>NC_137178.1:24570200-34300200 GCF_951804945.1 Podarcis cretensis
AATTGCAAAGGATCTGTTCCGTAGCAAGGATGTTGCCTGTCCCTTAACAGCCATGTAGATTTCACATTGCAAACTGTGTCCAAAAGAAGTCAAAGGCCACAATACAGAAACGCTTAAAACCGCTAGTATCAGTCTGTGTTGGATTACAGCCAGAATGATCTGATTCTGTTTGGTCACATGAGTAAAACATTTTGCGTCTCGGGGCATAAATATTTTAACTTCTGTTGCAATGCAGAAAACTTTTCTGGTTTGACTGCTCTTTTTGACCCACGGTTTCTTACTTTAAGGCTATAGCTCAGGGATAAATCATCTACTTAGCATGTAGAACATCCCAAACTCAATTCCTAGCATCCTCAGAAAGAACTGGAAATGTCCCATCTGAAAGGAGGCAGCATCTGAAAGTTTCCAATTTTCTGCATCCTGGTGTCCCGATGTACCATTTATTGGCAGGTGTTGCTGAACTTGAATTCCCAACAAGCATGGCCAATAGCACCCATAATATTTCCTTATTTCCATCTCTGGTAATGCTAGGCTTTGAATTCTTTTGTTTACCATTTGAATGACAACCTGTTTATGAAGGGTTTTGAAAAGGCTCCAAGAAAAGTAGTTTCCAACTATCTCACTTGAATGCACACAGCTCAGCACAAGCCATTTTGGACAGCTGGCTGGGTGAGGAATCTGCTAGAGCTCTATGTGGATGGAGCCAGGTGAACAATGCTCATTTGAAAAATGGCAAGTTCCAGGATGCTACATCCTAGGAGGTATATCAATTACAGAGAGACTATATTTCACCCAAGTCTGACATAACAGCAATGAAAAATATTATGAGACACTTTACCTAACCATTTATTTTGAGTGACAAAACAAAGGAAAAGCACGTTTATAACTCAGCTGAGAACATTTGTTGGAGCATACTTTCAAAACTGACGGCTTTCTCTCCTTTGGGTCTGAATTGCAATACTTGCTGGGGAGTTTAAAAGATGTCATCTTCTTCCCATTGCAATAAGAGGAACAAAATGGAACATGTGCAGTCTCTAAGCAGAACTATCATGGCCGCACAGGTCAAAACCCATTTTAAGAAGCACAAAGGAAAAAACAGGGAGTCTTTCATACTGGCACATTGGCTCTCGAGCTGAAATGGTGCAAAATGAAACTTATTTCAATAAAAAACAAGTGTGGCATCAGCAGAAACCTGACTCAGCAGCATCAAATGGAAGTGCTAATGCATGTATAAAGGTAAAGGGACCCCTGACCATTAGGTCCAGTCGTGAGTGACTCTGGGGTTGCGGCGCTCATCTCGCTTTACTGGCCGACGGAGCCGGCGTACAGCTTCCGGGTCATGTGGCCAGCATGACTAAGCCGCTTCTGGCGAACCAGAGCAACGCACGGAAACGCCGTTTACCTTCCCGCCGCAGCGGTACCTATTTATCTACTTACACTTTGACGTGCTTTCGAACTGCTAGGTTGGCAGGAGCAGGGACCGAGCAACGGGAGCTCACCCTGTAGCGGGGATTCGAACCACCGACTTTCTGATTGGCAAGTCCTAGGCTCTGTGGTACTAGGAATACCAGCAGTTTGAGAGTTTAGGTGAATTCACCAACTTGGGGGGGGGGTTAATTCTTAAATGCCTTTGAAATTCTCCAATAAGTTGTAAGAACATAACCTGCAAGTTGCCCATCTAGTCCAACACCCTGTTTAGGATACCCATGGAAAGTCCACAACTAGTGACCAAGTGCAACCACACTCTCACCTCCTGAGTTACCAGCAACTGATATTCAGAAGCATACCACTTCCAACAGTGGAGGTAAGATAGCTTTCACAGTAGTAACATACCAGGGGGTTTGCCCTCTCTTATTGAGGAAGTTATCTAGGTGGTGGTTATTTACCAGACTGGGACTCAAGGCAGCTTATATAGAAACTGCAACAAGTTGAAAAGTAATCACTGTTTACTGTTGGATCTCCATTGGGTACCCAATGGGAGCCTCCACATGGATCAGCCAAACACATTTAAACTATGTTTTAGCAGCCATATACAAGCCCAAATTGCTTTCTCCTTCCTTGATAAGGATCTCATAGAGCTCCACGACTTACAAAGTAAAAAAGTGATTTTGCTAATGTGCATTAATGTAGCAGAAACATACAAAAAAAGGACAGCAAC
Source organism: Podarcis cretensis (assembly GCF_951804945.1). Lineage (NCBI taxonomy): Eukaryota > Metazoa > Chordata > Lepidosauria > Squamata > Lacertidae > Podarcis > Podarcis cretensis. Next base: position 24,572,359 of record NC_137178.1, read on the forward strand.
ATGCCTTTCTTTTCTTTTCATTCACTCACAGTGTTACAAAACAAGAACAAAAAACAGACAGTCCATTTCCATTTAAGACAAGGGGGCAAGCGATTTCCCAAAAATAAGAGCGCTGCCGTAAAGTCTCTCTTTACTGATGCTCTGTGTATTCATTCCCCACTTCTCTTCATTCAAGCAACTCCACTATGATCTCTGCACCACTCACAGCTGGAAGCCCATGGTAGCAGCTACAACCTGCCTTTTGGGAATTACCATTTCAGAACGGAACAACTTTTCCTCTTGCAAAGCTCTTGGCTGTTTATTACAGACACTTTAATACATGCACTCCTCCTCCACCCTCAAATGATCCAATTACAAGAGGGGCAAGTCAGCCCAGTAACAATAAAACCAAAAAAGCTGCAGTTCGCATATTATACCATTTATTCATGAAGTAACTGCAGTTATCCCTTCATAAGCCGAATGTGTAAGATCATCACTTCTTACCATGGCAGTCCAAAAATAACTTTGCTCAAGCACTAAATGCGAAAGCAGCTCTCGGTTTTATCTTATGCTGTCTTTTTTCCTGTCACATTGCAAAGACTGAAATATTTGAAGTCAGGTGGGTGAAGTACTGTTTGCTCACCGATGCGAGATATAGACTGTTGGGTATCACCCGATAGAATTAGACCCGCTGCATTGGTTTTAGGGGTTTTACACTCAAGTGTGACTAATGTTGCATTTCACCATTCAACTACCCCATTCCACTAGTAGAAGTCAGTGCAAGGACCTGTGCTACTACATCAGGGCTTCCCCCACCCCTCCACCAAACCCTTTTTGGAGAGTGGGAAGAACTGCCCCCCCACCCCCAGCAAAGCACATGAGGGAGGAAAGTGGGAAATCACTCCACTGGGCAAGTAGAAATGTTTGCTTGACAATATTCTTAGCACTATTATGAATTCCACCCTCAAACAGGGATTATCAGCAAGCAACGAAACTTAACTTGATTAATGGTGCAAGTTTGCATTGAGCAGATCTGCAGAAGCCTGCATATTAACAAAACCACACTTCTGAAGAGAGGGACACATTTTACCTGTTCTTGGAAAATACACAGGAGTTGCCATTCCATTGGAAGTTTTTAAATCGATGAATCTAACCAAGTAAGGGACGAAATGTTGCACCCCCTACTTTTCAATAAGCCCGTTTACATGTGCAGTGAATATTAAGCTGGCAACTTCACAAGATGTTTACAAGTCAGCACTACAAGACTCCATACCCTCTCTTGCAGAAGTTCCACAACTTGCTGAATGCAGTCATTGACATCACAGGAATCCGTTTTGAGTACCAGCTCAGGGGCTTCAGGTTTCTCATACTCTGAGTCAATACCAGTAAAACCTGAGTGAGGAGAGAAAAACAGAACATAGGACAAGGCTGCTTTTCAGACGGGTCTTCTACTCTCCTGCTGTAATATGTTATTCCAGCTACTTATCTGAAAACATTCCTGGTCTTTACTGGTCCATCCCAAAATAATTACTGAACTGTAACTAAAAGGGTCCTTCTGTCTCACTGTAAATCTTCTTGTGGACAAAGACAATGTCATAAGCACATTTTTGAACAGGGAATATGAGTTACAAGTAAAGCTTGTGGAGGATGATACATCAGTAATTTCAAATTTTATTTCGCTTCTGGGCAATGTCTGTGTGCATATATATATATATATTGCTTATATATATGCTTAGACAGCATATCTTGTTGGGCATGTGCAGTTTAAGAGAAGGTACTGGATTTTAAAAAGCTGCTTTGTATCCAGAGTAAACAATAGCCAGAGCAATCAATAATTTTGCTCTCAGGGTGAATGAGTAACAGTTACGACAGCTAAGTATGGTTCCATTTGGATTCTTTGCAGTGTTACTGGGTTGTGTCTCTATCACATATATATGCTTAGACATAGCATATGAGACCACCACTTTTCTGATGCTAAGCAGGTCTGTGTCTGGTCAGCAGCTGGGTAGGTGACCACTTGGGAACTACATTTATGCCACCTTGGGCTCCATGTTAAAAAAGCAAGGCAAGATATAAAAGTAAGAAATTAATTAAATGGGTACTCTTCCATACCCTAGTATTACAGAGAGCAGATGGCCTGCATTATATTTTATTTGTCATTAGCTCATTCGTACAGTAGGCAATAGCCCAACAGCCCCAGTTGGGACACCATAAAAGAACTTTGGCATGAAAGCTCACCTTTAATTTCTCCAGCACGAGCTTTTTTGTAGAGGCCTTTCACATCTCTCTGCTCACAAACGTACAATGGAGCATCCACAAATACTTCAAAGAAAGGCAGGCTTGCCACTTCATGAATTTGCCTTGCATTGTTACGGTCCTGAGAAGTAGCAAAGAGAAAAGCAATGGCAGAAATAAAACTTTCCACCACGTAACACGTTAAACAACGACCCAGTGAAATGTGTACCTACGCAAGTCACGGTTAACACAAGAAGGCTTCCTTGTAACCTTGCTTCTCAGTATCAGTAACAAATACAAATCCTCACTCTAGAGTGTAGTATCAGTTTGAAGTGGGCTTTCAAACCATGGTTAAGAGAAAACCTAGTTTGTGCTGACACACATGGAAGATGGTGAATCGGACTCCCAATTTACAAAACCATAATTTTCAGGGAACCAGTGCTATGTCTACATGAGGGTATCATGTCGGAAGGGGGGAGGGAACGAAACACACTAAGGCATTGCGAAGTCTCATGATTAGACACAGCGGCTGCTTACGTATCAAGCTAACTGAAAATGTTATCAAATGTTGTATCTGCTTGAATGACTGCTGGTCTTCAGCGCACACCAAACGAGTAATTGATTTAGACTTGCGTTTTTATATGCCCAGCATAAACATATGTTTGCCACACTTGCCGCGGTGAGCATCCCACCCCTTTGGGGTGGATGTGATGAGTCCCAGCCTACTCCTAAAAATGGAGCTGGGATGGGAGAGAGATGAGAGATAGAGACTGAGGATCAGCAGCAGTTGAATTGTACTTCTGACGTTTTCCAAGCGCAGCACTTCCAAAGTGCAACACAAGAGGCTGGTTTGCACATAATGTTAGACCAAGATTTAGCACTATGTGAATGAGCCTCAGAGAGCCAGAAAAAAGGACCCAGTTCACATGTGGGTTGAAGTTGGAAATCTACTGAGTTTATTTTCAAAAGACCTCAGCTTAATGTTAAGTGTGAAACAAGAAAACTGGTATTTTTAAAAAGTTTTTCAAAAAAATGAAAGCCTGCTTTGTAACTCATGGTTTGAAAATGACTTTAGGAAGTAACACAGGCTTGTTCTCTTACTGAATATATGGTATTCAATGTTCTTTCTAAAAAGCCAATTTTCTCCATGCTAATTATGTTTTAAAAATTCTACCTTACTAAGACGAAGGTTATGTTTTGAAATACAATGAAAACTTGCTTCAGATTTATCTTGCACCATTCCCTGGCCTATGCGAGGTGTTGCTAGCTTCCCTTCCACAGTATTACCTTTAACTACCTGCCTAACCATTTGCAGGTCCACCTGCCCCAAGCCTTCGAAATAAACAAGTAGTTTACAAAAATGAAAAAAATCTGACTTAAAGGGAAGCTACCCTGCATCCTGCCAGTATCTACTAAGGTGTGAGCCAGTTTTGCCTGGAGTAAGAGCGTGAGCATTAAGCAAAGTGGAAAGGAGTTGCCGATTTTGCTGTTCGGAGGTGATTCTCACTTAGGAGGCTATGAACCTAGTACCCCGAGTGCTTGGCTTTTGAAAAACAGGGAATCTGCAGTACTTAGCTTATTGGGAACCACTGTTCTATAGCATTAAAAAGGTAAAGGGACCCCTGACCATTAAGTCCAGTCGCAGATGACTCTGGGGTTGCATGCTCATCTTGCTCTATAGGCCGAGGGAGCCAGTGTTTGTCCACAGAGAGCTTCCGGGTCATGTGGCCAGCATGACTAAGCCACTTCTGGCGAACCAGAGCAGCGCATGGCAATGCCGTTTATCTTCCCGCCGGAGTGGTACCTATTTATCTACTTGCACTTTGATGTGCTTTCGAATTGCTAGGTTGGCAGGAGCAGGGACCGAGCAACGGGAGCTCAACCCGCTGCGGGAATTCGAACCACCGACCTTCCAATCGGCAAGCCCTAGGCTCAATGGTTTAGACCACAGCGCCACTGAGACTAATTTCAGTTGTTTTTAATTTATAGTAACCTGAATCTACTGGACAGTATACAAAGGACTGTACACCAAGCTTGCCCTCACCATGGCTTCTCAAACACCCCTTAGAGGGCATTTCTGATTATTGAGAAACCCCTTCAGATGAGCATATAACGCCCACTGAAAAAATACAATTTCTGATGTGTGTAAGGGGCTCCTAAATCTCAGCCAAAATTTAACATAGTCAACAAAGGAAGGATTGACCATATTCTTGAAATAGTTAACACCGCAGTACAATTTCGGTGTAAAATGAGGACATGGGGTGCTCACCTGGGCATAAGGAGAAATAAAACTAGTGATGCACACCAAGCCAGCATCTGCAAACAACTTGGCAACCTCAGCAATCCGGCGGACATTTTCTTCCCTGTCTTCTGGTGAGAATCCTAGATTCTTATTCAGGCCTTGTCTGATGTTGTCACCATCCAGAGTATAGCATGGAATGCCATGGCACACTAGATATTCTTCCAGTGCCATGCTAACTGTGGTCTTCCCAGCTCCAGACAAACCTATATTAGTTTTAAAGAAAAAAAAAACCCCAAAAACATAGGATCCGGTCAATAAAAGTCAATAGATGACTGACATTTAAAAATCATGCCTGGCTCATCATATTTAGGAGAGTGGAAATACAATATTAATCATGCTCACTCCAAAATAAACTACATGAATGGGATACACTTCCAAGTTTAGCATGCTTAGGACTACAACTATGGCCACACAACTCCAGCAGCTTTTCAGTATATGCCTGAAATCCTTAGATGGGGGAGGGGAACTGTGTTTGGCTTAACATTAACGTAACATTCTTAAAATGTCGCACAAGACCCACTAAAATTTTACCCTCTCTCTTTCCATCTAGACAAATGGGTACTCATCTTGACACTACCTATTTTTTCAAAGTTCATCAGCAAAACGTTCGCTCTAAGATAACAACAAGAAATCAGCTGCCTTGAAAAGCTGCGTATCTCCTACACAGGACAAAAGCACTCTGTGCAGGAAAATGTGAGCAAACAGCATGCATCACCACGTGGCAGAAGTACTTGCATCCATTTCACTGCATAGGCACGTACCAGTTTGACAGTGAGCAAAACTGCAAAAAATGCATGCATATGTGCCAATTTCATTTTTCCCTGTGCCAAAGGGCTGTCCATATGGGAAATTCATAACCTTCTATCCAAATTTTCATTCTCTTAAGGCAATTACCATATTTTTCTCCGTATAAGAAATGGAGGTTTTTTAACCAAAAAAATTAGGTCCAAAATTGGAGCTCATCTTATACACGGGTAGCGCTGAGGGGTGTTTTCTTAATTTGGACACAGGGGCGTCTTATACACAAAAAATAAGTCTTCCCTGTGTTCCCCAACTTTAGAATCTGTTGCTAGGTTTTGAGAAGGAGCCCGCCTCCCTTGGGGATTAATTTATTTATTTTATTTGTTGGAAAACACCCTGGGGTGCCTGCAAGCCCCCGGAACTCTGAGCATCCTCCGGTACGCGCAGCTCTGGAAAAGGCATCTCCCTTCTCTTCCAATGCGCTTCTAGCCACATACATCATAATGATAAATGCACACTAATCTTCTGGCATAACACAGCAAGAAGAGTGAGACACCGTAGAGCTAATCTATATATTTATACACTATGTACAGACAAAAGCATAATGGCGTCCATTCTCTCCAGCTCCGAGAGAACAAACAGAAAGAAATAAAAGTGAAAGTACAGTGTAATAGTACCCGCAGCAGAATAGATAAGACTGTCTTCCTTTCCCAGAGTCGTCCCAGACAGGCATGTAATTTACAACAACCTCATCTGCAGCTTCCGAGGAGTGAAATTACTAACAACCTTTCTTCCATGAGGCTCAAGGGGGTGTTAATGGTTCTTCTTCTCCTCATTTTATCCTCACAACCACCCTGTGAGATAGATTAGGCTGAGAGACAAGTGACTGGCCCAAGATCACTGAGTGAGCTTCATGGCTGAGTGGGGAGACTAGAACCCCTGTCTCCCAGGCATTAGCCCAACACTCTCTAACCACTATGCCACACTGGCTCTTCCGGACTGGATATGGTGCAAGGGCTACAGATTGAGAGGGAAGATGGTGGAAATCCCTGCCTCTCCAAGTGAATGAATCTTCAGTCCAAACTGTAATGTTTAAAATGTTCCCAAGCAACTTTTATATATTATATATTATACATTATATATTATATATGTGTATATGTGTGTGTGTGTGTGTATATATATATATATATATATATATATTCATATTGCTTGCCTAAAACATGAGGGAGCCAACACTAACCCCAGCCTTCTGTGAAAATACAATGGGATTATACAAAAAAATGTTCAGTGAAGATAGCAAAAGGGAATCCTTGTAAAGGTACAATTAAGAACTTAATTCGTTCCAGAGGTCCGTTCTTAAACTGAAACTGTTCTTAACGTGAGGTACCACTTTAGCTAATAGGGCCTCCCGCTGCACAATTTCTGTTCTCATCCTGAGGTAAAGTTCTTAACCCGAGGTACTACTTCCGGGTTAGCGGAGTCTGTAACCTGAAGTGTTTGTAACCCGAGGTCCCAGTGTAGTCAATTTGCAATTCTGTGCTCCTGCAAGAGCTACTGTGGAAATCTTTAGCTGGTACCTCCTTCCGCTGCCATCACTTTATAATGGCAAGAGAGCAAAAAACACACTAAAACAGAGCAAACCTATGGGCAGCAATATTGTACCTGTTAGCCAGACTGTGCAGCCCCGAAAGCCACTTCTGGTCCCTACTACCTGACCCCTCTTGTTGCGGCTGACATGGTGCGCTTGATAGGTGACATTGGTAGCTCTCTGCATTCCCTGAAAGAAAGAAACAGGTAAAGTTCTTCAGTTCCTGAAATAATCAATTTTCGACAATCCAGGTAACATATTAAAGCGAACTGGCACAAACGAGAATTATTAACAGAATGCCGTGCGATCAAAAAATAAATAAATGTGGAGTTCTGTGACATTTTCCTCAAGGATGTAAAATAATGCAGCAGTATGTCAAAACTAGAAGATAATCCTCTTTGGGCTACTGGAGTTTCAAAATGCTTTTATGCTACTTATTGATATTGTCCATCGTTTCAGGGCACTTCACCATCACATTTTAGAACCACCGACACTGAACTCTAGGCTCAATTGAACAAGCATAAATTGTACAGAGATTTGAAAACTTCTTCATGATTTCTAACAAGGCCACTAAAAAGGCACAAGATCCATTTCGATGCAAGGAAGGGACAACTAACCGTGTAGCCATGTTGGGATGGCTGCCTTCCACAGCTCCTTGTAGCAAAATTTGTGTTTGCCAAGGTGGTGCCTTCTTGATGTTGTTGGGGCTGCAGCTGGCAGGGCCTGATGGGAGTTTTAGTCCAAAACATCTGGTGGGCATCCACCTGGCGAAGGCTGGTTAAGACCAAGAAGGGGACACAGGCAGTTCTGCCTTCCTCATAAGACAGGGTATTGAAAAGCACACCAGTTCTGTAGCATCCCAGGACTGGGAGAGACCTATTTTGCACAACTTCCTGCTGATAAGAGTTCTAAGAAAGGAGGGGAGTAAGCAGGCAGTTCAAAATTCAGCAGGATGCTCTCAGATCACTCAAGGATCTGGCAGCTACTGCTCCAAGGATGACAAACTTCAACTCTTCTGGCTACGAAGATACTACCATGACCCCCTTTAGTTGGCAAAACTAACTATCCAGCATCTATGCTTACTAAATAGTGTCTGTATAGCCCTAGGTCAAAGTGATTCATATGTTTTATCTCACTACAGTGGTGCCTCGCAAGACGAAAAGAATCCGTTCCGTGAGTCTCTTCGTCTAGCGGTTTTTTCGTCTTGCGAAGCAAGCCCATTGACGGCTTAGCGGATTAGCGCTATTAGTGGTTTAGCGGCTTATTGGCTTAGAAAAGAGGGGGGGGGAGAAAAAAAAACCCGTAGGAACTCGCAAGACATTTTCGTCTTGCGAAACAAGCCCATAGGAAATTCATTTTGCGAAGCACCTCCAAAACGGAAAACTCTTTCGTCTAGCGAGTTTTCCGTCTTGTGAGGCATTCGTCTTGCGGGGCACCACTGTATAATTCTTGCCAGCAACCTGGTATGGTAGGTAAGTGTTATTTCCATATAACAGATATAGGGCTGAGGTTAGAGATAGGCAAGCTACAAAGCATGGCAAAGATCAGATTTAAACTGGGAAGCTCCTGATTCATAGTTGTTCCCCACTACACACACCAACTTACTTCTTGAGCTCCCCATGGCTTCCGCAATATTTGTCTTGGGGGTATTGCCCCGTGCTGCAGTCAAAAATCCATACGTTAACTCCCAAATTAAAATTATGTGCACTTGGATCGGGCAGCTCTGAATCTCATGATTTTGCAATGCCAGCATTTAAACAATTTAACTTCTTGAAAACAGAGTGCAGCCTTATGTACTAACCACAAGACAAAAATAAGAAGCTACAGGCAAAAATTTAGTTTCTTTTTAAAGCCACTCTGGTCTCTACTACATTTAATTTGCCTACAATCTACTTTACCCTGACAATGGAATTATACTAGTCTTTCAAAAGAGGAACACATACAAACCTCAAGTTACTTAAATGACATTTCTCCTCTAGTCTATGCCTAACTAGAAAAAGCAGACGGATCTGGAGGTCATCACAATTAAATACGTTATTGCCTAACACAGTTCCACTCCTTACCATTGTACACATCCATTTACACAACCGCAACGGTTTTTCCCTTCCCTACACCAGCCATGTCCTAGACCTTCATTGACTAACAATGTGTTATGTAAGTTATTACACCACCTCCACTTCCAAGCTAAACCCATTTAGGAGGCCAAGTCACAACAACATACTCACACAATTTTATCTTTGCAAGCACCCTGCAAGGTAGGCTATGCTAAGAGGTAGCAGCGGTCCAGTCACCCAACAGATTCTTAGCTGAATCTCTCCAACTGTTACTTGGAGGCTGAATCACTACAAAAACAATGACCGATAAAGATGGCTTGTAAAGCCCTGCCTGTTTTCAACGGAGCAAGATTTGAAAGCTGTTTCACAGGACAAAACTGTGTTATCTAAACAAGTTTCCAGGGATAGCCAACATGGTATTTTCCAGATGGCTTGGACTCCCAACTCCCATCAACCCTAGCCAGAATGGCAATAACTCAGGAATCATGTGGGCTGCAGTTAACATCTGGAATGCACCAAACTGGCTACTCGGGTTTAGCCTGCTGTAACTTAGTGTGGGGTCCTTAAAATAGTTATTTCGCTTCTCTGCACCCTGCACCCCAGAGGGTCACAAAGAATACCACCTTACTTGGGCATCTAAGTAGAACCATTAGTAGAACAGCTCTTAGCTCCCACCATATTTGCTATATATTTATGTCTATTTTTGAATACAAAAATGGATGCCATTTTAACTCAAGTTGGCAGAACGAACCTTTCAAAATTGCACTGATTTTAGCAACTGACTTCAAATAACTGCACTTTTTTCCTTTTGTTTCTTAAAACTCCTGTGCAACACTGGATATGAGGCTGCTAGTTCGGAATACAGAGAAATATGACTCTACGGTAGCCTGGCTAAAAGGCTGGAGATAAGAATGTGAATTCAGAATCCCCTTGGATCAAACTATACCAGTTGCACTATAACCAAGCAGAATATACAGAGCATGATAAAGATAGAATTAAAGTTTCTTCTAACTTCTGAACTATCAGCTTAGCTCAGTCGGTAGAGCACGACTTGGGGTTGTGGGTTCAAGACCCATGTGGGGCAAAAAGGGGGTCGGACTAGATGACCCTCATGATCCCTTCCAATTCTACGATTCGATTATCTGCTGCAGCAACAGCTGAGCCTGGAACCAAAAGTCTCTCTTTCTATTCTCCTGGCAAATAAACAATGTAGACTTCATGGGGCCTCATCATGAAGTCCAGCTGAAGTCCACTAGCACAGAACTTAGCTAAGCATTTCTAGATTTTGCCTGTGAAATTGACACAAATAGCCTGAACTGCATCAGGATGGTGGCAGCAGAGAAACAAAGGTCAACCCGGATTGCCCATTCAAGGAAGAGGAAATAATACTTGGGCCTTGGGCTGTAACGAAAGGTCAAACCTAAAACATTTTAGGCATTTTAAAAAAACTTAACCCTAAGCATCCCAACTTCCCATGGCACCTGCATCAACAAAGAACAGTTGACAATCATGACACAAGAAACTCTGCTGACACTGCCCTAAAAAGTGGGGAATAACTGTCACATATACTACACGTACCAAATATACAATAGGCCTACAATTTCTAAGTTTCCTGCTGGCTGCTGACTTCTTAACATACAGGCACTGTGAACCTACAAAGGTAATCTTACCTCCAAACAGCAACAGCAGCTTAACAAATTAGGCATTGTTGGCAAAAACATTTAACTAAAATCTTGCACTAACAGCTGACATAGGAACTTCCTTTGAGAAGCAGAAGTATGAGATTATCTCCACAGCAACAAGAAAAGCGAGCAGATAATCTTCAAGTTTTGCTTTCCTGGACATAGGAACCATCATGATAGCAAACTGAAGTGTGAAAATACAGGGGATATAATAGTTTGCTTAAACAAAAGCTGGAGAAGGTCCAGAAACTCAGTTGGCTACGCCTGCTTGCCAACTTCAGAGAATACTTACCTGGCTTGCCAAGTAGCAAGAAAGAACAGTTCTCTGGTCATAATTACCCCACTGCTTTTCTCTCTCTTTTTTTTTTTAAAAAAAAGCCCCTTCTTGCTATGTTTTGGGTTTTTTTCAAGTTTGGTAAGAATTGATAGAAACAGTCCATACTGAAACACAGAGAAATGGTCATTAGCTTCCTAGAAAGGGCAAGAAATTCCAATATCACAAGGAGAGGTAGATTTTTCCACATTGGGAAGCCTTCTGTTTTGGTCCTCGGAAGAACTGGTGAATGTAATTTGAGTGAAATATCCTATTTGCATCCTTGTGGAGAACAAGAAATGATCTTCTCTCAGTGATGTATGTATTTGAAGAAATTTGGTCATGACTGAAAAAACCTAATTAGTCAAAAAGGACTTGCAATCAGTCTTCTGCTATATCGACTGCATACTGTATATATTATTTGAGAACAATATAGTATATTTGCATATTTTAGGTTCTATTATTGTCTATGCACTGTTATATCTAGTCAGACTATTGGCCCATTTAGCTCAGTGTTGTCTATGCTGATTGGCTGTGCCTTTCCAGGGTTTCAGGCAACTGCTATTCCCAGGAAATACCAGGGACCTTCTGCATGAGAGTCTGATGTTCTGTTATTGAGCTACAGTTCTTCCCTAATAGGGTTTATATTTTCTTAGTATACCACAGACCAGATGTGAAAGTATGACACTAACATTTTGTGAGAAGTGGGTGAGGAAGGCTGGGGGGGAAAATCCACCTCGGCAACACCACCCACCTAATCTATTCGCTGTAATCTGGACTGAACTCCAGTAAAAATTTTAGAACAGGCAATGCAGATACTTGCAGAAGATATAAAAATCTCTAAGCAATTGTTATGTTCTATTTGGAACCTTGCTGCTGGCAGCTTTTGTACCAATCCAACGTCAAGGCCAATTAAACACCCCCCTTCCTTGTTTTACTGAAGCTAAACTGAACAGAAATCACCCCCGCTAAGGTCACCTGCCCAGGTTCAGAGCGTTTAAACAAACCAGAATCACACATTTATCAAGAGAAGCATGATCCAAGGTTAGGCAAGGTTGTGCGTACTGAAGAAATATGCAAAACTCCACTTTTACCCAAAAAACACATGCCTGCAATCCTATGCTGGGGGAAGAGAGGGAAATGGCTTCTCTGCTCCAAACTGCCCCACACTTAAAATTTTTGAGAGGATTCCCTACATACAGCAACCTTTAAGGGTGGGTATATGCATCTGCCTTTAACAGGTAGTTCTGCGTCTTAGAAAACAGAAGGGAAACAGTTGGAATATCCCCACCTCCCAGCCCTATAAATACTAAAAAAGAAATTTAGTCCAAACTAAAAAAAAAATTAAAAGAGAGGGAAGAATAATCACGTCTTGATTTAGGAAGCATTTGTGCAAACTTTTACTGAGCTGCTTTGAAAGTTGTGCCTCGGAATGTCAGTAACATCCTTTTCAGAATTAGCACCCTGAACTTTCACGATGTCTGAAGCCTGAAAGGATAGAATGTTGACTTACTAGGTTTCTGGGCTGAAATCCAGCTTTGTTGGCTTTTTTCAAGCTATCTTATCTGCTGTCCATGATTGTGCTGGGTTTACTCAGCAACAGGGTGCTCTACCACTGAGTACCAGAGTGCTTGGCAGCTCATTATCTGCATTACCTATAGCAGTCATGCATTACTAAAAAGGAGCGGTGCCATTTATATTGATGTTATACAAAGTTACTGAGTAGCATGATAAAGTTACACTGCACCGTACTGGATACCCTTTAGTGTGGTATGAGAACAACCGTGTTCTTAGGAACCCTGCTAATTTCATTTTCAAAGCTTACCAGGGAGTCCTCAATGACAACATTAAGTAGCAGTGAAACTGTCAAGAAGAGTATTGCCTTGTATTACTGATCTGGTCCTACAGGGCACAGCCAGAGAAGAGTGTTGGGTCAGGTGTCTTCCATAAGCAACATTTAAAAAAGACTTATGCAACCTTGAAGACTAACAAATTTATTGTAGCCTCTGGCTCCAGCAAGCCACATTACGAGGTACATGAAGTGGTCAAAGTAAATAAATAAGCTTATGAACTCACACATGTATGCGCATGCACACACCCCTAGTGCAGAAAGACAGAGAGGTGGAATTATTACTTTACAAGAAGGATGAGAAATCATAACAAGCTGTTATGATAGCCACACTTTGATTATCTGAAACTTTGAATAAAGGGCAATACATTACCATAAAAACATAAAACCAGTCCTCTTGATCAGATCAAAGGTCCAGCCTCCTGTTGGTGCATCTTCTGGTGCTGCGCTGCCCCACAGATCAGCTGGTTCGCAGGGCAGGGCAGCATCAAAAGAGACATGTCTTTTGGTGCACTACAAACCAGCTAACTAGTGCAGCATCACCAGCCAGCCAGATGGAAATGTTAGCCACCAAACCTGGCAACCAGACATCTCTCCCCTTGCTTGCAAAAGGCCAGTTGCCTGTCGTGCAACGTGACTGGTGCCGGGTGAGTTTTGAACGCTGAGTGGAATAATTTGTTTCACTTGAGCTAAGAAAATTTACTTTTTTAAAAAAATTACAGAAACAGGGGCAGAACCAAGGTGTGACTTAGAGCAGGCGTGGGGAACTGAAGGTGAACCAGACCCCTGCAGAAAGCAAGACCAAACCCTCCACTCATTAGCTGGTTGCTGTTCTGCCAACATGCTTCCTGCAGATGAAGCAGAAGCCTCCCCCATGGGTCCACTTTGACAGGTGGGCAGAGCTACCCAACTATCAGTCTCCTGATGTCAACTAAGGGTGCTGCTGCCCTCTGGTCAAAGTTGGCATAGCAGGGGGTGAAATAAAGATCTGGCACCCAGGCAGAAAAGGTTCCCCACCCTGAGCTTAGAGTCTCTGATTTCATGGTTTGTCACCTGATAAACTATGAGATGTAACTGTGGCTTGATCTTCATTTAGAGCTCATGGTTTGTCTGTAGGAGACAAATAACGAGTCTGGTTTCAAAGGTACTTACCATCAAACCATGTCTCTGCCACAGATTGCAAGACAGTGGCAGGACCAGGGGAGGCAAGAAGTGGTCATGAACTTCTCTCTAGGAACCCACATGCTTATACTAAGTCCGTTCCCCAACACGGCACCCTTAACGTCTTTTCCTAGCCCCCACAAAGCCTCCGTCCAAATGCCTCCTTGGTCATGAGGTGATGGAAGTCGTTAACATTTTCTCCCTCAAAAAGTGCATGGAGCTGAAGGGAAAGTTGCAAGAGTGGCATTCTTTCCCACTTCCTCTGTGAATTATTTTGGGCTTTTCAAGGCTCAGGTCAATTCCGCTGGGTTCGCGTTTTACCCAGATTCCTTGAAAAAGTGAAGCACATGCACAGTCTCTGTTTCTGCCTTTTGGAGGGATGGAAACTGATCTGGTCAGGGGATGGGGAGAAAAGTGACCAGAAGGAGTGGAACTGACCAGTGGCGGAGCTTCATGCTTTGGCACCGGGGGGGGGAGAAGGGGGCAGGGCTGGTGCGTGTCCTGGGGCGAGGGGCAGCCGCAATGGCACCCTGCCAGGATCACACTGCCAGGGGCAGTGCGCTCCCCCCGCACTCCTCTTCCTCCGCCAGTGGCACTGGCAGCACACAGGCCTGAAAAGGTTGGCAACCCCTGTGCTAAGCCATGATTTGGCTAAGGGTTATGTAAACTAAGAGCACTCCAGCTGCTCTTCTGGGCTACACATTTTCATCAGGAACACTTTTCCTTTTAGCTAAAGTGCCACTACAGGAGGCATACCAGAAGAAGCTATGGAACTCAAGCGGGGATCTGAGGTTAGTGTGATTCAATGCTCATTTCAGACTTCTTTCTGGCCTTAGAATCAGAGTTGGAATGCAGGAATATGCAGATGTCCCAAACAGGGATCGAACCTGCAAACTTGGCCTTACTAGCGCCACGCTCTAACCAACTGAAGGCAGACCATCAAGGAATTCTAACCACCAATAACATGCTTTCTCCCCAACCCCACCCTCCTTGATAGCCCTTTAGAAAGGGATATAGCAGAGTAGAAGAGCATCTATTTTGCAAAATGGAGGGCGCAGGTTCAATCCTCAGCATCTCCAGAAAGGGATGGGGAAAACTTCCCCATCTGAAACCCTGGAGAGTTGTTGCCAGTCAGTGTAGACAATACTGAGGCAGATGGACCACTGGCTTGGTGGTATCGGGCAGTTCCTATGTTCACATGGCCAGATTCTGGGTATCACAATGAATGTTCATCACACATCACAAGACTAGTCTTTTTTCTAAAGCATAATATTTGATATGAAGTAGGTGAAGGACGCCTTTTAAATTTCTTCTTCCATTTGAAAAGTATCATGATAAAGCTTTTAGAATCATGCATTAAGAAAGCAACATAGCTCTCCCCCCTCCCCCAATAATTACAGCTATTAATTATGCCATCAAAACCCACCACCTCTTTTCTAGCAAAGGCCTCTTTCCACCACTGCTCCCAGTAGTTTCCTAGCCTTTGGCCAGCACTGTAAATTGACCTGTTGGCACCTTTGCAATTAAAACCCAAGTTTGTTCATGCCTCCTTCCACAGTGCTCTCATTCAACAGGCAACCCACAAAGAACTTCAGTGTTGGGGCTGCCCAAGATTTATGAATGCTCACATTGTACTCTTGAGATCCCACTCCTTTCCTCCTCCAATAGACATGAAGAAAAAGGAGGAAAAGAGGGGGGGAATGATGCTGAATGAGGTTACATGCTCCTCTGCATCACAGTTATGCTTGCCACCCACAACTTTTAAAGCAAACACGGCACTATAAGGCCACTCTTAGCAACGGAGAACAGTCATATTTAACTTCATTCATAAAGACAGGCTATACCAGAGACATTTGCAGCGAGGAGAGCGAAGAGATGAATTGCCTTCCTCTCTTTTTTCCTTCCTCAAAGCAAAAAATTTTTAAAAAATGCAGACACGTCAGTGGAATCTATTGAAATGCGATCCTCCTGCCGAGCCAGCAAGGCTTCGTATCCCAAGCAGCCTGCGTTATCCCCTCCACCCACTTCCCAAGCCTGCCCCATCTTGTGCAAACGCAAAGAGAGAGAGAGAGGCGCTGCAAGCCGCTGCGCTCGCAACACTCGAGCCTCCGGCAGCCAGCAGTAAAAACCACACGCCAAAAGGTTGCTCAAGCAAAGCCGCATCCCGGCAGGGCGGCATCCCTCTCCCCCTTCCTCTTTTCTCTTTGGACTGTTTTCTTCATTGGGAAGGGGCCACCTTCCCCTCACCAGGTGCGCTATTTTGCCAAACTGCAGCTAGCTAAAACAAAAACCAAAAAAAACGCCCCCAGACTTACCCAACTCTGCACTTTGTTGCTCAGCTTGACTTTTTTGCAGTGGCTCGCGGGCAAATCCATTTGCAAGAGAGCCCGGGACGCCGGGGATGTTGGCAGAAGAGGAGGAGGAGGAGATGATGCGGGGACAGAAAGGAAGGGCGCGCGCTGAGAGCTAGGATTCGGCGCGGGGCCTGAAGGCGAGGGGGTAGGGGAGCGAGAGAGAGAGAGAGAGAGAGAGAGAGAGAGAGGCTAGGCGTGAGGGGAGGGGAGGAGGATGCTGCTGCTGCTGCTGCTTGCTCGGAGATGCCGGCTTGGCGCTGGGAGGCTCTTGCGCGCGCGCCTGCGCCTGCCTGCTGAAACGGAGACGGGTGGAGTAGGTGGGGCGCGAGCCAAGGAGGAGAAGGGACCGAAAGGGGAGGAGCGAAAATCAGGCGGCCGGGCGGAGGGGGAGAGAGAGAGAGAGAGAGAGAGAGAGAGAGAGAGAGAGAGCTCTGGCCACGCGCACGGCGGCGCGCTCCCGGTTTCTTCCCAGGACGCGCGCGGGCGCGCAACTCTTGACTGCCACGCCGCACAGCGCTTGCCTCTCCGCGCGCGCCTTGCCAGACGAGGGCGGGGGCGGGAAATGCGCGAGGCGGGGGAGGGCGGCGTCCACGACGGCTCCGGCCTATGAAAGGGAAGGAGGAGGAGGAGGAGGAATAGCGGATGGGGACCAGTGCTTCCGGGTTTGCCCCTCTAGCCTGGCCGGCGCTGCTCTCTTTTGCCTGCTGCTGATGGTGGAGGAAGGAGAGGCGGAGGTGGGACGAAGGCAGCGGAGCATCCTCGGTTGCATTTATATATCCCACCAAACTGCGGAAGGCAGTGGAAGACAGGAATGCCAAATCCCACCCTTACAGTTCTTAATTTAAAACAAAAAAATTCCTTCCAGTAGCACCTTAAAGACCAACTAAGTCAGTTCTTGGTATGAGCTTTCGTGTGCATGCACACTTCTTCAGATACACAGTTCTTAATTTGTTGTTGTTTAGTCATTTAGTCGTGTCCAACTCTTCGTGACCCCATGGACCAGAGCACGCCAGGCCCTCCTGTCTTCCACTGCCTCCCGCAGTTTGGTCAGACTCATGTTTGTAGCTTTGAGAACACTGTCCAACCATCTCGTCCTCTGTCGTCCCCTTCTCCTTGTGCCCTCAGTCTTTCCCAACATCAGGGTCTTTTCCAGGGAGTCTTTTCTCATGAGGTGGCCAAAGCATTGGAGCCTCAGCATCACGATCTGTCCTTCCAGTGAGGACTCAGGGCTGATTTCCTTAAGAATGGAGAGGTTTGATCTTCTTGCAGTCCATGGGACTCTCAAGAGTCTCCTCCAGCACCATAATTCAAAAGCATCAGTTCTTCAGTGAGCAGCCTTCTTTATGGTCCAGCTTTCACTTCCATACATCACTACTGGGAACACCATGGCTTTAACTATACAGACCTTTGTCAGCAAGGTGATGTCTCTGCTTTTTAAGATGCTGTCTAGGTTTGTCATTGCTTCAGAGAAGCTATGAGCTGTGCCGTACAGGTCATAGTGGAGAGTTTTGACCAAACGTGATCCACCTGGAGCAGGAACCGGCAAGCCACTCCAGTATCCCTGCCAAGAATACTCCATGGACAAAGATAACAGTTCTTAATAGCCTTCAAAATATAATTTGCATTGCCTCCCACACACCCATGCCTCACGCACTGCTATACAGTAGCGGATCATAGAATGCAGGGAGGTGGGGTCGGTTGGAGCACAGCTGCTCCCTGGGAGGTTGAGCGGGCTCACGCAGTGCCGGATTTACTGAAATATTTTATTGTCACTTGTACAACTTGTATACAGTGAGATTATACAAGCACCCACCACTCAGCTCTCTTAGTCTTAATTCCCCTTGTTTACTGACGCACACCCACCAAACCTGAAAGTCAGTTGCCCTGTTGTTATCTTTTCATCCAGCAGCCTAACAGCCCACGGATAGAAGCTGTTCTTTACCCTGTTGGTGCGACTAATCATGCTTCTATATGTTCTGCCCAAGGGCAGGAGATCAAGAAAGTGCCGGCCAGGGTGTGAATCATCCCTGAGAATTTTCCTCACTCTCCTGAGGAAACGTTCTTCTGCAATGTCATCCAGCGGATTCATGGGACAGCCCATAATACATTGTGCTGTATTCACCACCCTCTGTAGACACTTCCTATCAATTGATGTCAAACCAGCGTACCACACCATGATGCAGTATGAAAGGACCCTTTCTATTGTGGACCAGTAGAAGGAGATCATCAAATGTTGACTGACATCATTCTTTCGCAGTACTCTGAGGAGTATAAACTAAACAAGCTATAGCTTAGGGCCCCACTCTCTTGGGGGCCCCAAAAATTTTAAAACATAAACAAAACGATGTACATTTCCAAAATACAAGATAAAAAAACAATAAAACAGTAACAGTGGCAAATGGCTTTAGATAGCTGTTAGGTCCATAAATTACCATATAGCATATATTCAACACAAAAAAAACAGTGATAATTGGTTGTTGACAAAGGACAGCTGGACCTATAAAGGGCCCCATTACCTTCAGCAGCTTAGGGCCTCATCAAACCTAAATCCAGCCCTGCGCACCACTCCCAGCACCTCTGGTCGGTTGTACCACAGCTGCTCCCGGGGAGGTTGAGCGGGCTGAGCATGGTGTGGTGCAAACGTATCAGCACGTCCCATTGTTGAAGCGCTTTCAGAGATATGTACATGTTCCAGGGAAATCGGAAAGATTTGCCTGTTTCCATAGAATCATATAATAGTAGCTCTGGAAGGGATCCCAGGTGTCAGCTAGTCCAACCCCCTGCCAATGAAAAATGGGAAGATTTTTCAGGGGTTCACCAGCCTTTTGCAAGCACGGCAGAATTTTAAAGGAAAATTCGCTTCTGAACCAGTGTAGGCTGATCTACCGCCTTGCTCAAAGTCTCCACAAAGAAAAGCAATCAATATTTAACTGCACAACCACTTCCATTGGCCAGCGGCTTTTTAACAGGAAGTTCTTTCTTAACACCTAAGCCTGTTTTCCTGAAGTTTTCACCCCTTACAGCAGTCATTAAATAGCTCATTAGCAGTGGAAAACAAGCTTTCAAAAATTATTGATATTTGAGAATCCTTTCAACACACATTTTTCTTACGCTAGATAAACTCTCATTCTTTGCCCTTTTACCATGCCGATTGTGATAAGTGTAATTAAAATGTATTAAAGTGCATCAATCTAAATTAACAGTTAAGGTTAGGTAAATTATGTACATTAATTTTAGTGGGTCTAATCTGAATAGTCGACAATATTAGGATATTTTAGTGCACTGCTAAATCATTGTGCTTTAGATTATTCTCAGATAATGGATTCGAAATTCAGTTTATCTGTCCTGAATCTTCCAGCATTCAGCTTCCTTGGATGTCTACAAGTTAGAGTGTTATGAGAGAGAGAGAGAGAGAGAGAGAGAGAGAGAGACTTCTCTATCCACTTTCTCCATTGTTCACACTTTCCCCAGAGAGGGTCTAAATAAGATGCAGTGATCAAAACATTACACAATGTGAAGAAAATGAATGATACAGAGATGTTTTCTCTTCCCCTCTCACAATATTAGAACCCAGAGTCTTATCCAAGGGAACACAACTATGGGAGATTCGGGACAAACTTTGGAACATTCCTCTCCAGCCATATCGGAGGCACTTGCAGGGGGTGCTCTCAAGGAGTGTTAAAAACACCTTTATTCCTTAGGCTTTTCCCAAATGGGCTGTCGTCTTATTTTAGATGTTATAAGAAAGAAACTGCATATATTTTCCCATTTGCATGTTGTAGCTGTTTTGCAGATGTGTTGAAAAGGTAACACATCTTAGAGCAGGAGAGATTGCAAGCAATTTAATTTCTGCATTGGTATGTGTTCTCCACTAGAGGTCACTCAAACTTTTT
The DNA here is from genome assembly GCF_951804945.1 of Podarcis cretensis. NCBI lineage: Eukaryota > Metazoa > Chordata > Lepidosauria > Squamata > Lacertidae > Podarcis > Podarcis cretensis. The sequence goes on from NC_137178.1 coordinate 24,592,510, forward strand.
TTTTAAAAAAAGAAAAGCTATGATGCTATTTCTAGAGGGGTATAATGCTGGCCTCTTGAGTTTTATCTCCATTTATTTATAGCAAATGTCCCTTAAGATTTCTTGCACTATTAAGTAAAACTCAACAATCACAGCAATGTATTTTAATGTTCTTGTCACACGAAAAACAGATCATAAGGACGCAATGTTAAAATTAGCCTACATGGGTTTCAGTTATGTAAATGCAGCATTTTAGGATAAGTAATGATGGTTTTAGGGACACGGGCGGTGCTGTGGGTTAAATTACAGAGCCTAGGACTTGCCGATCAGAACGTTGGCGGTTCAAATCCCCGCGACGGGGTGAGCTCCCGTTGCTCGGTCCCTGCTCCTGCCAACGTAGCAGTTCAAAAGCACGTCAAAGTGCAAGTAGATAAATAGGTTCTGCTCCAGCGGGAAGGTAAACGGCGTTTCTGTGTGCTGCTCTGGTTCATCAGAAGCGGCTTAGTCATGCTGGCCACATGATCCGGATGCTGTACGCCGGCTCCCTCGGCCAATAAAGCGAGATGAGCGCCACAACCCCAGAGTCAGTCACGACTGGACCTAATGGTCAGGGGTCCCTTTACCTTTAATGATGGCTTTTTGGAATATGGAAAGTAGCTTTTTGCCTAGTTTTGACTCATCCCATTGAAATTGTGGGTCCGGGCAATTGTCTCTGAGCCTCTGCATCCTGAAAGTGATCATGATTAATAATAACAGTCAACAGGAAAAGAAAAAGAAAAAAGAGAAACAGTGATGAGTGAGGACGTCTAAAGAAATTTAAAAGACTGCATTCTTACAGAAATGCACTCAGCAGTATCCTTTCACCCACACACCACAAACACCAAATAGGGCACCACCCATTAATCACTTGAAGCCCCATTGATTTCAGTGGGGAAAAATCTATGGGGCTTTGAAGTATTAAACTTTGGCTGGGCCTACGGGCATCTGTTTGCAACTTGCAAGTTTCCATGGCCATTCATGTATCTGGGGATTCAGAAACCAGAGGCTTGGGCAAAGTAAGAGAAGCTGCCTTTAGTTTTGCTGAAAAATAGACACACACACACACACACCCCACTTCCAGAAACTGCCCCTGAATATCATTGCAAGAGAGAGAAGTATACAGGCAGTACCCCTGGGCTGAGACAAAACTGCATTGACTGAGGGAGCTGGAACTTGGGGGGGGGGGTAGGGGTGTCTGCAAGGACTTCTAAGGCCTCAGTTCACCTCCAACCTTCACCAGAGCAAGTTGTTCAATTGGAGCTTTCCAAGGTGCTGGAAATATTTTGCCTTGTGGGCACCACTTTGAGACAGAGCAGAACATATGGGAGATGGGCAGGTAAACCATTGGAAGTTGTCTCAGAAAAAATTATCTGATATGTTTGCGGGGCAGGGGGGAGGTGTTGAAAGAGGTAGTTTGTAAGTTTAATCCGAGGCTCACTTCAGACAGGTTCTAGTTACAGGTAGGTAGCCATGTTAGTCTGCTATAGTTGAAACAAACAAACAAACAAAATCCTTCCAGTAGCACCTTAGAGACCAACTAAGTTTGTTATTGGTATGAGCTTTCCTGTGCAAGCACATTTCTTCAGAATAGGTTGTTAATCTCTAAGAAGTGGGGGTCCTTTCTGGACCAGTGGGCCAGACCTTCATCTCCCCACCCTTGTGGGCTAACTTTGACAGGTGGGCGGAGTCACTCATCTGTCAATTATCTGATGCTGTAACGGTATCAAGTGCTGGAGAGGTGAGTCATCCTGCCCAGCTGCTTAAGCTAGTTCATGGGTGACTGCAGGGGTGGGGAACCATTTTTACCCCAAGGGCCACATTGTCCTGGGCCAGGAGTTGGCTTCACCAGCAGAAGCAGCAGCCTGAAGGAGCAGAATACAAAGTGACTCCACCTGCTACTGATAAGCCTTCTTGCTCCTGATGAGAACCAGCTGGCTCCAGCCTTCTTAATCAGGGTTTCCAGCCTCAGTCAGTTGCTGGAAACAACATTTGTTGTTCCTGGCCAGACCTTGCTGCTTCTTGTGACCTTGGACCCTCGGCGTTCTTGACCACCATATCGTCTGCCTACGTGAACTGAGATACTCCTGACCTTAGGGCTGGGCTGGACCTTGTATATGGACTCTGCCTCCAGGCAAGTACCCCCCTGAGACTCGGCTGGTTGGCTGGCTTCTCCCTCCACTGAGCTCTGCCATGGCTGGCAGCACAGGGCTAGGACACACATTCTGTTCTAGGCAACCTTATGGAGGCCACATGCCAGTGGGAGGTGAGGCAAGAAGCCGAAGTGGGAACAGCAGTGGACCTTTGCCTAGTAGGCTGGTTTCTACACACATTCAAACCCACTCCTCTCTACCTTCCATCCAGGCAAGTAAGAGGCGTTATCAGAGTTCAAGGGCATATTCCAGACAGGCAAAAATGCTCAAGGAGGATGCAAAGAACAGCCAGTGAGGTGTATGGCCTGGAGAGGGGGAAGCTCCCCACCCCTTCCATGGTTCCTTTTAGTTATTCATTGCTTCTGCATATTCTAATTGCTCCATATATATATTTTTCTTTCTCATTAGATCTGCTTTATTTATTCTACTGAATTTACTCTAATACAGCTAACATTTTAACCCATTTACAATGATTCGTCAGATATTCTACAAACATTTCTCCATGTTCTTTAAAAACTTGCCCTACCTTCCTGCTTTCTTATTCTGTTAGTTAGGTTTGCTAATTCTACATATTCCATCAATTTCATCTGCTACTCCTCCGTCATTGGTACTGTTCCCTCCATCCACTTCTGGGCACATATCATTTGGACTGCCGTAGTAACATAGAGAAACAAATTCTTTTGATCTCTGGGTACATCTGTGGAGGGTCACATTTAGCCCACAAGGCTGAGGTTATTTTTGATCCAGAGGCAAGCATTTCAGGTGGTGTTCAACTAAGCTTTATTCAGAACAGATCTATTGAGATAAATGAATCGAACTTGTTCATTACTTTCACTGGGCTTGTTCTGAGTAAAATCTAGTTGAATACTATGAAAGGAATATTTTAATATGAGGTTTTTTTTAAGAATGTGAAATAAATATATACTTGAATTCTTTCGAATGTTTCCTTCTATGTTGATGTTAGTTATATGTTCTAAGTTTCAAAAATATTCACTTATCCTCAAAGTGTTGGAAAAGCAGGGCACTGGTATGAATAAAACCAAAGGAATTAAGCCTGCTTTCATTTCCACTCCCAGGTCAGCAGTTTTGACAGTATTTTCCATTGCAGACAGACATAAATAAATGTGAGGTCCTTTCCAAGATTAGGTTGTGTAACAGAATAAGTACAAAATGTGCTGTTAGGTAGGTGTGGAAAAAATCTTAAAATGTGCTCTGAAGACACTTTTGCTCTAATATTTGGGTTGGTGGTCTGCTGTGATGCTCTTTTATTGAGTGCATACAGAGCAGTTGTCATCACTCAGTGCTTAGAGGAGACCGAAGACTGTAGGGTGGGAGTAAGGGCAGCATGAAGGATGAGCTGCAGTAACAATAACCCCTCCTTTCTGCTCACAGTAATCCAACTAATAATGCCCAAGGATGCATCAGTCCACTATAGAGAAGTGAGGATGCAAGTTCCCTACCACAAAATAAATAGGGGGGGGGGATTATAGTCCATCACAAACGTTGCCAGAGAACATCAGTTTGCCACCATTGTGGGACCCCAAACCTTGCATCTGAAGTCTCCATTTTGCCTGGAAAGTTTCGCTGGCAAAGGTCTATCTAAGGTCTGTCTAAGGCAAAGGCCATTTTCCATCTCTGCTTACATCTTCTGAAATGGAAAAGACAAGAGTGGAGTGGAGTCAACACTGGTGTTGTTGCTGCTTATCTGAATGGTTCTGTGGTGGGCCTGAGGTTGGGGCCATGTAGGTCCACTAACAAACATTGGATTGGTGCCAGTTCACTGTGTGGCTCTGCCATACCCTTAGTAGAAAAGTCCTCTTTCGAGGATGACCTGGAGCAACCCAAGGCAAGCCTTTAAAAACTGTAAGACAGAGATGTTTCCATGTAAAAAAATTCCCTATGGCTATGAAACTTCAAAACAAAAGGGGGGAAATTGAGTGCGGCACACCCCAAGTCCACATTTGACCACCAAAGCCATTGCAAGTTGTGGGTGGGTGGGCTTTGTGTTTGGAGAATGTGTATCAAACCACCATCCCAGTAATGCAAAGGATTTGTTGAGAGGCTCAGAAAGACCACATTGTGGCAGAGAAAAGGGAGGGGAGCTAAAGGAAGAGCGTATCTCCCCCACCCCTTTGGCCTTTTCTTGGGAGCAGAAGTGGAATTCAAACCCAGGTCTTTGTGACTCATCAGAGCTCACACGCTGAACTTCTACATTTCTCCTCAGGCCTCACAATTGTGAGTGCACCTCAGCAGTGATTTAACTTTGTGCTTGTTGGTTATGAAAACAAAAGTTATAGTCCACTTTTAAGTGCATTGATATTGGGTGGGAAGACATCATAAACTGGCCTAGGATATGTTTTCCAGAACAAGGACTGCATTCTCCTGTGGGAGACCTAACCAGGGGTTTACAGTGTATTCCAGTGTTGGGCAGGGTCAGAGGCATAGGGAAGTGGAGCAATGACTGTGATTTATTGTTGTACCATGGGCTCCATTCCAGCTTTGCAAAGGCCAGATGTTTCTACATCCCTTCTCTATCTCTCAATCCAGTTAAGCAAGAAGCCTCATGATAGTTCAAGGAAACTTTCCAACCAGGCAAAAGTATTCAAGAGTACAGAATGAGCTTGGTAAGTGGTATGGCACAATGACCATCCCAAGGACCAGTTACAGTAGCCTGAAGTGCTGTATTTGGCCCACAGGGAAGAGGTCCCCTACTTCATCATAAAATAAATGATAATTAGCTTGTCAGGGTGCTGAGAGTCACTGGGAGACCCCCTTTCAGCTCACAAAGCTGCATTTCCCAGAATCCCCTGGGAAGAGGGATTGACTGTTAAACCACTCTGAATTGTAGGTCTGTGAGGAGAATAGGGATGTCCTAACAACTCTCAGCACCCTTAATGAACTACAATATCCAGATTTGGGGGGGGGTAGGGGGAGCCATGACTGTTTAAAGTGGAAGGATACTGCTTTAAATGTATGGTGCAGATATGACTGGAGTCTTTCAGTCCACTTCAAATGCAGAAACCTGAAGTCTCAGTACATTCTTGAACCACTCCTACAAAACAGTGTGACAGTACTCTCCGATTTGTAACCTGCCAGTTCCAAATGGCTCATGTTGGATAATAGTAACTTCACAGCCAATGAATTAGAACCAGTTAAATTAGAAAACTTAAAAACCTGCCTCCACAACAATTCTCTAGCTGTGAAGGTTCAAGCAGTTTCAGTAATCAAATATTCCTTTTCAAAGTCGTGTTTTAAAGATCAGCTTGATGTTTTTCCACCTTGCCCCTATACGTCTGGAATTCCAGCATGAAGCGCTTTGTACAAATATTGAGCGTAATATGTTATTTTTCATAACTGTGAAAAACATAGCATTTGATAGGAATGAAGTTTAGCCAAGGGTCAGACTGAAAGATGTGATCAAAGCATCTTTCAAACAATAATTTATGAGGCTATAATCCAAGGGCAGATCAGGCTGAATTCACCTCCTATCTATTTATTGTTCATCAATGTGCATGATCTATTTTTCATCAAAGAGGAAACAAACTGAAATGATCACATAGCGTATATATGTGAATCTTTATAAAAACATCCGTCTCCTCTACTTTCATGGAGTTATGCAAGCCCCTCTTCCCCAGGCGGTAAGAAGCCGGAGATATCACTGCAGGACTTAGTTTTCCTTGGCGGAGAGAGTAGCGGAGATGCGTGATGTCTTTGTTATATTTGTTTCACATAATAAATACCCAAGCAGAGCATACTTGAAGCAAATCGGCTTCTATAGCAGGAAGCAAAACCTTTCATTCTCCCTCAGATTTGTAGAGCAACAGTGGATGGGCCCCCAAGTCTGCCTCCCATCAGTGTTAAAAGAATATTCAACAACTCTCTTAAGGGACTGTGAGTTAGTACAGTGGTACCTCGGGTTACATAGCTTCAGGTTACATACACTTCAGGTTACAGACTCCGCTAACCCAGAAATAGTACCTCGGGTTAAGAACTTTGCTTCAGGATGAGAACAGAAATCATGCTCCAGCGGCACGGCGGCAGCGGAAGGCCCCATTAGCTAAAGTGGTGCTGCAGGTTAAGTAGAGTTTCAGCTTAAGAACGGATCTCCGGAACGAATTAAGTACTTAACCCGAGGTACCACTGTATCTGGAGAAGAGGCCATCTGCATTCCAATGCAGTGTCAAAAGAAGAACCTAACTTTAACCTACTGGCATACATAGCAGGAAGGCTTCCCATTTCAGAAGATTGCCATCCAACTTGTGGGAGGTGATGAGTGTCTTGCTCACGGCTTCAGGTCCCAAGTGTTGGTCTGAAGAAAACTCTGATTTGGATGATGCGCTAGTCACCCCAGACCCCTCAGGGAAGGCTCCTAAGAAGAAGCAGCACCTCCTCAGGATCAAACCCCCTGCATCCTGCTGCTTCTGAAGAGCTTTCCCTGTGGTGGAAGCTCTTGAGAAGCAGAACCTACAGGATCGAAGCCTCCCTCTCTGCCGGGAGGGAGGAAAGAAGGTCAACAACCATCCTTTATCCACCTCTTCCCTAACTTTCCCTTCAGTCTGGGGTGGAGCTGAAGCAGGATTTGCCCCTCCTCTGCCTTCAGCCTCTTTTTTAGCATTTCCCAGCCTGCCATTTCCTGTTCCTTTCTCCTTGCTTGTCCTCAGCTTTCCTGTTTCCTTTTCCTGGCCTGGAATTAATCATAGTTTCCAGGTCAAGCACCCCCATAGGATTTGCAACATGGTTGGCTCCTGTCATCGCTTTCTGACTGCCTGAACCTTCAGCACAGACAACAGCCTCGGATGAGCCGCTTGGCTCCTGGACCTCCTCCAGCTGCCCCACCAGAGAGTGCAGAGTCCCCTCCTCTCCCCACCCTTTCTGTCTTGCTCTTACATACAAGTCACAGAATGGCAGATGTAATGAGTCACAATGTAAACAAACGGTTTTCTATGCGTTCCTGCATTCCAAGTTTCCTTGGATGCATCACCAGACTATTATCCAGACCGTCTACCATTATCTTTATTCCCCAAACCATTAGGAAAAAAATACTGTTTCCGCAGGATGTTTCCAGATTTTGGTATGCTGGAATTAGTCAAGACATATATAAATAAATTTTCTGCAAAAACAGAAATTTGTCACCACCTGGAACAATTTCTGTCAGTCTTTTCACGTTGTGTTCTTTTTGGTTCACTGTGTGCTCTGCTTTTGTTTCTGGAGTCTATGAAATGTACACACACTGAATGTTGACAGTCCTTCCTAAGGCAGCAAGAGTCCATAACTTGTTTGGGGTTAGATCTTTAAGTACCAACTCTCAAGGGTGAATACTGGCTACATAACAGAAACTGCCTGGTCAACAAGACCCTGGAGAGGGACTGTTTGTTTTTAAAAACATGCCATGGGCAACAGCCCTCAGCCAGTGTTGGCCTATAACTAGTCCCAATGGAATCAGGTAGCAGGAGATCCTACTGAGAACTCACCGTCCCTTCAAAAAAAAAGCAACATTGTGTAGAATAGCTCCTTGCGGAGGATAAATGTTCACAAAAAATATTGGTTAGTTGTGGTCGGTTGGATGCTTCTTCAAAATACTTCTCTGTTTCTTTTTCCGTTCTCCATTCCAAAGCCAAAAATGCTTGCAATCATTCCTCCTTCCAAACTGGAACCCCACCCCCTGTCCAATCTTCCACCATTTGCATGCCCATTGCCCCTTAATTCACCTTCCTTTCCATCTTCACTCTTTGGAACATCTTGTTGCTGACTTCCGTGCTTCTTTATAACATAAAGCAGAACACTTCTGGAACACCTATTTATCTTCGAAGGATAAACAGTTTATTTCATATCCCTTTTAAAGAGATTTGGAAACGCATCCGTATCTCTAAGAATAGAGATAACAGGGGAGTAAATGCAGGCATGTCCAAAGTGAAGCTGGAAAGGATCTGAATGTCATCACGTTCAGCCTCTGAAGACCAGTGGAGAATCGATCACCATCATTTCTTAAAGTTTCTTATAGAAACCAGGCAAACAGTTTGGCTCCAGGGATCTGGGACAGCTAACAGCCTCTGCGTTCTAAAGTCAGCTTTTACTCAGACTGCACAGCTAAGGAAGGGAGCGAAATTCAATTCAGTTTGCATTCAAAAGTGAACCTACCTAATTCACATTTCTAAAACAACATATGGGCCAAAACTCAGCCATCCTTTCAAATCCACACTTCACTGAACTTTGTGATGTGGTTCTTCAGTCAAGTAAATGCTTATACTAGGGTAAAGGGTGCTTATAAATATATATGTTAGCAAAAATAACATATGAAAATGCGTTATATCAGGGGAAAATGCTTTAGAAAAATGTGTCCTGTATATTAGGCAAAATGGCATACAAAATGTATATATTTGGAGAAATTTGCACTAAAATGCTGGTGAAGACATGCTTTTAAAAAGAGACAAAGTGCAAACTGATGTGGAGAAGTGAATGTAAGATTGGGGAAATTAGAAAAAGAGAGCTTCATGGCCCTAGTGCAGCACTCTTAACCACTATGCCACATGTGCTAATTGAATCCCACCTGAAAATAGTGTCAACCTGGAAGTGATCTCAGTTTAAGGCAGTTACCTATGTTCCGAAGATATATATTTTTCAAACTGCAAATTACTATTTGTATACCTTTATGCAGTATGTTCAAAGGTTGTTGACTTTACTGATCAGATTTTAATCAAATATCTCTGTGAAATTAGATTGCAATCCTTCACTGTGCTGCAGAAAAGTATGTTAATAGGGAGCTTTTGTTCTCCAGAAAATTATAATGTGGAATCATACTTCAAAATGCTAGGGCAGAGTGAGGGGGGTGGGGATTGAAACCTGCCAGTAATTTTTAAGAAGGGAGGGCAAAGGGGTATCAAAGAAGCTAGTAAAAAGCTAAAGAACAAAGAAAGCTTTGAATCAGAAGACCAAATGTTTTCTTCTTCCGGCAGAATTGCTAGAACGCAGGTGCCCAAACATTTGCCCTCTCTTCCTCTTTCTGCCTCAACTTGTTGGTAATATAAAGAGAGCTCACCTGATGATTGCCGTTAAACATCCTCAGTCTGTGAACTGTTTTCTCTTGATATACTTTGTGCAATTGCACATTGTTTCCTCTAATAAGCATATAGTAGTTGTTTGTTCTCTGTTGTATTCTTTTTTGTTTTAGATTACTATATAGCATCTTAATATTAATTTTCTGAGCAAGCCCTCCTTCTATTTCCTTTGCAGTTCCTGTCATTGCAATTATTATCTTTTGGTAAGATTTTTTATAGCTCAGGTGGTGTGAACTATTTATATATCTTTTCTCTTCACAATGGCCCTACATAGTTTTCTTTTTCAGAGTCATCAGGTGAGGGTGTGCGTGTGCAGAGCTATTTGATATGCCCAGTGTATAAAATACAGAGTTCTCTTTTCTGTGCTTGCATCTGCTGGATCACACCCTGAAAAGACTTCAGATGGGTTCTTTGAAATATATTTGGGAAGCCAGTTTTCAATTGCTCGCTTTTAGCAGTGGTACGGGAAACAAGAAATAGAAGTCCTGCCACAAGGCAACCTTATGAATCTGTTCTTCAAGAGTATTAAACAACCCTTGTTAAAATTAGAACGTTGCTTAAATATTTGCCCAGCCCACAAAGGACAGAGACTGAGGTCTTCTTTCAGTACCCAGGTCTAGCTGAATAGGAATATAGGAAGGTGCCTTATAAAAGGTCAGCCGATGAGCTGGATCACGCAACACGTGCAGACTCTTCCCCGTGTCCTTCCTGCTGCTGTGCTAAACTAAACTAAACAAACCAAGGTTTGGCTTAGCATGTTGTCCAACTGGAACACTCATGGTCAAGGCCCCTCCTCACTAAATGCAAGCTGTAGCCAAGAATAAACCCTGCCCTGCAAAATTCGGAGAAGTGCAAATGCTGGAGGATGGATGTGTTTTAGTTCTCGTGCTGTTTCAAATGGCACCAATCTGGGTGGTTCAAATTTAAATGCCAACTGAATTGCATTTCTCCTCCCTACCAATAGTGCTCCTTTCCCCCTCCCTCATGTTTATGCTCCTTCTATAATGTTTTCTCTGAAGTAAGTACCATTCACCAAAGGTACCTTACAATGTTAATTAAAAGCTTATTCCTTGAAAGTACTGCCCCCTATCTTGCTTCCTTTCCAGGGAGGCTAGGAGATTAGCAATATTCTAGGGAGAGGGGCTTAACTGCTCCCTGATGAGTCAGTTTCTGTTCTGCACTAGGATGGAAGAAGCTTTAATTACTGGGGGTTTTATTGGTTTTCTTGTACACTCAAGGCAGCCCAGACAGTGGACACAACCCTGAATAGGGTCACCAAATGAAGAAACCAGCAGTTGTGTTTACACATTGAGAAAGAATGCTCTCAACCGTTACCTTTATTCATTCCTGCCAGAGGAACAGTCACCACATCTTGAAGATCCCTTTCATTACTACTGTGCCTATTACATAACATTTGCTTGCTTCTTTCCACTTATAACCAAGGAAAACAGACCTTTTAAACATGGCAACAAATCCCTTCAGTTCGAGAATTTGTTTTACCCACATACAAGGAAGCCTTTGGAAAAGTTGCACCATTCATTGGGGTGGGGATTCAAGTGAAGTCGTCCAGATTTCAACCCTATGATCTTTTCCTTAAATGGAAAATCTCCTTGTATTTCAAAGAAAACCAAAACTTGTGTCTTTAATTTTGGTACAGTCTTCAAAGGTTTGTTTTTACTCCCTAAGAAATTACTAGCACATGACAACAAATATAATTATCCATTTTGCCATACATGAGATTAAAGCTAACGACTGAGCCTCTTGGGCTTGCCGATCAAAAGGTTGGCAGTTTGGATCCCTGCGATGGAGTGAGCTCCCGTTGCTCTGTCGCAGCTCCTGCCAACCTAGCAGTTCGAAAGCATGCCAGTGCAAGTAGATAAATAGGTACCACTGTGGTGGGAAGGCAAATGGCATTTCCGTGTGCTCTGGCACTTTTCACGGTGTCCCATTGTGCCAGAAGCGGTTTAGTCATGCTGGCCACATGACCCAGAAAGCTGTCTGCGGACAAACGCCAGCTCCCTCGGCCTGAAAGCGAGATGAGCACCACAACCCCATAGTTGCCTTTAACTGGACTTAACCATCCAGGGGTCCTTTACCTTTACCTTACCACATGAGATTTACATCATCCAGTTTAACTTTGGGCATCTCCAGACATCCTTTTTATTGTGCTCATGTTGGTATTAGGGGAGTCATACGTGCTTCCCCTCTCAATACTTTTTGCACCTACAAAGGCTTTAGGGTGGTCATATGGCTTCATTTCCAGTCAGTGGGTATCCTTTTATTTCCTGCTGAAATCCAATAACTTTTCATACTGCAAATGTTCTGGGGGATGGGGTTTGTCCCTCTTTTGCTGCAGCCCTTCCAGACAGCAGTGATATGGTGGCATTTGGGAAGCATCACAGAACAATTAAGCAGAATAAATACACCAGTAATGCCCTATTATTGCATTAAGAGAATCTGTGGCAAAATAAACTAGCAATTTTCTCCAGTATGCTCCTCAATCCTGAGTCTACTCTTTGCTTTTCTCTCTGCTTGAGCATAGGTCCACTGGAGCAAGCCTGGCCCAATACATTTTGGTACCTGAGGTAAACCACAAAATGGCACCCCTCTCCCCACCAGGGAAGAAAGTAGGAGTGAAGATCGACATCAGGGAGAAGGCGGAATAAAGAGCAACATCAGGATCCATTGCCCCTATGGATTCTACCGCTTGAGGTGATTGAATCTCCTCGCCTCATGGGTCCGCCAGACCTGCACTGGAGAAAGCTTTTATTTGTAAGGGAAAAGACAGCAAATAAAGGGAAGAAGTAACAGTCAGTGGGGCAGCACCTGTAGGACCCGACTGCTCACCTGATGTTCGAACACTGGACCAGAATCACAGTAATTCCATTCCAAGCAACTTGGACCACTCATACTGGGAAGTGGTTCAGAAGTGGAAGATAAACAAACAAACCATCGGAGCTGGTGTCATACGAGACATTATTAGATAAGATACTTCTTAGGTAAAGATTACATCTTCAGCAGTATTGTTCTCCTTACCACCACACTCAAATCTGTAGCTTGCCACAAAGGTGACTCACTATTGCCACTCCTTGTGGTAGAAACCAACATGGGCAATGCTGTTGAAGCAAAGCATTTAGGATTTAGGATGTAACAATGTACGGACAAGTTTAAAGCACTTATGGTATTTGGAGGTTTAATTTTTCTTGTTTCTTTTTCAGTCAAACCATACATTTAAGGCGTACTTTTACCACTTGGATAGCCTTTCATAGAATTATAGAGTTGACTCAAAGGGTTATCTTGTCCAACCACCTGAAATGCAGGAATCTCAGCTCAGATTGCCATCCCACCTCTGTTTAAAAACCTCCAAAGGAGGAGACTCCACCACCTTCTGAGGGAGTCCATTACACTGTTGAACAGCTCTGATTGTCAGTAAGTTCTTCTTGGTGTTTAGTTGTATACCTGGAGGAGTATCTCCACCCCCATCATTCAGCCCAGACACTGAGGTCCAGTTCCAAGGGCCTTCTGGGAAAGTTACAGGGAACCAAGCAGAAGGCCTTCTTGGTAGTCATGCCCGCCCTGTGAAACACCCTCCTGTCAGATGTCAAGGAAATAAACAACGGTCTGACTTTCAGAAGACATCTGAAGGCAGTCTTGTATAGGGAAGTTTTTTTATGTTTGATGTTATGCTGTGTTTGATGTTTTAATTTGTTGGAAGCTGCCCAGGGTGGCTGGGGCAACCCAGTCAGATGAGCAACATATAAATGATAAATTGTTGTTGTTGGAATCTTCTTTCTTCTAACTTGAAGCTATTGGTTCGGGTCCCAGCCTCCTGAGCAGGAGAAAATAAGCTCACTCCATCTTCCATGTGGTCAGCAACTCACAGGAACTCAGTTCCGGCACCTCTCAGGTGCGTGGCATTGTCATTCTAAGAGAATGAGGGGTGGGTTCATGGTGAGCTCTGGCACCTCTTTTTCTAGAAAAACAGCACTGCAATGGATAGCCTTTTAAATATTTGAAGATTCCTATCATACCTCCTCAGTCTCCTCCAGGCTCAACATACCCAACTCCCCCAACCATTAAAAAGAGGGCTTGGTTTCCAGATCCTTCCAGATCCAAAGAATCCTGAGAACTGTAGTTTAAGTGTGCTGGGAACTGCCGCTCTGTGGCAAACTACAGTTCCCATGATCCTTTTAGAGAAGCCAACACTTTAAATGTCCTTTAAATGTATGGTGTAAGGTGACCTTCTTTCTACTGCGTCTGTTTCCTTTCTTCTGATGGGCACTTTGGGTAGTTTCTTAAATCCCTGAGATTTGGTCAGCCTTTACCAGGAACCAAGCCTTTAGTGTGACAGGCCCTGCGCTGTGGAACTCCTTGCCAACAGACGTTCGGCAGGAGTCCTCCATGATTTCTTCCAGTCATCTTTTAAAAACAGTATTGTTCAGACAGACAAGAACAGGAAATTCACCAATCAGTTTTTGATAGATGTTGTTGATGTTTTTATTGTTACTATAGGATTGTGTGTTTAGGTGTACCGTATACCACCTTGCTATAATTTCTATGGATGTGCAGTTTTTAAATATTTAAATAAAAATAAATATTATTCATTGCCTTTGTTTGTTGCTTTGTACAAGAAAGAAAAGCATCACAGCAACTTAAAAACAAGTTAAAATACAAAGAGGTAAAATAAATTAAAAACCAATAATAATAATAATATCTTAAAATTCCTTTCTCTTTGTGTACTTTTGAGGGTCGAAATGTATAAAGATAATGCTTTTGGTTGCAATGCACAAAATTGTATTGATTGCTTTGATTTGTATCCTGCGTCTTCGCTGGAATCTCCAAGCAGCAAGCAACATTCAGAAAACAATACAGATACAGTACAGGTACTTCACAATCCCTTTCCTGACTCTTCGCCTCTGCTGCTTCACCTTTTCAGGGCAACTGCCCTGTCATCGCCATATGATAGGGAAGTGACAAAGGGCACAGTGCATCTGATGCAGAAGCAGGCAATATCTTGTCAGGGACTGGCAGGGCTCTGAAGAGTGTATGGCAAAGACTGGGGGATGCTGACCCAGGAGAGGAGGCCAGCAATTTATGGGGTTTTGTGCCACCCATGAGGCATCTTATTACTTCCCATCAATGTGAGGATTTCAGCCTGTGCAAGAAACTGTCCCCGTTCTCTTTCCCCTGTGTGTTCCCTACCCCTTCCCCAAAAGCGATCTAGGAGCTTCCCCAACCCCCTGGAACAGACTTAGAGGGTGCACAAGAGCAAAAGAAGAGGGAGGGAATATTCTGTTACTGAAATATACTCGGAGTCAAGAGTGGATTTCATGCTCTTTATTCAGCTCATAGTGGTGAGGAGGAATGGAATTTCCCCCAGAATGTCTGCTTTATATATACATACTATATACTGGAAAGAAGAATCTCATTAAAAGAGATGGATAGTTAAGTGATTATTCCTGAGACTGAAACACATTAAATTATTTTACAAGATTGGTGGGGGAAAATATGAACAAAGTTTATTGGTCTTTTTCTTGCCAACAGCTTTGATATGTGAGTAAGCAGATAAATATTTGGATTTTGTTACAGATGGCTACGTTTCAAGCAGAATGAGTCTCACAAGAAGGAGCTGTGCATCACACACAACGCTAATCATCATGGTGATTTATATTGGTGGTATTCCATATATAAATTAAAAAGTTCAGGGCTGTGTTCAGGGCTATCTCAGATGTGAGGGAGTCCTCGGGTTAACCCCCTCCCACACTGGGAGATCCTGAGATAAGGGTGTGGGACCTCAGACCCAGGAGACAAATGTGGCCCCCAATTCCTCTCTGTCTGGCCCTTAGAATCCTCTCCAGGCCACACCTCCTCTCCCCACACTCTGTAAGAACTAGCCTACCGTAGAAGGAGTACATTTGTAGGTCTACCCACTTTTGAATCTGGCTCCACACACCACTGGCATGGGGCTCTCAGAAAGGTTGCAGCCCAGAGAAGAATGGGGCTGTCAGGCTGAGAAAGGTTCCCCACTCCTCACCTGAGGGGCTTATTGGACAGTACCTGGCCAGTAGCAGCGGGGAACAGCAACAGTGCTGGGATCAGCACCAGAAAGCTGCGCCTGATTGACAGGAGCAAGCCAGCAGTAAATCACATCGAGCAAGTCAGAGTTAACTAAGGTTACCAGACGTCCCCGTTTCCTGGGGACAGTCCCCGGATTTACAAATCAGTCCCCATTCAAAATCCACTGAAGTTGAAAAGTGTCCCCGGATTCATTGAAAAAAATCTGGTAACCTTAGACTTACCATATTTTTTGCTCTATAAGACTCACTTATTCCCTCCTAAAAAGTAAGGGGGAATGTGTGTGCGTCTTATGGAGCGAATGCAGGTTGCGCAGCTATCCCAGAAGCCAGAACAGCAAGAGTGATTGCTGCTTTCACTGCGCAGCGATTCCTCTTTTTGTTCTGGCTTCTGAGATGCAGAATATTTTTTTTTCTTGTTTTCCTCCTCCAAAAACTAGGTGCATCTTGTGGTCTGATGCATCTTATAGAGCAAAATATACGGTAACTATTAGGAAAAGCAGGATCTGCGCAGGAGTGTCAGGCCTAATGAGCACAGCTGCTAATCTCCAACAAGTCTTGCTCTCATTAAGCAGTTGCTGAGAGTGAAGGTCCTCGCTTCCCCACAGCTGCCTAAATCCCCTCCTCTCCAGGGTTTTCCCCAAGCAATCTGAGACTGCACCTGTGTGAAGCTAACTTCTCCTCCACCCTCTTCATGCCTCTCTTGGTTCAAAATAGACAATTGCCCTCTGTAAAGTAGGACACAGGGCCACCATAACCCAGCCTTTGGCCCTTATTTATTTAACCTACAGCAATCAGTGCAATCTAGGAAGGTTTCAGCACAGTAGCAGGTTTTTCTGGGGTGCCAGGACCCCCAAAGTTCTCACAGGTGCCACATACTGCTGCTAAGCTTGTTGTTTAAGGTGCCAATAAACTAACCAATTGCCCATGTTAGCACCATGAATGATCTGTGGCCTAGAAAGCTCTCTTCAGATTGCTACCTGATTATTAATAAATGAAGTTTTTACTTAATTGAAATTTACTCAGGAGGAACAGGAGATGGTTTCAAATAAGTACCATATGAAAATGGGAGCATGTCCATGTGAGCATAATCAGACTGAAGACTGTGACTGCCCATTAAGGGATTGTCCTTATATTTACTGAAATGAGAGAAACAGTTGTACTTGAAGGTAACTAAAATAAACTTTTGGCTCATAGCTATAGGACAGTGGGTATACCACAGGTGTTATTAACTCCTGTCAAGAGTGTTTCCATGGCAAAGTACAACAGCAGTTGCTTGCAATGCTAAGAAATGGCTGCGGCTCATAGGAGGAGATTTCCATGACCAAGAATGCACAAACACCACAGGAGGTATTAAAAAAGAAACAGTAACTGTTTACAACTGATTAGTTACTTGAAAACTACCCCTTATTTATGGCAAGTTGGGTGTGTAGTGTGGGTATATTGTAAAGACGCTGGCTGGGGGAAGGGAGATGAAACTGTTATAGCTTTGGGGTGGAACACAATAACTCACAGAGTGTCTTTTAACCCAGTAACTCTGTAAAAGATCCAGGATTAGAAATATTCTGGGAAATGATTTGGTAAAATCTTGCACAGGCTTGTCCTATGTTAGCTTTCTTGCCTTTGTGAATGGGCAAGAAAGATGGGGGAATGACTTCTTTCATCCTCTGTGTGACCAAGGGGGAGAAGGCAAATTAAGCCTGCAGTTTTTGGATAGAAATCACTTCCAGGTGACCTGTTTAATGAGAACTAGCAGTTTTATATCTGTCATTGCTTGGGAATTCTAAGAAAAAATAAATAAAAATACCCTGCTCCATGATCTCAGGAACTATCATGCCAAATTTAGTTAAACTCAGTGCAGTTTTGAAATGTTCAGTCTGCCATCTTGATTCAAAATGGCATCCACCTATATCCAAGCAGAGGTAAAAACTTGGTGTGATTTCAGGAACCACCTTGCAAATGCAAAATGTTGTTAGATATCTTAAGAGGTGTCCAAGTGCACAAAAGAACAGACAAAGAAAAAGACCTGACCAAAATATATAGTAGCTTCACTTCCTTCGTTTTGATTTGTTTGTGGGGATTTTCCTGCCACTTTCCTTACTTTAAAACATCCATACAAATTCATGAGGAGGAGCCAGAATCCAGCTTTCAGAAAAACTATGGCCGTTTTCAACACAAAAGAGGAATCTAAATTTGCCATATAAATAGCAGACTGTGGAGTACCAATCTGTAAGGAAAGATTCAAACTGAATATGCTAATTAAACGGTATATAATTATTTAACACCAATATATAGCAGTAATTACAGAGCATACGCCACTCTCCATAAATATTATGAAAATGTCACACACCCTCCAGGAGATACAGTTTGATCAGAGACTTTCTATGTTAACCTTGGCTGGCATTATGTATATGCCACCCACAAGTCTGCTGCCCAGAAACTGCTCTGTAATTTTGTATCCAAGATTTGCTAGGTGGAAAAAAGAAAATAGAAAGATGAATTCTCAAAATCCTTTTAATTACAAACAGGGTAAATGTTTGATCTTGCCACCTTCATGCTTGCAACAAACCCAGCAAACCACCAGGCGCATCTGATTTTTGTAAAAACATGCAACAGTTTTCTATTTTAGGACAGGGCCACACTCTTCTCCCTACACACTCCTAATTTATTCCTTAAATCACATAATTACACTGCACCAGAATACTTTTTTTCTTTTCTTTTGAAGGGTTGCAGTCTCTTGGGGCAATCTCTCATGGCTGACATGGCAACAGTCCTCCAAGCATATATTTTTAATTGTGCATTCATTATGATTCGTGCTCAGGATGATATCAGGGCAGTTATATACTGCACAATCCTGCTTTGAATACTTGACATACTGCTTTGTTTCCAATCAATGTACATCCCGATACTTCCTGCAGAAATCCTGTAACTTTTTATACCACAATTGTGCTAAGGTTTTGTCCCACTTTTGGTTCTGTATAGTGGAACATCATCCCTGCAGAGAGCAAAAATGTAATAGCATTGGGGCAGCATTGCATAAGTGAAATGATGTGTTGGCGATCCTGTATAAATCCATCACTAATGTGCTGATATAGCATCAATGAAATGTTGCAGAATACACCTGGGAGTGAGAAACTAGTCTATAAGGGCTCTCTGTCTACCACGCTTCTACCATCTCCTTTGCTTTTGGCATGGGCAAATATTACATTTTGTGGTGTTGTGCTGGCATAGCTATTGGCACAGCTCAATCTTAAGTGTTTGCATACTAAAATCTGATTTGCAGCAGCAAATCTTGATGAGCATGCTGTTAGATAGGTTGGTAAATGAAACAGGAAATAAGGCTTAATAAATTGAATCAGTTCCACCCACCCTACAGCCTCCTTATTTCTTCTCAAAGAAAATCTTCAGAGTCCTTTTTATATCTTAGATTATTTCTTGATGATATTGAAACTCTTAAGGCCATGCCAGCATGAATAATAAAAAATAAGGCACTGTTATAGAGCAGTGTGGGATGACTCAGCAGCAGTCCTATATTGCAAGGGCAGTTACTTGGAATCTGTCCCAGTTATAGATGCTAAAGCCTTTCCATGTAATATCTAATTCCCATAATTTGTAATTTCCTTCCGAAGTCCTTTCAGGCACTACCTTGAATCAAATTAATATTCAGAACACAGACTGCAATTCAGCGGCACGCAGATTGCATGTTTCCAGAGAACCTCTGCATCATGCATTTGGTACTCTAAGCACAGTGATGTGAAGAAAATGTTTTACTGGAATTTCTTGTTCCTCTGCAGCTGCTGATTTCATCCCATTTTCACCACCACTGTTATTTACTTCCCCTAGTGTAAATCTGTCCACAATTTCCACCTTTCTTTTCAGCGTGATTCAAATTAATAGCCAAAGTGGTACTGCCAAGAGTGTGAACAGCTGTAGACGAGAGAGTTGGTAGGCATTTTATTGTTCTGACAGAATCTGCTCTGCTCTTCAAAATATTACATTGAAATATTGTAAATCATTTAAAAAAAAGCAACAGGTAAAAGGTATCCCATTGTATACATCTTGATTATTCCCCCTTCCCTCAAAATTCTCAAAATTCTTTCTGCCTATTATGTCTGTATCATCATTGTCATCATAAGGCTTGACACAGGCATGGGGAATCCCAGACTAGGGACCTGAATGCAGCCCCCACCCCATCCTTTATTTTGGTCCTTTAATCTCTCTCCAGGCCATACATGCACCACTTTGGTCCACACTTTTCTCAGGTGCTTTTGCCTGGCCGGAATGTGTCTTTGAACTGTACTAAGACCACTTTACTTGATGTCATGTGCTGGCTGGACGCAGAGGAGTAGTGGGAGGCACTACCTGGGGAAACCCCATGTAAAGAAGGCTCAGAGCGAGCGAAGAAGGTGGCGAGACAATGATGCATGGTCAGAGGGAGAAGAGAGAGCAGACTAGGGGGTGGAGGTGTTAGAAGCTGACGAGGTAACAGGCTTTAGTGAGATGGAAGAATCTGTGGTAGATAGCAGTCCAGAACTGGAGGCAGAAGGGGAGACTAGAGAGGAAGGGGACTAAGAGACAGCAATGAGTCCGGCTGGTGAGGAAGCCGGGCTGACTCCCCTCCTGCAGTGACCAGCTCCCTTCCCTGAATGTATATGTTGTGGTGGGAGGGGGAGAGGATGTTGAAAAGTTCTGGGTGGGTGTGAGTTTCAACATTCAGTGAGGTTGCAGCAGGATAAACAGAGACTTGTACACTCATTTCAAAATGGGATCTGGTATCACCTGAGTTAGTACAGTTTTGTTATAGCCGAGCCATTTCTTTGTTAGGGAGATTGGTTGATATTTTTCCAATGGGACATAATGGTTGGGAAATATTCTGAAGATCAAGAATTAGCTATCACAACTTTGAAAAAGTGATGCCTACCTGCTGCCAGGGGAACAGCTGACATAAGGGTGGGTGGATGCAGTTAGGAAACAAACCAGCTTGGAACAGAGACAAGGAAAGACAGCAGCAAAGAGAGACATCAACTGAAGACTAAGCACACTTTGGAAGTCATCTCTTGCTGAAGAGCTGCAGGTCTGCTGCTTATTGGGCTTGCTTCCACTTATGCTCTGTTTGTATATTCACAAATAAATATACTAATATGAAATATTGTACAGATTCAGGCCCCAGCCTTTTTTTATCAGGCTTTTAAAAGTTGTAATATTGGCTTGGAAAACTGACACCTTATTAATGTTATTTGGCATTTGAAGGGTTATAGCTTAGTGGTAGAGCATCTGCTTTGCAT
Source organism: Podarcis cretensis (assembly GCF_951804945.1). NCBI lineage: Eukaryota > Metazoa > Chordata > Lepidosauria > Squamata > Lacertidae > Podarcis > Podarcis cretensis. The sequence goes on from NC_137178.1 coordinate 24,613,092, forward strand.
GCAAAAGGTCTCGGGTTCAATTCCCAGCATCTCCAGCTAGAACTGGGAGAGAACCCTGTCTGAAATCCTGGAGAGTTGCTGCCAGTCAGGTACTGAGCTAGATGGGCCAATGGTCTGACTCAGTATAAGGCAGCATCCTATGCTCCTCGTAATTTGCTTTTAGGTATGTATGTTTTGTTTTTTTTGTATGCTGTAACCTTGTGACAAAGGACAAGATATAAAAATGTAAAAATTGTAAGTCCCCTGTGCTCTTTTCCAATGAAAGCTAACCTAGGCAATAGAAAGCTAACCTAGGTAGTATTGCCCCTGGAATTTCTTGCCACTGGTGAAGTGTGCCATCAACACATTCAGATCTGCGCATTGCTTATGTGTGCATAATTATTTGATTTTAAAGTAAATTCTGGAGTTCTTTTAGAAATATTAAGCAGAACACAAGCAAACAACCATCACTTGGAAAACATCAGGAAACCAAGGCTTGCAAATGTTGGATTATGTGTGGAAAGAAAAGTGAACACTTTTAGCTGATGCTCACAAAGCAGACCCACTGGTAATTCTGGGAACAAAACATAGTGTCTGGACAAACACTGCCATAAAAAGTACTAATGGATTGGAAAGCACAGGGATTTCATTTTGGCAGGCTTTCAAGGTTTAGCTCAGCATCCCAGGCTTATGTGGAACTACCGGTTTCTTTTTGTAGCTGCTTTGACATGTGGGTACATTAAATAGACTCTGAAGCACTTTCCGTCCTTGGAATAGGTTCCAATTGAAGTACATTCTACATTGCTTTTAGTAAACCAAGACCAGTATTGATGTCTTCTCCTGCCATTGTTGTCATGCAAAATAAATATGGAAGAAGGATGATGAGATGCATCCATCCTATCTAATTAGAATAGGAGGCAAAGGCACAGACACCATTCTTAAAGACACTCTGACACCCAAAACTGATGGCACCAGCAATGGTACTGGCCTGCTACTTTGATCCGGCAGAGTTGCTGTCTGTCAAGAGACTGCCAATGTGCAGTCAGGGCATGATCATTACAGTGCAGGTCACATGAGCCACTTGAATGTCATCACCAAATCACAATTTCGCCAGCTCATTCTTTTGCATTGGCTCAGCTAACAAATCTAAAGTACACAAGATTCTTGCAGCACTGTGTTTCCTGTAGAATGTAGACACATGCCATTTTTAGGTGTACAGCTAATGGCTTTTCAAATATTGTTTCAAGGCACAAAGTACGGATGTGACGAAAATCTGTTTGCAAACATATGTATCATAAAGACACACTAACTGGAGAGCTGTTAGTTGGTTGCAGCCCTCTCTTGGCTATACATTCAGCAGCAAATATGTCTGGTAACATGAGAAATGGACTTCAGTTTCATTATTAATAATCCCAGTGAAAATTCTACCACATCTAGTTTTATGTGTTCCTGACTCTCTTTCATCTGAGCCAAGCCCACACTTTTCCTGGACTGTTCCAAAACTCTTGCAACTATCCTGAGAGTTTCTCCTTAAAGTTCCAGAGATATCAGAACATCATTGCTGTCAAGATACAATAGGCACCCACTATCTGCACTTTTCAGAAACAATGGAAGACACTGTTGTTCTGATAAGCCTTCCTAGCTGGCTGAATACGTCTCTACCATAGGTGTCCATTTTGGATTGATTTTTAACTCCTCTCATTGTTTTTGTACTGTTTTGTAACTGGCTTTTAAATTGTTTTTATTATATGTTATAAATCAACTTGGAACATATGTGGAAGGTAAGATATTTCCATTTATTCAGGCTTTTGGCAGTTAAATTAAAATCTACTGTGGTGTTCATAATAATGTTTCAGGGTACGTTCCTCTTAGGGAAAGAATAAAGGCTTAAGAATTCTGGTTATTTATATTTATTTATTAACTACTTAGATTGCCAACCTAGTTTGGGTATTGCGTTAGAGTTACTGGTTCCTGCCCCTCCTGCCCAAATTTATTATATAATGCAGGAAAATTGTGTGACTTGAGAGAAGAAGATTTGGTTTCTGTGCTCAACCTGCTTACAATTTAAAATAGCAGCTTTGGCTTCTTGAATATATTTGTTTAGAAAACATTTGCACTCAAAATCTTCTGGGGATTATCTGCCCTGCAATGCAATGCAGGTGGGCCAGCTGCAGAGCATTAAAAAGCAGAGCACAGATGGGAGGTCTGGCCTCAAAAGGAAGTGGGGAGGGGAGGTAATACCATTTGGGTGGGGATAATCCTGGGTTTAGAAGGTGAGACAGGGTAGGGTTGGTTGGGCAACACAGTGGAAGGTTAGCTAATTACTCAAGCTTTTGGCTGAATTCCTCGAAAATAGCTTACAGTCTTTTGCGTGTTAAGTGTAGTTTCAAAAGTGTGGCGTTAAAATTACTGTCATTTTCTAACTTTAGATACTGGGTGTCCAAAAACAGTAAACAAAGTGTATTTTCACCACCACAACAGCATATCATAGGCGTATTTATTCCTAACCTCCCCTTTTTTATATTTCTTCTGGATGGAAAAGCAACACCAAATTTTTACTTTCCCTGCAAGGGAAGCTTTGCAGCTAACCACTCCCATAAGTAGTCAAAAGTTTCAAAAGAAGAGCATTTGTGTGTGAAAAGAATACAGTACTGGATACCTTTAGCGTTTGCAGTAGTATTTGTTTAATTCATAAACATGGTGCTACTTTGCAAAGAAGTCTTCCCCTTCTACGCTATACAGACCTGCCCTTGAAACATACTTTGGGACCGGGTCAAATACATGTTGGCAATGTAAAGAAAAAGAAGGGACTTTTATCATATGTGGTGGGAATGTAGAGAAGTTTAAAAAAAATGGGAAATGATATATAATGAATTGAAGAAAATGTTTAAAATGACATTTGTAAAAAAAAACAGAAGCATTTTTGTTAGGGATTGTAGGACGAGACCTGCCAAAGAAAACAAAGAATTTATTTATGTATGCAACAACAGCCGCAAGAGTCTTGATAGCACAAGGATGGAAGAATGAGGAAACCCTGACAAAAGAACAGTGGCAAGAGAAATTGATGAACTATACAGAACTGGCTAAACTGAATACAAACTATGAGATAAGGACAACTGCGACTTTAAAGAAGAATGGGAATTTTTCACAAAGTACTTAAAAAGACAACAAAATGAATTGGACTCCTTGGCAGGTTTTGAATAAACATACACAAATTTATCGATTGATAACATGGTAGACAGATAATGTGAGGATTTGTATAATTTTATAACATGCAGAGAATAATATGGGCTGAGAAATCAGAGAGAGGAGCTAAGGGAAGTCTCAGGGGGAGGGAGGGTTTGAGGGGGGCTGAAATAATCAATATGACATGTTTTGATATGTTATGTTGAAATTGCTAATAAAAACATGGGCGGGGGGAGAAACATACTTTGGGAAACTGTAGATATAACTGTATAGAAAATTGCCTTAGACTAAGTTGTACGCTGACTGGCATTGGATCTTCAGGTTTTCAGATGGGAATCTTTCTGAGCCCCAGTTGGAAAGGTCAGGGGCTGAACTCTGGACCTTTTGCACACAAAGTATGCACTCTACCCCTGAGCTGCAGACCTTCCAAAGTATACACTGAACATGCATACAAACTGTATGCATGCTTTTTCATAAGTTGTGCATCAGGAAGAGGGTCCAGTGCAATCTCCTAAACATGCTCAGTATCTCTTCCCAGTGGGATCATAGAAACTGCTTTATTCTGAGTAAGACAGTTTCACCGACTTCTTACTGAAACTAGGTTGAGAAAATAAGGTTTGAAAGTTATACTTGTTGTCTTTGCTTGTGTCTGTTTTTATTGTTGTTGTTTTATGTCTTTATTGGAAAATTTAATAAATATCATTTTTTAAAAAAATATTCTGAGTAAGACATTCTGTTCATCTAGTTCAATATTGTCTACACTGACTGGCAGTGATTCTCCAGGATTTCAGACAGGGGTCTCTTCCCAGCCATACCTGAAGAAGTTGAGGAGTTATGCTGGGACCTTTTGCATGCAAAGCACTGAGTCACAGTCCTTCTTTTGGATGTGTGGCAGATGTCACAGTCCTAACACAGTTCCAACGATTAGTTCATCCATGCAAGTAAAGAGGTATAAAGGGGCTGAATAAGGATTATGAAGCTGTATTGACATTACCTGTGTTTGTGTAATGGAGTCTTCAGTGGTTTCACTAAAAGATATGTTTCATTCTGTTCATTTGTTTATGTATTCTGTGAAGACATTCAGCAAGCAATATAAGCTTTAAAACACCTACAGTTCCTCTTTACTTCAATTTTGAACACTGTGAATGTCCAGCACTCATAAAAAAACCTATTCTAATGGGATTTGGTTTAAAACCAACAAACCTTCCATTTAAAATAAAGAGCACATATAATCCTTTGCTTTGTTGTGCTTCTCTCTCTTACATGCAAAATACAATATAAATCATGGTTTTGCATGAACAAATATATGCATGGCTTTATGGAATGAATATTATGGTCTCATTGCTCTGCTGCAGGTTGTTCTGCTGCTGCTGCTGCACTACCCATGACTAAACCTTGGTTTGGCTTAGTGTTACATCCAAACATGTGGTTGTGGTTTGTCTCCAACATACAAAATGCAAGAGGTAAGCAAAGAACAAGCTTTGGTTATGGCTCATGGTTTGTCTGGAACAAGACAAACTACAAACCTGGGTTCAGACATAACACTAAGCCAAACCGTGGTTTAGTCACAGATAGTGCAGCAGCACCAAGGGTGGAGTGCTACATACACAGTCTTCAGTCTGAAAACCCACACATAGTTTGGCTTAATGTGATGAGGAAACCAGATCAATGTATGACATCAGCAAAACAGTTTAGACAAAGAGACCTGAATTAGTTTACTATAGTAGATAAAATAGTCTAGATAAAGTAGCCATACTTGTTCTGATCAATGTATGCCGTAATGTTTGTAGAGCTGTGAATAGTATTCAATTAGTAGGAGTGAGATTGGGCAACAAACATCTAGCCAAGCAAGAATAGTGTTCATTCCAAAAACCTTTCTTCAACAGTGAACTCAACTTTTCCCATTCAGGAATTGCAGTTATGTAAACAGCTGCAGCACTGAATTTCCTGTCATGTTTCTCTTGCTGGCACAGGAGCCACATCAGCTAGGGAGTTGGCAACTATAGGTAATATGCATCTAGCCACTTTCTCCATCTTATGCCTTCATATGTATGCCTGTATCCATGATTATAGACACCCAGCATTCTGAAATAAAAACTTTTAAAAAATATTTGTTATCGTTTTCAAATAATAAACATACAATGCAATCTAGAGAAGAAATCACACTTTCACAATCATTATGTGTATCCGTATTTTCTAAATAAGAAGTTGCAATTCTCAAAGTGGTTTAACAATCAGTCCCTCTTCCTAGGGAACTCTAGGAATTACAGGTGAGTGAGGGGAATAGGGATGCCTTCAAAATTCTCAGCACCCTTACCAACTGTAGTTCCCAGGATTCTTTGGGGGAAGCCATGACTGCTAAATTGGCATAATGGTGCTTTAAATGTCTGGTGCAAATGTAGCTTCAGTATTTTGATGGAGTCAGTTGCAGCAGAAACTGTGCAGGAGTCTGGGCGATCTCAGGCAAAATTTATTGAACTGAGTTCTCTAGTGTGCATATTTTGTTGTGTTTCCCCTGGTGACAGCCACAAATTTAGCATATGTAGCATTTATTATTGTGGAAATGCAGATCTGTTAACTATCTGTATGACATGCAGGTAATTATTAAAGGGAACCCAAAAATGTGGAAATTCTGCTTATGCTGATCTCATGATTCTGCATTTCAAGCAACCAGATAATAGCAGAGGTGGAGGGAGCAAAATGGGTGTTCTGTGTGGTTTGTGGAGATTGTATTATTAGAATGCTGGGGTGAGGATTAGTTTCACATACTGAATTGCACAGTTCCTGTATGGTCTTTGCTCTCTGACTCATTACCTTCCTTCAAAGTCGAGGGGTAATATCTCCTTACTTGACAAGCCTGTTATAAAGACAAAAGTCCATTAATGACGGAGGTGCTCAGGTGAGAGTTTAAAATTTAACTATTTGGTGGGAAAAGTTGATGTAAAGCAGAGGTAGAACACAGAAGTCACATTCAACTGGTTAATAGACAAAGAAAAACTGCTCAAATAAGTATACAGCAAGAGTGTAAAAATGGTCTAAACAAAGACTCCTGACAACAGTGCAGCCAGTCTAAGGGACACAATTTTTCATCTCTTTCCTTCCGAACTTTGGTGCGTCTCCTGGATTCTAGCCACAATGCTTACTTAAAGAACTGCCTGGCATCTTTCTGGAAATCATCACAACTTTAATGCACGAGCTAGGCTGTGTCCATTTATAGTAATACCATCTCCAATAATACCACTGCTGATCTCATGAAAGAAATGCCGCAATGAAAAAGAAAATTGAGTTTGCTTCAGCTCAGATGAACAGAAAAGTTTGCCCTGGGAAGGATTTTTTTAAGAAAAGAAAAAACAAATAGAAAAGAGGAGACTGGGATCAAATTTCCCCATCGAAAAGCAAATGCACTACTGATAGGCTTTTGTTGAGAATAGAATTTTTCTTACATATTTAGAAATAAAAGCTCTTAATGTGTGGGGTTTTTTCTTATTCTACAGAATTTGTTTTATTTATTTAGTAAATTATGTACACTTCATCTGAGGATCACAAGGCAGTTTACAATATAAAAACACAAATATACATAATATAGTAACAAACAAAAAGGGTAATGCAACCCTTCCCAGCCATTGTACAGCATATCACACTGAAATAATATGAAAAGGGTTGCATCTAATATTATAGTCATGCTGTTTGGCCTGAAAATCCTTAAATCACAAAACAAGCGTTGTTTCTGAGCTAACTGATCTGTTGTCAACTGTTGTTTGAAATATATAGTGGAATTTGCTGATCACCTGTATGTGATCAGTTAGTGAAATAATCTCAGTTTGGAAGGGAGAAATTAAAATTATCATACTATAAAGTTATACCTTTCAATGCCTTATAAACCATTAAATGACAAAACAGGTTATATTATAAGCAAGTTTTGTCATATGACCGTAAAAAGTTATATCTATAACTATAAAAAACAATTCAAGGACTGTTGACTTACAGAAACATCCCCATGATGTATGTGGAATATTGACTACATAATTTTGGCTCCACATAGGTGTTGGTAACTTTATAAATTTATTAGCAGGGCTTTTAGCACAGGCCTGCTCTTGGGCTTTTCCTAAGGGGGAAGGTGAATTGTGCTTAAAAAGGCAATGTAGCGTTAATTCACTGTGACCAAAGGCAACCCAAGAACTGTTTATCTCACACCAGCTCATATGAAGTAATTTGAATTTAAAGCTAAATATTGCTGTTGCTTAATATTGAGCAGGGCATAAAATGGCCAGAAGTGACAAACAACAATTTCATTAACATTCTGTGCGAAGAACATAATAGCTTGGCTGTTTTGATCAACATGAACCTGTTGTCCAAAAAACAAAACAAAACAAAACAAAAAAACCAGGGTGACTTATGGTATTTATTTTGTTCTTATTGCCTACTCTGTCCCAGATTCTCAGGATGGCATCCTGATCTCATGTACCATCCAAACAACTTTGTTGAGGCAAAGATTGCAGGTGGCCATTCACTGAGTAACAGGAATTTGGAATTTGGGTATCCATACTGTACACTCCTAGCCACTACATCTGGATAATGTACTCCAGATAAATGGGGCACACTTAATTCAAGCTTCTCCTCACTCTCCTCGCAGCCTTTTCCCTTTAACGCTGTTGTCGCCAGCATTGCTCTTCTGCCACACAGGCAAAATGGCTGGCCTGGGAGAAGGGGCTGAGGTAAATCTGTCACCGTTGCTAAGCAACCGCAAGGCACACTTCCTAGGCACTGCCAAGCTGGCTATTCAATGCTAGGCCTACCAAGCCACGCGGAAAATGGGGCAGCCATTCTTGTCTCAAGGACTACCACCACTTGTAGGAGTTTTCTGAGGTAAAATTTCCCCTTGACCACAGGTATTTATATAATATCCTGACCTCAAAGCTTTCAAACCTAAGCATGGCGTTCTTATTTCCTTCCAGGTTTAGGCCCTTGTTACAGAAGACATACTTCTGGTGGGAACACCGGTTGTTAGTAAACATCAGCCGTGCAAAATTGAAATTCCGTGCGCAGCTTCCTCGAGGTGAACATTTTTACCTGTGAAATATTGCCAAATGTATTTCCATTCACAGATAATACAGTTGGTCCTCGTTACGCTTCTCACTTCTGCTGCCCAGTGACATTTGTACAGTTGCAATCACATCCCCCCTTTCTGTGTAAAGTCGCCACCATTTTCTCACTAGCCTTGCTCCTCTGGCTTTAATAACATTTGGCAAAGATACTTAGCATGGTGCGGAGACAAAAATGGTGGAAATAGCTTTATGCTTCTGGTCTGCATATCCGGCTACTGTCAAGGCCCAGGACTAGTTCTGATTCATTTCATTTGTTTTTATTTTTCAAAACGACATTCTTATGTAAGTATCTTTTCTCCTGCTCTATAATCGTGTTGAAAATGTCTTAATACATGTGCTGTCCGATATTAGGCCTGCTTACTTGGAATTAAGCTCCATTGCTCAATGGGGCTTACTCCCAGGTAACAACACAGTCCTATCTATGCCTACTCTGAAGGAAGTCTTAGGCCTCATCTGCATTATACACTCAAAGCAGTTTCATGCTGCTTTAGAAAAGTCACAGCTTCTCTTCCCTCCAAAGTATCCTGGGAACTGCAGTTTGGTAAAGGTGCTGAAAGTTGTTAGGAGGCGCCTATTCCTCTCTCAGAACTACAACTCTTAAGAGTGGTTGTCAAATTTTCCCTTTTCTTGTGAGGAATCCTATTCGGAATAAGGGAATTTCCCTTTATGAAAGGGAAACGTTGACAGCTTGTCAGCTCCTCTTCCTAAGGAACTCTGGGAATTGTAGTTTTGTGAGGGGAATGTGTGTCTCCTTACAACTCTTGCCACTGTTAACCAACTACAGCTCCCAGGATTGGGGGTGGAAAGGAAGCCATGGCTGCTCTAAATGCATAGTGCGGATGGCGCCCTATTGAAATCAGTGGGATTTACTCCCAGGCAAGTCGAATTAGAATGGCAACCTGAGATGCCTGGGGATTCTAGCCTTGGTTTATTTCCAATTAAGTAACTTCAAGCATCACTGCTGTAACTTGTACTTTGCTCTCTGGATACATGATGGTCTGGGAAACCTGAACTAATTCAGTGCAGGTTGATCAGTGCTCTCTTACTTGAAGGCTAGGTGGCCTTTTTAAGTCACTGTCTTTAACCCTTAAGCTAAATTGCTGGCAGTCACCCAAGTACATTTCTGGGCAGGGCTGCCAACTTGAATAAAATATTGGAGGGGCAGGTAAGTCCCACCCTGCAGAATTGTTCACATGCCGCTACGTGCACATACTGTTTGAATGCCAATGCCCATCAACTTGGGGGGGAGGCAAATGTTTTATTGAGGGGGGGGCAGCGAAGGAACCTCGGTCCCTAGGAGTTGGCTCTTATGTTTGCAGTGGGTGGGGAAAGTTTGAAGGACGACAGCTGATATGAAAAGTGCACCACGGAGGCATAAGAAACCATGAAAGAGGATCCTTGAAACGCTGAAAAGAGCAGCAGCAGTTAGAACGATCGGATTCTGCCCCTGTTTGATCCTAAAGGGAGTTCCTTCTTTTGAAGAACGGTTTAAGGTAGCCTGAAGATCAGGAGCAGGATTATCCACGCAGGAGCTGGCTCGTTTCCTTGCAGAATCTGCTCCCCAACTCTCTCCACTCTCTTAATTGCAACGCGAGTTCAGTGCATGCACCAACCCGTGCCTTGATCCCTGTGGCAGATCCCTTCTATCCCCACCTTTAGTGGAGCAGGGCTTCCCACCCCGCTCGATTCATTTTTTCCTCCCCTCATTTTATTTTTATTTCCCTTCCTCGGTCTCAACCGGTTTTTCTAGCCCAGCCTTCTTCGCATAGGAGCAGGGCTAGGCTGACTCACTGTTTGGAAATGGAGTGGGCGTGTGTGTGAATGTAAGAGAATGAATGATGTCAGGCGAGGCTGTGGCAGGGAGGCAGGGAGAGGGAGGGGACGAGCGGAGAGCATGAAACTGGCTGTAAACACAGCGGCGCCTCCAGAAGCAGCCACGGCCCCGCCAGTCCAGCCTGCCTCCAGGCTCCGTCTCCCAGGAGCCGCCCTCGCGCAGAGGAAACCTCTCCAGCTGTTGCACTGCCGAGGTAACGGTGCGTATGGCATTCGCGTAAAGAGGCTGGGATTAAATAAAGAAGAAGAAGAAGGGGGGGGGGGGAGAGAGAGAGCTGCCTGCAAGGGAAAAGGAAACTTTCTTCTAGCTGTTTCTTCTTGCGGCTCCTAGCCCAGTGGTGGGAGTGCCTGCCTCTAGTTCTGGCCAGAAGGAACTGCAAATGCCAAGGCGCTTGGTTGGAGGCTATGCAGGAGACTTTCCTGCTGAGTGCTGGAACGCAGAACTAGTTTGGAGGCTGTTCCCCTCTCCAAATTAAGTAGGTAAGTTCAAGAGCTGGTGCGTCAGCCAAGGGGTTAGTTGTGTATATTGGAAGGAACGAAAACTCCATGGCGCCCCCCCCACCTAGAAAAATCTAATGGGGGGATGGGGGAGGTTTGTGGTGCCAAATGTGTGAATGAATCTAACCCAATACTGCTTTTTCTTAAAATGCTTTATATTGCTTCCGAAACTTCTTTATCTCCACCAAAACCTTTTTTATTTTTCTATCTGCTTGACTCCAGTTTTTAATAGGGCAGTCCTTTGCATGTCTGTTCACCAGTACATCCCACTGAGTTCAATTGGACTTACTCCCAGGATAGTGCAGGTTGCATCCAAAGCAGAAGGACGTTTCTGGGGACTTAAATAAAAGTTGACTGTATAAGATGGTTTGTTGTAAATATGAAACAAACTGACAAAACATTTCTGGCTCAATTTCATTGCCGTAAAATACATGTATTGTGAAAACTTCAAATGTAGATAAACTTTTCTTTAGCGAGTCACAATTGCATAGAAGTAGTTTTGAACTTGGTGATGCCCCACTGGTTTTGACTGAGCTTTATTAGAAATGTGTAGAAATGTTCTGTAATTCAGTTTATCTTGAATAGATTTTTAGAGACTTTGGAATAATGTGTTTTTTTAAATGGTAAGGTTGCTTGTACACATCGCATTGTTATACTACATGGTTTATTATCTGAAAGCAGAGGTTAGACCACTACTGTATGAAATGCAGTTTGGGATGGATTCAGACTCAATCTTGCATAGAATAGAGGCAGAACAATTTGAATCCTCTTTATGTAAGGCTGGGGGTGTTTAATTGGGTGGCGGTGTACCTCTCCCAGCCACTGTTAGCCAGTTACCTGTGCATCACTCTTCTGGAGTGGAGCTTCCCCACTTCTGTCTGCTGAATGTAATATTTCAGGGGCAGGGCTGAGCCAGCCTTGGATCTGTTGGATCCAGAGCTGGCCCTGCATCTGTGTGACAGCGTTGTGTGCAATTTGGATCTGATTGCTGTACCAGGTCCAGGCCAGTGTTGTGGTCCATCTTCCACCTCAACTACCATGTATAGCAGGGCTGCTATGTAGTTGAGCCCACTGCTCTGTAAAATCCAACCAGGAGTGGAAGGAGTTCACCTTGCGCCATAAGATTGTTGTGTCCAAATGAAGTTTCATTGAATTTAATGGGTTTATGCTACGCATGATTGAGCCTGGCTCCCATTATTGTTTTAAAACATTTTTTTTCGGCTTGCAAACAAAACAAAGTGTTTTCCATATTCCCATTGTTTTGCTTAGTAAGATTACGTTTGGTAAGTCTGTTTCATGGATGTAGAAAGTCTTGTTAATAAAAGATAAATGTCTCCCCCCCACACACACACAAAAAAGTGGCCTCATAGTCTTTCTGTCAGCTGTGTAGTGGGTACTGTAAGCACAAATGTTTGCAAATAACTGCTTAAAGTTACAGTACTTGTATTCTTGAGTATTTCGCTTGAGGGATATGGTATAGAGATAGCAGCAGGTTTTTAGATATAGGTTTTAAATCTAAAACTTATTTGGAAGTGAAGGGTATTGACAACAGTAGGCCTGTCTTTAAAGTAAACGAATTTAGTATTCAGGTGTATTACTTTTTAAGGTAGCTTCCATCTGGTTGCAACCCAAAGCCATTCAATCCTGAGTAATGTTATAGATTACTCTGTAATGTTTGGAGGATTACACATAGCTACTGAATGAGGAAGACTAGGCAGGAAAAGAAGACAATCTATAACTAGCAAATATGTGACCTGTTACTTTGATGAGTTTACAGTTGTCAGTCTGTTCCCAGAAGACTTCTTTCTTTCTTTCTTTCTTTCTTTCTTTCTTTCTTTCTATCATTGAAAGTACACTCCTGCCTGCCACATTCTTGAATCAGGCTGAGAAATCAGTCTCTCTCTGACCGTAAAAGTCTTTATGATCAGTTCACAAACTTCATTTAAATAAATTAAAATATCATAAGAATCCTAATTATACTTTGATTGCTTTGTTTTGTATTCCAGCCTATAATCCCTTGAGCACTTGATACTGAAAGATTTTTGCAACTCTTCAACATACGTATTCTTAATCAACATTTCTCATCATTATACATCATTTGGGGTTTAAACTTTTAATGGCCACATATTGAAATCTCTCATTTCCTTCAGATTATATGTATATCATGTGAAACTGTTGCATGTAGTAATTTGCATCCAAAGAACCATGAGCAAAAGTCAATTAGCTACTAGCAGTTCTCCACGAATGCTTGTCCAAGAATTCATTTAGTGCTACAATAGGTAGATTCCTCTCAAGCTTCAGCAAGTAACAGAACATCTTTGAGTTTATAATAATGTGAGCAGAAGAAACTTTCTGCATCCAACTCAATGTTTTCTGGATTCTTAACTATAGTAGAAAATTGGAAACTGCATGTTTGTTTTCCATTCACATAATTAATTATATTAATATTTGAACAAAATTAAGAAAGCAGATATCTTAACAAGCATTTCTTTTCAACGTATTTAATCCTATTAAAACACAAGTATGTCTATAGTTAAATCTTGAAAGAGGAAAGCATGATAGTTTGCATACTTCATTATAAAAGGTAAAGGGTAAAGGGACCCCTGACCATTAGGTCCAGTTGTGGCTGACTCTGGGGTTGCGGCGCTCGTCTCACTTTATTGGCCGAGGGAGCCAGCGTACAGCTTCCAGGTCATGTGGCCAGCATGACTAAACTGCTTCTGGCGAACCAGAGCAGCGCACGGAAATGCCATTTACCTTCCCACCGGAGCGATACCTATTTATCTACAAGCACTTTGACGTGCTTTCGATCTGCTAGGTTGGCAGGAGCAGGGACTGAGCAACGGGAGCTCACCCCGTTGCAGGGATTCGAACTGTCGACCTTCTGATCGGCAAGCCCTAGGCTCTATGGTTTAACCTACAGTATCACCCGCGTCCCATACTTCATTATAGATGGGATATAATTTGCACTCTAAGCCATTTTTTAACTGCAGTTATTTCCTTAGGGAGGTATCTTGAAGCATAAAACAGTTGAGAATTTTGGTTTACATTTTTAGTAACTGTTATGTTTATATTAAAGTTTGTGACTGCCAGCTTTAGGGCCTCTTTGCTAGCTTTAGGGCCTCTTTTTCTGTAAATAAATCTTAAGACCCCAGTTCCATCTGCAGTCAAGGTTGTTTTATGGAACAGCATGCATCTTCTAGTTTAAGAATTGCCATGTAGGTGTTTGCCTCTCATTCCCTTCTCCTTACAATACTCTCCTTGATTTTGATTCAGTTTCTGTATTGGGCAAAAAAAGAGCACAGCTACATCCATTTTCACATTGCAAAACAAGGATCAGTTTGTGTATATGAAATTGTAACATGAGAAGCAGCCCTTAATGGCTGTAACCACTGAGAATAATCATATTTACAAAAATGGGAGTACTCTGGAGTAAGTGGTTTGAAGACTGCAGCCAAGTAGACACTTTAATGTTCTAGGGCTGCCATCACCAACTGCTCAAAAAGAATGTGAGCAGAAAACCACCTTTGCCAACTTGTGCATTCCTCTATTGGTGTCCTCTGCATGTTTGCAATCTATGTTACAAAGGGATGTATATTAATGGACTTTGCTTGTCTACAGGATTGAATGTGGACTTTCCCTTTTCTATGATTTACTCTAGCTTATGAATTATATTTTTATAGGCTATTATTTTTTATTTAATTTGTTTTATTTGCAAAATATTTATGGTAAGTATTAGCTTGTCTAATTTGCATTTAGGTAAGATAGTCTTTACAAAATATTTTTAGCACTATATAAATGCGGGTACCATAACACTTCATTTTAATATGGATACAGAACAGCTATATGCCAAGCAGATGCTGGAAGAATGGCTCTTAACAGAGACATTGCTGTCTTTGCAGATCTCAGCCTGTTAGGAGGCTTATTGTACCATGGACACTACTGTCCCAGATTATTCCAAAGGGCATTAAGAATCACAGACAGTACTGTCCCAGCAGATGCTGTGAGATTTATTTAGGAACTAAAACAGGCATTGATGGGAAAGTTTCTGCAAGACAGATGAACTACTGTTTCCTCAGATGTGCATCTGCTCAGAGAACTGTTTAACTATACTGGCCATGAGCTGAAACTTGGGCAAAGTCAGTGCCATTGACCTTGGTAGGATCTGCTTTTGAGTAAATATGCATAGGATTGGGCTGGTAATAATAAAATAATAACTATTTATTTATTTATTTATTATTATTATTATTATTCCACCCATCTGACTGGGTTGCCTTAACTACTGTGGGCGGCTTCCAACAACTTAAAACACAGTAAGACATCAAACATTAAAAACTTCCCTATACAGTGGTACCTCTGATTATGAACTTAATTCGTTCCGAAGGTCCGTTCTTAACCTGAAACCGTTCTTAACTTCAGGTACCACTTTAGCTAATGGGGCCTACCACTGGCGCTGCGCTGCCAGCACGCGATTTCTGTTCTCATCCTGAGGTAACGTTCTTAACCCAAGATGCTACTTCCGGGTTAGCAGAGTCTGTAACCCGAAGTGTTTGTAACCCAATATACCACTGTAAAGGGCTGCCTTCAGATTTCTTCTAAAAGTCAGATAGTTGTTTATTTCCTTGACGTCTGATGGGACGGCATTCCACAGGGAGAGTGTGACTACCAAGAAGGCAGCAGCCCTATACAGTGGTACCTTGGTTTAAGAACAGCTTAGTTTATGAACAACTTGGATTAAGAACACTGCAAACCCAGAAGTAGGTGTTTCGGTTTGTGAACTTTGCCTTGGAAGCAGAACATGTTCCGCTTCCTGTTGAGTGTAAATTGAGTCCCCCACAGCTATGGGAAAGCACGCCTTGGTTTAAGAACACTTTGGTTTAATAATGGACTTCCGGAATGGATTAAGTTCGTAAACCAAGGTACCACATTTGGGAGTAAGGCCCATTCAACTTTATGGGACTTATTCCCATATACAGGATTGAGCTACACTGCAGTTCAACTTATTTGAAAGTACATTCCAATTGAAATCAGTTGGATTTACCGGTTCATCTGACCTATGTAAAATATTTGGCTTTTGAAAATGTAATTGTACCGTCTTGCTATTTTTTGCACATTTCCCAGTTAAGTAGAGGAAAATAAAATAAAACATGGATTGTAAGATAGTAAAAATACATGTTTCTTGGTTAATGTGTATACTATGGTTATCCTGTTCAGAAAAACTGGGAGAGAAAAACCGAACAGATAATTGGCTGAACATGTGCCAACACTCTGGTTTTGTTTCTTCCTGTCACAGCACAAAGGGTGGGAACAGTTGAATAGCTGCTCATTCATGGTAAATTGTGGTTAATAGCTTATCTTTGCATGCAAGAGTGGTTAATGACTGCATAGATATGTGGCATCATACTGCATAACCGATGCTGCCTGAATGAAGGCAATAACATGTTGGAGAGAAGTGCATGGTAGCAGTTATTGCTATAGAATTTTTGTTTTCAAGTTTAGTTGTTCTGTATATAGTCATTTTTTTAATTTAAAAAACTTAATTTAGGTGAACCACCCATACTTTATTAGTTGTCCAAGATTACAAGGCCTATTATAGCACACTTCTGGGCTTTTTATTTCAAGTTTTTAATGGTAGGTAACTTTTTGGAATGCACATTGCTGTGGCTAGTATATATTATATGTCAGTAGGTACTAGACAGAAGATAAAAGTGATTTGGTGCCAGTGCAAAGGACTCTGTCTTTCTCTTTAAACAAAACCAGGGGAATGCCAGTTTTTCTGAGTCACTGAAATTGTAGTAAAATTATATGGAAATTGTTAAGTTGTGGGTTGACATAGCAGACGACACAGCGATTTCTCCAAAGCAGCTCTTTATTTTGTAAGCTGGAATAGAACTGACAAGCAAACAGCTCAGCCGGCCTGCTTTTATAGGCAGCCGGCTGTCAACATTGTAGCAACAACAACCCAGAGTTTCCAGCCTAAAATAACTGACGTGGACCTGAGTGAAAGCTATCTACAGTATCCCCCTGCTGGCCCAGGGTGAAACTTCACTACATAACAGAAATACTGTATGTTAGACATGTACAGAACAGAGGTGAAGGGACTGTAACAGAAGACTAGTAAGAAAGGTCACGGTGTGGGTTAGCTAATAAACTTTAGTTCAGACAAAGTATATAGTATAGATCG
Organism: Podarcis cretensis; assembly: GCF_951804945.1. Classification (NCBI taxonomy): domain Eukaryota; kingdom Metazoa; phylum Chordata; class Lepidosauria; order Squamata; family Lacertidae; genus Podarcis; species Podarcis cretensis. Next base: position 24,629,877 of record NC_137178.1, read on the forward strand.
GGGTCAGCAATGTTTTCTGAGGCCAGTCCGGTCCACTCCCTGGCAGACCTCTTGGTGGGCCAGAGCGTGCGCGCCCACTTGTGCTCTCATGCTATTTCCGGCACTCTTCTGGGTTGGAAGAGCGCCAGAAATAGCATGTGCACAGCTGAGTGGGAGGAGGCAGGCAGACCCCTCAGAGGCCCCAAGGAGCATCCTGCTCTGGCTGGCACCGCCCATATGGACAGCTGGCCCCGCCCCTGGGTGCAGGGCATGCGTGTTGCCCCAGGTGCCTGATCAGCTTGCTCTGCCACTGTCTCACACAGGTACAATCCTATGCTCACATAGATTTGTACAGTACACTAAATCTGCTGCTGTTTAGGCCCGGTTCCACTTCATGGCTGCTTTGAAAATAGGAATTGTAAAAGGAAATGTTACCTGCATATGTTGTGAACCACCCTGTGATCTTCAGATGAAGGGAGGTATACAAATTTAATAAATCATAATAAAGTAATAATTATACTGTCCATGGCTGTTCATCCAAGCATGGAGATTCATGCACATCACAATATCTTTGAGCAAATCGTAGATGAATGTGGATGACACATCTGCTGAGGACTTGCATACATGTTAAACAATTATTGTGTCCTAATCTTAAATATAATAGACAGAAAAGCGTTCAACGGTGTTATAAGTTTGTGGCTAGGCAATACTATCCTAAAATATCTGGATGCAGTAAAGGGTTAGAATTTAAGCCACCCCTATATTCCAAGATCTAGTGGGGGCTGGAGTTTAAACCAGTTTTTCTGTGTCCAGGAAACAGCCTGGCAAGAGAACCATCAAGAAATAATAGCTGGAATGGTTGGGCCTTTTAGGAAGGCCATTAACAGAGACTCTCTGGGTCAGAGAGAAACTGGGAAAGCTTCTCCATGAGATGATAAAGTTAACAAAAAAAAAAGGCCAGAGTTTTAGGAGGGAAGGGCAAAATTGCAGTGGCAGATGAGGTAATTGAATTGGAAAAAGTCCCTTTTGCAAGCTGGAGGGGTGGTGGTGCAGAGCATGATGTGGGCAGTCTGTTTTATGCTGCAGAGAAGATCAGACATGATGTTTGGGGTCTCTTGGAATCCAATGCTTCAGCAATAGGAGGAACAAGACCCTCTTGGGGTGTGAATTCTCTGCCCTCTCTCCATCTAGGTCCAGGTTGTATACATGTGTAAATAAATCATATATCATAAAGGCATCACAGTCTCCACTGTGTCTCTTTGTTCCATAAGGAAACACAGAGCCTGGTAAGCGTGCTGGTACTTCTAGAATCTCGCACTGCTCAGAGATTGGGTTGCCTTGTAACAATATGAAGTGTGTGGGGGGGGGATATGGAAGAAATCACAGGGGGGAAATGGGTATCATTGAATTATTATCCAGAAATAAAAATTAAAAATTGGCAAGATGTTGTTGGACAGACAAAACATTTCCCCCCAAGGAACAATAATCTGGATTACTGAAATCCATTTTTTCAAGATAGCTATATTTTCTGATCAGTATTCTTAATTTGTAGTCCTGTAGATTACCCCTATTTGTTTTGTTGTAGTGCAGCCTGAGGTTGTTTCATGAGGCCAACAGTCTTATTCTTAGATGCTCTTTATTATGTCAGCTGTGGATCATAACAAATAGGCTTAATCAGTATTGGACTGTTGTTTGTTATGTGAGCGTCCCTAGGTTTAGAAGTAAGTCTTATTGACCGAGGAAATAATGTTTCTATTTCTTGTCATTAAATCTAAGTTTGCTTAGTCTCTATGGATGTTGTCAGTAATTGTGGTTCATCCTCCTTTAGCCTGCGGGATCAGGCCAAATGCCGGTCTGTCTCATTCAGCAGTCTTCTCTCACATTGGCCAAACAGATGCCCTTGGGTAGATGCCCAGAAGCAGAACCAGAGCTCAACAGCACTCTCCTCACCTGCAACTCCCAACAACAGCCACACAGAGGTATAGTGCCTCAAATAGTGAAGGTAGAACCTCAGGCTTCATCACAAACATTAATATGCTGTGCTACGAGTATCACTGTGGTGTAGGACTAGGACTGGAGAGATCAGGTGACCTAGGGGAAAATGTATCTCAGCCTACCATTACAGGATTGTTGTGAGGATAAGTTGAAGATACGTAGAACCATGTATGCTCTTTTGTGCGCTTTTTAGAGGAAAGCTGGGATACAAATATAAATAAACAAACTATTGTTTGTTGTGAATGAGCTTCAGACTCATACCCCACCCCTTTTTGTGTGGCATTGGAGATGAGTTTCGAAACTTCTGCTTCTGTTTTTCTTTAAATATAGCTTGTTGTGTCATCTGGTTAATATTAACTTCTTTCAGAGAAATGACAGTTAACATTAACCACAGTTAGCCAGTTGACAAGAAGCTGGGTAAGCAGAAACCTCCAAACTCCTCACAACTGCACTAGAGCAAAGAGGGTAAGTAGATTGTGAGCCTGAGGTTCACCTGGGCTTATTTGTGTCAAACTAAAAATATAGTTTAGTGTGATGCTTGAACACAGCCAATAAAATAAAATGTTTTGAGCATTTTTAGTAAAGTGAGAATTGAGTGGTGGAGCAATGTTGTGGTGTAAGGAGAGTCTGATTGTTGAGTGACTGTGTATGTGGAGGTTGTGTATTTAGATTTGGGTAGTGTGAATCTGTATGTAAGTGATTTTGTTGACCGTATTATTATTTTTAAAGTTCATGAGATTGTTTAGATGCTATATACTTGTGCAGCATTTTTATGTATGTTCTGTCATCAGAGCCAGCCCACCCATGAGGCAGGGTGGTCTCAGGTGGCAGAAAGCATAAGTGGCAACATCACCACTGGAATGTGCCTCTTGGTGAGAGGAACGCTTTCTGGCGTGCAGCATTCTTATCTTTCCCAGCCCTGGGGCAGAGCAGACAAGCAGCAAGACCTTGACCTTGCAGAACACCCTCCACAGTTCTGTTTTGTTGCGGACGGAGGGTGTTCTAACAGTGGGGCAAACAGGCTTACACATGACAGTTAATGACACATGCTCATCTAGCTAGGGATGTAGATGGCATCCTGCTTCCATATGCATAGTGCCTTTAATTAAGCTGGGGAAAATACATTGTTTCTGTATTATGGTGGTAATACCATATTATAAATGTTATAGTGGGTCAAAGTTCTTCATCCACAGTTCCTTTTCACCTTTATCTTTATTTAAACACCAGTCCACAATTACACAGCATTATTTGAGATTGTTTTCTGCTTTAGTACTCTGATTGTATGCATGCCTGTATGAAAGCCAGGCATGGCATCTAGAATCAATTGGACATGTGCAAATCCACAATTTTAGCCTGTGCTTTGTTTTTGAAAGACTGATTTTTTAAAATAAAAAATCCCTGCTATCTTAGATATAGCTGTCAAGGAGCAATAGGGCTGAAATGGTCATTTAAAAATCCAGCAAAACTGACAAGAGTTGTGGCCCAGGACATGCCTCTTTCTCATCATGAAATGCTTTTCTAATATACTGACTGGCCTTTTGATGTTCCTTTCTATGATAATGAGGTAATTACAATTTTACTTTTAAAAAAAAAATGTAGTTGCTAATAATTCCAGAAAGCAGCTAGATCACAGTTGTCTATTTTTCTGTCAGGCAAGTGATAGTGATTCTCGATTATAGAGATAAATGGGTTAGGATTGTCTAATGTTGCTTCTGAATAACCGGGACCTCACTGATGTATGTTGCAATCATTTTACTGGTGAATAATAGTGTTAATGTGCCAGTTACTATGGTAAAAGGTAAAGGACCCCTGGATGGTTTAGTCCAGTCAAAGGCAACTATGACACATAATATAACATATTTCAGTGTGAGTTTTTAACTGTGTTAATAGAAACCTCTTTAACTTAGACTTTTTTGGGTAAAGCCAGACTGTCAAATGAGTATCATGCACACCTTTATTTGTGCTCGTATTTACATTGGTCTAGCTATGGCGGTTGGGACCATTTTGGTGTTATACAAAGGTTAAAAAGCTGCCCATCCCAACTTCAGTGGGCCAACAGCAGAAAATAAGAGGCTGGCTATAATAAATGACATATGAAGTCCTGATACCGTACTGTTTGCTGTGCACCAATTGCTGAAACCTTTGACACTAGTGTTGTATGGCTGATGCTTCAAGGAAGTGTTTTTGGTAACATTATTCACATAAATGGGAACTAGTAGGTGAAGTGCCATAGCTCTGTGATAGAGCACATACTTGGAAGGCATAAAATCTTCATTCAATCCCTGGTACATCCAGTTAGAATGATCATGGGTAGCAGGAGGTGGGCACTGCTGTCTGAGACCATAGAGAGCTGGTGTCAGTCAAAGTTGACACTGGTTGCATTTAGGTATCATGCTGAACCATAGTTTATCTTGATGAGAATGACCCTAGAAGATCCTTAAATTCCAGGGCTTTCTAACTCCCTCTCCTCTTCCAGTGTGACTACAATGAAGTGATTGGAAGCTTTCATTTAGCAGTTTAGCATTACATCTGACTCCTAAATTGTGGTTAATTTTGACTGTGGTTTGTTTGAAACAAGGCAACTTCATAAACCACAGTTTGAAGTTGGCTTAATTTAAACAAACCATAGTTTAGATTTTAACCGCAGCATTTCAAACAGCATTCTTTCCCAGCCCTGCATAGAGATGCTAGAAACTGAACCTTGAATCTTCTATATGCAAAACGTGTGGTAATTTTCTATTTCATACATTGGGTCTTATCCTTCCTACAAGAAACTTAGGGGAATTCTAGTGTCCGAGCAACTTTATGAAATGGGTTTGGCTGAGAAAAAGTAACTTGACCTAGGAGCACTTACCCCTGGGTTTTTTAGAGGCTGACAGCAAGAAAATATTGCTTTGAAGTGTTCAAGGAAAAAGCTAAGGGGATCAATGAGAAGCAAAGTATTTATTTCACATAGTTGATACTACAGTTGTAAACATATTGATGGAAAACATCATTACTAACAGACCATTAAAATAAAACATTGACTAACGTAAGAAAGAATCTGAAATGTAAGGCTTCTGATGAAAATTACCACCTACCAAATCTCTGCTCAGCAAAAGTTCTGAATAGGAATTTTTACACATCTGAATTACGATTACATCATAAACAGTTCCAACTTTGCTCTGAGTTGCCTCAGAATCTTTCTGAGTACTTGTACAGCTCAGCCATTATGTAAAACTGTTGAGCATGAACTAGTTATGATGGCATTTCAAAGTGTCACTTGGGACATTGTATTGTACCTAGGATTTGGATCAAAGAACATCTTATATAGTCAGGTCAGAAGGAAAAGTAGGATGTTTTTCCCTTTTAAGCTTCTTGGACTTTCTTTAAACTTCTATGTATGTTTACTGATTCCCAACTTAATGCATAGCCTACAGTGATTGGGCCACATAGATCTGCCGAAATTCTGCTGTGCAGCCTGCTGAATCCTCTTTTAATAAGTATACTTAGTTTCTTTTCTTCTTTCTCCTCACCCCAAAGGAATTACATTCCTCTTTGATTATATGATGGCAGAAATATTTGGTATGATCTCAGTGGCAAAGAACATCTTATCTTGACTGCTCACCTTTTTGTTGTTGTTGGCATCTGTCTGTCTCAAGAGACTATGGAAGAGTGTCTCATCAAGGGTAAAGGCGAACCATTGGAGAGTTACATCGCTTGCTGTGGGAGTAGAGACCAGTACACGAGAGACATGTTTTATTGCAGCTGGGGCAGATGAAGGCTTCTGGTTTTGCTAATGCAGATGCATCATGACATTTCTTCTCTCTGCACTCCTCCTAGCTTCTGTGGTCATTGCTGTGGCTACATAACTTGACTGTTGCAAAGTGCCAGTATTTGACTGTGGGTACTGGCCTGCTAGAGGTGTTAAGAAGCATGTGCTATGCATTATCAAATTGTGATTTTTCTGCTCCCCCCCCCCCACTTTCTACTTAAAAAAGATAAAAGCAATACATTTTCTGGGTATAAGGCAAGTGCACACAGGAACAAGTGCCACCAATGTTACACTAGCAAACTCACAACCTGAAACTCATCAGAGGTTTAAACTTTCCTGGCCTTTAGTGACATCTTCGCCATGGAGATCATCTTGGGTAGAAAGATAAGGGGAAAATACTTTATATAAATGTGGGAAATGTCTGTGCTGGCAGTTTTTGCAGTGCTAAAACTAGTTGCTCTTTAGTTGTTGTTGCTTTTTAAAGTTGATGAATATTTCATGCCTCAACTGGTTTGTTTATTTATTGCATTTATATATTACTTATCTGCCAGTGCACTGAAGGCAGCTTCAGTACAGCTATACCGCCTAACAAATGCAGTGCAAAAAGAAATGGGTGGGGATGGAAAGGGGAAAATAGAATTGATACCTAAAATTGGTTATGTAATGTTGCATAGTTGCTGTTATGAATCATGACCAAGTGGAATGACCCATGAGACATTTGTGGGAAAGGAGGAGCCAGATAGCAACCAGTCTTAACTGAGTTATGTTTCACATTTGTCTCTTATACTTGCAGTAGTATCAACAGTGACCTCTTAATGCAGAAGAGAGTTATGTTTTCTAACTAGTGCCTGTGCCTTACTTTACACTTCAGTTGGTCTCCTAGCGCCAGGCATGCATGAATACAGGAAGTGTAGCAGCTTTGAATATAGACATAATATTGCAACAAACAAGTTAAGAAAAAAGGTCCAGAGTGTAGGTAAAGGGCATACCTGCAGGGTGACCAGTTATGCATCAGCAAAAAGGAGAGACACAACCAAGCTGAGGACACAGAGTTGCATATGCTCGTTTGTGTGCAAATGCTAGAGATAATTACTAACATTTAAATTTTACCTAAGAAACCCAATTATTTTCCCATCCAAATCATCCCCAGCATATTATTCAATTTATATGCTCCCCAGATCACCAGCATTGGTTCATCCTTAATTTACCACCCAGATGATCCAGGTTCTGCTCCAAAATAAAATTTCCTTCAATTACTGCCTATTAATCAATCATTTTATCACTACCCCCTCCTCAAATTTAATCAAACAAAATAAATAGGGTGTACTGGCAGTAGAGCATGATTCCCTTTACTCGGTGGCAGAGTCTTACTATGGATAAGGTGACTAGCAGTGTTTTTTTCTTTCTTTTAACTTAAACCAAAAACAAGCTGCATGTGTGAACTCAAACTCCAAATGTGGAGGGAGGTAACCAACGTCATTTCCTCTTCCTTGTAGAGATACTATATGAGAGGAAATGTATATTCCTTTTTCCATAGTGTTCATAAGAACAACATTGCTTTGCCTTTCACAGGGGCATTAGTTTCTGTTGTAGCTCAAGAGCCAGCCAGCCAACAATTGTAGCTGTTGTGTTTGACTTTAATAGTATAAGGAAAGATGGACCACTTCATATCTCATCCTGTAAGTCTGGTACCAAATGGACAAAGGTCATCTTAAATCGAATTTTGTCCTCCATAAGTGTTTTTTTCAGAGAAAGATAAGGGATTTAGATTTTTGCAGGAAATAACTCGTTTCTTGAATAAAGAGTGCTAAATTACAATCAAGTTTTGTTTAAATTTTAGGAAATGGTTAAATAAAAATACAGTCATACTTTGGTTCTCAAACAGAATCCATGCCAGATGTCTGTTTGACGTTCAAAAACCAAGGTGCGACTTTCGATTGGCTTCAGAAGCTTCCTGCACTCAAATCGGAAGCTGCGGAAGCCGTGTCAGACATTCGGCTTCCAAAAAAGGTTCGCAAACCGGAACACTTCTGGGTTTGTGGTGTTCGGGAGCCAAAACGTTTGAGTCACACATCAGCATAGTGTGTGTAGCTACTTCCTGTCACACAAAATAATAAATCATGTGTCAGGAATGGCAAGAGTAATCTAGGTATTTTTGGATTTAATTTTTAACTACTATAGTTGTTCTTACCATCCCTTTATATTTATGTACCAATGCTAAAACTTTTCACTATGGACAAGGAGTCTATATTTTCAAGAAATGGAAAGAGAGACTACAGTAAAACTATAGTAAAGCTTCTTAACTTAAAATGTAACTGTATTTCTTTATCTCCATGTTTTAGTCGCTGTGTATTCTGTGGTAACATCTTGCCTCATTTAGGAACAAATTACAGTTAGGTACCAACTCTTATATAATTAATACACAAATATTCCAGATTCCTATGTCACTTGACAACCTCTCATGGTGATAATAAATATAAATGACACATCCTAAATATAGCTGAGCCACTTCTTCTTGGTGGGGCATGTGACTAATTACACTTTTCCTTTTGCTGACTGTTGACTCACACTTTTTAGCTGGGTAAAGGAAAGTACATATTACTCACTCTCTCTCTTTTAATGCCTATGACTAAACTTTGGGCTTGTCCACATCAAACTTTACTGTGTGTTTGCAGCTGTTTGCATTCCCATTTAATTTGCATAGTCCACATCACATTACCCTCAAACAACACCAGTCTCTGTAAATTCAGGTTTACCTGATATGGGGATTATCCAATAATTCCAATCCACTTGGGGCCCCAAATGGTTTTGGAGAATACTTTATCATAGAATCACAGAATTCCATAATTTGGAAAGTACCACAAGGGTCTAGTCCCATGGTTCTCAACATGGGGCACATGCGCCACAGGAGGGCAAATTGAGCTTGTTTAGACCAGGTTAATGGCCTTTTAGGCTTCCTCCACGTGAATAGGAGTTCACTTTTGAATAATAAGAATTATATATCATTGGGCAGGGGGCATCAGGATTTTAGAGATGCTTAGGTGGGGCATGGCCAAAAAAAGGTTGGGAACCACTGATCTAGTCCAACCCAGATGGACAGTTATTTTTACCAAGTATGATAATTATTGAGTTTATCCCCACCCTGAACTCTGACATCTTCTCTATTCCAGTGCACAAGCTAAGAGTTGACTCTACATCTCAACTTGCTTCATCCTTCATCCTCAACATGCTTTGTTTATAATGTATTGTGTTTATAATGCAGTGCTTGAATCTATGGTGATAATGGGTCACTGTGTTTTGCTCTTGCTCCTAAAAGAAACAATCATTTGTCTAATGAGCTTTATGCCTAATGTTTATAAATGATATTGCAAAGTAAAGTGCTTGATTTGAGAAAAGCTTGCTGTCTGCCTTGATTTGATGGTTCTTTCCTGTGTCTTGAAAGCTATAGTTGGAGATCAGCCTTTTGGCCTGAAATAGCCTATGGCCAAAGCAAAAACATAATGCAATTGTATTCTGGTTCTTTATGACTGAGTATCTTAAAAGACATTGCCAGTTTTGTACACTAGCCAGTGGATATAAAAAACCTGGTAAAATCATTTTGTACAGTACAACACAAGGATGTAACAAATCCAATTAATGATGACTTTAAGCTATGATATTGGGAAAACCGCAGGTTGTGCTGCAGAGTTATGAAGGATGTAGAATGCATTATTAAATATCACAACAATAGGGATAAGATATCCAAAGAGAAGCACTACTGGACATAAAATTATCTCCTTTCGGTATATGTTCATGTACTGAAGCAGTGAAGTTTATCTTCTCATTTTGAAAACAGCTTAAACTGAACTGAATTTTAGTTTTAATAGTAGGCATTGCTTGCTTTGATATTCTGGTTTGTATGGAGCCCTGACATCAGTTTCCTCATTCCAATGTCATGGGAAATTCTGTTGTGTTTGATTTTGATTTTTAATTTTGTTTTGTTTTGTTTTGTTTGCTGTCGGAGGAAGAAGAAAAGGTGAGGCAAGAAAGGAGTGCAGAGACACACTAGTTCCTACCGTTTTAGGGACTCAGCTCCGCATTTGTGTAGGGTTTTTAGTTTTTTCCCCTCCCAAAGATATCTCATAAGGCAGCGGAGTTTGCTGAAGGGGCAACAGGGTTTAGTGAGCAGGGAGAGCCAGTGACAAGGAGCAGTTCTAATAAACTTGAATTCTGGAAGGAGAAGCAGGAGCCAGTTTTCTTTAAATAAATAATAATGCACAATCAATATAGTAGACTTTCTCCCAATTCACATCTTTTATGTGGACTTGGTATCCTGTATCACTCTTTCCCAAGCTTACAGGTTATACACATGAACATACTTGTTTCTTTCAGATGAGGTGCCGGGGGGAGGTGATTAAGCTGCTACTTGGAAGGCAAACATATTTCACACAAATTATTGCAATCTAAAGCAGTATTTCTCAAACACCTAATAATTAGTTTATCGTTCTCTCTTTTTTCTGGGTTAAAATTGAAGGCACGCTTAATTCTTGGATTCAAAGACATATGTATGTATTTTCTAAACCCATTTCCTAAAACAATGTGTAGGCATCCTCCTTGCTAGTTCAGGGTAGTCTGTAATACTTGATCCTGTTGCAGAACAAGGCATCGGACTTCCTATACCCCAACCCATATAAATAAGAGACCAATAAGACTGGGTTTTGGGTAAAAACAGGCCACAACTTTACTGAATACAGATGAAAGAGGTTTGGCTTGGGCATGGGGCAATCTAAATACTTCTGGCCCGCCCACTGGAAGCGACGTGTGGTCAATCCAGGTGGGGGTTCCTAAGACTTACATCAAATAGGGTGTTCCCATGAAATAGGGTGGACATGGCCACTCCCCCCGATCCCTTTACCGGGATACCCCAGCGTTTGGAGGGGCAGGCGAGGACTACAACCTCCCCTCCGTCCGAAACAAGGGATTTCCCCAATGCTCAACTATTACTCAGTTTGAACCTAGGTATCAGCTGATATTTCTAGGACTCTCCCATGTCTGTTGGCTATAGTGTGACCTGCCTCAACAAATTCTTGCATTCCCCTCCTTCCCATGATATTCCTTTGTTGCCCTTAATACTGACCATAGGAAAATGTTCCACAATATCTTTTGGTTCCGAAGGGCATAAAATTATATCTAATATATTGCCTTAACTTTCAAAGCACACTTCAGCCTCTCTTGTGGCAATGACTTGACCAACCAATGCTAGTCTAACCATAGTTTACAGCACCACGTAAATAGAAAACTTAGATTTTGCTTACTGTCCATAAAAATATAGTCATCATACGTTAAGGTTTTAGAACATTAGGAGCCAATGTCTGCCTGTTTGTTCATTCAAACTTGCACTTTGTATTTTGAATGATTTTCATTTTCATTTTATTTTTAACTTCATTTGGATTTACAGTTACTGTACTGACTGCATTATTTCTAAAGGAGTGATATTGTATTGACTGATTCTTTTGTTTACACTGTTGTGAAAACAAAGGTGAGCCAGAACAAATAAACTTCAGTGACTAGAATGTTCAGGACTCATTCCTTTGACTGCTTACTTGGTTGTGTATTGTTCCTGGTGATCTTGACCCAACTGCTTTCAGTGTTTGGAGCATACAAATTACTTGGTTTCTAATGGCTACAGATTATTTGGTGCTGCTTCTAGAGATCAAAAGGATAGTGTCAGGCTTGGCTTGTATAATGGATAGGAGAGAGAAAGCAAAGATCAAAAAGAACTTTGCAGCTGTATCTAAGGGCAAGCATGTTAAAAGGGAAATAGTTGGACATTTAAGAGCAGAATAAGACATAGGGACAGAAATGTATTTTCCTCATTCTTAAGGACATTCTGTTCCCCTTTGTAAATGGGCATACTTTAAAAGCTGAAGTCTTATCTGCCCCATCAAACTTATCTTCCCTATCTGTATCTGATATTACTCATGAATTAAGTGACTTGCAGCACATGGAGATGCCTTGAACCAGTGGATTAGACTTTCACGTACCAAAAGGCATCTTCTCCTCCATGCCCCAGGGACAGGGCTCAGACTGGAAAATTGAAGTAGTAAAGAGAATCAAAAGGAGTGTACACAGTGTAACTATCTGGCATTGCTGAATAGCCACAACTTATTCCCATATTTATGAAATTATAGTAGTTTGGCACAACTATGAAGTCAAATGCAGCCTACCAACTATCTAACTGCCCCCTAGCGCTCAAATGGGTCTATGTTTTAGATATGTGTTTACCTGTGATTGGATAATAAATTTTGTGTGTGGTTGTTGTAAGGTTACTGGCAGGCTGCATTCTACATAATAAATCACAAGCTTGTAGAACTCTGATAAAAAGGAAGGACCTTATCGTATTGAAGTTGTGACTTCTGGACAAGCTTGATGCCCAGCAACTTCAATTTAGAATTGCTAGGTACTGAAAGCAACTATTAAGAGCTCAAATCTAATGTCCAGCCATCCAGGAAAACCCAGGAAAGCTGTACTGGACATTAGAAATGGCCGCCACCTGTACTGTCCAACATACATGCAGAGGTAACTGTGACGATTTTTGCAAATTTTACATCTTTGTCAACTTTAATTGCAGAGAATGTATTGATGGTCCCTGGAAGAAAAGCTTGTGAGACTCTTTCCTTAACTGAAAGTTAAATTGGAATCCCCGGTTTCGACATGCTTTGTTAAAGGACCAAGATTGGCTGGAATTACGGGAAGCAGACTTTAAAAGAAGCAGAAGATAATATTAGAAATCAGACAAGAATTTGTTAATTTTGCTGCACGTGTTAGGATGGATACCATAGAGACAGCAAAGCTTGAAGAGCACATGGAAGTCCAGAACAATGAAACTGCAAATGGTTATGCTCGACCCACACTCACTGTCAATGAGGAGAACAAGAACAGCAGCAGCAAACCAAAGGGTTTATCCAATGGTTTGCGGAAAGGCTCTAAGAAGTATCCAGACTATATACAGATTTCTATGCCCGCTGAATCTAGAAACAAACTTCCTTTAGAATGGTGGAAAACAGGCATTGCCTTTGTGTATGCTGTCTTCAACTTAATTCTAACGACTGTCATTATCACAGCGGTACATGAGAGGGTGCCTCCCAAGGAGCTCAGTCCTCCATTGCCAGATAAGTTTTTTGATTATATTGATCGTGTAGAATGGGCTTTTTCTGTATCAGAAATAAATGGAATTATACTGTTTGGATTATGGACAATCCAGTGGCTGTTTCTCAGATACAAGTAAGTTGCACAGCTTCTTTTCTTCTTATTATTAAAGACCAAACTAGATGTCAATTAAAGACATAGGCAGTTATGTAACTTGTCTGTCTTTAACTAATTAATCACTTACCTACAGGGATCAGAATAGAAATCTGTTTTATGGCATGGCTGGGATTTTAGAAAAAAACTGTATGAGGGGACTTCCATTCCAGTCTCAATGGGGGAGTGATTCCTTTACAGTGAGAACTGAGCTTCCTCAACCATGCAGGTAGCTTAGGAAAAACTGATATGTAGTGAACATTACACATATTAAGGACACATCTAGTTTGGCCGTCCCGGAGAGAATTCAGAGTTTTACCTATTAATCAAAATTTACTTATTAATCATGAGGACTTGCAAAAGAAAGGACTGAGATACTAGAAAAAAGATACATGCAAGTCTGCAATAATGCTATTATAGAAATGGTAAGTGGTGTTGCCTAACATTTTGGATTATCAGTTTTTCCTTCTTTATATAATTATGTTTAAAACAAATGGATTTGTAACAAAGATGCAACATATTTATATTTAATCTGAATATGATTTAAGATGCAGTCCTATAGCAATTTATCTGGGATTAATTCCTGTTCAACTCAATGGGACATACTTCTGAGATCGCACATGTAGAATTGTTCAATTCACCTAAAAGAAAACTAGCACAACAAATATTTAATATGTGCTACTATCTATATTTCAGTTCATCAGTGCCAAACCCTTCTTGCAGAGAGTAGTTCTATGGTCACAGCCACATACAGGAAGCAGCTAGTAACATGATGAATTATGCAGCTTCCCAGAGTTGGTTGTATGGGAAATAAGCAATCAAGTCTTGCAGGAATTGTTACTGCTCTACATCAGCTGTTTTACTCAAAAATATGTATATGCCACCTTCCTAGAATCTAACCTTAAAAGTGATATACGACAATGATAACAGATCCCATAAGATACACTTGGGTGGTCAAATAATAGAGAAGTGCATGTCTTAGTAGTTCCACAAGTATGAATTGCTCTTTTTGGAGCATATTGGCCCATAAGATAGACATATTGCAGTCAAATGCTGCAAATCTTGAAAAATCCAAAACTTTACTATAAAATTTATGGTGTCATTGGCTTAGTCCTGTGGAACATTCTTCCAATAGAGATTCAGCAGGAAATTTCAATTTTAACCTTTAAACATCTGCTGAAAACTTTTCTATGGTGGTAGGTTTATGTGGACAATTAAGAAAACATATTCTGCAATAGTTAGCTTGTTTGTGATTTTAAATTTTTGCTTGGTTTTTATTGTGTATGTATATATAATTGTTGCAAACCACTTTGATATTTTTTGACATTGCAGTAGAAAAGTATTTTTTATAAATGAATAAATAAGAATGTGGCTGTAACAGTTTTCCTGTTGTACTCATTATCCTATGCTATGGAGTACAGATTAAGAGTGGGAAAGATATGTTGAATTTTGCAGGCATAGTCTTTTTATGGAGTTGTACTTATAGCATAACTACATGAACAATCTCTCTTTAATATTATTTTTCAGATCAATAGTGGGACGAAGGTTCTTCTTTATAATAGGAACTTTATACCTTTACCGCTGCATTACTATGTATGTCACCACTCTCCCTGTGCCTGGAATGCATTTTCAGTGTGCTCCAAAGGTAAACCTAGTAAATGCAAATTATATTTATTTTACAAATCAGTTGGCTTGGAGTTCTTTATCCAACCAAACACTTCCAGTCTCCTTCAGCTTGTGTTTCTTCTTATTTTGTTCTCCCTATGACAAACTAGCTAAATGGAAATTCTCAAGCCAAGGTTCAGCGGATCCTGCAACTAATTTCCGGCGGTGGACTATCTATAACAGGCTCACACATCTTATGCGGAGATTTCCTGTTCAGTGGTCACACTGTAGTGCTAACACTCACTTACCTATTTATCAAGGAATGTAAGTTTCAATTTTTCAATTTTTTTAAATTTTCATAAATGCTTAGCAACACTACTCCACTGATTTTTATACTAGTTTCAGTATTCTGTATGTGCACCAATCTAACCAAATGCTTCTGATTTTGGATTGAAAATAGCAGAAAGTCTGGGCCAGTTCTGACGTTTTGGCCAGTGCATGAAATACTTTAAAAATTGCTCCATTTGGTGACTCTTACATGGTAGATCAGTCATGTGAAGCAGCTTACCAGGTTTTTCTGTGGGAATGTAATTATCCCAAGGAAAAGTTTGTACTTAAGTGGAAAATATGGGCAGGATTGAATTAATGAGTGCCACCAGGAAACCACAGGCAAGGACTTCCACTGGCCACAACTGGGGTTTCCCCTCTTCTTCCCCCCAGGTGTCCCCTGAAGTTGCCTTGGGTAAGGGAAGAGAACTCCTAGAACAGAATGTGGGTGGAGGAAAGAGCAAATTGATAAACCATGCAAGCAGCAGTGCTTGCGCTAAGAGCAATCTTCTTTGCACTACATTGAATTCCTGTCTGTTACTCAGTTCACTTGATGAACTGCTCCACACCTAAAGCCTTTCTTATTTTCCTAAATGTTTCGTATGGTTTTAGGTGGTCTTAGTGTGGCAATCCTAATGTGCAAACTAGGCCTCATGGTCTTAGTTTTTGGTTGTTTTTTAAACACAGCTATCTAATTTGGATGGCTTGTTGCAAACTGTTCTTCAGTTAGAAAAAAGAAAAGATGTTTTTGTTCCCAAGCCTAATTCAGTTACTATAAATTGGTGTAGGACAGAAATAATTGCTTACCTTTCTCTTTGGCATTGTCTTCCTTGTTGTTTCTTTTTGCCACGAGGTCTCATAAAATAAATATTCCCTTATTTATTTACATGTTTATGCCACACTTCCTTCAGAGAACGTGGGGTTGCAGAGAAGGTCCCTTGTGCACTTCATCCTCATAACAACCTTATGGGGTCAAGTAGGCTGATAGAGAGTTCCTGGTCCAATGTCAACCAATGATGGGTCTTCCTAGTCATTGTCCAAAACTCTACCCACTTCACTACACCAGTTTGTAGTTCTAGAAGACTTACACATGAGTACTGTATTTTGGTTGTTAGAAGGCTGGTGCTACAAAGAACAAGCATGTCAAAAACTGAGTTCCATATAAACTGGAAAACATGCCTTTCATTGGCATATGCATGTTCCTATTAACATGAATATACCTATGTAGGTTCTGTGAAGCCTGAATATGTGACAGTTTCTGGTAATGTAATATACATATTACATTTTAATACATTAGTGGAGGTGGGAGAACATTATGTGGACATAATGTTCCATGAGTAGTTGGTAAATAGCCGTTTCATGCACTATTTTATGTGAGGATGTTGTCACAGATGTACTGTGGTCATGTTTAATCATCCCATTTAATGCTGTTGTTTAGTTTACCTATCTAGCATTTAGCATATGCCCTTTGCAGAAAAAGGAAAAGGAAAGGAAAGGAACGGAAAGGAACGGAAGGAAATTATTACTGACATGGGGCTATTACAGCCATTCTTCTTCACTAGATTGTCCTGTGAACCCTGGAATACTGCTGGCAGGGTTTTATAAATAAGTGGTGTGGACTGTACATCAGGATATTATCTACTAATTTCTTGTTCCTGTATGATTATGGGGGTGGGGGGATGCTGTTTGAAGCAAGAGCAAATACTGCTCCATTATTCTGAAGCTGAGTGCAATATGCTCCACTGATCTTTCTGAACAGGCATTTTGCCAATCTGAAAGATGCTTCCTGTGTTCTCATCCCTGTTTATCAATATATTTAACTCCCTGGCCAGAGATGGCTGTACAAGCTTCCTTCCCTCCATTTTGACATTTATTTTTGGAATGAGCAATAAAATGCAGTAGTGCACTGGTTTGTTTGTATTTTTAGTTAATTACATAAATTGGATTGAATTTATTTGAAATAGGTACTGGTGCTGTTATTCTTCAAAAAACACAAAGGAAATGAATGATTCTCTGATCTAATTTCACTATCTTCTTTCCTTCCTCAAATATAATTATGATTAGTGTGCTGCCATGTAAAAAGTGGCCATGGATTGAAAAAGAAAGATAGTATTATGGTGGTGGGAACCATTTACCCCTTTGAATGAATAGATTAATTTTCTTTTTTACTCGTATGCTTTTATGGATGTCAGATTGTTGCAGCACAATTTTAAGAGCTCTTAAATGTAAGTTTTGTATGAAGGGTTATGGTAGTGATGGTTCTGTAACACTCCTTCCATTACCTGCCAGTATGTTCCTTCCTCATAGTGTCAGATAGCAAGGACGAGTGACAGGAGGCTTGCAGCAAGTTGGAAGAATATGGGGAACAGGTAGTAAATCTGATCATTGTTGAGCTAGGTGGTACTCTTTGGGTGCCAGATTGGAGCCCATATTGCTAACCCATCTTTATAAAGCAATGTTGGTGGTGCAGATTATACAATTGGCCTTGAACATAGGAGACTGCCATTGGTCCATCTAGTCCAGTGCTATTTACACCAAGGGCAGTAGCTCTCCAAAGTCTCAGGCAGAGGTTTTTTCCTTGATGGAAAATTCTTTTAATTGAATAATCCAAGGATTAAGCCCGAGACCTTCTGCATGGCAGTTGTGTATTCTGCCATATCCCCTAGGAGCATGAGTCAGATATGTATTGTATGGAAACCCAGCCGGCAACATAGTGCAAATTGAGCAAATCAGCTGATTAGCCAGCATTCATATATTTATCTCCTGTTAAATTTACTCTAAGGGATCAAATTATATGGCAACCTGTTCCTGTGAACTAAATATAATATTTTAGTTTATGTCTCTGTGTGTGCATGTGCATATCCATGCATTTGCATTCACAAATTAGTTCAAATTCATATTCATCTGTTTTGCTGCTCTAGATACAATTCTCATATGAAACCTCTTTAACATGTTTTCCTTCTTGGGCAGATTCACCTCGTCACTTTTGGTGGTATCACTTGATCTGCTGGTGTATGAGTGTTGCTGGAATAATCTGCATCCTAGTAGGACATGAACATTATACTATAGATGTTGTCATTGCTTATTATATCACCACAAGGCTCTTCTGGTGGTATCACTCAATGGCTAATGAAAAGGTGAGTAACGGGAATACCAGCTTCTAAATTAATGTTAGGTACTTGAGATATATAGTACTGCTTTACAAAATGTATTATGTTAAAATGAGATTGCTGAATTATGCTGGACTTTTTAAAGGCATTTTTACTTCCCCCCTGGAAATCTCATGGGTCAACATCTAAGAAAATATTGGTATAATCCAGAAAAAAAGTTACTCATGGTGAAGTTTATTTAAATTTAAGGCACTAACATCCCAGTCCCACACTGAGGAGTAAGACCTGCCTTTTCAATCAGTTATCATTTCAAGTAAATGTGCACAGGAATCCCACCATAAACATCTAACTGCACACATTTGTTGCAACTGTGTTTTGGTAAATCATATCCAGTACCTTAACTACACTATACACGTGAAGCTTTAAAAAAAAAGTCTATCACAAATCTGGTTCAGTTTAAATGAATGCCTTTATAAATTACTGGAACTTCCTTTACTTAATTGTGAACCAGTTAACTGTAAGTGGAGAGGCATTTTCACTACATGAATGGAATGCTGGTCAAAAATATTATAGTTAGTCTGGAAAACAAATAAAGCCATTTGCTGTAAGTAGCACAAAAAATGACCAAAAGAAAATTTCTATATGAGGTTAAGCAGGTTTGAGCTGCCTTATTACCTTCATGGGAGTCTAGGAATCCCACGTGTATGTCTCTGAGCTCCTTGGAGTAATACGAGGAGTTAATAAATAATACTACTTTGCCTGGTTTTACTTTACTGCCCTCTGTTTCAAATGGCGTCAGTTATCACAAAATTCCAGCACGAAAACCAATATGGAGCTGAAGGACAGAGAGAAACTGATTGTCCTATCTGAATTATACCTATGTTTTATATGCTTTTTACTCCATGGAAGTGCTTTCTTTCTAAGGAAAAAATAAGAATTATTCCAGTGGTTTAAATATGTCTCTTTTTAAAGCAGTCTCAGCAGGATCTTAATATATTTTTCTCCCCCCTCTTAATGCAGAACTTGAAAATCTCATCACAGACAAACTTTCTCTCTCGAGCATGGTGGTTTCCAATATTCAATTTCTTTGAAAAGAATATACAGGGCTCCGTGCCTTGCTGTTTCTCATGGCCAATATCTTGGCCCCCTAGCTGTTTCAAGTCTTCATGCAAAAAGTATTCCCGAGTTCAGAAAACGGGAGAGGACAATGAAAAATCCACCTGAAGAAAACGAAGACAAGAGAATGTATTGTTCTTTACTTCTACCAAAACATTTGTGCTATAACCAAAGCTCTTAAGATGACTAGATTGTTAACTGCAGAAGTGGACCAAACTTTGTGCAACTGATCTGAGAAAAGACAATTGTAGACACAAACAAAATAATTATTGCCCCTTGGTATATTTTTCTAGTCCTATTGTACAGTTTCATCCCACTCTTCAGCGCTAGTAGACACTGGCACTCAGTGGCACTCTGGTGCCAACAGAACACTTCCTGAGGAGGAGGAAAGCTAGGACATTGGTTTCTTAATGAGATTCAGAGGTGCCAAAGAACACATCACACCATCTGTTGTTAAATATCACTCATCCCACAGAAGCACTGAAACAAAATATCTGCTTTAGACTCGTGGCGTTTGAAGAGCAAAACCATAGTAAACGATAAAAGGCACAATACTGGTCTTTCTAGCTATATGCAGAGAGTAACAGAAGTTGGCAAGCAGTGGTCTTACTATTCTCACTAGTGAAGGCAAGACTTGTTTTACATAACTGGTGAAACCAGAAGTGAACCTTGATCTTTTTATACACTCTTATGGGAATGAATATATTATAACCCTGTAATGCCACCACTGTTTCCATATACTCTAGCTACCCTCTATTGTTTTTTACATTTTTTTTAAAAAATAAGTGGCAGTTTTATATATATATATCCATATATGACCATAAAACCTATTTTACCTGATGATACTGTAAGTTAGAAATAATGTCTACTAACATCGTCAGCATTCAACTACAGGAAAAAAATAATTTATTGTTAAAATGCATATATGTAAGGCAAGGGAATTATTTAAATTTCTGCTGGTCAGCTTGCATGAATGTGGTGCATGTGCATAACACATTTTGAGTATATGCACTTTGCAGCGAATGCTCAAAAAATGGAGGATCTGTAATTGAAAGAGAATGTTGATACTCCTTCAGGCAATGACTGAAAATACCACTGAGTGCGGACAACCACATTGTTGGCTCTCAGAGGTATAAATTTGTAATTTTAAATAGTCATAAAATTCCTGCAGGATTGTTAACGTTGTTTTTGTGATTGTACATGGCTGTGCATCTACACATGTATAGCAAAAAATACATAAACTTGAGTGAACCATTTAAATGCTGTGGGAGACAAAACTTCTCCTGATCCTCCAGTCACTCACTGGCTTTGATCTTCTGTAAGGAATTTTTGAAGGCTTAAAAAGAAATGGTGCGATTTTTGCAAAAACTATGGAACAGTGGGCCTGAGAGCTGGATGTGATACATCTACAGATGAACATCACATTGTTTTTTCCTTGGTGTGAATTTGAGTTTTGTGCCAAGGGTATTCACTGCAATAGGTGTGTTTGTTTCACTATTACCTAACACTATATTTATTTATTAAATGGTCATGTGGCCAGTCTGCTACTTTATTGTTTACAGATTTTTTTTGGTAGAACAAAATGTTTCTGTGTAATATAAAACTGTATATGTGAAAACACCCAAACATTTATTAAGTTAATGTTTAAGAAAGCTAACATGGCCCACTTTTTTTGTTCTGTTTTGTACAGGAATCAAACAGCGTCATTACCATTATAATATCTAGTAGTTAAATGTATTTTTCATTGTTGCCAATTGCTTTTCTATAAAAAAATCAGTAAAAGGAGCAGCTAGAGAAATAACTATTGAATTTGCTTAAGTCTAATCAGTTACTATAACTTTTTTTAAAATAATGCTTTAAAGAGTGACATTAAAAAAAAGTAATGAGACAATTTGACTGGAAAATTTATTCTAATTTAAAATTCAGTGTGTAGGTCTGGGTGTTTCTTTCATTCACAGGCCAGGCGTTAAGCTAATTCTGGTTTTCAGACTATCACTTTGGCAACAACAAATCTTAGTACAACAAATAATGCATCATGGGAACAGAAGATAGTGGAGTATGATAATTCAGCCGGAAACCTTACTTTTATGGGTAATTTTTCCTTCCTAGAAATATTTAACTTACTTGCTCTCAGGCCAGTTACAGGTACATACATAACTTTTTTGTGTTAATAACTAACAAGGTTAATAACTAACCAGTAAACGATTAGATGCAGTGGCTAATAAAATGACAAAATCAGATTTAAAACTTAAGGCTAAAACAAACTTATTTTGATTTGCATTGGAGATGGTGGTCACGGTCCTGATAAATACAAAGGAAAGTATGTAGAGGGACTCCTTCTGATACATCAGTCACCCCAAGTCCTATTTCAGGGCTGCTTCAAGCATGGCAAAATGTATAAAGGAGAGAGCATTTCTGTATGAATATAGCATTCAAGCTGTGTAGATCAACAAAATGTGTGCATATGTTTGCACATTAACAATCTACACCTATCCTGCATGCAACTTTGCTACAACAAAGTGGTTCTCATGATGCATTTTATCACATTTGAAGCAACCCTCAAGCTGGACTGAAACTCACATGTTTCAAAAGCAAGTGGCAAAGTTCGTGGTAAACTTTGTGGACAAAAGGCCTCGTGTCTTTTCAATACGTTGCATGTGTATTAGGGGTTCAGCCAGAAATTGAAAGCTACACTTGCAAAAATAGTCTCTTCCTTCAAGTCCTCAACCTGGTTTCTGTACGTTAACATCAAATTGCTAACCTTTTAAATTTCTAAGGTAGACCACCTAGGTTTGAGGGCACCATCTGTGACTGAAACATGTACATTTTATCTCCTAGACAACAACTGTAGATCAGAGAAAGTTGGACTGTTTATCTCCCATTCAAAATTGGTGAAACTTGAGCTGCAATTTTGTGCTTTTAAAAAAATTAATATTCAGAGGGACTTTGGCATGCTTCTCTAAATTGCTTTCAACACTAAAGCACAAGGATCTGGTATTCAAATAGTATATAAATGCACTGGCCAGTTAATTAAAATAAAGAGATAGAATTGAACTTAATCAGCTATACAGCTATTTCCATAATTCACAGTGATATTTGAGCTTCTTGGTTTCTGATTATTCTTGTTTTGGATGAGAAATACTAAAGTGGAGAATAAATGAATCCATCTCCTTAGATGGCAAGTGTAATTTGATAAGCTTGTAGATAACTGTTAGCAAAGGAATGCCTAGTAAACTACAGTAGTACACTACTTGAAAACAGCTTCAGGATTAATCTCCTGACAAATAGGGGGAAATAGGGAGAATATTAAAAATGATGCAGTTTCTGTTGACCATGTTTATTCTGGTTCTTAGTGAGCTTTTTTGCTCTTGTTCATTTCAGTATATTGTTTAAAAGGCCTGCACAACTTATGACAGACATGTCTGCTGGATACCTAAGGGCTTAAATAATCCTCTTGGTTTTGCTGTGTACAAAACCAAACCAGGGGAGCTGTAGAGTACCTGGCTGACCATCATATTTGGCTGGGAGGCTGCATTTGGCAAGATGGTCACAGGCTATGAAGGCCTGGCCTCTGGTATTAACTTTATTGCCAAATATTTCCAATAACTTTATTGCTTGACAAATCGACTGAAAACAATCGTAAGAAAAGAAAGTATACAGGATAGGAAGGAGCTTAAATATAAGTTTCATTATCTCTTTAAAACTATAAAAAATACCAGTACTCTGAAGTCTCCTTCAGCTGTGAAAGCAAAGGCATCCCAAAAGCATAGCTCAAAAGCTTGAAATATGATATACACAAAGTCAAATTTGTAACTGGCACAGCGAAGTAGATAACGTCCATCCCGAAGTAAAAATGAACCAACAAATGAGAAACAAACAAAAATACATTCAAAATCATTATTGTGGTCACAGTCCATCCTCCTTTTGTTTCCTTCCAGTTTTATGGATTTTTATTGAATTAAATATTCTTTATACAAGCCACAGCAGTAAAGTTGAAATTTCTTGGGCATGTCCCCCCCCCCCCCCCCGGGGGGGGGATGTGCATTTCTCTTGTGATGTCAGTGAAGTGCCTCTGATAACATTTCTAAAATAGCAAGTTCTGTTTTAGGTGCTTATTTAAAGATTTTGGCCATAGTTGTATCTTGTAAAGAAAAGGGGGGTAGGGAGAGTGCTTTAGTATGATGACTGGCAACTGAAGTCATGGATATGTTACTAAACCTAGATATATAATCCAGTGTACATAGCCTCTGTGTGTAGTGCCTGTTAGCCCCCTAATGGACACACATAGTGTTGCATTTCTGTTCAATGTCAATCAGTTTCAATGAGCATATTCTTGTGGCTGAATCTTTAAAGGTTTATTAATTCAAGTAAAAAAGGCACTGTATGCCCACATGTTTTGCATTAAGTATAATTTCAATTTACTTTTTGTCAACAACACTGTTGTAGTGTATGCTTCTTAGGTCTTTCTAGTTTGGCTCAAGAGGCAGAAGTGAATATATTATGACTAGATATGCAGTATTTTGTGGGTTTAAACCCAGCAGTTGTAAGTATAAGATAGTGGCATCTGGATGAAGTTTTCGAACCCTTTACCTATGATCTGTCAAAACAGATCCTATGGCTTGGATCTAGTTGCATTGAAGTCAGTTGCACTCTAATCATCATGACTATCAGCACAATCTTAGCCATGTCTCCTCAGAGGTAAATTCTATTGAATTCAGTAGGGCTTACTTCCAGGTAAGTGTGGTTATACTCAAGTTGTTTATTCCAGTGGCACCCGAGTTCAATTAACTTGGGCTACAATCTGATATTCATACTTTCCTGAGAGTAATGCCCACTGAACTCAATGGGACTTACTTCTGAGTGGACATGTGTAGAATTACACTGTAAGTCTGGATCCAGCTCGTTGTATTTAATTTTAAAAAATCCTCTGAACTGTTTGAGTGCTGATATATTTTGATATAAACACCCTGAGCAGAATAAATATTTCAAAGCTTGGATTTTCATCATACTACAGAAGCAGATGTTGAACTCCCTGCAAAATCAGGATAGTGAGAGTTGCACTTGTAATCTAGCAGCAACTGGAGGTCACAATGTTGTCTACCCCTGCTCTAACATATCCTGCTTTTCCCCAGATAAATTTTGACTGGGATTCGCTTTTTTTATGCTAAAGTAAGCAAAAAGAGCAGCTAAAATTTACTCTGGTAAATGTTGCTTGAGAAAAGTTAGGATACCTTTCCAAGTATTATTCTAAAAAAAAGAAGAAGAAGAAGAAGTTGCACTACACTATCTGTATACAACCACATAGAGGCGTACCTAGGGGTTGGCAAATTTGGCCCCCACCAAGGGCACTGGCCCACCCCCCCCCCCTTCTGCAAAAATCACCCCAGGCTTATATGTTGCACCCGTTGCTCCCCACTTCCTTGCTCATCAGGCGCTTCTCCTTTTGCTCAGGAGAGAGAGAGGCGGCTGATGGAAAGGGTGCTCAAACCCTTCAGCCTCTTCCTCTCCCTCTCCATCTGTTGTTCCTCCTGATGCCTTCCCTTCCCTTTTATTACAGCAGCCCAGCAATCAGCAAAGGAGCTACAGCATCTTGTTTACATTGGATACACACACCGTTTACTGGTATTGCGAATGCACAAGACCCCTCCCATGCGTTGGGGTGGGTGGGTGGGTGCATGAGTGGTAGTTGGGAAAGGCTTGGGGATATCCTTTATCTTTCTTACTTTTCTCCTTTTCCTCCACACTTTAATGTGGACATTAAAGTGATGGAGAGATCAGACCTCCCCCTGCTGTCCTTTTTGGGAACAGCCTTTGCCATGAATGAACATGAGGGCAAATTTGCAAGATAAGCACTAGGGCAAGGTTTCCCAAACTTAGGCTTCCAGCTGTTTTTTGGACTACAATTCCCATCATTCCTGACCACTGGGTCCCGCTAGCTAGGGATTATGGGAGTTGTAGTCCAAAAACAGCTGGACACCCAAGTTTGGGAAACTGCACTAGGGTATTGCTTGCTTATAATATTTGTTTGTGTGCATTTGGATCTAGAAGACAACATATATGTTTACACCAATGTGAATACATAAAAAGGGCATTGCTGCATACAATCAGCTACAAAAACAGAGTCCTGTTTATACTGAAAATAAAATACCTGAACTGAAGGAAGGAAGGAATGGTGAAGCTGACATACATTTTGAAGGAAAATGTAACCAATCCACTTTAAACACTTTAATTACAATAGTTTCTCAACCAGCATTTTTTTAAAAGAAAACTCATGGAGTGTTTTATTCCTTTGTTGTAAATAGAGCCTCACACTGCAAGACTTCACATGTCTACTCAAAAGTAAGCTCCACTGAATTAAATAGAGCTTACTCCTAGGAACTGGATAATTACTTTGCAGTCTTACACTGTGCCTGAGCATTCTCACAGTTTCGTTTCATTCATTCATTCATTCATTCATTCACCTTTTTCTCTAACAGGGACTGGAGGCTGCTTAATCCATCTAGTCTAGCATCCTGTTCTAACATCCTCTCGGCATTAAATCCACATCACGCACCTGATATACTTTATTACTTCCTGCAGGTACTTTATTACTTCCTCCAGTGCTTTTTTTTCTGGGGGGACGCATGGGTACACATACCCCTAAACATTTTTTGAATCTAAGTTTGGCCTCATTGAGGGGTCAGTATTTCAGTATAAGTAGGAAAATGAGAGTACCCCTAAATATTTTTTTATTAAAAAAGCACTGCATGCAGGTATCACCGGAATAGCTTAGGAAGCTTGAGTTAAAAAAAAAAAAAAAAGCAGCCCAAAATACCAGGGTTGGTTACTGCTGTATTTAGGATTGCTCTTTTCTGGTAGTTATGGATTTTCCCCTTCTGATTCCTTGCTACAACTGTAATGCATGAAGTGTGGGGATGAGGACATTTTAGTTTTTCTTTTAGAATATGGAGCTGCAGTGATAGTGCAGTGCACATTTACTTGTGTGTGAATGATAGTCCTGTGCAAACTAATTTACACAAATGTTATGTATAAGCCCTGTTAAACACAGACTTACTTCTGAGTAAACATGGATAGGATTGGACTGCCTGCATTTCTTCAGTCCCGTACTCAATAGAGGTAAATCTGCAATCCATGCACATTTACTTTGGGGTAAGCCAAATTTTTTCCTTATTCCACCTTTAACAGGTTAATAGAGATGGTTGTGTTTCTACTTACACATAAATAAATGAAAAGACTAGTTCCTTAGGTTGTGATCCTAATCACACTAGCAAGTAAGCCATATTGAACTCAATGGAACTTACTTAAACACTCACAGGATTGTAAATGTAGTTCCCCATCCCAGGCCAGTGGGGCTTTTTTTTTTTTTAAGTTACTATTTCCTAACTTGAGACAACTCAGTCCAGATAAGTGTGTTTGTTTAGCTGATTCCATTTGTTTGCAAACAACACTCACAACATCTGTTTCTTTTAATCACTCAAATCGTGGCATTGTTTTCCTCCAGCAGTCATGAAGCTAAAGGAGCTCTATCTCGCCCACCCCATAGCCCAAAAGCAAACCTGTTCCCATTTTTAAAAGTATCCTGCTATGAAAAACACTTAGGTCTGCTCATTCTGATTATCAGCAAATGACATTTAGAAAAGATGCCCTAGCAAAATACTAGTTGTGCAGGGAAAGGTTGTAAGCAGGGATATATCTGTGTGTTTGGAACTGCAAACTTGTAATAACACTTCAATACAGTATGATCATAAACTGCTCAGTAATGTTTCATTCACTAATGTTGAACCTTTACAAGTGCAAACATCCACTGTGAAAATCAATGGATGTGCTGCCCTTCTTAAAAGAGGAACATTGTCAGCAAATCATTACATAATATAAAACACCATTACACTGAAGATTAAAGACCTTCTCCTGCTGCAGTGAAACAATAGCGCAAGGGTAGTTAATGAGGTGCCCTCCAGATGTTTGGGGCTAGAGCTCCCCACAACCCCAGCCAATATGGCAGATTATCATTGTGTTGTAGTCCACAACATCTGTAGGCGGGGCAGTCCAACTTTTCATACCAAGAGTACTTTGACGTGAAACATGCAGGCCACACACTACCTTGTCACACTGAGGCCAAAATGCGATGCCCCCTCCAGCCCTCACACTGCTTTCCTAAAGCTGGCTAAGCTAGGTGCTGAGCTTTTGGAAGGAGGCGCGAGGCTCTGGCAGGGTCCCAAAGTCTAGCACCTCACCCAGCTTTGGAAAGGCAGCAGAAGGCCTGGGAAGTACATCAAATGTTGCAGAGGACCGCAAAAAAAAAAAAAAAAAGGAATCAAGGGCTGCATGCCTGATTTGTTGGCTATCTCTGCAGTAACCCTAGACACTTCCCTGAACACAGTCTGTTTCTACACTATACATATGTTTTAAACATATTTGAGTATTTCCACTCAATAAATCCTGTCAACTGTAGATCTATTACGAAGCTTATCACTGCTAAGACACAGATCAGCATTTGCACAATATCACAAATTCATGATCCTTGGAGGGGGGGGGGGAAGCAATACAATTTTAGCTAATTTAAATATGTGTGGTAGATGTGCCTTTTTGGTCTTGGTGCTATCCAGACAGTAGCTTTGTGACATTCTACTTATAATATACAAAATGGGTGTAGAGGATATATCCTAGAAAAAAAGAGAGAGATCTCTTTCAACCAAGTCCTTCATTCACAATAGTTAGCAGCAGCAACTGATCAACATCTACCGATCAATTCTTGGCAGTCCTGCAGTCTAAAAGAGCTTAGTATAGGCTGGCTTGACCTGTGCAGTGTTAAATGCAGTCAAACTGCACAATCTCTTAATAAACTATGTGAGTGTGTGCAGATCTCAGAAGCAGCACAGTATAAACACTTCTGTGTGGTAGAGAAGGAGAGAGCTGCCAAGAGCTGGCAGGTGCTGGAACAAACCTGCAATACTACTTAAAGGCAGGGCTTTTTTCAGCCAGAACTAACCAAAACTCAGTTCCAGCACCTCTCAGGTGGGCACCACTGCCATGATAAGAGAACAATGATAATTTCAGGCACCTCTTTTTCTAGAAAAATAACACTACTTAAAGGCATATATTAGTGCTTTGCTACTACATTAAGAAATGGTGCCTTTTAAAATCTCATTCTAATAGCATTGTATGCCTGTGCTGTGATTGATAAGTGATACAGTGAGAGATAAACATTATGGCAGGATTCTGATTTAGGTGACTGGCCTTATGCAAACATTTTTCTTTCATTCATGAATCTGTTTTCCATAGATTTTCAAGCCTTTGAAGTTATTTGTTCTGTAAATTGCAGACTTTATGTACACTTACCAGTATTAGCGGTGTGGTATGTTTTGTAATATTCTGAAAAACTTCACTGCAAAACAATGCTATAAGAATAAAGTGCCTATTGAAAAAATGGTTGAGAACTGCATTTTGAAATGTGTTTATTTAAAAAGTATAGTCTTCCTTGATCACTATTATTCTCTGGTTCCTACTGTAGTGTGCTTTTTTATTATTAAAGTTAATTCTGCACAAGAATCCTTGCTTTCTGTAACCTGCTACATAATGCAATACTTTATTTTGCATAATATGACCAGTGGCACATGAAAAGATGAAGGCAAGTACTTGCCTGAAGTCCTGGGTACTGAAAACACCACAATCTCCCCGCTATGTTCAGAGGAACACAAACCCTGGTTAAGTGCCAAGACCCCTGAAATTTCTTGCTACCGCTCAGCAGGGATTGGAGTGGCCCTGTAACAGTAGAAATGGGATGGATAGATTAGGCACAGCAAGACAGACTAAGGACCTGGTCAAGTTCACTGTGCATCTCAAAATTGTATCACTGTCTGACGCGGGGTGCAAAATGGTTAATTCTATCCTGGTTGCCTCCTTGGTTTCTAAGGCTGATGATGAGTACGTTGTCAACAGTTTTGGTGACTTGTATTGTTTATTGTCAAGGGCCTTTACAGTTCACATCACATAGTATAAACTATCACAAAATTAAGTGTAGAGCATCCTTATTATCAACAATGTGTTATTGTACATTATGGAGGGTGTGCTGGTTTGTATATGTTAAATGACAAGAGGAGGGAGCAGCCATGAGGTGGAGTTCAGAAGTTCAGAAGCAGGGCAGGGCGTGGAAAGGAGCTGAAAGGGCGTTTGATAAGCTTCAGTTGACTTGCTTTGGGTTTGAAACAGCTGATTTCAGGTACTACCTGTCAGAAATGGCTTGGTTTCTTTTGAGTAACAATAATAGCTCTGTAACACACAGAGTGGCCCTCTATGCATCGGCTGCAAAAAATATCAGGATAACGCATTTAGATAAAATCCCTGTAAATTGTTGTGGTGACTGAGAGCTTTACTCTGAAATCAAGCTAGATTTAAGCTTGTTGATGTCTTTGGCATCCTCTCTCTCTTACATCATGGATGTCGGCTTATATTATGAATGCATGTTCTGTATTAGTTCATTAGCCCTATCGTCACAAGTTTAGTCAGCTGAACAATAAACTTATGAACCAGAAACTACTGCAGATGGGTGCAATATGGGAGCATCAAGGGAGGCGTCCTGAATCAACTAATAAAACTCCAATCCCACCCTGAGAGATATAAATACATAAAATAACAAGAACAAAACAATGCTTGCAGAATGCACCTGTCCTGCAATAAACATGGGTCTGGCAGATGTCCCCCCTCCTTTTCCGCTTTTCTCTTCGCCTTTGACCCCTTCGTTTTCTCCTCCCTTCCCTCCCTCCCTCCCTCCCTGAACTCTGCAGCAGGCCGCTGCGAGTTGCCATCGTCACCCAGCTTTTTGCGGCAATCTTTGCGCTGGGGTCTTGGACAGAGAGAGAGAGAGAGAGATAGATGGGTTGGGGTGGAGCGCAGCGGAGAGATAAGGCTGGACGGTCAAAGCCGGGGAAGCCCTTTTCCCGGTGACGCAGCGCCTCGGGGGAGTTCTGTCCGGAGCTGGGCGTTCTGATTGCGCCTCCTCTCCCCCGCGGGCGGCCAACCAGAGGCGGAGGAGGAGGAGGAGGCGCCGCCGCGAGGAGGATGTAGCGGGATCCGCGGAGGGAGACTCCAGGGGGCCGCAGAGCGCGCGCAAGGGAGGTTCCGCGTTGCGCACGGCTTCTGTCTGGCGAGCCCGCCCTGATGGAGGATCCCGTTAGCTCGGCGCTGCTGGCGGCCGCCGGGCTGCTGCTGGCGCTGTGGTGGCTGCTGGGCCGCCGCCGCCGCCGGCCGCTGCAGGGGCTCCCGCCGGGTCCCAAGCCGTGGCCTTTGGTGGGCAACTTCGCCTTCGCCTTGCTGCCCAACCCGCTGGTGCGCAAGCGGCTTCTGAACATGGACCGGCAGAAGCAGCTCCCCAAAGGCGAAGGCGGCGCCGGGAGGGAGCAGCAAGCGCTGCAGCAGAACCCCCCGCATCTGCTACTCACCGCCCTGGCCAAGATCTACGGCAGCATCTTCAGCCTCTTCGTGGGCAGCCGGCCGCTCATCATTCTCAGCGACTTCGAGGCCGTGCGGGACGCCCTGGTCAACCAGGCCGACGTCTTCAGCGACCGGCCCAGCATACCCATAGTGGCCCTCCTCTCCAAGAGGAAGGGTAAGGCAGAAAGGGGGCGGCGTGGGGAAGGGGTCAGATCCGCAAAGGGGCAGCTCGGCCGCCCTTCCCCAGGGTCGTGGGTTTGAGGCCCACGCCAGGCAAAAGAGGCCTGCATTGCAGGGGGTGGGGACCCTTGCAGTCCCTTCTAACTCCCCAATTCTCTGATTCTGTGACTCCTGGCCGCTGCATACATTGGCCCGTGAAGCAGGATGCCAGCGCCGGGTGAGTGTGGCACCTGTGGCTGGGGTATATAACTTGAATAATAATAAGCACCCAAGAAGGAAGTCCTATTAGGATTATTGAGTGGCAGGTCCAGCTGCAGGCCTCCCTTGGAGTGCCAGGAGGGAGTGAAATACAACTTTGATTGAGGGGCTTGATGAGACTATTTCTTAGGATTAACAGAGTGCTTTGCATATATTGCCATAAGCCAGATGTTCTTGGGCTTCAACTCCCATCACTCACTGCTGGGAGCTGTGTTCTATAACATTTGGAGGGCACCAGGTTGGCAAAGGCTACTTGAAGCTGTGCATCTAAGCTCCTTGAACATGGTGGGACATATTTCCTAATATTTCCACTGTCCTGCATGTAATCCTTCCAACAGCTCTGTAAGGTAGGCTAACATTATTGTTGGAGTGTGTTAATGTGGTTTGCCTAAGACTGTGTTGCGAGGAAAACCAGCAGACTTTCAAGACTTGATTACCACAGTGTGCTCTATGTTGGGCTTCTGTCACACTTGATCCAGAAGCTGCAGTTAGTGCAGGATGCGGCAGCTCGATTGCTGACAGGAGTGAGACCTTGTGAGCACATAGCACCTGCACTCAGAGATCTGCACTAGTTGCCGGTATATAAGAATGTTGGAATTGTGTTAATTACTTTGCAGTTATTCAGGGGGCTGTAGAGTTCTAAAGTGGAAGAGACCAAGGAAGTGTCTGTGGATGTACAGAAAATATTCAGCAAAATACAGAACCCTATAGATCTGGTTTTACTCTGGCCATCTGTTGGCAATGCTCATATAAGTGGGAATTGCCAATCTCGCTGGCATCAATCCCTGTAGCACTGGGGTTGCAAACCTTTCTTGGGCCCGTGAGCCCATTTGCAAACTGTCATGGGCATCCCACACAAAAAACACACAACCAAGCACGCACTGTACCCTATTCTGTTGGTAGTGAATCTTAGAATCCAAGAATTGTGGCGTTAGAAAGGGACCTCAAGGGTCCAACCCCTTGCAATACAGGAATCTCAGCATGCAGTTCCCCATCCAGTTTGAAACCTTACCGGATCCTGCTTAGCTTTGCAAATGTGCTAACGGTTTTATTGCTGCAGCAATAAAGTTTAACAGGAGATAGCTGAGTACTTAACTTCTCAGATACTTGGCAGTCCTTTAGTAAGAGTAAGATAAGTTACTTCACTAATGATAAAGGCCTCTGGTGATGCTGCGGGCTGCATCTTTTCTGCATTAACACATGTAGCTGTTTCCAGCATTTCTTTGCCAGCGACACCTGTGTGTTGAAAGCTGCAGACAGTTGTAGCTGATTGCATATGCAGATTTTCTGTTGCCTTTCAGGTTTCCCCGTATAACCTGCTGCACAGGGAAACCACAGGGACCTGTTGTTGAATACTGCGGTATAATATGACAGTGGTGAGAGAGATACGTTTGTGAGTTCTATCCCTATTCAGGATTCTTCTTTCTAACAAAGAAACTTTGCTATCTGATGCTGTGTTTGTTTTTGCAGCTTTCCTGTCAGTCTAAAATAGTTGGAGAGGAGCACCAGATAACTAGGCAATCTCCCAGTTCTGACCAAACAATTCACCTGGACTTGTAAGAAGCGCTGCGGATAAATGTAGTTTCCAAATACACTAACAGGGATTATTGTACAGTCAGCAAACACACACATACACCCCCGCCGTGTAGTCAGGAGTTGCAATTTCGACAGTCTTTGGAAGTTCCCCTCCAAAGTTTCTAGCAGGATGAAAGTAGAGTTTGAAAATATTGAGGCAGTTCTTCAAACGGCTCAGATAGAGACAGCTTGCTCCTTGTCTGCATTCTGTTCCTTTATCCCTTGCTTGCCTTCTGTTGCCCATTTTCATAGTTTCTCTGCTGATTTTGCAAAACAATAAATAAATATAAACTCCCCCTAAAGTTCCAGATTAATATTGTGCAACTCTCTTGTATAATCGTACATGTCCAAATTTGGTTCTCCTGGGCAAAGAATAACTGTCTTCTGAAACATAGTCAATTCTTGGTTGTGCAAGTCCAAAAAGCAGCAGCTCTGCCTTCTCAGGCAGCCCAACATCTAGCCTGTTAAGCACCATAGCAGCTTTCAGAGATTTGTACAAGGAACAAAGGAATTTAGAGCAGCTCTCAGTAGCTACTTCAGAAAACGATGCTGCAAAACTAACATGACTAGAAGCGTTTGCCTTTTAACATGGGACCCATTCCTCTTGTCACTGAGACATTTATACTAAGGAAGTTTTACACTTAGAGGTTTTTGAGCAGAGGTTGGATCATGGATGCTTTTTAGCTGAGATTCCTAAATTGTAGGGGGTTGGACTAGATGACCTTGGGAGACCCCCTTCCGACTCTACGATTCTATGAAATTGCATAAAAACTGCGGGAGGCAGTGAAAGACCGGAGTGCCTGGCGTGCTCTAGTTCATGGGGTCATGAAGAGTCGGACACGACTAAACGACAAAACAACAGCAACGTTGCTTTGAAGTAAGCAGAATGTGATCCCAGCATGTGTCTTAAATTAAGGGCCTTATATAATTAAAAGGCCCCCTTCTCCCATTGCCACCCTGCTCCCTACTGATTAGAGGGATGGTATCGGGAAGGGCTCTGAGGAAGGCAGGTTGATGTGGCAGATGGTATTCCTATTCCTTCAAAAGTCCAGGTCTCAAGCTGTATACAGCTTTGTACTAGGGTTTGTTAAAATGTGTATATTAATGAAGATAACATACAGAAGTGAATTATATTTTGTGTATATTATATATTATATTGCATATAAACATAGGTATAACAGGAGAAATTTGTGCTAAAATGCTGGTGTATTTTCATGGGGGCTTTTTAAAAATAAAAAATTGCAAACTGATGTGGAAATGTGGAGAACTGAATTGAACACTGGAAAATCGTGAAACTGGGAGAAGCTGAAATTGGCAGATTCACCCATACCTAATCATAAGTGATACCTCTTCAGCAGCTTACTAATAAAAGGGTTGGTGTGGTGTAATGGGATCCCTTGTGACATTTTCAGCTGGAGCAACCAAATTCATACCCTTGCTTGGTCTCAAAGCCAATTGAGCAAGTTGATATCTTGGCCACAGTGCAACTACAGTTTCATCACAAGTATAAATGCCCTTGGGTATACAATAGATGTGAAGATATGGTACCCTGATAACTTGTTATCAAGACTGTGTGTAAATAATACTATTATGCAAGTTTGGACTTGAACATTGGAGCCAGAGTGTCCAACGTTCATGTGTATTCATGCACACACTACCAAGAGCTTTAGGGTCTTTTGCTAGAGTTAAGGTGTGTGTTTGTCATGAATATCTGTTTACCCTTCACTTTATGCCCACAAGAAGTTCTTGCATAAAATAAATAAAGATTTATTTTATGGTTTATTACATGAAATGAAAGGGACGGAATATATAAATGCTGCTTGAGACAGAAAAATTGCAATTTTAGCAGGCAGCAAATCCTACAGTTCAATCACATCTGGATCGAAAGAGTGAAAGAACCTCAAAACCTACTGAAAGTGAGCGTGGCAATTTTGCTGCAGAACCCATGCTACTAGCAAGGCAAGAAATGGAAGGGGATACCAGTCCTGTAGTGAAGCATAGCGTCAGGCTGGTCCTTGAGAGCATAGAGTGAAAAGGGGTCCATGTTGGAGCTTCGAGAACTAACCAAGCATTGAAAATCTAGGGCTTAAGTACTATTTTCAGCCAATGTATTCTAATGGAGAAGGGAAGGGGGTCTTTGAGATGAACAGTTTTTACAATTCCAAAAACTCTGGTTTTTCTGTTGTCTCTTCCTATAATTTTCTATTTTCTATTTTTTTCTGCTTAATTGAATATAATCCTAGTGAGCAATGACTAAACTGGTTATCCTTATTTGTTTCTTGTCTTAATATTATCTTGTTTTTGCCAAGGTGGGAACCATTCTTTAACCAGAGTTGTTGTTTAAATTTTGCTGGTAACTAGATGCAATTAACAACAACAACAGCAACAACATGTGGTTATCTTTACACAAAGTATTAGAATCACATAATCATCGAGTTGGAAGGTACCCAGACCATCATCTTGTCCATCCTCCTGCTGCACATTGGGGAAAAGATTCCTGCATCGCAGAGGGTTGGACCAGATGACCCTCGTGGTTTCATCCAACTCTGCAATTCTATGATGCTATGATTCAGTGAACTTTTTCATAAACCACTCTAAGGTTTTGGGGTTTTTTTATAACCAAGCGGTGTGTAAATATTATGAAATATGAAATAGGTAAAGATAAAGGACCCCTGGATGGTTAAGTCCAGTCAAAGGCAACTATGGACTTGCAGCACTCATCTCGCTTTCAGGCTGAGGGAGCCGGTGTTTGTCCACAGACAGCTTTCCGAGTCATGTGGTCAGCATGACTAAAATGGTTCTGGCACAACGGGACACCATGACAAGTGCCAGAGCGCATAGAAATGCCATTTACCTTTCCTATTTATCTACTTGCACTGGCATGCTTTTGAACTGCTAGGTTGGGAGAAGCTGGGACAGAGCAACAGGAGCTCACCCTGTCCAGCGAGGCTGAGTAGTTTAGACCACAGCACCACCCGCGTCCCATGAAATGAAATGAAAACTGGGGAGAGCCCAGGATTTTCTGTCGTTCGAAGCTTCAAGGTATCTTACAAACAAAGCAAAAACTCTGTTCTCGATTCCAATGTTTTCCCCCTTTCTTTTCCTCCAGGTGTGGTTTTTGCCCCTTACGGCCCGGTGTGGAAGAAACAGAGGAAGTTCTCCCATTCAACCCTCCGTCACTTTGGACTAGGAAAGCACAGCTTGGAGCCTAAAATAATCGAAGAATTCAAGTATGTGAAAGCAGAGATCCTGAAGCACGGGGACGAGAAGTTCAACCCCTTCCCCATAATTGGCAACGCCGTGTCGAACGTCATCTGCTCTATGGCCTTTGGCAGGCGCTTTGACTATGACGACGCCAGCCTCAAGACCATGCTGAAGCTCATGTCTCGTGGTCTGGAGCTAAGCCTGAACAGTCACATGATTCTGGTCAACATCTGCCCTTGGCTCTACTACCTCCCAATCTATCCTTTCCGAGTGCTTAGGCAGATTGAGCTGGATATCACGGCCTTCCTGAAGACTATTATCGCACAGCACCGGGAAAGCCTCGATAGCCAGAATCCCCGAGACTTCATCGACATGTACCTCCTTCACGCAGATGAGGAAAGGAAGATAGACAGCGAGAGCAGCTTCACTGAAGACTACCTGTTTTTTATTATTGCGGACCTTTTCATTGCAGGCACAGACACCACATCCAATACCCTTCTCTGGAGTCTGCTTTACATGTCGCTTCATCCACAGGAACAAAGTAGGTGTCATTCTTTCTCCAGTGGCTGATTCTTAATTGGGTTTGCTCTTATTATGCAAGCTATCCATTTTGGGTGGGTTTTCCACAGCATTGTTGGGAAGAACTGGGTGTATAATATGGCCACAGCTGCACCCTTCTGATCAGATCTTGCATGGAAAACAATCACCCGCTGCCTCTAACAGGGAACACAGTACTTGGGTGCTGACAGGCTATCCATGGGTACTAGTCAAAATGACTCTCTAGGCACACACACACACCAACACACGGGGCTGCCACCCCTGTTGCTCACTCTGCTTGCCAACCACACCTCCTCACCAACCCCTTTGCCAGCTCTCTTCCCCCACGCCTGGGTGACCAAACCCCCCTTGCTTTAGACTTCGCCCACATCCCCTCACAGCTTGCCCCAATCCAGGCATATAAAAGTTATGACGCTGGAAAATGAGCCCCTCAGGTCGGAAGGCGTCCAACATGCTACTGGGGAAGAGCGGAGGGCAAGTACAAGTAGATCCAGAGCTGATTAAGCGGCTGGGCCAAAGCCGAAAGGACGCTCAGTTGCGGATATGCCTGGAAGCGAAAGGAAAGTCCAATGCTGTAAAGAAAAATATTGCATAGGAACCTGGAATGTAAGAACCATGAACATGGGTAAGTTGGAGGTGGTCAAAAATGAGATGGCAAGAATAAATATTGACATCCTGGGCATCAGTGAACTAAAATGGACGGGAATGGGTGAATTCAGTTCGGATGACCATCATATCTACTTCTGTGGGCAAGAAACCCGTAAAAGAAATGGAGTGGCCCTCATAGTCAACAAAAGAGCGGCAAAAGCTGTACTGGGATGCAATCTCAAAAATGATAGAATGATCTCGATACGAATCCAAGGCAGACCTTTTAACATCACAGTAATCCAAGTTTATGCACCAACTACTGGTGCTGAAGAAACTGAAATTGACCAATTCTATGAAGACTTACAACACCTTATAGAAGTGACACCAAAGAAGGATGTTCTTCTCATTATAGGGGATTAGAATGCTAAAGTAGGGAGTCAAGAGATAAAAGGAACAACTGGCACTTCTGTCTTCCACTGTCTCCCGCAGTTTGGTCAGACTCATGTTTGTAGCTTCGAGAACACTGTCCAACCATCTTGTCCTCTGTTGTCCCCTTCTCCTTGTGCCCTCAATCTTTCCCAACATCAGGGTCTTTTCCAGGGAGTCTTCTCTTCTCATGAGGTGGCCAAAATATTGGAGCCTCAGCTTCACAATCTATCCTTCCAGTGAGCACTCAGGGCTAATTTCCTTAAGAATGGATGCGTTTGATCTTCTTGCAGTCCATGGGACTCTCAAGAGTCTCCTCCAGCACCATAATTCAAAAGCATCAATTCTTCGGCGATCAGCCTTCTTTATGGTCCAGCTCTCACTTCCATACATCACTACTGGGAAAACCATGGCTTTAACTATACGGACCTTTGTTGACAAGGTGATGTCTCTGCTTTTCAAGATGCTGTCTAGGTTTGCCATCGCCTTTCTCCCAAGGAGCAGGCGTCTTTTAATTTCTTGACTGCTGTCACCATCTGCAGTGATCATGGAGCCCAAGAAAGTAAAATCTCTCACTACCTCCATTTCTTCCCCTTCTATTTGCCAGGAGGTGATGGGACCAGTAGCCATGATCTTCGTTTTTTTGATGTTGAGCTTCAGACCATATTTTGCGCTCTCCTCTTTCACCCTCATTAAAAGGTTATTTAATTCCTCCTCACTTTCTGCCATCAAGGTTGTGTCATCTGCATATCTGAGGTTCTTGATATTTCTTCCGGCAATTTTAATTCCGGCTTGGGATTCATCCAGCCCAGCCTTTCGCATGATGAATTCTGCATATAAGTTAAATAAGCAGGGAGACTATATACAGCCTTGCCATACTCCTTTCCCAATTTTGAACCAATCGGTTGTTCCATATCCAGTTCTAACTGTAGCTTCTTGTCCCACATAGAGATTTCTCAGGAGACAGATGAGGTGATCAGGCACTTCCATTTCTTTAAGTACTTGCCATAGTTTGCTGTGGTCGACACAGTCAAAGGCTTTTGCATAGTCAATGAAGCAAAAGTAGATGTCTTTCTGGAACTCTCTAGCTTTCTCCATAATCCAGCGCATGTTTGCAATTCCTTTTCTAATCTTATCTAATTCACATAGAGTTCCATTTATTTACCGTGGCTAAAGTCGCTTCCAGACAATCTGTTTATTGAGCATCCATCCTGTTTAGTGTGGGCAAAGTTTGGGGGATCTTAGGTGACATTGGCTACTTATTGAACATTTGTTTTGCTCTACGTGCAGAATAGCTGACCTCATGTCAAGCAATTTCCATCCCATACTTTCCAGTGCATTTCCCCATCACTTTCCTTATTGCAAAAAGCCTGGTTGTATGTGTGCAAGAGCCCAGCAAACTTTTACGACACAACCTGAATTTGCTAGTATTATATGATTAAATCCCACCTGAAAATAGCAAAAATCTGGAAGTGCCCTTAAGTCAAGTATTTTTAGGATCACAGCAGTAATACTTCTGATTGTAGACACTGGAGGGCAGTGTTTGACATGCAATTGGTGTTTAATTTGTTAAAAGAGAGAGGTCTGAGTGTAATCTCTCTCTCCTTCTTTTTGCAGCCTTGCTTGCTAATCCCAGAAGTGCATGATGCCATCATAGAAACCTAATGTAAAGTAAATAAATTGCATAAAGCCCATTTAGTTAGGCTTGCCTAATTTGAAAAGCAAAAAGGAGGCGACTCTCATTTTAAATACCCCTACATATGTAGGCTATAGAGGCTGTGATATATTGCTGAGAGGGGCAGGAGAAGAGAAGAGGATAGCCTTCATCCACCAGCTATGTCTATGTCTCATCCAGAAAGTATAGCCAGAGACATTTTGGCAAATTTAACAAAACCCACCTGGACAGAAATTTTACCCCTGAAAAAGAGGACGTGTCCTGGAAAAAGAGGACACGTGGCAACCCTAATTTAGCCATTTTGTCCCAGTGCTCATCTTACTGTCTCTTGTTTTGCACAGAAAAGGTCCAGGAAGAAATTGAGTTGGTCATTGGGCGCAATAGGCCTCCTACCCTTGCGGACAAGGCACGTATGCCCTTCACAGAAGCAACCATCATGGAAGTCCAAAGGATGACGGTGGTTGTACCTCTTTCAATACCTCGAATGGCCTCGGAAACTACAGGTAAGTGTTTTTGATGGGCTGCTGCTCTCACGTTTTGGTACGAGTTCATTTAGCCAAAAGCTGATTTTCACATTGGAGAGAAACAAGGAAGGCTGAAATTTGAACAAGCTTTCTTATACCAGGTCTATCCTATTAGGTCTTTTGGTTTATCCTAGATTGGCAGCAGCTTTCCAGGGTTGCCAGGGACAGGAGAGTCTGGAGTTTTACAGGCAAATTGCCCATTATCACATATTTATCTGCTTTATAGAGCAATACCAGAGCTGAAGTGAGAGTGGACTGTGGTCACGCTTAAGAGAGCCAATGTGGTGCAGTGGTTAAGAGCGGTAGTCTTGTAATATGGTGAACCGGGTTCGCGTCTCCGCTCCTCCACATGCAGCTGCTGGGTGACCTTGGGCTAGTCACACTTCTTTGAAGTCTTTCAGCCCCACTCACCTCACAGAGTGTTTGTTGTGGGGGAGAAAGAGAAAGGAGAATGTTAGCTGCTTTGAGACTCCTTCGGGTAGTGATAAAGTGGGATATCAAATCCAAAGTCTTCTTAAGTGCTTGAACTGTTGTGCACCTCCAGGCATTGCACATGTAGTAGATACTTCATTAATGAGCTGCTTTTGCGACTAGTCAAGTCACCCAGGGCTGATTTTCAGCTGCTGTAAACTGCAGCTTGGACTTTGCAGTGTTGCTTCACAGAGTGTGCTCCTCCTTTAGGTGAGATGGTATCTGTTAGCAGCTGACAAACTTAAAGCAAGCAACCCCTGTGTTTACAAAGTGCTCTGATAACAAAGAGTCTGTGTTTTTGGTAAGCTTTTCGTTTTCTGTGCCCTTGGTGAGGGTTTTATTTGCCCCTTCCCACTCCTAGAGAAGTCCACAATACCATTTTAATGGCACGTAGAAATACACAAGCGTGCATTCTCTCAGTCACGAAGCAACACTTTCCCACAAACCAAACCAACCCAACCCAAACACAAGCATTTTCTATTCCTGTGATTAATATGTCTGTGTGTAAAATCTTTCCATAAGGGTAATGCCATTTATTAATTTGTGTACCTCTCTGGTTGTGTATATGTTGTTGTTGTTGTTTTAAGTGCTCCAGGGCTACACTATTCCAAAGGGCAGTATAATCATTCCAAACTTGTGGTCCGTGCACCGAGATCCCAACATATGGGAGAATCCGGATGATTTCCACCCAGCAAGGTTTCTGGATGAAAATGGCCAGCTCATCAAAAAAGAAACATTTATTCCTTTTGGAATTGGTAATTCAGCTCTGTTTGGTGTGTGTAGGGAGGGATGGGGGTGCAGATTGTGGGGACACCATCTCTTGATAGTAGGACATCTTTAAAGCAGTGTACATTAAGTACTGTATGTTCCTCATTTATGAAGGCCAGGAAAAAGCTTGCTGGTCTCTCTCCTATTTATTTTTAATTTATTTTATTAGGGTTTATATACTGCCCTTCATCATAAGATCTCAGAGCGGTTCACAGTCTATTATAGTCTATTACAGGGGAGAACAGGCTTCAGGCTTTGTTTTACTAAAACTCCAAGGTTTAAAGTGGTTCAAAAGTTAAAGAACAGGATTTACCTCTGAGCACATTCTAATTCTAGGAATTTGCTTTCAGTACCAGAACTGAACAGAGATAATAGTCATTCCACACAATAGTCTGCTCCTCCTCCTGCTTTCTTCATTTCAGCAGCCTAATTTAGTTGGGAAATTATTTTTTGTTGCGGTTGTTGCTATTGTTGGAAACCCTTCCCAGTCAAATCACCCAGAGA
Organism: Podarcis cretensis; assembly: GCF_951804945.1. Classification (NCBI taxonomy): domain Eukaryota; kingdom Metazoa; phylum Chordata; class Lepidosauria; order Squamata; family Lacertidae; genus Podarcis; species Podarcis cretensis. Next base: position 24,671,205 of record NC_137178.1, read on the forward strand.
TCAACAGGGAGATTCTAAGCTACCTTCTGCCCATCTCTGGTCTATTAAGTTATATGAAACTGTCTTATATGGGACAGGATCCAGCAAAACCAGTTTAATCTGATAGTGAATAAAGAGGATTATTTTATACCATTTCTTTTCAGGGGTCTTTGTGCTTAATAGATTTGGAATGGCCTTAATGGATTTATAAAAGCCTGGTTATCATAGTTTACGTCCTGGACCTCGTAGCATTTCTTTCTTTCCTTTTTAAAAAATGGATTCCCACAGAGATTATTAATATTTATTTAAACTGTGAAGTTCCCCCCCTTTCATCTCTCTCACCCACTTTGCTTTCCTTTTCAGGAAAACGTGTGTGCATGGGAGAACAACTTGCCAAGATGGAGCTGTTCTTGATGTTTGTGAGCCTCCTGCAAAATTTCACATTTCAATTTCCCGAAGACATGGAGAAGCCATCGATGGCAGGAAGATTTGGCCTGACTTTAGCTCCACTTCCATTCAACATCATTGCCTTAAAGAGATGAAGGAACCTCAGACAGGAACACTGCATGAAGTTTGTATTACTCTTACGAAAATTCAGGGCTATATATGAAATGCACTTCAGTAAGAAAATCGCCAACCCTGAGCAGGGATAGGAAACCTGCAGCCCACAGGGTACCCACAGGCTCATAAAGCACTTTCCCCTTAGCCTGTGGGCTCTTCCATTAAATGTGTTGAAACTTTTTGAATGCGGAAAAGGAATAAAAGTTTCTAGTCTTTGAAGTTGCCGGATGACAAGTGACAACTGGTGCAGAGACTGTTAATGGAAATGTCAGGCATTGAGTAGCTTTTTATATTCGTTTCGAAATGAAGGAGGAAAAACATAAAAATTCAGTTTTACATACAACAACATTGGGTACCTCTCTGTTATACAGGAGTCGTGACATCCTTTAAAATGGACACATTGAAGGTACAGAGAGATGTATAATAAAAATAGGATTTGCTGTGGTTTTTGCTCCTGTGGGGTGAGTCTGACTTCTATCCGCCTTCACTGTGAAAAGAGCAGCCTTACACACCCCTGATTCAAGTCTTCAGGGTTGCCCTTCCCTCATGTTTCAGACTGATTGACTGCTTTTCTTTCTTTTAACTTTCAAAGCATTGAGTGTGCATTTGTTCCATTAAATGTGCATTTCTTCCCCTTTAATACTAAAAACATAGAAGCATTTCTGAAGTGTTGAAAACTCTGGCGGAGGTGGGTTAGTGATGTCACCATTCCAGACAATCAGTGCTGTGCACAGCTGGTTTCTAAGAACACAAAGAAGAGCCTGCTGGCCCCTGTTCTCACAGGGGTCAACTAGATGTCTGTGGTAAACCAGCAAGCAGGATTTCAGCAGAAGAAATCTCACCTCTCCTGTGGTTTCCTGCAACTGGTATTCAGAAGCATTGCTGCCTTCAACCATACAGAATCTCTTTCCTCTTCGTCCAAGGAGGAAGAAGATCACTTCCACAGGAGGCTCACAGCTCAAATTATATATACACCTGTAGGTACACGAGGTTTGTCTCTTGGTACCTCTGTTTATTCCTGCTAATGGGGATATGAAGGCACAAACGGTAATGCATGGATCCACACACAACAGGAACATTTTGTGTGTGTGGTTAGCATGAATTTAGGCGATTGCATCCCTTCACTGTGCTATCTGTGTGCATCTGAAATACGGTAATTTTAAATAAGGGCCATCTAGGAAGATGGCTGGCACATAACAGTTCCCCCAGACACATGCATGTATGATAATAATACATGCATATCCTGGGAGGTAAAGCCATACTGCCAAAGCCTTGGGCTGGCCTTTTTGGCAGAGGATAAGCTGCTTTGATATAATCATGGAGTTCATTTCCAATTCATTTCCAGGAAGTAGTGACTTGAGACAAACAGGATAGGAGCTTATGAATCAACACTGTGCAGGTATGAGCTACAGAAAGCCTGCAGTGCAGAGAATCCTTTAGGAAAGGTGACTCGGACTCCTTGGGCCATTCTTATTTAACTGGAAACTTCAATGGAAAAACTAAAATTGCACTGCTAATTTTCAGCTGACTACTGTTAAACAGACAGAGTGTGGCGGGGGCGACATGGCTGGCAATGCAACTGATTCTTTGTATGGCATGTAAGCCCTCTTGTAATAAGGCAGCCTTTTTAATGAAGCACTTTATAATTTTGTCAGGATCCAAAGATCTGTATTTCTATATTTTAGTAGTTAAGAGCCTCATGAATGATAATATATATTACATGGATTGCCTATATCTTGCTGATGTTTACCTGGCCTGCTTTATTTCTTCCCTTTCCCCCATGAAAAACAAAACAAAATGAATGCCTTGTTTAGAATTTTAGTATGGAATATATAATTGCTGTTAGAAACTAGCATTTGAGATCATTGCTGACTATTTTTAAAAGGTGCCTATCTTTCTAAATACAGCCTGAGATCTGTTTCTCAGTATGAATCTTTGTCTAAATAAACCTTTTTATTTTAAAAGCAATACTGTCTGGAAGCCGATTTTGCTTTTTAAACAGATATTTTGGGCATCTATTGTTAGCTGGTTTCTTATCGGTCCCTCAAGTAGATATTTAGAGTGAGTACTGTAAGTGTATGTAGCCAAAACAATACCATCCCTGCACATAAGGGGAGTTTTCAGAAGGCTTAGAGAAACCCTGAGATTTGCAGATACACAAAAAACAGAGGGGGGACTCTGTTTTTGAAACTGGTGAGGAGTGAATATGCTTTTTTGCAGAAGGACTGGAATGGCGATGTGGAAAGGAGGACATGCTAGGGATCTCTTAACAAAAAGTCCTGTTCCAATTATTATTTCTAGGAAACCACAAAGTGGTTTACAAAGTGCTATAAAACAGATATGCCTTCAAATTATTTCTAAATCAACCATATAATTTTAAATATATGCTAATGAGCTAATGAGCTGGATTGGCTGTTGCTGTAGTGACTGGCTGGAAAAGATGCACCCTAGCATAGGAACACAGGAAGTTGTCTTGTACCAACTTCTGCTCCATCTAGCTCAGTATTGTCTACACTGGTGGGCAGCAGCTCTCCAGAGGGTCTCTCCCGACTCTTCTAGGAGATCCTGGGGACTGAAACTGGGACCTTATGCACTCAAAGCGGATGCTCTAATACTGAGCTGTGACTCTTCCCATAATTTAGGGTACTTCACATGACAGTTAAGTCCCAAATGTCATAGCACACTTGCTTAGCAGCTGGGATCTTGGGGTGAATGGCAGGTAATAATTTGTAATAATAATAGACAACTGGACCATCTGGAAGTGTTTAATGCAAGTGGGCACACACACAGAGAGACAATGTGTGCCGGGAATAATAATAATAATGTGTGCTGCCCTGTTTTCAAGAGGAATCCCGTTGGATGTTGTAGGAAACAAGAACGCTGGCCTGGATATAGCTTGGATGTGATCTAGAAAAACACTTTATGTTCTTGCTGCAATTTTTTAATTGCTGTACTTTTTTTTTGTGTATAAAATATTTCAGTTGACTGATGGCTATGTCCTGAACATCTCAGCCTGATTTACTTAGAATCAAAGCAACCTTTGATTGCACTGTAACTTTTAAGTGTGCACTCCTATGATCTGGATGTAATCCTCTTGCTGGAAATGGCATCCTTGTGCAACATTCATCTTTGAACTGCCCTGGAATTCATCATGTTCTTGTTAATTTTATACCAATTACAAATAGTGCTGTCCTTTGGCTTATGATGCTGTTATATATCTCTCCTTCCTTTGAAAGTTCTCTATTCCCACCCCCCAAAAAACCACTATAACTTTGTAGAGTCAATTCTGCAAAGGTATAGTTTGCAAACGTTTAGCACAATCTGTAATGTGGGTGAAGGAGATAATTTCTCAATTCCCCTTGTTTCTGCAAATGTTACTCAGGCACACTGCAAAACTCCAGTATACACTCTCATCCATAAGAAACTAAACCCTTCTGTAGAAGTGCGGAGCACATGGCAATATACTAACAGCTAAGAGGATTGGATTTCTGCAGCTAGTACTAACTATGGTACTGTCAGAATGTGGCAGCTAGACTGGTGACTTGGAGTGGCCGCCGAGACCGTATAACACCCATCCTGAAAGACCTACATTGGCTCCCAGCACGTTTCTGAGCACAATTCAAAGTGTTGCTGCTGTCCTTTAAAGCCCTAAACAGCCTTGGCCCAGTATACCTGAAGGAGGGTCTCCACCCCCATCATTCAGCCTGGACACTGAGGTCCAGGTCTGAGGGCCTTCTGGCAGTTCCCTCACTGTGAGAAGTGAGGTTACAGGGAACCAGGCAGAGGGCCTTCTCAGTAGTGGCACCTGCCCTGTGGAACATCCTCCCATCAGATGTCAAGGAAATAAGTAACTATCTGAGTTTTAGAAGACAGCTGAAGGCAGCCCTGCTTAGGGAAATTTTTTAATGTTTGAAGTTTTATTAAGTTTTTAATCTGTTGAAAGCCGCCCAGAGAAACCCAGCCAGATAGGCAGGGTAGAAATAATAAATTATTATTATTATTATTATTATTATTATTATTATTATTATTATTATTTTATGGTAGGTCTTTTTAGATGGCAAACAGTCATTATTTGCTTTCACTTTTTTAAAGTAAACAATAGTTTTGTGGCTCCAGATGTCCTTGTGGCGTAAGCTAGAGCCCATTTTATCTTCTGCTTAATGGCGCAGCAAGTTCTAAAGATTGCAGCGACAGACTTGCAGGGCGACCTCACGAACTCCATTTCTGGTTAGCAAATGCGTCTGACTTAACAAGCGCAACCCTATGGCCATTTACTCAAAAGCAAGGACCATTGCGTTCCATGGAGTTTTCTCCCTATAATGTTTTAGCACTGCAGCCGAATCCCTTTTATATATAATGGCAGTAACAAACTGACTCCTGCAGCTGCTAAGGCAGCCATGAAAAGTTTTAATGCCTAAGCATGGACCCCTAACAGAGCTGCAATCCTTAATCACCTATAGCAGGCATGGCCAAACTCAGCCCTCCAGCTGTTTTGGGACTACAACTCCCATCATCCTTAGCTAACAGGACAGGGATGGCGGGAGTTGTAGTCCCAAAACATCTGGACAGCCAGGTTTGCCTATGCCTGACCTACAGCCTTCACTGCATGGACCGGTTGTTGTTGTTGTTGTTTAGTTGTGTCCGGCTCTTCGTGACCCCATGGACCAGAGCACACCAGGCACTCCTGTCTTCCACTGCCTCCCGCAGTTTCGTCAAACTCATGTTTGTAGCTTCGAGAATACTGTCCAACCATCTTGTCCTCTGTCGTCCCCTTCTCCTTGTGCCCTCCATCTTTCCCAACATCAGGGTCTTTTCCAGGGAGTCTTCTCTTCTCATAATATCTCTTCTCAAAATATTGGAGTCTCAGCTTCACGATCTGTCCTTCCAGTGAGCACTCAGGGCTGATTTCCTTCAGAATTGAGAGGTTTGATCTTCTTGCAGTCCATGGGACTCTCAAGAGTCTCCTCCAGCACCATCATTCAAAAGCATCAATTCTTCGGCGATCAGCCTTCTTTGTGGTCCAGCTCCCACTTCCATGCATCACTACGCACTGACCGGTACAAACTACAAATCCCAAGATTCCTGGCGGGTGGTGGGTGGGGAGCCAGGAGCTTTAAATGCAGGCTTCAGACGTGACCTTTGCCACGAGTTTTCCCGAGGGAATATTTTGAGCGTGCATATTTTTCTTTTCTTTTGCTGGAAACAATGTCTGAATAGCAGCCGGGAGCTGGATAGGGTCGGATATTCCAGGGGGAAACGAGCTGGCCACCTCCATTTTCCCTAAGGGCCCTAAAGCAAGCAAGGCAATGCAGAGGGGAGCTGCAAAAGTGGCGGAGGCGGGGACGCCTTTAAGGCCCGAGCTCCCGCCCTCTTCCCCATTCTCCTCCTCCTCCTCCTCCGCCCGGGCTGCAGAGGCTCCGCGGCGCCCACCCCCTAGACCCTTCCTGCTCCTCCCCGGTTCGCCATGGCCTTCGCCACCCGCCCGTTCGTGCGCTTCTCGTCCGCCACCGCCGCCGCCAAGAAACTGGTGGTGAAGCATGTGGCGGTGATCGGCGGCGGCCTGATGGGCGCCGGGATCGCCCAGGTGAGCTGCGCGGGGGGCGGAAGGGGCGCTGCGCGGGCGGCGGCTGCTGCTGCAAAGGGGCGGCAGCTGCAGCAGTACTTCAGTACTTGCCAAGAAAATATTTTCTTTTTTAAAATTTAATCCCTCCTTGCATTGCACCGAGGAATTTTGGGTGCCCCGAAGCCTCGCAAACTCCCAACAATCTTGTTCCTCTGCGCTGGCGAAGGAGTCTCTTGCCAGGAAAACTCCTTTCGAGTTTAATTTCTTAACGCCTCTTATAAGTGGAGGATATTGGTAGGTTATGTAAATATCATTGTAAGGGTTTCTCAGAGCAGCTGGGAAGCGTGGTAAATGTGCCCCGCCCCTTTGTCCCTGACACGTGTGTACGGTACACACGTGTGTGTGTGTGTGTGTGTGTGTGTGTGTTGCAGGTGTTATGAACTCGGAGGCGTACCGCTCACTTGAGTGCATGGCTAGTGCAGGCTTGTTGCTCAGGTTCTCGTGCCTCGGCTGCATGGCTTGTTGAAGACCAGAAGCAAAATTGCGCTTGGGTGTCTTGGCTGGGAAGATGCACATTTCATATCAGATAGGCAGCGAAATGCATGTGGCCTGAGTGGAATGTGGTTGAGCAAATGTCATGGTAAGTGTTCAAGGTCTTAGGCAGGAGGAGAGAGCATCAAATTTCAAGTTATTATTACATATTTACCCCCAGGGTGGGGGGGGGGGAGAAATTAGAATTTTCTGCCCCTGCAGAAAAATGCATTAACTATCCAGATGTGTGGGATATTTACCTCAGGAGGACTAATAAAGAGTAGTGCAACTTAATGCCCATTCATGATCACATGTTTTGTCATATGGTTGCTTAATTTTTTTGCAGCTGTGAAGGCCCTTTGCAATAAGAGTTGCTTGCCTGGAGTTGAGGATTCCCACTTCAAAATTAACACTACCAGCAAAGGAGCTCCCAAACAAGCCTGTCTGTGCCAAGGAAGAAACCAGTATTGTGTTCAGTAGTCTGGGATTGTGCAAATAGTAGACCATAAAACACAATATACAAATGCACTGTGCCCTGAGTTCCCTCTGTGTGAGGCTGTGAGCAGTGATAAGGGAGAGGGTTTTTTGGGGTGTGGTGATAGGATTGTGGACCTTCTCTCCAGTCACATGTGATTTTTATACCTCTCCTGGTAATCTGCCTTTCAGGATCTGTTGAGAGCTGGCGCCTGTCTCTTTTAGGTTGTGGCTGTTGCTCAACAGTATTATGCTGCAGGGCAGTAGATAATACTGCTGTTGCAAGTTACATGCATGTCACATTGGGTTTCACAGAGATTCTTTAATTGTGGATTTGCTGTTGAATTGTAAACCGCCTTTTGGAAAGGCAGAGGAAAAATGTTACAAATGTTTGCTCTTTTGCTTGTTTTTCCAGAGACTCAAAAATGGTTAAAGGGAGTGCTGTTTTTCTAGAAAAAGAGGTTCCAGAGCTCACCATGAACACCTCCCTCGTTCTCTAATAAATAATAATAATAATAATAATAATAATAATAATAAAAATAAATTATTTATACCCCGTCCATCTGGCTGGGTTTCCCCAGCCACTCTGGGCGGCTCCCAACTGAATATTAAAAACAGAATAAAATTCAAACATTAAAAAATTTCCCTAAACAGGGCTGCCTTCAGATGCCTTTTAAAAATAGGATAGCTTCTTATTTCCTTGACATCTGATGGAGGGTGTTCCACAGGGCGGGCGCCACTACCGAGAAGGCCCTCTGCCTGTTTCCCTGCAACCTCACTCCTCACAGTGAGGGAACCGCCAGAAGACCCTCGGCACAAAAGTGGGAACACCAAAAGGTGTTTCCTACACACCCCTCCAACAGTACACCTCTGTCTTGTAGGGAAATTGAGTGAATTTTCGATTTCAATTTGATTTGAGCGTTGCACAATCCCTCTGTTTTGTTTTGTTTTTAAAATAATAATTGGTCTGATCCATTCCTGTAATACTGGTACTAACATCATCCTTTGTGTGTTTTTCTCTACAAGATGTGTTGAAGTGAAAGGAATATAGCAATTAGCTCTATAACCAGACTGTAACTGTACTGTTCAAGTTTCTATTTTAACATATCCAAGATTGGTTTTATAGTATCATTTCTGTGTTCTTTACTTAAATGTCTTTTTCATTCTTTGCTTATAAAAACATTAAAAAACCTGTAACTATCGGTACTCCTAGCCTGCTTCCCATTGAGCACAGTCTTAAATAAGTTACAGATAGGTAGCCGTGTTGGTCTGCCATAGTCAAAACAAAAAATTCCTTCCAGTAGCACCTTAAAGACCAACTAAGTTAGTTCTAGGTATGAGCTTTCGTGTGCATGCATACTTCTTCAGATACACTGAAACAGAAGTCACTAGACCCTTCTATATAGTGAGAAGGTGGGGAGGGGTATTGCTCAGAAGGGCGGTGGGAATGGGTGATTGGCAGATAGCTATGATGAGCCTGTTGACGACTCTTAAGAGTTAGTTCTAGGTATGAGAAGAGTTGTATGAGGTAAGAGTCGTCAACAGGCTCATCACAGCTATCTGCCAATCACCCATTCCCACCACCCTTCTGAGCAATACCCCTCCCCACCTTCTCACTATATAGAAGGGTCTAGTGACTTCTGTTTCAGTGTATCTGAAGAAGTGTGCATGCACACGAAAGCTCATACCTAGAACTAACTTAGTTGGTCTTTAAGGTGCTACTGGAAGGAATTTTTTGTTTAGTCTTAAATAAGATTCATCTTCCTGTCCAGTTGGCTTCTATACATGCAGTGATAGGGGTGCCATTTTCTTCTTTGTCTCAGGCAGCAAAATGTATTGTGCTGGCCTTGTTCCCAAAACTGCTTACTGTCTTGCACATTTTGTAGATTATTTTATGTAGGAGTATGCAAGTCTTCAAGTTACTCAAGGTCTTCAAGTGAAATGACCATTTTTGCTATCTTGTATACACTAAAAAGCTGGTGCAGTAGAAGGCAACCATTTATTTATATACACCCCATAAGGAAGGGTATTTTGCTAACATCATAAAAATGCACTACCCAGCTTATTGCAGAAACCTTTAACCCAGATATATATTTTTAAATATATATGTTAAATATCCAAGAACATCTCGTACTGCAGAGAAGAGGTTTTCTTCTAGAACTAGGTTTCGCCATGTCAGAGAATGTCTGTTTTTGTGGGGGGGAAATGATTGCTATTACAAAGTAACTTTTCTAAAGTAGGAAATGAGTTCTGTTACCATGTTTGGTCTCTGTGGGTGTGACAGGTGAAGGTTCATCTTGAAAACCCTTGTCTCTTTTTGCTGAGTGCCTTTTGCTCCAGTAAGGAATGTGAGGGTTGGCTGAGGCACATTTTCCATTTGCAGTGATACTGCCTGCCCTTTGGTACCTAGGGAAATGTTTGGTCTTCCCTCACAATTCATCAATTTCACCCTTCCCCCCTTTTTTGTTTTTTTTTCCAGAAGGTAGAGGGCCGTAACTACCTCACCCTACCACCTAAGACTGCTTGCTTTAATTCTTGTTCCCAGTTGGGATCACTGCCACTTTGGGCACATTGCAATGACAGATGTTCGAACTTCTTCAAAGCTCTTAGATTTTCTTATGGCCTGAAGGGAGGAGATCTCTAGGTGCACAGACACATATATTTTTGTTACTAAGCCCAACACTTCTCGAACTGAATTATTCTTTAGGGGGCACGTTTGGGCACAACCAGTTTCAGTTGCTAGTCTGAAGACTGTTGCAAAATTTTGCTGCCAAGTTTGGGCACTAAAACTGGATAATGTTTAGCTGAAGATGATTCAAAACACTCAAACAAAACACACATGGCATTTTCTTTTCTGCTTATCCACTTTATGTACCCAGATGATAAACTGGAGCAAGGCCCTTTGCTTTTTTTGCTTTTATAATTTCGCAGTTTTCATCATGGGTATATTTTGTTTGCAAGGATGAAACACTGGGAAGGTTGGATAATCTGTCTGATAAGGAGCTAGGGTCAGAGATCTGAACTCCATATAGAAGGTAGCTCTTTATCCTTGGCAGCTGCTGAACAATGCTGGGTTCTTTCTGTAGATGTTTAGCTGCACTTCTTGGCACTGAAGGGCCATAGCTCAGTTGTAGAGCCTCTGTTTTGCATGCAGAAGGTTTCCAGTTCAATCCCAGGCATGTTCGAGTAGCATCGCAAATGGCCCCTGTCTGAAACCCTGAAGAGATGCTGCCAGTCAGTGTAGACCAGGCGTGGCCAAACCTGGCCCTCTAGCTGTTTTGGGACTACAATTACCATCATCTCTGACCACTTGTCCTGTTAGCTAGGGATGATGGGAGTTGTAGTCCCAAAACAGCTGGAGGGCCAAGTTTGGCCATGCCTGGTGTAGACAGTACTGAGGCAGCTGGAGTGATGGTCTGATTTGCTATAAGTCAGGTTCCTGTGTTGCTGATCCAGAGCAGTATAGTGGTTAAGAGTGTTGGGCTAGGACTGAAGTTCTGTGAAGCTCACTGAGTGTTCCGGCCAGCTACAATCTCAGCCACAAATCCACCTCACAGATTTGTTGTGAAGATAAAATGTGAGGACAGAACCATACCTTGAACTCTGGTTGTTAGGCAGATATAAATGTACTAAATAATTAAATATTAGTAATGGGTGCTCACCTCTTTTTTCCATGGGTTGCTTTCCTTTTTCATCATTATTTTTCTCCCCTGTTTTTCCTGTAGATTGCTGCAGCAACTGGCCACACTGTTATATTAGTGGACCAGTCAGATGAAATACTGAATAAATCCAAGAAAGGAATCGAGGATAGTTTGAAAAAGCTGACAAAGAAAAAGTTTGCAGACAAACCTGAGGTGGGATCTTTATTATTTATAAATATTGGAAATAATGGTTGCATGTGACAAATCTACCTTGTTTGTATGTTTGCAATGACTAGATAGACAATTCCAGCAATGTTAGATTAGCATAATATTTTAAATAGATTCCTTTCAAGCTGGGTTGAATTCCACGCTTACCACAACTCTGCTCTTTTCTCTGCCCCCAGCCACAGTCAACAAGCAGAAGCAAACTTCCATACATAGGCTGATTTTCTGCACATGTTACCCTTGCAAAAGGGAATTGTAAGAAGGTGATCTTGCATTCAGTACCTAGGGCTGCCGACAGTCTACAACCCTTCTAACCACTTGCTTGTGTGGACCTGCACATACACACTTCTTAGCAAATTGGGGAACTGAATCTTGCCCTTCCCATCCTTACATATTGCCCCTAATGATATGAAGAGGACGTCATTCGTGTTCAGGGAAAAACTTAAACACGTTGTAGAGTTCCCAAAAAGAGACCAGAGGCAATAGTACTTCATCCAACAGAGCTTTACTTGTGCTGAAGGCAAATGAGTGTAATGGTCACAAATCCAGATACAGTGGTACCTCGGGTTACATACGCTTCAGGTTGCATACGCTTCAGGTTACAGACTCCACTAACCCAGAAATAGTGCTTCAGGTTAAGAACTTTGCTTCAGGATGAGAACAGAAATCGTGCTCCGGTGGCGCGGCAGCAGCAGGAGGCCCCATTAGCTAAAGTGGTGCTTCAGGTTAAGAACAGTTTCAGGTTAAGTACGGACCTCCGGAACAAATTAAGTACTTAACCCGAGGTACCACTGTACATTCAGGATTGGCACAGTCTATAAAAATATCCATTTGCAGCACTTACAAAAAATTACAAACTTGTAACAAGAGTAAAACTTAACACTGTAGCATACAGAAACAGAACACCACACCAGAAGGAAGAGAGAGAGAAAGAGAAAGTAAAACCCAGGCTCCTTCTGTCCTATATTTATAGTCAGCATGACCTTAATTGGAAGAGATAAGAAAACCAGTTCAAACCAGCTTCCCAGAAGGTATAACCCAAACAACTCATGACCCTTCTGCCTGCTTCTCTCACACAGAGAAGCTTCTAGTACAGGGGTCGGCAACCCGTTGCTCCGGAGCCGCATGTAGCTCATTTAAACCTTTGCTGCGGCTCTGGGGCGCCTCTTCCCTCATGGTGCAGGGAGCGAGGAAGAAGAGGAAGAGGGCGTCGGCGGCAGGAAGGCGTGCCAGGGCGCAGCGGCGCTTCTCCCCTCAGGTGGACACTGCTGCCACTGTCACCGCCAGCACCTGCCAAACACAGGCGTAATCCACATGCAGGCGCGCTCCCTTTTGCCGTTGCGGCAGCCCGCCCGCCCTCAGGCCCAGCGCGCTGCGCCGCTTGACGTCGAGAGCCGCCCACCCAGGCCACGCTCTCCTCAGCCCCGCGCGCGAGGCAGAGGGAGCGTGCGCGCTCGAGGGAAATGGCAGGGCGGGGTGTGTGTGTGTGAGGGGTGGCGGTGGTGCTTCGGGATCCTTTTCCGTGCCTTGCTTCTGAGTGGCTGCCGAGTTGAGGGAGAGCACCTGAGGTGAACCACAAAATGGGCCCGCCCTCCCTGTCAGGGAGGAAGGGGTGAATTACGTCAGTGACGAGGAAGGGGTCCAGAGGTAGCCAGCAGGACAGGCGGGGGAGCACGAGAGCAATTGCAGAGGGAGGGGGGGCTGTTAGGCACCAAAATCCTTCCCCCTCGAGATTTGCTGCAGATACAAGCAAATGAAGAAGAAAGGGAAGAGTATTAGCTGACATGTCCCCATGGAAAGCACCACAGATTCCTTTGCTTACCAGCTCTTTTTATTTTAAGTTGGCTTCAAACCTGTAATTGTGTAGGTGTATGTATGTATACATATACACACATAAATATTCATATCTCTTCCCTCTCACCTTCCTTTCACCCAGTTTCTCTGGCACTGGTTTATAAATGCTGCTATGTAGAAATGATGAGAAAGTTGCACCAGCAGAAGGAATGGATATGTGCTGTTAGTAAAAAGAGGGGGAGTTGAACTGCAGGGAGGGACAGACACTTTTCTATGTATTAATTTGTATAATGCCCTCTATGCACATGGTGCTTTTCAAAAAATGTATATGAGAGGTACCATACCCCTCTTTGCTATCTGAAATAGACTCAGGGAAAAGAGAGAGAATGGGGGAAATTATTATTATTATTATTATTATTATTATTATTATTATTATTATTATTTATTATTTATACCCCGCCCATCTGGCTGGGCCTCCCCAGCCACTCTGGGCGGCTTCCATAGAAACCAAAAATACAGTAAAATCACACGTTAAAAACTTCCCTGAACAGGGCTGCCTTAAGATGTCTTCTGAATGTCAGGTAGTTGTTTATCGCTTTGACATCTGCTGGAAGGGCGTTCCACAGGGCGGGCGCCACTACCGAGAAGGCCCTCTGCCTGGTTCCCTGTAGCTTTGCTTCTCGCAATGAGGGAACCGCCAGAAGGCCCTCGGCGCTGGACCTCAGCGTCCAGGCAGAATGATGGGGGTGGTGACGCTCCTTCAGGTATACTGGACCGAGGCCGTTTAGGGCTTTAAAGGTCAGCACCAACACTTTGAATTGTGCTTGGAAACATACTGGGAGCCAATGTAGGTCTTTCAAGACCGGTGTTATATGGTCTCGGCGGCCGCTCCCAGTCCCCAGTCTAGCTGCCGCATTCTGGATTAGTTGTAGTTTCCGAGTCACCTTCAAAGGTAGCCCCACGTAGAGCGCATTGCAGTAGTCCAAGCGGGAGATAACCAGAGCATGCACCACTCTGGCGAGACAGTCCGCAGGCAGATAGGGTCTCAGCCTACGTACCAGATGGAGCTGGTAAACAGCTGCCCTGGACACAGATTTGACCTGTGCCTCCATGGACAGCTGTGAGTCCAAAATGACTCCCAGGCTGCGCACCTGGTCCTTCAGGGGCACAGTTACCCCATTCAGGACCAGGGAATCCTCCACACCTGCCCGCCTCCTGTCCCCCAAAAACAGTACTTCTGTCTTGTCAGGATTCAACCTCAATCTGTTAGCCACCATCCATCCTCCAACCGCCTCCAGACACTCACACAGGACCTTCACCGCCTTCACTGGTTCTGATTTAAAAGAGAGGTAGAGCTGGAAGGGGAAGAATGTGTGGTTATTTACATTTGGCTTGTTTTGCGGCTCCCAGTTTTTTTTTCTTCGGAAACGGGTCCAAGTGGCTCTTTTTGTCTTAAAGGTTGCAGACCCCTGTTCTAGTAGCTTCTAGAATCGTCTTGTATTAATCAGAATAGGAAAGATCTCTACACATCAGTGCACTTTCTGCACTAAGAAATGCAAACTGACAGATAGTGGGAAGGCAATGCACTCCCTTTCTCATGGCCAGACCATTATTTGGTTAAGTTTGGACTGACAGGGGCAGTTCCCTGCTGTAAGGGTGGTGGGCCCATTTGGATGGCCCACCCTCAGAGACTGATGGAGCTGGATATGCTCCTGGATGTTCTGGGGAATTTTTCAGTTGAGAAAGCTGGTGATCCTGTCAAAGCCCTGGTCTCTCAATATGAAATGATGAGATGAAATGGGCGGTTGACATTATCACTCTTGAGTGTCTCCTCCGGCTTTGTGCAGCCCAAGCTGCTCCAGGCTATGAAAGAGGCCAGACGAGAACTGGAACGCAAGTGGTGCAAAAAACGGATGGAAAACTGGCTGAACACTGGTAAATAACACATAATCATGCATACCATGTGGCAGTAGGGACTGTGGAAAAAGTCTCATTTTGCAGCTTGCATTGCGTCCCCAAGTAGGTGGCCATCGGAATTATTTCTGTTCCATTGTCAAGTCAGTTATTGAGGCTATTTGCTTTTCTCTTGAATTAATTTACCGTATTTACTCAAATCTAATGTTCACCATTTTTGGCCACCTTTTTTCACAAATTACATTGCGAAAATTAAGGGCGCATTAGACTCAAGTAAATACTGTACTTTGCTAGTGGACTGTTCTCCCCAGAGACGTTCCGCTGGCGCCTTCATTATACACCTTTAGATGTCAGGCAAAAATGTTCCTTTTTAACTAGGTTAAACTTGGTTGATTGACATCTGCTTCGCTTTTAAAATGTGTTTGGGAGGGGGGAATTACTGGGTTGCCTTTGTTTTTATTACGTATTTTCTGTTTTTTATGTTGTGAACCGCCCTTAGATCTACAGATACAGATTTAATAATAGTAATGATAATAGTCTATATGGTGTGTTAGGAGCAGCGGTATGCTAGGAGACTGGGGGATTGCAGCATTCATGCACAGCTAGCAGGAGCTCTTAATTTTAATGTGCAGCACTATATTTGTTGAAACACATTTTTACCATTGAAATTGTAATCCTTCCTATGAAGGCAAATGAAATGCTCTGTGAACAGATTTTTGTTTTTTCTCAGGCTGGTGCTGAGTTCATTGAGAAGACCTTAAAGAACCTGACCACGAGCACAGATCCAGTCTCTGTAGTCCACAGCACTGACCTCGTAGTGGAAGCCATTGTGGAAAACTTGGCAGTAAAAAACGAGCTCTTTAAGACATTGGATAAGTTTGCACCAGAGTATGTTCATAAAATGTTACAAAACTAATGCAGAATGTCCTTGTTATCTACTAGTTCTCACTAAAATATGGGCCTGTACAGAGGAGAGGAGGCAAACTGAAATCTTCTATCTAGCCACTTTTTCCCACTGATTGGTGTTTAGCTAGATATTTAGACTTTTCGGATGCTTCCAGATGGGGACTTGAATTTGCAGACAGATTATTGGGATATCACAAAATGGGTTGTTGGTTCCAGGGTTTCTCTCCCCACTTACTGAAAGCAGATTAAATGGGAGAGGGGACTGTGAGCTGGTATGTGAAACCTACGATCGTTAAGCAGACAGTGATTATTCCAAGATTGATTGGTGAGCTGTCCCAAAAACTTGGGCAAAGAGGTGCCTCTTCAATTAAAAGTGAAAAAGGAAATAAACATTTCACCAGCAGTGCAAACTGAGATGCTTCAAAAGAAAGCATTCAGTATGAAGATTTAAGTTCTACAGGAAGTTTAGAAGCTCATCATAATTCTGTATATATTATTTGGTGGTAGCTAATCATTTGAAGATCCCCTGATTCTTTTTTTTTTTTTGCTCACGGGGAGAGGCCTGAGAACTGAGTGAAGATACTAACTTCTGAAGCGAACGGAGGTGGAGCAGTTCTCTGCTTGTGAGCAAAGATTAAAAAGATATCCCCGTGCCAAAGAGCCACCTCCAACCAATTATTTATGTAAAGTCCCGCCCAGGCCTCCAGCTGCTCATGCCAGAGAAATTTAATCTTTGCTGCCACTGTAGTTTCTGAAGAATCCTACCCTTAAGTGAGCAGCGTTATACTTTTTTCTAGATTGATAAAATAACCAGCTAAGAAGGGGGGGGGGGAATTAATACAGGCCTATTCTAAAGTGGTATATTTATCAGATTGATTTGGTTATTACTGAATGTTTGTGGGCAGTCTGCTGACTCCTATTCTTCTTCCATAGTAGATAGTACTCTGTTACATTTTACGTTTATTATTTACTAAAACATTCTGCGCCACCTCTTGCATCAAGCCTCAAGGTGGTGTACAGTAACATTTTAAAAAATAACAACATTTCAGTGAGATAAAGATAACAGCTGACAATCCAGGGTAGAATTAAGGTCTCGCTGAAATTAATTGCCCACAAATGCCTGGGAACATAAATATGCATTTAACAGGCTTTGAAACACCATCAGTGTTGGCGCTTGCATCAGCTTCAATGGCAATCCTTAGACAGGGTACCACTGCGGAGCAGCCCTCCCTGGCCATAGAATCATAGTATTGCAGAGTTGAAAAGGGGCCCCAAGGGTCATCTAGTCCAACCCCCTACAATGCAGGAATCTTAGCTAAAGCATCCATGACACACGGCCATCCAACCTTTGCTTTAAAACCTCCAAGGAAGGAGAGTCCACAACCTGCGGCTAAGCAAGTCTCCAAGGACTGGAGCACAACGTGGGGTCCTCAGACCAAGTAGGGTAAGGTGTACCTTCGACTAACCAGGTTCCAAGTTTAGAGCATTACAGGGGAGAACCAAAGCATCAAACTTGACCCGTAATCTCTTGGCATGTAATAGCAGGACGCCCCAGTGAATAGCTTAGCTGCTGCATTTTGCAATACAGGCGACTCCCCACTTATGCAGAAGTTTCGTTCCAGGCCCCTCCGTGTGCATAAGTGAAATGTGTGTAAGTGGGTTGCCCATTGCAATGCCTGCAGCTTTCTGCCCAACAGCTGTTGAGCTGAGTCGTGTGGCAACAGCAAGAGCTCCCACACGCCATTTTGGACCCCTTGGAGTCGTTGTCGTCCTGGACTTCTGGCTCATGGACATCCTCTTTGGCTCAGGCCATCCAGCTCTCTCCTGCCATTTCAGTTTAGAATTGAATTACTTACATATTTCCCTGGAGTTACGTTCAAGTGAGGAGTCGCCTGTATAGTTTCAGCCTCCAGACCAGCCTTTAGGGAATCCTCACAGTTGCATTACGGTAGTCCAGTTTTGAGGTTATCAGTGCATGAATTGCAGTGGCAAAAGTACCTATGTCCAGGAAAAGTTGCAGCTGGCCTACCAGCCATAACTGCAAAAAGGCATTCCTACTGACTGCAGCCACCTGGGCTCTGGAACATGGAGCGTCACACATAATCAGTTCAGAAGGGTACTAGATTAATCAAGTGGCAAACTTTAAACTGCAGCTAATATTATTATTAATTAATTGCACCACACAGTTGAGTAAATCTTGCATTAAACCTGTTAATAATTCACTGGAATTGATTGGGCATTACCACTTCTAGAAGCCTTTTTTTTTTTTTTTCTACATTTGGACCACACTCCTGTCTTCCTGTTAACAGACTGACTCTTTCTGAGACTTATAAAATTAGTTCACCAGAGAAAAGGAGTTCACTAGCTGAAGCAGAAAATAGAACAGTGAGTGGTGACTTCTGAACCATACTATTTTAATTTTTATTCCCATTATATAGCCCACAAGGTGGCGCTGCAAATATGGGAATAGATTTTATTAAGGGTATTGGAGTGGTGCTGGAATTTTAAAGGCTGTGCTTTAAAAGAGTGTGCCATGTAGACGCTTATTCAGAACTAAAAGCTTGTTGGAGGGACATCTGGCTATGACTTCTGTGTCACTGAATCTTTACTTGAGATTGAGAAAGACACAGCATTTTGAAGACTATGAAATAAAATGTAAGATGTAACTTTTTAACACCGCAGCTAGTAAGGTTTTGTTGTTTCTGGGTACATGGGACTTAATGCAACTGCTGCATATCTAAAGAGCAAGTAAATCACACAAATACAACCAACTTAAAATACGGTTGCAATTTATTTTATTTTAAGTATCCCAAGCCTGCTGTTTATTAAATTCAACCTTAGAGTGGGGTACAACATAATAAACATGATGCTCAATAAAAACCACCTAATAGGCATAACGTAATATGTTGCATTACAGTATAAGTAGTAGAAGGCCAGGCCCCATTTCCAGCAATAACAACTAAGCCAAAGGACTGGGTGAGAAATACGTTTTTACCTGGTGCCAAAAAAACCATTGGGGTAACTGCCCTTTGAACCTCAGAGGGAAGTTCACCCAGGAATTGTGGTATCAGTGTCAAGCATCCCTGCTGCTTCTATAAACTATTACAGTGGTACCTCGGGTTACATACGCTTCAGGTTACAGACCCCGCTAACCCAGAAATAGTGCTTCAGGTTAAGAACTTTGCTTCAGGATGAGAACAGAAATCGTGCTCTGGCGGCGCAGCGGCAGCAGGAGGCCCCATTAGCTAAAGTGGTGCTTCAGGTTAAGAACAGTTTCAGGTTAAGAACGGACCTCCAGAACAAATTAAGTACTTAACCCGAGGTACCACTGTACTTTAACATGCTCTATGTGGGGCTGCCTTGGGAAAGTGCTCAGAAATTTCATCTGACTCAAAGAACTGCAGCCAGATTGCTAATGGGGGCTGGCTGTAGGAAGTATACGGCTGCCTTGCTAGAACAGCTCCATTTTCTACTGGTCTGTTTCTGGGCAGAATTCAAAGTACTGGTTATCACCTCTATATGGCTTTGGCCTAAGCTATCTGAAAGACCATACTGCCTCATACGAACCTGTTCAGGTTTTGACATGTTTAGTGGGAGGTCCTGCCACCCTCACAGGCACGCTTGGTCGGGAAGCAAGAGAGGGACTTATCTGTCCCTGCTCCCAGACATTTTAATTTCAAGCAGTAAATTTCCAGGGTTCTGTCTCTTTACTTCTGTAAAGTGTTGGACCAGGACCTGAGAGGCCAGCATTCAAGGTCCCACTCATCCATGAAGCTCACTGTGTGGTGTTGGGCCTGTCACTGCTTCTCAGCCTAACCTACCTCACAGGATTGTTGTGGAAATTAAATGAGGAGAGAGAGAACCACGTATGCCACCTTGAACTCCTTGTAGGAAAAATGTGGGGTATGAATAAAAATAAATAATAGCCTGTAGAGTCCTGAAGAAGAGTTTGGATTTGGATTTGATATCCCGCTTTATCACTACCCTAAGGAGTCTCAAAGCGGCTAACATTCTCCTTTCCCTTCCTCCATCACAACAAACCCTCTGTGAGGTGAGTGGGGCTGAGAGACTTCAGAGAAGTGTGACTGGCCCAAGGTCACCCAGCAGCTGCAGGTGGAGGAGCGGGGACACGAACCCAGTTCACCAGATTACGAGACTACCGCTCTTAACCACTACACCACACTGGCTCTCTGAAAACAGACAGATGCAAGTGATGCCAAATGCATGTTGTTTCTCCACAGGCATACCATATTTGCCAGCAACACTTCATCATTGCCCATCACAGAGATAGCCAATGCTACCACAAGGCAGGATCGCTTTGGTGGCCTACATTTCTTTAATCCAGTGCCTTTGATGAAACTTGTGGAGGTAAAAGGGTTTTGAAAATGTTCTAAAATGTTGCAGCATGGTCAGGGTGTCTTGCTACGTGTGTGTTGTAGAGGTTCTCCATGTTGGTTGGTTGGTTGGTTGGTTGGTTGGTTGGTTTCACCTTCGGTCTCCGCGTTTGATCAGTCATGATCCCAGGGCAGGTTTTTGCACCACAGATAAAGGTAAAGGTAAAGGGTCCCCTAGCCATTAGGTCCAGTCGTGACCGACTCTGGGGTTGCGGCGCTCATCTCGCTTTATTGGCCGAGGGAGCCGGCGTACAGCTTCTGGGTCATGTGGCCAGCATGACTAAGCCGCTTCTGGCGAACCAGAGCAGCACACGGAAACGCCGTTTACCTTCCTGCCAGAGCAGTACCTATTTATCTACTTGCACTTTGATGTGCTTTCGAACTGCTAGGTTGGCAGGAGCAGGGACTGAGCAATGGGAGCTCACCCCGTTGTGGGGATTCAAACTGCCGACCTGATCAGCAAGTCCTAGGCTCTGTGGTTTAACCCACAGCACCACCCACGTCCCAGCACCACAGATAGAATCATGTTAATCTACAGTAAAAACCAGGATGTGATTTAAACACCAGACTTTTTAAAACAAAATTTTAAAAAATTGAGCAGAAAGAACAGAATATTGATTCACAACTATCACATTATGTCGGCACCCTCGGAAGGCCTGGGGGAGAAGATGTATCTGGCACCCACAAGTGAGTGGGGTCTGTGCTAGGCACACCTGCCAAGTGAGGGTTTCCCATAGCGACACTTGTTGTTCTGCTCTGGTCATTTCTAGTGCTATTTTGATAGCACAGGTGTTCAGAGGGTAAAAGCTGCTCAATTAAGGTGGCACTGAATATTCAGGTGGGGCTCTGTTATTCCCTCTGATGGTGAGAGTAGAGAGAACCAGAGCCACAACAGGGCTGCTGAGAAACAGGTGAACTTACTTCCGGCTGATCGTCCCTGAAAGAACAAGGAAAGCTCTTCAAAATGACTATCCCGGGATAGGAAACTCCTCATGAACATAACCATATAGACAGACCAGTGAGATCTTACATGTGAACAGAATGCAGCTTTTTATCCAGAAAAGAGTTACAGATGATTTTTTTTTAATCACTGCATGTAGACTCTTTCTCATGAGTAGCTGTCACAGATATAGATTACTTGTACCTAGGAAAAGCATGGTATGCGTACACCAAACCTCCACCAATTATCCCCCCCCCCCCCAAGATCCACGGATTGTGAACCACCCTGAGATCTACGGATGGTATACAAATTTAATAAATAACAATAATAATGTTCAACAAGTGGTTAGCCTGTATACACAATGGTTGAGCTGTAGAAATCATAAAGTGTATGCTCGTTCACGCATTCTATTACTTCTATTCGCTTCTATTACTATTACTATTACTATTTATTAAATTTGTATGTTGTCCTTCACCTGTTGATCTCAGGGCAATTCACAACATAAAATTACATTATAAAAACCACAGAAGACATAATAAAAATAAGAACAGCAACAGAGCAATAATAGCTCCCCTCCCTTCTGCATGTGTAGAGACAGCATGTACCTGTGTTCAGTGTAATGTGTGAGCAAGTATTGTGTTGGTCCCTCTCCCAGGATGGCTTCTTTTATGAAAGTTAAACTTGTTGTTGACATAAAGAGAAACCCCTCCCCCAGCCCACCCACCTTTGATGGTTTGTTTTTAGGTTATCAAGACGCCAATGACCAGCCAAAAGACTTTTGAGTCCCTCATGGATTTCAGCAAAGCATTGGGGAAGAATCCAGTCTCTTGTAAGGCAAGTATATTTTATATTGTGGGAGGGGGGAGGTCCAGGTAAGTTCAGAGTGCTTCAGACTTGGCTGCATTGGGGATTTTTTCTGCTCTGCTCATGAAGTCACCCTTTAAATTTTTATTTTTTTAAAAAAAATCACGGGCAACAGGTTGCCAAAAATGATTTTTTTAATAAGACTCAGTGCTCTGCCAGCCCCCTCTGCCTGCCTTCTTACCAATCCGAGGGGTGGCTCTGGCTGTCAGCTGCCTCCTCCTTAATTTTATTGCTGCCTTTGTAGAACTCGAACAGGGAAGAGGATGGGGAGAAAACTAGAATTAGTTGGTTCTGCTTGCCCTTGGATGTGGTTCCACAGAGTGTTGGTCTCACTGCCTTCTTCCAATCGCAGAGGCCACCCACCACCATTACTGACTAGATTGATTACAAATGATCATCATATCTGAAAGGCCAGTCCAAGCCAAATAGAAGAGATTTGGGGTAGGACGGGAAGAGAATAGTAGAAACGACAAATATTGTAGAAACAGATTCATGATGCTCATGAGATAAGCTAGTGTGCTGTAATGACTAAGACTAAGCACAGGAAGTCATTGATTTAAATCTGCCAGTAGGTGGTCTTAGACAAGTGCTTCTCAGCTTCAGCCACCATCACCAGCCGCCGCCAGAGCTACATAATATAATTTACTGACTGTTCGTTTTGGCTCTTCACATTCTTGCTGTTTGGTTTCTGCTTTAGTAACAGCATTTTAATTATGGGTTGTTGTTGTTATTATTATTATTATTATTTTTTTGTAATCTGCTTTGAAGTGGAGGAGAAGGAGAAACAACACAGAGAGATTGGTTAATAATACTAGTCTAACTTGCAGAGTTACAAGCTAATGCACGTGAAGCACTTTGAACATTGGAATGAGTTCTGTAAATGCTAACATAGTATTTTTGGCATAACAAGGAATGCATCACTTGTCCACTGTATTCTGTAGCTGATTCTCCTTCCTCTTGCTTTCAACCTAGTAGGCACTTTTTGAAATAACTTAATAGAACTTGATAGGGTCCACTTTAATCCCCGTCTTTCTGTTGACAGGACACTCCTGGGTTTATTGTCAACAGGCTCCTTGTGCCTTACCTGATGGAAGCAGTTCGGCTCTTTGAGAGGGGTAAAGATAAGCAGAGTTCCGCTTTGTGGGATATGAACGGCTGATTTGTGTTGTGCTGTGGAACGTTGTTCTCGAGCAATCATTTTCTCTGGCATTTCATACCGTGTCAGAAATCAGAATGAAAAATAAATTCTTGGAACTATTCCTGTTAATGTGGGGAAATTACCTCTGTGAAGTACGTAGGTACTTGTGTGAAAATGGTTGTTTTTTTGTTCAGTTAGACAAAACCCTTTTGGCATATGCACACAAATTGAGAGTCCACACCAGATCCGTTCTGACATGTGTTTCCTCATTCACCCTGTCACTCTGCTTTTCTTTCATTGTAAGTGCAGCATTGCTCTTATATTCCCCGTGTGCCCAGTTTGTTCATTATCTAGCAGTGTTGACAATATGTTGGGTTGGAATAAACGACAGACGAGTAGCAGGTGTCATATGGGAGGCATCCTCCCGAGCATGTCTCGGGGAGTCCCTTTTATTGAATAATACAGCATTGCCACATATGTGCTTGTTGCTGATTGGTTAACACAAGTACAAGGCAAAGGTTACATGCCACATATGTGCTTGGTGCTGATTGGTTAATACAAGTACAAAGCAAAGGATACATATAGGTATTAATCACTAATAGATTAAAGGCTGAGAAAGGGAGCACAGAACTAGACAGGCATGAAAACCTCCTAATTAAATTATAACATGGACTAGAGAGCTGCTGTCATTTTGCATACTCTGGTGGCAGTTGGTTAGTACAGTCTGCATGGCCACATTCCAGTCTTTTTGATAGATTACAATGTGTTTCTTATCTGCCATTACAACTCTTACTCATTTGTTAAAGACACCCCCGCCCCATACCCAAAATTAGCTTATTGAGCTTTGGGACAGAGGATATCTCTGGAACTGGACCTATTAACTACCATTTCAATTAAACTGGGAGGTGCCAAATTGCAGTTGGAGGCATTGTAATGAACAATGTTCTTCTTAAGCTTTTTCATTTTAACTCTATGTACAAAATTGGAGCCAAAAAGAATCTAGATACATGAACTGAAAAGTGAGTATTAAAAAAAATACATCAGTAGGCATAATGAATAATGAGTTTTGTTCTTCTTGCCCAGGCTGGGTATACTCTGGGCTAAAATATCCAAATTGTACATTCGGTTCTGTAAATACCTATGCCAGGTACAGGTGGCCTGCTGCAGCAGTGGGAAATCTTGCTCAGAGATTTTTTGTTTGCAAGCATGGTGCTCACACTTTCAAACCCATCTTTATGCCATCAATATTAGCCTCGCATCTGGCATTGCTTGGGAATTTTAAGAAACCAGCAAAATTAAGTGCAGTTTTACACCAGTGCATAAAATCTGTGCAATTTTAAAAGATCCAGTCCGCCATCTTGATTCAAAATGGTGTTCATTTGCAGACAAAAAGCCTGCCTGATCCTTCATCTCAGGAACCATCACACAAAATTTGGTTAAGATACCTTAAGTGGTTTCCAAATGCTGCACCGGGGACAAACAATTTCCCAAAAAGACATAGTTGATGCCGTTAGAGATAGGAAACTTGCTTTAAAAAGACTGGTCTTTGGGAGATTGGATCCTATGGTTCTACCCATAGTTCTCTCTTTGCCAGTCTTTCTTACATTCCTGGGCCAGCACAAATGTTTTTGAGCAATGAAAATGTCTTGGGGCATTGTGATCCATTTCTCTTCTCTGTGTACTATTTTACTGCTACAGTGTCTCGTAGGGTAGATGGGGTTGATGAAAGCAGTTTGATGGGAGTAGGAATAATGAGCCGAGGGCAAATTAACTGCTAGCACAAAGTTCTGGACAGTTCCTGCCCTGGTACTGTGTTGATGGAAATAAGGAATTATTATTTTTGTCTTTCATACCTGAGAGCCTGCCTTGAAATGAGCCTTGTCGTCTTCAAAGGAAACACGCTTGTTGTGTGAAAAGCTAAAGAGAAAGTTACTCTTTTGTAACTGTTCAGATTAAGCCCCCTTTCATGGTTGTCTGCTATTAAGAATGTTATTTCAAACATTTTATTTGGAAAGCAGCCTTCCCTTGCAGATGAAAGACCTCCATTATCAGGATCTCCGCAAATATATTTTAAATATTAAAAGCTCCCTTTGTAGTTCATAAAAGTGTCTTCAGCTTGTGAAACAAAATTAACTATACTTCTTGCTTATCCATCAACAAATACTGCTAATTACTCCTCAAAGGCAGTATAAGAACAAATTAGAGTGATTTTTCAAAAAGCAAAGGAGTGGCATTATGGAAACAACTTTTGTTTTATCTGAAAGCTCACCATATAAAGTGCTTTAGTTAAATGTTGCATTCCTGCATGCATAAAATATATATCCATTTTAAATTTACATGGGTGAGAAACGGGATGTGGCTTTGTCTGATTAAATGTATTCTTTAATTTAAATCTTCGCCCCCTCCCTTCGGCTAAGTAGCATCCTGATTTTTGTTTTTGATGTGGCTTTTAAAAAATTTAAGACTTGGGATTTTAAGAACTTGTTGGAAAATGTATTAAAACTAATGTGGTAAAAAAAAAGAAAAAGGTTGGCATCTCATTGCAACCCGATGTTTTGCTTTAATTGTGCCAGACTTGAGAGAGGTTTTATTCATTCCAGCAGGGAGAGGTAAAGGCCAGTGTAATTCTATGTATTAAATTGTAGTTTATGGCTTGGTCCTTGGCCTTTTGCTCACACCCTCCTAAAAAAAAAATCAAAGTAAGATGGAAGTTCTGGCATACGATTTTTCAGACTTTCCATTTTCAGGGAGTGCTTTCTACTTTAACACAGCTTTCTGAAGAATCGCCTAAGCCCCTGTCATGGAATCTCTTTACACTGCACTGTATGCTGGGCACTGAGCCTGCATTTTTGCATCAGCCGCATGTGCCTACTGCCATGCAGACCCTGCTATTGTGCCCACTCAGCTCCATTTGTAAGTAAATGGGAGGAGTGAGTCAAGCTGAAGCCACTGACCCCTGTTAAAAGCAGGACATCAGGTGGTCCCCATCCCAAACCACTGGGAAGCCACACCTTTAGTGATAATCTATTAACGGGTATACGGATGTTGTGCAGTTTCTGCAGCAAAGCCTTCTTAAAAGCTGCTGCTTTATTGAGTGCGGAGTGCAAATGCCTTAGTGAGTTGGAACCAAGTTTTAGGCCTTGAAAGAAGGGAGAACAGATGCTGACCTTTGTTAACCTGCCTGTCAACTGTGTCCTTAGGAGATGCAGCAAAGGAAGATATTGACGTTGCCATGAAGCTCGGGGCAGGCTATCCCATGGGCCCGTTCGAACTCCTGGACTATGTTGGTCTGGATACCAGTAAATATATTATAGATGGTATGTACATTTTTCCTGACGAGCTTGATGATATATGCCATATTTTTTGCTCCATAAGACGCACCTGAGGATAAGACGCATCTAGTTTTTACAGGGGGAATGCAAGGGGGGGGAATTCTTTAAAGGGAGCGCTGAGCAGAGCCTGTATGCATCCCAGGCTCTGCTCAGCTATCCCTTTCACGAGCCGTGAGGAGCGTGTGTGCGGAGCTTGCAGGCTTTTCCTTGAGGAGGGAGAAGGGCAGCCCTTCACTGACGGGCTGCCTTTTTCCCTCCTCAGGGAAAAGCCCCCAAGAGCCGCACACATGCTCCACGCTGCTCTTTAAAGGGAGCGTGGCTCTTGGGGGCTTTTCTGGGAGGTGGGAGAAGGGACAGAGCTATGCACTCTGTCCCTTCCTCCACCTCCCGCAAAAGCCAGGGATAGCCCCCCAAAGCCTCCGCAGGGCATGGGAATGAAGGCTCCCCGTGCCCTGCGGAGGCTTCGTGCGGCTAAGCCAGAAGCTAGAACAGCTAGAAGGAGCGCTGCACAGTGCTCTCTCTAGCTGTTCTGGCTTCTGGGATAACCCTGCAGCCTGCATTCACTCCATAAGATGCACACACATTTCCCCTTACTTTTTAGGAGGGAAAAGGTACGTCTTATAGAGCGATAAAAATGCAGTATCTATTTTACATGCATCTTTCCTTATCGAAAGAGAAACCCAAAGTGGCTCACAAGTTAAAATAGATATGGTGTATGTCCCCTGCCCCCTGTTCTTGCAAACCTCTAACGGGGCTTTGTGAAACTTCAATTGTGTTGAATTCTGTTGTTGTTCTCACATGGGGGGAAAGTGACTGTTCCTGAGAATCACAGAAGAGGGTTTCTTATTGTCTGTCTCAGTCTTGCTTCTTGTAAGAGTGAGCTTGACTAAACTACTGTTTATGGTAGGTTCTCCCCCCCCCCTCACTGCGAGGGATCTTTGTCAACAGTTCCCTTGGAGGTGCTAAAGATGACAGTTGCATCAGCACAATTCCTATGTTAGGGAGAGTTTTAGTGGTCCTGGGGCTGTGTGTGTGTGTGCTCCTAGAGCCAGGTTCAGGGAACCTGTGGTTCTATGGATTTTGGACTATAGTTCTCATCACTATGGGAATCTGCATAACATCACCTGAGTCACCAAGACCTGTGCTTAGTCTTGAATAAAGTGGAAGAGGTTGCTGGATTTTCAGAATTTAGTCCTGGAATTCTCCTCCAGTCCTTTTTGAGCAGTTGAAGTGTGCAGTTTCCCCCTCCATTCTCAACTACCCCAGGTGAGTTAGTTGGGAATCAAGGCCTTGAAAATAACGAGCATCTGATCAAATTGAGACTTCACGTAACGAGCACGCACTGCTCCTTTCCCCCTCTCTCACCAGGGTGGCATTTGTTGGAGCCAGACAACCCTCTCTTTGCGCCAAGTCCGCTGCTGGATAAACTCGTAGAGGAGAAGAAGCTGGGGAAGAAGACTGGAGAAGGATTTTACAAATACAAATGAACTTTTGCCATGTTTTTCCAGAGTTAAGGATAACCTCTTTGTGCCACGTGGATGTACTTGGAATGCTGCTTAATCAGGGCTTTTTAAAAAGAAGTAGTCAACACTACTGTATAATCAAAATGCACAATGTGTCTTGAGGCAATTGTTTTCCCGGGTTAATGATTTTCTCGATCTATGATTCTGAGAGCTTTGCATTCTCAAAGTGCCTTTTTTTCATAAGCTCCCTGTCTCAAAGGCCAAATAAATGGGGTCTGAGTTAATACGACTTGTAACAAGCATCCTGTTTAAGAGGCGGACACTTGAATGCGAATAAAATAGTCCCGAGATCATCTTGATAAGCAGCACACTGCTTTTAATTTATCTTTTTCCTTCTTGGCCAGTAGGTGGCATTATGACAGCATTGTTCTGAATGCAAGTGGAAACACAGTTTTTGCAGGTCAACCAGTAACAGTTTATAAAAGGCAAGCTTGCACCTACTGGTGCAAATGAGTGATACCTATACCATTATCTCCTTTATTCTATTGTCTCTGTATAGGTTTTCAGCTTTAAACCTGGACGCGTGTCCTTGCCTAAATAGAGGTGAAGGGGACTTAGAACAGCAGCCGAGAGTTCCTAAACTACTTAATAATTTTAAAAGGGGGGGGGGGGGGAGAAGGCTCCCTTGCTAAGGAAACTGAGGTATGATCTTTCCAGCCTTTGTTTTTCTTCATTTAAAAGCCACCCATCTAAGTGTGGCTACAACTGCAACTAAAGCTTATGCAGATTCCACTAAATTCACGGCACAGGTTTCCACCTCTGCTTTAGAGTCTCAGGTCGGAAAAATACTAGAGCCTTGCAGAAATTATGCATGAAGTTTGAGACGACTGCTTTTGGCTATGTGAGGAGGGCGGTACCTAAGAACTGGATACAATGCCAAGATAGCGAGTACAGTGGTACCTCGGGTTACAGACGCTTCAGGTTACAGACTCCGCTAACCCAGAAATAGTACCTCGGGTTAAGAACTTTGCTTCAGGATGAGAACAAAAATCGCATGGTGGCAGCAGGAGGCCCCATTAGCTAAAGTGGTACCTCAGGTTAAGAAGAGTTTCAGGTTAAGATCGGACCTCCAGAATGAATTAAGTTCTTAACCCAAGGTACCACTGTATAGCTGTTTGGGATTTACTTCTTTTTCCATATACCTGGCTTAAATTACATTGAGTCTGGCAAGGATGCAAAGCCAACAGGAGTGATGAAAGTGCTTTGCATGAGTGATAAATGGATATTTTTGTTCAGGTTAAGCTATATAGAGTTTAAATACTCCATATAGACGCAATCCCCCGAAAGAGAACCTCATATTGCCCTAATCCCTTCCCAGTATTATTATTATTAATTACTACAACTATTTTAATAGGTTGTCCTCCGTTCACCCTAAAGTCCCAAGGTAGATTACAATATTTAAAATACAATGTTAAAAACAGCTTAAACAATCAACGCCTGCAAAAATAGTGTGGCACGTGTCAAAGAGTTGGGTCTTCTGCATTTGCCGAAAGCTGTATTTTCACGACTAAGGGGCTGCCACAGTGGATGTCCTCTCCTAGCCCATCACCTCCCTGAGATTCTGAGGGTGGTGTAACTACCAAGAGGGACCTCTCTGCTGAACTTTGACACCTGAGGGGTCTGTAGAGACCTCCCTTGCCTTACCCTTTTCTTTTGGAGAATACTGGGCTGGCAAAGGAAAGGAAGAAAATTAGTGTTTGGATCTGCATTATTTTATGGCTATAGATAGGAAGGAACTGGAGCGAACAGAAATGCAGGAAAATAAGTGGGAGTCAGAGGCTTATTAGAAAGTTGTACTGTGACAAGTGTTTCTGTCAGCAGCATAGCTGTAAACTAGGCATAGGCAAACTCGACCCTCCAGATGTTTTGGGACTACAACTCCCATCATCCCTAGCTAACAGGACCAGTGGTCAGGGATGATGGGAGTTGTAGTCCTAAAACATCTGGAGGGCTGAGTTTAACTATGCCTGCTGTAAACCAAGATGTTAAATGGATACCCACCCATCAGAGCCCTAAATTGTCAAGATTTAATTGTGAATTAAACATTCACTTAAGTGAACACGTAGATCACTGTGAAGCTTGCTTGTCTCCCCCCGCCACCACCTCCTATCAAAAAAGACTATTGGTACTATCACTGATCATCTGAGCTTGGCACCTGACTGATGGTGCAATGTTTTCTCCTACCACTATTGGTGCAGAACGAAATGTGATGTTTGCTGTTCATAGTTATCCTCTCCCTACAACATTTAGGAAAAACCGTGGCTTCCTGCCAGCAACAGCCAGTCATGTGGAACAGAGGTAAGAGAGTGGTTTAACAGTTAATCCCTCTTCCCAGAGAACTCTGGGAATTGTAGCTCTGTGAGGGGAATAGGGGAGTTTCCTAACAACTCTCAGCACCCTTAATGAACTACAGCTCCCAGAATACTTTGGCAGAAGACACGGCTGTTTAAAGTCATAATGCTTTTATACATATGCTGTGAATGTGGCCTCAATATTATCTATATAACTCTTGAGGGTTTCAGGTAGGGGACATTCCCAGAAGATGCTGGGGATTCCACTTCTCTCAAGGGCCTAAAGCACTCTTAAACAATAGAAAAGTCATGCTAAAACTAGTGAATCATTACATTTTATGTGTAAAGAACTGACCTTTGGGTGGAAAAGTGCAAGTATTCAGCCTGAATTTTGGACATCGTTAAGGGGTGGTCTTGCAGGTTACCCTTGAAGTGCTAAGTGAAAAATTGAGTCTGCTTGTGCATCGGAGTGCCATTTTTGTCCTCATATGTTGTACCAAGTTTCTGTAAAACATGTGCTTTACAAGCGTAATTGAATGCGCACAGCAGATCCCCAAGGGCCATATGTGAAGTTGGTGCATAGGAAAAGTGGCTGCTATCTCTAAAAACAGAGTTCACTGTTCAAAGCCAACAGCCTTTCTGTTCCAGAGCTCAAGACCCTTAGCTTGCTCAGCTGTCTGCGATATCAACAACATATCGAACAAGAAGGCGTAAGCTAAGACAGTAGAAACTTCTCAAGTGAGGCAGTCACAGCAACAGGTTGCAGTACTATGTCAGACTTCAGAAGATGAAGCAGCACAAAACGGTAGGATACACATAAGTACTTAAAGGGGGGGAAGGGGAATGCTTAAGATAAGAGCAGCTGTTTTCAGGCCTTGTGAAGGCATCCTTTGCCAACTGTTCCAATTTGTGGTATAAACATCAAAATGAATGTGCAGACTCTGCTGCACATTGTTAAAATTTCAGGGGCTCACGTAGACACACAAAAGCTGCAATGAGGTCAGAGGCTCAGAAGTGGCGTTGAAAAGGTCTACAGGCTTACAAGAGTTGCTCTCAGACCTTAAGAACCACCAGTGCGGCAGTGAACAAGGTTCAGGTGGCAGAAGGCAAGGCAGCTGATGGCCTTGCATGAGTTGGGATGCTTGGAAACAGGCTGTGCGTGCCATGGCAGCAGCAACACTAAGCACATCTTCCCCCTATAAACACAGAGACATACCCCTGAAAGTCAAATTCCAGCCCACCACTAGAAGGCAGCTTGTAGGGGGGTGGGGCTGGGGGGAAAACAGAGGCCACCAGACTGCTCAAACAAGGCAGTGCCTTGTGCAGCCTGCTTTATAACCATCTATCTAGACCAGGCATGGCCAAACGTGGGCCACTAGCTGTTATGGGACTACAATCCCCATCATCCCTGACCACTGGTCCTGTTTGCTAGGGATGCTGGGAGTTGTAGTCCCAAAACTGGAGGGCCACATTTGGCCATGCCTGATCTAGACGAAGCAGCCCAAGTCCAGATACAAACTTTAGGACAGCAGTGGGGGAACCTTTTGGGCTTGGTGGACCAGTACCTCCTCACCAGCTTGGCAGGCGAAGTTGGTATCAAGTGACTGAGAACTGGCTTGACCAGCCCACCTGGTGAAGTTAGGGGAAGATAGTGATTTCAGAGCACCACTCAAGGCTTCCTAAGAGCCATGCTTTGAAGCTGCAGATCAGCAAGATTGAACTCCTTGCCCTGCATTGAGTTCTACCCTGCTTTCTGCGTGGATTAACTGCACGCAACATTTTCCTATGGCGAACTTAATCGTGCAGCTGAACCAGCCACATCTCTTACCTGCCCCATACCTGACATGTGATGTCAGGGGTGGGGGCTTGGACTGGAGAAGAGCCACCTGCTGGACAAAATGTGGTCCATGGGCTGAAGGCTACCCCCAATGACTCACTTGTCAGGTTTTAATTGGGATTCACTCCCACAAAGGCATTTAAAGCTAACGGAATTTGCAAGCAGTTAAGTTTCTTGTACCAGAAACTATGCTATGACTTAACTGCACTGCTGTGATGTCTGTCTGTGCCGTACATTGCTTAATTTTTAGAATTATCGCACATTTGGTGGCGTATTTGAATCTGTTTAACTGTCTTTATATTGAATTAACTTTGCTTCCCAGGGACACATGCACAAAAGGAACCATTTCTAATGTATTCTGCTAGGTTAGATGACCTGCAAAAGCAGTGTTCCTTTTCCTTCTGTTCTCCTGCCATAAGTCTTGGAAGAACAAATGGCCTATTGATGCTCTGTGTTATGCAGAAGCAACATAGCTGTTGCATCCTAAAACTGAATTCCTAGGCATAGGAAGTATCGCTGAACACCATGATACCACTTCCACATATACTTACATAGAATCGGGGAGCTTGAGGCACATAGCACCAACCCATAGGGTACAAATGAGTGCTGTTAAAAAGCAATGGCAGATGAGCCTCATTCAATGTGCAAAGGTCGCAGACGACTCTGTTAGGTCTAGTCGCAGACGACTCTGGGGTTGCAGCGCTTATCTCCCTTCATTGGCTGAGGGAGCTTCCAAGTCATGTGGCCAGCAGGACTAAGCTGCTTCTGGCAAACCAGAGCAGCGCACGGAAACGCTGTTTACCTTCCTGCCAGAGTGGTACCTATTTATCTACTTGCACTTTAACGTGCT
Organism: Podarcis cretensis; assembly: GCF_951804945.1. Classification (NCBI taxonomy): domain Eukaryota; kingdom Metazoa; phylum Chordata; class Lepidosauria; order Squamata; family Lacertidae; genus Podarcis; species Podarcis cretensis. The sequence goes on from NC_137178.1 coordinate 24,703,962, forward strand.
TTCGAACTGCTAGGTTGGCAGGAGCTGGGACAGAGCAACAGAAGCTCACCCCGTCGTGGGGATTCGAACCACCGACCTTCCAATCAGCAAGCCCTAGGCTCTGTGGTTTAACCCACAGCGCCAACCATGTTCCTCATTCAATGTATATAGGACTGCAAACTTGGCCAGGACTTAGGCCCCACTGATTTCAGTGAAACATTGCAGCAAATAAGAAAGCACCCAAGCCACACAGAACAGCAGATTATTTTTTCCCAGCAGGTCCTCTTGCCCTTGTTTTAGAGAGCATTGTATAAATATTGGAAGTGGCCTTACACAGAGTCTGGGTATATACCTTTTAGCTCAGGTATTACCTGCACTGACTTTCAGTGGCTCTCCAGGGTTACAAGGCAGGGAATCTGTCCTATCCAGCCAGATGTTGCAGATTGAACCGGGAAACTTTTTGCATGCAAAGCAAATGTTCTTCCTGCTGAGTTATGGCCCCTTCTTCCCCTGACTCATTTAAACAGCCATAAAGTATTTTGTAGTTTTATTACAAAGCTTTTATTTTTTTAAAAAACAAAAACCAAAAAAAATGCTCAGCACATTAACTCATACTGGAATGACAAAATATATATTGGTTGACAGGTATTTTTGGCAAAAAGGTTTTTTTTTAACTATTTTTTTTAGAAAAAAAATGGGTACATCGATGCTCATTTCAACAACTGGCATAAAATCCCACTAAACAGGCTAACAAAAACAGATACAAATACAGAACAATTGAAGTAATAATAATTCAAGTGCTGGGCTTTTTTTTTTTTCTTTACAAGGAAATTCAGGGTAGGTGGAGGAGGAGAGTTCACTGTAGTCAGACCTCATGAAATATCTTGCCTTTACACATACTGAGTAAATGAAATAGATGAACATGGCTAGTGACCAGCTGATGGGTTATGTTTAGTATTAACTCCATAGTACACATATACAATGAGGATGGTTATGCTACAAAGTGTTAACAGAACAAAAAGCCACAGTCCTCCAAACATTTTGGTTCCTCTCCTGCAGGGTGGGGCAGCGGGGGGGGGGGGGGGAGAGGATAGGAATTTCCTTTTCTTAAAAAATAAGGGGGGGGGAGGCGTTTGGATGCTTCTTTTAAAGCTCAAAAAAATGTACACCAAGGAAATAACTAAAACATAAAAAGCATTCAAGTTTTCTTTTTTTAAAAGCTAAAAATCCAAGATCGATCCTTTTGCAGCATTTAAATAAACTGGGTTGTGCCTTCCTTGACGAATTTAAAGTGTGTTCATTTCGGTGTGAAGGGCCAGGATGGGAGTTGCTGCTGGCTTTTTACATCATTCTGCTGCCTGAAGCAAAACAAAAACACAGCCGAACTATATTTGCTGCTGACTCAGCATTGACAACGCATGAGAGATATAAACAGGAGTGTAAGGCGGAGCGAAGACCAAAAAGGAAAGAAGCTACTCTGTTGACTGGGGAAGTTCTGACATGTTCTCCTTGCTCTCTTTTATTGTGTTAAGATTTGGGACTCCATGATAGCAAAGGGGCCTGGCAGTGATTGTCTTTATGGTTCAGTGTCTTTTTAAGCAGTGACATCGGGGCAAGTGTTGTCGGCATCCTAGACATACTCCTTGATGGTGGTCTGTGCAGATGAAGGACATGCCTGGAGATTTTAACAAGCTTCCATTTCGAGAAGGGGCCCTGATGTCGCTGCCTTTGCTTTGCACGTTGAGAAAGCGTTTCTCTTTCCACCTGCAGGGAACAGAAAGGTGAAAAGTTTTAGGGTATATATTTAAGCATCAAGACACTTTGTTATTTGTTTGATTATACTACTTTTTAGCATTTAGAGTAGGGGCATGGAACCTCATGGTCTGTATCTGACTTCCACATGCATAGCTGTCAACGTTTCCCTTATTCCGAATAGGATTCCTCACAAGAAAAGGGAAAAGTTGACAGCTATGTCCACATGTCCAGCATAAGAATAGAACACAGCTGTGCCCATGTTGCTTATATATGTGTGTGACTGGGATCACACAGTGACTGGTACTTGTGTGTGCATATAAAATACACAATTGTACAGGTAACACACACATAGATAGTTCCTTTCACAAATGACCAGGGATGGGGGCCAACAGGTGTGATTCTGCTTTCCCTCCACATACTCTGTGAATATAGTTTGAAGGTCGGACTAGGGTTTTATAAGCACACTAACTGAAATTATCCTGTTTTTTCCATTGTTCACAGTGGTTACAAAACAAGGTCATTGCTAACAATAGCCAACGATTAAGACTAAGCACCCACAGAAGGACTGCAGTCAAAAGATAGCTTGAAACAACAGGTCCCGCAGACTTTGTGTAACGACAGAAACACAATAATAATGTCCTAACTGCTACGGGGAAGAGAGGATTCCTTAGCGTCATAGTAAAAAGCCTACACTCTGCGCTGTTGCTCTTTGTACAGTGCTTCTCGCTTACAGAGCCTCAGGCTATTGTTGTTGTTGCTTTAAAAAACAATACAGCCCTAGGAAAAACCTGGAGCGCTTAAGGCAAATGTATCAAGCCAGGTTTATGGCTGGCTGGCAATTTTTCATATTGACCTCCAATAATGGGTTGATACAAGATATTCCCTTATTACAGGAATCCCCAAACTCGGCCCTCCAGATGTTTTGGGACTACAGTTCCCATCATCCCTGACCACTGGTCCTGTTAGCTAGGGATGATAGAGTTGTGGTCCCAAAACTCCTGGAGGGCTGAGTTTGGGGATGCCTGCCTTACTACTTAGGCATGAGGCATGGTGATGTTGCTACATGGTTTATCCAGCTGTTGACTAATGCTACGGTTGCATTTTGAGGGGTTGACTCCATTTTTCAAAAAGAAAAAAAACCCTAGTGTTTTCAAATCTGTGTGCCTGGCCAATTAAATTTAACAGGAAACGTCATAATTTTAGCACACCTTTATCAGAACTTAAGCATGGACATTCAACAAGCAGTACATAGATTCACATGAACACCTGTATTTGTTCTCCAGGTTATTTAAGTGCACAGAAGGTTGCACTGACTGTCTTTCCACAGCGCTAATCATATATTTTTTATTTTGCCCATCAACATATATGGCACCTGCCTGATGATCAAGTGTGATCACATGTACATATGAGCGAAGGGAGGAATGAATAAAAAATGCTTCATGAATAAAACTGATACAGAAACACAAAGACTGTTGCACAGTGTTTAAGATTACAGTGTATAGTTTCTTTTTTCTGTACTTGCTCATATGACGTGCACCTGCTAGGATCCTGATTTTATGTTACTGTTTGTTGCAGTTAAATCTTCCTGATGTTTTTAAACAGCATAGTCAAGTGCTTTCTGGGAAAGCGCTGCTTTCAGTGGAGGTGGTCTGTACCTGGCTAACCTACTTCCCATTTCCTCATAAAACTCTTACTCCCCAAATTAAAAACCAAAACCAAAAAACTGCCTCAGCTTCCTGTCTCAGAAAACTGCTCCAGAAAACATGGGGATCAAAAGAGCCATGTGACAAGGTCTTTGGTTTTCCAGGGAGCACAAAGGAGAGAGGCAAAACAAACAGCAGAGGAACACTGGCAAGAGAGGGAGAGAGCAAGAGAGCGCCACCCTGCTGATTTATATTTACTTTGGGCCTTTTCATCCCAGATTTTCAAAGGTTTGGTCCAGGTTGCTCTTCCTGGGAAGGTTTTCCTCTCAGTCTTACATTAAAACATTGTGTTTCCTGTTGAGGAGCGGCCTTGAGGCGCCAGGCCAGCAGTTCACAGAGCCCGATACAAACACTGCAATTCAGAGTTATTCCCCGTTACCAGCCAGGAATGCACTCCTTGCTGAAGGAAATGAAATGCCCTTCTGTTGAGATGGTTCCCGCTTTTCCTCCTCTTACCAGCAGCCCTCCTTTGAAGTGAGGAGGTTAAAATAATGTGTGTGGCCTTGCTCTGGCCGCCTCCTTCACGATAGCGGACCTTTTTAGTTGTCATTATTTTCCTTCAAACTGCCACAGTTGCACTTTCTTAACAACCTTCTACCTCTTTCCTACACCGGACCACCCCCTCCCCCAAAGTGGAGGGGGTCTGCAAATACAATAGTTTAAATTTCCGTGGAGGCTACCCAAAGTTCAAGATTTTCTGCCTCTGATTTTGGTTCGTGTGTGTCCGTGCTTACACATTTGCCAAGAAATCATATAGTGAATCAATTCAGTAGCTCTGCTGAAGTCCATGAACCAAAAGTCCTTCGCCTGCTCTAAATACCTATAGCAATAAATATTAATATTAACATCTAAACTCCTGCAAGCATGAGCTACAAAGGGGAAGCGGCTTCCATTCCCTGCCAATAAGTTGATTGGAGCCTTAAAGGAACAGCTATGGTGTTGCCTTACAGATATAAAACAGGTCAAGCCAGGATTCTTTTCAAGAAACCACAGGTATGTGCTACAGAGACTGAAGACTTCCCACATCTAAGGCTTCACTGGAGGGCTGCAGCTGAAGTCTCGCCAAGCCAGGCATGCCCAAGCAAAGTCCAAGCCGCAAGTGAAGTCGGCGCAATCAAAGACGGCAATTACAGCTCCCTGGCTGTGGTTAGGCTTCAAAGCAAAGCGCTGCGAGTCACATTTTAGCATATGTGAAGCCTTGAGCCCGAGCCACAATGAGATCCCAGTATGCTGGGTTATGGTGTAGCGCAGAGACTGCAGAGAAATGAAGGAAGCCGTTCCTCAGAAATAAAAGTTGGGCAGAAAGGGGGAAGAGAACGGTCCACTGTTAAAAGATAACACTGAAATTTTGGCAGCGAGAAAGGGTGCATAATTTGAGACCTGCGACATGCAGAGATCAGAGGCTGAAATTTAATTCTCTCCACCCACAAAAAGTACCCAACAAGGTCTTGCCTTTTTTGCACTGCATTTTTAAAAGGGGTGTGTGAGCGAGCAGAGAGACATTTACATAGGAGTACGTTTTTTCGTTATTTCAGTTGGATTTGCTCATGAATAAATGTGTTTTCAGGCTAACGTTTATGGGTGAGTCGGAGCTTAAAAGGGACAGGAAAGTGAATCAAACCCAAGTTCTGCCATGACAGCAACCTCATGATTAAAACCACAGAGAAATGACAGCCCTTTTACTCCAGAGCTGCTTAAAGGGTGCCCTTCCATTCCCCCAGGCATTTTGTTCCTTTCTACAACACTATAGTTAAGCTCTATAGTGTACTTGGTTGCATCCTAAAGAAACTTCCTACTGGCATTTCCTTAACTGGTCCAGTGATCAGTGCCCACGCTTTAAAATATCTGAGAAAAGCTACATTCCATAATCTCTCTCCCCCTCCCCCCATCTAAGCAACATCTGACCATTGCCTTCCAACATTTCCTCATTTGTCATGCATTCCTATGTCATAATCATTTTTATTGCACCCCTCTGAGTTCAGTTATCGTTTCCATCCCACAGTTCTTAAACCCTGATGATCTAAACCCAAGCTCACTAATTTAATAGGGTGCAATGTCAAGGAATCACTAACTCCCTTGTGTCATTCTGTCAGGGCTGCAAGTTTTATAAATCAGTAGACTGACCAACTAAACTTCTGGCTATTTGATATTAATCAGTCTGGGGTGCAATTTAAGGACACACTGGTCCTATCAAATCAAAGCTTCATGATGGGGAAAGACTATAAATCTAAGGCAGGCAGATGCCATTTCCTGCTGATTGTAATCTAGGGCAGCCAACCAATTAAATTTGATTATTAATTAATTAATTAATTAATTAATTAATTAATTAAACTGTATATTACTATAACCTCAATACAGGTGCTAATCTTATATATTTTCATTATAATAGTGTACCAGAATTATTATTTTAATTAGATAAATATTCATATGCCGTTTACTTAGTTAATTTAAAAGGCAAAAGATTCATCCATTGTTGGCTATCCTAGGTTATCATCAACAGGAAATGGCATTTACCTTCCTTGCCCCATCTGATTTGATACATCCAGTTGACATTATGATCAGTGATTTGTGCATCAGGATTCTTTTACCAATAATGATCAGTAATTGGGGGAGAGGAAATAGTGACACTTGCAATGCTTTAACTTCTCATGGCAGATTTTAGAGAGAAGCAATATCTTAAGCAGTGCAACCCCATCGCCCGTGAGAAACATGGGCTTCAATCAATTTCAATAAATGACTGCAAATAAATCGGTTCAAAAATTAATTAGACTTTGAAAAAGGGGAAAGTTTCACTTTAAGGTTTTACCTTACGCATGACTCTCCTTCAAATACATCTTTCCACTTTCCACTATATTTCTAGAGCGCCCAGGGCAGCTCACATCTAAAAACTATCATGAAAAATGTTAAACCAGCTAAACTACAGTTGTGCCATATAAAGAGCAATCTAATAAGGGAAATAACACAGCCCACTTAAGTTAAGGATTATAAAAGGTGCCTGAAACCATTACCAAGAGGGCAGGGAGTGGATATCTTGGGGCAGGAAGTTCCACATCCTCTTGGGTGTCCTAATCAGCTGCAACTCTGATGGCAGCAGGATGTAATGGTGGGTTTCCATTGATGAGCTGAGAAAGCAAGGCCACATTGGCGGAGGTAGCCTTTCAGGTAACCTGGATCCAAGCAGTTTAGGGTTTAAAGGTAATTGCCAATATTTGGAATTTAGCAGAAAACAGACTAGAAGCTAGTGAATCTGGCACAACAATGGAGTCTTATGCTCTAAAGAAAGGACTCTGATCACACAACTGGCTGCACCATTTTGCACCAGCTGTAGTTTCCAAATACTTTTTAAAGACAACCTTACACAGAAAGTCCTACAGTAGTCTAAACTGGATGTAACCAAATCATGCACAACTGTGGCCTGGTCTGCCTTATCCAGGAATAGGTGTAGTTAGTACACCAGCCAAAGCCGTACAAAAGCACCCCTGGTCAAAGTCAGCGCCTGAAAAACCAGGAGCAAAATGGGAGCTAGAAGCACTCCGAAACTGAACAACTGATTCTTTTAAGGGTAGTGCAACATCATCAAATCGGGTTGAACCTATGTTGCTACACCATGTACTTCTTGTCTAGGTTAAGTTTCAGTTTCTTAGCCCACATCCAATCCTTCACTGACTTCAAATTATCCAATCATGACCTTCGCAGACATGATGGAGAGTATTGGTGTCAGCATACCAATGGCACCATACCCCAAATTGCCAGATGAACATGTCCAGTGGCTTTGTACATATTTTAAATGGTTTGGAGGGGCAGGAGAGAGAGAGAGAGAGAGAGAGAGAGAGAGAGAGAGAGAATATCTTGCAGGACACATAAGCTAAAGTCCTGGTTGTCAAAAGCATAATTCCACCAGCACAACCTTCTAATACCTAGAAGCTGAAAGAGGAAGAGGCCAGGACAGAGAATAAAGAAAGAGCTGTGAGTGGAGAGGGGGGCCTTTTCACATCCTTTGGGCCCCTTGGAAAACTCAGCAAACCTGCTGCACCTGACACTGGGTGTGGAGAGTGCAGCTGAATGGGACACAGCCATGGGCAGCCTGAGGAAGTACCAGCCACCTTGGGCCTGCCCATAAAAAGCAAGTCTAGATTGAGAGACTAGGGTGATGCCTGCTGTTTCCAGGAATTCTTGTTGTGTGACTTTTGTGGGTGAGCTGGGTGTTTGTTTGGACCCTGGGTGTGAACCGGGAGGGAGGGAGGATGTGTCAGAAGGAAAATAAATTGATGTTGTGTGTGTGTGTGTGTGTTAGTAACTTTGTTTTAGTGTAACATTTTTATATGTAACATTTTGTAACATTTTGTTCAAGTTGTCTGTTGTTGCTCCTTTTTTGTACACCACTTATAGATACATCAAATATATTAAGTGGTAAATATATATATATTTTTTTACATCTGATAATCAAATCTACCCTCTAGGAAGGATTAGAACCACACTGTAAAACACTACTCCCCCAAATTCCATCCCCACCTCTATTCATATGAAGCCATTGTAAATCGAGTTTTAGATTATGCAATTATTTAAAAAGTGTACATATTTGGCCCTAAATCTGCAAGGCAGTCAGAGACTGGGGAGAGGTGGAAAGATACTGCCTAAGATCTGGAAATTTAGCTTAAATGTAATTTCCAACAGACAGTCTTTGAAGGGGCTGTGAAACATGATATCCTCATGGAAGTCAGTTTGAACGGGTCTATTTACATGGGCTCTGACCACAGTTATTTCCGGGTCGGAGATAAAAGGAATGTGATCATGATGACATTATAGGCGGCTGAGCCAGAAATAGCCTAGAGTTCATCTGTCCTGTTAAACCAAGGTCTGGACAACTGGAAAGCAACTGGGTTCATACAGCTCTCATAGTAATAGCAGGTGCTGCAAAAGCCATTTTTTATCTGAGACCCATCAATTCTTCATCCATCTGAACAGTCGGAGAGGAAAATCCAGATTCAGCACTAACCGTGGATACTACAATTCCCTTGTCTTTTCTGGACATTTGTGCCACAAGATGGGTTAGACAAAACCACAGTCAACTATAAGCCATAACAGCAAAAGAGAGCTTGCATGTCCATAGTGCTGCGTTTCCCAATCTGGTGTCCTTCAAATATTTTCCATTCCAGTTCCCATTCCCAGCCAGCCCCTTTCCTAGCCAGCATGGCCTGTGGTTCAGGGATGGTGGGAAGGGAGTTGTAGTCTTAACAATTTTTGCTGGGAAAAGCTAACACAACAGTTTTTGCTACCAGGTACCAGACTCAAGAGTTCAACAACAATGGAGGTTGTTGCCTTATGCAAGGAATCAGGAACTTGTCTTCCAGATGTTGTTGGATTACAGCTCCCATAATCCCTCACTGTTAGCTATGCTGTCTGAGGTTGATGAGGGCTGGAGAACAACAATTGGAGAGCCACAGGTTCTTCATTCACCTCTGCCTTATGGCATCCTTTGAGCCTCCCAGATGCATTCGATTGGGCACACACAGCTGACTAGATTAGCCTTTTACTAGGCCAAGTGAAGCTGTTCTAGGATGACAGCGTGAAATACACGTGTTTGCAACAGCAACACTTAACTGGGAAAGAAGCAAGTCCAATTAAGCCTTTCATTCTCCCTCTCTCCCACCAGGTGTCACCCTGTTATACACAAAACAAGAAGACTGAAGTTGTTACCTCTCTGCAGTCTTAACAGTTTGATAGTGAAGGCTGGACTGTATGTCTGGTGTGCCCTTGCTCTACCCAGTGGGAGTTGCACAGAATGCATTTGCTGCTACATCTTACTGAGTTGGCGACGTCATCATATTATACACTAAACAGTTATCAACAAATAGACTTGCACTCTCATTCATGCCCAACAGTTGAGATAACAGCTGCAGAATGTTAATTTACTAGCTTTAGGTGTCACCAAACCTCAACCAATCAATCTTACCACAATTGGAGATCAGCCACAAGTCTAAACCTGGATTTCACACAATTAACTGAAAATCACAAATATTTTTTTCCTTCCAACAGTTAGAGACGTAATCTTCCCCATCACTTCCCCTGTCACATCATGGCTGATTTTCAAGGCTTGTTCTGTAGATATACAATTAGTCTGGGGCAGCCAATTTCTTAGAAGACTCAGAGCAAGATCCCCTTCTGACTCTTCACATGTTAGCACTTTAAAGAAAGTTGCCATGCAGTGAAATTTTGATGTATTGGTTTTGCACAACCGTTCCCTCATTTAAATGCACCCTCAAATTTATCATAATGGGCCTGATGATTCCAGCTTCTTGCCACTAGAGAGTGCTTTTCAATCAAATGTATTTGCCGTAGAAGGACAGCCACAATGTGTTTAAATTTCACTTTGTGTGAGAAAAAGTAATATGCAATCTGGGCCTAAATCAAAGTACAACATGGTGTTATCTTCAAAATGGTCTTGATGGGAGGGCTTTGCTCAGTACTGTACTCTTAGCTGGCTGTCTGTCTTGTTCTCTCTGGCAGACTAATTTTCCCTAATTAGACAAATGGGCTTGGTCTCCTCTTTGAAACGGCTTAGGAAAAATCACAGCCGCACAGCAGGGGCAGGGAGACACTTTTAGCCAATAAAGACAGCGGTTTCTGCTAAGAGCAGCTAGCAAGTAGCAGGTCAAAGAGGAAGAGGGGTGTGTGGCCACTGGGAAAACATAAAGGAAGGAGAGCAGAGTGCTCGCCTTTCTTTGTTAAGAGAGTATTATATGAACCTGCCTTATAGGTCTTTACATAGATAAAGATTACTGCACTATTTTGGCTTGAATTTTTTTCTGTTTGCCTTACTTTACCAGAACAGTAATAATAGCCATTGTCACTGAGGGCATCGTACAGGGCATCAAAAGAGCCGTGATCATTTTAGTTGACTTATTCTTCACCATTCCCAACTCTACAATAGGGATTTCCTCACTCACTAAGGTCATTAGGTATGCCCCCCCGTGGTGTCACATGTCCACTTAGCAGCCAATCAGAGTAGGGCCTTTACTAGCACCTATCATGTTAAACAGCCTCCAGAAATTAAGGTATGCAGAAACTATTTTGTGTTTTTGGCACATGCTGTAAACCTTTTTGTTTACCCAAGTGTTCCTGGGTGGTTTACACCAACTGACTACTTGTACTAGATTCTCCTGGATTCTGTGGGCACTGCATTTCTCTTGTTTTCACAATGGAAATGTTTTAAAATAAATGAAAATAAAATACTACCCTTTTCTGAGACAAGGTCAGCAGAACTGTACAGTGTTAAAAATGTGGCCACACCATAGAACTGGATAATAAAAAAACTGGCAGTTTTATTTTCATTCTCCCTCCTAATAGTTATTTATAGGTAAAGGTAAAGGGAGCCCTGACCATTAGGTCCAGTCATGACCGACTCTGGGGTTGCGGCACTCATCTCGCCAAGGGAGCCAGCGTACAGCTTCCAGGTCATGTGGCCAGCATGGCTAAGCCGCTTCTGGCGAACCAGAGCAGCGCATGGAAACGCCGTTTACCTTCCCGCCAGAGTGGTACCTATTTATCTACTTGCACTTTTGATGTGCTTTCAAACTGCTAGGTTGGCAGGAGCAGGGACTGAGCAACGGGAGCTCACCCCATCACAGGGATTCGAACCGCTGACCTTATGATCGGCAAGTCCTAGGCTCTGTGGTTTAACCCACAGCACCACCCGCGTCCCCTAATAGTTATTTATATTTGTAACTAATAATTTAAAGTCATATTATTCACTATAGGTCATAAAACAGCAAACAAACAAACAAACACCACAAACAGCTTAATAAAACTCCAATGACTAAAGTATATCACATTATGCAACAGCTGGACTTGGGGGGCAAGTGTGAAACCACCCTGAGAAATTATTAAGTAATGGCCATGTTAGAGGCTTTCCCCCATAGTAAGTCACATTCAGCCGTGTGTGTTGGATGCTTTTATCATCTGCATTTGTTTTGCTAGAAGCCCATTTCCTATGATGGGTACTTCTTGGTCCTGCAGCAGTGCCAACCCCCCCCCCCCCCCCAATTCTATCAACAGGATTATGAAAATTAAGCCAATTTGCATATATCTACTTTTTTGCACAAGAGATTTGGGGATTTAGAGGAGTGTGGATTAAGAAGAGGGACAGCACTAGGAAATGAAGGAAAAGGTAAGGAGAGTTGTGTTGGCAGCCCAACGAGGTCAGGAAGACAAGTGAAAGGAGTTCATAGGAGCTATCCAGGATATTTAATGCCTTTCTTCCTGAGTACTGGATGCTTTCGGCTAGAGTCTCATTTGGTTCCTAAACTCACAAGGCTTCTTAGATGATCAATTTATAGCACAAAAAAAATGAGCAGTGGTTCGGTCATCTGTTGTATTGAATCCTCAGAGAAGCCTGTCTATTTAAGGATATCTAATTTTCCCAAAAGCGATAGCTTGGTGGGAAAATGTGATGTTCCCAGTATTCATGATAACTGATCCAGACGACATGCCTTTAACTTGAAAGAAACACAAGACTTTTATTCATTCGTTCATTCCGTCACTCACTCTAACCTCATGTTTTGCGATTTCTATGCATGGAATTGGTGTGACTATGTTCTATATCAGGCTTCCTCAAACTCGGCCCTCCAGATGTTTTTGGCCTACAATTCCCATGATCCCTAGCTAGCAGGACCAGTGGTCAGGGATGATGGGAATTGTAGTCTCAAAAACATCTAGAGGGCTGAGTTTGAGGAAGCCTGTTCTATAGTATCCAAAGTTTCAGTGAAAAATGTGAGATGAACTGCTGTAGGATCATTAAGTTCCAAATCCACCACAGAAAAAAGTAGAGAAAGGATCACTTGGATTAAAAAAAATGAAACAAAACAAAACCTCCAAAACTGCTTAAAGATAGGCTACAGTTTCCGTCATCATTACATTTCCTTTTATAAACTTAGTCTGAGCAGCAGATATAAAGCATCCATTTGCAAATGAGCCAGCAGAGGGCTTTCTAGAGGTAGGCAAAGAAACAAAATCTGTGTGATGTTATTGAACCCTTAACACCATATCCCAAATTCAACAGCATCAAAGCTAATTTATATCTAGATTTCTGCAAACACACCATGCAACACATTACCTCATTTGCTAGTAAACTAAGCAGTAGAAAAGCCTATCATTCAGGGTTAAAATCATGGCAATGTGAAACTTAACCTTTGCATTTTTAGCAGACATTTAGTTACATAACCATTGCTTGTTTGTTTAGTCGTGTCCGACTCTTCGTGACCCCATGGACCAGAGCACGCCATGCACTCCTGTCTTCACATAACCCTTACTGGCATTAATTTCAACATCTACCTTAACCTCCACAACTTTAATCCCTTTGTAAGTACTGTAGTATTTACCACACCCAACATTTAACACATGCATTTATAGGAGATAGGAGTCAAAAGAGATTGAATAAAGATCCACTTCCTTATAGCATTCATAACTATGACATTCAAACATAACAGAACATTAGAATGTCAAACCAGTGCTCCCTTCTGCTGCCCAGCCTGCAATATACTTGTAACTGATTATGGCAAATTAATTTGGGTGCTTAGAAACCATTCTAACTCACTTCTAATGAGGATTTGTGCAGTACACTGCCAGCCAAATGGTTCAACTACTTAATGCAGGGATAGGGAATCTGTGGGTCCCCAGAAGATGCTAGACTCCAACTCCCATGACCCCACTAGCTGGGGCTGATGGGAGTCAAAGTCCAACAACATCCGGAGGGCCAGAAGCTCCCCATCCCTGACTTTGTGAAATCATTTTTGTGCCCTACAGGCAAACTTGCAGCTAGTCAGTGAGGTATGATCAGTTTGGTTCATGCAAGTGAAATAATCAAAAGAGTTGGGCCTAAAATACACAGCCGGTATAAAAACCATCAATTGTGAGAGCATTCATTTGAGGAGAAAGCACTTTAAAAAGCAATGTGCTATATGGTTCAAGAGTCAAAGTGAGAGAGACAAATTTTAAAATAATAATTATAATAATAATAAATTTAGCAGAAAGGCTTTAGAAATATTCTTACCATGCTTCAGATGTAGGCAGCTGTCATTCGTGGGGCTGCACCTGTAGAAGATTGTTGCTTTTAACAAATTTCCATTGAAGAATTTATTTTATTTTTTGCACACTCCAAATAAAAGGTATTTTACTCGAATATTGATTGCCGATTGATTTCCTCTGCCTTTCATGGTTCTTATACCAGCCATTTTGTTTTATTTAATATACAAAAAAGTGAAAGGACCTCACTGATGCTTTGAGCCAACCTACCAGGCAGCTGTAAAGACCAGCTCCTCCTGTCTTTTTAAAAATGTTTAATTACATTGGAGAACTATAGAAGAATATATGAAACAGTGCAGCATCCCCATACCAAATCAGTCAACAAGTTATCTTCACAGTGAGGGAATGTGTAGACCCGAGATACCTGTTGCTGCCTGTCCCTCCCCCCCCCCCCTACTTCTGGAGGTCAGTAGAGTCAGTAAGGACTATGATTCAATCAGTAGTGGCTCCCAGCTGCTGCTTGTTGAAGCTAGACCAGGATGCAGATTGGAATCAAAGGAAACAGCCATCCACTGCTTCCTTTTTAAAACATCCATGCCTGTAGGTGTAGGGGTAGTGGTGGCAATTCCGCAGCTACTGCAAACAATCTTCAGCTGCCATTGCCATTAGAGCATGAGCTTGTACAAAGAAGCAGCAAAGGCTGGATGCAGTGGCGTAGTGTGGGGGCGTGCAGTGGGGGCCGGCCACACCGGGCACAACATCGGGGGGGGGGAACGCTCGCCACCTCCGGAGTCGCCGAAGAGCCTCGGGAGCAGGCTGTAGCAGAGCCCCATGTCTCGTGGAACCGACGAGCTGTGCGCGCATCCGGGCTGAAGGCGTCCGGCAGGCAGCGGCTCTCAGCGCTCGCCGCAGAGGGTGCGCCAGGCAGCCCCTCCTCACAGCCCCGCCACCGCTGCTGCTGCTGCAGCTGCTGGGCCATGTTGCATTTTCCTCGCCTCTCTGCCCTCCTCCTCCTCCGGGCAAGCGGCATCATTTGGGCAGCAGCGCCAGCGGCAACTTGCCTCAGATCACCTGGCACGGGCCCGCCGCTGCCGCCGTGGCTACCTTACCGTAAATACCCCAGCCCAGGCAGCAGCAAGAAGCAGCTGGCAGCAGCAGCAGGTTAGGGGTTAGGGGCGCAAATTACTTGCCTTGCCCCGGGTTAGGGGGCGCAAATTACTTGCCTTGCCCCGGGTGCTGACAACCCACGCTACGCCGCTGGCTGGATGTCCTACAAATGGTCTTCTTCTGTCTGTGCAGACCTCTGGCGAAGAGCACTTGGAACGTATTGTAAACTGCGCTTGCAGGTGTTATCAGTGATCTCCAGGCTTTCTGCCTGTACTGACCTCCAAGAAAAGGGAAGGGCACACTTCCCTTCCAAATGTCGAAACACAGTACAGAGCTGGATTCCATACATTCCCTCAAAATGAGAGCAAGTCTATAGTTTGACACCCCACTGAGTGTAGAAGGAAAAGGCAATAAAGACAGCAGTAGTATCCATTAGAATATGTACTATTTGATATAGAAGTGTTTGTGCAAAGAATTCTATATATAGAACCAGAAATAAGCATTAAAGGAAGTGCTGAATTTTTCAAATAGCACACATATTTAACATGAAGCTCTACTCGTAAAGCATACCTGCAGTAGACTCTTGTAGCTTTTCTCTCTTCCTCTTCTTTTTCTTTCCCTATATTAGGCAAGAAAAGCGGGGAGGGGGGCAGACACTTTTTACAATCATATAAATCACCTTCCTTCAAAATACTTAACATTTCTGAAAGGGTGATAGCACATCAAAAGCCATTTCTGATTATCTCCATGTTATTTTTAACTATTATATTCATTTGGGGTTTTCCAGCCAAAGCAAATTCAATATCTCCATATTTATGTGATCCCTCAAGGATTATTCTTCTAACAATTTTGCCTATATTCAGGTACAAAAAACTTAGGAGTTTCAGTGCAGTGTAAAAAGATCCTCCTCAAAACTGAGCTCTAGGCTCTGCAAGGTGCCTTAAACCTTACTCAGTTGTTTAAGTGTGAAGAGTACTTCTTTTAGTAGAAATCATTTCAAGGAAGAAAATATCCTAGATGACTATACTTGCAGGAAGCAGACACATTGAAACTTGTTTCAGAAAAATGCTACCGGACCCCAGTTACATATATTATAATGAGTAATAGACTAAAACAACATTTGAAGCCATGATTCAAGTTGTAGGCCTGTATTTGTAAGCCAAAAGCTCTATATAACTGTAATAAGGAGTGGTAACGTGAAATGCTGCAAAATGATGCATTTCTGCAACAAAGAGTAACATATAAATCTGTGCTCTTGCAAATACTCATGACTGCCTCAAAACATTTTGGTCAGGGTGTTTGACAGAAAGCAAAGCATTTTCCAACTGGAAAGAGATATTGCAGTTTTAAATGTCGGACTGGCTATCACATGTTTTCAGCATAAACTCTCAATATAACCAATCTATACTCTGCAGCACATGGGTTTAGCTCCTAGTAGCTGCATGGTTACGGTACTACCCTCCTCTCTCCCATTTTAACACAATTCATTATGATAAAACAAGTCTTTCAGAAGAGATTTAAATTAAGAGCAGACAAAAGGTTTTATTAAGTGAATGTAGGTTCTGGGCAAAAGAGATTCTCTGTGCTCTGAAGCTCAGTGGCTCTTTTATGGCGTTTTACTCAGGGGCAAGTCTATTTACCTATCATTAACTAGGCATACTGGATTATGGCTGTAGCAAACAAAGGATTGAGGGGTTTTTTATGAATGTGTGACACATTGCATTTTCAAAGTAAGAACTAGGTCTGGGATTAGGCTTCTCTTTGAATTCTTTATTTAGGAGTGATCAAGGCGCAATCTTAGCTAATTCCCAGACAAATAGTTTCTAGGCTAGCATGGGTATGGAAATTTTTTTTTTTTAATACAGACAGATAAGTTTTAATGAGTAAATGGCAAAATGTTCAACATTAACAGTATCATCACTGGGTTTTGGTATGAGCGGTGTAGCTTGTTAATTTTTTTCATAATTAAATATGTATAATTTTTTTAAAGCAGCACTGACTAAACAGTTTTTTTATAATTAATTTATAATACGTCTGCAGCTGAAGATGACTGTTCTTTTCAAATCAAGGTGTGAAATTTAGTTTACATCCATCCTACCTACTTAATAAAATAAAATAAAAGCCATACACAAACAAGCCTTAAACACAAAGCACAAACATACAGCTCAGATTAGTTCCAGGAAAATCCAACAAGCCACCTTCAGAAGAGATTCATTGTCTGTGTTTTTATTAACCATGTGATAAGCATGCGTCAAAAGAGTTATCAGGTGGGGGACATATGTGAATCAGTGCTCCAGATGTTTGCAAAGCTATCTATCCCTTAATTGCCGTTTTGATGTTATTTGTCACATGGCATAAAGCTGGACCAGGAACACACCCATGGCCAATTCCAGATTAGTTTGGGATATGCAGAAGCAATCTAAAGAAAGGCAAGAGAATAAATGGCAATTCAAAGTGAACACAAGGCCGACGGTGCATCTCATGGCCCAGCTGCTACCCTCACCTAGACTTTTAACTACTGCAAATGCTAGCTGAAGAAAGTGTAAATAATCGGCTTACGTAGTTGTCCCTTGCAGACCAGCCTGGGTAGAGCTGCATGTGTAGCTGCCTTTCTTTCCGAGCTAATTCATAATATTTAGCTTGTTCTTCACGGGACAATGCGTGCCACTGCAAATAAGGAGAGAAAGAACGAACGTTACGTTTTTGTACAAGAACATGCTAAAAATAAAGGACAGCATTAGTTCTAATTTCTCTGGTTCATGGGAAAACACAGAGTGCTCAATGATAAGGTAAGAGAAGCTCCATATTATACACAGAGGATTATTTAAGTAGTAAGATCCATAGGAATTCTAACCCACTTTGTTGGCATACCCACGGTGATAGTGTTTCAAGATAGTCTTCCATGGAGGTTGAGTCTATCAACCACAATTCCTATGCTCTGCCTCCAAAGTCAGAGGCAGTATACCTCTCAATACTAGATGCTGAGAATCACATGGGGGGAGAGAGTGCTGTTGCACGTTTCTCCTGTCTGAGAGCTTCCCCTAGAGATCTGGTTGGCCACTGGCAGAAGAGGACACTTTGACTGGATGGCCCTTCAGCTAGCAGGGCTCTTCTAATGTTCTTAGGCAGGGGTCGGCAAACTAAAGCCCGGGGGCCGGATATGGCCCACCAGGCTCGTTAATCCAGCCTGCGGACCTTGCGAACCCTGCCACCCATTTGGTCAATCCCTGCTCTAAACCGGCGTGGTGCGGAGGCCTCCCCACTCGGGGACTGACTTCCATGATGCTGCCATGGCAATTCAACTTGGAAAATCCTCTTTTCATCATACTGCTAAAGATGTTGAACTGATACTTGGAAAGAAAAAGAAATCTAGACAACAGGATCTGAAGTTACTATTAGAACAAAAAATGGCCTGAAACCTAGAATATATTTAGTTTTGGTACGTAAGAGACTCAAAAGCCATTGCAAAGTTTTGAGACCATGAAGTGGGTACCATCTGAACAGACAGACAGGTAAAAGCAGTCTATCTTGCTAGTTGCTTTCTGCAAGTGAGATTAATGGTAGCAGTTGACAGGTGGGACACAGAAGCAGGAGATAGGGCCTTGGAGTAAGAAGTCACCCTAGTTATAAAAAATAACAATCTTTTTAAAGTCAGCTACTCTTACTCGTTGTGTACATTCATGTCCTTGCATGGTCAGAAGCATCACTGGCTCTAATCTGAGCACCAGTGATGGGGCAATAGAATATCATGTTTTTCTATCTCTCGAAAGGGTAGCAGGTATGTTCATTCTTTAGTGGGAGCTCTGTCACACTTCCAGGCATTCCTTTCCTTTGGGAGCATTTATATTTCTCGATTTCCATCACAGACTGAGGCTGGAACAACATTTTTTATTGCTGTGGTTACTACTATAGTCTTCAGCGAACTTTTGAGTTTAATGTTTCAAAACCCATTCTGATTAATTGGCATTTCAGGACTGGACTTCAGCTGTTCCAGCGCAAGGCAATCTTTAGAACAAGTGAACAGCCATCTCTCTCTCTCTCCACATACACACACCATCTCCAAGCCACAGCAGCTTTTGCTGTCAAGAAGCAGCCAGTTCCAGCCCCCGCAGCTGCCTGTCAGCTGTTTCACAGCAGGAAGTGAGGGTAGAAGCTTAGGGCTTCCAAGAGCCAAACAGCAGGGAACAGGAGAGGGAGCCAGCAGGGGACAGAGCAGTAGCACAGAAGGTATGCTGCTTTCCTCCCAAGGGGCTGATAGTTTTCTAATAAAAAGGTTTGGGGGTCCTCCAGAGGGAATCACAAAGGTTAGATCATCATCTCTGCATCTATGTTTTATCACCCAAATGTAATATTCTGAATAATTTGCCACCATTATGCAAGACACGGTTGTTACCCAACATTTTAGCAACTCCTCATTTTTTCTGTCTCCTTTGTTTATTGTTTGCTGTTGGTGGGCAATTACACATGTGGTCAGTTTTAATTTAATTTAATTTAATTTAATTAACTGATGGGATCGGTTAGGGTTTAGGAGCAATAGCAACCCGAGAGCTGTGGAAACATATAGCACAGTTATCCCAGACTTCTGTACAAATGTACAAACAGTGCTTAAAACACTGTATTAATTTATTTGGTAAGTGGGGTTGGGAAAGGTTTTGCGGCAGCAACATTTCAACGCTTTTAAACAGAACTCTCTCTCTCTCTCTCTCTCTCTCTCTCTCTCTCTCTCTCTCTTAGTTTGTGTACTGAAGTTGCTTTGGAAAGAAGTCTCAACAGAAGCCTGGAAAGATTCCCACAACACCGTTCTCTCCTCCCGCCAACCCCCAGCTACAAGGTGATTTCAGTTGTGCGCCATCTGCCACTGTGTTCAAAGTTTGGCTTTTAGCAGGCCATCGCAAATACTACAAAAGTGATATTTGATGTAACATGCCAATAGTCAAATCCTCTTGTGTGTTGGCAGATGCACAGAGCCAGCTGACCTCAGGCTAAAGCGACTTGTGTACAGACACAGGAAAGACCTTTCCTTCAAATATGTCCTTCGGAGGCAGCATGTGCAAACAGTCCATTTATTACCCCATAAGTTCTGCCTACGTAGGACGGGCCTCAGTGAGAAGTCAGTGTGCTTCCTTCATCCTTGAACAGCATGTGTTTAGCAAGCAAATTAAACATTCAGTGGCTGGGGAAACCCAAACACGGTGCATAAAGTGGTGGGCAAACATAATGCCCCCTCTATCGCTAGCTGAAATGTTGGAATAACCATTCTCTGTTCTTCTTTGTCAAACGTGGTTAGCTGTAGAGAATGTAGGATTTACAACTCGGGGCGGGGGGAAGGGCTGGAAACTTTACATTATGTGCAACGCTGCACAGAAATGCAGCCTAAAGTAAGAGCGGAGAATGAGAAAATACAAAATGAGCAGGTCCCTTGGCTGAGCCCTGCAAAGGGCTTCCTCCAGGCATGGAAGCTGCAGACATGCACTTCAACAAAATGAATACTCACTTGGCCGTCAGACACACTCTACACCCTTACTTAAGGCAAGTTGTCCTCTGAATACTAGTTACTAGGAATTGCAGATGGGCAGAGAGTGCTGTTGCGCTCATGGTCTGCCTACAGGCTTCCATAGGCATCTGGTTGGCCACTGTGAGAACAGGATGCTTAACTAGATGTTTCCTTGGCCTGATCCTGCAGGCTTGTCTTACAGGGAACAAGGCAAAGGCAAAGGGAACACCCTCCCATCAGATGTCAAACAGATAGCCCTGTATTGGGAAGTTTTTAATGTTTGATGTTTGCTGTGTTTTTAATAGGTTGGAAGCTGCCCAGAATAGCTGGGGCAACCCAGTCATATGGGTGGGGTATACGTATTATTATTTTCTTATATTTTTATTTCTTAAAGCAGCATACATACATTTTTTTTCTCCCCATCCTTCACTCAGTGCTCTTAAGTAAAAATGTTTTATTGCTGTTGTGGTTTAGACTGGCGTGGTAATTCAACTACATAGATCCATCAAAATTGATGGACCTAACTTAGTCATGTTCATTAATATCAATGGGTCTACTCTGAGTAAAACTTAGTTGACTACCAACCTAAATTGTTTATTAGCTAATTATGTATTTTAACTTTGCATACAACCTTGAACCTGCTGAAGCACAAAGAATAATAATCATCATATACATTTGAAAATAAATAATACATCACCTTCTCATTAACTTTTAGAAGGAACCCTTTTCCTTAAGGAATGTTCTGGGACTGGGGAACCTTGTAGTAGGCAATAGCCAGCCAGTACAGTGAACAACCAGCTTATGTAGCAAATTTTTATCCATCCTCCAGAACTCAAAGCTAGAGTGCGATGAGAAATTTGGACTGAATACACCTACAATGCTTCCAAATTGTCAACACTATTTTAACAATGTTACATCTGCCTTCATCTAGGACAGAGTGGTCCAGAATACTGCTCAAGGGCCACGTGCAGCCTGAAATACCTTTTTTGGTGGCCCTTGACAACATTTGATGCCCGCCCCCAGCCCTCGGGATGCCTTCCCAAAGCTTGGTAAGTGAGACACTGGGCTTTGGGGAGGAAGCACGAGGGCTCTGACAGGGTGCTAGTTAGTAATTCCCAACTTTGGGAAGGAGGAAGGAGGGCTCCAGGATCCTACCAGAACCTCGTGACTTCTTCCCAAAGCATGGCACCTCACTTAGCGAGCTTCCAGAAGACAGTGTGAGGGCTTGGAGAGTGTCAAATTTTAGCCTTTGGGTTCCGTGTCAAAGTACTCTTGCAGTCCACTTTGTATGAAATGTTGGACTGCCCTGATCTAGGAGGACTATCAATTGTTTTGACCCATGCCATGGGTTCCGAAATGTATGCATATTATTGAATGTGGTGTGGAAGTTTCTCTCAACCTGCCCAATAATCTTCAAACGTCTACACCCCAAAAGTGGTTTGTTTCACAACACAAGTATAGCAGACAATACATTCACACTCTTTTGTCCTTTAAAAATACCAAAATATTTGGCATGAAAAGTTTTTTAAAGGTTTTGAAGAGGTACTTCCATGGAACTAAATTTGAGTGTACTTTCTGGAGTACAGCTACAGCTGTCTACCCAGAAAGGCAGCACTTGGATTCCTGCCTAGGTGCTATCCTTTGTAAGCCATTATCAAACACTGAGACAAATCATGGAATAAAGGACATAGGAGCTACCTTGGGAGACGAGAGGTAATTGGACTTGTAAGTCTTGCAGAAAGCTGTCAAAATATAGACAAGAGCTTAAGCTAATTCAGTGTTTGTGAAAACCAAAGAAGGTATATTCTGTCCTATGGTGTATTTACACAGCATAATAATAAAACACAGAGAACGTGCTTTGATAGAACCCAAGCAATAAACATTATAGTATTCTTTGCAAATAGAGCCCTAATCACTCTGACGTCAAGTCTCATTTTAAAAGCCAAGGGTTTAAGTAACTGGCAAGCATAGTGAAAGCTAAAGAAATATCAGAAGAGAATTAAAATTTAGACTTAAAATGAAAGTCTCAACTTGCAAATGCAACAAAATAGTAGTTATATTGCTAATACCAGTGGGTTTTTTTTGCGGGACGCAGGGATATGCATACCCCTAAACATTTTGTGAATCTAAGTTTGGCCTCATTGAGGGGCAGTATTTCAATATGAGTAGGAAAATGAGAGTACCCCTAAACATTTTTTTAGAAAAAAAAGTACTGGCTAATACTTTAAGGAAGGTATCCTATGAAAATATTGCAGAAGAAAATAAAACATGCACTGCAAAATGTACTTCTTTCTTCCAGCACAACTTCTGCATATTTCACCATGGCTATTTGTACACATTTGTTCAAATCAAAGCATGAAAACAAGTGGATAACAAAGGCCAATCTAGTGTAGTATTCTCTTACTACGGTGGACAGTTAGATGTGTATGGGAAGCTCGCAAACATGACATAAGTGCAACAGGATTTTCTCCACTCATGTTCCACTGCCACTGACAGTCTTATGACACATGGCTAGGACATCTGCATGAAATATGAAGCTGCCTTTTACTACTGGTCTCCTAGGGTGGAGGACTGCTTTCATGTGGCAGGCCAGAATCTTATCTCCCCTCCATCTCCACAAATGAACTTTGATAGGTATATAGGACGCTAGGGACGCGGGTGGCGCTGTGGGTAAAAGCCTCAGCGCCTAGGGCTTGCCGATCGAAAGGTCGGCGGTTCGAATCCCTGCGGCGGGGTGCGCTCCCGCTGCTCGGTCCCAGCGCCTGCCAACCTAGCAGTTCGAAAGCACCCCTGGGTGCAAGTAGATAAATAGGGACCGCTTACTGGTGGGAAGGTAAACGGCGTTTCCGTGTGCTGCGCTGGCTCACCAGATGCAGCTTTGTCACGCTGGCCACGTGACCCGGAAGTGTCTCTGGACAGCGCTGGCCCCCGGCCTCTTGAGTGAGATGGGCGCACAACCCCAGAGTCTGTCAAGACTGGCCCGTACGGGCAGGGGTACCTTTACCTTTTTAGGTATATAGGACAGCCTACTAGCCCATCCTAATGATGCCAGTGATTGACACTTGTAAAGGTCTTTTGTGCTGCTTGTTGGGCTCTTTGGACGCACTGTGCCACAGAGCTTTGCAAGCACTGCCAATTGGCGGAGCCTGCAAAGCCTCTTTTGGCCAACACCTGCCTTTACCTGCCACACACCTGGTGTCATATATGACTGCAGGTGTGGGGCTGGTGGGTGTGGCTGGTGAGTGTGGCCACCAGCCTGGGAAGCCTCACTTCTGATCTAGCCTAGGTCACAGTCAGGAGTCTTTTTGGTTCTCCTACCTGAGAGCCTTGTAAATGGAGATCTGTGGACTTACATTTGACCCTTTATGCATGCAAAACACATGCTTTACCTTATGGACCCCTGCTTTATGACACAACAAGACTACTTGCTTTCATTTTAAACTGCATCACATAGCTCCCAGTAGCCAGTGACTACGCTGTCGAGGTGGGTACCGGGGCAAGGGTTTGTTGGACAGCACATACTGAACACAGAACATGCACATACACAGATATGGTTGTGTCATACCCTTCTGCCAAGAATCTGATTGATAGCTGCACTTTCTTTCAGAGTACACTCTGCTACGACATTCGCTCTCATCTCTTTCATGTATAACATGAAAGCATTCAGAGGCTTCTTAATGTGAGGTCTTTTGGGCTCCTGTTCTTTCCTCTGTTCATGCTGAGGCTTCCTAAAGGTAGCAGGAGGAAAGGAAATACAGAAAGAGCAACTGTTACCATTTTCAACATGTTATTTCAGATGACCAACTATTATTCTGAGCAGCCATGCTTGATTGGTTATCACATTTTTGGAGAGAAGAGGAAACACCCTATATGTTATATCACAATGTTCCTCCACCAGTGGATTGGGACCCACTTTCAGGTAGTCCTCAGTGCGCCACAGCCTATCCAGTGCCTCCTAACTGGCTTGCCCCACCAACCCCAGATATAACCCCAGGCTTCTAGTTAGATGGGTGCTAGCACCAGCAACCCTTTGCATGCTGAGTCAAGATGGTCAGGGGCCAGTGAAGTTCCGGGAGTGGGGCAGGGGTGGGGAAAGGCATGAAGGAAGGTGCTGGAAGAGGGGAATGTTGTAGGAAGGAGAAGGGAATATAAAAGAACCAGGAGGGAGGAAATAAAGTGGCGAGCTGTTGTGTTGTGCTTTTGCAGGAGGGTGGTGGTGGGTACAAGTTGAGTGCAAAGAAGAGCATGAAAATAGCTTACAGGATATGGGTAAAAATCTTTTGAGAGACAGGTGGGGATGGGAAGCAGAAAAAGATAGAAAGAAAGAAAGAAAGAAAGAAAGAAAGAAAGAAAGAAAGAAAGAAAGAAAAGAAAGAATGCCTTTTCCACTTAAAAACATTTGGATAAGCAAATTCTGCCTAAAATGATGAGGATGTCACATCATCTCCAGAACAAATACAGTGGTACCTCGGGTTACATACGCTTCAGGTTACAGACTCCGCTAACCCAGAAATAGTACCTCGGGTTAAGAACTTTGCTTCAGGATGAGAACAGAAATCGTGCTCCAGCGGCGCGGCAGCAGCAGGTGCCCCATTAGCTAAAATGGTGCTTCAGGTTAAGAACAGTTTCAGGTTAAGAACTGACCTCCGGAACGAATTAAGTTCTTAACCCAAGGTACCACTGTATCTGTACTTGAGGAAAGCTGAGCTATGGACTTTCATTCTAGGGTTCAGTTCCCAAAAGACCCATTTTGTCAAGCTTGGGAATTTTATCACTGAAGAATGCCACTGATCCTAGGGATGGAGGCAACTATTCTAGACCCTTGTTATTTTGCCTAATTCCATTCTATCTCTGCATTAACTTGCATTTTAAATAATAATCTTTAAATACACATTTAATATTTTAATATGTAATTTCATGTGTATTCTCCTCTTAAAACTCTGAAAACATTGGAGAAGCCTGAAGTCCAGTGGACAGCTGCATCCCAATATGCTCATTACGCTGAGAGGTGAGGATTTTGTAAGCATGCAACTAACATGGGGGTTACGTTCTGGGGATTGCACCTAAAGCCAAAATTACATAAAGTCAAAACCCACTGGGTACAATGCTGGGCAGGATTGCCAAAGTCATTTCCCCCAGAACCCTGCCCCCTTTCCATCCCCCTTTTAATCTTTTTATATATTTTTTAAATACTAATGCAATCACTATTTCTTTGTTGAAGAATACCAAACATTGACATGATATTTAGACACAGATTCAATTATTTCCAATGGGAAGAGAAAAAGAGAAAGAAAGACTGAGACTACTTATTTGCCATGCTTACTCAGCTTTTAAGGCATTGCAGATGAAAGATCAATTAAAGACCAGAGGAAAACTCACACGTGCATTAAGTCACTGTCTGTGTGTGGATGTTCTTGTTTGACTTGAGGTGTTACAATAGCTGGGTGAGGGATTCCAGTTGTGTGGGGTCCTGGAGGACCAGGGATCATATGATGTGAAAACCTACAAAAAAGAAAAAAGTACAGTCTTCTTCATAACGGGAACTCAAACACAGCATAGGATAACTACAAATCACTCAAGACAGGCCTAGGAGGCAGTTCATTCATACCACTTAAGAGACCATGATACACCAATGTAGGAAACAATTATTTGGCTAAAATGTGTTTTACAAATAGGGTTTTTAGTCCCCTGTTATCTGTGGCTTTGGGAATCTGAAATTAGACACAAGTGAATTTAACATGGCCAATAATTTCAAAAGAATAAAGCCCTTAACCAAAAAAACTGTTTCCACACAAGTATAAAAGATATTGAGTTATCCACCACCAGCCAACAAAAGGTAGTAATTGTCATGCAGAAAATTAAAAAAACCTCTAACAAAGGTAACTTGCATATCTTTATAAAAGGACATTAAAACCTGTCTTACATTTCATCAACCTTACTTGATCATATATCAAACTTTTAAGTCCCCAAGCATGTGGGGGAAAGAATATGGGCTAGTATTTTGCCTTAGGCACAGATCCAAATCAGTGTGCTTCTATTGGGATGGCTCATACTACAGATAAATTGGAATTAATACTTAAAATGGCATTACTGAATTAGTTTGCTACTTCCCCTTTGAGGCTTCTTTAGTTTTCTCTCCCCCCGCCCCCTCCCTGAAATGTGTTGGTAAGGTAACCTTCTTGCATATTACATCAAGAAACTCACAGGGCAAGGAAATTAGCATGTGCTCTTTAAGAGTACACTGAAATGTTTTTAATGGTGGCTTGCTCAACTAGGAATTTGCAAGACATCTTATTCCGAAAGATGCATAAAAACAGTGATTAAAGGGGCAATATTATGACAAAATCCACCAAGATGAGCAGTTTAGGATGCAGCAGATCTATGGCTCAGCCAGCTGTCTTAGCCAGCATTAAGTCCCAACCCTGGCTCAGCTGAAGATATGCTGGTGTAATTTGCTCATCCTGCCTTAACCAAGGCTGGCATAAATCAGCAGAAAGGGATGTGGCAGGAGCGTGATCAGAGGGGAGGTCTTAGGCTGGATCCTAAGCCCATTCAACTTGATCACGTGACTTGGCAACCTGGCATAGAACACTATTTTAAATACCAGGCTTAGGCACAGCAGCAGTCCCACTGCTGAATGGGGTTTGGATCTGGTGTAACTTTATGCAAGTTTAACTTACACCAGTGTGCTTTACGCCGGCTTCTTATGCATAGGATTGGTCCCTACATGATAAAAGCACTTGCAAAGAAATGTGATAGAACCCACACCTAAATAGCAAAAGTTGTGTGTTTTAAATATGTGTAAAATATGCAGAGGTTCGCTGAAACCTTTGGGTACACCAAGCACAGGATATAGAGGCCACCTTCCCATAGTGCAGAAATGTAAAGTGTGACGCGAAAGTGTTGTCCTTGCCATGTCCCAGTTAGTGCTGCTTGCTTGCACTAACGCTGCCACCCATTCACACGCCACTATTACAGATATAACCATGTGTACACAGCTTCTTTGCCTTTATTTTAAAACAGATTTGGGCTTGGAAATTTCTTTGAGGTGCTGCAGTCTACATGAAAAGAGTAAAGCACAGGAGCAGGGAGTGAAGCCAAAGCGACTCTGATCAAAGGAGTGACCATTTTATATTTAGTGGTTATATTCATGGGGTGCAAAACGACAAACACCAGTGCAGTTTGAATGACTATCTGGTCTTTTATTATCATTATTATTATTTTACATTTATATTCCACCATTCTTTGCATTACCCATAGTATTACTTAGGGTTTCCAAGAAGTCTTCTATTCAGGCACTGATCAAACCCAGACCTGTTTAGCTTCAGCAAGGCTGCGGTAACATGTGCCTTTAGACCAACATTCCCCAACCTGGTGCTCTCCAGATGTTTTGAACTATAGCTCCCATCCCTCCTGACTGCTGGGCCATGTTGGCTGGGACTGATGGGAGTTGTAGTCCAAAATATCTGGAGGGCACCAGGTTTGGGGTAGGCTGTTTCAGATTCCAGCCGTGACTATATGCTGAAGGTCATTAGCATGTGATTTAGATAAGCTGTATAAACACAGTATAGTTTATAGGTATAAATGCATTTTAGCTGACTGGGGGAAGGGGGTAGCAAGCAGAGGCATACACCAGGATGCAAGCAGGGGAGCAAACTGCCCCTCTAATTCCAGCAGTTACACCTCAGCCACTCATTCCATACCTAGACCTACCTTGACATGGAAGTGTCGACTGAAAGTGAGGGTGGGTAGGGCTGCCTGAATCCACTTGAGATGGGATATACAGGCTGACCTTGCCTGAGGTCACAGAAGAAAGGAACCCATCAATAATACCGTAACAGAAGTGAGCTTGCCTTTTTACCAAACACCAACGAGTTGAGATGCGAGGTATCAACGAAAGCATACTGCACTGCATTCTGATTTAGGGTTCTACAGCAGGCAACCTTGGCCCTCCAGATGTTTTTGGCCTACAACTCCCATGATCCCTAGCTAGCAGGACCAGTGGTCAAGGATGACAGGAATTGTAGTCTCAAAACATCTGGAGGGCCGAAGTTGAGGAAGCCTGCTCTACAGATTCCCGACTGAGAAAGACCACCACCACGGATCTTGGGAACATTAACTTGAACTGGATAACCTTCAGCGCTACCTTTAACACTTTCTATAAAATGGATTTGAATAAACTAGAATTTGCTTTGTGATAAGGGGTGCAGTATTGACTTGCCAATGAAACCCTAGAAACTATAGTTCTGTGAAAACAGGGTGGGTGTCTATTGATCTCTAACAAAGAATCCTCTGTGAACTGCAGTTCCCATGATTCTTTGAGGGGGGCTCTCTGGCAGTCAAAGTGAGACAAAACTTATACCCATAGTTCCACTACAACCAACAGATATTTACATGTCAGTCTGCCAATACAGCACATTGAAAATGGAAAAGTTTTTACCATGGGACTAATTATATTTCTGAAAAGTGTTAGTAGCATCAGTAACTCCCAAAGAACATTGATTTGTCAGTAAAGTCACTTCAGGGTGTTGCAAGATATCATTATGGCGATTATCTGGGAAGATAAACCTCCACATCGAGCAAAAAAAGCATAAATGAGACCTAGATCCTAAGAACTGCTAGCTTTACCAAGCATATCCTTAAATTAACAGGATTTAGGAGTAAAGGATAAGGTTTTGTCATGCAAAATAAATAAATAATAAAATGTTACTCAAATAACCATTAAATATAAATTTCAATTTCAGTGGTACTTCAAATTTATATATTTTCTTCTATCAGGATGAGGTGGAGAGGACATATATTGGAAATATTAAATTTTGGAAGCTGATGTTACTGCATATGTTTTGGACTTTTCCTTATTTATCTATTTTGTGGCAAAAAGTGCTGGTAATAATATAACTGGCTGCAACATTCCTAAAACACCTAAACTGATTCTCTCTGCATATTTAAATGAGGTCTTAAATGACGAGGATTCGGATTAGTGACTACTATTTACCGATTGCTAGATTGGTTATCAGTGGTAACTGAAAATCTTTGAAATCCTTCTTTTTGTGAGTGGATAGTAGCTTTTAATAAGCAGCACTCTTTACTAAAGTTAGCTATTACAAAAAAGGCCAAGAGGGTGAACACACAATAAATTTATGGAAAAAATAAGATTATACATAATATATACAGGTAAAAGATAACATCAAACCTAGTTCTTTAGTCTAATTAATATAATTCCTTTCTGGCAACTATATTGATTATAGGGTATTGAGTTAATTATTTTAATAGTCCTGCCAAATCTTATTGGATCAATATATTTGGGGAAAGATTGTGTATATTTGTAAACTAATTGCATTTTTTAATATTTATGATTTCTATATGAAGGGGGCATAGTGGATTCAAATTCCTGAAATGCGGTAGTTTGAGTGCACCATACAGACAAGCATAAGAAGCACCTCTGCAGCTTCATAAGATTTTGTTTTTGCCTAGTCTTTTCTAGGCAAGGTGTTGAGGCAGCTTATTGTCTTGTTGACAGCATCACTTTTCCATGACCTACTGAAGTTACCTAGTATGGTTTGAAAAGATGCAAACAGTTCTCTTTTCTCGGTAGTGAAAACTAAGCATGTATTTTACTGAAAGATGTGTATGCAAGCAACTTGAGTGCAAAACATGAATCTTAAGAGACGGAGAGAGAAAGCAGGGCACACAGAAAACAAACCAAAAACTATTGGTTTGAAGTTCCAGTCTTCTTCAGAATGCCATATCTCACTAGCACAAATTGATTGCTTCAAATACTTTGAACTTTTTCTGCTTAGTTTACATTGTCTTTTCCTCCAGCTTGCATTGATGCAACTTCTGAGCAGGATTCAACACACTTAAGTAGCAAAGTTCAGAGAGAATAATTGATCTACTCTTGAAAGACTTCGCTCAATTCTATTTAAGCAGAGCTATCGATTGACAGATTTAATGTTTTAAGAAATTGGCATTTCCAAAGCTATTGGCCTTTTCTTTTGCTCACCATGACGGTCTTCACACTTAAACAGAGCTCTGCGTGTGTGCAGTAGGGAGGGCCAGTGCACCAAAGGGTTGGGGGAAAAGAAAAAGAAATCCAAATATAGCACATTTTCAGCTACAGTAAGCAGAGCGTAAGAGTAATCTGTGCTAGACTTCATCATTTGTGTTATCAGCATTTTCCTCCAGATTCACCCTCTTTGCAAAAACATCTGCATTGAGAAAGCATTTCGAGAAAATGCCAAAACTTAAAAGCTGGAATCAAAACCACGAGAAAGGCTTCAATAGTGTAAAAGCAGCTGTACAAAAGAGAACAGGCAACACACATCCTGCTCTTTCAAATTCTCTTCTAATTACAAGGTCATTTTGAAAAGTTGCAGCCATTTTTTACTCATGGTGCTGACAGCCATTTTGCTGTTATTTTCCAAAATATCGAGGGAAGATTACTCAAAGATTTGGGCCCAATCTAACAAGGTGTAGAGAGCCTACAGCTGTGGAATGTTCATGTCTGATGTGTGTGGCAAAATGCCAAGATGCACACTCCCTGTATAACAAATCCAAAGAGGTGCAGAAATTGCCAACTATAGATCTCTAAAGAATATATCATTTTAGCTCACTACACTGCAGATGTCATTCTTTTGTTGTCCACGTCTGAATCACCCTCTTGTTGGATGGCAGTGCAATTTATTAACATGACTGGGGGAAGGTTTACTGAAGGTATACACAGGTATACATAGTGACTCTCCAATGGCTCTTCTTTAGCTGTGAGTGCACCATGAAGTGCTTGAATAATTGTGTTTTCACTCTGTGCCCAATGGTGGCACAATGGGTCAGTGTGTCTGTCTGGTAACAGGAAGAATGGTGTCTCAAGCCCACTCAGGGACACCTGTGGACAGGATTCCTGCATTGCAAGGTGGCTGGACTCTTAGGGGTCTCTTCCATCTCTACACTTCTAGGACTCTATGAAAATGACCCATCTGCCACACGGACAGTGCATTGAGCAAATCAAGTTGCAATTATTCAGTGGCAAGAAGGCAGTACACATGCTCAGTGGCATTCATGTGCATGCCCCAGTCCTGAACCCTGCAAACATTTAAAGGAAAGGACTTGTGAGCACTGGCCCAAATGAACCATGTTGAAGGTACAATACATACTAGAGTTCAGTACAGTCATACCTCGGGTTGCGAACATGTTCCGTGCGGGAGGCACATTCACAACCCACAGCGTTCACAACCCACAGCGCAGCATCACGTCTGCGCACATGCGTGAAGCGATCTGGCACTTCTGCGCATGCGCGTGATGTCATTTTGCGCTTCTGCACATGTGCGAGCACTGAAACCTAGAAGTAACCTGTTCTGGTACTTCTGGGTTCGGCGCAGTCTGCAACCCAAAAACGTGCAACCCACAGTGTTCGTAACCCGAGGTATGACTGTAAATACAAACCTACACTTTATGAAAGTGTACAAACCTACACTTTATGCTAGTTACAATCAACTGCTACTTCATTATTTACTCATTGGCATTTCCACGGATTTCTACTTTTTTAAAAATGTAAACAGGTAGGAGATACTTCTCAAGCCCATAAAGGCAGCAATTATTATTATTTTAAAACAAAAACAAACATGCACATACACAACTATGCAATCACACACAAACTTAGTTCGGAAGCACCAGGAGGTTCTTACCAGCCAAGAGGTGGGGTAATCTGCCCAACACCACCGGGAGACAAGGGATAGAAAGTGGGCATATCAGGACCTGGAGGATGTCTGGACATGCCTGTTGAAAAGTATAGAGTGCAAGTTGTCATTTTGGGCATCAAATTATGAAATACTGTGTTAAAAAGAAATAGAAGCAACTCATCACTAAATTAAAAGAAGAAAAGGGAACAAAACCTCTAAGCCCGTAGTGCATTTAGTATTTAGTAAAGGTAAAGGTACCCCTGCCCGTACGGGCCAGTCGTGTCCGACTCTAGGGTTGTGCGCCCATCTCACTTAAGAGGTCGGGGGCCAGCGCTGTCCAGAGACACTTCCAGGTCATGTGGCCAGCGTGACGAAGCTGCTCTGGCGAGCCAGCACCAGCGCAGCACACGGAAACGCCGTTTACCTTCCCGCTATAAAGCGGTACCTATTTATCTACTTGCACTTAGGGGTGCTTTCGAACTGCTAGGTGGGCAGGAGCTGGGACCGAAAGACGGGAGCTCACCCTGCCATGGGGATTCGAACCGCCAACCATACGATCGGCAAGTCCTAGGCACTGAGGTTTTACCCACAGCGTCACCCGCGTCCCGCATTTAGTATTTAGATTCGCTTTAAAAACAAACACCCACACGACTCATTTCATCAGCCCAGATTATGAATGCTTAAATTTCAATATTTTTTTTGGTCTAAGAGTTTTCCCTACCTACTTGATAGCAACAGGGCAACTAGGACCGAACTGTCAACCAAACCAAAGACACACAGAGGAAAGACTAAAAGCTGGCATGTTGTCTTCTGAAACTAATTCTTAGATGCTACAGCTGGGATATAATCTGGGTCAGAAATGTGCTTGCTACAGCTGCTTTGTGCAACAGAGCTATGGACCCCAAGATATTAGGGGTTGGATCCAGATACATGCTTAGGCCCCATTTAAATTAAGGGACTTAAGTTGTTACTTACTTAACCACATCATTTATGGTAACAAAATTAAAAACCACTATGTCATTCAACAAAACAGTCACAGAGTCTATCATAGGATTCTAGAGTTGGAAGGAACAATCAAATTAGTGATTTTACATGCCATATAGCCACTTTGAAAGAATGACTGGTGTCACCATCTAGAAAATATGGATATCTACCCAAGGCCCACAGATGTTTGTAAGAACCTGTTAATCCAAGCCTTGGATCTAGTGTGAATAGCTACAGTAAAATCTAGACACTGGCTCTTAGAATGCATTTCATGTTCCAGGGGGATAGTTATAGCTATCTATCTGTTGCAACAACAACAAAATCTTACAGCATCTTAAGTGCTAATAAATTGATTGTGGCATAAGCTTTCATGCACCAGAGCCCACTTTGTCAGATATATACTCTACTCAGTGGGTAAGTATATACACCCCGAGTACAAAGAGAAGGAAGAGTGATTGATTGTGTTTCTAAAGCAAAGTCAAAAGGTCAAGCAATACAGGACATAGCAGTAAGTGAATCACAGTGCTATGCAGAACACAAATGACTTCAAGATCCAATCAGAACGGATGTAACCCACTGACTAGTGGATGTTGATAATGAACAGGCATTGCAAGATCAATAGCTTAAACACACATCTAACAATTGCTTTCTGTAGTGATCTAGCAATTCCTAGGATTTGCTCAGATGAAACATCAGAGCATCAAATTTGCTAAAAGAGTCATACTCATCACATTTGAACTTACATAGGAATACCGTGATCCTGTGATCTCCTGGGACCACAAAATGCCCTGGGAATTGAAATGCTCCCTTGCTGGTATTCAGATATCACCAATTTGTCCCCATTTATCTTCTTGCATGAGAAATAAACTTATTTGATTTAAGGCAATGGGAGAAGGACATCACTGCTCAGTCATGCCATGTTAGAGGATGGGTAGATGAACAAGACTTTG
This sequence comes from Podarcis cretensis, assembly GCF_951804945.1. Lineage (NCBI taxonomy): Eukaryota > Metazoa > Chordata > Lepidosauria > Squamata > Lacertidae > Podarcis > Podarcis cretensis. The sequence goes on from NC_137178.1 coordinate 24,737,629, forward strand.
ATTTTATGGCCATTGTAGTTTGGTCCCATGACAGTGTTGCCAGAATAGCTAGGGTAGCAAAATGGCACCAGTTTATATATTTTTAAACTCCATTAAGTGACCTATTGCTGCTGGTTAGCAGTTGCTTCAGTTAAGAAGTGCTATCTGTTAAGAAGGTGTTGTGAGGTGGAATTATCATCTTCCAGGATGAGCTGTAGACAGTAAATGACATTCAGTTAGCCTTTTGCTGGGTCCAATCCACTGACAGCAACTCCTCTGTACCTGCCTTGACTTAGTTGATCTGGTTTTCCCTCTTCCCAAGTGAGTGCTCCTGTTTTAAGAATGCATTATGTAAAACTTGAAGGTGGTAGTCTCTAACCAAAGGAATGGATAAATGCAGTTACATCATCCAATGTATTCTGTATTCTGTATACATCATACAATGTATTCTGTGGTATGACCTGGATGGCAGCTTGAAGCATATACGGTAAGTATGTCAGCAAATTGTAGTTTCCAGGAAGACTGTGATGCCAGGAAGATAAGTATGACTGCAGGTGATTTTGGACCTAAGAATAAACTCTTCTTAGTAAGGCACCTGTCCTGTGAGAATGCCAAAATTTGAAACAGGATTATCTAGTTTCTGCATTCGGGGTAGCAGCTAGGATAATATTGGGTGTGTCTGTGTAGCTTTGTTCCTGAAATTCTGTAGGAAGGTTCTCCTTGCAGCTCTGACCCCGGCAAACTAAATGAAGATATAAATGTTCCATGTAAAAGTCCAATCTAGATTGGACCCACCAGGAGAGGTCCACACATTAACTCTTTTCCAGTGTTGAGAGGATAGTTGCTGTCACCAGTGCACTGCTGAGTGATGTGACTGAAGTATTCCTTGAATTGGGGATGGTGGAAATAAACTTCCATCACTGTAAACCTCTGCAACATATATGCAGATGTCACTGAGCCAAAAGAGAGTTTTCAAGACAAGACATGACTCTTCTGTCTAAGTCAGCGTGAGGCTGAGCAAGTTAACAATTTTGTCAGGCGAGTTAAGGGCACCACTCTTGTGGGCCCTTGCAACAGGCAGGAGTTTTGCATAGAAAATAACGCTGAAAATATAGATGGATTGCTTTGTTTTGGGAACATACTGTGAAGTGCAAACTTGTGGAGAAGGTTGGGTCTATGTAGGCTCTGTTCTTGAGAGTTCATCATTCTTCATGCTCACCTGTTCGCCCCACTGCACAGCAGCCTTAAATCAAGTCACACCATTTGTCCACCTAGGCCAGTACTATCAACACTGATTGGCAGCAGCTCCCCACAGTTTCAAACAGGAATCATTCCCTGCCCGACCTGGAAATGACGGGGATTGAACCTGTGGCCTTCTGCATGCAAGGCAGATGCCTTTCCACTGAGCTACAGAGACCCTTCCCCAGACTGCTTACCAGATTGGATTCAGATTTCATTTGTGCTCTGGTTGGTACTGTGATGCACCAGCTGTCCTGCCTTGACTGACTGACCTTTTGTTTTCAGTATTTATACGTGATACGTAATTTTTAAAAGATTCCTTCTCTCTATACTAGGATATACATATATATACCTACCCACTTAGGTGACTGCTTCGTGTTTCTGATGGAGGAGGATCTGGTTCACAAAAGCTTAGGCCACAAGACCAGTAGTTTTTATATAGCATGGTTAATTTTCACTCTGATTTAAAAAGAAAGAGAGGAAGAAGGTTACAGCCTATAAGTCAAGGGTGGAGTACCTCTGGCCTGCTGGATGTTATTGGACAATAAACTCCCTTAATCCCTGACCATTGGGCTATGCTGTCTGAGGGAGATTTTTGGGGGTCCAACAACTTCTAGAAGACCACAGATTCCCCACCCTGCGAAAAGTGATAAAATAAAAGTATATGGGGAAGCTTATCTGATCTCTCTCTCTTAAAGGTTCCATTGGAAAGAAGTCTTGAAAAACATTTTCAGAGGGGCTGAGAGAGCAGAAAAACAGCAGCTCCAAATAGGCAGCAGACCAGACTTATTAGATTAGGTAAATTGCTGCTTGTACATTTTCTGTGGTTCCCTTGTGATTCACAGATTTTGGAAACTTGCTACCACAGAGGATCGGTGGTTAATTAAGAATCATTTTCAGGCGTGTAATGGTCACACTTGATATGATTCATTTGGCTCCTGATTGTCACTCCAGCTTCAGCTAAGCTCCTTGTCTCTGACTCTTGTGGGCGCCAAGGTCAATCTTTTGTATTGGTTAGTATTTTTGCAATGGCATAAGGAAGTCCCACTGGAAATGATCCATCAACTCACATTCTCAAGAATGTAGAAATGCTACAAACTCAAAAAAAAAAAACCACCTCAAGGATTAAAGCTAATCCTAATCCCAGATGAGCCCTATGGTTTTCATGCTCTACCTAAATCTCATGCCCCAAGGAGGCACACAGAATTATGGTCACAGAGACCATTAAACCATTGATTTATTTAGTGCATTAAAGAACCAATGCAAAAATCACAGGTCTCTTTTCATATGTAAAGTCCTCTATTCTAAGTGAGAGGAGGCATAAGTGACCCTGCCATTTTGAAGGGGGGGGGGGAAATCTGACTACATCAAAATTCAATATAATCAAAACAGGTTTCAACATTTGGGGGTGGTTGAAGGAAAGCCATAATGGCAGAAAAGTGTATGTGGCAAATAGATGGTGTGGGGGCCCTGGTTCAGGCTACAATCACTAGGGGGACAAAAGCTTAAAGTCCCCGTTCCTACACTCCCATTATTGTCCTTATCTGTTATTGTTTTGTTTTTTTAACTATTTATTTTGTGTTTTTATCCTGTATTTTTTATCTTGGGAACTGTCCTGAGATCTTTGGATGAAGGGTGGTATATTAATCAATTAGTTAATTAACAATAAAAGCTCTCGGAGCAGCTTTCAAGAATCAGTTCTAAAATGGTCCCTACTCTCAAGCTCAAAATCTAAAAAGACACGAGACATGAGAAAACCAGTGGCTGTTCTGGCTCTTTTACCCTTGATAAAGGGAAGTGCTCCTCTTGTTTCCCCAGATTCAGAAACAGAACTGGTGACAATGTCTAAGCCAAGGAGATGGGGTCGGTCTTGCCACACCATTCTTCCCTCACCAGACATGTTGCTAAACTGCATGCTAGACTATGGAGCATTGCCCAGAGACACAAGACAATGTCAAGCACATCAAAGTGCAAATAGATAAATAGGTACCGCTCCAGCGGGAAGGTAAATGGCATTTCCGTGTGCTGTTCTGGTTCACCAGAAGCGGCTTAGTCATGCTGGCCACATGACCCGGAAGCTGTCTGCGGACAAACGCTGGCTCCCTTGGCCTACAGAGTGAGATGAACACCGCAACCCCAGAGTCGTCCGCGACTGGACCCAATGGTCAGGGGTGCCTTTACCTTTCCTTCTTTTATGTGTGTGAATATTTTATATACAGAATGGGGACAAATACAAATTTCACAAATACAAGGAACATTTATAATTAAATAAATTTACAATGAGCAATCGTTATGTATCGATGTGAAGAGAGGGGAGAGAGAATTAGATTATCATCCCAAACTTGCCCAGCATCCATTGTTTATGCAAGCAAGTCTGTGTAGAGGGTCCATATATCTGAGTATTTCCCATCATTTTCCTGCTTACAGAAGGCTCTTTCTGATAAATGGCCAATTGGATCTTATTTTCTGTCCATCGTATGATGGAGAGGAGGGATATAGGAAGTTTCTTTCCAGTTAAACATTTAGCCACTGTGAGTGCACGCAACAGCCAATGTCATTGCCCTTTGGTTAAATTCCAATGGGTTGGTATATAATTCAGGAACATGTTGACATCTGAGAAGATCAGGGATATGTGAAAACCACATTCATGTGGCTGGTCACTTCTTTCCAAAATGGCATGTTTGGACAGGTCCACATCATGGGACACAACATTGCCTAGGAGACACGAAAGAGCCAACAGCAACTTATTTCTAAGTCCTTCTTCCCTCTCACCATAGATTTTTCAGTTGTTTTCAGAAATGGCACTGCCGAACATAGCATAGTCTACCAAGCCTAAACTGTCACAACCACTCCAACCTATGTATATTCTACTAGATTCTAAGCAATCGCAACAGTAGGTATCACCAGCAATGATTGCAGAGTGGCCTATCAATGCAGTGGCTACTCCCGAAGCCAGCTAAGCTATCTCTTGCACTCCAAAATTCAAAGGAACAACAACTACGCTCCAGCAGTCTAGGCAGTAAAATACAGGAACAACAGAAGCTGTCTTATACTGAGTCAGTCCATTGGTCTGTACAGCTCACGCAGTGGCTGGCTGTGACTGCTCAGTGTTTCAGACAGAAGACCCTTCTGGCCCCACCTGGAGATGCTGAGGACTGAAAATGAGACCTTCTGGACACAAAGCAAATGCTCTACCACTCAACTAGGCACATACTCTACATTTTTATCCATTAGAAACTTCCTATATTACTGTAAGAAAAACTTGGGGAATTCTTCTTTAAAGGAAAAAAAACACACACACACATGAAATTTTTATTACGAAGCAAAGTTAAAAATTCAGGTAACCGAAAGCAAACACACACATAATAATGCAAGATCACTTTCATATTCTGAAAGCACACCATAAACAGCATTTACTTTCTGTGGTAATATCTGAAATTAAGATTAGTGTCCAAGCTAAACTTTCAGAAAACCAACCGACCAAGTAATAAATGGCTATTATTTATTCAAATGCAGATGAAAAAGCTGGATGAAAGGGAAAGCTTCAGGTTGAACAGCCTCTTGGTTTCCTCTAAAGAAAGCCTAATCTAATCTTTAAAACAGAATTTCGTTGGGCATTAAGAAAGGTTCATAGCATCCGCCTTTCACCTATCAGAAGCCAGTTTGGGGGAAAGTACCTCCTAATGCACTGGTAATTTAGAACTTATGTACTACACTGGCAAAATGGCAGGGGGCGCCAAGGACTTCAGTTGCTGTTATTTCCACAAAAGTGAACCAGGAAAACCTAGGCATTTGGCTCCTTGATGAAGAGATATTTTAGGACGGAATAATTGTTGCCTTTAGCATCCCTGAGCTAAGGGCAAAACGTGGTTGGCTATTCTGCCGAACGGCTGCAAATAAATTAAGGCCTCTCACCTTGTTTTGAGTTGACGTCTGAGGGGAGGTGTGATGGATGCGTCCCTGGAGAAAAGTGCTCATCACTGTAGGTGATAAGTGGGGTGAGAGGGTGGACCGCATGGGAAGGCTGCACCACCGGTACTTTGTTGGACTGCAAACAAAAAACAAAAAGCATTGGTATCGATTTTTTTATTTTATTTTAAATAGGGCTTGTCACGTTTTTGTGAGGGGTTTTTTTTAGCATGGTTATTTGCCTAGCTTTTAAATAACCAAGCAGTTAAATGTACATAAAGGTGGCAGTTTAAACAACACCCACCCACGCACAAAGAGCACACTTTCAGGTTATTGGACTAGGCAAGTTTTCCACAATCTCCTTACTCCACCCGGATCCGCACAACATTTACTCCACTAGCCTTTTAAGGTGACTTGCCAGGGGTTTGACATACCTTCTGGTTTTGCAATCTACCTGGGACTGAAAACGCAAGGTGTGCTAGCTATAACTAATGGCTGCTGGGGCAGCATTCGTTGCGATTGGTCAGAAGCCAGGGATCTAGCAGTAAACAACAACTGGTGTAAATAGTGTGACTGTCAGGTTAGCACACCCATTATTTTCCATCTGGGCTCTGCCATGACATTTTCAGCATTAAACATGGGAATGCTTAAGTCTCATTGGAGTCATTCATAGAGATCAGGGGTGGGGAGCCTGTAGTCCGTCAAATGTTGTCAGGACTACAACTCCCATCATCCCTGGCTAATGGTCATGTTAGCTGGGGCGGATGGGAATTGAGAGTACAGAAATATCTGGGTGGTCACATATACCCCACCCTTGATATAGATGCAGTGCTGGTGTCTTTCATCACCTTATTTTATGTTTCCAGTTTCTAAGGATAATCTGTACCAAGCTTTTTAAAAAAATTGTTAAAGACATGTATACTATTGTTATTTTGATAACATACTATGAAAGGCAGACTTCTATAGCACTGGTAAAGTAATATTTACTACTGCCTCTCTACATTTAATCTGGCCACCACCATCATTCATAGACCTACTCTCCAAGGCAAGTCCCCTTCTCACTGCAATCTGACCGAGTGCATCTTCTTCCCAAGACATCATATTTTATCAAGTCATGCAGTACAATTTCATCAGTGTATGCTGATGGTAGATATGGAGATACTGCTTCATTTTCATTTAGACCATCCCACTCCCAAATTGCATGTAACCCCAAAGTTAGGTTACTCTGAAAGTCTATTTCATATGAAACAAAAGGAATAATAATGGAAGTGTGCTAAAAAACCACTACTACCAGCGCCACCTTTCTGAATCATAGTCATTTCTATCAGAGTAGTGCTACCCTGGATGTTAAGGTAAAACAAAGCTCATATAACAAAACTGTATCCAGTATTTGCTAGAAATTAGCAAAGCATTTTTTAAATAAAAAAATCAAGATATCCCACTACTACATGCAGAAATCCCCTCAAGCTGAAAAAAATGCTGGAGTTACCAGAATAATTCCTAATTTTCTCCCCACAGGCTAAGTCTATGCAAAACACAGAAAATGTTTGAGACTCATTTGCATTATTACACCATGTTCTGTAGTTTAATTTTCTCTTTTTCTGTAGATGGGCGCTGTGCTATCAAGAAAGAAACCTTAGCGTATTTTTACGAGACTCCTACTGGATCCCCCTTAAGCAATATTTTTTTGCTCATAAATTTAAGATCACGACGGATGGTTGTACAGGGAAGGGAGGGTTCAGATCAAAATGCAGATACGGCTTAAAAAGAACTTCAAATAATGTAAAATATTGGGAGCTAAGGAAAGAGGAAACTGATCCAGATTTAGTCGAATGCTAATATGATCAGAATTTGTTGGCCCATATTTAAAAATACAGCGCAGGAGAAGTGTCTGTGTATAATAAGCCTTTCTAGTTTAGAACGAACAAACACAAAGCCAGAGTCATATTTTTTTTTCTTTGTGTGTTTCCTCCCCCCCCCCCCTGCATACTTTCCCTTGTTTTCAGAGGACCACCTTAAGGAGCCTGCTTTAGCAAGTGGTATCATCTTAATGTCTGACCTATCCCTCCAGTCATATAGGCTCAGAATCTTCTGCCATGAATTTTTGCTAAATTATGCTATCCTTGCTCTCCTCTTAATTTTACGGTTTTCAACACAGATTTGCTTTCCTGTGGGAAGGAGATAAGAACCTGAGGATTTTAATTTAAGCTTTGGCCTTGTCTTATATTTTGCAAGAGGGAGACAGTGCACAGGCAGGAGAGAGAAAGCAGTGCTACTCATAGGTGTTTTAAAGCCAACAAGCATTAGGCCCATTATTTGTGGCCAAGTAATAAAAGCTGTATGGATTCTCATTAAGGTATAGGAGCTGGCTTCCAAGGGTGATAGCTCAAACGGCCATCATCTCTCCTTTTTCAAAAGACACAAATTGGATACCCAGATTCAGATTCTATAACTACACGCCTCCGTTTTCTGGGAAGAAAACCATATTAGTTTTACTGTTACTTATAAATACTTTAGAAACAAGGGGGGGGGGAGAGTCAAAAACAGTACTGAGCAAGCAACATTTTCAAAGATGAGCATTTATGGGAACTTTTGTCACCACCATGCATTAGGAGGTGCTGAACTGCTGTTTGGGCTCAGTAACTGGCCAGTATGGAAGTGAGAGCTGGACCATAAAGAAGGCTGATCGCTGAAGAATTGATGCTTTTCAATTATGGTGCTGGAGGAGACTCTTGAGAGTCCCATGGACCGCCTCTCCTGGTATGTCCCACAGAGGAACTTACGGTCTGCAAATAAAAACATCTTGAAGATCCCAGGCCACAGAGAGGTTAGGCTGGCCTCAACTAGAGCCAGGGCCTTTTCGGCCGCGGCTCCAATCTGGTGGAACGCTCTGTCACAAGAGACTAGGGCCCTGCGGGACTTGACATCTTTCCGCAGGGCCTGCAAGACAGAGCTGTTCCACCAGGCCTTTGGTCAGGGCGCAGCCTGACCCCCCTCCTCTGGCAGTCTGTGCAGAATTTTGCTTATTGGTTGCCATCAATTTGATTTTAATTAATTTTTATAATGAAATGTTTTTAGAATCGTTGGATTATTTTGATTGTTGTTAGCCGCCCTGAGCCCAGCTTCGGCTGGGGAGGGCGGGATATGAATAAAATTTATTATTATTATTATTATTAAGAAGATCAAACCTATCCATTCTGAAGGAAATCAGCCCTGAGTGCTCACTGGAAGGACAGATCCTGAAGCTGAGGCTCCAATACTTTGGCCACCTCATGAGAAGAGAAGACTCCCTGGAAAAGACCCTGATGTTGGGAAAGGTGGAGAGCACAAGAAGAAGGGGACGACAGAGGACAAGATGGTTGGACAGTGTTCTCGAAGCTACTAACATGAGTTTGACCAAACTGCGGGAGGCAGTGGAAGACAGGAGTGCCTGGCATGCTCTGGTCCCTGGGGTCACGAAGAGTCGGACACAATTTAATGACTAAACAACAACAAAAACTGGCCAGTAACTAAAGATGAATCCTGATAAGATGAATGCACTGTGAATTGATCATTCCTGGGATCGGAAATGGGCTGTGCATGTGCTGAATGAGCTTGCGTTCCCCCTTGAAGGAGCAGAAATGCAGCTTAGGGATGCTTATTGAACCAGTATTGTCACTAGAGACCTTAGTGACTCAGAACACCTTTAGCCAGCTTATGCTGGTTTGTTAGCTGCACATTTCTTCAACTAGGATAGTCTGGCTGCAGCAATCCATGCTTTGGTAACCTCCAAGTAGAATCATGTGGGGCTGCCCTTAAAAATGGTTAAAGGTAAAGGTAAAGGGACCCCTGACCATTAGGTCCAGTCGTGGCTGACTCTGGGGTTGCGGTGCTCATCTCGCTTTATTGGCTGAGGGAACCGGCGTACAGCTTCCGGGTCATGTGGCCAGCATGACTAAGCCACTTCTGGCGAACCAGAGCAGCGCACGGAAATGCCATTTACCTTCCCGCCGGAGTGGTACCTATTTATCTACTTGCACTTTGATGTGCTTTCAAACTGCTAGGTTGGCAGGAGCAGGGACCGAGCAATGGGAGCTCACCCCGTCATGGGGATTCAAACCGCCAACCTTCTGATAGGCAAGTCCTGACTTCCGGCTTGGATCGCCAGCAGTAAGGGAGCGTGGAGAAGCCTCTCCGAACCACACGGGGTTCTAAGGGGCAACGCAAGGGCACTGCGACCCCAAAATCTCAAGGGGGGCCCCCTTGAGGGAACGCTAACCAACAGCGTTAGAAAAGTTCCGATGCCCCTCCGGGTTTTTTTTCATTTTGGAGAGACTCGGGAGCGACGGGACTGAGAAACGCGAATGGTAAGCTCTGCGGACCCTGTGTGGCGATGCCTCTAGCTCTCACTGTAATGGCGACAAATCTCCGTAACTTTAAGGACAGACGCCTTTGGTGTTGAAAGATTCATTTGGACCTAAAATTAAGAGTTACTAACTAAAGGAGCGTCGGATGTAAGAGGATTAAAAATAAGGAACCCGACCTGTCTTTCAGAGTTAAGATGGCGCTGGACTTAAAATCGTAAGAGTGTAACAAAGAAACAACCACTCACCCGCTGTAGAAGCAGGGAAGTGAAAGTCCTTGCTAGTAGCCAAGCGAGGCAAAGGATACAAAACAGAAGAAAAGTAGCAAAGAAGAGAAAACTTTAGAGACTTTGTATTGCGTTGGGGGTGCATGAAAGAATAAGAATAAGAGGAAGTTTTAAAGTGAGCAGATATAAAGAAAGAACTCTGCGGACTTAGCGGAGGCTGCAATTAGAAGCGGAAGGACAAGAGAGAGAGAGAGGTGAAGCTGAATCAAACAGAGACTGTAACGGAGTTGGTAGAGAACTTTTTACCCTATTTACCCTTTATTTTTCACCTACTTTAAATCTCGCTACAGTGTAAATAAGTAAGTAATTACCTCCTCTCCTCTCCAGCTCTGACTACGGACTCTACACTGCTCAAAATAACCTGGTGGATTTTGGTCTTTTAGCTTCCTCTTTTTACTCTTATTTTGGACCCGGTTAAGAAGCTGCAATTAATGTGGAATTTTGCTGCCAGAGTTCCTAGTTTTAGGAAGGTTCTAGGACCCTGACAGAGCCTCATACCTCCTTCCCAAAGCCCAGTGCCTCACTCAGCCAGCTTTGGGAATACAACACGAGGACTAGGATGTAGGGCTTTGCTCTCCCACGGCCACCTCTATGCGTGCACGCATGACAAGGCAGTATGCAGCCCACAGGTTCTGTGTCAAAGTAATCTTGCAGCCCCCTTGGTATGAAAAGTTGGTCCACCTTGGGCTAAATGGGAGCTATGCAGCATATATACTGAAGGAATTATAGTACATTGGATGTCGTTTTGTTCTCAAGCTCAGTTCCAAGTACTTTAAGTACCTTTGAAGGGCTATATCACTTGAACACCTCCTCCACCCCATATCTACCTGCCCCTCACATGAAGACCTTCAAATTAGGTCCTTTTCCAAGTTCTATCTCTAGGAAAGGTGTGTTAGGAAGGACAGGGCCTTTTTGGCGATTGACTTTGGAATACCCTCCTGAAGGAGGTAAGACAAGTAGTCTCAGTGTTTCTTTTTGGTACCCAATTAATTGCCCAAGCTATTTACTGTATTGTTTTAGCTGGTGGAATAGATTTGATGTATTACCTCTCAGATATTATATTGGTTTTTTATTTTTATTGGTTTTTTTCTTTAAAAATGCCACATTGATGTTTTGGGAGAATCCATGTTTGAATGAACGAGTGGTTTATATTATTATTTTTTTAAAAGATTATAAAAGTGTATTTAAAAAATGAATAGCCGACTGGGGGTCTCTGGGCTCATTTCAGCCTCTGAATTCCCCCCCTTCCAATTTAACCTCCATACAAAAGGCTCTCAATATAGCACAAAAGCTGCTTTCTTCTGCATAAGACACCCAGAAAGAGCTCTTTCCCCTTCTGCCCCCTTTAAAAACAACAACGTTTTCTATTTGTGCACTTTGGCTGGCTGCCTTAGTTCAGACATCACTGAGGTGTATAAAAAGTTGAGGGCACTGTGGAAAACCACTGCTGATGTGCCTAACAGGGAACAGCAAAGATTTGTGTCATACAGGAGTGTAGCCAACAGTGGTGTGCGGTCAGTGGACTAGGGGGGTTAGGCTAGTTCCTTAAAGGGTTCAAGAGCCTTTATGCCACCTTCCCAAAGCCCACCCAGCTTTGGGAAAGAGACGGCAGGGCTCCAGCATCCTCTCAGAGGCCTGGTACCACCTTCCCAAAGCCTGGAAAGCTTCTGCCAGGGTTTGGAAAGAAGGAGCAATGCTCACATATTAGACATTGCGACATCACACAAGAGACATCCCCCCCCCCCACAAGCAAGCCAAGAGCCAGTGCCTCTTTTCCCCTATGAAAAATGGTGCTTATTCTTCAGTCCTTAGTTCAAAAAATATAAAAAGGTAAAGGTACCCCTGCCCGTTTGGGCCAGTCTTGCCAGACTCTAGGGTTGTGCGCTCATCTCACTCTATAGGCCGGGAGCCAGCGCTGTCCACAGACACTTCCGGGTCACGTGGCCAGCGTGACAAGCTGCATCTGGCGAGCCAGCACAGCACACGGAACGCCGTTTACCTTCCCGCTGGTAAGCGGTTCCTATTTATCTACTTGCACCCGGAGGTGCTTTCGAACTGCTAGGTTGGCAGGCGTTGGGACCGAACGACGGGAGCGCACCCCGCCGCGGGGATTCGAACCGCCGACCATGCGATCGGCAAGTCCTAGGCGCTAAGGTTTTACCCACAGCGCCACCCGCGTCCCTTCAAAAAATATAGCCTCTTCTAATACTTGCCAAGGTAGACACATGCCATACCACAGTTAAGAACCATTATGGCACGCCCGGTGTTACAAAGAATTTATTTCTGACACTATGTTTCCTAAATAGTGGATAGCAATCAAAACTCAACAAAAACAAGTCAAAACTGAGTTGATAAACCACAGAAGTGCTTCTTGCAACAGCCAGCATAAGCATGCCAAGGTTTGCAAAGTGAATTAAGGCAGTGGCGTTTTAGATCTAATATTGGCAATATGAAAACAAAATGAACTTTCAAGCACTTTTAAGAACATGATCTGTATTATTCTAATACTTATATTATCTGACCCAATAATTATACTGCAACAAGAAACAAGCACTATTAGGCCTTTTGCATTTCTAAATATTTTTATAAACTGGCTTGCTGTTTGTTAACTATGCAGGGTGGGGTTGCACATTTAAAACAAATAAAGGTCTAGAAATCTCTAGGACAGGGTAACCTGAAAATCTTCCTGCTAGTATTTTGAAGGATTGTAGGCCTGTCTGTGCCTTTATTTATGAGCTGAAGTTTTTAAAACAATTCTTCTTCTGTCCCAGTAGACATGGTGGCAACCTAACTCATGCACAAAACCCTATACCGCTCCTGTAAGAGAGAACCTTGCCCAGGTACAACATGGTGCCATTATCTCAGAGACTCAATGGACAACACTTGACTATTTTTGCTCTAGAAAGCTATATCTCAAAATGTCCATGGGAAAAAGTGGTTTGGGAACCACTGATCTCAAGGGTTAAAAAAGAAGAAGCAGTAGAATCTTGTGTTCCACTGCCACACACACACCTGCCTCCTACCAGTTTAGACCATTAGTTCACCTAAGACTAGTGGCTCTTCAGGATCTTAGGCAGAGGTCTCTCTCAGCCCCAGCTGCTAGAGATCCCTTCAACTGGAGAAGCCAGAGACTGAGCCTGGGACCTTCTGATGTCAGAGCTCATCACCTAAAAGGTGAGATGAACATGGCAAAGGGAGTGCCTATCTGTCCAGTCCAATAGCATTCTCACAGTTTTTCTCTGATGGTACAGGAATACCATATATGGAAGGCAGTGTCGCATATAAAGACTCCGATCTCCATCTCATGCAAAAAATCAATAGCAGATTTCCCCCTCTCTCTTTTTACTTGTTTTCTTGATGTTACATCACTCCACTTTCCACACACCCCCAATAAAATGTTTATATATGTTGCAGGCAGGATGCAATTTAAGTTAGTTGGAAGGTGGGTGTAGGCAAGAACAAAAAAGAAAAAATTCTAAAAATAACATCAAGGCGTCTAACTACAGCTCTCGAATAGACAGTACTTTGGAATTCACTGCAAAAGACCAAGCACAACTCCCCCTGATTCAGAACTGAATAGGAACAGAAACAATCACATAGTACTAAATTCAATTGAACTGACTTATCAGGTGTGGGGAACCTCAGGCTCTCCAGACTATACAGCCCTCAGGACTCTCTGCAGGCCATGCTGCCTTGCCAGGTCATCATAGCCCTCACTTCCCCTGCTTCACATCTTTCCTGAGTGCATTTGACTGACTAGAATGTGTCATTGAACTGTCATAATGCCTCTTGCCTCCCTGTGGAAATTCTGACTTTTGCTTGTATAGATTGCACCCTACTATACAAAGGTAAGAATCACATATGTTGCTCTGCTCAATTTTTCCGCTGGTCTCCAGAAGGTTATCCACAAGGAAATGATAGCCCTCAGGCTTAAAAGGAATCCCTGTCCCTGTGACATACATATCCACCTTGCACCACAGCTGCTGTGGAATGTCAAGATTCTTCAAATTTGTCAGAGTCTGGAGAAAATTCAATTACACAAAACGAAACACCATTATGACTACATTGATAGGCAATGGACAACGGGTTAAAATGCAAAGCATGTAGCAACCCAGGGGTGCCAACTTGAATAAAATATGGGGGGAGGGCAGGTAAGCCCCACCCTGAATAATCTATCACATGCATACCGTTTGAATGGCGATGCCTATCAACTTTGCAGGCGGTGCCCTCCTCAAATATTTTAGGGTGTGTGTGAAGCTACCTTGGCCCCTAGGAGTTGGCTCCTGTGTAGCAACCTGAGATACAAAGACAACACAGAATTGTCCATAAACTAACCAGGAAAAATAAGTGAACTTGCAGGGATTAATACAACAGGACACGTATCCAACCTGCAAAGTTGTATTTGCAACCAGTAGGGAGAAGCTGCTCAGAGTAAGCCAGCATGGTGTTGCTAATCTTTAATCAGGAGCCATCTTCTAAACCATTGTTCCAACATAGCTGAAGCAGGAACCTGATTGCAGAGATGTCCCCTTAGAAGCCAATTCAGAAGCCTCCAATGAATTTCACAGTTATGCATAGATCAATTAGAGTTGTCTTTGCCTGGAAGCAGCTCCAAATGATGGCAAGCAGAGCTGCTTAGCAATCCTTTGGTCCCGTCTCTCCTAAACTAAAGCATAGCTTTGGGACAGCTGATCTAAGGAGAGAGGCTGGACCTGGACTTTGTTTGACCAACAACTCATTGATTCCTTCTCAGCTAAATAACTGCACAAGTTACTTATATCTTCTTTCTAAACAATGTTGCTGCTAACCTGGTTTTGCTTAGGGCTCCTTCCACGCAACCTGTTTATTCAGTATTCATCCTAATTTGCTTACACATAGTTTACGTGGTGGTTAGACTATGTCCAATGTTTATTGAGCATTCGTTCTGAAATTTTTATGGGGTGGCTATAGAACAATGAATGTTCAACCTACATTCATCCTGATTTGCTTGTGGTGTGATTATCACTTTCTTAACCAAAAAAGGTCAATTTTTTAAAGTGAGTTTATTGCACTAGGGCAACAGAGCACTTTATCCCACTTCAAACAAGAAAAAACTAACACTCCAGGTCAGTATGCACTTGAATCACTCCTGCAAAGCACTGACAGTCTGGAAGCTCCCTTAAACAAGTTGCTTTCTGATTATCTCTGACTAATCTCATGCTTGAAAAAGTTATACAAGATTTTGTTTTTCTTCCCAGAAGGGCTACCATTCAAAGCAAACATTCCTCTGAACACAGTATTACACCCAGAGGGAGAAGAAAAACAAAGACGATCCTTTGAGCAGATATCTAAAGAAATATATTCAGCAAACAGATTTGGTGTGATTCATCGCATATTGGACCCATTAGATAATCACAGAATCACATCGCAACTTAATCTAATGGGGTGTGTGTGTGTGTGTGTGCAAATTGGGGCAAACTTCTTACTTTATAGCCAGCCCCAGTCAACATGGTCAGTGGTCAGGAATGATGAGAGTTTAGCCCAGCAACATCCCCACCCATACATAGAACATAAGCTACGTATCTTTCCCTTAGACCAGCTAACCATACTCAAAACAGGTGCATACCCTCTCCAAGGTCAACATGAAGTTGACCTTCCATATGCACTTTCAGTCTCAGAAACCAACACCTGTATATACTAAGTAGAGTAAACAAAGTGAGCCACTCCTACTCAGCAGCAATGTTACACAGTGTTCCGTTTCTTTGTCTCTTAAGCAACAGGGCCCTGGCTGGCCAATTCATTGTTGGATGAGATGACTAATGAGCATGGATATGTGAAAGAGAAATAAACAATTTCCATTGTGGAATGGTGATGATAACAGTCACAAAAGGGTGAAAGGTTGAGTACCTACATTGCCTCTAACTAGTTACTCATTGGGGGGAAATGACATAGGTCAGTGGTAGATCATCTGCCTGACATTCAGAAGATGTCAGGTTCAACTGCTAGCATCTCTGGGTAGGTCTGGGAATGTTTCCTACCTGAAACCCTAGAGAGCTACTGTCAGTCATTATAGACAATGTTGTGCGATATGGACCAACAGTCTGAATCAGAATTAGGCAGTTTCCTATGTTCTGATAGTTAATAAAGGTCTTATACCTGGAAAAGTCAAAGGTCTGCATCGAAGCATCACTTTCCAGATGCAGATATAGGTGAACAAAAACTCTTTCACTTAGCATCTAAGTGTCTAGGCTACAGGTTGCACCACACACTGATGATTGGATGAGCAAAGCAAAAGTATCAGAAAAATGCAGAACTTCACAGGTCTGTAAAACTAAATAGCCCAGTGTCATGCTTAAAAGCACCTTGTCACACGGATGCCATAATGTATTATGAAAAATGAAAGGGTAACGGCAAAGGAACACTCAAGCCTGTTAACCTGAGAGTGTGCCTATAATGCCCCCACTGACCAGTTTGAAAAGGGCGGGGGTATTTTACAAATAGAGCTATAGAGTTTCACAGCACCTTTTAAAGAAGTTACATACAATACTAGGCTCCAGCTCTTTTGCAATATTAGATACTAAAAACAAACAAAAAAACCTCATAGCCAGGTGATTGTGTTCACCCAATAAACAAAGCCAAAATTATTATCTTTTAGAACTTAAAAAAGTATTCAAGCACATTTGCACATTTTAAAACAAATAAAATAACACTTTTTCATCTGACTTTAGTGGCAATTTGAATGTGGTCTTTACGCTGAAAGCTTTAAGGAATATTTTGAATTCTGAGTGGAGGGGTGAACTGCTTTACTTTCCCAGTTGGCAATTTATTTGCCTGAGGCACAGTCAGTAGAGCATGTTCCCAAGGTTGTGGATTTGAGCCCCACGTTGGGCCAAAGGATTCCTGCATTCCAGGGGGTTGGACTAGATGAACCTCATGGTTCCTTCCAACTCTACAATTCTATGACAGCTCTATGAGGCAGTTCATTATTATTTCCCACAGCACTACAAAGCTTTGGAATGCCTTTGCTTGTGTCACTCTCTCTCATCCTGCAACTTTCCCCCAACTTTTTTTTTAAAAAAAAATGAACAGTAGCAGCTGGAGGCCATAATTAGAAATGCAGAAAAGGGGAGGGGGGAGAATTTCCTTCCTGCCATTTGCTGATTCAAAACCATTCCCCTCATATAGAATATAGACACTAGGTGATGAAGCTGCACAACAAGGATGCTGCCCAAAAAAGCTTATTACCCAGAACGTTTAAAGGGATCCATAACAACACAGTAAGAGCACTGCTGGAACGTTTAAAGGGATCCATAACAACACAGTAAGAGCACTGCTGGATCAGACCACAGGTGTCTCTAGTCTAGAATCCTGTTCCCTACACAGGCTGACAAATGCCTATGGGAAGCTTGAGGGGCAATGAACAGATTGAATGACTTCCCTGTTCAAGCAGAAAAGCCTACTGTGGCGATCACACAGGGTACCCGGACATTTAACGGTCTATTGATCCCTGTGCCACCACTGTGCTCGCTTCCCCGCTGCCACCAACCAGTTACTCTCTGGTAAAACACTGAGTCCAGTCAGTTGTTAAAAGTGAACCAAAAAAACCAAGTTTATTTTACAAACATTAACAAGTTTATGGTTTCTCAGATAATATTCCTGTCAGTATCTTAACTTTAGTTTCCTTACCGGCCTATACCTTCCTAATACCTTCTGACTGATTATCTCAACTGTTTGACAGACTCCTCTTAACAAATTCTCTCACTCTCTCACACCAGACTAGCCCAACCCACAGACTTATCTTCTCTGTCTCTCCGAACTCCAGACTGTCTTCTCAACAACTCTAACTCCCTTAAAAAACCTCTGTGCTTAAACCTTATACACAGTTAACTCTGCCCCCTGGGTTCCCATTGGTTAGTCATTTTGCAATTAGTTAACCCTTTCCCTATGAACCCAGTATGATGTCACACACATAGGAGGGCAAATGCCACACCTACTATTGTCACATACCTATCACATAGTTAAACTATGGAATTCCTTCCCACAGGAGGCCGTGATGGCCATCAGCTTGGATGGCTTTAAAAGAGGGTTGGACAAAATCATGGAGGACAAGGCTAGAATCATGTCCTCCTTTTCTGGCTTCTTATGGGCATCTGGTTGGCCATTGCGACTTCTCAATTCCAAAGCCCACATGCCTTTTTTCACAGCAGAACGTGGTAGCTGAACTAAAGAAATACCTCTAGAACAAACAAACAAACAAACATGTCACTGTCTTCCCTTATATGTATATGGTGTTCTACAAAAAGTGGCATGGCTCTCAAGAAAAAAGTATTAAAATAGCATTCAAGTAAAGGTTGCCATACAGAAGCAGTGCAACGCAAGTGCTAAGGAAGGAAGTAAAAAATGTTGCGTGTGCCCCGGCAGTTTGAGCCTTGGATTGCTTTCTGAATAATATGTACATGAAAATTACTATGTAAAAGAGGGACGTCAGCAAAAACCCAGACATGAGTACAGTATTTCAATTAAACACAGGAAATATGAAAGCTGCCAAGTGAAATGTATTACACATAAGCAGGTCATAAAAACCTAAGCCGAACTTTGCTGGATCAGACCAAAGGCCTATCTGGTCCAGCATCCTGCTCTCACAGTGGCCAACTAGATGCTTATGAGATGCCTGCACACATGACATGAGTACAACAGCCACTCTCCCACTCATGTGCCCAACAACTGCCATATTTGAAGTATTACACACACAGCCATCATGACTAGCTGTTGACAGCCTTATCCTCCATGAATTTGTCTAATCCCTTTCTAAAGTAAGCTAGGTTGGCAGCCTACTGCAGCTTCTGGTTAGCCAATGTGGTGCACTCCAGATGTTGGAGTACAACTTCCATCATCCCTTTCCACTGGTCATGCTAACAGAAGCTGAAGGGTACCTCACGGGCTACTTCAGCCATAGTTTATGCACTGTGTCAAGAATGGATCACAGTACCTTACTGACTGCCTTTCCCAACAAGAAGATATCCAGACTCTACACATGTTAACTGAAGTCATCTTTAGTGTGCTCCCTCTGGAAGAAATGTGTAGGTTTAGGATTAGGGAAATGGCCTTTTTGGTTGTCCCATCCACCCATGGGCTTTCTCAAGCCAGGCCCACCTGGAGCTAGCATTGAATTCTATTCAGCACCAGCATTTTAAGATTTTCCTCTGCAGCTGGGCATGGTTAGCTTTAGTGGCAGAATCTGGGTTTTCTTTACCTAGTCCTGTTTAATTTAGCTTGCGAGGAAAGGGGGGAAGATTACCCTGCAAGGGCTGGGGACAGATACATGCATGGACCAGAGAAAATTGCTGTTAGACATGCCAAGATAAAAAGAATGCTCCATCAATGGAAAACTTGTTGCCAATCTGGCAATTGTGATCGACTGATCTCAGAGTGTATCCAGCACCTTGGCCGGTATGTTGCATGACCTTTTGGAGACTGATATGAAAATGCAGAGGAAGTCAGCATTGGATGACACCCCCACCATCCCGGGGGGAAATTCCAGCATCTGTCAGGAACTAAAAAGATTGTGTGGTTCATCTGCAGCTCTGGATTCTGTATGATAACTATACATGGGCTGGTGAAGTTGATGGCCTCTAAATTTCTGTCCAAAGGACTTTCGATTATAGAATCTATCCATAAAGAGTGAATATTGTATAAATGGGGGACAGGGGAAGAGCTATTAGGTTTGCTGGCCAGGGCCTGAATATTTTCCAATCCTGCAAGAAAAACATTCCCAAACTCACCTCTTGAAGACCCACAGTATCACAGGAGGACAGTTAATCCCACACCTCTA
Source organism: Podarcis cretensis (assembly GCF_951804945.1). NCBI lineage: Eukaryota > Metazoa > Chordata > Lepidosauria > Squamata > Lacertidae > Podarcis > Podarcis cretensis. The sequence goes on from NC_137178.1 coordinate 24,757,197, forward strand.
GCAGCAGCAGCAGAGCTTAATGGAGCGCTGAAGGCAGTGTCACATTCACAGCCCCAGCGCTCATGCCAGCCAGGATGGGAGGTGGAGAAGGGAATGGAAAGGGGAAAAAATGCCCCTCTGCTGAGCCAAGTTGCAGGCTGGCATGGTAAGGAGGACCAAATTGGACTCTGTGCTGTCACATGACAACAGTAGGGTTCTCATAGATATTGTGCCAGCCCTGCTTCACACCCTGAAACACCCATTTTGGGGTCCTCTGCTGGCTACTGCCAGCAGGGATACTACTGGTGGCAGCTTTCACTCACTAGCTATTTGGGTGAGTACACTGAGGTGCTCGCCAGTGGGCTTCCCTCCTGCAATTATACAGAGGCTAGCAAAACATCTCTGCTTCATCCAAAGCCCTCCAGTGCAACAGATTCTCCGTTTGGACTGTTCTGCCTGACAGCTTTAGCTGTTGCTCATCTGAAATATTTTGCCAGGGACCTCTCATAGGCACTGAGGCCAGAAAGAGAGATGAGATTATTTCTGTCCATATCCCAAGCTGGAGCATTGCTATTAGCCAAGTTTCGTATGTTTGACTTAGAACTGCCTGCTTATTCCTGTAGCAGCTGAAGCACACATTTCAAATTTGTCAAAGGAAAACAGGCAGAATCCTTTCTTTTAATGGATTTGAAACCTACAGTACACAAACATTAGATCTCCCAGTTACTCAGATTGCATGTTTTTCATACTGTATTTTGCAAATGTGTACTTTTTTGTTATGAAATGTTCTTCTCCCAGAATTCTACAAGATTAGAAATTCTTAAAATTTAATACATATTAGGCAAGTCATAAGATTCAGTTCCCAACTCAGTACATACTGTGGGCTTAATCTGCAACTCAGTTGTGCCATGCCGATGCCTTTTGATCATTCCCAGCTCTGACTGTATTATTCCAGCAGAATCTTAGGTTCACACTACATGTTATGGTTAATGAAGAGCATGCAGTTATGCCTCCTCATTTTCTGTAATTAATTACAGCTGTGTGTAAGGGAAGGGGGGGTTATTGGGAGCACAGCATGAGATGAATTATAATTTTCTTCCCTTGCCATGATAACCCCCTCCACGCACACACACCCCACTGGTGTGGCTTAAGGGGAAAGTTCCAAATGGCACATTTTTATTTTTAGTTTTTAAAAGCACAAACCATTTATATGCCATTGTAAAACTGATTCAGAGGGAGACGGAAAGGGGGACTACAGCATCTAGACCAGGGTGGTCCAACGCACGGCCCATGGGCCTCATGCGGCCCTCAATTCCTTTTCTGGTGGCCCTCAGCAATGTTTGAGCCACTGCCTTGCACTACTTTCCCAAAGCTAAATAAGGGAGGTGCCAGCCTTTGGGAAGGAGGCGTAAGGACTCTGACAGGGTCCCAGAGTCCTCCTTCCTCCTTCCCAAAGCCTAGTTAGTGCTTTCCTAGCTTTGGGAAGGAAATGGAAGGGCTCTAGGACCCTGTCAGAGCCTTGTGCCTCCTTCCGTAGTATGTAAGTAAAGGTAAAGGGACCCCTGACCATTAGGTCCAGTCATGGCCGACTCTGGGGTTGCGGCACTCATTTTGCTTTATTGGCCAAGGGAGCCGGTGTACAGCTTCCGGGTCATGTGGCCAGCATGACTAAGCCGCTTCTGGTGAACTAGAGCAGTGCACGGAAACGCCATTTACCTTCCCGCCGGAGCGGTACCTATTTATCTACTTGCACTTTGACGTGCTTTTGAACTGCTAGGTTGGCAGGAGCAGGGACTGAGCAACGGGAGCTCACCCCGTGGCGGGGATTCGAACCGCCAACCTTCTGATCAGCAAGTCCTAGGTTCTGTACAAATTTTTGGACTCCTTCCCTCCCCCTGCCCCAGCACAAGAAGGCTGTATATGGCATGCAGGCTCCTTGTCAAAATACTCTTGTGGTCCACTTGCTATGAAAATTTGAACCGCCCTGATCTAGACAATCATTGCTGTGCACAACTATCCACTAACCTCTTGGTGCTGTGCATACCACTTTTAAAAAACATACAGAGATTGTTGACCTGCCCGCCCACCCCACCCCCATAATCAGTTCCTGAGGGGAACACATTTCTGAAGTATCAAGTATCATTTCCAAAGTGTAGTGGCTTCAGTTGCTTATGAGTTTCTATGTACAGCCTTAGCTGTCTTGGGGGAGTGGGGGCGGGTGAGAACTGGACCTCTGGGGCAATTTTCAAACTGAAAGGGAATATATCTATATCCATCTAGAAACTTGGCCTTTCTTTGAAATATTCAGACACATAGAATGTGTATGTACCATAAAACAAATACTGTGAGTTGCCTGAACAATTAAGAATGCTGGCAAGCATTTCCAAGACTATGATCTGCCAATCTATATTCCAGCAAAGCAGGACTGTGTACATTTCATTCGTATGGAAAACTGGCAACACTTGGAACACATCATTTAAAAACAATAGCAGATTGGAATAAAGCTGACCTAATCAGTCAGTCATGCTGCTCTGCTCTTTCTTATCCCACATCAGTGCCAGGGTAGCCTTAGAAGACAATTGTGGTTGACCCCAAACTGATTCTCACTGCAGTGCTAACTAGAGGACTTCTTTGAGGGTTAGGGTAGAAGCCAAAAGTGATACACAGGGTTTTTTTATACCTCCAAACAGAATAGTACATAGAGCTATTTACCACTCAAATGTAGCAGGGATGTATTTGTACCTATCAAACCCACTTATCCCCATTTGTTTTAATTCTTCTTACAGCAAAACGAATTCGTATCTTGAGTGACTGTTTAGTTAGGCTCAATGTGCAACAAGATAATGAGTGCAATGAGTTTATTTCCTGATATTACTGAATATTTTATATTATATCATTTGAACTTTAAACCCAAGTATGTTAATTATCTAGGATTTAGTGCATCACATCTTAGAAAACATCTGTATTAATAGTGTAGCCTTGTGCTAAAAAATGGCCTATCTATTAAAAAAAAAGGTTTGATTAGGATTTTTTTCTTTTAAAGAAAGCTACAGAACAGGTGTTCCAAATTCAGTAGTATGGAATTCAGATTGTCAAAATCTAACTACACAGCATCAGTTGACTATCTGATCCACACAGAGTCACTCAATATATTATGCTCTCTTTTTTAAGATAAAGAACATCTTTGAGACCCATGCCAGGTCATACATTAGGAAAAAGCCATGTATCACCTGAGAACTAACTGTGGACAGCCTCCTCGCCCCCCAAATCCTCCAGAGCTAACTGGAGGTGGGGAGGCAGGGAGCCTATGGGGAGAGGAAAGGGTGAGTAAATCCCATTGTGCAGGTTGAGATGGTTTCATTGGATACAACCCCTTCTCTTTCAAAACATGTGCAACCTCATCCAGAACTGGTTGAATGTAATCCTCCTCATGTTAGAACCATTCACCCATATTGCCAGGAATGAGCTTTAGTTTATTGGACACATTAAACTCTGCATTCATTCTACCACTGTGTGAGAAACCTTCCCTAATATAGGTGCATCTCATATTTTGTTACACTGAACTACTAACACAAACAGTGTGTGAAAGGATAAAAGAAGGCAACTTCTCCAAATTAGTACTGCACTGCTCTTAGGATATACTGGTACACAAAAGGTTTGCCCAGGAGTGCTTGCTAAAGATGAACACAAGTTTAATGCAGGACTACTATGAAAATCAGGACTCCTTAAAGAGTTTATTTTAGGACAGAGTCACACAATAATTAAGGCAGCTGGCATGCAAAGAGAAAAGGTTTTCAAAAGCACAGGACGTGCTGGTTTGTTGTCTATGACTACAGAACCATGCTCACCTGCCAGAAAACCATATCACTGTCTGCAACCTTCACTTCACTTCTACAGTCCCTGTGAAGGGAGGACGCCTCCATGTAATTAGTGTGCTTCTATTAAGATGAGTTAATTAAAAGAAAAACGAAGAATAGGATTGCCACCTGGCCCTTTTCGTTTGTTTGATAAACATCTTGCCATTTGTCAATGGCTTCTGCCCAAGAAAAGGAACTGTTAGCTTTTAAGTTACTCCAGGTACTGTCCTGTGCCATAGATTACAATCAGTGCTGTATATGACTGTAGAAATAACAGCTACAGTGCTCAGCTTTAGGGAAGGGGGATGGGGTCATAGCTGTTTCTCTTAAGGGGGGTGGGCACGTGCCAAATATTCAGCTGATAGTGCATATATATTACAGTGGTGGCCAGGACAGGAGCATACTGATGAAAATAGGGACGTGGCGCTGTGGGTTAAACCACAGAGCCTAGGACTTGCCGATCAGAAGGTCGGTGGTTTGAATCGCCGCGACAGGGTGAGCTCCCACTGCTCGGTCCCTGCTCCTGCCAACCTAGCAGTTCGAAAGCACGAAGTGCAAGTAGATAAATAGGTACCACTCCAGCGGGAAGGTAAACAGCATTTCTGTGCACTGCTCTGGTTTGCCAGAAGCGGCTTAGTCATGCTGGCCACATGACCCGGATGCTGTACACCGGCTTCCTCAGCCAATAAAGCGATATGAGCGCCGCAACCCCAGAGTCGGTCACAACTGGACCTAATGGTGAGGGGTTCCTTTACCTTTATTCCACAATAATAATAATTTTACTATTTTTATGCTACCCAGCCACTCTGGGTGGATTCCAACATATATAAAAACATAATAAAACATTAAACATTTTTTTTAAAAAAATCCTTCCCTATACAGGGCTGCCTTCAGATGGCTCAGGGGTCAGATAGCTCCATACCCTCCAACATTTATCCAGTGAAAATCCTAAGGAAAAACAGGACATTCCAGGATGAAATCAGAAACTAGAACAGCTTCTTTAAAATTGGGACTGTCATTGGAAAATAGGGACAACATCTGGAGGGCCATATGTTCCCCATTCCTGCTCTAAATCATTGCAACAGGAAGTTCCTATTCATTAATGCAATTTCAAAGAACTAGTTGCAATTTTAGTGGCAATGGGTTGTTTTATTTTTTAAAAATTATGCATGCCTATTTCAGCAAATGCTGGAGTCCTCTAAGCAGGACTTCCCAAGCAAGGCCTGAAATCTGGGTATATTACATATACTGATGGTGGACGTGGGGTGGGGGGAGGTAACTAGCAACCACTAGAGTCTTCACCAAGGCTCAAGCTAAGAACCTTAACAATTTTTTTTTTCTTACAAGCCTCAGTGCTGAATACAAATGAGATGTTTTTAAGTATTGGCTAGTTCTTTGGTTTTCTATATCCATGTAGGGTGGGATTTAATAGAGAAAAGGCGGAAAGGTAGGAAACAGAACAACAATTACTGGGTGACTGGAAAGGGATAGAAAAGCCACTAAGCTGTGAAATTTCTGTGAAAAAAATAGGTATAAAAGGAGAATTCCTGGGTGTAAAAAACCAAGTTTGGGGCAAGTACTCTTGGGTGAGGAAACCCCAGCAGAGATTTAAAATCACAAAATATGCAGCAAAGTAAAGTGTGGAAATATAGGTTTTCAGACCTTTAAAATATGCCCTTGTGAGTTCCTTCCAAAGTTTTCCTCTTCCCCTCACAAAAAGAAAAGATCACACAAGTAAAAAAATGTTTCCCTACAAACTCTCCAAAGGTCAGGTTCATGTGCTTTTCCATGTAGTACAATATTCAGAAAAAGTTGCACAGGCAGTGAAACCTGGCTCAGTTACAGTGCTGAAAGTTCCTAAATTATTGAGAGCCATGTGGTTGAGCTTCTCAAGTAGACTAGGGAAGCAAAGTCTTGAATACCTAGTCCCTCCCAAGGTGAGCTAAGCCTGCCAGGACAGCTTACTCAATGGTTTTAACTCCTTCATGCATTAATTAGACTTAAGCATGTCGGTGTTAAGAGGCTGGTTACTCCACAATTTCCATTAGAGTTTTCAGGGCCAAGAAAACCCAGAGTAGTAAGAGACCAGTGGCTTCCTGATGTGGGTAATTTAGCAGCATACAGTTTTTTGCTGTTTTGTTTTAAACTGGAACTCTGCTTCTAGACTGTGGGCAGTAAAAATGCTGTATGTATGTATATAAAGGTAAAGCTGTCATCACACAGCAGTTTGCTTAGCTGCCAACAGGAGGTGCTGACAAGTGACAACAGCCTTCTGAGAGTTGCTGGGCCATCGCAGCAGCATTGGAGGGCAAGGAAAAGGCAATGTGGGGAGGGAGGGCCATGGAGGAACAGCTCCAAGAGGAGAGATGTGGTTTGGCAAGTGCAAAGGGACAGCTGAGTGGGTACCGCAAGCTTTAAGGCAGGCATAGGCAAACTTGGCCCTCCAGATGTTTTGGGACTACAACTCCCATCATCCCTAGCTAACAGGACCAGTGGTCAGGGATGATGGGAGTTGTAATCCCCAAACATCTGGATGGCCAAGTTTGCCTATACCTGCTTTAAGGGGAAGTGGGATCAGTGATGTGGAAGAGCAAGTGAAGGTCTGCACACCATACATGACTCAGAAGGGAAACCACACAGCAGGTCTAATTGCCAATCCTTTTGGACCCTGTTTCTTCTCCTTAATTACCTATTACCCTACATTTTTAATAACTATTACTCTACCAGTTCCACTGCTCCCAAATGTCTACCTCCGTTTTTCACATGTGAAGCCAACAATTAATAATGAAAAAATTACAGAACACAAAGTGATGGGCAAGTTCTTGAAAACAAAATGCCAAATATGCTGCTTATGTCAGCTAGTTCTCCAGCTGATTATATATTTCAGCATGGTCCTCAGTGTAAACCAAGCGGCCCTCCCAGAGTGGTGGTGTCCCACTTGAATTAAAGCAATATGCAGGGAGTTCACATTAAGAAGCAGTCGGAAGGATATTCATTATTTGTAGCTCCCTGTGTGCTTTAGGATGCTGTGTTTTTATTAGCTGTTATAACCAATCCTGAATTGGTTTTATTGTAGTGTTGCTGCCTTGTAACTTGTCATTTGTTTTATTTCATAAAATTTATATACTGCTTGATTGTAAAAAACAACCACCTCGAAGCAGTTTACAAAAAGAAAAGAATTTAAAGGGCAAGCTAGAAATTCTCTTGTTTCATTAAATATATATATAAATATTCCTGACCCCATTAGAAAGAATATTTATAGACATGAAATATCCAAGAGATAAGAGAAATAATTTTTGCCATCAATCTTGCCATATAGTGAAAACCATCAGAAATCCTTGTGGTTAACACTAGGGGTAGGACTACAGCTAACATCCCTTTAAAGTATTTACATACCCCAATATCTGCCAGATTAAATTCTGTCAAGAATTGAAAAGGCAATTAAAAGCTATTGTAAGAAACGCAACCAGTGAAGCAAGCAATAACCAGCAGACACCAATAAGACTTTAGTTCATTACATTCATATTATGTGGGTGGGTGTGAGCACATACATGCATGCATACAGGCAGACACATTTGCATAAATTGGTCTAATCCAACCATGGTTTGGTGCAAATGCATAGGCTCCCAGATAGGATAACTTCAGTCCTCCTGCTGCACTGCTGTGACCTAAGTCATGGTTTAGCTAACCATGTCATCTGAACCCAAGCTTCTGGTTTGTCTTGCTCTAGACAAGCTACAAGCTGTAACCAAGGCTTGTTCTTGAGCTTACAGCTTATGGTTTTTCTGGTGCAAGATAAACCATGAGCCCTAGTTCAGACAACATGCTAAGCCAAACCATGATGTCGCTCACTGTAGTGCAGCAGGACCAGAGGAAGCCTGTGTGTTCATGTGAAGTCATGGGTTGGCTTAGCATCATGTGCGAACTCCAAACAATTTCAGAGTGTGTCTCAAATCTAGTTCACAAGGACCTTAATTTTTGAAGTTTCGATGTAATGCTAACCAACAGAGATGTAATGCACCACAAAAGAGAAAGCAGGTAGTTTAATATATTTGCAATGTTAGACTGATAGCAGCAACTGTATGCATAATGAGAAACTTTAGTAACTTAAGGTGGATAAAACTAAAAGATATATATTAGTTTAATGTTTGTCTGTTTACAGAACAGAGCTGTGTATCCAGAGTTAGAGCGTGCATCAAACACTTGTAACACAAACACAAAGTCATTTTTCAGTGTTCTCCCCAAAGAATTAGACAGTTATGAGCAAAATTGTTAAAGCAAGCCTATTTTCAGCATACATAAAAACAGGCTGGGTGCTTATGTGGTTTTAGTTATAGCTTAAAGAAAATGAATCAAGATTTATCTAATTAGCACATTCCTGCCCAAACCTCCAGATGTGAAATGCTTAGCATCCTATTTATATTTAGGCAAGCAGCTGTGGGACTAATTCAGATGGGCTGAAGCAGCAGTATTTTATACAAGGATGCAGACAGTCAGATGCATACAGTCAGTGGAAGGAATATTTTTTTTTATCCTATCTCAAAGTTGTACAATGGAAGCTAATATACATAAGCTACTTGCAAAACCTGAAGCAAAGCACCACCACATGCACTGGAGTGCTAGACATTAAAACAACCGTATATAGGTTTTATACCACTTTTAGCTGCTTTGATCATTTTTAGTTGCATCCAGACTACCTATACTTGGAAATGAAGTTTGTTGACATGGTGTGAATTTTGTTGCTGTTGTTGCTTTGGCCCCTTTCCCACACCCCCTTGAAGTGAATGACTACTAAGCCAGTTTGAGTCTGTGGTAAGATATGCCCCAGATACCGCAGTCTCAACACAACATTGAATGGAAACCACAGTTTCATGATATCCTGTGATTTTTCCGATTTGGCTGCTTTCGCTGGGCACACAAGAGTTCTCGGTTACTGTGTAAAAGTTCTTTTTTTAAAAAAGTAAAGGTAATCATATTCCGAAATCAGTGCACACACATTTAGGACGCGCACACACACACACACACACACAACTGAGAACATGGGCAAGAGACCAGGAACACAGGTAAGAGGTTAAAAAATAAAAAAAACCCCATCAAAGCTGCCTCTAAACCCCCCACCCCACACACCCTTCCAGATTCTGCAAAGGGCTCATAATCTCAAACTGTGAGCCTGCATGATCAAAGCCCTAGGAAAGGTCAGACATTCCACTAGGAGTGAGACTGATGCCTGCAAGCACTCTTGCAGCCTACATTTCTCACAGCAGAAGCTTCAGCCCAGCACCTAACGGAAGCGCTTTATCTGGTTACCAGGTGAACTTGCAGATTAGACTTTTGAGTAAAGCCAGGCAAGCTGCTGTCTCTTCTCTGAGCTTTTGGGAAGAAGAAAAGCACTTTTCACATATTTCTCTACAATTGGCTCTCCCCCCCCCCCCAAGAATAGGCCTATATTTAACTGGGGTGTGCGCATACGCCTGAATATCAAATAAATGCTCTTTGGTGTCCTGTCTGTCCTCAGACTGTACAGTGCAAAGTCAAATCATATAGATACATCATTCTATGGACATTTTTAGAAGCACAGCCACGCGATTCGCATAGCACAAATATTCTGTGCAGTTGTTTCAGGTTTGGAAAGGCTTTATTGTTACACCACCCTTCTTCCAAGGATCACAGGGCAGTTTATAACAAAAAAACAAAAATGCGTAACACAGTAACAAACAAGGCGCATCTCTTCGGATTTCTACCAGACAAAGTAGCTTTCACAATTCTTAAACTTGCTGAGTTATGCACATTTTGTGGTTTAGTAGGACCATGACATGAAGTAGATATTGACAGAGTAACACACAAAACTTAAGAACTATATTATTATTAATTATTATTATTATTATTATTATTATTATTATTATTATTAGGGGGGGATAGTCGGAATGAACATTTGCCAATATGGAAAAGTCCATGTGTACACTGCACTGCAGTTCAGTTCAGCAGGTGCCCATGCAATTTTCCATGTACTGTCCGAATTGAAGCTTGAATATTTATTTGGAGCCAGCTGAAACCACAGAAATAAAAATGAGTCTGCCTTTGATACTGCACCATGCTAGGCAAGGCCGCCTCCTCCTCCTGATGACATGTGTGTCAACATCACAGGAACACAATGCGCTGCTGCCCCCCCCATATTTGGCCTAAGGTGGTCCTCTGACAACAGAGACCACTGAAGAAAGCTAATAAGAGCAGGTGGGGGGGCGGGTGCAGAGGCATGCAGGAATAGAGGAGGGAAGGGAAGTCCCATGGCACAGGCAGAAAGCCTCATGCAAATGGGACTACTTCATTGGATGCAACCTAGGAATACCATTTTTAACCTGTTCTAAATGTTACTTTGGGATGTGGGTGATGCTGTGGGTTAAACCACAGAGCCTAGGGCTTGCTGATCAGAACGTCGGTGGTTTGAATCCCCGCGACAGGGTAAGCTCCCATTGCTCAGTCCCGGCTCCTGCCAATCTAGCAGTTCAAAAGCACATCAAGTGCAAATAGATAAATAGGTACCACTCTGGTGGGAAGGTAAACGGCATTTCCATGCACTGCTCTGGTTCGCCAGAAGCGGCTTAATCATGCTGGCCACATGACACGGAAGCTGTCTGCAGACAAACGCTGGCTCCCTCGGCCTATAGAGCAAGATGAGCACCGCAACCCCAGAGTCGTCCACAACTGGACCGAATTGTCAGTGGTCCCTTTACCTTTAAATGTTACTTTAACTAACCCAGTATCAACGGTGGAGCATATGCCTGCACTGCCCAGGGCGAGTGCGCTCCTGAGGGGTGTGGGATGTGCCCTCCCAGGTGTGGGATCACCGTTCGGGTGCACCGAACTGGGGGCAGAGCGAGCCACTCATGGTAGGCATTCAGTGCACCACCCGCCCATGACTCCCAAGTCTCTCCCAGCTGTCAAAACGAAGGGGGAAGGGGGGAATGCCACTGGCAAGGTGGCGTAGCTCTCCCTTCCCCTGCTGGCTCGGGGTAGGCTTGGGAGTCGTGGGCGGGCAGTGCTCCAAACGTCACCCCCTCAGGAAAGACACCTGTGGTGGTTCAGCCCCTTCCTCCGCCCCTGCCCAGTACAGGTTTGCTTAAATGATAGTAATGAGACAAATTATAGCTTCTGAACACACTTTTGGAAGCTGTTCTGGATAGGATTCACAGGATGAGGCTCTTGCATACTGCCCTCAAGCCGAAGTAACTGGTGCATTTCCTCCTCTCACTGTTTCTTGCAGTACAGTATCTCTTCACAGTCTGCCGGTCTGCCTGGGATTTCTCCTGCAACCAGTTCACAGAATGTTGCCATCCAGCTATTCCCCTTACATAGCTTCTGACTCAGGCTACAGTTTGCTTCCCTGACCTAGTACAGTGGTACCTTGGGTTAAGAACTTAATTCGTTCCAGAGGTCTGTTCTGAAACTGAAACTGTTCTTAACCTGAAGCACCACTTTAGCTAATATTCTCATCCTGAAGCAAAGTTCTTAACCCGAGGTACTATTTCTGGGTTAGCGGAGTCTGTAACCTGAAGCGTACGTAACCTGAGGTACCACTGTACTGTAATTCATCTGACCCAGATCAACAGCCAAGCTGCCCCAAAAAGATAGCTGGACCCATTATTGAGTTAGATTTATTGCAACAGAAATGGGCAAAACACCACCACAAAAGAAAGCTGGACAAAGGTAATATACAGGCAAATAAGTAGCAACATCTTTACAAAATGTGAATCTTGAGGGGCGGGGCACCATTGGGAGAACTGGAATTAAAGGGTGAAAATGGAAATGAAAATCCAACTGTTGATATTCAAAATAGTTTCCGGTCATTTTTAAATCAAATGTCCAATGCTGAATAATGATGAACTCACGCTGCAGTGCAATGTTAAGCATGTTTACTCAGAAGTAAGTCCAATGGGGAATATTCCCTAGTAGCTATATTTAGTATTGCAGCCCAAGTACATGTTAGAGATAAAGGAACCCTATAAAGCTTTGTGGATCGTTATTATATTTTGCCCACTGTCCTTTTAAATGGATGAAGTCGGGTTAAGCATTCCAGCTGGAGGAGATCAAGATGTTGATTAAGAATAAAATAAAATAGTTGATTTGCCAGATTACAACAAGAGAGAGAGAGAGAGAGAGAGAGAGAGAGAGAGAGAGAGAGAAAGAGACCATGGATAATAGAATTCAAATTTCATGAATACATCTACTTAACTAGCTGTAGCTGTATTTTCCTCTAAGCTTTGGAGTCAGCTAAGTCAAACATGCTGTTTATTAATAACGTATGAGCATGGCTGCTTTTCTGGTGTACGGCTTTGACTGTAGCACTTTTAAGATGCTGTTCCCCATTATAATTTTGTAAAGTAACCAGAAACCATTTCTGAATCCTGCAATCCCTGTTGTAAGGCGGGTAAGCTAGAAAGTGTAGCAGCCATACCAAAAACAACAGGCATTGCATTTGTAGCGTATTATTGCCTTATAGCATCCATTCAATGTACAAAGCCATTCACAAGAGAGCAGCTGGCTTTATCTCCATGTAGAAAAAGAAGTGTATCTCAAGTGGTCCCACCTGGAGTCGGTCTTTATACCTTGGGCTGCAGAATTGCTTTTACACTTGTAGCTGTCCTTCTCACAAAGGAAGCTGTAGGGCTCGGGAAGGTTCTTTGATTACTTTGGCTTTAAAATAGTAAGCATAAGAAGTTGTAAATGAAAGCAATCACTGTGTCACTGCAAAGAGTAAAAACTCTGGAACCCATTCAGTGTCATTTCCACCTGCTATTATAAATTATAAAAGGTTTCTGAGACCTTTCCTAACTGTAATCTAATTATGTTAAGATGAGAAAGCAGATTTGGTTGTCTGTCAGAATGCTTCCTCTTTGGATAACAAACTGGACTACCGGGTCCTTTTACACAGAACTTAAAAGCAAGAGCAGACACAAACATGCACACACCCAGCTAAGTAACCTGGTAGTACAAATATTTGAAAAGTTTAGAAGGTGTTGCTATAAAAAATAAAAATAAACTGATTTTAGGCAGCCTTAAATCGCTGTATGTGACATATAGAAACTTATTCCACTTGATCTTGCCACATCTACTGCCACCATCACCACCCAGCCTTATGCACATCTTGATAATTAAGTGGGCTTTACCTTCTTGTGGCTTTAACTGAAATCATAAATTTGAATATGCTTATGGAGACACAAATCATTTTCCTTCTCAAAAGTGTTGAAAGTGTTGTGGTGTAGACCTTTTGTCTGTGATGTGCACAGCCTGTCATAACCTCTAGTCTGACAACTTCTGTAACAACACGGAGAGTGAAAAAATAAAACAAAAGCACAATTTTAAATGCTCTGCAAGTGACAATGGTACCTATATACTACCTTAACTTCTTATAAACTATTGTGTCTAAGGAGACACAAGGATGCACCATACAACATAAGCCTATGTTAACTTTACAGTTGAGTATATGTATCAGAATCAGTATAGTAAATTGTTTTAAATGGTTCTCTCTCCCCCCCCCCAGTAAGAATCTACACAGTTGAGTTACCCAATATCATAACATGACATTCTACAATATGCTTTAATAAGATTACTTGGTCAGCCTGGATGGCTCAGCTGGTGAGTGTATGATGCTGATCATGCTAAGGTTGCAGGTTCAATCCCTCTGTGGGACAGCTGCACATTATTACTGCACTATTTGGGGGGTTGGACTAGATCATCTTCAGGCTTCCTTCCAACTTTAAAATTCTATGATCTTGCTAGTGGTCAAGCCAATCTTGCTAGAATCACCATTATATCAATTATGTTCCCGGTACTCTGCTGTTTCCAGAACCTCAGGTAGAGTGACAACAACAACAGCTAAACATTATGCCAAACATATCCATATCATATTCAGAGTTAATTTCAAATGGATGAAAATAGCTAGTCTAAACAATTCTACTTAAGAGTTGTGTAATTTCAGCTCAGTCATGTTGTTTGTCTCTGATTTGCTGCATACTGTGCAGAGGGAAAAATTAAATCTGCTCTTTGGCAGAAGGACCACTGTAATTAAATTACCTTAGAAAGCTGTAGGGGGATCAGAAAGGGAAAGAAAGCTTTAAAGGGGACAATTTGTGTTTAAAGGGTGTATATACCAAAACACTTGATTAATGCATCCTTGCAGATAAACTCTCCCATGGTGTCCTTTGAAGAGATTGTACTTTTGTACCCATTTCAAAGACATGAATTATATGACTAATGAGAGACTTGGTAGATTCAAAATTATCTTTGGGGTGGGGTTTTGTTTTTGTTTAGAGGTAGTTCATTACATCCAACTTAAGCTGCAACACTGCACACCGTTACAATCCCATGGAAGTCAATGGTATTTAAAAGCAAAGATAACCTAAAAATGCCCCTCTCTGAGAACTTCCAGGCACCCAATTTTATCTTCACAACAATCCTGTGTGGTAGGTTAAGCTGAGATGCAGGGACTGGCCCAGAGACACCCAGTAAGTTACATGGCTGAGTGGATATTTTGACACTGATCTCCCAGATCCTAGTCTGACATTCTAACCACTACACCACGCACCCACCCCCGAACTCGGCCCTCCAGCTGTTTTGGAACTACAATTCCCATCATCCCTGACCACTGGTCCTGTTAGCTAGGGATGATGGGAGTTGTAGTCCCAAAACAGCTGGAGGGCCGAGTTTGGGGGTGCCTGCACTACACCATGCTTAGGACATCCATAATTATCTTCCCTTCCCTGAAGTAATATGGAATGTGGAGTGAATACAAGAGCCTTGTTAAGCAATCAATATTATGGCAAAAAATATACTGGAAAATACTCCTAGCATTTTTAAGCACTGTTTAGGGAAGTTTTAAATGTTTGAAGTTGAAGAGTGGCTAGGGAAACCCAGCCTGATGGGCAGGGTATAAAGAAAGAAAGAAAGAAAGAAAGAAAGAAAGAAAGAAAGAAGAAGAAATTGTTTTATTCTTACTTAAGCAAGTATTGTGAAAGAGAACACCCCCCCTTCTAAGGCAATGGAATGAGGCAACAAATAACAAAATATAATCTGAAATTAGATAGCAGCCCTGTAAGTTTCCAGTAGTAGAAATATAACCTGCAGTTACCATTTACTTTAAATGCAAGGCAAATAAAAAGTATATTTGGTTTAAATTCACTCATACAAAGTATAGGAAGATAGCCCCTGACTGGCTAGCAGCACATGCAAACATGATACCAGCTACTCGGGTTCTAATAAATTTGTACTCTGTACTTCAAATAAAATTCTGTAGTAAGGGAATCTCTTGTGCTCCAAAAAAGCTGAATTTTGGAACTCATAAAAACTCCTGGGGGAGCTGTTCAGAAGCTTCTGCTTTTGCTTGACAATGGTTTTTCATGTTGTGTGGATCAACAAACTGTGGTTAGCATTAACTATCATACTTAAAACCATAACTAGAGAGGCTGGCTTGTTAAATTAATCACAATAAGGAGACTAATAACCACAGTTCTGGGTCCCAAAGGTGGTTAATCCAAAGTGGAAGCAAAAGCTTCTGAACCCCTCCTCCCAGCCCCAGTGGAAGATATGTCAGGGGAGCACATGGCCCAAAGGTTTGCTGCAATAATTCATGCTTTTGCATACCATGCTAACTTCTGGTTTAGCATGACATACAAGTACAGCCATTACATTGTATAGCCTCTCGTAAGATGCATGCTGCAAAAGTGACAGGCATTATCTAAAACAAGTTAATCCCTCCTCTCCTTCGAAATTTTGTTATTCATATACAAATTTTTGCAGATTTAATCAATTAAAACTGTAAGAAATTTTGGTTTATCCACTTGTATAAGTCGAAATGACAGCACTAGTTTTAATCCAGATTTAATTGACATTAGCGGGAAGGTATCCACTGATTTTAATTGCCATGCATGGTTATCCTCAAGTAGGAGAGTCTCAAAAATGTGAGGATTTTAAAAGGGAGCATGCTAAAAGCATACATTGGAAGTCCCATGCCACAAAAAGTATTCTGCGTGAATTTGGTGACTTGCAAAAACCAGCTTCAGGACAGCTGCTACTACAGTGTGGTGACTACATTATTGCAATTAGCAGGTTGCAGAAACTTGGCTACCATCTCCATCTTATCCCCGTCCCTGAGTAAACATAAGGACAGCTACCTTACATTCATCTGGACATTCAAGATTCAATTTTGAATAGGATACAAAACTTATAAATTCCCAAGATTCTGGCATGAAACACACAAAACAGATAATTGTAATTTGTAGCTTATTTGCGATGTTACGCTACGATAGCTAAAGAAATAGTTTGCATGAAAAGGCATATACAGTACTGTATATGAAAAAGTATCCGTTTAAACACGTGGGGGGCATCCTTTTGCCTATGTCCAGCTATTAGCCCACACAACACAAAAATGTATTCAACACACACAATACTGTGGGTTTTTCCATAGTGCTTCAGGTTCTAAAGCACTGTATATAGGGCTGGCCCAAGACATTTTTGGCACCTGAGAAGAAGCACAAAATGGTGCCTCCCTCCCACTAGGAAAGAAATGGTGAGTGACTATCTACATCAGGAACAACAGGAGAATGAAAATCTACATTGGGATATGCTGCCCTTGTGGTCCTACCACCTGAGGCAGAAGCCTCACCTTGCCTAATGAGTGGGCCAGCCCTGCCTGAAAACAAGCATATAGACCAGGCTTCCCCAAACTCGGCCCTCCAGATGTTTTGAGACTACAATTCCCATCAACCCCTGACCACTGGTCCTGCTAGCTAGGGATTATGGGAGTTTTAGGCCAAAAACATCTGGAGGGCTCAGTTTGAGTGAGCCTGATATAGATGCTCAACATTATTTTGCAAATATGTAGGGCAGTTGAAGTCTTCAGCTGTATTTGTGCTAGGCAAAAACTAGATTTCTTATGAAACCACAAAACATTTGGGCCAAATCTGAGATTCCCCAAGTGGTGTTTTTCCTGTGTAACAGGCAAAAATGTGATCCAGATATGATCGGAACAGTGGCACTAGGGAACTGTGGCTCTTTACTTCTGCACTTTCTCCATTCTGTATCACTTAGGGTGGTCATTTCTCTCTATATATTCTTTCAACTTGCAGCCCACCCTTCAACCCAACAATGTCTAGGCAACACGTATTGCCTAGACATTGTTGACGTTCTCTTTGCAACACAGGGGTTTGTTTGGACATTCTTCAACCCAGACATTCCCAGGGGAACACACAGTATTTCATGAAACTGGAACATATGCATGATAAAAACAGTTAAGCAAAATATAACATGGCCAAATATAAAAACCACAATGCAAAAACAGCAATTCATAGAATCAGAGTTGGAAGGGACCATGAGGGTCATCTAGTACAACTCCCTACGATGCAGGAATCCTTTGCCCATAACCCATCGTCTTGAACCCATAACCCTGCAATTAAGAGACTCATGCTCTACCAACTGAGCTAACCCAGTTGTCAGTAGCAAGGAGCGCAGTTCTTTAACTGAGTCACCCACATAAGCCTGCTGAAAGATAAAACTTAATATGTTGCTGAAGTGCCCTCAGTGCAGGGACTAAGGGCATCTCTGGGGAGGGGGTGTCATACCATATCTCAGGTGCAGTAACAGAGAGGCCCTTGCTCTGCATTGCTGTTTAGTGAGCCACAACCACAAGCAGAGCCTGTCTGCAGATCATTAAACATGGGGTGGCAGGTAAGGGCAGATATCCTTCAAAATATTTGGGTCTCAGGCTGTTTAAGGATTTCTATTATCCTGCACCTTAAATTTAGCCAGGTAGCAAAGATGCAGTTCCTTAAAACCTGATAAATTCTTAATCCCATGCTGTGGTGCTGCTCAGCATCCTGGCAACCAACCACATTCTGAACTAGCTGCCGCTTTTTAATCAACTCCAAGGGGCAGCCACACATAGTGAGCATTGCAGCTGTCTAATCAAGAGACAGCCACAGCATCTACCAACGCAGCTAGGCTGTCTTGGCCCAAGAGAGGTCATAGCTAGGAATAGCCTCCTTGCCCTTAAGGCTATGCAATCCCCTCAAGCGATAAGGATGACTCTCAGAGCAACCTCACACTATTAATCTGCTCTCTTGGGAGAGGTGCAACACCATCCAGAATGTGAACTCAACAAGCTTCCCGGCTCAGGATGTACCCAGTGGCCACAACCATTTTGCTGCCCAAAGTCAAAGATAACAGTTCCCTCATGCTATGCACAAAAGCTGGCTGGACTGGCAGGTGAGTTAATACTGGCAACAGATTGTCAGCTTCTACTACACCCTGAGCGCAAAAGGTTAGTTTAGCATTACAGGCTATGTAATATATATATATATATATACTGCTCTGATCTCCAATATAAGTGAATGGTCAAGGTTTCAGACCCCGGGCATCTGACACCTGCCTTGCTCTGCCTAATGACACACAATCATAGAATTGCAGAGTTGAAAGGATTCCCAAGGGTCATCTAAGTCCAAGCCCTGCAATGTAGTTTCCATTTCTTTCCCTTGGTTACAGAAAGTTACACTTTTGCCTCAAATAGACAAAAATCTTTTGCAGTGACTTTGAGAACGGGAAATGAGAAACGGGAAACTCAATATGCATTTGTCACTTTTTCTTGTTAGTATATGCCTTTCAACATTTTAAAGAGATCTCAATTTATATTCCATTTAGCAAAGGGAGGATTATTCTAGTCTTTAATTTATTATTGAAGCATGTGGCAAAGTTTTACACTTGTGAGTGAAATGTATTATAATTCCTCTGTAGCTATATTTAAGAGTGGAAGAAAGTGACTTTATTGAAGCCAGTGCTTCAGGCTACCCTGGAGCAGGCTGGGTCCAGACTGAAAAGAATTGGCAACCCTAAAACTTTTTGATAAGATAAAAATTCATTGATGTTGGCTCACACTGGGCCCACTTCAACTCTGCACTTGTCCTCTGTGTTTCCTTGGCATATCTGTTCCTTTCCTCTATCTGCTTTAGCATAACTTTATTTTTCTCTTTTATCTCTAGATAACTGCAGCCAGGGACCGGAGGGATTGATTTTTTGTTTTGACTTATTGTTTGAAGATCTGTAACTCAAAGCAGCTCTCACGCCTCTGATGTCTAAAGCCTGAGCAGCATAAAAGGTAAACCTAGTCCTGTGTATCAAACTGAGCAGTGATGCCATTTATAATAAGCCATCTCTCTGCATTTTATTTTGCTTGGGGATGGGGAAGTGAGCATGTATTTTAAGGTGAAGTGACATTTTTTGGGGGGAAACAACAACACCCACCTATGAATGATGCTCTCTATATAAAATTCTATTTTTTAAAAAATATCTAGTATGTTGTTCCGTCACCCCACTATTCCAAATGCATCTTGTTCCTTTAAAAAAAGGAGAGAGGGGAGGGGGGGAAAACCCTTTTAAGTAGTCTGCTTGCATATTAAATAGAGTATTACAGCTGAAATGTTTTGATAGGTGCTTTAAGATCTCTGCATGTAAAAAAAGGCACAGCTCTACAAAAATATGGTTATGAAGCCACCTGAATGTCCGACTTGGATGGGAAAGCAGTGGGGCGCATTCATTCTTGCAATTCAAACACACAGCAATTCATCAGACCACCACTAGCACTAGAAAGCAACCTTAGAGCTTATTTCAGAATTACCCAAGATTCCCCTGCCCCTTCCAAGTCTTCATGATCCATTCTCTCCATTCCCCTAACCTTCACATCTTCAAACATTGCTTGTCGACATAATCATTTGACAACATTCTCCAATATATGATTTATCTCCGTATTTATAACAAGTGCCACGACTACCCCACCACACACCCTTTCCCCCCCTCGCCGCAGCCCAGCTAGCCTGTTCCCTGAAGTTGTCCAGCTTGATGAAATATGGTTACATATGCAAACATTATCTCCCAATTGTAACCTCATTTTCTGCTCTGCTGGACAGTGTGCCCGGCATTTGTCATCACGCCTCCCCTGCCTGCTACATCATTCATATGTCTATAATTGTCATCAAGATGTGGCATGTCAGCAGGACTCCTGTGTTCAGAGTTCCCCCATCTCTACGCAGTCACTCAGGTAACAAACCCATAATCTCGTCCTGTTTTCATGATGGTTGAATTACACATAATTGTTTCTGCACAGTGATTGATTTCTGCCTGAATAGAGACCTCTGCCTTTTTTCAATGCAAGCGAGTGGCAGCCAAGTCTCTCCATCTAGGAGGAGGCAGCAGCCTTTGAAGAGATCAAAGCCAAGGCCGCAAGCAGTTGTGCGCCCTGGGAATATGGAAAGCCTTTATGTTCTCAACCCCATTTCCAGCATCATGTTGGACTGCAGCTGCATTGCATTCTGCCAGCATTCTTAATGCTTTTAGTATTGACTCTGACATCACCGATAGCTGTTTTAAAGAAACAAAAAGCTGAAAGATGACTTATTTTCACAACTCTGTAATTGGAACATGCAAAGTTAAAGCAGGGAAGCATTTGTTTTTAATCCAAAATAATAAAGAAAAGCATGTGAGCACACACAGGGAAAAAAAAATTATGCAAAATTTCTCAAAATGAAAACCATGTTTTTCATTCGGAAAGAACACAAGGGGCATTTTTATAGCTTGGACCACACAAAACGAACTGCTTATTATTCACACACATTTTGAGGCTTGAAGAGTAAAATAAAGAGTGACTTCACAGAGAAAGGCAGACTAGAAAAATTAGTGCTTTAAAATTAGCCACAAAAGCAGCAGCATCTTATCTAAGATAGAACAATATGGACACCTTTCCTTGTAGTGATATATTCCCTGAAATCAATCAACTTTTTAATATTCTCATAGTACAAAATTTTCATTAAGAAATGCAAAACCAAATTCATTTTTAATCCCTTAAATTAGTAATGAATGCTTCAGTGAATTACCACTTAAAAAAAAGAAAGAAAAAAGAAATCCAGTATATGGATTTATCAAGTTGTGAAACAAACCATTTCAAACTTCACTCATAATAATAATAATTAAAAAAGAAAAGAAAGATGCAAGTGCCTTGCCCAAGACATGAAAGCCTTCAGTCTTTTACACAAAGAAGTCCTGTTTAAAATCATTTTGGTGCAGGATAGATGGCAACATGCCACCCGAAAAGTACAAATTCATTTTGAAGCAACTTCTGTTGATTTAATGAAACATACTTTTCCAGTGTGTGTGTGCTCACTTACACATATTAAAGCCAAAGGATGTCAGCTGAATTTAATAGTGCATTTAAAACACAGAGGCCAATAAATGCTCCTGTGCGGCTTATGCAGCCCACACCTAATCCTGGGCTGCACCCAAACTGGGACTCACTTAGACAGACACTATGCAAAAAAAAATTCCACTACAACAAATAAACATCTGGTCTGGGAAGAGTGAGATAAACTAGAATGAGGGTATGGTACTGGAATAGTGGTGCATTCAAGGACTAGTCTTTGTAAATGATAATAATAGCAAAAAGGCAACAGTGAGATCATGTATGAGCACCAGCAGTATGAGGTTGTCCAGTGATCAGATGGCCTCTTCAACCACCTAAGAGTTCAGAAAAGAGCTTGGCAGATCCTCGTCGGTCCTGCTTGACTTCAATTTATTTTGGCTTCACCCTTTCATAGAATTATGGAGTCAGAGAATTATAGAGTTGGAAGGGAACACAATGGTCATCTAGTTCAATCTCCTGCGATGCAAGAATCTTAGCTAAAGCATCCATGACAGATTGCCATCAAACCTCGACTTAAAAACCTCTGAGAAAGGAGAGTTCACAACCTCCTGAGGGAGACAGTTCCACTGTGGAACAGCTCTTACTGTCAGGATGTTTTTCCTGATGTTTAGGAGAGCTCTCATGCGCCTCTGATGTCTAAAGCCTGGGGAGCATAAACCTCGTCCTGTGTATCAAAGAGAGCAAGTTACAACTAAATACTCTAACCACTGCACCATGTGCACATACGTAATGATGACCAAGGGTCTGTTCCTTATGAGGAACAGTTGAAGGAGCTGGGTATGTTTAGACAGGAAAAGCGAAGACTTGAGATAAGATGTGATAGCCATCTTCAACTATCTCAATGGCCATCACATGGAAGAGCGAACAAGCTTGTTTTTCTCCTGCTCTGGAGGAAGAGGAATGGGGCAGCTGTGGAGAAGCAACGGAGAAAGTAGATGGGGAGGGGGTAAACAATAATGGGGTGGTATAATAATTCTGTTATGACTGTAGGCTTATAGTGCTGAAGAATATACCAAGTTCTTGTTTATATTATGTTGGTCTTCAACCGAAATTCACTAAATTGCCTTCCAGGAAAATAACTTTCTATCAGATGAGGGAAATTCTTGGCAAAATTATGAAAAGCTAAAGTCCAGAGCAACAGCAGGAATGTTTTCCTATTTAATTTACTTTTTCTGCAACACTGTATTTCCATTTATTACTTTACCTGCACAACCATTTCTTTTATGTCCCTCCAAGGAAAGCAGCTGCACAACTCCCTAGACATCTTTGTTCTTCTACAAGTTTCCCTTACTATTTTGACTCCTATATCTTACCCACCTAGAATTTGAAACCCAATGCTTCTTATTCTCAAATGAGTGGGCAATTACTTATTCTTGCATCCATTATCCTTTCAGTTCAATGAAAGCTGTCCTTATTCCCTAATAGTGGCATTGCCAAATCCACAGTTTCGTCTTTCAGTGAATAGTTTTCAGGTGGTCTATGGGATGGGAAATAGGATGCTTAGCCTTTGGGGGAGTGCAGAAAGAGGGAAATGTTACCAACGCATTTGTTTATTAATTAAAATGGTTTATTTGCACCCCACCCTTTCATTATAGAACAATTTCCTAGGGAAGTTCCTATTAGCACTGTATTAAAACGGTGCAAGATAAACATCATTAAGAAAAGCAAAACAGAGACAGGCACAGCAGACAAAAACACTCTTTTGTAACGAGAAGGCAGCTGGTCCAGGGCAGTTCCATTATCCTGACAGTACAAACGCCTGCCAGAAATGTTTTAACCAGGTAACAGAAAGCCAACAGAAATGGGGTTAAGTGAACCTCCTTATGCAACAGTCTACCCAGAATTAAGCATGCCTGGTGAACACCTATTATGTAGAAGTTGTAAACACCCATTTGGAAGAAAGGTAGAATATACCGTACTTTTCCATGTATAACACGAGGATTTTTTATGTTAAAGTAGTGTTGAAGTATTGGGCTAGCCTTATACACGGGTAGTGCAGTGGGGGGGATGGGGGATTGGTTGCTGCCGGGAGCTGGAGATTGTTTTGGCGTGGGAGTGATTCTCAGCAATCCCCCCCCCCCAAGAAAGCTCAACAACTCTGGGCAACCCTCCCCCCAAAATCTCCACCAATTTCCTTAACTTTGAGTCCCCCCAAATAGAGGGCATCTTATACATGGGGGCATGTTATACACGGAAAAATACGGTAAGTGTAATAAATAAGTAACATTTATGAAGTATGTTAAAATAAAAGGGATGGTATTCAACTAAGTTTTACTTAGATTAGACCCACTGAAATTAATGGACCCCAAAATAAAAGTTCAGAGTCCAGGGAACCTGCCTAGAGCTCCACTGGAAGTTTTCACAGGCAACATGGTACCTACAAGGGCTGGACTAGCAACCTCTGGCTTAGAGAAATACAGGTTTGAATAAACTCTTCGTCAACAAATCAGTTCGGCAACCTATCTATCTAGCTATCTATATTTAATGGTATGTTTTCAATATCTTTTCAATAGTTAGAGATGCCCATCGGACTATAGGAATGCACACTGAAACTTAGCAACGAAAACCCCCACTCTGTAGGCATGGACCGGCCATTCCTAAGTAACCTTGCCATGACTGATCAAGATGACAATCCACTCACTATCTCAGCCAAAGTACACATAGCCATCTTTTCATCTTGACAAACACTGCATTCTTGTTCCATGATCCAGCATTCTGATATAGATTTTTAAGCCTTCCCACCCCCTTCTCTCTCTCACACACAATCTAAGTTACATATACATACTTTCAGTTCTGTCCTGAGAATTTCTGGCTGATTAATCCAGTTGGGAAAACACATTAAATTACTAATGCATTTAGCTAGAATTTCTCAAAATTCAGTAAAACCAGAGTTAATTAGCTATTGACTCTTATGGTGGAGAACAAGAAACCAGCAGCTAAACACGTGCATAGCATTTGAATGCTAAAGAAGGCATCCCTAGTCAGATCGTCGCTGTGTCTTTCTCCATTCCATCATGCAACCCCTCAACACCTAATAAACATAACTGAGAAATCAATTATGGTGACCACTGTTCTACTTCCGAACAAGGGCAAGCTTGGTCAGCTTCTACACATACTGCTCCGTAAGCAGTCCTTTAGCAAAACTTCCACCCAAGGAAGAACTAATTTGGCCTCTCCAGTTAGATACCCCTTTGTCTTCTCTGCAAGTGAAGTATGCAGGAAGTCCATTTTCCTAGATAGCAGTGATCACTAGCTTATTTCAGTACCTGCTTGTTTCCTACCCTCTTACTGTTTAACACAAATCTCTCTGAACTATGCAAAAGCCACTACTAAACATCTTGCTTTTTGAAAAAGGTTGAAAGACTAAGCCAGAGCTTTCCCCCCCTTAAAATATATATTCTCATATATATATATATATATATATATATATATATATATATGTTTAGGGGTACTCTCATTTTCCTACCGATATTGAAATACTGCCCCTCAATGAGGCCAAAGTTAGATTCACAAAATGTTTAGAAGAAGAAGAAGAGTTTGGATTTTATATCCCGCTTTACCACTACCCGAAGGAGTCTCAAAGTGGCTAACATTCTCCTTTCCCTTCCTCCCCCACAGCAAACACTCTATGAGGTGAGTGGGGCTGAGAGACTTCAAAGAAGTGTGACTGGCCCAAGGTCACCCAGCAGCTGCATGTGGAGGAGCGGAGATGCGAACCCAGTTCCCCAGATTACGAGACTACCGCTCTTAACCACTATACCACACTGGCTTTAGGGGTATGCGTAACCCTGTGTCCCCCCCAAAAGCACTAGACTAAGCCAAACCTATTTCAATGATGAATGCAAAAATTCCATATTTGCACCAATCTCTAACAGCTATTTCATCATCTCCTGGGTAGGTTCTTATGCAAGCAAATTAACTTTTGTTTAAAAGGCAATAGTTATAGCACCTATAGAAGCTTCTTTAATCAAGCACAAAATACATACATATTACACCAGTTATGTTATATATTATAATTCATTTATATATCTTATTTTGGTCCAAATGCCCCCAAAGCAGTGTACAGCATGTTATTACAAAAGAGACAACAAAAGTACAATAAATATAAAACCATAAATTCCCCACCAATCACGCCGTATGAAGGGCAAATCTTTGCTTGAATCACGGTTTCCCCCTTCAACATAAGGCAACTAGGAAAGGGTTTATGTGCCATTTTGAAGAATAAAAATGTTAATCTACACAGATGTGTGTCCCATTCATTATAACCGACATAATAGACATGCATTTTATACTTGGGTATTTGAACAAAGTACAAAATGTCTTGTAAGAAGCAGCATGCGGAGTCATGTGGAAACCCACTATTTGGTTGAACATTTCCGTACTACTTTCCACAGTATGAGTTGGACCTGCCAACTTGGTTTGAGCCCAAAGCATTTGAAACGTATTCCAGCTTAGGCAGGAAGAGCACATCTTAAGAACTCTTTAAACCAGCTCCAATGCCAATGGCCTCTGCAAGTGCAGCAACAGAATAATGTTCTCCATATGTGCAGTGCAGTGATCTATTTGTTCTCAATTTGTGCTACACAGGGATCCTGCTCCCAAGCGTCCAAACGGCTTAGGGACTTTTATTTATGTTGATTTTCCCCTATTCGCACCTTTAAGTTGAGGTTGTTGGGGTAGGTTTTAAAGACATGCAGTCAGGACTCTCACCAAAGCCAAGTATATGTGGGTCCAGTCAGGGCCCACCTAGGAAACCAATGTACGCTACCTTGAATGTTATGGCAGAAATGTGAGGTATAAATCAAATCAAATGTGCGTGGAAAATGGCAAAGTGCAAAGTGTCAGATATGTCTCTTGAGACATTTTGCAAGTATCTTGGAAGCTTACTAAAAATCATGCATATGACTAGTCACAAACAACAAGAGGTGCTCATTTTCGCATGTGAGAATTTTGTACATAAAACAGTATAATGAAGTGGTGCCTTCAGTAGTAAACTACACACAACACACACAGAAAGTAAAGCTACCCAGATGCGGGAATTACCACAGTAAGAGATACAAATTCTTCCTCAGGTGGCAAGTCAGAAAGAATAATTTCACCACATATTTTGGAGCTTCATGCTGCAGGCTGCTTAAAATGCTTATGTCTAACTTTGCATTAGAACAGTGGTTATTCTGTGAAACACTCAGACCTCTGGGTATAGGGCGGTATATAAATTCAACAAAGGAGAAGGAGGAGATGGTGGTAGTAGCTGCTTCCTCCCTCCTACACAAACCTTGGTACTATTCTGTGCACCAGTTTAAGAACCCCTGTGCTGTAACAACTAACAGCAGTTGTCTTGGTTAGTTTTTGGTTTCAGCTCACCTGCTACCTGGTCTCTACCCTAAGGAAGCCAGGTTAAAGTCTCAGTCCACTGAACCTGTAAGCATTCAGCCTCTACCTTCTCCAAGACTGGATTTGTTTACTTACAAGTCTACCTTTAGCCCACTCAATGCAGGTAGCACAACATTAAAAAAGAAACAGCATACAAAGAAACCTATAAAAGCAGCAACCTCATTTAAAAACACAGGACAGTTAAAACAAGTAGAAACAATATAAAATTCCTGCCAATGTGGCAAGAGAATTTAACTGGGAATACATTACTTAAGAGGAGAAGGTCTGAAATAAATAGGTTTTAAAGAGGTTGGATGCCTCAAATTTCCACTTGTCCTTGTAGAACAACACATTTG
Organism: Podarcis cretensis; assembly: GCF_951804945.1. Lineage (NCBI taxonomy): Eukaryota > Metazoa > Chordata > Lepidosauria > Squamata > Lacertidae > Podarcis > Podarcis cretensis. The sequence continues at coordinate 24,783,998 of NC_137178.1, forward strand.
CTAGTGCTCTCATCTAAACCTGTTAAACCAGAAGATCTAGGCTTAAGTCCATTTAGTCCAGGCATGTTCCTAAGATTGGGGCACATCTCTCTTGGGTTTCAGACAGAGTGGAAATCTTTTAAGTCAGTATTTGTGCTGCATTTCAGTCTTCTGGCATGAGTGAACTTATCCCTCATCAACCCTAATGCTAACAAAATAATTGAGTCCCCAGATAATCCAGCTGTGTTTAAAATATTATGGGTTCTCTTTTATTTGACTTCTGATTTCAGTGCATTTAGCATCCATGTTGCAGATTCTTCTCCAGTAGTTTTCCTGAGAGACACGGCGGCCAGGAGCAAAGGAGCACAGGACTGCAGTTCTTCCAAACAATGGGTCTTTTCGATTACTAGCTTTGCAAGTAGGTATCTATGTTTTTAATAGCCCTGAAAAGTGAATTCTTTTCTTCTGCGTTTGTGGGCTCAGGTGCAGTGTGCTCACAGCAATCTAGGCCCTCATCAAAACCAGTAAATGAAGCCACAGGACAACAACCTTGGGTCTGAATAGACTAGGCCACAACTATTATATATTACAGATGTAAGCAGGCACTGGCTGCTCATTGAATTATTCCAGCTGGGTTGACCATGGTTTTAAGGGCATCAAGGGTGCCACCCCCCACCACAGACTACAAACCCAATGCCTTATCCGCCAACAATGAAAGTTGTGACAATTGCTATGAGGCAAGCAAAACTTCCAGACAGGCCCAATTTGTCTGCAGGAAAATTCCTCCCTGTTCCTAAATATGGCAGCTGAGTAGTACCATAGCAAAGTCTTTAGTAAGGACTGGCTGCTTATCAGCCACTAAATTCAGGGAAGGAGGGTGGGGAATCCAGCTCAGAATGAGCTGTTCAGAACAGCCGCAGTCCCGTTATATGGGTGGCTAATGGACCTCAGTGAAGCCTAAGCACCCCAGATCTGCCAGCCAAGCTGCCCCCCTCTCCCTGCCTACCCACAATTGGCCAATTTAAATGGGCAGGCTCCCATGGGCACTGAGCTGCAACCATCATCTCAATGAGATAACCAGTGAGTGTTCTTTCTTAGCAGGCTGCACCTGCTATTATTTCCCCTTTTCTACCACCCTTAAGGTTACATCCACAGTATACATTTAAAGCATTCTCAAACCACTTTAACAGTCACCGTTTCCTGCAAGGAATCCTGGGAAGTGTTGTTTGTTAATGGTGCTGGGAATTAAAGCTCTGTGAGGGGTCATCTAAACATGTTTTGGCATACTTAACAAAACACAGTTCCCAAGCAACAAAGCCCAATTCTCCTTTGCATGTGTTGAGACCTTAGAATTCTGCTAAAATCTATCTTTCCCTGAATCCTTTGAGACCTACTGCTCTATTTACTCAATATGGTGGCTTTGTGAAAAAGGACAGGGTTTATGGACCTTTAATTTTCTCTTCAACACAACTACTAAAGGTGCACAACAAGCACTGCCCTCTTTTTTGTTGAATAGCTTGAAAAACAATAAGCCATTCCTTTAGAAATCCTAAATTTTATATACTTTTTGAACAGATAAAATGCTATCAATACCATATACAGTGGTACCTCGGGTTACATATGCTTCAGGTTACAGACTCCACTAACCCAGAAATAGTGCTTCAGGTTAAGAACTTTGCTTCAGGATGAGAACAGAAATCGTGCTCTGGCAGCGCAGCGGCAGCAGGAGGCCCATTAGCTAAAGTGGTGCTTCAGGTTAAGAACAGTTTCAGGTTAATAACGGACCTCTGGAATGAATTAAGTACTTAACCTGAGGTACCACTGTACTTGTCTCCAATATAGCCTGGAATATAAATGATTTTGATGGAGGGTTGCCACCCAAAACTCACAAACCATATTTACATAAGGAGGGCAGTTTGATCCATATTTCTCTATCAAGCTACTTGAATACAGTGGTACCTCGAGTTAAGAACTTAATTCATTCTGGAGGTCTGTTCTTAACCTGAAACTGTTCTTAACCTGAGGTACTACTTTAGCTAATGGGGCCTCCTGCTGCCACTGTGCTGCCGCCGCACAATTTCTGTTCTCATCCTGAAGCAAGGTTCTTAACTCAAGGTACTATTTCTGGGTTTGCAGAGTCTGTAACCTGAAGCGCCTGTAACCTGAGGTACCACTGTACTTCTTATCCCTAGCAAGTGGCTGGCTCTGCAACCGTATCATCCTTGCTGTTACTGTTTCTTTCTCATGAAAGATTAAAAACAAGAGCCAGATGACCTCAAACATACACAAACTCTTTGGATAGTCAGAGCTGATTCACACAATCCATTCAGGAGGCTAACACTTAATTGGATGTGAAGACAATCTGGAACGCTTATTTCATCTTCTGCAAGGAGGAGGAAGATATAGACAGATTACAGTAAGAATTCACTTTCTGGATAACAGAGCCATCAAGCATCATCATTAACATAGAACGTTAATTTTAAACCTTAATAAGTTACAAGTGCTATATAAACTGAGAGTTAGCTAGCCTTTTTTATTTCACATTATAGAATAACCAAGTACATACTGCAGTTCAAAATACTTAGGCTACATAAACTCACCCTAATCTTAAACCTGCTCACTTGGAAACAAATCACCAATTTCAACAGGACTTGAAATTCAGGGTATGTTTAGATTTTCAGCCAAGTCCAGTATGTTAACAACCAAATAATCAGCTACATTTATATCCAAGCAATGCTTTTACTAACCAAGCACAACAAGCCAAGCCAAAACTGCAATACACAGCAAAAGCAGCTAGTTGCACAATGTCTCTTTGCTAATAAAATACACACGGGGGCATTGTGGCTCTCCTTGCTAATTGATATTTCTGAGGGCAGAACTGCAAGAACTGAGAGCCTCTGCCTCATTTATTCAAAGCCCAGCTGCAATTAGTACTTTGTGAGAAGAGGCTGAGAAGGTCATGATTTCCACTGAAGAGTTGGTGGGTGCTTAACCTTTCAACGTCCCACCATCTTACTCTTCCAACTTCTCCTTTTTATTAGCTATTTTCCCCATGCCCATGTTCTAGACCTGCGATTGTGATGGAAATGCAGAATCGGGGCCCTACTGGGCAGACGCTGAAAAAGAGCAGCAGGTTCTCTTCCAGCCCCCTCCTTCCAACCACTGCTTCTCTACTGGGAATCATGCTTTCCATGCCAGGTTGCAAAAGCAACACCAGAGCTTTGATTTCACACAGTGGAGGTAGACATGGGGTTCCAATCCTAAGCCTATGAAAGCTAACAAAGTGCAATTATTTTAAAATACCATGTGACCTTTCACCGTTTGTGGCATTTAACTACAGAGGAGTGCACATCTGTGGTACCAGTAAGATTCTTCCTTTAGCCGTTGTGGGGGTGGAGGGTACACACAGACACAAGCACGGAATAAAATGTGAGAAACTCAACAAGTGTGGAAAAGAAAAGCTCTTCATCAACTCAATAGCAAGTGCTGAAAAGGGGTGTTGTGTGCAGTGGATTCATCAACAACTAGACAGTGTTTTGTATGTTCATTTTGTCCCGTTCCCCCCAAAATGCTATGTATTCCTTAACAAATCAATACCTCACGAATGAGTTCTTTTTTTACCACAGCAATCAGAGAAGTTCTGCTTCTTGCACCATTTTAACTGCATAGCTAATTTTAAATAAATATATAGGATATATAATACATCACCCTCTCTCTCTCTCTCTCTCTCTCTCTGTGTGTTTGCGCATTGTATCGTCACGTTTAAAAAAGATCATGATTTGGATATCCTTGAATGACACCCCCCCCCAAAGGATGACTAAATAAATATTGAAAATTCTTCTACCTACAGGAGGTTTTGCATTTTACTTTGATGGTGCTGAAGATGCGTCTTTTATTCAGCACATTAACAATTACTATTTCACTATAATTATTTTAAAAACAATTATACCGATAAATTTCAGTACCCTAGGCAATTTTTTAATGTCTGCTGAATAAAGAGTTCAGCAACTCACAATTCAACTTAGAATTGATATAGGAATAACATCCAACAAGGAAAGTATTGAATTTTGTACAAATGCCAGCCTCAAGATTGATTCTGTTGTACAGGGTCCCCCCCCCCCACTTTATAAAAGCTCTCCTGATACATCCACAGGTTTCCTATTATATGCAGAAATGCAAGCATGAGCTAGACAGATGTGTTCAACGTTATCTTAATGTATTCCTGCCATTTGCCTTTTTGTTTTCTTGTGAGGGGGAAGTGTTGCATTTTTAAAAGTAACCTTACTTCTGACTTACCTTGTCTCAGCCCAGCTAAGCAGCAGCATGCCAGTGAAATGTGCCTTACTGCAACTTCTTTTTTGGGGGGTGGGGGTGGAATTTAGATACAAAACATAGGATCTATTACTTCCACGTAGTGTTCAAACTTTTGCATTTAGGCTAAAAACCCAAGAATATAAAGTTGAGGCAAGACACGCTTCAATGAGGAAGTCATTCACAAATGTGGAGCTACCACCATAAAGTCTTTTCCATTACACACCTCATTTAATGCAGGGACCACTAGGAAGGCAGAGGAGGGATGGGTGGCAGCAGCCAGCAGGAGATTGGTAGCAGCGATTGGGCGTGTGATCGGTTGCTGCAGCAAGGCCTGCTGATGATTGGCTGCAACTGTGGCAATTGGACATTGATCTATGGCAGTGGCAAGGCACGTGTGCAATCTGTTGCTGTTGCATCAAGTGGGCAGGTATGCTTTTGGCGGCGAGTGTGCAGACGATTTGCAGTGGTGGGCAGACTGTAGAGCGATTGGCAGCGGTGCCCCCCCCCCCAAAGCTCAATAACTATGGGCAGTTCCCCCTGCCAAAAAGCTCAACAATTTTGGGCAATCCTCCCCCCCATTTTTTGTTGCAGTCCCAAAAAATAGGGGTCGTCTTATACATGGGGGAATGTTATTCATGGAAAAATACAGTAAGCACCTAGAATTGGACCCTGAACCAGTTCAGCTGTTTGAGAATAGAAGTCATATACAACTAGCCTGCTGCTGCTATCAACACTCTGCCTACTGCATTATCATAGCTGTCAACTTTCAGATTTGAAAATAAGGGATCAGCAGCCTCACTTATCCCGGGGACAGTCTATGGGATATCTAACAATCCGGGATAGCAGCGGGAAGCAGCGGGAAACGGTGCTGGAATAAGGGAATTTCCCGCAAAAAAAGGGAAGGTTGACAGCTACGTGCATTATTCACAACTTGCAAATTCTGTATAATCTTTAAGGGTAGTCCTATGTAAAGTGCATGCATAGTCCATTCTAGATATTGCCAGAGAACGGATAACCATATCCAGATCAAAATGACCAGAATTGAAGCACCAACTGAAGCCAGGTATATGCACTCCTAGCCATTGACATCACCAGGGCCTCAACTGTCTATTTCTATGAACATCAAATCTACAAAACTGTACAGTGGTACCTCAGGTTACATACACTTCAGGTTACATATGCTTCAGGTTACAGACTCCACTAACCCAGAAATAATGCTTCAGGTTAAGAACTTTGCTTCAGGATGAGAACAGAAATTGTGCTCCGGCGGCACAGCAGCAGCAGAAGGCCCTATTAGTTAAAGTGGTGCTTCAGGTTAAGAACAGTTTCAGGTTAAGAACGGACCTCCGGAATGAATTAAGTACTTAACCCGAGGTGCCACTGTACCTTCCAAGAGAGTAATCCCACCCAGAACCACTGCCAAATGCCAGACTTGGGAACCACCCAACCACAAAACCTCCATCTCACCAAGATTCTTCTTCAATTTATTGGTCCAGCCCATTCCAACCTCCAGGCTCCGATTCAGGACCTTCACTACCTTTCCCAATGCAGACACAACAGAGAAAACAAGCAGGGTACCATCAGCATACTGATGGCACTTTACTCCAAATCTCCAAATGACTGCTCCCAGCAGTTTCTTATAGATATTAAAGATCTATAAGACAGATTCCTAAGGAACCTCACAGGATCACTCATACAGGGCCAAGTGGAAGTCACCCAATGCTACTTTCTTAAACCCTGCTCAGAGAATGGAATGAAAACACCACAAAACATTATTCCCAACTTCTAAATCCTGAAGGCAGTCCAGGACGATACCATGGTATCAAATAGGTTTGAGAGTTCTAGAATTATATTTCTCCGGACAAAGTTCATTGACCAGGGTGAGCAAGGCAGTTTTAGTCCCCAAACCAGGCCTGAGGCCAGATTGAAATAGGTCTTGATAACTGGTTTTATTCAAGCATGCCTGAAGTTGTTCTGGTACCACCTTCCTCAGCACCTTGCCTAGGAAGGGGATACTAGACCCATAGTTATCATGGAGGCAATGTGGAGTCAGGGGCGAAGGAAGGAGAACCAGCACCCGGTGTGGGGCGGGGGCGGGGGGCAAACCACTTGGTGGCGCATGCCTGTGAGCCGTATGTATGGTGCATGTGTGGCACCACTATGTAGGGCACATGCACGTGCTCTACGTACAACGCATGTGCGCGTGTCGTACGAAGGGCGCATGTGCAGCACTGTATGTCGCGCCGTCACGCATGTGTCACCTGGCAGTTTGCCAATGGAGCCGCTCAAGCAGCGTACGGAGAGCAGTGGAGGGTACAATGGCAGCCCAGGGACAGTGTGGTGAGCCCCCCATGGGTTGCTTTGTCATCCCCCTCATATATGGCACCCAGGGTGGACCACCGCCCCCCCCCGCCCCCTTCCACTGCCACTATGTGGAGTTGGCTTCAGCATGGATGTTGAAGTCCCAACTACCACTACTATGAAGAGGTTATCTGAAGCCACTCGCACACCCATGGAGGCTGTTGGGCAGTGGGGTAGGTGGTACACCAACAGCATCCCTATTCTGCCTATTCAGGCTCAACACAAATAACAGACCACTGAATTCAATGACAGGATGGATCGGCTTCCTAGTGAGGACAATGGAAATCTAATGGATGAAAGTAACATCCAATCTAGGCTGGTGCTGTACTGGGTACCATGGGAGGCAAGCTTGCCCACCAAGATCTTCTCCATGACACATACCAGGTCAGCCTTCATCTCATAATTGAATCACAGAGCACAGATGTTTTATTCAGGCCAACCTGGCATTCATCAACAGCACAACCAGACTAGGGAATGGACTGATGTGATCACCCGAATTCAGAGAGGTGGGAAGTGGCTGAAAAGGGCTTACAGTGGCCATCAGCCCTTTTACAAGATATTGTCTACCACTCCTCCAGCACCATCTCTCCCCTTGCCAGTAATCACTCTGTGCTTCAGACCAGTGGCGGAGCGTGGGTTATCAGCACCCGGGGCAAGGCAAGTAATTTGCGCCCCCTAACCCATGGATTTGCGCCCCCTAACCCATGGATTTGCGCCCCCTAACCCGTGGATTTGCGCCCCCTAACCCGTGGATTTCCCTAAGCCCCAGATGTTGCGCCCGGTGCGGCCGGCCCCCCCTGCACCCCCCACGCTACGCCACTGCTTCAGACCCCACCCCCTAAAAAGTATAAACATTTCCTGCCTCCAAAAGAGCAGAATAAAAATGCAGGGTGAATATGTCTACACTTCATTTGTCAAGTTCTGTGTACATGAAGAAGATATTCCAATTACACCCATATTTCTAAGCATACAAGCTGACTGTGTTATCTCAAGCTTAGCAGTAATCAGTGAGGACTCTGGTGTAAAAAAGAGTCTCTGACTTCTATATTAGATCCATACCTTGGATACAGTAATAATGTGTATGTACCTTCAATGGAGGAATCGCGTCATTTATAGTTTTGCTGCCTTCCCTGACTGCACGTGTTTCATGATCTACACATGAGAACTTCAAAATAAAATAAATGCATTATATGATTTGACACTAATTTGGGTCTCTCTTGCCATATCATTGAGCATTTAGTAGCAGCCTGGTTTTCAAACGTGGTCTCAGCTGACTGTGAGGCTTCTTTCAACAGAACAGGGAGGGAAGCAATTTTCAGTGATTCCGCCTCCCCACTAAATTCAGGGGGTGGGTGGGTGGGAGAGGAGAGAGAGATGGGAGCTTGCTGCAGGAATAAGGAGGCATCACTGAAAATTGTTTCCTTCCCTGTTCCACTGATGGAAGCCTTACCATCAGTTGAGTGACCCCCACTGTACACAACCCTCGGCATGTAATTCGTGCAATCTAAAACCATAAGCCACAATCTCTGGATATCACCAAGACTGAGGTCTGTGAAAACTACAAGATGAAGTCCAGCTTCAAATACTAACAATAGCACTGTGAGAGTTTAAGTTAAAATTGGCATTTAGTTCACTGCCTATACCAGAACATATGGGGGCTCTTTCATTGCTGCTAAGAGGCCTATTGTTCAGTCTAATTATTCCAGCTGGGAATGAAAACCAGGATGCTTAGATGCAAAGAGTGGCGGAGAGGGGGAGCCTTCTTTTTCTTGCCAAGAACACAGGCCACATAATATAGAATTACTTAAACTTGCCACCCTACATGTTACTCAAGCCTTAATCTAATTGCTTTGGAAAGAGATACATATAAATAGCCTAATAATGTGAGATAATTAGAGGAAGTCTCAAGAAATGCGGGATAGATCCCGCTCCAGGACAGATACCTAAAACCAATCTCACTTGAAGTGCCATAATATAGAGGGAACCGATCTTTATTCTCTCTCTCTCTCTCTCTCTCTCTCTCTCTCTCTCACACACACACACACACACACTTCACACTTATGCTAGGATGGAAGCCGCCAAAAGGCACACAAGGCTATGTTCACAAGTATTGTAGTCTCCCTCTTGACATATGTGCTGCATTAGCACTTGCTTTATGAAGAACAACATTGCTGCCATTTGCTGCTCCAGCTGTTCATACCATTTTCTTCTATGGTTATAGCAGTTTTTCTCCCAGTAAGTCGGAAGCTTGAAAGCCAAGATGTTCAGAATAAGAAACAAGCTAGGTAAAATTTAACAGAGCTGGTGACTTTTTGAACAACAGGTCTGGTGGCAAGATTTTCACAAAAAGTTGTATTACAATCCTTTTCTTTTTAGGCCAGTGCTTCATGATGTGCTTTTTGCAAGCATCTCATGAGTTGATCCCCAAAGCCTTGGGTCTTATAATGCCTTATAGTGACCCATATTGTTTCATCTTTCCCAGTATTATCTGCTAAGTGAAGCTTTTCTTCGTTTCTGCATGAATAGTCTTAAGAAAAGGGTTCCAAACATGAGATGGCAAGGAAGCCACACTGCCACAAGAAAATGATACATTTCAAAGCCTAATATTATGAGTTAAATTCACTGAAATCCAAGACACAGAAATATGTCCAAACTGATACCCAAACCGGATTTGCTCATATGTTCAGAAGGCTGCCACCTCCGTGAATCTTCCTGAGAGATAGCTGAACATATCATATACATAGATGTGCAACTCAAAAGCCATTTACATAAAACCATAGGGGAAACAGTTTTTACAAACTGGCTGGCTCTCGTTATTTCTGCAGTATACTTTCCTTCACACATTGAAAACCATGCAAATACTGTTATTCAACCCATGCAAACACTGTTATTCAACGAAAAATTGGTAAAAACTCGCATAGTATACAAGTCGATATTGTAGCCTTATATAAGCTTAATATAAAGACGTTAGAATTTCTGTGAAACATTACATGCATATTTCTGTCTGTGGAATTCCCCATCACCACCAGTAGTAGTCAGAAGTGCAAAATTAGGTCATCATCTTAAGGAGAAATAATCACTATGAATTTTAGCATCTGATAAAAAAAAATCTTATTTACATACTGCAAAAAACTTTTGCAGCAGAATATTCATCAGCAGTAGGCCGTTCGACTAATCATGATTCCCAAGCCACTCAATTTAAATAAGCAGTGGTATTCATCAGTTTCCCTGCACATTAAGAAAATCAGGCTGTCCAGAATAGTGTGAAAAAATTCACTGCCCCCAAGGTTGTTCAAATCCTACCTAACACCTCTGGGGCAATAGATGTAGCTGGCAGATGCTTTGTTATGCTAATGAAAAATTCCACAGGAATCAAATCCACAAACAAATGGTCAGTCCAACACAACTTTTTTAAAAAGAAAAGTCTATCTTTTAAATCTATCTGAACCATCTTCACCTTGGAGAGAAAGAGTTCAACTAAGTTTGATTCAGAGTATGCCTATTGAAATTAATGGACTTTACTTTGTCATGTTAATTTATTTTAGTGGGTCCACCCTAAATAAAACTTGGTTGAATAATAGACAAGGAAACCAGAAGGTGAATTCATGATAAAATGTAGGATAGCTAATGGCAAAACTGCATTACCCTGGAAAACATGTTTGACAAGGTTCATCAACATGAAGGTGAAGGGGGGATTTCTAGCGGAAAAATAGCAAGTAAGAAGAGGAATGTCAAATTCCTCCCATGGTCATCAGTTTTCCCTCCAAATATTCCTCTAGGCAATTTTTCCTTTGTCAAGCTTAGTCCCAATCAGATGGGGATTTTCCTCAAGGGAACTCTAGTTGCAACAGATCAGACAAGTTTTGGAAGTTGTGCAAGAATATTCTGTTTTAAAATGTCATGATTTCTATCACCGAATACCATTATAACCATACACACAAAGGCACAGACCTTTATATAACTTAAAGCACAATGTGGCAAGACAAAACCAACCTGTTGTCAACAGGGCAGAAAATGCGCTAAAATGCAAGAACAGTCCTTAGTTTTCACTTCTGATAAGTTCTCCTCTTACTTACTTACAAAACACTTCAAAAAAAATTAATGTCCAAACACACAATTTTGTCAATCACCTGCCTTTTTATTCAAGACACGGTAATGATGAAGCAGAATACCAGCAGTTTCAAGTAACTGTTTAGCTCTGTAGCAAGATTTTGTTTCAGAAAGCCAAAAATATATTCCCATCATTGTAACTCTATTTTGACAATAGTGCTTTATGTAAGCTCCTAGAATTTGCTATTAAAACTATCTCTGTGCTTATAAACACATTGTTATTTTGCATGTTGTTAACACACACTCTCTCTTCCCTTTTCTAGTATTAAACACAGCTCTATGTGCTTAGAACATCCAGGAAGCATTGGTTCCTCCAACAGGATTCTGTCAGTGTTTGATGATTTATATACATCTAGTGTTAGATTATTTGCATACATTATCTCCTTCCATAACCATCTTGGAAGTTTATGAGGCAATAAACACAAATGCAATGACAACTTACTAGTACACTATTTGTATTCTCAGGTGCATGTGCCAAATACAGATAGCCAAAGCAATTATTAACCTCTAGAGTAAGCCAGTCACAAACATGAACGAGATGCACTCAACCAGGAAATAACTTTAATAAAATTTTGGATCTCAGCTGTTTCACATACTGAATCTTTAACTATTTGGCTTGTTTCCAGAACTTGCAAAGATTAACATACTTCCTTCATGTTCAGAAGCATAAGTAATGCATACTTATAAAAAGAAGAAGCAAAAGCAGTATATATAACCAGTTTTATCTGTCCATTTCACTCAAGATCAGTGGCACAGAATATATGTCCTTATAGATCCTAACCCCTATAGTCATCATCATCCTTTCAATTAACAAGAGAGGGATATTTACATCAAGAGTCCTCAGACAGACAGTGCAATCATTACGCTTGCTCTGAAGCTCCACTTACTTCAGTGGGACCATCTCTAAAATAAGTAAGCACAGAATTGGAACTTTAGGGTCACTTCAATAATCACAAAGTGATAAATCATGTTCACTACCAAACATGTATTTGTCACAGAGATGCAGCCAATCCCAGTGTTCTGTCTGTGTAAATACATGCACTGAAAACACTCATCACATGCCAAAGTTAACAGTTTCATGTTTATATGAAAAAATGTACTGAATTTCAGCACCAGAGGTAAAAAGGAATGCAAATTGTGGTCTCTTCCAGTGCACCAAGGACTCAGAGGTAGCTGGTTCACTTAACCCACTCACAACTTACAATAAGAAATACAGTTTAAAGCAACAGCCCTTAATATCAGATTGCCTTTTTGTTCTTACACAATTATTGTTAATAAATAATAATAATAATTAAGTAAACCCAAACTAGCATTTTCAGGTATACTAGAAAATGTCCAACAAAGAGAAAAAAAGAATAGAATTTAGGACTTTTGAGAAGTTAGCATATTTTAAGTAGCTTTCAATGAAGAAGAAAAACCTAACTTACTTTAGATAACTATAGCTATCATTGATAGGTTGCTGAGACCATCAAGGAGGTATAACATCCCTTATACAGAGGATGATATTATTATTATTATTATTATTATTATTATTATTATTATTATTATTATTAAAGTAAGAAGGAGGCATTAGGAGGGCTACAAGGGCACTGAGAATGCATTATCTCAGAAAAGGGGTGTTAAAGCAGGAAAAAGTTTGCAAGACCCTGTATATTTTATTAGACTGATCACCAATTCTGATACAAAAAGATTACTGCCATATTGCATGGTTCAACATAAGCTGGCTTGAGATTGTAACTCAGCCTCTTCAGCCCAACCAAGACAAACACTAAGAGGAGCATCCACCTCCTCTAGCAACTGCCTGCAACTTCCTAGGGAAGCCAAGTTCACAATGGGTACCACAAACATACACCACTTGCCAATGGGTTCACACCACGGTGCCATTCTGTATGATTCACCTCTTATGCTCTACCGTAAACTGTTCAAGATTCCTAGAAAGCATATGCAGAGCTAGAAATGAGCCTAAGGATCAGGTATGCACTGTCAGCACCTTAATTAGCAGTAAGATGCATTCCTCTCAAATGCTGCCAAAACCAAGGCTTGCTAATCAGTAAACAAAGCTTGTACTTCCAAAGAATGATTTGTGAGTGTACATATGCATGCATACATATATATTTTTTAAAAAGTAAACTTACTGTTCTGGGGATTGGTGGAGAAAGAGATCCATTAGACATATATGGATCATTATTCATATTTGGCATCATGATATACCCAGAATAACCAGAGTAAGAAGGTCCTTTACTATATAAGCCACCATCATTGTGTTTCCCTGTAAAAAGCAAGAGTTATTGATTTAGCCCCGCCACTTAATTTTCCAATGTGTCCCTATATAAGATGACACTCATTCTTCCACTCATTTGGGAAGGTGGGCGGGGTTGCATTCTGCTCAAGGTTTGCATCTTTAAGTTCCTAGACCTGGTAAAAGGACTGCACTAAAGTATACCTTAGACCACCACATTTTAATGGGTTCTGTTATATCTGAAGATATGAAACTTCCAGGCAGGAGGAAGCTCAGCCCACTAAGCATCACAGATATTAAAACTTTGAATACGTCCATTTACAACCACATCTTAGAACAGGTTAATCTTTAGAGGAAAGTGCCCTGCATGTTCTGTTCTCCAGTTAAGAACTAGGACATTATAACTAGTTTTTTGGTGGGGTTTTTTTCTTTTTTCTTTTTAAGGCTTCCTTCTGGTAGTCTATACCAGCAGCAGGAAAAAGTTTGTTCTGACCGTGCCAATTAGAAGCAATTAATAAGGGAGAGAGTTTGGCCTTCTGTACAACAACAACAGCTGCTGCTAATGGTGAGCCTATTCAACACAGGGGGTTCCATTTCTAATCTGCTTAATATGTAATTTAAATAATAATGGCTATTTTGCTATCAAATGAAATGCTGAATTTTACAGACTCCATGTTACAAGTCTTACTGACAGAGTTGCCCCCAACCCTTCACTACCATTCCCTGGTGACAAAAAACCCAACCAAACAAAACACATTTCTATATTGAGAATTTAACTGAAACTGATACATATTTGCAGTAAGAATCATGCTGATCTAATCAGCTTCATTGGAAAAAAACAAAACCCTCATCTAATCTAGTGGCTTGGGGGGCATCCAAAATATTTGGTGCTTGAATTATGCTTCCTACATTGTGTTATAGAACAAGTGAGTACTTGCCAGAATAACTCCTTCTAAACTTTTTTTAAAAGACTGAAAGAGAAGTCAGCAAATACAATTACCTATAGCTGCCGGTGGGAGAGAAGCACATACGTGCTTCAGTAAATAAATATTCGTACCATAGGAATTGATCAAAATGTTTTGTACACAGGACTGATTTGTGGAAAATGGCACAACACAAAAAGTGACTCACATGGAAAAACCATAAGATTAACATTAGTTGGGGCCAGGCTTTATGTGACTTTACTTAGTCGCTTGCCTTTTGAGTATAAACTTTTTTTATTTATATTTGAATGGCAATGTGGGTGCTTCCGGTTCAGACCCCCACAGTTGGGTTGGGGGCATGCAGCCCACTATGATCCAGGTCAGGCTGCCTGCAATTGCAACTTGCATCTAAAAAATCTGCTAGTGAAGCCAAAGGGTGCTTCCAGCCCCTATGCAAATTGCAAGCACCAGGGACCCCAAATTCATAGTGGGTGGCAAAAACCTAAGCCCACTACCCCCAAACACACACACATGTCCCAGACTCACAGACCAGACTCACTCACACACATGCAGGCAATTTTTGAAACAGAATGCTTGCATGCAGATTGGCCTCAATAACCAACATCCAGATCTACTGTTACTTGATGTGAGGGTGCAAGGCATTTATTTAAGGACTGCGGAGAAGGATTGCACTTTTTGCAATGGCAGAAATTGCAGGAAGGAGTTGTGAAGTTGTGGGTGGGGCTAAAAGTACAACCCACAGACAATACAAAAATGCCCTGCATGCAAGCAAAGCATGAATAGGGGCAAAATAGCAGCAACATCTATAACTTGTGTAAAGAAAGATCTGTCTTACCTTCTTCAGGGTGTTCTCTGCCTTTCTCGTGGTAAGACTCCTGAGACTGGCCTTGTCTGGACACCTGGACAAAAAACATATACCACATGCCATTATTACATTTCCATCCATTTTTACCTTATTTTGTTCCTTATATCTTCTCTTAATAAAAATGTATGAAAATGTCCAAATCCCACATAAACACTTCTATGTCTCCCCCTCTCTCTATCCACAGGATAGTGTGCTTTAAAACAAAATGTTTTATGTTTTTGTTTAATTTGCACCACTTTGCTAGTATTTAGTTTTATAGCGATGCAATAACAGCTTCCACTATCCTTAATTTGCACAAACCTCATTTTAGTGAAAAATATATTGTGGGCGTCTCTGAACTATCCTTGGTTTATATATATATATATATAAAAGAATAAATCCCTATTTTGTTTCAGTGTTGGTAAGTTGCCCAACAGTTTATGCAAATCCTTTAAAGAGTTTATGACTAATGCTCTGACCTTGCTGATTTTAACCCGAGAAATTTCATGGCTACTCTTAAGGCCTAATGCTATTATATGATCCTGTGATTCATACAAACCTGCCTTTTCCTGTGCCATGAAAACTGATTTAGGGAAGAAAGCACTCACACTGCATTCCATACTCATGGAAAATAATGAATTACAATATTTTTTGGGGGTGTGTGTGTGTATGCACTCACAATCATTATCATTAAATTCATCAGCTGCCCTTCACCAGCAGGTCCCAAGGCAGATTACAACAATTTCAAATCCAGTATTAAAAGCAGCTGAAATTGGAGTCATAGGAACAGAGTGGGACCTGAAAACACATGTCTCAGGTGCTGAGGCCAGGGCAGAGGTGCATTCACTGAAAGCTATATAGTGAAGGTGCCAGACACACCTCTGTGCTGAGCGAACTCCAGAACTTAGGGGGTGCCACAGATAATGCCCTCTTCTAGACCACCACTTCCCTGAACTTTTTAGGGCAGCAGAACTACCAGGAGGAGGCCCCCCATATATTACCAACCAAGAGCATCTTAAATTGAACCTGAAAGCAAATGGGTAAACCAATGCAGCTGTTTTAGAACAGAGGTTATAGTTCTAGCAGCAACCCAGCATTTTGAACCAGTTGGAAGATTTTGATAAGTCTTCCAGAGCAGCCCTACATAGAGCACATTGCAACAGCCCAATGTGGAAAGTTAATGTGGGAATACCATGGCCAAGTCACCTCTGCCCAATAAGGAATATATAATTAATGATTGAAAATAACACACACCAGTACGAGGGCATTATTAAGTAACTAAATACATTTCAAAGACCTCAACTCCATTTGAATCAATGCAAGCTCCTACAAATTTAAAAGGCAATCCAGAAACATTGAAATTCAAACTAAACCTTTAATGCACAACCCAACATTGAAGGTTTGCAGGTCATTTCTCAGTGTGCAGGAAGAAAGTCGTTCCTTGGAAACAAGTTCTGTTGACTTCCATGCACCTTACTCTGAAGGATTCAGAAAACAAAACCCTTCACTGTAAGTGGTATTGATCATTAGTGAAATTTAGTTGACTTAAGTGTACTTGGGACCATTTCCCCAACTGTTAGTAGTAGGGTGCAGCACCTTGGCTAGGTTCCTAAGGTACTATAGCAAAATAACACCAGAAGCAATGATGGAAAGGAGCTCTTTCAATTTGCAAGCCACAGTTAAGCCACAGATGCTACAAAAATAAAGTTTCTTTAAAAAAAAATGATGGACCAGCCATTAACCATGTCATCTGGGCAGATCACAAAAACAATAACCATCTGATAAAATACTAAGAGCAATAAAAATTTCCACCAGCATCCTAACATCATTCTTAAACAGAAGACCCAGTAAGAAATAATTTAGAATTGCCGTGAAGAAGGAAAAATAGTATTTGCCTGGTGCTGAAAATACTTTAATGCAGGCACCAAGAAAGCCTGAGAAGACATTCCATAGCTAGGGTACCAGCACAGAAAAGGCCCTCTCCATCCTCTGATGAATAACTTAAAATTATATGCAGGTATGATAGGGTGGAGTCAATCTTTTAGGTAACCTGCCCCCCCCCAAACCATTTACTTAAATTGCTCAAAATCTCTTATTCTTCTGTCTTTTCACAGCAAGCAAACTTCTGATCTAGGCATGAGTCAGTTCAGCCTGCAGATATTTCTTTTGGCAACAAATATACATAGGTCTGTCTCCTTAAGGCTCCTCACTGGTTTTCTGCAGCACAGCCCTAAAACCTGTGGTTTGCCTTTAGAAAAAAGTCTGAACTTTGTTGTGACATACTGTTCCCAAAAATCTCTCACTGAAAGATGTACAGGAAGTTAACTTTCTAGTGTTTTTCTTGCTCTGCACATACTACATTCATTTATCTCTGCAGAGTTAGGAAGCTGCCACCTAACCACCCACGTGTCTCTATGTACTCCTATTTGCTACTGTAGTGCACCACAGCGAGACAGGCCACCAAGAGTAACCATGGTAATGTAAGGAATAGGCACCCAACTCAAGTTTTAATCTCAGACCAGGTTTACGTTTGAGCCACGATAGCCATCCGCAAACGCACAAGGAACAAAACCAAAGGAGGCCAGTTTAGCCATACTTGCACCCCAATACATGCCTCTCCACCACTCCAAAAAATGGGTTTAAACTAGGGGAAAAGTAACAGGAAAATTAAAGAGTAGCTTCACAACAATACAACAGCTCCTCTTCAACTGCTCTGCCTGCCCCCACCCCCAATTCCAAGGCGGGGGGAACTGCAGCAAGCGGAGCTTTCAACTCCCCTCCCTCCTCCGCCGCGCCAAGCGCTACTCATTCATGGGGAACTGTGGAGTATCGGTTTTCAAAGCGCCGTGGTCAAAACAGTATCCCACTTGGCGGCTTACAGTTTCCCGTTTTCCACGCTGCGCGCACACACGCCCTTTCCTTAGCTAGGCTGAAAGAAAGAAAAACCCTTCTACACTTGGAAAAGCAACAGCCCCCCAAATCCCTGAAAAGGAGCGGTAGTCTTGAGTTTGCCAGAAACCTACTCTTTCAAACCCCCCAACCCAACCCCCCCATCCTTTCCTCTAGCCCCAGAATAGCAAAGCCACCCACTCGAACGCATTCCAGCGACTTTATCAAGCTCAGGCTGATTTACTGCTTGATTTACTGCTTGAGATAAGAGGGCAAAAGGATCAAGACGAAGCCTCCCCCCACAACCCACCCCGAAGCCCACCCAAAGAGTGAAACCGGATTGTTCCCCGTGCACAACTTTTATTGTGCTGCTGCTGCTGCTGCTACTTGACCGTCGCCCTTCCCGGAAAGTTTGCTCTATTCCGCCAGCTGTTGTGCGCGTCCCCCTTGCCCTTGGCACAGACCCCCAACCGTTTGTGCCCATCTTTCCCTCTCTCTCTCTCTCTCTCTCCATACCTACCTCATGCCCATTGCTGTTTGGGATCGTCTCCGACTCGTTCACCAGCGACGACTTGATGTCGGCCAAGTCGCCCTCTTCCTCCGGGTGGCTGATCTCAGCGAAGATCTTCTCCTTCTGGGGGTCGCCTTCGTCTTTGAACGGGATCATCTCGTCGGTAGCACAAAGCTCCGGGTCCCCGCCGCCGCCGCCGCCTCCTCCGGCTCCCGAGAGCTGAGGCATAGTAGTGGCTGCTCCTGAGAGGCTGCTCCACCCCGGGAACCAAGGGAGAGGAAGGAAAGGGAAGAAGGGAGGGCAGGGAGAGAGGGAAAGGAGGAGGAGAACAGAAGGAACGAGGGAAGTTAAAAGTCTTCGGCGATCACTTTCCCCGGCTCTCGAGCCGCGCAGCCCACGCGCCTCGCCGCCTAAGCCCAGCTCCCTCCTCCTCCTCCTCCTCCTCGCCCGCCCCTCTCCATGCCATCCAGACCCAAACACCTGGGGGAGGGGAGAAGAGGAAAGGGCTCGAGCGCGGCCGGGCCCGGCTGCCTTTCAAAGAGGCGTCACCCCTCCGCTCCCGGTTTCTGTTGTGTCTGCAGCCAAGAGGACAGGAAAGTCTGGGCAAGACCGCGTCCCTTCCCGGAGAGGCGTTTATCTCCTCTGGCCTCCCCCCCCCCTCCCCTCTTCGGATAAACAAGAAGAGAGAAGACCTCTGTGGGCTTCTGGTTGAGCCCGGGGTTATTCCTCCTGCGCCACGTTCTCGGGTATAAATCATCACAACTGTCCGGGTTTTGTCTTCTCCAAAAAGTAACAGCACTATTTGGATGTTTGGGAGCTGCGAAAGGGAGGTGGGTGGGTGCTTGGCTGCAGTGGCGTAGCGTGGGTTGTCAGCACCCGGGGCAAGGCAAGTAATTTGCGCCCCCTAACCCGTGGATTTGCGCCCCCTAACCCTAACCCCCAGATGTTGCGCCCGGTGCGGCCGGCCCCCCTGCACCCCCCACGCTACGCCACTGCTTGGCTGGCTTAAAAGAGGCTCTCCCACCCCCACCCCCCTTTTCTGTGATAACTTGGAGATGGGGAAGAAAACGCCGGAGAGGCACCTCCGCTTGGGGTGGGAGAGGTGGAAGGAGGGAAAGGCGCGCACACACAAACACACACCAGGACGACTCTGCCTTTGTCCCTTGTCTACGGAAGAGGGTTCCCCCCCACCTTCTCGCCCCTCTTTCTCTGTTTTGCTGCTCGCTGTCCTCGCCTCTCTCTCTCTTGCAGAAGAAGAAGTGGTGCCGGAAAAATCCCTCGGGTGGAGAAGTTCTTGCGTGACAGGAAAGGGGTGGGAGTGTCTCCTCGAATGAAACTTTTAAAGTCAGCTCCCTCCGGAAGATGGAAACGCCGAGAGTTCCTCCAGAGCCCCCCGCTTCTCAAACGGAGTGTGCGGGTCCGGGTGCCGAAGTCGGAGGGGGAGAAGGGCGATTCCTCGCCGTCGACTTCTCCGTCCAGGTGTCGCAGCTTCCCCGCCGCGGCCCAATTAGCGCGGCAAAGAAATCCAGCCAGGTGCGCGCACGCAAAGGCGCTCTCTCTCTCCCTCTCCCGCGCGGGAGAGGTGAGCGGGTTCTCTCTCGCTCGAGGCGCTTGCTGGGCTCCTCTCGCGGCTCGGACGCGTGTTCCCGCGGTCGTGCGAATGCGTGGGGACGACGCGCCGGCGGCCAGCTCTGGAGCCGCTCAGCTAGGATGAGCTGGCTGACGCGGGGCCGTGTGAAGTGGGAAGCCAGTTGTGTCTCTCCCTCTCTCTGGCTCCCTCTGTAATGTAACTTTAACATCCCCTCCACCCACTTCTTCTCCACCTCCTCTCTGTGTCTCTCCCCCTCTCGCCCGCCCTGTTGAAAGGGTGGGGGCGGGAGGAAAGAAGATGAAAGAGAAGCCGCCGCTTTGATTGACAGCGCATTGATAGACGCTCTTGAGAGAGGGAGAGGAAAAAGGAAATGTATCCATACAGAGAAGGAGGGGAGGAAAAACAACCTAAACCCAGCTTAGAAAGCACGGGAGTGGGATGGGAGCTCTCTCCTTATTAGATGCACCCGAAGCCATCCCAGCAATCCAAGTTTAAAACAATTTCAGCCATCCACGTCCACGCAAGGGAAAGGTGTCTGCGTGAGAATAAAGCAAAGGTGTAGCTGAAAAAGGAAGGGTAGAGGTAGCAATGCGCGCATGTGGCTCCCCCTCCCCTCGACCAAGAAAGGCTCCCTTATCTCTTTCCTAATTGTTTGCTCTTTAATCACTTTAACTCTGATAACTGCCCTCTTCCCCAATTCTCCTGGCGTCGCTTATTATTCTTATTTATTATTATCTGAGATGGGCTGAGTTTAAAAAGACAGAAAAAAGAGATGAGGGCGGAAAGGGAATTGCTATTCCAAGGGGTGGAGGTTTCTAATTCACTCTCCCCCTCCCCAAGGAAGCCTCTCCAGAGAGGGCAAATAATAGTTATCTGAACATTTTCAGACAAATCTGGAACAAGGATGTTTTTCTAGGGCTGCTTTGTTAAGACTTCCCCCTTTTTGGAGAGGAGGGGGAAGCTTATACATACACAATTGTTTGGTGGCTGAAAAGGGGGAGCTTGTTTGTGTGGGTGTGTTTTTTGCTTGTTTATTTACAGTTTTAGACACAGACACACACACAGTCGCTAAAATCGGTAATGCGGGAAGAGAGAGAGAAAGGGATCCAAAATGAACAAAGCTACATAGTTTCCCGGTTCTCAGGACGGAATAGTAATGAGTTCTAGCATCTTGAATTAGGAAGAAAAAATGGAAAGGAGGACGCTTACAACCACCCATTCACCTACCATTTTAAGGTTGCTGTCTTGAGTGCATTAAATTTATTGACAAGTAAGTTCAATTGAACTGAATGGTACTTACTTTCAAGTACACAAGCATAGGTTATGGCTGAATTAAAAAACAACACGTTGTTATTGGCACAGTACATATAACTAAAACCATCCTTACCAGTAACAATGTGTAGTTACTAGTATGATAAAGTGAAATAAAGAGCATGCTATTATGTTTTTAAATCAGTGATGTGCAAAAGGAAAATTCAAACTCTTAGCGTAATGCTTTGCATGTTTTACTTGGAAGCAACTGCCGTTAAGTTAGACAGGTCTTCCCAATAACTGTGCTCTTCGCATCCTTTCTGTCTTGTGCGAGAATTACTGTTGTTTTTAAGTCGCCCCAAGACCACACGAGAAAGGTGCATTAGGAATATCATAGCCCATGAGTGCAGTCCTATCCGTCATCCGTTCCCCAAGAACGTTTTCAACTCCTACTAAGACAGCGGGGTATGTGTGCAAGGATAAATGGCTCCTGGTGACGAGACTGCTTCAAAAATTGAGATGGAATAAGCAAATGTGGCATATTTTCGTGACACTACTTCCTTCCTGCAACCTGTAATCAAAAACCCCCTGAAGTACAAAATCCCCTAGAAAAGTACGAGGGGAAGGAGGGAGAGAAACGAGACCCTACGGTGCTAGCTAGAAGCAAGTATATTACATAGAAAAATGAGGCAGCTCCTCTTTCTCATAAAAAACATGGGGTGTTGCTTGGATTCTAAGATCCTAGATCTGCAATCCTATTTCTATCCATTGAACACAATGGGTCTTGCTCCCGAGTAAACATGTAGGGATTCCGAGGCATGACCCTACGCCTGTTTGCTCAAAAGTAAGCCCCATCGGGGCACAATGGGGCACATAGTGTTGCATGGGACATGCGGAAGAGAACCCCACTCTGTTCAAAAGGGGCTTTATTCTCAAATTCCTAAAGGACTATAGTTGGAATCGGTTCTATTCAGATCAGTGGGATAGGGCAAGTTTCCATTGAAATGTGTGGGGCTTACCTTTACGTAAAGGTGTGCTTGGCAGAGTTGTGTTACAAAACTACACGCCCTCTCTCTGCTGAGGCGGCTGCTTGGGACCTGGAGGAAGTTGAAGGGGTGATTTGTGAAGTTTTGATCTTGTTCCTCCTAATTCGAATCCTATTTCCTCCATGTTAATTGTTGTGACTGCCACACTCATTTGCAGAATCCCTCCCTTTGCCCTCGAGATCATTGTAGTCTGAACTACCTAATGGGGACTGCTTAAGTAGATTTGGGAGTGGGGGGGGGAGGAGAGAAGATGAAGAGGAGGAGGGCTGAGAATCAGTGCGTAAAGGGAAGGATCCATTTGATGTATTTTAGCACAGAGATCTTCTGCTTCGGAAAACCAACCAAGCCCCTTTCGATAAGCTTAAGGATTTTCTTTAACAGGCATGTGTGATTTTAATGTTTTGCTGTTTATATCTCCATTTACGTGGGATCCCCTTTAAAAAGGCAGAGAGGGTTTGCCTTTTTTAAATAAACCGTATATATATTAGTAGGGAACCTTGAAATAAATTATATTTTTAACAGCCTTTTTTAATAAAAAAAGAAGAGAAACCTTTCTCATAACTAACAGCAAATATAATACCCTCGGAAAGGCATTGTTTTGAAAAGAACTCTATTAGCTGTCATAACGATTAGGCGTTTGGGTCTCCAATTAGCATGTGTCTAATCGATTGTTATTGCCATTAAAAAAAAATCGAGGAAGGGTGCTGAAATCCTTTCCACTTCCAACGAGATTTGTGTCAATTTCGGTGCTGTTTACCGTTCCTGGACCCTGGAGGAGGGTGGCGGGGGAGGAGAGGAGCTTTCTCCAGGGAGTACTGTTCACACGGAGGTTTAGTATTAATCTGATCCCTCTAATAAAACAATTAGGGAAGGATTTGTGCCTCTTTCTGAAATTTGCCCTAAATCTATTATTCCCCCTCCTCCCTTCTCTATCAGCCTGCATCCCCATCGGCTGGTAAACACGCTTTCCCTCCTAGCACCGCCACACTCTTTGCAAAAGACATGCTCTTGATGCTAATTTCTTAAAAAATAAAAAATAAAATTGAGTTACTGGAGGGGGGGGGAGTAGAGGCATGTTGTGCGCAGTTCCGCCGGGTTGCAGCGATGCCCTTCTTCTGCGTAGCCAGAGGGGCTAAAATCGGAACAGCAGCAGCGCTGCCTTGCGCCAAATTGGTCTCCTGCAAAATAAACTGTGTGTTTAATTAAAGGGAAAGGCGCGGTTGTTTTGTTTTGTTTTAATTGAAGCAAAAAAGGATCCCCTCTTGCCTTTCATGTGGGCTGGAGGTTTTCCCAATCCCAGTTTTTTTGTTCGGAGGGAGCCTTTTAAAGAGGAAGAGGGGGAAGCTGGGATGGCGGGGGCTAGAAACTTAATGATTTATGACAAGGGGATAAACTCAGGAAAACCTCAACTCCAACGCCAGATTTGACTGGAGACAACGCAAGGCTGTCAAGGAGAATCTTCTCGAGTTCATAGGTTGGTTGGAGGGCTAGAGATTCCTCGTGGTACAGAAGTGGGAGGAGGTGAAAAGAAAAAAGAAAAGACTGCGAGGTTAGGAAAGCGGGAGAGTTACGAGAAATGGAAAGGGGGCGTTCAAGCACCCGTGTGCTGAACTGCATACAGGCTTGCTTAGAAGTAAGTAACTCTTACTTGGGAGGTTACTTTGGCGTGAGCAGGAGCTACCTCCGATTAAGCCCGTATAGGGCCTATTCGTAAGACTGCCACCCTAATGCCCACACGTCAGACATCACTGAACTCCGCATGACTTTCTTCTGATTAAGTGTCTATAGGATCGGGCTGCGCATAGCGCCCAGAAGGCTCGACGTTCCTGGGCATCTCCAGAGAAAAAGCTCGAAAGGAAGCCTATTTCCTTGGAATAGGGTCCTGTTTCACTGAGATTTCTCCCCTTCCAGGTTCAGCACGCCTAGGATCGCTACTTTAGGTGATAATCCAATACAGCACACTATCTTATTTGGGATTTAGTCAACATCCAAATAAAAATGCATAGGGTCGGGCTGAGCCGGATTTACAATGCAATTCTCTGCTGTAAGCTGTACTGGGTTCAGTAGGAATGACTCCTTGGTTGAGAATGCGATCCTACACTCCGCGCCTTAACTCATAAACAGGTCCAATTGCATTGAGGTGTGCATAGGATGAACTCAGTGGGCCTCACCTCCGAGTAAGCCCACATAGGATGCTCGATTGGACGCATTAAAGAGAGAGACAGAGGTAGAGAGTTCTTGACTCATGGTCTGTCTGAGATGTTAAAAACTGGGTGAGGGAAAAGAAACCATGTTAGGAGACCTAACTGGAATGGGGAAAGCACGTTCTGGTAGCAAGCTACTACTGTCCAAACCAGAGACAGCATTGGTGGTGCATTGCCAGAACCAGATTTAGGTGTGATGAGGCCCTAAACTACTGAAGGTAATGGGGCCCATTATATCGTAGGCAGGGCCCATTACTTACATCATAGGAGCCTACACAACACAAAACACTGTTGATGTATGTAGGTTTTATTTTATTTGTTTTTTATCTTATATTTTGGAAATGTACATCCAGCTGTTTTTTTCCTTTAATTTTTTTGGGGGCCCCCAAGAGAGTGGGGCCCTAAGCTATAGCTTGTTTAGCTTATACGTAAATCCGGCACTGTGCATTGCAGATGTTTTTGGACACCAACTCCCATCCCCATTGGCCATACTTACTGCCTGGGGCAGGTGGAAGTCGTCGGGAGGAGAGCACCACCACGTTGGCTACGTCTGATGCTTGGGGCATCAAAGCAGGAACACAATGGGTTTTTCAGCAGTTTCGCTCTCTCTCGAAGGAACAAGGCAAACTCGCGGCGTTGTTGCTAATTCCACTCCCTTCGCCTCCCGCTAAACATACCCTTCATCATGACGCGCATCCAAAGCTCTCAGGCCACGTCTACCTAAGTAATTATTAACCACTTAATAGGTTTAGGACTCTCATGGGCGCGAGAGGGTTAAATAAGGGACAAAACCAGGGGAGGGCTAGTTGAAAGGTGTCGATTTGAAACCCTTGTCAGAGAGTGAAACTTCGGAAGTCGGGGGGGACTCTGCAAGGCCAATAATGGTGGGTGGGGGTCAGATTCTCTAATCGATAAACGAGCCGAATAAACTGCGTCAGATTGCATAGATGGGAAGATGCGTGATGGAGCAACGGGGATGAATCGAACTTGGGAGTTGAATGTCATTGAGTGGAAGGGATGTGATTTCCAAGCGTCACAGACAGACAATCAGGAGATGACTAC
This sequence comes from Podarcis cretensis, assembly GCF_951804945.1. NCBI lineage: Eukaryota > Metazoa > Chordata > Lepidosauria > Squamata > Lacertidae > Podarcis > Podarcis cretensis. Next base: position 24,809,343 of record NC_137178.1, read on the forward strand.
GGCGGATGTAAAGCAATAATCATCTGCAAACTGGTATCATCAAAGAGAAAAGTTGCATGCAGACAGCACGGATGCCAGCCATACAAGAGGAGAAGCAGAGCGAGAAAGGACCTAGCGCAGGCTCAGGAGCGAAGTTTCTGAACTGAGAGATGCAGGGGCTCCACGTTGTCTGGGAGCCCCGGCTTTTCAGATCTGTGGAGAGCGCCGAGCGCGAAGCCACTCAGCGCACATCCAGATAAGAACGCCCCTTCTCTTATCCCTGAACCTAGGAATCGTTGCAAACAGCTTTTCGGGGGCCGACCGCGCTTGAATCGCTGTTGTGTGGATTGCACACAGAAAAGTACTGCGCTGTTGTTGTTGTTTTGAAACCTCTTTCTATTTAAATACCCTCGACTGGTCTACTCGGCAGTAAGTCCCATTTACTCTCTAGTAAGCAAACGTATACTCCCACTCCCTCTCTCGTCTTCCAATGGAGTTTACTCCTGCGAGGAGCGTGCAGAAGGTTGCACCAACCACGACCAGATACTGCCTTAACAAAAAGAAATAAACCGGGATGGAAAGTGGAAGGAATAATGTGTGTGTATGTGTAGGATGGAAAGGGACATTTGCTTCCTGGCAAGAGAGCTACGACGGCTGCCTTAAAAAGCGAGCATCTTTATAAATTAATCTTTTTGTTGAGTTGCGGGGGAAGAGGAAAGTGTAGCAATTCAGTGGAAAAAGCGAAGCAGGGAATCGCAGGGGAATGCGTAAGGCGCAGCGCAGTAGTTGCGTGAGAAAAGACCACCTCGGCGAGGCTGCCCTTATATAGGCAGAGGGCGGGGTTAGCGGGGCCCGCGGGGGCGGGGCGGCGGCTCCCTTTGATGTCCCGCCGGCTGCTTCTTTCATCCTCTTGTTCTTCCCCTTTCTGGCCTCTTTGTGTGACTAAATTTGGCAAGAACATGGAGCCGCGCCAGGTTTTCCACGTGTGCTTAGAGCTCCCAGCTGAGCAGGCGAGGGTTCTCTTCCGGGTAAGGAGACAGAAAGAAAGATCAAAGAGTTTCGGGAGTTGGATCTGAAATGTGAATTGAAAATAATAAAAAGGAAAGGAGGGGGGGGGGGAGAAAAAGAAGATCAGCTAAGCCTGGACGCATTCCAGCCCCCTCAACAGACTGACTGGAGGGAACACATGGTGTAAAAATAAAAGCAATCAGCGGAAACTAGTTAGATTCCCCTCCCCGCGCCTCCTTTTCCAGATTTCTGTTTGGCAATTTGGCAATTATTTTGGGAGAAGAAAAATGGCTTGTTCTCAATTTGCACTCCGTGCAGCTCGATGTCTTCCACTGTCAATATTATTTCAGCAACAAATATATGCCTCGCACGTCTCTCCTCCAGCTGAAACAATCAGAACAAAGGTGCTGATGAAAGGTTTTATTATTATTATCCCTCCCCCCTCTTATGACTCACTGCAAAAACCTTAATCATAACAGTGCTAGACTGAGGAGAGAGAGCTGCCTCCCAGATTAATCCCTAATTAGGGAGCCTCCTTTCAGACACAGTAAGCTCTGGCAGATCTGCAGCGATTGGGGGTGGGGGAGTCAGAGAATACCACGGAGTGACAGCCCCTTTAAAAACAGAGCAATTTTGCCAGGGCAAATATATTTAGAACCAAATGCGTGTAATGTTGCTGATTATAATAGGCTCTTCAGATGCAGCCGTTTCCTATGGAATTAGCCTTAGCTATGGTATTGCTAACATAGCAACTGCGTCGTATTAGAGCCATTGCAAGAATCTGTAGATGGTGCTATTTCTGAACCGTAAACTAAAATGGTTTTCAAAAATTGTAACTATATCCCCCCCCTCCCCTGTCAGTGATCTGAGTGATTCCATTGGATAAACTGAACACCCTTGCAGAGGCTGATGTAAACCAGAGATTTTGACCCCGAGTCAGCTGCGGAACATCTGGAGTAATAGTGAGGTGACGGTCCTACACTTACTTGGGAGTAAGCATATTTGCAATCAGTGGGACTTAATTACGGAATAAATCTGCATAGGATCAAACTTCTCAGAAGTCAGTGCCTCTAATTATGTGCAGAGTGATGTTTCCCTATTCCCTATGAGGATGTAATCCAAAGCAGTCTGCACAAATTAGTTGTATCAAAGACACTGCATTGTTGTAAATGAATTCAATATACTCCCAGACTCAGGCTAGGTGTGCTAAGAGTTTTGTCCAAATAACAAATTATTTGTAAGTGTTATAGGAGGGAGGGAGCTCCTTTTACTAAACAAAACATCATCAAAATGGCTTTCAGCTAAATATAGTAGCTGAATACTATAAGCTGTTATAACTCACCACTAGAAATACTGGGGTATAAAGACTATGCTGTAATTTTTTGTAAGCCACAATGAAAATTTGTTTGAAGGGTAGAATTCCCTGTAATAATTAAAATAATTCATGAAGGTGGGTAATAAAATCATGAAAGGCAAATGGAATAGAACAGCGACTTCTCTGCACAAACCTATGCATGTCTACTTGGAAATGAGACACATTGATTTCAGCTAAACTGAATCTTGCTTCCAGGGAAGCATGGATAGGCTGCATTCATTTGTCCACTTACCAGGTAGATAGCCAAGACCTATTGAATACAGTGGTACTTACATCCAAGTAAATATGGGTAAGATTGCAGTACATGACTGCAGGCCTCTGCAATGGAGTAAGCACAGCACATGATTCTCCTGTAAACTTGTCACTTAAGGAACTTGTTGAGTAGAACATCAGCCTACTGATATTGCACACATTTCATTGGAACTAATTGTCACCAGGTTCAATGGGAATTACTCCCAAGTAAGTATGCAGAGGATTGTAACCTAAATTGCCCTTGCCATTGTTTTGAATCCTATGTACAATGGGAAAAACAGGTGATTATTTACTTCTGAGTAAACATTAATAGGGGTTTAGGATCCCAATTTGTATTGAGTCCTGTTCACATAATTGTTCACTTTATTTTTAGCCTAGGCTGCATTGTGTAATAGTAGCCTGATAATCTGAATGGCACATTGTAAACACAAACCACAAATCTGCCTGCAACTATCTGAGTGTCTTTACAGGTTTTGGGAAGAAGAGATTTCAGGTGCAGCAGAAGAGGGGAAGATTAATTACTGGCATGTGTTCCGTATATTCAAAGCAGTGTATTTCAAGAGCATTTATGGTGTGTTAATTTTATAAATAAATAAATAAATAACCAGAAGTATAGATATTCTGGAGGAATAGCTAATCAGAGGTATAAAAGAGGTGTGCAGCTCCTTCCCCTCCAGTCCCCAAACATCACTTCAGTACATTTGTAGATGTATGCAAAATCTTCCATTGTGCTATTGGCAAACTATTCACATGAGTCATTTACTAAGTGCAGTGTGTATTCTGGGCTATGTGGTGGCCCCAGCAAATCTCAAAGGAGATTAGTGATAAGATACGAATAGACTTCTTGTTTGGATGTCTTTCCTGTCAAGTGTATATTTTTCTTGCTTTTTGGGATGTGTTGTGCTTCATGTGTGATAGACTGGCTAGCAACAGATAGATGAGAAGGAAAGGAAAGCCACTACCAGGGTTGGCCCAGTATGTTTTGGCACCTGAAGCAAATCACAAAATGGCGCACACACATACCTGCCTGGGAAGAAGTGGGGAGTGAAGAGTTACACCAGGAACAAGGGAGTGAAAATCTGCATCCGGAACAATAGACAGGATAAAATCAACCTTACCTGATGGTTGAAGTGGGAAACAAAGGTCGTCAAGGGTGGGCGGGTGGGGAAGGGTCCCATGCTGAATTAGGATGGTCAGGTGCAGAGTCCAGGAGACCCCAGAGGGCCCTCGCCATTTCCTCTCTGGGTGCGGAAGGAGAGAAACAGTGCCTCCTCTTTGTCGAGAGGCCACGGTAGAGGTGGCATGGGGGACAGGCTGCTAAGGAAGTGGCAGATCTGTCCTCCAAAGGAATACACGGCCGCTGCCACTGCCACTGCTTCAGCAGGCAATACATTCCAGATCTGTTATCCCTGTGGATCCCGCCACCTGAGGCAGCTGGCTCACCTTGCCTCATGGGTGGGCAGCTACTCTGCATAAAGCTGAGTCACGATTCTTTATGATGCAGCATTTGGCCCCTCTGGGATGATAACTGCCTGAATCTGCAAGCAGCCTAAAACAAGGTATAAGCTCAGATAATGTTTCTGTCCTCTGCTGTCATCTCAAAATCTGAGATGAGAGGATCAAATCTGGTGGTCTTTAGGAGGTGAAGGAAGAAGCCGATTCACATGATTTGCAAGCACAGAAAAGGTGTTGCAGCTTTTGTAATCATGTAAGAATAAGCATGCTGTGTAGGCCATGTTTGAGCTCAAACAGCTAGTATATACTGTGGCAGCTGAAATCCACTTTCATCACTGCTTCAGAATTCTGTCTACCGAAAGTGGCCATCCGATATACTTAAAGCAAAGCTGAATAGCCCTATCCAACCCTTGTTAATTTCTAGCTCCTAGAAAGCAGCAGTATGTATTTCCACAGGTATTTCCTCAAGCATCAGGGCTAGAAACTCACTTTAAAAGTTGGCTGAGATTCTCTGCGTTCTAGCAAGAGCACATAGCTACAAAGAATTGTCTCGTGACGTGTGAGAAGATTGCATGCTGTACAGTGTAAGTCAAGATTGGACATCATATAAATCCTCACAGGGACTACACTTACCTTAATATTATGGGGACCAGTGAAGCTATGGGGGGAGGGAATCACAAGATTAAATCAATAAGAGTGCTTAATGCATGGTTTAAACAGCTGTTCACCTTCCGTTGAGGCTGCTGCAACCAGACAAAGCACTCCTAACAGCTTCCAGCCAGATGTTTTGTGTGCAGGATGCCTGGTCCAGGAGAAACCAGGAATACTGGGCCTGCAGCGTTTGACCAAGATGTTGTTGTGACTGCTCTGGTCAGTTACGAGTAGCAACAGTGGTGTCGTATTGTATGCCCCTACCCAGATATGTCTGGAACTTGTCAGGGCTTGGCTGCCTGCAATGGTACTGCTGGAAAGGGGCAAGTGTCACCAAAGGGCAGCTGTTTGTGCATTGCACCCAAAGGGGTGGAAAGGGCTAAAAGTTTAACTACTTTCCCAGAACAGGAATGTCTCTCCAGTACCAGCATTCTCCAGCAAAATATAATCGAGAGAGAAATAGCTCCAAGCATAAAAAGGTCATGCCTTTTACCCAGTGCCTTTGGATATTAAAGCTGCAATCCTGTTCTTACTAGAGAAAGTTTGCTTGCCATAAACATGCATAGGATTGTACTGTGCAAGAAGCAAGGGTTTAGAGATCAGTAGTGCTTGTGGCAAGAACTTAGATTCTCTAGGCCCTAATTAATATGGGCAACTTAAGCACTGTACAAATTTGGTTGTAGGTCATCTAGCATTGCACCAGAGGAACAGCTAAAATATTCAAATATGTTGCTCAGCCTTATCATAGGAGCACTGAAAAACGTCTTGCAGCCCAATCCTATGTGTCCCCTGAGTTTTCTAGGGCTTAGTCTTCAGTACATAGGCAAGGATTGCAAACTTGGGGCTAGTTCCTTGAGGGTTTGCTCACTGTGGACGCTTTCACACAATACTGTTTTCTACATAGGTGCATTCCAATTGTTTCAGGAGTGCACTTATGTAGTAGCCTGTATGATGTGAATCAGTGACCACGATGCAAGCTGCTTCCAGGCTATCAGTGCTTTGTGAGTGAGATTCAGCTGCATACCAGCAAATTCAGGTTGCTCAGTTAGTGGATTTGACATTCTTGCACAGTGCACACCAAACCTGCTTCCAAAAAAAGAAAAAAAGAACTTTCTGCAGTAAGGAAAGTGATGAGATAACTGGAAAGCACAGTATAACAATTGCTTTATGTAACATCATATAAGCCCACTGCAATCATCTCTTTTTATAAGTTTGGGTTTGGTTTTTAAATCTGATTGAATGCTTATGTTAATTGCTTCCAGTTTCACAATGGCCAAGACCTCATGGCATCATGAGATTGTAGCAGTGGCAAGGAGCAATATCTCCTCTATTTTTCTGCTCTTTCTCCCTATTTAAATACTACATATGTCGGCAGAGAGTTTGCAGTGATAATACAAATGCCTTGCATTCATAGGTAATTTTCAATATTACCTTGCAAAGGTCAGCTCCAGAGGTTAAAATTGGCCCCTTTAGGTGAGCCTAGCATCAAAAAGTACCAGCTGGTGTTTCTGGGTGTGATTGTAACACCTCTTTCACAGAAACAACCCCCAACCCTCCAGCTCATTTCACACAGGGCACTGAGCTGTCAGCAGATGGTAAGAGCTTTCTGTCACCACTGACATGGGCCAGATTCAAACCTGTGACCTAGAGGTGACAGGCAGTATCTCAAACAAGAAGCAGACGAACATGAAGCTCTTTGATTTTCCCAGAAACTGGTCTGAACTCAGATAATGAGGAAGATGGTTCAACACATAGGCTCATCAGTGGGTCACTTAGCGCAAAGGAAGGCATTGCCCCATTTGGGTGATTGATAATCTGAAAATACATGATGCAGCGATGGGTAGTCATTGCAATAGGGCATGTCTTTAGAAGTTTCATTAATACTGTTCCAGGAAAGAAATACATACACTGTCCTTGGTAGCACAAGTCACCTTATTTTTTCCTGCCTTGCCCCCAGGCATAAGTATCAAGCAAAGCCCTAATTGTGAAATCAGTGTGGTTCAGTGGATTAGGATTTTTTTTAAATCAGCCCACCAGCCTCTTATAGTTCAATCTTATGCAAATTAACTCAGAAATAAGTCCCATTAAGTTCAGTGGTATTTACTCTCAGGTTAACCATGTGTATAGGTTTGTAGCCTCAGTTCTCAGTCCCTAAAACGGAGAACAGAAATCTGCTTTGGGGGAAGCATTGAAGAAAGCACAGTAAAGATGTCAAGTACAGTGCAAATGTATATATGTGCTTGTGTACTGATGTGTGCATAAGAAACGATGAGTAGTGACATTATGCTCTAATTCTATTACTTTTTGTGTGTGTGCTGTAAATCTTTTTAAGAGAAGGAATCAGGCTGACTGAGTTGCACAGATGTGGGACAGCTGTGAAATACTGCCTGCCTGTTCTCTTCTCCTGAATGCCTTTGTACCATAAGTAACACAGCAATTCCCAGCAAGAGGAAGAGACAAATGAATAACTTTCCATAGGCACGAAAAAGTGCAAGACTTGCAGTTATCAGGCAAGTCACTAATGCAATGCAACAGGACAGAATCTGCATGTTTGTTCTAGGTTTATGGTCTTTGCCCATTCTCTTGTGGTGTTCTGACCTTTTTTTCTGATCCACTGCACATTGGCAGAGCCAGTTTGTGAGTGGTTTGCAATAATAAAATTGTGCATTGAGTATGGAGTAAACTTTTATTGGTCATCATGAAACACAGATTAAAATACTGTTTTATTTTGGAGAGGAATAATACTTTCAACCTCCCACTGGAAGTAACTGAAACTAATGTCTCAAGACAGGTACAAAATGTTTGTAAATGATAGGAACTTATAAATATGGGTAGAAACCAGAACTGGAGAAATGTGTTGTCTTGAATAGAATTTGTAGTATTGTTTAGAAGATGTCTTATCTCTGGGCCATGATGCCTTCTTTGTGGAGTCTGGCAGTACTCAAGAAGCAGACAGCTAAATGATGACTAAAACAGAGATTGTAAAGAGCAAACAGCAAGAGCAAGGATATCTAAATTGATGTCTGTGTTGAATTCAGCCTTCTTTTGGATTTAGGCACATAATATTAGGTGAAATGTGGTAGCTGCCTCAAGTAGCAAATTTGGGCAGGGCTGGCACCAGGTTCAAGGGGCCCTAGGCAAGCTGCCACGCAGGTGGCCATTCCAAAAATGAAGATAATGGCAGTGGCTGCAGCTACTTAACCTGCCACTTCTCTGCTGGGTGCTGCCACCTGTACTGTGTGCCACTGCCTGCCCTGCTGTCAGCTTAGCAGGCCAGGAAGGGGTGGGCAGTGGTGTTCAGCAGAGAAGCCCTGAGTAAAGCAGCCATCACAACCTTCATTACCACAGAAAAAAGGCATATAGTTGAGGCACTTGGCCCGGTGCTCCTCTTCAGAGCATCAGGCCCCAATAAAATGTTTCCTCTTGCAAGCCCTTGTTTTTACCCAGCTAGAAATGTCACATTTCTTTAGATACAGTAGCTTTGCATCAGAAGAGTTCTATCATTAGAGAGAAGAGCAATTAAAACAAAGGAACTGCAGGCTAAAGTGCTACAGCTTTTAACTGTTGCAAGTATTGTGATTTAAGCTACAAAGTAACTGCTAGACTCTCCACTGGGAACTATGAATGGTGAATTCTTTAATTCAGGTTGCATTGCAATGTAGTTTAGATTCACTAAAACCTACAATGGTTCTATTTGTATTTTCTCACCAGGCATTCCTATGGCACTTTTAGCATGATTTCTGTTTTTGCTGTTGCTGTTGTTGTTGTTTATTTAGGTTATATCCCACCTTTTCCCCTAACAGGGCTCAAGGCAATTTACAGATAGAAACAATAATAGCTAAAAACAGAAAAAAACAACAGCAGAAAAATCAAAATACAATTAAACATTGATAAAATCAAATTGAGATACACACACACACACACACACACACACAGAGCGCTTAAAAAACATGCAAAAAGAACAACATGGCACCTGCCCTTTCATTAAAAGTAGTCAGTTCCCAAAGGCCAGTTGGAACAAGAAAGTATTCAGCTGATGGCAGAAGAACAACAAGGAGGGAGACTGCCTGGCTTCTCTAGGGAGGGAATTCCAAAATCTGGGAGCAGTCACCAAGAAGGTCCTCTCCCGTGTCCCCACCAAGTGTGCCTGTGAGGGGGGTGGTGGGACTGAGAGCAAGGTCCTCCCTTGAAGATCTGAAAACCTAGGCAGGTTTGTATGAGGGTATAGTGTCTTTCAGATAGCTGGGATCTAAGTTGTGTAGGGCATTGCAGGTTATAACCAGTACTTTGAATTGTGCCCAGAACCAGACAGGTAGCCAGTGGAGCTCTTCTGGCAGCCCCAGTCAATGACCTGACTGTGGCTCTTAGAGCAAGTTGACATTTCTGAGCATTTTCCAAAGGCAGTTCCATGTAGAGACCACAATCCAAAAGTGATGTGCCTAAGGCATGTGTCACTGTAGCTGAATCAGACATCTCGAGGAATGCATGAAGCTGGCACAGTAACTCTAACTGTGCAAATGCACTCCTGGCCACTCCAGAGACCTGGACATCTATTACTCCAGGAGTATGCCCAAACTGTGAACCTGTGTCTTCAGGGGAAGTGTTACCCCATCCAACGCAGGCCAAGCCCCTATTCTCTGTTCTCCCTTGTGACTGACCAAAAACACCTCTGTCCTGTCTGGATTAAGTTTCAGTTTGCTCATCCTTATCCAGACAATTACTGATGACAGACACTGGTTTAGAACCAAGAAAGCTTCCTTGGATTTAGGTGGAAAAGTAAACTAGAGATGGGTGTCATCAGCATGCTGGTGACACCAAACCCCCAAACTCCAGGCAATGTCTCCTAGCAGATTCATGTAAATGGTAAATAGCATGGGGGTTAGAAAAGAACCTGAGGCCAATGATCAAGACATCAAACACAAGTCTTCCTGCACCACCTTCTGGGTTTGCCCCTCCAGGATGGAACAGCGCCTCCAAGTCCCATCCCAACAAGGTGACCCAGAAGGATACCATGATCGATGGTATTGAAAGCCACCAAGAGGTCTAGCAGAACCAACAAGCACACAGTTCCCCTGTCCAGTTTCCAGAGTAAGTCATCCACCAAGGTGACCAGCTTTGGCTGATGGCCCAGCTACATCCCTATCTGGATAGGGACAGTCTAACTTCTGTTGTCTATCTTCTGGTAACCTCTAGGTTAGATTACTTTAATGGGTTCAAGTGTTAACTGCCTCTGAAGACAGTTTGGAAACTTCAGCTACTGCAGAATTCTGTGGCCAAGTTGCTCAACAGGGAAAGATGGTTTGAGCATATTACACTGATCCTGGCCAGACTGCACTGACTGCTAATTAGTTTCCAGGCCCAATTCAAAGTGTTAGTTCTGACCAATAAAGACTTAAACAAATTAGGACTGCAATACCTCAAAGACCATCTCTCTGCATATGAACCAACCCGGACTCTGAGATCATCCTCTGAGGCCCTTCTTCATATGCCCTGTGGCAAGTAAGTTGAATGAAGTTTCTGTACGTAGCTTTAGCGAAGTCAGCAACAGAGATAGCCAATGAAATACAGTCATACTTCGGGTTACAGACGCTTCATGTTTTCAGGTTGCATGTTTTCAGGTTGTGCACCGGAACGGGTTACTTCGGGTTTCGGCGCTTTCTGGAACATGCCTCCCGCACAGATCACATTTGCAACCCGAGCGTCCACTGTAATGAATAATGGGCTACCTGAAGTTCAGATAATGGAATCCTAAGATCTAGGATGACTCTTTAGCTCTTGAAGGAGATTGGAAAATTGTTGCACACTAAAGTAAGATGTTGCCCACTTGGATTTCCATTGTAATGGTAAAGAATGTGGCATTGGGAAGGTTTAGTTCACCTGCAGCAAGGTTTTCTTCTCCCCTCCTAGCCTAATCTTTATAGTATACAAATGTGAGATTGTTAATTCAGTTTATAGTTTGTACAAACCCTGGAGCCTGAGCCAGTGCTGTTATCTATTATAGAAATGCAAACACACTCTTTGATGTGTTACTCTTGGTGACTTGGGAGGATAAATACGGAATACTCTATGGACATGTATAAAAAGAAATCCACAAATTGCAAGTCTACTAGGATTTCTTTTCATAAATGTTACACATTGAAACTGACGTACATGGTGGACACACAGTGCACTTGGATAACCAAATGCTTTGGAGAGTGACAGAATTTATGCGGGGTATATTTTAGATCTTTTGTATTTTTTTGGGGGGGATGTTACATTGACTTCTTTTTAATGTTAAACATGGTGTGAGCTGAAGATCTGGCAATAATCAGTGTCATATCTGCTGTGTTAGTGACAAATTATGCACAGAGGGTGGGTTCCAGTATCAAACCCAACTCCCTCTGGCATATCTGTAGAGTGAGCAAGAGGAATGTCCACTGAAATGTGGCTAATGAGGAGTATTGTATTCAGAAGCAGTTTTACTATGAGACAAGATGAGTTGGTTGCCTGAAGTGGTAGATTTGGCAGCAGATAAAATCTTTCAGAAGCTGCCCTCAGGGCAGTTGGGATTGCTATTTAGATTTCACTCTTGACTCAAGAAGCTTGAGTATAAAAATGGATTGACCTGGCTGGGCCTGACCCACTCCAACCCTGCTTAACAACCGTCCTTAAACTGACCAGCCATGGCTTGGGTCTCTTCACAAGAGCAAAAAGCATCTTCACTAACGCAAAGACACCACTTGCTAAATTCTGCTGGTTTCCTCTGTCCTGAGCTGAAGTTCCAAATACAGCAATTCATAGGAACGTAGGAAGCTGCCTTATACAGAGACAGACCATTGTTCATCTTGCTCATCTTGCCTACATCAGTGGTTTTCACCCAGTGTTCCGTGGCACCCTGGGGTGCCTTGAATGTTGGTCAGGGGTGCCATGGGCAACATTGGCCTCTGTCCCTCTTTCCTTCCCTCCCTCCTCGCCTCTCTGCCTCCCGAAGGCTTGCACAGCTGTTTGTTGCAGCAGCCAAGGCTACAAGCTCCACAGGCGAATGGTGCCTCTGGGGTTGGCCAGCCAGGGGGTGCTGGTTGCCAGGAGCTGAAGTGGCCTTGGAGTAAGCAAGCAAGTGGGCGAGGGGGCCTAGCCAGCCAGTCCGCCAACACTTGCTGTTGGGAATGGACAGACATGTGGGAGGCCGGGCAGGCAGGCAGTGTGCTGGCCTTTCTTGTGCTTGCTGTGTGTAATGCCTGCTTGGGAGCTGAGTGCCCGGTGCTGAAGTGGAACCTTTCCAACATGCAGCCCCAGCAGCACCTGCTGCTGCAACTGCTGCCTCCCAAAATAAGATGCTGGCCTCATGTTCACCTTTGGCCAGTCTCTGTTGGGCCACTAAGGCTGGGGGCATCCACTTCCTAGGGTTCTGTGGGGCTGTGTGAGGAGACACCTCTCTTTGGGGCAGGGGTGGGCAGCTCAGAGACCAGGGGCAGCAGCAGCAGTTGCCTGGAGGACTCTCAGGGGGAGGAGGCTGAGGGAATACTCCACAAGGGTGGGTGTTCAAGAAAGGGTGAGAAGCTGGCAGCTCTGCAGGCAAGGGGTGACATATCTGGGCTTCTGAGGGGTGCTGCAGAAAGAGTGTAATTGATCAAGAGAATCGTGGACTCAAAAAGATTGAAAACCTCTGGTCTACATTGATTGGAAGCAACTCTCCAGGGTTTCAGACAGGAACCACTCCCAGCCCTACTTGGAAAGACTCAATCTGATGGCACGTTCATGTCTAATGAAACTTACTCTCTGTTAAGTGTGTTGAGGATTGCAGTCTTTATCTGGTTGTTGTTTTTTTGTACAAGTTTGCTTTTTTCATTTGTTTAAAATATTTCTTAATGACCCTTCATCAGAAGGTTTCAGGGCAGGGTAGAAAAGTGTGAATAAAATTATTCACAGACGATATAAATACAATTAAAACATAAAGTGTATATTTATGATAAGATGTGAGACAAACTAAAAACATAGCACTTGAGACCAGAGTACAGCAATTCCAACAAACCATGCTATCTAAAATGCCTGAGCAAATAGAGAAAGCCTTAACTCAGTGCTAAAAGAATCGTAACATTGGCGCCAGTTGCAATTCTTCGCGTGAACAGTGAAGGTAAAGGTGAGCAATGGAAAACTGATGGGAGAGAAGGGCCTGATTGATGCATAACATTCCTATATATTGATCGCCATAGTCATCTGTGTGACCAATGGTTTCCAGCACAATTCTGCTTTTTTCTGCACGTGGAAGTTCCATGTATGGGTGAGTAAAAGGGGTGGGAAAGAGGAAGGTCTAATCCTATTTCTGCTTTTCTTTTTGTTTTTCTTCCCTTGCCTTCTTTTTATTAATGCCAACTGGGTGGTGAGAACAATCCTTCAGAGGCTTCCATCATGTCAATGGCAAGTAGGAATGGGGGATAAATTTGATTCAGTTCACCTTTAAAGTCAAATCTATTATATTTGCACTTTTGATTTGCAGCCATCTTTCAAAATTCCTTGTTTTGTAAACAATGCACCGATTGGGGGGAAATGCATAAAAATGAAAGTAACATGCAAAAATGCATCATATATCAGGACAAATTACTTCCAAATATGTCTACATTAGTAAAAAATATTAACACAGAATTGTTCATTAGGAGAAATTTGTTCTAAAATATTGAAGAATTTATGAGGATTTTAAAAAACAAAATACACCGATGTGTTATATGGACACCCTCACACTGCCCCAGATGCTACCAGGAAAGTTACTGCAGTAATGTGGAGAACTGAATTTCAGACTGGAAAAATGAGAAACCAAGAAAACCAAAATTAACAAATTCTTCCGTCCTTAAAGGTAAAGGGACCCCTGACCATTAGGTCCAGTCGTGACCGACTCTGGGGTTGCGGCACTCATCTTGCTTTATTGGCCGAGGGAGCCGGCATACAGCTTCCGGGTCATGTGGCCAGCATGACTAAGCTGCTTCTGGTGAACCAGAGCAGTGCAGGGAAATGCCGTTTACCTACCCGCCAGAGCGGTACCTATTTATCTACTTGCACTTTGATGTGCTTTCGAACTGCTAAGTTGGCAGGAGCAGGGACCGAGCAACGGGAACTCACCCCGGGTCGTGGGGATTCGAACCGCTGACCTTCTGATCGGCAAGTCCTAGCCTCTGTGGTTTATCCCACAGCGCCACCCGCGTCCCTTAGTGGCAAGCAAAAAAGGAGACAGGGAGAAGAAAAGAGAGAATGCCAACCCATTTCTTACCCCCATCCATCTTGGAGGAGCCTTGATGGTGTGCTTACTTCTGTTCCTGACAGACATTACACTGCTACAGGTTACAGTGAGTAATGCTGGCCGTGACATTGCTCTACCATGACCGGATGCATTGCTGCATGCCCAGCAGCTTCTGCCTCCTGCACGTGAGCTCCCTGGAATGTGTAACACACAACAAAAAAGCTGTATTTTCTTATAAGACTTAATTCCTTTGGCATTTACCTTCCCCCACCCAAGTGCACAGGGACCAAAGGTATGCAACTATGTAGCAAGCCTAGAAGTACTAGGCCCAGAAAATTGTTGGTGTTGGAATGTTTGGTAGAAGAATAAATAATAATTTATAAAATATATAAAATAATTCCTGGATGTCTAGATCCAGGTTTGGGGCAAGTATTATTTGGTGGGAGAATCCCAGCAAATATTTAAAATATCTCTCTCTCTCTCTCTCTCTCTCTCTCACACACACACACACACACACAGAGTGCTTTATTGCAGTCCATAGACACAAAATTCACAGTACAGTGGTACCTCAGGTTACATAAGCTTCAGGTTACATACGCTTCAGATTACATACACTTCAGGTTACAGACTCCGCTAACCCAGAAATAGTGCTTCAGGTTAAGAACTTTGCTTCAGGATGAGAACAGAAATCGTGGTCCGGCGGCGCGGTAACAGCAGGAGGCCCCATTAGCTAAAGTGGTGCTTTAGGTTAAGAACAGTTTCAGAATGGACCTCCGGAACAAATTAAGTACTTAACCCGAGGTACCACTGTACAACAATGGTATACAGTCATACTTTGGAAGACGAACAGAATCTGTTCCGGAAGTCCTTTCGACTTCCAAAATGTTCAGAAACCAAAGTGCGGCTTCTGATTGGCTGCATTTTTGGGAGCAATTTGTCCTAATATATGATGCATTTTTGTATGTTACTTTCATTTTTATGCATTTCCCCCCAATCAGTGCACTGTTTACAAAACAATGAATTTTGAAAGATGGCTGTATGTCAGTTCTAATGTTGCTTTCGAAAGTGCAAATATAATAAATTTGGCTTTAAAGGTGAATTGAATCAAGTTTATCCCCCATTCCTACTTGCCACTGACATGATGGAATCCTCTGAAGGATTGTTCTCACCACCCAGTTGGCATGAATGAAAAGAAGGCAAGGGAAGAAAAACAGGAAGAAAAGCCATATAGGATTTTGATAGATTTTTTGGTACACACTTGAAAAGGGAAAGGTTTAGAAACTACAGTTGTACCTTGGAAGCCAAATGGAAGCAGTTCTGGAAGTCCTTTCGACTTCCAAAACATTCGGAAACCAAGGTGCGGCTTCCTGCTGGAAGCTCCTGCAGCCAATCAGAAGCTGCGGAAACCCCATCAGACGTTCGGTTTCCAAAAACAGTTCTCAAACCAGAACACTCTGGGTTTGCGGCATTCGGGAACCAAAACGTTTGAGAACTAAGCTGTTTGAAAACCAAGGTACCACTGTATATCAACAGTTATTAAGGCATAAGAGCAGCCTTGCTAGCCAACAGAGGAGATTTGGCCCACATATACTGATTTCTGAATCTGAATCACAAAATATAGGAAATATAGGCTGTTAGAGCTTTAAAATACCCACTTCTAAGTTGCTTCCAAAGTCAGGCAGTAAAACTTAGGTTCCAAAGCTGTTTCTAAATTATTTGTATAGAAGCACAAAGATGGCTTGCGTAAGCCACTTCATAGGAGTTAACATGGTAGCCTGGGAGAATGAAGAGCTTGACAACCGTTCCTTCCAAGGTGAGGGGCAGTAACCTAGCTAAGCCTGGCAGGACATCTTACTCTATGGTCTTAACCCCTTCATGCATTTAAGCATGATGGTTATATGAGGCTGGTTATCCCACAGAAACTAGATACCAAAATGGCTTGGATTTTATGTTTTGTTTTAATAATTGATGATCAACCAATGCTTTTATTAAAAGATGTGTCAGAATCCTTCTCTCTTCAATGGGAGGAAGATTGATTATTTTACTGAAAAGCTGACTTAATACTTGAACTCAAACAAAAAAGAGCAATTACAAATTGAAACTACAGAATAGTGCCTGAGGGTGTAATGCAAAATAAATGATACTTTGGTGTGCTAAGAAGTTTTTATTGGCAAGAGGTTAAGATGGCTGAATTATTCAGGTGTGGTGAAGCCATGATTGAATTATGGAGCATTGCCGAATGAGTGCCAGTACAATCCCCAGTGTCACAGAGTCTGTACATGCCACATATTTTACAAGGGAAAACATGATTTTCAGGCACTATTCAAAAATATCATTGGGATGAACTTTGATATTTTTGCTTGATCGGGCAGGCTCTCAGAACAGTCAGTCAGCCCAATCTTACAGATCAAAGCAGAAGAAAGTAATTAACACATTTTCGTAACATTATAAGCACTCATTGCTCCTTTTATCATATTGTTCTTAGGATTTTTGAACCATTTAAAGCAGATTTTAGCTCGAGTCCAGTTAAAGTAAAAATGGAGCATAAGGAGTTTATACATATACACATCTAAATCCCTGTGAACATATGTATTTTATTTCCTTATCTTCTTTAGAAAATTTCTAGACTACTTAACTTAAAAAAACCCAAAGCACCTAACAAACATTTTAAGAGGTCTACAGTGTGTGTGTTACTGGAAGCAATGACTTGGATTCAGCAGGGTTCTTTCATGAACAGAAGTGGAAGGACAATTTTTGCAAATTTCCCCTTTCGCTTGTAACCCCCTGCCCCCAGCAAAAATCATACGACTGTACAGAAAATACAGAATCATTTGCCCTAATTTTTCCAACCTAATGTCACAAGTGAAGAAACTGGAAAATAATTCAGCATACAGCAAAAGATTTGTAATAGGTTTTTAAAAATAAATAAATAGGTCAAATTATGAGCATTCTAAATCAAAGAAGATAAAGAATTTAGAATAGCATAAAGTTATAATATGAGATAGTACATGTGCAGACTTGAGAACTATAGAAATTTTTTAGAGGGGCGAGATAAAAAATGGATTCCATATGTTATTTTAGAACAAAATAGACTAACTGAGAGAGAGTATCCCCCTCCCTCAATAAACACAACCAGAGGGGTATATATATAAAACTGGTGGAATAAAACTTCATTTCCAATATTGACTGAAGATATCAGCACTCAATAAACTTATGACACTATAAGATCTCTTACAAATAAGAATACAGCTGATTTGGATGGATTACCTGCAGAATTTTATACAACTTTCTCAGATATCTTCATGAGATTATTAAATAACTTATTTAGAGAATATAGAATAACTAAGTATATGCCAGAACCTGGAAAAGTGCAAAGATAGTATTAATTTATAAGAAAGGAAAAGATGCAATGTTACCTGCATGTTATGGACCAGTATCTTTATTAAATTAAAACTATAAAATCATTGACACAATAGATACATGGAGGCTAAATAGAATTATAATTATAAATATCCACCCAGGCCAGACAGGTTTTATTATGAGTCATTTACTATCTACTAGTACAAAAAAGAGTGTTGAATTTGATCAACAAAAGATGCCAAAATAAAATTGAAACAGCTTTGTTTTTCAAAAAAGCATTTGATTGTATAGAATGAAAGTACTTACATTCTCTGTCAGAGAAATGACATATTGGCAAGCTATTTCAAGATTATGTTAAAGCTCTCTACAATGATCCATGTGCTATATTATGTTTCAATGTTTCAAAGGCTACCACATTGTAAAGAAGAGCAGAGTTGTGTAAAAATCCTTCCATTGTACAGTAGAGAGAGAAGGACAACAAATATTTGGTAAAATTTAATCTTTGTACAGAAGCAGCCTTAGGTGTTTGGAATAGCTTGAAAATAATGTTAACATCTAATATATCCTTGCTTACATCTTTTATGTTTAACAAATATTTTAAGATTTGAGGCCAAACATCTAATTGGATAAATAATTATGTAATTGCATATAAAAAGAAATTGTTAACAATGGTTACTGCAAAACAATGGTGGAAATAACCCAAATGTGTCTAACTCCACAATGGTTTCAGTGCAGACAACTAAGAAGGAAAAAGATGATGGGAATACTGTTAAATTTCAAAGAAATAATTTATAAAAAAAGAAATTATGAAGGAGGTTCTGGCTAAAATGTATTGTCATGTGTTTGAGTGGAGGGCTTCCTGTATCTAGCAAAAGTTAAAATCTAAGGAAGGATTCCATTGTTGGAATAGCCAGGCCAGCTTTTCAGTGGACCTAAATATGGGTTGTTTAGTACCGTATATAAAAAAGAAGCTGCTCTGTGCCAGACAACTAAGTTGTTTGTAGTTAGGAGGACAAAAGCCAGAGTTGATGTGTGTGAGAGACCTGGGCTAGAAGCAGGCAGCAACTACTAGAGAGTGAGAGCCTTCCTTGATTTCTGCATGAATCCAATGCTATGGCTACGGGAGAAGCAAGACTTTCTGGGGTGTTAATGCTGTGAGCCCCTCCATCGTATGCTCAGGTTGTGCATATGTGTTAATAAACCATATATTGTAAAGACACCGCAGTCTCCACTGTCCCTCATTCCAAGGAAACCGAACCTGGGATAAGCACCTAGAACACTGCTTGGAGATTGGGGTGGTGTGCAACCATACATCCTTTCTGAGTACTTTGGAATCACATTTGTGTACCAGTGCCAAGAGAAAAGGGATACAAATAATAGGGAGACCAATTTCTCAACAAGAATAAGGAATGTTTTTTTTTACTCGGGAACCAGCACAGTCTCATTGTGAGGAAATCATTACGAACTGCTCAATGGTGTATGACTGCCCACAGATTGAGTAAAATTCACACTGCCTGTGATGGAAAGTGTTGGTGAAAGGCATATATGGAACACATTTAGTGGACCTGTCGAGCAACTGTGTAGTGTGGGCACCCAGGGCAGGGCAAGTGTTATTCCTCCCCTGGTGGACTGGGCAGCTGAGGTGGTATCACACGCCGGGGGGGGGGGCATGTATGGAGCCCACCCACAACAGGCTTCTTGCCTGCTGCCTCCACCCACCTGACCACTAGACCAACCCACCTGTTGCCGTGCCTCAGCTGCTAGGCTCTGTGCCTGTTGTGGGGGACTCCTGATTGCGCCCCCTCAAAAATGGGCACCCAGGGCCATGGCTCCCCCTATTTCTATGCCTCTGCTGTCGAGTAATTTAAATCTTTTGGGGACAGTAGTAATGATATTGTTAATAACATCTTACACTTTTGGCTATATAGACCCACA
Source organism: Podarcis cretensis (assembly GCF_951804945.1). Classification (NCBI taxonomy): domain Eukaryota; kingdom Metazoa; phylum Chordata; class Lepidosauria; order Squamata; family Lacertidae; genus Podarcis; species Podarcis cretensis. The sequence continues at coordinate 24,828,569 of NC_137178.1, forward strand.
CAAACACCATAAAACTTCTTTATGGCATTTAATAGTAGCTGCTCACACGCCTGTTGCACAAAAATGGAAAAATAGGCCACCATCAACAGTGAAAGAATGGTTAACGAAAATTTGGAAGGTAGCAACAATATAGAAGCCTATGGAATTGATTAGAGCAATGGAAGGCAAAAAAAGAAATGGAACATTTTAAAAACAAATCGTAGTATCTTTTTGTAAATTGCTTTGAGAGTTTTGGGGTGGTTTGTTTTTTAACACTCAAGCAGTGTATAGATTTTATGAAATAAATAAAACAAACCCACTTACTGAATTTATGCATAAACATAGGAGAATACAACAATTTTTCTATGTAGTTAAATGATAAATATGATAATGCATTGATTATAAGTATGTATTTTGCTGTTTTATGTAATTATTTTGTGTGTGTGTAGTTTGTTAAAGAGAAAAGAACGTGGCTAGCATAAGTTTGTTCAATAAGTTCGTAACTGAGATTTGAACCAGGGGTATCCAAACAAAATGTTCACTTTTCAGCAACTAACGATATATCTTCATGCTAAAATCTCCGTGTGTGCTATCCAGATTTTTTCGAACAAAGATGCATAAATAAATCAGCAGTGAATAAATTAGGATTACAAGTATCTGTAATTTTCCCATAAGGCGTCCACATTCCATCGTTGGGAATCCAACAAAGCTACAGCAAACAGATGTTGTATTTATCTTTGGGATTTCCAGTGTGCCACATCTGTTGCTTGCGCCATCGGCAGAAAGAGATGCAGGAATAATGTTTCACACCACTTGTTATGTGGGACAACTACTGGAATATATTTTATAAACAGAGAACTAACATGCTACCACTTCATTTCTCTGTGGCCTCCAAAGGCAGAAACGAAGTGAGTCTTCTCTTTGAAGAGTTAAAACCTTCACTTTGTCAAAAATGCTTCCAACTGCCTATTAGTTCTGACTGCATGCCGGTTGCAGCTGTCAGGACTGCATCCCTCTCTGCTTGTTACATTGGGTACCTATAAAGGTTTGATTTAAAGTCGCACTGTTAAGAGCTTCTAAACGTATAGGCCATCCAAATGGAATCTCCAGAGTCCTCCTTCTATGGCTTCCATTCACTGGGTGTTATGTCTAAAGCATACTTCACTTCTACAGTCATATCTTGGAAGCCAAACGCCTTGGCACTCGTACGTTTTGGCTCCCAAATGCCGCAAACCCGGAAGTGAGTGTTCCAGTTTGGAAGCGAACGTTCTTTGGAAGCTGAACGTCCAGTGCGGCTTCTGCAGCTTCTGATTGGCTGCAGGAGCTTCCAGCAGCCAATTGGAAGCTGCGCTTTGGTTTCCGAATGTTTTGGAAGTCGAATGGACTTTCGGAATGACTTCCATTCGGCTTCCAAGGTATGACTGTAGTTTCTAAACCTTTCCCTTTTCAAGTGTGTACCAAAAACCCCTATCAAAATCCTATATGGCAATATCAGAATAAATTACATAACCCCTATTTCCCTCACAGAGCTACAATTTCCAGAGTGGTTTAACAACCAATCCCACTTTCCAGGGTTCTCTAGGAAATGCGGACCCTTAACAAACAAGACTTTCCAGGATTCTTAGCGGGAATGCATGACTGCTTAAAGTAGTATAATACTGCTTTAAATGTATAGTGCACTTAGTGTCTCAGTTGTAGTCATTGATGCTTTGCATTTGAAAGGTGCTATAGACCAATTGTCTGAACCAGTTCAACTCAGTGTCACAGAATGAGAGTGTTTGCTAGCTAATATCTGAATTGGATGCCACTTACAGTTTGAAGAATTTATTCCCATTTTTTAAATAGGCTACTGAGAGTGCCTTTGCTAGACCCCACCTCAGTTAAGCTATCTTCTCTGTTTATGTAAAATAAATATAAAAGGTACAAAATCCTGCAGTTTCTGGAATCTGAAGACCTTAATTGGAAATAGCTCAGAAATTGGGAGGGGGAAGAAATCATGCAAATCAAATTAGAAGAAGGAAATGTGAGATTAAAACCCTAATACATGAGTTAATTGGGGAAGATCATTATAAAACAACTCACCACAATATAACTTTGAGGGATATATACTCATGTAAAATAAGTTTTGAGTATGCTTCTACAAAACATGTAATTTCAAGAGAAAATAACCAGCTTAAAATTAATATAATTGATTAACAATTAAAAATTATAACACAAGTAGAATGAGGTTGGAGGTGAAATATTGAGTTTCCTTTGATAGGTAGAGTAATTATGAAGTGTGCTTTTGAAGTTCAAGAAGACAGCCTTAGGACACAACATTTTTTAAAGTAAAAATTGGCTTGCACTCTGTTAGAATGATTTATTTTGCACTAAGAAATGGGTGTGAGACATGATGTGATTTAAAATTTCATCCCTTGATGGAACTGCTTGAGGGTGACATGTTTCTCTCTCTCATTCGAGAATGGGGGTGGTGGAAGGTTTTCTGTCTCTAAAACCTACAGTATAAAAAGCCAAGCTGCTAGTTTCTTTTTAAAGGGAATTTTGAAAAACAGGATGTAAACTTCCTCCTGCTACCAGGAAGCTAGAACCTTGATTCTTCAGAAAGCCACGGGCCATGAATAAAATTTGTATAGAATTATCAAGGTTGGTCGTTTTCTCTGGCCACCTGATAATTCCTGCCTGAGTAGAATAACACTTCATACCAGGTAATAGACATCTTTTGAAGATTTTTTTTTTTTTTACTGAATAAAAGCCAATCTTTCAGCAGCTACTGTATATGTTCAGCCTGGAATGGTCATCGTACATTTTAACAATCCCACCAAAACTTGCTTGTCCCTACTGTCAGAAAGCTTGAACCAATGCTCTCTTGTTTGGATTAAGCTCACACCCAGCCCATTACTGATTTTAGGCACTGGTTCAGAACTTCTATGGTTTTTTTGGCTTTGTTATTTATTTATTTTTATATATTAAAGATTTTCTTGGTTTACAAAAGTATATGCCTTGTCTCTTTTTTTCAGGTTGCACAGTCTTTTTTACAAATCAGTTACATTTGTTGTGAGACATTAGTGTTGAGTACAGTATAAGGTTGAGGAAGAAGAGACGGGGAGAGGTGGTGTGGTGTGGTGTGGTGAGGCTTATATTTTGAATATTGTATGTGTGGGGTTTTGTGTCAGTGTCAACTGGGTAGGTTCTCTTTCTATTCATTTATTACATTCCCTTGGTAGTAAGAGGTATTGGGGGCAGGGTGTGATTGGTTGTCTGTGGTTGTCTGCAGTGGGGTTTGTTTGAATTTGCGGCGGAGGGCTTCTTGGGTCAGGTAAACCAGCCTGATTTATTTGCTGTTGGTGGATTCCTGTTGTTGTCTTGTTGGGCTGTGTGTGATAAAGGGGAGCCATACTGGGGTGAAGGCTTCCTCTTCTATTGTCCCCATGTCAGTTTCAGTTTGTTGGTTAGTTTTTCTAGTAAGTCCGTTTCCCATACAATTTGATACCATTGGTCTATGTCATGGGTAGACAAACTAAGGCCCGGGGGCCAGATCCGGCCCAATCGCCTTCTAAATCTGGTCCTCGGACAATCTGGGAATCAGCATGTTTTTACATGAGTAGAATGTGTGCTTTTATTTAAAATGCATCTCTGGGTTATTTGCGGGGCCTGTCTGGTGTTTTTACATGAGTAGAATGTGTGCTTTTATTTAAAATGCATCTCTGGGTCATTTGTGGGGCATAGGAATTTGTTCATTTATTTTTTTTTCAAAATATAGTCCGGCCCCCCACAAGGTCTGAGGGACAGTGGACCGGTCCCCTGCTGAAAAAGTTTGCTGACCCCTGGTCTATGTTTACTCCTGATGGGTCTTCTCAGTGTGTGGCTATGAGGCTTCTAGCTGCTGAGAGTAGGTGGATTATAAGCTCTGCGTAATGTGAGTGGTCATTATGATCTTGGAAGATGTTCAGCAGGGCCAGTTCTGTGGTTAGTTCTAATACCTGTTTAGTTATTTTGCATATCTCTTGTAGGACTGCAGTCCAGAATGGTTCGATTTTAGGGCATTCTCACCACATGTATGCCCCTGTGGAGGTGCAGCCTCTCCAACATCTTGGTGAAGTTCCTGGGCGTATCGGCACCAGTTTCCATGGTGTTAAGTACCACCCGAAGGCAAGTTTTAGAGTGAGTTCCCTTCTTTTGGATGATATGGACTTAAAGGGAGGTTCAGACCACATTCTAGCCCATTGGGTGGGATTAATTTCATAGTTTATGTTGTGCTCCCATTGTTCTTTGATTGCATCAAAGGGTTTTGGGGGGGATTATGGGGCAGTATTTTGAATATTGTGGATACCATCCCTTGGCCATGTCCCTCTGCTGTCAGGAGAAGGTCTCTCACAGAGCCCCTTCCTTTGTTCTCCTTAATGGCTCATCACCCAGGCTATCACCTTACCAGGAAGCTAGCTTGGCTATTCCAAGAATTACAATGGGGCCCAGGCCTAACCCCCACAAAAATACTCGTAACAGCTGTTAGTGCTGATAAATCATAAGTACAGTAGTACCTTGGTTCTCAAACTCAATCCGTTCAAAATGTTCGAAAACAAAGGCATGGCTTCTGATTGGCTGATTGGCCCTCGAAGCAATGCCAACAGCCAAAACGGACATTCGGCTTCCAAGAAACGTTTGCAAACCAGAACACTTACTTCCAGGTTTGTGGCATTCAGGAGCCGATTTGTTCATCAACTAAACCGTTAGGGAACCAAGGTACCACTGTAACTTTTAAAAACTGCAGAAGAACGTGGCAATGAATGAGGACAAGCACCTGACATCCGATACATATTTTGGAGTAACTGATTTCAATGGTTGTGGCACAAAGGTGAGATTACCACAGAAGCTTTGTCCCAGTCAGTGGTGTGCATAGGTGAGCTTTAAGTATACAGTAGCATTTTGGGGTCATTTTCCTCTCCTGTTCTGCAGATCCTTCTATTCAACTTCTAACCAAGATTCAAGCTCTCTCAAGTTGTTATTATTGTTTTAAAATAAAAAAATAAAAAAACTGGTACTTCTACAAGAAGATGACATGTCATTGAATCACATCTACAGTGGTACCTCGGGTTACATATGCTTCAGGTTACATATGCTTCAGGTTACAGACTCTGCTAACCCAGAAATAGTGATTCAGGTTAAGAACTTTGCTTCAGGTTGAGAACAGAAATCGTGCTCCGGCAGCGCGGCGGCAGCGGGAGGCCCCATTAGCTAAAGTGGTGCTTCAGGTTAAGAACAGTTTCAGGTTAAGTACAGACCTCCGGAACAAATTAAGTACTTAACCCGAGGTACCACTGTATTGGGTGGTACTCTGGCCAGAACTTTTCATGTTCATGATACAGACTCAGAATATGCGTGCTATCAGCAGCTCCACATTTTTAGACCTAAATTTATCCCAGTCTTGTATGAATCAGGGGAGTCAGAGGCATATTAAGAGCAAAATGGACACACATAGGGATACTAAACCTGCCCCCACCTGTGCCTTATTTCCCTGCAGACTGACTCCCTGACATCACTTCCCCATTAGCTGGGCTTTGATACTGGAACTTAGCCTGGCTGGGAGTCTTTAACACATGGATCTGCCGCAGGCCCATGCAGCCTGAACAGACTATGCAATATAAATGTTGCTTAATGTTAAAAACATATTTTACCTTTCGCATGAGGGGAAACGTCTGGAATTGTGCCTAGCATATCTACTGATTTATGGAACTTGAAATATTTTTCAAAAGAGTGTCACAAATGCACGTAATGTCTCCAGATGCTAAATTTTGTATTTGCATCTCTGAATAAAAATGTAGCCAGCAAGATAGAGCTCCCTATTGGCAATACATCAGAGGAAAGAACAGAGCGTGACTTATTCCAGCAAGGGTCTGGTATACATTACACCCCATTAAATTGGCTCCAGAGAGGCCTATTTTGGATGATAAAACATAGAGAGTTTGTGTGATTTGCTAAAGCCTCTTGCTTTTGCCTAGGCCCTGTCCCTTCTGAGGAGTAATGGAACTTATCATCATACTGTAAATGTGGAAGACTCATCAATCTGGAGTTGGATCCATCGTGGATGGCATAATCATCACAGCCATCATATTTTGGGCAAAGTCTGCAGGAGTCTGTATACTGCTCTGTGTGTTTTTAAAATAAAGACACCAAATAATCTCCAACTGGTATTAATGACTGGGCAGCGGAAGCTCCTAGCACTGGCATTTGGGGCATGTAACATTAATAAAAGGAATACCTTTTATAAATTGAATGCCATAGGCAACAGCTTTCTGGAGTGCCTTGATGACCAACGGTATTGTCTGAAGCAACAGCCATTGCGTGCTGAGATATTTAAACTTCCCCCTTAAATAAATTCAGACAAGACTCAAATTTTGGTTTGGTTTTTGGCAGAATTTAGGCCACAGCTTTATTGATTACAGCAAGTGACTGGTTGCATAGGCTCTGGTTTGACTAGCTCCCTGCACCGTTGCAGGTAGCGCTGACCCAGGGCACCAGCATGTCAGCCTAGGGTGAACACCTGGATAAGTGGAAAGCTGGGAGCAGGCTATCTCCATCACCCAAATGTCCCCCTGGACTCAGGCACAGGCACAACCCCCTCACAGGGTTGACCAAACCATCGAGTCCCTGGATTCCTTTGACGGACTACCCTTCACATAGGGATGGCAAGAGCGTTCTCCCATCCCTATCACCTGAACCAGAGCCTATCCATAACTTTACAAGTTGTGATGATTTGCTACGCGGCAGGCGAAACCCGGATGGCACCAGCCAATCAGCCAAGTGGGGAAAATTCCTGCCGTGCCCCTGTCCCAATGACAGACGACACACAACGGCATAGCAAGGTCAAGCGCGCAAGCCCTAAATATAGGGAGAGGTGGGCAGGTGTTCCGATGCATGCACTGAAAGAGGAAACTCTGGATCACGTGCATAGGTATATATAGGTCCCTTGATCCGTTTAGGCTGCATCCCATTGGCCTGATTGAACCCTGCATCAAGGACCCTACCAATCGGGTGTTGTGGCTATCCAAATGTACCCACTCACGACACAGGGTTAGGCTGCTAGGTCCCACCGCAACACGTGCCCTCTTTAAGGGAGGACCCGATTTATGACTATATATCTCAGCTGACTCTTTTCATAACTGACATGCAGCAACTTCCTTCCTTCCATAGTACCTGGTGTGTATAAAAACTGATAAAGTTCAGTTTCTCCTTCTAATTCTAGAATTTAGGGTCACTCATGTAACTACAGGGACACGGGTGGCACTGTGGGTTAAGCCACAGAGCCTAGGACTTGCTGATCAGAAGGTTGGTGGTTCGAATACCCGCAACAGGGTGAGGTCCCGTTGCTCGGTACCTGCTCCTGCCAACCTAGCAGTTTGAAAGCACGTCAAAGTGCAAGTAGATAAATAGTTACTGCTCCGGTGGGAAGGTAAACGGTGTTTCTGTGCGCTGCTCTGGTTCGCCAGAAGCGGCTTAGTCATGCTGGCCACATGACCCGGAAGCTATACGCCAGCTCCCTCGACCAATAAAGCGAGATGAGCGTCGCAACCCCAGAGTCGGTCACGACTGGACCTAATGGTCAGGGGTCCCTTTACCTTTACCTTTATGTAACTGATCAGCAGTAATTTCATGAAAGACAAAAGAAAGCACTGAACACAATTGTATGGAATTTGCTACTACTTTGTAGCTCTTTTTTTAAAAAGGGATTAGATGCATTAATGGAGAATAAGCCTATCAATGGATGCTAGCCATGATAGTTCCATGAGACCAGGACCAGCTCAACCATGAGGCAAGGTGAGGTGTCTGCCTTGGATGGTAGGATCCGCAGGGGCAGCAGATCCAAGGAATGCATTGCCTGCTGCCGCTGCCACTTCTGTGATGATGACAACTGCTGTGGCATGCACCTTGGAGGGTGGATCTGCCACCTCATTGGCAGCCCCGCCCCAGTGCTGCCCCTACAGTGGCCTCTTGGCAAATAGGAGGCTCTACTGGTCTCCAGCCACCCTTGTTCCCAATGTGGATCTTTATTCCCCCTCCCCTTGTTCCGGACGTGAATCTTCACTCACCTTCTCTACCTTGGTGGTGGTGGGGATTTTGTGGTTCACCTCAAGTGCCAAAATGACTTGGGCCAGCCCTGCATGAGACCTTCATGGGCAGCATGAATACCAGTTTCTGGGCAGTTACTGAATACCAGTTTGTAGAAGTGAAGTGAAAAAAGAATGGGAGTGCCTAAATGAATACCTTAAAAGCCAAGGTTTGAGGACAGAAATCTGGCTGAGTCTGGAATAACCTTGTGAAGTGAAAAGATAAGAAAGAGGGATTTATATTTAGATGCTAGGATAGAGATGATAAGGAAAACAGGAAGACCCAATGAGAGGTAAAGGAGGTGCTGTGGGATTGGTAGAAGTCAATGTTTGTTTTTCTTTTTAGTGTTTCTATTATTAATTTGTAATATATGGATTTGTGTATTTTTGTATGCTGGTTTTTGTGTTTTGTGTATTGTTATTTTTCGATATTTTTCGTGTTGTGTGGAAAAGACTAATTATACACACACACACACACACACACACACACACACACACACACACACCAGTTTCTGGGGAGCAACAGTGGGAGATAGGCATTGCTTTCAGATTCTGTTTGTGGGTTTCCCAAAGGGAGCTGATTGGACACTTAGGAAGACATTCATATTTTTTTTTTAAAAAAAAGCAACCCTGAACAAAACACACACCCAAATCCAATACAGTTCTGCCTCTACCTCACAACTAGGAAAGAATTTTACCTTTTATTTCTTGTGTTTTATCTGTCACCCACATCTTAGGCTCAATAGAGCACGTTAAGTTTGGGATGGATGATAATTTGTGTTTGTTTGTGAATATTCTAATGCAGTACAGAATTCTAGAAATGTGATCTTCTAGTTTTTAATTTTTTTAAGTATTTTTTTATTGGCTTTCAAAGATGTATAGCAAAATATACATAGAAAACAAAACATTATTATAATATCCCTCCCCCCACATCTTGCCAGCTACTAAGTAAATATTCATGTTGTTGTAATATTTATTCCTCTTTTAGTTTTTCTATAGGATTCTCTTGTGTTATTCCATCACAGTTGCATGGAAGCATCCATGCACATTGATCTTCCATTTATGAGGTATGGGTTGTTGACACTGTCAAATTCCTCCTTCTGAACCTGACCACATATATGGATAGTTAAAGCACACATACATAAATCTTGGCAGCAAGTGTGACATGATCCATATTGTGAAATTCCTCCATAAGTTCATATGCTAACCAAGATAACCCATTTTTATTGGCTCTGTTCCTGTGGCTTTAAAAGCCTTTCTTATTGGGAAATGTGCTTTATGTGTGTACTCCAAAGTAAATTATCCTCCCACCCTGGGATTCCTTGAGCAGTGAAAGGGAAGTCTCCTAACCACTGAAACAATAATTTGGGCAGTTACACTTAGCATTTCTCTGTCAATCCTGGAGTCAATTTTGCCCCACTCCCCTTGCTCACAAATGTCATCACATAAATTTAGAGCCTGATGAATTGAGGGGAAAGTCTGCAAGCCACATGAGAGGCAGCCCAAATAATATCACCCTAACAAAAGGTGTTCAGGTATGTGTGTGACTGGTGTCATAAAGTATCCAGTCACTGGCATGGCTTATAGTATTTTGCATTTGGGTACACATTTCAGTAGAAAATTCACAGGGCATTAACTCATGTGTTTTAAATGCAGTGTTCCTCTTTAAAATACATGAAAATAATTGTGTCATTGTTTCCATGTGTTTTGAACAGCATGTTGTCATATGAAATAGGCACCATTCTGAACTGATGCAATAAAGCGTGTATTATCAAATTTGTTTTCCAAATTAATATTCTCCCTATACTGTCTATGATAAGAAACCTTCAAGGAGACTTGCAGTAAAAGCTATCTCTGGAAAAACAAACACATTAAAAACTCCACCTATCAAGCAATAACATTTTTTAAAAGGTAAAAGTGAATAAAATTTGGCAACGTATAAAACAAAGTAGATTGGCCTAGAACTCCAAACTCTGAATTTAAATAGCATTTGCCTAGCTGTGATCTTGACTAGGAAATGAGAGTCACAACTAAAAAAAGCCCTGGCTGTTCTGCTTACCCTGGCAGTATATGTGAGGGTCAGAGAGCTTGGAACCAGGGGTGTACTAGGGGTTGGCAAAACTGGCCCCCATCAGAGGCACAGCACCACCACAAAAAAATCACCCCAGATTATACCTACTGAGGAAAGAGAGTTAATTGTGTGAGGCAAGAGGTGCAAGAAATTGAGATTGGGGGTGGGTGGGTGATGGGACAAGTGGTGATTCCACTGCCATCTTCTTTACACTGGCTACCAATGGGGGCTTTTAACTCTTCCCAACTATTGTGTGTGTGCACGGCCTTTGAAGTCCCCCCTTCCTGGGGGATCGGATTAGGCCCTGCCTTCCTCCCCACTTGCCTCTTGTGTGGGACTCACTTAGCTGGTGACTATTGTGCTAAAGTGATTTTTTCCCCAGGAGGGACGGTTGCCGATACAGTAGTACCTTGGTTCTTGAATGCCTTGGTACTCGTACGTTTTGGCTCCCAAACGCTGCAAACCCAGAAATAAATGTTCCAGTTTGCGAACTTTTTTGGAAGCTGAACATCCGACGCGGCTTCTGTTCGACTGCCGGAGGCTCCTGCAGCCAATCAGAAGCTGCGCCTTGGTTTTTGAATGGTTTCAGGAGTCGAATGGACTCCCGGAACAGATTAAGTTCAAGAACCAAGGTACGACTGTACAGCTCCTTGCCAAGGGCACAAGGAAGGGACCTTAAGTATGCCTCTGCTTGGAACAGGGATTCTCCTGGTGACCCAAGCTTCTGGGCAGAATATATGTAGGAGAAGGAGATCCTAGAGTATCCTTAACTTGAAACATTTATGACTTAAAGCAAGGGGAGCTGTGGCTCTCCAGTTATAGGATTACATCTCCCAACATCACCGACCATTTGACAAGCTGGCTGGTGGTGATGGAAGTCCAACAACAGCTTGGGTTCTCCATTCCTGCCATGAAGGTTAGAACCTTGATGTTTCCATTACTGACAAGAGATTTATCCTTCTTCCCTGGGTTGGATTATCCTTAACAATGTAATCTTCTTCACCACATTCCACATACCTTGAGGCCTGTATATATTGCCGGAGAGGCTTTAACAGGTTAAGGTGCAAGCAATGAACAAGGCACTGGTGTTTATTTTAAAAGCTTTGAAAGCTTCTGCTGAGTCAGGGAGTTGCCCTACAGTCAAAGGAATGGCTTGTTTTAATTAGGTTACATCTGTACCATGCTCATTCGGTAAACCACTCCCTGCCGCCCTCCACAGAAAAAAAAGTGAAGATAATAACAGGAGGTTGTGGAGATTTTCGAAGACTGCAGTTTTATTGTGGCAAGGCACCAGTGAAAATACTTCAAGTACTAAAGTAAACAATACTCCTTTGGCTTGCCATATCTATAGGAGCTGGATTGAGTCACCTGGTGTTTATTTTCCAAAAGCAGGGATTTCCAGGTTGGAAATAATGCTCTCAGATTCAAAAGCAGGCAGTGAAGAGGAATGGGAACTTTGCACATGCTTAAAAGTTACCCTTCTCTGACACTAAAAAGGCTGTGAAGCTGCCAAGGATTCACCTTCAGATGTTTCAGGCACAGACAGACTAAATTCCCAGCTCCTTCCCAGAAGGATAGACTACCTCTGTTATGAGAGAAACATAAGAAGAAAAACCTTTGCTCTAATGAATAAGGGTGTTGTGTTGGGTAGTATATTGCATTATTAGTATATAATGATCCAGAAGTTCATCTCATGGTTTGCAAGAAGAGGCAAGACCTGCCCAAATTAATTTAGATTTGGGCAAACATTTGCGTCAGACTCTAAAGTAAATTAGTGTCAGGCTTATTTAGGATGCGTAGATATTGAAACTTGAATTAAAATGTTGAAAAGATCAATTTTCTATTCATATGGACATTTATTCCCAACTTTACTATCGTTTAAATTTATGTCTCCTCATTTATTCCCCAAGTTCCGGTGCCTTAGTTCCAAAGTTTCCTGTCTTATCCATACTGCATGCTTCTTTGATCTTTCCTGGTCAAGAACTATATTGGTAGCCTTCATGATACTGTAGGAGCTCCACATCTGGGGCTAGGAGCCTTTATCAGTGGGAGACAACAGCTGATGCTCAGTTTGAATTTAAATAAATGAAAACATCCATAGCAATTATGAAGACACAAAGTAAGCCAGGCTTGTTGGTGAATGCAGCATAATAACCTACAGTTGGAAATATTTTTTAAAAGAAATAAAAATAAAAAAATCACTTGTGGTTATGTGGTCTTCCTCTGACAGGATAAGACTTTTAAGTGTGATCCAACAACCTTCTTCAGAAGAGCTGAGTATTAGACTGAGCCAAAAATCTCTTTGAAAAGGCATTAAACTTAAAGATGCCAGTATTACAGAGCGTAAGAAGAATTATATTATTTTCCTTCAAATTTCTGCAGTATATCTTTATTTATCCATAAATAGCAAATTAATATCTTTGGCTTCCAACCTGTAGTTCAAGGAGTGATGTTCTTAGATGCTTCTTTCTGCATTCTCTTGTTCTTAGTATTTGTGTGCATCGCACAGAAAAGCAGTGTTTGCAGTAGCTCAGGGGTGGGGAACATTTTTCAAGGGCCAGCTTCTTTCCTGGGCAACTTTCTGGGGGCCAAATGCTAGTGGCAGGCAGGGCCAGAGACAAAATTGGGTGGAGAAATGGATGTAAATGTTACTTTTGTGCAGAAGGCTAGTTTCTACACAACATGCACAAACAAACACACGCACCACTCTCTCTCTATCCTCCATTCAGGCAAGCAATAATCATGATCAGAGCTCACATATGCATTCCAGCCAGGCAAACACACTCAATGAGGATATGTCTGGGGAAAGGGTGTGGCCTTGAGATATTCCAAAAGTAAAGACCTGACATTTCCCACCCCTGCACTAACACATTATTATTTTCTGAAAGTGCCCTGACTGTTGAAGTTTAGTGGGAAATGTTGTTAAAAGGGATTTACTGCTGAATGCTATTAGGTACAGTGCCACAGGCAGTGACCTTTAGTTCTGCAGCTAAACATTGATCCTAGTTTGGGGATTAAGATAGGATCAGTATAAGTTTGGGATGGTCATGCTAGCTCTTATGGGCCACCAACATCTCACAGGATATCATACAAAATGGCAGACAGCAGACATGAGATTGGTTTGTTAGACCACTTGTAACATGATTTGGAACTCTTAAGATCAGTGGTGAGATGTCTTTATATATTCAGGACAGACAAAAGAAGGTACTTATTCATACAGAACATAGCAGAAATTATGTATTCAATTCCCCAGGAAGCAATTATGGCCACCAACTTGAATGGTTTAAAATGCGGATTCAACAAATTCATGGAGCAACAGGGTGGAATACTTGAGTGAGCCTAATTCATGCCACTCAAGGAAAAGCTTAACACAAAGCATTGGGGGGGGGGGGCAGAAATCATGGAGGATAAGGCTGCTAGCCACAATGGCTATGTTCTACCATCACTGTCAGAGGCCACATGTCCCTGGATACCTGTTCCAGGTGCTGGGAATTTCAAGTGGGCAGAGTGCTGTTCTGCCTTCAGTCTTCCCTTAGGCATCTGGCTGGCCACTGTGACAATAGGACTAGATAAGCCATTGGCCTGATCCAGCTTCTTCTTCTTATGTTGGTATACAACTCTATAATGTTTTGCCAGTATTTGGAATGGTGCCATGCCTAAATCTGTCTTCTGGTTTCTCAAAAGCTTTCTTTCTCTGCAAAAGAGGCTTTCATTTTTTCCCCTTTATACTCCAGACATTTGAGTTCTAGTTCATGTGGAGTGTTGAGCTTACCTTGTTGTTTTAAGGTGGCTAACCTGTGGGATAAGAAAGCTGGTATCTGTTTTATGTGGTTTAGGAGGTGGGAAGACCGTAAATCCTATAAAAGGCCTTAGTCTTGTAGAAGAAAGGGTTTAGGCAGATGTTTTGTGGTCAGCAATGTAAAGTTTTTTTTGTTTTTGCCTTGGTTGTCAAATTTCTTGCATAAATAGGTCTATACTTACACACACACACACCACTGAGGAAGTACAGTAGACTAGATCATTCAACTTTATAATTTCTAGTCAATCACGAGTACAACATAACTGCAAGCCATCCATCATATAAACATACTGCTCTTATTTATGAGATTTTCAGAATATTAATCCTTCATGAGTAATCAGTATGTACTATGCAGCTGCTTTAGAGAGCTTCATGCTCTCCTGACCTCCTGGGTCAGAACTTTTGTGTGTGTGGTATTTTCATGACAAATGCAGGGCACAACACTTCAGGATTCGTCAACCACCAAACAGGAACTGCTTCAGCTTGTCATCAGTACTGATCATCTGGTCTTTTTTCCTTTTATAACTCTGCTTCCTGAAGTTAAGTCTTTGATGGCAAGTTTGGGCCAGAATGAATAGAATCCATTGTTTCTGTACACATGCCTCAAAGAGCTAGTATTCGTAATCATTTCTTTCCGTTGGTTTTCTCATAGTCCAAAATACTATTTAAGTTTGTCTTCCATCAGAATGTGTGTGTGTATTTTTGAAGGGTTCAGATACCTCCAGACTTGTAATAAGGAAAGAAAAGATGGTGTAAGTTGGCTATTATTTTTGAAACTCTCTCACTTTTCAATGCAGAAATTTCTTCAGCTCTTACTCTTTCTGCTTCTTCCTATTTAATAATTAGTGCTGCTTCATATGGCTAACCATGCTGTCTTTTAATTTTCAGCAGCTGAATGCAACCTCATTTCTTTTCAAATGTGAGGCTTCCCATCATCTAAGAAGGGGGAACAATGTGGAGTAATGGTTAGAGTGTTGGACTAGGACCTGGGAGAGCAGAGTTTGAATCCCTACTCACTCATGAAGCTCACAGGGTGATCTTGGGTCAGTCACAGCCTCTTACCCTCAGCTACCTCACAGGGCTGTCGTGAAGCCGAATTGGGGAGGAAGAGAACCATGTACACCACCTTGAGGTCCTTGGAAGATAAGGTTTTATGTCATAAAACAAGCAAGCATGCAAGCATGCAAGCAAGCAAGCAAGCAAGCAAGCAAACAAACAAACAAACAAACAAACAAACAAACAGTTTCAGTGTTATATAGACAACACATATCTACCTTGTGATTTCATTTTACAGTGGTACCTTGGGTTAAGAACTTAATTCGTTCTGGAGGTCCGTTCTTAACCTGAAACAGTTCTTCACCTGAGGTACCACTTTAACTAATGGGGCCTCCCGCCACCACCGCGCGATTTCTGTTCTCATCCTGAAGCAAAGTTCTTAACCCAAGGTACTATTTCTGGGTTAGCGGAGTCTGTACCCTGAAGCATCTGTAACCTGAAGCATCTGTAACCCGAGGTACCACTGTACTAATATTCACTTTACTATTAAGATATCTGTAGAATGAGCAATGAACAATAATAACAATTCAATAATAATTGGAATCGGATATGATTAGCTGGCAAATTATATCAAAGGACCACTTGCAGTGAGATGCAACTCTTATTACTGAAGTTCTTGGTTGCCCCTACGCCTCAGGTGTGAGTCTGCTCACGCGAAGCGAGTTCTTTTGACTACAAACAGAGGCGCAGGAAGGGCGGTGCGGTGGGTGCGGTCTGCCCCAGGTGTCATGACTGAGGGGGGTGACAAAATGGCAGGCAAGTGGGCGGCACACCTTGTGCCCGTGGCGAGGCACACCTGGCCGCAGCAGCTCCGCTGCCATGTCATGTCTGACCCGGCTGTGGAGAGCAGGAGGAGAGTGAGCAGCAGCTTCCCTACCCTGAACTGTGGTGTGTGGGAGGGCACCCTCTGCGCCCCCTCCCTTGTGAGTGCACCCGCCCTGGGCAGCATGGGCATATGCTCCACCGCTGACTACAAAGGACCCACCTCCAGTGTCCGTACATTGAGCATGGATACACCTACAGCAGGGAGGTCTGCATGTGGGCGCTCCCAGAAGAGCTTGAATCCTGCACAATTGAGGTACCAAGACATTTAACCACTGCCTATGTTTGCTATCGGGGTTAAAGCCAGGGAAGCCACACAGCATCAAGGGTAGAGCCAGTGCCATAGTGACTTGTAGAAAATGATAGTAATGATAGTAATTTCCAGCCCAATGTACTGAGGACAAAATGGCAGACTGTAGTTCTGGATCGCTGGTGTGCCAGAGCTTTCTTCTCTTCAGTCCTGCAGCTGTGAAACAAAGAAATGTGGGGTTGTCTGTGGGCATGTCTGTTCTTTAGAATTGCGCCTTTTCTTCTTTATATAGCAGCTCCATTTAAAGTGTGCATTTTTAAAGTACTGTACATGAGTTAGAAATCACCTTATGCCCTGGATTCTGGCATGGAAATTACATTTAACATCTAAACCCAATATACTCTCTTCATTTTTATCCTTTGTTTAATAAAATATGTTTGTGGCATTATATAAATGCGATTTACATATATAATATAAATACATGAAATATATTATATTTAATATATGTCAACAATATGTATTTAATGACAGAAAAGGAAGTACATAATTTCTGAGATCCTTTGGTAAAACTCAAAAATCCAAAGTGCTATCAACAAACTTTGTCCCCATTTCCAGAATTTACTTGTGATTGTCAATATTTACTAGTGTCTGACATCTACCATGACAGAGAGGCAATTTTATATTATAGACTTAAAAAGCTGGTAACATTCTGTGTAGGCACTTGTTCCACTATAATCACTCATTTGTGCTCCCCACCCCCAGCCTCATTTGTTGTTATGAAATAAAGCACTTGTTCCACAATAATCCCTCATTTGTTCTTTTCAAACTCAGTAACTACTATGAAATCGGGGGGGGGGGGGGGGGGAGAGATGTGTGAAAGATTTGTAGATCTGAAAAAGTTTTTGCTCTGAATGCTTTGGTTTGTTGGTGTTGATAATAAAATTTGAAGTTCTGGTCACAGGTGATGGGAAAGGCCTCTGCTTGGGACCTTAAAGAGTATTTGCCAGTCAAAGCAAACAATATTGGCTTAGACAGTCAAATAGTCTGACCCAGTGAGGCTGTGAGCAGAGAGGTCCGAAAATTCCTGTTGACACCCCTGCCAGGTATAAGGCAACCTTTCATGGTCATCATTATGGTGTTGGCAATGGTGGCTCGTGTGGGAGGTGGAGGCAGTGCTGTCCTCTGGGTTGTGGAGGTGACACTGCACTCACTGGGATGGCAAGGAGGCAAGGAGGCGGCAAGAAGAGGAGCTCTACACACCTACAGGGGTGCTGCCATTCAAAAGCTACCCAGACCTCTCTACCTAACTCTAACCCCATCCCTGTCCCAACACGTTCAGCATCACTGGCTGGAGAATAGCTTCACCACAGTTGTGGCTGGAAGACTCTACCTTTCTAAGACCCCAGACCTTAAATCAAGTAGTTAAAATACTTGCACATTTATACCCTGTGATAAAAAACACCCAGAGATAGAGATGTATGTAATTAAAAACTGATTACTGTCAGGATCAGTATAGCAAGAGCCAAGTGTTTGTGGCTAATATCTGATGTTATCTCAGAAAGGAACAGCCCTGGAGCTTGAATGCATTTAATGCTTATTTGGTTTCCTCCCATACATAAATTATATTGATTAGCTTGAGATAACATGTCATCGTTGTGTACTCGTGTGTGTGTGTGTGTGTGAGTGTGTGTTAGAGGATATATCTGCTTCAATAAGACAACAAATAAACTTTGATGAAGCGTACCTTCCTCAAGACAGATGAGGAACGGATTGTGATCATGGAGACTGAATGACAGCAGATTGTGCTGCTTGCAACATATGCAGCCAGGGTAAATAAGCATGTGTTGGGATCGATAAGGACCAAAACTGATAAGGAAAGAAGAAAACAGGAGAAAAGAAGGCAACAGGAGAAGAAAAGTCAGCCAAAAGATAAAAGGAGCATCTCCCTCTTTAAAAGGACCATTATTCAGCCTCTTGTGGAGACCCTCTGAACCCAGAAATGCTACTATGCCACAGAATAGCAATTTTTATCAGGCCTGGCTATTTCACCTGCTGCACCCTTGGGAAAATGAGTCCTAGCCACAGTTACAAGTGCCTTGATAACATCCAGATTGGATCACTGAGATACCCTGCATGTTAGTCTGCTTTGGAAGGCTTTCAGAAATGACGATTGCAACAAAATACAGCAACCAGAAACTAACGGGTACTAGCTGTATTAATATTTTATTTATATATGAATTTATTTATAGGACTGACCTGCTGGGAACCTGAAGGGACCTGCCCTGCTTCTCTCCACCTGGCTTGAGGCGGGGCCTGACAGGCTCCATAAAGGACTGCTGCTGCTGTTGCTGGGCAGAGACTGCTCCATTTCAGTTATGATTAAATGGGCACAAGATGTAGGTCACAACATTATGATGGAGGATTGGGTTAAATTATGGAAAACTGACTTAAAATTTACAGATTGTTCCCTATTGAAGGAGAACTACATGAAGATGATGTACAGATGGTACACAACACCAATGCAGTTTGCGAAAATGTACAAAACTAGTTCAAACATATGTTGGAAGTGTAAGGAAAAGGAGGGAACATTTTATCATATGTGGTGGGATTGTAATGTAATTTAAAAATTTTGGGAAATGATATACAATGAACTGAAGAAAATGTTCCATTTAACATTTGTTAAAAAACCCGAGGCATTTTTGTTGGGGATTGTAGGGAAAGACCTGCCAAAAAAGTTGAAAAACATCTTCATGTATGCGACAACGGCCGTGAGAGTTCTGGTAGCACAAGGATGGAAGACTGAAGAAATCCCAACTAAAGAATCATGGCAAGAAAAATTGATGGACTATGCAGAACTGGCAAAATTGACACATAAGCTACGGGACAAGGATAACTGTGACTTTAAGGATGAATGGGAACCTTTCACAAAGTATCTAAAGACGCAACAAAGTGAACTGGACTCCTTGGCAGGTTTTGAATAAACATCCACTTTTTTTTTTTACTGATAATAATTAGCTAAACAGTTGGAGGATCTATACAACTCTGTAACATGCAGAAAATAGCATTATTGGAGAAACCAAAGACTGGAACTGAGGGAAGTCGGGGGGGTGGGGTGGGGGGATGGGTTTTGTGGGGGGAGGGGGGAGGAAAAATGGGGGGGGATAAGGATATGTTTTTGGAAAATATGTTTTGTTATAAGTTTGAATAATAAAAAAATAAAGGGAAAAAAGGGGGGAAGAGACTGCTCCATTTCTGTTTCTGTTTTTTAAATTGCTTTTATTTTTTATCTATGTCATTTTAAATTGTGATTGATATTCATGTTGCATTCTTAGTTTTAGATTTTATGATTTACGTGGAAATTGTTTTCCATTTGGTTGTGTCCTTTTAGATGTATTTTATTTATTGCTTATGACTTTTGTTATGTTGGTAATTATGTAAATCTTGTCATCTTATAAGCCGCCTTGAGCATTGTTTTAGCTATGGAAAGGCGGTATACAAATAAGATGATGATGATGGTGGTGATTTATATGCTAACTTTGGGGGCATCACCAACACAAGGCAGCTTACATATTGCAAATACACAATACAGTTCAAAAAACCAGGGGGAACCGCTAGCAGTGATTCCCCTGAAGATCTCATTCATTGAACAGGAATATAGCAGTGCAGTGTTGAGCCTGCCCAATGAAGATCTTCTTCAGAGATCCTACTCAGAATGTCTCTACAGTCTGCAATTAAGTATGTGGCAATAAGGGACAGGGCCTTTTTGGTTATTGCTCCTCACCTTGGAGTTGCCTCTCCCTCTCCATTTACTAGGCATTTACTAGTCCACGGACCTTAGCTCCATAGTGCTAAGAAAAGTTTACTGTTCTGCTCCTAAGCCTGCTATGGCTCTACAGTGGTACCTCGGATTAAGTACTTAATTCGTTTCGGAGGTCCGTTCTTAACCTGAAACTGTTCTTAACCTGAAGCACCACTTTAGCTAATGGGGCCTCCTGCTGCCACCACGCCACCGGAGCACAATTTCTGTTCTTATCCTGAAGCAAAGTTCTTAACCCAAGGTACTATTTCTGGGTTAGTGGAGTCTGTAACCTGAAGCGTATGTAACCTGAAGCGTATATAACCCGAGGTACCACTGTATTTCCCTAAATTTACAATGTCAAATACTACATGAATTGCAGGGGGTTGGACTGAAGATTCAACAAAAACTGAAACTTTAATGGACTGGCTAAAGGCTCCAGGAAGGTAAAGGTTTGACAGAAATGTTGTGGAGAACTGGAGAAGGTGCATTGTAAGAAAAGCATATAAGAAGGATGAAACACTTCACTCAAATCATCTTCAGTTTCATGACAATGGATAAGGCAGAGGGAGAGAGGGAGAGAGGGAGAGAGGGAGAGAGAGAGAGAGAGAGAGAGAGAATATTCAAGTGTTGACCATTGGATTAGAAACTCTGCTCCTAGGAACAACTGTTGCATATGAAAAGCAGCACAAATTCTTCAAGTCAGAGAGAGAATGGCTGAGGGCCAAGCTAGATTCAGGGGTTCAAATCCCCACGACAGGGTGAGCTCTCATTGCTCAGTCTCTGCTCCTGCCAACCTAGCAGTTCGAAAGCACGAAGCGCAAGTAGATAAATAGGTACTGTTCTGGTGGGAAGGTAAATGGTATTTCCGTGTGCTGCCCTGGTTCGCCTGAAGCGGCTTAGTCATGCTGGCCACATGACCCGGAAGCTGTACGCCGGCTCCCTTGGCCAGTAAGGCGAGATGAGCGCCGCAACCCCAGAGTCATCCGTGCCTGGACCTAATGGTCAGGGGTCCCTTTACCTTTACCTTTATGCACTGAGATATGGTGTGCAGGGCACAGGGGGCTTTAAACCTCCCCCCACTTTGGTCCTGACTAGAAATGGTGAGTCCAATGGGAACTTTCTTCCCATTGCAAACAGCAGGCAAGCTCTGCCCCTTCCCAACTGCAGTAAGACCACCATGATGGGAGAACAAAGCCATTTTCCCCACCCACAACCACCTCATGCCATAGTTCTTACTCTATTGGTTCTCACCACTTGCTTACAAATATTGTACTACAGGGCTAACCACGTGGCAAATGTCATGTCTAGCTTGGCCCTGGTTTAAAGCTCCTTTGCACAAACCTGTGAATTTGGGGAGCTTTGTGCATTGCTTATTAAAATATGGTTACCAGATCTGATTTGATTTTTGAAGCTGAGTAGCAACAGGGAGTCAGTAGTGGGGATGGTGAAGCAAAAGACCAGGCGCACATGCATGTTGTATAAAGGTGCACAACCCTTCTTTCCCACCCTGTGAAACAAAAATGCAGAGTTTTCTTAAAAACTGGGCAATGGCCACCCGCCCGCAACTCCCGAGCCTCCCCCGATCAGTCAAAACAAAGGGGGAAGGGGGCAGGAGATCTGTACCACCGGACATCCCCGGTTCCCTTTCGGCAGTGGCGGCAGCAGTGGCAATCAGCAGCCTGGAGCCAGCCTGAGCCAACTGCGTTACCAGGCTGGCTCCAGGCTGCTGAGGCTGCCGCTGCCACATTTCCCGGGGACAGATTTGCAAATCTGGGGACATTCCAGGGACGGAATTTGTCCGGGGACAGATTTGCAAATCTGGGGCTGTCCCCGGGAACTGGGGACATCTGGTAACCCTATATTAAAATCATATTGCATGTGGTATAAAGTCAGAAAGGATTAGAGTCAGGCAGATCCACATATGCTGTGGATCTTACCAGACTGATCTAACCCTGGAGTAGGCATAGAATAGTAGGCAGGACTAAGGATACTGCTGCAAAGCTGATGAGTGAGCTAGACGACTTACAGCACAAAGTGTTGTTTTTTTTAATACCAAAACACAGGGATTTGAACAAGCATTGGAGTGGGCAATTAGCTTGCTCTACATGGTAAAACCATGCATTTTGGTGGGCAACATATTTGCTGGTAAATTAATATTACCTCGATTCATAAGATTTAGCTGTCTCCTTTATTTTCAAACTTCATCCATATTCTGCTCATCCAAAGAACATTATGCTTAGTTCCTCTCTTCAAATTGGGTGATGGAATGATCCAAAGGGGGGGGGGGAATACATTGGATGGCATCCAACATTAGTCAGAG
Source organism: Podarcis cretensis (assembly GCF_951804945.1). NCBI lineage: Eukaryota > Metazoa > Chordata > Lepidosauria > Squamata > Lacertidae > Podarcis > Podarcis cretensis. Next base: position 24,850,767 of record NC_137178.1, read on the forward strand.
TAGACCCAATGAAATTAAAGGTGCCTCGCTAAGTAACTACATGGCTTCTATCATGTAGTTCAATAGCCTAAACAAATCTCTCTTATCTTCTAATTCAAATAGACTGCCCAAAGCTAAAAATAAATGCCCTGTTCCAACCAAGGAAATCCACATGCATAAACATGCATACATTTATGGTGACATAAATTAAATTAACATTCAAATGTGCAGCCCAAATAAAGATGCAATCTGCCTCACTGCAATACTCTGAATGGGATGCACGGCCCAAAGTGTATTCAGATGCAAAACTCTATCCACATAGAGCTGGGCTACTCTTGCAACTCACACAAATGACTAAAGATGGATTAGGGCCAAGGTTTAGTAATAGTCATTATGACCTATGAAAGTTGTTTGTAGGATAGTGAACCTTTCAGTTATGGTGAAATGAGGGAAATTATTTTAACTTTTAGACTACTGTGATTAAATCCAATAGGTTCAAGACAAGCAAAATAAACAGAATTCATCCGCATGAAAGAACAATATTAGTGATTAATTTTGATGGCGTATTTTTATTGTTTCTTAATTTTTATAAGAGAAATGCATGCATTGACAATATTAGGCCTTATCATTTCATTCTGGCCTGATCGTTGGTCGAAATGTGCCCTTCTTCCTTTGGGGCAGGGGAATAAAGCAGTGTTAATCTGGAGACCCTTCAAAAGACCAAGTAGACAATCACCTATGTGATGCATGGGCAATGTAAATTTAACAGCAGAGCTTATGCGGAGGCAGGAAGCAAACAACAGAGAACGATGGAGAGAACCTGAAGAGGAGTATATACCAATATGGTTGTGCGGTGTTAGAAACTGGGATAGAAAAGCTAGGAGCCAAATAGCTTCTGGGACCTGGGTTGTGGGTGCCAAAACAGAATGTCTAGTCGCCATTTGGGGGTCGGCAACATTTTTTATTAATTATTATGATAAGCATAAATTAATACGCAATTCACATAAGTGACACATTGTTAATATCACATTTTTAGCAGAAATTGTTACTACGTGTTTAGTTTGGTATTTACAATAAAAATATTGGCACCATACTTCAGTTTTCAAAACACTCTACTCTTATTGTTACTCCTTAACATATTGCCCGTCCTTAACATACCGTATTTTTCGTCCCATAGGACGCACCTAGTTGTTGTTTTTTTGCGGGGGAAATAAAGGAATTCCCCCCTTTATTTCCCCCAAAAAAACCAGGTCGGGGAACAGCGGGATGGCGGCGCTGCGCCTCTCCGCTGTCCCCCGAGCTTGTGGGGCTGGCCAATGTCTTCCCGGTGCGAGGGGTGCTCTGCTTCAGGGCGTCCTGCGCGCCAGGCGGCAGGCTGCTATCTGCAACGTGGGGAGCCCTGCGGGAACTCCCGCAGGGCTCCCCAGGCTGTGGATGTCTGCCTGGCGCGAGGGGCGCTCTGCTTCAGGGCGCCTTGCGCGGGTGGCAGGCTGCTATGTGGGGAGCCCTGTGGGAACTTCCGCAGGCTCCACAGGCTTGCTGATAGCTTCCTGAAGCCTGGAGAGCAAGAGGGGTCGGTGCGCACCGACCCCTCTCGCTCTCCAAGCTTCAGCGAAAGCCTGTATTCGCCCCATAGGACACACACAGATTTCCCTTCATTTTTGGAGGGGAAAAGGTGCATCCTATAGGGCGAAAAATACGGTACTCTTCGAGGCTTCAAAGCACATACATCTCAGTAATCCTTGAGTGTCAGCCAGGTGCAAAAAAATGGCACCCAGACTTTGGGAGATGCTCACAAATGGAGAAACTTTAGGCACAAAATGCACCTGGCTCCCTGTTAATTTCGAACCTTGCGGTTGTGAGATGCCACAAAGGAAGAAGAAATGCACCCAACCATTACTATCCTTAGTTTTCTGGAGATATTCTCTTTCCTTTAGCAACTCTGTCCTTTCTCCCCCTATGAACCCCTGTGTGATGCACCTTGTTTACTTCCTTCAGCTAAAGTATTTGATAATTTCTGCACTTATTGTCAACAATTGTGAATAACATCAATAGATGCAATGATGAAAATAGTCCTTATGCATTTCATTAAAGTAGGTTTGCCTAGCTAGTGAATTGGCATTCATAGCTATTAATGAATGTATCATGATTGCATACTTAAGCTATATACAGTAAAACATGAATTACGTAGTTATTCCATGTACTTTAAATATGCTATGTTATCTGCTGATAGCATATGGTGGGTTGGAGAAGGACCCCAAGGCTATATTTTGCCCTGGGATACAGATTATCTCTCTGCAGCCTTGCAATTTTCTTTCCGATCTGGACATAATTTTTTTTATTGCTATATCATCCGAGCTACTCTATTGGAAATATTTTTCTTCCATTACTGACCTTATTGAGCAATTTCTGATAAGTTTCTAATGTATCTCAGGGTCTCCTAGAGTAGGGTTGCTTTTTTTAAGGGATGCAGGTGGCACTGTGGTCTAAACTACTGAGCCTCTTGGGCTTACAAATTGGAAGGTCAGCTGTTCAAATCCCCGTGATGGGGTGAGCTCCCATTGCTCTGTCCCAGCTCCAGCCAACCTAGCAGTTCAAAGGCACACCAGTGCAAGTAGATAAATAGGTACTGCTGTGGCAGGAAGGTAAACGGTGTTTCCGTGCGTTCTGGCTTCCATCACGGTGTTCCATTGCACCAGAAGCAGTTTAGTCATGCTGGTTACATGACCCAGAAAGCTGTCTGTGGACAAACACCAGCTCCCTTGGCCTGAGAGTAAGATGAGCGCCACAACTCCATAGTCATCTTTGACTGGAACAGGGGTTGTTTACCTTTACCTTAGAGTAGTTTTTAAATCTCTGTTATAGTAGAACGTTCTATTAGTGGGCATGGTAGCTGCCAAAAAGCAAACCAGTGTCACAACAGCTGATGGGAATGGCGCTTTGGCCAGAACTAATGATTTCTGATCTTTTAAATACTTTTAATAGTCCATGTTCTTAAATTCTTATTCTTTTAAAATAACACTCTTCCTATCCTTGATGCAGTGTCACATTCGAAGACTATAAGCTATGTTACAGTTTCCTCCAAAATATTATTTACCAGTTAAGAGGATACAAAGAGATATGATAGCCATCTTCAGATATCTATAGGGCTATTACATGGAAGATGGAGCAATCTCTGGAGGGCAGGAGCTGAACCAATGGATTCCAGTTACAAGAAAGGAGATTCTGACTAAAATTCAGGAGGATCTTTCTGATGGTGAGAGCTGTTCAACAGCAGAACCAACTCCCTTGGAAAGTGGTGGACTCTCCTTCATCAGAGGCTATCTGTCATGGATGCTCTAGTTGAGATTCCTGCATTGTAGGGGGTTGGACTAGATGATCCTTGGGGACCCTTCCAACTCTACAACTCTATGATTCTATTATTTTAAATGATTGTTGAACAGCACCCGAGGTTTCATCCGTGTCATACATTTAAAGCACATTTCTACCACATTAACAGTGATGGCACCCGCCCCCCCAAGAATGTGAGGAACTGTGGCCAGTATTCCATGGGGGAAGCCTTGTGCTTTAAATGTATGGTATGGAAGTAGCTCTCAAAAGAGTCAAGTGTATCTGTGATGCCACAGATACAAGATGGCTGCAAAACTGTCCACCTTACCTAGACATCTCTTTACAAATTGTTGTTCCAAAGGAGGAAACGTGGTACCATGAGAGATGGGCCAATAGCTTTGAAGATTCCACACTGAGGGTCAATGCATTGTTTGCCTTGTTAATGTGTTTACTCAGTTATAGTGGCGCCAGGTTGTCCCACCTGACTTGAGGTTGTGCATGCATTATTCATAATAAACTTTCATGTCTTAGTTTTATATCTGCCCATAAAACATTGCTGGAGGCAGATCCATGGATGCGGCCTACTTGGTCCAAATATGGAAGGTGGAAAAAGAAAAAAAAAAAAACCCACTCCTTATATATGAAATTCAAAAGAGCAACATTTGCAAAGTTGGTGTTTCAGAACTGTATACTTTCCAGTGGCCTAAAGTCATGTTGTGTCTGCATTGCAGGAATAAGGCGTTTGAAGGAAAGACAGAGCATCTTTCATGAGTTCTGATAGCTTCTTCTGTCACACAGACTCTCTAACTGGAAACCCTCTGAAATGTTTCTTTGTCATTAAGCTGTTAAAGGCATGGAGCCGCAGCACAGGTATAGGGAACCTTTGACCTTCCATACGATGCTCAACTACAACTCCCATCATTCCTGGCCATTGGCCATGCTTGCTAGGGCTGGTGGGAGTTGTAGTTCAGCAGCATCTGGAGGATCAAAGGTTCCCCACACCTTCTCTAGCAGGAAAGAAGAATGGCAACCCAACCTTTAGTTGTGGTCCTGGGCTTTCAGCAGCAGATGCCAGGAGAATCCTGAGGTACTAGATTGTTGATCTGGATCAGCCAGTGAGTGGATCAGTGTGGTGCATCCAAACAGGTTGAACTGGCTTTTTCTGTGATTCTTTTGCCTTTCCTGATCTCTCCTTGTTACTGACAGGACCAGACCATCTTTCCTTCCTTTGCATTTGGCTCTTCATGAGAATCAGGGGGGAAACCCCACTGAGATAGAAAGGGGTGGGGGGAATCTGTTCTACTCATTTTAGCTGCATTTAAAATAAATAAAATAAATGTTTGTTTGTTTGCTTGTTTGTTTATATCCTGCCATTCTGGAATTCAAGGGTTTCCAGGTGATAGCCTTCTAGCCAGGCACAGACCAGACCTGCTTAGCTTGAGAAAAGTTGTTGCATCATGGATAGCTCAGCCAGCAGAGCATGAGACTCTTAATCAAAAGGTCATGGGTTCGAGCCCCATGTTGGGCTAAAGATTCCTGCATTGCAGGAGTTTGGACTGAATAACCCTCGTGCCCCCTTCCAACTATACAATTCTAAGATTCTATGTCCCCTTAGACCATGTCCTTTACTGTGTATTGTCCATGTGTCGTCACTGAGTTAGCTAGTGGCATGGCCAAATAAAAAGTTGGCCTTTGGTGTACAGTGGTACCTTGGGTTACATAGGCTTCAGGTTACATACTCTGCTAACCCAGAAATATTACCTTGGGTTAAGAACTTTGCTTCAGGATGAGAACAGAAATCGTGCTCCGGCGGCGCAGCAGCAGCAGCAGCAGCAGCAGCAGGAGTCCCCCTTAGCTAAAGTGGTGCCTCAGGTTAAGAACAGTTTCAGGTTAAGAACAGACCTCTAGAAAGAATTTTAATGGCTCAAAAATGGAAACAAGAAGAATTACCAACATTGGAAGAATGGAGACGGAAATTGATGGACTTTGCTGAACTAGATAAACTGACAGGAAAAATTAGATACCAGAAAGATCACAAGTTCACACAGGACTGGAGAAAGTTTACGATTTATCTGGAAAATATTTGTGATGAACAGACAACGCTAGTCGGATTTAAAGAGGCTTTGTGATGAGAAAGGGTATTGTGAGAGGGATAAGAGTTGTAAAGATTTATTAACTGGCAATACAATTATAAAGGAAATGTGAAATAAATATAAAATTATGAGGATTGTGGAGGGAGCGGGGGGAAGTCCAAAAGAATTTGGCATTATAGTGGATGTGAATGTGTTATTTAAATCTGTAAAAGAAAATTTTTCTAAAATAATAATAATAATAATAAAAAAAGAACAGACCTCTAGAACGAATTAAGTACTTAACCCGAGGTACCACTGTATATGGGAGGTTTCTTCTGCTCATGGGAGGCCTGTTGAGTAGCGGTGGGGAACCTCAGGCCTGGGGGCCAAGTGTGGCCTTCCAGGACTTTATCCAGCCTCAGGACACTCTCTAGGTCACATAATCTCCCCAATCACACCCCCTCACAAGTGCTTTTACTTGGCTAGAATGTGTCCCTGACCTGTGATTATGCCTCTGGTTTACCAGGATGGAGAAATGTGTGTGTGTTAGAAATCTCTGATTTGTTTAGCTGTAATATCGCTTACTACTCAGAAGTAAGAAGAGTTGCATCCACTGCTGTAACCAATTTTGCCTTTGGCCCTGTGCATTACAAGCATGTGGCCCTCAGAAAGCTCCACATGAGGGATTGTAGCCCTTGTGTCAGGAGTGAACTGGCAGTGAATCACACCATGCGAATTGGAGTTAGCTCTTTATTAGCAAGAACACAATCTGCACAGACTTGGCAGAACATCTGGCCTAATGAACACAGCAGCTCAACCCCGGTTGGTCTTGCCCCATGAATCAGTTGCCGAAAGTCCCTGCTTCTCCAGGGTTTCCTTCGAGCAATCAGAGACTGTGCCTGCATTTAGCCAACCCATCCTCTTCCCTTTTCATGCCTCTTCTGGTTTTGGGAGACCAGGATCACATTTGGAGGGGGGAGAACCATTGTTGTTCCACCACCACTCCCTGAGCTCTGAGCCTTCTTCCCTTGGTGGTTCCCCAGCTGGTTCTTCCCACCATCCCTCTGCATCCAAACATTTCATGACACCTTGGGCAGAAAAGGTATCAAAACAAACAAAATCTATAAATGATCTTTCTCAAGAATCACAAGCCTGAGGTTTTCCATCAAAACTGCTATAGCATTCTGTTAACTCTTGCTCAAGCTCTTATGTTGGCATTTGTGGAACAGTGCTAGTTACAGAACAGTATTTTCCTCTCTGTTCACAGTTCTTTGAATCCAGTCCAGTGCTTATTTATCTTGGGCCATTCCTCAGTTTGTAGACATGCCAACTTTTCTTTTTTTAAAAAAAATATTGCTGTTCTTGTATCCTTAACAGCAGCCTGGCACACGCAAGTTAAGCATCTGAAGGTTTTATGTGATGTGTGAGAGAGATGTTTTGGGGACAGCTTCTCCCCTTTACATTTTGCATATAAGGCTTCTGTTAGCCAGCAGAAAAAGTTGGCGGCTCTTTGAAAGACCTTCAGCCCTTTATATACTGTTCAAAGCTCTTTGGCGTGAGGGTAGGAAAGGTATATTAAAACAAACAAGCAAGCAAACAAAGCAGCTGTCATGTCATTCATTACTGAGAGAGGTTTTAATAGAGCAAACTCTTTTGGTGAATGATTCACAATGAGTCACGCTTTTGCTTTCAGGATAACTTGATAGCTTACTCTTTCATCAGCAAAAGTTGGGCCTATAAAAGTTACCACACGATGACTTTGCATATACAATCTTTAACATATGCAGACTCTTTTGCAGAGCAAGGGAGGAGGCGTCTGCTTCTGGCATTGGCCCATACGTGTTCATCTTTGTCTGTCTGCATTTGGCTGCTGCGTTCGCTGGTCTATAATCGATAATAGGGTTTAACAAGACAAACACAAACATGGCTTCAAAAGGATTTAATTCTACCACCTTAATTAAAGAGCACACATCCATTAAAACGTAAATGCTTGCTGCCCCAGGGCCAACAGAGAAGGCTGGGCTCCCTGCTACAAGCACAGCTTTCCTTCTTGCAGAACTGGAGCTTGGCACATCTTACATCTCCTAGAGAGGAATGGTGCTCAAGTTGAGAGGTTAGCAGGGCCCATGTTCAGTTGCAAGCTTGGCAGTTACCTCTGCTTTTGTCTACTTCTGGGTTTCTTGAGACCTGCTCAGATAACCATGAATTAAAGTGGATTAAGCAGATTACATCTGGGCATGCCCTACAATAATCCTGTGAATGCTCTAGATTCTATGGCCAAGTTAAAATCTAGTATACCACCCCTACTAAGACTTCCTCAAGCTGGGTAGGACTCTGGACAAACCAGAGTGGTTTAATAATCAATCCCTCTCCACAGGGAACTCTGGAAACTGTGGCCTTGTGAGGAGAATGGGGGTCTCCTAGCAACTCTCAGCACCCCAACAAACTACAGCTCCCATAATTCTTTGGGGGAAGACCTAACTGCTTAAAGTGGTATCATCGTGCTGTATGATGTAAATGTGGCCTCAGTATTGCCCTTGTAGAACAAGCAGGGAGGCGGATAGGAGCATTTTCTGCCTCCCATTGGCTTTCCATTGGCTTTCCTGCTTTCTGCCCTACTGTCCCCTGGGGCACCAACCATGACTAGAGTCTTCCTATGATATAGTAAGGGTTCCTCTTTCTATATCTGTTTTGAGAGAAGATCATTACAGCTTCCCTAATATTTTACGGACAGGTTTGAGAATACTTTGTGGTTTTCTCATTAAACCCATGTTCTGATTTGCTAAAAAAAAAGTGAGCAAGCGAGGTGCTTACATGCTTCTTTCCAGAAACTGCATGTCTGCAAATAAAATGTGATTTATGAATGACATGCACATTTTAAATTGCATAATAACACCAAACTCTCCCAACCAGCAATTTTTGTTGTTGTAAAACACAAGTTGTGCTTAAAGTTTTGCTGACATGGCTCTCGTAGCATGGTGTATTTTTTGAGTCTGTACTGTCATCAAAGGGAGAAGGCAAAAGAAAATGAGTTATGAAGGTAATTTATAAAAATTAAGGAAGAGTGGCAAAGAAGGACAATGTTTTCTTTTGCTGTAGTACAAATGCTCCTCCTGAGTGTACAATTATGAGCCAGTTGTCCTGGTGCCAGCCTAGGGAAGTATAAGAGTTAGGGTTGGGCAGCTGGGACTCAAGCCAGGATGTGTTTTAGTCATAATCATAGGACACCTGATCTGCAACTTTGCTACTAGACTGAAGATTTTACACATGGCTCTGATTTCCCCCCAAGCTTCTTTGGTGTACGCAATGAAACTTTTCTGTAAATCTCTAAAATGTAGAGTCCACCACGATTGTCAATAAAGTTTGGTGTATATTTTGAAATGAAGCTTAGAAAACAATGAAAGGAAGGATTACCAAGAGCATAAGAATATAAGATTAGTTTAGCTGGATCAGGCCAAAGGCCCATCTGTTCCAGCATCCTATTCTCACAGTGGCCAGCCAGATGCCTGTGGGATGGGAAGTCTTCAAGCAGGACATGAGTGCAACAGCACTCTGACCACATTTAGCAACTGTTAATAATGAAGCAAATAATGTATCACGTCAGGTAGTCCTTTCAAAGTCACAGATGTCCAAGGCCTTTATATCCACAGGGAGAAAAGCACCTTTGAAGAATAGTATCTCAGGTTATGGTAGTCAAGGAATGAAAGGACCACATGGGACATAAAGGGATACTATGCTGCGTACACATATTGGGTTTGCCCCCACATTTCTTGAGAACGTCTATTTATTTAGGATGCAATCCTATGGCCCCCAAGAGGGTGTCTTATGGATCATAGAATAGGTAGGATCTACCCTTCTGGTGTTGGAAACAGAGTTCTGATGTCAGAGGCACAGAGCCTTTTGTCCTGTTGGTAGATTTTTGGGGGCTCTAGCCCAACCAGTTAAAGCTATGGCTTTCCCAGTAGTGATGTAAGGAAGTGAGAGCTGAACCATAAATAAGGCTGATCACCGAATAATTGATGCTTTTGAATTATGGTGCTGGAGGAGATTCTTGAGAGTCCCATGGACTGCAAGAAGATCAAACCTATACATTCTCAAGGAAATCAGCCCTGAGTGCTCACTGGAAGGACAGATCCTGAAGCTGAGACTCCAATACTTTGGCCACCTCATGAGAAGAGAAGACTCCCTGGAAAAGACCCTGATGTTGGGAAAGATGGAGGGCACAAGGAGAAGGGGACGACAGAGGATGAGATGGTTGGACAGGGTTCTCGAAGCTACGAACATGAGTTTGACCAAACTGTGGGAGGCAGTGGAAGACAGGAGTGCCTGGCGTGCTCTGGTCCATGGGGGACGAAGAGTTGAACACAACTAAACAACAACAGCCCAACCAGTGTCAGAGCTGTGACATCTATAAGGCTGAAAGTGGAGCATGTTGGAGGATTGCAAGGCACCAGCTTGGATCTGAAGGATGCAAAACTGTCCTGGTGCCCTTACACGTACCTAAACCAAGGAGTACTTTAGTCACTTTCCTTAATGTGACTAAATCTCTCTCTCCCCCATTATTTCCATTGGGAGGGTAAACATTTGTTAAGTAGGGAACAGACAGAAAAGCAAGCTCATTCCTCTACTCTAACTTCCTCCCTGGTGGCTTGAAACCAGCAGAGTACCAGCAGAAGACACGCCTTTGCATTTGAACCCATAACACACACCTTAGGATTGCAATTTTATTTTTTTAATGGTATTCATATATATTTTCAGGCGGTATACAAAAACTATATTAACAGAGCATAAATAAGCGATCATTCAAACTACATAAGGAGCAGAGCATGAAAAGAGCAGACCGAAAATTTAAAGGAAGTTATTTCATGCACTTTGAAAAAAAATAGCAGGAAGGAGGTACCATGTGTCTCTCTCAGAAGCAAATACCAGAACATCAAAGCCACCACAAAGAAGGCCCTGCTGCTCCTTTAGGCTAATCTATCCTCTAGTCAGAGCTGGGCCACAGACAGCAGCCAGGGACCATAGGTCAAAGTGAGGAGTCCTATCTTTCTCAACCATTAGCCATGGTAGCTGGAACTGATGGGAACTGGAGTCCAACAAGATCTGGAGGGCTACTGGTTCCCAGTTCTGCATTACGGGATGTTTGTTGCCAGATGGTGAAAAATAAGTGGCAGCATTTCTTCTACCCATTCCTATGGCACAGTAGACCAGCTGGCATAATAACAAAGGACTTTGTCACTGCTTCAAAAGCTCAAAACCTACCAAAGTTTATTGATAATTGTTTTCTGTTCAGATGAATTCTGAACCTGGAGAAGCTGACTGCACAATTCTTTTGAGCTACAGCTTCAACCAGTCATGATAGGAAAATGTCTACTTTTCAGGCTTGGTTTTTCCATCTGTAAAATGGTCATATTAATACTGCATCAGTTATTGTTGACTAGAGCATAAGGTAACAGTGACGAGTGTTCTACATGCTAATGGTCTGATACTGCAGCCTAACCCAATGATACTCAGTGGCTGAGTATTCACATCAGCTAGCATGAGTGCATATTCAAGCAAGTGAAGAATGAAATTATACAGTCCTGTAAATAGGTAGTGAAATGACCCATAAGGCCTCAACTAGATAGATTTGTGATATCTGGTCTCCTGCATTATTTCTTGAAGAGGGGTAATGGCTTAAATGCTGGATGGAGTGGGTTTTAACACTTTTCCTTGTGAGTTATTCCCCCACCCAATCTGAAACATCTCCCAATCCAGCTGCTATTTGTTAGATGCAATCTGCTATTCTAAGCAATTCTACATACTACAAAGTATCCTTCACATAAATACCCACATGCTTTACCTAAGATGGCAAGTGCAAATTGCTAACATGAAGAATGAGTATAAGAGTGCCAGCATTTTATAGAAACACAACATGTGAAGCTTTCCCTGCACTGGAGCGCTGAATGATTGCTTTTTGTGGTGCACTGGCAGAAATAGAGTTGGCAATCTTACCGTATTTTTTGCCCTATAGGACGCACCGGCCCATAGGATGCACCTAGTTGGGGGGGGGATAAAGAAAATAAAATTTATCCCCCCCCAGCCGCGGGGGAAGCCCGAGCTTTTAAAAACGCACCTACCATAGTTTTTAGAGGAGAAAAGGATATCTGCCCGAAGCATGGGGCGCTCTGCTTCAGCGCGCCCCGCGCTCCGGGCTCCGGGCATCAGGCTGCTATCCGCAGCCTAGGGAGCCCTGCGGGAACTCCCGCGGGCTCCCCAGGCTTGCGGATAGCTTCCTGAAGCCTGGGGAGCAAGAGGGGTCGGTGCGCACCGACCTCTCTCACTCTCCAAGCTTCAGCGAAAGCCTGCATTCGCCCCATAGGACGCACACAGATTTCCCCTTCATTTTTGGAGGGGGAAAAGTGTGTCCTATAGGGTGAAAAATACGGTATATTCCATTGAAATTAGAGGCATACATAACCTTCATGGAGTTGAAATAACCAAGATCCAGGAGGAATGTAGGACCCTGCTCATGGATCCATCCTGGATAAATTATACGGGAAGAGAGGGACAGGAAAACCAATGAGCAGCTCAATTCAGTCAGGGGAAGAATCTTGCTAGGTCAGATCAGTCTTTTCCAGGCAGCACAAATAAAATTTGAGCTGGACTCCTGCTCAATCTAAATGTGACTGATAGAAGGACGTTTGGACCCAATAACTGCACAAGATCTGGATATTCTTCGAGCTTTGGAAATTCCATGGATAAGGGAGATCTTATGGAACAAGATGACTTAGGGAAAGGACCCTGTATTGGGAAAGAGTGAATCAGAGAGCCAAACCTACTCCTCATCTCAGTGGCACTCTCGTTTTTAAGCAGAGAATGTGGAGGCCAATGGGTTTCCCCCCTGAGCAGAACCATACAATTTTATATGGGAATTATAAGGGTTGTTCATGACCATTTGTGTGAATTCACTATGAAGTTCATTTTTCAGAGGCTGATGCACTGTAGTGGGCTAGAGATTTATAAAAATAAAATCCTGCTAGTGCTGTTTGAGATTTTCAACTCCAGCTGACATGCAGACACCTAGCACCGCTAATCCTCTTTTGATATCTTCCATAGAGCTCCCTGACAAGGGTGTGTATGCAGGACAGGAAGTGCCTGTCAGGATTCAGCTTCAGCTTAAATCCTTCTAGCGTAAACGAAGGAAACCAAGAACCGTCATCTTCTTCATCCGGAAGGCCATATGAACAGGGCAACCACCTCTGAGTTATCGTGCACAGTACAATATTTTCTCTCTGTATGATTTGATGAGAGTCTCAGGCATCTGGCAGGCAGCATACAGGATGAAAATACAGGATTTGTATAAGCTAGAGAGCTGTTTAACTAGAGGAAGAGGTTTGGCTACATGTGTGGAGATAGGCCTGAATTCCTGTGAAATTTGTGACAGATGTCCTCCAAAGCTTATATCCAGTAACAACACATCCTCACTACTTTGTAAAACAAAAAAATAATAATACTAGGGACTAATTGTAGGGCATTCTGCGAGGGTCTATCAAATAAGTAGATAATTGCAAACCCAAGATTCCTTCCATATTAGCATTCTTGTTTAGTGCCTCTGATGCACTGTATTTCTGTAGTTAGTTGGAAGTTGATTAAAATGGTGCTTCCACACGACAAAAAATTTATTGTTGTATTTCCTGTCCTCTTTTAATGGCAAAGACAAGAATGAGAAATGCATTATTGCATCAGGCACAGCGATCCAAGGGCAACCTGTGTTGTAAAATGCTGTCCTTTCCCGCGTTACTTTTCAGCAGGTGACAGTTGCCTTTTTCTAATTTTTTTCCCCAATTCTCATTTGGTTGGACTAATAAAAAAATTATAAGGGGAGGGGGAGAATGATGATGCAAGCAATCCTACTGATCAAGTGTGGAAGAGGGAGCCAAACCTACATTCCCACACTCTCTCTAGAATAGCTACTCTAAATTTTTTAAACCTTTTTGAAAGGGTCCGTGGGTGCAGGACAGGAAATGGTAGAAGTGCGACTAGGAACTGCAGGTGAAGCAAAGCAGAAAGGGGAAGTTGTTGGGGATTGCTGGTTTCTTTTTAGAAATTAGAGGGCAGGTTTTAGCACAGTTGTGTATGAATGAAATTTTCCAACCACAGGATCACACTCTCAAATTATTATTGTGTACAAAACCTCTCCCTCAAATCTGGAGTAAAACCCACATTTTGTCCAGCATGAGGTCACCCTTTGACACATGTTTTATAAATGCTTTTTGAATACACTTGCCGTAAATTTGCTTGCAGAGCAACCTTGTGCTGGGCTCATCCAGACATTTTTGGCTGTGTCGGAATAACCCTTGGCTCCACATATCTTTGGCCCATGTTCTGTGGTTGAACCACTTTTATGGAACCACCCAGACTTCATAATTACCATCTCCTTTGTCTAAGCCAATCAGCCTCTGGGAAGGAGATAATTTACTTAATTTACTGAATAAGCATTTGGTTGCATTTTGTGGATAACCCTAAGGGGGGGAAAGAAAGAAATCGCAAAAACACATTTTTCATCAACTGCCTGTATGAAACGGAAGACAACGATAGTACTAATTGTGTAGTTTAGTTTTGTGGAGAGCATTTTTTGTTCATGCTTTAACAGCAAAAGAACACTATTTCAATAACCCTGATAGTCTAAGAAATATAATTGCAACCTAATCCCATAGTCTTGATATTAATATTTGGAGTTAGACATGTTCAGATTAGTTCAACAAATTTATTTAACTGAAGAAGGTGTGGGAACATCATTTTCCTACTTTTGCTGGTGAATAATCATTTCAGAAATCTGCTCATGAATGCAGATATTATTGTATAAGAGAAAGACGTAAAAGAAAAGTGCAGTCATTACATAGAGTTCTTAATAATATATTGTTCAAATTAAAATGAAGTTATTTCACAAACTTGCCATACAGTTGTGCAGAAAACTGTGTTGTCATGGAATACTTTCCATTTACTATATACATTGTTCCTTTTCTTTATGTCAGTCATTAAGCAGATTATATCCAAGTATACTTTGGAGAAAATGGTACCAGATCTGGTAACTTGTTGTTTGGCTCTCTCAAGAGCAGTGCATTACCTGTAAGTATGCTGACACAAGGAGATCAGCCTTGAGCATTTCTGTTGCTCTGATTTTCTACCAAAAGGTGGAGACCAGAAAGCTCAACATAGGAAATCATTTATGTAGAACAAGTGATTCTAATGCTTTCCCCTTCACCCCAACATACACTTTTTATACTAGCTTCCTGCCTGCTGCCCCACGGAGGTGGAAAGCAGCAAAAAAGAAACAAATAGAGCAGCAAATAAGTGGATCTTGTGATTCTTCCTCCACCACACACACACACACACACACACACATTCCAAAAACTTCTCTATGGCCAGAGCAGCTGCTTGCTCCACAAGGATGTTGTTGTTTAGTCGTTTAGTTGTGTCCGACTCTTCGTGTCCCCATGGACCAGAGCACGCCAGGCACTCCTATCTTCCACTGCCTCCCGCAGTTTGGTCAAACTCATGCTGGTAGCTTCAAGAACACTGTCCAACCATCTTGTCCTCTGTCGTCCCCTTCTCCTTGTGCCCTCCATCTTTCCCAACATCAGGGTCTTTTCCAGGGAGTCTTCTCTTCTCATGAGGTGGCCAAAGTATTGGAGCCTCAGCTTCACGATCTGTCCTTCCAGTGAGCACTCAGGACTGATTTCCTTAAGAATGGATAGGTCTGATCTTCTAGCAGTTCATGGGACTCTCAAAGGTCTCCTCCAGCACCATAATTCAAAAGCATCAATTCTTCGGCAATCAGTCTTCTTTATGGTCCAGCTCTCAATTCCATAAGGGTAGTGGGCAGCAAAGCTAAGAGGAAAGAAGCAAATGGGTCATGACACTTTGTCCCTTTAAAAA
Organism: Podarcis cretensis; assembly: GCF_951804945.1. Taxonomy (NCBI): domain Eukaryota; kingdom Metazoa; phylum Chordata; class Lepidosauria; order Squamata; family Lacertidae; genus Podarcis; species Podarcis cretensis. The sequence goes on from NC_137178.1 coordinate 24,866,069, forward strand.
AACAACACCCCACAAGGGACAAGAAGGCTTCTCCCCACTTTTCAACATCTCCTTCAATCAGCAGCAAAGAGAAGACAAATGACAAGGCACTTCTTAACATCACTCCCCTTTTCAAAAAGTCCTTCCATGGGTAGCCAAAGCAGAGGAGGTGGCACTTTCTCCATTTACAACATCCTCCAAAAACTCAAGTACAGTAGGTGGCAACTATCTTATTCTCTCCTCTCCATATTGTCCCACAATTGCCCAGGCAAATAATTCCCCAATCCCCATCCCAACAGACTTTCTCTGTGGTACATTGTTTTCGTTGTTGGCATACATCTGTCTTGGGAGACAATGGAGGAGTGTACCTTTTGGGGTGAAGTCAAAATATTGGACGGTTGCAGTGCCTGCTGCGGCTGTTGCTATTTTAGAGAAATACCCGGAGGAGATAAATGGCTTGCTTATAACTATGAAGAAACAAAAAAGCATATTACCATTTCAGCCAGTTAACTATGTAAACAAGTGAAAACTGATGTGACTGTCCTTGGTTTTACTTTTGGAAGAGAAATTTGTTGTTGTTTTTTATCCAGCTTGAGATAACTAGCACTGGGTAAATGAAAAAGTGTTTCCCATCTCCATCTTTTTCCATAGTCCCTGAATTATATCACAATGGAACAATGCCAAAAATACACCCTAGTTTTCTGGCAAACTAAATATTGAAAACTAGAGGCCTCAAGCATGTTGCATGCTTTGCAGGAAATTCCCAGACTTTTGTACTAAGACAGCCAGGCACCAAATAAACTAATCTCAGGAGATAAGCATCTAATCTGTTTTGCCTAGGTGGCAAAAAGGAAAAAAAAACACACCAAATAAATAGCTGTAGTCACCTTCCTCATAAATCAAGCAATTTTATAGATTTCCTCTCTAGATGACTACTACCTATGCTTTTCTTTTAGGAAAAAAACCCCACACGCTGGTATTCACCATGAAGTTCTTACAAGTGCCACATTTTTAACCAGTGCTTTTCTTCTAGAAAAAAAGGTACCAGTACTGCATACCTTAGAGTCCCCCCCCCCCCGAGAAAAAAAGCACTGACTTGACTACTACACCTCACAATATTTTATCAGCTTTACTACTAAACAGCAAGCACAAATAGATATTAGCATCAAATTGCCAAAAGGGGTTTGCAGTCTAAATTGTTCAACTGAAAGATCACACATGAAGCAGGTAGGACTGCCCATACTGCCCATTCTAAATAACAATATTGCTGATCAGCTAATTGGTGAAAACCAACCCCCAGCTTCCCATCCAGGGGTGGCCCATCCATTAGTGAGGTGAAGCCATTTGCTTCAGGTGGTGGATCTGATCCCTGCCCCTGCCCTGCTGCCAGCCCTGCCGAGGCTTCAGAGGGGCTATCAACACAGCCACATTGCCCTAACTGCTGCTGTACATACACAAGCTCTAGAATTAATGGGAGATGAAGTTTTGATTGATTTGAAATAATCAGCCTTATCTTTGGCTGTAGGCCTCTAGTTGTCTGCAGGCAAAACTTCTAGATGCAGGAGGAACCAATGATCTTAAGAGTATAAAATATGAAAGCTAGCAAGATCCCTCTAGCATTTCTGTTTGGTAGTCAGTACAGCATCATTTCAACTCAGACTTTACAATTTGTTCTCTCTCTCTCTCTCTCTCTCTCTGTGTGTGTGTGTGTGTGTAGAAAGATAAATAGATGGTTAGATAGATTGATTGCTGGCATATTTTGGCACAACTTTTCTTTTAACACACTTAGGTGACTCATAATTAAAAAGAGCAAGCACACTTTATTTGCTCTGTAGTGGTTAGGCTGAAACTCATTAAGTGTCAGCTCATCCTAGTGCACAGTGTTTTATGTAAACAAGACCTCTGAGGAAGGTATAGTTGTGTAACGAAGATGAAAAGGAAAGCAGCCGGCTAATGTTGGGACAAATTAATAATGCCCATGTCAGGTTCTGAAAGGAAAAATCATTTGGTGCTCCGTAATTGCACGTTTCAAAGTAGAATATGAGAGAAGTTGCTGGCAGGCAGTTCGTCTAGGGGTAAGACACCCGCAGAGAAGGTTAACTACTGATGTTAAAAATATCAAAATGGGTCAGCTCTGGTTTTGAAACTTTAGTTCTGAAATTGGGATGCATCACAGTCAACGAGTAAACGGAAGTTTAGGGAACTTTTACAAACATCCTGGTTAATATCTCTTAGGAAAACCAAAAAGCATGGATCAGGCTGCCAACTGTTTTTCAGGCATGGGTTTCTCTGTCTCGAACAGCTGTTTGACTGCAGTAATTTGAATATGTTACTGTGAAAGTGTTATGTACTGAGTTTCCTGCTTGGCAGGGGGTTGGACTCGATGGCCCTTGTGGTCTCTTCCAACTCTATGATTCTATGAATAGGATCCAAAATGCAGCAGTCTGATTGGTCCTAGAACAATGTGGCAGTATGATTTGTCCGCATGAGTCACCCAATCCAGCTCCAGGTGGAAGTGAATCCACAACCTGATTGGCCTACAGGAGAATCGCCGAATTAGCCAATCACGTGCAGCCCATTGTGTAAATAATGTATATAAAGCAGATATTGTGGGGGGACTTCCATTCCTCCTCACCACTATGAGCTTAATAAAGAGCATGAAATCCACTCTCGACTCCGAGTATATTTCAGAAAGCATACCAAGAAAAGCTGTGACGACGAATTTCTCTTTGACAAAAGAGCCTCTGATAGGAAAGAAGCTGGCAGCTCTTAAGCTTTCTTTATTACTTTTCCTTCCTTGGCAGAGTTCCTAGAAACCTGGAATCAGAGAGGGGCTTGTAGGCTAACTAGCCCCAAAACTCTGCTAGTCTAAAAACTCTGCCCCCAACCCAATGATCTGAAGATGTTCCAGACTACAATTCCCAGACATCATGGTCAATGGTCAGGATTGATGGGAGAGAACATCTGGAGGTATCAGGTTGGGGAAAGCTGCTCTGCTTGGTGCAGGAAATGCAAACCTATAGCATCCCCAAGGGTCTCTGCTTGAAGACCTCAGTGAGGAAGAGTCCATGCTTCTCTAGGTAACTGGCTCCATTGTCAAAATAACTGCTCTTACCATCAAGAAGTATCTCCTAATTGTTCAGCTAAAATCTACTGCCATGTAACCTGATAAGCCCATGAGCTCCAGCCCTGCCCTCTGTATCATTGGAGAATAAGGCTTTGTCTTGAATATATGGCAACCTTTCAGGTAATTGAAGAACATATCATTTACCCCTTCAACCTTTTCTTCTCCAGGCTTAACAAAGCAGTTCCTTCACCCTTTCCTTATCAGCTGTTTTCCATACCTCTAACCCTGTTTCATTGTCCTTCTCTGAACTTGTTTGAATTTGATTACAGTGGTACCTCGGGTTAAGAACTTCATTCTGGAGGTCCGTTCTTAACTGAAAACTGTTCTTAACCTGAGGTACCACTTTAGCTAATGGGGCCTCCCGCTGCTGCTGCGCCGCCACCACACAATTTCTGTTCTCATCCTGAAGCAAAGTTCTTAACCTGAGGTACTATTTCTGGGTTAGCGGAGTCTGTAACCTGAAGCATATGTAACCTGAAGTGCATGTAACCCGAGGTACCACTGTATATTCTTCTTAAAGAAGCTACAGCGCCCAGTATTTTTGAGGGAAAGAATGGGCTTCAAATGTCAGTAGTTGTAGTTTCAAATTCAGATGTGCAGGTCTCTTCATGTTAGTCACAGCTACATGCCCCCCCCCACTCCCTTATTATACAACCTTCTAAGATTATACAATATTCTTATAATTATGCAATAATCAGGGTTGCATTGCAATGATCAATGTAGGTCTCCATTTGTTGCCATTCTTCTATTTTCTGTGCATGTAAGCGAGCAGATGGTTTAGAGTGCTCCAACATCTCCTTTTGGAGTGACTTAAGTAACAATAAAGTCTCTGAAGGTGAGCAGGTCTGAATGTGGTCGCTGCCTTGGTGGCAGACTGTATGGGAACCCTATGCAAATAATTCCAGTTCCATCATGGAAAAATGATGGACATCCGTGTCGTAAGTAAATGAAACCTCAAAGGCAGAGGTTCTAGATTTTATCATCTTTATAAAAGGTAAAGGTAAAGGTACCCCTGCCTGTACGGGCCAGTCTTGACAGACTCTGGGGTTGTGCGCCCATCTCACTTAAGAGGCCAGGGGCCAGCGCTGTCCGGAGACACTTCCGGGTCACGTGGCCAGCGTGACATCGCTGCTCTGGCTAGCCAGAGCCGCACACGGAAACGCCGTTTACCTTCCCGCTGGTAAGCGGTCCCTATTTATCTACTTGCACCCGGAGGTGCTTTCGAACTGCTAGGTTGGCAGGCGCTGGGACCGAGCAGCGGGAGCGCACCCCGCCGCAGGGATTCGAACCGCCGACCTTTCGATCGGCAAGTCCTAGGTGCTGAGGCTTTAACCCACAGCGCCACCTGCGTCCACCTGCATCTTTATAGCTATTGCTAAAGGGTTTTGTTTTATTTATTTGTTTTACAATCAAGCCAACACATTTGAATTCAGCAACATTAATATCTGAAAACGTACTGCCATCAAGTCAGCTGTCTGGGGATAGAGCAGAGTGGCAGAAGCTGTCCTCCTGGTCTGGACATGGTCACCTACTCTGCTTCTGGATCTGACCTGGGGAGAAGATTGCACCCAGGGAGGGCAAAACAAACAGAATCATCACTTAAATGGGAGTCATTTTGGACTCACAGCTGTCCATGGAGGCACAGGTCAAATCTGTATCCAGGGCAGCTGTTTACCAGCTCCATCTGGTACGTAGGCTGAGACCCTATCTGCCTGCAGACTGTCTCGCCAGAGTGGTGCATGCTCTGGTTATCTCCCGCTTGGACTACTGCAATGCGCTCTACGTGGGGCTACCTTTGAAGATGACCCGGAAACTACAACTAATCCAGAACGCAGCAGCTAGACTGGTGACTGGGAGCGGCCGCCGAGACCATATAACACCAGTCTTGAAAGACCTACATTGGCTCCCAGTGCGTTTCCGAGCACAATTCAAAGTGTTGGTGCTGACCTTTAAAGCCCTAAACGGCCTCGGTCCAGTATATCTGAAGGAGCGTCTCCTCCCCCATCGTTCTGCCCGGACACTGAGGTCCAGTTCCGAGGGCCTTCTGGCGGTTCCCTCACTGCGAGAGGCCAAGTTACAGGGAGAGGGCCTTCTCGGTAGTGGCCCCCGCCCTGTGGAACACCCTCCCATCAGATGTCAAAGCGATAAACACCTACCTGACATTCAGAAGACATCTGAAGGCAGCCCTGTTCAGGGAAGTTTTTAATATGCGACATTTTAGTGTACTTTTCATCTTTGTTGGAAGCCGCCCAGAGTGGCTGGGGAAACCCAGCCAGATGGGTGGGGTACAAATAATAAATTATTATTATTATTATTATTATTATTATTATTATTATTATTATTAAATCAATGCATGAGGAGAGCATTCAACCCAGACCCTCCCTGTGAGGATTCTAATTCCATCAAGTCAGCTACAGTTTTTGCACGTCGAGGTGCCCAAGCCACCCCAATAACTCACACCACACACATCAATTTTTGTTTAAGGTTTTTGGCATGAATTTGGCCACAACCCAAGTCTGATGCCAGGGACTAGGACGAAAGGATGGCAAGCCCCTGGATTCCTTTAACGGAATTCCCTATGCAGCACCACCGTTGGAGGGGTAGGCACTTACCCCTCCACCAACCAATTTTAACCAATGCCTAACCGCCAACCTTACAAGTTGTGACTATTTGCTACGCAGTAGGCAAAAAACCAAATGGCAACAGCCAATCAGCCAAATGGACAAAATTCCTACCAGGCCCCTGCCCCAAGAGCAGACGACCCCATGACAGGCATAACAAGGTCAGAGAGCAATGACCCCCCCCCCTTTTCAGGGAGGGTGGGCGGGTGATCCAGTTCCTGCAGCCCAAGAGAAAGCCCCAAGCTGCATGCCCTGAATTTAAGCCCTCTGACCCCTCCCACCAATTTGCAACATAACAAACTCCCCAGCAACACACTTTTGCCCAATCACAGCTTGTGGCCTTTAACCAAACAACAGTGGGGTGGCTGCAGGCCCCCACCGCAACACATGCTCTCTCTTATGGAGAACACGCTTTATCAAGGGCAAAGCATCCAGAACTGTGGATGACATAAGCAAGATGCTGTTGCTGCTCTCCTGGAGAGTCAGAATATGCACAGAGAGAATTAATATAACTGCAGTATAATAAAGTGCAACCTTTTGCTTGAGCTTGCTTTGTTCCTCTCCCGCACCCATTTCTTTTTCCTCCTGTGTCATTTCTTTTTAATACAGTACTTATTTCAGTAAGCTTCTCTGAGGGTTTGTCTAAAGGCCACAAAAAGGGGGTTATCACTGTGATATATATGCATGTGTGTGTGCGCAGGAGTGCCAACTTGAATAAAATATTGGGGAGTGGGGGGCGCAGGTAAGCTCCGCCCCGCATAATTGATCACATGATTTAATGCATGCACACTATTTGAATGGCAATGCCTATCAACTTGGGGAGAGGCTGGCCCCCTCAAATATTTTATTGGGGGGCAAAGACCCTTCAGCCCCTAGGAGTTGGGGTGTGTGTGTGCATGTGTGCGTGCATGTGTGTAGCTGAAAACCAGTGATTCTTTTGGAGCAAGCAAGCTGAACTCCTTCTAAGAGTTTTCCACAAACACAGAACTCCCAACAAATAAACTGAGAAAATGCCATTGGCAGCGGAATTAAAACATTTTTTTTTTTTTAATTTAGGGTGATTTCTTATTTTTTTGCCCGGTGGGGTTTTCTTCCCCTTTTACAAAGCGCAGACCTTAATGAGTTCCAGGGGGACAGTGGCCTGTCAATCACAATAGACTTTTCAAGTATAGTCATCTCTGCCCTATCACAGAACCACAAGGCATGAAATAATTAGAAAGCCCAGAGTAACTGCTCTGTTTTACAAGAGCAAAATCCTTGTGTGGATCATTTACATAAACTTGTCACTTCCCATTACGGTTCAAATCCAGGCTGGGTAGCAATAATGGGACCGGAGGAAGGAAGGTGGGCTTTTCCTCCGTGTTTCAAGCAGAAGGGTGCACATGTGTCCAGCTTTCCATTCTCCCCCTCCCCACTTGCATTCACTGCATTAATGTAAAGTATCTTTGATTTTCCATTAAATAGGAACTATTCATGCTGCTATGGCAGCAGACCATGTGCAGCCTCTTCTTCTTAAGAGAGGAAAAAAGGCTTTTGCGTCAAGCCATTGTTAGGAGAGAATTCACTTTGAGGAGCATTTCAAAGCTGATCCGATTGGGGAAAGAATAATGTTAAATATTGGGCATGAAATATTTATAAGACGGGTGCATAGGAGCAGCTGACAAAAAAAAAATAGCCTGGAAAATAAACACTCTTCTGCTTGAACTTTTTAAATGTTTATGTGTGTTTCTTGTCTGTGTGTGTCCCTGTGCAAGGGTCGAAGAGCATGTGTGCATGCAGTAAATGGATGTATAGACTTATAAATATACCCTTACACACACACACACACAAGCAGACACTCATACTCAAATGGTCGAAAGGCTTAATGGGATTTAGAGCAATCTGCATCTGAATTCTGCCTCTCAAGTATGGTAGCAATGACAGGTTGCTGGAGACTGTTTTTTAATCATTATGAGCAGAAAAGCCCCAAAGCAAGAGGCACCCATAGAAAAATTGAAGTGTTTCATTCTGATGCAGCTCCTATTCTGTGCTAAGCATTTCTCATACTTGTTTTCAGAACATGTCTGCAATTCATGTTTCTGCAACAGTAGTGTTAAGTGTGAGTGTATTTTGAGGAGGGTCCTTCATTTGCATGGTCAACCTTGTATATAGGTAACAGCAAAAGTCCATGTGCAAATGCTGACAACCTCAGTTGGATTTCGAAAACATCTATATTTTCTCCACATTTCAGACATATATCAATCACATTTAGCATACACTGGCAACTTATTTTCTGAAACAGTTTTGTTTAATCTCTACTTCACAGCGAATATATACAGTGGTACCTCGGTCTACAAACTTAATCCATTCCGGAAGTCCAATCTTAAACTGAAACCGTTCTTAAACCGAGGTGCGCTTTCCCATATGAGGCACCCCGTTGCTGGTGCCCTTCCGTTCTTAGACTGAGGTAAAGTTTGCAAACCGGGACACTACTTCCAGTTTTGCGGAGTTCATAAACCGAATCGTTTGTAAACAGGGCTGTTCTTAAACTGAGGTACCACTATATACACTATATATAAAAAAGCCAATGCAATTCTGGGCTGCATCAATAGGAGTATAGCATCTAGATCAAGGGAAGTAATAGTGCCACTGTATTCTGCTCTGGTCAGACCTCACCTGGAGTACTGTGTCCAGTTCTGGGCACCACAGTTCAAGAAGGACACTGACAAACTGGAATGTGTCCAGAGCAGGGCAACCAAAATGGTCAAAGGCCTGGAAACGATGCCTTATGAGGAACGGCTAAGGGAGCTGGGCATATTTAGCCTGGAGAAGAGGAGGTTAAGGGGTGATATGATAGCCATGTTCAAATATATAAAAGGATGTCACATAGAGGAGGGAGAAAGGTTGTTTTCTGCTGCTCCAGAGAAGCGGACACGGAGCAATGGCTCCAAACTACAAGAAAGAAGATTCCACCTAAACATTAGGAAGAACTTCCTGGCAGTAAGAGCTGTTTGACAGTGGAATTTGCTGTGAAGGAGTGTGGTGGAGTCTCCTTCTTTGGAGGTCTTTAAGCAGAGACTTGACAACCATATGTCAGGAGTGCTCTGATGGTGTTTCCTGCTTGGCAGGGGGTTGGACTCGATGGCCCTTGTGGTCGCTTCCAACTCTATGATTCTATGATTCTATGATCTTAGGCACATTCACCCATATTCTAAAGATGGCCCCAAATTGCTAATTAGGGCAAGAATCGTGCATGTGCATGCATACACACAATATATTGAAGTTTTGTGTACTGGAAAAGGGAATGTAACAGAAGCATTTTGGGGGAGAAAATATTTGGATCCCACAATGCTCAACAACTACACATTGATTTCCACTATAGACTGCCTGTATGGAAAGGTGTCCTTTCTTATTCTCTGTTCCTTGCCTGTAATATGGGAATAGTCACAATCTCCTCAGGCTTGTTGTAGGTGTGAGTACAGTAAATCCTGTAAAATACAGCAGTGGGTTAAATTCCCTTGATCTGATCTATTTTAAGTGGAAAGTACAGACAATAGGGGTATACACCATTGACTATAAGATGCAGTTCAGGTTTCAGTTTGGTGCTTTGGAAAACCAAGGCGCCCCTCCCCCACAATACTTGGAAATTTAAAAATGGCTATAACATTTCACTTTTGTCAAAAATGCTTGAAATTTTCAGCACACTAGCCCCTCCAGTGTGGATTAAGCCTGACTAAATATATCCAGATAGGTCCAGTGTCAACACTACCACCCTGTGCACGCTTTTTTGCTGGGCATTTTAAAGATTGTTTTTCTTTTTAAGAAAACATTTACATTTTTATTTTATGGCAGAAGTGAATGAAAATTGCAGGTACAGTAGCCTCTTGTGAAGAGACAAATCCTGTTAGATTTCAGAAGGATAGCTGCAGTAGGTTTTCTCCAAGATTAGGCATTACAGTTTGCAGGGTGGGTAAAAAAAAATGCACTTAATCTCCCCTAGTGTTTTGTATGTAATTGCTCTGAAAATAACATACGTGGGGGAGGCTCTCTTAGATAAGTGTCCTGTCAAATAGCAGACAAATTAGTCCAGCAGTTTTTACGACAGGCACCTTTAAAGGATTCACCTTCCTCCCAAAATCTCTGGATCAGAGAGTGCAGGTAAAATAATTTCCTCTGATTAGAAGCTTGGTCTGTCAGTCACAATGAAACTCGTCCCTCCTCCTTCTTCCTACCTTGGCACTTGCTCTACCATTATCCTTGTGGCCTACCCTAGGATTTTCCATATATGGTAAGGCTAGAGATATTAGTTTCACTTTCAGCAGGCACTTGTCTGTAGTAGTTTTTTGGCATCCGAGTAACCAACACACCGTGAGGCACTTCAGGGGTGGATTATTTATTTATTTATTTATTTTTGCTTTCATTTGTGGTGCCTTGTGCATATCCTTCTTCACCTTGAACAAGCCCAGAATCCATCTGAAGTGCCTTTTTTTGGCTCAAGGTTCTGGATTTCTCTGAAGCCAGTGCACACTCCCAGCGGACAATATCACTCATCTTCTTTCTTTGAAATCTAGACCTCCTTTGACTGGCAGATTTTGGATGTGTAAGGCGAGAGGTAGTGCCCAGTCTGTGGTATTAATTTTCAAGATCTCCAAGAGAGAGAGCATTGTTGATGGATTAAAACCAGCTCTTTACCTCCCTTGCATGCTACAAAAGTCTAAATCCCATCTCAGGCAGGATTGCTCCATTTCACTGCATGGCTTCAGTAGATTGGGAAAACGGTTGTCATTCAGCTTTTTACCAAAGCTAATCAGGCGGCGCTTCTGAGGTGCTGGGATTTCAATGTATCCCTTTTTAATCGAAAGGAGCCAGTGACCTCCAGAAGCTATTGCTTCTCTGTTGGTGTCGCTGCCACTGCAGTGCACGAAGGATGCTTATTTCTGCCATCTCAAAGCATAAACAGAAGGGTGTCAGGGATTTGAATCTAATATTTTAGTGCTCCACACAGGCCAACTTTATTTGGTCCACCAGAGCTGAACCCTTTTATTCTCTTCTAACAAACTGTATTGTATAATGCTGGAGGTTGCTCTGTGATTTATTTTGCATCAGTTCTCTTCCTAAATTTGTTGTTTCACTTCTCTTCCTAAGTTTGTCTAATAAACTTTGGTTTTTACAAGAAATGGCTATGTGAGGCAGGGAAGTACTTTAACAGGTGCTGACCACAGTTTTACAATACAGTGGTACCTCAGGTTACATACACTTCAGGTTAGGGACTCTGCTAACCCAGAAATAGTACCTCGGGTTAAGAACTTTGCTTCAGGATGAGAACAGAAATTGTGCTCCGGCAGCACGGCAGCAGCAGGAGGCCCCTTTAGCTAAGGTGGTGCTTCAGGTTAAGAACAGTTTCAGGTTAAGAATGGACCTCCGGAACGAATTAAGTACTTAACCTGAGGTACCACTGTAGTTTCCTTATCAACACAACCTCCCTGGTCATTAGTTGTGTCAGGCACACTAGCGTTTATTCTCTGGCATCTTTGTAAATTCTTTATCACAAGTCCAGTGACTCCGGTGTGTTCCATTTAATGCCCCTGTTCTGGGACAGTAAAATTCAAAAGCCTCACACTGTAGCAAAACTATTCCCAACTAGCAGTGTGGATTGGTCACAGACCATGATGAAGCGCCACACACACTTGGACCGGTGCTGAAACATCATGCACAATCCTAGAGAATGCAGCTACCAAGTCTTTCCTTCAGTATTGGGTTCATGTTCAGCATCAGAACTAGGTATGTCTAGGAATCCATAAGCATCCATGGCCTGACAGAAGGTCCAACTAGTAATTGACCAAAATTGCCATGGTGGCAAGGATGATGAGAAGGAGGAGGAGACACCAACACACCATCTCCGTTTGGATTGCTGTTCTTATGGAAGCATTAGCACTTCATGTGGGAAGCATCAACCTTGTGTTGTGAAAACAAAAAAGAAAATGAATGGGTGGTGGTGATGCAAATCCCTGGCTAGCCAGGGGTCGATGGCCAATGATCTGGGCATGTGCAACATGGGGATTGTGAAAACACAAGAGCACTCCCTGTCTGCACAACTGCCTGCCCTCTTCAGTGTGTGCCTTGGTATGTGGTTCAGACTCTCCATCTAGCAGTGGGGAGGAGGGGGAGGAGCCAGTAATGTCCACTGAGTACCCCTAAATTAATAATAATAATAATTGAGCCAGTATTAATATAGTCCAGGGCAATGGTGCCCTTCAGATATTTTTGACAACTTCATGATTCCTGGCCATGGGCCCTGCTGGCTGGGAATTCTAGTATAAACCATCTGGAGAGTGCCGGGTTGGGGAAGTCTGGTCCAGAGATCCCCGAGGCATATGGAGAGCTCAGCAAAGAAGAGATGAGGAAATTTGAGCAGAGAACATGAAGCAGAAGATGAGCTACAGGAAAATCCATTTCTATAGACTGGCCTGCATGTTTGGTTTTTTTGTTTGTTTTTTAGAGAACAAACACACACACATAGCTAATTTAATTCAACAAAATTCCTTGCAGGCTGGGACTTCATATGATAAGATTCTGCCAAGATTCCCACCTCCCCAGCAGCTGTATTCAATCATAAACCAACAAAACATAATGTTTCTCTATCACAACACAACATAGCTCAACTGCATGTCATCTGTTAGCTAATGCCACTAATTGATCAGGATTTCTAAAGGAAGAGGCATAAAGCAACAATATGATTGATTGTGTATGAATGAATCAATTTATTTTGGTCACTGACCAGAGTGTATTATTGACTGTCAAAGATGACAGTGGATGGAACCCTTAACTGTCACAAAAAAGGGAAGAAATTAAGGTTGTGGTTCGAGGACCCGACCCCCGCAGGGACACAGGGACACGTGATATAAGGTTAATGGGCTAGAAAAGGCCACAACTTTATTGATTACAGCAATGCAAAGGTATTGGCTTAGGCATTGGATCGCGAAACAAGTGGGTTTATTCACCAGGGGTTCATCACCTGTTGATGCTAATCCAACTATAGGCTCAACCCTGATGTCACCAAGGGTCGTGCCATGGCCTCCCGCCAAGCAGGCTTCAGACGGAATACACGACTGCCAGATTCCTTTAACGGAATACCCCTAGAAATTGAAGGCATAGGTGATGGCCACACCTAGCACTTCGACACACCACAACACATTATTCCAATGCCTAACCTACCCACCAATACCACAAAAAGTTGTGACGATTGATATGAGGTAGGCGAAAAAACCAAAAAGCCTAATGCCAAATGGAAAAACTCCTACCAGGCCCCCCGGGCAACCGGGGCGACCAACCTAAGGTCCATAGCAAGGCCAATGACCTAAGCCCTAACTCAAAGGGAGTGGAGGGTGGGTGACTCGCACAGGACGACGAAGAGAAATGAGGCTGGGAAGAGGCTGGTGCTGCAGCACAAAGGCTGCTGGACACGCCCCCCATGGCACCTGGTTGGACGGCCACCGGGGGGGCGTGAGCACCAGCCAGGTGAGCCGCAGGCAGGGGGCAACGCCCCCTGCTAGGAGCGGTGTTCGGGCTCCCGCCCACAACCACTCCCCTCTCTTTCAGGGAGGAGAGTCTTTGGCATGTATACAAGAACAACTGAAATTAAAAATAGCTTGAATAGTTTGAGATTAGAATTTACAGCAAAGGTGGACTCCACTGGAAACATTTGAGTTTACAATGGAACATTGCATGAATTGGAATTTGGTCACACGATCACATGCTTTAAAATTAGCAAACCTCTTTTCCTTGACTCAAGCTTTGTCTTGAGAAATGTGAATGTTCTTAAATGCTATTCACAAAGTCTGAAGTTATTCCAAAGCTTCATATTTCAAAACCTTAGTTTGTTATTGGCACTCTAACCCTAAAATACATTTAGGTGGTTCTAATGAACTTATCTCAAAATACACTTAGAATTGCATTATCAAATATATAGATACCAAAAAAAGAAAAACAACAAACTGGAAATATAGAATTTGAATTTAATTTTTATCCAAACACTATGTAAGGATGTAGACTCAGGTCCTTACCATATGAAAAGTAGTACAGATATAGAAAGGGAAGCAGAAAGCTGCATGTGTCTGTATGGAGTAATGACATATCTGCATTACAAATTTATACTAGTTTTAACTGGAAACTGTAGTTTGGTAATGCTAATAATTCTCTGTTAAGAAATCTCCACCGCCAAACTCAGTCTCTTTCCTTAATTTAGTCATGCTTATTACTTTTAATGGGTCTAAGTAAAACTTAGTTGACCACTTACTCTGACCTACTTTAAGGCAGTTTTCTATGTTCTATGCTATAAATGAAAGAAAAGACAAAAATAAAAAGTGGAAATCAATAATGAAAGCCCTCCCCCAATGGGGAATAGAAGCTGATCAACATAAGGGATATTAGAGGTCGGTTCATCACTAATCTTTCTGCCATGCTCAATAAGAAGAACCAAAAGAGACAGAAGCTGCTAATGAAACTTGCAGGAGTCCTGGGCTGAATGAGTTTCACTTGTGCACTAACATTATAAAAGGCTGTTGATTGCTAGATAATGTAGCCCTATATCATACACCATACGCAACCACCGTTTTAATTCTGCTTGCAGCCAACTGTGGAAAAGCAATGCCTAAAGGAGTCCAGTAAGAAAACAAGTGTGGCTACACAGCCCTTCTTCACTTTAGTCCTTTAAGCACATGATCAGTCCAGTTTTCAGCCCATGCTGAGGTATGCAACTGGCCGGAAACTTGACCTGATGTGCATATCAGCTGGTGATATGAATCGGTCCCGATGATTCCAAGAGAGAATTGCCTATGTTCTTTCTTTCCTTGCAGTGCAGGAAACTCAGATGGCTCTCCCATCTCAGAGAGGAGACAGTAAAGCAATGCACAGGAAAAGTATTGTTTGCAAACCCAGATGTTGGCTTACTCTTAAAGCGAGAAGAGTGTGAGAGAGCACATAAGAGATATAAACTTGACAATGATTCCCCCCCTTCATCTTAATGCTGCTAAATCCCATAGACCTCTTTGAGAAGTGCCATTCAAAATGAGCACAAAATGTATTGCAATAATTTCATCCAAAATGAGCACAAAATGTACTGTATTGCAGTAATTTCCCTTTCAAATGTCTTTTTTTTGGGGGGGGTGTATAATTCTTTGCCTGCACTCCACTATAATTTAATCTTCTGCCCTGGGACAATCTTGTCAACAAAGTATTGCGCTGAAGGACAGCTATTCTTAGGATTTTAAAAAAAAGTACCTAAAATATTTTGAAGCGAACCAAGCCAATAAAGGAGCCAAGAAATAGATCTTTGTGAAGAGCATCAGAAAAAGCAAGTCGCTCTGTCTTGTTTGGCTTGGCACCGAGGGAGCATAAGTACGCATCAAAGCTGCTACAACATGTCTCGCCTTTACCTGAAGACATGAAGTCTCCTGTGCTTCGAAGTATCATGCAGCACATAGATGTGTCTGCCAGATGACAAAAAAGCACACAAGCCGCCTAGCGAGTGAGGAAGCCTGGGGTAGGGATTCCAAATAGAGACAAATCTCTGTCCCTCGGGGAATTTGCATTGGGTCGATCTGTGTAAGAGATATTTCTCTACTAATTAAGTCTTGATTCTTTGGCTTCACTTGAAAGAGATCAAGAGTTGTATCAAGTGCTCTGAGCAGGTGCTGACTAGCTCAAAAGCGCTGGTCCATCAAACCAGGTATAGAGTTTAACTACAGTAACAGAGGAAAGAAAGAGCGAGAGAGACTCACCTTGAGTGCTACATTGTGCAGAACACTCTCAATTATAATGGCGTACTTAATAACTTTATTACGGCAGCTCCAGTTTGGTTTGGCTCGGCAGAATTCCCCTTGGTAGTGAAAGATTCCCTGCCTTTCTTTATGTGAGGAATACTTAAGAAGTCAAGTTTAGATATAGCAGAAAAGACAGAGGACAATTTAGTGCATCCTGGGCTCATCCTGGGCCCCTCTGTGCTTTATTGTGGCTGTATTCTGAAACATTTGTGCATTAAGCTCTGGTGTGTACAGAGTCTAAAATGCAGACAAATTATCATGAAGGTTTTTTTTTTTGGGGGGGGGGAGGGAAACCAATGTGCAAATGTGGCAAAGTGAAGATTGGAAAAAAGAGAGGCCCAAACTGACTGATTCATCCATCCCTAATTTGTAATATATACTCTGGTATGCACAGTATTAATGGAGCTACAAATTTGAGTCCTGTAACCCTGTATGTTGTTGAGCAAACTTGAACCCTCTCTAACCCTAAACCCGGCATGTACAAATTAATGACTAACAGTAAGTCTGTCACAATGGTTCGTCATCTAAATATTGCTCTGCCATGAAGGACCTCATTTTAGTGGTACAGCATCTGCTTTGCAAGAAAAAGATCCCAGCTTCAGTCCCTGAGAGATTAACAGTACAGAAATACCACCCTTTTGGGGGGATGGGAATTGGCAGTTCAGTTTTGTTTTCTCTGATGTGTTTCTTGAATTTTGTAGATTCAGAATGGCTGCTGCCCTGAAGAAATGACCGTCTCCTTTATTTGAAAGCAGGGGGTGAATCAGAGATGAACAGTGCCATCTTTTGTGTGTCTAATCAGAAGTATCTCCCCATGGACTTCAAAGGAGCAAACCTCACTCAAATGTACTGATGTATCAGCAAAATGATATGGAGTTACGGAGAGAGACCACAATTCCACAAAATTATTTCTCTCACTGGGTTAATTTCACACCTTTTTGGTCCAGTTGATGTTTTTGGAACAAGCTCTGGAAGCTTTCCAGTTTTTCAAAGACTTTCATAAATATTATTAAAATTGACCTAAGTCGCATTGCTGTTGTCTAAATATTCAATGCAACCCCACACTGGAAGAAGTGATGTAGGTGGGATAGATGGATGGATGGACAAACAGATATTACATAATTGTGAATTTTAAAGGTTTCTTTTTCTAATTGACCAACCAGCTTTTAAAGAGAACAGATTAACTAACTTCATAATTCTTTTCCTTAAAAGGATCATGAACTATTTATCATTTTTAATGCCTTCTCATTGTGAACCCAGAGTAATACAGAGCAGAATATGCTTTTCCTGAGCATTTTTTGAGGAATGCAAATGTAATTAATCTGGATCTAGCACCAGGAACTGTTTGCAATTGACCCACACAAGACTTAACGGAAATATCATGACAGTTGGGCTCCTTTCTAACTGCCGTCTTCCCATTCACGGCTCACCCCAGATCAATATATAGCACCTCGGCAATTTGGAAAATTTCCAAATACTTGGGAGCTCAGACCCCCACACTTGAGCTAGGAGTAACCAACTGGCAATGGCAGCAGCAGCAAACCCTTTGACTTCAGAATGGTTACAATCACTTTCTTTGAAGTCCAAACCATCATTTTATCTCTTGTTGCACATTGCCTGTGATATGCCGGTCCATTCCACACAGCTGTCATTCGGTGAAGTCGGCAGGCATTTGAAGACGTGTCAGCTATCCTAGTGAAAAAGACAAGAGTTTAACAAACTGTCCCTCTTCAATGAAATTATTTGGATGCCTGATGAGAATATGATTCCGTATATTTTGTCCCATAAGGCCAATGACATGACAAAATCAGTTCTTAAAAACCCAGAGACAGCTGCCAAACTCTCTGGTAGCTGGAATGGTAAAGGCAGTGGGAGGGTAGGGAGATTAAGACCAATGGCGGTTTGAGCAGAAAGGTATTACTTAATAAGGTGCTGTCTCAACAGACTCTAAAGTTGCTCAGTGAACTTTCTAAAATGTTATGATGATGTCCCACTGACCAATAAGATGCATGCACAAATGCTAACTTGAGTGTGGCTGTAGAAATTCTCTCTCTCTCTCACTCCCACCCACCCACCCACCCCACCCACAAACACACACTATTTTCTAATGTGCCTGAATGTGATTTATCTTTGCCACACAAATAGCAATCAATAACCAGTAATGGGGATTTTGAAGATCACATCTGGCTCCAGGAACAAGAGAGCACAGATAACCTGAATCAAACAGTCACACTTCTAGGAACAATAACTTGAACTTGGCAAGGTTTTAAAAAGTATATGGCTGTTTCCTATATCCTACACCATAGCAATCATAGTAACTTTTCTTTTTAAATGAGGCTGTAGTTTTACGCACACGGAGAACCAAACTCCATTGAATTCTGAAGGATGTGCCTCCAAGTAAGCTTGTATAGGCTGAGGCTATTAGAGATAAAAATGTATTATTCACATCACTTCAGAAAGTTTCCTTAATTTTTCAGTCTTGCATTTTATTATGTTGGATAATGACCTCATACATTGCTCTCTGCTGTATTATTCAGTGAGGGGATTTTGCAGCCTAAGAAATTTGTTGCTGAATATATAGTCTTGCAAAAGAAAAAGAAAAAATCCTTTATGTGAACCAAATTCAAATCAATTCTTGCTCTACTTCTGTTGATAGAACTTATGAAAAATGTAGGAATTATTCTCAGAGACTGCCTCTGCAAGCAGGTCCAGAAGTGGACCAGGCCTTAACTTTATTTCCCAACTTAGAGGTGGAGCCTAATAAGTACAAATACAGTCATAATTCATGTTACGTCTGCTTCATGTTATGTTCTTTCAGGTTACGTCCTGCGGCGACCCAGAAGTACTGGAAAGGATTGCTTCTGGGTTTCGTCACTCACGCATGCGCAGAAGTGGCGAATTGCAACCCGCACGTGCGCAGACGCACTGCTGCGGGTTGCGTTCTTTTCATGTTGCGAATGGGCCTCCGGAACAGATCGTGTTTGCAACCAGAGGTACCACTGTAGTAGAAGAATATACCACCTGTTCACATATTTCTTGAGATCCAAACAGTCTCTCAAGCATTCTAAATAGCCTGGTCCTCACTTGACTCTATGGGCACTTCCACATGGCACTTTATTCTCAACTCCATGCTGTTCATGCATACATGCATGCTTTGTGCGGTGTCTTCACAGTGCTCACCTCATCAAAATGTATCCCATATCCCTCCCACGCACCGATTTACCATTGCCAATATGGTAATATGGGGTGCCATTTTTATGATGATGCCTTCATGTCGATGCTGTGCAAAACAGCACCAAGTCCACAATAAGCTGCTGTATGGAAATGTGCTAGCAGACCCATTCAAAATGTCTACTTTTCCTTTCTTGGCAATAATGAAGGAACACTGGAGAAAAATCACAGAATAACTCAACTCATAACATGGAATCCTGATGTGTGGGAGGTCCGCTATAAATCCACCACTCACATGTCATTGCATAAGTAACATATTGCAGAATGCACTTGCAAAAAAACACAGCAGTCGGGAGGGGCCCCTAAACTTTTGACATGTACCTGTTAAAAGTGTGATTATGAAGAGGCCCTGAGTCTGGCTCATTCCCCTAGACAAAATTATGGAAAAAGACATCTTAGCTTGAATAAATCAGGTATTGTGCTATATAAGCAAAAAATAAATAAATTGGACATCTGTCTTTGTTTATAGATAGTGCTTACAAATCAACTGCTACAGTGAATTAGTTGTGTGCTGTCTCTTTTAGTACAATGTGATCCATTGAGCTCACACCCAGGATTTTGCTCTTAACCTGGGATAAACCTTACATAAAGAACCTGGTGACTGAGCTGTGTAGAACCCAATTACATTCTCAATGCATGTGTAGAACCTGGATTCAACGAAGGTTCAACAGACAACAAGAACAAAATGACCCAATAAAAATCTATTTTAAGAAGAAGAAATAAGTAGTAGAAACAACTGCAGTAGCTAGGTTGCAAGTTTGTGTCAGACAAGTGTGATAGAAAATAGAATCTACAGCTTCTTTTATTATCTTTTTTGCAATTCACATGAATGGAATATGTCTTTCACACTGGAAGAGTGCTCCAGGAATTTCTGGTATGAAAGCTGTCTACATCTGCATATACCATGTGCTAGACCTCTTGGCAGACCAGATTACATTTTAAAAAAATACTTTAGAAGTCCTGCTGTCTTTGTTTAATATACATACATGCTTTTTTTCCATGGTCACGGCAGCTGCTTTGTTACTGGAGATTTGAAGCAAAGGAAAGACTGTGCCCAGGCATAATCCAGGAACAAAATGTGTGGCAGTCAGTGTTTTTTAAAATATTTATTCCACTGGTGGGTGTAAATGGTGCATCACCCTCCCTCCATATGTTTCCCTTGCAACAACCCTGTGAGCGCCCCAGAAGAGGAAATGCAGAAGAGAAAAAGGCAGGCAGGCAGAGAAGAAAAGAAGATGCAGATTTGCACAAAATGTGCATGTGTTAATTTCTATGTATAGATTTAAATTTAAATACAAATTCAGTGCATCTCACCATAGTGGGGAAACTGTGGCCTATGTACCAGTTTAGTCTGCCATCCAAGGGGCAAACTTTGGATGTACAAATCCAAGGCTCCTGCTCTCTCTTCTTGGGATTATTTATCTTTAAACTATACTTGGACCAGACTGCCCATTCAGAAAGAGGATGCCTTCAAACATAGGACTGTCATCTGTTAGCACTTCAAGTAGTGGACAGTCTTCTGTAAAGTAAGACAAATGGCCACCCAGCTAGAGAAGGACCTGGATGGATGCTCTCAATACTCAAGCCATTTCATATGGGACAAAGTGATCTGTAAAAAAGCCAGCTGCTTAATGATTTAGAGGTTGAAACTAGCACTTTGAATTGTACTTGGAAATATGCTAGGAACCCATTTAGCTGTTAAACGAAAAATACTAGAGATATATTTTTGCTTCACCCAGTTCTAGCCAGTAATTTAGCTGCTGGGCTTGCATGAGTTTACTGCTGTTTCCAAGCAGTGTTCAAAGGCAGTCCAACACAGAACACATCAGCGGCGTAGCGTGGGTTGTCAGCACCCGGGGCAAGGCAAGTAATTTGTGCCCCCTAACCGGGGCAAGGCAAGTAATTTGCACCCCTAACCCATAACCTGCCGCCGCTGCCAGCTTCTTCTTGCTGCTGCCTGGGCTGGGGTATTTACGGTAAGGTAGCCACGGCGCCGGCGACGGGTCCATGTCAGGTGATCTGAGGCGAGTTGCCGCTGGTGCTGCTGCCCAAACAACGCCGCTTGCCCGGAGGAGGAGGGCAGAGAGGCGAGGAAAATGCAACATGGCCCAGCAGCTGCAGCAGCGGCGGCGGCGGCGGAGCTGTGAGGAGGGGCTGCCTGGCGCGCCCTCCGCGGCCCTGATGCGCGGGGACCGCGGCGAGTGCTGAGAGCCGCTGCCTGCTAGACGCCTTCAGCCCGGACGCACGCACAGCTCGTCGGTTCCGCGAGACATGGGGCTCTGTTACAGCCTGCACCCGAGGCTCTTTGGTGACTCTGGAGGCGGCGAGCGCCCCCCAGATGTTGCGCCCGGTGCGGCTGGCCCCCCTGCACCCCCCACGCTACACCACTGGAACACATTTCAGATTTAGAAGGGTACTTAGCTGGGTACACATGAAAGTAGTGCCGTTTGAAATTACTATCTAAATGCCCCCCTCTCCCAATGGAAAGACTGCTCTTCCTGTTTGGGGGAAAGGAAGCTTGCATGTCCTGTGAACGCTGGTTAAAAATGTATAGTTTATGTAGCACACTGTGTGGAGTCATTAAGAAATTACAGTCGTACCTTGGAGGTCAAACGGAATCTGTTCCGGAAGTCCGTTCGACTTCCAAAACGTTCAAAAACCAAAGCACAGCTTCTGACTGACTGCAAACCGAAACACTCACTTCCATGTTTGCGGTGTTTGGGAGCCAAAATGTTTGAGAGCTAGGCTGTTCGAAAACCAAGGTACAACTGAAGATAGGGAGGGTTAACTATTTATAATTTCCAGCTATCAAAGATTGGGTCTGTATCCAAAGCCCTGTATGGAAACTTCTGTAAAATAAGGAATTTTACACCTCCTTCCTAAACACCCCCTCCGCCAGCCCTGACAAGTTACCTCCAAAACATAAAACTAGTCTGTAACCCATAATGAGAGGAACTACAACTTAAGGGGGGGGGGAGTTAGAGGTCAGAGTGCATGTGTAGGAGCACCTGTGCATTCCTAAGGGCAGCCTTTCCCAACCTGCTGTCCTCCAGATGTTTCAGACTAAAACACACATCAGCTCCAGCCATCAGGGGCTCTTTGGGAGCTGACCTCTGTGAGCAGAAGGATGGGAAAATGCCAGACAGATATTTCTCCAGTGCTGATATCAATGTCACATTTTGAAGCAAGTTACCAAAAGAATTGCAGAAGAGGGATGCAAAGGAAAACTATTGATGATCATCTGTACCACATCTCTGTAGGCCAGCATGACCAGTTGCTCTGAGAGCTTTGCATTCGCCTTAGGGGTCTGTAGATCTATCATGGGTTGTTCTATTTCTGTTGCTGTTAAGATTTCCTGAGAAGTAGCACAGTACACTTTCACAGGCTGCGAAAACACATAATTTGTTGTGCCATTCTCTCTTGTGAGGACCCTTTTATGGCTTCAAACAAGCATTTTCCCATGACAGTAGTTTAATGCGATGAAAATCTATGATCTCCGGGCACCTCTTGTGTAACAAAAGTATTCCACCCCCTCTAAAATAACAGTGTAGGGGGGGAAACTGGAGGGAAGCTGAAATGTTGGTTGGCAACAAAAAGGCAAAGGAGCAGCAAGTTCTATGAACATTTATTTCAAAACAAACCCGACTTCATAAAATTTAGGGAGGCTTTCAAGTTAAAAAAAGGTTTATCATTATCACTTATTGCAGTCAATGCAGATCCTTCTGATGGAAATACTAAGATCTCCAGTAGTAAACATTACAAGTTTAGAAATATTACCACAAAGCAAACTGAGGGCTCATCTTCTATTAAGGTCCAGCATATGGTTGGAAACCACTGGATGCATAGTATAACTATATGGTATCCAATATAGCAGAATTTACAGGCTACAATGAATTTACAGGCAGTGATTTTCTATTCCCGAGAAAGCTGTTAAGTATTTTTAATACACATCACAAAAGATACTGTTCTCTGGAACTGACAGTTATCTCTACCACAAATATAAGGTGCAAAAATTGAGAGGACCTCTAAAGAAAAAGAAAAAATCCAATTCTATGCAGGCAGAACAATAAGCGGGAGGAGCCTTCTATGCAGGACTGGGACAAAGCTTGCTTAATTTGCAACAAGACTCTCCTGCAGTGCAAATGGAAGAAGGTAAGACCAGCTGGATACCCTCCTCTGCTAATGGAGAATGAGTTTTTTATTTGCCACTATGGATGATC
Source organism: Podarcis cretensis (assembly GCF_951804945.1). Taxonomy (NCBI): domain Eukaryota; kingdom Metazoa; phylum Chordata; class Lepidosauria; order Squamata; family Lacertidae; genus Podarcis; species Podarcis cretensis. The sequence goes on from NC_137178.1 coordinate 24,889,047, forward strand.
CAAATGCAGTATTTGTAGTCTCATCTTACGTTACAGACCATAACCAGTTTGACAGTAATTTCTTCTCTTCAGGGAACTCTGGGATCTGTTGTTCCAAGGAAGGGCTGAGGTCTCTAATACCGAAGCCTCAACACCTCCCCACACTATTCACAAGATTCCTGTTTGATAGGGTCAACCTCAAAATATATTGAATCCTTTTTTATGTCTTTTTTTACATATGGATTTCAAAGAATAAATTAGAGACAGAAATTACCTGAGAGTCAACAACCTAGCACACGACAAGCTATCAAGACAGTCAAAAGTAAACAGGCCTCAGATAAGAGACTCTGAATGTTCCTTGGACCATGGTCTCCAGTTACGCTTTTCATTTATTCTTCAGTCCCAGGCCCAGCCTGCCATCACATGGGGTTTCCACAAAGTCTCCATTTGCACAGCCCTGCTATCTCTTGCACCTTCTGACTGCGAAATGCATTTAATGGAATTCTGTTTTAGGCACAGTATGACATTTGAGTGAATATAAAGATAACATTCAGAAGCAGGGTGAAAATGTTTTTTAATGCCAGCTTCATTAACTACTGTGCTGCTGAAATAAGGGTCACTTTGCCCAGGCTGAAGTAACTGTGGATCCCTAATTGCATTTTATTTAAATTATTGCTTTATTTCAAACACGCTATGCTTGTTAGCAATTTAATATGGCCAGGAGCACAAATTAATTATACCTGGCAGCTTACTGCAGAGAAGTTATGGGAATCAATGTTTCTGCTGTTTCTGTAATGCGTACCTTTAGTTTATACATTTAGATCAGTTCCTCCCAAATCATGCATAAATGTTTACAGCATCTATGTTTCCATGCAAATTGGATTACACTTGGCATATTCATCACAGAGACCCACTCCTGCTTCTCTTCAGTATTCAACTGTTTATTTTTCTTTCATTTAATAAGTGTGTGAGAGAGATTAGTGTGGAACACAATTAAGGTGGTTAATATTGACATATTTTAAGTTTGCAGGACCTTGACAAATCTGTTCGTTTGTTGCAAATAAATGTTCATGATGTAGGGATAATATATGCTGTTCTATTTATTAATATTGATACCCTTTTGGCTACAGTGCAGGTGTGATGTTGGTATCAAAGCCATATTTCAACAGAAGACTCTTTGGACATGGTGTGCGTAGCCACTGGTATGGTAGACCAATGCACATAAACATAAAGAGTTTTCACCGTAGGTTTTGACCAGGAATTCTAGTTGTGTACAGTGCAGGTGTACAGTGTACAACTCTTTGTACACATTCCCTCAAATGCATTTTTTTCCAGGGAGAGAGCCTAGAAAATAGAGACTGTGTCAGCAGATGGGAACTGTTGGAGCTAGGGATGTCTACGTTCTGATGGAAATAGGAGACATGGCTGATGTTTACATATTTGCCCCATGTCCAGAACAGAAATCAATCCAGCAAATCAGTATTTTCTGTTGCTTTTGTTTTCAGTCTGCAAACAATGGGCAATTGATGATTGCCCATTTGTGTTGTTTCTCTCCTCTAAATTATTGAAATTAATGGTCTTTGTATTGAAATTAACGGAGTGGGATAATGCAATAATAATGCAATTAATCACATAATTAATTATGTAAAATTCCACCACGATAATGTATCGACAAAAACTACATTATTCGCCTTTCTGTCATCTATGGTGGAATTTCACACAATTTATTATGTGACAAAAAGCCAAACTGCAGTAGAACGGGAACAGCGCTACACGCTGCCAACCCAATCCAAATATGTGTTTGAATGGAAAACAGTGCCTTCTTGCATCCCTAGTGGAAGATTCAATGCGGAGATGGTGTGAATGATACTTCACTTTGAATAAGAACTACCCACACTACCACTGCTGCTATGAAATGGAGCAGTATTAATCTGCTTGTTCAGTTTAATTGATTGTTGAATCAAGTTCAAACCAGAACTGTCAAAAATGTGATCATCCAGAGCAGGGGTGCACAACCTGCGGTCCACCAGATGTTGTTGGACTACACCTCCCATCATCCCTGATCACGCGCTATGCTGACTGGGACTGATGGGAGTTGTAGTCAGACAACATCTGGAGGGCTGCAGGTTGTTCAGCCCTGTTCCAGAGGAACACTGTCAGTCATCTTCATGTTACAAAGACCTGACTGCCCTCAACTAGAAGATGGGCATTTAATGTCACCATTCCTATGTTGTGGAGCACTCCTCCAGCAGACATTAGGCAGGCATACTTGGTATTGATATTCAGGCATCTCTTGAAGACTTTTTATTAAAAAATGTTGAAAGGTCTGTGAAGCTGTTTAAATTTTTTTTTTAAATAGCCAGTCATTTCAGTGGTTATTTTGTAATTGCTTTTACTGTGTTTTATCTTTATCTTTCTTTGCATATATTGTACATTCCTTTTAAATTTTACATGAATGGGCAATATAAAAATACTATTATAAATAAAATTAAAGGCATGTGCCACAACGCAGAAATTCATTGCATGCTCTTATAATGCATAATGCAACTAGAACTCTGACAAGAGCAAGGGCACAAGCTCCTGGGGGCTGGGCCATTTTGGATGCTCCAAATATTTCTGGGGTGGGGGCCCACCCCCCCAATGTCCAAAAAGCACAGAGGTGAAGGGTGCAGCTAAGCATGGCATGGCTCCAGTGGTCAATTCTCCTGCTGGTGGCAGTGCAAGGAGGAAGAGTAGTCATCAGCCACTGAAGCTGCTCAGCCACCACATTTGCCTCCTCCTGACGTCCTGACATCACACGCATGATTTTGTGACATCAACATCACATGTGACATCACACACACGGCGTTGCCCCCTCCTCAAAAGCTGGCACCTCTGAACAATTGTAAGAGATTCCCTACTTGCATCAGCAGAGAAGTAAGTTCCTTGGGGTTTACTTCCATCTGCATTGTAGATTTAAAGCAGTACTGTATTGTATCACTGTAAACAATAGTGGCTTCCCCCTCATTATCCTGGGAACTGTAGTTCGTTAAGGGTGCTAACTCCTACTCCTTTCACAGAGCCATAATTTCCAGAGTAGTTTAAGCATTAATCCATCTTCCCAGGGAATGCTTCAGTTCAGCAGCAGCTGCTAACAGAAGATGAAAATCGGGGGCAGGGGGACTCTCTACCAGATGCAGCATATATTAATAGTGATCCGTGGCCTGTGCGCTGGCGCTAGAGTGTTTGATTCTCTCAGATGTGGCTACTGTAAATTTCACTGCCAAGGATCGTCTCCTTTTCACTGTCTGCGACAACACTACAAAGCATATCATTCTCAAACATCCCCCCTTCAGAAAATAAATAAATAAATGTTTACATTTTTCTAGAGAGACTTATTCTTAGCACCTTGGATGCAGAGCAAGCAGCGACATTAATTTTTTAAAATATGCCACTGAATTTACATGAATGCAGGGGGAATCCAAAACAAACTCCTTCCCACAAATGAACTATCAAAGAGGAAGCACTCCAAGTCCAGACGTACATGGTATTTCAAAGCACAAATTACAACACATCTTTAAAATGGGATTGATCCTTTGTTCTCTGGCAGAGATTACATTTTGAATATGAAACAAGGTCTATTTTCACAGACCTTGCATCCTTAACAAATTATTTTTAAAATGCTACTCCTCAGTGAGACTGTAGGGGGTGGGGTGGGGAGACATGCATTATTAACAGACAGCCATACATAATACAATACAACATCACACAAATAATAATTCTGCTAACTCATTCATTATACAATTTTGAATCCTATAGCGTTGAACTTTTTTTAAAAAAAAACACTAGATCAGATTCCAGATTGATAGCTGCAGCCCTGATTTTAAGCCTGAATAACTGGTGCACGGCGAACTTTGGAGAATGAGTTTGACTGGCATAAGGATGGGGGGGGGGAATTGATTCAGTTCACATTTAAGGGCAAACCTATCTAATTCACACTTTCCCAAACAATGCATGAACCAAAACACAGTCATCCTAAGGAAATCACTATTTTTCAAATGCAGAGTAATATGTACAAAAAGGCATTGTACCTTGGTTTTTGAACAGCTTAGTTCTCAAACGTTTTGGCTCCCGAATGCCACAAACCCAGAAGTGACTGTTTGCAAACTATTTTTGGAAGCTGAATGTCCGACAGGGCTTCCGCAGCTTCCGATTGGCTTCAAGAGCTTCCTGCAGCCAATCAGAAGCCATGCTTTGGTTTCCAAAGGTTTCGGATGTCGAACGGACTTCCAGAATGGATTCCGTTTGACTTCCAAGGTATAACTGTACAAAGACATATACAAAGTGTGCACAACAATGCATATATCACTGGAACTAGAATTTTAAAAGACATTATATTGGGGGAGTGAGATTGCTTTGCAAAATTGTGTTTAGTAGAGGAAAATTGCATGCAAAATTGTGTTTAGTAAAGGAAATTGCATACAAAACTGTGTATATTGGGAGAAATTTGCACAAAAATGCTGATGAATTTTCATGAGACTTAAAAAAAACTTTGTAACTTTACGTAGGAAATAACTGGACTTACAGTTAGAAAACGAAAAGCCGAGAGAAATCAAAATTAACAGATTCACCCATCTCTAGGGTCAGATCTGTGAAGCCACACTGTTTTGCAGAGTGGGGGGTGACAGGGAAATCTACACAGCAGCGCGGTGATATGCAGAATTTGCTTCAAAAAGATCAGCATGCTTTTGAAAGTGTTTGTTCAAGTGAAAGGGATTGCTGAAGCTGTGTAAGAAGGGGAGATATCACAAGTTGAGTGTGAAGGTGAATATGTTGTTTGTCCCCATATTCAAAGGTACATTGATGGTCCAATTAGCTACCATGACCATTGTCTACATCCAGGGGCCTGCCTAAGGCATTTTCTTGCCTGAGGTAGAAGAGCAAATGGTGTCCCTGCTCAAGTCAACATGAATAGGACCTAGGACTGGCTAAGTTATTTTTGCACAAACACATCTACCATGGTACCTTGGTTTAAGAACAGCTTGGTTCATGAACAACTTGGATTAAGAATGCTGCAAACCCAGAAGTAGGTGTCTGGTTTGCGAACTTTGCCTTGGAAGCAGAACATGTTCAGTTTCCTGTTGAGTGTGTTCCATTTGTAAATTGAGTCCCCTGCTGCTATTGGAAAGCACACCTTGGTTTAAGAATGCTTTGGTTTAAGAACGGACTTCTGGAACGGATTAAGTTTGTAAACCAAGGTACCACTGTTGTTGTTGTTGTTTAGTCATTTAGTCATGTCCGACTCTTTATGATCCCATGAACCAAAGCACGCCAGGCACTCCTGTCTTCCACTGCCTCCCGCAGTTTTGTCAAACTCATGTTAGTAGTTTCGAAAACACTGTCCAACCATCTTGTCCTCTATTGTCCCTTTCTCCTTGTGCCCTCAATCTTTCTCAGCATCAGGGTCTTTTCCAGAGAGCTCTTCTTATGAGGTGGCCAAAGTACTGGAGCCTTAGCTTCAGGATCTGTCCTTCCAGTGAGCACTCAGGGCTGATTTCCTTCAGAATGGATAGGTTTGATCTTCTTGCAGTCCATGGGACTCTCAAGAGTCTCCTCCAGCACCATAATTGAAAAGCATCAATTATTCGGCTATCAGACTTCTTTATGGTCCAGCTGTCACTTCCATACATCACTACTGGGAAAACCATAGCTTTAACTATATGGACCTTAGTCAGCAAGGTGATGTCTCTGCTTTTTAAGATGCTGTCTAGGTTTGCCATTGCTTTTCTCTCAAGAAAAGTACCAATCCCAAGGAAGGTACCACTGTACCTGAGAGTAAAAATACAACAATCATAAATGAAACAACTAACAATGTGCTGTCTTTCCTGACACCCTAAATCTAGCCTGAGGCTAGTTGTGTTAAGGCCCAATAAGGTCAGAGGGAAATGTCATGGTTAAATTGGGCCAGGGGTCAGCAGCAGGCCAGGTAAGACATCAAGGGTGAGAAGGGTCTGTTCAGCACCTTCCATCCCAGACAAGGCACCAAACCTGGAGCAGCAGCTATATAGGGCAAGCCAAGCCCCTATTGGTTCATCAGATCACCTGATCTGGCTGGACTGACAAAGCTGCAGTACTATCTCTGACCATGACAAAGGTGGCGCTGTAGCAAAGCAGGAAACAGGCTTGAAGCACCATCTATTTGAGGTCTGCCTTGATGGCACCGAAGGCAAGGCATCTAGGTCCTCTGTTTGATACCTCCTCCATTATTCTGTCTCTATTAATCCTTTTCCAAAGCCACCTAAGGTAGTGATCACAGCTCTCTGAATAATGGTCCACAGAAACATGAAGTGGTTCGTTTTTCTCAATTGCAGTCTTGCATCCAATAAAGTTTTAAAAGCAAGGCCAACTTCTTAGAGCAAATGCTGGGAAATACAAATTAATGTGGGCTTCAGGAATACCCCCTAAACCATCCAGACAGCCAAGTGAAAAGAGGAGCAGCTAATTAGAAGATGACAACAGACTGCACTAAAGCTGGTAGAAGAGAAAGTGGAACTCAGCGAGGGAGCAATGCCATTAACAGCCTGCTGTAATAATTATTTTTTAACTCTGGCATTAAACTGGTGTAAACATAAAGAAGATATTATTAAACTTTTAATCTCCGGCAAAAGGATCCTCATTTTTCCTAACAGCATGTAGTGAACACCAAAATGCTGCTTCAATTAGCACCACTGTAAATTCTCATTTAACACTTGGTAGGAGCATGCAAGCCTATATGTGTGTGTGTATATATACCGTAAACCCCAAATGAGATGATGTTCCTTTCAGGACTTTCCATATGATTATGCTATTAGTACATTGACACCCCTTAATCATGTTCTTAAAGAGGGAGAGGCATTGATGAGCACCATGAGCAAGAGAGGCATTCATACTTTCCCCTCTGAAGACATTTAATGCTGTATTTTATTTGACATTAATAAAGGCTGTCTCAGTTTGTCTCTCCAAAATGGGCTTGCAAGTCTGAAGTGAGAATTCAAGGCAGGATTAACCAATAGGCCTTTACCTTTAAAGTGATAGCCTCAGGGCCTCATATTTTTTAGGCCCTCAGTTTGCTGGCTCAGCCACAAAGCTCACTGGGTGACCTTGAACCAACCATTCTCTCTTGGCCTTATCTTTCTCACAGGGTTGCTGTTGGGAAACCTATTTTTGTGTGCCACCTTCAGCCCCTGGGAGGAATGACATCACAATCACCATTGTGGTGCATGTATGAACCTCTTTCCCCATCCCTTCCTCTGCTGAAATCAGGCTTCAAAAAAGCCTTCTACTGTAGCCAGTAGCCAGTTGTGTCCCTGATTGTGGGGTGTGTGTGTGTGTGTGTGTGTGTGCGCTGCCCAGAAGAGTTTCTCTAGCTTGGAAATATGCCCTCAAAACCAAACATGTTGTTGACTCTGATTCATAATTTTGCCACAACGAGAGCCAGGAAATAAAATGAAAAGAACATGTTTGATGATACGAGTGTAGTGAATGATTTATGTCTGGAAAAAAATATTAAAAAAAATAAATACATATTTTAATTTAAATCATTTGATGAGTTTATGAATTATTTATTTGTTACAATATGTTGTACATACTACTTAGGACTGACCTTCCTTCCTATTAGTCATAAAATCTTCATAGCCTTAATCTGGGCCTGTAATGATTAGATCACAGGGTGAAAAGGAAAAAGAATCAAGACCTGATCAGTAGAGAACCTCCATAGCCAAAACTAGATCAGAAAGGTAAAACTAACACCGTCAGTTTCAGGTGCTTCTAGGGAAGGGACTCTGAACGTGTGGTCTTCCAGGTGTTGTTGGACTCCAACTCCCATCAGCATGGCCAATGGTCAGAACTGATGGGTGTTGTACTCCAGCAACATCTGGAAAGCCACAGATTCCCCATCCCTCTTGTAGGACTAGCACAGTTGTTATGTGATGAGACACCAAGATTACAGAATGGAGCATTACCCAGAGCAGTAGAAGTTTCCCAAGTACTGGTGCAACCCCACTCAACTGACTCACCTCAACAGAAAAGGTGGCAAGGCTTCCTGTCAAAGTGACAACTTTTCTTTCCCTCACAGGATGGACTGTGGAAATTTTGTTGCCAACAGATTTTGTTTCCTGAGAAGTTGGAATATGTATGGATATTCTGTAGCATCACAGTCTGCCAATCAATGTCAGACTCTTTCTTACACAATCACAATTATCATGGCTGATCTTTGTTTAGTAGGGAACCTATATATTCTAGGGCCTTCCATGTTTCTTCTATTTGAAAGCTTCCCACATCTGGAAATATAGCTGACTTGCTCATAAAATGAAAGAACAATTGCCCTGTTATCAGTGAAGTATAATAGGATGAGTGTATTCTCTATCGAAGTTGCTCTCAGACAACTAAGGCCTATTCTATAGGCTATATTAGTCTTCTTCTCAGCATAAATAGCACTACTTTACTTTCCAGATGTTAATTTTATGTTGCCTCTTGATGTCTACATAAGCTCATTAAATCACCACTATCTCATTTTGACCATTTAAAAATAGTCCCACTTGGTTATTCCTTTCTTTTCTTTCTTTCTTTTTGTCCTTTTATTTGGTTTTCCCCCCTGACATAGGCATCTGCATTGCTACATTTAAATTCATACAATGTCACTATTATTATTTGTTTAACAATTATGTTAACTTGATAGCATAGTTTCCTATGGTTCAGTGCACAGCCCAGCACTGTCATTTTAGCGATGATATTAAATCAGGTCTCTCCCACCCACCCACCCCTTTTGCTGTTTGTTCTTCTCTTTAATTATATTCATATCAGCTACTTTGAAGTTAATTAGACTTTTGGGATATGTAAAAGAGAACTCTTTATTGATTCACCCCTAATATCTTATCTTTGGAATCTTTATTTCCTCGTGCAAAATGTACTGACTGAGTCACACTTGCTAACATGTTTTGATGGGTAGAGTAGTGGCGCAAGTTTTACCATGTGAATACAAAGCGATTTCTCTGCTACATTTTGATTGATTGCTGATCAATATTTAGAATGTAAGAGTTTTCATTTAGCAAAGCCCAGAAGCATCTTTCAGAATCAGTTTCTGACAACCCAGTGCTACAGCTGCCAATTGTCTGGGGTGACGCTGTGGTCTAAACCACAGAGCCTACGGCTTGCTGATCAGCAGGTCAGCGGTTTGAATCCCCACAATGGTGTGAGCTCCCGTTGCTCGGTCCCAGCTCCTGTCCACCTAGCAATTTGAAAGCACGCCAAAGTGCAAGTAGAATGAGACAGGAAATAACCTATCCAGACAATGCGATGGTTCTCTCTATTTCCCACCTCTGTGAGTCCCTTTCTCTGTCTTCTTTTTCCAGCCACTTCAGTTGGTCTCCCTTCTTTTTGGTTTTCTGTCTCCCCACACCCAACTGATTCTGTCATAATCAGTCAGCATTTTACGCTGTCCTCATTTGTCTGTTTCGTAGTTTCTGCCTTACTCCCATAATAGGACTTAATTTACTTAATTTGCCACTGTATTCTGCTCTGGTCAGACCTCACCTGGAGTACTGTGTCCAGTTCTGGGCACCACAGTTCAAGAAGGACACTGACAAACTGGAACGTGTCCAGAGGAGGGCAACCAAAATGGTAAAAGGCCTGGAAACGATGCCTTATGAGGAACGGCTAAGGGAGCTGGGCATGTTTAGCCTGGAGAAGAGGAGGTTAAGGGGTGATATGATAGCCATGTTCAAATATATAAAAGGATGTCACATAGAGGAGGGAGAAAGGTTGTTTTCTGCTGCTCCAGAGAAGCGGACACGGAGCAATGGATCCAAACTACAAGAAAGAAGATGCCACCTAAACATTAGGAAGAACTTCCTGACAGTAAGAGCTATTCGACAGTGGAATTTGCTGCCAAGGAGTGTGGTGGAGTCTCCTTCTTTGGAGGTCTTTAAGCAGAGGCTTGACAACCATATGTCAGGAGTGCTCTGATGGTGTTTCCTGCTTGGCAGGGGGTTGGACTCGATGGCCCTTGTGGTCTCTTCCAACTCTATGATTCTATGATTCTATGATTCTACTTATGCCACAAGTATATCAGAACAGAATGACATGTCTCTCAATGGTTCGGACAAAATGAATGGATGCCATTCATTCACAAAGGAGCCTCAGCTCACTTATTATAGGCATGAGTTTGTTTTGTTCATTTGTCCATTAATGCCAAAGACTATATTTTTTCTATATTATTGTTCTAGTGTAGGGAAAACCTTTGCTCCTCCACAGGTGGGCTATTTCTAACTTTGCTGCCAAGCATTAAAAAGTCAGGGAGGATTCTGGGCACAGTGTCCTAAAGTTCTTGTCCAAATGTGCTTAATGCTGCCAACTTAGCTGTAGGTACAAAGCTGCAGTGTGTAATATTATTAATTTCATCAAAGACTTGCCTCCAGAAATGTGTGAATTGTTGTTATACATGAAATTTTCAAAGACAGAGCATGTATTTTGGGATTTTTACAGTGTAGTGTTATTGCAAAGACTTCCTTTTGCATTGATTGAAGGATCAGGCCATGGGCATGGGCCAGTGATAAATAACTAGTGAAGTTGAGAATGCATGGGTGAGAATGCATAGGAGAACGGGCCAATAACTCAGTGAGATACAACTATGTTCATTCAGGCACTATTTGCTTCTCTAGACTCAACAGCAAACATGTGAGCTGTGGTGGGGACATGCCATGAGCAGGACCTCAAGGAATATTCTTCTCAATCATTAGTCGTGTTGCTGAATAAATTAATTAGAGCCTTTAAAGGAGAGAAGGAGAGAGAGGAAAAACCCTCTGGCTTCCACCCACAAGTCCCCTGAAGTGTCAATATTTTGGGTTTATTAATGAACTTCAAAACACAAGGTGTGACGTGGTATGTCTCTAAGCAGCAGGCAGCTGGCATTTTGCCTAATTCTCCCTTCTCCTTCTTTCATGTGGGGAGGAGATTATGGTTTTGTTGCTGTTTGTACTCTGTACCTGAAGGGTGACACTTTAAAAAGGAAAACGTGGCTTCTGTGTGCCCCATTTTGGAAGCTTTCCAAACCACATGTAAGTGATGTATTTGTCTGTAGCCTCTTTCCTCCGGCTTTTTCCTTGGGGGTATGAGACTTAGTATTTCAAACCACTGGTCTATTTTGCGATGCCCTCGGCCTAGGTGATATTTCAGCGCAGGGGTATAAACTAAATATTCTTGCTAGCTACTTTCAGAGTTATGCACCATGAAGAAAATGGTTGTTTATTTTAAATCTAGGGTTCTTTACAGATGTGTTGGGTTATGGAAAGTGACCTGTTTGGCCAGAGACACTACTTCAAACTACAGGACCACATGACCCAGTCCCAATTTCCTGTAGCTTTTTCATGCAAGAAGCCCAAGGCTCAGTTCCCAGCCTCTCCAAATAAGACTGGGAATGTCTCCTATCTGAAAATCCTAAAATGTCAATCAGTGTAGACAATACTGAGCTAGAGGGACCGATGTTCTAACAGCTGTTTCTTATATTCATTGACTGGCTAATACACCTTCCCCACACTCTGAACATAGGAAGCTGTCAGAACATTGAAGGACCAGCATCTTTGCTCAGGTATGATAGGCATACGCCCTCTGTACAGTGGTACCTTGGGTTACATATGCTTCAGGTTACATACGCTTCAGGTTACAGACTCTGCTAACCCAGAAATAGTACCTCAGGTTAAGAATTTTGCTTCAGGACGAGAACAGAAATCGTGCTCTGGTGGTACAGCGGCAGCGGTAGGCCCCATTAGCTAAAGTGGTGCTTCAGGTTAAGAACAGTTTCAGGTTAAGAATGGACCTCCGGAACGAATTACGTATGTAACCAGAGGTACCACTGTACTTTCTGGAAAGAACTGAAGTGTTTGGGTTTTGGCAGGCTTCTCCATCTGGATGAAAAGGTATCTGCCTTAGGTCTTCATTTGCTTTTAAACCTATCTTCACTTGTCTTTTGTCCTGTTTTTTAAAATAAAAAATTAGCTGGTTTTCGCCGGGTGAATCATTCAGATAAGATACCAGCATCCCAAAGGGGTTCGGGGCCGGCAGGGTGGCATGAGAAAGCTGTGACAGTTAGATGCCTTCAGATCCCAGCTTCACCCTTGCTTTGTGAGGCTGGAATCAAAAGGTGTGTTACCGTTGCATCCTGCTCACATCGCCCTGCCAGCCCTGAGCCATTTTGTGAGGCTGGGATGACCCAAGGGCTTTGTCTGCAGGCCGGGCCCCTCTCTGTGTGGGCAAGCAGGCAGCACACTTCGCTTCAGTGGGTGGGGGGCTTCTCTGGCAGCAGCCGTGGGGCTGGCATGGCAGGCTCTATTCACCCTCCATGCCCCACATGTGTGTGCCCCGCCCCCCCGGTGCCAGTAAACCGTACTATGCTGCTGGGGAGAAGGAAGAGAGTCTACACACCATGTCCTTTAGATGGTGCCCCTGATTATAAGCAGTTAAAGTGTTAATAGCTCCAAGACTTCTTGAGCTGTTGTTTTTTAAAAAAGAGACTTCTTATGAGAAGCCTGCTCTGTCCAACACAATGTTGGCCTGTCTGGGTAAAGGGCTACGTTGTAGATTAACAACTTTTTTTGTAGCTTCCTCGGAATAGAAGCATGGTCTGGATTTGTCCCTTCCTGGAGGCATACACCACAAGCATTCAGGAAATGAATAGGCCAAGTTGAATGAAGATTCAATGGATTTTTGTTTGGTATGCAGTTTTGAAATTATTAACCCCACTCCCATACCTCTTAATTGCAATGAATGAATCTATTCATTTCTACAGGATAAGGGGGGTGAAATCACAATGAACTCTGCTTATGCTAAAGAAGTCTCTTTCTCCTCCCTCTCTGCAGTAAACACACACACACACACACACACACACACACATACTTTCTATTTTCTATTTTCTCTTCTCCCTACAGGGTGATCCACTATAAACTGCTCGGAAGAGAAAACGTTATGTAAACTATTCAGTAGTTTCATAAAGAAGGAACTCTTCGCTACACTACCTCTTTGAGTCTGGGTGCTTGTTTCCCTTGGCTTTTAACAGGTATGGGAAAGCAAAAATGGTGTGTTTTCAATCATATTTTATATTATATATATATATAAGCCAAGGTAAACAAGCACCCAGACTCAAAGAAGTAGTGTAGGGAAGAGTCGCTTCTTTATGAAACTATTGAAAACACCTTTGGGTGGTAAAATAATAATAATAATAATAATAATAATAATAATAATAATACAATTCCAAAAACACTTGAAAAAAAGAACCTTTCTGATAAGATCTCTGCAATTCCCAAGAGAGTTAAATATCTCCCAGTCTCAAGCTTGGCTTAAAGGGAACTGGATCATCACAGGGCAACACAAGGTAGGGTGGGAATCAGTGACTCTTAAAATTGAATGAGATTGCTTTAAATCAAAGAGTGTGGAGCACTACACTGGTGCGGCAGGAAAGAATGGCAAGTGTGGTGGAAACATTCAATGACCATCAAAGAAACATTTAAACTTCCTCTCTGATAGTACTTCACTTCATTCAACACAGTACCATCGTCTTCCATCCTTCCCTATGGTCCTGTCAAGACTTCCACTCCATTGTAGCCTGTCCCTCTTTTAGCACCTCCTTTGCAATTTCGTCACATCCTTAGCTGCATCTTAATGCTATTTTCTCAAAGCACCACAAAATTTGCAACTTGAGCTTAGTTCCATATGTGTCCAATGATACTACTTTCAAGATGCTCAGTTGTGGTGGATGTTGTATGTGTTGCTTTTTTAAATCTAGGTGAACTGTGGAAAAGGAACACTGTCCTTGTAGTAAGTTAAAACATTTTAAAAATACTATATTAAATTATATTCATGGATTTTCATGGCATAGTTCTCCACTGCTCCAACTCTCTTCTAAATGGATCTAATATTTTACCTATAGTTCTTCAATAGCTCATAGCAGTGTTTTTTTTTCTTAAAAAAAATGTTTAGGGGTACTCTCATTTTGACTCAAGAAAATCACCATTTTATACTTCAAATCTGGAAAAATAAATACAGTAAATGGACAAAAGTACAAAGAACATGCATTACACCGGGAAAGGAAATGAAGCCGCCATTGGAGGTGGTATCAATGAAACTGACCGAGCTTGATTCCAACGCCTACTTCACACATTAAACGCTCGCTTCCATCTAAGACTCAGGTAACACCGTGAAAGGAAATGAGGCTGCCATTGGGGGTAGCAACAGAACTGACGATTCACTGTGCTAGAGAAGAAACTATTATTATTATTATTATTATTATTATTATTATTATTATTATTTTAAAAAATAGTTTCTTAGGGAGCCAGTGTGGTGTAGTGGTTAAGAGCAGTAGATTCGTAATCTGGGGAACTGGGTTCGCTTCTCCGCTCCTCCACCTGCAGCTGCTGGGTGACTTTGGGCTAGTCACACTTCTTTAAAGTCTCTCAGCCCCACTCACCTCCCAGAGTGTTTGTTGTGGGGGAGGAAGGGAAAGGAAAATGTTAGCCGCTTTGAGACTCCTTCGGGTAGTGATAAAGCGGGATATCAAATCCAAACTCTTCTTCTAAAATAAAAAAAAGTTTCTTCTCCTGTTAGATTCACAAAAAGTTTAGGAGTGTGCATTCCCTCTGTGTTCTCCCCAGAAAAAAAGCACTGGCTAATAGACTAGACTCTTATGACACTGCCAAAGTCACGGTATGACCCTCACTCCATTCACTGCATATGGCAAAACATAGTTTGAAGCATTTTTCTCTTTGAGAACAGGATGCTCCAGTATCCTTTTGAAATGGTAATATTAGCTTTTATGGAGTATTGAACTGATGTAGACTTCAATATACAAGATAATGGCCTTTTAAAACTGCCCAGTATTTCACTGTGCTTCCTAATCTTTGCAGCACAAAGTGAATGTTTGGATTCCTACCTTAATAAAACATCCTAAAATTAAATGAATTAGTGAGTGAGTGCAGATTTCTGGACTCAGAAAAGCACGGCGTATGAAAAACACACAAAAAGACTACACAGCTTAGGAGTGCTTCAGGGACTTTTGCAAATGGTTGGCCTAGATACAGACAGATACTCGCCTTCTGAAATCTAATATAAATTTGTAACTTTAAAATCTATATGCAGTATTTACATTATTCTTCTTTTGCTGCCCCCTCAGAAGAGCATCTTCACAATGCTTCAGAAGCTATCAGAGTACTGGCTGTGGACAAATCTACATCTCTTTCTGGTTTTAGCATGCTACATGGGAATTGTGTTTTTGTTCAGTGAAGCTATTTTTGTTGCTGGCAGAGGGGAAAGCTTGGTTTTGCTCTTGCTTTGCTGTGTTGAATTTGTCATGCTTTAAATCTTTCTGCCTCATTGACTTTGAGAACTGCCTGGGCTCTGTTGATTATTGACTTAAGATCAGCTGCACTGTATCTAATTTGCTCTAGTCTGGTCCTTGATTTGGAGTCTGGTTGATTAGAATAGCTCCATTTTCTTTGGCCTCAGATAAGCTCATTTGTGCTTCTGTGTCTTGATCTTTATTTGGATCCGTTATTCCAATATGCATTAAATGTTGCAAAGTCTGTCCAAGCTTCAGTGCAAAATAACACTTGGAAAAATGTCCAGCCAATCAGAAATCTAGATCTGAACAAGGCATGCTCCGTTGGAGATTATATTGCTTGTTCTATACATGCCATGCCAAGCTACACAGGCAAAATCAATAGTTTTGCTACTTTGTTTAAAATTGGAGTGCCTGTCCAGTTATTCCTACTCTTTGCTTTCTGCATCTTAAACAATTGTTTATCTGCAAAAGGATCTCTCCTCTTATTCCTTAACCGCTAAGCTTACTCAGGAGTCTTTGGTGAGGTACTTTGCAGAAAGCCTTCAGAAAGTTCAAGCGGTGGCATAGCACAGGGGGCAACAGAACTGGTTGCCCCAGGCACAAAACTGTTAGGGGAGCAAAATTTCAACAGCCGGTACTGCCTCAATATGTCTGCATGCTTCTTTTGCTGGGCTCCATTGAAAACGGCTTCTCCATGAGAACCAAGAAGTGACCTCTCCAGACAGTGGAATTTCTCTTCTTTTCTTATCTCTGTGACTGCAATCTCCTGGGTGATGCAGACACTGTTAGGCAGTTGAATGCACATGCGTACTCTGTCTGTTGGCCTCCGTCCCACCCACTCCTCTGCATGGCCCCGGGTGCTGGCAACCCACAGTATGCTACTGAGCCCAAGTACAATCTCAAAGCACTGTTTGAGAGGCAGAACTTGCCCTTGCAGAAGCCATGCTGGTTCTGCTTTAGCAAGGTTTGTTCTTCTATATGCTTGGCTATTTTTATCTTTATCAGTACTTCCCATCAGTTTTCTCAGGACAGCTGTTAAGCTAATAAGCCTGTAATTTAAAGGATTCCATCTCCGCACACATGCCTCTGGTCACTTTTTTTAAAAAATGGTGTCTTATTAGTTACTTTCCAGCCCTTAGGCATGGAGGCTGATCTGAGGGGGAAGTTATATAGTTTTGTTAGAAGATATGCAATTTCACATTTGAGTTCTTTGGGAACTCTCCTGTGGGTGCCATCTGGACCTGGCAATTTGTCAGTTTGCCTCGTAAGCCTAAAATTTTATATCTCATCACTACTATCTGCCTCGGTTCCTCAGACCCACTTCCTACAAAGTTTACTTCCATTGTAAGGTTGTAGCACCCTGCTTGTGGTTAACACTTAGCTAGAATGAAATATTCAGCGCAGCAATAGAGAAATTAAAATAATAATTTATTTGTCAGACAAATAAATATGAGGCACAGTGGTATATGGTTACCAAGCTCTGGCCTGGCCTCTTGCCATTCTGGCCAGCACTTATATTTCCTTAATCCAGCCCCCTTGCTCCTCCTGTGGCTGCCTCTGTCCAATCAGCCTGGTTAAAATTCCTATTGGCTGTTTGCTAGAACCAATCACAAAAGATACACCCATTTCCTTCTGTCCTTTTATGGGAATCAAAAAGCTATATATTCTTCTATCTATAAATGACAAATAAGTAGTAATATATCTTACATGTGTCTCAACAAGGAATCTTAATTACCAGCTCACCTCTTGCCCTCCTTGCCCTATTGCCTTCCAAAACAGATGGTTAATCTTGAATTTTTATCTTAAGCATATGTCAAGGATTTTGAGTTCACATCAACATTGAGAGATCTCCTTCATTTGAAGGTTTCTAAACAAAAGGCCTGACAACCATATATCAGGAGTGCTCGATGGCGTCTCCTGTCTGGCTAGGGGGGGCTGGTGGCTGATGGCCCCTGTGATCTCTTCCAACTATATGAAATAAGAATCTAGCATTTCTTAAATCCTTTGCATAATTATATTTAAGCTAATATATTTAATACATAAATAACCTTTTAAAAGGAAAAGAAATCTTAAAAGGATCTTAGTTTAAGAAAGAAACAGCTTTAGAAAAGACTTCCCAAAAATGTTCTCTTTCTGCCAGCTAGATGCTTTTTCACTGCTCTTGACCTTTTTAACCTTAGGAAGAAGATATGGCTCATTTTACTATTTATCAACCCTTAATTTGTAGGGTCAGTGTAACCTTGGCTGTCAGCCTGTAATTCCCTTTTTACGACTTTGAGAATTGTTTTCTGCTATAAATCAGGGGGGCCCCCTTGTCTAGGAGAAAAACATTTTGCCAAGGTTCTTAGGCAGCTGGTCTTCTGCCTGGCATTTGAAAATCTTTAAGCTCATTTTAAAATACAAGCCCTGATTAAACATATAAGCTTTAATAAAAATGCAAGCTTATGATTAGATGCCTCAAGGTAAAGGTAAAGGGACCCCTGACCATTAGGTCCAGTCGTGGCTGACTCTGGGGTTACGGCGCTCATCTCGCTTTATTTGCCGAGGGAGCCGGCGTACAGCTTCTGGGTCTTGTGGCCAGCATGACCAAGCCGCTTCTGGAGAACCAGAGCAGCGCATGGAAACGCCGTTTACCTTCCCGCCGGAGCAGTACCTATTTATCTACTTGCACTTTGATGTGCTTTCGAACTGCTAGGTTGGCAGGAGCAGGGACCGAGTAACAGGAGCTCACCCCATTGCGGGGATTCAAACCGCCGACCTTCTGATCGGCAAGTCCTAGGCTCTGTGGTTTAACCCACAGCGCCACCCGTGTCCCACTTCCATTGTAAAGACAGATGTAAAGAAATAATTCAACTTATCTACAATGTATGCATGTCCACTTATGCATCTTTGAAAAAGAGGACCCTTGGAAAAATCAGTCATAAAATTGTGTATGTCAATCTTTATGTATAAATAAAACGTAGAAATAATTTCTATAATATAAACAGAAATAGAATACATTTCACAAACAGGGGAAGTCTAATCTGATTGGGCCATCTGTGTGCTTGCTAAGCCTACCCCGGGGCACTAACCATTGATGGGCAGCTTTGAGGCCCCTCCCTTCTTAGGGTTCCTTATCCTTAAAGCAGACTCAGACTGGACCACCCTTCAAATAGAGGACTGATATCAGTGGAGGACTCTCATCATAATGTAGGACACATAACAATCCTAAATAAAGGTCAGGCACGTGGTTGGTCTTATAAGAAAAATGTGAAATGTAAGGGAGGGGTGAAATTACCCTGTGTGAAGAACCTACCAGAATCACATTTAATAAAATGGATTTTAGTCAGAGGCTTATAGCCTATTATTTTAGGGTCCAAAATATATCCCATCTTATAACTATCACTTTCATCATCACTGTGTATTTATAATTCTGGATTTGAACAAATGAACACTGTTCTAACTAATGTCTATAAAAAGAAATTATGCCGATATTCCACATGACTGTGAAATATCAGTGTGTGACAAGAAGCCTGAAGGATTTCCTTCCTGTCTTCCTTCCCATCAGGAGCTGCAGTCAAATTTATAGACTGAGACTTTCATGTGGAACATATTTTGACTCAGATACTCTTGCCTGCAAGACTCACAATCTCACATGTGGGTGTTTTATGTAGAAGAGGGGAAAGCAATATGTCATCTTGGCTTCTAATCTCAGATTGCATAAAAATACTTCCACTTTCCTTTGTCAATACTATCAGCACTACCCCACTCTCCTCAACATTTATAATATCCTGTCAGGTCACAGAGGCAGAACAACATGGAGGCAATTTTGGCCTGTGTTTTGCTGAAATGAAATGGATGACAGGAATTGAGGGGGCTTCACCAGGGGCAATAAAACCCCCTGCCTAGTCCCTCCCATAGCTATGGCACAGCTTTGGCAAAGTGCTCTTAGATGGGTCCCTTCCTATGCCAGTGTGCCTCAGTGGGTTTAGCTGGTAGTGGCGGCAGCAACAGTGCTGTGCTGTGTACTGGGTGGGCCTGGTGTTGTCCCTTTTGGAAAAAATCGCCACAGTGCCCATAATATGGTATTGAAGGTATTCTTGGAAAATTAAAATGGCAGTTTTAAGCCACTGCACCCAGGCTGCCTAGGGAAGGAGTGGTCCCTAGTGGGATAGCGAGATCACCACAACTGAGCAAGGATACTATTTACCCAGGATGACAGACAGGAGATGGGTAGATCATCATCCAATTTTCTCTGAGAAGCAGTTTTCATGAACAGTGGCAGGTTGGTGGTGGGGTGCTTTCTCTTCCCTTTAGTTTCTTCAAAGTTGCTCTCCTCAAACTGCTCTTCTGCCCACAAGAAATGAGACCCACACCTTTTTCTTCATTTTGTGGGGGAGGTGTGGGGGTTCAATGATAGGAAGGGAAAGATTCAGCTGTCCCTCTCCCCAGTGTTTTCTTTTTTTCATTCCTGATTGTTGCTTCTGATGCTGCTTTTCAAAAAGAAGGGGGGGGGGGAGAGAACCAGGGAGATACCACTGCACAAGCATGCTTTTGCTTCTGGGAATCATTTTTCTTTTGACAGATTTGGAAGAGTATGGCTTTATTGTCCCCAGTTGCTCCTTGGTCATATACAGATCCTGTAAAATAGTTCAGAAGTGAAGCAACTGTCCCACTTCCAAGAGGGAAGACCATCATTGGTGCAGTTATTGCCATGGAGGGCAATACAGTTTATTGGTTGTTACAAGTGACTACGGCCCTGCGGGATTTGACATCTTTCCGCAGGGCCTGCAAGATGGAGCTGTTCCGCCTGGCCTTCAGCTTAGACTCATTCTGACTCCTTATATGGGATCTAGTATATAAATTTTCCCTTGGCTTTTTTGCTGGCCCATGTAGGACCAGCATGGATAGCTGGCTTGGGTGAATATCTGATGTTTCCTCCCTTTATGGTCTTGATTTATGGTCTACTACTAAAATGAAGCTGCATTTTAACCTATATTTTAAGCTGTATGTTAAGCCGTATTTTAATTAACTGTTTGTTTGTTGTTGTTTTCTTTTTCTTTTTTTCTCTACTACATTTTAATGTAATTCATATTTGGTGTTAGCCACCCTGAGCCCAGCCCTGGCCGGGGAAGGAGAGGTATAAATAAAAAATTATTTATTATTATTTATTATTTAATCCGGGACGCAGGTGGCGCTGTGGGTTAAAGCCTCAGCGCCTAGGACTTGCCAATCGAAAGGTCGGCGGTTCGAATCCCTGCGGCGGGGTGCGCTCCCGCTGCTTGGTCCCAGCGCCTGCCAACCTAGCAGTTCGAAAGCACCTCCGGGTGCAGGTAGATAAATAGCGACCGCTTACCAGCGGGAAGGTAAACGGCGTTTTTCCGTGTGCGGCTCTGGCTCGCCAGAGCAGCGATGTCACGCTGGCCACGTGACCCGGAAATGTCTCCGGACAGCGCTGGCCCCTGGCCTCTTAAGTGAGATGGGCGCACAACCCCAGAGTCTGTCAAGACTGGCCCGTACGGGCAGGGGTACCTAATTATTTAATCCAGACTGAAAATTTAGGCTCAGCCTCTATTCTGTGCAAAATGTATCCCTTCAATAATTTGCTAACATGTATGTATGAAATAAAGGTCAATATTTAAAACGATCAACATTTAAAAACAGCAACAACATAAAACACTTGAAAATGCAGTTAAAACAGCCAAACACCAAAGTATATTACCATAGGAAAAGAAGTTTAGCAAATGAAAAGAGAGAGTGGCTGCAGTATGTGTATAAACTCAAAACAAAGATTTCACGTGTAGAATTGGTAAGCCTTGAGAATCAAGAATGAATGTTCAGGGAAGGAAAGGTCATTGTAAAAGCATCTCCTTTTCTATTCTACAATGCACATAGCATGTCACTTCTAATCTCATAACAAATTTGCAGTGTGAAATAACCTGTACAAGCTTTCCATTGTCTTCAAAGAGTTATCAGATTTAACTACCTTTGCAGTGATGCTTTCTTGCCAGAATATGTTTCAAGTCTACCTTTTTGTGGTATTTCATCACCATCACCATCATTTTATTTACATAATACATTTCCATAATTAAAGCCATGTATGGTGACTTATTTACAAGTTTGCAGACTAAAACAAAAGATAGCACTTGCGTGATTCTTGTTCTTGATCTCTAGCAAATGTGCAAATAATGGCAAAATCTGCTCCTGTTTCCATTTCTGTTGGAATTCTTGGACATTCCTACTTGGGAGTAAGCCCTGTGGAATTCAATAGGATTCACATTTGAGTTGTTGTGACTAAGATTGCACTGTAGTCTATTAACCAGTGATTTTGTCCTTTTTTTTAGAAAGCCAAATAAAGTTCATTGACCTAGATGAACACTTTATGTAATTGTTGTGAAAAACCTTGAGATTATGAATGCTTGGGAAAGGAATTCTTCATCCCATAGGAAATCCATGAACATATGAATGCCTCCAACAAAAAATAAAAATAATGTTTAGGACATCCAGACTGAAACTAAGTGTTCAGGAAACCACAAACACTCTTGATCAGCTGTCCTTTTTGTCCTGGCAGGAAATTTCACAAGGGGGAAAAAATCTGTCAGTATCTCCCCCCCCCCCATCGCCCCCCAGTCTGTTGGAAAAGCTATTTTCCATTCTTAATAAATTTACTGGGAATTTGTTAACCTCAAGTCTCCTGGTTTCTTTCCCATAAAGAGAGCAATTCTTATTTCATGTTTAGAACGTTACCTGTAAATTCATACCCTCTATCATTCAGCAAAGTCAAATAGGTCTTCTTCTCTCCTTGAAGTGAACACATGGAACAAGTCAAAAATGACTCAGCGGGTTTCTTGAGGCCTGTGATACAACCTGCCAATGAAGTGCTAAAATAGTGGCCTAAGAATACCAATTTCTTTGCCGTTGTGAAGGCACTTTCAATGAAAGAAACACAGACATTCCCTCCCCCCATCACACTACTAGAAAGCTGAGTGTTGGAAGATCCAGGGCAGACAAAATATCACACTTCTTCATACAGCACATCATTAAACTATGCTATTTGCTCCCGCAAGAGGTAGTGATGCACAACAATTTGGACAACTTTAAAAGCAGATTAGAAGATTTCTTGGCGAAGAAGTC
This sequence comes from Podarcis cretensis, assembly GCF_951804945.1. Taxonomy (NCBI): domain Eukaryota; kingdom Metazoa; phylum Chordata; class Lepidosauria; order Squamata; family Lacertidae; genus Podarcis; species Podarcis cretensis. The sequence goes on from NC_137178.1 coordinate 24,911,482, forward strand.
TATAAATGAGTACTGGCCCAAATGGCAATGGTTGACCTCCGCAGCCAGTGGCAGAATGCCTTTGGATAGTAGTTGCTGGAAATTGCAGCACTCGGGAGAGTGCAGTTGTGCTCAGACTCCCCTTCCAGGCTTTCTGTGGGTATCCGGTTAATAATAATAATAATAATAATAATAATAATAATAATATTTATACCCCACCCATCTGGCTGGGTTTCCCCAGCCACTCTGGGCAGCTTCCAACAGAATTTTAAAATACAATAACCTATTAAACATTAAAAACTTCCCTAAACAGGGCTGCCTTCAGATGTCTTCTAAAAGTCTGGTAGTTGTTTTTCTCTTTGACATCTGGTGGGAGGGTGTTCCACAGGGTGGGTGCCACTACCGAGAAGGCCCTCTGCCTGGTTCCCTGTAACTTGGCTTCTTGCAGTGAGGGAACCGCCAGAAGGCCCTCGGCGCTGGACCTCAGTGTCCGGGCAGAACAATGGTCAGTACTATGAGAACAGACTGCTGGACTAGATCGGTCATTGACCCAATCCAACAGGACTCTTCTTCTGTTCCTCACCATGATACCTAATACTACATAACATGCTACAAAGAACAATGGGACATCATTGGACTTTGAGATCCCCTGCCTTCACTTCATTGGCTGCTGCTTGTGGTGATGTAGAAAACTGGAGTACGAAGACATCATGACATGCATTTTGTGGTCCCATTCTTTGTTAGTGGTAGGGAAGGTCAAAATGTGGCACTGGTGTTTTCTATGGTAACCATGCAGCCTCCATCATGTCTAGTTCCAGCTTGAACCTGACACACCTGTAACTTTCTCTACCAAGAAAATAAGCACTGTTCCCATTTTACAGAAACTCAATGGGAAGATCTATATACACCTTGAGATCCCACCTTACTGTGTGGTCCTTAGAAGAACCATTTGACATTTTAAAAAATGTGAGTTATCTATAGAATGCTTTGAAGGTGAAACTTGAGGTGAAAGTGTTAAGTATTACTTAGGTCGTTTCCAGACAACCTGTTTATTGAGCATTCATCCCAATTTGTACAATTTGCTTGCAAGGAGCATATTTGATGCTGCATCAAACAAGTGCTACCCTACATTTTCCAGTGCATTTTCTTGTCACTTTCCCTATTGCAAAAAGTCTGATTGGGTGGCAGGGCGCACAAACAGTTATATTGTGCAAGAGTGCCAAATCAATTTAAATGGTGCAACCTGGGCTGGCCAGTATGTGATTGAATTCCACCCCAAAATAGTCTGTCTGTATGTGCCCTTAACGTATTTGTGTGTTTTCATATTGTACAATGGTATTGAGAACTTGTGTTTCTTCAAAAGCCCAGTCATTTGGAGCTGCTGATAAGTCAAGTCATGGCAATTAGTATTTTTAGGCCTTGGCATTGATGCTCCTCTCCAGCGATAGCTCATTTAAAAATCCTAACCCTGTAATTTATTAGCAATATTTAATACCTCAGTGACCATAAAACCTTTGCGTTTTATTGCCACTGATTAACATACCTTTGATGTTCTGCCCAACATTACACAATCCAAAACAAATTACTTTCAGGAAGCTGAATATTATATAAATACAGGAAAGCAATAAATAATGCATAGGCGGAACATTTTTTCAGTGCGTTCTGACATGCCACAATCTCTTCATATGGCTTTGACTTCTGAGGCAGCAGCTCTTCCAGTCCTCCGGGGAGAGTTTTCACCTAGGAGTGCACTTCGCACCATGGTTGCAGCGACAGCAGCTGCCGGGAGCCTGCTTTTGCATGGCTGAGGTTTCATCAACCGCTAAGACCGCAACTCCCCTCCCCCCCCCATCTGCATGATCTTTGCCCAAGGAAGGCTGAAGTTGCCTAGTCAAAGTGCCTTCAGTTACAGTCTTCTCACTAATGGGCCCCAGATGTACACGGAACAGAAACTTCCATTCATTTTGGCGTTTCTCCTCTCCGCTCTCCCCACCCCACCTGCCCTTCAGCCCCTTGGCTTTTGGCAAGAGGTTAAAAAGGAAGGGGAGGGACTTTGTAAAGTAACAAAGGCAACAAAATATATTCGTTAACTAGCTGATTCTGCGGATGGTGCCAGAAGGCTCTTTGTTGATATTGCTGCAACAGACCGCTCTGAAAAATTGGCCTGAGAGAGAATGACATAGGTTTAAACTTGCTCAGACCTAAAGCAAAGGTTTTCATAAGGGTCTTTGGGAGCACGGCATCCAGTTCCCAATGAAATACACTCCTTCTTTGTAGTGACTCTTCAAAGAGTCTCCTTCCTTCCCTAAACCTTGGGGATGGAATCAATCTGGTATAGGTTCTAGGTGTGCAGCTCAATTTTATACACACTGTATATACTCTGAAGTAAGTGTGCCTACAGTTTCTGTTTAGTTGTATTGCTCTCATTGCTGAGTTATGGCATTATGTTGTATGAATAATGCCTGATTATTTCTTTTCTCACCATTTCCCCGTTTACCTCACTCCCAGTTCCCTGCAGCGGTGTTATCTGGAAAAAGTTAAGCAAATCTGATTCAAGAGCAAGTCTCATGTGAATGCCTGTCATTGCTTCTTGTTTGAGTCTACATCTGGCTTGAGCCACATGGGTTGAATTATTTGATCCTCCTGTTACACTTTCCCTTTGTACTCTTCCATGTTGCTTTAAGGTTCATGTTTGAAGTCTTCCCATGGCACCCAATACTAATTTTGACCAACACTTAGAATACTAATGAAATACTACTGTTGCAACAGAAAAAAATTGTTGCCACTATGATGTCTGTTGACTGTCTCCTAGTTTGAGTCTTGTGCAAATTTATTAAAGGAGAATATTCTTAGGAAATTTGAGCAGAGGATTTTGGCCCAATCTTAGTTGTAGGTAGCTGTGATGACAGCTCTGGATCTTCCCTATTTCCAAAGTGAATCCCATCTCTGCCCTTACCACTAGTTTTGGATAGGTAAAATTTACACCAGCTGTGTCTGCATGGGGGACGGTAACCCTGTTTCCTTCCTAATTTTGCCAGAGCATCCTTGTCAGGAACACAGATCTATTGCATATGAAAGAGATAAACTGGCAGTACAGCCAAAGGCAGCTGCTAATTGTGTCAGCTCCTACTGGCCTGAGGGGATGAGTTTGGATGTTTTAAGCAGATGGTCAGTAAGTCAAGAAACGTAGGTGGTTGCAGATTTTGATCAGGCCTTTCCTGTGATACTCAAGTGCAGAAAACCTTATGCTCATCCTCACCTGTGTTTACTGGAATCTTATTGACAGGTACTTTGCTATCCTCCACCCAGTGAATCACATAAGAAGCTAGCAAGATGAGTCAGTTATAGACCAGGTGCTGATCTTTTATCCGCACTCAATAACTTTTGTGCAGAAATACAAAGGTAGGGAGGCATGTGCCCGAATATGATACAGACAAAAGAACAAACTTAGCTACTGATTCCACTTAAGTTGACACGCCATTTAGTTATGAGCAAAGGCTACATCATAGCAATACACAGAATCTCAATTATCTTGAGTCCCTTGAATGATTGTGTGAATTTAGTGTGTCCTCACTCCTGGTTTCTTCTTCATCAGTGTCCTCTATTGTTAACAACCCTATTTATCTGGACTTGGAAACAACCAAAGGCTTTGAATCTCCTCTAGGCAATTTGAATAAATGCTGGTGGATTATATTGTTGACATGACACCTTTTGTGCAGGTATAATCTGTGCCTGGTAGGAGTGAATTTTCATAACGACCTGCTTTGCTTAATAATTGGCTGTTGGCTCTAGCATTCCCCAGGTGTAGTGCTGAAGACTGATCTCATAAAACCAAGCACTTACATCACATAAAGGACAAAGTCACCTTCCATACCTGAAATCACAAAATGGTGCGTGAACCCATGAAAATAATTTAGTGGAAAAAATGGTTTTGAAATTTCCGTGTTTTGGGCTTTTCTCCACTTTCCCTCATCACTCCTCCATGTCTGAGACCTGGTGCACAGCTCAAAAGGCTACTTTGTATGACAAGCCATTTTGCCATGCAATACTTAAGCAAAAATAGCATATGTTAAAAGGATATCAGCCTCTCTTCTGAATTAACATCCTAAGTGCAAGTTTTAATGCAGACATGGATAAGAAGATTTTCCTGACTTAAATATCTTATAAATGGTACTTACAATTTCTTTTCCTTCTGCTCCTCATTTTGAAGCAGTTTCTTAGCAATCTGCTTACATCAAAAATCATGGTCTGCAGTACTCAAAAAGAGAAGAGATAAAAGGCCCTAATAAATAGAAGGTGTGTTATTGCAAATGAAGTGTTATTGCCATACTATTTCTTTTGTCTGATATCTAGTTCAGGTACTCATTGATTTCTAAGGACACATTAAACAACCACCACCACCCTCCAAGAAGCTTAGGACAATGTATATCAAGCTATCTAATTTGATTTTCACAACAACCTTGTGAGGTAGATTAGGTTAGGAGATGGACCCTGTACAGGTGACTTGTACCTTTGTATAATCAATGTATGGTAGGGGGAATGGAATCATGCCTCTGATTTCCATGTGGTGATTATACCTTGTGTACAACAGAATTTACATGAAATAAATAAATAAATTGTCCAGTAGCACCTTAGAGACCAACTAAGTTTGTTCTGGTATAAGCTTTTGTGTGCATGCACACTTCTTCAGATACCACACACTTCTTCAGATGCATTTTTCCATGTTAACCTGCTCTTTAAAGATCAATCAGAGCAAACGTCAATCCATGGAAAACCCAAATTGACATTTGCTCCAATTCAGCTTTAAAGAGCAGGTTTTCAAGGGGAAAGATCGGGGATAGATCGGGGGTGAGGGTTGTGGCATTAAAGTTAGATCTTGTATATACAGAGGCTGAACACTACTGCCCTAAAGCTTTGTCTAAGCATTTCACAAGCTGTGCTTATGTCAGTAAGTTATGGAAGAGGTCACAGGAAAGAGAGTTTATTACTGACATATATTTGCACCTCAGTAGTTGCAGTTAGAGGGGAAAGGAAAAAACACTTACGGAAAGATTGCCAAAAATGAGGCTTCTAAATTTTGATGTGGAATTTGCCTCAAACTGATTTCTAACTCTATCAAATTAAAGTTTACGGTGATTATAAAATAAAGATTTTTGCACGATACATCATTCTCTTTATGAGTAGCCTGGAGGACAGAAAATTATGTAGGAATCTCTTTTTAGCTTTCTCAAGTTACTTAAGTATCATGATACGTAATAACGAAATTATCTTGGATTAAATATAAAAGGGTTTTTCAGCAGTTGGACTTGAGACAATTATAACATAACTTAAAACTTTTATTGCCTATTTCTAAGTTTAAAGAAAGTTCATCATTCTTCCTAGGAAGAAGACGTTTCAGTCATTATTGTATATTTTATGAGGGTAAACTTAGATGTTCCAGTTCTAGCCAAGGTGATTCACACATCTGTGTAGAGATCAGAACAGTGCTTGAGTGTAGAAAAAGATGTTGTATGAAGCAAAAACCCACATTCAGCACCATATGCACAGCTTATCATATGATTAGCACCCCTGACTTGATTCTGATTCCCACAGAGAAGTACTGAATTCAGGCACTGCACTCTCCTTTTCTCTTTCTCCAGTGGGCAATCAGTTTACAGTTATGTGCTCAGTTGGGAGAGAGGGGAAACACAAACACAGTTTCCCCAAGCAGAAAGATCTCTCAGTCAGGGCAAGAGCTTCCACAAAGCACTCATAACCCACCTACTTTCAGCAGCCAGAAATACCATAACCAGACACTGGAGAGACCTGTCAGGAGTAAGCATGGACCAATGTTACCAAATAGTATGGGAAACAGCCCTACTAGAAAAATTAACCAGTAAACTGAAACTGACACGGGGACAAACAGAAGAAGACTCACAAACAAACGACCACACCCTAGGCCAACCCCAACCTCTCTCATCACCAAAGGAACACAAGTGAACAGCAGAGAACCGGCATGAGTAACGCTGACACCAAACCCTACATACATTAAGCAAAATAGAAACACCGCCACCCGACCCCACCCATCTTCCCCCCTCCACCCCTTTTCTTCCTAATGTCTCAACAAATGAAACTGATTTGTAAAAATGTTACATGGAAAAAATACAAGAGACATTACACATACTTCTGTAAAACAAGAAAATCTTTAATAATAATAAAAAATACCAACATTTTGCCACCACAGAAAGATAAAGGAAAAACCAATAATTGTGCTAAATGAATCTTGAAAAGCCATTGGGGCTGTACTTCTTCCCAACATAATTTCCCAAAGTGCTGTACGTGCTATGATGGAGGCCCTGACAACTATTGACAGCCACCCATTCCAGTAATTTACCTAGTCCTTTTCAAAACTAGACTGGACTTCGAAGGAAATGGTTAACTAGTTGTAGTAAAATGCCATGCTGTATTGGAAACGGCTCCCTTCACTCACATTCAAGTGTCTGTGTGCATACATACACATGAGCGTCTATGCACTCCATGTAGATTTTTTTAAAGAAAGGCTTTGTGAGAAACTGCTTGTCAGTCTGATCCTGTGCGTTTGCTCAGTGTCCAGTGCTGCTTTGTTTACTACAAACACTGCTACTTTCATCTTTTCAGAGGACATAATAAAGCCATTAAAATTGTTATTGGCACAGAGCACAAGGCTTGATTAAATCTTGGCAAGACATGGCTACCAAACTCTGTTCCTTTTCTCCTCCCTCCCCCTCCACACCAGAGTGATATTAAATCACTAAAGCCACAAGAAGAAACTCAAATTACTTAAGTAAGACGGTACTTTCCATTTTAGCTTACCCCAGGCAAATTAAACAGGCCCCCTTGAAACAGTGACAAGAAGAGTTATAGGAGCTTAAGAGCACCAGACACCAATTACATTTTGAGAACTAAATGCCATAATTAACAAGACATATACTTTAATCTAAAGCAACTCAAATATGTGGCTGGATAAAGAAAAAAGGTATAGATAAACTCTGTAATTATAATAAATCAGTGCACAGGGGAAATGTATACCTTTGAGGGATATTTCTTTATTCCGCAATTAACTTTCAGATGTCTCACTAAGCATTCTTCCTTCCACCATCTGTATATGCCACAGAGCACCCTTTACCTCTCTTTTACCCTTCCATCACCACCCATTCCATCCTGTGAAGTATCCCAATTTTGGGACTTGGTTATAGGCATTTAGAGGTTCATCTTCCGTGGCACTTTGATAACAGGATTGAGATGGGATGGAAAGAAGTATTAGGCTAATGGAAAACTTCTGCTAATAAGCCCTTCAATAGTTGAATCATAGAATTGCAGAGTTGGAAGGGACCAACCCCCTGCAATGCAACTAGATCATAAATGGCAGATGGTCATCCAACCTCTGCTTAAAAACTTCCAATGAAAGAGAGCCCATCGCATACCAAGGGACACCGTTCCACTGTAGAATAGCTCTTACTGTTCTTCCTGATGTTGGAATCTCTTTTTTTGTAATTTGAATCCATTGGATCAGTCCTAGCCTCCAGAGCAGGAGAAAACAAGATTGCTCCATTCTCCAAGTTGCAGCACTTTAAGTATTTGAAGATGGCTATCATATCTCCTCTCAGTTTCCTATTTACTAGGTTAAACATACCTAAGTCCCTCAACCACTCCTTATAAGGCTTGGTTTCCAGACCTTTTATAATCTTGAACACATTCTAGCTTGTCAATATCCTTCTTAAATTGTAGCAGCCAGAACTGGACACAATTACCCTGGTGTGGTCTGACCAATGCAGAATAGAAAGGACTGTTACTTTCCTTTTTTGGGACACTACACTTCTGTTGATGCAGCCTATATGCAACCATTCACAGTGGGATCAGGTGTTAAACAGGGTTGTGTTATCGCCCCAAATCTATTTATTATTTTCAATGCCATGATCCTATACTTTGTTGAAGGGAAACTCCCCACTGGAGTAGAAATCAGATATCGAACAGATGGAAAGCTCTGTAATCTGAGTAGGCTGAAAGCAAAGAGTAAGGTTACCGTAACTTCTGTCATAGAGCTTCAGTATGCTGATGACAACGTAGTGTGTGCACACTCAGAGGATGACCTCCAAACCATCATAAATATCTTCACAGAAGCTTACCAAAAAGCTTGGCCTATTGCTCAACATCCAAAAAACCAAAGTACTGCACCAACAAACACAAACCAATATTGGAAAGTGTTGATCACTTCTCCTACCTGGACAGTTATCTTTCCACAAGGGCCGACTGTGACGTCAAAATCCAGCATTGCCTGAGCTCTAGTAGTACAGCTTTCTCCCAGTTGAAGTGCAGAGCGTTTGAGGACTGGGACATTCTCAGGGAAACCAAAATTATTATTTACATAGCTATTGTACTACTTACCTTACTGTATGCTTGTGAAATACGGACCACTTATAAACGCCATCACCAACTCCTTGAAAAATTCCATCAACGGTGTCTCCAAAACTTTTTAACACATCACTTGGGAAGACAGGCGAACTAATGCCAGTGTACTGGAAAAAGCAAAGATCACCAGTGTTGAAGCAATGATTCTTCAACATCAGCTTCGTTCTACTGGTCATGTTTGGATGCCTGATTATTGTCTGCCAAAGCAACTACTCTATTCCAAGCCTATAAATGGGAAGCGTAATGGTGGTGGTCAACAAAAGAGGTTTAAAGACTGTTTCAAGGCAAATCTTTAAAAAAAGTAGTATAAACACCGACAATTGGGGAACACTGGCCTGCAAGTGCTCCAATTGGAGAACAGCCTTTACCAAAGGTGTCATGGACTTTAAAGACGCTCGAACTCAGGATGAAAGGGAGAAAAGTGCTAAGAGGAAGACAGGTTTGGCAAACCCTCACGGTGATCATCTCCCACCCAGAAACCTATGTCCCCACTGTGTGAATCCAAAATTGGCCTCCACAGTCACTTACGGACTTACTGTTAAGACTGTGTTGATGGAAGACAATCTTACTTGGCTACGAGTGATTGCCAAAGATGAAGAAAGACTTGGGTGCAGTTTATCAGGTCCTAGAGATCTGAATTCATTTAAATGAATTCATCCATTACCACCTCTTTTCCTACCTTGGGCTACAGCTCCCTCCTTGTATCATTCTTTCTGTTATCACCAGGTTGGGCACTGCTTTTCTCTTGGGTGAACACCCAAGCAAAGTGAAGACCCAAGCAAAGCATTGGCTTTCTTGTAACCAGAATGCCCAACGAGATGAACCTTTGGTCTAATCCAACCTTTGGCTAAACACTTGTTCTCCTATTCTGATAACCAAGTTTGAAAAGTTACATTGAATCCCTAATGCTCTTGCTGTCAAAGATAACCAGAGTTGGGGTGTGTGTGTTAACTTTCAGATAGGGGACACTATACAATCCTCTTTTAGTTTTTTGAAGGAAGACGTGAAGCAGAAACAGAACCAGACAAGTATGAAGAGGAATGGAGACAAGACCGTTAAAAGTGATGTTTTGTGGATATAGAATGAACGTGTCAAGGTTAAAGTATTCCTCTAATCCCAGGGTCAGGAAAGAAAGCTGCTGCTAATAAAGTCCTTCTGTGCCATTTTATTCACTCCGCTAAAGGAAGGAGGGCAGCCAGGAGACCAATTACAAATCACTCGTCTGATGCCTTTAATCCCCTTATTTCCATTTCTCATCAGGAAGAAAAGCACCTCCCCCCTTTTCTCACTCAAATAAACACAGAATTCCAAAATTTGGGCACAGTATGTGTGTGTTGAATTTGGCTGCAGGAAAAGTTTGACAGGCATAATACTACGATCGTATTCTATAGTCCTTCCCATTCCTCTTGCTATCTGCTGCTTCCAGAACACACATAAGGGATGGATTTTCATGTACCCAGCAAAAGTCTCCTGGCCCACCTTACATAGAACCAAACATATAATTAACAAAAAAGATATGAAAGAAAGCCAAAGCCTCTGATCACTTTCTGTGCATCACAGAGGTTCCATCTGCACTATACTTTCAAAGCAGCATTATAACACTTTAAATAGTCATGCTTTCCCCCAAAGAATCCTGGGAACTGTAGTTTGCCAGGACTTAAGCCTTGGAATCTGTTTTAAATACATTGTTAAGCCTTGGAGCATGTGATGTAATAAAGAGAATGCGTTTAGCATGTGCAGAGTGCATTTCCCAGATTTTGTGGCTTTGAAATTTCAGGCAATGTTGTCTAGACTGGGCTGTTGTTATAGAATAGGGCACTTTGAATCTAATGCGTGCGCATGTAGTAAGCTGGCTACCACTGCTACTTCTTTGCACAAGACAACCACAGATGCGTCGCTGTCCCCTTCAGCAACTTGGCAATTCAGAAAACCGAGTTCCCTCTTAATGGGAAGAGTAAGGAAGGGAACAGCCTCAGAAGTGCTTATGGCTAAGAAGACAATAAATGATGACGACGATGAATGCAATTTCATTCCAGCTGAGCAATCACAACCAGCTCCCACACACGGGGAGCTTCCAGGGCAAAACATGCAACTTCCAGGCAGTATAGAAACTCAGCATGCCTCATTTTAAAATTTACGGTAAGCAGTAAGTCATTGCTGACATGGTTTGTTTATCCTCCTCTTCCTCCAAAAAGTTAAGACTCACCAGCAGATTCATTTTATCCTCAGCACAACCCTGCAAGGTAGGTTAGGCTGAGAGACAGTCATTTCCCTCAGTGCCACATGATCAGCATCCTAGCTGAGTGGGGATTTGAACCCTGCCTCTCTCCCGTTCTGAAACAAACAAAAACCCCACTCTGGTTAGGACACCACATTGCCTCTCAAATCTCTTATAAGCGATGCACGCCTTAAGGCCCTGGGATATTTATTTTAATCAGATAAATGGATTAGTCTGTTCAGTGGGTTGCTCCAGCCACACGATTTTTACAGCAAGAACTGGCACAGAAAGGTTAATGCACATATTCAGAGTGGAGGAATGCATTTTATTATCCTCTTGTATGCCAGACATAGCTCAAGGATTGTCTCACATCAGGGCTAAAAGAGCCTCTATGTGGGTCCTCGGTGGAGGTGCTAACTCAAGCTCTTCTCTCGCTCTTTTTCTTTTCTGCTTATCACTCATTCCCCCCTCAGTCATTCTTTCACTCTTAAGACTGCGTGTCTAATGCTTCTTTCCATCGGGATGGATTGCTGGGTGCCTGCAAGACAACAAACATCAAAATCTGACTGTTATGCTGGCAACGATAAGATATAAGCAGAGATTTCGATGCTGGTTGAGCAACACTTCTCGTTGCGAGTGGAAAAACGACAAACAAAGCCCATGGAGTTTGATTCTGTCTTCAGATAGGCACAGCCCAGGCAACACTTCTTTTATCTGAGGAGATCAGCCACCACACTTGCTGATTTTACAAGTTTTTCACTGAGACAGTACCCAGCGGCTGGAGAAAGGAGTGAGTCTTAGCTGCGTATTCCACTCTCTTTGAAAGTGTGCTACTTGCTTAGTGTTTTATCATTACCTTCAGTGTAGCACTGTAGCATCTTGCATAAAGCCAGCAAACCTTTATACATTCCAAAGAACACTGGAAATGTGTGGGATTGGGCTTCAAATTTGGTGTCAACACAAGCTAGTTTTTGCACACAGCTAATGCAGATGGTGACAGCAGCCACGAAATTAAAAGACGCCTTCTTCTTGGGAGAAAAGCAATGACAAACCTAGACAGCATCTTAAAAAGCAGAGACATCACCTTGCCAACATAGGTCCGTATAGTAAAAGCTATGGTTTTCCCAGTAGTGATGTATGGAAGTGAGAGCTGGACCATAAAGAAGGCTGATTGCCGAAGAATTGATGATGCTTTTGAATTATGGTGCTGGAGGAGACTCTTGAGAGTCCCATGGACTGCAAGAAGATCAAACCTATCCATTCTTAAGGAAATCAGCCCTGAGTGCTCACTGGAAGGACAGATTGTGAAGCTGAGGCTCCAATACTTTGGCCACCTCATGAGAAGAGAAGACTCCCTGGAAAAGACCCTGATGTTGTGAAAGATTGAGGGCACAAGAAGAAGGGGACAACAGAGGACGAGGTGGTTGGGCAGTGTTCTTGAAGCTACCAGCATGAGTTTGACCAAACTGTGCGAGGCAGTGGAAGACAGGAGTGCCTGGCGTTCTCTGGTCCATGGGGTCACGAAGAGTCGGACACGACTAAACGACTAAACAACAACAACAAAAAATGACCAATAGGGTTGCGAGCTAATCAGAAGGTGTGAGGAATTGCACAAACCAGTACACATATCACATCAGTGCCTCCACACAGCTATGTGTTAGTTCTCTACTTCCCTCAAAAAAGCCCCTTTGTGGAACACAGTCACTAAAATAAATGGACTCTAGCCACCCGCCCCAATAAACACAGCACCTGAAATAAAAACACTAATCAAGCCACCGGCACTTCAAAAGCACTTATAAATTGCCATGTTTTGCCATACATCTAAAGTTGGTCAAAGATTGAGCCAGGCAGACCACCTTAGGGAAGACTTTCCATAAATGAGGTATGATAGCTGAAAAACCTCTGACTTGCATATCTGTCCATTCTGACAGCAAATGGGTGTGGAGCAAATTAACTACATGACATGTAAGTCAATTCCCCAATTTTCTACCCTGAGTATTAGCTTTTGACTAACCTGCAAGACGCAGGTGGCGCTGTGGGTTAAACCACAGAGTCTAGGGCTTGCCGATCATAAGGTCGGCAGTTCAAATCCCCGTGACGGGGTGAGCTCCCATTGTTTGGTCCCAGCTCCTGCCCACCTAGCAGTTCAAAAGCACATCAAAGTGCAAGCAGATAATTAGGTACCACTCCAGTGGGAAGGTAAACGGCGTTTCCATGTGCTGCTCTGGTTCGCCAGAAAGCAGCTTCGTCATGCTGGCCACATGACCTGGAAGCTGTATGCTGGCTCCCTCAGCCAGTAAAGCGAGATGAGCACCGCAACCCCAGAGTCATCCATGGCTGGACCTAACGGTCAGGGGTCCCTTTACCTTTAATCTGCAAGAGTCAGCTCATGTTTTCTTGAGATTTTAAATTAGGTTTTATAGATATTTGTGGACACATTTTAATGCATTTTGTATGTTGCAAGCCCCTTGTTATATTTTATGACACATTTTCAAATAAATAAATTTCGCCAGAATGGTACCCAGGTTCCTTATCTAACAAGGGTGGAAAACTACCTTGCTTTCCTACCAAAGGGCTGTTCATTTTCAGGTGATACAAGGAACTGCTTTATCCCAGGTTTAGACTATTTGTCCATCTAGCATTGGATCATCCACTCTGATTGATAGCAGCTTTCCAAAGTCTTATGCGGAGAGAGGTCTTCCTCATCATCCCCTACCAACTTTTTGCCCGTTGTTTAATAGAGATGCTGGGGCTTGATTGAACCTGGGACCTTTCTGTATATAAAGCCCATACTCCACCCATGAGCTACAGTCCCCTTCCCTGGTTTTGCAGTTTCCAGCTTTTCACCAGCAAAAATGGAACTTTGGTGTTCATTACATCTTTACACAAAGTTTCCATGTAAAGCTGAGATGCAAGCGATATAAGACCCCAAAGGGTTCAGCAGTTCTTAAAGCTGTCAAGAGTGAGTTTAGAGGTTAAGTATGGTTTGCGGGCATCATTCAAAAGGAAATGCTTGCAACGTATAGCAGAGGCAAGCTGTTTCACAACAAGCATGTTGTCAGTGGCTCTTCTTCCAAGCGATGCTTCCTCCCAGGTGGCTGCTCCTTTCATACAGGATTCACGTTGTGAACAGCACAGATCTGCCAAAACACAATTCTTTTATTCAGTAGTTGTGGGAATGAGAGGAGCTCTGGAAATCAGAGTCGATATGTGATAGAAATACTGCGGAACAGATGATAGCTAGAAGCAAGGGGCTCAAACTTTTACAGCCGTACTAATGCCAGGGATAATCAGCCTATAAAACTGGGTGAAATGCCACTTCATTTGGCAGAAAGGTGGGGCACAAATTAGATAAACAAATATTTGACCTTTGGGGAAAATCATACACATACCTATCTGGTACCTCTATATTTTTCCCCTTGTGGTGGGGCAAATTGGAGAATAATTTAAATTTTGAAACCAGCTTGGGGAATATGTTTAAACTACCTATCCCCTAGCACCAAGGTGCCCTAATCTGATCCCCCGAAGAAGGGGGGGAGTTGGAGATCCAATAGTGAAGCAAAGCCACATTGAGTTTAGCCCTTGAACTACAGCTGTTTGAAGTACTATTGTCAGTTCTAATCTCTCACAGGCAGGCTGAAAAGTGAACCATATACTAAATACACGCATTACAAATTTCCTACAAAAATGCTTCAGTATAATAAAGAACTTCATCTGCATATATATAGTTACATATAGTTACATGCGACAACTGCGCATAGGAGAGCTGCTTCTGCTTCTATATGACTTAAAGCCAGATGTGACCATATGTTTTCATTTCTGAAAATCTAAATGGCAGCAGCCACCCGCCACAAAATGAACTGAATAACTGACAACTTGGTGCCCTTTATTGGCACCCATGAATACATGCAATCATCATAGGTGGTGTTCCAATGTCCTGTGTTACATATAGGATACAGCTTTCGTATTGTTTCCCTTTTGTGAAGGAAACTTGTAACGCATAAAGGTTTGTTGGTCTTGCTGATGACATAAAACATGAGCGATAATTTTATTAGATCTCGTTGTGGATAAACATTATGAAATCTACTTAGCTTAGCCTGCTATTCTACACAAGAAATGGGGTGTTGGTTGGTAGATGCTGTGTTAATTAAATTTGAAAAGTCTTACAAAAGTCTGTTTCAGGACAGAGATTACCAGACGTAAGGCATTTTTTCTATCACAAGTACCATCAAAAGCAGCTTTCGGGATTATACTCACTTCCTGGCACGTGGCTCACTGTTGCTTCTTGAGACAGGCTAGAGAGCTGAGTGTTCTGTTGTTGTGTTTCCACCACCCAGATTTCTCCACCAGATCCTCTCATCCTTCCTCCACCCCCCCTCGGTAAGCAAGAGAGACTCACCTGCTTGGAAATTAACTTATTATTATAATAATAATTTATTATTTATACCCCGCCCATCTGGCTGGGCTTCCCCAGCCACTCTGGGCGGCTTCCAAAAAAAATATTAAAATACTGTACTACATCAAACATTAAAAGCTTCCCTAAACAGGGCTGCCTTCAGATGTCTTCTATAAGTCTGGTAGTTGTTCTTCTCTTTGACATCTGGTGGGAGGGCGTTCCACAGGGCAGGTGCCACTACCGAGAAGGCCCTCTGCCTCGTTCCCTGTAACTTGGCTTCTCGCAGTGAGGGAACTGCCAGAAGGCCCTCGGTGCTGGACCTCAGTGTCTGGGTAGAACGATGGGGGTGGAGATGCTCCTTAAAGGCTCTGCCCCAGCCAGCAAGCCAAGGCCTCATCATCTGCTCCCAGAATCTGGAATTCCCTCCCTAGAGAAACCAGACTGGTTCCCTCCTTGTCCTTCTATCAGCAAGCGAAGACTTTAACTTCTTCCAACAGGCTTTTGAGAACTGATAGCTTTCAATGAAACTCCTGTGCCGTGCTGTTTTTATCGCAATTGATTGTATGGTTTAAATAGATTTCATATATGTATATGAAAGGTAGAAGATTATAACAAGAGTCTTTGAAGAATAAGGGCATGGTCAATAATAGTATGTGCCACCACACATAACCTTAATTACAGAAGATGGTGCACAGCTTAATGACTGGGTTAAGAACAGATACAGCCAAAACATTTTCATAATTATATTGGCAAAGTTGAAGGTCCGCTGCTGGAAAACAGCTGAACTAAAGTTCAGTTCTATATTGCCTAGTAGTCAGAATTGAGCATTTTCCCATGGAACAAAAATATGGCTCAGATTTATGGAAGGCTTATGTCTAGCATTTCTCCTGCTGCAGAATTCCTCGTTTGGTCAGTTACATTTGAAATACGATCTGACATAGTAGATAGTACTGTTGATCAGACTAGACCAGCCGAAGGAGAAAATGTAAAATTCTGCAGTAATGTGCTAAAGCAATTCTGTTATTTATTGCCAACTATTTGGGAATTAATTTTTTTTTCTTTTGTTACTTCTGGTGAGCGTCATCAGGCACAGTTTACAGATATATTGAAGTTTACTGCTCCTTAAAAGCATACATTTACTTTGGTACTATGATGTCCTGGAAATGGCACAGTGCCACACTTTTTACTGAAAAATCTCGTGTGTAATTATAATATACAATTGAAGTGGAATGAAAATATTTTCCCTTCAAAATTCAATTGTTTGGGGTGTTTGTTAAAAATTACACCAGCATTGTTATTGTTGTTGTTTAGTCCTTTAGTCGTGTCCGACTCTTTGTGACCCCATGGACCAGAGCACGCCAGGCCCTCCTGTCTTCCATTGCCTCCCGCAGTTTGGTCAAACTCATGCTGGTATTACTTGGTATTACTTGGTTGAACTTAAAATAGTTATTTGACACTATTATTATTATTATTAATCCATTGAAGGTGTTGTACATGATCCCTTCCCTCACACATTTTTTCTTTACAACAATCCTGGGAGGTAGGTTAGGCTGAGAGGCTGTAAGCAGCTCAAGGTGACAGATGTATATGTGTATATGACATATATGTGAGAAGGAGATCAAATATGGGAGCTTCCTGAATAGAATGTCCCTATTTTCATCTGAGGAGTGTTGGAAGGTATGCTTTATATGACTTTCCCCAGTCACATTGAACCTCAGGAGAGACCCTCTTAGTAGTCCCATATGCTCCTGAGCTTTATATGACCTCTAAGGTCAGGGCTTTTAGTGCAGTGCCACCAGCCATTTGGAATGTGTTTCTAATGCCTATCAGACAGGAGAAGAGGTACCTGATTTATCTCCTCTGTGTTTTATTTGTTCTTGGTTATCCATACATGATTTAGCAGTTGTTGGGGTGGGTGGGTCATGAGCATTTCTTTTGTTAAATTTGAACACACACATACAGACACATATAGTAAGTCCAACTAGGTATGAACTTGTTTAAACAGAATACATTTTGTGCTGCCAAGAGCATGGGTAGGCAAACTAAGGCCCAGGGGCCAGATCCAGCCCCATCACCTTCTAAATCCGTCCTGCAGACGGTCCTGGAGTCAGCATGTTTTTACATGAGTAGAATGTGTCCTTTTATTTAAAATACACCTCTGGGTTATTTGTGGGTCATAGGAATTTGTTCATATCTTTTTTCAAAATATAGCCCCCCACAAGGTCTGAGGGACAGTGGACCGGCCCCGTGCTGGAAAAGTTTTCTGACCCCTGGCCAAGAGCATACTTCTGAAACAAAAATGTAAATGGGAAATTGATCTGTTATTGTGGCCATTCCTTTATCAGCATACATATTTGTTCAAGGGACTACTTGGGCATGTATAGACTTTCTCATCTTGACGCAGAAATAGTGGGAGTAATTCAGCGGATCCCTCTGCCAGTACAAGCCAATTGTGGGGCAAGGGGAGGAAAAACCCCATTGTGACCCAAACTTGAATCTGGTTTATTCAGTACTATTTTCTTTTCTGAAAACAAATATCCAGATGAGGGAAGTGACAATCTCAAGCAATTCACTGCCATCTTATAGTGAGAGGCGCATTCTATTTAGTAGGAGAAAATTAGGATGAATCCACTAATGAACTTACCTACCAATATCCTCATTCTCTTGTTAAACAACTTTACAGAAGAACCACTTTGGGACAAACTGCAAGGAACAAGTGAAATAATTAGTTCTCTTGTGGTTCCTGGGGAATCACCCCCCCCCCCAATAATATCTCCTTAATTTATAAGTTAGGGCCATTATCCAGCACCATCTAGTGGAAGTAGCCAGCACATGTTTCTGTGATATTAGATCCTGTTTGTACTACAGGATTTTCTGTAAAATTTGTGGGTTTTCGCTTCACAGACACAGTGCTACTCAAGCGGTACTCATTAGAGGAAGCGTCCTTCATTTGATCCCAAATTTTAAACCTTGAATGAAGCTCCTCCTTTCACTAGTCCCCCCCCCCCCCCCGGTGGCTGCAGTTCCCAGAGTTCCCTGGGAAGAGGGGTTAATTGTCAAATTAACTCTGGGAATTGTACTTCGGTGAGGGGAACAGCGGGTGTCCAAACAACTCTCAGCGCCCTTAACAAACTACAGTTCCCAGGATTCTTTGGGGGAAGCCATGACTGATTAAAGTGGTGTAATTTTAATTTATATGTATAGTGCAGATGTAGCTTGAATGACTCTTTTGCAAAATTAAGTTCCCACCCGGAAGCATCTTTAGTTTGGTTGGGGCTAATACACTTTCTGATACCTTTTACTCATGACTTGTTGGGGTGTGGGGGTATTTTTTAATGAAATACCATAAATATAATAAATTATGAAATGCCAGTCCTAAGAATTAGGAGCAGCCTTTTTTCCAGCCTGGTCCTATGGGTGTCTGCCAGGGACTGCTGCTGTGCAAGTGCTGGAATAAGTATGCTTAAGTACCATTGATAGGGACGCGGGTGGCATTGCGGTCTAAACCACAGAGCCTAGGGCTTGCTGATTGGAAGGTTGGCGGTTCGAATCCCCGTGACGGGGTGAGCTCCTGTTGCTCGGTCCCAGCTCTTGCCAACCGAGCAGTTCAAAAGCACATCAAAGTGCAAGTAGATAAATAGGTACTGCTCCGGCGGGAAGGTAAATGGCGTTTCTGTGCGCTGCTCTTGTTCGCCCGAAGCAGCTTAGTCATGCTGGCCACATGACCCGGAAGCTGTACGCCGGCTCCCTCGGTCAATAAAGCGAGATGAGCGCCGCAACCCCAGAGTCGGCCACAACTGGACCTAACAGTCAGAGGTCCCTTTACCTTTAAGTACCATTGGAATAAAATTGACCACCAAGATAAATTCAGTACCAAAATAAAACATACAAAGGAGCTCCAAACAGGGCACTGGATGTATTATAGCCGCTGCTCCAACCTTCCAGAAGCCTCTGATTTAAGCAATTGTGTGTGGTTAGTCAACTGATTCCTTTTTAAAACCAAAATGTTGAAACCTTTCAGCTATAAGCCATTCTATTTTACCTCTCACAACATTATTATTACTATTATTATTATTATTAACACTACTAGAGTATTTTTTCTATCTGCATACTTGCCAGGTCAATCCTATGTGGCATAATTATGACAGCAGTAAACAGAGGACAAAAGGCCGCAATAGTAACAGTAGGTCAGGGATAATTACACCAGAAATGTGTGCATGTTTCCATTTGTACATGGCTTTAAAAGTTATGTTGGCTGTGGGCTTAACCCAAATTCATTCTATCTGCCTCAGGTACCTGCTTGAAACACTTCTCTCTAATCCTAGATTATCTCAATACAGGGATTTCCCTTGTTACTTTCAAATGCCAGAAGCACTTGTCAGATTGAAATGGGACAGCCTTTTTTAGAAACAGCACCACCTGGGATCACTCGTGTCTGCCGATGGGCAAGTTATTTTATCACGTTGAGAAAATCCAGAGACAGCAGAATAGGAATAAGCAATGCACTCTGCTCGGTAGCAAAAGTCTTAAGGTTTTGTTGTGCTGACCTGCAAAACTGACCTGAAATTTTATTCTCATTTTGCCAGCCATTTCTCCCCCATGGCAGGTTATGGCCAAGTGTAAAGATTACTTGCAGAGTCATTAACAACCAATAGAATAATACAGGGGACATTGAGAAAGACCAGCTACAGGGAACTAAACCTCTTCTCCAATGTCAGGCCAACACTTCAAAGGGTTGTAGAGCATAGCTTGCTGGAGAATGCATGACTTCGGTTTCTAAAAAGCAAAAATCCCCCTTTGAGCAAAAACTGCATAACTACTACTGTTACTACTACCATTATTACTACTAATAACATCTATTTTACTACTACTAATTGCATATTGAGACCTTTAAACCTCCCCCTTAAATAAATTCACACAAGATTCAAATTTGGGTTTGGTTTTTGGCAGAATTTAGGCCACAACTTTATTGATTACAGCAAGTGACTGGTTGCATAGGCTCTGGTTCGACTAGTTCTCTGCACTGTTGCAGGTAGCACTGACCCAGAGCACCAGCATAGGTCAGACTAGGGTGAACACCTGGATAGGCAGAAGGCTGGGAGCAGGCTATCTCTGCCACCCAAATGCCTCCCTGGACTCAGGCATGGGCACAACCCCCTCACAGGGTTGACCAAACCATCAAGTCCCTGGATTCCTTTAATGGAATACCCTTCACATAGGGATGGCGAGAGCGTTCTCTCATCCCTATTACCTGAACCAGAGCCTATCTGCAACCTTACAGGTTGTGACGATTTGCTACGCAGCAGGCGAAACCCAAATGGCACCAGCCAATCAGCCATGTGGGGAAAATTCCTGCTGTGCCCCTGTCCCAACGACAGATGACACACGACGGCATAGTAAGGTCAAACACAAAGCCCTAAATACAGGGAGAGGAGGGCAGGTGTTCTGATGCACGCACTGAAAGAGGAAGCTCTGGGTCACGTGCATAGGTATATTTAGGTCCCTTGATCCGTTTAGCCTGCGTCCCATTGGCCTGATTGAACCCTGCATCAAGGGACCTACCAATTGGGTGTTGTGGCCATCCAAATGTACCCACCGACAACACAGGGTTAGGTTGCCAGGCCCCACCGCAACACATGCCCTCTTTAAGGGAGGACCTGATTAACAACATGTATTTATATAGCAACATCAATGTACATGGCTCTGTGCCCAATTGAAATACGAATTTCTACCCTAAGGAGCATGCCATCTAAAACAACAAATAATACAATAAAAATCAACAGTTTAAAATACAGAATTACGTTACATTACATCAGATAAAATCAAACCAGCCAACCAGACCCAAAGGATAAAATTTTAAAGAGAGATTTAAACATACAGAGTGAGGGAGCAGCCCACAAATGTTCCATAAGATATAATATAAAATTTCTAACAACACAACACTCATCCAATCTCACATGCCATCCATTCACACAACCGTTATAATCATTCACTACCTCTCCTAACCACTTAGTCATAAACCACTCACACTCAACAATGTTACAACCCACATACAAAGGATCACTACCAAGTATACACATATAAGATACACTCTTAATACCTGAAGCAGTAATGGACTCATGCCCTACTGCCACTGGACCACCTAATAATCCTCTCTCATCTCTCACCTCGGGTCCAGACCTGTACCAGAACAGGCAATGTTCTAGGTTCTTTCAGTAGTGCACTAGCTGTATCATCTAGTTTACTTCTCTATGTGTCACAAAACAAAATGGTGGTTGCTCCTTAGAAACCTGAAATCACTGTGGCCTTTTCTTAGAGGTATGTCAATGGGGACTATCATGATAAGATCCTGCACAACAGCCAAGATGCTGGATACTGATTCTTGTGCTGGACTCTAGGAATCAGACCCATGAAGCCACCACAGCAAACTGCTTAGTTGAAGGGATGATGGCTAGTCAACCAAGCAGTGATATCTCCAGAATCCATTTCAGTCTCATTCCATGGAATGAGACACTCCACCACTGTAAGTGCTTGCTTGAAAAGCTGACACAAACACTTAATTGCTAATTGATATGTGGCTAAAGTCTTTTTCTGGCAGTGCCCTGAACATTGACTGCAGTTGGGCACCAGTTATCTACTCTAGACTAGTCACCATTGAAATGCATAGCCAGACACACTTTTGAAATGCTATCATATCAAATTGAGATAATTCATCATCACATGACTGAAATTATTCCTACCATAGCAGGCTGCTGGTACAAGAAAAGAACAAGAAGTGAACACCTCATCAGTTAACACATGTCTCTCTCACATCCTCATTTTAGAATGCCATTAATTCAAGCTACCTTTTGCGGTTCCTCAGAAGTGCCTTTCTTGTCTTGTAGGAATTGAGGGTGCTAATAAAACTGAAGCAAACTGTACACCTTTTCCTTGCATTTTAGCCTCCTACTCCCCAAGAGATGTCAAGCATTTGGCTAACAACACTTCTCTCTGTGGGACTTTAAATCCTCTGATTTCCCATTTGGCATCATCAGGAAGAATGTGTGACAAAACATTTGTTGAGGACTATCAAGACTTTAGTTGAAAAAGACTGACTAAGGTGCATTTACGTGAAGCTATTTCAATGATGGCTTTAGGGTAGAATTATTTTCTTCCCTAGCCAATTCTATTATTCTTCTGCTCCATAAGTGCTGTGCGGGACAGAGACCAAGCTGTTCTACACTAGACTATATTTAAGCCTGTGATTAGAATTTGGGATCAGGCTATTGCTAAATATTTTGATATTATAAATCAGTGAATGACCCAGCATCGTTATGGTTCATGCAGTGATAAGTGGAAGCAGAAAGGCTGGTGATTCAGAAAAGTTCTGTAGTCTCCCCCCCCCCCCCTTTCCAGTCAGAATGCCTTCCTTCACATAGCTGCCAAATGCCCTTTTCCCCTTCCTCTCTAGCAGAGTGACAAATGTGACCAAAATGTTTCTGAAGCTTGGAAAACAAAATGTGTCTCATTTGAAGCCAAAGTAAGCTTTAACTGCACATTAGGGAATGAAGGGGCATTTTGAAAGTTTAGAAATAAGAATTCACATTGACATATTCAATGTAAAATCCAACACTTCCTTTACCCTTAAGGAGACACCACACACGTTGGCTCAATATGCTCTCACTTCAGTATAGTACAAAAGGCTATAACCTATCCATTAACTAATCAATTTTATTCTTAGAACACATATTCACACACTAATTCATTCTGTGGCCACTATGAGAACATGGTGTTAGAGTAGATAGGTAAAGGTAAATGACCCCTGGGTGGTTAAGGATGCGGGTGGCACTGTGGTCTAAACCACTGAGCCTCTTGGACTTGCTGATCAGAAGGTCAGTGGTTTGAATCCCCACGATGGAGTGAGCTCCCGCTGCTCTGTCCCCGCTCCTGCCAACCTAGCAGTTCGAAAGCATGCCAGTGCAAGTAAATAGGTACCATTGCAGCGGGAAGGTAAATGGCATTTCCATGTGTTCTGGCTTCTGGCACAGTGTTCTGTTGTGCCATAAGTGGTTTAGTCATGCTGGCCACATGCCCCGGAAAGCTGTATGTGAACAAATGCCGGCTTCTTTGGCCTGAAAGCAAGATGAGTGCAACAACCCTTAGTCGCCTTTGACTGAACTTAACTGTCCAGGGGTCCTTTACCTTTTTTTACCTTTTAGATATGCCTTTGGCCTGCTCCAGTGGGGTTCTTCTTATGTTATTAGGTTCTAACAATCAGCACATTTTCATGGTCTCCACAGCTCACCTTTCTATTGCCTATTTTATTCTCATGATGGAATCACAATTCATCTCTGATTTAAATGTTTTATTAATTCACAGAGCGATCCAATGCATGTTTATTTATTTTATAGTGTTCAGTGCAGCTTACATATACATAGCATTATGCAGTCACTTCCTCAAATCATTATTTAGTGTGTTCATAATCCAGGTTTATTAGAGAAAGCTGGCATAATTCTCTCTTTCCAGACCGGTTGACCACAGCGTAACACACCCAAGCATATAACAAGAGATGAAAGCAAGTATGAAAGACATGCAGAGAGGGCAGTGTGGTACTCTAAAGCTGCCTTCCTTTGTGGTGGCTAATTTAACCCCTCAACCACAAAAAAGAGAGTTTGCTTTAAGAAAATGAAAACAACATGAATTCTTCTTAGAATCACAACCTGCATTATTTCCAGCTGTAAAATGCAACTGCACAAATAAAGAGCCCATTCTGCAATTTACTTTTGGGAAGAAAATGTTTATAACAACTAGCTACTGTACAATAGCATTTAGCTCTTTGATCTCATGGGTACGCCTTGCTAAAACAAGCAAAAGTAAATAGATACCAAGGGGGTACCTCAGCATGATTTCTGTCTCCCAAGTTTCATTGGGTCACGTGATTTTAGGGCATAAAACACCCACTGTTGTTAAAAATCAAAGGGGAATGAGAACTGTCAGTGCAAACAGAAGTTCCAGCACTCAGATCAATAGCTTTCTACATCTCACTGATTCAAAAAAAGCAAAACAAAATCTGGCTTTATATATCTAGTCACAACCAATTGAGTTATAATGAAATTTAGAAGTCAAGAGCTGCATTCTGGGATGAGTAAAAGAAAACTTTACACTTACACATTTGTTTCTTCCCTTTGTGTGCTGTGCTCCACTCTTTGTAGCTCTGCTCCCCTCTCCCAACCCTAGTCCAACACTCTAACCACTTTTCTACACTAGCTCACTGGCAGAGACCCCAGAACATACGGGATGCAATGAACAGCAATAATTACATCACTGTGAGATATTTTTGACAATCTATCTTTTAAGCAGTGTTTATTGTATTTGTATGAGCCATGGCTGCAACATGGTGTACACATGGCTTCCCTTATTGCTATAATTATAGCATAGTTTACAGGATCCCAGCTCAGCTATGAACATGGCAGCAACCCACACATTTCTGAGGTGATCACAAGGGGACATGTCAAGAATAAACCACCCCTCTGTCCTCTGTTGGCTTACTCTGTGGATCATTTGCTGCATTAACACTAATGGTAGGAGCAATGAACACAAATTCTCACAGGGCCTTAACTTGGGAAAGAAGCGGACTGATTAAATTAAAGGTGACAATTATGATAAAGTGCACAGATGTTGTTCACTACTTGGTTTGCAGCAGTAAATTTTACTTATGGAAGCTAATATAGATATAAAGAGACAGGCATGTCACATCACAACATATGTATGCTGTTGCGGTTTGGTGGCTGGGCAACTCCTAACTGATCTGTTCCCATCTTTATAGATAATAGCTTGTGGGCAATTCACCTGTCATCCAGTGATGAGCAACCATTGCATCACCTTCTGTTGTTTTTCAACCCCTGAGGCTGGTAAGACTTATTGCTTCCTTGATATGGAAAGATAAAAGGAAAGAACATCAAACTAAGGTATAGGAGAGTGGGGGGGGAACCCTTATACTATAAGAATTTGCCTTTTGGTCTCATTTCTTTGCCTCTCTGTGTCTCCTCTTTCAGATTTCATTGTACCCTGTCTGTGGTTTTCCTTCCTTAATAAGGAGTTATTCATTTAGATGTAGCTTGTGTGCTATTGCACAACAAAATATTTAAGATGCACATGTTAAACTAAGACTACATTGTCCCAGCCGAGTTAGAGCTGATTCACACATTCAGTATACAGGTATATCTTCCCAAAATGATCTGAGCCTTTCGTGTCCAGGATTGTCAAAATCTGAGGCTGACCATATAGCCTGGAGCTTTTGCTTTTGCCCAGCCAAGGTTAAGCCAGATCTGGAAAAGTACAGAAAAGTAGTCTAGACCCAGAGAACTATAATTGGACCATATTTCTAAATTCTCTATTATGGCCCTAAAGATCAACTGAGAGTGTCTTCTTGACTGAACTATTGATCCAAGTACTGTATCAAGGGATCACATAGCCATTTTCATTCTCCTCAAAACTCTTGAAATGACTTCCTCTATAGGTCTATCAAATTCCAACCTAGAATGCCTTCTAAGAGTGATATATGTCTCTCTTATTTTGGCAACCTTTCAGAGAATAGTGTGGGCTAGCTTTGATTTCAAGATTCTATATCAAATAAAAGGTATACTGTTTATTAACTACATATATTTCTTAAACTGTTCTTAACCATTTTGAAGATCAATATTTAAATAAATGAATGTGTTGGTTTTGGCTTTCAGTAGGTATTTCAATTTGCTTTTGCTGGCTTTTATAGTTTGCATGTAGTATTGTCAGAGCTGCCTCCAGGTCCCAGCTCACAGAGGACCAACGCTAGGCTGGAGTTATGTACAAAAGTCTTTATTGAGGTTCAGTTTCCATTTTAAAGCCGCAGCGCGCAGCTCTACGTCTCGACCTTAGACCGGCGAAGTCCCGTCTGAGTCTCCGCCCCTTCCACACCAGTTTAACGCTCTCGCTTTGCTCCACCTCTTCCTAAGTTCCTTTCTCCTCTGGGCCCTCCTGCCCGCTAGGGTTTCATCCTTTCTGGAGTCCTCTGACGCTGACCCTGATGATTCTTCCCCCTCCTTCCGGCGGGCTTTAGGACCTGGTTCCCTATCCGGGCTACCTTCTGTGCCGCTCGCCTGTACATTTGAACTTGGCGCGCGCGCCCAGCCTGCAACTTTCCTCTTGACCGTTCCGATGGAGGCGTGGCCAACCCTGACTCATCTTCTCTCGCTGGTGGTGCATATGTGGGCTCTGATACCTGGGACTCCTCCCCCCCACTACGCTCTGGTGGGGAAGCTGGTCCTGATTTCCAACTGCTGCTCTGGGAGTCCCCGCTGGCCCCTTGCTTCTGGGGTGTCCCCCTTGGGTCCCCCCTTGCCCTGCCCATCGGCGCCCCCTTCTGTGAATCTTCCGATTCGCTGGAGAGGCTCATGGAATCTATCGGGCTGCTGTCATCTTCTCCTACGCTGCCCTCGGATTGCTCCCCCTCGCTCTCCATCTCCTCTCCTCCCTGCGCTCCCGCTGAGTCCCTGACAAGTATATTTTTGCAGTAATACTCAGTCTTTGGGATTTTTTAAAAAAGTGTGTTATTTGATTGACTTTAAGTCCTAAGGACAGGGTAGAATAAGGGATTTATTTATTTCATTTATAAGTTGCTTTCCTTTTGCAGTTTCTGAAGCAATCTCAGGGGCAACCTCACAAAGAGATCCGAAACACATAACAGATAGTGTGTGTCCATGCATGTCCACTCAGAGCTAAACTCCACTGAATTCAACAGGGCTTACTCCCTGTCCCTAGTACAGAGCGACAGTTTAAATATTGACAGCCTCATGAAGTTAAGACTTAATACATAGAAAGTGGCTTTCCTGAAACAAGATGTGTCACTAGTATTGATAGGGAAGAAATTCAGCCCAGTTTGCATTTAAGAAGAACTTACTTAGCATGGAAAATGAATCACAGCTGTACTTTTGTAATTTGCAGTTCTCCCAGTTTTTCAGCACAGTTCTAGCCAAGTAATATGTACAAAAAGGCATTTACTGGGGTAAAAGGTGCATTAAAACGGATATGGCTTGCAAAAATTTGTATATTAGGAGAAATCCACACTAAAATACTGATGAATTTTCATGAGGACTTAAAAAATAATAATCACAAACTAATGTGGAAATGTGGGAAAACAAACAAGATTTGAAAAATTAGAAACTGAGTGAAACCAAAATTGACAGATTCCCCCCATCTCTGGTCCCAAGTCATGAACAGCTGGGTCTGGATCCAATCTCCAAGTGTGAGACTGGATATTTATGCTTTGATGATCATGTGACATTTGTCAACATTTGCCCCATGATTAGCACGGAACCCTCCTCACAGCACATAGACCTGCAAGAGGAAACCACTCAGACTGTCTGAGTGATGATGGAGAAGGGATAAATAAACCCTCTCTCTGACAATGTTTTTTCCTGCTTCTGGAAGTTCCTCCTGTTTCCACAGAGACATTTGTATCCGGTACTTCACTAGGATTCTCTTTCACATCAAAGTGCCTCTCTCCACAGGCTGCACAACTCAGGGCACAACCTTTAGTTTTGATGGGAACGAGTCCTATGCCAAAGGAAAGGGAAAGAAATGTTTTGGTTAGTTCCATCTGAGCATCCCCCTTCTGTATAAAGCTGTTATTTCACTTTCTGGTCTATTCTTTTGCTAAGAGCACACACTTCAGCACCTCTTCAAAACCTGGTTCGCAACTTGATTTTCAAAAGAAGCTGGATGGAAGTATGCATGGCATCTAGGATGTAACCTTTAAGCTAACTCGTGCCACATGAGCCCTACTGACTCAGAGCTGATTGAAACATTTAGAAAAAGTGTGTGTTAAAGTTATTGTACAACTGTATTATCTTGGGGGGGGGGCTCTTGGCATAATTATTTTTTAAAAAAATTAAAGCACCAGTAGTTGTGACTTTTGCCACAAGCAGATGACAATAAAAGGCAGAAGCATATCAGAATATCAAATACATTTTTAAAAAAACCACCCTACCATTTTAGTTTGGTCTAACAAAATAAATAAACCAGAACTACTGGAATTACACTGGGCCAACTCTGCGAATGGGAAACATTTGGGTTCTGTTCTTTTTCTTAGTTGAAGTGTCTCCGTTTTGTAAAAGATTTGGCCCACTTCAGAGTATTTTGAAACTGAAAGCTTCTAAAGTTATGTGCATTGTTTCTTTATAATATACAGTAATGTACATTTGGGTATCAGAACTAGACCGGAAGCCTTGAGACACTCTATGATCATGCATGTAATAAAGATAATTGAACTGCAGGGAGGGACAATATTCCATCAAGGTGGAGTATTCTCTGTTTCTACTATTTCCCCCCACAGGCTAATAGAATGACAATATGCTTAAAACAGGCTGCCCATTCTTCCAGCATTAAGCTAGTAATAATATATAACTACAGCTGGACCAACTTGACAGAGTCTGTCCATCATCTTTACTGGCGTATGCCTAACATGAAGCTAATAAAGGCACAGGCTTTGTATCAGAATGGAAAAAAGACATCATCTTTATGTCTTTATTTATTTACTTAATACATTTGTATGCCACTCTTCAATATTCTCAGGGTGGTTTGCCTCCATAGAACACAGCAATTAAAACATGAAATTAAATTTAGAAGAGGATAAAACTGGCAGCACCATTGCTCAGATTAAAGAGTAAGTGCCTGGGAAAATAAAAAGGTTGTTGTCACCAATTACAGAACAATTTGAATTGCAATTTCTGTTAATAGTGGGTTGTATTCAGCTAAGGGCTCCATATACACTACACATTTTTGAAAGTATCATACCACTTTAAACAGCCATGGTTTTCCCCCAAATAATCCTATTCCCTATTCTCCTTACAGACCAATAACTCCCAGTATGGTTTAACAATCCATCAACTCAGGGAACTAGGAATAGTATTACTGTTAGGGGAATGGGGCTCTCCTAGCAATTCTCAGCACCCTTAAAAAATAACAACTACAGCTCCCAGAATTCTTTGGGTGAAGCCATGGCTGTTTGAAGTGGTAGGTATAGTAAAGGTGGCAAAAGTTGCTCCCCCCCCCCCCCGCCTATAACTCCTATATGCCTGCTCCATGGCACTGAATAAAAAATATGATACAAACAGAGGTCAGACCAGAAGTATTCTGTGGGGAAAGGGGGCTGCGTGAGAGAATTTTTATGGGGATTTAGAGAAAACTTTCATTTCTTAAGCTGTCAAAGTGATGCCTTTCACCAGCATCTAATTTTAAAAAGATTTAAGGCAACAGTAACAAAAAACTACTGAAAAAATCTTCCAAAGATGAGTTTCTTTACTCATAACCCACTCAAATTTATCTTCCCAGAAGCAAACCGCTCCAGGTATAATCTGTTAATTGATAGACCTAGGACTGCACAATTAAGAAACTTATTTTTTTAAAAAAACATGCATTACTTTTGGAATCTCCCTCATAACATGACCCCCCACTCCCCCTGAATTCTGAGCAACTTACCCTCGGCTCAGGGCTTTTTTTGGGGTTTTTTTGCACCTTAAATGTTTTCCCACCTGAATGTCAAGCTGCTTTAGGGAATATTCTCCCTCCAGGAGCAAAGGTTTGCAAGTTGGCTGGAGGAAAGCAAACAGAAACTTCTTCAATCGCTTGCCGCGCTTAAAAATTCATAATCATTCCTGTAGCCAACGGCAGCAAAGCTAATTATTTACTGTCCCAACCAGCCCCGTCTCCTCCTGGGAGAACGTGAAACTGAGCTGGCTGCGCTGAGACATCTGCAGGAGGTAGAATGCTCATAGCTGGAACCCAAGCACACACCAGGCAGCATCACTGGTGGGGCTGTCTGTAGCTTTGAAGAAAAGTGCTATGGTGACTTGACTATAAATTTCAGCTGTATACGCAGCTGTGGGAGAGAAGGGAGATGCTTGCATGGCTCTCTAGCAAACCCTCTTGCAATGATGGTTTGAAACACTTACACAGAAGAGATGGTTTGTTGTCAGAACATCATCTGGGCGATCACAAGACCTCTATATAAGCCCACAGCAGGCCTGGCTTTGCCAGGAGGTGCTTTGCTGAGTGCTTTGCTTTTACTATATGCAGTGCTTCCCCCCCCCCTAAAAAAATGTTTAGGGGTACTCTCATTTTCCTACTCATATTGAAAAACTGCCCCTCAATGAGGCCAAACTTAGATTCGCAAAATGTTTAGGGGTATGCGTACCCCCAGGAAAAAAAGCACTGGTTATATGTACACTGTGTGTGTGTGTGTGTGTGTGTAGAAAGAGACACACAAAGATGTCTTTGTGAGATACTCTCCACTGCACCATGTTAAGAATGTAAGGCATTGTTTCTCAAACTTGGGTCTCCAGCTGTTGTTCAACTGCAACTCCCATCATCCCTAGCTAGCAGGAACCATGGTCAGGGATGATGGGAGTTGTAGTCCAACAACAGCTGGAGACCCAAGTTTGAGAAACACTGGTGTAAGGAGAGCCCCTCCAGATCAGACCAAAGGCCTAGGGAGGCCATGTACTCACAATTTACCTTTAAAGCATGTTTAAAACATACCCTTTCCCTCAGAGAATTCTGGCCACTGTGGAACAAAGCATAGTCAGGCATATGGCAAGAGCTTCCCTGGTCTTGCTCCACCAATGCAACCTGCTTATTCACCTGTCTCTTGCTCTGTCCCCAACAGTGGTGGTGGTGAAAAGGAGCACTTCATGATACTGCCTGCATCCTCGTTGTCTCCCTGCCTAGCAAGCAAGTAGGTGGTAGCAAAGATGAAGAAGTAAAGGAGCAGCTGGTGGTCATGGTGGTGAGAAGGTAGATTCTCCCATGGAGGGAGAGGAGCGATGGAGACTGTCTACCTCAAGCGCCCACCCAAAACAGGAGCTGGCACTGCTCAAACATGGAAATGGCTACTGTTGACCTCTGGCTTATGGGCATCTGGCTTTCTAGAATGTCCACACGCCAGTCATCCCCAGAAGTCCTGCAATTACTGGAGAAAATCAATATCTGCAAGTATTCTCCCTTAGAGTTCCTCCCAGAGGGGCAGGTTTTTTTGCACCTGTGAGTTCCATCATATCAGTCTAAAACTCTTGGTAGTGTGTATTTATGGAAGGATGGATGTTGCAGAAACTGAGATTGTAGCCAGTTTCTTGTCTGACAGCGTGAAAGAGCACTTTCTGAAAAGAATGTTGAAGGAGAACTGGCACATAAGAATGGAAGACAAAGGGAACGCAGGTATCTTTTCATCCTCTACTGCCCTCTGTCGATGCGAAGTTCCACTGGCACAAGAGGAATAGTTCAGCTGCATATACAAGTAAAATGAATACTGCTGATACAGCAGAGCAAGGAAATTATGGGTGGATTTAGATATTGGCTTTCCCTAGTGAATGGCTGAAGCACTTGGGAATAACTCACATTCTGGCACAGGATTCTGAGCATGCCCCATGTAAGCATCCCCTTTTCATTATCTCAAACATACCTTTGAAAAGCTGGCCTTTGCTTAATCCCAAAACTGCTTTCACATGTGGAACCGTATTGATAATCACTTGCCCCCCCCCCCTTGTGCCACCAAACCTTTCATCCTAAGTAAAATTAGTTTTGAATATTGTTTTAAGAGACTGAGAAACAGCAGTTTATGAAGTCTTAATGTTGAAATATTTTTTTCACTTCAGAACTTCACAAACGGCTGCTCATAACTCCTAACACAATATTTAGAACTACACATAATTTACTGAGAACTCAATCTACATATAATATATAAAAGGCATGATATCTAGAAGAAAGAGTTCATGTGTGGGGATGGGGGAGAAATTTGATTCAGTTTGCATTTAATATGCACTTTCTGAAACAATATGTGAACTGAAACAAAGCCAGCTTTCAAAATTTGGACATCTCTGAATTTTGCAATGCACCTCTCCAGCCATATGATGTCTACAAAAATGCATATACTTAGGTGAATCATGCATAAAAATGCATATATTTGTGGAAATAACATACAAAAATGCATTATATTAGGGGGAATTGCTTGCAAAAATGTAAATATTTGGAACAATTGCACACAAAAGGGTACTAATTAGGAGAAATTCACTGATGAATTTCCATGAGGATTTTTTTTAAAAAATTGCAAACTGGTGTGAAAATGTGGTGAACAGGATTTAAGATTGGAAAAATGAGAAACCCATGTTGGCAGATATACCCATCTCTGCTCAGATGGAACATGCTTGGGGTGTAAAACCAGGTTGATAGTGATTCTAAATTCAGATTCCAATGTGTCTAACAAAAAAGTGGACTTCTAAATTAATGCTAAAAACAAAACAAATAGAGAAATGCTATCTAAGTGAGTATGACTGCCTTAAATGTTTATTAAAAAGGGTTGATTTCATCCCTTAGCACTGTGCTCACATCCCCAGCTGAACAGAAATAGAGCAGTGGTATAGTACAGGATTCAATGCTCTGACTCAATAGCAAAAAGAAAACAAAGCTTGGAACACACCAATTAGTTGAGGTCTGATTCTTACAATATGATGGCAACATGGAGGCCCTGTTAAACAGGATCCTATTAAACAGGGGGCGAGCTGCTCAAGGATGCTAGCACACATTAGTCCACACAGTGTGATCTGTCTGCATGCTGCAACAGTCAAGACCGTCCTGGCAACAGTTTGCAGTGATGCAACAACCAAGTTGGATGTGAGGATCACCTGATGGAAGAGGTTTTGCATGCGTCACCCAGAATTAGGCTTACCTGAGAGCTCCTGAGGATGGTTGCATGGCATCTACAATCAATCAACATGGATCTAAGTAGCTGTTAGATGATGGACAATTCTG
Source organism: Podarcis cretensis (assembly GCF_951804945.1). Lineage (NCBI taxonomy): Eukaryota > Metazoa > Chordata > Lepidosauria > Squamata > Lacertidae > Podarcis > Podarcis cretensis. The sequence goes on from NC_137178.1 coordinate 24,944,319, forward strand.
CCTACCACCCATAACTATCTCGTCAGATATCAAAATATCTACTGTAGTCCAATGGATAGAATATTGGGTTAGGGCTCACAGTTTTACTTAGCTATGGAGTGCCATCTACAGGAGAAAATGCCTTTCATAATGATGCAACTTTAAATAAAAATGAACCATGATTGCTATGATTATTGTAGAGAGGCACATTTTCAATGAACTGGTTTACACTAGTATAAAATGAGCCCACAACAATCCATACATCTAATAGCACCATAGTTCTTGTGGCTCTGCCCCACTCTCCTAGTTTTGAACAGATGGATCAGTTGGAGGGAGAGGGGGATTTCATTTCTTCTCCCCAACAAAAGTGTGTGTGTTTGTAAGTTCCGCAAGCACAACAAGTTTGTGCTAATCATTGTGTGATGGCTACTGCAACCTTTTCAAGCCCTGGTGGGGACAATCCCTGCACAAAATCTGTTAATATGTATGAATTTCTTCACATTTGACCGGGGCCAGAAAACCAACATTATTATTCCCAGTAGGGAATCCAGATTAGGGTGAGAGTGCAAGATGTACACCTGTAAGAGCTAGATTTAAATGCTTGTTTATCCATAATTCTATGAACCTGTTTTCTGGCTAAATATAAACTCAGCAGTATGTTGTGAAGTTGAATGGCACGAGATTGCAAAGCACATTTGTCTGCATCAGTCTGTTTTGAGAGACAATGGAGTGTGCCTCCAGAGGTAAAGCCAAACCATTGGAGAATCACAGTGCCTACAATGGCTGCAGAGAGCGGTAACTCACAACTGCTGACTCCTGCATTGTTTTTGCTGTATTATCAGCACCAAAGTGACCTCTCTGGGGTGTGAGCCCGGGCAGCCTGTCTGGGCAGTCCTGGGCTGCCAAGATGACAAGAGCTCGCTGATGTGGCCCAAACAAAGGCTGCGCAATATGTTTAGCACCAGCTTGGCTGCAGGAGTTGCTGGAAGGAAGCAGACAAGACGACATCCAACTGTCTTAGGGACGCCATTCTGGATTTGTGTAGGGTTTAGCTTTTTCTTCTCCCAAAGATGTCTTGCAAGGCAAAGTGCATTATATTTCAAAAAGTACCTTGGGCTGTATCCAAAATTCTCTGTCTGCTAGTGCCAGAGCTTTTGTTTAAAGGCTGCACAATGCAACATTTGCGTTACAACAGCTGGTTCTTGTGCAATCTGTTGTGCAACAATTTTTGCTAATGTGCTTGTGTTTCTCCTTGTGCAACAATGTTCCGCTATGGCAACAAGTAAGCAAGTACGTAAGTGACACAGAGCCACATTAGATACAACCCTATGTTTGGCAAATTATCTCATGAGCTTCTCTGTTTATATATATATATATAAAGGTAAAGGGACCCCTGACCATTAGGTCCAGTCGTGACCGACTCTGGGGTTGCGGCGCTCATCTCGCTTTATTGGCCAAGGAAGCCGGCATACAGCTTCCGGGTCATGTGGCCAGCATGACTAAGCCGCTTCTGCCGAAACAGAGCAGCACACAGAAACACCGTTTACCTTCCCGCCGGAGCGGTACCTATTTATCTACTTGCACTTTGATGTGCTTTTGAACTGCTAAGTTGGCAGGAGCTGGGACCGAGTAAACCTATTATTCTTATGTTAGGCTAGGCAGACTTTGTGGCATTGGAAAGTACCAAATGCCTTTTATCTGGCAGGTAATGCAAAGAGTTAGCTTAAGTCATCAGTGGAGCTCGGTCCACTTAAAAATTCACTTATCTACTTTTAATAAACTTTATAGTTCTCAGTGAATTCAGTCAAACCTACTAAAATGCATTTGCTGCTGTTATCCCTATAATTAACATAGGAAGCTCATTCATTTTAATCAAATGCAAATGAGGGTCCTTTTTGGGAAGTTATAGGGAACTGAGCCTGGGTGAATTATATGTGTGTCTGTGTGTGTGTGTGTGTGTGTGTGTGTGTGTGTTTTCGTAGTGCTGAAGGGACTCACTCCCTTTCTGCAGTGCAGAATGCCTGCTGGTTCTGTCTAAAATGATGAAAGCATAGAACGGTGAAGAGCAAACACACACAAAAGTTCAGACCTGATCAGCGATGATGAGAGGACTCCTACTGGGATCTCTGGGGAGTGATGATAAAGAATTAAAGTCTCTGGGTTTTTTTAAGCTAACAAATGAATCTTCTTTATTCAACGTAAACTGGGATAAAAAGGCCTATTAAACAGAGCTAATGCTAATCTTCCAGTAATGGCTCCATTGCCTTCAATAGAGGAGAGGGAGAGGGATCCTAAAACCCACATAATTTTTTTTTAGAAAAGATAAATTTTAACCCTGGACACTTTGCTGATGCCAAACTTTACTTAAATGGAAATTTGCCGGGACAGTGAAATACCTCCTTTTTAGCAGAGCAAGCCAGCCAGTGCTCAACAATGCATTGTGACAGCTTTTGAGTTACGCAGAACTCCTGCTCACAGGGATTGTTCAAGGGGGGGGGGGTGGAAGAATGTGCCTTGAGCATAGGCCCAATTTGGACAATCATCTCTCTTACTATGTAGAGATGTGAACAAGTATTTTGCCGGCATGTGTAACCTCTTGGCTATTCCTTTTGCAGCAAGACTGGATGCAACACATATGTCTTCAATTAACCGTAGTTTCCCATTGCATTGAAACCATGGTTACCAGCTTCAGGACAAGCCAGGAGCCTAAACCAACTTCAAACCAAGGTTTCGGATGCTGGCTTGTACTAAAGCTGCTAGCCATCATTTGTGGTACGAGGACCCGACCCCCGCGGAGTAAAATGAAGACACAGGGACACGTGATATAAGGTTAATGGGCAAGAAAAGGCCACAACTTTATTGATTACAGCAATGAAAAGGTATTGGCTTAGGCATTGGATCGCGAAACAAGTGGGTTTATTCACCAGGGGTTCATCACCTGTTGATGCTAATCCAACTATAGGCTCACCCCTGATGTCACCGAGGGTCGTGCCATGGCCTCCCGCCAAGCAGGCTTCGGACGGAATACACGACCGCCAGATTCCATTAACGGAATACCCCTAGAAATTGAAGGCATAGGCGATGGCCACACCTAGCACTTCGACACACCACAACACATTATTCCAATGCCTAACCTACCCACCAATACCACCAAAAAGTTGTGACGATTGCTACGAGGTAGGCGAAAAAACCAAAAAGCCTAATGCCAAATGGAAAAACTCCTACCAGGCCCCCTGGGCAACCGGGGCGACCAACCTAAGGTCCATAGCAAGGCCAATGACCTAAGCCCTAACTCAAAGGGAGTGGAGGGTGGGTGCCTCGCCCAGGACGACAAAGAGAAATGAGGCCAGGGGGGAGGCTGGCACTGCAGCATAAAGGCTGCTGGACACGCCCCCCCATGACACCTGGTTGGACAGCCACCGGGGGGCGTGAGTGCCAGCCAGGTGAGCTGGAGGCAGGGGGCAACGCCCCCTGCTAGGAGCGGTGCTCGGGCTCCCGTCCACAACCACTCCCCTCTCTTTCAGGGAGGAGAGTCTTTGTGGTACGAGGACCCGACCCCCGCGGAGTAAAATGAAGACACAGGGACACGTGATATAAGGTTAATGGGCAAGAAAAGGCCACAACTTTATTGATTACAGCAATGAAAAGGTATTGGCTTAGGCATTGGATCGCGAAACAAGTGGGTTTATTCACCAGGGGTTCATCACCTGTTGATGCTAATCCAACTATAGGCTCACCCCTGATGTCACCGAGGGTCGTGCCATGGCCTCCCGCCAAGCAGGCTTCGGACGGAATACACGACCGCCAGATTCCATTAACGGAATACCCCTAGAAATTGAAGGCATAGGCGATGGCCACACCTAGCACTTCGACACACCACAACACATTATTCCAATGCCTAACCGCCACCCGAGCTAAAGGCTCGCCGCCAATACCTTCAAAGCTGCAACCAATCCCAGATGCTTTTGCTGACACTAGCTAACCAAATGTCGTTCCCCAGATCCGATAAGTGGATGCCATCATTCCGGTATGAAGCTTGGTCGCTGATCCGGATACGGTCATGATAAATGACTCGGCCATACATAAAGCGCACCCAACGGGCTACCGCCCGATTTACGAGTTTCCTGGTTCTTATAATGGCCATACAGCTTTGCGTACCACGCCAAACAGTTCTTTTCAAGAAGGAGGGCCAGAACACCGTTGTTCTGGGACACAAGGCTGCAAATGCATTCAAGTCTCTTTTATGCTCCACAACAAGACCACACTCCTTCTGTTAGCGAGGTCATTCTCCCCAAATGAGAGGACCAGAACACCGTTGTTCTGGGACAGAAGGCTGCAAATGCATTCAAGTCTCTTTTTATGCTCCACAACAAGTCCACACTCCTTCTGTTAGCGAGGTCATTCTCCCCAAATGAATTGCAAGGATGTCGGGAGGGCCGAACTTGGCTACTTTCTCCCACAGCAATGGCATAAGCTCCTCCCAACACATGCCTCTTGTCGAAAACCAGGAAACTCGAACACAATGTGGAAGGCCAATATTGTGTGCAAGGCCGCAGCTCACCGCTTGTACGCGGGCCCAATGAACTATACTGTGGCCGCAAATCCACACGCTTCTCCTGAGCATAGCTGGGGGTAAAAGACAGAAAAGAAAAGGTGGATAAGTAGGGTAAAGCTGCAAGTCGCATATTAGACTTATAAGCATTGGATTTCCCACCGGCCCATTTCTTTGATCCTGTCCGCCAGTAGCCCCAGGTGCGCGGCCGTGGTTGCAGCGCCAATCCTAAATGAATGTGCAGCGTACTCCTGGGAGGATAGACCACAAGCCTCAATAGCCTTGCGAAGTACTCTGGTGAAGTGATGCCTCAACAAGGGTGACCCATCTTCATGGACCAAAAACAGACCCGGGCTGGGCGGTCTGAGGTAGAGGTACCGCCTAGTGTCCTCTACCGAGCATGGGCCCTGCTGTGCCGACGCCGTGAGCTTAACTAGGACACCTTTACTAGCCTGATCAGTCTTGGACTGACATATACGCACTGTCATGTTAGAATCGGACAACTGCACGTCCTCGCACAGGAGGCCGCGTGTTGAACCTCGTGCACTAACTTCAAACACCACCTCACCAACTCTAAGCGTGCCAAAAAGGCGATAGTGTAGCAAATTGACCTGAGTTTTATGCGTATCTGTGATAACAACTCGGAAGAAATCGGCTTACGGCCCTCGGCCCTGTGAGGTTGTAACCTGCCCCAACCCTCAATGGCTCTATGGATCAAGAAGTCGCTACCCGGGTCATGAGCAAATGTAGCTTTTGAAAAGAAGCTGATGGCGGCTACGTGAATATTTAAGGTTTTAGGAGCACGTCCCAGATCATAGAGATGGGAAAGGTACTGCAAGACAGCGTCAGTGGTAGGAGGTACGTCATGTGAGAGCCCAGATAACCCAGACCTGAAACCAAGGAAATCGCACCAGGCCTTCTTGTAGGACCTGAGAGTGGAGGGTGCCACGGACGCCAATACTCCCTGTATCACTTAGCGTCTCCCACGTTCCACAGGTGCTCCGGAAAGGCAACAGTTGTGCTCCAGGTGCAAGCAACCGGAAGCGAGGTATCGGAAATCGAGACAAGGCATCGGCTATGTCATTATTGGCTCCGTGTACGAATTTGGCTTTAAGTATTATGTTGTACTCAAGGCACCGGAGGACGAATGCCCGCAAAAGGGGGGAGATCCTCTCAGACCGAGATGACTGCCTGGCTAGAATGTTCACGACCACCAGGTTGTCGGTCCAGAAGCACACGCGGTGATCTCGAAAATCTTCCGTCCAGATGTGAACGGCCACCACTATTGGAAAGAACTCAAGAAAGGTGAGATCCCGCGTGATGGCCTGACCTTGCCATGCCGTCGGCCATCGTAGTGCACACCAGCGCCCCTTGAAGTACAAGCCAAAGCCTAAGGACCCAGCCGCGTCCGATTGGACCAGGAAGTCTGATGACAGATTCAAGACATCCTGCCATAGAGATACCCCATTGTAGTTCTACAGAAAAGTCGTCCATACCTCCAGATCTGCCTTGACCGACCTGGGGAAGCAGACCCTGTGGTGCGGGTGTCTAAGACCACTGACAGCCTGGCTAGGCGGGCACAGAAGGCGCATTGGAGTGGGCCTGGAAATCAGAGGCTAAATTAAGGATTTCCAGCCATAGGGACACTCCGTTGTGGTGTTCCAGAAATCTGATCCCCATCTCAAAATCCGCCTTGACCGACTTGAGAAGTCTTACTCTATGGTGCGGATGCTTGAGGCCCGCTGACAACCTGGCTAAGCGGGAGCGAAATGGGCGGCCTGGTGAAACTACTCTACATGCGAAGTTGAAATGATCTAGCAAGGACTGGACCTGTCTAAGAGCGACTTTTTATTATTATTATTATTATTATTATTATTATTATTATTATTATTTCGGGAAGGGTTTGACAAATTGTTTCCTTAAGGGCAACCATTTTCCCAACTGGCAGGCGGGCGGATTAAGCTGCTGTGTCAAGCTCTATACCCAGGCAAGTAAGATCCGTTGATGGTCCGCCTTATCTGCTGTGAGGGGAACTCCCAGCTCCTGGGCCAAAGCTGAAAAGGCCTCCAGAAGGGAGGCACATTCGCCAGTATTGGGCTTCCCAACGAGTAGAAAGTCACCGAGGTAACGTGTCACCTTGCCAATGTAATATTTCCCTTGAAATTTTTTTTTTTTCCCAGCCAATGAGAGTCATTGGGATGAACTGGCAATTTACAGAAGGCTGACTCCAAGTCACATTTTGTCCAGAGTGCCTCGTAACCAAAAATCCGAATAAGTCTTAGTGCCCAATCGAAGACTTCAATCGAAGAATGTGGAGAGGAGGGAGCAGGATCAGGGAAAATGCTAGACCCGGAGGGTCCCTATCATCTGTTCCCTGCTGCGGGGGCTTCCCTGGCACTGGCACCCCGCCTTCCCTAAAGGGCTGCTGCCTTCTGTAACACGCCACGGCTGGAAGTACCCCTGCACAGCTCTCGCACTCGTGCAGATACCTACAAGACTGCCTTTGGCATGACCCCTTATTGAATTCCCAACGTACCTTGACCTTGCGCTTTGGCTCCCTTCTCAGGTCTGGCTTACCAGTGCGATAAGAATCTAATGGCTTCCTCTCAACATACGGGACGACCACCACAGACCAGGTGCCATCTTCAATTAGATCCCAGCATGCTAGATGGATCCTGGAAGCGGGCTGCATATTCTGCAAAGTTTTTTGTTTGTTTGTTTTTTTTTAAGGTTAATGCCTCGCCCAGGACGACAAAGAGAAATGAGGCCAGGGGGGAGGCTGGCACTGCAGCATAAAGGCTGCTGGACACGCCCCCCCATGACACCTGGTTGGACAGCCACCGGGGGGCGTGAGTGCCAGCCAGGTGAGCTGGAGGCAGGGGGCAACGCCCCCTGCTAGGAGCGGTGCTCGGGCTCCCGTCCACAACCACTCCCCTCTCTTTCAGGGAGGAGAGTCTTTCCCAGTTTGGACAAAATAGGAAATTAAGATGAGTTGGAGATTTCCTAGCTTAATTTCAGCTCAAGTGAAAGGACTGTGTGTGTGCAGGCAGAAGACTCATTCATATTTCAACTTATTAAGCTGAGGAATGATTGTCCAAATGCAGCCAGTATGAAGCCCCACTTATCATTGTCTGAGAATTCTTTCAGCCCGAAGCAGGAAAGGGAAGAAGACGTTTCATATTCAAATGGATTAGAAATCTTGTGTTGTGCTAAGGTCTCGAGCTATGAAGAAGTACACTGAAATACTGAAGTATCAGAGTTTCCTTTAAAAATATGACAAGGAGGCAGGAGAATTGGTCCCTCTTGGAACCTGCTGCCCAAATAGTGGCTGCATAATGTGCATATTTTATAGCTGAATAGGTAGAAAAAGCAATCTTGACAAGACCAGTCACTGAGCTGTTTTGAAAATGAAGCCTTTTATAAGTCTATCACAGCAACCACAGTCCTTGTACATATCATAATTTCTAACTCTGAGGGCCTAGTCACACCCAAGGAAAATAAAGGGCTCTGATCATCCTAGTTACTTGATTCCGACTGGATCCTACCTGTTTCCTGCCTGCCCTTTCCATTGTCTCCAAACTCGCCAGATCTGCATCCTCTTCTTCACCAGGTTCTGATTCACCAGGACTGGACACAAGTTATGACTCTGGATGCATATACACAAAATGTTTAAAACACATGCCCCCCCCCCCCGAATAACCCTGGGAACTGTAGTTCACCACTCAGTGCTGCAGTTCAAAGCACCCTAAACAAACTACAGTTCCCAGGATTGAATTACATGAAAATCAAAACATCACATATCACAAATACCAAGTTTATGCTGAGTTCAGTTCTCTGAATATCTCTAGAAGAGGCACTTCTTGTCTGGCTGGTTTCCATCCGTAAAATGGGAATGATAGTGATCTTATGTATTGTCACTAACAAGAGGACAAGATAAATGTGTAAAGAGTTATGCATGTTTAAACTGCTAAAGAAATGATAGCAATAGGAGTAAATGTAATGTGGGCACTAGCTCTTGTCTTGTGCTTATCATATTATTGTAAATTTTATGCAAATATGCCTTGAGGTTGCCTTGTTTTTCCCCCATTTCATTTCATGCCAAGTAGCTGTGGCACCCAGATTTATGATTTATCCATGGAATAACCCCCACACTACTTCATTCCCCCACCTATGCATGATTAAAAAAAATAAACTCAAATGCATAAGTTGGGAGACGGTACTTAATGAACGCAGAAGTGAAATTGGCATGTAAAAGTCTCTTAATAACCCGAATTTGAGCATACTTTACAATACTTTTAGTAGATCATGCAGTGCTATTTTGTAACTTCAATTTCAAGCTAACGAGGAGTTCCTCTAATGAAAATAATGATTTTTTCATGCTGTACCAGATGGTAATTTAAAGCATTTCAATTAAACAAACCATCTCATTAGAGTGCCTTGATAATGCAGTTGAGTTTTCTTTGATATGGTCAGAAATATCTCACAAGCTTTTGGGATGCAATCAAAACTCTCCAATAAACTTGTTGCTAAAAAGACAGCTGCCTTGTACATGTATTTTCATAGCAATCAAATGACCTAGTTTAGAAGTGTTTGAAGCCATTTCAAGTGGAATAGGAACAAATTAACCTTGTTTAACAAGTAGTGTTCAATTTGTGTTCTAACACTCTTTTGAGCTCTGCCGTCTATGTGTTATTTTATTTCTCCTGTTACATAATGCATATTCCTCAAGCGTGCATGAAGAAAAGGGCTCCTACGGCATCAGCGCTATTGTCCTCAAAATGTCTCTTGTGCCAAACAATTCATTATGTGAATAGTTGCTCTCTTTGTTTATATCTGAGCCCAAACTACAATGTCTTCTACCACCACCACTATCATATTGGCAAGAAAGCCGTTTCAGATTCTGGAAACAGGAAGGAAAAGGAGAGAGATTGAGAGAGCTCAAAGAGCCAGGTTAGATTGTACATAGAAGCAAGCCTTCTCTTTACAATACTCGTGTATGGGGCATTTGCAGGAAATAGAACAAGGAGCTAAAATATGTGTTGCTTTCCGTCCAGCTCAACCTGGGATTTTTCTGCACACGTTTACTGTTTAGCTGCTGACTTGGCAAAATGGCTTTATTAAGAGCACAACAATCCTATGCACGCCTACTTGGGAGTAGGGATGGGAGAGAAATTTGATTTAGTTCACATTCAAAGGTGAACTTAAGAAAAACTCAGACTTTCTGAAACAATATGCATAGTGAAACAGGGGAGAAGTTTAACTCATTCCAGCTTATTCCTGTATTGACAAAAAATAACTCCTCTGAAGCTGCTATTTGCATAGCAAGGAAATCCCTCCATAAGCATCAGGGGAGGAAAATGTCACACTTCACTTCCCAGTCACGATCATTTTCAGCCCTCACCAGCTAATGCTATTTGGATCTCTAAAAACCTGCTCTTAAATAGAAATATACATTTACTGAAAATATACATTTAACCACACTGACCCTTCTTCCCCTTGCTTAATGATAGGTGATAGCGGGTTAATGAAGGGTATATAAATACCCTGTAGACTTCACAGGTTTACTGCAAAGCTCATGTTGGAGCAACCTGGATTTAAAGCTCATAAGGCTCAATAGAAGGTTATTGTGTTGCATGGCATGGTTACGTTTCTTGGATCAACCAAGCACAATGTTTATTTCTACCACAAACTCATGTATTTTAATCGAAAAGCCTCTATGTCCAAATTGGTTGCGTCCCTTTAATGAAAATTTAATACTTTCCTTCCAAGTGCTAAAAAAAACAACTTCAAGAGTCTTTTAAACAGAAGAGAGTCATTAGTGTTGCCACTTTCCTTTCGGTTTCCTGAAAGGGAGAAGTTTGACCCTGAGGTGTCATGTTAATTTGGTTCTTTCCCCCTCCCCACCCCTGGATATGTTCCTTCTAGTGTTACTCTTTTGTTGTTGTTTATTGCGAGCTGCAGAAAGTAGGAGAAAATAAAATTTGCTCAAGCTGATGTTCTTAAATCAATGGCAGTCTAGCTTAACAAAGAGGCAGGAATATGGAAATGTTTGCTGCACAGTTACATAATTTTAAACTCAGGACTTAATGAGCTTACAGGGGTGCCCTCTTTAAATGATATACCACTACACTTACAAAGGACCTGTTGCGTGCATTTGGAGCCCTTCTGCTCATCCTGCTAAGCCTCTTAACCTCTGCTCCAAAGGTCCATCCTGGTGGTGCCACTGTTGCTAGCAGACCCAGCCCTATCATTAGCAACAACATGCCATTGGGCTCAGGTGACTGATTCAGAAAGGTGGTGGAGCGCCTGCCTGCTATTGCCTCCTTCCAAAGTCCTGCTCAGCTCTGGACCATCATCAGGTAGGTGCCATCTTAGATGCCTCCAAATGCAATGCCTGGTGTGACGTCAGCAACAGATTGGATGTTGCATTTGGAGCCACCTAAGATGGCTCCCAGCTGCTAAGCAGGTAGCACCCTCTTGCCACCAGGACTGCGTAAGCTGCACAACAATGGGTGGCAATGCTGGATTAAGGCTCGGGGACTGAGGCTCAATGGGTATGTGTGATTTTTGTTGCCAGTGCCAGCTTTTGGGTCAGCGCTGGTTGTTGTGAAACAGTTCATCTTTAAATAAGATGAGCTGTACTGTATAAGTTCTGCTGAATATCAGTCCTGCGTGTATACCGCTAACCTCTTCTCTCTTCCGCCTAGCTTTAATATTTGCTGTGTCGGACATAAGTAATAAAGAAGCGGCTATCCCATTCTTTGTCCTTTTCAAGAGAGATATGGCAGTGGAGAAAAGAGAGGGAAATGGCAGCTATCTATGTCACTTTATTAATCTAGTAATGTATATACTTAATTGCCAGGGGTAAAAAGCTGCTCTTCAAATGATGAAAATATGAGGTGATCAAAATAGAAAGGTTTTTTTTAATAAAAAGCTAAATCCTCTAGGCATTAAGAGCTTAAATGCAAAACGCATGAATCATTATATCAAGCCAACTCTTAGGGGTAAATATTCTGTGTGGGGAATTAGTTGCTCTTAATTGGAGTTGTGAGCTTAAATCCCAGAACACTGCACAGCACAGAAAAATATACCCTTTGTTTTAATATTGAAACAGAGAGGAGGCAGCTCAATGATCTAGGGAAGTGTGTGATTATTCTGCCATGTAAGCAACAGGGCATACAGTTTCTAGTACTGAAAATTAGAGCCTTCAGCCTCTCAGTCACCAATGTTTAAAAATATGCTTGAAATTGAATCCAAAATTCTGGCCTCCTACTTTTCCATCAGTCTATCAGCCCCAGCAATTCTATGCTATAGTTTCTAGACTCCAAAGCTCCTTTGTCCACTTCCATTTTGCCCATAGCACACGCTTCACAGTTTGAATCTTTCCAAATGAACATTCCATGACATCACATAAGCTGTTCGGTCATGCTCTTAGCAAATAAATGATTTTTAAAAATAATCTATTCCTCATTATATCTCAAATGATCAAGAACTGTGAAGCATAATACACCGAATATTTCTATGGGTAGAGGGAAATGTGAAATGAATCACATCTATACCCTCCACTGTACTCTGGGATTCATGTGTAATCAGGAAGGCCTCCATCCTTGAAATACCCCTATATCCCCTGAAAAGGGGTTCTGCCCTCCAGAGGGCAGGTGTTGTTATTGGGGCTGATGCCAGAGAGTGCAATCCAAAAATTACAACCACTCCCAAGGTGATACTACAAGCAAAGGGACGGGGAACCCCCTAGAACAAAATATGAACCATAAGCAGGTAACAACCATTAGCAGCTAAGCGTGGTCAGGTAAACTCAAGTGTATATTAAGAAAATATCAGGTTCTGTGTGAAAAGTTATGTGACATGGATGCCTTGCTTGTATTGGGGAACAGGGAATGCTCGGACAGGATATATGAGGGAGGATGCCTTCTTTCAGACAGACGTTTGGTCTCAACTCTACCTGTTATCATTCTAGATTCAGAGCCATTCCACTTAGATCCCTTACTTTCTCATTACAACTTATTATGTCTCTCTTTCCTTGGCTTCTGTAAACCGGCCTTATAGAAACCCAGTAGCCACACTTCTTGCAGGAACAGAGCATGCTCCAAAATGGCAGCCACGTCAGGACTGGAGCCAGTGAGAATAACAATGGTAGTAGTCCCACAACACTCTCCAAGGAGAGTGGCGACAAAATGGCAGTAACATGGTGACAGCTATCTTACATGATGACAGCTACCAGCAAGCATTCGTAAGGGTTTAATATCCTGCCTTTCACTGTCAGGCATCCTCAAGGCAGTTCACAATAATCATAAAAACAATTTTAAAAATTATTTTAAACAAAAGTAACCACAGAGATGAGATTAGAAGATCTTCAGAGACAAATAGCAACTCTAAAGTCATTAAGGAATCTCAGACATCATTAGAAACGCAAGAAAAAAGAGGCATGCCTAAAATGGCACATAAAAATATCAAAAATTGGGCTCAGCAAACATGAGTTCCATAATTTTGGTATCACCTCAGAAAAAGCCCTCTCCTTGACCTCCATCTGCCTCAACTTGGAGGACACGGACAGCAGGAGAAGGGTGTCTGAAGAAGATCTTAAATGGTAGGTAGGCATTCTATGTAACTATTATGCCTCCAAAAGCTAGTAAACCAAACTGAAGTAAATGCAATTGCATTAGGATAAGTATAGGCAGAATTAAGAAGATAAGTAGAATTCTGACAGATCAGGCCAAAGGCCCATCTAGTCTATCACTCTGTTCTCAGAGCATACCCTCCAACATTTCTCCAATGAAAATAGGGATATCCTAAGGAAAAGTGGGGCATTCTGGGATCAAATCAAAAACTGGGAAGGCTTCTCTAAATCAAGGATGTCCCTGGAAAATAGGGACACTTGGAGGGTCTGTCAGAGTGGCCAGCCAGAAGCCCATGGGAATCCTGCAAGCAGAATATCTGATTCCCAGCAATTGGGAATTCCTAATTAAATTCCCAGCAACTGGTATTTAAAGGCACACTGCCTCCAACAGGGCAGGTAGCACAAAGCCATAATTGATGGTAACCAGTAATAACCATAAATTTGTCTAATCCTCTTTTAAAGCCGTGAAAGTTGATGGCCAAAAATTCATGCTTTGGCCCATCCTTGTGCATCTGGCGACATTAGCAGCACCTTCACTGTGGAAGGTTTTGTTGTAAACAAAATAGTTCTTTTAATTGGGCCTAATTTAGGATTCCTTTCATCTCCGTATTAATGTTTTAATGTCCCTGGCCCTCTGATTAGGTCTTAATCATAAGTAAAACCATGCACCCAAATGGGACTGCAGGAATATTGTGGATCTGTGAGGGAGTGATAAAGACGCAGAGCTTGAAGTGTAGGCCACAGGTCAGCCATCTCACATAACTCCTTCTATGACTTGATCCTCCTGCCTTCATTAATTGCCAGTGGTATAATCCACAAAGTAACAGATAAACCCAGACTAGCCTTGCATGTTCTTGTCAGTAAAAGGAATGTTCACATTGCTCATGAACTGCTCTGAGGAATAAGCTGAGGGGATGTGCTTAAACGACTTATAAACTCCTTACAGCACAACCTTTCTTTGCTTCCACAATTATCTCCATATGAAGTCCAAAAAGAATCATTTTTAGAACATGTATTCTCTGTTTATGGATAAATAGGCCTTTGGTCCGATCCAGCAGGACTCTTCTTATCTTCTTCTTTAACACTGCCTATTCTGCTCACAGCTTAGACAAGCAGTTGCTGAAGTCAAGAAACCAGCAAGCCCTACTGTGTCTAACTATGGGATAAGTTTGGAGAGAGCGAAACAGTAGGAAGAAGCAGCTATCTCTGTGCAGCAGGAAGTCCCCTTACTGTTCTTGCTCCACAGCCCCAAACCCTCTATGACATATCCTCAAACATTTATTCAGTGACAATAGGGATGCCCCATTCCATGATGATAATTTTACTATTTACCAGTATATCCAACACATCTGATTGGGTTGCCCCAGCCACTCTGGGCAGCTTCCAACATATATAAAAACATAATAAAACATTAAACATTTTTTAAAAACCCCTTCCCCATAAAGGATTGCCTTAAGACGGCTTGGGGGGTTAGATAACTCCATACCCTCCAACATTCCTCCAATGAAAATAAAAACATCCTAAGGAAACGTGAGACATTCCAGGATCAACTCAGAGACTGGGACGGCTTCTCTAAATAAGGGGTGTCCCTGGAAAATAGGGACACTGCTATGATACTACAGGAAATTATTGGAGAGCTTTTTCCCCCGGGCGGGGGGGGGGGGGAGCAGGCAGCAAGAAAATATTTTCCTGTCCCAGCTTCTTCCATGGAATCATGTTTGTTCTATGTGGATTTGAGATCAGAAAACATTTCTGGACTGTGTCAATGATGATCACTAGATCACTGTGTTTGCAATGCATGAATAAATCTTACTGTTTCCTTGACATACTCTTGAGAAAGAGGTCGGACTAGCCCTATGGGCTGGGGGTTCTCTCTGCCACATTCAAGAGATTGTTTGCATGTAGGATTTATTGAACTTCTGACATGACAGTTAACTTTGGCCAGTATAGAAAAGCACAGAAATGGCAGCGTGCAAACAGCCCAATTTAATGGCTGTAAACTGATTCAGATCATGGCTTTCTGGGATTTAGAAAGCCATCACAAAACTTTGAGGCAGTTTGTTGACTTTATCACAGTGTCTGTCCTCCTGCTCAAGCTAACAGCCTGAAATACCACTGTACAGTCCCAACTGACCATCTTTCATGGCTAGTTCCAGTCCTAGGGATGGGTGTTAAATTCCATCCAGCGTGATTCCTGTGAGCCGAAAACATGGATGGTTTACATGACTGGGATTTGTCACAAGGAGAAAAGAATGTAACTTGAAAAGTGCAGAAGGTTTACAAATCTTCCTGGGATGGAATGATTGCCACCCTCCCAGGGCAAAAAAAAAGCCCCAACAAGGGTTCAATAGGATCTCCACCTCTGTTGGTTTTAATTAGCAACTTTAAGCAAACTCATTGCTCTCCCTCAAATGTGTATGTGGTGGGGAAAGAATAAATAGCTGAGGCCTGCAATTCATTTACACTTCAAATATACTTCTGAGTTGGTTATTCCTCAATTAATAAAATAGCTGGTGTATCCCTAAAGTAGTATAAAGTGACACGCTGTGTGAAATCAATTTTCCTTTCCAAAATCATTAAATCCAGTAGCTGTGACTGCATCCCTGCTAATTCTGGTTGCAGCCCTTTCATCCTCCATTAGCTTTGGCGCTCCTAACAGGCTGTCAAAAATAATTTCCCAGGACGTAAATAATTCAGAAATTAAAAATTAATAAATAATAACAGGGAGCTACTGGGAGATAGACTGGGTCAATTAGTCAGCTCTGCATTCTGTTTCTTCACAGCAGGGGGGCAACCATATTCGTTACCAGACTCTTGCCTCCGATTCCTAGGTCTGATTTACGGCTCTTCATTACTGGATCCAGTCAGACACAATTACCTCCATCACTATCTCCATTCCTAACTTCAAAGAAACACACATTTTCTTGTCTGCTATTTTTCCTCCTTGCAGCAGCCTCAGCTTGACGTCTCTGGAATTTCTTCCATGCGGACTAATTAATAAGACTTCGACTTATCATATTCACTTCTTTTCTTTGATGTCCTACCTTAGTCAATCATCCTATTTAATTAGAATTTCAATGATAACTTTACTTATCTTGTGGGTAGATGTAAATTAAAATAACAGGGTTTTAATTCTCTTTCTTACGGGGTTGTGACATTTAAAAAAAAAAACACAGGAAAAAGTTCCAGTCCAAATGCAATGTTACGTATGTTTGTATGCTTGTGAGAGGCTGCCTTCTGCTAAACTGTTTACCTCCTTGCTACAAAATATTTTTGTTTGTTGAACACGCACCATTGAAGTGGAAATGAACTTTGGATCCTTTTAACATCACCCAATCTTCACAGGTCCATGCTGGGGAGTGGTTAAATTAAGGTGTGTGTGAATAAATGCTAGATGGCTAAAAAGGAAAGGAAAATGGTGCTCTTTTTGTGTATGATTCTTTCAGTAATGCAGTAGAGTTAATAATAATAACACTTAGTATACAGATTGCTGATGAGGCTGCAATTTGAAATAGACTTACCTGAAAGAAAGCCGCATTGGACTCACTTTGGAGCAGACATGCATCAGTTTGTACTATCTGTGTACTAACCCAGGTGTTTGGCGCATTATCTTGTCAACCTTTACAACAATCCTATAAATACTACTGCCGCCTGCACACCGCCCCAGTAAATATTGCAAACTGCAGTGGGTGTGGGGAGAGGAAAAAGGGGGCAGGCACTTCAGGTGTTCAGGCGAAGGTGAGATTCAAATTGGGGATTTCCTGATTCCTAGCTGAGCCTCTTAGTTGCACAGATTGCGGTTATTTAATTATTTTAAATTTATAGCTTTGTCCAAGGTGCTGGTAATTAGCTATGAAGCTTCAGATGGGTTTGTGACCAGACTAGTTGAAGGACTGCCTCCTCCCACACCAACCAGTTAAATTTGCCATCTGAGTACTTTCTCCATGTCCTGCTGCCTGTATGTGGAACAAGGCCTTGTGCATTTCAGCTTTAAAATAAATAGGCCCCCAATGAATTCCACCTCTCTTTTGGGGTGTGTGTATATAAGCAAAGTTTTGAAATGTCTTTTTGATATTATTTATGTACTGTATACCCTTCTGAGTGGGAATCATATATCTTTGGCACTTGACCTATGACTGACTTGACAGTCCATGTATATGGAGAATGCTAACAATCCACAGTTTGGTATGGCATGTAAACAACAAATAATTATTTCTGGTGTGTTCCACTATTAACCAGCAATTAGATCTGGGTTGCTAGGAGGACACGCTGTCTTCCTTATTCACTTCAATAGAAGGAAGCAGTTCTAAGTTTATTCTCCACTCATGGAGCCGCTGTCCACTGGGCATCCCCAGTGACAGCCTTAGAACTGAAGCACAAAACAGACATCATGCATACTTTTGTTGTTTAGTCATGTCCGACTCTTTGTGACCCCATGGAGCAGAGCACACCAGGCACTCCTGTCTTCCACTGCCTCCCGCAGTTTCGTCAAACTCATCTTAGTAGCTTCGAGAACACTGTCCAACCATCTCGTCCTCTGTCGTCCCCTTCTCCATGTGCCCTCCATCTTTCCCAACATCAGGGTCTTTTCCAAGGAGTCTTCTCTTCTCATGAGGTAGCCAAAGTATTGGAGCCTCAGCTTCATAATCTGTCCTTCCAGTGAGCACTCAGGGCTGATTTCCTTAAGAATGGATAGGTCTGATCTTCTAGCAGTTCATGGGACTCTCAAAGGTCTCCTCCAGCACCATAATTCAAAAGCATCATCAATTCTTCGGCAATCAGCCTTCTTTATGGTCCAGCTCTCACTTCCATACATCACTACTGGGAAAACCATAGCTTTTACTATATGGACCTTTGTCAGCAAGGTGATGTCTCTGCTTTTTAAGATGCTGTCTAGATTTGTCATTGCTTTTCTCCCAAGAAGCAGGCGTCTTTTAATTTCGTGGCTGCTGTCACCATCTTCAGTGAACATGGAGCCCAAGAAAGTAAAATCCCTCACTGCTTCCACTTCTTCCCTTTCTATTTGCCAGGAGGTGATCAGACCAGTGGCCATGATCTTCCTTTTTTTGATGTTGAGCTTCAGACCATATTTTGTGCTCTCCTCTTTCACCCTCATTAAAAGGTTCTTTAATTCCTCCTCATGAGACAGTTATTTGGTATAATGGCACACATAGATGGAGGAACTGGGAAAATGGCAAGTACTCTGGAATTTGGCTACTTACATTGTAAGGCTCACTTAGGATGGTACATTCCACACAGGTTCTGTATGCATTCCTAAAGTACATGTAGGGCACTTGGGCATTTTTTTTTGGAGGGGAGGGAACCATTAAAGTATTACTTAAAAGTACCTCATGATAGCCCCATTACTTCTGTAAAATGGACTGCGTTTGTTACATTTTAAATACTTCAGTCAAGGTTTTTATGCAAATTGGAAAACCTCCCTTTCCATATTTCTAGAACTTTTCTTTTCTTTTAATGTTAGGATTTCTGTCAGTTGAACATGTGGCCCAAATCTGTCATGTCCAACTAACATCAGCACTATTGTTTAATACAGGAATACAGTAGCAAAGTGTTGCCTTTATAAAATATTTCCAAATTCCTTTATCAGCAATTTAAGTGTTGTTCTTGAACAATTGGATCCTGTTACAATTTTCTATTTAGGGCATTATTATTTAATTTAATTTAATTGGTTTCTTTCCTCCCCTTAGGGTTCTCTGGACCCAGAAAGTTCAAATTAAATACTCTAATTGCTCTGAAACTCACTTGTGGTCTAAAATGTGTTCCTTTTAAAATGAGCTTGCATATCTAGTTCATACATATTCTTCTCATTATTTCATGAGACTGAGAAACGTTGGGTGTCTAAAATTTGCATTTGAAAACAGCCAATAATTAACCAAAATAATAATTATATACATATCATACGGAGAGGCTATTTCACAACAAACTGTAAGTTACAAATTTATAAATAAGGCCATGAGCACACATCAAAGCTTTCTGAAAGCATGCTATTTAAAAGACGAAAGCAGAAGCAGATAATGATGGCATCAGACATCACAGGGTCTGGGAAGACAGCTTACTTTGGAACCTGTTGACCCCATCTAGAGAGGCATACATACCACAAGGCAAGAGGATTGTCCTACAGGTTTAAAAAGTCTTCCGGAGTGTGATAAGAAGGATGAAGGTTTAAAAGTCAGTCAAAAACCCTGTTGCACCCATGTTATGCTCGGGCACATACTTCTGTGGCTATCTGGAATGGATCATCTGATATCCAAAACCTAGAGTAGTCAATAGCACATGAGCAAAAGGTAGAGTTTCTTAATATGTAATTGTTATGTACTGAAGTTCTCACCCAGGGCCAGCAGGGGGATACTGTAGATAGTTATGCAAATAAGGGATTGAAAGTGACTTTCAGTGATTGGATAGTTTTAGAAAATTGCTACAGTTACGATGTACTGGAGCTCTATATAAGCAGGCTGACTGAACCCTTCAGTTCAGTTCTGTTCTGGCCTCTGAAAAAACAAGAGCTGTTTGAAGAATTGCTGTGTCGTCTGATATGTTCACCCACAACTCTGCAAATTAAATATGGGTGGTCTCACAGGAAACACATGTAAAGAGACAGTATAAATAAACCATGTCTTGTGCTTAGGGCTTAGGGCATCGGGTTTTGCCTCATTGGGCAGCTGCCAAGGACAATGCTCTTGTGTCCTCTTCAGCCACACAGCAGAGCAAAAAAGGGCAGCAATCTGCATGCAGCACACCTTGACCTCTTTTTTTCTTGGAGGTTGTGCATAGTGGAGAGAAAAAAATAATAATGTAAAGCTGCTTGGAGGAACATTCCTGTATAGCTGCTTGGAGTAGCCACCCACCACAACTCATCTGGCAGGGACACCTGGAGAAGGGTCTCCAAAGACTATATCAAAGTCTGGGTAAGTGCTTTATGCCTTTATATGCTAATGTCAAGACTTGAATTGGGAAAAGAAATAGACTGGAGGCCAGGACAAATGACAAAACACTGGGGTAATTTGTTCATACATTCCAATCCTGGTTAACGATTTTGCTGACGTATTTTGACCAAAATGAAATTTCCAAACTATTTTCAAAGACAGCCCCACATACAATGCATTGCAGTAATCCAAGCACAAGGCTATCTCTGTCCAGATAAGCTCACAGTTGACATATCAGCTGGTTTTAATACAAAGCATTCTGAGCCAGCAAGGCCACTAAACAAGCTGATAGGAAGGAGGTATGCCTGGGCAGGTGCGGTAGCACAGCGGCTGTTGTTTCTGTCAAGGCCATAGTAAATTTCAAGTATAATGATGGCAGAAATATAACCGTTAAGCCAAAATTCATGTCGGCAGGGCTAAAGCTTGGAAAGGGAGTGGTTGCTAAGCAACCACGTGACTATCATTTTTGCTTCGTGATTATAACAGTAATATGAGATCTTTTATGTGTTGCCCGGCAACCATGCAAGTTCTGTTTCCTACTATTTCCCATCCTTTCGCTTTGTAGTTTATGGTTAATGAGCACAGCTGGCTGGAAAGTTCTAACAGCTGCTATCTCCTCAGCCTAGGACTTACCTGATGAATCATAACAGGTTTGACAGGGTAGAAGGGTGTTATTTATGTTAGGGGCAAGCCAGTGGCCCACTTTAGTTGGATTTTGTCCATGGGCTACCATTTGCCACCCTGTACATTAGTCAGTGAAAAATCACTTGCACAGGTATATCACATTGTTTTAAATATGTCTGGGTTGTGCTTTCAGGCATCATCAGTAAAGGTAAAGGTAAAGGTAAAGGTAAAGGTAAAGGTACCCCTGCCCGTATGGGCCAGTCTTGACAGACTCTGGGGTTGGTGCGCCCATCTCACTCAAGAGGCCGGGGGCCAGCGCTGTCCGGAGACACTTCCGGGTCACGTGGCCAGCGTGACAAAGCTGCATCTGGCGAGCCAGCGCAGCACACGGAAACGCCGTTTACCTTCCCGCTGGTAAGCGGTCCCTATTTATCTACTTGCACCCCGGGGGTGCTTTCGAACTGCTAGGTTGGCAGGCGCTGGGACCGAGCAGCGGGAGCGCACCCCGCCGCGGGGATTCGAACCGCCGACCTTCCGATCGGCAAGCCCTAGGCGCTGAAGCTTTTACCCACAACGCCACCCGCGTCCCATAACGTGCTTTAAAAACAAAAAACTGCCCTAAATTGAAGATCTGCTTTAACATGCTCTTTAAAAAACTAAAAAACTTACAGTGGTACCTCAGGTTAAGTACTTAATTCGTTCTGGAGGTCTGTACTTAACCTGAAACTGTTCTCAACCTGAAGCACCACTTCAGCTAATGGGGCCTCCTGCTGCTGCTGCGCTGCCGGAGCACAATTTCTGTTCCCATCCTGAAGCAAAGTTCTTAACCTGAAGCACTATTTCTGGGTTAGCGGAGTCTGTAACCTGAAATGTATGTAACCTGAAGCGTATGTAACCTGAGGTACCACTGTACAAAATTTAAAGTGTGTCTTGTTCATTTTATGTGCTGTGTAAATATCTGAAAAGTTTCTCCAATAGCCAAAAGTACTTGAACTAAAATATTTGAATGAAGCAAAGTTCTTAACCTGAAGCACTATTTCTGGGTTAGCGGAGTCTGTAACCTGAAATGTATGTAACCTGAAGCGTATGTAACCTGAAGCGTATGTAACCTGAGGTACCACTGTACAAAATTTAAAGTGTGTCTTGTTCATTTTATGTGCTGTGTAAATATCTGAAAAGTTTCTCCAATAGCCAAAAGTACTTGAACTAAAATATTTGAATGGGGACTTGGGAAAGCAACAAAATGCACTTTGTGTGGTTTAAATGTCATACTAAAATAAAATGCACAGCTTTACGTAAAAATTATTTTTACTGGAATGGTTGTAAATATTTTAAAATATTGTACCTCAATAGCATACACTTCCCATATATTATCTAGATATTTTAACAGTAAAATCCTACGCATGTTTACTCAAAGTTCCACTGATCACTGAGGCTTACTCCCTAATAAGCGTGTTTGGGATTGCAGCGTGAAGGGATAAAATAAAAGTGCTGAAAACTCTTATTAAAATTCCTGAAAAATGGTAATTTCAAGTTTTAGATTTTAACATTATTGTCTCCGTTCCATTTCCCCAATTTAACCTAAATGTATATTGTGCTTTCATTATGTTACTAAAATTTTTTATGAAGCCATGTATAAAAGCGGAACATCTTCAGAAAAAAATCCACTACATATCACCAATCATCCTGCAAAAAAGGCCCCTATGTTGATGAAGTGGAAGATCAGAGAAGAGGCGTTTTTATAAACAATGCTCAGAACAGAGGAGGACTATAAAAAAAGTTACTACACCAATATCATTTCAGTGCTGAGCCATTTCATTTTACCAGGTTTTAAAACTTGAACTAGTTTTAATTGTTTTATGCCGCTGTATTAAAACTGCAGGTTTTTTAGTATGTTTTCATTCTGTTTTATTTTATTTTTTTGCAAGATGCCCTGGGAACCATGGCAAAGGGTGAAAATAAGAAAGCTGCATAACTCCTCCCTTCCAAGTTGAAGAAAACACTCAGGTTCCTCCTCCTGCAGTTGCCGTACAAGATGGCGGCGCCCAGTTCGGTCCACTCTATGGCGTCCTAGCAACAAGAACAAAGTAATGCGACGACGCACTTCCGGGTCAGGGCGCCAGCGCTTGAACTTTGACCCGCGCGCTAGCGTCCGCTTCCTCTTCCGGTGCCGGCTCCCCCTCCAGGTAAGAGCGATTCAGTCTGTCTCTTTCGCGGAGGTTGGCTTAATCCGTTTCCATCCGTGGCAGGGAGGGCTTGAGGGTCCTTGCGGGTACGTCAGAGAGTACTTGGGAGCTTGGGGTAAAGGACGAGGGGTGTATGTCAGCGAGCAAGCCAGGAGAGGCCGGCGCCTGGGTGGGAGTCTTGCGTGGAGGCCTCTCCGCCTCACACAGGCTTGAGCGAGGCCTTCTAGTCGCCGAAGCCGCGCAGAGCTATGAATAATCGCGGGCTCTCCAGTTCTCTCGCACTCGGGCGGAAGGCTAAATAAAATGTGTTTTCTCCCTATCCAACGGCGCGTTCGATGCCCAGTTTTCACTGCGAGAAATAAAGGCCCGAGGACATATTATTTAGCATCTGGGTTCGGTCTCTTCCTTCTCCATGCAGAATCACCGGGGAATCGATTTTGAGATATTTTCCCTTAAAAATGCGGGGTAATTGGCGGTGGGTGGGTGGGTGGGTGGGAACCAAGCCGAACTGCAAGAATGATGTGCCTGTGGTTTCTGAAGCGTTGGCTTGGGTAAGAGTTCAAGTACAGCACTTATTTCTGCCATGAAGTTCACCAGTCTTGTGGTCTCTCTAAACCTCACTGGCCTTCCAGGGTTGTTTTGAGGGTAGTCAAATAAACCCTAAGCAATACATTTCGTTCCTTGGAGGAATGGCAAATGTGATCATACACCACCTTGATTGCAAACTGTGTTGCTGTAACAGTGTGGTAAAATGGCTAACTGCTTTGGGGTGTTGTTGCTGTTTTGCAATCAAGCAATATATTAATTTTACGAAATAAAAGTATGAGACTTGAATTGGGAAGAACTTTCATGTGCCAGTTATTATTTCATTTAGCCTACCAAGCATACCCCACAGGGTGGTGGTAAGGATAAATTGGTGAGAAACTATGTTATCTCTATCTCATTTGAATGACAGAATAGTCATGTAACACTGGCAATTGGGGTTTGTGTGTGTGTATTCTCTCTGTCTCATACTCTGCTTAGAATGCTGCCTTCTCACTATTTTCTTGTTTAGACACCATGGTCCAGCGTCTGACATACCGACGTAGGTTGTCCTACAACACAGCCTCTAACAAGACCAGGCTGTAAGTAAAATCCTATTATTAAATTATTGTATTCTTGTTAAATAAGTTTTCTAACACTTAAATGACTATTTTTTTGGTTGATGCAGATCCCGGACACCAGGCAACAGGATTGTTTATTTGTACACCAAGAAAGTGGGCAAGGCACCGAAGTCTGCATGCGGCGTGTGCCCAGGAAGACTTCGTGGTGTAAGTGTATTCTCTTTTACTTGTGTTGACTGGCATCCTAGATAAAGACAGGAACTCTAGCTCATTGCCCAATTTATATTGGAAAATCTGGTATATGTGCATCTTAGGTAAATCTCTCTCCCCCCCCCCCATCTTGCTTGTAGAAATCTAAAGTGTTGCACAGGCAGTTGCTTGTTAATACATTTGTAATTTCATTGTTGGCATGATGCTCAAGCCAGTGCCTAATGCACTGTTGGACTATAACAATGTGGGTCATTTGCTATAGCATCTTAGAGCTGAAACTATAAGTGTGCCCCTTCTATTGTTTGTTTTGCACTTGATCATTATTCATTTGTCATTAATTTCAAGCATTATAGAAAAATCAGTGGTGTCCAGGTAGATCTGAAACAGAAAATACCTCTTCCATCTTAGCTAAAATTAGCTATGTAGAGTTGCCTCTTTCATGTGCCCTCTATTTTCCACAACTAAGTAGCAATTGCTCCCCCCCCCCTTTACATTGTGACAAAACAGGAAGAGTTTATTTCATGGTAATAGCAGTGAACCATTCTTACAGAATTGGAAGTGCTTTACTGCTGAAAATAACATGCTAATAAACTGCTGCTATTTTTAACATAATGGTGTGCATACAGTCTTGTAACAGTACAGAATTGAATTCTGATGTGGTTTAAGAGGGCAAGTGAACAGGTAGTGAAGAAATGAAAGATAAATTAATTATTAACTGTGTGCATTTAGTGAAGTGAATATCTGAAGAAAATATCTATATTCAATATCGTTTTAACTAAGACTTTAAAATTGATTTCCTCAATGTCGTGGAAGGTTGCTTAAGGGAAGCACTAAAGTAGCAAAGCAATTTTAGTGTAAAAGTACTGTCTTTCAAAAGATTTCCCTGGTTTTTAGAAAAATATATATGTCTGCCATTCAAAAAACAAAGTGCATGTTCGTAGCTGCTTATAATGTCTTAAAGTTATTTAAGAACATAAAAGCCCAGCTGCAACAGACATAAGGCCTATCTAGTCCATCCTGGTCTCAGTCTCCAACCAGATGCTCATGAACAGCCTGCAAGCAGGACAAGAGTGCTTCATACTATTATATGCCGATTGTCTCTTCATTTGATTGTCTTTTAACAAGTCTAATAATGCAAATCATGCAGACTGTGGGTTATACAAATGTATTTTTCACTTCTTATAGGTTCGTGCTGTTCGCCCTAAAGTTCTTATGAGGCTGTCAAAAACAAAGAAGCATGTTAGCAGAGCCTATGGTGGGTCCATGTGTGCTAAATGCGTTCGTGACAGGTAATTTATAAGCATTTTTTTTAAAGTTCATGGGTTATAATTTTTAGTTTCAAATATCTAGTTTCTTTCTTGTAACTCCTCCTTAGTGGTGGCCCCTTCTTTATGCAGCCACCTCTACCCTGAGCTTAGGCAACTTTAATGGCCTTTAAGCACTGATTAAAATAATATCTGTTGTTGATGCTTGCATGTTACAGTTGCTGTCTACCGCCTTGTGACTTGATGTGAAAGGCAGTGTAGGAATGTCTTTAAAAAATAAATAACTTTGCTACTGTAGAAATCTGGACTGAAATTTGTGCTGTACAAATGGATGATTTTTAAACCCAACCTAACTCTTCCCTGCTTGAGATACCAATAAAAGAAGACAAGTATATTTTACAAATTGTGTTGTGGATTTTATTTTACTAAGTGATTATTGCTTGTTGTCTCAGAATGAAATAGCTTATTTTGACTTCCAGCCATATCAGCTTGTAAGCAATCAGCAGCACAATCTGTTTTGTATTTAACCGTTCACCTGGTCATCATGGGTCACCAGGAATTCCCTCCAGTTGAGTACGAGGAGACAAAAGAGAAACAGTGCAATCTGTTCCTCCATTACCAGTGTCCCCAGTTTCTGCACCGTAAGGGGACAAGGGACCTAGCGAGCACAGGGCTTGTTTCTGATTTCTCAGATCATGGTTTAGAGGCTTCTCTGAATATAGCCTGTGTGATAACAAATGGGCAATGCTGAAATAGTAACAAGTGCTTTCCTTTTTCTCTAGAATCAAACGAGCATTCCTTATTGAGGAACAGAAGATTGTTGTCAAGGTGCTAAAGGCCCAAGCACAGAGTCAGAAATCAAAGTGATAATTTGTGTTGTCTCCCTAATAAATGAAGATTTAACTTCCACGTGTAGTGATTTTTTTTCCTGGAGAACTTATCAAATGTGTTCAGTATTGAGGTGAACTCTGGAGTTGTAAGGGGTGGGCGCTTTGTGCTGATTACTCTCTTCGTTGTTGTTGTTGTTGGGTTTTTTTTTAAAAAAAAAAACATTAAATACATATCCTAAACAAGTTGCATGGAACAAGGAGTGTGAGGATCCACTGGGAGAAATTAGCATGAGCAAGGAAATCATCACACACCTTCAGGTTAAGTCAATCTTGCTAGGTTCCCTAGGGTATGCTAGAAACCTTCATGAGGGAATGCTTTTGTGACACCATAAGCCTGGAGTCTTCGACATGGCAACCTTAGACATTTCCTTTGCCATCCATCAGGACCCCATCACTCCCGATTTTTAACTTTTAGTTAAGGATTATTTGTCAGGGGTAGTTGCTTGGCAGCATTTCCTGTGTTTGTGCTGCTTATTACAATTCCTTAGATTTCTAAATGTGCCTCATGGGCCAAAAGCGATGAAAACTACTGATCTTTAGTATGAGTTTTGTTGTTTTTAGCTTACTTCCACTGTGGGAAAGAGGATGTACTTAGCTTGTATCACGGCAGAACTTGCATAATAATTAATGGTATTTTTTTGGTTTTGTTTAAAATGTACCCTTCTGCCATAAGTGATTTTAAAAGAACTAAATATAGGACAATATCCAATATCAGTTCTGCTGGTCAGTGAACTACTGGGCAGGCAATGGAGTTTCCTCTTGGTCTGTCCATTTCCCCATGCAATCTCAGAATCATCTCTGGGAAGTTAAAGAACCATCCAAAGCAGTTGTTCGGGGCAGGGGGTGAGGGAGGAGATTCCTGTTGCACCAGCAGATCTATGCACACACAGCACTGGATACATCCCATAATTTATGTGGGATTTTGCAAGGAAAGTTGTTTAGTGCTTACCTTGTAGGCTCTTGGAGCACTTCTGAAAGCAACCAGAGACTTTCTGTGATACTTGTGAAATATACAAACTAATGGTTATATAAGCTGTTCTTAATTCCCTTTCTGTCTTAGAAAGGAACTATTCAGTAATAACCTTAAAACCTTTGTGAGTTGACTTTTGTATCTCTGATTTTCTTGTCAGGAAAAATGAAAAAAGTAAGACAGGTGTCTGCTTAACCTTTGCTGCAAATATTCGGTTAGAATTAGCCTGTATTAAAAACTGTTGGACAGCACCATAATTAAACGATGTTTTGGAAAGGAGATCTTGCTCCTAATCTTAAATTTTGAGTGTGTAGTATCTCTAGTTCTTAACAACCAGATGAGGTCAAAAACCAAGAAGTAGCTAATTCATTAAATTGCATTTGAGTGAACAAGAAAGATGATTTAGAATAATCACTGCAATCTGATAAAAAGCCTTGCTAGTGGTAAAAACAATGCAGGCATTAAGAAAACGGTAATATGCCCCCCTGATTAAAAGACAAAGACTGCTGCAATATCAAGGCAGACCTAACTCAAAAAATACATGACTGCTCTCATCTACATAAGCACCATTATGGTGACATCTATAATGCAGTGAGGTACCAGATTACGTTTTTTAAAGACCTGCTCAAAGTCTTAAAATGACACAGGATAAATGAATGAATGAAAAACATTTGCACATACTGTAGTTTAAGATTTACCATCAAGTTTAGTAGTCTAAATATAACATTTGTTAATTTTTGTTTGAAAGTAATTACCATAGATTTCAATAGGAATTAACTCCTAAATTTGACTAGGGTTGCAGCCTTAGTTTTCCTATAAACAAGCTCAGTGAGTATAACAAATTTTGGAAAGGGCATGTGGTGCTAAAACACTTTTCTCCCTCAGGTGGAATTATCTCAGCTTTGTTTACCAGCTTTCTAAAAAGGCAAAACTCATACTTCTTAGTGAATGTAGACTCATTTAAATGTCCATTAATATTTTCCCTTTGAATCTAACAATGGCCCGGCACATGTGGAAGTGCCAACTTCAGCTGTGTATTTTCCAGCATGGTCAGTGCCTGGGAGCAACCAGTCTAGCTGTGGAAAATACACTAGGAATGGATGTTTTGGCACTAGCAAAAGTGTATATGAACATAAGTTGCCCAACGACGGGAGGTGAGGTTGCTTCCAGGAGGTGTCTTCTTGTGCGAGGGAAAGGGTTAAAATCTGGCAAATGCTTGTTCTAACTCCTGAATCTTAATTCATTTAGATGATGAAAGTTTAATTGGCTTCAGTAGAATTTTTTTAATAAACGTTGCGTGATTTTCGGAGACAGGAGAAGCTTAGTGTTTAATGAAAAAGCCCCAATTTTGTTTTGAATTTATGAAGAACATCGGGAGAAGAGGCGTCTGATGCTGCAGGGCATGCTAAAAGTAAACTACCTCAGTTTGTGAGTTGCATGTTGTTACCGGAAAAATCCGAGGGCTCCCTTGGACAAAAAGTAAAGACACCAACCAGAGTAAATTGGAGCAAATCAGCAGCCTGTAGGCTTGGCCTTTATTGAACTGTTGCAACAGGGTGCTCCCATCACTTGCAGGTGAGAGAAAAGACACAGAAAAATGGTGTGCAAGACCTTATAAAAACTTTTGAAATTCCCCTCCTCTAGGTCAAGCCCACCCCCAGAAACATCATGCATACATTACAGAAAGGAGGGGTTGAGGGAGGAGTTGGTGGTAACCTGAGTGTCTTGTCACCTGGCTGGTTCCTCCTTTTCCCCTCCCCATGAGTCACTTCCAGGAACTTCCAGGAGACAAAGGGGAGTTTGCAGTTTCCTGCCCCCTGAGGGAAGATCTGATCAGTGTCCTTTGTTTCAGTCCATGCTGAATCCACTCCCATATGCAAGTTCTTTGTGATCTTGATTGTCTTCTGTCTGGGACCATCAGGGTTGGCATAGCAACTGGGCAGGGCTCCTGTGTATGTGCTGGGATGCTGAAGGGATTATGGCTGCCCTGTATCAAACCTTCCCCATTTTGTAGTCCTTCCTTCATGGAGTAAAATAAAAGTGGAACAGTGCAAATCCAATGTATGGTTGATTTTCTATGAATTTATAACAGAAGCATAGCGTATGTAGTGTGTGAGTGTGTGTGAAGTTTGTACAAACTAAATGATTGGGGTGGGGGGTTCCTGCTACAATGTTAAAGTAGTTTAAGCAGATCCTTTTCTGTTAATTCTAATGAGAAAGGGAAAACACTGGTTTTTAAAAGAGGAAATGGCTCTAAATTGACCCAGGAAAGCATAACTGTTGAATGTGGTGAAAAGAGGCAGCCTTTTAAACAGCTGGTGTCATCCACCACTCTTTTCTGTATATAAACAGAACAATTCAACATTTGATGGGTTGAGACAGCCACCTAGCTAAATCTAAATAGCAGAATGCACCAAATCCTCTTTTTTCAGTAGTTTAAAACTTTATATTAGTATACTAACTCCTTAGCTTATTGAAAATCTTGATGGAAATAATGATTTGAGTATAAAATGTGTATATACCTGACAATTTCTTGAAGTTTGTACTGTACTTCCAAAATACTATTTAATCACTCTTGGGGGCAGGGGGCATGCTGTAGCTCTCGTGTTGGACAATAGTTACCATTATCACAGTTATGGTGGCTGGGGTTGGGAGTGTAGTTAACAGCTGGAGGACCACCAGTTAGCCACTAATGGTTTGGTGTTGTACTTAATCTTCAGGCTATTCCCCTCTGCCGAGTCTGCTTTAAAAAAAAAAAATCAAGTGTAACTCATTAACCTTAATTTCAATCTTGAAAACTGCATCTTTAATTATGAAGCTCCACATGTATATTGATTATGTACATTTTGGCAAAGACATAGATGCTTTGACAAGCTGAGCAACAAAGAAGATTCAAGTTAGAGAGCGGGCTTGTTCTTAGAGAGCAACTCTGCCATGCTGTGGCTACTCTTATCAACTGCAATTACTATCACTAATCTTGTCATCTGGTTATGTCTATGAAGATTAGTATTTTTAAAAGAATCAACTTTTGATAGAAACAAGAAGTCAAAGCAGGTACTCATGCACAGAAAGTCACAGAATTATAATGCCCCCCATATAAATATCATTAATGTGTTTTAAATCCAAGCTGCAGGTGAAACGTTAAGCACAAACTATAAAGGTTATCAAACCCAAGAAGTCTTGTTCAACACCCACAGATTATTCTAGGCAAAATTACACAAGGACATTTTCCTGTTCCTCCACTACCTGACCATTCTACTGGTGTACCAACTACACCCTTAGAGAGTTTGCCCAAAGTTATTCATGCTCTAGTAACATTAATGACTTTAATGTGCTGTATTTGGGACTGTCTTTAAAAACCAGTATGAAGGGAGTTTCACTAACTGTCAATATGCTTCACTGCTCAATTCTTAGTTCTGATCTTGACCTTTGAAATCCTTAGCTCAGAATTCTATTGCCTTGTTCTGCTCTAAGGTGAATAAATAGTGAAGGATAACTGAGCAGCAAGTGGATGAAACTGGAAGTTTTTCCAGGGCAGCGGATTCTTGAACCATGAGCTTCATTTAGGTGGTCCATAATGTGTCTGTAAAAATACAGCTAAAAACCATACAGCATTTAGTGCAGCACATTCCAACTCCTGCAAAAGGCAGAAAAATCATTAAGTTTTCCACCAAGATCCTCAGCCTTTTCAAGTGGTTTGACAGAGAAAAAAATATGGAAACCACTGTTCCCAGGACAACCTTTGCCAACCAAATGTCTGGCAATTATTTGGGAATACAACTCCCAGTGTCGCTGCCCATTAGCTACACTGACTGGGACCTATGGGAGTTGTAGATTTTTAAAAAATGTGTAGAAGGGGCCTAGATCAGCAAAGCCTTTTCAAGAGATAACACCATATTAGGCCCCATCAGCACTGTACATTTAAAGCAGTATCATGCATATTATTATTATTAGAATTTATATACCACCCTATATCCAGAGGTATCAGGGCGGTTCACATAAAATCACATTATATAAAATAAAAATAAAAGCAATAACCCATAAAAAGAGCCACATTTTAAAAGTCATATTAAGTAGTCATGGTTTTTTCCAAAGAATTCAGGGGATTGTAGTTTGTTAAGGGTGCTGAGAATTGGTAGGAGACCCCGCTCAGAGAAGTACAATTTCAGAGCTTCCTGTCAAGACAGACAGATCATTAAACCACTCTGCAAATTGTAGCTCTTTGAGGAGAATAGAGGTCTTTTTGTTGTTGTTTAGTTGTTTAACCGTGTCCGACTAAACGTGACCCCATGGACCAGAGCAGGCCAGGCACTCCTGTCTTCCACTGTCCAACCATCTCGTCCTCTGTCTCCTTGTGCCCTCCATCTTTCCCAACATCAGGGTCTTTTCCAGGGAGTCTTCTCTTCTCATGAAGTGGCCCAAGTATTGGAGCCTCAGCTTCAGGATCTGTCCTTCCAGTGAACGCTCAGGGCTGATTTCCTTCAGAATGGATACGCTTGATCTTCTTGCATTCCTGGGACTCTCAAGAGTCTCCTCCAGCACCATAATTCAAAAGCATCCATTCTTCAGCGATCAGCCTTCTTTATGGTCCAGCTCTCACTTCCGTACATCACTAATGGGAAAACCATAGTTTTTTAACACCCTTAAAAAACTACAGTTCCCAGGATTGTTTGGGGGAACTTCTGATTGTTTAATGCAATATGATACTGCCACTGCAGATAGCTCCTTAGTCGGTCACAGGAAAAGAAAAAGTATTGTGCCCTCTTTAAGATTAAGCGGAGCTTCCTTCTAATAAATCCTGCACACAATAGTAAGATAGAGGGTGTGACGTAGCAGATGGCACCTTCTACTTGGAATGTGGGCGCGGCTTATTTGAGGGGGCGTGGCTTGCGCGCGTCCTGGCAGGGCCACGTCTACCCGTTTAGAAAGCCACGTTGAGCGTCGCCAGGACTTGGCAGATCAGTATCCTCTCCCAGTCGCTCCTTACCGCACGCCGCGGGAGGGTAAAAACAATATTAATAACGCGCCGCGTTCAAATTCAGGTTTCTCCACATTTATTCGTTTTGCGTTTCGTTTAAGCCACACGTTGATATTTTACTTCCCCTTTCTCCTGAGACGTGTTTGTCGTGTTTCCCTTGCAGGACCCGGCTAGTTACCGCCTCAGCTTTCGTTCTCGTACGGACGGTGGCCCCGACGAGCCGATCGATTCCGTAACGGCGCATGCGCGGGAGTAAGCTGCCGTTGGGAGACGAGGGGAGTTCGTGGCCTGAGGAGACGGGACGGGTGAGCCGCCTCCGCCGCTGAGAGTCGACATGGAGACGCTCTACCGGGTTCCGTTCGCGGTGCTGGAGTGCCCCAACATCAAGCTGAAGAAGCCGAGCTGGGTGCACATGCCCTCGGCCATGACGGTCTACGCGCTGGTGGTGGTCTCGTACTTCCTCATCACGGGAGGTAATTCCCTTGGGAACGACGGGAGGCTCTGCGCGGTGGGCCTTCAGGCGCGCACAAAAATACACGCGCATGCACACGCGCACAAAAATACACGCTAATGCACACGCGCACAAAAATACACGCGCATGCACACGCGCACAAAAATACACGCTAATGCACACGCGCACAAAAATACACGCTAATGCACACGCACGCAAAACATGATTTGGTGCGCATGCGTGAGTGCCGAAACCTGGAAGTAACCCGTTCCAGTACTTCCAGGTTCGGCGCATCCGAAACCCGAAAACGAGAAACCCACAGCGATCGCAACCTGAGGTATGATTGTAACTGAAAGGAGAGGAGGAGTCAAAAGCTGCAGGTCTCTAGAGGCTCTGCAGTGCCGCCTCTCCCTTTGCTGTGTAGCCCAGCAATATGGAGTGGGTCCTGCTATATTGCAGCTGAGGGAGACTCCTGATTGAGCTGGTCTTTCAGCAGAGCTGGAGAGAAAATATACTGTACTGCAACCTGAAGCATTAACAATTGACCTGTATTACAGGATTACTTGTAAACCATTTGTAGCATTGCACACGCATGTAAGTGCATGGGTAATAACGGTGGATTGCATTGGAGGATTGTTGTTAGCTACACAACCACAGCCCTCCTCATTCTCCCTGAAACTTGTGATATGGCAATAGTAGCTGTGTACTCTACTGCACACGTTTGTATGTTTAAAACTAAATGCAGCCCACCAATTTTTTCACATGAAAAAAAGACCTTAAATCATGAACTTCTGACTTTCTACCTTTAGGCTTAGGGAAGGTGGTGTACATGTGTGTGTGTGTTCTTTCAAACTAAATTTACATTTTTTTCTCTCTTTCTGTAGGAATCATTTATGATGTGATTGTAGAACCTCCCAGTGTTGGCTCAATGACAGATGAACATGGACATCAGAGGCCTGTGGCCTTCTTGGCTTACAGGTAGAAAATATACTTGATACTAGCAAACTGTATTTCTCTAAAGATTACTATGGAGTATTTTGACAGTGAACTGCTGTTTACATGGTGAGCTGCCTGTTAGAACATTGTGATCAAAGCTCATTGTAGCTTTACCAAGCTACAAAAATGAATAGAAATACTAGCATCATTTTAAATGAAGTTGTTTAACTTAGTAGACAGTCCTCCTGCTCTCTGGAACAGAGAGTCTTAGCTGAACTGAGTTAATAGTCATTCATATGGTTTAAACTACTGTCAAGGATGGAAACTAATTGTCAGAGAATACACACCATGTGTAGTTACAAGGAGTTGTAGGGCCATCCTATTTGGGGACTAGGGATCTAAAGCAACAAGAAGTATCATGGCAAAGGGAAAACCAGTAATAAGTGCCTGACATATTCTGGAAAGAAATCGGGCTCTCTGTGTGTTGATAGTTATAGCTGAAGGAATAGCCAGATGTTTGATGGGATTGCTTCTCAGTAAATTATAGTGCTCGGGGTATGGTAGCTATCTGCACTGCTTTTGGGAACTTCTCATCTTTGTTTAATAGCATCAAGTCTCTAATGGTTTCAAAGAGGAAGCAGTTTTCCTGTAATGTGACACTCATCATTTATTTTATGATGAGTAGAATATATGCATGCACCTATGTTTGTGAATTTTACACAATGTGACAGGTTAGCCAGATAATCCGTAGCACTGCTGTTCAAACTAAAATATTTCCTTGTCTTGTATGCAGAGTAAATGGACAGTACATTATGGAAGGGCTCGCTTCCAGCTTCCTCTTCACAATGGGAGGCCTTGGCTTTATAATATTGGACCGTTCTAATGCACCAAATATCCCAAAGCTGAACAGATTTCTGCTGCTTTTTATTGGATTTGTCAGTGTCCTGTTGAGTTTCTTTATGGCCAGAGTATTCATGAGGATGAAATTACCGTAAGTAAATTGTTTCTCCTATGATTTTCCGACCTCCACTTTTAATCTTTATCACAATCTAAAGATGAAATAAGTACTAAGGGGAAAATAAAGGTATTGCAAGGACTTTTCTCATGTTTTTAAAACATTGTTTGGAGCAGTGTGAATTATACCACAGGTTTTTTTCAATAGACAAGCAAATGTCCACTCTAGAGGAGTAATCATAATATTGAAAGATGCCAGGCCATGAAATCAGAATTTTTTAAAAAAAACTGACTACAGTGTCTGAGATGAGGGAATCAATACTATTTATAAGGAAAGCTATATAACTACTGTTGTAAAAAGCATTTCACAAACACCTAATATTGTTTACAGTAATCCTGCAAGGGAGATCAGTTTTATCCGCAGTTTGAGGGAAATTGAGGCAGAGTCTTTGTGGCTAGCTTTAAAGTCCAGAAGGAAACCAAGAATGATTGAAGGAACATTTATCTAGGAATATACAACAATTTATTGTATATGTAGATCATGTCACTAACCATGACTTCCAGCAATGTAAACCTGAAGCAAGCACATGAGAGTACAATAATTAAATATGACCCACAGATGGTTTCCTACACAGAAGTATCTGGTGTGTAGGGTGGCTTCCTATACTTATGTAGTGATCCTTCTATTTTATAAAAGATGCTCACATTAGTGTTTTAAGACCTAAAGCACTCCCACCCCAAATATCTGAAAGACTTCCTCCTTCCCTGTCCTGGGTGTTAAGATCAGCAGAGGAGGCCCCATTTGGTAGCTCCACCCCTCTCAGAAACTCCAGGTGGTGATGGCCCAGGAGAGGGCATTCTCTGTGGCAGCCCCTAAGTTGTGAAACGCCCTGTCCACTTCATTATACAGTTTTCAGTGAATGCCTTTGACATCTGAAATGTATACTTTAAGAACCCACCCTATTTTTGGTGATTGTAGCTTTTGGAATTGTGAGTAATCGCAACTGTTTTTAATGTTGTATTTTAAATTGTTGTAACCCACCTGGGTGAAGAGCAAACAATCAGTAATATATTCCTCCCTCCCTTCCTGTTCAAATCTTCCCTTTGTCCTCTAGGGGCTACTTAATGGGTTAGTGCCTTATTGTGGAGTGTCGCAAAGCAGAAATCGGATTTTCTTCTCTTCGTGAAGAGGAATGAATAGCAAAAATTCCACAGCCCCACCCCTCCTGTCCAGAGAGACAAGAAAAAGAGAACGAACTAAGGAAAGGGCTGCTTTCTCCTTTTCTTCTTGTATAAAGAGCAACACTTGTTACAGGCGGTTAGTTTATTAACAGATTTGTGTCTATTTTTATGACTGTTAAAAAATACTTCGAAGTGTTAACTAGGCCTAAGTGTATTGAACCATAAACATAAAACCTTTGTCCTTCAATGCTGTTCCCATCTGCACCCCTAAGGCTTCAAGCCAAAAGTAATACTTTTATTCATGTACCACCATGGCTTGTTCTTGCTCCTTTTGAGAGAATGGGGGTGGGGGTTAGAGGAATATAAATTGATCATTTTCACGATTGCAAATTGACAGAAGTGTTTGTCAGTGATGCATGACTGCCATATACCACCTGTCCCTGATACAGCAGCCTGCGATGGCAGAAAGAAAAAGTTGTGCCTGTCTCTGGGTTAGGCAGTCCAAGCTGACAGAGCTTATCACATATTGAGAAGCTGTGAGATGTCAAAGAGCTGTAGGGTTGTGGAGGCTCCAGTTGAGCTTCTGCTTCCTTAACCCCACCCTTGCCTAACAGGTGGTTGGTGTTGGAAAACATTTTGCATAGTGTGCATGAGGGGCAGGGCCTGCTCTTGTGTAACTTTGGATATTGGGTACAGGCTTCCACTTTCCACACCAGGCTCCTGCAGCAGAGTTCACCTGCTTTGCACATAGGAGTATCTTCTCAGTTGGGGTGTGTGTTCTATCTGAGCAGTGTCTCGGGCAATGTTTACTTTCATATTCATTCTAACGCAGCAGGAGAATATATGTGTGAAGGAAAAATCCATTATTGCGTGAATGTAGTTCTTCCTCTTCATAAAAGATAAGAAAGACATATTAAACATCTTTTTTCTACTAAATTACTTTGTGTTTAATACAGAGTTCATATATTGGAGCATTTTTGGCATTCAGACTAAGTTGATTACTGCTTCATAACATCTCTGCCTGGCGGCCAGTATTATTTCTGTTTTACAGATGGGGAGAATGACTTGTTCCTGGCCACATAATGAGTTTTCTGCTAAACCATAGACTTCTTCCCTGATGTTCCTGGGCCAATTTCCTGGGAATTTCCAAGGAATGATTCTGGGTCATCTTTTCATTTATAGCCTAGGTCCAGTTTGTTCTATTTACTCAAATTTCTGTACTGCCCCTCATCATGGGATGGTTTACAACATGCACATTAAAAATAAAATTCAGTTCACATCATAAAAATACAAAATGAAAACACAAAATACATACTAAAACAATAGCAAACCAATAAGTGCCCTCCTACAAACACAGTTAAAAAGCCATAGAACAGTAATCTGCAAAGCACCTGGTTAAAGAGAAACATTTTTGCCTGGCGCCTCAAGGTATGTAATAAAGGTGCCAGGTGAGCCTTTTGTGATGCTACATTAAATTGTCTATATTATCTACCTGTGCATAATCTTGAGGCCCATTACTTGGAAATACTCTTATAGTGCAGTCATTTACATCTCTAGAAGCAAGCCCTGCTGAATTTAATGGAGCATATTTTTTTATACGACTGCATTTTTAATCTTCTCCAGTGTCAGGGCGGGTGGAATCACACTAAGTGTTTTGGGTTGTGCCATCAATGTTTGTTACAGACTGGTCATGTAGACTTGGAATTTTTCACTTCAGGAGGCCCAATAGCTTTAATTTATTCTGAGTTATGATACTACTGGGTAGTGTAAGACTTTTTCGTCCCATCAAGCTTTGCTGTCTGTTCTCTTGTCCCTCATTTTTTTTTAATGAAAGTGACAGACCATAGACTTAACAGTGCATATTTTATTTTATTTCTATACTGCCCTATACCCAAAGGTCTCAGGGCGGTTCACATAAAGGATCACATACATAAAATCAAAATACAAAAAACAACCCAATTAAAAAAAACCCTAAAAAGAGCCAGCATTTTTAAAAGGGTATAGGATGTAGATCAGGTCAGACAAAGGCCTGGTTAGAAAGGAACATTTTTGCCTGGCGCCTAAAGATGTATAGTGAAGGTGCCAGGCGAACTTCCCTGGGAAGAGCATTCCACAAACACGGGACCACCGCAGAGAAGACCTGTTCCCATGTTGTCACCCTCCTGACCTCTTGAGAAGGAGGCACACGAAGAAGGGCCTCAGAAGATGATCTCGGGGTCCGGGTAGGTTCATATGGGAAGAGGTGGTCCTTGAGGTATTGTGGTCCTGAGCCGTTTGAGGCTTTATAGGTCAAAGCCAGCACTTTGAATTGGGCCTGTAAACTGATTGGTAGCCAGTGTAGCCAGGATCGGTGTAATATGCTCAAACCGTCTTGCGCCGGTGAGCAACCTGGCTGCTGAATTCTGCACCAGCTGAAATTTCTGACCTGTCTTCAGTGGCAGCCCTACGTATAACTTATATGACACCTGATCCCCATCAAATGCCTCTTCTGAACAGCAATATGCATTAGTGACTGTAGAACTCCCTTTAGGTACACCAGAAAACCTGCTAACAGAGGGGATGTAATACTGTTGCTGTATTTTGAATGCCACAAATACAGATACTGTACAGTATATCAAAGAAAGCAATTAAGTAGGTATTACATTGTTTTGCCAGCAGGTGGCACTGCTTGCATGGATTTTGTGTACTGAAGTGAAACCTAATGAGATTTAATAATAGGATTTACTTATACCATTCTGAGATAAAATGAGATGAGAAACTAGGAAAAAGGTAGGTTTTTATCAGACTTCACTGTAATCAGTTTTCCTTTGGAATTTCTTGTGGCAGCAGTTCTGTTTACAATCTCTTCCTCTTGCTCTATTTTCCCTTCTACCCTCCCTTCAGTCTATTTTTAATTTGGAATCTGTGTTCCTCTTTCCTCGGTCATCTGCACATGGGCTCATATGATTCACCCTAGAAACAAAATATCTGGCTACATCTTAACAACAATATTTACTGGGAATATAACAGAGACACTATTGTTGCTAAGCTATTATTTCCTGGTCCTGCCTATAAAAATGTCCCTGAACCACTAAATATGCAGAACAGTCTTAAGTTTCTTAGAACTGCAATTGTTTTGCTGAACAGTTACCTAATCTTTTGCAGGCGTGGAAAATGAATGCCACCCACATGTTAGCAAATACAGGCAAAGTCTCATAATAGTAAATTCATAAACAGAAATGAGGGAGGACATAATCAGCCAAGTGCTGCTTCCAACTGCAGCTAATGGAAATGATTGATAGATTATGCAGATACAGCTGTGCCGATGGAACCTAAGTGTCAATGTACATGTTTGATCAATGTTGCCCCAATACATGGTAAGGTCTAAATATGCCCATATTTCTGGCCTGCCTATGACCATGTCATGACCCCAGAACTGGGCTTCCTATCTATAGCTCCGTCTGCAGAACATGAGACTCCTAATCATGAGCTCCATCTCTGGCAAAAAGATTCCTGTTGACAGGGGTTGGACCAGATGGCTCTTGTGATCCCTCCCAGCTCTGTGATCATCAGATAATGAGGCTGGGGGTTTCAAGTGGGGAAGGGAATTGTCATCAGAATCACTTGTGCAAGTGGATCTCATTGTGCCATTACCTGTCCAGCATGAAAAGGTCATGTTGCTCACTTCTGACTCCAGCTCAGAAGCCCTAGTAGAACCATGGTCCCCTACCCCAGGCATAGGCAAACTCCAGCCCTCCAGATGTTTGGGACTACAATTCCCATCATCCCTAATGACTGGTCCTGTTAGCTAGGGATGATGGGAGTTGTAGTCCCAAACATCTGGAGGGCCGGAGTTGTTACGGAATCTCCAGCCTAAATCCTGCATGGAGCTGTCCAGGGTGCCGCCGAAGCCTTGCCTTGTTTCCATGTTGCTGAAGCTGTTGCTTAAAACAGAACATACTCAGCTAAGGAGTTGGTGTGAAAAAAACAAATTTTGAGTGGCGTATGACATATTTAACAAGTGACATATGTGGTTCCCCGAATCCAGTGTTTGGATTCCTCATCCCATGGCCCAACATGCCCCTTTGCTGTTTCAGCTGCTATGCCCACAACTGGACAATGCAAATCTAGCTGTTGTCCTGCTCCCTGGGACTGATGGGAATTGTAACCCAAAAACAGCTGGAGGCACAAGGTTGGGAAACACTGATCTACAGGGCACCTGGTTGGCTAAGGCTGATTTGCACCTTGGTGGCTTCCAAGTTGGACTACTGCAGGCATAGGCAAACTCGGTCCTCCTGTTGTTTTGGGACTACAACTCCCATCACCCCTAGCTAACAGGATCAGTGGTCAGGGATGATGGGAACTGTAGTCTCAAAACATCTGGAGGGCCGAGTTTGCCTATGCCTGGACTACTGTAACATACTGTAACATACTGTGGAACTGCTCTTGAATGTGGCTGCAGAATGCTGCCACTTACCAGTTGGCAGACTTGAGTCAACAATCTCATATAATGCTTGTCATGAGAAAACTCTTTGGCTGCCAGTTTGCTTTGGGCTCAATTCAAGGTCTGTTAAAGCCTTAAACAGTCTAGAATTGCTTCCTGTATAAACTCCTGCATCACTTGAGAGCCACTGAACTAGGCCCTGTGAAAGTGTCATATGATCAGGTTGACTTCTACAAGAAGCAGGGCTTTTCCTGCTGCAACCCCCGACACATGGAGGTGATTCCTCCCTATTGTCTTCTTGGATGCAAATTAAAACCTTCATTTTTCAATCCACCTTTGATAATTGAGAAGTTGCTGGTTCTGATACACTGTATTTGTTACAGCCTGTTTTTAGTTGGTCGTCTTCTCTGGTGATCACTCATAGCTGAGTAAGATAGTCTTCCACGAACACGGTCTTAACAGTGAGTTTATAAGTGACTCTGGGGGCCAATTCTGGATCCACATGTCCTTCCACAGTGGGGACATGGTTTCCAGGCAGGAATTGATCATGATGAGGGTTTGCCAAATGTGCCTTCCTCTTGGGTCATTTTACCTTTTCACCCTGAGTTTGTGTTTCTTCAAAGTCATGACACCTTTGCTATTGATTGGTGAGATTTTTTTTAAGTGTGGCACCCTGTTTTGAATTCTTTATCCAAAAGTCATAGAAATGAATGCACTAATTCCATGCTAAAAGGGGATAATAATAATAATAATAATAATAATAATAATAATAATAATAATTTATTATTTATACCCCGCCCATCTGGCTGGGTTTCCCCAGCCACTCTGGGCGGCTTCCAACAAAGATGAAAAATACACTAAAATATCACATATTAAAAACTTCCCTGAACAGGGCTGCCTTCAGATGTTTTCTGAATATCAGGTAGTTGTCCATCGCCTTGACATCCGATGGGAGGGCATTCCACAGGGCGGGCGCCACCACCGAGAAGGCCCTCTGCCTGGTTCCCTGCAACTTGGCCTCTCGCAGTGAGGGAACCGCCAGAAGGCCCTCGGAGCTGGACCTCAGTGTCCGGGCAGACCGATGGGGGAGGAGACGCTCCTTCAGATATACTGGACCGAGGCCATTTAGGGCTTTAAAGGTCAGCACCAACACTTTGAATTGTGCTCGGAAACGTACTGGGAGCCAATGTAGGTCTTTCAAGACCGGTGTTATATGGTCTCGGCGGCCGCTCCCAGTCACCAGTCTAGCTGCCGCATTCTGGATTAGTTGTAGTTTCCGGGTCACCTTCAAAGGTAGCCCCACGTAGAGCGCATTGCAGTAGTCCAAGCGGGAGATAACCAGAGCATGTACCACTCTGGCGAGACAGTCTGCAGGCAGATAGGGTCTCAGCCTACGTACCAGATGGAGCTGGTAAACAGCTGCCCTGGATACAGATTTGACTTGTGCCTCCATGGACAGCTGTGAGTCCAAAATGACTCCCAGGCTGCGCACCTGGTCCTTCAGGGGCACAGTTACCCCATTCAGGACCAGGGAATCCTCCACACCTGCCCGCCTCCTGTCCCCCAAAAACAGTACTTCTGTCTTGTCAGGATTCAACCTCAATCTGTTAGCCGCCATCCATCCTCCAACCGCTTCCAGACACTCACACAGGACCTTTACCGCCTTCACTGGTTCTGATTTAAAAGAGAGGTAGAGCTGGGTATCATCTGCATACTGATGAACACCCAGCCCAAACCTCCTGATGATCCCTCCCAGCGGCTGCATGTAGATGTTGAAAAGCATGGGGGAGAGGACAGAACCCTGAGGCACCCCACAAGTGAGAGCCCAGGGGTCTGAACACTCATCCCCCACCACCACTTTCTGAACACGGCCCAGGAGGAAGGAGCGGAACCACTGTATGACAGTGCCCCCAGCTCCCAGCCCCTCAAGACGGTCCAGAAGGATGTCATGGTCGATGGTATCAAACGCCGCTGAGAGATCCAGCAGAACTAGGAAACAGCTCTCACCTTTGTCCCTAGCCCGCCGGAGATCATCAACCAGTGCGACCAAGGCAGTTTCAGTCCCATGATGAGGCCTGAATCCCGACTGGAAGGGATCCAAATGGTCCGCTTCTTCCAGGCGTGCCTGGAGTTGTTCAGCAACCACTCGCTCAATCACCTTGCCCAAGAATGGAAGGTTTGAGACTGGGCGATAATTGGCCATCGTGGCCGCATCTAGAGATGGTTTTTTAAGAAGCGGTTTAATAACCGCCTCTTTCAGCGGGTCTGGGAAGGCTCCCTCACGGAGGGAAGCATTCACCACCCCACGAAGCCCATCGCCCAGTCCTTCCCGGCTAGCTTTTATAAGCCAGGATGGGCAAGGATCCAGGAGACAGGTGGTTGGCTTCACTCGTCCAAGCAGCCTGTCCACATCCTCGGAGGTAACAGATTGGAATTGATCCCACACAACTTGACCAGACAGCACTCTAGCACTCTCCCGCCCCGGCCCTGCTCCCACGGTGGAGTCTACTTCTTCCCGAATCTGAGCGATTTTATCTGCAAAAAAATTTGCAAAATCATTACAGGAGAACATGTGAACATAATGTGTTTGTGTGCGGTTCTGAACATAATGTGTTTGTGTGCGGTTCTGCTAGGAAACTTGCCACACACAAAACCCACATTTTATTCACTATCTTCCTGCTTCCTTCCTTTCCTGTTGGCTAGATCATCTCCATTGTTTAGCCTTTTTTACTTGGCAAGGATGCACTAGCTGCCCGTGGACTTAAGGTACATAGCTCAGTGGCGATTCAGTGTTGAACTGGCTGCAAATGGATTATGCAGCCTTTGTTTCTTCCCCACACAGCTACTTGGAATCAGGACAGCTTTGAGCTCAGGAATCTGTTTCAGTAACCCTCTCAGGCTTTCAGTGTCAGGCTGCAGAAGGCTATTTTTGACCCATTCCAGAGTGGTAATGTGTGAAAATACCTAACACTTCTCCAGCCCTGTTAGGAAGCTTAGCATCTCAGCAGCAGTTTTATAGGGTAAGGCTACTAAAGGTAAAAGGTAAGGTAAAGGACCCCTGGACGGTTAAGCCCAGTGAAAGGCAACTATGGGGTGCAGCTCTCATCTCACTTTCAGGCCAAGGGAGCCGGTGTTTGTCTACAGACAGCTTTCCATGTCATGTGGCCAGCATGACTAAACCGTTTCTGGCACAATGGAAAACCGTGACAGAAGCCAGAGTGCATGGGAACACTGTTTACCTTCCCGCGACAGCGGTAGCTATTTATCCACTTGCACTGGTGTGCTTTCGAACTGCTAGGTTGGCAGGAACTGGGACAGAGCAACGGGAGCTCATCCCGTCGCAGGGATTCGAACCGCCGACCTTCCGATTGGCAAACCTGAGAGGCTCGGTGGTTTAGACCGCAGCGCCACCTGCGTCTACATAATAAAAAACTCCATTAGTAGTGCATCTGTCTTCCCTTTAAATCCACTAATCAACACTTCTTTTTTATTTGCCATTTTTCTTCTGCAAAGCTGTAAAATACATGTCCTCTCTTAAACCCACAAGGTCTTTAAAAAAAAAAAAGTTCAGCAAACTGCTGGTCAATCACTTTCTCACTGTTTTGGTTTGAAGCTCCTTTTCTGCCTAGGAACCAGAAGGGACGCACACCCTCCACCGGCACCCAATCCACTCCTGTGATGATGATGATGCCATGTGTTTGTGGCTTGTCCTGAGCTAACCTCTTTTCTCCCACAGGGCTTTGTGCTGAGCTATCTTCCCCTGCCTAGTGTGCTCCTTTTAGCTGCATGCTGTTGATCAAATGAGCAGCTATAAGTATAGTATTTAAACAGGCAAGCCCATGAAAGATCGTATTAATTTTCACACTCAGCTTGTGTAAGCCATGGACAGTGGGAATGAAGGATCAGGTTCTGCACTGGGTGAGAGATTCCCTTAACCCTAAAAAAAGTCCCAAATGGGTTAGTTTTCTCAGGAATAGGGACAACTCTGGTGGGTAAAAGTTCTGCCCACTCACTGCCTGGCCCTCATTTAGAAATTCAGGGGACGCTGCTCCATCAACCTGAGTCTGCTTTCAGCTAACTTCCTGCCTCCTTGCCGACATCCCAATTTTGCCATGCTTCCCAAGGGAGCTGCAGTTTGAAGCTTTTTTACTTACAGATTATTTGTAGTGCTTTTTAACGCTTTTGCCTTCAGGAAACTACATTTT
Organism: Podarcis cretensis; assembly: GCF_951804945.1. Taxonomy (NCBI): domain Eukaryota; kingdom Metazoa; phylum Chordata; class Lepidosauria; order Squamata; family Lacertidae; genus Podarcis; species Podarcis cretensis. The sequence continues at coordinate 24,988,806 of NC_137178.1, forward strand.
GAAGGTAATATTGCCATTTTGGGATGCTGTTCCAGGCTACTGGATTCCCCTAGAAGCAACTCCCCCCCCCCCCCCGTTTCATTTTTGCACCATGAGCTGCATTTATGCTGTTCTATACCAAGGTTAGGTTTGAAAGCAATGATCTGGTTTTTTGGTTCCTGCTAAAATGTTTGGATTCTGGCTGGTGTTCATGCATAGGGTTAGAAAGTGCATCTTACATAATTTGGCACCTGAAAAAAGGGCATGGGAACACAGGGAAGTGTCTTTCATTGAGTTTGAATATTGGTTCATCTAGCTCAGTACTGTCCAGTCTTGGGTGCTAGTGACTCTCCAGCTTTTCAGGCAGGGCCTCTCCCAGCCCTAGCTCAAGATGCCGAAGACTGAACCCAGGACTTTTTGCATACAAAACAGATGCTTTACCACTGAACTACTGCCCTTAGACCAGGAAAACCTGGGTTCAAGTCTCTATTTGCCCATGGTGTTCAATGGATGGTCTGTAGCCAGGCACGTTCTTTCAACTTAACCTGTCACATAGGGTTGTTATGATGATAAAATAGGTGATGGCTCCTATGAGGAAGGGTGTTCTAAAAATACCAGCAATGTCATCTAGATATCGCCGGAGCCAGAGCTAGAGTACAGGTTAATACTCAAATATTTCAGTAGACAGATAGCATCTAGGACTGAACGCTGTGAGCCTGGACAGATCTGGGTAGATAAGATAAGACGTAAGATAGCCCAGACACAACAACAAGTCAAACCAGGTCACAACCAAATGCATATAATTGAAGGGAGCTTTTCTTTGGGGTACGACTTACTGCCACAGCCAAAGTCAAACTATTGCAGTAGTCACCAGCCTTTGGGGTCCAGGGGATACATTTGTGAATTGTAGAAATGGTAGTGGGCACCACAACCATACGCACACCTCAATTATGTCCACACATGCAACCATGACAATGGCACACATCAACACACACGCACTCTCCCCTCCTACCAGCAATTGACTAGAAGAGACCTTCTGTTGGAGCCAGTAGAAGGGCTTTTTCAGGCCTAATTGCAGCAGGGAGAGGCGATATCAGGGATGGGGTTTCAGCTGGTGATGGTTAACCCCACCCCTCTCTCTAGTCTTTAATTTGAATTCAGCCTCATCTTTTATTTCCCTTCCCTTCTCTCCCCCTCCCCTTTTATGAAAATCACCTCCTCTGAGACCCCACAGCTAATTCTCCCCTGGCCTTCTTGCTGGCCCAAGTAGGACCAATTCAGCCAACTAGCCCTGGGGATTATGCTTATTTCCCCTAAATTGATTTTTGAATTTTACTGTTATTCATGTTTTTATACTGTATTTTATGCTGCTTTTATAATTAAGTGTTTTAAATTTGTTGTTAGCCGCCCTGAGTCTGGTTTTTGAACCTGGAAGGGTGGGGTATAAATAAAAATTTATTATTATTATTGGTTGTGAGCCACAAGATCACAACTGTCAGTCATGGGCAGTTGAGCAGACACACAGCCCCTCAGCTCTGCTTCCCTTTGGTACTTTGCCTGCTGATTGCAGCATCTGGGCTTGACGAAGCAGGTGACCCTCACCTGTTCCAGGCCTACTCCAGCTGAGGAATCACATCCCTCCTCCCAGAGCTAATGAGCTCCACCTGGCCAGGGAGCTGGGCTGTGGGCCCTTGCCTGCCTCAGCTTCCCAGAGTGCCACTCCCTACGCCTCAGAGCCTGCTGTGTTCATGGAGACAGGGGCTCCTCTGGCTCTGGTGATGACCTCCACCCCCTCGTCGTCCTTCATCCCCCTGTGAGTACTTCCTTCTTCATCCCCTGCTTGCCCCGGTGTGTCCCAGTCCTGGCTACACCCCTCGCTGGAATCCTCTTCCTCCTCCCCGTTGTCTGACCAGTTCATGGCAGTTAGGATGCCACAGCTGGGGAGGGAGTGGGTGACCCCACAGGCCCCACGTTGGTGACCCTTGAACTCCTAGCCATATTGAAACTGAATGGCTTTAAATGAGGATTAGACAAATACCTGGAGTGTAAGGTTAGCTACTAGCTACAATGGCTATTTTCTACTTTCACTGTCAAAGGTAGCATGCCTCTGAACACCAGGCTGTGTTCACATTCCTATTTATTGTGCACTCAGTGTATTTCTAGTGCTGGGTTTTTAATCGGTGTTCACATGACATTTTCCAAAATATGTCTCTTGTACTATGGTATAAAACACCACTGTTTGATGTATTGTTTCTCAAATAAGCTTCACACTGATTGGAGTCCTTAAGCCATTCCTAATTCCTCTCTAGCCAAGTTGTGAACCTTTGCATAAAGACATTCTCACCGCACCAACATCCCCTTGTGTGTAATAATAATAATATTTTTTTATTTATACCCCTCCCTTCCTGGTTCAAAATCTCAGGGTGGCTAATAACAAATTTAAAACACTTAATTGTAAAAGCAGCATAAAATACAGTATAAAAACATGAATAACAATAAAATTCAATTCAGAAATCAATTTAGGGGGAAATAAGCATTAGATAGGGCTACCTGGCTGAATTGGTCCTGTTTGGGCCAGCGAGGAGGCCAGGGGAGAATTAGCTGTGGGGTCTCAGAGCGGGTAATCTTCATAAAGGGGAGGGGGAGGGAAGAAAAGGGAAATAAAAGATCAGGCTGAATTCATATTAAAGGCCAGGTGGAATAGCTCTGTCTTACAGGCCCGACGGAAGGTTAAATCCTGAAGGGCCCAAGTCTCATGGGACAGAGCATTCCACCAGGTCAGAGCCATCACTGAAAAGCCCCTGGCCCTGGTGGAGGATAATCTGACTTCCTTAGGGCCCGGGACCTCTAAACTATGGTTATTCATGGACCTTAAGGTCCCCTGCGGGGTATACCAGGAGAGGCGGTCCCGTAAATACGAGGAAATGAATCTGACGCTAATGAAGCCATGCTGATGTGAACAGCTAGCGGGAAAAGAGCTAGCAGGGGAGCAACTTCACTGCACTCTAAGGCACTAATGTGACCCACACCCAGTTGCTGGGAATCACAAGTGGGAAGAGGGCTGTTGCACTCTGGTCCTGTTTATGGGCTTCCCACAGGCACCTGGTTGGCCACTGTGAGAACAGGATGCTGGACTAAGAGGGACCATTGGCCTGATCCAGCAGGCTCTTCTTATGTTCCTTTTGGAAACTGCCTGGATGTGTGTTTTGTTTGTGTTCAGTGCCTGCCTCATAGCCTTGTTTTGGGCCAAGAGAGAATTCCCACCCCCTTTCCCAGGTCAGACTAACTGCAGAGATTCTTGGTTTGCTGGCTTGCTTCAATGTTCTTGCATTGTGTGTCAGTTGTCCTGAGCTGATTGCATTGCAGGCACATTTCTGCCATGTTTCTGCTCTCCAGCTGGGCATCCTGTGAAAGGCAGCCTGCCTTGGCTCCTTTGAGCTCCATCCAGTGAAAAAAAGAGTTGTTCCAAAGCTGTAATACTTTGTCAAATGCAAAAATGCCATTCATCACTAGTTGTTTATGATGATGGTGATGTTTGTTTAATCACTTCCCATGATGCATCCGGAAGGGATTTACAATATAAAAGCATAAATAAAAACTGAGTACATAAAACATTTTTTTCAAAGGAATACAAACAACACTATACAGTGGTACCTCGGGTTAAGAACTTAATTTGTTCTGGAGGTCCATTCTTAACCTGAAACTGTTCTTAACCTGAGGTACCACTTTAGTTAATGGGGCCTCCTGCTGCTGCCACCACGGCGTGATTTCTGTTCTTATCCTGAAGCAAAGTTCTTAACCTGAGGTACTATTTCTGGGTTAGCGGAATCTGTAACCTGAAGCGTCTGTAACCTGAGGTACCACTGTATACATAAAATCCTTTCAAATCCAAGACAGACGCCAACTGAGATGAAGATTTTAGAAAGCTTGTTGAAAGGGAAATGTCCTGAAAAATGGCTCTGAAAAAACAGTTGAGAAGGTGCCATTAGGAGAGAGTTCCATAGCGTAGGTGCTGCCACACTAAAGGCTTGATTGTGGACTCTTCTTCCTTGGAGGTTTTTAAGCAGAGGTTGGATGGCCATCTGTCATGGATGCTTTAAGCTGAGATCCCTTAATTGCAGAGGCTTGGACTAGATGACCCTTGGGATCCCTTCCAACTCTACGATTCTGTGGTTCCAACATGGGGTGGAATGGACCTCCTGATAGCATAGTATCTGTAGGATGCCCTCTCTTGTAGAACACAGTGAGAGGGCATCCTGCTTGTGTGGGAAATGGTCAGAAAACATCATTGCCCCCATATTTTCAAGGACCAAACTAGATGATATCCAGACTAGATCTATCCCCTGAGTGAAGGATTCTTTTTATACAGTGTGCCAGTGCAGAGCCCATCTCTAACTTATCCAGATTGTGATCGGGGTGGGGAGGGTTGTTAAGGGGAACTTAATCCTTTGCAACAGAGGGGCGCGGGTGGCGCTGTGGGTTAAACCACAGAGCCTAGGACTTGCCAATCAGAAGGTCGGTGGTTCGAATCCCCGCAACGGGGTGAGCTCCTGTTGCTCAGTCCCTGCTCCTGCCAACCTAGCAGTTCGAAAGCACGTCAAAGTGCAAGTAGATAAATAGGTACCGCTCTGGTGGGAAGGTAAAAGGTGTTTCCGTGTACTGCTCTGGTTCACCAGAAGTGGCTTAGTCATGTTGGCCACATGACCCGGAAGCTGTACGCCGGCTCCCTCGGCCAATAAAGCGAGATGAGTGCCGCAACCCCAGAGTCGGCCACAACTGGGCCTAATGGTCAGGGGGTCCCTTTACCTTTACCTTTAATCCTTTGCAACCTGCCAGAGTCCCAGTTTCAACCACGTGCCCTGCACTAACAATTTGCACAGGGGAAAATACCTCCCATCCGCTTCAGTGGGAGCTTTCCTTTCCTCTGCAAATTCCCAAGCTTTTCCCCCCTCCCCAATTAAAATGCAGCCTACATAGTTAAATACAAATAAATAAAACCTTAAAATGTATTGTTCTTTTTAGTACTTGTAATACGGTTTTGAGAATTTCCTACATGTACTGGTTTAATCATTTGCTGCTGTTGGGTTGTCCCAGGCCCTGAAGGTTACGGGTTTGATTCAGATATACTGGTGCCTGGAGAATTCAGAAGAATCATTGAATCCCCCCAGTGGGATTTGCTTTTTGATATTTTGGTATTTGTGGCTGTAAGCTTTAGACTGCCTTCAACCCAGGCAGGCTAAGAAATACTGTTGTGCTGCGCTGATTAGATGTCGAGGAAATGATGTATGACGTGACTTTCTTCCCTTCGTGCTGAAAGGATTTCTTGTTAAAAGGTGTACAGTGAAAGATGATGGAACATATGGATTGCTACTCCTACGGTTGCAACTCCTGGGTTTTCAGATATTGGTTTTATTAGGAATGTAACCTATCCTGACTAAAAGGAAACCCAGAAATGGCCACTGGGGCCTGGAACACTACTCTGTTTATCTTCTCAGTCTTTCCTTTTTCCATTTGTCTTTTCTTCGGGAACAATTGAGTACTTGCATAGACCTAAAGATTTTGCACAGCAAAGCTGCAAGGAAATGTTGAGCATTCTTAAAACTTGCATACATTTGCTATAGACAAATGAAACTCTGTTTTCTTCCTTGGAGAGGTGACATGGGCCAAAGAAGAGTCTGCGCTGTGCTAAGTTAGTTCAACTTAAGGTCCTTAAAATGAGCCTGAAAAGAAAGGTATAAGGAAACATGTAGTTTCGGGTCTGAGTCTTTCCTAAATATCCATTGTAAAACTGGTCATATTAAAAATGTTAATTTTTTGATTTAAGGTGATTATTTGATTTAAGGTAGTCTACTGTCACGCGGGTGGCGCTGTGGGTAAAACCTCAGTGCCTAGGACTTGCCGATCGCATGGTCGGCGGTTCAAATCCCCGCGGCGGGGTGAGCTCCCGTCTTTCGGTCCCAGCTCCTGCCCACCTAGCAGTTCGAAAGCACCCCTAAGTACGAGGAGATAAATAGGTACCGCTTTATAGCGGGAAGGTAAACGGCGTTTCCGTGTGCTGCGCTGGTGCTGGCTCGCCAGAGCAGCTTCGTCACACTGGCCACGTGACCCAGAAGTGTCTGCGGACAGCGCTGGCTCCCGGCCTCTTAAGTGAGATGAGCGCACAACTCTAGAGTCGGACACGACTGGCCCGTACGAGCAGGGGTACCTTTACCTTTACCTTTACTGTCTTTTAGATATTCTCCCCACCAACACCACTCCAGTTAGGCTATTCTTTCTGCACTGAAAGTCCATCAGTGTAACTGAACTTGAAACCATCACGGACAGGATGAAACCGGTAAGTTTCCAACAGGCAGCCAAAAGGTCAAGGGATTGAAAACTCAATACTACCAGGAACAGCTTACATTACGTGATTACACCACAAGAAATAGAAAGGCATATGACACAAGGTTTGTGAGCGTTTCATCCAGCTGCTAAAACAGTGTCCTTTGGGGGAGGCAATGAAGTTAATGTGCAATATATACACACACAAACACACTTGCTATTTCTTGCTTACAAATGACTAGAGAAGATAAGTTTTTGCCTCATACCCAGCCATTACCAGCTTGTGTATGAAGTTGGAGATCAGAGATTGATAGTAGCTCTAGAAAAGCACGGGTTTCATGTGCCTGTTTTTATTTTCCTCTTTCAAAAAAAGTGCCCACAGGATCCTTGAGCATTTAGTAGAAATATGTGTGTGTGTGTGTGTGTGTGTGTGTGTGTGTGAGAGAGAGAGAGAGAGAGAGAGAGAGAGAGAGAGAGAGTCTGTTGTTATTGGATGTCAAAAACAGCATCTCTCTCACTTGAATTTTAAGATGATCCCATCTTTCTTTGAAATGCTTTTTCGGTGAACTCATCAAGCCCATGCCATTTTAGAATACTTGTTTACAAAATGCCGGAAATACTTTCCACCCGACAGAACTAGCTTTCATGATTCATTGACATTTGAAAGAAATGTCATGGCAGAATATACTGAATGTATACACATTTTCAAATCTGTTCCGTAAAACTGTAAGTCATCACACTATCTTAACAAAACAAGGAGGATAAATGCAACAAAAGCCATAAGCCATTGTAGTATATTTACGTACGTATGTAGTCTATCTGGGAGGGGTGGCTAACACCCCAGAGGATAGGATCACACTTCAAAATGACCATGACAGATTAGAGAACTGGGCCAAAACAAACAAGATGAATTTTAACAGGGAGAAATGTAAAGTATTGCACTTGGGCAAAAAAAATGAGAGGCACAAATACAAGATGGGTGACACCTGGCTTGAGAGCAGTACATGTGAAAAGGATCTAGGAGTCTTGGTTGACCACAAATTTGACATGAGCCAACAGTGTGACACGGCAGCTAAAAAAGCTAATGCAATTCTGGGCTGCATCAATAGGAGTATAGCATCTAGATCAAGGGAAGTAATAGTGCCACTGTATTCTGCTCTGGTCAGACCTCACCTGGAGTACTGTGTCCAGTTCTGGGCACCACAGTTCAAGAAGGACACTGACAAACTGGAACGTGTCCAGAGGAGGGCAACCAAAATGGTCAAAGGCCTGGAAACGATGCCTTATGAGGAACGGCTAAGGGAGCTGGGCATGTTTAGCCTGGAGAAGAGGAGGTTAAGGGGTGATATGATAGCCATGTTCAAATATATAAAAGGATGTCACATAGAGGAAGGAGAAAGGTTGTTTTCTGCTGCTCCAGAGAAGCGGACACGGAGCAATGGTTCCAAACTACAAGAAAGAAGATTCCACCTAAACATTAGGAAGAACTTCCTGACAGTAAGAGCTGTTTGACAGTGGAATTTGCTGCCAAGGAGTGTGGTGGAGTCTCCTTCTTTGGAGGTCTTTAAGCAGAGGCTTGACAACCATATGTCAGGAGTGCTCTGATGGTGTTTCCTGCTTGACAGGGGGTTGGACTCGATGGCCCTTGTGGTCTCTTCCAACTCTATGATTCTATGATTCTATGATTCTATCCGTCCTTCATATCCTATCTGCAGAAGGGTGGGTAGGTGACAGAATCTGACCCCCTTGTCCTGAAGCCAGATCTCACACTCAGCCTGAATGGCAGATATTATACATTATCAAGCTCTCAACATTTTATAACTTGGTCACATTCTCCCAACATTTTGCCACACTCCTGCAGGAGCTAAGGAATGGACACCAGGATAGGGTTATGAAGATTAAGGAATAGGGCTGTGTGCATCAGTTCCCCATTTAGATGAAGTATGGTTTTGGTAAGAAGTAAATAAGGAATTGTAGAATTGAAAGGGATTCTGTGGGTCATCTAGTTAAATCCGCTGCAATGCAAGGATCTTTTCCTCAATGTGGGACTCAGACTCACAATCCTGAGTGCTTTACCGACTGAGGAAACTAGGTTTTCAGTGACACAGAAATCCATATCACTGGTTCTGGTTCTCCCTTTACCCCCTAAAAAGTTTGGTTTATTACCCTTTATGTCAGACATTTAGAAATAAACATCTGGGGTTTTTCTTTTAGCTAAACCCAGCAGCCACTTAGAATGGGGCAACAACTTGGTGCCCTCCAGATGTTTCAAAATAATGCTCATCAGACCTGACGTAAAACATCAGGCACCTTCCCAAATGTCCCTCCAGTCTAGTTACATCAGTCTGTGGTCCATGTACTTGTGTACACTGACGTTTTGAAAAGAGCCAATGAAAGTGTTTCATCCTAGGTGGGTGGTTCCTAGAGCCTATTGCATTCCCCCCTGTCAGCTTGACCCTTTCTGAGAAAGCAGCCTCACCCAGCCAACCCTTTCACTTTTGGCAAGATAGCACTACTGTGTTCCCTCAGGATTTTGGTGATAGGCCAGTTTCCCACACAGAGACGGTGTCTGCTAGCTCACATTTGTTTGGTTTCAAGCATATCCTTCCAAAGGGGTTGCCACCCTCTTTGGATGAGTTAGCACGTTTTGAGACAGTGCTGTGATTTGGGGGGGGGCATAACCCAAAATTGTTGCCACGAGGGCCATCTGCCCTCACTTGTTTTGCAGTACTATTTTGAGAAAATAATTTCTAGAGTGTCTCTGATCTCAGATGAACCCGGCACTGGAAAGATGCATCCTGGTTGCTAGGGGGAAAGCAAAGCAAACTAAAGTAATTCCAAGGACTAGAAAATAAGGCAGAAGCAGGAAAAGTGTACTTAAGGATAAGTGGAAAGCACAGTTCTTAAGGTCTCCAGGGAGTCCTATTGCCTGGTGTCCCAACAATTCACTTATCAACCACAGCTCTGCCCTCATTCATTGACTAAAACGACCCACAGGCTGGCTCATTTTAGAAGGGTTTCTCTTGCATATTTTGCAGGTGCATAACTTTCTTTCTAGGGGGGCTACAGACTTACTTTTAAAAAAGAACATAAGCTCAAAGCCTGGGCCTCGTGCTTGGAGGTGCCAGTGATTAGCCATTAATTAGGCTTAAGCATATTGGTTTTACAGTGCTTTTTCTGGGGGTACTCAAAGGTACGTAGTACTAGCATCTCTCCCCCCCCCCAATGTTAAAGTGTGCCACTTACTGTAACAACTTCATGGTGAGTACTGGCACTGTTTATTCCTATTAAAAATAAAACAAAAGAACCTAACCTCTCTAAATAAAGTGTTACCCTTTAGAGAGATTAAAGAGTGCTTTCACTACAGCTAAGGACTTCCCCCCCATCCTGAAGACCTCAGGAATTAGAAAACAATCAAGCAAGCAAGCAAGCAGAGTTTTCAGAAGAGGCTTGAGCCTTATATAAGACACTGTTAACTGGCTACAATTCTTTGGACTGAAAGTAATTTAAAATCATGCAAGTGTTAGGTAAACAAATGGAGGGGAAGGGAAACTACTCACATGTACTTGAGTATGGAAGTAAAGTTTCCCTAAGCACCCACGGCTTTTACAGCAAGCACATCAATTTTGCCACAGACCCACACTAAAAATGAGAGGAAAATAAAGGAAGTGTTAAGCTCCCACCCCCCTCAAAAATCCTATACCAGCTAAGCAATAAAAATATCTTACCCATTCCTTGGTTCGTGGTCCAGTGAAGATCTTTGAGAAGCAAAGAGGGGGGATTGACGGAGCTTTGTAAGCTGACAAACTATTGAAAAACTGGGATTTAAGTACAGTTTGGGTAGATTGGGGTGGGTGCCTTCCTGAGTAATAATGTAAATCCTTTGAACAATTGTTCTCTCCCCCCTCCCCCTATTTAACATTCTGTTTTCTGAGATAAGTTTGAAGTTGAAGGGAGATGCACTCATATTTGCTCAACCTGTGTAGAAAATGAATAGATTAAGATGGAATAAATTATAAAGTATGCTCGCTCCAGTAGCACATAAACCAAAATTGGAAATTATAAAATGCAATTTGGATTTAAAGGACTGGAAGGCAGTATGTTGCATAGGTAGACTTTTAAAAATGCTGATTTTACTGTCTTCCATAATAAAATACCCAGCTGTTCCAAGAGAATGCAAACTTTGGACATGTCTGCATATGTATGCATGCATGGAGGTGTGCAATTTACATAAAAATATAACTGTACAATGTATTTACCTACTATTGCCAAAACTGTTCAGGTATTGGTAGAAAATACATTTTCATTAAATATGGTTGGAATATCAAAGTTTCTAGGCAGAACTGATATATTTCATGTACATCGGTGCATTATTTTTTACAAACCATACTTTTAATTTGAATCGCTTTTTAGTTTGAACAGCTGCAGTGCAATGATGATTAGTCCTGGTTCCATGTACCGGTAGAAATGCCTGTAATTTGGTGTTTGCTAGCAATGGGGTTGTTTTTTTATTCCACATTACTAAGAAAAAAGTCATTTCCAGATTTTCCCTGTTGTTATCAAGAAGGTCTCATGATGAGCAGAAAATCACGAATGTTACTAAATTTAACTTTTCTACTCAGTACTTGTAGTCATGGTAAGTTATAGGAGTAGTCTGTGTCACAACCCAAAGCCTGCTGGAAATTTTGTCTGGATGCCACACAGTCGGTGCCCCTGTAGTAACTTCTAAGTTGGTAATGTAATTTTCCAATCTAACAAGTGATTCCAAGGAAAAGAGGAAGCAAAATAGATTAGGGCCACATTCACACAGTACGTTTAAGCGCTATCCCCCCAAAATTATGGGAGATGTGTTTTGTTAAAGGTGATTCCCAGAGCTCGGCAGGCAAGCAGGATGGCTAAAAAAGCTCTTTCTGCAGTGGGTTCCCCCCACTCTGCATTCATTTGTTTACTTTTTGGCCATGCACCTAATGTCATGTAACTTATGAGTAAGTACATGTCACCATTTATATGCTTCTGTTGGAGGATATCCAGCATTCGTCATACTCGGAATAGGCCCATTGAAATACCTTGATTAAGTAATTTGATTCCACCAATGTAAATGGGTCTACTCACAGTATTAACAATGGATATCACCTACTAATTGCAAGTGTGATATCTTCAGTCTTAATGGATACCACCAGTATTGGTAAGATGAAAAACTGGATATGAACTAGATTGCAGAGGAGCACGTTTGCCATTGATGCCCATAGTGTGTTTTTGAAATATACTTGGAGTCGAGAGTGGATTTCATGCTCTTTATTCAGCTCATAGTGGTGAGGAGGAAAGAAAGTTTCCCCAAAATATCTTCGTTATATACATTATTTACACAATGCACTTGATTGGCTAATTCCGGGATTCTCCTGTAGGCCAATCAGGTTGTGGATTCACTTCCACCTGGAGGTGGATTGGGTGGCTCCTGCGGACCAATCATACTGCTGCATTGTTCTAGGACTAATCAGACTGCTGCATTTTGGATCCTATTCAACTCAGTACATAACAGTTTTCTTTTGTCAAACGAGGGATAGGCCCTTAAACCACATGATCTAGTCAAGCTGGATTCCTAGATTAAAAGCTCAGCTTCATTGGAATCAGTTCCTTTTCAGTCCCTTTGACCAGAATTTTACAGAACCAAAAATCTTTGGGAGATCCTAAGTAGTAGAACACACATTTTGCTTACATAATGATTCAGTTCCTGGCATCATCATCAGCTGAAGGATTTCAAGTAGCAGAACCAGAAGGACAACTGCCTGAGACTGTGGAGAGCTATTGGTGCTCAATAGGAGACAATGCAAGTGGTGTGTACCAGGTGGTGTGATCCTCCGCCCCCCCCCATCTTTGAACTGCCACTCAGCTTCTCAGAGTAATAACTTTTACACTGCCCATGCGAAAATAGAATTAAATAATATGCCAGTTAATCACTTTGTATGCAATGAAATTATATGAATAGGTGAAAGATGAAGACAAAAGTATTGGCATGACTTTGTGGCAAAAAGTCTCCTCTGTCCATCACCTTTCCCATAGGAACGCTTGAGGATTTCTTTCAGTCTGCATTTTCAAGCAAACCAATCTGATTTGCAATTTTGAGACTAATATGTGGATCAGAATGCAATTACCCCTCAGTATTTACATGTCCCTGAATTTTGCAAGACATAGAAGGAATCTCAACTAAAGCATGCATGACAGATGACCATCCAATCTTTGCTTAAAAACCTCCAAGGAACAAGAGTCCACCACCTCTTGTGGGAGTCCGTTCCATTGTCAAACAGTTCTTACTGTCAGAAAGTTATTCCTGATGTTTGGTCGGAATCTCCTTTTTGTAACTTGAAGCCATCGGTTTGGGTCCTAGCCTCCAGAGCCGGAGAAAACAAGCTTACTCCATCTTCCATGTGACAGATATTTGAAGATGGCTATTGTATAGCTTCTTAATCTCCTTTTTTCCAGACTAAACCATTCCGTTTTCAAGGCCCCTTGATAATTTTGGTCACCCTCTGTCAGGGAACTGCCATCGGAGCCAGAGGCGGAGGGAAGGCTCCAGAGGGTTATGCTGGAGAGGGTCCCAGCAGGGAGAGAGGCAGCCCATCCGCTGGGGAAGGAAATCAGCGTAGCACCAGTGGAGGAGGGGGGCAGATGGGGGAATCGGAGAGAAGGCTCCAGGACTCCTCGCCGGAGACCAGTGGGGAGAGCACGGGTCCTCCGCTGCCCACACCCTCCCTGCGCAGAAGACTTCCGCACAGGGAGAGTAGGAGGAGACTGGGCATCAAAGAACTTCTTTGCTGGAAGAAGTTCAAGAAACGCCCACTGACGGATTCTGCCAGCGATTGAGACAGCCACGGATGAGTGGCTGTCCGGACAGAAAGGGTTCACCCAGGTGACTCAGCCAGGAGTGGTGACGACTTACGCACGAGCAACCCCCTAGAACCATTACACCCTCCTTTGCACACATTCCAGCTTGTCAGTATCCTTAAATTGTGGTGCCCAGAACTGGACACTGTACTCTAGGTGTGGTCTGACTAAGACAGAATAGAGTGGTACTATTACTTCCTTTGATCTGGACACTATAGTTCTGTTGATGCAGCCTAGAATAGCATTAGCTTTTCTTTTCTTTTTGCAGCTGTATCACACTGTTGACCCATTTTAAGCTTGTGGTCTACAAAGACCCCTATCTAGATCCTTTTCACAAGGTGTCCCCTATCTCATATTTGTGCTGCTGGTTATTCTTGCCTAAGTGTTTTTGTCTTTAAAAATGCATCTAAATGCATATACAAAAATGCATATTTGAAGCAAGAGTGGGGAGGGGCAGCCCTGCAGGCATAGCATTCCAGCAGGAGCATCATCACCACATACTGGATGGTGTGGTTGTAGGGTAGAGTGGCAACAAGGTTGGAGTGATGTGGGGGCATCACTGAGAGCACCAGATTGGCTCTGCTGATGGTGCCACATCGTATTTTCTTGATCTAACTCCACCTTGGTGTGCCAGCAGTGACACTGCTACCAGGAAACGGGTTCAAGGCAATGCCTTTCCCCACCAGTCACTCCTAATTTGCGATAGTATGCACACAAAAATAATGCGAATGTACACCCTTTTAATGGGACAGATCAGATTTATGGATTTGCACATGAGAAACTCATTCAGACTTAGAATAGACTGATCTATTCAGCCCTGTTTTCCTAACTTGGAAAAAGGTTCCCCGGAACTGAATGCAGTCCTCAGGGTGAACAAGTTTCCCCATCTGTGCAGTAATGTAATTATTAGTTCACCCCTGAAAATCCAGTGTATGCAATATGCAACATTCAGGACTTAACCAGTGGCAAAAACCTCCCCCCCCCCTTTATGGCCAGAGAGGGCTTTAAAAGTACATGTGTTGCTCCAAATGTGTACTTAACTGTAAGCTAGAGGAATGCAAGTACTTGTTTACTGTGTCATGTCCGAAAGTAGGGTAGCAGTTTAACAGGGAAACATTTAGGTTCACCTAAGGCTTTAGACATGACAGATATATCCATTTCTTGGAAGAAGCTGATCTGGTTGTTTATCTCCTGCCAGTAGGCAGACATAGCTGACAGGAGGGGAATGTTACTGTGAGGAACCACAGAGGGGCAGAGTGAATTGCCATCATTATGTCATCATGTTACCAGGGTCTTAAGTAAAACCAGGGAAGATGTTGTAATACTTACACAGATGGTCATAATAAAGCCTCGGGAAATTTGATTTACTGAGTGGATGCTAGGAAGTTCTGTTATGGAGGGAAAGGTGTCAAAATTCAGCAAGAAGCATAGAACATAGCCCAAACTGGGCTTCCTAAACATGCTGCCAGGCAAGAATTATGTATGAGAAAGAGTACAGTCAAACCTTGTGTTGTGTTCTGCTCTTGTTACGGTCTTTCAGCTTACGATCGTGGCAAACCCAGAAGTGTTTACTTCCGCGTTCGCTGCACGCACAGAAGCACTCGATTGTGCTGCACACATGTGCAGAAGAGGCGCTCTAGTTGTGGACTCTTTGGGGTGCAAATGGCACCCTGAAATGGATTAAGTCCGCAACTAGAGGTACCACTGTATTGGAAAGAGAGGGTAAAATTATTTAGAAATGAATGTCTTTCGTTCAACAGCACTCTTAGGAGAGCGAGAATGGCCTCATGTAGGTCACCTTTGTAACAGTCATGGATCACATCACTGAAATGTTGAGAAATAGATATTCACATTTATGCAGCTTTTCAATTCTGTAATGAGGATGAGTATCTATATTGTTCACATCAGCTTGCCACAATTCAGTGCCTTCCAGATGTTTTGGACTACAGCTCCCATAATCCCTGACCATTGGCCGTGCCTGGGCCAGATGGGAGTTGTAGTCTAAAACATTGCAGGGGCAAGGCTGGTCTACATTATCAAATTCATGTTGTGCTAAAAAAAAATCACACTGCTTTGAAGTGGGATGCATTTCCCAGTGTTAGTCTACACCACTACAAATATAATACAGATAGATGGAAATCTTGCTGTTTTGACAGGCATTGCTCACACTGATCATATCTTGCAAGTCCCAAAAGCTCTTCACCAGCTTTTAGGTCCAGCTCAAAATGTTGGTGCTTGCCTTTAAATGGTTCCTGACCAAAGTACTTGAAGCAGATAATGGGAAGAATAGATTACACTGGCTTGGTTTGCACGTAACACTAAATCGTGGTTTATAAACCATGGTTTAATTCGAGCATCCGAACCTGGCCCAGTGGCTTAACCATGCTTTATATGCCTTTGTTTGTTGTTGGTTAGAAACCCTGCTTAATGTTAACCATGGTTTAGCATTACATATGAACTTGGCCATTGAATTTGATGGTTTTCCTTGAAATTTATGTAGTATTGAACTTGCTTACAGAAACAGGGCATCTTGCCTTTCATTTTTCGTTAATCCAAACATATAACAATGTAACCCAATGCATGTTTACTCAGAAATAACTCACATTGGTTTCAGTGATACTTATTGCCAGATCAGTAGATATACTATTGCAGCCTTGGCTGCTGAATCATGAGCTGAAGTAGCAATGTTGTTTGACCTTTCTGTGCACTCTTTCTAAACAGCTGTTCTGTGCCCAGTAAGCATTTTTTCCTCCTGCCTGACCTTGCCCTGTGTCTACAAGTTCTCAGGAAGCCTGATAAAAGTTAAGTGGCTAACAGATTTTGGCAGATTTTCAAATGATTGGTTGTTGCACAAAAGGCAGAAAGGCAGTGCCCTTGCGTCATCCTGTAGAACTGTCACATTGCTATTGTAACAGAAAATTAGATGTAATGCAGGGATAGGGACACTGTAGCCCTCCAGACTCCCAAATCCATCAGCCCCAGACTAGTCAGGGAAGATGGGAGTTGTAGTTCAACAGGCACCTAGAGGGCCACAGGTTTCCAGTCCCTGTTGTAGTTTGGAGATCCATGGAAAAAGGCCACCTTTGTGGTGCTGCTGTAGAGTCAGGATCTAGCGTTGCTCCAGCCCAATTTTTATTTTGCTCAATTCCTCATCCCAGGACCAGGCAACTATGAAAGATCCTTGGAGGCCTAATAATGCATCTGTTTTGTTCAGCACCAGAATTCTGTTGAATAAAATGAGCCTGTTCACTGAGACCGTGCTGTGTGTCTTCCTATGTCTACTGTATGTCATCTCCTACAGACACATTCATTATTGATTTCAGCCTATTTATTTACTTGCCAAAACCATTGGCTGTGACAAAAGAAGCTGTAACATTAATTATGAACAATATTTTCCATTCCAAGGCCTCTTCCGGAGAGCCCTTTCAGGGCCTAGCTGAAGTTACGCCACAAGGGAACACTGCTGCAAGTCCGAGGGAAATCATGATTCTAAAGGAGACCTGCAGGAAGCAAAATTTCCTTGTTCCGCCAAGAGCACACTAGTTTTGAAACAAGCAAAAAAGGATATCAAAATAGGGACAGCACTGTAATGAGTGGAGCCCAGCAACCTGGTGGTGAATCAGACATGTCCTCCTGGGTCTTCAGGTTGATCATATAGGAAGCTGCCTTATGTTATCTCAGTATTGCAGTGGGTCTCAAGGTTTACATGCACATTCTGAGCCCTTTCTGTAGATCCTGTGGTTTGGATCTGGGACTTTCCACATGCAGAGCAGATGCTCCACTATTGAGCTACAGCGAGGGGCACATCTGAACTGTGTATCTGTGCCTGTGAGTGTGAGTGTGCATTCAAAAGTGTGGGGTGGATCCCCTCACTTTTAGCCTCCCTTCTGTCATGCAGTCCCTGGGGGTTGCCCAAGGGTGAATGAGGCCCGTGCTTAGCTGCCCACGTTCTGAAGAATAAATTGTGCTGTATAACTGCTTGACACTAAAAACAAAGATTTGTGCCAACAGGTTTGCACACCCAGTTGGACTTTTGACTTCACTTTAGGCAAATAGTCTTTGAACAGCAGATTCCAGCCCCAGATCGTGGGGGCGAAGCTGAGAGATAATGGCTTGCTTTCCAATAATTCTTGATTAAAATGTGCAATTTCGGAGGTAGTAAAATCATCCAGCAGGAATAGACTAACTCAGACATAAGGTAAAGGTGACAAATGACCTGTGTGGTGAGAGAGCCAGTGTGGTGTAGTGGTGTAGTGCAGTGTTTCCCAACCTTGAGTCTCCAGATGCTTTTGGACTACAACTCCCATCATCCCTAGCTAGCAGTACCAGTGGTCAGGGATGGTGGGAAATGTAGTCCGAAAACAGCTAGAGACCAAAGGTTGGGAAACACTGGTGTAGTGGTTAAGAACGGTAGATTCGTAATCTGGTGAACCAGGTTCGCTTCCCCGCTCCTCCACATGCAGCTGCTGGGTGATCTTGGGCTAGTCACACTTCTCTGAAGTCTCTCAGCCCCACTCACCTCACAGAGTGTTTGTTGTGGGGGAGGAAGGGAAAGGAGAATGTTAGCCGCTTTGAGACTCCTTCGGGTAGTGATAAAGTGGGATATCAAATCCAATCTCTTCTTCTGTGATCAGATCTCTTGATGTTTCTGAGCATAATTACTTTAAAATACTAAAATCTCAGATTTTGATTGGCAACAGAACTGGAAGTGGAGAGTGCGTTCTCTTGCTATTTCGCCTATCTATATTCTTGCCTCCACAAAATTGCTGTTAGCCCATGCAAAGGAAAAATAAAATAAAATACAGGCTTAATACAGGTTCCTGAATTTCCCTTCTACTGAGCTGATAGCTGCTGTTAGTTGGTGGGGATGTTTTAGATTAGAAAAATGGTGTGGATAGGAGGACAATTAAACATATCCTGCTACAGCTCCCTGCTCCAACTGCTTTTTGTTTTTTTGTTGTGAAGCCTGATCATGTCTATTTTGGGCATGAGAATGTACACCAACATGTCTCTTTTTGTGTGGCGTTTGGACTCCAGGGTGCTGAAACACTGGAACAGTACATTTTAGTTTGTTGGAATATGTAAGTTGCTCCTCCACCTCTGCTCAGTTGTATATTTGTAAAAAAGTGCAAATGTACATAGATGTTAAATGTTCCAAACTCACGACATCTCCTGCTTACCTCATTCATTCCCATTTTCTTACTGGAAGGTAACCACATGCCTTACTTTGCTGATTAACAAATGTGAAACATTAAACATTAAACGTTCAGCTTACTTGTCAGACAAATATTTGTTTTCCGTGTGTGCTTCGCTTTCCTTTCATCATATTTAATAACAGAACAGGCCTACCTGCATGAAGTCTAGCTTTTCTATTTAAGATTAATCTTGAAAATGGGACTTTTGTCTCAATTAAGAGTTTATCCAAAATCAGCAGTTCTTGTGGTAGGACAAACTTTTAATTTTACTTGTGAGTCAGTACTCTCAAGGTACTTGGCTAATAATAATAAACTTTTTTTATTACTGAAACAACCAAGCCTTGTAAAAACTCATTTAAACTTCTTTCTATAGAAAGCTGTAGATAAGCAATACAGTTTATCTATAGAAAGGTGGCTTATATAGATTTTCACAATGTAACGTCTCATAGTAAAAACAAACCAGTTTAGGAAACCTGTTCTCTAATCTGACATTCAAATGATTTATTTAATTAGAACCATACTGATGGAACCATAAGGATACAGTTTGAATTCCAGGTGTAGAATTACAAATTAGCTTCTCAGCAACTTAAAAGACTAACAAGCTTACTGTAATATGAAATTTTATAGAAAAGCCAACTGTGAAAATGAGGGATCTGTCTCTTGGCAAGTTTCTTTAGATAAATTTCAGCCTTACCTGACTAAAATGGCTGTATTGATCACAAACTTAATAGCAGCAGAGTCTGCAACAAAATGTTGCAGCATAGAGTGCAACATCTCCAAACTGTGTTCGTGATTCCAGCCACTCCATTCCTTACCCCAACCCCTGATTTCTGCCTTCCCTCTGCTCTCCAAAGTCAATCAGTATTCCATGGGGAGGGGGTATTGTGCCAAGCCCCACATATGGAGGGGAACACATCAATAATGACATTCAGCATTGACATAGACATACTGCAGTGCTGCTAACATTTTCCACTCCAGAATCCCACTAATTTGAGTTGCAGAAATCTAGTGGGAAAAATCACAAAAACACAACCACAGTGCTGGGCTCACAAATGTTTTCCATGCATTAGGTGCCTCTTGCCAGAAAGTTTAGCTCAAGGGTGTCTGCGGACAAGCAACTGAGCAGGTCTGCTTGTTTTGGGATACAGAACAGTAACAGAGATGGGAGCTTAGGTTGCTCTTCCTCATAGAGTTGAAGAGCTATCTTTGAATTAGACCTGCCCTGTTTTGTAGAAATTCCTTTTCCTGTGCTGCCACTGTCAGAAAGCACAGTGTCTTCACAATGTTTTTGGAAATTGGGTCCTCCCTAAAAGAGGGCACGTATTGCGGTGAGACCTGGAAACTGACAACCTGTGTTGTGGGTGGGTATGATTGGTCAGCCACAACACCTTATTGGTAGGTCCCTCGTAGCTGGGTGCAATCTGGCCAATGGGAAGGAGTCCAAACAATTGAGGGACCTATTTATACCAATGCACGTGACCCAGAGCTTCCTCTTTCAGCTCGTGCATCGAAACACCTGCCCACCTCTCCCTACTTTTAGGGCTTTGCACTTGACCTTGCTATGCCATTCGCCTGCCACGTAGCAAATCGTCACAACTTGTAAGGTTGCGGATAGGCTCTGGTTCAGGTAATAGGGATGGGAGAACGCTCTCGCCATTCCTATGTGAAGGGCATTCCGTTAAAGGAATCCAGGGACTTGATCATTTGGTCACCCCCTAAGAGGGGGTTGTGCCCATGCCTGAGTCTAGGGGGACATTTGGGTGGCGGAGTTAGTCCGTTCCCAGCTTTCCACTCATCCAGGTGTTCACCCTTGGCTGACCTATGCTGGAAGCCTGGGTCAGCGCTACCTGCATGGCAGGGAGCTAGTCGAACCAGAGCCTATGCAACCAATCACTTTCTACAACCAATAAAGTTGTGACCTAAATTCTGCCAAAAACCAAACCAAAATTTGAGACAAGTGTGAATTTATTTAGGGGGGAGGTTTCTGGGTCTGAACACGCAAAGAGGAAATCCCAGTACAGAGGGATGAAGTCAGGGCCAGATTTAGGTTTGATGAGGCCCTAAGCTACTGAAAGTAATGGGGGCCTTTATAGGTTCAGCTGTCCTTTGTCAACGACAAATTGTCACTGTTTTTTGTATTGAATATATGGTAATTTATGGACCTAATAGGCATCTAAAGCCATTTGCACATAACAAAATATGTATTTTATCAAAGTAATTGTTGAACTGAAATACAATAAGCAGTATCCAGTTTTTTCCCTTTAATTTTTTTGGGGGCCCCCAAGAGAATGGGGCCCTAAGTTATAGCTTGTTTAGCTTATATGTAAATCTGGCACTGGGTGGAGTGGATCTGAGACTACTGCACAGTCTTTTGAAGGGAATTTACAATAAGGAACCAGTTGAAACTTTTCCAAAGTTTACTTTTTTATATAAGTAAATATTTATATACAGTGGTACCTCGGGTTACGAACTTAATTCATTCCAGAGGTCCGTTCTGAACTCGAAACAGTTCTTAACCTGAGGCGCGCTTTCGCTAATGGGGCCTCCTGCTGCCACCGTGCCACTGGGGTGCGACTTCCCAGGGCAAAGTTCGCTACCAGGAGACCTGCTTCTGGGTTAGCGGAGCTTGTTACCCGAAGCATTTGTAAGGAGGATGGTACGTAACCCAAGGTTCCACTGTAAAGGTAAAGTTTACCTTTATATAAATCTGTCTATATCTATATCTATATCTAATTGTGCACAAATGTGGACTCTGTCTCCTAGGGGTGCTCACTAATACTTTTGCATAATTCAGAATGCTTATGCACACTCAGCAATATGTGCCTGCAACCTCTGGACCATTACTCATCTTCTCCAAGGAAGGAATACCCATATGCATTAATCATGTTAATTTATAGCCAAGCCTAGTTTGAGATGAGTAAATGAGGCCAAAGATCAACTTTAAGAAGAATGTAACCTTACCAAGTAATTATTAAATATTGATGGTTATTCATTTCATGACACAATGACCTGTAGGTTAAAAATAGCTTTATTTTTTTGGGAATAAACAAGAGTTTCCAGTAAATGGAAAACAAACTGGTGTCCTAACAGAGTTCATAAACACTGATAACAGCAGAGATACAACCGACAAATATAGACCAAGAAGGCATACTGTCTAAATACAGCAGTGCTTTAAAGTTTTCATTTTCAATATAGTTAATACTGTACAATTAATAATTATTATAACATCTTTGTCATTGAATATTACAACATTGCTCCAGTGTGCATCCCTATCTGGAAGGGGAAATTGTGTGTGGAAATAGGTGCTGTGTATGCTCCCTTTAATTTTTTTATTTTTTTAATTCTGAAATCCATTTGAATGAGGGATTGGACTCACTCCCATCTCCACCAACGGTGCAACCCCACACATTCAGGAAGCAAGCTGCACTGAGTTCAGTGGAACTTACTGCCATGTAAATGTGGATAGGGTGGCAGCCTAAGAAGCTGATCGGCAGGTTTTCATGGAACACTCTTCTTGGTTGTTCCGTGTGTCCTCTGTTGGATTGCATGTGAGATTTACAAGATAAAAATATTTATTTCAGCATTGGCATGAATTGCCCCACCAGAAAGTTGCACAGTATAACAAATAAACCATTAAAACATGGGAAAATTATTAAAACCTCAATACTGAACACTGAGATTGCAAAAGGACAAAGACACATCAGTCAGTGACTGCCAGTCAGTTAGACATCTGAAACAAATGAGGCCATGCTACCCTTGTACTATGGCTGCAAAGCATGATGCTCCAAATTTAGAACATAAGTAAATTGATGCTTCATCATAATGTATAACTAGCCAATATTCTTACCAATTATTGCACACACCCATACATCCTTAAACAAACCCAACAGTACATAGTGATTCTTATTTATAGAATTTTCTTTTCATGTCCTGATCCTTTTGCAAGGCACCGTGTTGTTTTCAGCATAAAATCCATTTTTTTGTCTGCAGGCACTTCCATTGATATGGCTTATGCTTTCGTTGATGCATTCCAGCTGGGAGCTCCCATCTGTGGGCATCTAAAACAAACGTACAGTTTGATTGAATATGCAGATATTGGCATCAGCAGATATTTGATGTCATGGTAACTGCCAGAACCACATATTTTACAAGCCTGTGGTTCTAGGTTATCGGTATTCATTAGTTCAAAATGTAGAAGGGCTTGCTGGATTGGGCTAATTAATGGCTCATCTAATCTAGCACACTGTTCTCACGGTGGCCAACCAGATGCCTGTGGAAAAGCTGAGGCCAGGACCCAAGCACAAAACAGGTCCCTAATCTGAGATGTTTACAATCAAATTTTAGACATTGCATGAGATAGAAAAGAGGCAAGTGTAGCAAATCAGCAGAGAAATGAAATATGCAAAGCCAAGAATAAGACCAGAATGATGTGAGCGAATGCAGCTGTGTGCACATAATTTAGGCATTATTTTAGTTATGACTATGGGTTGTGCCAATGGTTTATGGAATAGGTGAGTTTTGAGCTGCTTGTATGAGTGTTGGGAGGGGTGAGAGCATGGCATGACATAAAGTGTACTGAGAGAAAGGCCCAAACATGAGGTACTTGGGTGAAGTTTTATAAGACAGGAAAGTCTTCAGACAGCTCATAGGAACTTAGAAAGCTGTCTTATATTGAGCCAGGACAATGGTCCATCTAGATTAAAGGTAAAGGTAAAGGAATCCCTGACCATTAGGTCCGGTCGTGACCGACTCTGGGGTTGCGGTGCTCATCTCGCTTTATTGGCTGATGGAGCCGGCGTACAGCTTCCGGGTCATGCGGCCAGCATGACTAAGCCATTTCTGGCGAACCAGAGCAGCGCACGGAAACGCCATTTACCTTCCCGCTGGAGCGGTACCTATTTATCTACTTGCACTTTGACGTGCTTTCGAACTGCTAGGTTGGCAGGAGCAGGGACCGAGCAAGGGGAGCTCACCCCGTCGCGGGGATTCGAACCGCTGACCTTCTGATCTGCAAGTCCTAGGCTTTGTGGTTTAACCCACAGATTACTTTTGTCTATATTGACTGGCAGTGTCATTTTAGGGTTTCCAACTTACTTTTCTTTTACTCTGTACATTTGTTGGCAATTCATCTCTGGTCCTGTTTATTGTTGAATCTTCTAAATCTGGAAGAAGAGGAGGGGAGAAAAGTAAGTTTTCCATCATTAGGTACAGAAGTCACAAAGTGTAAAGAAAAAGTTCGTGTGGCTTTAAATACTAGCTTATTTTCTTGTAGAACTAGATAAATTTCTTTAGAATTCACTTAGGACACGTTTCAGCAACAAGCAACCTATCCCCAACTTACCACTATAAGGTCACCTGGGAGCTGAAATTATCCTGGCTGAATCAGTCCAGGTTCAGCAGTCTACATAATCTAATGTTGCATCTCCAACAATGATCAGACATCTCTGCAATGGGTCACAAGCTTATGCTGGCCACTAGTTCTTGCCTGATTTTGACATCTGGAGTTGTCAAGTCTCTCCTATATCTTTAAATGTGCCAAGACACTAAGAAAGGCTACAGCTACTGCACCCTTTCTCTCTCCTTCCCCATTTCTCTGCCACTACCTCTGTTACCTATAGAACAAAATTGGAGGCCATATATGTAAAAGAACCGGTAGGCATGCAAGAATGCTTACCTGTGAGGATCTCATCAATCTGATCAACTACAAACTTTGCATCATCCTTAGTGAAGCACATGGGTGGCTTAAATTTCAAGATGTTTCGATAAGGTCCATCAGCACTCAGAAGAATCCTCTGTTCTTTCAGCCTGATTAGAAGGGAACACAGATTTAATTTAGAATGCAAACTCCAAAATGCATTTAGGTATGTGAAATTATAACGCAGCCAGTTCCTTTAAAGCTGTGTTTTATGATTCTGCGTGAATTGTGAGGGCATCTTCAGTTACTCAGCCCTGACCTGACTATGAATTTCAGCTCCTTCAGTTTGAATGTCTAGCCTGGAAGTTGTAAAGTTAAAACTGATGAAAAGAATGTCTAAAGCAAGCCAGTATATATTTACTTGTAGATAATATGCTGGGCCTCAGCAGTGGCAGGCGTTCTCTTTTGTCGATCCTTCACAAGATCCACTCCAACAAACAAACCAACACCTCTGAAAAATAAAGAAAAGGGAGGGAATCAGAGGTGCAGCAATCAAATCTCAGTGTTGCACGAAAGGCACACAACTCCAAATAGTTTTACAATGTAGTGTGGTAGGTCTCCTGTACAAAACAGTTATCTGATCTGTTATTCAGTAGTTGTCAGTGGTGGGGGTGGGTATGATTGCACCCACCACTGGAATGTGTCTCCTGGGTCTTCAGAGGGCAATGCAGTCCTTGGATTGAAGAAGCCACCCCTAGTTATACATTCTTCTGCATCTAAAAACTTTTTTAATGTTTACCCTGTTGTGCCTACCTGACATCTCCCACCAGTGGATGCTTTTCTTTTTGTTCCTTCAGTAGTCCAGTGAGATAGTTTCCAACACGTGTGGCATTCCCTTGGAGATCTTCTTTTTCTATCACGTCCAAAACAGCCAGTCCAATTGCACAGGACACTGGGTTGCCCCCAAACTGAGGGAGGGGAAATGACCAAGAAGAAACAGGTTATTGCTGCCTCAATTATTTCTTCATCCAAAGATTTTGATGAATGTTTTGAGCAAGACAGGGCTTGGTATCAGATTATTTTCTCAGGCAAACAAGAAATATTGGGTGCAAATTTCCTTCTGTCTTTTTAACTTGCACCTTATATGGTGCTACGGAGTGTCATATTTCTTCTTCGCAGTTTCCATTTTGAAAAGTTTGAAGGGAATAAAACACCACAGGGTTTGTACTGCTTTCCTATACAGAGTGAAGCTTTGCTATAACTTAGGCTCCTGCTCCACTTTTAAAGAAATAAAACAGTAAGCACCATGTACTGGTTTTACATATACACACAAGAGACCATGTGCTCAATATTATTTGCATGACAAAGCTGTACATTGTCAATCAAAGTCTCATTTAGGCATTAAGAAGCTCAACCTGAGCATCTATTCAGTACGAGACTCAATTGGTGCATGCATGATATTGCAACCTTAAAGGTAAAGGTACCCCTGCCCGTACGGGCCAGTCTTGACAGACTCTGGGGTTGTGCGCCCATCTCACTTAAGAGGCCAGGGGCCAGCGCTGTCCGGAGACACTTCCGGGTCACGTGGCCAGCGTGACATCGCTGCTCTGGCCAGAGCCAGAGCCAGAGCCAGAGCCGCACACGGAAACGCCGTTTACCTTCCCGCTGGTAAGCGGTCCTTATTTATCTACTTGCACCCGGAGGTGCTTTCGAACTGCTAGGTTGGCAGGCGCTGGGACCGAGCAGCGGGAGCGCACCCCACCGCAGGGATTCGAACCGCCGACCTTTCGATCGGCAAGCCCTAGGCGCTGAGGCTTTAACCCACAGCGCCACCTGCGTCCCATTGCAACCTTACTAGGCTGAATATTTCCTATCACCTTCTGCTTAATGGGGAATTGAGAGCACACCCATCTTCCCCACCCTCCTGGTGTGCCACCAGTGTCTTCAAAAGATAATAATACTTCATGCCTATGTGTGGAGATGAGATGGGGTTGGGGCAGCAGTGCGGGCAGAGGAACTCTGGGTTGGCAGTGCTGGCCTACACAGTAGCATCCTGTCACTGCTGCTCCCCCACCCCCTGGGCCACTGCT
Source organism: Podarcis cretensis (assembly GCF_951804945.1). Classification (NCBI taxonomy): domain Eukaryota; kingdom Metazoa; phylum Chordata; class Lepidosauria; order Squamata; family Lacertidae; genus Podarcis; species Podarcis cretensis. Next base: position 25,014,908 of record NC_137178.1, read on the forward strand.
GCACCTATGGGTAGAGAATCCAAAGGACATTGGCCCAGACTGAATGAGGTGCTGCCAAATGGATGGAGAAGGCAGGTGCTATTTCACTTCGCAACATACATAAGAGATGGATCAGGGCCAGATGTTTCCTGATGCTGTTGTCTAAACTGGGTGAACTGGCTTCACTGAAAAGCATTATTTGAGTCATTACTGGGTGCTGTGAACATTCTTTCTGTAACAATCTATGATGGTGCAATTATGCATGCCAGGCCCCTATAACAGATGTGGCCCTCCTAATATTGCTGAACTACAACTCCCATCATCCCTGGTCACTGGCCAAACTTACCAGGGCTAATGATCATTCAGCAACATCTGGAGAGCCAAAGTTTCCTCATACACAATTTATAACTATAAATGATAATATTAGAAGAGAAGCTCACCGTATTGAAGTACTCCAGTCCAGAGGCACCAAAAGCTTCCGCAATCTCTCTGGTGGTAACTACACAAGACATGGGATGGCCATTGCCAATTGGCTTCCCCATAGTGACAATGTCAGGCACAAAGTCTTCGCCTTGTAGCTGGAATCCCCAGAATTTTTTTCCAACTCGACCAAAACCGACCTGGACTTCATCAGCTATGAAAACTCCACCCGCTTTGTGGACAGCACTGAAAATAAAAACGGAACAGAACAGATGCCTCACTGTGATGTCACTGTCATGTCATGTATAACCGCCCTGCCCAAAATACAAGCATTTACATGAAGACTTCAATTTTGGTCCTGGAAGGGGCATTTACAGCTGAGAATTCATAAAAATGCTTATCAGGCCATATGGTCTTTATAGTATGGCCAGAAGATGGATAAAGTTGACCTGAGTTCACTCTGTCAGGTCACAGAAGGATATGTGTGGTCTAGAAATATTGGATAATAAGATCTGATACACACAATGCCTCCTGTATTCTCAAGTTCTAGGATTGATATACCATGTGATTTTTCTTTAATGTGCAGATCACCTCAGAGCTACTGTGCAATAAGAAGTCATGCTGTTCATTGCAAATAGCCCAGCATCATGTTCTCTCAGTGGGTCAACAAGCTGCCTATGGGAATCCCATAAGCAGACTGTGATAGCATAGTAACTGGCTAGTAGCCATTAATAACCTTATCCTGTGTAGTCCTCTTTTAAAGCCATCCAGTTTGTCTGCCATCACTAAACCTTGAGCAATATTTATATTCCTTATGTAAACCTCCCCCCCCCCCCCCCCGCTTATTGGCCTTGGGTTTGAATTGCCAAAAGCTACTTTGAGAAATGGGACACGGGTGGTGCTGTGGGTTAAACCACAGAGCCTAGGACTTGCCGATCAGAAGGTTGGAGGTTTGAATCCCCGCAATGGGGTGAGCTCCAGTTGCTTGGTCCCTGCTCCTGCCAACCTAGCAGTTCGAAAGCACGTCAAAGTGCAAGTAGATAAATAGGTACCGCTCCAGCGGGAAGGTAGATGGCGTTTCCATGTGCTGCTCTGGTTTGCCAGAAGCGGCTTAGTCATGCTGGCCACATGACCCAGAAGCTGTACACCGGCTCCCTCGGCCAATAGAGCGAGATGAGCGCCGCCCCCCCAGAGTTGGTCATGACTGGACCTAATGGTCAGGAGTCCCTTTACCTTTACCTTTTACTTTGAGAAAGACAGCTCTTGTTACTGGGCAATATTTATTTACAAAAATAAAAAAAATGTCATTGTAGCAGTTTTAAATTTCAAGGAACAAAGATTAAAGCTACACAAAGAACCAAATAAGCAGACTCTTCCTGTGATTTTTATTAAGTAACCTGCTGTAAGTAACCCATCCCAAGCACGGTACATACTCTGCCACTTTCTGGAAATAGCCTGCAGGTGGAATTACTTGGCCTCCGCAACTCTGCATGGACTCAGCAATAAAGGCTGCAATCTAAGTAAGAGAAGATGTTATAAGAAGAGCATTCCTCTGCTTACTCGTTTGCAAATGAAACAACAGCTACAGGCATGAACCCTATGAAAACAGGTGAGATAAATGAATATGCGGTTTGGATAGCTATGTTGCACCTTGAACAGCTGTGAGCAACAGTAACGACAACAAAAATGGCAGAGGTGCCCAATTTTTCAATGCCAGGGCAAGCATCCAGCATAATTCTACAGCTCATTATTGACCCAATGCTCGAAGTCTTGGATTTACTGTGCACATTTATTTAAAAACTCATTTAGTCGGCCAGTTCTTGCAGAATACAAATGTGATACTGGAAGTATCTGATGGGTTCACTCTTCTGATGAGTTATTTATTATCTATTTATTATTAATGATTGTCCACATTTCAATAATTTAATTACTAAAGGTGCTTTATAGTCTTTATATCAGCTTCACCCTGTGAACTCGTGAACCTCCATCAGCTTCATTCACATGGCATTCTGTGATAGCTGATTTAACCCCTTTCCTGTGGCTCAAAATGGGAAACAAATGCATTGAAGATGTGCAGAGCTGTATTTTGGGCACCCCTGCTTCAGAAGAAGAAGGAAAAAAACCTTATGCAGAGCAAATCAGGATGAGGCACTTGACAAAAAGACAGAGCCTACAGCTGAAGTGATTCCAGTAGCTAGGAATGAAAACAAACAAACCAAAAAAGATTATTTGGCATCAGCAGATCAGATAGACTGGAACTGGAAGCTTACATTTTCTGCATTCAGCATTATGCCTGTGTTCTCCCCCAAGTCTGCCTGGAGGGTCAGCCCAAATCTGCTATTTAACTGACTGCCTCCCTCACTCTTGCACAACCCTCCCCGAGTATCAGCAGGGGTCCATGCAAGCTTGAGCAGTGCCGTCTTCCTGGAAAGAAGGTCGTGTGGTAACGTGTAAAGAAGCGTACACTATATTCGAAGAGGTATACTACAGCCAGACAGTAGGAGGCTCCCCATAGTCTGTGAAACTTTATCAACTGCTCCTGGCAGAGGTCTACGGCACCAGAACCTATGAGGAAGATAATGCGAGGGGGAAGGGAGGAAACAGACAAAGGGAGGAAAATAGAAACTATCCGTTAGTTTCTTTTTTATAAATCTCAATAAGGAATTAAAGACAGATGGGTGGGCTCCTTTGGACTTTAAGGTGATGGGGAAATAGTGGCTCCAATCACTACCTGTGGGCATTTTAGGTTGTTTTTATTCTTGTTTGTATTGTTTGCTTTTTCAAGTTCCTTCGAGTTCACCTTTCTGGAAAAGAAGTGACTAATAATAACAAGCCTCCATGCGAGTTCTAGAAATATCTCTCCACACCAAAGTCAACAAGTTCCTATATCATTACTCGTGTTAAGATGCTATGTTTTAAACCTACAGCTTACTTTGCCATTTTGTCAGCTGCTTTGAGTGTAAATTTTTGTTCACATGAGCTAGCATTTAAATTCATGTCTCTGGATCCTCAAAGTGCAACATCCCACTGTATCCTACGGATTTTCTTCTCTTTGCACTGGGACACCACCGGGAGAAATTCTGAGAAGCTGCTGGGCTTTTATATATTTCTTCTTGTTAATCTGTTTGGTAGTTTGTATGATTTTATGTGGTTGCAAAAATAAATAAATGTAAGCCCCCTTTAGGAATGAGGTCTCAAACTGGGTGGGGATTTTAGGAACAGAGGCTATAAACTGCAGTGCATTATATCCTGTGCCTTTTAACTGTTGCTACATACAGCCCCATTAATTTCAGCAAAAGTTCTATGTGCAGATTGAAAGCACAATCAAAAAGGCACTTTATGCTTTAAGCCTGCTCTTACGTATGAAACGGAGGTTTAGATTTATTTATTCCTTTCTTCTTCTTTACTCATTCCTTACCTATTATTTTCTTGTGAGAGTTTTGAGTGCAAGTTAAGGGGTGTGTGTGTAGAAGGCACCTTAAAATCCAGGAATCCAGTAAAAACAAAAGAAATTCCAGCTATATAAAGCAGTCAAGTTCACCTAATTGAGCATTTTCCAGGACACAATCTGAGCAGGCTTTCATGTTCCTCCATTGTTTACATACCTTGCGGCCGTTCTTCTGAGCCTCTTCAATTATCTTTTTCACATCATCGGCATAAGCGCTTCCTGGGTCTGGATGGTCCTCTCTATATTTTCCTCTGTATATATCTGGTGAAGGAGCCTAAAGAGTGGCAAAAGAAGATTTGAAATCTTTGAATGCACTGTTCTTGGCTCCTCCTCAGACAGGAACAAAACTGGCCTTAAAAACCCTATCTGGTGTGCACCTGGGAAGAGTTCATGTAAGACATGCTGATTTTCTTCTAAATCTTCCCACAGCAGGTTAATAAGAAACCGTGCATCAGAGGCACAAGAGGATCTTAACATTTCCAGTATTGTAATGTATAGGTCCACAGGTTTTCCATATCCCTGGCTTTCCAGGAAGTGGGACAGAAGGCAGAAACGACAAAGAATTGAGACCATAATAGCATACACTGGTTCATATATCTAGTTCAATATCTGTTCTCAACAACCCCCTATTAGATGCTTGGAGAGCTCACAAGCTGGGCACTATGATCAGAGCAATCATCGCTGCTTGCCCCGTGATCTGGAAGGGTCCTCAGCTGAGGGTACACAAAATAATTTTAAAACTTCTATTTATATGGATAAATAAGGGTAAACTGTACCAAAAAGAATTATTGTGAAAATAAGAAATATTTAGGGGGAGGGGCGCCAAAAATGGTCCTCACTCTGGGCACTATATTACTAAAGTCTGCCTCTGTTGTCCATCAGCCAAATTGACAGCAGTCTGAAGGGGCTCCAAAGTGTGCATGGATCTGTGTGTGCAGGGGTCCGTTCAGGCTTATCATGGGGGGAGGGTGCATTGGCATCTAGAAGGCAGGATGTTTCTGATTTCCAGATCTTGGGGCCTGCTCATGCTGAACCCTGGAAGAGAGCTACACTTACTAGCCACTGTCAGATTTATTGTCCATGAATTCCTCATGACAATTAAGAGCCACTTCTTAAGAGATTCTTGGATACAGATAACTACCGAGGTTTTTTTGTTTTTGTTTTTTAAAAACATGCTTTTTCTACTCTAGGTTATAATGCATTTTCTTTTTAATATACACAAATATACACAAGCAGGTATCTTGTATTTTTCAGGACAAAATATATCTCTGTCCATACACAATTCATTTTGTACGAAGCACCCCAGGCTTCTTACATTGATTAGGCCAACCAAAATATCACTAAATAGTTTCTATTGATTTTTGTGAAGGTATTGCTATGCAGTTTAGCTTTGCATTTCATTTGTATCTGCAATGAATAGAAATATGCTAAGGGCAGTAAGAATCCAGAATAATAATTACTTACCACATGTACAAATTCTTTTTTGGCCTCTTTCCCCAGTTGATTAAATTTATATGGACTGATGTCAATCAGCGATGTAACATGGCCATGATAAGCACTGAAACAGAAAATGGATGCCAAGTGACTCCAGGGTGTGAAAGAGTTCAACAGAAGCAGACTCTGTTACAGGTTAGTTTTGCACATGTTTTGCACCTAAACTGACAAAGAATCTCAGTTTAACCTTAGTTTTGTATGTGGTATCATTACAGCAACATATTCAATGTCGTTGTTCACAATTTTCATTGTTTTTAATATTATTATTGAACTACAAATGCAAGTATTCTCTAATTAATAGGAATTAGTAGACCGTTTCCCTCTGTGACATACAACTATGCAGAGACAACCCTTTCCTCACAGAAATGGATGAGTCAAAATAGAGGTTTGAGTTAAAATGGAAAAGTCTTAATGAAGTTAATGGATACATTTGTTTACAGATCACTGTGTGCAGTTCAGTGACCTCATTTGAGGTGAATTAGAAACTAACTGTGATCCAAGAAGCTCCATGCATGCAGAATCTTCATGTATGGGGCTCTGGGTGCTTGGCTACAGACTGAACAGTCATTATAGTAGCACATGACCCATCTGCATCATGTTGCAACAAACTGATCTCAGCATACTTACTGGTCAAGTGTAATCACATCTTGGTGGCCCCTGTATTGGCGGGCCAGGCGTAAAGCGAGGTCATTTGCTTCAGATCTGCAGGACAAAATTAGAAGGCATTGAAAGCAGCTATTGTAACAGGAGAGCTACATAATAAACTAGTCTTTTAAGCCAAAAATAAAATAACTCCACACAGGCATATGTCAAACTCTAATTCCCTAGAAATGATTAATAGCACACCTATTGGATTCAGAGTGAAAAATGTTGAATGAGGGCAGGATTCTCTCTGGGTTGAAAAGCCAAAGAGTTGCTTCACACGGACACATGCATGGAAATAAAATCGTAAAGTTGGAAGGGATGTACAAGGGTAATCCAGTCCAACCCCCTGAAATGCAAGAATCTCAACTAAAGCATCCCATAGCGATCACATCTAAACCTAGGTGAATTCTGCACATTTGTTCATGTCTTGATTATCACAAAATCTACAGCTGGACACAAAATATGAACTTGTGAATAGCTCAGCTTTGGTTTACATTGCTAATATTGAGGTCTGCCCAGGAAAATGAGGGGACATACAGGGTTGTGGCCATGATCTGGGGCCGCCTGTATGTGAAGCCTTCCCATTCTTTGAAGAGATGTGGCTCACTGTCTACACAGACCATCACTTGCTGAGGAGCCCCTGTGGGCATGGAGCTCACTGAATACATTGGAGATGATGGGTAGAATTCTTTGGACTGATCCAAAGAGGCATAGGGGAGGGAGAGACTGTTCCCCATTGCACAATCTGGTTGTTTTGCATCTGGAGATACCCTCGCGCTGCAATCTGTTGTTTCCTTTGCAGTAAGCTTCTTCCTATGTTTTGTGTCTAGTAAAACTGATTGTATCTAGTGAAACCTTCTTCTGCAGAGATTTCATTTGCAGAGTCATAACCCTTATCTGCTGAAAGTACAGAGTCTCAGACTAGGATTAGGAAAACCCAGGTTCAACTCAACCATGAATCTTTTTTTCCACTGTCTCTCAGCCTACCCCACAGGGTTGTTGCAAGAGTAAAATAGGAACAAGGGGGAAATAGTAGTAGTAGTAGTAGTAGTAGTAATTTTATTTCTACCCTGCCCTTCCTGGTTCAAAAAATGGGCTCAGGGTGGCTAACAACAAATTAAAAACACTTAATTGTAAAAGCAGCATAAAATACAGTATAAAACATGAATAACAATAAAATTCAATTCAGAAATCACTTTAGGGGAAATAAACATTAGATAATCCCCAGGGCTAGCTAGCTGAATTGGTCCTACTTGGGTGAGTGAGGAGGCCAGGGGAGAATTAGCTGTGGGGTCTCAGAGCAGGTAATCTTCATAAAAGGGGAGGGGAAGGGAAGAAGGGAAATAAAAGATCAGGCTGAATTCAAATTAAAGGCCAGGTAGAATAGCTCTGTCTTACAGGCCCGACAAAAGGTTAAATCCTGTAGGGCCCTAGTCTCATGGGACAGAGCATTCCACCAGGTTGGAGCCATCATTGAAAAGGCCCTGGCCCTGGTGGAGGATAGTCTGACTTCCTTAGGGCCCGGGACCTCTAAACTATGGTTATTCATGGACCTTAAGGTCCCCTGCGGGGCATACCAGGAGAGGTGGTCCCGTAAATAAACATGCATGCATAGATGAGAGAGAAATGTAAAAGATAAACAAATACTATGACCATATGAATTTTTGCCCACATGAAAGCCTGGGCACAACCTTAAAAAGCCCTATATTTGTTAACTCTGTTCCTTCACCATCTCCCAAAGCTGTTAAAATGTAGAAGTTAATTTATACAAGTTTCCAAAAGATAATAGCAATGAAAAGTCCTTTAGCCATACCCAGAGTTCACAAAGTAGCAAACAGAGAGAGGCTCTGGGAGGGTCGCAGTGAGACGCTTGGCATACTGGACCAGATTGTCGTGCAGGAAGCGAGAATTGGTGTTGAGTAACTCCATCTGTTTCACCGCAGCCTTGATCACATCTGGATGGCTGTGTCCAACTGGAAAGGACCAAGGAAAGAGAAGTCAATGAACCTGTTAGAGAGTACCTGAAAAAACACCCCAAACCCACCTAAAATGAATGGGAGCACTTTAAAAGTTGTTAACATATATTAAGCCACAGTTCTTACCATGTGCTACGTTGTTAATGCAGTCCAAGTATTTATCTCCATTCTCATCAAACATATACTGCCCACGGGCACACACAATCTTAATGGGGTCCTTAGCAAAGAAGACCTTGCACGAGGGCCTGAAAAGCATGAAAGCATTGCTTTAGTTTAGGTCTGCTGAAAAGCTCCTTCTCCAGACCACTGCATACACTTGTACAAACTCTGCGGAGCCCACCCATCAGCTTGGTACTGGATGCTCCTTGCAGAGATGCCCAAAGGCTCAGAGTGTCTTCATTCTGGGGGCCAACAGCCAATGGCCAGGTTGAATGAACCGCGATGCCAGGGTGTGTGCAGAAATGGGGAAACATTTCTTAGGTTGTAACTGTAAACTGGATTAAACTCGTGGGCAGACTTTGCTTCAGAACTTAAAAATGCATTTGTGGAAGGTAAACCTGCTGACTGGAAGTGTTTCCCGGCTTTTTTTGCACGGCTTCTATTTCAAAAGAGCGAGAGAGAGATATGCAAAATGTTGAACTTTGGATTAAGAGGGGGAAAAGTTATTTTCATAATCTTAACAAAACAAAACAAAACCATGTAAATGCAGCAAATTCATTATGATCTATCAGGAGTCCTCAAGCATTGTCCTGGGGAGACTCAGTCAGTGAGGGGAAAATAGTAAATTATGTCTCTCCAAGTGTAAATATGGCTGGCTTCATGGAACACCCATCATAGTACAGGAATTGCCTTAGGGAAAATTTGGTATCTCTTCCCACCTGTGAAAAGGACAGTAACTTAAATGTGGTATATTGCTCAACAAACCAAGCCAATCTCCAAATAACAGAGTTATTTTGGACATGCACAGGGTTTTGTTCCCTCACCACAAACAGCATAGACTGAGGAAATTGGGAACCATTCATTAAGAAAGGATCAAACCCGCCACACAAAAAAGGCTCCATCCATTTCCTCTCCCACACTCTCCATTGGGTGCATACAGCTGCTTCCATGAGAGAGCTGTCTGCACAGCAGGGCTGCATATGGGGAAGGGAGGAGTTCCCAGTGCGTCTGTAGGGACTCCCATGCATTAAGCAGTGTGCATGAGAAGGGGAGAACAATACAACCTGGAGTGGGTCTCTTCCTAGGTTTTTTAATGAACCACAAGAAGACAGCCCCAAAGAGTTGAGCCCTAACCTTTTCTTTGTTTTGGCTGGCCTTTTGTATCTTTAGCTGGTTCCCAGCTTCTACTGTATGCCAATGGAGCCAAAATAGCTTATTATTGTATTAAGGATGAAATAATAATAATCCAAGGGAGACAACAACTCTCAGAGTTTGCATGGAACTTTTCGCCTCTTTAGTGGGCAGAATTCCAGGCTTGGCTTTGCAGAATGCCCAGGATCCACTTGGGTTATGCAAGGACTGTGAGTACAGTGTATCAACTGGTTACACAATCTTGCATGCTTGTTTAATGCCACTGACATCACATGCACCTCTGTGCATTTACTGCACTTGTCCAAGTTTCCTTTGGAAGGTCAAACACTGATCCACCTTCCTGGCTGTTAATCTGACTATTTATACAGGGGTTAGATAAGGGCACAGATGTCCTGTGCACAGAGGGAAAGGAGATTTTTTGGACTGCCAGATGGGGTTTTGTACAGTATTCAAGCATATATGTCTTAGTATCACACCCCAGAGAAGTGAATAATTTTCAGTATCAGCAGGGCTTCAACTGACTGCATGGCAAAGAGAGAGAGAGAGAGGGAAGGGCATTTCTAAGTGTCACTGAAAGTGTAGCATTTCCCCATTTTTGTTTCTAAGAAACATTTTTTTAAAAAAAACTTTTGGATTTTTTTTTTTTTTAAATAAGCCTTCCTAGAAAGTGCTAAAAACTTTTTAAAGTGGTTTTTTTTAAGGGGGGGGCAATTAGGTAAGCATACGACCCACCAAAAGCTAAGTGCTTTAAAAGCCTTAAATTCTATGCAAACTGTGGGTCTGAACATCTGCAAAAATGCACAGATTTGCACTGAAATCTCCAAACATGCAGACTGCAACTTCCATGGCTTTCAAGAGGAGATTTTAAAGCATGTGCTTGACTTTCCCATTGAAACTGTTGCTTTTAAATTCTATTTACGAAAAAGAAAATATTCGTGATAGTTCAAATGATCAAATACGGATCCTTTCAGAAAATGTGACAATTTAGGGCTATGAAATACGTTAGTGCAAGACGGGAAAGTGGCAGTTCTGCGGATGGCAGGGACAGGGCAAAGAAGGTTTTGGTAGGTTGATTTCCACCCCCTTTCAATTTGGTTCAGAGTTTGATCTGGCCATGATGAGTGTAGACCTCACCACCTTGATTCTGCACCCCACTCCCAACCGCGGAGAGATCCCGGCCACCATCTTCGCTAGAGAGATCTTTTGCAGGTAGCCTTACCGCGCAGGTAGAGGACCTGCCGGGGTCTGTTAGCTGAGATCTACGGATGAGCGGCAGTATGCAAATTTAATAATAAATAACAATCTTGCCGGAGGAAGAATGAGAGCGATTGCAGAATGTGGGGTGGAAAGTTGGGAAGTTTTTTTCTGGGGCGCGAGAGAGTTTTGCATGCCTGCGCCCGGGCGCCCCCTCCCCGCTCCCCTGGCTTTGCCCCTCTGGCTCACCCGATGTGCTTCTTCCGCAGCTCCAGCGTCTCTGCCTTGCTGTACATCTCCATCGTGCCTGGTCTCGCGCGCCCGCTCGCTCTCTGCAGCCCCGGGGATCCGCCTTCGCCTTTTATCCCATGCCCGGCAGGGGCCGCCGCGTCCTTCGCCCAGGCCCCGCCTCCTGCGCGCCGCCCATCTCCGCGCCACTCGCCAAAAGTACCAAGGCTGGCTTCCAGCCACCTCTTCTTCTTTACCCGCACGAGGTAGTCCTCAAGCCACCCCACTCCGTCGCCCTGGAATCCGGAGTATTCCATACCCCGCTTTCAGCCCGGCTGGTCTTCCCACCACCGTCTCTCCGCTTGAACATTTCCCTGGGCTTAGCCCCGTTCAGTCCGTTGCAGCAAAGAGCAAGCAGGAAAGAAAGAAAGAAAGAAAGAAAGAAAGAAAGAAAGAAAGAAAGAAAGAAAGAAAGAAAGTCGTTATTGTTCTTGACTGTTTGGAAGCCGCTTTGAGATTCATTGCAATGCAAAGCGGCATAGAAATATAATCCAAATCAACCAATAAGATAGCTCAGTGGCAGGGCCGAAATTAGGTTTGATGAGGCCTTAAGCTACTGAAGATAATGGGGCCCTTTATATGTCCAGCTGTCCTTTGTCAACAGCAAATTGTCACAGTTTTTTATATTGAATATATTCTATATGGTAATTTATGGACCTAAAGGTAAAGGTAAAGGGACCCCTGACCATTAGGTCCAGTCATGGCCGACTCTGGGGTTGTGGCACTCATCTCGCTTTATTGGCCGAGGGAGCCAGCATACAGCTTCCAGGTTGTGTGGCCAGCATGACTAAGCCGCTTCTGGCAAACCAGAGCAGCGCCACGAAACCCCGTTTACATTCCTGCCAGAGTGGTACCTATTGATCTACTTGCACTTTGACGTGCTTTCGAACTGCTAGGTTGGTAGGAGCAGGGACCGAGCAATGGGAGCTCACCCCGTCGCGGGGATTCGAATTGCCAACCTCCTGGACCTAATAGGTATCAAAACTATTTGCACATAACAAAATAGGAGCCTATACAACACAAAACACTGTTGCTGTATGTAGGTTTTATTTTATTTGTTTTTTATCTTATATTTTGGAAATGTTCATCCAGTTTTTTTCTTTAATTTTTTGTGGGGCCCGCAAGAGAGTGGGGCCCTAAGCTATAGCTTATTTAGCTTATACGTAAATCCGGTACTGCTCAGTGGTAGACTCTTAATCTCTGGATCATGGTTCGAGCCCCACATTGGACAAAAAGTTTCCTGCATTGCAGGGGATTGGGCTGGCTGATCTTCCTCATGGTCCCTTCCTTTTCTGCAGTTCTATGATTCTATGTCCCCTCAAGAAGTTGTTGGACCATCTCTGACCCTTGGCAATCCTGGCTGGGATGCTGATGGGAACTGGAAGGCAGCGCAATCTGGAGGGGCCACAAATGCCCCATCCCTGTATCCTTTGGATCCTTTGTGATCCAAAGGAAAGCAGAGCGATGTGTTTGGCACAAGCTTGGCAGCAGGAGTTGCTGGGAGGAGGTGTACAAGGCGCCATCCAACTTCACTTCTTCGTATTTGTTTGGTTTACCCCTTAGCTTTTTCTTCCCCCAAAGATATCCCACATGGCAGCACAGGTTTAGGATCAGAGTTTCCCTTTGCATTCATTAGTTAAGGCATTGTCCAGAAGAGGGCTTTGTCGCAGTCCTCCTCACAGGAGCATCTTCACTCGACAGCTTCCAGCTTATGCTGAAGATGCACCTCTTTGCCCTGGCCTTGGACAGCTAAGGTCCATCTTTATGGGACTCCACTTGTTCTGTTTTGCTTAATCTATATATTGTGCTACTTTTGGCTTGGAACAGATGCACTTATTTGTACACAGACTGTTCTACTCCTTTTACTTGTTCTTGATTGCATGGTTGCATTGCTGTAACTCACCCTGAGAACAAAACCAAAAAAGGAACAAAACGTTTCAGAGACAGACTCCCCTGCAGGGCTGTTGAAATGGAATTGAGATGCAAATTTAATGCCATCAGAATTGGGCGGAGTAGAGCCTCTCCAAGTGGCCAGCTTGATATGGAAGATAAATGGTCCTCTTCAAATGGGAGTGGATCTTGCTTTTCTTTGTGCCCACATTGCAATGGGGCACGCCTGTTCTCTTGCATCTGTTGAATAACTTCTCTTCAATTTTATGTAGCATCATGCATGGATCTGCCAACTGAGAAGAACATTTCATGTGTCTAACGAAGTGCACTCCAACTCACCAAAACCAACCAACCGACCTTAACAACGTCAAGTTAAGCCTCAGGGGCTACCAGGTCCCTTGTTGTTCTTGCTGGAACATGCTAACACAGCCTTAGTAATCCTAATACAAACACAGTGAAGTAAGCTGCTAATGTTATTATCCCCTTATTTCAGGAGGAAATGCTGAAGGCAGGAAAATACTGGCGAGATCCAACTAGCTCGCATTCGTTGTTTATCACCACACCCTTCCCTCTGTTGGTGTGAATAGGTAGTTATGGAAGATGTAATCAACATTATGGGAGGTGGTGTATATTTCCTAATGCTATTAGCATACAAAATAGATGCAGAAACTGGTTGATATGTTTGGTGGGATTGTCAAGTTTTGGCAAAATCTCGTGCACAAGTTCAAGGTTGGCACCTTGGTTAGAAAGGGATCTCATTATGATGCTGTAAGAACATAAGAGCCCTCAGGCAGGACATGAAAGCAATGACTCTTCTCTTCTCACACTCTAGAAGCTGATATATTGCCTCTTAGTCTGGAGGAGGCATATAGTTGTCGTGGTTGGCATGGGTAGAGTTCCCCTCTGTGAAGAGCTAACCTGTTTTGCAGTGTTACCTTTACCACAAGAAAACCCTACCCACATTTTTGAGATGGCAACACCCTTAGTATGGCCGGTGAGGCAACTGCAGAGCCAGCAATGGGCACTGTCTGGGCACAATGTGGAGACCAGGATTCTTGTACCAGCGGCATTGTGCTGTGGGGGTTAAAGTGCTGCACTAACACCTGGGAGACCAGGGTTCAAATCCTTGCTCATCCATGAAGCCCACTGGGTGGCTTTGGGCCAGTCACTGTCTCTTATCCTCTCAGTTGTGAAGATAACAATGGAGAGGGGGGGGGGAAAGTGGGATATAAATGTAATAATAAATAAAATTATAAACATCTTGTAGGTGCAGCTTGGGCGAGGTGGCATTCCATTTTAAAGGCCCTGCTCACATTTTCCTGTGGTGGCCCCCTGTGACAATCTTTTCCCATTTCTATAAAGTCCAGTAGCCTCTTGTCAGAGCTGCCTCCAGGTCCCAGCTCACAGAGGACCAACGCTAGGCTGTAGTTATGTACAAAAGTCTTTATTGAGGTTCAGTTTCCATTTTAAAGCCGCAGCGCGCAGCTCTACGTCTCGACCTTAGACCGGCGAAGTCTCGTCTGAGTCTCCTCCCCTATGACACCAGTTTAACACTCTCGCTTTGCTCCACCTCTTCCTAAGTTCCTTTCTCCTCTGGGCCCTCCTGCCCGCTAGGGTTTCATCCTTCCTGGACTCCTCTGACGCTGACCCTGATGATTCTTCCCCCTCCTTCCGGCGGGCTTTAGGACCTGGTTCCCTATCCGGGCTACCTTCTGTGCCGTTCGCCTGTACATTTGAACTTGGCGCGCGCGCCCAGCCTGCAACTTTCCTCTTGACCGTTCCCTCGCTCTCCGATGGAGGCGTGGCCAACCCTGACTCATCTTCTCTCGCTGGTGGTGCATATGTGGGCTCTGACACCTGGGACTCCTCCCCCCCACTACGCTCTGGTGGGGAAGCTGGTCCTGATTTGCAACTGCTGCTCTGGGAGTCCCCGCTGGCCCCTTGCTTCTGGGGTGTCCCCCTTGGGTCGCCCCTTGCCCTGCCCATCGGCGCCCCCTTCTGTGAATCTTCCGATTCGCTGGAGAGGCTCACGGAATCTATCGGGCTGCTGTCATCTTCTCCTACGCTGCCCTCGGATTGCTCCCCCTCGCTCTCCATCTCCTCTCCTCCCTGCGCTCCCGCTGAGTCCCTGACACCTCTGATGTGAATGTATGATTTCTGCTATCTTGGATGTGGGGTGGGTGGGTTTAGGAAGCTAGCATTTACCCATTTATATTAATGACCATGCCCAACTGAGGTCCATTAATTTCAGTGGGTCAGCTTTGAGAAAAAGTTAGTTACATATAACCCAGTGAGTGGAAATGCCCCTAGTGACAATGACGTGAAAGGAACTGTGCAGCGTAGGTCTGCTATGGTATTTTGAGTAAGTAAGCCTTCATTGTGAATAAAGTTACTTTGTTTTTAAATTATGCTGCTTGCCACCAGTTCTTTGGAGGTCCTTTGAGGAAGGAAAAGCTGTCTGCGGACAAACGTCGGCTCCCTTGGCCAGTAAAGCGAGATGAGCGCCACAACCCCAGAGTCGTACATGACTGGACTTAACTGTCAAGGGTCCTTTACCCCCCCCTTTTTTTGAGGAAGGAAGGGTGATACAGTGATATCTCGGGTTACATATGCTTCAGGTTACAGACGCTTCAGGTTACAGACGCTTCAGGTTACAGACTTTGCTAACCCAGAAATAGTTCCTCGGGTTAAGAACTTTGCTTCAGGATGTGAACAGAAATCGCTCGGTGGTGGCGTGGTGGCAGTGGGAGGCCCTTAGCTAAAGTGGTCCCTCAGGTTAAGAACAGTTTCAGGTTAAGAACGGACCTCCAGAATGAATGAAGTTCTTAACCCAAGGTACCACTGTATTTATTTTTAAATTGCATGAGATTTTTGAAAGCAAAGTGAAGCAAATCCTTATGGGGGGGGGGGAATAATAAAGAAATCAGCTTCTAACATCATTGTGTTTTTTTTAAGCATTAAAAAATTAGGTGGCTTTTTAAAAAAAACCCCAACAATTTATTACACTTTTCTGCCAATATTAAGACCGAGTTGCTAGTGGTCTTCTATCCTGGGCAGCAGATTAGGTCCGCCCATGGAGCTCAGACTGTTCCTGCACCATGTGAGGGAAGCTTCTGACTTTGTGCCAACCCATAACTGGAAGATTGCCCAGCTTAGATGTACTCAGCTAATTCAGTGGGCCTTACCAGGGAAAGTGCAACATGCTATTATTTATCCATTTATTAAAATATGTACCACCACCCTAGCATTATAACTCAGTTGCACATTAGAATGTGTTAAAGCTCCTGATTAATTACCCTAATTAAACCCCAGCTCATACCCATGACTCCCAAAAGCCAATTTGAATAATTTCAGATTTGAGGGATACACTAGCCCTCTTAAGGTGTTTCTCTCACCATGGGACCAACACTATGTGGAGGCTAGCAAGCTTACCCCTGCTCCCTCCGTTACCCTCCGCAAGAGTGGATGCTCACGTACATTTGCTTCATGCCCTGTACATTTTAGAACCCTGGAAAAAGCAAGGTTCTAAAGCAACCAGATAGCCGACACAAGTCCAGCCAGCTTCCTAGTATAGATAGTCACCCTCTGATTTGTGCAGAGTAGCAGTGGCATGTACACTTGCCCTCAATTCCTCTCCCATGTAGTGTTAATTGTGGGTAAAGGGTCACCTAAGATGGAATAATACTATTTAATTATTATTATTTTTAATATATATTTTTATTAAACAATTTCAATCAATCCAAATAGTCAATTACATTATTTCCCCCCTTTTTATCCCCCCTCCCTGTTCCTCCCTCTCCCTCCCAAGACTTCCCTCAGCTCCGTTTGCGCTTATTATTCTCTTCATGTTAAAAATTGTACATATCATTACCTTATCTGTCATATATTCTATTAATAAATTTGTGGATATTTATTCAAAACCTGCCAAGGAGTCCAAGTGGAGATTTTTTTTTTGGGGGGGGGGGTGCCTAGCCCTGGCGCTCACCCCCAAAGCGCTAGCAGCCTGGACTGTGTCCTTCCTTAATAGGATGATACGGAGCTCGCTGCCATTTCCCTTCACAGCAGACCGGAAGTTGAAATACTATTTACTTATTTATTGCTGTTATGTACTAAGCTTGGATCCTAGAACAATAGGCAAGTAGGAATTTCAATTGCATTTTTATCCACTCCCATGTGCAAAGGACAGCAACTAAGATGATCAAGCGTCTGGGAACAAAGAATTATGAGGAATGGTTGAAGGCGCTGAGTATGTTTAGCATGTAAAAGAGGAGATTGAGAAGAGATAAGATAGCCATCTTCAAATATCTAAAGGGCTGTCACATGGAAGATGGAGAAAGCTTATTTTCTCCTGCTTTGGAGAAAAGGACCAGGACTAATGGATTCAAGTTACAAGAAAGGAGATTCTGACTAAAAACCAGGAAGAACTTTCTGGTAGCAGTGGCATAGCGTGGGGGGTGCAGGGGGACCCGGCCGCACTGGGCACAACATCTGGGGGTTAGGGTTAGGGGGCGCAAATTACTTGCCTTGCCCCTGGTGCTGACAACCCACGCTACGCCACTGTCTGGTAGTAAGAGCTGTTCGGTGGAATGGACTCCCTTGGGAGGTTGTGGACTCTCATTCCGTGGAGGTTTCTAAGCAGAGGTTGGATGGCCATCCGTCATGGATATTTTAGCTGAGAGTCCTGCATTGCAAGGAGTTGGACGAGATGACCCTTTGGGTCCCTTCCAACTCTACAATTCAATGATTCTACGAACCTGGGCTACTGAAGAGATGGATGCATTTTGGAAAGTTATTTCTACACACCCAGGCTAAATTTGGCACAAATAAGCTGTCATAAATAGTTTCAGGGATGGGCTCACCTGAGTCTGTTATAGTAAAAAAAGAAAAGAAAAGAAAAGCATAACAAAGAGTCTTGTGGCTTTTCAGGCTAGCAGATAGATCATTGTCCAAGCTTTGTGGGCCCTAACTAACGTCATCAGATGAATGAAGTGATCATGCATATCAGCTGGCAGATTCTAAATACACTCAAGAAAGAAGAAGAAAGGGGGATGCCATTACAAAGTGAGTCATATGGCCCAGAGACCTGCAAAGGACAGGTGTGGGTTTTTTCATCATTATTATGAAGAACTCAAATGCAATCAGAATAGTGTCAACTGCTCTGCAATTGGAATGAATTGGAAAAGCAAAGACGAATGGCCAACGTGAAGCCAAGGAAAATAATTACTTTCTGAAGTGGGCTGTTACTTCCAGTCTCTAGTGAACCCAAGCTTCCCCTTTCTGAGAAAGAGAGAGGAGATGGAACCAATGGCCAACTTTGTGTCTTCTGAGCAGTAGAGGTTGGTGGAGCAGAGTGGTTCTGCCTTTTACCTGACCTCCCATTGCTGTGGTGTACTGGGAGGGCAAGGGGTAACACAGCAGTGAGGTTGGCACGGTGCAAATGCACCAGCAGAGCCCATTTGACGTGCAAAATACTGGAGTGCAATTTCTTCCGATCCTGCCATGTGGATATCATGAAATCAATATTTATATTCTGAAACATGGGTTTGCTCAGATAAAACAGAAACTATTTTTTGCCCTTTTACGCATGTTCCATCATCTGTTTCTTGGTTGCATCCGAAAACCTGGCAGCATAAATAATCAATTTGGTTTAAAACCAGCCAGGCTGTTGAAATTCTAGGCAGTCTTAATTTGTGCTCCAAAGCTGGGTTGTTGTTTTTTTTACTGCCTTTAATTTTCTTTTTCTTTTTCAACTGTTCTGCATTATGATGCAAGAGCTGTAGCTCTGGGCTCACATGCTTAATGGTGACCTAGTTACAAACTTTGGTTTCGAACTAAATGTAAACAAGAACCAACAAAGTCTGGGCATTGTTTCAGTGCCTCATAATGAAAATAAACAAGTGAGGGAATCTATAAGGGCTCTTAAGGACAACACACTTCCTTGTCAATGCCTGCCCTCTAGTGGTAACAAAGAGCCTCAATATCAAGGGCCCCTAAAAACATGCAAGGGGTATCAGTGAAACACTACTTATCAAGGGAGACTTATCAGTGCCCAATAAGTGCCACTAAAGCTAATCTTGTTTTCATTTGGAATGAATACTTTTTCAGCTGTATGCACACTGCCCGAGGCTATTTAGTCAATGGACGACCATTGCTAGGTGCTTAAAGAACTCCACACGTCTGTGACAAATACGTTGATAAACTTTGAATATGCTAATTTTTATATATTGATATTCCCCAGGAAGAGGGATTGTTTGGTAAACTGCACTTGGAATTGTAGCTCTGCAAGGGATTAACAATCCTCAGCACCCTTTTCCCAGCACCTACATTACCAGGATTTTTACGTCATTTTCTTCATTGCTTTTCTTCCTTGTACAGAGCTGTCTGAGTACCTGCTGCATCGTATATTTCTGCAGCTGCTTTAAAAGCGTTCCAAATTTACATTTGGAGACTTACATTTCGTGCGAGAGAAAGGTGTCACATTCTGCAGAATGAACGGCACATGTGAATACCCTCATCACGTGCACCGTAAAAAGCAGTAAGTATATGTAATAACATAAGGCTTGTTGATTTTGGCTGCACATGTTTCTGCCTTTATTGCGTAATTAAAACCAGCAAGTAGGGAACAGTCACTACATGTAACCAGTGCAATTTTAAAGGCAATGCTGAATTTCGGGCAGGAGATATTTCCCCTCAAAAGCCTTTTCCTGTTAAAGAATATTAAGAGCCCATCTTTGAATCAATCACATAAGAGATAGTGAAAAATATGGAAAGTTCATTGACCATTCTACCTCCTGCTGAAGGGTAAACAAGGAATTGCAATTGAAGAGGACTGAAACAATGAAATTACCAGGAACTTCTTATCTATAGATAGTTAACAGCTGTGAGGAGGGGTGCAAATTTACATGATGCACCCATGTGGGTGGATGGGGGAAATTCTCAGCGTAATGGCACCATTAAATCAAGGTTAAGTAGTTGGCTAAGAACTTTTGAAGAGAACTTTAACTGGAAATACTGGCTTGACGCCTATGGGCTTGGCACTTTTTACTGTTTATGTAGGTAGTGTTTTTCCATTCCTTCATGTGGAGGGAGGTGGGAAGCAGTGACAGAGCATGTTTCTAGAGAGAAGCCAACAGCATGCCAATCTGCCAGTGCCTGATTCCAGAACTGGGGGTTATTTTCTTTTTGAGTCTGTAGAAGGCTAATCTAGGGGTGATGGGAAATGTTTGCCTGAGGGACATGAGAAGCCTATGACTTCAGCTGATTATTACAGATATAGACAATAGTGGCCTAAAGAGATCTAGAAACTTTGAACATACAACTAGAAAAACAACATTAACATCACCTTGGCCAATTGTGATTTTATTTTTTAATTACAAAACTTAATTTTTATTAAGAACTTCAGAGGTGCAGCCCTGGATCTGACAAAAGGGATGCATCCGGTCTAGTATTCTGCCTTACACAGTGGCCAGCCAGATTCCTTCAGCATCATGACATCAAGGCAACAATAGCATATAAAGCCTTTCTGGCAGAGGGTATTTTCAGAGATAAATTGTATTAAGTGTCAACATATGGAGTGTACTCCAAGTTAGGGATTTTTAAGGTCAAGGGACCCCTGACTGGTAGGTCCAGTCGCGGACAACTCTGGAGTCGCGGCGCTTCTGGGTCATGTGGCCAGCATGACTAAGCCGCTTCTGGCAAACCAGAGCAGCGCATGGAAATGCCATTTACCTTCCCGCTAGAGCAGTACCTGGGACGCAGGTGGCGCTGTGGGTTAAAGCCTCAGCGCCTAGGGCTTGCCGATCGAAAGGTCGGCGGTTCGAATCCCTGCGGCGGGGTGCGCTCCCGCTGCTCGATCCCACCGCCTGCCAACCTAGCAGTTCGAAAGCAAGTAGATAAATAGGGACCGCTTACCAGCGGGAAGGTAAACGGCGTTTCCGTGTGCGGCTCTGGCTCTGGCCAGAGCAGCGATGTCACGCTGGCCACGTGACCCGGAAGTGTCTCCGGACAGCGCTGGCCCCTGGCCTCTTAAGTGAGATGGGCGCACAACCCCAGAGTCTGTCAAGACTGGCCCGTACGGGCAGGGGTACCTTTACCTTTACCTTTAGAGCAGTACCTATTTATCTACTTGCACTTTGACATGCTTTCGAACTGCTAGGTTGGCAGGAACAGGGACTGAGCAATGGGAGCTCACCCCGTCATGGGGATTCAAACTGCCGACCTTCTGATTGGCAAGCCCTAGGCTCTGTGGTTTAACCCACAGCACTACCCACGTCCCTAAGTTTGGGATTAGTTGACCATTTTTAAAGAAGGGCAATTTGACCTTTGCTATAAAGAACTGATTGCTTTTCTTTTAGTGGCAGCCTGCCTGCTGATGGCACGGAATTGAAAAGTTTAGAATATCTGTGTATTTCTCATTGGAAACAGCAGGTATGGTTGATTGCTGTATCAGAAAAATTAAGAAACAGATTGCATGCACTGAATAATACAAATGATGTTGGTGATTTTGTTGAAGCGTGATACCCTTTTATAAAATAATTTACTGATAACTCTGAAGAATGGCAACCACTGAAATCACAGACTCATTTAGGCTGAGATTCCTGCATTGCAGGGGGCTGGACTAGATGACCCTTGGTGTCCCTTCCAATTCTACAATTCCATGAAACTTAAGTAGACTGATCCATCCCGGAGTGGGGAGGGGGAGTAAGGTTGGAGTTTTGTTTTTGCATTTTCCTCTCAATTTTTTTCCCCTTTTCATGTTGTAATTGTTGTTATATATTGGGTATATGCGAAAGCCCTCTCCTCTTGATGGTCTCCAATAAACTGCTATGCAATGCCTTTTTGCTTCTGAACCAGGATAAAGCTATCATGACAGGAGTAGTAACCAATGATAAGCCTATCTGCTATGGCAGGGGCTGGGGTGATGTTTAAACCCAAGAGGCACATCTGCTTCTGGGGGACCCAGAAGTGGGCAGGGCCAGTGGTAAAAGTGGGTGGAGCAAGGAATGCAGATTTCACACTGATACAGTGGGCAAGTTTCTACAGACACATGCCTGTTTCTATCTAGGCAAGCAAGAGGCACTGACAGAGTTCAAGGACACGTTCCAGCCAGGCAGAAACAAATGGGATTCTAAGTCAGACAAGTGAGGTGTGTGAGGGGAATTCCGAGGAGCAGATTGGGAAGCCTGTTTGGCCTCCAAACCTGAGTTTCTTTACTGCTGCTCTATGGATTTGGCCAATCTCATTTTTAGATAATGTAAGCAAGGGGGCACCTAGTGGCAGTGAATTCCATAGATTAATGGTGTGAAGAAGCATTTTATCTTGCCTGCTCTGAATCTATCGGCAGTCAGTTTCACAAAGGAGATTATTATGACACTGGGTTTATAGGGGAGAGGTTTTTTTTGGAGGGGGGTGAAGTCTCTCTACTATACTTGATCTATAACATTTCTGCACCTTTTCCAGCTCTGTGATTTGTTGTTGTTGTTGTTGTTGTTGTTGTTGTTGTACTCCGCCCATCTGACTGAATTGCCCTAGCCACTCTGGGCAGCTTCCAGCATATACAGAAACATAAAAAAATAATAATTAAACATTAAAAACTTCTGTATATAGGGCTGCCTTCAAATGTCTTCAAAATAATAATAACTCATTTTCTGTGATGTGACGTCCAGAAATAAATAATTTGCTTTGAGCAAAAATTTTGATTATGGACTATAAAAGCTTGGGAGATTTTATTTTAAAAATGAACATTGTATTATTTCATCCCTTTGCTTTAATCATGGGTTGTCTGCATCTTTAATGTTACTGTTTGAAGGATATTTATGTGCCTGAAAGCATGCAGTGACATTTGCACAGGAGATATAATTAGGGCAGGGGCCTCCCTGTGTTTTCCCAAATCAAACATTAGAGAACGAGGCAGCTGATAAATGATGGAAACCTGGGGAGCCATGTCTTAATCTAATGCACAGGCCCCTTAATTTATGAGGATCGAGAGTAAATTACAACACAATCCTCTGCAGGAGTGCCCTGCCCAAGAGTATTCTGAGTACTAAATTCAATGGGTGATATCCAATGCTTGACATCCTCAGAGCGGACCCATTTAAATCAACAGACATAACTGAAATCTACTGTTTAATGGCTGTATGATTAATGTTGGATAATGCTCAATGAGAATATAGTGTTATGAGTTTACTGGTGGGTCGGCTGTAGCCCAGAGTTTCCCTTCTAATTCCTGGATCCAGCATGGATTACCGTATTTTTCGCCCTATAGGACGCACCGGCCCATAGGACGCACCTAGTTTTCAGGGGGGGAAATCAAGGGAAAAAATATGATTTCCCACCTCCCGCAAAAGCCCACAGGAGCTGCGCGCGACTCCTGCAGGCTTTTCGACCAGGAGGGAGAAGGGACTGAAACGGACAGTCAGTCCCTTCTCCCTCCTTGGGGAAAAGCCCCCAAGAACGGCGCGCTCTTTAAAGGCTGCGCGGCTCCTACGGGCTTTTCTACGATGTGGGGGAATTCCCCCACTTCCTAGAAAAGCCAGCAAAGCTGCGCAGCCCCTTTAAAGAGCGCGCGACTTTTGCCTGCTTTTGCAGGAGGTGGGGGAATTGTGTGTCGAGGTCCCCAGGGCCACCCCAATAACTCACACATCACACAGAATTTTTTGTTTAAGATTTTTGGCATATTTTTGGCCACAACTTTATTGAAATACAAATTTGTGAGTGGTTGCTTAGGCATTGGTTGCGACTATCTGCCCCCACCATGGGGGACAGACTGACATTCCGCATGATGCGAAAGTCAGAATAGGGGAATACACTTGGGGGTAGTGACAGAGCAGGGAACCTGCCCTCACCCCAAATGCAACCAGGAGCTCATTGCTATGGCTCGAGCCCCCTTGACAGAGTGGACAAGCAATAGTTAGCCCCCAATTCCTTTAACGGAATCCCTTGCAGCAGCAGCATTAGAGGGGCAGGCACAGCCAATCCATGCCCCTCTACCAACCAAACCATAAACCAATGCCAAACCGTGAACCTTACAAGTTGTGACGATTTGCTACGCAGTAGGCAAAAACCAAATGGCCCCAGCTAATCAGCCAGATGGACAAAATTCCTACCAGGCCCCTGCCCCAAGAGCAGATGACCCCATGACAGGCATAGCAAGGTCAAAGCGAACAACCCTAATTCTAGGGACGGGGGGACGGGCAATCTGATGCACGGTCGAAAAGAGGAAGCCCCAGCCTCGTGCAAGGAGTTTTAGCATTTCTGGCTGTCAATCAACAAATGGCAACATTAACTTCTTCCCAACAACAAGGGAAGCCCCAATCGCATCAGTGGCCAACGAACAATTAGCCCGCCCCCAACTTTGGAGTGTCCTGGCGGCCCCCACCGCAACACGTGCTTTCCATGAAGGAGAACACGCTTTCCCCCATCTCCCACAAAAGCCCACAGGAGCAAGAAGGGACGGACTCCGCCAGTCAGTCCCTTCTCCCTCCCTGGGGAAAAGCCTGCTTTCCCCCACTGCCAGCCTCAAAGCCGGGTTGGAGAGTAGCGGGAAGGCATCGCGCGCCTTCCCGCTGCCCCCCATCCTCTGGGGCTGGCGATGGGGGAAGGGCTGCTTTCCCCCACTGCCAGCCTCAAAGAGCAGACTCTCCTGGCTTCGGCAGAACCAATGCGAAGCCTCTGGAGTGCAGGCTTCAGAGGCTTCGCGTTGCTATCACTGAAGCCAAGGAGCCTGCATTCGCCCCATAAGATGCACACACATTTCCCCTTCATTTTTGGAGGGGGAAAAGTGCGTATTATAGGGCGAAAAATACGGTAAATTGCTGGAATAGACAGGCCAGCCTGGGAATGGCCCGCTAAGTATGGGTTGTTAAGGTAACAAAATGGCCCTGAGAGGTGCCAGAACCAAGTTCCAATGAAGACTAAACTGCTTCTGAAGCGGTTTAGTCATGCTGGTCACATGACCCGGAAAGCTGTCTGTGGACAAGTGCCAGCTCCCTTGGCCTGAAAGCGAGAGGAGCGCCACAAGCCCATAGTCACCTTTCATTGGACTTATCCGTCCAGGGGTCATTTACCTTTTACCTCCACTGAGGAGTTCCCACTGAAGAAAGCCTTGGGAGGTGCTGATAAATCTCCTTGCCAAGGATGCAAGAGAGCCTAGGTACACCTCTGCCAGAAACGTTATTATCAGAGCAGAATTTCAAGATGAACAGACCTTTCAGAGCTGTGGAATCTGAAAAGGTTATGTTACATATACAGTGGTACCTCGGGTTAAGTACTTAACCTGAAACTGTTCTTAACCTGAAGCACCACTTTAGCTAATGGGGCCTCCTGCTGCCACCACGCCGCCGGAGCACAATTTCTGTTCTCATCCTGGAAGCAAAGTTCTTAACCTGAAGCACTATTTCTGGGTTAGTGGAGTCTGTAACCTGAAGCATATGTAAACTGAGGTACCACTGTAACTATGATTTTCTTTTCCCCCCTTGCCCTTTTAAAAAGAAATGCGCATTGAGTCAGTAGTAGGAAAAATCAAAACAACATATCTGCTTGAGTTTTGAAAAGTGTTTGTATGACTGAACCGCTAGATGGCAGTCTATGAGGGGTATTGAGTAAAATAAAATATAAAAGTTTTTTTCAGGCGGAATCTCTATCACAGAACATTGTAAATTTACAGAAGTTAGATTAAATGCAAGATGCTGTGAAGCACGAGTGATTTTTGTACACACCGATATGTGAAGTACCCTGTGGAGAAGAGCTATTTAAAAGAACAGAACAACAGGCAGCAGCACACTGGTTGAATGCTAGTTGTTCTTCTAAGTCTCTGATCGAAAGATGAAAGTTTTAGAATGCAGCATGGTCTAAAAAGTACAAGAAAGCAAAAAGCTTATGGAGTTTGTTGTTTGAGAAATGGTTTCAAAACCTTTCTGACAGAGGCTGGGGCACCAACTATAGGGGGCAGAAAGGGCTTCAGTCCCCATAACATTTGTGGGGAGGGGGCCAAGCTGGGAGGGGTGGGTGCATGGAGGGCGAAGATCACCCTCTGTGTTCCCCATCCCCTGCTGCCACTGGGTGGGGGCAGGACGCGTCATGTGACGCTGGGTCCCCTCAAGGTGAGGGGCAAGTCGGTGCCCCTGACAGAGGCCCTCACCCAAGTTCCAGTGATTTTACAGCATTTTCCTGAGCAAATTTAGCAGTCATGGGATACTAAGGCAAGGATTTTTGTGGCTCAATTAACCAGTTAAGAAGCAGGCAGCAGGAATAAATTGAGTTCTTGCAGTTTCTATGTTGTTTGGTGCATGAGTAAATTTGTAAGAACACTCTTAAATGGAAGGTTTTAGTGTTTTGGAAATTTCATATGCTAGGCAGAGGCAAACACTGACGAATATATTCAAGACCATCTGGAATAAAATATTGGTATTTAAGCCAACTATTTCTTCAGATTAATATTTTAAATAGTTGATCATTTAGAAAGACACTATCACAGAAACTGCACTGTGCAAAGGGTATCTTTTTTGAAACGGCAAGCATATTTTTACAACTCAGGGAGAGCAAAGACAAAACACAAAACACCCTCAATAGTAAGATTAAGAGTTTAATAATTACACACTTTTTACATTATGAAAATAAGTCATAAATAGTGTAAAAATAATTCTGAAGATCAACTTCTCACAAGCTAGGAACAAAAACCAAATACAAAACTCAAAGAAACAGGAACAATTTTAAAACTGTAAAGAACAGGAGAAACCAGGAGAATTTGACAAAGAAAAGAAGTAATTCATATTGTTTCATTTGGCTCAGCCTTGAATTATGTCTGAACCAGGAGCCACACTTAAGTAAAAATGTATAACAAATCAAAAGTGATGATTTAAGCCTTGAAATTATTTACACAGCCATAGTTTTACAGTGAAATGACACTCAGAATATGTGATATGAGAATGACTCATGTAATGTTTCCCACAGTGACAATTCACTCCAAATCTCATCGTCTTCTTTTAAGAAAGACTGCTATGAAATATCAAAATAACTGCACATACAGGTCAATTAAAAAAAGTAAAAAACACAAATTAAAAATATAATATTTTCCAAAAAGAAAAATGATCAGATACATACACCTTTAAAAATTGTTACCAGGTTGCATTATGCTACACTTCCCAAACATGTACAACAGAAAAATATCCACAATGAATGGGCAAAATCCATTGGGAAGCTCTCCTGTACAAGCTCCAAGATGAAAGTTGCATAAGGCTTTGATAGTATTGTTCTGAGTATGGGGAGTTAAGTTGTATGCCACGCCCCGCTAAATCCCAGGATTGAGCAAGTGTTAATATTTAATCAAGGGTTCTAATTATTGGACAAGCAAGGCTAGCCTCCTGGTGATGAGCCATTCAGGGGAACAAAGGAAAGCAGCTCTGTGAGACCCTCTTGAGGTGTTAATACTGTGAAACCCTCCATCTAGGCTCAGGCTGTACTTATCTGTTGTGTCTCATTCCAAAAGGAAACACAAACCCTGGGTAATACGTGCTTGGAACCCCTGGACTCTTGCACCACTCGGAGATTGGGATTGTGTGCAACAGTATTATTGTGTAGCACCCTTTCATTTTATTGGAAATGCCCTGGAGAGCTGGACAAAGGATTGTTACCAACATTAACAACATTTAAAATAAACCCCTCTCCCAATCAAATGCTTCCAAATTATCTCAAAGCAGTACCAAGTGTGACTGAGTAGATTTAGATGGATTTTCAGCAAAAATGTTTAAAGGTAAACACTGAAGGTCCCTGGCTGGAATAAGGCCCCCTGTTAATCCAAGGAAAAACAATTCTTTTTCTGAGCAGCATAGTAAACAGGATGCATTTCAAATACCAATATTTTTTAAAAATGCAAACAAACTCCCAATATTACAGAAACCTCATCCTTTTTAGCATCCATTTTGCTGTTTGGGTGACCTTGTCACACGGTCAGACAGCAATGATCAGAAATCGATGTGACACACACACCCCGGCAGTGTTTAGCCAATCATTGGGCAGTTTCAGAAATGAATTGTATATTTCACAGCACTGGACCATTCAGACTGATATTGAGATGCCACACAAGAAAAAAAAGAAAGATGTTTCTCTTAACAGCTTTAGGTCTCATTGTTCAAAGCTCCTGGAGACCATGTTGAGACGTGTGTTTTTATTCTATTTATTTATTTCAATGTAGTTTTTGGTGTGAAAAGGAAAAGCCTCTTTTTAGGTAAAACAAAAAGATACAGATATAACTGTATGACAGTCAAGTAACAGAGCTTAGAAAGCTTGCAAAGAAAACGCATGTCATCAAAAACCTCATTCTCTTGTAGAAGAGTGCACCCATTCTTGTAGCTTTTACTCTTAAAAAAATAATTACACAGAACAATTCCATTATACAAAATAAATCCAACCATGTATTCTCATAGTTAACAATGCCCTATGTAAACCAGAGTTGCATCCAGCAGTTCTGTACGGTGAATAAATTCAGAACCTACAAGAATGTTACTGGATCGCCTCTTGCCTGTTCTTAGCCAGCATTAACATTTTGGGGCATTTTTATTGCACCAAAAGTCAAAATTCCACCTCTGGGTTCCCTTAATTGAAAGCAACAACCCAGAAACAACAAAATTAAACAGTAATGCAACAGCAAAGCCTAATAGATATCTTTCCAGTCCCATATAAAACTAAAATACTTTCAAGCCTGTACATAATACTGACGATGAAGAACAATGCATTTCAAGTCTTTATAGCATGATACATAGGCAAACATAAAGAAAAGTCATTTGACAGTGAGAAGAAATACAACAACTCTACTTCAAGAGCCCTGGGTGCTTTGAGGCACACATGGAGCTCCTTCATGATCATTAACTTCAATGGAAAGTCTGCACACACAACTTGTGAAAACATGAATTCACCCTCCATTTAAATGAACAGCATAGGAAAGTAGTTGGGAGCTCTTTGGGCACACAGTTGAAACCTCTGGATGAGTTTGATTGTATCTAAGCCTCTTATAGACACAATATGGAACATGACATCACTCAACCTCTCTATAACATCTCTCTGTTATTCTAAAATTACAAACAGATTAGAGAAATGAATGCTTCATTATGAACTGTGGTCCTACATCATCCCTTGCAATTATCTGTTCTGTAAGCACCCTGGAAGATACAATTCCTCAGTTTATGGAAATTAAAGGAAAGCAGCTTCTCCATTTATGGAGCTAAAGGAAAGATTAATCTGAAACATGTTGGTTTCAGGCATGCTGTTTCTTTGTTGAGTAAAAGATACCCATGAGGACGGACACCAAATAAATATTGCAGGGAGGTGTGTGTTGAGGGGTAGGGTGGGGAACAGCAAAAGAAAAATAATCACAGAAACAAGAAGTTGGAGTTGCAGAACTTAAGTAAACTCAAGCTGTGTCCAATATTTGAACTGAAAGAAAAAAAATCACACCGCCAACAAACCTGCAGATTTTAAGCAAAGGAAACCTGCAGCAGCAAAACATAAACAGCTACACTAGAGACACACAATAAGAAGAAAAATTAGCACCAAAATAATTGTCAAAGATCAACACAAAAGGCACTGCATGTCTTCCAAAAGTGACTGTATGGCCAGAATGAGCACATTTGCACTTTCATCAGGCAACAGATATTTTTAAAAATCAGACACTATTTTGCTATCTCACCAATTGACTTATCAGATCACAACGTAGTTCTACTAGGATGGCATTTTCAAAATGGAATGGGCTCTTGCTAACAAGCAAAAGCATTTTAATTACAATGGGCAAGAATTAAGATGACTGAATGGCCAGTTCTAAGCAGA
Source organism: Podarcis cretensis (assembly GCF_951804945.1). NCBI lineage: Eukaryota > Metazoa > Chordata > Lepidosauria > Squamata > Lacertidae > Podarcis > Podarcis cretensis. The sequence continues at coordinate 25,044,371 of NC_137178.1, forward strand.
TGTATGCCAAACTCATGGAGCAATAAATGAGGGAAAGAAAGAAAATGAAAACCAACTCAGGCAGGCGTACGGAACCAGTAGCCCTCCAGGTGTTGTCGGACTCGCGTCCCATCAGCCGCAGCTGTCATGGCCAATGGTTAGCTGTAAATAGGAGTTGTAGTCCAACAACAGCTGGAGGACCACTGGTTCCCTTCTCCTGAAGTTCACACAGTACATACCTGTCTGTTGCTAAATATATCAAAATGACTGGTGACCACAATGGGAATTGCTGGCAGCTGTTTCTGTGATTATATAAAATCACACGTTACATTGATCTGTATGCCAATTGGCGGTTGGCAGCTAGAGCAAAGTAGAGCAAAGTAGACTGGCATGCAAATTTATTAATTTACAAAGACACCATTCATGAACTTAATTTCACTCTAAAATTAGTGGTTGATACCCCATTGTTAGCTCATTTAAAGTGGATTGAAAATGTGTGTTAAGGGTTCGACATAGGGGTCAATGGAGCTCCATTTTGTGACCCTTGGCAAGTTTGCTTGCAAGCCACATGTTGGGACACTAAAGGATGTGCTAAAGGTTTGCGTGTAGCCCTTACATCTGATCCAGCCTCCCCACTCCACCTGTTCACATTTCTTGAGCAGATCTGGCATAATTTGACCAAGTGGAAAGGAAGAGTTAAATGGGAACATGAGAAAAGCTCACACATTCTTCATTTTTGACACACTGCCTCTGTGTGCATCTGTGCATTGCATGAGTGCTAGGGTGGGGAAATGGCTCTGTTTAGTCCTGTAGGGAACCTTCTGTAGTCAGACAAGGAAGGCTCATAACCCTCTTGTTTTAAATCACAAGAGGGATGAATGGAGACACTTGTGCCTTAATAATCTGAAATACAAACTAATAAAAATGTACATTGGAATGTACATGGGGAGTTGACAGGCTCCATTTCTACATAATGAGATTGGTTATGAATATTGACATCAGAACATATTTAAAATTATGCATTAAATGTCTTGGGATGCAATAACAAACTTCTTGCATTGTGGATAAATTGTTCAAAGATATGTTTTATTTGCATGTGTGCATTAATGTTAGTGTGTGTGTACACCTGTATGCACACACATGCAGATCAATATAACTTATCTCATTTATTTAAAATGCTTAAATCCTGTCTTTCTACACACACTGGGCAGCCTACAATAAAAATTAAAACAGAATCGCAACAACAAATAAAGCAGTTAGCAAAGACAGCATCCTTTTTCTGAGTTCCCTGAGCACCTGATCTTTCTTTTCTCTTGCTGCTCAGAGACCATCACTGAAACTTTGGCAAAATATTTGTTAGAACTATTAAGACAAAAGCTTCAGCATTAAAGCAGTTATTGTTGAACAGAAAATTCCCCAGCTCTTTGGGGTGCGTGGGAAATGAAGTTGTTTTGAGGGGGGGGGGGAATATTCTTTTCATTAAATGGTTTTGACATTCTGAAAATGAAATCTGAAATGAAAATGAAACATTATGAAAATGAAATCCGAAGTAAAAGTACAAATGAGTTCTGGAGATACTATTGATTCATGGGCAGAAGGCAGTACTATACTAAGCTAATGGTATGGTTCAGACATGATAGTTTATTGTGATGACAATTATCTTTGGTGAGCTTTGGGTTTGGGCACTCCACTCTGCCCCCTGGCACAGTAGTGAGGAGGAGTTTTGAAGTGTGCACTCCAATTTCAGATTAACTGCAGCTTGTATTGATGCTCAAAGTCCTAAACAAACTGTGGTTAATCTTAAATATGCACTTAAGATTAGCCATACTTTAGGGATAGGGTAGCATACTATACTGCAGTTCATCTAAAATGAAAATGTAAGCATTTGTTCTCCTTGCACATGTACCAGAGGAGGTGCATGAGCCCAAGGCTTGCTGCAACATATTATCATCATGCTAAACAATGGTTTAGTGTGATGTCCAAAGTAGCCATTATTTGGAAATGGAATCATTATGAGGTGATGCACATGACATTTCTGGAGCAACTGATGCTTGTCTCCAGAAACACATGACTGCGTCTTCCTCACATTATTTCACACATGTATGAAATCTCTTATTTGGTCAGACTTTTTTTATGAATGTACATAGAAGTTTAATCACCATTTCAACACTGGCAATTATTTTTTTTTAAAGCAAAGTAAAAAATGCAACATAAATTAGTTTCTCGGGGTGTCTACAAATGTACTTTATGAATACAAGTCTAAAGATTTGAAAGTTAAGCAGATGTGTTCAAAACAGAGAAATGAAAGCTGGTTTTTTAAGCAATATGCAACACAATCGGAACACATTCAGAAGTTCCACTGAATTCAATGGGTTTTTGTCCCAGAGAAGAATGCACAGGATTGCAGTCTAAAATTCAGATGAAATTCATTATACATTTGAGATAAAAATGTTGCTGTTACTGTCATGTAATATTCTTTCCCTATTGCATACTCTTTGGGCTACAGAACCCCAAAACAGGACAACTGTAGAAGGAAAAAAAGGTATATGAATAAATGTGATCATATGAATTAAAAAGAAACAAATCCCTGCTTTGCAGCAGTAAAGACCTTATAGATCCAAAAAAAAGACAACACTGAAAGAAGTTGAACACAAGTGCATTTTTCAGAACTTAAATTTCAGGAAGCATGTATCTGCTGGATGATAGCGAACTGAAACACAAATAAAATAAAATATATTTTTCCAAAATCCTATAAGCATTTGATATTTCATCAGGAACTTCTAAAATTCAAATGGCGAGCCATATACAGTCATGTCTGTTCCATTGCTTTAGGCATTTCATGGTAGCTTTTGTCAAGAATCCTTGCCTTCAAAAATCTCAAAATGCAGTATGTGAAACAAATACTGCACCAATCCTTGAAAATGGTCATGTCGATACTGAGACCTATCATCAAATGATCCTTTTGGCATCTCTCTGCAGCTTCATCAACCTACTCGCAAAGCAAGATCTTCATGCTTCTTTCCTCCTTGGTTAAATAGTCAACAGGGACTAGTGTTGAAATCCACCCAATTTGAATGGCTTGTGACTGCGAGGAGTGCAAGCAAACAGAGGCTGATGAAGAGGTTTCACCCTTTTGACAAAGGTGGCTTCATAACCCAGAAGACTGAAAGCCATCCACCGCTGGAAGGAACTGGAGCTCCCTCCAAATTCAAGACCATTGTCTTAATTTCCTCCTCTTATCATTTTTTTGCAATAAGCCATGGTGTGACTCCCTTGAGATGACAAAAAAGAACAATTCAGGTGTCTGAATGAAAAGTCACAGCAAGCAACCATTGTAGCTCACAGGGATGATCACACAACAAGCTGTTTTGGCACACGAGTCATGCTTCTGATTTTAGTCAGCACAAGCAAATATGTGAGCTATGAACCAGTGATAAGATTGATGAAGGTGAACATGGAAGCCAAGTCACTGTATTCCAATGGCAATCGGGTACAGTACGTTTCATAGCACTGAGCTCATATTTGGTCACAGTTTCATGTAAACTAGTTCATGGCACTTGTTGTCCATGCAGGCCCAAAAGAAGACAAACAGAAAAAACTGGAAAACTGCAGAAACAACTCAAATGTCTATGAGTGATCACTCTGTAAAGATTAACTCTGTATAGAGACTAATACTTGATTTTGCAAGTTTGTTGCAGTTTATATTTTGTTGAATTGCAGATGTATGTGAAGAATAGAGGTACACATGGACTACTGCAAACAAGTAGAAGCAGCTACGTGTAAACATATTTCAGACTTGTAAAATCAATGGTTCCATTTTCAACTATAAATACAAGAGCGGAGTGTTATATACACAACTTCATGCTTGCAAAGTTAGATTCATCACTGCAAAAAACAAAGAAACAACATTTTGGCAAGGTTAGTAATGAGCTCAAATGTCTGCTTCAACTAAGTAATGGGCTGAATGAAGAGCTGTCTCTGATCTCCCATGAGTGGGAAATGGGACAGTTTGGATTGACTCCCCCCTTCCCGCTGTTTCCCCCAAGAACAGTCTGAAAGTCTAGAGGAAACTGGCAAAATCTTCCTTTCTACAGTCTAAGCATTTTGATAATATTCTGCCATTCCCCTTGATTGTCCAAACTTAATTTGCCTAATAAAAAGTGGACATACAAGATGATTTTCAGCACCTCACCTTTTGCCAACAGCCAGGCATTGGTAAGCCATCTGGTCCCTGTTTGAAGAACAAAGTTCATGATTAAGGTTTAACAACATCTCTCAACAAGAACCCACACCCACACCATTCCATATCTCACAAATGAAAACTTGTTTAGGAAGATAAGTAAGACTGAAACATTCAGCAGAAGAATGGGTGGGATGCATGAAGATTCTCTTAACACACATAATCCTGTGTTCCTTGGATTTTCTGAAGAACAATTAACCACCATAGGAACACTTTAAAGATTAACAAGTGCCTTATTTCATGCAAATTTATTTGTGGCTTTGAGATCTCCATTGATCCATATGTAATTGTGGTAATGAAAGGACAATTAGAGTTCCAATGCAGCAAGAAGGATGTTGTAAGTGGCCTTTACCAGTTCACTGCCTTGGATCAACTGTGAACTGGACTAGTTAGTCCATTTAGGCAGGACAGGATAGGCTTGGAAAATGACAAAACTATTCAGAATAATCTTTCCATAAGCAAGAGTGTATCATTTCTATCTGGAATTACTCTCCCAGGAGTATATCAATTCAGCTGTAGGCTAGCTAAACCCAAACATGCTGGTTTATTTTCAGTAAGAACGTGCTTAGAATGAAAACTCTCTACATGAAAACCAATGAAAACTAAATTCACAGAAACAGTAAGAATGTAAGAAGAGTCCTGGATCAGAACAGACCAGCATTCTGTTCCCACAGTGGCCTATCGGCTGCCCATGAAAAGCCCATAAGGGAGGGCATGAGTGCAACAACACTACCTTCTTGTGATTCCCCAGCAACTGGTATTCAGAGACATCCTGCCTCTGATACTGGACATAATATAGCCATCATGACTAGTAGTCCGTGGGAAGGGTGCCCTGATCATGTGAAGCCCTTACACATGTGCAGGAGCTCATGCATTTGTAGTTGCTTCACAGAGAACCACATGCAATGCAGAGTGGCTGGAAGAAGCAAATGTGACTTTAGGAGAGGGGCTAAAGGTATGACTGCAACGTTGCCCTCCACATGAGTGACATATGCATAGGGCATGGGTAGGCAAACTAAGGCCCAGGGCCCAGATCCAGCCCAATCGCCTTCTAAATCCGGCCTGCGGACGGTCTGGGAATCAGCGTGTCTTTACATGAGCAGAATGTGTGCTTTTATTCAAAATGCATCTCTGCGTTATTTGTGGGGCATAGGAATTCGTTCATTTTTTTCTTCAAAATATAGTCCGGCTCCCAACAAGGTCTGAGTGACAGTGGACCGCCCCCTGCTGAAAAAGTTTGCTGACCCCTGGCATAGGGCTTCAGAGTACCTGAATATAAGTTCTACCATCCTCATTGGCCTCAATGGAATCAGAAAGTGGCAGATGATGAGGGGCTGGAGCAAACAGGCCTCTTAGTGCCTGAGCTGGTGTGGGCATGCTGGGAACCACTGGGGCAAACAGCATTGTTTATCCCCCCCCCCCCCATTTTAAGTACCTTTTCTAGTCACTGGGCAGCTGGCCAAACATGTCCACAGTGACAAGTCATTTTATTATTCTTTTAAAATATATTGGGCAGTATCCAATTGAGTGCTTCTTACCACTAGTGCAAGGATTTTGGTTGTTTAATGGAACTTCCCTTTCTTCTCTTCTCCTCTCCCCACCTCACTTCCACATCTGTCCTTTGTATTTCCCCAATCCTCTGGAGCAGATTTGGGAAGAACATGGGAGACATATGGGTAGAGGAGCAGGAGGGGCAGTTCCATTGCGTAAGTGGAAATATTGGAATAGTTCGTGAGTGGGCCCAATTCAAGGTCAAGGCAGATGTGTAATTTACACTTGGATTTTCTATATGCCAACAAATTTTCTTTTGGGAGATCTTCAATAATTTGAGCAAACAACAACAACACTGCTAGTGTCTATTAAGTTTGTCCTATAGCTGCCTGCCTTCTGTTTACTTCCAGACAGAAATGATACTGCAAACTTCCCCCCCTTTAAGAATCATGAAGGCATGCTTGATTTACTTGCAACCAAATACATGAACTATAAGTTATCATTAATCAGAGGCAAACCAAATATAACATGGACTGTGTAGTCAGATAAATAATCATTTGATAACTTAGATTAGAAACATTGTGCTTGAAATAAAACCTACTTAACTTTAACATTCGTGCTTAAACTATACAAACAGTATCAGAACATGCAGATCAGCTGTAACTGCTAACCATTAAAAAGCCTTTGGCATTTTCTAGAAATGTGTAAATAATGTTGATTTTTAAAATGAAAAAAAAAATAATAATCATATTTTGATAATAATGAAAATAAAGAGTGTTGCCAGATTGGTACAAGGGAGAGGGATCAATGAGTAGAATTTTAGTATAGGTAGGAGCTTGAACTCATGCTAACATAAAGTTGGGAACTGTTGTGTATATTGTGGGAAATTAAGTTTCAAAGGAAAGACTGTTACACTGGAAACATTTAAGAAACAAAGACAGTGAGGGCTTTGGGCTGCAGGCCATTAACTCCTTACAAATGTCTGAGAAGTTCACTTTCAGATGTGTGTAGCATTCCATTATATAAGAGTGGAACTGTTCATAGGGACTGCAGACACATTAGTGAGGTCCTGAAGACTAGTTCCAAGTCATCCTAAATGCCTATATAATTTTAGGCAAAAAACAACAGCAAAACCCCCAAACCTATACAATCGTCTCCATATTTTTAACATTGGCAGCAGTAGAGAGCTCCATGGAGCATTTTGATTAAAGTGTCTATTCTAATACATCAAAAAAACATTTCTCACTAACAATATCAGGGGAATATCTTTACTCATACATGCGCAGAGAACTCTGTTAGCATAGAACAGACTGGAGCAGCTCTGTTGTCCAACAGATATGGTACATATTAGAGCCCATGGTCTTGATCCTTTGTGCATTAACAGAGCTCCACCCTGTGTGTGTATTTCCCCTTTCATTTAAACAGAAGAGTATGAATGAAGCTATAATGTCTACGAAAGTTAACAAGGTGTGGTGCAGTTGTCAGAGGGCTGGACTAGGATATGGAAGACCAAGGCATAAATCCCTGCTCAGTCTTGGAGCTCACTGGGTGACTAAGGCAAGCCACAGTCTCTCAGTCTAACCTAGCTCACAGGGTTGTTGCAAGGGGGAAAATGGGGAGGGGGGAATCTCATATACTGCCTTGAGCTTCCTGGAGAAAAGGTGGGATATAAATGTAATGAATGAACAGGCACACTTAGGTGCGCTTGAATTCCAGTGCCAACAAGTGCTTACTGAAGTGGGGTGTCCGTGAATACCAGGGGTGTCAACCTGGTCCCTACTGCCCACTAGTGGGCATTTCAGGATTCTAGGTGGGCGGTCGGGGGTTCTATGGCACAAGCTGAATCCTCCTTCCATCAAGCACTGGTGGGCGGTAAGGAAATTTTACCATCAAGAAAGATGCATTAGTGGGCGGTAGGTATAAAAAGGCTGACTACCCCTGGTGTACACAGTGGAGCTACCATATTAATATTACTGCAGGGAATAAAAAATGACTTCGCATTAAAGTGGCTTGGATTAGAGATTAATTCCTCCCCCTGCCTGTGCATATATAGTACCCTTGCTTAATTTAAAAAGAAAAGCCACAGAAGCAGTCTGAATACAGTCATACCTCGGGTTGAATGCGCTTCAGGTTGAGCGCGTTCGAGTTGCGCTCCGCGGCAACCCGGAAGTAATGCAGCGTGTTACTTCCAGGTTTCGCTGCTTGCACATGCGCAGACGCTCAAAATGACATCACGCGCATGCGCAGAAGCAGCGAAAAGCGACGCATGCGTGCGCAGACGTGCAGTCGCTAGTTGCATTTGCTTCTAGATGTGAATGGGGCTCCGGAACGGATCCCATTCGTATCCAGAGGTACCACTGTACTTAAAAGTTTGGAACATGTTCAGGAATGAGCTAAGATAAATTGTGTAGGGCAGGAATAAAAATGATACATTCTTTAAATTGGGCATTCCTGTGGTTTATATATCTGGTTTGTGTCGGCAAAGAGGGCAACTTCATTCTTGTAAGTAGGGATAGAACACATTTTGGTGGTGGTGGTGAGGATGGGGAGAGAGACAAGCAATCTTGAAGTAGGGTGGGTGGGAATTACACTTATTGTCAATGCTGGAATAAAACAAACTCAGAATCATTGTATGGTGGCGGGCGCAAAGTGCTTAGTGTTACGTTGCAGATGTTGAGAGGATGTTGTGATCTCTGGATACTGTTACGATCACCAAAGCAGCCAGTTTGATCATGCACATGCATGTACAGGGACATGTAAATGTAAAGTCTGGTCGGTTTAAACTTTACATTGGAAACAACTGACTAGAAACACAGGAATTGCATGCGGGTTGGTAGGAAAGAGCAATACTGTACCAATTGGCAAGGGGCATCCAGCCCATCCAGGCCTGGCTGGCCTGGCTCCCCTTTTTCCCCCTTAATTCCTCGGAATCCCTGTTTGTAAAGATTAACTTGCAACGTTACTAAGAAATATATTTTGCATTGACTTCGCTGGAATAAACAAAGAAGGAAGGAACAAAAGGAGGAGCAAGCTAACAGGAGGGTTATAATGTTGGTATTTTGCTTCTCAGGAACAAGCCACGTAGCAGAGCAAGTGACCTGTATGACAAAATATAGCTAATAATTGCAAATGCAAGCCTTTATACCACGAATTATGGAAATGTTTGCCGTTAATATCTATTCTGTTTTTAAAATCTTCACTTTTTTTTTTTTGAAAGAGTTAGATGAAATGTCACCATTTCTTTAAATGGGCAACTGGATTCTTTGGTCTGAATACCCGCTGGATACCAGCATTAGACAATATCAGTAGCTTGCTCCTCCTCATATTGCAGCGACCTACTATATTACTGTATGAGGAGACATGTCCAATACACAAGTGAGACGTACCAATGGGCAAGGTGCATCTAATCCAGGGGCACCCTGTTCTCCTTTCTCCCCTTTAGGCCCCTTTTTGCCTTTCTTTCCCTTTTCCCCCTGTGGACACAATGGTTTGGACAAAAAAAAGGTTTCATTCTTTTCAGGGAAAAAAAGAGAGAGATGCTTTAAAAGATATTTTTTTTAAGCCAATGGAGGGCTGAAAGGACACTTACCACTGTGTTCTACTTTGCATGATGCATTATGTGGAAAAATAAATGGTGATCATGAGCAACAACTGCATCAGTTGGGTTTTACTGAGCTTCCGTACTGATATCATTATGAACACTTTGAATCCTAGAGCAGGGCTTGAAAGCATGAATGCTTTGTTGGTCATTTGACTCAAAGAGGCACCTGGAAGTGCCTTCAGATAAAATCCACCCCGATCAGCCTGCTCGTGAAGACATGCAAGTTCCAACGCATTCAGCAAGGCTCAGTGCATTTACCTTGGTTGAGGAGCCGCTTTCTTACGGTTCTTTCCCAATAAAATGCTGTTTTTCCCAGGGACAGGGATATTAGCAAGGGCAGGGACATTTGTCCCAGCCACACCCTTTTCACATATGTGCACAGACTCCTAGGGTTGTGTGGGACTGAGCCACAGAGCACAGAGAAGTCACTCCCCTTTCCAATGTAGTGCAATGTAAACTGCACCTGAGGGAAATTCATGCCTTTTTTTGTACAGATGGAGCTGCCTATTCCATTGAAATGAATGGGAAACATTGTGCATAGATGAATTCCACATCTATCTAAGTATGCAAACATTGCTCCGAAATGGGATTTCTCTTCATAAGATCTTTTTGCCAATGAGGGAGCTATTGTCCTAAGAGGGCTGCACCTTAATACTTAGGAATGCTCCCTCTATCCAAAGGATGGAGTTCAGCTTAACAGGGACTGAATAGATCTGTGTGGTGCAGCTTCACTGAACAGAATAAAGCTGAATGAGAGGAGAAAATAAGATGAACTAAATCTGTAGTGGATTTTAATGAGGTCAATTTGCTTCTGTTCCCAAATGTTTTTGTCATTACTTCTAAAAGGGTCTTGGCCAAATATGCTCTGCTAATCCCATTCTTAAAAAGTTCAATAAAGGGTCATCAGTCACTTAGAGAATTAAGTATTTATTCTTTTTTTAATGCCCTGAAAAAGGATTCAAAAGAAATCTTCTTCGTCAAAAGATACTCTGATCCTTTTTGCAATGTACATTCTTTTTCTAACGCAATATTAGAACAACGTGTTCATTAAAACTTCGCTTTCAGAGAGCTTAGTTATGTGTCCTGAATTTGAAACTGAAAAATCCAGCCATGTGGTTGAAAATGGAGCTGCTTTTTAAGGGGCGTGCAATATAGGAATTTCAGAATTTTGTGCTAATGCACAGATTTGATGAAACTGATTTGATGCTTAGGTGGACTGAATTGCTATCTGAGAAAATGACTTCATTTTCAGCCATAGGGAGACAGTCTGAGAACTAATTTAAAATAGATCTCACAGATGATCAGATGATCACAATGGTAAATGAGTTTCAGGCTCACTCACAGTTTTTAACAAAAACCAAAAGTGCCTCTCTTTGCTTGTTTGTTTTAATTTTAAAACCCACCACACGCAATGAGGGGAAATCAAGAATATTATAGAGATGGAGAAATAACAAAAGGAAAATTAGTAGAATAAAATAAAGAGCAACCAAGGAAGGCTTGTCAAGGTTGTGGTTGGAGGCAAGATTTAATTTGTAAGGAAAAGGGGTAAAAAAAGACAAAATGAATTGTAAGGAAACAAGGTAAAAGGAGAAGGGAGGGATGCACCTCTGAAAGGGGAAAGGGGATTAGGATGATGCATAGTAGGGCTAGAAAACCTGTGGTCCCCCAGATTCCATGGGACTCCAAGTCCCATCAGCTCTGCCAGCATGGCCAACGGCCAAAGGTTGATGGGAGTTGTATTCCACAACATCTGTATGACCACAGGTTCCCCATCCCTGACATAAAGGAAATGAACATTCACCCATTTTCTCATTAAAAAATATTATGCATCCATTTACAGCAGAATATAAAACGTTTGCTAGAGTTTCTTTTTCATGTTACAATGTCTTAGGCAGAGCACACATACTTTAAAATCAATAGCAAGCTCACCTTAAGTTAATGTAAAAAATAATAATTATCATACTATTATGCATTTGAAAAGTGAAATTACACAACACACATGATATACTATGGCATATAGGACAAACATTCCAATGAGAATCAAACACATTTCCATGGAGAGATATACTGTATTACATCATATGAATGACACTATTCGCCTGTCTTGTCTGTGTGCCAAAATGTTACGTAGCGGCACTTAGGGGGAAACAATTCAGAAACTTAGGGGACACAGAAAACCACGATTCAAGTAACTTTGTTTTGTTTGGAACACTGTATTTTTCTTCAGTATGATATAAAAAGCAATGGCCAGGCTAGCTTCCTGGTGAAGTAGCAGCCTTAAATATTTGACATTAAGGAAACAAAGGGAGTGGCTTGGCACCCGAGGGCAAATGGGTGGGCTCCCTCCCTCCCATCAACTCGCTGGTAGTTAGAAAGACAAAGGCCAGAGTGGAAAGTTGAGTGATGTGAGATAGAAGCTGGATGCAAAAGCTGTAGGCAGGGAAGCCAGAGAAGGAGCCATGCTGGATTGCACCCAAGTCTGCAGCTATGGAAGGAACAAGACCCTTATAGGGTATTAATGCTGTGAACCCCTCCATCGTAGGCTCAGGTTGTCTATATGTGTAAATAAACCATATATCACTAAGACACTAAAGTGTCCACTCTTCATTTCAAAGGAAGACAAATCCTGGGTAAGTGCCTGGAATCTCACACTCCCCCTGGATTATGTAGATTTAGATCTGGAGGTGGTGTTTAAAGGACAAGGAAGCATTTATGGATTTTAAAGGCAAATCTCAATCCAAATCTCAATTCATTTCCTACTCCTAGAAAACCTAGGGGAAATCAATAGAGTTTGTCCTTGAAGTTTTTGCCATCATTGACTTCAACAAACAATGGTCTGGCTAAGGAAGTAAAATGGCCTCATCCTAAGACTTACTGAGACAGCAAATAAACGCTTATGAAGGGGAAACCAACTGCCACAATGGCATTGGCACAAGCTTCTGTGTTATACCACCATTTCAGGGTTGTTCCCTAGCTTTGGAAACTGAAACAGTTATTCTTCAGATAAATATGATTTAAATAACTATTCATTTTCACTCTTAAGTTTGCAGTTAATGCTTCTCAGTTGGAAGCTGATAAAAAATTTCGGTTTCCTAGTTTTACATGTGAAGTGGTCCTCATGTGAATTCAGGGGGGCAGGGCCACAGTACTACCCCACTTTGTGGCTTCCCACCTTCCCCCTGCATGGGAACAAGCAGCTATAAACACAGACCTCTATGTGTAATAGGCTTCCCTGGGAGGTGGAACCTTGACTGTGAAGGATTCCAACAGCTGGGGAACCATAGGCATGTAGATTTCTCCCCTTGCAGATATTGATTCCTAACCTACACATAACTGAGGCGGGGCCTCGGAAGGCCGCAGAAGCTCAGGAGAAACACCGCAGCCCCTGCCCCCCAGTTAAATACATAAGAAGCACTTCACCCGCCAGAATGCTAGAAACTGGATACTGTTAACTGATTTCTTTGTCCTTGCCCTTACTTGTTGAAGCTGATTATTTTAATATTAAAAATGTCCCCAACGCAAAGATCTGTGGGTCTCTGATATACAAGTCTGTTCACTTAAATGTCAGAGAACATAGGAAGCCAGACCACTGGGTCCAGCTAGCTCAGTGAGGCTATTCTGACTGGTAGCAGCTCTCCAGGATATTCAGGCAAGGGCATATTTCAGACCCTACCTGGAGATGGGACGCAGGTGGCGCTGTGGGTTAAAGCCTCAGCGCCTAGGGCTTGCCGATCGAAAGGTCGGCGGTTCGAATCCCTGCGGCGGGGTGCGCTCCCGCTGCTCGGTCCCAGCGCCTGCCAACCTAGCAGTTCGAAAGCACCTCCGGGTGCAAGTAGATAAATAGGGACCGCTTACCAGCGGGAAGGTAAACGGCGTTTCCGTGTGCGGCTCTGGCTCTGGCCAGAGCAGCGATGTCACGCTGGCCACGTGACCCGGAAGTGTCTCCGGACAGCGCTGGCCCCTGGCCTCTTAAGTGAGATGGGCGCACAACCCCAGAGTCTGTCAAGACTGGCCCGTACGGGCAGGGGTACCTTTACCTTTACCTTTTACCTGGAGATGCCAGTCATTGAGGGAGGGATTTTTGTATGCAAAACTGATGCTCTGCCACTGAGCTATGGTCCTTCTCCACAGCTCTGAATGGGTAATAAAAATATTCACAAAGAGCTGCTGCTGTCATTGACTTGGATTCAAAGAGCTGTTCAGCAAATGGAAGGGAATTAAATAATAATCTAACTACATTCTTCATTTAAGACATTTGTGTACCACTCTTCTAATCTCAAAATGATTTACATTAAACATATTTAAAATAACATAAAATATAAAATTAACTATGTTTGGGGTTGTTGTTTTTTTTATATAAAAAACCCCATAAAAGTTGAGCGCTCTGCTGAAGGGTGGGCATTCCTGTCCACAAGCCCCCTTCCCTTGTTCACACTGAACACATGAAGGTGAAAGTGGGACCATGACTGGTGGCCATAGTCATTGACTATGTCCCATACCTCTGTTGTTTCACTGAACAGTGAAACAGGTCCCTATGTGCATATAGCTGTTCATGCACTGGGGGCATCCACACAATTTGGAACCTCACATGATGAGAGTTCCAGATCACATGGAAGACCCTTTATGTTTACAACTTTCAGATGTTCTACCAAGAGTGTGGAATTCATGGGTGTGAGCATTCTGATGTTGGAGGAGACAGTGAACTGCACAGAGGGGCTCATCTGCACAGTCCTCAAGAGGCAGCCCTTCAAAGTGGCCAGGGAGGTCTTCTCCTCCTGGCTACATTAGAAGATTGTAGAACTCTGCAGGGATCCACCTGAAGTATCTTAAGCAGCCCTGCGGCATAGCTAGCCTAGAGAAATACTTGACAGCCCCATGACAACGTTATCTAATTAAGTTTAGATGCATGTCACATGCCATTATTGAAATTTTCTAGGTTTCAAATACAGTTTGCCCTTTTGCATGGAAAACTGCTGTTTAAGCAAAGTGAGCCTAAAGCTCTGCTGGGCTCATGGGACTAGATTTATGGCTTGTGAGGTCCTGTCCACTGATCTGATTGGGGAATCTCTTGCATGTGCAAGAGGCCTGTTTGCACACCAGAGCTCTCAATTTCAGAACTCTACCAGTGCAAGGGAAGTATACGTAACCAACTGCACAGAGATCTGATTTTGCCTTGTATCCCCAAGAGATTTGCACCTGCACCAGACCTCCCATACTGGCCAGGAGAGGATCAATCATGGCACATGGGAGCAATCCAATGACAATTAGGCACACTGAAGGTGCATCAACAAAGTTAAGCCCTTAATTGTGTGCTTAACCATCACTTTGAGAGCTGAAATGTACCCAACTTTCTCTGGATTAGCTCAAAGTGTTTTTGGTTTAGCTTTCGTCTTCTCAGCAACAAGCCAGATGCTTTCCAGGTATAAATACAGCATCCATTTAATTGAAGCCAATGGACCTATATTGATTTACACAAGCTGTCAATCTGTCCCAGTGTCTCCTACCGTGTTGCTACTCCAATGTCTCTTGTCAGTAACTACTGTATAAACAAACACAGACTGTCAGGAGTCTTGGAGGAGAAAGCCTCTCTTCTCCCATTATGGAAACTGCTGACCTTTTGGGATCTGGGTGGAAGCTTTCTTTCACATTCTGACAGATGACTTTGTCTAGCAAAGATCCATGACATGGCTTTTGGCACACAGAAGGAAGAAAAGTCTAGCTTAATGGGACAAATTATAGGACTGGGACAAAAGAGCTGACTAGGCTAAGTAATCAAACAACAGTTAATAGCATTGAAGTCACCTTTTCTCCCTTTTCTCCTACATCACCCTTTTCTCCACGAGGACCAGGGAAACCCTATAAAAAATGAACAAAAATACCTCTATTGGCTTCTGTATGTGGGCTTGCCTTTATTGTGTAGCTGAATTATCTACACACACACACACACACACACACACACCAGGAAAACTGTACCAAATGATTTTGAAATTAGAAAGCGCATAATAGCAAGAAAGTTATTGAAGATGCCCAGCAAAAGACACCCTTATTTTCCTACATGCAAATTAGCACTGGCAATGTTAAAAAGAGAAGTGCTTCAGTCAAGAAGGCAAAATGGTTACAATTATTTCCCTCCCCACACTGCAAAAGAAGTTGCGTAACAGGAATGTCCCAACTGCAACTTCTGTTGAGAAATACACTCGGCTGCAAATCAAAACCTGCAGTCAGTGGTGCTTGAAAACACAACTGCATGGAGGCTGCTCCATGTGTCAAAGTGTTCCTCTAAACAGCTTCTCATGAGCTTTCAACTGTTTTTAACCATGCAATAGTGACGTTCTCTGCATGGTGAAAACCACCAGAAATTTGTAAGGAGCTGCTATCACAAATGGAGTGTCATGCCACACACTCCTCATACGGTTACATTTTCAAGCAATATTGGCTGCATCTGTAGGCCTCAGGAGAATTATAATAGTACTTTCCATGATCATCTGTCAGGTGCTCTAGTTAGCAGCAGTTGCTGTGGGCACTTAGGAGTGGCACTATTTATGCTGGGATTTACAAGACTGCCCTTACTTAGCACTGCTTTCTCCACACTCTTCAATGTTATTTTCCTATCTCTCTGATTATTTTAAAGGCAAACGGCAATGCAATGTTTAGTATATTCTCTGCATGATTGTCATGCACAACAAATGGGGGGAAATTCGACATGCTACAAGCATGCAACTATTGCTGTAAAACAAACATGTACCTACCACACAAATAAAGTGATGATAAATATTACTTACATCAAGGCCAGGTTCGCCATCTTTGCCCTATTAAAGAATCATATTAATAATGTTAAGCTTTGTTAGCTCAGTTTGTGTAAGATGTCTGCCAGAACTATTTAGGCATGCAGCTGCTTTATTGTGTATACAACACAGACTGGCACACAAGCTCTCTTAAATGAAAGACAATAATGGAGAAGATGGAGGAGGACTCCAGCCTGCCTGGTTTCCACAACAGACTCACCTTATCGTATCTGGGCAGATCATGATCCAGATCAGATCAATGGTCTGCTTCAAAATCTGCACTTCAGTGGATTCCACTATAAGCTGGTGGTCTAAGGGCTGCACTCTTCCATCTTTTTCTTTAATACTTCCAAAATAAGGTCTCTAGCCAACCACAACTTGAGTTGTTAGCACAAGGGGCTTCTTGCCAACATGTGCTTTGAATGCAGATAGAGCAATGGCATTCCATTGTTCCCAAGGGAACAATGCCCTTGTGTAAGCACTGGTTGTTTTTCAATGGGAATTGCAGGGGGATGGGTGTCAGGAACATGAAGGGTGCGTGGCAGATCAGGTCTCACTCTCTGCTGGCCAGAATGGAGAGTGCCAAGCTCCCACTGCCTTGGCCCTCCCCTCTCCCCCTCAGTAAAAGGCAGCAACCTGATGCATTAAGAATGCAGGAGAGCAGCTCGACCCCTCCAGCCACTATTGTTTATGTGTGTGTGGAAACAAGAGAAATAGAGAGTGGGGACTGCTCTCTCTGCTTATTGCAACCAGACATTAATGGAGGATAGGATAGGTCTCTGTTTGAAATGCTGTCTGAGTACTGTCCTCCATCTGAAGAAGCCCCTTCTTTGAAGGGCTATTATTATGTACTGAATTGAATAGTATCCAAAAGGCAGCAGTCTGATTGGTCCTAGAACAATAGGATTCAGAATGCAGCAGTCTGATTGGTCCTAGAATAATAGGATTCAGAATGCAGCAGTCTGATTGGTCCTAGAACAATAGGATTCAGAATGCAGCAGTCTGATTGGTCCTAGAACAATAGGATTCAGAATGCAGCAGTCTGATTGGTCCTAGAACAATAGGATTCAGAATGCAGCAGTCTGATTGGTCCTAGAACAATAGGATTCAGAATGCAGCAGTCTGATTGGTCCTAGAACAATAGGGTCCAGAATGCAGCAGTCTGATTGGTCCTAGAACAAAAGGATTCAGAATGCAGCAGTCTGATTGGTCCTAGAACAATAGGATTCAGAATGCAGCAGTCTGATTGGTCCGAGAACAATAGGGTCCAGAATGCAGCAGTCTGATTGGTCCTAGAACAATAGGGTCCAGAATGCAGCAATCTGATTGGTCCACAGGAGCCACCCAATCCAGCTCCAGGTGGAAGTGAATCCGCAACCTGATTGGCCTACAGGTGAATCCCAGAATTAGCCAATAACGTGGGGCCCATGGTGTATATAATGTATATAAAGCAGACATTCTGGGGGAACTTCCATTTCCTCCTCACTGCTATGAACTGAATAAAGAGCATGAAATCCACTCTCGACTCCGAGTATATTTCAGCTATTCAATCCAAGTTAAAGAATCATTGGAAGGCAGGGCAGTTGGCACACAAGCAACCTGGCCACAGTCTTCCCCACTATGGTGAGATGCATTTTTCTAAAATTTAAATTACTGCCATTATTTCTAAAGTTGCACCCATACATAAAAATTAGCACATGCACATTTTATATAAATCAGTATCCTCTTCTGTCATCCTTTTTGGTGATGCTTAAGTAAGTGGGAACCCTCCACTAAAATGTCACAAAATTCCTACATGGAATGTATTTCAATGATTGCAGAGTGCATAGCATATATCCTTATGTAGTTGGCCACATGTAGAGAGTCAAGCAAAAGATAATATACCATAAAGTCTAAGATAGATCCCTCTATCTCTCTATCCATCTACCTGAAAACTGTCCGGGCAGTTTAGAGAGCTGCTAGGGGAATGAGTAATTCCCCGCTAATTTCCATTAGTGGAATCTTCTGTTGGACGAAAAGCAATTCTATGCATAGAAAAACACCTTAAGATCCAACTCATTCTTCATACTTCTGCAAGTTTAATAAAATGTTGCAGAATCAACTTGAATGCTGGGATATTCAAACAAAGCAAAAGGCAAATAACGCATATTTCAAAATTATTTTATATTGGATATATGGCATTCTCCTCATACTGCGTATGTAAACAGTGGAAAACTACTTGTATTGGACAAAAATATTAAGAATCACCTTCAATGGATTGTGATACCTACTTAGTCCATCCTTCCACACAGCGAAATCAGTTTGCACAAGGTTTTTTTTTGAAGATGCTATATGAAACTGTAACAGATTCCCCCAAAATGCAAATGAATCACAAAGCATTTTGCATAAATGACAGCTGATTGCCCTTTGTACTGGAGAGTCTTTTGAGGTATTTAAGGAGAAACAACATGATCCTGAGACTTTTTTATTGACCTGAATTCCTGCCATTACTTTCTGGTGCCTAGAGACAAGCAATAACACATGTACGGCAAAATGGAAATGGCAGGAGTTGCGCAGAGGGGGTCACTTTTAATTTTGGCTTTTCTCATTGTTGTTAGTTTATGTCACAACCTACTCTATTATTTATGCATAGATGCATGTGAGAGAATGAAACTGCCTAAACTTGAGATAAGGGATGGCCCCATGAGCAGTGACCTTGGGCAACTTAAACTAATTGCATTTCTCTGTGATGAATGGTCATAAAACACAGTAGGATTTAATCAAGGATTTCTGAAAATTGCACTTTCCAAAGATGTCGTGTAACTTACAGGCAAGCCATATGGACCTCTGGGCCCAGGATCTCCTGTGGTTCCCTTCTCACCCTAAAATACAATATCAGAAATGTTCATTACAAAGGGCAAAGAGGTTTTGTTTTCAATTATGCAGTATTTATTGTGTATTTGAAATCCATTTATTTGTGTAGCATTTATTTCAATTACACAATATTTATTACATTTCTGTCCTACCAAACATTCAGGGTTGCACATAAAGTTATCCTGTTTCTCTCCCCCCCCCCCAACATACCTGAGGTCATCCTAAGGTTAGCCAGTATACTTTATGTATGAGGGCAGAAATAGACATTGCATGGGAGCTTCCTCATTAGCTGTCTTGACATCTTTTAAGTACTGAAATGAAGTCGCAGGTGGGTGTCATTTGGGGTGGGGATGGGGGGACAGAGTATTGTCAGGGGTGGTTGTTAAACCCTTCTCCCTCTTTGTCATTTTATTAATCAAAAGTATTCTCCCAGGTGAATTTGTTCTGCATGGTAACAATCTAGTCACATGTATTTTCTCCTTCTTGTGCAAATAGCAACTGAAGAGGAATGGGAACCATGTGGAATGGAGGGAAGGGGCCCCTCGTCACTCATAGCAGCTTAGTTGTGCAGTTTGGTTCTCAATGGGAATTCAAAGCCAGATCTCGCTGATATGAGGCAAGCCTTAAGTGGCTGCAACACACTTTCTATAGGCTTCCGTAAGCTGTTTAAAGAATGAAACCCTCTACCAAAGATGCCTAACTCATGTGAGACAGTATAGCGGTACCTCGGGTTAAGTACTTAATTTGTTCTGGAGGTCCGTTCTTAACCTGTTCTTAACCTGAAGCACCACTTTAGCTAATGGGGCCTCCAGCTGCTGCCACAAAGCCAGAGCACGATTTCTGTTCTCATACTGAAGCAACGTTCTTAACCAGAGGTACTATTTCTGGGTTAGCGGAGTCTGTAACCTGAAGCATATGTAACCTGAAGCATATGTAACCCGAGGTACCATTGTATCTGTTTCTTTAATTTGTCATGATGTGCCTTAATATGGACACACGGGTACTATCCAGAACTTCTCAATATACCAGAATACTTGAGATTTGAACTTTGCTCTGGTTTATACCTAAATGGACAATGGTCAACTGCTATGGAGTGCTTTTTTTTTTTTAAAAAAAAGCCTTTTTTGCTAATATGTTACCAGTTATTGCCAAAAGCAGTAAAAGATTTGAGTGCCTTCCACTGGCAGTAGAGAATAATAGAATTGTAGAGTGGGAAGGGGCAACATGGATCATCTAGTCCTGCTTATAATGGAGGAATCTTTTGCCCAATGTGGGACTTGAATCTACAACCCTGAGATTGAGAGTCTTATGCTTTACTGACTGAGCTATTACACATATTTTTGAAAAAACAACAACATTTTAGCTTTAAAATTCTGAACCTTTAAATGATTTGGTTGTTTTATTTTAATTTAATTTTTAAAAATAGTATGTAGCTATGTGGGTTTTTTGTTAGTTTGTAAATTGCTTTAGGTTGCCTTGAGCATGATAAAGTGACTAACAAAATATATAAGTAACTAAAAAAAACACACAAATTAAATAAAGAATTTATTATTCTAGTTCTCTTTTTTTTGGGGGGGGGGTGAATATGTGTTGTTTTTTGCACAACTATGAATCCTCTTTATTTATATCTGCAAGAGAACAAACACAATTCAATATGCTGAATTGATACTTTTATCATGCAAAAGAAGAGAACCACCCCAAAGAGAAGATCTCCTGCAAACACTCACTCTGTCTCCTTTTGGACCTGCAAGGCCATGAGGACCAATTGGACCATCCATGCCCTGAAAGATTAAACAAATAGGAGCTGACAACTCTGAATGAAGGTTTATATTTAGCAAAGAATTTCATGAGAATCAGGCAGAGAATATGGGTTGGACTTTCACTGAAGGGGCAGCTGAGCTCCCAGTCCTTCTGGCAAGATCAAACAGTGCTTACTCCCATCTCATTCATCTCTACTTTCATGTTGTAGATCAGCTGATTTAAAGGTTTTCAGATAGCAGGGGCATAGGTTAAAGGTTGAAACAAAGGGACTTAGGATAACAACAACAACAGCAACAACAACAACAATCATGCACAATTCACATGAAGACCCACAAGGATAGATGGCAAGCTTAGAGGAGGAGACTTTAAGTTTACCGCTATGCTATTCCTTAACTTCTCCATTATTCAAAAGCTGCAATATTTGTTTCAAATAGCAGGAGAAGTGCAGTGTCTTTTAACGTGGTGTAACTTAGTGGTTTAAAAAGATCAGGAAGGTCTTGTTCTCAGCATTGCAAACAGTAGCTTTCTAACATTGACTCTCAAGGAAGAAATAGAGAAAAAGAGAAAGAAAAAAAGGCTGTATCTGAATCAAACAGCAGTTTTACTAATGCAGGCTTTGAAAGCTGGCTTCTTTAACAAAGCTAGCAGGATCAGATCAATGCACCAGGCAAGAGTGATGCAGCCACATGGGCATTTTTATTTGAATGATGAGATCAGTGATTCTATCATGTCACCTGTCATGGACAAGGTGTTGTTGTTTTTTCTTTATCCCATGCACTAGCCCTATGTAGCAGGTATTTAGTCAGCTGTATAACAGGGTTAGTTGCAGCCGGTATTTCACACTGGACACAGCTATAGCACCTTAGGCCCTTTGCATCTCGAAGGTTACTAGCTTTTTTGTTAGCCGGGGCTCCTCCTCTGATGGAGCATCCTGTAAAATGCCTAGTCAGCACTGTACCAGAAGGGATAACAGCAGCAGCAGTGGTACCACACTGAACTGCAAAAGAAATCTGCCTGCCGTAAAGCATGTAGATTTAGTAGTGAAGTATGACATACAAACACAAGGGACTCACCCGGGGTCCTGGCTTTCCGTCTAAGCCAGATGCTCCCTGTATGTTTAAGTGGAAGCATAGATGGCAGGGATAACACGAATGACAAGAATGTGAGATTAGTAACTGGTGATGATGAAACAAATACAACTTCTATTTATACACAGGATGCGAGCTGCTACAGGGTTCTAGAATAAGTATCACAGTACTGCATAAGGTTAGTTTTAATTTACACACAACATGAAGAGTCTGATTCTGATCCCCTTTGCAACGTGCCCCACATTAAGGTAATCTCACTATTTTTAGTGAAATTCACCTCAATTTTATGAAATCAGAATGAGCCCCTAGATGTATTAGTGCTACAAACCTCATATATTATCATGGAAGTTTATTTGTACTTTAACACACACATCTCTATTCATAGGTTAGTAAAACAGACTTTTAACTTGGAAGATAAAACAAGGGGAATTATGAATTTTGCACAGACATGTCAACTGTCTTTTCATTACCAGAACTGAAAGGAGAAGAAAACTGTGGAGCATTGCAAACAATATATGGGTTCCCATTGGAATGTCCTAATGATAAGATGAGAAAAAACACCTAGATTCTTAAAGAATATTTCTATTTCTTCACTGTATTAAAATTTAAAACATGTTCCTGAGCACACCAGTGTGTCAATGGTTTTCACTAGGGTAATCTTAATTCATTGAAATTAGTTCCACCTATCACTTCCATAGGATGTGGTCTCCGGCCAGGATGTATAAAACTTTTGTAAAGTTTTATACTATTCATTCTGGCACTGAATATCCACCCCTGGTGGATATTGTGTGAACAAGGAAAGCCCAATGCTGCAAAATTCCAAAAGTGCTAATGTTGTTGTTGTTTAGTCGTTTAGTCGTGTCCGACTCTTCGTGACCCCATGGGCCAGAGAACGCCAGGCACTCCTGTCCTCCACTGCCCCCCGCAGCTTGGTCAGACTCATGCTGGTAACCTCGAAAACACTATCCAACCATCTCGTCCTCTGTCGCCCCCTTCTCCTTGTGCCCTCCATCTTTCCCAACATCAGGGTCTTCTCCAGGGAGTCTTCTCTTCTCATGAGGTGGCCAAAGTACTGGAGCCTCAGCTTCACAATCTGTCCTTCCAGTGAGCAATCAGGGCTGATTTCCTTCAGAATGGAGAGGTTTGATCTTCTTGCAGTCCATGGGACTCTCAAGAGTCTCCTCCAGCACCATAATTCAAAAGCATCAATTCTTCTGCGATCAGCCTTCTTTATGGTCCAGCTCTCACTTCCATACATCACTACTGGGAAAACCATAGCTTTAACTATACGGACCTTTGTTGGCAAGGTGATGTCTCTACTTCTCAAGATGCTGTCTTGAGTGCTAATACTACTGTCTGAATTAAACAGGTCAGATGGCTTCACTGGAAAGAACCAATGTCTGTGAGCACTGGGCCCTTCACGTATTTTAAAAACCTTGATCTTGCCCTGGAAAAGTTAGACACTTTAATTCCCCACTGATTTCAGTAGGAAATAGTTAAGCACATGTGGAACGCCCATTGAATTCAACTGATTTAAAAGTGCTTGATTTTCCTAGACTGTGCCTCTTCTGAACAGTGTGTCTGAATTATTTTAACTGGTTTGGGCCATCTTTCATTTCACTGTGTGAAAGGTCTACTGAAAAAGACTGGTAAATTGTGTTTGTATTTATGGTATTATAAGACTACAGTGGTGCCTCGCAAGATGAAAAGAATCCGTTCCGCGATTCTCTTCGTCTAGCGGTTTTTTCGTCTTACGAAGCAAGCCCATTGACAGCTTAGCGGCTTAGCGCTATTAGCGGCTTAGCGGCTTTTATCGGCTTAGCGGCTTAGCGGATCAGCTGATAAGCGGCTTAGCGGCTTAGAAAAAAGGGGGAAAACGAAAAAAAACCCCGCAGGAACTCGCAAGACATTTTCGTCTTGCGAAGCAAGCCCATAGGGAAATTCGTTTTGCGAAGCGCCTCCAAAACGGAAAACCCTTTCGTCTAGCGGGTTTTCCGTCTTGCGAGGCGTTCGTCTTGCGGGGCACCACTGTACAAGAAACGAAACACTGGGTTGGATCCATATTAACTTAGTCACACATTTGTCCCATTGAAAACTGTGGAACACGTTAGTCAAGATGACTATCTTAAGTCTGATTGATTTTAATGGGGCTATAGCATGGCTAACATAGTCTAGCTCCAGCACATTTGTTTCATTCTCAATATTGAGTAATCCTGATTTTAGCACACCTTCATTGAAGGCAAATTTATTATAAGCACCACCAACAAGAACTATTCCAAAATAGTCAAATCAGAACAATTCCACAAATCTATGAGCAAATGAAAAACACTTAAAATTACACAAGCTAGTTTCTTAAGACTTCACCCTTAACGTCTCAATCCTTATAAATACTGAACTCAAGGGAAAAAAATATTATATATATATATATATATATATATATATATATACACTATACTTAAAATAGTAAAATCAAACACCACACAGCATTCAATAATGGCATAATTAATGTGGAGGAACATGATGCTGTAACATTGTTGACACTGACAGATGACACAAAAATGGTAATAAATATTAAAACCAACAACTGACAGAACTATGTGTTATGAAATGATACAAGAACAGACTCTGGATAAAAACAAAACAAGACTAATGTTTTACTCCAACATGATATAGTTTTATATTTGCTATCGAGTAAACCAGAGTTTTTGGTTGAAAGCAGAAAGAGTAGTTTGCAATTTGCACTGAAATTGAATAGGTTTTTTACTTACTGGAAGACCAAGGGGCCCTCTGTCACCCTTGTGACCTGGTTCACCCTTCAATCCTTTAAGACCATTTAACCCTGGTTCACCCTAAATGTAAAAGTATAAGTATATTGGGGGTGCTGGTAGAGGTATTCAAGCTGGGACAGAAGAGAGCCAGTCAGACGTGGATGCAAACTCCAGTTCTTTAACACAACTGGTTCTGTTCAGTGAAATATACTTTATCAGACTATGATATAATAAATGGATGAATGCTAGTGATCTG
This sequence comes from Podarcis cretensis, assembly GCF_951804945.1. Taxonomy (NCBI): domain Eukaryota; kingdom Metazoa; phylum Chordata; class Lepidosauria; order Squamata; family Lacertidae; genus Podarcis; species Podarcis cretensis. The sequence continues at coordinate 25,069,193 of NC_137178.1, forward strand.
TATTAAAATCAAAGGCATAAATTTTACAATTATTTTGCAAATTCAAATCAAGTCATCATCATCATGATGCTGAAACATTTCTGAAGCAAAATTGTCAGCCTTAAGTGGCCCCTTTTTCTTCTCATGGTGAACTGGAATGTGCAGTACATCTTGGAAAGATATTCTAAACCTTTAAGCATAATTAATTAAACAGAGGAAGAGTGTGATTTATTGGAATATGCACTGGAACCATGATGAAATGGTCTCCAAAAAGGTGATTACACTCCTATTAACAACAGAAGTTAGTTATCTTTTCATGTTTATGAAATTTCACATGAAATTAATGTATGCAACATTATGCTATAATATAGCTTTATTATATATTATGTATTAAAATCCACATTAAAAGCTTGCTCTCCAGGAGTAAGTCCGCTTTGAAGCATAGGCGAACAAGAGTACAATCTGCTAAAAACTTCTGCACAAGCCCATCGGGAGCTGCCCAAGATAATTGCTACTGTATCCTTATATCACTGTAAGGGCAATGTCCACCCTGCAGTTTAAACCCCCTCCAAGCCTGTTTAACTGTCATGGCTCCTAAGCAAAGAAATCTTGTTATTGTAGATCTCAGATTTCTCTCTCTCTCTCTCTCCACACAGACACATACACCCAGAGAACTACAGTGCCAATATTCCCTTGCTCTGCAGAAGCTAGGGCTTACTAACAAACAATTATTAGCACCCTTATTCTCAAGGTTCTTTGAGTGAATCTGTGACAGATAAAGCTTTCAAAAGAGGCTTGAATGAAAATGAAACACAAAAATGATATACAGTGGTACCTCAGGTTAAGTACTTAATTCGTTTTGGAGGTCCGTTCTTAACCTGAAACTGTTCTTAACCTGAAGCACCACTTTAGCTAATGGGGCCTCCTGCTGCTGCCGCGCCGCCGGAGCACGATTTCTGTTCTCATCCTGAAGCATCTTAACCTGAAGCACTATTTCTGGGTTAGCGGAGTCTGTAACCTGAAGCGTATGTAACCTGAAGCGTATGTAACCCGAGGTACCACTGTACTAATTTTGCTCAATTTAATTCAATGGGCATTCTAAAGAAGTTGACTGAACCGAATCTTGCAACCCTCAAATTTTTCAGACCATTTATTTTGAGATTATTATTATTATTACTCTGAAAATATCCTACTCTTTTATTGGTACTCAAGAGCCGAAGAATGGCTTGCTTTCCACAATTGCATACTCCATTACAATCCCATTCTTTTAGGCTGCAACCATATACCCGCATACATGAAAATAAGTTTCATTTAATGAAACGGGGCTTAACTTTGAGTAGACATGTATAGGAATGTGCTGTTGAAGATTTAGAAAGAAAAACTACAGTACTTGGTGCTTGGAGAATCTCAAGGAGTCATGAGTTCCATTAAAATGCTTCAGGTCAGATTAGGCTAGCCCTGGCACGGAACAAACTATGGTCAGTTTTGTGAGTGTTCAGTCCTACACATAATGGTCTCAGCATGTTTCTTTTCTCTTCTTTCAAAACAAACAAACAACAGATTCTGGTAAAAGGTGATTTTAAAAATGAAACTAAGTTTAGCTATGGTATACAAAGTTCTTTCAAATACATATTCCTTCAGGAATGGCTTCTGAAGGCTTTCCCCCATATATCTGGAATAACTCTTCCAGAAGTAGCAATGAAGACTTCGCTGATATAGACCCTTGTTAGGAATGCCTTTTCAAAGATGAAGGCATGGACAGAAAGAATGAAAGAGAGCTTATTATAAAAGGTAGTAAAAGGTGGGAGCTTGAGCAGGAAAGATTAGTAGGAATGAAGGAGAAAGGTAAAGAAGAAAGTAATATCTGGAAATGATTTCGCTTTACCTCTTAAGTGCACAACACACTCATCCCCTGTTTTTCTAAGCTTACGTGTAATGTAGTTCCAAATGGCATAGCTTGAATCTCTCACCAGACAACTAGATATTTTTATTGGCTCTCTATAATTAACATTATAGAAAGCTAATTCAACTTATGATGATGAGGAACAGACACAGGAAATTGCCATAAATCATTTAAAAATATTTTTAATGCTTTATCTTAAGCAGCTGCTTAAAGGTTTAAGAATATAAAAAACACATTTTAACAGAAAAGTGCGACAAAGAACAAAACATGACTGCATGCTTCAACGTGATTAACGAGAATGAGTGCATAACAAATAAACATAATGGAGTTAGTTGTGTATTGGATTCTTTACCTTTGGGCCTGGAAGTCCATGAGGTCCCTAAAAAATAAGAATGAAAATGTCATAGTTAGAGAGGACATTTCTAAACTACAAATTGGTCTTTGCCAATAGCTAGTGCTTGCTGTTCTTGTCGCTGTCCAAAACTGCATAAAATAACAATCCTTAATTAACTGGCAAATACCTAACCAATCAAGACAGAATGAAACTCTGCATCAACTTCCAACTACAATCAATTTTCAAAGTCAGCTGGATCCATGTCTAAAACGTTTGATTCTCCATATTTTCCCCCTTGATATCCAGTCAGACATACAAATGATTGCTAACATTTATACGGTCAAGAGCCCTTTGCTCCACAATTTCAGATGTCATCATTTGCCCCACACCCACAAAAATACCCATGTCTTGATCCTACTAATACCTGCCTCCTGCCCCTACCAGCCCTGCCCTTGCAATGACCTTCATCCACAGCTTCCAGAAAGAGGAAAGATTCTTCTTTGGTCTGATCGCTCAGCAGTTGCATATGTGATAACCGAAAAGGACTTACCATAGGTCCAGGTGGACCATGTGGGCCTGGAGATCCCGGTGGTCCTATGATCTACATATAAAAGCAGGATAATTAGTTCAGACTAACACATGTTCTTACTGAATTGTAGCACCTCTTATTCGCCTAAAAGCTGCAATCCTTTACGTGAGATAAAATATACTATTCATTTGAAAATGTATAATCTGTTCTTTCATAAAATGTAACAAGGCAGCTTGCAACAAATAAAAACATCAGTAAAGCATTTACTGTACGGCATCGGAGTATTTAATAAACAACAAATAAATATTCATCATTCCTGTGCCTGCAATAATGAATGCTAATGCACTGTTGCTTTGTATCACATAGAAAAACTTACGTGAATGGTCTCCCCATTAGCCTTTATCAAGAAGGCAATAGAGAAGGGGTGCCGAACTAATAACCGATGGGCCATATCCCACCCTGCAAAACATTTCTGTGGCCCTACAAGAACATCACATCAGCTTTTATTTCAAACATTTTAAACTGACTGCTCTGTTTGATGCCCTTGTGCTGTGATGCCAAAACATTCTTTTTTAAAATAAAAAAATTATTTAATAGAAGACATTAGTATATTTTTATGGAAGCACTGAGATAGCTTAGAAATACTTACAGAGGGACCTTGAGGACCTGGCAAGCCAACATCTCCTTTTTCTCCTTTCATGCCATTGGATCCCTACAAAATCAGTATTGACGCAATGAACAAAGCTTTCATCTTATCAACTCATGGATATTGTTTAGTTCAGAAGACGGATTTTCATTACATCATTTACACTTATAAGTATAATTATAATTATAGGCATCATTTATTTTGCTTTATGCCCATATCTTGTCTTAACAACTCTTACAGCACAAGCCAACCTATATCTGATCTGAAGTCAGATTTGAATTCAATGGGACTTACTTCTGAGTAGACACATATAGGATTGCAGTGTTAATGTACTTGGAGCATGTCTCTACAGTTGACGTTATGGCAGGTTTACAGTTTTGGTGACCCTTTCATTTTGTTTCTGTTAGCTGATTTGCTTCGTTGTTTATAATTTATTCTATTACATTTAAGTTTATTATTCTTTTTAGTTTATATTATTCTTTAAGTTTATCTTTCACTAGCCAACATGAGCTTCTTGTTTCAAAGATGGGGTTTAAATAAAATGAAATAAATGAAAGTACAAGGCAAATTTGTGTGAGGGCATTTTCTGGATGGTCTACTACAATTTTTTTTTTTTTTGGTGAGGTTACAGATACAAATACTGGCCTCTATCTAGACACACTGACCTGTAAATTACAGAATCGTGCTTGACTAGTGCTTTATACAGCAATTTGATGTGGGTTGATTTTCACACATGGCACATATAAATAATCTCATTTTACACCACAAACTGGACAATAATTTCTTAGGGAAATTAGGTAATACACTCAAGCATTGGCGGATGGGCATTCTGAACCAGGTAATTACCAACTTTGACAGCATCACTAATAATGGCCATTTCAACACAGAACATTTTGTGCACATAGAAATTGATCAGCAGATCTGCTCAACATGATACATGCTCAGTAGGACCCCATGTGCATCTGTTCTTGTTTTCTGTATACAAGATCCCATAGGGGGCTGCTAATAAGGAGCAGATTTTTCATGAGTACAGTATCCCTACTGTGCACAGAACAGCACTGCTCAATCAGACTGCCAATTATCAATGATGTGTCATGCCAAAATGTCATAGTAAATACAGAGAGCCCAGAATGCATAAAGTCTACGGAACATTTTTCTCTTGTGTTTAAAGTGTAATCATTTTACTACTCACTATTTAAAATTACATTTATACAATCACTTAAAATACGTTATGGTTAAATTTTGATCCTTGTAATGAGATAACAGTCAAAAGGACTTACCCAGGAAGAACTGCAAATAGGTTGCATCTCAATACATTTAAGATTAATCCCAGTAAAGTGCCTCTCCTTATAAAAGATTCCACCACCCCCTTCACTGTTCAATTAACATACTCTTTGAAATTTTGCCAAATTTCACGTTCTAGGGTGAAAACAGAGCAAATGGTTTATCCATCAAAGCAGTTAAACTTCAATGTTCCCAAAGGAAAAGAGATGGCTAGAAGGGCATGCTGTGACATATACAACTTTTGGTCTAAGGTTTATACATCCCATGCATTTTTTTATCATGAGTATTTTGTATCATGTTGCACTGATACTAAGCTGACATTTCCTCACTGCCCTATTTGCCTGGAGATCACTTCAGAAAGCACCCAAATGGTTCCTTCTCTTTCTCTCTCTCTTCCTTCAAAGCCTTCCTTAAAGTTCTCTTTTCACATATGTCTTTGGTTGGATCTCTTAATCTTCATCCCGTGAAACTAAACTAAGCCAAATACATCACTTTGTACACATTTTCTCCTCTGCTTCCCCTGCCTCTGTTGATCTCCTGTTATCTCTCTTTCTGTCATTGTTGTACCTTATAAGCTCCTTGTTAGAGAGATCTTTCTCTATGTGTCGGTCTTTCTGCATGGTGCTAAAATGGCCCTCTTCATAATAATATTGTTTGACTTTTAAAGAGTAAGCAGACACTGAAGATGTAGTTAAAAATGCAGGTACATTTTAAAGCAAACTTACTGGCAATCCTGGAAGTCCAATTCCTCCTTTTTCTCCTAGTACTCCAGGGTCACCCATATCACCTTTTGAGCCTTTAGGCCCCTGCAATAGCACAGTCACATAAATGAGTCTTATATTACAAAATCATCTAAAATCAACCTCAGAGCATGACTTACTGTGTATAAACAAACCACTCCCATTTTGCTCTGCCTTCCTCCCATCAGCTTCCACTGGGAGGAAAAGAACCATAATCCCTGTCTTAGCATTATGTCCAAACCAGGGATCATAGTTGGTTTCACTCCCAACAAACTACAATCTGCAGCTAAGCTTTGTTCTTGGATGACTAATAGTGGTTTGTAAGAGGAAAACAAACCATGATCTCTGGTTTGGACATAATGCTGAACCATATATTGTGGTTTTCTTCTTCCTCATTGTGAGTGAAAAGCAGCAGAACACCCCAGATTGATACCGTATATTCACAGTAAATATTGCAATACAGGGTGCTGCTTCATGCTGAGTCAGACCACTCGTTCAAGTAGATTTGGACAGTGCTGTCTACAATGAATGGAAGCAGTTCTCACGGTTTCAGACCTGAGTCTCTCTTAGCACTGGAGATGCAAGTCATTGAAACTGGGACCTTTTATATGGAACGCACTTCCCCCTCCCAGTGAGCTAATAACCATGGTTTACTATGATGTGGGAACATCTTCCAGAAACATCTTCTGGGTTGTTTATTGGCACTATATTCACTTATTTTTGGCAGTATCTTTCATTCCATAACAAAAGAAAAGAAAGGGGGGAGAAAGAGTTGTGAAACAAAAATAATTAAAATAATTATTTTATTTATTATCTCTCTCTCTCTCTCTCTCTCTCTCTCTCTCTCTCTCTCTCTTTAATGATATTTATTCAAAATTTCCAGAATGTATAAGTACAATAAAAAACAAAGAAAAAATACAACAGAAAAAAGATAAGAAAATATAAAAAGTTAAAAAAGAAAAATACACATCCCTTATTACATCTTTTCATTTGCCTGTTTCTTGGACCTCCTCACACCTCCCTTTTTGTATTCTAACTTAATTCTTGAATGAATGAATGAATTTATTAATACGGTCACAGACCAGCGTCAACACACACAATATCACAGATCATAAAAATATCAAAATACAAGAGACGATATGAATATAACAAGGATTTAAATATAAAAATTAAAAATTAATTGTTAGTGTGCCCCCTGTAATTAACATTTAGGGGTTTTCTAACTTAATTCGTTGTTTCAGCAAATTCTTCCCATATTTCTCAATTTTTATTTAAATAATTTGTCTTAACAACCTATCTCATTAATTAATTCAACATATCCTTTCCATCTTTTACCATATTCTGTTATTCAATTTACCTTAATTTATTTAACCTTATCTTACCTTAAAAACCTTAAGATTCAAAGTTTAAACCATATTTATACATAACTCCTTAAATCCTTTCTACTAAAGCCAATTAGTTCCTTTCCAGCATTTTCCCTGATATTTCGTTAATATTACACTAATTCCATGAATGAAAAATATATATATATTTTTCCCTAATTATTATCCAATGTCCCTTCTTCTGTCCTGACAGCCCGTTCCCAGGTTTGAGACGATGGAAACTTATATTCCTTTACTCTCTCCCCTGCAGGCTTAAACAGGAACCCTGCCATTCGCTGCACCGCAGTCGATTCGCTGCACCGCACTGCTCACCCCACTTCGCTCCGGAGCCCCAAAAAGGGGTTTCCCCGCGAGTAGGGGAGGCGCTCTTGGTGCTCTGCCGAACCCCGCGTTCCCAGGCTCCTCCGCCTGGGATTTCTAGCGGGTCCCCATCTTCGCCGTGGCAGGAAGACCCAATTTCCACGGAGCCCATTCCTCCAATTGGAGGAACTCCGCCATTCGCCGATGGCGCTAACCCGGAAGTCTATCTACATCTCTTTTTTTATACCTACTATTGTATCATTCATATGTTCAGTAGCAATAATTGTTCAAGTACCTGCTCTCCATCAGCACCTGGCAATCCTGGAGATCCGGGTTCACCCTGCAAAGTAAAAATTTCATTATGTTATTATTTCCTGGAATATACTATAGTTTGAAGGTAAACAGCGTTTCCGTGTGCGGCTCTGGCTCTGGCTCTGGCTCTGGCCAGAGCAGCGATGTCACGCTGGCCACGTGACCCGGAAGTGTCTCCGGACAGCGCTGGCCCCTGGCCTCTTAAGTGAGATGGGCGCACAACCCCAGAGTCTGTCAAGACTGGCCCGTACGGGCAGGGGTACCTTTACCTTTACCTTTTTAATGCTTTGTTAATAAGACTGCTAGATTCTTAGGCTTACACACCAACCCTTCCCACATGGAACAGCCACAAGGAAATAAGAAGCAGGTGTTTTTAAATTATTTTACAAATAAAAATAAGCTGCAGTTAGTCTGAAAGTAGTCTTATCTCTTCGTCATGGCTGTGATAAAGAAGTGGAGGGGGCACCTAGGGTTGTGAGCCTCGAACATAGTGTTTGTCCACAATTGTCCTCATAGTGTTAAACCATGGTATACTATTAGGTCCAAACTGGGTCAATATGAATTAACTATGCTGGTCTATAATAATATCATATGTCAACAGGCAACCTAGGAAAAACAAATAAGAATAAGGTATTGGCCAGGATCTAGGTGGATGTGGGAATGTTTTGAAGACCACCCATTTCAGTTATACAGATGGCCTCCAAAAGTTGTTGGATGGGAGTTATAGCCTGAAAACATCCGAAGGGCACCATGTTGGCTACTCCTGTTCTCCTGGCCACAGTATTCTTTAGATGAGAATAAAAAAGAACATAGACTGTGTATTGTTACTTAGGGTAAATTAAGGTATCTTAATTTAAAATTACAAATTAAATTATTAATTAAATGAATTATTGTGATGCTGGCTAAAATTATTAATAAATATTAAGGAAGGAAAAATAAAATATAAAACATAATGCAGTAAAAAGTTTCTTAGTCTGAAATCCTACACACAGTTACTCAGTGGGGCTTCCTTAGACAAGCATAGGATTGTGCTATTAGTGATGATTATGCATTTAAAGCACAGTATTTATTTTCTTATACTGACGTCCTGCCTTTATTCCATCATGAAACCCAAGATAGCATACATGCTGCTTCCAGAAGGTCAACAACCCAGACAATGATCACACCCTGACCCCCTTAACTTCTACAAAGTGGTAGCCTCATGTGCCTTCAGACCATATTCTGCATGGAAATAAATTAAAGCTCAGGGGGTCTTCGTCAAATGAGTAAGAGTTGGAGACTCACCTTTGACCCTTGCAATCCTTGGGGTCCAGGTGGACCTGGAGGACCCTAAAGGTAAACAACAGTTATTTTTTTAATCCAGCACCATCCAGATTTCTATAGTATTTCTCTGTCAGGCACAGTTATACTAATCTTCATTAGTAACAAACCAATGTGACAAAAAAGCACTGTATTAAGAAGCAGTTAACAACTATGACACTCAATGATCAACTACAGACAGCACAAACATATTGCAATTAAATTCAATTATTTTTTTCTTAAACAGAAAAAAATAGCATTCTAACTTCTAGGTAAAAAAGTCTATAGCTTTCTGCAAACAAAACAAGCACATTTAACTTTGAAATAAGAGCATTATTATTTTTTTTACCATTGGGCAAATGGTGGCCATTTGAATTGCTGTATAAGTAAGTTCTCCGTCAACAGCTAACCTGTGCCATGTGCAGCTATTGGCATTTAGGTAGTGAGCGGTGGAACAGGATAAAGGCCTAATTGTGTGGGTAGCAACTCCCTTCTTGTTGCATGAATTAAGATGACTGCATATAGTGTAAACCTTAGGTATGAGCGTACCCTAACACAGAATTAAGTTTTCAGGGCCTCTGCTGCCTCCTTTCTTATATTGTTTTTTATTCAGCTAAATTATAAGAAAAATCCTGTGCTTGCCTCTCAGGATTCTGTGCCAAAGAGGTAGGGTTGATACGTTTAGATAAAGTTTTTCTTGACACTGGCATTATATATAATATGCCATAGAGGAGAAAGGAGCTTGATGGAAAACACTGCAGTTTTATTGTAAAATCTCACGTAGCAAGATTGGCAATAAGGTAAAGGTAAAGGGACCCCTGGCCATTAGGTCCAGTCGTGACCGACTCTGGAGTTGCGGCGCTCATCTCGCTTTATTGGCCGAGGGAGCCGGCGTACAGCTTCCGGGTCATGTGGCCAGCATGACTAAGCCACTTCTGGTGAACCAGAGCAGCGCACAGAAACACTGTTTACTTTCCCGCGGGAGCGGTACCTATTTATCTACTTGCACTTTGACATGCTTTCGAACTGCTAGGTTGGCAGGAGCTGGGACCGAGCAACGGGAGCTCACCCTGTCACGGGGATTCGAACCGCCAACCTTCTGATCAGCAAGTCCTAGGCTCTGTGGTTTAACCCACAGCGCCACCCGCGTCCCAATATACACATGTAAATCATGGAAGCAGTATTTACGCTACAGGTGTGTGCAAATGCACAAGAAACAGTAAAAGACAAAAGTGCAAACACACACATCACTATGCCTTCCATGAATTGGACAGGAATAGGTTCGTGTGGTTTTGAAATCACTTCTTGTGTGAGGTAGAAAGCACATAAGCAGAAGGGGGAAAGGCAAGTGAGGACTCAGCACAGAACATCTCAGCTCACAGATGGAAACCATTATTAACTAGAGATTCCCATCTCATTTTTGGAATTAGTTAAGTTTTTACTTAACCCTTTAACCTCCTTCAACACAATGCACCACATAATTTATGGCGACTGTAATACAGTTTCCTTTGTGTTTCGTGCACAGACTCACAGGTGAACTTAGTGCTGGTAGTTGCTTGCTAAGATATTAGAGAACTTTCCTAGCCCTATCTGAGGTCTACTGGAGGTACTGGGGGTTAGCTCTGATGCCTCCTGCATGCAAGCCATGCCCCGTTCTTCTGGACTGTGGCACTTCAGGTTTTTGCAGCACAGATTTAACATGTGGCTATTACCACTCCAAGGGCTACACTGCAGTGAGATGTCCCGGAAAAATATCTACGGCTTTAAAAGCATCCGTACAGATGTCAAAACATGCTTCTCTGAACTGCTAGAGATAGTTAATTACCTTCCAAGAAGCCTCATAGTCTTAACTATCATTATTTCCTAGCAATACTGCATGGCAGAATTCCAGTCCAGCATGCATCCACTGGGGGTTAATGAAAGCAGAGGGCAGAGAAGGAGCAGGAGGAAGACCATGTTCACTGTATCAGATCTTGAGGTATAGACAAATTTTCAGCTTGCTCAACTGAAATTTCCTTTAACCATGTTTTTTACATCTGGAATTAATACACTTACTTTCTACCAACACTGAACAGGAAAAGGGACATTTTTTAATGTAAAGAAGTTGCATTTGAGATGACAACTCTGGTTGCAGCTCACAAATCACTTATTTTGGAGCGCTGTCATTTAGATCCTAATGAATTCTACAGGATGAATTAAAGAATATTCTGGAGTAAGTGTGGTCTGTGTCTTCTAGCATATAACTTCTATCAAATAAGGCTTTAAAAAAAATATCAATCCAAAACACAAAACTACTGGGAAATATCCTGTGCAAGCCTTGCCTTCAAAAATTCCTACTAAAAGAAACAGAAGTGAAAATGCACAGCTGTAATAAAGATAAACTTGTTAGACTAGCAAACAAGAGTTTTAAATCATTTTCTTTACTGAAATGAATGGGATCATTGCTATTAATTTCAACTGCAGTGCTGGTTTTCAACACTGATAACACTTGATGTAGAAATATATGTAGTGATAAGTCAATATCTGATGAAACAGACACATTCTAAATCAGGCAAGTTATGAACATGCAACACTGAGGAGGAAAACAGCTACAAAGCACTACAAGTCATGCAATAAGAATTACCGTGACAGTTAGGGTGGTAATCCTCTGTTGGCAAAATGTATTAACAGAAGACAATGTTACCAGATGTTCAGTTTGAAATAAAATACTTTGCTTGTTTAGTAATGGATTTCACAGAATTTGGGCAGTTTGGGATAAGCGTTTGACTGTCTCAGGTAAATTAAAGAAAACTGTCTTTTTTATTAAAAAAACAACAACATTAAAAACAATTGATATTATTTAGTATGATTTTTAAAAAAACAATGTCCATAAGATTTTCATGCCCAAGGCACCTCCAGATTTTGAAAAGGATATATTTACATTGCCAATAAATGTCTGTGATCCACACATTAGAGAACATTGGCATCAAAGACGTTAATAAGCTTAAGAGTACTCAAATCTTAAATACTTTGTGGAATGTGCTGCATAGGTTTAATTACTGTTAGAAACAGACATTTCTTTAAACATGATATTCTTGTGTATTCTTCAAATTCCAATGAGTTTCCAGAATGGTCAAGACAGAAATAGACCTACTAATCTCAGAGATACACCAGCAATTTAAGACTGTGATCCTTATCAGTAAAAGTAAAGGACCCCTGGACAGTTAAGTCCAGTCAAAGGTGACTACTGGGTTGCGGCACTCATCTCGCTTCAGGCCGAAGGAGCCGGTGCTTGTCCACAGACAGTTTTCTGGGTCATGCGGCCAGCATGACTAAACTGCTTCTGGAGCAATGGGACACCATGACGAGTGCCAGAGCACATGGCAATGCAGTTTACCTTCCCACCGCAGCGGTACCTATTTATGTACTCGCACTGGTATGCTTTCGAACTGCTAACTCCAACTCAAACACATAGGCACATTGTGAGAAGGTAAGTGGTACAATCCGCACACTTTTCCTGATAGTACCACATACTCTTTTAGAAAAAGAACAGTGTCTCATCAAACTTTGAGAAGCTGTGCTGGTTACATACTATTGTTCATGAATTGCAGTAACACTACTAGAGTAAGAAAACACTATTTGCTAGGCTGATTGTTTATAAAAATTATCCTGCACAGTTAGTGAATAACCCCATCACCTATTGTTTGCATCTAACAGAATATTACTTTGCTTACTTCCATAAAAGAGTGGTATCATCCTAACTAGGAATCTAGCATCTAGCATTGTAATGGCTCTCTGTAAGGTGGAACATTTTCAATTATTTCATATAAAGGAGTTACAAAAAATGAAGCACACTAATATTCAGCTCTGCTTAACGCCATGAAAAATGACTTGAGAAGCACTGTGCTTGTCTATTTTGATTTATAGCCTGCATTGTTCCTTGAAAGCGCTGGCTTGATACCAATCTTTATAGGGCAGAATAAAGGAAACACAAGGATTATTAATAAATGTATAACCAAAGCAACCCCTTGCTTATCTCTGACCACTAAACTATAACTCAAATAAAAATCCTTGCATCATTTCCATAAGACAGTCCAAGCTGGATTTTGGCAATCTGCAAATGGAAGGAAAAGGGAATCCCATAGACGAAATATATCTCTACATGCCCCTGTTGCAGCAAACTTGGCATACAGATAATTGTTGGAAATGGTCTGATTCATTTGGGACCTATAGTGTTTAGAGCTTTGAATTCATTTTCTCATCCGAATGGATGTATTAGTTTTAATAAATTAATGGTTTCTCATCCGAATTGATGTATTAGTTTTAATAAATTAATGGTTTCTAATACACTGGTTTTGTCATTATTGTATACCTAGCATTAATACCTAATATCACTTTATGGCAATATTTACCCCACACACTTTATAAAATGTAGGATTTAAGGACCAAACCTCTCTTTACAACTGTTGATCCTGATCTGCAGAAATGAGTCAGAGGTGGACATCTATAGTGGCCTGGCCTTTGACATCCAATATATATGCTTCTTACGTTTGTAAGTTGTTTTAACCATTTGTAATATTGTTGCAACCCACCAAGGGATCTTACAGAAAAGGGCATGTATGAACTCAAGCAAGCAAGCAAGCAAGCAAGCAAGCAAGCAAACAGTTTACTATTATGGGAAATAACAGCTACATAGGTCATGTATGAAATAATATTTAGCTTGAAATACAGTTTGTAAAGCAGTTTGCTGCAGTACTGCTGCTGAAGGACTTAACACTTGGCAAAACTAGACGAGGTGAGTCCAAATTTCCTAGAAGCCATTATTTTTCCTGGAAAAATAGCCTGGGGTTTTTCTTTCTCAGCCCCACTCTCTTAGAGAAAGATCACTTTAAATATTTTTCCCCCTCTGAAAATTCTCAACTTTTTTGGGTGTGTGTAGCTTACATTCTCCCAACTACCCTAATGCTCTGGAATGGTGTGGAAGGTTAGAGTGGTGGATGGCTGCCAACATAGTTAATGCTGCTACCACTTGCAAAAGTAAAAGAAACACCATAGAAAAAATAGAAAAATTAACAATTTCTTCTCCAGCTAAACTAAGAAATTTGTAAAATGGCCTCTAATTTATCTTCCCATAGAAATAGTGGAGAACTATGAGAGATCATTTGTGCAAAGCGCTAAAGGTTACTAATGCTGTCATTCAATACCTATTTAGCTGACCATAAGACCCTTAACAGAACTGGCCTCTGGGTAGGCATGTGTAGTGGTTAAGAGCAGTAGTCTCGTAATCTAGGGAACCGGGTTGATGTCTCCGCTCCTCCACATGCAGCTGCAGGGTGACCTTGGGCTTGTCACACTTCTTTGAAGCCTCTCAGCCCCACTCACCTCACAGAGTGTTTGTTGTGGGGGAGGAAGGGAAAGGAGAATGTTAGCCGCTTTGAGACTCCTTAAAGGGAGTGAAACGCGGGATATCAAATCAAAACTCTTCTTCTTCTGCAATGCGAGAGCCCTACTGTTCACACACATAACCCCGTGTAGTGCATGGGTAAAATAATCTCACTGGATTGGGGCTCACTGTAGTCTTTGATCTTTCTGAAGGAAGAAGAAGTGAACTTCGGGATTGGCCACTTGTAGGTGAAATAGTCTTATTTGGTTTTGAATTCTTACAGTGTTCTGTGCTGCTTGAATGAAAATGACTTATTCTCTAATGACCCGTGTAATGAAGTTGAAGGAATGACTCAGAGGAACTGCAAGCCAGCCAGCAAAATTCTGTCTTATTTTTTAGTTTATTTCCCTGGTCTTAAGCACACATCCAGGAGGACAGCCTTCTTGTTGTGAGGAACAAAGCCAATTCCTACTTGAAATAGCATTCCAAGTCCTGAGGGGAGCTAAATAACAGCCAAATTCTGAATTTTCCATAAGTTCAGTGTGCATTGACGAATCTCGGAAGAGAGGAAAAGATCACTGCTAATTCTTAGCGTACAGCTGACATATAACAATACTGCTGTTCGTCTTCACTTGGAGATTCAAAGACTGAGCATCTTTTACAAGTCCTTTTAGATCTACTTACATCGGATGGCTTTTAGACCTATTCAATTTCAATCATGGCAGTGTAACCCAGGTATTTCAACAGGCTGAGTTGAAATCACCAAAACCTTCTCTGAAATTATTATCATACATTTGTGTTTCATATGCCAATGACACCATTTCTCCCTGTGAGTGAATGCACATGGCAGCATAGTGCATCTATCTGCAAGAAAATTCACCTAAATGCCCGAGCCTGTAATTGTTCGCCTAACCTAAAGTATTCCTAACCAGACCTTTGCTTTTATGAATTGTGGAGTACAACAAAGACAGGCAAAAGGTTATGAAGGCTATTACTATTACTAATTTGGGTTGTAGATGGATTTGACATATAAATGGAAACAGCAGCAAGTGGTATGGTGGAGCTGCACTAGTCACCTGACCTCAGTCCTGCTGAGTCACTGCAGTGTATCAGGATGGATGGAGCAAGAGGTGCAGCGATTGTGAGGTTGGTGGATTGCAAATGCACTGGTGGTGCCAATCTGGTGCTTCTGCTTGTTTTTTGAAGCCAGAAGCCAGTAGCGGACAGTGTGGTAGCAGTATTCACCTGACCTTCTGACAGCTGAGTCCATGCTGCTTATCAGGAAGGAGGGGGTGGGAAGGTCAGTGTTACATAAATTCTCCAGTAGAAGCACCAGATTGGCTCAACTGATGCATTTGCACCCTGTCAACCTCACTACAAACTCATCCCTCCCCTTCTGGTAAGCAGCAGCGACTCAGTTGTCAGAAAGTCAGGTGAGTGTCCATTTCACTATACTGCCAGTAACAGAATATTCTAGAGTATCATTAAAATAAACACAGAGAGCTCCCTTGGTCAGACTATCAATCCATTTATCTTACCATTGTGTACTTACTGAGTTATTTACCAGCCTTGCTGAGATATTTCACAGGGACTGGCAATGGATAGATGGATGGATGGATGGATGGATGCAAAGCACATACTCAACTCCTAAACTATGGCAACATATGAATACCATGATTACACTTTCTATTCCAACTCAAAGGGCATGGAAGGAAAAATATAATTATGCCTACTGTGCATGACGTCTGGTGACATACCTGCAAAGCTTCGTGGATATTGCCATTGTAATCAATTATCTCTGTTGCCCCTTGATCACCTTTTTGTCCAGGAGGGCCCTGTAAAACATTCACCCCAAATGTTATTTGGATCAAGAGCACAGAATACAAATCACTCACTATTCTCATCAATTTGAGGAAGGCAACATAAAATTTTGCCTGAGCTGCTGATTACAGCACAGTTCCATTCAGGGTATCATTTTGCTTTATTACAGAAATGGCATGTCAGCTGCCTGGAAGATTTATACCAGAATATGATGGATTGATGCATATTTCCTGCTTCATTTTCAAATGCTGCACCAAGCTCACTCTCTTCAGATAGCTTATTGGTATCACACAGTCTGTGCTACCCAAGGTGTACAAATGCACATAAAATCTTGATGGACGTGCTTAAGAGTTGATTGGCCTTGATAATGCTAATGATAACTTTAGAACAGACAAGATTAATCATCTATTCAATGCCATCAGTGACAATGTGTTCTTTTAGTCTGATCACACCAATGTGTTAAATGGAAAACTGACTAAT
Organism: Podarcis cretensis; assembly: GCF_951804945.1. Taxonomy (NCBI): domain Eukaryota; kingdom Metazoa; phylum Chordata; class Lepidosauria; order Squamata; family Lacertidae; genus Podarcis; species Podarcis cretensis. The sequence goes on from NC_137178.1 coordinate 25,085,564, forward strand.
ATTATAACAACTGGAATGTGCAGTCTCAGAAAAACACATCACAACCCAGCGTGCATCAGAGATATAATGCAAATCAAAGCTAAAATGTTGCAGATCAAGGCTATAATATTTATTCACAGATAATACCTGTTTTGCTTCTCTAAGGAGTCAACCTTTTAGTGTGGCTGAATACTTTTAGATCTCTTTGCCTATTAACATCAAACAGGTACTCTTGCTATACTGTTTTAGATGCCTGCGGAAAACAATTTTTTTATTTCCGCAAGCCTACCCAGACATATACTTTAGTTGTTTTAAAATGTTGCTGATTTCATCTGGGCGGCTTGAGGAAATGAGCTGCAACGAATATCATGCTGCATGGAATGGCTCAAATGGTAGTCACTTACCCTTGGACCCATTGCCCCTAAATCACCTTTGTCTCCAGAATCACCCTAATAAAAAGCAAAATAAGTATTTCAAGTTTCACGTGGGGAAGGACGCGATAAACTCACCAACTCACTATGAGTAGCTCTGTCCCACGACACACTTCTCTCTGAGTCTTCACTGGAACCTGCTACTGCCTCTGAAGATCCAAAGCCAACTGCACACTCAGCGCAGGCTCTGCCCCAAATTTAAGCCCCAGGTGTGGACCGGAGTGAAGCCTGCTCACCTGTGGTCTGTCCACCTGGCCCCACCCCCAATGGCACCATGGATTGGTGAGTTTGAACAGCAACAGATGTGTTTTGCTAAGCTGCGGTCCATATGTAAGTAGTTCACTGCACATAACAGAAGGGCTGTATCTTTGTGATCAGCCTAGATTCAGTATGAGACTTGATTAGGATGGCAACAGAGTACCCATTTGCTCATAGTAACAATAATCTAGCGGAAAGTCAGAGAAGACTCTAGAACAGCGGTTCTCAACCTGTGGGTCCCCAGATGTTGTTGGACTACAACTCCCATCTTCCCTGAGCTCTGGCCTTGCTAGCTGGGGTTATGGGAGTTGTAGTCCAACAACATCTGGGGACCCACAGGTTGAGAAAGGCTGCTCTAGAAAGACATTAGTACACAGCTCTGAGCTATTTGTGACAGTACAGCTCGGCTTGTGACTGAACAAAGATGTTTTCAGTGTTAATGTGGTTTTAAATAAGAAACAACAACAATAACACTTTAGCAGCCTTTGCACAGTGAAACTTCTACGAGGCGACCTTAGCAGCCTGTCTTCTTGCAGAGGGTCATGTTGGGAACAGTTCCTCATTGTGCAACATTTGGCTAAATCCCCCCATCATTGGTGATCTCTTGAATACAGGGAAACAGTGTGCAGATGTGTCTGAGCAAGCTTGGCAACATCTATCCAGCTAAGGGTGTTGTGTTGAGGGAGATACAGTAGTGTTCAGTCTGATTTAGATGGAGCTGTACTCACTGTATAGGATCTGGTTCACAGTTTAGTGGTGCTCCTGGATATAGCTTTGTCATTACAGCCCCAAACAGCATCTAGAGTGCCCTTCATCCATTTAGGCTAGTATACCAATTGTGGCCTCTCCTGCACAGTCTGGCCTTTCCTAAATATGCTTTGCTAAAACTTTGGATTTACTTCTTTAATGTTACCCACAGAACTACCTTTGAAACAGTTGTTCTGGATCAAAGCAATTTACATAAGAGAACAAAATGAAAGAAAACACTACCAAGTAACAGAAACAGAAAAAGAAAAAACTTATACAGTGGATGCTCAGGTTGCGAACGTGATCCATGCAGGATGCATGTTCGCAACCTGCAGCATTCGCAACCCACAGTGGCATGTCTGTGCATGCACGGGTTGCAATTCAGTGCTTCTGCGCATATGCGACTGCCGAAACCCAGAAGTAACCCGTTCTGGTACTTCCTGGTTTCGGCAGTCCGTAACCCAAAAAAACCGCAACCTGAAGCGTCTGTAACCCGAGGTATGACTGTAATCAAAAGCAGCATAGTTAATACTCTTCAATCATAAGTCAAAAACTATCAAGAGCCACACAGAATAAGAAAGTTTTCACTCCCTGCCTAAAGACCATCAGGGACGAGACTAGTCTTTGAGGGGAAATTCCACAACCAGGTTGCTGGCACAGAAAAAGGCTTTCTGCTATTTTGCCGTCACTTCGTTTTAATGTAATCTTCCCTGCAAACTGTTTGCTTGAAGGGCAGTCTATACACATATAAAATGAACTAAACAACAGACCACAAAACCTCACCACATCACATTGAATCAGTAAAACCAAAATTTGCTTACTACTGACCTTCGACCCCTTTGGGCCTCTAGCTCCAGATTCGCCTGACCTTCCCTGGATGATGGAACACATACAAGATGGACAGGAGAAATGAGGACAGAAAAAGGAAAGTGAGAAGAAAAGGAATTAGTATCAGCTACCTGTAAAGTTAGTGGAGGGATGGGGAAGCTGTAGCCCTCCAGATGTTGTTGGACTAGCAAGCATGGTCAATGGGCAGAGATCATTGGAGCTCCGGCTTAGCAACATCAGGGGGCTACAGGTTCCCCATTACTGGTGTGGTAGAAACACTTCATTTTACAATAATGACAACTAAGCTTCTAAATAACAAATATTAATGCAGGTATATGAATGATGAATGATTTAGTATTAATGAATCCAGGCTACATGATAATTCTTACTACAGCAGCTTGCTAAATTCTCTCAACATGTCGTTCCCCCCAGACATCAACTTGTCAGATAAAGTAACCATTGCAAATCAAGAAACCAATTTGGATGGGTCCATTCACTCAGAATAACTGAGGAAATAAAACTGTATGCCTTCGTTGTAGAGGGTTGTCTCCAAAAAAGTTCTACTCTGAGCAACCCCACTGAAATTAATAGACCTACGTTGGTTATGTCTGGCCTTTGACAGTAAAGGCCCACCTCTTTTGCTGAATTTATACTGCTCTGCCCCCCAAAAATGGTTTTATTTGTTTCATAATTGCAATGGTTTTATTCATTTTTATAATTGTATATTCAATTGTTGTAACTCAGTTTAGGACTTTATGGTGAAGGGCGGCCAAAATATTTTACCAATAATTTGCCCATTAATTTCAGTGGAGTAGAATGGATCTACTCTGAGTATGACTAATATTGAATACTACCCATAGGCCTGTAATTCTTATCTTAATATTTTGGGTAGCTCTCAGACCTTTTGAATAAGCATAAAGAATTCCTAAATCCTATTATAGCAGTAAATTAATGAGATAATGGAATGTACGTAGAAGTACTCCTTCCTGACTCAAAGTTAGAAACCAGTTTAAGGTTGCACTCATATACAAACTTACCTGGCAGTAACTTGATGAGACTTCTCAGCAGACATAGGACTGCACTGTCAATATTTTATTTTATTTTATTAGCTGGACTTGAAACATTGCAACGGTGAGCACCTTAGGATGTTAATTCTGCATAGACATACTTGAAAGTCCTAAATTTCAATATTGCAGTTATGAAGAAGAAATTTTGTGCATAGCTACAGGTTTGGCTTTTAACATTTGATCCCTCAGTTTACATAAATAATTTCTGGCTGGGCTGTGCCCCAAAGTGACCAGCATAAATTCAAATGACTTTTGTAGTGCACTATAAATCACACTGAAATTTATTTTTATCACTAGCAGAGCTTTTATTTTTTTAAGAACACACACACCAAAACACAAAGCTCCAAAATGCACACTTTAATTGTCAAAGTTAAACCAAACTGACCTTTGGCCCTGGAGCTCCAGGCTCACCTCGTTCACCTTTCCCAGGGGGCCCTGCTTCTCCCCTTTCACCCTGTCAAAAATTACCAGAGAAAGCAAGATGAGAGGAAAATATTATAGAATACAGGCAACAGCAGGCATGGTAACTAGCCATTTTAGAAACATTAAAGAGCATAATATCCTGAACATATTTCAAATGGAAAGCTGATAAGCACAATACAGTGACAAACTTTTCTTTTGGAAAATAAATTATGTTCCAGAAGTGGATGCTTACTGCTACTTCATCTGAATTGTCAATGTTAAACTACCGTGAAAGTTTCAAATGCTATGGATTAAATATAAATATGAAGCACAGGGGGAGGGAGAAGTGAGAGAGATAAAGCAAACCATTTTTAAAGTGCTTTCATTTTATTAGTTCCAGTGTTTTAAACAATCACCAGAGTCTTAGATGCTTTCAGTTCTTCATCCTGTTTTCAAGGTGAGCAACTGGGCAGCTAATCAGAGGGCGATATTGCCCCACCCACTGCAAATTTAGTGTAATAGTTCAACTGAGAAGCGAATGCATCAAATGTGGATAGAGATTTGATTTTCCAAAGAACATTTGTGGCCTCTAAAGCAGGGGAAGGGAACCTGTGGCCTCGCAGATATTGTTTGTAACTCTCATCAGCACCAGACAGCATGGCGAACTGCAAGAGATTATATGAGTTGGACATCTGACCAGAAGGCCATGGGCTCCCCATTCCTTCATTAAGTGAATCTGAAAGTTTAGAAGTCTCTAATGCTCTGATTAAGGAGAAAACTGAAAGGCAGTTCAGGTTGTACAATTAAGAACATGCTCAGAGCAAACAGAGTGGTCCATATTATTTGTTATTATACAGCACCAAGATAGTGAATGATGGTTTACAGAGTACAAATGTGAATGATGGTTTATGAGAGCCAGTGTGGTGTAGTGGTTAAGAACGGTAGTCTTGCAATCTGGGGAACCGGGTTCGCGTCCCTGCTCCTCCACATGCAGCTGCTGGGTGACCTTGGGCCAGTCACACTTCTCTGAAGTCTCTCAGCCCCACTCACCTCACAGAGTGTTTGTTGTGGGGGAGGAAGGGAAAGGAGAATGTTAGCCACTCCTTCAGGTAGTGATAAAGTGGGATATCAAATCCAAACTCTTGTCCTGAAGAGCTTGATGTTAAAATAAAATAAACAGCTCTACTCAAAGTGCATTATCAAGGGACCATACCTAACACTGGGCCATAGAGGCAGAATGGGTTGTATTGCTTATCCTGCTGCCCCACAGTCTCCCTGCCCAAGCTGGCAGATATGGTCTTGCTAAAAACCCAGACAGTAGTCCAAAGGGATTTCAATCACATGTCCTGATAGCTTTGACTGGGCCAGCTGGGCTATTCTTGTGCAGAAACGCCTATAGCTAGTGAACCAGCTGTAGCTAGTAAAAGGTACTCCTTGCAGCTGAGGTCACTTATGCCTCCAGCGGCAAGCTGGACCCCTGCAAAGGTTTGCTGGAATAGATATTGCACAGCAGACTAAAGGATTGGGGGGGGGGTAGAAGGAGAAAAGTAAATTCAGGGCGGATCCACAGCATCTATTTAAATCACAGCCAACACACATTTAAAGCAGGTGATTTCTCCCAAAGCTTCATTGGAACGGTAGTTTGATAAAGGTACTAGAAATCATAGGTCTGTGAAAGAGAAACTAGCATGCTTTGGGGGAAGTCATGTGTGTTGAAGGCACTTTAAATGTTTGGTGCAGATCTCCCCTCAATCATTAGTCCTTATTTACCAAGTTCCTAGAACAAGCAGCTGGAATAGAAAATGTTCAAGGGGAGGTGGAGCCAAAAGCTTCTGGTCTCTCAGCTGAGCTCTACTTGCTTTCTCATCCTCCTTCTGCAATGGCTGCTTCTAGTGACACTTGAGGGAGAGAGAAAACAGAAGAAGCTGGCTTCTCAACAGAGCCACCAGTGGACCTGATTCTATTCTCTCTTTCAGTTCCAGCAAAGTGTACATATCACTTCAGTTTGGCTTTAACGGTTGGTTGGGTGAATGTGCTTTGGTCTAGGATAAGGATTAGGTTTTGAACTAATATGATATGAAGTAAGCTACATACCGGTATATTAAGGGGAGGGAGATGTGAAACATACCTTTGTTCCTGGCAATCCTGGCAATCCAGGTTCTCCCTGCGGTCCTATGAAACCCGGTTCACCCTTTGAAAAATGAGCACATTAGATCTCTGTTAATTTAACTGTGAATAATTACAGTAAAAATAAGTTTACCTCTAATGGTAATTTCCTAGTCGCCCATGGTTTTCTAACTGCAAATCCAACTGCTATAGACAGATACAATTAATCAAGTTTGATTTCCACCAGCACAGAGCTCTTCAAGAAAAGCTTCATTGAGTTTAAGAAAAGCAAATGAACTGGAAGCTCTTACATCTTGTTTTTCATGGAATTAATGCATGTTAGGCTTCCCGGATTACATTACAGTTTATGTAAAAAAAAAAAAAAAAGTCTACCAAGACAAGGCTAATAACATGACGGATTCAGTGGGAAAAGGGAACTAATTAGCTGTACAGTAGTTACATTTCATTCACAACTTACAAAATATTAAACCTTTGCAATTTTGGTTACAAAACAAATTTTCATTCCAGGATTAAAAAGAAGAACAATTGTGTGTGACATTATTATGCAGATGTTATATCAGAATCCGGGACAAACACAACCCCCTTCTCTTTAAACAGTTTTGGCAATAGATTTACAAACTAACTTAAGAGGAAGAAACAGAATGAAAAAAGCAACATGCAAATAAAAATGAGGTTCTTTTCATTGGTTCTAGAAAACTAATGTGATAAACTTTCTAGTGCTTCTTTCCTGCCCTTCTATAGAAATAATCAAGGCAGTTTACAAACAATAGCAGAACTGTAGTAAGGATTTTGTCTGCTGTAGGTGAGATTCATGCTAAATGCTTAAAAAGCATTACTTGTGCAGTCAACCACCAGTGCAGAAAGTAAAATGAAGTCTAACAATGCAGCCCTATACATTTATATTCAAAAGTAAGTCCTATTGTGTTGAGTGGGACTTACTCCCAGGAAAGACAGTACAGTATAGGATTGCAGCCCAACGCACCCATCTTATGCATGTTTGTGCGGAAGTAAGTTCCGCTATCTTCATTCCACAATTCGACTTATTCTCAAGTACCAGTAAGTATGCACGGGTTTGCTGCTTTAGAAGAAGAAGAAGAAGAGTTTTGATTTGATATCCCGCCTTTCACTCCCTTTAAGGAGTCTCAAAGTGGCTAACATTCTCCTTTCCCTTCCTCCCCCACAACAAACACTCTGTGAGGTGAGTGGGGCTGAGAGACTTCAAAGAAGTGTGACTGGCCCAAGGTCACCCAGCAGCTGCATGTGGAGGAGTGGTGACGTGAACCTGGTTCACCTGATTACGAGACTACCGCTCTAAACCACTACACCACACTGGTCGCTTAATTTAAATTAGTCCCTAAATTCAAGCACAATATTTTTATTTGTACTAACTAGTATGAAATGTGAGATATTTGCCTACAAAATAATGAAAAATGACAAACAAATTTTGCACTGTAACTGTTGGCATTACTATGAAAAGAGACAGATGTCAATAACTCAGGCTTAATTATACAGTGAAAGAACAGGGAAGTGTCAGCTTGCCCTCTAGGCTGACTGACAAATAAGTTATGTTGGTGTGAAAAACATTACCACTTTATGAAGGCAAAGACATTTCCTGAACAGCTGGAAACAAAAACCGTATTTGGATAAATTAGCATAGAGTGTAAGCATTGCAGAGAACATTAAATGGATCAATAAATTGCAAGTGAGAGCCAAGAACAAAAGGAGGGAGAGGTAAAGAATAGTAAATCATTTGTTTTATTACTGCTGTCATGAGCTAGGTTGCAAAAAACAGAGCATGTTTAAACTCTGTTAAAAGGCACCAATGAAAATAGTTATTTGAGAGGCAAATGATGAAAACACTGTTACAAGTCAGTCCAGCAATCTGACAACTCCAAACTTATTTCAATGGCCAGAAATAAAAAGTGATTTCATGATCAAACTTACTTTAATAAGCACACTTTAAGGCTCTTAAATCATCTTCAAAAATATTAATAGAATGCTTTGATTCTACAGAGTTCCTAGAAAACTTTCTCACACTACTGCAACATGCTCAAAATCACATCAGTATGCTTCATGTTAATTCATCCTCAATAAACCTCAACCCCTAGTTTTGTAACCACGATCGCTGCCATGAGTTTTACATGTACTAACATTTTGGCATGTGAAAGCCTATTAAATATATTTGTACAAACAAGAGGCTGATTACTTCCTTCTCCTCTTGTGTTACAGGAAATCTCCATCACTGCCAGGCCAAGAGTACTGCTAAAATGTCCCAGTCAGCTTTCATGTACCCTTTCTCAAGTCGCCATAACACACAGAGAGGCCACAACTCCTTGTCACATAGAATAGAAAAATACTTCTGACTAAACATCTTGATCTACAATTAATTCCTATAAGCAGCCTTTTTGAATGGTTTGCCTGTGCTGATATAATCCTTAAAGAACCCCAGGAAAGCACCATTGTATAAGCCTTTTGCCAGCAGAATTCTGGCATTTATTAGCACTCACATTAGCAACCATGCATGTGTTTGTAGGCAAACTGTGCAGTGCCAGGAGCAACCCTTTAGCTTTAAACATGATCAGATATTTGGAACGAAGCCCACATTGGCGAATGTTGCTGGATGTTAAGACACATCATCTCCTATTACTAAATTTATTTATTTATTTATTTGAAAAACAAATGTTTTTAATTGATTGTCAAAAAGAACATAAAGACATAACCACGCCCCACCTCCAACAAATGTCTTCCCTCCCTTCTATTACCAATTTTCTGACATAGCTAGAATTGCCACTTTTGAAATGATCCCAGAAACAAGCCGGTAGCCCGTTCTTGGCTAAATCTGAAGGAGCTGTAGATGGAGGGGAACGTAAATGCAACCGCAACAGCTGACAATGCCAAGTTGGCATATTGCCCTGCCACTGCCAACCCCATCTTGGGAAAGGGCTGTAGCTTAGTGATAGAGCACAGATTTTGCATGAAGAAAGCCTTAAATTTAATCCCTGGCATCTGCAGGTAAATCTGAAAATGATCCCTGTATAAAACCCTGGAGAGTGACTCCTGGTCAGCAAATAATAGCAAGTTAGGTGGAACAATTAATATACCCAATATAAGACAGCTTACTATGTTCCTCGGCTCAACAGAACCATGGTGAGGAAGACTATGGAGGAAGCAGTATGCATGCACCTTGCAGCCCTTCACATGTGAAATTATGTGCTAGAAGTGAGCTCAGTAACTTGCTCCCTTAAAATGAAGTTCCAGCATGCACGCTTGAAAGAAGAAAATTCTGCTGCTTCCAACCCCCACCCAAAACCTGCCAATCAAGCCCAAAACAAACTAATCTAAGTCAATTTTTTTCCTTATTAGCCAGCAATTCTGCATATACCACTGTTTTTTTGATATGTCATCAACATCAAGATTGACATCATACTCCTTTTCTACATTTACCTACAATATTAGCTGAAACAGAGAATGATTTGAATGTTTGCACAGGACTAATATGAGTCAAAAAAGCAGGAGTTCATGTCATTTCAAACAAACTGACAATCCAAATAAGACGCAATTTCAAAAGACAAGATGGAATTACATATAGGGCAAAGTACAGTGGTACCTCGGGTCAAGTACTTAATTCGTTCTGGAGGTCTGTTCTTAACCTGAAACTGTTCTTAACCCGAAGCACCACTTTAGCTAATAAGGCCTCCTGCTGCTGCCGCGCCGCCGGAGCACGATTTCTGTTCTCATCCTGAAGCAAAGTTCTTAACCCGAGGTAATATTTCTGGGTTTGCAGAGTCTGTAACCTGAAGCATATATAACCTGAAGCATATGTAACCCGAGGTACCACTGTATATTTAGCCATCACATATTGCTTCCTTGATATCTGCCAGTTTGCCAAAACTATCACCAGCCTTTTCAACCAAAACATGACTAAAGAACTTCAACATAATAATCCACTTGGCTTCTTGAGTAAAGTTACTCTGGCTCCCCATATGACCCTCCTTTCAGGTTTATTCAAGAAAGAAATACTAAAACTTCAAAAGTTCTTTTAGATAACTGTACCAAGAATACTCTACAAACATTGCTTCTTTTCAGATTTGTGTTGTCATCAACTACTCCACTGAGATAGCAAGAAGCAAATGGAATTCTACCCAGATTAGTGATGTTAATGGCGTGTGAAACAAAGTAAACAGGCAGTTCCATTTCAGTAAGGCGTACAGATGCCTCTGCAATGCAGAGGCAAATGAAAACAAGAGACCCATTCTGTTTTGATCTGGGTCCTTATGGAATCAGAAACCATAGGGGACTTCTTAAATAGCCAAAAATATAGGAAACTGCATTTTGGTATTTTCTTAAAGTGGAGATGCATGCATTGTTGGGGGGGGGACCCACTTTCCCCCCAAGCTCTTAGATGCACCAAGTTGAGGTTCCATGGAGCCAGTCTTCAGGGGGCTAACAGCTTCACCACATTCTCTCTGACATCTGTGATAGTCATATAAAAATGACTATCACAGGGGCTCCCTAGGCTGCGGATAGCAGCCTGCTTCCCGGGCGCGCTGGAAGCAGAGCACCCGGCACTTCGGGAAGACATCCGCAGCCTAGGGAGCCCTGCAGGAGTTCCCGCAGGGCTCCCTAGGCTGCAGATAGCAGCCTGCTGCGCGGAGCACGGGGAGCGCTGAAGCAAAGCGCCCCGCGCTTCGGGCAGACATCAGGCAGCCCCACAAGCTCAGGGGAGAGCGGGGAGGCGCAACGCCGCCATCCCGCTGTTCCCCGACCTGGTTTGGATTCCCCAACCTGGTTTTGGGGGGAAAATAAAGGATTCCCCCCCTTTATTCCCCCCCCCCCAAAAAAAAACTAGGTGTGTTCTATGGGACGAAAAATCTGGTAGTTTTGGGTCCCAACTCTTTCCTAAACAAAGTCAATGCCTGCTTGGGGAAGAAAGCACTTAAGACTCTTGCATGTTCAAGATGGCATGCACCAAGCAGCTGTGGGGCAGGGCACTGTTGTTCCATACTGTTTTAAAAACTATTTGACTTTGTGTACTTCATGGTACATGTAAGGAAGAGGGAGCCAGTGCGATGGCCCCCAGGAAGTGTAACCATATATTAAGCTGCACCATCCCAATTTCAGTAAGCCACTAGTTGGAGGAAACAAGGTTCATCAAGAGGCCTGCGGATAAAATGGCAGCCAAACATTTCCCATATAATTTCTCTGTCTCAGCTGTTTAGCAGAACTCTAGTGCATCAAAATACTCATATTTAAACATGATTTAATTTATATATCTCTGAAATAAAATGCACTTTGTATTTTGCAAGCATTGATAACCACTGCTATTCTCCAATCACCTAATCCAAAATATTGTTAAATAATATAAAGACTTATCCCCTATGCCTGTGTGGCGGGTTCAATTTGTAGATTTACATATCTGGCTGCCATTGCAAATCCATCCTCCCCTAACCCTATACTGTTTTGGAATTCACACGGCTCAACATCCTGTCCCATATGTGCCTTGGCTTGCTTAGTGCTGGAGTGCTGGCTGCTATTAAGAGACAGCCTTCATGTCTTGAATTTTAAGAGAAAGAGAGGCAATAATTTATCCTTTCCAGAGTTCCCCCTGCCCACCAGGAATCGGTGTGTATATATTATATGCATACACGGAGTATCACTTCCTGGGATACTGGAATGCAGACAAAGCCAAAAGGCATTTTGCTTTGTATCACAGTGCAAGGTTCAAGGAAGACTTGTTTAAAGAAGAGCATGGGATTTCACACTGATGAGTCAATATTCTATATTTGAGTACTCTGCCTGTTTCCTGAATGAAACTGTGGAGCACATTCTCACACCAGTAACATTTCTAACTATTCCAAAAGAACAACAGCACAGGAGGCTTTATAACATATTGAATTTCTGGATTTTTTCCTTCAATAGCCAGCTGTCAGTGTAGGAAAGGCAGGGCCAACATGGTGCCCTCCAGATTTTCCTGCACTGTAATTCCCATCCCTGATCATTGGCCAACTAGCTGGGGCTGATAAGAGCTGTAGTGTGACAAAATTGCACATTGGAGGGTACCGCATTGGCTACTCTTGATGTACTGAAATAAAAATGGGAAAGGGAAAGAGGGAAAAACATGAATGGAATTTATTCCTATGATATCACAGTAAGAACATTCTTGCTGAATGTAATGAATTCATAAGATATGCTTCTGTGCTCATCAGACATTTATTTGTCCAACTCTTAAAGATCCTATGCACACTTATCTGGGAGTAAGCTCCATTGCATATAATGGGCTTACTTCCATGCTAATCATGCACAATTGCATTCCAAATCTACAAAACTAAACAATGATCAAGAATGCATAATTGATTGTAACTGACAGCTATGTATCAAACAATACACTTGTCAAGTTTGCTTTCCTATTTGTGGTGGGCAGTGAAAACATGCTTTCCCTTCTCACCCACTGATGTGCATGAATCTCCTGCCTCTGTTGCAACATCTGTATGTAAAATCCAACTCTTGCAAACCATGATTGTATGGTTTGACATGCCACATAAAATATAGGAAATGACATTACAGTCTGAGTCCATGTACATGACTGGATTTTATGCACATGCCTTTTCGAATGTCAGTGGACCAGTCCTATTAAAGTTAGCCCATTGACTATGTGAGATTACTGCTGCTGTTTGTTAATATATTTCATATTTATTGGAAGTCTCCATAATATATTTTTTTAGAAATGTAAGTTTTCTATATATCCAGTTGACATGTTAACACACCCTTCTCATATTCATTTAACAGGTTGAACTTCACTACATGGAGATCATCATTATATTTACCTTAATCCCAGGAAGTCCAGGAAGTCCAGGGAGCCCAGGCTCACCCTACAAAATAAAATGATATAGCATTGCAGGAGAATATTAAACCACATTTAGTAGCCAAAAGATAGCTACATAGTCAAAATTAAATATATGGGGAAGGATTGAAATAACTAGTCCCACTAGCACAAACCCATGCTAGCGTAAGGGGTTCCCCTGCGCTTCTCCTCCCCCCAGGCCCCCCAAAATTCACTCTGGAAAGAATCCAGAAAACCCGCAGAACAGCAAACAGGGGGAAGAAAGGGATATCATTCAATCTGACAAGCTAAATATGAACCCAACCAGACTGTTTATGGAATGCTTTCCCCAGAGAGACTCACCTGGTACCTTCATAACATATCTTTAGGCACTAGGCAAAAACATTCCTAACCAGGCTTTTGCTGATTAATCAATCTATGGCCTTTTAAGCCACAAAGGAAGGCTAAGGCCTCCTTCAAGTTTCACCACAAGCTAGAGTCCTGTGGGTCAAGCATCATTTGAACAGGCCCTCTATGATAGCATAGTTCTACTGTGGCATTCATAGCAAAACAGTTTCTCATGCTCTAAACAATTGTCGTAAATGTCTTACTTGAAAGGGATATCCTTCACATTCAAGAAACCAAATATTTTTAAACCCAAGGACTTTGGTACAAAACTGAATGCAACAGGCAAGGCACATGGTTGCAGCATTGACAAAAGCCTTTGCCCAAGAAGGAGTTCCATATGTGCATGGAATCTACAATTAACTCTGCATGCCCATTAAAACTTTTCCCCAAAATGCAAGATGATGACTGCTTTAAAGCATCATGATTTACTTCAGTTGTAGATTAGGCTGGTATACTGGTTCAGATTAACACTACCCATCCATTTAATATTGCCAAGGGATAAATTATATTTTCCACAGCACTGACAAGTGACAACTTTGCTTGCATATGAACTCCAGTTATTAGTCATTGTTCTATTTATGCTAATATAAGAACAGTGGTAAAGTTCTCTCCTCTCTAATGTTCTGCACAAGCTTATTGTGATTTACAGCTCATTTTTTTTTTCCATAGTAGGCATTTGCTGATATGCTGAATATTGTCTGCTGTCAAACTGAGTTCCGAAGCAATGGATTAGGCATTAAACTAACAGGGCTGTTGTGGATAAATTAAGAGCAAGGGAGAAGGGTGAAAATTGCTGCCTAACAATATTCAAAGGCGGTTCCATGAGGTCACAATTTTGATGAAGAGGCTGAGAAGTAAACAAGAAGCCCTTGATGTACATTTGTGCAGTAAACTGGCAGAGTGTGACTGAACTGGCAGAAGTGCTTGTTTAGTAGGAAGTCCTGACAGGCAGCCCAGTCCAATGAACTGGTTTTAGCTGCAGCAGCATGAGTGGTGGTTGCTACCATTGCTCTTAAATCCAATTCTACTGATGACAAAAGAGACTAAACCGCCAAGGGCTAGAAAGCCTTACAGGAAGTTGCCTTAGAGCTAGGATAAATGTGCGAGGCATGGCAAGGTGAAGGGCTCCTGAGTACAGGAGCACTAATGGCTGCATCTACAGTGGCAAGGGAGATGGTGTTGTAGGATGCAAGACTTGAACACTGTAAAGATCAGAGCCTCATAGATTTAGCCTGTGGACTGAGGAAGCTATAGTCCTCCAGATGTTGCTTGACTATAACATCCATCAGCCAACCAGTTTCTACAAAACCCTTAGTGCTCCTGTACTTTGTCCTTCACCTTGCTATGTCCTTCACATTTCCCTCCTAGCTCTAATGCAACATCCAGTAAGACTTTCAAGTCCTTTGTCATGTTAAAATCAAATTTACATTCACAGTGAATGCATGCATTTTATTTGCTTCACAGATGTATGAAATGGAAAAAACATTTTATGAATCACTTGTGATAATAAAAATAGGACAAAGGCTATCAAACACTGTCACTGCTCAGCTTCTAGCTGCTATTTTTAAGAGATCCAGGGCTGGTCTTAGAGGTCAGTGAAGATAGATGAAGGCAGGAATATGATGCAGCCAAAGTTTTAAAAATGCTGATCCTGGCATGTGTGCATGCACAAGTGCCGTTTGGGCTTGCTTCAGGTAGCAACATGTATTTGGCTGGCACTGAAGAGACCCGTGCAAGTACCTCTGAAATGAATGGACCAGACACTGCATGATAGCAGTATCTGATGGATAGATAACTCTGCAACTATTTTACTCACCAGCATTTATCTAGCTTCTAAATTTCAAAATTTTATATATAGGAATTATACACACTGAAAATAAAGCAGCAAGCAGCACAGTACATCAATTCATTTCTACTTTAAGTGTCTTTAGTTCAGACATCATTTATGGTGGATCATAGATTTCATGGTGTCAGAGAGGTTCTCAGGATATGTTAGGCACCATCACAAACTCATCACTTAATGCTAATTGATAGCTTCTGCTGTATAGGTCTGAAGATGAAATTGCAAGTGCTTTAAGGCAGAGATATACTGGGAGGTCAGAATATGAGAGCTTGTATTATATCCAACTAAGATTTGTTGTGCAATGGAGTTTATGATGTGTTGAGCACCACTGGGAACCACAGACGAAAAGATATGTACCGGTAATAATAATAATAAGAAGAAGAAGAAGAAGAAGAAGAAGAAGAAAATTTATTTATATCCCGCCCTCCCCAGCCGAAGCCGGGCTCAAGGCGGCTAACAACAATAAAACAGTACAACAGTACAACAGACTCTAAAATCATTCATTATAAAATTAATTCAAAACAAACCACTGGCAACCATTGGCCCAGAGCTCCGTGAAGATTGCCGAAGGAGGGAGTCAGGCTGTGCCCTGGCCAAAGGCCTGGTGGAACAGCTCTGTCTTGCAGGCCCTGCGGAAAGATGTCAAGTCCCGCAGGGCCCTAGTCTCTTGTGACAGAATGTTCCACCAGATCGGAGCCACAGCTGAAAAAGCCCTGGCTCTAGTTGAGGCCAGGCTAACTTCCCTGTGGCCTTGGACCTTCAAGATGTTTTTATTTGAAGACCGTAAGTTTCTCTGTGGGACATACCAGGAGAGGCGGTCCCGTAGGTACGAGGGTCCTAGGCCGTATAGGGCTTTAAAGGTTAAAACCAGCACCTTAAACCTGATCCTGTACTCCACCGGGAGCCAGTGCAGCTGGTATAGCATCGGGTGAATGTGATCTCGCAGCAAGGACCCCGTATGGAGTCTTGCTGCAGCATTCTGCACCCGCTGGAGTTTCTGGGTCAGTCTCAAGGGTAGCCCCACGTAGAGCGAGTTACAATAATCCAGTCTGGAGGTGACCGTCACGTGGATCACAGTGGCTAGGTCAGGGCGAGAGAGGTAAGGAGCTAACTGCTTAGCTTGGCGGAGATGGAAAAATGCCACCTTTGTTATAGCTGTACAACTATACAGGAGAGCTCTAAGAATCCAACTAAAATAATAAAGCAAAGCAATATTACTTTTCAGTATCTGAAGAAGTGTGCATGCACACGAAAGCTCATACCAAGAACTGACTTAGTTGGTCTTTAAGGTGCTACTGGAAGGAATTTTTTTGTTAGGATTCTACCTATACGTATGTAAGATGATAACATTTACTTATATCATCAAGACTAGGTGAGAAATGTATTGCATTTAAAACATCACAGATTTTTCTGTCCTTGAATCAGATGAGACTTAATGGACTTTGTGACCCAAGTCCAATGGGAGCTCCACAACACTACAGCTGTGATGACTTTTGTTGCAAGGAATCTTGCGTGGGAGAAATCCCCAATGGATTGTGCCCTCTACATCTATTTATTTATGGTATCATGCATTTCCACCCAAAGCAATAATTTCATCAAATTCTACATTAATGTGGATTTCATGGCTATGGATTATTCATTGCAATCTCATCCATTTGGTCAATCATGAATGTAATGGAGTGAGAGCCACTTTAGTGACGCCACATTTCAGCAAAATATTCCCAGACTGATGAAAAGAGCAATAGAGAACATGATTCAAACATGGTTTAAAATATGCTGTAGTACATCCAATGCATTATAAACAATTTTAATGGTTTTATAGATTAATTCATCTAAGATGCATTAACTAGCTTTTCCAATTAAAAGAGACTCTTATGAACAAAATAAATTTGCAGATCATAACAGTTTTAAACATAAATATCCATTGCTTGCAAATACTTTATGTACATATTTATCAACAAGATTTTTTTAAAATAAGCACTATTTTTTTGAGCCATTCTTTTAAAAATCCATGACTAGAATTCAAAAGAGGAGGACAGTTAATTCTGGACACCCAAAGGGCATTAGCCTTGAGTTTCTCAAACAGCCATATGGAAAGCACTTTAGGCAACTTTCAAAAGGTGCTTGTGATATTGCCTGAGGGTCTGCTGCTCAAAGGGGGGAAAGCCCAAACATTCCACTGGACATGCTGAGGCCTTTAAGCAAGTCTCTCCATATCCTGGCCTATAGACTTTGACAGACTATCTGCCCTGGGGTGCCATCCACCAAATGCAGCTTAACATCCTCCGTAAAGTTTAAGTAGTTTCTGCTGTTCCTCCCATATAATCCCTAGTAAAATGAATGAACCAAGCACCTAGCCAACATAGCACAAACTGTGTCATAAAAAGTGAAATGTTTAAAACATTTTACGGCCTGGTGTGCAATTTTTATATGATCTAGTTATCTTTTTTCAGGCAAGTAAGCATATTAGGAAATATATTTCCAGTGTGATACTGAAAACAGGAGAGAATAATGATGAGGGATGGTCCCAGGAGAGTTCATGTGCTTCACTGGGAACAGGGTAGCTGGGCATTCCATATTAGTTTAATAAACCCCTTATTTTTAAGGGAATATTTCATTGTTTTTTAAAAAATAATTTTTATTAACCGACCAATCAAATCACATCACATAAATTCCAAATTACAAAGCCGAATTTTAAATTAATTTTTTTTTTGGGGGGGACCCATATTTCAATTTCCGAAGGGGATTCCAATCATCTTCTTGCTGCTGCATTAATATCCACAAATCTGTCCAAATAATGTTCATAATTCTAACCAGTCCTCTCTTGCTGTTCTCACATCTCATCTTGTTTGTATATTTTTTCTTTTTTTCTTTATGATCTCTTCTGATAATCTCCTTAAGCAGGTAAACACCAGTTGTAATCCTGTGTGAATTTTCCGTTCTTCCAATCATTATGTCAAGATGGTTTCCATATATCATCACTTTCATAAATAAAAGCTCTCTTTCCATTATCAGTCTCGTAAAACTGTTGCCTTCTTTAGTCCCTCTGAGGAGGCCACTCACAATATGAAAACAAATCTACTCCTCCTCCCAGACATAAGTCTTTCGACAGAGCTTGCCAAAATGGCGACGGTATTTTTTACTGCGTCATTCCAAAGCTCTTATACATTCCACAGTCTCCTTAAAACATGCTTTGGTTAGAAAATTATCTCCACACAGTCTTAAATCCTCAGCTTAAGTCGTTTAAATGGCATTTCTGACTTTGTAACTTGTGGGGGGGGGATTCTTGGTTAATCACCTAGAGAAAAGAAAGGAAAGTTTATCCCCTCCCCCATCCAGTCCCGTTGCCGAACATACTGAGCCTTGGTGTATCTTCTCATGATTTATTCCTGTTCCTCCGACCTGTCTTGTTTCTCAGAGATCTCTTCAGTTAGCAGTCTTTACTCCCCATTCATCATTGAAATATGTGCATTAGCTTCCTCCTAATTGTTTCTTTTGAAGATGCTGCAGCTAGTGGCGCGAACCAGAGACAGCGTCCAGGAGCGCCGAAATCCACACAAGGGCTTTCTGCCTAGGGCCCCCACCCCCTCAAATTCGGGGGTGGTATAGGGCACAGCAGGCAAGGGCAGTCCCCCCCACACGCTTGGGGGGGGGCAGGAGGCTGTTTACTCCCATCACAGCCTCTTAATTACCTCGTGTGGGTTGGAGAGATGTTATTGTCAGCCATCTTCTGAAGCGCCCCTAGTGGCCCCACCTTGAATATTTCATTGTATTATTCAGGACAGGCCCTAGGCAGAGTGAGACAGATGGCTCAGGTGGCAGATTCTGCAGGAAAACTCTCAAGTGGTCAGTTCTGCGCTCCCTAAGCTAGTCTGCTGTCTTCCAGCTGTGGAGAACAGTGTCCCATCACCAGTGTAGAAACAAGATTCATCTGCCAGCCTAGTTGGCTTTTGTATATGAATTGGGGATTGCATCTTCTTGTCCTTTGCATCAAGTAACAAAACATCTTGAGCTGGCCCCTACTCTTCTTGACTGATGAAAACTAGCAGGGAGTGGGCAGCTGGCTGGGCCACGTAGGTGCTTCATACCTCCTTGCGAGAGGGGGTGGACCTTGCCTGCTTGAGGGAGGGAGTGGTAAAACCACTCATCAAGAAACACTCTCTGCTAATCTCCCATTATTGGGCAGGTTTCTTGAGCAGGTGGTCACAGACCAGAGCCAGACATTCTTGGAGGCGGGGGTGGAGGAAGGGGGGTGCTGTGGGGGCAGGGCGCCCCGAGTGTCACCACTGAAGGAGGTGACAAAATGCTGGGTGGCACTCACCACGGGGCCTGCAGTATACCCGAGCCATGTGTCTCTCCTGGGAGTGATGTGGTGGCTTGGGTGCCCACAGGCTCCGAACTGCCCCAAACGGTCCACCTGCTGCCTCCCCCCCAACTGTGGGGCAGCTGAGTGGGAGAAGGCAGGCAGACTCCTCAGAGGCCCCTGGAAGAGTCTTTTCCCGGCTTGCCCTACCCCTGGGCACAGGGCACATGGGCTACCCTAGGTGCCCGATTGGCTTGCTCCGCTACTACTTGGAGGAACTTCTAGATCTATTTCAATTTGGGCTTAGGCCTGGTTTTGGCACAGAAACTGCTTTGGTCACCCTGTTTGATGACTTCTGTCGGGAGAAAGATGGGGAAATATGTCCTTGTTAATTCTCCTCAGACTTTCCATGGCATTTTATGTGTGGAGTGCTGGCTATTGTTTTTGTTTTCTTTGTTATTATGGTATGTGCTTTTGTGTTTTTATATTGTAAATCTTTGGGTGAAGGGTGGTATAGAAATTTATGAAATTATAATAACAATAGTAATAATGGTGTGGTAGGGAGCTTAATAAATGAACATTAATTCATCTCACATTAATTCAGCAGACAGCATCCTAAAAAGCAGAGACATCACCTTGTCAACAAAGGTCCGTTTAGTTAAAGCTATGGTTTTCCCAGTAGTGATGTATGGAAGTGAGAGCTGGACCATAAAGAAGGCTGATCGCCGAAAAATTGATGCTTTTGAATTATGGTGCTGGAGGAGACTTTTGAGAGTCCCATGGATTGCAAGAAGATCAAACCTCTCCATTCCAAAGGAAATCAGCCCTCAGTGCTCACTGGAAGGGCAGATCGTGAAGCTGAGGCTCCAATACTTTGGCCACCTCATGAGAAGACTCCCAGGAAAAGACCCTGATGTTGGGAAAGACTGAGGGCACAAGGAGAAGGGGACGACAGAGGACAACATGGTTGGATAGTGTTCTCGAAGCTACCAGCGTGAGTTTGACCAAACTGCGGGAGGCAGTGGAAAATGGGGGGGCTGGCGTGCTCTGCTCCAGGGGGTCACGAAGAGTCGGACACTGTGAATGGTTTCAGAACTCACAGGGTTAAAGAGTTCTGTGTGACGTCCCTCAATTCCTGTCGCGTGACCCGAAAGGAGGGAGGAGTTGTTTCCTCACTGTTCCGTCTCCGCAGCTGAAGGAGACGGTGGCCATGGCTGCTAGCAGCCCAGGGGAAATCTGAGATTTATTATTTTACTGCTGTAATAAAGACTGATAACTAAACACACTAAAGACTGGGTGTGTTTGCATCTTTTACACCGGGACGCAATAGCTCCGCTGTGTTTACTCTGCACTGCGTGGCGAACAAAGGATCGGAACAGCTGGAGGCACAGCTAGAGGGAAACGTGCCGGGCTGAGATCGCTGTAAGCTGGTGCTAATTGGGGTCGTAAACCAATTAGCTACGCCACGCCCTCTAACAGACACGACTAAATGACTAAACAACAACAATTCATCTCACAGATTTAATACTGAGGGAAAGAATCATTTAAATTTCCAGAATGGTGGCTGTGTTAAGTCTTTTGCAGCAAAAGCAACAAACAGTTTTTGGCAACTTGAAGATTTTTTAACGGCATGAACTTTTGTAGACTATAGCACTTAATCAGATGCATGGAACATTATTATCAGTTGCAAGTATATAAGTGAATAACTTTGAAACATTACCTTTTGTCCTGGTCGACCTGATTCTCCGGGTTCTCCCTAAAACAAACACATGATAGAATGCAATAAAATGGGTGTAGGAGTGCCTCCAAGCTGGAAAGAAGGAAGGAAAATGCAGCAAAATTCATTTGGGCATTGAGCAGCAAAGCTATCGGAGAAAGGCTGTGATTTATACATTACAGTCGTACCTTGTTTTGCGACTGGGATCCATTCTGGAGCCCCGGCCACAAGCCGAAAAGGACGCAGGGCAATGCGCCTTGTCTGTGCATGCGTGAAGCATGATTTAGTGATTCTGCGCATGCGCAAGTGGCAAACCCGGAAGTAACCCATTCCGGTACTTCCTGGTTTGCTGCGGATGTTCACCGAAGCAGACGCTAGACGAGGTGGACGTTTGCGGAGGTATTTCTGTACCTTAATTCCTGCAGCAGAAGATCCGGGGTCACCCTGAATAAAAAAAATCCAGAAATAATGATCA
Source organism: Podarcis cretensis (assembly GCF_951804945.1). Classification (NCBI taxonomy): domain Eukaryota; kingdom Metazoa; phylum Chordata; class Lepidosauria; order Squamata; family Lacertidae; genus Podarcis; species Podarcis cretensis. Next base: position 25,106,969 of record NC_137178.1, read on the forward strand.
AATGTGGAAATTTAAGTGGAGATTTAACAGTTGTAGCACACCAATATAATCATGAAATATTTTATGGGTCATGTTCACTCATAAACTATAGTTGTGAGTGAGTGTGATGTGGTTGTGCGAATAAAACCAGGAAGGCCCCATGAGCAAGAAATAAGAGGAGGAAACCACAGGTGCTTAGTATTTTTCAGATTAATCCTTCTTTAGGGAAAAAGTTCAAGGAGCAAATCTCAGCAAGGACATAAATCACTTACAATTGTAGCTCACCAGAGCTGTTAGAATGTCAGACTAGGTCTGTTGGTGGACAAATCCCCAGCCAACCAGCCAAATAGCTCATTGGGTGACCCTTTGGGCAGCCACTATCTCTCAGTCTCATCTACCTTACAGGGTTTATGTGAAGAAAAAATTGGGTGGGGTGGGGGGACCATGTTTGCCACCTTGAAAGGTAAGGCTTGCATACATAGACCATTGTAGGACCAAAGATGAGCAGGTAATTGAAATGAACATTTCACGTCTAAGAAAAAATGCTTCTTCATCTTTCCTGTTTTATATGACATTATTACAGATTCGTTTTCATGTTTCACAGCCAATTTAAACAGGTCTGGAAAAAAGGAATAGCATGTGAAGGTAGACTCTTCATGTTTTTTAAAAAAATATATCACAAGATAATTGCCGTTATTTAGAAAAAGAGACTATCTTTCTCTCCCAAAAAATTACTTATCATGGCAAGATGTGTTGAAATCTCTAAATTAATAAAGTCAGGCTGAAAGAGCCCTTTAGTCATCTATTTATTCTCAGTCAAGATCTGTCAGAGCTATCATCCCTTTTCTCCAACTCATCACAAAGTTTATCTTGAGAACTGAAATCTAACTAGGTATCACAAATGACAGGATAATACTATGTTCATATTATATTTACTGAAGAAAAAGAGGGGGAAAGCTTCACTCTGATGGAGCACATGCCTTTCAAATTGGCTGTCCTTGAATTTGTTCTGTAAACCCCACAGATATAAACACTCTCAAATTAATGAAAGGAACTATTTTTTAAAAGATTTTTTGAGTTGGGGAGATCAAAAAAGACTGAAGTATCTGCAATATCCACTTGACTGTAAATAACATGCTTTGAGAAATAATATTTGAAAATAGATTTGCCCTGTCGTATTCAGAAACAAAGAAATAGTTGTGTGGAGAGATGCAGCTGTGAAATCCAGTTGTATTTGATTTGTTTATAATTTATTCATAATACTGGGGGGAATGTGTGCCATTATCTCATTTTATGCTAGCTGAGTAAATGTAGACTATGTTGTCAAAATAGAAAGATATAATGAATAAGCATTTTAACAATCCCAAACCACCCTGGGAGGTATGTGGGTCAATAACCAGTCACGGTCCCCCAAGATATGTAAAGCACCATGCATTCTGTAACAATAACTATTGTACTCTTGCTTATTGCTATTATGATTGTTTCTTATCAGAGAAAAACATTTTTAAAAATATTCTATATACAGTTTGTTTTCGATACTTTTCAAAACATTTTTTAAACATTAAATTACTGTGAACGTATCCTTCCCCCACAATTCACTATGAACTGTACCTTTTCTCCCGAGTCACCTTTGGGCCCAGGTTCTCCAGAATCACCCTAAAAATTAAAACAATCAATAAAATACGTGCACTGTGTTTAATTCAACATCTGCCTCCCACTAAAAATTTGTAACACTATCAATATTTCCTCCCAATTATATTGTTATTGACATTCCCCCCCCCCACAAAGTTGTTATAACCAGGGTTTTTTTTTCAGCCAGTACTCTTTAGAACTCAGTTCCAGCACATCTCAGGGGGCACCATTGCCATTCCAAGAGAGCAAGGGAGGTTTTTATGGAGAGTTATGGCACCTCTATTTCTAGAAAAATAGCAGTGGTTATAACACAGGACTGTATACCTGAAGGAGCATCTCCACCCCATCATTCAGCCCGGACACTGAGGTCCAGCTCTGAGCAGCCTTCTGGCAGTTCCTTCACTGTGAGAAATGAAGATACAGGGGACCAGGCAGAGGGCCTTCTCAGCGGTGGCACCCTCCCTGTGGAATGCCCTCCCATCAGATGTCAAGAAAGCTCTGAGAATGATTTTAGATTTATTTGTATATGCTTTTAAAGAAAGCGTACAGCTCACCCTTTCTCCTCGTTGGCCAGGGTCACCCTAATTTAAACAGAAGACAGAAGCAAAAGTTCAGATCAGTAATGGCTCCAAAGTACAGGTAGTACAGAGTTGTAAGATCCTCCTTAAAATGAATCTGTAAGAAAATATTTAATTTAACTTGTGCAATTTTTAAAGGATGTGATGATATGTAGTTATAATTTTGAAATTGATTCATCACAAATAGGAGGCTCTATCACATTTCAAAAAAAGTTTTTGGATAGTATAATTTATATCTTATCCAACTTTTAAATGTATTAAATCAATGAGAGAAAGCCTCTTTTTATACAAAGCTGATTTGCTTCCACCTAGTTTTTTGTTTGTCCAGTATCAATTGCTTATGATGCCATGTGGCAGCAACACCGCAAATACTTCTTATGCCTCCTTTCTTTATTAGAATCACTATAGACTAGAGTAGAGAACCCTTTTGGTCAGGTGAGCCAGAACTTTTATCTTCCCATAACCTGTGGTCTAACTTTAACAAGTTAGTGTCAGTCATCTGACATCATGATGATGGCTAGTGACTGATAAGTGGGTGATCCCACCCACCTGTCTGTCAAAGTTGACCCATGGGGTAGGGGGAGAATTATGCTTACCTAGCATGTTCCCTTTAAGCAAAGCAGCACCTAGTAGCACTGAACTCTGTCCATCAACTGATGAACGGGGTGGGGTGGGGGAGGGTTTAGTCCTCCTCCCTGAAGGGGTCTGCTTCACCAGTGTATTCTCTACAGGGAACCCCACCCACTGCCCACCAGCTGATATCACCCTATGACATCAGTTGAAGGACAGGTGTATAGTTTGGGGGGAATGGTCTTGTGAGGAGGCAAGTTGGACCTCCTGGTAGGCCAAGACTGGCTCATGGGCTGGAGGCTCCCTACCCCGGCTACTGGCCATTTGTTGCATAACAACTAACACAGCCTTAACTCCCATACTACCTCACAATTGGGACCTTATGGGGAAAAGCAAATAAGAAATATTCTAAATAAAAATAATAATGGAGTGACTCTTTGCCTGGCAAGATACACTGGGATGTGACAGCAGAAGCATAGGTTGGGTGCTGAGTGCTGAGTGCTAAGTGCTGAGCACCTCTCCTGTGTCAACAGCAAATACATTTCAGAAGACCAATAAGTGGCTTGTTTGTACATATCAGATTTGTACTGCTGTGAGTTTGCTTCTTTCAGGAGAAAGAGAGCCCACCGCATCCTGAGATAGTTGAGCCAGCATGGTGTAGTGGTTAAGAGTGGTGGACTCGTAATCTGGTGAACCGGGTTCGCTTCCCCGCTCCTCCACATGCAGCTGCTGGGTGACCTTGGGCTAGTCACACTTCTCTGAAGTCTCTCAGTCTCACTCACCCCACAGAGTGTTTGTTGTCGGGGAGGAAGGGAAAGGAGAATGTTAGCTGCTTTGAGACTCCTTAAGTGGAGTGAAAGGCGGGATATCAAGTCCAAACTCTTCTTCTTCCACTGTCATAGTCAAATGTTTAACCAAAAAAATTGTTTGCTTGCAATTTCCATTGGTTCTAGTTGTCCCCTCTGGGGTAGCACAAAAACAAAAGTTGCTCCATCTTGTGATGGCTTTGCGTATGGGTGAATGATAGAGAATATTATGGACATTGATGAGGACAAATTGGCATATGGGCAAGAATCCATAAACTTCAGCAAGTTGTGGCCTACAGATTAAAGCTTCCTTTTAAATTTTCAGACAGCTACATAATCATGCACAGATTCCAGTGTAAGAAAGCTTAAACCTGTTGCTCTTTAAATTACTGACTGCTTGACAAACCAGCACGTTGGCAAGCCACTTTTCAATTCTCTGAACCTGACCTAGACAGCTCATCTTGTCAGAGCTTAACCACTGTAGCTCATTCAAATCCCATTTGAGGGCTATTGATTCCTCTGCAATTCTAAAAGATACTGCCGTGGAAACTAATTAAGCATTAAGCGTCATCGCTGGGATTCTGAAGTGAGAAATGGCTGTTCCCGAAAGGCCTATGTTCTTTCCTGATGGACAAAGAGCAAGCTCATGATTTTTACGCCCTCTCCCTGTACCTAGTTAGCTGTCAATAGCAATATAATGTGCAAATTCTGCTGAGAGGCCTATGTGCTTCCTGACATACACTGGCACAGCTGACGTAATTAGACAGGCTACAGGAATGTCATTAAATCTAAGTGAAATTACATTTCGGCAGTAGAATAATGTGTTCCTTTTATTGTATTGTGAGGAATTTGGGGCTATTTTGCTTGATCAAACTGTGCCCTAATCACATTTTACTCTTTGCAGGATTCCCCTGCAACCCTCAATGCCACACAATAAATGAGAGAACGTAGTGGGGAGCGCAGGAAGCTGCCTTAAGTAAATAAGGCCAAGCTATCTGCCCATCTCCTTTGACTGGCAGTGGCTCTCCAGGGTCTTAGATAAAAATATTTCCCAGCCCTTCTAGATGCCATCAGAGTGAACTACAGACTGAACCTTGAACCCTTTGCATGCAAAGCAAGGGCTCTGTGGTCACCTCTCATGCAAGAGAACAAGCTTGCTTTTCATTTAACAGGGAGTGAAGGAGGTACCCTCCATGAAAACCGACTTTAAAAGCCACTGGATCAGTTTAAAAGTCCAGCTGGATTAATACAAAGGGTAATCTATGGCCTTTCCAGTAATAAAGCTTGAAAGGAAAACAGTAATTCCAACTACCGTATTTTTCCTCCTATAACACACAGATTTTTTCTCCTAAAAAGGAAGGGGAAATGCCTGTGCATGTTATTGAGCGAATGTGTGGTCCCTGGAGCCAAATGGCGCGAGGGGAGGCAAAAAAAACCAGGCAAAAATCAAATTGCATGTCTCAGAGAAGGGAAACCTGAAAAGAGGAAGCGGCTGCTTTCCTGCATTCTGCCTCAGGGTCTTACTGCCCACCCACCTCTGTTTCCTTGCTGTGTTTGCTCAAACGGAACAAAGAGCAGGGAAAGCCCCTCCCCTCCAGGCAAGCAGAGGGGAAAGCAGAGTGTCGTCTCTGTGATCCGTGCTGCTGAAAACATGCAGAAGGGAGGGAGAGAGAGAGAGAGAGAGAGAGAGAGAGAGAGAGCTGGCTGGCTTGGGTGGGTAGGTGAGGGAAAACTTTTGCCTTCCTTTCCTCCCTCCCGTTATACCCCTCTCCTGCATTCTTAGCCAGCTGCTTCTCTGCACACCCCTCTCGTGCTCCTTGTCCGTTCTGGGTTTTTCCTTCCCTCCCCACTTAAAATGTGGTTACAAAACATGGATCCACATGGATCCTCAGGATCTTTGCATTGGGTCAGCCCAAATTCACCATCAGAGCACATAGCATGTCCATGGCTACAGCCTGCCCCCCAAAAATCATGCACCCACTGTTGCCTGGGGCTGCAATGGTGCAAAAACATGGTTACAAAGCATGGATCCACAGGGATTCTCAGGATTTTTGCATTGGGTCACCCCAAATTCACCATCAGATCACATGTTTGTGGCCACAGCATGAAGCACAAAAATGATACATCCACTGTTTCATTCAGAATGTTTTTTCCCTTGTTTTCCTCCTCTAAAAACGATGTGCATGTTATGGTCAGGTGCGTGTTATAGAGCGAAAAATACGGTATATGCATACAATAGCCTAGATACAGATTTCACCCTCCATAAATGGAAGGGCTCCGTCTGTCCATGGAAGACTTTTGAAGACTTTTGCCAATTCCGTCTTCCTCATGGAAGATAGGAGCCTACACTTTTCCAGAGGGTCTCCCAACTCTCCGTAAAAGAGGGAGAATTAGCAAAAGTCACCTCCCTCCTTTCTGCCAGCCATCTTAACTAAAGATATGATCCCTCAGATAGGATCAAAGTCAGTTATCCAAGCCAATGTACGGTACTTGATGGAGTAGTATGGTAAAGAAAGTGCTAAGTATGGGTGTTGGAGGTTATGATTCAGGTTCCTGCTACATCATGAAGCTCAGTGGGTAAAACTTTGTAAGTTGTTAAGTCCCAACCTATTCACTACATTGTTCACAATTATAAATGAAATAAGAACAATGACGTATATACACAAATGAGAAAGAATAACAAGAGTTTTCTCTACTAACCTTAAGCCCAGGAACTCCTCTTTCTCCCATTATACCAGGTGCACCCTAAAATGACATGAAGGAAAAATGTTACTGAACTATTGGCAGAATCCATGGATCAGTGACAGATACTTCTCAAAAAGATTAGGTGCTGAAATTATAATATAATTATTTTTATTTGTACCTCACCCCAACACTTGGTGGAAGTGCAGCTAATACAAGTAGAAATTATTAAACTGATTTGTAGGATAGTTTATAACAAAATTGGCAGTATTGTAGCCAACTAATCTTATACTATCAATGTGGAGTTAGCAACAGCAATGGATCAAGCAAACCACCATGGAACATTGCAGTATCAAAGGCCCAAGCTTAAATGATGGATGTGAAGGTAACTTGAATCAGTTTGTGTATTTCAGGAGTGGTCTTCCAGATGTGGCTGAATCAGCCCCAGGTGGAACAGCCAATGGACAGGGATGATGGGAGCTGTAGTCAAGCAACATCTGGAGGGCCACAGGATCTCCATCCCTGGTGTATATATTAATTACAAAAGCATGTTCACAAAATGAATTTTTCAGGTTGCAAATGCACTGATTCAGCAGGAATGCAAGAAGCATGCACAAATACATCTGAATCCTTTCAGTATGTAACTTTTGATACAGAATAGATCTAAAGCAACAAATAGTTCACAGTTGCACAGACTTTATACAAGAAGATCCTGAGGAGTCTAAGTGTATGCCAGTAGACTTTCACATACAGACTTCTGTAAAAGTCCCTAAACTTTTTAGGGAGAAACATCATTATTAAATATTAGCAGCACAGCTATGGTTGAAATGTATATGCAGATTAAATAGTACAGGAGGGTGACTAGAACAGAAGGTAAAGGTTTGACCACATTTATAGGTTATTTTTTACAACAACATATTTTTACAGCATGAAATATCAAGGAGAAACATTAAAAGTTTTATAGAATGATGAAACTTCTTTACTGCATATTACAAACACTGTATTATTGCAAGTACATGAGTCCCAATGGACTGTTTTAGCATTAATACTAACAAAGAAAAGGAAAAGAGTAAATTACTGGCTTAGAAAGTATAGGCAAATTATCTGGCTAAAAGCTTCATTTTCTTGAAAACATGTTTCTAGTACAAAACCCTGTGGAGGTTTTTTGTAATTATCTGAAACAATGTTTTGGGAGTACCCCAAGAGACACATAAATGTAAGGAATGGGGTATATAAAATTTTGAAATAAAATATGACAGGAAGATAAAGTAATTAAAGAACTATTCCAGATGTAATTATGTAACACCATTTTTTTTCATATATACTTTTTAAAAATGCAAGATGCTTATAATTTTGATTTTGAATCTGATACTTTATATTGCTGTGAACTAAGATAGTCTTTGAATACCCAACCAGTATGGACAATGGCAATACTAATGTTACAGATAAAGTGATTTCCACTTAATACTGAGGCTCCCCCCTCCAAAAATACACAAAAACCCCTGGCACACTTTTTCTTATGTGGTTGTTTAATACTTTTAAATTCTAAGAATTTATGTGCTATAGCTTGAGGAAGGAACAAAACAGCAGCCTTAGATCACCTTTTCAAGGAGAACTGAATGGACAACACATTCATCTTCTGTGGCACAAAAAATATATACAGACCAAGAGCATATTTGGTCAGACCCACAAAACTCTTAAAACATGCAAATGAGCCCTTGGTAGGAGCATGTGCTCCTTTAGTGTTAACTGACCATTTAAAATGAATGCAAATGCTGCTGACACATGACATTTCTTTTATTTTGTTCATATGGTACAGAGTAAAATGGCAGGGTTTTCATTAATAAAGTAAAATGAAAGCTCCAACAAACTGATGTAGCAAGTCTTTCCTGGTCTTCCATAAAGTTTGCCCCACCAAATTAATGTAGGAAGCGTGAGGCTACATTGAATTCATTTATTCAACCCCCTCTACTTGGGCTTGCCGATCAGAAGGTCGGCGGTTTGAATCCCCGTGACGGGGTGAGCTCCTGTTGTTCGGTCCCAGCTCCTGCCCACCTAGCAGTTTGAAAGCATGTCAAAGTGCAAGTAGATAAATAGGTACCACTCCGGCAGGAAGGTAAACAGCGTTTCCATGCACTGCTCTGGTTTCACCAGAAGTGGCTTAGTCATGTTTGCCACATGACCCGGAAAAACTGTCTGTAGACAAACGTCGGCTCCCTTGGCCAGTAAAATGAGATGAGCACCACAACCCCAGAGTCGTTCACAACTGGACTTAACTGTCAGGGGTCCTTTACCTGTTTATATGCTGTATGGAAAACTAATGTGCTATATGATCCTCTGCCCTTTTTACAGTACAATGAATTTATGTATATATTTTTCAATGCAAGTTGCTTGAGGACCCTCTGGGTGACAAGTGTCTAATAAGTTTATTAAATACATAAGATTTGTTTGCCACAATGATGATATCAAAAGATTTTAATACAGTCTTCCCCAACTACCACTCCCATCAGCCCTAGCTAGCATGGCCAATGTTCAGGGATTGTAGGAGTTTTATTCCACAACGTCTGGAGAGCAGCAGGTTGGGGAAGGCTGCTTTAGTATTTGGGATGTGTGAGACGTGTGCCAATAAAAACTACAGCATATCTAAACAGAGAAACTGCAAGGGAAGGTCCACTGCAAAATTATTATTTCATACTCTATTGCAAAGCACCAGGGATTTCACTGTTTACCTTGTACAGGGAGAAGATAAACCTCTGCTCTTTTAACTTACAACAAGTGTTTCCATTTTCCTTTGTTGAATGTTAGTTATTAGCAACATTTTTAATACTATGTAAATTACAAAACTGTCAGTTTTGTACGTATATTAAAATTATTATTAAATTATTAAATCTTAAGCAGCCATTCAGCTAAAGTGAAATGAACATGGCAGTAACTAAGTTTTAATAAATTGTAGTTAGGCTTCTTTCATTTGCTAGCTTTCTGATTCCCTTTGCCTTATGGCACATGCTCCTAACATGCTTTTAACATGTTTAAATTCTTTAAGACTGAAAACCTTGCTTCAAAAAATGAGAGTAGAGAATCTCTAAATTCAAGGGAGTTGCAGGCTACAAATAAACATAGCCCTTTTCTATTCTTTAAATATTAATATGATTCAGGCTATTTCCCCTCCATATACAATTCACCATCTAGGAAAGTTTAAAAAAATATATATTGAGGTCAAACTACCGCCAAAAGCAGCTTCTACATAGTTGCTATGAAAAACACAACCTTTCCCCTGCAGCAATAGATTATATCTTTCTGTCAGTTTTTCCCCCAGTCCCTGGAATGCAATTCATTTTAAGACTGAAGAAACAGAAAAGCCACCCTACATCACCCCAACCTAATCAAACTTGGTTTTACCATTCTCTGTATAAGCAAAGCAAGTGGTTCATTAGCCGTGTTCTCTGCTAGCCCCATCCTGGACTTCATTTCAGAGCAGTGTTGAATTACCTCTTCATCTTGCTTTTCATCTCTCCTTTCCACCTGCCTGAAACTTTTAAATTATTTCTCTTAAGGTTAGAAACCTCTCCTGGCCCACTCACCAAGTGAAAGTAAGTGAGAAGTCTTTTCAACAATACTCAGATGGCCCACAAAACCTGTCTGAGAATTTGTGAACTATATGCAGTGATGTTTCTTTCCCTTTCATTTCTCCTTTTAATAAACTGCAGTATAAGCAACATGATTTATACACACGTAAACCCAGCTCCTTAAAAGGAAAAGGGGGGAAAGGGGGGGTAAGCCTTCTTGAAAAGGGAGGGGGAGAGGAAATAGTGTGTCCAATGTAATAATAGTAAAGAAGAATTATTCTTTGCTGTACTAACGCTAAGAAATAAACATCAAAAAGGGCAATGGTATGTATGAGCCACTACATAAATCTACTGGCATTTTTAAAAAAGAATGGAAATACTTCGGTGGCTTATCAGTTTGTGCCAAAGGAAGCTCAAATCCTGTTTGCATTAACAATTTTGCATTCAGTGGGTTGGATCCAGATGAAGTTAATTAGTTGCTGTTCAGGTCCCATTGAAACCAATGGAACCTTTCACATTGGTTTCAATGAGACCTAAGTGCAATGGTGTGGATCCAGCCCAGTGACTGCATGGAGGGGAGGGGGGGAGCAGGATTGTGCCCGCTGACTATGCTCCAAGACTCTGTGCATTCAACCAAACCTGTAAACATTGCCTGTGTACAGTCTGGAAACCTGCAAGATCACTAACAGCACAGAAAGAAACTTTAAAGAGTACTAGCTGTAAATGCGGGGAGGTATACAGTCAACCTGGTGGCCTCCAGATGTTGGACTACAACTCCCATCATCCCTAGCCACTGTCTTGCTGGCTGGGTCTGAAGGGTACTGTAGTCCAACACATCTGGAGAGCAACATGGTATAGGTTCTGTGTCCAGAGAATAGCTAAATATGCAATACTTGGAATTGGATCAATGGACAAAATCCCCTCTATGTTTTCACTGAATGTGGAACTGTTGTGTGAGTAAGGCTTTAGTCACACTGTTTTAAAAAAACTAAATGTATGGGCACACACATTGTTCTCAGCATATAAAGAAAATAAAATTAGATGAAGTAATGTGTTTTGGACCCTCTTCTATGACAGCTAATGGACAAAAGAGAATTTGTGTTCTGTGAGAATTGTCTACTTAGTGTTGCTCAGAACTGCACTCCAGCTACAAACACCAGAATGACATGGTAGTGATTGCATTTAATTATTTTTTAAAAAACCTGTATGCTGCTATTTCATTTAAAAAATATCTAAGTGGTTTACAACAATAATATATACACAATATAAACCACTTTTTAAAAATCCAAAGCAAATCACTATTCAGAAAATGTTTAACTTACTGCTCTACATAAACCTGTTACAAAGTAAAGTTTTCAGGAAACCTTAATGGTTAATAGAGAGGGAAGCTGTTGAATCTCTATTGGAAGAGCATTCTACAAGACTGGGCAAATAAGACTAAAGACTCAGTTTCATGTCCATGTCAAATGAGCTTCATCAACTCAGGTGACAATTAGTGATGCCCCTATCATAGTGATACTGTGATAGTGATGCTATGACAGAAGCCAAATCACTGCTCAGAGAATGCTGCTTAAGCAGAAGGAAACAGAAGTAGCAGTCTGTTTATCTTTGCTATTGACCACGTATTGGTTGAGGAAAAAGTATTATGTCCATAGTCCTCAGATCACTGAATATAGATCTCCTTGCTGAAGTCTATGGAACTATTCCAGAATAAGAATTTTAGAGGAATACAGCTTTAAGGAATACAGCTTTTCAGCTGTGAGTCTTAAGGCCTTCTGTTTGCATCATAGGCCTTTAGTAAAAAGCCACAAACATGTAAGGATGAAGCCAAAGACTTTAGCAAGCAACCCACAGCCAGCTTCAATTCAGTTCAGCCTGGTTTTGAAAGCGGAAACACTGATTCCTCAATCCGCAGTCTGAGACTGCGGAGCAGCCGAGGTCTGTAATGGACAATGGGAGAATTACACCAGGCACTAAAGTTATCTCAGCTCCATTTGACATCACATCTTGCATAACAATACCCTGCATCTCACAAAACTGGCAGAACCTTGGCTTTGTATCCTATTTGAAGGATTAACCTTCTGGCAGCAAAACTGCTGGGCTGCTGCCAAATACAGAAGGCTAATGTTTAAAAAGAACACCTGTGTGAACACATTATTAACTTTTCTCTGTTAGTATATGTTATGGCCCTGATCCTTTGTTTTTAATCTACGCAGCATTTGAACAGATCACTGGTGGTTGCTTATAATGCATGAGAAGCTTTCTGATTTCCAGTTCCAAGACAGACCTGGGTCTATGCCTTTGTGCACATAGTAATTAAAACTGGAATATAACCTTCCATTGCAGTGTCAGGGATTTGCCTGTCCCCCTTGTGACCAGAGAGTCTTCAGAGCTCCAGGAGAAACATATTCTTGAGAACTGGTCTGGTGGGTCCTTAGCTCCTTAGGGATCCTAGGATCTCCTTTCATAAAATGATGTAATGCTAATCTCCTCCCACTCTAACCTGCATACCTGTGATGTACAACACAAACTGTGAAAACAGATGAGGCCACAAAAACAGCAGCTGTTTTATGCTCTTAATAATATCTTCTTTTTTCTGAGCTACACAACATTTAAACATGCCCTGCGGAAGCAACTCTAACGGTTGTGAAATCATATACAGTGGTACCTCATGTTAAGAACTTAATTCATTCCGGAGATCTGTTCTTAACCTGAAACTGTTCTTAACCTGACGTACCACTTTAGCTGATGGGGCCTCTCGCTGCCGCCATCGCGCAATTTCTGTTCTCATCCTGAGGTAAAGTTCTTAACCCGAGGTACTATTTCTGGGTTAGCAGAGTCTGTAACCTGAAGCATCTAGAACTTGAAGCACCTGTAACCCGAGGTACCACTGTATATTTCCCAAGTTAAAGGATCTTCCTGCTTCTCAAATAAGATTATATTTAAAGATGACTGTGAAGCAAATCTGGATTCATGTGATGCGTATAATGAAGATTAATTTATGGAACTGGACTGTTAAACATCCCTACTCCCTTTAATTGCTATAATGATGACCAAAGTTAACTTATGAAATTCATTACCACAAAATATGTAGATGGTTTGTGACTTAGTTGATTTAAATTGTAATATGTATATAGTCAAAGAGGATGAAGTCAAAGGTTTTTTTTCAGCCACTGAAAGGGGAAGATAAAAAATGCATTCTTCAGCTAGAACTTGCTGGTACTCAGATCTGGCACCTCTCAGGTGGGCGCCATTGTCATTCTAAGAGAACGAGGGAGGTGTTCATGGTGAGTTCTGGCACTCCTTTTTCTAGAAAAATAGTACTGTAGAAATGTATATAAGCATATGGAATACTATGTTCAGCACTTTGAGACTAGCCAGATTTTGTTTTGTTTTTAAAGAGGAAGCTGGCTTTAGAAAAAATGCTGCTAAAGGAAGGAGCACACATTCTATTAGGAGCTGTCAAGCTTGTAAAAAAATCCCAAAATTATTATGACTCTGTCACTGCTAAGGATGGATAGGAAAGAAATTTGATTCAGTTCACATTTAAACGCAAACATACTAAGTTTGCACTTCTCAAAACAATCCACAAACTGAAACAAAGCCATCCTTTGAAACTTGCAGTTTTCCGAATATGCAAGGAAGTTCTCCAGGCAAGCAAATATGTAAAAAAAATACATAAACTAGGGTAAACTGTGTACATATGCATATATTTTGGGAAAATAACATACTGTACTTTAGGCAAAATGTGTATATTTGTGAAAACCACAATAAAATTCTGGTGAATTTTTATGAGAACTGTTTTTTTAAATGCAAAATGATGTGGAAATGTTGAGAGCAGAACTTAAGATTGGAAAAATGAGAAACTGAGACACAGTTAAATTGACCAATTCCTCCATCCCTTGTTGCTATCCAAGTGATAAACCACTTGGACTGCAGTTCAGATGGGTCACCTAGGCCTTGATGGAAATACTATGTGAGTTTTCAGATCAGGCTGAGAGACTTTGCAAAATGTGCTGTACTTTTGTACTGTTTTATTGTTGTTAGCCGCCCTGAGCCCGGCTTCGGCTGGGGAGGGCGGGATATAAATAAAAATTATTATTATTATTATTATTATTATTATTATTATTATTATTATTTAGTTTGTTATCCTGTAGCAGCCTCAGGCTCAGCACTGAGGCATTCAACACAGGAATATCACAGAAAATGTGCCATCCCATTCCTACCCTTTCTGCAATTTCTGGACCCATGCACTGGGTGGACCTCTGCCACCATGATATGTATGAGTTACCATGACTGAGTTTCAAGTTTCTAGCAGTTGCAGGTATATGTTAAAATCCCTAAGACATGCTGTTTTAGCCATTGAATCCTGTAAAGGAAGGCAATTTTCATCAGCACCCATGGCTGAAAATGTAGATACAAACAGACATTTGTTCATAAGCTATAGGAAAGTTTCTCCCTCTAATTTGATAAGCACAATGCTTTCTAAAAGCCCTACTGTCTCCAATAGTCTAGCAGTAAGAGGCTTATTATTTGTTAATACCTAAATTACAAGTCAGGGACGCAGGTGGTGCTGTGGGTTAAAGCCTCAGCGCCTAGGGCTTGCCGATCGAAAGGTCGGCGGTTCGAATCCCTGCGGCGGGGTGCGCTCCCGCTGCTCGGTCCCAGCGCCTGCCAACCTAGCAGTTCGAAAGCACCTCCGGGTGCAAGTAGATAAATAGGGACCGCTTACCAGCGGGAAGGTAAATGGCGTTTCCGTGTGCGGCTCTGGCTCACCAGAGCAGCGATGTCACGCTGGCCACGTGACCCGGAAGTGTCTCCGGACAGCGCTGGCCCCTGGCCTCTTAAGTGAGATGGGCGCACAACCCCAGAGTCTGTCAAGACTGGCCCGTACGGGCAGGGGTACCTTTACCTTTACCTTTTAAATTACAAGTCATTAAAATATTTACTCCTTATTAGCCAAGAGCCACACACCGTTAATTGTAAATTCTAACACTACAAATCACATACAAACAATGTGGTTACTGTTACAGTTTGGGCTCCAAATTTTATGTACTTGTACTGTTGTGTGCAATGACTTGCTCTTGTATAAATGCAATAACTCCATTACATTGTGGCTGTCACATAATTTTTAAAATGAGTTTGATATAAAAGTTAATGTTTATGAGAACAATAGATGCACAGTATTTTTCAAGTGTCAGGCCAGACATTATATATAACCAGCTTTGCCAACAGTCTATAGTGCTGATGTGAAAAAACCCTGCTGTTTTAGTAAGAGACTGAATTCAGGCTCCCAGTCACGGTGAACTGTGACCCAATTTGGTGACGGAACTGAAAGATTTGAACTACTGAACACATGTTATGGGCAATCTAAGCCACGACTACTTCTTTTCCAGTTTAGCTTTATTTTAGATCATCTCTAGCTTACGTATTGCCAAATGCATTCATTTGTGTTTCCCCCTTCTTTCCAGGATGAATTTTTATTTTCTTCATATGTTTCTTATCTTGATAGATTCCTCTGTAATCTCTGTCATCAGAAAAGGCAAAAATCCCACAGTGCCTATTCACTTCTTAAGCCCCATTCATTTCAGTTAGATTCGTATGCATGGAAACAATGTGTTGGATTGCAGCCATTTTTGTTACGCATTGTTGATTGTGTAGGGGTGGTTTGCCACAATGTTTACAATGTGTATTTCCTATCCAATAAATTCACTGGGCCTCTGACTTAATTTATTATTTACTTTATTAGTCACTTGCTTTTTTCTTTATTGAATTAGAAAAATGCATGCCCTGATTAACTGGATTTGCAAAAATAATATTTTTGCTACTACAAACAAAAAACAAGGGTAGAAAACTGTGTGGGACTCACCTGTTGTCCATCCATCCCAGGGATACCAGGTGCACCAAAGGAACCCTGAAGAGAAGCAAATATATGGATTCAAAAAAAAAATCACACTCCTCGTGAGATACCTCAGTGTAAATGCAGTGCTTTAGTTCCATATGTTATTATAACTGAGGAGTTTAATTAACCCACTGAACTTTCAGTGGCCTTGTTCTGTAAACTTGGACATTACTCTTACTACAGACTTTTACTACAGACTTACCTCTAGTGGAAGGTATTTGTGAGGTAATAAAATGATAAGAAGCAAGACAGTAGGATAAAGGTTTTGCTGCTAGGATTATCCAATGGGGATTTAATAAAATTAAGGTACATTTATTGGTTACTAACTTCTTAAGCTCATTTACTTCCTTAAAGCTCCAACTTAGTTATTGGAAGAACTAATGTAGCTGGTCCAATGCAGGATAAACCTTTCTGTACCCTATGCCTAAGCCTTATTTGTGAAGAAGGTTATAGAAATAAACAATTGTTGTTGTTTAGTCGTTTAGTCGTGTCCGACTCTTCGTGACCCCATGGACCAGAGAACGCCAGGCACTCCTGTCCTCCACTGCCCCCCACAGCTTGGTCAGACTCATGCTGGTAACCTCGAAAACACTATCCAACCATCTCGTCCTCTGTCGCCCCCTTCTCCTTGTGCCCTCCATCTTTCCCAACATCAGGGTCTTCTCCAGGGAGTCTTCTCTTCTCATGAGGTGGCCAAAGTACTGGAGCCTCAGCTTCACAATCTGTCCTTCCAGTGAGCACTCAGGGCTGATTTCCAATATTGTCCATGTAACAACATAACACAAAGGAGAGGCAGCAAGAATTGCCAGTGATCATAAGCACTAGGTTGGATTTCAACCTGTCCGTGTTGGAATGAAGTTGCCCCTAACCTTGAAGATATTCTAACAGATTTGGCAGCATATCCTTAGGGCTACTGTCACATGAAAAAAGGCTGGGAATGTCAACAATGAATGCAATGGCCATTACAGAGCATTACTGAAATTTAACAATAGAAGACATACTATAGTGAGGGGGTAAATGCCAAAGTATTGGATACTCATATAGTATTTGCTTGTCTTCTAGTTTCTTTCCAGGAATATAGAATGTGGGGGGATGTTTTCAAAATGGGATCTGTAGCTATAGATATCCCACGTCTCTTGCCGTAACTCTAAAGTGGTGATAAGTAGATTAGAGCAGCTTTAATGTCTGCCGTTACTGCTAACCACTCCATGTTCATTGCAACCCTACTTACTAGTATCATACTAGCAATGTGTTACTTGATTTTGTAAGGATGGTGATGTTAGAAAAGGAAATTATGTCTGCGATTTTGAAACAGAAGATTCATGCTTTTCCCCACGTGCAATGCTACTAATTTTTCTTTTCAGCTTTCTTCAGCTTCTTCCTAAACATTTTAGTTTTATGAAACACCTACTATAATACATTAACGTTTAACGATAGCTTTTAAAACAATTTGCCGTGAGCTGATTTGGGAGGGGGGGGGTTGGGTTAAATGCAAAAACCCATTTAAACGGTTTTTAGTCTTGATATATTTAGTATTGGTTTAATGCTGCAGTCCATAAATCACAGGTTCACTCTATCAAACTTTAGCCGTAAACCCTGATGAGTGTATGTAATATCGGAAGCATTCACAGGAAGTGAGCTCTCAGGTTACTATAGAAATAGGAAGACACTGGCCAGCCACCAAGCACCATTTATCAGCGACACCTAGAATCCTTTGTTTCGTTTGGAATTTTTTCGGGGTGTGTGTGTGTGTCATATGGCAGTGATCTATTTGAATAGCACCATGCCTCTCATTTGAAACTCTAGCTGTATATCCCACAATGTTTTAAGTTTGGTTTCATCAGTTTACCAGCGTTGAAGAAGAAAACTGTAGTAACTTCTGTAACATGGAAGTTCAGCAGATGGATCGAAAACAAGTCTTGCTTTGCTCAAGCTCCTTCCCATACAGAGGGGCGGAGGATTGGGAATCTCATGCTATGTATTTTGGGAAAACAGAGCTTGACACAGACTAAACTAACTGCTTCAGTGTGGGATACAGTAGCTAATGCCCTTCATTCTGACAGCATGAAATTTGGCAGTAGGAAGTATAATCACTTTCACAGCATCATTTATACTATACCTTTTGTCCTGGAGGCCCCTGAGGCCCCTGGAAAGCAAAAAACAACAACAGTAATTCAATTAGCATAATAATGTAGCCAATTTAGCTTTAAATGACCAATTAAAATGCCCCATTGTGTAAATCTTCCTATGCTGGGTCAAAATCAGCAAATGTTTTTCACATCAAGGAAATGCAAAACTCTGTACTAGAAATGTATAATGGATTTTTTTCCTCCTCTATTTAGCATTAACAACAGGCTGCAAAGGGACGCGGGTGGCGCTGTGGTCTAAACCCCTGAGTCTAGGGTTTGCAGATCAGAAGGTCGGCAGTTCAAATCCCCACAACCCCGGAAGCTGTACGCCGGCTCCCTCAGCCAATAAAGCGAGATGAGCACCGCAACCCCAGAGTCGTCCGCGACTGGACTTAACGGTCAGGGGTCCCTTTACAAGCTGCAAAATTCCAACTTCTGCTTACATCCTTGTTAACTTTCTACATTCCACCCCAACCTGGCTCTTCTGATACCAATAAATCTGCCACTGTTGAACAGCATTTTCTATTCCTGATACCTGGTAAAAGCTAGTTTCAACTTTCCATGTTGGAATCTACATACATATAAAAACCGTTCTGAAAATGCATTTTTTAAAAAAGCGTTTTAAAAAATACATTGAATTTTCCATAAGGTTCACCATTGCCATACAGTGTCACATTGTATATTGCACTTAAAACACACTTGAAACCTTTTATTTGCAGCTGTATAGCTGAGTCTCCTATTATATATTTGACAGATGATAACGTGACAACATTTTGTCAAGGACATATTTCCCTAGTACAAAATAGCTTGTCAAGATTTAAGCTATAAATATGAGGAACTAAAACCTGAGGGGGAAGTAGACATTTTACTAGCATGATAACATTAGGCATGGAAAAAAAGGCATTCAATGCATGATTTACCCATGTAATGAATGATTTTGTTTGTTTGTTTGTTTTTAAATAATATTTATTAAAGATTTTCAAATATAACAGAAAAAGAAAAACATCCAAATTTAAAACCTAATTTTCATTGGCATCCTTCCAGGACTTCCCCTCCCCTCCCCCTCTTGTATTCCAATTCTTTCAAATAGATGCAACAAATTCTTACCCCAAATTTTAAAATTATTTATCATTGACCCAATTTAAAAAATATTTTCCCATCCCCTAAAATCGACCTGTTCCCTGTTCCCTTCCACGAGTTCCCCTCTTTAATATGCAATACAGATTAAAATAAACAGAAAAATGGAAAAAAGAATAAAATGTAATTTAACACCCTTTGGATTCCAAATTTCCCTCCCCCCTTTCCCGGTTGCGTTCCCAATGTCCGTCAATATCTACTGTCATCCTGGAGCTCCCACATCTAAACCACAGTCCTTCACCAGTCCGCTTTGCCGTCTTTTTATTAGTCTTTGCCGTCTTTTGGTCATCTTTGATTTCACATGTCCAATCTTGGAAGGAGTCTATCTTCCAACTTTGTCCAGTTCTTGTTATTCTTGTTGTTCTTGTTGTTCTCTCTCCTCCTCTTTTTTTTTTTTTTTCCTGCTCTCCTGCACAAATGTTCTAATTCCAAAAAGCTTCTAATTCCTCTGCAGAGGCTTTGTTATTCAGGAACAAAACATTACGTCAAGTCCCTTCCATTCTTCAATAGATAAATCTATTGTCTCCTTTAGTGTGTAGACCTCTGTAGACAAAATAGTGTTCCATTTCTGCAGTTTCCCAGGAGATAAAAAGTCCTATTCAAATTCGATGCCAACAATACTTGTAGTGTCCCACAGCTCCTCTAGAGGGATTATAGTAGCTCAGTTTCCTTCCCGATCGAACCCAACAGTCAAAGTAACTTATTATTCCTTGTTTTAAACAATTTATATCCAATTTGTAACAAATGTGACCAGCAAAGTCCTCGTAACAAAGTTCTCTTTTTGTTCTTCCGCTTTGACAGCTCCTTTGACAGCTGTCAAAACCTCTATTTCTCCTCTCCCGGCGCTCTTACGGATCGCTCCCGGGGTTTCCGGGGGGGGGGTGCCTTTTAATTCACATTCCACTTTTCTCCTCCAGCCCAGTCTTATAATTTTCCATCGCGAAGTTAATAATTTTATCAAAAAAAGGTTGCACTCGATCTTAGTTGTCAAATCCTTTGCTTTAGCTCCTCTACAACAGGGGGGAGGCTGACTTCCTTTTTGCACCTCCCCCGCTCGCTCCGAATTTAAAAAGATTTTTTTCCCTTTTTTAATCCAAGTTCCAATTACTCACGGGTTATTCTTTTAAAGTCCAAATTTTCAATGGAAGAAGTCAGCGCTCTCCGTCGAATGGCATGCGGCTTCGCTCGGCAGGGTAAGCGGAGGACTCACAGCACCACCACCCCCGTCACCCGCTCCGCAGCCTTTAAAAAGGCTCCTTCGCAGGTCGGGGGGGACGCAAACGGTGCCCGCCGAGTCACCATGCCCATGGGTTTCAGCGCCCATGGTTTTTGAGGGTCCCCGCGTCGCCGGCGCGGTAGAACCCTGCCCCTGCCGAGCAGGCTCCCTCCGGAGCTCGGAGGGAGTCCGCCATTCGGCGATGGCGCCAACCCGGAAGAGGTGTAATGAATGATTTTGGAAGACATGTTTACTCTCCATCCACAATCATCATTGTGTAAGGAACTTGGGGGTTGGGGTAGTTAACAACAACAACAACAACAACAACAACAACAACAACAAATAATTCTATAAATTGACTTGCTGGGGATTTAAATCCAAGTTTCAAGAAAACCTAACTGACTTCTACAATTTGTTCCATATTTTGAAACCCTGACAAAAGGATTAGGGAAGTTCTACTAGCAGACATCTGTCTTCCTTCACTCCTCACCAATTCCCTCAAAGCAAATTACCCACTAAGCCTGTGGATCTCCAGATGTTGTTGGATTTCAACTGTCATTAGTTACAGTCACTGTGGCCCAATGGTCATGGTTGATGGGAACTGTAGTCCAACAACATCTAGTGGACTGCAAGTTTCCCATTCTTGGCCAAGGTCACACCACTCTAGCACAACCTGGACCAAACTCCACTCTCATGGCAGAGCAGAGGATGCTTGTCACAGTCTGCCGCTGTCTTCATTTTAGGCCATATCTCTACAAGAACTAATCTGAAGCAGGGAGGGGGTTAGCATGACTAGGCCTTCATCTTTCATTAAGCCTTGTCACTCTAATTACAAGCTAGCTGCAAAAGGCCAGACAGTTGTTAAAGGCATCCACTCTGCTGTCTCTCCCTCCTCTCCTACCACAGAATAGAACTGCTGATTTCTCATGCACTTTCCACTGCTTTATGAAACTAGGAATAATTTACCAGTATTATACATGATATGCAAGCATCATGTACAAGTACAGAGTGTCACAGTGATTAGAGTGTCGGACTAGGACCTGGGAGACCAGGGCTCAAATCCCCACTCATCCATGAAGCTTACTGGGTGGTTGTGAACCAGTTACTGACTCTTTGCAGTTGTTCTGGGGATTAAATAAGGAGAACTATATACACAACTTTGAGCTCTCTGGAGAAAAAGGTTGGATATAAATAAATAGCAATCATTGTAATGTATTATAATTATAATGTTTGAGCCTGGAACAAAATATGCTCTTTAAAGTTAAGGCTTTTAATAAGTGATAGTAGTTTTACACTGGAATTTAAAGCATCTCTAGGGTCTTGTATACATATGCTCATGTACTTCCAAATATTGCTGAGTTCTTGTATTATATGAATCATGCATTATATCACTTTTTTCCAGCAAAGTGTCCGCCTCCAGCATTTGTGCATGGATATGCCAATTGTAATTAAAACCTCCCACAAAAATACACTTCAGAATTTATTCATACTGACAAGTGCTCCTTACCCTGTGAACTTTCAGCTCATTGAGTTGAGCCAAACAGCAGCCTTGTTCCTTGGAGGGATTTCTCCCATGCCATTGGGAGTAAGGGAGGCTTGGCCCTCCAAGCTATAAAGCCTTTGCAGATGACCTGTTCATGATCTATTTATGACTCTCCCTTTCTCTCTCTCTCCCCTGCCCCACCTTTCAATAAGCTCCCAGAGAGAACAATGGAATTATAGCTATTTATATACCAAAGGAGATAAATGGATAGCTAAATAGCAGAGTGAATATGAATAACCAGCAGTTTTGAACAATGAACATTTAAGTAACGACAAGACAGGGAGGTCTGTCAGGATATGTTGTTGTAGATAGATAGATAGATAGATAGATAGATAGACAGATAGACAGATTTTAAAAGCAGCTGTGTTGGTCAATAAGGAAAAAACCCTCTAAAACCCACTTCATTAGACTCCATCAAAATATCACAAAAATTAACACTGGCAAGCTTTTGAGTACTGCAGAACTCTTCATCAGGCAAAATCAGGCAAAAAGCAGGGTGTTGGGGGTGGGAGTACAAAAACTATATTGGATTTTGTAGCCATAAGGTAGACCCAGGTCCAATATGGATATTGCAGGCTGAATAAAGTCTCTGCTACATATTCCAGGTATCATGTTGCACATCTAAAATTCTGAGATAAAGAACCAATAGCTGCTCCTCATTTCTGAAAACATAAAGCTTCTTAAGCAAAGCGCATGGGCCCCTGGTTAAGCAGAAAGCAGAGCTAGTGTTTCACTGTAGCTTTGGGTTGGTTTTGATGCAGTATTTTACCATGGTTTTCCCAACCTGAAATGTCTATAAGAAATGATAGTCATAATTAGAAACCCAGCTATTGCCTGGTCAGTATTTCAAGCCCAAGTTGGCCATTGTAAGAAGTAGGATGGTTCTTCCCGGTAGATAGTCACACTCAGAAGGGTTCTTCTCATCTTCTTAAGTATCAGGTGTCCCTTTGTAATAATACAGTGAAATATCTGATATGTGACAATTTGAAGATCTCCACTGATATTCAGAATTGCTATCAGCTGCTATGTTTTCTTCCAGGCCTATCTAAATGGCAGGACAAGAGAGAACTGTTTAATGTTTAGGGCCTTGTGAATAGCATTAAGATTTTGAAGAGAATATAATTTGGGATTAGTTTTTCTGACAATGTTAATGCTATAAGATATACCCTTTCCAAAAGAAAACAAAAAATCTACAGGTTCCAACTTTTTCTTATGTTTGTGGAAACTTGTGTATAGAGATCTCTGTCAGCTCTTTCTTGACTTTGCCTGATGATTTACTTTGCAACTCCCATTGGCCTCACGAGTGGCATGCCATATATCTTGCAGCAAAAGGAAATGATTAGAGAAAGGAAACTATAAGACTTCTTGCAGGTTGTTCTTATCAGTTAAAGAAATGAGGACTTACCAACAAGCCTTGTTCACCTGGCTTTCCTGGCTCTCCCTTAAACACAAAATGTTATCAACATCAATGCCATTGTTTACATTCAGTTTGTGCTTTAATAAATCATAGAGTTAACTGCTACGAGATGGCAAGTAGTCTAGATCACTGGTCTTAAACTGGTGGGTCAGGATCACCGCTTGATCCAAGGTGGGCCGTAACAGGAGCACTACAACCATGCAAATATATGGTAAAAGACTAAGGAATGTGTCCTCAAGTACATGCTTGGGTTAAAAGTGGATCCTGCCTCTGAAAAGTCTAGATGGCTTTTAAAAGGAGATTGGAATAGACAAAGTTATGGAGGATATGTCTATCAATGGCCATTAGTGATGAAAGCTATATGGAGATTCTGGATGGGATTCATCAAACCAGTCCTCTCAGTGGAAGCCCTGCACAAGAACTTCCTCCTATGCACCTGGGCTTTCTTCTCCCGCCACATGCCCCCCAAAACTGGGTTGGGAGAACCTCCAGAATGGTGCATGGGGGGTGGGAACAGGAACATTTTTCTGTCTGGCAAGCTGTAATGCTTGGCCTGAAACAACTTGACAACCACAACACTAATTTCTACCCTCCATGTTCAGAGGCCACTGAGCATCAGATGCTGCGGACCAACAACAGGGTGTGTTTTTTTAAAAAACAAAAACAAAAACCAGGATTTATACACTGCTTAATCATCACACTGCAAAATGGTTTGTATAAAACCATCTCTGTGCCTGCTTCGGGGCTTCCATAAAGTACTGAATTGGCAATTGCATGAAGCAGGGCTCTTCCTATGTTCTTTTAATGCCAACTGTCGCTTTGTTATATTGCAGTGAAATATCTATTGACGAATATGTGACCATTTGGAGAGCACCTGATATGCCTTGCTTACCAGAATTTCCTGGCTGCTGCTGTTCACAGAAATGTGACCAGATTCTATGTGCCACAGATCTGGCAGTGTTCTAAGAGGATATGCTCTTTAATTAGCTGGGTGGCGTGTAACAATATTTTTAAGTGTTATAGGGCAAGTTCTAATTTTAGACATTGAATCAGATCAAAGAGTTGATCAAGTACATATCAGGCCAGGGCTTATAAGGTGCTATGATAGTCATCGTCCTCTGGAAGACAAATCTGTCAATGTTTTGAAAATGAGTCAGTTGACATAAGAACAAATTATAAATGCTTAAATGAGGGGCTGTTTCCCAGGTGGTGCTAAACTACAACTATCCTCATTGATGGGAGTTGAGAGTCCAGCAACATCTGGAAGGCCACATATTAGTCACCCTGGTCTAAAAGTAAATAAAAATGCTTTCTTACTTAATAAAAAATCAAACACCCATACATTAATAATTAAAGACTATTTGTTTATCTTCTCTTAATGTTAACTATCACTGAAGAAGTAGCTATAAAATCAAATGCAATGCATTTGCTTTTTAAAGGTTATTCAGAATGAAGGCTGTGCAGAAATGCTTTTGCTATGAGTGCAATACAGCCACATAGCAGTTCTATAAAGTGAATGCCAGCCAGCTATCTAAAATTATGTGGAAAGATCAATCTGTATTGAAGATAGAAGACCAGGGCATCTGAGTATTATTTCTTACGTTGTTACTTATACCTGCCTTTTCCTCTGATGGAACTCTAGGTGACTTGCAGGGGAAAAAACAAGATTGCTAAAAACATTGACAAAACAATAATTAAAAAAACAATTAAACACCATCACCACTATTATTATTATTACCGGTATATTACAGTGCCTAGTCACACTGTATCTGCAAGTAGCATCACACATTCCCAATGTGCATCTGTAATTCCACTCACAAAACATGGATAATGAATACTTCTCAGCTATAAGAAGCCTTTCTACGTCTATGATATTAACACACATGGATGGCTGACTCACCGGTAAGCCAGGCATTCCGCGAGGGCCATCTTTGCCAGTATCTCCAGGAGGACCCCTTGGTCCAGGAGGCCCCGGAGGCCCTGGGGGTCCAGCTTGTCCTTGGTCACCCTGAACACCAGTCAGTAAAATCAGCATTAGTAGACAGCTTTCGAATCTTAGCAGATAAGCTCTCAATTGCACAAAACACAGTAAGAGAGAGAGATAGAGAGGCGATATTCAAGGGAAGAGTTCGTGAAGGGGCAAAAGAGCTCAAAGCATATGTTAAACAAAGATCTCGATCCAGCTGTGTGCAGAACCATCAAGATGGATGGTGCTGTCATATTTGACAGCACAGCACCTGTGTGTGGAGGAAAGGGGACTGGACTCCAACCTCTCAGCCTCAAATAACTTATTGGCACTACCGATGGATTCTCAGGTGGCAGCAGAGACTAGGACCATAGCCAACGTATGCTAGTAAGCTGGCTGTGGCTGATCCTCTCAGACAAGGATTTGGCCTCAGTTATCGGTGTTTTCACAAGCTTCCTGCTTGGATTACTGCAATATACTCTATGTGAGGCTGTTGTTGAATATGCTTTGAAAGATGCTAGTGTCAGCCGTCTGAAATGGGACTTTCACCTAAGGTTCTGGATACAAAGACAGAATCATATCCACAATCCTAGCCCTAAAAAGCACACTAGTGCAGCCTATAACCATGTGCATTACACATGCAGGTATAGGGGATTGTACATTGACTACCTACATTAGGATGATTTCAGTTTGTGAAGTTTGTTTTCTGCATTAGGACACTATGCAGGAATGTTTAACACAAACTTGCAAAATTCTACCGATACATTTCTGCCATGGGAGTAGCCAGGACTTTTGTTAGGGGGGCAGGGAGGCAGAACCTCAGTTTGCTATGTATTTTTATTTATTTTTATTTATGGGGGGGGGCAGCTGCCCCTCCCTGCCCTCCCTTGGCTACGCCCATGATTTCTGCAAAGGGGCAAATGTTTACTTGGCCGGCATGTTCATTTTAAAAACTGAGTGATTAGACCTGTGTGGAGGCCGTAAAACTTTTATGGGCAGCTTACAAAACTGGTTCATGAGACCCAGCAAGCGACACTGACTGAGCTCTAAGCAGGCTCTGAAATATAACTGCCTTGTTGAAAAGCTGTACAGTACTTTTCATGCTATAAATCAAACAGCAATAATATTTAATCTCTCTTTAGCAGCCATTTTATAGCGACAATTGAGAAACAACATTTACAGCTTCAATATATCCACATTGGAATAATTTAATCTAGTTTGGGCAACGAACCGTTAAATCGCAATGATTCCTCTTCAAAAATACTAAGTTCTGTCCAGTTTCCAGTAAAAAGCTAACAGAAAATAGTTGGCAAAATTAATTTTGTGGTTTACGGCAAAGCTCCATGCAGTGTCTTCTAGCCCTTTGCAAATAAATAAATAAATAAATTCCATTTCATTATGAACTATGTGGTTCAGCAATATTTACAATTCAGCAATCAGCTGCAAGCAAAAGCATGGCAAAAGGTGCAGAGAGAGATTATGCACTACCTTAATGAGGCGGCGTTTAATGAGCTGCTGATCAGCAGAGAGAAACCCATGATTGATTTTAGGAAACACCATCTGATCAGGCAGGTGAGGTCAAAGGTTGAAGTTCAGAGGTGAAAGAATTGGAGAATAGACATCAGAAGGCCCCAAGAAAGAAATAGAAATATATACATTAGACTTGCAATAGCAAATATAATAATCAACTGGTGCTTGTGTCTGGTAAAGGAATCTATGCTTTCTTTTAAAAGAATTGCAGCACTAATCTAAAGAGAAATAGTCTATTCATTACATTGTCACCTAATGAATGCAAAGGTAATGCAAGTCAAGCTTACTCTTAAACTTCTCTTGAAACTATGGGTTTTATTCTTTTTTTGGCCAAGATTTAGAACTACACTGAACACCTTTATTATGCTTCACAAGCAAAGATTCCCAGAGACAAAGCACCAGTTCAGCATTTAGTCAGACTTTCCAAACAGCATATTGTGCCATGAAGAATGGTGCCATTAAAATGACATACTGAGCCTGCTGGTCCATAGATAGCTTAAATCATTTCTGCTTAATACTTGAAAAAATGGAAAACATGTGCTCAAGTGTGAAGCCATGAATGCATAATAAACTGCATTATTACTCTTAGCGTTTTGATGTAGATTCATTTGAGGCATTGTGCATCCTTGGGTGCCCTTTACAAGCCGAGTTGCAATACAGTTCCTGCTAAGAAAATTCTCATTAAGAACACACACGGCTGGAAGCTGGCAGAGATACCAGCATACGTAATCTTAGTCTTGTGGCCTCTCATACGTCAGGTAGTTCCACTGATACCTGGATAGCACAACAGCACTGAAGCAGCACGTGTGATGACAATTACGATATGTAGGGTGGGCTAGCCAGCTTCCAAAAACAAACTAAGTATTCATGACACTTCTATGCTGATACAGAAAGACTGGCTAGCTGGTACAGGTCAGCCACAAACCTTGACGGTCAGGATCTGATTACTGTGAAGAGCAGCAACTGTGGGAAAGCCTGGCAGACCCTAGGAACACACACATGGTACCAAAATAACACGACACAAAACGTCACACAGAACAACAACTTAATAACAGACATGACATTTAATAGGTTCTTATCTCTATCGTTATTTTTGTTGCCTGTTAGAAATTCTGTTTTCTATTTAGGGGTCCAAGAAAGTTTAAGGCCACTCAGAATTATAAATGTTTAATTTTTTATTAAAAAGAAAAACAGGTCATAATTTTGAATATTTATTAGTTTTTAGTACATTAGCAGGAGAGAAAGACACCTTTTTTTAGCATATGTTAAGCTAAGGCCACAGGAGCCATGTAGGCAACAAACTCTGAAACAACAGATCTTTCTAACTTCATTTTAAAATCTTCTCTTTACCATGCAACACAAAGCACATGAACTGACAGTATTTATAGACATTAATACACTGGACATTGGACTAATGCTAGATCCAGAGTGTTAAAAAAAAAATTGAGATCAACATTCGGTACGTATAGAGCTGTATTTCATGTACATGATGAAGTTCAACTCTTCCATTTCCCATTGACTGGCTCACTGCTATATTTTAACACCATTTACACAATCAGAAAAGGCTGTCAGATGCGACAAGAGCGCCCAGCTTCTTGTACCTCTCAAGTACCGCACTGGATGATTGAGAAGGAGGGGTGCATTAGACGCCAGCAACCTTTGCAATATAGGTGAAAAATGTCCTCCGATAATCTTCAGGGAAGAATGTTACACAAAGAGCCCCTGAGATTACTTCTGATTTGCCACAGGATTCTGCTTTTTCCTTTCCTTTTTACTCTTAGTGTAAGTCATTACCGAGCCACCTCTTCTTTGGAGTGTTTTAAAATAATTTTGTTAAAGCAAAGGCCTTTCCTATCAGTTTGCTCTTACATATTTCCATTAATTTTGGTTCAGCGATTCGTCACCTAATTCTAAGGAATGAGAGAGGATTTCTTTTTTTAAAAATCAAGGCAAGTATTTTGGTTTGGTTACTTCTTTAAAAAAACACTCTTGTGGCCCCCATAAGTTTTGAATACATATCATATGCATAAAATAACCCTCCCCTCCAAATTCAGATAAGCAGAGGAGAAGAAACCCTGCTTACAGAAACAGCAAACTAGATGGAGTTTTCATTCATTTTACTGCTCAGTATATGTGTTGAAGAACAGGGGTGCAGAACTAAATTGGCAAAAGAGCCACAGTTCCTTAAGAGGAACCTTCCAGAACCCACATGCTGGTATAGTGGTACCTCGGTTTTCAAGCATCTCAGAAGCTGAACATTTCAATTTTCGAATGCTGAAAACATGGAAGTAAATGCTTTTGTTTTTGAACGCGCCTTGGAAGTCAAATGGCTTCCACTGCATGTTTTTCTATTTTCTCCATTGAACTTGCAGCCAGTCCTTTGCGCCTCAGTTTTTGAACGTTTCGGAAGTCGAACGGTCTTCCGGAATGGATTATATTTGAGAACTGAGGTACCACTGTAGTAGGCTAGACCAGAGACAAAAGTGCTCAGAGTAATGGATGTGACTCTTAACATTGTACAGGAGCTGCATTGCAGAAACACTCGTATCGGAGGTTTCAACATATACATACCGAATGCACATGTTTTTCTATCCAGCTACTCAAAAGGCATTGGCAACTAACAAAGGCATTCCCACTAAGAAAAAGAAAAGGATGAAGGTGTGATGAAGGGATGGGGAGCAGTGTGGCCTGGAGAGGAGCTGGATAGAGAAGGCTGAGGCCACATCCAGAACCAGAGCCTGAGATTCCCAACCCTTGTTGTCTAGATATATGCACCTCTTTTTTTTCTTATGATAACCAGAATGCCTGCAATTCATTAGCCTTTTTCTGCACATTACAGCTTCAACTCTTACTGAATAAAAACAGAAACTATGTCCAAAGAAATTAGACACACACACACACACACATATATATATATAATATCGGTTTTAAAAGCGGATCAATTTTCTTTTAAAAAGTAATGTTAATTAAAATGACCATTCTAGGGGAAAATTGAACATCTTTTTAACAGGAAATTTTTTATTCAGAAACCTTGATGACTGCAAATATGAAACTCAAGAATATTCACTGTGAATTTTCATAATGAAATTGATAAAATTCATGTGGGCACATCCACAAATTTAGATGACTTTTAAAAAGGATTAGGTGAGTTCACAGAGGCACGATAGCCAAAGGTAACCTAAATGTACTGAGGCATTTCACCTCTATATACCAGATTCTGGGATCAAAGAATACACCTATTGCCCCCGTGACTTGACTGTGATCTTCCAGGATATAGTTGGAAACAACATGGTGGAGTAGATAGTTCTTAGTCTATGCATTGTTCTTAAGCTCAGTGATTTACAACCATAATTTATACTGCAGGATTAGCTGTGTAGGGAACAATCCTATAGTCATTGTAGGCACCACAGGATATAGTGGATCACCCCTTCAGTGGGTGGAGAGGAAGGTCTGTCTTCTGAGAAGGAGGTATGTACATGGATGCCTCCTTGGAGTAACATTAGAAAGGTCTACTACCATTGTTCTTCCACTGTCAGTGATGCTTCAATGCCTGAGAAGGCAATTCAGAGATGGGGATTGGGGGCCAGTTGAGAACTGCCCAATCAAAAAACCCAAAAATCCTCTTTTCCTGGAAGTGTCCCCAGAACAGGGGTGGGAAGTACACCAACTCTGGAGCTGGCCTACTGATTCCAAAACCCATAAATGCAACCAATGGGAGGGAAATACAAAGTGTGGGGTGAGAGAAAAGGATGGCAATGGTTGAAAAAAGAAGTAAGTCCCTTACAGCTTGGGAAGTCGTATTTCCTGCACTGTGGATTCCCTCACCTGGCTCTAGGTAGGAGCCATGGCTCAGTGACAGAGCCAGAGGCATAACTAAGATCCCTTTCACCCTTGGCAAGGTGCTGTATCAGTGTCGTGCCCCATCTCTCCCCCCCCCCATGACTTTACTGCAAAAGCTGCACTAGAAATTGCTATGTTTTACGCAGCCCAAGTACTCAAAGCATCTGGAATGAGGGTGGGGAAAAACTGCATGCCTTTGTGCGGGACACGAATCTTTCCCTACATTTGATCTCACCATGACAGTACCTGTTGTCATGCACTCCATAGTCTGTATAGGTGATTTTGTACCACCCCTGTGCCTGTGCCCCTGGTGGGGCCAGTTCTGTCAACCCCAAGGTATGCCCAGGGCTGTATTAAGCATATGCAGTGCCGGGGTGCAAAGATCCATCCCCTCAGGTTGCCTAGTCCCAGGTGTGCAGGAGGGCGGAGCCAGCTGGCCGCCTCAGCATCTCTCTGGCTCGGTCACCCCCGAACTCACAGCACAGAAGTGCCTGCAGCAATCCAACTGACGGGCGGGCTCTTCCCTGGACTCAACTTTTGGGCCCCGGACTCTCAGCCTGGTGCCCCTGAGAGCCCGGTGCCCAGGTGCCCCGCACCCCTAGCGCCTATGGGTAAGATGGCCCTGAGTACACCTCTGGGTAAAGCACATGCTGACATCTTGAGTTAAAAAGGTTCTGACAGCAGGTGATACGAAAGACTTCTGTTAGAGATCTTGCAGACAATACTGAGCTAGATGGGCAGTAAGCTTGACCAGCATGAGGCAGCTTCCTGTGCTCTCCTATGTTCTTCTTTGCCCAACTTTGCAAGTCATCTCAGTGTCCATTATCTCAGAGGATACTGGAGCACATCTCTTGGACTTCCTTGGGCTTGTCATTTTCTCAAATGTGATAGATGTGCTACTTGCAACAATCCTAAGAAAGCTACCCTTCCTTCAGGAATGAAGCAATCTGTGCAGGAAGTTCCTGTTGTAGGAGGCTTGCTGCGACTACCTTTGGATAACTGCTCCACAGACAGCACTTCATAATTTCCCTGCATATTTACAACACGGTAATATATTATGTAGCTTCCTTTGTGAACACTGCCGGCTGTGAGCAAACCTTTGCCTATCTACTGTGCCTCTCAGGGTAGAAACAGCAAAGTCTCCTTTTGCTCCTGACCTTGCTGCACAAGCTTACATATTCCTGTGAAGATCTGGCAAACAAGGCAGGAATTGCCACCTGCTGCTCACTTGCACTTCGTACATTTACAGCCAGCTGCTACTATTTCACATCAGATCACTCGAGCTGAAGGCCAGAGTGATCCTGACACATTATATGATGGCCTCCCCGCCCTACAACCACCTCAAGCTCCAATTAATCTCTCAGGCGGGTGCTCATTATTGTACCTGCTCTAGGGAATATAGTGTCTTGCATCATTCCCTGTGTATTGCCAAAGACTCGCAGCAGGAGCTTTATATAAACCCTTTTATTGCAACTGCTGCTTTCTCCATCAGCAGCCAAACTAAAACAATAATACACCACAGAGTATGAGAAGGCCAAAGGGCATTCTTCCTCCCAACATGTGCATTCATTCAAAGCAGAGCTTTAATTTTAATGGAGGGTGTCACTTCTTGGAAACTTTGCAGTCATAAGAAATAATCCGATATGAAATGGTTGTATTCTTGGGAGGGGGAAGGGAATGTTTTGTAATCAGTGCGGCCTCTTCGAAAAATGTGGCATTCAGTGATCTATTTCTACTCATGCCTTTGCAGGGAATAAACGTTCCAAAGAGACGTCTTTGGGTTTTAAAAGTATTTGCATTCCTCCAGAGTTCTGCATCATCCACAAGTAAACAGTTTTGGATAATGGAACTTCCTCATGCAAATAATGAATGACGACGCTGAAGACGCATCAGATCTAGCACTCTAAAACTTCATAGGATAATTTATGACTATTACTATTTTTTCACCCAGGTGCATAGTCAAGTTCTCATAAATGCATCTAACACACATTTTGATTCATGTTTTATTCTACTGCTATCATTTTGCAGTGAACTGTGCTCACATCAATGGGGGAAAACCAATATATGCATGCAAATAAACAAATATATGCTTTCTTATATTAATGTCAGTCAAGCCCTAGTTTCAGTCCATTTCACAAAATTGTAGAATTGCAGAGTTGGAAGGGAGCCTGAGGGTCATCTAGTCCAACCCCCTGCAATGCAAGAATCTCAACTAAAGGATCCATGACAGATGGCCTTATCAAACCTCTGCTTAAAAGCCTCCAGTGAAGGAGAATCCACTACCATCCAATAATGCTAAAAACCTCTGGGCAATTCGTCATATACAAAGAATCAACCATCTTTCCAGTTTTACATCCCCCCCTTCCAATATTTCACATTTATCAGCTTCAAAGCGCAACACAAACCCATCTGAAGTGTGCCTTATAACATATAAAATGTTCAGTTCCAACTGAGGAATAAATAGCACATTCTCAACCATTTGCTCCAAACAACCAATTTTTGCAACTCATTTTGTAAGACATATCCCAATATCTATTTAATTATTTATGAAGACATAAAACCAAGCAGCTCTGGATGTCTTCCTGAAAAAATCAGGTTTGCTACTAGTAATCATTATATATGCTTAATTAGGGCTAAGACTTGAAACAAGAGTGGGGTGCATTTAGTGAACATTTTCTCACCCTGAAGGGCAGTGCCTATTAAGGATGTACTGACCATACATCGTTTTGTCAAATCTAATGCACTGTGTGATTATTTCATTGTTATGGGGAAGGGAAAGAACTATTCCAAACTTTCAGGAGAGTAGAGCTGTCATCAGGAAACCAGCACACACACACACACACACACACACACACACACACACACAGACAAGATGCACTACAGACAGGCGGTATTTCAGGAAACTTTTTAGTTAGCTTGAAAAGTTACTCTTTTCATGTTGCAAATCGTTTCTGGGCAGCATTCTTTCAACCCTAATTTTAATTATGTGAATTAGTACCTCTGTGGGGGATGGACTCAAAATTGGCTAGTAGATGTTTAATTATAACGATGGGTTGACTAATCTATCAACATCCTGCAACAGCATTCTACCAAATGGAGCTGTTTTTTGTGGGAGGACTGCAATTCACATATAATATGATGTGGCTAGTTGAAAAGGAAGAGCACTTTCTGATAGGTTAGCTCCCATAGGAACTCGATTCTGGGTTCAACAGCCCAATCAGAGGTTTGCTAACTTACTGAATGGATTGGCCAAATGAGTATCTTTCAGCCTCAACTACGTGCTCATAAACCTGGCATGGCGTGGGACTGTGGTAAAGATGAAGTAGACATGAATCACAAACCACTACAAGTGCTGCAGAATTTATTACTTCTGCTTTATTATTGAGCATCTGCTCATGCGTTAGAGAGGCAATCAGAGGCAAAACAAGGGTTAATCATACAAGAATATTAACTAGAGAGTCCTAACAGTTTTACCAAAGCAAAAGAATCTGTTTAATCACTCAAGTTAACAAAGGTTAAGATAATAAAAGGAAGTTCTGAATGCCTTCGCTTTCTGGAACTTAATCCCTCCTGCTGAAGACATTTGAAAGATGCTATCAGTTGCGTACAGCCCCAGCTGTTAAAAAAATTTACTTGGAACACTCCATGTGGAGAAAATAATTTTATGAAAATAGTTAAGTATGCACCCTGTGTGGCTTCTTATTGCACCTAGACCCCAAAACTAATTTAAAGTCAGCTGCTGGATAATGATTGTGAGACCTGATAAACAATAAATCTTTTCTATATCAGAACTGAATGGCAGTAGTGCTTTATTATCATTTGCAGAAAGGGGATAGGAAATAGATTAACATACTCAATTAGAGCCGTTTAGTGCATGCTCAAGGTCTATTTTCATTAATTACTGCTCTGGTTGGACAATAAATCATGAATGATCTTCAAGTGCCAAGGTTCTTTAAGTAAAAGTCATTTTGAAATATTGGAAGTGCCTGCTAATTTCTCTAGAGCAAAGACTTCCAAGTACAGCTGAAGTAAACAGAAGCTGCACATTGGGTGGTACACAGAACTGTCCGGCTTAATTCTTCCTTCTTCAGGATAAAACTGATGGAGAGCTCTTCAGACATTTGGTGATATAAGTGTTTACAAAAAGAATAACTCTTCAGGAGACTTTAATATGTATTAAGTCAGTTCCACTTGTAGACGTTGTCCTGCAATACCCTAAATGAAAATCTCCTGTAAGTAGGCCAGAGGTTTTCAACCTTTTTTGAGCCCACGGCTCCCTTGACCAACTACATTCTTTCTGTGGCACCCTTGCAGGGTTCAGAAGCCCAGTTATGGCAGCCTCTCACCCCTTTTCAAATACCCTCCCTTGTGGAGTGTTTCCTCAACTTCCTCTCCTTGAATGTCCTCTGGGCAGCCACTGCTGCCACCCCTGGTCTCTGAACTGCCTCTGCTACCCCAAAGAGAGGTGTATGGGGCCTACTAGTATGCAAATTTCTGTTAACTTTGAGAGTTGAGCTTAGCTCTGTGGGGAAAGGCCATGCAAAACTCACACCTCCACCTTCTTGTCTCTCCACTTCCTCTGCTTGAGGGAAGGTGGAAAGGTTGCCAGATCAACATTTTGAAAATAATGCTGTAATGTGTGTTCCATGCAATGCTAGTGTGCCTCATACTAGTAGGTATAGGGCCTACTAGCACGCAAATTTCATTCACTTCTGTCAAAAGGTAGGGAGGTATCCTAATAGTGAATGGGAGGTACAAAGCAGACTTGGATAGACCCTGAATCAAACTATTCAGTCTACATAGCACCTTAAAATGAAGTGGGCTTTCTGGAAGTACCTAATCAAGGGACCCTGACCATTAGGTCCAGTCATGGCCAACTATGGGGTTGCGGTGCTCATCTCGCTTTATTGGCCGAGGGAGGCGGCGTACAGCTTCCAGGTCATGTGGCCAGCATGACTAAGCCACTTCTGGCAAACCAGAGCAGCACATGGAAACGCCATTTACCTCCCCGCTGGGGTGGTACCTGTTTATCTACTTGCACTTTGACATGCTTTCGAACTGCTAGGTTGGTAGGAGGAGGGACCAAGCAATGGGAGCTCACCCCGACCTTCTGATCGGCAAGTCCTAGGCTCTGTGGTTTAACCCACAGCGGCACCTGCATATCGTCAGTGCACATTCCTAATTTTTACTGGACAAGGTGTCAATTGTGTACTCTGGAAAGAAGAAACAGTGAGAATTTTAGCTATACACTGTCTAGATCTGGAAACAAAAAAATGTTCCTGTGTCAGTCAGCTAGTTAAATGTTTATGCCTGGGTGCCTAATATTTTAGAGCCACAACTGTTACTAACCAGATTAGTATCTTTTTCCCCCCAGAGGACTAAATTCTTATAATTAGAAACTATAATCTAGTTTCTTCACTCAATAATCCTGTGAAATAAAAGTTACTGAGTTGCCAAAATCCATTTAGTATAAAGTCTCAGTGGTCTAATAGCAGCAAGTCTACCAGTCCAACCCAAACAATTTACTGTCTGTGCCATTGTAGAAACTTGCCAGAGGAAGAAGATGCTTGCCACCTCTTTACTGCACTTCAGTGCCAAGATAAATTTGCCCAAAAGGTAGGATCATGCACAAAAGCCAAGCAACACAATGCGTTTCATCTGGTATTATTGTGACCAGGTTCTGAGAAACACATTTCTCAGATATGGTATAAGCTCTCCTTTTCCATCAGTATGTAATTCAGTTCACTTAGAGACTGCTACCCCTAACAGCTGGGGAAGTTTTTGGTTTTGGGCAGAGCAGGGATATGAAACTGAGTTTCAGGCTTCCATCTTTCCACAGTTGCTACTGCATCAGAACAAAGCAATGCAACAGGTAAAAGCTGAACCAAACAAGGTTCTGTTGCTGTCCTAAAGGGATCTCTTCTTGTGCTGCAACTTGTGGCACAACTCTCACATCAAATTCAGCTGTTCACAACCTGAGAACTGCACATTGGCTGTGATATTGTGAGGGATATTTGATCTTGGTGCTAGAATTATCACTACCTTCAGCTGACATCCTGAAACACACTGCCACTCCAAACTACTGGATGCAAATAATTTTCAAAACAAACACACATCAAGCTATGCTTCCAGTTAACCAGTTATACAGGCTGACTTCTGAGAATTTAAAAAATGTCTCTTAGCATTTACATTTTAAAATTATTAAAATGAATTATTTGGGCAATGCCATTTGATTTCACATGGGTAATATTCTTTGCAGTGCAATCTTATGAATGTTTCCTTGGAGTAAGACTGTGTTCAGATGAGAATGAGTCTAGCCTCAGATGTCTTCCTCTACCTCAAGCATGGCTACAAGGAGATCAGGAGTTTCTATCTCCATTTTAAAATTAATTATAGTTTGCTGTGTCATCCAAATCCTAATCTTAGCTATGGTTAGTGAAAACAAGTCAGCTTACACTACACTATGGTTTAAATCTGGCTCATTCCCACCAACCACTGTTAAAATTAACCTCAATTGCAATTGGCTTTGGATGGCATGACAAGCTGTAATTAATCACAAGCTTCCCAACACCTCCATGCTGGTGTGGGGAGCGTTCAAATCCAGGGGGAGGCGACAATCATTCTTATAATGTTAAATTATGGTTTAGTCCAGTGGTTTTCAAAGCGTGTGGAGCACTGCACTGATATGGCAGGAGAGGGTGTAAGAAAGATTCAAGGGCAATGAATATAATATTTTGGGAATAATTTATGTTCTTATGTACCTGCATTGTTTTATATCTTATGGATGCCCCATGATCATATTGTAAAGCAGTTGTGTTCTACGTTATAAATCAAGCACTGTTAGGAGTTGTTACAATGCATTCCTTACCAATAAAAAATTCGGGGTGGAGGGAGCAATTTTTGTTCTGAAAGTGTGGCCCAGAGAAAAAAGTTTGAGAACCACTGGTTTAGTGTTTTCAAGGGTGGTGCATCCCATTTTGCCACTTGACGGTCTGTTTCTAGCACCTCCAAGCTGGCTGGAAAAGTCTCCTGTCTGAAACTGCTAATCAGTGTCAACGTTACTGAGCTAGATGGACCCAGTGGTGTTGCAACGGGGGGGGGGGGGGGCGGTGCGCCCTGGGTGCCATGTCTGGGGGGGGGGGTGACAAGAAAGCACCCCGCGGGGGCTCACGGCGGCGTGAGCAGCCATCGCGCTGCCACAGCTGCATGTGGAGGATCCTCAGTTCTCAGCTGCAGCCACACATGCGCTGTACATAGCAGTTTGCCGCTGGCACTGCTCAAGCGCCGTACAGATGGCAGTGAGATCCCTCTGTTGCCACTACAGCCATGAACGGATGATCCTCCATTCGTGGCTGCAGCCGCGAGCAGAGGATCCCAGCACTGTCTGTATGGCGCTGGAGCAGCGTCGCTATGTATGGCACATGCGCTGTATGTAGTGACACCACACATGCACAGTACATAGCGGTTTGCCGCCCTGGGTGTCACGATGCCTTCATTCGTCCCTGGATGGACCAATGGTTTTACTACTGTTTTAGAGTCCTTGGCCACTCATTTACAGTGATAAGGACAGTCAAGCTCACTACAGCATTTTGTATTCATAATAAAAGTTTGAAAAACAGAGTAAAAATGCTGAAGTCGTGAATATGGAACTAAAAAGATCAAACTGTTAAAAAGAAAATCCCTGAAAACTGTTCTGGCTCTGTAAACTATTTTCAAAACCACATTCCTTGCCTGCCATATAACATCAAATGTGTAGGACCCTATCCAGAAATCCTGAGTTCATAAATGCTTCATCATGACTATATATGGCCGTTATGAAATTCCAAAGATATAATAATGTTCAGCCTAAAACATGTTGGCCAGGATCCAAAGGGCTGCAAGTGGAAAGGAAATTACTCCTTGCAGTTTCAGGCAAGGACGTACAAATCCTAGAGTAAGAAATGAATGCATTGAAAGAAAATGTGCTACTTTTGATCTTCACATTTGGAACAAAATCCCTGTAAAACGTTTTATTTTCCTCGTGCAAAGTTCTACTACAAGCTGAAGAAGGAAGCTTTCCCATGAGTGTTGGGCTGCTAGACATTTGGAGTCCAGCCAGACAAAATCAATGGGCACACTTCCAAGTAAGATATTAAGGTCTGAGCTGTTAGATCAGTAAAATCTTTAGTACTGTTGTTGGATATACCAGCCAACATTTCACAGATAACAAATAGGGCTATGCCTTTGCCCCCTGTTGTTCTACCAAAATTTTTCGCCTCCTTATTCTTGGTTGAGGACTAGATTAATTTGCTATGTCCTCCGCTTATTTCCCCAGTCTGTTCTCTAATGATTTAAAAATCAAGATGGTGATTGTTCTTTATGTTAAATACATATTAGAAAAACTTAAGTGTCCTACAGTGTTCTGATTCACGCATCATGGCAAACTATAACATCTTGTGAATATGCAAGCATGTGGGCTCCCTACCCAGTTGCTCCTACCCAGTTGTTCTGCTGCTATTGTTGTCCCCTGGTAAACCATATGTTCAGACCTAATGCTAAGCCAAACCATGGATCAGCCCCAGGTAGAAAAGCAGCAATGTAGGAGTAGGGTTGCCATATTTCAAAAAGTGAAAATCCGGAAACAAAAGTTGAGTTTTTGAGCTATTTTTTATGAAATCTACCAAAATCTACACTACCAACATGGGCTGCCATACATCCAGATTTCCCCAGACATGTCAGTTTACGAGGGCTGAATACTGGATATATCCGGGAAATTCAGGATGTATGGCAACCCTAGGTAGGAGGGCATCAACCTCAATTCTCACTCTTTCCTCATTGTTTGGCTTTAGCATTACATGTTAAGAAAATAAAAGAACACGACTGAAGTTTGAGCCAAATTGTGAACAGGGACAGAAAACTTAGTTTTGAGTATTGTCTGTCTCCACAGAAATCTGAACTGGTTGAAGCTGCCTCTGCCGATCTGTGGAGTGTTTAAGTTGTGCCTTCACCTAGGTTCAGCCTGTATATTTGTAGACAAAGGAAGTATTACAAAGATGCCAATAATTCTCTAATGGCTCTTTCAAATTTGGGTAAATGCTGCACCCCTGGTCTGTAAAATCGGAATGTTTGTAATAAGAAGGAGTGTACGCTATGAGCATATAATGTCAATTCTGGCTCAACTGCACTGGCTGCCAATCAGTATCCTGGCCCAATTCAAAGTGCTGGTTTTGACCTATAAAGCTTTAAATGTCTTAGGACCACAATACCTTTCCCCATATGTACCAACCTGGACCCTGTGATCAACATCTGAGGCCCTTCTTCTTGTGCCCCCTCCACAAGAGGTCCAGAGGATGACGACACAAGCCTTTTCTGCAGTGCGTCCCCACTTGTGGAATGCTCTCCCTGGGGAGGATCACTTGGTACCTTCATTACATATCTTTAGGCACCAGGCAAAAACATTATTCTTCTCCCAGGCCTTTGGCCAATTAAACAATCTATAGCCTTTTAAGCTGTGTGTGGGTATTATTGTTTTGTTTGCTACTATGTTATGTATTTTGTGTTTTTATACTGTAAATCACCCTGTGATCCTCAGGTGAAGGATGGTACAGAAATTTCAATCATCATCATCCACAGCATCTCTAGATAGGGCTTGAGTGCCACTGATAGTCAGCATAGACAGCATAGACCTAGATGGGCCAACGGCTTGACAGAGGATAAAAGAGCTTCCTGTGTTTTTATGTGGAGGTATTTTGGTTTTGGTGGGACGCAGGTGGCGCTGTGGGTTAAAGCCTCAGCACCTAGGGCTTGCCGATCGAAAGGTCGGCGGTTCGAATCCCTGCGGCGGGGTGCGCTCCCGCTGCTCGGTCCCAGCGCCTGCCAACCTAGCAGTTCGAAAGCACCTCCGGGTGCAAGTAGATAAATAGGGACCGCTTACCAGCGGGAAGGTAAACGGCGTTTCCGTGTGCGGCTCTGGCTCTGGCCAGAGCAGCAATGTCACGCTGGCCACGTGACCCGGAAGTGTCTCCGGACAGCGCTGGCCCCTGGCCTCTTAAGTGAGATGGGCGCACAACCCCAGAGTCTGTCAAGACTGGCCCGTACGGGCAGGGGTACCTTTACCTTTACCTTTATTTTGGTTTTGAAAACCTACTGTAAAGTCTATCAAATCAGATATTTTAAAAGACTTTTTAAAAAATTCTAGTCTAGTATAAGCGTTCACTTCTTTTGAATGTGGTGCCAAATATATTTTCATGTGCTTTCACTCCACATCATACACATTTGAATAGAATGGTTTTTTTAAAAAAAAAATGACTGAGAGCAGACCCATTACTGGAATTTGAGAGCTAATTAAAGTTATTCACGCATCAAAAAGAGGCTTTAGCTATATTTTCATACACTGTGGGGATTGAACCTTAGTGACAGACAGCAGCAATAGCAAGTCTCTGAAAAGGAGAAGAATGCCTTAGTAATAGTTTTGAATGGTATAAAACAATTGGGCTTCCGAGCATAATCACAACCTGCTGTTTGTCTCTTCTTTTCTCTTATGTTTCATAACTTGGTTCAAAGTTAACATGAATTTGTTTTCTCTTAGTAATACTGTGTGTGCCTTTGTAAAAGTACAAAACAGCCATAATACTATTTTGAAGAGCCATAAAGGTTTCCAAACAGTAGTTTCCCTCACCAGAGTTTTCTAGCTATAAGCACAGCAAGAATCTGGCTCACTTTTCCTGCACCTGTCAGAAAAGGAGGACGAAGGCAGGGAAAAAAATGATCAGGGTATCTATCCAAAGGATCCAAGCATCCCATCATAATTACCAGAATGGCAGAGAAGCTTCTGGCAACCTACATCATGTGGAACAAGGCCAAGGCTTAGAAATCACCATCACATGGAATAGCCACGCCTTAGTCATTTTCTGATTTTCTTTAGCGTGCAACTGAAGTGCAGCTTTAAAACATTAGCTAATAATGATTGAAATCCTGTACAGAAAATAAATACAGACCTGAGAAAATAGCAATACTTAGTGTATTCCCAAGGCCAGTGTCTCTTCACATGCAGATAAATGAGATGGCAAGGAAGTGGTACAAACCTATCACCCAAGAGTGGTGAATGGACTGCATCACTTCAGATGACTGGTTTCCCACCAGGGCTGTTTGCCAGGATGAAAGAGCACTTGCCCAAGTGCTGTTTGGTGGGCACCTCTCCTGCAGTAGTGGGTTTCCCTGGTTGCAGACTTCCCTGACACAGGTGGGAGGGAACTCACCATTTTACATTATTCACAATGCCCTGGAGTGCTGAGTGTAGCCTTGCTCCGGATCCTTGGGAGAAATTAAAAATAGCAGCTTCCCAGGTCCAACTACCTTGTACAGGCACCCCAGTAACAGTGGGCTTTGCCAGGATTCTGGGGCCTGGTCTGATCTAGCTAACAACCCCCCCCCCCAATAAATAAAGACTAACAATGCAGGAAAGAGGAATCTATCCTAGTTCTTTGCAGGAGGCACTGGTTTTTAGGGAGCACTAAAAAAAATAAATCCTGCCAACCTAGCAGTTCAAAAGCACGTCAAAGTGCAAGTAGATAAATAGGTACTGCTCCAGAGGGAAGGTAGAAGGCGTTTCCGTGCGCTGCTCTGGTTCGCCAGAAGCGGCTTAGTCCTGCTAGCCACATGACCCGGAAGCTGTACGCCGGCTCCCTCAGCCAATAAAGCGAGATGAGCATTGCAACCCCAGAGTCGGCCATGACTGGACCTAATGGTCAGGGGTCCCTTTACCTTTACCTAAAAAAATAAATCCTCCATTGTTGGGTCCTGCTAAGGCCCAGTCCCCAGTAGAGGCTCCATTGCTTACAACAGAGGACTGACCCTGCTATTCCTCTTCCTTCTTCCTCTTGCTGCCTCTTCAGCTGCCTCTGGAAGTGTGTCAGCAGCAGCAAAAGCAAGGAGAGTGAACAATGGCTTCCACGTGCCCTCTCCTTCTGGGCAATGGTGAAAACTGAGTCCAGAGGGAGAGGACAACTGAATGGCCATTGCTTACAGTGCTAAGAAGCCAGATAAACTTGGAGCAACTTCTAGTGAGGCATCTAATCATAGCCTGCATTTTTATTAAGGCTTGATCAGGGCCTGTATTTTAAAATGAGCTTAAAGATTTTCAAATGTTCATGCCAGGCAGAAGACCAGCTGCCTAAGAACCTTGGCAAGATGTTTATTCTCCTGGACAAGGGCCCCCCCTGATTTATAGCAGAAAACAATTCTCAAAGTCGTAAAAAGGGAATTACAGGCTGACAGCCAAGGTTACACTGACCCTACATATTACAGAAGATAAAAAAAAGAGATAAACATAATTAAGAGTGGGTAAATAGTAAAATAAAACCATGTGCCTCCCATTAAACTTGAGCCATATTTTCCTAAGGTTGAAAGGTCAAGAGCAGTGAAAAAGGCAACTGGCTTGGCTGGAGAAGAGGTTTTCTTTCTATCTTATTTTGAGGCTGGAAACTGTTCCTTCCTT
This sequence comes from Podarcis cretensis, assembly GCF_951804945.1. Lineage (NCBI taxonomy): Eukaryota > Metazoa > Chordata > Lepidosauria > Squamata > Lacertidae > Podarcis > Podarcis cretensis. The sequence goes on from NC_137178.1 coordinate 25,149,937, forward strand.
TTTTACTTTGAAAAGGTTTATTCTTCTAAAAAGCTATCTATGTTATGTATTAAATATATTGGCTTAAATGTAATTATGCAAAGGAATTAGAAGCTAAGAAATGTTAAATCCTTATGCTAGATTCTTATTTCATATAGTTGGAAGAGATCACAGGGGCCATCAGCCACCAGCCCAGCCCCCCTGCCAAGCAGGAAACATCATTAGAGCACACATATGGTTGTCAGGCCTTTGTTTAAAAGACCTCCAAGAGAAGGAGATCTTTCAATGATGATGTGAACTCAAGATCCTTGACATCTGTTTAAGATAAAAATTTAAGATTAAACCATTTGTTTTGGAGGGCAATAGGGCGAGGTGAGCTGGTAATTAAGGTTCCTTGTTGAGACACATGTAAGATATATTACTACTTATTTGTCATTTATAGATAGAAGAATATATAGCTTTTTGTTTCCCATAAAAGGGCAAGAGGAAATGGGTGTATCTTTTGTGATTGGTTCTAGCAAACAGCCAATAGGAATTTCAACCAGGCTGATTGGACAGAGGCAGCCACAGGAGGAGCAAGGGGGCTGGATTAAGGAAATATAAGTGCTGGCAATAACGGCAGGAGGCCAGGCCAGAGCTTGGTAACCATATACCACTGTGCCTCATATTTATTTGTCTGACAAATAAATTATTATTTTAATTTCTCTATTGCTGTGTTGAATATTTCATTCCAGCTAAGCGTTAACCACAAGCAGGGTGCTACACTAGTGCCCCCTCCCTCAAAAATCTTTGGAGCCAGCACTGTAATGGCTGTTGGGAAAGCTAGCTTCTTACTGTTTTGACAATTGTTTCCCAGTACCAGCTGGTGTTTATTCTATTTTTACTACGGTGCACAGATGTAAAGAGAAACAACTGGCGCTCTCAACATGACAGAATTTTCTTCTTTGTTTCTCTGTTTTAGCTCTAAAACAAACAAACCCAATCCTTTGAATACAGTGTTCCTAATATATTATGTTCTAGATGTGTGGAACAAATTGCTATTTCAAAAAGGCAAGTACTAAGGACATGCATGCTTCCTGCTCATAGAATTCTAATTTGTTAAAATCCACCTGCTGTTGCTTTATTAGAAGCTCATGCAGATCTGACACAAACAGGTGGAAGCTGGAAGGTTTGTTTAGTGAAACTGCTTCTTCATTTTTAAGCATATCACAACCACTCTGAAATATATTGCCACCTAACAGCAGAAATTCCAAATTTTAGTGAGTAGTAATGTGCAGCATGAACTAATTCTAGTCAAATGTTTCTTATATAGTTCGTGAAATCATTCTTGGCTATTGCCTTCCTGGAGATCTACAACATGCAGGGGTAAAAGCAGCTGAAAAGCAAAATGAGCTTTGACACTCTGTTCAGTTTAGTTTTGCGCTAAGGACTAATTGCCTAGTCAGGGAAGGGGAAGTGTAACATTTTTGTTAATATGCTTACCCGAGGGCCCTGATCACCTTGATCTCCCTGCAAAGTGGAAAGATGAGATGATAGTTTTAACACAGCATCTGTGTGCTAGCCCAGCTCTCTTAAATAATCTCACATCATACTGCTTCAATAGCCACCAGTTAACACCAGGAGGGCTTCCACTTATTGTGTTAGTGGCAACAGCATGCTGAGACTCACCTTCTCGCCTTTTGGACCAGGTGGGCCCTGAAAGAAACAGGAAAATATATTCATTAACAAATGATAGGTGGTCACGGTGAGCCAAAAATGTCTGGTTCTCGCATGAATCAGGTGCCTTTAGACTGCAGGAGTGAGGGACGAGCAGTGGGGAGGACAGTTGACTGAATGTTCTTCCATATAACAAGGTATTTGCTACCTGAGGTGAAGGACAAGATGGCGCCCTGCAAAATTACTTGTACAGAAGCCAACTAGATTTGTAGTTTGATAATAAATAATAATAATAATAATAATAATAATAATATATCCCACCCTTCCTCCCAAAGGAGCCTAGGGTAGCAAACACACATGTGAGGAAGCAATTAAAACATATAATAACATATTTGAAACATCTTAAAAGCAATTCCGATACAGATGCAGACTTGGAAAGAACTCTGCTTGAAAGCCTTGTTGGAAGAGGAAGGTCTTCTATAAGCACAAACAGACAACACAGGTGGCCCCCATCTACTATTTAATGGGTAAAGGTAAAGGTAAAGGTACCCCTGCCCATACGGGCCAGTCTTGACAGACTCTGGGGTTGTGCGCCCATCTCACTTAAGAGGCCAGGGGCCAGTGCTGTCCGGAGACACTTCCGGGTCACGTGGCCAGCGTGACATCGCTGCTCTGGCCAGAGCCAGAGCCAGAGCCAGAGTCGCACACGGAAACGCCGTTTACCTTCCCGCTGGTAAGCGGTCCCTATTTATCTACTTGCACCCGGAGGTGCTTTCGAACTGCTAGGTTGGCAGGCGCTGGGACCGAGCAGTGGGAGCGCACCCCGCCGCAGGGATTCGAACTGCTGACCTTTCGATCGGCAAGTCCTAGGCGCTGAGGCTTTAACCCACAGCGCCACCTGCGTCCCACTATTTAATGGGAGGGAATGCCAAACACCAAGGCCTGATTACTATACTGTATGGACCTCCTGATAGGATGGTATTTGCAGGAGGCCCTCACCTGCAGGGTGCTGTGATTGATTAGGTATACAGTATATGTTGAATTTTGCTTCAACACTGGTGATGGGACGACATCCTCCGCTACACCTGAGGTAAGCAGGCACAGACAGTTTGCATGGCACACACAGCTCTGTACTCCAGCATGTCACTACCACTCTGTGCCCCCAGCACCTGGTGCTTCCCTCTGTCTAATGGTAGGGCCGGCCCTGAGCCCTGCAGATTGGAAATTATCTTGTTGTGAAGGCTAGAGCCCAGGCACAGGCTTAGTGCCTCAATCATTGTTTGCAAAAACATGCCAGACTGGCCCAGAAAGTTGCCTACATAAACCAACAGGCTCATCATACAAAACAGGACAGCATGAAGGCAGAGCCTTCCAAAAATTGAATCTGCACCCCCCCCTCCCCACTACAAATGTGATTCCTCAGGGTGGTAGATATGCCACAAGCAAGATGAAAGAGGAGGAACTAGATGCACCATAGTTGCATCATAATTAAACCCAATGTCAGATAGTGCAGTGGGCTTCAACTTTGCACATGCTCACTTTGCACACATGATCGCAACCTTACATGGATGGGGGGGGGAGTAAATAACGGGAGGGGGGACCCGCCATTCCCTGCTCTCTATTTATTTCTTTATTTCCCACCCATGCCCCCAGCAGGTGTTGCTTGCTTACTTTGCTTTGGGAAGGTCACTGGAGCGCCCAGTAAGCAGCCCTCTGCCTTGTGGAGGGACCAGTTCTGGGGGTTCTTGACTTTGCACAATTTTGCCTTTGCACATGGACTCCTAGAGCCAAACCTTCACGTATGTGGCAGACCAACTGTGCTAATAAATTAATATTTTAAGCTTCGTCTTAAGGTGCATATCCTTAGCCATTTTAAAGGCCAATTCCGTGATTATTTTACAGATGAAGTATCTTTAAGACAGGGTAAGCCATCCTTGAATTGCTCCTAACATTTTACAAACACCGAACAAAGAGATGAAAAGGAATAATAATACAGTAGAACAGAATAGCAGAATAGCAATGTACACCTTCTGAGTGATTTTATTAACTTCATTGTGACTATTCATCTTCCCTAATCTCCATGCTCAGTGGCATGTGTGCACTTGGACCATAAACTGCCTTGGCAAACATACCTAATGGAGATTCGGTTTTATGAATTTGCCATAAATGCTGACACTTTGCCTTCAGTTTGGCAAAGGAACTTTTCATTCTGAAATACTCCCTTTGTGCACAAAGAAGTCTTATTAAATGAGATGGCATGGTGCAACACAGTGAGCAAAGATATTCTCTTTCATCCTGAGAATCTTGGATGCTATTCCCCTTTAGAGCATATCATCATTTTAACTGTACTTGACAAGCAAAATGGTAATGTTGTTGTTTGATACTTCTTGGATGCAGCCCATTTGCCCCAATTTTTCAGAGTTTATACTGTTGTACTTTTCCAGTAAACAGAAACCAAAGTCCAGGTCTTCAGTTCTCGACTCTGGCTTTCCATATTGATTTTATTTTACACAGCCTTTGCCAACATGGTTCCCTCCAGATGTTATAGACTACAACTCACATCAACCTCAGCTGGAACAGTTCGGGCCCTTTCCATAGGCCCTGTTCATGTGAACACAGTGGAGGTTGCGGAGGGGGAGTCAGTCCAATGCAAGATGGCCATGTAAACCTCAGCACTATGTGCTAAGGGCAGTAGCGATCAGGATCTGATACGTCTTCTTTCTTTCTTTCTTTCTTTTTTTGAATGTTTGATATAAAAATCAAAAAACATGTTCACAGTATAAATGACCCACCACCTTTTTATTAGGTTGCTAGGTTAAGATGCCCACCTACTATTCATAATCAATAGATTCCCTGAATAGGATTTACTCAGAAATTTGTCACCCTACAGGTAGCTATGCAATAGCAAATTATGATTTCTCTGTTTTATAGGTAAGAGATATTTCAGATAATCCATTAATATTGTGCAAACACAAAACAGGCTTTTAAAGAGGCAGCAAAAGGACTTGAGGCAAATATTTTTTAACAATAGCTAAGGTAACTTTATTTCTGTTAACATTCATGCATGTTAAAATACTCTGCCCTTCCATCTTGTTCAGTTACAGGTATACAATATTGTTTACACTGTGTTATTTCCATGAGCTATGCTTTTATTTTACTCAAAGGAGTACCTTAAATGTAAAACCCACATCCTCTGCCTTAAACATTCTGGCTGCAATCCAGAGAATCTCATGTGCAGAAGTGGTTTGTGTTCACACTTATGCATGCAAGGATCTGCTCCATAGAACATATGGTCATTTTATCTGTGGCAGCACTGATCACCTGTTGAGAGGAGAGAATGGAATGAAAGCACCTGGATTCAGTCCCCCCTTCCCTCAAACAGGTGATCAGCTGTGTGTGTGATGCAGAAACACCATGTATGCAACTATACCCCATTAGAGCATCTTTTAACATGTGCAAGATACAATCCGGAGGTAATTCTCACAGCGTGTTGTCCATGTTCCTATGGAGTGGTCGAATACAATTTGCTGCTGATATAAATAATTCACATTTAACTAGAATGTGAACTAGTCCTATTCTTAATACTTCCAGAAATAATTCCTAACATACTGCTGTGTACCACCCCAATATCTGAGCAGTGAGAGACTCCAGGAGTGGAGACTGTGGTGTCTGTAGGATATATGGTTTTAGTCACACCTATATACCACCTGGGTATATAGGGACATGGGTGGTGCTGTGGTCTAAACCACAGAGCCTAGGGCTTGCTGATCAGAAGGTTGGCGGTTCGAATCCCCGTGACGGGGTGAGCTCCCATTGCTCAGTCCCTGCTCCTGCCAACCTAGCAGTTTGACAAATGTTAAAATGAAATGAATGTATGCAAATCTTAATAAAATTATATAACATATAAATACTTAAAGTGTGAAATTTCCCTGACAAGACACAACATTCTCACTTTTTCTCCTCAGCATTTTCTCCTCCTATCAGTTACTACAGATAGAAAATGTGCAGTCTTCACTGTTGCATATTTACCCTGTCCACCCAGTAAATAAATTACAGATGCATGGTCAGACCTCTCCACATCTCTCGCCAAAATTTGTCCCAAGTGATATTTTCTCAGAACAGACAACAATGAATATATAATCACATGTATGAGGTCTTCAACTCAGTTTAAACCACAAGAACAGGTACGTTCAGAATATGGGATATTTCTGAACCTTTCTTAAGACAGCTGAGAGCATCAGATTTAACTGGGCTTTAGTAAAAGCTATCATGTCTCTCTGTTTCTGCAAATTCTTAAAATAACAAGGTAGTACAACAGGAATGTAAGGGAAATTCTCATACAATGGTGCTATTTTAGAAACTGATACAGTTGCTCTGTGCAAGGGATATATCAGACAATATCTGTTTCAAAAGCTTTTGGTAAAAGCTATCTCAGAACTTAGTTCAGAAAAGCCTGAACTAAGAGATGAAACAAACCCCTTCCAAGAGTGTTCATTTCCTCAAAGGCTACTCTAAGAGGGCAGCAAGGCTTACTAAATATCATTTTTAGTCAAATGCCACTATTTGTATTGCTGTTATGGTCAACATAGCTTTACATAAATCAATGGGACAAGTAACAGCAATGATTCTGTGACTTCATTCTGAATAACATCCAAAGGGTGTAAATTCCCAGAGATCCACACCTGGAGCCCATGCAGAAGTTGAAGAATAAGTTTGCCATTGTACAGTTCCAATGCTGGTACATCCCTCGTTCTATAGAAATACAAACAAAAGCAAAACCCTATTCTGTTTTTGCCATTTCCTGCTTTTTAAGATGTTGTGTCCAGCTTCCTATCTGAAAAAATACCTCCCCAAAACCTGAAAAAATGTACTTGATATATCCACTCCATTTAACTTCCAGATATGTTTGCAAGATCTTTTCTGAGAAACAACCTATTTGGTCTTGATTGATTGATTGATTGATTGATTGATTGATTGATTGATTGATGATTGATTGATTGATTGATTGATTGCAAGATTGTAATTACTGAAGGATGAAAGGTATCATAAACTAGGGTTGGGGAACCTAATCTGATTATTTTACCCCTTGCAGGCTAAATATGATGTGTGAGAGGGGTCAGGAGATAATCGTCAGGATTTCCAAGCACCATACAGGGATTGCAAGAAACCCTGCACAGTGCTTTGAAGTGTGACTTATAAGCAGTTTTGAAGTCACCATCTATCAGGTGGTAGAGACGACTTTTGTTTTAAACTTTTGTTTAAAAGCCTCCAAGGAAAGAGAGTCCACAACCACCCAAGACAGGTTTGAAATATTTTTTATCACCTATTTTGGTGATAAAAAATACTGAGTATAGCTGAGCAAAGTGGAAAACAGTTTAACCTGGTTAGAAACAAAAACTAGTAGAATTATTAGTTTTAATTCCATCACACTTTTGCTCACAAAAAAGTAGCCATCTTGTCATAACAATTTGGTTTCACGGTCCAACTTTATCGTGGTCCCACAAACACTTATCAGCAGAGAAATGTGCTGAGTCACGAGAAGTGATACAGAAAGTCTTGGGGGTGGAATGACCACATTGTTGTGCTTCTTGGAATATTATTTTCTCTGTTGTCTGTTATGAGAGCTCTGAAACTTAAGTGGTGTGGTTTTGACTTTATTGAATTTGGCTATGTTTTAAGAAAAGCATTAGACTAGAAGCTACGAATGCCAAGGATTAAAACTGCAAATGCTCTTAAAAGTTCACGGTGGTTCTGCAGCAAAGCTTCCATTCCTCTCTCTCAGTACTGCTTCCTCTACTTTCACTTGAGTAACTCTAAGAACATAAGAACAGCCTGCTGGATCATGCCAATGACCCACCCGGCCCAGCATCCTTGTTCTCACAATGGCCAGCCAGATGTCTGCAGGAGACCAGCAAGCAGGATGTCAACAAAATAGCACCCTCCTTTCCTGTGGTTTCCAGCAACTAATATTCAGAAGCATTGCTGCCTCCAACTGTGGAGGTAGAACATAGCCATCATGGCTAGGAGCCATTGACAAACCTCTCCTCCATCAATTTGCCAAATCAAATTTTAAAACCATCTAAGTTGGTGGCCATCACTGCCCCCTGTGAAGTTTCAAGAGAGTCTTCAATGGAGTTGCTTTATACTGAGTCAGACCCACTGGTCTACCTAGTTCAGTATCGTCTACACTGACAGCAGCTCTCCAGGGTTTCAGGCAGGATATATTCTCAGCCTTAATTGGAGATGTTGGGGACTGAACCTGGGACCATCTGCATACAGAACAGATATTCTGCCACTGAGCTATGGTCCTCCTTCAGACACCTCAGCAACCAGCAATCAATAGGTGGCCAACTAGGAATGAACCAGTGGACCACAATCTTCATTTAGTCACCTGTTTTAGGTTGATAGCTAAATGTCAAAGTGATATTGGGTTGTGTGTGAATAGAAGAAGCTTGTTTACAAGTTAATAGCTCACCAAGTCTTTGAGAGGCCCAGTTACTTGACCCTGTGGAAGGGGTTAACTCATTTGGTTGCTCCCTGCCATTATACAAACCACTTGTTCACTTAATCTTAAACATATATACCTATTTCCCTTTGTCAGATACTGGAAAGTATGCTGATAGGATTCAATAGAAGGAGGAAGTTCAATTGACTAGGGTATAGTATTATTGTTAATATATATTCATGGCAGTCACCAGAAATGACTGCATTGAAATTCAGGAAGCAGAACAATAAATCAACCAGCCACAAAGCTGTATGAGAGAGAGAGAGAGAATGAACCCCACACATACAACCAGTCTGAAAGGAATAAAACGTCTGCCTTAGAATTTATAATAGAAGAAGTTGAGACTATGTAAAAAAAAAAAATTATCAAAGTACTCTGTCCCACCTTTCCACAGAAGACCAGTGTTTATTACAATGTCAAACTCTGCTAAGCTTGGAAAGTGAGCAACAGCTATAAATGGATTTATAACTTCACACCTTTCATTCTGCACTGAAGATTAAAGGGACCATGAAGCGAAGTGGGGGGAAATGGGCAGGGGGGAGAGTGAACCAAATAGAGGATGCCAAATTTCTCAGTCAGCCCCACTTATGAGGTCACAGCCATAGAAAAAGATTGCTTCCCTTTTTTTTAAGGGTATCCTTGTGATGATATCTTTATTACTGAGCATTTTCTTCAATAGGTATGAATGTTTGACTGAGCTGCGTTGAGGGAGCCTGTTGGGCAAGGGAAGCTTGATGCTAATCACAAGACTCAACCATATGGAAGCAATTAAAGCAGCCCAGAACTGGAAGGAAAATAGGAGCAGAGAAGAGGAGGAGGCGGCTTAAAAAGACGACTGATCAAGTCAAATGGAATTTAAGGCTTTTAAGATTGCCGGGATGAGGGAAGAATGCGCCTTTCATAACACAATGCAAAATTAAACATAGGAAAACAGCACCTCCTGCAAGTGGAAGCAATTAAATCCTTTGTGAGATCTTAACGTTTTCTTTACCGTCATATGCTTTCACTTACTCACTTTAGGTAAGCTGAAGTTCACAAAAGAATATTTAATTATTTTAGCCTAAATTTGAAAAGCTGAGCTTTCATGTCACCAATTCTCTGGTTCCCATCCCAGTGGCGCAAGGAGATTCGCCTTCGGATCTGATGATCGACATTCTGTTTAGACTGTCATGAGCCCTTCAGTGCTGTTGAGATCAGGCTTAGGTTGGGAGGTTCTGATTCAGGAGGAAGAGAGGGGAGGACTGCATTGTAGGAACCTGGGTTGGAGTGAGGAAATCTCCCCTCCTCCCTGACTTCAGCTGCCTTGGAGGAGGGAGCAGGGGTGCTGACTCTGCCCCCTGCCCTTGCTGCAAAGCAGAGTTCCTCATTGGAGGCTGGGAGGGCTTTCAACAGATGAGGAGGCAAGGCTGAGCAAGAGGCAGCTGAGGCTGAACAGGAATATCATTGCCTAGAACCAGATGCCACCTTTGCAGACCCACCCACCTTGACAAAGCACATGCATGCAACCTCCACATTCCCACAAGTGTCTAGCAACTGAGTGGGCCATGAAAATCTTCAAATTCTCAGTAGGGTGGTCAGGAAACTTATTGTTGCATCTTTGTCGCTTCTGGCCAGTTCTGAACTCCCCTCACTGCTCCTGAATTCTTGAATTGTGACTCCTGAGGTCTTTGTCAGCTGCTGCACCTGTACCAGCACTTGCCTGAATAATAATCTCTTTCTTACTTTCAGGAGCCCCCGTCTGCGTGGTTTGGGTGGGAGCCAGGACACAGATGCTGGAATAATGTTTCAACTACAAGGGAGTTTACAATTGTGTAAATGCAAAACAGGGTCCTCCAGCGTTAAATACACTTCCCAGCTTCAAATTCACAGCACAGAGGCAACGTTTGAGCAGAGTATAAAATATATTGTCCCTTCTACTGCCAGGGATTGGCTAGGTGATGAGGAGTGGTGAGAGGCATCAGTCAGAGAATCCCCAAGGGAAACCTCAGACGAGGAAGGCTCAGAGTCCGGAGACTAGTGGTGGGACAAAGGGGAGAGATCAGAAGGAGAAAGGGGGGGGTACCAGATGAGGCAGAGGCAACAGGGTTTAGTGAGCAGAAGGAACCTGTGCTAGGGAGCAATTCAGACTCCGAGGCAGAAGCAGAGGAGAGGGGGCAATACAGGGAGAAGAAGAATACAGGGCGCCTGCCTCTCCTAATATGACAAGCTCCCCTCTACCCTTGCCTCTAAGGACACAAAGAGCGATGGATAGAGCAGAACAGAGATTAGAGATGCCCATATGCAGTTTGAAACTGCTTGGGAAACAACCCCCAGAGAATGAGCCTTAGAAGGAATTGAAGGTGGGGACCTGTCATCAGTCTTGGCAGCTGATAGGAGCAAGACTTACTGGGAAGTCTGCTTCTTGCTTGCTGGCCTGCGCCTGACTCCTGCCCTGACACCTACATCCATGTGTCGTTTCTAGATGAAGCTTCTTGTATCTACCAACTGTGCACCAAACAAAGGCACATACAACACATTCGGATAGGGTTGCCGTATTTCAAAAAGTAAAAATGCCACAAAAAAGGGTAGACGGCATTCCCAGTGACTTCCCTACAGTTATTGAACTGCTCCATGTCAAAGGTCTATCGTGCCTTTTTAGTTGACATCTAACTTTCAGGAGCTTGGTTGGGAAGCTTCCATCTGCATCCCCTAATGGCACCTAGCAGCTCAGGGATTCTTAGGCACTAACGAGTAATTGCTAGCCCTAAGAGAAGGTGGAAGAAACCTGAGGAAGGATAAGATGCTCCCAATGGGATCCATGGAAGGACTTTGTGGTCGAACATGCTGGCTGTGATGCAACCTGACTCAAAGGAAGCCTAGTGGGGAAGGAAGAGCTGTACTAGCAGCTAGGGGGAAATTCCATATAGGTGCACTTTGCATGCAGGATTGCTCCCAAAGAGCTTGGACATCAGTGACATTTTAACTGCTTTAATCAGATGTTAACTCAATTATCTTATATTTCTATTTTCAAAAAAAAAAAAAAGTACCTTTACATACTCCAAAGCTTCAAGGTAGAAGAGATTAAGGTTGTTATAAAACAACCAATAAACGATATAATAAGCTACATATATTACTTTTACACACACACACACACACACACACACACACCCCTCCTTTTACAAAGATAAAAGTTGGGAAAATAATATGAAATAAAACATTAGAAGAAACAACAGATAAATAAGGTGCTCACTTGCAACCAGCTTTCCATTTTTTGCTAGAGAAACCAGTTCTGAGGTGACAAGGGGAGATATATTGTGGCTTACATATGGAGGATGAAGATGGAATTATTGGCTGGAAAAGGCTAAAATAAAATGGGTGTATGTTAAAAGAAATATGGCATTTCAATGAATGTCTTGGATAAAGGAGCTGATAGTTCATAGGAGGAATTGCAAAAGCTTTCGAGGTTAGGATACAAATTGAAAAATGGCACTGGTAAAATGGGAATACTGAATATTACATGTTAGAAAGGAGAAGAAAGTGAATACACGTCTAAGGATCTAGGAATGATAACACAGGCAAATCTCAAGTTGAACCTTGTTAAAGGCCCCCAAAAAGAGAGGGGGAGGGAGTGTTCATGTGTGATTTGTAATTTTGGAATTAATAACCATAACATAATATGATTAACAAAAGAGATTTTAGTGTCATACAACTGAACATCAGATAGGTCTCAGCTAGAAATCTATGTCCACGTACAAACTGGAGAACGTAATTGCTCATCAAGCAGGGACAATGTATTAAAGTTAACTATACAAATATTTGGATTGCATAACTTCATTCACAAGGTAATTAAGAAACTTTAAAAAAGAAGATGGAATGAACCTTTGATTAGAAAATTTAAGGACGAGTGCAAACTCACTGCTTTTTCATAGCAATGGCTGTGGGTTGCCTCCATGTACAGCCCCTCATGCAGCTGTAAGCTTGCTGTGTTGTAAGTTCATGAGATCCAGTACAATATATAGATCTCATGAAGATACAATGCAGCCACTGAGCCAGCCTCTCAGTTTTTCCTCATATGCAAAATGTTAAGAACTGAACATAGATAGTAAAACTCGAAGTAGAGTTGAAAGAGAGTACCATACAGCATGATAATTGCTCCCTTCTCCATTGTGGGATCCTTTTGCATTACCAGACTGAAATATTACTGTCCCTCTATCTGCTATCAATGTTTCGCTGCACAAATGTTTTCCAGGTTTCTTTCCACAGTTTTTAATTTTAAGATTCTGTGCAATTTTCCAGATGTATTTATTGATTGCTTTTTCCAAAGCTGAACCCTTATTATTTCCTGCCTATACTGAGACATAAGCCCTTGTTATTTTAAATATCTCATTGTTCTCGCTGATTTTAAGATAAGCTCCTGGTGACTAGGTTCTGTTTATTCAACATCTACAAGTCAGATCATGAGGAACCTTTACTAAAAAAAAAAGTTTGCACTGAAGGCTCTCCTCTTTCAGTGCCCATGCTGAAAGTAATGGTGGTTGGTGGGTTCCTGAGAAAACTCTGAATTGTGAGAATAAATTATCAGACTGTTTTGCTGCTGCTTGGGTAATCGCAGCCAACCAGGAATCACACAATGAACAGGCTGACAACACTGTAGATAGGATGGCAAAGACACTACAAAGCCAACTAGATTGGACTAGACATTACCAAGCATAAATAATTCAGAGACAATTGAGAACAAGGGCAATGCTTTTTGGACAGGTCTCGTGGAAGATCCCAGTCAATTGGGACTGAAACTACACAATTTGATGTAGCTAATTACTTTCTTCCTATTGCAATCACCAAAAGAAAAATGCCTGAAGTGATTTTCAATGATACAAAAATACTAATATTCATAAGGAATGGGGCTTTGGGGCGAAATGATACTATCAGATAGAGCTTGTACTTGCCTACTATAACAGCACTCATTTGCAGTGCTGTGATATTCTTAAGAGAAACTTGCATCCTTGGGATATCTCAAAGCTATTTGAAGATTTAGAGCCAGTGTGGTGTAGTGGTTAAGAGCGGTAGTCTCGTAATCTGGGGAACTGGGATCGCTTCCCCGCTCCTCTGCATGCAGCTGCTGGGTGACCTTGGGCCAGTCACACTTCTCTGAAGTCTCTCAGCCCCACTCACCTCACAGAGTGTTTGTTGTGGGGGAGGAAGGGAAAGGAGAATGTTAGCCGCTTTGAGACTCCTGAAGGGGAGTGAAAGGCGGGATATCAAATCCAAACTCTTCTTCTTCTTCTTCTTCAATGTGAAAAACACTCATGGAGGCCTTCAGATGAGAATGCAGCTGACTTGCCAGAGCAACTAACAGACCTGTAGCCAAAATTATTGTGGAATTCCATTGGCCCATGATTCCAAGCAAAGGAAGTCTGGGTACACTGCCCAATATTGCCTATAGTTTTCTTTTCTGAAATTCCAAAATAGAGTCTATGGGACTTTTGCTGGTATCCAGAACACCCAGCAAGTATTCTGTTTTAATTTTCACCCGTATTCCAGGGGTGGATAACCTGTTCTACAGGTGAAGAACCAAACAAATCTAAATGGTACTGAATTGAAGCCATACTCGCAACGGAGCAATTGGAAGCACAATCTAAGGCTCAAAGTTGTTTCTCTGCAGCCATGGCTACATCTGTCCTATACCTGACATCACATGAAATCAGGTGAATGGAGAAAACAACCTCGTGGGTCAAGTTAGGAACCCTCGCTGGTCTCATACAGTCAACAGGTCAAATGTTCTTCATCCATGTTCTATTATCTATTGTTTGTATCCAGATACAACAACCAAAGAAACAAAGATAAAATGGTTGGGTTAAGTAAGCGATGAGAGAGCATCTGTAACAATACATAAAGAGAGGAATTAGATCAGGCTAATTTCATACACATACCATTTCTAGAAGGGCATTTGGAAAGGACTGGAAAGGGGATTAAAAAGAAAGAGATGAAGATTTAACAACTTCAACACTCGTTTAACTGAGAAGAGAAGATATCAATCAAGTTCTATCACACTAGTGACAGAGAAGTTTCTAAGCTTATTTTCACTTATCCCAAGATAGAAATCACTTGACTTTAAAGCTCAATTTAACCTCCTCTTCAAAGTATGCACAGCAACAGAATTTCAGACTTTTGCCTTTGCGAAGACTCTCTGCTCATGCCCACACTGATATCCTGGCTCCTAAGGGAGCAGGTGGAAAGAGCCAGTGTTGCTGGCACCATGGCCCTTGTTCAGTTAAGAAAAAAAGTCATTAGTTATTGACGAGGGCTTTAAACAGGTGATATTCATTCTCCATATGCTCAGGAAAGTGCCATCAGTATCCATATGATTATGACTATAGGAAAGCTATACTTAATGTACTAGCACTACCAAATAATGCTAGTGCCACAAGAAATCTCCTCTGGTTTGAAACATTTATTTGCCCTGAATTTACTCAATGGCATTAGGTAAGATGGATGAAGGGTGGTATACAAATAAATAAAATAAAATATCCTAGAAATAACACTATACTCAGCACTGCCTTGTGCTTGTAGTCTTTCTGCAAGCAATATACTTTTCTACTACTTTTTTTTTTTGCATTTTAGTGTATTAAGACAAACAGTATGTATTATTCTCCTATGCACCAAACTGCAGCAACTTCCCTTTGTGTAGTCTCCTACTTCAGAGCATATTTTTGTTCCCTGAAGTTAACATTTATATCACTTATGAACTCTGCTATGACTTTATACTTTTTTAAGAATGTTTTTTTTAAAAAAACAAAAAACAAAAACCAGAAATGGTTTCCTCTTGCAATATCCACAAATACCACCATAAAATTTGATTGTAAAAGAGGTGATGGATTGTATCCCCAAGTCATAACTGGTCTGTAGGCCAATAGTAGCAGTAAAATATTGATATGAAGCAATAGCTTTGTAAAATATTTCCCAAGGGACAGAATTTCTGAGATGGTAATATAAAACGCAAGCAAAGTGTAGGATTCCCCCACCCCTACCCCACTTCCCATGTCCATGCTACAATTTGTTTTCATTGGAAATACCAATAATTGAGATGATGGTCTGCAGTATTTGGTTGTCAAAATATCACCTATAGAATATGAACTTTTCAAAGGAATATGTGGTTTTAGAATTACTCTTGAGGACCTGTCATCCCTTTCTTTCCACCCACCCTCGTAAGCTCACAAGCCTGCAAATTTATCACCTACTTGTGTTGCAGCCTCAAACACAGTATAAGTGAAATGTAAATCTACAAATGCTGGGTCCAATCCAGCTAAAGTTAAGCATTTTGAAACTCTAGTTGGTTTCTGTTGGAAAGTTAAGTATATCCCCCAGTCATGTGAGAATTTCAAGGACCTATGCCATATAGTACGGTTTAATTTATAAATGTGAGATGCTGGGATTCAACCTTCCCTAGAAATTATGCCAATGTCCTGTACAGAAGACCATGGCATTACATACATATTTATATACATTATATCATTTATGTGGCAAGAAACTCCTAAAGTCTATTACCACAATGGTTTGAGTATAATATGCATTATTCTGTTTCATTATATGGTGCCAAATGATACAATCTGCCACAAATGTTTCCAAAAGCAAACTAAGGGCTTATCCACACTTCCCCTTCCTTTGTGCATTCCAGGCACAGCCTGCATGTTAAAGCTTCAGGTCCAAATGCTCTTTTTTGTTTTAAGCTCCAGAGATGTCCCTATGAAAACCTGCTCTTTAAAACAGAATTGGAGCAATCTGCAAACTGTGGAAAACCCAAATTGCTGTTTGTTGCACTTCAGCTTTAAAGAGAGGATTTCCACACCCCGGGGCAAAAATCCCTGCCCAACAAAAACCCTGAAGGGCTGTTGCATCCAGACATTACTGTGTCAGGACTGGAGGTCAGCAAACCAGATGCCTGTTTTCTTGTCCAGCTCTCAGACAAGCAGAAAATATAGTAAGCTAGGCAGGAATTTCAGAGCTGCTGAAGTGATCAGCTACCTGCATGTTTATTTGTTACTACTGTATGTATTTTTGTGCTTTTATACTGCAAACCACCCTGTGATTCCTGCATGGAGTATAGAAATTTAATTAATAATAATATAATAAATGTCAGGCTACTCCAAAAGAGAAGGAAGCACATGGAAGAACCTGTCCAGATCAAGGCTTTATCAAGAGCCAGGAAGAGGTGGAGCCTCCAGCTCTTGTATAAGCTCCCAGTGTGACCTAGTTTATTGCTGAAGCAACAGCTCTCTTCCCAAGTTTCAGCCTTCCTGAACTGCAGAAATGGACATTAATCATCATGAGAAACAGTCAATCTTTTATTCAACAGCATCAGTTATGGAGCAAGAACTTTCTGACCGTAAGACCTGTTCAGCATTGGAACGGTCTCCCTTGGGAGGTTGTGGACTCTCCTTCATTGGAGGTTTTTAAGCAGAGACTGGATGGCCATCTGTCATGGATGCTTTAGTTGAGATTCCTGCGTTGCAAGGGGTTGGACTAGAAGACCCTTGGGGTCCCTTCCAACTCTACAATTCTATGATTCTAAGTTCTGACCAACAGAGAGGGAAAACCAGCTTCCTACTGGGCTCCAATGCTGCTGAATAGGCATGGAGGTGATGAGTATCTTTGCCTTCACACTGAATAGTACCTGTAGAGGGATAAGAAATAGGAATAATAGTGAGTAATGGCTAGCAGCTGCAAAAATAAATAAATAAATACAAATACTTTCATTGAGGGGTGCATGAAGAAGTGAGAGAGGGTGCTTTCATCCAGGTCAGCCTCTGCCAACCTGTGACCCTCCAGATGTTGTTGGACTAGATCATTCCAGACCATTGCCCATGCTGCTTGGGCTCATGGGAGTTTTATCTGGAGGACCCCAAGCTCAGGAAGGTTGATTAAGGGCTTTCTGCTCCCACACACTGCAACCTAGTTTTCCACTGGCAGTCCTTTATATGGGTGTTTCATTGGCTGGGAGAGATAGTGGGTGGAATCCATTAGAAGGCTTTCCTCAGCAGAACAGAAAGGGAAGGCTTTTTCATCTATTCCCTCTGTCTCCTGCACTTTCTAAATCTTATCCAATAGGTCCCCAAACCCTCTGCAGTAGATTGGAGAGGGCATGGGAAAATAGCCAAGAATGATTTCCCTCCTCATTCTGCTGACAGAGGATTTCTATCAGTGACACAACACCATTCAACTCAACCTCAATTTGACCAAGACAATAATCATCCATTAAATAATGGTTTTGGCAATGGATGCCTATTTCTTTTGTTTCATGTTCCTTGACTCCAATTCTGCAAAGACAAACATGTTTTCGGCCAGCAGTGGTAACAGTGGAAAACAGAGAGCTTTGCATTCACTGAGTTGACTGTGCTTCCCATTGCCTTCACTGGTACATGCTGGAATCTTATTTGAATTCAGGAGGTTGCTGACCCCATTATTGAAAACTCTGTTTTCTGCATAGCTTACCCTGTTCAGTGAGAGAAGACTGCATAGTTAATGCACACTTTCTCCAGAACTGCACATTGGTGTGTTTGGTGACCCCACTCTGCATCTCCTTCGTTTGGGGTATTTGGGGGCAGGGATGGAGGAGGTGTAGATGTCACAAACTGAAGCATGGATTCCCCCATCTGATAATTTTTCCTGTCTTGCTTACCTCTGTGAAGTGCTTTATCCTTGCAGAAGTACAGCTGAGATCCCTGGTGGGTGCTGAGGTCAGAAGTCCTGTGGCAGGAAGCCTGTAAGGATTCTGAGATGATGTGTTATTCAGCTGCCCAGCTTTTGCTTTTTATTCTCCCTGGTGACTGGTTGGTGGGCTGCTTGTGCAAAATGCTCCTTCATCAAGGTTATACCGGACAGACATAAAGGCAGAGTGCCCTCATGTCACAGATCTTGAAATATGTGAGCAATGGAGCTGTGGTCTCTGGCTGCAGCTTCTGTACTTCTGGTAGTGTGCTGTGGAATTGGCTCCCGAGTTAACTGGAATTCTCCACTGTGGTAGGAGTTGCAAGGAAGGGATGGAGCCATCTGATTCCACAGGAGTGTTTTCACTTGCAACTTTTCTTAGAGGTGTAAAATTAGGCCATTGCTAGGAGCATAGGATCCCTACAACTGCTACTCCTTCGCCTCTGTACCCCAATGACAACCATTTTTATCCACTGCACTGCAATAGTCTCATGATGGCAAAAGGACGTTGCTGCACTAGTGTTTGGATTGGTCTTTCACAAGCAGAAACGCTGTGTTCTGCTGGTGCACAAGGTTTGGGTGTGATTAAATCCTGTTCAACAAGTGAATGGTGTGGCATAAGATTGTTCTATCATCTCTATCTATCTAATCTATCTAATCTATCTATCATCTGTTTCCGTTGTTGTCAAGTTTTCAAAATTTTAATTCCTGACACCTCTGCTTTATTGTGTTGAATTATGTTTATGAATGGAGGGAATTTTGCTGTACAAAGTTTTCACTGTGGTAGGCTGATATTTATTATTGCTAATGTTTTGTTCTATTGTTGCATATTTTTTCTTCCGTTAATGTATATTATTTCATTTCACCTGCTAACTAACATTGGCAAGGTGGTATATAAAAAACACAGAAATAACAATGGCTGTGTGAATTAGTACAAAAACTGTTTTGATGAGGTAAATTGGGCGATTTCAAATACTGGACAAGGAAACTTTTTGACACAATTTTTGGATAAAGCATTTGCATTAAATAAGCTCAAATGCCATTCATTCACAATGTATCCTCAGCATAAAAATGAAGGGATAGGGGGTGGGGAGGTACGTACAGAGAAACCTAATCCTTTTCAAGAAACAAAAAAACCATATCATTTAAAGACTTTGGCAAAAATTCCACAATACTGTTTTGCTTTTTCACTGCCAGCAGTTTAACAGAAACAGGAGATTTCATGAAAAATATTATAGTTTGAAATACATATACCATTTTATTGTACCAAAATAGTGAAAAACTAAACAAAAGCCTAAATCCAGAACTACAATTCAATGGTTTTAATTATTTATTGTAAAGTTGCTTTGCTTTAAAGGGACAGTTGTCAGGGAAACAGTATAACAAAAAAGATTCAAGATGAAAATGGACACTGAAGTTTCCTTTACATGTTCACATTTCATTCTCTATATGTGTTGAACAGATATAGGAAACACTCCATAAAAACAAGACTAGGAAAGAAACAATGGTCAGTGGAAGAATTAAATTTCTGCTCTACCATCCTCTTGCCCTGTTTTCAACAAATAATAGCACACGAATTTGTCTTGTATCAGTTGGTCTATCTCACTCAGTACATCAGGGAAGAGGGAAGGAAGGTTGTGGCCCAGAACTACAATCAATGCACAATTATTGTTCATTTATTATTTTTATTCCTGTCATTGGATTTTGGTTCCTACTCCCACCCCTCAAATACCTGGAGCCATTAGACAGGTATTTCTCCAGGCTTTCTCCATAGCCTTACAAACACTTCATTTGCTCTCTGTAAGGTTGAATGTGGGGTTGAGGGCATTTCTGCAGCCCTATATCATAATATTCCTTTTGGATACAACTAGGGGCAGAGGGAGAGAGACATAGAGACATACACACTGAGACACAGGAAGAAGAGAACTCAGTTACCCTAGCTCATGGGTAGGCAAACTAAGGCCCGGGGGCCAGATCTGGCTCAATCACCTTCTAAATCCGGCCTGCTGACGGCCCAGGAATCAGCGTGTTTTTACATGAGTAGAATGTGTCCTTTTATTTAAAATGCATCTCTGGGTATTTGTGGGGCATAGGAATTTATTCATTTTTTTCCCAAAATATAGTCCGGCCCCCCACAAGGTCTGAAGGACAGTGGACCGGCCCCCTGCTGAAAATGTTTGCTGACCCCTGCCCCAGCCCCTTTTAAAAGCTGGATAAATATATGCTCCCTTGTAGAATATAGTGAGCACACTTAAACTACAATGAATGCATGACATCAATTGCATGATATATGAAACTGATTAGCAGATGTGATAAACTCCTATATTTTGATGTAGACCAGTCACACCATCCAGAACAGATGCAGGGAACATTTATATGGTCTTTTAAATATGCTTGTGGGAGGGGGTTGCTGCTTTGTTTTTGTTTTATTATATATTTTGTGTTCTCATTTTGAATTTTTACATTGTTAACTGTCTTGCGATCTTCAACTGAAGGGCAGTCTACAAATTTAAAGAAGAGGAGGAGGAGGAGGAGGAGGAGGAGGTGGAGAATTTCCACTGGGATTAGAATGGTTGTGTTACTAGCATAGGAAAAAGGTAAAGGTAAAGGATCCCTGACAGCTAAGTCCAGTCAAAGGTGACTATGGGGTGTGGCACTCGTCTTGCTCCAGGCTGAGGAAGCCAGCGTTTCTCCACAGACAACTTTCCAGGTCATGTGGCCAGCATGACTAAACCATTTCTGGTGCAACAGAATGCTGTGACAGAAGCCAGAGTGCACAGAAACGTTGTTGACCTTCCCGCCGCAGCGGTACCTATCTATGTATCTATTTGCACTGGCATGCTTTCGAACTGCTAGTTTGGCAGAAGCTGGGACAGGGCAATGTTAGCTCACCCCATTGCGTGGATTCCTATGTTCATTAGAATACTTCTGTTAAGGTTAGAGAACGCCCGTTGTATGAAAGAACCAACATGTTACTTTTATTTCTTTGTTTTAAAGAAAAGAAAAACCCAAAGTAGGCATGGATAGTTAACAAATACATATCCTTTCTCAAAGAGAATCATACAAGTGATTAAATGGTAATAATTAAAAACCTGAACTCAAGGGCCTCCACTATGTCATCATAGTGGACTAACATTTGCCCTCTATGTGAGCCACACAACATTACTGAACCCAATGGAATGCACAAGTCCCGCTAAATGCTTGAATGTGGCTACAGTTCTCAAAATTTATTAGCTGGTGAAGGAAACTCTACTAGCCAAAGCCATGTTTCAAGAAAGTTGTTAACGTGAGTCAAACCTCATACGAGAACTTCAGTTTTATTTTAACAAAAGCCTGATGTGGTTTTGATCACTGCCTGCTACTCCTCCATTCTCCTTCTGGTAACCCCTCAACACCCCCCCTCCCCTGCCCTGTAACTTCCATACAATTTATTCCCCAGTGCTTTTCTTTTACATGTCTGACCCAGGACGTTCTCTCTCTTTTTGGATGAATTCACATTTATTTAATTATGCTCCAAGTTGGGCTATTCTTAAACAAAGCAGACATCAGTCCTGGGCTTGCATATAATTAATCAAAGTGGCCAATGTTATCCTAAGTAACTGAAGGCTTCCTGGATTACAGCAGCATTATTAGCATGTGATTAATAAGCAGTTAATGCAAACCAGCTCCCGCAACACATTTGTTAAGATATTTTATCTAACTTCAAAGTTCTGCGACAAAGTTCCAAGCCATAGTTAAGAGACCTGCTTTATTTAGTAATACATTGTTAAAAGCACCATCTGGTCAAACAGCTGATAGAACTCAAGCATATGGGGGCCCCCAGTTGTTTCTTCTGGGAAATATATGTGGCCTACTGTATTGTGTAATGATAGCAATTTTAAACTAACCAGATCAAACTTGCAATATCACTTTTGTTCCATGTGATCCATAGCTATTGCAATAAAGGAAGACGATGGTGATGAGACTAAAATTACAAGTAATAAGCTAATAGCAAACTCAGGGGCTGACTTACTGCAACTTTGTAGCCAATGCAGGGTTACTGAGAAGCAAGAGGAGAGGAAACTTGCAAGGAAACCCAGCCCCCACCACAAAAAGATCCATCTCCCACAAAGCAGCCCTTGCCCCAAATAGGGAAGACTGAGAATACTTAGAGGCCACAGTGTTTGTTGGAGGCCAGAGGTGAGCAGAATGGGAAGGAACATCATGAAAGAAGGCACAGCTGTTTGGCATACTCAACAGGAACAATATGCACTGCTACATTTTGCTGTAAGTTCTGCTAGTATAATAATTTAAAATTAACACTTACTTGAGGACCAGGTTGACCCTGCAAAGGAAAGGAAAGGAGTTAGAAAAGGTCTAAACTTGGTTTCCTCCCCACCCCTCCCCCCAGACCCACAAGTCATTGAGCATCAGGTGAAATGCATCCTCTATAAATACAAAAACTCCGCAGCTGAAAGCTCATAGCCTAAAGACACTTGGTTAGAATGCCAATTAGTGAATTAGTTAAAAGTAACTGATCCGTAATGGGAGTGACAGAATTATTTGAAGAAGGAATTTCATTTAAGAAGCTTCTTAAGTTCTTACAGCGTCTAGTTAGTTAGGTACAAGCCAGAAGCAAATTTGGTGTATAATGTGAGATGAAGAAGCTGTGCAATTTTATTTTCAAAATGGGCTGCTAATGACTTATGTAAAATTAATGTGTCCAACAGACAAAGTTGGAAGAAAAACAGCCATTTCCAACTACTTGTGATTCTCACTGCATGCATGCTACAATCCTTAAACCACAATACTCCTGAGATAGGGTCACTAGCTAAGAATGGATTTTGGTAAGACTGCTTGAAAGGAGGCCCTAAATGAAGAATCCGATAAATACAGGGTTGGATCCAGAATTAAGTGTGAATAATGAAACTGGTGAAAACTGACTTCCCTGCTTTTCTCCACCATACAGCAGCCTCCCCACTGAAAATGCTCTACTGAGTGTCAAGTGGGAGAATGGACTGTGCCAAATGGGGCAAGCTTTTTTTGTGCCATATGTGGAAGGAGAAAGAGTAGGGGTACTTGAAAGTCAAGTGAAGGCACCTTCAATGAGAAGTCACAGAGAGAGAGAGAAATAAAAAGCTGCACTCCATCACTTGGCCTGCAGAGCAATGGATTTGTCAGCCAGCAGATCTCCTTTCCCACCCCAAAGCATAAAGCTAACTCTGCTAGATTTTTAAACAGCCCCACTACCTCTTCAATTGTACCCATAGGATACCACAATATTTAAAACTTGCAAAACTGCTCATAGAATGTCAACCCATCCTCAAATGACTCCATACTGTTTATGTATGTATTTATACATACATGCTTGTTTGCATTCAAGGCCTATAATGAGGATACATTTCAGTGTTCTGCATTGCAGACTTTTCCTGCTGGAGAACTTTGTGTTGTTCATAATGAACTAGAATTATTAAACTTTTTTTAAAGGAACTTACAATAAAAGAAACTGTGTATTATGTTACACACACACACACACAAAACGGAAAAACATCTATAACAGTTGAATCAGATACCCTACTACGTAATTTGGTCTCGCATTCTTGTATAAAGCAGCCCCTTTCCATTTCAAACATACTTTCATTACACACTCCCTATTTCATCCATAATGCTCATGTTAGTTTACTTAAGACAGCTGTATCCCTTAATTCTACATACCATTCTCTTAATTTAGGCATCTGTGGAGTCCTCCAATATCTGACATAAATTAAATCTGGCTGTTTTAATCAGGGCTGTTCCAAGACATTTTTGCTGCCTGAGGCAACAAGATGGAAGCCTCCACCATTCCATGTACAAAAACCAACAACTGGTTAATGGAAGTAGTCTTCCATGGCACCTGAGGGCTAGCTTAGGGAGTAAAATATGATCTGCATGGGTCAAATAGCTCTGTATGCCCTCTACCCCTTTGCTGCCTGCAGGGCTGCCTCACTTATCTACGGTCATATGGAACAAAGCCCCTTTTAATCACTATCAATATTGTTACCAATAATACTATGGTTTCTAACCCCAATCTTCCAAAATATTATTTTTTGCTTTCTGAATTTGCCTCCAGAAATTTCTTGTGTAACTACAGAACCACCAACAATGGATTCTTTTATCAAACTGAATTCCCACTACTGTGGGTATTGTTTTAATTCATGAATTGTTGCAGCCTTAATTCTTACTGGGAGTCCAATTTCATTTACCAATTGAAATTTCTTTAAACTAAAACTGACTTCTGAAAGTCCCGCTGGGTTTTTACTGTCTTGCACAGAATCACAAACTGCTGGCCACACATTTTGATAACTGTGAGACAGGGACAAAAACCAGCTTCTGGTCTCGGACTTGTAGTGCTGCACGAAGACAAAATGGCAGCTTTGCCAAGTAAGATGAATTAGGCAGACACAAAGATGCAGAAGTTTAAATTCTATAGTTGCACAAAATAGTAGCCCTTCGTCTTTTACAGCTCATTATATGGTTGCTATATTATTTAATAAGTGACAGTAAAATCCAAATTTAGCAAAGTGCAATGTTCTGTTTTAAGACATTTCCATTGCTTAAGAGACAGAGAGACGAGGAGATGGAAGAGGGGTGTCTTTGGCATGCACACACGCAGGTAGAAACACACAATCACTTTTAGATCATTTTAAAAAACTGATAGTTAATTTTCATTACTTTCATATATGTTCTATTAATTTTCTCAGGCCAAAGAATTACATGAAGGCATACTGCTCTATACTTTCGTGCACCATGATATCCCTCAAAAACATACACATTGCAACCCCAGCCGAGAGAGAAATTATATATGCCCAGTGCTACAAAAAGGTGCCTGGATTTCCACACCATAGATTATTAAAATATATACCGGTAAATGTTTCCATTAGGAAAGGTGGGAGGGGGAGGGAGGGAGAGAGAGAGGGAGAGAGAGAGAGAGAGAGAGAGAGAGAGAGAGAGAATTTTGTAAGAGCTCAGAAGGCATTTTGCTGAGACCAGAATATAGCTATTGTTATAAGTTTAGAGGGGGAGTAGGCTGAAAGACAAGACTCTTCTAATGCCTACCCCCAACCTTTCTAATTCCTGGATCCAGTATGGATTCAATTGCTGGAATAGCTAGGCAAGCCTGGTAATGGCCCGCTAAGTATGGGTTCCTTCCAGTAGCACCTTAAAGACCAACTAAGTTAGTTCTTGGTATGAACGAAAGCTCATACCAAGAACTAACTTAGTTGGTCTTTAAGGTGCTACTGGAAGGAATTTTTTTATTTTGTTTTGACTATGGCAGACCAACACGGCTACCTATCTGTAACTAAGTATGGGTTGTTAAGGTGACAAAGGGAGTGGCTCTGTGCCACAGGGCAAATGGGTGGGCGTCCCGTATGTCTCTTCGAAAGACAGAAGGCTAGAGTTGAAAGTTGAGTTATGTGAGCTAGAAGGGAGAAGAAAAAGTTGTGAGCTTGAAGTGAGAGGGAGTCGGAGGAATGTTTGAAGAAGCTATGGAAGAAGCAAGTCCCCTTTGGGGTACTGATGCTGTTAACCCCTCCACTGCAGGCTCAGGTTGTATATTTGTGTGAATAAGCCATATATCATAAAGACACAACAGTCTCTGTTGGGCCTCATTCCAAAAGGAAACACTGGTTAAGTGTCTAGGACACTCAGAGATTGGGGTGGCATGCAACACTATGAAACAGTTGCAATGAACAGAGAGCAGAGAGCATCCCATGGCCAGTTTGGATATGAAAAACCCTTTCTTCGGTTCAGAATACATGGAATATGGTAAGATATTTTCAAGTCAATACTGCTATACGTGGCACATAGCTTCAAAAATTGTGCAGTCATTTTATTAAAAATAGCATAACAGACTTCTTGTAAGTGGACACTACAGTATTGGACATATTTCCTGTTCTTGGAATACAAATCATCATAAGATCAAATAATTATTTTCCTCTGTTAGTCTTCTACTAATAAA
This sequence comes from Podarcis cretensis, assembly GCF_951804945.1. Lineage (NCBI taxonomy): Eukaryota > Metazoa > Chordata > Lepidosauria > Squamata > Lacertidae > Podarcis > Podarcis cretensis. The sequence goes on from NC_137178.1 coordinate 25,175,739, forward strand.
AAGATTTGATCTTCTGGTAAGTTGTCAAATGGGAAACATTCTAGGAATCCAGGCATATCATCATTCTCTCAATTCCTGATGCGCTACATAGCCAAAATGGCATCATGCACACAGAAGTGGGAGGTATCAAGAAGCAGTATTTCATGTTAGAAATGTGGTGAATATCCAGTTTACCCTGGTAGATCTAGCACTGCAAGTCTGAGCAGTACTCATGGCATCCACTAAGAGGACTGCAGCTATCTGACAGGCAATATTCTAAGTTATTAATATTGCCACTTTTGTGGACTATAGCAGCCCATTTACCCATAACTCAAAGGATGAAGGTTTGAAAATAGGATTGCAATCTGATTAATGGGGGAGAACGTTAAATGCACCTTTGGTGTCAGTACATCTCTCTGAAGTGTTCTTTAGAAAGTGTTTCCTCCCCCCTGCACAACAGGCTCCATAAATTTTCATTGATTCCCATCACATGGTGAATAACAAAAAATTCAACCAAATAAGGGGAAATCACTTGTAGAGCTTCAGTAATTATTTTGCCTTTTACTGATATAATAAATTCTACACAGAAGGACCCAGTCTCACAAACATTCTGGCACTGAATAACTTCATTTTCTAGACTTTTAACATGTGGCTGAATATTGAATTCCTTGAGGAAGAAAGCCTTTGACTAACTGAATATATATAAAATTCCAGTTCCTATATCATATAGCACCTATTGGAAACAAATACAATAATTTGCCATGTAATTGACTATTTGAGGTTGCGTGCATCTCATAATGGATAACTCCAAGTTAGGGGCTGTAGCAGAGATGGGAAAACTTTGGACCTCCAGATGTTGTATGAAACCTGCAGCCCAGGCAATGATCAGAGGTGGTGGGAATTACAGTTTAACAACATCTGAAGTACCACTGGTTTCCAAAGATTTAGGATCCAAGGCCAGGGAGCAGTAATATACCGAAGCCTGTTTGTTGGTATCTATTATGAACTGCATTTTGAATAAAAGGTGGTGTTTCAATTTAACATACAGTAATAATAATAATAAAATTATTTATTTATGTTTATTTTATTTGTTAGATTTATATACCACCCTTCATCTCTGAGCAGTTCACAGGATAAAAGACAAGTAAATAGTTAAAACAAAAACATCAAAACAATAACCACCCCCATAAACTATAAACACAAGTTAGTATCTAAAACAAAAAGAGCAACCCCTTATAAATTATAAAACTCTTTTGAATGGCTACTCTCAAGTGAATTTGGTAATATAAAAAGAAAAAGACAGAGGTACTTAAAGCAAGCCAATTTGATAAAAGTTCCGTAATTTTGTCTACAAATAGTAAATTGTAAGTTGACAAATATATGCAAGCTTCATAAGTGATTCAAGATAGGAAGAAAAAAGTAAAGTACATTGAAAGGCTCAGTAGTTGTTGTTTTTTTGGGGGGGAGGAAGAGGAGTCACCTACCAGCTTTCCATCCAAACCAATTGGACCCTAGGATAATCAGAAGCCAAAAGGACATAAAATTGTTAAATCAAATGAATGCTGATGTCAGGGTAAATGCAAACTTGTGGAAAAGTTTAGGCTATTATTTGCTGATTGTCGGCAGTTAGGTGTAATGCCCTTAGGGCATCTCAGTCAGCAAAGCTGAGAGAAAGCAACAGCAGGGGAAGCATATATAGAAAGGTATTAATCAGAACAGGATGTTGGAAAGTCACCAGGCAGTTGTTGGTGCTCGACAAGGAGGAGTTCGTGAAAGCTAGACTTGCAAGCCAGAAATGTTATTTTGCAACACAATATATGAAATAATGCATCTGGCTTTTATTTTTCCTTCTGAACAACTAGGTAGCTACATGAGGTGAGCTGTGTACAATTAGGCTGCTACCACAACTATAAGTTCAAAAACATATCCTGAGTGTAAATACTTGTCTCTTGGAGGTTGGATGCGATTCAAGGGTGAGGTAACTAAAGTTATTTATGTTATAAAAGATGCACTGTCCAATAACCAGCAGGTGCCAACAGGGTTTTCTTGGACCTGTGTACTGAATGTTGACTGAGCCCTTCAAACCACTCACAGAAAAGGCCACAGATTTGCATAAAATTTGCATAGATTTGGGGTATTATACTAATTTACTGCCATTTGATTAATTGGAGAGGGATCAATAATAGTCAGTTTAAGTTCTCTTTCTCCTAAACTTTCCTAAATAGTATTTTTGTAAATATTTGAGCATCTTGATTTCCCATGTACCAACATGTATTGTGGCGATCTCTTCAGATTTCGACAAATTCACCAATATGGATTCTAGAACGATGTTTTACATCATGTACTGTCTTCTGAATATATGTCTCCCTTACTAACTTTCAGAATAAGATTGGCTTATTTATTTCTACAGGGTCAAGACTTTTAGCTCAGAATGGTGTCTCTGACTTTTGGAGTGGGGGAGCAGGGTTTTGTGTTTTAAGAAAATCAAAAATTACAGTATTTCCAGAGATTAAATCAATAGTAATGGAAATTGACATTCAAAGGGGCTTCACAAATGCAGGGAAAATGTTTTGGTTGGTTGGTTGGTTTTTGTAAAAAAAAGAAAGAAAAGCTTGAATGTCAACTTTTTAAATATTGCTGCAGATTGTCTTAGTCCATCATAAAGCAGATGAAGTGATCAAATTTCACAGCTGGAAGAAATAGTCTGGAGTTAACAGATGGAAGCTGTTTATGCAGTATGATTTGGGTTCCACAGAACCTTAAGAACATGCCTCATGGAAAAACAGCTTCCCTTCAGTATTAACATTTAAGCTTTTTCTATAAATGAAAGCAATGTGTTTTAAGTTTATTCAAATGAGTTCTCAGTTCTATCTGCTTATTTATATGTCCTTAACTTAAGTCAGCCCCATACATATATTCATACATAACAGCACAATAATGGCCTTTTCTTTGGGTTGATGTTTCGTTAACACCCTCAGATAATTACATTCACAGACTTGCACCCACAATTGGGGCTAGAATTCAAAAGAGCTCCCAGGCTCGCAAAACATTTCTGACAATCTGCCCAGAGGTGACACAAAGGAAGCTACTGTGCTCCAAGCACTTTTGAAAAATCTGACCTTGAATCGAGGCTGTATTCTTTTGAAAACATGTCTCTAAATTTGGATGTTGAACACTTGAAAATCAAACCCCTGGGGGATTTTGGGAATCTGTCCCATATACACTAATGCAATAATGAAACATTGGCTACCATTTGAAGCATATTTACTATGAAGTGCATTCCACTGTATTCAAACATGACTGTGAATGTATTTAGAACCGGGCTGTTTATCACTGTGGACAATTGTGCAGGCAGAAAAGGAGGGTGTCTGAGGGATTCTTGGCTGGAAAGAAGACTTATTTCCACAGAGTGCTATATAAATATTTGCTAGCTAATCCTCACCTCTGTGGTGAGGTATGTTGTGCAAATGGATAGAGAGATAAATCCTTTAAAATGCCTCCTCTAGGGCTCTGTCAGCCAGGAGTAAGCTTAACAAGTTTGGTCCACAGCAGAATAAAACATTTTACAGTACAATCCTATACTCACTATCCTGGGAGTAAGTTCCATTAAATTCAAGGGGACTTACTTCTGAATAGAAATGCAAAGGACTACAATGTCAATCAAAGTGACCTTTCTTCAGCTGTCTCCATCACCTCCTTATCTTGTATATTTATTTTCCACATATCTGTGAGTTTGTTCACCTGCTTTCTCCTCCTGAATAATTTTGAGTGCATGGACAACCATGTATGGAACAGACAGGATAGAAAATGAACTGTGCCTGAGGAACCTGCAACCTTTCACCTGCAAGAACCACCATTTGTGATCTCCCTAGAAAATGTACAAAAATTTTACAGTATTGATCTTGTCCATGTCCCTTGCTCATAAGAAGCCTTGCAAAAAAAAAAAAAAAGAAAGGAAAAAAAAAAAAAGAAGCCTTGCAAGTTGATCTGAACATTTATTTACCGGTACTTTTTTAACAGGGCGGGGAGGGAAATCATTTAAACAATTTTTTTAAAAGGCTCTCCCATCAGATGTCAAAGAAATAAACAGCTATCTGACTTTTAGAAGACATCTGAAGGCAGCACTGTTTAGGGAAGTTTTTAATGTTTGATGAATTATTGTATTTTAATATTTTGTTGGAAGCTGCGGGGTATAAATAATATATTATTATTATTATTATTATTATTATTAAAATTGCTTTGAATAAGAGATGTCAGAGGGCTTCTTTTTGTGAATACATTCAAGAAGGGGTGGCACATCATAAAGTACCACCATTTCCAGGGGTTTTTTAGTCAAAAGTTTTTGACAAATATGGCAAGCGCCATGCTTTCTAGCCACTGCAGGCAGCTAGGGCTTGTTGTTTAAAAGAAGGAAAGAACCCAAGAATTCATTGGGCTACCTTATGCAAATGGAGACTGGTGATGAACCGTCCTCTGGGAATAATAATAATTTATTACTTATACCCCACCCATCTGGCTGGGCCTTCCCACCCACTCTGGGCGGCTTCCAACAGAATATTAAAAACACAATAAAACATCAAGCATTAAAAACTTCCCTAAACAGGGCTGCCTTCAGATGTCTTCTAAAAGTCAGATAGTTGTTTATTTCCTATGGGAAGATTTGTAAACATGTGATCTGATCTACATGTCTATGTTTTGGAGCATGTTGTGGCAGATGTGGAATGTGGAGCTTTGCTCCCAACTGCATAATGAACTGAAATCCTCCTACATCCCTTTGCATGAAAAGGCAAAAATTCAATAGGTGAAGCTTTTATGGGGGCGGGGGGGGGGAGGCGATTATATGTTTGCCTTTTCAATTTATGGCAGAAGCACTGAAGAAAAAAAATATGGGAATGCTATCTTTCCATATAATTGGTTATAATACTTGCACCATCTTGCTTATTTTCTCACAAATACAATAAGTAGCCCTCTTCTCGCTAGGAAAGCAATAGTTTATTTTACTCAATTCAACAGGTCTATTTTAGGGTAAATGCTTAAGGAGTCCAGCTACAAGAATTATCTCAATCTGCAAATCATTTGTACATCGTATTGTGACAACTCTTGAGCACTTGACCAAAACCAATTTTATTAATTGAATGGAAAATATATCAGTGGATAAAAGAAAGCCACACAGAGATCTGTATTTATAAGAGAGGTTAATATTAATAAGAGGTTAATATTAAAATGCCAATTTTAAAAGCTTTTCTGTGTTAAACAGCACTTGCAAATTATTCAGTTTAGATTCAGGTAAGATTAAAGATGGAACATGTTTCTGATAACCTTTCCTCTGCTGGTTCACGATTCACTCTGCTGCTGTTCGTCATGAAACCCATTAAAAATAAATGATCTCCCTTTCTTCTTCCTACCTAAGTTAATTATATGTTTAGCAATAGTCGCTTTATATTGGGTGCTTTTATGTGATTCCCCAGTAGTCTGATGAGATTTCTTTGTTACAGGAAATTTGGAATTCAGGTAGGTAGGCTAATGTGTTCTTGCTAAGCTTCTCCCTGCTGCCTTCCCTTTCATAGAGGAGTTACTCTACATGCTAAATCCTTTCTAGTAATGAAACTCGCTGCTTCTTCTGCTGGAATGAGTATAAGTGGACTGTTGTTAAAATCAGCGATAGAAAGAACCCACACCAAGGTCCTGTGCTGGATCTCAAACATATCCAGACCGGGGTGGGGGGTGGGGTTCAGCCAGAACACACCGAAACTCAGTTCTGGCACTTCTCAGGTGGGCACCATTGCCATTATAAGAGAACAAGGGAGGCGTTCATGGTGAATTCTGGCATCTCTTTTTCTGGAAAAATAGCACTGATCCACACCATATACTTAAACATTTGAAGTACAGTGGTACCTCAGGTTAAGTACTTAATTCGTTCCAGAGGTCCGTTCTTAACCTGAAACTGTTCTTAACCTGAAGCACCACTTTAGCTAATGGGGCCTCCTGCTGCTACCGTGCCGCCGGACCACGATTTCTGTTCTCATCCTGAAGCAAAGTTCTTAACCTGAGGTAATATTTCTGGGTTAGCGGAGGCTGTAACCTGAAGCATATGTAACACGAGGTACCACTGTAAATAGTTTTCCCCACAGGATAAACTGTAGTTTATCCCTCACAGAGCTCCAAGTCTCAGTACCCTTAACAAAGTAAAGTTCCCAAAATTATTTTGGGGAAGTTGTGAGTTTTAAATGTATGGTATAGACATGATCAAAGGTTCTGATAGAGCACATGTTTGCCTGCAGAAGGTCCTAGTTCAATTCCCAATATCTCCACGGAGCTTTGGGAAAAGCCCTGTTTGAAACCCTGGAGAACCACTGCCAGGCAGTGTAGAGCAGGCTCCCTCAACCTTGGCCCTCCAGATGTTTTTGGCCTACAACTCCCAGGATCCCTAGCTAACAGGACTAGTGGTCAGGGATGGTGGGAATTGTAGTCTCAAAACATCTGGAGGGCTGAGGTTGAGGAAGCCTGGTGTAGACAATGCTGGCCTACATGGTTCTGACTCAGTGCAAAGCACCTTCCTGTGTTTTTCAGTGCTGTCTACATCAACAGGTAGTGATTCTTCATGGTTTCAAACAGTAATCTCCCTTAGCCCTACCTAAGAGCTGCTGGCAACTGAATCTGGGACTTACAGTAGGCACAGCCTGTGCTCTACCGTTGGATTACCGTACGTCTCCTTTCCTTGCTTCAGCAGCAACCTTTCTGGCTAACAATTATGGTAGTTCCAGTTGGCCTGAAATGTCTAAAGGTATAGCAGTTCCAGGAAATCCTCTTTGGTATAGACCCATGAAGACTGCAGAGCACACCATACTTAAGACTAGGAAGTGAACCAAACAGGCAAAACTCCAGCAGCCACATTCAAGTGACTAGCAAGGTTTCTGTGAAACCCTGTTAAGTGAAGGGAACGTCTGGGATAAGTGGCCACCTACACATTGAGAATACAAATGTTTTGCCTAACTCTGCTATAACTTTGCCTAACCTTGCTGCCAGAAACAGTGCCAGTGTTATAACAACTGTTATTTCAATTAATTAATTAATTATATTTTTAAAAATCTTCCTTTAATCAAGCATCCTAGGGAAGTACAGAAATTACAACAAGACACAGCACAAAAATTGAAGACATTAAAACCAAAACATCACCAATAAACAAAATAGACTTTCACATATTTAAGCAATACACAATTCTATAGCCTAGCATCTCATCTATCTCCAAAGGCCAAATGGAATGGATATGTCTTCTTCAGCGGAGGTTTAATCACTTCCAGGCTGTGATTAAACTGGTATCCCCAGATACCTAAAAAGAATGCCATAGAGGATGGATAGAAAGCATATACTAGGCTATCGTCCTTATTCTTAATTTATTTGGTAAGTGATATCCATAATATCATTTACCAGATATCATAAACTGGTTTGTTTTTGTTTTGCTTTGTTTGTTGGATGCTTAGGCACAGTGAACATGTGTGAAGCATTTTTTTTATAAAGCAGAAAGAAGCCTTCTGCCCCATACTTAAATGCCTAATTTCTTTTCGAAGAAACTGAAGCCCTCATATCTTTAAATAGAAAGCACATGGCCAATTCATCAATGCCAATGCCATTCTGTGAATATATTTGATGTGGCTAGTGCCTTGTTGATGAGAAAACAATAAACTGTGAAAAATGTCACTTCTCAAAAATTAGCTGGCTGGAATTCAGCGGGAGATGGATTGTTGTAACAGCTGTGACATGATGACTTTGATGAATTAGAATTTTGTTCTGTCCTGGTATAATTCTGAATAAATGCTATCTCTCCCCCTCCCTCCACCCCGGCATGATGTAAATCATTAATATACCAAAGCAATTCTAAACAGCAATCTGTTCCATTATCTCCCACTTAATAAGAAACCAGTTTTCCACTGGGCATACCCATTATGTCAAGGTGTGCAAGTGAGAGAAAGGGGGAGAGCCAATATATTTTTCTGTGGTGGCCCCCATGACTCTGGTATTCATTGCCTGCAGACGTCTAGAAAGCTACCACACTCTAGTCCTTGAACACCTTTTCTTTCCAGGTGGGCTAAGCATGAGTGACATGTCCTTTACAATTGTGCTTCTTTTAGCTGTTGGCTTTGTTCAAATTTGTGTTTATATTTGGAGCCGGGCATGTACATGTGTGTTTTCAGTGCTGCTGATTTACTAATGTTGTGGAGGTTTTCGGAAGCTGCATCGTATTTTTTAAACATCATTATTGAAACTTTTAGATTGAAACAATTTTAGATTATTATGTAAATTGCCTTGTGAGAGTTTTACTCAGAAAGGTAGCCTACAAATATATAGGGGGGGGGTAGTATCCTTTGGGCTAGGCTTTTCCTAATTGTAACCTCTGGGGAAAGTGAACAAACCTCAATGAACTGCAGGATTTGTCCTTCCATTTAAGATGCGGGTGGAGAACCCTTTTCTGTTCAAGGGCCACATTCAATTGTGGGCAACCTTCTGGAAGCTGCATGTCATTGGTGGGGGGGGGGAGCTGAGGCAAAAGTGGAAGTGACTCTCACTTTTGTATAGTAAGTGAAATTTCAGCCACACAAAAGCCATAGGATTCTAAACACAAAGCTTTCCATCCAGGCAAGCAAGAGGAATTACCATGGTTCCAGAAGACATTCCAGTCAGTCAGGGGTGCCAACTTGGAAAAAAATATATTGTGGGGGCCCAGGTAAGCTCTGCCCTGCATAATCAGTCACATGACACAGTGCACACACACCATTTGAATAGGAATGCCCATCAACTTTGTGGGGGCTTGGGCCCCTCAAGTATTTTATTGTGGGGGCCGAAGCCTCCATGGCCCCTAGGAGATGGCTCCTATGCAGTCAGGTGAAAGCACTTGAAGAGGCCACAGAACTGGGTGATAAGGGGTGCATTGTAGGGGGTTGGACTAGATGACCCTCAGGGTCCCTTCCATACCCCTACAATTTTGTGATTATGTTGCCTCAGTCATCTCCTCTTACAGTGGCTCTGCCCCCTTCCTCAGGAGACTTATGTAACCCTTAAAATGAGCCCATAGCTCATTTTGCAGTTGCATGCTCCTGTGTGGCTGTGGGGTAGGAGAAACCATGGGAAAGTCATTCCCATTGTCTGAGGATAATGGGACAGCCACGTCTTCAGACTGGAAAGTGTAGAAGGGAGTGCTGATGACTGGAGAAGCCATCCAAGACATGTTGACATAAAAGCATATAGTTTCTTCACTTGGTCGTCATTGTTTCTCACTCTTCGTTAATTCAAGAATAGGAAGCTGCATTGGTTAATTTAGTTCAGTGTTGTCCACACTGACTGGCAGCAGCTCTGCAAGGGTTTTTGATTAGGGGCATTACCAACTCTACCTGGAGGTACAAGGGACTGGACCTGGGACCCGGGATGCTCTACCACTGAGCTACAATCCTTTCTAAACAACCAAGTCTGCAGCTTGCTTCTTGTTCCAAAAAGAAGTCTTTTTTTCTTGTTAAAGCAGGTCACAATTCTGTTTCAAAAGATCCAGAAAGTTAAAAAAAGTAAAAATAAAATAAATTCCAGGGTGTGTGTGGGTGTGGGTGTATTTTTTAAAAAAGATATTAGCACTATTGCCCTGGTTCAGGGATCTTAAAGTATCAGCTAATGAAGTCTGTAATTGCTTAGCCCTATGGGCAAATTATACTACCTATGAAATCAAGCAGAGTTACTCCTCTTTGGGCTCCAGAGTAAAAGCATTGCCCTTAATCTGTAATGCTGCCTGTGAGATTCGTCCCCCTCACCCTCTTTTTCTGTTGTTCATGAAAAGGGCTGCTGTGCTGCATTGCACCCTCATGACTGGAGTTCAAAGTAATTGATTGCAGGTTGTGCATCTGGAACAGGATACAACATATTTCTCACTGCGGATCTGAAATTATCCAAATAACTCAAAATGGCATGACTGTGCCCCTGTTTTCCGTTTTATGGGAGAGCTCCTTTGAAAGGCACAGCAGGACCACAATCACAGACAGTTCACCACCACTGCCAGCATGTGAACTCTGTTCCAGCAACAGGACTGTCTTGCTTCAATTTAAGAAGCAAACCAACTTTCTCTTCCTCTTTGTACCTATGCCAGGCACTGGTGGTTTAGAGCAAGATCAAATTTCTAGGTACTGAAATGGTTGCTGAAAGCAAGTAAGTATGCATCTCACAAAAGTATACTTGTTGTTGACATCCATCTGTCTTGAGAGACAATCTCCAGGGTGAAGTCCAACTGCTGTGTTACAAGCACCCTGGGGCACAAGCCTGGGCAATGTGTATGTAGGTCCTGGGCTGCCCAGACAACAAGAATCCCTCTTGGCCTTGCTGATGTGGTCCAAAGGAACGCAGAGCAATATATTGGGCACAAGCTTGACTGCTGCAGGAGTTGCCAGGAGGAGGTGTACAAGGCACCATCCAACCATCTTAGGTACTTCACTGTGAATTTGTGTTGGGTCTACTCCTTAGCCTTTTCTTCTCCCAAAGATATCTCACAAGGCAGCAGAGGTTTAGGACCAGAGTTTCCTTCTCCTTTTCCTTCCCAAGTTGACAAGCCCCATCTGCCCCTCACTTTCCTCTACAGAACATTCAGAAACTGCCTTCTTGACTGCTGGACCCACTATTGGTCTTGTTCACTCAATCCGACAGAGCCTTTCTTAGCGTGCAGGAGAAGTCCCTAACTCACCAAGGGTTTGAAACCCATCAACCACCCTGACAATGAGCTTGTGTCCACACTCACCTATTTTCTATAGATGACCAATACAACACTGGGCATTTCAGTTTACTATGGCAGTCAGGAGAAAAAGAGGTGCAGATCATTACTGCTAAGACTTGGGTACACCTGAAGATAACCTTCATCTGTGGCAAAATTTTGCTGTGTATGATGGCAAAAGTCTTTACAAGCCTTATTAAGGCATTTTTTTTACCCATGTGAGCACCTAATTTTTGAAGGGACCAGAGGAAATTTCAATGCTCACATGTGCATCAGTCCCATCTCCCAGCCTACACATGACCAGCGTCAGGGGGCTTCATGTAGTAGGATTTCCAAAGGGATGGAAACTTTTCCACTGACCTCTTTATCATTTATTTATTAACCAGCAGGATATCAGCATCAAAGCTAACCCTGTGCATTCCCATGGGTACTGAACATCTGAACAGGGCTATAGTTTAAGGTTTTCTAGATGATACATGGTGGATACATACCACAAGATATTTGGGCAATAAGAGCGAGCTTAAAAAACTGGATCCCAGATTAAAAGTGTACACATAACTGAGTCTTCTTCCAAAATAGCATTTGCCAGTGCCTTTCCAGTTTGTCTGCATCCAATAATTCTCCTCTCCTACAAAAACTTGTTCAAATACAGTGGTGCCTCGCAAGACGAAATTAATTCGTTCCGCGAGTCGCTTCGTCTTGCGATTTTTTCGTCTTGCGGAGCGCGGATTCCCCGGGTATTAACGGTTTTACGAAAAAGGAAGCAAACCCACAAGACGTTTTCGTCTTGCGAAGCAAGCCCATAGGGAAATTCGTCTTGCGAAGCACCTCGAAAAACGGAAAACCCTTTCGTCTAGCGAGTTTTTCGTCTTGCGAGGCATTCGTCTTGCGGGGCACCACTGTAATCATAACTCACTGCAAAAACGATATCTAGAAATGTTTGCATGAAACCGGTGAAATTGCAAAAACACTTCCATTAAATACTCCAAATTTCCTTATTAACTCCTCCACAATATTAAAATTGTTTGCACAACTGCAATTTTCACTTAAGTCCACATTAACATTGTGTGTGTGTGTGTGTGTGTGTGTGTGTGTGTCATAATTTTGATTGTTAACTTGATAAAGGCTGTGTTATTAGCCAATCCTAGCTAGTGATGTCTCTTCATCAGTCCTGCAGTTTCTAAAATAAGCTATGATAAAATCTTTACGTAAAAGACCGGTGTTTTAATAAATTGCCAAATCACACATTTGAGTGCTGCCTTGATAAAAAAAAGTTACTTATTTGAAATCCAGACTCTTGCCTCCCCTAAATCCACCTCAAACACCAGAAGCTTTCCAACCCTCTAACTACATTTTAAGCTTATTTATACCCACTGTGGAATAAAAAACAACAGCATATGCTTTTAATCATATCTGGAAAAGCATGATAGAAATACCAGATCACACTTTACACACGTGAAATGCAAAAATTCAAAATAAGTGCTCTTCTATCACATTGAGCATGGAGGAAAAGCTCTGGATAATTTATCTACACAGCTGGAAGTAGAAATGCTTAGGTCATTTCCTATTTAGGGATATGCTGTGGAATGGCTAATGGGTTAGACTACCTGAAGGAAACCACAGCCAATTAGTTCCATTCAAATGGGACCTTTTAAATAATTTCTATTAAACCCCAGTCTTGCACTAAAGCATTGATTAGGAATATATTCAGAGGGTATGCTGGTGAAAGAGATTAAAACTTACAAATGACCACAGCTGTCTGCAACATGCTCTAATCCACCCATTCACACTCACCTATGAAAAGTTTAAATGATTGCTCTAATTCTCTGAAAAATCTGCAAGCTGAAATAATCTTGGTAACTGCCAATCAGGAGACACGATACCTGTGTTAAATGAAAACATACCCCTGAACATGACCCTTAATTTTTGAAACGCTAAGACATACTTTACAGCTGTTCAGCAGTATGTGCAGCAGTATGCGCAGAAGCAGATAGAGCACATTGCTTTGCAGTTTCATTCATTTGGTAACTTCAGTCCAAATGACTATTGGTAGGAAAGGCTCTTGCCTCAAACCAAGAAGCACAGCTTCTCAGGCCATTGGCTTGACTCCAAAAGCAATGTCTCAGATGCATACTCAATAATTTTTCTTGTGTAAGCTCTAATGCTGAAATCATTCTCATTCTCATACACACACAACCTACATTTATATGAGTACACAGGATTAGGCTTTTAAGAAAAGTGGTCCAATGTAAATAAGATCATGAAGAAAAAGCAATTGCTTTTGCTTTCGGAACAAAGACCAAGCAACAATTGCCAGGCACCCAGCTTTTCATAGTATCTATCTTTATTTCATTATGCTAGGAGTGCCTAACTCTAAGTCTGACAAGGTAACTGATCTGTCAGTGGAAGTGCAACTCCATCCAAAGTACCGTATTTTTCGCCCCATAGGACGCACCGGCCCATAGGACGCACCTAGTTTTTTGGGGGGGAAAATAAAGAAAAAAAATTTATTTACCCCCCCAGATACGGGGCTGGGGCGGGGGAAGCCCGGCTTCCCCCAACCCCAGCCCCCAGAACAGGCTGCTATCCGCTAGCCGTGGGAGAGCCGCGCAACTTCGCGTGGCTCTCCCATGGCTAGCGGAGCGCTGTGCGAAGCCCGAAGCTTGGGGCGTGCTGAGCTCAGCGCACCCCAAGCTCCTGGGTGCCGGCAAGCTCTCCGCTAGCCATGGGAGAGCTGCGTCTCCCACAGCTAGCGGATAGCTTCCTGAAGCCTGGAGAGCGAGAGGGGTCGGTGCACACCGACCCCCCTCGCTCTCCAGGCTTCAGCGAAAGCCTGTATTGGCCCCATAGGACACACACACATTTCCCCTTCATTTTTGGAGGGGGGAAAATGTGTCCTATAGGGCGAAAAATACGGTAAGTCATTCCCCTAATTCCTGGCACCAGGAACTATCACTCTACATCACCTCCATCTTGTCAGGATTCAGCTTTATTTTATTGGCCCTCATCCATTACTGCCTCCAGGCATGGATTAAGCACCTGTAGTGCTTCATAAACATCCAGTGGAAAGGAAAGACCGAACTGGGTACCATTAACATAATGGTGAGCCCACAGTACAAGCGTTAAGGAGCAAAACAAAAGCCCCCCGTTGCTACTTTCTAGAACCAACCTGGCAGGATGGTGCAGAACCATCATAACTCAGTGCCTTCTATTCCTAACCCACAAATCTAGTTCAGAAAAAACACTATGGTTGTCTCACCTTCTGAGAGATCAAAGAGAGTTAGCAGGATCATACCCCCATTCCTCTAATACAAGTAAAGTTATTTCAGTGCCAAAACTAAGCCTTAAATCAGATTGAAATGAATCTAGATAAGGCACATCCAAAGCTGGCCAGTCATCTCTCCCTCAAGCACCTTGGTATATGTCACACTACTGAATCCAAGGAGAGCCTCATGAAGAGAGATATATCAATGCCTCTTTAAGAGCAGCTAGCACAATCCCCTTCCTATAAGGAAACATTTTTCATTCCCCGAACCAACCCAGTCAATACCCACCAACTAGCTTTTATAAGCCACAATGGGCAAAGGTTGAGATTACACGAATATGTACAAGCATCTTGTTCTCTCTTCTTTAGGCCCCAATAACTGAAATGAATCCCAGTTAAACAGGCTTGACGATGCCCCTGAAACCTTCATCAGACCTACAGACAGCACTGAACTAGTGGTCTATCTCATTATAAGGCAGCTTCCTGTTTTTCACTTTTTAGAATCACGAAACCATGTCCAAAAAATACCTACATACAGGAGCAACTTGTCTGCAGACAAATTCCTTCCTGGGCCCAAATATGGTGACTAAACAATTCTACAGCAAAGGCAAATAAAAGCACTGCCCACTTACTAGTGGACAGAGACACCAGATAAACAGTGGGTGGGTGGGACAACCGCTTTGGACTGTGCCATGAGCCTTCAATGCAGTCATCTTTTATGCTCTATAAGTGGACTCAACCTAAAGGTAAAGGCAAAGGTACCCCTGCCCGTACGGGCCAGTCTTGACAGACTCTGGGGTTGTGCGCCCATCTCACTTAAGAGGCCAGGGGCCAGCGCTGTCCGGAGACACTTCCAGGTCACGTGGCCAGCGTGACATCGCTGCTCTGGCGAGCCAGAGCCGCACACGGAAACACCGTTTACCTTCCCGCTGGTAAGCGGTCCCTATTTATCTACTTGCACCCGGAGGTGCTTTCGAACTGCTAGGTTGGCAGGCTCTGGGACCGAGCAGCGGGAGCGCACCCCGCCGCAGGGATTCGAACCGCCGACCTTTCGATCGGCAAGCCCTAGGCGCTGAGGCTTTAACCCACAGCACCACCTGCGTCCCATGGACTCAACCTAGAACAGGCATAATCAGGTCCACAAGAGGGACATCACATACCCCAATGGCCAATGGCTGGGCAGTTTACATTTCAAATTTATTGGTGGGCAACCCCACTAGCATTTTCTCCCCCTCCCCTGCCAATGGCCAAGACCACAGCTGATGTCAGCTGACCATGCAAGACCTCCAGCACCGCAACCTTGACACCCCAGCAGTGACGCCAGGCCGCAACTACTGCCCCAGTGAAAATTATGGTAAGCCATCTTTTTGTGTATGTCCTTCTGTCAAAAAGGAACATGTCACATACACAAAAGTATATATTTGGTTAGTAGTTCCATAACAGTCTTAATTATGATGGATGCATTATTTCATATATTTAAATTTCTCAGATAAAGTTGTAAACATGCAAATGGTACAGAAGTGGGTTATATATGCTGCTAAAAAACTGCTATTCTAAGAGATTTTATGAATTTTCAAATACCACTGGAATTATCTTTGCTGGAGATGTGTAAAATAAAGTCACTTTTTTTTGCAACTGTAGAACTGTAGATTTAGTATCCGAACAAACAGCATTTGAATGAAGAAAACTAATATACAAGATGGATGTACTTTAAGTAATGTTTTAAATTATGGTTTAAAAAATGATGTCGCCATTCTAGAATGTGAAAGTTCAATAAACAGAAATTCAAACAATTGCTATATTGTCTTCCATGTATATATCATGGAATTAGTCTTACTTGCTAGATCCTATGTAAAGATTTGCTAAGAGAAATATAGAAAATGTCTCATTCTGAATTCAGCAGAATACACCAGGGAAGGTTAAATTTCCTTATTCAGCCATAGAAAAGCACAAATATAGTTAAGAAAATAATGGTTTTGAAAGTGAGACATGCATTCCATTAATATACAGTAGGACAGTTACCGGGTAGCCATTTCGCCCTGGTTGACCCTGGTTGAATGAAATGAAATGGAATGATACTCATTAGGAATACATACAATGATATGTGAGGCTACACACCTGCTTTGTACATTAACAGGAAATGTAACTTTGTATCACTACTGTCTCTTTTTACAATTATTTATATTCTCTTGCCCTGAAAAGTGCATTTATAGGAACAAAAATGCCGTTTTAAATTCAGTATTTGTTTTTTTCAGTCAAGGGTAGCAGAATATGTATGCTTACTTAGAAATAAATCCCACTGAATCCAAGGGGGCTTACAGTGTGCATAGGATTACAGCTGAGTTGCTTACGAGTAAGTAACACTGGTTTCAATGGGATTCATGCATGCAAGGACTGATTGCAGGATTTCAGTTGCACCTAAAGTACAGTGGTACCTCGGTTTTCGAATGTAATCCATTCCGGAAGACTGTTCGAGTTCTGAAACTTTTGAAAACCAAAACTCAATAGCCGACAGTTAGGCTTCAGGGTTTTGCACTCAGCGGAAGCTGCATTTCCTGTTTGACTTCCGAAGCATGTTCGAAAACCAAAGCATTTACTTCTGAGTTTACAGCGTTCGAGTTCCAAAACATTCATCAACGGAGACATTCAAAAACCGAGGTACCACGGTATATCAAATTGCTCTTTCTATACTCAAGATCGCTTAAATGTATTTATGGTATTCAGGAACACTACTCATATATTTAAAGAGGTGCAAATTTCAAAAGCGAAAAGAGACAAATTCATTTGTGATTTACTTTATGTGCTAAAATCAGTTATCTGTTTTGTTGTTTTGTTTAGCAGCTATAATCACATTCCTAAAGCATGGTGCTTTATTTATTTATTTACTGGATTTATGTATTGCCTTTCTACCAAGGCACCCAGGTTGGTGTACAATGTACACTATATAAAATGAAAACTGACAGAATTTTCTCATAACAACCGATCAAATGTGTGTTCCCTGGCCTGGGTTCCTTTGCTTCTGTCTTCCCTCCGAGCATGTAGTCTCCCAGGGAAGGTGGAAAAGCAGTGTTTATATTTCTGAATGTATAAAAACACACTCAGATTATATAATCCCATTTAAAAATCCAAGGTTGTATATAGGCAGCATAACAACACATGAAAATCCAAGACTTCACTTGCTTTTATAATTGAAAAAAACTTTTATATCATTCAATTAAAAATCCCTATTTTAGAATGTGTGTCATGTTAGAAGAAAGTCCCACTGAATTTCAAAGGGGCTTTCTCTCAAATAAGTGAACTTAAAACAGAGAGCCTTATTTTATAAACAGGAAATGTGAAAGAAGCAAAGAAAGCTTATCTCTCTCCATCAAGATGCTATCTTCAAGACTATTAACAAACACTTTGGTGGTTTCACATACATATGCAAAGCACCTGTGGTAGCCCAGGTTCAGCTAAATAGGACTGCAGCATGGACCAGGAGGTAGGGTCAACCAAAGTCCATATATGTTATGGTTACCAGATTTTTTTCAATGAATCCGGGGACACTTTTTTTTTTTAAGCTGAGTAGCAACAGCGAGTCAGTAGTGGGGATGGTGAGGCAAAAGACCCTGTGCCCAAGCACACATGCAAAGCCCTTCTTTTGCATGCTGTGAAACATAAATGTGCAGAGATTTTTAAAAACTGGGCCACAGTGGGCCACCCACCCATGACTCCCAAGCTTCCCCTCATCTCGTGCCCCCTTCCTCCTTTGTTTTGACTGATCGGGGGAGGCTCAGGAGTTGTTGCCCAGGTTTTTTAAAAAAAACTCTGCACATTTATGTTTCACAGGGTGCAAAAGAAGGGCTTTGCATCTTGCTTGGCAGAGAAACCACGTGCCTTGCGCCCCTCCTAGGCAACACCCACTCGACCGAGCCTCCCCTGATCTGTCAAAACAAAGGCGGAAGGGGGTAGGAGATCTGTACCACTGGACGATCCTGGTTCCCCTTTGGCAGTGGCGGCGGCAGCAGCAGTGAGCAGCTGCTGAAGCCAGCCAGAGCCAACTGCGCTACCAGGCTGGCTCCGGGCTGCTGAGGCTGCCACTGCCACATTTCCCGGGGACAGATTTCCAAATCTGGGGACATTCCGGGGACGGAATTTGCCAGGGGACAGATTTGCAAATCCAGGGACTGTCCCTGGGAACCGGGGATGTCTGGTAAACCTAATATATGTGCTCTCTTTCACTGGACTTAGGTTGCAGCAGGTGCTTTGCAGATGACAGAAAACCCAGTAAGTCAAACAAACACTTTAGTTACACATCATGAACAATCATAAAGAACCAGTGATTAATGTGTCTTTTATCTATAATGTGAGAACAGAAGGAAAAAAGATAACCTGAAACTATTTTGGGGGTTAACAAATCTAGGGCCCAATACGCCACAGTTGCTATTCCTGTTTGCTACTATTGTTGTATTGCAACAGTACCAAAATGTTTCCATATGGTGGACTGATTTTTCCAATGAATGGGCTCTGGTGGCTTGAAGGAAGCTTCTGCCACATTTGCTGTAATTTTGCTGTGCCCAAATCTACTTATCTCTGCTCTTCCCTCTGCAGGGCAGAGCTTGAGCCAAAATCCCCCAGCTTTAAATAAGATATGAATTAGTGAAAAGGCCACTGAACAAGTGTTGTATGTTGAGAAGGAAGGATCTATCAGATGGAGCCGGAGGTTCCCAGATTCATGGTACTCTTTATCCAGAGGAAGGGGAACCAATGGCCCTTGAGATATTGCTGGATTGCAACACTGTTGCTGCTGCTCATTTCTCTACCATAAAAGTGAATTTCCAGGGCTGTTGGCAAAGTGTGATTTGGTTTCTCTGATCTCACCTTTTAATCACAGATTAAATTGGATGTATCGCAAAGCCCTTCGGCCTTTGTGAGGTGCTTTGGGGAGGAGTTTCACTACAGGAAGGGAAGCCAGAAAGAGACGCCACCAGAAAAAAAGTCAGCATATTACTTTCTGTTCTGTTCTAAAACATTCTAACCCTGAATTGCTAGAATGGGGTTGGTGGGAAGAGCATTCTTTTAGATGGAATGCGCTTTCCCCCATTGTCTGCTCAGCTTTCTAGCCTCTAAGTGTGTAGGATGCTGGGTTGGTAACAGCATCTTTTCAGCCACTAGTTTGGAAAGGCTTTCTTCTTGCCATTCTGTGTTGTGACTTAGCAGTTTTATATTGTTTTACTTGCTTATTGATTCATGGCTTTTTATTGTACTCTGCTGTATATTTTGTTTTAATGTGCTGCTCACTGCATTAGGGGCTTTTTTGGCTGAAATGTAGTATACAAACAAATAGTAATAATAATAACCTGCTTCCAGCGTTCATGTATACTGTTCTGCTTCAAAATGTAAAAGGCAAAACCCAAAACAAGATTAAAAATAATATTGAAAAACCATTTGATGTTTATAACATGTTAATAACTGAGAATGTATTTAGGATGATACTTGTACATTTAACATATTCATAATTTTTACCAGTTTTCAAAAGCACTTTCTGACTCATTCATGATAACCATAGATGATCCAATAGTATATCAGTTGTACTTACAGGAGGTCCTACGAAAAGAAAAGACAAGGAAAGAAAGACAAATATATGTAAGTTTATGAAAACTTGAAAGGTGTGCATATAGAGTGTCCATATAGATTTTTTTTGATGAAAGTAGTGGCATTTTCATTCTTCTCACCCAGCATTAAAGATTATTATTTTGCTGCGAGTGCCAAGCCATCTCATGTACAAAATACTTTGTGTTCACAAGTACATCTCTGTCTACAGAATTTTTCTTAAACATACAGTTCTGCAACCCTTGTAGTCTAACTCATAGGAACTCTCTCCCTTTCTCCTCTTGGATTTAACCTTAACACCAAGGCAGAATTGTTACTCCTTCTACTTTTTCCTAAGACAGGCAAACTTTCTTTTATAATCAACTCCTTTCAAGGCCTACTTATAAAATGTTCCCCATTAAAAATGTCACACTTTATGAAGCAATATTAGCACATTTTTCCAATTATTTACACTCAAAAGCTTTTTGTACAAATGTTCTAGAGAACATGATCAGAGGTCTGCAAATCACATCTAATATTTCTTTCAGGAGCAGCTGTAGCCATCAAATCAATGACTTTTCATTAGCTTTTATGCTTCCCTTTTTCTTCCGACTCAAGTATGTTGCAAAGGGGGCACATAATAGCAACAGCTGTCCTTGAAGTTTGCTTTAAATATAGTCAGACTTTCATTTTTAACAATGTGATTTTATTGTGTAGTTAACTAAAGTAATTTCTTGTTGTTGTTAAATGATCCTAAAGAGAATTTTAAACTTACAAGGTCTTTTTCTAACAGAAATCGAATTAGTTTCATTTGTTAATAATGTCATGTGTTTATGACATTTAAAGGCTCCAAGGACTACTGAAATGCTATGCCAAATCACAGTGGTTTCATTTAATTTATGAGGATGAGCTGCCTAGGGCTCACACGCTTGTCCTCTTGTGGTATGGTTGTCAGTAAGCTGTTGAAAGCTTTGATTTCCACTTAAATGTAACTGCAGTTTAATATCATCTGAAGCCTAAACTGTAGATATAGGTTGTTGAAAGAAGCCAGCTTCATAAACTATGGTTTGAAGTTAGCTTGTTGCAGCAAACAACGATTAAACCCTTTGTACAGAAAAATTTAAAAATAAGGTTGCTATATCTGTGTTATGTATTTGTTACACCTGTTTTGTTGTTACTGTTTTTATATTTTTAAGTCTCTTTGGAAAAAATACTATAAAAAATGCTTTTCATATATGAAACAGTATCAGCATGCCTTCACTAAATGAACCAGGTGATGCTGAAAACACACACACACCAGAAGCATTACTTTTAAATCTGAAACATACCAATCTCTCCTCTTCTTCCTCGCTTGCCTCGTTTACCAGGAGGACCTGAAAAGCAAACAGTTCCTGATTTGTAATTGAGGAGTGCAATTGAAGTGGGTTAGTACATGCATGAAGTCAATGTGACACCCAGAATGGGATCAGTGACATCACGATTCAACCACAAATGCCTCCAAATGGTCTTTCCAGAAAAATAATCTTCCTTGTCCCACCCTCAGCAGAAATGCCACAGAATTCATTGGCACTACTTATTTCATGTCATTGTACAGCTTGCCTTGCCTAGCACATCTAGTGCTATGCATGTTTACTGGGACGCAGGTGGCGCTGTGGGTTAAAGCCTCAGCGCCTAGGGCTTGCCGATCGAAAGGTCGGCGGTTCGAATCCCTGCGGCGGGGTGCGCTCCCGCTGCTCGGTCCCAGCGCCTGCCAACCTAGCAGTTCGAAAGCACCTCCGGGTGCAAGTAGATAAATAGGGACCGCTTACCAGCGGGAAGGTAAACGGCGTTTCCGTGTGCGGCTCTGGCTCTGGCCAGAGCAGCGATGTCACGCTGGCCACGTGACCCGGAAGTGTCTCCGGAAAGCGCTGGCCCCTGGCCTCTTAAGTGAGATGGGCGCACAACCCCAGAGTCTGTCAAGACTGGCCCGTACGGGCAGGGGTACCTTTACCTTTACCTTTATGCCGTGCTCATTTCGAGGCAAGTGTGTAATGGATTGCAGCCTTAAACAATAACAACAAAACTATGAATGCCTCAGTGGTTTAAATAACAACAGAAGTGTCCAGCACATGTATAACATACTAGTAACAATGAAAAAGTCTTGCTTGCAGCAGTGGTTAGTGAAAACTAGGGTTGCCATATGTCCGGAATTTCCTGGACACACCCAGGATTCAGCTGTCGTGCACTGTGTTCAGGCGGAAATCGCAAAAATACCCTGAAAAATCTGGACACATATGGCAACCCATGTCAGAAGTTTTTGGCTAATTCCAGAAAGATAGCTCAAAAACATCATAATTCTTTTGAGATTTTGCAATAAAAAAAGCTCAACAACTCAGTCAAAACAGAGTAACTCAGAACACCTGAAATAAAGCAGTCTTTGCTTGTTGCCTTACATGAAATCCAGAGCCACGATGCCATTATTAAGGCCTCTCTCAGTTACCTGCACTGCGCATTTCTGCACTGCACTGTCATCAAATATATGGTTAGATCTGAAATACTGACAGGCATTATGTTTTAACCTTTGAAATAAAGCGGGGATGAGGAACCTGTAGCCCTCCATAATTTTGTTGGACTCCCAACTCCCACCAGCCCTAATCAAAGCGGCCAATTATCAAGGATAATGGAAGTTGCAGTCTAGGGACATCTGCAGGGCTGGCTGGATTTTTCTGCACATTCTGGATGTGGCTGTGTGTTGGAATAGACAAATGTTGGAGGGAAAAACCTCAAATGTTTCAAGTCCTCGGCAAAAGTTGTAACATACTGAGGTCGGTTTCAGATTACCGGTAAAGATGGGCAGCATCTTAAACATTTTCTTCTTTTTGTAATATATATTTTCCTGGCCGCTTGATGTATCTAGGAACAGTAGCCCTAAGCTCATCTCAGCTGCCATGCCATCCCATAATATAATGCTTGAAGAACACTGAGTCTTAATGTAGCACCATTCCAGATGCACTGAAGAGAAAGAAAGATGGCAGTTCCCGGTCTCCTTTAGACTTATAGACTTGCTTGCCTGTATCCTGCTGGACAGTGTTCTGGGACAATACAGTTGATGAAAACTTGCTTTCATAAATTAATCCCAAAACATTTAATTAACGTGCCATCACTAATAATATCAAAAATGTGGTTGTAGGATAGATTGGCTGTTGTTAGTATTACTCCACCATGCAAAAGGAGAAGAGCTGGCAAACTGCATTTGTGTCTGAGCATCAAGGGATAATGTATAAAGCCCTATTTCCTCTCCCTTTTTAGAATTTTATTTCCTCTCCCTTTTAAGGCAGCAATGCGTTTCCAGGAGAAGCAGAGGGAAATGCTGAATTCTGGGCCAGCTTGTGCAAGAGACTCAAGTACAGCATTCTGCAGAATCTCTGGCATAGAAAAGGCAATTGTTTGTTATCTCCCTATCCATATGTTCTAGCTATTAGCTTGGGAAAGGATTCTGCAGCAGAATTCCATGCCTTCCTTTCTACATGCAGAATAGGGATCCCCGTGTACAGTATCACATGTATTGCAATTCCTGGTCCAATATAAAAGTCGCAATTAATCTCAAAATAATTAATTAATGTTTAAGTACAGGCAGTAATTTCTGTGCCAAGTAATACCTTACCAACACAAAGCACTTTAGAAATAACCTCTTGTTTTACATGTCACTTTCAGTTTTAAAGCCTCTGAGAAAGAAAGGTGACTTCTCGGTGGAACAAACTGGTGTCATGAAGATTAATGAAACCAAATAATACACAGAAAAAACAGTGTACAGTAGTTCAACTTGATGGCTACTTATAAAGCATTCAATGTTTTAAGTAGAACAGCAAGATCTGGTGCTATTTTCCTGCTTCTCTAGAGAGGTATTTTAAACAAGTTGTTGCTGAGGATAGCATTAATCAATTTAATTTCAGAAACTGTGTTGGTTTATATTTCAATCCCTTGCTATCATGAACTGTCTGAACAAGTTACAGGATCTGTTCAATCTTAGCTTTAAATAAACCAGCAAAATAAAGCAGATAAAGGTAAAATCTATATTTTTAAAATATACATATACTGCTTTTTCAACCAAGCTATTGATTACAGTATAATGACAAGCCAGTCTAATTATATGCACTAAGAGTCCATCCAGACATGACGCTCCCCTATCACTAATAGAATAGGGTTTTGATGGCTTTCAACAAAAATAAAATATGAAATCAAGGAAGCGGTTGGAATCTCGTACAGATCATGGAATTTACTTGTCATCTTGCAAAACTCACTGGGCTCTGGGCCAAATACAGACTTTGGGGGGGCCCTAATATTCATTTCAAAAGAAAAGATGACTATTACAAGGTCCCTGAATTCTTCTTTGGCTCAGATTAAAATCTGAGCTGTGCAAGAACGTGTTTGTAACCACTCAGCTCTCAAACTCCCTGTCATGGGTTGGCCAGGACAGGACCATACAAATGGATAGCTTATTGGAGGGTAATGGGGAGGGCTCCAGTAGGATAGGGTGGGGGTTCTTCCAGACACGGGGGAGCCTGATAGTAAGGATTCTAAGCAGGGGTCAAGTGGGGTGCAGCCTTTCCCTCAGCCTTTTCTCTCACCTCACCTGAACCCACAGCAAGTTCTGTGAGCCCCACCTCCCTCTTCTTCACAGCTGCTAGAGCCTATCTCTGACTACTTCACGGTGCCTCTTGTGCCACCCATGCTGGAGTTATCAGATGCTGGGTCTAGCCTTGCTTCTGCAAAGGGGGCAGAGATACCCCTTCCATTACCTCAGTCCTGGAGAAACCATAGGAGATGTAAGAATATGCAGCAGATCCCACTTTCAAGCCGGAGTGCCAGGTTGGTAGCTAAGGTATAGATGCACTAAGCTGAGCCCAGTCCATTCCTTTATATAGGATAGCAAGGAATGTGTCAAGTGTCAGACCAATGTCTAAGCTTTGATTAGATAGATCACCTGCCTTTGTATAACTGTGCCTTGGATTAACTATGTGCATGGCCTGCTGCACCTAAGACCAGACCAGCACTTTGCATATTTATTGCACCAACCTAAAACATTTGAAATAAAAGCTTTGCAGGGAAAACGTTATTTATTGTTCTTCATCAACTGGGAATAAGGGCACTCCCTTTTTCTTCCCAAACCCCAATCCAGGCATAGACCTGGCATGGACTACTGCAGCATTAGTGCCTTAGCCAGGGGAAGAAAGAAGCATGGCTTCTGGTTTTATCTTGTTTCTCTTGACTTTGGTGCGCTAGTAATATGCCAGTGAGAAGGACCTCGGCTGCTCTTGGGAAATGTTTTTACAGGGGCAACTGCTCAGGTGTGCTAGTTCATAATGGTCACTCCATTGAAGAGGTAAGCATTACCAGACCCCAGAGAAGAGTTCCTGGCTTGGCAGTAACAATACGACTATGCACAGAAAGAAGATCTGATCTCCCTATCATGCTTGTACCACAGCGTGCTTGTACCATAGCTACTACCACTGTGACTTTGAGGATTGAAAATTAAATGCAATGATTTCAGTTTAAAAATAAAATACCTCCACTTGTTATCCAAGTGAATTCAATGGGAGCCAAGACCATCACTAGAATTCATAATTGGAAATAAATCTCATGCTAGCATCCTGCAATTCTCTGATTATTACTACTATTATTATTTTTTAAAAAAACCTTGCCAGTTTGCATTTCTTGGTACAGAAAGTATTGATCTGATATGTAAAGATCTTTCCTATTCCAATTGATTCATTCAAGAGGGTTCTGGAAGCTTCTCTGTGTGATACAAGCTGGTGCAAGCTGGAAGTTTCTAGCCGACAAGCAAGTTTATATTCTGCCTAGAAACAAGCAGAAGGTTCCTGAGGGTTTGGGTTATTCCTTCAGAGAAACAGCCGGTTTGAACTAGTTCTCTTACCTCTTTCACTCAAGGTCATTGCGTCCTATAATAACAGGCCATAAGGAGCCTGAGTTTCACTTTTTACCTCTCTTTCCTTCTGGTGTGGTGTTCTGTATGTAGTATGCTTAGTGTTAAGGTTTTAGTCTTTTATAAATTATTGTAAGTTTAAGTTAAGTCTGCTGCAACTGGATTTCTTATGGACAGTGCCAATCCTAATATACATTGTAAAGCTCTGCTGGATGAAATATTAATCGCCTCTGGTCTATTTTTTGAGAAACCTGCAATGGTGTTTAAGTTTATTTTACTCTGCGAACTATACGCTGGGATCTGCTCTGGATCAATATGAGCAGAATTTATGACAACCCTGACAAGTCCTACTGTTGGTGGGGGGGTGCAGAGAAAATCTTCTTAAGTGGAGATGTTACATTTTGTTTTAGCTAGCACAAAATAGAGGAACCTAATATATTCAGCTTGGCAAACACAGAAATAGCTGCTGTCACTTACTTGATAGACATGACTGAAGGACAGCTGAAATAAGCAGGCAGAGTCATTCTATACTAGCATGGAATGAAAGCCTTCTTGTAGTTTCAGTTTGCCATTCCAATGCATTACTACTTTGTCATAGCAAATGTTTTCCTTATCAAGACACAAAAACATGCTGTAAAAAGACAACACAAACAATCACATTTGCATTTTTACAAACCGGCTTAATTGAGTTGCACTGATAATAAGGAATTTAAAGGCAAATTTCCCAGAGGAATTTAAAGGATAATATTAATATTATATTAAAATATATTCCTTTGTGTCCTTTCTAAGGGTACAGTTCTAAAGACAGGTACTTTTAAGTCAGAAGGTTCCAGGTCATAGAAACATAGAATTGTAGAACTGGAAGGGACCTTAGGGGTCATCTAGTCCAATCTCTTGCAATGCAGGAATCTCAACTAAAGCATCCATGATGGATGGCCATACAAACTCTCCTTAAAAGCCTTCAATGAAGGAGAGTCCACAACCTTCCAAGGGAGACCATTTCACTGTCAAAAAGCTCTTACTGTCAGAAAGTTCCTCCTAATGTTAGGCAGAATCTCTTTCTTGTAATTTGTATCCATTGGTTCAAGTCCTACTCTCCAGAGCTTGCTCCATAGTCCATGTCAGTCCTTAAGATATTGACATTGTGTACTTAGACTTTCAAAAGGCTTTTCATAAAGTCCCTCATGAAAGACTTAAGCTTAGTAAGACTCAAGAAAGGAACTTGGAGTCATGGAAAAAGAAAAGAGGTCCTTTTGTAACTGGCTAAGAAGCAGGAAGTAGAGAGTAGAAATAAATGGACAGTTCTCCCAGTGGAAGGTTGGAGAAAGTGAAGTCCCCCCAAGGATTTGTATTGGGACCTGTGTTTTTAAACTTGTTCATAAATTAGTGATCCCTATATGATCCAATGATCCCTACATTCTGAACAAAATGCTTGTAACAATTTGTTGGGTCTCTGGACTGTAATAAAGATTGATAAGTTAGGGGTGAGCAATGAGGTAGCCAAATTTGTTGATGATGCCAAATTGCTCAGAGTGGTTAAGACAATATGTGACTGTGAAGAGCCTCAAAAGGAGCTGTCCAAACTAAGTGAATGGGCAGTAAAATGGCAACACACACACACATATGCATATACATACATACAAATAATACCTAGTTTATGGCATCAGTGAAAAAGGCACATTCCAGCTAGGATAACTGGAAAGGAATATAAACTAATAATGGTATTATGCATGATTAGCTTTTCAGCATGGTATGATGCATGACTAGCTGTGGCAGAATGCAGATGCACATTCATACGGGCAAGAAAACAACATCCCATGCTTACAAATGCAGCAAGTGGCTCAAGAATGGAAGCCTGCTTCAGCACATAGATCTCTTTATCAACACCAGAGAAAAGAGGTTAGAGGCATTTCTACCTCTGCTTTGATTTTCTCTGTGACTTTGCTTGAGTTTCTCGACATCTTTGGTCGAGAAACTTACAAAGCATTTTCCTCTGGGGAAAAATTCAGTTAATAATAGTCTTCTTTACAAATGATTTAAAGTACACCTACACTGTTTGAAAAAATTGAAAACTCTTTGTCAGATGCAAAAAGGCTTCTGAATATCTGTTTCTGGAAACCACAAAAGTGTTCTTGTGCTTGAGTCCTACTTCCTGGTTTCCCAAAAGCATCTGGGTGGCCACTATGAGAACAGGATGCTGAATTAGATGGGCCACTGGCCTGATCCAGGAAACACTTCTTATATGCTTATGCTTTCTCCTGCATGAGCCTGCCTGCCTGCCAACTGTGGTCATCACCTGATGACTTACTTCATGTCCAGTCCAATCCATTCCAAATAACTTTATTTCACTAGCCGTTGGACATGTCAAATATGAATCAAAAATAAATACAAGCAAAAGGGATGCTGCGCCACAAATAATAGTCTCTATTCAGATCTCTGCATCTCCCTTACAGTTCACTGCTATACAGTGGTGCCCCACAAGACGAATGCCTCGCAAGATGGAAAACTCACTAGACGAAAGAGTTTTCCATTTTGGAGGTGCTTCGCAAAACAAATTTCCTATGGGCTTGCTTCGCAAGATGAAAATGTCTTGCGAGTTCCTGCGGTCCCCCCCCCCCCTTTCCCCTTTTTCTAAGCCACTAAGCCGCTTATCCAATAAGCCGATAAGCCGCTAAAAGCCGCTAAACCGCTAATAGCGCTAATCCGCTAAGCCGTCAATGGGCTTGCTTCGCAAGACGAAAAAACCGCTAGACGAAGAGACTCGCGGAACGGATTCTTTTCGTCTTGCGAGGCACCACTGTATTGTCCAGGGTCTTCTTTCTGATGTTTTCAGCTGCCAAAGCAAAAAGGGCGACTTTTAAAGAGTCACTAGAATGTTTACATTGCTAAGAAGCCATAGTACCTTCTCTAACAGTGAGAGACATCTTTCCTGTATGGACAGCAGGGTGAGAAATTGTGTATTGGGTCCAATGTGTAGTGGACAATATAGTAAATGGTGCAAGATGTCTTCCACCTGCGGTTGCCCACATACTGTATACAGAGTCTGTCTTCATACAGTACTCTGCTGTATCATCCATAGCTTGAAAACGCAGGTCAGTAAAAGCAAATCTTAATGAGGCTGGCCTACTCCATGTCTTGTTGCCATCTGAGACTCAGTTGGCTCAGATATGGAATGTTGACTTCTTGTCAAGGAACTCTTGCTAGAGAGACCTGATTGGCTCCTGTGGCTTTCAACGGAGCCACAAGACATTTTGCCAAGTATTTAGCTTGATGTCACTTTATCTCTGATGTGTGGCTAGGTTTTTATCTGCTTTTGTTTTCAACTCTCTCTGCTGTGTATTGTTGTAATTTTAAGGCAGCCCTGTTTAGGGAAGTTTTTAATATTTAATGCTGTATTGTTTTTAACACTCAATTGGAAGCCACCCAGAGGGGCTGGGGAAACTCAGCCAGATGGGCGAGGTATAAATAAATGTTGTTGTAATTATATCTGCTATGATTGTAAGCTGCCTTGAAATGTCTTTATGGGCTGAAAGGTGTGGTGCAAATGTTTTTATGTAAATAAATAAATGCACACATAAATATACATTATTTCTGTGCTGGTTGGTACATTCTCGCTGAATGGTCTTTGGTATCCGAAGGCTGTGTTTGCATTGTTTTGTTCAAATGAAACAGCAACAAACATGAATATATGTAGTGTCCCTTAATTAATTATTTTAATATCACCCTTACTAACTTAAAACAGCACATTTCTTTATTTGCTGTATCTAATAACTAATGTCCAGCTAATGTCCATTACTTTGTAAAGCTGATGTGTCTCTTCTTACAGTAAACTTGATATTCTGGCTTTATTTTTAAGCCAAGACTGACAAGACTTTTGTGATGACGGTGACAATTTAAAATGGCCACTGAACTTAGCGGTTTCTCATTTCAGTGACAGTGAAACCCAATACTTTAAGATTAAAGGCGGCACTTAGTAAGTCAGGCACGCTGGCACTACAATAATCTCAGACAAACCCACACAGGCAGGCCATCCATTTAAGCATAGACTCTCTACCGAAGCCAACCCAAGCCAGGCATATTGCTTTCAAAGTTTTGTACAAGTATCCCCCTCCCATATCTATCATAATAAATATATCATTTGAAGAGGAGCTTAGTGACAGCTGCAGAAGTGAGTTTAAAAAAAATAAAAAATAAACATCAGTGGCATTCATACATTCATTAATCCTCTTGTTGCATAACAGCCACAAACCAAGTTGCACATTTGTTTGCAAGGAACAAATAACTAAGACAGACAGGAGTATGTCAAAGCCTTAAAAACAAAAGTGAGTGACTTTTTGTTATAGTCCTCATTCAGAAAAGGTGGGGGAACTATTTGGGATTGGTACTACACCAGTAAATAAAAACCAAACAATTCAGCCTTTTCTGTGATAAATAAAGCCAATAACTATGCAATAGCCAGATGAGAGGAAGAATTCCCCCTGCCCCATTTGATGCAGAAGAGAAGGCTGCAATAGTAGAATAGTATTTCATGTTCTATCTATTCAATTGTTTATAATTCGAATACGTGAAGTGATTCAGACTGTGTCAAAAAAACATCTATGGTCTGGCTCTTCTTTTTCTTCTTTTTAAAACCACCTTATTCTTAATGCCATTGTTAAAAAAAAAAAGCAGCATCTTTTGACAGTCACCTGTATCCACACTGAGAACTTAATCTACTCTGTTACTGCCTTTTCCCAGGTGTACCTTGTATTCTTTTGCTTTCTTCCAGGTCACTCTTGTGATATCACAACAATTTAATTAAAAGAAGGAGTCAACTGATCATAGCGTTTTATATATGATCATTCTTAGCAATAATTCCACTAAAGGAGCCAAATACAAAGGAAAATTGAACACAACTGATACATCAAACTGGACGCACAAAATATCTCAAAATAGAATTGTCTTTGCACATTCTGCTTCCTACTATTTATGCACAATTTGAACCAGGATTTGGCTGATATCCTCTGAATTATTTTGGATTTTCAACTTAAATTTGCACCTGACCTTGAATATATTATGTGCACTTTGACCAAAAGGAACTCACACAAAATTCTCATGGAAGTGGGCTCTGAGAAGGTTGATTGTATCATATATTCAAGTATCTATTATAAGTTGATTACATTCATATGCCATTCTTCCTCAAGGGACTCTAGGGAGTGAGAATGACTCTCTTCACCCTGTCCAGGTAGCCTAACCAGCAACTTTGTTAAATATATCTCTTTATTTACACAGACATATACCACTTGGGCGAAGAAACACTACAATAATTATTCTACCCGACTCTTAACTATCAAAATACAGTTTGAACAAAAAGCATATTAAGCCCAAGGCCAGGATTGGGCAGGTATAGCTGGGCATTTGCCAATAACCATATCCCTGAAGGGACTCACTGAAAAGAAGACTTTTCAGAGCTTCTAAAATTTTCTGTATTAGAAATTAGTTATTCTGAAGTTCGCAACACAATTTAAAGCTTATTCAGCTATCAAATATATCTGTGTAACATATTAGTGCCAAGGAATCAAGCAAAAAGTCATTTTAAAGGAAGTATGAAAACTTTGTTATATTTGTTTCTGCCAATCTGCCTGCCAGTAAAGGAAGATAATATTTCATCTTTTCTCAATCTAGCTGCCATAACTGTAGACTAACAACAGACAACATCTCTCGACTATGAATAATTTGACAAAGTCTACATATAAATATTAAACAGGGGCAGATCAGAAGCCTATAGAATGTCATTCATTATCTCCACCCCCCCCCCGAGAACAATAGCCACCTATTGATACATCTGTTGTATGGTCAGGTGTTTTATGAATGAAGCCATCTTAGAACGGAACCAGGCAACTTGTAAAAATACATGAGGGATTTCGCCAAGTATATAATAATCAGCTGCGTTGAAAGCTGTACAATGATTAAGTGCTTTAGGATGAGGATAGATGCCTAGACAAAAGAAGTAAATGTAAGAAAGCCATTCATAACCTTCACAGGCGGAGTCTATACTGCCTAGAGCTTTAGCATAATGAATACAGGGTATTTTGATAGAGCATCATACAGAGATTTATGCATTGCCCACTGAAGAAATATCAGGAATGGATGGGAAAGATGTGGGAGAGGAACACTTAGACCTTGGTTGTTCTTGGAACATTGCTGCTGAAAGAAGCCCAGGATTCTTCCACAGCTGCTCCTTCATATACCTTTACTCTGTAATTGCATACTTAATAGCT
Source organism: Podarcis cretensis (assembly GCF_951804945.1). Taxonomy (NCBI): domain Eukaryota; kingdom Metazoa; phylum Chordata; class Lepidosauria; order Squamata; family Lacertidae; genus Podarcis; species Podarcis cretensis. The sequence continues at coordinate 25,207,478 of NC_137178.1, forward strand.
TCAACAGAACTTCTCGTTGCCACTCTAGGTATACTCATTGCCATTAATGCTCCTGATTTAGGCTTCCAACTACATCTAACTTAAATAAATCCTCATCCTCCTTTGAGATATTTTTTTTTAAAAAAAGAATAACGAAGCTCTTTCTTTACACTAATCTGTTTCAGAACAAAAACATAGACTAACTTTTACAGAAAAACAGAGCTAGTTGCATAAGTGCTTTTAGCATTAGATAATGTCTATAAAAATACATTTTCCCTTTTTCAGATGTATTTTTAATTATGTCAGCAGGTTTTTCACCATCCGCCACTGACAAGAGCCCTTTTCACACCTTCAAAAACCATGTGGGATCAACGTGTAAAGGAGAAGTATGAGCTTGCCTGATCGCCCTGTTCTTGGTGTCCATATGTTGGCTGGAAGGTAAAAACAGAACTCCCTTATACAGTTGGTTCATAACCAGGAACCATGAAAAACGCAAGGCCTTGATCAAGCAGACTGCATTCATATCTAAGTTGGGTGCACATAAACTCGGTTCAACATATGGAGGTCGGACAGTCTTATTCACTTTTCTACATGTTGAACCCCGTTCATCTGCTTCTGCTGTCCCCACTATGGTCTTTCTTTTGCCCTTCTTTCAAACAGTGTGTAAGCCAGGCACTCCACTACAACATTGCCCAGCCCACACAGATGCTCTGCCCATGCTCTTACCATCCTTCATGGCGGAGGTCAGAGGATCATAGTGACAAATTCGACCTCCAACACTGACCTCCACTCAATGTTGTAGAGTTACAGGTGCACAGATTCTTTGTGGCATGTGATGTATGTGTATTTCTCCATTATGCAAGGGCTGCGTTTTCTGGACAGAAAAGTTGGGGAAGAGGTACTAAAGGCAAAGAGAGAGATGGTCAAAAACTACAGCAGGTCCCAGGAACAGGGAGAGAGAAGACGGGTAACAGCATGCAGCAGGATATGTGGGAAAAGCTAATGAGGGCTGAGGGTCTCTTATGGATTTATTTCATTTATATACTGCCATTCTTCTGCAGTGGAACTCAAGGCAGCATACAAAGGCTTTCCAGCTGGTCTCCAATCCTGGCATGGGTAAGACCCAAGCCTACTCAGCTCTAGCAAGGTTGCTGCAATCATGTGCCTTCACTCCATCTCCTAGGACTAGCATTTGTGCTAGCATCACTAATATTTAATTTAAAACCTTGGAAAGGAGCAGTTTTGACCTGGGAATTAACGTAGAGCAAGTTTTGTGAGCAATGTTCTGGTGCATCTAAGGCAGGCATCCCCAAACTCGGCCCCCCAGATGCTTTGGGACTACAACTCCCATCATCCCTAGCTAACAGGACCAGTGGTCAGGGATGATGAGAACTGTAGTCCCAAAACATCTGAAGAGCCGAGTTTGGAGGTGCCATCTAAGGCCTTACACTGGGAATATGATGTCATCTCTGGAGTGTGATCTGAATCAGAATGGAGTAGTCCACAAAGAACAGAAGGTAGCTGAGTATTATCTTCTTGCCCTCAAGTATTTGATACATCAGCCTCCTGTAAGTGGTATGACAGAGCGATCCATTCTCCTCTTTTTCTCCAATAGTTTTGTGTTCCCATTAACTTCGTCTTAAGTCTCTTAATTCCACAAAAAAAGGGAAAGCAAGCTTTTTTTAAAAAAAAAAATGTTGAGAGAGTGTTTGTTCCCAACCACAGTTCAATGTAGCAGAGAAATATCAAATAAGATTATTACTTATGCTTTCGGCACTACCTATTGATTACGTAAAATTGTTTTGTTGTTCTCGTTACATGTGAAATGGCAAGTACTTGCTACCAAAAGGTCTCATCACTTCTGTAACTTGCAATCACTGCTTACTGCTGATTTTGTATTGCAGCACCAGCAGGTGATTAATGAGACTATTTCAAGTGCCTTAAATCTGGATGCTCAGTCTCAGGACTAAGTTCTCACAATTCCACATGAGAGTCAACGTACTCTACCAAAAGTGTGCCCTGGCACCTAATTATGAGCCGTTATCTATTCTAGTCACACAGCATGTGCTTATGATGTGTGTTGCTGAGGTTTCCCTCCTGCCTTTGAATATATGATTCTGATACATAAAAGGAAGCCCTCTGTCTACCACTTCTGTAGCCCCTGCCTACATCCTAAAAAATAATAATGGTGAACATACCTTTTGTGAACCAAAATGGTATTTTCTTCTCTTCGAGTGCTCATTTCTTCCCAGACTTCAAACTTTGAAAGAATGACTCAGTGGCTTCCTGAAATGGCCTCTGTACTACAAAGTGCAACTCTCCAGCTTAAAGTCACAATTAAGAACAAGAATAACAGGAGAATAACTGTATTCATTCAGCAGCTCCAAGGAAAGTTTCAAAAGATATGTACAGCCTCTGCTACCTTTATTGTAGAATCCAGGATCGAGACAAAATTATACATTTATTCTACCAACATCCCTGTTCAGCGATACCCAATTTGCTGAGGTCTTCACCTTTCATCCCTCCCCTTTATCATGTCCACACATCACAAAATGAACAACAGTAATAGTTTTTTTGTGTGTGTGGGTGCGAGCAAAATCAAGGCACAACCCCTGAAATGAAGTCAACAGATTAGCTCTTCATCTTCCCTGTGCACCTCAGAATAATTATTCAGCTCCTAAAGCAACATGTATTGACATACCTTTTCAAGAAGGTATGTGAAAGTTCCACAAGAATTTCTCTGGCATTAACATAATGCTAAAAAAAACAAAAAAAAACATATTCAAGCAACAGAGGCTACTGGCACAGTTTGCTGCATTGTACTGGACAGCAGGGGAAGGAGGACTCAAGAATAGGCTTATCAGACAGTGAGTAATGGAACACCTGCTGCCACCTATAGTCTTTCTGAATCTATGCTATACAGTTTCACCATTCACAGCACTGGGGCGTAAGTAATGCTCGAAGGCCAAATATGGGCCTGTCTGTCAACCACCCAGCGCTTGAACAAAATGTCCCATGTAGCTGATGATGCTGTGATATTCAGAAAATGTAAGAAACATAGTTGGAGCCCCATCCCCAAGCAATGGTTTTAGCAATTCATGCTGTGGCATTATCCCTCATTCTGTGAAATGCATTTTCATTACAGCCGTGCCACATACACTGAGTCAATATGGCTCTCAATATTACACAACCCCCTCCCCCCTCCTGTTGAATTTATTGCAGGCATGGAACGGAGAACCTGAAGCTCAAACACAAAACATGATGGCAGCAGACAAAAGTGCTCCAAGGCATCCAGACCTCGCCCCTCCCAGCTAATACCAGCATGATCAGCTGCCAGTCTCTAACCTACTGTACTAGTTACTGTCCACCTACTCAGATAATAGTTTGCACAGGTGCGAGATTTCTGTGCTCTTGCACGTTCCCAGCGGAGACAACAGGAGCTCTTCTCATCTGTCAAGCACAGGGTGGCTATTTCAGTTTCAGAAACTCTTTTGCCTTGCCTCCTCAACATCACGGACAAGGTCAAGACAAGTATTCCCCAATAAAACACAGAGGGCTTACAAGCCTTATGGCGCAATGTAACTGAGATCATCCAGAGGGTTAAGTGTCTTCAGTTCTCATTAAAGAAAGGGTTGAGTTTCAGCCTATGAAGACCTGGACAGGTATTCTAGCTGCAGGGCCAGACATGCAAACCACAATTATGACCAGGTCATGTTGTCTCTGGTTACTTTCTTTAAAATCCTTTTCACAACTGTATTTATTTATTTAAAACTATTGTTTAATATATTGCTGCCTGCAAATACTGTAAAAGCTATCTGGGTGCTGTAATACTACTTTATTGTTGTATGGTAAGAGGGAGGGAGAAATGGGCTGACTAAGACGACTAATTTTCTGCATATTAGAACCAACTATTTTAAAAATAATAATAATAATAAATAAATAAATAAATTCATATAGACACCAGTGCAACTTTTCTTTCGTACAAATGGTAAGTGGGCAAGAGATCTTTCCCCAAGTAAAGAATTATTCCTTATAGGTAAGATGCACAAATTACCAAAGCATAAAGTTAGAAACCAGTCCCTACCCCACTCTAGTGGTTTGCTGCTATGGGAGGTCACACTAAGTATTTATTTGCATCAACCTGCATAGCAATTTTTGCACTAAGTACAAACAATGAGCAGATTATGGATTGCATCCAATGAAGTCATCCTGTTAGCACATGAACTTCTGCCTGTGCAACTGGCACAGAACACTATAGTTTCAACCAGGTATTATTATAAAAACTTGTAATTGTAAAAAAAGAAGCTTTTTTTTATCCATGATTGGTTAGGCAAACTTTTTCCAGAGACTCATGTGAGGAACTGAATCAACTTGCTGAATCAATGCACTTCTGTATTTTTTAATATATATTTGTCAGTTAGATATTTTGAAGCCAACAACAATCAGTAGTGGATCTATAGATTGTCTAAGCCCTTCTTGTTTATATGCCAAAACAGATTTCTCTTTTAACCAGTCAGTTTATTATGAAGGTGCTTTACAAACTATCAGGATGAGAACTTGCTGGATCCACTTTAGAACCTTTTCTTAAATGTGGGGGGAATTACAACAATACAATCCAAGCATCAGATACTGTACCTGTTGAATCAATAAAAGTAAATACAACTGCCAATAGAAAAGTCCATCAGCTAATATTAAATTTCAAAAATTCTGGAGGTATGAAATTTAAAGCTTTATTTGTTATTTAGCTGGAGGAGAAAATTCTTAACTGCAGTAACTGACATGGGAGGCCACTGGGATAGATTTTCTGGAATATCTCATGTTTGGTTAACCTTAACATCAGCATCCGTGAATAATGATTGATTAAAAACACAGTTTTGAGCAGGAGATTTAGCAAATTTTTAAAACCAGGTCTACACAAATGTGTCTAGGATTGCAGGCTTAGGTATTTTAACCACAAACTCAATAATGATTTACAAGCATGTAGTTTAATTACTAGCGTCAAGTGATTAAAGGAGTTCAGATATTTCGATTACAGCATTTTGCAGCTGACTATATCTATACTGAACAACGTTTTTTTCAAAAATTTGCAAGCAAGTGACAGAAATGTGATAGAGATCTGATAAGGACATGGAGATGGATCCCATGAAGAAGAAGAAAATACTGTGGTTAGATGCCAAATACTTTTATTTCTATTTTTTTAAATTATGCAGCTCCTGCAGAAATGTGAAAGAAACTGCCTGTTAAGTTGTGGGCGAACATATCAGACGACACAGTGATTCTTCAACAGCTCTTGTTTATTCAGAGGCCAGAATAGAACTGAACTGAAGGGTTCAGTCAGCCTGCTTATATAGAGCTCCAGAACAACATAACTGTTGCAACTTTCTAAAACTATCCAGTCACTGAACGTCACTTTCGATCCTTCATTTGCATACAAACTATCCAATCACTGAACATCACTTTTAATCCTTCATTTGCATAACTATCTACAGTATCCCCCTGCTGGCCCAGGGTGAGAACTTCACTGCCATGTTTCAACAACCCCCTCCTCACGCACATTTTTGTATGGACAAAGAAAGCATTTTATGGTTTACCAGGAGCTTGAGTTCTAAAGAAGAAAATGGGGTGCCACCCTTCAAAAGAACTACTTCATTATTTCAGAGTTCACAATTATGCATTATTTATTGCTCAGCAGTTTAAAGAAATATTGTTTTGCCACTTCCGTTTAAAACACTGACGTCTCGCTTTTTAAACCCAACAGCTATTCCCCTGAGAAATTTGTTATTTCAGGAAAAGATCACCATTCAGACTTATGTAAGAATGGTAATATTGGGTGACAACTAAAGAAATATGTTCCTTTGGTGCAGAATTCTTCAATGTTTTGTTGCTTTCCAAAGCTGAATTTCTCTCTCATTAAATTTACAGAGACAGTGCTAATGATAACCATTACTTGAGGTTGTGTGTGAATATATATATAAATGGTACCCTTTCCAGACCCCAGTAACCAATTTCATTATGTGTTATAGTTTCTAAGTCTCAAAAACTGGGAGTTGGGGAATCAACCAACCACACTGTAGCGCTCCTTAATACCTTACAAAGAAATACATTTCTAAAAGCTTTTAAAAGCTTTCAGCAACAAATCTGTTTATAGTATACAACTCTGTACTGCATTTTCTGCATACAACTTTGCTAAACCATATTTGACATCTCTCCACCCCCTGCTCTAAGAGAAACCAATTCTAGTCTTCAATAGGCAGGGACATCCAGGGCAGGGCGGACAATTAGCCATGTCCATTAATTTCAATGGGGCTACTCATCAGCCCCAGCCAGCAGAAGCAATGGCCAGGGATGATGATGGACGCTGTAGCCCAACCTTAGCCCCCACCTCAGCAGTTCCTCCTGAATCCTCAGGCCATTCCCTTCTGCTGACAATCAGAGCTGTGTACACCACACAGATTGTCAGGTGACCTCTAAACGGAACTGCTTCCCTAAGGTGCACTGGAGAAGGTTGGCCCACTGCCAGTGATGATGTTAGCTTCAACTGCCAGGCCAGTCAGCAACTGTACATAGAATGAAGAGGAGGGGTGCACCATCTTGTCCTTTGCCTCTGGCAACAAACTGTCTTAGACCAGTCTGCTCTTATCTTTTTTTTAAATTTTTTTAATTAATTTTCCAATTTTAAAACAAGTCAACAACAACATGCAAACATCAACAAATACAAACAAACATACACATGTAGTTTCTTAACCTCATTTTCATAAACCTCCTTTCTCGGACTTCCCCATACCTCACCCTTTTTGCATCCTTATTTTACAGTTTTTCAGCAACCCTTTTTGCCAATTAGATTTAAACTTATTATCTTTCTCAATTTCACCTTAAATCATCAAACAATTTCAGCTGTAATTCTGCGTCTTCCTTCCCCTTGACATTTTAGCACTCCTCACAGTCTGCTCTTATCTTTAAAAGGCTGGTGTGTGTGTGAATTGACATCCCCGTGACGGGGTGAGCTCCCGTTGCTCAGTCCCTGCTCCTGCCAACCTAGCAGTTCGAAAGCACGTCAAAGTGCAAGTAGATAAATAGGTACTGCTCCGGCGGGAAGGTAAACGGCGTTTCCGTGTGCTGCTCTGGTTCTCCAGAAGTGGCTTAGTCATGCTGGCCACATGACCCGGAAGCTGTACGCCGGCTCCCTCGGCCAATAAAGCGAGTTACCTTTAGGATTTCCAAGGACATCCCACAAAGCTTTCATATATCTCATATTAGAACAACATAACCATCTGCAAACAGCTGATAAGTAGGTCAGGTGTATTTCTGGTGTTTGTTTTTTAAAAGTGTCTTAATACATAGTGGAGAAAGGCTAGCTGTCACAATAAAACAGTACTGCCAAATTAGACAACCCTTAAATATCCTTCAATATTTGGGATTTGTGTCTGACCACTATTGGAAACAATGGATTACGGTATATCTTGTCAAGTCAAAACAGATCCATTGAAATCAATGGATTTAAGTTAGTTATGTCCATTGATTTCAATGTAGCTTTTCATCAGCCCCAGCCAACATGACCAATCAGGGATGATGGAAGTTGTAGTCAAACAACATATGGAAGGCCACAGGTTATACACACACAAACACAAATTATACCTAAGAAAAGTTGGTCATGGAATCAACTAGAAGGGAGACAACCTTGCACTGAATTCAAAGTGTGAGTTATAAGTGACCTGAACTGTAACCAAATTATTATCAAATTCAATACATATTTAAGTAGGCAATGGCCAGGAAAATCCTATACATTCACACTTGGCTTTAAAAACAAACAAACAGCATTTCTCAAAAACAACAAGGAAAATGAATTTCAGAGGGAGAGTGAAATGGGTTCAGTCTCTCCATAATGATTGGAGGTTACTTAAAACTTCAATAATATAATGTCAAGCTAGACTATGTACCACAGATTAGAAAACAAATCATCACCTCCAAGAAGATGCAAGTGTGGTTAACAAGGAAGCTATAAAAGGCAAGAAAGCTTCCTTCAGAAAATGGAAGTCTTGCACTAATTGAGGAGTGTGGGAGACAAAACAAAAAATCTGGCACAACAAATGCAAACTGAAGCAAGGGAAGCACACAAAAAAGTATTTGAGGAGTATATTACTAAAGACATTCAGACTAACAAGAAAAATGAAAATACACCAGAAGCAGCAAAAACAGCCAGGAAGCAACCAGATTCTTAGATGAAAAGGAGTGAAGCATGTGAAGAAGAAGAGGAGGAGTTTGGATTTGATATCCCGCCTTTCACTCCCCTTCAGGAGTCTCAAAGCGGCTAACAATCTCCTTTCCCTTCCTCCCCCACAACAAACACTCTGTGAGGTGAGTGGGGCTGAGAGACTTCAGGCAAGTGTGACTAGCCCAAGGTCACCCAGCAGCTGCATGTGGAGGAGCAGGGAAACAAACCCGGTTCACCAGATTACGAGTCCACCACTCTTAACCACTACACCACACTGGCTCATGTGCTAGAGAAGGAGAAGTTTGCAGAGAAACTGAATGAATTACTGGCATTCCCCCCACTTCTACGCATTAAGCGCACATGACTGCATATATGTGTGGTGCTGAGAAATCAATCAATCCATCCATTCAACCCGGAAATGGTGTGGTTGAGGAGTAAGTGATACTTACAAGCCAAGACACATGCTGGGACATTAAATACGCAGGAGGGAAATGTTCAAATAAAAGCTTTGGTTGCTTGGGTCATTTCTGCTGTTGGTAATCTGTCTTAGTTAATGTGCTGTATATAACACTGGAGAATTAGCATTTTATGATTAGGGAGTAATCTACTCAAAATGACTAAAACATGTACATTGTTGGAGACATGTCACAGATTCTGCTGTATGCTGGCAATATGTACCAGTTAGGCATCTCATGCTAGAGACCAGCTGAACTCTGCACTTTAATGGAATTTAAGCTGTCTAATTGGATGTGGGACTGCAGCCCAGGATATTAGCAGCTCTGCCGATATTACTCTCTCTACTAGCTGGTTTGTAAATGGAAGAATCTGATCTTGTTCCAAAGGGAGCATGGTTTAGCAGTACTGGCGTAGATACAATAAATGCTAGGGATGTGCAATCACTTCAGCAGAAATTCAAATCGAGAATTAAAGCAGCTTGATTAAAAAAGATTTGGGGGGTAATCTGAATCAGAGGGTCATCGGAGGCATCCCAAACTGAATCTGAGTCATCTCAAAGTTGCATTAGTGATTCAGAGATGAACAGAGACACAATGAGTATGTAGAAATTGATACTCGCCCCCACCCCACCCCCCAGCAATGCTCTCCATAAAAGAAAAATGCTAGGGAGGAGAAAGGGCAAAAAGAGAGGAGTCAGTGCTGTTTTGTGACCAACAACTGTAGCTTTTAACCAAGGGCCATCATTTTCAATTCAAATCACTGTGATTTGGGGAGGGATGTAGAAAGCAGGAAAATTTCAGCAGAAAACCAGAACTAAAACCCTATTTTTTCTTTTATTTTTTTAAAAGCACAATGCCTTGACCCCTTCACCAACCCTCTTTGAAAGTGACTTATCCAGGGGTACTTCTATCTTTGGTCATTTTCATGGTCAATTGTTTGCCAAAGGCAGGTTCGTATGGGTATAAATTGACTTTCAGAAAAACACCTGGTTCCAAACAATTCAAAACTTGTATTGGTCAGTACTAACAACTTTTAATTGATTCTGGGAAGTTATGGTTAAGAAATGCAGTTGTGACAGAAAGCTCGGCTAGACCAGAGCTTGGTGATGCATTGCCTCAAAATTTCACCAGAGTGCTGGGCTATAACTTCACTCTGATGGGCTGCAGGTACAGCTAGCTAGAGCAATGGGAAGTCAGCACTTTGGGAGGGAAAAAGGAAGAGCAGATAGTGTTTGGGTTCTTGATGTTCAGCTGGATAGGAGCACTGGTGGAGGAACAGGGGGTGGGGGGAGTGCACCGCCCCCAGCAGCACGATCCCAGTGGGGTGCCATCGTGGCTTTCCCGCCCCCACACTAGGCGCCATGCCCCCGCAGGCGGAGCGCCACGCCCCCAGGATGTGTGCCACGCTCCTGCAGGTGGCAGACCATGCCCTGCAGACAGCGTGCCATGCCCCACAGGACGCGCGCCAGCCATGCCCCTGCCAGAGCTTGAAGCTCCACCACTGGATAGGAGTATATCTCCTGAGCTGTGTAAGATCCACTCTGAGAAAAAATATCTGTAGCCAGAAAAGGAAGTCTCTGAGCTCAGTCTGAAAGGCAGAGATTAGTGTCTTTTTAGGAGTATACAGAAAAGGGGAAAAACTGGGATGCTGAATTAGGGACAGGTGAAGTGGAGTTGTGAGGGATCACTTTACTTCGGTCTCCATTCAGTAAGGAGGCGATAGAACTTCCAGAGACAGAAAAGAATCCCAAACCAATTGGAGAGCACTGGTGATCTCCTGGATTTGTTATACCACTAGAGGAGCCTCGGGAATGTGATTTATAGAAGGTTGGGAAATTGACACCTTGTTTAAGAACCCAAGTATTAAGACCTAAACATTTAAACTTAAGCAATGGAAGTGAAATATCTGAAAAGCTGCATGTTTACTATCTCTTTTGGAAGCTTTTATCATCCACTAAATTTAATATATAAAAATAAGTTACCTGTTTCTATCTCATGAGACATTCTTTGGTTTACCCGTTTTGTTCTCTCGCTCGCTCTCTTTTTTGTTTAATTTCCCTAAGTCTCCAAGTACTAGCTTTATTAGTAATTATCACTCAGAGACTTTACGATGTCGAATAACAACAAGAAGACGCCCTACTCCCGGAGACGTATAGATGTTTAAAAGCTTGGCCTAATTTTGCAGCTGCCCCTTACTTAACTAACATCACTAACGAAGCTTATAGATGGGCTTTCTCCAGAGCCCGCTTTGAGACAATGCCCTCAGCAGTGCTGTATGACAAATTTACGCGGGCACCAATGCACGTGCGTCTCTGCCCCTGTATGTCTAATAAGGTAGAATCTGTCACTCACATCCTTCTATTTTGCGAATTTTATAGTGAAGAATGAGTTCAACTTATTTTGCTGCTTTTATCAAAATTTATACCCCTACAACATTATTTGGAATCCTCCCCCGAAATTCTACGAAAATACCTTCTGGAAGATTCCTCAAGCTCAATATCATATGAGGTGGCCAAATTTTGCACTCTAGCAATCAGGAAGCGTAAATCTCTTTTGCTGAATGGCACACTGCGAAGTTCCCTTGTGTAATTTTTTTTTTGATGTTGTTGTTGATTTCTTTTTGTTTGACCTTGTGGTGTTCTGTGTCACTGGCTTTTGCCGTAATAAAACTAACTAACTAACTAGCTTTATTTAGAAAAAGAAAGAAAACAGAAGAGTATTAGTTAAAAGCAGGCATGCCTTAGCAGCTGATACAAAATTGGTATAATATAATAAAACCGCCTAGCTGTTGGAAACTGAATTTTGCACCAGCTGAAATTTCTGGACTGTTTTTGAAGGCAGTGCTTCTTAAGAGGGCATTTGTTACGCACATAGACAATCTAAGGCTTGTGCATGCAGTTGCCCCAAAATATTTAATCTGGGTTAACAATTTTGCTTCTTCTAAGAAATGGCTCTCTTGACAGACTTGCTAGTGACCTAAGTACCCTATTTTTATGGTTCATCTGCTGTAATCGTTTTTATTCCAGAAAAGCACAAGCTTGCTATTGAGCAGTAATAGGGCTATGTTTTTGGAAGACAGAAAGCAAGAGCAAGGAACTAAGGTTGGAGGCAGAGAACAATTTCCAGAACAAATTATAATACTGTGTGAAGATCGCCTGCGGCATCCAATACAAGGATCCAATCAAGAATGGATGATTGCCACATTAAATTTCACTACACGATGCAGGTTACAAGCATTGCTGCTTTCTCAAGCAATTATTGAAAGGTTATCAAAATTCCAGTGTTGATTCCTTTCACCTCTCCCCCTTACATGTTTTATTATAAGCACTCTCATTTAGAGTAATAAATTGCTATTCCATGTTCATCTAAGGTGAATTCCACACAGCCATAATATCAGCTGAGGTAGCTCACAATAAAGCAGACAACTTTCACACAATGTTAACGTGTTGGGACTTTCTGAAAATAATACTGCCAGTCTCTATAGCTTCAGAAAATTTAAAACTAACAAAATCAAAGATTTTAAGAGTCTACTTTTAAGTTATAGCCTCTCTATCCTGGTATGCAGCAGCAAATCAGCCAAAAATATTAACTTGTAGTTTGAGAGAATATGTGTATTCAAAAACTTATTGAGATAAATAGTCATTATGTACACATATTTTAGTTATAGTTACTTTGTTTGAAGATGTTTCCGTTACAAAAGATAAACATTTTATTAATAGATTTTATTTATTCTCTTTTTATATATTCTCTTTTTGTAACCAGTTACAAGAGAGAAACATTGCATTAACAATTCATTAAAAAAATAACCCATATTTGCATATTCTCCTTTTCAGAGTGTTCAGATATCGAATTCACTGAAAGTATTGTACAAAGTGCATTATAAACCAGAAGACAAGTATAAGATAGAGGTTTTTTTACACATACCGGCTTTTAGAGTCAACATATACCAGAAAAAAGGACCATTTCTCAAACATACCACACTTAAAATTAGAGTACAAAGTGGCCCTAATTTGCACAAATATTTCTCACACTTTGAGAGACCTACCTTAATAGGTGGTTCCTGGGGTCATTTCCACTTGTTACACTGATTGCAGTTTGGCTGCTATTAACAAAAGGCCCATTAATTCAAGCTGTGTACTTGGAATAGAGAACAATAAGCAGGTTCAAGGGGACCACAGATCCTGCAATGGACTTAATATAGCTAAAGCCTGGATTACATCTGGGCAACGTTCACAGAATATGCAAATATGTTCCTCTGATGACACATCTCTTCCAATACTTATCAGGCTATGTCTTGTTACTATAATGTATTTTAACTGGGTCAATTATACTGTTGCTACCTAAAAGTGATTTCTCCACATGCATATTTTGAAAATAAATTTCACTAAAGAGTCACAGAAAGCGCTCCCTAGACAAGGGATGAGGAATATGTGGCTTACTATATGTCTAGCTCCCATCAGCCCCAGCTAGCATGGCCAGTGATCAGGAAGAAAGAAGCCCCAGTGCTAGCTTCCTGGCAGCGGTGTCACTGCTGCTTACAGGGAGAGGAAGACAGCTATGAGGGAGGAACTGTAGGTACAGTGTCCATTCAGGTCCGACCTCAGCCTTCCTGATTAGCAGCAGCAATGCTGCTGTTGGGAAATTGGCACTGTTGACTCCTTGCCACTGGGTAAGCCACTTCTGATGAGAGCTATAGCCTTGCAACATCTGGAGAACCATGGGTACCCCCACCCCAGCCCCAGACGTGAGCTAAGTAAAAAGGTAAAGGGACACGGATGGCGCTGTGGGTAAAACCTCAGTGCCTAGCTCTTGCCGATCGTATGGTTGGCGGTTCGAATCCCCGCAATGGGGTAAGCTCCTGTTGTTTGGTCCCAGCTCCTGCCCACCTAGCAGTTCGAAAGCACCCCTAAGTGCAAGTAGATAAATAGGTACCGCTTTATAGCGGGAAGGTAAATGGCGTTTCCGTGTGCTGCGCTGGTGCTGGCTCGCCAGAACAGCTTCGTCACGCTGGCCACGTGACCTGGAAGTGTCTCCGGACAGCGCTGGCCCCCAGCCTCTTAAGTGAGATGGGCGCACAACCCTAGAGTCGGACACGACTGGCCCATACGGGCAGGGGTACCTTTTTACCTTTACCTTTTAAAGGGACCCCTGACCATTAGGTCCAGTCGTGGCTGACTCTGGGGTTGTGGCACTCATCTTGCTTTACCGGTGTACAACTTGCGGGTCATGTGGCCAGCATGACTAAGCCACTTCTGGAGAACCAGAGCAGCACACAGAAATGCTGTTTTCCTTCCTGCCGGAGCGGTACCTATTTATCTACTTGCACTTTGACGTGCTTTCGAACTGCTAGGTTGGCAGGAGCAGGGACCAAGCAACGGGAGCTCACCCCATCGCGGGGCTTCGAACCGCCGACCTTCTGATCGGCAAGTCCTAGGCTCTGTGGTACACTTCAGCAATAAAAAAAATCCCAAAGGCGGTTCTCCTGAAAATATAAAATGCAGTAAATGTAGAACGTACAGAAAATGGCAGCGAGTGAGTCAAGGAACATCTTCCATAACACCTCAAGAAGAGCAGTAGCCATGCAAGTTTATTAGTCAGTCTGAAGGTACCACAACACACCTTTTCATTTCATTCTACGAAAGGAGATCACAGAAAGGAAATGCACATGCCCCAATCCAGAGAGGTTCACCTGCAACAAGACGCTACATAAAACTACTTATGCTTCCAGAAATCCTGCAAATGTTAGATATGGGTGCTCATTAAAATCTGCACTGGGTAAATGATAAAGAGAAGCAGAGTCATCCACCCTGTATTGTAGGTGCTATAGTGTCACATTGAAACATGTGTGGCCATGCATCTATGGCCATGTGGATCCACTGCTCCAGTCATGATCTGTGTGCAGTGAATGACATTTGGCAAAAACCGTATACACATGGAGGATGATCACCGGATCTTTTCCTAGAACAAACCCTGCTTTTCCACAGAACTACTAGTGTGCACATAGGACAACTGATGTATTGGGTAATGGCCTCTTTCCTCTATTCTCATCTTTAGTTTTAATTACTGGTCAGTTCTTGCCATGTAAGTTTCATCAACTGAAATAATGTCATCCCTAGCAAACAGCAAATTTCATTCCTAAGGCAGTAAATGACATTCATTGGAAATGATGAGACAACAGCATCCGCAGACACACAGATGGTCTATCGATTTTCATGCGGACTCCTCCACACCAAGACACTTTATCATTCTTCAGCAGAGTTTATGCAAAGGGTTTTTCATTGCTTTCGACAGCACTTCGCAGTCCTTCATCAAAATCATGTACTCCTTGAGAAACATTCTAGAGTTATAGCATGAATCTTTTCTTTAAAAGAGTCACAGTGGTGGCAAATTCCTTAAGTCTGTACCTGGACTTGAAAGCTGTTGTGTGGGAAAGTGTCTGAACACAGAAGTACAAGCGAATGTGGTAACCTGAGGCGGAATGTGATGGTTGGACAGAGGTGAGTGATTTAGGAACATTACACCAGGAAACAGAAAGAAAGAATCTGAGAGAACACAGGTCGGAGTGTCTGGCAAAGGAAATGCTTTTGTTTAAGGCACTGCAGCTTGCTGAGCCAAGGATCAGAAAAACTTTGTTCGAAGACATTGATTTAGGAGACATGGATAGCCACCTGCTGCAGTCCCAGTTACTGGAATGCCTCCTAACATGGAAGGAAATGTCCGCAAATCTAATCCAATTGTCACTGATATTCTAACATATGTATCACTTTCCACCTCTCCACCCTGCCCAAATAACAATTAAGGTTTGGGGTTCTTTTTTTTAAGCACAGTGGAACCTTGGGTTACGTACCGTCCTCCTTACGAACGCTTCGGGTAACGAGCTCCGCTAACCCGAAGTAGATGCTCCTGGTAGGGAACTTTGCCCCATGATGTGAGCAGAAGTGGTGTGGCGGCAGTACATTGGCAGCGGGAGGCCCCATTAGCGAAAGCGTGCCTCAGGTTAAAAATGGTTTTGGGTTAAGAACGGACCCCGGGACGAATTAAGTTCATAACCAGAGGCACCACTGTAAAGAGTTAGCTTTGATCCTATCCTTACACCAACTTTCATTATTGACACTTGGAAGAACTTCTGCCATTTCCAGTTCTCAACTTAAGTTGACATGCTGCTTTCATCTACCTCTAATCACTAATACCTGTTTGTGAGAAGCACAATAGGTGAAAGGAAGCACCACTGCATTAGACTTCTAATGCTAGCATTGTTTTCATTTTGCAAAAAATCACACTCTTCAAGAAAGTCAAGCAACAGTCCCAGATATTTCTTTAAAACACCACTGCTAAAGTCAGTGTAGTGGTTAGGCTGTCAGATTATGGCAGGGAGACCAAGGTTCCAATCCTCACTCAGCCATGAAACTCACTGTGTAACCTTGGGCCAGTCACACAATCTCTCAGTCTAATCCATGTGCAGGGTTGTTGGGAGGGTGTAAAGGACCCCTGGAGAGTTAAGTCCAGTCAAAGGCAACTATGACATTGTGGCGCTCATCTCACTTTCAGGCCAAGGGAGCCAGTGTTTGTCCACAGACAGCTTTCCGGTCATGTGGCCAGCATGACTAAACTGCTTCTGGTGCAATGGAACACCATGACGGAAGCCAGTGTGCATGGAAACACCGCTTACATTCCTACCACAGTGGTACTTGTTTATCTACTTGCACTGGTGTGCTTTTGAACTGCTAGGTTGGCAGAAGCTGGGACAGAGCAATGGGAGCTTATCCCATCGTGTGGATTCAAACCACTGACCTTCCGATCGCAAGCCCAAGAGGGCTAAGTGGTTTAGATCACAGCATCACCCTCTCCCCTTTGGAAGAGTATAAAATGGGGTAGAGGAACTCTGAAGAAAGGACAATAAAATAATGAATCAATAATATGAACACCATTTCCCTTACTCTAGAATTTAAAGATAAATGGGCAACAGTTATCTTGTAAAGGCCTGGGTTTGGGCATCTCATGTGATGGCTTTGAAGTTGAAAAATGACCGATTTCAGAAAATCTGTCTCAGTTCATTGGAGAGAGAGAGATGAGGAGGATGGATCTCTAGTAGGCATAAGAAACAGGAAAAGGTTTATTGGGCAAGGAAGCAGAAAAGGGTCGCAAAGGAACACGGGGTTTTCGAGTTGATGACTTGCTCATAGGATGTGTTTTCTTGCACAGGAAAGTCTTCTGGCAGGAGATTGTAAAAGAACATGAAAGGACAATGATTAAACAGTTGGTGGGGAAAGGAAAAGGGCTTGGGAAGGAAGACTGAAGAGAGTTCTCCAACAAATCTGGAGTCTTCTTTTTTTCAAACATAAAGCCTCCCACCTAAGTATGCAGATTGGACCTCCATGGCCAAATACCAACCACAGTTTTGTGTGAGTCATTAATGCCATCAGGCACCAAAGCCAGGTAACCACAATGTCTCCAGATCAACATTTTAATTGAGGATCCAGCAGGAAGTGCTGGTGGGGAGACAGAACACACAAAATGACTGTCCAGGTCTGTCTGAACTAGAAAAAAAAAGGTAACTAACTACTCACTGTACCGGAAAATTGAGTAGGACAAAGGAAATGGACCATTAGCTGTTACACACATATCAATTACAAGTGATTGACTTTGCAGGTTCCGCTTCCAAAATGGAGTTTGTATTTCTAAAATGGCTATCAGTTGGGCCAGATTATAGTACTAACAACTCACACCGACCTTCCTCCATCACAACAATTGACCCAGAAATTCTAGAAACTGAGAAGAATAAAGATAAAAGTTAACTCAAAAAGACCCACTCCCCCCTCCCACCCAAACATGGCTTCTTAACTTGGCAGGAAGGGGCAAAAAACCTCCAGCTATTCATAATATCTCGACATCCTCCAGAAACAAATCTTGGTTTCTCTTGGACTCATTTGTTCTCTTTGCTTCAATAGCCTTCTCGGGTAACATATTCCATCTGTTTATTATCCTTGCACAGAAACAGACAAAAATTTCTCATTGAGCTGACATCTGGCTGTCTCCCATAGAAACTCAGACACTCTGTGGTCCTCCAGGGTCTTCCCTTCACACACACTAAGCCATTTAAGCTACCACTGAAGTTTTTCTTTTAGTGTCCCTAGCGAGAAATGTATAACCAACAGTTCACTACACCTCACCCTATAAAAACACACAGCATTAAAACAAGGTTGAAATGTCATTAAACGGAAATGTTTAATATATCACATGGACCATGTCTCTTTTATGCTGTTAAAGTCTTTATTATTTCCTTTAGCAATTAAATGCTTTACAGGGTATGATTGCTGAACTTCAGAAAAAGGACTTTGCTGCTAACATAGCTAAAATAGTGCCCTGCCGTCAGGTGAGGACTGCAGAATTTGGAAACAGAGCACAGTGCTTCAAAGAGCTCAGCCGCAAATTTTCAGGAATTGTTACTGACAACTAAGGAGAGATATTAGAAATGTAGAGGAGACCCAGCAGGTCTCAGTGTGAAACATAGGCCTGGATTTTTGGAAATCAGCACTCACCAGGAAATGGTTTCATAACAACTCTTGCCAACTTTTGTGGCTCTGCTTGCACTCATGGGGAAAAGCTGGAGATCCTTGAACAGCCAAAACACTTGCATTAGCAAACTCTGACACTGTCCAGTGATAGGTGGACATCATGCAATGTGGACAGGACGAAGTCTAGTCAGCGGAAAAACTGCCCACTTTACTGTTAAGTTGTGGGTGAACATATCAGACGACACAGCGATTCTTCAAACAGCTCTTGTTTATTCACAGAACAGAGCAGAACAGAACAGAACTGAACTGAACTGAAGGGTTCAGCCAGCCTGCTTATATATATATATATTATAATAATATTTATTAAAGTTTCAAAAAAAGTTACAAAAAGAAAAAAGAAAAAGAAAACAAAAAATACAAAATACAGAAAATGTAAGAAAATAATTAAAAACATTTCAATCTTTCCATGTCTTGTCTTTCATTTACTTATTTCCCTGACCTCCTCACACCTCCCTCTTTTGTATTCTAGTTCAATAATTGTTTCAGCAAGTCCTTACCCTTTTTGCATTTATCTTGATACTTAATCGTAATATATTATAACTTTGCATTTTTACATATTAACAATCCATTTTTACGTACCCCTTAACCACATTATTGCTAAAACCACTTAGCTTCATTCCAACCTCCCTCTAACATTCCATAATTTAACAGTGTTTCTGTAAATAAACTTTAAATTTCTTCCA
This sequence comes from Podarcis cretensis, assembly GCF_951804945.1. Classification (NCBI taxonomy): domain Eukaryota; kingdom Metazoa; phylum Chordata; class Lepidosauria; order Squamata; family Lacertidae; genus Podarcis; species Podarcis cretensis. The sequence continues at coordinate 25,226,382 of NC_137178.1, forward strand.
ATCTTCTTCTACCGACTCTTCTCCCTGGTCTCGGATTCTGCCAGTCATTTCCACCAGTTCCATGTACTCCATCACCTTCATCTGCCATTCTTCCCGAGTTCCATGTACTCCATCACCTTCATCTGCCATTCTTCCCGGGTGGGTAGATCTTGTGTCTTCCAATACTTCGCGATGAGTATTCTTGCTGCTGTTGTTGCCTACATACAGAAAGTTCTATCCTTCTTTGGCACCAATTGGCCGACCATGCCCAGGAGAAAGGCCTCTGGTTTTTTCAAGGAGGTATATTTAAATACCTTTTTCATTTTGTTATAAATCATCTCCCAGAAAGCCTTAATCCTTGGGCACGTCCACCAAAGGTGAAAGAATGTACCTTCATTTTCTTTACATTTCCAACATTTATTAGCGGGCAAATGATATATTTTTGCAAGCTTGACTGGTGTCATTTACCACCTGTATATCATTTTCATAATATTCTCTCTTAAGGCATTACATGCCGTAAATTTCATACCTGTGGTCCATAACTGTTCCCAGTCAGCAAACTTAATGTTGTGTCCAACATCTTGTGCCCATTTTAGCATAGTAGATTTCACCATTTCGTCCTGAGTATTCCATTTCAACAGCAAGTTATACATTCTTGATAGTGTCTTAGTTTTGGAATCTAACAATTCTGTTTCTAATTTTGATTTTTCCACCTGGAAGCCAATTTTCTTGTCCTGATTATAAGCCTCCCTTATTTGGCAGAGAGATACCGCACTTTATCTTTTAATTTCTCAAAACTCTGCAATTTCAATTTATCTCCTTCTTGTTCCAAAATCTCCCAATATTTTGGCCATTTGGCCTCCATATTGAGCTTTTTCAGAGCCTTTGCTTCCATCGGTGACAACCACCTTGGGGTTTTACATTCAAGTAGGTCTTTATATCTTATCCAGACATTAAACAATGCTTTCCTGACAATATGGTTTTTAAATGCTTTATGTGCTTTGACCTTATCATACCACAAATATGCATGCCACCCAAATACATTATTAAAGCCTTCTAAATCCAAAATGTCTGTGTTCTCAAGAAGCAGCCATTCTTTCAGCCAGCAAAATGCGGCTGATTCATAATAAAGTTTAAGGTCTGGCAGGGCAAAACCACCTCTTTCCTTTGCATCAGTTAGTATTTTAAATTTTATTCTTGGCTTCTTGTCCTGCCAGACAAATCTAGAAATATCTCTCTGCCACTTCTTGAAACAATCCATTTTGTCCAAAATTTGCAATGATTGAAACAAAAACAACATTCTTGGCAATATATTCATCTTTATAGCAGCAATACGGCCCAGCCAGCCTGCTTATATAGAGCTCCACTAGAATGCAACAGTAACCATTTTCTGTAACTATCCAATCACTGAACGTCACTTTCAATCCCTTATTTGCATATGTGGACCTGAGTGAAAACTATCTACAGTATCCCCCTGCTAGCCCAAGGTGAGAACGTCAGTATATAACATTTACAAAGCACATTCTATCCAATCCGGCCTTCTCTTCCACTTGCAACATGTACAAATCTTAGCATCCACGAGCAGAGAGAGTTGAGGGGTTTGTATGCAGTGGCAGAGGAAGGGGTGTGTGATAGGTGCAGGCCATCCTAGGTATCAACACTGAAGGGGGTGACAAAATGTTGGGCGGCACTCACCAAAGGGCCTGCAGCAGGCCTGAGCCACGTGTCCCTCCTGGGAGAGATGCGGTGGCTTGGGCGAGTGCAGGCTCCACGCTGCCCAAACGGTCCGCCTGCTGCCTCCCCCCCCCCAGCTGTAGGGTGGCTGAGTGTGAGGAGGCAGGCAGACTCCGGGCCCCCCGCAGTGGGCCCCACCCCTATGGGCGACGCACCCCGCCTCTGGGCACACTGCCCCAGGTGCCTGAGCAGCTTCCTCCGCCACTGTTCGTATGTTGGTTACACAAGTGGAAAAACTAGCTGTTGTCAGGAAAGTTAAAGACAGTAGCACAACTTAATTACATTTTATGCATACAGCATAACAGTTCAATCCTCTAACATCCATGTCCCAGCAGCAAAGACTCAGGTTGTTAACCTCAGACAGGAGTTCGATGTAGATTTATTTTAGGGTCCTAGTAAGTTTTCCCCAAGTTTTCTGTTGTAACTGATAATTGTAGAGTTAGATATTTAAGACTATACCCTTCAGCTTGTTATTGTGGCTACTTTTATTTCATGCCACTGTGGTTTCCTAGCCTGTTCATAAATAAACAGCCTCTTGTTCTGGGCCTACAAAGTTAGCCACCTTACATTATATGAAATAAATAAAAACTGGAAAATAAATAAAGACTGACCAAAAGAGGAAGAGGAGTTTATTTACCCAGGAAGGTTTCAAAGGCACAAAATCACGGCCTTGAGAAATCTGCCTATTATAGCAGAGAACTTACACAATTCAACTGATATGTGCACATTCCCCAAGGCTTGCTGGAAACCATGCATATTGACTGGAAAATGGGTATAATTCCCTCTTCATGGTTGGATTATGTGTACATTCTCTATGAGGCCTGGTGAATGTGCACAGTGACCACTATTATCTCCATCATCTCCATTAACTACATAAATTACATTCCCCTAAACATAAACACAAAGTCCCTGAATTTGGGGGCTCTCTTTTGTGGGCTTGCCTATGGAACTTCATTAGAGTAATGTAGGGTGAAAATCCAGACACAAATGTTGCTATCCCTATGCTGCTGATCATCCTGTTGTGGGTTTGAGCCCCACATTGGGCGAGATTCCTGCATTGTAGGGGGTTGGACTAGATGACCCTCACGGTTCATACCAACTCTACAATTCTAGGATTCCATGACATCCTAAGCTAAATAGTGGCCAGCAGTGTGGTGGTACTTACCTGATCTCTTGGCATTAAAGTCACAACGGTTTACTGGGAAGGAAAAAGCACCAGAGTGGTTGACATGGTGCAAATGCACTGGTGGAGCCAATCTGGCACTAATGCTGATGCATTCGTACAGCACCAGCCTTGCCCTTCCTTGTAAACAACATTGAATCCAGTGCTGGGAGGTCCGATAAGAGACCCCACCCCATCAACTGCTGCTGATTTATTGGATTGGGTGGAGCGTCCTCTTTATTAGTAAAGATTTTGCTTTTTCGTAGCTAGACACTTTCCAAAAACTAACTGCAAGATTAACCAAAGAGTGGGACCTTTCTTGATAGAACACTTTCCACACAACTCCATCAACTATCTGGCACAAGCATAGATAACATGCTGATCTGGGAATCCTAATGTAGAACATGCTGGCTTTTCAATTTAGGGTTGCTATATATATTCTTTCCTCTGCAACATATCACTTTTGTTCTGACTCTTGCACATGGTTAGCTTCCAGAAGCTGTAAAGTTCCCTGTCAAAACTGTTTCAGCGCAATGGGAGCCCCAAATACCGGCTCAGTATAAGAATATGATGGAGTGTAACGCGCATGCCAAGTTGGACAGTGAAATCTGAATCTATTAGTAAAACAAATCAATTGTCCATATTTTTCACTTTCCCTTTTCCAGGCAGAATGGCCTTTGTGACAAAGACAGCAGAGAAAGAACAAAGTGCATCCCCACTCCCCCCACCCAAACTTCCTTAAAATAGAACAGATCATATGAGATACTAGGGGGGGAAACCAATCTGGTTCTGAGGGAATTCTATATCTTTTATGAATAATGTTAATCTTAAAGCACCAAGACTTTGGGCCTGACTTTTATTAGTGCTCTGAACACACCACACGTACATGTACAGGAATTAACAGAAAGCAGACATCTGATCTACCATAAGGTTTTCATAGGAGACTTGAGGAGCCTGAATGCTTCCACTTTCCCTCCCAAAAAGGATACTTGCAATGTCGCTTCCTGGCAACCTTCTAGCACCAAAACAGAAAAAACTGTGGTCATACCACAAAGTAGGAAGAAAGAATGAATGGGCACTTATGAATGCCAATCATTGAGCTTGCAAGTCCCCCAAGCCCACAGTATGGGACACCCAGGTAAACTACAGCACTGAAAGGTGGGGAGCAAACCACCTTCAGCTCATGGGGCACCTTCTCTTCTGGGCTATCTTCCAGGGGCCATGTGCCAATAGTAAAAGTGGGCGGAAGAGCAAATTTAATTTTGCCTTTGTACACAGGGTCTATACTCCATCCAGGGAAACTAGAAGCATTATCGAAGTTGAAGGTCACATTTCAGTTGAAATAAACCCTCAAGGAGGGTGCAAATAGGGCCAGTAAAATGTTTGGCCTAAGAAGAGGGCACCACTTGAGGAGAATCCCAAAGGCCAGATAGAGAGACCAGGCCTGCATTGAAAACTGTTCCCACAGCTCAGACCTGATCAAATTAAGACCCACCTGTGGCATAACCTGGAGTCCCTAAGAGAGGGCCTACTGTTCTTTGTAGCTTGACACCCCTTAGGTATCACAAGGAAGACCACTTCAACCGAGCATCCTGCACCTTACTCACCAGAATTAAATCCACAATATAATAGCCCAATTGATTGCAAGCTGCCACCACACATTGCATATAGAGCAGAAGAACTCTTCAGTAGCTTGGCTAAAAGGCACAAAGCAAGGGTGTGATTCAGAATCCCCTTGGATCAATCCACACATTGTACTTTAACCAAGCAATATACAGTATACACACACACACACACACACACAGAGAGAGAGAGAGAGAGAGAGAGAGAGAGAGAGAACAGTGTTGCATGGTAAATAAACACAGAAAGCTTGCTCTACTTCTAAACTTGCCCCAACAAATAGCTTTTCTCATATGCTGCACCATTAGCTGAGCCAAGAATCAGCTGTTTCCCTTTCTACCCTCCTGACAGATGAACAGCAAAGACTTCATGGGGCTTACAAGTGGCTCAGAGAAGCTCTTGCTTGACATTCCAATGCCCAGGTTCTTCTAGATGTTAAGTCATGTAGCTGCCCTGAATACACAATTTTTCACAATGCACAAGCAAAGTGTTCATGGCTATTGTCCAGCATTCGTTTCTATGATGAGAGAACCTTTAAAAAGACATCCATAAGAAATCACCAGTAGCTTATAATTTTACTCATCTAGGCTCACATGTTAGGTTTGTGATGGTGAGACTGTATGTAGAACAGCAAGGGCAATTCAAATGGACAAGAAAGAACAGTGAGGTCCATGTTCTCTTAAGGGAAGCATCTGACTTGTTAGCAATTCAGAGTATGAAGTTACATTCCAAAGGTGGAAGATATACTGATTCAAACAATGAATATATGGCTGAAGCTTTCTCAATAACTAAATAGCTCCAGGTAGATAACATTACCAAAGGGCATTTTTGGTTCCATTGCTTCTTCACTCTAGAGAAATGATATTAAATAATGATTTAGTTTAATAGCCATCTGTTTTATAGTCTAGCCTTTTAAACCACAGATTTCCAGAAAATAATCTGGTGCAAGAATCAGCATCAATGTAGGTCCATCTCAGAGTAATAAAAGAGCCATAAATAAATTCAGCCATTAGGTCTTCGTGAAATAGAGACATGCAGTTTCTCTCTGCTACTAAATCTTCCTTAATGAAGAACGTACATTACGAGATAACTTTTCCTCAGTTTTAAAACTAGCTCTTTCTCTAACTCAATGCTGGCACTTTCCAAAGAAAAAATAGCAACCAGCAACTATTACTTTTGCTGCTATGATACTTCACAGTAATCATTACCAACTGAATGCATGGGTGGAAATTAAAAATAAAAAGTAAATGAGGTTTTCAGCTCCAACTATATTTATAGGGCTGGAAACGATTAGCAGGTGAAGTTAAGTAATTACTGCATCATTAACCTGTCACTTGAAATTTTAAAATTGTCTTTTGGTGTCTGATGAAAGAATAATACCAAATATTTACCAAATTAGTATGCAGTATAGAAACTGCATGCACACAAAGTCTCATTCAGAAACTGTAGCAAGTTCCTGCAACACCGAGATAAGCTGGAGGAGGAGTTATCTGGCAATCAATATCCCTTTTAAAGGAGAACACAAGGAGTTATCAGAAACATTCAGACCATGTTTCTATCAACCATTTATGAAGATGATGCTGACATGTCTAAAGTCAACAGGAAAACAAATCTGTATAAACAAAACACAAATGGCTATTTGGAAATGAAGTAGGTCATCTCCAAATATGATACAATGGGACAAATAGCTTTTGAAAACAATCAGCTTCATAGATAATATTATATCCTGCTACCCCAGAGTAAAGGTGAGGAACCAACGCATAAATATACATTCAACAGCCATTAATGGAAGGCAGGTACACTGAAATCTATTTCATATTAAAAAGCAGTTGGAATATTGACAGTAGGCTCCGTAATAAATCTCCTAGCTCTCCAGATGCAGCCCCTTCTACTGGACCCTCCAGCTCTTCCTAGGCCAAACCCTGTGCTATAGATTTAGGGAATGTAATTCTTAGCAATGCTGATTTTTTTTGGGGGGGGGGGAGGAGAGACTGAATCTTTGGGTGGGGATGAGGAGGATTAACAACATTCAGGCCCTGTTACTATCACAGTGAGGGAGCACAATCTCCTTTTTTAAACATAGTCTGAAAAATGTACTGTGAGCATTTAATGCACATGCTGATATCAACCTCCAGGCTTTCATTTGTACAAAACAAATTTATATTTTCCCGTTAAAGCTTTGCACAAAGAGGGGAAAGGAGATTGATGACACATGGAGCTTGTTTTCAACAACTGTTGATTTTATCAATATTTCCTGTGAATATTTTATATATGCTTAGAGGTAATAGAAAATTAAGAGGTATAAAAATCATGTTCAATTTATTATTATTATTATTATTATTATTATTATTATTATTATTATTTTATTTTTAAAGGTTCAGAGGCAGCAGGCCTCTGAATTAGGGTGGTTACTTATGGATCCCCCCCCCCCCACACACACATACAAAAAGGCCAAAAGAGAACACAAGATTTTCACACATTTTAAATATGCCATAAAATTTTATATAGAAATAAAATTCACCTCACTGTATTAGAGGAGACTTTGGCTAGGTAAGTTGTGTGCCTGACCAGGTGAAATCCCCATGTTAAGTGCCAATGGACAACTGACTGAAAGCTGCTCTCCCTTCTTAGGGCTATTTCTCTTTAAGCCTGGACCGGACAGCCCTTCAAACAGAAGATTCTTTTAAACAGAGGACTGTTTAACATATGGCCACCCTACTCTGAATACCAGTGGCTGGGAAACAAAAAAAACCAGGCAAGTGTCATTGCTTTCATGCCTGCTTTTGAACCGCTCAGAAGCATTTGCTTGGTTGCTGTTGATAGCAGGATGCTGTACTTGGTGGACTCATGGTCTGATCCAGGAGATCTTATGTTTTTATAGTACAGCAATAAAGCTCTCCAGGTCCTGCTGCTCACTTCTGATTCTCAGCGTTTCTTTCTTTATTGAACTGATACCATTCGCTGTGCGCTACTGAAAGTGACCAGCAACACACAGGCTCCTGTACATATAAGGGAATTAGGGCCTCTGAGCATTAGACATGTAAGAAAAATAGGTAAGCAAAGTGCATGTTAATTCCTAAAGCCTATTGCTCAACTATATTATCACAATACCCCTTCTTCCACAATTAAAGAGGTGCTAAATCCATTGGAATAAAAACTCTGTAAATGTATAGAAGTATCTCATGAGAAGTAAATCACACTGGAGGGATAAAACTGATAAACCGTGAAATTTTCATTTTAGAAGAGCTGTGCATTATGCAAATCATACTGTGTCAATGCTCCATTCCTCTGAGCTTGTTCCCCTGCCCATAGCTACTCCTCAAATCACAACAAGAATTTTTAAAAAAATGTTTTGTTTTTAGAAAAGACATTTTCATAGAATGCCAAATGTTTAAGCTCTGGATAGTAGGTTCAACTTTGCTGCTGAAAACATGATCTTTTAGGAACATAAAAACACAAAAAGGGCCCCCTGGATCAGACCAAAGGTCAAACTAGTCCAACATCCCATTTTCACAGTGACCAACCAGATGCCTATGGGACACCCGTAAGCAGGATCTGACCACAACAGTGTTCTCCCCATTTGCGATCCTAGCAACTGGTATTCATGCCTCCAACAGAGGCATTGATAGCCCAATTCTCCATGAATTTGACTCCTTTTAAAGCCAACCAGGTTGTTGTCTACCTGGTAGCAAATTCTGCAGTGTCTCTCCTCAATCTTGCAGCATTCAGCGTCATTGAATCTTCCCAAGTTTTTGTATTAGGGGTTGGGGAAGGGAACTTCTCTAGCCACTTTCTCCACAACCTCTGTCAAGTCACCTCTTACTTGTAGTTGGTCCAGCATATTGAGCATTTTGGTTCCCTTTTCTGAACCTTTTCCAACACCCTTTCTGAGGTGCAGTGAACGGAAATACACAGTGTGGTCACATCTTAAATTTGTACAATGACATTCTGATACCAGCAGTTTTATTTTCAATCCTTTTCCTAATAAAAATGAAGTTTCTTCACAACTGCAAAGAAATGAATTTTTGGGGGCTAATATTTCAATAGTTCATTGGCAGGCCGGTATCACAGTCCCCAAGACAACTGCTCAGACATTTTTTACTTGTTCCATTTGTTGAAGTGAAGAAAAGGAGAGTAGGTAATGATTTCATGGTTAAGTCTCTCCTCACTAACTGTTATCTGTAAAAGGTAAAGGTAAAGGTACCCCTGCCCGTACGGGCCAGTCTTGACAGACTCTGGGGTTGTGCGCCCATCTCACTTAAGAGGCCAGGGGCCAGCGCTGTCCGGAGACACTTCCGGTCACGTGGCCAGCGTGACATCGCTGCTCTGGCCAGAGCCAGAGCCGCACACGGAAACGCCGTTTACCTTCCTGCTGGTAAGCGGTCCCTATTTATCTACTTGCACCCGGAGGTGCTTTCGAACTGCTAGGTTGGCAGGTGCTGGGACCGAGCAGCGGGAGCGCACCCCGCCGCAGGGATTCGAACCGCCGATCTTTCGATCGGCAAGCCCTAGGCGCTGAGGCTTTAACCCACAGCGCCACCTGCGTCCCTACTGTTATCTGTAGCCAATCACAAACCTTGACTTCTGAATAAACATGATGCATTTTGCTGCACAATTCATATTTGACCACTACTTAGTAACCCACGCGGCAAGCATGTTTGCTGAGATCACCATGTTTTGGCTGGGGCTGATGGGAGTTGCAGTCCAACAACACTGGGGTGGGGGGGGGCACCAGTTTGGCAAAGGCTGCTGTAGAGTATTTAAGTAACAAACACTTTCAGCTGAGCTTATAATATTCCTGCGGTTTGCTGGGCATTCCCCAAATAGGTCTGGCCATGCTATTTTTAGGGGAAACACTGGGTCCTGCATCATCAACCCCATTGCCAATAAAATATAGCAATTTAAAATACGATCTGTATATACTGGCAAATGTTGTTATGACCTATGTGCATGCTATAAATAACGACAAGCAAACATGAGAATATGTCACTCTCTTTATTTGCAAAGTTTAGGAAAGAGTGCCAATCCTTACAGAGCCAAAACTGCAACATGCTCACACAAGAGGCTTGGGAAAACACTAAAAATTTGCAGAAGTCCAAGCGTCTTTAGAAAAGCTAAAGCCAGACTCCCACACTCATCTGTATGCAGGCTGGTTGGTTCCATTTTTAAATGTTCAACCCGAGTCATCCGCGACTGGACCTAATGGTCAGGGGTCCCTTTACCTTTACCTTTATATTTATATAGTCTTATCATGCTATAAGTCTACAGGACTAACTCCATAGTTATGCAGTTACCCATCAAACCACATGTGGTGCATTTGCTCAAACATTTCCCATAAAACAATCCTCTATTCCCATGGAGAACAATACTGTTACCCACTCTGCTGCCTACAGGGTTAGCGGGAGCATGCCTCTGAATAGCAGTTGTTGGACAACAACATTGGGGAAGTCTATTTATCTCACAAACTTCCTATAGGCATCTTAATGGCCACCATGTTAGAAGATTCAGGACAAATAACTGAAAGCAATTCTTCACGCAGCACATAGTTTCAAATTATGGAATGTACACCCAGAGGAGGCAGTGATGGCCACCAACTTGAATGGTACTAAGAGAGGATTAAACAAATTCCTGGTGGATAAGACTATAAATGGCTACTAGTTGTAGATGGCTTATTTCCACTTTCAAAGGCATTACGCCTCTGAATACCAGTTACTGAGAATCACATTTGGGCAGTGGGCAGTTACACTCATGTCCAGCTTGCAGACTTCTCACAGGCATCTGGTCAGCCACTGTGAGAACAGGATGCTAGTCTGGATGGGCCACTGGACTGATCCAGCACACTTGTCTTGTGTTCTTAAGGATGTTGGACTAGATAGGACTTTGACCTGACATAGTCCTATATGAATCTAGTACATTGTCCTGGAAATATCATGGCAGTGCTGGGATTTTTTCTACATGATCCCATGGCTCCATGTGGGAATAAGATTTAATTCTTATAGCATGTCAGAGACTGGACTGAAGAGGAATGGTGGAGGCTGCTGCCCCGCCCGCCCCCAACCTTCACAAGAAGAGGAGGATGGTATAGATTTACAACAGTGGTTTGCAGAAAGTCACGAGTCTGAGACAGAAGAAGGACAGAGCTGGGAGATAATGGAAGGGGAAGAGGCGGAAGGAGCAGAGCCAGAACAGCTGGCTAACATGTTATCATTAGAAAGCATTCCCGATCCCCCTTCTCCTAAAACCAAGATGGCTGTGAAAGTGGAAGAGCAGAAAGCGAACAGACAAAGGGCCTTATGCAGCCACTGTAGAAGGGGTGACACTGCAGATGACGTAGAATAAAGGGGGAGAGAGATTACTCGGAGCAACGCCATTGATTAATTCCATTCCTTTCTCTCTCTCTGTAAATTCTGAATAAATTACGTGGTAAGGACTCTTCTTGTTACCTACTTTTTTTGCTGCCAGCAGAGGAGGGAAAGGATTCCCTGAGCCTTGTCTTAGCATCATGGAGGTCCAACTGCCAAACATAGATTTTTCAGGGAGGCGACTATTCTGAAATATGTCTTCTGTGCATGCTTGCAGGGAAAGCAGGGGTTCTAAGTCTACCATAAGCTCATTGCCAGCCCCAGACTCATATTATTTTATTAGCACAGCCATTCCAAATCTGGTTTGGCTGTAGTGATGCAGCAAACATAGTTTGAGTTTTGAACATCAGGAACCTCAAAGCATCATTGCTTCACCATGAAGCCAGATGCTGTACTGGGGGATAAGTCATGCTCAGTGGTGCAACATGAGCTTAGCATCCATAAGGCCCCACTCATCCCTAGAAATTCTTTAGAAGTACCTTGAAAATAGCAGGTGCTGTGAAAGTTCACCTCCTGGAAAGCCACTGCCAGTCCAGGCTAGATGACTCCGTATAAGGCAGCTTTCTATGTTCAACACCATTTCCTTTGGACCATGTAATTATACTACCTTTCCTCCCCAATAATTATAAATGTTGTTGACGTATAATCCAATTAGTTCCAAAAGAATTGCCTATGGAAAAAGAAAGTGCTCAGCTAATAAAAGAAAAGCGATCTGGTATTCACTGGGGATTTCCTTCCAAAATCAAATGATATCAAAACAGTTATTCATTCACTGAACTGGAACATTAATTTTATTATGAAGCAAACCAAATTAAATACAAATATAAACAAAATCCTTGTGGAGTCTCTGAATCATGACAATGTTTGCTCTTTTTCGAGGAAAATAAAACAGAGATGCAACAAGTATTTGCATCTAAAAACAACACAGTAATTTTCACTATTTCTGCAGAAGTGGGATGTAGGTGGAATGCAAAAATCCAAACAACCCAATGCACAGGCCTCTGTGTAAACTTCTAAATTAAAAACATTAAAAAAGAAAAGAAAAGTGGATGCTGGATGTTACAATCAGGAATGGAGGAGAGGTTGGAAGAGTAGGGTGCTTAACCCACTCCCCACCCAGTTGTTTTTCCTTTTAAAATCATCCCCTCTCTAAGTGTCCCTACTGGGGAAAAGATACAGGTCTCCTTTCCTTTGAGTACAGATCAGTAAGAAAATTATCTGGCAGGGAAAGGGTTAAGTGTGCATGTGTGCACACACTCAAACCCTCCATATCTGGCTTTCCTCTGCTCCTGATTTCAGCCTCTAGTGGCTGTTTTCAGTGGCGTAGCGTGGGGGGTGCAGGGGGGGGCCGGCCACACCGGGCGCAACATCTGGGGGTTAGGGTTAGGGGGCGCAAACCCACGGGTTAGGGGGGGCAAATTACTTGCCTTGCCCCGGGTGATGACAACCCACGCTACGCCACTGGCTGTTTTTCATGTAAAAAACACAAAAAATGGAGGAAGATTTACATAGAACTCTATGGAACATGTCAACTGGCCTTCGATCATTTTTTCCGGATTCAGAAAACATACATCAAGATTTAGAAAAATCCATGTATATTAATACCTAAGAGTCAGAGAGCTATTTTAGACATGCCTAGTAGGATACTGCTGGCTTATTCACTCCCCATCCCCCATTTTAAGCAGTATACATCTATCTATCTATCTATCTATCTATCTATATCTATCTATATCTATCTATATCTATCTATCTATCTATCTATATCTATCTATCTATCACCAGTTATATTCTGCCCTTCTTATGAAAAGCACTACTCAGGGCGGTTTACAACATTTTAACCTCATTAAAAACAACAGTATAAAACTATGAGCCAAGGAAATATGATCAGCAGTTAAAATCAATCAAAAAACATTCAAAAAACACACAACAATCAAAAAACACACAACAAAATATTGCCAGAATAAAGCAGTATTTTGTAACCATGCAATATCAGAAACTGTTTTTGAAACTCCCACATCTAAAAAAGAAAAAGGAAGAAAAAGAGCTTGCCGTATAGCATGGAGAGCTGCTGTTTAAGACAGACAAGTCCAAGACTGCCTTGGGCACATGGAACCTGTCACAGATTTATTTGGATCCTTGTCTTTATGCACTATATCTAATGGTTCTTGTTGCAAACCCCAAAACCATACTGAAAAGAAACAAGGATTTATTTCACAAACCAACCAAAGTGCTTTCCTTACTCCTTTCCTGCACACAAAAAGAATAATGAATAGCATCTTGCCTATATTTTCCAAAAATAGCATCAACATAAATTGAAGTTAATTAAAATATGGTGGGTTGTTTCCTCTTTTTTTCTTTGTAAACTGATGCCTTCCGCACTGGCTTCCATGCAGAGAAAAGGAACAGAAAGTAGACAACTATCTACTTGGTGAAAGATTTTGATGCCACTGCATGACTAATGGATACAGCAATAAAAATCTGTTCCAGGAAACTCTAATCTATTTAGCATACAGAGTTATTCTTTGCAACAAGAGTGCCACCCCTTCAGGATGTAACACTATAATACAACTTTTGCCTTCCAGCTGTTTTGAACTAGGACTCCCATCAGTCCAAACAGCTGGAGGGCACCAGGTTGGCAAAGGCTGCTACAAGAGAATATCTACTTAGAAAAATTATTGGGATGTATTGAACAGCTAATCTTGTATATCACTATGGCTTCTGCTGAGGGGATTTTTGCTACTGTTGCACACTTCTGGGGTAAAAACTATTACTACTAAAAACTTCACCATGCTTTCAACTGTTGTGTTAGTCTGACTGATGGCTAAAAGATGTGATGTTCAGGGTTCCTTCCTCAGCTGTCATCTAGAGCAGCACTGGGCTTCAGAAGAGAGAAATGGCACCTCTCCATATGCTCTTCTTAAATACTGACTCCATCAGGCTCTTCTCGCACCTGACATTAGCAGCTATTCCATCAGGCTGCAGAAGAGGGAGAGCGGATTGCAGGAGAGGAACTTTTGGCTCCTCCTCTCCTTAAAATATTCTCATGCCAAGTACAGTGGATGCTCAGGTTGCGAAGGTGATCTGTGCAGGATGCACGTTCGCAACCCGCAGTGTTTGCAACCCACAGCAGCGCGTCTGCACACACGTGGGTTGCAATTCAGCGCTCATGCGCAAAGCGTGGTTTAGCGCTTCTGCGCATGCACGACCGCCAAAACCCAGAAGTAACCTGTTCCAGTACTTCCGGGTTTGGCGGTCCGTAACCCAAAAGAACACAACCTGAAGTGTCTGTAACCCGAGGTATGGCTGTACTCATTACAAGAACTCGGTAACTAAGTAATAATGCCTGAGCTTTCTCTTTTCCTCCTTTCCAGGCTCTTTTCCCATTATGTCTTCCTGTCTTTTATATTGTAAACCTGAGGGCAGAGAATGTCTTATTATTGACATCTGTAAGCTGCTCTGGGGGCCTTTTTTGGCTGAAGAGAACGATGAAAATGATTTAAATAAATTAACACAGAGTGGCGAGGGTTTTGAAAGGAAATACATTTTCTTAAAATCCAAACGTAAACCCCAAATGTAAAGTCCAGCATGGAACTATCAGATGTACAATTTGATTTTAAAGACACTTGTTATGATCCAAGGATGCCTCCAGAATCCTCTGATATTCATGTCTGGCTGTGCTGTTTCAGGCTTTCCAATCTTGATAGTTCATATATTGTAGGGATGTCTAAACATGCACTAGATCCATGAAAATTAGTGCTGAAAGTCCAGTGCTGCATGTGCAAGCCACATGACTCCCTTCCCTTAGTTAGCATGGGTGACACAGGAGCTGAAGTATGGGTCAGGTCAGCAATAAAGAACCCAGTGTCAGTGAGGTTAACTCCTTATTCAAAGAAACCAAAACAGGGCCTGCCTATCTGAACAGATCTAGCCTCAAAACTCACAGCAACTCTTCCCAGTAGATCTTGCCCCAATGAGGCAGTTGTGAAGACTGAAGGTCCCCACCTTCCCACCACTCTCTAAGGCTCCTCACCCGGTTCCTTCACCAGCAACCTGAGGTTCCTTCATCTTGTCTCTCTTTCCTCTGTCCTCTTCATTTCTCTGCATGTTCTGGGAGACCAGCAGGGAGGAAAGCTGGTCACAGGAGGAGGGGAGCCAGCTCTTGAGTTCCAGCTAGGAAGCTTTCTTTTGGCACTTGTTTCCCTCTCCCCTGTTTTGCTTGTGAGCGTGCTAATCCATTTGCCTCCTATTTTGGGGGGGAAAAAACCCTCACTATTTATCTAATTCTGCAAGCTGTAGGATTCTTACAGGTTTGCTGTTACCTTTCCCTTGTGTGGGGATGTTTCTGCTTTGGCTACATACGCACCAGCACTCAACCCCTGAAGTTGGAAAATAGAAGGAATTACAGTATAAGATTATTCTTTCTCTGAAATGTCAAACAATTATTTCCATTTTCACTCCATAAAAGCCACCTCTGAGCCACCTAGTGCAACCAGCATCCAGCTAATTTAATTAATTTATCTATACGACTCCCCAGCATATAGCCATCAAATTTCGCACGAATGATTCTGCCAGACTGCCAGCACAGAAATTAGGGATTGCAGCTGAGCAGCTGTAGAGGCAGGGTAAATGGACAGGAGTTAGCTAATATTCCCCAGGAAAAAGTACAGATAGAATTTAATGAAAGATATCACACAACCAGGTATTAGGAAACCAAGAAATTCAGGCACATACTTAATTTGATACTTAATTCTCAGTGATTTTGATCTTAAACACAGACACACATGCCGGGAAGTAAGCTCTTTAAATTCAGCTTTACATTCCAGAGTCTAGTTTATAATGATGTTGATAGAGAAGCAATGGATTAATGAGAAGCAAGGCTTTAAAGCCTGACAAATTTTGCAAAGTTTATCCAGATTTAAGGGCTATAATGTCCTGTTACAGAGGAGAAGAGAACCTATGTTCTCATTCTTTGCCTCAAGCAAGGCTGAGGGCAGTCTGTGTGCGTGTGAGTCTGCCACACCTTCAAGAACAGTGCTGCAATTTTCCTGGCGCATTTGCAAATTCGTCAAGAGGGAATACACAGAGGCTCTTCACATATATACCTCACTTCTTGGGGAACAACCACATAAGACTAGGCCAAGTCTCACTCCTTAGGATTTTTATTTATTATCTTTCGACATATGTTACCATTACTGCGTTGGTGATGATAATCTCTTCTTTCATTTTTGCAAACAAGTGAGCATTATGTGGGGCGGGGGGAGCTGTTTGGAGGCTTAAAACCTGAAATACTGTAAGAACACAGGAAGCTAATTAGTATCCACTTTCTCTACACTATGCATAGTTGTAAAAAAAGGTAAAGGACCCCTGGATGGTTAAGTCCAGTCAAAGGCAACTATGGGATTGCAGCGCTCATCTCGCTTTCAGGATGAGGGAGCCAGTGTTTGTCCACAGACAGCTCTCCTGGTTATGTGGCCAGCATGACTAAACTGCTTCTGGTGCAACAATACGCCGTGATGAGTGCCAGAGCGCACAGAAACGCCATTTACTTTTCCGCCGCAGTGGTATCTATCTACTTGCATTGGTGTGTGTTTGAACTGCTAGGTTGGCAGAAGCTGGGACAGGGCAATGGAAGCTCACCCTGTTGTGCAGATTCGAACCACCGACCTTCCAATCTGCAAACCCAAGAGGTTCAGTGGTTCATACCACAGCGCCACCTGCTCCCCTACATAGTTGTAGAAACCTCTAAATGGGTTAGCTTTCACTCTGGAGAAAATGCTACAGCCCTTTGATCATTTTATTGCCCTTCTCTGTATTTTGTCCAGCTTTTAGATGGGGTGACCAGATCTGTATGCCATCTACATATTTATATAAAAACATAATGAAATGGACAGTTTAATTTTTTTCAGCCCCTTCCCCAATAATCCTTAGCATGTAATGCGTGTCTTTGGCTGCCTTGGCATGATGGGTAATGAAAAAAATCACCTGGACTCTTACCATGTTTTTGATGTTGCACATTAAGAATGTGCACATTAAGCCTCATTTATAGTTTTCTCTTGAGAGTCCCATGGACTGCAAGAAGATCAAACCTATCCATTCTTAAAGAAATCAGCCCTGAGTGCTCACTGGAAGGACAGATCCTGAAGCTGAGGCTCCAATACTTTGGCCACCTCATGAGAAGAGAAGACTCCCTGGAAAAGACCCTGATATTGGGAAAGATGGAGGACACAAGGAGAAGGGGACGATGGAGGATGAGATGCTTGGATAGTGTTCTCGAAGCTACAAACATGAGTCTGACCAAACTGCGGGAGGCAGTGGAAGACCGGAGTGCCTGGCGTGCTCTGGTCCATGGGGTCACAAAGAGTCGGACACGACTAAACGACTAAACAACAACAACATAGTTTTCATACTACAAACATGAAAAAAGGGAGAATGTTGACCTTGCTGGAGCTCATGAGCTACTTGAAGCATGGCAAGGAACTTTCACATGCTCAGTACAAGTTCTATTTAAAACAAAAACAAAAACCAGCAGACTCCAGGACAATATCACAAACTGCTATTGAAACGGCAATGAGTTCAAAGCACTACTAATACAACTAATACAGTTATTTGGATTGGGGATGCTGTATCAAGCTATGTTGCCTAATAGTGCAGTCCTAAACATGCTTAGATGTTTTAATTAATAAGAATATTAAATGGAAATACTGGTATACATGGAAATGCTGGTATACACTGAGTCCCATAAACGATCTTTTCTTTATGGGGGGTTGGAGACAGAGACAATGGAAATCTAGGCAGCAAAAAGTATGTTGTTTCCTATTGTGGCCTCTTGCTATATGCAAGCATTTGCAATATCATAAAACAATTATTTTCAGAACCTAGTGCTGTAGAATGTTTTTAATTTTATTCTCTTATGAAGAATGTCATTTACAAGCACTAATTGAATTAAAGTTCTGATTAATCCTAGGTGGGGGGCAGAAATCCCTTCTGTGTTTTTGTTTGCATTTTGCATTTCATTTTAGGCATTTAATAAGCCATAAAAAGGACTGGAGCTAGTTTTAAAAATCATTACATTTAAATATTTGTTTAATAGAAAGTGATGGCATAAATGTTACAATATGTTGCCAGACTATCTTCACATTAAATAGTAATTGAAGAAAAAGCCCCCTGGATCTGCTCAAGGGCATGTCCCACAAAGATCCTCATTATCGTAATTTCAAACTTGGAAGCCAAACTAAATAACAAGGAGTAATTTGCCAATTAGAACTTCCTGCTCTTTTCCCTTTATTCGTTAAACACCATTCAGAGTCTGAATCAGTCAAACACTTTTAGCTTCAAAACTGCAACTGAAAGAATTTAATTTGTGTCTCTCCATGGTGAACCTGTCAAGAGGCAGCAGTGATGCATACCATGTCTTGACAAACAATTTCCCTTAAATACACAGAATGGATTTCCATGCAGTTGGGATATCTGGGGTTTCCTTTTCCCATTTCCTATCATTTTGCTACTATTGGTGGCAGGGAGGGTGTGTGTGTGTACCCAAAATAAAACATTCTGTTCTAAGATTTCACACCAGTGAATTCTGACATACAGAAATGTCTTTGGGATCAAGACATGATCCTCTAAGAACAAATTCTGCATATGATTAGTATTTCCATATACATGAAATTAGAACCAAATCAGAAAGCTAATTCATACAGCTGAAGAGGTGATAGCATTAAAAGCAGTGCTTGCTTTTAAAATTTAAACTTAAATATAATTTTATTTTTTTAAAAAATCTGAAATAACTGTAAACTAAATATTATAAGGAAGAAAATTAACGGATAGATGACTTGATAGGTTGGATCCATAGATAAGTGCATATACTGAAGTGGGAAGAAGCTGAATTTTCCTGCATCCTCTCTGTGGCAGCACACTCTGTCACACGTAAGATGTGCCACTGATGATCAGGGATTTTGCTGAATGGCCAATGGGGAAGAAATATATGTTACTCCCACAACTCACCTCTGGATCCAACGCTATAACTCATACCATGTATACATGACAAAGATAACATCCCAGGAAGAGAATCATAGAATTGTATAGTTGGAAGGGACCCCAAAGGTCATTGAGTCCAACCCGTGTGATACATGAATCCTGCCCACAACTATCCTTGGGTGGATTCAAACCACCAACCTTCTGGTTAACAGCTGGGCATACTGGCCCATTGCACGTATGCTCCTACGATAGGCGATTTCCCTATTTTAGAGGCATTAGTCAGACAGTTCACATGCATTAGTAATACAGTGTTTGAGTCAGAATCAGTGGTGAAAGGAAGCAGGAATTGGACCAGTACAGAGCACCAGAAAAGTTTTAATTCACATTCATAACTAAATATAAAGGGATACATAATACTAATAGAATCCGGGGGGGGGTCCCAATTCTATCTACCTCTGGAACGACAGCCATGTTAGGGAGCAATCCAAACGCTCTAACTCCCACCAACAGGACCTTGTGGAGCAGAGGAGACATTGCTCCATCCACAGCCCAACCACTCATGGCAGCTGCAATGGAAGTTGAGCAGTGGCAAAATGATCGGATCCCATCCCTGCACCAGCTCCAGGCTCACACAGCAATCAGGTCTGGATCAGGCCCAATGGTGTCATTCATTAATGAGACCAGCTTGGTGTGCACATCTCACCGAGATGCAGAAATGTATCTCATCACTGGCCTTTAGGGAGAGACATAAAATACATTTATTCCTGCAGGCAATCAAGCCCTGAAAGGAGTCTTGTGAAGGCTGTTGTGATTTTAAGTTGCAAAGGCTGTTCTGATTTTATGGCTGTTATAATTTTTATTATAATGACTCTGTTTTTACTGTTGCATTTTGGTAATGGCCTTTCAGTGCTCTGTTTTATTCAGCTGCTTGGTGATTTTTATGCTGCAAGCCACCTTGAGCTTCAGGGCTAAATATGAAAATAAAACTATCACATGAAAGCTTGGTCACCAGAAGTTGTAGTCACATGGCATTTCGATCTTAGATTACTTTTTCAACATATACAATCTGAGTGGAAGGAAATGCATAAATTTAACACCACATGCGAAATTTGTATGGATACAATCTAAGTGAGATGCCATGTCTTCTATGATATATGCAATGGATTTTATATTGTGACAATCATATGTTGTGTTCTTATTTCCACGCCATTTTACTGCTAATGAACTGGGAGCTTTGTGGCAAGAAATCAACCTGCTGCCTTAGGAAACACCCAAATAAACAAGCATGCATTATTTGAATAATGCGTTAGCAACACCAAGAGGGTATAGATAAAATCCAAATGGCAAATCTCACACTAGCAGAACTCAAACATTTTGTTTTGCAAAACCTTTGTTTGTTCTACCACAGTGCTAGCAAATTCTCGGGCATGTCTTATGCATATATCTGTACAATCCTTCATCAAAAGATTGAATTTAATAGCACAAGTGTAATTCAATCAGCCAAAAAGTATAGCATAACTGTATTAACTCCCAAAACACATGTGCTTATATAATCCCATTCATTAAAATGAATTATATGTATTTTAAAGTTTTCCACAATGCTAATGTGGGGATAATATAGATCTGTACAGAAAAAGATTTTAACACCTGAGTTTATTAAAAGTACCTGCCAAACGTCAAGTGACTCTTGTTCTGTAGGTTCAGAAAATGAATAACTGTTTATTATTTAGGATGGAACATATGCTAAATGCTGAAGTCACTTCAGAGTTGGAAACATGTGCTTGCGAGGGAGAATGATGCAAGGAGAAGGTATGCTGCTTATTTTCTTACGAATCCAGGTATTTCAATAACATAATACAAACTTGTTGCTGTTATTTTAAAGATTTCTACTGATTTGCTGGCTCTGCAAGACTAATTACAGAGTTCAGTAACTGTCAGTACCAAATGCTTAGCAGATTTTTGCACGGCATAGTTATACAGACCCAAAAATGCCAATTGCTGCAATGCAAATTTGCAAACAGGTCAACCAAAGGTCTCCTATCCCCCTAAAACAACTGTACCCATTTTCCCTTGCTGAACATGATGCCTGGAACTGCTTCCCAGAATGCTTCCATGTGACCATATTTCCTCCCCTATGTCCCTGCCTCAAAAAGTCATGTTTTTTTTCTGTTGTAATAAGACTGTGTCCTGGTCTTCTTGCAACCGAGCCGAAATGTGTGTATTTGAAATCATGTCATATTCTTTGTAAGAGTTCCTTAGGTACACGGAAATATGCCACAAATTAAGAGGATTAAAAAAAGAACCCACCAAAATGGCCCAGCAGGCCTACTTTGGTTCATAAGGCTATACCGCCCCCAGCCACATCTACATATATGACGTCAGGTGTGGGACAGGCAAAGACATGGCTCCCTGGGTTTGAAAGCACCAGCCAGCTGACTATCAACACTTGCAAAGCCCAAGCTTTGACATTCAGCTGACGGGTGCTTGAGAAACCAGTGTGGTGTAGTGGTTAAGAGCGGTAGTCTCGTAATCTGGGGAACCGGGTTCGTGTCTCCGCTCCTCCACATGCAGCTGCTGGGTGACCTTGGGCCAGTCACACTTCTTTGAAGTCTCTCAGCCCCACTCACCTCACAGAGTGTTTGTTGTGGGGGAGGAAGGGAAAGGAGAATGTTAACCGCTTTGAGACTCCTGAAGGGGAGTGAAAGGCGGGATATCAAATCCAAACTCTTCTTCTTCTTATGCCTTTGCCCACATGATTTGACTTCAAACCATGTAAGCATAAGGAAACATTGGTTATGCCAGGTGATTGACAAGTAGGTGGCTTTATCCACATGCCAAACTGGCCTGCAGAGTTTAGGAGGGGTCAGGATCCATCCTCTGTTCTAAGATACACTGAATATATCAGTTGAGAAGGAACCAGGAGAGCATGGGGGCTGGGAAGAAGGAGGAATTAGCATTTTCAAGCACATAGCAGCTTGTAGTAGTACCCTGCAGGACAGATTAGAGTGAGAGTGGAGATATATGTGCTACGAGGTTAGAAAACACAATTTCCTGAATTGCAGAATTGACAGGAAATTAACATTTCCCCCCATTTCCCAGCCCCCCACCCTCTTATAAAATACTCAGGGTCAGCACTGACAACCCCAAACCTGATCTCTCTTGCGCTACAAAAACACAGGAAGCTGCCTTCTCTTCTCCTAGGTCTGCCTATTAGTCCATCTAGCCCAGAATTGTCTACTCTGCTTGACAGAGCCTCCCCAGGGGTCTCAGAGATCTTTCCTGCTACCGCTTTCTTTTAGCACAGCAGGGAAAGGCCTCAAAGGAGTTGGGTTGGAAAGTGGGGAAAGCCCAACATTGATTCCAAACACCCCCCCCCCCCGCTTCCACCCTCCTGGAACTCTACTCTCAATGAGGCCAGAACAAGACTACAAGGCTCCTATTCCAGGGTGGTTGTGAGATAGCAACGGCCTGACGCAGAGCCAAATAGCCTCTCCACAACCAAATATGGATGGATGTTCAACAAAAAGGTCATCTGGAAGCAACCTTGAATGCATAAAAGCATTTAACACCCCTTGTAATTTGGCACTGAGCTTTACCCCTAAAAGTTTTAAAGAGCTTGAGCAAGGAGCATAGAAAAGGAAGCTGGCTGGCGTGTGTGAGTCTACGCTTTTTTTAGAGCTATGACTCCACCTAGCTCTAGCCGCTCCTAGCCACAACTGGGCAAGCTACAGGGTGGGGCCATTTTGGATTTCTTTTCCTTCAAAGGAAGCAGTGTATAGAAGCAGTGGGCTTTAAGCTTTCCAGTCAGGCCTCTACCACTGCACACACACGTCTGTGCAAGGGACCTTCTGAGCTGCCCTAGCCATTTGTCTGAATCTAAGAGAGCATGGGAGGGCAGGGGTGCATTTATTTGAGCTGCACTAGAACCAGTAGCGACCCCCAAAGCAGCTAGGGAGACAGCTTGCCATAGTTTTTAGCACCCCTGTGAGTTGTAAACATGGCTGTTGTCAAACCGGCATCTGTTAGGGCTGCCCCGAGTCGCCCGGCAATTTACTGTGACAACTTCATGGCAGTGTTAGAAACTGGGATAGACAAGCTAGGAGCCAAATGGCTTCTAGGACCTGGGTTGTGGGCACCAAAAAGAATGTCTAGTGGTGGCTACTGGGTGGGGGGCAACACTTTTTTTATATAAGCATGAACTTATACACAGTTCACATAAGTGACACATTGTTAATATCTCATTTTTAGCATTTTTTTATACATGTACTGTACTTCAGTTTTCCAAACACTCTACTCTTTATTGTTAAACTCCTTAGCATATTGTCTATCATTTACCTTTACTTCAAGACTTCAAAGCCCATGCATTTCAGTAATCCCTGAGTGTCAGCCAGGCGCAAAAAATTGCATCCAGACTTTTCGTGTTGTTCACAAATCAAGAATCTTTAGGCACAAATGCACTTGGCGCCTTGCTAATTTTGAACCCTGCTTCAGGGTGAGTTCTGGCACCTATTTTTCTTGCAGGTGGGGAAGCACTGGGAAGGACAGATTGAAAGATTAGTCTGTTGGAATGAAGGTCCATTGTTAGTGGAGAAGGATACAGTGGTACTTTGGGTTACATACACTTCAGGTTACATATGCTTCAGGTTACAGACTCCGCAAACCCAGAAATATTACCTCAGGTTAAGAACTTTGCTTCAGGATGAGAACAGAAATCGTGTGCCAGCGGCGCAGCAGCAGCAGGAGGCCCCATTAGCTAAAGTGGTGCTTCAGGTTAAGTACAGTTTCAGGTAAAGAACGGACCTCCAGAATGAATTAAGTACTTAACCCGAGGTACCACTGTATTATATATGCTATTTGGGACCTTGCTAAACTATTTATTTCTGGAGACCAGTCACTGGCACTTGTTTTCCCTTGGAGTCATATGTGGGGAAACCAAGGAAATACCTTCTTCGTGTGCTTTGCTCTCTCCCTGAAACTGATTCAGCATTCTCTGTGGCTATTCTTTCAGTGTGTGTGTGACATGGGGTAGAGAGTAAATCAGATGAATCAAGTGACTGCTTCACAGCTAGCAGAAAGTCTGCTCTTACAAATGGCCTTTCACAACCCTTCACATTCCAGCTACCAAAATTACTTTGCTGCATGTTTTACAAGAGAAATCACTTACCAACAGGGATCTCCCTGTCACGCCATGCCAAGTTGTTGGCTATAATTTTATATAAAACATGTCCATAATAAATGTTATTACTGTGTCTATTAAAAACTTTCCACTGGAAAAACTAATTATGAAGTGCACAACTGTTTAAAAGATTCAGTAATACATTTGCATTTACAGAAACGCCTTCTCTGTTGCCACAAGCCAGTCTAATAAATTGGCAGTCTTAGGTTCAGCTCACACTCAGCAGCTGGGTTGATGGAATAACACACAGAGAAAAAACCCTCCCTCCCTCATCATAATAAGCAGTTTGTTGGCTGGCCCAGTAGGTAGACCAATGACTACTACAGAGCATGAATTAACCTCAGTCCTAGAGCCTCTTATTCCAGAACATGACTCAGGCATGCTGGAAAAATGGTAGGTGGAAATATACTCTATTCTCATGCCCCAGTTTTGCTAAAAAGTATTTGAGCATATATCCAGTTCTATGTGAGGTCTGGCTCATATAAATGTGTTCTCCAGTACATTTTAACTTGATATTAAATAAGCAGTTTTTGTATATAATTCATCTACCACACAAGCCTGAGGTGACAGCTGCAATGGAAGTGTATATGTGGTTCTCAGGTTCATATACAGGAACTTTACCAGACCTAAGTCTGCTTAGCTTCAACAAGGTGGTGGCTTCATGCACCTTTAGACCATGCTGTGGGATGAGTCAAGTGCCTCTCCACCCTCTCACTCCCGAGGCCAACATAGCTCAGACACAACATGGAATGCCCCTAGCTTAGACATAAAAACTAACATTTGATGGTGACACTAATAAAAACAATAATAAAGAAGTATGTTCCATGACTCCCAAAAAGTCACTGCAGGAAAACAGAGGAGCATTTATAGAAAGCAAAGCAATTAAACTAGTAACATTTCTGAGACATTTAAATGACAGATGGCCTAATCTGTAACCTAGTTCAGTTGGATTTCAGCCCACTTAGTCCCATGGGATGTTGTTGAGGATAAATCAAACATTTTTAATATTTTTTTTCTGGAATGAAAAAAGGCAACCCTGCTCCAAGTGTATACTACAAAGGGTTTCTTGAAACAACCAGCTTTTTCTTTTGATAACAAAACCAAGAAACTTTGGTGAACATTGGGAGGGAGGGGGTCATGTACAGTGACACCAAGTATCAAAACTAAGCTTGAATCTGCATTCTAATCTCCATTTAGAACTCCATTTTTGAGAATGTAAATGACATACTATGTTGCAAATCAATGGAACATTGATAAAAGTGAATGAAATAAATAATATAACCCCAAACATAGGTTAAACTGCAAATCTAGTATTCCAAAGTAGTCTTTACTGAAACCTATGGAGACTTTGTTTGTTTGTATATAGCCCTTCATGTGATCACAGGATGGTTCACAACATAAAAATACCAAATGAAAACACAAAATGCATAATAAACAAAAACAAAACAATACCCACCCCTGATAAGATTTTAAAGGTCATAGAATGTTAACCAGACAAAGGCCTGGTTAAAGAGAAACATTTTTGCCTGGCATCTAAAGCTATGTAACAAAGGTGCCAGGTGATCCTCCCTGGAGAGAGCATTCCACAAATGGGAAGCCGCTGCAGGAAAGGTCCGTTCCTGTGTTGCCACCCTCTGGACCTCTCATGGGGGATTCACTCAAAGAAGGGCCTCAGATGATGATCACAGGGTCTGGTTGGTTCATATGGGGCAAGGCAGTACTTGGACTACAGACCCTTCAAGTGTCCCTATTTTACAGGCACAGTCTCAGATTTACAGAAACCGTCCCTGTTTCTTATTTGATACCTGAATGTCCTGCTTTTCCTTAGGACATCCCTATTTTTATTGGAGAAATATTGGAGGGTATGGAAGTATTGTGGTCCTGAGTCATTTAAAGATTTATGGGTCAAAACCAGCACTTTGAATTGGGCCTGGAAACTAATTGGCAGCCAATACGGTGAGGCTAGGATCAGCGTAAGATCCTCAAGCCATCTTGTCTTAGTGAGCTACTGGCCGCCAAATTCTGTACCAGCTGGAGTTTCCAAACTGTCTTTCAGGTGACTTGAAGATTGTTTAACATGGTTTATTCATACAGTTCATTATTTGGGTTTCCTAAATTTGACTATAGCTAAATACATGCCTACTGACCTCATGTCTTTTGAACAATTTCTGAATTGCTGTAGGGTATTGTAAAGATGTAGGTTGCAAGATGGGCACATTCTTTCCACTGAGAACATCAGATAATCACATAACAATGAGGGTCTTACTGTGATCACTGTAATCACTACTGTACCATAATAGTAATGTGGTTCTACTTACCACATTATTGCATCAATGTAAATGTCATGTAAACATATAAGGCTAATGTGCTTTCATGATTATGCATCTGGAAATAGTCCTGTATCACCACTAGTAGTCCTTGTCTCCTTGTTTCCTTCTTTCAGTGCTATGTGTTCACTTAACATTTAGTTATAAATATAGAATGGAAGATATGGTGATTTATGCTCTCCAAATGCCCAGATTTTTCTTGAAATCCTGCAACTTCAGTCTGAATATTAAAATCAAACACCAAATTGACTTAATCTGCATTTATTGGCTATGTTGTTTTCAGCCTCAATAATCCTTTGCACAGCACAGTTAATTTTTGTCTCGGCAATGAAAATGTAACAATGGTACATCAGGTGAACAGTTCGTCCATATTAGTATTTCTTTACCATGTAACAACCTGCATTATAGACAAGACATTTACTGAGGGGGTGGGGAAGTTAAAAAATAATCCCTTTCCCAAACTTTCCCAGAAATCAGAATGCCTTGGGATATACCAAATGTTGAGAATAGGTGCTTGAAATCCAGGGATATAATCATTTATGAGTGAGACCGCTCCATTTACATGCTTTATCTTAGACTCGAATGAGGGTGGGGATAGAGGATTTCAATGGAACAATAAACTTGCTAGAATTAGCTCTATGTACTATCAAGTTCATGGTGTTTATGAAAAATATTTCTAAAAGTGCTTCCAAATCACTGCCTTCTGCATCTCAAGAGATAGAACTGCCAACTATAGTCCAGAGAGCATGAGCTTCAGTCTGACCCTCTTGAGAAAGCAAGGCAATTAGAAATGCATAAAAGGAACCATTTAGACATGGCTCTCTGGGACACAAGCTGACCTACTGTGTAGGTGTCAAGTGAAAGTAAAAGCTGGAAGAGTTTTCTAAAGGCCTTTGTCTCTTCTGGATAAAAGCTAAAGACCTTTTGAGAATTGGCCTTTGAAATAGCTTTCCTAGAATAAGACTGAGTGCAATGGTTCATTTGAAAGCAGGCACTAAGAAATAAAACTTAAATTGGATCTAGACATATTAAAAGAAATAATCATTGGTTGCAACTAGTAGAGGGATACTGAATTCTGCAAAAAACAAATCAAATGATCAAGACACATTATATATATTTCTATATATATTGGTTGTAAAATTGTGCCCTTTGTCTTTTGATTGATCTCCAAGTCCCTTGAGATTATCCTTGCAGCACATAGGCCACCGTAAGGGTTTGTGCACACATTATAGCCACCACTAGGGTCTTTAAATTGTGGCACGTGGCATGCTCCTTGTATAGAGCAGATTGACATATGAGTTCTATCCATTTAGAAAAAAGAGTCATACAGAAGCACCCTTTATTTCTGAATGTGTGTGTTTAGGCTCATGGTGGAAGGTATTTTCTAAATTCCTAAGACACAGAATTACACTCAATACAGCAGGCAATCTGTTTCAATGCCACACATAAGAAAGTCATTTCTGAGTCTGATCCGATTGCTCTTGACCCTTTCCATAAGAGATGATCTACAGTTTCACTTCATGCTATACAACTATGACCAGAGGTTAAAATGTTCTGCCCAAAGGCAAGCAGGCAGTATGTTAAGGCTGACTGCATTTCGTTTTCTCCAGGGTTCAATTACTGCTCATCTTCCACTCCACCCACCTCAAGTCGGAACAAAATTAGCTTCCCTTATGCTGGGAATGCAGAATGATAATGCTGTAGATTCTGGTTGCAATCCTACGCACACTTACTTGGAAGTATGTCCTATTGAACAAAATAGTCTTACTTACTTAGGAAACACACAATGGATGGCTATCTTCCCTAGAGCTAGAAATGTGCAGAACCTGCTTCAAAGGAGGGGTTTTCTTCAGGACCACAGCAAGGGAAAGAGAATAAGGGGCTAAAAATTCCCCATGCTCACAATCTTACCCATTAAAAACAACAACAACCCAGTGCATTAAATGCAAATTTGCATTTAATGCCTAAGTGTTTGCCCCTGAGCTACATCCATTTCCTAAAGCATCATTTTCAAAAGGAAGCACAGACACAAGTCATTTAACAATTCACCAAACCTGATGGGATTTTTACCCATCCATTCCAAAATTGGGAATCTTGTATTTATAAGAGATATTATAACCTAAAATACTTTGAGCTAAGCCAGTCCTCATCAAACACAAGAAAGAATATTAGAAGAAAGCTAATCAGTCTTCTGCTTGAGAGTAACTTGGTCAGAAATGTGGCATTTGAGTCATTAAGGGCCAATGTTGCTTAAAGCTTTCTGTACCAAAATGAAATTAAAATTGTGCCAATAAATTATTATCACTTAGATCTTCTGAAGAGTTGAAGAGTTTCATTTTGCAATGGAATGATTGGGATTAGATAAGGGGTAAGGAGAGGGGGAGGGACGTGGGTGGCGCTGTGGGTTAAACCACAGAGCCTAGGACTTGCCGATCAGAAGGTCGGCGGTTCGAATCCCCGCGACGGGATGAGCTCCCGTAGCTTGGTCCCTGCTCCTGCCAACCTAGCAGTTCGAAAGCACATCAAAGTGCAAGTAGATAAATAGGTACCACCGCATTTCTGTGCGCTGCTCTGGTTCACCAGAAGTGGCTTAGTCATGCTGGCCACATGACCTGGAAGCTGTACGCTAGCTCCCTCGGCCAATAAAGGGAGATGAGTGCCGCAACCCCAGAGTCAGTCACGACTGGACCTAATGGTCAGGGGTCCCTTTACCTTTACCTTTAAGGAGGGGGGGGGAGTGCTTAACACTAAGAACCCTAACAACACAGAAAACCATCTTAAATTAAGACAGACCATTTTTGCCCATCTAGCTCAGTACACTGAGTGGCAACAGCTCTCCACGATTCAGGCAGGAGTTTCCCCCAGCCCTTAGACCTTCTGTATGCAAAGCATGTACTCAGTTACTGAGCTCCAGCCTTTCCCTGCCTGTCACCTCTTCTCTCCAAATCTGCCAAAGCACCTCCCCATCCCAACAGAATTCCAAATGTAGGTAAAGAAAGCTGTGTGTTACGGGCACTTGTTTCCATTAGATTTTTAAGCCAACAACATGCAGCTTGATTCAACAAGGGACCAAAGGGCTTGTGTTCCTCATCTGCCAGCATAAGAGATTGCTGCCCACAGATAATATTCTCGCATCAAGCTCTCTGCGAGTTCCCACACCTAAGCCAACAATCCACAAGCACAACAGCAAATTGTCGCAATAAATCATTATTGTTTGTAGATGGTGTTTTGTTTATAAGGCATCTCTAAAGATAGAAGTCTTCGTTAATGGCCGTTTAGTGCATGCACTCTTCAGGATGCCTTTTCACTATAACTACACGTGCTTACTATATGATCCACAAATCAAAATAATTCCAAACATTACTGGTACAGCTTCTTGTTGGCTACATGCATTCAACGTAAGAAAATCTGCATAGCTAACACTGGCATACACCATGTTGAAATAATGCCATTCTATTCCCGACCGTGTAGTGTAGTATCAAAGGCATGGGCATAATTGAAATACTGTAGTCTGTGTACTAAAGCTTCTAAATACCTCCATATAAAATTACAGTTATGGCATGTTGACAAGCCACCTGTTGGGCTGAAGAAAAACTGTGCAACACTGTGCCCTTGTGAGGCCACCTTTCCCCACGTGTCTTTGTGAAGCCTTTCTTGCAAAGCTCTTTTTCTATCCGAAAGGTCTGTGTTGGAAGGTGTAAAATGTCTGTAGCTTTGTGTCACAGAGGTGTGGAGCAACTCAGCGCCAGACATAGCTGCTCCTTTCCTCAGACATAACAAGACAATATAAGCAGTGGCTTAGGAAGGGGGGTGCGGTGGGTGTGATCCGCCCTGGGTGTCATCACTGAGCGGGGGTTGACAAAATGGCAAAAATATGTGGGTTTTTTATAATAAAAAATTGGGCTCACGACACTTTTTTAAAAAAAATAGTATTAGAGTGGTACCTCGGGTTACATACGCTTCAGGTTACAGATGTTTCAGGTTACAGACTCCACTAGCCCAGAAATAGTACCTCAGGTTAAGAACTTTATTTCAGGATGAGAACAGAAATCGTGCTACGACGGCCTGGCGGCAGCGGGAGGCCCCATTAGCTAAAGTGGTGCTTCAGGTTAAGAACAGTTTCAGGTTAAGAACGGACCTCTGGAATGAATTAAGTACTTAACCCGAGGTACTACTGTAGTTAAAACGAGTTTAATAGCTTCATCTGACAATTAACCTCAACAAGTCAACATAATACGTATTGAAACTTTTTAGTTCAGTCAACAAACTCAACGAAACGCGGATGAACTCGATGCTGTATAGTGGAGAGCGTATGGATAGGGAAAGGGGGGGGGGTTCTTTCTGCCGATTCACTGAAGTCTGTCTCTGCAGTTTGTACTCGAGCGAGACGTAAACAACCGGTGACTCATCATCACTCAACCCACAACCAATCCTATCCGCTGCCATGCCTGTCACTCACCCCACGTCATTCTGTGGAGATAGTTGTGCATTATTACTGAAGCTTATAAGTTCTGTGCTGAATTTATTTTTCTTACATTTTTTAGTTTATTGATTCATTGTGATCATCCTCTTCTCTATGATATTGAGTTTGGTAAGTAACGTAAACATTATGCTGCATGCTATTTGTTCGTTAAGCCAAAGCTTCAAAATAGTGAAATTAAGTTAAAAATTTAATTCATAAGAAATTCCCATTGCGAAAAAAAGGTTTTAAGTGCTTATGCTCAAAATGTTAAGTAAATAAGCCAGAAAATAACACTTGCAACTGTAAGTACCGTATCTTGTTTTTCATTCTTTTAATAATTTCAATGTGGGGATGACAAGAATTTTTTCGCACCGGGTACCACCTGACCTTGCTATGCCACTGAGGACAAGTTGCACAGCAGTCAAAGGAGGAGGAGGAGGAGAAACAGCCCCTCTTCCTGCATCAGCGCCACTTGCCTTTCTCACAAAGCCCTTGAGAGTTCGTGCGGTGTAGTGGTTAAAAGCCTGAGCGATGTCTGGAATGCCCTACCACCATCACCGTAGCATACAGTCCTATGCAAACGGCTGCCTCTTAGCCTTGGCCACCATCTGTAATATGACAATAATACTGGCCTACTTCCATGATTCTTGTGGAATGGCTGAGATGATGTATGTGATATGGTTTGAGCAATTAGAAATAGCACCAAATAATTACCAATTGTGGTTGCAACAGAGGATGAGACAGGGAAGCCTTACATGCCCTTCGTAAATATAAAGATTATATCCCTTAATAGGACCCATTGAAATCATCTTAAGATATGAACAACTTCGGCATTCGCTAAAAGCAAAGTTCTACACAGCAGCTCTCATTTTTTTCAAATGATGATACCATCACTTTAGGAAGCATACTATATAGAGACTAAAAATGGGTCCAATCCACATTTTTTTAAAAATCGCACAGTTGACCTGCTGCTATTACTACAGCTACTACCATAACCCACAGAATGACCTGAAACTACTCACTATGGCTTAAAAGTCTTTTATATACTGCATATAAAATATAACAAAGTACCAAAAAAACTTGAGACCTTGTTACTTGAGAGACCACTTTTCTCCACTTTATTTATTAAATTACCGTATATTTTGTTGTCTCCTGCGACCTTTTCCCACACAGAAATATTTTGTGGGTGCTGGGGAAGGGGGGGGGGCGTGGATTTGCAAAGAAAAAAGTGAAGTCCAGGTTGGTTTCTGCTCTCTTCACTGTGCAGCGAAAGGCTTGTCACAAGACAATGTTTACATTCCACAGACAGCATTACTGTTGTGTTTCCCACGGGAAAAGGAGACTGGATGTGACGTACACTGGTTTCCTGTTTTTTTCACTGTTCTCACACAGTGTGATTCTCTCCGTGCTTCAGAGGAGAGAGGATGCAGTTTTCTGCTCCGGCAGAGACAAGATGGTTTTCTGTAATCTACCAGCTTTGAAATGTAAATAAAGCTATATAGAGCATGTTGGCACGTATTCCTCATCATTCCGCTGTGCACTTGGATGCTACAAATCAACATTTTGGTTATGGGCCCAGAAGTCGAATCGGGCTCCTGGCAAAGGAGCAAAGACGCAGTCATCTGATGCCGGCAAAAGGATCGGAATGCAAAGGGACGGATCGGACGGTATCTGCGCGTCAAGATGATTGATGAGGTATGTGCTACTGCTCCGGGCAGCCTGCCAGCTTCTATTTAATGGCTTTATGGCTGGACTTTGAACTTTTATGTCCGTTTGCCGGCTACAGGCAGCGGCTATGGCTATGCTGGCGAAATCGAAAGTAACTTTTGGGCTGAAGCAGCTGCTGATAACAGAAGTGACGCAGCATGTTTTAAAGGCAGCAGAGAGAAAGCTGTTTTGAACTTGCCTTTGGAATGAGGCTTGAAGCAGCACAGACGCAGCTTGTATAAAGCAGCTTGTTTAAAGCAGCAGAGATGATGCAGAAGGCTAATGCCAGAGTCATGATGGCCCTTCAGGATGCTTGTGGGATTCCCAAGCTCAATAAGAAAAATTATATGGACTGGGTTATCTATGCAGAGGCTATTCTGCGGAAAGAGGGTCTGTTTGAGGTTATTACAGACACCCCCCCAGCTCCAGTTACAGATGCATGGAAAGCTAAAGATTCCAAAGCTAGGGGAACTCTTACATTGATAGTATCCCCAGAAGAGTTCTGTCTATTGCGTGATAAGACCTCAGCCAGAGAAATTTGGGGCGCTTTGAGGGAGGCACACTTCAGGACAGAAGCTGAATCTACTATGTTTTATTTTAACAAGCTGCATAATATGATGGCTAGCTGCAGAAGGCTGGCTGATGCAAGTGGGGAATCTGATGCCAATCAGCCACATGCTCAGCTCAGAGTAGCCTGTGATACTGCCATGATTCAGAATGAAGCAGATTGCCAGGGTGATAGCTGCATGGGAAAGGGGGAGTCTTCACAGACATCATCCCAGAGTGCAGTGGAACCACCAGATGGCGCCAAAGCTTTGAAGGCAGTGAAATGCTACTCCTGTGGACGTCTAGGCCATATGAAGAGGGAATGCAAATATCCCAGGGCCAAGACAGAGCAGCGCAGCGAAAGCTCATCGCGTGGAAAAGGCCAAAGCAGAGGCAAAGGTCCGGTGTCCAGGACAACGCAGCACAAAGCAATGGTCTCACGCTTCACTCCAAAAGTTGCAGAGGTCCAGAAGACGTCTAGATCTTTCTTCGTTGTTGATTCAGCGGCAACCCACCACATGTGCAACGATAAGCGACTGTTTGTGTCTTTTACACCGCAGGAAGGTGCGATTCACCAGGCGGATGACCACACAATTCCCAGTAAAGGCTACGGAACTGTTGTTCTTCACAGTTTGGACTTATCGATACAGAATGTACTTTATGTTCCAGATGCCAAACATAATTTGCTCAGCGTTGGACAGCTGAATGAGCGGAACATTGACGTTTCCTTTAAGAACAAAAGGTGCATCATCACAAAGAAAAATGATTATGTATTGTATGCTGAATATGTTGATCGTTTGTATGTTTTGTATTATGATGATGTTGTGCAGGATGACACTTGTTGCATTGCAGGTTCTAACAAAAGTTTGCATGCAGAATGTATTCATGATTTTCATAGAAAATTTGGTCATTTGGGTTTTGAGGCAGTATCTAAAATGCCTGCCTTGGTTGAAGGTATGACTATTAAACCCTGCAGGTACCACATGAAGTGTAAGGCATGCGCAGCAAACAAGGTGAAAATGGCTGCGAAAGGTAAGGTGTCTAGTAGGCAAGCTACAGAACCATACCAAATAATTCATGCTGATTTGGTTGGACCACTAGCGCCCTCTTTGGGTGGAAATAGGTACTTCATGGTTCTCATTGATGCATTTTCCAGGTATATTCATGTGTACAATCTCAAGCAGAAATCAGAGGCTTTTCCTAGGTTCAAGGAATTCTGTGCTTGGTTAGAAAATGTGCATGGTAAGAAGGTAAAAACTCTTTTCACAGATCGCGGGGGGGAATTCACTTCTCAGCAGTTTGAAGCTTTTCTGACTGAGAAAGGAATTCAACACGATTTGTCTAGTCCTCGCTCGCCATGGCAGAATGGACTTGCGGAACGGGCAAATCAGACGTTGCTTCAAGGGTTAAAAACCTTGCTGCATGATGCAAATCTTCCAGAGAGTTATTGGGCCGAAGCTCTCTCATGTTTCACTTACAGTTATAATCGCAGGTTATCTTCAGCGATTGGTTGTACCCCCTATGAGAAGATGTTTGGCAAAAAGCCATACATCAAACACATGAGAATTTTTGGTTCTGACATGTGGGTTCACTCACCACAAAACTCCAAGTTAGACAAGCGTGGTTTGCATGGTATCTTTCTAGGTTATGAGAAAGGTTCTTACAGAATAAGGATGACTGACTCCAAGACCATTAAGCTCACAAGAAGTGTTGAGTACAATGCCAAGTGGGGGGAGAATGTGGGAATTTTCCAATGTTATCCTGATGACAGTGATGAGACTGAGGATAGTCAAAAGCAACCACAACAACCCACACCCACTGATGAAAGTTCTGATTCTGAGTCTGAAACTGAATCAGGTGATTCAGAGGATTTCAAGAGTGCGAAAGCCTCTATGCGACCCTCTGAAAGCTCTGATCAAGAATTGGAGGAACCATTGTTCACAATAGGTCGCTTTTCTCCTAAGAAGGAAGAGGAGAGTGTTGAAGACCTAAGGCTAATTCGCAGGTCACAAAGAGCCACAAAAGGCAGACCTCCAAAGAGATTTGCTGATGAGTTTGCTAAGATAGCAGTAACAGCTGTTAAAAGCTCCAAGAAGGTATTTGAACCTTCAAGTTTCCAAGAGATCCAGGATTTGGATTCAAAGGAAGCTGAGCCATGGTTAAATGCCATGAAGGCTGAGCTTGATTCCTTGGAAAGGAACAAAACATGGGAACTTGTTCCAGTAGTTCCAGGAATGAAACTGCTTGGAAGCAAATGGGTCTTCAAAGCGAAGACTGATCAAAATGGCAAGATAGTCAGACACAAAGCCAGATTGGTAGCCAGAGGTTTTGCACAGGTACCAGGTGAAGACTATCACGAGACCTACTCACCCACAGTGAGGTATGAGAGCATTAGGCTTATGCTCAAGCTAGCTGCAGAGGAGAATTTACACATTAGTCACCATGATGTGAATACAGCTTTTCTGTACGGATCTCTAGATGAATCACTTTATATGCTTCCACCTGATGGCGTACAGGTAAAACAGGGATTTGTTTGTGCTCTGAAAAAGTCCCTTTATGGTCTCAAACAAAGTGCACGATGTTGGCACACAAAACTCACTGAGGTATTGTTTTCTCTAGGTTTTAAGCAAGGGAAAGCTGATCCATGTGTATTTGTCAAAGAGGAGGGGCAAAAGAAACTGTATTGTTTGTTTTATGTTGATGATCTTTTATTCTTTTGGAAAGATGTCACAATGTACAATAACGCCCTAGCCCAACTGA
This sequence comes from Podarcis cretensis, assembly GCF_951804945.1. Lineage (NCBI taxonomy): Eukaryota > Metazoa > Chordata > Lepidosauria > Squamata > Lacertidae > Podarcis > Podarcis cretensis. The sequence continues at coordinate 25,262,191 of NC_137178.1, forward strand.
AAGAACACTTTGACATGAAAGATCTTGGTGAGGTAAACAACTACCTATCTCTGGAAATAGAGAGAGATCAAGATGGTAACATTCTAGTACACCAGTCACGGAAAATTGCTGATGTGTTAGGCAAACTAAACCTGATGGATGCTAACCCTGTAGACACACCGATGACAACAGGTTATCAGGTAGATGACACTGAAGAAGCATTTTCTGACACTACACTGTACAGAAGTGTGCTAGGCAAGCTAAACTTCATTGCCAGATGTTCAAGACCAGACATTGCTGTTAGCTGTAATTTGCTAAGCAGACAAGTCAACAATCCTACTGTTAAGGATTGGAAAGCTCTGAAACGCATAGCGCGGTATTTGAAAGGCACTATGCATTACAGACTGAGATTTAACAATCAGAAGTCTGGTGGTCTTGAGATATTTGCAGATGCAAGTTTTGGAAGTGACACTACAGACAGGAAAAGCACGTCTGGAGTTTGCTACATGTACAATCAGGGTCTTTTTGATTGGTCATGCAAGAAGCAAACAACAGTTAGCTTAAGTACTTGTGAAGCTGAACTGAATGCACTGTCTTATTCACTTAAGGATTGTGAATGGTTGTTACAATTGTGCAAAGACATGAAAATTCCTGTCAAATGTCCAATCCAGGTTTACCAGGACAACAAAGCATGTTTGGCTTTGCTGAATTCTGAAGGTTGTAAGCAAAGCACGAAGCACTTGCAATTGAAGTTGCAACATGCTAGGGAACGTATTCAAAAGGGACTCGTAACGGTGTCCTATATGCCAGGTAATGAAATTCCTGCTGATGTATTGTCCAAGATTGTATCAAGGGATCAACACTGTACCTATGTGCAGAAGTTGGGTTTGTACTGATATTGTACGAACACGCTGCCCAGTGGTGTTCACAGAAAGGGGGAGGATGTTGGTTTCTGCTCTCTTCACTGTGCAGCGAAAGGCTTGTCACAAGACAATGTTTACATTCCACAGACAGCATTACTGTTGTGTTTCCCACGGGAAAAGGAGACTGGATGTGACGTACACTGGTTTCCTGTTTTTTTCACTGTTCTCACACAGTGTGATTCTCTCCGTGCTTCAGAGGAGAGAGGATGCAGTTTTCTGCTCCGGCAGAGACAAGATGGTTTTCTGTAATCTACCAGCTTTGAAATGTAAATAAAGCTATATAGAGCATGTTGGCACGTATTCCTCATCATTCCGCTGTGCACTTGGATGCTACAAATCAACATCTTTGTGTGCTTTGAGTATTTGAAACAAACACATTTGAGGCTTTTTGTTTTTTTTATATATAATATTTTTTGTTGAATTTTACATTTCCAAGTAAACATTTTACAAACTTTAAAATATCCAGTGACTTTCCTTCTACTCTTTCCATGGTTCATTTTACATACCGCACATCCCTGCATATTTTACTATAGCCATTCAAATCAGTTTTCCACTTTTACATCAAAAATTATTTACTCTGTTGAATTTATCTTAATGCTGCCAGCCTTTTCAGCTGCATACAGTCATTTCCCAGATATTCAATAAAAGTTTTCCAGTGTTCTCTAAATGTGTGTTCTTCTTGCTCTCTTATTCCATATGTTAAGTCTGCAAGTTCTGCATATTCTGTCAACTTAAGTTGCCAATCCTCTGGTTTTTGAGGGCATCTGAGGCTTTTTGAGTGTTTGCTTAGAATACTCAAAAATCCCTGAACAGTTTAAGGGTGGGTAGAAGGCTGATTGCCCATCCTCAACTAGAACACTATATTAATTGTGCTCATTCAAACATTTGAATTTCTATCAAGGCTTCCACTTACAAGCAAGGAAGGTAAAGGTACCTTTTCACTAAGTATTGGACTATGGCTGGCAACCCATTTCATATAAACCAGTAGCTATTGGACAGCTGTTTAATATCTGGTGACCTCGGAGAGAGCTGAACTGATTATATATGTAAGTGTCAGGGCCTATATTCTAGCACCAGTGGAAAGGATATTGTGATTATGATTGGCAATCTGGCTAATAAACTTGACACTCAAATCTAGATAAGACAGAGTTACTTTGCAGATGGTTCATCTACCTAGTTATGTGTGTTCACAACTTGTTTAGGATACTTTTGCACAACTCCTGAAGCAGCAGGTTAGTAATTTGTGGTACTCCTGGAGCCAGTATTGTTACCTGAAGCACAGGTGGTCTTGATGGCATGGGATGTCTTTTATCAGCTTCAGCTTATACAACAAAATATGATGCTATCACAGTTGGATAACTAATGTGTTATATGTGGGGCTGCTTTTGAAAATGGCTCAGAAACTCCAGCTGGCCCACAACAAAACAGTGAGGACATTAATGGGGCTGGCAGATACACCCCAACACTTCATCAATTGCACTGGATTCCAACCCACTTCCTGGTCCATGTATAGTGTTAGAACAGACTTATCCTAAGTGTTGTGAGGGTAGGCTTTTTAAAGGATCACTTCCTCCATTATATACCTTAATTTTTTTTTATTTTTTTTTTTTTAAAGCCAGGCAGCACCTGCAGGTCTCAAACCACTGGAAGCGATCGGAGGATCCAACCAATGCGTTGGTCAATGGAACTGCTGGGCTAAGCTGGCTCGCCTTAAAATCTTTATCAGAGGCAGTTCTCTAGGATCCTCCAGTTAAAGGGGTGTGGTGGGTAGCCTCTACACTGGTAGCACCCCAGCTATCGATAATAAAAAATAAAATAAAATAAAATAAAATAAAATAAAATAAAATAAAATAAAATGTCATTTATATGTTGCTCATCTGACTGGGTTGCCCCAGCCACTCTGGGTGGCATCCCAGTTGGGAAGCATCCCAGTTGAGCATGCTCTGCAACTATGTTAAAACATCATAAACCACCAAAGTTGTGACAACTCCTATGAGGATGGTGAAAACCAGAGTTGGAACCAATTTGCCAAGTGGGAAAATTTGAACCCGGTGCCAAATATGGTGACCAACAAATGTCAACCATGCAGGGAGAAAGGGTAGGAGATCCGGTGAAGAAGTGGCTTGAAAAGATAGGCCACACACCCCCTTTATATTCAGGACACAGACCCAAGTGAAACCTTCAGGTCCAGTTGGGCCTGCCCATCAGGAGTGGCCCGCTCCCATGCCCACTTGTGATTGCCCATTTGTGCGATTCGGCTGAATCCACCCCAAAGGCAGCAAGCTCAGCCCAGGGGCTTCCTTTGTGATATGGCTCAAAGGGGGCATCCGTTGTTGGACCAACCCACAATGGCACCCATCTATGAGGGTGAGACATCTTTTGGTACCAGGTAAAGACCTTCATATCCTACCAGGTCTTTTAAAATTATGCTTCAGTGTATCGCAGTCTTTGGAACAATTTTTAACTAACTTGATGCTTCTCTTAAAGTGATTTTATGCTGCTTGCTTTGATTTGATACAAATATTGTATTGATACTATTATTTTACTCCATTTGAATGATTTTTTAAAGGTGAACTTCCCAGAAGAATATTAATGCCATACACAAATGAGGCATGAAGGTTTTTATAAAATTGTGCTCCTCAGTCCAAAAGCACAGACATGTAAAAGTGACAGGGAACAGTTGGTTCCTTGATGGCGGTTTCAAAATATGTTGTTTATGATTCTGCAGCAGCATAAATTAACTGGAGTCTTAAGGGGGGAAATAAAGTTCTTTGTGGCATGGGTGATGGGGTCACTCTAGGCATTTAGAATTGCAAAGCAATGCAAAAATAGGGGCATGTTTTTAAAAGCTATTTTTTTCCTGCTAAGCAGACAGAAAATCTTGCTCAGACTAAGCATGTTTGAAACTGATAGCTTCTGAGCCATGACTACCTAGTAAAACACAGAAGTAGTTCATTGGCTGGGTTTAGACATAACGTGAAATCATGACTTGTTCAGCTGAGCTATGGTTTGATTAGATGTCAGAGCTACAGTCTTTCCACAATCTATTGTTTTGGAATCCACAAACCAAGATCTAAGTCCACTGTTTGTGGTTCATTTACAAGGCACAGTTTGTGCAAACTATGGTTTGCTGTTATGGCTGAATCAACATATCATTGACAAACCACAGTTAGGGCTAGTTTTCTTTTCCTCAACACCATGGAGATGGGAGTTGTCTAGCCTAAACTCCATTGCTTCTGAGCAATGGAGATGGGTATGAAGGTATTAAAGTGAATGATCAGCAGATAGAAAGCAAAAGCAAGCAAACAACTGCAAACTATTATCTGTCTGCTGAGATCTTTATCAGCCCAAATTATGGCTGTAATGATCTGTGATTTCCCCTTGTGTCTAAGCCCAGCCAGACACCCTTGGTTTACATCTGTACTCAGTCACATACACTCTGAATGGCCCAGGAGAAGCCACTCACAGCCTCCATTCTCTTCTGTATTATTGGGATGGTACTGACGTATCAGCTAATATTGAGAATGAAGAGTTTTAATTAATGAAAAATTATGCTTTTTATTTACTTTGAATATGAAATCTAATTATCTCTTTACTAAACACATCAATCTCTTTGCAGCATCTTTTATTTTTTATTTTTTTAAATTGCTTTGCTGTATTCACAGGACTGAGAACTGAATTAATTACTTAATAACACTAGATTTATTAGGTTTTGGTTTAACAGAACTGATTCACCAAATGGCAATTCAGATTAAATATGAATGTGTGATGTCTGAACCTTAAAAACGAAATAAAAACAACTCTACATAATTGTGCGTAAATATCAATTCCTGCGAATTTATTTTTGCTATCTACAAAAAATAAAAAATATGCAAGATATGGTAATCATTCTGATGAATTGCTTTAAATTGTTATTTTTGGACTTTGGCAGCAATGCCCGACTCCACCCTAAAGTTCCGTTCATCTGCACATTTCCTATATTTAGCGAAAAAACAGGCTGTTGTTAATTCAATGACAACCGGCACAGTGAGCCAGTAGTCAAGCAGAGGTGGATATGTGACCCATTTATTGACCTAAATGACTGCCCATGAATTAGTGTGCTGACCTCTAAATGAGTGGGGAGAACACTTTAACATGGTCATTATGATTAATAGTTTTCCCAGACAATCCCAGACAATTCATATTTTTCCGGAGTAGGCGTAGAGGCAAGGAGGAAATTAAACAAGTATTCCTATACACATTTCCCCAATGTTTTCCTCATCATGGGCACGTTAAATTGCACTTAGCTCCTTGACCAGACCAACAGATTACTGCCTTAAAGATCATGGTTACTAAATCAGTCCCCATTGTGTTATGACAGTCATTTCAAGCACTTTGTGCTTAGAGCAGCTCTACCGGGAAAGACAAATGAAGGTATTTAAATTATGCACTTTTCATTCTTGATCAGAACTCTAATTCTTGTATTGCATGAGTTTCCAAAGCACCTTGTAAAAAGGGCCTATATCACCCTATATGCTGATGACCTGACAAACATCAAGAAAGCAACAGAGGTTTGTGAAGATAATCTAGACACAAGGTTATCAAATGGTTTGCTAGTAGGAATTTTCAAATATGAATGCAATGTTTTGCAATGTCTTGCAAATGATTAGAGAAAACATGGACACTGACACATGACACACTGACTCTGAATGGCCTCCCAACCAACCAGTAAACCTTCATCTTAAACAAGACAACACTCTGCAAACTGATGTCTCTGCTTTGGAATAAGGCACATTTGGAATAAGACATTCCATCCACCTCCTGCAACTGTTGTGAGGTCAGTTGTAGATCTTGTCTTAGATGAGGAGAGTGACCTCTTAGACTTATGCCTAATCCATTCATTCGTTTTCCTATGTAGATAAAATTTTAATGTGGCATTAAACAATGTGTAATGCAACTTTGTAGAGCTACTCTCACCATGGTTTTGCCCAATGATGCTGAGTTCCACAGTGCTACTACCTTCTGAGGGTGCATTTGGTGATATGATGGGAGAAGAGTAAAACCTGAGAGATAGATTTGGGCATCAGTGAGTTGCTGCAAGATGAAGTGAAAACTAAACCATGAATGGAAGCTTCAGTTTCCTGTCCTTCATGTGTTACATCTGAATAGAGCCACTGAATGCCTACATACTCTTATAGAGTACCAAAAGACATTAATCCAACAATAGGAACCATCTTGCATATCATATCATTTCATTTATGAACTGCTTCCTTTGAAACATCTCAAAGCACTTTTGCAATACAATGAAAACCATTTACAAAACAATTGCACGTATAAAAACAATTACATATATTAAAACAATCTTAAATATGTTCAGATCTATTTGCAACATTCAAACTATAAATATTTAAACTATCAGTTTAATATTGTATGTTTAAACCTGGATCGCAAATATTATTGTAAATATTTAAAGTATATTGGTCAGCATTTTAAAGTTAGTAATTATTTCTATTACGTTCAAGGATTTTTATAAGGCTAAATGTCATAGAGAGTTCTACTGGCTTCAGTGCAAATACTCATCTGTAAGCAGTTGTATAATTACAGCACTGATCTAGAAAATTACAAGAAATATGATATTAGTCACCACTTTTAAAAATATGCCTAAATGTGCTAGCCTCATGTTTTTATATGATATTTTTGGATTGTATGGTGCACAGTTGCTTCTGGTCTTGATAAGTGGCACCATCCCCTTGCTTCTCAATATGTGACAGGCCAAAGACACCCCCAATTTTTATCCTTTAGATCAGGGGTTGGCAAACTAAGGTCTGTGTGCCGGATCCGGTACAATTGCACTCTGGATCCGGCCCTAGAAGAGTTCTGCAATTGCTGCTTGAATCGGCGCCATTATTTTTGGCAATTTCCCCCCTCCCTCCCTCCCTCCCTCCCTCACCGCAGCATCGTCTCCTCCCTCCCTCTTCCTGGCTTCTCCCTGCCCTGCAGAGGAAGGGGGCTAGGCTTTGATAGGAAGCCTTGCCACCTGCCTGCCAGCCTCTCCCCATGGCTGTGCTGTGGGCTAGAGCTTGGTGTGCCTGCTGGTCCCGCGCCTGGTGCCTGGGAAAGCTGGCCTGAAAGGCAGAGGTGCCACCGCTGCTGCCGGCTCCCAACTGCAGGCAGAGCGGCGGAGGAGGTAGGCAGGGGGAGAGGGGGGGAGAAAAGCTCTGGGGGACGGTGAAGCGGCCTCCTCCAAAAAAAAGTTTGCTGACCCCTGCTTTAGATTTAGCTCAATCCCTTTTAGAACCAGTTAAACACCACTCATCTTGACAGTGGAACCTGCTAACACTGCTGGTAAACCCTCATCCAGTCCATTACTACTGACAAGTACCAATGCTGTACTCCCACTATTTCATCTGGATTCAATGCAAATGAGAAGTAGTGCAGAGCAAGATGAGCACACAGTGCCTTGGAACACAGTGCCTGGCATAAATGGGGAGTTGCCTGTAAAATACATACACTAACTCACACACACACACACACACACACACACACACACTGCAATGTGTCATAGGAGGCGGCAGGTGAAGGACAATTGTGCATGGCCTGGTTGAAACAGCCTCATGAGCCAAATTGGGAGGCCTTATTAGACCCACAGAACAGAGGTTCCCCACCACTGCAGTGGGGCAGTAATAGCATTTGCTGTGTGAGGAAGCTAGCATACACTTCACACTGGAAAAAACAAAAAAAATTCCTTCCAGTAGCACCTTAAAGACCAACTAAGTTAGTTCTTGGTATGAGCTTTCGTGTGCATGCACACTTCTTCAGATACACAGTGTATCTGAAGAAGTGTGCATGCACACGAAAGCTCATACCAAGAACTAACTTAGTTGGTCTTTAAGGTGCTACTGGAAGGAATTTTTTTTGTTTTGACTATGGCAGACCAACACGGCTACCTATCTGTAACTTCACACTGGAAGGAAAGGATAATAATATTGTTCTGTGGTTAAAAACCACATTGTCCAGAGATGAAAAATGGCACACGTGCTTTGCCGGAGCTCCCACAACATTTTGCCATTACTCTTAGGTCTGATTACAGCTATCACATGGGAGCCTGCAGAAATGATTTCATATAGTGGCAGCTCTGCATTGCATCCAGAGCACGCAGGAGCCATTCCCACATACTGATCCAGCACTTTGCACTGAGAGTCTCCACACCCATGTCCTTTTACTCACTTACTACAGTACATGTATATCCTACCTTTTCTCCAAGGTTCTCAAGGTGGTGCATAAAGTTCTCTTTCTCCTGATATTATCCCCACACCATTCAGTAAGCTTCATGGCTGAGTGACTAGGACCACAGCTCCCAGGTCCAAGCCCAACACTCTAGCCACTACGCCACACATTCATGCAGTGGCCACAGCACATGTCAGACCTTAAACATAGTGGCACATTTTGCTAGATCTGCATATGGTTTAATTAATGCTCTGTACCAGCTTGCTCTTACCCACTTTCACCACTGAATGTGTCTCATCCATAAACTTTATGTATACCAGAGTTTGGGTGCAGAACTCCCATTTTCTAATTTCTCTCCTGACAGCAGTTTATTTCCTTTTCATATATATGTGCATAAAAGAAAATGGCTTACAGGCTTTTAATGTTTTCCTGAGGGACACAGATATACAACGAGATCTTTCCTAAATGAGATGATAAACAGCAAACCTTCCCTCTTTAAATTGTTACACGATGCAGTCTAATTGCTTAAAATTATTTCGGAATGAGAAGGAAAAGTGAGTCAGTCTCACTATGGAGAACATATTTATGAAAAAAATCATCACAAAAAGTACATAAGCTATGTTCTTTCCCTCTGATAATTAAACTTGAGATTTGCCAGGCACAGGTGTCTGCACAGTTTCTGATAGCAGATCTCTTCTTCACAGGGGAGCACAACAGATAAATGTGACACATAACCATCTTCTGAGGGACTCCTAAACCAGCTCTCAATCAAGAGACCTTGAAAAAAAATGTAAGAGAAAGCAATGATTTCTCACAATGTGAATGGGCCGTGAGGAGTCTTAGGACTGCATGTTCCAACCACCTTTTTTAGCATTTGCAAGGGGGAGTTCAGAAGCTTTTGCTCCCCATTTTAAACTAACCACAACTCCCCATGACATCCAAACTTGGCTAATTTGGTTTGTTTAAACTATGGTTTGTAAGAACAAGACAGGATCAAGTCTTGGTTTTTTATTCTACATTGTTAGGCAGAGTGAGGCATATGCTTAGGAAACTCATTTTGTGTGTCATGAAAGACCAGAAAATTGTTAGTTATTTGAATCATTACTATTGTCTTTTTTACTCACAATGAGTGGCTCTTGTTGAATTTGATGTCCAAGGTGCCAAAATAACTTAGCCAACATGTACCTTGACCTAAGGATGGGACACATTTGCTGTTTCTTGGGCTGGCCTTGATTGTTCTAAAGCTACAGTTTAACCAGACCACTCTTATGTGAATTTGGACATCACAAGGAACTGAGGTTAATTTTAAAATTAGAATCAGAAGCTTCCAATGTCGTCTTCTGGTGCCAAAAGCAGGAGAGGGAGACTGTATGAGCCAGAGACTTTCCATAAATTGTTTACACAGTGAGAAAGCATGCTTTCCCATTATGTCTAAATCTGCCAGAATTTAGCCATCTAAATGATAACATAGTAAGTATAATTTGCTATCAATACCATCCACATGCTTTGTTTCAGGGCAAATTTATCTTGTGAGTTAAGTGGAGGTGACAAGACTAGCGGTCTATGAATTGTTGCTGCATGATTGATTTCAACCAGATCCATGCTAATGAGGATGTGCCAGCTTACAACAAAAAAACATTTTTCTGAATAATTGAAAACGTCAAAGCCTGATGTGGCAGATAATGCGACTCATTGTTTAATTACCAAAACAAGCAGCTACTACACTTTCAAGCATCCAAAGTAAATGTTAGAGCAATTAAAAAACAACTGCCTGTTGTCAAAATTAATTTCATAAATAATGCAGAATGTGGAAATCTATTAAGGATTGTATTAACAGAGAGCCAATGCTTCTCTCCTTCACTATAGGAAGCCAGTTCAGTAAAGGCTGGGTAGTCTCTGAAATGTGTGACTCTTCTAAAATTAACATAATGTAAGCAAAATGCAATTAAAACACAGCAGTTGCTGTTTCAAAGACAAGCATATTGTAATATTCAGGATATGTGAAGATCACGAATGTCAGGTTGTTATTTAAATCTCTCTCTTATTTTTATTGACTGTGATCTGTGTACTGGCCTCCTGTGAGCCTACATGAATAAATTATGTTGATTGATCAAAATCAGATGCTACAATCTATCTGAAATTCTAAAATCCACTTCTAAGAGCATGAGCTGCAAACTGGCAAAAACTGCCCTAAGATAAAGCTCCCGTTTGATATTTGAATATGCTTTAACTGGGCCAGCAGAGCAATGGGCTTACCTGGATCTCAGATCCTGCTGATTAGAGCAAGCAAAACTGAGAGATGTGTTTGCATGGCGAGGCTCCGGGGCCCCGCAGTTCCCACAGAAATAAACACACAGACACGAATATGTTGGGTTAATGGGATAAATAAGGCCACAACTTTATTGGTTACAGATGCGAGCGGTTTGATTTAGGCAACTGGGTGAAGCAAGACTACCGTATTTTTCTTTTTTTTTTCTTTTTTTTATAATAATTTTTATTCGTTTTTCAGACAGATAATAAAAAAACAGTATAGAACAATATAACTTCAAAATCATCATTTCATACCCTTCTTTCTTTTGACTTCCCCATACCTCCCCATCCCTGCATCCTTGTTTAATGGTTCTTTAGCAACCCTTAGGTCCATTGTCTTAATTCCCTTTCATAAAGATTCCTTTAGTTTTTTTTGATTACTGCTGCAATTCTTTACCTCTTACCCCCTGACATCTTAACATTCCTCAATTTTACAATTATTTTTAAGATATATTTTAAATTTCTTCCAGTCCTCTTCCACTGTCTCTTTCCCCTGGTCACGGATTCTGCCCGTCATCTCGGCCAATCCCATAAAGTCAATCACCTTTGTTTGCCATTCTTCCAGAGTAGGTAGTTCTTGCATCTTCCAATACTTTGCCAGTAGAATTCTTGCTGCTGTAGTGGCATACATAAAGAACATCCTATCCTTCCTTAACACCACTTGGCCAACCATGCCCAAGAGAAAAGCCTCTGGTTTCTTAGGAAAAGTCCACTTAAGGACCTTCTTAATTTCATTATAGATCATTTCCCAGAAAGCTTTAACCTTTGGGCAGGTCCACCAAAGGTGGTAGAAGGTGCCTTCAGTCTCATTACATTTCCAACACTTATTATTAGGCAAATGGTAAATTTTTGCAAGCTTGACTGGGGTCATGTACCACCGATAGATCATTTTCATAATATTTTCTTTTAAAGCATTACATGCAGTAAATTTGATACCGGTGGTCCATAACTGTTCCCAGTCAGCAAACATAATATCATGACCAATATCTTGTGCCCATTTAATCATTGCTGATTTCACCGTTTCATCCTGTGTATTCCATTTCAACAGCAAGTTATACATTTTTGATAAGTTCTTAGTATTGGGTTCCAACAATTCTGTTTCTAGTTTTGACTTCTCTTTCTGAAATCCTATTTTCCTGTCCTGTTTAAATGTCTCATTTATCTGATGGTAATGCAACCAATCTCGAACCTTAGGCTTTAGTTTCTCATAACTCTGAAGTTTCACCCTTTCACCATCATATTCTAAAATCTCATGATATTTTGGCCATTTAGAGTCCATATTAAGCTTTTTTACTTCCCTAGCTTCCATTGGTGACACCCACCTAGGGGTTTTACTTTCCAGCAGATCTTTATATCTAATCCAAACATTATACAATGCTTTCCTTACAATATGGTTTTTAAAACTTTTATACACCTTTACCTTGTCATACCATAAGTATGCATGCCAACCAAAGCTATTGTCGTACCCTTCCAGGTCCAAAATGTCAGTGTTCTCAAGAAGTAGCCAGTGTTTCAACCAGCAGAAAGCTGCCGATTCATAATAAAGTCTTAAGTCCGGCAGGGCAAACCCCCCTCTATCCTTTGCATCAGTTAAAATCTTGAATTTAATTCTGGGCTTTTTGCCCTGCCAGACAAATTTTGATATGTCTTTCTGCCACTTCTTGAAACAGTCCATCTTGTCCAAAATCTGCAACGTCTGGAACAAAAACAGCATTCTAGGCAATACATTCATCTTAATAGTAGCAATTCGGCCTAACAAGGAAAGTTTCAACCTTGACCATATTTCCAGATCCTTCTTTACCTCTGCCCAACTTTTTTCATAATTATCCTTAAATAAATTCACATTCTTGGATGTTAAGTTTAACCCCAGGTATTTTACCCTTTTTGTTATTTCCAAGCCTGTTTCATTCTGAAAACTCTCTCTTTCTTCCATTGTTAAATTTTTTTCCAACACTTTCGTTTTTTGTTTGTTCAATTTGAAACCTGCTACTCGACCAAATATTTCAATTAGTTCTAATACTCTTTTAGTACTAGTGTCTGGCTGTTGCAAGGTCAATACTAGATCATCTGCAAATGCTCTTAATTTGTAATGTCTAACTCCGACCAGAACTCCTTTAACCAACTGGTCCTTTCTAATCATGTTTAACAAAACCTCCAGGACTGATATAAAAAGCAAAGGGGATATTGGGCATCCCTGCCGTGTAACTTTTTCTATGGGTATTTCTTCTGTTACCACATTGTTTACAATTAACTTGGCCTTTTGTTGGGAATATATTGCACCTATACCGTTTTCAAAACCTTGACCTACCCCCATCCCTTGGAGATTCTTTTTCATAAAAGTCCAACAGATATTGTCAAAGGCTTTCTCCGCGTCCACAAAAATCAGAACTGCTTTCCTGTTAATGTCAACATCTAGCAACTCCAAAATGTCTATAATGTTCCTCACATTGTCTGACATATATCTCCCTGGGAGAAAGCCTGTTTGGTCCTTATGAATCTCCTCTATCAACACTCTTTTCAATCTTTTTGCCAAAATGTCTGCAAAAATTTTGTAATCCACATTGAGTAAAGATATAGGGCGGTAGTTTCTAACCTGGTTCTTCTCAGTTTCTGTTTTCGGTATAAGTGAGATGAAGGCCTCTTTCCACGATTCAGGTGCCTTTTTCCCCTTCAGAATTTCATTGCAAACTTCCTTCAATGGTTGTATCAACCATTCTTTCAGCATTTTGTAGTATTTAGCCGTCAGGCCGTCTGGTCCTGGTGATTTTCCCAATTTCATATTTTGGATGGCACCCTCTATTTCTTGTTCTGTTATTTCCTCATTTAAGATCCTTTTACTTTGTTCTGGAATTTTTGGTAAACCGTATTTTCTGATGAATTCTTCTATTTCTTGTTCATTAATTGGCCCTTGTGCATACAATTTCTTAAAAAAACTTTGAAAACAATTGTTTATCTCATTAGGTTTGTGGATAATTTTTCCATCCATTTCTAGACTTGTTACGGTGTTCATTTTCTGCCTTTTTTTCAATTGCCATGACAGAAGTTTCCCACATTTATCCGCTGATTCGAAAGTTCTTTGTCTCATTTGCTTTATCTTCCATTCTATTTGTTGGTTCATGAGCTCCATGTACTGCATCTGATAAAACTTTATTTCTCTCAGAATCTCATGGGACTTTGGTTTGGACCTCAATTTCTTCTCTCCTTCTTTTATTTTTTCTAGGATTTTTTCTTTCCTCTCATTTTGTTTCTTCCTCTTTATAGAATTCTGTTGAATTAGGAAACCTCGCATCACGGCTTTGCTTGCGTCCCAAATTGTTCTTTTCTCCACATCTGTTTTCCTGTTAATCTCAAAGTAATCTTTTAATGTTTTAAGGGCCTTCTTGTAAATCTCTTCATCTCTAAATAGGGTGTCATTCATTCTCCATCTAAAGGATCCAGTTGTTGTTAGTTTCATCTCCATCTTCACAGCATTATGGTCGGAGCAAGTTTTTGGACATATTTCTACTTTTTTTGTTCTTGACGCCAGACTACTAGAAATCCAAATTTGGTCTATTCTTGTCCATGTCATTTTTGCCTCAGAAAAGAAAGTTCCCTCTCTCTCTAGAGGATTCCTTGTTCTCCAAATATCAATCAAGTCCATAGTTTCAGTCATTTCAAAAAAGATCTTTGGTAGTCTCCCTTCTTTTGAGATCACTTGTCTCTGTGCTTTATCCATGTTTGTTGAGACAACTCCATTCATATCTCCCATCATTACGATTTTATAGTCCATAAAGTCAACTAGTGTCTCATGCAACTTCTTAAAGAATTCGGCCTTCCCCTCATTTGGGGCATATACTCCAACAATCAAAATCTTTTCTCCTTGGATTTGTATTTCAATTGCCAGGTATCTTCCTTGTTCATCTTTAAATATCAATTTTGGAGCCAATTTTTCCTTTGCATAGATCACCACACCTCTTTTCTTCACTTTGTCTGATGAGATAAATTCTTGACCAAGTCTCTTATTTATCAATAATTTCCTGTGTATCCTGGCAATATGGGTTTCTTGCAAACATATTATATCTAATTGTTCTCTCTTCAAAATGTGAAAAACTTGTCGTCTTTTCCGAGGAAGGTTCAAGCCATTACAGTTCCAACTAAGAAGTTGCAGAGACATTTTGTGTTTAAGTAGCTGTTCCTCCAACTGCTCCAAGCTTCTGTTCTTCCTCCGATGGTGGTGGTAAAAGTCCAAATGATAGATTTGCTATATCAGGTGGTTCTTTCTCCTCTACAGTTCCTTTCTGCAAATCCTCCAGATATCTCTCCAGAAATTGTTCTTTGTCCTGAATTGTTTTTATTTTGATCTTTCTTCCTCTAAAGTTAAAGGACAGTCCTTGTGGGAACTCCCATCTGAATGGTATGGTGTTTTTCTTCAACAGGTCTGCTAAGCTTTTATAGAAGGTTCTCACCTCTAAAATATACTTGGGAATGTCCTTAAAGATCTGTATTTGACAGTTTTGGATCACCAGTGCCTTTTGATAATGCAAGTTCAATATTTTATCTCTTTCTTCTTTTGATCTCAGTGTAATTAGACAATCCCTTGGTTTCTTGTCCTGCCTCCTGCCCAGCCAGAAGGCTGTTGTTATCTCAAATTCATCATCTTCCGCCCATTCCTCTTGCCAAAAGGCTGCAAAGTTCTCTGTAAGGAATTCCACAAGGTTGTCCCCTTCCCCTTCAGGAACCAGTCTAAGTTTTAAATTCTTCTCTTTCCTCTGAAGTTCCAGTAAAGAGAGAGCTGCATCATGCTCATTCACTTTTTTAATAATAGGCCCAAACTTTTCCCTTGTCTCCTCAGCCGTAGTTTTTGCACTTTCTGCAATCTTTCGTGTTTCAGAGCTCTCCTGGATTAATCTATTTATAGAATCTGTATTAGACTTTACGCTGGCTGTATTAACATCTAGTCTTGTTGTCAACTCTGTTAATTTTTTGGAGTTCTCTGTCGATAGCTTTGTCAGTGCTTCCAGAGATTGATTTATTTTAAGGAGTGCCTGTGTCATAGGATCCATAGAAGCTGCTGTTTTTTCCTGTGCAGCTGGTGCAGTTCCTGATATCGAGCCCCTTTTCTTCTGGGATTGTTTTGCTTTAAGCCTTGTTACTATCTCTTCTGTTGGGCCACTCATATCCTCAAGGTCGTTTTCACAGAGTTAGTTTCCAAGTGGAAAATCCCACTGTTACTTTTCCAAATGCAACAATTTCACTTAAGACCCTCCAGAGGGAGCATTCAATTGTATCCAAAAGACTACCGTATTTTTCGCCCTATAGGACGCACTTTTTCCCCTCCAAAAAGGAAGGGGAAATGTGTGTGCGTCCTATGGGGTGAATGCAGGCTTTCACTGAAGCCTGAAGAGCGAGGGGTCGGTGCGCACCGACCCCTCTCACTCTCCAGGCTTCAGGAGAGCCCCACTGCCAGTCCCACAAGCTCAGGGGACAGCGGGGAGGCGCAGCGCGCCATCCCACTGTCTCCCAACGTGGTTTGGAGGCAGGCGGCGGGCTTCCCCCGCCCCCAGCCCTGCAAACTCCCAGAGCAATGCCGAAGCTGACTCCTGCCCATCTGCAGGAAGTCTCAAGGGTCAACCACCAATAGGGGGAGCCCTATGATATACATCCATTAAGAGGACCCCCAGGGTCACCGATGGGGTCATGGCATGGCCCTAGCCCACACCCAGCTTCAGACAGGAACCACAGCCCCAGATCCCTTTAGCGGGATACCCTTAATGTGGAGGGGCAGGCCGAAGGCAACAACCGCCCCTCCCATGACAAGCCTTACCCAATGCCTAACCTTACAAAGTTGTGACAATTGCTACTAGGTAGGCAAAAACCAAATGGCTGATGCCAATTTGCTAAGTGGAGAAATTCCTACCCGGCCCCAACAACCAGGCGACCAACATTACTCATAGCAAGGCCGATTGGTTGGCCAGGGGGCATAACGCAGGTGGGTGCCCTATTGACATGGGCAGCATCCCTCCGCTCATTGCTGGGTCACTACGAGATCCTAAAGCTCCTCCAGCAATGCAGTCCCCCAGAAAAAGGGAAACTGATAGTGAGTATGGGAAGCAAGGCACAAGAAGCATATAGGAAAGCTATTCTTCATTTTTGCTTTGTTCTCCGTTGGCTCAGCTGTTCTTTTTGCTGTTGATTTGTGTGCTATCAAATTCGGGAGAAATATAAGTACTGTACAGTCATACCTCGGGTTACAGCCACTTCAGGTTGCGTTTGTTTGGGTTGTGGACCGCCAAAACCCAGAAGTACTGGAATGGGTTACTTCCAGGTTTCGGCGGTTGAGCATGCGCAGAAGCACTAAATCGTGCTTTGCGCATGCGCTGAAGCGCTGAATCGCAACCCACGCATGCATAGACGCAGGTTGTGAACGCTGCGGGTTGCTAACGTGCATCCCACATGGATCACGTTCACAACCCAAGTGTCCACTGTACTAACAAACTTGCACTGTGTGTTCTTGCCTTGTCTTATCAGATCATTTACACAAGAACACGAATATAAATTATCACCTTGGAAACAAAGTTTGAAGCATTTATATATGCTGAATTTGATCGGTTTATATAGGCTTCAAACTTCCTACTTCATATTATTCCTACTTATTATTTATTTCATTTTTTTTACTATTTTGTATTGTTTATTCTGCTAGTCATGGGGCAGGATAAGAAGATACAAAGGAGTACTAGACTTCTGTTGTCTGATCATTGGAAAACTCATTTAGTCGCCCATTTTTTACTTTTGTGGCATTGCTCACAAACCCCACAAGATTTCAAAATTGTACAAAAAGAAAGCTAATTTAAGGCTGGGAAAATGAGAAACCAAATTAACCAATGCACCCATCCCTAGCTGGAAGTAGACTCTGGCTCACCACCAGTTCTTCTTGCTTCCTTATTCCAAGTCATTCTGTCCAGCAGTTTCAGTTACTTGGCTTGAAGGAGAGCAAAGTGGGGTGCCCAACATGCAGAGCATAAGCTACAGCATGATGGATAACCACCTTCTGGTTTTAATTTTAAACAACTGCTGATGGGTTTGTGTTTGGTCTATTTGAAGTTAGTCATTGGAAAGCTGCAAATGCAAATACAGTGGTACCTCGGGTTAAGTACTTAATTCGTTCTGGAGGTCCGTTCTTAACCTGAAACTGTTCTTAACCTGAAGCACCACTTTAGCTAATGGGGCCTCCTGCTGCTGCCGCGCCGACGGAGACTGATTTCTGTTCTTATCCTGAAGCAAAGTTCTTAACCTGAAGCACTATTTCTGGGTTAGCAGAGTGTGTAACTTGAAGCGTATGTACCCGAGGTACCACTGTATATATTTTTTACCAGTACTGGTAACAGACACTCTCGAGGCGCACTAACAACAACAACAACAACAAAAGTTATCTAGGGCAACTGGCTGGAAATCGGGTTTGCGAAGAGGCAAGCTAGCAAAACAAACAAACAAACCCTCTTCCGTTCTCTAGCATCCAACAAACTGCTCATAAATGCTTTGGGGTAAAGGTAATTTTCCAGCCCTTGTCCATGTAATCATCATCCACAATAAATCATTTTCACAGCTCTTGCCAGAATCATATTACTAGCCAAGTGCAACATAAGAAGCTGAGCAATGATGCTGCTGCCCCAGGAATGCTTTAATACATCTGATAGGAACATAGGAAGCTGCCTCATACCAAGCCAGAACCATCAGTTCACCTCACTCAGTATTGTCTCTGCTGACTGGCAGTGGCTCTCCGGGGTATCAGACAGAGAACATTCCTGCCCTACATGGAGATACCAGCAATTGAGCCTGGATCTTCTGCATGCAAGACAGATGCTATATCACTGAGCTATAGCTCTTCCTTCAGAGAAGACAGACCCAAGACAATAGTGTTTTTAGAGACTGTGCCCTCCCATGCGGCAAGTGAGGTGACTTCCTCAGGCAACAGGATCCACAGGACCAGCAGATCTGGCCTCCAAGGAGTGCATCACCCACTGCAATGGTGGCAGCAACAGCTGTAGCATGCTCCACGAAGACTGGATCTGCCACCTCTGAGCAGCCTCCGCCTCCCACTGCCATCTCTACATCAGCCTCTTAGCAAATAGGAGGCACTGCTGGTCTCCTCCCAGTCATTCCCAATGTAGAGCTTTACTCACCCCTTCTTCCCTGGCCAGGAGTGGGGCAGGGAGATATTCTGTGGTTCGCCTCAGGTGCCAAAATGTATTGGGCCAGCCCTGCTGTGCATTGTTTGATTATTATTTTTTATTGCTACCATTTTCAGTCACCGTGTTAGCAACACCTAGGAAACTCAGTCACAGATTATATATTCTCCATTCCAGCCATCTATCAATATATTTACACAGCGAAAGTTATGTTCCAAGTATGACTTTGAAATTTCTAAAGATGCAGGAGTGTGTAGGGATGGAAGCGCACTTTCTTCTTCCATGCATCTGGCATAATAAGTACACAAGCTACAGCTTTATATGCTGCTCATGAATTTTGGAATGTTCTCCCTCATAACAGCTGAAAGATGGTGGTTACTGCATGACAGGCAGAGTAGAAAGAGTTCTCCAAAGTGGGAGGCTGGGGAAAGAAACATGCTCCCAAGTGGGACCTAGGAGGGTCTACCTTTCTGGTAGGTAGGCTAGCAAGCTAGCAAAACAAACAAACAAACAAACAAACAAACAAACAAATCCTCTTCCGTTCTCTAGCATCCAACAAACTGCTCATAAACACTTTAGGGCAAAGGTAATTTTCTAGCCCTTGTCCATGTAATCATCATCCACAATAAAGGATATGATATAAATGTGATGAAGGGCCTTTATATATTTTTTCTTTCTTTCTTTCTTCTTTTCTATCTCTCTATTTCTTGATTTTTCTTTCTTATTTTGGTTTTTCATTGTTCTATGTCTTTAGATTAGTTTTACTTTTATTGTATTACTTTCAATAAAAATTAACTAAAAAATAATGATGATGCAAAAGTGTGGCATGTTAGCAGAATCCACTTTATCATGTCTTAATTAAACATTAAGGGTATGGGAAGTAGCAACAAACACAAGGATAAGTTCCACATCAGTATAAAAAAAGCAGTGGTCACAGCACAGGTAACAACAGGAGACATATGAACTTCCATGAAGAGGAATAGATTATGTCTCTATATTTCCCCACAGATATCATATCACGACTGTGCACCCACATGTTCAAAGTGCTTGCCCTTCTACCTTATTTACTTTGTAAATGAATATACAGACAGAATTTAAAGAAGAAATTGAAGAGCTGTATGTAGCTGCACACTCTGAACAATCTAATGTTGCTTACTCCAAGCCTGACATGCATCTATAAATTCCCATAACTCAGACATAGCAAGCTTAGCTATTTTATTAGATGCTTTAACAGACAGGGCCAGGCAACTGTTGTGGATTTTCTCACTGCTCTAGTCATTTCACATAACTAGTACAGGTTGTGTAAGAGAAGCTCTAATACTACACAATGTTTTTTCTGTGTGGTATGCTGTTACACAGTACATTATTATAGCAAGAGTATGCTGTTACTCCTGAAAAGGGTAAAACAGGCTTGTTGTTTCTAGTTCCATTATATTTATTACATTTTAACAGCTAATACCAGATTTGGAACCCTCCCAAACCATTCTGAGAATCCAAATCAAGGAACTGCCGGACCAGCTCTTGACAATCCACAGCTTTTACAACCTGCAGCATGACTAATGTGTCACTTCTTTTAGTCATTTATATGAGGAAGGTCAATGTTCGACATCCTCAGAATGTCTTCTGCCACCCTGGTCTAGGAATGTAGAGTGTCATATCCTCAAATCCTTGTTAGCATGTGCCAGAGACTCCAAGTTTGCTCTAAACTACAACATGACCACCAAAGGTGACACCATCTGTGTCCTGATAGATTAATGTCCTGGGCAGCTGATCTTGGAATTTCTCCAAGCTGACAAGAGCAGCACATCCTCCACCACGTCATAGCTAGCCTTCCATGCAATCCAGCTTGACTGCCCCCAGTTGCACCTGACACAACAACTGTTGGACAGCTCCAACCAGCTCTGCCAATTTCAAAGCCCTGTACGGTTAAACTATGCACATTGGTCTCATCCTGGTTACACTATGGTTACCCGAGCCCTCTGATATGTTGTCATGATCTGAAACATTTGCTGCATTTTTTTTTTTTTACTTAGGAAACTTTATCCCATTATGAAAGCTGAATATATATCTGTTAGATTACAATATACTTTAGATCACTTAATAATTTTGTGCACTGTATTTCCAAACATCTGTGATGCAGTGAATTACACTGCATTCTTCATAAATGAGACAGCCTTTCTAGCCATTTCTTAAAATAATGAACCCAAAATAGGAAAAATACACATTTCTTTTTTAGCATTTACAACTTTGAAAGAAAAAAGGTATCCACACAAAGAAGGTTTGTATGTATTTCTACTTAGAATTCTATAAAGACCAGTGATTGCAATCCAGCACTAATTTACAAATGTCAATTGTGCACTAGATTGTAGCTGAATGCTGCCTTGCTATAACAAAGGAGGCTGCTAAAGGTTGTACACAAAGTTCTTCAAAACCTTCTCAGTCCCTTGATACAGAACAGGAACTATTCCTGTGCTTCTTGAAAGTAATAGCATCAACACTACCAATTTCCACTTCAGTCAAAAGAAATGCTATCATGGGGATCTTATGGCATAGTCTGTACTCTTCTGTAAATGGAAACAAACACCATTTATTACAAACTGATGTCTTACTATTGACATATAGATTCACTTAAGGGGTTCTGTACTTGAATATAGTTCTATCCTCTTGAATATCCTCAAGTGAAGGCTGCATTCTGAGCCTCCTCACATATTAAAACCCAGAACATGTTTTCACATTTCAGTACTGTTACACTTCAATATAACACCTCACACTATAGCTTAGTGCTTTATGGAATAAGCCACGCAAGGCTTGAGTGCATACGCGCAGTGGCGGAGGAAGGGGGTGGGGGGGCAGTCCGCCCTAGGTGTCACCACTGAGGGGGTGACAAAATGTCAGGTGGCACTCACCGTAGGGCCTGCAGTGCACCTGAGCCACATATCTCTCCTGGGAGTTACAGATAGGTAGCCGTGTTGGTCTGCCATAGTCAAAACAAAATAAAAGAAAAAAATTCCTTCCAGTAGCACCTTAAAGACCAACTAAGTTAGTTCTAGGTATGAGCTTTCGTGTGCATGCACACTTCTTCAGATACGCATGTGTATCTGAAGAAGTGTGCATGCACACGAAAGCTCATACCTAGAACTAACTTAGTTGGTCTTTAAGGTGCTACTGGAAGGAATTTTTTTCTCCTGGGAGTGACATGGTGGCTTGGGTGCCCGCAGGCTCTGCCCCAAACGGTCTGCCCACCACCTCCCCCTCAGCTGTAGGGCGACTGAGTGGGAGGAGGCAGGCAGACTCCTCGGAGGCCCCACAGAGCATCCTGCTCTGGCTCATCCCATCCCGCGGGCGGCTGGTCCCGCACTGCTCCAGGTGCCCAATCGGCTTCCTCTGCCACTGTATATGCGTCCCCTGCTCCTTGTCTGGTGTGGCTGCAAGGAGAGATTCAGAACATTTGCCCATTGTGAACTGCAGTTAGTTTTTGTGTGATACATTCCAGCCAAACAATAACACTCAAGGAGGGTGCAAAGCAAGGGATGAGAGGTGTGGCTCAGGAGATTGTGTGGTTGGGGAGGGGAATCCTGAGGACTAGACAGAGATGCTTGGAGAACACATCCGATGGATTGATCATTTCTATCCTGCTTAATATATTAAAAATATGTCTAAGTAGTGTACAAGTAACTGAAGCAACAACTGACAACAAAATATTACAGAAATATACAATCACATATAAAAAATGTTACTTTAATACAAAATTGATAATAGACACAAAAATCAATATCAATTCATTTACCTTCTGACACTCCCTGCCTCTCAGCCTCCAGGTTCTCACCCAGGGTCCAAACAAACTCCCAGCTCACCCACAGAAGTCTCACAATGAGAAGAAACAGAGGCAGCACCCTAGCCTCTCACTCTAGACTTGTGTTTTATGGGCAGGCCCAAGGTGGGTGGTACTTCCTCAGGCTTCCCACAGCTGTGTCCCATTCACCTTCTCTTGCCACACTTGGTTCCAGGTGCAGCAGGTTTACTCCTCAGCCTGAGATTCCCCTTTATTGCTGCACACATCTGAAACCAAGTTTCTGGTGTTCAGAAAATAAGTTCTCCTGAAATGTTCTCCTGAACAAGTTCACCTGTTCCCTTAAATCCCTGCACAATCATTGAGGTCTTCAGGAAAGTCCTTGTTAGCAGATCCCTACAGTTCAGATGCATGGCTCATATCCACCAGAAGCCATGCAATTCAGTATTGTAGGTGCAATCTTATTGGACTCCCTTCCAATTGATGTCTGAGATGTCACCTTCCTGATGAACTTCCAACACCTCCCGAAGATTTTCTGATTTTATGGTTTTAAATCATTTTACATTTCACTATACAGAGGCTTTTTTACACTGCTTAGAGACAACTGTAAAAAAGCAATATATAAATTGATATTACTATTATTTTAGCATCTTAACTGGGTCCTGAATAATTAGAATGCTTACTCATGAAATTTAAAAACTAATTTGAGCCTCCCATGCTGTTTGTGTGGATATGCACTTGTTATCAATGGGAGATAAAAAGTGCAAGAGAGTCAAATTTATACCAATTGGATTATGACTAAAGTGGGTTTTACATTTGAGTTACAGATGCAAGAAATGGAAAACAATCTAAGTGTGCATAAGGACAATCTCTATTCACTTATTGTCAAATTGGTAGAAGCAATCTTGAGCCATACTTCCGAACTAACACAAAGAAACCTTTCTTTCTTTAGAAATTCAAAGGATGATACTTTCTCCCAGAAGCAAAAGGTTAAAAGGTTTTTCTCTAACTTCTTCACATCTGTACATTCTGTAGCCTCTTCACAAGGCGAACAAACATATCCAAGAGGTTAAAGAAAATAAGCAGACAGAAAGAACGAGGTTTTCTACCTTACTTGCAGAGATTTGTTTGTTTTCTCTGTTATAGAAAAATACTTTTTTCCATTTTTGATGGGGGAGGGAAAGAGTCCCCGCCCCCATACAATATAAACCACTGGATTTGTTTTGACTTATTTTGTACCTTACCATCAGAGAATGTAACAACAGCTAAACATTATTACTAGGTTAAAAAGGTGGCGGTGGCAGTTGAGAAGCTAAAGAACGCAACTAATTGATGGATTATAGAATCTTCAAAGAGAATTAAGAAATATGGTCAGGGCATACAACACTCTGATCAGAGAGTCCCTAAGCACTTAGCTGTCCATCACAATGAACTAAAATTGCTGGATCCCAGTGCCTTGTGCTCTGCAATCGGCATCTGATATTCTCCATGACCAGATATAGGCTACCAAGCCAGATAAACCACTAATCAAATCTAGGAAAGCTGCCGTTGTTCTTGTGTAGGCACAGTGTCCACACAAAACTCCACACTGTCATTTCTAATGATGTGCTGCTGTAGCAATAGAAATATTTAACTCAAGGTGAGCAGCATTTTGAGTGTTTAGGCTTTGTTGAGGCACATGGCAGGATATACAGTGAATGAATTCAATAAATAAATATAAACAAGTGCCTCTTCTTCTTTTCTAGGAAAGTGACAGCTAAGTATTTAAAGTGATAAAAACATCACAGCTCAATCCTGTCATTTTAATCTCATTCCATATTTCCAAAGAGCTTTACTTTGGCTAAATCCCATTTCCACAGATTACCACAACACGAAACTTCTCCTGTGATATAAAGCTCTCAAATAGAATGAAGTGGACAAGAGGAAGGGAAGAGTCTATTGCTGCTGTGATCATTTGTTCAAGGGTTTTTTTTTTACAAGTTCTTTTAAATGGAGCAAAGGAAGAGGAGGAAATGATGTCTGTCTTTGGTGTCAGCAGAAGAAGGAAGGATGCCGCAAAGTCACTGCTAGGTTTTGTGTTTCAAAAGAAGGAAAGGGACAACAGCCATAAAAGAAATATGCAAAATAACCAAGCAAGTATTAGAAATCACCCCAGAACTGGCGCTCCTAAACTTCTTCCAAGACAATAATGCCCACGCACATCACAAAGAACTCATAACCCACCTACTCTCAGCAGCCAGAAACATCATAACCAGACACTGGAGAGAGCTGTCAGGGGTAAGCATGGACCAAAGGTACCAAATTAACCTTACTAGAAAAATTAACCAATAAACTGAAACTGACGCGGGGACAAATAGAAGAAGATGCCTTCACCCCGGTATGTCTCCCCTTTATCACATAAACAGCCCAACAAAATAATGACAAGAATCTACCAACAGCATAGGAATCAATATGGCTAACCTGATCCAAAACACCCACCTAGCCCACTCACACATGAAAACAAGGTTCACCACGGCCAATCACAAACAAACAACCACACCCTAGGGCCAACCCCAACCTCTCTCACCACCAAAGGAACACACGTGAATAGCAAAGAGACAAAAAACCCCACACATGCATTAAGTAAAATAGAAACATTGCCACCCAACCCCAACTCTATTCATCCTCCTCCACCTCTTTCTCCCTTTTCTTCCTAATGTAACACTAATGTCTCAACAAATGAAACTGATCTGTAGAAAATGCAACTTGAAAAGAGACATTGCACATACTTTTGTAAACCAAGAAATATTTAATAAAAATAAATTTTAAAAAAGAAGCAGCAAAGGGAAGAAACTCAGCATAGAACAAAAGCCATTTCATCAAATGCATTAAATTATATAATATTAATGTATATGGGAACATGTTGAAAAAATTTCATGCTTTATGTGGAC
Organism: Podarcis cretensis; assembly: GCF_951804945.1. Taxonomy (NCBI): domain Eukaryota; kingdom Metazoa; phylum Chordata; class Lepidosauria; order Squamata; family Lacertidae; genus Podarcis; species Podarcis cretensis. The sequence goes on from NC_137178.1 coordinate 25,287,494, forward strand.
TTCTCCAGACACTGCAAGCTGCAGAGGAAGTCCTGTTAGCAACACCACAGCCCACAGATGTGAATCACCAAGACAAATGCAGCCACCATTTGCAATTTGGCAATGGTTGGAAGATCCTTCCAGTTTTATTTCCCAGTAAAAAATGGGGGGAGGGGGAAGAGGGTGGGTGGCTGACCACAATACATGGTGGGTGGGCTATGTTTAGTTTTGTGGGTCACGCTGTGTCAGATTGATTTATAACTGTCTGCCAGATTCCACTCCAACATATTAAAACTGCCCAACAATCTTACAAACCATGCCATTAAATAAAGATAAAGTTGACCAAACTGAGACAGCAGCAGTTGGGTTGAGAAGATGGATTTTTGGTTGACTATAGGAAGCGCCTGCAAGATCAGAGCAAACCCCTATCTATGTAGAAACTGTAGAGGAGCAGATTCAAAATGCATCTAGCATAAAATTCATCCCACATTCATCGCTTCTAAAAACAGTTTCTAGTAAATGTGGAGTTTTAAGCTAGGCACATACATATGAATCAAACACTATAGCCCTGTGCAAATGACCAAATGTGGGGATAATCAATGTATGGAAGCAGGAGTGGGATTTACCCCTGCTGGCCCTGTTCCCAACTTCCATCAATTGGTTCTTCTGCAAAGAGGCTATGTGCACCCAGGGATAACGTGTGTATGTGCTATCTAGTACATAATGCAAGCACAGAACCTACTGTGCAAAAAAGCATATCAAGCCAGCAGGCACCATGCCTCTTCCTCTGCATCAGCTGAATATTCCCACATTTAATTATCTGCACAGGGATCCTTTGCACATGCAATCAGCTGCTTCCATACAGTTCCCACCTTGGCAACTCAGCTTCATTTGATGGAAAAGCTCTCGTTTACAACATTAGCCCAGTTTACACACAGTGCAATTCTGTTTATTTTAGCTGACTGGAAGAGATCCAGGAAGTGCACAGAGCAAAACGAAGCGCTCCCAAGTGTCTTCTTGTTCTCAAATTATACATTTGACCTTATGAGTGGGGAGGCAAAAAAAAAAAAAATCCCTTTGGGAAACCTTGAAGGTTGGTTAGAAGAAAATCCTAATTATCTGTGTTGGGTGACACACATCAACAGCTGAGGCGGTGAGTCCCAATCTCTCTTCATTCTGGCTTTAAGAGACACTTATCACCCACATGAAACAGAAACAGAGAACATTGCAAGCTGAGCAGCTGCTCTGAGAGGCCAAAGGCTCATTAACCACGAAGCTGATTATGTTTTTCCCCAAGGTTTTTTCCCCTGTCTTAGAACTTTTTCAGTGTCTTTTCTTTATGAAATATTTTTAAAAACAGAAAATGCAGCAAATAACCAGACAAATTTGATTTCTGATGAAGTCTTGGAATCGGAGGTTTTGCTGTAGGAATGATGACAACAATTCATCCCCATACAGTCCTGAGGATTTTCCAGTCCTCTGACCTGTAATATTAGGTTGAAAATCTTTCACAGCTTGGACTGTTCCAAGAGAGAGAGAGAGTGACTCTTTGCAGGAATAGTCATGATGGCTTCTCACTAGAACAGTGTTCAGACTAGCAAATTGACTCGTTCATGCAGACAATTCAGACTGAGATCTCTGGAAGTGAAATGTAATTAGTGAGGGAGAAAGGGACTCTACTTTCCCCATAGTTAGGGTGAAAGCGGGGGAATAGCATTCTGCCATGATAACCTCCAGAAAAACATATCCCTCATAAAACCAAAATGAATTTCTCCTACCATTAAAAAAAGTTGGCACTGATAAAGTCAGGTCAAGTATGTTTTAAAAATGCATTAAGATATTCAGAAGGAAAGGATCAGAGAACATTGTTCCATTGATAGAGCTAAAATTTTCTTTTGACTCAACTTCAGACTACAATCCTTTGACCCACTTGCCTAGAAATGCATTTCACCTGGGTAAAATTGACCGCATTTCACCCAAGTGTTTTCAGCACTAATAGTAAACTTTTACAGGTAACCAAGCAGAAAAGTTTTTGTATCTTGAGTTCCTCACCCTTGCCATCAGTTTTGGCCATTAATATGTGAACTTATGTTTTCTTTATAAGGGAGTACAGAAACGTGCTGGAAGGATAAAGCCACATTGCCAAAATGACCAGTGCACTTAGTGGATATCACCTTCCACAGAAAAACCCATGTTTGTGGCTGGTTTATAGATAAAAACCTGCAGAGACTCATAAAGGCGCCAACCAAGTAAGAACGCCTTCAGGGCCCAACAACGCCATTAAAATATATATTAGTTTTGCCATTGATTTTAGTTGGACGTGGACTGGACCCAAATTATTATTTGAGTGTAAGGTCCGCTAGCCTTTACAACCTCATATACCTTTAATGTTGAATTAAATACATTCTCAGGGATGGAGCGGAATATTAAATCGACCTCTAACAACCTATCTGGGCATCCTGAGCTGAGCAGGACAAAGTTCAGGATTCAGTTGAGACCTAACTAAAATTTACAGTTTTGCAGAGTCTGTCATCTTGAACACATCATGACACACAGAAGCCAAGGAAAACAAATGAAGTTCATGTTTTACTGGGTCCCACATGCTGTGATATTTCCAAGCCTGCTAGCATCCAGCAAGAAACACTCAGAACTCTGGATTCAGAAAACAAATCCATAACAAGGATAGAGCAGAGAACAAAGTCAACTCAACAAGTCGCTCCATGTGTTTTTCATTTACCTAAAGTCTGTAGGGGAAGTGAATGTGGTATATAGTATGCGTGGTTCATATTTTGGAAACCTCCAAATCAATTCTCTCTCCCAACGCTTCCCCACCCCATTTTATACCATTTGTTCATCATATCCATTCTCCTTCCACCTCAACCAACTTGGAACTCATGTACATTGGGGAAGGAAAGGAAAGACACAAAGTTGGGAGCACACAGTAGTTTGGATTTAAAAGTTCTGCCCACAGATATGCGTATGTCAAAATCAGAGGAGAAAACATGTTCTTCATATATGCAGATTTCCCTTTCTCATTAATATTTTAAAGTTGGAATTAGTAAAGGACGCGGGTGGCGCTGTGGATTAAACCACAGAGCCTAGGACTTGCCGATCAGAAGGTCAGCGTTTCGAATCCCTGTGACAGGGTGAGCTCCTGTTGCTCAGTCCCTGCTCCTGCCAACCTAGAAGTTTGAAAGCACGTCAAAGTGCAAGTAGATAAATAGGTACCGCTTCATCGGGAAGGTAAATGGCGTTTCCGTGTGCTGCTCTGGTTCGCCAGCAGCGGCTTAGTCATGCTGGCCATGTGACCCAGAAGCTGTATGTCGGCTCCCTCGGCCAATAAAGCGAGATGAGCACCGCAACCCCAGAGTTGGTCATGAGTGGACCTAATGGTCAGGGGTCCTTTTACCTTTACCTTTAGTAAAGGACACAGGTATATTAAGATATCATGCAGTATATACCATGAGAAGTCAGAGAAGTGCAGGGGGTACCTTCCAATTCTACAGTTCTATGATTGTATGAATATACTGAGAGGGGTTCACCTTAGTGACCCACAATAACTCCCCAGATAGTTTACTGCAATGCACTATACAGGGGTATCCTTTAAAGAACAGTCTGGGAGCTGCAACTAGTACAAAAAAAGAAAGAAGACCCAGTGTAGGGCATTCTCAGTGGTGACACCCCAGGCACAGAATTCCCTCCCAAATGGAATCTGGAATCTAGAAAATTCTTTACTATTACGGAGATACTTTTTGTTTATTTATTCAGACTGAGTGTTTTATGGTTTATTTTTAAAAAACAAAAACACCATATATACTGCAATATGTCATAGCATTGTTTTAAGTTTTTTTTTAATGTGATTTTTATCATTGTGAGCAACCTTGCACTCCCTCTGGGGAGGAAGGGACGGTTATAAATTTGAAGCAACAATAATAAATAGATAGTATATAAACTATATGCAAGCATAAAGTAGACATGTTAAAGGAATTCCAGTATACATAGCTTACACATAGAGTGTTGAATTTGAGTGTTGCAGATAAGCTTTGGGTTTCTATCCGATGGACATTAACTCCCATCATCTCTTGATTGATGGGGCTGATAGGAACTGGAGTTCCTCAATATATGTAGGGCCCCATCTCAGGCACCCTTGAAATAAGCAATCCCTGACCCATGATTGAGATTATTTAGAATGGAATAGTTTTTCCCTCCTATATAAATCCTCTTAAGAATAAGCATGGAGTGCAATCAATTCCATGTTTAGTTGACTGGCCACAATCCAGCGCATTGTTCATGTGGCCATCACTTAATTATGCTGGATCGTGGCCACTGTATTTCACTTACTTCAGCAAGCTGATCAGCTTTGGATTTAATGTATTATGGGATCTAGCACATAAAACAAAGTGTCCTTCAGGGTGTTTTGCAATCAGTCATATAAGCTTCACTTCTACATTAAACTAAGCACAATGCATTTATTGGCATGCTGGTAGTAGGGAAAACAGCTTTCTTTTCAGTTAAAAACATGCATTGTTTCAATGTCAAACACATCCTCGGATGGCTTACTTTAGTTTGGGAAAGTCTGGATTTCTGGATTAGGTAAAGGTAAAGGTACCCCTGCCCGTACGGGCCAGTCTTGACAGACTCTGGGGTTGTGCGCCCATCTCACTTAAGAGGCCAGGGGCCAGCGCTGTCCGGAGACACTTCCGGGTCACGTGGCCAGCGTGACATCGCTGCTCTGGCCAGAGCCAGAGCCAGAGCCAGAGCCAGAGCCGCACACGGAAACGCCGTTTACCTTCCCGCTGGTAAGCGGTCCCTATTTATCTACTTGCACCCGGAGGTGCTTTCGAACTGCTAGGTTGGCAGGCGCTGGGACCGAGCAGCGGGAGTGCACCCCGCCGCAGGGATTCGAACCGCCGACCTTTCGATCGGCAAGCCCTAGGCGCTGAGGCTTTAACCCACAGCGCCACCTGCGTCCTGGATTGGGTTAGGCCAATTGCTGGGGGGTTGCCTGCAAAAATGTCTCAAGTTTGCAAATATCTCCATGGGCTCAAAAAGAAGTTGGTGACCCCTGGCTTATGTGGATGCTGTGAAGGGTGAATAGGGAAGGCAGTGAGAATAGAGCTTAGGTTTAGTTTCACTTGTTCCAAATAAGCTGGATCTTGGGGAAATGGAGTAAAGAAGAACACTCTAACCTAGATCTCCCTACTCTTCTAGGTGGCCGCATCCAAAACTATCTGGAACACTTGACAATTTCCACAGCACTATATAATCCTTCAGCAGGCCTTCCCATTCCCCACCCCCTGCACCGACTCCCTACATTTTATATACGGTAGTTCAGGCTGTTGCTGTTATCAAGATGGGGTCAGGAACGAAGAGACTGCTGTTGGTGGCAAGGAGACGAGCGGGGGGGCAGGGGGGGTAAGAGGAGAAACTTCAGTCCTCTCACCGTCTACAGCAAGGCGGTCCAACATGCGACCAAGGGCCAAATGCAGCCCTCGAGGCCCAGCCCTCAGCAGCATTTGATGCCCCCATGCAGCTCTTGAGCTGCTTTCCTAAAGCTGGGTAAGTGAAGTGCTGGGCTTTGGGAAGGTGGGGAGAAGGCTCTAGGACCCTGCCAGAGCCTTGCATGTCCTTCTCAAAGCTGGGCATCTCACTTATCTGGCTTTGGGAAGGCAGCATGAGGGCTGGGGAGGGGCCTCAAATTTTGGCATCACTCTCTCTCCCCCGCTGCCTCCGCTGCCACCAATCAACAAGACAGACTGCTAGTTTAGGGGAACTTCAACATCTATGCTGAGGTGACTGGTTCTGGGATGGCTCATGGCTGCCAAGAAAACTATGGGGCTCTCCCAACATGTCACAGGCCCAACGCATGTGACAGGCCACCAACTCTACAATCCTATGACTCTATGATCTAAACACAATTCTATACACATTAATACAGATGTTATAAAGATAACTAGCAACTTAACACTTATTTTACTTACTCAGTCGTAGCTTTGTGCAGTTGGGTGAGGGAAAATAAATAAATAAATGGAGAGTGGAGGAAACCCATTCTCCGGTTATTTATTTCCCACACACACCTGTGTAAAGCTGTGATCAGTCTGAGCTTAAAAGGTAAAGGTAAAGGGACCCCTGACCATTAGGTCCAGTCGTGACCGACTCTGGGGTTGCGGCACTCATCTCGCTTTTTTGGGCGAGGGAGCCAGCGTACAGCTTCCGGGTCATGTGGCCAGCATGACTAAGCCCCTTCTGGGGAACCAGAGCAGTGCACGGAAATGCCGTTTACCTTCCCGCTGGAGCGGTACCTATTTATCTACTTGCACTTTGACGTGCTTTCGAACTTCTAGGTTGGTAGAAGCAGGGACCGAGCAACGGGAGCTCACCCCATTGCACGGATTCGAACTGCCGACCTTCTGATCGGCAAGTCCTAGGCTCTGTGGTTTAACCCACAGCGCCACCCGCGTCTGAGCTTATCTGGCTTTAGGAAGGTGGTACAAGGGCTCTGTCAGCATCCCAGAGCCCTTGTGCTGCCTCCTCAAAGTCATGTTATAGGGGCTTTGGGAAGGAGGCACAAGGGCTCTAGTCCCACATCCTTCCCAAAGCCAGGAAAGCAACCCTCCACCTTGCAAGGGGCCCGGTTCCAGGGGCTCCTGGCGTCACACAATTTTGTATACAACCCACCCTTTCTCAGAGGAGCTCATGGCAGCATGCATAGTTCTTGCACTTCCCACTTTATCCTTACAAGAGCCCTGTGAGGTAGTGTAGACTAAGATACATTGACAGATCCAGTGTGTTTTATGGCTGAGTGGGGATTTTAACCATGGTATCCCAGATCCTACTCTAACACTCTACCCATTACACGTCCAAAGAACAATTACTAGCATGGAAACAAAGTTTAAAAAATCTCATGAGGTAATGTATTGAATTAAAATGTAATATGTGAATCAACCAACAGAAAAGCATGAGAAGATATGAGCTCTCTCTTTGCAATATTTAGCTTGAACAATCAATATGTTATCTTGGAGCAAATGTATTAGATCAAGGGCACGAACCACCAGCCCTTGCAGGCCCTATCTGACAGCCCGTCAGTCCGTTTTCAATTTCCCACTGGTGATAATGACAACACAGCCACCGGCAGGAGGGAAGCCATGAATAGTCAAGCAGGGATATTGTGCTTTTTTATCCTCATTGTGGATGAAAATTTAGATGCAGGGCTGAATAAATACTGAAAGAATGAGTGAAAGCTTACAGAGGAGCGGGGGAAGTAATGTGAGAAGAGCAGGGATCACCATTTAAACAAGGGGAAATATTTCAGTGGACCCAACTGCTTAAGATCACAGACTTTACTTATCAAAACTTTCACTATAAAAAAATGTAATTCTGGTCCAATTATGGGCTATCACAAATCCATTGAGAAAAAAACTTGAGTACAAGAAAGATTAAGTGAATGGATTTCTCAAGTCCTGCTTCCCTGTCTGGCAGACTCTTTAATATCGGGTTTCAATATTTTGCTAAGTCTATCTTCCATATGTATCATAATGCCAGAATAAGGCAGAGAGACCTGCAGTTATAAGGAGATAGGTAAATTTTAGCAGGCCAGTGGGAACCAGACTCCCATCTATTAGAGTTTTGGTGATTAGGCATAGAGGAAATCCGAGCAATAATACATTGCTTCACAACATTCCCTACCGACACGGGATCTTGCAAAAATGCAGGAGTGAGCTTTTCTTCTTTAAATAAATTATTGTGACCAATATGAACAACCAACAAGCAGCTAAAAAAAGTGCAAACTGTTGTTCCCATATGCAATTTATGTACATATATTCAGTATTAAACATACCTACTCAAACATTCAGCACTAACTTACAAAGTCATAGTTTCCACATCATCACATCACCAGCCCAAGAGACTTGGTGACCCATCTTGGCCCTACTACTAGGGAAAAATTCCTCTAGCTGCTAACTATAATCTGAGTCTGGCACAGGGTTACACTGGCATTCAGAGCTACAAAGGGCTCTGCTGGAACACAGAAAGCTGCAATAAAGATTATTTTTGTATGTATATCTTGTAAGCAGAGCAAAGAAATAAATTGCAGTGGCCAGACACTACTAGCACTGTCAAATTTAACTTGAGCAATCAATGAGGAAGCCTGTGCCCCAAAACAAATAACCACAGGAGGGCAATTAAAAGCATAACAAATAGAGACATCTTCCAAGAAATGTGGACCCCCTTTTAAACTATGTTAATGGCCAAAATCAAATCAAGACCTTGTTATACAACCGCTCAATTCTCAGTCGAAAGGTTACGTTAAGTAATATGCTTGAATGTTGACTGTATAAGTTTATGTCTAGAGTCAATGGATTAAACAAACACTATTAGATGTACTGTTAGATAAGGGTTTAATGGTTCTTGTATTTGTTTAAAAACAAATTAAAAATTGAAGAAGAAGAAAAGAAAAAAAAAACCTATACAAATGAATTTAACCATATAAATGAATTTACATTTTGCCTACTCATGCTCACCAAATAAATACCTGCATGCTTTCAGGATATGAGTGCTACTGAAACTGGCTGGAGTTCATATATGTGTTACAGCACATCAGTCTGAATCACAGACATTAGCTATACCACAACAGTGCACCTAGAAGAAGAAAAGATGAGTTTGGATTTGATATGCCGCTTTATCACTACCCTAAGGAGTCTCAAAGCAGCTAACCATCTCCTTTCCCTTCCTCCCCCACAACAAACACTCTGTGAGGTGAGTGGGGCTGAGAGACTTCAGAGAAGTGTGACCAGCCCAAGGTGACCCAGCAGCTGCATGTGGATGAGCGGGGACGAGAACCCAGTTCACCAGATTACGAGTCTACCACTCTTAACCACTACACCACACTGGCTCCCTAGAAATGGAAATGCTTTGCAAATTTTATTTCTGGAAATATCAGCATTCTATGTTCCCTTGCCGTTCCTACTGGACCAAGCTCTGCTCCCCCTTTGTCTCCAAGGACACAGAGGGCTTTGCATGTAGCAGAACAAAGGGCACAGAGGGGCCCTCCCCCACCATAGTTAAAGGCTGCTAGGGAAACATCCAGCTGAAAAATAGGTGGGGTCTATCATCTTAGGAAACGGCATTTCCGTGTGATGCTCTGGTTCGCCAGAAGCGGCTTAGTCATGCTGGCCACATGACCCAGAAGCTGTACGCCGGCTCCCTTGGCCTATAGAGTGAGATGAGGACTGCAACCCCAGAGTTGTCCACGACTGGACCTATTGGTCAGGGGTACCTTTACCTCTACCTTTACCGTCTTAGGGGGATGTAGAGGGTGGAGACCTTTAGTTCTGGCACCTGCTCAATGGAAGCAAGTTCGGCTGGTAGGCAGTGCTGAGCTGTAAGCCATGTTCTGGAATAAAGAATTAAAATACACTACTGAACTCCATGTATTGTGTGCTGAGCTGTGTAGGAGCCAGTAGTGACAGTGGCCCAGCAGAAACACCGAAGCTGCTAGGGTATATGCTGTCTGGAATGGCATGCCTGTCATTTTTCTGAGTCAAGGAAGTGAAAAATAAATATGCACTGAGATCAAATAAACTGTCTCTATCATGAGACAGTAAACTCTATCATGGGTAAGTAAACAAGTACAAAAATATATTGAGTTGGGAATAAAGACTATATACAGGAAGTTGGGATGCTCAAAGTCTTTTAATCTAAGCCTTCATTCCTGTAACTTCTTCATCATGAATCTGATCTTTGATAGCCCACAGCAATATCCTGCCTACCTCCACAATGAAAGACTTTAAAGTGCCAAATGTTCCCATATGCCAAAAATTGAAATTAAAAATGAACACGCCAGCTGCCCTAAATCTATACAGACTTTATGTAGTGTTGCCCAATTGAAGCCTTACATTTCAGGTAATCAGCTGGCATAGTGGAGCAGAAAACCAGAAGCTGGAACATTTGGGGTTACTCCTAAGGGTGCAGTTACAGTTTAACACCACCAACGCATCTCTGAATAGCAGTAGAGATGTTCAACAGCATACAGGAGCATTGCAACATAACCCTCTCCTTTAACATTTTCCTTTCTTTATCTAGCGGTTTTGTTATTGTTGACACTACAACTTTTTCCTTGTCTGTAAAAAAGCAACTTACAAAATAAATGTGTAATTCCAATTCACATCATATGTGAATTCATAGTAAATATTCCACATAAATTACATCCCTTCTGTTCTATTCATTCAATCTGTGTCTGAAGGTACAGCTCTCTCAGATTGCAAGAGACCTGCCCAAGGTGGCAAACAGATCTGCAGGTGGTCTCCTGACTCAGATCAGGGCCATGGCAGGAAGCGGAGGGGGGCTTAACTCTCCTCACATGCCATTTTTCCAGTTGAAGCAATCACCTAATAATGCCCTGAAGGAAGGAAGCATACTGGTACCTCTATGCTTACCCCCATGAGGCAAATAGCAATTTTAGGATGGTTTTGACTATAGAAACAAAACTACATCAAGCCCCAAATCAACCCCCTCCCCATCTCCTGCAGCTGGCTGCTTTTAACTATTTTAAGTTTATGGCATGCTGAAATCATAGGTGAAGGGAAAAATATTTTTTCAATAAACCTTCAAGCTGAATCTACAACTGAGTTAAGATTAGTACCTGCTATTTCAAGTTGATTCGGGCAGGCTGACTGAATCCAGTTGGAATCAACGAACTATTTGCTTTCATTGTGATAGATTCCAAAGGGACCCCCATAATTTTAGGTGAACACAAAGGATTGAGCACCCATAACTGTAAACTGATTTTTAAGCTTGGCTTTTTAAAAACTTGCTTATGAGGTGGCATGATTTTGGAAAGGACTCAAAGCACTACAGGGTGTATTCAGACTGCCTAATACACACAATTCTCTGAATCATATTTATTACATCTATTCTTGATCATTTTGATTGCCAGTTTATTTACTTTTTTCAGTCCAACTTAGTAAAACAGTATGACTCCCCACTTCTCAATCACTCTCTGTATCTTTAATACAGCTGGCTTTAAGGCCTACTTCAGCACCATGGCAGTAAAACAATAAATGCTCCTGAAATTCTCTCATCAGCTTGAATTCTGGTGAGCTCCATAGGCTGCTGTGATGACAACTTTAGCTTTCCCATTAGATTTGATGCTTAGGTATTTCACTGTCATTTCAAAGTCTTTGGAAAGCCTGAAAAGAACACTTTCTTCCCTTATCAAGTGCTGTTCCAGTAAATGCAGCATTAAATACCTTGGTTTAATAGTAATAATAAAAACAAATGCACACCCACTTTTTTTGCAGTCAGTGTATTTTGCTATTGCTTTCTTTCTTTTGTCTCATCTCCAAATAAGAAAAGCAAAGAGAAATAAGCTTTCCAATTTTTTTTACCCCTCCTTCTTTATCTATCTAAGCAGATCTCCATGCATCACTTCCATGTATTACTTTCTGGATGAGGTATGGCAGGACTAAATGAGACATTGCTCCAAATGCATGCACTATCTGCACCACATTGCTTTCAATTGCATGTGCACTTTGACATGCATCCCACTAAAAGTAATGCAGCACAGAATGACAACATGTGCACTCAAACAGATATTCAGTGCACTCCATGGTCCTTTAAATGCAGACCCTCCAAGTGTCCCTATTTTCCTGGGACATCCCTAATTTAGAGAAGCCATCCCAGTTTCTGATTTGATCCCAGAATGTCCTACTTTTCCTTGTTGTTGTTGTTTAGTCATTTAGTCGTGTCCAACTCTTCATGACTCCATGGACCAGAGCACGCCAGGCACTCCTGTCTTCCACTGCCTCCCGCAATTTGGTCAAACTCATGTTAGTAGCTTTAAGAACACTGTCCAACCATCTCGTCCTCTGTCGTCCCCTTCTCCTTGTGCCCTCAATCTTTCCCAACATCAGGGTCTTTTCCAGTGAGTCTTCTCTTCTCATGAGGTGGCCAAAGTATTGGAGCCTCAGCTTCAGGATCTGTCCTTCTAGTGAGCACTCAGGGCTGATTTCCTTAAGAATGGATAGGTTTGATCTTCTTGCAGTCCATGGGACTCTCAAGAGTCTCCTCCAGCACCATAATTGAAAAGCATCAATTCTTCGGCAATCGGCCTTCTTTGTGGTCGAGCTCTCACTTCCAGACATCACTACTGGGAAAACCATAGCTTTAACTATACAGACCTTTGTCGGCAAGGTGACGTCTCTGCTTTTTAAGATGCTGTCTAGGTCACTTTTCCTTAGAATGTCCCTATCTTCATTGGAGAAATGTTGGAGGCTATGGAGTTATGAATTATCCAACCCCTGAGCCTTCTGAAGGCAATCCTGTATAGGGAAGTTTAAAAAATGTTTAATGTTTTTAATGTTTTTATATAAGTTGGAAGCTGCTCGGAGTGGCTGGAGCAACCCAGTAAGATGTGTGGGGTGTAAATAGTAAAATTATCATTATGGAATGGGACGTCCCTATTTTAATTGGAGAAATGTTGGAGGATATGTAAATGGCATTCCTCTAGTAGTTTAACAGACCCTATGGAAGGGGCATATGTCTTTGAGAATGTGCATCACAGCAGCAGATCCCCTGACTGGCTGTGGAAGGGGGAGGTGGCGGCCAGTAGCAGTGCCAGCCAGACTGGGGATCTGAATCATGGGGACAGGGGCCCCAGGGCTGGCAGGCAGATGTGCCAGTAGAGCAGCATGGCTTCTGGGGGAGGGGCTGCTGCAGCCTGTTGTAGCTGTCCCTCTGTAGCTTGCCTACGCCATCCATCCACCAACTCTTGTCATGCTAATTCCCAGTGTCATCTGTGGCCAGCCAGCATGATGAAATTTAGTGCAAATATACAAAGTATAGATATGTATTTCACACATACATATTATATATATATATATATATATATATATATATATATATATATATATATAAACACCCTCTGACACACAGCTTCGGTTTTCGGACAGAAGGGCCTCTAGCCTAGCTTTTGCCTCTGTGGGTTCAAATTACAAGAAAGGAAATTCCAACTAAACATTAGGAATGACTTTCTGATTGATAGGAACTGTTTGACAGTGGAACAGACTACCCTGGAAGTTGCTGGACCTTCACTGGAGGTTTTTATATGGAAGTTGGGTGGCCAATGGTCAGTTATTGCTGCACGGTAGAGGGGTGGACTGGATGACCCTTGGGGTCACTTCCTATTCTACAGGTCTATCCTTTATTCATTCCTTTTCTATATGTGGGGATTTACTTGGAGAGGGTATGAAGAAATCACGAGAGCGCCCACACTGCTAATCTGAAGTGGTACAGCCCCGACACACAAGTTAAGCGACTCATCTGCCATTTTGTTTTTGGCAGATCTTAAGAGAATCAGAAGGATTTATCTCAGTCTGTAAATCACTAGATAAAATGACACAAGTTCTGAAATTTGTCTCCTCTGCTGCCTGCCTCTACCAACGCCTCCCCTACAAACAATTTTCTCCATGAATGATCCAATCCATGGAAAAGAGCCACAGGAAGCAAGTCCACAGAATGGATTTCCTCCAGTCTGACCCTTGTGTGATTTAGGGAACTGAAGTATTTTGAGGTGCCTGCTCCATTTCCTGGTTTTTAGCACCAGCTGTAAATGATTCTGCTTTGCTAAAAGGGACATCCTATCTAAGATTTCTTGAAGCAATTAGGAGTAAAATAAGAGCCTAAGATTGATGCTTTTGGTTTTCAGAAGACTAAGATGGAAAGACAAAAAAGTAAAATAATTGAAACCCCTAACTGATAATAATGCCGTAGAATTTGCAATGCAACTGAAACAGATGGCCCTAGTTTTTAGAGCTTTATCTGGAATCATGATGAAAGATAATCCATCATAAAACTGAAATGTTGAATGGTTCTTTGTAAAACCCTGATATGAGAGTGCTGGGACTTGTAGATAGTTGCATCTATTGACCTGAACTCATACTCCCTTTACTTTAAACTCACATTTACTTATTTTTTTCCTGCTTTTTGGAAGGACATGACAGGCAGCTTCTGTTATTTTCTGTTTCAATGCAATTGCTGTTCAAGAGCTTTCAGGAAATCCATCCCATACAACTCTCCAATTTAGTGCCCTGACCTGTATCCATATAAAATAATCCTCTTCTACAAAAATAGGTCTGTTGTCTAAGTCTAAATCAGCAAGCTACTGCTTTATGTGCACACACATTTCTTATATTAAGTCAATACCCATGAAATATCACAGATCTGACGCATCATCCCAGCAGCTCACTGGAAAAGGGGTTAAGGACAAGTCTATTATTATCAGCATTTCCTTTAACAACAACAACAACAACAACAATAATAATAATAATATTTATACCCCACCCATCTGGCTGGGTTTCCCCTTTCTGACTGAAGAACAGTAATTACAACATACCAGGCTGTGTTCAACATGCTGGTACTGATATACTCTAGGCAACTTGGGACAAAGATACCTAAAACATTGTCTTATCCTTTATATACCCAACCGATCACCACCTTCTACAGGAGAGGATATCCTGTAGATATCATCCTATCAGGAAACCCATTTCACACAATGTCATAATAGGGCCTTTTGGGAATGGACTAGATAAATTCTGAGGTTCTTTCCAACTTCTTAACTGCATGATAAACTGCCTGGATTAAGAAAGATAAGAAATAGATTCAAGTCCCAACAGGAGCAAAGATGGGATGATGGTCAAACTGCTTTTTTGCCTGGCTTGTTGGTCTAGAACAGGGACATCCAACTTCTAAGAGACTGCAATAAAAAACTGGCAGTGACCTACCCCTTTGGGGAGGGGGGGTGGGGAAAAGTTTTTTTTAGGGAGAAAGGGGTAAACCAAAAGATTGCTAAGGGAACAATCAGCCTCACAGCAAAAACACCGTCTTCCGTTCTACAGATCATGCAAGAATGGAGGACCGGGTAAAGGGGGCAGGGCTGGATGCTCTTTTGCCGTCATTAACAAAAGGAAGCCAGTGATCAACCATGATCTACCAAAACGTCCCAGGAATCTACCACCAGATCGCGATCGACCTGTTGAACATCCCTGATCTAGAAAGTCAATAATCATGGAACTGTAGAGTTTGAAGGGACCCTGAAAGTCAACTAGTTCAACCCCCTGCAATGCAGAAATCGCAACTAAAGCATCCTTGAGAGATGCTCATCCAACTTTTGCTTAAAAACTTCCAGTGAATGAGAGTCCTTTGAGAAGGGACCAAAGACTATGTGGTAGAGCATATGCTCTACAAGCAGAAGGTCCTACCACCTGAATTTAAAGTAGAATGAGGTAGTAGCAGATGATGCTTGAGCTTCTGCAGAGAATATTGGGGCTACATAGACCTGGCATAAGGCAGCATCTTAGGAAAACATCTCGTAAACAGAATAAACTGCAGTGTGAATGCAGCCTGGTAGTACCTTAGAAAGGAGGGGAGTTTGACTGGGGAAAAGGCACAGAGAAAAGGGTTAAACGATATCTTCTCTGGGGTTCATGTTCCACTGAAAATGGGAACCCCTCAGCTGCTTTAAAGTAAAATCAAATCAAATCAAAATAAATCTGGAAATCTGATCCCCACTGACTAACCCTGTGGAATGCCTTAATGTGGTATCTGTGCAGGATGTGCCAGGGTCACTGTCATGCTATAGATTAAACCTGCAGATCTAGTGTATACAGCACATATAATTTAACAAAAATAGAGTTAGAGATCAAACATTCATGTCTGAGTATGAAACATTCAGTCTTTCATTTTATAGTTCACTTCACAAAAGAGAGATAAAGTGTTCAACTGCAAACACCCTGTGCAGCTGCAATAAAAGTTTGTAGTTAATAAGTTGCATTCATTTCCTTCACTTCGGTGCCTTTTTTGATTCAACAGTTATTTTTTTTGTGTGTGTGTTGGCTTTTTCTCTCCAGGGTCTACCAGAACTGCTAAGAATTCCAAGCATCATTTGAGAATGCTGTTCTACTGTGTTTTGTTTGCATGACTGGCATACTCTTCATTGCACAAAACAACTCCAAAATGCCTATAAAAGTATTTATCAATTAGAATCTTTGTGTGTGTCTACCAGAGAGAGAGAGAGAGAGAGAGAGAGAGAGAGAGAGAGAGAAAGCATCAAACACACATTATGAGAGGTCTTGGGTTGTCTGGGAAATATTATAGTATGATGTCAGCTCTCTGAACTATAGTTTCTTTATTTGGTTTATTGCATTTTTTAAAAAAGATTGACTGATTTGGGCCCCAGCAGACCCCTCTTCATGAACTTTAAGGCTCCTTGAGAATAAACAGTCCTCCAGCTCCCATTAGGTACTTGTATAAGTCATTTATTTTACACTGAAGAGACATTCAGAAATGACAGCGCAAAACAGATATTTAAAAAACAAAAGGCGTTCATTTGAGACAAACAGGTTGTGTGCAAAGGCCATTCACTAGGCACATTCACTGTGGCTTTTGCAGTGGAATGCAAGAGAGGGGGGATTTACCACAGACTCTTAATTACATTAAACAAACTGAACTAGCTCAGTCAGTGCATCATGTTTAATAGCACTCCATCGGGTATACAAGTACTATGTTTGACTAAAGGTTTTGTTCAACAGTCTTGAGAAAGAGCTATGCAGGGCAAGGCGTTCTAGCTGATTATTTTCTACTCATTATTTATTAGGGCGGCAGAGGGGACAGTGCTTTAAAAAGCATGATTTAAATTTAAAGTCTGAAATGTGTAAAGAATGCACATTGCCTACTTTATTGACAAAAAAACCCCACATTCTATGTTTTCTGGAATTATTAAGAAGTAACCCTGGCTCCAAATCCTCTTTGTTCACCTCTTTTACTAGGCTACTTAATGACCCATTGGGATCTCCAATAACATATGCAGTGTTTACACCCTAGTTAACATAACGTGTCCCCCTAGAAGACAATAGGATGCCACTTTTCAGCTGGTGAACAAATGTTTGCCAAGATTACAGAGCAGGAACGCAATTCAACCAAGTCACCCAGTTTTAAAGCACATACTTTCCACCATTAAATATTTGTATTATAATATTTTTACATACCACCCCAATCCCTGAGCCGTGAGACATTCCATGGGTTCTAGCACTTACCCCCAGGGTTCAGTTTCCCTGGAATGAAGGGAAGTGGAGACTGTGGTGACTTTAGGATATATAGCTTATTTAAAGGTAAAGGTAAAGGGACCCCTGACCATTAGGTCCAGTTGTGGCCGACTCTGGGGTTGCGGCGCTCATCTCGCTTTATTGGCCGAGTGAGCCGGGATACAGCATCTGGGTCATGTGGCCAGCATGACTAAGCTGCTTCTGGTGAACCACAGCAGCACACGGAAATGCCGTTTACCTTCCCGCCGGAGTGGTACCTATTTATCTACTTGCACTTTGACATGCTTTCGAACTGCTAGGTTGGCAGGAGCAGGAACCGAGCAATGGGAGTTCACCCCGTCGCGGGGCTTCGAACCGCCGACCTTCCGATCAGCAAGTCCTAGGCTCTGTGGTTTAGACCACAGCACCACCCATGTCCCCCTGATAAATAATTTATACCCTGAGCCAGGGCCAGCCCTGTGGGCATCCCATCTATACCCATTAATCCCACCCATTCATGAATAGAAATAGTCCTATTTTTATCTTAATAATAAATAATAATAATAATAATAATAATAATAATAATAATAATTATACAAATGCCGCCCATCTGGGTTGCCCCAGCCACTCTGGGTGTCTTCCAGTAAAATATAAAAAAAGCACAATAAAACATCAAACCTTGAAAACTTCCCTATACAGGGCCGGCTCCAGAAGTATTCTAAAAGTCATATACCGTATTTTCCAGTGTATTAGATGAGGTTTTTTGACTCAAAAATCATGTCAAAAACTGGGATCGTCCTATACATGGATAGTGGCATGGGGGGAGAAGTGGCACGCCCACCAGCCAGCCGGTTGGTGGGAGCGCAACTTCCCCTGATGCCATTTTGCACGGGAAACAATCTAGGGAGTGTTTCCTGACCACAGCTGCATGAGGGGAGGGAGAAGCTCAAGAACTTTGGGCCATCTCCCCTAATTTTCTTAAAATTGAGTTCCCCAAAATAGGGGCGGGGGGAGGTCTTATAGATGGAAAAATACAGTAGTTGATTATCTGTTCAACATTTGATGGAAGGGCATTCCACAGGGTAGGTGCCATTACTGAGAAGGCACTGTGAAATGTTGAAAGAAAAGTGCTAGCAGGCATAATCTAGAAGTGGGTGGCTTGCCTGGTACCTTCATTGCATATCTTTTCCCAAGCTAATTAAACATGCTATGTATTTTGTGCTTTTTATACTGTAAATTGTCAAAATATTTGAAATTCAACAAAAATTAATAGGCAAAAAAGGGGAATCAATCAGCCTCTGAGGGCAGACCATCCTAATAGGTCCCCCCGCCTCTGTGGAGTGGAAAAGGTGCTGTAAGCCTAAATCACAACAGGAAGTGACCTGACTGTGACAAGGGACTGATGTAAGTATCCTCCACTTTCAGATCACCCTCTTTCTGCCCAGCTGAGAAAATAAGCTGCAGGGTATGGCCTACCACATGTGTTGGACCGGTGACATGTTGGGGCAGCCCTATGGTCATTTACTTTCCCTGGTTAGCAGAGGGGATGGCACACGGCACAGCAACTAACTGCCTGTGCTGTGTGCCCCTTACCCAATCTGCCCTACCTCCCACACTATACACCCCCCCTACCCTGAACCACTGTGATTGTCACTCTGCCCTGCTCTCTCCAGCTCTGCTTATCCCAGGTACACCCCCTGTCCTTCCATTCAAAAACATTGAAAACTCCAAAAAAGTCAAAAAACAGTTAAAAACAATATTAAACAATTTAAACACTGGAGCAAAAATAACAGAAACAAAAGTCGCTGTGCAATACCCCAACCCAAAACCTGTTCAGCTGCTTCAGTTTTTGTATATGGAGAAAATTGGGACCCCCACCCTCCTACGCCAGGTGGCAAAGGCATGCAAAACTTAAAAAAAAATCTGGAAGCAGCTATAAATGAGTTAAAGTTAATAGATGTTACTGGACTACAATTCCTGATAGTCTAAAGAACTTTAGAACTGGTGTATTAGCATAAAGAAGAAACTGGTGCATAAAGAAGAAAATATCTCATGGAAAGAAGCAAAAGTAACATAGATCCATAACTTTAAAAAAAAATAATAATAATAATTTTTATTAACAGGCCAATCACATCACATTATCCAAATCACATTAGTTCCAAATTATACAGCCAAATTTTAAATTTTGTTGGGGGTACCCATACATCATGCTCCGCACGAGTCCAAAACTCCAAATGAGTCCAAACATCACTTATATTACTGCTTTAATTAGACAGTTCTATCCAGTTCAATCCAGATAGTCCTTTATTACTGTCAGGGGTTCAGGGAGAGAGGCGCAGAGGAGGGAGGAGACCGAGAGTGAGGGAGAAGGATTCCAGCCTGACGAGGAAGAGGACGACAATGACCCGAGATGGTCCATGAGTCCGTCCAGTGAATCGGAGGATTCCCAAAAGGGAGCCCCCCTGGTCAAGCCAAGGGGAGCCCAAGGGGGAAGCAGTCAGGAGCAGGGGAACGTAGGGGGAACCGCCAGTGGGAGTTGGAGATCGAGACCGGCTTCTCCACCGGAACGGAGTGAAGAGGGTGGAGTTACCAGTGTGTCGGGAGGAACAGAACAAGGAGCAGAGGGGGGAAGGAGATCAGGGCAAGACGTCCTGCCGGAAGAGGCGGAAAGCAGTACCGGGAGCAGTGTGGCTGTTGAAAGGAAGGTCAGGAGCAACGTACGCGCGCCAAGTTCAAATGTGGAGGCGCGCGGAAGTGGGGAGAGCTCTGGGGAGGAGCCTGGTGCTAAAGCACGAAGGAGGGGGCAGCAGGCAGGAGAAGACTCAGCCTCTGGGGAGTCCCGGAAAGAGGGAACACAGGGGGGCAGGAAGACCCTGCGGAAAAGGAAGGAGAGGAAAAGGTGGAGCAGCACAAGCCTCTTAAATTGGTGCAGGGGAGGGACGGATTCAGAGGGGACTTCTAACATCTAAGGGTAACAGATGCGGAGCCACGGACTTTGGATGTAATGACGACAATGATCTTCAATAAAACCTTTTGTATATAACTTGGACTGGACTTTGGTCTCTTGTGAGCTGGGACCCAGGGTGGCTCTGACAGTAAGTCCCCTCTCAAGAACGCAAAAATTTTTTTTTGCAAAGCTCACGAACGGTGACAGCCATGAGTGCGGAGGAGCAGTTGACAGCTCTGCGAACTACAGTTTCCGAACTCACTGCTGCAGTCCTTGCGTCTCAGAAGAAGCATGACGAAATGGAGAAGCGCTGCCAGGACCTGCAAACCAGGTGGGAACGTGCAAGCAGGGAAGGGTTCCCAGGGTCCAGATCAGAAGGGATTGGACTTGGACGGAGGGGGGGCAGACTAGTCACCCACTTCGATGGGAACCTGAAGCACTACCCCAGTTTCAGAGCAGACGTTTTGTATGCATTGCACTTGCTTCGTCATGACTTTAAAGATGAGGAGGAGAAAGTGGGGTTTATTGTTTCTCACTTGCATGGGCCGGCCAGAGACTGGTTGCGCAATTTGTGGCGTGAAGATGGCCCTGCCCGCCGCGATGCAGATGAATTCATTAAAGCAATGGATGCCTGCTTCCAGTCAACTGTAGATGTGGATCTTGCACGCAGGGAAATTTTTGGATTGCGGCAAGGCAAAGCCACTGTGCGTCAGTACCATTCCAGATTTTTTGCTTTACTGACTGCGCTAAGCTGGGAGAAGGATGGTGCACCTGTGAGGGATTTGTTCTGGGAGGGGCTCAGCGGTCCCATTAAGGATGAACTTGCCAGGGGAGACAGACCCCAGACCCTGGAGGAGCTTGTGCAGAGGGCTTTGGCGATTGGGATAAGGCACGAGGGACGTCCTTGGCACACTGAGGAAGAACGTCAGGTGCGTCCACCAGCGAGGACGTCTTCTTTCATCCCCAGGGAGTTCAGTCAGTCACATCCTTCGCCACTGGGAAGGCAGGGGGAGGAGCCCATGGAACTTGGTGGTGCTAAGGCTCAAGCAACAGCCAGAGCCCCAGCTTCCGGTGCAGTAAAGGCACAGCCTCCTAGAGGGACCAGGAAGTGTTACATTTGCGACAGTGCACAGCACATGGCGAAAGAGTGTCCCCAGAGGCTGCAGAAACACACTGCAGCTTTAGCAACTGTTGCAGCAGAAATGATGCAAGCAGAGCAACCTCAGGGAAACGACAGTGCCTGGCTGGAAGCAGAGCTGCTGGGGCTCAGCCAGGCGAATCTGTAGAGCAGTCCCCAGCGCTTTTGCAACGCACAGACCCTTTACCACCCAAGCCAGCGGTGCAGCTCACTGCAACACTTCAGTTGCCGAATGGAACCACCCTGGAAGTCCCCATCACGATTGATTCTGGGAGCAACGCAGATTTTGTGGGGACGCACTTTGTCAAGCAGCATCGCATAGCGCTTCTGCCAGCGACAACACCTCTGAACGTAGTCACGGTGGATGGCAGGAAATTGCTAGGAGGACAAGTTGTGCAACAGACGCCTCCCATGGTGATGAGGATTGGAAATCATCGAGAAGTCATCAGCTTCAATGTCACCCGCCTTTCAGACACGCCTATAGTATTAGGCATGAGTTGGCTGGAGAGACACAGTCCTGCTGTAGCGTGGTACCAACGGCAGATCACCTTTTGCTCATCGTACTGTGCTCAACATTGCATCCAGTCCAGCCAGGAGGAGGGAGCTGAGCAGCAGTTGCAACTTGGCATGGTGCAGGCAGTACCCCGCAAGTACGAGGGGTTCCTGGAGGTTTTCTGCGAGAAGGAAGCTGACCAGTTGCCGCCCCACAGGCCTTATGATTGTGCCATCGACCTGGTGCCAGGGGCGCAGTTGCCGACTGCAAAGCTGTATTCCATGTCTGAGGACGAGATGCAAGAACTCAGGGAGTTCATAGAGCACAATTTGAAGCGCGGATTCATCCGAGAATCGAAAGCGGTGGGGGGCAGTCCTGTTTTCTTTGTAAAGAAGAAGGACACGCCCCAAAAAAGACTCATTGTGGACTATCGATTCATAAACAGTAAGACCAAACCCAAGGCCTTCCCCATGCCCAAGATAGATGATCTCCTGGCAACCGTAAGGAAGGGGAAGATCTTCACCAAATTGGATCTGCGTGGAGCGTATAACCTCATACGCATCCGGGAGGGCGATGAGTGGAAGACGGCCATGTTCACGCCTCTGGGCACGTACGAATACAGAGTGATGCCATTTGGTCTCCAAAATGGATCTCACGTCTTTCAAGCATTTATGCATCACGTGCTAGCGGGACTTCTCTACAAGAAATGCGTGTGTTTCCTCGACGACATCCTGATCTTTTCGGAAACGGAGGAGGCCCATGAGAAGGACGTAAAGGAAGTCCTGCAGAGACTACGGGAGAACAAGCTCTACGCCAAGTTAGAGAAGTGCCAGTTTGATGTGACGGACGTGGATTTCCTAGGCTACAAGCTGTCCGACAAGGGGCTGGCCATGGACAGCGCCAAGGTCCGCGCGGTGTTGGACTGGAAGAGCCCTCGCAATCGGAAGGAAGTCCAAAGATTCATCGGCTTCGCCAACTTCTACCGCAAATTCATCAGAGGTTTTGCAAAGGAGACGGCAGCGATCACGGACACTCTCAGTTCCAAGAAAAAGAGGTTCGTGTGGACGGAACAGGCGGAGCGCTCTTTTCAGAAGCTTAAAAGCCTTTTCGCCTCCGAGGAGCAGCTGCTGCACGTGAATCCAGGCAAGCCCATACGAGTAGAGACCGACGCGTCAGACAGAGCGGTTGGAGCCGTACTCCTGCAAGAAGATCCACATGGAAACTGGAGACCCGGTGCCTTTTACTCCAGAAAGCTCAGCAAAGCGGAGCAAAACTACACCATATGGGACAGGGAGCTGTTGGCCATTCACGCAGCGTTCAAAGCGTGGCGACATTTCCTCATTGGAGCCAAGCACACAGTGCAGGTCCGCACGGATCACAAGAATTTAGAGTATTGGCGCACGGCGAAACTCCAGAGCCAAAGACACATGCGCTGGGCAGAGTTCTTCGCGGATTTCGACTTCAGGATAGAGTACGTCCCAGGGGACTCCAACGTTATAGCCGATGCGCTCTCCAGGAAACCGCAATATCTTGAGGAAGCGGCGCCAATAGCAGCCAGGCACATTTTTGCACCGCAGGCGTGGGCGTGCGCTGCCATCGCTGTCGACCTGGACGCAGTGCGACGCGCGTTGCAGGTAGATCAGTTTGCACAATCCAAAATAGAGGAGCTGCGTAGGGGTTCGCTGAGAGACGATGAGTTCCAGTTACGCGACGGACTGTTAACTCACAAGGGTGCCCTCTACGTGCCGAGCGACGAGCTCCGAGCAAAGGTTCTGCAGCAGTTGCACGACGCTCCCAGTGCGGGCCATTTCGGCAGGGAGAAGACAATAGAACTGGTGGCCAGGGACTTTTGGTGGCCCCAGATGCGAGGAGAAGTAGCGGAGTACGTCGCCAGATGTGACACTTGTCAGAGGTCCAAGCCAGTACACCAGAAGCCGGCGGGCTTGCTGGAACCACTGGAAACACCACAGCAACCGTGGGAGAGGGTGGCGCTGGACTTCGTCACTGACCTGCCCAGTTCCAGAGGCAAGACGGCGGTACTGGTGGTGGTGGACTTGTTCACCAAGATGGCGCACTTCATTCCCTGCGCGAAGGTGGCGACGGCGGAACAGACCGCCAAGCTCTTCATCGACCACGTGTTCCGGGCGCATGGGCTGCCGCGGGCCATCCTGTCCGACAGGGGGCGCCAGTTTATTTCCAATTTTTGGCAGAAGCTCCTAGGTATCCTGCGCGTCAAGATCAACCTAGCGTCGGCAAGACATCCACAAACCAACGGCCAGGCCGAGAGGGTCAACGCGATCATGCAGCAGTACCTGAGATGTTATGCAAATCAGCGACCCACAGCTTGGGTGGACTACCTACCGATGGCGGAGTTTGCCTACAACAACACGAAGCATGCGTCGACGGGGGTGACGCCGTTCTTCGCGAACAATGGACGTCATCCCAGGACCTTCCCGGGGTTCGTAGCACCAAGAGAGGGGGAGCCGCAAGAGGCCGACCAGTTCGCTGCAGAACTACAAGAGGTGCACGAGGAGCTGCGGAGACATTTGGAGCTAGCCAAACAAGCATATAAGGTGCAGGCAGACAAAGGCAGAAGAGTGGGAGAGGACATCCAGGTGGGGGACTGGGTGTGGTTAGCGGCCCAGGCGATGCCAACCAAGTCGTTGGCCAAGAAGAAGCTAGGGCACAGGCAGCTAGGACCATACCAGGTGGAGGCTAAGATCAACCCCGTGGCTTTTCGACTGGCCCTCCCCGAAGGTTCCAGAGTCCACCCGGTTTTTCATAGGTCGGTGCTCACTCCCTACAAGGCCCCGCACAGGTTTCAGGAGTCTGAAACAGTACCGCAGCCACGCACAGAGTCACCTAGGAGGGAGGGATCGCCTAGGGTCGAACCACTCAACGAGGTCACAGAGATCCTGGACTCGAGATGGGGGGAAGAGGGAATAGAATACTTTCTAGTCAGAGAGGGTGCACCAGTCAGTGCCAGTGGGTGGGTGCCGGACTACGCTTTAGACGAACCTCTTTTAAAGGACGAGTTCCATGCCCTTTTCCCACATAGACCCATGCCAGCCGAGTACTTCGATGACTGGCTCTTTACCCCCACATGTTCAGGCAGCACTTTCCACGGCTTTTCTTCAGCCGAGGAAAGAACGCCGAACTCAAACTCGCCCAGGGGATCGTGTTCGGGGGTGGACACAGAGCCCTCTTATTGGTGGGATGAGCAACCAGAGGAAGCCTGGCGCAAGAAATGGCTGAAGGGGCCTTGGTCGGCAGCACCAGACGAAGTAGCAATGGAAGAGGGAACTGCGAACATTTTGGGTGAAGAACCCGAATTCGAACACACGTACACCGAGCTGCCAGCAGAGGTCATGGACGTAGCCGAACTGTATCCTGCATCTACCTCCGAGGAGCTGCAGTTCCCACAACCCGCACCCGATGGGGAGGAGGGGGGAAGGGGGGGCTTCGAGGGGGGGATGGATGTCAGGGGTTCAGGGAGAGAGGCGCAGAGGAGGGAGGAGACCGAGAGTGAGGGAGAAGGATTCCAGCCTGACGAGGAAGAGGACGACAATGACCCGAGATGGTCCATGAGTCCGTCCAGTGAATCGGAGGATTCCCAAAAGGGAGCCCCCCTGGTCAAGCCAAGGGGAGCCCAAGGGGGAAGCAGTCAGGAGCAGGGGAACGTAGGGGGAACCGCCAGTGGGAGTTGGAGATCGAGACCGGCTTCTCCACCGGAACGGAGTGAAGAGGGTGGAGTTACCAGTGTGTCGGGAGGAACAGAACAAGGAGCAGAGGGGGGAAGGAGATCAGGGCAAGACGTCCTGCCGGAAGAGGCGGAAAGCAGTACCGGGAGCAGTGTGGCTGTTGAAAGGAAGGTCAGGAGCAACGTACGCGCGCCAAGTTCAAATGTGGAGGCGCGCGGAAGTGGGGAGAGCTCTGGGGAGGAGCCTGGTGCTAAAGCACGAAGGAGGGGGCAGCAGGCAGGAGAAGACTCAGCCTCTGGGGAGTCCCGGAAAGAGGGAACACAGGGGGGCAGGAAGACCCTGCGGAAAAGGAAGGAGAGGAAAAGGTGGAGCAGCACAAGCCTCTTAAATTGGTGCAGGGGAGGGACGGATTCAGAGGGGACTTCTAACATCTAAGGGTAACAGATGCGGAGCCACGGACTTTGGATGTAATGACGACAATGATCTTCAATAAAACCTTTTGTATATAACTTGGACTGGACTTTGGTCTCTTGTGAGCTGGGACCCAGGGTGGCTCTGACAGTTACTTTCTTTCTCTTTTTGTGATTATCGTATATTCCTTTCTTTACAATCTCTGATAATTTTCACAAGCAGATTGAAAACAGGCATCCTCTGTGTGGGTTTTGTACTCTTCAAAGATCATATCGCTCAGGGACAGCCTCTGTTCAACGCTTCCATTAAAAAAAAAATAATCTTCGGTCTGTTCCTTTACTTTTCTCAGGCTTGCCAAATAAATTAAATGAATCAGGAGGCTCTGTCAGGTCAAGCTTGCGTTCCAACACTCCTTCTCTTTCGAACGATCCTGATTCTCCTCCCCCTGTCCTTCTTTCTCCGGCAAGCCTATCTTGGCGAGACGCCATTTTTTAACTGCGTCATAAAAAAATTTCCTCTTTCTCACCGTTTACCAATCCTCTCTCCTGTTATAATCCATCCCACACAGTTCTTGAATTCCTGCTTGTGATTAATAAAAACGCAACTGTCAGAGCTGCCTCCAGGTCCCAGCTCACAGAGGACCAACGCTAGGCTGTAGTTATGTACTAAAGTCTTTATTGAGATTCAGTTTCCATTTTAAAGCCGCAGCGTGCAGCTCTACGTCCCGACCTTAGACCGGCGAAGTCCCGTCTGAGTCTCCTCCCCTTCCACACCAGTTTAAGACCCACGCCTTGCTCCACCTCTTCCTAAGTTCCTTTCTCCTCTGGGCCCTCCTGCCCGCTAGGGTCTCATCTTTCCTGGACTCCTCTGACGCTGACCCTGACGATTCTTGCCCCTCCTTCCGGCGGGCTTTAGGACCTGGTTCCCTATCCGGGCTACCTTCTGTGCCGCTCGCCTGTACCTTTGAACTTGGCGCGCGCGCCCAGCCTGCAACTTTCCTCTTGACCGTTAACTCGCTCTCCGATGGAGGCGTGGTCAACCCTGACTCATCTTCTCTCACTGGTGGTGCATATGTGGGCTCTGACACCTGGAACTCCTCCCCCCCACTGTGCTCTGGTGGGGAAGCTGGTCCTGATTTCCAACTGCTGCTCTGGGAGTCCCCGCTGGCCCCTTGCTTCGGGGTGTCCCCCTTGGCTCGCCCCTTGCCCTGCCCATCGGCGCCCCCTTCTGTGAATCTTCCGATTCGCTGGAGAGGCTCATGGAATCTCTCGGGCTGCTGTCATATTCTCCTACGCTGCCTTCGGATTGCTCCCCCTCGCTCTCCATCTCTTCTCCTCCCTGCGCTCCCGCTGAGTCCCTGACATCCATCCCCCCCTCGAAGCCCCCCCTTCCCCCCTCCCTCTCTTCTGGCGTGGGTTCCGGGTGCTCCAATGCTGTGGGGGTGCATGCCGGATACCGGTCTTTCCCCCTGGCATGCTGCCAGTCCGTGACGGGTACATCAACGTCGCTCTCCTCCGCTTCCATCTCGTTGCCGGCGTGCTCGAACCCAGGATCCTCCCCCAACCCGTCCATGCCCCCTTGTTCCCCCATTTCCTCTGGGGAGTCTGCGTGCCAGGGCCCTCTGAGCAGTCCCCTGCGCCACTCCTCCTCGGGTTGAGTGTCCCACCAATAAGAGCGTTCCGCACCCAAGTCTGAGACCGACCCCTCCGGCGAGGTAGTCTCTGGAACCGTCTCCTCAGCCGAGGAGAACCCCTGAAACGTACTGGTT
Source organism: Podarcis cretensis (assembly GCF_951804945.1). Lineage (NCBI taxonomy): Eukaryota > Metazoa > Chordata > Lepidosauria > Squamata > Lacertidae > Podarcis > Podarcis cretensis. The sequence continues at coordinate 25,315,006 of NC_137178.1, forward strand.
GAGAGTGTGGGGGTGAAAAGATATTCGTCAAAATAATCCTCCGGCATGGGCCTGTGTGGGAAGAGTGCGTGGAACTCGTCTTTGAGGTAGTGCTCCTCCACCGCATAGTACGGCACCCAGCTGTTGGCGCTGGCCGGGGCACCTTCCCTTGCGATGAGATATTCGACCCCCTCTTCCCCCCATCTCGAGTCCAAAATCTCCGTCACCTCGTTGAGTGGCCCCGCCCTCGGCGACCCCCCTGTCCTGGGTGCGTCACTAAGCGGACTTGGGAGCCGTCCCTGGCTCCTGAAACCTGTGAGGTGCCTTGTAGGGCGTTAGCACCGATCTATGAAAGACCGGGTGCATTCTGGAACCCTCCGGTAGTGTCAAACGGAAAGCCACTGGGTTGATCTGTGCCTCGACTAGGTAAGGGCCCAGCTGCTTGTGTCCTAGCTTCTTCTTAGCTAAGGATCTGGCCGGCACTGCCTGGGCCGCTAACCAGACCCAGTCCCCTACCTGTATGTCCTCCCCCACTCTTCTGTGTTTGTCTGCTTGCACCTTGTATGCGTGTTTTGCTAGGTCTAACTGTCTACGGAGCTGTTCATGGACCTCCTGTAACTCCTCTGCCAATGCCTCTGCTCCCTGCGGCTCCCCCTCCCCCTCTTTCTCTAAGCCCGGGAAGGTCCTGGGATGTCGCCCGTTGTTGGCGAAAAACGGTGTCACCCCCGTGGACACGTGTTGTGTGTTGTTGTAGGCAAACTCGGCCAGGGGCAGGTAGTCCACCCAAGTCGAGGGCTGCTGGTTAGCGTAGCATCTCAGGTACTGCTGCATGATGGCGTTGACCCTCTCCGCTTGTCCGTTGGTCTGCGGGTGTCTTGCCGACGCTAGGTTGACCTTGACGTTCAGGATCCCCATCAGCTTCCGCCAGAAACTCGAGATGAACTGGCGCCCCCGGTCGGACAGGATAGACCGTGGCAGGCCGTGCACCTTGAACACGTGGTCTATGAACAGCTTGGCTGTCTGTTCCGCTGTGGCCACCTTCGCGCAAGGAATGAAGTGCGCCATCTTGGTGAACATGTCGACTACCACGAGTACTGCTGTTTTGCCCCTCGAGCTGGGCAGGTCAGTGACAAAGTCCAAGGCCACCCTCTCCCACGGTTGGGACGGGGTCTGTAGCGGTTCTAACAGTCCCGCCGGCGGTCTGTGTACTGGTTTGGCCCTTTGGCATGTGTCGCACCTCGTGACGTAATCCGCGACTTCTCCCCGCATCTTGGGCCACCAAAAGTCTCTGGCTACTAATTCCACCGTCTTTTCCTTGCCGAAATGTCCGGCGCTGGGTGCGTCGTGTAGCTGTTGCAGTACTGTCGCGCGGAGTTCATCTCCCGGTACGTAGATGGCCCCCTTGCGGAGGAGCAGTCCGTCGCGTATCTGGAACTCGTCGTCCTTCGCCGTGCCGCTGCGCACCTCCTCCATCTTGGATCGCACGAAGGAATCTGTTCGCAGCTCGCGTCGTATCGCTTCCAGGTCTACGGTGGCTGAAGCGCATGCCCACGCCTTGGGTGCGAAAATGTGTTTGGCCGCTACCGGTGCTGCTTCCTCCAGATACTGCGGCTTCCTGGATAGCGCATCAGCCATGATGTTGTTGTCTCCGGGGATATATTCTATCCTGAAGTCGAAATCCGCAAAGAACTCCGCCCAGCGGATGTGTCTCTGGTTCAGGAACCGCGCTGTGCGCCAGTACTCCAGGTTCTTATGGTCCGTGCGAACTTGCACCGTGTGTTTGGCTCCGATGAGGAAGTGCCGCCACGCCTTGAATGCTGCATGAATGGCCAGCAACTCTCTGTCCCAGATGGTGTAGTTCTGCTCCGACTTGCTGAGTTTCCTGGAGTAGAAAGCACACGGCCTCCAATCCCCTTGCGGGTCTTGCTGCAACAGGACTGCCCCCACGGCTCTGTCGGAGGCATCCGTCTCCACCCTCATGGGTTTGCTGGGGTTCACATGCAGCAGTTGTTCCTCGGAAGCGAAAAGACGCTTGAGTTTCTGAAAAGACTGCTCCGCCTGCTCCGTCCAGATGAACTTCTTCTTCTTGGAGCTGAGGGTGTCCGTGATGGCCGCCGTCTGCATAGCGAAACCCTTGATGAACTTGCGATAAAAGTTAGCAAAGCCGACAAACCTCTGGACCTCCTTCCGATTGCGCGGGCTCTTCCAGTCCAGTACTGATCGTACCTTGGCGCTGTCCATGGCGATTCCCTTGTCGGACAGCTTGTAGCCCAGGAAATCCACCTCCGTCATGTCGAACTGGCATTTCTCCAGTTTGGCGTAAAGCCTGTGCTCCCGTAGTCTTTGCAGGACTTCCTTGACATCTCTCTCGTGAGCCTCCTGCGATTCCGAGAAGATCAGAATGTCGTCCAGGAAGCAGACGCACTTCTTGTAGAGGAGCCCCGCTAACACGTGATGCATGAAGGCTTGGAAGCAGTGGGAGCCATTTTGTAAACCGAAGGGCATAACCCTATACTCATAGGTGCCCAAGGGCGTGAACATGGCCGTCTTCCACTCGTCGCCCTCCCGCATGCGTATAAGATTGTACGCCCCTCGTAGATCCAGCTTGGTGAAGATGCGTCCCTTCCTCACCGTCGCGAGCAAGTCATCGATCTTGGGCATCGGGAAAGCCGTGGGCTTGGTTTTCGAGTTTAAAATTCTGAAATCAACTACCAGCCTCTTTTGGGGCGTGTCTTTTTTCTTCACAAAGAACACAAGACTGCCCCCCACTGCTTTGGATTCTCGGATGAATCCCCGCTTCAAATTGTGATCTATGAACTCCCTGAGCTCTTGCAGTTCGTCTTCAGACATGGAGTACAGTTTTCCGGTCGGCAGCGTTGCCCCCGGCAGGAGGTCAATCTTGCAGTCGTAGGGTCTGTGGGGAGGCAGCTTGTCCGCTTCCTTCTCGCAGAAGACCTCCAAAAACGCCTTGTACTTGTCGGGTATCGCTTGCAGCATGCCCAGTTGTAGCTGTGGGTCATCCTCTTGCCCCTCGTCCTCCTGGTTAGTCATGATGCAATGTTCTGCGCAGTAGGAGGAGAAGGTCAATTTACGCTGGTACCATGCCAATGCCGGGCTGTGCCTGTCCAACCAGCTCATGCCCAACACTATGGGCGTGTCTGACAGTTGGGTGACGTTGAAGCTGATGACTTCGCGGTGATTTCCAATGCGCATCACCATTGGCGGCGTTTGCTGTACCACCTGTCCCCCCAGCAATTCTCTTCCGTCGACTGTCACTACTTTCAGGGGCATCGTGGCAGGCAGGAGCGCTATGCTATGTTGCTTGATGAAATCCACTCCTATAAAGTCTGCATTGCTACCAGAGTCAATGGTAATAGGCACTTCCATGGTGAGCCCATTGGGAAGCTGGAGTGTTGCGGTGAGCTGCACCACTGGTTTTGGCGGGAGGGGGTCTGTGGGCTGTAAGATTCCTGGGGACTGCTTCACTGATTCGTCTGGCTGGGCCCCAGCGGCTCTGCTTCCAGCCAGACTTCGGCGTTTCCCTGCTGCGGTTCCCTCTGCTGAGCTGCTTCTGTTACTTTTGCTGAGGCTGCATTGTGCTTGCGGAGCCTCTGGGGGCACTCTTTTGCCATATGCTGAGCACTTTCGCAGATGTAACACTTCCTGTTCCCTCTAAGAGGCTTCACCTTGGCTGCTCCTGGTGTGAGGGCTCTGGTCGCTGACTGAGCCTTGGCACCACCTATCTCCATCGGCTCCTCTCCCCCTCCCAGTGGAGGCGTGGATTGAGCGCGCGCTGAGTCTCTGGGGAAGAAAGGAGGTGCCCTTGCTGGCGTGCGTCCCCAACGCCCTTCATCTTTGCTCCAGGGACGTTCTTCTAGCCGCACACCAATCGTCAGCGCCTTCTGGACCACTTCTTGAGTGCTCCGTGGCCTCTCCCCCCTTGCGATTTCGTCTTTCACAGCCCCGTTGAGCCCCTCCCAGAACAGGTCCCTGACGGACGCTGAGTCTTTTTCCCATCCCAGCGCGTTGACCAATGCAAAAAAGCGGGAATGATATTGCCTTACAGTGGCTCTGCCTTGTTTCAAACCGTGAATCTCTTTTCTAGCGACATCCACATCTATCTCCGATAAAAAACAATCGTCCATTGCCTTAATGAAGGCTTTTGCGTTTTGGAGGGCTGGATCATTATCTCTCCACAGATTGCGCAACCACGCTTTAGCTTCTCCATGGAGATGCGTTAGTATGAAGCCTACTTTCTCCTGCTCATCTCTAAAGTCCTTCTCCAGCAACTTTAGCGCAAAAACTACGTCTGCTCTGAAGTTAGGATATTGCTGCAGACTCCCATCGAAATGCGACACCAGGCTCCCCCCTCTCTTCCCGAGCCCGATCCCTTCTGATTTGGCTGCCGGTGGCCCCTGTTTAGTCAACATTTCCAACCTGTTTTGCAGATCCTTGCAGACAGCATCTGATTCCTCTTCTCTCCTCCTTGCCACTCGTATTTCTGCGTTAAGTTGTACCACGGCATCTTGCAAAGCTGCCAGTCGTTCTTCTGTAGTCATCTTGTGCTGCTTTTGTGAGCTCGCGAAGCACCAATCTTCGCCCCTCGCTGCGTCCTCTCACGTTGCGAGGTTCTTTGAAATCTGAGACGGGACTTACTGTCAGAGCTGCCTCCAGGTCCCAGTTCACAGAGGACCAACGCTAGGCTGTAGTTATGTACTAAAGTCTTTATTGAGATTCAGTTTCCATTTTAAAGCCGCAGCGTGCAGCTCTACGTCCCAACCTTAGACCGGCGAAGTCCCGTCTGAGTCTCCTCCCCTTCCACACCAGTTTAAGACCCTCGCCTTGCTCCACCTCTTCCTAAGTTCCTTTCTCCTCTGGGCCCTCCTGCCCGCTAGGGTCTCATCTTTCCTGGACTCCTCTGACGCTGACCCTGACGATTCTTGCCCCTCCTTCCGGCGGGCTTTAGGACCTGGTTCCCTATCCGGGCTACCTTCTGTGCCGCTCGCCTGTACCTTTGAACTTGGCGCGCGCGCCCAGCCTGCAACTTTCCTCTTGACCGTTAACTCGCTCTCCGATGGAGGCGTGGTCAACCCTGACTCATCTTCTCTCACTGGTGGTGCATATGTGGGCTCTGACACCTGGAACTCCTCCCCCCCACTGCGTTCTGGTGGGGAAGCTGGTCCTGATTTCCAACTGCTGCTCTGGGAGTCCCCGCTGGCCCCTTGCTTCTGGGGTGTCCCCCTTGGCTCGCCCCTTGCCCTGCCCATCGGCGCCCCCTTCTGTGAATCTTCCGATTCGCTGGAGAGGCTCATGGAATCTCTCGGGCTGCTGTCATATTCTCCTACGCTGCCCTCGGATTGCTCCCCCTCGCTCTCCATCTCTTCTCCTCCCTGCGCTCCCGCTGAGTCCCTGGGGTGAAGGGTTATTAATATCACATCGTGCAAAGAAAAAAAAAGTTTTTTCTTCCACCCCCCCTTCTTTCCAAACATACAGTCTCCTAGTGGTGATTCATCAGAAGATTTTACTTATCCATCCGTCACTCCCGGTCACAGAGATCCATTAATCAGCAGTCTTATCTCTCGAACATTACTTGATTTATGTGCTTCAGCTTCATTCCAATCATATGTTTCCAATTATAATTCCAAGCTGAAGCTAACAAGCACACGCTAATTGGAATCGGCGTCAGGAAGATCTGACTTCACCGAGTGCTCGTGCCAAGTGTTCAGCACCCCCATCTCTCGGATCAGGGGGTGCATTGTGAACACCGCTGGCAAGGCAGCGCCCCCCATTTCCTGGGGGGTAGGAAGACTGCATACTTCCCATAGCAGCCCCTTAATTACCTCATATGGGTCAGAGAGATGTTATTGTCGGCCATCTTCCAACGCGCCACCTGGTGGCCCCCCACATAGATCCATAACCTTATTAAACGATGATCACAAGGTCCTGATAACAATTATGGCAAATAGACTAAATAATATTTTAAGATACTATATCAATGAAAAACAAAAATGATTTATTAAAATTAGATCATTTAAAAACCATATTCAAGAAGTAAGCAACATTATTGATAAGGCAAATAAGACAATTTAACAGCATTTCACAGCTGCTGAAAAAGCATTTGGTTGTATAGAATAGGGCTTCTTAATTACTGGATTACAGAAATTCCAATGTGGAAATTTGCTATCAATACAGACACCTGCAGTTCATGATTCTCTTATGGCCGTATTTAGAAATTTCAACTCACAGGCTCTTAAACAATGGCCTGCCAGTTTGTTTTGGGCTAACCACAACCACCTTTCCTGGACTGAAAAGTACAAGCTACAGCTAAAGGAAGGCAAACTGGGGAACAAACAGGATGTGCTCTTAAAGCATAATCAAGATTCTTTCTTTGCACCTAAAAGCTGGTGCTTTTCAAATTTGGCACCTTTCTCTGCTGCCCTGCAAATTAATTTAAATGATCATATGTAAGTAATTTAAGTCCATTGATTTCAATTGATCTGTCATGAGAATGCCTAACACTGGATAATACCCAATAAAAACACTGAAAAGGCTGTATGTAAAGGAATACAGAATTGGACCATTAATTGCAAACAGTACCACAGTGGAATAATGGAAGAAAATACTGTAAGTTTTCTTTTTGTAGCTTTAGCATTTGGTTTATTATTACTACAACTAAGGCTCTTTGGTAAGATGATGCATTTTACCATGGAATGTATAATAAAAACTTACTTCATTTCTCAAACAAATACATAAATAAAAGATGGGCAATTCGGGGGCCACCAGGGGGCGCAATGGAAGATGGCCGACAATAACATCTCTCCGACCCACACGAGGTAATTAAGAGGCTGCTATGGGAAGTATGCAGCCTTCCCGGCCCCCCCAAGGGGATGGGGGGGACTGCCTTGCCAGCGGTGTCCATAATTCACCCCCAGATTTGAAAGAAGGGGGTGCGGACACTTGGCACAAGCCCTCGTGTGAAGTCGACTCTTCCTGACGCTGTCTCCAATTAGCGCACTGGTTCGCTTTAGCTCGAAATATATAATTGGAAATACATAATTGGAAAGAAGCTAAAGCACATACATCAAGCGAAGATCGGGAGTTAAGACTGCTGATTAATGGATCTCTGGGAGCGGAGCGACAGGCGGGACAAATAAATCAAGTGATGAACCACCATTAAAAGACTGGTATGTCTGGAGTGAATCGTTGCAATTTATTTATCACAAGCAGGAATTTAAGAACTGTATGGAGTGAATTATTGTTCAAAGAGAGGATTGGTAAACATCAGACAATGGAGGAAAGTTTTATGATGCAGTTTCAAATGGCGTCTCGTTAAGACAGGCTTGCCTAAGAAGGACGGGGGGAGGAGGACCAGGATCATCGGAATGCGAAGGATTTTCGGAATGTGATCTAGACCTGGCAGAGCCCTCTGAGATATGTTTGGCAAGCCTGGGGAAATCAACGGACAGACTGAGGGAAAGTTCTTTACGGAGGTGTGGAATGGCATCTGTCCTTATGTGATATGATTTTTGGAGAGTGTAAAACCCACACAGAGGATGTTTGTTTTCAACCCGCTTGTGAAGATTATCAGAGATCGCAAAGAAAGGAATATATGATAACAAGAAGAAGATGAGGAAAGTAACAAAGAGACTATCTGGACAGAACTGGATAGAACTGTCTAATTAAAGCAGCAATATAAGTGATGTTTGGACCCCTTTTCGGAGCTTGAAGTATGGGTACCCCCAACAAAAATTTAAACATTTGGCTGTATAATTTGGAACTAATGTGATTTGGAAATAATGTGATTTGATTGGCCTGTTAATAAAAATTATATTAAAAAAAAAAGATGGGCAATTTGAGCATTTTTGCCATCTGTCATGGTACAATGAAAGAATGAGGACAACAAACAAAAACTCTTTGGGTGTATGCCAACTCTACATTTCTATGATTCTATGAAACATGCTTTATATCATTTCTCTACAGCAATTCAGCCCCATTTTTAGAATCCAAAGCAGCTCATGGGCACAATATTACAAAAGGGACATATAGTTCAGAAACAAGTTCAGCAAAAGAATAAAACTGCCCCCCAAATTATCACAACTACTGTAACAATTGGGAAATGTGTATATTAGGCAAAATTCCATGAATATTTACATAAGGATAAATTTATGCTAAAATGCTGATGGATTTTTATGAAGAGTTATGGTTTCAGAGGGTGGTGCTGTGGGCTAAACCACAAAGCCTAGGGCTTGCCGATCAGTAGGTCGGCGGTTCAAATCCCCACGATGGGGTGAGATTCTGTTACTTGGTCCCAGTTCCTGCCAGCCTAGCAGCAAAAGAATAAAACTGCCCCCCAAATTATCACAACTACTGTAACAATTGGGAAATGTGTATATTAGGCAAAATTCCATGAATATTTACATAAGGATAAATTTATGCTAAAAATGCTGATGGATTTTTATGAAGAGTTATGGTTTCAGAGGGACGCAGGTGGCGCTGTGGGCTAAACCACAAAGCCTAGGGCTTGCCGATCAGTAGGTCGGCGGTTCAAATCCCCGCGATGGGGTGAGATTCTGTTACTTGGTCCCAGTTCCTGCCAACCTAGCAGTTCGAAAGCACATCAAAGTGCAAGTAGATAAATAGGTACCGCTCCAGAGGGAAGGTAAACGGCGTTTCCGTGTGCTGCTCTGGTTTCGCCAGAAGCAGCTTAGTCATGCTGGCCACATGACCCGGAAAAACTGTCTGTGGACATACGTCGGCTCCCTCGGCCAGTAAAGCGAGATGAGCGCCACAACCCCAAAGTCGTTCATGACTGGACTTAACTGTCAGGGGTCCTTTACCTTTGCCTTTACTGTAACAATTAGTGGGCGATGCTAGTCTGGTCTGCATCAAATCCAGCAAAGAGGTTTATGACACCTTAAAGGCTAACAAAGTGTATTGGAACTAGAAATCAAGGCTGGCAGTTCAAGCAAGGACTTTGAAGAAGATTTTGATGAAAGGAAGAGTATGAAGTAACTGATCTTGGGAAGAGGCCCAGTTATAATGGCCAGGTAAGGGAGAATTGGATAGGTTATTTATTAAGAAACGGGTTGTGATGGGATGATGAGCTGCTTGTGCATAAAGCTTAGTCCTTCAGAGTTTGCTCAACTTAGCAAGGCTCTGTTTTTAGCGGAGCCCTTAAGCATGGCTCCCTCAGTCGCTGGCAGAATCCGACAGTGGGCGTTTACGGAATCTACTCCAGCATAAAAGCTCCTTGACGGAAACGCGTCGTCTAGATTCTCGGCGCGACAGTTTCCGGCGAGGAGTGGGTGTACCTATGGGAGGACCTGAGACTTCTCCGCTGTTATCGCTGGAAGACTCCCTGAGCCATTCCTTCGTCTCTCTCTCTCCCTGATCTCCCACTCTCCCCCTGCTGCTGCCTTCCGCCGCTGCTGAGTCTCTCCTGACTTCTGAGAGCCCCTCCACCTCCTGTCTTTTCGATGGCAGTTCCCTGACACGGGTGTTGGGATGTTACAATGTGTTTTCTTCTTTTTCTTTTGTTAGTCATATTGCAATTACACTGATTCATTTAAAGAGCAATAGATACTATTTAACTATCTGAATTCAATATTTTTAAAGATACAGTTCAGGTAGTTCTGTTTATCATGGCTCTAAGAAAAAATGTAAGCTGAATTCAATAAACAATAATTACACGAAGAACAATACACTGCAAAAGTATCCTCTTATGCTGCTAATTGGGTACTTCCAGTGTTTCAGTTATACTTATTGTCTTGGTCTCAGTTTAGTATATTTGTACTCTGAGGAACAGCAACAGAAAATAAGTGTTCAGACAGAGTCAAAAGAGCAGCTGGTACCAATGCTATGTGAAAAGAATGTTCCAAAAAAAGTTCAAGCATGTTCAATGATATCCATCATGCATCTCCTTCTAAGATTTCAAAGTCATATAGGAAAGTGCTAATTACTGCTCTAAGTAAGAGGAAGTCCGCTGTGAGTGGAATTAGAGAAGATACTTGAGTCACCTGACTTCGACTCAACCACCAGAGATTCAACTTTCAGGTTTGTCCTGAAAGTCACACGGGTCATTAAAGAAAATTAAACAAATTAAACAGAAGCAGCTGTAAATGAGTTAAAGTTAATAGATGTTGCGGGACTATAGTTCCTGATAGTTCCAGCCAGGATGGCCAATGGTCAGGAACAGTAGGAGCTGTAGTTGAGCATCTAAAAAGTCACAGGTTCTCAACCTCTGTGATATAGCATTAGCACCAGTTCTAAAGAAGAAAATATCCCATGGAAAGAAGCAAAAGTAGCACAGACCCATATCATTATTAAAGGATGATCACAAGGTTCTGGTAACAATTATGGCAAATAAACTAAATAATATTTTAAGATACTAGTATCAATGAGGAACAAAAATGATTTATTAAAATTAGATTACTTCAAAACCATATTCAAGAAGTAATCAACTTAATTGATAAGGCAAATAATACACTAAAGATCCAACTGACTATGTACAGTTTTATTTTTATTTTCAGCATTTATATCCTGCCATTTGCCTGATGGTTTCATGCTTCACCTTAAATACCAATCATTCTATTCCTCCCTTTATGCTACGCTTTAAATTCTATAGCTCTGCAATAGTGTATTAACTGATGGTTTGAGCTTCCAGATTATTTGGTGATGTATGACACTGAATGAGCATTACCCTATTTTTACTCAGTCAAAATTGAGTAAATATTAATTATTGAGTAAATATTTCACAAATATTAAAGTGTTTGTTATTAATCCATGCAAATACTCAAGAAAAATAATAATTTAACTGTAAGAATCCAAAAGCATAAGAAGAACCCACCAAACACCCACCTATTAAGCATCCGGTTTGCAACATTGGGCAACTGGAAGCTTCAAGAAAATCCACAGAAAGGGTGTGTCGGCAACCCCTTTCCTGTTGTCCCTCTCCTCAGAAACTAGTATTTCTCAGATACAGGTCTGGCAGCTGCCATCATTCTATCTGACTCCTTCAATGGTTTCCTGTGGCCTCAGATTCAGAGATGGGGGGCTGACAAACACATTTTGTCCTTTGTTTCCTCCCTGACCAGCTCTTCTAGCCAATCAAGAGCTGCAGGTAGTTGCTCCTTTGCATGCCTTTCACTAGCAGCTCCTAAACTGTCACCTTTCCTGGATCAATGCACACATAGTTTTATTCTTCCATCCTTCCAGTAACAAGGATTGCTTTTGTTTGTTGTTTCTAACAACAGATTGTGAAGCTGAGGCTCCAATACTTTGGCCACCTCATGAGAAGAGAAGACTCCCTGGAAAAGACCCTGATGTTGGGAAAGGTTGAGGGCACAAGGAGAAGGGGGTGACAGAGGACGAGATGGTTGGACAGTGTTCCCGAAGCTACCAACATGAGTTTGACCAAACTGTGGGAGGCAGTGGAAGACAGGAGTGCCTGGTGTGCTCTTGTCCATGGGGTCACGAAGAGTTGGACACGACTAAATGACTAAACAACAACAACAACAGTATCACAGTCCATCACCTATCAGACCCTTTCACATATCAGACCTGTAGATTCCACTGTGCAAATATCAGCAGGGAAGAAAACCAGACATCTAAATCCACCCTGCGTCAAACACAATTGCCTTGTTTTGTGTAATTGCTTTTCACTGTGCCTAGCGGAAAGGATTTTAAGATCATTGCAAGTTGTGGGTAGGTATTTTCATTGAGAAGAAAAATAAGGCACCATTGTTTCGAACTCTTACAAGAAGGCTATCCGATAAATAAGGTAGGCTAAAGCATTGCCATATGACTCAAGCTATTGACTTAGAAAAAGAACCTGACTCTAATATAAACTTGAATCCTGTATGATCAGATCAGTCATGCAAAGGCAACACAATTTACAGTGTGCTGTGTTTTACTCACAGTGTTTGGAATTGTCCTGGGAGCACAGTAACAATACATTTGTCTTCTGCATAAGTAACCAGATAGTTTTACGTATAAATGTTTTTAGTGTGGGGTATTTAGAATAATAAGTCTGGTTTGCTGAATGTGGCTATTCAGATGAAGTTCATTATGGCAAAAGAGCTGGAAGGAAAGCAAAGATTCCCATAGATCATCATTCATGAATTAAAGATGAGCAGTATATATAATATATTTTCCAACACAGAATGTTCTGGAATATGGTGCTCTTCTTACAGTTACCAAGTGATCCACATCCCTCAGCTTATTGTAGTTTGGTCTAAACTGTGATTTGGGTAATTACCTCCTGTTCACCAAAGCTCTCCCTCAGTGCTTAATGAACAATATACTACTCCTATGCAGCTGTTTTGCTTTATACTATTAATGTCTCATTGTTTCCCAATGTTCCCCTGACTGTCTGCTGTGTCCACCTGTTGTCTCTTGCACATTGTCTGCCAATGCTCTGGGTCATGTCCCATCTTTTTCATTCACTGATGCTGAAGAATACCACAACACAATGGAGCTTTGGTCCATGATGATAGCTGCTAGGCACCACAGTAAAATTAATAGCAACACTCTGCTATATTGCTCTTCACTTGCTAATTAATGCTTCATTACAACTGAGGATTCTCTAACTCAAGAGATGTCACAGTTTCCACTAAAGCAATTCGCTGTCTTCCCTTCTCTCTTTTTTTGTAAGAAAAAAATGAAACTATTTCGCTCATCACAAGCTGTCTTTTTGGATGCTTTCTTTGCAATAAAAACAAATTTGTAATGTTATTAAAGAAGGGGAAAGCACAGACAAATATTTGGAAGAGGTGAGTTATACACTGGGAAATATCCTACAGCAGAATTCTGATCACTTGACAACTTTAGTTGCCACAGTTTGCTCACAAAATGACCAAAAGTCCTGTTCCAACTTCTGTGGGTACAGACATTTCTGCACTGGGCTCCATCTCCAGGCACGCCAGGATTTGACCCTTGAACCTTAAAAGCAGGGCCATCTTTGCACCTCCACTTTTGACAGGGTCATTGAGCCAATGGGGGCAGCCAATTTTTACCACAAGAATACCAAGGAACAGATGCTATGTCATGCTATAACATCATTCCCATTGGGCCAATTATTCAGCAAATAAGAATTCTGTTGAGCTACTTTGACTTCAGCTCCACTGTCACTGCTTGAAGCAACTGCAAAGCTTTTCTCTCTCCCCACCCCCATTTAAGAAAGAAAATACACGTCTTTTACCTCATCTGAAATAAGCCTCAACAACATAAACCAATTTCAGACATTTTCACCTCACTCCCTAAAAAAAGCTAAAGGGACCCCTGACCATTAGGTCCAGTCGTGACCGACTCTGGGGTTGCGGCGCTCATCTCACTTTATTGGCCGAGGGAGCCGGCGTACAGCTTTCGGGTCATGTGGCCAGCATGACTAAGCTGCTTCTGGCGAACCAGAGCAGCGCACAGAAACGCCGTTTACCTTCCCGCCAGAGCAGTACCTATTTATCTACTTGCACTTTGACATGCTTTCGAACTGCTAGGCTGGCAGGAGCAGGGACTGAGCAAAGGGAGCTCACCCCGTCGCAGGGATTCAAACCGCCGACCTTCTGATCGGCAGGTCCTAGGCTCTGTGGTTTAACCCACAGGGCCACCCGCGTCCCCTTCACTCCCTAAAACTACTGATAAAGTCTCTGGGCTGAATATTTCAACCTTGGGGTGGCCAGGCAACCTCTTTGATACTGGACAACTGGTATTTCAAGGACTTATTAGGGAGGTGACTTTTTTTTTTTTGTATGCCCATACTGGACAGGGCAGGGAAGGGCAGGACAGGACAAGGTAGTTGGCAAGGGTTCCCATTTCTTTACTTTCTACTTAATTAAGCAATAGGACAGCTGGCACATGACTTTCCACTGCCAGCTCATGGCTGCACCACAGTCTGAACCTCAAATGCCCCTGCATGGGAAGCAACACATTCTATTTGCTTTCCAGGGTCAACGATTTCTTTTTCTGTATGCTGTCCTTGGAAAGGAAATGGAAACATTGTCATTTCCCAGGAACACCTGAGATTTCCATTAGCTTGGTGCAGCTGCCATCACCAGTAACAGGAGTTTAATTGTCGGGTTCCCTTTCGCTTAATTAAGGGGTGGGGGGAGACCACCATCATTTCAGAGAATGAATCTTCACCACTGCCACCCAAAGGGTATCATGCATGCTTTTATTTTTAATTTGATTTAATGTGTGGGGGAGCAATCGTGATGATTGATGAGGAATAGGGGATAATTAATTGGAGGGAAATTGATTTTGCAGCAAGATTTGGGTGGGAAATTGACTGGGTGTAAATTAATGGTGGGAAATTAATTGGGGTAAATTAATTGAAGACCTGCATCTGGGGTGGGATGCAAATTAACACAAGAATTTATACAGGGTAATTTGGATGGGAAATTAATTGGCTTTCTTTCTGTGAAATTTAAATTGTAGTGATTATTTTGAAGTTTCCATACAATATGTAAATTCTGTGCAGATTTGTGAACTCTTGTATGTCTTCTTTTTGGGTGATGCATAAGTGGTTACCCTCTTCAGAGCAGCCACATTTGATCTCCTTGTGTTCTACCACCTGGGACCTGTCAGAACTATGTCTCTCTTGAGAGGCAGCTATCCTGGCAGAAAAGCATAACAAAGAAGGCTTCAAATACCAAAATATCAATTGCTCAAAATGCAAGCTGTCATTGTAGCATGAAACTAAAACAAAAAGACTGCCCAATCAATCTGATGATATTCACTTAGAAGCAGGGTGGATAAAAATCAATGATTTTTTAAAAAGAAATCAGTTTTTTTATTTAAATTGGATTTTTAAAATAAAATGCTTTTGAGTAAAAATCTTTCTAAAGATAGTTTTCTATTTAAGTTACATTCTAGTCCAAAGGCTATTCATCAGGAAATAAGGATTTGTTTTAAGTTTTTCATGTGTGCTAAAACTCAGTCGAAGTTTTTTTAAAAAACTGTTTAACCACATCAGTTAACAAACATGGATACATTTGCTATAATGTTATTGTTTTAGTTAATTAAATTGTTTAAATTGTTTTTAAGGAAGTGATTATTTTTCTCCTTCCAATAAATTACAGCAGAAAAATTGTCCAAATATAAACAGTTAACTTATTAAACCTCACAATAATTTCATAATTATCTGTCTATGTATTTCTGATAGTATAATCAAATCAGTAATTTTTGATATAACTGTAAAAACTACTCTGGAAATTTATTATTCCAAAAATGAAACCTTCATCTGGTTGTAAATACAGTGGTACCTCAGGTTACATAAGCTTCAGGTTACATACGCTTCAGGTTACAGACTCTGCTAACCCAGAAATAGTACCTCGGGTTAAGAACTTTGCTTCAGGATGAGAACAGAAATTGTGCTCCGGCTGCGTGGTGGCAGCAGGAGGCCCCATTAGCTAAAGTGGTGCTTCAGGTTAAGAACAGTTTCAGGTTAAGAACGGACCTCCAGAATGAATTAAGTTCTTAACCTGAGGTACCACTGTATTAAGATTATACGAGCAAGAATGAGTCTTTCTGTAAAAAAGAAAGAAAAAGATTTAAATGAAGTCTTACTGACTAGTGATTTAAATCAAGTCTAACTGACTAGTGATTTAAATCGATTTGATTTAAATCAAATCCACTCTGCTTAGAAGTAAATCCTATTGTATGCAATGGAGCTTACTTCCAGCAAAGTGTGGATGTGATTGCAGCTTAAGCCTTTTGGTGTTTGGCAGTAACCTTTCAGCTTTAATAGCATCCCTGTCTAACAAGTCCATGTAAGAAGGTTCCTTTTAATATCTGAAGTCCTGCAGAAAAGAAAGATCACTGGACAAGACTGAAAAATGGAAAGTTGAAAAGTAGACAGGTTTAGCTACTATACTGAAGAAGTGAACTTTGAAAAAGCACCAAGATTTTCAATAGTCTACCTTGTAACCTCCATTTCTACTGTACCAGCGCGCAATAAAATTGGTGAAACTTGAAACAACCCTGATTTCACCCCAGTACCTCTATCTTGGAAACTTGGCTCAAATTCCATTTATGCAAATGTATTTTATAATTCTAGTATCATCTGTATAGCACCTGAACTATAAGTAAGCAATTAAAAAGCAATAATAATAAATTGTCACCTTGCATTTGCTTGAATTGCTTCACTTTTAAAGGCAGGAACTAAAGCACAATGACACATTTTGGTCTGGAATATACATAGAAGGCTTTTTTCCTGCTTGCTTCTCATGCACACCACATTCTATTAGTGTGACATCATCACCGCTTCTAAGTAGAATACCACTCTTCTTTGCACACATGGTTGTCATGTATCTCCCCAGGCTGCTTTTCCAGTACACAAACAGCTGAGGAAGTGCCCTGTGTTTCTTCAGCTTTGCACCATGTGTGCTGTCCACATGCATTTGGAGTAGTATAATCATGCAAACTGCCCTTCAACCATTCTCCTTTGGAGTTCAAATATTTAACCCTATTTCAGCCAGATTCACACAAAAGAAATAATCAACAGCCACTCCATAAATCACAAATACGCACACTTCTATTTTGCATTCAGATTTATAATGGTATTTTTATAGCTCTTGGTCTCTAGCCAACAGGAAAGCTTAATAAGGCTATGTATGAACTAGACTAGGTGTATGATACAATCCCTGCAAAAGGAAGGATCTGGTGTTTAAACAATTTCCCTTTAAAAATACTCCTCCCACACCTTACATTTTCTAAAAGAATGATGTCAGAATTGTATTATTCCGAACACATTAGAGGGTGCTTTAAATTTTTGATATGTTTCTGTGCTTCCGTACTACAAAAATGTCAACCTTCTGTTTATTGTAAAGGCTATTTTTCTCTTTCCACGTTGAACAAAGAACACAGAAATCAGTCAGTTTGAATAAACAAAGTGAATGTTAGATACTTAATAAAATACTGTAATTTTATCAAACAGCAGCATATCTTGACTTAAGGCACAAAATAGGGTAGCATAGCCGTTAACACTTAAGTGCTAGAACAGTGGTTCCAAAACTTCCCCTGATGGTCCACTTGAAAATTGCTGAGGATCTTGGGGACTACTTAATGACTTTTTTACCTGTTGTAGGCTGTAGGAATTATAATGTACTGTGCTAGATCCTCCATGGTTTTTAACTATTTTTAGGAACATGCCATAGACCACAGTTTGGGAATCTGTGCACTAGAAATCTCCTTTCTCATTGTAGCCATGCACTCACAAAGCCAGGCCACTTCTTTCAGCTTCAATCCCTCAATCTGTAACATGGGAATAATATTAATAATAACTTTACAGAACAGTGGTACCTCGGGTTACAAACGCTTCAGGTTACAGACTCTGCTAACCCAGAAATAGTACCTCGGGTTAAGAACTTTGCTTCAGGATGAGAACAGAAATTGCGCACCAGTGGCAGCAGGAGGCCCCATTAGCTAAAGTGGTACCTCAAGTTAAGAGCAGTTTCAGGTTAAGATCGGACCTCCGGAACGAATTAAGTTCTTAACCTGAGGTACCACTGAACATTGTTTTAAATGCTGTGAATAAAATGCATATGAAATTTTCATCTTTGTTAATGAAAAGGAGGGAGAATTGGCTAGAATTGACCCACCTGTAATAATTCCACTAAAACAGGTGGTGAGAACTTTAATCAAGATCCGAGGAAAGACTTCTTCTGATTCCTGCAAGGTTGTAACTAACAAGTAATGACAAATGGAATGGGAGTTATTTTAAGTTACTTTTTTGTTTTTGTTTTTTTAAGGACGCCGCAACCCCTGAGTCGGCCACAACTGGACCTAATGGTCAGGAGTCCCTTTACCTTTAGTAGTAAGTAGTGATGATGGTGTAACTGATTTGCCCCAAGGGGCATAACAAAATTACAAAACTGTTAGTTTGGGAATATCCCCCAAATGTCCACTACAAATATTCCTCATAACATCCTCCTTTTCCCGGAACATATTACTGAATAGAGGATCTGCAACAGACCAATTTATTTGGGTGATTTGACCACCTGGGCATAGATGTAGCTTGCACCATCTGCAGTTAGTACTGTGCACAGTTATACAGTGATATCCAACATTTGTCGTACTCAGAGTAAATCTACTAAAATCAATGGGTATAAATAAATATACTGGTATGAATGAGACCACTCTGAGTATGGTGAACATTGGATATCCCTCACAATTTGTACTCCACTTTAAGCATTTCTATATGAAAAATGATGCCTCATGAATAGGCACCAACCACCTTGCGATGTTTCTCAGTAAAGGTCACTTGAATGAGATTTCCCACTAAATTTCCACCTGCTTTTTAGGTGGGGTAGGGGGTCTCTAAAAAGGGAAGCTGAAAGATAGTTGTACATCTCTACGGGTGCAATCCTCTACACACATAACCCTGGGAGTAAGTCCCATTGAACAAAATGGGCCTTATGTTCTGTGTAGCCATGCTTTGTCCATGGGACATGCTTTGTCCATGAGAGCCAGTGTGGTGTAGTGGTTAAGAGTGATGGACTCGTATTCTGGTGAACCGGCTTTGATTCCCCGCTCTTCCACATGCAGCTGCTGGGTGACCTTGGGCTAGTCACACTTTTTTGAAGTCTCTCAGCCTCACTCACCTCACAGAGTGTTTGTTGTGGGAGGGGAGGAAGGGAAAGGAGAATGTTAGCTGTTTTGAGACTCCTTAGGGTAGTGATAAAGCGGGGTATCAAATCCAAACTCTTCTTCTTCATATATAAAATGCATAATTTCTCAGAATTCCCATTTTCTACCTACAAAATAACTTGTGCCTTTTGCCTTCTTTTGGAGGAAGATCTGGGAAACAATGGAACTTATATTCTTAAAAATGGGAGATCAATCTTTGTATGTTTCTTCTTCCCAACAGTCCTGTGAGCAACCTGAAACCTGAATAGCACCTAAAAGAGCCTGATTTGAGCATCTGCTGCCTACTCTCATGTTTTATCTCAAGACTGTGAATAAATGCAGACTTCATTGATGGCTCCAAGACCAGCCAACTTTTTCTCCTCCTACCCCAAGATGTATACCATCTTGCCTGGAGAATTTGAAAGCTTGCACAAAATTTTGAAAATTTTTGCTCTCCTAATAATGGTATTGCAGTAATGTGGATTTTGGATTTTTTTTCTTACAGAAACACGGCTACCTTTAATTTTAAAAAACCCTGAATTTAGGTAAATACTTTCTTTCAACAAGTTTTTTTCCACCCACCTCCAACATTATATGGCTTTTTTATTGTTTTATACGTAGCTCTACACATGCCAACAAGATTTACCAATGGTTTTCTTTTCAACATGGTTTCCATTTTTACCCTTCAAAGTCTACACTCATCCATTTAGATTGCTGCCTTGTACATATGAAGGGAAGTTTGAAAACAATTACATTTCCAAATTATAAAAAGGCCATCATTTCATTAAGATTCTCCTCCCCTAATCTTGGCATGTGTGCATTCTTTTACACATTTTTTAATTTTTAATTTACCCCTGCCCGTACGGGCCAGTCTTGACAGACTCTGGGGTTGTGCGCCCATCTCACTTAAGAGGCCAGGGGCCAGCGCTGTCCGGAGACACTTCCGGGTCACGTGGCCAGCGTGACATCGCTGCTCTGGCCAGAGCCAGAGCCAGAGCCGCACACGGAAACGCCGTTTACCTTCCCGCTGGTAAGCGGTCCCTATTTATCTACTTGCACCTGGAGGTGCTTTCGAACTGCTAGGTTGGCAGGCGCTGGGACTGAGCAGCGGGAGCGCACCCCGCCGCAGGGATTCGAACCGCCGACCTTTCGATCGGCAAGCCCTAGGCGCTGAGGCTTTAACCCACAGCGCCACCTGCGTCCCCCTCTTTTACACATAGAGAGTATCTATAACATTGCTGCTTTTCTTCATGACTGGTTTCATATGTATGTATGTATGTATGTATGTATGTATGTATGTATTTGTTATTCTTTCCATTTCTTATCCATCCTTCACCATAAGGTCCCAAGCTGGGTTCCAGCAATTTAAAAATGCAATATTTTAAAAAACTGTTTAAAGCAAATTAGTGTACAACCAGAAGAATAAGATGCGTCCAGGATGCAATGATTATGATCTTGGTATATGCCCAACCACATCATTGGACAGGTGGGTGTGTACACACACACGTTGCCATCTGTTCTCAAATGAACACACTGTAAAGTAATGCAGAATCAACTTGTTTTCAAGTTGTTAATAGATGCTTTTCATGGGCAACCCCCCCCCATGAACTAGATCTAGACTGGGTATGAACTACATAGAAAAAAACAAGTACTCAGTCCTCACTGATTCTAGAATAAAATGTTGTGCATATGCTGCCTATGCATTATAAATTTTAGCACAGTAAATTTGGTGTGCACCATCTACAACCCCATCTCCAGACTCCCCCTGTCCCTTTCCCCCTGGCCTAGAAGGAATTCTGATGCAGGCGCATTTTAGGAGACCTGACATGCAGTTGTGCAGACTGTGTTTCATCGCAGACTTCAAAGGAACTGCAAAGGTCATCTAGTCCAAGCCACTCCCAACTAGATGACCTTTGAAGTCCTTTCCAACACTATGATTCTAAGATTATATGATTCACACAGTTAGAAGCTGTGTCTCACCCGGACTACCTTTGCATAGTGAAAACAACTAAAAATGTTTAAAGAAAGAAAAATTGTGGGTGGCAAATTTAATTAGTTTTGGGGATCAAGCAACTCTCTGATGGTCCTTTAGATGTAGTTCAAATGTTCAGAATAAAAGGAAAGAGTTTCCACCCATGGACAAAACAGAAAATTTGTTTCCTTTCACTAGCACTAAGATTTTTTTTGTTCCTGACTTTCTCCTGTACCTGCTTTCATGGAGATGTGTAATGTGCAGACTGAAAGATTTCCTAGATTGCATCAGATGAGAAAATTTCCTCCATGATTATAGGAAATTGCTGCTGATGTGACTTACTAGTTCACTCGGTACATTTCCCCATGCTAGTGTATGCATACCAAAGTACAGTTTTGAACTCCACATGTGAACAAGGAAAAAGAAGTACCAGTATTTTGTGCACAGGAGCTAAAATGAGTGCAGCTTGTTGTGATGAGGAGTGAAAGTCTTCCTCTCTTGTTACTACAATACTTATACATACACTAACCTTTGGAACTGCTTTGGAATTTCTCCTCATCAAAATCATGCATGCAATGTATAAAAATGTGTTTTATGGTAATATACTAAAAACAACAGGTGCTCCTTGAAATATATTTTTAAGTCACAGACTTAAATAAACAAGCAGCTGCAATTACTGAACTGCGTGGAAGATGGGCCTTTAAACATGCAAAAATGAGAATGATTACAATTCAAGGTGGATTTAAAAGTGGGCTATGTCCCTGACATATCCAGAGTACCAGCAATTTGTGATGAAAGTGCTAGAGCTGCCTTTCTTACAAGCTTTTGTGTGAACATAAAAACACAAAGAATATCACAGGTAGGTGGTAAATGGTCTGAACGAATGGCAGCTTATGCCTCTCTTCCATTCCTTTGGATAGATTATTTTTCAACATATGGGACAATTTGCTCAATACAGCATTTCCATTCCATGGCAATAATGGTGGAAAATAACATCCTATTTACAAGGATATTACTTTCAGAGATGGGATTCTCTTATTCTGCATTCTCTGCTATCATATCTCTGCAGCTTTGCTCCAATTTCACAGTGCTCTTCATAAATTCAGCTGTAGGAACTACTAACTAAGCTATTCACCATTTGTCTGGTTTTGTGGGGGGGTAGTCTTTTAATCACCCAGAGAAAGAGATACCCCCCCCCCACAAGAGATGAAATTTGATAAGGAATCCAGTTCAGAGGTACACTTTTGTCCTTGGGCTCATATATAGTTGTACACATCTGCAAGCAATTAAAAGGTATTGAAATAGTCTAGTGGCTGTAACTATGAGCTAGGACATCCACAGTTCACTGCTCACCCCAGCCATGCACTAACTAGGTGTTCTTATTTCCTACATCGTCCTTCTGAAGCTGCTCTGGATAGTGTATATTCTCCAGGTGACCAGCCTGCTATAGATCAGTGATAGCAGAGAACCAGTTTGCCCATCCCATTGTAAAGTAGCTGCTGCAGAGCAACTTTTGCTTTCCCTTAGTTTTGGCTTTGCACTGCAACCAGACTGCCCCAAGCCCCACAGGAAGAGAAAGGGTAGAATAATGAGCTGGTATTGCAGAGATGCCCCACAAAGGCTCTCCTGGCCTTGTTTTGCAGGTAAAAGAGCCACCATTAGCCAGACCAAACAAAAGATGCACATTGTAAACTCGCTTCCCCTAAAACATGTAAAGGCAGTTTGCAGCAATTGTGTCTGCTGATCTGTGGCTTGTACACATTCACTCCACGCACAAACACAAAGAGAGACAGAGAAAAAGAGAGAGCTGATGGCTTAAGCCAAATAAGTACTGTATATTGAACACCAGTACACCATACAACCCACATGCCCAGGGCCTACGTTCATGATTATTTCAGCATGTGATGGTGCAGGAAGAGATTTGCCCATGCTGACTCTCAGATATATTAGTGAGTTTTTTCATAGTCATCTATGGTTTTGGGGGATGAATCTTGCAGAAAACAGCTTGTGAGAATGCTGGGAGCTGGCAAAAGTATCCAAGGACACCCCTAAAGATATAGGACTAAGAGAGGCAAGAGGTCCTCTTAGACTCAAGCAGGAGAGAAAGGAGGTACTACAGAAAGGAATAACAAAAAAAAAAGCAAGGGGAAGGGCTGGGTCTACAGATCCAGGTTATAAACAAAGAAGGGACTGGCAGTAAAAGGGAAGAAAGTGTTACTTTTCCTTGTGGGGAAAGGTGGTGTGATTCCCAGGAAAAGTAAACTTATCAAGTTTGTTCCTTTAGCAGCTTGAAACATTGCATTTCCAAGTTGTTTTCTTCCACTGCTATTCACACCAGAGTGTGGGCAGGGATGTCTTCAGCCAATAATTTCCTTCCCTGCACTGAACTCCAATTCAGTGAAGCTTTCATCTATGCACATACCTTCATCTGTGCATGCACAAAAGCTGCCCAAATTGTTCCCTCTACACCATAACCACAGCTTCCATTTTCAAATAACACAGAAGCTGGGCTAAAGTGCATCAGCGAGGAGTATTTCTCTAAAAGCTACAGGAAACAAAAGGATTGTGGCTAATATAATGTGAACCTGACTTTAAAAACCAGCAGTGGGAGTGTGCTGGAGCCACTGTGTTATGTACTGAGTTGAATAGGATCCAAACTGCAGCAGTCTGATTGGTCCTAGAACAATAGGATCCAAATTGCAGCAGTCTGATTGGTCCTAGAACAATGCAGCAGTATGATTAGTTGGCAGGAACCACCCAATCATGCTCCAGATATAAGTGAATCCACAACCTGATTGGCTTACAGTAGAATTCCAGAATTAGCCAATCATGTGCAGCCCATTGTGTAAATAATGTATATAAAGCAGATACTTTGAGGGGACTTGCATTCATTCCTCCTCACCACTATGAGCTGAATAAAGAGCATGAAATCACTTTGCGACTCTGAGTATATTTCACACTGTAAATGGTAATGTGAACATACCCTTAGACTTAATCTAATTACTGGTGGAAGATACCTGATGCCTCAGGACCAAATAAGGGTATATATACTTGCATTAGATATGGCAAAGAATCTGGGGACTAATGAGGTTTGTACTTACATTGTAGTATTCAATTCCATGCACAGTTGCTACTGTGGGAAAATACCTTTTCCTAATCCTTTGCAATGGCACTGCACTCATTGCTCAAAGGAAAGCCAAAGCAGATACATAATTCCTAGGCACACATAGAATTGCAGCTGAATCAAGCTTCTCAATAACAACCCTCACATGCTGAAGTGGTCATATGACAATTTATCAACTGGCCCTTAATTTATCCTTTTGTGCCATCTGTCAGAAAGAGCATTTAAATTATAATCACATGTGCAAAATGTACTTTGTGTTAAATGTAGAAATATTTATTCATTCATGATACTGCTAACATGCCATTCAGCATCTAGTAGCAAATAACAAATAACAGACAGCTTCAAACTGAGTGATTTATTAGAATTCTCACCCTCTCCCAAAGGCTTGGGCAAAAATATGAATGTTCACCAACCAATGAAAAGCCAGCAACTAGACACACACCCAAGGGGATGCCATTTACAGATGGGACACTGCTGCAGAGAAAGCCCTTTCACATGTCAATCTAGCAGCTGCACGACCAGTCGGGTTTGATCTGCAGATCTTAATGTACTGGTGGCGTGGAAGGTGCTCCTTCATCTACTTAGATCCCAATCATTTACAACTTTATTTTTCTGCAAAAGCACCTTGAATTGGTCTTGAATCTGAATTGGCAGCAAGAGTCCAGCCAAGAATGCCTGTCTGCTTAGGAGTGCCCATCAACCTCTAGCTACTGCATTCTGTATCACAATCTTCAAACCATTTTCAAGGGCAGCCCCACACAGAGCACATTAGATTAGTCAATTCTAGAGGCTACCTGATCATGTGATACTGTAGCCAGGCTTTTTCCTGGCACATCAACCATGCTGGCCCTAGGCATTATCCACCATTGAAGCTCCCTGTACCTCGAGTAGCAAAGCTGGATCAAGGAGGGTCCTCAGCCTACACACCTGCTCTTCCAAGAGGATTGCAACCCCATCCAAAAGAGGGCATCTCACCTAGACCTGTTCACCTATCACCCATAACACTTCCATCTTGTATGGAATCAGTTTTAATTTATTGGGCTTCCTAGCACAGGTCCCTGTACTGCCACACCTGATTAGGATGGAGCAGCGAATGAGCACTGAATGTCATCCACATATTGATGATACCTCTCTCTAAATTATAGCTCCCAGCAGCTTCATAAAGATGTTAAATAGCATACGGAACAATATCAAATCCTGGAAGATAATTCCCACAGAGTTGAACAGTAGTCCTCCATCACCAGTCTCTGAAAATGACCCAATAGATATGAGCCAAACCTCTGTAGTACCATGCCACCGACTCCCAGTCTGCAGAGCTGTCCCAGGAGGACATTGTGGTCAATGGTATAAAAACCACAGAGAGTTATAGGGGAGTTGGTTCTGACATCAGTCAGGTCAACTGGGGATGTTTCAGTATCAGTATATTCAGCACCAGTATATTCCAAGGGTGATAGTTGCTTAACGCTTCTAGGGACAGCCTCTCAAGCAGAGAACACTTGCTACCTTGAGAAGTCTAAGATCTCAGAACAGAAAAATCAAGATTTTCTTTTTAAAAAATAATAATACAGCAACAGCTCTAGCTTCCATATACTAGAAAGTCTCCTCATAAGAGAAAAGCTCCCTTTCTAAGTCTAAAAATGGGCTGCCAAAACCATGATATATAACATAAAGAAATAAGAGAGTCAGGAATATTTTGCAATTATATTAATGCATCTTTCATACTTATTAGATGGTGAGCTTTATAAATTGCAACCTAAAACAGTCATATGATTTTATTATCCCTTGTTCAATTTAAGGACACCAACTTCAAGATCAAAGACTTCTGATAGAAACTGACTATGGCCAAAAGGTTATAGTTTCATTGAAAGAATTTAAGGCAGAAAAAACATTAGCACAAAATTCAATATATTTTCTAAATCCTTCACTAAGTGGTCTCACATTAAGCTAAGGGATATATTTATCATTAGAAAATAATCAATTTTGGCCACTTGATCTATAGCTTGTCTTCAAAATATCAGGCTGAAGTTGTTGCTTTTTCTTGATGATGAATTGATTGCAGTTTTTCCACTGACACTGGTACTAAACTTGCCACAGATTCATCATTCACACCCTTCACAATAAATTGCAATAATTACATTGAAAAAGCCCATGAAATTCTTCTCACAGAGCAAGAAAAGAAGCAAAGTCATACATCATAAATGGTGTGGTGGTCTCAGCAGATTTAGTTAGAATTTGATTATTGGGTACTTACTACCTGCTTTATTATCCAAAATATACATTATTTGGAAGAATGATTCAGTTTTTTAAGCCCAATACTGAAATATATATGCAGTGACATGGATTTATGAAGCAAAATTGCTATGATAATTTGAAACATCTCAACACACATGTATAGATAATGGTAAGTTAATATGCCCAAGTAGTACAATAGACATAAGAGCCACATCAACTTCACAAGTGCATGGACCTCTTAGATCCTTTAAAAAAATAATTACTTCTTTCTATTAGCTCCTTTGCTACCTATTTCTTCATTGCCTTCCTTCCAGAACACATCTCATAGATGTTAGAAGTTCACATTGCAATCCAATGTTTTGTATCTTTCACTTTCTCACTTACACACATACAATCAACTCAGAAGGACTTATTATTTTGAAAGCTATTCCATAATGCTTCTTTTTTTTTATAAGAATTTTTATTAAATTTTCACATTTTATAAAGACAAACATACACACACATAAACAAAGACAACACATATGGAGTTTCATAACCTTACTTTCCTAACCCCGGTTCTTGACCTCCCCCCACCCCCCTTCATACATCCTAATTCAATTAAATTAACTCAGCAAATTCATATCTCTCATCCTTTACATATTATTATTGTATATATAAATTTTTTAAAAAACCTTTTACTTGGCCAGATTTTACTTATCCAATTTTCTTAGAAATATTAAAACCTTTTCTAAGGTCGACTCGAGTTCCTTCCATGAATTTCCCTTTTATCTTAAAAATAGATCATAATAATCAAACACAAAAGTCATAAACATTTTTAAAAGATTTTTTCCCTTTCCCCCCCCCCAGGCCCGGTTTCTGTCCCTTCCCAATGTCCCCACGTCCACAAAAACAGTTTTTAGCCTGGATTCCTCACATCTGAGGCCTTTAAGTCCCTGTCAGTCTCTCTTTGCCGATTTTGTTGGCAGCCCTCCTCATTGGTCCACGGGTCTCGAGGAAGTTCCAGCTCGGTATCATCAAAATTTCTTCCATCCAAAATACTTGACACCAGCTGCTGCAGAAGGTCAGCCATTCCATACTCGAAGAGGAAGCCCCAGTCATATTTCTTATTTCTTTTAAATTCAAATATTCCAAATGTTCCAGGGGCTTCCTCCCTCCTTTCTCGCATCTTTCGCAGATTTGTAATCCAAGGGTCTTCTTCTTTGTATTCTAACAATGTAAGCTTGTGGTTGGTACTCTCCATCTGTACTGGCCCTTGCTCACTCTCCCCCTGTTCCAAGGTTATCTCTTCTGATTCAGCTGCAGATTTTTTCCCAGTCCAGTCCATTGTGCCTTCAGCAGAGTCACTTATTTTAGAGTTCAAGGTTATAAGTTGTTTACTCATGGCCATAGTCTGCTCCTGCAGCTTTCCCACAAGAAAAAACATTCTTTCTAACTCTGCCTGTAATTTTCCATCTGCAGCCATTGTAGTGTTTCAATGTTTCCCCTAGGGGGATTCTGGTTACTTAATAGTCTTTTCCCAATAGTCCTTTACTTTGTTATTTCCCTTCTTTGTTTCCAACCACTTTAGTTCAAATGTAGCAAATTAAGTCCAAAAAGGTGTTAAATAATAAAGTTTTTAACTTTCGCTGCCCATTTGACAGCTCCTTTGACAGCTGTCAAACTCCTCGTTCCTTTTTCTCCAGCTCACATAGAGGACACTCCCGGGTCTGGGGAGGTTTAAGCAAAAGCTTCTAAAATTCCACTCTTACTCTCCAGCACAAATCTTCTTCTGTCAAATTCATACAAATATTATCTTTTACAAAACACCAAAGAAAGAACTCTCCACCTTAGTTCTCCGATCCTTGCTTTAAATTTTCTGTAAGCAGGGGGGGTGCGGACTTCCCTTTAGCACATCCCCCGATCGTGCCGAATTCAAAGATAAAATTTTTAAAGTCCAAATTCCAATCTACTCACGGATTAATTAAAGTCCGAATTTCAGGGAAGAAAGTCAGCGGTCTCCGGCCATGGCTCGCGGCTTCGCTCCACTGCAGTAGCGGTCTACTCACAGCATCACGCCGCTCCCCGTACCCTCTCTGTAGCCTTTAAAAAGGCTCTTCGTGGGTCGGGGGGGCGCTTTAGGTGCCCGCCGAGTCACCAGGTCCGCAGGCTTCCGCGCCTGCGGTTTCTAAGGGTCCCCGCGTCGCCGTCGCGGTGAGACCCGTCTGCAATGGAGCCGATTCCCTCCGGAGCTCGGAGGGAATCCGCCATTAACCGGATCGCGCTAACCCGGAAGTCTCCATAATGCTTCTTTCCCGTCCCCCGTCCCCACCTAAAGAATCCTAACGAGCAACAAAGCTGTTCTTCATTATGATTTTTTTTTTTTTAAGGCAACACAATGCATTTTTGGAACACTTCACTTAAAGCAATTTAATAACAGAGTCTACCAATCACAAAGCCTGGCCTATGCTCAAGCACTCAAGATATACTAAGGAATGGAACTTAGGGGCACATTGCAATAGAATACAAGCAAGATATTAGGTTCTGTTAAGGGTAAATCAGATGACACAGAGGACTACGAGTCAAAGTTGGAGGATAGGCTATCTGTTATAAACAGAAAGGTGCTCAAGAACAGATTATCAGCTGGGTGAAAAGAACAAGATTATGGTAGACAACTGATCTGAATCTGTACACCTGAGGAAGGATTAATCTGTATCATTATAACAGGAGAAGTTGCAGCTGGTGGAATGATTGTTGCTTTAGAACCACTTAAATGTACAGAAGGCATGCAAATGTATGTCAACTTGTGTCCCATAGGGACTTGAGAAACTCCTTTACACCTAGTCAGACCATTCCCCTCTCTAGCTCAGTATTGTCTACACTCTCCAGGGTATACAGATTTAGGATGCTGGGGATTGAATTTGGCACCTTCTAAATGCAAACCATCTTCTGTACTACTGAGCCATGATCCTTATCAGGGTCTGTCCCCTTGTGGAGAGAAGTGAGGCAGTGGCCTCATGGTGGCAGGCTCCAGGCGGCTGGGAGGAGGCATCAAACTTGAAACAACTTGATCTTGTTAAAAACATATTATGTAAATTCATCATCATCATCATCATAATAATAATAATAATAATAATAAATTTATACCCCGCCCATCTGGCTGGGTTTCCCCAGCCACTCTGGGTGGCTTCCAACCAAATATTAAAAACATGATACAGCATTAAACATTTAAAACTTCCCTAAACAGGGCTGCCTTCAGACGTCTTATAAAAGTTAGAGAGTTGCTTATTTCCTTGACATCTGATGGGAGGGTGTTCCACAGGGCAGGCGCCACTACTGAGAAGGCCCTCTGCCTGGTTCCCTGTAACCTCACTTCTCACAGTGAGGGAACTGCCAGAAGGTCCTCGGCACTGGACCTCAGTGTCTGGGCTGAACAGTGGTGGTGGAGACGCTCCTTCAGGTATACAGGGCCGAGGCCATTTAGGGCTTTAAAGGTCAGCACCAACACTTTGAATTGTGCTCGGAAACGTACTGGGAGCCAATGTAGATCCTTATGTGGTCTCGGCGGCCGCCCCCAGCCACCAGTCTAGCTGCTGCATTCTGGATTAATTGCAGTTTCCGAGTCACCTTCTAAGGTGGTCCCACATAGAGCACATTGCAGTAGTCCAAAAGGGGGATAACTAGAGCATGTACCACTCTTGTGAGACAGTCCATGGGCAGGTAGGGTCTCCAGCCTGCATACCAGATGGAGCTGGTAGACAGTTGCCCAGGACACAGAATTGACTTGTGCCTCCATGAACAGCTGTGACTCCAAAATGACTCCCAGGCTGTGCACCTGGTCCTTCAGGGGCACAGTTACACCATTCAGGACCAGGGACTCCTCCACACCAGCCAGCCCCCTGTCCTCCAAGAATAATACCTCTGTCTTGTCAGGATTCAACCTCAATCTGTTAGCCGCCATCCATCCTCCAACCGCAAATTCAATAAATTTGCTGAGGGAGAAACCATATTAGGGAGTGACTTCAACCTTAATGTGTGTAAGAATTAAGGGTGCCACCTGGGGGAACTTTTTTTTAAAGATAAAGACAAAGATGCCTATAAATTCCTTCAATTTTTTTTTTTTAAATGGGGCTTATACAATATATAGAGTGAAGAAAATCCAAATGATTTCAGTATTACGTTTCATTCAAGCTAGTATTTTTCACAATCCAGATTAGACTTTTTACTGCTCACTCCACAGTTAATTCCCTTCACGCAATCAGTGAACATCGGCAACATCAAGATCACTGATCATGCTCCAGTAGAAGTGACCTTACAACTGAGCAATGAAACCCAAACCTTGCCATCATGGTCATTGAATCCTATTTTAATGGCCAACCAACTATTAAAAGAAAGGATAGCAGAAACCCTACAATTCTATATTAAGAAAAACAAAAATGAAAATTCCAATTCTATCAACCTTTGGGAAGCTGTGACAAGAAAAAACAAACCTCTATAACAATAAACATTGTATTTCACCTGCTGTCCTTGCACCCAAAATCCACATGTTCAGTCGCCTAGCCTGCTTCAGAACAGGTCTCTTCCTCCCCTCCCCCCACAATGGCCATGGATTCCCACTTCAACCTTTGGGTAAGGTTGATTTGGTTCCCCCATTGTTCCCAATGTAGAGCTTCCTCCCTTTTTCCTGATGTAGAGGGGAGGGTGAGTGCTATTTTGTGGTTCACCTCAGGTACTTGGTATGGTACAATGCCAGGCCTGGTAGTACAATCCTATGCAGACCTACTCAGAATTAAATTTACTGAGTTCACTGGAACTTACTCACAATAAGTGTGTGTAGAACTGCTACTGGACTGTACTAAAATTGCTTTTGTCTATTGTCTATTCACAACTCCATCTCTGATGTGTTTCATGGTGAAATGCAATTAATAATTCAATGTAAATTACAAGTCTCTGCTGTGTGAGGGATGTGAAAGTGTACAGCAAACAGCATGATTCATTGCAGAATGAATAAAAGAGTGGTAAGATCATCGTAATTTAAAATTAATCTGGTCATTTGTGGAACCATTTTTTAAAAGCGGAATAAAATTAGAGCATGTGTTCATACATCAACATCACACTGTGACATTTTTGATGTTTCCAATTTAAACGATGTCACTAAGATGGAGAAGCCTGTGATTTAGTCATTTCAGAAAAGGTCCAATAGCATTCCAGTTTAATTTGAAAATCAGTAGTTTAGGTCTAAGCTATTTTTGTATGTCTGTATCGTCCACTAGCCCATGCTAGCGTTCTGAGAATGAATTGCTCCAAGGTGCTTGGAATTTAGGCTAATGTTCTTGGCCTGATGCTTAGATCATGATTTCAAATTAAAAATGGCCAAAATAAAACTGAAAGTAGCGTACCATGACAGCTGAACAACTTGGCTGCACTTTTAAACTGTTGACTGTGAGTTAACGTGAAGGATAAACCTAGCCATTATTCATCTACTTAGCACTGTCAATGTGCAATATGTGTTCTAGATCAGAGATAAACAATTTCATCAATGTGTTTATGATTTATATCCCACATTTTCTCCAGTGAGTTCAAGGCAACAAATATGGCTCTCCTACATCTTATCCTCATAGAAACCCTGTGAGGTAGGTGAGGTTGAGAGATAGTGGCTGACCCAAAGTGACCTAATTGAACTTATGATACCTGGGTTTCTCCAGTCCTGGTCCAACACACTAACCACTAGATCACCAGTGGACCATTTAGGAAATGTACTAAGAATTAATTATTAATTTGCAATGATATACAAAATTCGTAAAGCAAATCATTTGTCCTGGAATGGCCTCCTCCTTACCACTTTAGCCAATTCCTCTCACTGAATTGTCTTAAGCTTCAAAGTGTCCTTGTCATAACACAAATTAAATCTGAGCATTTTCCACTTTTCCTCATCTCCCAAATCTAGGAAACTATCAGCCACCCTCTGCATGGGTTTCTACAAATACACCTTCCCACAATGTTGATTCTTGGGCCTTGTTCACACACATGATTTGCCAGAGGTGTAGAACATTTTAGTGCCATGTTAGAATGTTTCAGAATGTATTAAATGCAAGACTTCCGGGTTAGCGCCTCCGGCAATGGCGGAATTCCTCTGATCGGGAGGAACTTGCTCCGTGGAATTCAGGGTCTGGCCGCCACGGCGAAGGCGGAGACCCACTAAAAATTGCAGGCGGGAGAAGCCTGTGAACATGGGATTCAGCTGGCACCTTTTGCGCCTCTCCTACTCGCAGGGAGACCCGGTTTCGGGGATCCGGAGCAATGTGGGGTGAGTGGCGCGGTGCTTCAAATGGACTGTTTCTTTCACGGAGTGAAGCCGCATTGCTGTTGCCGGAGAGCGCTGACTTTTTCCTGTGGACAATTTGATTCTAAACAACTACCCGTGAGTAGAATGGAAAATTGGATTTTTAAACGTCTTAATTTGGCACCGAAGCGGGGAGGTTTCAAACAGGAAGTCCGCCTTCCCCTTTTGTAAATAGATTGAAGCAAAGAATTTGCAAGCTAAAGTCTTGGAAAGTCCTATGTAAAGGATTAAACTTCCAACGGCTAAAATCATTAAACCCCCCTTGGAGGCAGGAGAAGAGGAGGGAAATTTTGGATCGCGTAAGCCTGCAGGAGAGAGTGAAGAAAGTTGGATTACCACCACTTTGAACCTGGAAATGGACTGCTAGTAAGACTGACGTTTTGGGGAAAGTTCATTGACTGTGACAGTTAGTTAAATAAGAGAAATACATTGCTTTCATTGTCGCCTTCTGCGTTTAAAAAGGAGTAAAAGTAGCTGAAAATTGAAACTAATTTTACTGCTTGAACTGTGCTTAAAAGGATTGATACAAACAGAAATTGTTTCCCTCTAGAGGGAGCCTTTGAAATTGTTACAAGAGTTGGGCTGGTGGAATCTCCAGCTGCAAGAGAAAACCGTGAGATTGACCTTGGATTGCTTGAGAATGTCGACAGAAGAAGCTTTTGTGATTGCACTATGCAAGATAAGTGAGTCATTGGAACAGCTCCACAAGAAGATGGATGTGATGAATATTAAAATTGACATTTTGGGACAAAAAGTGACTAATTTGGGACAAAAAGTGAACATCTACACAGAAACTATTCAGGAACCGATACAGGAATCTACTTTGACATGCCAAATGGTGGAGAAAGTGAGGGGGAAAGTTGTGGTTGTTGAACCTAAAGTAATACAAGTGGAGAGGGAGAGAGCCCCAGCCTTACAGAGGCAATTTGATGATTACAAGTTGTTGCCCTCTATCATTGAATTCAGAGAGGGTCAGATTGGAACCCTGCTTGGACTGGAGAAGGAAAGTTGGATAGATCACCTCATGCAGGGATTTACTGACCTTTGGGATCTGGACCTGGGTCAGGAGGAAATTGGAGTTGTGGGGACCTGCAGATTTGGAGGGACTTTGAAACACATCCTGAAATATCTTTTGGATTTTAGTTTTAACCATGGAGATGTGGATGACATGTCGAGAAGGAATAAAAACATTGTTAGGTTGAAGCTCCCCCGACCTACTCTTCAGCATCAAAGAAAGGAAATTAAGAACAAGATCAGCAGAAGACAAAGTAAAGTGTATGTATAAATATGAAGAAGACCTGCAGAAGGGACTTGGAAAAGAGTTAAGAGCCTCGGACAGAAGATCACTAGGTTGATGAACTATATGGAATTGAGGGAAATGACTGGCAGAATCCGAGACCAGGGAGAAGAGACAGTGGAAGAAGATTGGGAAAAGTTTAAAGTTTATTTATAGAAATACTGTAAAATTAATGAGTGTCAGAAAAATGTTGGAATGAAATTATAAGGCTTTAGTAGAAATGTTATAAGGAGTTAAGCATAAATAAGTATTATAGTATTAATGGAAATAAGGTTAAAATAAGTTAAGATATTTATATGACAGAAAATAGTGAAAGATGGAAAGGATTTGCTGAAACAATTAATAGAAGTGGAATACAAAAAGGGAGGTGAGAGGAAGTCGATGAAACAAGGGAATGAAAGATAAGGCATTGAAATGGCATGATGTATGTTTTTAAATTGTTTTTGTTCTGTTTTGTTTAGTTTAATGCGTTAATGTTGTGTGGTGTATTGTTTATATATTGTATTGTTTTTTTCTTTTGTTTTTTCTTCTTCTTTTTTCTCCTTTTCTTTCTCTTCTTGTTTGTAAGGTTTAAAAGTAATAAATATTATTTTTTAAAAAACAGAATGTATTAGATGCTATGGAAAAATGAAACAAACCATGAGGAGTCTGGTTTATAGTAATCAGGGTGTGTTTCTGCTGTTGCTTTTGTTTTTACTATATGTGTATTTATAACAGCACATTCTACTTTCCAGCCATAATGCTTATCAAAGTGTCTTTGCTATGTTTTTTCCTTGAACACCTTAGCAGAAAGACAGCTAGCTAGACAATTTCAGTAGTAATAATAAAATAGTGAAGGTCTGAACCAAATCCTCTCACACCCATTTTAGTTGCCTTATCTCCCAACATGGAAAGCCCATCCAGTTACAACACATATTTTCATGCAACAATAGACATTTAAGCAACCATCAACTGGAAAAATCAGTGTTAGTAAACTGAGAGGCAAGGTGCAGGCTAACATGTTCAATGGTGCCCTGACATTGTATAGATACTCTGCATGAAAGCAAGAAGTTGTGTCCCACCTCCAGTGTTATTATTTCTTAGTATTTTACAACTTTCCTAGAATTACCAAAGTAGGCTCCTTATTAAGTATATGGAGCATGTATAAAATATAGCATCTGATAGCATTGAAATTACATACACTATAAATGGAAATTGTTTTTGCACAGTTAATAATTATTGCCTTATAAGATTTAATGATCCAGTGCAGTAAGGTAATGTAAAGGTAATAATATTATAGCAAGCATTCAGTGTGAAAAAGGAACAACCTTTAGTAGGAATGATGTTTAGTAGTAAGTACCGGTAATTGTGTTATTGGGTCAGTTCTGATACTGTTACAACACTGTACTCTATGTCTTGTGACATTATAAATACATTAAGGACTTGGCTTCCTGATTTTAAGATGATTACTTTTTTACTTTAGTAGAGCTTGCTTCATTATAAATACAGTTAGGATCAACGATAGCATGTATTTTTAGGCTCCGATATTCGGTAACAAAAAAATGAATTTAAAAGACATGTGAATGCTTTCTTTTGAACTGAAATTTGTCTTCCACAGAAATACACTTAGGATTATAGTAGAAATGTTATTTCTCTAGCATTACACAGGGGGAGAGATGATATGGAAAACCATTTCATAGTTAATTGACCTGAAACCTGCTACTCTGAATTCTAGCAGAACTGCCATACAGCCACCCTGGCCTGGTTTTGTGCTGATACTGACCATGCCACCCATGTCTGATCTTTATAATAATCAGCAAACCATTTGCATGATATGCAGATAGGGTTGCCCAGATTTGGGGGAGTAAAAGTCTAGTATCCCTAAATCCTATTTGCTTCCATTTTTGCAAATTTAGCTGTTGGGGGGGGGGGGAACAGTGTTGTTTACAAGTTCAAAACTTCTACACTTGCAATTGAATTAAGAATAAACTGCCCAACAAAATTATTTGGGATATTGTGTGCTAGACTGTTATTTGTCACTGCTTTTCAATGTGTTGTCTTCAATCTCAAAAAGTTATTAGATTCATTTTTTTAAAAAAAAAGCAAACTATGCTCCTTAAGCCCACAATTCATATAACTTTCACACATCTCCTCTCTCTCTTGAAAGGAAAACTGCCTGCATGCTGCTTCCACAAAATGTAGATAATAATTAAATTTACTTCATACAAATCACCATCAAATCTTTCCAACAGCTTCTCATCACCACAGGGGAGCAAAGGCCAAAAGGTACATTTAATGAGGCCAAACAGAAGCTTACTTACTCCCAGGGGAAATGTTAATCTTATTTATAAAGAAACTAGAAAAAGAGAAAAAGCCAAGGATGGATGTTGTATGGGAAGTGTTTACAGTATTTTCTTTGTTTGAACTTCCAGCTAAGGCTTGAATTGAGGCAGAACTTGAGATAATTCAGTTCCTCATATTAAAATTTAGTTAATTAGGTTAATAGATACAGCTCCATCTTTTGAAAAAGCCTATCAAGCCCATGGGACTAGCGGCAGGGTCATGCAAAATCCCGCCCACCATCTTGACTTTGTTCTTCAGAGAGAACAAACCCAGCAACTTATTCTGAAGCGAACTAAAGGCTCAGTTTTATTTCAATGAAACCATATTCATTAGCACCATAATCATTCAAGCTATATTAAAAATGTATAAGCCACCTTGTTTAGAAACACACACACACACACACACACACACACACACACACACCAATACTCTAGGTATTAGCTCTCAACAACAGGTTCTCATTTTGTTTGTTTTTCTTGCAGTCAAAGGGTGGTTTGATTTAGTTTCCCCAAAGGAAGTCCAACAGACTTCAAAACTAGAGACCCAGTTGAAAGACCATCATATACAACAGTGTGTTGCATAACACTAGCAATGAATTATGGGGGGGGGGGGAATCATGCTCAGTTGGCCCTGATACTGGTTGGGAGACATACATTTCTCTCTGCATCGTAAGACAAATTGAAGGGGCATTTCATTTATAATCGTAGGTGTCAGACAACACAACTGGCATATCCATGCATATGGCATCCCATACTATGAATGCATCCCAACTTTCAAAGGATCACACAAGGATCTGTGTGAAAAATCTGGTGGCTGTGCAATAAGCTCCATTGCTTTTTATTTACAGGAAGACATAATCAAGCATTATTCTAACCATGAAGAAGTGCAGAAGGGCCTGTGTGAAGCGTACAGTGGTACCTCTACTTACGGATGTGATCCGTTCTGGGGTGCTGTTCACACCCCAAAAAGTCTGTAAGTACAGCACCACTTCTGCAGGTGCGCATGACACAATAGAGTGCTCCTGTGCATGCACAAAGCATGCAGAATGCTTCTGCGCGCACACACGGGGTGAAACCCGGAAGTATACACTTCCGGGTTTGCCGCGTTCACAACCCAAAAATCCACAACCTGAACCTAACGCAACTAGAGGTATGACTGTACTTCCTTGCAGTAACGATATAATGCATAGGTACCAAAGGCAGGTGTGGTTCTGAGCAGGTTTAAGAAATTTTATTGTGGCATTAACTTTTGTGAACTAAAATCTTCTTCGTTAGATGCATCAATCCTGAACAGCAGGTATTCACACATGCAGAAAGGGGCACTGTAAGCACTGAGGTCAGAAGGGAAGGATATGAAAAATGTATTTAGACTGACAATTCAATAGAGCTAGCCTATATGTAAAATATACACACTGATCCCCTTAACAACAGAAGAGATAGAAAATACAATAAGCATGTCCAATGTACTTGTTCTATCACCTGTCAATGCTTTTAAGAATCAACATGCTTGTTTTGAAAACATTCTGGCTTTTTCTAAAAATTTGCTAATTTTTAAGATGCCACAAGACTCTTTAGTGTTTCAGTGATCAGGATTTCAGGTTATGATTGGTGAGCTATACAAAATTGCTAACTTGTTGCTTAATTCAACAATTGCCATAGTGCTGAAAAGATGTACTACAGCCTGTTTCATGTGTATGTATTTGCATTTTTTTAATGTATACACGCTAAACAGTTTACAAATAACAACAAAAAGGAATCGATATGGGAAATACAAAATAAATTCAACATTCAAAACCACTACTGCTAATAATAATTCAACAAACCATATACAAATCACTGAAATATATCAAATGCAACATACAATATATAATAAAAACCTCATATATATTTTAGAAAACCCACACACCACAGGGCTGTACCAAACACAGCAACTCCACTGGCACAACAGACTTCTATGCGGACAATGGAGCTTCCTCTTCCTCTTCTGTCCCCTTCAGCTCCCCCTGCCCCCTCAAAATAAGCTCCAGGGTGTTGGTGGTGCATTGCAGAGGAGGAGCAGAAGAAGAAAGAGAAGTTCTATTGAACTAGCAGAATTCCTCTGTTGCAACGCTAGGTGCCACCCACAGAATACACTCACCAAAATAATAACTCTCCTTAGAGATTATGATACTCAAGAAGTGGTACAGTTGCCACAGCAACCTAAGTTAGTAAAAGGCTTAGCTACAGCTGCCACCTAAACTTCCAGGAACAAAGTCTGTTTTAAGAGCACCTCCAAACTGTGCACCTGATCCTTATTTTTTATTTATTATTATTTATTGAGTTTATATACCCCCCCTATACCCGGAGGTCTCAGGGCGGTTCACAGAAAATATCACAACATATATAATCAGAATAAAAACAACAACCCAATAACACACACACACACACACCCCAGAAAACAGCCACATTTTAAAAGGTTATAGGATGTCAAACAGATCAACCAAAGGCTCCAATAATTGGGGCTATAAGAACATGGTATCTCACACAGGCAAACAAGGGGAGGGTGGTCCCGTGGCACCTATCCAGCCTCCTAATATACTACCCCAAAAGAGATGGACATGCAAAAGATCTCTGTGCCTTTAGCCTTTAGCTAGGAGCAAAAACTGTATCCTGACATGCACACTTCAAGCTTGAATGTCCTGGTGTAAATTTTCTTTTTCTTTTTTTCAAATAATGAATTCTTAAAAATATTTTAGTTATTTTTGTGACTAGAGGGTCAATTTTTATAAAGACTTCTTTCCACCAAAGACCCAACTTCCTGTAAGATTTCTTCATTCATAAGTAGCATAATTACTTTCAATGACAGTCTATGCCTCTGTTTTGGCATCTTGCTTCTATACTAGTTTTGCATGATGCACTAAAGCCCGGTCACTATTTTTTTCCCCTTTTAGCTTGTTAGTAAAATAAAGAGCAA
This sequence comes from Podarcis cretensis, assembly GCF_951804945.1. NCBI lineage: Eukaryota > Metazoa > Chordata > Lepidosauria > Squamata > Lacertidae > Podarcis > Podarcis cretensis. The sequence continues at coordinate 25,353,824 of NC_137178.1, forward strand.
ACTCAGCAGTAAAATGATGCTGAACTATTTATACTAGCAATCTGATGTTATTTATTTTTTATGCAGTAGGGAAGAGGGAAAGGACTGATCAGGAAGGTCACTAAGGAAACAGATAATTACTTTTGATGAAGTATAATCACCAGAAATCCTACAAACATCATAATTTATCTTCACGATGCTGAGCTTTCCAACAGACGTTCTCAATGAAATTACCGATCATTGTTCAGAAATGTGCAATGAATCAAGGAAGAAAGAGTCACATTTTTGGACTTCAGACTTACAAAACAAATGTATTAAGTTTCTATTAACAATATATATTACCAATTGTGAGACATATACTACAGCTCTTACTAAATTAAAATATTGATTAGACAGAAATGCATAGGCCCTTCTCAGCTTTTATTTCATTTTCTCACAAATCAAATTAAGAGTTTGAAGTGGGGTACCTGAAGAACCACCTGTCCCTGTCTACACACTCAAGACTAATATGCTCAACAGAGGCTCTTCTCTGAGTACCTCTGAAAGATGGAGGGAAGTTTCAGGGAAACTGCTTTTTTGGTTACATCAGTGGTGCATGAGGGGAGTGGGGAGCAGCAGTGATGCAGAATTCACCAGGATTGAAGTGGTTGCAGCTAGTTTAGGAGAGCTCCAGGTTGGTGGCAGCATGGACCTGATGGACAACACTGCTAACCCAGAGTTTGGAGAGTCGCTCTCCAAAGAGACTTATCAGGCATCCATTTGATGTTATTTAAGTGCCAGGCAAAAAAAACTCCACCTCCCCCCCCCCACCCAGCTCTATCTGTGCTGCTGAATTTATGCTGTTTTCTTTAGATTGGCTGCTTTTGATATATAAGGTGATATCCAAATAAGGCACACTCAAATTAAACTCACTGGAAGTCCTTTGATTTCAATGAGTCTATGACATATTTTGATATCACACAATGTTTGTACATTTTTATTTCTGATTGTTTGCAAACCACCCTCAGAATTTATCTGTAGTGTGGGGTAAATTCCCCATAATATGATAATGTAGAATTAGAGTAAAATGTAATTTTCCCCATGCCCCACCCATGTAGCACAATGTAGTTTATGATTGCCATCTTATACCCAGTTACCTGGGAGCAAACCTCAAGGAACTCCATGGGACTTACTTTTGAGGAGGCACATATAACATTGCACTCTTAATCCTTTAAAACATGGCAACATATATTGTGCAAATATATGAAAAGTAAGCAGAGTGAATCACAAAATGAAATGTTTTCAAATATTACAGTTGCAAAAGCAGAGAGCAACTGGTTTCAGTGCAATGTGCAATCACTTCTTATTTTTTTACATTACTTGTAATTTGTTCCTCTACACCATCTTTGTTGACATAATATGCACATAATTGAAATTCCCTCTAAAACTTTAATTTATTCTGACCATTATCCATTAGCATAATTCAAACAATTAATTATAACACTACACAATACCAAGGGGATTCAGAATTATTTGTTCTTATGGTAAACTTTAGATTGTATTTCAAATACAAGATTAGTTTAATCCACAGAAGGTAAGCATTATGTGTGTGTATGTGTGTACATATAGAGTGACACACACACTAAATATATATATACACATACAATAACACCCTTTATGAAATTATTCTTTGAGTAAAGCTTCTTTCGTCACATAAAAAGGGAAGTCCTATCCTCACCACAAAGAAGAAGAAAAGACCAGCAGTAACAAGCAAATGTCTCACTGTTATGGCTATCCAAAGTGTATATTCCCATCATGTAGAAGCCTTGCAAACCCACATGGCAAAGATGCAAGTGGTATAGCCATTGTACCTCCTGTATGATTTCAAGTGGCAAAAACCATCTGTCTATTCACTCTGAAAAGCTTCCCCCTCCTCCCTCAAGCCCCTTCTCACAGAATGCCATAGTATCCCTGCCAGACTTGGAACTGGTGTCTGTGTGTCACACACAAAGTTCCTCTCAAGGCTCTTTCTGCTCAGAGAGGTTTCGTAAGGTTTAGGCCAAAGTGACCAATCATGGCCTAACAAAAAGGTTAGTGTGTCTGGCCACAATGCAAGAAAGGGATGTGAGTAACCCTCTTTGTAATGACCTACATGCACCCCAGTGTAAAGAACACTGAATGCAGTCAGAGGAGGGATGCTCAGGCACCCGAAAGAAAGAAAATTATTGGGGAGGGGAAATCTGCCTTCAGCTGGAAACAAATGCTCTTTAATGCCAAAATGAATTTTCCCAAAGAGCCTGAACAATCATGGACCCATTACTCCCAATCCAAGAGCTATTAATAGTACTTGATTAGGCTAAACAGAATAACAGATCCACTTCAACTCCTGAGCCTGATCAGTAGCAGGCAGACTAAGTACTATATTGTGTCTGTCTCCGCCATATAGGGCTGTTCTTGAGATAAGGGCAATTTGCATACCAGAGTTATTTGTGTTACATGAATGCACTGGCAATGATGGGCAGAAGCACTTCAAAATAGGTTTCCTCTTAACCAAGGCAGAAGAAGGACCTCCAGAAAAAAGTTTAACTCAGAGAAAACTCATTTAAATTAATTGACATGACTACGTTAGGTTCATTAATTTCAATGGGTCTACTCTGAGTAAAACTTAGTTGACTACCACCCAATGGAACTTAATTTTGAGTAGACATGTATAGGATTCTGCTGTAACTGCCTTTCAAAATCTGTCTGCCACATACAAAAGATTTCAACCAAATATTAACCAGATTTCAACCAGATGAAGTACTGTATTAATTCTAAGCCAAAACTACGTTGGGTATAATTCCCAGTAGACAGCAAGTGTCACGCCATAACTAAACCTAAAGCTTTCAATCAGGTCATCTTTAGTCATCTGTATCATCCCTTTCAACTTTATTGGTCCCCCAAGGCGAACAGAATTAAAAGGTTTTATCTTAGCCAATAAAACTCATTTATTTCTACTGTAGGGGATAGGCTGAGTAACCTTAAACAGATTAAGGAAAAGCCTGTATGCTACTGCACTTCACCAAACATCTTTATGTAGGGAGCATAAAAGCACTGACAGGGGGAAACCCCATAAAATTAAGGGACAGCATTACAACTTAACATCTAAGAATGGGAGGAGGAACAGCACTGGAACAGCCCTTCCAACAAGCAAGGCAGACAGTGCATTGCCTCATTTGTTTTGTGAAACTGAGCTTTCCTTCCAGGTTCCTGCAACTCCTAATTCATCTCTTCTTTTGCACAGTCTCTTTGGTCATAATAAAGCAGTAACACCCTGCTGATATCAATTTCAGTCCTGTTTTAATCCCTGAAATTGATTTATCCTCTCTTGTATGAGCTTCCCTAATTGTAATGCCTCAGGAAGCAATCTTTATGGAACACTGAAAATTAGAAATGTGTTGCTATAGTATTGCATCATCAACATTATGTCCCTGTGTATATCCCAGTTAAGCACTGCACCTTAAGTGAGCCCCTAATCTCATAACAAAATTAAAGTAGCCTTTGCAGTACTTAGGAAATAATGCCTTTGAAGGAAATAAAAAGGCCCTGCTGACTTCGTTCGCTGAAAATTCCTCTCCTTTTCCTTCCCAACTATTTTTCTGGTGAAGCAACATTACTACATCAGCCTGATGCACACCAGTTGCCAAATCATGACATGTCTACTTATGCACTTCTCCATCTCCTCATCTAAACAGACATTTCTTGTTCTGCTCCATTCCCTGCTTGATTAGCATTTTGTTCTTATCTCAGGTCTTCCCTTTTCGCACCTTAGTCACTTCACTTGTCCACAGTTATTCAGTCCTTGAGGTATTGCTGTCCTGAGCTATTTAAGGATTTATAGGTCAAAACCAGCACTTATAGGTCAAAACCAGCGCCGGGCTCCCACGGCTTGTGGAGAGTTGCCTGTTCTGGGGGCTGGGGTCGGGGGAAGCTCGGGCTTCCCCAGCCCCGCACCTGGGGGGAAAATATTTTTTCCCCTTTATTTCCCCCCCCCCCAAAAAAAAACTAGGTGCGCCTTATGGGACGGTGCGTCCTATAGGGCGAAAAATACGGTAACCTAGAGGTTACCAGAGCATGGGCAATAGGAGTTAGGCTGTCCCTGTCCAATAGGGGCACAGCTGGGCCACCAGCCAAAGCTGATGGAAAACACTGGAATACTACCTGAGCCTCAAACGACCGCAAAGAATCCAGGAATATCCCCCAAGCTATGTACCTACTCTTTCAGAGGGAGTGTAACCCCATCAAGAGCAGGCAACCTCCTATCCATCCTGTCTAGGTGCCTAAGTCTTATCTGGTTTGAGCTTCAGTTTGCTGGCTCTCATCCAGCCCATTACCGAGGTTATAAAACCCTATAAGGCACCACTTACATTGATGGCATTAATCATGACAAATAATGAAACGTTTTACTGATTCGAGCCACAACAAGATAAATTAATTAATGGAGCTTCTTCATAACACCATCTAAATCAAAACTATGGATATAGATCATACCAGGCTAACATTTCAAGTCTGCCTCGCCTGTAACATTTACTTGGTTTTACACATTTTCACACAACAGCACTGAAGCAGACTTGATGGCCTCACCATGGCAAATTTGCACAGTAAGCATGAGAACACTTCAGATGGAAAACTATGGGACTCTTGGAGGAGCAGCACAAAATAGATGCAGATGGTGAAAGAAGGAAGAAAGAGGCAATTCAGAATGATGACAGCACCCACAGACTGGAAATTATTTCAAACCACAGGTGTTGCTGCTTCTTTAATAATAATAAAAAAGTCTAGAAATATCAAGTTAGGTTCTGAAAATGCTGGTGTTGTTCAACTGACTTGGCATGGGAAAAGGAAAGCTATCCGAACAATAACATGCCAAACAAACTCGTAGATCACCCTACAGTTCAAAGTCTAAAATGAACATTTTTTTAAGTTACAGAACAAATGAACTGTACAAAAAGTTACTCATCCTGCTATATAAAAGCTTTTTGTAGAGCTGCTAAGCTAAGTGATCACATACTGAATCTTCAATATTTACTGCAAACCGATTCATCTCATGTCAGTGTTCCCACATTTTTTATCTTCCTTTCAAACTGGCTGTAACCCTCAAAAAGACAAACGTTCATCACTGAAGGTTGTTTATTTTCTGCCAAATACCATCAGCACAGAGAGAACGTTCAAAGTTTTGTTCATATGCTAGGTGAACTTCCTGTGCAATTGTTTCCACTGAAATCAATAGGTGTTCTGCTGTTGAGCTCAGCACAACCAAAACAGACATAAAGATATCAATTACGACAGTGTCATTTCTATATATAATAGTAGATTCCAAGTTCCTCACTTCTGCAAAATAAATTTATTGCACTGGTGATTTATGGATACGTCCTTTTCCATGCTTCTTCCAGAGCTTACGTTACATTCAGTTACTAATCTTTCTGCCTGTTTCACTTGGTCCTTATTGGATAAAACTGAATTCTTAAAACTGAATTTATCCAACTAAAGTTGCAATCCTAAGCAAGCTTGTGAGTAAACCCCACTGAACTGAATAGCCCTTGCTTCTGAGTAAACATGCTTAGGACTGTGCTGTTTCTTTCCCCCTCTCTTCGCAACCCCAGCAAAAAAAGATTTAAAAAATTAGGGTCCCCCCCCCCTTTTATATCTTTTCAGAACCTTGCAAAATAGTGTCATTGTCAAATTGTTAATTGCATGTCAAGGTATTCAGTTTAATTTGAATGGTTTTTATTGGATTTATCTTATGTGTATTTTTATACAGTAAAACTTATTATGATTCTAAACTTTTATTGGAAACCCTCCTTGGATTACCATGTAATGAAGGAAAATATATCTATTATGTTAATAAACATTTTTAAAATTCATTTCTCTCTGCTAAAATTATTCATTTTTCATTTAATGTAGGCTTGATTACTGTATTGAATCAGCATGAAATATTAGCCTTAAGTTAATTTGGTCCCTTTCACATCAAAACAGATGGTTTGAATGTTGAAATTGGATTACATTTACACCCTACATTCAGCTACCATCTCCTAAAACCTTCATGGCTATGAGCACTCAGGGATGACTCCTTATCAAAACTAGAAGGTCTGTGTCTTTAACAACTGCATTGCAGGCAAAAATCTATTTTTCATCCGTCAAATTCTACCCATCATGGAGCTCTCATGCAGACAGCTCATGTTTGTAGTTCAATACTATGCATGTTTATTCAGAGTTAAATCCCATTGTGTTCAATAAGGCTTACAGCCAGGTAAGTGGGCAAGGGATTTCAGTCTAAAAAAAGTTTAAGCAGTTTTAATTGCCAGCATTAACTGAAACTGCGATTGAAACACAGATTACCATATATTGTGACAGTTGGAACAATAATTCCATCTTTGAGAAAAGCCTTGTCTACAAGAGGAAAAGAATCAAAATGAAACATCTTGAAGGCTACGCACTCCAGTTTGCAGCCCATTCCTGAACGGGATAGCATTTTTGTTTATACACGAAGGTATAAAACTCCATTTGGCAAAAGTTTAGTATCTATTACATGCTATATGGTGCAAGAATAATACTAATGAATGGCTGTTATTATTTATATATACCATTTACTATTCATGTATTCATGGTGGTTACTCTCTAATAAGCATGCATTGGATTGTAGCCTCAGAGACTTTTTCAATTGACTTTCTTTCAGCATGAGGCTTATGGCTTCTTAGAAAAGTGGGGGGGAACCCAACTATCACAGTAATACCTCCGCGAACGTCTGCCTTGTCTAGCATCAATTCTGGCGAACGTCCATGGCAAACCCGGAAATACCAGGACGTGTTACTTCTGGGTTTGCCACTCGCGCATGCGCAGAAGCACTAAATTGCACTTCACGCATGCGCAGAAGCACAAACCACTCCATGCACATGCACAGACGCAGCACTTTCCCCTGCATCCTTTTTGGCTAGCAGCCGGGGCTCCGGAACGGATCCCAGCCACAAAACGAGGTACGACTGTATTTGATTAAAACAGACTCTTCATTGCATGTCACTGCAGAAAAGGAAGCAGCCAATAAACAAGACATACATCACTGGTGGAAACCCAGATTTCAGAGTTTGGAGAAGTTTCTTCATAAGAAGAAATGAAAACCCTATTTACCCTAGACAAGGGATGGGAAGTAGACTCCATTTGGTTAAAAGGAATCCCATGCATGTTGGCAGGCCAGCCAGGGAAGGTCATGAATCTGGCTTCTCTCAGTGACCAAGCCTTTAAGAAACCTCTCTGGCCATGCAGAATCCTACCATGGAGAACCACAAGGGGGTGATTAATTCACATTAATCAGAATCACACTTACTGCACTTCAATGTTTGAGATCAGATCGCTTCCTAAACGGCCAAGAGATTGCAGTTTGCCAAGGAGAAAATGGAACAAACTATTTTTAACAGGGTTCATAAAGGACCAGCAGAATGTCACTAGTCACATGGAAGCTAGGAGCATTTCACAGTACTTGCATCATCATCATCATCAACAACAACAACAGCTATTGTAGAAGCCATTCAAATAATTCAGTGCTGATCCTGACTCGCAGTAATGTAATCATAAAGTATAAAACCACAGTGGAGTTTAAAAAAAAAGAATCAATTTGAGAACACAGTCTACACATATGAATCAAAATTATATATCATACTAGGTGGTGTGTGTGTTTTATGAACACTTATAGTATATTTGTATTGTTTTCATGAATGTTTTACTATGCAATTTTGTATTTTATGTTTCCTGTAAATTGCTTTGGGACTCCGTTCAGTTGTGTGAATTGATAATAAATAAATTCAGTGAATTAAACCACAATGGCATCAAACGACCCTAGTCCCCAGAGCTCCATCTCTATTTACCTGAGCATTTCAAGGGCCACAAAAAATAGAAAATTGTGTTCAAAGTATTCTAAATAAACAATTTCAAGACCTACTTGCTCTGTTTCCACGTGATGCTAACAGAAAGTTATGGAGCTTTAAATAAATCTTAAAACTGACCACTTTGCGATAATAAAAAACAGCTGATAGAGTAAGGCCTATGTGAGAATTGATACATAAGATCACTTTAAAGCATTATGGTTCAAACTCTTACTCTGGCTGAGCATGCCCCATTTTTGTTGCATTGCACAAACTGGTGTCAACAGCCTTTCCCACAAAAATTGTTGTTGTTGCTGTTATCTACTTGCTTGTTCTACAATCAGAAGTTTAGACTCATGTACATAAACTTCTGGGGCTAACTACATGTTCATAGCCATTTAATGATCTTCATAACTGAAAAAAGATTTCAGCTTGAGTTTGATGAGCAACACACTGACCAAGTTCTTTTTACCTTTGAAAGCTCCCTGACCTAACACAGTGTCAGAATTAACTTGATGCACAGACTGGCATGGCTTGTAATATGCTAATACAAGCATCTAGTACTAGTATTTGATCATGCAACAGGCAAATCTGTAACTAAATGGAAGCCTAACTTCCAAGCAAACTCAGAACACATGAAATACTTTGACTGATGGATTTGCAAGAGAGATTTGGAATAGGCATGAGGAGTGGACAGTGGCTGTATAAGATTATCTTTAACTGTTTGTTGTAGTTTTATTTAAATATTTCCTAAATTCTTATCCTGACTGGAAACTCAAATATTTCATTTTTCGATCACTTCAATTTTGAGATTTAAAATTTAATTTACAAGTTTTGAGATGCAGTAATCATACATATGATCACTCTTCAATACCTTCTTCAGAGCGACAATTGATCAAAAGGTGGGGTCTGCTTTTTCATCACATGACAATTTAAGTCCTTAAAAAAAATAATTCACATTCTATTAATCTCACCTAATTTTTAAAGTTTTCTATCCCTGACACATGCCATTTCAACACGTGCTTCTCTTCAGCATGTTGGAATATGTCTTCCAGTGTACTTACAAATCCAGTCAATTTCAATATAATGGAACACAATACTAAAGACAGAGAGAAAGGATGCTCAGGTAATAGTTGGTATAATGTGGAGCTCTAGTGGCAGCAAAGAAGAAAAGCAGCATGTGTAATAAGTGCAGCTGTATGAAGAGGCTGTGGCTAAGCTTGAAAGTAGATCAGGAATTCTTATGAAGCAACTATAGTGTTTATTTACAGTAACAAATATCATGGAGAGCATGATATTTGAGTTTCAGCTTCATAGAATGCATCTGCATGTTGGCTCATACCACTTAAGAAAGTAGTAAACCATGCCTACTAAAAGCTCAAAATTTTGCTACACACACATATTAGCCAAAGCTTGACAAAATGTTTATGTATCTCCCCTGAAGAAGAAAAGTTGTTGTTGTGTACTACCTCTGCTCTTACAAATTTAATGTGCGTCTTAAGGTCAAACAGAATCATAGGAGCCAAATCCTAGGGGCCGAGGTCCCTTGCCCCTCCCCAAATAAAATATTAAGGGGGTTGCCCCCTGCAAAGTTGATGGGCATTGCCATCCAAATGGTGTGCATGGGCCATGTCTTGTGATCAATTATGTGGGGTGGGGCTTTGCTGCCCTCTCCATATTTTATACAAGTTGGCACCCCTGCAGAAAATACTTCTTCAGACATGGCTATTTAAAGCAACAGCCAGCCATGCTTTTTATTATATACAAACCACTCAACAATGCTGGAGTAATATGATCCAATGTTGGTTTCGGACTACTCTGTTTGCAGAGGAGTTTCACATTTTGAACATTTCCTGGGTTAATAAATGGTATCGCCTCATTTGCACCATGCTTTTTGTTCTAGAGAGCCAAAATGGTTACCAAAGCCTTAGCAGCTCTTTAGTTTAATGCCAGTTTAGCCATCAATGCTGTTGAAGAAGACGATAAAGAGCTCTGTACTACTAATCATCACAGTGAAAAGCAAGCCTGTTCAGATATTTCTTTTTAGATATAATCCAAGATATCTGTTGATAATACACTCAGTGGCAAACATGGATTTGTCTCTGAGTAATGAACCTTAGCTCCAAGGTTCAGTCATCCTCTAAAGCCCTTTTCATGCATAACTCAATTACAGAAGAGTACAACCACATTTCCAGCCCCACCCGCAGCATCAGCCTTCCTGCCTGGCCCTGACTCCAGACTCCTTACATTAGCATGGTCATCTGCCGTGAAAAAGCCTGCATGTGCACAGACTTTGCTACCATGAAGACACTTCTGCGATCAAGTGTCCCAGTTGCATGAAACTTCTGCATGAGCAGGTACTTGTGCATTCATCACAGAAAGCCACACTACTGTATGGTCAGCTGGGGGGAGGGGTTACTAGGCAGAATGCCCAATGCTTCCCCCGGGAATGTGAACTGCTCCCCAGCAATCATTTTAGGCCTACTTCACATGAGTACATATGTGAAAGGGAGGGTCTTATGTTTAAGTGTATCTAATGTACTAATTACCAGGCTAAGATACTTTGTGCCTTATAATGGCAATCCAGCAACTTTTCAAAACCGAGAGTTAAATGGCTTACTCATTGTTATCCCACATTAATATTTAAATTAATAGCATTTTGCTTAAGGTGTGCACCCTACATAAATACCTACAACAGTCCCTCATCCTGTAACACATTCCAGTTTCAAGATGCCCAACATAAAACAGCAAAACTTCATATATAACTTATAAAAAAACATTAAGGTAAGTTACCTAAGCAGCACCAGCCTTTTCAAAAAAATAGACTGCAAGGATAATAACATTTCACACATTATTGACCCCGTTTTCATAGAATCCACCACTTAAAGGTTTGCTTGCAAAGAATGTCCAGTGAAGTTAATGGATTTCAGTAGTGAACTCATATCCCTTATAATAATATACAGCAGGAGACATGCAGTGACCTGGTAAAATATCCCTTTACAATGATGAAGGAAACAGTAAGGAAACAGTAACCCAAAAGTTTATGTATTATTTAATGCAAACTGAAACCAAACACTAAAATTATTTTTGGATCTGTTTTTTGAACTGTCTGATGTACTTAACATACTTGCTCCTTTCAGAAGAGCCAAACAGCTGCACAGAACTGCTCACAGATGCGATCCTACACTACAGAATGTCAGAATGTGTGCTGCTGCTCGTTAAACACAAACATCTCTGTAAAGCTTGTACTGCTACACGAATACATTCAATCACATTTCTAACACTTCACTCTTAAATACATTTATTCGAATTGAATCCCACTGATTTGAATGCATCATGCTTAAAAAATAAGTGGATTGACAGTTTGAGCCTATGCATATTAACTTAGAAGTAAGTTCCACTGAATTAAATGGGATTTAAATCTTAGCACATGTGAACAGAATTGCAGCCTTATAACCTTATCAGATGCATTTTGTTCATTAGTCCATACCACTGCTTCCAGCAGCATTTACTACCAAGCAACTGTGCCTGGGATTGCAGGCTCATGGTGCAATCCTGTACAGTTCTGCTCAGAAGGAAGTCCATTGAGCATATAAGCCAACTTCTTCAGCCCCTCCCCAATAAAATATTTAGGGGGGCTTCCCCCCACAGAATTTGTGGGCATTGCCATTCAAATAATGGGTGGGTGCACTGCATTTTGTGATTATGCAGGGCAGGGCTTACCTGCCCCCCCTTTTTTAATTCAAGTCGGCACCCCTGCCACTGAGTTCAAAGGGACTTCCCCGCAGGCCAATGGCTGTAGACTTGATTTAATAGAGGATAAGTCCAAATGAATACAATGCAATTAATTTTTTTGGCAAGCACACTTAACATCACACAGCACAGATTAAAAGTACTTAAGAGGCAAAATATTAACACACATTGCAATTACAGGTGACTATCAACTTACACAGGGATTGCGTATAGTCAAAACACATTGGCTTCAATGGCGAGTGGGATTGCCAAAGTCTTTTTTCCCAGATGTCTCCCCCCCTCCCTTTTCACCCCCTCTTTATTTATTTTTTTCCTGATTACCAAGCATGTAAAGCTAAATGCACACACATTAAATGTGTGTAAATTGTGAATTACTTGTACATGGAAGAAAACTCCACTTATTTCTGTAAAACTGACCTTTACTTAGAAAGTTTAAGGCTGTTCTGCTATATTAATTAACATTTCCCCCCCCCCTCTGTTAATCTCAAACTTCAGAAGACAGGAGATATGCTTGTTAAGCCTTTCTCAAACCTTTCTTCAGCACTATCAGCTAATCAAAGAAACCATGTACAAACATTAAACAAAAACAGTTAGAACTGTCCAGGCTGCTGCCATTTACCTGGTGGGCAATTGCATTCTGGAGGAGCTTCTCTTGCTATTCTGATTCTTGCCATATGCTCATAGGACTTCTGTAGGGAGGAGAGGTAAAGATAGAAAAAGCAGTAAGCAGCATGTTAGTCCCTTGCAGGAGAAACTGGTTAAGAGAGCTGGTGTTAAACATTCTGTGGATCTGTGTTGCATTATGATTTACCTCTGTTTAATATCCTACTTAAGTTACAATGGTCTCTAAACTTGGATTTCAGTCAACTCACATCACTTGTTCACCCCGACAATAGCTAATGGATTAAATGGTCACACACACACTGGCTTTCACTTGAATCACCCTTGCGCACGTTTTACCTGTTCATGTGAACACAGTCACCCACCCTTTCCCACATCTGTGAAGCACAAAATAATGCAGAAAACTTGGATTTGAGTGAATATCTGTAAATTAGAGATGAGAGAGTAATGAATATTTTATATATGAAGGTCAAATGCTACCACAATTATAGGAGCAGCCGCTGCCAATTGGATTCTGGCTGCTGCCAAATGGTCACTAGGGACAGGTCCTGGCAGCCCACTGAAACTTGGATCCACATTTTACAGCCACATGTCTGCATGGGTTCTTGTTGAGCCTCAAGTCTGGAACATTTTTATCTTCCAAAAGATCTCAGTAAAAGCATTTTAAGAGCCACAACACTAAAGTAAAAGGGATTTCTTCTACCATTTGGTGGGAACAGCATCACTTTGAAATACACATGGAACAGTCCTGATATAACAATACAGATGTCTCTTTTTTTTCAAGCTATCCCAGGTCTTGTAAGACTGTGTCTTTATCCCATGCCCACAGAGCAACACAGTTCATAGAGCAACGCGGCCATCCTGATTTTTAACATCTTGTTCAAGCAATTGCTGCCCAAGGCTTAATTTAGTCTCAAAGCTCAGTTCTGTGTAGACAGCATCCTGCTTGGGGTTTGTATGGCTTCTTTCTTTTCTAATGTTAAAACAGAACATGCTCAGAGGCACCCTCTTCATTATTATTGGTTCTCTGTAAAGAAGTGTGTCTGGCTGTTAACCAGAAAGCTGGTGATTTGAGCCCAGCCAGGGATGGCTGTGAGCAGGATTCCTACATTTCTAGGGCTTGAGCTGGATGACTTGGAGGGTCCCTTCCAACTCTGCAATTCTATGATTCTATTTCTCTGTGAATAACAATAATGAAGAGTGTGTCTCTGTAGAATTCAAAGCCAACTGAAGGCCTAAGCCATGGGGAGCCCTGTCCGCAAATTACCCCAATAAAACCAGCTAAAAGTCATTCAGCCACACAAAAATGTTTGGCTATTTTCACACACTCTTTTCCTAATATTTACCCAGTTTCTCACTCTTTCTGCTGAAAGCATGCCCGCACGAACCCCCTACTTTTCTTCTATTGCCTTTGGCTTCGATTTGGGGCTACGCATGCAACTGGCCTCCATCAGTAAACAGAGAGGCATTCCTGAGGTGGCTGGCTAACTGTCTCTTCCAGGGAGTCCCACCCTCAACCTCCCAAGGCCACCCCACCTGAGCCAGAAGCCGCTCCACGTTCTCCTTCATCAGTGCATTGAGCTGATCCAAAGAGTAGCTGGGCAGCAGCTGGTAGGAAGCAGCAGCAGCAGCAGCAGCAGCAGATCCGTCCCCTTGGGCCGTCTCGATGGCCAAGACCCTGGCCTGAAGGTCACTGGTCTTCATCCCCAGATACACGCAGGAAGCGATGGACGCCGCCGAGAGCAGCAGGGCAGCCAGCAGCGAGCTGGGGGGCGCCGTCCTGCCGGAGCAGCAGCGCTGTCCTCCCCAGCAGCTGGCCTCCCCGTTGGCACCCTGACCTTTGGCGTCCGGGCTTTTCCCCACCATGCTGGGCTGCTGGCACAGGCGGAGGGCGAAATCCCCTTTCCTCCTCTGAGGAGGAGGGACACTTGGCCCGGAGCTGCCCGCCCACAGAACACGCGAACACGCGCCCCCCACTCGCGACAAAAATAAACTCCAAGTCAAGACCCCCCTGCCTGCTTGCCAAAGCGCGAGCGGGGCTTTCAAGGCAGAAAGACCATGGCGAGCTTCCTCAGGGCGCCCCTCAAAACTGCCATCCACACGGTCAACACGCCGCCTCCGTGGAATAGTCTCCCTCCAGCGAAGCCCGACAACCTTCCCAGGTGCTCCCCGGAGCCGTTTCCCCCACCCGGCGGCGCGGAGCGGAGACTTGTTGCACCGCTTTCCTCAGGCTTCCTTGGTGCGCTTTTACGCAGCGCCCGGGTCACTTCGGCGAGGGGACCCCAGGAAGCGGCGAGCGGCGGCGGCGGCGGCGTCAGCGGTTCTCTTCCTTTCCCCGGAGCGTGTTTGCAGCCCCCTGGCTGCGTAGGCGCCTTCGGTAGCGGCTGTCAGGAACAGTAGCGGCGGCGGCGGCGGCAGCGACTCCTGAGCCTCGCGCTCTCTTCTCTGGACTCCGCACAGCGCACGCCGCCTCCAAGCGCCTGCCAGAACCGCGGGAGCCTCATTAGCATAATTTATTCACCTAGACCGAGGGGCGGGCGCCCAGCGAGCTCCCAGAGAGAGAGAGGAGGCTAGGGGGGTTCGAGGGGTATTTGCATAATATATGCAAAGCCCCCCGGCGCCGCGGCGTCACGTTGCTTTCCCAGGCTCGCGGGATCGGGATCGCTTCTAAACTGCAGTGTGCAAGGAAGGCAAGAGGGGACAGGTCAGGTCGGCGAAGGAGCAGGAGTTTCAAGGGGGCGCAAAGCGGTACCTACGTTCAGAATCGGTCCCAGAACTTTAGGCAGCTCAGGTAGAAAGGTTGCTCGGTTTTTATCAGTGCTTCACATCAGTGTATCGCAATGTACCACCCTGTGAACATGGACGTAGCCGGGGGGGGCAGGGGGGCAGTTGCCCCCCTAAATCCTCTAAAAGTATTGAAAAGCATTAAAAATACTCAATTAACTGAGGTTCTGTCCCCCCCCCACACACACACACACAGCAGAAGCCTGCCCTCCCAAAAAACAAAAGCCTCTTTGGGGAGATTTTTACCCGAGATCTCCCCATAATTAGCTCAACAACTTTTTGGAGGCCCCCTAACAAAAATCCTGGCTACACCCATGACTGAATGTTTCGATTGTTGTTACTCTTTTTGTACATCGCTTTGAAACATTTTGCAATCCATTAATGTTACAAAATCTTTCTTCCAGGGCTCTTAGGCAACTTATTTGGTGTGTATCCTCACACCCACTGCCTCTCCTGTGTTGCCCTCCACACAACCACCTTGTAGTGGTGCCCTCTGGCTGCTTAACAGAATGCAAATGACTCCAGGCGCAGCCAGCAGACTCCCACCATACAAAGAAAGCACATTCAACATGCATTTAAAGTGCATGGCTTCCCCCCGGGGAATTGTAGGCAGAGTTCCCAGCCTCTTTAACCAACTGCAGTGTCCAGGATTCTTTGAGGGAAGCCATATGTGTTGAATGTGCTTTCAATGTATGGTGTATGGTTCTGCCCGAGCCTGGTGCTATGCAATATACCATGCTAAGAAATAAGGAAAACGGAGTATTAAAGCAGCTAGGTCATGACCATTGACGCTGTGCTGGTTTATCCTAAAGATAGGATGATAGTCTACAACTGGTTCGTCATTTTAGGATCGTGATAACCAATTGTCTTATTTAGGATCACTGTACTGCAGCGATTAAGAGTGTCGAAATAGGATCTGGGAGACCAGGTTTCAAATCCCCCACCAGCCATAATACTTCCTGAGTGACCCTGGCTCAGTCACTGCCTCTAAGCCTAACCCTCACAAGTTGTTGGCAGTATAAAATAGGGGAAGAGTGGAGAAGTCATGCACTGGGCTCCTCGAAGGCAAGGTAGAATATAGATGTAATAAATAAATAAATAATAGCTCAAATGCATTGTATATTTCATGCTTGTGTAGAAATTAACTAAATAGATTTATCAGCATCTACACAGACATGGGTGGCGCTGTGGGTTAAACCACAGAGCCTAGGACTTGCTGATCAGAAGGTCGGCGGTTCGTATCCCCACGACGGGGTGAGCTCCTGTTGCTCAGTCCCAGCTCCTGTCAACCTAGACGTTCGAAAGCACGTCAAAGTGCAAGTAGATAAATAAGTACCTCTCCGGCGGGAAGGTAAACAGCGTTTCCGTGCGCTGTTCACCAGAAACAGCTTAGTCATGCTTGACACATGACCCGGAAGCTGTACGCCGGCTCCCTCGGCCAATAAAGCGAGATGAGCACCACAAACCCAGAGTCGGCCATGACTGGACCTAATGGTCAGGGGTCCCTTTACCTTACACAGACATACTTTCCAGATACACACATAACTGGATAGCACTGAACAGATTGGGTGTGCTTACATTTACTAGACATCGGGGCTTTTAGTCTTGTTGCTCTAGTCCTTGGGAATCAGTTACCAACTGAAATTAGACAAATGCCTACCATCTTAATATTGGGTGGCCAGTAAGAACATAAGAGCCGTAGGCTGATCAAGTCCCGCATCTTGTTCCTGCACCGGCCAAATGGCTGCCCATGAGAAGCATGCAAACCGAACCTGGTTGCAACAGCACTATCCCAACCCACGATTCCCAGCAGCTAGTATTCTAAAGTATGCTGCCTGTGATCTTGGGAGGCAGAGGAAAGCAAGGTGAAGGCTACTGAAGATATTTTTTATTTAAGATGTGGATCCCAATCATTTTATTGAACACTAGTTGTAGAATTGTAGAAGTATTTTTATTGCTTTTAATTTACTGAGTTTGCAAACTTTTGTGCTTTATCTTTATCTTAGTGTACACTGCCTCAGTAGTTTTACCTGGGAAGTGGATTATGATTCTGCAAATGAATGGATGGATAAGAAGATTCATCTGTTAAATCCATTCTAAAAGAGAATTGGGAGCCACCGGTGAGTTAGATATGTTGACAATCTTTTGCACCTAATATTTTGCCATTTGTTTTAATATGAGTGTTGAACATTGCAGCTGGATAGATTTGCCTTATGGACTGTAGCTGTATACAGCTAGTCTATAGCATCTGAGAAGTCATCATCAGACACCATATTTGTTGTGGGAAGTCTAAAATGAAGTGGGGGGGGGACCCTGACAGGTTAATGTAATATTAATAGGAAATGAGAGGATAAAATACCAGAAAAGCCGATCTTTCTAACAGACTGTATTATTTATAGCATTTTAATGCTAATTTTCAACATCTAAAGCAAAAATAAAAATTAATTAGCATGCAAGAATAGTGAGGGAACAGTTTTGTAGACCGCAAACAGAATGAAACTGCACAGCTCTGAAACTGCACAGCCTGACTGGGATCCCATGTCTACTATTGAAAAAGGGAACCATACTGGACAGGATTTGTGCATGCTCCACATGTCCTAGAATGAACCTGGCTTAGGTTCCCTAACAGCCTTATGAAGGAGTGAACAGTCATAGGCAGGTGCCTCTACCTGGAAGCAACTTGTCTACAAATACATGCATGTATATTCATGGAGTTACATTATAGTGTCATTTATAAATGTTACATTAGCATTTCATTGAACACGTTGTGCTCACCAGGGCAGTATTTTAAAGACTTAATTGTGCCTCTTATCCATAGTCCCTAATCGCAGTTGCACATCCATAAAAACGTCCAAAAAGATGTGCCTGAGATACTAGAATAACTCATGATGATCAAGGTCTGTCCTAGCATTAGGCAGAATGGGGAGGCAGCCTCGGGATAAGATTTTGGATGTGATGAGATGGCAGCAAACTATTAGTTATTTAATCTGTTATTGATGTAGGTTTACTGCCAGGGCAGGGGAAGAGGCACAAGTGGGATTTTATGTCCCAGGTGCCAAAGTAGCTTGACTGGCCTTGGGAATATGCACCATGACTTGGAGTGTGAGCATCAGCTGCTACTCCATCTCTGAGAGCCCTAGCACAACCATCTTGTACCAGCCCTAGCACAATATATTGTTCCTTTCCCAGGCAATGGAGAAAAGAACAGCAGACTTCTTTGCAAAACTTACAGGCTGAAGAGTTACAGATAGGTAGCCGTGTTGGTCTGCCATAGTCAAAACAAAATTAAAAAATTCCTTCCAGTAGCACCTTAAAGACCAACTAAGTTAGTTCTTGGTATGAGCTTTCATGTGCATGCACACTTCTTCAGATACACTGAAACAGAAGTCACCAGACCCTTCTATATAGTGAGAAGGTGGGGAGGGGTATTACTCAGAAGGGTGGTGGGATTGGGTGATTGGCAGATAGCTGTGATGAGCCTGTTGACGACTCTTAACGACTGCACTAGGTCTTACAGGAAAAAGCAAGGGGTGAGAAGGTGAAAAATGGCTTTGTCATGTATAATGAGATAAGAATCCAATGTCTTTGTTCAGACCAGGTCTCTCCATGGTTTTAAGTTTGGTAATAAGTTGCAATTCAGCAGGCTGAAGAGTGATATAGATGAAGCATCAGTTAATGTCAATTCTGTGGTCTTTCAGGTGCTAGCTTTTGTGCACAATAACTGCATCGATTGACACATTTGTTTGCGGCAGATCTAGCCATCTCCTTTCTAAACAGACAGGAAAGCAGGATATTTTCTTTTTAAAATGATGGACAGCAATCCTGAATGGTGGCAGGGATTCTTTGGCAGAGGAACCACCACTTAGTTTTGGAAGCAGCTTGGGAACATGTCAGGGAAACAGGGAAGCTTAAGATCCTGCAGACCTGTGGCACCCCTAGAATTCTCTGTTTTGGCCTCCAATAGTGGCAATATTTCTGCTCACAGAATGGTGGTGGTGGCAGAGCTTGCCACTGCCACACCAGGTCACCTCTGATGGACCACCTTTTCCACTTACAGACCTCCCACTCTGTCCACGGAGAGGAAGACCTGCCATCACTGTTCCTCAGGTAGAAATCCTGCCACATTAGAGGCCAAAATGGAAAGTTCCAAGGGCATGTCTACAGATCTACATGATCTGTTTGCCTGTCAGGGGACCAAAGGTCTACAGATCTACATGGTCCTCTGACAGACAGACACACCCTAAACTGGCTGCAAACTATTGGAACTGGCATAGTTTGTTTTATTTCCATTGAGGTTAAAGGGCAAGGAATTATGAAAAACAACAATGAAGAAAATCCGAAAAAGGAGCAGCTGCTGCTTTCCCTTACATTCTCACCTGGGTGGCACAAGTTAACAGGAAGTGGCAGTTTCTCCATCACTGAATTTCCTCCTCCTCCTCACCAGGGTTGCTTTGCCTGTTAATATTGATGGCAGAAACAACAGGGTCACATGAGTACAGAGTCATCTACTATTTCAGTAGCGTCACAGCCTGCAAATTGCAGCTATTTCAATTAACCTATTAGATTATCCATCTGGTTTTTAATATATTTTATAGAATTTCCTTTTTCCCACCTGATGAAATCACTTTGTAAAACTTTAAGTGCAGATAGACTAAATGAAGATAAAGATTTGCAATCCAAATAACATTTTTGTTCAAATTCAGTTGTTTTTGTTTTTCTTACCGAAAACCTCATCATCTTTTCGTATGGCATTCATTGTTCATATGCACATATAAAGGCATGAGGCATTTTAGCAGTTTAATATCTATCATGCATTTGCTTGGAGACTCAAACATGAATTTGGACATTCTGTCATTTGGAACAAAATTTAGAATAATACAGGGTGATATCCAGTATGAGTCATAATCAGAGTAGACTTACCAGAATCAGTAGACTTAAATAACCCATCCATTAATTCCAGTGGGTCTACTCTGAGTGCAGCTTAGTCACCCATATAAAGTAAGAAAAATGTACTTTTGACTCTCGTTGTTTAAATAGATATACTAAGCAGTAACACATGGCTCATTTACTTATGCAGTGAAACATATGCACAGTAAATAATAGCAAAGAACAGGCACAAAATGTATTTAGTGTCAGCATTGTACAGTTCTTTAGAACAGGTGCTTGGTTGCTAGTTGCTGCCCTTGTGACTACCACCATAAGGTAAGAAAGAGATTGTTTGAATTAAACATGCATTATTTGCCATTAATCTTCACTCTTGCAAATAGAGCAGTAAGGATAATAAAGTATCGTAAGTGTACAATTTGTACAGTATAACCACATTCAGAATACTGGTCACATATCTATGTTATTGAAATAAATGGACATAAGTGTTATTAATTATCTGTTGGGGATTTGGTAATTATTGCAATTCTAAAATATACAATATAGCAAAAATAAACACATAAAAGAGCAACTAAAATGAACGGGAAGGGACACAACACAACATCTCTATGGAGGAAGCCTTAGGAGACGACTATAAAATAATAAATGGATGTTTGGTTCTTATCCAGCAAGACAATTCATATACATTGCTATGTTTTCCTACAGAGGTAGCCAAAACATGTTTTTGACAGGGTGACTTAGGTAATGGAAATGATTTCTGTTTCTATATTCTTATGTTATATGTGAAAAACATCATTCATAGACCATTTTTGTCCCAATGGATTTAAATGTATGATACTCACTTTGCAAATATTTATGCACACACAACCCTCTTCCTTCATATCACCATTCCAATTAAAGCAATTGCTCATTTAAATAAAAGTTCTAAATCCTAAACCTTCCCTGTCTTGAGGGAAATCTTCAGGAGAAGAAAAGGCTAAGGCATAAATCCTACAGAAATCCAGAGTGGAGTCCCTAAGTTGGTTGGATGGCATCTTTCTGACAACTCCTGCAGCCAAGCTCATGCCAAATGTATTGCTCTGCGAGGCCAAGATGTCTTGTCATCTGCGCAGCCCAGGACCTCCATACACACTGCCAGACTTGCATCCTAGAGAGGTCATTTCTGTGCTGCTAAGGCAGCGGTTTGACTTCACCCCTAGAGGCACACTCCATTGTCTCTCGAGACAGATGAATGTCAACAACAATAATAACAACAGTTTGTGTTGCGACAATTTTAATAGGTTGGGTTTTTGATACACAAGTTGGCATGTTGAACTCAAAAAGTGATGAAGACCTAAAACTGCTTCCCACTTTTTTGCACCTGTTGCAGAGATGGCTTTCTTGCAGTGCTGTTACGGCTGCTTTGGTGCCCTTCTTTTTACTTTGAACATGTCTCCGCTATGTGATCCAAGCCAGTCAGCAATCATGTAATAAATACAATGATGTCCTGGCATCACATAGCCAATCAGATTTGGATCTGTATTCATGTCACTGAGGGAAGATTAAGTCCTTCATTGCCCCAATTACAGCAATGCTCCCTGGTCTTTGTCTCTCTGCACTGGTAGCTTCATTGCCTACAAGCACTGCTCAATAAAATTTCACCCCAATCAAGCTTTAGTCATATGTGGTTGTCAGGGAACTGCCATCGGCTCAGGGGCGAGAGGGGAAAAGCCGGATGGATTACAGAGAGCCCCCAAAGATTGTGGGAAACAGCAGCGGAGGACACCTTGGAAAGCGGGAGGAGAGAGGTCCTCCGTTGCCCACGCCCTCCCTGTGCAGTAGGCTTCCGTACCGAGAGCGGAGGCGCAGATTGGGCATCAAGAAACTACTCTGCTGGGGAAGGTTTAAGGACCACCCACTCACAGATTCTGCCAGTGAATGAGTGAGCCACAGAATAGTGGCGCTCTGCATGGTGAAGGGTTTTTGGCACCAATAATGAGGCTTTACAGCCGACCAGGGAGGCATTTGCCTGATTGCTCTCGAGTAACCCCCTGATATCCTTACAGTAGTTATACTGACTAGTTGGAGCAAAAGGCAAAAGTGCATCCCACTAGATTTCAGTTATGTCCATTATATCAGTTTTGTCCTCTTAACACCAAGAACTCCATCTTTGCTTAGAGGCTTCCAGCATTAGCATATAAACATTTACATACAGTGTCTTTGGCTCTTTATTTTTGGCCTGTAATAATTCAGCCTCTCTGAATTGCTTTCCTATGTCTTTGCATTCTTATTGCCGAGTTCTATGCTCTTCCCATTTAAATTTTCATCATTTTTTTAAAATCATAATCCCAGGAAGATTTGATCCAAACCAGACTCTCCTCAGTTCCTGTCAGTTCTCCTGCCTGCCCATCAAGTATTTTGGTGTGTCAGCTAACATTGAGCAACCTCATCCCCAATGCTAATTTAAAACTGGGCTCAACAAACCAAATTATGGTTATTATTTTACATCTGAAAATTGCTTGGTTAATTCTAATCCCAGTTCAGACCTGGTCATACTTGAAATTATATCCAGGGGCACAATGGTGTCTGATACAATTCCTCTAGCGTCCACCCACACACCACTGTAGCCTGCCTGCAATTTCTTCCCCACTTACTTCACCTAGTTTGATGAGATTAGTGGTGATGGGGGGAGATATCACTGTAGGCTTCCCTGCCTGCCACTTGCTGGAATGTTACAGTCAATCTCAACATGTTGGAATTCTATACAAAAGACTCCAGTATCCTAAGCAAACTACAATTCAATCACAACCCAAGCCGTAGAATAATTCCATAATGCTACCCTCATGCTAAAAAGGAGCCTTATCTTGTTCTGCTGACATAAAGATACACAAAATGCATAACATAATAACAAAAAAGCAATAACCCCCCATTCCATTTATTGATATTATATTGAAAATGTAGTTTCAAACCAGGGAAAACCACCCAGATGGGATGTGTATGACTAATATAATTGCCGTTGTTAATATTTTATATTATTATATTATATTTCTGTTGCTTTGTACTGTAAGCTGCTTTGAGTGTTATTTCAGTAGAATAGCAGGGTATAAATATAACATCTAAGATAACAATCTGGTTGCATTTATGCGCCAGTTCATTTTTTAGGGAATGTTTTCAAGAGTAAAATAGAATTGGTCCTGATTGCAGAGAGGAAGTATGTTTACCTGGCCTATTCCCTCCCTCTAAAATTTTTATTCATTTTCTGCTGCTTCCCCCCTACTTTAATATGGCCAGGGTGGTTCGTGTTTGTTGGGATGGAGGTCCTTTGTACAGAGTTACCAGACTCTTGGCACTGTATCTCAGCAATATGATCTTACATTTTCTGTTCTTTGATACAAGAACTTAGCTTTTACTGAAGTTGCTTCTAGGTTCTGGTTTGTGGAAACAGGAAGGCGAAGATAAAGCGTTATCTGTAGCCTACTTTGGTGTGCGAGAGAGTGTGTAGACTGCAATACATTGTATCTTTCATAGACAAAGGCCTTCGCTTGTACTTTGCAGGCTAAGACCTTCACTTGACTCACCTTATGAAAGAGGACATTTGCAACACAGAACAGAAATGGTCACATGCGGAGAAGGAATACCTGTGATGTCACAAGGTCTCCAAGGCATTCCTTGGCGCTAATGATCCCACAACTGAGCTGATCTTTCTTGTCTCCAGCCTTCTAAAATAACACTGGAACACATGAACATCAGCTTTGAAAGCTGTCTCCATTGCCTCACGAGGCCAAGATTATATTGTGGGCATTTGGGACATGTGAATGCCCCCATGTGCATCTGATCAAACATTTCATATTAGGCTCCCTGGGAAGGTAAACGGCGTTTCCGTGTGCGGCTCTGGCTCTGGCTCTGGCTCTGGCCAGAGCAGCGATGTCACGCTGGCCACGTGACCCGGAAGTGTCTCCGGACAGCGCTGGCCCCTGGCCTCTTAAGTGAGATGGGCGCACAACCCCAGAGTCTGTCAAGACTGGCCCGTACGGGCAGGGGTACCTTTACCTTTTTATGATGAGCTTGGGGAATTACAAGGTTTTGCACTCAGATTTATATAATGTTACAGCAGAAGAATGGGTGATAATATTGCACTGGAACAGATTATCTGGCCATGACTTCCACGTGAAGGGCATATAGAATTGTACAACATCATTTAGTAGCTTCCAGAAAAAGAAAAGAAAAGAAAGAAAATGCCACTGAATGCTGTTTGAGAGCTAGGAATCATTGGCAAGTACAGTGATCAGATGAATAAAACATGAACGACTCAAACAAAATGATTCTGCTTGTTAAATCATATTTTATATTACAGGTCTCTCATGGTTGGGACCTATCCTCTTCTGATGGGTGAGAGAAGGGAGGGAGGGAGAGGGATAGAGAAAATGAATGACGTGGGATGAGGTATAAGAAGTTTCTATACAGCTTTGTCCCCATCTTTTGGCTTTGCTCCTAATCACTGCCAGTGCTGGCCCTACCCATCACTGGTAAGGTAAAGGTAAAGGTACCCCTGCCCGTACGGGCCAGTCTTGACAGACTCTGGGGTTGTGCGCCCATCTCACTTAAGAGGCCAGGGGCCAGCGCTGTCCGGAGACACTTCTGGGTCACGTGGCCAGCGTGACATCGCTGCTCTGGCGAGCCAGAGCCGCACACGGAAACGCCGTTTACCTTCCCGTTGTTAAGCGGTCCCTATTTATCTACTTGCACCCGGAGGTGCTTTCGAACTGCTAGGTTGGCAGGCGCTGGGACCGAGCAGCGGGAGCGCACCCCGCCGCAGGGATTCGAACCGCCGACCTTTCGATCGGCAAGTCCTAGGCGCTGAGGCTTTAACCCACAGCGCCACCTGCGTCCCATACCCATCACTGGTAGCTGAATCCCAAACATTTCCCCTGAAGGAATGCAGCCTTCAATTTGCCCACCAGCATTGTAAAGCGCCATGCACATTGATGGTACTGTACAAAGGACAACACTGCACAGTTCCCTCACATCTGCAGAGCACATCTAATTGTTACCAGTCATATCCGATTAAAACCTTGGGTCTTCTCACATGTCCACTAGGTACGTGGTAATGCTTTGAAATTGCTCTGCAGGTTGACTCCCTGCCCATTGCTATCCAGTCATGTGTGACTGCTGCCCCGTGCAGAATCAAGGTTTTGCCTGCATCTGCAAATACTTAGAGAAATGACAGTAGCAGTTATGTGCAAAAAGCTCAGTTCTGCGTGTGGCAGTGGCTGCACATGACAGGCGGGGGAGCAGGCATGCTCAAGAATCTCGAGCAGCTGCCCGACTGGCCCAGACATTAGCCTAAGAAAGCAGAAGGCACAGCCACTGTAAACAATCTATTGACTGGTTTAAACGAAAGCATCTTCACTCTGCTCTTTAGCTAAAAAGATAAGCAGTGAGAATGGTTAGGTTGATGGAACATAACAGATACTGAAAAGTTACCAAGAAGAAGGCATAATGGTAGTATCAATCATCACTGAGGAAGTGAATTTGCCTACATGGTTGGAAACTCCTCTCTCTGGCAGCAGTGCTGAAATGTCTTTCTGCCAGGGTTTCATCATCTGTACGATGTGATTTTGTTATGTGAGTGTCTCTTCTGGAAGTAATTTTTAGGAAGTTTACCCCCTGGAATAGCCAACCATATGCTTAGAATGAAATTAGACTTCTTCTTTTTTTAGTAGATGCTAGAAACAGCTTTTATACAATAAGAAACTTTGTATTTCTTTGTGGTTTTTGCACAGCTCGTTGGGGAGAAAAAGGAAATCAAGTAGTAGGGGATTTTGCCTTCTTGTTCGCTTGCTTTCTGTTCAGGCAGATTTGGTGGATGTTCTTGCTTATTCATTTGCAGAGCTTCGGGTGAACGTGCCCTGTGTATTTTTCAGTACACATTAAATGCACCTGAGATAAGCAAGTCATGTATTTTCCCCATGCCCTGTTATATCTAAGCCTATTCACCCCTTCCTTCATTTATCTCCCCTCCTGCCCACCCCCACTTTCCTCTCTGTTTCCCCATGTTGAATTTTAGCTCGTGTAAAGCGACAGGCACACTTATGGTCTTCTGTTATGTAGAGCCAGAGTGATGTAGTGACTAGAGCGTTGGACTAAGACCCGAGAGGCAATGGTTCAAATGCCTGCTCAGCCATGAAGCTCACTGGAAGACCTTTGGCCAGTCACTGTATCTCAGCCTAACCTCCCTCACAGGGTTGTTGTGAAGATAAAATGGGAAGAGGAAGAACAAAGTACACCACACTGAGCTCCACGGAGGAAAGGCAGGAGACAATTGCAATAAATAAATAAACAAGTAATACAATAACATCATCAGTCATTTTGGTTCTATTGATCTTAATAGACTTTCATATAAGTTGCTGGCACTCCGAATAATACAAGAAGAGACCGCTGGACCAAGCCAATGGCCCATCAAGTCCAGCATCCAGTTCTCAGAGTGGCTGAACTGTGGGAAACCAGCAAGCAGGATTCAAGCAGAAGAGGTCTCTTCCCTCCTGTGGTTTCCAGCAACTGATATTCAGAAGAACTTTCCTAGTGACCGTGGAAAAAAATATAGGTTGCATTGCCCAGATACTTGTAATACTACATTTCTAATATTAAGCATTCTTATATTTGTTTCAAAATTTGCTTCCCCGATGATGTGTTATTGGAAATGTATTCAGCGGGAGCGGGGAGGAGGGGATGTTCCTTGCATGTTTGTTATAAGTAGTGACCTATGAAAGATTAGGGACATGGGTGGCGCTGTGGGTTAAAGCCTCAGTGCCTAGGGCTTGTCGATCGAAAGGTCAGCGGTTCGAATCCCCGCGGCGGGGTGCGCTCCCGCTGCTCGGTCCCAGCGCCTGCCAACCTAGCAGTTCAAAAGCATCCCCGGGTGCAAGTAGATAAATAGGGACCGCTTACCAGCAGGAAGGTAAACGGCGTTTCCGTGTGCTGTGCTGGCTCACCAGATGCAGCTTTGTCACGCTGGCCATGTGACCCGGAAGTGTCTCCGGACAGCGCTGGCCCCCAGCCTCTTGAGTGAGATGGGCGCACAACCCCAGAGTCTGTCAAGACTGGCCCGTACGGGCAGGGGTACCTTTACCTTTATCTATGAAAGATCAACTGTTTCAATACAGTGCTGTTTACTGTTGCAATAATATACAAAAGTTGGCAAGAATATTTGAAATAATAATGTATTGCTTTTGCTCTCTAAGCTAATGAGCACCTTGGTGGAAGGTTACGGGGAAAGGGAGAGGAATGCTGAAATAATACAATACACTAAATGGCCATGACAGGTATAGCAATGTGCCATGAATGCAGGTGAATTTATTGGTGTTAACTTCTTTCATCCCATCCCTATAGATTAAGCACCTATGATTGTCACAACTGCTAGGTTTGAAGGCACCCAAATGAATTGGCTTCCAGCTACAAACTACGAACGTGATCTCTGCATTGCCTAGTGGAAATCTGAATTTCCAAACTTCTTATTTACACTTGTGGATTATACCTCCAAGCACTCAACTGTAAGGCAAATCCAGCTGTTGGGGTTAATTGCATCTTAATCCATAAAACTCCACATCATCTGTGAATTAGCAACCTACCACATAGAAATTCTCTGTAGACCTGGTCCTTTTATGTTTCCTTTCTAACCGTGCTGAACCACAGAAGGGGGAATGGGGGTGGAAGAGCTTTTGCAATTGACTGCATGCTCTGATTTTTATGAATAAACCCTTTGCTTATTGATGCAATTCTTTCAGGGAACTGAGAAATTGTAAAGAATGCCTTTTACCACACACAGTCACACCATCTTAAAAAAAACCCCACACACCTTCTTTTAGGCAAAACCTCACCACTTCCGCAAATGAACAAAACAGGGGCTTTAATGGGGGCCTCTGTCCAGGTGCAGACAGTAGTTCACAGCAGAATGTGTGAATGGATCCTGATTTATATTAACTGAGAAAGATATCAGCTTCCCCTAATGTATGTGCCAGGGGTGAATGCAATGTCTGTATGGTCACTCCCTTATTTCTGAAAAAGGTATTAAAAATCCATATTGGAAGAAAGTCACAGCTGAAGTATAAAGGTAAAGGGACCCTGACCACTAGGTCCAGTCACAGACGACTCTGGGGTTGCAGTGCTCATCTCGCTTTATTGGCCGAGGAAGCTGGCGTACAGCTTCTGGGTCATGTGGCCAGCAAGGCCAAACTGCTTCTGGTGAACCAGAGCAGCGCACGGAAACGCTGTTTACCTTCCCTATTTATCTACTTGCACTTTGACGTGCTTTCAAACTGCTAGGTTGGCAGGAGCAGG
Source organism: Podarcis cretensis (assembly GCF_951804945.1). Classification (NCBI taxonomy): domain Eukaryota; kingdom Metazoa; phylum Chordata; class Lepidosauria; order Squamata; family Lacertidae; genus Podarcis; species Podarcis cretensis. The sequence goes on from NC_137178.1 coordinate 25,382,035, forward strand.
GACCGAGCAACGGGAGCTCACCCCGTTGCAGGGATTCGAACCGCTGACCTTCCGATCGGCAAGCCCACCACCCGGGTCCCACAGCTGAAGTAGCCCTCTGCTAATTCTGAGTGGCAAGTGAATGCTCCATATCCAAAATAGTAAGATGTAGTAAGTAGTAAGATGATGAGGAAGGCTTGCTCCAGATATTTACATTACTAAAATTCTATGGATCAACACCATACCACAGCTATCTATGCTTTTGCTGTCTTATTACTAGGGCACTTATAAAATAATAATTCTAAAGGGAATCCATCTTTTCACCTCCTATATAGCAGTGTAGCACTGCTCCAAATTTTATCATTCTTGGTGGAATCCCTGGAAGATGGATCTCTACTTAAGAAAAACAAAATGCCCAAAAGAGTGTTTCCCTCCTTCCAGATACTGTTGCCCATTTGAATGATAGACCAAGAAAACAGGCCAATTCATAGTGAGGAAGGTCCTCAGACTTCATAAACTGACAGAACTCATTTAACTCTGAAGCACGCTTTTCTTGCAATATAGCCTCTTTATTTGATTCTAAACTCAATAAAGCATGTTAAATGGGGAAATAAATGACTATCCCCTGTCTGCAAAAGTGCATGCAACCTTCCTGTGTCAGATTTACAGCATACTGAGGTAAAAAACATTTTTGGCAGCACATGACAATTTTCTGGCGTCTTTGCAGATAGCTGTGGTAGCTGACCTTGCAATTCCTGCCCTAGCATAATTCTTTCCTTAACACGAGAGAGAGAGAGAGAGAGAGAGAGAGAGAGAGAGAGAGATCTGATGCACAGCTGATGTGAATTAGCAGAGATCAGCTGAAGATCCTTCCTTTATGGAGGTTTTTATCAACCATTCTCCACACTGTGGGGAGGGGACATTTGCATGTAGCTCCAGCCTAATGCTAGAGAGAAAACAATTATACACCAATTGGGAGTGAAGGTCAAGACATAGAGGCCAAGAGCAGCAAAAAAATTCCACATTTAGGAATAATTTTCGCAACAGTGTCAATGCATCCATTTTGTGAAGGGTGACTTCAATAAACACATAGGAAGGGGAAACTGGAGGAGGGCAAATGGCTGCTCCTAATGTGTGAAATCAGGGCCTAGAGAAGGTAACCTGATGGCCAGAAATCCTATAACTTGCAAAAGCACTACAACTGCTGAGGAAAGCAGCCCAGACATGGGTGCCAATAGTGGGTCCCAGGTCCTGACATTGACAATACATGCAAGGCTGTGCTTATCTTGCTAGCTCAGTGGCCTGTTCGGCTATTTAAAAAGTGACTATAGTTGTGAGTTGGGGGGGCAGGGGCGTAGGAGGCAGGGGCAGGGGGCAGTCGGCCCCTGGTGCCATCACAGAGGGGGTGACAAATTATCAAGGAACAATTACTGCCCTACTAGGGCGGTTCATTAAAAAAAACCTTTTTTTTAATGCCTGCTCCAAAGGTCTTATCTTACTGCACTAGGGATTATATAGCTATATTTGAAATTTCATGCATATCAGTTAATATCTTGACCCTCCTCAACAAAAATAGCTGTTTACTTGGCCGTTTTCCTATGTCGTGAAGGCTGAAATTTCAGTTCAGTGGAGCAAAGTCTTTGTGAGATAGTGTCAAGCTCCTTCAGTCTCCCAAGGAAAATTTGGGTACATAGGCAGGAAGGGGGAAGCTGTTTCAATGTCTGCTCCTTTTGGTGGATGGACACTATTTGATATAAGCCTAAGACTAAGTCAACAATTGACCTGTAAAAGCAAAATGAAAGACAAATTGAAAATAACATCAGAGAAAGGGAAAGACTGAGAGAAAATTAATCATTGCTACGTATCAAATCAAACTATTGCTCTTGAGGCTCTTCAGTTATATTGCTGGAATCCACCTAAAACCAAATGCAATACATCTCAGCGCTTGACTTGAGTACAGTATTTCTCAGCTTTTATAATATCCACATTTTCACTTCATGATTACTGCAAGATATAATCATAATTCATAAGTTTCTTACATAACATGCCTGGTTAGCCCTGAATTGTGTAAACAATATGTTTTTAATTCCCACAATTATTTTCCATTGTCTGCTCCACGAGTTGTTGGCCAAAATTATTTGTTCTTCAATTGAATGTTACAGATAAGAAAGTGGTCACTTGCTCCCCTCTTCTTGCAGCCTACTAACTGTTGGCAATTAAAGGTAGAAGCAATAAAAAAGAGAATACATTATCCCTTCTGAAAAATATAGAGTGGATCATGACAAAATAAGATCGTTAGTTATTTTGTGTAGTTTGGAAATATATCTATTCCCAGGAAAGGGAGATACATTCAGTTTGTGGAGCTTGAGAAATGTACCCTACAGTATGACCAATGAAAGGCGAACTAACAAGCAAAGAGGCAGCATTGACCCACACACAGAAATGGCAGTGTTGACGCTGCAGTGAAGTCAACATGTCCATATCATATAGCCCAGTTGTAGCCCAGGTTTTCAATATCCCTTTTATTGTCAGTGTAAGGAAAAAGACAGGACATAGATGAAATCAATATCTCTTTTCAGAAATGTAAGGGCAGTATGATCTTGGTTATAAAGGTCATGATTACCCTATGACAGAAGAAGACATCAAAGTGGAGGCTATGATGGGTCAAAACTGAACTACCAACATTTTTCCAAGGCACCTGAATCACTGCATGTCTACTGATATAAATCATGCACCACCATCATCTTCATGTTGCCCACAGAAGGGAAAAGTTCATGAAATATCATCGATGACAAGTGGTAGCTTCAGGACTGAAATCTGATACATACTCTGTGTAGAAGGTAGGCTGTTATCCTCCTGAAAATGAATAATCTCCCCTGCTTCACCATTCCCATGTAGCTGAATTATAAACCGGAAAGTGCACAGCTAAAATGTTTTAAAGGAGACGCACAGTGCTCCGTGTGAGGAAGGGTTTAGCATGGGCTAATTCTTTAAGGGCTTCCTGCTCTCTCCAGTCCACTCCTTTAAATCCCCCCCCCTCCTCAAAACGTGACAGCTCACTCATCACATCCTCAGCTGCAGGAATAGTCAAAATACCAGTAGCCTGCCTATCCTAGCATGAACAGCAGAACAGCTACACTTTTTGCATCCGGAAAGGTGATCCGGGGAAAAGAAGACACATCAATGCTGTAGAGCAACCATATACATGAAATAATGTTGCACTCCCTTTTCTCTCACGGAGCACATTCCACCAGCATATATTTTGTACAGGCATCATCAAAGGATCCACAAAAGAACATGATGCTTGTGCCATTGTTTCAGAGACACGACTCTGACAATTGTAGCTGACATTCTGATCTGTTGCTAGTATGGGTCAGTGCACATGACACTTCCAAGCTGCGGCATGCGTGATTTTTACTGGCCAGCCTAGGCTGATTTTTAGCTTTTAGTTCCAAGGGCTGAGCTGGTTATGTGTGTGCAGATACAACTCATGGAGGCAGATCAGGTTTCCACACTTGATTGGAAGTACAGATTTTCAAATGACTTCAGTCAGATGTATGAAGTCCACCCATTCTTCCCTCAGCATAGCATGCATGCAAACCAGTTCAATCCACAGTTGTATAGCTAGATGTCCTAAGGTTTACTTTCAAAATGGACTTGGACTGGGCAGTCTGTCATATATGGTGGTACCTCGGGTTAAGAACTTAATTTGTTCTGGAGGTCTGTTCTTAACCTGAAACTGTTCTTAACCTGAAGCACCACTTTAGCTAATGGGGCCTCCCTCTGCCGCTGTGTCGCCACCGTGCGATTTCTGTTCTCATCCTGAAGCAAAGTTCTTAACCCGAGGTACTATTTATGGTCAAAACAAAACAAAAAAAAAATTCCTTCCTTTTTTTTGTTTTTTTTGTTTTGACTATGGCAGACCAACACGGCTACCTATCTGTAACTGGTACTATTTATGGGTTAGCGAAATCTGTAACCTGAAGAGTCTGTAACCTGAAGCATCTGTAACCCGAGGTACCACTGTAAAGGACTCCTTCAAACAGCCATTCAGGTAGAGGACAGTCTTCTGTAAATGCATGACACTCTAATTTCAACATGTAGTAATGGGGCCATACATATCAGTTCCACACAGGCTATTAAACATGCAAATGCTTTCCATTGGGTAACTGTATAAAAGAGAATTATATCAGAGATCAGTCTTTCTGTCCTGATTCCAGGTTTGCTCCAAAGTTGGAAGAGGCCGACAAAATCCAGATGAAAGCGATCTCTTTTAAAGTCACAGGCCAACACGGACATAATCTCATGGGGAAAGCCTTAAGTTACGCAAGATCATCTACTTCAAGATGGCTGGCATTTGTGACTCAACATCTGGGAAAGCAGCTCCCAAAATTGCAGCTCTGCTTACTTCAAATGCAGCCAGGCCTGCTATTTTGTTTTTACTCTGAGCACAAACCGTGGCTAACCTAATCTGGGATTCTGATGCGCGTCCAAAGTCCATAGCCTTGACCCACAGCAAAGAATGCAAATGTCTCAAAATTTAAACAAGATTAACTATTTTAATTGTATTTAAATAGAAATGCTTGGCTAAATTACATGTGCTTTTCCATTCTGTCATCTCTTTTCCAATTCTAGATATTTTTCTGTGCACTTATATGGTAAAGTTGTCCAAGACTGTTGTCATAGTTAAGAAATAATCCTTGCTGTGGCTATAATATGATGCAGTTGAGGTGCTGCTGTGTTCAGTGCGTATAGCGTGAGACTGCCTTGTAGGATATTTTCATGCTCAACACTCCTGATCCTCAGGCCAACTGCATGGCACCCATTTGTCTACGTGATGCCCTCAGTCTCCAGGGCACTGTATATGTTCCATTCTTGTGCTTCCTGGCAGGTGGTTACCAAGCAACTATGTCGCTTCAGAGTTTTATTGTCCTTTCATCCACTGGGCGACTGCATGGGTCACAGCTGCTGCTCTTAGGAAGGGAGGAAAAGGGGAGCTTTAGGGAAGACAGCCACACATATGAACAGCTCCGTAAGAACCAGAATATTTCATCTCACGTGGCCAAAATATACTGTTAGTGTTTGGAAGTGGGAAAGGCATCCACTGCTAATAAAACAAGAAGAAAAGGCTCCAGTTCCAAACCTTTACAAACAACTAAAATAAGAAGGAAGGATAAGGTTGTATTATGGCACATAGATTTCTTTGGAGAAAACCCTATCTTCCACAGAGAGGGATAAATAAAGAAACAATGGCTTTTTAATATGCAGAAAGGGAAACACTCATAAAACAGGGGGGGGGACCTGTCCCTAATTTTGTATTATTATGTTATTGTAAGAATTTCAGTGTGCATCAGCTGACAAGGAAAATTATGCAGTTATGGTTTACATTCCAAGTGTCTCTTTCAGTCTCCTTATTTGTCTTGCAGAGGACGGCAACGTGATTGTAAAATGTGTTAATTCAATGCAGGAATTTTTCCTCTTGGACCCTGTCCTTTCTCTTGGGTTTGTAACCAAAACCTTATTCATCCTACTCTCTGTTTCATTTCCATGTTTTTTAAAAAAAGCCCCATCCCGTGCATGCAATTGTTCATTTCTTAATGCTAAAAATATCACATTAAATAAAGTAGGTTTTCAGAAAAACCCACCATCCTGAACTATTATAGGAGTTGCTTAGGGCTGATTCTGAGATGATCGTTTTCATATAATAAGATGCTCTTATTTATTTATTTAGTCGAGCACAAGGCCCCATTATTCACTCAAGTAGACTCCCATAGCAGCATACACGCAGTAAAAAAAAAAGATAATCCCACAAATTTACAGTCTAAAGGATATGACACAAAAGGGAAAGGGGAAAGGGAAGGGAGGTGGGGGGAAAAGCAAACTCAAGCACTAGTTCTTAAAGCTAGAAAGTTTTTTAATAATGATCAGCTATGATGTAAGCCAGTGAAAGTCAAACTTGGCCCTCCAGATGTTTTGGGACTACAACTTCCATCATCCCTAGCTAACAGGACCAGTGGTCAGGGATGATGGGAACTGTAGTCCCAAAACAGGTGAAGGGCCGAGTTTTGCCATGACTGATGTAAGCAGTTCAGGTAGCCTGGTGGAATGGCAGCTGAGGGAGGACCAAAGGCAGAGCCAATGGAATTGTCCTACTTCCTTTATCTTCCTTCATCTTGAAACTGATGTGGTACAGCCCATTCTGGCACTGTCATAAACTGGCAGGACGACAGGGAAGAGGGGGAAGAGGATCCCAGCAAGTGGTGTAGCCAGGACTGGGACACACTGGGGCAAGCTGGGGATGGGGGAGGAAGTACTCGCAGGGTGATGGAGGACGACGAGGGGATGGAGGTCAGTGCACAGGAACCAGAGCAGCAGGACGCACCACCAGAGCCAGAGGGGCCCCTGTCTCCATGAACATGGCAGGCTCTGAGGTGTAGGGAGCTTCAGGAGGCTGAGGCAGGCAAGGACCCACAGCCCAGCTCCCAAGCTGGCCAGGTGGGGCTTGCTCGCTCTGGGAGGGGTGTGATTCCTCAGATGGATTAGGCTCAGGACAGGTGAGGGTCATGTGTCTCCTCAAGCCCAGATGCTGCAATCAGCATGCAAAGTACAAAAGGGAAGCAGAGCTGAGGTGTGCTGTCTGCTCAACTGCCCATGTTGATGGATCTTGTCTTGGATGCTCCTGTACCTCTATGGGACTGTGCTTCAGGTTTGACTGTATCCTGACTGAAGGACTTCAGACTTGGCTACTTGGATAGACCCTGAGCTGTGTTTCCTGACCTTTGGACTTTGGATTTGAACTTTGCTTGTGTGACTTAACCCCTGGACTTTGAGCATGACATACTGACTTGATGCCAGGTAGGCCAGGGGTTCAGGACAGCCACCTTTTTTCTGCTGTATGTGTAGCTCACGCCTGGATTCAGTAGGGTTCACTCCCAAGTGTGTATAGGATTGCAGACAGAGTGTGAACTTTACTCAGCTGTTTCACTTTACAAGAGAGATCATTGGAGGCCAGGTCCAAGTGACAGTAGGACAAAACTCAAACATCTGGAGTTGCAACAAATGAGGCAGCCTAAGGTAGAGATGGGGAACTTGTGGCCATCCAGATGTTCTTAGATGCCAGTTCCAGCCAGCATGGCCAAAGGTCAAGGATGATGGGAGCTGAAGTCTAACAAACATCTGAAGGGCCACATAGTCCCTATCCCTGGCCCAGTGAGTGAGGAATAAATTGTCAAGGGAATTCCTTACATGCCCTTCTCAGAGAGGTGTACATACACCCTGAATGTCATTTTCTGTTTTAAAAAATGTTTTGAGCCAGTCTTAATTTCCTGGCACGAATGAATGATGAATGAATTTCTGACTTCTTCCAAGCAAAACAACAAACAGATCAGTGTGTTTTTTTCTTCACCACTGGATAGAATTTATGCTCTGAAAGACATCATCTTCAGCTCAAACATGTGAATAATCAGTGCTTCTGTGATGCTTCCCCAATATTACCTCATAATTACAAATTATATAATTCGAGGCACCTTGACTACATGAACATCATTTGATGTTTATAATGATCGGGTGGCAGGGAGACCCAGATCTCTTATTTCCCCATGCAAAGAGACCATGATTTAAAATGTTGCCTCTGTTGTATAGATCTTTGCTTGCCATATTGAATTGCAATGCACATTCCTCAAACCTATGTTCAATTTTACTTTATGACCATTTAACATCTCCAGGAAATTTCACATGGAACCTCTTGGCCTACCTCTGAAAATATCTTAGGATAATTACTCAAGGGGCCTTTGAAAAGTTGTAGTGCTACATGTGTTTACATGGGAACTCGACATCAGAAAGCTTGGCAAAGCAAAGCAGAAGAGGAATATGATGAGGTAATCTGGTTTATCACACAACTCTTAAGCACAAAATGCTTGCATTTTCCTATTTTGCTCTTGTGCTACTTACTGAAATAGCTGAGCACTGATAATGCTATATTCTCAAAGCATCTTATTAGATTTAAATAAACATGACCAGAACTGCTCGGGAAAATTACGTTTTATTTTGATCAGATGAACACATGGGCCCCTCCAGATTTTATTGTGTGTTCATGCTGGTATTGGGTGATTATACATTATTCTACTTTCAACAATGTTAGGGGAAGGGTAGTACTACCTCTGGTGGGGGTACATCATGCTCTTTCTGAGAGAGACCAGGATGTGTGGATCAAGACAGTTTGCATTGATATCTGCAAAAAAAACAACAACAGAGTGTTATTCAGTGCTAGTCCTATTACCCATTGATGGTAATGGACATGGCTAATTTAGATCCATTAATTTCAGTGGGTCTACTCTGAGTAGGACTTTGTTGAATACAACCTCAGTTCCTCCACCATTATTACTTCTGGTCCTTTGCATCCTTGTCTCTGTGTTCCAGAACCCAACTACTGATCTCCCTTTAACAGCACAATTTTCCTTTCTTATGCTTTTCTGCCTTTGCCTCAGCTGCATCCCAACTCTGGACCGACAGTATTCCTTCTAGAAGGAAAGCAATGGTGTTAAAATGACTGTCATAAATGATCTTGTATATGTAATCGCAGTACCCATACAGTCTTCTCTTCCTTTGTGTCACGTTTTGATAAATAATGAGGCCTGTATATTCAGACACACTCAGCACTTTCAGACAGTTTTGATCTTAATAGGAGCTGAGAATATTCAAACCCCAACACAAGACACTGTTTAGAGCTGAACAGATAATGGCCAGACCACTAGTGAAGGCTAAAGTCCACCTGACAAGATCAAACACAAATCGTATCTCCACAGAAATGTGCCTGGTGTTGCTCTCAGGCAGTACAAAACAACTCATTCTTTCTGCCACAAAAATTCCAGCAGAATCAGATAGGCCCTTGAGCCACCAGCTGCTCCTTTACTTTGTGGCTCAAAGAATGCGTCTGAATTTGAAAACTTGTCACCAAGCTGAATCTGTGACACACCTGTCTCTCTTGTCTGTCTCGTTCAGAAAAGCCTTACAGGGTAAGGCCGTAAAATTGAGATTTAACAAGACATCGCAGAATGCTAAACGTAACATACAGAACATGCTCCATATGCCCCACAATGGGAACGTCCTCATGTGTTACAATTTGTAAACAGGGACAACAGCTGTGGAATGCCATTGGCGGCCCCCCATTAATTCTGAGAGGACTGTCAGACAAAACATTAGATGAACTTCTCTCTTTTTTTAAAGGAACCGGAGATTAACCAACCATTTGTGTTATTTGGCATCAAAGAGAAGACACCACCGAGCATGAGCACCGCAAATCATCAAACAGTAGCAAGAAAAATCAGTACGTACAAGTGAATTTTGTGTGCTTGTGACACTTACTTCAATGCGGTGGGCAAGACTGAAATGGTAACTTGAGAGAGGCCGCAGGGAGGGACTCAGGCTGCTGATAGCCAGAGGGAACTTCAAAATAAATGGCCTCACCACCAAGAACATCCCTTGTTCATTATTTTGTTTATTTAAGAGCACTTACATTCTGATTAACATTAGAAAAGAAAGAAAAGTCTAAGCAGTGATACAATATTAAAAAAAACAATATTATTTAAGCAAAAAATACAGCCTAGAATAGTGGTCTATAAGCATGCCAAAGCATTTGAAAGCAAATAAAACAATAAGTTCAAGGGAGTTAAGCACATCAAAGAAGGTCCAGTCTTATGAATGAGGAAAAGCCTGGGCAAAAGGAGAAGGTTTTACATGATATCTGAAGCAACTGGTGGCTGCCACAGAGGGAAGGGCATTTCATCATATAGGGGCAACCACAACTATAGGCCAGTGTGACTCAGGTCCTGACCTATAGACTCATAGAGTTGGGACCACAAGGGTTATCTAGTCCATCTCCTGCAATGTAGGAATCTTTTACCCAATGTAGGGTTTGAACTCATGACCCTGAAATTAAGAGTATCATGCTCTACCAACTGAGCTATCCCTGGTATACAAAAGCTTATTAAGCCAGATTTCCTTGCTGATATGAACACCTAGAAGATGCTGGTCCTCATTGCTTCTTATAGGGTTGCCATACACCCAGAATTTCCCAGACATATCTGGAACACCGTATCTAGCAGTAAAAATGTCCGGGAAAATCCAGACAAATGGCACCCCATGTCAGCAGTGCCAATTTCCCATAAAAATAGCTCAAAAACAGCATATATATATATATATATATATATATATATATATATATATATATGCTATTTTGCAAATCAACAACTTTTCTGTTCAGATTTTCACTGTTTGAAATATGGCTACCCTAATTTGCAATGTCTGACGGCAACATTTTCTAAGGACTGTTCCCCTCCTCATGCAACTTATTCTGAAGCAGGATGGGATACACCAGTTATAGCTAGTCAGAGATCTACTTTCTGGATTCTCAGCAACTTTCCTTCATTGCCCTTCATTTTGGCATGGTTCCTTCTTCCATCCTTAATGAATTGTAAGGTTAAATATCCCACACTTTACTTGCACATGATCTGCCCTGGCTCAACAAAATAACATCAGCACAAGACATTCCAGCGAAGAGTCTGACACTAATAGGCTTCAGCATCTTGAGAATAGTCATGTAAGGGTTTTAAAGTCCTAGTCTCAAGAAATTTCCAGACACTTTTAAGATGAAAGTTGTTCAGTGGTGTGTGTTGACTTGTACACCCACACAAAAGTGTGTTTTTTATATTTGTTCTCCTTCCATAGTAAAATTTGCCAAGAGAATGATGGATCAACATGCAGTAAATCCTGAAAGCTGTTTTAAGAAAAGTTTATTCCCCCAACACCCTGTTTATTCCGAAACAAACTTATTTGTTCTGTTTAAAATACTGGCAGCATTTGTTTAAGGAGTACCATCGGACTCACACATCACATCATTTCCACAATCCAAGCAAGGAAATTAAAAGTTAAAGACATAATAAATCTCCTGCTGTTTGGAGGGACAGCTTGTGAATCTACACAAAAGCCAGGTCAAGTATTTGCTGAAGTACTGTACCAAAAAAAGTATCCAGAGACAGCAAAGGACCTGGGCTGCAGAGATAACCATCTGGTTCTGGACATTAGTAGCCCTGCATCCTTCCCTTTTTTCATGTGTGTCCAAAATCACAACACTGCTCCTAACTGGAATTCTAATTCCACTGTCAGTAGCCGAAGAAAAGCATTGTTATTTTTTATTAGAGGGGTGCTATCCAAGATTCCAGGTAAAAAGCCAAAATATGCATTTGCAAAGCTTTTCAGCAATGAAATAAATACATGTCCTTCCTATAAAGCTTTTTTTGTAATACAACAAGTCCATCGTGCACAGGATTTCACTCCAAGTAAAATCCATTATTTATTGCACACTTGCTATAACAAGTTAGTACTCAGTTTGAATTACAGAGAAGAGTGCTGCGCTGAAACCCTACACCTCCAAAGGTTTTCAAGAAAGGATATTAAAAAGGATTTCACACTTACATTAATCACTCTGCACACTCTAAAGAGGTAAGTCTGGGATATATAAAATGAATGACGGGGGAGAAGTGGTCTTCATTACCCCGTTGCCCAAATATATTTTTGGAGGAGGGAAACTGGAGTCCTCTCAACTCTGAGTCTAGAATTTGCAACAGCTTTGCCTTGGATTATCTGTAAAAAAAGGGGGGAGAACAGTGCATTCTGGGTATACAGGCATGCAAATATGTATGCCCAACATAATTATTAATAGAAATACAAAACAAAGGGCTCTCAATGGAATTGAAGGGATCCTATGGGTCAATTGTGGGCCCAGGAGGAGGAATTCTGGGGGCTTGAACTTGACGCATCAACAGTCTCTTACACAATAAGTCATTGTTCATGTTTCCCAGTGATGGCCTATATATTAATAAATGATGGTGTGTTTGCTTTGGGACTGGCCTAGAAAATGACACAACTCCAGAACCAACCCCTCCACTCTGTGCAAAGGACATAAAAGAATGAAGTGAGGAATCAGTGCTGCTTAGTGCTGTTTGCCATTGTCACAGAAGAAGATATGGCATGAATTGTGCATTAAAGAAAACCACTTAAGTGTGTGTGCCTCACTTGCCCATAAAAGGAGTGGGAGTGAGAGAGAAATTAAATGGTAACTAATCATACAGCGCCTCAGCTCCCAGATGTACCATAATCTCTGCTGTGGCTTGTATCTGCTCTTCCATCTTAGTTAGACTGAAAGGAAAGGGATTAGATAGGATTGAGAGATGGGGGGGGGGGTAGGTCACTTCCTGTATTACTTTGAAAAGCAGCTACAGAGTAGGTTAACAGAGCTCTACATGGTGGCAATTTTGCTTGGGGAATATTATAATGACTTTATGTGTGTGCCACTTCTTTTGCATATACTGAACATACATGGTACTCAAAGCAATTCACAGGAAAAGTACAAACAATTAGAGACTTGCCTGTGGAACTGTGACCAGCTCTCATTTCCAGGGAACAGGATGAAACACCCATTGGCTTAGGGTGCTTCCAGACCACCAAAATCTTGCAGGAGCTATTCAAGTGCACACTGTTCATTTAGGTTTGCCCAATGAAAGTGCTCTGCCGCCCTAACACAACACATCTACTTTAAAAACAAACAAACGAAAAGAAAACTTTTTGCAGTTAGAAAAGTGAAGGGGAGAATGCACTGCAAAGTGTGGGATGAACGAATGATGAACAGGTGCATCAGGATGAATGCTCATCGTCATATAAACTTCCCTGTAAACAAATAGGAATGAAAGCTCAGTAAAGATTGGACATAATCTCCCAGTAACTACTGCGTAGGCTTTCTGGAAGCAAATCAGGATGAATGTTCAATAAGCAGGTAATATGAAGACCCCTTAGACTGTAAGCAGAAGATAGGAAAGTTGTCAGCTCTGGTGATGGCAGTTTTAGTTTTCAATTTTCTAAAAAGCCATTCAACCAAATGGGCATATTTTATGGGCTCTCCCTCCATTTCCTCATTTGTTTGATGTTTGCTACCAGACTGCTAGTAATACACGGCTCACAATGAGCCCTCTTGTGGATAATTTTAGAGGGGATGCCTTGATGCTTCCCTCATCCATCTTTGCCCCGACACCCAACTTGACTGTTGTACAGATGATGGAATACAGAAATTGTAGCTAAGTGAATATCAAAATGCAGATACTAAATCACTGGCCTTATTAATACTGTAATAATTTAGAACTGGGAAACAACATCATTTGGCAAGTACAGTACTGCGAAATGAAAGTGAGAGAAACTCTTGCAATAGTTATGAGTTTGAAGGTCAGCAAATGCCAATCATATATTCCAGCACAATTTGATAGCTGAGCTGGAATTATGATTGTCATGGAATGCTGAAGTGTTTGCATGTTTTAAAGGAGAGCAAGTGCTTCCTGGGTTTTGAGGTTAAATCGGAAGAATTCAACTTACCCATTAAGACTTCTGTGTTGTTACATATCTATTTATGTTAAAAATGTACCCCATCTAAGGGACTCAAACTGAGCTCTCAGGGTTGCTTATAATCCTTTCCCTAAGTCTTCAAAGCACCACAGATTTATTATTTCAGCAGCTCTTACGCCAGCATATTGTTGGTTTCTGCTCTCTTCACTGTGCAGCGAAGTGCTTGTCACGAGACAGGTGTTTACATTCCACAGTCTGTGCTGTTGGAGTTTCTCACGGGAAAGGAGACTGGATGTGACGTACACTGGTTTCCTGTTTTTCAGTGTTTCTATCCGTGCTTTAGAGGAGAGAGGATGCTTTCTCTGCTCCGGCAGAGGCAAGATGTTTTTCTGTAATCTACCAGCTTTGAAGTGTAAATAAAGTAATATAGAGTATGTGGCACGTACTCCTCATCATTCCGCTGTGCTTGGGACACTGCAAATTCAACATTCCTGGTTATGGGCCCAGAACAACGCAGTCAAAGTGACGGATGGACTTCGGAGTGCCGGCAAAGAATGCAAAGAATGCAGAGGGACGGATCAGACAATATCTCCGCGCGTCAGGATGATTGATGAGAGGTATGTTGCTCATGCTCCGGGCAGCCTGCCAGCTCCTATTTAATGGCTTTATGGCTGGACTCTGAACTTTTATGGCCATTTTGCCGGGCACAGGCAAAGGCTCAAAGGAACAAGCTCCTATGCTGGGGAAAACCGAAAGTACCTTTTAAAAGTGCCTTTGGAATGAGGTTTGAAGCAGCTGCAGTTAAGCAGAGTGGCACAGGCTCACAGGCAGAGGTTGGAAATTGAAAGTACTTCTGAACTTGCTTTTGGAATGCAGCAGCTGCAGCTGCACAGTGACGCAGCTTATTTAATGCTGCAGAAGGCTAATGCCAGAGTCATGATGGCTAGCTGCAGAAGGCTGGCTGATGCAAATGGGGAATCTGATGCCAATCAGCCACATGCTCAGCTCAGAGTAGCCTGTGATACTGCCATGATTCAGAATGAAGCAGACCGCCAGGGTGATAGCTGCATGGGTAAGGGGGAGTCTTCACAGACGTCATCCCAGAGTGCAGTGGAACCACCAGATGGCGCCAAAGCTTTGAAGGCAGTGAAATGCTACTCGTGTGGATGTCTAGGCCATATGAAGAGGGAATGCAGATATCCCAGGGCCAAGACAGAGCAGCGCAGCGAAAGCTCATCGCGTGGAAAAGGCCGAGGCAAAGGCAAAGGTCCGGTGTCCAGGACAACGCAGCACAAGGCAATGGTCTCACGCTTCACTCCAGAGGCTGCAAAGGTCCAGAAGATGTCTAGATCTTTCTTCGTTGTTGATTCGGCTGCAACGCACCACATGTGCAACGATAAGCGACTGTTCGTGTCTTTTACACCGCAGGAAGGTGCAATTCACCAGGCGGATGACCACACAATCCCCAGTAAAGGCTACGGAACTGTTGTTCTTCACAGTTTGGACTTATCGATAAAAGATGTGCTTTACGTACCAGATGCTAAACATAATCTGCTCAGCGTTGGACAGCTGAATGAGCGGAAAATTGACGTTTCCTTTAAGAACAAAAGGTGCATCATCACAAAGAAAAATGATTATGTATTGCATGCTGAATATGTTGATTGTTTGTATGTTTTGTATTTTGATGATGATGTGCAGGATGACACTTGTTGCATTGCAGGTTCTAACAAAAGTTTGCATGCAGAATGTATTCATGATTTTCACCCGAAAATTTGGTCATTTGAATTTTGAGGAAGTATCTAAAATGCCTGCCTTGGTTGAAGGTATGACTATTAAACCCTGCAGGTACCACATGAAGTGCAAGGCATGCGCAGCAAACAAGGTGAAAATGGCTGCGAAAGGTAAGGTGTCTAGTAGGCAAACTACAGAACCATACCAAATTGTTCATGCTGATTTGGTTGGACCACTAGCGCCCTCTTTGGGTGGAAATAGGTACCTCATGGTTCTCATTGATGCATTTTCCAGGTATATTTATGTGTATAATCTCAAGCAGAAATCAGAGGCTTTTCCAAGGTTCAAGGAATTCTGTGCTTGGTTGGAAAATGTGCATGGTAAGAAGATAAAAATTCTTTTCACTGATCGTGGGGGGGAATTCACTTCTCAGCAGTTTGAAGCTTTTCTGTCTGAGAAAGGAATTCAACACGATTTGTCTAGTCCTCGCTCGCCATGGCAGAATGGGCTTTGCGAGAGGGCAAATCAAACATTGCTTCAAGGGTTAAAAACCTTGCTACATGATGCCAATCTTCCAGAGAGTTATTGGGCCGAAGCTCTCTCGTGTTTCACTTACAGTTATAATCGCAGGTTGTCTTCAGCGATTGGTTGTACCCCCTATGAGAAGATGTTTGGCAAAAAGCCATACATCAAACACATGAAAATTTTTGGTTCTGACATGTGGGTTCACTCACCACAAAGCTCCAAGTTAGACAAGCGTGGTTTGCATGGTATCTTTCTAGGTTATCAGAAAGGGTCTTACAGAATAATGATGACTGACTCAAAGACAATTAAGCTCACAAGAAGTGTTGAGTACAATGCCAAGTGGGGGGAGAATGTGGGAATTTTCCAATGTTATCCTGATGTAAGTGATGAGACTGAGGATAGTCAAAAGCAACCACAGCAACCCACACCCACTGATGAAGGTTCTGATTCTGAGTCTGAAACTGAATCGGGTGATTCAGAGGATTTCAAGAGTGCGAAAGCCTCTATGCGACCCTCTGAAAGCTCTGATCAAGAATTGGAGGAACCATTGTTCACAATAGGTCACTTTTCTCCTAAGAAGGAAGAGGAGAGTGTTGAAGACCTAAGGCTAATTCGCAGGTCACAAAGAGCAACAAAAGGCAGACCTCCAAAGAGATTTTCTGATGAGTTTGCCAAGATAGCAGTAACAGCTGTTAAAAGCTCCAAGAAGGTATTTGAACCTTCAAGTTTCCAAGAAATCCAGGATTTGGATTCAAAGGAAGCTGAGCCATGGTTAAATGCCATGAAGGCTGAGCTTGATTCCTTGGAAAGGAACAAAACATGGGAACTTGTTCCAGCAGTTCCAGGAATGAAACTGCTTGGAAGCAAATGGGTCTTCAAAGCGAAGACAGATCAAAATGGCAAGATAGTCAGACACAAAGCCAGATTGGTAGCCAGAGGTTTTGCACAGGTACCAGGTGAAGACTATCACGAGACCTACTCGCCCACCGTAAGGTATGAGAGCATTAGGCTTATGCTCAAGCTAGCTGCAGAGGAGAATCTACACATTAGTCACCATGATGTGAATACAGCTTTTCTGTACGGATCTCTAGATGAATCACTTTATAAGCTTCCACCTGATGGCGTACAGGTAAAACAGGGATATGTTTGTGCTCTGAAGAAGTCCCTTTATGGTCTCAAACAAAGTGCACGGTGTTGGCACACAAAACTCACTGAGGTATTGTTTTCTCTAGGTTTTAAGCAAGGGAAAGCTGATCCATGTGTATTTGTCAAAGAGGAGGGGCAAAAGAAACTGTATTGTTTGTTTTATGTTGATGATCTTTTATTCTTTTGGGATGATGTCACAATGTACAATAACGCCCTAGCTCAACTGAAAGAACACTTTGACATGAAAGATCTTGGTGAGGTAAACAACTACCTATCTCTTGAAATAGAGAGAGATCAAGATGGTAACATTCTAGTACACCAGTCACGGAAAATTGCTGATGTGTTAAGCAGACTAAACCTGATGGATGCTAACCCTGTAGACACACCGATGATAACAGGTTATCAGGTAGATGACACTGAAGAAGCATTTTCTGACACTACACTGTACAGAAGTGTGCTAGGCAAGCTAAACTTTATTGCCAGATGTTCAAGACCAGACATTGCTGTTAGCTGTAATTTGCTAAGCAGACAAGTCAACAATCCTACTGTTAAGGATTGGAAAGCTCTGAAACGTATAGCGCGCTATTTGAAAGGCACTATGCATTACAGACTGAGATTTAACAATCAGAAGTCTGGTGGTCTTGAGATATTTGCAGATGCAAGTTTTGGAAGTGACACTACAGACAGGAAAAGCACGTCTGGAGTTTGCTACATGTACAATCAGGGTCTATTTGATTGGTCATGCAAGAAGCAAACAACAGTTAGCTTAAGTACTTGTGAAGCTGAACTGAATGCACTGTCTTATTCACTCAAAGATTGTGAATGGTTGTTACAATTGTGCAAAGACATGAAAATTCCTGTCAAATGTCCAATCCAGGTTTACCAGGACAACAAAGCATGTTTGGCTTTGCTGAATTCTGAAGGTTGTAAGCAAAGCAAAAAGCACTTGCAACTGAAGGTGCAACATGCTAGGGAACGTATTCAGAAGGGACTCGTAACGGTGTCCTATATGCCAGGTAATGAAATTCCTGCTGATGTATTGTCCAAGATTGTATCAAGGGATCAACACTGTACCTATGTGCAGAAGTTGGGTTTGTACTGATATTGTACGAACACGCTGCCCAGTGATGTTCACAGAAAGGGGGAGGATGTTGGTTTCTGCTCTCTTCACTGTGCAGCGAAGTGCTTGTCACGAGACAGGTGTTTACATTCCACAGTCTGTGCTGTTGGAGTTTCTCACGGGAAAGGAGACTGGATGTGACGTACACTGGTTTCCTGTTTTTCAGTGTTTCTCTCCGTGCTTTAGAGGAGAGAGGATGCTTTCTCTGCTCCGGCAGAGGCAAGATGTTTTTCTGTAATCTACCAGCTTGGAAGTGTAAATAAAGTAATATAGAGTATGTGGCACGTACTCCTCATCATTCCGCTGTGCTTGGGACACTGCAAATTCAACTGTACCGTATTGGCCCGAATATAAACCACACCTTTAATATTCGGGGGGGGGGGGAGAGATAATACCCAAATATAAGCCATTACCTTAAAATTCTGCGGGCACTCAAATGCGTTCTGTTTTATCATATGTCTGTTTCAGCAGCGATATCGTTAAAGCCAATTTTTGTAAGGTCGTGAATTTAAGTTGCACTTTCACTTTTCACAGTCAGAATTTGGAAAAAAAAGTGAGGCTTATATTCAGGCCAATACGGTAATTGTTGTTGGCATCTCAGGAGACAATAGAGTGTGCCTCCATGTGTAAAGACAAACCGCTGTGTTAGCAGCACCAAAGTGACCTCCCCAGAGTGCAAGTCTGTGCAGTGTGTATGGAGGTCTTGGGGTGCCCAGATGACAAGACCTTCCTCTCTGCCTACAAGGCAACAAAGTTTTAGGACCAGAGTTTTCCTTCTAGATGAGCTACCTTCCCAGGTTGGTGAACTCCATCTGCCCCTCATTTCTCTCTACAGCACATGCAGAAACTGTCTATTTGGCTGTTGAACCCACAGAGGTCTGTTAACTTTGGATCCTCCCCTCCTCTATTTAATAAATCACTGTACATGGAAAGAAGGCAATCATGAAAAAAAGATGAAGTAGAAAAGGAAAAACAAAAACAAAATCTATATCCAGTTCCATGGGTTAAGATACAGTTGAGTAGAGCAATGAAAAATTAACCCAACCACCCATTAGTATTAATTAAACTACATTCAGTCTTCATAACATAACAAATCTATTTTAATCAAAATCAATTTGTATTCATTTTTAATCTATAACGTGTAATAGCTCTTCTCTTACAATAGTCCCTCCCCCCCCATTTTGAACAAAGTGTTCCAATGGGTCCGTCATGTCTAGTCCCGACCTTGTGACAGGAATAGAGTCCTTGGAGGATGAAAGGGACACCCCAGAGGTCAAGGACCCTGATGAGTAGGTAGGGCCCCTCAGAACAATCCTGAGGATCTTCTCAAATGGTCCCAAGTGTTGGTATCTGAGGAAGAACCTCTGGATGCAGCAGAGCAGGAGAGCTTTGGTGCCTCTCACAACTCCTCTGCATTCAGCCTGTCCATGACATGCAGGGAACGGACTCTGGTTGAAGGAGGTGGCCAAGGACCTTGGGGATTGGTTGCAGATGTGAATGGTTTGGTGGTGAGCTGGCCGAGGTGGGGTCTGGCTCAGGTGGCAACATAAGGCATTGAGTTGGATCATTAGCTGATCAGGGATCTGGGAGGGGAGTCTCTGACTGGGAATCCACATGGGAGCCAATGGGCCATAGCACCTCTTACAATGGCAGCCCAAGCAAGATAATAGCATCTGGTATATGTCAGGGGTGATTCTCTAGCTCTGGGTTGACGCCAGCTTATTTATCAACTAGCGTGTGGGTTGCTTGATACTGGATCCATATCCAATGCCTTGGCCAAAACCTACTTTCAACTGTAAGCAATAAAAAAGTTGTGTTCCATTTCAACCCAATACAAATCTCCTGTGTTTATTTCTATGGTTCACCCCTCACTGCGCTGCGGGCATTATTCACCTTTGATGGCAATGGCAAAGTTGCTTGCATCTATTTTACGAAGTGTAATAACAGTAAATTCACAGCTACTAATGGATGCTGCTACTCAGCTCACATAAACACCCCACTGCACAAATCCACTTTTGCAAACACTAGTAAGATATTTACCACAACAGATGATATAAAGCAATGACATTTACAGGGCAGCGTCATAGATTGCCATAGATTGGGGCTTCTGTGAACTTGCAAATGTTGGTTCAATAAAAAGTACAGGGAGAGAATTAACTTTGAATTATTTTACATATGTGAGTTTAAATCCAGTGTTGTTGTTGTTGTTTTTAAATATCCTTTTATTCTTATCTGCTAGTTGGTGAGTGGGAGTATTGTTTTGTTTATTGTGTGTGTTGTTGGTTGTTGGAATCTGTCTGTCAAGACAGACAATGGAAACAATGGAGGAGTGAGCCTTTGGAGGTAACGTCAAACTGTTGGAAGGCTGCGGTGCCTGCTGTGGCTGTAGAGACCAACATGGGGGAGACATGTTTTGTTGCAGCTGGGGCAGATGAAGGCATCCGGTTGTGCTGCTGCAGATGCACCATGGTGTTTCTTCCCTGTGCGCTCCTCCCAGTGGTCATTCTTCCTTTGGTCACTGCTATGGCTGCACAACCTGACTGCCTGTCTCCAGTCTGCAAGGGATTCCCACATGAGAAGGTTGATGTTGCTGGCCTTCATGTCACGATTGCAGACATCTTCATAACACAGAGTTGGCTTGCCAGTGGGCCTGGTGCCTGAGCCAGCTCCCCATTGAGCACATCCTTGGGGATCCTGCCATCTTCCATTCCGTGGACATGACCAAGCCTGTGTAGATGTCGCTCAGACAGCAGTACAGACATGCTGGGAATGTTGGCTTGGGAGAGCACAAGAGGGGCAGTAGTAATCTGAAGCCTGGCAGCAGCAGCAGATCACCAGCCTTCCCCGAAGTTTTTCTTTTTCTTTTTCTACAACAGCATTAATGTGTGTCAACACTGCTGCGAACAAGATGTTAGGCCAAAAGTTGGGTGCATTTGATTAAAAATGCATTTAGGTCTCGCTTTCCAAACACAATGCATTCCTAGGAAATTGTTCATTGGGTGAACGTTTGCATAAAGAGTCCACAGTTTCCATTATTTCCTATTTCTAATCCTTGATCTCTCTCCCATCTTCCTCCAGGGTTTCTTCCTAAATTGCTGCAACCAGCCAAATAGAGACAAAGGAAAAACTGATTTGTCTGATCTCTCCAGATCCCTGATTTGTGCAATCTCTCTCCCCGCTCCCATTCTCCATGGTTTTTGCCCCAAAATGGCTGTTGTTGTCCAGAAAAGCACAAACAAGTAAGCAAGTGGGCAAACTCAGCCTGTTTGGATATGTGAATCAGCTGTGTGTGTAGGCATAATTATTTATGTTTAGATAACTGAATTTATGTATAATAAGTGTTCTGACAGCGGGACCTGCGTGTAAACTGAATTTAAAAGAAGACATGGGGTGCATTCTGACATGGGGAATAGCACATTAGTTTTCCTGATTGTAATGTTAGTGCTTCTGTCCTGTTTTTGAATGTTCCTTTCACATTGTAGTGCCTGTAGTATTATGGAACTAGATTTTTGTTTGATATACAATGGTACCTCAGGTTACATACACTTCAGGTTACATATGCTTCAGGTTACAGACTCCACTAACCCAGAAATAGTGCTTCAGGTTAAGAACTTTGCTTCAGGATGAGAACAGAAATCGTGCTCCAGCAGCGCGGTGGCAGCAGGAGGCCCCATTAGCTAAAGTGGTGCTTCAGGTTAAGAACAGTTTCAGGTTAAGTACAGACCTCCGGAATGAATTAAGTACTTAAACTGAGGTACCACTGCACCAGCATGTCATGCTGAATTTTATTCACAGCAGTTGCCGTGGTGTGACACAACAATGAACATCATTGGACAACATCACTCCTCCTTCACTCTTTCAATACGTGCATACTTCTCTTCCCCCATTATTCCCCCAAGAAAGCAGCCAGAAAACTATATGCCACCCCAAATTTTGTATGCCACCCCAAATTTTGTCACTTTACTTCCATGATTTTCACCATGTGAAAGCTCAAATGCAATGCAGAAATTAATAGATAGGGAAATGTCTGGGAGATGGAATAAGCTGCAGCCAGTGAAATGAACATGGTGGGCAGAGTCTTTTAGGTGCATTTTGGTTAATTTTCATCATAACACTTTATATTTAAAAAATTTGCAGTGAGATTTCAGGAAGACAATTTATTATTCCCAGATTCTTGTGAAATTTTCACATGGGATTTTGAGGACCGTAAAGGAGTTTAAGAAGCAACCATCAAATCACACCTGCTTTACAAAGTGTGGAAATTTAAGTTTGAAGTAATACAGTACGTTGGTGCTGCTACGCAACAGGCCAAGGTGATCTGAGTTGTTAAATCCAGGAGGGAATTCAGAAAAGGAGGAAGGGAGGTATGGAAACATCCTACCCTGAATTGGATACTGAAGAAACACTTAGGTCTAACATGTTTGTTCATGTGAATGTATTGCCATTCATTACATGCTTTACAAGGAAATACGTTTTCCTTCCTAGACACCTCTTCTCATCTCTGATGGGAAACATCTGTCCCCTTATATGAATGCAGTAATGGTAATTAAACATCTAGAGATCTGCATCATAATTCTTTCTCAAAAGAGGCTTGCTCTGCCATTTGCCAGCTACTTGAAAATGTGTACTAAATATTCTTATATAACTTCTAGTCACAAAAGAATCATAACAACATTCATGCTGACAATTCTTATGCTTTTCATCCAAGTCAATCTGTTGATTTTCTTTTCAGTTCAGGAGGGGACCGTACAAAAACAACTGATTCATTCAACACGACATCGTAGACAGTTCATTCAGGGAGTGACAGATCCTTTATCAAAGTATGGCATTTGCAGTGCTAATAGTACATGGTTTAGTTGCAGTTTCCATTAAAGGCTACATTTTCCATGTCGTCCATAATGCACCACTAATGTCTTTGGGCAAGGAACAAACTTTCTTCTTAAAGCCATTGCATTGTAGCTTTTAGTGAGTCAATCCATAAATTTAGATTTGGATGTTCTTAGGACGATCAATGTAGAGAATAATTTTGTTGTTTTTAAAATGGTTTTGCAAATGTCTTCATTTTGGGGGGAGGGAAGCACAAAAACTTTGTGGGCTAAAAGCAAATGTGCATTAAATGGCAGTACTTCTGAGTGATATAACATATTTCAAGTGTTCAATGCTTCTCTTATATCAGGGGTGGGCATCATGTAGGCCTCCAGATGTTTTTGGGTATGAACTCCTGGCATCCCTAACTGGCCGTGCTGACTGGGGTTAATGGGTGCTGGAGTCCAGAAACAGATTGTCCAACTCTGACTTGTTTCATCTCAATAATTCTTACAAAGGATTGGAGCATGGAAGGCCAGCATGATTATCTCCGCCAAGGTCTGCACCAGGCATCATATTGCCTGAGCTGGGTAGAACACCCCAGTGCCCTCTTCTCCTCTGTCTTACAACCTTTGGCAAGCCCAACGCAATGTTCTGGGGTCCTTGCTCAGGGTGAGGCATTGTGTACAAGGTCACCCTGTGCCTGTTTAAAATACTGCTTAAATAGCATTTGCTGCCATTGCAGCAAAGAAACTGTGGCACAGGTGCTTTCCAAGGTGATCACAGCAACAATGGGCATGATCACGCCTTCCTGAGAGTGTTTGTGTCTCCGCTGCTTTGCTGACAGCCAATCAATTGGGCGTTAGCATCAGCAGGAGTGGGGAGAAGCAGTTGGTTGCCGCAATGGTCAGGTGACTGGCTAGTCACTTGCCACTGTTGTGGGTGGCCCAGCAGACAGTGGGGGAGAGGCACTCAAACTGCCACCCCTGCTGATCTGTGCTGAGCATGGCTCATGGTAAGGCTGGCTTCATACAGTAGTTGTGGGCTGAGACTAAGAGAATAGCCTCTGCCTAGAGAGTTTGTGGATAAAGTAAAATCTGAGCAAGGAACTTTCTGGTTCCTAGCTCAGGCTTGACCACTATGCTTTGCCTGCTCAAAAATGAATAGCAGTACAGTCTTGTATAATGAAAAAGATTTTGAAGCAATGTAAACTCAAGTAATGTAATGAAGCAATGTAAAATCAACTCTAGATAGCATCTAAGTTGGCAGCTAATTTTAACAATTTACAAGAAACAAAAAGTAGTCCTGCCCCCCCCCCAGTTGACTAGCAAACTAATTCTAGCATCACTTCTATTGATTAGACCTAGTTGATGGCAGAACAGTCTTGCTATATGCATTTTATATAATGATGTCAGTCAAGTTTTTTTGGTACAAAATACAAGATTTGGAAATTTTGTAAAGTCCGCCTACAAAATGAGGTGAGCATTATTGCCCTGTAAGCTCCTCTCTGGCTAAAAATTGAATATGAGACTGGTAGTAACACCTTTCTCCCTTACCTGCCTGCTACCCACCCACTTACATGACTGCATATTGTGTGTGTTGGCTAAAAATGGACAGTGCGCATTGACTACTAGGATTTGGTTTTTGAAGAGGCCTCTTATTCACCTGACATAATTATGGCGAGGAGGAGGAAGATAAAGATGAGGAGTATATACTTGAGTGGCAGAAGGGGTAAGTTGAACTCTTCCTCTGGAGCCATGAGGAGCCTCCTGTTGTTATTTCCCTGCCGCCTTCATTGGAAAATAGGATTCTGACTAACTCGGTAGCTAATCATAGCATGACACCAGGAGTATATAAGCCCCAACATTGGAACACAGCTCAAAAATGCAAATAGGGTTACACCAGTCTTCCCTTATATCTACAGAACTATGGGCACACAAGTGAGAATTCTGGTGATAACTGTACTTTTTTAATCATCGCTGTGACAGAGGAGCTGTCCAGCAGGATGGAGAAGCTAGAGTTGCAACCATTGTTGATATTCAGGAGTGCTCAACCAATCAGGAAGATAAGGTTAGAATGACCCAGGCAATAAGGATGTTGCCTAGCATACCTTCCATCCATTGAAGCTGTGAGTAGCACACAGGTTGTTTGCAAGCTACTGCATGTTGGGTTTAGATTGCCAAAGGATATGAGCTGCAATCAGGCTGGGTGGTGGGGCTTTCTACATGTGGCTCCAAGAGTCATTTATTGCCTTCACATCTTCCCCTCTTAATAATCATGAGTTAGATGCATCTCTGACTTAAGGTGCTTTGTTGGAAATAATTTCATACTGCACTTTGGGGTTATAATCTTCAAGTTAGGGTGCATGTAATAACCCCTCTTCTTCTAGACATTTTGAATTTTGGGGATTTGCCTATTAGAAGAAACTAATTCAAGGTATCTTCTTCTTTAAAGCATTCCTCTTTGTATAGCATGCTTTAAATAGCTACTGAACTAAAATATGAGTGATTTTTGTAAGACAGAAACCACCAACACAACTTTGACAAAGTGTGTATAGCATGTGCAGGCAAGGAAGGCAATGAAAGCCACAAGCCATTTAATCTGAAGGAGTCCCACTGATGCCATTTGGACTCCTCTTAAGTAAGTGGCTTCTGGAATGCATCCCAAATATGCTTTGCAAACATAAATCCTGCTCACTAGTTCATATGGAGATTTTCGACAAAAGAAACTATGAGGCATCACTGTTTTATGTTGATGGTGTTTCATTCTCTCTGGAATAATATCCGCTCATTGGAAAATCCTCAGTTATAAGCCATGCTGTAAAACTGATACTCATTCCATGATATCTGTAAATGAAATTACCAGACCAGAAGCTACTGCCAATATCCTCACTCCTTAAATGTTTTCATGCTAAGATAAGAGGACCTGTTTTTAACTGTTTAAAGTCCCAGGGCTCAGCTTTGTGCTATCATGTTGTTAGGAGGCCTTGCTAGGAAGCAAGTGCATGGAATTGGATAGCCAAGGAGAGACCTAAAGGAACTGAAACACAAGTGGTTTGAGCACAGTGGGGTAGCCTTAAAGACGCTGGCAGAAGACCAGAGAGCTGTTTGCGGTAATAGAGGAGAGACTCCTTACAAACTCTCATCCTCATTCCAACAGAGCAGTTGGTAGCTGTTAAGTATACACAGAATGTAAAAGGAGAACAAAAAGTGGCTGCACTGAGCTGCGGGAAGAATGAATAAAATGCATTAGGTCCCTAGCACAGAAGAATTAGAAACCTATATAAATAAAATACAGAGAGCTCCAAATGAGAGCAGGGTAACTTCTGTGCAACACCGCTGGAGTGGAAGTTAAGCGTGTGCTGTTAAGTTCTCCAACCAATCGTTGTGAGACCTATAGATCTATAAATATAATTGTCATTATAGGTGTCACTGTATACAAACTATTGGCTGGATTCTTACCCCTTTGCTTTTGTGGTTTTCAGGTGGGGGTAGGGATACTTGCTCTCTTTGAAGCGGCTGAACAGATTGTTTCTTTTCTTGAATGCCCAAATGTGATCTGTGAGAAATTGCTCTGTGAGATGTGCACTTAAAAGGAGGTGTGAACAATTACTAGGGGACCCTCCAAGCATCCTTTTAATTCAGCTTTCATTATGTTATTGGGGTGGACATACTGCTTCATTTCCAAACAGTGCGTGCCCCACAATGTCCTGCTGAAATCCTGTAACTTTATATACCACAAACACAATTTTTGGTCCCGCCTTGGTTGTGCTTCATAGCACAAGATTACCCCACCATATGGCAATAATGCTGTAACACTGGGCATGCGTGGCAGAACAACTAAGAAAGCTGAATGACATATGGACGGTCCAGTATAAATTCACCACTGATACACTATTATTGCATCAATGACATGTCACTGTCTGGAGAGGCTGAAACTCCTCCCCAACACTTTGCTTAAGAATGAGCAGCACATATTTCTGCTCATCAGCTCTTCTGTTCTTGACTACACTTTATACTCATCAACACACCAGTTTGAACTGTTGATTAGGCAGGAAAGCCTTCAGGTCTTCCCCTTTATTTCTTCTAATTTGCTCCCCTTCTTTAATCTATGTTTCAATACTGGGCTATGGAGTCAGCAGTGGAGGGACAAACAGAAGCCCCTCAAATTGAGGAAGACCGTGTTCCTCAGACAAAATCCCAGCCTGAACCAGAAGTCTTCTATACAATTTCTTGGCCAGGAGAGCCCAACGGCCACTTTGCATTGGGTAGGCAGAGCGTGGGGATATACCATTGCAAGAAAGATGTTCCAAGCTGCATTTCTGATAGCTCATCACATGGGTTAGCCAGCAGCTCCTGCTAAACTCGAATCAAGTCTTATTTCAGCTCGGCAAAAACATTTGGAGTGCCTAGAGGGCCAGTGAGAGTATAGGGAGAGTGTGTGTTCCACTGGCCAGAATTCTAGAGGGTCACATTTGGCCCCCAGGCATGATCTATTCTGTCTCCCTATCCATTATGAAAATCTATGGCTTCTTTCCATATCCTCAACTAAAGTATTTTTTATTCTCTAGTCACGCACTGCTTTGGACTAGAGCACTTTCTCTCGCCAATATTTAGGGCCCCATCCAGACTGTCGCTACTTTGCAGGAGGGATTCAGTTGCATACTGACAGTTTAGGTTCATGCAATTAAAGCATTCCTGTGGCAATGGACCAAATTAGAAAAACCTGGACTTTTTGCAGCAAGGAAAGTGTTGGGAAGTAACGTAACCACCATGCAAATCAATCAGGATAAATGCTCAATAAACAAGTCATCGGGAGACATCCAAGAACTCTGTCGCCAAAACCATTAACTTCTCTCAGATCCCATTCACAACTGCAATGAAGCCTAAGTACATGCCAGAATATTTGCAGAGATCCATCCTTTGTTACAGTTTCCCCATTGTCATTTTCCACACTGTCTACATTTATGGGCCCAGCTCTGTGAAGTCTTTTAATTTTTACTACTTGAATTCAACTTTGTCACTTTCCCCTCCCCCCACTTAAACACACCAGCTTCTACTGATTGTTTGGAGGACATGCGTCAATCATTGTTTCGTAGGATTTCATCTTCTGCAGAGTTATTATTTAAAATAGTTAACCAGGTTTATATGGTCCCAGTAAAAAGGTAAAGGGAGCCCTGACCATTAGGTCCAGTCGTGACTGACTCTGGGGTTGCGGCGCTCATCTCGCTTTATTGGCCAAGGAAGCTTCCGGGTCATGTGGCCATCATGACTAAGCCGCTTCTGGTAAACCAGAGCAGTGCACAGAAATGCCGTTTACCTTCCCGCTGGAGCGGTACCTATTTATCTACTTGCACTTTGACGTGCTTTTGAACTGCTAGGTGGGCAGGAGCTGGGGCCGAGCAACGGGAGCTCACCCCATCGTGGGGATTTGAACCACCGACCTTCTGATTGGCAAGTCCTAGGCTCTGTGGTTTAACCCACAGCGCCACCCACATCCCCATGGTCCCAGTAGCTGCCTTAAAATAAAGTTGGTTGTCTTACTATGCAGCTTTCCAAGCAAATGTGGAATGGTTTTCTGTAGTTGCAATTTATTGCCAGGAGCAGGAAAAGGATAAATTGAAAGCAAACCCTATCCTTTCAGAGACCACATTTAATCATGCAGTTCTTTGAGAATAAAACCACGTGCCTCTTTGCAGGAGAATGCCACCTATCTTTATACTCCCAGGAACAGTAAGGATCCACAGGTGTTCCTTTCGAGACTTACTGACTTAGATTAGTGCCCTTGTGAATCTGCATGTTAGTGGCAACACAACCAGCCAAGGGACTTTCCAAGTTTGACACTTGTGGATCAAGTGTCCATTAAGCCCTTTGATGAAACTGTTCTGACTGCTGTCCAGTCATTTATGGACCTAGCTGAAATGTTTCATCAGAGCTCCTCACATACCAAGCTTCCTTCATTTCCTCCTCCTAATCCCTCCTTAAATACATTTCCTTTCAAAGCCTTCCAATGTCAATCTCCTGGCCAAGAGCATCTGTGCTGATTTCATGTCGGCTAGAGCTTGTTTAGGAGACAAGCAAGAGATCTGTGATCTGTATTTACCAGTACTTTTTAGCACCATAGAAAAGCCGGGGGGGGACTACACAGCATTGGTCCGCTTGAAAGGTCAAAGACACATACAGTGGTACCTTGGTTTTTGAACGTAATCTGTGGAGCCAGTGTGGTGTAGTGGTTGAGAGCAGTAGTCTCCTAATCTGGGGAACCGGGTTTGGAACTCCGCTCCTCCACATGCAGCTGCTGGGTAACCTTGGGCCAGTTACACTTCCTTGAAGTCTCTCAGCCCCACTCACCTCACAGAGTGTTTGTTGTGGGGGAGGAAGGGAAAGGAGAATGTTAGCCGCTTTGAGACTCCTGAAAGGGAGTGAAAGGCGGGATATCAAATCCAAACTCTTCTTCTTCTTCTTCTTCTTCTGGAAGTCTGTTCGACTTCCAAAATGTTCGAAAACCAAGGCACAGCTTCCAACTGGCACAGGCACAGCTGCATTGAACGTTCGGCTTCTGAAAAACATTAGAAAACCAGAACACTTGCTTCCGGGTTTTCAATGTTCGGAAGCTGAAATGTTCAAGTATCAAGGCGTTCGAGAACCAAGGTTCCACTGTACACTGATGCAGCAACTGCAGACTTGAGAGCACAGAGTCTCCTCCTGTTCACTTCAGTGGAAAGTGCAGGTCTGAGCAAGTGTACTATTGGCACAGAAATGGAAACAAGAAGAACTACTGATGAAAGAAGAATGGGAGACGAAATTAATGGACTATGCAGAATTAGATAAGATGACAGGAAGGATTCGAAACCTGCGGGATCAGAGATTCTCAGAGGACTGGAGTAAATATGTGAATTATTTGAAAAGCAATTGTACTCAACAGATTACGCTAGTAAGATTACAAGAAGTTTTGTAAAGAGGACTATGTGAAACATTGCAGAGGAAAGTATGAAAAGAATTATTAGTGAAGGATTAATTTTATAGGATTAAAATTAATAGTGAAATTAATGAAATGCAGATTAAGTGATAAAGACTGAAAAATCTTCAGATGTGGTTGGTGGAAGTCCAAAACATTGTATAAGATAAGAAAATGATTTGTGGAAATTTTATGTAAAAATCAATAAAAATATATATTTATATATAAAAAGGAAAGTGCAGTACTGCCTCTTCTGCACAACAAAATGGCAGTAGGCAAACATTTTCCATCAGCCACCTACTTCCTTTTGAAACATCAGCCTCCCTGACATAGTTACGCTAGGACTGGAGAGCAGAAGGGGAGGCACTTGCTGGCCTCTGTATTGGCCAGAGGACCTAAGGTCACCAGGAGGTTGCATTCCATGTTTCTGAGAAATGGCATCAAGAGTGAGTCTAACCTGTGCCCACTCATGGACCAGAGAAGGAGCAGCAGCAGGGTAGCTGAATCTCCCCTCCTTGTCTCAAAGAATACTGAGCTATGACTAACCTGTTGTCCCTGGACAGTGGATGCAAGAGGAATAATAGAATTTCATTGTACTTCAAGATGTTCCTTTAATTCAAATACTTTCCCTGTGTTTGTGTGCGTTCTGAATACTATAAATTAAACCACAGCTCCACACATGATTTTCTATACAGTGGTCCTGGCAATACCCCATTCCTGTTTCAAGATAAGAGGTGAAGAAATAATATTTTTATTTTGGAGCAATGTATTTTTAAAACCTTCACCACTGGCTAAAACCATGCCTCTTCACCCTGGCTGCTGATTATTGTTCATTCCCTGAATTGTATTATATTTTAATTAAAGTTTTAAAGTTTTATTATGAATGTTGTTGCTTCAGTGTATAGGTTTGTACATTTGTTTCTCCTGTTTTGTTTAGTATTGTTTAAAATGTATTGTGGGATCCTCAGCACATATGCTATTGGTGTGCAACAGCACCCCCTAGTGGACAAATTCACACTTCCTTGGAAATATCCATTGAAAACTGCTTTTCAACCTGGGAAGGTAAAAAAAAAAATCTTACAAACTAAAAAAGTATGAAGCCTATTTATTTATTTGATAAAGTTTACATACCGCTAGAGTGTAAAACACACACCCACACCCTCAAAGCAATTTGCTAGACCATCCATGCATCCCTAGAGAAGCTACAGTGTGTCCCCTGAAGATTTTCAAATTATGTCCAATACTTTTATTATTTAAACTGGCTTTTAGCAGCTGCTATGGTATTTGTTGCCTTTGTTTTTTGAGTGGGGAAACATTTTTAAAAAATTGTTCTCACTTTTTAAACACCAGGTCACTGCATGAATGTCCAGAACCTCTGAAGAAGATACTGAGACAGTGTTGGTTTAATATGCTGTGTCAACAATGGTGAACAGTTAATCAACCAAGCTTTCTTTAATTGGGTAGCTGCTCTAGAAGTAAGATGTATCCCAAGCCCTGAAGTTGCATAAGACAAAACTGAAAAATGTGCACATTCCCGTGGGCCACTGGTACGGCCACTCAGCCAAGTTTTCCTTTGTGCTTCTGTTCAGATGGTTGTGTTGATCTCTCCCACGTTGATGTCTGCTGGCTACAGGGGCGTAGCAAGGGGGGTGCGGTAGGTGCAGTCCGCCCCAGGTGTCCCCACTGAGGGGGGTGACAAAATGCCAGGCGGCACTCACCGTGGGGCCTGCAGTGCGCCCGAGCCACACGTCTCTCCTGGGAGTGACGCAGTGGCTTGAGCAACCGCAAGCTCCACGCTGTACAAACGGTCTGCCTGTTGCCTCCCCCTCAGCGGTGGGGCGGCTGAGTGGGAGGAGACAGGCAGACACCTTGGAGGCCCTGCGGGCGGCTGGTCCCACCCCCGGGCGCCCGGTCCACTTGTTCCACCACTGGCTGGCCATGACCTCATTTGCACTGAAAGCCTTAAATCTGGCGGGGAAACTTTTTCAGTCTGAGTTCTGCATTCCTTTCTCAGGCCACACATCCATGACAGGTGGCAAAAGTAGGTGCAGAGGCAAAAGTGGACAGAGCAACATAAGTCAATTTTACCTTTGTCCAATAAGCTAGTTTATACATGTACACACTTTCCTCTAGCCTTCATCCTCTCAAGGAGGCATTGCCACAGTTCCAAAGACACATGCCAGCTAGGCATTCAGGATGTGAAGCAGCAGTGTGGCTTGGGGAGAGTTCTGAGGGCCAGGTAGACAAGCCTGAAGGGCCTGCAGTGGTGGTGTAGTAAGCCAGTGTGGTGTAGTGGTTAAGAGTGGTAGACTCGTAATCTGGTGAACCGGGTTCGCTTCCCCGCTCCTCCACATGCAGCTGCTGGGTGACCTCGGGCTAGTCGCACTTCTTTGAAGTCTCTCAGCCCCACTCACCTCACAGAGTGTTTGTTGTGGGGGAGGAAGGGAAAGGAGAATATTAGCCGCTTCGAGACTCCTTCGGGTAGTGATAAAGCAGGATATCAAATCCAAACTCTTCTTCTTCTTCTGCAGTCCCCCTTCCCTGCCTTATATATTTCCAATGTTCCACAGGTCGAGGCCAAGATTTATACAAAGTCTGAAAGTTGTTACTGGTCTCATTTGTTGCTATGCTCCATTCGTGGTTTTGCATTTGTGCATATAAGCCAGCAGCTGGCAACAAAAACTTTCACTAAACCTCATGTCAAGAATTAAGTTTGTTTGGAGAAGTTGCCTAAAATTTATGGAAAAACAATACTAACCCTGATTTTTTAAAAAGAGAACTAAGATAGAAAAGGTAGGATACAGCTGCACCCATTTCATTTCTCATTGTACAGCAAAAAGGGAACAACACCATTGAAGCATTATGTGGATCAAATAATTGCCTGAGTATTATTCTCTCTGGATATTTTTTTAAAGGAAAGGAAATATTGTGCAGCTGGGGAAAAAGTTTACTGGTATTGATTAGAAACATTTTAGTCAAGTGCTTACATAAAATCATCACGGATTTAGCATTGCTTGAAACAGGATACAGACAATGTATGGCTTGATAAGTGTGTTCATATGTTGCTGGCTGAACAATGCCTTTAATTGTATATAGGCTGAATAGCCAGATCCTGCTAATGTGGCCACATTCATTATCAATGAAGGAAAAAATGGATCTAGGTTCATATGGAATTTACTTGGGAGTCTGGTGTTCCTTCTGCCAGCACATCTGGATTTCCTAGATGGTTTTAATCACAGGGTGAATGCTACATATGGAAGATAATTTATGAGGCTTTCAAAATAAATGCAAAAAAAAAAGCAGCAAACCACAGAAATACATTCAGCTACCGCTTTCTTATAAAAGAGGAAGAATGGGAGGGGGAAGTTCAGTACGCCAGCTTCCAGAGTCGTGCGGTTTTGTCCCTGATTTGAGGATTTTGTTTGGGGGACTGGAAGGTCATGGATCCTCCGGATTTGTGCCTTGATTTTCTGTCCCTGACACGCCTTCAGTCTGCCCCCTCCTTGGCCCTACTGAGCTCCGTCTGCATGGCAAGGAAGCAGGCACCCGATGTCTTAGTTCTGTCTTCCAGGTCAGGCTGCTTTCTGCGGCTGGATTGCACCACTCCACACCTCTGGTGGGGAAGTGCAGTTTGGAATGCGCCTCCTGTCTCTATCTCTATCCATCTAAAAGCCGTCTGCGAGCCGCAAAGTGAACTCAGCAGTTGTGGAGGAGCTTTAGTGAAGACTTTCGACTGCTAGCTTCCCATTTGCACACATCCACAAGAGGAACAGCAGTGCAATATATTCCAAAATACGGTCCGCCCGCCCACCTGCCCCCTGAAGCGGCGCCCTCCATTCCCCCAGCAAAACACCGCCCCTAATCCCGCTTCATTCCGTTACCTGCACGCATACAGGTGCAGCCCTCCCTCCCCCTTTCAAACAGCGGGCCTTTCCATCAGGCATGCGCGGAGTGCCCTGCGCTGACGGCGAAGAGAACCGCCAAGAAGTTCCAGCGCGAATCTTCCCCGTGGGCGGAGGGAAGCGTTCGCGCTGGCCGCCGCCTCTAGGGGTCGCTGTGGGCTGGGGCTGCTGCTGCTGCTGCTGCGAAGGAGCGGCGCCGGCGGAGACGTCGCGCGTCGGTTTCCGAGGAACGACGTCGCGAGTCCTCGGCGCGTTCCTCTCAGAGTCGGTTCCGTTGGAGGCCTTGCTTCTCCTCCGGGCCACGCCGCCGCCTTCCGGAGTAGCCGAGGAAGGGGAGGAGCCGCGCCATGTCGGTGCCCCCGACAGGCTTCCCCCCGCCGCCCCTCGGCTCCGCCGGCGCCTCCTTCCCGGGAGGGCCCAGCCTGGGGCCCGCCAGCCTCAGAGCCTCGGGCGGTGTGGGGCTGTGTCAGAACGGTAAGGGAGCAGCGGGGCCAGCCGGGCCCAGGACGGCGGAGAGGGGCTGAGGCTGAAGGGAGCGCGGGGCCTGGGGGGGGGGTAGGAGGGGGGGCGGCCCACAGTGCAGGGGGCGAAGGTGGGAAGTGGGGGGGGGGCAGCCGGGAGGGGCAAAGGCAGCTCCTGATGGGAAGGGGAGGCGTGCCAGGCTGGCGGGAAGGGGTGATGCAAGGAGCCCCCTGGGGAGGTCCTGGGTTGGAGCAAGCGGGAGGTGAGGGGCAGGTTGTGGGGCAGAAAGAGGGAGGGAGGCTGACTTCGAGCGTGGAAATGTTAAAGGCTTTCAGGGTATCATAATTTCCATGGGGGTTTCTTTGGTGGTGGGATTTGCGCCCTGCTTTTGGGATTCTCCGCTCCCCACCCCCACCCCCCGTCCCTATGCACCCCAAAGTTAGGTTCTGCACCCTGTATTCAGCAGTGGCAGGGCGGTTGCTTTTGAAAATGGAACTGGCAAGAGCACGAAGGCACGTCAGAAAACGGCATTGGAAGGCTTTGCTGGCTCAAGGCATGCATTCATACATACACGTTTATTTCATGGGATCTACATGCTGCTTGAGGGGACGCAGGTGGCGCTGTGGGTTAAAGCCTCAGCGCCTAGGACTTGCCGATCGAAAGGTCGGCGGTTCGAATCCCTGCGGCGGGGTGCGCTCCCGCTGCTCGGTCCCAGCGCCTGCCAACCTAGCAGTTCGAAAGCACCTCCGGGTGCAAGTAGATAAATAGGGACCGCTTACCAGCGGGAAGGTAAACGGCGTTTCCGTGTGCGGCTCTGGCTCGCCAGAGCAGCGATGTCACGCTGGCCACGTGACCCGGAAGTGTCTCCGGACAGCGCTGGCCCCTGGCCTCTTAAGTGAGATGGGCGCACAACCCCAGAGTCTGTCAAGACTGGCCCGTACGGGCAGGGGTACCTTTACCTTTACCTTACACGCTGCTTGATTGTAACAAAACCTCAGAAGGGCCTTTGGGGCTGTAGAAAGGAAGACTGCCAAAATTTACAATATGTACAATACAGAGAGGTTCCATTTAATTGTTGTTGCTAATAGCCATTGGTGGTGCTACCCTTTGACATTTTCTAATCTCCCTTTAAAGTCATCTAAGTCGATGATCACTGACACACCTTTTGAAGTTAATTATGCTTGGGATAAAGATGTACAGTGGTACCTCGGGTTACATACGCTTCAGGTTACAGACGCTTTAGGTTACAGACTCCACTAACCCAGAAATAGTACCTCGAGTTAAGAACTTTGTTTCAGGAACTTTGGTTTTTTAAAAAGTGCTCCAATCCCTCAGTAATTTTCGTGAGACTTTCTTGCACCTTTTCCAGGTTTTTGGTGGCCTTCTTGACACAGTGCAGTCCGTGTTCCATATTGCATCTACACCATAAATTTATGGAAAGACATATATCTCTTATTTTTAATTTGTTTGCAAAACAAATCTCTGACATCAACTTTTTTGTGCTGTTCTGTTCTAAATGGACACATTCATTTTCTTTATTGTGTAGATCAGTATTAGAGATTTTGCCCCAATGTGTGATTGGCTTTACGTTTGTTTGCATTAGATCCCCCCCCCCCCCATTTTGTACATTCACCTAATTTGGAGATTTTGTTTTTGAGCGATCTGCTTGTTTTTAGCTTGAAGGTAACTTTTTCTTACTCTGGGATCTTGAATAAAGTGCTATAGTTGTCCTACTGTGGTTTTTAAAGCTATTTCCCAATAAAGTGTGTTTTGAGCTAATGTAAACAAATGTTCTTATCGTCAAACATTCTTACGTCATACAACACAGTCACTGTCTCATAGTCAACCAGAGTTAAATAGATCCTTGGAGGATACATAGTATAGTTCTGAACAATAGGTGGTGAAGGAAACAGAGAGGGATGGCTGCTGCTTTCTACAGTTTGCATGCTTTGTAGAAGCAGCTGGATGGCTTTTGTTGGAAACAGGTTGCTGAACTAGTTGAGTCTTTGCTCTGATTCTGCAGAGCAGTTACGTTACACAGAACATACCACAAATAGTCTGCTTTGCTCCTTTTGGTTGGGAGGCTTTTGTTTCATGAAAGATTCTTGGGTTAGATTGTAACTTTTGAACAAGTATGCATTATCAAAATTGCATATGTCTTGGTATGTGTAGAATAAAGTTATTTGCTACAACAATGACAACAAAAACCATTTAGAGGGCTTAGTAAGATAGCTACAGATTTATATAGCAATCGAGTCCCCAGCCCCATTTTGGGCTGGGAAGATGGTGTGAATCTAGTGTCACTCCGCATGAGGGGAATTTCCTATTCTGTCCACTGAACACCCAGCCAGGGTGAGCAGCATAGCTGTGGATGATGTGGTTGACCCACTGCTCTATTAAGCCTCACTGCTGCCTGGCCAAGGTTTGGATTTCAGTGTAAATTTGTCAATGTTGCCAAAGATTTGTGGAGTTTTCTCAAAGCTTTAAAGAAAGTATTTATGGCAAAAATACAAGTTTCTAAATACAGTTAAAATAACTTAAGTGCTGCTGACAGTAATGTAAGCTTGTTTGAATAAACAAACTTATCTAGAGCAGTTTACTCACCAGATATGGTGGTTGAATAAATCTGCATGAACAAAAGAAAGTCTTTAGCTAACATTTAAAAGAGTAAGCCAAACCACGTATTTCATATGGTTTATTT
The DNA here is from genome assembly GCF_951804945.1 of Podarcis cretensis. Taxonomy (NCBI): domain Eukaryota; kingdom Metazoa; phylum Chordata; class Lepidosauria; order Squamata; family Lacertidae; genus Podarcis; species Podarcis cretensis. Next base: position 25,418,753 of record NC_137178.1, read on the forward strand.
CAGTTCAAGGATTTTTGTCAGGATCCTGAAGATTCCATTATTTTATAGCCCTCATTGTTGCAAGCAGGTAATGGCAAAGACTTCTCATGTGGTTTTCATTTTTTAATTATTTTGGCTACCCTTGGAAGACAAGACATTGTTAAATGTATGATAGTTTTTAGATACATGGTCTCAAAAGTATGGTTTTAGAAAGGCTTGTTGGCTTCTTGATGGACATGATTCTTGCTTGGTGGCAAATCATAGGGCATCACGTTACTGTTGTTAGCAGTTTTATTCTGTGGGGCCTTTGCTAGAGGTGTGGGAATGCTGTGCCTCTTAAAAATGAACTTTGGAGAGTAGGATTATGCAGTAGCTAGAGCTGAGGTTTTTAGATGTCATAAACCTACGCTAAATTCACTGTTCCTCCATTAAGGCAGAAATAAGGTGACTTGCCCAACATACATCTCAGAGGTCTCAGCGTAAGCAACTGACTGACCAGTATACATGTTCTTTGGGTAAATTGTGGGTTACATGTGACCAATAAACACATACCTGTCACTAAACTTAACTATTATTATTGTTGAAGAGTAGTGAGCAAGTTGTGAGTTCTTTATAGTTTCATGCTGTAGCAGATGGTTGAAGGTCCTATAGCTTACGTGTATACCTGCCCAACACAATTGTTCTATGGTAGAGTCTTCCATACCACTCTGGGGGGCGGGGGGGGGGGTAGGGACAGTACAAGTTATATACCTGCCCTCTTCCATTACAACTTTTCAGCTCTTATTGGCCTGTAGATGAGCCAAGCATGCATGTGCACTAGCTATAACTGGTTGTAATGAAGGGAATCAGGTTTGCTTGGTGCAGAATCATATTGCAGCTGTTGCAAATAGGGCTGAGCCAAATGCGGAATGAATGTGTATCTTGGAGGGGGGTGTTAGTAATGGGAGAGGAAGTGACTTGTTTACTTTAGTGATAAGGCAATGCTCCCTGTTTTGCTGCATTGTGACAATAAACTTACTACAGTGCAGCAAAATGGTAAGCGTTGGCTCAGGTGTGCAGTTTGGTTGTGCTTCAGAATTCATATTCTATCAGACAACTTATTGAGAGAAATATTGCACAAGCAGATTGTGGGCCCTTTTGGATGTAAAACTAAACACTAGTGTAGCATTACACGAGGTTTCTGCAAACCTCAACCTCATGTGCACCCACCATTTGCCAGGGGAGGAGATTGGAAACATCTGCTTCCACTTTTTAACTTGGGTTTCCTCTTATGTCCAGATTTTGGGATCTCAAGTTAAAAGACAGGATCAAATTGTAGCTTATGATCCTGGGGTGTGGACTAACCACAGTTAAGAATAACCAGAGTCCCTCAAGTTCAGACATAATTGGGAACTCTCATTAAAAGTGGAAGCAGATGCTTCCAGTTTCCTTCTCCTTGGTCTACAACAGAGGATCTGATTCAAGTTGACTGTCCTAGGTTGCTAACTGACATTAAGCCAGAGTTGTCTGATTTGGAAGTGCTAGCTTTAATACAAGCCAAAATTTCTGTGCCAAAGCTGGTGCATTAGGCTAGAATCGAGTGGGAGGTGTGACAAAGCCATATACAGTGGTACCTCAGAACTCAAATGTAATCTCTTCTGAAAGACCGTTCGACTTCTGAGGCGCGGCTTCTGATTGGCCGACAGCTAGGTTTTTGCACAGTGGAAGCCACGTCGGATGTTCGTGTTCTGAGGAACATTCGAAAACCAGAGCACTTCTGAGTTTTCGGCTTTCAGGAGCCGAAACGTTTGACAACAGAGCCATTTGAGTTCTGAGGTACCACTGTATTTCCATGGTGCCCACCTACAGCTAAATAAACCATGATTTATGAAACTGTGGGCAAATATCCAAGTGTGGCCATTGCAGATGAACAGGTGCAAAAGATTGAAGAGGATGGTAGTATGTGTTGGGCTTATAATATTCCTCAAAAGTAAACTGTGATGAAAAATGAAGAATTTGGTGGAATTCAAATACTTTATTACTGATCGGAGTACTTAAGCTTGTTTCTCTGGACTCCAGGATAAAGTCCTGTTCTTAAAACAGTATGCCTGCTTAGTCCAACAGCTCTCTTAGGGGGCTTTCTCACTATAGGAAAAGAGAATAGACTCTTTCAAGTTATAAATGATATTTCCATGTTGGTGTAGCTAAATAACTGAAAAGTTATATTGGCAGCAATCTACAAATGTATACACAATGCATCTCCTTGTGCTTGCCCCTCCCAGCTCTGATAAGTAGCCCTTCCCTTTTTTCTGCCTGGAGTGAAGGAGTCAATAAGGATGAATCTGAGGCTGTCTTTTAAAGTTTACTATTAGTACAAAGTCTAAAGGTGTGGAGATGCAGCAACCTGGAGATGCTTCATGGGGAGTTTTGGAGGGTGTCTAATTGGGTTCTGTGCTAGTTTGGGGGCATGCTGAGCTGAGCTTCATTTAAGTGGCAGGTCAGGGCTGTATATTTCTCTCCTTTAGACAGGCTTCTATGTCAGATGAGCAGTTTACAATTTTCAGAATGCTTGCTTTATCCTAAAGAGTAACCACTCCTTGTAAAATTGCTTAGGTGGTTAGAAATGCAAATAAAATGTTATATATGCAGTACAGTAAGCAGAAGAGCCCTTGTTAAGTGAATGTTCAGTGTCTGTTAAACCCTGAGCCTATCTATGCATGGTTCCTCAGAAGTTCAGTGGGACTTATTCCTATGTAAGTGTGTATAGGATAGTGCTCCCAGTAGGCTGCTTGTAGTGAGCCCACGTCTGAAATCAGCAATAGTTTAAAGTTTGGAAATGTTATAATTGGCAGATTGTATCCTCTCCTTTTAGTAGGAGTTTTAAAAATAAAACTTGGACAATTCTGAAAGCCCCAAATGAATCTGATTTCATCATGACTTCTGAGTAGAAAACAAACTACTCTAGTGTTTCCAAACCTCATGGACAGCGATTCAGTGATCATACCTTGAGAAATAGACTCTAGTCTAGCCTATAAAAACTCATGTCACAAAAAGTTGGTGGTCTTTACAGTGCTACAGGACTTGTGCTTCTTGAATAACAGTTGTGGGCAGGGAATTAGACAAAATTTATATGTTCCACACATCTTGGGTTTTGTTCTAGAAAATATAATTCATAGAGTTGGAAGGTACCTCAAAGGCGATCAGTACAAAGGCCATTTTTGTTCTTTCTGATGTTGGACTAAGTCCCTGGTGGGGAAGCTCCAGCCCATGAGCCTAATAAGGCCTGCAAGGCGGTTTCCCCTAAAATATGGTTGTGTGCCCAACACTGGATGACATATGTTACATAAGGTGTGGGGCAGGTAAAGATGTGACTTGTATTGGCTGCACAAGAGAGTTCCCATTGGGAACTCTGTAAAGGTAAAGGGACTCTATTGCAGCAATTTATTGGGGCTGCTTTTGGTGCTGAGCAGCTGATGGGCACTTAGATGGGGCCCCTTTTGAAGTCGGTTGGCCTCCCTCTCAGTGCCCAGCACCTAATGGATGGTGAGAGGAGCTACTTTTAGGGTGGTTTCTCAGCTGCTTGATGTTGATACCGACATCTCACCTTCAGTGAAGCTTGCTCTCAGTGCTAATCAGGTGATGTGTGCTAAGATGGAGCAGTTTCACAACCTCTGTGATAAGCAGCAGATTGGTAGTGTCATAATCATTTTAGCCAGTGTTTTTAGCCACCATTGGTGTAAGGTGACCTTTAAAGTACTTTCTCTTAACCTGTACTAATGATCCTTATTTCTCTAGTTATTCAGTATGTAATTGCTGGGACTGACACTGAAATAAGTTAGGTGAAATCCCAATTTCTAGGTTCTTTTAGTCGGATAAAGATGAATTATGACTTCAATCCAGTATACACTTAACTGGGAGATGAGCCCTGTTAAATACAATGGGACTCAGTAAGTTTGAGAAATTCCATGTGTGAACTAAGCTTATGTTACTAGTACTGCTAGTAGTATGATTGGAGAGAAGGCCATAGCTCAGTGATAGAGTACATGCTTTGCATGCACAAGGTCCCAGATTCAGTGTCTGGCCTATCCAGGCAGGGCTGGAAAAGAGCCATTTCAGAAACTCTGTAAGAGCTGCTGCCCATACTGAGCTGAAGGGACCAATGGTCTGACTCTGTTTAAGGTAGCTTCTCTCCTAAGCATCACTTATAATTAGTATTGAGACTATCAGGAGCATGATATAAATATTTACAGCCTGATATAAATATTTACAAAGAGGTCACTGTCTGTCACTGAGTAAGTCCTATTAAAGTTGGCATACTTGTTTCTGAGTAAATTATGCATAAGCTCAGATAACATCATGTAAATTAGCAGCGGGTCTAGCTGATCTTCATTAGCTCTAATAGACATGGATACAAGTCATAGCTGGTTACTGTTGTTTTACAAAGCAAACACATAATCATGGTTGGAAATTATATATTTCCCACACCCAGGACAGAGCCAAGCTCACCAAATACCCCTAGTCCAGATTTTTACTTGTTTGTTTTAATTAAAATATTTATACCCTGATATAGGTTCTTTTGTCACTCTGGCTCTTGTGTGCAAAATAGGGTGCGGAATTATAAGTATACATCTCTGGTTCTTATTGCAAGATGGCCCAGAATTATAAGCTGCCTTTGGCACCCAGAATAGCTGAATAGCACAATCTGCTGCCTTTCTGGGAAAACTCTTCACTGCATAGATGCCATTCTACAGTATAACATCAGTTATATATAATACTGTTTTTGATACACATGTGACACATGAAATTTCAATCTATACTGCTTTAAGGTTTACTACTTGTGTAATTGCCCAGGTTGTTACAAAAGTGTGTGTTTGTAACATGCTGCCTGCATTGTTACTGCTTGGACGTATTCCAGATGAGTGAATGTATTACAAAATGTTACATTTTTAAATGTCATTTTTCCCAGGTTTTTAGGAAAACTGAATCTTGATATGCTTTTATGTAAACCACTTGACATTTTAAATATGTATACTGTAGTTAAAATAAATAGTAAAAAGCCACTAATGATTTTTAAGAGGTGTATATCATGACTTTTAAAATTATTTTTTTAACACTTTATGTACCGCTTAACTACCATAGTGTCTTTAAGTGTTTTGACATCATTTAAAGAGATGATCCCTGCAACTTTAATATACTGATTTTTCTCCCTTTCCCCCCAGGTCCAATGCAAAATCAGATGCCGTTCTCTCCTGGATATGGATCACATCCTCAGAGCTATAGTGCTCCATCAGGACACTACTCACAAGTGCCCAATAACATTATCCCTTCGCAGCTGGATAACCACTATGGTGCTGATTATTATTCTGCCCACTATTCAGCACAGGCACAAAATGTTAATGCATCTTCTATGACTCCCAAGATGTTGAGCATGCAGGGATCACAGTACTTGTACAATAGAGAACCTCATATTGTAGAATCATCTGGACCTGTCCCAGGAATGGTTTCGTCAGCGTCCCAGTTACATACCAGCATTTCACAGTCATATTCCTCGTTTGGTAGTCCCTATAGTAATTCAGCCTTGCACTCTGCCAGCTCTTCAGTTCCATCTCAGGGATTTGTTGCTCCTTCTGGTCCCTATGCCACACCTGTTGCCTCTAGTGCTGCTTATCCTAACGTTTCATATCCTTCTATGTCCATCGGCAGTCCATATGGGCAAGTGACTGCTTCTCATAACATACCAGCTTTTGGACATCCAGTAGAGGCAAATGCTTATTCTTCCAGTCAAAATAGAGCACCACCTGCAGGGCAGCAGAGGGTTCCTTTGAGTCAAAGTTCTGCAACATGGTCTGCCCCAGAGCTCCAGCTGGCTCAGAAAAATCATAGCGGAAGCTTTGCAGGATCCTTGCCACAAGCAAGCAACTCGGCAGGCACAGGTATTGCACAAGGAACCAAACTGGATGTGACACACTACATTTATCTATTCGTTTATCTGCACCATTCATGTTTAAAAAAAGGTTGGGAGGGATCTACTTTTTACAACAAAAGGGGTGTGTTGATGAAGAGAGCTGAATCTTACCCATCACTTTACCTCACCAAGCTCCATTACCTCAAGCACTTTTTCCATCACTTTTTTCCTTTGCTTAAATAAAGATCCTTTCCCCCATTAGTCCAGGCTGAGCTACGCCAGATGTGCTTATTATGTACTTTAGGAGCATGTTCTGGTTTGTGCAGCGTGAGAATACTGTTTAGCACATACGTACAGTCATGTTTTTGAATTTGACTGCTTCCATGCAATTAATTTGTTGTTTTTTTTAAAGTGATACTAATAAATCATATTGCCTGGAATAGACAAGGCTGATGTATGTATTACAGTGACTTGATTGGTTCATGTCTGAGCATGTAAGAAATTCAGGCAGTGTTAATTTTAATATATAAGCAGCAACCATTTTTAGGAGCATCCAAATTACACAAAATCGCTAAAGCATGGTTCCTTTCAGACCCGCAAGATGACAAAATGGGGTCGGAACAGGGCATGCTTTTATATGTGCTTCACCAGTGTGCACGGGGACTAGAGACTAGTTCTTTGTTTTCTTAAATGCTTGTCCTCAGTTCTGTGTTGTATTTCTCTTGCTCCCTCTCATATACATATGTGTGTGTTAAATTTTTCAACTTTCAAATTCCAAAAATGAGGGGTGCTAAAAAGTTGTAACATGCCTTAGGATTTCAAAAGATATTTTGGTTAAATTAATATAATTTAGGTTTGCTTGGTAATTAAAATGTGTGTAAAGTTGCATGGAAATCACTAAAAATGATTGCCAAGTAGAATAATAGAATCATAGATTCTACTTGGCAAGTTATATTCCAAATCACTTGCAGTTATATATTATCATTATTGTTATATATTATTATTATTATTAAGAATTACATGACATTTTCAAAGGTAAAATTAAATTTTCTTGGTTTTCCAAATGCCAAGGAATTGTGCTTCTTCATCAAACATAGACTTACCAAGTGAAATTTGCCCAAACACAAAAATAATACACCCAAAATGTTTTAAAGGACCCCCCCCCCCCCGAGTAAATTTGCAAGCATTAAGTTTCACTCCCTAAAATGACATGCCCTGGTATAAGTAGCAGCAGCAGTGGTTGTGCATACTGATGATCAATCATCACCAATCTTAAAAAAAAAGGGGGGGTGAAGTTAAAAGGAAGACTACCACATGAACTTTCTGGACTAGAATTCATCATTAAGTTTGTTTCTGTTTGTTTAAATCTCAATCTAAACAGTGATCTCCTCATTAGAAGTGTTTCATTTAGCATAGTAATGCTAGGAAGATTGTGTTTTAACCTGTTAACTCCTGTTGAGAAGGCTCACTTTATTTGGCATGCATCACATACACTTAATATAGAGTTGTCATGGCAGTTTGGCCAGCAGTTGACAGTATTTTTCTCAATCGGTATATGTCCATGTGAATCTATATTCTTGCAAACCGAGAATAATCATGTACAGTGGTACTTCGGGTTATAAACACCTCGGGTTACAAACACTTCGGGTTACAGACTCCACTAACCTGGAAGTAGTACCTCGGGTTAAGAACTTTACCTCAGGATGAGAACAGAAATCACGCGGTGGTGGTGGCAGCGGGAGGCCCCATTAGGTTAAGAACGGTTTCAGGTTAAGAACGAATTAAGTTTGTAACCAGAGGTGCCACTGTATCTGATAAAATTCTGTGCCTCAGTAAATCTGTTAGCTACAAAACTTTCATTGCTGCAGCAGACTTAAATGGTTTCAACTGTGAAATCCGTTAATCAATGTAACTGTTGCCAGTTACATTTCAAAATATAAATGTGCATTTCCCACTTTTTGGTTCGTATTTCAGGGTCACCGCATCTTGTAAACCAGAATATTCCGCATATAAAACCTGCCCAGGGAGCGTCTTCAGCTGTTACTACTTCAATAAGAACACCTGTTGTGGAAAAGACAACGAAGCCCACCACTTCCTCTTCCCTTACACAACCATCTGATCCTTTGCTTCAAGAAGGTATAAAACTAGAAGATGAATTAAAGTGTCTACATTTTGAAATTGCCCTACAATTTGAAATTAATGATTTCTAAAGAGTTCATTTTTCTCGGTTTTATGTGCTCATCTATCCCAGTGCAAGTAATAATTTAATATTAATTCTAGCCAGCACTTCTGTAAGATTTGGCTCTTGTTACTGTGTTTATTTATATCTTAAGATACATTGTGTTTTATAATATATACACTCGCACTGTATGCAAGCTGCTTGAGAAAGCATCTTTACTTTCGCATTCTCATTTCAAGGTGAGCACAGATTCCATTTGTATATCTAGAAAGATATGTGCAAGACAACCTACTCAGTTGTCAAATTACAATTGCAAGAGGCAGAATCATACTTTTCAAGTAGGAGCCTTTTACAAGGATGATGTATGTATGGTAAATTTACAGAAATATAGTCGAAATATATTCAGAAATCAGTAGGCTTGGCTGAATGTGAGCCTTTTAATGGGAGCTCCAGGGACCACCACATAAAGTTTTAAGAGTTTGTAGCCAGTGCTTTGGTAAATAGTATTAGTCTGACTTTTTAAGTTTCTGAGGGAGAGGTATTGATAAGACAGCTACAAAGAATGCTGCTATACAAGTTCTACTATGTCTTAAGAAGGTGCTGTTTTGATTTTGGAGATTGTAATGGTGCAGAGGGGTGGAGAGCATGGTAATAAATGGCTTCAAATCAGTTAGGGATTTATAAGTCTGTATCATTACCTTATATTGATATGAAAGATGGAAGGGGACCAGTGCACATCACTGGTGTAATGTGTTACTGGCAACCTGTTCTTAGTATTGGACAGACCATGGCATTCTGCAATAGCTAAGACATCCAAACAGATTTAGAGGGTAGTATTTTTAAGTCACCTCTTTGCCTTAAAGCACCTCAGGTGACATACTTAATTCTGTAACTTGGTGTCAAGGTTTCAAAGGTATGAATAGTAATTCAGCCTAAATCTGAGAAAAGGGGGTCACAGGGTTTCTTTTTTGTATTCTCCCTCCCCTAGTTTCATCTGAGTTCATTGTGAGCGACTTCGGTATGCAGATATAACAGATGTGCTGTCATAGCTTAGATTGATATACCAATAGTAGAAAAAATATTACCAATTTCTTAATTCTTCCTTATTACCACATTTATATTATAGTTGTCCACTCTGTGTTTTAACTGGTAAATTCCTTTCCCATCCCCACACCTAATCAGCTTGATTATTTGCAAGTTCACTCAGGAGCAAGTCTCATTGAAGTAAGCACAGCTGAACTGTGCATGTGTTTGTGAACTTAACCCTGGCACGCTATAAAGCCTTTGTGTTATGACTCTTACATGTACTATTCATGTAGAGACTAATACGCTGCAAATATATTAAGATATTAGCTGAAATTTATTTTATTTGTAAATCCCCTACATGAAACATCCACAATAAAAACAAATTTGGATCCAGTACAGATACAGATTGAGATAAGAATCTCCACTTAAAAGGCTTGTTGAAAAAGGAAGGTGTTTGGTAGGCATTGTAAAGGCAACAGAGATGACACCTTTTTAATATTTAACAGGAGGGAGTTCCAAAGGGAAGGTGTCACCACACTAAAGGCTCAATGCCTACATGATATGGAACAGATCTCTTGAGTAGGTGCTATCTGCAGGCCTCCTGCAACGTGCAGTCATTGGTTGGGTATATGAAGGTTGAGACTATCGTTTAGGTATCCAAGTCTCACAGTCTCAAGCTCTATATTTGTATAGGTTCTGCTAAATGAAAACTGACTGGCAACAAAAAAGTATTCTGTTGATCTTAGAAACACTTTAATAATACCTTTGTTTTATGGATATGCTTTTTGCCAGCGGTGTATATATTCATTGTATTCGATCAAAAGGTTCCATTCTATAAATGGAAAGAGGTTCTGTGACCAGAAGTGGCATTTCCATTCACTTATGCTCAGTTTGTGAATATAAGTAACTTTTCATAGAGAGAGAGAGAGTCAAAAATTCATTTAAAGTGTGACCCGTTATGTGGAGCATCGGTGACATCATTTGGAAGTTTAAGTTGTGTGGATTAAGGAAAAATAACACTCATTAAGTATTAGTACTTTTGAAATTGATATTAGCACTATATGCTAATGATAACTAGTGAAATCTGTTTTTTCCTCAATGGGCAATTAATATCACGATGTCAAAATGTGAAATCCACCCAACTTTTTAAAAAACAGGTCTCAAAACTACTTCAACTACTTAAAAAAATTCTCTGAATTAAGAGAGCTGTTTCACTATCTCTGGAGGATGAACTGTGTGTTCTAATTCTACTAAATTTCTTTGTCTACTGCTAATAATTAACCAAACTACTGCAATAAAAAGTCTGTTTTTCCGTAAAGACAAAACTTTCCTGGTATGGATTGGGTAACTCACTTTTCATGTTTGGGTGTCTTTTGTAATGCCTGGTTTTGCTGTCACTTAATGCTCTGATTTGTGCTTTCAGTTTCTCACCTTTTCTGTGTGTCTGATTCTTGTATTTGTGCTTTCCACTTCACAGGCATGCAGTATGGTGGATATGTTAATAATCAAGCTAGCTCTCCAGCAACTCCCTTGTCATCAAGTTCAGATGATGAGGAAGAGGATGAGGAGGATGAGGAAGCAGGTCTGCTTTAAGCTTTGCACCAGTATTTCTCACTTTCATACCCAATTTTGATAACATTTATTCCATCCCCTGAACAAAAGTACATAACACTAAGTATCCTGATTCTTAAACAGTCTAAATAATTGAAGGAAAAATGCATTGCATTTAGTAGCTAATAATATAGGGTGGTATGCAATTAAGATTTACTCAGAGTAGATCCACTGGAATTAATTAACCTAAATTGGTCATATTAACTAATTTCAATGGGTCCGCTCTGAGTAAAACTTAATTTGATGACTAGGAGTACAGTAATATGTTCAACTAAACTGGCTCAAGCAGTTTAGAGCATTACAACTCTTTTTTTATTCCATGGATTATGGAATACCACTCATTAAGGAGTACAATTACTCCTTAATGAGTGGTATTCCATAATCCATGGAATGAAAAAAGAGTTGTAATGGACACTCATCAATAAAAGTGTTGTTATTTAAAATTGCAGTTTTGGACATGTATAACATACTGCGTCCAGATTGTCCAATGATATTCATTTGTCCTACTATAAACATAAAACTAGGGACGCAGGTGGCGCTGTGGGTTAAAGCCTCAGCGCCTAGGACTTGCCGATCGAAAGGTCGGCGGTTCGAATCCCTGCAGCGGGGTGCGCTCCCGCTGCTCGGTCCCAGCGCCTGCCAACCTAGCAGTTCGAAAGCACCTCCGGGTGCAAGTAGATAAATAGGGACCGCTTACCAGCGGGAAGGTAAACGGCGTTTCCGTGTGCGGCTCTGGCTCGCCAGAGCAGCGATGTCATGCTGGCCACGTCACCCGGAAGTGTCTCCGGACAGCGCTGGCCCCTGGCCTCTTAAGTGAGATGGGCGCACAACCCCAGAGTCTGTCAAGACTGGCCCGTACGGGCAGGGGTACCTTTACCTTTACCTTTAAACATAAAGCTACCCCCTTTATTGTTAAAAAAACTACAGTATTTTGACATTCTTCATGTGTGAGAAAGTTACAAATAACCAAAAGACAGAACACAGAAATACTTTTTGAGGCCGTTTGTTGTTTGTTTTCTTGTGCAGACAAACATTTCCTTAACATACCTCCATTATGGTAACATATTTGCCAAAATATTTTGTTTGGCTCTCTTCCTGTTGCAATGAATATGTAGTGCAGAAATTTATTTCAGATTTAATAAGTTTTGGTTAACCTGGAGATGCTTGAAACCAAAAAGGTTATTAAACTTCAAACTACCAAAGTTATATTGTGGTATATAGAATGGCATGCATACTATTGACATAGCTGGTAATTATATTGACAGTAATTTCAGTAATAAACATGTTGTTTCAAAGTCTACATTTTTTTTAAAATTACCACAAATTAATAAATGAAAACGAAATGGGTTTATTTTAAAATCTGGGAGGTAGTGTTGTTAAGCTACATGTGTACGGTATGCTGCACGTGGTGCATGGAAATATTGAAAACATGAACAGATATGCCTTTAATAATTTGTTGGTGGCTTGGGGGCTTTTCTTCGTTATTAATGCTGAACATGGCTTTTTCAAATGGTATTTCTCCTGTATTAATCCTCACAAATACATTCCTCATTTCAGTATAGCAAAAAGAATGTACTGCCTGTCATTGTCCATTCTCTATTTTATTGTTATACAGTAAACCCACAACTTACGCAGGGGTTATGTTCCGGGGATCCCGCCTAACGCCGAAATCACATACAGTCAAAACACATTGGGTTCAGTGGCAGGCAGGATTGCCAAAAGTTGTTTTCCCCAGAACCCCACCCCCTTTTAATTTATTTATATATATTTGCCAAGTGCATAAAGCTGAATGTGCATGAGTTAAATGTGTGTAAGTTGCGGGCTTACTGTATATGGCGTCACTATAATGTAGAGTTCTCAGTTCTGCATCTTAATGTGGCTTGAAAGTTTTTCTGGATGAAAAAGTAGACTCATCACTTTGCTTCTACAGTTGATCCATCTCTGTACAATCCATTTAAAGCAGATTAAAAGCTTACAGCTAATTACTATATTTCAGGGCTTTTCTGGAGGCATTCAATCTCCTGAACATAGCAAATTAGGGGATACTCAAGCAATTCATGGCTTAGAGAAAACTAAATAACATTGGCATCTGTACAATTAAAACATATTGAGCTGCTTGTTTTTAAGTTTTCCAATGATGTACATTTTATTTGTGTCAAACTTCAGAAGCAAATGGCAAAAGGGTCGTGAAATGCAAGAGGTACAGTCTTGGACATTAATATGCAAAGTTCAAATTCTGCGTAGGAAAATTCCAAACACTACAGCAGGCATTTCATGGCCTTTCAGCACCACTGTTTACGAAGTGCTTTTTTCTCTATACTTTCTTAGGTGTTAGTTTTTCAGGATGCCATAAAGGTACAGGGCTGGATCCAAATAGAAAAGGAATCTTCAGCTCCAGTCTATTGTGTGTGTGTTTAACAGACTTTAACTTAGCTGTTCTTCTGGTATATATCTCACTGAGTAAAATGGGAACCTTGTGTGAGTGTATTTAGCAGTTGTACCCCGCAAATGTGTGCTCCTGAAGTAGACTGTTCAGATGGAGTCAGGAAGCAAGAGAATTTGCAGTAAGCAGGAACCCTGGCATCATCATCAACATTATCCTCCTCCTCATTTATTGGTTATTAAATTTATTCGTTGGTTTTTACAAAAAAAGTCTCATAGTGACTTATAAGGTAACAAAAAATATGCAGAAGCAGAATATCAAATAAATTCAAGGTGCTTCCATTAAGTGCTGAGGGCATTTCTTTTCCCTCTGCCTAGACTCTTAAAGTGCCTCCAGGCTTTTGTTTATGCTTGCAAATCCTTTAACTTTGAAGTAGAATTGCTTCCAAAGTCCAGCAATGGGAAGTCAGGATATGTAAAATGAATTATAATCACCAAAAGCTTCTGAGGTTATTTTTTTCTTAACTGGAGTTTGTCCTTTTTAACTCCCCCCGCCCCCATGCATTTTTAGTTCAGTTTGGCAACTGCTATTAACAAAGATTAAGACTGAAATCCTATGTTTGATAAACATATGAAATTACCACTAAATACTAAGTTCCTAAGGGTTCTTTACAGCTTCTTACCTGGCATTGATAAACATTTCTCAATGTGCAGTTTTAATGCCAGTCTAATGAATATGTGTGTGTGTTTTTCTCTTCTAGCTATTGACAGCTCTTCCACTACGAGCAGCGCATCTCCCGTTCTCAACAATTATGATAGCCTTGAAGGAGGTGGCTATCCAGGTGAATCATGCTTTTGTTTGTTTAATGTTTATTTTATTTATATTTATATACACACACATATACAAATGCAAAGTTCAGAAGCATCTGTAGTACAGCTTCTATAAATTATTTGCTCAGCGTAGAGATTCAAATGCAGCACAGTGTATTGTTCAAGTGACTGACTCACTTCTGCTTTTCAAGTTGCATATTAATTCAAACTGATAAGAAGTTCCTTAACATGTAGTAAATCTTGAACATGCTTCATTAGAGGTAAAGCCATCTGATTTTAGTGGGGTTTATTCCCATATATGTGGATAGGATTGCATGTTTTCATATTGAAAATAAGTAGTTCCAAGTAAAGTATTCTTTAAAAAATACACCTTTGACATTTCCCTATATAACATGGGGTTTTATTTCACATATTTCAACTTCTGATGAATTAACTATTTAATTCTGGTTGCAGTTGAACGCAAAACGTTTATTGGAGAATTGCATTCAGAAGGTTAAATATGTAACAAAGTAGATATAATTACTTCATTTCATTTGCAGTTAAATTTTTATTACTACCCTGTTTAAGAATTATTTGATATTTGTTTTAATAGTTAGAAATCAATACAAATTAAGCATGGGCTTTTATTTACTCAAATGACAGTAGTTGTGTTACTAGTTACTTTATTGTGTGTTAAATACTAATTTACAACAGGATATTTAACTGAAGTTCACTTTCTGTTCACTGCTCTGTTAATTAAAACACTCACTATACTACAGGCACATAATGCTCTCATAAGCAACAGTTTGCATTTCGATGCTTGCTTTTTAAAGGAATAAATACTGTATTAAAGCATTGCTTTTCTGTTTAGAGGCACGTTCTACAACAAGTAGTCCAGCTCCTGTTCCCTCAGTTCCACAGACGTCTAAAACTTCTAAACCATTTGGCTATGGGTACCCAGCTCTCCAGCCTGGCTATCAGAATGTGACACCACCACTTCCACCTTCCAGTAACTCTGGATATAATTCTGGATTTCCTCAGTATCCACAGGTTAGAAAATACTCGCTATATTTGATGTCATAGTGACAGATTAACTGAATGAAGGAGCATTTTTTAAAAAAAAAAATGTACTTCAGTTAAACAAGTCACCAGAGTAAATACATTTGCATTTGTCTATTGTTTTGATTCACCTCTCAGTAGGGGGTTCAGAACTGTGTCCACAGGTTACGTCAGTACAGTACTTACACATAGATTTAAGGTGGCACTATGAAATACAGTTGAAGAGAAACCAGTTGTCCCAGGCCTACCAAGATGAGAAAATACTAGCTGCTGCTTCAGTCCACATTTTCCACCTTCTCATACAGCAGGGACCAACCTTGCTGTTCTCCACAGACATGAATGTGACTTGTAGGAAAGATCTAATATATTCAATCAAGGAGGATGATTAGTCAGTCTAATTACTATTCTTGTAGTGGAAGTGGCAAATCCTATTGAAAACAAATGTGGCACTTAATGGAAGTTGGATTGCAGCCATGACCGGTGAAAATTGCAAAGTTATGGGGCAAAGGTTGTTTTGCACAGCTTATATGATTAGAAAACGAAAAGACCGTATGCACTTGGTTGACAATAAATGGTTCATATTGATAGTTGTTTGTGTTGGTGTTTTTAATGATACAGTGATTTTCTCAAAGCATGTGACTTTCAGACAGTTATATATGAAGATTATACACTTCCAGTAAAGTCATATGAATAAATACATTCAAGTTCATGTACATTGAATAATAATAATAATAATAATAATAATAATAATAATAGGCAACTGTCCTATATTTGTGTGATGGAGTTGTGTGGCATTGGGTTGAATCCAATGAAAAGCTAGTGGAAATCTGCTCATTCACTGTAGCTTTGCTGCTCCCTCTTCCCCAAAGCTCCCTAGAAAGGGTCAGGGATACATCCAGAATGACTTGCAATATGGCATGGAGGGCTATTGTGGGAAGAGAAAAATAGGGTGGGGGGGCCTTCTTAAAATACTCCAGAATATCCCTGTAAACATGTCACTTGGTACTCCATGCTATCTTGAATGTTCTTTATGTCTAAGGAACGGATGAGAGATAGTTAGCCATGTTGACAGGTATTGATGGGAGGTGGTATCGCACAACATCTGGAAGGCCACAGGTTTCCCATCCCTGATTTAAGTCACAAATTATATTGTAATGGAAAAGGCTGGTGATCTGCCCAAGATGGTCCCAGACCACTTGTGCTAGTAGACTGATGTTTTTAAAAAGCAACATGGATGATGATAATAATAATAATAATAATAATAATAATAATAATAATAATAATAATTTATTTGTACCCCGCCCATCTGGCTGGGTTTCCCCAGCCACTCTGGGCGGCTTCCATAGAAACCAAAAATACAGTAAAATATCACAGATTAAAAACTTCCCTGAACAGGGCTGCCTTAAGATGTCTTCTGAATGTCAGGTAGTTATTTATCGCTTTGACATCTGATGGGAGGGCGTTCCACAGGGCGGGCGCCACTACCGAGAAGGCCCTCTGCCTGGTTCCCTGTAGCTTTGCTTCTCGCAATGAGGGAACCGCCAGAAGACCCTTGGCGCTGGACCTCAGCGTCCGGGCAGAACGATGGGGGTGGAGACGCTCCTTCAGGTATACTGGGCCGAGGCCGTTTAGGGCTTTAAAGGTCAACACCAGCACTTTGAATTGTGCTCGGAAACGTACTGGGAGCCAATGTAGGTCTTTCAAGACCGGAGTTATGTGGTCTCGGCAGCCGCCCCCAGTCACCAGTCTAGCTGCTGCATTCTGGATTAGTTGTAGTTTCCGAGTCACCTTCAAAGGTAGCCCCACGTAGAGCACATTGCAGTAGTCCAAGCGGGAGATAACTATAAATCCATAAATCATAAATCACCCCACAGAAGGGGTAGAAGTGAATGTGCCTGTTAAGAGAATCTATCAAGAACCTCATATGCCTGGGTCAGATGCATTGCAGATATGAATTTGGGAGGGGAAATGGAAACAGGAACAGCTTATCCAAATGATATAGGATAGAACTTAGTGTAGTACAGAACCTTGTAAATAGTTGAATTTGCTTACTAGGTATTGCAGGGTGGGGAAAATTAGGCAGATACTGTTCAAGCAGCTAATGCTATAAAATAAACGCTTCTTTAAAATGTTATTTTTCAGCAATACCCTACAATGAATCAACTGTCAGCTAGTCTTGGAGGACTAGGTATTCAGCAACCAGAGAGCTTGCGACCGGTCAACGTTACTCAAGATAGAAATATTCTGCCTATTGGTCCAATTCCAGCTCCTGTGCCTAATTTGAACTCAGAGCTGAAGAAACTGAATTGTAGCCCCGAGTATGTATAAAGTTTCTAATCTTAAGCATGCTTCTAGACTTGTATTCTTTTTTAATCCATATCTCTGTGTGAGTCAAGAACTGGTATCCTGATTTGATTGTTATGGTATAGGTTTGGCAAACATACATTTCAGGTCTTGCCTTGTAATGCTCACATTTTGCCTCTCTATGAAATGTTGGAAAGTTTTAGCAAATGAAGTCTGCTTCTGTTGTACTCATCCCAGATGCAAATATGTTGACACAAATGGTTCCATTCATTGCAGCTATTACAAATGATGGAAAGTTATGATTGGCTCAAGAACTTTTCACGCTGAGTTTATACAAGTGTTTCTTTTGGCAAGGGTGTGGCTCGTTGCACTGCTTGCCCCATATCAGTGAATCTGTGTGTCATCAAACTTTGAATTTTGCTTTTACTACCTGGATACTTTCATGTAGAGATGTGGGTGGTGATTTTTGGTGAATATGGGCCTCTTTGATAGCACAAATGTGTCATAATCTTTGAAACTAACATTTGCGATTTCACTTTTAGCTCATTTCGATGCACTTTGACAAATATTCCACAAACTCAGGCTTTGCTAAACAAAGCAAAACTTCCTTTGGGATTGCTTCTACATCCCTTCAGAGATCTGACGGTAAAATGACTTTTTATTCCCAGAATTTTTATTTAGCCAAACTTGAATAAATTAAAAACATCTTTCATATTTTAAAGTTGTGGTTGCAGTAAATAATTGTGAATCAGTTGTCTTGAAACCCAAACACAACACTGGAATCGAGAGAGAATATTTACAATAGATAATTACTGTTTTACATATACACCACTTTTAACTAAATTTACTTATGTGCAATTGGCACAAATTTCAGCAACGCTCACTTAGAAATAAGTGAGTTTAATTGTAGCCTTTATACCCTGATCATTAATAATGGAATTCTTCTAGGCTTAATTTTAATTATTGGGGGGGGGGGGAATTGAATATATTTTTTCCAGTAGTAATTTTTGAAAAATGCATAGAAAACATGAATTTGTTGTTTAGGGGTGAAAAATATTATGAAATACTTCAAAGTTTTTCTTCAAATTGACATTTTACAATGTTCTTTATTCCTCAGCAATTGCCTGTGATAACATCGAACACCATTGTGAGATGTAGATCATGCAGAACATACATCAACCCTTTTGTTTCTTTTATTGACCAAAGGAGATGGAAATGTAACCTGTGCTACAGAGTTAATGATGGTGAATATTAATAAAAATGCCACTTCCTAAAGGAATGAATGATGATCTGCAGCACTTCCTTTGTGATAGCAAACCACCCCTGGCCCTTGCATAGCAAGCAGCTCTCAAAACATAGGGTGACACAGTCCCCTTAGGGCAGCCGTAGGATATTTTTTTCAGATGATGGGCTGAATCCTTATCTCAACTAACCCCTGTGGGCCACCTGTCAATAATCTGACATCATTGTTATGTCTGACCATGACTTCAGATTATCTTTCTGTGAGTGCCAGTCAGCTGATGGGTACTGACAACAAGACCCTTTAATGTTCTTCATTTGGTAGTGTGGGCCTGGGTTCAGACTATGCCTGCAGATGGACATTTTCCCTTTGCAGACTGGCAGGTGGTATGGGTATTGTTCCTTGGCACGTGGGGCCTGCTGCCCTAGGGTTTAGGGAAGCTTTTAATGTTTGTTTCGGGAAGCTTTTAATGTTTGATGGATTACTGTATTTTAATATTTTGTTAAAAGCCGCCCAGAGTGACTGGGGTAGCCCAGCCAGATGGACGGGATATAAATAAATAATAATTATTATTATTAGAATGGTGTGACCAAGTTTAGTATTTTTGCACTCAACAATGGGTAATATATTTATTTTATATTCATTTAGTTCCTGAAGAATTTATGTATAATCCTGTGACACGGTCCTATGGAGAGCCACACAAACGGCCAGAAGTCCAAAACTCTACAGTGGAATTCATTGCTTCCTCAGACTACATGGTAAGTATGTCTGGAACAAAATATTGGTTAAAATAAATATTTGTAAAACTTTGGGAATGGAGGGTTTTGAATTTAGAATTCGCTTCTGCTGTTTTCATTTCAGCCCCTTACCCTCTTTTCAAAGTGTCTATGCAGATGTAAAAAGTGGGGCTCATAGGAACATGCGATATCAAAACTATTCATGATTACAAATAGAATATAAAGGACTTTGTCAGTAAGCTTAAAGTCTAAACTTTAATTTACAGCTTCGTCCTCCTCAGCCTGCAGTGTATTTGTTTGTGTTGGATGTATCCCACAACGCAGTAGAAGCTGGATACTTGTCAATTGTGTGCCAGTCTCTGCTTGAAAACTTAGACAAGTAAGAACTTTCTTGGTTTTTTGTTGTTGTGTGTATTCATGGTCTGGATACAGAGGCCATTAAAATAATTGCCAGTGTGGTCCTGCTTTGATTACATGACCACAGGAGGGGTGTGTGTTCTGGTGCTTGAATCCTGCTTGCTGGTTTCTCACAGGCATCTGTCTGGCCAATGTGGAAACAGGGTGCTGGACTAGCTGAGCCATTGGCCTGATCCAGCAGGCTTTTCTTATCTTGTTGTGTAATAGTGCCATGATTAAGCAGAGCCAAATCATCGGAGCATGAACGTCATGTATCCAGTCATCTCTCTCCTCCCCCCCTTATTCATTGCAATAATAAACTATTCATATTTTAGAAAGCTGTTGCTAACCCCTGTGGGTTAAATACAGAGCTGCACTAGGCTGTATTTGGGGCATATGTTGTCTTCAAGCATTGAAGACTGTCTCTTGAATAATTTTTTTTCTAACATTAGAACAAGTTAAAGGCACAGCAAAAGATATCTGTGCTAAACCAATGCATCAGGGTCATTTGTCTTTTTAATCTTAAGGTTGCCTGGAGATTCAAGAACAAGAATAGGCTTCATAACGTTTGACAGCACTGTTCAGTTCTACAATTTGCAAGAAGGATTATCACAGCCTCAGATGCTAATTGTGTCAGAAATTGATGGTAAGAGGGCTAATTGTCTCAGAAAATGTGTGTGAGATAGAGTGATTCAAGGAGAAGAGACCATATTTAACAGACATTTTATTGAAAGTAACAAAAAATTAAAAATAGTGATGTGGAAAAGGAAATATAATAGTGCCATGTTAAGTATAATAGAATAATATCTGCCTAGAATTCATTCCTGCAAGATAAAATGAGGGCAAGTTGGTGTGCATTTGACACACTGTCTGGGACCATTAGTAACAACATGAAGAGGTACAGCTAGAAAGGAAGATTGGTGAAGTCCTTGTGCATGTGTGGTGTAGTGGTTAAGAGCGGTAGTCTCATAATCTGGTGAACCGGGTTTGGGTCTCTGCTCCTCAACATGCAGCTGCTGGGTGACCTTGGGCTAGTCACACTTCTCTGAAGTCTCTCAGCCCCACTCACCTCACAGAGTGTTTGTTGTGGGGGAGGAAGGGAAAGGAGAATGTTAGCTGCTTTGAGACTCCTTCGGCTAGTGATAAAACGGGATATCAAACCCAAACTCTTCTTCTTCATGTACAGAAGTGCTTTTAACTTATATTGCTGCAGCTCTTTGCACCCTAGCTATGGTGTATCCTTTTAAGTACATAACATAAAACTATAATACCAATATATGTTTTCTTCACAGATATTTTCCTGCCAACACCTGATAGCTTACTTGTTAATCTGCATGAAAGTAAGGAGGTAAGGTGGATAATTCACAGAAGAATTAAATCTTAAAAGTGAAGATAATTCTTTCCGACTGCTCTGTACTTGGTTAAACTGCTTTAGAATGGGGATGTTAAATCTAATTTTTAAATCACAGCAGGACTACAGCACTTCCAGTCCTGCTCCCACCTTAGAATTTCTTCTTCTGCTTTTGCTTTGCCTCCTATGACACATTGTGATTCAGAAGAACAAAGGAAGGCTGAGCAGACAAGCCAAGGCCTCTGCTGTCCTTGGAGCTGGACTTTAAAATCAAGGTTCCACGTAGGACAAACACGGAGGCCAGCCTGAGAGGAAAGCAATCTAGATATGTCAGACTGAGATGGAAGCTGGTGATGACCAGTGAAAATTGCATAGCGACAGCCCTTTTCGAAGGAGAGACACATAACTACTATGTGGACAGTAGGGAAAGAGGACAGCCAATGGGGAAGAACTGAATAGCCTTTATGTCCATGATACCAAGGAGGTTTTTGATAAAAGGGTAATGTTTGTAGGCTCCAGTTACGTGAAAGAATGTGACTCTTGGCAAAGAATCATTTCAGCTTCCTGAGAATCTTGCCTTTCGTTTTTAGACCGATCAGGTGTTTGATCCCAGTGGTTTCAAAGATTTATTGAAATGAATTTATACACAACTTAATATGTCAAAGATCTCTAAGCTTCAGAGTGTGCGCGTAATGCCTGCTGGGAATCCCGGAATCCATAGAGACATGGCCAAATAAGATTTTTCACTGGCTAGTGGTGGGACTTCAGCATTCTTGCCACTCCTAAAAAAAATGCAAAATATTTCCTTCTAACACTTTAACAATTATTTTACAGCTAATTAAAGACTTGCTAAATGCACTACCAAATATGTTCACTAACACAAGAGAAACGCACAGTGCATTAGGCCCAGCCCTTCAAGCTGCCTTTAAATTGATGTCTCCAACGGGCGGGCGCATATCGGTGTTTCAGACACAGTTACCATCGTTGGGCACAGGACGTTTGCAGTCCAGGGAAGATCCCAATCAAAGATCAAACGCAAAGGTACTTTGGACTCTGTAGTGATTATGGATCTAACAAGCTTCTGTGGTGGCTGGGTTTTTTGGGAGGGGAATTGTTTTTATAATGTTGTGTTTTCATATTGTGTGCCACCCTGAAAATCTTTGGATTATAGAATGGGTTATAAAAATAAGAGTAACTGATTTGACATTGTATAGCTTGGACAACAGGTACTTGACAATGTTGGCTGGGGAATCTGTGGCCTTCCAAATGTTACGTATTACAAGCAGTCTGAATTTTATTTGCATTTTTTTATTTAAAAAAATGTATTTGTTTGTGTTGCACTCCCAACCTTATTTTTTTCTTTGTATCCTAGGTTGTTCAGCATCTTGGTCCAGCAACAGATTTTTACAAAAAGTTGGCACTGGATTGTTCAGGACAGCAAACAGCTGTGGATTTGTTCCTTTTAAGCTCACAATATTCTGATTTGGCTTCTCTTGGTAAGAGCTTTTAACTTGCAGAGCTACTTCATAATTAGCACGTGTTGAGAGAACAATTTTTATGTTCAGTTAAAATTGCCAAGGAAAATTCTAAAGCTCAAAAAGACTATTTTTAACGGTTTTTAACATTTCATGCCACACTTCGGAATATGTCAAGGTACTAACTCACTGACTGAACTGTAAAATGGAGATATTTCCATCATGAAATTATGAACTTTTGTTGGTTGGCTCATGAAACTATCTATTTGGAGCATACAGGATTGCCAACAAGCTGTCAGCCTTATGTAAAGGTTGTACCAGTTGATGCCCCTATATGGGAGCTGATATCATTCTTCAGAAAATGGTAGCAGGGCCAGTGCAGCCTTGCAGATTGCATGGGCCACATGCACAACACACACCCGTACCCCAGCTGAGCTGATTAATGAAACTCTACTACTGTGCAAACACTGGGAGGCTCTGAGGCTGTTAGTGGCCCTGCATACTTCTGGAGTGATTGTATGGGAACAAGCGGCAATGTGAACCACTGCGTAGTTGACTTGTTTTTTAAAACATGTATTTAGCAAACATACTGGCTCCTTAGGAAAGATGTCTGCTCACTTGTTCTTTCTTGCCCCACTCGTCTTGTTGCTTCCGTAATATTCCATGCTGCAGTAGTAAATTATTTATTTCAGTGACACTTCTATAATTCAGTCCAAAATAAGCATTTTTAGGATCTCTGCCTTAGTCTAAACTTAGGGCACTATACAAGTGTAACCTGTCTTTGCTTCTAAAGACACTATGTAACATATGTAACTTGCTTTTAAAAATGGAAAATTGCTTGAAGGTGAAGGTAATTTCTGAAAAGCTTAGAATCATGAAACATGGAATCATAGAGTTAAAGGGACCACGAGGATCATCTAGTCCAACCCCCTGCAATGCCGGAATCTTTCACCCAGCATGGGGCTTGAACCCACAGCCCTAAGATTAAGAGGCTCATCTACCACCTGAGCTGGCAGATGCCATTCTTTTTATATATTATTTGGCTGGCCTGGCAATCTTCTAAGAAAATACACTGATTTCCTTCGTTATCTGTTTTTACTAGCTTTCCAGAAGCTCTATAAATTCAAATTAGATTTTTTTTTAAAAAAACTCTCATATATATGGGTGTAATAGCAGTTACCCTCTGGTAATTTTTAGACTAAATCACTTTGAAGTATAACTGGTATAAATCACTTTGAAGTATGCCTTAGGAAACTACAGTTATTTCAGAATACAGCTGCAAGACTGCTAAGTGAAACACTAGGTGCTTATCTTGCCATTGTTTAAACAGCTTCATCGGCTCAGGGTCTGTTCTCTGCATTGCAACTGTTAGTGAATGAATAATAACTATCTCTTTTTTTCATCCTTGCCAAAAGCTTGCATGTCCAAATATTCTGCTGGATGCATCTATTACTACCCATCTTTCCATCATACCCACAACCCTATGCAAGCAGACAAATTGCAAAAAGACCTTAAAAGGTACCTTACACGGAAAATTGGATTTGAAGCAGTCATGAGAATAAGATGTACGAAAGGTATGGTGTGGTTCTGGTTTATTATTAAATGCACCCAATATTGGTGAAAATGGTAGGATTTGTTTGAGACAGTGGTTTCTCCTTCTCTTCTGCCAAAGGTGCTATCGTCCTTCTTTTAGCCCCTCCAACCAAACATGAATGCATGTCATTCAAAAAGTGTGGCTAGGGCAAAAATGGTACGCACACTTGTAGAAAATGATGCAGGGCATTTCATCAGAGGAGTTCTTTTTAGGAGGATGATTCTAGCACTGTAGTAGCAACAATATAGAAAATAAAAAGGAGAAATGTTCGCTGTACTTTGAGGACTGTGTGCTCTTCATGAATCCATGAATAAAATTTCTCCACTACAAAATTACAGGAAATAGAATATAAGTATCTAATGGTGGGGAGGTCCTGCGCAAGGGCTGCATTTTCTTGTGGGGACAAGAAAATGTTGCCCCCACATGTCTCCATGTTGGTGTTGACTAGGCCAGATAAAAAGTGTGCAGAGCAACATATCTGACTCCTACGTTGGCATCGTTGCCTACATTCCAACCATGCAAAAGTAAGAAGCTTCTACACATGCACACGTCTCCTTCCAGGAAAGCAAGAGGCATGGTGACAGTTCAGGAACGTGTTCCAGCAAAGCAAAACCACTTGAGAGTGCAAAGCAAGGCCTTCAATGGGTGTAGTTTGGGGAGGGAGTGTGGCCTACAAAGTGTAGAGTACGAAGGTAGAGAAACCTGGAGGGGCTGCATTTTGCCTCTGGGCCTGAGGTTTCCAACCCTGTTCTAGCATATAAATTGTACTCTTGCCTCCAGTTTATACTACATTGGGTCCCAGAGGGATTCTGAGGAAACAAAGGTGGCAGTGGTTGCTGCAGTGGCCACCTCTCTCAGCCTTTCCCCCCTCAGTTCTTGACTGAGGTGGCATTAGGTAGCTAGAGGCTTGTTCCTGCCCATTCCTGCCCTTTCCTCTGGCAAAATTGATTTGGGAAGATCCAGCAGGGAGGGATTTGGAGGCCCAGAGGAGGCCTTGCTCAGGGTGCTAGACTTGGGGCTTCCTGTCACTAGTGTACAAATAGCCATAGGTCTAAATTAAAAAAAACTTGGGCTGCAATCCTAAACATGCACACTTAGGGAATAAGCCCCATTGAACTTGACAGGACTTCTGGTTAATTATGCTTAGGGTTGAACTGTTAACTATGTTGTTAACTATGTTTTTTTAAAAAAAAAACAAAACCTTGCCATTTTAACTTGAACATTACCACTTTTTAGGTCTTTCAATTCACACCTTCCATGGTAACTTCTTTGTGCGATCTACTGATTTGCTGTCACTTGCCAATGTCAATCCTGATGCTGGATTTGCAGTACAGATGTCCATTGAGGAAAGCCTGTCAGACACATCTTTAGTTTGTTTTCAGACAGCACTTTTGTATACTTCCAGCAAAGGTAACTTCACTTATGATGTCTCTTCTCAACATAAATTTAAGAAACAACAACCCACAAAGAACAAAATCAGATGCTCGGTGGTTTTAGCCAAAAAAGGGGGGGCGCGGACATGTGAAAGTGGTTTTAGCAATAGCTTTGGATAAAAAGCTTAAGTATTGTTCTGTTCTGTTTATTCTAATGCAGGTGAACGGAGAATCAGAGTGCATACGCTTTGTTTGCCTGTGGTGACTTCACTGGCAGATGTTTATGCTGGAGCAGATGTACAAGCAGTTATATGCCTCTTAGCTAATATGGGTGAGTTGAGAATTAGCATTCAGAGGGTTCTCCATTCCCCCAAAGTCATTTTGTCCCTCTATCACCTGTAATTAGAAGAAAGCAAAAAATGGTGTGTTTAGTACTGTTGAAAAGATAGAAATGCAGTGTGGATGCTTGCAAGGTAGGTGTGGGGAACCGGCAGGCTGCCACTTCCCCATCCTTCAGATCTCTCCTCTCATGTGGCACTTAGGGATTAACCCTTTGCTCTGTGATTCCCAATGCCCCCTTCCCCCTAAAAAAAACTCCTAAGCAGTACAGGGATGACTTGGGGACTTGATACATGGAGAGTGAAGGAGTAACTTTATTTCCCCATACTTCTACCTTCCAAAAAGCATGTTAATGCAATGGGGAGTAAAGTGATGGAGTTGTGCTCTCAGAGTGTGTATGTGGGTCTGGCTCCACTGACACACAACCCCTAAAATGTCCTTGAAAGAATGCAGCCCTTAAGATGAAAAAGAATGCCTTCTTCTGTGTAGCAAATAGGTCTAGTGAGAGCAGAAGTTGCTAAACTGTTATTTTATTAAATGATTTATACAAACCAATAGAATCTAAAACTAAGTTATCGGATGGAAAACCTCAGAATTATCAGGTGTGTTTTTTTAGCCCTCTCTCGTTTCCCAATTCAAAGTTCATTATCCACACAGGTAACAGAAACTAGGGCCCTTTTTATCCTGTCTTGTAAAATTTTGTGCAAACGGAAGGTTTTGTCAAAGTAGTACTCTTGATTTGCTTGGGATGTTTAGTACTTTCAAGGTTGTTTAGAGAAATGAGAATGTACTGGCTAGTATTAATGTCTGGAGTGGTATGCTGTTTGTTTCCCTTTTTAATACGGTTCCTTTCATAATTATTTACTGCTGCTTCGCTTCCATAGCTGTTGATCGATCAGTTTCTTCAAGTCTGTCAGATGCAAGAGATGCCTTAGTGAATGCAGTGGTAGATTCACTGTCTGCATATATGTCAACTGCATCAAATCTCCAGCAATCTGCTTTAATTGCTCCAAATTCCCTCAGGCTGTTTCCTCTGTATGTTTTGGCTCTCTTCAAGCAGGTACTTCATATGAATAGCAATTGTTATTGACGTCAGGCTATTTTGAAACTTTGATTTAGTTACAGGAACATTGGTGAATCACATGAAAATGCATAGTTTAAAAGCCTACCTTCTACCTTTTTCTTTTTAATGTGCAACTTAAATTTGTGGGGGGCACTGTATAGTGTAAAGAGCCTAGATGCCAGGTTGCTTAAAAGAACTTGCAAAGATGTAACTATTGAGAGAGTTGCACATATGTCTGTTTTTAAAGCTGAGTACTTATAGATAGTCTGTAACACTTGTTTTGTCATAAGAGGTATTTGTAAGAAAAGGATGGAATTACCGTATTTTTCGCTCCATAACACGCACTTTTTTCCTCCTAGAAAGTAAGGGGAAATGTCTGTGCATGTTATGGAGCAAATGCCTACGGATGGCGGGGGGATCTGCTGCAGTTGTGAGCAGAGGATCCATGGTTCCCCTTCCTTCCCTCCTCCGTGGCTCGCTATGAAACAGCAAAGTGGGAGAGGAGCCACTTACACAGGTGTAAGCAGCTCCTGTCCGGTTGGCTCCTTTAAAGCAACCGTGCTCTCTGTCCCTCTCTCCTCCCCACTCAGCTCGCTAAATTGCAGCAAAGGTTTTCAGAGAGGAGAGGAGCCTTCTCCCCTTAAACCCCTCTTCTGCATTATTAGCAGCATCCTTCTCCACACACCCCATTCGTGTTCCTTCTCCCCTTAAACCCCTTACCTGCATTATTAGCAGCATCCTTCTCCACACACCCGACGCGTATTCCTTCTCCCCTTAAACCTCTGTTCTGCATTATTACCAGCATCCTTCTCCACACACCTCACGCGTGCTCCTTGTCCCTTGAGTGCTTTTCCTTCCCTCCCTACTTAAAACGTGGTTACAAAGCACAGATCCACATGGATCCTCAGGATTTTTGCATTGGGCTACCCCAAACTCACCGTCAGATCACATGTCTGTGGCCACAGCATGAATCACAAAAATCATGCATCCACTGTTTTGTTTAGAGTATTTTTTTTCTTCTTTTCCTCTAAAAACTACATGCGTGTTATGGTCAGGTACGAGCAAAAAATACGGTAGTTATTTTTGAAAGGTTGCTCTTAGCTCTAGTTTTGTTTGATTTCTTTAAAATCTAGTTATCTAATCACTGCACAACTAGTTCCACACACCCAGAGGAAGGCTGGGTGTGTGTTTCTATAACAGAAGGCGCCATGCCCCAGACATACCTCTTTTGAAACTTAGGGTCCTTTCATATTTTGGGTATGATTGAGGTGGTAGCTGCCATTCAAGGAGTGGTGGAATCAAAAAGTCTACTAGCCATTCCCCAGACCTGTCCCCCCCCCCAATTTAGCTACAATATTCATCTGATAAATAAAATAGTTTTTTGTTAAATGATAACTTTGTTTTTTTGTTTTATAGAAAGCATTTAGAACTGGTACAAGTACACGCTTGGATGATCGTGTATATGCTATGTGCCAAATAAAAAGTCAGCCTCTGGTTGGCTTGATGAAAATGATCTATCCTAATCTATATAGGATAGACAAGCTTACTGATGAGGTATGTTACCATTTTTATTGCTTCTGGACAGAGATAACCTGTCTGCTGTTTTATAGGTTCTGGGAATGTTCTGATTAGACACCTCTATTAAAAATAACTAGGAAAATTTGATTCACAGAATAGCAGTTAATTTTCTTACCGAGGCTATTCATATAAACATCTTGCTGGAGAGCTGCACCATTTTCCCAATCCATTTTCCAACTCAGTTTAAATGCTGGTTTTTAGCTTTAAAGCCCTTCATGGTTTGGGACCCAGGTGCCTGAAGGATCACTTTCTGCCAGTTAAACTTGCCTAATTGTAACACATCATCCATGGCTCTGTCATTAGAAATTAGGTAGATGGTGAATGCTCTCTCCCAAGAGGTTTTCCCTAGCACTGAATCTGTCAGCTTTTAGGCTTCAGTACATTGGGAGAGTAGAAGGAATACTTTTTGTGGTCTTTAATATAGTGTAAATGTTAGGAGTTACAATATTTCGGTATTCTATGTATTTAATTTTCTGGATGTATATGCTTTAAAGTACGTTGACAAATTATTTAACAGTGCAGGCATCATTATTTAATTATTTAATAAACTACATTGATTGTAGAAGAGCTTCAAAGCAGTTTACAATATATATATATAAAACAGTAAAATTATCACTAAAAAATTTACAGCTGTAATTTAAAACTATACAAAAGGTTAGAACCGCAGCAAAATGGACTAAAACAGTTAAAACTCCTACAGGCTTTCTAAACATCTGTGCAGGTTTGTCTAAATAAGAATATATTCAGCAATATAAACAACAGAATGTAACGTTTTATGTAACAAACCAGAAATGGAAGTTGGGGGAAGTCAACAGGGAGGGGGGAAAGTAGGAAATGGATGATAAATGATGATATTGAATAATTGCTATGAGAAAAGAAAATCAATAAAAATATTTTTAAAAAATGTATTCAGCAAGCGCCAAAAGGAATACAGTGAAGGTACCTGCCTGCTATCAATAGGCAGGGAGTTCCCGGGTCTTTCAAGTGATGCTGCCCTAACATCTGAATTCTGTTAAGAGCCTCCTCACAATTAGCAGAACTAATGGAGGCCATTTACAGTTTTTCCCAAAGTTTTGGTATTCTATCCCGGACATCATACTTTCTTAGGCTTGTTCACAGACTGGAATTTACTAAACCCTTCTTTGCTGTTTGGACTTACCGACAACTCTGATGTTTCTTTACATGAACTATAACTTCAACTTCAGTTTCCTCATTTATTGTGTTGCATTGTGATTTATGTTGTGAGTGCATGTGCCCAGCTCCTAACTGTTGAATTATTGCTGCAGTGCTACTGAATTGTCTATCCATTTTCATGTAGACTTAATTTTCACCTCCTTGTAGGGTGCTATACATGTCAACGATAGAGTTGTACCCCAGCCCCCTCTTCAGCGGCTGTCTGCAGAGAAGTTGACAAGGGAAGGCGCTTTCCTTATGGACTGTGGCTCAGTAAGTTGCACAGATGGGGCAACATACGATTTAGTCACTATCTTACTTAATTTGTATCCCACCCTTCATTGCACAATAATTTTAGATGGTTTTATAAAATGTTGCATTATCATTTTTTAAAGGAGCTATAAACTTAGTTTCTAATAAGGAAACTGCCATGTTTATCTGCAAGCACATCCTCATTATGTAAATTGTCGCAGTTTGCATATTTTTAAAAAGCAATTTCATTCTTGAGAGAATCTTGGTTACATTAACCAGATGTGTTTACTTTAATAACATTGTACCTTTAGATATTGTACCTTTGGATTGGAAGAAATTGTGCTAATAACTTCATAAAAGATGTCCTCGGATGCCCTAATTATTCAGCTGTTCCTCAGAAACTGGTGAGGGTTAATTTTTTAAAAATATTTATTTATAAATAATTTTATTTGTAATATTTATATGAAAATAATAATACCTGAAAGGAGCTACACATTATTATGTTAATGTTGAAATCGAGATTAGATTTCCTTTTCCGCAGTGCAGTCTGGTCATGTGATCCACAAGGTGTCGAGCACCCCTTTCTTGTGACCAGCTGTGGGGCATAGAAATGTTTCGCTTCTGTCCCTATATTCTTGTTTTGGAATTGATAATCTTAAGCTGGATTCCCAGGGGGCATCATTTTCTGGCTTGCCTCAGGCACCATAATGTCTTGGGCCAGCCCTGATTCAAGGCATGAGTCTTGTTGTGGTTTGATATGGGGTGGTCAGGGTATGTCAGTCCACTGGCCGTTCCTTCCTCTGTCCTTTGGGGGACTCCCCAGTTTAGAGCATACTTTGCACCTATGTTACTTTGTCCTACACAATAAGCAGTGAATCATGCCATAACATTTTTTTTTGTTAAAGGAGCTTTTTGTAGCAACAGATTATTTCTGAAGCACTTCATTGCTTGAAGGAAAGCCATTTAAACATTTCCGTTCTTCCTTAAAGTGGCTTGTACATATCTACTTATACAAATTCAGTATTTATAAACATGATGTATAAGCAATACACTTTATTCCCTGCTCCCAGTCCTCCTCTCAAAACAGTTCTCTAGTTTCATTTTGTATTATTAGCATTTTAGTCTGCCTTGAGAGAGGCAGGATATAAATAAATATACAGAATAAAAATAGATAATGGAATAAATAAATAATTAAATTGTTCTTGTGTTATTTGAATTTCTGAATTATGCAACACGTCATTGGTGTTTAATTGAACTTTAACATAATCATGCTATTGAATTAAAGATAATAAATAATATTTGAATTCTTCTAGACACAGCTTCCAGAATTAGATACTCTTTCTTCAGAGCGAACCAGGTCCTTCATATCCTGGCTTAAGGAAAGTAAATCTCTAAGCCCAGTACTTCAAGTAATAAAGTAAGTATCCACTTACTTACTTTAGTAAGTAATAAAGTAAGTATTCACTTACTTTATTAGCAGATTGATCCTTGACTGACCGCAATAATATTTTAATACACAACAGCTCTTTGTTTCTTCTTAATAGACATATTGTGCTAATTATATCTTGTTATAAAATAATATCTATCTCCACTGGATTTTATTGATCCAGTGTGTGTGTGTGTGTGTGTGTGTGTGCTTAAATGCACATAGCAATCTAATATTCTATTGATTGGAGAAAAACATGAATCTTGCCAAGTGCTCACAGATACTAATCAGAGCATAATAATGTCATAATTTTGATTTAGAGGAGGATGGAGAACTGATACTTAGTGTCAGCTGGGGCCAGGAGTGGGGAAATCAAGAGGTTTTTCTAGAAAGAGTTCGTGAAACAGGGACAGGGAACCTGCAACCCTCCAGAAGTTGTTGGATTCCAACTCCATTGCTGGGCCATCTGTCCCAGCCCACATGGCCAAGAGCCAGGGATGGTTGGAGTTGTTGACATCCATCTGTCTTGAGAGAGATTGGAGTGCGCTTCTGGGGGTGAAGTCAAAATGCTGGAGAATCACAGCGCCTCCTATAGCTACACAGACCAGTAACTTGTAAGCGCTGCTTCCTGCATTGTTTTTGCTGCCTTAGCAGCACCAAAATAACCTCTCTGGGGCACAAGCCAGGGCTGTATGTATGGAGGTCCTGAACTGCCCAGATGACAAGACACACCCCCTCTCAGCCTCGCTGATGTGGCCCAAGGAAAGGCAGAGCAATACGTTTAGCACCAGCTTGGCAGCAGGAGGAGCCAGAAGGAGGCATACAAGGTGCCATCCAAAAGCCTTAGGGACTCTACTCCAGAGTTGTAGTTCAACAAAATCTGGAGGGCCACAGGTTCCTCATTCCTGGCCTAAAATCATCTGATGTGAGTGGAGTGGGTAAGGTTGCCTTTTTATCTGGGCTTGACACTTGGTAACTATTTAGGCATGTTTCTCAGAGTTAACAAGAACAGCATGTGTTTAGCAAAAAACAGAGGTGATGATAATTTTGCAATTTCAATAGCTACAGAAAGAAACATGAGGTGCAGTGTTAGGTGTAGGGAAGTTTGCTTATGGAAATGGGGGTTGAGACATCTTTGTGCTCTTGTCCTTGTCTGGTCTCACCCCTAATATAGGGCATATAGAATGATTGGCCAGCTGTCCCTTCTGTATTTGGCTGGTATTAAGTGCCAGATTGGTAGGTAACTACAATATTACTGATTCATAATCTAATACAGTGGACGCTTGGGTTGCGAACGTTATCCGTGCGGGAGGCACTTTCACAACCCGCAGCACTGCATCTGTGCACGCGTAGGTCGCAATTCGGTGCTTCTGCACATGCGCAAAGCACAATTTAGTGCTTCTGCGCATGTGCCAAAACCTGGAAGTAACCCGTTCCAGTACTTCCGGGTTTGACATGGTGCGCAACCCAAAAACGCGCGACCTGAAGCGTCTGTAACCCGAGGTATGACTGTACTGAAAGAATTGGCTCTTCTGACTTCTACTACTGAGAGCTGACTGAATAGCACTTGGAATATTGTATTCGCTGTGCTGATTCCTTCCAGGAATTCAGCTTTGCACCAGACTAGGTGGCAGTTGCTATTGTCGGTTCCCTGTGCTCCTCGTGAGCCCTTAGAATTGTGAATTAAAGGGCCGTAAGTCATGTACAAATGTTGGAAGAAACAAATACAAGGTGGGTTGTTGTTTTTTCTGTTTCAGAGATGAAAGCCCTGCAAAGGCAGATTTTCTTCAACATTTAGTTGAAGACAAAACCGAGGCAGCATTCTCTTACTATGAATTTTTGCTTCACATTCAACAACAAATTTGTAAGTGAGAAGGAAGAAACTGAAATAATAATTAAAAAAACCCATTTCTGGACTTACACAAATGTCAGCTGTGAAAGAAGTACACTGGAAATGATAAACAGACATGGGTTCTTCAGCATCCGTATCTAAAGCTTTTCAGCTAAGAGGACAGAGTACACATTTCCAAAGGAATTTTACGGTTTTGCTTCAGTATAAAAATGATGGCTATGATGCAGTTTTAGTACTATGTTTTTAAGTTGGTTTGTATGCGTTTTCAATAGTGCAACGATATGGTGCTTCTGTTTCAAGCTGGTGAACTTACATAGCGATGTGGAATAGTATTTCTTAATGAAATCTAAAATTGGAGAGCTCCCCCCCCCCCCCATATTTACTATGGTAGCCAGATTATCTCCAGCAGAGATGCCAAAGTGCAGTGCTCCATGCTGTTTATATGAATTTGTAAGAGAGAAAATTCGTATTTGAAGACTTCACCATTTTCTCTGTGAAGACTGTAGAATTTCAGTACAGCATACATGAACTGTAGAAATGAAATATATATAGTGTACAGAAGTATTAACATTTGTAAAGAAGTTGTAAAAATGTAACTACAGACTATGAATTGGTTAGTGTGCTGCAGTGTTTGTGATTTGATGACAAATCACTACCCTTTAAAGAATAAAGATGACTAATGCATATTAAATCTGAATCCACATAGAAAAAATGCAACTTTGTAATCCATTTAATTCTTTTATGTGGATTTATTTATGATCAGCTAATTAAAAGTATTTTCCTTGATCATGTGTTTTTATATCTACATGATTACTAAATTTTAGACACTAATATTGAATTTGGCTTGCTGTATTAAAGAGAGAATGTTTACTACTTTACTGTATAGAATTCTGGGGAAAGGGTAAGTGGAAATATGGCTGAATTTGGATTGTGTAAAGGATATAGCTGACTTGTGACACTACCTGGCATTTGATAGTGTCTTTTAACTGGTTTACTTTATGTACTCTGCAACAATTGTGGTCCTGGATCCTTTATTTTCTCTTGCCACCATGAGACATTAAAGAAAATTTATATTTCACTTTAAGCTGGGAGTTTCTTCAACACATAATCCAAGTACAGACTCACATTTATCTTGGTGTATTTTTTACTTGAGCTCTTATGCACATATGGAGAGAGATGTCTGTTTGGGCTGCTGCATCACAAATTTGGTTTTCTTTAATTTTTCATGTAATAGTAATGGGACATTATAATTTTTCAAAGCAATGCATTTCTTTTTTAAAAAGATGACAAATACACGAATGCACTCACTAATATATACCTGTGTCCCAGTACACTTTTCATCTGTGCACAATTTGTATATGCAACAAAAGTTGTGTTGTTATTTTACCTTTGCACCTTTTTATTTTATGGATAAATACTTGTGGCTACATTTTCCTTAAGATTGAAAAAGCATGCCAAAGGATTTCATAGAAGAAAAATCATCTGCTTGATCAACTTTGTTTATGGCACATTTAAGTCTAAGAATGTTTATTGCAGCAAGAAGCCATCACCTAACATTTTAAAGTTAGCGTTTCCCATACTTGACCTGAGAGAGGGGGGAATAAAATGAGTCAAATTTATTTTGGTAAAGAAATCAGCTGGTAATATATGTCATATGGAGCCATAAATGTTTCAGATGTATTAGTGTGATCTTAACAAACAATTAATTTGAAATAAAATGTTGCTTGTGGAGCTTGGTGCCGATAAGCCAAAAACATCCAAAGCCATGATGTATGGTAAATGATCTGTAAAACCATTACTTAAAGCTATATTATTCTATATTTTGTATATAAAAAATACTGAAATTTTTTTGGAGATGTTTTTGCTTTGAGTAAGTTTCCTGTTGCCTGTTGCTTGGGAAATATCTAGGAATAGATGCAGAGTTGTTCAATGAATGGAAGAGCTTTTTCTGTTCACAGATGGGATTCTAGCAGATATTTGCACAGGAGGAAGTTAGGACATGATTTTTGCCGATTCCCCCCTTCCCTCTGCAGCCTTAACATCACCTTCAAAGAGCTCCCCAGTCTGCCAGAGCAACTTTTCAGGGGGCGGAAGAGAGGATGAAAATTGGTGAAGGATGGGAACATAGGAGTTTGCCATACACTGTTGGAAGAAATCAGTAGAATTCCTATTTAAAAAATCCCATTAAGTGTCCAAAAATAAACATGGTTGATTTTGTGTTCCTTTATAACAACGCTGGGTTTGTATACCTAGAAGTGAGTTCAATGGGACTTCCTTAGGAGTAAATAGCTGCCTTACTTCCCCTCATGCAATGCTTCTTTAGCCACAGTCACCAGTTCTAATATTACTTTTGTTAGGCTGCAGGAAAGTTCTGAAGTTCTCAAAGAACAGCCTTGATCACATCTCAAAACTAGTTTTATACTCTAGATGACTGAGCCCAGCTGTGATTGACGTCTACTACAAGCTGACCCTGCTAAAAAGGACACACTGAGTGTTTGTTTCATATTGTTGGGAAACTGACAGATTGTTCTAAAATATAGTACCAGTGTCCCTGTTTATTTTTTAATCAGTCTTCTACCTGCTTGATCCTTGATGTTTGCAAACACGAAAGTGTCTCAGGTTTATGCTTTTGTATTTGCATAAGGTTTTTGAGAGTTCAGAGCACTTCATGTGCATAATCTTCTTGTAATCCTTAAATCTTGTGCGAGTATTATTACCTGCTAATACTGTCTCTGTACAAAGAGCAACTGTGAGATACTTCATGAGCGAGCTCAGGAGGCATTTTGTAAATGTTGAAATTCCTGCCAGGACCCTTAAGCGTTATTGCTTCTCTGGCAAGAACTATATTTTAAATGGCTCAATACGATTTCGGCGATGGATTTAGTGCAGTGCAAACACTCTGCAATGAAATGAAGCTGTAGTCTGGTTTTCTATGCAGTTACTCTTTGAAAGTGAGGTTGAATGAGATTCAGATTGGTATCAGCGGAGTAGAGAAACCAGAGAGGGGCAGAACAGTAAGAGATAGGGGTGCAGGTTGACAGAAGGTGTGTGCATGCAAACCGTTATGGGCTTCTTCTTTTTTTACATGCATTCCTCCTCAAACCACCATCAAAACACAGATGACATCGACTGAACCAACATATCAGGAACTCGGCACTTTACAGAACCGTCATGGCACAACAACATGGTTTTTTTTCTTTTTTCTTTTTAAATAATTTTTATTAACAGGCCAATCAAATCACATTAATTCCAAATCATAATAGTTCCAAATTATACAGCCAAATTTTTTGTTGGGGGTACCCATACTTCGAGCTCCGAAAGGGATCCAAGTTTGTCATGAATCAGATGAGTTTGTTTTAATTTGTAATTTGAATTGAACAGATGAGGAAAAATTGTATGTGGTGGTGATATGAAGGGACTGAAGAATGTTGTTTTTAGTGCAGACAATCGTAGGTTTTTTTGTTTTCAAGGCAAGCTTCTAGCGATTATACATATGACTTACGGTAAGTTCCAGACTGTTCTGTGCCTGGTGAATGTGCAATCATGGCAGATTAAATTTCCAGTACCCATGAGCCTTGCCTCATACCCATCACTCACTAGCAGAAACAGAATAATCCATTCAAAATTTAGCATTCATACAGTGGTTTTTGGAAGCATTTCACTTACCTTATCTTGTAATTCTTTGAACAACCCTAGCAGGCAGGGTTGCCAGTTGTCAGATTATGGCCCCAAGATGAGGTTTTGGGGTTAATTCTCGGGGAACTGTCCCCTTGATGGCTTCTAAATGTGCAGGTATGCTAGACTAGCTAGTGAATTCCCGTGGCTGCAGTGTTGCTAACTTGCTGAACAGATAAGTGGGAACATGCATTTTAAAAGTATCACAATTCTGAATAAATTTGCGTCTCTTCCGCCCAACTCCCCCCACCCCCAAGTCTGTTTTCCTACTTTCTCCCCATTTCTGTGAGCCTATACATCACCAACTTCCTCGCTTTCATGGCTGGTCCATGCACTCAGGCTCTATTGTTGACTCTTCAGAACGGGCAACCTGGTAACATCACCAAGATCTGGAGTTGCAGACATTGGGGTGCTGGAGAATTGGTAACCCTTCAAGGGGCAGACTTGTATTATCCTCTGCCGAGCAGCTGTTTCAATTGGGGCAGGGTCCTTTGTGCTCTTACTTTGTAGAACTCCTGGCCATAGCTCTGTGGTTGAGTGTTGACACAAAGTCCCAATTTCAGCCCCTGACATTTCTAGGTAGGACTGGGAGATATCAGTCTGAAACCAAGGAGAGCGACTGGCCGTCAGTGAAGATAATACTGAGCCAGATGGACCATTGCTGTGCTCGGTATACGCAAATTCCTATATTCCTTGTTCTCTGGTGCCCACATTAACATTTCTCCAGAGTCAGGGGGAGACTTCTCTCTTCCCAAGCATTTAATTTATTTTGCATAGCTGCGGCTGCGATATAGCCTTTTCACCTAAGCATGGTGATTACCATTTAGATCCTTAACTGATGAAGAACTGCGTGAAATTTGCGCTTGCTGGGAGGGTGGCGAGTTTGACTTGCTACCAGTCATGGGTGTATGGTCACTTGCAATGTTTCCACTCTTGGCCTTTTGTTTGTTTTTGCTTGCAATCCATCATATTTGAACTGTGATTTTTTTATAGAATTGTGGAGTTGGAAGGGACCCAGTCATCCAGCCCAACCCTGTTGCAGTGCAAGAACCTTTTACCTCGTATGGGACTCGAACGCAGGACCCCTGAGACTAAGAGCTTCATGCTCTCCCATGCCATCTTGTGCCTAAGAGTAATAAAATAAAAGAGTTGTTAATAATAATAATAATAATAATAATAATAATAATAATAATAATAAATGATAATAATATTTCAGATTGAAAGCTGTGCAGGGGAGAGACCTGCACCTCCTAGCTGGCAAAGGGCGCGGCGCTCTTCGTCTCTCGCGCGCGGTTAGGGCACGGAGCAGAAAAGTACGGGACTTTGCAGCTCTTGCGCGAGCTGCTTTTCGGCTGTTGCTGCTGCTTTTCTTTTCTTTTTGTCGGCAAAAACAAATGTGACTTGGTGAGGGAGGGAGGAGCGGAAACGCCTTCCCCTTTAAACCCGCCCTCTGCTGCTCACTCCGAGAGCTCGCGCCTCCTCACTCGCACAACGGGCTCCTCGGGTGCCGCAAGCGCCGCGCCTCGCTTTCCGCGCGCGCCCAGCAGCCGCTTCTTGCGCGGCCGGGACGGCGACGGCGGCTGCGCGCCCCGGCGCCCCTCGGCTCCCTTCAGCGCCGAGAGGAGAAGCCGGGCAAGGTGGCGAGGATGCTCCCCGCCGCCCAGCACTTGCTCCGGGGCTGCAGGAGAAGGTGGCGAGCGCCTCAGCCCCTGGTGCTCCTCGCCGCTCCTCTGAGAAGGGAGAGCGGCGGCTTTCTCCCAGCGGACCGGCTGCAGGTGAGTGGCGGACACGGCTTGCCCCCAGGCGCAGGCGGCGACCCCGTCGCTCGCTGCTTCCTCCTCCTTTCTTGGCTCAGGCCTGAGGAAAGAAACTTCTTAGCGCACGCGCCACCCGCTCCTTCCTCGGCAAGGCAAGGCGCTTGCCCGGCTTTGGCCGTCTGTTGCTCCACAGCCTTCCTGCCTTGCTGGAACTTCGGCCGCCCGCCCGCCCGCGGGGACACGCCCGCGAGACGGCGAAGTATAAAGTTGCAGCTGGGCGGGGAAGAGAGGAAGGAGCCGCCCTCTTCTTCCTCCTCCGCCTTGGTCTCTGTAGTCTTGAGTTTCAGGCTGTAATCGTGTTTTCCGGCTTGGGGGCGAGGGAGGATGCTTACATTAATAGGGTGGGGTGGCAGGGTAGGGAAGGGTTCCCCCACCTGTCACTGCTTTGGATTCCATTTGCTGATCAGAACCATCTGCGTGCAAACTCAGGAGGAGGAGGAGGTACCCAGGCCGACTCCAAAGAGAGGGAATATGAAAGCAAGTCCCATTTTTAAGTCCCACAAAAAAGTGCATTAAATTTGTTGTTAGCCCGGTTTTCTGAACTGGGAAGGGCGGGTATAATTTTTTTTATTATTATTATTATTTAGAGCAAAAGCAAGAAGCCAAACACTTGAATGCTTGTTAACCTATGGTGTAAGCTTCCACATGATTTACACATTCTGATCCTAGGTGTATTTACATGGCAGTAAATCCTGTTGCATTCAGTGATACTGTCTTCCTTGTAAATGCCTTTTTTTTTTTGTAGACTTGAGTGCTGTGAACTGGGAATGTTGCTACTGTCAGAGGAAGGTTACATGCATGCTCAGCTGTAAATAAGAGAGCCTATGTGTACATGCTGTGGGGGTTTTATTCTCTGAGCCGCCAATGGGATTTCAGTCCTTAGGTATTAATAGCTCATTAATCGCCCATTCACTAAAACCATTTTAAAGCACTAATGGCGTCCCGAGTCCTATCCTGCCTTGTTGGAATATGTGCACCTTGCAAAATGTCGGAAGAAGGCAACCTTATTACATTGACTGTGAACATTAAAGAGAGGCTGCAAAGTGCTAGCTTACCAGCGATATCTCAGAGTGCTCTTCTGTAATCCTAGAAGACTCAGTGTTAATCATTCTCCTGCACAGTTGTGTTTCATTATTAGGAAGCCTGTGGGGATGGTCCCATAGGAGACACCAATTAGTTCAGCTAGCTGAAGCAGTGGTAGGTAGCTTCTTATTCTTTTCACCTTGCCTGTCACTCTTTTTCATACCTTACATTACAGGTTGTCAAACAGGCTTCCTAGTGGTCTGCACCTCGAGAGAGAAAGAGAAAAAGGTGTTGGTGCAACAAATAATATAGTATTAAATTAGTATGGAAGTTAGTTCTTGCTACCCAGCCCCCAGCACCAGTATTACATAGAAATCTAAGGTATATATAGGTAATTGATACTCTGTGTGCTTTCCTTAAGATAAGAGTTTTGTGAATCGCGAAAGTTGCTGACAGATGTTTAGCCACCAGCTTTTTTATATCTGTGCAGCTAGTGGCTTTTCATTCCTTGCCAAACCTTTATACAGGAGTAAAGGATTTCTCTCTTTGCGAGCCTCTAGGCATATCTGAGACAAATGCATTTGGCAGGAGTTATTGCATTGTTCAGGGAAAACGGTGATGATAGGAGTCAGTTTCTTGTTGCTTGGAGGCAAAGTCTTCCCCTATGACAGGCAAAACAAAGAAGGTCTTCAAAATCCGGAGTTGAAAGCCATGACCCCCCCAGCACTTTTCTTCTTCTTAACTTGTCCTAGTTCTGAAAGGGTAATGAATCATCCATGGAAAGCGTTTTAAATAACACTTGATTTAGCACAGCTGCACGCTTTTTGGATTGAGTCTGGCACGGAGACAATGTTGTTTGGAAAACAGAAAATTTGCATAGAAATGAATCCTGCAAATAAATATGTGCTTGATAAATCGACAGGGTTTGGTAAACCTGTCACTTGCAAGTGCCTGCTTTTAGATACTGCAAAGCGTTTG
This sequence comes from Podarcis cretensis, assembly GCF_951804945.1. NCBI lineage: Eukaryota > Metazoa > Chordata > Lepidosauria > Squamata > Lacertidae > Podarcis > Podarcis cretensis. Next base: position 25,459,329 of record NC_137178.1, read on the forward strand.
TCTTCATTACCATAATTTCTGGAACTTTTAGGGCACGTATCCCTGGAACTCAATCACTTTATATTTTATGGACAGCACAGTAGCAATGTAGACAAGCAGTTCTAATATTCCACCCCATCTCATTTTGTGTACTGTACACTTATAGTTAAGTGAATCATAACTATTCATTTACTTCTTAATGTGTACCATGTGGCAAGGTTATCAGTAACTTTGGTTTTACTCCCTTGGAAAATGGAAGCTTGAGCATCGTTTGGCATCGCTTCTAGTAAACACCTTTTCATGGATTTGTATTCAGAGACACTTGCTTAAAAATATGCTGTGGGAATGCCAAGGGGCCTTGACGGTGCAGGGTATAAATCTTTAAAACAATAAAGTTCTTCATCAAGTGGTTGTATTGCTGCATCCCATATTGAGGGCCTCTGAGATGACTATAAATCTGCTTCATTGTCTTGCAAGACAGATTATTTAAAAACGATCTGTAGTATTCCTATAGGGAAGATTATGTGCTTGGTTTGCAATTGTGTCCATAATATTGTTCTGAAGTGCATAGGGTATATAAAAAACTGCATGCATGAAAAAGAAGATTGTGGTGCTTTTTACTGTATATGCTGTAATTGAAAGTTAAAACTTAAAATTGTAAATAATAGCAAAATATAACCAACAGTTGCATTAATCCTCTGTCATGGTTAATGCTAGCAATCCACTTTTCTAATTTGACACAAACGTCTGCAGCAAATCCATTTTCAAACTATTATGCTAGATTTGGAACCATTAAATGTGCTATTACTGAGTTGCAAATGGGATTTGGAAAAACAGAACCTGTGCTAGATCTAATATTCAACAAAGTGCTTCTGGTAGTGACAATGGCTGTTCAGTGGAACTCCTCCAACTTTTCTCTTTGTGCACTCTTAAATCTGTTCTGGGGGTCCCTCCAATCATCTGGAGCAGATTCAGGGGTGCACATGGGAAAAGAAGAGGGAGAAGACATTCCTTTGTGTAGAAATCCTTATGATAATGAAAACATTTTGTTAGATACTGCCCTCGGTGATTTTGCATTATACCCAAATGTACATCCATAAATTGACAATTATGTTTAACCTTTTGATATTACTTTGGAAACAGTTGCTTAAATTTGATATCCAGCCCAAATTTTTGATTGCATAAATTCCAACTTGGTGGAAAGGAGAAGTTTGGCTTAAATGGGATGCCCAATGCCATGTAGATTGCACAGCCTATGCTGATTCTGGTGCTATTTCTTTTAGCCAGGTGTGTGTTGGCTAGATGGGGGAAATGTGGCAGAACAAGAAAGAAGTACAGAATCAAATATCAGGTGCAAGTGGATTGTATTGCATGAATCAATCAATTCATGAATCAATCAGACCCTCTTCCCTTTTGTGGATCTGCCCTGGCCCACTTGGCCTAAAATGGTAGATTTATATTACTTTCCTCCTACATAATCATTATTACTTTCAGCCCCTCTCAGGAAAGCTCCATGTGGAACTCGGAATTTTGAGGATCCAATTTTATTTTAAAACTAGAGCAAGGAAGCCTTCACAAGATCAAGTCCCAAATTCTTCTTCATTTCGCCTAAAGGTGTGTAATGAAAACACCAGCAGAACCTTCTGGGGAAAGCATTGCACAAATGGGGAGCTAATGCAGAAAAGGCCTGTTTCTCATGTTGCCACCCTCTGGACTTCTGTTGAGGAGACATACGAAGAAGGGCCTTAGGGTTAGGGTAGGTTCATATGGAGAGAGGCGGTCCTTGAGGTATTGCGGTCCTGAGCTTACCTCACATCATTGTTAGGGGCATGGGTCCCCTAAAATGAGAAAGCAAGTTATAAGAACAGTGATTTTGTCAATTACCCAACCAATTCAGCCTGTTTCCTAAAGGGAACCTGACATGCAATTGCTTGGTGCACTTGCAAACATTCCTCTTAATCCTTAAACACAATAAAGCACATTTTTCAAAGGCATGTAAACCAGCTTGACTGCATTTCCTCTGTAGCTGAAGCAGGAGAATGTATGTCTAAGTCTAATGGGTAGTGGAACAGATTCCCAGACTTGCAGAGGCAAGGGAAAAAATCCATAATACAGTATATATGGTGTGCCACTACAGAGGAAATAAAAGGTGGTTCTCCCATTATCCCTGACCATTGATGATACTTGGCTGGGGCTGATTGAATCCAACTTGTTTACTGCCAACAAACAACGATCTGGAGGTTTGAAGCCCTTCATTACAAATAAACCCAGGACTCTTCCTTAGTCATGATTTGTTTAGCTGTTCTGTTGGGTAGTTACTAAGCTTCGAAAACATGAGGCAAGAAAAACGAAACAAACTTTGCACATACAAGCTATGGCTTGTTTGCTCATCTGTGGGATAATTTGGGGTGAACTCATGGTTAAACCACAGAGCCTAGGGCTTGCCGATCAGAAGGTCGGTGGTTTGAATCCCCGCAACGGAGTGAGCTCCCATTGCTCGGTCCCAGCTCCTGCCAACCTAGCAGTTCGTAAACACATGACAGTGCAAGTAGATAAATAGGTACCGCTCTGGCGAGAAGGTAAACGGCGTTTCCGTGTGCTGCTCTGGTTCGCCAGAAGCAGGTTAGTCATGCTGACCACATGACCTGGAAACTATACTCCAGCTTCCTTGGCCAGTAAAGCGAGATGAGCGCCGCAACCCCAGAGTCGTCCGTGACTGTATCTAACAGTAGGGGTCCCTTTACCTTTACCATGGTTTGTTAAACCATAGCTTAAGCAAACCATGACCCAGGGTTATGTGTGAACAAGGTCTTGAGACAGAGCAGTAAAAACAACAGCACCGGAAGATAGCCACAAATAACGACAGTATTATTGAAGTGAAGAAATAAGTATAAAGCTGCAAGGAAATGAGCATTTGTGAAAGGTTGCTTAAATCTTTGTTTTTTATATCAATGTTGTCTAAATATATAACACAAATATATAACAACACAAATATATAACACAAATATATAACACAATGAGAGATCACATTTCTACTTCTAAGGTTTTTTTTAAAAAAAAGCAACCAACCAACCAAATACTGCGGTTGTGCTCAGAATCTTGACAATGGCCTTGGCTTTAATTCTCTTCTGCCACATTCTTTTCTTCCACATTCAGTTGAAGGGGGGAAATTGTGTTGAATGATTTTTGCAGGTTTTAAGAACCTGACACTCAGTGATCAAAGTGAAAGATTGAAAATAGAAACTTAACATAACATGCCCAAGACATGCTTCAACTTTCTACTTCCAAAATTCTACATATCATTAGCAAAGAAGTTTGAGAGCATTGTACCAGACATCTAGTATATTTGACAGCAATATTGTATTTTCAAGCTAATGGGCATCACACATTCTTTCAGCTGAAGTTTACGCTTCCCTACCTGCTATGATAACATACAGTAATGCCAGTTCCTTGCGGCAAACTTGGGAGCCAGCCTTTAAAATTCTCATTCAATATCCTCAATCTGTCTGCTTTCTGGCGCAATCAACCTTCTCTCTCACTCTCTCAGATCAAGACTACATACAATTTTCTTCAAAATCGGGACTGAAACTCACTCCAAACTATGGTTTCACATTTTGCATTTAAAGGAGATCCTGGTTAAGCATACCTGTAATTAATAGTGCTGATGCCAGCTTTATGTATATAAATGTCTGTATGTCTCCTTTGTGGGCTAACCCTCCTAAGAGTGCTTGCATCGTACTGATACAGAAACCAGTCTTAAAATATTGGGCATCTCATAGGCCTCTGGTTGGCCACTGTAAGAATTAAGTACTGCCTGGGATGGACCTTTATCCTGATCCAGCAGGATAAAGGGGGGCGGGAGCGCTGTGGTCTAAACTACTTAGCCTCTTGGGCTTGCTGATCAGAAGGTCTCAGGTTTGAATCTGTGTAACAGAGTGAGCTCCCATTGCTCTATCCCAGCTTCTGCCAACCTAGCAGTTCGAAAGCATACCAGTGCAAGTAGATAAATAGGTACCACTGTGGCGGGAAGGTAAAAGGCATTTCCATGTGCTCTGGCTTCCATCGCGGTGTTCTATTGCGCCAGAAGCTTTTTAGTCATGCTGGCCACATGACCCAGAAAGCTATCTGTGGACAAACTCCGCCTCCTTCGGCCTGAAGCGAGATGAGCACCACAACCCCATAGTTGCCTTTGACTGGACTTAACCGTCCAGGGGTCCTTTACCTTTTTTACCTGATCCAGCAGAGCTCTTCCTTTGTGTGTGTGAGTGAGTGTTCGCATATAACAAAGTTTTATTCATATAGCATATAAATAATATCCCATATAAATGATGCAACAGCCATTTAAAATGAAGGCAAGCACTGTGTTTATTAACTAAAACATTATTAGAACAGTGACAGCTGAAAACAATGCAGAACATTTATCTATTAGTTAAAAGCAAAAGGTCTGTTTAAAAATAGTAAAGGGGTTCATTGCTTAAAGGAGGAGGAATTCCAGGGATAATAACATAAGAAGGAAAGATGCTCAAAGGCCCATCTAGAATCATAGAATTTTAGAGTTCAGAGGAATCATGTGGGTCATCTAGTCCAATCCCCTGCTATGCCAAAATCATTTGCCCAATGTGGGGCTTGAATCTACAATCCTGATACAGTAGTACCCGGGTTAAGAACTTAATTTGTTCTGGGGGTCTGTTCTTAACCTGGAAGTGTTCTTAACCTGAGGTACCACTTTAGCTAATAGGGCCTACCGCCGTGTGGTTTCTGTTCTCATTCTGAAGCAAAGTTCTTAACCCAAGGTACTATTTCTGGGTTAGCGGAGTCTGTAACCTGAAGCGTCTGTAACCCGAGGTACCAGTGTATTAAGAGTCCCGGGCTCTACCAACTGAACTATCCTAGGTCTAGTCCATCGTTTGGTTTCCCCAGTGCCCAAACACACTTTTAGGAAGCCTGCAATATCGTTCTCCCACTCCTAGTCACCAGCAAATGATTTGGAGGCATTCTGCTTCTTACACATAGTAAATATATATATTGTGTCTTTATAACTTTAGTCTCCATGAATAAGTAGCATACATTTGGAGACCGGGTACCAGTTTACTTAACCACAATAAACAGAGCTATATGCATCAGCCATTAGTGGCTAACGTTGTAGCTGAGTTTGCACCACAACATCTTTGAACAAGATTCAAATCAAGGCACGTTTGTTACTTGCTGCCATGAGAGAGTACAGAGAGATGCAGGCAGGCAGAGCAAAACTATTTAGATGTCTCATCCAAATGTTCTGATTTCTGATCCTGTAGCTAAAGCCCCCCAGCATAAGTGCAAGTTTTGCTTTGCAAATTACTCTTGTCTGTCGTTGCCAACAGACTGCTATCATTCTTGACACTTTCCCTGCCTAGAGGTGCTGGATGACATAGATTCAACAATGCAGTTGAATGTCTCCTCTCAGGTGAGCTCTTCAGTTGATGTAGAGCACAGAAAGGGACACTTTCTTAACCTACTTAAAAGCTTTGTAATAGATCCTGCCATCCCCCAGTACATCAGCAGCAGCTGTAATGAATCATTCCTTAGCCTTGGAGAAGAGCTTTCCAAATATATCTTGCATCTGTACAGTTGGCATCTTATTTATGTTCCTTTGTCTCATGAGGTTAATTTCCTTGGTGATTTTGCCTGCTACACAGTAGGCAGGCAGGCCTGAGTCCATGATATAGTTAGATCAGAGACTGTGAAGAAAGCATTTTGAATTTCTTGGAATTCACTTACGTGTCCTTGACTTTATGCCCTAGTTTTATGTCATGGAACTGGCAAAAACCTAGGGTCAGCCTAAGTATGTACACCGTCATGTGATAGACAACAATCCCATGACTGCAGACATGGGGAATGAATCTCCAACAAATGTAGCCTATAGCTCTGTATGTGATTTTTTTCTTACCAGGAGAGAGCACTAGGGCCATGAAATTGCAGCAGATGAAGAAGCGAGGCTTCATCATTCCTTCCTCGGCTGTGTCGAAGTTCCAGCCTGGACTTGTGTTTTTGGTTACACACCTCACTTAGGTGCATTCAGAACAGCCTGTTACTTCCCAGTGGAAAGATTCTCTACTCTCCAAGGGATTTAGTGGGTAGTAGATAAACATAGAAGTCCCAACAGACACTAGTAACCTGTCTTCTGTTATGATGAGTGGGGGAGAGAATTTATATGTGCCTTTTCCTCAAGTAAATTTGTCTTGTGCTTTCTCCGCCCCCCTGATAATTCCAGTGGTAGCATATCTTACAAATATGCCATGCATCCACACGAAAGGTAGGTTAATACGTCCTACAAAATGAATGTGTTCTAAAGTTTTGATCCAAGATTATTATAATCTGCCATTTTGTTTTATTTGAGATTCCTCCCCCTCTCACAGGAACACTTCATTGCAAAAAAATTCTTGTCTAAGTCAGAAAACATCATGTGAATAAGCTTTAGTTTTGGCTTGTTGATGTGCACAAGTAGAGCTTCTTGGATCTTAAAATGCAAATTTAAAAAGAGAGAGTGAGAGAGTCCATAGAAGGCCAATAAAAGGCAAGACATTTTGTGGTCCAAGCTTGTCATCTGTTTTGTGAATATTGCATTGCAGAGTCTGGAGAAAAGCCAGGCAGATCCTCTCATCCCTATTACAAGGAACTTGCCTGCCTCAGCACTTGTAACAACAACATCCATTCTCTTGCTTTCGATTTTGGTTCAGTGCCAATGTGACATAATGGAATTGAGAGTGGCATACTGCCACTGTAGTATTTTGTTTGGCCAAGGGGCTGGGTTATAGTTGCTACTTTCAGATTAAGGGTAAAAGCTTATTCAGAAGGTTTAATTATGGAGTTAGAGCTCCTATCTCAACCCTTTCTGAAATTGGGCTTTTGGAGCAACAATTCTGCTGAAAATGATCTCTGTTATAACGTGCTACTGCAACAAAATGTTTCAGTGTGGAATAGTTGGCTATCTTTATGGTTCCAGCCAGTATTCTCCAGTGTTCTGTATGCCATCCTCCCCATTGAAACTTAGCATTATGTAGCTACTAAGCATGCATACGCCTCAATAAACTGTTTTGGGTTTTCCCATTTCTTTCTCTCATAAATATTTCTCCCCCATTGTTCGGTAAACTTTGGGTTGTGCATGGATGGTGTCATTTTGGCTACATGAGTTGTTACTATGATTTTTCTTAAGATAACCAAATTCTTAAGGTAACCACATTGTATGTGATGGTCCCTAATACCATAAGTCTACAGTGGTACCTCAGGTTATAGACGCTTCAGGTTACAGACTCCTGTAACCCAGAAATAGTACCTCGGGTTAAGAACAGTGTGGTGTAGTGGTTAAGAGCGGTAGTCTCATAATCTGGGGAACCGGGTTCGTGTCTCCGCTCCTCCACATGCAGCTGCTGGGTGACCTTGGGCCAGTCACACTTCTCTGAAGTCTCTCAGCCCCACTCACCTCACAGAGTGTTTGTTGTGGGGGAGGAAGGGAAAGGAGAATGTTAGCCGCTTTGAGACTCCTGAAGGGGAGTGAAAGGCGGGATATCAAATCCAAACTCTTCTTCTTCTTCTTCTTCTTCTTTAGGATGAGAACAGAAATCGGGCGGCGGCAGTAGGAGGCCTGGTTAAGTAGGAGGTACCTCAGGTTAAGAACAGTTTCAGGTTAAGAATGGACCTCCAGAACGAATTAAGTTCTTAACCTGAGGCACCACTGTACTAGTAATCTATATAGCAAACAAAATGAAGCTAATCAGAGTATTTCAAAACCATGCTTTATCTTGGGGAGCAAGTAGTTTATTTCAGTACACAACAAACATTCACCCACTTAAATCATTTACTCTTTCACATGCTTAAGCTTGATATTATAAGGCAGATGATATATTTTTGGCAATAAATGTTCTCTACTTTTTATTAACAATCTCCTTGATTCAATTTACTTCTCTTAGCATATATTAATTATAATGCGCTGACTCAAGTATTTTTGTGGTGATGGTTGCAGCTCTAGCAGTGATTGGGTGAGCTGCTTTAAGTGTCACAGATGTGGTTACAAGAATCTCTGGTCGCCATTGAACTACCACCCCAGGCTTGAATTTCAAACTTTTGTGTGAAAAATTCAGTAAAATCTTTGGCTACAGGCTTATAGACACCCTGCTGTTTTTCTTCAGTTAGATCTTTATATATTATGCAGTATTTGCAAATACTGTGTAATCTTTGAGATCTGTAGGGAAGCTTCAAAAGTCTTCTGACAGCTTTGTAGACTCTTCCTCATTCATGTTGTAACCTGCAAGGTGGCCCTGGATCTAACCTTCCCTATCCAGAAAAAAATGAAAAAGGAAATAGCTCACTGCAAACACAGCTTGCAAGCTAAACCCAGCAAACTGTTATTATGTATAACTGGCACCTGGGAGATAAGGCTTCAGTAACGTGCCTTTAATTAGAAAGTCAAGTTTTCAAAAGAAATCCTGGAAAAAAGGGAGGGGAGAGAGTGAGCTTTTCAAGTCCTACAATCAACAGTTCTACTTAATGTAAAATACTGGGAAATGAAAAGCTATCAAAAGACTTAAAAAGACAAAATAGACAAAAGCATAGCGGAAGAGGAGTTAGCTTCTTAAAGCATCCATCCTCTAGAAATTTAAATAGTCTTTTGCGGGGGGGGGGGAGAGATAAAGTCTGTGCTTTTCTGAACAGTTTGCATGCAAATCCTTACTGAAATGGAAATGTGGTTGTGTTTTTCTTTGAAAGAATGGTTGTATGAAATTATTCTACTTTACAGGAGAGGCAGCTGTCATGTAACAAGGGAATGAATGCACTGAAAGCTATGTTCCCTTGATGGATTGCATGCTGAAGAACCCAGGTTCATGTCTTGTCTTCTTTAGCTACAAGGATCAGGTAGCAGCTGGTGGTAAAGACCTTGTGCTTTAGACCCTGGAGATCCAGTTCTTGTCAGAATAGACACTAGTTGGACTGAAAACAGTTTCATATATTTGAGGGTTGCCAGAGTCTCGAAGCTACCAACATGAGTTTGACCAAACTGTGGGAGGCAGTGGAAGACTGGCGTGCTCTGGTCCATGGGGTCACGAAGAGTCGGACACGACTAAACAACAAGAGTCTTGAAGGGGTATGGGAAACCTGCAGCTTTCCAGATGTTGTTGAACTATAATTGCTCTCATCTCAGACCATTGACCAAGCTGGCTGTGGTTTATGGGAACTGGAGTCCAAAAACATTTGAAGGGTCAATGGTTCTTCTACAGCAGGATTTCCCAAATTTAGGTCTCTGGCTGTTGTTAGACCAAAACTGCCATCATCCATAACTAGCAGGACTAATGGTCAGGGATGATGGGAATTGTAGTCTAAAAAGAGGTGGAGACCCAAGTTTTGAGAAACCCTGCTCTAGAGCATGCGTAGCCTACATGGTGCCCTCCAGATGTTGTTGGACTCCTAACTACCATTTTTTCCAACCAGCTTGGTCAGTGGTCAGGGGTTATGAGAACTGTAGTCCAACCGTATCTGGAGGGGACTCTGTGCTGGTGTTCTGTGCTCTATAGAGTGGTGGGTACGAAAGCTGCAATCATGTGCCTACTTCATTGGGCACAGTTTGCACTGAAGTGTGATTGAACTCAGTGGGACTTACTTTCAAGTAAGCACAATTGCACTCCAAGGCAAAGTCTGTGCTCTGGTAACCTCTAGGTTAGATTACTGCCCAGTTTATGCTGTGCTGCTTTGAAAATGGTTTGAAAGCTGCAGCTCATGCAAAATTTTGTGGCCACATTATTGACTAGGATCAGGAGATCTGAACATAAAGCTCTAGTTCTGGTTTGTCAGCATTGACTGCCAGTTTGTTTCCAAACCCAGTTCAGAGTGTGGGTTTTGACCTTATAAAGCTTTACACAGCTTGAGACCCCAATATCTCAAGGGCTCTCTGTCTGAGATTGGCAGCTGAGGCCCTTCTCTATGTGCCCCCTCAAATAAATGTTTGGGGGTTGTACCTGACACTAATAGCTTCTCAGTGTCAGGTGAAGACTTATATATTCTGCCAAGCATTTGGATAACAGTAATGGTTGGGTTTTAGTATCTGCTTTTGATGTTGGGTGAAGGTGGATATTTTTGTTATAAAGGATGAACATATTTAGTTTATTTGTACTGTGTTAATTATCACTCGTATTCCTGTATCTTTTTGTGTGTCACTTGGGTACTTCCTTTGGCTGTGGGAAGTGTTGAACTAATAACTAAACTAAAAATAAGGCAGCCATCATGCTTGTTTTGGTTCCTTTTCCACCTTTAGAGCCAGTGTGGTATAGTGGCTAAGAGCGGTAGTCTCGTAATCTGGGGAATCGGGTTCGCCTCTGCTCCTCCACATGCAGCTGCTGGGTGACCTTGGGCCAGTCATACTTCTCTGAAGTCTCTCAGCCTCACTCACCTCACAGAGTGTTTGTTGTTGGGGAGGAAGGGAAAGGAGAATGTTAGCCGCTTTGAGACTCCTTAAAGGGAGTGGAAAGGCAGGATATCAAATCCAAACTCCTCCTCCTCTTCTTCTTCTTCTTCTTCTTCTTCTTCTTCTTCTTCTTCTTCTTCTTCTTTAGATCATGGAAATTCAGCTGTGCTAATTACTACCAAAAAGTTGAACCATTTATTGTAGTTTAATAAATTTAAGTGCTTCTTTTTTCAGGTGAGGAGCGAGAGCTAGGGGAAGCCTTCCTTTTTGTTGCAAAATAGGTCCATAACGCCAACCCTAAAAAGAGTCTATTCCATACACATTTTGGTGGCTACCATAACAAAGAATAAAAAAGTCAGGGGTCACTTCTTGTGAAGTTTTATAGATTCTCCTTATCCTTAAAAAAAGAAGAAATCTCTTCTGCTGCTGAAATCTCTTTCACATTAACTGGTTTTCATTTTGTATTTGTGTCTGTTTCCAATATATAGCACAAGCAATATTAATATTTGTATATGTGATGCTTTCTATAGTTTTTCACATTAACTACAGAACCAGCAAAGCTAACCCTCCTTAGTCAAATAAGTGCACTGTATTATGTTCACCAAATCCAATGTTCACAGAGAGGAGTGAAAGTAAGGCTGAACATAAGTTGCCAAGTCTGCCTGTTAGAAATTGCTAACCGTTGCAATCTATACACTGCTTCTTTGATCCATTGGGAGTTGGCTGCAGTGTTGTACTGCATACTTTGTGAGAGGAATGTGAAAAGCTTTCCTGTGGCTTTGAAGGATAAAGGGGCAGAGTTCAATACTGGTTGTCACTTTTGAGAAGGCAATTGACTTTTTCACTTCTTTGTCTGGTAATGGTGTCATTGCTGTAGACTCTCTTATTGTGCTGTCCACTTTCTTTTTTTAGTAATGCAAAAGCTATCTTCACATGGCTAGAATTGGACTCTCCCCACATTGGGGCCATTTTCATGCCCTTTCTCACCTGCTGTATACAAGTGGCACGATGTTGCTCAAGTAGCAAGTGGGAGGGTAGGTACACTGCAATTTAGGATACAGAGATAGCTTTCACCTGCTTGATAGTTTTGTTGATGTCTTGTTATTGAAAATGTTTTCAATGAAAAAGTAACTACCCAGTCTCTTTCTTGAGATAGACTTCAGCTATTCATCTTGCTTGGCTAAATAAGGGTTAGTGTTGAAAGATTTCTGTCCAGTGTATAAACATCTGTGTTTATTTTATGCATTTGTACCCACTTCTCCACTGAAAAGACTCTGAGTGACTTAGGATAGCAAACAATATAACCCATCTTCCTATTAACCTATCCTTCGTTAATGTCTTTGATGGCAAACAGGAGTGCAGAAGTCTTCACTCTGGTCCACCGCCAGAGGATAATAACCAGCTGTGCATGAGTTCAGTAGCGCAGCTGGCAAAAGATCAAACCACCTGTCCATCCCTAAAATGCTGTTTCTTTGCAACTTGTGTGATAACCTTGCTTTGTTTCCTTATGCACCTTGCTGTGGATGAAAAATGGTTGCCGTATTTCGTACCGGGAAGGAATTTGCTTGCAAGCCATTTGGCCCATTTGGAAGTTTTGCCTTCCTCATAGAAACTGTAACAACTTTTGGTGGATAAGGCATTGGGTAGTCGAGTTCTGGGCTCAGGGTGAATCACAGATTGTCTGTTAATGGGGTTTAAGTGGAACTCTTTGTTCCGAAGCCAAGTGAGGTGCAGATGGGCCATAAAGCTCTCAACAGCAGCCTGGGATGGGGGGGCACCTAAGTTGACCTTCATTTTGAGGGGGTCCATATCCCAGGCATGACCCTGCTGGAGGTAGGGCCTGCTTCTCATATCTTCCTCTCAGTTACATGCTTCAGATCTCAATATGTAGCTAGTCAATCAATCAATCAATCATATACATTCTTGTTTTAGGTTGTGTATTTATGGAAAGCTAAATCACATAGTAATGCTTTCATAGATCATAGAATTATAGAGTTGGAAGAAACCCTGGGGATCATCTAGTCTAACCCCCTGCAAAGCAGGAATATGCAGCTGTTCCAAACAGGGATCGAACTTGCAACCTTGGCAGTATCACCACCATGTTGTACTCAACTGAACTATCCAGGCTTGTGGCAAGTTTGAGAGTTTAACATAGATGTTAGGCATATTTTTTGTGAACCTTCAACTCATTTTCCATTCTTGATGCAGGATTATTTCAACAAATAAATTATTGTCATTAATCTTTAGATAGAAAAAAGCCTGATGTTAGCTTGAAAATAATAACTGGCATCTTAAAAACACAAACATTTATACATGGAAAAATTCCTAGACCTAACCAATAGGAGTAGTTGATGTCTCTATATCTGACTACTACAAATTACAGGGATGGTATTTCTACACTGATTGGGCTCTAAGGCTTGTGTTCTGGGTGTCTTCTCAAGTGGATCTTTGCTGTGGCATGTATACATACCCAAAAGAGCAGCTGAAAGTGAAAAAATGAAATTTTGCTTTCTTGCTAAAGAGCTTGCAGCTTGAAATTCTGATGAGGTAGAAAATTATTTTTGAAAAAGGTAGCAGCTCGCTTTCATTTAGTGACCCTTGAGGGGAGTGTGTGTGTGTGTGTTTGTGTGTGTGTGTGTGTGTGTGTGTGTAAAAACCACCCCAACCACTTCCCTGAGATTCTTTTAATTTGCCTTTTGAGTATTGACCTTCAGATGTAAGGTGCAAAAAAGGTTTAAGGACCCTGCAAATGAAGTTTTGTGCTTCCAAAAATATTCCCCTCCAGGTCAAAATACACATTACAATATGTCTAGGTAAGGAGAAAGTGCAATGTAGGGCCTTAATTGCGTGCGAAAAAATGTTAGTTGTCAGTCACAGCCTGTCAACATGTCCTGTACTTTCACTGCAACATTTACCTAAAATCTGCAACCTTTTCCTCACCTTTTATTTCTGATGGGACTAACTTGGTCTCACTCTCTATAATTTCTGTCACTTGTTGGTCCTTTCCTTATTTATTTCATTTATTAATCTCTTCCCTGGCGTGATCTAATGATAAAAAATATCAGCAATAACAACCTCATATAAAAATCCAGATCTAATGCTCATATGGACTGGGGTAAGAATCTCCACTTCAAAGTAAGATCTTCAGTAGGCACTGAGAATATGATGATAGTATATGTTGTTATTGTTTAGTCGTTTAGTCGTGTCCGACTCTTCGTGACCCCATGGACCAGAGCACGCCAGGCACTCCTGTCTTCCACTGCCTCCCACAGTTTGGTCAGACTCATGTTTGTAGCTTCGAGAACACTGTCCAACCATCTTGTCCTCTGTCGTCCCCTTCTCCTTGTGCCCTCCATCTTTCCCAACATCAGGGTCTTTTCCAGGGAGTCTTCTCTTCTCATGAGGTGGCCAAAGTATTGAAGCCTCAGCTTCACGATCTGTCCTTCCAGTGAGCACTCAGGGCTGATTTCCTTAAGAATGGATACGTTTGATCTTCTTGCGGTCCATGGGACTCTCAAGAGTCTCCTCCAGCACCATAATTCAAAAGCATCAATTCTTCGGCGATCAGCCTTCTTGATGGTCCAGCTCTCACTTCCATACATCACTACTGGGAAAACCATGGCTTTAACTATACGGACCTTTGTTGGCAAGGTGATGTCTCTACTTCTCAAGATGCTGTCTAGGTTTGCCATTGCCTTTCTCCCAAGGAGCAGGCGTCTTTTAATTTCGTGACTGCTGTCACCATCTGCAGTGATCATGGAGCCCAAGAAAGTAAAATCTCTCACTGCCTCCATTTCTTCCCCTTCTATTTGCCAGGAGGTGATGGGACCAGTGGCCATGATCTTCGTTTTTTTGATGTTGAGCTTCAGACCATATTTTGCGCTCTCCTCTTTCACCCTCATTAAAAGGTTCTTTAATTCCTCCTCACTTTCTGCCATCAAGGTTGTGTCATCTGCATATCTGAGGTTGTTGATATTTCTTCCGGCAATCTTAATTCCGGCTTGGGATTCATCCAGCCCTGCCTTTCGCATGATGAATTCTGCATATAAGTTAAATAAGCAGGGAGACAATATGCAGCCTTGCCGTACTCCTTTCCCAATTTTGAACCAATCAGTTGTTCCATATCCAGTTCTAACTGTAGCTTCTTGTCCCACATAGAGATTTCTCAGGAGACAGATGAGGTGATCAGGCACTCCCATTTCTTTAAGAACTTGCCATAGTTTGCTGTGGTCGACACAGTCAAAGGCTTTTGCATAGTCAATGAAGCAGAAGTAGATGTGTTTCTGGAACTCTCTAGCTTTCTCCATAATCCAGCGCATGTTTGCAATTTGGTCTCTGGTTCCTCTGCCCCTTCGAAATCCAGCTTGCACTTCTGGGAGTTCTCAGTCCACATACTGCTTAAGCCTGCCTTGTAGAATTTTAAGCATAACCTTGCTAGCGTGTGAAATGAGTGCAATTGTGTGGTAGTTGGAGCATTCTTTGGCACTGCCCTTCTTTGGGATTGGGATGTAGACTGATCTTCTCCAATCCTCTGGCCACTGCTGAGTTTTCCAAATTTGCTGGCATATTGAGTGTAGCACCTTAACAGCATCATCTTTTAAAATTTTAAATAGTTCAGCTCGAATATCATCACTTCCACTGGCCTTGTTATTTGCAGTGCTTTCTAAGGCCCATTTGACTTCACTCTCCAGGATGTCTGGCTCAAGGTCAGCAACCACACTACCTGGGGTGTACGAGCCATCCATATCTTTCTGGTATAATTCCTCTGTGTATTCTTGCCACCTCTTCTTGATGTCTTCTGCTTCTGTTAGGTCCTTTCCACTTTTGTCCTTTATTATGGTAATCTTTGTACGAAATGTTCCTTTCATATCTCCAATTTTCTTGAACAGATCTCTGGTTCTTCCCATTCTGTTGTTTTCCTCTATTTCTTTGCATTGCTCGTTTAAGAAGGCCTTCTTGTCTCTCCTTGCTATTTTTTGGAAATCTGCATTCAATTTCCTGTATGTTTCACGATCTCCCTTGCATTTTGCTTGCCTTCTCTCCCCCGCTATTTGTAAGGCCTCGTTGGACAGCCACTTTGCTTTCTTGCATTTCCTTTTCATTGGGATGGTTTTTGTTGCTGCCTCCTGTATAATGTTGCGAGCCTCCACCCATAGTTCTTCAGGCACTCTGTCCAACAAATCTAAATCCTTAAACCTGTTCCTCACTTCCACTGTGTATTCATAAGGGATTTGATTCAGATTGTATCTTACCGGCCCTGTGGTTTTTCCTACTTTCTTCAGTTTAAGCTTGAATTTTCCTATAAGAAGCTGATGATCTGAGCCACAGTCAGCTCCAGGTCTTGTTTTTGCTGACTGTATAGAGCTTCTCCATCTTTGGCTGCAGAGAATATAATCAATCTGATTACGATGCTGCCCATCTGGTGATGTCCACGTGTAGAGTCGTCTCTTGTGTTGTTGGAAAAGCGTGTTTGTGATGACCAGTTTGTTCTCTTGACAGAACTCTATTAGCCTTTGCCCTGCTTCGTTTTGATCTCCAAGGCCAAACTTACCAGTTGTTCCTTTTATCTCTTGATTCCCTACTTTAGCATTCCAATCCCCTATAATGAGAAGAACATCCTTCTTTGGTGTCACTTCTATAAGGTCTTGTAAGTCTTCATAGAATTTGTCAATTTCAGTTTCTTCAGCAGCAGTAGTTGGTGCATAAACTTGGATTACTGTGATGTTAAAAGGTCTGCCTTGGATTCGTATCGAGATCATTCCATCATTTTTGGGATTGCATCCCAGTACAGCTTTCGCCACTCTTTTGTTGACTATGAGGGCCACTCCATTTCTTTTACGGGTTTCTTGCCCACAGTAGTAGATATGATGGTCATCCGAACTGAATTCGCCCATTCCCGTCCATTTTAGTTCACTGATGCCCAGGATGTCAATATTTATTCTTGCCATCTCATTTTTGACCACATCCAACTTACCCAGGTTCATGGTTCTTACATTCCAGGTTCCTATGCAATATTTTTCTTTACAGCATTGGACTTTCCTTTCGCTTCCATGCATATCCGCAACTGAGCGTCCTTTTGGCTTTGGCCCAGCCGCTTCATCAGCTCTGGATCTACTTGTACTTGTCCTCCGCTCTTCCCCAGTAGCATGTTGGACACCTTCCGACCTGAGGGGCTCATCTTCCAGTGTCATAACTTTTATATGCCTGTTGTCTTTGTCCATGGAGTTTTCTTGGCAGGGATACTGGAGTGGCTTGCCGGTTCCTCCTCCAGGTGGATCACGTTTGGTCAAAACTCTCCACTATGACCTGTTCATCTTGGGTGCCCTGCTCGGCATAGTTCATAGCTTCTCTGAGTTATTCAAGCCCCTTCGCCACGGCACGGCAGTGATCCATGAAGGGGATGATAGTATATAATGGAAGGGAATTTCAAAGGTTAGCACTGCCACACTAAAGGCCCAATTCCTACAGCATTTGGAAGCAACCTCCTAGTATAATGATATTTGCAGGAGGCCCTATTCTGCAGAGCACAATAATGGGTATGTTTTAAAGGCATTCTGATCCCATGGTGTTGTATAGGGTTTTATACTCTAGTACCAGGACCTTGAACTTAGCCTGCTAGCTACCTGGCAGCCAGTTCAATTATTTCAACAGTGGTATAACATGATGCCGATATTTTGCCCTAGGTACAGATTCCAGGCCAACTTTGCAGGCAACCACACATAGAGTGCATAGCAGTAATCCGTTCTGGAGGTTACCATTGCACGAACAACTGTGGTTAGGTTATCCCAGTCCAGAAATGGCCATAGCTGTCTTACCAGCTTGTTTTGAATTAGTCCCAACTTGCTTGAATTGCACACCCTTTCTAAATATCCTTTGAAGGTTATTTTTTTGCTAATTCGGCAAGTTAATCATACCGCTTTGGGGAAGTTTCCTTGAGAACAAATCTTTCCTTCTGTGTTGTGAAAATACAGATTGTACTCTGGATGCATCGTAATCAGACCACGGAGAGTTGGGGCAGATCAGCCTGCTCTGGCAAATAGACTCTGCTTGCCCCAGGCAATAAAATCCATCCAAAGATAATTATAGCTCTGAGGAGGAGAGGGCCCTGGATGATTATTTGTCATAGGCATTTCCAGTTCTTTTAGCATATGTCCTTGGGAGAAAACTCTTTTCTGATAATAAAAAAAAACAGCACTCTGTTAATCAAGTAGCTTCGAAGTGAAAGCTATTTGTTTTTGTTTTTTAAGAAAAGAGTCCCCTGTTTATTTCTTAGCTGAAGCTTTTATTCCGTAAAAGAGGCAAGAGGTAACTCTGTTGGTCAGAATTCAGATGCTCTCCTTGCCATGTTACACTTGCTCTGTGCATTAAATTTGTATGCAAGCTGATGGCTTAAGATTTGAGCCTGCTTGATTTTGGTACTAGTCACGTGCATCCTCTAGAGGCAGTTAAGGGAGAGGAAGAATATGCATTTATCCTGTACCAGCAAATGAAGTGTGCAATGTGGCTTTAAGTGTTTACTTTTTTTAAGTGGCTTGGCTAGGTACAAAACACCCTAAATGTGTACTGAAAGCAAAGTCACTGGAAGAATACAACATTGTCATTCCTGCATTGTCATTTCTTCAGGGTACAATCGAAGGGGCTGGGAATGTCTCTACAGAATGGGACGTGCTAGCATGAAAACCCTTCTGGGAACACTGTTTTGGCAAAAAAACTGTCCATGCTGAATCCTTTTCTATTTCACTTTTTAGTGAACCCCTTGTACAATTATTAGTTGCTATTTAGTTGTAAGGACCATAAAGAAGGCTGATCGCTGAAGAAGTGATGCTTTTGAATTATGGTGCTGGAGGAGACTCTTGAGAAAAGATCAAACCTATCCATTCTTAAGGAAATCAGCCCTGAGTGCTCACTGGAAGGACAGATTGTGAAGCTGAGGCTCCAGTACTTTGGCCACCTCATGAGAAGAGAAGACTCCCTGGAAAAGACCCTGATGTTGGGAAAGGTGGAGGGCACAAGGAGGGACAACAGAGGATGAGATGGTTGGATAGTGTTCTCGAAGCTACCAGCATGAGTTTGACTAAACTGCGGGAGGCAGTGGGAGACAGGAGTGCCTGGTGTGCTCTGGTCCATGGGGTCACGAAGAGTCGGACACGACTAAACAACAACAACAATTTAGTTGTAAATACTATTAGATATTGTTTCCTGTTGAACCTAATTTAAAGTTGATGAGAAAAGTGGGTCTAAACTGCAGGTGGAACTTGTTTATTTCCCTTGCCCCTTTTCTCTTAAACAGAAACTGATTATATTTTTTCAGCTCTCAATATCTGGAGCCAGTTCTGTACATTTGCATTTATTCTTTTTTCAAACCCTGTAAACTTTTTACGGATCCTTGTATGGCTTGTACCCCCCCCCCCCAGTTTATAAATAACTGAAAATAAACTCATTCTGGACTCCCATTTTCTTCCCCACCAGCTATTGAATGAAATCAGGCTTATTATGGTTTTTTTTTTTCTTAATTGCATATGCATCTCACCCTTCTTCCAAGAAGCACTGGACAGGATATAGCAGTAGATGGTTTATTTTTCCACAGATGGGCACAAACATGTAAGGTAGAAGAACTAAGGCAACATCATGTTTGGAAAACTACCCAATAGATAGAGAACATTAAGCTAATTTTTAAATGAGACTTTTTTTAAAAAGGTTATTTGGTGCTGCACTCAAGTGAAATTCTAACATTGGGAATTTGGTAAATGTTCCTCTCTGCGCCCACTTTACAAATAAACTGTCATTTAGAAAATCATTTCCTCCTGTGCTAAGAGCTATATAATTATATTTTCTTACACAGTATAAAGGATGAGCAGTGGCACATCTAAAGAAGGTAATTACTGCAATTACGTTGCTAATGGACACGGATCTGTCATACAGAATTTGCTCTGGTCTCTGCGATGGCTTCGTGATAGTCTAATATGCTCTAAATGTGTGTCACTAAAGCACAATATATTTAGTATTGCAGGAAAGGAGTAGCATCAGATTTGCAGTGGACTGCAATTAGCTGTTCATCTGGCCTGATTAAAATGCATGATGGGTACAACATGCAACCATGTCAAAACACATTAAAACCATAGCAGATTTCAGTTTCAGATTTCACTTGATGTGCCTTCAAACTAGCACAAAAAAAACCATGCAGACTTAATAAGAAAAAATATAGTATTACTCAAAAAGCGGGTGTATTTTTAGGCTGATATTGATGCAGCACACAGATGCTTTGAAACCTATTCATCACTATTCTTAGCATTTGGTTATGCAGTAAATAGCACTCCCTTTCCCCAAGGAAGTTCTGGCATGAAATGTGGCCATAAGCATTCCTATAACTTGAGAAGTTTACTGACAGCAATGGATAACATTGGAACATAGGAAGCTGCCTTATACTGACCATTATTCCACCTACCTCTGTATTGTGCATGTTGGCAGAGGTTCTATAATATCTCAGACAGGATTCTATCTCAGCCCTGCTGATTCTATCTCTCGCTATACAGTGTAGATGCTCTATCACTGTGCTTTGGCCCTTCCCAAAACATTTTCATGTGCTGTCCAGTTTTTAGTGGTAGAACTCTTCCCGAGTTTCTCTTCATTGAAGAAAACACATTTGGTGTGTTGTGTCTCAGTTACTCTTTTTCAAGTTAGAGAATCAGAAAAGAAAAGGAGGGGCAAAACAATACAGAACTCTGCCAGTTCAGGGTATTGACCCACCTGTACTAAGTTGATGTCCAGCATCACAACGGAGGAAATGAGATTAAAGAGCCAAGTTGCACACACACCACACTGGTAAGATTTCAGGGCTCCCCACGGGGAAAGCTGAGTTGTACCTGGAAAATAAAACAATTGGGTGCAAGGCACGTGTCTTAAATGTCATGCAGGCCTGCTAGAATTTCTGAGCTAAGTATTTCCCAGTGAAATAAAATGCTTGCTAAATAGAACTCATCAGAGAACTAGAAGACTTGGTGAATGCCCCTTTTCTGTAATAGTGCAGATAAAAAATTGCATGGCTTAGTGAAGGAAACGTTTGCCTGAAGCTGCTAAAATGCCCTTTCATGTGAGAAAAAAATGATACTAGTCTCGCATACGCATTTGTGATAATCTACTAAATGAAATATGCTGGATGCACAGTTTGGAAGGAAGGACTTCCCTTTCAGGGGCTGAACTTACACTATCATCATAGCCTTACATTATTTGGACACTGCTTTTCCATGGTAAACCATCTCCAGAGTGGCTCGTGACTTCATAAAAATGTGTATAATAAAAGCATTACATTTTAAGTTAACACACTGACAGTTACCTAGGTTAGCATTTAAATAGGCATACAAATGTGGGATGTTTTGATTAAGCTACTAATATAAATAAGCATACACCCAGATTAAACAAACCCACCAGTAAGTAATAAACCTTAGCAATAGAAAAATAACCCCTGAAAAGGACTCTCCTGATAGTCATCAGGACAACCTTCCCTAACCTGGTGCCCTCCCAGTGTTTGGGATTACAATACCCATTAGCTCCAGCCATCATGGCCAGCCATCGTTGTCTGAAATTTCTGAAGGGCATCAAGTTGGGGGAAGCTGTTCTTGGACCTTTCAGCAACAGAAAGGGTCTTTGTAGCTAGAGCAGGTCAGAGCCCTGCTTTCTTGGGCACAGATAGCGATCAGGGACAAAGGCTTCATGGTCGCACTGTTCCTGTGCACTGGGCTTGCACTATTGGGTTATAAATAATAGTTTGTCATTATTAATCTTAAGGGGATTTCAGCTTGGATGGTTTTCATATGCCTAGTGCTGTATAGTTCATTCCTACCTAGAGGGTCTTTTCACTGGAAAGATGTCATTAATATTGGGATTTTGACATTTGGTTGGCAGTGGAGGAGATGCTTTACTCTGGAGAAATCGGTTTCCTAAAAAGAATTTGCAGTCGAACTTACAAATCACTATGTGTATATACTTGACTTTAGTTGACTTTTAGTGGATTTGTACATATCTTGAAGATGAAACGGTCTCTGGATTTTTTTGTACACAGTGCCCCTTATCACATTTACAGGCACATGTGGGTTATTCAGTTTGTAGAACATGAGACTCTTAATCTCAGGATTGTGGAATTGAGCCCCCTGTTGGGCAAAAGAGTCCTGCATTGCAGAGGTTTGGACTGGGTGACACTTGTGGTCCCAATTGTACAATTCTATGATGCTGTTCTATGATTCTGTGCACAGAGGAGTCATCCTGTAGGAAAACACACTTAGATGGCACATCATTTAAAAGCTGCTTTTGGTGAGAGGTGCCAATTGCAGCATATTACTTTGCATGTGTATGTTTTTGAGGGGCACTCCTTAAAAACCCCCACTGTTATTGTGTCTAGTATGTAAGAATCTATCCTTCGTTCCATTTAAACCTATGAGACTACATTGATTTTACTCTCTGTACTCTTTACCTGTGATGTGAATGTGAGGTGTTTAGAATGGCCCAAGAGATCTTCAGTGTTTTATAGACTGATGCCTGCCTTGGAAGGGTCATGGTTATGAGAGCTTGCTTTCTGAAATATTTCATGTGGAAGTGTTAAAAGGGAAAGTTAAAATGGCTGTGGCTGGAATTTATGAGGCACAATTAAAGACATGGGTTGGCAAAGCTGTGATCCAAACATGAACATTAATCCAGTTTGCCCATAAATTTGTAGATGCCAAGTAATGCAGAGGGAGCTATAACTGGGAGGGATATACAATGAGATTTCTAACAGAATATTCTGAACATGTGAATATTCCAAGAATGGGATGGTTCACACATAATTTATTAAACCATGGCTTAGTGTTGTGTGTGAACCCTGCCCAGCAGATTAATTATGACTTATTTACTAACAACAAGCCACAGTCTGAAGCCATGGTTTGTTCTTGGCTTATTAACCTTGGTTTCTTTTAACTTTTAACCGTGGTGTTAGGTGCAAACCCATCATCCTTCCTCAACCCTGTGGTTTGCTTGGCCACTCCAGACTCTCACCAAGGTATACAGGTATGAGGCAAGTGTAGCTACAAAAGAAAACAAACCATGCTTTTCTTTGATATTCTGTGGGGCAGCTCATGGTTAATTTAGAATCTGTTAAACAAACCATGGCTTAAATTTGCCATGAATTAATGTTAACCATTTTGGGGAAAATCATAAGAACTGCATTACTAAATACCTTGAAAGTCCATTATTGTAGTTCTCCCTAAGAAAGCCTGTTCTATAATTCTGTGAAGAGAGGTGTCATTCTGAAGAATCTTGGCATTCAGAAAAAATCAGTCCTAGTTTAACACAATGAAATTGTCAACGGAGGCTGCTTTTGTTGCTCTTATTTGTATTTGAGTTAAAACAAAATAAAAAAATTCCTTCCAGTAGCACCTTAAAGACCAACTGAGTTAGTTCTTGGTATGAGCTTTCGTGTGCATGCACACTTCTTCAGATACACTGAAACAGAAGTCACCAGACCCTTCTATATAGTGAGAAGGTGGGGAGGGGTATTACTCAGAAGGGTGGTGGGATTGGGTGATTGGCAGATAGCTGTGATGAGCCTGTTGACGACTCTTAACGACTGCAATAGGTCTTACAGGAAAAAGCAAGGGGTGAGAAGGTGAAAAATGGCTTTGTCATGTATAATGAGATAAGAATCCAAGGTCTTTGTTCAGACCAGGTCTCTCCATGGTTTTAAGTTTGGTAATAAGTTGCAATTCAGCAGCTTCTCTTTCCAGTCTATTTCTGAAATTCCTTTGTAATAGAACAGCTACTTTGAGATCTTGTATAGAATGTCCTGGGAGATTGAAGTGTTCTCCTACTGGTTTCTCTGTCTTGTGATTCCTGATGTAAGATTTATGTCCGTTTATTCTTTGGCGTAAGGTTTGGCCTGTTTGTCCAATATAGAGAGCTGAAGGACACTGTTGGCATTTGATGGCATACACAATGTTAGACGATGAGCAATTAAATAGTCCCGAGATGGTATGTGTGATGTTGTTGGGGCCAGTAATGGTGTTGTCTGGGTGTATGTGGCAGCAAAGTTGGCATCTGGGTTTATTGCAGGCTCTGGTGCCAGTGTCCGTGTTTAGTCTGGTTGTAGTATTATTGTGGGTTAGGAGTTGTTTAAGATTGGGTGGCTGTCTGTAGGCAATGAAAGGTCTTCCTCCCAGAGCTTGAGAAAGAGAACTGTCATTGTCCAGGAGAGGTTGTAGATCTCTGATGATGCGTTGTACTGTTTTAACTTGGGAGCTGTATGTGATGACTAGAGGTGTTCTGTTATTTTCTTTTTTGGGTCTGTCTTGCAGCAAGTTCTCTCTGGGTATCAGTCTGGCTCTGTTGATCTGTTGTCTAACTTCATCTGCTGGGTATTTTAGTTCTAAAAAGGTTTGCTGTAGATCTCTTAGGTGAGAGTCTCTGTCTGTAGAATTGGAACAGATGCGGCTGTAACGTAGTGCCTGGCTATATACAATGGACTGTTTGGTATGTTTGGGATGGTAGCTAGAGGCATGTAGATATGTTTGTCGGTCAGTTGGTTTACGGTATAAGGTGGTGTCTATGCGCCCATCCTGTATTTTTATAGTAGTGTCCAAAAATGTATTTCTTGCATAGATTGATTCATTGTTAGGTTGATTGTGGGGTGAAAATCATTGAATTTCTGGTGGAAGGTGTCCAGGGTCTGTTGACCATGTGTCCAGATGATAAAAATATCATCAATGTATCGCAGGTACAAGAGAGGTTTGAGTGGGTAGGAGTTTAGGAAACGTTCTAAATCTGCCATGAAGATGTTGGCATACTGTGGGGCCATGCGGGTGCCCATTGCTGTGCCGCTGATCTGAAGGAACAGGTCATCACCGAATTTGAAGTTGTTGTGGGTAAGGACAAATTGGCAGAGTTTGGCAAATACATGGAACTCCAAGTCATATCCTGTTATGACTATTAAATGTAGTGCCAGTGTGGTAGATTTTAGGCTGTTTTTGTGCTAACCATTTCCTGTGGAAAAAACCATACCTTGTTCACTCATTTTTTACATGGCACTTATACAAGAAGAAAACATCCTCTGCATGTTTTATCTGTTCAGTTTCCTTCCCCCTACCTCCCAGCTCAGAAAATCCTAACTTTTTTTAATTCAGTGAAATAACTGCAATTTTCTAAGGAATGCTGCCATTCATGCTGCTGTTCTGTCCAGTAGTGACCTGGGCATATTGCTATTGCCATTTTCTCTTCTGTGGTCCATTTCTCCACTCTAGCAAGCGAATTT
The DNA here is from genome assembly GCF_951804945.1 of Podarcis cretensis. Taxonomy (NCBI): domain Eukaryota; kingdom Metazoa; phylum Chordata; class Lepidosauria; order Squamata; family Lacertidae; genus Podarcis; species Podarcis cretensis. The sequence goes on from NC_137178.1 coordinate 25,484,015, forward strand.
ACCCCTTCCAAACAAAATGGAGCGTGGTGAGGGGGGAAAGGCGTATTTAAGGCTTCCACATACACAGTGGTTCTACTGAAAATCTCCTTCATCCTGTTGAGGGAGCTGACTGCCCACTTGGCTAGAGAGTGTCAGAAGTCTGGAAGCAGAATTTCTATTCCTCGTCCAGGTAAAAGCAGGCCAGCACCAATTGGGTGTTGCTAAATTGTCCATGTTTGGAAGTATCATTGAAGTAAAGGGACGCAGCTTAAAATATCCACTATGTAACCTTGGTTCAGCCAATATCTCTGAGCTTAACTTACCTCATAGGGGTCTTGAGAAGAAAGAGGGGACAATGTGTACTGCTTTGACCTCTGTGGAAGAAGGGTAGAATAAAACTTTAATAAAATGTAATGTGTGGCATATATGTGTGTCCTCTGCCTTTTTGGTCCCAGAATGCAATCGACTGGGATGCGGAGCGAAAGAGTCATTTCTAAATCTAAGCCCTTCTCTCTCGCCCTTTGGCTCTCACAGTTCATAGCTTAAGCTTGATGAAATATTTCATGCACAGATAGTTTTTTTCTCTGTGGTGGTTCTTAAATAATTTTAACTGTGACATAGTGTTCAGTCTTTCTCTCAGGGCTTACTCCCGAAGCCTTTCTCATGAATGAGTGTAGCCACAAGGCAGAGAAGTATAGGATCAAAGTTTTCCTTCTCCTAGATCTTGTAATTGGACCGTTGCCCCAATAATCTCTTGGCCTTTTACCTTATAGACTTATCTTGTTGACTCCAAAGTGTCTTGGTTTTACTTCTCATGCGATCCCTCTATCAAAATTATATGGCCACATTTACTGCCACTGTGCAGCATTAAAAACGTAATGTATTTTGATGTAGCTTAATAGGAAAAGCATTTTTTCAATTTAGTCTGAGCAATCACAGGAGAAGAAATGCATTTTCCATTAATTTTTTTCGTGTCCCTAATTGCCCCTCTGTGGCATTATTATGAAGGACCCCTAGTGTAATGATGATGAGGCAGAGGCAACACTTCAGTTATTTTGGGAAATGCAATCCATTTTCTCACTGTAAGTATAATTGCAATTTCGGTTTTATCATTTATCATATGTACATTAACAGTATACTCAAACATAAATTAATATGCAGTTTAGCACCAGGTTAATGGGAGTGCAAAATTGAAAACTTTCAGAAGGCTTGTTGCAAAACCTTCTGGTTCTTAAATATTCAAAATATTACAAATAATGCTGAAAATATTTTCTCCCTTCTCCAGGTAGGGTAGCATGCCAAAAATGTTTCTTGCATAAACTACACTGAAATGAAGCAGAATTGAGCAAGAATCAAGCTATGATACTTTCATCAGGGCATTTTCAAGATTAAATGTGGATTAAATTTGTACCTTGGTGTTCCCCCAGGGAGCTTTGCCTTCCTAATTATATTGGAATACGGGTGATGCTGTGGGTTAAACCACAGAGCCTAGGACTTGCAGATCAGAAGGTTGGTGGTTCGAATCCCCGCAACGGGGTTTGCTCCCATTGTTCGGTCCCAGCTCCTGCCAACCTAGCAGTTTGAAAGCACGCAGTGCAAGTAGATAAATAGGTACCGCTCCAGCGGGAAGGTAAATGGTGTTCGCCAGAAGCGGTTTAGTCAACGTGGCCACATGACCCGGAAGCTGTACGCCGGCTCCCTTGGCCAGTAAAGCGAGATGAGCGCCGCAACCCCAGAGTCGTCCACAACTGGACCTGACAGTCAGGGGTCCCTTTACCTTTACCTAATACAGTGGTACCTCAGGTTACATACGCTTCAGGTTACATACACTTCAGGTTACAGACACCGCTAACCCAGAAATAGTGCTTAGGTTAATGTAATGGTTCTAGGGGGTTGCTCGTGCATAAGTTGGTGCCACACCTGGCTGGGTTACCTGGGTGAACCCTTTCTGTCCGGACAGCCACCCATCCGTGGCTGTCTCAATCGCTGGCAGCATCCGTCAGTGGGCGTTTCTTGAACTTCTTCCAGCAAAGAAGTTCTTTGATGCCCAGTCTCCTCCTACTCTCCCTGCGTGGAAGTCTTCTGCGCAGGGAGGGTGTGGGCAGCGGAGGACCCATGCTCTCCCCACTGGTCTCCGGCAAGGAGTCCTGGAGCCTTCTCTCCGATTCCCCCATCTGCCCCCCTCCTCCACTGGTGCTACGCTGATTTCCTTCCCCAGCGGATGGGCTGCCTCTCTCCCTACTGGGACCCTCTCCGGCATCCCTCTGGAGCCTTCCCTCCGCCTCTGGCTCCGATGGCAGTTCCCTGACAGTTAAGAACTTTGCTTCAGGATGAGAACAGAAATCGGGCTCCGGTGGCGCAGCGACAGCAGGAGGCCCCATTAGCTAAAGTGGTGCTTCAGGCTAAGTACAGTTTCAGGTTAAGTACGGACCTCCGGAACGAATTAAGTACTTAACCTGAGGTACCACTGTACATTGTATTTGGCTAAATAAGTAGAGAGAGTAGCTTGTTGATCAAGTTCTTCTCCGAGTACAGGTTTATGCTTGACCTTTCCACACCATTGTGGCCTAGCACGTTAGCCACAAGTGTGGTCATTGTTGAGTGTGGCCATCACTGAGTATCTGAGCAGCTTCTGTTGACAGAGATGTTGACAGCGTATGTTCATATTCACAGCCAATAGATCCTCCTCACACACACCTCTTTTTGACACTTTTGTAGATGGCCTAACAAATAGGAATAAACTTCCTTTCCTGTTCAGTAAGACTCTTATACTACCCTTAGCTTGTTTTCAGAACTGAAAATGCTGCTTCAACTGTAATGTTAATCAACTTAATGCTTAAGTGTGTTCTGGCAAGAATGAAATACAGTACAGATGCTTCGTATCAGCAATGCATAATCTCAATAAGCAGCCAAATGAGTATACATTCACCAAGGGCTTTTGGCGAGCTGTGTAATTTAAACACTTGCTCAATTAAGGAATTGGATTTAGGAATTTTTTTGCCACCACTAGTAGAAAAGTTGTCAAATGATCTTACAGTATTTTGCTTTGTATTCTCAATGGTCTTAAATTAGAGAGTTCTGCACTTTCTGTGGTTCTTCAGTAGTTGTTTGCTTCCCAAGACTGTCACTGGCTTCTTTTGGGTTGTTTCCTAGAGGTTTTATAATGCTTGAAAAGGTATAGGCAATGTAAAGATCTATTTAACTTATGTCAAAAGTTAAGCGGTTGCAGTATAAGGAGTCAGCAGTTAATGCCATGAAATGCTTCTTTTTAAAATTCCACACTGAGGTTTTATTCTTTACAATCTAAAGTAAACTTAACAGTGCATGAAAACCAAGTACTGTATCACTTCCCTTCATTGGTGTGTTTGTGTGCCAAAAAAGAAAAAAACAGATGGCAAATAAAACTAGTCTAGTTTGATCATTGTGCCCTCTTTCTCATGCTGGGCCAACTACTGGAACATCTAATGTGAAATGTAGCATAACTTTCATGTAGTACATTGTTGTCTTTTCCACTGTGTAATAGTGTAACTTAAGTAATGGAAAAGAACAGATGCTAAGGATCATCTTGTCTGTTCTGGTTAAATGTGCAACTGGTAAGTCAGTAGGAGCTAAACTGGTTTATGCCAGTTGGAGTTATTATTAAGATATGTCAGATGCATAAGTTGAGTAGAGTTAGAGAATCTGAAGGCAGCCCTGTTTAGGGAAGCTTTTAATGTTTGATGTATTACAGTATTTTAATATTTTTTGGAAGCCGCCCAGAGTGGCTGGGGAAGCCCAGCCAGATGGGTGGGGTATAAATAAATAAATTATTATTATTATTATTATTATTATTATTATTATTATGAGGCTAAGTTGTAATGTATAGAGCAATACATTTCTTACTGAAGAAATAAAAAAAAAAAGGGCAATTTGAAAGTATGCCTTATGGTACTAAACTATCTGTGGCGATTCCTACCAAAAACAGAAGTTATCACTGTACAAAAAAAAACCGCAATGAAAAACAGCTGGCGTTTTACAGTAGCTCCTTTTTAATCAATATTATTAATAAGAATATATTTGATACTGAAATATGAGAGTTTAGATACCAAGTTTATTTCAGAGTCCAATGAAACACGAAGGTTTGGATCCTAACAATTGCGAGATGGGTGTTTGGCATGCAGAACAGGGCTTTGCTGCTGGCTGCCTCCTTTCTGCCACAGTCTCCCGTGCACCCTTTAAAGCTGTGGGAAAGTGGGCAAAGGATTTGGGCCATAATATTCCACTGAGTCATGTGCAAGATTGTGGAGAGAGGATTTAAAATTTACGGCTTGTAGTTCACTTAAAGAAAATTATATGAAAATGATGTACCAATGGCATTTGACACCAGTTAAACTTGAAGAGATGTCTAAAAACTCTCCTGAAATGTGTTGAAAATGTAAAGATAAAGAAGGTATTTTTTTCCATATGTGGTGGGTTTGCAAAAAAGCAAAGGGCTACTGGGAAATGATATATAATGAACTTTAAAAAAATGTTTAAGATAACGTTTATTTTAAAAAAAACAGAAGCCTTTTCGGTTGGAATAGTAAGTGATGAATTGCCAAGGAAGCTAAGGAGATTGTTTATGTATGCTGCTACAGCCGCTAGAATGTTATTTGCCCAGAAATGGAAAGAAGAGGTCCCAATGAAAGAAGAATGCATAATGAAAATGATAGACAATGCTGAAATGGCTGAACTTACTGTGAAGATCAGGCATCAAGATGAGAAGAAATTCAGTGAAGAATGGGAAAAATTATAGACTTATTTTAAGGAAAACTGTAAGCATGTTAAAACATGAGCAGGATTGATGTAACATTTATGAAGTAATTCTATAATTAGGTTTTAAAATTTTTGGAAATTAAATGGAAAAAAGTAATTATATTCAAGGAATTTTTTTTTTGAAAATGGGGGTGGGGTAGGGGGAAAGTCAAATATGCTGTTATTATGAATGGAAAATTGTTGTTATATTGTAAAAATTCTAAAATAAAATATTTAAAGCTGTGGAAAACTGTGAACTTCTCTTTGCATGTCTCGGAGTGCTTTCTGCTTGCAGATCTGCCCTGTTGGATCCAAGCCATGCCTTCAGGCAATCTGCTGCTCCTTAATTCTGATCACTTGAAGTATATTGAAGGAGCAACATCAATCTTGATAATAAAACGATTTACTTAAAGGACTCCTGCTTGAAAGGAAGCATACACTCAAGGCAGGTCAGGATGGAGAACCTGTTTCGCTACAATGACTGGGCCATAAATTGCTTCTTGTGACGCTCTCAAAAGCGATGATCAATTGGTGAATGAATTTGTTTGGACTTTCCTAATGTGTGTTCCCGTCACTTTTTATATAATAACATGGACATTTCAGATACAAACTGTACCCACTTCCAACTAATAAAGTAGCAACTATATGTGCCTCTTCCTCCCCTCTCCCCCTATATGTACAGAATGGAACGCATACTAAAGAGCTAACGCTAATAATGATTCTTGAATTCTTCATATTGTATTAATTGGCCCCAAATTGGAAACTTCCTAGCTAAGAGCAGGGTGATCATTTAGCATTTGATAATTTGCCTTTTGCCATGAGAATGCCTTTCATATTGCCTTCATAAGAATTGTAAGATGTTTCTTACGAGGGCATTGCTGCGGCATTACAACATTAATTACAGAACAGAGATGACTGAAGGCTATACATCATTCCTTTTTATGTTGAATAATGTTGGAGAACTCTTACTGATTACTTGGAAATTGCCCGTGTCCTCCTGCCAAAAGAGTTTCAAAATGGCAGATGTGGGAATTCAGCCATTAATCAGATGCTGAAAGCCCTGGGCTGTAATTTGGTGGGAAAAAATCATATATAATGTAATGATGGGCTTGACTGCTGGTGAGCTAGCTTGCTTCTGCTGTAAAATGCAAAAAAGCTGGATAGTGGTAATATTTAAGCTCTAATTATAATTATTCCATGTGGAGCCTTTCAACTGCTGCCCTTTTTATGGTCAAGTATCATTTATGTGCCCTTTAATCATTCACTTCAATCTTTAATCTTTTAAAAGTATAGACTTGGTCATGTTAGAATCAATAGTACGTAAATCAGGATTTTTTAAAATGACTATTTTTATTCAAAAAATTTCAAATATGCAAATAACAACTGTTATGTAGTGAAGTTTCACCCTGGGCCAGCAGGGGGATACTGTATATAGTTTTCACTCAGGTCTGTAGATAGTTTTCACTCAGGTCCACGTCAGTTACTTTAGGCGGGAACTCTGGGCTCTTGTTGCTACAATGTTGACAGCCGGCTGCCTATAAAAGCAGGCCGGCTGAGCTGTTTGCAGTCAGTTCTATTCCAGCTTACAAAATAGCTACTGGCTGCCTACCACTACGGGCTCATCCATCGCCCGGGGAAATCGATGGGCCATGCCGACGCCCTCAGCCATTGCCCTCTTCCAGCATTTGTGGAAGACCCGGCTCCAGCTTCATCGCTCCTTCTGATTGAGGATCTTCCGGCAGCGCCTGTATCGGCTGCCACTGTGGCCTCCACGTCTGCCCAGGATCGCACCATCAGCCGGGTGCTCAACTGGGTGTGGAGGGGGTGGCCACAAGGGCCTTTTGCATCGGAGTTCCAGCCCTTCGCAACCAGACAACATGAACTCTCAGCTCATCGCGGCTGTCTGCTGTGGGGAGACCGCGTCGTGATTCCCCAGGGACTCCGTCAGCGCGTCCTGGAAGCTCTGCACGTTGGCCACCCGGGAATTGTCAAAATGAAGGCGTTGGCTCGGTGTTACGTCTGGTGGCCTAATACGGACGATGCCATCACTGCCTGGGTGTCCGCCTGTCAAGCGTGCCAAGAGTCGAGGCCTGCACCACCGGCAGCTAAGGGACACACCTGGGAGACGCCAAAGACACCCTGGTCGAGGGTGCACATCGATCTGGCTGGCCCCTTTCACGGCCGGACCTTTATGGTAGTGGTGGACGCCTATTCCAAATGGCTGGAGGTCGCCCTGATGCCCTCCACCACTACCGAAGCTGTCATCCGGGTGTTGCGAGGCCTGTTTGCAACGCATGGGTGTCCTGATGTCCTTGTCTCTGACAACGGACCACAGTTCATGTCAGGCACGTTTGAGCGGTATCTTTTGGGACTGGGCATCCGCCATGCCCTAACGGCACCTTTCCATCCATCCAGCAACGGGCAAGCGGAAAGAATGGTGCGCTCGGCAAAAGAGGCACTGGCGCGCCTGGACCGGGGAGACTGGCATGAGCGGGTCGCCGAATACTTGTTCGTGCAACACATCACCCCTCATGCGGCCACAGGGAGGAGTCCTGCTGAACTGCTTATGGGCCGCCGCCTCAGGTCACCGCTCGACCGGCTACACCCGGACTTTGCCGTGGCTGAACCCCCAGGCTGTGCCAACGCGCCACGGTCATTTGTCCCAGGAAACCAGGTCTTTGCCCAGAACTATGTGGGGGACATTCCTTGGGTGCCAGCCACAGTAGTGGGAGTCACTGCACCTCGCTCGTACCAGGTGGCACTCGAAGACGGACGCTTGTGGCGACGGCACATAGACCAGCTTAGGCGCAGGGTTGGGGACTTGGACACTACCGAGGTGCCCCCAACTGCGCTTGCGGCTCCAGAAGAGACACGTACAGATGGCGAGGCCCCACCTACACCTCCCTCGCAAACTGCCAGCGTGGAGCCGAACCAAGCCGCTTCAGAGGGTCTGCCAGACTTACCACAGACTCAGAACACTCCACTTGCGGAGGCTCCACCCACAGCAGCGGATCCAGGGGAGTTGGTTCCAACGCCACCTAGGGTCGCACCACAGCCTCAGCAAGAACTGTGTGGCCCTCCGGACTTGGCTACCAGTCCCCGGCGGTCTGGCAGAGTTCCCAAGCGCCCAACTTATTTAAAGGACTATGTTGTTGGACATGTATCACTGTTGGTCTAAGTATGGGAAATGTAACCGATATGCTTTTGTGCCTAATTGAACCATTACGCGTAGTGCTGTATATAAGGAAACCATTACGATTGTAACTAATGCCTTATCTCGGTGGGGAGGGGTGTTATGTAGTGAAGTTTTACCCTGGGCCAGCAGGGGGATACTGTATATAGTTTTCACTCAGGTCTGTAGATAGTTTTCACTCAGGTCCACGTCAGTTATTTTAGGCGGGAACTCTGGGCTCTTGTTGCTACAATGTTGACAGCCGGCTGCCTATAAAAGCAGGCCGGCTGAGCTGTTTGCAGTCAGTTCCATTCCAGCTTACAAAATAAAGAGCTACTTGGAGAAATCGCTGTGTCGTCTGCTATGTCAACCCACAACTTAACAACAACCATAGTAACCAACATTAACAATTCATAGCACAACTGTTGCAATAACTGTACCATGTAAAGTTAAACATGTTGACTTAAAGGGTCTCGGCAAAAATCACTAGGAGTTGATGGAAGAATTATAGTGTGGCTAGATTTAGTCACATTATTTAAATTGGAATTGTTTCATGTAAACCAAACATAACTCTATGAAGCCTTGTATCATAGAAGGATGGATAACAACTCTTCCAAACACATGCTACCAACATTATTATTACTATCTTATTAATATCCTGCCCATCTAGCTGGGTTTCCCCAGCCGCCCTGTACTGTTTACAGCACATAAAAACATATGCATATGCAACTCACTAGAAAGAATATTTTAAGTTGTATGTGTGAGATGTCCACATCAGGGGTAGACAACTTCTAGCCTATGGGCCAGTCTTGTCCTGCGAGGGCATTGTGTCCCCAAACCATGGTCACCTGTCAATGAGCTGATGTTGCTGGTTAACATCAGCTGATGAGCAGGTAGTAGGGTTCAATTCTGCATTGGGTGTGGGATGTGCCACCTCTGCTAATCTCAGTCCAGGTTGGTTAATACAAGGAAAGTTGTTCCATTAGATACTTGGTTGCCAAGCCTTTTAGGGCTTTGTGTATCAGCATTAGTATCTTAATTTGGGTCTGGTTGTGTTTAACATGATTGCACACAGCATTCTCACAACCACAGTCTGCACAAGCTGCAGAATAGACTGTCTTCAAGGGTAGCCTTATGTAGAGTGTCTTACAGTAATTAAGATGCAAGGTTACTAGAGCATGTGAATTATATGAAATACTTGCAAAGTTGAGCAGAGTCAAGAGCAGAGGTGGCCACTTATGTGGCAGGGAAATGGGTATCATTGCAGTATCTTTGTATAAACCAGCAGAAGAGCAGAAAAATAACTCTTCCTAAACACATCTGTTTAATTGAGTTATTCGTGGCTGCATGTAACTTGCAGCCAAATAGCAGCTGTTATAGATGTAGTTATCTCTCTGGACATTTTTGTCTGTTTTGATTCATGTTTGCGCTAGTCTGTGACTCTCAACTTCCATCTGCTACTACCCTATATTATTAACAGGTAGTAGCAGATGGAAGTTGAAAGGCTACGGTAAAAGTCTGATCATTCAGTGCAGTCTTACAAATCTGAATGCAGAATGAGATTTTTAACCCCTTTCTGGGTGATAAGCACAAATTCCTTCATAAGGTACAGAGGAAATTGAATGAGAAATGAGCAGTAAGCCATCTTATACTTTCCCATTCCCCTTGGAGAATATTTGATCTTATCAGTGTAGATGCTGTACAGTGGTTTCTCTGTGTCTGCAATAATTTGTTACCTAAGTTACACTTGAGTTGCTGTAATGAAAAATGATGAACTGTGTGTGCTAGAGAATCATCAGGCTTGCAGAATGCTGAAAGACTGGGGCTGCCTTAAAACCTTGTTGTCCAAAGTATGTTGCATGTATTATTGCTATTATTTATTTATTGAGAAAATGTCTTCCCTGCCTCACAGCCTCCAAGGGGCCATATGAAGAAGCTTCCATAATTTTAAACACAAATACAGTAAATGCTAAATAAAAAAACCCAAACAATCTCAAATTAAGTGAAATTTAACACAGAGGGTCCATAAAATGATTGAGTCGTTTTAAAGTACAGTGCCAATTCACTATCTTTGAATATTACATCATTGTTCATATATAAATACTGACTAGTTCTACTTTAATGCTTACTTTTTGACCTACTTCTCTGGAAGTGTTAGCAGATTTTTGTCAGCTTTGTATTATAAGGCTTGCCAGCCAAATATAGAGGTTCTTAGGATTCTGTGCTCCTGTAAAAGGCACTCCATAGAATGGCCAAACCATGTCATCTTTTATAGCTGTCATGCAGTACTTGCATTAAACTTGATATAATGAATTTCTTTTTGCATTCCCATCCCTCATTCCAAAAGAAAAGTGCTTGCTAAGAGACAGATATTATGGTTTGTGCTATCATACAGGCTTTCCTAGGACTGAAAAGTATAATGAATTGATACCCCTGTCTTCCCTCCTTTCTAGACCTCCTCCCATCTTAAATTACTCCCAAGTGCAATAATATCCTACTGGATAAGTTATGAAGAAGATAGCTGTATTTTTTATGTTTAAGATTTCCTCTGTGTGTGAATATGAAGACATTTTCTACATAATCAACTAGCTATGAGCAGGTGTGCATTCATCCATCATTAGAATGTTTTGTTACGTATAATGGAAAGGTAACTATTTTTCTACTTCATATAATACAAATTAGGGTAGAGGCAAATATATATTTTTAGTCACAATATTCCTCACCCCCCCCCCCACATATAGCATAAACAGTTGATGTGGTTATTATCACTTCATTCCTCTAACGGCTATAATTGCTTCCTTTTCTGGCCTTCCCGTTCAGAAAAGGCAGTGATTATTAAGAAATAGATTAACTGTGTGGTTGTGCTAATAGTGAAAGTAGCCTTGTGGCCACTTAAACAGCCCAAACTCCCAAATCTACTGACTCCTCTACCAGTGGAGAAGAGCCAAGACACCTATGTGAGGAACTGGAAGAAATGTAGCTCTGTCGTAGGATATGATTATAAACATCATGTGGTGTGGTCTGGATGGGAGCAGGAAAGATGTATGATTATTATTCATTAATTAAATTTATTGGTCACTTTTTATTGTCAAAGGCAAGTCGAAACAACTTACAACCGGATAAACAAAGTCCCACTTGTAGATGTAGATATGTGTAGTTCAGGACTTCACTTGCAATCTAACGAGTTCAGGGATTGTAGTTTCGTTTGCAGCTGCTTCCCACTACGTCCCACTTCATAAATTAATGCACTCATCACAATATTATGAGAATGAGGCTTCCTGTAGAAACAATAAAATCCAGAGGCATATGTTATGAATACTACCTGTGCAGGAGAGTGAGCCGTTATGGTGATTTTCAGCTTATCAATTTTAAAGCAATAATGATTCTTCGTTTCTCCAATACTATTTCATATGATAATCCTTCCCTCCATTCAAAAGATGAAATGGTTGTACTCTGTCGCTCAAGCTCAGAAGGCCTCATCTGGGACTTCCTGGTTAGCGCCTCTGGCAGTGGCGGAGCTCCTCCCATTGGGAGGGACCGGCTCCGTGAAAAACAGGGTCTGACCGCCACGGCGAAGGCGGAGACCCTCAGAAATCACAGACGGAAGAAGTCTGTGAACCTGGGATTCGGCAGGCACCTTCTGCGCCCCCCCTACTCGCGGGGAGACCCGGTATCGGGAATCCGGAGTGACGTGGGGTGAGAGGCGCGGTGCTTTGAATCGACCGCTTATTTCACGGAGCGAAGTCGCATTGCTGCTGTCGGAGAGCACTGACTTTTTTCCTGTGGACAATTGGATTCTAAACAACAACCCGTGAGTAGAACAGGAAATTGGACTTTTAAAATAATTTAATTTGGCACCAAACGGGGAAGGTTCAAACAGGAAGTCCACCTTCCCTTTCTCTAAATAGACTGAAGCAAAGTAGTTCTTAACTAAGGTTTTGGAAAGTCTTACGTAAAGGATTAAAATTCCACTGATTGAAACTATTGATTTAGACCAAGCGAACTTGCAGGAGATGGTGAAAAATTAAAAATCGAAGCATCACGTCTCTGAACCTGGGAACGGCTTGCAAAAAGTCCATCGACGGTAAACAGGACAAATTTGACAGCTGGCTTTAAAACAGGACAAATTTGACAGCTAGCTTTAAAAGAAAGACACTGTTTCTACTGTCCGCTTCTGCACTTAAAAAGAAGAAAAGGTAACTGGAAACTGTTACTAATTTACTTTTGGAATTGTGCTGGAAAGGAGTTTTGGGACATTGTTACAAGAGTGCAGCTGGGAAATTGGCTTTAAGATAAAGACTGTGAGAAACTAGTTCTGACCTTGAACATCTTAAGAATGTCGGCAAAGGAAGAAGTAGCGTCTGTACTGAAAAGGACAATCTATCTGTTGGGAAAGCTGCATAAACAGATAGATGTCATGGCTACTAATATTGATATTTTGGGAACAAAAGTGGGTATCAACATAGAAATCGACAAGAACCCGGCACAGGAATCTTTCTTAACTGAACAAATTGATGAATTAGAGAAGGAGAAAGTTGCTGTTGTTGAGTATAAAGCAAAACAAGGGGAAGCCTTAACCCTAAAGAGGCAAATGGAGGATTACAACTTGAGGCCTTATATGACTGTAATTAGGAGAAGCCAGTTTTTGAAGATGGGTGCCTGGCCTGATCTGGAAAAGGAAAGGTGGAGAGATCCCCTTATGCAGGGATCAAATGACTTTTGGAATATGAACTTGAGCCAGGAGGAGATGGGAGCTTTTGGGGCCTTTGGACTTGGAAGAATTGTGAAACAAGATTTGGAATACTTTGTGGGCCCTGGCTTTAACTATGGAAGTCTGGCGGACCTGTCAAGAAGGAATATAAGCATCATTGGGTTGGAGCTCCTCCAAGATCTGCCTTTTAGCATCAAGGATTGTCAAGAAGATCAGCAGAAGGGAAGGGAAGGAGAGTTAAGAGCCTCGGATATAAGATCTCCAGGTTGATGGACGCGGGGAGGTTGATGGAACTGACGGCGGGGGCCGAGACCGGGGAGGGGAGACAGTGGAAGAAGATTGGGAATTTGAAGTGTATATATGGAGATTTAAAAAAAAAAAAAATTAATGAGAGATGGAAAAGTCGTGGAATGAAATTTTTATGACCCTAGGGGAAATGTTTTAAGAGATTAAGTTCAAATATATTAGTTTTAATGAGAAATAAGATTAAACAAAGTAAAAATGGATGATTAATTGGTGAAAGAAGAGAATGTTTTGGAAATAATTTAAAGTTTATCTGCAGAAACATTGCAGAATTAAGGAATGTTAGAAGGTCGTTGGAATGAAGTAATGTGGTTTTAGCAGAAATGATATAAAGGACTGGGTTAAAATTTATTTTTTAATTGGTGAGAGACGAGAATTACAGTATATTAAGATAAATTATTAGGATAAAAACAAAGCTGGAAAGGATTTGCTGAGACATCTAATTGAACTAGAATACAAAGGGGGGAGGTGTGAGGAGGTCAAGGAAATAAGCAAAGGAAAGAAAGTTATGTAAAGGTTTGATCTGTTTTTTTTTTAATCAATTGTTTATATTTTTTCTGTTTTTTATTTCTCTTTTTTTGTCCTTTTATTTTTTGTACATTTGTAATCTTTAAAATTTGAATAAATACTATTTAAAAAAACAACAGAAGGCCTCATCTGCACCTTATTCTTCTTAGAGTCAAAGACTGGGGAAGGATGGAACATTTACATCCACAATAACTAATGCAGTGTCATATTGGTTTATATTGAAGCTTAAATTGCATTTGAGACTCACTCTCTTTGTGTTAATGTAAGAGAGTGGTTAATGTAAGAGAGGCGTTTGTAACTCAGATAAACTTTCTGGCTAGTATGGGGTCTTTCTTGGCATTAGAAACTTGGAAGGAAGCAAGAACCACCACAAGCTCTTTTGTAAGAATGCTGTTGCATGCAGTTATATACCTTCATTACCTTTTATTTTTTTCACAGCATGCTGTCAACAGGCATTAATTTTCCTCCAGAGTTTAAAGCAGCTTAATGAGCCAAGTGGGCATATTTAATGGCTAACTTAAGACTGAAGAAATACAGCTAACCAAATAAGCCTCATTTTCCAGGCATTCTTTCCCTGGTTGGAAGGGAATAGTGTTGACGGCAGCAGAGTACTAGGTAGAGAGCAGGTGGGATTTAAACGGTAGCCCATTCAAGTCAGACTGAACCTGATTGTGTTCAGCTTGCCGGCATTCGTGTAGAGATGCTTACCTAGTTGACTGCTCCTGCTTTGAATGTTTGCCAAGTTCCTAATGTGAACGGACGCTCTACTGGTAAGTGACTTCCATTTTATGCACAGCTGAAGCTAAGTGGTGGATCAAATGCTTTGTATGTACTAGGTCCAAGATTCAATCCCTGGTATCCCCCAGATAGCTTCTCAACTCATGGCCAGATAGATATCCTATGGAATATTCTGCTCAAGTTTTTTGTTTTTGTTTTTTTCAGAAATTATAGCACAGATAAACCTGTTGTATATTCTGCGCTTGGGAATGCAGATTTTCCAAGCTCAACTCAAAACTGTTTTGGGGTTTTTTTGTTTTGTTTTGTTTTTATATATAAATATACATTATATGAAAGGCACTATTTATTTTTTTAACAAAATGCAGTAAAGAATATAGGGGAAGCTGGAAACTTCTGAGAGGAATTGCTGGCTTCCTTGAGCTCTATTTAATCTCCTTGTGTGTCCTTGGGGAACTTAAAAGAGTGGGCAGTAAAACTGTCTCGCTAGTAAAGTTGCCTTGGAACTTGTGTTTTCTAATAATGCTTTTGCCATTGGTGGCTTTATGAAATAGTGTCATAGATGTGCCTATGAGTAGGCACAAAAGATGTATAGTACTTCAAAAGAGAAGGCAGAGAGTCAGGTGAAGATTTTATTTCATAAAATAAGTTGCACAGGATTAAGACATAATTCAGCATCAGATTGTTTACTTCATCCTGTGTCTTCAGTCCAGAGGCTCACTGCAGATCAACAGCAAACCATGAACAACACCAGCACTACCACTGCAAGCGGGTTACTTCTGCAAATTCTGCTGGGCCTTCTTTTTGATAAAGTCTAAGGCTTGGTGTGCTATAATTATTTAAAATCAAATGTGGTTTTCAACTCCAATTCTGAATAATTATAATACAGTGGTACCTCGGGTTAAGTACTTAATTTGTTCCGGAGGTCCGTACTTAACCTGAAACTGTTCTTAACCTGAAGCACCACTTTAGCTAATGGGGTCTCCTGCTGCTGCTGTGCTGCCGCTGCACGATTTCTGTTCTCATCCTGAAGCAAAGTTCTTAACCCGAGGTAATATTTCTGGGTTAGCGGAGTCTGTAACCTGAAGCGCATGTAACCTGAAGCGTATGTAACCTGAGGTACTACTATAGTGGAATTCTTGGAACTTTTTAAATACAGGAGGTATTATAGCACTGTTGAAGATGGTAATGCAACATACTTCTCCCATGGAAATTTCAGTACAGTGGTACCTCTAGTTGCGGACTTAATTTGTTTTGGGGTGCCGTTTGCACCCCAAAAAGTCCGCAACTAGAGCTCCTCTTCTGCGCATGTGTGCGAAGTGATTGAGCGCTGCTGTGCATGCGTGAAGTGAGCATATCGCTCATTCGTGAAGCGCGCAGATTGCTTCTGCACATGCATGGGTGGCGAACCACGTTCGTAAGCTGAAAGTCCAAAACAAGAGCGGAACACAACACAAAGTATGACTGTAGATTATAAATCCCTTTTGTAGATCAGTGCCATATTTTTCTCATCTGTAGCCTTGTATTTTTTTATTATTTTAAAAAGACTCATTTGCTTTTTTAATTATTTGCTTAGCCATGCTTGTCGTACACACTTTCACTTAAGCGTATCAGCAAGGTGCTCCCATTCATTTCCAACAAAACTGAAGGGAACATTTGCTCATTTGCCAATAAGTGCCGCTTTGGGAATTTTAATGTTTTGCTACAACAGATATCTTAAATTACGTAAACTGCTGCTTCCTGTCCTCGATACCCATTTTGTCCCTTTTAAAGTCTTTTTGTTGAATTTCAATTAATTCAAAGTGTAAGAGGAGTTTTGTAATGGAAAACAAGCGCGCTGAGTTTTTGATTGGGACATGTGGTTTACTGATGCTTTAGATCGGTCCTTGCATGCTAATTGAGCAGTTAATAAAGTGGATGTTGGCAAACCGTCAATACCTTTTTAAGGATATGTTTGTGTGTTACCATTACTGTGTTCTCCTCTTTGGGCTCTCCTCATACTGGTTCTGTATTCACTGTGTTCTGCATTGTAATCAGGCAGAAATCAACAGTTTGGCTGTACTGCAATCAATAAAACCTGCTGAGTGTTAGCTTCTTCTTCTTTCTTTCTTTCCTGCTTTAATTTAAAACCTTGGTATGGGTCCTCCCTCCCTGAGGACTATTTTTGCAGTGTACAGTCTTCTGATTTGTCTTAAAGAGACGAGATGGCATTTCCTTTCTCAAAAACAGCATGTATAATAGGAAGGGACTCTTGAGGCATCAGCTCTAGTGGTGTATTGGTGCCATTTCATAGGGAGTTGTTGGAGTACAGAGCCACAATCTGATAATACTCACAACTGCAAGCAGCTTTTATTGGCTGGGCAAAAGTTTCATTTTACCCGCAGCTGCATTTTGCAATTTTAGATTTGGGAAAGTGCAATTTCCTTGCCCCGGGTGGATGATTGCAATCTGGATCCTTTTGGGATAAGGGTTGCAACCACTGTACAATCCCCAAGAAAGAATACCGTATTTTTTGCCCCATAGGGCGCACCGGCCCATAAGGCGCACCTAGTTTTTTTTTGGGGGGGGGGATAAAGAAAAAAAAATTTCCTCCCCAAGGCACGAGGCTGGGGCGGGGGAAGCCCGAGCTTCCCCCGACCCCAGTCCCCAGAACAGGCTGCTCTCCGCAAGCCGTGGGAGCCCTCCCGCGGCTTGCGCAGAGCTACCCGAAGCCCCGGCGCGACTGCTGAGCGCGCCGGGGCTTCGGGATAAGAAGCAGCGCTGCGCAAGCCGGGGGAGCCCGGGGGGCACTCCCGCGGGCTCCCCCGGCTTGCGGATAGCTTCCTGAAGCCTGGAGAGAGAGGGGTCAGTGCACACCGACCCCTCTCGCTCTCCAGGCTTCAGCGAAAGCCTGCATTCGCCCCATAGGACGCACACACATTTCCCCTTCATTTTTGGAGGGGAAAAAGTGCGTCCTATAGGGCGAAAAATACGGTAACTTAAGCTGAAAAATATCAAAAGAGCCACTGCTAGTGTCTTTCTAACTAACAAAAGGATCGAGGAGAAAATGAGTGGATAATCCAAATTTGCGTCCTATGGTATCATTGTAGGTGCCCAAGCATTTACCGCTCCTTCTGACCAGTTCTGGCTTGAACTGTACTATTCCTTGGTGTTGTGAATGCCCAAGAAATAGTATATGTCATAGCAGAATAGATCTGCTAGACTGCTTATTGGGACCAGGCTTTATAGTTTCTAGACCGAGTTTTTAAAGTACCTTTTGAAAGCCCTTCAGGTCTTGGTGTATCTTCAGGATCGCTGTCCCCATATATGCTTTGCTCTGCTTTGAGATTCTCCTACCATCTAAGGTGCTTGTTACTCCCGGTGAGAGGGCCTTTTCATTGGTGGTGCCCCAGTTTTCCAATGCTCACCCCAGAAAGGATTATGTGGCAGCCTTTAACTCCTGTTGATCTGTTTTGTTTGCATTCTGCTTATGTAGAGGTGCTGCTTTTTTGGAAGGGGAGTAAGTCACTCTGATAATGTATATGAAGCGTAAGGCGAAAATGTACCTAAGTGACAAATACTTGGAAATGCCGCATAGTTTGCTCACCCTTGCTGAAAGAGGGTGTTAAGAACAAGGTTTGTGTGCTGATTTCATTGTCACTGACATTTAACTTGGAAAACTGCAAACAACGGATTGAATGCAGAGGTCAGGAGAGGCAAATGCCTACAACAATTAGTCTTAAAACTTGAGTTTGATGGAAGTAAATAAGAACTGGCAATACTGTTTTGCAATTGCTTCTAACAATTTGATCTGCCA
Organism: Podarcis cretensis; assembly: GCF_951804945.1. Lineage (NCBI taxonomy): Eukaryota > Metazoa > Chordata > Lepidosauria > Squamata > Lacertidae > Podarcis > Podarcis cretensis. The sequence continues at coordinate 25,502,012 of NC_137178.1, forward strand.
ACAGAACTGTGCTTTTGGCAGGTACATTGGTGACAGATGTATAACTTCAACAGTGATGGAATGTATTTCATTACATTACTTTCAAAACTGGTAGGTTTTGTTGGGTGTGTGTGGAAATGCTATTCAGCATTATAGCCAGTTTAATCAAGGTGCTAACTAGTCAACTTGTTTATACTTGATTATACAGAGACGCAGGTGACACTGTTGTCTAAACCGCTGAGCCTCTTGGGCTTGCCGATCAGAAGGTCAGCGGTTTGAATCCCCACAACGGGGTGAGCTCCCGTTGCTTTGTCCCAGCTCCTGCCAAACTAGCAGTTCGAAAGCAAGTCAGTGCAGGTAGATAAATAGGTATTTCTGCGGTGTGAAGGTAAACGGTGTTTCCATGCTCTGGTTTCCGTCACGGTGTTCCGTTGTGCCAGAAGTGGTTTAGTCATGCTGGCCACATGAATCGGAAAACTGTCCATGGACAAACACCACCTCCCTCGGCCTTAAATGAGATGAGTGCCACAACCCTATTGTCTGGACTTAACTGCCCAGGGGTCCTTTACCTTTTTTTTTGTTTTAACCTTACTTTATTATACCCAATACTATGGGCAACATCCAATGTTAGCCATACTCAGAGCAGACCCATTAAAATCAGTGAACAAGTTAAGCCATCCTTTAATTACCCCACCTTTCTCTCAAGGGTTGCTTGCACCAAAGTCAAAATCTTAGGCCATTGCCAATGTGTCTTTGTAGAGAATAAATGAATTGTAGGAGGGCAGGGGAGAGAGAATTTGGCTTCTGTTGTACTTCCACAGCAATCAGTTTATTCACTGCCTGCAACCAGAGCAGAATAAAATGTGAGAAAGGAGCTAGGAATCTCCCAGCAGCCCCTATGAATTTGAAGCATTTAGATTAAAGACCACTGAGGCTGCAATCCTAAAGAGACCAATGGGGTTTTCTCCCTACCACAAACCAATTGTGTTAAGACCAGGTATTAGGCAGAAGGACTCATATTCAAACATCACTGGGTAACTGGGAAGCAAATTATGTACAGTGGTACCTCAGGTTACATACGCTTCAGGTTACAGACTCCACTAACCCAGAAATATTACCTTGGGTTAAGAACTTTGCTTCAGGATGAGAACAGAAATCATGCTCCGGCGGCACAACAGCAGCGGGAGGCCTCATTAGCTAAAGTGGTGCTTCAGGTTAAGAACAGTTTCAGGTTAAAAACAGACCTCCGGAACAAATTAAGTACTTAACCCGAGGTACCACTGTAGTGGGGTTTGTGGAAATATTCCTCCCCTTACCTCTGCTCCCTCTCTCTCAGACTTCAATGTCAGATACCTATAAAAATGCTGTGTTTTTGTTGATTCAATCTCAGTCTTTAATCTAAAGATACACTCTGTATAGATGCTAAAGCAGGTCCAGCCCAATACATTTTGGCACCTGAGGCGAAGCACAAAATGGCGCCTATCCCATACATGGGAAGAAGGGGTGAGTGAAGATCCAGATCAGGAACAACCAGGGGAGGAGACCAGCAGCACCTCCTATTTGCCTAGAGGCTGCTGTAGAGATGGCCAGATTCGGCCTCCAAGAAGTTGGCAGCAGCAGCAGTTGATGCATTCCTTGGAGGATCTTTTGCTCCTGTGAATTCTGCCATCTGATATGGTTGCCCCACCTTCCCTCATGGTTGGGCTGGCCCTGTGCTAAAGCAACTTTGAGCTGAATGGAACACGTTAACTCTTTATTCCATTTGTCTCTCAGATTGTTATCATCCCATTTATAACACTCCAATAAATATTTATAAACAACTATTATGGGTTTAGTTCTGATTATTTCCTCCTGCAGTATAGATGTTACACTTCTGAGGGTGGCAGAAGTACCAAGTGAGCCCACTCTGCTGAGTTTAACACCAAAGAAGGTAATTAGGGATGGAGGCAGTTTTTCAGATATTTGGGGTCTAAACAGATTTTAGAGTATGATCAGACTTCATTTTATTCATTGCCTTTCAAAAAGGATTTTCTTCGGTCAAAGTACCAGGCTTTTATTGCTAGAGAATGAAGGTAGACTTAAAAATTGAGACATAAAATGTGTCTAGCAATCGTTACTTTGAAGGGAATCCAATCAATCTTTGAAATGTCCAATACTGTACTGAAACCTATAAAATACCAAGAGTAATTTAAAGCCTATTCAGAAATTATGCTAGTAGGCTAGAAGGGACATGATATTGAAGTGATCCATGGAATGTGTCAGTCTAATGATGAGATTGGGAGAAAAATGAGTGAGGCAAATGGTAAAACAAATAAATGCTATTAACAAACTTAATTGCTTATCCTTCATGTAGTGAGGATATGGAGTTATTTGTTCTGATGGATATTCTGTACTCATCGTTTCGTGGAAAATATTTGAATTATAGGTAAATGCTTTTGAACCCAAGCTTGGACTGGGTTCTGTACAACTCCTTGCTTTGCTGAAATGTTTCCCCCTTCATGAATTCTGTCAGAATTCAGTGTTTAACATTTGTGTGTGTGTGTGTGTGTGTTTTAAAGGGATATAAACAAAAAAATTCTGAAATTACCTTGAGCTGTATTTTAAGCAAGGAAACGTATGAGGGTTGTTGTTGTTTGCATAAATGTGGCTCTCTTACAGTTTCGCCCCTAAGGTTTGTGCCTCTGGATTACTGTACCTAGGTACAATTGCAGCTTCCTTCTAAGAAAGGACAGCTGCTTCAAAGTTAATAAAAGTTAAAAGCAAAGTATTTAACAACATAAAACAAGAAGCCTTCATTCTAGGAAGTACCTTCAGTGTTCTTGAAGGGTTTGGCTGTAATTTTTTTTCTGGATTTTCTTGCCTGTATAGCAGTGTTAGTCTCATTCTTTATATACATGCTATGGGGGAACTTTCCTGATATAAAACCTTCATTTACCAGTATATAAAACATCCTTCTAAGAAATGAAAAAGTTTGTTCAATATCCTTTGTACAGATATCCTGCTAAAACCTGAAGAATTTTTAAAAGGGGCAGTAAGAACAACAACCCAGTGGCTTGGATCCAAAGAGCCTGCTGTGTAATCAGAAGGGACTTTACTTGTTTAGTGGACTTTTTGGAACTAAGCCCATATTTACTTAGCAGCGTGATGAATTATGTCATGCATTATTTAAACTGGTTTTAACCACCCATACAGCTTTTCTTCTCTTTGATTTCTCTGAGGGCAAGATAGTGAGCTTGTAGAGGTTTTACCAATGGAATTGTTATAGCCTGTATTTCAGCAGAATACTTGTCAGATTTCAATCATTATTTTCCCACTATTGCTTTTGTTTCCTCTTATATGCAGGCACTACTAGCTGAAGTAATTTTGCTGAATTCTTGATAGTGTTGTGAGTTTGATGGAGGGGGATCAGTCTGTATGGTGCTTGAATACCTTCTAATCCCCTGGATTGAGCAAGGGTTCCATTGTTGAAATAGCCATACAAGTATCATAGTTGCCACCTGAGTACCACCTAAGTATGTTCATTAGTATGGCAAAGGAGGTCGTTCTGTGCCAGAGTGCAAAGGAGTGGACCCTCTCCCTCACCCCTCCCTCACCCCTCCCTCACCTGAGAAGGACATTAGCCAGGGTTGTGTGTGAGAGCTGGGCTAGAAGCAGGCGGAAGTGGAACCATGCTTAATTTCTCCTTGAATCCAAAGTTGTGTCTATGGGAAGAAGACCATCTTGGTGTGTTAAGGCTCTGAACCCCTCCATCATAGGCTGAAGTTGTATGTATGAGTTATTCCACTACTGCTGCCGTTGTGCATCATGATGTTGATAATACAGTGGTACCTCAGGTTAAGTACTTAATTTGTTCCGGAGGTCTGTTCTTAACCTGAAACAGTTCTTAACCTGAAGCACCACTTTAGCTAATGGGGCCTCCTGCAGCTGCCGCACCGCCAGAGCACGATTTCTGTTCTCATCCTGAAGCAAAGTTCTTAAGAGAGCCAGTGTGGTGTAGTGGTTAAGAGCGGTAGTCTCGTAATCTGGGTAACCGGGTTCGCGTCTCCGCTCCTCCACATGCAGCTGCTGGGTGACCTTGGGCCAGTCACACTTCTCTGAAGTCTCTCAGCCCCACTCACCTCACAGAGTGTTTGTTGTGGGGGAGGAAGGGAAAGGAGAATGTTAGCCGCTTTGAGACTCCAGAAGGGGAGTGAAAGGCGGGATATCAAATCCAAACTCTTCTTCTTCTTCTTCTTCTTCTTAACCTGAAGCACTATTTCTGGGTTAGCGAAGTCTGTAACCTGAAGCGTATGTAACCTGAAGCGTATGTAACCCGAGGTACCACTGTATTCTTAGCTATATTGTAACGATGTAATGAAATAGAAAACAGTGTAGAATACTTTCAAATGAAGTAAAGATAAAGGTAAATGTACCCCTGACCGTTAGGTCCAGTCGCGGACGACTCTAGAGTTGCGTGCTCATCTCGCTCTACAGGCCGAGGGAGCTGGCGTTTGTCCGCAGACAGCTTCTGGGTCATGTAGCCAGCATGACTAAGCCACTTCTGGCGAACTTATTTGTTTTTAATTTATCATTCAGGTTTTTATTTTTTTAATCTTTCAGTTCCAGAACTGTAATCATCAGTTCCAAAAAATGAAGAGAATGTATTTTAATAAAAAATAATGTTGGTCAATAAAAGCAATATGTAACAAATTAAATACAAAGTTTAAATTATTCTAAAATTAAGAGAATAGATCCTGCTTGTTGCATTGTACAGCCTCTATAGACGCTTTAAATTACAAGCCCATGAAACAAGTCCTTAGATGATTGAATCAGAACTGCAACAATTTAAACTTCCATACTAGAGAACTCATATTTGCCAAGACAAACTGGTATTTTATAGGCAACTCAGGGTCATGTTTTCTGCAAACTCAGCAGTAATCACTGATAAAACTGGTATCCTACCATGCTCTTGTTTGATACATCAGCCAAAATGCTCTGTTTGGGTTTTTCTTGCAATCTGCAGAGGCTCATTCCAGATCAGTCTTCAGCTCTTGAATCATGTCACTCCTGCCTTGAGTGTGAGATTAATTTTTATTTCCTCCAATTGCAGAAAGCTTGGCTCCCAGCACACACTCATTTATCTGAGCTGCAGTTCAACATGTAATTGCAGGCTGCTGGAGTTTTGTTAGTCATGTTTTTAAACAAGAAACTTCAACCTATGTAGAATGCAGAAGAGCGCTGTTAATAGTCAAACAAACAAGCTCTAATGAAAATTATAAATGGACACAGATCTGACATAAGAAATGACAATACTAAATAAAAAGTAGTGAAGCAACACTTCATTCTCCCAGGACACCCTGTATGTGTTCTCATGTGAACAAAGAAACTTCAGAGGGAAACTGCAACCTGAAACTGCTGAATTACAATTCAGCAAGAGATCAAATTCTATGAACTGTAGCTTGAACTGGCACAAAGTTGTTTTTTTTATTATTATTACTCTACATGTGTAAATTAGCTTATGAGTACCAGGATGTCTATTATCAACAACTTTTGCCAGTGAGTATTGTTACTATTGCTACCTGTACTTTTTGCATTTTGTTTTTATCTGACCCAATTATTTACACCCCTACCCCCCCAAAAAAAATACTTTGTGTAAATACCTGTATCTTAGGATAACAGTACATGCACCTGTCAATTCCCATAAAAGCCCTTACCACAATAAATTTGCTACCTTTCAAGGTGCCACAAGACTCTTCGTTGTTGTTGTTTTGTGTAGCAGACTAACATGGCTACCCCATGGGGGGGATTAAATTCTGACAGTATCCTAAGTAATATTTTGCATAAGCACTTTCTGTACAGTACATAACCAAATAATATTTTTTATTTTAAAAAATGTACTATAATAAACTAAGTAGAAACTTTTCCTGTGATTAAGCGGAAACACGATCATACCATAAATTCACTAAAGATTGAATCAACCAAAAAATCACTGGGCAGGAATGTTCTCCATCATTCTTGATCCCAGGGTGGGTTACAAATGTATAAAAACAATAAATGTTCACAGAATATAATAATACACAACAAGAGCAGATAAAACCAATACTCAAGCCAGTTAAAATTCATTCCTGTGGGTGGTTCCATTAAAATCTTTAAGGGTTAGGAAAATAAGTTTTGAGCATGCACCAAAAGCCTGCAAACAGCCTGACTTCCAAGGAGAGGGTGTTCCACATTCAAGATCACCACCACTGAAAGAGTTAATTTTCATGTTGCTACCTAATGCACCAATGCTGGATACAGGACACAGCAGGTTGTAGAAGGATGTGGATCCTTTTCGTAGAACAAAATTTGTGTGCCCGCACAACAGGTTCTTGCTTCTTTGGAGCCCAAATTGATCATGCAATGGTATTAACCAGAGATGGATAGCTCCCTCCCCTGCCCCCTAAGACATTGGTGGCAAATGTACTTGTTAAGTTGTGGGTGAACATATCAGACGACACAGTGATTCTTCAAACAGCTCTTGTTTATTCACAGGCCAGAACAGAACTGAACTGAAGGGTTCAGCCAGCCTGCTTATATAGAGCTCCAGTACAACGTAACTGTAACAACTTTCTCTAACTATCCAATCACTGAACGTCACTTTCGATCCCTTATTTGCATATGTGGACCTGAGTAAAAACTATCTACAGTATCCCCCTGCTGGCCCAGGGTGAGAACTTCAGTACATAACTACTGAAGAAGGGCAAAGACTTTCTGATGATCCTACTATTTATGCACTGTGACTATTGGAAAACCTAATTAAATGAACTAAAGGAGACCGGTGGCTCTTTCTGTCGTCGCCTATCCCTTAATCTACTATAGTAGTAAGCACTGTATGGTAAACATTGGGAGTTCGTGTATATCATAATCCAATATGCTCTTGGCAGATTGATTGTGTTGAGCAAGCATTGGCACTGTTCACCGTTAGCCTCAGTTTATCTGCCAAGCCCCTGTATACCAAACAGCATTTCCCATTAACCAAGCAGTTGGCATGATAAATAGTTGCAGTGCCTGATTGCTTAGCCGACTGCTACTTGCTTGCATTCAATTTCTAGCATCCGCAGCAACCTTTTTATTGCTTCACAATTCATTTGTATTGGGGGTTGTAAATCAAATTTGAGATGATGAAGTAGCAAATGTGCTGTGTGTGGGGGGGGGTTAACGCGCATCAGTTATTTTACAAGCAAAGAATAGGGGTGGCCCTCGCAAGCACTTGGGCAATTTCAAAAGCAAATGAGAGTATTAAATTGATTACATGGAGACAAGGTTATTACTCGGAAATTTGGCTAGAACTCTTTTAGCATAATGAAATAAAACTCTACTAGAATTTGGCAGCAGGGTATAGTAACCAGAACCACAAATAATTGGATATTGACTGAAAGCAGAAATAATGGGTCATTGGTAGAAGTAAACATTTCCTTTAAAGCAGGAATAAAGCAGACTTTGCTTGTTTTTGGTCATTTCCTAGTTTGTTCTGTTCTGTTTGTCTTGCTTCAAAACAGACTCATTCTCAAATTTGAGGTGTTCACTTTTGATTATTATTGTTTTTGTAAGGTAACTGTTCTAACCAAAGTTGCTATATGTGCATTTCTTAACAATCAACACAAAAGCTTTTTACTATTTGAAGCACCTATGCCATGATAGTACCCACATTCGTAGTAGTTATGGCTGCTTGAGAGACCAGGTTCTCCTTTGTGTCTCCGTATAGCTGTGCAGGTTGGGATAGATATATTAAGAAACAGGAATAAGAGTAGTCCTTCATGCCAAGATTTCTAATTTTTTAGTGCAGTGTGCATCAGTGTTAAGGTTATTCATTTGAAGAAAATATTATGAAAATGATCTATCGGTGGTACATGACCCCAGTCAAACTTGCAAAAATTTACCATTTGCCTAATAATAAGTGTTGGAAATGTAATGAGACTGAAGGCACCTTCTACCATCTTTGGTGGACCTGCCCAAAGGTTAAAGCTTTCTGGGAAATGATCTATAATGAAATTAAGAAGATCCTTAAGTGGACTTTTCCTAAGAAACCAGAGGCTTTCCTTTTGGGCATGGTTGGCCAAGTGGTGTTAAGGAAGGATAGGATTTTTTTTATGTACGCCACTACAGCAGCAAGAATTCTACTGGCAAAGTATTGGAAGACGCAAGAACTACCTACTCTGGAAGAATGGCAAACAAAGGTGATTGACTTTATGGGACTGGCCGAGATGACGGGCAGAATCCGTGACCAGGGGAAAGAGACAGTGGAAGAGGACTGGAAGAAATTTAAAATATATCTCAAGAACAATTGTAAAATTGACGAATGTTAAGATGTCAGGGGGTAAGAGGTAAAGAAATTGCAGCAGTAATAAAAAAAAAACTAAAGGAACTTTTATGAAAGGGAATTAAGATAATGGACCTAAGGGTTGCTAAAGAATCACTAAACAAGAATGCAGGGATGGGGAGGTATGGGGAAGTCAAAAGAAAGAAGGGTATGGAACGATCAGTTGGAAATTATGTTGTTTTGTGGTACTTTTGTTATCTGTTTGAAAAACGAATAAAAATTATTATAAAAAAAAAACAAAGGATGAAGAAAAGATGGGTATTGCAAGATGTTAAATTTTATGCTTGTTTTTTCTTATGTTTATTTTCTGTTTATTCTGTCTTTTCTCTATTGTATCAACAAAACTCTTAATAAAAATTATTATTAAATAAAAAATAAAAAAAAAGGTTATTCATTTGAAATTCCTGTCTCAATGTCAAACCCAGTTACATGAATGACCTCCTCTGCGTGTCTGTCTAGTAATCAATTTCTCATGGGATCATATCATCCCTTGTGAACCGCTTTTGCCCCATGGGGGTGCATGTGAAAGTCCAGACTGTCAATTTAAAATGCTTGTGTGTCATAGTTTGTTGGCATCCATCTGCGGGTCATAACTTTAGCATTAATTGGCAGTGGAGAGGGTGGATTTAAAATAGCATTTTCACCTCGCCATGTTTTTGTGTCACCAACCTTGTACAGTGGTACCTCAGGTTACATACGCTTCAGGTTACAGAAATAGTGCTTCATGTTAAGAACTTGGCTTCACGATGAGAACAGAAATTGTGCTCCAGCGGCGCAGCAGCAGCAGGAGGCCCCATTAGCTAAAGTGGTGCTTCAGGTTAAGAACAGTTTCAGGTTAAGTACGGACCTCTGGAACGAATTAAGTACTTAACCCAAGGTACCATTGTACAATAATTGCTGTATATTACCTAATGTGCATTTTTTTCATATATTTATACACATTTAAATAGCATTTTTCATGTTTTTTTAAAATAAATCCTCTGAATGGAAGTATAGGGAACCTTATCATTTAACATTGTAGGCTTTCTTAACAGTTTGCTTTCCCTGCCTTCCCATGAAAGTTGATTATGTTCAAATAAAGCTTTGTCAGTTTCACAGATACCAGGAAGACCTCAGCCATCTACTGCTTTTCTCTGCTACCATTTTCCCACCCAAAGGGCATGCATGTTTACCTGTATAGTGAGGTGGACCAGAAGGATTCACCTGTATCCAGTGTAGTGAGAGTGCAGAACAGAACGGCTAGCATTTTTTAACAGGTTGGTCAAAGAGTGTCTTCTCCTATGCTAGCTGAAGATGTGTGGTGGCATTATGGAACTCTTACGAGGATAACCTGTGAATTGTCTTTGTGTGCATTGCACGAAATAGGGGATCTTCACCAGTAGTGATTAGAGAGCAGTTTCAAAATTGCACGTATGGTTTTTGGCCTTCCACTTCTGCAGTCCCAACAAGTTCCGCAGCATTTTGCTGTAGTGCAGTTTGTTTGCTGATGTTTGAAACACCATGAGAGGAAAAGCTTGCAAAGATTTGGAATAGTAAATGTTGGTGGGGATAATGTTAGGCATCTGCCTTTCTCCTGCCTATATATATCACTCAAAATGAGTTGTCACCAAAGCTGCTTTTCATAAGAAAAACCAACTGTTGGGAGCTGAAATTCATAGCTTGTTTATGCAAGTTTATTTCAAATTTTTAGCTTAGTTTGGCTCAGGTATTTCTTTTTAAAGCACATATAATTTTTCACTACAGGGTCTTGCACAGTGTTTTTTGCATGTTTTGGAATTTGTTATTAACACCATTTTTCTCCTGAATTTAAATCTCTTATATTCCTATTTAAGAATTGTGTGTTTTCTGTGCCATTTTGTCAGTGGTAGTAACTTTGCCTGATATTTTAGCACATCGCAGTCAGGGAACTGTTCCCACTTCTTTTATATTACTTTTCATGAGTCTTCACAGCCTCATGGACAAAAGTCATTTAAGAGCTTTTCATCTTTAGAGTTTGTAGTATTGTTGTTGACAACAATATAATTGAATCGATGCCTATACCTATGCCTGTGCATTGTATGTATTATCTAAAATCTGGACAGACTTGGGTCTAAACTGGAGATATTCAATAAATATCTAGTCTTTTTCTCCCAGTGGGCTCTTCGTGAGGAAACCTAGGTATGAGAAGCAGCCCTTACATTGAATGTATTCAGCTGAGAACTCTTGACATCTAATCAATCTTCTTTACAGATGCTTTGCCTGAGACAAACTGGAAATCTAAGACATCACAGAAGAGCACTTTATAGCACACTAGTGCCATCTGATGGTAAGCTTTCTTATCAGTTACTGTTCTCATACCAAGTGATGACATCGTTCACAGTGTCTGGGTGCATGCATATCCAAGAATTTCTCTGTTTTTATTCTGGACAATTGAAAGTCTTCAAAATTTTAGGTCAACATATATCCCTCCAGTGCTTCGGACTTCTTAGTATTTTGCCCACCCCACCCCAAATCATATAATAGTATCCTCCTTGTGTGTCATGAGATGCTCATGTATTTTGAACTCCTAGGAATAGTGAATGGTGCTGCATTTGGAGATCTTGGCGCAGGTGTGGCAAAGATCAGTAGTGTTGGGGCTTGATAGTTAACAAGTCTCACAGGTTCTTTAAATCCCGGGTATCTTTGGAGCCCGTTGCACCCCAAGCAAAAGCACTAAATTCTGCATGAATTCTGGCAGGGTGGTGCAGGATTTCAGTAGCATATTCCTCCTTTAAACTCTGTATGGCCTGTACTGCAGAGAGTGCCTTTCCTTCAACCACTTTCAGTTCTTCATATCCTGTAATGTAGATATACAAGATTCTGGAGTGAGGCCTTCTATCATATCATATACACTTAGTAGCTACTCATTCCACTTTTGGACCTTCTATTTAATATGTATGTATTTGCTTGGTTTTTATCACATCCTTTCTTCAAGATCTTCAGTGCAGAGTATATGTGGCAGCATATAGTCAGGTGTGTCATGTCTTTGTTTTCCCCAAGCTTTTCAATATGTGCTTGTAAGTTACTCTGCTGTCATCATTTTTTTTAAAAAAGGTTGATTGATAAATCAATTAAAATGCCCTTTTCTCCCCCAGAAGTAACTGTACATTATAAACATGGATTGCCTGCGATAACTCTGACATTACCCTCGAGAAAGGAACGCTGCCAGTTTACAGTCAAACCGATGCTGATGACTGTGGGAGCCTTCTTGCAGGACATACAGAGAGAGGATAATGCCATTGAAAAGGTAGAAGTCTTCACAGCAGGTACTAACACCACTGTCACCTTGAAAGTAAAGGACATTCTGTTCCAGCTCCTTTACATGCAAAGCAGACTTTGACTTTTGGAAATTTTTAACTGTACTACTTTGGGGGTATGGAAGTTTCCCCTTCAATGAGATGTCTAGCACAAGAGTGGGCAGAAAGTAAACTGGTAGATCTCTGTGGCTGATCTCCAGTAGTTCCGTAAAGATTTCTGATGCTCAGTTGCTTAACAATTTTTGTTTAGTCGTTTAGTCGTGTCCGACTCTTCGTGACCCCATGGACCAGAGCACGCCAGGTACTCCTGTCTTCCACTGCTTCCCACAGTTTGGTCAAACTCATGTTGGTAGCTTTGAGAACACTGTCCAACCATCTCGTCCTCTGTCGTCCCCTTCTCCTTGTGCCCTCCATCTTTCCCAACATCAGGGTCTTTTCCAGGGAGTCTTCTCTTCTCATGAGGTGGCCAAAGTATTGGAGCCTCAGCTTCACGATCTGTCCTTCCAGTGAGCACCCAGGGTTGATTTCCTTAAGAATGGATAGGCTTGATCTTCTTGCAGTCCATGGGACTCTCAAGAGTCTCCTCCAGCACCATAATTCAAAAGCATCAATTCTTCGGCGATAAGCCTTCTTTATGGTCCAGCTCTCACTTCCATACATCACTACTGGGAAAACAATAGCTTTAACTATATGGACCTTTGTTGGAAAGATGATGTCTCTGCTTTTTAAGATGCTGTCTAGGTTTGTCATTGCTTTTCTCCCAAGAAGCAGGCGTCTTTTAATTTTGTGACTGCTGTCACCATCTGCAGTGATCATGGAACCCAAGAAAGTAAAATCTCTCACTGCCTCCATTACTTCCCCGTCTATTTGCCAGGAGGTGATGGGACCAGTGGCGATGATGTTTTTTTGATGTTGAGCTTAATACCATATTTTGCGCTCTCCTCTTTCACCCTCATTAAAAGGTTCTTTAATTCCTCCTCACTTTCTGCCATCTGCATATCTGATGTTGTTGATGTTTCTTCTGGCAATCTTAATTCCTGCTTGGGATTCATCCAGTCCAGCCTTTCGTGTGATGAATTCTGCATATAAGTTAAATAAGCAGGGAGACAATATACAATCTTGTCATACTCCTTTCCCAATTTTGAACCAATCAGATGTTCCATATCCAGTTCTAACTGTAGCTTCTTGTCCCACATAGAGAATTCTCAGGAGACAGATGCTGTTGCTTAACAATAGCAACAGCAAAATGTCTTTTCCCACTTATATTAGGCTTCTGGGATTAAGATAGCTAGGCAGGAGTGGACCTCTGTTTGAAAGGAAGAATATGAGTTCAGTTCAGTTCTTGGACTGAAAACAAATTGTGAGGCTCAGAATTTGCTCAAAGGCCCCCTGGTGTTTAATTCTGACTCTTAATGTCTTTTGCACCTGGCTCTGATTGGTACATCTTGAGGTTCCAGGGGGGAAAAGGGAAGCTTGAACAAGGCTGAAGTCTGAACAATCTTGGGCTAGCAATAAGCAGGACTAGCATCAGGGATTGGTATTGTTGGGCTCCTGCCAACATCTCAACAGAGGATGTGATTTCATCTCCAGAAAACAAATCATAATTAGTTCGTTTGGGCTGTGTTGAGACATTTAAAAACCCCACACATTGGCTAAACAAACCATCACTTGGTGTTATGTGCAAACCAGGCAAGGTGTTGATGGTTGACTTTTATCTCTTTTAATGGTGTCACTAATTGAAGCCTCTTCATTTTTTGGATAGGTATTACTAACTTTTTAAATGAATGAATATAGCCAATCATACTATTAGTTCTATTACAATTACTCACTTTTTAAAAAGTTGTCATAGATGTAACCAAATGGGAGAGAATTCTTGGCTTGTTGGCTGGAATCATAGAACTGAAAACCTTATTATGCTGATGGTCAGATCAATAACATAGTTTAGTAATATCCTTGTCAGCAATCTATAACTGAAGAGATTATCAGACTTCTGATGTTATCATTCCCAAAACATTTGCAGCATTTCTATTCTGCATCTTTGCATAAGCTGAGATAGCTACCAACCAGACTTCACTTTATGCAACATTAAATAGAAAAGTATCTTGCAGACGACAGTTACAGTTAAGAAGCGTACTAGAGAGACTCCTGTATTTGTTCTCCTCTATCTTTTAATCTCTAGGGCGATGTGAATTTACCATTGCAACAAGTGCAAAAGAGTCTGTGTGCAGTGCTTTCAGAGAAATATTTCCTTTTAAAGATACCACCCCGCCTGGATTTCTTTCCCCAAAAATAATGTTTATATGAGAATACTGAATCTCACTTGCACTTAACATTTCTTAAATCAGCATTTTTGTGTTGTTGCATTTTTTATTTATTTGTAGAATGCCTGGTAGCCGACCCATAAAAGTTAATAGCAAAACAAAGCAGCGAGAATAATATTTCATATAAATATTTAATGTTCCCCCCCTTCTCTCCTTTGATAAATGATGCTGGGCCAGATTGCATCCCCAAAAGGGCGGGTGGAAAAGAAAGCTGCTGTACTTGGTTCATCGCTACTGTAATCAGAAGCCCAGCATGAGCCCAGATGACAGAATTCCAGTTAGGATATGCCAGTATGCCTTTGCTAACAGCACATTACTTTGAGTCAGAGATAAGACAGAGAAGCAGGCCAAGTTCCAAGCTAGTAATAATATGTTTTATCAGAATCTCTTGTTGTGCTAGTTTTAAAGAAGCATTAGTGCACTGACGTTGCACCTTTTGGATGAATGACCAGCTCAGTGCTAGAACACATGCTTTGAATGTAGAAGGCCCCCCATTTCCATCTGGCATCTTTGGTAGGGTCCTTCACTATGCTCTTTTCAGCACCTGCTTTAAAACATCTTTATTTTAGGCCATCCAGACATTTAGAAGTTACAAGCTGAAAGGTTTTAATATATCTGCTTTTATCAATAATTTTAATGTTTTTTTTATATTCTTTAAACTGCTTGGAGGTTTCCTTACAATCAAGGGGTATATCAATATTGTTAAAGAAAATAAATCTCCATTTAAAGCAGTCTGATAGCGAGAAGGATCTATGATGGAAAGCCACTTGCCATAACCTGCAAACGACAGGAGGACAGCAAATTATGGTAAACAGCTCTGACCATATGGTGCACAGGAAGAGGGAAACAGGGAGAGTGTGCAGGCAATCACTACACTGTTCCTTGGTTTGATAAAACCATAGGAAGCTGACTTATTCTACTGAGTCAAACCATTGATCTATCTTTATCAGTATTATCTATGCTTATTGGCAGTGGCTTTCCAGAGTTTCAGGCAAGAGTCTCTCAGCTGTACCCTGAGGATTCCAGAGATGGAACCTGGGACCAATGGGAGCCGAAATACGTGCTCTGCCATTGAGGTATAGCTCTTCCCTAACCCTGGCCACATTGGTCAAGAACCCCAAAGCAAAATGCTGCTCCTAAAAGTATTACATTGGGAAGAAGATAGGCTTTTCTTAGAGTATTAATCCATATGTGGATGGATACAGTGGTTCTAATCTAGATGCGAGCACATAGGTGGTGATTCTTGGCTTACTAACTTTCAGAATCTTCGGACCAAAGTGTAGATCACACTAATAGTGTCTATGGATGCATGGTAGCTTCTCTTGTTTTTTCCAGGTAAATGGCAGGATTGGAAAAAGTAGATTTTGGGAAGCAGGGTGTTGTAAACAAAATCTGCCCTTTTCCCCTTATGGGGTATCCAAGAGCCCATATAGAGTCCTAAGGGTTAACCCTTTCTCTCCATGCTATGATTTCAGTGATGATTGCAACCATCTCCCTACTAGATTAGTCCTGGGAGGAAAGCTTCCATTGCCTTGATGTCATGTCACGTTTTGAGTTTCACTAGACGTGACAAGAAACGGGAAGCGACAAGACATGGGCCTATCATAGAAACAACCTAACTCAGTAATTGTTGGTGTAGTAAACCTTGCCTGCATTGAACTTCATTATCTGTGATCAACACAGTACTGGTGCTTCATTACTTAATGAAGCATTTTATTGCTAGTATTGAGGTATTTGCTTTCTCCCTACAGATGGCAGCATGATTTCTTCTTCAACATTGATGGAGGTTCTTTTGATGAATGATTTTAAACTTGTCATCAATGGTGCAGAATACAGTGTTCATCCTCCACTGAAAGGTACACAATTCCATGACCAACGTGAAATCATCTGGAGACATATTTAATATATTTAAAATTAATTCCTTCAAAAATAGAAACTTAACTCGTACCGCTTCATGCTGGCTGAGGTTAGCCCCATTGAGTTCAATGGGACTTACTCCTAGGTAACTGTGAATAGGAAGATTGCAAACTTAAATCACAAGCAGTCAAAACTGACACTTTATTCTGTGCTTTAAATGACTAGGATGATAGAGCTGCTCCTTCCTTTTGCAAACCCCCAACCTTAATTTGAATTCTGTCTCTTGAAATAAATGGTGCCTATTGAAATGCATGCAGGTGTTCTTGTTCTTGTTCTTGCATAGCCCTGCTTCATTTGCATTATTCTGAGCTTGAATAAGAGGTGAAGTGGGAGAAAAAGAAATAGCAGGAAATGCTTGTCAGCTCAAGGCAGCCTGCAGGAGAAAATACAGTGTCCCTGCAATCTATGCTCACTTTACATAGATCACAACCTTATGCAAGATGGGGGGGGGGGCGGAGAGTAAATAAAGACGATGTGAAGAGTTGCTTACCAGTCTCTGGGAGCATCCCAGGGGCCTAGTACCTCCTTACCAGAGACCAGTAAACAGCCCTCTGCTCATAGTGCATGGGGTTCCTGACTTTGGTGATTTTGCCTTTGCACAGAGACTCCCGGAATCAAACCCTCATGTAAGTGGCGGGTCCATTGTACCTGCCCATTGGCCATATCCCTGAAAAGGTATGGAATTTCAGGCCTCCCAAAAGCTGCGCTGGTATAGTGGTTCCAGTTTCTTTCTTTCTTTCAGATCAAATGAGCACGGAACATAAACTGGAGATGGATGACATCAAGTCTATGGTCCACAAGTTGTTTACAGCACTTCATTTAGAAGACCACCAGACAAGAAGGGAGAGGGAATTAATGCAAAAAATGGAACTTCTGAAAGAAGAACTGCTGCCTCTGGAGCAGGTCTGGAAAAATATTTCTTCATACATTTCATATTGTGGAAATCTATTTTGAGTTTAGCAGGTGAAGTCTATGAAATGTGTGGCAGATTTTCTCACTTCTGCCCCCATTTTTGACTGGTTCCAGAGACACTGGAATGGGCCCAGTACCTGATTTTTGTTACCCCAGTTCAACACAATTTAACTTATCAAAATGGGAATACAAGGCATCTTTCTGTTTTTGTAACATCCTTCAGAGACAGGTCAGATCTGCATACTGAACTGGTATATTTCTACTCCCCATTCCCTATATTGAACCACTAGGTTTATGTTATAAAAATAATACTTTGAATTGGCTCAACTTAATTAATCCACCTTTATAGATAAGTAAAGCAAGTGGTATTTTAACATTGAAACTCTCTAAGTATGCTTAGATGTGAGCCAAACACATTCTTGTATAACTTAGGTATTGATGTCTATGTAACTTCTTTCCAGATACACTTTTTAAAAGCAGCATGTGGTTTGTATTTGATGTAGTTATTTTAGATATTTTGCTTTGATGATAGTAAACTATATTTAATAATTGAAAATTAAAATTATTGCAGAAGTTGCAGTGTATGTATTTTGGACATATGACTTAATCAATTTCTTTCATGGATAGTTTGTGAAATGGAGACTCTTTTTCTTTGATAATTGAGAAAGGATAGCAAAAATTATCTCCTTGAAAGCAAAAATTGAGTATAAATATCCCTTCTTTAAAGCTTCTTTTGGTCTTTCATTTGGGGGCCCATATCACCTTTTGTTTGCTGCCCAATTCTAGCCTTGCTGATTAAAGTAATTATGATTTAATTAGGGTTTCTCAGCTCTGCATCAGTAATGTTATTTTATAAGGTTTTTATGCTATTTATCTTCTTATCTGTATTGCTTGCTTAAGTTCTATTAAGTAAATGAAATGTGTCTGCTATACACCTGAAAATTCCTCCTTGAACACTAGATTTTTCTGTGTGTTAATACTAAGGAGACTAATCTGTCTCCCCCTGAATGTCATAGTTGTTAATGAAAAACTACGGGTACAGGGCTGTACAGTGGTACCTTTGGTTAAGTACTTAATTTGTTCCGGAGGTCCGTTCTTAACCTGAAACTGTTCTTAACCTGAAGTACCACTTTAGCTAATGGGGCCTCCTGCTGCTGCCGCGCCACCGGAGCACGATTTCTGTTCTCATCCTGAAGCAAAGTTCTTAACCTGAGGTACTACAGTGGTGCCTCGCAAGACGAAATTAATCCATTCCGTGAGGCTCTTCGTATAGCGGTTTTTTCGTCTTGCGAAGCAAGCCCATTGACAGCTTAGCGGATTAGCGCTATTAGCGGTTTAGCGGCTTTTAGCGATCAGCTGTTTAGCGGCTTATCAGCGGATCAGCTGATAAGCGGCTTAGCGGCTTAGGAAAAGGGGGGAAAACAGGGAAAAACCCCGCAGGAACTCGCAAGACATTTTCATCTTGTGAAGCAAGCCCATAGGGAAATTCGTTTTGCGAAGCGCCTCCAAAACGGAAAACCCTTTCATCTAGCGGGTTTTCCATCTTGCGAGGCGTTCGTCTTGCGGGCCACCACTGTATTTCTAGGTTAGCGGAGTCTGTAACCTGAAGCTATGTAACCCAAGGTACCACTGTATACAAATTTAAATAACAACTTAATTGTCAGACTCAGCTTCTGCTACATAGAAATCAGGCTTAGATACATCCTCTGAACAAAGCAAAATGGTCACACCTGCTTTATCAATAAGAAAGTAGAACAGGCTTGCAGGATCAGACCAAGGTCTACAAAATCCAACATTCTTCTCCCAAAGTGGTTAGATTAGAAGAGTGTTCAAGACCATCTAAAAGACTAAGGAAGAAGGACAGTGCTTACTGTTAAATGGCTTCTTGAAAACAGTTGAATTGTTGTTGGCATCCGTCTGTTTTGGGGGACAATGGAGGAGTCCGCCTTTATAAGTGAAGTCAAAGTATTGGAAGGTTGCAGCACCTGCTATGGCTGTAGAGAGTGATGCAGGAGAAACATGTTTTGTCTCCATGGGAAGGCCTGGCTGAAGTCATCATTTGAGACTTCTCTACACTCCACATAGTGAAATATTTTAATTTATTTATTAATGCACTTTTGCATACAAGGTAATCTGTGGGAGTGGGTGGGGCATGCTTGAACAATGTTGTCTCTTCGGTCTTAACATTGGTTCTCTCTTCCTAGCTTAAAGCTGGAATTACTACAGATGTTGATGCTAAGACTTCTCGGCTTCTATGGATTGGCTTAGCCTTAATGTCAACCCAAGGTGGAGCCTTGGCATGGCTTACCTGGTGGGTCTATTCATGGGATATCATGGAGCCTGTTACTTACTTTATCACCTATGGAACTGCCATGGCGTTCTATGCTTACTTTGTGCTTACTAAACAGGTGAGTCTCAGTAAATTTGGAGCTGTAATGTTAGCGGAATCTACATGGTTATCATAGTGAGAGTCTGCAAGTACATATCTGTGAATCTTCTAAAGTATCCTAACAAGGAGGCCTAGGATTTCTTTAGGTTGTAAAATGTCCATAGACAAAGGTTGGCTAACCTGCAGCCCTCCGCTTCGTTGGATTCCATGTCCGATCAACTCTAGCTGGCATGGCAAATGGACAAGGGATTGTGGGAGTTAGGATCCTTTAGCTTCTGGAGGGCCACAGATTCTCAGGTGGGCACAAGTGCACCACCAGGTAGGTTTTGTTATGCACCACTCACTTGAAGGCTTTAAAACGTATTTGACTGGATGCTGGTTCCTCCCTTTCCTTTGGAGGGCAGTTTGTTTTCTGCCTTCACTTGAACTAGACCTATTTTGGAATAGACTGTCCTATTGTTCTGCTCTCCATGGGGTTCATATAATTTTGTGGATGCTGGTCATTGGATCTATAAAGCTTCTATGCCTGGGGCTACATGCCTGAAGGGTCACCTTCTGTCCTTCAACATATCCACAATCAACCAAGAGTCCTTGCCTAAATGTGAAATGCATGCATCTCATCCATACCATATTGAGTGCTTTTTTTTCCAGTGGCTGATTCACTCTGTCACCTTGGGAGAGTCATTAATGTCTTGGGACTTTGAATCAATCATCTATAAAGGCTAAAATTAGTTATATGAAAGAGTCACAGTGAGGTGGCTTCACCTTTCAGTCTTCATGTGAAAGTGGCCTTATAAGAATAATCCCATGTGATAAACAGCACGTTGCCACATGCTGAAAATTGCTCAGATTTGTAACGTGCATTTCATGGTGATTATTTCTACCTCAAAAGCTATTATGAAAACGAGCCCTTACCATTTTTGAGATATTTCTGTTTACTGATTTGATGGGACTAGGAGTCTAGTAGATACTCTGTCTCTCATATGCTACATTGTATGTTTGGGTTTTTTTTACTTTTTTAAAGGGGGAAATGGGCTTGAAATCTGAATTGATTTTTTTTTTAAGCACTTTATCCACATTTAATGACTGCAGCTGCAGTAAAATGGACAGCTCTACAATTATGATCTCCTGGTTAACATTTCAGAGTACTCCCTTATATTTTGTTTTCTTACGCAGGATTATATTTACCCAGATGCTCGGGACAGGCAATTTCTCCACTACTTTCACCAGAAATCCAAAAGCCAGAACTTCGATGTGGATCAGTATAACAAATTAAAAGATGATCTTGCAGAGGTTAGTTGCATAACTTGCTTTGAGTCAATACACTTAAATTTTGTTCTGTAACATAAAAGTGGCTCCAAAAATGTTTTGAAATCCCAACATTGGCCCCACTTCTACAGCTGGCACATTTCAGGCAGTAACGCTGTAGTCTGTTGCTAAACAACATGCATAGAAAGCACACTCTTGTAGCCATATACAGGCTTCCTTTTTGAAAAGTGGGTTTAAAATGCATATTGACAGCCACTTGACAGGTGAGGAAGAAAAGTAATAATCTTACTTTGGAGGAAATGGGTACAGCTTCCCTTTCCATCTGCTGCAGCAGCTGTGATTAGTGTCAAGAAGATGTGAAATGGAAAACTCTCCAACTCCAAAGTAAACAAACCCTTATCTCCCTTGCTGTCTCCAAAAGCTAATGGAATGCTTCCCAGCTACTTCAGTAGGCTTCAAAACAAAAATGAATAGTGTTGACCTTGCCAGGCCAGCTCTGCTCAAACCTTCCAAGTCCATAGAGAATTGTTTGGATTAGGGACTTCAGTGCTACTCCTCGATGACAATTTACAATGCACCAGCTGCAAAAGAGAAAGCCAAATCATAGGCCTGCCCACCTTCTATATCCCCTCTCAGAACTGGCGAGACATTGCCATAGCCACCAGGTGCAGAAGATGACCCTGGCAGTGTGTTGTGATTTGCAGCTGCTGCCAGCGGCTGCTGCTTTCACTGGATTTGCCAGCCAGGAAGAGGATTCTGCCATCCTAGATGGCACATTAACTTGCTTATGTGATTGCCAGGAGCTCACTGTCAATACAGCACAACACAGTTACAAAGCCAATAGCTTCCCTTGCTATTCTCAGTGCTTCTTTGTCCAGTGGCCCTGTTGGCATCTTTCCCTCCCTGTCACTACCTCTGCTTACCCTTTCAGATTTCAGGCATCCCTGGAAACGTGTTGCAACTCATGGGAGTCCTAGGTTCCAGATCTTTGGGGGTTGACCTTTAGCAATTTGTAAGCCGAGGTATAGGTTTTGCGTTGGAAGACATTCCCATTAAACACTTGACCACTGTTTGATGATTAAACTAATTCTAACACTGGTTGCTCAGTGGAAGAATGCTCATGCTGTTATACTTTAGTATATATACTTGCACTAAGTAGATTTGTTTATTGCATTTATATCCTGCACTTTACCAAAGGGTACTGAAGAAGGGAGTGCCCATAAAAGTCCCTGTTGAAATGTCATGCTGTACGATGGCCAAACCAACTTCCTGATTTTAGTTAACTGAACCATACTTAATTCTAATCAGAGGTGGGAGGGACACACGAACCTGCAGGGTGCTCTTGGTTGTTAAACCATGTAACTAGGCAGCGTGATGTTTGAGATGTATATTCCATTTGTTCCACACTACAATCTGTGAGATGAGTGATCGGCTCATGGTGGGCATCTGGATTTGAAATGTGGAAATCTGACTTCTTTGCCACCATTGTGTCTACTCAGTGTCACAGAGCTAAGCTTGCACAGGTGGTGAAAGGCCTGTTACAATCTGGCCAAAGCAGGGGAAGTGATAGAACCATTGATGCCTGCTGTGAGCATCATGCAAGGCATTTTGCAGCTGAAATCTGCTTGCATTAGATCTGAATTGGATTCCAGTTTTTGAAATGAGATCAGAGAAATGGACAGACACCTTGCAGAAATGAAACCAAATGCATATATGCAGCTAGACCCTTGCCCTTCTTGTGCCCTTAATGTGGCAAGTTTAGGCATATCCAGTGGGGTCCCAGAGATAATCAGTGCCTTCCTTCAAAACTTTGGGAAGCATTCCCTCTTAAAAAGGCTTAAAAATTACCCTTGAACCTGATGAAGCTAACAACAGTCACCATGCATCCAGTCTATTGTCTCTTAATGTGGTCAATTCATGGTTGCTCCTTAGCAACAGTGTTTTCTAAATGACAGTGATTACTTGGATTAGTTCCCATCTGGTTTTAGAGCAAAGGAGCAAATACCCTGATGCTAAGTGATTTGGCAGTTTTGCCTTCCACTTTCCTTTAAGAAGAATCTCCACTGCTTTAAAGGTTGGACATGGCTTTGAAGCTCGTCTCCTTATCATCCTTAAAAGGGGAACCTTTTTCATTCCCTTCTGGCCAACCTTCAGATGGGGTGTGGACAGGCACATGCCAGTGGTGGTTGATGGTCAGAGCTAGAGGCCAAAGTGGGAAGAACTTTTTACCTTTGTGCTGCGGGCTAGTTTCTACATATGCTCACACATTCTCTTTCTTCCAGGCAAGAAGAAGGCACAATCAGAGGTCAAGGATTCAGTCTAGCCAAGCAAAAACAGTGTGGCCTGGGATAGAGTCCTGAGGGCCAGATAAACAAGCCTAGAGGGCCATGTTAGGCCTTCAGCTTTAGGTCCCCCACTCCTGCTTAAGATACTAGTCCTCTGCTTGCTCACCAGGCTCTGCAACCTAAGCTAGCCTGTTACTTCTTAATGCTATGATTTTTAAAGGAGTGACTACTCCTAAAATTGTCCCAGTGATACTTGCCACTCATTCATTCATATACAAGTGTATGTGTGCACACTTGATATTCCTCTTATTACGGCTTACTGCCCTTTGTCCATCGTTTCAAGTGGTTGTAAACACAATTTCCTTCTTTGGAATTAAGTGGGGGAAACAGTTTTAATGTTAAAGTTTGCCATAGCTTACTAATGCAAATGCATGCTGTGAGATTTAAAAATTCAGGAACCCCTTATGTAAATAAATAACCACAGGGTTTCCTGCAACGAGAGCAGATTTCCTCCATGCGATATATAAAGTGTTTCTCTAGAAGCCAACAATTGGAGTACCTTTTATGCTGACAGACGGATGCAGTTAATCTATCCAGTTCCTTAGGCCTAGATGGGGAATCTGTGTCCCTGAAGATGTTGTCGGACTCCCAACTCAGAGATGGTGTTTCAGTCCAGAAATTACTAGAGCCCACAGGTTTCCCACCTCTGCCTTAGGCTCAAGGTTATATAAATGTATACAACTACTAACCTAAGGGCCAGAACTATATGTTACAGCAAGCACTCAAGTGCTGGAGGGCAACATGCAGTGAAATAACTGGTGGGAGTTAATAAAACCAGTTCCTGGTTTATTCCTCTCTACCTATGCCCCACAGTTGTTTTTCCTTCAACTAAACAAATTTCTAATCTTGGAATTAGGGGAGGTGGAAAACATTGCAGGGATTTTTGGAGGAAGAGTTGGACCACATGAAAAATAAAGGCTTTTCAGTGGTATCTGTGGAATGGTGTCCTTGAGGAGATGCACCTGGCTTTGTCCTTGTCAGCATTTAGGCACCTGGCCAAGACCTTTTTTGTTTATTCAGGCCATTGGTAATTAACTTGCCTCCTAAGTTGGTGCGTCTTGTCATCCTTATTGGGTCAGCATTTTGTGTATTTTGCAATGCTTTTTCTGCTTTTGATTTGCTTTTATTTGTTGTAGTTTCCCTCTGAGGAACCCCTTCTTTGCCTTGTAACATGACTGAATGCTAACAGCCATCCAGATGGCATTAACTAGGCATCAGAAAGATTCTGAAGGGTTTCACACCTGCAAGCTCATCAGTTTATATTTGTCTCTTCTCACTGCTAGGTGGAAGAATCCTTGAGGCGGCTGAAGAATCCCTTACAATTGCGTCTTCCCATCGAAGAAATAAATGACAAACATTAATTTTTTTGATAATTATTAGCCTTGTTGAATTGCCTCATAAGATTTGAAACTGGAGTATTCTGGACTAATGTAGTCCTTCTGTTTTTGAAGGTGTTTGGGGGGTGAAGAAATCTACAAGGAACAGCTAAAACTGTTCCTGATAACCGAGATTTCTTTTTCATGTTTTACAAAGAAATTCAGACTCCCCATGTATATAGTTTGTTTCTTAATACTGTTCACAATAAAAAGAAACATGTAGCAGCTACTGTTGAATTAATAATGCATACTTGATTGAAAGAAGAGACAAAAATGATTTTTAAATTTTTTATTTTAATCTGGAACCCCTCTATTTGAATGTAACTTTATAATAAGGTAAATAAAAAAATGCATTGCTGTTTTGGGCTTATTTTATTTTCTGAGTTAAGATATGTTCTGCAAAAAAAAAAATTAAAAAGCACCTCCTAAGTTTTCAGGAATCCTCACATGCACAAATAGTTTCAGAGTCTGTGGCTTTTTATAAACATATAAAGCTTCTTGTTACATTTAAGATGCAAAGTTCATGAGGCACAACTCACCTGTACAAACATCACCAGCCCCAACATCAGGGAGCAAGACAGTACATGTCCTAGCACCTATAGAACAATAGCTAATGGCCTGCAGTAGGTCAAGCCACTTAATAATAATTTTGAACTATAAATGGGATGCCTGGAACTCTTTTGACCATACCAGCCAGTTACACCAGTCAGTGGCAGTTGCACAACTGAGTCTGACAGTGTTCAGATGGTATTTGCCAGGCTAAAGTATGGGGATGAGGTCAGATAATGAAAATGATCCCTACAAAAGCATTATTGTATGGGGGGGGGGGGAAGAGTACAAATCTAAAGTTTCGAAATGAAGCTTGCAAACTCATGCACTTGAAAATAGTTAAGTCTGATTAACTGCTTCTTTCTTGCCCAAATGTAAAAAGATTGACTTATTTTCCAATACTCTCTGAGGTTTGGTAAGTATAATATTGATTTCTAATCCAATAATTTCAAATGCAGTGCATAAAAAGTACTTCCGGTTTTAAAATGCTGAATTTTATGGAAAGTTCAACATTGTATAACTTCCTTTCAAATTTCTTTTCGCAATTTTTCTAACAAGTTAAAAAAAGTCTGTCAGATTTTGAAATTATCTTACAATATTTACAATCACTTTTTTTTAAAAAAAAGCCCTTGCTGGTTGTAATTTGGTTACTTGGGCCTTCCATTATTGCTACTTTGTAGTTTTGCAAATCGTCTTAGTTGATCAAGAAAAACAAGGGTGATTTTTTATGCAAACTGAAATAGTGCACACTGACAATGCTTGGCAGTGCAGTTCCAAACATCAGCTACGCAGAAACAACCCCGTTGAGTTAAGTGGGAATTACTCCCAGGTAAAAGGGTACAGGATTGCAGCCTGAATCTATTACCCCATACGTCAAGATTGTGGGTAGCTTGAGATACTGTTACTGCTCCTCAGTGTTATTTTGATTTTGGGTAGAAATGCAGCTTCTTGGTCAACATTGATGCAAAGCAAGGAATCTGCTTTTTCCCTATAGCATTAAGATCTTTGCACATATCCACTCTGCGGTGAGCCACCTTCCTGTTAACCAGCGTCAGTAGCTCTGTGAACTCCAGGGAAGAACCATGTTTTCTTATCATCTCACACAGATCTTGAATGTACCAAGAGCCATTTACCGTCTCGCGGTGAGAATAGTACCCTGTTGCAAAAAGGGGGAAAGGGTATTAAGTCTTTGTCATGTCTGCAGAAAAGCCTTGGCTCTGAACCTGCATTCAATTATTATTTTTAAACTAGCAAATAGTAATTCAGAGATTATTAAACCTAATTCCATGCTTTGGGAAAGCTGAAAATAATCACACACCCTGATCTAAAAACATGTTTCCTTTGTCATCAACTAACTTTTTAAATAAATATGCTTAGGACTGCAGCCTTAGTTGGTCTTGAGGGATATTCATTTGTGAAGCAAGAATGATTAAGGGCTTAAAAATATTTTTTGCACTATTAATGAGTACACCTTGCAGCAAGAATCCCAGTGTTCACCTTCAACAGCAGAAGACAACAGGTGTACATCCACTTTGGACAAAGCTTTAATCCCAAGGCAGATACTTAAAAACTCTGAACTGAGGTAACCTGCCTAAAGCAGTCTAGTCTCAACGCTTCAGAGATACCTCTGAGCTACAGAGGGTGTTTTTGGTTTTTTACTTTCTCAAGCCAAATTTTTGAACCTTCCACGAACAACTATTAAAGGAAATGGATGTTTTTTGCATACATTTTTTCTTATCACAAATATAGCATGCAACCCTGCACATGGCAATAGTACAAGTATACACAGAGACTAACTTCCAAGAAAATTGTCTCTTTCTTTTGTAGATAACTGCCACTTCAAGGAATCAGCAGTTACAGACAGCCGGGGGGGGGTGTGCATTTTACCTTCTGCAACCGAGTAACACATGAGGAAGTCTGCACCAGCAGGCAGTGTATATACAGCAGCAGCATCGACTAGTGTTTCATTGATTTCTGTTTTGCTATCCACTGTGTCACGATGAAGGACTGGGTCATCATGCCTATCTCCTCTGCATGCCTGTGGGAGGAGAAACGGTTGGAAACGAAGTCTCACAGCTAGACACCATTCTAACGCAGAACCCTTCCGAGTTCTGCCTTTGTTGACATACACTGAATACATACTGAAATATTTGGTTACGCTTTGCTGAGTCTTTTGGTAGGATGACTCAGCTTAGAAAGTGCAGCAAACACTGGGGGAAGGGTGTGTGTGTTTCACTTTGGAATTGAGTTTAGAAAGAAGCATGCCTTGTACTTCCTATCATATGCATAAACCAAGGCAATACTTAGAAAAGCAAGGGAATAAAAAGTGTCTCTGTGATACCGAAGAGATTCCAATAAACTGACACATGAAGTTCTGTCTATCCTGAACTGAGGGCCGGAACTGCAAGAAGCAGCAGATAACTGGGTCATGGCCTATTCTGTTGGAGGAGGGGTTTTTGTGTTTCGATTTTTTTCTTTATCTCTGTATTGTTTCCAATAAATATGCAACTGTCTCCTCCTGCCTTCCCTAGCCTGGTGGTGTCCTGGTGAGAATTCCAGCCCAAAACACCTGGAGGGAATCATGTTGTGGTTTAATTCACGAGCTCCACTTTCTCACCTGAATTATAAATACTTTTGGCTTCCCAACTAGGCTTGGGCATTTGTCTCCTCTGAACATCTTGGTTAATTCCTGTATCTTTATTTTAGCATCGTAGGCATAAACATGATCATCTTCTCCATGGCTCAGGAAAATGCACACGAAGCAGTCTGCATCTTCATGCTGGTCTGTGGACACTGCGAAACAATGCCGTTGAGAAACCTTATTTTAAAAGCAATGGTTGGTAAAGCAGCGAGTACCCTGGGGTCATGTTGGAGCTGAGCTTAGCAAACCCAAGCTATCCCCACACCCCTAAAAGGGAAAATAGCTCATGCTCTTTTATACTAAGATGGATTGAAAATATGAACCATATTTTGCTCTCGATTGTATCACTGGAAGTCTGCCGTATCCAGCACCTCTGCAAATTCCTCATGGGGCCCTGAATCCTGCACAGCTGCCCTTTTGTATTCCTACTAAACCTCAAAACTAGAGGTTCTTGACAGAAACAGTGTTCAGAATGAAAGGGACATGGGCTTCAAGGTGACCTTGTTGCCTCCATCAGGCCGGATTGATAAGCATCCATTCTAGGGACTCGGGTACCCAAAAAGCTACTGCTTGGGCTATTGCTGTATCTAGATTCAAGGAAAGGAAAGGAGGCTCCTTACAGGCAGAGACTATTAAGAACTATGGGTGGAGCAAACAGTGCTTTCTTCATAAGTGTGGGTGAGTACTATGAATGGAACAAGTGCTTATTTAGAGTCAGGTGACTTAATTGGAAAGGTTATTAAACTACTTCGATATTGCCTGCTAATTCAAAGATACATTCCCACTCAAATTCTAGTACCTTAGGCTGCAATCCTACCCCCGCTTTCCTGGGAGTAAGCCCCACCGAATTCACTATGACTTACTTCTAAATAGACACGATGAGACTGTGCTGCAAGTCTCTTATCACAATTTTGCTAGAGCCTACTTGGTGCATTCTGGCTGTTCTGGAACTGCAGTTCAAAACCAGCTTTGTTTCAGACTTGATATCACTGCTGCAACTTTCCAGATTTAAGTCAACCACAGCAGCAGGTTTCATTCACTGAATATAAAACACACTCCTTTACATTGTTGGAAGGCTATCTACTCCAACGTCCTGCTGATGCTGGAATACACTACTAGAGCATCCCTGATGTTGGTCATTCAGTCCCACTATGTAGTAGGAGACTTACTCTAATGGAGAGTAAGTCTCCCACTACCACAACACAGTCTTCCACCTTTCTTCCTAATGGTGCAACAGAAAACATGAGTGTTTCCATCCTAGTGGCAGCCCTTCAAATATTTGGCCATCATATCTGCTCTTACTTATTGCTATTGTCATAATTCAGCTATTGATTTGTCGATCTGGATCAGGCATAGGCAAACTCGGCCCTCCAGATGTTTTGGGACTACAACTCCCATCATCCCTGACCACTGGTCCTGTTAGCTAGGGATGATGGGAGTTGTAGTCACAAAACATCTGGAGGGTCAATTTCGCCTATGCCTGATCTAAATACTTTGGATCAGTTCAACTCTCATAAGGAAACTAAGCAACTCTGACAGTACCATATTTCTTTTCTATGATTTTTTTTTTTTTTACTGTAACACGTTTTTATCAAGAAAGGGTTAAACAAAAGGTTTTAAGTTGAACACATTCACTATTAAAGCTGTATAACAATCATAGCAGATTTTACTCAAATAAAGCAAAGTCACTTACCGTTGTAAATGTTTTGCAACACTTCAACTGCTTTAAGGTCATCAAAGCACTTCACTTCAAATCCAAGCTCCGTCAAACTAGTATAAACAGGAACAAGAAAAGTCTTACAAGTTGCATTTGTTTCTTGATTTTTCTCTTCTTGAGAAAATGCAGCATTAGAAATATGTGGGGTACTAATAACTAACCAATGACATATGGCATGGTTTCTCCAAAACAGCAATAAAGGAACAATAAAACTACTTTTAAAGAGAAAGCTATCCCAACTGTTTAACTTGAGTAATCTGCTGGGAAGCAGTTTACGAGTGGCTTGATCTTAACTGAACAGGAACCAGGGGTTCCTTTCGAAGCTTTCTTGGGACTTCTCAAAGCAAATACTGGATCAAAAAAGCATATTGATAGCTTAACACTCTCTCCTCTGCACCCCATTACTGATCTGCCATGTAATTTATTGGTTGAAGGAGAGAGGGAAAATAAAGTGTTTTCTCTCCTACAACTCTTAACAGGTTGCTCTGTGTACTCCTATCCTGCACTCAAAACTGCTTAGAAGCCATTTTTGGCAAGTAGATGGTCTATAAATTAAGAGAAAAATAATGTGCAGCCACAAGACTGGGCTGGGTGTCTTCTAAGGTACACTTTCAGTTCATGTGGCGTCATGCTTATCTGCAAAACACAGGTGGCTTGTGACAGACAAGTCAACATGGGAAGGGTTGCCTAAAAGTTTGAAAGCTGCATTCAAAGTGCTTTATATATAGTCATTCTTTGAACTGCACCTGTAATGTTCACCTGTATATTGGCCAGTGGGAAAAGACTCGTGAGTCATAATGACCAACTAAGAAGAACATGTCTGAGGCAGCGTTTGAACTGTGGGCTTCACAGCTCATGCTTTTTTAGTCCTTATAGTGTACTCATTGTCAGGGCGAGTCCCAAGTGGGCTTCATCATTTGTATACATGATGATTTTGTCTTTAAGAAACTTCATTCTTTGGTATTTTTATGTATAAATGGCATGAAGTTGTACTGGATTCTCCCTACTCCGCCCACAAACTCACACATGCTTAAAAATAATTTGAGAACATCTCCACACCTGCGTTTTAGGTTATCCCTGTCAGCTTGGGTGCCTCGTCTCTCTGGTAAAGTTAAGTGCCAGAAAAAACGTTCATGGTTGAAGATCAGAGCAAGTCCCCTCCTCTTGTGGTTCATGTTATACTCCACTGCTGGATCAAAAAGCTGGATGTTTCTACAAAAATAAGGAGTTTTCAGTTATTAAATCCAGTCTCCCTCTCTCTCTCAAATGACACCACCTTGATGAATCCACTGGATCAAGCCAGGATCCAAAGAACTGTACAACTACTTATACATAGCCAGAGGACTTGTATGCTTCTAAAATAACAGGTCCCAATTCCATATGCCAGTTGTAGTTTTGCCAATCAAACAGGATTTATTCCATACGGAAATAGTCCAGTCATTGTGTATACACACACAAATATAAACACATTGCTTTAGGATAGAAAATTTACGCAGCACGGACTGACAACTCTTAATTCTGTGATAAACCCAGTTACAAAAGTCAAATAATCAGCAAGCACAATTTTGGCTGCTCCTAAAAAAGTTATCTTTTGTACTGCAAGCACTTCAGAGCGCAGCCATACTTATTAGAAATCCAGTAAATATTGAGGGTGTGGTTCTTAGAACAACAAGCATATACAGTGGAAAATACTTTTCTGTCTCTTGTTTTCAGCTACAAACAGCTGTTCAAGGACAACAGAGATCCTTACCTTTCAACAATGGCATCTGTTTCAGTGTGGTTTTGCTGTCCATCTATAATTTGAAAATAATTCAAAACATGGTTGGCCCAATATACTTAAAGGCACAAATGAAGTACATATAAATGATCTATTTTTCAAATAAGCTTTTAAAGAATGTAGCATCAACATGCTCCAAAGATGTCTTCATTTGAGATAACTGGATTTGTTCCTGTATTAAGATTTTGCTGTAGTAAATCAGGAGCTTCTGCAACTCTTGCCCCCCAAATCTGTAATTAGCAATCTAAAAAATAGCACCACTACTTTGCCTATTGTTGTTGTTTTAATGTATTAAATTTTGCTGACACCTTTCTCAAACAAACCCAAGGCAACTTACAACAATATAAAAATATACAAGACAAAGTGAAACAAACTGAAACAAAGTGAAAAACTGGCATTTATCCATACAATATGCAAAATGTAAAAACGGAGCCCCAATATACCAAGATCTCAATAACACTGTGTGTTCCTGTAAAGAAGGTTGACACCAAGACAATAATTGCTTATCCCAGAAATTAATTGTCTGCTTTCCAGTATTATCATATGCCTGAGAGCAGAAGAAAGTTTTTACATGCCATCAATTGTACTTATGTATGAATAGGTATGCCCAGATTTCAGTCCTGCTTTTCCCCTCCACTGTTTCTGGCTAACAATAAAAAACAGCATTTCATCTTTTAAAATATTTTACAACTTTTGCCCTAGTTAAAATCTTGAAAGTGTATCTAAAGATCTATCTTTCTCAATCTTTTTGAAACTCGAAACTTCTGCCTCCTGTCTCTACTCTCAAAACTAATCAATTGTCTTTTGCATAGGTGGACATGCACAAATCCTTAGAGGACTGTTTGTGTGTATCGTTGGATCACAGCACCTGCAATGAACAGGGGAAATAACAGGACGTGTACATTCCATTCTAAATGCACATACAGAGAAGCTTCATTAGAACAATCAGCCATGCCTACAAACTTAATGTGTATTAGTTTATTCCCTATGCAAACAATCCAGCTTGGGTTAATGAAGCAAGAGTGTGCCACCTTCCCATAAATCAGATCCACCTCTGAATGTTTTCACCTCCACAGGAATACACCCACACCCCATCTGGGGAGGAAGATTTTCTTCTCCTGCTTGCTCCCCTGTTCTGTTCTCACTTAGAAAAGTTTTTGTTGTTGTTGTTGTTGTTGTTGTTGTTGTTTGGAAGCCGCCCAGAGTGGCTGGGGAAGCCCAGCCAGATGGGCGGGGTATAAATAATAAATTATTATTATTATTTCTAAGTGGGAACAGAACACTTTTTTGAATAGCTTTCAATTATATTTTGAACGAACAGCAGATACTTTACCTCTGTCTTGCAGTACATTCTTGCTGTCCACATGGATTTCTCCTATGGCAGAAAACAACATATTTAGTGATGCAGCAAAAGTGTAGACTGTTCACTTCTTTTCTGAAGTTCTATATATAATTGTGTTGGTTCCATGGCTTTGTAGATTCTGCCTTCTCATTAAACTCAAGAAGACTTTAATCCAGCCATGGCCAGGTGTCCATGCTGTTTTGTGCAGCTGTGTGCCTGCAGAACAGTGATGGGGAAATTATAGCCTTCCAGACACTCTTGAATTACATACAAGACCTTGTCTCTGGCCATGCAGGTTAGGACTGATGGGAATTGATGCGGCTCTAAGACAAAACACGGGTTAGAACACAAGGGTTCCCAGAGAAATCACAGCCACTGCACTCCTCCCCTGGTCCACCTGCTGCAGCAAGGTAAATCATGATTGGGACTAGTGTGCTGACCAAACCTGGGCTCATAGCTTGTCTTCTCCAAAGAAATCATGAGCTGTAAAACGAAGAAGAAACTTACAGCTCACCCTTTCTTTGGAGTAGAAAATGGAAGTTGATGCTGCCCTAAAGACTGTCACATTGTTGTTGGCACATGAGACAATGGAGTGTGCCTCTGGGGGTGAAGTCAAATGGCTGCATTAGCAGCACTGAAGTGACCTCCCTGGAGCACAAACCTGGGCAGTGTTTATGGATGTCCTGAGCTGCACAAAGACAAGACTCCCCCCCCTCCCTCTTGGCCTCACTGATGTGTTTCAAAGGAAAGCAGAGGGATGCATTTGGCACCAGCTTGGCAGGAGCTGCTGGAAGATGGCATCCAATTATCTTACGGATGCCACTCTGGATTTGTATAGAGTTTACTCCTCAGCCTTGTCTTCTCCTGAAGATATCCCGCAAAGCAGCAGAGGTTTAGGGTCAGAGTTTTCCTTCTCCTAGATGGGCTACCTTCCCAGGTGGATGAGCCCCACCTGCCCCTCATTTCCCTCTACAGCACATGCAGAAACTGTCGTCTTGACCACTGGTCTTGTCTGCTCAATCCGCAGAAGCCTGTCTTCGCATGCAGGGGAAGTCCCTAACTCACTGAAGGTTTGAGACCCACCAGGCCAAGTCAAAGCCATTCTCGGGCATAGCTGTCAACTTTCAGATTTGAAAATAAGGGATCAGCAACCTCACCTGTCCTAGGGACAGTCTACAGGATATCTAACAATCTGGGATAGCAGCGGGAAACGGCGCTGGAATAAGCGAATTTCGCACACAAAAAAAATGGAAGGTTGACAGCTATATTCTCGGGGTGTGGCTGCTGCGGCCACCCGCTGACAGCTTCTAGGCATAGCTGTCAACTGTCCCTT
The DNA here is from genome assembly GCF_951804945.1 of Podarcis cretensis. Lineage (NCBI taxonomy): Eukaryota > Metazoa > Chordata > Lepidosauria > Squamata > Lacertidae > Podarcis > Podarcis cretensis. Next base: position 25,535,492 of record NC_137178.1, read on the forward strand.
ATTTGGCGGGAAAGTCCCTTATCCCAGCGCAGTGTCCCGCTGACGTCCCTTATTGATGATGTCCCTTAAATTTCCCGGGTTTCAAAGGAAGCAGCTCCTCTCCCTCCCTCCCTGCCGGCCAGGGAGGAGGGAGGCTCCAACTCTGTTGCTTGGCTGCGTTGCTCACCCAATAAGGAGTCTAAGAGCTTGCATGCCTTGTGCCGGCCGCGTTGCCTGGGGACTCGCCTTTGCTCGGCGCTTCCCAGCGGAGAGGTGACGTGGTTTTCCTTGCTGCATCCCCTTTGCCGGGTTGCTGTGCTGTGGGAACCACCGCTTGAGGCTTCCTTTGGCTGCTGGCTGGGCTTTCTGCCTTTGGCTCGGAGGGGCTCAGAAGTTGAACATACCGGTGTTAGGAAAATCCCTTATTTTGGGTGCTGATCCCTTATTTTCGAGGCTGCTGGTCCCTTATTTTCAAATCTGTAAGTTGACAGCTATGCTTCTAGGAGCCACAGGTGAGAGCCGAGCGCACCCTGTACTGTTCTTTCAAGTTACCCCCCAAATGTGGGCGTGGGTCTGGCTGGCTTTGCAGCACAAAAGAATAACCGGCTCTCCCCAGCAACCAAGCACCCGACTCCCTGCCCTGCGGCAGCGACAACAAAGGTGCCCGGCAGCTACAACCCAGCCCAAAACACAGCGACGCGGCCACGTGACGACAAGGAGAAGGAGGGGCGGAGCGGGAGGAAACACAGGAAGGCGAGAAAGAACAAAGAAAGGAGGCGAACAAAAGCCGACTCGAAGCCAGGAGGACAAAGGCCGGGCGTGGACAGCAGTTTTGCTTTCTCTCCCCACCCCACAAACGGTAAAAAAAGAATACCCCTTAGTGCCCCCCCCCCGCTTGAACTAAGCCTCAGGAGGTCCGTGTATCATATATTGATCACTAAATGCAAGTACAGATGCACAAGCCATTCTTTCCTGAACACGAGCATTCTGCGGAGGATGAGAGTTCTTGCATGCACACCACCCATTTCAAAGAATCCTGGGAATCGCGGGCTCGTAAAGGGTGCTGGAAACGGGGGCTCATTGAAGGGTGAACTGCTGTTCCCAGGGCTCTTCCGGGGAGCAAGTACGCTTGAAATGAGCTGGGTGTCCCCCTGGTTCCCATTCAGATGTTGACACGCAGGCAGACTCCAAACCCCACCGACAGGATCCCTCGCTCTCTCCGGGGGTTAAAGGAGGCGCGCAGCCTTCCTACTGGGGGGCGCCTTTTGGAGACCCGTCTCCCGCGGCTGTTCCTCCCCGCCGGTAGAAATCTCCGAGCCCTGACCTTGCAGGCGGAGAAGCCGAGCAAAGGGGACGGAAGAGCCGCAACCGGCTGCACCCGAGCCGCTCTCAGGCTTCCTGCCCCGCCGCCCCTCGCTTTCTCCACCAGTGCGCAAAGGGCGCCTTTGTGCACGGACGCCCCTCGCGCTCGGCTTCCGGCGCCTACCTGAGCCGTTGTTGGAGTTTCTCTGCCGCTTGGAGCTCGCCATGGCGCCCGAGACTGAGGGAGGAACCCCCTTGGGTGCTGCTTCTGCCGGAGTCAGCGTTTCTCCTCCTCCAGGCAGCCGCCTTCCTCCGCCCACCTTTTTCTCCCCCTCCACCCAGCCCGAGTTATCTTCCTCGGTCCCTCTCGGTTATGCAGGCGGGGCGTGGGCTGCTGCTCCTGGGTGCCAGCCTGGACGCACAGCTCGAAGAAGCTTCCGTGTTCCTTCCCTCCGAAGGTCAAAGGCTTGTCCCCGAGGCTTGTTTTCGTTGCCAGCCCCCAACCCTGCCGTCCCAAGACGTGCCCAAGCAAAGCAACAAATGCCAACCGCCTCCCCTCCCCAAGGTGTAGACAGTAGTTCCAAGGCTGGCCCAGTTGTGAGGTAGAAAAATAGCACAGGCTCTCTTCCTGGGATTAAAAAACACATTAATAATAAATAAATAGCGGTTTGCTGCCTATTACCTAATGGCTGGGCCGGTCCTGTTTCTACAACTTAATTTATTTTTATTTTATTGTATAATTTTTCTTAAATTTTCTGTTTTACATTTTAGAATATTCATTTAAACAACCTTAAAATATCAATGACTTCCCTCTTCTCTTTCCATGGCTCACTGCAAAACATAAATCCCTGCATGTTAGTAGGAGCAGTCCAGCACATTTTGCCGCCTGAAGCAAAATATGTTGTTCAATGTCTGTATAAACAATTTGGATGAAGGAATTGAAGGGATACTCATCAAATTTGCAGATGACACCAAACTGGGAGGGGTAGCAATGCAGAATCAGAATTCAAAATGACCTTTCCAGATTGGAGAACTGGGCCTAATAATAATAATAATAATAATAATAATTTATTATTTGTACCCCGCCCATCTGGCTGGGTTTCCCCAGCCACTCTGGGCGGCTTCCATAGAAACCAAAAATACAGTAAAATCACACGTTAAAAACTTCCCTGAACAGGGCTGCCTTAAGATGTCTTCTGAATGTCAGGTAGTTGTTTATCGCTTTGACATCTGCTGGAAGGGCGTTCCACAGCGTGGGCGCCACTACCGAGAAGGCCCTCTGCCTGGTTCCCTGTAGCTTTGCTTCTCGCAATGAGGGAACCGCCAGAAGACCCTTGGCGCTGGACCTCAGCGTCCGGGCAGAATGATGGGGGTGGAGACGCTCCTTCAGGTATACTGGGCCGAGGCCATTTAGGGCTTTAAAATGGTTTTCAATAGGGATAAATGGCAGGTTCTACACTTAGGCAGGAAGAACCAGGTGCAGAAATATAAGATGGGGGACACCTGACTTACTAGAAGCACATGTGAAAACGGTCTCTAGGGATTTTGGTGGACACACTGAAAGGAAATTTCCAAAAGGCAGTTTTTCTGCCTTTATCTATGGGTATTCTCATTGCCTCCATCACCACCCCGCAACTACTGTAAGGCTGTAGTCCTCCTCTAGAAAGAAAATGTAATTGACTAGACATAAAAATGGTTATCGTTCAAGGGTGTGTACCAATGTTTCCACTTGACAAAAATAAAACATGATATACAGGCTGCTGGCAGGGTGGTAGATTATATAAACATCACCTGTGATGTAACCCAACACAAAAAAGCCACTAGGAGCGTCTCCACCCCCATCGTTCTGCCCGGACGCTGAGGTCCAGCGCCGAGGGCCTTCTGGCAGTTCCCTCATTGCGAGAAGCAAAGCTACAGGGAACCAGGCAGAGGGCCTTCTTGGTGGTGGCGCCTGCCCTGTGGAATGCCCTCCCATCAGATGTCAAAGCGATAAATAACTACCTGACATTCAGAAGACATCTTAAGGCAGCCCTGTTCAGGGAAGTTTTTAATCTGTGATATTTTAGTGTATTTTTGGTTTTTATGGAAACCGCCCAGAGTGGCTGGGGAAACCCAGCCAGATGGGCGGGGTACAAATAATAAATTATTATTATTATTATTATTATTACTAGCATGACATATGCTTTTTCTAACATGTAACATACTGAAGACTAGGAATCGTATCTAATGGTGACTTTGGGCTAGCAGATGTGTGTCTGCTTGCATAAGTTAAACATCTGGTTGCTACTAACCATAATTCCTCCTACCCCAAAAAGCTTTCCCTGCCAGCTGGGTAGAGAATGGGTATGGCCCACAAATTGTAGGGAGGGTTGGTGAAAATGGGTTGTCTCACCTTGTTAGCAGAAGCACTTCTAGCACAAAGGTACCATTGACTGCAACCCAGTAACTCAAATTGATCTATCCCTACTTAAATGGGAGTGAGCTCCAATGAATCCATTGGGACTAACTACTGAGGCGTGTATAGGATTGTGCAGCAAGTGTAATAATGTAAATGCTGACAACTTCCAGAGGGATCACTGTTTGTAGGTGGAAAAGCTTCTTCATGAGGCTGGCAATTTCCCACTTAGTACCACTAAATCCAGTGTCTTCTGTGGTGACCACTTCCAGGACCGTCTAATTAACATTGCAGGAAGCTGCCTCATACACTGCTCCGCCTAGGCCTGCATGTTTGGATGATGGGGGCTTTCAATAGTTTCAGGTAGAAGCATTTCCCAGCCCTATATCAGAGACTGGACCTAGGAAAATGTGCATGCAAAAAATCCTCGTGCTCTACCATTGTGTTATGGCAGGCATGTCCAACAGGTACATTGCGATCTACATGGGGTGTCCCATGTAGATCACGGAATGAAGTTTAGTGATCACCTTTGGTCAACCCGCCCCTAACTCCTGCAATGGCACTGGGTAGATCACAGCCGGTCTTTTTATACTGTGAGTAAATCACAGTCTCTTGAGAGTTGGACGTGCCTGTTATGGCACTCCTATATAAGAATCACATTTTCTTTCCAAACTTAAAGTTCAAACCTTGGTCAAGGTATAACCGGAATCTTTGATCTCTTAGTCACGGTTGTGTCAACCCTGTGCTAAGATAAATAAAAAAAACTATTGGGTCACAGTAACCTGATTTCTGACCCAAATACAGTATAAATTTATTCAGTTTGCATTAACAACAATAATAATAATCATCCCAGGCACATACTGACATGCTGTTATTTACCGTATTTTTCGCCCTATAGGACGCACTTTTTCCCCTCCAAATATGAAGGGGAAATATGTGTGCGTCCTATGGGGCGAATGCAGGCTTTCGCTGAAGCCTGGAGAGCGAGGGGTCGGTGCGCACCGACCCCTCTCGCTCTCCAGGCTTCAGGAAGCTATCCCCTAGCCGTGGGTGACCCAGCTCTCCCAGGGCTGGTGGAGAGCTTGCCTGCACCCAGAAGCTTGGGGCGCGCTGAGCTCCGCACGCCCCAAGCTTCGGGATTAGCGCAGCGCTCCGCTAGCCTTGGGAGAGCCGTGTTAAGTCGCGCGGCTCTCCCACGGCTAGCGGAGACCTTGCCAGCAGTAAGAAGCTTGGGGCACGCTGAACTCCGCACGCCCCAAGCTTCGGGATTAGCGCAGAGCACCTGGGGGGGGGGAGAATAATTTTTTCCCCTTTATTTCCCCCCCCCCCCAAAAGAACTAGGTGCGTCCTATGGGCTGGTGCGTCCTATGGGGTGAAAAATACGGTATATGTTTTATTGTTAACTTTAATTATCTTTTAAATTGTTTTAATTATTTGGTTTTAACTGGTTTTCATTGATAATTTTAATATTTCTTGTAATTTGTTTAAAGGTTTTTATGACAGTCAAGCAGTATACAAATCTTTAAATTGTGGGGAAATACAAAGACCTATGTGGAGTATGGAAGCCCAACTACCACCTGTAACTAGATATTTTCTTCAGAACTGCAGACGCCTTTTCTTCTGCAATCTAATTTTTCACCAGGCACGATCATCTCAGTATAAAAGGCTAGAAATAAACTTCCTTTTTCAGAAACAAAAGCAGGCATTTTTCAGGACATTGTACCAAGTGCAATAGTTTATAAATATATTGACATTTTTTTGAATATTCAGAAGGAACCTTGGTCACTATTTATATAACTGACATTTCAATGCCAATAAAGTCTTATGCCATGCTTGTTGAATTAACATTTGTTAAGAATGCAATGGGAACATAGCTCAGCATTCTGTAACTGGCCAGAACTTTTATGATTCCCCAGCATTAAATGGTTAGTATAAATGCTTCTACTCCAAAGTGTATTTTAGTAGGGGGGTATGTAACTCTATCAGTTCTAGATTTTAGATCCATGATTAAAGTTTACACTCCTTCAAACTTCTCCAAATTGAAGTTCTCTTGTTTTGGCTTGCCATTGCTTTCATTAAAATATCTAGAGAAAGTAGTTTGCTCTTCCTTTCCTCTGGCTTTGGTTTGTGTTTCGCAGATTGCTCCTGCTGAACTTTGTACCTACGGCAAGCTAATAATATAAACTACTAGCTTTGAGTCACATTGCTAGGAATGCTCTTGGCAGGCCAAGCTAGTACTGAAATTTACTGTTTGAATTGCATCTTCATTGCACTTGTGTATTTGGATGAAAGGTTGTTATAGTGTACTTTTTTGGAGCCTTGTATTAAATACTTCTTCACAAACCTAAAGCTTTAGTTCTGAACTTACTCTTAAGCAGAATTTTATTGAAACAAGCCAGCTTCATAAGTCAGTAAAGTTATGACTAACCACAGTTTGTCTAGCTTCAGACAATTACAGTTAGCCAAAAATGGAAGGGAAAGTTTCTGACCTTGCAGCCACACTGGGTGCTGCAGGCTCTCATGTTACATCCAAATGCAGCTAGAACAGGGGTCAGCAACCTTTTTCAGCTGTGGGCCAGTCCACCATCCCTCAGACCATGTGGTGGGCCGGACTATATATATATATATATATATATATATATATATATATATATATATATATTTGGGGGGGACGAACAAATTCCTATGCCCCACAAATAACGCAGAGATGCATTTTAAATAAAAGCACACATTCTACTCATGTAAAAACACCAGGCAGGCCCCACAAATAACCCAGAGATGCATTTTAAATAAAAGGACACATTCTACTCATGTAAAAATACACTGACTCCCGGACCATCCATGGGCTAGATTGAGAAGGCGATTGGGCTGCATCTGGCCCACAAGCCTTAGGTTGCCTACCCCTGAGCAAGAATAAAGGCTTATAAAATGAATCCTGCAGATTTTCCTCAGTATAGTATGCTACTCAGTTAAGTTTTATTTATAGCAAAATGACATGACACACACACAGCTTTGACTCTTTAATTCTTCTCCCCCACTTTACACAAATACAGTTCTTTTTTCCCACAAATTTTCACGCTAAATAAATCCCTTATTTCCCAGAAGAAAATATATCACAGACCACTTTTCAAGTAATTTCATTCAGTAGTTTCTAGTGCTTGTGTGTTCAGAACTTGAGAACAACTCAGCATTAAAAGTTCACATTCTTTCATAAAAGACAAAATACATTTGACAAAAAACTTCTATAAAATCAAAGATTAAAAAATGGAACACCCATTTTGTAGGTTTTGATCCAACTAAAGTTGGTTGTGACCAAGTCCTATTAAAATTAATAGGGCAGACAGCCCCACTGTTTTCATTTGGTCAGTTATAATTAACATTAGCAGCATGGGAACAGATTATTTATCATAAATTACTTCATTTTAAAATATATATATAGAAAAGATTAAAAGAATTTTTTTCTACTAATGTCAAATAGGCAAGTACAGACAAATAAATTAGAATCTTTTTCTATTCAAGTCAAATGCGAAAGTACAAATAAATTATTAAAAATCAAGTGGGAAACAAACCTTGCAGAGTTCTCAAAGCAATTCCATAAGCCTAAAACACAGAAACAATGGTAAAAGTATTCATTAGTCATATAATTTAGTTCTGAAACAGTACAGAAGAAAAAGGTTTGATAGTCAAATGCTCCGCACACTAAATGCAAATATTTCTCTTGTTCAGGCCAATAATACATATTAAGACACCTTTACTTCGCAGAATGTCTATGTGTCTAAAACACTTGATTAGAGATCAAAAATAATTTTACAAATTTATAGTGTTCTTGGATAACTGGGGGGCAAGGGAATCAATAGCTTGGTTTCATTGCTTTGGCAGATGGATTTGATGCACCCTAGAATTCCAACATGTAAACAACTTAACTTTGTCAGTTAAAACTTTAAGGGAGATATGCAACCAAGTAATCCTCAGAGCAGATCCAATGAGGTTAGTGTGCTTAATGTACACAGTAGTGGATCTAGTCTGAATATGACTCAGTTGGATACTATCTATAGTTTTAAGGCACTTGAGAATCTGTTGTATAAATTGATTCAGATGCATCTAAGTCACATTAAGGCAATTCTTAAACACTGAGATTAATAATCTGACATGCTATAATTGTTGTTAGAGGCAAATAGTGTTCTGGCGCCTATTCACTCAAAAGTAAGCTCCACTGGAATCTGGGGTGAGCCGAGAGGCAGTTTGGGGGTCGATGCTGGAGCTGGTAGGAAGCGGTTGGTGAGTGAACAGCAGGATGGCTGCCACTTTTGCTGCTTGGTACAAAAAGGACCTACGTACGGAGACCTTGAAGGCAAGACCTGTCCACCAAAAGTCCATTTCCCGAAAGGAGACCAGACACAAGGAGTTTAATAAAGGCAGGCAGTTTGGATTCATTGATGTCAATGCACAGACATCAAGAAATGGTGAGTCTCCACCGCTGGAGGAGGCAGGTGAAGGGTACTTACTAAGGAGCAGCACAAAGTCAAGCCAAAAAGCAGGTGTTTCAGCTAAGTCTCATGAACAGGAGCATTTGGTAATGCTACAGTGTTACAAAGCTGAGAACAAACTTTGGAAGTTAAAAGAGCAGAGAAAGCCCGTATTTAAATGTGGGCAATTCAAACCAGGACGCGGGTGGCGCTGTGGGTAAAAGCCTCAGCGCCTAGGGCTTGCCGATCGGAAGGTCGGCGGTTCGAATCCCCGCGGCGGGGTGCGCTCCCGCTGCTCGGTCCCAGCGCCTGCCAACCTAGCAGTTCGAAAGCACCTCCGGGTGCAAGTAGATAAATAGGGACCGCTTACCAGCAGGAAGGTAAACGGCGTTTCCGTGTGCGGCTCTGGCTCGCCAGATGCAGCTTTGTCACGCTGGCCACGTGACCCGGAAGTGTCTCCGGACAGCGCTGGCCCCCGGCCTCTTGAGTGAGATGGGCGCACCAACCCCAGAGTCTGTCAAGACTGGCCCGTATGGGCAGGGGTACCTTTACCTTTACCTTTAATTCAAACCAGAGGCACCTGCCTTCCTTTCAAAATCAACAAATATACCGGTGCTTAACAAGCCCAAGGAGACGGTAACAAAAGGAGCAAGTGTGGAAATGCGGTTAACAAGGTCACAGAAGAAGAACCAACTGCAAGGATCAGTCAGACCACCACATTCAGTGATGGTACTTAGCAAGGGCTCCACTCTGCAAACAACTCAGCATAACCAGAAGCAGATCTACGTAGACAACCCCCCCCCCCCCAAAGAGAGGAAAGGGGCGCAGCCTACAACTTCCACAGCTGCCGCTGGAAGAGTTACAGGAGCCACAGCTGCTGCTCTGACCAAAATATCACAGATATCCCGGCCTGCTGTGAATGCAGGTCTTCCGCTGCAGAAAACAGAAACAAGTAACAGAAAACAGCAGCAGAGAGGGGTCAAAAATGCAAAGGCAACAGTGTTGTGTGGCATGAAAGAGAACCATTCAGTGGAGCCTCTTAAAGAAGGTGTGATCACCCAAATCCCTTTGGATACAGCCACGGAGCTTGAAAAAGATAACCTTCCAGCCCCTATCATCCTGGCTCTTGCACCACAAAGGAGAGAGTGCTCATTTGCCCCTGAGAATTTTGTGTTCAAGCCTCTGGAGGGTTTGACCACCTACAAAGTCAAGCCAATGTCAGATGTGTTCCTGTCGCCCAATCTTTGCTGGAGCCCTGCAAAGACCACCAGCAAAGTGCCTGGAGAAGGTGCTCTGGAAGTTTTGCCACAGGCAAAAGCTGTGGGCTTAAAAAGAAGGTCTCTAGCCCAGGAATGACAAAGGCAGTGCTTCAGGAACATCCATCTGTACTTGAATTTCCAGGTGCTAACACAGAATGTGCAACTAAAGAAACAATGGATGCTTCAGGAACATCCATCTGTACTTGAATTTCCAGGTGCTAACACAGAATGTGTAACTAAAGAAACAATGGATGCTACTCCCTTTGAAAAGCAGATCAATCCACAGAAAGTGGACCAGCCAGCAGGTGATTCATCTGACCCAGCAGGAGAGCCACAACAAAACTGAATCACTCAGGTCCTTCCTAGGTTCTCTTCTCTGTGACTTCTCCTGCGATGGTGCAGTACTTGGGCTCCAGCCCAGAATGGATGGCGGCCTTTTCATCACTCTGAGGAACCAGGCGGAGAAATTTGTGGCCAACCCAAGCAACGACCTCATTGTTTTCTCTCCCCTTACTTAATCAGAAGGGGCAAAATAAGTTTGATTTTTATTTACAAACCAGGATGGGTGGGGGGAGTGGGTAAAAAGAAAATTTACTGTGGTTTTTGTATGTTAAGTACTATTGAATGTTTAATAAAGCTTGGTCTGTGTCTTGGGGGGGGGGGAGTAAGCTCCACTGTTTTTAATGGGGCTTACTCCCAAGTAAGCACGCAGAGGATTGCTGTGTAAGGCTGAAAAATCTAAATATACTTACTAAGTGAATACTAAGCCTCAGTGAATAGTGAGACTTAATTGAACATACATAAGGTTCATTAATTAATTGAACACACACAGGACTGAACTACAGAAGCAGAAACTGAATATCTACTCAAGGGAATATTCCACTATAACAGCAGCATAAGATTGCAAACAAAACCCATACATTTTTAAGGCATTTCCCTTCTGTCCATAAAGCAAGGCTCTGAGGAAATGCCAAATGCTGGTAAGACCAAAGTTTGACCTACTTTTTACCCCATGCAATAGTTACAGGTGTTCATCTCTATCAGTTTAAGAGCAGCATCCACAATCCCCTCAAGAGGAAAAACTCACATAGAGGTACCACTCCGAGGCCAGTTGCCAAAATTGCAATTTTCGCTTTCAAAGTTGTATGCAAAAGATCCTTAAAGATTAAGGATGCACAGGTGACAGAGGGAAGAAGTGCTATATAAAAAATTAGTGTCTTCTACAGAAGTGTAGACCAGCTTGACGCTCCGACTGTATGCTTTGAACAGCTTTGTAACAACAAAAGGGCTCTCACAATACAGATGAACTGAACCAGGTCGAAAGCTTCTCTCTTAAAGGTCTGTCTTGTCTTCATACCGACACATACATGCTGCTCTTTGACTGTCAAGGTATGGCTTGCATCCTAAATGTATGACTGCGTCAAACACTAGTTGAACTGTTGATTCACACGCTGCAAGGAGAAAAAAGCAAATCAATTTTTAAATTCTTGTACTGAAGCCCAGTTGTCACTATAAAGAAACAAAACATCCAGTTAACCTAGACCCAACGCAAGGTATGCAGCTTATTCTGCTGATTGACATAAGATGAAATTTCAATTTATTGAACAACCAACTTATACTTGTCACTTTCATCACTATCATTGCTCAGAGTAAGACCACCACCATGGGAATTGAGTTGGATGTAGAAATACGATCCATGTAGAGGTACCAGCTCCACACGTGCTTGAGATAAAGACATGTAGTCAGCTATAATGTGAGTGAGCCCTATATCTGTTTGGGCAAGTTTAAGGTTTGGTGGGCATCAGGTTCATAGCAATACACAGGCAAGTCAGCTCCTGCAATAAGACAGAAGTTGCTTGTATTTTGCACTGCGCTGATCACAAATACAGCCTGCAAGATTTGGCTATCTCATAAGTGTGACTGTGGCCAGTCTACACTGTGTCAAAAGTAGAATTAGCCCCAGAAAAAGACATTATGTTGTGGCCTTCTTTGCACCAAACTTGCAGAAATCAAAACTGCAATGAAGGCCTAAAATTAGGAACTGGCAGATAATAAACCATCAAGAGAAGCTTTTTATTCATTCATCATATAGTAAATCTAATAATCACTCTCCACACTGCTATAGCAATTCGTGGAATTGCTACATGCTAATGGCTTGGCTTAGGTAGAACATCTGCTAGGAGGACATGTCTTTTTCACATTCTACTGTAAGTGGAGGAATGTTCAGTGGTGACACAACATAGAACAGCATTTGCAAACAGGATACCCTCCAGATGTTTCGGACCACAGTACAAAACCTATTCCAGTCCAGGACTACACTCCAAAACCTATTGACCCAGCCAAAACCTATCCCAAAACATCATCTTACAGAGCTGCACAAGAAGAGAAGAATTCGCCCAAACTTTTGTGCAATGATGAACACAATCCATACTTCATCATCTGTTAGAAAGTGCTCTTCTTTATAAGCTGCACACAGGCACTGGAAAAACTGAACAGAGTTAAGTCACGTTACTTTGTGCCTCCTGGTTTTATTATTTCTAATAAAACACTACCTACAGTTATATGTAAGCTCTGTAAATATCCATTACAGCTGTGTTATTCCAGACAGGCTTACCTTGTACGCTCTCTGGTATTCCCAGTGTCTTCTGTACATCTCTACAGATCTTAGAGAGGCAATATTGAAACTCCTCGTCGCAATCGTGTTTTTTGTTGCCACAGGTATCGTAACACCTGTCATGTTGATTGCAGCATTTTGTCATTGAAGGAATGCCAATGTCAAACTGAGAAGCAAGTTATAATAGTATATAGTATTATAATATAATAGCATTCCTTGAGAACAGTTGTGAGACTTGTTATTATTATTTTTAATGTACTAGAAGATGAAATTGTGTCTCCTGAGGGAAACTCATGTATTTTGTGGTTTTTATATTGAAATTTTATATTGTGAACCACCCTGAGATCTGCAGATGAAGGCTGGTATATAAATTTTAACAACAACTCTGAACCAGCTAGAAGAGGGATGAGTTTATACTCCAAAAATATATCAAGAAGTTAATAAAACAGATCAAGTCTTAAAGGAGAATTTTAATAAACCGAATAAAGAAAGGCCCACAGGAAATTTAAGATGGAAATTGGAAAAGGATTTTCATCAGAGAAACCAAATTATAAAGGTTTCTCTAAAGCAGTCATGGGAGCAGAGAAATACATTTCACTCTAACAGCGCTAGATGAGTTTACCATGGTAATCTATGCTTTCTTCTGATGCTTCAGCTGTGCAGGGATGGCTAACCTATGGTTCTCTAGATATTGTTGGATTCGAGCTCCCATCAGCCTCAGCCAGCATGGCCAATGGTTAGTGATGGTGGCAGATGTAATCTAAAACATCTGGAGGATCACACATCTTAAAGTAACTAGGAAAAGGGGACCCCAGTTACTCAGTTTGGAGAAACTAAACATGGCACTTTGTTGTTCTAGCTAAGCATATATTCCAGAGGAGCAGAAACCTAGAATTTGCACATTCAGAGACAAACTGATAATCACATAGGGGTCAGAGAGGACTTTTTGAACATATTGGCTGATAATCTTGTAATGTGGTTTCCTGTAACAAAATTTACTAGCTTTTGCCGTACAGGATGGTTCTATTATCAGATTCTCAATGCATCCTGCCTAATACCCTCAGCAAAAAAAAGGAAAAAAAGGGGGGGAAGAGTTGATCTGTTTACAGGACCAAGAGAGACAGCTTTTGCACAACAGGAGCATTTAGGCTGGCAGAATAAGGGCTGGTTGTCTTGACATGTGAGATGACAATGCAGGAGAAACAATTCCACGGTGCTTCTTCATGCAGTACATGGTTAAACTATGGAATTCGGATTCATGGGAGGCACTGATCCATGATCAACCTAGATGGCTTTAAAAGAGGACTGGACGAAGCCATGGAGGGTAACGCTACTGATGATAGCAGTAATACTTCAGAATACCAGCTACTGGAAAACACAGCAGTGAAGAGTGCTGTTGCGTTCAAACCTTGCTTGTGCGTTTCCCACAAGCATCTGGTTGGGCCACAGTGAGAATAGGATGCTAAACTAGATGGGTCATTGGCAAGACCCAGCAGGCTCTTCTTATGTGTTATGGGATGGGATTCAGCTGGTGGAGTCGGCTGAATGCGGACAAGGTGCTGGCAGCTTAGACGCCTAACTGCATTCTCTCTAGACTTCTGCGCCTCTTGGCTTACTGAATCTAGCAAAGAGGGTTTTGACTAGTTGGGTGCAAAGTGTGGTTAATGCTTCAATGCACGAACAGGTGGTCCCTGCAGCCTTGAAAGAGGCGGTGGTGTCACTACTTATAAGGAACCAGCTGTGGACCCCCTTGTACTGGAATAACTACTGACCAATCACAAATAACCCCTTTCTGGGGAAGGTAGTGGAGAGAGTAGTGGTGGAACAGCTGAAAACCTTATTGTATAACATAATCCCAATGTGGGTTCGGGCCTGACCATGTAACTTTTTGTGCTAAAGCACCTGCACAAAGCATTTTTGTTTATCAAAGCCTATCTAGACACAGATGTTGACTAGTTCAATCTTTTTCCTGTTAATTTTAATTATCTTTAAATGTTTAAAATCATTATAAACTGTTTTTATTAATATTATCTGTAAATCGTTTAGAGGTTTTACTACAATCAAGCGTGTGGGAATATGGTCATTTGTCCATAAGAGCATGGGCAAAAGTTTATTATCGCAAGGATGATTTCATAGCAGAAAGCATTGCTTGGAGCATGATCAATGCGTGAAGAGCTCATGCTGCCCGATGATTGGTCTACGTAGCATAGCCTGATCAAATACGTGGTCTGGTGTGAGAACATGAGACTAATGTATTGTATTGTCTTTTATCTGCTGACTGAGGCAAAGCTCTCTCCTTGAATTTGTATCTTTTCTGGGACTCACAATAAAGGTTGGGGCAGCAGCAGCAGCTTCTAGAGAGAGCTGCGGCCATATTTCTGCAACTGATCTTGGTGTGAGACTGATTATTTACGGATGGCGAGCTGGTTCTCATCATTTGGTGGCCCGTGTGACTACCTTCGGACTCCACGTTGTTTCTCATCGTCCAGCGCTCACTACACCTTTTTCATCCGCTTCGGATCCCAGTGAGTGCTCCCTGTCCTTCTGCCTTTGTGGGGCAGTCTCTTTCGGACTTCGACTGATTTCGGACTTCACGACGCTACGGTTCTCTCAGCACCCACCACGCCCGGCACGGGTTTCAGGCGCCATTCATCCTTCCTAGGATCCCTGGTGAGTGCTCCCTTGTTTCGCTCCTTTTCATCCTTCGTGGATCCCTACTCTCACTATTATGGGGCTGTCTCTTTCTGCACCACAGAAGAAGTTTTTTGATGAACTTAAATTTCTCTTGGCCAGTAACAACCTTGTTGTCCTGGATGCCGACCTCAAGGCACTCATAGAAGCCCTGGACACCCACTGTCCCTGGTTTCCTCAAAATGGCACTTTGAATTTAAAAGACTGGGAAAAAATAGGGCAATTTTTCCAGAACCATCCTCAAATTGATGTCAAAGTGTTACATGCCTGGTGTAAAGTCTACAAAGCTATGTCGAGTTTAACTCCTGCAAATATTCTCCTGGCTGCTGCATCGGCTTTTTCACCTACCCTCCCTCCTTCGTCTCTATATCTCACGTTGCCTTCTTCGGAACTACCAGTTTATGTCCCTCCAAAGCCACCACCTCCTCTGCCCAAGGCATCTGGCATCGCTTCCACCCCACTTCAAGAGGCCCTTCGTGCCGCTGCTCCGTTGTTGGCTTTTGATTCTACAACTCCTAATCTCTTTCCTGTGATTGTTCCTGCCGCCCCGGGGGGAGGCCCAGCACAGTACAGCACAGTTTGATTTGAGATTCATAAAGGAAGCTTTGTCTTCTGTGCCTGATGATAAAAATGAGCGAGATGGCCGTTGGGGCAGCGTCAGACAGGATCCTACAGAGCCTTCTGGACAATTTGTCGATCGCTTGTATAACACCCTTAAGCGGCAAGTTCAAGACATGGCAGCCCAAGAAGTGATTGTTCACCAGCTTGCGTTTGATAATGCGATTAAGGACTGTAAGCAAGCACTACGCCCTTTGATGACAACTCCCAATATAGCCATTGCAGATATGCTTAAAGCCTGCCAGTCAGTAGGCACTGAGACGCATAAAGCTCGCCTGCTAGCCATGGCTTTGTCCACCACCATGTCTCAGAATCCTGCCAAGGATAAAACCTGTTTTGGATGTGGCGAAGTGGGTCATTTTCATGCGCAGTGCAGATCTGCCACACAGCTATGTCACCCCAGCACAAAGTGCTCCATCTTTGATACAGGCCAGGACTTGTCAATTTTATGAAGCACATCTTAGATCTCACACTGGCCACCCTGGGTATTTGGCAGAAAGGATTTTACGCCTGCTGAACTTCACTTCGTCTTCGCCCAAGGAGACACCAGCGCCTTGAAACCGTATTTTACGCTGTCTGCCTGTGGGAATCTGCCTTCTGACCTCAACCCGCCCTGCAGTCGGAGACATCGCCACACTGACGTGCTCTGGATAAAGTCACCTTCTACAGCTGTTCCAGTGTTTCTGGCACGTTGAAAGGCCATCTTCGTCTCTACTTTTTCCCTGGGAAGCCACTTCAACCACCAAATATCATGACAGTTTTGCTGTCTCTTGTTTGGGAACTGAACCTGGCTTTGAAGGATGCCCTCGCTATACTGGCATCGCTTGGATTTTAACCCCCAGATATCCTCTTCTTCTCTCCTCCCTCAGGAGTCCTGCCCCATGGTGTGTTCCCCTGAGCATGTACAGAAAGCTGTCTTGGAACTATTGTGGACTCTTGGCAGGACAGGGGGTGAGGGGATTTCAGTGTGTTCCAGTTGTTTCATTCTTGTGCTTTGGCATGGTTCCCGGACAGATAGCAAGTTGCAATGTGGTTCTTTAGCAGGGCCTGAGAAGACAATGGGCTCTCTCTCTACCTTGTTGCAATCTTTTAGTTACAGCAAGCGGGATATGCTTGGCTAGTGCCAGTTGGCTGCTGAGAAAAATGATTTTGAAATAACTGTCAGAAATAAGAGATGTAGCGCTTTAAAAAAGTTTGTGCCTTGATTCATTTTCATTGTTGTATGTATATATCTGATCAATCGACTAATATCTCCGCTACTATTGATCATATGGAACAAATGATAGCTCATAATCCTTTGAACCCACCCGAAGGTTTTGATCCATGGGAATGGCTTTCTTCTTGGTTGCCTAATAGAACATGGTTAAGAAAAATTTTGCTAATTGTAATTTTGCTTGTTGTAGGATTTATTGTGTTGTGCTGCTGTATTCAATGTTTGCCCTCTCTGGTTGCCCAATGTACTGCATGGTGGTATCGACCTAGACCCACCACAGGGGTTACAAGAGGAATTTATGTTGCAAAATATAGGCGCTTAGGTAATGAGATATATGATTCTGCTTAAGGTTCCCTCTTATAATATAAATAAGAAAAGAGGGGATGTGGGAATATGGTCATTTGTCCATAAGAGCATGGGCAAAAGTTTATTATCGCAAGGATGATTTCACAGCAGAAAGCATTGCTTGGAGCATGATCAATGCGTGAAGAGCTCATGCTGCCCGATGATTGGTCTATGTAGCATAGCCTGATCAAATACGTGGTCTGGTGTGAGAACATGAGACTAATGTATTGTATTGTCTTTTATCTGCTGACTGAGGCAAAGCTCTCTCCTTGAATTTGTATCTTTTCTGGGACTCACAATAAAGGTTGGGGCAGCAGCAGCAGCTTCTAGAGAGAGCTGCGGCCATATTTCTGCAACTGATCTTGGTGTGAGACTGATTATTTACGGATGGCGAGCTGGTTCTCGTCACAAGCGGAATAAAATTTAATAAAAAATAATAATAATAACTGGCCACTGTCTCAGAATGAAGGTTCTCATATTTTAGACCTATAGTTCTGAGGCTGCAAAGACCCCTCTTGGGAGAATGAGAAATTTAGTTTTTAAAATTTTACAAAAGTGATTTTGAGAGAATAATCACAACACTTTGTGCTTAGATGAAAACAATAGCCTACTATTTACACAGTTGCACATTTACTATTTATATATTACAGTCTCTCCTAATAATTGTGAGTGTTTTCATAAATTTAATACAGGTTAATCCAACTACATTGCCGTTTAAGCATCTTTCCTTCTTTTCATCCAAACACAGATGTAGCTAGTGAGCAGGAGGAAGTACTTGATAAGAAGATACTTACGTGAACTCCAAAAAGAGGAGAACCGCAGCCATTGGGTGGCGAAGGCTTATAGCCATAGCGAGGTAAAGGCTTATATCCTGTAAAATATAAAGAATTCTGAATACTCAACATGTTTCATTTCCACCTGATTAGATGTCTCAAGGCAAGAGCTCGTGAATAATATCCAACTGGTACAGATGTATATAAATTATCTGTACCGCAGAATTCAATAAAATAACCCAGTATAAGCTGTTATATACACTTGTGTGTTTGGAGACTTTAGCGTAAGGAAAATTATCCTCACATTTTATCCTCACAAAAACCCAGTGTTGGTTAGGCTGAGATGTGGTGACTGACTCAAGGTCACCCGGGGAGGATCATGGCTGTGTGAGGAAGTGAATCCTCACCTTCCAGGTCTTAGCCCAACTTTAACCACTACACCATTAACTTGGAACTATTCTGTGCTAAGGGAGCAATCCTATGTTCCCTGGGAGGGCAGCTGAGTGGGGTGGGGAGGGACAGGATGATGGAGATCTTTCTCCCTGGGGGTGGAGAGGGAGTTCTGCTGCTGGAGGTGTTCCTAGGGGAACAGAAGAAAGCTCTGCTGCTCTTACTGGTCCACCATACCCAGACATAAGCTGTTTTATGGGGATGTCAGAGGAGGCTGTGAATCATCAGGATCCTAATTCCCCTCATGTGGCCCTCAAGAGGTTGCCCAGAAGGGAATGTGGCCCTTGAGTTGAAAAAAGCTTTCTTGCTCCTCCAGAAGTGGCATCTCCTGCATCACAGAATCTCCCTTCCCTTAGGATTATTTAAAAAGATGCATTTCTCAAAACACATAGGATATCTAACAATTTAGGGAAAAGGTATACAACCATAGTTATGAAGTTATATTTTTCAGCAACACCATTTAAAAAGTAGCTAGTTTTCCACATAGCCATCTTCTCATCTCCCCAGAGATCAAATCGGTTTTAAAAACTGGACTCCAACTGGTTAACCTGAACTTTCAGTGCTGATGAAGAAAGAATGGATTATTTTACACAATGATTTCCAAATACTTCAATCCACAGTTTATCAAAGCGGTGCCTAAACACAGAAGGATGTATTTATAAAAGCTTAGTCTTTCTGTAATATAATCATTTGGCACCATTACAAGTTAACCTCAGACCTGACAACACTAAGAAGCACTCTGCTGGATCTGATCAAAGGCGCATCTAGTCCAGCATCCAAAACAAAGAGAACTTTGAGGTCATGATAAAACAATCAACAATACTAATACAGGCTTATTAAGCATCCAGGAACCAAGACAACAATGCACTAATCTTTACAGTCAACATTTTAAAAGGTCACTGTTGTTGGCTAGCATCACAAGTGAGATCCTAAGGACGCATGTAAGTATGCAAAGCTTTAAGATTGAACTGCCATAATAAGGTTGGCAAACGTATTTTAAGCTGCAGCTTTTACTCCTTTACATAGAATATGCCCCATTAAAGCTCAATAGAACTTATAGGTCTGCATCTTTCTACCAAATGGACCCAGTGTGCACCTTCTGATCTAAAGAGAGTTTATTTATAACATTTATACGCCAGTGCGGCATGATAGTTACAATGTTGGACTAGGACCTGGGAGAACAGGGTTCGAATCCCCACTCTGCCATGAAGCTCAATGGGTTACCATGGGCCAGTCACCATCGCTTAGCTTAACCTACCTCACACGGTTGTTGTGAGGATGAAATGGGAAGCAGAACAATGTACTGAGATCATTGGAAGATAAAGGTGGTATATAAACGTAATAAATAAAAAATACCTTGCCTTCTGGAACCCAAGGAGGTACATACAGGATTCCCAGGAGATCCCTTATCTGATCACACTTCATGCACCTTCCAAACTGTTTAGACTTGAACCTAACGCTTTCAAGATTCGGTAAAAAAAGGTAAAGGTACCCCCTGACCAATAGGTCCAGTCGCGGATGACTGGGGTTGTGGCGCTCATCTCACTTTACTGGCCGAGGGAGCTGGCTTACAGCTTCTGGGTCATGTGGCCAGCATGACTAAGCCGCTTCTGGTGAACCAGAGCAGCACATGGAAGTGCCATTTACCTTCCTGCCGGAGTGGTACCTATTTATCTACTTGCACTTTGACATGCTTTTGAACTGCTAGGTGGGCAGGAGCTGGGACCGGTACCAACCGGGAATTACTGCATTAACCTCCCTCCCGCTCTCCCCACTTCTTTAGGGCACTATCGGCATTACCATCGCTGCACTTATACTGACAGAGCCCATCCTCTCCTCCCAGGAGATCCAAAGCAGCATTCAGGTAAGTGTCGATCTTGTGGACGCCGTTCCTGATGGTCTTCAGCGTCATCCTCCAGTCCGGGGTCTGGGCCTCCTGGCACTGGGCGGGCAGGGGCCGCATCCCCAGCAAGCCGCAGGTCACGAGAAGCGGCAGCAGGGCCCGGCTCATCGTCTCTGCCGAGCGCGCAGGGGCCAGAGGGCCAGAACGCCGCCCACGCGCGGCGCAACGGAGCTCCACGGATTCGGAGGGCTCGGGAGGAAGGCGCACACGCTGCCGGGCCGGCTAGTCTCCCGTTCCTCCCGCGGGCAGCTGCATTACGCACGCACAGTCGCCGCCGCAGGCAGCCGCCTCGCCTCCACGGCGCTTACCGCTCGGAGGCCACGGAAGCGCTACCATCCCGGACAAGCCCCTCCGGTCCCTGTTTGCAGCGCGCCGCCCGCCTCCAGCAGCCCCGCCTCAGTCGCGTCGCGTCAGGGCGCTTCGGGCGCAGGGAAGGAAAGGGGGCGCGGCTAGCGCTCTCCCGGTAAGGAAAGAGGTCGTGGCGGCTGGAGGTAGGCGGTGTGCGGTGGGCAGGCGCTGGAAGCTCTTCCAGAGGCCTTAAAGGAAAAGCGCGCATTCTTTCCCTGGATCCCACGGCTTCCACTTCGGGGGTGGGTGGGTGACCGACCTGTATTTCGGGGACAAAAGTCACCTTTTCCTCCCCACTGCGATCCCGATAGAGAGCGCACGGCTGAGCGAGTGTAGTTGTTCTGCCTCCCCCGCCTTGCCTGAGCTCTTTTCACACCACGCTGTTTCTATTTTTCTTTTGGGGCTGGTTACCACAATTGGTAGAGTCTTCTGGCTGAGGGGAAAGACACAGAAAAATGGTGTGGGAGGAGCTAAATCCTTATTCTGGAGGTATACATTTAATGCGCGATAAATACAACTCTGGACAGAACGGGCTTTTGCTTTTCTTTTAAACGATTTTTTGCATTTTTTAAAAAAATAATTTTTTATACATGTGTGCGTATTTAAAGTTGTCAGCCCCAAACGATAGCATTTTTTAACTATATAGTGACTGTGAAACAATTATAGAAACTGAACTATCCCTATTTAAGTGCAATAGATGAGTATTTCACTCTTCCCTTCCAAGAAGCTGTTGGTAACTTAAACAGCCCAATTTCCTCCCCTGGTGTTGTCTATGTTCTCCCTAACATTTTGTGTCCATAGTACTATGAACCATAAACTTGCACAGTCTGGCCAGTTTCTGATTTCTTCAATTCCCTCCAGCCACACAATCCTCACCACTTTCTAGGCTGAAATTTCAGCAGCCTGCAACTCATTAGATATTGTCACGAGGCTTTACAATTTATTTTTCCCTTTAATTCACAAACTTCTAAATGCATGTGCTACCTTGATTGCAATGAGCTAGTAAGTTTTTAATTACCTTCACTGAGTCCCCAGCCAGACACTTTGCACTGGTGGCTGCCTCTGAACATGTATTGGTGGCCAGGGAATTGGCACACAGTCCTACAGAGAACATGTTGGGCTGGTAGATTTGTCCTTGGGTCTCATTTTCAGAAAAGCAATGCCATTTTCATATGTCGAAGTTCTCATGGACTATTACTCTGTTTAAAGCAAATAATAATAATAATAATAATAATAATTTATTATTTATACCCCGCCCATCTGGCTGGGCCTCCCCAGCCACTCTGGGCGGCTTCCAAAAGAATATTAAAATACTATGATACATCAAACATTAAAAGCATCCCTGAATAGGGCTGCCTTCAGATGTCTTCTAAAAGTCTGGTAGTTGTTGTTCTCTTTGACATCTGGTGGGAGGGCATTCCACAAGGAGGGCGCCACTACCGAAAAGGCCCTCTGCCTGGTTCCCTGTAACTTGGCTTCTCGCAGTGAGGGAACCGCCAGAAGGCCCTTGGTGCTGGACCTCAGTGTCCGGGTAGAACGATGGGGGTGGAGACGCTCCTTCAGGTATACTGGACCGAGGCCGTTTAGGGCTTTAAAGGTCAGCACCAACACTTTGAATTGTGCTCGGAAACGTACTGGGAGCCAATGTAGGTCTTTCAAGACCGGTGTTATATGGTCTCGGTGGCCGCTCCCTGTCACCAGTCTGGCTGCTGCGTTCTGGATTAGTTGTAGTTTCCGGGTCACCTTCAAAGGTAGCCCCACGTAGAGTGCATTGCAGTAATCCAAGCGGGAGATAACCAGAGCATGCACCACTCTGGCGAGGCAGTCCACAGGCAGATAGGGTCTCAGCCTGCGTACCAGATGGAGCTGGTACACAGCTGCCCTGGACACGGATTTAACCTGTGCCTCCATGGACAGCTGTGAGTCCAAAATGACTCCCTGGTCACCTGGTCCTTCAGGGGCACAGTTACCCCATTCAGGACCAGGGAGTCCTCCACACCTGCCCGCCTCCTGTCCCCCAGAAACAGTACTTCTGTCTTGTCAGGATTCAATCTCAATCTGTTAGCCGCCATCCATCCTCCAACCGCCTCCAGACACTCACACAGGACCTTCACCGCCTTCACTGGTTCTGATTTGAAAGAGAGGTAGAGCTGGGTATCATCCGCATACTGATGAACACCCAGCCCAAACCCCCTGATGATCTCTCCCAGCGGCTGCATGTAAATGTTGAAAAGCATGGGGGAGAGGACAGAACCCTGAGGCACCCCACAAGTGAGAGCCCAGGGGTCTGAACACTCATCCCCCACCACCACTTTCTGAACACGGCCCAGGAGGAAGGAGCGGAACCACTGTAGGACAGTGCCCCCAGCTCCCAGCCCCTCAAGACGGTCCAGAAGGATGTTATGGTCGATGGTATCAAACGCCGCTGAGAGATCCAGCAGAACTAGGAAACAGCTCTCACCTTTGTCCCTAGCCCGCCGGAGATCATCAACCAGTGCGACCAAGGCAGTTTCAGTCCCATGATGAGGCCTGAATCCCGACTGGAAGGGATCCAAATGGTCCGCTTCTTCCAGGCGTGCCTGGAGTTGTTCAGCAACCACTCGCTCAATCACCTTGCCCAAGAATGGAAGATTTGAGACTGGGCGATAGCTGGCCATCGTGGCCGCATCTAAAGATGGTTTTTTAAGAAGTGGTTTGATAACCGCCTCTTTCAGCGGGTCTGGGAAGGCTCCCTCACGGAGGGAAGCATTCACCACCCCACGAAGCCCATCGCCCAGTCCTTCCCGGCTAGCTTTTATAAGCCAGGATGGGCAAGGATCAAGGAGACAGGTGGTTGGTTTCACTCGTCCAAGCAGCCTGTCCACATCCTCGGAGGTAACAGATTGGAATTGATCCCATGCAATTTGACTAGACAGGACTCTAGCACTCTCCCGCCCCGGCCCTGCTCCCACGGTGGCGTCTACCTCTTCCCGAATCTGAGCGACTTTATCTGCAAAAAACTTTGCAAAATCATTGCAGGAGATCATGTGGCCCGTACTGGGCCCTGATGTAGCAGGTGGTTCCGCTAAATTGCGGACCACCTGAAAAAGTCTCCTGCTGCTGTTTTCTGCAGATGCAATAGAGGCGGTGAAGAAAGTCTTCTTCGCCGTCGCTACCGCCACTTGGTAGGCTCGACATTGAGCTCTAACCTGTGTCCGGTCAGCTTCAGAATGAGTTATCCGCCACCGGCGCTCTAGCCGTCTCAACGATTGTTTCATTGCCCTCAGATCCGTGGAAAACCACGGGGCTCTCCGGGCTCCATGCAATCGGAGAGGGCGCTTCGGAGCCAAACAGTCAATAGCCCTGGTTAACTCCACATTCCAGCGGGCCACCAGGGAATCAGCTGAAAGGCCATCAACATGGGATAAAGCATCCCCTACCACTCTCTGGAAACCATTTGGATCCATTAAGTGGCGGGGGCGGACCATCCGAATCGGTCCCACCTCCCTGCAGAGGGGAAGGGTCGCGGAGAAGTCCAGTTGCACCAGGAAGTGATCTGACCATGGCACTTCTTTTGTTTCACTTTTAGTTAGTGTCAGGTCACCAACATCCGTAGAGGTAAACACCAGGTCCAAGGCATGTCCGCGGCTATGGGTTGGGCCAAACTTATTCAGGGACAGCCCCATGGAGGCCATGCTTTCCATGAAGTCCCGAGCGGCCCCTTGTAAGGTCGTGTCGGCATGGATATTAAAATCCCCTAGGACAACCAAACTAGGTGTCTCCAGGAGAACATCCGCCACGACCTGAAGCAGCTCGGGCAGGGAATCCTTGGTGCAGCGGGGAGGTCGGTACACCAAAAGGAATCCTGTACTGCCCCTATTGCCCAACTTCCAGAACATGCACTCAGAGAACTGGGTCTTCCCAATAGGACGCCTGGTGCAAACTAATGACTTCCTAAAAATCACTGCAACCCCCCCTCCCCGCCCACAAGGCCTGGGTTGCTGTGCGTAAGAGAAACCTGGTGGACAAGCAGCAGCAAGAACAGGCCCGTCCGCTTCATTCAACCAAGTCTCTGTTACACATGCCAGGTCAAATCCCCCATCCATGATCAGGTCATGGATGGCAGTGGTCTTATGAATCATTGACCTGGCATTGCACAGCAGCACCTTCAGGTCATGTGGGTATCCCTTGCTGATTCTAGTATCCATCTGGTCAGGACCAGACCTGGAGGCAGGGATAGTCCTCAGACAACGACTAAACCTGCCTCCTCTGTAATGACATGGTCTGGTCTTAGCGTAACTCCTCCTCCTACCCGAGATCACTGAGATCGGTTGTCCCAACGCATCCCCCCCTGTGGAACATGCCGCAGCCATTTTGTTGGCTGGGACCCACTCCCCGGCAGCCCTGACCCCTCCCCTTAAGAACAAAATAAGACCTTAAAACAATGAAAACAAAACAAAAAAGAAACCCCAAAAAACAATACAAATAAATAACTCCAAAAATTACAAATCCATCAAAATCAAAACAAATTCCCAACTAAACATCCATCCCACCCCCACCCCATCCCTGCATATACAGTAATAAAAATGACAATAATAATAATAATAAAGAAATAAAAAGGAAAAGGAAAATTTTAAAACATTTTAAAAAGAACTCTGCACCCCTCCGGATCCCCCTGGGCCGCAGCAGCAGTGGCAGCAATCGTCCCTGTCAGGCCTGTCAGGCCCCGCCCTAAGCCAGATGGTGAGTGGCAGGAAGGAGCAGGGCCCTCAGACACCCACGCAGGAGAGTCCTCCTGGGCAGCAGAGCACAGCAGTCCTTATGGGGCTTCAGGCCCCGCCCCAGGCCAGATGGTGAGTGGCAGAAAGGAGCAGGGCCCTCAGACACCCACGCAGGAGAGTCCTCCTGGGCAGCAGAGCACAGCAGTCCTTATGGGGCTTCAGGCCCCGCCCCGGGCCAGATGGTGAGTGGCAGGAAGGAGCAGGGCCCTCAGACACCCACGCAGGAGAGTCCTCCTGGGCAGCAGAGCACAGCAGTCCTTATGGGGCTTCAGGCCCCGCCCCGGGCCAGATGGTGAGTGGCAGGAAGGAGCAGGGCCCTCAGACACCCACGCAGGAGAGTCCTCCTGGGCAGCAGAGCACAGCAGTCCTTATGGGGCTTCAGGCCCCGCCCCGGGCCAGATGGTGAGTGGCAGAAAGGAGCAGGGCCCTCAGACACCCACGCAGGAGAGTCCTCCTGGGCAGCAGAGCACAGCAGTCCTTATGGGGCTTCAGGCCCCGCCCCGGGCCAGATGGTGAGTGGCAGGAAGGAGCAGGGCCCCCAGACACCCACGCAGGAGAGTCCTGTTCTGTTGGGGAGAGGCTTACCACTCCAGTCAATATTTTATAAGTATGCATATTTCCCCCCACTGCAAAGAAGAAAAGGGTTTTAAAAGTGCAAGCAAATGTGTAAACTTTGGCTTAGTATAAATCTGAAGCATAGTCAAATACTTCATATGCACAGATGTCCACTTTTAGCAGTAGTATCCTGCCCAGTTTTCTGGGGCTTTCTGAAATTCTACTCATCTGAGACACAGCAATAATAGTTGAGTCCTGACTGCATATGCCAATAGATCAGTGTGGGTGGCTGATGTAAAGCAAGATTTGCTTCTGTGCACTGGTATGCTTTCAAACTGCTAGGTTGGCAGGAGCTGGGACAGAGCAATGGGAGCTCACCCCGTTGTGCAGATTCGAACTGTCAACCTTGTGATCGGCAAACCCATGAGGCTCGGTGGTTTAGACCACAGCGCCACCTGCGTTCCTTTTACCTATGCTTCTGTGTCTATATTTGAGGTGGTATAGAGCCCATATTGTATAGACCCGTGTTGTGCTTTGTTTGACAATGGAGAACTGGTAGAACGTGTAGATGGAGCCATATAGCATCAAGGCCTAAAAGGCCACTTTGTTCTGTATCTTGATGCAAGGCAAGACCACCTGCCCACCATTGCCATTTGAGAGTTGCCCAAGCCTAACAGTGCACAGATGTCAAAACCCAACAGCCCCCCCGATATAAACCATAGCTGTCAACCGTCCCTTATTTGGCGGGAAAGTCCCTTATCCCAGCGCCGTGTCCCGCTGCTGTCCCTTATTGATGATGTCCCTTAAATTTCCTGGGTTTCATGCTCTCCCGGCTCGGGAGGGAAGCAGCGGCTCCGGGTCCTCTGCTGCGAGAGCACGGGCACGAGCTGCCACGCCTCCATCTCTCCCGTTTCCCGCTGCGGGGCGTGTTGTGAGGAGACAGGTGGCAGCGGGTGGGCAGGCAGCCCCTCTCTTGCAAGACTTCCGTCGCGCTGCCAGGGGAAGCCGGAGGTGGCCTGAGGGAGGTGGAAGAGGAGGGATGGGGAGGGACACAGAAGGGCGGCGCTTCAGCGGCCGCCACGGCACCGCAAACGCCTCATGCCGGGCTTGCGGGCGGCGTGGGCGAGAGTCTCTCTCTCTCCCTCCCTCCCTCTTGGGCGGGGAAGGGCCGATGGAACTCCTTGCGCCAGGACGGCAGCCCCGACATGTTGCTTAGCGTACCCTCCAACCAGTGCAGCATCTTAATGTAGTGATTCCCCCTCTGCACCTCTTTCATAACTCTTTCATAACTGCAAAATAGCATGGCTCCATCAGTGCCGGATTTATGTATAAGCTAAGCAAAATCCCTTATTTAGGCTGCTGATCCCTTATTTTCGAGGCTGCTGGTCCCTTATTTTCAAATCTGTAAGTTGACAGCTATGATATAAACTCAACTGCAGTTCGCTGTGGTCCATTCACCTCTAGTGGCCTCAGCTGCTTTAGCTAGCTATATTAAGGGCTTGAATCATGTTTGTATTTGCTGGCTTCTGAAGGTTAGAATAATGATAACCTAGTTGAGGAACATTCCCCAGAGCCTTCTTGCTCATTGGAAGAGTCTGAAGTCTACTCCTCTGAGTCTGGGTGGTGATGACAGTGTTGTTTTGATACCACCCTTCCATCTGAGGATCACAGGGCAGTTTACAGTACTTCCCTAGGTTTTATCAGGTTGGGTGCAGGATCTAAGCATAGGTCCTCCCCTTAAATCAGGCTCTGATTTTTCTTCTGAGCTACTGCAGCATAACTAAATCCCTGAAGTTTATTGGCCCAAGGCCATGACATTCTCCATGCATTTTTGGAACAATAGGGAAAATAGCACCTAAACAGACTTCAGAGTTTTAAGGATTCTGCAACTGTTTGAAATGTTTGAAAATAGTCTGTATAGTAAGATACCTAAATATTCTCTGTCCATGGCTATTATGCCATCTTGTGTACGGTGGAGCCTGCTTAGCAAATCTCAATACAAAACCCACAATAAAAACAAACATTTCCTTGGTGGTATGCATCACTTTTATTTGAATATACAATAAGTACAAAAGAAATGCAGTAGCTGTTTAAAGAAGCACACATACTTTAAAATTTATTAAATGCAAAATTTCACAACTCATAACTGATGATCTTTCGCAGCATAATCCAACCAGAGCTGAGCACTTCTAACTTTCACAGATGAGAGATGGGAAATCAGTGGCCTTCCACATGTTAATGGACTACAAATCCCATCAATCCTGACTGCTGGCCATGCTGGCGGGGGCTAATGGGAACTGGAGCCTGAAATATCTGGAGGACCAAAGGTTCCTTCCCCATCCCTGCCACAGTTTTCAGCAAGCTTAAAGCTACAACTGCACACATATTTACTTGGGAGTAAGTTACGTCTTCTAAGTAAACTTGATCGTGCCATACATTTCTCTCATTGAAACCACTAGGACAATGCTTCACTTTGGCTGGATTGAGCCACAAGTTCTGCAGCCTATCTTTAGTTATTGCCAAGGCAAAAAGAGGTAATATTTACATTCCAAATCACATTCCAAATCACAGGTTATATCGCGAAATGAGATTCAGTCCAGTGTGACGGCCAATCCAATTGAAATAATGTGCCACTTTTGTATAAACCCCAGGGTGTCCTTTTTCGCCACAATTTTCACCCCAGCTCACAACACCCCAAACATACCCCACATTATTAGAGTCATAGCAAACTAAGGGTCCTCCTGAGTCACCTTTACAGGAATCCACAGAGCCATCATGCGTTCCTGAAAAGAGAAAAACAAAGTAAGTTGTTACAGATGCCCTCACCCACAACAAAGGCAATTATGGGTGCATTTTCATCCCCAAACTATTCTATCGATACTGGATACAGTCAAAATAAAGTAGAAAGCCCAAAGTGTGTGTATGACTATGGCTTTGTGGTGTTGTTTTATCTTGTCCATAGCTCAGGCATTTGTTTTTTGCCCATTTGGGACAATTAATCAATTCCCCCATATCCAGAGCCCAAGTTCACTGTGCCTGATCTTTGTCAATGACATAATTATTCAGTGAACTGGTGTTATTCTGGATAATATCTTTAAATGCTGGTGATTTAGGGAGCAATCCAAACTCCTGCTAGTCCAGTGGAGTCATATGGAGCAATGGGGCCATGGCTGCATCCACAGCCCTGCCATACATGACAGCAGGCAGATAAACATCCCCTCCTGTTAACTTCTTAATACTCATGTGGGGAGCTATATGTGTGTTTGTTTTGTCTCAGGCACTGATATGTGTTAACCCGTCTCTGCTTACTTAATACTGTCTCATGAGTTTGCATCCAGATGGGTGTCAAAAATGATACAGTTCATATTCACCTGCGCATTCCATGCCTTCAAAGTACCGGTTCCCATAGATTTCAGAGCAGTTTTCCATTAGATAAATGTACCCCCACTTAAGGCCAAATTGCCTTGAAAACTCTAAAGAAGAAATAAATAATAGTTGGTGTTTCATTTTACCGTTTATTAATTGTTCACAATTCAGTACTTTCATTCACCGTCCATAAACTTATCCCATTTCAACCATGGTCAGGTTAATCTGATTTTTTTAAAGTATCTGATGAGACGCTTCCAGTGCAGGACAAAACAACTTGCATTTTTTTAAAAAAGGTGAAAATTTCACATAAATTTTAAAAAGTGAAAAACGTCACATAAATTTTAAAAAGTGAAAAAATTCACATAAATTTCATTCAAGTCACTGAATGAAGGGGTTGTGAAGACTTGGCCAACATGGACTACTGAACCAGTTAGCAACAGTTATCTCCAAAGAGCCCACGCTGTGCTAGCTGAAACTTGAAGAGACTCCCAAATCCATCTGCGGATTTCACCCATGAGAATTTCACAGGCATTTTCTTTCCCCTTTGATAATTTTGGAATGTAATTTATTATGCCTTGATGGAGGATGGGGGGGGGGAGAAGAGGGGGAGACAAGTTCAGCAGTATACTAGCTGAGACCAACAGGAAATGCTAGTCAAACAGCTTTTAATGAGCTGTTATAAAGAAGAGTTGAAAGGAAGTGCTTTTGTAGCTTAGCAAAGTTTGAGGCCAGAAGAGATAAGGAAATTGTAACCATAATTTAAACAAGTAATTAGCCAATTCCATTTACCTTCATTGAGTCCCCAGCCAGACACTTTGCACTGGTGGCCACCTTTGAACATGTATTTTGACCAAGGGACACAGACTGGCGCAGAGTCCACAGGGTAACATGTTGGGCTGTTCCTGCCCTTGGGTTTCATCTCCATCAAAGCAATATCATTTTCATATGTTTTGGTGTTGTACTTCTCGTGAACTATTACTTTAACTACTTGAAATGCTTCTATTATACCTTCCTGTCGTACTGTGTTCAGCATTCCAGTCCACACCTGATAGGTATGTGCACGGTTCTCTCTGCAAAGAAGAAATGTGTTTCAAAGAGTGCAAGCAGAAACACAAACTTTGGATTATGAAAAATTTCCCAGCTAATTAATCAAGTAGTCAAATGGATTACCGTATTTTGCGCCCCATAGGACGCACCGGCCCATAGGACGCACCTAGTTTTTTTGGGGGGGAAATAAAGAAAAAAAAATTATTTCCCCCCCAGGTGCGGGGCTGGAAGAACCAGGTCGGGGAACAGCGGGAAGGCGCGCTCCGCCTCCCCGCTGTTCCCCGAGCTTGTGGGGCTGGCGATGGGGAGAAGTGTGCTGAGCCCGGGACTGCAGGCAGCTCTGCGCAACCACCGGGAGCCGGGCGGGACTTCGCGCCCCGCTCCTGATGGCCGCGCAGAGCTGCGCTGAGCCCGGGACTGCAGGCAGCTCTGCGCGGCCACCGGGAGCCGGGCGGGACTTCGCGCCCCGCTCCCGATGGCCGCGCAGAGCTGCGCTGAGCCTGGGACTGCAGGCAGCTCTGCGCGGCCACCGGGAGCCGGGCGGGACTTCGCGCCCCGCTCCCGATGGCCGCGCAGAGCTGCGCTGAGCCCGGGACTGCAGGCAGCTCTGCGCGGCCACCGGGAGCCGGGCGGGACTTCGCGCCCCGCTCCCGATGGCCGCGCAGAGCTGCGCTGAGCCCGGGACTGCAGGCAGCTCTGCGCGGCCACCGGGAGCCGGGCAGGACTTTGCGCCCCGTTCCCGATGGCCGTGCAGAGCTGCGCTGAGCCCGGGACTGCAGGCAGCTCTGCGCAACCCTCGGAGCCGGTCTCCTGAGGGTTGCGCAGAGCTTCCTGAAGCCTGGAGAGCGAGAGGGGTCGGTGCGCACCGACCCCTCTTGCTCTCCAGGCTTCAGCGAAAGCCTGCATTCACCCCATAGGACGCACACACATTTCCCCTTCATTTTTGGAGGGGAAAATGTGCGTCCTATAGGGCGAAAAATACGGTATATACACAGGCGCCCACTTTTAGCAATAGGCTCCTGCACAGTTTTCCGTGCCTTTATGAAATCCATTAGATGAGAAAAGCTGAGATTCATCTGAGATATAGCAAAACTAGCTGAGGCCTATTTATTTATTATTGCATTCATTTTAAGATTTATTTTTTTTAACCACTTAATTATTTGCATTTCTAAAAAAAAAAAAAAAATCCACAGAAAATGGGACAGTCAAACAATTAAAAAATCACAATAAAACCAAAATGCCAGCTGGAACAAGAAAGTCTTCAGTCATGAACAGAGAGTGTGTCTCTCTAATTTCAGTTGCGAGGGGGTTCAACAGTCTTGAGCTCACTCTGCTGAATGTATAGCTTCTACTAGTTATGAGCTGCGTGTCTGAGCCATGGGGGACCACCAACAGAGATTCCCCCAAAGATCTCAAAGAATTTTAGAAAAAAATATCAAGGACCAGTTAGGTATTTTTATTTATTTACAGGGGGGCGGGGCAACTGTCCTATGTCAATTAAGTCAATATAACTGCTAGACGGTTGTAACATAGATGGAGCCACGGACGTCCAAGACCCTAAAAGTTCATTTTGTTCTGTCTCTTGCTGCAAGGCAATTCCCACTTGAGAGTCGTCAAATCCACTTACCTAACACAGTGTGCAGCCGTCAAAACCCAACAGCCCCCAATATAAACGCCACCGCAGTTCACTGTTGTCCGTTCATCTTTAATGGCCACTTGCCAAGGAAATTCATCCTGCAAATAAATGAGGGGTGATGTTGCACTTTTCTAGACCAGTTCTACTACTAATATTACCTGTGTCTATCTATGTATGTGGTCTCCAGGTGGAACTGGAAGTAGGAGCAAAAATCAACGTTTGTTGACAAAGTAGATATTTATTTCAGAACCTACTATTTCTACTCTACCTTCTTCAGTAAAAGTCAGAGAAACAAAGGTTCAGCATTTTGATGTGCTGCTTCTTCTTTTCCTGTTGGATAAAGAAATAGCTCTTTCATCTATTCCACTTTTTTGGTTCGTACTTCTAGTTGGATTTTTAAAAATAATATTTGATGTACTAAAATGTCCTATAGCAAAAAAAATCCACGAAACTGGAGTGTTTCACTTATTTCAGCTGTACTGCCCATTCAGATTCCCTAGCTTATGACTGGAGGGAGGGAAGGTTGAGAGTAGGAAAGGGGAGAAAATATATTGCTGTGCAATATTTTAAAAGACTGAAAATTAACTCTTCGATTTCCTACTTTATACTGTACTCAAAAAGCTTATGCTTCACCATAGATTTCTAGGTTGTTTTATCCATTGTCACTGTTCCTGCAGGTCTAAAAAATGCATTTAAAGCACAGACTTGACATTACAGACTTGACATTATAGTGCCTGTATTGTTAGCTATGCCTGATTTTCCTTTTACCTTTCCTGCAGTGAATCCACCTACGATTCGCTTCCGACGAGTAGCCGTGTGGTTTGCAATGCCGCACTGTAATTGGGGTAACAATGTTTTGATCTTTCTTCTTTCTTTAACAAAAGAGATAAGCAGTGTCATGCTTGCAACTCGCTCACTTGCATTCGTTGAAAGAAACTACTTTGTGGTTTGTTTTTTATGACTTCTTTGGGCATTTAGATTACATACGTGCATCGATGATAATTGAACAAAGGAGTCGGGTGCACTGGCAAACCGCACCTCCTTCGGAACATCACATCCCCTGTTCTTCCAGTCCTTCACAAGATGGATTGTGAACTTCTGAATTGGGGAGCTGCCCCTTCTCGTGGAGGCCGCCTATGCAATCTACAACCCCCACATATTAGGGATAATTGCTTGCAAAAAATGCACATTTTAGAGGAGGTGCACCCAAAAATGTATATAGTTTTTTATATCTACTTTTCCTTTGTTTTTAAAAATTGCAAACTAATGCAGAAATTGGGTGTACTGAAGATTGGAAAAATGAGAAACCAAAACTGGCAGATTCACCTAAGCCTACATAAAAATTCTCTTTAAGCAATATCCTCCAATATCTTGGGGACCAGAACCAGGATGCTCTTTTTTTGGTCTCATGAGACCAAAAACCAAGCGGCTTTCATTCCGGCTCTCTGGCACACGTCTACTGACTCGCCAGAGTGCCAGACCAAAGAATGGGACATTCCAGGATCCAATCAGAAGTCACGATTGGCTGTTGTAATTCTGGGATATCCCACTTAAATCAGGACTGTTGAGCGAATGTAAGCAACTTTTTAAAAGGTTTCCATTCAGGGAGTTGATGCGTGGCACTTTGCTGAGAAAAGAATCAAGACTCAGGGGTTTCAAGGCCAGCTCTTTCGTTTGATTGTTGTTTTCAAAGGTGGAAAGGGGGTTGTTAAGCAACATACTCCTGTGTAGCCTTGAAAGCTTCATCCTCCGTTCATATATTCATGTGCTGTTCATGTGAGCAGCTTCCAATACATTTCTGACACCGCACTGCCAAAAGTGCCCCAGAAGAGGTGATAAACCAGCATGGTGAAAATCACTGGAAGCTCAGCAAGGAGCATGATTTGACACAAGCAGCTTCCCCATGAAGTAGTTTCCCATTTTCAAGAGTGATTAGTGAATGCATGTAATAAGTTCCATTGAGCAAAGCAGACTTCACTTATGAGTAAGCATGCATAGGACTAGACTGCTGAATCAGTGCAAGTAATTGTCATATTGTCAATTGATGATGATATAGTGTATTTACCTTCATCCATAGACTGTTCAGCATCTTCTTTTCCTTCTGAAATAAAATAACTACTTTAATTTATTGTAACTGAAAACCTAGTTTCAGACCCCTGAACCTATGAACATTTTGAACTGATCCCTGCAGCTGAGCCTTCACAGCTCTTTGATCTATACAGCAATTGCAAGTGAAAATGTTTATTTTCATGCTGCAAAGAACTTAGTGATGTCCATTAAATAATATCAAAACACAAAACGTTACCTCTTGCATTTTGTTCAGCTCTTCTTTTGCCTATTTAAAACATACACACATATTATATATAAGTAGGGTGTACACAGGGGAAAAAAACATACACCAATGCACACTATGCTATGAATTAGACTGGTTTGCTGTATATTGGGGTTTGAGAATCTAGATGTTGGACGTCCAATAACGCCTGCATCAGACTTGACCATTGGCTATGCTAGTATAACCTTCCAGGTTTAGCCTTGCAGGGGTGAGGTTCTTGAAGAGTTCTTGAAGAGAGATGGGAAGCCAAATAAGATTATAGGGTAGATCACCCTGTACAACTTAAATTGCATTTTCTTATATGCATGAGTAATTAGCATGGGGTTGCAGAGTCTGTTCTCGCAGAGCTGCAATTTGTAAGTTGCCAATTGCCGTTGTCCTCTCATTGTGGGACTAAAGCTGATTGCAGAGAGCAACTCGGAAGCCTTCTGCACCTTGGTAGACAAGAACAGCCTCTCCCAATCTTGGGTTTCCAGATGTTGTTAAACTACAACTCTCATCAGCCCCAGCCAGCATGGCCCAATGGTCAAGGATGATGAGCACTGTAGTACAGCAACATTTGAGGACCCAAGTTTGAGAATAGACAGAGGAGCATTTAAATGGGCTGATCACAAAATTTGCAAGCAATAATATATACATTTTCTCTTCTGACTCAGAGGGACCATTAGTTGCATTGTTCTTTTTTCAAATACTGTAGTTTCAAATAGTGCATTTATTTATTTGTGGGGAAACTCTTGTATTGCTCTGTATAACTGTGGTTCCATGAATGGGCTGTTTTTTTCTGGGCTACCCAATAAGCTGAATTATAAAGAACAGGTCACTCCTGAGAGAACCCTGGGAGAAACATAAGAAAAGAGTTATAAAATAATATATATATATAAATTACCTGTGTTTTCATTTTCTTCAGCTCTTTTTTTATCACCTATTTAAAACATGCACATATACATAAAATAAGTGAGGTGAACACAGAAAAAAACCAATCCACCAACAAGCAATGAATTAGACTGGCTTCCATTATATTAAGGGTCTATAGTCCTGCAGATGTTGTTAAACTCCACCTCTAAATTGGAAGGATTGTAGGGAGTGGCTCAAAACTACATATGAACCTTGCTCAGTAATACGGATGACTAAGGGCCAAAGTAGACATTGGGAATCCCTATTAGCTTTCCTCCTAGGGCTAATAGCAGTTGTGCTGATGGGGTGATTTCTTTCTATTTGTGCTTCACTTGCTATTAATTTTTCTAGCATCATGTTTAATATGGACCTAGGCTCCATTCACTCCTTTTGCTCTGCAGGGTGAAGTGACTAGACAAGCATGATATGTAGACCAGACACATGCTCACTTTTTGATGAATTTTAAATGAAATTGTTAATAGTTCGATGGGTAGGGCTGCATTGCAGTGATAGTATAACTTCTATTGTGTTTTATATAGATATAGATACTGTAATGGGATATGGGGTTGCTTGTGCGTAAGCGCCGAATCGCTCCAAGCTGAGTAGTTGGCTTAAAACTTTCCCTGACCGGACAGCCCTTACTCCGTGGCTGTCTTAATCACTGGCAGAATCCGTCAGTGGGCGTTTCCTGAATTTCTTCCAACATAAAAGCTCCTTGACACCAAGTCGCCGCCTAGATTCCCTGCGTGGAAGCTTTCTGCGCAGAGTGGGCGTTCCAAGGGGAGGTCCTGTGCTCTCTGCACTGGTCTCGCTGGAACCGTCCCTGAGCCTTTCCTCCGACGCCCCCTCCGCCTCTCCTTCCTCAGCGGAAGCTCTCCCTCTCTCCCTGCTGGTTCCCTCTCCAGCGTCGTCTGGGAGCCTTGCCACCACCCTAGGCTCCGATGGCAGTTCCCTGACAGATACATACATACTTTTCTACCATGATACCCAAGGTGGTTTACATTTTTTAAAAATGTGATTAAATTATGATTCATTACAATTATCACATTATTATGATTATGTACTATTGCTGTGGACTGCTTTGTGCACAAATCTATTTGTGGAAAATGCAGAATATTGAATGGGGATGATTGCCTTTGTTGAGAAAATGCATAGATATGCTTGCAAACTACTTCTGCTTCTACTATGAGAATGAGAAGGGTTTGGTTTTCAATTACCGTAGTACAAATCAACCTGCGATATCCACCTGGGAAGGTGACATGTGTTTTTAGCTTACTGTTAATTTTAATTATATTTTGAACTTTTAAAAATAGCTGTTTTCAGCTGCCTTTTATTGACAATACCGCTATTTATGTTTCGTTTCATTTTTGTAAATTGTTTAGGGGTTCTTTTTACAATAGAGAGGTATTTATTTTTGTTAAATAAACAGACAGCATTGCCTTTATGAGCCCCACTGAAATGAATGATGCTCATTTTCTTGAGCTGTTTTTTGTGTTTTTAGCTACAACAACCTCTTTGGATGGGGCAGGCTGTACATCTAAGATGAACAAAAACGCAGCTGCAAATTATATATCAGTAAGTGAAGCACAAACTTCAAATCAAGTAAGCTACTAGGTTACAGAAAGCATCCCTCCCCCCTTTCAAGCTGCAATGTTGTACTGTGAGTTGTGCGGAAGCACTCCGTTTAGGTTTTGATATTGCTCGTCTGTTAATGAGGGACAAGTGGACATGAAGGATGGGCTGTGCAATGGTCTCAGATATCACCACAATTTGAGCTAGCTAGAATGTTCTAAGCTTATCCAAACCCATTACATAGTATGTGTTTGGGGGGGGGGGGATTATTGTCCGAATGCAGCCACAAATAAATAGAAAGGTATACTCTTACACTGTGAGCGAGTCTCATCTTCTCCTGTTAAACAGTCCACTTCGTTGTTACAGACGTATTTTCTTGGAATACACACATCTGAATGACAGTGGAAGCTTTTCCCCCTACATGCTATCAGAAAGAGATCAGTCAGAATATAAAACACAAAATGGTACATCAATAGCACAGTGGTTTAGGGCCTAAGCACAAAGAATTGTAGTGTTGGAAGGAACCTTGAGGGCCATCTAACCCTAACCCCCTGCAATGCAGGAATCTTTTTGCACAACCCTGAGATTAAGAGTCTCATGCTCTACCGATTGAACTATTCAGTTATTTTTAAAAATTCAGCAATGTAACTTGGAAATATTCCAGCTTTTCTGCTCCTTTGTGTGCATAAAGTTGAATGCTATTCTCTCCTTTTTGGGAGCAATGAATACACCCCCCCACCCCATATGTTCATAGTACTGTTTTTACTTCTGATCCATTGATTTACTTCTGATCCATTGATTTTGATTGGTGAAGCTTTCGTTTGCTTTGTTATAAGCCACCTTGGGGAATTTTGAGTTAAAGTTGGTATATAAATCTAACTGATACCTAACATGACTGAAGAAATATGACTTGAAACTTTTAACCTTTTGATCTTAAGCAGAGTTTAGAGCAATGATGTTTACAAGCATTTGTTTGACAAACATACAGCTTTAAAGCGTCTTTCAGAACCATTTGTGTGTATATGACTGATAATACACACAAAAAAAGAATGATTACATAGTATAGAGCATACCTTTGCAACATACTTCATCACTTAAGTCTCCACAGTCATTGACGCCATTGCATGTCTTAGAGGAAGGGATGCATTTTCTATTGACACAACAGAATTCTTTTGGCGAACAATCTGTCACGTGGGATGAGAAACAAATAATGTTTTGGTTAGATATTCTTCAGCAGAAAAGGAAATACTGTATAGAAATCCATAGGATTGTTTGCTGGGATGGGTGCACAGTAGCTGAAGGCATGAAACTATTGTGTTCAGCATAATGGTATCTGCCTCTGGTTTAATTATTAAGAGCATTTCTATGTTTCCTTTCCATCAGTGACAAATCCAAGACAGCAAACAAAAAGATGAATTCAGCATAGCATTCACAAGGATTTAAAAAACAAAAAAAGGGATTTAAAACTGTATGTTGTAGGGAGGGGAACAGGATCATAGCTGTCAACATTTCCCTTTTTTAAAGGTAAATTCCCTTAAATAGGAGTTCCCTTTAAAAAGGGGAAAAGTTGACAGCTATGAACAGGATCTGGCTGGCCCTGGGGGACGGGGTTCACTTCAAAAATTGAGTGGGACCTGTCACCTGACTTTATTCATGATGATTATTATTTAGTCACTTTCCTTGCAACAGTGACCCAAAGCAACTAACATTAAAACTAGCTAAAACAAACACGACCAATAAGAACCTAAAAACACAGCAGCATGTCTTCAGGTAACGCAACTGACTGTGCACATTGACTGCATTGTCTCAAAGAATCCACAGTGTAGGGGCCGCTAGGGGCGCATTGGAAGATGGCCGACAATAACATCTCTCCGGCTCACACGAGGTAATTAGAGGCTGATATGGGAGTATGCAGCCTCCCTTGTTGACCCAAGGATATGGGGAACACTGCCTTGCCTGCTGTGGCCATAAATCACCCCCGGATTCGAAAGAAGGGGGTGAGGGCACTAGGCACAAAGCCCTTGTGTGGGTCCGGCTCTCCCAGACGCTGTCTCTGATCATGCACTAGTTGCAGCAACTTGAAATAAACAATTAGAGAGAGAAGCAAATGCACATATTTCAAGTGAAGAACACGAGTGAAGACTGCTAATTGAAGTGACCTCTGTGAAAGTAGAGCGACGGGTTGGATTTAACAGGAATATAGCTGAAGAAGATACATCAAAGGTTCGGTATGTCGGAGCGGGACTGGATGGGGGGAAAACTTTTTTCTTTTCTTCTATGTGATTAACCAATAACCCCTCCCCAAGAAAGAACCGTCGCATAACTGACCTAAGCAGGATGATTAAAAACTGTGTGGAAATGAATTATTAACCAAAAGTTTGGCTTATGGAGATCGAGAAAAGAACAAAGGCTCTTGGAATGATGCAGTAATAAAAAGGGAGTCGCCATCTTGGCAGGTTCTGTCGAAAGATTGATGATCGGGAGGAGGAAGCTATGGACTGGCAGAACCTCCTCAGAAGACTGAGAAAGGGAGTGACAGATCTGTGAAGATTAATGAGCAAAAACCCACACAGGATTACAATTTGTTTCAACCCGCTTGTGGAGACTATCAGAGGTCACAAAGAGAAAGGAAAAATAGATGAAAATAACAAGAAGAGATGTGGAAAGTAACAAGAAAGGATTGGATAGAATGGTGAACACTATTTGGACAGATTTGTGGACATTAAAGCAGCAGCAACAACAAGAGGATTGGATCCCTTTCGAAACTTGAAATATGGGTACCCCCAACAAAAAAATTTAAATTCGGCTTTGTAATTTGTAATTTATGTGATGTGATTTGATTTGATTTGATTGGACTGTTAATAAAAATTATTTTTAAAAAAAGAGAATCCACAGTGTAGTTTGACTAAATATGCAGCAACAGCAGCAGTAATTAAAAGACAACCTTTCTATCATATTGACTGAGTGACTGCATTTATACAATGCCTTTCTGCCAAGGCTCCCAAGCTGGTTTACCTTTTTTAAAAAAGTAGAGCATGAGACTATTTCAGGGTTGCAGGTTCAAGCCCCACATTGCGCAAAAGATTCCCGCACTGCAGGGGGCTGGACTAGATGACCCTTGTGATCCCTTCCAACTCTATGGTTCTAAGATTCTGTTCTATGAAATGGTGTAAGATATAAAGCAAAAGTGTCCTGCTATGCCAAAAGTCTCTTCTGGGCCTGATGGCATAGGATTCCTGGCCTGGGCTTTGTTGCCTCAGGGTGTTAGAATTCCTGCTCCATGATTGCAGTCATGGGATTTTTGTCTATCACATGACAGTATATGTTTTGACTCCACAAAGTGGGAAGTGACGAAGACAGGATGTTTGTGTTACTGTGTTCCGTGAAGTGGGACTATTGTCCTTTGTTCTTTTTCTCTTGGCTGTCTGATACTAGAGAGAGAGGGAGCCATGTTGCAGTGCTCTGTGTGTGTTTATATGTAAATAAAGTAGATAAGCCAAAATGCTGAGTTACTGAAGAGAAGAGTTTTGGATTTGATATCCCGCTTTATCACTACCGGAAGGAGTCTCAAAGTGGCTAACAATCTCCTTTCCCTTCCTCCCCCACAACAAACACTCTGTGAGGTGAGTGGGGCTGAGAGACTTCAGAGAAGTGTGACTGGCCCAAGGTCACCCAGCAGCTGCATGTGGAGGAGCGGAGACGCGAACCCGGTTCACCAGATTACAAATCTACCACACTTAACCATTACACCACACTGGCTGTCTGAGGTCTGTCATGCACATGATGTGCAAACTCTGCGGATCCCTAAGTGTGCCGGTGTCAGTTGGCATGGGTCGCTGTGATGTTCGGGCTGAAGAAAGCTTATGAAGCTCCCAAACGATCGAGCAGGAGGGAGAGAACATGCCAGTCGGGCATGTGTCTCTGCCAGGGTCCTACTCAAGTGTAGGCTGAACTCCTGACACAGCGTACCTTGGTTTTTCTTAAGCCACCCCAGGGAAAGTGAGAGAGGGACTGCACCAACAGATCATTTAAAGCCATATACTGTAATGAACTCAGGTGCTGAGTTACAACAGCTATGTAGCCACAAGAGATGTATCAACATGCTGAAACCCTGTGATATGTTCAGTGACCACAGAATGCTGAGTTATTTGTTGCAAGGGGAGTTAATGCCAGTGGAGGGGTGAGAAAAGGAGAAATGGAATGGAATGGAGTCTCCTGTAAGTGTAGCATGGCTAGCATACTGAACAGGAATATTTCATATTGCAGTGTTTTGTTCTAGATCCCACTTGTCATCTTTACCAATAATTATCAAGCTAGAAATGTCTTACTACAGACAATTCCCCTGCCCCCAATAAAACTTATTTTACCAACCTCTGTGTGCTGTATGACACGCCACTCTTGCCACTTTCTCATTAGTTTTATTCACTTTAGTTAAAGTACATTCCGCTAGGCTGGTCTCTATTCCTCTGCATCTTGCCTTAAGGCACTCCACTGAATCGGAGTCTTCTTCTGGGTCAGCATTGTCTGGATCAGCCCCTCTGAGCAATGCAAGAAAGAAGAAGAGAAGTAATCATTGGCCCTGGACCACACATATTATTCATATAGGACTTACTCGATGGGAAAAAGAAAAAAAAACATATTTGCGACAGTCTTTAAACCAGCCCACCTTGTGTGCCAGGAGCCAAAACAACTCCAGAAAGGGAAGAGTAGAGATATAAAATGAAGTCATGGGGAAAAAAACAGAACTTTGGGGAGAAATTGGAAAAGATTCAATCTCTCTCCCCCCCCCCCCCCTTTAGAAACTGAAAGTCCCTTTGTTAGTTTTGGAATATAAAATGCATTCTTTATAACTTGGTTTGCTATAAAAATATCATATTTTATATATTAAAAGTGTTTGTGTGTGTGTGTGTGTGTGTGTGTGTGTGTGTGTGTGTTACAAATGGAGCTGCTGAACTGTAAGGAGCCTAGCATCTCTTTGGTTTTGCCAGTTTATGGGCAGCAGCTCAAAACACTGCAAGACAGAAAAGACAACAGCAGGCTAGATGGGCAAATAATATGACCTTCTATAAGGTTCAGTAGTGTTCAGTAGTACTCTGTGGACTCAAGAAAGGTCTTCCCAAGTGCTGCTACTTCAAAGAAGAAGAAGAAGAAGAAGAGGCGGAGGAGGAGGAGGAGGAGGAGGAGGAGGAAGAGTTTGGATTTGATATCCCACTTTATCACTCCCCTTCAGGAGTCTCAAAGCACAACAAACCCTCTGTGAGATGAGTGGGGCTGAGAGACTTCAGAGAAGTGTGACTGGCCCAGGGTCACCCAGCAGCTGCATGTGGAGGAGCGAGGAAGCGAACCCGGTTCATCAGATTACGAGTCTACCACTCTTAACCACTACACCACCACTACCTCAAACAGCATACTCTTGAGTACCTCCTGGGTAAAAAAGCACTGGCTGTATGAACTATGGCCCTGACATCATAATCCACAGATGGGAATTAGGACCCTCTCAGATGTTGCTGGACTCAAGCTCCCATCAGCTTCAAACCACCATGCCCAGTGGTCAGGGAACCATGACCCAGGACTCTGCCTCCCCATCCTCAGGAAAAATTGTTACGAATTCAGAGCTGGGAGAAGTATGTGCCCTCTGAGCCCACCTTGGGCATCCCTATCTCCTTGGGAATTCCAGCATCAGAGGAACACCTGATGCCAGCACCTCTCCATCTCGAAGAAGCCACATTACCCTCTTCAGACTCTAGCTGAGAATGCAAAACAGAACCATAGCCAAAGTAAACTAAACAACCAGGGCCCCATTAAGAGAAAGGACTCCATTAATCAGGGCTGAAAGGAGCTGCTCAAAAGAAGCTGCCATCCTATTTAACAAATATACCCACAATGTAACTGGCTGTGTTTAACTATATAAATTCTTTATACATCATATAAACATAACTCTTTCCACATTATCTAACTGAGTAGAAGCAATTAAGGACCAACATTTAGAACAGGAAATACAAATAGATCAGTTCTTACATACATAATGTCCAAATAAAAGCTTTTTGTGTTCCATGTATGCCTTAGCAAATACAAGTGTCAAATGTAATAACTTTAAGGAGCAGTACTTGCAAAAGATGAACTTTTCTTTGTAATGTTCCACATCTGCCTTTGCAAAGTATAGTTGTTGTATGCAGGTATCAGATGAAGGATACAAAAGATCTTAACATGTGCCTTTGCAAAATATAGTTATTGTGTGCCGGTGTCAGACGAAAGAACTTAAACGTGACAAGGATTCGCGGAATAACACCTTGTTTCGTCCTGCCGGCCTTCATCAGCCAAGCATACTCATATCTTGTGTATCAAAGACATGGAACGAGTGACATGCCGGATACCGCATACCTAACTATCAGTTTGACAGTATTGTGTAAGCCATCCTATTTAAGGCTTGGTCTGGATTTGCTCATTGCTGGAGCAACATCCAGCCTGCACTGGCTGACATCCCAGCTAGGTGCTGCTTGGAGCTATCCCCCTTGGCTGATTACTTTTTGGCCTTTGCTTTGCTGGACCTTCCTTATCTGGACTTACTGGCATTGCTTGACCTGACTTCGCTTCCTGGATTTGGAACTGGTGCTAGCAGCTAGCAATACACTACCTGGTGTCTCTGGGCTCTTTACTCAGCACATGCTAAAACCCTCCCTTGCACCCAGCTGAGACCCTTGCACGGGAAAGAACACAGGCATGATGGGACTTGGAGTCCAACAACACCTGCAGGGCCAAATTCCCCATCCCAGCTCAAATCCATCATAAAGTTAGATGCCACTAATGCAGAGTTTTTCTTAAGATTTATTTAAGTAACATTTTATCCATATAACCAGCTCTCCATTCCACCCCAGAATCTTACTCTGGAAAACCAAGATGTCTGCAGGCCACATTTGCTTCATTTATACCCCAGGGAGATCCACACACAGGTGTCTTTGGGGAATGATTCACTTCAACTTGGATAATTCCTGTTGATGTTGCATTTTCAGGCTTCAACGAAACTTGAAAGGTCTCTAGAAAGCAAAGCAAAATCTGCTAATGTTTAGGTCTATAAGGTTTACAAAAGGCAGCAATGTGGACAAAACCCACTTTGTTGTATGCAAGGCACCATGTGTATAGTTCTGTTGGCGCTGTTCGTTTGAAGGGTGGAGTTAAAATAAGTGAAAGGATAAATTAACCTTGAATGGGAAGGCGGGTACTGTATTATTTAATCAAATGGCACATTCTTTGTCAATTTGGTTCCTCTCTGGGATGCCAGATTTGAATTTCTACAACAATTCACACAAATGCATACCAGGAAATGGCTGGATGTTCTATATAGAAACAAAAAGCTCAGGGTTTTTTCCCCATTTACAGGGTGTGTTTATTTTAAAGAGCCTGGAATGTCACTAAGCCAGTCTTTGAGCAGTGGACTCTGAGCGGAAAGCAAGCGAGACTCTCTGCTGCTTTTTGTGCATATGACTAGTAAATGCAGTGGAGGGAGAGTGATAAGGCATGATAGAAAATACTCTGTGCTTTTGGAATGACAATGTGCAACATTTTACAGGTAGGCCTAGAGTGTCAAGAGCTGTTATACAAGTCTAGGATTGTTCTGCCTGTGTATTTGGCTGCATATACATAACGCACATTTAAATTATTATATTAAAATTATTCATTGTTTTTCTTTTTTACAAAAATAACTCAAAAGACACTTAACAACAGTAAATAACAATGGGCTATCCCTGGGCTGGGTAGTAGTGGGTTAATGTGGTGGTGATGGTTTGGTGGAAATCAGGTGCTCCAACTTTTGCAAGTGGAAGCACTATGTGCTAAGGCAAAGCCACAGTTGGATACCACCAAAACTGTCTAAGTATAATAGAATTACAGGCAGACATCAATGTCGGCACACATCTGCACCCCACCCTTAAAGCTTGGTCTTTCTCAGAATCAACAATCAATTCAGAAGAAGAAAATGAAACATATTACCTTGAGAGCTGCATCTTCCTCTGTTC
The DNA here is from genome assembly GCF_951804945.1 of Podarcis cretensis. Classification (NCBI taxonomy): domain Eukaryota; kingdom Metazoa; phylum Chordata; class Lepidosauria; order Squamata; family Lacertidae; genus Podarcis; species Podarcis cretensis. The sequence continues at coordinate 25,580,025 of NC_137178.1, forward strand.
ATAAATCTGCTCTTTTTACGTTGACATTCCAAGCTCTTTAGCTGGCAGTAATTTAAAGTCCTCTTCTCAGTAGAACAAACCAAGGTTCCATTTTTGGGGCATTGGTAAGGTAGCTTACAGAAACAGGAGCCATCCACACACCTCTGCCATGGCTGGCAAAACACTTTCTCGCAAGAATTCTGAGTGTAGCCATTGTTTACACATTCTTCTATCAGATAGGTATTGTCCTAAAAAACAAATACTATTCAATAACAGAAGTTGATTTGTTGTTTTCACACTTCCTACAAATGCATGCTAAGTACATTAAAAAATAAAATGAACACAAGCCTTAAAGTATTACCAATAAAATGTGTTTCTTACAATGCCAGCCATTTTTAAAAAAATAAAAATCCTTACCTTTTGTTGAAAAATTCCAAGTGGTAAGCATGAAATAAACACGAGAGCTGATAATGATTTCATGGTGAAGAGTTTCTTGTCCGTATTTAGAATATTTTCTTTCCCTAAAATTTTCCCCACAGTCTCAGATTTTTGCTCTGTGTTTAATTTTTAACTATTAGCAAATATTTAAAAAGATGGTTCTGAAATAACTACGAGAGCATCCATGTGCATGGATGGTTCTCGGCTCTTAGACAAGATCCTGCTTAAACCTCAGTTCAATGTTCACTGCAAAAACGATAAGAGAAGCAAACAAGTAAAAAGACTGGTAGATCCCTGAAGGAATGTGCTCTCCTGTGCATAACTCTCACACAACTTTCTTAATACTTTCACTTATTTATGTAGCTGCTTTATAGTTGCCTGCTTCTCTGGAACAAAAGATAATGGATGATTTGCATATTTAACTGACAGGAGACAAAGATTTCAAGGTTGTGTTTGGCCAGTTGCTCAATGCCTTGGCAAACGGATAAAAAAAGTATTTGTGCACTAAGCTCTGGCAGTGCCAGTTTCCGGGAATGGCTAATCAACTAGCCCTTAAAAATCAACAAATAGTGGGGCTCTACAGTTCAAAAATCCTTCTATTTAATAATAGCAAGGGAAGAAGGTTCGTGTTTTAGTTTTTCTTCTTAGGAACATATTCAGTCCATTGGACCATCTAACTCAGGGTCGTCTGCAGCCTGTTGCGGCAACCGCTTCACAAAAGCCTTCCCACCAGGGGCCACCTCCAACTTTAAGTTAAAGTACACAGTTCCTGCACCCTCCTTTCATCTGTACTGATACTTAGGGGACCACACCATAAAACCGTTGTAGGGGGAGTGGAGCAACAAATGTTCTTTATCAGGGCTTTTTTTCAGCTGGAACTCACCAGAACTGAGTTCCTGCACCTGAGGGCAGGCACTATTGCCATTACAGTGGTACCTCGGGTTACATATGCTTCAGGTTACATACGCTTTAAGTTCTTAACCCGAGGTACCACTATAAAAGAACAAGGTTCATGGTGAGTTCCGGCACCCCTTTTTCTGGAGAAATAGCACTGAGCACATTAAGACATACAAGAAAATGGCTTACCTCCAGGAATTTTGTCATGGGCTTGGGGATCCTGGAGGTCTGCATATCTACACTGTGTAACTTCTCTTGCTGTACACCAATATTTATTTGGAAAGAACAGTTCTGTTTTGGCCATGCCTGCTTAGAAATAAGCGCTACTTAGTTCAATAGGTATGAGCTTTCGTGTGCATGCACTGAAGAAGTGTGCATGCACATGAATGCTCATACCAAGAACTAACTTAGTTGGTCTTTAAGGTGCTACTGGAAGGAATTTTTTATTTTGTTTCGACTATGGCAGACCAACACGGCTACCTATCTGTAACTAGTTCAATAGGGATTAATCTCAAATTAGTGTGCAGAAGACTTTGGGCTTTGTGTGATTAAAATACACGTATTTCTTTCACTTTAAAAACACAGTAGCTGATTTCTCAGTAATTCTTATCACTGACGATTAGGAAAGAAGGAAGTAAACAGAAAATTAGCCCTACAGGTATTTCCCACACTTTTCCTGATTTAGTAATGTATGCGACTTCTAAAAACCTTTCTGTTGTTTCCGTCCAACAAATTCCCAGTAATCAAATGCAGTGTCAAGGAAGCTTAATAACTAGCATTCAAAACGCTAGTTTGGAAACAATTTTTGCATGTAAACTTCAAAATAAAGCCTATAGGCATGTTTAGATATTTCCATAAGAATGCCCACAGCTAGACACAATAGACATTCTCATTCTTCTTACTGTTATAATTTGATTTATTATATGATACACAAGGAAACACCAAAAGATTGAGGGGAAATTCTATCAATTCTCCCCCCCCCCCCGGAACCTGATTAATCCGATGCTTTGGACTACGACTCTTATCAGCCCCAACCGGCTCTGATCAAGGATACAGTCATATATTTTGTCCATAGCAGTTGACAAAAAACTTCACTTTGGAAGTTTCGCTTAAATTTTCGGGGGGATAGCAAGCGTCCCACCGTTGCAGAACCACAAACCTATTGCGACACCAGTTTCCATCAGGTGCATGCAAACAACACAGTAATGTGGAAACAAGCGAATTACGAAAACAGACACGGCGTTCATTTTTTTCGCAATATGATTTATTACAAGGTGCGGCTTCTGCTGCCGCCAGTGCCGTCCGAACTGTGCTAAATACTGCAAATTTTATAAAATACTGCAATTTTCTGTGTGTGTGTGTGTGTTTCTGCTGCACACGAACACACACTCCGTGAGATAATCCGTAAGGTAATAATATTCCACGAGACAACCTGCGCCCTGCGGAGCTTTGCGCGCCCGTCAATTCGCCTGCCTCGCTTAGCCGATGGGCTCGATGTTCCTCGGAGAAACAAAACGTCTCTATGGTTGGCTACGCGTCGTAAAACGGAAGCGCGTGATTTTACGGCGGGCCTGCGATTGGCCGGACCACCGGCAAGCGCGGAAGGAGGAGGAGGGCCGCCGGAAGTGGCCTGTGCGCCTGAGTCCTTGGCGGAAGAGCGGTGCGTCCACGTGGGGAGGAAAAGCCGAGCGTGCTGCGCTTAGGTGGGAGATCCTGTTAGAGTCGGAAGGGACCCTGAGGGTCATCCAGCCCGTCCCCCTGCAATGCTGCTTGCAGGGGCTTGCCTCGCCTCGCAGGCGCCTGGAGCCCGTGTGGGCTGGGAGGAGGGTGGGCGGGGGTCGTGGTTGCTGCTGCAGCCTTGCTGTGCTTCTTTGCAAAACCCCGGGTTGGGCGCCTGCTTCTCAACCTCCCTTGAACCTCCTGGCCGTTTATGAAACGGGGCTGTGTTGGGAAATCGTGGCTCTTAGGTTGGGATGTGGAACGCACTTACTTGCGAGTAAACCCCATTGAACTCGGTGAGGCTTACTCCTAAGGCGATGCGTGCTATTAAAATGACCCACTTCCTCTCATTCTGGTTTTTGCCGTTGAAGTCATACTGAATACAGGTACCTCAGGTTACATACGCTTCAGGTTACAGACTCCGCTAACCCAGAAATAGTACCTTGGGTTAAGAACTTTGCTTCAGGATGAGAACAGAAATCGCGGCCGCAGCAGGAGGCCCCATTAACTAAAGTGGTGCCTCAGGTTAAGAACAGTTTCAGGATAAGAAAGGACCTCCAGAACGAATTAAGTTCTTAACCCGAGGTACCATTGGGGTTTTTTGACAGGGGCAGGTTTTTGTCCCTACACCTGAAGCACTGTGGTTTGTTATTTTTAAAGAAACACCACAAATGTTGGAAGCAGAAGATTTGGATCACTTGTTGGGTTTTTCCAGGCTAGGCACCATTGCTGTGCACGTTTTGGGAAATGGTGTGGGAGAAGAAAGGGAGAAGATAAGCTTTTGAGGAAGGTAGCAGCATCAAAAGTTTGGGGTTTAGGCATATTTGCAACACTGCCTTTGCAGAGATAATTTTCCCACCCATAATTGCCAGGAGCCTCAAGTACCTGGTTGGGGAGGAGCCCTGGTCCCTAGGGACTAAAAATACCGTAATTGGTGTTACATGGTGTTGGTTTCAAGCTTGCATAGTTGGGACAGTTCTCTGCCTTTCATGGAACCTTAAAACTACAGTCGTTGCAGCAGCAAAAGTCATATCTAAGGCTGTCTCCCTTAATGTAATGTCCTCTAGATATTCTGGACTACAGTTTTCATCACTCCTGATCGTTGGCCTTGCAGGCTTGGGCTGATGGGAATCAATAGTTCAAAACTTCTAGAGGGCACCAGGTTGGGAAGGCTGGTTTAAGGGCTAAAGAGTAGTTCTTATATAATCGTTTAACAGTTTTCATTATCTAAAAATGAATTTTTTACTATACTGAAGAGTAAATAACACTTCGGTATAAGTTTAGTGTAATATTTAAGTTGAAAGCGGTATAAGGAAGATAGTGGTGGGTGAAGAAATAGCTGTTCCCCTTCTCCCTTTTTTTAAAATATAAAAAAGTACTTGCTATATGTCCTTTCACAACACTGATGCAATGCCTGTGATGATTTGAGTATTTAGGTAAGGTTTTGGTTCACTTTCATGGGCCAAATGCTAAAGTTGTACCATTTTTAAGAATTATGGTTCAAGCTAAAGGTTGCGTCACTCTTTGAATAGTACCTCATTTCTTAATTTCACCTTTTGTTGGAATAAAGTTGGGTTGTATAACAGAATTGAAATGTAGGGAGTCTTATTCATTTACCAGGTGTCTTAGACCAGGGGGCAGCAAGGTTTACCTCACCTGGGCCGGTTCACTCCAGCAGAGATCCCTCCATGGGCCGGAGCACCCACACCCACGATTTTCTGCATCTGCACAGACGCAATTTCTGGCACCACGGAAGTGAGTCCCCGCGCTGTGCTGCACCGGTTTAGTGCAGCATGTGGGGACTCGAGCGGGCAGCTTGGTTCGGGGGTGGCTCATGGGACGGTTAAATGACCCCTGTGGACCGCTTGTGGCCCATAGGCCTTAGGTTGCTGACCCCTGTCTTAGACTCATGGTGGCCCTTGGCAGACTAGTACCTTCCTACTCCCTCATTTAGCTCATGAATGTGGTAGACTTGCTGTCTAAAACTACAAGTACAGTGGTACCTTGGAAGTTGAATGGAATCCGTTCTGGAAGTCTGTTCAACTTCCAAAACATTCGGAAATTAAGGCATGGCTTCCGATTGGCTGTAGGAAGCTACTGCAGCCAATTGGAGCTGGATTAGACATCCGAGTTCCAAAGAACGTTCACAAATCAGAACACTCACTTCCGGGTTTGCGGCATTTGGGAGCCAAAACGTTCAAGTCGCAAGGTGTTCGTCAACCAAGGTACGACTATTTGTTTGATTCATATTCAGTGGTACCTCAGTTTTCGAGCGTCTCAGAAGCCGAACATTTTGGATGCCAAAAACCTGGAAGTAAATGCTTTTGTTTTTGAACACGCCTCGGAAGTGGAATGGCTTCCGCTGCATGTTTTTCCATTTTCTCCATTGAATTTGCAGCCAGCTCCTTTGTGCCTCAGTTTTTGAAGATTTCGGAAGTCAAACTGTCTTCCGGAATGGATAATGTTTGAGAACCAAGGTACCACTGTATTACAACTGCTGTGTGGAAGCCACAGGAACAGCTAAGGAATCGAATATATCTGTGCATCTAGTTTTTGGATGGTTGGTGCAACTGAAATGTGAAAAAAGAATGTTTTTTTATGGGAGGAAAAAATCTCTTGTTACAGGAATTTTATGAGGATTAAGTGACTGTTTGATTTCAATAACCTAAAAACCCCACACTCAAAACTTAAAGTCTTATGCCTACAAGGTAACTGATCTTTTGAAAAGTATTTTGGATGATGTAGATTAATACATGATGATGCTATTGAATGCATGCAGTGAAATGACTGGCAGAAGTCTAGAGTGATTCAAGCACTACAGAGATATATAGGAGTGCTACTGATTTTCATGAATTCTTTATTGCACAGAAGAGAGTCATGTCGTATCGAGGAAGAGGCGGTGGTGGAAGCTTCAATCGTGGCGGTGGCAGCTTCAATAGAGGTGGCGGCAGTGGCGGCTTCAGTCGAGGTGGCGGTGGCTTCAATAGAGGTGGACGGGGTGGTGGAAGAGGTGGATTTGGCCGTGGAGGTGGTGGACGAGGAGGCTTCAACAGATCATATGACCAAGGACCTCCAGAAAGTGTAGTCAGTAAGTTACAGTCATTTCTTAATGTACATGAAACAAAACATTTAGATCCTGACTTTGAGTTCCTGATCTCAATATGTTTCCTTTTTTTATTTACAGTCCTGGGAGAGTTTATGCACCCCTGTGAAGATGACATTGTTTGCAAATGTGTGACTCAGGAGAGCAAAGTACCTTATTTCAATGCACCCGTCTATTTAGAAAATAAGGAACAGATTGGGAAAGTGGATGAAATCTTTGGGCAGCTCAGAGACTTTGTATCCTTTAGTTGTGTACTTTTGAATGTTTGCAGAAGATAAATTACTAGCATTTTCTCTCTCTTTAATTTTCTAGTGTTCCATAATCTAGAACCTCATTCCAGTATATCTTTTAAGATTTGTATTTAACCATTTACCTGGTGTTCTGTAGTTCATTCAAGCAAATGGGCTGTTGGAGAAGGGGTGAAATGCAACCCCACACATTACCTTTGCACCCAGAATAGAAACTTTTTTTGTGGCTAGCCTGTGTTTTTACTAATGCAAGGGGCTTATGCAGAGATGGAATCGTATGTCTGCCATCCCTTCCTATGAGTATAAAGCAGGCATAATTTTGTCAGCTGATTTACAAAGTTAGTTTGTTGGGATCTCCATTTGGTTTCTCTGTCTGTGGGGGGAGACAAAGCTTAATATCCACATAGGGATGTGTGTAAGAGCATCTCCACCCCCATCATTCAGTTTGGACACTGAGATCCAGCTCCAAGGGTCTTCTGGCAGTTCCCTCACTGCGAAAAGCAAAGCTACAGGGAACCAGGCAGAGGGCCTTCTCAGCAGTAGTGCCTTTCCTGTGGAATGCTCTTCCATCAGATGTCAAAGAGATAATTTTTAATATAAATGACAAAAAAGCTGTAATAAGACTCAAACGTTCCTTGATGCACTTTTCATCCATATGAAAAGAATTGGACTTGCATTTAATGTAATCTTTCCTAAACAAGTCAAATAGTATTTTTCAGTCAAATTGTCGGAAAACATGAAAGCTGCTTCCTTCAAAAAGTTGCAAAAGGTAAAGTACCTATTAACCAGCGTTTCAAAATTCTGAACTTGGATAAGGTGCATGAAAGCTCTCATACCATGGAGTGTTATTTAAGCTTACCTTCTAAATGCATGTGCAGTAAGTATTAATGATATGTAAGGAGTCATCGTGTGTATGTGTGCACGCGCGTGCATGTCAGCCAATTGCAAAATTATAGTGTACACCAGGGGTTGTCAACCTGGTCCCTACCGCCCACTAGTGGGCGTTTCTAGGTGAGCGGTAGGGCATTCTATGGCACTGGTGGGCGGTAAGGACATTTTACCATCAAGAAAGATGCATTAGGTGGTAGGTATAAAAAGATTGACTACCCCTGGCGTAGACCTAGTGTTAGCCTTATTAATTTAAACAGGTTAGACCCAGAGATTCCCTTCCAAGAATGGATAAGCTTCCTTTGCAAAAGGAACTGACAGATCTGGCAGAGGTTCCTCCGGGAGGAAGGGACGTTGATTTCTGTCCATTTTACCCACCCTTTGCACCAGCTCCCACCCTGTTTTATAGCTGTTGTCTCCCAACCCTCCAAAGCAGTTTTTCAGGAGCCGTGTCTGTTGCAGAGCAAAGAAGGGTTTAGCAAAAATCCCATGAGTAGAGTTCACATTGTGGCCCCTCTTCATCCAAGCCATAGGGTATTCTTGCTGCTAAGTGACAGGGCACATTGAGGTGATGTTCACCTTGTTTAGTCGCTTGGATTCAGCTACTACAGCAGTCAAGCCCAACATTTTGAGGCTGGACTGAGATCCAGCATTTTGGACCCTCTGCTGGCTTCTGCCAATGAGCATCCTGTCAGCAGCACTGCATATTTGGTGAACAGAAGGGGGAGGGCTCCATCCACAAACCTTATGAGGAACGACTGAGGGAGTTGGGTATGCTTAGCCTGGAAGAGAGCAGACTAAGAGGAGATACAATAGCCATCTTCCTATAACTAAAGGGCTGTCGCATGGAAGATGAATCAAGCTTGTTTTCTCCTGTTCCTGAGGCAGGACATTTATTTCTTTGGTTTTAAATAGAAGTAAAACTATATATGTATGTAATATCAGTGTTCAATTGCTATTTAATTATTGTTTTCCCCCTATGGTGTTATAGGTTCTTATTATATGTAAGCTTCCTTGAGTCCTGTCAGAGAAAGGCAGGGAATAATAAATAAATATTATTATGATGCTGTGAAACTTGATGTGTCTAGCATTTGTTTCAGTGGGACTTGGAGATGACTTTACATGGATCAAGAAAGCAGTGAAACATAGGGTTACAGCAACAACTAGGTCTAATATTAGCTGTTAAATCTAAAGTAAACTTGTTTACTCTAACTTTTAAGTTATATACACATGTAAGAAAGCTTTTGGACAAAACCTAACCTGGGCCTTTTCCTCCCCTCCCCCCCCCCCCAGTTTTATATTGATCCAGCAAAATTGCTCCCTCTGCAGAGATTTTTGCCAAGGCCTCCAGGTGAAAAAGGACCTCCCAGAGGTGGAAGAGGAGGCCGTGGTGGAAGAGGAGGTGGCAGAGGTGGAGGTGGAAGAGGGGGAGGTAGGTATTGTCTGGTTGCATGCAATAAGGTAGTAGAGATATCTCTCTCGCTCTCGCTCTCTCCCCACCCCCACCTCCTGGTCTTGGGCAGAAAGTTTGAAAATCCAGGTCTGGAAGCAAGATGTTCCTGATGGTTTTGGAAATTGTACTACCTAATTGCTGTCATAACATATACCTATGTTTTATTGTGCTTTTAATGATGTTTTATTGTGCTTTTAATATTCTTTTGGAAGCCGCCCAGAGTGGCTGGAAAAACCCAGCCAGATGGGCTGGGTAATAATAATAATAATAATAATTATAATTACCTGTCTGCTTTTATTTTCCAGGTGGTTTCAGGGGTGGCAGAGGTGGTGGAGGGTTCAGAGGAGGACGAGGTGGTGGAGGTGGCCGAGGATTTAGAGGTAAGTATAATGGCAACATTACGGAATTAATTACCTATGGTACTGTTTCTGGTAATGTATCCATGCAATATTCAGCTTTCTCTTACTGTGACTTAAGTAATTGTTTTAAACCTGTTTTAGAAAACTTAGGGTTTCTTGGAAATTTATCAAGAGCTCCTGATCCTTACTGGATGATAGGTTTTCTTAATAGCTTGTTCACAAGCACCCATTCCCCCCCAGCAATGTTCAACCAAAGGAGGGCATTGGATGTGCTCTGTGGTGCATGTTAAGTTCACGCACAGGGCACTGGTGATGCTCCAAGGATCTGGCAAGGGGTCCAGTGAAATTCTGTACAACATACAGCATAACCCCATAGTGAATGAACAGAGGAGTCCTCTGCAGTGTGGACAGTGTTTGTTGATGGTAAAAAGCTTTAAAACTACCAGGAGTAGAGTCAAGGCCATTGGTATCATTCATTATTATTATTTATTTATTGAATTGCTATCCGGCTCTTCCACCCCAAGGAGCCCAGGGTGGCAAACAATTCCAAAACAGAAGCAAAGCAAAAATGTTTTAAACTGATTACAGCATTCCAAAAACAATTACAATTGTAAATGTCTAAAAGCAGTTACACCTAGAAACATACTTAATCCAATGATCTTGAGGTTGGCAGCAACAATATTCTTCAGCCACCAAATCCCCGGGTCAACGGAAATGTTTTCAAATTTGCCCTGAAAGTTTATAATGATGGAGACAGGTGAGGTGCAGAGGTCCAGCTACTCCAGGAGGGCTTGCTGTTGTTTGGGTAGGCGCTCCAAGCTGAGCATATTCTCTCACCTGAATTTGTCAAGGCACTAACAGTTAAGTAATATTTCGGAAGATGCCCATTTTGATGTTCCCACATGTAGGATGTTGCTACGTTGGGGCATTGTAACAGCAATACGGAAGAAGTCTTGCAAGTGTTTGTAACAGTGTTGTTACTACTGTTGGTAGTAATCCTGCGCAAAGGTGCTTACGGTAGTGATGGGAAACACTTGGGAGCCCCATTTCATGTTACTTTTCTGGGAGATCCTCACATGTGAAGCTGGCCTTGGATAGAATACCCAGCCAAACTTCTACCAGTAAATGGTAGAATGTTATCTATAGTGCTTCAGTGGAATGTTAAAACCACAAATGCCTACAATGTCTACAATATTGCAGGCACTGCAACAACAACCTACCCGTTGGTTATAAAAACTTGTTGCATTTTTCCAGGCTAGATGGGAATGATGATCTGATTTGTGTTTTTCTTTCAAATTAGGCAGAGGACGTTAAGTGAAGATGTTCTGGGAAATTCCAAGTTAATGGTTTCATCTTCAGAATATAATGAGAGATCTTTTTTATGAACTTGAATGTCGTAAAGTGAACTTTTAATACGTTATTGTCTAAAGGAGCGAAGTACTCTCACACATGTCCCTGGATTTCTACTGAGATGAACCAGTTGCAGATCTACAGATACTTCTCTTGAAATCCCCTTGGACCTCTTGTGCTCTTGACATTAAACAGAATGTTGTTTTTAAACACTTTTTATGAGCTATATTTTTTTAGTCAAAAACTCATCTTGAAGTTGGGAAACCAGTGACTTCCTAAACAATAACTTAGAAGATGGTCTGCTCAATTTATTTTTTATTATCTGTCTTTGTATTTTGGTTTTTGTCAGTCTTCAAAGAGTGTTTCATGGATTCATACAAAATTGTATCAAAACAACTTTAATATGCTTTCGCAGTTATATTTAACTTGGGTGTCTAATGAATGATATGTCTAAATGACAAAAAAATTCTTGTTTTTTAAAAATAAAATTGGTAATAACTTAGGTTTAAGCTCAAAAGTATAATTGATGGGCATTTGTGCTAAATTCATTTTTCCATTCACACATCACAGTAAACCATAGTTAATGGTTTATTGTGTACACATCTAAGAGGGCCTTTTAGTTACGATACCTTGCTTGGTGTTATGTCCAAATGAGGCATCATGGTTTGTTTCACTCCCAGCAAACCATAATATGTAGCCGTGGTTTGTTCTTGACTTACTGATTATGATTTGTTTGGGAGTGAAACAAACCAAGATATCTGGTTTGAATGTACCATAATAACTTGGAACCAGCAGGGAGGAAAGAAACTGGCATTATTTCACTCATACACAGCTATCCATAATATGTGGTTGGCCTCTTGGCTGCTTGTGCCATCAGGTCCCAGTCTGTGTGTCACACATCAAATGCTCTCGCCTGGATGTTTTTATGAATGCCATTCCACCAATGAAACTTCGAAGAGTTCAGCTAGGAGTCTTTTCCAGCCATACCTGGAGTTGCTGAGGATTGACTCTTGGGCCTCAACTCAGCCATTGAGCTACAGTCCTGATATAGATAATGGACTCCATGGACAAATAATAAAAGTTGATGCTCTTAAAGCAGATACATTACAGGTATTTCGAGTTGGGATTTCAAATCAGGATGTGAATCTTCAACCTCTTCTTGCAAATACAGTGGTACCTCGGTTTAAGAACAGTCCTGTTTATGAACGATTTGGTTTATGAACTCCGCAAAACTGGAAGTAGTGTCCCGGTTTGCGAACTTTACCTCGGTCTAAGAACTGAATCCGAATGGTGGCAGGGCAGTGGGAGGCCTCATTAGGGAAAGCGCGCCTCTGTTTAAGAATGGTTTTGGTTTAAGAACGGACTTCTGAAATGGATTAAGTTCGTAAACCGAGGTACCATTGGAGATGTGTTTTGCCCTGTCTTTTGCAATAGTGGGGGTTTTTATAGTTATTGTTTTGCTTAATAGTTTTTAAAAACTTGGTTTTCAAATGCAAACATAGACATGATGAACAATCAACTCCTGCCGGGTTTTTTGAAACATTAAAAGAAAGAAAATGTGAAGTCCAAAGTGTGGGGCCTATGCAGCCGCTAATCTCTTTAGTAATAAGGCCATGAACCGTAAGGATTTTGTTAAAAATGCGCTTGCAGCTCTGTGCTGTTCTTTGTTGAGCTAACAAGCCTTCCCCTTTCATAGCTTGGGAATGTAAACCCCTTTGCTCTTGAGTGGAAATCCATTTGGGAGCTTTTCAGCAGGGAAGAACTTTTATAGTCAGTTTTGCAGGACAAGGATCTGCCTACAAAAGCTGGGGATGTGTGTGTATTTCGAATGGCCATTTACAGGATAACCCTGGAGGGTGTTTTTCTAATTTTCTTTCCCCTGCAATGTTTTTGAATGATTCTGCTAACTTTTCGGAAAGTGAAAATGAACCTCATTCGGCCTTTTCACAGACTGAGCACAACATAGTTGCAGCTTATTTGATAACAGCAGGTATGAACGTTGATGGAATTTGTGGCAGGGGGAATGAAAAACCAGGATTTAAGACTTGGAATAGGGGCATTCTGTGTCATGCAAGTGCAAAAAAAGCTGTTAATTGATTTTTGTCCAGCATTTTCTAAAGATAGGTAAGATTTAGAACAATCAAATGTGAAATGATAAAGCTATGATCTTAAACAAGTATTGAACATGCACATTAAGGGTGCAATTCCCTATATGCATATATGTGGAGTGGATGTGACTCGGATGGTACATGTTAACTTGCAAAAGAAATGTAATTTATTTAGATTTGTAAAATGATGTGTTTGTCACTGTTTTGGGAGCCATTTATCATAAAGATAGAAGGTTGGACCTGGACGCAGTCTTGCTTAGAGTGGGCTAACTGAAACCATGGCTAACTTTAAGTCCCAATGGCCTCTGTTTGTCTACTGAACATTAATGGCTTTGTCGCCAACCCGTAGCTTTGAGGAATAAAAAGTATGCAGATTAATTGGCTCTCAGCCCTATGTTTACTTCTCCATATGAAGTTCTTTGTTTGCTAGTTCTATGCTGGAATGGTTTGAGAGCTCAGAGAGTTCACCCATTTTGCATTCCTTTCTGCCTTGTTCTTGGTTTTGGGGTCCTCTGCTGCAGCCACAAGTGGCAGCCAGTGAATGATTAAGCAATACAGCCTCAAAACTATCCTCAAGAAGCAAGTGGCTTGTTATTTCATCAGCTCTAACTCCATTTCCCGTAGCAGTGGTTATGGAATATATTTTTAAAATAACATTGTGCATGGATTGGTCATAATTTATTTCCACCTAATATAATCCTACATACATTTTATGGGAGATGTTGCAATTGCTCGTGAGGAAAGAGCTCCAACTATAAGTCCTTGTTTCAGCTATATGTTTTGTTGAAGACTCAACAAATAACATTTGAAATAACATTTGTTACCTAGATGCGCTCTAGGTCAGTAAAGGAGGTGGCCAGTGTGAGCAAGAATTCTCTTTAAAGATTGAGTAGCTTATTATGACATATACAACAAGCATTGTCATGAGTTTTGCTTCTAAAGGAGCCTGTTGCATAGTCTCAAAAAGGCTAGAGCATCTCTATTTTGGCTGAAGGAGTGTCTGTACTGGGAGATCTGGAGAGCTATTTTATGCAGCAAAGCGACGGAGGAGATCATAGATGCAAAGGCTTCCTCCTGTCATCAATATAAGATTCCACATTCTGTGAGTAGGTGGTGGTTTTACTATAGGTCGGGTATATTGCATTATCTTTTTTCAATTAAATAATTTTCTAGAAAAGTTTTTTAAAAATTCAAATTCTTACAGTGCTATATTTTTAAATGGATGCTTTTCATTGTAGCAGTTGGATCATAAATGCTTCGACCCATTTTGCTTAAAGATGTCACTCTCAGCCAGTCTTATCACGATAAATTGAGTCACAGTTTTCTTAGAGGCAAATCTTTTCCTTTTAAGGGAAGACTCACTGTGCAGTATTGTCAATGTGACGGCGTATAACAAATGCAATACCATCTGAGAGTTAATCTTACTGCCAGAGTGCTCAAATTTTAGTCACTATTACTTTTATAGTCACAAACTGAACAAATGACAGAATTCTACAACTTTTCTGTTTAAATGCACTTTTTGCAATTGGAATGCTGAACATGTTCTGTTATCTTCTGGGCTTGTGTCTTATGTTACTTTGTGTAGGAGGAGAAAATATATAGATACACTGAGTACCCACTGATGGTCTGACACCTTATAATAAATAGTAGCGTATATGCTGATAAAGGGACGCAGGTGGCGCTGTGGGTTAAAGCCTCAGCGCCTAGGACTTGCCGATTGAAAGGTCGGCGGTTCGAATCCCTGCGGCGGGGTGCGCTCCCGCTGCTCGGTCCCAGCGCCTGCCAACCTAGCAGTTCGAAAGCACCTCCGGGTGCAAGTAGATAAATAGGGACCGCTTACCAGCGGGAAGGTAAACGGCGTTTCCGTGTGTGGCTCTGGCTCGCCAGAGCAGCGATGTCACGCTGGCCACGTGACCCGGAAGTGTCTCCGGACAGCGCTGGCCCCTGGCCTCTTAAGTGAGATGGGCGCACAACCCCAGAGTCTGTCAAGACTGGCCCGTACGGGCAGGGGTACCTTTACCTTTACCTTTTATGCTGATAAAGAAGTAATGTTTTATTATTGCTCTATTTGCTTCAGACTGTATTGCCTTAGACAAAAAAGCTTCCAAGAAAGCAAGGAACTGTTTTCTGAAGTGCAACTCCTTGTTGATGCAAATTAGATGTCACCAACCTTTTTGAACTTGTGGGCACATAGTGATTCTTTGTTGATTCTTACTGCTGAAAAAAGGGCTTGGTGATCATAGAATTGCAGAGATGGAAGGGGCCTAAGAGTCATCTAGTCCAACCCCTGCAATGCAGGAATCTTTTTGCCCAACATAGGACTCGAATCCACGACCCTGCAATCAAGAGTCTCATGCTCTACTGACTGAGCTATCCCATTGATGAACTTGTTAAACTCTTGGATTGTGTTCCTAAAGGGTATAGATTCAGTGATGGGATGGTTCCTGCTCACTGATTTGTACACGGGACCATGATTTATTTTGACTGCTTTGTATAAGCTGCAGGATCCAAATGCTTTTCAAAGGCAGCCCTATATAGAACATACTACAGTAATCCAGTCTTGAGGAAAGCAGGACATATGTTGGGTACAATATTGCTGAATGCATGAATAATTCTGAGTTGGAAAGGGTTGAGGGAAAGAAGAGAAAACTAGTCAGGCAGTTTCATCCATTTTCAAAACAAGCAAGAGCTTTGTATAAAAGCATGCAGCACAACATTATAAGACTACAGTGGTATCTCAGGTTACATACACTTCAGGTTGCAGACTCCGCTAACCCAGAAATAGTGCTTCAGGTTAAGAACCTTGCTTCAGGATGAGAAAGATTTTGTCAAAGATGTATAACTTGCTGCTGAAATGGAACACCCAGGATGAAACGGTGAAGTCTGCTATGATTAAATGGGCACAGGATGTTGGACATAATATTATGTTTGCTGACTGGGAACAGTTATGGACCACCGGTTTGAAATTTATGGCATCTAATGCCCTAAGAGAGAATATTATGAAAATGATATATAGGTGGTACATAACCCCAGTCAAGCTTGCAAAAATTTATCACTTGCCCGATAACAAATGCTGGAAATGTAAAGAGACTGAAGGTACATTCTTTCACCTTTGGTGGACGTGCCCAAAGATTAAGGCTTTCTGGGAAATGATCTATAATGAACTGAAAAAGGTATTTAAATATACCTTCCGTAAGAAACCAGAGGCCTTTCTTCTGGGCATGGTCGGCCAATTGGTGCCAAAGAAAGATAGAACTTTTTTATGTATGCAACAACAGCAGCAAGAATACTCATCGCGAAGTATTGGAAGACACAAGATTTACCCACTCTGGAAGAATGGCAGATGAAGGTGATAGACTATATGGGACTAGCAGACATGACCGGCAGAATCTGAGACCAGGGAAAAGAGTCGGCGGAAGAAGACTGGAAGAAATTTAAAGACTATTTGCAGCGGCATTGCAAAATTAATGGACATTAGAGGGATGTTGGACAGAAATTAAGTGGTTACCAGCTGTAATGTGAAGGTTGAGCAGTAAGTTATAATAAGTTATAATAAGGATTTGCTGAGTTAAGAATTTGAACTGGAATACAAAAGGGGGAGGTGAGAGGAGGTCCGGGAAACAAGTTAATGGAAATAAGTAATGTAAATTATATTTGTTTTAACTGTTTTTTAATTTTGTATCTTTGTATTTTTGTCACTTTTTGTGTATTTTTGTTTTTTGTTTTTGTATTAATTTGGAAACTCTAATAAATATTTATATATATAAAAAAAAGAGAACAGAAATCTTGCTCCAGCGGCGCAGCGGCAGCAGGAGGCCCCATTAGCTAAAGTGGTGCTTCAGGTTAAGAACAGTTTCAGGTTAAGAACGGACCTCCGGAACAAATTAAGTACTTAACCTGAAGTACCACTGTATTAACATTAGCAAACAGAAGTCTATACAAATGTATTATTTACTGATTCTAACTCCTGAAAATGTGCCCACAGGCCCTATACATTTCTAAGTTTTATAGAAATGTTTTTAAAAAACACCTTGCTGGAGTTGTGGATACCCTTAATAAATTAGCCATAATATAATAGCATTGTGGTCCCCCCCCCCCGAATGCCAATGTTAATTATTTGCTATTGTTTAGTTTCCCTTTTTGGTCTTTTAACAGGAGTCGTGAGTCTTCTGAGTAACATAGTGGTCCTAGGCATCTTTGTTAAGTATAAGGAACTTCGAACAGCAACCAATGCCATTATTATAAACCTGGCTTTCACTGACATTGGAGTGAGTGGGATTGGCTACCCCATGTCCGCAGCTTCAGATCTGCATGGAAGCTGGAAATTTGGCTATGCAGGCTGCCAGGTACTTGGAAGTTAGAAATGAAATACCAAAGCACGTTCGTGTTTATCCCTGTTCCAGTTGAAGTGCACATAAGGCCTTTGGTTGATTTGATTGACATCCTATGCCCTTTTAAAATGTGGGTTTTTTGGGGGGAGGGGGTGATTGGGTTGTTGTTTTTATTTTGATTATATATTTTGTGGTTTTATATTTTTATTTTGTTCTGTGAACCGCCCTGAGACCTCCAGGTATAAGAGGGCAGTATTGATTGATTGATTTGAATGCATGTAAACAAGTGAGATGCATCTAGGCCATTCCTACAATTGTTCATGTTCCATTCAGAGCACAGTGATGCAGACCTAACAGCCACTCCATATGTTACAGCAGAGGCACAGTTATTATGGAATAAGGTAAAGGGACCCCTGACCATTAGGTCCAGTCGTGACCGACTCTGGGGTTGCGGCGCTCATCTCGCTTTATTGGCCGAAGGAGCTGGCGTACAGCTTCCGGGTCATGTGGCCAGCATGACAAAGCCGCTTCTGGCGAACCAGAGCAGCACACGGAAACGCCGTTGACCTTCCCGCTGGAGCGGTAACTACCTGCACTTGGATGATGTCCCTATTTTGAGTGGAGAAATGTTGTAGGGTATGCATGCTCCCAAAGAGCGAATAGCTGATAAATAGGCTCTAGAGAATTTAGTAAACAAAAGCTTATGTCAGAAGAAATCTGTTAGCTTTTCAGATAGCACTAAGCTCTTTGCTATCTGCTACCCCTCTGCAATGTGAAGGGACGCAGGTGGCGCTGTGGGTTAAAGCCTCAGCGCCTAGGACTTGCCAATCGAAAGGTCGGCGGTTCGAATCCCTGCGGCGGGGTGCGCTCCTGCTGCTCTGTCCCAGCGCCTGCCAACCTAGCAGTTCGAAAGCACCTCCGGGTGCAAGTAGATAAATAGGGACCGCTTACCAGCGGGAAGGTAAACGGCGTTTCCGTGTGCGGCTCTGGCTCTGGCCAGAGCAGCGATGTCACGCTGGCCACGTGACCCGGAAGTGTCTCCGGACAGCGCTGGCCCCTGGCCTCTTAAGTGAGATGGGCGCACAACCCCAGAGTCTGTCAAGACTGGCCCGTACGGGCAGGGGTACCTTTACCTTTACCTTTTTACCCCTCTGCAAGCTGGAAATGAGGCATTTCAGATTTGTAAATTAAAACACATACTAAATTGGGTTTGCCACTAGATGGCTGCCTAGAGTAGAACGTCTGACTCCTTGCACTGTTTAGCTATTCATAACATTTTTCAGCTGCGAAGACTATTAGGGGCGACAAATGGGCAGAAGACCTGGTGGACAAGGGACCCAGCACAGGGGCAAAACGCTTCACATGCCACAGGCCCCACAGTACCTCCAGCTAAAAGGATCAGGGAGTAGATTAAAATAAAGAACTACTGCCAGCTGGAGCAGGAAACAGAGCTTGAGATGATGCCTTAGGCCAGAGGTTTTCAAACTTTTTGAGTCCATGGCTCCCTTTACCAACTGCATCCTTCTATGGCACCCCTGTGGAGCTCAGGAGCCCAGTTACGTCACCCCTTGCCTGCCGAACTGGCAGCCTCTCATCCTTTTTCAAACACCCTCCCTTGTGGAGTGTTCCCCCAGCCTTTTCTCTTCCCCCATCTCCTTGGGAGTCCTCCAGGCAGCCATCACAGCCCCCCCCCCATCTCTGAAGCTCCTTAGCTCCTGGCAACCAGCATCCCTTGGCCAGCCACAGAGGCACCAATTGTCTGGGGAGCTTGTAACCAAGGCTGCTGCAACAAACAGCTGTGCAAGCCTTTGGGAGGCAGAGACACAAGAGGGCAACAGAGGAGGGAGGGAAGGAAGGAAGGAAGGAAGGAAGGAAGGAAGGAAGGAAGGAAGGAAAGAAAAGAGGCCAGTGTTGCCTGTGGCACACTAGTTGTAAACCCACTGAGGCTGTGAAATATACTCGGAGTCGTGTGGATTTCATGCTCTTTATTCAGCTTATAGTAGTGAGGAATGAAAGTTCCCCCAAAATATCTGCTTTATATACATTATTTACACAATGGGTCGTACGTGATTGGCTAATTCTGGGATTCTCATGTAGGCCAATCAGGTTGCGGATTCACTTCCACCTGGAGCTGGATTGGGTGGCTCCTGTAGACCAATCATACTGCTGCATTGTTCTAGGACCAATCAGACTGCTGCATTCTGAATCCTATTGTTCTAGGACCAATCAGACTGCTGCTTTTTTGGATCCCATTCAACTCAGTACATAACAGGCTGAGTCAGACCAGTGGTCCATTCTTCTCAGAATTATCTATGCTGGAATTGAAACAGAGAAATGTCAGATTAGTAAAAATATATAGAGGAGATGGCAATTCATTTACCAGAAAAAAGCAAAAAAAAAAAGGTATATAGATAGCACCATCCACCTATAAAAAGTCACAGAACAAATCTTCAATCTAGTCACTCTGTTGGAGAGGATTCAGCAAATGGGGGTTTATCTCCATATGTGGTGGAGCTGCAAGAAGGTTCAATCCTTTGGGGAACTAATTATGAATGAAGTATATGTTGTTATAGGTCAAACAGTACCCTTTGGTCCCCTAATAGCATTGTTCAGCTTGTTTTAAAATATCTGATTTTTCAAACAAGCTGAACAAATAGCTGATGATTTAAAATATCTAATGTAGACACTGGAAACTTGGCTGGAAAGTGTATGGAACATTTCCCTCATGGAAAAGTTATCAAAGCAACTTAAAGCTCTAAAAAACATGAGACCCAAATACAATTTTGAGGAAATTATATGTATTATATGTTTCTGGCTGTTTCTGGAACAACTTGTTAAGATATGAACAGATAACAATGCTCAGCTAGCCAAAATCCAACACGTGAACTTCAGTGTTACCTTTTTTTAAAGCTAAACTTGATATTATTTGGGGTGGATTTATGCAACAATGCATAATAACTGCAAAAATAACAGTAACAAGGATCAGAGTTCAAAACCTTTGAAAACAATGATGATTATTCCTTGAAAATGATTATATAATTTCTCCAATTTCAGATCTATGCTGCTTTAAATATCTTTTTTGGAATGGCAAGTATTGGTTTGCTTACTGTTGTTGCAATTGACCGTTACCTGACAATCTGCAAGCCACATATAGGTATGTTATAATCTTGCACAAACAAAAATCGCAACTACTGTATAAAACACAATATAGGTTTTGGTTATATTTTATTGCCTAAACTCATGAACTGGTTTTGTATGCAATCTGATTTTTCATGTAGACTTTTTGTTATAGATGCTTGAGTTGATTGTCGCTTACGCACAGCAGAACCAGTTGAGCAAACAAATGCTACAGAGTTTTGCCATTTAAAGCATCAGCAGTTCTGTTTGCTTTCTTAGTGCTCTTTGGAAACTTTGTTACCCACACAGAGTTAACCAAGTCATATTTTAATAAGGTTTATGAGATCTGGCACTTGAGAAATTGAAAGGGGTGAAGACAAAAGCAGACAATCTTGGTGACCAGTTTGCATGGGGTGTGTGTAGAGGGAGATTCAACTGTCATAAAACAAAATATAGGTAGGTAGCCGTGTTGGTCTGCTGTAGTTGAAACAAAATAAAAAGAATTCTTCCAGTAGCACCTTAGAGACCAACTAAGTTTGTTATTGGTATGAACTTCCGTGTGCATGCACATTATGTTTGTATCTGAAGAAGTGTGCATGCACATGAAAGCTCAAACCAATAACAAACTTAGTTGGTCTCTAAGGTGCTACTGGAAGGATTTTTTTAAATTTTGTTTTGTGGCCGCAAGGCCCAGAGCATTGATAATCTGGGAGCAGGGAAACTAAATGATGGTTTCGTGGGCAAAAGCACCATTTTAATATTTTACTTACATATCTTGCATTGGAGATCCAGCACTGAGCAAGTTGGGATAGATTACCTTCCAGGTCTCTCCTAACTCGAAAATGGCACACAATGAAGCTACCTTGCTGAAACTTTTAATTCTGCTCAATGCCTGGCTGGGAGACTGCCTGGGAATCCTATGCATGCTGCCCTGAATTCCATCATGGGAGAAAGGTGTGATATAAATGAAAATAAAGTACAGGGGTAATCCTATTAGTGAAAGGTTCATGGTAGGTGTGGGGAACCTGTGACTCTTCAAATGCTGCTGGATTGCATCTCCCATCATCCCTGAACACTGGCCATTCAGGCTGGGGCAGATGGGACTTAGCAGACCAACAGCATCTTGAGGGCAGTGATAGGTTCCCTACCCCTGGTTTTGGGGAATGGTGTTTTGTCATCTCTTGTCTTTTGGGGTCACCTTTTGATTGTAAAAAGTTTGTTGATGGAGGGGAAGATAAATGCTTCCATTTCATTAACTATATGAAGCCAATATATAATTTGTGTATTAATATGCCTGAGGGCTTTCTTGTGTATATCTACAATAAGTGTAGATTGATTTTGTATTTTTATAGGTTTATACAGTTTTGTTATCATTAAAACACTGTGTTTACTTCAGTGTAAAATGTTATAAGCGACCAGGGAGAATAAACAGAGGTATCACTGTTTTGTCTCCATAGGTAGTAGACTTACTGCTAACAACTACACAGTTCTGATTCTTGCTGCCTGGATCAATGCAGTCTTTTGGGCCTCGATGCCGATTGTGGGCTGGGCAAGCTACGCCCCAGATCCAACTGGCGCTACCTGTACAGTGAACTGGAGGAAAAATGATGCGTATGTTTTGACTTGTCGGGTAGTATGTGTGTGTTTGTTCGTAAATTTGTACTGGGCTTGTGTCAGTGCATCCTCACCAGTGTGGTGTAGTGGTTAAGAGCGGTGGACTCGTAATCTGGTGAACTGGGTTCGCGTCTCCGCTCCTCCACATGCAGCTGCTGGGTGACCTCGGGCTAGTCACACTTCTCTGAAGTCTCTCAGCCCCACTCACCTCACAGAGGGTTTGTTGTGGGTGAGGAAGGGAAAGGAGAATGTTAGCCGCTTTGAGACTCCTTCAGGTAGTGATAAAGCGGGATATCAAATCCAAACTCTTCTTCTACTCTTTTTCTCACCATAAAAGGTGGCAAATATTGAGAAGTTGGTGGGGAGAAAAGAGCTTGTAAAGAGGGCAAGAAAGGTTTCCAAAGGTTTCTCCTCCAAGAATATAAAACATGGGTTTTTTAAAATATATTGTATTGATTTTATATTTAAATTATTTTTGATTATTTCTCTTTATATCTTATATAAAAGTAAGGGTTTTTTATTTTATTAAAAAGCAAAATGTAAAGTCTTCATAGTGCACCATTAATAGATGGAGTAAGAGACTCAAGAGAGTCAGACTCCCTAACTGTTGACAAGGGTAAACAAACCCTTGTGGGCAGTTGTGACGGTTGCAATCCTTTTGTATATTTACTCAGAAGTAAGTGCTATTGGGTTCAGTAAGAAATACTCCCTATTAAGTGGCTATAGGATTTCAGGCTGTGTGTCTAAACCCAGCCAAAATGGAGCCACTATTGATGGGTACAGTTTTAAAAAACACTTTTAGAACATATTGTACAGTACATAAAATGTTTCACTCTAATCTTACAGTTAAACCAGGATGAAAGGTGGTGTTTTCTATCCATCTTATTTGGGTTTTTTTCACTTTCAGATCCTTTGTTTCTTTCACGATGTCTGTGATTGCCGTTAACTTTGTCATCCCGCTATCGGTCATGTTTTACTGTTACTTCAATGTTTCGCGAACTATGAAGCGGTACGCCAGAAGCAGTTGCCTGGAGAGCATCAACATAGATTGGTCTGATCAAGTAGATGTAACAAAGGTATGGTCATTCTGGCAGAGCTCTCTTTTCTGTTTCAGTGGGGAGGAAATCAGTTTCTTTTGCACGTTGAGGTGCTGAAACAAATCATCAGATCATAAGATGCTGCCTTAGACTGTATCAGACTATAGGTCCATCAAGTTCATTGGATTGATTAGTTGTGGTTCCCCAGGGTTTTAGAAAGGGGGCTTCCCAGCCATACTTGAAGGTGCTGTGGCTTGAACTTGGGACGTTCTGCATGAAAAGCAGTTGCTCTACCACAGAGCTACATATGTTCATGCTAATCACAAATATGATATCCTAGGGCACTGTTACCCAAACTTGGGTCTCCTGCTGCTATGGGACTACAATTCCCACCATCCCTGACCACTGGTCTTGCTAGTTAAGGATGATAGTAGTCCAAAAACACTGCACTAGGGGTTGCCGCCCCTGCTCATGTGGCTTGACAACTCTGCCACTCCTCACCATCCGCCTTGCCAAACCAAATACCTCCCTTTACACCTCACAAAACCAAATATCTTCACAGCTCCTTCAAGCCTCCCTCCTCCCATGTCCTCACATCTCCCCTGTGTCCCTCCATCCCTACTTTATTCAAACCTTAGATGGGCTTGTAACAAAAAAGGGAGGCTGGATAGAATGAAGGTCTGAGGTAACGATCAAAGAGATGCTAGAACAGAACTGAAAATACTTTGGGACATCACACTTTGTTCATTTTCCTTTACAGATGTCTGTGGTCATGATTTTAATGTTCCTGGTGGCGTGGTCACCATATTCTATCGTGTGTTTATGGTCTTCGTTTGGGGATCCCAGGAAAATTTCTCCTGCCATGGCAATTATAGCGCCATTATTTGCCAAGTCCTCCACATTCTATAATCCCTGTATTTATGTCATTGCGAACAAAAAGTAAGTGGTTCACTTCTACCACAAATTCTGTGGGGAGAGAATGTGTTATAATTGTAAATGTGAGAGTTCCGGTGTGATGCAGTGGTTAGACTGCTGGACTTGGAGGGTGACGCTCATGAGTGGCCTTGAGCCATTCACTTCGTGGAGGTGAAATTCTTGGGATTTGAGGGATTGGCACGGAATTCATGCATCCAACACTGAAAGGATTTCTCCCTCTTTCAGGTTTCGAAGAGCCATCTTTGCGATGGTCAGATGTCAAACACGGCAGGAGATCACAATCAACCATGTCTTCTTGCCAATGAGTGCGTCTCAAAGCACAATTACCTAAGGATGCTGATGGAAAGCATTGCCTCTATGTTTACTTGCTTGCCGAATCCCTGGAAAGAAGCAAGTCCGATCTGTTTTGCGGATAGTTGGGTTACAAGGCCTTTGCTTACTTTCAGGTCATTGGACTCCATAGCTGGATCCTGTGGTAGCTATGATGGTAACAAGCACCATATATTTTATTCCCCGAGATGTACCAGGGTCCTGGCTGGCCCAGGCTGTATGGTTGCTGACCCCTGGTGCCAAGCTATCTGCTGCAGCATTGTATTAGCAAAAGGACCCTTGTGGTTCATTGTACAAGCACAATATTTCATAGGCGTGTGCCCTTAGTATCTATAATAAAATATCAATAAAAATCAAGACTTCAGAGATTAGTGTTTTTGACTGGTTTATATCCTTTCCCACAATTATTAGTCAGTTTTGTACCTGTTAGGTTGAGGGAGGAGGGGATGGTACATTTTCATCAATAATATAAACCATATTACAGTAACAAGTATATTTTTAAACAGCCAATATTCCTGTTTCTTTTCTTAAAAGCAAACAAATGTCACCAGAAAAACAGTAGCGAGCAATACA
Source organism: Podarcis cretensis (assembly GCF_951804945.1). Lineage (NCBI taxonomy): Eukaryota > Metazoa > Chordata > Lepidosauria > Squamata > Lacertidae > Podarcis > Podarcis cretensis. The sequence goes on from NC_137178.1 coordinate 25,604,505, forward strand.
CCTTCTCTTCCCAGTTCTTGTATGTTTCAAAGTGATTTTTACTGAAACTATTCTGAAAGAAAGTAATTAGATCTGAGAGCTAATATGTGCTTTTTTAAAAAAGCAAATATGTGATTGTTTTTAAAGAAGAGCAAAGGACAAACAGTTAAGTTTTTAATCAAAAGGAAGCCACTTTTCAAGATTATTGCACTCAGATTATTGGTACCATCTGCTACTAATTGTAAGTATATTTCAATAAATGATTATCAGTTCCTTTATGCTTCATGGGTCTCCATCTGTATACAACTAATTTTATTCAGCTGTTAATTTAAAATAATTGGTCTTTTACAATAGCACCCAGTCAAAAACCATTTTTGCCCCCATTCTGTGCTTCTGCCAATTTGGTGTTTTATTTTTGCTGCGTAATATAGGTGTGCTTCACAGTTATTCAAAGCATAGAGCATTTTTTTAAAAAATAAAAAGGTAGTGTTTTACTTGCAATGGCTGTCTAAATTGTGAGTTACTCTGGTGATGTTTCCCTGCTTTAATTTCAGTTTTTCATTTGATATTTAAAGAGTCCCTCTTTAGGACGGTTGCAATTTAAAGGTAATATATTCCTCCTTTGACACAATAAGGAGCGAGCTGTTTCAACTGATCCTTTGCAGAATACATTTGAAGGTTAAGTAACTGCAGCTCTTGGTTAATCCAGGGTAATCTGCTCTTACTAAATGGATGCCTATGTTCACAGCCGTGGCACACAGAGGGAGTGCCTAGGAATAAAAGATTTTAGGTTTTGGGTATATCAATTGTCCTGGAAGGAAGTCATGTATCTGATTGCTGCTGTCTGCATTGTAATGAGCTTTTTGGAAGAAGTCGATAGTTTCTGCCCATCTCAGTGCACTTGCATCTATCATGGCAGAGGGGACGACACTGGAACAAGGTAGGCTTTTCTTTTCTGTTCAAAAGAAAATGCTACTCAGTACAACCACAGGAAAGCAGCCGATGAAATTTCAAAAAAACATCCAATGCTACTAGTGATTGGTGTAAATGCTACAGTGGTTCATGTGCTTAGCAAGTTATTTCTGTAGCAAATTAATATACCAGGGGAGAAATTAGAATCCCCCCCCCACTTTGCACTCTTATAGTAAGCTACGTGCATAGGCAGGGTAGCTGGTCGCAAAGTCTGATCTAATTGGATTGCAGTAAAGGGGGCTGAAACTGCAGGGGGGAAATGTTAATGCAAGCCTATACATGTCTACTCAGAAGTAAACCCCACTATAGTCATTGTGGCTTTACTGGTAAGTGAGCGAGTATAGAACTGTTTCCTTCATTGCCTGGGACAAATGCCCCTAGAATCTACATCCTTCTGCGATGCCAGTATTTTGAAAATAGTTTTAAAGAACATCTAGTCAGTGCACATCACTTTTTTTACAGTTATTCATTCCGTAGGGAAGCCAGATTTGAAACAAAGAAGATACAGTACTGATATCCAGGTCCAGAATTCTATGAGAGCAATCGTGCCCACGAATTTCAGCTTTGCTCCATTCCAGAATGATGGAATAGAGAAGGATGGTGCACTGAGCCAAGAGAAGGTTTAGGGACTTGATTGTAGGCCACAAACTATTTGTGCAACCCAGGCTTCAGGAGGCAGTGGATCCTGTGGCCCCATAGCAATCATTTGCAAATATGGTGGGGCAATCTATTGACAGAAGCCTGTTTCTTCGGTGGGCGGTGGGGTCCTCAGCAACACCACTGGAGTGAAGCCAAGGCCTGGAAACTTCAACACAATTTGTAATGATAGATTCAAAACATGTCTTTTATTCTCAATTTGGAAAAGAAAACAATGTTCATTTAGCTGTATCGTACCTTATTTGGGACAAACAAAGGACATAAAAGCAATACAAATGTCTGCAGTTTGTATTACATTGTTTGCTAAATAGTTGACTTCTTATTGGTTTTATCTTTTTTTTAATCGTGAGATGTTGATTTGCTTAAAGTGACTAACAAATGTTAAGAACTGTTGGAAATAATGGATGGTGCAGCATAAGGTAAAACACAAATGAAAGTAAAAATCCAACTGTCTAGAATTTCTAAAATGAGATTTTTAATATGATAGGCTTAGCCTTTTTGGACCCTGCCTCAGCAGCTTCATGGAATTCATGAGAGGATGGTTATTTACAGCACATGCAAATATCATTTAGTTTATTTTTTTGATATATTTTAGTTTTCTAAAGCCAGATATAATGGTTAGCTAGAAAAGGGGTTTGGTTTTAGGATTTATGCAGTTCTTTTTTTCTTGCACAAATATGCTGCAATCTTATACCGGTTTACAGTGGGAGTAGAAACGCTTTGGACTGCACTGCTTTATCTTCCCAAATGCCATTGAGTGGGGGAAGGGAACAAAATGTCAGCTCAATTAGATGAAGTGGTTTTGAAAATCCTTCCTTCAGAAAATAAATTCAGAAGCATTCCAGACGCTTTTTGAGTCTAGATATGTTAGAAATTGTGCTTGAAGGTTCTTTGGCTCTGGTGCTCCACATTTAAGGTTTCGTTTTCACCATTTGTTCTTACATAATCCTATTGAGAACTCATTAGTGTTTCTCTGGTCGGAGAGTCATGGAATTAGTGGTCAGTTAGAAAAGGGGTTTGTCTTTAGGAACTGTGCAGTTCTTCTCTTGCACAAATATGCTGCAATCTTATAGCAGCTTAATAAGAATAGTTACTGTAAATCATGTATGCTGTCAGCCATCTGGCGTCGTCTGTGCCCATGTTCCTTCTTGAATCGTGCTTACCCTCTGCTTGTGGCCTCTAGTAGGTGATACCACAAACGGCAGAAGGCACAAGGTGCTGGGCCTTGTTGAAATCCTGAGTAATATGCTTATGGCCCCAGTAGTAGAGGCTATAACTTGGTTTTCAAAACCAGTTTATTTTGGATGGCTTTCTCTTGAAGGACACATAGCACGTCTGATTACATTTTATCATCATTATTATTAAGTGTATCATGCTGTTTTCCTGTATGGTGTTTTAGGCTTTGAATGATCAAATTTTTATTGAAATGTGATGTTAGGTTTTGTTGTTGTTTTAAATGTAAACTGCCTTGTGAGGGCTTTTGCCCTGAAAGGTGGCCTAGGGATAGATAGAAAATAAAAAATGAGGGGCTAAACCAGTTCCTAAATGGTACTATTGTACCATCAGACGGCAGGTGAGGGGAGCACATGGTTAAGCAGAGGAGTAGGGTGAGGGACGGTGTCATCTGCCCTCCTTTCAGCTCTGACTTTTTCTTACACCTGAGGAGAGTAGCTGATGCTCAAGTAAATCTGCCTAAAACATCAAGCCAGGTGAGTGTCTGAGACTGTTGTGCCCACCCAATTTGGAGGATGTGTGTCATGGGCACTTTGTATGTGTACCTCAGAAGGAGCACAACACCCGCTGAAGGCAATCGGTTTGGTGTGAGACCAGTGGGGATGAAGTGTGGTTGCCGCCATCTGTTTTCAGTCTCCAATTCCTGTCATCCCCAGCCAGTGTTGTTCAGCACCATGTGGACTTCCTCTCGTGTGGGCTACACCCTCCTCTGCTCACTTAACATCAACCTGCAATGAAAGAGCGGACTTGACAGGAGGGTTTGAAAGGTTATTACAGGCTTCCTCAACCTTGATCCTCCATATCTTTTTTGGCCTACAACTCCCATGATCCCTAGCTAGCAGGACCAGTGGTCAGGGATGATGGGGATTGTAGTCTCAAAACATCCGGAGGGCCAAGGTTGAGGAAGCCTGGGTAATCATAACCCCCTTTATACTGTGACTGGGGTAGGCTGCAATCCTAGCCCTTGGCTAGCAGCAATGGGGCTTAACTGAGTGGTGTAACCACTGTCACATGCCAGGGCAGAAGATGGGTGAGGAAGAGGAAAATGCCTGTCTGCAACACAGGTTGGCAAAGCGAAAAGGCCCATCTTGGGCCCATTGCCATCATGTGACTGTGCTACGGCCCTATCGACACTATACATTTCAAGTAGTATCATGCCACTTTAAACAGCCATGGCTTTCCCTCAAAGAATCCTGGGAACTATAGTTTGTTACGAGTTGTTAGGAGACCCCTGTTACCCTCAAAGAGCTATAATTCCCAGAGTTCCATAGGATTGTTTGTTAAACTACTATGAGACCTGTAGCTGTGAGGGAAATCGGGTTCCTTGAAAACTTCATTGAAAACAATTCATTATCGCCTCTTTCTTTTTGTTTGACCTTAGGTCTGTGCTGTGCAATGATCCTGATATGTTTGAGATACCTGTAAACGTTCCAGTGGATACAGTGAAACTCCGGATAGAAAAGACTGTCATACGAAAGATCCCGACTGAAGCCTTCTACTACCTGGTGGATCTCAAATACCTGTGGCTTACCTACAACTCTATAGCAAACATTGACACGAGCAGCTTCTATAATCTAAAACTATTGCATGAATTGCGCCTGGATGGGAATTTGCTGTCAAGTTTCCCTTGGGAATCTTTGGCTGAGATGCCTAACCTCCGAACACTTGACTTACACAACAACCTAATGACCAGCATTCCTGCTGAGGCCGGTAAATATCTGAGGAATCTCACTTACCTGGACATATCTAGCAACAAATTAACCTCTCTGCCATCAGACATCTTGGATATCTTGCTTCCTTTTTCTGAAACAGGATTGCCCAGAAACACAGAACCCAGGAATGCAGACTCCATAATACAGAGGGTCATATTAGGTAAGCTGGCAAATATCGTGAAATTCCTTCTTTGAACTGTGCCAGCTGGCATGAATCTTGAATGAGTCCCTGGGCCATTGAAAAATAGTTCTGGCCATACATTTCTTGTACTGCTGTTTCCCTAAATTTTTGTTTGGCATTTTAGGTAAAGGTAAAGGTACCCCTGCCCGTACGGGCCAGTCTTAACAGACTCTGGGGTTGTGCGCCCATCTCACTTAAGAGGCCAGGGGCCAGCGCTGTCGGGAGACACTTCCGGGTCACGTGGCCAGCGTGACATCGCTGCTCTGGCCAGAGCCAGAGCCGCACACGGAAACGCCGTTTACCTTCCTGCTGGTAAGCGGTCCCTATTTATCTACTTGCACCCGGAGGTGCTTTCGAACTGCTAGGTTGGCAGGCGCTGGGACCGAGCAGCGGGAGCGCACCCCGCCGCAGGGATTCGAACCGCCGACCTTTCGATCGGCAAGCCCTAGGCGCTGAGGCTTTAACCCGCATGAAAGGAATGTGAGAACAGCAAGATCTGGAACTTGGTTAGAATAGTTTGATCAATGCTGTCTATTGTGTTGATTGGAGCACCCACAATTCCTATGGTCTGCTTTGCTGACTAGCGGGGAGCATTGCCACTGCTTGTGTGCCTTGTGAGCTTTTGATGTGCTGACCAGAACCCACTGCAGATGTGCATTACTGTGGCATGTTTGCTTTAAGCGCCTTAAAGGAACTGACCTGACAAAAGCTCCATTCATGATCCAGGGGGCGGGCATACACAAAGTCATTGGTTTTGGTATTATAACCACACATGTGGGTTCTGCAACAAAATCTAGTAGTGTCATGTGATTCTGCTCAGGATACCCTTTTCCAGGACATTCCATTCAATTCCCAACCCAGTTTTCTGTTTTCTTCAAGAGGCAGTCAGTATTCCATGTCCATTGAGCTCCTCACAGAGCAGCTTTGGAGTGGGCTCCCTAGTTTTCCACCCCTCTAAAAACTGTACTTTTGCCCATGTGTTCTACAAATATGCATATTAATATGGAGGCAACTCTTGAGGTTTCACAAAGCCTGCTGTTACATTTCTCCTGTGCAGTGATGGGCTGTTCAAGTAGCACATACAAATATGTGCCAGGACAAATATGCACCATTGTCCACATTCAGAGAATGAGTTTGCTAACTTTATATGTTATATAGAAGTGTTTCCTAATCCTGCAAGAATTGCATACCCCTGCTGAGACTTTAGTCTTACCTGAATACCCCTTCTAAGACAAATATAATTTGGGGGTAGTATTAATAATACGATTTAACTATGATAAAGTAAAATAAAAACATTCTGCTGTGCATCCTTTAAGACCCTTTCATGTATCCCCAGGCATGCATGCACTACGCTTTGGGAAACACGGTTTTTTGGGGTTGTCCAAATTCCAAAGGTATCCTTGCGAGTGACTTTGCTAGACAACTTGGGTAGTACAAATCGCTGTTCAGTAGAGGGTGCTGTTTCTTTTATAGTTGGAACTGAGCACCAGTTTCTGAATGCGCCACTCTGAAGGTTATGCTGTACACATGACTTTTAAATCACTTCTCATTTCTCCTGCGGCTTGATTCTTTTCTTCTCATAAATCATTGCTGCTGATCCTGATTCAATATCAGGTACTGCCTCACAAAATATCTTGTTTTGCATGCAGAATTGGCAGTGCCAAAAGCCAACAAAACAAAAGTCCTGCATCTCCAATTCTAAAATAAAACTTAGTATTGGAAATTCTGGGAGCCATTTAAGGTTCCTTGCGCTGTTTCTGCACAAGGGAGCTGGTGCACAACTGCTCTGAATTAGGGATTCATTTATTGAATCAGCTGCAATAGAGATTCATGCCTAGAATGTTGCTTTTGTCTCTCCTTTCCCCCCATCTTTCTTTCTCCTGTTCGGTAGCGCCTATTCTTTCTGAATTTCTGTGCTGGGCCCTTTAGCAATGTTCAGATCTGCACGGGTGGTTTTTTTTAAATTCTTACTCGTATTCTTTATAATCACACTTTCCTCCAGGCTCGTCGAATAACTTACAAAAAAATCATTCAGTTGAAAATCTAACTATAACATACATCAAAATCATTCTCCTATTAGTTATGCATAACAGTATATTCTTTTGTCCCTACTCTTTTATCCTAATTTTCCCCCTCCCTCCCTCTCCTTTAACCCCTCCCCCCAAAATTGTTCTCTCTTCAAATCTTTAACCATGTGCACAGATTATTCATTCTAATTTGGATGCTTGGGTTGGCTTCCCGTCTGCACATGTTTAAATATATTTACTGGTGCTTTCTACTCTAATGATAGCATCAAAGTTTGGAATTAAGTGAACATAGGAAGCTGCCTTCTACTGAGTCAAACTATTGGTCCATCAGTATCGTCTACACTGACTGGCAGCAGGTCTCCAGGATGTCAGGCGAGGTTCTCTCCTGAGATGACATGGATTGAACTGGAGACCACCTGCATGCAAAGAAGAAGCTTTAGCACTTAGCTATTACGCTTCCCAAAGGGCTTGTAAGGACAAACTTAAGAGTTTGCAATTCCAGTTGTCACTACTGACAGATACATCTGAATGTGAGGAAAAAGGGGAGCAGGCAGCAAAATGAGGCACATGGATTGGTGGGGGACATTGGTTTGTTAGTGAGATGTACCTGGACTCATCCTTTTTTCACTGAAGTGTAATGTGGTTCAAATTAACCCCAGAGTCTGTCAAAACTGGCCCGTACGGGCAGGGGTACCTTTACCTTTACCTTTAAAAGGAGAAAGTACAATGGGAAGATATTTAAAAATATTTCAGGCAGTTGGCCCATTGCTATCTGTCCTCTTTACTTCCATGACTTCCACCTTGACGGAAGCATTTCAGGGTGTGGAGAAGGGAGAGGGAGGGAGGGAGATGTCCTCATCTTACAGTGCTGGGAGACACCACTGATCCTAGAGAGTCACTGTCAGTCATTGCAGACAGTACTGAACTAGATGGATAAAAGGCCTGGCTTGGTATAGCTTAAGCTCCCCCCCCCTATGTTGTCAGACATAACTTCAGCTGCTTAAAGAATAAGAAGCAGGATGAGGCTAAAAGAACAGCACCAGATAGACTGGCACTGTAGGCTTATTGCTAAGACATTGCCTCTAGTGTCTTGTGGAGGCTGCTCTGTTAGGGCAAATGGGGCACAACCCACCAACCTGAGCCTTGAGTCCTCAAAGCCCACTTTCCTACTGACAACCACTCTAGGGCCTGGTACTGCCTGTTGGCTTCCTCCTCCCGAGTCTCAGAGTTGACCCTGTAGAAACTCAGGAGGGAGGAGGATGGGGACAAGGCTAGAATTAGCTTGCTCTGCCTTTCATTGTCTCTACCTGCTGTTGGGCTCCCTGCCCTTTGTCCCAGCTGTGCAGTGGTCTGACTCAGTATAAGGCAGCTTCCTACGCTCCTATCCCTGCCAAGAACTTGCCCATGTAACTGATGCCTGCAGAAAGCAGACTTCACCTCTTCTGCCCATCAGCTTCCTGCATTGGCTGTGTAAGCAAGTTGCCCGCAGAAGCTGGCGGTTGGTATTTTCCTCATGCTTGTGGATCTCTGGAAGGCATTCAGTTGGCCACTATAGAAAACCAGACCCCCTGCCACTGAGCTATGGCCCTTCCCTGTCATTTCTTATGAAATATTGTGTTTCTCCCAAGCTAGCTTTTATCTGAATTGAGAAAAAGAACGGCCTAGCTGTGTTTTAAGCCAGCAATATGTACACTGAGTTGCATTGCTAGCAAGACTATGAGCATACTGTTCTTCTGTTTTCAGGCTTGCAAGACAACCCATGGTATTGTGACTGTCGGATTTCCAAGCTAATTGAATTTTCCAAAATTGTGGATACCGCCATTTTGCTTCTGGACCCTTTTGTGGCTTGCAGTGGACCTGAGAGCCTGGCTGGGATTTTGTTCCAAAGAGCAGAGCTGGAACAGTGCTTGAAACCATCCGTCATGACTTCGGCCACAAAGATTACCTCGCCCCTGGGAAGCAACGTCCTACTGCGCTGTGATGCAACTGGCTACCCCACCCCACAACTCACCTGGGTTAGGTCAGACAATGTGCCGGTGAACTATACAGGTATTGAGTCTCAAGCAAAAGGGAGACTATAGGTCATTTTACCTTGAGTTGACAGTGACCTGTGAGATCACTGAGAACCAAAATAGGGGTGCAGTCATCAAGAGTGGTGGGCTGGAGTTCAAATGCCCACTCAGCCATGAAGCTCACTAGGTAGTCTTGGCCAGCCACTATAGCCCTCTTCGTGCATTACTCATGTGTAGAGAGGAAGTGTGGTGAAATGGATGGCAGGGATATGAATGATGCTTCTCCTGCTGCCCTCTCCTTCCTTATGTTGAACACCACCCCAGTCTCCAAGCGGTGTGAAATTCCAGGGCTTCCAGGCACTTACCCAGGGTCTGTGTTTCCTTTTAGAAATGTATTAGATCTTTTTTATTGGATGCTGCTGGTCTGAGAGGCAGAACAAGAAATCAGTTTTTATAGATCATTGTATGTAGGGCTGACTTGGATCCTGTGCCATTCAACCAGTTTCACATACCTGAAACAGATTTACAGCCCACCCTTGCATATATTTGTTTAGAATCAAGTCCTATGGAGTCCAGTGGATTTTGGATTAAAATACGATATACTGCAGGAGAAATATTTCTTCTAAGATGGTGTCTGAATAATCAGACTTAAAGGTTTTTAACGGGTTGACCTTAATCAACTGATTGATCTTAATCAGTGAAATGTTGTAGCCCTATGAAAAAAGTTCCTTGTCATTTGAAATGTATGTTGTAACACCACAAAAAGCACACTAAGGTAGTATGAATGCTGCTGCTTCGTGTTCAGGTTATCACACTCACCTGCATTGAATTGTTTTCCAGTTATTCAAGAAAGTCCTGGTGAAGGTGTAAGATGGTCCATCATCAGCTTGACAGGCATTTCCTACAAGGATGCAGGTGACTACAGATGCAAGGCCAAAAATTTGGCTGGAATGTCAGAAGCTGCTGTTACAGTCACTGTTGTTGGCGTTGTCACCACCACTGTTTCTCCACAAAAGTATGGGAAAAAGACTGGAACAGACCAGCAAAACACCACCCAGGAAGAGGTCAAACAAGAATCCTTGAATGCAACCACCGCTTCTCCTTCAACATTGCCTACAAGCACCACTTCTCCTACAACAGTGGCTACCAGTGAAAGGCCTACAACTGACAGAAGCAGCGACAAAAAACCACCCAAGTCAATGCCAGATGGAAGAAAGAACGCCAAATCAAATACAAACGGAGGCAAGAAACAACCAGGTGATGTCAGCAAGAAGGATGACGGGACATCCCTCAGCGCAGCAGCAGGAGCTGAAAAAAACGGTGCAGTAAAAAACCTAAGAGTAATTCCTGAAACTGATGAAAGAGTGACCTTAACATGGAAAACTGCCACAGTCACAAGCAACTCTTCTTTGACTGTGTTGTACTCAAAGTATGGGGAGAAAGACATGCTGCCCCTGAGCACAGACCCCTCGAAAAACAAAGTCACCATAGATGGTTTGGAACCCAGCACACAATATATGGCCTGTGTTGTTCCCAAAGGGACCCCACCTACAAAGGACCAATGCATCATTTTCTCCACTGATGGAATTACCGTGGAAGATGATTATCAGATTCCCATTTTGCTGGTAGCTGGTGGGGTGGCCTGTGCCGTTGTCTTACCGTTGATATTTTTCTTACTGTATAAAGTCTTAATGCTTCACAGGAAACCAAAACCTGTCAGGGAAGATGACCTTGAAAAAGAGACTTACGTCAAATTTGAAACCCTTTCCCTCAAACCACGTTCCGTGGTGGCAGGTGGGGAGCTTTGGGCTCGGCGGAACACCGATGAGTCAGAAAGACTACTGCTGTGTTCTAGGTCAAGTATGGATTCTCAGATGACCTTCAAAAGTGAAGGCTCAAGGTCAGAGTACCTCTGCTGACTCTGGGTGTTCTGCGGACCATCTGAAGATCCCTACTGGGGAATAGGGGAGTGACTGCAGCCTTGTTTCAGATGCTGGATCAGTGCCAGTTATAAAATGTGAGGATTAAGGACAGCAGCATCAAATAGAAATCAGAATCGTCTTTGGTGGGACATACGGGGGGGGGGATGCCTCTTTGAAAAGTGACATTTTTGAACTTTTGTATTATTTTTGAAGCATTCTGCCTGTTTATATTCTGTCTTTTTATCAATTTGCTCTTGTTCAAATGAAAGATTTTGTGTAAAACATGTACCACCAGCCTGTCCATTGCTATCTATGTTTCTTGTTTTTATATAAACTAACTTTAGATTGATAGGTATTAAAAAATACATTTTTCATGTGCAGTTAAAATGTTAGATTTCTATGCTTGGCCATTTGACAGATACAAGGGCCAGAATCCAGCACAACTCATTGAAATAAGTGTGGATTTGTTGGTTTAATTCTGCTTTTTGAATTGTGGGTGAGATGTCTGGTGATAAAAACGTGGTTTGTGTTGTAGAACCCAGTTGAACATTAAATAATGCCTTGTTTTGACATGCTGTTTGATATGCAGGTTGGATCCAGACTAAGTGACCTACTTAGGTCCCATTCACTTCAAAGGAATGGAAGGATAACTAACTAACTGTGGATCCAACCCATTAGTCAAAATTCATGGCTTTCTTTTTTTTGTGAGAAATTATGCATCAACTGTATATGATGGATACATTTGGGAGAAGCTTTATCTGCATTCTGAATTTAAGGAAAGGATGAATTTACAGAATTTTGTAAGATACAAGTGTTTTGTTATACAGAAGTGCATAATAGCCTTCCCAAAATAGGGCTCTCCAGATGTTTTGTACCACAACTCTCATTTCTGCCTGCCTGCCTGCCTGCCTGCCTGCCTGCCAACACATTCATGTTGGTTGGAGGTGATGAGAGTTCCAAACATCTGGAGGGACGTGGTTGGTGGCAGCTAGCGTAGAAGATAGCTACAGTAATATATTCCTAATTTACACTGTAATCCAGGTTAGATATAAGTGTTAAAGATATAAGAGGAAATCAAGGTAAATTTGATCAAACAAATTTTGATCCAGATGTCTAAAGGCACATAGCATGGCATGTTTGTTTTGCTTGTTTATTTAAGGGGTTTCTCCTTCCCTTCTGGAAGAAATCTTCCACAGAGGAGCTTGCAATATTTTAAAATACAAATCCATTCCATAAAACCTTTTAAAACACAGCCAGCAATAATAAACCAACCACCAGTAGAAAAAAATCATTCAGCAATACCATAGTAGTTAACCACCTTCTCTCATGCCCCACCCCAATCAAAACTGTTTGAGAAAAGAGATGGGGGAATTGGCTTCTGGTTGCAGAGCCACTGCTGAGAAGGTCCTGCTAAGTATGCTAACCAGTTTAAAGCCTTTACTGACAGGCACTGAAATAGGCCTTCTGAGGTAGATACTTTGATATAGGCAACACTAGCTCTCCCTCATTGCTTTTCCTCAGCACCTGCAATTCAGCTGTGGACTGTGGACTATGGAAGGTCCATTTCAGCTGTCATGACTTATAGCAGTTGGCCAACCATTATTACTCCATGCTTTTTGTTTAATCCTGAATAATAAATAAATAAATAAATAAATAATATAGGATTTCAAGGCCAGGGATACCCTTGGCAGTGCAAAACATTTCCCCTTCTCTTTCCAATGTTCAGATGTCGGTGCCACTCCAGATTTATGTTAAGCAACATTATCTGCACAAGAGAGTAATGTCAGCAGGCTGAGGGAAACTCCAGGGTTGGCAGAAGTACAAACATGTTTAGAAACTCCTATTCGGGATAACAAAAAATAGCTCAGTGAAGACAGAGCATGTTCAGTTTCCATATCAACTAGTTTCCCCTGAATACATACCTTACAGACTTTGGGTCCCAATTTTATTAGTAGCATAGCTTGGTATGTTGTTGAAGGCTTATCCACATGTCTGTAGTTAAAAACCTTTAGAACTGTTAACTTGAAAGCGGTGTTGTACTGCTTACAATTGCTGCAACTGTTGAAAGGGTCCACTTCCAGGAACTCCAGGATATTCTAGAAGTGTTGGTTGCAGCACTGATCAAGGAAAAGCAGCGTTGATGATGTTGGTTAACAAATCATCCTGACTTTGGGCACGGTTTCCAAAGAGGTTCTCCTTCCTTGGGATCTAATTTTAGGTGGGAGAAAAAGGTTTTCTAATAAAACTGTAGCTTCATAAGGACAGATCAGTTTGGAGGTGCATTGAGAATTATATCTATTTGATCAAGTCAAAATAATAATAGATATTATTTAAAAAACAAAGTTGCATCAAATGAATAAACAGAAAGCAAAATATCTCAAAAATAAGATACACTCCCCATAAATGTTGTCTGGAATATTTTCAGGTAGGTTTTTTTTTTTTTAAATCCTGTTTCGTCAATTCAAATCAAGCGTTGACTGCAAATGGAAAAGGCATTCAAAGACTTCATAGTTGAGTTTGATGGAATGATATATCATCCTGTTTCTTTTCATATTGATCTCAAAGCAACTCACTTATTTTCCACAGATGCAACTGAATCTGGCCTAATTTGGAACAAAACTATCTCACTTCCTGATTAGAAATAAAGCCATAATTGAAATATATGTTTTACTTACAATTGCTTTTAATTATGCCCAGCATTGAGTTACCTAGTTTATGCCAAGTTTCACCCTTTTTCACTTGAACTTTTTGTAGTAAAGGTACTGTTCACAATGAGCTAATGTTAGGAGAATGTGGGTCTCAGACTGTCTTGAAATAAACAAGACTTGGCCATTGCTAGTGCACTATATCTTATACTGGATTTGTTTGCTTCGCAAGGTGAAACACTTCCTCCACAGTGCATTTTATACCTCAACTTTCTCACCCCAGTTGTGGAGAATCGTCTGTCACATCCACACATGCATTTAATGCACAGTTAATGCATATTGCTTCACCCAGAGAATCCTGGGAATTGCTGTTTCCCTCTCACAGCTACAATTCCCAGCACTTTTAACAAACTACAGTTTGCAGGATTCTTTGAGGGCAGGGGGGAGGGAGCCTTGACTGTTAAAGCAGTATAAATCCCCTAAATGTTTGGTGTGGAAGTGAGTTAGAAGGAACTACTGGGTAGGGATTGGTGGATATGTCAATTTCAGTTTCTGACTGTCAGTTTTTCCAATTTTATGTTCTCCATATTTTCACATCAGTTTGCATTTTTAAAAGAACCGCCCCCCAAAAAAGTCCTCTTGAAAATTATCCTGCATTTTAGTGTGATTTTCCCTTAATTTTTGTATGCCAATTTGCCTGATATTTTTGGAAAGAATTTCCCCCTCATTTAATGCAGTTTTTAATACTACATTCAATAATATATGCATTTTAATGCACACTTTACCCTAGTATATGCATTTTCATACAAACTACTTGGGTAGAGAATTGCCTTGCAAAAGGCAAAGAAGTGCAAATTTCATCTGATGACTGTGTTTTGGTTCGTGTATTATTTCAGAAAGTGCAAATTAGGTAAGTTCACTTTTAAATGTGAACTGAATCAAATCCCCTCCTCTGCCCCATCCCTATCTCCAAGGTTCCTTCAGGAAATCTGCTGCTATTCCATCCCTGTTAAGTAGGCAACCCAGAGCTCTGCTTAAAAGGCTCTAACAAAGGTCAACTCTCACTACCTTTCCAAAGCAGTCTGTTTCACTGTCAAACAGTGGTCTTCTTGGATTAGTTGAAAAATTTCCACTCCTGTAATTTGAACTGTTTGAATCAGGTCCTTCTCCCAGGAGCAATAGAATCAAATTTATTCCATCATCAAAGTCATAGCCACTAGATATTTGAAGGTGGCTGTGATATCACCTCTTAACAGTATCATCTCCGGGTTAAACACAGTTCACTCCTAAAGTAACTGTAATAGTTTCTAGTCTGTTTTAATAACACATCTTATCTTAGCTGTGTAATGTTACTGCCCAGAACCTGATTTATTTATTTAGATCATCTATGCCAGGGGTTATCAACCATTTTGAGTCAGTGGACATATTTGGAATTTTGAGGAAGCGCTATGGGTCACAAAATTGCTGCTGTGGGGGATTGCTACTACATTTTAAAAAGAAGACGAAAAGAGAGTGCCACAAAACCATTTACATTCATGGCTTTGCTGACTTTTGCCTCTGGACACACCCACCATGGGCTGCAAAAGATTTCCTATCTCTCCTGTAATGGATGGAATGGATTACATAAACAGGAGATTTAGTGTGCATAGATGTATAAACAACAATGAAACAGTTTCGTGCCATTGCTGTTAGTGGCACAGTTTCTAATCTGCTATTTCATGCTATTTCTTCGTTTCCAAGAGTACACGCTTATCAGTTTCTGTCAGTTAAGGTCAACAAAGCTAGTGTTCCTAGGAATGGCTCCATGTACAGCTGTGGCATCTCTCCTGGGTGCTGCCAGGATTGCCAGCTGCTGTGTTGTGCAATTCCAGACTGCAGTCCTAGGCCCATGTCCCTGGAAGCAAGCCCTACTGAACTCAATGGGACTTGCATCATGCTGCTAATCATATAATAATATACTTCACATTTCAAAAGGAGTTGCCTGAAGGGTCCCATCTAATTAATCTACTAAAATACTTCTTTAGAGATAAGCAAATCAGGAAGCAGAGAATTATTGCTGCTGTTGTTATATTTTATTATTTATAAGCTGCCCATTTGACCAGGTTCTCCCAGCAACTCTGAGTGGCTCCCAACAAAATATTAAAAACACAGTAAAACACCAACTATTATAAACTTCCCTGAACAGGACTGCCTTCTGATGGGAGGGCATTCTACCAGGCAGGCGCCACTACTGAGAAGACCCTCTCCCTGGTTCCTTCTCACAGTGAGGGAACCACCAGAAGGCCCTTGGAGTTGGACCACAGTGTCCGGGTTGGACAATGGGGGTGGAGATGCTCCTTCAAGAGTTCAAGTCATGTTTAGGTGTCATGCTGAAACCATTCTGCAATACTTGGAAACAAAGGCCTGGAAGATAACAAGTAGTTGTGTCTATTAAAGAGCAAATTAATTTTAGAGGACCCAAGAGACTGAGACTTCAATGTTAGCAAAGAGGCACTGACAAGATAGCAGCTTGTCTGATCAAGCTAAAGGGCTTTAGGTATCTGATAGCCCTAAGGCAGGGGAGGAGAATCTCAGGCCTGGGGACCCATTGCGTTTCTCCCAACCTACTCATTTGGGCTTCAGGACTTTCCCAAGTCTGCAAACTACCCCATAGGCGGCATCATCCTTGAGTATTTTTGCATGACTGGAATGTGTCCTTGAACTGTGATAATGACTCTTGCTTGCCTGGTTGGAAAATGGAGTGTGTGTGTGTGTGTGTGTAAGAGTAAGAGTACCATCCATTTGCATCTGGTCTGGATGTTTCCCCATGAGAGGAATCTTTCAGGCCTAAAAAAGATCCCCAAACCTGTTGTGAGAAAGAAGCCTTGGTTCCAAGTGACAGAAGAAGAAGAAGAAGAAGAAGGAGGAGGAGGAGGAGGAGGAGGAGGAGGAGGAGGAGGAGGAGGAGGGGGAGGAGGAGGAGGAGGAGGGGGAGAATTTGGATTTGATATCCCGCTTTATCACTACCCTAAGGAGTCTCAAAGCGGCCAACAATCTCCTTTCCCTTCCTCCCCCACAACAAACACTCTGTGAGGTGAGTGGGGCTGAGAGACTTCAAAGAAGTATGACTAGCCCAAGGTCACCCAGCAGCTGCATGTGGAGGAGCAGAGACACGAACCCGGTTCACCAGATTACGAGTCCACCACTCTTAACCACGACACCACGGTGGCTCTCATCTTGGGCCCATCTTAGGCACAATTTTGCTGTGGTTTGCCTATCAAACTATTGGGCGTCCCTCCAGGCCCAGAGTCAGCATGCAGCATTCTTCAGCAAATACTGGAGGCTGCATATTCTCCAACATTTTGGGAGGGCAAAGCAGGACGTCCCCTGCCACACCATCCTGCCCACCCGATCTCTGTGCTCCTTCTCCCACGCCTGATCTGAGTGGAGATTTGAACCCTAGTCTCCCAGGTCCTTGTCCAACACTCTAAGTCACTACACCATGTTGCTGCTTCCCCTCTCTTTTCCCTTTCCCTTTCCCTTCAAATAGGCAATTAACTGGGAGCGATTGTCTAGCTATGCATTGCCTAACTGCCCTGGACCATGGAGCTGGCTACAGTTCTATTTGCAAACACAAGCTTCACTCAAGTGGCACTAACAATACAAGAAAGAGGGGGGGGGGCAAGAAGCTGTAGGAAGAGAAGGACCGTCATTCTAGCATGCGTACAAAAATGGGATCTATGTTTTGAGGACTACAGTGCCTCTGCTTACCTATTATTTTAAAAATATTACTTTAAAAATTAGTGCCTTTGTATAGCCATATAAACCTGCAACAAATTCATTGTCTTGGTATTGAATTTTGCAGTAGCACTTTAAAAAAAAAAAAGCCATGTTAATTTTGTGACAAAAGGGTTAGGCATTTCATACTTCGCTTCCAAGAAGAAGAAGAAGAAGAAGAAGAAGTGTGTGCATGAGCAAAGAAGAGATCACCCTGGAATTTCTTTGAGGGTGAGAACTGGAGTCAGCCAGCCCCTCTGCTCTCCTAGTGTCAAGTTTAGCCAGACCACAGAATTGAGCTGGGAGGTGATGTGTCTCTGCTGTCATTGATGCACCTTGGGAATGAGGACACCTGCTTCTTTTTTGTCTTGAAGATGCCTGAAGTTGAGCAGTCTCGCCTGTCCTACTGCCACTGAAAAAGTGGGTCAAGACTATGTTGCTCACAGATCTTTTGCTTGTGGCTTTTAAAATCAGTTTGGTCAGTCTGTCAGCTGAGAAGTTCTGGAGCTGTCCCAGAGGATACCAAATGCAGAAGGAAAATTCCTCTTGTGTAGGTGAGTGAATTGGTCCCTCCCCCCTTCAAAACTCCAGGTCAGTTAAAAGGCTTAGCAACGCGGGGCTTTTTCGTTCAATGCTATTTTCTTTAAAAAGAAACCATGTTTATGTGCCTTTATTCTTTGGAGTCTCTGCTATGTTTGCTGTGCGTTTTTAGGAGAAATCGGTAGGACTCCAACCTTGATAAGTTTCCAGTGGAACAGTAACAGGTGCTTTGAGATGTCTGCCAAGAAACTTGTCAGAAAAAATAACAAAACAAAAGCATGCAGGAGAAATATTTGGGTGAGGGGGTGTGTGGGTTTGGAGACATTAGTACTGATACATTTAATGGAAGTTAGGTTCATATGTGCCTTGGAGTAACTAATTTGCAGCAATTGTTTCTTGAGCGACTCAAAAAACTTTTATTGATTTTCTTTCTACCACTTTAAGAGCTCTTGCTTCCCCATAAGAACACTGGGAACAGTAATTTGCCAATGAGTATTATCTGTGAAAGATGCCTATCCCCCTCTCACAGAGCTACCATTTCAAGGAATGTAAGTCTGTACTGTAAATATAATAGATATTGGCTGCAATCATACACATGCTTACTTGGGAGTAAATCCCATTAACTCAGCAGGATTTGCCTCTGAGATATCTTTATTGAGAAGTGTTTCAAAACCCATGAAAGCTAAAACCATAGCAATAAGAGCCCTCATCAGATGGATCAAATAGTTGAAAGGTGTGTTGCTTCTCCATCGCTGGGTTTTTTTTTAAAGGCCTATTTACTAGCAATCCTTTGATTTCCTTAAACTGAAGGTGAATTCACATGACCATTTTATCCACTACAAGTTTAATTTTTGCAGTTCAAGACCCTGTGAAGACACTGATATTGGGAATAATTCTACATTTAGTTCAAATCCACAAAAGGCAGGATTTAACAGTCAGGTTGGGAGTCCATTATAGATGTTGCATGAGGTCCTTTTGTTTATTGCCCACACTGTTTGTTCATGAAATTTCCATTTTGCTTAATGTAAAAAGGCATAAGAGATAATAATGGGGAAACTCAATATAAATTCATATAGAAGTGCAACATTAACAATCAAATAAAACTTTTAAAAAGCTGACTAAAAACAGAATGAAACTATGTACCATAGACAAAACTTAGCGTTGCTCAAAAAGAAAAAAGGACCACCAATCAGAAAATTGTGAATCAGAGTCCAACATCTGGGTAAACAATAGTGTTGTGAATTTGGGGGCAGGCGTTAGGTTGTATGCCTGAGTCCCTTCCAATTCCTGAATCCAGCAAGGATCCAATTGCTGGAATAGCCTGGTCAATTTCTTGGTAATAGTCTATGTACAGGTAGGTCATTAAGGCAACAAAGGAAGAGACTCTGGCCAGATATCAAATGGGTGTGCCACCTCCCTCAAGTGGCTGGTAGTTAGAAGTACAAAAGCCAGGACTGAGCTAGAAGCAGGTGACAGGCAGAAGCCTGTGAGGCAGAGACATGCTTGGTTTTTGCTGGAATTCAAGGCTGTGGCTATGGGAGAAGCAACACCTCTTGGGGTGTGAGCCTCTTCATTGTAGTAACGTTGTATATGTGTGTAAATAAACCATATATCATAAAGACACCACAGTATTTGAGGTCCCTCATACCTCACCTCCAAAAGACTGAGGCTGCATAAACATTATACATTTAAAGCACATTTGAAGCACATTTCCACCTCACAAAGAATTCTGGGCACCATAGAGTACCTCTCACAGAATTAAAATTCCCAGCAACCCCTAAGAAATTATGTACAGTGCCCAGAATCCTTTGGAGAGGGAGGAAATGTGCTTCGAACATGCTTCAAATAATGTTTGCACAGCCTCAGTCTTTTGGAGGTGAGGTAAAATGCATCTGCATTAACATGAAGTATATTTTCTCCTCAGCATATGATTTGAAATTGAAAAGAAGAGTAGGGGAGAGGGGGTGGGAAGAAACTTGTAGCAGCACAGCAGATAACACTCAGCAGCAGCATGTAGCAACCTAAATTTGGAATAGCTGAATATTGCTATCATACTAGAAGATTCTGTATAGGCCTTGGCATTAGGGAGGAAATAAACAAGGGCAGACTCTGGCTCACTTCACAATACACCAATGTGGACTCTGCCTCCCTGACAGGCATACTAATGCTTCTTCACCTTCTCTAACTGGGTCTTTCTTTCGGACCCTTGGTAAATGAGGTTGCTTGTGTATAAAGATGCTAAGGACTGGCTACTAGCATTGCAATGACATGATTCATCGTTTTTGCTCATTCTTAAGACCCTCTGCTGAGATGGCATAAAGAGGCCTTTGAGCTGGGAGCAGAACCTCATTCTTCCATTCTGCGCTGCCTGCCAGAGCATTGTAGGAAACTTTTGTTCTCCCTAAGAGGATTTATTTAACACAGGGAAACTTCTCATTACGGGGAAATTGTTGCCAGGGTATCCAGAGCAGCTGCAGGAAGATGGCAGCTACTTCAGTATTTTCATGGGTGTGGGGTAAAAACAGGCAGCTGATGATGATTAAGACTTGGTTGCACTTGATATTGTGGGATGTATGTTAAGAAACAGCATCTTCTCTACAAAATGATAGATGTTTCCGCTGCTGGTTAAAACGGGCAAGCCTAGAGCTGCCAAATGGAATAAACAAAAACACCACCCCCTCTGTTGTGGAATTGGCGTGTTTTTCAGTCTGCAGAATTATGTGTAACTGGATAAATTCTTGGGATAGGCTTCGCCCAAGGTATTGGATGTCTAGTTTGTACAGTGCAGCACCCTGCATTGACCAGAATTGCCTGATTTGTTAGCAAAGAGAACAAAGACAAGTTGTGGCTGTAGGGAAGAAATCACTTGCAACATCATAGAATTGTAACATTCTAGAGTTGTCCATCACAGATATATGACACCATCATATCATCTCACCACCGCTTTTGATCTACAAGCAGGGCCAGCAGATGATGATGGGATGGGGGAAACTTTTGCTGTTTCTTTTACATGCAATTCTCTAGCTAGTTAACATGCAAAACATCTAGTTCAACCTGCCTTTCTCAACCTGTGGGTCACCAGATGTTGTTGAACTACAGCTCCCATCACCCCTAGCTAGCAAGGCCAGAGCTCAGGGATGATGGGAGTTGTAGTCCAACAACATCTGGGGACCAACAGGTTGAGAACCGCTGATCTAGTTGGAGCCTGCAGAACTTGGATGTCTGTGCTTGAATCTTAGCTGCTGTTTGGATTGAATTCCAGGGGTCTGATTTTTTTATCTGCGATTGTCTGAATACAAAAATCTGTAGGATAAAGATGGAAATGCATTGACAGTCAAGCACATGTTTAAAATAAGTTACATGAGACTTTATTGAATAGAGCCTGCTGAGCTCCAGATGTAGAGCAAACTAAATAGAGTACCTATTTTATTTAACAAAAGCCAGTGCCCAAATCCAGTTTTATTTGTGCTTTATAATATGTGACCAGTGGACCTGAATGAGGATGTAACATCAGATGTATCTATCAAGTTTAATAGTGACAGCACACATTTTCAATTCAAGGTG
Source organism: Podarcis cretensis (assembly GCF_951804945.1). Taxonomy (NCBI): domain Eukaryota; kingdom Metazoa; phylum Chordata; class Lepidosauria; order Squamata; family Lacertidae; genus Podarcis; species Podarcis cretensis. The sequence goes on from NC_137178.1 coordinate 25,625,705, forward strand.
CATTCAGATCACATGGCTTTCCATTTCTGGATGAGCTGGATGACGGCCAAATTATCAACACAAATAAATGCAGGGAGAGTGGAGATAGTATGACTCTTTGCCCTCAAAAAGTACCTGAACATTATTTTAGGCTGATCATCAACTCTCATTCCTTGCTTTCTTTACCAGGTGTCATGAACAGCTAAATCTAAGACAATAACTCATACTACTTTATTTACAGGAATCAAAAACTGGCAATTGGTAGTTAACTTATTCCAATACTTGAACAATCAGAAACATGTTTGGATTGTGGTTTACTGTTGTGTTCTAACCTATAAATGATTACTTTATAGATATTGATGAATGTATATTTTGCTCTAGGAGGCTTAGTTTGGTCAGAGTTGAGTATATGCTTCCAGAGTTAATGTAAAATACGGTACATTACTTCTGGTAAATGAGGCACCATAGCCGCTAGAGGGCCGTGGAAATTTGTGTCCCGGGCTTTTTAGACTCATCTACCCATGTACTGATGGGATGTGGGTGGTGCTGTGGGTTAAACCACAGAGCCTAGGGCTTGCTGATCAGAATGTTGGCAGTTTGGATCCCCATGACAGGGTGAGCTCCCGTTGCTCGGTTCCTGCTCCTGCCAACCTAGCAGTTCGAAAGCATGTCAGAGTGCAAGTAGATAAATAGGTACCGCTGCGTTTCTGTGCGCTGCTTTGGTTTGCCAGAATCAGTTTAATCATGTTGGCCACATGACCTGGAAGCTGTACGCCGGCTCCCTCAGCCAATAAAGCGAGATGAGCGCCGCAACCCCAGAGTTGTCCGCGACTGGACCTAATGGTCAGGGGTACCTTTACCTTTACCTTTACCCATGTACTATCTGAAACCAAAGGGGTGCATTGGTTGCCAGATATGATTCCCCCCCCACCTCTCCTACTCCCACTAATAAAACATATGCAAGGAGAGATATTTTTAAGTGGGTAATTATTACATAGTGGTCTCTTGAGTCACCCAATCAGCCAAGTGCATGGTAGGAATTTTCTTAATGGGATATCACTTTGGTTTTTAGTGTCCTGTTGAAAATAGCTTTTGATGGTGATTACTTGCAACAGTGATATATTGATCCTCTCAAATTGATCGAGATACATAAGCTGCTGACTTGTTTCAACTAAGGCGTAATTGACCAGTGTTTCTGTCTCTAGGATTCACACGGAAAAAAATAGCATAAATGTATTTATGCATTTTATATATTTATACTCCTTTCCCCGTATACTCAAAGGTGCCTTATGGCAACATTTTAGGACAATAACTAAATCATAAAAACAGATTTTAGAATATCAGCAAAGCAACAGCAAAAATACTTTTGCCATCATAGCTATTTGCCCCTCCAAAGTCCTGTAGGACTAGCCTACCTCAGTGTGAAATTCCATGTCTCAAACAACTTAGTAACAAAATGTATGTTAATGTTTGGTCAAAGGAGTAACTGGAAAAAGTGCAAGCAGTGCAGCTGTCAGATTCCTGAGACAAATCAACTTTGTTGCAGTTCAGCCTTCATTTACCATGTACACAAAGCAAGTCTACATAGTTTCATATTCTCCCAGAGCAAACAGCAGAAAGCAACATCACTTCAAATACAGGAGCAACTCTGAACGCTCCAAAAACACCTTCCCCCCAAATAACCCACTCTTTGTGATTTTTTCTCTTGCGTAGCCAAAAACCAGGACTACCCATTGAATAAAAACTATAAGCCAGCCTAATATTTATTAAAAGTGTTTTAGATAACTCAAAATAATAATAATAATAATAATAATAATAATAATAATAATAATAATAATAATTTATTATTTGTACCCCGCCCATCTGGCTGGGTTTCCCCAGCCACTCTGGGCGGCTTCCATAAAAACCAAAAATACACTAAAATATCACAGATTAAAAACTTCCCTGAACAGGGCTGCCTTAAGATGTCTTCTGAATGTCAGGTAGTTATTTATTGCTTTGACATCTGATGGGAGGGCGTTCCACAGGGCAGGCGCCACGACCGAGAAGGCCCTCTGCCTGGTTCCCTGTAGCTTTGCTTCTCGCAATGAGGGAACCGCCAGAAGGCCCTCGGCACTGGACCTCAGCGTCCGGGCAGAACGATGGAGGTGGAGACGCTCCTTCAGGTATACTGGGCCGAGGCCGTTTAGGGCTTTAAAGGTCAACACCAGCACTTTGAATTGTGCTCGGAAACGTACTGGGAGCCAATGTAGGTCTTTCAAGACCGGTGTTATGTGGTCTCGGCGGCCGCCCCCAGTCACCAGTCTAGCTGCCGCATTCTGGATTAGTTGTAGTTTCCGAGTCACCTTCAAAGGTAGCCCCACGTAGAGCGCATTGCAGTAGTCCAAGCGGGAGATAACTAGAGCATGCACCACTCTGGCGAGACAGTCCGCAGGCAGGTAGGGTCTCAGCCTGCGTACCAGGTGGAGTTGGTAGACAGCTGCCCTGGATACAGAATTGACCTGCGCCTCCATGGACATCTGTGAGTCCAAAATGACTCCCAGGCTGCGCACCTGGTCCTTCAGGGGCACAGTTACCCCATTCAGGACCAGGGAGTCCTCCACACCAGCCCGCCCCCTGTCCCCCAAAAACAGTACTTCTGTCTTGTCAGGATTCGACCTCAATCCATTAGCCGCCATCCATCCTCCAACCGCCTCCAGGCACTCACACAGGACCTTCACCGCCTTCACTGGTTCTGATTTGAAAGAGAGGTAGAGCTGGGTATCATCTGCATATTGATGAACACCCAGTCCAAACCCCCTGATGATCTCTCCCAGCGGCTTCATATAGATGTTAAAAAGCATGGGGGAGAGGACGGAACCCTGAGGCACCCCACAAGTGAGGGCCCAGGGGTCTGAACACTCATCCCCCACCACCACTTTCTGAACACGGCCCAGGAGGAAGGAGCGAAACCACTGTATAACAGTGCCCCCAGCTCCCAGCCCCTCTAGACGGTCCAGAAGGATGTTATGGTCGATTGTATCAAAGGCCGCTGAGAGATCCAGCAGAACTAGGAAACAACTCTCACCTTTGTCCCTAGCTCGCCGGAGGTCATCAACCAGCGCGACCAAGGCAGTTTCAGTCCCATGATGAGGCCTGAATCCCGATTGGAAGGGATCCAAATGGTCCGCATCCTCCAGGCGTGCCTGGAGTTGTTCAGCAACCACGCGCTCAATCACCTTGCCCAAGAAAGGAAGATTTGAGACTGGGCGATAGTTGGCCATACTGGCCGGGTCTAAAGATGGTTTTTTAAGAAGCGGTTTAATGACCGCCTCTTTCAGCGGATCTGGGAATGTTCCCTCACAGAGGGAAGCATTCACCACCCCGCAGAGCCCATCGCCCAGCCCTTCCCGGCTTGCTTTTATTAGCCAGGATGGGCAAGGATCCAGGAGACAGGTGGTTGGTTTCACGCGTCCAAGCAGCCTGTCCACATCCTCGGGGGTAACGGGTTGAAATTGATTCCATGCAACTTGACCAGACAGAGCTCTAGCACTCTCCCGCCCCGGCACTGCTCCCACGGTGGTGTCTAGCTCCCTCCGAATATGAGTGATTTTATCTGCAAAAAACTTTGCAAAATCGTTGCAGGAGATCTTGGGGTCTTTACAAGGCCCCGGTGGTAAAGGTGGTTCCGTTAAATTACGAACCACCTGAAAGAGTCTCCTGCTACTATTTTCTGCAAATGCAATAGAGGCGGCGAAGAAAGTCTTCTTCGCCGTCGCTATCGCCACTTGGTAGGCTCGACGTTGAGCTCTAACCTGTGTCCGGTCAGATTCAGAGTGAGTTTTTTGCCACCGACGCTCTAGCCGTCTCAGCGATTGTTTCATCGCCCTCAGCTCCGAAGAAAACCACGGAGCTGTCCGGGCTCCATGCAATCGGAGAGGGCGCTTCGGAGCCAGACAGTCGATAGCCCTGGTTAACTCCGCATTCCAGCGGGCCACCAGGGAATCAGCTGAAAGGCCATCAACATGGGATAAAGCATCCCCTACCACTCTCTGGAAACCATTTGGATCCATTAAGTGGCGGGGGCGGACCATCCGAATTGGTCCCACCTCCCTGCAGAGGGGATGGGTCGCAGAGAAGTCCAGTTGCACCAGGAAGTGATCTGACCATGGCACTTCTTTTGTTTCACTTTTACTTAGTGTCAGATCACCCACGTCACTAGAGGTGAACACCAGGTCTAAGGCATGTCCATGACTATGAGTTGGGCCAAACTTATTCAGGGACAGCCCCATGGAGGCCATGCTTTCCACGAAGTCCCGAGCAGCCCCTTGTAAGGTCGTGTCGGCATGGATGTTAAAATCTCCTAGGACAACCAAACTAGGTGTCTCCAGGAGAAAATCCGCCACGACCTGAAGCAGCTCAGACAGGGAGTCCTTGGTGCAGCGGGGAGGTCGGTACACCAAAAGGAATCCTGTACTGCCCCTATTGCCCAACTTCCAGAACATGCACTCAGAAAGCTGGATCTTCCCAGTAGGACGCCTGGTGCAAGCTAGTGACTTCCTAAAAATCACTGCAACCCCCCCCTCCCCGCCCACATGACCTGGGTTGCTGTGCGTAAGAGAAACCTGGTGGGCAAGCAGCGGCAAGGACAGGCCCATCTGCTTCCTCCAACCAGGTCTCTGTCACACATGCCAGGTCAAATCCTCCATCCACAATCAGGTCGTGGATGGCAGTGGTTTTATTCATCATTGACCTGGCATTACACAGCAACACCTTCAGGTCATGTAGGCGGGGAGGTCAAAAGCAAAACCTTAGATTTCTGGAGATCATTTTGAGCACAAAAAACCCAAATGACTAGCTGCATGATAGCAATGATGTGCTTGAAGCTCAGCTACGTAAAGCAAAACTACAGTTAACTTGAATTTTAGGGTGAAGGCAAAAGAAACAAGTCCCTGAAAGCTTTTCTCTTTCCTTTCCTCACCTCTCCATGCAAACACCTATTTGGAAGACATCTGAAGGAAGCATTATATAGGGAAGTTTTTAAATGTCTGATGTTTTACTGTGGTTTTATAATTTGTTGGAAGCTGCCCAGAGTGGTTGGGGCAACAAACCTATATATCCCCAAAATCTGCACCAGAGGCTTGAGGTACTCCTTGGATAAAATTTTGGGAACACACAGGGAACAGGTGGAGGTGAAAAAGAGGAAGAAGTCCTGATGTTTGAGTAGAAGTCACTAAAATTCTATAACATCCAAAATTCTCTACTTTTTTGTATTTAACATCTCTCTCTCTCTCTCTCTCTCTCTCTCTCTCTCTCTCTCTCTCTCGCCTTTTTAGATCCTGCACCATTCCTAGTTTTCAGCCAAGGAAATGCAATCTTTAGAATAGACACTGAGGGAACCAATCACAAAAGACTGGTGGCTGATGCTAGTTTATCAACATTAATAGATTTTCATTATGAAGAAGATTGCCTTTATTGGGTGGACACTGAAGAAGGTCTTATCCGGCGAGTATATCTGAACGGTTCAAATCAACAGGTAATGGAATGTAATCATCAAAATTCTGAAAACCTCTGCATCTCCCTGGATCATGCTGATACCTCCATTTGTTTCTCTATTATTATTATTTATTAAATTTGTACACTGCCCTCCATAGATGTTAGTGAAATTCACAACATAAAATTACAATATAAAAAATGCATTTTAGCTACTGCCCTCTCAGCACTCACCAACTAAATTCACTATTAGTAGGAGTGATGGACAGTCTATTATTAATGATCATAACTAGAGTGATCACTCACCCAACTTTACAGAGAGTAGTCCTCTAATTGAAGGACTGGCAGAGGACCACCCTCTATTTCAATGAGTCCTGTTTTGGAAGTGGAAAAAAAGCCCAGTTTAAAGATAAGTAAGAGAAGAAGGAAGAGAAAGGGCCTTGAAGTTACAGCAGCCTTGAGCAGGCATACACATCGCTGGGTCACAGTTGGTGAGATGTATTGTAGCTCTATATAAACTAGAGCAATTATTTCTAAATTTGCGTCTATACTTACAAATTACAATTTTAATGGAAAGCTGTTTTCTCTTTGTTGCATATCCTTATGTTTGCTTGTTTGCTGTGTTTATATTTTTAAATTATCTCTCCTTACCTTGTCCTTACTTTAAGCTAAATGTGTTTTGTGCATTTACCTGTACATGTAGTGTGAAATAATATCTTGAGTAAGATATCTGGTAAGCCACTCAACCAAACTAGACATGATGTTAAATGAGTCATTAATTTTATTGTTTCCCTAATCCTCTGAGGATGAGCAGAGGTTTAAACATCTCCCCATAGTAGTCCTAATGACAATTCAATTCCCCCTACAGATACTAGGAGAAAGCTGCTATTTGTCAGGCAGACAAAGCCAAGGCTAAAATGTCCAAGCAAGGAAGGTCTCGTGATAGAAAAAATAGCATAGCTGCTTACAAATTTAACAGGCCTTTTCTTGCTTTTCTGGTAAACACATAAATGTATATCCTGAAGTGGTAATCTCAGGCGGCTTTCTTCCTGAATTGTTTGATTAAGGTTCATGAATTCCAGTGCTCTGTATGGCAGTGATCTGGTGTCTTAGTATAATGACAATTGGGTGACAATTGTCCCGTCCCCTCCCATTACAGACAATTTACCACATAGAAAAAGATGTTTCTGGATTTGCAGTGGATTGGATAAACCACAACTTTTACTTCGCTCACTACCAGAAGGCCACAATTGAGGCAGTTGACATGGATGGAAACCATTCCCAAATCATCATAAATGATGGACACCATCCCACAAGTATTGTGGTTGATCCAAACAGAAGGTAACTCAGATTGCCTTTATGGTTTCACAGTGCTGAAACAAAAAGCTTTAGATGAAATGCAGACTGAAGGATCCTCTGTGGTTTGGAGGATCGGGAAAGGGTCATGTGCTTTGATATTCATTCTCATCTACTCCTTCCTCCTCTTATGTATCAGTTTAATGAGTAATTTCCTGGCATGATTGAACCTAGGTTCCTCTTATGTCAGAACTGGTAAATTTTGGTGAGCCCTCTGAGTTATGATTGCAAATGAATTAAGTGAGAGATTTATGATCTGCTGCTCCTGAAGTAATTTTAATAATATTAATGACAATCACTGATTTTATCAACAGGTTTTTATTTTGGTCCTCTGAAGGAACCACTGACAGCATCTACAGAGCAGTGCTGAATGGGAAAGACATGTGGAGACTTCTGAGGAGCACAGGAAAAATCAGAAGTATCTCACTAGATCTTATTGATCTGAAGCTCTTCTGGATCCAATATGATGCCAGTGATGAAGTTTCACATATTGCAAGCTGTGACTACAATGCTAGTTCTGTTCATTTGCACAAATACATAGTACGGTATGTTAATGAATATAATATATATGCTAGTGAATATATAATGCCAAAGTGTAAAATAAATTGCCCCAATCTAGCCAGGAGACATATGTGGTCTACCCCATACATTTAAAGTACACCCAACATGCTTTTAAACCACATGACTTCCTGCAAAGCATTCTGGGAATTGTAGTTTTCCCTTCACAGAGCTACAATTCCCAGAAACCTTAACAAACTACAAATCCCTGGATTCTTTGGGGAATTTATGTGCTTTAAATGTGTCTGGATGTGTTTTAAAAGTATAGTAAGGATCTGCCCTGTTATCTCTGAATTGCTGCCTAACTGGCTAGATACAGTGATAGCCAAACTTGGCCCTCCAGCTGTTTTGGGACTACAACTCCCATCATCCCTAGCTAACAGGCCCAGTAGTCAGGGATTATGGGAATTGTAGTCCCAAAACAGCTGGAGGGCCGGGTTTGGCCATCAATGGGCTAGAATGTCCATGACTTAATGAACTTTGAGCAAGTTAATGAACAGATGCAACTATTTGCTTTATTTTCCCATAGAAACCAACTTTCTGACATATTCCTCTTTGCTGACCACATGTACTATTCCGACTCAACCACTGGTAGTATTTGGAGAGCCAATAAATATACAGGGAAAGATATAGTTGCAATTAACCTGCAGCTCTCACTTTTCCCACCTGCTGAAATACTGGTAGTGCACCCATTAAAACAGCTCAGCATAAAGATGGGTTCTAAAACATTTGGTAAGTTTCCATGTAATTTGATTATCAAATATTTAAGAATTTTAAGCTTAACTCATGTTGCATAATTGTTCTGCTCAGTTATTAGGATCACATCTCAAATTATCTTGTACCACCCTGCTTTTGCTACTGTCATGATATTCAAGGAATATATTGTCATGATAATTCCTGTTCACATTTTCCAACCAAACCTTTCAAATGCCTTAACAATGCTGCAACTTTGTTCAACTATGTTCAGTTTCTTTCCTCTCTCTCTCTGTTCAAATTTCCTTAGCTAAGCATGCTCATTATGTAGGTATAAAAACTGCATTATTAATATCACATTCTCCAGCACCTCATTTTAAAAAGAAGATTGCATGTTTTGTGTAAAACAAACACGCACACTCACACGCATGCACACATACACTTGTATCCCGCTTCCCTTGATATTGGCACACAATAGCTCTTACAACTTACTTTCGTTTCTATTTCCAATAATGTGGAATGAATATACCTCATTCTCTTTCTTTTTACATTTATTCATTTGTAGTTTTTCTTCTTCTAAGAATAAGTCATAATAAAACCCATTGTTCTTCACAGACATATTGTATAATAATCAACCACCGGAAATCCATTTGGAACAAATGTTTGCACGTTAACGTGTCCCAAATTTTGTAGTTTTTCAAACCACCCTTCATTATAAATTCCTTATTTTAAAAATAGATGTCACTGAGGATACTTCTGGATTAATTTATTGAGGGAGTATATAATGGCTGTGAATAAAGGATACTTCTTCCTCACAAACCCACCAATATATAAGATTGAAATTAAAACAATGGTTTACTTTAAGCAATAGGAATAAAACTGGAAAAACACCAAAGGACCTTGGCTTGATGAATGTGTTCCTGACCATGCTTCTCTTCCCTTCAGCCTAATTCCCAAATCTGACAGATGACAATCTATGCTTGTGTACTGCTTTCACTGCCAGTGTTGCCTGAAAGTCTGAATGCCGTAGTGTACATGCTTAGCCATTGTACATGCATGGTCTGCCCACCTATGGACCATTCATATGCAGGACCTTTACAAACAGGAGGAGAGAGAAGGGAATGCTTGGGCAATTGCAAAGCTTATGACACTTCAAGAAATATGTAAAACCTGTCCACCTGTATCCTTGGGGACCATTGCTCTGTTGGATATGGTAGACAGTGAGTTTGTTGCAGTTTATCCTTGTAAACGGAACACTGCTAATCAGTTGTGTGCGCTCAGCCAAATAAAGATGATTGTGGGCTGGTACTGAGGTGCCGTCCTGTTGCAGAGGCTGATGCAAGCAGTCAACCTAAGCTTAGCAAACATCATTGCATAATATCACCTCAGTCAGCCTGTGCTCATATTGACAGGAGGCCCTTCAGTGTATTTGCATGTGTCCTGGGGAACAGGCAATCAACACTGCAAGTGATATGGGTCACAATGGCTGACAAGAGTGGCAGAGGATTCTGGGAAAGTAAATTGTCAATACAAATGAAGGTACATAGTAAGGTGCAATTTATTGACTCATGTGTGTGCTCCTAGTTGCCTTTTCTCATGACCTTTTCAGCTACCATAGTATAAAGCTGTTGAGATGAGATGCAATTTCCCTTCTCTCCCACCTTAATAATTAGTTCGCTTTTAAAACGAGCTCTTCAATGACTCCGGAATCTTCCTTTTACGGCAGGCTAGACTGGAGCATAGGAATTTGAAATGGATGTAATATAGGCCTCCCCCACTCCCTCACCAATGACTTCTTATAAAACATTGAGGGGGTGGAAAGAAGCTTAAGTAGCCCAAGCCAGATGAAGCCTTGGGACTTTGCATGTGCGTTGTTTAGCTTATCCAGCCCAAGGACCTGGATTGTGGGAAGGCTAATTAGCCTAAAGTACAAATGAGATTTATAAGGGGATCTTACAACAAGGGAAACCTGAAAATGAAATCATGTGAGCATTAATTCAATGCTCTGCAGAGGCTAAGTCAATGTGCGCTGGAGTTAAAAGTGCACAATCTAACATTGTTTCCTTTTTCTTTTTTAAAGGAAATAGCTGTTGCTGTGCTTTTCACGTACAATACAGAAACTGTTTTAGCTGTCGAATGCTTGCTAAGGTCAAATTTGGGTTATTAGTTGCAAGCTCTTTTCCTTCCACTAGATTAGTGTTCTGCTTCCAACAGGTCAAACCAGGATGCCTCCTACTGTTTTACCTGCCCTTCCCTCGGCGTTCAGACTTATCTTTACCAGGACTCTTTCATGGCACTGTACAGAACTATGTTGGCTTCAAAACCAATGCAATGCGTTTGTGCAATGTCATAGCTCTATTCATAAACAGTGCACCTTTATGAAGTAAAAATTGTATACAGTGACAAAGCGGCATTTGTAGATGAACCCACTTACAGCCATGTTCTGTACCATGTTACTATCAAAAGAACCCAAGGTTTCCTTTACTTGAGTGTGAGTGTGTGTCTATCATCTATCTATCTATCATCTATCATCTATCTATCTATCTATCTATCTATCTATCTATCTATCTATCATCTATCGATCATCTATCTATCTATCTATCTATCTATCTATCTATCTATCTATCTATCTATCTATCATCTATCTATCATCTATCATCTATCTATCTATCATCTATCTATCTATCTATCTATCTATCTATCTATCTATCTATCTATATCTATCTATCTATCTATCTATCTATCTATCATCTATCTATCTATCTATCTATCTATCTATCTATCTATATCTATCTATCATCTATCTATCATCTATCTATCTATCTATCTATCTATCTATCTATCTATCTATCTATCATCTATCTATCTATCTATCATCTATCATCTATCTATCTATCATCTATCTATCTATCTATCTATCATCTATCTATATCTATATCTATCTAATCTTCCTACCTATGCCTTAGATAGGTCATTTATCTGTATATGTCTGCACACACACACACACACACACACACACGTACACACAAAATTCATTCATGCATAAACACACCTAATTTTCTCTACTCATTTTTTTTTTACACACAGGCCTTTTTTGTAGATATATTTGCATCCAGCTCAGTTTCTAATTTCCCTAATTTCTAATTGAGACACAGATGGAATATTGAAATTCAGATTTGTTCTTCAAGTGAATCTATTCTCCAGGAGGGCAGTATGGTAACAAAGGTCCTTGTGGAACTGGGTTATGCTGCAAATCATCAGAAGGGCAGGTTTGTGAGATGGGCAGTGTGGTAGAGTAGACAGAGGTTTGGGGATGGGGGCTTGGGCAAAGAGTAAGGGGAAGGCGGGTTCTGGGGGAAGGGTTGGGGGGAAGGGATTGTTGAGGGAAGCCACCAGGGACATCAGCCCCTAATATATAAATAAAAACTGGGTGCATTTTGAGTCAGTCTTTATCTTGATATAATCCTCTTTTCCAGAAAGAAGGCCATGTCTTTCAACTCGAAAAAGCTGCAAGACAAGTACCTGCAAGCGAGACCCCAAGAGCAGTCGTTGTAAATGTATGAGTGGGTTTACCTTAAGCAAAACAAAGCAATATTGTGAAGGTAATGAAGGATAACTGCTTGTGATTGAATGATGTGGGTAGGCAGGCATGTTGCAGCTCTCTAGTCTTTAAACTATAAACAGATGCATTAAATTAGAAAAATAGATGGTGTTCTCCACCATATATATTTTAGGAACAGAGGGACAAAAATGTCAGACCACAAGGCAGCTCTTTTGAAATCTTTCAGTCTGGTTCACAATGCTGGACTAATTTGAGGAGGGGACAAGGAGGCCCTTTGTGAAATGCACAAGCCCCAGCTCCTGACTCACCCCCCCTTTTTTGCCAAATCATGACTCCCTACACTTTTTAGATACAGTAACTAATGAGGCTGTCCCTTGTAATTTAAGTGCTGGTTTGTTCAGAGTGAAGCAGGGGATTCATGAGACATAATACACTCTAAACTGATCAGCATTTAACACATAGAAATAAAAAGAGTGCCAATTTTTTGTAGAATGAGTTGTCCCAAGCATAGGCATGTGTGAACCAAGACAGATGATGGTGTTGGGTCCCTTAGCCTGAGGTGCATGGTTTCGTGGCCACCAAGCTAAGTACAGAGCTAGGTACAGATAAGTGATAAAATGTTTGGTTGTGATCATGCTATGGGCTTTTTATTGCACATTCATTGTGATTTGTGTGCATGATGCTATTGGATGGTCATACACAATCACACTTTCAATAGTATTTGCATGGTTACATGGGATCCTGCTTTTAATGCTGCTTCGGGGGGGGGGGGAGTTTGGGGGCAGTCATACTGTTTTATTTCCAAATAGGTCATATCCTGTAACTTCCTGCTGAAACCCCATAACTTTTCACACCACAAATATTCTGGTGGTTTTTTTGTCCCAGTTGTCGTGCTATGGTTCTTCTGGACAGCACATTAAAAACTGCCTTATATTGAGTTGGGTCCCTTGGTTCATGTAGCTCAGTTTTCTCTCCCATTAGTTGCAGGAAGTTTCCAGTGTAGTATTATATTATTACTATGCACTGAACTTGCATCCTGCATCTTATCTGAAGATCTCAAGGCAGTTTACAGCATAAAAACACAAAATACATAATAAAAACAAGAACAAAAGAAGCCAATAACCCTCACCTCTCAAAAGTAGCATATCTGTCTTCTCTTACTCAAGACATCCAAATATGAATATTGGGCACCTGCAGATGACCTGCTTGCTGATTATTATTTTTTTGCAGTGAGATTAGAAGGCATGGACTATTGAACGACCATTCACTCTGATTTGTTTGTGCAGAGGTTAGGTAATGTTACATCAAAGCAAGTGTTATGATACACTTTCTAGTGCGTTTCCCCATTACTTTCCTTTTCACAGAAGTCTGATCTTTGTGGGGGGTGGGTTTGTTGTGCAGGAACTCCAAATCAGCTTTAATTGTGTTACCTGCATTTGCATGTGACTGAATCCCACCCCCAAATAGTGACAGCTCGTAATATCATTAATGATGTTCTCTTACTTTTTTTATTAACTCCCCTTGAATTTTTATAATTGTTCTTTCCTCCCCATCAGATGTCAATGAATGTGCATTTTGGAACCATAGATGTACTTTAGGTTGTGTCAATGTCCCAGGCTCCTATTATTGTACATGTCCAAGAAATTTTGTTCTACTGTCTGACAAGAAAACTTGCCACGGTAGGTAGCTGTCAGACACAAATACACAAATGTTTGCTCCTGCCTTCTGAAAGTCCTCTTCTGATAGCAGTGGAAGTTTACCAGCACAGCCATGCTAATCCGACACTTTTGCTACATAGGGAAATAGGAAGTTGTCTTATGTTGAGCCAGATCTTTGGTCCATTTGGCTTAGTCTTGTCTCCAATGATTGGCAGTAGCTCTCTAGGATTCTAGGCCGTGCTTTTCCCAACCCTACCCTGGAGAAGCTGTGGAGTGAACCTGGGTACTCTGAATGCAAAACCCAGAGGGGTTTAACGATCAATCCCTCTTCCCAGGGAACTCTGGGAACTGTAGCTCTGTTAGGGGAATAGGAGTCTCTTCACACTGCTCTGCACCCTTAACAAACTAAACTTTCCAGGATTCTTTGGGGGAAGGCACAAGTGGTATTATACTGCTTCAAAGGTATTGTTATGAGTTTGTGGGTCCCAGAGTTCTAATCCCTATAATCCTAGCAAGTGTTAAAATATAGATCAGGCTAGCTTCCTCATAGGTGGTTGCCTGGGGAATGGGCCATTAAGGGAGCAAAAGGGAGGGGCGAGGGGCTCCTCCTCCAGCTTGCAGATATTAAGGAGGACAAAAGCCAGAATTTAGAATTGAAAAGTATGTATTATTACTATCAGCCTATTATTTCCAAATTCTAAAATCTTATTCAGCAAAATGAGAAACGTGTTCACTGTGAGATTAAAAAACAACAGCCACAAATGGTCTGAATAGATGGGGACAAATGAGATTTTCCTCCAGATCAAACATCGTTGTTGGATCATGGACTCCTCCACTTTTTCCTCTGTTCAGCTTTCATGTTGCTGACATCACTGTACTTGGGTAGGGATGGTTTTCTTCCTTCCTTCACACAAATGTTGCTTATATGCAGCAATCGGTCTGTGTCCCAGGTGCACCATACAGTATAGCTCAAAAGGCAGACGATATGATACACATGAGCAATGCTGGAAGAAGACAAATAAATTGCTTCCATTTATCTGGACATGGGACTTTAGGCACAGTTCCCCACATCCTCCTGGTCCATTAGACACTCAAACTCCAATAGCCAGTCTTTTCCCTCCTTACTTACAGCAGTGCCACTCCTTGCTCCAAAAACCCCAGAGGCTAAACTATTATCTTGGAGGCAAGATGCATTATTTTGGTCATAGAGACCTGCATAGCTTAATTCTAAAGGCAGAGGTATTGTGTATTAAATCATACGCTCAGAGACCGTCTTGCCATATGTTAAAAGAGCTGAGGCTTGATGAGCCAGGGTGGCTGAAATTTATCCCTTCCTTGAAATTCCTGCAAACCATTATTTCCATTGTTCAAGCTGTTCCTCCTTTAACTCTTATTTCCTTTGTTTTAAACTTACTGTAGAACTAATTCCCTGTCCAAGCAGTTACATTCATTGCAGCCATGGTTGTGGGCAGACAGTGAAGGGGCCTGTTTGCTTTTGCCCCGAGGGATCAGTTCTCCAAGCAGATGGAAGAACATGCACAGGTAAGCATGTGAAGAGTGCGCCACCTGCCTGGGAGTCAAGTGTGTTTGTGTGTACTCACCCACCACACTTGCACTGTCCAGATTGGTATCCTAGGAATAAGAAACCCATTTTTATTAGCAGCTAAATCATGTAACAGGTAAGCTTCAAGTTGGACTTCAACCCAAATGTTCTGACCGACATAACTGCTGCCCAGCCTGCTACAAGATTTTCATCATCTACAGTAGCAACCCTGTGAAATGGAAAAACAGAAGGCAGGGAAAGGGTTAAAGCCCCCCCAACTCATCATGAGACATGGATTTAAAAGTAAAAGATGCAATAAAACATGAAGCATCCTCTTGACAAGTTTCAGGATCATTGGGTTTCACTGCTTCATTATCCAAAGCCATTTCATATTGCGGTGTGTGAACGACTTTCATTTGGTGTGTCATTAAATGAGGTTCGGGTGCTTAATATCTGCTAGAATTCATTGCTTTTTTTGGCAGAGATTCTTCTGTCTGTCATGAACAGGGTTTAACAAAAAATACTGTTTTCCCTGGTGTATGTGTGATATTCATCTATTTTACTGCAAATGTTTTATGGAACTTAGGGATGAAGCCTTTTCCTTAAGTCTTTGTCCAATCATAACATTAATTGTTTAGGGCTGAACTAAATGTTATACACAACTGTATGTTTTAAAATCTTTCTTCTGGTGGTGGAGAGGGTTAAGGTTTGGGAAGGGGTGATTTTAAGTGTAGAAGCAGCAGTGTTTTTAACCCTTTATGTACCCACTACTTTTCAGTGACAACACTGCCCCACCATGATGACTGCTTCTTCTCTACTCAAAATCTCTTCTCCCAAAGCTGTTTTTCCTTAAAAGAAGCAGATTTCAAACCATATGTTTGCATGTGACATGCAGATTGACTCATAGAGGTTCTTGTTTAGTGGACACATAGGAACTGCAGCAAAACGTTGCAGCGTTTTAACCTTCCTAAAGTAAGAACTCCTGTTTAGGGTTCTAGTCTTCCAATCCCGCCCCCTCCCCACCACTCATCATTTTTCTTTTCCGACTGTCACTCCACATTCAGAGGGCAGTGCTTGCAGCACTTCATAGACCATGGGCAGACACGAGAATGTGGCCTTTCAAGTGTTGTAAACGATCACTATCTTCTGAGTTTAAGACTCTGTATACAGGTTAACTTTAAATAACTCCTCTTCCCTCAAAGAATTCTAGTTTGCTAAGGCCTTCTTGGAATTGTAAGTTTGTGAGGGGTAAACTACAGTGTCCAGAATGAGAGCCAGTGTGGTGTGGGGGTTAAGCGCAGTGGACTCATAATCTGGTGAACCGAGTTTGCGTCTCCACTCCTCCACATGCAGCTGCTGGGTGACCTTGGGCCAGTCACACTTCTCTGAAGTCTCTCAGCCCCACTCACCTCACAGAGTGTTTGTTGTGGGGGAGGAAGGGAAAAGGAGAATGTTAGCCGCTTTGAGACTCCTCAGGGTAGTGATAAAACAGGATATCAATTCCAAACTCCTCCTCCTCCTCCTCCGCCTCCTCCTCCTCCTCTTCTTCGAGGGAAAATAATGTGCTTCAAATGAGCTTTAAACATATAGTGTGTACACAGTTGATGCATGAGTAAACCTTCTTATACTTAGAATATTCCATATATTACTAAATTAGAGTGGTTAGCAACTATGGCAAATCTTTCTGAAGTTATCTAGACATCGTGTCCAAACTTGCTAACTGTCAGAGACAGCCAACCATAAGGAATGGACTTCCTTTTTTGGAGTTTGGAAGAACCTCCTTGCCTTGAAGCTCCAGTGAGACACAATATGGTAGAGACCCTAGTCCTTACCTTCCTTGGAAGCAAACACTCAACATTTTCAAAGAGAACAATCTTGTTTTAGAAAGTTTAATAATGTTTAGAAAGTTTAGTAACAGTTAATAAAGCTTCATTAGGGTGGGTGGTGATGTTTAATGTAAGCCTTGTTGTAATAGAGTTTTAGGGTTCAATTTTTTTCCATGGTCTCTTAAAGGTTGTTCATCTCCTGATAATGGTGGTTGCAGCCACATTTGTGTCTCTCTCAGTCCATTAACTTGGGCATGTGATTGCTTTCCTGGCTATATTCTCCAGGAGGACAAAAGACGCTGTACTGTTGCAGGTTAGTAGCACAATAGTTGGTTTCATTACAAGCAAACATGATTTCAGTAGTGAAGAAACTCTGGAAGTGTACTGATCACGTTCTTGTCTGACATCACTCTTTCTCCTTAAGTTGAGCTAAGAGAAAACCATTTCAACCTCTGAAGTTGGTTGTGCACAATGTTGATTGGCTGACAGCTGTGATGTCATAATTCCTTTGCTCCTCTCCCTCTGAAGCAATTTTCAAATAATAATAATAATAATAATAATAATAATAATAATAATAATAATAATTTTATTATTTGTACCACACCCATCTGACTGGGTTTCCCCAGCTACTCAGGTGGCTTACAGCGTATATAAAAACATAATAAAACTTTACACATTAAAAAGCTTCTCTATACAGGACTGCCTTCAGATATCTTCTAACAATTATATCTGCCTATGTGGTTTCAATGCACAAGTGGCTCTTTACAAAAATAAAAATGTACAGCTCAGATAAAAGCATGGTGGAGAGATAAGACTGGCAGCTCAGGTTTCCTTTGAGTTTGACCATACAGAGAGAGTTTCTCTAATTTTCCCTAATTGCCTCTAAAGTTTCTCTTTCTTCCCTGAATTGTGGCTTTTTTCTCTTTTCCATATGGAAAAAGAAGCATATGCCATACCATTCAAGTGTCAAAATTCTGTTTTTCTGTAGACTTCATAAAAAAAACTTTTTAGGGGAAAAGATTGTCTGCAACACCCTTTGTCCTTAGTGTGCAAAAGGCAAAAGTAACTCTGTAATCCTCAAGGTTTCTTCTCTAAAGATTATTATGGGACTAGAAGAGCTAACATGCTATGAAATTTGTCACACACAGGGCCGAAGCCATTTCTATTGTTTGCACAGAGCCGAGAGATCCGCCGTATTGGTTTTGATGGAACAGATTACTCAAATTTACTCGAGTGGCAGATGGGAATAGTCTTAGCTCTTGACTATGACCCTGTTGAAAATAAGGTAAGGCATTTGCAAACTAGAGGATTTTGAAGTGTTGCAAGGACACTTGGCTTTTGCTTCTTTGCATTTTAACCTCTTGGTTACTGGTTCTCCTTGATGTGTATTAGTTTAGTTTAGATTTATTTAATATATTTAAAAATATCTCTAAGCTTGGTGCAGAAAACTGAAGCAAAATTAAACAACTTGAACAGAACCTTGTTACACGCCACCCTGTTCTCTGAGTGGTACGAGATTCATGGTGTTCCAGGCACTTATGCAAGGTCTGTGTTTCCTTTTGGGAATGTGGCACAACGCAAACAATGGCAATATTACAAAAACACACAGTTACATATAAAAATGTTGCATTAATACAAAGCTACTAGTATGTATAAATCAGTATCAATCCATTTTGCTTCAGACACACCCCTTCTCACTCAGGGTCCAACAAACTCACAGCTCACCCACAAAAATCTCACAATGAGAAAAGTTCCTGGAAACAGTGGACGACCTGCTATCTCTTCAGATAATGTATTTGGACACAGTTGCCTTGTGCTTATTTCTAATGAACCTTAAGAATCCATCAACGGTTAAATGGAATTCCTCATTTGCTTTTGCTTTTTATTTATTTTTTAATTAAGTTTTTTAAAAATTTTATACATATAAAACAAAACCATTTCAAACATTAAAATACAGAGTTCTTTCGAACCCTTAGACCTTCCCTCCCTCCATGGGTTCTATCTTGAAGATTAAATTTATTGCAACTTTTACCCTTATCTCTCTATTACATAACCATAATTACCATAAAAAAATTACATTACAAGTGTCTTTACATCCCTGCCAAAGGTTTTAACCGTTTACAGTTAAAAGTTTACAGTCTTTTAAATAAATTACAAATTTACTCCAGTCTTTAGAAAATACTTGATCTTCCTGGTTTTGGATCTTCCCCGTCAGTTTTGCCATTTCCACATAATCCATCAGTTTCCCCTGTCATTCTTCTTTTGTTGGTACATCTCCTTCTTTCCATCTCTGGGCTAGTAGCATTCTCGCTGCCGTCATTGCATTCATAAAAAGTTTTTTATCTTCTCTTGGGAACCCTTCACCTATTATACCTAGTAAAAAGGCTTCTGGTTTTTTGACAAATGTATTTTTAAATATTTTCTTTAACTCATTATATATCATTTACCAGAAAGTCTTTACCAATCTACATGGCCACCACATATGATAGAAAGTGCCCTCTTTCTCTTTATATTTCCTTTATGTTTATCATACCACAAATAAGCATGCCACCCAAATTATCATTGGAGGGTATTATCATGACCCTCCAAATCTAGTAAATCTGTATTTTTTAACAAGATCCATTCCCGCAACCAGCAGAGACAGCTTCATAATATAACTTCAAATCTGGCATAGAGAAGCCTCCTCTCTCTTTAGAATCAGTTAGTAATTTATATTTTATTCTTGGAATAAAAAAACCCAGGAATTCCTCATTTGCAGTCTGTAGTTTGACTTTCTCAATGCACTAGCATGACTTATCTTTCATACTTGGCATTTCCAAATTTATTTCAAAAGGTATCAGCAACCATACCACTGTTTTCAGTGTTCAGGGATGAAGGCCAATGTGTAATGCACGAGAGAGGCAGGAGCAGCCTCGAAGGAACCCTATAGTTTCCAGAACTTAAAACACAAAATGCTGCCTTTTAGAAAACTAAAGTGGCGGGGGGGGGGGAGACCCTCTGAAACACCCAAGAAAGACTGAGAATGAGTAGTAGCCATGGAATGACTGACAGTTGCCAGGTAGGAAAACCGAGTGGAAGTGGGCATGGAATGGAGTATTTTGGAGCAGGGGGTAACTAACTGACTGGAGCACTGAACAGCAGCAGTCCATACTGTAACCATTTTTTGCAGGTCCTTAGTTAAAGCGTATCAGACTTCAGAATTATTTTACAGATTACTGATTGTTTCTCCTATTGCAAGTTGCTTGGCTGAAAGAGAAGCACAGGTTATTGAAGAGATGGTATATAGGGCAGTCTGGATTTACTTGCTAAGCATGCTCAGGCTGCAGAAGTCATTCTGGTTGAAGGATAAGTGCCTGCTTATTTGATCTGTAATCATGGGCTACAATTTTGTAATTACTCATTTATTCCCCCCCCCCAAGAAATTTCATTGCTGATGGTAAAGCCACTAGCTAAGGAAATCCTGCTCTCTAATAAGATGTGCAATAATCAGCTATAAACCTTCTGTTTTTCTCATTACAGATTTATTTTGCTCACACAGCCTTGAAGTGGATAGAGAGAGCTAATCTGGATGGCTCAGATCGTGAAAATGTTATCCGCGAAGCAACGAAGAAACCTGAAGGACTCGCCATTGACTGGATTAACCGCAAATTGTATTGGACTGACTGGGGGTAGGTTTCTATCTCACACATATTACAGCATACTTAATGCTGGCGTAAGACATTGTGGGAAATGAATGACTGGCAAAAGACTGGCGTAATTGAAATGTTGTTCTCAAAGATGCCAGTGTGCTCTTGTGTGCTTAAGTCATAACAGAAAGGTTTAGCAAATGGAAAATGCCATCGTTGCCCAATGTCGAAGGGTCAGACAGACCTTTTTGCTGAACATTATTCTGCATAGAAGTGGTCATGGAAGGCAGTGTCTGCATGAAGATCCATACCTTTTGGGGCAATAAAATCAATGGTGGCTCAATGTCCCCTGCGTGTAAATTCTCTTAAGCCTAATTTCTCTGAAACTTCTACAGAAATTTCTCAGCTCTGGGGCACCATAAAGGAAGGGAACAATTTTTTAATTAAAAGAGGAAATCACAATGGAATGGGTGTGGGAGAAGCTACACCCTTTCTGAGCCAAGGCCAAAGAATTATGATGTCATGGCAGGCCATGATGTCATGTTATTTGCATTTTGTGATAATTCTGTGGTGCTTAAAAAGAGGTGTGCAACATGTTTTAAAGAGATGTGTGCTATATATCAGCAATTTGTGATGCAGGCTAATAATATTATCCCCATGTTATGGATGGGGGTGGATAAGGCTTGCTTAAGTGGAGAGCCAGTGTGGTGTAGTGGTTAGGAGCGATAGACTCATAATCTGGGGAACCAGGTTCGCATCTCCGCTCCTCCACATGCAGCTGCTGGGTGACCTTGGGCCAGTCACACTTCTCTGAAGTCTCTCAGCCCCACTCACCTCACAGAGTGTTTGTTGTGGGGGAGGAAGGGAAAGGAGAATGTTAGCCGCTTTGAGACTCCTTCGGGTAGTGATAAAGCGGGATGTCAAATCCAAACTCTTCTTAAGACAAACAGTGGCTTTTGTGGTTTTTAAACAGGGCAATTCATGCTCTTAAAAAAGGTAAAGGACCCCTGACAGTTAAGTCCAGTTGCAGATGACTCTGGGGTTGCGGTGCTCATCTCGCTTTACAAGCCAAGGGAGCTGGTGTTTGTCTGCAGACAGTGTGCTAAACCGGTTCTTAATCCTGATATAAGCTGCTATAATTACTGTTGCAATTATATGCAGTAACATTAATAGAATGGCTGGTTGCATAGCAAAATAGAATAGAAACTCCCTTACCTAGGCAGCTTACGACTCATGTAAGAGGGACAAAGCAAAACTGAGTAGGAGAAATCAGGAAGGGAGATAGGAGTGATGGAGCAGAACAAAACTGGATGGAAATATACCGTATATGGTACCGTGAACTGACTGTAGCCACAAACCAAAAGAGCAACAATTTATTTGGTTGGTAATAAATTACTGTAGTAACTAATCTATCTGCATGTGTACGCAGGAAGTCCCAAATTGAAAGTAGCAATCTGAATGGAATGCAGAGGAAAATAATTATCTGGGAAGACGTGTCTCAGCCTCGGGGAATTGCTGTCCATCCATTCACTGAGTAAGAAGTGAAACTTTCTTTGAAACTGACAGCAGGAGGAGTATAGACTAAAGAATAAAGCCAGAAGTGCAGTTAGATTATTTTAGATTTGGGCTTCATTGTCTTCTTTAGACTGCAATCCTAGCCCCATTTACCTAGGAGCAGGTCTTGTTGAATTCAGTGAGACTTACTTCTGAGAAGACGTGGTTAAGACTGCAGCCTTACAGGCTCATTAGATGGGAAAGTTTATAACTTTATTTAAAGAAAATGTGGTTAGCCAGCTCTGCTGTGTTGGCTGGGGCTGGGGGGTTGATATTATGATCATTCTGCTGAACGGGGTTCTGGACTTTTGCCCCCAAATCCTGCCCAGAATGCACCACTGAACAAAGTATGTGAAACTATTATTTAGATCCATGTTTTGACATGAATGCCTTTATGGAGTGTGTGTACAAAGCTAAGCCACTCAAAACAGGGATCATTTCTTTCTTTCTAAGTATTTATAACCTGCTCTTGTCTGAGTGTTTTGATCCCAGAGAGGCATAGGGGCAATGGGGGCTTTGAGCCCCACAATAAAATATTTGAGGGGGCTGAGCACAAACTTTGCCCACAAAGTTGATGGGCATTCCCATTCAAATGGCATTTTTGCACTGCGTCATGTGATTGATTATGAGGGGCGGGGCTTATCTGGGCCCCCACAATATTTTATTCAAGTTGGCACCCCTGCAGAGGAGATGAAATAAAAATAGACATTAAAATAATTCAAAGGGTTTTTTTTTATCCCTAGAGCATCTGTCCAGAATGACACCTGAGGTTGTGGTGGTCTAATACAGGGAATCACGTTCACATGGGAGATAAGGGAGTCAATTTTTCCAGTAAGGCAACATCAAACTGAAGCATATTGACATACACAGCTTGTAGGATAATTGTGGGATTATGGCAATTGCTTGTCAACTGTTAGTGTACACAGGAGTCAGACCAGTTGGTCTATCTGGGTCAGCACTGCCTACACTGACTTGCAGGATTCCAGGCCATAAACATTTCCAGTTCTACCTAGAGATACTGGGGGTTCAACCAGGGAATCTTCTGCATGCAAAGCAGATGCTAAACCATGGTGTGCAGTGGCATGGCAACGTTGAATTAATCACGTAGGGGTGGGTTTGTCTACCTCAGTTAAACCCAAAGGCTTTCCTCACAGCTGTCATGTGCTGAACTCATCACGAGAAAAGCATAATTGACAGTTTTGATCTGCGGAACTGGCACAGTTATAGATACTACATAATATTCATTCCACACTTGTAAGAAATAAATATTTTCGTGTTGCAGCACCTCTCCTTTGGAACTCCCTAGTCTCAGGCAGCCACTTTCACTGTACTCTTTTTGGGACCTGCTTAAAACATTTTTCTTCAATCAAGCCTATCCAGCCATGCAGAAGGCAACAATTCTATGATTCTGGTTTTGGCTTATTGTAGACTATAATCGTTATTTCATTTAAAAAAATAATTCATATTTTAGCCCTGTCATTTATTGACAATGCTAATGTTTGCAAATATAGCCTCCAAGCAGTTTACAAAAAAATAAAACAGTCAGTCAAATTATATAAATTCTGTAAAAATAAAATAAAATAAAAATAATTCTCTTGGTGACCACTGTGGCTTGAAATGTGCTTGTTGAAGTTGTCGTGTGACTTTTGTTTTGTCTTGTCACAGCTCAAGGATCAGGGAGAGAATTTAACATACAAAATAATAACCTACCTGTATAATAGCTTACATTTATATCATCCACAACAATAAATCCTGTAATGTATATAATGTTTTAAGTATTTTCTCTCTCTCTTTACTGCAAGGTGAAAGTAATTTTTTTAAAAAACAAATAAATCTCTTTTTCTTCAATAAAGGCAACTATTTTGGACAGACGTAGGGATTAATCCACGGATTGAAAGGTCTTCCTTACAAGGCTTTGATCGTCTCATTATAGTAGATTCCGATTTGCTTTGGCCCAGTGGAATAACGATTGACTACTTTGATGACAAGCTATACTGGTGTGATGCCAAAAAGGCTGCTATTGAGACTTCAAATCTGGATGGTTCTGAACGGCAAATACTCACACAGAATGATGTAGGTGAGGCTTTGGGATTGACAGTTTTCTGACCATAGACGCAAGAGTTTCAGTGCATTGGTATGCTGCACATATCGAAATATCAGTAAAAGGCCGCCTTTTGAGTTACCGTAACCAATGCCTTGTGAATTCTACAGATTGATGCCAGTTGAAAAAGGAGTAAATTCTTAACCCAGTTTCAGGAAACCTGCATATTTATTCTATGCTTTTACTGAAGTTATCAGTCTATATTGTAAACTGCTTTGAGCAAACTGGGGTGGGGTGGGTGAAAACATACATATATTCAAAGATAGCTATAGAAATAAGCTGAAGTTTTCAAAGGGAAAAGAGATATGTGTAATAATATGAGAGGGGAACAGGCTTTTCTTTTTTAAAATGGAAAGGTCTGTAAGAGACAACTAAAATATACAGTAACTAGTTCTCTGCTGAAAGTTCATGGCATTTTGTTCTTTTTTGCTACAAGCATTGCCATTTCAGACAGAAACCTCTTTCTTGCAGTTTGTTTATCAGCCTACAGCCATTGTTTCCCTGATTTGTTTCCTTGTTTCAGTGCTACTTGAAAAGAACTTCCTCACTGCATTATCCCAGCCTCTTGAGGAAACAAAACCGTTTCACTGTTCTCACTTGAGTTGGGAATAAGGCAATATGTCCCTATTCCTCTGTCAACTGAATTGAGGATCACTGGCTTGCCATGCTGTGTCAGTGCTTGTATGACAAGACTTTCTGAGCTGGCACAGCTTTCCATTTCCATGACTAATTGGGCAGCATGTGGATATGCATAGGAACACACATCTAGATGTACATTCCACTGAAAGTGGATAACGAATGTATACTATCCACATTCAGATTTACATCTGTGATACATAGCTTGGCCATGCCATGCAGCAGGGTGAACTGGTGTACTTCAGGAAGTATAAATGAAGGCAGCAAAGAAGGAGTTGGGCTTCAGTTTATGCTGCAAAGGTCTTGGGTTGTCACCATTATTCTCAATTGGATCTGCCCAGGCCACATCCCCATTCCCCTTTTGCCCCAACTAGTCAACAATCTGTGACTGTATTGGGGCAAAGACTAGGGCAGGACTAGTTAAAATGGGTGGAAGCTACAGGAGCGTGGGTTTTGGTGGAACATCAGGAGGAATACCTTGACACTGGAACCCGTTTCCTAGAAGGATGGTGAGCTCTCCCTTGCTGGAGATCTTCAGGTAGAGACTGAGCAGCCATCTGTTGGAGATGCTTTAGCTCTGAGTTTCCTGCTTTGAGCAGGGGCTTGGGCTGGATGACCTACAAACCCCCCCTCAACACTCTCCTCCTATAATTTTAAGCATTGGTGTGGTTGCCTTGGCAATGGGGATGTATTCCTTACTACCTTTAGCACCTACTTCATTGCAGTTTTACACCCTTTTGGAAAGAGATGTGAAAAATCTTGGAAAACTGGGCATGTTCTTTCAGGGGAGAAAATGTACAGCCCCATTTTGGCTCAGCAGTACCATTAATATGCAGATTTATTAGAGCAAGGATTCTTGCTGCAGTGCTACTGCCATCTACTGTTGCTCTTGGTGTCGTGATCTGTGAATAATGAGACTCATCAACTGCAAGAACAGCATGGCTTTGCATTCCTTGTTTTGCTGCCCTTGTTATGAGGGGCTGAAAATATATCATAAAATTATAGCTCCTGATTTGGACAAGGAAGGGTTTTTTTTGTCCCTCATAAATTGGCATGGAATTGGGTCATATGAAAACAACAACAACT
Organism: Podarcis cretensis; assembly: GCF_951804945.1. Lineage (NCBI taxonomy): Eukaryota > Metazoa > Chordata > Lepidosauria > Squamata > Lacertidae > Podarcis > Podarcis cretensis. The sequence goes on from NC_137178.1 coordinate 25,651,355, forward strand.
GAGTTAAAGAATTAAGTCTATGGCGAAACTCAAACAATGTGATTGATATAGAATTATAGGGCTGGAAAAGGGATACAAAATCATTCACCCTATCCACTACCAAAAGCTCAGTTCTCTGTCCAGTTTACCTCTAGCTGCTACTGCAATTAACTTTGGCCATCTCAACCATGGTATGCCACAAAGCAGAAATGCAAAAGCAAGGTAACAGCAGTCTAAAAAATGCTACAGAGAAGAAAGAGCAGCAGACCTCCTATCCGCTGTGCATAATGCAACAAGCAGCAGTTTTGAACTCAAGGAAAGTTACTTTGAACAATGGAACAAGCTGTCAGCATGTTTGTAACATCTCCTTCCTTGGAGGCTTTTAAGCACCGAATAAGTTCTTGGTGGTGGATCAGAGCTCAGCAATGTGTCATGCCATGCCCTCCCATGGCAGCCATTTTTTTTACAAGCCACCCCCCCCATGTCTGCCATTTTGTGATTGGCATCCAGAGCACGTTTCTCAAAAGGTTGGCAACCCCTGCTGATTGTGCTTCCTCAGGAAAAGAGGTTGAAATGGGTGACCTGTGGGTTTTGTCCTATCTATGACAGCCCTTGATCTATATACAGTGTTAAGTATAATGTGAGGACTAGATGCTTGTGTGCATATTCATTGATGTTTTCTTCAGTATGTTGGTGCAATGGGATTATAAATACATATCTATATTTTTTTAGGCCATCCATTTGACATAACAGTGTTTGAGGATCACATTTGGATCTCTGACTGGGCAAGGCCTTCGTTGCTGAGAATGGACAAGAAGACTGGCCTAAATAGGGTCCAACTTGGAGGGAGCATGTTGAGACCCTCGTCATTGATCGTCATTCACCCCTTAGCAAAACCAGGTATATTTCAAGGGTTAGGCAGCTATTTTCCTATTAGCTCCAGCTAACAGAGCCTATTAGGTAAGTTGACTGAATGAGCAGCAGAGTGGTGGGCTAGGTATTATTTGGCGAATGCTGTAGATAGTGAAGAAAGAAACAAACCCCTGGTGGCAAATGAGCTAGAGACCAACAACCCATATCAGTTGAATGTTGTTGCTATTACTCTGAATTTTGTGAGTGTCACAGGAATCCCGTGTGAAATAAATATGTGTTATTTCACAACATGCAGATCCCTGCAGCTATTACTAACCCGTTTGGTCCCAGAAAACAAGCTGCATTTGCTTTCTTTTATAAATAGGAAAGATGCATATACAACAGTGATATTTGCTAATCACAAGTCAGCTATGCAAGAAATCGAATGCATTTACTTGGCATGCATGAAAGGGCTTTTGAAGACAGCCCCTTCCCCCTGCAGAATATGGAGGAGGAGAATGTAGGGAAAGGGGAAAGAATGAATCAGCAAAAACTGCCTTTTCTCATCTTCTCTTCTATAAGCATCATCACCATCACCAACAACAAATTTATCCACCCTTCAACATGAAGTTCTAGGGAAGGTTATAACAATTAAAAATTGAAGAATTAAAAACAGTACTATCACAGGATTAGGGAAGGTCCTGAAAACACAAATCTCAGGTGTCAAGAGCAATTTAGGGGCTGCCACAGAGAATGCCCTCTCCTGGGTCACCCTCCCAAACTTCTGAGGGAGGTGGAACTACCAAAGGGGCCCTCTCCGCTGATCTTAACACCTGAGAAAGTCTATAGGGAAAGAGGCATCCCTTCAGATATTTGGGACCTTGGTCATTTAGGACTTTAAACACTAATGTGAGCACATTCAATTAGGCCTGGAAACAAACTGGAAGTCAATGCAGCTGTTTTAGAACTGGGGTTATGTGGCAACCTCGACAGAAATCTGACTGCCGCATTTTGGACCAGCTGAAATCACTGAGTCGTCTTCAAGGGCAGTGCCATGTAGAGTGCATTGCCATATTCTCATCTGGAAGGTACTGGTGGAGGCATGTGCTGGATCAAAAGCTCTTCTGAGTGCACGAGACCCAGTTGGATGCCACCCTAGACCTAAACTTCAAAATGCTTTGAGTCTTATTGTTATTGTTTCAGGTTGCAGAGTCACATCCAAGGCAGGAGTGCTGACTAACAAGACATTATTAGCCCTGAAAACACCCCACCAGCATCCTCTGAGTCACAGTTCATACGGAGATAGCAGTGGAGATGCACAACAGATGAAACCGATGCTGACTGCTGAAATCGTGGTGTCTAGTAAAGATTGCAATTCCCTATTTCATAACTCCAGGGAGTGGTTGATTCATCCAGTGTTGGGCAATTTGGTTTCAGACAGATATGCCCTGAATAGGCTTACCAACAACTATTGATATTAAAAGGCCAGGGGTCCCAGGGCATGGGTGCTGCTATCAAACACAAAAATAATTCATTGCAAGTATATTTGAGGACATGTTTCTGCACAGCAGGAAAAGGGAGGAAATCCAGGTTCAGTGGTGGAGAATGTCCTAGTAGGGCATATCATTTTAGGGGGGTGAACTTTTTGCAAATTTCTTCAGTGAGAAGTGTATTGAAAGGTTGGCTCTAATTAATTTGTCCTGAGTAATGACCTATTCTGAGCACATGTACTATGAACAATGAGAATGAGCATGCTTTGTTTTGTGCCACAGACCAGGACAATTGCATATGGTTGGGATGTGATATCAACGCCCAGTGCATTTTGAATGAAGATGGCACTACTTGTCAATGCCAGGCAGGGTTCGTCATGGAAGGCCAACTGTGCTATGGTAATTTTAGTGTCACATGTTTATTTTATTTTATTATTCATGTGGATATTTGTATACAAGTTTTAAGGACTATTTGGCCCTCCCAAGGAGATGTACATCTTTACCTCCTCCCACATATAGAGTTGTATCCCACTAAGAGAAGACCCATTTAAATCAATGGGCTTAAGGTAGTCAAGTCCATTGATTTCAATGGGTCCATGCTGAGTATGACACTGTTGGGTGTGACCCACAATATACAATAAAACAAATATCAGTTGTCAGGGATCATGAGAGTCATAGTCCAAAAACGAATGGAGACCCAAGGTTGAGAAAGCTTGATCTAGACTTAAAAACAGTTACATTTTTTAATGCAGTCAACCCTGTTTTCAGTCTGGTTCTTACCAAAAAAACAAAAAACACCAAAAACCCTTTCCATTCCTTCTCGCAGCTTTTAACCTTGTTTCTGTTGTAGATGTTGATGAGTGTGCTTTCGACATGGACACATGCGATCGGAGCTTGTCAACGTGTATCAATACCGAAGGCAGCTACTTTTGTGAGTGCCTTGTGGGATATACGGGAGACTGGCTTCGCTGCTCTAGTGAGTGGATGGGAGGCTGTTCCTGCTTGTCCTCTAAAATATTGCACTTGGGATGATTTGCTGATATTCTGCAAAGGGATTTTTGTGGCAGGCTTCTGAATGACAGCCCAAATTGAACATGAGCTATTTTTCTTGGGGTTGTAGTGATGCAACTTTACCTGTTGATTTTGCATTCTAAGTATTCCCCTTTTGTGGTACAGTCTAGCCCAGGGATAGTCAACCTTTTTATACCTACCGCCCACTAATGCATCTTTCTTGATGGTAAAATTTCCTTACTGCCCACCAGTGCTCGATGGAAGGAGGATTCAGCTTGTGCTGTAGAACCCTCTACCGCCCACCTAGAAACCTGAATCACCTACTAGTGGGTGGTAGGGACCAGGCTGACAACCCCTGCTCTAGCCTGTACCACCAGGCAGCTCTGCCACAAGCCTTGATTTTCAACCTCTAAGCTTGTGTGTTAGGGCTCCCCCACTAATTAGAAGATAGATTTTCCTTGCAACACACATCCAAATATTATGATGTAAAAAATAAATTTAAAAATGCATCAGTGTGTTTGTAATTCCTATATAAACTAGCCTTTAGGGCCTTCTGTGCCAAAGCTAAACTTCTGAGCTCCGATGATGCTCTCCTTTTGAGCACTTCCTGTTCTTCATGATGTGCAGCCTCAACACTTCATCTATATGTAAAGCCTTCAGTTGCCACCTTGTCAACTGGATGTTTTCTTCTCCTTTTGTTAGGCAGATCTAATGGAAGGGGAATGGGGGTGAGGAATGACTCAACAGAGATTTATTGGAAACCATTAACATGCTGTCAGAGCTGCCTCTAGGTCCCAGCTCACAGAGGACCAACGCTAGGCTGTCGTTATGTACAAAAGTCTTTATTGAGGTTCGGTTTCCATTTCAAAGCCGCAGCGCGCAGCTCTACGTCTTACACCCTAGACCGGCGAAGTACCGTCTGAGTCTCCTCCCCTATGACACCAGTTTAAGATCCTAGCCCTGCTCCACCTTTTACGCTGCTCTCTCCTCCTCTGGGTCCTCCTGCCCGCTGGGGCATTGCCCTTTCTGGACTCTTCCGACGCTGAGTCGCTTAGCTCCTCCCCCTCCCTCCGGCGGGCTTTAGGACCCGGTTCCCAATCCTCATTCTCTGCTGTCCCGCGCTCCTGTACATTTGAACTTGCCTCTCGCGCCAACCCAGTGACCTTCCTCCTGACCGTTACACTACTTCTGTCACTGCTTCCCTCTTCCGGGATACTGGCCGGATCTGACCTCCTCTCCGTTGTCTGACTCTCCGATGGAGGTGTGGTCAGCCCTGCCTTATCTTCTCTCCCTGGTGGGGAATGCACTGGCCCCGATCCTTGGGACTCTTCCCCCCCACTCTGCTCTGGTGGGGAAGCTGGTCCTGAATTCCAACTACTGCTCTGGGAGTCCCTGCTGCCCCCTTGCTCCTGGGGCGTTCCCCTTGGGAACCCCCTACCCCTGGCCACTGGCGCCCCCTTCTGTGAATCTTCTGATTCGCTGGAGAGGCTCATGGAATCCCTCGGTCCACTGTCCTCTTCTCCTACGCTCCCCTCGGATTCTTCCCCTTCGCTCTCCATCTCCTCTCTTCCCTGTGCCTCTGCTCCTGAACCCCTGACACATGCATATAAATGAAAGCAAAGTATTGAGTCAGTCATAATACTCAGCAAATAATTTTATGTTGGTTTAATAGTCATGAGATTCAGAGTGCTGACATTTACAGTCTGAATACATTTAAATCCATGTTCACAATTAAGGCCAGACTCACTGATCCCCACAACTAGGTCTGACATTATTCTATCACTATGCTGTATACCGCTTTTATTCTCCCAGTTTCTCAGTATTTTGTTCTCATTTCATTTGTAGCATGTGTGCTGCCTTTCTGCGTGACTACTCACAGAAGAAATGACAAGCTACACCACAATATATCACATTGTCATCTTAGAAGACTTTGAAATATAATTAAAATAAACAATGAAAACAATTCAAGAATCCATTTTGCATATAGTAGTATGAGATAATGAAAAAAAATGTTTTTATTTCTCACATTTCTATCTTTCTTTTATCTTGAAAGCTCTCTAGGTCTATTTACTGGTCCTTAGAACTTCTCTTCCGTGACATCGCAACTGCCCTGCATTATAGTGTAAATCACCAGCTTGTCCAAACCAGTTCTCTCTTTTTTTCTTAAAAAAACAAAACAAAAACAATTGTGGAATACTGTGTTTCAGAACCTGCTATGTCTCCTACCACTGCAACATGTGATGAGTCTACCGTATCTGAGCAAGAAAGTTCTGCTGGCTGCCCTCCATCTTACTGTCTCCATGAGGGAGTTTGTGTTTATTTTTTTGATCTCCAAGCTTTTGCATGCAAGTAAGTGGAGAACTCTAGTGCTGCAAGGGCAGCCCAAGACACTTTGTTGCCCCCACCCTGCAAGTATCATAGGCCAGTCGAGTTACTCTGAAAATTGCACAAGCACCTCTCTTTCTCCATGGCAGTAAAAATACAACCATAATAACACATTAAATAACTAACAATTTGCTGCCCTTTCATGACATTCCAAATTGGCTACCTGAGGCCTCTCACTCTGCCTAATGGCAGGGCCGGCCCTGCTGTGGGTTTTCTACTTGTTGCAGTGGGAATTCTTTCATCCATGACATCTAATATTTTGGTTGGGGCTCAGTGGAATAACATCTAGGTTAAACAGTGTTGCTGAACATGTTAATAATATACTAGTGTTTAGCAGAGGCATAGGGGACCATAATTTGAGCTCATAACAATCAGCCATTGGGCACATTCACCAAACCGCATGGAGAATAAGCACATAATTCTTCTGTGAAGAGGAAATTGTGATCAGCCAAGCAGCAGGAAGAAGGGAGGTCTGCTTTTACCTCTTTTTTCATGTACAGAATTCAGCAGAGATATTGACCAAGAGAGGCACACAATTCCCTCTTCATGAAATGATTATATGTACATTCTCCATGAGAACCCCCTCCAAGTTAATCATCTTAACAATGTCAAGATGTGTGATATCACCAACAATGGTTAAGAACTTAATTCACTTCCAGTAATTTCTGAATTTCCTTTCCTTCTGACCTCTCTGTTTACAATTCACCCCTGCTCCTATGCTTGCAACTCAGGATGACACTTCATGCATCTGATCAAATGGAAAGATTCTGCTATAATAAATATGTTAGTCAATTTTTTGAAAATAAATTCACACTAGGTGGCAGTGTTTTACCATTCTTCACCAACACATGCACACTCTTGGTCCCACAGAAAACATAGCAGGAAATGCGCACATGCGTGCACACACACACACTCTTCTGCCATATGTTTCAAGTAGACAAAACTACATCGTTTTTGGCTTACTTTGGGAAGCATGCTTGAGATACAAAGTTATTAATATGGCTCATGTTATGCCATTCTTACAGAGCAGATGGCATGATCAGTGTTTAGATATCAGCATATATATGTTCCTAGCCTAGTGACATAAACTATCTTGTAAAGCTAACTTAATTCTTCAGATGTGTGTGGTGGTACCGCTAGATGGAAAGCATGATGAATTTACAGAGCTTAACAGAAGTGAGGGTGCTTTTAGATGGGAGTTTAATATTACAAATGGGTAGTTCAGATATTGCAGATGGATCATTGGCAACAGCTACAGGGATGCAGGTGGCGCTGTGGTCTAAACCACAGAGCCTAGGGCTTGCCAATCAGAAGGTTGGTGGTTCGAATCCCTGAGACGGGGTGAGCTCCCACTGCTCGGTCCCTGCTCCTGCCAACCTAGCAGTTCAAAAGCACGAAGTGCAAGTAGATAAATAGGTACCGCTCTGGCGGGAAGGTAAACGGCGTTTCCGTGTGCTGCTCTGGTTTGCCAGAAGTGGCTTAGTCATGCTGGCCACATGACCTGGAAGCTGTACGCCGGCTCCCTCAGCCAGTAAAGTGAGATGAGCGCCATAACCCCAGAGTCGTCCACAACTGGACCTAACGGTCAGGGGTCCCAAGGTTGGCACAGGGTGGGGGGCAGGCTTGGTCCAATCCAGGGGCCACAGGGTGGATGGGGTGTGTGTCTGTGCACAGCCCTAATTTTAATGCCAATTCTGCTGTGGCAAAAAATGTGTAAGCATGAGGAGCGCCTTTCCACAATCAGCATCCATCTGCAAGCACCCTTAGTGTTTATGATTTGTTCATGGTTTGTGTTGGGCTTCTCTGCACGGTATAGTTTGGAGTAAAATTGGCTCCAGAGGGTGTCTTTGCTCAGCAGGAAATAGCTCATTTTAATTTCCTTTACTGGTGGTTTCAAGAAAACCTCATTTTAAAAGTGCTCAACTGGTTGCAGTCAACACCCTCCCGGGTCCATTAGCAAAGCCCACATTGATTTCGACTGCTTTAGATTACCCTAATCCAAGGTTTCTGAAATGGCTGAATTTGGTGGAATTAAACCATGATGGTGATCTTTGTAGTATTCTCCTTTATTGGCTGCTGTGTCTCCTTGTTTGACAGCTGTCCAAAAGGCTACCTGGGAGAGCGCTGCCAGTTCAGTGACTTGGAGTGGTGGGAGCAGCAGCAAGTGATGCAAAGAAACAACCAGAACATGGTCACTGCAGCTTGCTTGGCCATGTTGCTCCTGGCCCTCCTCCTTGGAGTTGCCGCTGTCTACTGCTACAGGTAAAACTATCTGCAAAGCCTGCCACAGTGCCCCTCCAGACAACCTCTTTATTGTGCATTCACCCTGATTTGCTTACACAGAAGTTAGGTTATATCCAGTCTTTACCAAGCATTGGTTCTGATTTGTTTGTGGCCACTTCCACCAGCTCCATCTAGCATAGCCAGAGGCCCAGGATGATGGGAGTTGTAGACCAATAACACCTCAAGGCAGGGATACCACTATTAAGTGAGCAATAGGCTGCAATAATGCAATAAGGCTGGTGAAGTATCACAGCACAACTAATAATGTGGAATGCTGTCTGGAGGGTCCATTAAAAGTCCACCACTAAAAGTGGCTATGAATTTGCTGAATTAAATTTAAAATGGAATACAAGGAGGGAGGTGAGAGGAAGTCAGGAAAATAAGTTAAGAATGTTGAGAATTTGAAAGGAGAGATTTTTATTTTTATTTTTCTTATCTTTTTGTTTTCTGTGTGGAATTTTTGATTTTTGATTACTGTAATTTTTCTTTTTCTGTCTCTGATGTTGTTGTTTTTTTTTTTGTTATCTTTGTGGTCTTTATTCTTGAGAAAACTTAATAAAATATCATTTAAAAAAAAAAAAAAATAAAAGTCCACCACTAATGCACTATTATTGCCTCAATGACATACACCCACAAAAATGCATCAGTTCAGAGTGGCCCTGAGTCACCCAGTGCATTATTCTAATGCAAAGTACATGCAATATTTTAGACTACGTATGTCTTGCTTTCATACATAGTGCTGCTTTCGTGCCTCATAGATTCTGCGGCCTGGTTTTAGAGTTCTGTAGCGAAAACTGATCACTGATTGCTTTGCTTTCACCACTTCCTAACAACCTGAGTGATATACTTGGAATCATTACATGACACTGAGGCTCCTAAATTTGTTGGTGAACTAGCACTAAAAATGTCATTTTAACAACACTGGAAATATTGTTGAGAAAATATATATATACAGTATATATAAATTTGGGTGCCTTGATTCATGCACTCTTATTTCTTCTTTCTCCTTCTGCAACCTGTTCTCACTTAGAAACAAAAATAAAAAGTCATTGTTTTGCCCTGATTTACTTTCCTCCTTTACCAAATGGTTTTGATCAATATAACTGTTTATCTTGAAAGCAAGTTTTCAATTACATGCTCGGCTGGGTTTGTACTACAGCTATTAGTAGCCTAACTAGATCAAAATGAAACCACTGATCTAAATCCCCCTTTAACTGGAGTCCAGAAACCAATATTTGGATTGGGATTGCTATTTCATTTTTGCTCATACTCTGCTGTATTTTAAGACCTATCGATTAAGTTCCATGAGCAGGTCAGTAAAAGTCCTTCCCTTCATCCATAAAACATAAACTCATCTTGCCCCTTAATGTGAGGCTTGCAGGAATAAAAAATGAGCTGCTGGGATAAGACTTTTTAAAGACCAAGACCTACAAACATACACACGCACTCCCTGTCAACTTCCCTGTATTTACCTATTCAGAACATTTACAGGAGGGTACTGCAAGCAAAGGTTGCCATGTGGAATACTCTTGTTCAGACATGCCATCTTTAAAGATACTCCTGCTTCCAAGTTCCCCAAAAATAATTAGCCAGCATTCTGTGGGCAGTGAGCATGTTCAGTCCTCATTGGGGTGCCCTAGCTTGTTTTCTTCTTCTAAAAAAAAACGTATTTCTAAAAAAAATGGTTTATACTAAGCCTGCTAAAGCTCCATCTTGTGTGGTCATGGTGCTGTTCAAGGATGCACATTCAAAAAATTAACTCAGTAGGCTTTGGAAGGATGAGCCTCTGTGTCAGTGTAATCCATAGCTAGCTAAATGGTGCTACACTCAGGTGGTTCTTTATGGGGGAAAGTGTGCTGAATTCAAGAGTCCAGCCTCCCAAATTTTATATCCCACAATTCGGCCAGCATTTGGGGATATGGACACCATTCCCCAGAGATTCATATGGAAGGGTATGGCATTTGAAGGTGGAAGAAAATTAGTGGCAGGCTTCTGGCAGGGGGACAACCACTGCAGAGAGCAACCACTTTTGCATCTAACTGTAGGTTGAATTGTGTCCCAGCTTGTGGTGCCTTACAGATGCCGCTGCACTACAGCTCCCATCATCTCTGAACTGGGGCTGATGGGAGTTGTAGTCCGCCAACATCTGGAGGGGCATCCCATTGGCTACCCCTGCAGTATTGAGTGCCGACTCATCAGCTGAAGAGCAATGCTAGACTACGTTGGTTCCTGGTAGTGATGAAACAAAGCTCAGCTGCCAAAACAAATGGAGTGTTTGAGCTGTGTTGTGTGGCCAGTATCCCTTTCCCCTGAGGGCGTTTTATTTCCTTGGCTCCTTTCTCTTTTTCAGTAGACACAGGAGGCTTTTCAAGAAGGAGCCATACATAGAATCAACACAAGATACTAGCAGCAGCAGTGCTGACAGCAGGAACACGAAGCTCCCCAGCAACGAGCCGCTGGTAATTCTATATTAACACGTGGAGTGGTGAGAGAAGGAGAAAGGATCAAAGGGCATTAGGGATCCACTTGAGATTATCCATCAAATAATTCACATCTTAAATATATTAAATAACTGCTGGGGTCATCAAGTGCTTAGCTATGAACCCCAGTCCCTCTTACCTCATTGTTATGTTATCCTTCTAAGTTCACAGCTGCCTGGGTGCGTTGCAGGCAGGAGACAGTGTTATTGTTAGCTCGGCACACAACAGTTGGAAGGGATGTGTTCTAAATTAAGGAATACCGATGTGATGACATGCCTGATTCTCACAGCAGAGATGTAAACGGGTTTTGTTCCTTAGAGACCAAGCCTGCAATCCTGAAACCAGTTAGGCATGCTTGCTCGCCACCCAAGTCCAGGAGTCCGAAGCATGCTCAAGTTGGTACCAAATTGCAGCTCACGGATCCTGCGTGCTACCTAGGGATGTTTGGTTTGGAAGGGATGAAATGCCTTTGCATCAGAAGCAGCTTTGAATTTATTTTGGCAGCTGAGGAGTGAAACAAAGAGAATGATAAATGAGCTGATGAAATCACCTCATGTTCCTTGTTAACTTTTACATGGAGGCCAGTTTTATACCACCCTGACAGAATAAAGGTGCCTTAATGCTGCATTTTGCACCAAAGGTTTTATTTTACGACCTGCGTTATTTGAGGCAATAGGCGAAAAACCTAATTTGTCATCTCATCTAGAACTTCTAGAACCAGAATGATGTATTAGAATTGCAACTACCTTGTTCATGTCAAGCTGTTTGTTATCGCTGAATAAGGCTGCCCTTTGCAGTGGTTCCTGCCGCAGTTAATCTTGGCTAGTAATATAATTGTCATTGAGTATGAGGGTTAATTAAACATCTAAACAGTGGACTGAGTCAATAAAATCAAATCTAACTTAATCAGCTGTGATGTGTTTTTCACTGTTGATTTTCTCTCTGCTGCGTTGCTTTACTTGATAGTGAAATTATTAGCAGCAGTTGGTAGGACCCAAATTCTGTTAGTCTAGCCTCATCATTGGGTCAGTAGGAAGATCTTCAGGTATACAGTAAAATGTATAAGATATATATATATATATATATATAAGCAGAAGAGTATTCATATTTAAGTTTTTGTGGCTGTGCCCTAAAGTAAGTCCATGAAATAATAATAATAATAATAATAATAATAATAATAATAATAATTTTAAAAAATGGAAACATGGAGAACCTGTGACTCTCCATATGCTAGATGGCTGAATAACTGGCAGTCCATATGTTGCCACACTCCAACTTCCAACATCTCTAGCCAGCTTGGCCAGGGAGGATAGGGATTGTAGTCCAACATCTGGAGAGCTCTTATCTCTGCCATATTGAAATGAATGAGTCCCCTTCATTTCAATAAAGCTTGCATATAAGAATGTTACGTGCCTATACAAACTCACATGTACACATTGCCTGTTTTGTAGTTCATTGTAATTGCATGTGATGACAACAGTGAAGGCACACCCACTGATGGAACAGACTGTGATATGAAAGATCTTGATTATTTCTGCCTTTCGGAACCCTGTGAGTAGATTTTCTTTATCTTTGGGGAATGTCTTTACCTCAAAAGTATACCAAAAGGAAAGATAAGCAAAGCTATTCATGTCAGATTCTTCAGTTGTCTGTGTAGTTTGAGTACCATCACAATCCTTACTTGGAACTACATGAGAAGTGACTTCTGAGAAATGGCTGCCTTAAAAGTAGGGATGGCTGAATCTGTCAATTTCAGCTCCTTTCAATTTCTCATCTTCAGTTCTTCACTTTTCCATGTGACTGCATTAAAAACCAAAGAACTTGAGGCTAACTGCCACAGCTCACTCTAGTTGCCAACCCCACCTATTCCTTTCCCCTTCCACCCATCTGTCCAACCCCCTCTCTTTACACCTCACCCCACCCCCTTGCCTATCATCTCCAGCTCACCCAAAGCCCTACTCTTCTGGCACCATCCTTTACATGTTAAGTATAATTGCACACTGAAATGGAGAATGCCTGTGTGTTGCTAAGGGTTTAACACTGGAGAATTCCGTTGGAGTATACTAAGCTAGAAGAGGGCCCTCTGAACTTCTAGCTGAGTTGATAATTAACATTTGGTGTTCTCTGCTAGCAGTCATGCGAGTGTTTAACCTTGAAACATATGATTAAGGTATTCAATTGCAAATCTCCATTTTGAAACTTTTTTTGTTCCCAGGCACACAGAGGGAAGGATGTGATAAGATGCCTCTCCAGCAGCTGGATGCAGACTAATGCAAGCTATGGGAGAGACAGAATTTTGACCTTTGCTCTGATCCTAATTATGTTATTTATATAATCTAAGAAAAAGAACCTATGCTTGAACATGTATATCCTTTATATGGCTTTCTGGGTGCATGATTGATGGTTTTGAAAAAGTTCTGGTTAGTAAAGCTTTGAATAATATTTATGGGTCTGGACAATTTTTAATCCAAAAGGATTCAGTTTTTATGCATCCAGTTGTTTCAAGTAGTACAATATTAATATCTGCAATACTGCATCACACCGGCTCTCAGAACTGCCATTCCTGTATATTTCTGGAGCCATTTGCACACTTGTTGGATACATAAGAAAAACTGGATCAGACTGAAGGTCCATCTAGTCCTCTATTCTGTCACCCACAGTGGCCAATCGGATGTCTATGGGAAGCGCATAAGCAGGATATGAGCACACTAGCCTTTTCCTGAAGCTTTTTACACCAAGAATAACTGTTCTCTTTTTTCTTCTTGTCCAGCTTGAGCAATGGAAGTGTGGTCTACCAATGTTGGCAAAAGAATCAACAAATCAGGCTTCTCTCTTAGAATCAGTCTCCAGCTACCTGAAAACCTTTGCCTTGTAAATCAGAAAATGACTTTCAGCTTCTTCAGTGGAATGCCAGCCCTAAACACCGCCAAAAGTGATCCTCTCTCCACATCCTCATACATAAGGATGGGCGAATCTGTCAACTTTTCCAGTTTGGTTCTCCACATCGGTTTGCAAAAAGAAAAGAAAAAAGTTGTCATCAGTATTTTTGTATGAATTTCTTCCACTACCCACATCTTTGTATGCAGTTTTGACTAATATATCCCTTTTTTCAAATTACTGCTAATATGACATCTTTGTGCATTATATTTGCTAATATATACATTTCTAGGCACACTTTACCCCAGTCATGTATACATTTCTGTAGACACCACTTGGCTGGAGAACTACATCAGAAAATTCTCAGAAATGTGACTTTTGAAGGCTGGCTGTGTATCAGTTCCTGTATTCTTTCAGAAAGTGTGAATTAGGTGGGTTCACCTTTAAATGTGAATTCCTTTTGTTCCCCATCCCTACTCACACAGCCAGTTAATGAAAGCAGATTCAATAACCTTTCAGCTATACCTTGTTATGTAACTGGAATGTGTGATCTTTCAAAAGAACTATTTTATGAAAATTAATTTGCATGCATGTATAACAAAGGTGACAATATTATCCCTGCAACCCTGTACCCAAAAGTACTTTTCTTTATATGAAGTTGGCCAGCATTTTTAATGCAGGGAAAAATAGTTTTCTGGAAAGGAAAATAATGCAACTTTGGAAGGATTTCCAAAGAGGTTGGAAGGTTGCATTTGAAGATGGGAGATTCACATATTACATGCCCCAACTCCAAATCAACAATCCTGGATGAAGTATTAGGGCTGGATTGCAGGTTCTTCATCTCTGCCTTATTGAAATGAATATGAGTTTTTGAGCTGAATATATTAGAAAAGCTTTTTGTACTTGTCCCGACTATCATTTATCAACCCTATACATAGCTGATCACATGGCATTGATTAGGAGGCGAAGGGCTGGCATCTCCCTACCTTGTACTCATCAAGCACATTCAGGCTGAAATGGAAGGAACCATTTATCTTCCAGCAACTGCTTGAACCACTTTTCTGAGGCCAACGCTGGGAATTCTGGTTCTATATATCATGCACACTGCAGAGAGAGAAGGGGCCATAGGGATCTGTTAAATGGCAAAAGGCTGCTCCAGTGCCTTGAACAAAAGGTTATTCTAAAACTGGAGCAAAATCAATCTTGGAATTGATTTTGAATAGAGCTACTTCATCTATATTGCCTCTGTGAAATCTACAAAACAGATTGCATAAAAATGGAGAGGATTTATATTTATGATTTACATACATATATTTCCAGATTATTGTTCAGGACATAATCAAAACTAAGAGATTTAGGAAAGTTGGGCTGCAATCCTATTCTCACTTACCTATTCTGGGAGTAAATGCTTTTGAAGTCAGTGAGACTTACAGAGCAATCCAAGCTATAGGAAACCAGCATAGTTTGTGCCTAGGGCAGATTATGCTGGTGTAATTTACCCCTCTTCCAAACGCCAGCCACTAGGTAATGCTACCCAACTCAAAAGCTTGCTCCCTATTTTTGTGATCTTTTGGTTCGTATTGATAAAGATATTTTACTACTGTGGATTTTAAATGTCACAGTTCAATAGCTGAAAGCACTCATATATATGCTAAAATGTTTGTACAACTTATCTGCTTTAAATGTTGTTGAAATAAATGGAACTGTTGATGAATTGATTCCCAAGCTTAGTTGTTCTGAAACAGGCATTGGAAATCTAAAGCCTGGTAAGGTAAAGGTAAAGGGACCCCTGACCATTAGGCCCAGTTGTGGCCGACTCTGGGGTTGCGGTGCTCATCTCGCTTTATTGGCAGAGGGAGCCGGCGTACAGCTTCCGGGTCATGTGGCCAGCATGACTAAGCCGCTTCTGGCGAAGCAGAGCAGTGCACGGAAACGCAGTTTACCTTCCTGCTGGAGTGGTACCTATTTATCTACTTGCACTTTGATGTGCTTTCAAACTGCTAGGTTGGCAGGAGCAGGGACTGAGCAACGGGAGCTCACCCCGTCGCGGGGATTCGAACCGCCAACCTTCTGATCGGCAAGTCCTAGGCTCTGTGGTTTAACCCACAGCACAACCCGCATCCCTGCACCACCCGCATCCCTTAAAGCCTGGTAGGGGCCCTAATTTGCCCCATATGGCCATTTCCCACTAGCTGTGCCCACTTGCCCCACATCATTCCTCTGCTATCAGGTGACTGATTGGTTGACTGATTATATAAATGCATCATTTTTCATCTTTCTCTCTCTGTGTGTCACACCCATCTATATCTTGGAATACTGTTCCAAGTAAACAATGCTGAAGTATCCAGTTGAAACCTACCAGTTAAAGAACTGTTCTAGTGACCTTGAGAATGGGGCATTTATCTCCTCACACCACCACCCAAGACGTTGTGCCACACTTTGGCTTTGTAGCTGTATTATTACACACCACCCACTTCACTAAAAGAAAGGCCCTGGGTTTGGATAACCTCTTTAAACAGTTGCTTTTAATGAAAGATTTCCAATAATGGGTATAGCAGTGCAGTAGCTTTCCAACAGACAGAACAGAAAAGGTTGTGGTGATCCATTGGAAGATCAATCCTTGGAATGTAAAGCAACAAGGAGCCAAGATTTAAAATGTGAAATGTTACTCTTTCCACATGTATTTGTAGAAAATGGATACGTTTCAAGTTCTTTCAATTATAAGCCACGTCTTCTCTCCCTTTCCTATGCAGATTGTGTTACTTATTTGAACATCACTTGTTCTTCAGCAGGTCACCCAGCTAAAATCAGGAGGATTTATATGTGAAACAAAACCATTCACTGTTTTTAAAGGCAGCATTTCAAAGAAGTTCATGCAGACGTCTCAAGGCACTGGGATTTGCACTGAAAGCTATTGTAGAATAGTGTGTGTCGTCTGCTGCCACCTAGAACCATCATTTGCACATTCAGGGGTTTCATATTAGAGAAAATGAGAATGGTCCACAGATATCCTATATAGTGTCATTCTGGGTCCCCTCAAACCCCACCCCATCTCTTAGGTAGGGGGTTGGATTCTACAGAAAGATAGGATGCTAAAAGTAAAGAAACCTTAAAGGGAGGCAGGGATCACAAATAGATCCATGAGGACTGAGCATGCTCAGTGGGCACAGAATGTTGATTGACTGCTGGGGAAGTATTGGAGTATCCTAGAAAAGGATTGGTTCAAACCCTGAACATTCCAAGTGCTTCAGATGGCACCATTTTGTTGCAGGTCCTGCTGGCTTCCTACAACGTCTGTCTTGCTGAGGACAATGTGGAACCGTTGTGCATGAGGGGTTCGGTGTGTGGAATAGAGTGACCAGATCACAGCGGCAGTATTTGTACACGTGGCTTAGTAACAGCAAGAAAGCTCTTTGCCAGTTACGTTGGGGAAGCAGGCAACCTGATCCACCACCAAGAAGCGTAGAGAGTCCATGGATTTAGGTTGGTTTAGTTAAAGTCTCTGTAAAGCTAACTAAACAAAATCAGCTTAAGTCCACATGCCCCAGTTTAACTATTCTGTGAACTGGGTATCTGTTGGATATCCAGGTAATCTGCCTTCAGTGGCTTGGGGATCATGACTTCTGCTGGCAAAATGGAAGGTTGTCATAATTCCCAATGAGCTGCAGGTTAGATTCTCAGTACTGTTAATAAAAAGTAGATAGACAGACATCAATGACTGTCACAAGTTTCCAGTAAGGTTGTTCAGGTTTTTCTCCAAAACAAAGAAAAACAAACACAATTTTCCGCCTTCATTTCTAGTGAATGGGAACAGTGCTGAGAGATATGACAGGATTAAAAGAGAATGGATTGTTTTCACAATGTGTAGCTACCGGTAAAAACAGATGCTCAGCACTGATATTTTATTAGTAATGGCATTCATGTTTTGCTTCTCGGAGGTGTGCTTTAGATTGGTGGGAAGTAAGAGAACACCTTGCTTAAACTGATGTTTTACAACCCAAATTCTGTACACGAGGAGCACTTTTTGCCTGTAACAACCCAGCAGTGGACATGTGAATCCCCTGTTCTTCTGAGATCTGTAAATTCATAGCAGATGCGATGGAAGGAAGACAGGCTTCTCTGGGCATCGTTCAAGGCCCAAATGCACCCTCCAGCAGGACAGTTTTACAGATCAATTTCTCAAGGTCATAATAAATAAATGTAAACGCTCTTGGAAGAGTCCGTTAACATTTGTACTGCTGCATTATGCATAAGTCTTACCCTCTTAGGGCATGGCTAAACTTTGCTAGATTCCATTAGGCTTTCCCCATTTTATGTTGCTAAGAGCTGGCCAAAAATGAAAAAGAAAAAAGAACTCAAGCTGGCAAATGCTGGTTGTTTCATAGCCTTTGCTGAGATCTTTCTAGACATTTTAAATAATACTGCACAACCTTCCTTTGAGTTCTATTCCCGCATTGCATTTCAGGTCGAAACTATGTATAATGTGAGAAGTTATTGTTTTATTCTCCTGAAATGTTTTGTTGTTTGCCATGTTGCTTTTATTGTAATTATCTGTATGCTTTAATAGATTGCATATAAAATATATAAAAGTTTTAATTCTGTTAATGTGTAATTGTTTTTTAATGATCCCTCCTATGTTTTAGCTGCTCCTATTTTATCTGTAGGGACGCGTGTGGCGCTGTGGGTTAAACCACAGAGCCTAGGACTTGCCGATCAGAAGGTCGGCAGTTCGAATCCCTGCGACGGGGTGAGCTCCCATTGCTCGGTCCCTGCTCCTGCCAACCTAGCAGTTTGAAAGCATGTCAAAGAGGATAAATAGGTACCGCTCCAGCGGGAAGGTAAACGGCGTTTCCGTGTGCTGCTCTGGTTCACCAGAAGTGGCTTAGTCATGCTGGCCACATGACCCAGAAGCTGTACGCCGGCTCCCTCGGCCAATAAAGCGAGATGAGCACCGCAACCCCAGAGTCGGTCACAACTGGACCTAATGGTCAGGGGTCCCTTTACCTTTACCTTATCTGTAAGTCCCTGTCAGAGGGAAAAGGCAGGGTAAGAACAACAGCAACAACTGACCCATTTATAATTTAAATCAGAAGTGGGGAGCTTGTTGTGAACTTCAGCTGCCAGTACCCTTGGTCAGGGATGAAGAAAGTCTAATTTAGGGTTGACATATGTCCGGAATTTCCCAGACATAGGTGGCAATCAACTGTTGGAAACTGTGTCCGGATGGGAATCGCTGAAACTTCAATTTTCTTTGGCCACTTTTTTTTTTATAAAGCTCAACAACTTTTCTGTTTTTGTTTTTTTAAAATATCACAACATCTGGAGGGCCCACATGTTCCCCAACTGAAACTAAGTTAAAGCAGAGGTGATCATCCAGCAATTCCCAGAATAATCTGTGAATTCCCTGGAGCCTAGGACAAAGGGCATTTTTCAATTCACTGTACCCTGCAGGACATACCTCCCCTTGGTAGGATGGCTGCTTAATTATTGACACCTGAAGCACCTTAGCAACCTGGGAGGGATTGCTTTGAAGACTGAAGCAAGAACTGGCATTACAATGGCTGAGGAAGCTCAAGTGAGTTTTCAATTAGCCAAAGTAGTTCTTTGATACTAGAAACCAATTTTGCTTATATTTTCAACAACAGCAACAAAGGGGTTGGAAGCAAAAGAGAGAGAAGAAAGTCTTTTGTTTCTGTATCTCATTGCACAAGTCCTGTCAGGAGAAAGGGGCCGTATTGTTTGTGAATACAGATTATTCCCAGTAACGCAGTAATTACTATTTGTGCATCTGTTTTTTGAAGCCACGTGGATCAAATGTTGGGCCCAATGAAGTTGCATTCGGACAGCACTTTATTCTGTTTCCCTGACATTTCCTTATCTGATAATCCCATCATGTTATATTATCTTTCACTACTGCTTTATTCCACTAGTTTTCCAGAAGTTTGGTACATATTTTCATGTTACTTGCTTCCAGAAAATAATTTCAGATTTCCAGAAAATCTGTTTCTAACCCCACTAATCTGGAAAAGTGTGGGAGTTTCTGCTCAATAGCAGGTATTTTCTTCTATTTTTTCTGTGCTATTCAATGTCATTTCCTCTCCCATATGTAAAACCAACAGATGTCTTCTTTTTGCCAAGGCTTTAACTGACCCGTAATATCAGATCCTGATTTATGTTTTTGAAGTCCCCGAATTCCTGTTTAATTTCTTTTTTAAAACAAAGCTCTATACTATAGTTTTATGCCATGTTTTAATTTTCATTATATTGTTTCTTATATTGTACAGTATTTAGGGATTTTTTTTACAAAAATGCTAAACAGCTTATACATGCTTTTAAGTAAACAAATAAAAATATAAGAGTAACCATTTCAGCAAATGAGAACAGCATTACTCTGCCTCTTGTGGTACATTGAATGGTCACATTCGCAACATAGATTTAAAGCACTTGTATGCCACTTTAATAGTTATGGAGAATCTAGGAACTGCATTTTGTCAAGGGTGCTGGGCATTGCAGATCTGTGAGGTTTACACTCTTAACAATATATAGTTCCCAGGAGTCTTCTGGGGAAGCCATGACTGTAAAATCAGTATATGACTGCTTTAAATCTATGGTGCGGATGTCATCCAAGTTCCATCATACTGGGAAATAGCTTCTCCTCACATGAACCAACCTAGATCCTGCGGTCATCATCTGCGCTCCATCTTTGTTTGCCTCCTGCACAAGAGGTCTGGAGGGTGGCAGCATGAGAGCAGGCCGTTTCTGTGGTGGCTCCTTGTTTGCAGAATGCTCTCCCCAGGGAGGCTCACCTGGTGCCCTCTTTATATATCTTTAGATGCCAGACAAAAGCATTCCTCATCTCCCAGGGCTTTGGCTGATTGAACAACCTGTGGCCTTTTCAATGTTTTGGGGTGTGTTTGTTGGTCATTATGTTATGTATCTTGTGGTTTTATTTTCTAGTTTCATGTTGTAAAAAGCCCTGTGATCTTCAGCTGGAGGGTGGTATATAAATTTAATAAAAATAATAATGAAGAATTAAATATTTCTTGCTGACAGCTGGCCAGCTACCAGACCTGACTGCAGCAAACGTGATGAACTGGGAAGAACCCCAGCACCAAGTGTAAAGTTATTTTCTCTCTCTCCAGGCATATTATTATTTTCACCATTTTAAATTTATCCAGTTGAAATGATCAGTGTAAAGCTTTGGACAGAATGAGGAAGTCTATGCAGTTGTGCAGTTACGTAATAACAGACTCTGGGCTGATGGTGCTAACACCTCTACCCTTTTAAAATGGCAGTATGCATTACTCCACCTACTGCTATATTTGGTAACCCAGCCTTGCTGCATTCCAGGATCACCCTGCTCATTCTCCGCCCAAGTCGTGCTTTTATGGCACCATTGGGTATATGTCCAATCTTCATATAAGAGTATTTTGTCTTTCCGTTTGCCATTAGAGATAAATAAATGGCAAAGGAAGCAGTGAATTGAATGAGAGCACCCTGCGGATCCCCAGGAGGACTGTCATGTTAGATGAATATTACAGTAAACGTTGCAGCAAAAGAAATCTTGGTGAAAGCTTTCTGTATCTCTTATGCTGACCTCAGAATAAAGGCTGTGAGGCACTTGATGTGACTTAGAGATTCTTCACTTGGAACATTTGTGACAGAGAATACTCAGGGCCAAGTTAAGCATGCAGGAAGGGCACTTTGTTCAGGTCTTCTTTGACACACACTCTCTCTATTTCTTTAATAACATTTTATTATTTTTTTCAAAAATAACAGCTAAAGCTTCATCAACAAATTTTTAAACCATAATTTTGGTTGACTTCCCTCCCCTTCTTGGTTTTATTGTTTAATACTCATTCACACACGTCCTTAAAATCTTATAACTTAATATTTCATTTTTTAACCTTCTTTATCTTATTACAAGTGACTTTTAGGTCTTCTTTGACACTCTAGACCCCACATGTACAAGCATCAGAGAATCCTGACAAAAATGGAAAAAGAAGCAGAAATTGCTGCAGTTCAGTTGTTTGTCTGTAGTCAGGAATGGAAATCAGTCAACAAAGTGCAATCAGTATTCATGTTCACATTGTTGTTTTTTTAAGTCTGCAAAGGATAACCAACAAATTACTCTTTTAAATAGTTTTAATGTTTCCTTTGCATTGAAATGAATGTAAGTTACATTACCGATAGAGTTATGTAGCTTAAGAAACGAGAAATAACAGACAGTGAGATGAATATCATAGAATTTGGTGGAAAGTGAACTGCAGTGGAATAGAAACAGGGCTGATTTTGACAAAAAGTGGCGGGAACAGAAATTGTTGCTTACTTACACCCCTAACTTGTCTAAAACACAAACCAAAAACATCCCTGTATGTGGAAAACAAGAATGTCAGGGAAATACTTTGTGGATTGTATGGCATTTATGTCTTAAAACAAGAGTGTCAGGAGTGCGTGCAGGAGCCAGGCCCTGTGACCTGTAGGGTTTTGCAGGACTGGGACCTTCCTAAGTTTGTTCTGGAGAGGCAAGGTGTGGCCGCACAGGTGAGGCCACTTGGTAACTCACTGCACCTGGTGGCAAGAGCCAGGAAGGGATATAAGGTCAGCATTTCCTTTCAGCTCTTTGCCACAGCAATAAGTTTCCTTCCTTGGGCTCCTTGCTTCCTGATCCTTGGATCTTGGCTCCATGATGCCTTGCTTCTTGATCCTTGGACCCATGACTTTGTGACTCCCTGCTTCTTGACCCTTGGACTCCTGACTTCTGGACTCTCGTTCCTGCTCCCACCCTGCCATCTTGCCCCTGGTCCCAACGTCCTCAGCAGGGACTTTGATCACCCGTTGATTAGACCGTGACAAAGAGAGACCTGTAAGAAAGTGTTTCTTTCTCAGCCTAACCAACCTCACAGGGCCTCATCAAACCTAAATCTGGCCCTGGTTGGATAGAATCTAGGCTCCCTGTATAAAAGTGATTGATTGTAGGGTGTCAGTTTCAAGACAAAATAGCTAGTGTGCAAGCAACCATCAACAGGAAGAGCAGACAAGGAATGGGAAGCTGTGGGGAAAAGGTCCAGGATGCAGGGGGTCTAAAAGGAAATGGAGCTCACCTGGGATAGAAAACGGACTGAGAAGCTGTGAAGATGAGTGGAAGATGCAGACCAGAGGGAAAGGCTGACAAAGGAGTTGGGGAAGGGGGACAATAGGAAAGTTGGAGAAAAAATGGCATGCAGAAGGGACAGAAAGGAAGAAAAACGAGAGGAACTTGTACACTGGAAACTCCAGATCAGGAAACAGAGGAGATGTGTTTTTATGCAGTTCATAATCCCAGTGATGCACCATGCAACATAGTTAACACACATGCTGTGTGAGAGTATGAACTACCCCAATGAGATCGCTAGCCAGTCACTTATTTACAGAACATCAGAGCATGGATAGAGCTGCAGAACGCAATGTGCTGAACATGGAGCTGCAGAACGCAATGTGCTGAACTTGCTGACCTAATTATGGTCCTCTGCTGCTGTTGCAGGGACTGGGAGTGAACCAGTATGAGCTCAGCTCAAGGCTTCTTTGATTTGCCCAATTTGTATGCACACAGGATGCAAGAGGACTCAGTAATCTTTCCTTTCTTAAGAATACTTTTATGAAAATTCACATTCAACTTTGCTCTCTTACTGGCATAGTATGCTACAGATGTGGCCCCATAAAAGCAGCAATGAATCACCAAATGAGATAGAGCTGCCTGCCACACACCTTTTGGTTTTGTAACAAACACATCCAACTGGAGAGACTTGCTGGCTGCAAATGAATAGGGATAATAAACGTTCAGTTCTCTTCCAACCTATAAAAAGAACATTTTTCAGCAGAGGGCAGCACAGCTATTAATCTTTATTTATTTATCAAATATGCTGCTCAGCTCTAGCAATTAGTCCAATTTCCTCAGTTAATGGGGTAAACATCATTGACTGGTGATCTCAGTTTATCAAAAAAGTTGGCTAGTAGAGGGAGTAGCTAGCGGGATACTGAGCAATGAAAGGCTTTAAGTGTTCCCCCTGTTTATGCATAACATGCCCTGTTCCCAGCATTCAGTGTCTGTGACATTAATAACCTTTTTATCAAAAGCAAAAAAGTGCTGTGCTTTGTATATATAAAATGCAATTAAAAGATACCCTGAATACTCATGTTGGATCAATATTTTGCAAAAACTGCAAGGTTTTTAGCTGGGGCAATTAGAATAAGATCTATTATTTGATTATATTGATGTAAACCTCCAAAATATATTTT
Source organism: Podarcis cretensis (assembly GCF_951804945.1). Lineage (NCBI taxonomy): Eukaryota > Metazoa > Chordata > Lepidosauria > Squamata > Lacertidae > Podarcis > Podarcis cretensis. The sequence continues at coordinate 25,674,990 of NC_137178.1, forward strand.
GTATAGTAGTAGTAGAAGAGGAGGAGGAGGAGTTTGGATTTGACATCCCACTTTATCACTACCCGAAGGAGTCTCAAAGTGGCTAACAATCTCCATTCCCTTCCTCCCCCACAACAAACACTCTGTGAGGTGAGTGGGGCTGAGAGACTTCAAAGAAGTGTGACTAGCCCAAGGTCACCCAGCAGCTGCATGTGGAGGAGCGGAGATGTGAACCCGGTTCACCAGATTACGAGTCTACCGTTCTTAACCACTACACCATGCTAGTTAAGTTTTTACCTCTATCTTCAGTACATTTTAGTTTATTGCTATGGTTAGTGGCTGATGCAAATAAATATTCTTCTGATCTGATCTGACCTTGTAATAGTTGCAAGATATGAAGGCCTCCAGAGTTTTGTATCACTCCCTCAGCTCCCATTGAACACACAAATCATGAAAGGGCACAGGACAGGATGTATTTAGTGTCCAAGCCATGAGCCTACATGAGAGTAAAACCATCAGCGCCTCAGTGTGTATTGCTATAAACAGCAGAAAAAAGTCCAAGATAACTGAGACAAGAGTCCAGGGGAAGTTAACTTGATGCCCCCAATTTATTTGCACTCTTAGCAACCATATGCATACACACATCCATTCTTACACAATGGAATATTGATAGATAGGCAATGTTGCTGTTTTCCAGCAACAGTCTCAGGTTTACACAAACCATCCCAGTTTCTGATTTGTTCCCAGAATGTCCTGCTTTTCCATAGGACATCAATATTTTCACCAGACATATGTTGGAGGGTATGGAATAGGATGTCCCTATTTTCATCGGAGAAATGTTGGAAGGTATGGGATAGATAGACAGTGTAAGAAGACGCAGAAACGTGTGCTATTTTAAACCAAAAATCAACATTTTATTTAGAATATCCATATACCAAAAATAAAATTAAAATCAAAAATTTCCTTTGTGTAGTGAAATATCAATATTTTGAAAATGGTAAAATAAAGCTGTTCCTAGTCATTATCTCATAGATATTTTACAGAACTACTTGAATCTGAATGTACATCTAGCTCAAGCGTTAAGACACTTAAGAGCCTAAAGCACTGAACGGCTTCGGAGAAAGCAGACGAGTGAGTGAGAACAAGAAGGCTTACATGTGGCAACCCACATAACAAATAGAACAGCCTTTGCCAGCCCAGCACGCTCCAGATGTTTTGAACGACAACAACAGCGCAAACATCTGGAGGGCACTAGGTTGGCAAAGGCTGATGTAGGGAGGACATGGGGTCAATGGCTCCATATTTGATACATGGGAAGAACGACTCCAGACAAAATTAAACACTTGGGAAGCTGGTGGCATCTCATGCCTGGAAATGTACATGCTGAGGCACTGGGACTCCAGCCTACCCAGAATGTCTCAGTCCGGTCAACAGCAGAACTATGGTGGTGTTCCATACAGCACCTCAACAGCTCAGCGAGACTCTGTTGCACAAGTATGGGAAGCAGCAAATGTTGCTGTATGGAATGACAAGTGAGAGGAGATCATTTCATCTCTTCCCAGTTGCCCATGGATAACTTTAGCTGCTTTGGTACAAAATATTATCTGTGCTGCAATAGCCAAAGCTGATCCAAAGGGCTGGTCGGAAGTAGCCTCCCTCAGCAAAGCTGATGGAATTAAGCTGAGACAAATAGCTTTTGCTGATTTTGCTAGGAGGTTTAAATTGCTTTAGCAAGGAACACAACATACTACTTGTTTTGACAACAGAATCAAATATACATACATGGACTTTGCAACTTTGAGAGTTAGTCTGCAAAAGCAAAGCGTTCAACAACATGACTTGGCTTCCTGTAAATCTCTGAGATGGATTTAATTGTGGAATTGGAAAAAAATAATTACTAGCGTTTTTATTTTAATGCCCTGGGTGTTTTTGTGTGTGTTTTTTGAGCCTTTGAAATGCAATGTGTCTATTTTTTAAAACATCACAGCAACCTATTACAGCATAACCAAGCAGGTCTACTCAGAAGTATATCCCATTGAATTCAATGGGACTTCCTCTTAGGTGTGCATATAGCATTGCTGCCTTAGAGAAACTGTTGCTGAGTTTGCTGGACTTTGTACTGACTATTTCATGCGCCCATAACTAGACTCAGGGATCCAGTTTTATCTAGTTGTGCTTTGTCACCTGTGACACCTATGGCCCTGGCTGAAGAGACACCTCCAACCTTACTGGGCATGTTGATCAAGTTCAAGGGGGCACTGGTAAGAATTGTGCAGCATATCAGCATCCAGATGTGCTTCAACATCAGCTTCCTGTGTGGAAGGGGATAGCCCTTAATAGATCGGGGCAACCTTCTATAACAAAAAAGGATGGAGAGAAATGGAGTTGCAGTCTTAATTATGCTATGAAAACAAGCAGCAAATTGCCTTAAAAGGTCTAGCTCTCATGCTTCTTTTTTGATGACTGGGTCACACCTTTTACCCATAATTTCCAAATGGTGAATACTTCTAATAATTGCACCCAGTGGACAGAAAGGCCTGAGATTGCTTATGACCTAGAGCACCAGACTTGAGTGTTCTTTATGACGTGACTACTACTCGTGGTGAGAGAAGTAATGTGCATCAAATGAAAATAATGGGTAAAATTGGCATTAGTGGAGATTTACTGGGCTAAGACTGTGACTCGGTGGTAGAGGGCATAGATGTGACACCTAAATTTCAGTGTCAGTAAGTCAGCTTTATTGTACATGGCCAAGGGCCTTTACAAGCCAGAGGTCTTTTCATTTTAAAAGAATGAAGGTGCTGGGAATGACCTCTGTCTGAGACTCTGGAGAGACATTGACAGAATAGACAATATCGGCAACCGGACCTTGTAAAAATGAAGAGAAACTTGGCTTGTTCACAGATCCGTAGCCTTATCCATCTGAGTCCAAGATACGTTAGCGCTTTTCCAAGGGTCAAACTAAGTGTGACGGCTGTATTGTTTAAACTGGGACTGCTCCAATTGTGTTAAAAAATGACTGGTTTTAACAGCAAAAGGGGCAAGCAAGTGATGCGCTTACTCCCTGAATCCATCTCCCTGAGCTCTTTTTGCCCAGCTGATTTTTGGCATTGGAGCTTATCTAAGAAGAAAGGTAAGTCTCACACAGTTTGCACTTCCCATCCACGTGTCCCCATTGCTGCTAAAATCAGACAGCACCACATCCTTTTAATTGTAGTAAATGGAACTGATGCCATCCCACCTAGTTTGCCCCTAAAGCATTTCTTCTTAGGGTCGCTGGCTCATAATTCAAGCATGCATTTATTTTAGAGGGCACGTATCCATTGCTACAAGTAATGCTGCAAGGGGCTGAGCACCTTCACAACTCACTCAACCCAACGAGATTTGAGCAGTAGCACAAGTGGCGCTGGGCATAAGAAACTCTTGCCCAGGCTACAGCGCAGTAAAGTGCACAGCTGAAAGATGACAGTTCCTATACACTAATAATAAACTCCCCTTCTCTGAGCATGGAACCTTATGTAGCCAAGATGGCACTATCCATGCACATGAGTGAGTTATCAGCACATTTTGAGAAAGCCCATGATTTGCAGAATGAGAAAGAGAGAGGGTGAGAAATGAAGGAAAGGAAAAAACAGCCCAATGTGGATTTAGCATGCTCAGAGGTAATAGAATGCTGGCTGTTGCTGCCTGGGGGCAGGGGATAGAATGGAGTATCCTGGCAGGCTGGAATGCTGAACAGCAGGAGCACGCTACACTTCTGTTGTAGGTCACATTGATACCTCCTATGACCAAAAGCTAGGGAAATAGTCTCTAAATATGTCCCCCCCCCATTGTATAATGTTTTTGAGTTTTCATTTGGTTTTCTGCGCCTGGTTTAAGTGTGATAATATAGGTGTGTGAAATACTTATGTCCCCAGGATGCCATAAAACCTGCAGTCACAGTTAAGGAGTTCTAAGCCCATGTGGTTACCACCAGCAGTCACAGCTTTCCTCCAGATAATAGCTCACGGATGCAGGTGCCATGCGTATAGAGACTGCTGCACCAGTTAAAAACCCTTTAAATGTAACACCAGGCAGAATGGAATCCTGTGCAGCTAAATGCTTTATACATACCAAAAGTGGCTCGTGTAAATTGGGTTCCAGCCATGAGAGATGGGAAGTAAGGACCCAGATTCTGGATTTCTGAGCAACATAAAGCAAAGAGAACTGTCAGCCATAGCTTCAAGCCATTTACTACTTTGGAGATTTGGGCTTGAACCAAGTCTCATTACTGAAATCGGTATTTGAGATATCTATTTCAATGTTAGTTTAAAAATACTGCTTCATACATACTGTGTTGCATAACATTAAAAAAATCACTGGGAGGTTTATTTTTCTTGCTTTCAGCTACAATTTCTTACTTTCAAATATATGCAAAATTTTAAGAAATGCTTCATGTCCTTTGGCATTCCAGATGTTGGTGAACTACAACTTCCATTAGCCCTAGTAAGTATGACCACAGGCCAGGGATGATGGGAGTTGTAGTTCAGCATCTTCTGGGGGATATCTGCCCTAAATCAATGGAATGATCTTCAAATTATTCTAAAGTGGGAAAACAAGTGGAGGGCATGCACACCTAAGTACCGTAACCATCATTCATGACAAAGTGTCACAGATTTCAGGAGGACTGACTCATGAGTAAGTGTGCTGGAGCCTTTTGCAGTCTTGCAAGCTATGTATGCCATTCTACAGAAAAGAACACTTCACACATGCTTTGTTCCACTACCCACCATGTTGCTGAGTCTGCGAGACAAATCCTACCCACTTTTAAACATGCATTTTAAATGCAAACTTCCAGTTAAATAGCCTGACTATTGTTAACTTGTGCCACATTTTCCACACCTAAGAGGTATCTATTTGTATAAGCAATGGCCAAAAAAATCAAGATTAATGGAAATAATGAGAGCATATGCTGTTCATATGTAGATCCAGATATTGTGTTGGCTGGCAGTGTTTTCAGGTAATTTGGGTTCTTAAGGTGTAGAGATCATTCACTTTTACATTGCATATCTGAATCAAGAGATGAACACATGTGGGAAAGCTCTCCTATCCATAATGTTGTGCAGTCCCAGAACATTTAAAACAATAGACACTGCACATTAGAAGCTGGTTAAGGAATCTATGGGCAATAAACAACTATATCCTAGAGCAGGGGTAGGCAACCTAAGGCCCATGGGCCGGATGCGGCCCAATTGCCTTCTCAATCTGGCCCGTGAACGGTCCAGGAATCAGTGTGTTTTTACATGAGGAGAATGTGTCCTTTTATTTAAAATGCATCTCTGGGTTATTTGTGGGGCATAGGAATTCGTTCATCTCCCCCCCCCCAAAAAAATATAGTCTGGCCCACCACATGATCTGAGGGATAGTGGACTGGCCCACGGCTGAAAAAGGTTGCTGACCCCTGTGCTAGAGTATACCAATTAAAATCAACGGAAAAGTCCATTTTTCAGTGGGTCTTCTCTGAGCATTTCTTAGTTGGATAGCAAAGACCCTTTCCCCTTATCGAGATTCAAAGATTGAGGTACCATCGGTTTCTGAAGGGCTTTTCTGAATTACTTTGAGTCTCATAATTCAAACTCATGAATGAGTAATCCTTCTGAATTCAATGTGATACTGACCCAAAAGTGGTGGACAGGATGGAGCTATTAATAATTGTTTTTATATATTTTGAGAAGAAAACTAAAGGAGGTGTAAAATGTCCATTTGTCTCAAAATACTACACATATCAGCATAAGAAAATGGGCACAATCAAGTTAAAATTAAGCATTGAACCATTGGTTTCAATGGGAAAGTTAGCTTATGTTTACATTTTCACATTTCAAATAATGGGATATAACAGTGCAGTCCTAATGGGACATAACAGTACAATATACACATCTACTCAGAAGCAAGCACCGTTAAATTCAATGGCACTTACTTCCAAGTAAGTGAGAACACATTTCTTAGAATTATTACCTCTGTAAACATCCTATACTTTTTTTTGTCAATAGCTTGCTTGTTTCTTGTGATGTTTATTTGGGTGTTTGAACACAAAAAGTCTGAATAACTAAATGCAATAGCAACAACAAGAATAGTAATCACTGTTTAATCATGGTAGAAGAATTGAAGCATTTTTCACAAGTGATATTAAGAATACCTTTCTTCACCTCTAAACTTTGAGAGTCTAAAGTATCATTGCCATTAATGCAAGAGTGTAAGTGGAAGAAAAACACATTTTGAAATTTGCAGAGCAATCCTATATCTGCCCACTCAGAAGTAAGCCCCATTCATTTCAATAGGACTTACTCCCAGGTGAACATGTCCAGGATTTTAGCTTCTTATGTATGCTGTGATTACTGTTGTTTGTTCCTTTGGTTTATAGAGAAAAGAAACTATAATGCAGTATTGGCTTCCCTTATGAAATACCTTTTCATTTATTTCAAGATAAGATCTGTGGAAGTGTTGATTCACCAGATCAGTCAGCACAACAGGAGGAACAAGAGTCACAAAAATGAATGGCACCATTGAAAGTTACTCACTACTGCTGCCCAATAATTTTGTTATTCTATAATAACTGGTTTTGGTTTACTTCAAATATTAGAAACTGGGGAGAAATACTTAGGCAGAAAAGGCTCATTGTGGAATAGAATATACTCCCAAAACTGTAAAATAACATTATTAATTTTTTATACATTTTAATTGATATTTCCATTTATACAGGAGTCTATAATTTAAGATCATGTCATATGTTTCACTGAACATAACAATTTGCTTGGGGAGGGGGGTTTGTACCATATAACAATGTCAGAACATTAATAACTTAAATGACACAGACAGAAACTTCCCCCACCATTTTTCACAGTTATGATTAAACTCCAGAGAGCTTTCCAATTTCCTTTTCTTAAAACACTGTTCATATAATATAGAATGCAGCAGTTTTTCTACACAAGGTGAAACACTAAAAGCCCTTGTTATGTCTAACAGAATATTACACCAGCTTTTTGTCATGAATGGTGGACAGCACAGTTGAAGCAAAAATAAGGGAAAATATTACTTGGTATTGTACAGTCTCAAAGCAGGGAAGTTGAGAATATTTTGCATTAGCTGGCGAGGGTGGAGATTTTTGCCCCCAGCCTGGTTTTTATTTTTTATTTTTGGACAGCTCACATATGTGTTATGGTTGTAGTTATAGGCATGTATGATTTTTCTATGTAGAACAGCAGTTCTTAATTGGTTCCGCTAGTTCTTCTAATTGTTTAGTTAAAACTACCAAACTGATACGATTGAGAATACTATGTTAACACAGTTATAACATCAAGTTTACACACTTGTTTCTTTGAAGTACTAGGAACGTTTACACATTTTATTTGGCTTTGTAAGGACTGAAATCTTACAGATAATACAATCTACTTTTCCTTGTAGAAAATATGGCTCTTTTCAGCTATTTCTCTGAGGTTGTCCTTTTATCTGCAGCTGACTGAAGAACCAGGTGTCTTTTTAAGCGACCAAAGATGCTACAGTATATTTTTCTACAGATTTCATTTTTTTAAAAAATTAAGAATAGTTCTCTCTGGACATTAGAGTTAATTTGTTGCAGCACAATTACTGCATTTAGGCTTTCAATCCCTTCCCATTTAAAACCCGCAGTGTGATGACGCCAAGCGTATGCCTTTTACTGTAGTATCTCCAAGTGACCAGATGAGGGCACTTTAAACATCTTTGCATTGCTTGTGAGGCAAATGCAGAAGCACAGTGTTACCTAAAGTCACATATAATCCTGTAGAACACTATTAAGGTTGCAGATATCTATTCTTCAAAGTTCATAAAAATATAAAATATGTACCATACCACAGGGTTGTTTTTTTCCTGAAGTTTCCATCCAACACTAACAACACCCTCTCTAAAGATATTTTGTTTTTTTCATTTGTCTTTGCACCTGTCACTCCAATTGCATTTACTGACTGCTGTAACTTCAGGGCTGTTCTGTGTTTATAGCAGCTGCTGTTCTCATCTGCCCATGATGGCTCATTGCTTGCTCATGGTTCTTGGAATTTTGGATTTATGTGCTAGGAGCAGAACCGGACATTTTGCATGCGTCTCCTCAAAAATAATAATAATAATATTAAAAATCACAATTTTTCTTTCATGAAAATGACTTTGCAGATCATGTGGTGGGAACCATCATGGGCAGCGCTAGAATAAAAATGGAAGCTGCCACGATCAGGATATTTTAAAGTACCATTTCCTGTTCCAAAGACCAGTCCCACCATAATGTTTTGCATTCGCAAGATGGCTTTTGGAACAATTCCTGTGGTGGATGTGTGCAGACAGGGCCAGCTCAAAATACTCTGCTGCCTGAGCTGAATCAGAAAATGGTACCCCCAGGAATTGGAATTTGTTAAGGGTCCTGGGTTGGCGGAGGGATAGGCAATGTTAGGTTCATGGAGTCAGGATCAGCTGCCCCTCCCAGCTTGCCAGAGCCTGCTGCCTTGAGGCAACTGCCTCACCTCGCCTCATGGGCCCTGTGTGCATAGGGAAGCATCACATCAGAATCTATTCAGCTTCTCCAAAGAGACTGCATGAAATGGATCTGTCTGTAGGGTGGCCGTTTGCACAGCACCAAAAAAGAAGAAATCACTGTCCCCCCTGCCCCCCACCAAAAAACAAACAAGAGGGCACAGTTAGCATAAAATTTGCATGTTCTTTTTATAACGATAGATGCCAATTTGGAAAGAATAGCTGAAATTTAAAGAGAAATATAATACTTCTCACTCTAGTGAGAATGGCAGTCCGTTGCCCGAGGGCTGGTTGTGGTTGGGCAACCTCAAGACTCCTTCTTTCCCTTGTTATGGTTCTTACTCTTTAACCTGTGCTTGATGAGTCCCTGGAATTGACTTTGGGCAAGTGATGTTGGTGATATATTCCCAACAAAATGCACCCACAGCAATCACACTCAGAGCCATCCTGTGCGAGAATTAGACTTCAGAAAAATAAATTATATACTGTACTATGACTCTCAAACGCTTCTCACCAGTATTTTGTAGGGCATGTTGAGGACTGGCCTACTCTGCCTTTTCTTAGCTCCTTGATTCCTTTTCCCTGCTCTCCTTTATTACTAGCCCCAAGCATATTTAATTATAACTGACTGTATATTAAACTGCTCTTCTATACACATTGCTTTTGACCAGACGATGCACTGGAACACATTCTCTCTGATACTGCATCTCAACAGTATTTAATTCTCAAATCAATATCTCATACCAGGTCTTCTCACAGCATAATACACAGTACTAAAAACAAAACAGAAACCCAACCAATTCCTCTCCATTTATTACTTCAATTGAGCTTAAACGGCTGTCTATAGCAGGCACTCAAGATTAACCTTTCATTTTCACATTGAAGCTTTTAGGGTTCAACTCTTTCAAGGAGATAACTTTTAACTTTGCAAAAATCTGGTATTGTTGGGGGTCAGAGCTCAGTGGGAGAGAAGGTACTTTGCATGCAGAAAATGGCAGGTTTGATCCTGGGACTCTTTTATTTTTTTAATGGCTGTCAGGTTGCAGAACATCTGCCTGAGACCTTGCAAAGCAGCTGCCAGTCAGAGGTGACTCTATGGGGCTATATGCAGCTCTGACAGGTCAAAGCCCTATGTTCATATGACACAGATTGTGTGTTTCCTCTGCTCAAATCTTGTTCAAGTTTTGTATTTTAAAAACAACACGTTAGAAAGTATATATAAATAATTAGTTTGCTTTTTAAAAATAAAAGTCATCTATCCTCAGGGAAACCATTTCTTTTAACATTTTATTTTGCAAAATCATTATCATCTTTTGCTTTCCCCCCTTTCTTAAAAAAAAGTGTGGTTGGTTTTTTTTAAGAGCAGTAAGATGTCTAAGAAGGAAGATGTCTTACAGCAGCCTTTTGAGATGCAAGATCATTCAGTGAGTCCTCTCCATGACAGGATCATAAACTTACTGGTTTTGAACAAACTTAGCTGTCCCTTAGCTGCTGAGTTTTAGTTGCACCATATATAAATGTTTCCTTCTTGTGCCATTTCTGTCCCCCCCCTCCTCTCTTTCTCTCTCTCCCTCTTTGTGTTTGCCATTTTGTGGATGACCTGAGCAGCTGCTTCCTTCTCTCTCTCCTTTCTAGCTTTACTCGGCCTTCCTTGTTTTTCTGGTGTTGCTAACATATGCGTCAAAGAAGAAATGGCAGAAGAGCACAAAGTAGCTGAGGTACATAAGAGAACACCAGATGACGTTGGAAATGTGTGAGTGACACTGGCCTTGTTGCATCCAGGCGAAGACCAGGTAGTTGATGATGCAGCCCACGAACATCTGTGTGATCTGCGATAGTGTGATAAACATGGCAAACTTCCGGGACACTCTGAAGCCAGCAGCCCGCAAGGCGTAGTAAGTGTACATGAGTGCATGCACTCCATAGTTCATGGTCATAAACCAGCCACCACCAGCTACCATGTCCTTGTATGAGTACCAAGAGTAAAGCAGTACAGTAATATGGTGGTACCAATGGAGGAAGATAAGCTTCTGTTTCCTAAGAACAATAAATATTGTATCTCCTGGGGGGAGGAAAAAACATAAGAAAAATGTTAGAACCCTGAAGCGTACTTGTGAATTAGGTGGCACTCCTAGCCATGGAGGTCACCTGGCCCTCTAATAACAAAGATGCAACCAGGACTACCCCCAAACTATGTACCTGCCCATTTAGACATTTACCTGCCCATCCAAAACAGGCAACTTACTTATCTTCCAGACATGGAAACCACAAAACTTCAATCTTCCCAGGGTTCAAACTCAGTTTATTGGCCCTTACCCAGTCCATTAAGGCCCTGGTACAGAATTTGCACAGCCTCTTCTGATTCAGATGTTATAGAGCAGGGATGTCCAACTTCCAAGAGACTGTGATCTACTCCCACTAAAAAAACCTGGCAGTGATCTACCCATTGTATTGACCAAAGTTGTTGAGCTTTCTTGACGATCAACCAGGATAGACCAGGGACGCCCTGTGATTGACCAGTAGATCACGATCGACCTGTTGGACATCCCTGTTATAGAGAAATTGAGCTGTGTGTCGCCAGCATGCTAATGGCACCGTGCTCCAAAAATTCTAATGGCCACTCCTAGTAGCTTCAGATGTTAAGCAACATTTGAGACCAAAGGGTGCCCTGCAGAACCCCATAGCACAAGAGTACTTGCCCAATGTTATTTTCTTGGGTAGGAATGGAACTAACGTAATACAATATCTCTGATACCTCTCCTATTCAATTGATCCAGGATGACACCATGGTGAATGGTACAAAAGATGCTGAGAGATTAAGTAAGCATGGCAGGGTTGCAATCCCCCACTACTTCTCCTGATTCAGGTCATCCAGTGGGGTGAGCAAAGTCAATTCAGTCCCATAACCTGGCCTAAACCCAGACTGAAGTGGTTCTATTGTAGATCATCCGTGTCATCCAGGAACATTTGCAGTTGATTATACTGTCAAAACCTATGTAAGGTCATTTAGGAATTTTTTGTCCAATTTAGTTGCAAAGATCAATTTTTCAATGAGACTGATGCTGCAATTCTACTCCCACTAACCTGGGAGTCAGTCCCATTGAACTCAGATGGGACTTTTCAGTTGACATGTATAGGATTGCAGTGATAGAATCGAAAGTCAGCTTATGACTGCGTTTGCACAAAATTTAAGCAAAGGTAGACATTTCACAGAAGATATTATTGAGAAAAAAACTAAAATACATTTTTGAAATAACCTATTATCTTTCTAAGCATGGATAATGGCTATCTTGTATTAGCCTGAGGAAAATGGAAGTTAAATATAGATGAGGAAAATGCATATCAATCCAAGCCCTAATTATACTATGGTCTCTGAAGTCATTACAATTAGTCATGTCAATAGGTTCCAACACAAATTAACTTTACATTTAGGGAGAAGAAAAGTACTGTGCAAATGAAAAATATTGTGCAACTGGAATCAAATCCCTGAATTTTACCTATAGAGAGACAAATTGCTTTCTGAACAATGTACGACTTTAGAAAGAGCGTAAGACAGAAAATCTCCCCACAACTCAGTTCTTAACACACTACTTAGAAGATTAGATCTATTCGAAGAGACGCTCCCCAGCTAAAATGGCACAGCTCTCTCATAGACTGAAACATCACAGCCTCCAGTTGGGATGTTCTTATTGAAATTGCCTCTATGGGAAAACTCTATCAATATCTAAACATATCTCTTTAGATATGTTTAGAGAGGAAAAGATTGCAAGTAAACAATGCCCTATCAAACTTAGTTATTCCATGATTCTTTCTAAGATCATTTTGTATATTGTGAGGGAGGTTGGTGTTGTACTAATGCCCCAGCAGAGCCAAACTGGCACCCCCACCAATGTGTGTGCAATGTGCCAACGTTTTCGCTGCCTCGCCCCTCTGGTAAGCTGCAGAGACACTGGTTCCAGGAGGCCGGTAACATCGCTGCCCTGCCCTGCAGCCGCCCCTGCTTCAAAACTCAAACGAAAGAATACTAGTAAGGGATATGAACCAGTGTCTTCATTACCTGTAACCCAACTCCATACATGTTTATTGCAAAGAGGAAGGGGTGAACTGGTGGTGCTTAGGATGGTAACCTAAATCAGCAGTAAAGCTGATTAGTAAATCAGTGTTCATATTTCGCCAGGTCATTTTGTGACCAAGTGAAGATGCCTCGGCACCAGGATGGCACCTGACATCTCCACCATCTGAAGACATCTCCACTATCTGGAGGTGCATGCCTGGGGATCCTTGGATCTTGACTGTTTTCACACACTAATAGCACAGCCTGTGGAATTATATCCGTTATATTTTATCTGCACAATCAGAATGAATTTCAGGAACCAAAAAGTCGTATTGAAAAAATACAACTTTCGAGCGGTCTGGCCCCCAAATGGCAACTAAACATTCCATTTTGGCAACTATAATGCTGGTTTAAGGAAATATTTAGTGCCTAGCTTATATATACATGAGTTTCTAACACTGCCCCATTTCCATAAGCAACTGCAGGACTCACAATAGGTTTTCACACATTCCCAGTGCTTTTTTCTGGGGGTACGCAGGGGTACGCATACCCCTAAACATTTTGTGAATCTAAGTTTGGACTCTTTGGGGGGGGGGGAGTATTTCAGTATGAGTAGGAAAATGAGAGTACCCCTAAATGTGTGTTTTTTTTAGAAAAAAAGCACTGGACATTCTCAACAGCAGTCTGAAGGGTACAAAGTGGTACCATTCTAAATGATGTGGAGCAGGTCTGGCTCTGATCAGTGCTTAGATGAAAGACTACTTGGGAAACACAGGTTCCCTTGGTCCCCAAGAGGAGAGTAAGGCAGGATACACAATAAAGTTAATATTGTATATCTCCTTCTAGCTGATGCTGAAAATCAGCAATGCACTGAAACAGCATATTCTTAATAGTCATCATTGTTTTGTTGGGTTGGAAGCCCTGTGAGGTTTCCTGAGAAACAAGCTGTGGAACGTCTGCCAAATCACTGCTTCCTATTTCCAATTAGAATCTGCCTAAGAAGCTTCAGGATAAGCAAACATAGATGTGCAAATGGGTTTGCTACTTACAAGCTTTTTAAAACTGCTGGTGAGGAAACTGCTTAGACACATCTTCATAAACTAAGTGATGAAGGGAGACTAGGTCTGGCCATTATTTCTAGGTGAGGAATTTGTTAGACCATCCTGTTGGCAGGCATATGAGCAGGCAGTCATATATATGACTGATTTCCATATTATTGTTTTTTACTCTTCTGTTGGCCCTTGAGAAGACTGTGTTGGTTATATACAATATTTTGATAGGTGTAGAAGTACTGCAGAATGAACAATATATGACCGTATCTGTGTTAGGTAGACTTTGCGCCACCAATGGGTTAAGGTCTTTTGGCTGCATTGGCCATTCACTGGGTTGGTGAATGGTCACTTTGTGTGGTTGCTTAAATGCTACTTTCATGCTCTTGGAAGATAGCTGAGGAACAGCAGCAAATATAGAACCCATGAGCCTTAATAATCCAAACAGTATGAGTTAAGGACAACTATTCCATCTGAAATTTTGAGAGTCTTTTTGTTTGTCGTTGTTGACATATTCTTCATCTTCATATTATTCTTATCTGTATTAGTTATTTTTTTCACAAATGTGACCCACAATGACTTAACTACGGTATATTACAATTTTTTTCCACTGAGGAAAACTCATTTGAGACCACAAATACAAGTGGTTGTATGGTGATTACTATATTGACTGAATGCAACATTTTAAAGGCCTTTTTCGAGCACTATTATGAAGCAATCAAAGAAGCACCTTTTTCAAGCACATCAAGGTGATTTACAAATATATAGCATAAAACAAGAGAACTGCCAAGGAGCAATCCTGTCACACCTTTGTCCTTTTGATCCAAATGTACCCCATGAAGTGAAAAAAGAGAGAAGGCACTCACCTAGTTCTGGTGCTTTGCTTAGCACAAATGCATAAGCCCAGAATTTGCTGACAGGTCCATTGTAAAAACTCTGGTCACAAACTGACTGCTTCAGTCCTTTGGTCATCAAAATGTACACCATATAAGCACCCGTTCGAACAGCACCAAATATACTTCATGACCATAAAGAGAAAACAAAGAGCAGTCGGTTATCGTCAGAAGGTAGAAGACAAAATCCTTAGAGAGCCCAGATATAGTTACTGAGTGCAAGAAGCAGGAAGTACCTTCATTGTGCCTATCCTGACCTCCATTTAAGAACATGAGACGAGTCCTGCTGGATCCGGTCAAAGGCCCATCTACTCCAGCAACTTGTTCTTATAGCAGCCAACCAGATGCTCATGGGAAGACTGCACCCTTTCTGAATACTTGAATAAAATGTTCCCACAGAAGAATTTAGTTAAGGATGCTGCTATTGAACACATTTATTGGAAACATGTTCCTTTGATTTTGTTGGACTCCATCAGTCTGAACTTCCATCAGTCCCAGCCAGCATGGTTATTCTCCAACATAGAGCTTATCATATAGATAGCTCAGCTGGTAGAGGTTGGACTAGATGACCCTTGTGACACCCTTCTATGAATCTATGTGGGAGTTCAAGGCTATCCCTTTACAGACAGTGGACACTTCCTCCATGTCTCCTGTGTGAGAGATACTGCTTCTAATTGGGAGGATGATTGGTGAGTTAATACAGTTTAGCGCAGGGGCCTTCCAGTTGTTGCTGGACTTAACTCCCATCAGTGCCAGTCAACAATGGCCAGTGGTCCAAGATGATGGAAGCTGGAGTCTAACAACATCTGGTTGTCCATAGGCTTCCTATCCCTGCCTTAGAGCAACAGAACTCTTGAAATAAATATGCAGCACCATATCCTCTCCATAGCATTTCACATCTAGTTTCCAAGTACGCTAACCCCCTAGAATTAATCAATACTGAATTTCATTGCTACAGAAGACAGAGTGTCCTTGCTTTTGTAAGGTTCCTTTATTTTGAAATTACTCATCCGCTCAAATACATTTGTGGGTAAATTCAGCATTTACAAATAAATATATCAAAGCTTTTATAATTATGCCAAAGTCTGCCGAAGGCCTTGCGGAGACTGGGGCATAACCAATAATTTTTTTTATTAAGGAAATATCTTAGTTCCGCCACATTCACAGTTAACAAGACTGGACAGCTTCTGGATTTTATATGCAAAGGCAATACTCACTTTTTAGCTAAAACTCTGTTTGGCAAGAGATCTCATTGGAATTAAGGAAGCCACTTAATAATCTTTAGGATGGCACAGGAGGGATTCATAAGCATGGTATAACACTGAAATAATCCTTAATGAATACTTCAGGGATGTAGCCCTGTGAAGTTACTGGGGTCAGCGGGAGAGGGCTAGGCTCCAAACAGAATCTGAAAATACTGCAGTAATCTGGAGATTTGAACAGTAATCCGAAAAGGCAGAATACCTGTTTCTAGAGGATACTCTTTAAGGTTCTTACAAGATCAAAGGTATCCAGTTGTTATAGCAACTAGAATACTTAGCCCTGAAAAGTATGTATCTATGTGCCTGTTGAAAATTATCCTGAGCAAACAATGAAAAAGTAAGAAAGCCTTGAGGCAAATAAATGAACTCAATAAGGCTAAACTATAAAATAGTTTAAGCAGATTATAAATGGCATGGAAAGTTTCAGATGGCTGGAAGGAAAAGCTGAGTTCTAATACAATTATAATAAATCAGTGAAAAGAAAAGGTCTTCAATAGGTGGTTCTAAGCTGTTTTAAACTGTGTTTTTTTTTAATTTTGTATTTCAAATTGTGGCTAAATAAATAAATAAAGGGAGGGAATTTCAAAGTGGCACCACATTAAATCTCTGATTCTTATACCAAACACATGGAACAGTATCTGCAGGAGGCGCTGCCCTGCACAGCATAGCAATCCATTGGGTATATATGTTATATATGATTTTTTTTGGTATCCTGGTCCTAAGATATGTAGGGTTTTGCATACTAGTTCCATCACCCTGAATTTAGCCTACAGCTAACTGGCACACCAGGCACTGTGGAAAATTAAAATGGCAGTTTCCAGACATTCATTCATTCATTCATTCATTCATTCATTCATTCATTCATTTATTTATTTATTTGTCAGTTGCTTTATCTTGCACAAAGCAACCCAAAGCAACTTACAACCAAGCAAATCCCACATACGGTAGATACTTTAAAACCAAGAGGAAAGAGAAATACATGAAAACCATCCCACCCACTTCTAAAAGGCCGCAGATATTTAAAGGCCAACAACCTGGCTATAGAGGAATGCTTTAGCTTATATTAAAGCTTGGGGGCTAGATCAGGCATCAGCGGTGGTAACAAAAATGGCTGCATGCTGATGTCAGGCCTGATTGAAAGTTACACTGTTCTTTTAAATCATACCTTATTGCAACAGCCATTAGGCTCCATGCAGAAAGCACACTTTTTCAGGACGTGAAATCTAGACTCTTGCCACATGGGGGTGCTTTCACCATGTGGGAAACATGTTTGCATGCCTTTCATTTATTTCAATCCAGCCTTTTCAACGCCTGTTCTGGTGCAGGTACCAACTGAATGCCGAAGTTTGCAATGTTAGGGCAGCTGGCAGTAGCACAATGCAATTTTCTCGCTCATACACTTTGCCTAGCCTTGTGGTTCTTGTCTTCCTTCCTCTCCAATGCTTGTAGTGTGCTGGAGAAAGCGGTTAAGAAACCGACAGTAATTAAAGCAGCCTTCCCCCACCAAGGCCAGATTTAGGGCTGTTAAGGTGGTTCCTTCATACAGGCCACTGAACTGAGGGGGCGCAGAATGGAAGGCGAGATGGAGCGAGCTCACTGCCTGGACCTCCTCCCTCCTGTCTGTACTTTTGATGTCAAAATTCCCCAACCGCAGAGGCTGCTGGGTTACAGAATTAGCTTTTCTAAGAACTGACAGCTTCTACAGTAGCTGGTTTGTGTTGCCTTGCTACTAAGGACTAACTGAGCAGAGGTCAAGTGGCGGGTAAATCACGACTGAACTCGTGTCAAGTGGGTCTGTGACCTGGGTCCAAGTCACAGGAAGGCATGAAAAAATGGGGAAATGGGGGGGGATTTTATCCTTGCTCAAGGTGCCATATGACCAAAGACTGCCCTGGCCCCAACCTGGTGCCCTTTATCCCGTGAACCGCCTTGAACCTGTGGGTATAGGAGGGCATATAAATTTAATAAATAATAATAATAATGTAGTTAAACTGCATCTCTCACCATCACTGGCCATTGGCCATGGTGTCCAGGACTGAGGGGAGTGGTTGGCTAAAAAATATGGAGGATATCAGTTTGGGGTAGGCTGCATTACAGGATATTGATTAAGGGGCATTCTTGTCACATTCCTCTACTTACCTGAAGACTGCCAGGCACAGAGACCAGAGCACTAGTGGTTTCCTCAGTTCAAATTTTGCTCGTTTGTTCATTAGATGTCGACCACCAAATATAAAGGCAGCATAAAGAGCTGAAAACAGGAAAGATTTTTTCCTGGGGGGAAAAACACAAAACCCACAATCACCAAAAGATATTCAATGAACTTTTTAGCTGCATCATCATCATCATCATCATCATCATCATCATCATAATAAAACAATAATTTATTTATACCCTTCCCATCTGGCTGGGCTTCCCCAGCTACTCTGGGCAGCTTCCAACAAAATATTAAAATACAGTAATGCATCAAACATTAAAAGCTTCCCTAAATAGGGCTGCCTTCAGATGTCTTCTAAAAGTCTGGTAGTTGTTGTTCTCTTTGATATCTGCCGGGAGGGCGTTCCACAGGGCAGGTGCCACTACCGAGAAGGCCCTCTGCCTGGTTCCCTGTAACTTGGCTTCTCACAGTTAGGGAACTGCCAGAAGGCCCTCGGCGCTGGACCTCAGTGTCCGGGTAGAATGATGGGCGTGGAGACACTCCTTCACATTTACAGATCATCAAGGTTGCAACCCCAGATCCCTATATCTGTAAGACCTATTAAACTCAATGGGACTTACTAATGATTGCCCTGTTGGTTGGGGAAAGGCATTTGGTTTGGAACAAGTTAGTAGAGATGTTTCACACAATACATTCTTTTGTCCCTGAAAGCAGGTATATTCCTGGGTCATGCTGATAAACTTTGACCAGTTTGCCGCCAGAGCATTAACCACAGATTTCCTGTCTAGACTTACACATTCACAATGTTCTCAGTCTGTAAAAACCCCATAGTTTCTTGGTCTGAGTTAGTTATATATTTATTTCAACAATTTATATGCTGCTTCACATCACAATCTGTTGAATAAGGGTACAAAAAGATACAACAGAGATCTCTACATCAGAACCTGACCAATGTTTCTCATGCACAATAGAAATACATCATGACTTGATAAATCACATGCAGATAAATCTGCCTGTTTTAGTTGCAGAAGGGTTTTTCTTTTCTTTTTTTTTAATAAAAAAAATGATCCAGATCACACAGGCTGTACAAGTGTGCCTCAGGAGCTGCATGTAACCAACAGGCCATATGTTGTCCAAATCTGCTCTGCTGAGTTATTTTCTATCAAAGATTTGCAGTCATCATACACAGCCTGAACCAAAATCTAGTGAAAGCAATTCACCAACACAAAGGCCAACCCACAACCCGAAATTTAATGGATTTAAGTTTATTTATATATTGCATTTATACGCCACCCTTCTGCCAAGTCAACCCAAGGCAGTTTACAATTTAAAATACATTAGAATAAACAAAATATATTCTCTCCCAAGCTTCAGGAGCTGGTGGCTATTAGCTCCCTGCCCTGCTCTTCTTCACTCTTGCCTTCCCTCAGGGCACTGCAGCCAGCAGAGTGACATCTCAAAAGTTCCTGTCACATGTTTCTAAAGCAGCATATATCATGCAGATTCAGATGAAAAGCCAAGCCCAGCTTTTACCCTCCAGGAAAACAGGTTTGTAACCTGAACAAAGCTAGACACAGTGTTTTGTGAACTGCTCTGAGACCTCCAGGTATAGAGAGGTATATAAATTCAAATAATAATAATAATAATAATAATAATAATAATAATAATAATAATACAGTCATACCTCGGGATGAATACGCTTCAGGTTGAGCGTTTTTGGGTTGCACTCTGAGTGACCCAGAAGTATTGGAACGCATTACTTCTGGGTTTCGCCGCTCACACATGCGCAGATGCTTAAAATGATGTCACGCGCATGCGCAGAAGCGGCAAAAAGCAACCCAGCTCTTTGGTTCTTTACCTCTGTTGCGAATGTATATCAAGCAGAATAAAATTACAAAACCATTTCTACCCTCTTGCAGTAGAACTTACATCAGGGCAAGATAATAGACTGGAGAAACCTGACCTCTCTCCCAGTTCTTTGATTTTTTTTATAGGCACAATGTAGTTATTTAACAGAAAATGGCACCCAAATTACCCCTATTACTTTGTGTTCAAGCTGTATTAAGTAGGTCAGCATCTATAATTATATCTTAGGTCACTTCACAACTTTTTAATTAGCTCCTTATTTCTGACTTTTAAAGGTCATACATTCTACATTATCTGCCTGTCTACATTATCTACAGAAGGCGTTATTGCTGGGGATCAGTAAAATGAATGTTTTGCTTCCCTGGCAAGATATTTAAACAGCAGACCCTACAAATGGGCCATTGAGGCCTAAAATCTGTGGGGAAATGACATTATGGAACAAAGGAGTGATGACATTCAAAGGAGCAAAAGAAACACAAAGAGTTATAGTGAATACAGAAGACCACATCAAAGTGTGGGTGTCTAGTGGTTGGTAATCCAGTCATCCATACTGTCATTCACAGGTGAGGAGAGCAGGAAAAAACAGCAACCAATAGAAGAATAATACATGGGGTAGCAGAGCCTGAAATTCCAGTTGGTTCGAGTGTAAACCCTGTGCGTGAGTTGAGCAGGCTGGGAGAAGCATGCAAAACTCTACCCTGGCATCATCCTCAATGGGGAATGGGAGCTTGCAGATGCTCCCACATACCTGGATAGCTCAGCTGGTTAGAGCATGGTGCTGATATCTCAAAGGTTATAGGTTTGATCCCTGTATGAGACAACTGCATATTCCTGCATTGTACGATTTAGAACCCCAGTTATGCAGGGCATTAAATCATGCAGGGAACTTCTATGAGTAGAGGAGACTTCTCACTCCCTACAGGGAAGATCCCCGCTTGTCTCTACTCACCCTGCTTGTGTGTAAGGATTACGTGCAAACAGAACACCCAAGTAGAGTTGAAGAGCAACAGGGAATTGTAAAAAAACCCAATCCATCAGAATGACTGCTTTTTTTGATTCATGAATCTGAGTGAACCACAGAAAAGTAAAAAAGGAAAAGGAAAAAGAATGGCCTAAAATGAAAGAGGGGGACTGAAAGCATGAAAAAAGAAAAGAAGAAAGAACAAAAGGTGATGCTACAGTACAGATAAAGGCAAGGTCTTTATGCTGTGCCATCAGTGTGCATTCATGGAGTAAAAATCACAGATCTCTGCCCTCTTACAAACTAACATGTGACACAAGCAAAACAACAGATGGAAGGGAGGGGATACTGCAGTAATGTCTCATTTATATTCTTCGTAAAATACTGAGAAAATTTATGGACCCACGACCCTACTGATCTCATAAAACAGTCTTCTCCAAAACCCCACCAGTTGATGCTGGATTCTAGCTCCCATCAGCCCCAGCCAATATGGTCAATGGTAAGGGATGATGGGAGTTGTAGTCCAGCTATTATCTAGAGGCCATCAGGTTGGAGAAGGATGTCATAACATATAGCACTGGTACCAAAAACACTAGACCAGACACTGGCTGTGGTAGGTCATGCTAAACCATTGTTTAGCATTACATGCACAAGCACGAGTGAGCCATGTGCTCCTCCCCACCTCTCTTCTCCTCCTGCCCTGAAGCCAGGATGGGTCTTTCAAAGATATTTATTTCCATTTTCTCTGAATCTTGGTTTCTTCTGTTATCCAGAGCAGGGAGTGCAGTTTATAACAAAATCTGATTAGTTTAAGAAGCCAGGATCATCGCTGATACTAACCTTAAAGAGCAAATGAATGGAAAGCAAAAATGTATGGAAATGTGTCAACATTTATGGGAATGTGCCAGAGATGTACCATTTTCTTTCCTGAAATAAAAAATTTGGCTACCACATGCTAAATAATGTGTTTCTATGGACTACCAACATTGGTTTATACTTTCTATTCAAGTATATTTTGTTTGAATGAACAGATGGTCCCAGCCGCATAACAGATACATAGAAATATTTTTACATTCTATTTGGAAGATTGTGGGTTGCTTCAAATATAAGCATCTAATAGTTGATGTGAATCTCTGTTGAACTCAAGTAAGGGAATTCCAGGCTCAGCCCATCTGAGCTGTATATATTAGAAACCACATAACATCCATTGTGATGGCTTCCCTTTGAAATCCCTTCTGTGCCTTTCTCCACAGTGGACTGACAACACAGCAACGGATTGTAACAGACAGCAAAGCCATCTCATTTATCTCCCTGCTCCATCCACAGATTGATTAGCTCATAGTGAGCTGGACAACATCAGACAAATGCTTGGAGCTGGCTGTGCTCCAGTAGTCTTGGATCAAAGACCTGTCTTCTCTGTAACAGGGGAAAATCCAGCTGTGCATATTTTCTGTGGTCAAAATGGGACCTTGTGTATTTTGGTTCTGTGGTCCTTGAGAGGTGGACACCTACAGAAAAGGACTGCAGAGCCAGAAGGAGGGCACCTAAGGTCCAACAGAACAAACATTGGTGGGAGGCTACCAGGCATAGCTGTCAACCATCCCTTATTTGGCAGGAAAGTCCCTTATCCCAGCGCTGTGTCCCGCCGCTGTCCCTTATTGATGATATCCCTTAAATTTCCCGGGTTTCAAAGGAAGCAGCTCCTCTCCTTCCCTCCCTGCTGGCCAGGGAGGAGGGAGGCTCCAACTGTGTTGCTTGGCTGTGCTGCTCACCCAATAAGGAGTCTAAGAATGACTGGTGGGTGGAGCTTGCATGCCTTGTGCTGATCAAATCGGGCGCGTTGCCTGGGGACTCGCCTTTGCTCAGCGCTTCCCAGCAGAGAGGTGACGGTGGTTTTCCTTGCTGCATCCCCTTTGCCGGGTTGCTGCGCTGTGGGAACCACCGCTTGAGGCTTCGTTTGGCTGCTGGCTGGGCTTTCTGCCTTTGGTTTGGAGGGGCTCAGAGGTTGAACATACCTGTGCTGGGAAAATGCCTTATTTTGGCTGCTGATCCCTTATTTTCGAGGCTGCTGGTCCCTTATTTTCAAATCTGTACGTTGACAGCTATGCTCCCAGGAAGGCAGGGAAAGATTAAACAGGCAAGGGGGGGTTGGGGGATCTTGGGAAGGGCCCAGTCAGCTGGCTATAAAAGCCCTGACCCTACCCAATGAGAGAGAGGGAGGGAAGAGGAGAAAAGAGAATTGAAAAGAGGCAGCAGAGGAATAAAAGAAACAGGAATTCCAGATCTGGGGGAGGTGTTGAAGGTAGAGGCCTGCTAGCAAAGTCCACATTTGGAGCCTCAAAGTCCTCCACTATCCAGAGGGCTGCTGAAAATTCCTACTATGGATTTATTACATTTATGTGCCCTCCTTTCTTCCAAGGAGCTCAAGTGTCAGGGACTGGCTGGATGAGGAGTTGTGGAAGTTGCTTGACCAAGAGACCCCCCAGGGAAAGCACAGAAGGGGAGGGTTTGGATCAGGATCCAAACTCCTCCTGGTGGTGGGAAACCAGCCACACCCCAGAGGAGGGGAAGAGCTGGGAAGTACTGGAGGCTGGGAGCTTGAAGGAAGATGAAGAGGAGGAAACAGGCAGGTGCCCCCGCACAGGGAATCAGACTTGGCAGTTCTACCACAGAGCCACCCTGACAGCTTCTCTGCTGACTGTCTGTAAGACCCACCCCCCCTCCCAGAACAAGGTGTCTATTGCAGGTTAAAGAGCAGAGAGCCAGGCAGAAACAGGGAGGGTCTCTTGGGGCTCGCTGTAGGCAGATGGAGGGGCCTGACACAGAGGAATAGGAAGTGAAGGGGGCAGTTACAAGCAGTCCGAGCAACTGCTTCATCTAGACAGGAGCAACCCTTAGAAGTCTTTGTGCGTTCTCTGTTCTGCTTTCTTAATAAAGAAACTAACTATAAGTTAGCCCGTGTTTCTTTGTCTTTCCCCGATCTGTGAACGCCCTGTTCTCCTTGTCAGCTCCCTGACATCAAGTGATGTACAGTCATACCTCGGGCTGAAGTAGCTTCGGGATAAGTATTTTCGGGTTGCGCGCTGTGGTGACCCGGAAGTAATGGAGCGAGTTACTCCTGGGTTTCGCTGCTCGTGCATGCGCAGACGGTCAAAATGACGTCATGCATGTGTGTGGAAGTGGGGAATCGCGACCCGTGCACGCACATATGCAGGTTGCGTTCACTTCTGGATGCGAACGGGGCTCCGGAACGGATCCCGTTTGCATCCAGAGGTACCACTGTACATGGTTTTCTCCCTCCCCATTTAACTTCACAACACCCCTGTAAGATAGGTTTGGCAAAGAGACAGTGTCTGTCTCTAGAGCACTGAACACTATCTCTCTCTCTGTGTGGTGCAAACTCTCTTTCTGCCCTCAGAAAAGACGATTCAATGCTTCCTATGGTTCTGGGAGAAGGTAAAATGTAAGATGAAATTCACCTAACCGGAACACAGCAGAAAATTTTACTAACCATGGTTAAAGATGAACAGAATTTAAATGTGAGTTTCCTATTCATCATCTTCCCTAACCAAAAAGATTCAAGCTTCCTGGCTGAAATTCATTGCCCTCTTCTACTTCAGATAATGTACATGTTCCAGGTAGGTCTCAAGTTGACCAGATTTATTTTAATACTGTGTTTAAACAGGGTGAAGGGGATATTGGGGAGAAAGGAGAAACATACCTGTTGTTGTTTAATTGCAATCTCATCAACTGCAAAATTCACCAGCCACCACCAGCTATTACCAAATGTTGAATTATTCTTGCAGACATAAGTAAAACCAAAGGTATAAAAGTATCACATTTCCTATTTTATCATTGCTGTTGTTTTGTAGCTACGTCAGAAGCAATGTATTTTCAATGGGAATTTCTACCTCGCCTACCACTGTTCCAGCAATACAGCAAACATTTAAGTTGTGTTGCTACTCGAATCTCCTAACACCACAAACATGTCAAAAACTGTAATTCCATAAATGTAATACCTTTCAGTACAACAGGGAGCTACATTAATCCATGCCTAGATGAATTAGTTAGGAAACATATAACATATTTTGTACAAACATAGTGCTAAAGCCAGCAATTGTCAAGGCAAATCTATTTTCTACGTCTATAAGGATTTCTGAACTTTGTTGCCCGGGGAAGATTATGGGCAAAGACTATAATGATAAAATTAGAAATTAACATGACATCCTCCATACAGTCATGTGGACTGTACCCCGCCTCCTGGAACCATTAATTTTCATTGAACAGAAAGCATAGCTGTTCATGGGGGAAGGGAAGGGGGTAGTTGCCCCAGATGAACCATAAACTCCAGATTCTCAGCTTTCATTTAAAAAGAAAGTAAGGGTATAGTCACACTAGAAAAGGCATAGGCAAACTCAGCCCTCCAGATGTTTTGGGACTACAATTCCCATCATTCCTGACCACTGGTCCTGTTAGCTAGGGATGATGGGAGTTGTAGTCCCAAAACATCTGGAGGGCCGAGTTTACGTATGCCTGCACTAGAAGCTTAAAATGCAGCAAGGTCACTCCCCCTGATAAATTGCATGCAACATTTGCATGGGGTTGTTCACATTGGAGAGGGGTTATATTCACCTGATGTGCATGACCTTCTTGGTTTCCCTGCCCATGGTACCCCCCTGAAACTCCTAATCATTAGGAAATTCTCCAAAATATAGACTTATGGGCCTCCATACATCCAGAATTTCCTGGACATAGCTGAAATGTCCAGGGAAATTCAGACATATGGCAACCCATAAGACACTTTTGTATCTGGATTTTCACTTTCTGAAATATGGCAACCCTGCATTAAACTGTAATCTGCACTTGTATGTCCATCTGCACTTGTATGTCCATCTGCACCTGCACAATCAATCAATCATTTTATTTGCATGTCATGTTTCCAAAATAAAACCATGCTCAAGGCAGCTTACAACATATAAAAAATTACGTAGCTACAAAAATAACAAAAGTAGTTATAAACAATAAACCAAACATCAAAAAGTACACAACCAAACTGAACACTTTCCACATACACCATAAGATCCAAAGATTTAACAGCAACAACACTCGCTAAACAATACCTCAGCCCAATATTCTGTTCAGCAGTCTCAGCTTTTGTAGCTGGAGTCAATCAGGGTTCCACCCTCACAGACCTAAATATACCAAATGAGGACAAGCTGACTATATAACAAGCTGGATAAGTTCTGATCTTTCTTCTAGGGCCCGCAAAGAACCTGATAAAACTTCTTTCTCTTCTCTTCTTCTTTTTTCCTGCCTGCCAATGTGGGGAACCCAAAACCTTGGGGTTTAGCTGAAACCTTTTGCCAGGCCAGAAGATATTGCATGTGAGCAGCAGTTGGTTCAGTGGCAAGTTGCACAGGTCCAGGCAAAAGGGAGCAAAAGGGAAGCCAAAATTGCCTACATGCTGCTTCAGAAATGAGACAGTAATGTTGTAAGACAAGCCTTGAAACAGAAGCCTCTGGGGAATACGGTTAAGGCGGAACTTACCCCCAAAAAAACTGCAGAAAAGAGCAATTTTGGAGGGGAAGACAATGTCACCTAGAATGAGGTCAGTGAAGGTGCCTAAGGCAAGACTAATAAATATCTTTGCTCCTCGACTCTTCTTAATAGAGACTTTCACCACGATGGCTTTATCTTATTAAGAAAGACTGACAGAAGACTCTTCCATAGGGGGCTAAACACCCCTATAACTTCTCACCCCATAGTTCAATTGGTAGAGCATGAGGCTGTAAGTTAAATAATAAGAGTCTCTATAACTTACATAATAGCCAACATAAACAATGCAGCCTGTGCAAAACAGCCTGTGCTTGAAAAGTAGATGAATTCCGGCACTGAAAATAATACATTATATTTTCAGAAGCATTTTATCATTTCCCCAACTTTTCTTTGTCAGATAATGCCCTGAGAGACCAGGGTTCAAATCTCCATTCAGCCATGAAGCTCACTGGGTGATTTTGAGCGAGTAACCGGCTCTCTGCCTAACCTACCTCACAGGGTTCTTGTGAGGACAAAATGGGGAGGAGGAGAACTATGTATGCCATCTCGAGCTCCTTGGAGGAAATATAGGTTATACATGTAATAAAACAGACAGTTGGATGGACAGACAAATAATAAAAATTGTGATTGCTTGAATTGTTTATACTTTTGTCTTGTTAGCTGCATTGAATTCTACTGTAGAAGAAAAGGAAGATGTAACAAAAATTAAGTAAATAGCTGTGTAGCACAGAAACCTGAGCATAAATGTAAGGTGTTATTTTGGATCTAAGAAAACCACTATGGTAAAAAAGAAAAAAGAAACCAACCAGCTTCAGGAGCAGCAGTTATGAGAAAAATTACCTTTAATTATCCTGCACAAAGTTACAACTTCCAACGCCCTTAACAAATTACAGTTTCCGGAATTCATTGAGGGAAGTCATGTGCTTTAAATGTATGGTGTGAATACAGCCGTGGTTGTAAATTTTGCAATGCAAATGGATTGCAATGCAATGCATTCTGCAATGCAGAAAAACAGGACAAAAACAAATAGACAGGTCAGTGTCTTTTTAATTATTGAGCCTACATTATAAATATCTTAAGTATGTAGATAAATATATAAACTGGTGAATATGCAAATGATGTAAACATAATATTTTCCTTTAAACAACCTGTAAAATTTATATTTATCAATATCAAGTGCATAGTCATTTAGAAAGAGAGTCAAAAACTTATTTATAACTGCTAAAAGAGGGCTTAACAGTAACCAAGTTACTACTTAATTCATCTTTCCTTAAAAATCGCACATAGTTTATTCCGATGCATAATATTCATAATTCTTTATTGATATATTGTGTGACAAAATTCCATCTGTTCATAAAGTATTGACATGTCATAACATCAGTGTTACTTTTTAATGTTACCCAAAATGGTCCATAATTATCCTGCCCTGGATTAAAAGTTTTCATCATTTTGTTAGGCCCTGCTCCTTATTACCCTGTCAGAGGAGTTCTATTCACACAAGGCTTCCTTGCCCCTTCTCCAACTGTAGGCTTCTGAAAACCTGTTTTTAATGGTCAGGGTTAGGGGCCTCCAGAATGGTATGCCAGGGCTGCAACAGGTAAAGAAAATGTAGATTTGGGGTTGGGGAAAACCCAACTTGTATGGAATTGGCTTTCTACTCACAAAACAAGCCACTTGCATTGGCAACACTATATTTTGTTAATGGTGGACTTCTATTTATTTCTTTAATAGAATATTGTTTACAGTGTTTGAATGTAGTTTTGCAATTTTTGCATTTTCTGGTTCTCGTCCAATGAATTAATAATATTAATATTTTATACTGGGAACTGGGCCTTGTGCATTTTAGTGCTGACCTTTGGTTTTAAGCAAATAAATGACTGACTGAATTAACAGTTCATTTTTATTGTTCAATCAATACTATTTTTTTTAAGGAAAAGTAAGCATATAACTAGTTAATAGCTTTAAATAAGAGCTTGTGAGGTCAAATGCTCCTGCTGTACTAATTGTATCACATAATGTGCCTTAAAAAGGAAGACATTGATGAATCTGTACATTTTACTTAGGCATGTAATTTCATTGGCATCGTGACAAGATGCCATTATTACATGATTCCCAGCTGCAATGATTGTTTAAAAACAATTCCTTGACCTTTAAAGTGTTGTTAGATTTTTAAAATTGTTTTTATTTATTTGTAGCTATCCTGGAAATGGAAATGACCAAAAATGTCATAAGATGGTGCATAAACTTTTGAATTCTCCAAAATTCTTCATCAGGCTAAATCAGTTGTGAGGAACCTTGGGCTCTTCAAATGTTGCTGTATATCTGCCATCATCCCTGGGCACTGACTACGCTTACTCGGGCTGATGGGAGTTGTAGCTCAATATCTGGAGGACCACAGATTATCCACACCTGGGCTAGATGAACAGAGTAAGAGAGGCACAGAAAGAGCCTCATTTGAATGTTTGCTAGCTCCTCCCATATTCCATCTTGGAATGCAACTATTATAAATGAACAAATGCAGTTGTCATGGCTCCAACATTTAACCAACACCCCCCCACCCCGGCCCCCAGTCCTATCCCTTTACCATCAAGCCTGGTGACATTTTGGTTAATCTTATTAACGTATTGTTCAAATATGGATTCCGGAATTTTCCTCATGGGCAAGCCGTGCTACCGTTTACATTTTGTGTATAAATACAGCAATACTAAAACAATGTCATTTCTAGTGTGGCTGTTGTGAAGTTAGGAGGGAATGAAGTAAATTCATTACACCACATTATTCTTTCATTCTTTTTGGGTGTAAACCCAAATCTCTCCACATGTAAACAAAAACATGAGGGGGATCTGAGGCACACTGCCATGCTCCTACCCATCACTTTCACACCATTTACAGTTCTCCACAAGTTTTTAGGGTGAAAGTCTGAAGGGGGGGGGCCATGGTGCCCGAAACAGCAGACAGACTCCGTGGGCAGCTTGCCGCACCACCCCCCAGGGCGGATTGCTCCAACTCACCGCTCTGGGTGCCGGAGCAGATAGCTACGCCCCTGTCTACAACCTTGTTTGTACTCATTAGCTCTATTTCAAAACCAGTGGCAAAATGTGAATACAGTGGTACCTCAAGTTACAAACGCCTCAGGTTACAAACGCTTCAAGTTACAAACTCCGCTAACCTGGAAGAGTTACCTCTAGTTGAGAACTTTGCCTCAGGATGAGAATGGAAATCGTGTGCCAGCGGCACAACGGCAGCAAGGGGCACCATTAGCGAAAGCATGCCTCTAGTTAAGAACTGTTTCAGGTTAAGAACGGACCTTTGGAACAAATTAAGTTTGTAACTAGAGGTACCACTGTATCTTGTCAGCTACTCAGTTACCAGTTCTAATTAAAGGTAAAGGTAAAGGTACCCCTGCCCGTACGGGCCAGTCTTGACAGACTCTGGGGTTGTGCGCCCATCTCACTTAAGAGGCCAGGGGCCAGCGCTGTCCGGAGACACTTCCGGGTCACGTGGCCAGCGTGACATCGCTGCTCTGGCGAGCCAGAGCCGCACACGGAAACGCCGTTTACCTTCCCGCTGGTAAGCGGTCCCTATTTATCTACTTGCACCCGGAGGTGCTTTCGAACTGCTAGGTTGGCAGGCGCTGGGACCGAGCAGCGGGAGCGCACCCCGCCGCAGGGATTTGAACCGCCGACCTTTCGATCGGCAAGTCCTAGGCGCTGAGGCTTTAACCCACAGCGCCACCTGCATCCCCTCACCAGTTCTAATTACTAGCCTTTAAAAAATGTCCAAGGAGCTGCCAAATGACATGACGACCAAGAACAATGAGTGTGGCAGACAACCAGAAGAACAATGCTTGGATAGTGTGTGCAACCATTGGCCCACAAGCTTCAAACAGCATAAAATGTCAGAGTAACCCTTGGTGAAGGCTACAGCATGTGCTCCTTCACACTCAGAAAGCTTGCGATGAGTGGAACTGCCTCCTAAAAACTATTTTTAAAAAGCATGTTTAATTTATTTCAAGAAAAACTGGAAAGGGGTGCAATGATTCTGGAACCCACAAATCCCCAGGATCTGAAAACATGGTTCTAAGCATAAATGACCATGTAGAACTCTGGGGATGGGAAAATCCTCTGAGGTATGATGGCCTGCTTTCTGCATGCTGGACTGCAGGTATGATGTTGTAGCAAGTTAAGTTAAATTTGTGGTTAAACTATCAAAGGTGCGAGGTCCATTCTCATAGCACCCTTCTGCAGGAAACACCTGAGTTAACTTGGATGCTTTAGCTAATGCATGAATAAATGCCTGTAGTTGAAAAGTACATATGGAAAGTACAAAGAAATGTGCCAAGGCGCATGTCTTGGACAACCAGGATAGCAAAAGCTACCCAGTCACTGCTCAGTCTTAACTGTGAAACCTATTCCAAGGGGAAATCGCTGTTGATTTTTGTACAGGTTTACATTGGACTATATGATTGGTTGTCTACAGGAACTCACCAAGCCTGGAGCCCAGGACAGAGAGCCAAAGACACACAGAGGAGCCATCATCATAAAAAAAGAAGAAGCAAGGATGGCTCTGCTCTGCTGTCTCCACCACTGTGAACATGAAGAGCAAAGAGGACCTTGGATGTCTGAGAAGACCTGATCCATCAATGTTCTCTGCTCCTGGAGTAAAAAAATCCAGACAATCTGCCTAACTCAGAGAGACAATGATCTACATGAGAGGTATAGTTTGCTTTGTATGTGCTTTTATTAGCTTCCTATTGCTAAATGCGTTATGCTAATGTGCTTAAACAAACTGATTAATTTGTGAACTCTTGACCTAGTCTGTTCAGCTGAACCTAAAAGAGGCTGTGGTTACTCTAATTGGCTTACAGACAGCAACACAGTTCTACAGAACTGGAGTAGCCAGCAGGGTTCCAGGACACTGTTGAAACAACAGAAACAACACAGAGTGGGCCTATCTGGGGCAGAGTTAAGCCCACTGGGATAGCTGCAGACAGTCTGAGCCAATAGGCAATTTGAGTCATGGGAACTGAAAAACAACGAGCACATTTGCACTAATAGGAGAAGGCAGTGACTGGTTGTTGCTTGCTATATTATTTGCTGCATATAAAATCTAAACCTTTAGACCTTGAATTTGCTTTCTGCCCTGTCAAAATCCACCTCTCATTTGGAATAAAAGGAACAGAAAAGGGGAATTATCCAAAACTAGGGAAGGTGAGTCAAGGTATGCCCTCCAGATGTTGTTGACCTACAACTGCCATCATCCCTTGCTCATCCAACAACATCTGTAGGGCATGACGTTGGCTGCTGACGCATTAGGCTAACTTGAACTTTTCTGATTATGTTTGTGGTGCACCTTCCCCAAGCTGGTGCCCTCCAGCTGTTTTGGAATACAACTCCCACCAGCTCCTCCAGCACTGGCTAATGGAATTGAAGTCCAAAACAGCTGGAGGGCACTAGGCTGAGGCAGAGTGACCTAAATGGAAAAAAGAAAAGAAAGGCTGCAATAAGAAAGGTGTTGTAGCAACATGGAATGTGGCAACAATCCTACACACCAAGCTACAAGATTTGTCAGAAAAGAAAAAACCAGCTTCAGATGGCAGAAAGCCAACTCATTCAAGTTCATAATATAGACACCAACATTTTGGCATGCTTCTAAAAGATGGAAGGAAGTGGCGTAAGGGTCATAGTTCAAAGACAGAGCGTCTTGTTAACATGCAAAAGGTTCCAGGTACAATCTTTAGCAACTCTCATGTAGGGCTGGGAATAACCCCATTTCAAACTCCAGAGTACTGCTGTCAGTCAACGTAGACAGTAAAGTGGTACCTTGGATCTCAAACTTAATCCATTCCAGAAGTCCATTCCAAAACCAAAGCATTCCAAAATGAAGGAACGCTTTCCCATAGAAAGTAATGCAAAATGGATCAATCCATTCCACACTTTTAAAAACAGCCCCTAAAACAGCAATTTAACATGAATTTTACTATCTAACGAGACTATTGATCCATAAAATGAAAATAAGAAACAATTACTGCAGTCACACAATCAATCAGTCAATCAATCAATCAGTAGCAGAACTGAGTTCCACACAGTCACAAAAACAAAACAAAAAAGCCGCAAAAACAAAAACGCAAAATAAATAGCAAAAACAGACAGATCTCAGCGTAACACTCAAAACGGAAATGTGGTACTCAAATCGGAAGTGTAACACTCAAAACAGAGCACGTTCGGCTTCCAGAAAAAGTTCGCAAACCGGAACATTTACTTCCAGGTTTGCGGTGTTTGGGTTCCAAGTTGTATGAGTACCCAGGCCTTTGAGAACCAAGGTACCACTGTACTGAGCTATGTAGGGCAATGGTATGATTCAGTGCAAGGCAGCTTTCTATGTAAACATTTACCCATGTGGGGGGAAAAGTCAAGCACTTCCTTGAACCCTGCAGCAATGAGAATATATAATAGGGGAAAACCCTGTACAACTACATAGCACAAATGACCTCCTTAATTACATCCTATGCTGCAAAGTCCAGGAAGGGCACGTCCAGGAAGGGCAATGAAAGCTTGTGTCATGGTAAAATCATTAGTCTTTCAGGTGCCACATGGCTCTCTGTTGTTTCTGAAGAAACAGACCGGCACAGCTATGTTTTCATGTAAGGTTATTACCACAAGTCCCTAAATCACCTTGAAATGAGCCACAACTGGAAGATAAAATCAGGACTCCATGTTAACTCTTTTAAACAGCATTAAGCCAAGAAAACAAGCAAATGAAACTATAAAGACAAGAGAAGCTTTTTGGGTTTATGAAAATCCCAAGCATATATGTGGCAGGCAAAATATCTTTGGCTTCATCTCCAGTTTCTCCACACAGGGGCAGGGCAGCCAGCCACTGTAGACGTAAAAGCAGAAGGAGGAGGAGGAGCATCTTCTCCCCCATCGTTCTGCCCGGACACTGAGGTCCAGCTCTGAGGGCCTTCTGGCGGTTCCCTCACTGCAAGAAGCCAAGTTATAGGGAACCAGGCAGCGGGCCTTCTCGGTAGTGGCACTGGCCCTGTGGAATGCCCTCCCACTAGATGTCAAAGAGAAGAACAACTACCAGACTTTTAGAAGACATCTGAAGGCAGCCCTCTTTAGGAAAGCTTTTAATGTTTAACAGACCACTGTGTTTTAATATTTTGTTGGAAGCCGCCCAGAGTGGCTGGGGAAACCCAGCCAGATGGGCGGGGTATGAATAAATAAATTATTATTATTATTATTATTATTATTATTATTATTATTATTATGCCAATGGTGCATCTAGTCTAACATCCTGTTCTCACAGTGACCACCCAGATGCCCGTGGGAAATTCTCAAGCTGGACCTGAGCACAAGAGCACTCTCCTGTGGTTTCCAGCAACTGGTATGCATTACTGCCTTAAAACATAAAGGCAGAGCATTGATAGCCTTATCTTCCAAATACTCAGATGGACCAATGATCTGGTTTGTTATAAGGAAGCTTTCTGTGTCCCTAAACTACCAGCCTAGCCTGTCCATATTACTTGACACTATTGACTACACCATGAATCAAGTCTCTCTCTCTCTCTCTCTCTCTCTCTCTCTCTCTCTCTCTCTCTCTCCTCTCTCTCTGTCTTTCTCCCTCCCTCCCTCCCTCCCTCCCTCCCTCTGTGTGTGTTTGTGATGGCAAAGATTTTTATTTTTTTAAAGTGATGGGGATAGTCTTCTCAAGAAACCTACAGATAAGTGACCATTTAGCAAATCTGTATTCAGACTCTGAAGCCCACACTCTGTGGCTTTACAAAGGTACAGTGCTGTAGTGGGGGTGGGGAGCAGGTGAACATGGCTCCAAGACTTACTGAAGAGCAGGAGTGATGAAGTCATTTGTCAAAGCACCAGAGAAATCTATGAACCCATTTTGTTCTGGGAAGTGAATGAAGTGATAATGAGGCTTTCAAGTTTGTTTTCAAGTTGGAATAAGAGACTCATATGCCCCTCACAGAGCTGCAATTTCCAGAATGGTTTAACAATACCTCTTCCAAGGGAATTCTGGGAATTGTTACTTTTTTTGGGGGGGGGACTAGGGGTCCCCTAACAACTCTCAGCACTCTTAACAAACTATTGTTCCCAGGATTCTTTGAGGGAAGCCATGACTCTTTGAAGTGATATGATACTGCTTTAAATGCATAGTGCAGATGGGACCTAACATAGAGGAAGTCGGTTGCATTTCAACTAGCAGTAGATACTTTGTTAAAGTTCTCTGTGTTTGACAAATTGCACCCACATATTCAGAAATAATCACCACTGAGATCTTTCCCCAGGTGACCGTGTACAGTGGTACCTTGGGTTAAGAACTTAATTCGTTCTGGAGGTCCATTCTTAACCTGAAACTGTTCTTAACCTGAGGTACCACTTTAGCTAATGGGGCCTCCCGCTGCTGCCACGCTGCCACTGCACAATTTCTGTTCTCATCCTGAAGCAAAGTTCTTAACCTGAGGTACTATTTCTGGGTTAGTGGAATCTGTAACCTGAAGCATCTGTAACCCGAGGTACCACTGTATAGGATTGTAGTCATAGTGATACTAACATTTTTGGCATTGTGCTATGTACTACTACTATTTGAGATGCATGTGTGTGTGACAGATAAACACAGTAGCTTGCATTTCTGAAGTCTTATTGGGAGTGTGGCTAGGGTGATGGGGTGCTCCTGCTTTTTAAAATTCACTGCTACATCACTGTGCAGGAAGCTGAGATGCCCCCAATGCTCATGGAAAACCTTAAGTATAGGTCTCATAAGAGGAACGTTTACCAGACCCAAAGGAGTGATGAAAATCCTCCATCACTTCCCCCATTCACACAAATGATTGGCACTACATGCTTGCTGTTTTCATGCCTAGGCAGTTTGCCTCAGTAGTTTGTAAAAGTGATTAACATTTTTCCCTGCTAGCATTCTGTACCTTTAAGCAAGTAAAATTGCAATTGCACCTAATATATCTGCCGCTGCTTCTTTCAGAGGGCTTCTGGTGAGCAAAGGCAAATTGCCATATGTATCAACTTCAGTAAAGAAAATTAAAGCTGCAACTTCATTTGCTGCTCTCCTGGAGCTGGATAAACTTGTAGATGCCAAACACGTATGCAGACACAAGTAAAATAGGTGAAAAAGGGGTAGTGATTATGAAGTGTGGTGGTCAGGCAGGAACAATGTGGGGTTGTGCACTGACCACAAGAAACTGTTCATACCCTAATCTGGTGCTTTGGAAAATAGCCTGCCCCTGCCTGAGAGGGTTTGTAGGCTGCCCAATTTGGCCCCATCTGAGTCTGCTTCATGCCCTGAGCTATTGGGAGATCAAAAAAATGGTTTACTTTTCTTTTTACAGAAATTGATGAAATTTGAAGGCATAGTAGCTCCTCCAATCTACAGGCAAATAGGTCCTGGCTCTTTTGTGGTAGGCCCCTAAAAGTTTGGGTGTTTTGGGGGGAGCAGAGAAAGGGACAGCCCTATACCGATTTTGAGGAAAGAATTGTTTTTTGAGGAAAGGGACAGAGTTGGATAAAATTTGCTGGCAAGGTCACTCTTCTGAGGTCATGTATCTTGCTGACTTTGAGAAGGATAGCTGTAGTGGCTTTTCTGCAAGGGTAGTCAATTAAGTTTGGGGGTAAATAAGAAATGTATCACTTAATTTCCCCCAGTGTTTAGTTGGCAATTGCTCTGAAAATTGTAGACATGAGAGAGGTGTGCTGGGCAAGGAACCAGCCAAGTCACAGATAAAAAGCCATGGCACCTTTGAAGGGAAGAATCAAAGGGGATTTTTCTTCTGAATAAAACCACTCCCCTTAAATAAAACTTTACCTGTCAATCACAAGAGAGCTTTCCCTCTTCCCACACTGGTGTTTGTTCTCCCCTCCCCTAACACTCTACTCCAACATCATTCATTGTATAGTAAGCTTAGAGACATCACTTTTGCATTTAGCAGAGTGTTGTCCGCAGCATTTTTTAAGATGCCTGGATCATTGAGGCACTACAAAGCCCTTCAAAGATCTCTGTTTTGACTCATGCAGACTTGTACTGAACGTGTTTCACCTTTGACAAGTCCAAAATCCCTCCAAGGGATTCATCCAAATATGACACACACCCATACATTTTAGTTTCCACTCCAAAATAAGTAATCAACTGTATTTGAATAGCAAGTTTAAGTACAAGAACTACTTCCACTTCCCCAGCCTGGTGCTCTCCAGATATTTCAAACATAAATAAGAATGACATAAATGTTCTTGCCCTAACAGTTAGGTGTGGCTCATCCTTCAGGGTGAAGCAGTGATGCAACTCATTGCTTCCCTCATCCCGCTTACATTTTCTTCCCAGCAACAGAAAGTTCTGTAAGTCATGTTCCCACAGCTGTGAAGGTTTAACATGTCCTTGGTGCCTGGATGAAGAAAGGTAAAAGCCCAAGACACACAACACTAAGGTGATATTTAAGCTCCATTATAAAAAAAGCAGAAAAATGGTCACTCTTTAAAGCAGACCGCAAATTATACCCTATACTCTTTAAAGAAGACTGCCCAAATGTTTGTGGCTGTGCAGAGATTGTAGCAGGGGTGCAATTAAGGTACAAAATATAAAGCTGTTTGATTTATTATTATGTAACTCAGTTCACAGACCATTATTTTCAACTGAGGGCAAGAGTGCTGTTAGATGAGAGTGGTGGCCCTTATAGTGGCAACTCTGGTGGTACTGCGCTGCAGTGGCTGGGCAGATCTGCCCTCTTTAAAGGCATTATTGCCCTTGGTCTCAAGGCTGAGAGAAGGTTGGTGCACCTGGTTGCTCCTGGCAGCCTCAAGCTCATGATGAAAAGGTTGTCAGCAATGTTTTACAAAGAAGCTTGACTAGCACCTGTGAGTGAATTATCTAGAGAACTTGTTTAGCTGAGCATGAAGAACCCTAACTATATGCTCAAATGGGCTGCAGTGGATAAAGTATATGACCCGGCCACAGATTTGTTCAGTTCATGATGCTCATGTTTGCTTTATTTTGAATATGTCCCAATTTTTTTTTCCATGGGAATGGGTTAGGTTTGCACAAGTTATTTCAAGACTTGGGTGTTAACTACAGGCTGGAAGGTTTGGAGGCTGGCTATGTAATCTCTCTCATCTGATGTTCCCAGCTGCTCTTAGTATGAACTATCATAAAAATGTGTCCTCTAGTAAGGTATCATATTCTATCTGAATGTAGCAGGGAAGTCTCTGGGCAATGTACCGTTCAGTAATCACAAAAGACTACAGAAAGAAAAATTAAAGGAACTATTCATTCACCCTTAGGTCAGGTCACTCTAGGTCATGACTACAAGTACATACACATGGCTTTACATATACAGTTCACATCATTTCCAAATATATTTAGCTGCAACCTAACCTCACAGAGCTTTTTCTGTACGCTTGTGTATTTACACGCATCGAGGTGAGGTGGAAAATGTGCAAGTTAACAGTCCAAACCTAGAGGGTTGCTGCAGGAACACAGAAACTTGGATGACTGAACAATTAATTGTCAGCCCCGCAGGCAACGTAGGAGTTTTTGGAGTTATCGCATCAATGATCTCTTCATGCTGCAGCAGAGCTGTGTCATGCTCAGTTCTGCCCTATCCTAACTTAGCTTACTATTAACACTTCCTATCTCCTTGGCATCACTTGGGCCACTTCAAGGTGCTTGCAGGATCCGGCCAAGAAAACTGGGGTGGTTCCACTGTTTGCTGAGAAGTTTCTCTCCTCCCCCTCTTACGCATACACAATGGGGCTGGCTGCTGCAGAGGTGGCCTTGAATTTCTCAAACACATTTTGTGGAGGGCTGCAGAGCAGTGGTGGAGTATTTGCTTTGCATAAAGAAGATCTCCATTCCAGTCCCTGGCATCTCCAGGTAGGGCTGGGTGAGGCCCCTGTCTGCAACTCTGCAAAGCGACTGCTACTCAGTTTAGACAATACTGAGTTGGATGGACTGAGAGTCTTATTTGGTATGAGGCAGCTTCCTATATGCACATGTTATGATAGGGGCCAAAAACAGTGACGGCAGTTTCTTCTCATTATCTGTCTGTCCAATCACCTTCCCCTGTGACCATTTCCCCCTTCAACAAGCCACCCAGAAATGATCCTACAGGTGACTCTCAACTTATGTGGGGGCTACATTCCAGGGATAGTGCATAAAGCTGAAATTGCATAAAGACAAAACACATTGGGTACAATGGCAGGTGGGGTTGCCAAAGCCTTTCCCCCCGGAAGCCCACTACCTTTTCCATTTATTTTTGCTAAGCACGTAAATTTGAATGCATACAAGTTAAATGTGTTTGAGTTGTGTGTTATAGGCAACAACTGATTTACACATGTCTGATGTGTGATTGTGCATGTGCTGAACCCGGAAGTGACCAAAAAACATCACTAAAATGTTGCTAAAGGGGAG
The DNA here is from genome assembly GCF_951804945.1 of Podarcis cretensis. NCBI lineage: Eukaryota > Metazoa > Chordata > Lepidosauria > Squamata > Lacertidae > Podarcis > Podarcis cretensis. The sequence goes on from NC_137178.1 coordinate 25,713,729, forward strand.
GAATGCTGATGCATGCGGGGGTCCAGAACATAACCCCCATAGAAGGGGGTTCATAGAAGGCATGGTTGTTGTTCTGGTGGAGTGCTGCTACCTAGCACTCAACAGCCTCATTCTAGTGTGAATGTGAATGTATGACACCACACACACATATCCTAGCTCTTTGCCGTGCAGTTAATTCCAAATTGTCTTTTGCTCTCTTATGCACTTTAAAACGGTGTTTGTTTGATTGTTGTTTAGTGGCTGATCTGTGATTGTAACAACAAAGATTGATTGAATTAAAAAAATATGTTATTTTTTAAAAAACAGAAACAGCAGCTTTTCAGGTAAAACTGTTGCAAAAAAATAAATAAATCATAACTTCTCCCATCTCTGAGGATGTATTGCTTTTTCAGAGCCCCTTCCCAAAGACCACACAAAGTTCCATGAAAAATTTAACAGTGGAGCTTCTGGGCAGGTTCTAGTTTATATACCACTTATAGCAAAGAATATAATGTTACAGACAGGGGAACCCTGCATTTCGAATTGTGATCTACTTAAACTATGCAACAAGTAAAACAGTGCTAGCCAAACAGTGTTAAGGGATATCTCCAAATTATTGACTGTGTTCTCAGTGGAGACTGATGCTCGTTGTGTTCATTGGAAATCACAGCGACTCAGCTCCTATTACCTGTGTAGGCCAAGTGCCAGGGATGTGTCTAGCTGTAAAAGAGATACAGTTTCTCTCTAAACAGTCTCCAGAAGGGACCAATCCAACTGAGGGATTACCCCTGTTTTTCACATTCATGTATCTTTTGAGATTGCGAGGTTATAAAATGTTTGCACCATCATAACTGCTTCAGTGTTCCAGTGGTTTGATTTTTCAGGCTAGATATCCTACATCAGAACTGGATCACCCAAGTCAGATATTGGACAGAATCTGCATTCAGATGATATGGTAAGCCACAAACTATGGTTTGCTGCAAAGGTGCAGCATGCCCAGTGCATACTGATGATTCACTCCTGCTGCCCTCCTCTTCTAACATGAGCAAAAGCAGCAGACCACAAACCCTGGCTCATCAGGGCAATCAAATCAGAGCTTATAGTTGGTGGTTTGTTCAGGGACGCAAACCATGAGTCAGGGTTCAGACACCTCAGTAAGCAGGAATGAACACACATTAGCACACTGCTTATTCATGGCAAGCCATGGTTTATGGCTTACCAGATGGGTAGCAAACATGGTACCCTTCAGATAATGATGGACAACAACTCCAATCAGCCCCAAACAGCTTTGCCAAAGGACAGCGATGATGAGAGCTGGAGTCTAACAACACCCACATTGGCTACCTCTGGCTTACTGTGTCATCCAGATCCAGCCCAAGAGTGATTCATGGAGGGATGCATTATCATCATGGATCTTTCATCTGCACTGACATAGATTTCATCTGAGGAAGTGCAAATGATGAAAAATCTCTTAACCCAAGTCTCCTGTTTTAATTGCTGTGTTGACTTAATTGGACTTTCCCCCATATTTTATATTTGTATTTTATTTTTTTAAATGGGTTCTTTTACTGTTTTAATTATAGGTGTTTGTTTCTTATCTCTAATGCTCTTTGCTGTCATGAGGCATTTTGAGGTGAGATGCCACCAGCATGCTGATGATACACAGCTCTATTTCTCAATAACCTCTGAATCCAGAGAGGATTTGGAAACCCTCACCCTGACCCCTAACCACAAACTGCTTCAGGAACAGATCCAGGAGGGGTTAAGTGGGCCTTGGCCCCCAGGCAGTACAGGGCGAATCAGTATACAGTGGTACCTTGGGTTACAGACACTTCAGGTTACAGATGCTTCAGGTTACAGACTCCCCTAACCCAGAAATAACTAACCTTGGGTTAAGAACTTTGCTTCAGGATGCGAACAGAAACCGTGCTCCGGCGGCGCAGCAGCAGTGGGAGGCCCCATTAGCTAAAGTGGTACCTCAGGTTAAGAAAAGTTTCAGGTTAAGAATGGACCTCCAGAACGAATTATGGTAAGTTTTTAACCCGAGGTACCACTGTAATTGGCTGGGGATCATAGGATGGATAGGGGATCTATGAACAGCCTTGGTTGCAAATATTTGGTTATAGTAACTACTTTCCCCACACCCTTAGCTATCTGAGGGACCAAACAGTCAAACAAAACAGAACGTATCTTTTTATGGCTACAGTAGCAAACTGACCAGGATGTAATGTTACTGTCCCCTGTTTCTGATACAGTTATCCCGTTTGCAAAAGTGTCATTTCCCATCCTACCCAAATTAAATTTGCTCTCTCAGTGAACAGCAGCTCTGCTATTAGTAAAAGGCAAGAGAGACACAACACAGTCAGCGTGCACATCAGTCTGCATTAACCCTTGCCAACCTGGTGCCCTCCAAATGTTCCAAAATACAATTTCAATCAAACCCAGCCAGTATGTGGATTGATGCCTGCAAACCTTCCTCCTCCAATTTACTGGAAAAAGCAAAAAACCAGGCTGTCCGGTATAAAACGTATACCCACGCCATCAAGCATTGACCTACTACATTTTCTCATGCCCTCATGATTAACGCCCCCCCCTCACGCTTTTTTTAAATTAAGCTGTAAGGCCAAAGCTCATCTATTTTTATGCTATGTCTGTGAGTAAATTATAAATAATTTTTTTTATTATTGTGACTTTGGACCAGAAGCTGCTCCCCGTTACATTTCAGCAAAGTGTCCAGCAAAATGAGTTGATTTTGTGTGGGCCACCCTGGTGTTATTACTGAATCATGGTGCTTCCAATTTTCCAGGCTGCTTTTTTTAAAAAGGAGGAAGTTTCAGCTCATGACACCAACTGGAAGGAGTGCTGAACACATGGGAGAGCTAGACTCCTCTACCACCTTGCAAAGGTGGGGTGTCTGAGTGGTCTTGGATGGGGTATCTGGGTAGTCTTGGAATCAGCATCTGCCTCCTGTCCATCACATTTCTGATTCAGTTCTGCTTAAGGCTTGCAAGAAGTATTGATAGATTTAGAATAATGCTATGCAGCTTCAGATGTTATAATGAATTGGTGTAAGGGGAAGCAGAAGCAATTTGGCCTTATATCTGAGTCTCCAGTGTTGAAGGAGAACTTGCAGAGCTGCCCTGGGGAAAGATAGCACAGTTTCAGAAATGCATAATACAGTCCATGCATCTTACTGTGTGGAAAATACACACACTCTCATTTTATATGTTCCACAGACAATATGACATAAATGTAATCTGTGCTTTCTCTCCTGCATCTATAGAACATCTGAAAATGCCCTTTGTTGTGAACAGCAGTAAGGATAATGTGATATGGACTCTGTAATATGTTGCAAATGCTAACAGGGGATGAAATGAAGCAAGGTCTAGCTGTGTTATATCTGCATACACATTTCTGATGATTTATTTAAATGATTGCATTAAAAACAATTCAAACCTGGCACTCTATATTTAAAACACACTTCCAGATCAATGTTTAAATGAGTCCTGTCTCTTTCATGAACTACAATGAGCTTTTGTTTTTGAAATTAGTCGCTCTTTGCTTTTTAAAAAGGTAACATCTACCTAATGAGAGAGAATTTATTTTGCAGGACAAAATCAGCCTCTTCTGCTACTAACAAATGCACTTCAGTGTAATTAGTTTCATGACTATTAATGAAATAAATCATTTGAGCTTCTGCCACTCAAATGTTAATGAGGGGGACTGAACAGTGGCTTTGTAATGGGATCTAGATCCATTTACCTCTGGTTCATTAGTTCAAATCTGTCCACTGTCTACAGTGACCATGGGTCACTTTTGCCTGAAGGATATTTAAGCTGTGCAATTCAGCTATTGTTGTCAGAACTCCAAGCATCATAATCTTGACCAAATCAATGTCCTCCTCTAAAGACGCCATGCCAAGTCTACTGCACACCTTATTATTTTGTTTAACATTTTGTTGTGGCAGCTAACAGGGCTCTCCCACTCATTTGCTGACCAGACCCAAACCTTCTAAGTATCAGCAAGATGGTCGTATCATGTGTGTCTCCAGACCATGCACAAATTATTCAAGCACAGCAATTCACAGCAAGTAAATTTAAAGCAATGTACAGTAAACAGTACTTTCAATATAATGTCAATCCTTTCTAGTCTCTTTTACGATTCATGTAGGATTCCCCAGTGTGCTTCCCCCCTCCTCCAGTGTTGACTTCCTATTGCAGGGATACTGTTTTTGCCAACACTTGATCTGCAAAACTTTGTACCTTGGAAAATACTATTCATGGTTGCACTTTTGAAACTTGGCCCACAATTCCTACTCATGTAGAACAATCTTGTGCATGTTTATTCAGGAGTAAGTCCCTCTAGGTTCAAGCAGAGCTTCTTCCAAAGTAAATGCACAAAGAATTACAGACTTAATGACTGAGAAATATGCATTTCATTTGAAAATAAAAGGAAATGGCCTTCTTTTTAAAAAATGCTATATTCATAGTGTTTGGGAGTGTTGCACTGGAGGCTGAAAAGTGACCATTGTCATCTAAAATTGCAGTCGCTCCTTGGCTAGCTGCTCTTTCAAACATTAAATCAACTGTGCTTCCTGATACTTCTTCACAGGTCTTGGAACATTCTCACTCACCAGTTATAACAGATAGATATGTTTCGGTCATTCCTAAGACAGGGATACCCAATGGATGCCCTTCAGATGTTTTATGAACTTCAGCTCCCATCATCTTTGAATATTGGTCATTCTGACAGGGGCTGATAGAGTCAAATAACATCTAGAGGGCACAATGTTGGTGACCCCTGTCCTAGAATGAACAAAGATCTATGCTAATAGATGCATCTTTCTCTTTACATGGGTGATGTCATCTATGAATCATTTATCTGTGATGTAAATCTGGGGACCTTTCGTCTTTGCATGCCGACAATTTCCTTCTGAAAGTTGAGAAGGAAGCACAATAGAAGCCAGAACTTGAGAATGCCTTCCAATAGCATTCCTGAAATAACTGTGGAGAGAGAGAATAACGAGTCTTCTCTTGACTATAGCTTCTCTAATACAAAGTAAGCAGCTTAAGAAGGCTTAGCTCATCTCTGCTTACCTAACTGCATATTTTCCTTCCATGACAAGCTAACATATACTATTCTTCCCAAGACAATACAGTCAAACACACATCCTCCCTGCGCAAGAAGAGCATGTACCTGCTCTGCCCCTTCGTATCACAGCAACGCATGCTGCCAATCATTACCACTCTGACGCTCTCATCCAAAGAGAGAGTCCTCATTCTGAGAAACAGCAAAGCGTGTTGGTGGTTTCAGTGCTGGCAGTATTTTTACAACTGTTTCTGTATTTTGCCTGCCTTTCGGTGAATAATCATCAAGCACAGATGCTGCATCCAACTTCCTGAAGGCTGGCACCACTTCAGGAAGAGGCAATTGGCACTGCTGTGTTTACACAGGATCAGCCTACAATGGAGAAGCGCCCTCTCTACAAAGAGCATGAGGTCACTTTGCTGAGCAGAGCAATCTGGATGTGGGTGAGCTAGAAAGGAGACTGGAATACAGCAGCACTTTGACATCCTCCTGCACAAAGGATTCCCTGGACATTGTTAGGAATAATAATATTGCCAGCTTAGCTACCCATTGCCTGCTATATTATGTATTCGGACTAGTTAAGTTCATGAACAGGACATCTGTTGTTTTAGGACTAGTTGTGTGTGTGCGTGCACACACACAAACTCAAAATACACACATCTGTAAACAAACAAAGCCCTGCAGATCAGATGCTGTGTATATTTCAGTGATTCTGGCTCTCTGAGGCCTGCAACACAGTAAAATGCTATAGATCTTCCTTAACTGCCTGGAAGGAATGATCCGATTCTTCAAAAGAGGGGTGTGCTGGCAGTTAGCAGAGGAGGTTAGTTGAGACAGAATTGGAACAGTAGAAGCAATTTTGAAGAGCTTGTGAATACGTTATTCCATATTTCTAATGTAAAGAGTTCCCTTTGCTCTTGAAATCCACACCCAGATTGCCAACAAACTACAACCTGATTCATCTGAACAGCTTGGGAGAGATGCAAAGTATACAGGTCATTACCAGAAGTTTGAATAACCAGGAGTGTCATTTGTTTTAATTTCTACCTAGCCTTTTCACCCACAGTATTTTGTGTGTTTGTTCATTCTCACAGAGCTGCATGGGACACTGTCTACCTTGAGGAATTACTGTACTGTCATGTATTATCAATGCTATATATTATGCTGGGGATCGACAATTTCGACAATTTCTGCTGGCGATGCCCACCAGGGAGTTTTCGGTTCTAGGAGTCTTTTATATTTCTCCCAAATTTTATATGTAGATTTTCTGATTATATGACCTAGAAATTGTCGCAGTGAAAAAATTAAATATGAAAGAAAATTGGGCTACCTATAAAACTGTATTAAAGGAAGAAAATGGAGAATTGGAATTAAAGGATTACACAGAAATTAAAGCTCATATTAGTGATTGGTTCCAATATATTCAAATTAAGTATAGATTAGCGAAAGACAAAAAGTTAGGGTTTGAAAAAGAAATATCAAAATTCGATAAATACTTAATACAAGAAAAATCAAAAAATATATCTAAATTGTATAATCTGATTTTAGAGTGGGAAACAAAGGATGAATTGGTTAAAGGATCAATGATTAAATGGGCGCAAGATATTGGGAAAAATATTATGTTTGAACAATGGGAAAAATTGTGGAAAGAAGATATGAAATTCACTATGTGTTATATACTGAAAGAATATTACCTTAAAAATGCAACATAGATGGTATTTAACACCTGAAAGAATAGCAAAAATGAATAAAAATTGTAGCGATGTCTGCTGGCGATGCAACACGGGAAAAGGTACTATGATACATATATGGTGGAATTGTTTAAACATCAAACAATTTTGGGAAATAATATATAATGAAATGAAAAAAATGTTTAGATACTCATTTAGGAAAACACCAGAAGGTTTTCTATTGGGAGTAGTACCAGGAAGCCTAAAGGAAGAAGATAAGACCTTATATTTATACGCAACAGTAGCAGCAAGGCTATTGATTGCAAAAAACGGGAAAAGTGGTATAATACTGACAAAAACAGTGGCTTGCCAAATTATCGGAGTATTACAATATATCCAAAACAATGGAAGAAATTGGAAGGATTTCAAAAGAAAAGATAGATAGGGACTGGAAGGTGTTTAAAAGATACTTGCAAAATCATATCGAAAAATCAGAACTCCTATTAGAATAAACAAGTTCCGTTTCAAATACTGAAATATCAAAAAAGATGGATAACAATGTGTAATAGAAAAAGAAGTATGAAATTAGGCTAAAGGTGTGTGAAAGAAAGTAATAGAAGTGGAAAGAAATTGTAATTGAGTAGATTGGAAGTCAAACACAAAGGTGGGGTGAGGGGTGGTGGATGGTGATGGGAAAAGGAATTATCTGTGGGACTGAATGTAGGTATGTTTGAACACTTTTAAGGATTGTATGAAATGTTTGTTTGTATGTTTGTATATGTGTATTAATGATGAACTATTTTAACAATAAAAACTTATTAAAAAAAATTATGCTGGGGATCATGAATAAAAATAAAAAGTATATTTGACAGGATTTGTTTTACTTCACTCGTTCACCAAAATAAGTGTCAGATTATCTTCTAGACACAAAAGATGATGCCTTGGGGAAAGTGTTTGGTAGCTATGTAAATATGCACAATCTGATTTTAGAATCATAGAAGCATAGCATAGTAGAGTTGGAAGGGGCCACAAAGGACATCTAGTCCAACCCCTGCAATGCAAGAATCTGTGGCCCAACGTGGGGCTCAAACCCATGAACCTGAGATTAAGAGTCTCATGCTCTACCAAATAGCGGTGCTGTGTAAACAAACACAGTTGTGAAAGTCATGCATTTAATTAAAATTTCTGTGGTTTTTTTTAAAAAAACATAGTCACAAATCAGTGGGGAGAGATGAAACTCACATATTAACTCTGGGGACCAGTGCATCAGAGATCCAGTTTCTTTAATTTACATCCTCATGTGGACAGCTGTATAAGTGTGCAAAGTTATTATTATGACTGATTATAAATGTATGCCATACCTTTATCCAAAAGTGCATATAGAGGCTTACACAAAACCAACATGGCGCTAAAAGAAACCTAAAAACAGAACAAACTAAACACACAAAACAAGCAGCAGTAAAAAATAAAAAAGCAGCAGTTTTAAAAGCAATGGATCACATAATCCAAACACTGGAAGCCATGAGATGGCACTTTTATTCACTTGTATTGCTCAAATTGCTAGCCTGAATCAGTGTTCCCCCTGAACCAAGCTAGCATCTGAGGCTGTGTTCACACTCAGACTCGCTGTGCTTGTCACCAATACCATTGCTTTTACCTGCTCCACTAACTGGTTGCAGTAATTCCTCCACAGTTGCGAACAAGAAGGGAGCTTAGCAGCTACAGTCAACATGCTTTTGCATAGCTGCTGGCCCAATGGATTCCCCACCCCTTCCACAAAAAGACAATCCAATGTCCAATCAACTAAAATTGAGATTGCAAATATGTGCAGAGCTCTAGGCATTATTTGGCCTTTCCTTCCCTGGTATAGATTACTGTTCAGCCTGCTTTTTCTTCAGCCATTCTTTTAGGCACTGGCATGAACGTGAAAACAACATTGACCTTTATCTAAAGAGCATCCTTTGGTTGCATAGATTCAGGCAGGGAGCTGTGTTGGTCTGACGCAGTCAAAATAAGTAAAAATTTTTTAAAAAATGTCCAGTAGCACCTTAAGAGACCAGCTAAGTTTGTTTTGGGTATACGCTTTCGTGTGCGTGCACATGTTGACGATACAGCAAGTTTTAGTGCATATGAAGCTTACTTACACACATCACTTCACGGGGAAAACCATGAAGCCAGCCAATGCTCCCCTTTGCAGATTATGGCGAGCGGGGGAAGGTTTTCCACCCCAATATGTGGACCATAATCAGAAGGATGAGGCATGAACCAGAAACTAAACCTAGGGCCAGCCCAACCAGTAAGCAAAGGGAGGCAGTGGTCTCAGGCAGCAGATATTGAAGGTTGGGGAGCAGGGACGGCGTGTTTGGAGGACTGAGTGGCAGGTGCCACTTGATCCACCCTGCACCTCCTACCTTAACTTGCTGCCCTGCCCTCAGATGTGGAGGCCATTGGTGTTTCATTTTGATCAATGTATGTGTCATGCAGCCAATACTTTTTTTAAAAAAAACAACCCACAACCTTATGAGTCACACAGTTCTCAACTGTGCAGGCAGCAGTGCCAGGAATTTCCATATTTATCAGCTATGTTGTTGACTGTCACCACCTGCAAACATAAAACTCCCAGCCCTTCCCCACCCAGGCAGATCCAGGCATGCTCTATAGCTCAGTAGTACACATGCGCTGATTATAGAAGATTCTGGCTTTAATTCCCTGTATCTCCAGGTAGGGCTCAGAAATTCTAGAGAGCTGCTGTCAGCCAGTGTCAAAATCATTGAGCTTGATGGGCCAGCGGTCCCTGACTCTGCATAAAGCAGTTGGTTACATTCCTGTCTGCGTGCTTGTGCAAGGCAGCCCTAGGCGCTCCTGTGCAATCGGAATGCGGTGCGTTATTTGTGCATTTCCTTTTCTTCTTTTGTTTTTACCACCTGGCATCTTCTCTCCCTTTATTTACCTTTTTAACTTAAGTCAAGAAAAGTAGCAGCCAGTTCAAATGGAGAAGCTGCCACAGGAAGGCTGTTTTAATTGCTTTCCCCATCTCTCCGTGTGGCACATTTCACCAGAGGCACCAATTACAGAAGGGTGGGGGACCTCAGAACTCTTGCTTGCCTGGATGGAGGTTAAAGAGGGTTGTGGGGGTGTAGAGAGACAAAGGTAACATTTCTATTCACTTACAGATAGGTAGCCGTGTTGGTCTGCCATAGTCAAAACAAAAAATTCCTTCCAGTAGCACCTTAAAGACCAACTAAGTTAGTTCTAGGTATGAGCTTTCGTGTGCATGCACACGAAAGCTCATACCTAGAACTAACTTAGTTGGTCTTTAAGGTGCTACTGGAAGGTATTTCTATTCACTGTTCCACCTGTTTGCCTGGCACATTTTGCACCTGGATATCCGCCATGTGCCACAAAGAGAAGATGTCCAGGTGCCAGGATAGTGCCTGATATCTTCACCATCTGGAGGTGCATGCCTGGGGATCATAATAATAATAATAATAATAATAATAATAATAATAATAATAATAATTTATTATTTGTACCCTGCCCATCTGGCTGGGTTTCCCCAGCCACTCTGGGCGGCTTCCAACAAAGATTAAAAATATATTAAAATCCTTGGATCTTGACTGTTTTCACACACTAGTAACACAAACCACGGGTGCCAGCTATAGGGGGCAGAAGAGGCTTCAGCCCCCTCAATATTTTGAGGCTGGGAGCTGAGCCCCCCCCCCCTGATTGAGGGGGCCACCATCCCCTGCTGCTCCCGGGCATGCACTAGGCAGGGGTGGGAGGGTTGGAGGGCAATTTTCGCCCTCCGTGTTCCCCGCCATGGTTGCCAGAGCATCCTGGCAGGTGCCTGCATGTCCCGACATACGTGGTCCAAGGGGGGGGGGATGTTCCACATGTGATGTCATGCATGTGTGACAGCTCCCCCCCCCCTAAATGTTTGGTCCAACTCGGCGCACCTGACATATCCTGGAGAATTCAATTTGATCTGCACAATCAGAATGCATTTCGGGAACCAAAACATTGTATTGAAAAATATAGTGTTTGAACTGCCTGGCCAGCAAATGGCAACTAGACATTCCATTTTGGTGACTATAAGTCTGGTGAAAGGAGCCATTTGGCACCTAGCTTATATATCTGATCTTTGTGCTGGTCCGGGGGGGGGGGAGGTTACTGTGGGGCTAGGTCCAGGACCTGAGTTGAGGGTTGGCAGACAGTCCTCCTCGGGCGAAACGGGGTCCACAGAGGGAAGCCGGGCAAGGACAGGAACTCTGGGGGAAACAGGACTGGATGCTGGCCGAAACAGCTCATCAATGACGTTGCTCCCGCAACCTGGGACCGGGCTGACTGGCCTTTATCTTCTCTGAGGCCAAGGGCGGTCCCGGCCCCCAGGAGACCCGCCTCTCCTGGCCTTAAGGCGAGCACTCCTCCTGGGAGAAACCAGTTCCCTTCGCCTCTCTGCCCTGAGCCTCTGCAGTTCAGGAGAGGCTGAAGGGTTACTGGGCCCAGGGGGAGACTCACCTGTAGGCACTGAGTCCTCAACCACCTCTGGAGCCAGAGTGGATTCACCTGGTTCCTGCTCCTGAGGATCCGGCACAGGTGCAGGCGCTTCAGAATCAAGGCCCTGCCCCAGTTCAGCCGGCCCTGGAGGCGGGGACTCCTGTGAAGGCTGGGATTCCTCCGGTTCAGCCTCTGAATCGGATTCCCAGGCCATCACAATCTTGCTGTTCAAGGTCCAATATGCTTTCCTCGACTCATGCCAGTATCTGTACCTTAGGCATACATATTGAGCAATAGCTATTATTCACTAGATGTAACAACAATTATACAGCCCAGTGAGCTGCCCTTGAAACACCACAGGGTAGAACTGGCAACCATTCCTGCAGTTGACTTCCCCTTCTTCCTATGCAACAAGTTGGCAGGTGGACTGGGGTGTTCGTTCTCATTACCACTAAGCTTTTTAATGGTCTTCTGTCTCCATTCTGAGCAGACAAGTTTCTGTGAGTAGGGCTAAATTTTCAACCAAGTGTGACTTTCAACTACAAAACATGAAGCCTGAAATGCTATAGCCCCATTAAAGGCCTAGCACCTTGTTTGTGACTACAGTAGTCGTCCCCCCCCCCCCCCATTTGCAGGTGATCAACTTGCGTGTGGCCACATATATATGCAGTGCTGGAAAATAAATTAACAATTTGATTCATACCTAGAAATGGCAGAAGCAAGCTGGAGAGTCTTCATAGCTCATGTGGAGACCCTCCACAGAGCCCAAAGAGGATGGAGGAAGCCCTAAAGAGTCTGGAGGCACAGCAGAGCTTTGTTTATGCTGCTCAGCCTCCCCACCTAACAGCTGATGTGCAGGGTAGTGCAGCAGCAACAGCTGCGCTTTGCTGTGTATCCTCCAGCCTCCCACCAGCTCCAGAACTTCAGTTCTAGCTGTGGATATTTTTTGATACAGTATTTTTGGAGAGAGGGCATTTAAAGGGTGTTTAGAGATTGCCCCCCCACAGTACGTGATTTTTCACTTATGTGCGCAGGGCACCAGAACATAACTCCTATGTAAGTGGTGAGTCCTCTGTGTTTGAACCACCCAGTTTTGAAAAGTTCAGATAGTGTTGTTCATCGAACATTTCTGTGGGATTTTGTTGTGTACATTGAAGTACACATGGACAGGACTAGGACAAAATAATTCCTAGTATAATGCTGCTGAGTTGGATTCCAACAACTGATGATGCAGTAAGTAATGTTATTAATTGCTATATGAATTCTGTTATTCAGTAAAGACATTCATTACTGATGACTCTGCTGTGATTTCAGTACAGTGGTACCTCGGGTTACATACGCTTCAGGTTACACACTCTGCTATCCCAGAAATAGTGCTTCAGGTTAAGAACTTTGCTTCAGGATAGGAACAGAAATCGTGCTCCAGCGGCGCAGCGGCAGCGGGACGCCCCATTAGCTAAAGTGGTGCTTCAGGTTAAGAACAGTTTCAGGTTAAGAACGGACCTCTGGAACGAATTAAGTACTTAACCCGAGGTACCACTGTAATTACATTTACTCAATCTTGCGCTGGAACAAATGTAGATCAGGAAGTCTTAACATGCATTAACATCTACAATTCTTCTAGCATGCGTGTGATACTTATTTCCTCCTGTGGATACAAGAGCACATGTGCAGAGAGATCCCTACAAACTCAACCATTTCTAGCTGCCCTGCTCAGTTGGCTACACTTGGGCAGGTGTGTAGCCACTGTAGTAAGGCAATTTTTGGAAATAAGGAATCTGTGTAACATTTTGGAAATAAGAAATACTCCTCTAGCTCTCTCCTTCTAGCACAATCAAATTGTGTGAGTCCCAGAGTAGGGAAGGATCATATTCAAAGTGGGGTTGTTGCTGTTGTTTTGCAACAAACAATAGAAAGTCCAAATAAATTATATTTCTGCTTCATGCAGGGGACATATTGAGGTCCTGTTTGGAAGAAGAGAATGCCTTGATGCAGACAATTCATCACACAATACAAGAAGCAATATATTTCTCCCTAGGGATGCCACAAAACACATCTTTCAGGTCTCTTGGCCAATCACACAGTTCAAAACTGACACCACAGCATCCTTGAATGCTTCTTCAGCATCACAAATTTTCAAACTATTTTATTTAAATGCTGTAACCTCAGGCTAAACTCTGCTATCCCAGCAAAAAGCAAACAGAAAATTGCAACTCATTCTGGTCAGGCAAACCAAATAAAGTTGCCTTGTTTGGGTGCAGTAATTTTTATTTTTTACATCAATTAGTTTCTAATTTAATTCTCGAATCACAAATTATATACACATTCCTCAAATGTTCCATTATGTAGTGGGGCAAATGATAGCAGTTAGGGTGCTAATGTAGTTCTTTGATCACTCATCATGGGATGCCAAAGGAGTCAGGGGGAAGTTTTAAAAGACTTCCAAGGCCTTAATGTTTTTATATGCAACCACCCTCTCAAGAACACTGCCCAATAAGGGGAGACTGGCAACTCGTCAGGAATTACGGTACTTATGATTTTCTGAATCCACGGAGGATTTCTTTAGGAGTAGTTTTACCACTGCCTTCTTCAAGCAGACAGGGACCAGCCCATCTCACAATGAGGCACTAGTCACCTCCATGGCCCAGCCAGCTGTCAACTACCTTCTACTTTTCATTAGCCAAGATGGGCAAGGGTCCTAAGAGCAAGTGGTCACGATGACCAAACTAAACTTCTTGTCTATGTCCTCCAGCCTTACCAATTGTATTCTTGATCACACAGAAGAAGGGAATGGATCCTGACCAATGCAACTGAATGCTGTTCGGCACCCGCTTATGAGAGATTCCTTTCCTTTGCACTGTGCTAGACAGCTACATTCTAAATAATTCATTCGGCCACAGCAGCAAAGCCTATATAAGCAAAATACAAGTGTGGGTGTCACAGAGTGTAGGGAAAAGGGGAGCTCATTTGCCTAAGAACTCAAAGTTTCATCTTACCTTATGGCACGGTGCCAGGTATATACCCAGAACATTTGTTTTGCTTTTTTATGACAGAACCAGGATGCAAAAATGTGCGCTTGTCTAGTTTACAGTTCCTAGAACAATTTAAGTTCTCCCCCCTTTCAGTTTCTGGATGACGTCTGATGTACAAAAGAAATGGAAGTGATGTCGATTGATGTTCTCCCTGCCTTAAAATAGGTGGCATGGAATATGTTTTTCTCACAACAGAAATAGAAATCCAGAAAATGGGGCAGGTCTATTTTCTTGCAAGAAACTCTCTTTCTTCATTTGCCCTTTCCATGGCTAATTGCATGCCATGCTTTACATCTGAAGCCAGTGCAAATGTGTAGGATGGTTGGAAGTTAGAAGAGTGTACAAGAATTTCAAGGGAAGTGTCCACACAAACCAGGTGCTGCTCAGAAACAGTGCCAAAGTGAGAAGCATGACTTCTTCCCATATCAGAAGGGATCATAACTCAGGGAGCCCATGCCTTCAATTGCAAAAGGTCCTAATTTCAATCTTAGGCGATATGGAAGATCTAAACTGTGAGCTGCCAGCCAGGGTAGACAAATGTTGCGTTGTCCTGCTTTTGCTAACCTATTGTGCAGGTTATAGTGCCCTTCCTGATGGCAATAATGGAGCAGCATTGGGAAAGTATTGCAGAACAACTAATAAGGCAGAATAATGTGTGGATGATCTGTTATAAATCTACCACTAATTCTCTTTTTATTATTATTAATATTTATTGAAATTTTACAAATAATACAAAGACAAAAAACAAAAATTAAACAAACAAAAAATATCAAAAAAGAAAACAATTAAAAAACACATAATATTTAAAAAAACCTTATTTTCCTTCACCTTATTTCTCAGACCTCCTCCCCCTCCCCTTCTTGTATTCCAGTTTATGTTATCCGCTCAACAAGTTCTTATCTTATTTCTCAACCTTAATAATTTGTTTAAATCATGCTGTTATTTTCCTTTTCTCCTTTCTTCCGTTCCTCAATTTATTTTTAAGAACCTTATATCTATTTAATTTAAAAAACCCAATTTTAACTTAATCTTAAACCTTTTTCCTAAAGTCGACCCAAATTTCCCTTCCACGATTTTCCCACATTCCATAAAGTTGCAAAAAATATATATATATAAAAGAACTTAACAAATTATGTTTTAACACCCTTTGGATTCCCAAATCCCACCCTCCCTTTCCCGGTTTTGATCCCCAAACCAATGTCCATCAGTCAGTCCATCTATTCTCAACCTGGATCCCAAACTTCTGAGGCTCTTGGACCTCTCTCAATTTCTCTCTGCCGGTTTTTTTCACAGTTCTTTATATTCAACACCAACTCTCGAAGAAGCTCTTTCCCAATAATGTCCATTTTTCTTCCAAGCAGGCCTCTGTATTTAAAAGTGGAGCTCAAATTTTGTTTCTTAAATCTTTTAAGTCCATATGTTCCAAAAGCTCCAACTTCCATCTTAATCAAATTTGTGCTACCAGGCCTCTGGTCTAGCTTGATCTTCCACAACATTGTAGCTTCACCTTCATTTTCCATCAAATCCTCATATATCTCTTGTACCACTTTCTCAGATTTATCAGATTTCTTCTTCCCAGCTGCAACGGCTTCTGTTCCAACTTCAAGGGCTTTTGGTTCAACAACAAAGACTTGTGTCAAGTCTCTTCCTGTTCCAGTAAGATTATTTACTGTTTCATTCAATGTTGTTACACTTGTAGCCAAAATATCGCTCTGGTCCTGGAGTTCTCCCTGGAGTTCCTGGAGCTTTCCCAGGAGATAGAAGGTCCTATTCAGCTCAGTGAGTAATTTTCCACTTGCAGCCATTTCTTGCAATGTCTCAAAAATCCCCTCTAGGGGGATTATCTTTACTTAGTATCTTTCCAGTTTCAATCCAAAAGTCCAATGTAACTTATTTTCCTTTGTTCCCAATAATTTGTATCCAAATTAAAGAAAATCTAACCAGCAGAGTCACCAAAAACAAAGTTTCCTTTTATTCCCCAACTTTGACAGCTAATTTGACAGCTGTCAAAGTCTTCTGTATCTTTTTGACAGGCTCTCTCACGGATCACTCCCAGGTCTCGGGGGGGTTGCACTTTAACTTTCCAAACCAACTCTTATCCTCCAGCAAAATTAGTTGTACTGTCCAATCACGAACATTCAGTCCGAATGTTCAAAGGAAAAAGTCAGCGCTCTCCGTCCATGGCATGCGGCTTCGCTCAGCAGGGGAAGCAGAAGACTCTCAGCACCGCGCCGCTCCCCGTCCCCCATTCCGTAGCCTTTAAAAAGGCTCCTTTGCGGGTGGGGGGGCGCTAATGGTGCCCACCGAGTTACCAAGTCCACAGGCATCTGCGCCTGTGGTTTTTAAGGGTCCCCGCGTCGCCGGCGCGGCAGAACCCGATCCCTACTGAGCCGATTCCCTCCGGAGCTCGGAGGAAATCCGCCATTAGGCGATGGCGCTAACCCGGAAGTCTAATTCTCTACTATTGCATCAATGCCATGTTGCAAAACACCTGCAAAACAACAGCAATGCACAGTCTGGAGCAGCTCAAGGAGTGAAACAAGACTTCGTTGCAATTTAAATGGAAAAAAGTCTACACTGGTTGTGCCAATCTTCTCTTCCCTAAAATCTGTGGCGGGGTGTGTGCATGTGTGTGTGTTAGGAGGAGCTAAAAACGTCGTTGCACTTTTCACTCCTTATCTGCTTCCTATTCACAGCTGATCTATTACAGTACTTCAGTTCCAAGCGGGCATCATCCAGCTGTAATCCTACCCAATCAGGGATCACACAAAAAGCTTAATGTCATTGTATAACCATGTTTTACAACCTTTCTCCAGCCTTTAGAAGGTTCTACTCTTCCCACCAAAGGAGGGGCAGTGAAGCAGTTGCTTCAAGCTTGGATTTGGTCACAGACAGATGGAAAGAGATAATAGTTTGTAGATGTAGCTGGACTGGTAGAGGAGCTCTGGCAGGATTACCGGTATGCTGTTCATCCAGGGACAGTGATGCAAGTTCTGTACGGTAGGAGTTATTTGGTTATGAAGGTGCTCCCCCATATTTGTAATTAAATACTGCACATTGTAATTAAACATTACACATGTGCCATTAATCTCAAGTGCTCTCTTACCCAAATAAAAGTTACAGAAATATTATTATGCTTTATTTGATTTGTTTACCACCCTTCATCATAAAGTCTCAGGGCAGTTCACAGACTAAATATAGGATTAAAACAAGTAAATAATTAAGCAAAACAGCAAAACAATAGCCCCATCTTCCTACAGACACATATTTGAAAGGCTGTAGAATAGTAATCAACCAAAAGCCTGATTGTAAAGGAATGTTCTTGACTGGTGCCTAAAATATATATAATGAAGTGTAAGGCTAGCCTCCCTGGGGAGAACATTCCATAAACAGGAAGCAACTACAGAGAAGGCCCGTTTTCATGTTGTCACCCTCATGTGGAGGTAGAGGAGGCACACGAAGAAGGGCATCAGATGATAAATGCAGAGTCTGGGACAGTTTATATGGGTAGAGGCATTCTTTGAGGTACTGTATTGTGGTCCTGAGCTGTTTAAGGCTTTACAGGTCAGAAACTGCACTTTGAATTGAGCCTGGAAGCTAACTGGCAGCCAGTGCAGTCAGGCCAGGATATGCTCATATACTGCACTCATGTCTTGCTTGTGGGCTTCTGGTAGGTCTATGGCCGACTATGGAAGGAACAGAATACTGGACTAAATGGGTCTTAGTCTCGTCCATCAGGGATCTCATGTTCTCAACCTGTTGCACAACCCTGGACTTCTTGGGACAGTAGGGTATGTAGCAAAGATCTTGATAGTGGTTCCCCATTTATGGAATTCGCTCCAGCCTGAGGTGTCTCCCTCTTTCATCATTAACATTCAGGAAGAATTTTAAAACATTCCAATTCTCCCTGGCATTTGCCATCTGAAATAAACTGCACTTGAAATTATTAACTGTGACTGTTTTTAAGCACTTTAAAAATTTGTATTGTTTTGCTGTTGTGTTATTTTCTGCTCTGGGCTACTTTGAGAGAAAAGAAAGGTTAGAAATTTAAAAATAAACAAATAGCAGTGCTCTAAGTCTCCCATCTCTCTTGCACCCTGTTAGCTAATATCCTCAGGCAACTCACAGAAAACACCTTATATCTGCAACTCTATTGCATCTTGCTAATGTAAATGAAGGGGACGCAGGTGGCGCTGTGGGTTAAAGCCTCAGCGCCTAGGGCTTGCCGATCGAAAGGTCGGCGGTTCGAATCCCTGCGGCGGGGTGCGCTCCCGCTGCTCGGTCCCAGCGCCTGCCAACCTAGCAGTTCGAAAGCACCTCCGGGTGCAAGTAGATAAATAGGGACCGCTTACCAGCGGGAAGGTAAACGGCGTTTCCGTGTGCGGCTCTGGCTCTGGCTCTGGCTCTGGCCAGAGCAGCGATGTCACGCTGGCCACGTGACCCGGAAGTGTCTCCGGACAGCGCTGGCCCCTGGCCTCTTAAGTGAGATGGGCGCACAAAATTTAGATGCCGTTTCAACAGAGCATGGTTGCAGCTGTGAATTTATGGAGTGCATGTAGCTTCTGGGATGGGAAAGGGAGCTGTGTGGGACTTCTGGTAACCATTTGCCAACTGCAAGCATTGGGAAACAGAGGCCATGGGAGATGGCTCCATTAAAAGATTTGCAACAGCAGTCTAAGAATGCATATGTAGGAGTACATTGCCATGATGGGGAAATTGAGGCTAATTATTTGCCTGTCTGCACCTTTGCCATTGTGATAGGAATTTTATGGTCTTAGATATATGGTAATGTTCATAAGTGTACGTACCAAGCACATACATAGATCAGCACAGGAAGGCCAACCTGGAACTATTTTGATTCCTAAACTGACCAAATGTTTTCTCTGCAAGGTCAAAGTGGGAAACCTCCCCATTATCTCTTTCCTCACAAATCCTGTCTTAAGGACACATTTAAGATATGAATAGGGTATGAGCCTGTGACCTGGCCCAGGAACTAAGTATTTATCACTACAAAAGAATGGCCGGGCTCCCCAGGCAATCCAATCAAGTAACCTGCCAGACAGGAGATAAACAACAACAGGAGAAAAACAATATTCAAATTTCTGTTTTAGACCGCCTTTTCTGTGATGCAATAGGGACGCAGGTGGAGCTGTGGGTTAAAGCCTCAGCACCTAGGACTTGCCGATCGAAAGGTCGGCGGTTCGAATCCCTGCGGCGGGGTGCGCTCCCACTGCTCGGTCCCAGCGCCTGCCAACCTAGCAGTTCGAAAGCACCTCCGGGTGCAAGTAGATAAATAGGGACCGCTTACCAGCGGGAAGGTAAACGGCGTTTCCGTGTGCGGCTCTGGCTCGCCAGAGCAGCGATGTCACGCTGGCCACGTGACCCGGAAGTGTCTCCGGACAGCGCTGGCCCCTGGCCTCTTAAGTGAGATGGGCGCACAACCCCAGAGTCTGTCAAGACTGGCCCGTACGGGCAGGAGTACCTTTACCTTTACCTTTACCTTTAATGTAAATGAAATCAGTTTCACCTGGTTGGGTGAGGCAAGGAAGAACAGCTGTGTGCTCACATCTCTGTCTCACAGCCTGGTGTAAGAAAGATGAAAATGAATAAGGCTCCGTTCTTTTACATATCAAAGCCTACACTGTGCATTTCTACAGAAGAGTCTTCAGAGGAGGTGGGGGGTTGAGGACGCCTTTCACAGCCATCTCCTCAATGCATTGCAACGTGATTGCCTGAAGAATGGCACTGACAAGCAAAACTGCAGTTCTCTAAAAATGGATGAACAAATTACCAGAATGTAACTTAAGCTCAAGGGGCCATAGTCAGAATGCTTCAACCCAGTTGCTCAAAGGCTCGCCATGGGGACTGTGAGGTGTGCTTCCTACACACCCACCAGAAAAGAGCTTAATGCCCATAGGGCCATTTTGTAGCTGAGATCCTCAGAAAAATTACAGACACCAACACTGAACCATTAACAGGCATCGAAACACTGGACTGATCTGCTGAACTGAGATCAATGCAGACTTAACAGCAAAAGTACACCCTGCCTTGTTTTTCCTATAATGCCCTTAAGCTTTCTACTCCAGTAAACGAAGACAGATTAACACTTTGGAATCCCTATGCCAGAGCCAAAAAATACTCCTGGTTTTGCCCATTTCTGGGATTACAAAAACCCAGCTGCCCACAATGCATGGCCAGAGGTTTGGATTGCACAGATGTGTACTGTAAAGATGAAAACAAAAGCCCCAGAACTTTGGTATTGGTGATCTTTAGTCTTCTCCATAGGGGAAGTGTCAAGAGCCAGAGTTAGAGCACATGCTTTGAATCCCTGTTATCTCTAGCTGGGAAGGGGATCGAGCCCTCTTGGAAACCCTGGAGAACCACTGCTGACCTGCATGGACCAGGCGTCCCTTACCTGAAGTTCTCCAGATGTTTCAGACTACAGATTCCATAATCCTTGATCATTGGCCATGGTGGCGGAGGCAGTGTTAGAAACGGAGATATGAAAGGTAGGAGCTAGATGGCACCTTAAACCTAGGTTATGGGCACAACAATGGAATGTCTAGGCATGCTTTTTTTTATATATGACAAAGCTGCAAATGAATGAACTGCAGCTAAAATATTATGTTCATTTTATACATGGTCTGGTCCTTCCCCTGCCCACCCCCTAATATTCTTCTACAGTCTTCAGAGAGTAGCTGGAAGTGAAACTGCTTGTGCTAATGTTGCAAAATGCACCTAGAACAATGGGAGTTTCGAACACTGGGCTGGGGCTGATGGGAAATATAGACCAAAATATCTGGAAGGCAACAGGTTTTTTGAAGGCCAGTGTGTTGTTGTTGTTTAGTCGTTTAGTCGTGTCCGACTCTTCATGACCCCATGGACCAGAGAACGCCAGGCACTCCTGTCCTCCACTGCCCCCCGCAGCTTGGTCAGACTCATGCTGGTAACCTCGAAAACACTATCCAACCATCTCGTCCTCTGTCGCCCCCTTCTCCTTGTGCCCTCCATCTTTCCCAACATCAGGGTCTTCTCCAGGGAGTCTTCTCTTCTCATGAGGTGGCCAAAGTACTGGAGCCTCAGCTTCACAATCTGTCCTTCCAGTGAGCACTCAGGGCTGATTTCCTTCAGAATGGAGAGGTTTGATCTTCTTGCAGTCCATGGGACTCTCAAGAGTCTCCTCCAGCACCATAATTCAAAAGCATCAATTCTTCGGCGATCAGCCTTCTTTATGGTCCAGCTCTCACTTCCATACATCACTACTGGGAAAACCATAGCTTTAACTATACGGACCTTGGTTGGCAAGGTGATGTCTCTACTTCTCAAGATGCTGTCTAGGCCTGTCATTGCCCTTCTCCCAAGAAGCAGGCGTCTTTTAATTTCGTGGCTGCTGTCACCATCTGCAGTGATCATGGAGCCCAAGAAAGTAAAATCTCTCACTGCCTCCATTTCTTCCCCTTCTATTTGCCAGGAGGTGATGGGACCAGTAGCCATGATCTTCGTTTTTTTGATGTTGAGCTTCAGACCATATTTTGCACTCTCCTCTTTCACCCTCAATAAAAGGTTCTTTAATTCCTCCTCACTTTCTGCCATCAAGGTTGTGTCATCTGCATATCTGAGGTTGTTGATATTTCTTCCGGCAATCTTAATTCCGGCTAGGGATTCATCCAGCCCAGCCTTTCGCATGATGAATTCTGCATATAAGTTAAATAAGCAGGGAGACAAAATGCAGCCTTGTCGTACTCCTTTCCCAATTTTGAACCAATCAGTTGTTCCATATCCAGTTCTAACTGTAGCTTCTTGTCCCACATAGAGATTTCTCAGGAGACAGATGAGGTGATCAGGCACTCCCATTTCTTTAAGAACTTGCCATAGTTTGCCATGGTCGACACAGTCAAAGGCTTTTGCATAGTCAATGAAGCAGAAGTAAATGTCTTTCTGGAACTCTCTAGCTTTCTCCATAATCCAGCGCATGTTTGCAATTTGGTCTCTGGTTCCTCGGCCTCTTCTAAATCCAGCTTGCACTTCTGGGAGTTCTCGGTCCACATACTGCTTGAGCCTTCCTTGTAGAATTTTAAGCATAACCTTGCTAGCGTGAGAAATTAGTGCAATTGTGCGATAGTTGGAGCATTCTTTGGCACTGCCCTTCTTTGGGAGAAGGCCAGTGTAGCCAATACTGATCTAAATGGTTCAATGATCTGAATAAGGTAGCTTCCTTTGTTCCACATAAACACACACTTAACCCTACTGTCTAGGTTCGGTAGTTTCCGTGCAACTCATTATTTAAAATGTGATATTTGCAATTAATATACACATTTGTCAGGAGCATTTATATGGCAAGTATAGTAACAATAAGTAGACGAAATCCTTCCTATCATTCGGGGATGGTAGTGTTTAGTATTAGCCCTTTAATAT
Source organism: Podarcis cretensis (assembly GCF_951804945.1). Classification (NCBI taxonomy): domain Eukaryota; kingdom Metazoa; phylum Chordata; class Lepidosauria; order Squamata; family Lacertidae; genus Podarcis; species Podarcis cretensis. The sequence continues at coordinate 25,736,410 of NC_137178.1, forward strand.
TAAAGGTGAGGAACTTTAATATTTGAGGCCATTGGAGTCTAGCTTCAAGGAACACACAAAGCATTTTAATGGGCATATTGACAACTCTTACCAGAGTGTGCATGCAGGACAAATAAGAGCATCCTGGGATTCAATGCCTAGTGCACTGTCAGAGCTAATTGCATTTTGAAATAGTAGCAGAGGCAGTAGTTAGATTACAGCTGCCGAGCACCACCACACAAGTAAAGGTAACATCAAATTATGCCAGAGGTGGGGGAGCAGTGCAACCGTGACTCAGCAGATTGCCTTAATCTGTTCGATTGACAAGCATTTCTGACTATTAAGATCAATGTGTGCAATCAGACTTCCATCCGGCTCTGCTGAATGAGACAATACATCAGCCTCCCTATTAAGACCTCCTCTTCTGCAGCAGGATCTATTTGTTTCAATAATACTTTAAGCAAGGCTGAACTGCAGTTTTCTTTGCAATCTCTGAGGCAAGAGCAAAATTTAGATGCCGTTTCAACAGAGCATGGTTGCAGCTGTGAATTTATGGAGTGCATGTAGCTTCTGGGATGGGAAAGGGAGCTGTGTGGGACTTCTGGTAACCATTTGCCAACTGCAAGCATTGGGAAACAGAGGCCATGGGAGATGGCTCCATTAAAAGATTTGCAACAGCAGTCTAAGAATGCATATGTAGGAGTACATTGCCATGATGGGGAAATTGAGGCTAATTATTTGCCTGTCTGCACCTTTGCCATTGTGATAGGAATTTTATGGTCTTAGATATATGGTAATGTTCATAAGTGTACGTACCAAGCACATACATAGATCAGCACAGGAAGGCCAACCTGGAACTATTTTGATTCCTAAACTGACCAAATGTTTTCTCTGCAAGGTCAAAGTGGGAAACCTCCCCATTATCTCTTTCCTCGCAAATCCTGTCTTAAGGACACATTTAAGATATGAATAGGGTATGAGCCTGTGACCTGGCCCAGGAACTAAGTATTTATCACTACAAAAGAATGGTGGGCTCCCCAGGCAATCCAATCAAGTAACCTGCCAGACAGGAGATAAACAACAACAGGAGAAAAACAATATTCAAATTTCTGTTTTAGACCGCCTTTTCTGTGATGCAATAGGGATGCAGGTGGCGCTGTGGGTTAAAGCCTCAGCACCTAGGACTTGCCGATCAAAAGGTCGGCGGTTCGAATCCCTGCGGCGGGGTGCGCTCCTGCTGCTCGGTCCCAGCCCCTGCCAACCTAGCAGTTCGAAAGCACCTCCGGGTGCAAGTAGATAAATAGGGACCGCTTACCAGCGGGAAGGTAAACGGCGTTTCCGTGTGCGACTCTGGCTCGCCAGAGCAGCGATGTCACGCTGGCCACGTGACCCGGAAGTGTCTCCGGACAGCGCTGGCCCCTGGCCTCTTAAGTGAGATGGGCGCACAACCCCAGAGTCTGTCAAGACTGGCCCATACGGGCAGGGGTACCTTTACCTTTACCTCTGTGATGCAGGTGTGATGTATCTGAGGGGTGGTCTTAGGTTACACCCCTTCTGTGATGTATGTATGATGTTTCTGGGGGTGGTCTTGATCTACAGGATGGGAATTTCAAAAGTCTTTATAAGGCCTTGCATGCCATTTTTCTAGGTCCCTCCTCCTCTCCTACAGGTGAGGGGAGCACCCTGTTGCAACAGATCAATAAAGATCAAGCTTACTAGCTGCTTTGCTTCTCAATATTCTCTGGTTGGCCTCTTGTTATTCTCTCCTACCAATAGGGAACCTATGCTAGGACTCTATATGGGCTCTTGGATACCCCATAAGGGAAAAGGGTAATTTTTGTTTACAACACCATCTGCCGGCAGTTTGAGCTGGCACAATATGTTGCCAACTCAAAATGTATGAAACCGGTATCATGATCTGAACATCATACCAGTCTCAGATAATTAAACAATATATCGCCCAGCTCTATTAGGAATGGCATACAAATGCATCATTTTGATTATTCTCTATCTTAGGATGTCCCAGTTTTTCTAGGAAGACTCCTGAGCTTTCATAAACTAGCTGACAAACACAAGGGCAACAGGTGATGCTTTGCCTATCACTGCACCTTCGTGAGAAAATCCCGAAAAATTTCAGGTTGAAAACACCGCTGGTGAAAGGCACAGGAGTCCAGGAATCAAAAAGAAAGGAGGTGGGGAAATGGAAGCAACAATCAAACTCTGTATTTACACAATCTTAAAACTCGGAAAACAATGGACTTTTTCCCTGTGGGAGTTTCACTGATATAGGATTGCTCCTCTTATGTAAATACAAGCAGTGTAGAACCAGATAAGCTATGGACACACCAAGTAAAAAAGAAATGCATAGTGATGGGTGTGCCAGAAACCAACAACACAACCCTTTAACGACAACAAAATGTCCTGTACAGTGGTACCTCTCAAGACGAAATTAATTCGTTCTGCGAGTTTTTTTGTCTTGCGATTTTTTCGTCTTGCGAAGCACGGATTTTGGAAAAGCTTCAAAAATCACCAAAGTCTTCAAAAACCTCAAAAAAGGCTACCACACCGCATGCTATGTGTTGCTCCTCGAAGTCAAGTCGCAACTGCACCCCCTGAATGCATGGTTTTAAGAAAAAGGAAACAAACTTGCAAGACAAAGGAAACAAACTTGCAAGACATTTTCGTCTTGCCCATAGGGAAATTCGTCTTGCAAAGCAACTCAAAAAACGAAAAACTCTTTCGTCTTGCGAGTTTTTCATCTTACGAGGCATTCGTCTTGCGAGGTACCACTGTACTGCAATGAGATGTTGTAACGATGTTCTGTCCTAAGTACTTGGTGGCTCACAACCTTTGACATGAGTGAGTTTATAGGCTGGAGCTTTTACTTGTCAATTCTGGGCTTTGCTATTTATTTTGGTGCTGGATACAGTACAGTATTTTGAGTTTATTACTTGATCCATTTAACTTTCTGCATCTTGTTGTAAATTGCTTAGAGTTCATGACCCTGTGGGATATGTAGAATCTCAGAGTTGGAAGAGGTCTAGTCCTACTTCCTGCTCAATGCAGAAAACCCAGAGTTTGAGCATCACCAGTGGTTAGCTGTAAGCAATTAATCAATTAATAATACTGGGGATTATAAATACAAAGTTAATGCTAACCACAGCCACATCACAGCATGTTATGAAAATAGAATTTTCATTTGTCTCATAGAAATGGAAGCAACTAGAAAATCTGGGCAGAAGGCCTTCCATGTCCCACTGGGATTCAACAAGTTGTAACAGCCATCACTAACTCGGTGTCCTCAAAATGTTTTGGGTTATAACTCCCATCAACCCTAGCCAGCTGTGCTAGCTGGTTGAGCTGATGGGAGCTGTAGTTCAAAACATCTGGAGAGCGCCAAGGCTGACACAACATAAGGGAAGATTCATGATACACAAATCACAACTATCACCTCTAAGCATGTTCCCTATACGAAAAGCATTTTGCTTGACTGACATATACAATAACACAAAAGCTAATTGGAAGTAGGTTCAAGGCAAACCAAACCAAAAGTACTTCTTTGCTCAACACTACAGTATATTAGTTTATGAGATGCATTGCCACAAGCTGCAACAGTCATTGATTTAGATGGCTTTTCTAAATAATTAAGCAGATTCATGTACACCTTCATTCCCTCTCACAAGTCTATTTCCTCCACCATTTTCAGGTTTCTCTAACTATAATTTGTTGTGACATTTGTAAAAGGTTAAAACCTTTAGTTGCCCAGGCATTTTAAATTATGATATTTTTAGCTGGCTAGCTGGTTTTCTTCCTATTTATTTTACTGCGTTACTGGTTATGTTTTATGTCGTACCTGGAGATTTTAAATTTTCTTGTACACTGCCTTGAAATTCATTTTTGGATACAGAACAGTTTAGGCATTGTTAAAATAACTTGGACAGCTGTAGTTAGCACTTGCCTCCAAACTATGGTTTGGGTTTATCACTCACCATAGATTGCTTGATTTGAATGTCATAGCAAAGTACTGATCTTCAACATGTGGATGAGGATCACTAGTAAGTCATGGCCTGATCCAAGGTGGGTCACAACAAGAGCATCACCACCATGCAAATATATGGGAAAAGATTAAGAATGGATCCCCAAATGGATTAAGAATGGGTCCCCAAATGCATGTTTGGGTTAAAAGTCAGTCCTGGGTCAGAAAAGGTTGAAGATACCTGGTTTAGAGGAAACCATAAATTGGAAGAAGTAATCAGTATGTGCAAGAAGAGAAGGGGAGGGAAGGAAAAGCTCAAACGGACAACATATTCAACATATTTCCAGTCCTCCAAACAGTGATCTGAGTAGACAATTGAGCCACTTTTGTCCAAAAATAAGTGTCAGAAAATAGGCTAAGTGGTGAATCTGAGTGAAGAGTTCTGTAGGTGTCCTGTTCCCTGCCTATCTCTATTCTTGTTCACCCTGTATGTTACAATAATTCTACTCTGGAAGCAGTAGTAAGTCTTCTGGTCCTGAGAACTGAGTTGCAATTACAAAAGACTGTCATCAGTTATTGCCATAAGATTGGCGAGTTACAAAAGGCAAGTCAACCGAATGTTGCATGCTGCTCATCTTGCAGTGCTCTTCACTCTGGGGCAGGGTGGCAGCAGATGGTGGGAAGGGCAAGTTACAAATTCTACAAATAAATTGAGCAAACCTTATTATAAAAGATGGTGTAACTTAGGCTGACCTAAGTTACCCAAACTCCATTCAGGAGCATTTGGGAGGAGCTACTGTTGACTGGTGGCGCTGGGACGCAGGTGGCGCTGTGGGTTAAAGCCTCAGTGCCTAGGGCTTGCCGATCGAAAGGTCGGCGGTTCAAATCTCTGCGGCGGGGTGCGCTCCCGCTGCTCGGTCCCAGCACCTGCCAACCTAGCAGTTTGAAAGCACCTCCGGGTGCAAGTAGATAAATAGGGACCGCTTACCAGCGGGAAGGTAAACGGCGTTTCCGTGTGCGGCTCTGGCTCGCCAGAGCAGCGATGTCACGCTGGCCACGTGACCCGGAAGTGTCTCCGGACAGCACTGGCCCCTGGCCTCTTAAGTGAGATGGGCGCACAACCCCAGAGTCTGTCAAGGGCAGGGGTACCTTTACCTTTACCTTTTACTGTTGACTGAGCATGCAGGTGAGTGTGGGCCCAATTGTTGAGGATCAGGCCCTGGATCACATTGCTGAGCTGAATAGGATTTGGAATAAGTGTCTCTTCTTGCCTCCTTTCGCCTTTGGCACACTTCCAGAACACCTCTTTTGGGGACTAACTTCAACATAAGTTCCACTAGCTGAGGCCTGGCTGAGTCAGGGTGAGGGAATTACACTAACATAGCCCTGGCTGAGTTCAAGATCCGTTGAATCCAAATTTTCTCATCCTGGAAGAGCTTTGGCTTGGATTTGGCTTATAATGATCTAAATTAGAGCCCTCTGGAAGCTGCCCTAATTTGTATCCAAGATTGGCTGTCACCAGCTACACAATCAAAGTAAAAATGGCTTTTTCACTTAACAGCATAAATTGTTGCAATTCTGTGTGTGGAGAGTTGGAAAGATTTGACATTTCTGCTATTGATCTAGAAAGCAGAGGAAAAGGGCATTAGAGAGATTGCTGTGTTGTACAGAGAAAAATAAATGCAAATATATATATTTTATATATCTGTTCAAATATCTCTTTACTTTCGTATTTTTTCCACCTGCGCACATAAAAACAAGAACATTCCTTTTTAATATTTCTATTTCTTTTTCATGCACCACTTTTCTGTTACCCTAATACTCCAAGTAGTAATACTCAATTTTTTAAAGCTAGATTTTTTTCTTGCTAGGAATACTTGGTTTACAAACTGCTACGGGGGAAAGCTTGCATGCCTGTTTATAAACAGCACTATAAACTTAGCCTAGGCTTTTGAATCAAATGTGGTTTTTTATTATTTAAAAACTGCCTCTTTTAAAACAAAATATATTGGCTGTTGTTGTGGAACAAGCTTTCCTAGAAAAACACATTTGTAGTACACTTATTTAAAGCAAGTTTCCACATCACTTTGTATAGAGAATTGTTCATCACAATAACTCTGATCTTATGTTAAGTGTGTATGTTTGTGTGTGTGTGTGTGTGTGTGTGAAAGAGAGAGAGAGAGAGAGAGAAGAAAACTGCAGCCAGTTTCAGAGCTGTAACAAATATACCAATCCAAATCCAAATGAGTCTTTAAAAATACAGCTTTACAGGGCAAAACTACACTGAATGCTTCATGGAGAAGAGTTTTGATGGCATTTCAAACCAACCCCCTCTCCTTCTGATGACATAACCTCACTCAATTCTCTCTGAGCAGTCAGCACAGACTTCCTGAGTTCCTATTGGTGTGCCCTGCATCAGCAGACATCAGAAGACAAATATTACTGGATGGACCATTACAAGGGAGGTAACTGTCATTTACTGCTGATAGCCTAAAGCTGACAGTCTGTACAAATGAAAGAAAAAGTGGGGTGTTGTTGCTTGCTTAGTGGTTTACTTGGTTTCCTTTTTTAAAAAAAGAAAGAAAACAAACTACAGTCACCGACCAATTTTTGATACTTCTGTAGCTGTTTTGTCTGAATAGCAGCTTCCAAATCTATTTTACAGACCCTTTCAACTAGGATGGTGTTAAGTTTATTGTGTGCAAACTCTGTGTAACTCATCTTTTGCAAGAAGTGCAATCGGATCAACTGCATGGCTGAACTTTTGGGTATAATTATATGCCTCCTTAGAGAAGACGGTTCTTCTGCACAGGAGTTTGCTCTGCTGAATGTTTAATTAAAGACTGCAAAGGAAAAATCTGAGGTGTCCTGTATACTTGTGCTAGCAACCCCAAAACATAATTCCAAGTGTGCCTAAAGGACCTCCACTGAAGAAGCCCTTCTTGAATCCCACCATACTGGATAGCTATCAGACCATCTCCAACATCCCATTTTTGGGCAAGGTACGGGAGCGTGTGGTGGCATCTCAGCTCCAAGAGTTTCTGGAGCAGATGGATTATCTAGATCAGCGTTTCGCAAACTTGGGTCTTCAGCGGTTTTTGTACTACAATTCCATCATCCCTGACCACTGCTTCTGCCAGATAGAGATGATGGGAATTGTAGTCCAAAAACAGCTGGGGACCCAAGTTTGGGAAACCCTGATCTAGATCAATTTCAATCTGGTTTCAGGCCTGTTTATGGGACAGAGATGGCTTTGATCATCTTGGTGGTTGACCTAAGCCAGGAACTGGACAGGGGGTTCTGTTCCATCCCCCATGCTATTTACCGTTTACATGAAACTGCTGGGAAAGCCTATCCAGAGTTCCAGGGTTCTGCATGCTCCTTTTCTCCTTTCCACCTAAATCCAAGGAAGCTGTTTCAGTTCTAAACTGGTGTCTATCATCAGTAATGGCCTGGATGAGGGTGAACAAGCTGAAACTTAATCCAGACAACCCAGGTCAGTCAGAAGGCGCAACAGGGAATAGAGATTCGGCCTCCCTCTGAAAACACAGATTGGGTGTGCTTCTGCACTCAGCCCTGAGTATGGATGCACAGGTCTCTTCTCAACAAGATTTTGGGAACTGACTGCTTTTAATGGAAAGGCTGGTGCTGAGTTGCATTATTGTAATTATTTGTCTGGTTTTAAGAGATTTTATAGAAGTATATAGTTTTAATTCTATAAATATTGAAGGGTTGTTTTTTCTATGTTTTTGGCCGTTCTTGTTTTTATCTGTAAGCCACCTTGAATCCTATTAGGGGAAAAGGTGGGGTATAAATATATGATAATGGTGATCATCATGGTGATGCTGGTGCTTATGTTTATGACCTTATACCAGGTCAACTAAAGAGTGTCAAAAACATGGAGTAGGAAGTGTGAGCTAGTGCAGTATTGACAAGTTGCTGGATTTACTTTGTCAGCCAATTACTTGCCCATTTCTCAATACTCACTTTGCAATACTAGCCAATTATGTCTGTGCAGCAACCAGGTGTTGTGAAAAGAAAAAGTAGATAAGGTCATTGGCTGCAGGTTTGGAATCTGAGAAAGGAGGAGTTGCGACAAGTGGGGAAAAGGACAGACCATGAGATAGCACTGAATACAAGCCTCCGCAGGTGGACAGGTGCTCCTTTCCCCTTCTCACAACCAGCGCCATTCCACCTTTCTGAATTGATAGCAACAGGTGCTGGCATTCCTGCTGGATCAGGACAATGGCCCATCTAGTCCAGCATCCTGTTCTCACAGTGGCTGCTAAGATGGCTGTGGGAAACCAAGGAGCAGAAAGATGAGCACAAGAGCATTCTCCCCTCCCATGGTTTCCAGCACCTGGTATTTGGAAGCATTGCTGCCTCCAACTGTGGAGACAGAGCATAGCCATCACGGCTAGTAGCCATTGAAAGCCCTCTCCTCCATGAATTTGTCTAGTCCTCTTCTAAAGCCATCCAAGTTAGTGACCATCACTGCCTCCTGGGGGAGCATGTTCCATAGGTAATACAGTGGACCCTCCGGATACGAATTATATTCATTCCAGGGATCCGTCCGCAACCCGTAAAGTTTGTAGGCAGAGGTGCCATTTCTGTGCATGTGCACGGTGCACAGAGCGCTTCTGCACATGCACGCATGGCAAAACCTGGAAGTATACACTTCCAGGTTTGCCGCGTTCATAATCTGAAAGTTACGTATCCAGAGTGGTATGTAACTAAAGGGTCCACTGTACATTAAAAATCCCCACCCCACCCCAAGAAAACAGTTTGATTTGCTCCACTCAGGTCCTAAAGCTTTGACCACAAGGAAATGGCAGCAGTTTGGAATCTATCCACCCCACTATCTATTTATCTTTATGGAGGCGAAAACAACACTACCCATAGACAAGACAGAGGAAGGTGTCAGTAGGTATGGAGAAGCCGCAGGGATCGCAGATCCAAAAGAGGAAAATAAGACTCGGCTAGCTTAATATGCATGGCATGATGAATGACTCCTGGTAACACACTCCAGCTTCCACCTGAGGCAACCAACTGCCTCACTCTGCCTAATGGTAGGGACAGCCCTGCAGATGCTGCCCATTTTTTAAAGCATAATCACACTATTGCACACAATTCCATTTCGCATAGGTAGAAAACCAGGCGTGGGGAGGGGAAGAATTGGAATATTCTGGAAGAGGACATGGAACCCTAAACAGGAGCACTCCACACTGCAAAGCTTTGTCTCAGGTCTCATGTGTATAAGCCTCACTGGGATCACAGGCATGTCATTTTCAGAAGGGAGCCTATAAACAAAATACTGGTAAATAGGATTATGTTCTGGTGCTGTTGTTTTTCAAAACACATTTGGGAATGTTCCACATTTTTGAAAAGGCTGTGTGTTTGAGCTCATTTCTATCCTCCGACTCCACTGAACATCATCAATAGGAGTTACTTCCAATTGGTAAAATAAGATTAGTATTTTTTATGTATCTACAGTGATACCTCAGGTTAAGTACTTAATTCGCTCCGGAGGTCCGTTCTTAACCTGAAACTGTTCTTAACTTTAAGCACCACTTTAGCTAATGGGGCCTCCTGCTGCCACTGCGCTGCCAGAGCACGATTTCTGTTCTCATCCTGAAGCAAAGTTCTTAACCCTAGGTACTATTTCAGGGTTAGTGGAGTTTGTAACCTGAAGCATATGTAACCTGAAGCGTATGTAACCTGAGGTACCACTGTATGTATTTTGGGGGGAAAACAATTCTTACCTTCATCCCAGGGTGGATTGCAACAGAAAATTCAATTGTGAAAACAGATAACACCATTACAATTATAAAACAGGTATAGCCTTCATTCCCATGGGAGGCAGTGATGGCCAATAATGTGGGTGACTTTGATATAGGATCAGACAAATTCATAGGACCGGGATATCAATGGCCACTGGATACAATAGCTATGCTCTACTGTCACAGTTGGAGACAGCAATGCTTCTGAACCCCAGTTGCTGGAAATCATGGTAGAGGACAGTGTTCTTGTGCTCGGGTCCTGCTTGCTGGTTTCCCTCAGGCAACGGGTTGTCCACTGTGAGAACAAGATGCTAGACTACAAGGGCCATTGGCCTGATCCAGCAGGCTCTTCTTATGCTCTTATGAAGTCTACCTGAAACTTTGTTTTAATTTCAAAACTTGTCCTCAATAAGGTCAATAGCGTGTTATGGAATGTTTGACTCCATCAAACATTTTGTAACACACTACTGACCTTTGAAATTAGTCCAGAAATTTTGATTGATCTTATTGAACCTCTACTTAAACAGGATTAATGGTATGCTAACATACTTGTGTTGGTTGTACAATGGTAGTATGCAATCCACTGTGGCTTTAAAGTAGCTTCCATTTGTTGCCAAATAGCCAGGGAGGGAGCCTGAAATTGCAAGATAGTTCCCTTCCCTGTTCCTCACCCACAAATCCCCATGCAGATGCTGACAAGACTGACAGCTGGTTATTATTTTGACAATGACAATGGAGAGGACTTCGCAACATGGTGATTGGACTGGGAATCTGATGGCTCTGTAAGATTTGGCTCCGTAGAGCGAGGGGAAGAGTGAGAAGGTGACATGCCTCCCCAAAAAAACACAAGAGGAGCATTGGGGTGTCTCAGGGTTCTACAGACTTACTGATGGCCCACAGATTGACTTTCTAGAAACTATTTTACTTCTGGTAAAGTACTTTGGGATTTACTCTGATGATGTCAAAATTAACAGATTTACAACTATGTACTTAAAAGGCATTTGCTGGCTATAAATCTAGATCAAAAGAAGAGGACAGGATTATTCACTGTGAACACTGACTAAAATAAATTTAATAACATTGATTTACTATAGTAGATACTCTTCACTGATTGTTAATATCAGGAGACTTTAAAAGCAGCTACTGCGCAGTGTTGAGAGACAGAAAAGGGAATATCAGAGAGCCCCAACACCACTGTCTTAAACCTTCAACTTATGGTTGTCTCACTCGCTGGATCATCACCTTGTCATCCATAGTCACTTATGGACTCATTGTTAAAACCGTATTTATGGAAGACAATCTTACTCGGCTATGAGTGATCGCCAAAGAAGAAGACTTATGATTGTGGAAAGGAAAGTTTTTAGCAATTCAAATCTATTTAATATTACTATGTTGAATTTTATAATTATTTTGATGTGAATGGATGCAAAGATTTGAACATATAATTGTTAAAAACTGATATTTGTGAGCAATGTGGGAGACGGGGAGGGATTAGGTTTGAAAAATAGTCTTCCTCTACTGAGCCTATGACCTTGACCAGGGGTCAGCAAACTTTTTCAGCAGGGGGTTGGTCCACTGTCCATCAGACCTTGGGGGGGGGGGGCAGACTATATTTTGAAGAGAAATAAAATGAATGATTTTCGCCCACCTGTAAAGAGGCCTGAAGATGCTTCGCTTTACCTGTCCCAGTTATCATCCCAATAGCCGCAGTTGGGCTTCCCAGCCAGCCAGACACCATGGCGGGGTAGGAGGCTGCGTTGGCCGGTGAAGACAGAAGCTGAAGCCCTGGCAGAGGAGCCGTGGATGGAGGTCGGGGAACCGGGGCGTCGCCAGAGCTTTTACCCACCACCTGCTGCTGAGAGGCACCATGGAGAAGATGACAGAGCTGCCCCCCAACCAGCAAGCAGCAGCCACGGCCAACACAACGACCTGCCTAAACGCCATGGGAGGAATGAAGGAAGGAGGTGACGAAGAAAGTGTGTGAGGAAGCAGCACAGAAAAGAGGCGCAGAGAAGGAAGGAAGGGCAGACTGAGGAAGAGGGAGGAGCAGCAGGAGGAAAATGCCTCAGCAGCCGGCAGCTGGTGTCACACGCCCCCTTCACAGTGTCGCCCTGCGGAGGTGGGCAGGCAGGTGAGCCAACTCCTGCCATTGACAGCACCTGGCGTGGCACAAGATTGCTCCATCCCTGAGGAGAAAAGTGCCACCATGTGAGGGAGAGGGAGGGAGAGGGAGAGGGAAAGAACGCGCGCAGTGGCGATCCACGCGGCAATTCCTGGACCGTCTGTGGGCCAGATCTACGGTAGAAGGCAATTGGGCCTGATTCAGCCTGCGGCCCTTAGTTTGCCGACCCATGACCTTGACAAAGTACTGATAAAACTAAAAATAATATACGCCATGGTGGGAAAGAACTTTGTGTTTTGGAATTAAACTCTATAGAGGTAGCTGAGGAAAGGGGAGAGAATTGGTCCCCCCTCACTCTAAACAGGAAATGGCAAAAGGAAAATATTCAATGTTAAAACTAACTAGCCAGGCCGCAAGGCAAGAGAATTTAAAATATGAAGTGTCTGATTATTAGAGCAGGGTAGTGATCCTGTTAAATTCAGGAGGCGCATGTGTAAATCTCTCTCAGCTATGAATGGGTGACCATGGACCAGTCATTATTTCTCTGCCTAACTGGGTTGTTGTGAGCTCAAAGTGTTTGTCCAGGGAGAATTGTACATACTACCCTGAGCTCCTTGGAGTAAAGTCATGATGAAATGTGGATCAGCTGCTGTAAGTTTGGTTTGGGGAAAGGCAATTCTTGCAAAGGTCCCATAGACTGGAATATCTTTGCACTGCATGAGGATTTGCAAGAAAGGGGTGTCTAGTGCCAGGGATCTGTGGGCATTGGGCTGCAAGGAGGAGGAAGAAGGCAACAGAATATTGCAAGGGCATTAAGGCTCATGTAAAACTGGTCCTGCCATCCAGTCCTCATCAGCTCTGCCCCCTGCCACACTTGCTTTGGGAGTTAGAAGAGGGAAGCATGCTCTACATGCTATGGATTTTGAACCCAGCACAATCAGCTTTTCACACCATGGGGAGAGGCTAAATGCCTAGAGCAACCTCATCTCGAGAGCCCCCCGCCCCCATGATGCATGGATGGCAATAATAGCTTTCCTGTACAATCCTACCTCTCACCTTGCATACATAAATTCCATTAATTTCAATAGTGCTCATCTCCCAGCAAACATGCCTAGAATTCCAACCCCTTGCTAATAATGCAATCTTTCTTCTTTACTGCGGGGTGGTGGTGGAAGTGGAAACTGGATGTCTTGAAAATAAGCAGTCCCTAGAAATGTAGGAAACATTTGCATGCAGAAAGTTCCGGGTTTGATCCCTGGAATCTCCAGGTAGGACTGGAAAAGACCCATCCAAAACCTGGGCGAAACCTTTCTGCAGTACTAAGTGTAAACACCACTGAGGTAGATGGACCAGTTTCCTGCGCACCCTCCTCAATCTTTCCAGTATTTTCAAGGAATTTAGTAAACATCTCCTGAGTCTCGGTTCCATTCCATTTTCTACCCCATCCTAAAGCATTATGAAATGAAGCTTAAGGGTTTGCTTCACTGGGGCCCTTTAACACAGTACGCAAAGTCATACATTTGATATAGACTTGCGGCTGATCTAATACCTGAAACTGGAAGGAATCAGTGTAAAAGCACTAAGTTCCCCCATGAGGCAAAACAGTGAGAGCTTGCTATTACTGAGATCCCAGCAGGTAAACTTCTGCAGCGAATTAAGATACCCAAGAGATTTCATAATGAGGGTTGTGGTTTCTTCTTTATTAATACACAACACCACATTCTGCATTTTCCCTGTTCGCAGAGAGTTCCAGAAACAATAAGAAATTAACCCTCTTCGAGGTAAGCGTTATTCTCATGTTACAGCTGGAGAAACAGAGACAGTTGTATGATCCCTACAAGGTCACTCAAAAAAGATGCACATCAGAGCCTAGCTGAGAATACAGATTTATACAACGGTACCTTGGTTCTCGAACGGTTTGGCTCCCAAACAAATTGGCTCCTGAACGCCGCAAATCTGGAAGTAAGTGTTCCGGTTTGCAAACGTTTTTTGGAAGCTGAACATCCGACGCGGCTTCAACTTGAGTGCAGGTAGCTCCTGCAGTCAATCGGAAGCCACGCTTTGGTTTTCAAACCATTTCGGGAATCAAATGGACTCCCAGAACCGATTAAATTCGACAACCAAGGTACCACTGTAAATCAAAGTGTCCCTGTAGTTGACTTATTTATTTTATAAAACTGATACTGTACACCACTTTATTGTAAAAATAACCTCAAAGCTATTTACAAAAAGAGTTTACCTGCTGAGTCACTTTTGTACTGAATAATAGTTCTACATTAATAATCTTGGAATGCAACATGTATTGCCCAATCATTGTAATACTCTAAAGTAATCTACTTCATTTAGCTTAACAAATATTTGGTAGTTGATTTTTTTTTTAATAGTGTGACCTAGCTATTAAAAATAATTGCTTAGTATTAGAACCAGAGGCATACCTAGGGTTCCTTGGCAAGGAACTGTATCAGAGTCCCTCCCCTCCCCCTTAAAAAAAATCAACCACAACAGCCACACCAGAAATTGCTACATGTTACAGAACCCAAGTACTTGAAGAGTCCAGGGGAAGGACAAAGTGAGGAGGAGGAGGGAGGGGAAGCATGCCTTTGCGCTACAGTGCAAGAAGGAAAGGAAGCTTCTCCTACATTTTATCTCACCATGATGCCGCACACATACGGTATATTTCACACTCCATAGTATCCCACAGTCTACCTTCACATTCTCCCTTGCTAGATCATCACCTTGTCGTGGTGAGTGAGCTTGAACGTTCCTATGACCCTTGTGAGTGAAGCCGCCGGGAGTCTCGTACTCCCAGCAGGGTCACCCAAGACGGTAAGGTCAAAGGGGAGAAGCTAGATAACGAATGACCCAAGAAGTCCTCAATGGAAGAACAGGCGGATGATACCAAGCGGTATGTTACAACGGCTGTGAAGGCAGATGAAGGCTGCAGCAGAAAAGAATCTACCGGTCGTCGTGATACTTATGCCATTGAAATAGAGCCTTACTGCGAAGACCGTGCGTTGGTCAGCGTGCACTGATCTACACAAATAAAACAAATTCATGCACAGGCATCTTCCAAAAACTCATCCCAAGTGGACTCACTGTTAAAACTGTGTTTATGGAAGACAACCTGACTCGGCAAAGAAGAAGAAGACAACACATAGAAGATGAAGACATTGCCTTGCCATTTCTCCTACCACTCAGCTCTCAGCTCTTGCCTAAACTTACCACCTTACACAGGTAATTAAAGACAGATTTCGGGCAGCTGGTTTTCCCAATCCTTAGATATGCCTCTGATTAGAAGTAAGTACCATGCTGCAAATCAATATCAATAATATTTACTATGAAACACATACCATAAGTAGTTGAAAGATACCTGGCGTAATTCTTTAACTGAACCTGCACACACCTTGAGTTTAACTAGTACACCTAAGGAAATGTCTGGGAAGCTAAAGCACAAGCTCATTACAATGTAAACAATCACTAAAGATTAGCAGCAAATATCATCTGACAATAAGCATCAGTATCACATATAATTATTGCACAAGTTTGAAATGTTTCATTTCCCCCTTTAGTGAGCAGTGTGAAGCTCAACATATATTGCTCCCAGCCCTACAAAGCTCCAAGAAACTTACCAGAGGCAACAGAAACTATCTTTTTCAAAACCAGACAATTTCCAACCTTTCAAGGCTACCCTTCCTCATAGGAGACAGAAGAAGCATCCACACATGACTTCTTTTGTGTTACTTTCCAATAAATTTTGAAGGTCACACAGAAAATTCTGAAGATTCACCTAACAGAGTACAGGTTTGTTTGGCAAAGTGAGTAAAAAATGAGAGTTGGGTATTGATACTTGTCCAGCTCTCAGCCATTCTGCTACTGTTAGTGAGAAGTGGATAAAATGCTTACTATAGATATTGGAGAAAGACATCTGGACAAAATTTTGTGTGTAAATCAGTGATGGGGGTAATAATTTATCCCTTCCCTTCCCTCCCAAATGGATAAAACAATTAGAGAGCTTGTTGGTGCAACAGATAAAAAAGCAGAGATGGGTTGAACAGGATAGCTCATTGCAAACAATGAGGCAAAGTACTACAGAAGACTATAGAGAGGCCATAAACTAGAATACATAGAATCATAGAAATGTAGTGTTGGAAGGGACCCTGAGGGTCATCTAATCCAGTGATGACTACTTGAAAGAGTGAGATACAAAGCAGATGTCGAAAATAAGATACAGACTGGAGCATAGGTGTGCTAGCAATGATGATATGTGGGGTACAGAAGATAAGCAACAGACTGCAAGGTGGCACGCTACCTGGGGAACATGTATGAAGCTGCCAACAGACACAAGCTGAAGAAGTAAAAGATAGTGGGTGACAAAAGTGGGAGGTGACACAGTGGCATCCAGAAAAGAGAGCGAAAGGATGTGGATGGAGTTGTGGAGAAGGGCCTGAGAGCATAAACTGAGCTAAATTCCATCTGTTTTCAGTAGCTAACAGTAAGGTGGTACATTGATGCCATTTTTATAAAGGTGTTTCTGTTGAAAGAGAAGTGCCTCAAATCTATTTGACGATTTGATCACACCATTTTTTTCTTCAGTTAGGCTTTCAGTGTCAGTAGAAGAACCAGATTTTTAATTCAGCTTAGAGTTCCTAATGTGAGGCCCATTTTTGGAAAGTGATGTGCCCTGGCACATAGATTTGTATACAGTGGTACCTCGGGTTACATACGCTTCAGGTTACAGACTCCGCTAACCCAGAAATAGTGCTTCAGGTTAAGAACTTTGCTTCAGGGTGAGAACAGAAATCATGCTCTGGCGGCGCGGCAGCAGCAGGAGGCCCCATTAGCTAAAGTGGTGCTTCAGGTTAAGAACAGTTTCAGGTTAAGAAGGGACCTCCGGAACGAATTAAGTACTTAACCCGAGGTACCACTATATGGTGAAACTGTTTTTTCCTTCCTGTCTCCAAGCTGGTCAAGTCTTTATGAATGTACAAAACATGCCTTCTCTGCACCAGCTATGGATTTGAGTCTTTCAAGGGGTATACTATTCCATCTAGAACAGGATATACTCTATATCCCAAGTCCCAGTTCAACTCTCCTATTAACCAGAAAGATGTTTTGACTGATAATATCAAAGACCAGGACTACACTCCCCCTAACCAGAGGGTGGGGGAACCTGTGATCCTCCAGATGTTGTTGGACTTCAGTTCTCATCAGCCCCAGCCAGCATCGTCAATGGTCAGAGATTATAGGAGTTACAATCCAGCCACATCTGGAGAACCACAGGTTCCCCACCCCTGCCCTAGTCAATTTCCAGTGAAGGTCACCCACCAAGTCAGTTCCCAGTGAAGGTCACCCACCAAGGTGACCAAGGCAGTTTCAGTTCCAAAATCAGTCCTCAACTCAGATTACAAATGATCCCAATAATCAGTTTTGACCAAGGAAGCCTGGAGATGAGTCATTGCCACTCATTGGAGCAATTTGCTATGAAATGAAAAAATGAGAGACTGGCTTAGAATTGTCTAAAGTAGCAAGGTCCACTGAGGTCTTACTACTGCTTGCTTTAAAATAGATGGTGCTGTACCTTCTGCAAAAGGTAAGATTTAACCAATCTTGCCATCTTGCTCCGCTAGTGGCTTTCACCAGCCAGGATGGACAAGGTCAACAATAACAGGTTTGGTCTCAAAGCTCCAAGCAACTTGTCCACATCCACAGGTTGAAGAAACTGAAATGTGTCAATCAGAATATGTCAAGCTGGCATCAAGGGCACATACATTGCTCATGATTTAAATACAGAGTGAAGTTGGAGCAGATATGGGCAACTTTATCAGCAAAGTGTTGGGTTTTTAAAAATAATTGCTCAAAGCGGGTTTTCAAAAGTTCGTTAGCTCCAGATGAAATAAGGTCCTAACCACTGGATAAAGCTCTGCTGGCTGGCACTGAACCGATGCGATGGTAGCAGAGAATTCAGATTTCTTTGCTGCCATCATAACTATAGAGTAGTCTCTAAAATGATCTAAAGCTTGTGTTTGATGTATCAAAAATCTTCATCCAATTATTATTTATTATTATTATTATCATTATTGTTGTTGTTGTTGTTGTTGTATTTATGTCCTGCCTTTCTACAAAAGTACACAAGGCAGCATAGGCAAAAATCAATGTCATACCAGCACAATCCCAAAGGTTACCTGGAATACAAATCAAACTACCATCACCCTACGCCATCTTCAGTCATTTCAGTAAACCAAAGAGCAGGAGCACTTGCAGGCAGGAGAGGGTGCTTGAGGTATTAGGAATGAAGCCCCAGCCACAACTTCATCCTCCAGAGCAGTCAGGAATCCATCAGTGTCTGAGGAGACCATTTTAATTGGCCCTTCACCCCTGCAGAGGTTAGGCATCTCAGGAAGCCTAGATGCTACCAGTTAAGGATAATTAATTACAATTAAGTGTAATTGTCATCCCCACCATCCTATCCCAGATGGACCACATCAAACGTGTGTGACATCACATGATCAACTGAGATAGGCCCATGGTGGTCAAGGAGGGCATGAAATTCTGAGCTGCTACAGATGAGGGGGGCTCAGGATGTGAAACCAGTACCACCCCCACCAGGGAAACTTTTGGGGAGACAGATGGATATAAGAATTCATTTTAAAATTCATTTTTCAAAAAAATTAAACGAGGGATATGAATGTTCTAAAGACATTAAAATTTAGATCTCTCAGTATAATACTGTCACAGTCTTCAGTACAGCCATCAAGAAAGAGCTTGCAATATGATGTGCTGAAGGTCCTCAGTGCCCCCACCAGTTTACTGTTAAAAGAGCATTTTTAAGGTCAATGAATTACTTCCTATATTTTCTATCCTTTCAAACTGCCGAGAAGAGCTGTTTGTACAGGTTTTGATAGATGGCTTTTCCTTATTTTTTCCAAGATTTTTTATGCTTGTACTTTTGTTATTATTGCATTCATATTGTTTGCTGCCCTGGGAACTTTTGAGTGTGTTGAAGATATGTGATATAAATTTAATGAATAAATTTATTGTGGAAGAACCCACTAGCAATAGACAGTGGGAAAAGGAGATGCACCCCCCTTTCTCAGCTTTTTTTTAGTGAGCAGTGCTGCTGAAGAAAAGTAATGGAGCAAAGAAATCTAAGAACCAGGGGGTTTTGCAGGGTTGGGGGTGAGAGGAGAACGTATAGAAGTGTACACCAACATTTGCCATCCTAGTGTCCTCCAGATAGACTACAACTCCCATCATGTTGAAGCCTCATTCATGCCATGCATTTAAAGCACTATGATAACATTTATTCCCCAAAGAATTCTGGGAGCTGTAGTTTGTTAAGGGTGCTGAGAGTTGTTTGGAGACCCATATTCCCCTCCCAAAGCTAGTTCCCAGAGCGGTTTTTACAATAAGTCAATCTTCACATGGAGCACTGGGAACTCCTTGTGAGGGGAGAAGGCAGTTTTGTGAGGGGAGAAGGCATCTCCTAACAACTGAGTACTGTTGACAAACTACAGCTCCCAGAATATTTTGGGGGGACCCGTGCTTTTTAGTGCAGTATTATAACGCTTTAAATGTACGGATAACTCAGTTGGTTAGAGCAGGGTGCTGATAATGCCAAGGTTGCAGGTTCAATCCCTGTCAGGGACAGCTGCATATTCCTGCATTACAGGGGGGTTGGACTACATGATCCTCAGGGTCCCTTCCAACTCTATGATTCTATGAATTTGGCCTGGGACTGATGGGAGCTGTAGTCCAAAACATATGGAGGGCACCAGGCTGGCAAAGGCTGCCACACTACTTGAAAGTGAGAGGGCCACAGCTCACGCAACAAATGTTTGCTGGCTAAAAGAAGTACAAAAGTTGACTAAAAGTCAAAAGTTTGCACAGAGTAGATGAGGACAGGGGGAGAGACAGGGAGAATATTTAAGCTGCCAGACAAAGAGTATCTCTTTTTTTTTTGGCATGTCCCCTTTGACAGCGGTTTGACCCACAGCAATCATCAGGTGATCACGTCTGGCTCTCTCCCCCGCCGCCCCCAAGTCTCACCTGATGACTGCTGCAGGTCAAGCCGCCGTGAAATGGGGCCAAGAATGAAACATGCAAACAGACAAATCTAGACATCTGGCAACCTCATCTGAGAAGAGTTCCAAATCGATCGTCTAGCAGATCTGTGCCAGGTGTGGAAAGGAACATCGTAGCGAGCCGCGCACTTGCCTGCATGCCAACCTGATCAGCACACAGACTGGTCCCCTCACTACAGCAGGGATGACTACCTCGTGGCACCCTTGTGCAACGGTGCCCTCGTTGGCTCTTGGAGGGCCCAGACACTTCACCCCACCGATCTGCTGACCTCCCTCATGTAGCTGCTGCAGTTCAGGTGAGGACAGGCGAATGCTGCGTGACGACCGAGAGAAAGAGAGAGGGGTGGAGAGATTTTGCACGCGGGGCGCGCCAGGGCGAATCTGCTACCTGGCAAGCGCGCTCGCTGCTCGCCAGCTGCAGGCTTGCCAAAGCAGCAGGCCCGGCCTACTTAAGGGAGGAAGAAGGGGCGGAGCGGGATGGCAGATTTAAACCTGAGAGAGCGTGAACTGGCTAGGGGCAGGCACGTGTTTGTGCCTGGAAGGATGGCGGCTCCCCGCAGGTCGCAGCGGCAGAAGCAGGCCAGGAGGACAAGAGGAGACACACACACACACACACACGATCAGCTCCATCCTTCTCCCTCCATGCAGGGAAAAGGGGCTGCCTTCTCCACCCATCTCTTTCCAAAGCGAAATTTCTAAGACAACAGATGCCAGGGCTCAACCTAACCCGGCCCCTCCCCTTCCACGGTGTGCCGGCGGCCTGGGTCACTCCGTGGGAGCGCGCTCTGCTCATGCGCGGAGGAACTGGCCACTCTCCGACTTGATTTGCATGGTCCCGGCGTTTCAAAAATAGGTTCAGGGACCGAGCCCGGGTTCAAAACTAAGTCCTGTCCGCGCAGCGGCTCCCATGGCGTCACCTCATTTCCCCTCTCCGTCTCCCCACTGATTCGCCCACAACGGCATGCATGTGCTTGTTTGAGGAAAGGCGCGCGCGCATACACACACAGTCTCGCTGGCCGGCTCAGGCTAGATCCGGGGGGTGCTATGAGCCTCTGTCTGGAAAGCTTCCCCCCTCCATTTTCCTCCCTCCGATGCGGACCATCATCCTCAAAATGGGAAAAAAGGATGCATTTTTCAGTCCTCTTGGGGTGGCACGACAAAGTTTACTTAGAGAAGGTTGTCAGGATCAAAGGCACTTTTAAGCCAAGGACATTGTATCCGAGACTTTTATTGTAGCAAGAGATCTCGCTGGAGATCAGATTTGGGATCGCGGCAGCAGGGAGGGAGAAACCGCCATAAAATAAAAAAGCACCTGACGAGTCTAGCCTAAAGTCTAGCTGTGAGCAGAAACTCCCTCCTACGGCAGAGTCAGAGAAGATGCAGGCCACTTCGTCAGCGGGAAATGCGTATAATTTTACATTTGTCCCTCTCACCTTCTTACTATTGCTTTGCCTGAATGCTGAATGTGACCAGCCTTACTACTTCTCGGCTCCCAAGTTCCCAGCCCCTCCCTGCCTTCCAGGCAACCGGCGGCAGGAAGAGGAACCCCTCCTCTCATCATCCTCTCCAAACCCATCCATAGAAAGTGATCCCAGCCCCACCGAGAGATGCTGGGAGCGGGGCTTCTTTATCAGCAACGAAGCGAGGAGGCTTTTTTTATTTTTGCATGGATCGAAACAAGCCTGTATTCACCTCCTACACACATACAAAAGGGGGTGGGGGGAGAGGAAACATGCATGGTGAGGGGTGGGGGGAGGTAAAGGACCCCGAGTAAAATTAGGAGTCACAACAGAAGAGAGGGTGCGAATTAAAGACGCATGGGGCGCAATGGGTGAAACAGAGCGAGGGCCTAATGCAAAACGGTGGTGCTGGAGAAGCAGATGGTTTCTAAGGACGAGGAACAATGTGGGAGATGTGCTCTATTATATAATATATCTATATACAGTATAGGCATCCAAATAAACAACAGGAACACTGTCTTCCCCAGAAGACAGTGGTGTTCTTGTTCCAGCCTGGGAGGGTTCCCAACACTAGACCCATTCACGGAAAGCGTTACCTACACGCGCGCGCGCGCGCGCCCCGGACGCACAGAGGCGTCTTGGGCACGTTGGGCGATCTGCATTCTCTCCCCTCCGCCACCGCTCGCCCCGCTCCCTCCCTCCTTCGCTTGTAATCCTTGCAACGGCAGGAGGGAGGGAGCGAGAGCATCACCCGGAGACGCACACGCTTTGCTCCCAGCCAGAGAGCACCGGCTCGCCCGGAGCTGCCGCCGCCGCCGCCGCCGCCACCATCATCACCACTCACCAGTTCTCTTGCATCCATTGAATCGCTTCATTCTCGTTGAACTGCTTCTCGAATTCGTATTCTTGCAGAGTCAACACTGACATGTTCATTGGAACGATCTTGGAGGGGAAGCTTCCTTACGCCTGGCTGACAATACAAGGTCTGCGAAATGCCCCCCTTTCCCCCCCGCTCAGCGTCTCGTCAGGTATCCCCACCACACGGCCTCATCCACCACCTTCTCCTTTTCTTCTTCGCCCCTCTTTCTCTCTCTCAGCTATATCCTTGTTGTAGCATTGCTTTTATCCTCTTCCTATAACCTCCTCTCGTGTCTGGAGATCTCTCCTCCTCTCCGCTTCTGCAATCCACCCTGGGCGGAAAGGGAGCCGCGGCGGTCTTAGTGCCCAACCCTCCTTCAGAGCCTCCCCAAGTCCATTCATTCCTGTTGGCTTCCCTAACTAGGCAAGCTTCCAAGTGTGGGTAGAAAAGAAACGGGTGGAGGGGCGGTGAGGCGGGGCTTGCAGCAGTGCGAAGGTTTTGCTTTCCTAACCATGCTGAGTGACACATGCAGGCGATTCCCACGCTTCCATACCGTGAAGGACCTTTTCTGCTCAGTTTGCACATCAGATAACACCTTCAACCTGGCCTTCAAACCTTGGCAGCAACACACTTTTTAGGGATGTGTTTTAAACTTGTCTTTACTCTCCAAGCCTTCCTTGATTCCTATCATTCCCATAACTTGATTAAAATGTTGATTGTGGGACACCTTCAGGAGAAAAAAAGGCTAAGGAGTAAACCCTAAGTCCCTAAGACAATTGGATGGCACCTTGTTTGCCCTCCTTCCAGCAACTCCTGCAGCCAAGCTGGTGACAAACATATTACTCTTCTTTCCTTTGGACCACATCAGTGAGGCTGAGAGGGGAGTCTTGTTGTCTGGGCCGCCCAGGACCTCCACGCACACTGCTCAGGCTTGCACCCCAGGGAGGTCATTTCAGTGCTGCTAACACAGCAGTTCATCTTCACCCCTGGAGGTGCACTCCACTGTTTCTTGAGATGGGCGGATGCCAACAAGTAAGAATGCACCAGTGCTAGGAAGAACCAATTGAGCAAGATCTATTTGGGGAATAGATTTGAGTAAGAGTCTCTGCGGAATATCTTCCTTCGGTGTCACTGGCATTGTTACAGGTGCCACATAATGCTCCTGGCCAGGGCAGGCCCACTCTTGAGGCAAGGTGAGGCAACTGCCTCAGGCGGCAGAATCCACAGGGGCAGCAGATCCAGCCTCCAGGTAATGTTTTGCCCACAGCTGCTACTGCAGTGGCAGTGACAGCAGCGACACGCTCCTTAGAGGCCTGATCTGCCCCCTCCTCAGCAGGCCCCCCTCTATAGGGGCCTCTCAGCCAATGGGAGGCATTTCTGGTCTCCTTCCACCCTTAGGGGTCTCCTGGATTCTGCATCCACCTTTTCCCCTCCCATTCCTTCAACCATCAGCTGGGGTTCATTTTACCCCCCCCCCCTTGTTCCCAGTGTAGATCTTTATCCCCAGCTTGATCTTGTTGTGTAGATCTTTACTCAACCCTCCTTCCCTGGTGAGGTGGTGCCATTTTGTGGTTTGCCTCATGTGTCAAAATGTCTTGTGCTGGCCCTGCTCATGGCATTCGTAAAGAAAATATTTTGACGTGGAGGCACCCATACTTTGTTTTTTTTTAATTTAAATAATATTTATTAACATTTTAAAGACTGCAAAAGAAAGACAAAGAATTAAACAAAACAAAACAATACAATACAAAAACAAAAACACCATACAACACCAACCCCCAAACATTAAATTAACAAAACCAAACAAACACAATTTAAAACACATCTAATAAGTTCAGTATCTTAACTTTCATTTACTTGTTTCAACAACCTCCTCACACCTCCCTTTTTGTATTCCACTTTAATTAACTGTTTCAGCAATTCCTTTCCATCTTCCTCTGTTTTCTGTCCTGTAATTTATCTTAACATATTCTAACCTTATTTTTCCCTTTAATATATTATTGTCTTAACATATTTTAACTTTATTTCCCCTTTAATACTCTAATAATCTATTTGTACTTAATTCCTTGTAACATTTCTACTAAAGCCATATAACTCCTTTCCAACATTTTTCTAACACTCATTAATTTTACAATATTTTTATAAATAGTCTTTAAACTTTTTCCAATCTTCTTCCACCGACTCTTCTCCCTGGTCCCGGATTCTGCCAGTCATATCCGCCAATTCCCTATAGTCAATCAACCTGGTGATCTTCTGTCCGATGCTCTTAACTCTTTTCCAAGTCCCTTCTGCGAGTCTTCTTCATATTTATACATGAACTTTAATTTGTCTTTCACTGATCTTGTTTTCATTTCCCTTCCTTTGAGGCTAAAGAGTAGATCTCGGGGACACTCCCACCTAAAGATGATTTTATTCCTTCTTGACAGGGCAACCAAATCTCTGTAGTTAAATCTAAGATCCGAAAGGTATTTCAGGACGTCTTTCAAAATTTCCACTCTTGACTGTTGTTCTTCTAAGTTCCTCTGGTATTTCCAACAGTCTCTTATTTTGTTCTTCTCTTTTTTCCCTCCTCTTCCAAGTCCGAGCCCTCACAGTTTTAATCTCTTCTTGACCCAAGTCCCGGTCCCAAAAGTCATTAAATTCCTGTGTAAGGAAATCTATCACACTTTCCTTCTCCAGTTCAGGTAGGGCTCTGATCCTCGAAATCTGATTTTCTTTAAATTCAATCATAGCAGGCATCAACCTTTGGTCATCAAATTGCATCTGTAAGGCTGGGACTCTCTCTCTCTCTCCAATTGTGTTACTTTAGGTTCAACGGCAATAACTTTCTCCCTAGCCTTCTCCGCAGTTTGCCATGTCAAAGTAGATTCCTATGTCAGTTTCTGAATCGTTTCTATATTGGTGTTCACTTTTTGTCCCAAATTGTCAATTTTGGTAGTTACCACATCCACCTTTTTGTGAAGCTGTTCCAATGAGTCACTTATCTTACATAATACAACCACTAAGGCCTCTTCTGTCAACATTCTTAACCGATTCAAGGTCCCCAGAATCTCACAGGTTTCTATCTTGTAGCTGGAAATTCCCCCAGCTCAACTCTTGTGACAGTTTCAAAAGCTTCCTCTAGAGGGAAACAGTTCCTCTAGAGGGAAACAGTTTCTATTTGTATTAGTCCTTTTAAACTCAATTCAAACAATAAAGTTAGTTGCAATTTTCTGTTACTTTTGCTCCTTTTTAAACGCAGACGGAGACCATGGAAACAATGTATTCCTCTTATTTAACTAACTGTCAGTGAAGGTTCTAATCATGGTCAGTCCTGTTGGCAGCCTGTTTCCAGGATCGGAGCAGTGGTATATTAACTCTGTTCGCTCTCTCCTGCAGGTATACTCAGTCCAAAACTTTCCCCCCTCTTTTCCTGCCACCAAGGGGGGTTTAGTATTTTTTTACTGATGGAAATTTAGTCCTTTACAATAGGCTTTCCGAGACTTCAGCTTGCATCCTCATTGCTTCAATCTTAATTAAATTAAGATGTTTAAAAATCCAATTCTCCGCTCTACTCACGGATAGTTGCTTTAAGATCAAATTGTCCACAGGAAAAAGTCAGCGCTCTCCGGCAACAGCTATGCAGCTTTGCTCCATGGAAGAAGCAGTCAATTCGAAGCATCGCGCCGCTCACCCCACGTCGCTCTGGATCCCCGAAACCGGGTTTCCCCACGAGTAGGGGAGGCGCAAAAGGTGCCAGCCGAATCCCACGTTCACAGGCTTCACCCGCCTGTGATTTCTAGTGGGTCTCCGCCTTCGCCGTGGCGGCCAGACCCGGATTCCTACGAAGCAAATTCCTCCCGATCAGAGGAATTCCGCCATTACTGGAGGCGCTAACCCGGAAGTCTGAGGCACCCATACTTTGGAGCACCCTGCTTATTCACATCAGGCAGGTACATTCTGGTGATTGCTACAAAAAAATTCTGTTTAGGCAAGTCTATCCAGACATGTGGTTATGCTGACATGTATTTTAATCTCGTTTTTAGCAAAACCAACAACAACAAACCACATTCTTTTTGAAGGTTTAATTGTTGCTTTTAACTGTGTTTACTGATAATTTCATTGTTTTATTCTTTTTGTTAACCACTTTGAGGGTTGTTGTTGTTTTTTAACAACCAATCAGTATCTAAATTTTGTGAAAAATAAATAAAATTATTGTCCTTTGTATTCTTCCTCACTGCCCTATACAAATGCAGTAGTGACTCTTTATTTTGTCTTGTCTTTTCTTTTTTAAAAAATGATGTCATCATACAGCTTGGGCCAAGCCTACTCTGATATGGGCGAAAGGATGAAGGGGAAATATCCAGAATGAACAAAAAAAGACCCACAGTTTCCCCTTATTTCCGCCATATGTTCAGCACTGCATTCACAGCAAATAGTGTCTAGGGAGCTACATAAGGAGATCGCTGCTGGATCAGGCCAGTGGCACATCTAGTCCATCATCCTGTTCTCAGAGCGGCCAACCAGATGCCACTCTGCTCACCTTTGATTCTTAGCAACTGGCGTTCACGGATGTAATGCCTCTGAAAGTGGAGGATACATAGATAGACATCATGCCTTGTAGATGCTGGTAGCCTTAGGCTCCACAAATTTGCCTAATTTTGCCTTGTTTAACTAGGTAGCTGCACATTTTACTGGGGAACCACTGAACTCAGGTTTGCATCTAAGGAATCATGCTCAGTTTCCAAGCTGCACCAAGTGCCTACAATTGTATCCTTTCCTATCTAGAAATAGATTGTGTCTTGTTAGTTTGTTTCGGTCATCAGTACTAGGTGAGAATCGCCAGTCCGCAGGCATTTTAAGCAATGTTCTGTTAGCCATTTTTTTCAGAGCATGCTTATAGCACTTATCAGGAATCTGTTAATTGGTTCTCCAGTTCCAATCAGTCCGCCCGTGATTACAAACAAAAAAAGGTGGATTAGAAACATTGTTTCAACTTCACAAATGCTAATCTAAAGAAAATCTGTGCGTGGGATTCCATTTCAGTTACCTTAACTGTGTGAAATAAAGAGTTGGATCTGAATAACCCCAGGGAGGATCCTAGCATGGGGGGAGATGTAATTGGGACCCCAAGAAGTGTCTGAGCTCAGGGAGGGTACAAGTATTTACAGGGAATAGAGAGCTGGATCTAGGGGAGGGACCAAGCAGGTTGGCAGAGGAGTGTACTGCCCCTGTGGAACCAGACACCCCATCTCAGATACCTCCTGTTGTGGAGCTGCTCCTCAGTGCCTCCTGCCAGTGAGGAGAGGAAATTGGATGCCCCGCCTCTGTCTCCAAGGTCATGGGGACCCCAGCACCAGTGCAAACAAACTTTGTAAGCTCAACTCACTTGAAGGAGTGTCCATCTGCTTGCCCAGTCCCAGGACTCTACCTGCTTGCCACACTAAGTGCTCTCTGCCTGCCCTGTCCTTCAAAAAGGAAGGTGCAGGGGTTATGTTGCTTGTTGGATAAATATCTTAGCTTGAGTTAGGGATTTGCCCAGCATGTGAAGACAGGCTCTGGGGGATTGAATGCATGAGACCAATAGCGGGCCCAGTTGTCAAGAAGGTGGTTTATGTGCATGCTGTAGGGGGGAGTGAAGGGCAGGTGGGGCTTATCAGCCTGGGAACGTAGTCCATCTAGGAGAAGGAAAAATCTGATCCATAACCTCTGCTGCTTTGCAGGATATCTCTGGGAGAAGAAAAGGCTAAGGACTAAACCCTTCACAAGGGTGGAGTCCCTAAGGCGGTTGGCATGGCATCTCGTACACCTCCTTCTGGCAACTCCTGTAGCCAATCTGGTGCCAAATGTATTGTTCTGCTTTCCTTCGGATCACAACAGTGAGGCCGAGAGTGGGATCTTGTCGTCTGGGCACCCCAGGACCTCCATACACGCTGCCCCAGCTGCTACCCAGGGAAGTCACCATGGTGCTGCCAGCACAGCCGTTTGACCATTGTCTCTCAAGACAAATGGATGCCAACAACAGCAACATGTATCTTGATCTTTATGCACCTGCTGAGTCTTGTAACCTGTCCCTTGCCTATGCGCCCATCAGATTTGTGGATTACAGACTTCAGCAGAAACCAAACGAGGCGTTTTGAGTTCTTCATCCAACAATGAGGACTAAAACAGTGTGTGGGTGGTTCCCATGTATACTTTATATTTTGGAAGTTAGATGTATATCCTGTTCTGAGGGATGCTACACTCCAACTGAAGGATCAGGTTCATAATCTGGGAGTACTCCTGGATTCCAACTTGTCACTGGAGTCTCAAATGACTTTTGTGAGTAGGAGTGCTTACCTCCAGCTTTGGCTGGTTTGCCAGTTATGGCCATTCTGGGTCAGGGATAGCCTGGCTTCAGTTGTTCATGCTCTAGTGACCTTCCACTTGGACTACTGCTATGTAGCCTACGTGGGGCTGCCCTTGAAGATTGTCTGGAGGCTGCTGTGTGTGGGCAACCCTGTGACACCAGTCCTGAAAGCAATGTCCTGTCTTCCAGTGAACTACTGGGTCCAAATCAAGGTGCTAGTACTAGCATATAAAACCCTAAAAGGCTATAAGGATTTGCTGAGCTAACAATTTAATTTGGAATACAAGAAGGGGAGGTGTGAGGAGGTCTGAGAAATAAGGTAAAAGAAAATAAGAAATTGAAATTTCATGTGTTTGTATTTTTGTATGTTTGTTATTTTTGTTTGTTTTTGTTTTATTATTGAAACTGCTAATAAACATTTAATAATAATAAAAAAACCCTAAAAGGCTTAGGGACCAAATACCCAAAAAAACACCTTTCCCAACTACTTTGGGCCCTGCGTTCAGCAAGTGAGGCCTCGTTTGTGCTGCTGCTACAAGGGACTGCACAGTTGGCAGGGCCTGAGTTGAGAAGGCCCCAGTGGTGGACCCCTGGTTGTGTAATGTGCTCCCTAGTGAGGTGCACCTGTCTCCATCATTATTATCAGGATAAATTTGAAAACATCCTGCTTAGGCAGGCATTTGATGGCTGAATAGCACTGTTCCATGCATAAATATTGGTGTTTTCTTAATATCTCTTTAGGCATGTCCAGCTCATCCTGATTTGACTCTTAATGTGATGCACCTTCTGATTTGTGTTTATCGCAAATGATAATCAGATTATTGGGCATAGCTTAAATACATATTAAATCATCTGTGTGGGCTGGGGCTGATGTCATTCAAAACATCTGGATTACACCTAGTTGAGAAAGGCTCTAATCCACTTGTCCTGGTTCCATTTGTTCTTTTCGTGTTCTGTTCTGCCTTCCAGTTTCTGCAACCAGAGGACATGGACAAGACTCTTGAAGGGGTGAGAGCCACAACTAGCACTCTTGATCTTTACCTATTCCTGGATTATATTTGCTACAAGAAGACTAAGCAACTGGACCAGGAGGGTAGTAAATGCCTACACAATGGAGAAGGTGGTTCCCATAAACCCGAAGAGGACTGTGGTTAGATGACATTGTTTCTCTTTAAAAAGCCCACATATGATTTGGCTAACCCTATTAATTTTAGACAAATGGTCTACTTGAGGAATATATTGGAGCATATTGTGGCAACCCAGCTCCAGAGATTCTTGGAGGAGGATATTTTGAACCTTTTCTGTCACTTTTGATTTGGTTTTGGGACACAGATAACCTTGGTTGACTGATTGAAGGTTCTGTGCTGGGATATAGAAAGGACCATGAACCTGGATCTCAAGGGACAATACTGGATCCAGGAATACCCCCAAATGATAAACCTGCCCCTTCCAGGGGAGTGCAACCCTGTCTACAACAGGCCATCTTCTCACCTCCTGGATTTGAGAACTTGGAACACATAACTCCTCTGTCTATTAGGATTCAATTTCAATTTCCTGGTCCACATCCAGCCCATCACTGCCACCAAACATCTGTAAGCCGGATTCGGATGGAACAGAGGGACAGATAGAGCTGGGTGTCATCTGCAAATTGGTGACGTTCCTGATGACTTCCCAGAGGCTTCATATACAAGTTAAATAGCACGTGGGAGAAGATGGCAAGCTCTTGTGGCACTGAACAGTGACTTCCCATAACAACTTTATGGAAATGGCCCTGGAGCTAAGAGGAAACACTGAAGTGCAGTACCTACAACTCCTTGAGCTGCATCAGAAGGATAATGGTTAATGTATTGAAAGAGGTCAAGAAGAAAGAGTGGGGCTTAACTGCCCCTATCTCTCTCCCAGTAAATGTCATCAACCAGGGCAACCAAGGCAGTTCCAGTGCCATGACCAGGCCTGAAGCCAGACTGAAATGGATTTAGATATATTCAGTCTCTTCTAAGCATTCCTGAAGCTGGACCACCACCAACCTCTTAAGCACCTTGCTCTCTGTATGTGGGTCCCCCATGCACATCTTGTAACAACTAGAAGACATGTATTCAGTGTTATGGGAACATGTCTGTGGAATTCCCTCCTGAGATCAGACAAGCACTCTGCTTGCTGAACTTCAGGCACATGGCACAGACATTTTAAGGTAATGCTCCAGCTTATGTTTGGTTTTATGCTGAACATTTATTGTTTTCTTCTCTGTATGGTTTATTTTTATATACACTGCTTAGAAATGCTAATGATTATGCAGTATAAATGCCTTAAATAAATAACAATGGACAGTGATTTAATTTTTACATGTTCATCTACACAAACAGTTTGCCCTCCTTTTGGCCTTCCCTCTTTCAAAAGTTAGGTATTTTAATTGATGTCAATGGGAGAGCGAAAGAGCAATCCCATGCCCAACTTCCTAGGAGTAAGCCCAATTGACCTCAGTGGAATTTGCCTTTGAATAGCTATGCAGAATACTAAGATATATGTTTACTCCCAGCTAATGGATTCAAATTGCAGCCTAGTCACTTAATTCTTTTACACCCTATTTTTCATCAAAGGAGCTTAGGGTGGTGTTTATAGTTCTCTCCCCACCCCATAGTGACATTTTATCCTGGCAACAACCCTGTGAGGTAGGTTTGGCTGAGTGACTGCCTGGCTCAAAGTCACGGAGTGAGCCTCGTGGCCAAGTTGGCACTAGAATCCTGCTCTCCCCCAGGTCCTAATCTGACACTCTAACCACTACACCATACTGTCTCTCAGCAATTCAGCGAGGCAACCAAGTTTACCGTTCCAATATCTTCCTCAGAGGCAACTGAGGAAAGCTTTCACTGTTAGGTTCGAGGAACGCACTTTCCTTCCCTAGATAAGACGAAATCTTAGCAAACTACACTTCGCGTGCTTTAAGACCCAGGAGCGCCCTCGTGGTCTGCAGTTGGCGAAGCCGACAGGTTTCCTAGCGGAATGTCACAATGGACTGCACCACCGAGAGCTGGCAAGGGGTGTGTGGATAGAGACTTTTTAAACATTTCTATATGAAAGATATGCGATGCACTGAATCCACAGTGCCGAAACATGAGTAAGTGGAAGAGATTTTTTTTTTTTAAAAAAAATAATCCGCTGCAGGGGGACCGACTTAGCTCAGGGGCGCGCGCCGAACTCAAGCAACCGGTTTCGAGGCATTTATAAACCGGCGAGAGAAGTTGGGCGGTCCAGCTTCCCCCTCACCTTTGTCTCACTTCGAACGAGCCCAGGGTCTAGATTGTTCTGCAAACTGGCGGTATGAATGAAATGACGTCACGCCCAGCCGAATGCCCGCGAAAGAGGCAGAGCGCGGAGCAAGAGGGAGAGCAGCGCGGCGGAGGGGGCGCTTCGCCATTATGCCGGCCCACGGGCTGTAGGCGTGTCCTTGGCCAATCATCCGATGTGCGGCGGCTTAAGTAAATAAATATATTTTTTGCAGGTGAGACTACCAGCGCCAGATCACCACCAGCTGAACAACAACAGCAGCATTCCAGTGGGATAGATTTCCAAAGGCGTTTGCATTTTAGTCTTGCAGCTTTAACTACTCATCCTTACTACCCACCCATACACCCCCGAGGAAAATCGCTTTAAAGAAAGCTGACACATGTACATCGTACTTCTGCCAAAGGTGATGGCGCTTTCCCTTCATGACATGCAGAGCTTCACATGTTGATTTATGCATAGCAAATCCATATCCAAGTAGAAAGAGCACAGACCTGGCTGGCTAGGTTTCTTTTCTGGCCAATAGCCAGCCCTATCTTGCCCTATCAGGGACGCAGGTGGCGCTGTGGGTTAAAGCCTCAGCGCCTAGGACTTGCCAATCGAAAGGTCGGCGGTTCGAATCCCTGCGGCGGGGTGCGCTCCCGCTGCTCGGTCCCAGCGCCTGCCAACCTAGCAGTTCGAAAGCACCTCCAGGTGCAAGTAGATAAATAGGGACCGCTTACCAGCGGGAAGGTAAACGGCGTTTCCGTGTGCGGCTCTGGCTCTGGCTCTGGCTCTGGCCAGAGCAGCGATGTCACGCTGGCCACGTGACCCGGAAGTGTCTCCGGACAGCGCTGGCCCCTGGCCTCTTAAGTGAGATGGGCGCACAACCCCAGAGTCTGTCAAGACTGGCCCGTACGGGCAGGGGTACCTTTACCTTTACCTTTATCTTGCCCTATCATGGGCAAGATGTTTCATCTCACTTTGGTGATCAGCTAATGTTAGTATTGTGTGGTTTTTTTTGTGTGGGGTAGGATATATGCTTGAGCCCCCTTCAGGTTGGATTCAATACATGGAATAGCCAGGCTATTTTCTTGGTGAGGTAATGGCCCTCTGTGTACCGGCCATTAAGGTAACAAAGGAAGTGGCTCTGTGGCAGATAACAAAGGATGTCTCCCTCTCACCTTGCTGGTACGTAGTTAGAAAGACAAAGGACAGAGTGGAGTTATGTGAGCTAGAAGCTGGAAGTGTGCAGGCTGGGCTGCTGGGAGACACAGCTATGCCCGATTTCTGTTGGAACCCAAGGCTGTGGCCAAGGGAGAAGCAAGACCCTCTTGGGTGTTAGTGTTGTGAGCCAATCCATCATAGGTTCAGGTTGTATATAGAGTGGTACCTCAGGTTAAGTACTTAATGTGTTCTGGAGGTCCGTTCTTAACCTGAAACTGTTCTTAACCTGAAGCACCACTTTAGCTAATGGGGCCTCCTGCTGCTGCCGTGCCGCCGGAGCATGATTTCTGTTCTCATCCTGAAGCAAAGTTCTTAACCCGAGGTACTATTTCTGGGTTAGCGGAGTCTGTAACCTGAAGCGTATGTAACACGAGGTACCACTGTATGTGTAAATTGACCATATACCATAAAGACACCACAGTCTCCGCTGTCCCTCACGCTGAAGGGTAAGCGCCTGGAAGCTCTGGAATCACACTGCTTTGAGATTGGGGTGGCATGCAACAGTATATTACTTTCTCATTACAAGTGTGCAGCTTCCATAGGCTAAGGTTGCAAATCCTCAAACCAGTTGAACAAGATTGCTTGGCTTTAAGCCAGTTTCCTAAATGCAGCTGAACCACTGTAGATCCTATCATTCCAGTTTAACTAGTATGTTAAACGTAGTTTACTGTTGCATTTCTGTCACTTCAAGCTTTCTTTGTCACAATAACGGCCTGACCCAAAACATTATTATTAGTAGTATTAGTGTTAGCATTATTAGTTTATTTATACAGTATACTGCCTTTTCCCCTCATAGGACTCATGGTGGCTTACAGTTAAAAACAAGAATCGCTAAAAAAAACCCCAGAAAAAAACCCATCATTAAAAAAACAACTAAACACTGATAGAACTAAAACTACAAACATATATATAATCTGTTTAAAACATACTAGTAATTACAATATAAACAGCACAGCAACAGCACTTTAATTAAAAGCAGTCATTTCCCCCCCCAAAAAACTTGTAGGAACAAGAAGGTCTTCACACCGGCCAGTTGAAGGACAACAAGGTGGAAACCAGTCTATGTTCTCCAGGGAGGACATTCCAGGGCCTGGGAACAACCACCGAGAAGGCCCTTTTAAAAGAGAAATCCCACAGATTTATTCAGATTTATTGGAATTCTTAGTAAGCAAATGTAGACTGAATACTAGATACACTAGCTAGTAAATCCACTCAAAACAGTGAACTTCAAATGAAACAGGAAGCTGCCTTACAAGGAGTGAGGCTATTGGTCCACCCAGCTCAGTATTGTTTACACCGACTGGCTGTGGCTGTCCATGATTTCAGACTGTGGTCTCTGCCAACCTCACCTGGGAGAGGTAAGAGAGGTGGACCTGGGATACAGGGCACTGGACTTGGGATATTCTACATGCAAAATGTAGGGTGTACCGCAAAACAACAACTCTTCTAATGTATAGGATTGTGTTACAACAATGAATAAAATATATAGCTTTTGAAATTCAGCTTTATTTGAGGAACCAAAAATAAAATAAAATAAAAGAACATGCAGAGTCCTACAGTGGTATGTGTGATTACTCTCTACGTACTGTATTCCAAAACATTTGCTCTGTAATAATTTCAGGCTTTCTTTTCTGTATCAGATTTCTTCGCTGTTTCTATAGACACTCACTGGCTTGTTTCTAACAGATGCAGAACCCCCTGCAAAATCACACACATACACACATCAGGAACTATCTAGGCTTGAAGGTTCCCCCATCCCTTCATCAAATATCTCTACCCAAGAGGTGTTTGCAGTGTGCACAGAACAGATACACATTGAAGAGGAGCTTGCATGAGGGTCTTCCAGATTCCCTCAGGCCTTTGCTCTTCAAATGGCACATATTTCTGCCTATTCAGTGAGTGCAGATTTCTTTTCCAGTTTTGCTGCTCCCCATCTCTTCCGATGGGTTAACAGAACCCTCTTTTTAGTCCTCTTGAACTGCTGTTCGTATGAGACAGCAACAGCAGCTTAGAGCTCTTTGCAGAAAGACCAAGGTTTAATCCTTGACATCTCGTCTTAGAAGAATCAGAACAGGGGTTCCCAAACTTTTCCAAGCCATCATCTCCTTGATTCTATAAACTCATCCCTGGTATGCTCTACCCTATAAAAAGCATTACTGTATTCAGAATAGTGGTTTGCACAACCCACTAAGGAAGATAATAACATAATGAAATAATGAAATTCAAAATAGTTGCAATTAATTGCATATTTATTCAAAATCCCATTAAGACTAAATAGTTTAACTACTTCAGCAAAACTTCATCCAGTGATCTCTTGTCATTTTCACCTTCAGTGCCCCCTTGCCTCTTAGGGCCCCACTAGGTAATCCTACCAGCCTCTTCTGAGATAGAAGGTGCTGGGAAAAATCTCTCTTTGAGAACCTGGATGTCCCCTGCCAATCTGAGCAATCAGAAATGAGTGGGCAAGATGGCCAAGTTGTTTTTGTTGTTATTATTATATGCATTTTTGTGTTTTTATCTTGAAAACCACTCTGTGATCTTCAGATGAAAGTTGGTATTGAGATTTTAATAATAATAATAATAATAATAATAATAATAATAATAATATAACAACAACAACAATGTTTGATTTGCTGTGAGGCAAATCTAGACTGTTTTTGTGATGTTCCAGGCAACCAACACATCTGATCTGTGCATAAAGCATGCTTTGAACAGGTAGAACCTGCTTCCCCTTAAGCAAAATTGTCAGGCGTCATTTACATCAGTGATGACAATATGGGAAGTGCAATTTCCAGAGCTTAGCATCTCCAGTTCTACATGTGTCTCTAGACTCTTACCTGCATGCCTAAACAAGTAGTTAAGGAATATCAGACCAATAATAATGCAAAAGACTCTCCTCCCTGAAAGAGAGGGGAGTGGTTGTGGGCGGGAGCCCGAACACCGCCCCTAGCAGGGGGCGTTGCCCCCCAGCCTCCAGCTCACCTGGCTGGAGCTCACGCCCCCCCCCCCCGGTGGCCGTCCAACCAGGTGCCGTGGGGGGGGGGCGTGTCCAGCAGCCTTTATGCTGCAGTGCCAGTCTCTCCTCGGCCTCATTTCTCTTCGTCGTCCCGTGCGAGTCACCCACCCTCCACTCCCTTTGAGTTAGGGCTTAGGTCATTGGCCTTGCTATGGACCTTAGGTTGGTCGCCCCGGTTGCCCAGGGGGCCTGGTAGGAGTTTTTCCATTTGGCATTAGGCTTTTTGGTTTTTTCGCCTACCTCATATCAATCGTCACAACTTTGTGTGGTATTGGTGGGTAGGTTAGGCATTGGAATAATGTGTTGTGGTGTGTCGAAGTGCTAGGTGTGGCCATCGCCTATGCCTTCAATTTCTAGGGGTATTCCGTTAAAGGAATCTGGCAGTCATGTATTCCGTCCAAAGCCTGCTTGGCGGGAGGCCATGGCACGACCCTCGGTGACATCAGGGGTGAGCCTATAGTTGGATTAGCATCAACAGGTGATGAACCCCTGGTGAATAAACTCACTTGTTACGCGATCCAATGCCTAAGCCAGTACCTTTTCTTCGCTGTAATCAATAAAGTTGTGGCCTTTTCTTGCCCATTAACCTTATATCACGTGTCCCTGTGTTTTCATTTCCCTTCGCGGGGGTCGGGTCCTCGCACCACAACTGGGCCTTTGAGCATTCTCAGCATCTTTTCTCTCTCTCCAAACACTGGGTGAGCTGCTCAAGATACGAA
The DNA here is from genome assembly GCF_951804945.1 of Podarcis cretensis. NCBI lineage: Eukaryota > Metazoa > Chordata > Lepidosauria > Squamata > Lacertidae > Podarcis > Podarcis cretensis. The sequence goes on from NC_137178.1 coordinate 25,773,218, forward strand.
GCTTGGATGCCCACGCAGAGTTAAAGTGTCATTCTCTCCTGTCCCATGCTTGTTTCACTATGTTCACTATTCAGTCAAACTAAGTTCTCAGCAACAGTGAATCAGCTTTCCTAATTCACTTGAAGATTAAAGTAGAAGTTACACCATTCAAGTGGATTAGAATGTTTTGGGTGTTGCTTCCCCCAATTAATGTTGTGATTATTACTGTTTGTTTTGAGATTACAGTGGTACCTTGGCTAGCATCTGCATGGTGGTCCTTTCTGGCACTGGGTGAAGATGTTTTCCCCAGGCTCTTCAGCTTGTTTGCTTTCAAGTACAGTGGTACCTCGGGTTAAGTACTTAATTCGTTCCAGAGGTCTGTTCTTAACCTGAAACTGTTCTTAACCTGAAGCACCACTTTAGCTAATGGGGCCTCCTGCTGCTGCCGCGCTGCCGGAGCACAATTTCTGTTCTTATCCTGAAGCAAAGTTCTTAACCTGAAGCACTATTTCTGGGTTAGCAGAGTCTGTAACCTGAAGCGTATGTAACCTGAAGCGTATGTAACCCGAGGTACCACTGTAGTACACACCCTCCAACATTTCTCCAATGAAAATAGGTACCTCCTATTCAATAGTAGTAGTAGTAATAATAATAATAATAATAATAATAATAATTTTACTATGTATATCCCACCCATCTTACTGGGTTGTTCCAGCTACTTGGGGCAGCTTCCAACATATATAAAAACATATTAAAACATTAAACATTAAAAAAACTTCCTATACTGGGCTACCTTCAGATGGCTTGGGGGTCGGATAACTCCATACTGATAACTTCTGCTGTTTCTAGTTGGTTTTAGATTTCATGTTTATGCTTTATTTTTGAACTTTATGAGCATAAGAGCCCTGCTGGATCAGGCCAGTGGCTCGTGCCGTCCAGTATACTGATCTCACAGGGGCTGAACAAATGAAGATAGAAGGACCTGAGTGCAAAAGGACCCTCCTTGCTTACCATTTCTCAAATCTGTATTACTTATACCCAGAGAATGTTTTGTTAATGGGACTTATAAATATTGTGATTAAATAAATGTAATATAAAGATATAGAATTAGCACTGTTAGTTAATCTCTCTTGATTCACATAGGTCATGCAATAGTCAACATTCAGAGTTCATGGAAATTTTGTAAAAACTACCTGAATTCCCAAAGATGGCAGCATTTCAATGCATATATTTTGTATTACATCTCCCCAGAGGGTGTTGGGTTATACTTGACTAAGTCCTGCTCAGAGTAGACCTGTGTCTAACTCCAAGGCCATTGATTCCATCTAAGGTCTGTTCTGTGTATGACTTATTCAGAAATAGTCCAGTATGACTTTAGGTTGCCACCCACCACCGTTCATTCTTAAACCAAAGTCTAAGGTTAGATGGAACATTACAGAGATTGAAGTATTTGTTTATTTTGTGCCTTTATACTGTATTTTAGCTTGTGAACTGCCTGGAGATATTTGGATGAATGGTGGTATATAAAATTAATTAATAAATAGTAGTAGTAGTAGTAGATCCAAGCCTAAACTGCAATGTAAGCCTGCAGGCATGGTCTGTTTCATTCTTTAAAAGTTTTTGCAGTGCCTAGGGCTCTCGATACTTAACAATTATAATTGGTAGTAACAACAGTGTTCATCATCACTATAATACAGTAGTAGTAATGTGGCCAGCATTAACCTCTGTATGATTAGTAACAAACCACATCTTTCTTCGTAACTCCCTGTTTATAATCCTCTTAGGTAAGTGTCTCCATTTTGCCTGGAAAAGTGACCTCACATAGGACAAGTCACAAAGGGTGAGAAAAGAGCAAGCATACAATGGCTATCCTTTGTTGATATAGACCATTGGGGTGTCTCTCATGTTTATTTGGCAGATCTGGGTTCTCCAGAATATGTGTAAATCCTTTCCACTCAGTCCTCCATGTGATTAGGTCTTGGAGTACCCCTATTAGTTGGCTTCTTAAAGACCTAGAAAAGGGAAGGCACACACAGCAGTACACATCAAGGTTAGGAATCCCCACCCAAAGGCTGCACACTGCACCCTCTTTGTACTACACACATATTCACTCCCCCTATGGTAGGGAAAAGGAAATGGTAGGGAAAAGGAAGTTCTACTACAGTCCCATGGACTGCAAGAAGATCAAACCTATCCATTCTTAAGGAAATCAGCCCTGAGTGCTCTCTGGAAGGACAGATCCTGAAGCTGAGGCTCCAATACTTTAGCCAACTTGTGAGAAGAGAAGACTCCCTGGAAAAGACCCTGATGTTGGGAAAGATGGAGGGCACAAGGAGAAGGGGACAACAGAGGACGAGATGGTTGGATAGTGTTCTTGAAGCTACTAACATGAGTTTGACCAAACCGCGGGAGGCAGTGGACGACAGGAGTGCCTGGTGTGTTCTGGTCCATGGGGTCATGAAGAGTCAGACACAACTAAACAACAACAACAACAACAACAACTAAAGATAAAGGTAAAGGACCCCTGGATGGTTAAGTCCAGTTAAAGGCAACTATGAGGTGCGGCATTCATCTCGTTTTCAGGTCAAGGGAGCTAGCATTTGTCTGCAGACAGCTTTCCAGGTCATGTGGCCAGCATGACTAAACCACTTCTGGCGCAACGGAACACCGTGACGGAAACCAGAGCACACAGAAATGCCATTTACCTTCCCGTCGCAGCAGTACCTATTTATCTACTTGCACTGGCCTGCTTTCAAACTTCTGGGCTGGGACATAACAACGGGAGCTCACCCCATCGTGGGGATTTGAACCACCAACCTTCTGATTGGGAAGCCCAAGAGGCTCAGTGGTTTAGACCACGGCATCACCCGCATCATGGAAGTTCCACTAACATTTATCAATACCCATCCTCTCCATTATCTTATGTGGTGGGGCAGGGGCAGGACCCCACTCGCTTGTTTTATAATACTCTCTCTCTCTCTCTCTCTCTCTCTCTCTCTCTCTCTCTGTGTGTGTGTATGATTCAAAGAGCATTGACATCTACCGTAATTATAAGAAAAAGAATATTTGAAAAAATAGACAGACTAGGCAAATAATGGCTGAGGAAGATAAATGGGGGAAAATACTAGTTAAAGGGGGACGCGGGTGGCGCTGTGGGTAAAAGCCTCAGCGCCTAGGGCTTGCCGATCGAAAGGTCGGCGGTTTGAATCCCCGTGGCGGGGTGCGCTCCCGCTGCTCAGTCCCAGCGCCTGCCAACCTAGCAGTTCGAAAGCACCCCCGGGTGCAAGTAGATAAATAGGGACCACTTACTGGTGGGAAGGTAAACGGCATTTCCGTGTGCTGCGCTGGCTCGCCAGATGCAGCTTTGTCACGCTGGCCACGTGACCTGGAAGTGTCTCCGGACAGCGCTGGCCCCCGGCCTCTTGAGTGAGATGGGCGCACAACCCCAGAGTCTGTCAAGACTGGCCCGTACGGGCAGGGGTACCTTTACCTTTTACTAGTTAAAGGTACTTCCATATGAATTCATACTTTGCAGGGGCTATATTGAGATAGGGGCGACTCTTAAGATACGTTGTAAAGGTCCACCCAATATCCACACAATCCTCAAGCTCTGTGGTTCCCTGCAGCACATGCTGATGATAAGTAAGTTTTTCCATGACTGCAGTACACTCCATATGCTTCTCCGTCTGCTTCTCCATCTGTCACAAGTATTATAAATCAAGGCTGATCTTCATAAGCCTGGTGGAAAAGAAGCACTCGGTGCACCTGGTAGTTTCGCAAGGGCCCTTCAGGAACTCATAACTCACCAGTGCTCACCAGGGCCTTTTCAGTTGTGGCTCCCTGTTTATGGAATGGTCTCCCCAGTGAGCTCCAACTGGAGCCATCACAAAGATCTGCTAAAACCGTTACTCTTTCCCCAGGCATTTGATAGACTATGATGATGTTGACTTTTATTGAGCTGTTGCTGCTACTTTATTGAGGGTCACACATTGATTTTTTTAAAATTAACAATTATATGTTTTGTTATTATAAAGTATTTTGTCCTCACAACGACCTTGTGTGGTAGGGCAGGCTGAGGGTGACTGATAGACTGTGAGCTTCGTAGTCGAGTGAGGACTACAACCCTGGTTTCTCTCAGGGCCTAGTCCGATACTAACCACTATATCACACTGGTTTAAAGGCAAAGTTACCTAATCTGCACTTTTTGAAACAAAATATGCACTTGCAATGCAGTTCTCCAGCCAGGTAATGTCTATAAAAATGCATATACCGGTGCAAAGTGTCCATAAAAAATGCATATATTAGTGAAAATAAATGCATTTATTTGGAAACATTATTTGCAAATATATGTATATGAGGGGGGGGGGGGGATATTGCATAGATAGAGGTGTATCTTCTGGCAGCTCCCTCACTGTGAGAAGCCAAATTACAGGGAACCAGGCAGAGGGCCTTCTCGGTAGTGGCGCCCTCCCTGTGGAACACCCTCGCACCAGATGTCAAAGAGAACAACAACTACCAGACTTTTAGAAGACATATGAAGGCAGCCTTGTTTAGGGAGGCTTTTAATGTTTGATGTATTACAGTATTATAATTAAAAAAAAATTTTTTTGGAAGCCGCCCAGAGTGGCTGGGGAAGCCCAGCCAGATGGGCAGGGTATAAATAATAAATTATTATTATTATTATTATTACTACTACTACTACTACTACTACTACTACTACTACTATATCTTAGGAGAAAATTGTATTAAAATGCTGATGTATTTTCTTGAGATCTTGCAGTTTGTTTTTTAAAGCAAACTAATGTATAAACCTAGGGACGCAGGTGGCGCTGTGGGTTAAAGCCTCAGCGCCTAGGACTTGCCGATCGAAAGGTCGGCGGTTCGAATCCCTGCGGCGGGGTGCGCTCCCGCTGCTCGGTCCCAGCGCCTGCCAACCTAGCAGTTCGAAAGCACCTCTGGGTGCAAGTAGATAAATAGGGACCGCTTACCAGCGGGAAGGTAAACGGCGTTTCCGTGTGCGGCTCTGGCTCGCCAGAGCAGCGATGTCACGCTGGCCACGTGACCCGGAAGTGTCTCCGGACAGCGCTGGCCCCTGGCCTCTTGAGTGAGATGGGCGCACAACCCCAGAGTCTGTCAAGACTGGCCCATACGGGCAGGGGTACCTTTACCTTTACCTTAATGTATAAACCTGGATAACTGACCTCAAGAAGGAAAAAGGAGAAACTGAAAGAAACAGAAACGGACAGATCTGCCCATTCCTGCACACAACCCAGCAGCCCTTGAATCTGCGTCTGATGGACACAGTGTCCGCGCCAGACCCCAGCATTGCTGGGCACACGCCAAGTTCCCAACAGGGAGCCCATGCACTGCTGCTTGTCCTCCTTGCCGCTGCCGCCTGTTCACTTGCCCTTTCAAGGGTGAGTGAGCAATGAATGAGAGGAACATGGAAGAGAAGTGCAAATGTAAACACATTGCTGAAATGAGCAATGGGCTGGCTCTTCCTCCTTAAGAGAGGAATGGAGGGAAGGGAGGTGAAAGGTATGAGGACAAAAGTTTTTTGCTGCTGTTCTCTTGGTTCATGCACTGTACTAATTCTGGAGAAAGTGATGAATAGCAGGCAAAAAGCTGTTCCTCCACTTTGAGGCACCTGCTTTGGCACTAGGCAGTGCTGAAGCACAGGTTCATTAGTTCTGCTGCACCATCTGGAAGCTGTAGAGAGTAGAACATAAAAGGAAATTCTGGTCAGGTACTGCTTTCTACATTTCAAATAAATCTATACAATTTAGTCCCAGGAGAGCAAAAACCCAGAGCTTTGACTTTTCGATACATGTGACCCTAGCCCTCTTCAGAAGGATCTCCCACTTTTGGCTCCTCTCACTTTCTCTTTTTATTCAGTTTTGATTGCCACATGTCTGCAAAACATTTGCAACTGTGTCAACAGTTTAGTGTGAGGCAAAAACATTCCTCTTATCCCAGGCCTTTGGCTAATTAATCAATCTACAGTGGTACCTTGGGTTACATATGCTTCAGGTTACATACGCTTCAGGTTACAGACTCCGCTAACCCAGAAATAGTGTTTCAGGTTAAGAACTTTGCTTCAGGATGAGAACAGAAATTGTACTCCGACGGCGCGGTGGCAACGGGCGGCCCTATTAGCTAAAGTGGTACCTCAGGTTAAGAACAGTTTCAGGTTAAGAACGGACCTCCGGAACGAATTAAGTACTTAACCTGAGGTACCACTGTATGGCCTTTTAAACTGCATGTGAGTATTGTTTTTGTTTGTTGTTATGCTCTGTATTTTTGTGTTTTTATATTGTACACTGCCCCATGATCTTTGGATGAAGGGTGGTATAGGAATTTAATAAAGAATGCTAAGAAAAAATAGATGTGCCCATGTTTCTATGCAATTCTGCCTAATGGGCTCATTTTTTGGTAATGGTTTGTTGCCAATACTGGGAACAGTCATCAGGTGATTTGGGGTCAAGTTCTAACAATGTACCGATGACACCCAGCTCCATTTTCCTGTTTCATTAGTGTCAGAAGGAAAGCTCTTGAATTGATGTCTGGAGGTGTATGGACTGGGTGTAGGCAAACAAATTGAAGATAAATCTGGATTAGATGGAGGTGCCATGGGTGGTTGCTGCACTTCCCTTGTCTGTTAATGAAGGATCACTGTGACCTATTCAATTCTGAAACTAGGCCTGAATCCAGATTGGAATGAATCCAGATTATCAATAATAATAATAATAATAATAATTTATTATTTATATCCCGCCCATCTGGCTGGGCCTTCCCAGCCACTCTGGGCGGCTTCCATAAAAACCAAAAATACAGTAAAATCACACGTTAAAAACTTCCCTGAACAGGGCTGCCTTAAGATGTCTTCTGAATGTCAGGTAGTTGTTTATCGCTTTGACATCTGCTGGAAGGGCGTTCCACAGGGTGGGCGCCACTACCGAGAAGGCCCTCTGCCTGGTTCCCTGTAGCTTTGCTTCTCGCAATGAGGGAACCGCCAGAAGGCCCTCGGCGCTGGACCTCAGCGTCCGGGCAGAATGATGGGGGTGGAGACGCTCCTTCAGGTATACTGGACCGAGGCCGTTTAGGGCTTTAAAGGTCAGCACCAACACTTTGAATTGTGCTCGGAAACATACTGGGAGCCAATGTAGGTCTTTCAAGACCGGTGTTATATGGTCTCGGCGGCCGCTCCCAGTCACCAGTCTAGCTGCCGCATTCTGGATTAGTTGTAGTTTCCGAGTCACCTTCAAAGGTAGCCCCACGTAGAGTGCATTGCAGTAGTCCAAGCGGGAGATAACCAGAGCATGCACCACTCTGGCGAGACAGTCCACAGGCAGATAGGGTCTCAGCCTACGTACCAGATGGAGCTGGTAAACAGCTGCCCTGGACACAGATTTGACCTGTGCCTCCATGGACAGCTGTGAGTCCAAAATGACTCCCAGGCTGCGCACCTGGTCCTTCAGGGGCACAGTTACCCCATTCAGGACCAGGGAATCCTCCACACCTGCCCGCCTCCTGTCCCCCAGAAACAGTACTTCTGTCTTGTCAGGATTCAACCTCAATCTGTTAGCCGCCATCCATCCTCCAACCGCCTCCAGACACTCACACAGGACCTTCACTGCCCTCACTGGTTCTGATTTAAAAGAGAGGTAGAGCTGGGTATCATCTGCATACTGATGAACACCCAGCCCAAACCTCCTGATGATCTCTCCCAGCGGCTGCATGTAGATGTTGAAAAGCATGGGGGAGAGGACAGAACCCTGAGGCACCCCACAAATGAGAGCCCAGGGGTCTGAACACTCATCCCCCACCACCACTTTCTGAACACGGCCCAGGAGGAAGGAGCGGAACCACTGTAGGACAGTGCCCCCAGCTCCCAGCCCCTCAAGATGGTCCAGAAGGATGTTATGGTCGATGGTATCAAACGCCGCTGAGAGATCCAGCAGAACTAGGAAACAGCTCTCACCTTTGTCCCTAGCCCGCCGGAGATCATCAACCAGTGCGACCAAGGCAGTTTCAGTCCCATGATGAGGCCTGAATCCCGACTGGAAGGGATCCAAATGATCCGCTTCTTCCAGGCGTGCCTGGAGTTGTTCGGCAACCGCTCGCTCTATCACCTTGCCCAAGAATGGAAGATTTGAGACTGGGCGATAGTTGGCCATTGTGGCCGCATCTAAAGATGGTTTTTTAAGAAGCGGTTTAATAACTGCCTCTTTCAGCGGGTCTGGGAAGGCTCCCTCACGGAGGGAAGCATTCACCACCCCACGAAGCCCATCGCCCAGTCCTTCCCGGCTAGCTTTTATAAGCCAGGATGGGCAAGGATCCAGGAGACAGGTGGTTGGTTTCACTCATCCAAGCAGCCTGTCCACATCCTCGGAGGTAACAGATTGGAATTGATCCCACTCAACTTGACTAGACAGAACTCTAGCACTCTCCCGCCCTGGCCCTGCTCCCACGGTGGAGTCTACTTCTTCCCGAATCTGAGCGATTTTATCTGCAAAAAACTTTGCAAAATCATTGCAGGAGAACATGTGGCCCGTACTGGGCCCCGATGTTACAGGTGGTTCCGCTAAATTGTGAACCACCTGAAAAAGTCTCCTGCTGCTGTTTTCTGCAGATGCAATAGAGGCGGTGAAGAAATTCTTCTTCGCCGTCACTATCGCCACTTGGTAGGCTCGACGTTGAGCTCTAACCTGTGTCCGATCAGATTCGGAATGAGTTATCCGCCACCGGCGCTCTAGCCGTCTCAAAGATTGTTTCATTGCCCTCAGATCCATGGAAAACCACGGGGCTCTCCGGGCTCCATGCAATTGGAGAGGGCGCTTCGGAGCCAAACAGTCAATAGCCCTGGTTAACTCCGCATTCCAGCGGGCCACCAGGGAATCAGCTGAAAGGCCATCAACATGGGATAAAGCATCCCCTACCACTCTCTGGAAACCATTTGGATCCATTAAGTGGCGGGGGCGGACCATCCGAATTGGTCCCACCTCCCTGCAGAGGGGATGGGTCGCAGAGAAGTCCAGTTGCACCAGGAAGTGATCTGACCATGGCACTTCTTTTGTTTCACTTTTACTTAGTGTCAGATCACCAACATCCATAGAGGTAAACACCAGGTCCAAGGCATGTCCGCGGCTATGGGTTGGGCCAGACTTATTCAGGGACAGCCCCATGGAGGCCATGCTTTCCACGAAGTCCCGAGCTGCCCCTTGTAAGGTCGTGTCGGCATGGATGTTAAAATCCCCTAGGACGACCAAGCTAGGTGTCTCCAGGAGAACATCCGCCACGACCTGAAGCAGCTCGGGCAGGGAATCCTTGGTGCAGCGGGGAGGTCGGTACACCAAAAGGAATCCTGTACTGCCCCTATTGCCCAACTTCCAGAACATGCACTCAGAAAACTGGGTCTTCCCAATAGGACGCCTGGTGCAAACTAATGACTTTCTAAAAATCACTGCAACCCCCTGTCCCCGCCCACATGACCTGGGTTGCTGTGCGTAAGAGAAACCTGGTGGACAAGCAGCGGCAAGGACAGGCCCATCTGCTTCATCCAACCAAGTCTCTGTTACACATGCCAGGTCAAGTCCTCCATCCATGATCAAGTCATGGATGGCAGTGGTCTTATGAATCATTGAACTGGCATTGCACAGCAGCACCTTCAGGTCATGTGGGTATCCCTTGCTGATTCTAGTATCCATCCGGTCAGGACCAGACCCGGAGGCAGGAATAGTCCTCAGACAACGACTAAACCTGCCTCCTCTGTAATGACATGGTCTGGTCTTAGCGTAACTCCTCCTCCTACCCGTGATCACTGAGATCGGTTGTCCCAGTGCATCCCCCCCTGTGGAACATGCCCCAGCCATTTTGTGGGCTGGGGCCCACTCCCCGGCAGCCCTGACCCCTGCCCCTAAGAACAAAATAACAACTTATACAAACAAACAAAACCAATAAAACAATACAAACAAAAAAATTTAAAAATTACAAAAACATCAAAATAAAAAAATAATAATTCCCCAACCCAACCAAACATCCATCCCACCCCCACCCCCCACATACAAAAAATCCAAAAGAATTTTTTAAAAAACATTTTAAAAACACTCTGTGCCCCTCCTGCAGTAACACTGTCCTAGTGAGGCCTGGCAGGCCCTGCCCTGGGCCAGGTGGTAAGTGGCAGGAAGGAGCAGGACCCTCAGGCACTCACTCAGGGGAGTCCTCCTGGGCAGCAGGCAGCAAGCACCACACAGTCCTTATGAGGCTTCAGGCCCCACCCCAGGCCAGATGGTAAGTGGCAAGAGCAGGGCCCTCGGCACTCACTCAGGGGAGTCCTCCTGGGCAGCAGGCAGCAAGCACCACGCAGTCCTTATGAGGCTTCAGGCCCCGCCCCAGGCCAGATGGTAAGTGGCAAGAGCAGGGCCCTCGGCACTCACTCAGGGGAGTCCTCCTGGGCAGCAGGCAGCAAGCACCACACAGTCCTTATGAGGCTTCAGGCCCCGCCCCAGGCCAGATGGTAAGTGGCAAGAGCAGGGCCCTCAAGCACTCACTCAGGGGAGTCCTCCTGGGCAGCAGGCAGCAAGCACCATGCAGTCCTTATGAGGCTTCAGGCCCCGCCCCAGGCCAGATGGTAAGTGGCAGAGAGGAGCAGGGCCCTCGGCACTCACTCAAGGAAAACAGTATTTGCAGCTGGACAGTGTTATAGACCAACAGATTCAGGGTAGCAGGGGTGGTGTGTCCCATTTTGTTGGTTGAGGTGAAATGAGAAGTACTGCTCTGCTCTTCTACCATCCCTGCCAAAATGGACAGATTCTTCCATGCCTGTATTTCATGCAGCACAGCTATTTTATCTGCTAACAATGGTGTTCCAACGTTCTAGTATTGCATCATGTTTTTTATATAGTGCTGGCAGTAACACCACACGTTTACCCCGCCATATTCAGTGGGGCTTTCTCCCAGATAAGTGTGCATGGACTGCAAGCATTCTGCCTAAGTACTTTGGGTGAAATATTCCTTCGGCTTTCAAACAATACCATTTACTAAGATGTGCAAAAAGATTCACAAGGGTTTTGACAGAAACTGAGATAGAGATGGAACATTTTATATTTCCCGAGTGCTGTGAAAATTTAAAATTATGCTGTTTTGTTTTCAATTTATTGATGTAATCTGCCATTTCCATTTAAACAGAATTGTGCTTTATTTACCATGTAGGTCCACCACGTGGGGAGAAAACTACCTCCATTTAGTGATATTCTGAGTGATATTCTGCCAAGCAAGTGCATTTCTATCAGAAATAATTACATATAGATTAGAAACAGAAGAAAATACTTCCTCGATATGTGCTGATGCTCTCTCAAGATGCACTGATCACTGGGCCTTCTCCTTAGTGTGTTCAGGATTGCAGCCATTTAATTCAAGTTGTCGCTGTTATGTTTCCTTGTGGTCATTATTTATGGACAGTCATATAACACATTACCACTACCTGACCTACCAAAGTATTTGTTCATTTCAAACCAACAGGAATCTGAATGTCAACAGCAGTTCTGGCTAGTTCTATGAATCACATTCTTCACTCCTGTGAAAACACCTCAGAGCATTCAGGCCAAATATCAAAGCTAGGATCACCCAAGTGAATAGGAGCTTGTCATGGAGATGATATGTGTGGATCCAGGAAAAGAAGATCATTGTGCTGGGTCAGTCAGTGCTATTATCAACTTAGCCCACTATGTATGCATGGTTTGGCAGAAGAATGAAAACCACACAATTTTACTTGTGGGGAACATCACAGATTTGTTTTTAAGGCCAATTTCATTGTACAAATGCACAGCCATGAAGTGCTCTGTGATCCACTGCTGTGCCTAGATTCTCACTGATGATGATGATGATAACTTCATTATTTATACCTTGCCCATCTGGCTGGGTATACAGTAGTGGCCCATGGTTCTCTTTCACCAAGTTTCATATGCTGAGATATCTGCAACCCTTTGGATTAGAGCTAGTCTGACTTAAACCTTTCATCATAATTTCTTTGCAACTATGAGGCTATCATATACTCTGTGCAAACAATTATCATCTTAATAGCTATTTGGCAGGGGCAAATGGAACCTTGTAATATGGAACCTTGAGCAAGGACAAAAATTGGCACCTTGTGTGTGAAAATTGCTTGCACCACCCTAAATTCGTCACTGTTACTTGGAAGCCTCAGTAGGATGGGGTTATGGTCACAGACTTCAACCCTTCACCTGATTACTTGAACACTAAATGTGTATAGGTGGCTGAGCTTAAGTGTACTATCTCAACCTCCCATGAACTTTGGATGCATTTCCTTCCCTGAACATGAGGCACTCAAAGAAAGGTCTGAATGTGGTAATGAGCCTCCTTGATACTGCAGGGTTTCTGGTTGCACCGAGGTTCCTAACTAGATCTAGATTGAATGCAATTAGAAACCCCCTTTAGAAAAATTGATTGGAGCAAGAAAGTCTGAGCAGATGGGAGCCATGGGATGGGGCTTGTATGCACACCATGATCCTCTGCAAATATCAGGGACTGAACTCAAGAGGGTGAGGTGGAGGAGGAGGGATGGTGGAGATCATCCCCTTCCCTTCTCCTGATGCTGCAAGGAGACAGCTTTGATTTACAGCAGGGCTTTGAGGGGTTTAAGGAAAGTCACAGCTCAGAGAGAGACAAACAGAAAAGTTGGGAAGTGTTAGAAGAAGGGGGGTGGACTGCAGCAGGGCAGCTAGATGACACATTGTCACTGGAAAGTATTTCTGATCCCCCTTCTCCCAGAATGCGGCGTTCGTTAAGAGTACAGGAACAAAGGACTCAAAGACATTTGACCATGAGTGGCCACCGTAAGGGTTGCTAGGAAGGAGGAGCCCAGTTTGGAACAACGCCATTGTTGAAGCTGGTTGCTTTCTTTTGTCTCTTGCTATTAGGATTCAGTAAAACTCATTAAAAAAGGACTCTACCTTGTTTTCTCTTCTCTTGCTGTAACCAGGGGAGGAATAGCTTTCCCAAAGCCTTGACAGAACCTTGACATTAACCCTCATGCCTTCAGGCAAATGTTATTTATTTTATTTATTGTTATGTTTATATCTTGCTGTCAGAGCTGCCTCCAGGTCCCAGCTCACAGAGGACCAACGCTAGGCTGTAGTTATGTACAAAAGTCTTTATTGAGATTCAGTCTCCATTTCAAAGCCGCAGCGTGCAGCTCTACGTCCCGACCTTAGACCGGTGAAGTCCTGTCTGAGTCTCCTCCCCCTCCACACCAGTTTAAGACTCTCGCTTTGCTCCACCTCTTCCTAAATTCCTTTCTCCTCTGGGCCCTCCTGCCCGCTAGGGTCTCATCCTTCCTGGACTCCTCTGACGCTGACCCTGACGATTCTTGCCCCTCCTTCCGGCGGGCTTTAGGACCTGGTTCCCTATCCGGGCTACCTTCTGTGCCGCTCGCCTGTACCTTTGAACTTGGCGCGCGCGCCCAGCCTGCAACTTTCCTCTTAACCGTTAACTCGCTCTCCGATGGAGGCGTGGTCCACCCTGACTCATCTTCTCTCGCTGGTGGTGCATATGTGGGCTCTGACACCTGGGACTCCTCCCCCCCACTACGCTCTGGTGGGGAAGCTGGTCCTGATTTGCAACTGGTGCTCTGGGAGTCCCCGCTGGCCCCTTGCTTCTGGGGTGTCCCCCTTGGGTCGCCCCTTGCCCTGCCCATCGGCGCCCCCTTCTGTGAATCTTCCGATTCGCTGGAGAGGCTCATGGAATCTATCGGGCTGCTGTCATATTCTCCTACGCTGCCCTCGGATTGCTCCCCCTCGCTTTCCATCTCCTCTCCTCCCTGCGCTCCCGCTGAGTCCCTGACATCCATCCCCCCCTCGAAGCCCCCCCTTCCCCCCTCCCCCTCTTCTGGCGTGGGTTCCGGGTGCTCCAATGCTGTGGGGGTGCATGCCGGATACCGGTCTTCCCCCCTGGCATGCTGCCAGTCCGTGACGGGTACATCGACGTCGCTCTCCTCCGCTTCCATCTCGTTGCCGGCGTGCTCGAAACCAGGATCCTCCCCCAACCCGTCCATGCCCCCTTGTTCCCCCATTTCCTCTGGGTAGTCTGCGTGCCAGGGCCCTCTGAGCAGTCTCCTGCGCCACTCCTCCTCGGGTTGAGTGTCCCACCAATAAGAGCGCTCCGCACCCAAGTCTGAGACCGACCCCTCCGGCGAGGTAGTCTCTGGAACCGTCTCCTCAACCGAGGAGAACCCCTGAAACGTACTGGCTGAGAGTGTGGGGGTGAAAAGATATTCGTCAAAATAATCCTCCGGCATGGGCCTGTGTGGGAAGAGTGCGTGGAACTCGTCTTTGAGGTAGTGCTCCTCCACCGCATAGTACGGCACCCAGCTGTTGGCGCTGGCCGGGGCACCTTCCCTTGCGATGAGATATTCGACTCCCTCTTCCCCCCATCTCGAGTCCAAAATCTCCGTCACCTCGTTGAGTGGCCCCGCCCTCGGCGACCCCCCTGTCATGGGTGCATCTCTAAGCGGACTGGGAGCTGTCCCTGGCTCCTGAAACCTGTGAGGTGCCTTGTAGGGCGTTAGCACCGATCTATGAAAGACCGGGTGCATTCTGGAACCCTCCGGTAGTGTCAAACGGAAAGCCACTGGGTTGATCTGTGCCTCGACTAGGTAAGGGCCCAACCGCTTGTGTCCTAGCTTCTTCTTAGCTAAGGACCTGGCCGGCACTGCCTGGGCCGCTAACCAGACCCAGTCCCCTACCCGTATGTCCTCCCCCACTCTTCTGTGTTTGTCTGCTTGCATCTTGTATACGTGTTTTGCTAGGTCTAACTGTCTACGGAGCTGTTCATGGACCTCCTGTAACTCCTCTGCCAATGCCTCTGCTCCCTGTGGCTCCCCCTCCCCCTCTTTCTCTAAGCCCGGGAAGGTCCTGGGATGTCGCCCGTGGTTGGCAAAAAACGGTGTCACCCCCGTGGACACGTGTAGTGTGTTGTTGTAGGCAAACTCGGCCAGGGGCAGATAGTCCACCCAGGTCGAGGGCTGCTGGTTGGCGTAACATCTCAGGTACTGCTGCATGACGGCGTTGACCCTCTCCGCTTGTCCGTTGGTCTGCGGGTGTCTTGCCGACGCTAGGTTGACCTTGACGTTCAGGATTCCCATCAGCTTCCGCCAGAAACTCGAGATGAACTGGCGCCCCCTGTCAGACAGGATAGACCGTGGCAGGCCGTGTACCTTGAACACGTGGTCTATGAACAGCTTGGCCGTCTGTTCCGCTGTGGCCACCTTCGCGCAAGGAATGAAGTGCGCCATCTTGGTGAACATGTCGACTACCACGAGTACTGCTGTTTTGCCCCTCGAGCTGGGCAGGTCAGTGACAAAGTCCAAGGCTACCCTCTCCCACGGTTCGGACGGGGTCTGTAGCGGTTCTAACAGTCCCGCCGGCGGTCTGTGTACTGGCTTGGCCCTTTGGCAGGTGTCGCACCTCGTGACGTATTCCGCGACTTCTCCCCACATCTTGGGCCACCAAAAGTCTCTGGCTACTAATTCCACCGTCTTTTCCTTGCCGAAATGTCCGGCGCTGGGTGCGTCGTGTAGCTGTTGCAGTACTGTCGCGCGGAGTTCATCTCCCGGTACGTAGATGGCCCCCTTGCGGAGGAGCAGTCCGTCGCGTATCTGGAACTCGTCGTCCTTTGCCGTGCCGCTGCGCACCTCCTCCATCTTGGAGCGCGCGAAGGAATCTGTTCGCAGCTCGCGCCGTATCGCTTCCAGGTCTATTGTGGCAGAAGCGCATGCCCACGCCTTGGGTGCGAAAATGTGTTTGGCCGCTACCGGTGCTGCTTCCTCCAGATACTGCGGCTTCCTGGATAGCGCATCAGCCATGACGTTGTTGTCTCCGGGGATATATTCTATCCTGAAGTCGAAATCCGCAAAGAACTCCGCCCAGCGGATGTGTCTCTGGTTCAGGAACCGCGCCGTGCGCCAGTACTCCAGGTTCTTATGGTCCGTGCGAACTTGCACCGTGTGTTTGGCTCCGATGAGGAAGTGCCGCCACGCCTTGAATGCTGCATGAATGGCCAGCAACTCTCTGTCCCAGATGGTGTAGTTCTGCTCCGACTTGCTGAGCTTCCTGGAGTAGAAAGCACACGGCCTCCAATCCCCTTGCGGGTCTCGCTGCAACAGGACTGCCCCCACGGCTCTGTCGGAGCCATCCGTCTCCACCCTCATGGGCTTGCTGGGGTTCACATGCAGCAGTTGTTCCTCGGAAGCGAAAAGACGCTTGAGTTTCTGAAAGGACTGCTCCGCCTGGTCCGTCCAGATGAACTTCTTCTTCTTGGAGCTGAGGGTGTCCGTGATGGCCGCCGTCTGCATAGCGAAACCCTTGATGAACTTGCGATAAAAGTTAGCAAAGCCGACAAACCTCTGGACCTCCTTCCGATTGCGCGGGCTCTTCCAGTCCAGTACTGATCGTACCTTGGCGCTGTCCATGGCGATTCCCTCGTCGGACAGCTTGTAGCCCAGGAAATCCACCTCCGTCATGTCGAACTGGCATTTCTCCAGCTTGGCGTAAAGCCTGTGCTCCCGTAGTCTTTGCAGGACTTCCTTGACATCTCTCTCGTGAGCCTCCTGCGATTCCGAGAAGATCAGAATGTCGTCCAGGAAGCAGACGCACTTCTTGTATAGGAGCCCCGCTAACACGTGATGCATGAAGGCTTGGAAGCAGTGGGAGCCATTTTGTAAACCGAAAGGCATAACCCTATACTCATAGGTGCCCAAGGGCGTGAACATGGCCATCTTCCACTCGTCGCCCTCCCGCATGCGTATAAGATTGTACGCCCCTCGTAGATCCAGCTTGGTGAAGATGCGTCCCTTTCTCACCGTCGCGAGCAAGTCGTCGATCTTGGGCATCGGGAAAGCGGTGGGCTTGGTTTTTGAATTTAAAATTCTGAAATCAACTACAAGCCTCTTCTGGGGCGTGTCTTTTTTCTTCACAAAGAAAACAGGACTGCCCCCCACTGCTTTGGATTCTCGGATGAATCCCCGCTTCAAATTGTGATCTATGAACTCCCTGAGCTCTTGCAGTTCGTCTTCAGACATGGAGTACAGTTTTCCGGTCGGCAGCGTTGCCCCCGGCAGGAGGTCAATCTTGCAGTCGTAGGGTCTGTGGGGAGGCAGCTTGTCCGCTTCCTTCTCGCAGAAGACCTCCAAAAACGCCTTGTACTTGTCGGGTACAGCTTGCAGCATGCCCAGTTGTAGCTGTGGGTCATCCTCTTGCCCCTCGTCCTCCTGGTTAGTCATGATGCAATGTTCTGCGCAGTAGGAGGAGCAGAAGGTCAATTTACGCTGGTACCATGCCAATGCCGGGCTGTGCCTGTCCAACCAGCTCATGCCCAACACTATGGGCGTGTCTGACAGTTGGGTGACGTTGAAGCTGATGACTTCGCGGTGATTTCCAATGCGCATCACCCTTGGCGGCGTTTGCTGTACCACCTGTCCCCCCAGCAATTCTCTTCCATCGACTGTCACTACTTTCAGGGGCATCGTGGCAGGCAGGAGCGCTATGCTATGTTGCTTGATGAAATCCACCCCCATAAAGTCTGCATTGCTACCAGAGTCAATGGTAATAGGCACTTCCATGGTGAGCCCATTGGGAAGCTGGAGTGTTGCGGTGAGCTGCACCACTGGTTTGGGCGGGAGGGGGTCTGTGGGCTGTAAGATTCCTGGGGACTGCTTCACTGATTCGTCTGGCTGGGCCCCAGCGGCTCTGCTTCCAGCCAGACTTCGTCGTTTCCCTGCTGCGGTTCCCTCTGCTGAGCTGCTTCTGTTACTTTTGCTGAGGCTGCATTGTGCTTGTGGAGCCTCTGGGGGCACTCTTTTGCCATATGCTGAGCACTTTCGCAGATGTAACACTTCCTGTTCCCTCTAGGAGGCTTCACCTTGGCTGCTCCTGGTGTGAGGGCTCTGGTCGCTGACTGAGCCTTGGCACCACCTATCTCCATCGGCTCCTCTCCCCCTCCCAGTGGAGGCGTGGATTGAGCGCGCGCTGAGTCTCTGGGGAAGAAAGGAGGTGCCCTTGCTGGCGTGCGTCCCCAACGCCCTTCATCTTTGCTCCAGGGACGTTCTTCCAGCCGCACACCAATCGTCAACGCCTTCTGGACCACTTCTTGAGTGCTCCGTGGCCTCTCCCCCCTTGCGATTTCGTCTTTCACAGCCCCGTTCAGCCCCTCCCAGAACAGGTCCCTGACGGACGCTGAGTCTTTTTCCCATCCCAGCGCGTTGACCAATGCAAAAAAGCGGGAATGATATTGCCTTACAGTGGCTCTGCCTTGTTTCAGACCGTGAATCTCTTTTCTAGCGACATCTACATCTATCTCCGATAAAAAACAATCGTCCATCGCCTTAATGAAGGCTTTTGCGTTTTGGAGGGCTGGATCATTATCTCTCCACAGATTGCGCAACCACGCTTTAGCTTCTCCATGGAGATGCGTTAGTATGAAGCCTACTTTCTCCTGCTCATCTCTAAAGTCCTTCTCCAGCAACTTTAGCGCAAAAACTACGTCTGCTCTGAAGTTAGGATATTGCTGCAGACTCCCATCGAAATGCGACACCAGGCTCCCCCCTCTCTTCCCGAGCCCAATCCCTTCTGATTTGGCTGCCGGTGGCCCCTGTTTAGTCAACATTTCCAACCTGTTTTGCAGATCCTTGCAGACAGCATCTGATTCCTCTTCTCTCCTCCTTGCCGCTCGTATTTCTGCGTTAAGTTGTACCACGGCTTCTTGCAAAGCTGCCAGTCGTTCTTCTGTAGTCATCTTGTGCTGCTTTTGTGAGCTCGCGAAGCACCAATCTTCGCCCCTCGCTGCATCCTCTCACGTTGCGAGGTTCTTTGAAATTTGAGACAGGACTTACTGTCAGAGCTGCCTCCAGGTCCCAGCTCACAGAGGACCAACGCTAGGCTGTAGTTATGTACAAAAGTCTTTATTGAGATTCAGTCTCCATTTCAAAGCCGCAGCGTGCAGCTCTACGTCCCGACCTTAGACCGGCGAAGTCCTGTCTGAGTCTCCTCCCCCTCCACACCAGTTTAAGACTCTCGCTTTGCTCCACCTCTTCCTAAATTCCTTTCTCCTCTGGGCCCTCCTGCCCGCTAGGGTCTCATCCTTCCTGGACTCCTCTGACGCTGACCCTGACGATTCTTGCCCCTCCTTCCGGCGGGCTTTAGGACCTGGTTCCCTATCCGGGCTACCTTCTGTGCCGCTCGCCTGTACCTTTGAACTTGGCGCGCGCGCCCAGCCTGCAACTTTCCTCTTAACCGTTAACTCGCTCTCCGATGGAGGCGTGGTCCACCCTGACTCATCTTCTCTCGCTGGTGGTGCATATGTGGGCTCTGACACCTGGGACTCCTCCCCCCCACTACGCTCTGGTGGGGAAGCTGGTCCTGATTTGCAACTGGTGCTCTGGGAGTCCCCGCTGGCCCCTTGCTTCTGGGGTGTCCCCCTTGGGTCGCCCCTTGCCCTGCCCATCGGCGCCCCCTTCTGTGAATCTTCCGATTCGCTGGAGAGGCTCATGGAATCTATCGGGCTGCTGTCATATTCTCCTACGCTGCCCTCGGATTGCTCCCCCTCGCTTTCCATCTCCTCTCCTCCCTGCGCTCCCGCTGAGTCCCTGACACTTGCCTTTCCTGCCAGGAACTCTAGGTGCTGTACCTCGTTCCCTTTTTCCATTTTTTTATCTTCACAACATCCTGTGAGGCAAGTTAGACTGAGAGACTGTGACTGGCCCAAGGTCACCAGTGAGCTTCATGGGTGAGTGGTGATTTGAACCCTGGTTTCCCAGATCCTAGTCCAGAACTCTAAGCACTACACCGAAAGGGCTTTAGATGGCTTTAATGGTGGATTAGGCAATGTCATGAGAGATAGCAGTATTTTGAAAATTCTTGTATTGGTAAAATAGGATAGCAAGAATCTTCCTCCTTTGTTCAGTGTCAATAATGTCTTAACCCCGGCCAACAGTATATTTTCCTTACAGTCCTCATTAATTTTAATATCATTAATCTTATTTACATAACTAACACAATATATTGGGTTAGATCCAGAGTTTTTCAGTTTTTGGAAGGCACTGAGATCCAGCAGAAATTTCTGCTTGTGGAAGCAGAAAGAGGTAAGTTCCTATGCCACTCCTCATATCTCCTCCCACATCATTACAGAGTGTCCCCCAAACCTTCCAATTGGCTTTTCAATTGGCACAGAGGGCCTCAGGGAAAAGAGGGACTGGCAAAAAAAACTGCCTCCCAAACTCAACAATGTCCCATGAGTGAAGTACAACTCATGGGAACTCTGGATACTTCTCATAAATCCTTAGGCTGTGTACACACCATGCATTTAACACACATTTCTCTCTCCCAAAGATTCATGGAAACTGTAGTTTATTCTTTATGGAGCTACAATTCCCAGCAACCTTGACATACTGCGGTTCCCAGGATTCTCTAGGAGGAGAAAATATGCTTTAAATGTCCTTTAAATGTAAGGTGTGTACACATGTGCTTTAAATGTAAGGTGTGTACACAACCATAAACCCTATGTATATTCTGTGCCACTATTTCTTAAGCATTTTTGATCATCTCCCCTAACTCCCATTTTCTAAAATAAAAACAGAAAGACTCCCACTGGGTGCTAGTACCTAGAAAAGAATATAAGGATCAAAGAAGGTAAAAAGAGACCCACCTCAATGACTCTGCTACAATAAACCAAGTCCTGGAAATATTCTCTACATTTCATTGTCCTGAATCCTATAGCAGGAACACCTTCATTGTGCTACACCATTCTTTTCGGAAACAAGTGCCCCGATCTAGCAAGGGAAATGTGCAAGCAGAAGAAAGTTTCTGTATACAGAACTGGCATGTTTTCAGCAGCACATCCAGCACTCATACACAGCACAGCATTTATCTAGAGTCCTTTGAACTAGCTGGGAATTTGATGTAGCTGGGAATTTGTGTTTCCATCTGGGGCTTATAGTTGTTCTGCATGACTAGGTGCCCATAACTGGAGCTGGATGAGGGCCAAAATGCCTAGTTTGTACAAATTTCTGTCTGGGCATAGGGTAAATGCTGCAAGTGAGAGATGTGCTATACTCATATGAAAGAAGCATTAGTGCACGATAGACCACTGATGCAGAAAAACCATCTATCTCGCCGTCCTTTCATGTCAATTTATGCAAGAACTTTTGGTTTTTATTATGAAATCCATCTATGATTGTGGACTAAGTAAAATCTGCTTATGAAAAATTTAATTTGCAGTTTAGAGCTTGATAACTTTCTGCACCTCATGACGCCACATGATTAATCACCCAATAAAAAATATTAATGGGGAGTGTAATGGCGAATGAAGAATGATAGGCAGATCCTGATTTCAGTTATAATGGTATAAACTAAAGCCAGCCACATTCCATTCTCCTTTAAGGTTTGAGGCCATTGTTAATGGTAGCAAAATTCCTAAGATCCTGTATAAAGGGGGTGATACCTTTACTATCTCTCAGAAAGTGAAGGTATCACCCCTTTTATACAGGAACTCAGAAATAAGAATTACATAGCTAAAGTGGTCATCTAGCAATCCTGCATGATGCGAGGATTATTAAAGGTAGTTTGGTTTAGCCTTACTTTTATTTATATTTATAAACTACTGTGTCATCCATAAAGTCCTTGAAGTGACTGTTTTAGAAGTACCAGAGACTGCTTAACACGCATTCAAAAGAAGCGCCAAAGCAAGTTTAATAATTTTTGCATTTTCAGATAAAGAAGATAAAAGTTATCCCCAGAGGGCAAATGAATGGAGACCTCTTTCTCTCCCTCGCTTGGCTGGTAGTTAGAAGGACAAAAACCAGAGCAGAGTTTTGTGTGAGTTACAAGCTAGAAGCAAACAAAAGCTAAAGAGATAGAGCCATGCTTGGTTTCTGCTTAAATCCAAAGCTGTAGCTATGGGAAGTGTTATGTACTGAAGTTCTCATCCTGGGCCAGCAGGGGGATACTGTAGATAGTTATGCAAATGAAGGATCGAAAAGTGATGTTCAGTGATTGGATAGTTTTAGAAAATGGCAACAGTTGCGTTGTTCTGGAGCTCTATATAAGCAGGCTGACTGAGCTCCTCAGCCTAGTTCTGTTCTGGCATCTGAATAAAGAAGAGCTGTTTAAAGAATCGCTGTGTCATCTGACATGTTTGCCCACAACTTAACACTGGCGACGAGGATGGGATCGATGGACACTACCGTGGTGCCCCCAAATGCGCTCGTGGCTCCGAAAGAGACACTTACAGATGGCGAGGCTCCACCTAAACCTCCCTCGCAAACTGCCAGCGTGGAGCCGAACCAAGCCACATCAGAGGGTCTGCCAGACTTATCACAGGCTCAGATCACTCCACTTGTGGAGGCTCCACCCACAGCAGCAGATCCATGGGATTTGGTTTCAACGCCACCTAGGGTCGCACCACAGCCTTAGCAAGAATTGTGTGGCCCCCCAGACTTGGCTACCAGTCCCCGGCGGTCTGACAGAGTTTCCAAGCGCCCAACTTATTTAAAGGACTATGTTGTTGGACATGTATCACTGTTGGTCTAAGTATGAGAAATGTAACCGATATGCTTTTGTGCCTAATTGAACCATTACGCGTCGTGCTGTATATAAGGAAACCATTACAATTGTAACTAACGCCTTATCTCGGCGGGGAGGGGTGTTATGTACTGAAGTTCTCACCCTGGGCCAGCAGGGGGATACTGTCGAAAATGGCAACAGTTGCATTGTTCTGGAGCTCTATAATAAGCAGGCTGACTGAGCTCCTCAGCCTAGTTCTGTTCTGGCATCTGAATAAAGAAGAGCTGTTTAAAGAATCGCTGTGTCGTCTGACATGTTCGCCCACAACTTAACAGGAAGAGTAAGACCTTCTTGGCTGGTGTGGCACATATGCTGTTGTTGAGGCAATCCTGAAATATATGCAATAGTGGCTTTGCTGGACAGGCCTCATAACAAGAGACAGAGCATTCCATGAGGGGCTAGATTTCAGGTCGTCTGATCAGTCACATGTTTTTTCTGCTTAGAACCATATAGGAGGGACCTTTTTTTGCCATAGCTGTACTTTTGGATTAGGATCAGCTGAGTGGTAAAGATTGCTGATTGGCCAGAGAACAACAGATTGACAGAAATGTTTGCAGAGCTTCTGTGAGTTCAAATAGAAGTATAAAACGGGGACAGGAAAGAGTGAGTGGTTTTGAGATTTTGAGGGTATTAAAAGAATGCTTGTAATTTCCACTGGGAGGGCTGTGCACCAGTAGCCCTAATGGGCCCACCTTTACCAAGCAAACAGTGCTAGCTTGAATCACTAGTTTTACGCCATGTGGACAGCAGCCCTTCTGAGATTCAAAGGTACTTATTTAGTAACAAATCCAGCTGCATACATTTCCACAGCTAATGCTAGGTTTTCTATCCCCATAGTTCCAGACTGGGGAGGAAGGAAATAGAACTAACAAGGCAATTACCTAAATCCATTGTTCACATTATAGAGATGCATCGCTTCAACAATTAGCACAAGCAAATTCTAACTGGAGCAGAAATGAATCACATTTTTCCATCAGCTTGCACATTTTTGCCCTAGAAACTTTGAACTCTTTGACATTTTTATGTTCTAAAGCATAGCATAGATCAGCTTGCAGATGTCGTCAGATAGATTATTGAGAGGGCTGCTGTATTTGTTTGTTACCGTGGGCATAGCCAGGATTTTTGTTAGGGGGGCAGGCCTTTTGTTGGGGGGGGGGTTAGAACCTCAGTTTGCTATAAATTTAGCTCAATGTGTGGGCTCAATGTGTGGATGAGGCGATGGTGTTGGGAGAAGGGGTTTGAATTTGTTAGGCACTGGGGAACATTCTGGGGCAGGTAAGGTCTGTACAGAAGGGATGGACTCCAATTGAACTAGGATGGAACCAAATTGCTGGCACTTGAATTCACAAAGGTTGCAGAGCAGCTTTTAAACTGACTATGGGGAGAAAGCCAACAGAAGCTGAGGAGGCTCTGGTTCAGTATGAACGCACTCCCAGGATGTAGATGATAAAATCAATCAACATTCAAACATTCAAAAGTTGCAGAGAACTGGGCATTGTAAGTACAGGGGTGCAAGATTGCAACACAGACAGTCCAAAGAACTGCAAGTCAAAATGTGAGTGCCAAAGGCACTTGAACAGAGAAATGACATACAAATTTTTATATGCCAATGTTAGAAGCATCAGAGTCGAGATGGGAGAACTGGAGTGCTTGGTCTTTGAGGATGGCATTGATATAATGAGCATAATGGAAACCTGATGGGACAGAGAGAGCCAGCAGGACATGGTTATCTTAGGATATAAATGCTATAGAAAGGACAAAGAAGGATGTACCCAAGATGGTGTCATTCTGTACGTCAAAGACAGTAATGAGTCCAGCAAGCTAGAAATCTCACAAGGGGCTGACTCCTCCACAGAATCATTGTGAGTAGCGATACAGGGCCCCAATAGTAAGTTAGTACTGGGGACGTGCTATTGTCCCCTGATCAAAATGCTCCATGGACAGAAGTAGAAAATGAAGTCCCACAAGGATTGATATTGGGACCTGTGCTCTTTAACTTGTTGATAAATGATCTAGAGTCAGGACTGAGCAGTGAAGTGGCCAGGTTTGCTGATGACACTAAATTGTTCAGGGTTGTTAAAAACAAAAAGAGATTGCAGAGAGCTTCAAAAAGACCTCTCCAAACTGAGTGAATGGGTAGTAAAATGGCAAATGCAATTCAGTGTAAGCAAGTGTAAAGTGATGCATGTTTGAGCAAAAAAACCTCTGGAGCTTTGTTTTATTTATTTTTTATTTATTTATGTAATTGTATTTATACCCCGCCCTCCCCGGCCAAGACTGGGCTCAACTGACAGACCAGAAGAGAGACCTTGGGGTCATAGTAGATACCGTACTTTTCTGTGTATAAGACTATGTTAATTTCTGATAAAATAATCTCTAAAATTGGGGGTCGTCTTATACATGAGTAGTGCAGAGTGGGGATGGGTGATTGGTTTCTGCTGTGAGCAGGAGATTTTCAGCGATGATTGTGCAGTTGATTGGTGGCAGTGACAAGGGCTGCTGTTGATTGGCTGGTGCTTTGGCAATTGGGCTGGTGATTGGCGGCTGCTGGTTGAGAGCGGGCAGACGATTTAAGGCCTATGTGATGTGCATGAGCAATTTTTGTTAACCCCCCCAAGCTCAACATCTGTGGGCAATCTCCCTCCATTTTATTAATTCTGAATCCCCCCAAATAGGGGGCGTCTTATACAGGGGGGGGCATGTTATACACGTAAAAATACGGTAACTCAATGAGCATGTTGACCCAGTATGGCAGCTGTGAAAAAGGCAAATTCCATGCTAGGGATCATTAGAAAATGAACTGAAAATAAAACTGCCAATATCATAATGCTGTAATACAAATCTATGGTGCAACCATATTTGGAGTACAGTACTCCTTGGAGAAAAGCCAAGAACCAAAATGACGGAGAAATCTAAGCAAGCATCATATAAGTTGGGGTGGACAGCAGTTGCTGAAGAGTTAATGAGTCAGATTTTAGCATATCTAGATTAAATATCTAGATTTAGCACATCATATTTCTACTCCTAGGACTTTTATCTTGTCCCTACTTTTCTTTAATCTTTAACCCTTTTGTTTCATTATATCATGCAATGCTCCAAGCAGAGTAATACCTGATGGCCCATCTAGTCCAGCATCCTGTTCTCACAGTGGCTGATGACATGGCTGTGGGAAACCAGGGAGCAGAAACACGAGCACAGGAGCATTCTCACCTTCCATGGTTTCCAGCAACTGGTATTTGGAAGCATTGCTGCCTCCAGCTGTGGAGACAGAGCATAGCCATCACGGCTAGTAGCCATTGATAGCCCGTGCACTCTGGTTCTGTCACGGTGTTCCCTTGCGCTGGAACCAGTTTAGCTATGCTGGCCACATAACCCAGAAAGCTGTCTGTGGACAAACACCGGCTCCCTTGGCCTGAAAAGTGAGATGAGTGCCGCACCCCATAGTTGCCTTTGACTGGACTTAACCGTCCAGGGGTCGGTCATTTACCTTTACCTTTTACCTTCTCCTCCATGGGTTTGTCTAATCCTCTTTGGAAGCCATCCAAGTCAGGGGCCATCGCTGCCTCCTGGGGGAGGAGGATGAGGAGGAGTTTTGGATTTGATATCCCACTTTATCACTACCTGAAGGAGTCTCAAAGCGGCTAACATTCTTTCCTTTCCTCCCCCACACTCTGTGAGGTGAGTGGGGCTGAGAGACTTCAAAGAAGTGTGACTGGCCCAAGGTCACCCAGCAGCTGCATGTGGAGGAGTGGAGACACGAACCCAGTTCCCCAGATTACAAGTTTATCGCTTTTAACCACTACACCACACTGGCTCTCTGGGAGAGCGAGTTCCATAGTTTGACTATGTGCTGCGTGAAAAAGTACTTTCTTTTATCTTCAAATATTCAACTTCATTGGGTATTCATGAGTTCTAGTGCTATGAGAGAACTTTTCTCTGCCTACTTTCTTTATGCCATGCAGAGTTTTATAAACTTCTATTATGTTGCATCTCACTCACCTTTTCTCTAAACTAAAAAGTTGCAAACACTACAACCTTTCTTCATAGGAGAGTCGCTCCACCCCTTTGATCATTTTGGGTGCCCTTTTCTGAATGGGATTCCTCCCATTGCAAGGATCACCAGATCATGTTTGTTTTACTTTCTGTCTGAGAGAAAGGAGGAGGCAGAAGCTACTCTTCCAGACTTCCATCTCTAGTACTGTGTGGCTTTTCCTTTGATCTGTTTAGGGACAAGAAGGCAGTATGAGAGAGCTGTTTCTCTTGTACATGTTTGTTATTGTGGCAGTTGCCTGTTCGTTTAGAGCCTGTCTGTACAGGGGTTGAGAAAGGGTTAAAAATGTAGACCAATAGGAAAGCCAGAGGTGGAGCCCACCTGTTTATAAAATGGCTTAGCCTGAAGTTTGAGTTAGTTGTTGGTGGGTAGTTGGTTGGTTTTAGTGGGTTGGTTGGTTGGTTGGTTGGGAAAGCAGTTGGCAGGCAGTTGGAAATAGAGAGGCAGTTAGTACAGTTGGTTCTTGTGTGAGGGGCGGTAGAAGAGATAGAGACAGGATAAAATAAGATTAAGAAGGTAAGGAGTAACAATGTTTGGAATGCAGTTAAAGTTTGTTTGTGTCTGAAATAAACTACACTCTTCTTGGTTAACCTGACTGAGACGAAGTGATTTACTGGGGAGGACCTGGTTGGTGGCAGCGGATTAGTGGTGCACAGGTCAATAGTCTGTGAGACAACTGGGGGCTCCATACGAACGCCACAGTTATGTTCTTTTATTTGGTTAATTAGAAGAAATAAATTAGGTATGCAACAAAACCTCCACAGCTTTGCTTCCATTGCTCTGCTGCATTTGAGGTGCTCACATGAGCAAATGTGAGTCCACTGCACCAGGACCTATTCATCGGGAATGCTGTGTTGCTGTTCCTACGTTCCTGTGATCTGAAAGTCAGAGAAGGTGCACCTGACACCCAGCCCATGCAGGCGCTAAAGACATGGGCTGTACATGGATGTACGGAAACAATATCCTTTTTGAGGTGAGGTTACTAGATGGGCCGTTGGCCTGATCCAGCAGGCTATTCTTACGTTTGTATGTGGTCAAGGTCTATTGTATACAGCAGGGATGTCCAACCAGTAGATTGCAATCTACCGGTAGATCCCTGGCTGATCCTGGTAGATCGCGGGATCCTTATTGTGTATGAAAAGTTATGGGGGAAAGCAAAAAACCCTCTGTGCAATCCTTCCCTGAAGAGCTCAATAACTCTGGGCAATCCAGCCACCCCATGCACACTCCTTCTCCCTCCAATGACATTTTTTTTTTATACTGGGAGTAAATCGCAGTCTCTTAGGAGTTGGACATGCCTGGTATACAGTAGATGAGCTACTGAGGTGCTGAATGATTCTGCAAGGCCACCTAGTGGGAAAGATGGAGAATATTATGCACAGAACACCTGTTCAAATGGCTACACATATAAAGTGCATTATAATATGTAGCAGGTACAGTGGTTTCTTTCCTATAATCCCTCTATGAGTCCTTCAGGACATCTGTGGGAACCATTGAGGGCCGTGGAAATTCCTGGGAGTACCTGAGAGAAAAACCAAGAATCAGAATGCACGGGAAATCTAAGCAAGCATCACATAAGTTGGGTGTGGACAGCAGTTGTTGAATGAGTCAGATTTTAGCATATCTAGATTGTAGGCATTAAAGTACTCATATTTACACTTCTAAGACTTTTACCTTTCCCTTACTTTTCCTAAAGCTCTATTTTATTTCAACAGTTTATATATACCACTTAACAACATAGCGTTTAAGCTGTGTATAATGAGGTTACAAAAGAGACACAAAAGATCAGCTAATATTAAGCAGAAAGTCAGAAGCAGAAGGCAGCAATAAGTCTCACCGGGGAAAGATGTGGGTTTCTTTGGCTTTGCTCATATACAACAACCAGAATTTTAAGTGAACTTACATAATATTCAGTTGTAGAACTCTAGAAGTAGAAAAAGAGATGGACACAGTCTATAAATACCTAAACTGTAGACCAGATAATAACCTAGATCTCCCTGCATAAGCCATCCAAAGCTGGAGAAAAATGCACATCACAGCTGAATATCAAGAGGAAAATTGTTAGCTCACAGAATCGGAGTTGAACAATTCATTATATCCATTGAGAGGGAGAAAAGCTGTTAAGTGGAAATCTCGCTTTGACAGCAAAGGTGCTAAAATTACAGCAAGAATCTAAGAGTTTCTACAGGAACGTCTTCCTTCTGAATGATGACAGCTCAGCCCTTTAATTGTGGGGGAAGTTTCTCCAGTCTGCACTACTGTAGCTGAGAACCCAGTTATTCCCTGTTATTCAAAGTGGCTCCCTCCTTAGAGCAATGAAAGCTGCCATTTGTCTAAAAGCTTATTCTGGGAGGCAAATCACACCTATCAGTTAGACTGGATATTGAGTATGAATGTGCACAAAATTCTGCCCATCCAGAACACCATGTGTGCACTTTACTAAGGGTTTTCAATGTGTTCCTTTTTATCTCTCCTTACAGTTTAGCATTGTACACCAGTCCGTATGCTGATTCAATCGCAGTGTAAAAAAAGGCACCAAGGGGCTGTGTTGTTCATTAACGTACACACCCACTAATGCTCGTTTGTAAGAAATAAGATGGAAACTTACAAGTGTGGCAGGTTCCACTTGTGCCAACTGGAAGTCAGTTTTAGAAATTCTCTGGGTTAAAATTAGAAGGGAGGTAGACCTTCCAAGGTAAGAGGGAGGCGGAGTCACTGCCTCTCAGCCTAACCTACCTCAAAGGGTTGCTGTGGGAATTACAGGAGAACCATGTGTGCCTCCTTGAGCTCCTGGAGAAAATAATGGGCTGCAAATGCAACAATAAAGAAACAAATAGATTTCACTGTAGTTCCAGAAGTGGCTTTTGCATCATGTGAAAGCTCAAATATTATGTGGAACTTTAGGGGAAAGTCATGAAAATAGAATAAACTGCCATGTAAATTCAGTCTAGATGTGTCGATTCAGCAGGCCCTTCTTATATTCTCATATGGAGTCTAGGGGGGGGGGGGGGAAATCTGACCAAAAGGAGCAAGTCCAAGAAGACTGGTTGGATTGGCATTTCCACATTGTTTGCCTCTTATTTGTTCTGGGTTATTTCTTTTAGAACTGAACAGACGGTATGCAGCTGCAATATTTTCCTGTATTTAATCTTCACTAGGGGAAAAAAAAGAACACAATTTTCTGTATGTTTCTGATCATCTCCACTTCTCAAATCATATTACAGCAGCTGTTAAGAAGGCAGAAGGTTGAGTCATACCCCCAAGTGAATGCACACCCGTTCCTTTTGTCAGTTTTAGTTAATGGGACTATTTCCTTCCATGCCAAAACTTCAAAAGTCCCTTGTTAACGGTGAGTCAGAAAAGGGAAATAAACCCCCCCCCCCAAAAAAAAGGAAAAAAAGAAATTGGGCTTGATTTCCCCATATTTCATCTGAAGTTGTGTATCTGCTGACACTAATGGGATTGGCACAGGGAGCATCTTCTCTGATGAGACATTAGAAGCCATTTGCAAATCTCTAGGTCTGGGGTAGAGATGGATGGATTCATCAAATTCAGTTTCTCATTTTCCCAGCCTTAAAATTCAGTTCACTCCAAGTATGCACCAGTTGGTGGTTTGTTTGTTTTTAAAGTCCTCAAGAAAATTCACTAGTATTTTTGTGAACATGTTTATGCATGATTTTGCCATATACATATACATATACATATACATATACATATACATATACATATACATGTGCATGCAATGAATGTTCGTTAACATAATGCATTTTTGTATGCTATTTTCACCCATATTTGCATTTTTGTGCACATTTCCCCTAATAGATGTATCTTTGTACACATTTATGGCTGGAGAACTGCATCACAAAATGCCAAGAAGTGTGGTTTTTAAAGGATAGGGCCGTTTTGGTTAGTGCCTTGTTTTGAGAAGAGTGAATTAGGTAGGTGAACGGAACCAATTTTCTCCTAGTCTGAGAAATGCAAATTGGGGGAGTTCACTTTAAAACCCTAGAGAAAGCGGGGGACCTACGCAGGGATGAGGGACACTCAACTCCTGAAATCTGGAGCTGGCACTGGTAAGCATGCCATTAGCAATATATTTTCCTGTCCTCCCTTTTATTCTCTTTTCTCTTTCAGTTTAGAGAACAAGTTCTGTAAAACTTGAAATGCAGCTCAAGGCACTGTGATCTTATATCGACACTGTGTTGTGAATCCCCACACACCTTAAAAGTGCATACAATTATTGGAAAATTAGAGGCGGGGAGTAATTATTATTTACTTATTCATTATCTTTCTAGACCTACCTTTCATTGGCCAGGAGGGCAGTCGTAACTCGGAAGTCAAACGCCTTGTGACTCGAACGTTTTGGCTCCCAAACGCCACAAACTCGGAAGTGAGTGTTCTGGTTTGCAAACGTTCTTTGGAACCCAAATGTCCAATGTGGGTTCTGCGGGTTCCCAATCAGAAGCCGTGCCTTGGTTTTCAAACGTTTTGGAAGTCAAACGGACTTCCAGAACGGATTCCATTCGACTTCCGAGATACGACTGTATTCCTATTAAAGCAACAACAAAAACAAAAACAAAATATTAATAATAAAAGCAAAGAGAGCTTTCCATTTCCTTGTGCAACTTCCTTAAATTGTGGATCAGTGAATTTTCCTACATCATGGTGGTAAGCTGATTGTTCCTCTTACCACCCCTTTGTTCCAAGGCTGTGTTCATTGTCTTTGTTACCACTGACAATGGCGACCATTTCAAACTCTGGCTGGGATCAGGGGAAGGTTCCCTATTGTCTCAACTCATTTTATTCTTCCAAGCCTTCAGTGGTGATTAATACAGGCTTATTCTTAATTTGTATGCTCTGAATTTACTTTAAATCATGGTATAGATGTTGGTTTTATTGTGATTTTAACATGGCGCTGCTCATTGCCACTTTCTGATTTTTAAACCAACAGCGGCTAAAAGATAGTGAAAAATAAAACAATTTGAGCAAATTGAAGGTTTCTAGGATTCTTTTTCCTTTTCCTTTTTTTAAAGCAAATGAGGTTTGGCCTTGCCATGACCCAAAGAAAGCATTTAAGTGATGAGATAAAGCATTCGTTTGTTATATCCGAATTTTGATTGGGGGTGTCCTTAACAGCTAGAGGACAAATGCTCTTCTGTGTTCACGCAGATGACAATTCTTCTATTCAT
The DNA here is from genome assembly GCF_951804945.1 of Podarcis cretensis. NCBI lineage: Eukaryota > Metazoa > Chordata > Lepidosauria > Squamata > Lacertidae > Podarcis > Podarcis cretensis. The sequence continues at coordinate 25,805,068 of NC_137178.1, forward strand.
CTCCTTGCGTTTCCCCTCCTCCACCCTGTAACATGCCACCCTTCTCTTATCACTTGGAAACCACCAAGCCCTTGCATAATGCCAAGCATGGGTGGCCCTAAGTATGAATACTTTCACAGATCAGGGAATTGTTGACTCTTCCAAGCCTTTGCCGGGTCAATGGTCTGAAAAATGGAGCTTTCAGAGTCAGTTCTGTGAGGATCAAAGGCATCAAGCAGAAGAAAAAAATGTCAACAAGAGGATCTACAGGTGGCTAAAGTCCCTTCATGTATCATTAACGTGCAAATATACGGGAGGCAGAACCCACTTACTCCATCACCAATCATGCCATGTTTCAGCAGCGAGCCCTGAACATACTTACCAGTCTTGCTGTGATCAGGAACCATGATTGCACTGAGTTCCTGGTCACAACAAACCAAGAAGGCTTTGGAACTGGTGAATGATCGGCTCCCTAACTCTCTCTCTCTTTTAGGATTGGCCCATAACTTCCTCTGGATTCAGCCCTGTATGTCTACATCAGGCTCTCCTCCAAGTTGGTCCATCCAGATCTTTTAGAATACAAATCCCATCAGATGAGGAGTTGTAGTCCAAGCCATCTGGAAGGCACCAATTTGCAGGAGGCAGGTCTGCAGTGTTTCAGAGGGATGCAACTTTTAAAAAGAAAAGAAAAATGGAAGCAGACTGATGAACTAAACAAGACTTTGGTTTGACACAGCATGGGAATTCTTACAAGGTCATAATTTACTAGGCAATGGATTCTTGTCAAACGGTCTCTGCACACTGTGTGAAAGCGTATGCTTGTTCATTTGTGCAGCTCTTCTATTGTGTACAGAGACTATACATTTGTTGAGTAACATGTGACCATCCCCAGCTTGTAGACAAAGTTAAATGTCTGCAAATCGCAGACTTCTGCTTGTCCCATGCCTACAAAGCATGGGTCTGATTGGTTTTTCTCTTGTCCCATGCTTTCCCCAGGAAAACCTGCTCTTTAGTATTAAATTGGAGCAAATGATAATCTGGGGAAAACTTGATTGATGTTTGTTCCAATTCAGCAGTAGAGATTGAGGTTTCCTGAGAGAAAGCAGCAGGGCATGGGAATGTCTGGATGAACCCTCTGCTTTGGCTTTAGAACCTTCAAGAAATTTAATAACTCATTACAAGCCCAAAATACACACAGTGTGATTTATTCATCCCACATTTTCATCTTTATTCATTTTCTAGTACTCCTTAATTACACACAGTCAAGAAAGCCTAATAAAACAACTTTTTCACTCCAATAGGCACTTTTTCCTGACAATGTCTAAACAAATTAGCAAATTTATTTTTCTCTCTCTCTCCTTGATTTTATACATATATTTATATTTATATTAAAGAAGATTGTTTTTGTTGGTACAAAAGCTGTTGAGTGGATTCAGAATTGCAAAGAGCTAAGGAGACTGAAAGGGATGCGGGTGGCACTGTGGTCTAAACCACTGAGCCTACGGCTTGCTCATCAGAAGGTTGGCGGTTCAAATCCCCACAACAGGGTGAGCTCCCATTGCTCGGTCCCAGCTCTTGCCAACCGAGCAGTTTGAAAGCACGTCAAAGTGCAAGTAGATAAATAGGTACTGCTCTGGGGGGAAGGTAAACGGTGTTTCCGTGCACTGCTCTGGTTCGCCAGAAGCAGCTTAGTCATGCTGGCCACATGACCCGGAAAAACTGTCTGTAGACAAACGTCTGCTCCCTCGGCCAGTAAAGAGAGATGAGCGCCACAACCCCAGAGTCGTTCGCGACTGGACTTAACTGTCAGGGGTCCTTTATCTTTACCTTTTAAGGAGACTGAAAAGTAGGGGGGGATGCATGCTCAGGTGTAAGACCCTTCAATTGAAATATATCTGTGATTTTCTTTCAGACTTGACAGATGCACTGCGGAGATCTTTAAATAGCATTATTTGTAACTGCTGGGGAATCAATGTAACTACCCATCTAGCAAGCTTGACTGAGCTGTCAGCTAAGAGTATTCCACTCTTGATTTATTCTGAAGGATTTCATGCTTCTACAAATTGACACAGATGTGCGTTGTTCATGTCATCAGGGGTTTTTTCAGTTTTTGTTTTCGTATTTCTCCTAGAGGGAGGCTAGTACTTTCAAGTCGACAACAGGGCAAAAGGTGCTGCTGCTGCTGCTGCAGAGTGGGGAAGCTTCATACGTAATCTATTGAACTGATGCTAAAAGGAATTGCAATGGGCCCGGCCCATAATGATAGATGGGGAAGTAGGGAGGTGACTCAGGCTTAGGGTGAAATCTACAGTCCCTAGCAGTATGCCTTGGGGAGGGAGGCACAGGATATAGAAGACTTGACTTAGGATTGGTGAGAAAGGTCTATACTCAGAGGCAGAGAATCTGCTTTGCAGGACTACCACTTTGTCACCCACAAAGGTCAGAGCGGGGTGCTGCTTGCTGCCCACTGTCTCCCAATCTGCTGCTAGGGGCACATGTCCTCCTTTGCTCTCTCTTAATCTGGCATTGAAACTGGTGGCTACAGGTGCTCTCCCAATTTTGCTGTCACTGTTATTTGGGTGCAGAGAAATTTCATGCAGGCTTATTGCTCTGCTTGTTGTTGTTGTTAGATGACAACATGTCCCCGTGTCCAGATTGTGGAGGGCCCTTGATCAAGAATGCTCTCTGGTAAAGGTAAAGGTAAAGGTAAAGGTAAAGGTAAAGGTAAAGGTAAAGGTAAAGGTAAAGGTACCCCTGGCCATTAGGTCCATTCATGGCCGACTCTGGGGTTGCGGCGCTCATCTTGCTTTATTGGCCGAGGGAGCCGGCCTACAGCTTCCGGGTCCTGTGGCCAGCATGACTAAGCCACTTCTGGCGAACCAGAGCAGCGCATGGAAGCGCCGTTTACCTTCCCGCCGGAATGGTACCTATTTATCTACTTGCACTTTGACGTGCTTTGGAACTGATAGTTTGGCAGGAGCAGGGACCGAGCAACGGGAGCTCACCCCGTCGTGGGGATTCGAACCACCGACCTTCTGATCGGCAAATCCTAGGCTCTGTGGTTTAACTCACAGCACCACCTGTGCCCCTCCAACAATCCCCTGATGAAAATTGGGAGGCCCGTCTTTTGGTGCCGCCCTGCTGAGTGTGTTGGGCCTTTGGCTAAACAGGTCTCCTCCTTGAGCTCTTATGCTCTTTCCTTGCTTTTGTCACCGCTCACCTGCTTGGCTAGGAAAGGTGAAGAATTAAAAGAATAGCAGGGGCCACAGTGCTGGTGTCTGACAATGGACTGTACCTCCTCCAGATGTGTTTGTGTGGCTGCCACCTAGTGACCAAAAGGCAGCAGTGTTTCTTGAGTAAAGGTGGAATTCTGCAAGCTCGAATCCTGTGGTTCCAAGATGGATGCCAGACTAAAAACTGCACAACAGAAGCCAAGAAATAAAACCAGTTGTTGTTCATCTTATTGGTGTAGCTTTCATATGTTATAGATGCCTCACAGTGGCAGCCCCTGAACATGTTCTTTTCAATCTAGAGCATAGCTGTCAACTTTGTCCATTTTTAAAGGGAAATTCCCTTATTCCGAATAGGATTCCTCGCAAGAAAAGGGAAAAGTTGACAGCTATGATCTAGAGGCCTCGTTGGGCATTGAGTTTGGGGACATGCTGCACTGATCCCATTATCTCACCCAATGCCTCTTTGTCCTGTATGATGTTTATGGAGGGGAGGAAACATAGCTGTTCCTGTATATAGAAAATGCCGAGCTTGTAACTGCCAAAGGTTAAATATTCAGACAGAGATGGTCTTTGTTCTGGAAAGTGCATGGGAAGCAAATTATTCACACCTAGCCCTTTGATCATGATTCAATTCCTGGAGACAGAATGTTCTGGGAGATCTGCCCTTATCTATGTGGCTTCTTCTCCTCACCCGCCTCCAACTGTGTCCATTCTACAAACTAAACTGTGCTTGTTCAGTTGGAAATACAAATGTTTTCTCCTTTGTTTCTGTTCATAAAGACCAGCGTATATCTGAAACAGAGCTTGCCTTGTTTTAAAAGGGGATAATTTTGAATGGCTTTAAAAGAGAATTTGACAAATTCAGGATCCAGCAGGGCTCTTCTTATGTACTTATATTTCCCCCTGATTAAGTATTCAATAACATTGAAAATCACCTGTTTGAAATATTCTGTTCCAATATTCTGAGGCCTGCAATTTACTCTGGTTCAGTTTCCACAGAACGCTAAGCCAAACCATGGTTTAGTGGAAATGAGGAAATGTTTCATGTTCCCAGAGAAGTCCATGGCCCAGTTCTACTACTGTAACACTATCCAGGACTAAGCCATGGTATAGCTTACCATTATGTGTGGATCTGGTCTCTGAGCACAACAAATCCCACCTGCAAATGAATTGGTAATTCACAATTTATTTATTTATTTTATATCCCAGCCCCACCAAAATAGTCCAGGGTGGCAAATGGATGTGCAATTTAAAACAGAAACAAAACAGAAACATTTTAAAACAGTCAAAACATTCTAAAAGCAATTTCAGTTAAAAGCATTATTCCATCTGTGGTTGCCAGGAACAGTATGTTTCAGCCACCAAATGTCAGGGTAAACGTTTTCAAATCACTCCTGAAAGTCAGTAGGTTCACCTCACTAGGGAGGGCATTTCTACAACTGAGGAACCACCACTGAAAAGGCTCTGTCATGGGTGGGCATGTAGTGCCACCAACAAGACTTCACCTGTCAGTTGTAGAGTTCAATGTGGCTGATACTAGGAAAGGCAGTCTTTTAGGAACTTGGGTCTCAAGCCATTTAAGGCTTTATACGCTAGTACAAACACCTTGAATTGGATCTGCTAGCTCACTGGCTATGAACTCTTTGAAATTTTAATGTTCTCAACTGAGCCTTCAGATTTTCCTCTATGGACACAGGCCTAGTTCATAAGAATGTAAGTAGTGCCCCATTTAATTCAGCATCCTCATGGTGGCCCTCTCTCTATTCCCCAGATGGCAGGCAAACCTGGAAAAGGACCCGAATTATAGGATCGAGGTTTGAATTTAAATGCAATCAATCCCACCAGGAATACAACAATGTTGTTGTTTTTTACATGGTGAGCATATAAACTACTGCAGAATTCTTCAGCTGGAAAGTTTGCTTCCTTTCTCTTATGTGGTGAGAAGCATTCCAAGCGGTAGTTGCCACGAAGTTTATTTTGGCTGGGCAGAGCATTAAGCTACGTGACAGATCCATGGGTATTATCCAAAGCAGAGTACATGAAGAAATCATCCCTAGTGACTTCCTTTGGCTGCTTAGTGGCCTGTGCAAAATTGGAGGTGATAATAACTGTTCTGTTGGGTAACTGCCCATTTCACAAGACTTGCTGCAGATGACAACTTTCTCCCTTGCTGGCTGCCGGTCTATGCTGCATGTCAAGGAAACTGATTTTCTAAAAGAGCAAGGGAAAACTGTCCTTTCCCATCAAGAATCAATCCTTCTTTGCAATGCACACAAGTGCTATTAGAGGAAAGTTGGCAGCATGACAATATTTTATTGAACGAAAAGAGGATCATGTTGCCACAGCTGACAACCTCCCATATTTCACCTGGTCACATAGATGTAGGCCTCTTGTTCATACATTTTATTTTATTTATTTTATTTATTTATTTTATTTCCTTCCAATCACATCCTATAAAACATCTCAAAGTGACTTAACAATAAAAACAAAAAACAATAGCATAAACACCATGTCATAGATAGACACAATTTCATAGGTTAAAACAATTTCAAACACAATACAGGTGCAAATTCTACAAATGCACCTTTCATTCTGAGATATACGTACATGTGAGTTAGGGAGAATTATCTCCGCAACATTCAGTTAAATGGTGGGGAATCTTAGGTGCAGGGGCTGAATGTGGTCCTGCTTTGGTTTGGCTCTCACCAACCTCACCCCTCCCCAGCCACACCTCTCACTGGTCCTGCTTCACATGCTCCTTGGATGCTTTTGCCTAGCAGGAATGTGTCCTTGGATTCTGATGATGACTTTTGGTTGCCTGAATGAAGGATAAAGAGTGGGTGAGGATGTTTAGAAACTAGTCTACTCTACAAAGGTCATTTTTACAACCATTGCTTTGCCTACCTTTGACTCTGGCCCTGCCCACCACTGGAATGTGGCCTCTCAAAAGCTTACATAGACAGGAATATGGCCCTCAGCCTGATATAAGATGGAGGTTGGAGTTCATTTCCTCTTTTTTCTGTTTACTATTATCATGTGTTAGACTGGCTCTCCCCTCTGCTGTGTTGGGCAGTCCCATGACATTTTGGGAAGCATTTTCTCTCAAGGCATGATAGAAGTGCTGCCATTTTATCTCCTGCTCACACTGTGAAGCTTTATCTGGTGACGTTTACAGTGGTGTGGAGAAAATGGCTTGTTCCACATGGCATACAAATAACTGGCAAAGGCCAGAGTCACTAATGAATATCATGTATCCATTTGTTATTCTTTCAAAACTCATTCATTTCCCCCCATAGCAAGCAGGAGAGACTTGCTGGAGGTTACAGGGAATGTGGGGAGAGAGCAGAGAAGAGGGTTGACTCTGTAAACTATCCAATTTTTAACTCAGAAAACACTGTAGTAAATGTGTCCCAGCAGCTAGACTTCATCCCCTCCATGTCATCTGCATGTTTGACCGGCATGTGAAAACATTCTGCGTGTGTTCATTGATATGCTCCTAGAGTTAATTCACATGCCAGCCAAACACATGGATGGCAAAGCCATGGTCATTGGGCAGATTAGCAATGGGGCTATTGTTCACTATGTGAAAGGTGCAACGTCTAAATTCGTATTTCTTCTTTCTACATAGTATCACAGTAGGGGGAGTTTGGGAAGCAGCAGGAGACAAGGCTTCTTTGTTGCCTGATTTTCTAGAGAACAACTCTCTGCTTGAAGGGCTGTCAAAGGACAGTCCTTTATTTGAAGGAATGCTCTATCTGAAAGGCTGCCTGCTCCAAGTCTGGTTTTAAAGTCTGAGCACCATCTTTGCTACCTGAGACAGGTGAGGCTTAACAAGTGCTGATACTTCATTGCATCTCTGAACAAGTGCTGAACCAGTGGCTGGATATGGTAATGGAATGGAAGAGGGCCAATAAATAAATTTTATGTATGTGCTGAGTTTTAAACTCTTTTTATAAATAAAAACGTGTGCGTGCTTAAAAAAATGTTTTCTAATTGTTTTAACTGTTTTTATATATGTTCCTGTTTTATATATGCTTTATTATAAAGTATTGAAAAATGCCTTGTGGAAAGTAATTCATAAATGAAATAAATAATAATAATGGACAGGTTCCAACTAATAGGATCCAGTAGCGCAAGGATTTTCTCTTGCACAATGGAATTTCTCCTTCCTTTCCTCTACCTGCTCTTTCCCCATCCCCTTCCCATATCTGCTCGGGGGGGGGGTGTGTGAGTTGAGGAACCTCCAGAACAAGTTTGGGAAGAGGTGCCCAGGCACACACAGGGAGAGGGAAGTGAGGTTCTTCTTGTGTAGCCAAAAGTCCAGCACTAATAGATCTATTTAGCTAGAATAATAATAATAGTCATCATAGTCATCATCATCATCATCATACATCTTGAAGAGACTTTTTTCTTTTATCGTTGCAGGCTCAGGCTGCTACAAATGGCTATAGCATTTTGGAAAATCCCCCCTTTTCCCTGCAACTGTGAGCTTGCTCTGTTACAAGTGGCCCATTTGCACCATCTCAGAAATTGTTTCCAGGGCAATCTGGGGCATATCAATAGGAGATGGCTGCTTTGCTTCATGAGTGACAGCTGCAAAGTTGTCCTGAACTGAATGACCTGACCTGAGAGCAGTAAATGAAAGAGCACATCTTCTGCCTGCTCCCCGCCTCCCGCCTCCCTGTTTTCCTGGCTGGTCTTCTTATGGTGCTCTGGTAGGATACTAAGACTGGCAAGATGCCTGCATTCTGAACACCTCACTGAACAATATGGGCTTGTCAGTTCCAATTAATAAGAAAGATAACAAGGATGATGCAAACTCTTGCATAAGATGTTCCAGTTTAGGGGCTATTTTTACAAAGATTACTAGTTACCATTAAATGAGGATGACGACCACGATGACGTTAATAATGCTAATAATAACAATATAACTCTGGCCTTATTTATTTATTTAAAAGTATTTCTGGGCTTGGCTTACTATTCTGAAAGCTCTAAGTAGGATACAAAAGTAATAAATCAGTATTATGAAAACAGTAATACAGCCTTATAAAATAGGAATTCAAAAGTGACATGGTCCAGTCTTCTGAGTCAGAGGAGACCCGGACAGAGCAACTGCTTTGCATGCAGAAGTTCCCAGGTCCAATCCTCAACATCTGGTAGGACTAGGAGAGTCTCCTTTCTGAAAACATGGAGAGCCACTGGCCAATCAGTGTAGACAATACTGAGCTTGATGGACCAATGGTCTGTCTCAGTATAAGGCAGTTCTCTATGCTCTTATGAGAAATGAAATCTGTCCAAGACTCAGACCAAAGAACCCATCACATTGGATTTTATGAGCCCATATGGTACCCAATAAATTTATATGTAAACCCTGGAAGCATAAACACCCACCATCTATCACACAATAGTCTGAGGACCTCATTGCTCCCACATTTGAACACATTTCTCTTAAACCTCAGTATCATGTACTTGAGCATTTGGGTGAGCTTATGTTAATTTACGTAGTTATTTAGATCAAGCTGGATGTATAGGTGGTTATTGCGTTAATATGAGCTGATGTTTCCACCTCCCTTTCCCCTCTCTGTTTTTCTCACCCCCCCCCCTTGTTACTTTTGTTACAAAAAAATCATTAAAATAATGATAATTAACATTTGCATGAGTACTTTTAAATCTGAGCTATCAGTTCAAGTACAGAAAAAGTACCTGGTCACCCTTGCCATGGGTTTTCGCTCAAAGTGATTGTCGAGGCAATGATTCTTCAACATCAACTTCATTGGACTGGTCATGTTGTTTGGATGCCTGATTACCACCTTCCAAAGCAACCACTCTATTCCCAGCTCAAGAATGGAAAACAAAATATTGGTGGACAACAAAAGAAGTTCAAAGACGCTCTCAAGGCATATCTAAAAAAAGTTAACAGAAGCACTGATAACTGGGAAACACAGGCCTGCGCACACTCCAACTGGAGAACAGCCTTTACCAAAGGTGTTGTGGACTTTGAAGAAGCATGAATTCAGGGCAAAAAGGAAAAAAATGAGCTAAAAGGAAGACACATTTGGCAAACCCTCACCGTGATCAACTCCCACCCAGAAACCTATGTCCCCATTGTTGAAGGACTCACTGTTAAGATCGTGTTCATGGAAGACAATCTTACTCTGCTACAAGTGATAGCCAAAGAAGAAGAAGACTGCAAGGGTGCTCTTTAGCTGCTTTTCAGTGTGTATTCCCCTAAAATATGCATTTTGTGCACATTCCACGTCCATAAAATGTCGGGCTTTCTGCAGTTTTGTGATTGAAACTGCATTGCAAAATTTTGGAAATGTGTACATTTTGATTAAATAGTTATGTTCTGATTTGCATTCAAGACTAGGACTGGAAAATTGCGTTGCTTTGCCCCAAAATGCAGACTGAATGGCTTTCTCCTCCATCCGTGGATCTTGCATGTATGAGAAGAAGAAGAAGAAGAAGAAGAAGAAGAAGAAGAAGAGGGGGAGGAGGAGTAGTTTGGATTTGATATCCCACTTTATCACTACCCGAAGGAGTCTCAAAGCAGCTAACATTCTCCTTTTCCCTCGTCTCCCACAACAAACACTCTGAGGTGAGTGGGGCTGAGAGACTTCAGAGAAGTGTGACTAGCCCAAGGTCACCCAGTAGCTGCATGTGGAGGAGCGGGGAAGCAAACCCAGTTCACCAGATTACGAGTCCACCGCTCTTAACCACTACACCACACTGGCTCTCTAGTCTCCAGCTGTGCACAACACATCCTCATCCTCTCTTCTGCCTGGGGTAAGGTTTCATTGCTGCAAGTGCAACACACTCTTAATACACCCTATTTCTCAGGGGTGATGTGAGGTTAAATTAATTAATGCGTGAGCTGTTTCAATTTTGATGAACATCACAGAAAAACTGGAAATCTTGCTGTGCTCTGGAATTCTATTTTTGCTTTTTTTTCACCTCTCCTTAAAAGAAGGACTTTTTCTTTAGGAGCTACATTTTTCATCAGTGACATTTCTTAATTTTCCTATAGGACAATATGTTCTCTTGCGCTGTAATTGTTGCAGTGACAGCTTTTCTGCCCTGCATGGTATGTACAAGATCTTCAGTCCGCTCGGTAGAATTATGACCATTATTTGAGAAACAAAAAGCAAAGATTGTATTTCTTGTAAGGTGATTGTTTCGAGCTTGTGCTACATTTGCAACATTTGTGGCCCAACAAGAAGCACATTACTTGGGAGATAACAAAAGAAAGAGAACTAAGCCACAGAAATGACAACGGAGGATTTTCTGTTCTGTGCTTTTTAGCTCTACCAGGGGGCTATGGCTGTGTTACATATATGTTATGTAGCTACTTTCTTAAAGGTAGGTTTCTAGTTGCACAGAGTTCCTCTGACGTCATTCTGCAACATGATCATCATTGCCATCTCTTAGGGTTGTCTCCTAAGTTAGTCTTGGGCTGTGTATACACCACAAATTTAAAGCACATTCCCCCCAAAAGCAAGATCTGTACTTTACTCCTTCCAGAGCTACAGTTCCCTAAACAAACTACAGATCCCAGGATTCTTTGGGAAGGGGAAATACACTTTAAATCAGGCATAGGCAAACTCGGCCCTCCTGATGTTTTGGGACTACAACTCCCATCATCTCTAGCTAACAGGACTAGTGGTCATGGATGATGGGAGTTGTAGTCCCAAAACATCAAGAGGGCTGAGTTTGCCTATGCCTGCTTTAAATGTATGGTGTGTGTGCAGCCTCAGAGTAGACCCATTAAAATTAAGGAACATGATCAACTTAAGTCTATTGATTTCAGTTGGTCTACTCTGAGTACAACTTAGTTTGACACAACCACTAGACACTGGCAAAATTACATTGTGGCTGGTGTGCATTAACAAATTTGTCCGTCCCCCCAGCTGTAAAATGACAGTAAAGGTAAAGGTAAAGGGACCCCTGATCATCAGGTCTAGTCGTGGAAGACTCTGGGGTTGCGGTGCTCATCTCGCTTTATTGGCCAAGGGAGCCGGCGTACAGCTTCCGGGTCATGTGGCCAGCATGACTATGCCGCTTCTGGCGAACCAGAGCAGTGCACAGAAACGCCGTTTACCTTCCCGCTGGAGCAGTACCGTTTTATCTACTTGCACTTTGACGTGCTTTTGAACTGCTAGGTTGGCAGGAGCAGGGACCAAGCAATGGGAGCTCACCCCGTCGCAGGGATTCAAATCGCCGACCTTCTGATTGGCAAGCCCTAGGCTCTGTGGGTTAGACATGCACAGTACTGCATGTAATAACTTGAAATGGTTCTAACTTGGATGGGTGGAGAAAATCTCTCTCTCTCTCTCTCTCTCTCTCTCTGTGTGTGTGTGTGTGTGTGTGTGTGTGTGTACACCATGGAGTTCTTTGAAATGCTTTGTAAAACAAATATAAAATGATAAACCTTTACCTATATTTGTGTTCTTGTGATGCTCCTGGTCCATCATCAAAGAATAAGATGCCAGATCTCTATCCCCTCATAATAGCAATCTGCTAAATAAACACCCTAGTGCTAGAGAGGGGGAATTGCATGGCTTCTGAAGATAATTTTTAAAAACTGAACACAATGAATAGTTAAGCTTTTCAGACACGATGATAAAAATGAGATTATTCATGTTACGCACAACATCACTAGTTTGCTGTTTCCTAAGTTTCTCCCATATGATGGACAGTGTTCTTTTTCTTTCTTTCTTTTTTGGATGAATCTGCCCCCTCGTGGCCAGATTTATATAGACTTATGCTCTGAAGAAAAACACTGCAATCCTTAAACACATTGTAAAATGGATGGTAATGATTGCAGTGGTACCTCGGTTTAAGAACAGTCCTGTTTAAGGATGATTCGGTTTACAAACTCCGCAAAACTGGAAATACTGTCCCAGTTTGAGAACTTTACCTCGGTCTAAGAATGGAAGCCGAATGGTGGAAGGGCACCGGCGGCGGGAGGCCTCATTAGGGAAAGCGCGCCTCAGTTTAGGAACAGTTTCGGTTCAAGAATGGACTTCTGGAATGGATAAAGTTCATAAACCGAGGTAAGGTAAAGGTAAAGGTACCCCTGCCCGTATGGGCCAGTCTTGACAGACTCTGGGGTTGTGCGCCCATCTCACTTAAGAGGCCAGGGGCCAGCACTGTCCGGAGATACTTCCGGGTCACGTGGCCTGCGTGACATCGCTGCTCTGGCCAGAGCCAGAGCCAGAGCCAGAGCCGCACATGGAAACGCCGTTTACCTTCCCGCTGGTAAGCGGTCCCTATTTATCTACTTGCACCCGGAGGTGCTTTCGAACTGCTAGGTTGGCAGGCGCTGGGACCGAGCAGCGGGAGCGCACCCCGCCGCAGGGATTCGAACCGCCGACCTTTCGATCAGCAAGCCCTAGGCGCTGAGGCTTTAACCCACAGCGCCACCTGCGTCCTTAAACCGAGGTACCACTGTATAAGTAAGCCTTGTTGGGACTGGGCAATGCATTGTTAACAAAAGGGAGGTATAAGGCATGATATAAAAAAGGCACATTTTGATTTCATTTATTTATTTATTTATTTATTTATTTATTTAGTTCGTTCGTTCGTTCGTTCGTTCGTTCGTTCGTTAGTGTGGTGGGTAGCAGAGGGAATGCCATTACATTTCATAAAAGAAAACATGTTTCCTACCAGTTGGATGTTCTAGTTAGGTGTATCTTTGATGCAGGACTTCATAGTTGGGATACTTACTGAGTTAACAAGATTTTTTAAAAAATACTGAAACAAGAAACTTAACATATAAGGAATTGGCTTTAAAAATCATTTTCTTTTAGAATTATAAATCACCTAGAGCTTTTTGTAGAAATTTGAAGCTATATAAAAAATTAACTAACTAAACTAACTAAAACAGAAAATGCAGTCAATGACGTGGAAACATTTTTGTAAGAGATCGATCCTATGTGGATATTATCCATTTGTTTCTGTTTTTTCAGGAATGTCTGAGTCACTTTTTGACAATCTCTGAAGCAAAGTACGATAATAAACAAATGTAAAATGATAAACCTCAAATCATCAAAAGGTCTAAAGAAAGTTTTATCGTATTATTAACTGAATATGGGCAAAATCCCTTTTGGATCCATCAGTTTGTCGCAGCTTATGAGAAACCATTTATTTATTTTGAGAGAAATGAGCCATTCCAGTTACCGTCTCCAATCTGCTTCACAACTAGCCATTTTCATTGAAGAGAGGTGGGACATCATATAGATGGAAGGGGAGAGATTCTTTATAGGGCTGTGCATGAATGGACGAGAGGACCATTTGGTCTTATTTTCATTCCTACTGAGATGAATGCACAGAAGTATGAATGGGAATGAATGGGACTCCCAGTCAAGACTCCCTTTATTCATTCACACCATTCAGGATGCAAGGGGATTTACTTTCCTGGTAAAAGCTGAGGCAGCAGGAGAGCCAACTTCAGAGAATGCTTTGGTTTCTGTCCACCCCCACCACTCTGCAGGTGCCCAGAAATCATGCTATGCTGGGACTTTTAGATGGAGGTGGGTTATCAACCACACACACACAAATTACAGCTGCTGTGTGTCTGGTGTGTGCACCATTCTCCCTTCCCCTCAGTGCCCCAGAACAATTATGATGTCCAGGTTATCTGGGCTGGAGAAAAATGGAGGCTGCCAGGAACAGAAATCAAAGCCAGTGCTCCATTTATTTAACTTTTAAAACAAATAGAACAACAAACTGAAACAGATGTGAATATGAGTAACAAATGGGGTGTATCTTCATCAAACACACGGGGAACTGAATGAGATTTTAATGAAAGAGTTTACATAATGAATTTGGTGTTTCTACAAAAGCAAATATCATTATGAACCAAACAAAAATGCCTAGTTATTTTAATCTCTCCAGGGCAGTTGCAGACTGTCGCTGTTCCTGCATTGGATTCAGTCACATAGTGGGAAAATCAGGTTGTGCAATGCTAGTGGATTGAGAGGTCCTGCACAACAGACCTGCTCCCCCCAAAATGGGACTTTTTTGTGATAAGGAAAATGCACTGGAAAGGCTGGGACAATGTTTGCTTCGATGCAACACCATCTAACCTCCCCACAAACAAATGAGAACAAATCAAAGAATGTTGTCTGCTCTCCCCGAAGTAAATCCAATGAACGCTTAACTAACAGGTTGTCTGAAAGCACCATAAAGGTAAAGGTAAAGGGACCCCTGACCATTAGATCCAGTCGTGGCCGATTCTAGGGTTGTGGTGCTCATCTTGCTTTATTGGCCGAGGGAGCCGGCCTACAGCTTCCAGGTCATGTGGCCAGCATGACTAAGCCCCTTCTGGTGAACCAGAGCAGCGCACGGATATGCCGTTTACCTTCCCGCCGGAGTGGTACCTATTTATCTACTTGCACTTTGATGTGCTTTTGAACTGCTAGGATACCTCTGCCTAATTCCTTCTTTTCCCTGTGGGTGGCAGATGAAGCTTCAACAGGTCCATCCTTTAGAGCCAGCCGTGTGAATTGGGATGCACTGTGGTTACTTATTGGGGAGGTATATATGCACCTGCTCAGATGCAACCTCTTCTTCTTACTTCACACGTTACAAGTTGGCACAGTAAAAACAGGTTCCAGGGCTCAGTTCATAAGTCCATGGCTCAGCTCTGATGATCCCTGTCTTAAATTAAGCTCTGGCATGGGCACAGCCTTCTTGAGTACAGAAGGTACGGAAGGATGCTGAAGGGTGCTATTTGAACCTGGTGTTCTGCCGAGCACTGGGTGATGGAACTTGCTGAATGGCAGCTGTTTTTCTACCCACAAAGAACATGCCCATACACAAGCATGGTCTGTGGTGTTCCCTCAGTTGCATCAGTAAAGACAGACAGCAGATTTCATCAGTATAATGTTTCAGTGATTTTACAATCAGAAAGTAGTTTAATTATTTACTGTATGATGGTCCTATTCTGTGTTAGCTGCCTCACCCACAACTGCCTGCAGTCTACCTCTGGCTGAAGCTCCACCATCTTACACAAACCTCTCACCCTCCAAAACATAACAAGCCTCTCAAAGAGTTATCAGCACATGATCTATCAAGAACTGCTGCTGCTGCTTCATCTTCAAAGAGCCACTGACATGAATGAGAGTTGTGCAAGAGTGAGAGATATAAACTACAACAGATTTAACGGGCCTGCCCTGGTAGTCAAAGTGCAAAAATGACATTATAAGCAGAAAGAGTATTATACCTTGAAAAGTGTGGTTATTATTCTGCATTCTCCTTCTGACCCATGTTTTCCTGGATCCACCTGATTCATTTTTTAAAATTATTGATCTTTTCCTTCCCCTGCTTAAAAAAATAATGAGGATTGTAAAAACATCAAAACGTAGGTTTTAAGGAAAAATAAAAATGCTTCATTTTCTATCATGCACAAAATAGTACAGAAATTTGAGTCCCAAAAACATTTCTCTTCTTAAAGAATGCTACTTGTAACTTTGCCAGCTTGGAGGGATGCAGATTAGCAGTAGAGCACATGCATTCAGTCCTCAGCATCCCCATTTAGGGCTGGAAGGATCCATGCCTAAAACCCTGGAGAGCAGCTACTTGTCAGTGCTGACAAAAATGAGCTAGATGGACCAAGGTTATGACTTTGTGTATGGGAGCCTTCCTACGTGTTTTGTGGTGAGCATGGCTGTTGGTGGCCTGGGGCTTCCTTTAACAATTTACATAAATTATGCCGAGAGTAAAATATTTGCTGGAACAGCCTTCCCACAACATGGTGCTCTGCAGATGTTTGGGACTACAACTTCCATCCATCACAGACAGCATGGCCACTGGTCCTGATGATTAAACTTCAATCATCTGGAAAGCAAGAGGCTGGGCAAGGTGGATCTTGATAACAAAAACATAGGAAGCTACATGATAGTGAGTCTGTATTGCCAATGTTGACTGGTAGTGGTTCTCCAGGCTCTACCTCTCCGAGGATCAAATCTAGGACCTTCTGCCTCTAAACTGCGCGCTCTACCATTGAGCTGCAGCCCTTCCCCAAAGATTCAGCAGCCAAACGAAAGACCAGGAGGAAATACAGATGTCTGTTTGTTGATGGGATGTGGAAAAGGCCAAATCTGAATACATCTGACTTCAAAAACGACACCCAGGAAATGAATCTTTTTACCATAATAGAGTTCAAGCTGTTACAAATGCAAATGTTACATTTGTATGTCCCAGTAAATAGTTTCCCACTGCAGTGTAAACAGACTTGACAGCTCAAATCTGACAGGCATTGCAGAGATTATAATTATGCAAATGCCAGGAAACACTGAAGGAAGTCAGTTTCTTTAATATTCATGAGAGAATACTTATGTTTAATTATAGCACCCAGAGCTCTAACATCAGAGGTAGACAAACCACAAAATACCAATGATGACCTTGTTCAGCAAAGGGGAGGGAATAACATGGTTGTTGGGTAGAGAAAAACATTGTGCTTTTTATTTTTAGCTATAAACCTTCCAGCCAGGGATGCAGAAACTTTTTCAGCTTAGGGGCTACATACCCTCATTTGCACCCTTTCAAGGGCCATGTGATGGTGAGGGGCAGAGGCAAAGACTGGAGCAACGGATGGGACTCTTACCTTTGTTCAGAAGGCTACATTCCAGCTACACAAACACCACAGGTTTACACACACCCTCCATCCTCCATACATGCAGACAAGCAAGATGCATTATTGCTGCTCAAGAGCATGTGTTCCAGCCAAACAAAAACACTTGGGAAGGCCATGGAAGATGACTGGTGAAATGTACATGGAGTCGAGTGTGGATTTCATGCTCTTCATTCAGCTCATAGTAGTGAGGAATGCAAGTTCCCCCGAAATGTCTGCTTTATATACATTATTTACACAATGGGCCCCATGTGATTGGCTAAATCCAGGATTCTCCTGTAGGCCAATCAGGTTGCAGATTCACTTCCACCTGGAGTTGGATTGGGTGGCTCCTGTGGACCAATCAGACTGCTGAATTCTGAATCCCATTGTTCTAGGACCAATCAGACTGCTGCATTCTGATTCCTATTGTTCTAGGACCAATCAGACTGCTGCATTTTGGATCCTATTCAACTCAGTACATAACAACTGGTGAGGTGGCTGGCCTGAGGAGAAAGGGTGTGGCTAGAGAGGGACATGGAAGGCTGCAATCACTGACCACTGGACCTGAGGTTCCCACACATTTTTACCAATGAAAATGTAGGGGTGAAGGAAATTTATAGCAAAAAGTATTGTTAAAGATTCGGGGGTGCAACCCCTAAACCCTAGAAATTAATAAATGGTAGGATTTTGATTATTTGGGATATGAAGAGAGAAATTCAAGCTGCAGAGGAGTTCCCGAACTAGCCTATGCAAAAAGAACCTGGCCAAGCTAGGACCATTAAGAAATAATGCAGGACCATTGAGAGCCATTGGCAATGCAAGAGAACTGTCCTCCCCTCCTTGCCCTGAGGTGTGAACAGAGACTGGGGATTTGGATGGTTCCCAGGGTAACTGGGTGTGAGGTCAAAACAAAACAAAAAAAAATCCTTCCAGTAGCACCTTAAAGACCAACTAAGTTAGTTCTTGGTATGAGCTTTTGTGCGCATGCACACTTCTTCAGATACCATGCACACGAAAGCTCGTACCAAGAACTAACTTAGTTGGTCTTTAAGGTGCTACTGGAAGGAATTTTTTTATTTTGTTTTGACTATGGCAGACCAACACGGCTACCTATCTGTAACTGGGTGTGAGGTGACAGGAAAAGAGAATTTTTAGCAGGGTGTTCTGGGAAGAAGAAGGAAGAAGAAAGAATGGGATCCATCTTGGACAGGCTACCTGGGAAAGATGCCTTGGACTCCATGGCTGCCCTGCTGTGTGGAACAAGCCCCTCTCGATATGACCGTGCTGTAAGATCTGGACTCCCTCCATGCAGTCTGAAAGTGTAAATAGATGGATAAACCATATTGCTTAAAGCTACAACGGTCTCTGCCATGTCTCAATTCTCCAAAGGAACACAGATCCTGGGTGAGTGCCTGGAACCCCCTGGAGTCTTGCAGAGAGTGGGCACCCAACTTTGTAACCATATTTATATATAACTCCTTGTGTTGCGAGGCCCCAGGCCCCGGGCCCCACAGTCCCCTTAGATAGTAAACACAGAGACACCAATATTTTGGGTTAATGGGATAAATTAGGCCACAACTTTATTGGTTCCAGATGTGAGTGGTTTGGCTTAGGCATTGGGTAAAACCAGACTATATCCTGACTCCTGCACGTCCGGTGAAAGTCTCTTAAGTGTCAACCACTGGCAGGGGGAGCCCTATGATATACATCAATTAGGAGCACCCAGGGTCCCCAATGGGGTCATGGCATGGCCCTAGCCCACGCCCAGCTTTGGACAGGATCCACACCCCCGGATCCCTTTAACAGGATACCCTTAACAAGGAGGGGCAGGCAGAGGCAACAACCTCCCCTCTCATGAACAAGGCTTACCCAATGCCTAACCTTACAAAGTTGTGATGATTGCTACAAGGTAAGCGAAAACCAAATGGCTGGTGCCAATTTGCCAAGTGGAAAAAATTCCTGCCTGGCCCCAACAATAAGGCGGCCAACGTTAGTCCATAGCAAGGCCAAAGTCAAGCAAGACATAAAAAGAGGGTGGATGGGCTGGGATATCCAACAAGGAGGTGAATGGAGGCCTCCCCCAGCCACGTCACAGTTTAAATGGCAAGCAGCTACACCCCCTGGCTAACCTGATTGGTTGGCAGGGGGGCGTGGTGCGGCTGGGAGTCCCAGTGACATGGGCGGCATCCCTCCACCCACAGCCAGGTCACAGGGAGATCCTAGGTGCCCTCCTGCAACTCTGACCCCCCCCCCCCGGGGAAGGTGAGCGGTCTTAGCAAACATGCATGATAACTAATTCTTAAGAAAATCAATGGGACGTGGGTGGCGCTGTGGGTAAAACCTCAGCGCCTAGGACTTGCCAATCGCATGGTCGGCGGTTCGAATCCCCGCGGCGGGGTGCACTCCCGTCGTTCGGTCCCAGCGCCTGCCAACCTAGCAGTTCGAAAGCACCTCCGGGTGCAAGTAGATAAATAGGGACCGCTTACCAGCGGGAAGGTAAACGGCGTTCCGTGTGCTGCGCTGGCTCGCCAGATGCAGCTTGTCACGCTGGCCACGTGACCCGGAAGTGTCTGCGGACAGCGCTGGCTCCCGGCCTATAGAGTTAGACGAGCGCACAACCCTAGAGTCTGTCAAGACTGGCCCGAACGGGCAGGGGTACCTTTACCTTTACCTTTACCTTTTAAGAAAATCAATACTTGGCTATCCTGTGGCAACTCAGAATTGGCAATACAATGTCCAAACGCAATAGCTTTGAAAGTGATAAGAACAGTAAAACTTTAAACACCAAGTGAGAAAAGAATTTCACTCCAGAGGCTCTAGCCTAGTCAATTATAAACAAGCAATCAACACCCTCCGAAGGCCCCACCTCCAGCACCTTCTTGCATCTTAGCACCACTGCAAGGTACACCCACAGCTCACCAGGGGGCGGTACTGTCCACTTTGGGAACCACTGATCTGGTTTATTGCAGCTGGAACAGAAACTCCGTTCAGGTGTTAGACCTGTACATTTTCTGTATGTGTAGAAGGAAAAACAGGGTGGTATTCATTTAGCTCAGCGATTAATATCCATGTTTCTGCCAGTTCCTTCCCTCAACCCTCACACACTGAAGGGGAAGGTCTGTTCAGCTGAACATGCTTAGTTAGAATCTCTCAAATGAGCAGGAATCAAGTTCACACAAGCTCCTTCGTGCGGAAGATTCTGAGTGTTTTCAGCTGGACAAGGAAAGATCCTCCTTTCAGACCTTCCTGCCCAAAGTGTCAAGGCCTGAGGCAAAAGCCAGCAAGGACAGGGATGCTGACAGTAGGGCTAGTATGCACCTGCCCCAATTCTTGGTGGGTTCCTGAAGAGGACTATAGATTGCTATGTATATGTAGCAAAAGTGGGTTGATATTGCTACTGTTCCCTACTATCCGTGCTAAATTTACATCTAAGGGAATAGACTGCAGAATTTGTGAGCCAAGAAACCCAAGCACCATTGGTGGACTGTGTTGCAGCATCCCCTGTGGCACTGGGTCAGCACCCAGTGTGGGCACACCAGTCACATTCTTCTAAATCTGCCACTGACAGTACAGTAACCATGTATGGTGATCTCACAGGGACTTCTAAAGCTC
Organism: Podarcis cretensis; assembly: GCF_951804945.1. Classification (NCBI taxonomy): domain Eukaryota; kingdom Metazoa; phylum Chordata; class Lepidosauria; order Squamata; family Lacertidae; genus Podarcis; species Podarcis cretensis. The sequence continues at coordinate 25,825,510 of NC_137178.1, forward strand.
CTCATTTTGTTGCTTACTTGGGGCTGCAGAAACATGATGGTGGAGAAAGTATCAGCCATCTATCAAGCCATGGTGGCCTGCATTTGACTTGGTGGGTCACAGGCTCTGCTCTGTGCTAGAAATTGTTTTTCCAGTTCACTTCCTGGGCTGAGAAGGACCCATGTGTGAAACCCAGGAGAGATGTACTCAGTCAATGCATATCAGAAGTGGGGAACTTCAGGTGAAGGGATGGATGCAGATGTCCAGGCCTCTCTTGACCAGGGCTGGAGAACCTTTGGCCCTCCAAATACTGTTGGACTCCTGCTACCACCAATCCCAGACATCTTGGCCAACAAAAAAGGATGATGGAAGTTGTAGTTCATCAATATCCAAAGGGCCAAGCTTCCCCCAGGCCTGCTCTAGACCAGGCATCCCCAACCTTCGGCCCTCCAGATGTTTTGGACTACAATTCCCATCATCCCTGACCGCTGGTCCTGTTAGCTAGGGATCATGGGAGTTGTAGGCCAAAACATCTGGAGGGCCGCAGGTTGGGGATGCCTGCTCTAGACTATTAATCCTCCCCAAAATCTACCTCTCACTGGCCCTTCTGCTCTCCCTGCTCCTTGAGAGCTTCTGCCTGGCTGGAAAGCATCCTCGAACTATTATAATGAATGATTCTGTGATTCTATGAATGGATGTTTGTGGGGATGCAGAAACCTCTGACTTTTGCGTGGTTGGAATGTGTGGTAGTCTGTTGTACAAACGCAAGTGTTGTGTCTGTTGCTCCATCTACTTTTTATCTCTTACTCCAACCACCATCCACAGATGGTGGTCCACAAGGCAATGGGGACCCTTGAACTGCAAAAGATTCCTTACTTGTGTTATAGACAGCACTGAACCAGGTGAGCCAATGCTCTGACTTGGTATAGGATGGTTTCCTACGTTAGGTGTGAGTTGTTGATAGCTCCAGCTGCACTTGCAGAGATTCTGGCTTCTATAAGGATGAGGACCACCCCCCTATTACATTAGATGTGGGTTTGAAAACGTTCAGCAATGCAACTGTCAAGCTGTCTAGTTGAAATTAAAAATAATAATCTTGGGGCACCGAGAAGTTCAATGGCCTTAACAAAGGGAATAGAAGCAATCCTGATCAAAACAGCTACAATCTCAGAGCAAAGTGATTCAACACTCCTTCTAATTCATCCTTCATTGCTATAGCAACCCAGTATTATGACTATAATTTGGAAGGCTGTAAATGGTTATCGTCCTACTGCCAAGGTCATGGAGACGTCACAGGGATTTGCCAATAGATGCTGATTTTCCAAATGGAGTGGACAGAATGTGGCCTGCTGCAAAGATAACAGAAACCTGCAAGAGAGTGGGGGGTGGGGAGAGAGAGATGAAATAACATTAAGGAAGTGGCTGAGGGTTGTTACGGTAAACTGAAGTGCATATCTGCTGCAGTTCCATTGAAAATAGAGAATGCATTGAAAAAAGGTATGCATCTGAAATAGCTCAAAAGCTTCATTTGTTGTGAAGATTTTGCTCAACAACTTTTGTGTCTGCATTTTCACTTTTGAAAATAGGGCAGCCCTATTATACTGAGTCAGTTTCATTGGCCCATCTAGCTTGTTGCTCTTCCTCCCTGGCAGAGAGGAACCAAGTGGGAGCAACCCACATATTCACAATAAACCATGGCCTTCTGTGATGTGCAAATGAGGCTAATACGAGTAGTGTTCTTATTACTGAACTAAAACATTTCCCTGCATTGCTTTTCTTCACCTACAAGACCTCGGAAATATGGACATAGGAAGCTACCTTATACTGAGTCTGTCTCATCGGTACATCTTGCTCCATGTTGGCAGCAGTTTTCAAAGTTTTCAGGCAAGGATATCTCCCAGATGCCAAGGCTGTCCACAAACAGATGCTGTACCACAGAGCTATAGCCCTTTCCAAGGAGGAACACAACCGCACTGGATCATAATCCCCCATCCCATGTCAGGGCAGGACCTGGCTTAAGCTGGTCCCTTCCCATTGTCTCTACTATGAAGGAGCATGATAAAATTAAGATTGCCCCCTCTCACCACACCTTACATTGTTCTCCCTCCTTCCCAAGCTTTGAATGCAGTAGAGCTATTGCTGGGACACCAAGGGTGGACTGCAAAGTTGACTGCGGAGCTGGAAGATCCCCAATCGTTAAGGTTGCTCAGGAAAAGGCTTATAAAGCATGACGTGTAGATGGACCCAACTGCACGAAGGACCACCTTTAGCTGGAATTATTTTTCTGACAGGAGTAACCTGCGCCACATCACAGTTTGGGAAATGAGGAGCTGTTGCTAGGCAGAAGTTAATGACCCTGGTAATGAAATATGCATTGCTTCCTTTTTTTATTTCAATATCTCATATCATATGTAAATGCATATTGTGAGAATCAATTTCTTTTTGAAACTCCCCTCCCTTCCTTCCTTCTTGCCTGCCTGCCTGATGTTCCATGCATTGTGCACCCAGAAAAGGCCTCACTGAATTGGTACTATAGGTGTGCACCCTGCGCTGCTCATAGTGGATTAGTCTTGCCTATGCATTTCTCATTCACTTCCTTGAGTGTCGCTAACTACTTTTTTTCTTTTGACAACTCACGGCACTGTGCTTTTAAGTTTTTTTAACCATCACTATCCTTTAGTGACTCAGCACTTCCTGCCTAAAGCTCTTCTTTGGTAGCTCATTTTCTAAACAACTGGAGATCCAGAAATTGCCGTGGCCCCATTATAATCAATTGCTTTATGCTTTCATTCTGCCTGTTCAGAGCAATCTGCACTTTTGCAAGGAAATAAAACTGCCATTCTGCACCTCTGCAGCAAATCCCGTCTCAAAGGACAGGCATTTCCATCACTGATTTTCAGGTGTTGGCACTATTGTCGGGGAACATACGGTTCCATTCCTTTTGGAAGATCTGCTTACTTTTCTGATTAAAGTATCAAGCTGTTTCTTATTTCAAGCTGAAGCAATGAAAAGGTAAAAGGTAAAGGTAAAGGTACCCCTGCCCGTACGGGCCAGTCTTGACAGACTCTGGGGTTGTGCGCCCATCTCACTTAAGAGGCCAGGGGCCAGCGCTGTCCGGAGACACTTCCGGGTCACGTGGCCAGCGTGACATCGCTGCTCTGGCGAGCCAGAGCCGCACACGGAAACGCCGTTTACCTTCCCGCTGGTAAGCGGTCCCTATTTATCTACTTGCACCCGGAGGTGCTTTCGAACTGCTAGGTTGGCAGGCGCTGGGACCGAGCAGCGGGAGCGCACCCCGCTGCAGGGATTCGAACCGCCGACCTTTCGATCGGCAAGTCCTAGGCGCTGAGGCTTTAACCCACAGCGCCACCTGCGTCCCTGTAATGAAAAGGTATTTAAAGTTAAAGAAATATATAAAGGGGTATGTGTGCATGGGTGTGTAATCTATTTTTAAGGGTTCATTGGGCTGACTTGGTATAAGGCATCTATCTACATGAGCTCAGATGGGGCATTTTCATTTTCATTTAGAGGGGTGATGTGGCCTCACTCCAGACAGAACCTTAGGGTAGGGTGGATAGATGAAGATAGAAATTGGAATCTGAATCATGCAGCAAGACTATTCAATTCATTGGCCCTAGCTGGGTTGTGTGTATGCTAGATTAAATGAGCTTTTAGTCTCATCCATCAGAGCTCTTCATATGTTTTTGTTTTCTTACTGGTGGCAGTGGGTGGAATCTGCACACCCCAAGCAGTGTCATTATCCTGGGTCGAGTCGCCATTTTAATTTCCCACAATGTAGCATCAGTCTTGGGCATTGTGAGAAATCAGAATAGTGTCTAGACGCAGCAACATGGCTTCGACTGACTGACCAATTTAAAAAAAGAGGTCCCCAACACAGTTTTTGGCAGTGGGCCCTACCAGCATGTTATGGTCTAAGCGTCTGTCAGGGATAGCAGATACTAATGCCAGCCCAGTCAACAAATTCTGGAACATCCTAAGTATGTTATGGACTGTTGTCCTCTTATGTTTCTGGTCTTCTTGTTCTCTTTGCTCATTGCCCCTGCATCCTAATTTTCACTTCCCCACAACCTGCTCTTATATTCTTGGGTGCCCTGTTTTCCTGTGGCCACTGTTTCCCTTAGCCCCTCCAGGCTCATTCCTCTTCTCAACACCAACCCAATCCATAGCAATATTGCTACACTGGAATCCTTTTTTCTATTCCAGGGCAGGAGTTAGCAACCCTTACCAGGAGCTCTGGCCTAAGAGGCTTACGGTCTATAGGATGTAACTCCAATGTGACCTGAAGATGTAGATGATCAGAGCTCTGCACATTTGACTTCAATGTGCTTCACAGAATCCCAGATAACCAGATAACTTGGTGCCCTCACTAGGCTTGACTTCTGCTCTGTATAGCATGGATGAAGAACCCATGGCCCTCCAGATATTGTTAGACCAACACATTTTCCTGTAGCATCACACCCCTGTCATCTTCGCAATCTCCCAAATATCCTGTCTCTGTCCCCTCCTCTGAACAGGGAGGAAGGATAGCTTTTTGCATTGCAAATGGCCCTTAATATCCCACTGCCATGCTTCTCATTGTTTCTCAACAGTTCTGGGCTTAGCTACCCTAGACAGACTGGTTTGCATAAACTAGTCCAGGAATTTCTTGTCTGGCTCATTTCTGCAGCTTGTATTTTCCCTTCATATCCCAAATATTATCTAATACTACTGTTTATTAATTTCTACCATTCTCTAACAGACTCTGGTATTCCAGATCTATGACAGTATATACCAAGAAAAAGCTCTAGTAGACCTCTTTCAGTCCTCTTTGTAAAATACCATGTGTCTCTAGCTAAATGTTTTCAATGAATGCTGAGATTCTCAGAATCCTAAATTTCTGATGAACATGGTTCTTACAAAAAAAGCCTTCATCGAAACTCAGGACTATGTTTCTTGACTGTCTCTTCCTTGAAGCAGTTTCAATTCGGAGCAATTTCAAGATTTTCAGCTATCTTATCATCTCATCAATTAAACAGTGTGCACGATCAAGACTTTATACGGAGCAATAAACCTCACCCTCTTTATCAGAGTTTATGTCCCACTGTGAATTCCAGAAGAGATTAAATCTTTGGGGACTTTGATGGCATTTGTTATCTTTTTAGGGATACTAAGTACAACTTCAGTGTCAGGTCCAAGTCCATTCACGCCTGCTGGCTCATGTACCGATTAAAGCTATTATTGAGTATTACTTTTAAAATGTCACAATATGAAGACACTTGAGTAAAAAAAGAAATGAATGTAAGAAGCTATTTGACTGCAGGGTTGGACTATAAACACTCTTTGGTGCATGAAACGTTGGCAAACACATATGAGAGCTGGGTGGGCTAGCTTCTTGGGGAATGGTCAAGGCTCAGTATTAGAGCATCTCTGTTGCATGCAGTGACTCAGCATCTTCAGTTACGGCTAAGAGAGACCCATGTCTGAAACCCTGGACAGCCACTGCCAGGCAGTGTAGACAATACTGAGCTACTGTAGGTGGACTAGTGGTCAGACTCAGTATAAGATAGCTTTCTACGTGGCTTGTTGCTTTTGCTCACTAGCAGAGAGACACCAAGTGGGTTTACACATTCACAGGGAACCAGTAACCATGACTTACAGACAGACATGGTACCATGTCAGGGGGGTGCCAGGGACAGACACTGGTTTGTGCTTTCATTATCATTGTTGGAAGCTGAAGATAGCTTGATGGAGATTTAACTTCCTAGGAGTGGTATCCAGTTAATGTATCCCATCAATGTAAGGATTTCTGCTTGGGCAAGGGGACTTGTCCCTTTCTCCTTCCCCTGCATATTCCCTGCACCCTCAACAAATCTGCTCCAGAGGGCTAGGGGGACCCCTAGAACAAATGTGCAGGGCACATGCGGTGGGGGTTGGGGGAGAGAACATGGGAAGCTGCCTTATAATGAGACATAGGAGCATAATAATAGTCTGATGGATCAGGCCAGTGGCCCATATAGTCCAGCATCCTGTTCTCACAGTGGCCACAAGCGGGATTCAAGCACAACAGCATTATCCCCTCCTGGGGAGAACTGGTGTTCAGAAGCATTGCTGCCTTCAACTTTGGAGGCACAGACATCATAGCTAGTAGTCATCAATAGCCTTATCACCCATTAAATTGTTCAATCCACTTTTAAAGCCATATACAGTGGTACCTCGGGTTAAATACTTAATTCGTTCTGGAGGTCCGTACTTAACTTGAAACTGTTCTTAACCTGAAGCACCACTTTAGCTAATGGGGCCTCCTGCTGCCACCGCGCCGCCGGATCCCGATTTCTGTTCTTATCCTGAAGCAAAGTTCTTAACCTGAAGCATTATTTCTAGGTTAGCAGAGTGTGTAACTTGAAGCGTATGTAACCCGAGGTACCATTGTAGACTGGTGGCCATCACTGCCTCCTTTGGGAGTGAAGTTCAGAGTTTAATGATGCACTGCGTGATTGTATGAAATGCCTGGCATTGTTTACCGGTATTTATCAAATTGAGATCCTGCCTTTCCTCCCCAAAGAACCTAGGGTGGCCTTTCATTTAGTTTAATACATAACCATGTCAGTGCCGCCATTTTATGGTCCGTGAGATCAAGAAGAGGAACCAAGAGCTCTGAGGTGACAATACCTAGTGTTGTATTTGGGTCCCCTTCAAGTCTGCAGTTTTATATCTCTGAGGTTCGAATCTGTAGAAAGAGGGGTGGCTCAAGTGATCAAAACAGAGTCTTGGTTAAGTTAATGACTCTAGCAAGTCTGTAAAGTATCTCTTTGCATGATGAAAGTGTGGACTAAAGGGTTGGAAACTAGCTGGAGATGCTTCCATGTACTAAAGGGGACAGGCCTTCCTTTGTCTACTGGCTAGAGGTAATGTCATCAGTGAGTGTAAAAACAGACCTGGGTTGGGAAGAGACATAGAGTTTTCCTTGCTCTCTGTTTGGAATTCAAAGCTATGGTTTTTGGGATCCTCCTAGAAACTTAATAGGGCAGCTAGATCTGCTGGAACGTTAATGCTGTGAGCCCTTCCACCCTACGCTCAGCCTAAATATATGCATAAATAAAACCATATATCACAAAGACATTGCCATCTCCTTTGACCTTCTTTCTAAGGATACCAAACACAAGAAATTTGCTGGCATGCTTGAAATATTTCACTGCATGGAGATTTGGGTGCTTGTAACAATATTTATAGAAGGGTCCCTAATAAAAGGTTTGCGAACCACTGGTCTAACAAGACCCTGAACAGCTGACTCAAATAAAATATTCTCAAAGACTAATATTTATGCCTACGGATGGGAGCTCTTCCAAAAAGCAAGACGCTGCCACTTGTTATGGTTTTCTGATCCATTGCAACGTTTCCTTTCCTGCTGTTAAAAAACATCTAGTTATCACAGTCCTTCCCTGCACACTGTACATAATTCTAATCTGATAACGTAAGTACTAGAGCAGCATGACAGAAGATAATGCACCTATTAAATGACCTATGGGTCATCCAGATGAACTGCGGCATCATCAGTTTCCTTGAGCTTAGAGCTTTTTCCAGAGTATTTCAAAAGAGCATTTTGCTGCCTGATGCACATGGTATGCCTCCTAATTTTGACTGCTGTGCTACAGAATGAGAGTTGGCCCAGTCTGGAGACAGACACCCTGCGGAAGGTGGCAGTGGCTGGGAGCCAAATGATCGGCCGACTGTACCAAGAACTTGTCTGTTTGCTAAAATGAGGCCGCAGTGCCATCTGCCAATTTGGATCCTGTTTGGGGCATAACATTGAATTATTTGTGGGTTGCCAAGTAGCAGAACAGGGCCTGTGGCCAAATCCATACTTGGTAGAAGCTGAATGTGAATGGAGGCAAGACCACCTTGTACCTGCTGTGAGTCTCTGCCCTTGTAAAGTCTGCTCAGATATCACTCAAATCTCACTAACTGATGTGAAAATAGGAGACATTAGGTTCAAATCTTCCATTTCTGACATGATCTAGCCCTGCAGTCCCCGACATGACATCCATGGGTATCCCATGGGTATTAAAACACCCACCAAAGTTCTTTGCTTCTCCCATCTTTTAAACTAGTTTTAGGGGAGTGTTCAGTTGCATGTTTATTTTTTGTGAAGAATGAGAAATTGTCTCTTTTTCATCTGTTTTATATGTGGCGGGGGCAGTGGCTTAGCGTGGGTTATCAGCACCCGGGGCAAGGCAAGTAATTTGCGCCCCCTAACCCATGGATTTGCGCCCCCTAACCCGTGGATTTGCGCCCCCTAACCCGTGGATTTCCCTAACCCCCAGATGTTGTGCCCGGTGCGGCCGGGCCCCCCTGCACCCCCCACACTATGCCACTGCGCGGGGGAGTAGGTTTTCATTTGAACTTTTCCCATTTTTCCTCTGTGAAATGGGTTTGTGGTCTGTGCCCATGACAGTGTCATAGATTTGCAGATGTGAAAGTCTGCACCACACAATGGAACTCACTGACTTTGGTTAAATTCAAGCTGTTTAAAAGCACACCCACAAGCACACACCTCTTATCTTTCTGCTGTTCCTAGTGCGAACTTTCTCTGTACAATTTCCAGTGTTGGAAACTAGCTCATTTTGTGGCAACTAATGTTTGCAAATGCAATAAAAGCAGCATTTGACTTGAAAATAGAAAACCTGTGCAAAACCACCATTTTCCAATTCATGTTGCTGCCACAAAAAAACTGTAACTGAGTAGGGTTACAGGTGTGCACTGAGAAATAGTTTTCCCCCACCAAAAATGTTACGATGAACAACATCCAGTTGTTGAAAGTAAAATATTGTCATGCACCACCCCAATCTCTGCTGTGTGGGGCAGGATTCCAGCAGTACAGGAGCTTACCCAGTGCTTGTGTTTCCTTTGTAAATGAGGCAAAGTAGAGACTGTGGTATCTTTATGATATATGGTTTGTTTACACATATATACAACCTGAGCCTATGATGGAGGGGATTCCAGCACTACGCTCCAAGAGGGTCCAGCTTCTCCCACAGCTGCCACCTTGGATTTAGACTGCTAGCCCCCATTGCTCAGATACCTTCTTCTCCAGCTTGATGCCACTTGAAAACTAACTTTTCCTCCTGCTTCCATAAAGCTGAACTGCATTGCTGAAACTCAGCTCTGCTGAAGGAGAGGGCCCACCTCTCTGCCATCTGGTACAGAGCCTTGGCTAATGGTGCAGATCCCTGTCTTTGTTTGCTTAACGACTTGGCCATTACATTTCTTTTGTTCTCCTTGATGGTCTTCTCCCAAACGGGTTTCCTAGACCGGGAAAGCTGGTTTGGCCTGTATTTTAGCACTTCACTAAATCCAGCGCTTAGCAGTTCACTTCAATACTCCAAGCACTGAATAAATTCTAGCATCTAGAAATTAGAAGGGGGGCCCGGCACCCCAAAAACTCATAACAATACAGAAGCACACTTCACAAAGATTCACTCCCATCCACATAAACTTAAAGGGTTAAAGATGATCCCCAATGTATTGATAGAAATGAATGCAGAGCTTGTGGGGCCATGTGGGCTAGCCCTGCTCTCATGCGTGCAGCATTCATGCTCTCACTGTCTGTGTATTTGGCTAGCATGTAATGCTGGTTCCCTTCTACTGATGGAAGGAAGACCCTGAGTGGACCAGTTGTTTCAGTTCATTGGTGGTGGTGGCGGCGGCAGTGTGTCTTCTGCACTTGCGTTGTATCTTTCTGATGGATGTGGTTTCTCCAGTGTCATTTACCTCTGTTTTCCTGTAGCTATGAACTCCATAGCAGGTATGCTGTGACAACCTGTCTTTGGCCTGACTGCAGCTTACCTGAATGCAGCAGTGGGGCAGGATGGAGGTGAGGTCAGGGCTATGTGGATGCTCCACATGTATATCCACGTAGCCCTGACTTTGTCATGACCCTTCCCTGCATCATCCAGGCAAGCTGCAATGACACCAATGTAGGACATAGCTGTCAACTTTTCCCTTTTCTTGAGAGGAATCCTATTCGAAATAAGGGAATTTCCCTTTAAAAAAGGGGAAAGTTGACAGCTATGATGAAGGAAGGCTGTCTCCATGGTTCTGCCCCACCCTGCCACCCGCCACTGTACATACTGATAACTTGGGTTGTCTGCCTGAGTGGCTTGTGTTTTGGTTTCTATATTTGGTCCATTGCTCCTTGTATAAACTGCACCTCTTGATTATACAGCATTATAAATATAGTCTCAAAACAGAAAGTGAAAAAGAGGCTAAACACAAGTTAAAAGAGGGTGCAAACAAGCAGAGCTTAAGAGAGCTGAACTGCACACGTTTCCCGCAACACTTAAATCTTTTGACAAATTTGTTATCTCCCTCTCGACTCTCCATCTGCCCTTCTCCTGTTTCACTTCCCTGTCTCAGAAGCCCAGTACCTTCATACCTTGACTTGCACCTGTTAGAACTGATAAAATATTGGTGGCCCTGTGGAAGCCAGTGGATTAACAAGAGTACAAACAGGACAAAACTGTATTAAAAGATTAGGGGAGCTTAAATTTACTTAAGCACATGGAGCAAACTACAGAAACTGTTCTTAGCAGATAGTTTTATACAATCCCCAGCACATGAACACTGTCCTTGGGGGCTTCTGTCTACTTACAGGACAATGGTATGTGAAAATTGTGGGCTTTCCTCTTTAAGGATCTGGTGGCACTCTTCTGGGTATTGTGTCTTTTTTTACATATTGTGGGCAGCATTTCCAGACCAAGTGGTGAATGTAAAAAAAAAGTTCATAGAAACATTTGCCAACTCGAGACTTCCAGTCGGCGCCAGCGCTTAATGGCAGTCCTCCCTTCGAGCTCCGGAGGAGGACTGCTTCACGAGTTCGGGTCTGACCACTACGGCGAAGCGGGGACCCTTAAAAATCACAGGCGCGGAAGCCTGTGAGCAAGGAGACTCGGTGGGCATATTGCGCCCCCCTTTACTGCAAAAGAGCCTTTTTAAAGGCTCTGGAGCGGCATCGGGTGTGCGCTGTGCTGAGAGTCGCTACCCAGCCCGTGCAGTGAAGCCGCGTCGCCATGAGCGGAGAGCGCCGATTCCTTCCTGAAATTTGGAACTGAAGTTGAATACCCGTAAGTAGGACTGAGAGGCTTACTGGGATTTACAAAATACCCTTGAAATTTGGCCAAAAACGGGAAAGGTAAAAATAAAGGAAGTCTGCCTTCCCCGGACTGCATGACAGCTAAAGCAACGAAATTATAAAGCTGAAATTGGATGAAAAATCAATCTGAAAATTGCTTAACCTGGACATTGAACTTGAACCCCCCCCCCCCTAGCAAGCAGGAGCAAGGGGGAAGTGAGATGGACTTTGTTTAACCTGCATGGGAAAAAAGTAAAGGAAAAAGTTTTTCTGCCATTTTAGACTCTTGGAACCGACTGCCTGAGTAAGGCACTGAGGTGAACTGTCATTTTAGATTTGCTACAAAGTTGGGACTCTATTTGTTACAAGTTTGGGACTTTACAGTAACTATTGACTGACAGTTTGGATATATTTGAAGACTGTTGCTAATAAGTTTCTTTTTGGGGACTCTCTGTTTCTTTGTTTCTCTGCTTGTTGGATACTTTGGATTACCCCCTCTAGAGGGCTGAGGGGAAACAGTTGCAAATAGGCTGTAAAGAACAAAACAGTGGATTTTTCCATTCAAAAGCTGCTCCTGTGGGAACGACCTTGGGACATGAGTGGCCCAACAGATGAGATAACAACAAGAGCTAAGAGCAAAATTGCACAAAAGAAAAGGGGCTCAATATCAAGTATACTGCCGGCAGGTGCAGCTGGGCAGGAAAAAGCTACAAACATATCTATGGATCCAGTGACACAAGCACTAGTTAAAATAAGTGAATCTTTAGAAGCCCTGACAAAGCAGAGCACAGAAAATACTAAACAGCTGACAGAATTTTCAACAAAATTAGATTTGAATACTAAAAGCATTACATCTAATACAGAGAGTATAAATAAATTGATTGAAGAAAGTTCCATAACTCGAAAAATTGCTGAAGAAGCTAAAATTACTGCAGAAACGACCCAGGAAAAATTAATAGCAGTTTGTAAAAAGTTGAATGAACATGAGGCGACCATGTCTTTGTGGGAATTACAGAGGAAGGAGAGAAACTTGAGATTGAGACTAGTCCCTGAAAGTGAAAAGGACAACTTGGTGGACTTTCTCACAAAAGAGTTTTCGGAATTTTGGCAGGTAAACCTGGAGGAAGAAGAATTTAAGATAACAGCTGCCTTCAGACTGGGTAGGAGGCAAAATAGAAAGATACCAAGGGATTGTCTGATAACTTTAAGATCTAAAGAGGAAAGAGATAAAATATTAAATCTACATTACCAAAAGACTTTAGAAATTGAAGACGCTTACGTGCAAATTTACAAGGACATCCCCAAATACATTCTGGAGGCAAGAACTCACTACAAGGACTTGGTTTACCTGCTGAAAAAGAACAATTTACCTTTCAGGTGGGAGTTCCCACAAGGTTTGTCCTTTAATTACAAAGGAAAGAAAGTAAAAATAAGAACAGTGCAAGATAAAGAAGAATTCTTGGAAAGAAACGAGGAGGACCTTCAGAAGGGAGTGGCGAAACAGACATCAGAAGCAGATATCCTGAACTTGACATTTGGACTTAAACCACCGACAGAGGAAGAACAGCTGCAGGGAGCAGCTGGAGGAGTAACTAATTAAATAACAAGATGTCTCTGCAACTTCTAAGTTGGAACTGTAATGGACTGAACCTTCCCAGAAAAAGGCGTGAGGTTTTTCATATTTTGAAAAGAGAACAATTGGATCTGATTTGTCTACAAGAAACCCACGTGACTAGGGCACATAGAAAATTGCTTATAAATAAAAGAGTAGGACAGGAATTTATTTCATCAGACAAAGTAAAGAAAAGAGGAGTGGTGATCTATGCAAAGGAAAAGCTGGCTCCAAAGCTGATTTTCAAAGATGAACAAGGAAGATTCCTGGCAATTGAAATACAGATCCAAGGGGAAAAATATCCGACAGTTAGAATCTATGCACCGAATGAAGGGAAGGCAGAATTTTTCAAGAAGTTGCATGAGACTGTAATGGATTATCTGGATTATAATGTAATTATGATGGGAGATATGAATGGCGTGGTTTCTACAAATATGGACAAAGCACAAAGACAGGTGGTCTCTAAAGATGGGAGATTACCAAAGACTTTCTTCGAAATGACTGAAAATATGGACTTGATTGATATCTGGAGAACAAGGAACCCTCTTGAGAGAGAGGGAACCTTCTTCTCCGAAGCAAAAATGACATGGACAAGAATTGATCAAATATGGGTTACTAGTGGGATGGCTCCAAAGATAAAAAAAGTAGAAATCTGCTCAAAGACTTGCTCCGACCATAATGCTTTAAAGATGGAGATGAAATTGACAACAGCTGGTTCCTTCAGATGGAGAATGAATGACACCCTATTTAGAGACGATGAGATCCTTAAAAAGGCCCAAAAAACTCTGAAAGACTACTTTGAGATAAATCTGAAGACAGAGGTGGAGAAAAGAGTAATTTGGGACGCAAGTAAGGCCGTGATGCAAGGTTTCCTAATACAACAGAATTCCTTAAAGAGGAAAAAACAAAATGAGAAGAAAGATAAGATTTTGGAAAAGATAAAAGAATGTGAAAAGAAATTGAGGTCAAAACCAAAGTCTCATGAGATTTTGAGAGAAATTAAATTTTACCAGCTGCAGTATATGGAATTGATGAATCAAGAGATAGAATGGAAAATTAAACAAATGAGACAAAGGACATTTGAATCAGCAGACAAATGTGGGAAACTTCTAGCATGGCAATTGAAGAAGAGACAAAAATTGAACACAGTTACAAACTTGGAGGTGGAAGGAAAGAACATCTATAAACCAAATGAGATCAGTAATTGTTTTCAGAGTTATTTCAGGAGACTGTATGCACGAGGGCTGGAGAAAGAAGGAGAAATAGATGATTTTCTTAAGAAATATGGATTACAAAAAATTTCACAACAAAGTACAATGGTCTTGAATGAGAAAATAACAGAACAAGAAATAGAGGGTGCCATTCAAAATATGCAATTGGGGAAATCTCCAGGACCAGATGACTTCCAGATATTATAAAGCTTTGAAGGAATGGCTAGTACAACCACTGAAGGAGGTCTGTAATGAAATTTTAGAGGGGAAAAAGGCACCTGAATCGTGGAAAGAAGCATTTATTATGCTTATACCAAAAACTGAGACTGAAAAGAACCAGATTAAGAACTACCGCCCTATATCATTACTTAATGTGGATTACAAAATATTTGCTGACATTTTAGCAAAAAGACTGAAGAAGGTGTTGGTGGAAGAGATTCATAAGGACCAGGCTGGCTTTCTCCCAGGGAGACATTTGTCAAACAATGTGAGAAATATAAAAGACATTATGGAATTGTTAGAAGTTAACATTAATACGAAGGCAGTATTAATATTTGTGGACGCGGAGAAAGCCTTTGACAATATTTCTTGGAGCTTTATGAAGAAGAATCTCCACGGGATGGGGGTAGGTCAAGGTTTTGAAAATGGTATAGGTGCAATATATTCTGAACAAAAAGCAAAGCTAATTGTAAATAATGTGGTTACTGAAGAACTTTCTATAGAAAAAGGGACACGACAGGGGTGCCCAATATCCCCATTACTTTTTATATCTGTCTTGGAGGTTTTGTTAAATATGATCAGGGGGGACCAGCTGGTTAAAGGAATTCAGGTCGGAGCTAAACAATATAAATTGAGGGCCTTTGCAGATGATTTAGTATTGACTTTACAAGAGCCAGACACTAGTACGAAAAGAGTTTTAGAATTAATCCAAATCTTTGGTCAGGTAGCAGGATTCAAGCTGAATAAGCAAAAAACTAAAGTCTTGGAGAAAAATTTAACAACAGTAGAAAAAGAGAAGTTCCAAAATGAGACAGGATTAATGGTGGCTAAGAAAGTGAAATATTTAGGGATCAACATGACATCTAAGAATGTGAATTTATTTAAAGACAACTATGATAAATGTTGGACAGAAGTAAAGAAAGATCTAGAGATATGGTCAAATTTGAAACTTTCCTTGTTAGGCCGAATTGCTGTTATTAAGATGAATGTATTGCCTAGAATGTTATTTTTGTTTCAGACTTTACAGGTTGTGGACAAAGTGGACTGTTTCAAGAAGTGGCAGAAAGATATATCTAAATTTGTCTGGCAGGGCAAAAAGCCCAGAATAAAATTTAAGATATTAACTGATGCAAAAGACAGAGGGGGGTTTGCTCTGCCGGACTTAAGACTTTATTATGAATCGGCAGCTTTCTGCTGGTTGAAAGATTGGCTACTTCTTGAGAACACGGACATTTTGGATTTGGAAGGGTTTGATAATAGATTCGGTTGGCATGCATATATATGGTATGACAAGGTTAAAATTCATAAAGGATTTAAAAACCATATTGTTAGGAAAGCATTGTACAATGTTTGGATTCGATATAAGGATTTGTTGGAAAATAAAACGCCTAGGTGGCTGTCACCAATGGAAGCTAAGGGGGTGAAAAAACTTAATATGGAATCTAAATGGCCAAGATATGGTGAAATTTTAGAGCAAGATAGTGGGAAAATTAAATTACAGAGTTTCAAGAAATTGAAGTCTAAAGTAAGAGATTGGCTTCATTATTATCAAATAATGGAGGTGTTTAAACAAGACAGGAAAATTGGCTTCCAGTTGGAGAGATCAAAACTAGAAACAGAATTGTTAGAACCCAATACTAAGAATCTATCAAGAATGTATAACCTGCTGTTGAAGTGGAATACACTAGATGAGACAGTTAAATCAGCTATGATTAAGTGGGCACAAGACTTTGGTTATGACATTATGTTCGCTGACTGGGAACAGTTATGGACCACCGGTATAAAATTCACGGCATGCAATGCCTTAAGAGAAAATATCATGAAAATGATTTACAGGTGGTACATGACCCCGGTCAAGCTTGCAAAAATTTATCATTTGCCCAACAACAAATGCTGGAAATGTAATACGACTGAAGGTACCTTCTACCACCTTTGGTGGACTTGCCCGAGGATTAAGGCCTTCTGGGAAATGATTTATAATGAAATTAAGAAGGTACTTAAATGTACTTTTCATAAGAAACCAGAGGCATTTCTCCTGGGCATGGTCGGCCAATTGGTGTCAAGGAAGGATAGAACGTTTTTTATGTACGCTACTACAGCAGCAAGGATCCTCTTAGCAAAGTATTGGAAGACACAAGAACTACCCACACTGGAAGAATGGCAAGCGAAGGTGATTGACTGTATTGCCAGGCTGAGATGACTGGCAGAATCCGTGACCAAGAAAAAGAGACGGTGGAAGAAGATTGGAGGAAGTTTAAAGTATATCTTAAGAACTGCTGCAAAATTAATGAGGGCTAAAATGTCAAGGGAAAGGAAATTATAGAATTACAGCTGTAACCAATTAAGTATGGGAATGAAATTAAAATAAGAAATTAAATTAAAAATGAAATTAATGGGAATGAAATTAAAATAAGAAAATGTTATTATTTGATTGACCTGAGGAGTTGTTGGGGAAAAAAGTTTAAAACAGGATGCAGAAAAGGGGAGGTGAGGGGAAGTCCGGGAAGCAAGGTTAATGAAAAAGAGGGTTTGAAATTATACATGTTTATATGTTTTTGTATGTTTTTCTGTGTGTGTTGTTTTGTTTATAATTTGTGTTGGAAAATCAATAAAAAAAATTAAAAAAAAAGAAACATTTGCCAACTCACTGTAAATCCCCTGCTCCTGCTTCCATTTTCCCTCGAAGGGCCTTTGTGAACTGACTTTTACCCTTATGTCCCAGAGGTAAATCCCAATGAATTCAGTGGGACTTTCTCTCAGGTAAGTGGGTATAGTTATGCAGACTTAGTTATGCACACCATGAAGTCTTAATGCCCATCTTTGTTTTCATTGTTCAATATACATGCAAGGCTAGATTTAACTGAGCTGTCCTGCCAGCAGTATCCAGTGTGTGGACTCCTGCTAGCACAACAGGGCTTCCCCCTCGCTCTCCTCACCCCCATGCTTCCCCGAAATCCACTCTGGAGGGCTGAGAAAACTCCCAGAACAATGCACAGGGGGAGGAGAGGAGGAGATCAGTAGAAATGCTTGAGCTGATGGAATGATTGTCATAATGTGAGGTTGAATTCCACCCTCACCTTTATAAGGTCACTTATTCTGGATAACTTTGTCCCCGTATTACTTGCCTCAAAGAAATCATAAAACCCTCATCACAATTGCTTGGCAATAACTTTACTAAGTCAATAAATGAGGAGAGACAGAGAGATCTGTGGTCTTTCCATGGAGTAGTCAGTCACACTGTAAACAGGTTAGGCCACTTGATAGAGCTGTGTGAAAGCCAAGCCAAGTATTCTCTTCTTTTACATATTGTAGGAAAGAAAGTTCCCTCTACACAAAATGTCAAGAGTTTCTCACAAGCCTGTAAATGTCTGTTTAATGGCCTGGGTACAATCCTCACTGAAGCTTCTTTCATGTGCAGAGCATCTCTGTACTGTACTGATCTTTTTTGCAAATGCAATTGCTGCTCAGAAGTCACACTATATTTCCTTAACCACTGAAGCCAGGTTTTAATTGGCCCTAGGTAACACAGAATGCTTTTTAAGAAGATACACCAGAGCACATTTGTATACTAAATAGACTTAACTCTCCTGGTTTCCCCCTCATCGATAGAAAAGAAGTCTGATATTCCTGTTACTCAAGAGCCCTTAAAGAAAATTCCAAAGGTTGAACCCAGACCCAGTGTTCATCAGAGGCTTCCAGTGGAGCTGATTTTTCTAGATTTCCCTATCCTCTGCAGGCAGCTCTCAGACCCACCTCCTATGCTGTTCTCTGTCGTTACCACAAGATGTGGATATGTCCACCAGCTTATATGGCTT
The DNA here is from genome assembly GCF_951804945.1 of Podarcis cretensis. Classification (NCBI taxonomy): domain Eukaryota; kingdom Metazoa; phylum Chordata; class Lepidosauria; order Squamata; family Lacertidae; genus Podarcis; species Podarcis cretensis. The sequence continues at coordinate 25,843,474 of NC_137178.1, forward strand.
TAAAAGAGGATTAGATAAATTGATGGAGGATAAGGCTATCAATGGCCACTTGGATGGGAGGAAGCATGTCTCTGAATGCAGGCTTCCTCAACCTCGGCCCTCCAGATGTTTTTGGCCTGCAACTCCCATAATCCCTAGCTAGCAGGACCAGTGGTCAGGGATGATGGGAATTGTAGTCTCAAAACATCTGGAGGGCTGAGTTTGAGGAAGCCTGCTCTGAATGGCTACTTCACTCTCAGAGGCATCAGATCTCTGAGCACCAGCTGTGGTGAACAATAGGAGAAGAGAGTTATTGGTCATGTGTCCTGCTTGTGGGATTCCCAGAGGCATCTGACTGATCACTGTGGGAAACAGAATACTGGACTAGATCTGATGCAGCAGCTCACGTCTGCCAGTTTTCACATGTGCTGTTAGAATTTCAGTTTTCTGGAGGGCTTTTGGACTGGGTGGTAATTAAATTATTCACCAAATGGAATCCCTCTGTTCCGAAGCAATGTGCTTCTGAATATCAGATTCAGCTGGGTGGTTGTTACCTCCCCAAAAACATCTGGCTGGCCACCTTTTGGAAGCATAATAGATAGATCAATCCAGCACTGGCAGGGCTATTATGTTCTGATTTAATCAGGCTTGTTTGGGAATAATGTGACTTTTTAAGAAAATGTAGTAAAGATTGAGTTACAGAATAAGCCAGTTTGCAAGCATTTCAGTCTGAAAGCTGGAAGAGAAATTACAAATGGCTTTCATTACATGCACTCAGAGCAAAGTCCTGGTGTTTCCAAAACGTACAATTCCAAGAGGACATCACTTACAAGTTGCAAGTGAGAATTATGGCAAAAGAAAATGTTTTTAAATAAACCAAGGCTCTCCATAAAGCAGCAATGTTTACACCCTAGGCAGTTCTAAGAATTAATGATCACTTGACAGCATTAAGAGCTGAGATGAAGAGGTCAGTGTTCAATTCCACAGGAAATATGGAGCCAGGGGAATTCTTTCTATTGTATTTCTTTGGGGTCTTAAATTTTCAGGACAATCAGTTCCATATTTCCTCCTCATTCTTACAGATGCTTAAATTTCCCTGCAGTGAGTTTTGAGGGAGGTGAAATAGCCAAGTAGTCAGGGCAGTGACCGCTTCTCCCTGAAGGTGGCAGGTTTGAATGCCTTTCAGCTTGTAGCATAGATCAACAATTTATTCTATAGGGAAATCAGGGAAGGGCCAGAGCTCAGTGCTTGGCATGTAGAAGGTCCCAGGTTCAATCCCTAGGAACCCCAGATAGGATTGGGGGAAAACTCATTTCTCTCCTTCCCTCTCTCCCTCCCTCTTACAAACACACACTTCTGAGTCCGAAAGGCTTGGATCTCATCAAACTCTGAGCATAGCAATGCCTTTCCTTCAGAAAAAAAATCTGTTCATAGAATGAATCCGAGGACTGATGCAATGATCGAGTCTTATAGTGAGCCAGACAAGTGACATATGCCTCTAGCTTTGTAATGCTTATGAGTCTGGACTCAGTCATCTGAGGGTTTTTTCCAACCTTCCTAACGTTCCCAGTCCTGTTTTCCCCAATTTGCTCTGCAAACCACCCTGAGGTTTGTTTGTTTGCTTAAGAAATGAAAAGGCGAGCTTGACGTTTCTTAAATTAAATAAACAGCTAAAATCAAGGCATAGAATGCTTTCTGGAGCTGGCATATAGTAACATGGCCTGAATACAAACTGTAGTGTCCTGATTACTCCAGCCTTTGCCAACCTTCCCAGATGTGTCTGTTGGGGATGATGGGGGTTGTAGTCCAAAATAGCTGAACAGCACCAAGTTGATGAAGCCTGGATTGCATAGTTTACAGGAAACAGGTCTGGCAGCAGCTGGGGAATGGAAATTTAAGACTCCAAAGGCTAAGAATGGGGGTCTATTCATGGGAGCCACTTAACCCATTGCACTCTTATGTTCCAAAACAAGGAACCAATTGGTCTTCTGTTCTTACTCCACAAAGTTTGTTAGCCTTACATCAGAGCAGAACTTGGTCCAGTTCCATTTATGTTCTCTATGATTTGTCCTACTCTTTTTTCTTCTTTCCTTTGTTGACTTCTTTGAGTCTTTCCAGAGCAGCTCCTATGCCCTGTCAGCAGAAATCAAGCAAATGGGTACATTTTATTTCAACCCCCTAACTACACAAATGAATAAGAATCACTGTCCAAAGCTACTGGTAAGGTCTAATATTCCTTTTCTGATGCGGGTGATAGGCAATTGGAGGTAGGAGATTTTTGAGCAGACGTTGTGGACCAGATCCAGGCCCTTTTGGAGGAAACTGATTTTCTAGATCCATTTGAATTGGAGTTTAGGTCTGGTTTTGCTTTGGTCACTCTGTATGATGACCTCTGTTGGGAGAAAAATGAGGAAATGTGTCTCTGTTAATTCTCCTTGACCTCTCAGCAAATTTTGATACCATGATGTCCTTCTGCAGTGGCTGTCCATGTTAGGGGTGTGTGGCACCTCGTGCTGTAGTTCCAGTCCAATTTGGATGGTCATTTCCAGAGGGTGATGCTTGGGGAGTGCTCTTCAGCCTCATAGAGCCTTCAGTGTGAGGTTCCTCAGGGTTTAATTTTATCCCCCATGCTGTTCATCATCTTCATGAAACTGCTGAGCAGGGTTATATGGAGTTTCGGAGTATGTTGTCAGCAATATGCTGATGACACACAGCTCTACTCCTTTACATCTGCAGGGGTGTCAGGGAATGTGCTGGACCATTTTCTTGCCTTGGAAATTGACTGGATGAAGGCTAACTGAAGCTCAATCCAGATAAGAGTGAGGCACTGTGGGCAGTTCCCTAGATTGGATGGGTGGGAAGTGGCCTGCTCTTGATGGGTTACACTCCCCCTGAAGGAGCAGGTATCCCTTGACATGCGACTGAATTAGTCCTGTGACCACATGATCCCTTCAGTCCCTAAATACCAGAAATGGTTGCAGGCTGCTGTGAACTCTTTTCAGTTATAGTTCAGTTTACATAGAATTTCCTACATGTGATCTTATATAGCAGGGAGCAAGTGGAGAAAATAGCTGGTCAGGTCTCATGCATGATCTGTAGTATGGTAATACTAAAGATTTGTCCAGATGGCAGCTGCGATTGGTCCCAGTAGGGAACTATCAAGAAAAATTAGGATCACAGAAACACAGCAGTATAAAAAGTAAGCAGCAGCACAGGAGACAAAGTGTGAAGACTACATCTTGTACAGGTGAGACCATGCCCTTCATGGCTGGATCAGGAACCAAGTGAGATGGGGAGAGAAAATAGGGGGAAAATGAACCACCACCACAGCAGAATGAAGAAGAATGAAGAATGCAGGACATCTAGCCTGTGCCAGCAAGCATCTATGACTTTCTGGAATAGAAACAATATAAATATAAAATTATGGGCTGCAATTCATTTTTCCTGGCAGCTTCATGAACAACACTGGAACAAAATACTTCACTACAGCTTAGTGGCAACTCAAAACTTCCCAGGTTTTGTAATTTCCCATAATGATGTCATTTAAATAAAATAAAATAAACTCATCTGCTTAGTCTGTATTGGCTCCTATGATTTTGAAATTATGGTTCTTTCCCTCATTGCAAAATCACTTTCTTTTCTTCATTCAGATAAATAAAAGACTATATTTAGCCATCATGACTATTTTTTTATTCCATACTACCTATACTTGAGATCTTGTTGGTTTATTTGATGTTTGGGTTTAAAGATAAGTAACGGCATTCTACAAATTTGCATGATTTCAGTGACTTATCCTATGAAAATTAGCAAGGCAATAAAAACTGAAGAGTGCTAAATAATGATCCACAGAGAACCCATTGCAAAATTCGCTAGGTGTGAATTACCCAATGGCCTCATTTAGTTTGGGAGCCGCTATCTGATCTATGAACCAAGAAGCCACCAATTCTCATCTCTCCCTTGAACCTCATCTCTCTCATATATATAATACTATATACTATACTATAATTTGTCAGCTCCAGACTCTTTCTACAATAATAAAAATAATGACCTTCCATAAAGTGTTGTAAATATTTTACTGAGATGATGTATGTAAAACAATGCATCATTTAAAAATAAAATAAAATTAATATATCTATGTTGAGAATATGCTTATAATAGATGGACGGTAGGCATCAAGTCAGTGTAGAAGAATGAAAAAGCACAAGAAAATTTAATATTAAACCTAACTACAGTAACTACTTAACTGTTATTTGACCCAAATTAGGTAAGCAGGTCAGCTCAGAAAGTGGGTCAAATTCTCAGCTAATATGATTTGCCAAATCTTCACACACCAACTTTGACTTGTGTAGCCTGTTGAGACTTCCCATTTTTTGGCTGCCTCCATTCTTTCTCCTGCAGCTGTAAACAATGCTGCCATCTCATGGTGTTGTCATTAGTACAATAAGGTCTCTCACCTATGGGCTAACAAGATGTTTTCTGCTTCTAATGGCTTAAATATAGTTGCTTGCTATTTCTTCTTATTTCAACCAGTTGAAACTTGGCCTAAATTGTACCCTCTAGAAGGTGAGAATCTTTCAGTTGACTAGTCTGATATTAAGACAGTGCTGTGAGGGTTTGTAGTGTTTGTTTGTCACACCAAAACTTGCCAAATAAGTAGATTTTTGTGTTGCATCAGGAGGTGTGTGATACAACACTGATGTTGAGTTTCTCTGACCATCAGTCAGGTTGCCTAGATTACTAAGGTGATTATTGCAGCATAAGACATGTCTGCATGCTTCTGTTTTTCTTTTTCCTACATAATCCCCTGCTCTGATATATTTGCCACAAGCAGAACTCGCTGTTTTGCTTGCCACACACTCAGGAGACTTTGAGGGAGCTGGTAAATAAAAATAAAAATCTGCTTCTCACAGATGAGCACAGCCATTTTCCATGCTTGATTCTAAAATTGATCTATAGGCTGTATGGCTGTAATGCTGTATCAAGAGTCTCCAACGTGGTGCCCTCCAGATATTGTAGACTACTACTACCACCAGCATCTCATTGATCATTGGACTTAACCATCTGGGGTCCATTACCTTTTTATTTTAATCAATATATTTATTGAGACTTTTGCTAGAACAAAATAGGACATACCATGGAAGTAACAAAAGTAAAGTCATAAGACATGACATAGGAAGAAATGAAGCATTTACATCCTGGTTCACTGATTGTTGACACGTATAATGCGTCAGTTTCATATTTCTCTAATCGGGATTACAAGAATGTGAAGAATAACAAAGAGATAAAACAAATTTGTCATGATTTCCTCCATTCCATGCCACACACATTTAAATCTGGGCACAATTCAAAGCGCTGGTTATGACTTCCGAATGCACTCATGACTTAGGTTGAGGCCACATTCTCCCATACAAGTTTGTCTGGTTTTTAATCTCCTCAGCAGAGGCCCTTCTTTCTGTCCCACCAACACCTGAGTTACATTTGACAGGAACTACATGGAGGGCAGGAGTGCCAACTTGGCCTTGTGACTGTGGGTGCCCAGGGCCATGGGTGCCATACAGTATGCATGGCCCTGGCACCAAAATTTGTGGGTGCCTTCATGAGGAATTTTGTGGGTGCTCGGGCACTCAGGGCCCCAGGGAGTTGGCACCTATAGAGGGCCTTCTCAATGGCTTCTCCTTGGCTCTGAAATTCCTTGCTAAGGGAGACACAACAAATTTTCTAGAGACTGTTCAGTTGGGAGCAAAAGCATTCTATTTAGACAGCACTTTGGCTTTTAGGGTGGTATTTACTAAATATGCAGTAGTTGGTGTTAACTGAGAGATTTATAGCTGAATAATACAGTACACATCATGGGGGGGGGGGAGAATGTCCTAACTCTGCTTTGCTTTTATTAATTTGTTTTTACTTTGCATTTTCTTGTATCTATATTATTGCACTTCGATCACCTTTAGGTGGAAAAGCAAGGTACAAATTTAACCAATGAATAAATAGTTTAGTTTGTGCATGAACACAGACCTCCCATGCTTTGGCAAATTTATCAGTGAAAAAGGTTGCAGCCCACAAAATTTTAGATGGCTAATGCTGGGCAACTCTTAATAGCAAGTCTTTGTGAGGGTGATCTTTTTCCAGGATGTGAAACAGGATCAGCTAAAGGCCAAAGTGGAAGATACATTAAAAACATGGGCTTTGTTGTTGCTTCTCACCCCCATACCATGCTTTTAAAGCCCAAAGAATCCTGGGAGCTGAAATTTAACCCTCACAGAGCTACCATTCTCAGCACCCTTAACAAATGACCAGTGGCGTAGCGTGGGGGGTGCAGGGGGGGCCGGCCGCACCGGGCGCAACATCTGGGGGTTAGGGTTAGGGGGCGCAAATCCATGGGTTAGGGGGCGCAAATCCACGGGTTAGGGGGTGCAAATTACTTGCCTTGCCCCGGGTGCTGACAACCCACGCTATGCCACTGCAAATGACAATTCTCAGGAGTCTTGGGAGAAGCCATGTGCTTTAAGTGTACTTTAAATGTGCTTTAATGGTAGGTGTGGTTGTGACCATAGTAGCTGGGGGTGAACCCAGGTAAGACCATTACTTCTGGAGGATGATTCTGTTGAGTCTTTCCCCCTGCACATGATCTTGATGAAGATTGCTACTTGTCAATGAAAGAGTACCTTTAATGGCAACAATATTAAGGCCACTTTTAGGGCAGAAGCTTCCCATTTTTATTTAACACTACAAACAATCTCACCAAGAAAGAAAGAAAGAAAGAAAGAAAGAAAGAAAGAAAGAAAGAAAGAAAGAAAGAAAGGACCTAACTGCTCACATTGTTTCCAGCATTTTGGCCTATATTGTTTTTGAAATCTATGCAACATAAGTTGTGCAGCTCCTGCAACATCTCCTATATATCAGTACATATGGTCAGTTGAAGCATATTGCACAACAGCCAATGATGTTTGCCCACTTGCAGAATGGAAATCTGCTTGCGTAATGTGACTTCCTATTTCTCTTCTCTGCAACTTGGGCCGTTAAAAAAGTGGTTAGACCAATTCATGACTACAAGTCAAGCTGACTACACATTTCTTCCAGGATCAGGGACAGCATGTTTCTGAATACCAGTTGCATGGGCACACATGAGAGCATGCTATTGTGCTCATGTGCTTCATGTGGGCTTCTCATTAGCATCTGTTTGGTCAATGTGGAAACAGAATAATTGATCTGATAGGCCTTTGGTCTAATCTAGCAGGACACTTCTTGTGCTCTTATGTTCTTACATAGTAAGCCCCACCACTGCATAACTTCTGAGCAGATTCATATAGGATTGCAGTGTTAGTAGAACATCAGGTACAACCTCATGTTCCAGCCGTTTCTAATGAGATGGACCTGAGTACAATTGAACCTAACTGTAATCAGTGTTAAAAGTGGAAACTTTAGAGGAATTTCAGTAGCAACTACACATGGGGCAAGGAGAAGCCAAAACAATCAGGCCAGCCTGGGAGGACCAGCTTTGTTCATTACAGAATTCCTACATACAGGGAATTCCCATGTAGTTGTTTGTGTGAATATTTCATGTAGATCAGTGATGATCTCCATGTGTGCACATTTTTGTGCTTTGTGACAATCTACATATCTTTTAAATTGGCCTAAGTCCTCCTTTCTCCTGGGCTGTGAGAGCAGTCACATTTTTATTCAGAAATGGCTTCTCTGTAGGAATTTGACAATGCACAGAACAGCCCTTAGATTCATTTAAAGGTCTAATCTGCTATGTTCATGGTGTTATGCAGCCATGGATCATGCCACAATCTTAGGGTTTTCTGACAGCCAGCAAAATTGTTGAGTTTTCTTTGGGAAACCTAACCCAAAAATAGTGATTTTAAGCTTTTGGCACTGTTTCTGCTGCTTTTTCCATCGCGTTGCCATACGCCCAGGTTTTCCCTGACATTTTGTCAATTTGTCAAAATTCTCCCTGATACCATTTTTACATCCGAAAACCAGGACATGTCAGGAATTTTTCTGACGTATGGAACAAGCTTAACAATCTGTTTGGTGTGTGGGGACAGGAGGGTTATAAATGGTTTGTCTACAGCTTTTCTTTGACCTCTTACCAGCATTGAAGTGATATGCTGTTAAATGTATTCATGGGGAAAGGTGGGGCAGTGAGATAAATAAAAGTAACAAAAATCTCCAAAGGGTTTTCATTGGTAAAATCAAATGTGGAATCCGATTCTACATATGATAACGGGGAAGTAAATCCCATTGTGTCCAGTCCTATAGACACTTGTGAGTAGCCCTACTGAATTTAACAGGATTTACTTCTGAGTAAATAGGAGTGCATTCAGGAGAGTGTGCAAATTCCCCCTCATAGGACAGTCTCATAACTTATTTTTGTAAACTTTGCTGCATTAAATGTATATTCTGTACTTGACCTCCTTTGTAATGTTTCTTTTTGATTATCTTCAAGATAATATTTTAGTTCCCTGTTAATTGTGTTTCTTTTGATGTATACTTTATATTTAACTTTATTCTGTAATGTTTTCTTCTGGACTGTTTTATTTGATGTTTTAATGTCATTTGTAAACCACTTTGAGATTTTTTTGTTCTCAAGAATCTAAAGCAGTGTAGAAATGAAAGGAGTAATAATAATAATAATAATAAAATAATAGTTCCGGTTTTGCAAATGCTAGAAAAATCCTCTTTAAAAAGAATGAAAGAAAGCTTGCAATCTGAGGATTTTTGTTAATCTGGAAAGGGGGCAACTGCCCCCTTGCCTTCCTCAAAGTGGAAGCCTAGGAGTGCACGATAGGAAGTCTAATACAATACTATTTCAAAACTTGATATTACAACATGAGAACTAGCTGACACAAATCATTTTGTGCTATCCATTTCTCCCAGGGTCCTAGTTATCTGTTTACACAAAACGAACCAACCATAAATAGCAAAATTGGGGATGTACATCCACTGCTGATTGCCTGCTTGGTATGCAAAGCAGAAGGGACACTTGAAGATTGCACTTGGCTCTGTGCGCACACCAAAAGTCAGTGTTTACTGTCTTGAGCAAAAAGATATTTCTTTTATGGCCAAGTGTTCCTTCTTTAAGCACATGGAATAACAGAACAAAGAGGGAGAGGGGGAATAAAAACTCCATAACTCAGAAAAGGGAACCCAAACATAATGAGACATGTGGTTTTTTTTTAAGAGAGGGGGAAATAAGGGGGAGAACCATGGGATTTTTTTCTTCTTGCACAAATCTCTGGGGTGGAAGTTCAAGGAAATCATTGCTCATAAAAGATACCAGGGAGGGGAAAACCACAGGTAATGACAAAGGTTGAGGTTTCTGAGCAGTTGCACACACCTCTCAGTCTGTGATCTCTCTTTTGGAAAGCTGCTGACCGAGCCTTGGCATTTGATCATCTCCAACTGCTGATTAACACAGCGCTGTTTTATATTTAACTCTGACCAGAGCAGGAGGAGTTGGGGGTGGGGTTGCAACTGCTTATAAGAAGCGTTTGCAGCAGCTACAATGTTCTTCTGTGTTAATTTCCTCTGTCTCCGCTCTCTAGACAAATCCTTCTTTACTGTTCACTTTCCTACGGATAAACTTTCTTTTTTAAAAAAAGGAAGAAGTTAACTTGAGTTTCTGTAGGAGGGAAGTGGCTGGGGAGCGAGGCAGAGAGAACGGAAAAGTAAGTGAGCGAGGGAGTGAGGGAGAGAGAAAACTATTAAACATAAGCAGAGCTTGCTAAACCAATAGGTGTGCATATATTTTAAAAGGCTACAGCACTGTTGTTTAATCAGCCTTTTTAATGTTGGATATATAGCTTTGGTCCAGGGGGAGTGGAGATGCAGAGAATGGATATGGAAGATAAGTCATCCAAAATGTACTGCATGAAGAGCAAACATGTGGCCATTATCTGTGGCGTGATAGCTGCTGTAGGTTTAATTTTGGGTCTGAGCCTGGGCCTGGGCTTAAAACCGCAGGACTGTCCTTCAGAAGAAAATGGGAAAGTGCCGACTGCATCACCCACTTCAGTGTCGACTGCATCACCCACTGCGAGCCCTGCTCCAGGTGAGACAGATCCATGCCCGGCTGAAAATAATGAAAGTGGTGATTGGAAAAATTTCAGACTACCCACCTACGTTAGTCCGATTCATTATGAGCTGATACTGAAGCCTGAGATGGAAGCCGATCTGTACGATGGATCAGTCACTATCACCATCCAGTTGGGAAGCCCGACCAGGCACTTGTGGCTTCACCTCCGAGAGACTAAGATTACCAGGATGCCCTTGCTCATGAAATCATCCGGCCAGTCAATTACCCTCAAGCATTGCTTTGAGTACAAACCACAGGAATATGTGGTGGTAGAGGCAGAAGAAGAGCTGGCTCCCACCAGTGGAAATAATGCCTATTTACTGACCATGATGTTCCAAGGCCGTTTAAATGGATCCCTGGTTGGCTTTTATAGAACAACCTACGTGGAAGATGGACAAAACAAGTAAATCTCTCTTTTTTTCTACATATTTCTGCTATTAATTTTTGCTCCAAGTTTCTCTCTGTCTTTGTCTCCCTTCCCTTCTCTCTAATCTTCCTTTTTCTCAACGTAAACTGCATATTTTCAAATGAATTTAGTGAATATTAAGAAAGATGGCAATTGGGTGGTTGGCAGGTAGATGATTTATAACGTCATTCTGAGTTTTGGGGAGAGTGTTTACCTTTGTTTACCATTTCAACCCATATATACAAAATTCAATGTGCATTTGAATGTGCATTTAAATGTACTAACACAATGAAGACTGTAAGCTCTCTCTAAGTTAATGGACCAGAATCTGATCCTGATCAGTCTAATTTAAATATGTCTATTTGAAAGTTGTAAGAAGAGTTCATTGTATTTTTGCTATAAATTTCTGCCTTATGTTTACAGAAAGGTGCTCAAAATAACTTTGAAAAAAGCAAAAAGGCTCTCTTTTTATTGCCTGCAAAATATCTGCAGGGACGGGCCATAGATCAGGAGTTGAGCACCTTCAGCTTTTCGTAGAGAAGATACCAGATTCCACTCTCAATGTCTCTAGGTAGGGCTAGGGAGAGACTCTTTTCCGAAATCCTGGAGAGTCTGTCAGTGTAGACAATAGTCCGCTAGATGAATTCAGTATGTGGCAGCTGTCTATGTTCCATATGCCTGTCTTTATGTATAACAGTTTGGCAGCAATATGGCAGCACAGTTTGCTGCTGTAAAGTAGCATGCAGAAATGCATCAGAGGCTGGATGGCTAGCATCTTGACTGCTGCTTCCCATCCTCATGACTGCAGCAACTTCAAGAGCGCAGTTGGTGTTTTCAGCTGGACTCTGATGCAGCAATAGTAGAGTCCTACCAATATAGACATAAGGTTACCAGATTTTTCAATGAATCTGGGGACACTTTAATTAAATACATACATACATACATACATGCATGCATGCATAAATACATACATACATACATACATACATACATACTACACGTTCAGGACATTGATGCTGCAGCAATGGCAGTGGCAGAGGGGCAGCTGCCGCCTTGACCTCAACTGCCAGGTTTCCCCTTCCTCTGAGGCTTCCTGCCTCCTTTCTCCATGAGCCTGGGCAGCCCCTGCATTGTTGGTTCTTTGGTGGTGGTGGTGGGGAAGCAGTGCATGGTGGGTCAGGCATGGAAGGCAGAGAAGGAGGGCCGAGAGTGGCGGTGGTGGGTAGGCTCAGGCAGTGCAATGCCTCCCTTCCCATCAGAGCAGCCCCAGTCCCATTCCTACTTGCGTGCAAGCAGGAGGGGGCAGGGATCCCTCAGCTGGGAAGGGAGGCTTTACACTGCCTTTTGGAGTAGCCCCATCCCAACTCCTACTTACATGCAAGCAGGAGGGGGCAGGGATCTCTCAGGCAGCGTGATGCCTCCCTTCCCACTGAAGCAGCCCCAATCCCATTCCTACTTGCCTGCAAGCGGGAGGGGGCGGGGATCCCTCAGCTGGGAAGGGAGGCTTCCTGTTGCCTAACTGAGAGATTCCTGCCCCGCTCCTGCTTGCACGCAAGTAGGAGTTGGGAGGCTGCTCCGATAGGCAACATGAAACCTCCCTTCACAGCTTAGTTGCTGGGGTCAGGGAAGGTGGAGGCAGCCCGAAAGCTGTATCTTAGAGCCCCTGCACCACCATCATATGGGGACTTCCGAGCAGCTCCTGAAGCCAGCCAGAGCCAACTGCTCCAGGCTGCTGAGACTGCCTCTGCTGCATTTCCTGGGGACATTAGATGAAATCTGGGGACATTCTGGGGATGGAATTTGTCTGGGGACTTATTCGCAAACCCGGGGACTGTCCCCGGGAAACGGGGACGTCTGGTAACCCTAACATAAGAGCCCTGTCAGATCTGATCCAAAGCCCATCTAGTCCATCATCCTGTGGACAGCGGCCAAGCAGATGCTTATGGGAAACTCTGAAACAGAACTTGAGTGTGACAGCACTCCTGCTTAGTACTCCTTGGCAACTGGTATTCAGAGACATGCTGTCTCTGATACCAGAAGCAGGACACCGCAGTCATGGCTAAAAGCCATTGTTTGCCTTATCCTCCATGAATTTGTCAAATCACCTTTTAAAGCTGCCTGAGTTAGTGACCATTGTTACATCCTGCGGTAACAAAACTCCTTAGATTAGCTAAGTAAAGAACTATTTCCTTTCAATAGTCCAACATTCAGCTTCATTGGATGACCCTGGGTTCTAGTATTATGAAAAACTTCTATCCACTTCCAACACACAGTACATAATTTTATATACCTCTATCCTGTCCAGCTCTTATCCGTCTAAATGGAAACATGCAAACTGTTGTAACCTTTACTCATAGGGGAGCTCAAGTCCCTTGATCATTTTGGATGCACATTTCTGAACTACTTGTGCTTAAAGTTAGAAGCTGTGTTCTACATCGACTTCCTTTTGTGCTGACAATGGGACCTGTATATTGAATTGAGTGTGTAGTTCCTACTTCCTTTCACTGCCTGTTATTGAATCTCCTGGCCACATAGCCTAGTCCATAATTGCATCCGTTAGACATTCTACATTCATTTTTTCTGTATAGCAAATGTATCCAGTTCAGGCCATACAAAATATTAGCACCTCCTTCATGGTCGGTGATCGCAGGTCCAGGACCCTAATATGGCCCACCAGCCCTCTCATTCTGGCCCTTGGAACTCTTCCCTTGATCCTGTTTTGCACTCTGAGTGCCTGGCTGGAATTTATCACTGAACTTTGATAATGCTTTTCACTTGTCTGAATGCAGGACAGGGGGGAGTGTGGGAGTGTGTGGTCTTCAGAAGGTTACTCTTAAAAGAATGTGCCTCTCGGGCTTAACAATTTGAATTTTGTGGGGAAGGGATGCTGCTCAGAGGAAGAGCATTTGCTTTGCATACAGAAGGTACTAGTGTTGGGTGATATCAGCTTTTCAACATCGCGATGTATCACCAGCCAAATATCGCAGTATAGTGATACATCACAATGTTGAAAAGTGGAGGAAGGAACAAGCTGCATTGGGCCTGGTGCCACGAGGCACTGGGGTGAAATCGCCTCAGCTCCCTCCTCCGCCAGTGCCCGGGCGACAAGGGAGGAACAAGCTCCATTGGCCATGGCACCTTGCAGCACCTCCATGTGCTGGGCACTGGTAACGGAGGGATTCACCAGCACCTGTGCTGTGGAGTTGTGGCACTCATCTCGCTTTCAGGCCAAGGGAGCCAGTTTTTGTCCACAGACAGCTTTCCGGGTTATGTGGCTGGCATGACTAAACTGCTTCTGGTGCAACAGAACACCGTAACAGAAACCAGAGTGTGTGGAAACACTGTTTACCTTCCTGCCACAGCAATACCTATTTATCTACTAGCATTGGTGTGCTTTCGAACTGCTAGGTTGGCAGGAGCTGGGACAGAGCACTCCATTGCAGGGATTTGAACCACCAACCTTCTGATCTGGGCACCACAGTTCAAGAAGGACCCTGACAAACTGGAATGTGTCCAGAGCAGGGCAACCAAAATGGTCAAAGGCCTGGAAACGATGCCTTATGAGGAACGGCTAAGGGAGCTGGGCATGTTTAGCCTGGAGAAGAGGAGGTTAAGGGGTGATATGATAGCCATGTTCAAATATATAAAAGGATGTCACATAGAGGAGGGAGAAAGGTTGTTTTCTGCTGCTCCAGAGAAGCGGACACGGAGCAATGGTTCCAAACTACAAGAAAAAAGATTCCACCTAAACATTAGGAAGAACTTCCTGACAGTAAGAGCTGTTCGACAGTGGAATTTGCTTCCAAGGAGTGTGGTGGAGTCTCCTCCTTTGGAGGTCTTTAAGCAGAGGCTTGACAACCATATGTCAGGAGTGCTCTGATGGTGTTTCCTGCTTGGCAGGGGGTTGGACTCGATGGCCCTTGTGGTCTCTTCCAACTCTATGATTCTATGATTCTATGATCGGCAAGCCCAAGAGGCTCAGTGGTTTAGACCACAGTGCCGACCATGTCCCTCGAGGGTAGACAACACTGAGCTAGATGGACCATTGATCTGACTTGATATAAGGCCTCTTCCTATGTTCCCAAAAGGGTCCACACCATTGCTCTACCTTATTCCAGAAGCTTAGTCCTCCATAATGTATTATGCCTTCAGTGAAGCTCTAGAAGTGCAGTATAGAGATCCCCATCCAATAAATGCAACACTTCAGTGCTGTTTATAAATTTTGTCACCATCAATTTGATTTGATTATTTAATTTATATACTACTCAATATATTTAAAATATCCCTAAGCAGTGTACAAAAAAGAAGAAGCAACAATAGACAACTGAAACAAAATATTACAAAAATACAGTTACTTATAAAAATGTTGCATTAATACAAAGTTACTAATGCATAAGGCTGCAATCCTGAACACACTTTCACAGGAGTAAGCTCCACAGAACACAGGGAGACTGTATAGAATGACACTGTAAATCTTGGACCCAGCCCCATGCTATATTAAAATCAGAGTAGCATCAGGGTGAATCATTTTGCTAGCCTAAGAACCAGATGTATCTGAGTGAGATTTTGACCTTTACTCCCCCATCTGCTTTGAATTATAGGTAGGCAAGCCTGAAGACAGGAGAATGAGTATGATTGGAGATATTCCTGTTCCCTATTGTCAAAGCCAAAAGTGCACCAACCAGAAACAAAGTCAGGTTTAGCTCTCCATGCCCTTATTTAGGTAGACAAGAGATATATTGCCTGTTCTGGCCTTCCTTTTTACAAGACTCTAACTGATGCTTAAGAATGATGGGTCTTGATCATATCTTGTAAATAGCTATTTGGCAGCACCATTTTACTGACAGAAAAGAGAGCTCATCAGGCAATGCGTAGACTCCAGGCTTGACATTTTCAGTCTTCCCTGAGAACTGCAGTTCTGTGAGAGTTTAGAATATCTAACAGATCATTCTGAATAGAAAAAGCAGAATAACTCAGTGACACCAACATAAGACACCAAGGTCAGTTCCGGCACCTCTTTTTCTGGAAAAAATAGCACTGACCTTAATAATCACCCTTTTTCAATACAGTCCCCGCAAAGTATGACTTTATCTGGAAGTACTTTTAACTAGTACTTTCCCTGCTTGTTTTCTTCATCCATGACTTACCTCATTTGTCCATTTGTCCATTTCCCCCCTTACCCTTTTCCTTACAATTGGATATTAATGTTTTCACTCTTTATATATGGGTGGGGTTTTGTTTGTTATTATGTCATGTATTATTGTGCTTTTTTATGTTAAAAACCGCCCGGGGGTCCTTGAATGAAGGGCAGTATATAATTGTACATTCTATGTTTCTGCTATTTTCCCCCTCTTTTGTATACTTACCATATCCATGATGTGTATATTTATTTTTTTATTTTCTTTCTTTTTTAAAAAGATGCATAACCATTGAATTAAAAAGAAGCGTTTAAAGAAACCCTCCATTTCCCAGGATTATTTGGGGAAATCCATGACTGTTAAAGTGGGATAAGGGTGCTTTAAATGGATGATGAGCTTTAAAATAAGAAATGGCAATCAGAATGCGAATTGGCATACCCTGAAACAGAGGTGGGTAGACAAAGGGATTCAGCAAACAGGGTTTTTTTTAAAAAAGCAGGGTTTGTTTTATGTAACAGATGACTGACTCATAGCAAGCACATCTTGAAACACTCCCCATTTGTGTCTTCAGTCAATCTGTCTGCAGAATGCTGAATTTAGATGCCATTCAGGAAAACTAGGTGGGTGGGTGGGGGCTACCTATATCAATGGACATTGAATTAATACCCCTTGGCAAATTTCCCCAACCAACCCTCTTACTGACGGGTAACTAGGTCCCAACTTGATACGAGAATTAGCAGGATATAATAGCAGGTGGCAGCAGCAGAAGACACATCCTTATTTAAAAAGAAATTTGCTGAGGAGGTGGCAGCTATGGATACAAATGACTGAGGTGAAAAACAAGCTAGCCATTCATTGATATCAGTTTTCCCTTTGAAATGACTTGGGGGATGTATTTTCAATATCAGTTGGGCTAATTTCTCTCCCTCCCCCCCCCCCCTAATTTGTACTTCAGCTTTGTTCATCCCATATATTTAAAGTGCATGGCTTTCCACAAAGAATATTGGGAACTGTACTTGGACCTTGCACAGAGCTACAGTTCCCAGCACCCTTAACAAACTAAAGCTCCTAGGATGATTTGGGGGAAGTAATGTGGTTTAACGGTGCTTTAACTGTGCATTTAAAGCCAAAATTGGATTGCCTTCTATAATAGGCTGACAATTTCACTGAAAATATGTGTTTGGCCAATTTTTTAAAAAAGGCAATTCATCACAGCTTCGGTCATGTTTTATTTTGGGAACAACAGCTGGAAGCAGTCACAGATGCAAGTAAATATTCAGTGTCTTTACACATTTCTTGCTTCTGGTTCTCATTTGTAAGGCCTGGACACTATAATGCAAATGATGGGGGCAGGACAACATAATGCATTTTGAAAGCAAATATTTCATCTTCTATTGCCATTTTCTCAATACAAAGAGAACACAGCGTCTAATTATTATTATTTATAAAGCCCTTAACAAATAGTGTACAACCTAGAGATCTTTTTACTGTTCTCATTGGGCATCATCTAATGGGCAGTTATTCTGCATTCATTGAAATAAATGAGAGCTATTTGCAAACATGCTTTTGCATTGCTCCCATTCATTTCTATGGGTCTTGCACCTACGGATGGGTGAACTTCTGTTTTTTCAGTTCTTCAGTGCATTCTGATTTAAGGAAAGCAAAGTCTACATGAACATTCATATGCATTTTATCGCACATGTTTCCTAATATACATATTTTCTGCAAAATTTGGCCTAGTATAAGCATCTTTGCAGAAGAATGTATATTATTTTGCCTAATATGCACATTTTGGTATACATTCTTCGACTGAAGAACTACATCACAAAATCTGGAGAAGTGGCAAACTTAAGGGATGGGCCTTAGCTCAAGGGTAGACCAATGAGTCTGACTCAGTGGGTATTCCACAATACTGGGCAAATGACATTAAAGACTTGGTTTCTTATTGTTATCAAATGAGCCCCATCAACCGGGGGAATGACCAAGATGTTCCTGCAGAACTCAGCAGATTTTTCCTCCATCCTTCCTTGCACCTTTTAAGTCCATAATGAAACAAGGCAGACCAGCTGTATGGTCAGTTGTCACATTATAAATAAGCCATCAGGTTCCATTCTTACTGGTAGTGGAATGCAAGGGTCAAAGAACCTCAGAAGAGGGAGTCCCACACCCTCTAACATTTCTCCAATGAAGATAGGGACGTCCCATTCCATAATGATAATTTTACTATTTATACGCTACACATCTTATTGGGTTGCCCCAGCACTCTGGGCAACTTTCAACATATATAAAGACATAATGAAACATAATGCCACATTAAACGTTTAAAAAACCTTCCCTATACAGGATTGCCTTCAGATGGCTTGGCAGTTGGATAACTCCATACCCTCCAGCATTTCTCAAATGAAAATCAGGGCATCCTAAGGAAAAGTGGGACATTCTGGGATCAAATCAGAAACCAGGACGGCTTCTCTAAATCAAGGATGTCCCTGGAAAAAAGGGACACTTGGAGGGTCTGGAGTCCTGCTTCAAAAGCAACCGCTTATAAAATATCACCCTTTAGGTAGCTGCTGACATAATATTGGAGCATTCTGTGAACCCACAAAGAAGAGAAAGGAGCAATAAATAACTGAAACACCATTATGGCATGAATGAAGATGTGTGCTGCTGCTTCTGTGATTAAGAATTTAGTGTATTTATGCTGTCAAATTGTAAGCATCTATATAAATAGAACATGATGTAAGCAATACCTAAACTAGTTGCAGTAAATTTAAATAATCTTAAATAAATGCAATTTCTCATGCGAATAATGTTTCACTAGTTCAACAGTTAATTGACATAAGCCATCTTGCTGAAAATATTGTTGTGAGGGGGAGTAGTTAGGCTGTATGCCTGAGCCCCTACTAATTCCTTGATCCAGGAAGGATTCAGTTGTTACAATAGCCAGGCCAACTTCTTGGTGACACAATGCCCCCCATTTTGGGGTCATTAAGGTGACAAAGGAAGTGGTTCTGTGCCAGAGGACAAATGGATGGGCCCCCTTCCCTCAACTGGCTAGTAGAAAGACAGAAGCTAGAGCTAGAGTGTGTGAGCTAGAAGCTAGAAGCAGGCTGTAGTAGGCAGAAGCCTAAGAGGGAGAGATTTCTCCCTGATTTCTATTTGAATCTGAGGATGTGGCTGTGGGTCCTTCTGGGCTGTTAATGTTGTGAGTTCCTCCATCATTGGCTCACACTGTATATGTGTGTGTAAATAAACCACATACGCTAAAGATGCCACTGTCTCTGCTGTCCCTCATTCCAAGGAAACCAAACCCTGGGTAAGCGCCTTGAACCATTGAAGATTGGGGTGACATGCAACAATATATTTGCTTTTTAGTCTGCTTTCTTGAAAGCACAGTTATACTTTGGAAGTCAAAGTTCCATTCGACGTTCCAGAAGTCCATTCGGCTTCCAAAATGTTTGAAAACCAAATCCCAGCCTCTGGTTGACTACAGAAAGCTCCTGCAGCCAATTAGAAGCTACGGAAGCTACAGAATTTTGGATTCAAAAAATTGTTCGCAGACTGGAATAGTCACTTCCAGGTTTGTGATGTTCGGGAGCCAAAACGTTTGGGAACTAAGCTGTTCAAAAACCAAGGTACGACTGTATAGTCTTTCTGAGAAGATTTTCAAGGCATGTAGGATATTTGCATATTTCCCTTTCTGTAGGTGCAGAGAGAGGTCTGACCTTAAAGTTTGTACAGCCCATTCTTATGCCAACATTATTATTTTTTTAAAATTCCATTTGCTTGGTATCTCACTAATTCTTCAGGTTTGGATGTACCATTATAAGTTCTTTATGATCAGCTAAGCATTTAGGGAGTCATAGGAAAATGCCAAGGACACTAGGACATTGACAAATTGACTGACGAGATAACTTATAGATCTTCAGGAATGTTACAAGCTATGTTCCTTCACTCTTAATTACTTCTTGTTTTTGCTTTATTTCTTTTTAAAAGAAGGGGGGACTACTTTTATGTAGCTCAAACGTATCTACAGACGTGTGGTTGGAAAGCTACCAGCATTCTGAATTAATTGAAGAGACAACTTAGATGTGTTCTCCCATCAATCATGCTCCATCCTTGAACGCTATGTTGATAAGAAGAGCTTGATTCCATTTAGGGAGCAGATATTTTATGTAAACCTTGGCAACAATTTTAATGACCCTATTTTCCTCAGTCATTTATATCCCAGGCAGGTAAGCTGTTCTGGTACCAGTTGTTAAGGCAAATATCACTATATCAATTTATAGCGATGGTGTTCCACAGCCATTTATTTTGCTGCATCCTATCAGTATTCCAGACCACTGAGATTGTCATTATACTCTTGTCCATGAACAACGAAAGGCAGATGTGCAAGGTTATCTCAGAGTGATCAATGTCCCTGTTATGAATGTGCTGCTTTCAGCTAGCATTTGACAAGCTGCTTAAAGCTATCTATCACAGGTGTGTATGCACAGAAGAGGAGGGATGGGGGACTGCAGTCTTTCTCGTAATGAGACTCAATATGGGCCAAAACAGTGGAGGTTCATTTGGTAGTCAACATGGGGACATTCATATGACTGAATGGGTTTGCTGAAAATGTGTGCATTGTGCCTCTGAATATCAGTTGCAGGGAATTGCAGTTGGGCAGAGTGCTCTTGTCCTTGCAGGCTTCTCAGAGGCATCTGGTCAGCCACTGTTAAGACCAGGATGCTGGACTAGATGGGCCATTGGCCTGATCCAACTGGCTCCTCTTAGGTTCTTCATCCATGATACATCCAGCAGTTTGCCCAGCCCATATTTACCAAATATGAAATTGTGTGTTTACCTGTAGCGGTATAGTGTTAGTTTTTATTCTTTTAATTATGATTTTAAGTAAAGTTTATAACAATGAGGACTTAAATTTATATTCATGTGATTTGAGTTTTACTGTTATTTCTTGTTGTTTTAACCATGCCTGCCCTGGGTCCATATGGTGATGGGCAGGTTAAAAATGCCACAAATTAATAAATGTGAGCAAAAAGTTTTGGATGTGGAGGGAGCTGTGATGTGGTAGGTATGTGGTGAGTAGCAAACCGGGTGGGTGCAATCACACAAATGTTTCAGCATACACAGAATTTTGCATGGGTCCAAATTCACCATCTCAAAACATTAATTTGGTTGGCCCATCCAGTCACAGCTGGGAAGAGATTTTATTATTATTATTATTCAGTTTGCATTTGAATGTGAACCTAACTAACCCATGCTTCCCAAAACCACAGAAGTCAAACCAAATCTTCCCCTATCCTTAAAAATAATACTTCTTTGAATTTTGCAATGCTATTCTCCAACCAAAACAATGCGTACAAAATAAGTGTGTGAGGAGAAAGTGTGCATAAAAATATATTGGTAAAAATAATAAAGAAAAATGTAATCCTTCGGGGGGATGACTTGCAAAAATGTGTGTATTTGGCAGAATTGCACGCAAAAATGTGTATATGAGAATAAATGTGCAGTTAGATGCTTATGAATTTTCATACGTATTGTTGCAAACTGATGTGGAAATGGGGTGAGCTGAATTTAAGATTGAAGAAACGAGAAACTTAAGAGATGCTGAAATACTGTATGTTAGTTTCATCCGTTCCTGGTCACAGCAAACCTATGGATCATGTCATCATAGTTTTATCTAGGCCTTCGCAACCGAGCCAAATGCAGTCAATACCTATTTTCCTGGCTGACTGGGAATAAAGAAACAAGGCATTTGTCAAGCACCATAAGGGCTTTTTAGCTATATTTGGCTTGTGGGTTCACAGGTTATGCAGGATAATTACGCTTTCAAGCTTTACTTTGTCTTAAGACTATTTTTTATTTGTTTTTATTTCATGAAATTTATACACCACTTTGTTTTTAAAAAAATACACACAATTTTGTAAATTGTTCAAAACATAAAACCAGCAGTAAACTAAAAACAGACTAAAGCATACATCCACATTCTACCCATCTGAATAGGCTCGCCAAAGCAAAAATGCTTTTAGCAGACACCAAAAAGAGTACAGTGAAGGTGCCTGCCTCATGTCAACAGGCAAGGAGTTCCACAGTGTAGGTGCTGCCAGACTAAAAGATTGATTTATTACAAATGCAGAACCAGCAGTTCTGCAGATTGAAGTGGTGGAGCAGGCATATATTGGGTAAGGTGATCCTATGATATGAGCCATAGGAGAAAGATTATCCCATTTCTTTCATATGAAAAATTCCTTTTACTGCTTTCATACTTGGTCTAATTAGCTATTTGCGAATAATGGTTTGATGTAACTGTCGTTTCTTTCCAAAGGAGTATAGCAGCCACTGATCATGAGCCAACAGATGCACGGAAATCATTCCCTTGCTTTGATGAACCTAACATAAAGGCAACTTATAATATATCCATTTTCCATGAAGACACATATGAAGCTCTATCAAACATGCCAGTGGAGGTATGCATTGTACCATCTATGTCTATATGCGCATATGATACATGAAACCTGGTGGCACTGATCACCAAATCACATGGCCTGTTGATGCAGCCATTAGTATTCTCTAAAAATGACCTTGGAGTAGGTGGGTTGTAGTCTGTTAGAGGAATTCATATCAAAGATAGTGGGCATTAAGAGCAAAACATTTGGCATTATGAAATATATTCCTTTTTTTTGTGTTAAACCATAGATGTGGATGTTTGTCAAAATCCTTTCCTAGGCAAAGGTCATAGGTTCACAAATGGTTATATTTAGTTCCTTTGGGTTAAATTCCAAATCTTCTATGGAAGTCAATGGCGTAAGTTCTCTGCCTCTGGGATTTGCAGCGGAAAATGATTTTATGGATCTTGGCCAAAAGAATGTCCAGTGAATAGCCTAGTTGAAAGTCAAAGCCAACACATAACTTTGAATGAATAGTTTCTAAATTTCCAAATTAAGTGCACAATTAAAATGCAAATTCCATCCCAGCAAACCTTTGGCTAAAGACTTTTCCCAAGTTAGTTCACATAAACATCATCTTTAGTACAAAGTTCTAGAAACTTTATATTACTGTTAACAGAAGTCAAAGACAAAATACGCAAAATTCATACCATATCAATATCTTTTAAATATTTCTGTTAAGGTAAAATGTCCTGTTTATGATATGGGGCTTTGAGATGCCACAATGAAAATGCCCAGAATCCATTCCATTTATGTCCTTGGAATTTTAGAGCACATAATTATGAACTGAGAGCCAGTGTGGTGTAGTGGTTAAGACCGATAGACTCATAAACTGGGGAACCATGTTCGCGTTTCCGCTCCTCCACATGCAGCTGCTGGGTGACCTTGGGACAGTCACACTTCTTTGAAGTCTCTCAGCCCCACTCACCTCACAGAGTGTTTGTTGTGGGGGATGAAGGGAAAGGAGAATGTTAGCCGCTTTGAGACTCCTTCGGGTAGTGATAAAGCAGGATATCAAATCCAAACTCTTTATGATTGCCATACAGCTCCCACTGTTTTAATTTGTGGTTGAAAAATTGCTAGCTACTGCAGTATTTTCTTCTACACAGTAATAAACATAACTGACCTGACATATGCAAAGTTACTTCCGGGTTAGTGTGAAAGGCTAATGGCGGATTCCCTCCGAGCTCCGGAGGGAATCGGCTCCGTGGACGACGGGTCCTGCCGCGCTGGCGACGCGGGGACCCTCAAAAACCACAGGCGCGGAAGCCTGTGGACTTGGTGACTCGGTGGGCACCATTTGCGCCCCCCCAACTCGCGAAGAAGCCTTTTTAAAGGCTTTGGAGCGGGGGACGGAGAGTGGCACGGTGCTGAGAGTAGACCGCTACTTCTACGGAGCGAAGCCGCATGCCAT
Organism: Podarcis cretensis; assembly: GCF_951804945.1. Classification (NCBI taxonomy): domain Eukaryota; kingdom Metazoa; phylum Chordata; class Lepidosauria; order Squamata; family Lacertidae; genus Podarcis; species Podarcis cretensis. The sequence goes on from NC_137178.1 coordinate 25,866,938, forward strand.
GGCCAAAGAGCGCTGACTTTCTTCCTGAAATTTGGACTGTAAAGAAGTAACCCGTGAGTAAAACGGAAATTGGAACGAAAAATTCTTTTTTTCTTTTAAAATTTGGAACGACTGGGGGAGGTGTCAAAAGGAAGTCCGCCCCCCCAGCACTGTAGTTAATTTAAAGCAAGAATTGTATAATTAAGGTCGAGAGACTATTTCTTCTATCTTCGTGATTGAAAGTTATTAATTTCACAATTTGGATATATAAGTATTGTACCAGAAGAATTGCAACCCCCCAGGACCCGGGAGTGAACCGTGAGGGAACTGGCTGGAGACATAAGGAATTTGACAGCTGTCAAACGAGCTGTCAAAGTCAGAAATATCTGTTTTTCCCTATCTTTGCTGAGTTTTTTGCTACATTTGACTTTAAATTGTTGTAAACAAGAAGAAAGAACAAAGTAACTTGATTGTTGGAGAAAGAATACTAAGTAACCAGAATCCCTCTAGAGGGGTTCGGTGACATTACAATGGCTGCAGATGGAAAAGTACTGGCTGAGCTAGAGAGAATATTTCTTTCCGTGGGAAAGTTACAGGAACAGAGCGAAGCTTTGGCTTCAGAAGTAAAGACCTTGAGTTTCAATGTAAACAAACTTGTTGACTGTACCACGGATCTAACTAAAGAAAATCTTGCAGCTGAACAAGAAGAGAAAGATGTTGTTTCAGAGGGGCGAGAAGGAGGAGCTGAAAATTTTTTGGAGAAAAAGAACAACCAGAAACCTCTAAAAATGGATTACAAGGAAAATAAGATTTGGATGATTAAAATTCGGTTTGAAGTGGAGAAGGAAGATGCTAGAGATCTCCCTACAGGGAGATTGGAAGATTTATGGGTTACAAACTTGTACAAGCTACAGGTAGGTAGCCGTGTTGGTCTGCCATAGTCAAAACAAAATAAAAGAAAAAAAGGAAGGAATTTTTTTTCTTAAACTTGTACAAGGTGAAAGATGGAGTCATTGGTCCATTTGGGACATTTGGATTTAAAAGAAATGTGGAATATGATTTGGGTTCCATCTTTGAATATGGAGGCCTGGTTGGAAGAAATATTGATCCTTTTGGGAATGAGCTCCTTCATGACATGGTGTTCAACATAAAAGACTATCAACAAAACCGGCAGAGAGGGCCTGAGAGAGACTTAAGAGCCTCCGACATGAGGGATCCAGGATGAGATTGGATTGATGGACAGTTTGTGGGATCAAACCCGGGAGGGGGGGGATTTAGGAATTTAAAGGGTGTAAAGTTATAAATTGTTTTTTTTTCTTTTTTATTGCTATTTGGTTTGTAAATAACATAAAAATAATATAAAAATTGGGAATCTTGTGGAAAGGAACTGGGGTTGACCTTAGAAAAGGGGGTAAGAAGGTGTAAGTATGTAAGCCAAATTTATAAATTTATAAGTTAAGTATATACAAGTTTATAAAGTTAAGTATATAAGTCAATTTAGTAAGAACTTGCTAAACTAACTATGGAAATAGGGATACAAGAAGGGGTGGGATGGGGAAGTCAGGAAAAGAGGTTAAGAAACAAGGGCTTGGAAATTATACATGTTTTGTTTCTATGTGTATTTTATGTTTTGTTGATGTGTATTGTGAGTGTTTATAAAAACTGTGTAAAACCCAATAAAAATTTATTAAAAAAAAAAAGACATATGCAAAGTTAGCCTATAGATCAGGGTTGCCATACATCTGGGAATTCCTGGGCATGTCCTCTTTGGTGGGGTCCTAAATGCCCATCTGGGGGGATTTTACATTTTAAAGAAAATGTAAAATTGCCCTGAAAAAGCTCAACAACTTTTTGTGTCCAGATTTTCACCTCTTGAAATATGGCAACCCTACTATAGATAACCTTACCACATTTCCTCCACACTACGTATTTTGTGTTTTAAGGGAGCCAGTGATTGTCTAGAAATAATGTTACTGATTACAATGTTTTCTCTCAAATCTACCCAAATATTAAAAAATAAGTACATTTGAACTGTGAAGCCCAATTCTCAACAGCAGTTGTCTACAGTGAAGTTGTGGCTTCTGTTGAGTAGATGTGAAAGTTCCACCAAAAAGCTTTGAAGTAAAACTGCACAATAAGTTTGTAGTAATTTCAGTGAGCCCTCAAAAAATTCCCATTTATCAGTTAGCAAACACTGGAATATTTCTGGGGTAAGGTTGCAATCCTAACCCCTCTTGCCAAGGAGTAGGCCCCACTGTGTTCGATACAACTTACTTAAATAGGCATGGTTAAGTTTCTGCTTTTAGCTATGTAATTCCAGTACAAGAGTAGACCTTTTCATGCATTACCGTACTCCTTTGTATGACACTGCCTGCCAATGACCACATATTGAGCATGGTTCTCTTATGAAGAGTTTCCTATGCACCTCACTCAGTGTGCTGTCATTAGAGGGTTGAGGTAGCACAGTGATGCAGAATTGGGAGTGAAAAGGATAGCCTTCCCTGGCTATAAACTGGGAGTGCCTGACACATGAGTAACGTGTGAGTTAGGGATGGAGAAGAAATTCAATTCAGTTCATATTTCAAGGTGAACCTACCTAATTCGCAGATTCTGAAACAATATGCAGACTGAAGCACAGCCAGCCTTCAAAATTTGCACATCTCTGAATGTTGCAATGCAATTCTTCAGCCAAATGATGTGTTCCAAAATACACATACTGGGGTGAAATGTTGTTAAAAATGCATATTAGTGAAAATAACAAACAAAAATGTTGTGTGCTATTAGGGAAATTTGCTTTGCAGAAATGTGTATGTTAGGTAAAACTGCATACAAATATATGTATATTGGGAGAAATTTGGACTCACCTGCTGATTAATTTTTATGAGGACCTTATTTTTATTTTTATTTTAAAAAAAGAATTATTCTGGATATGTGGAGAACTGAATTTAAGATTGGAGAAATGAGAAGCTGAGAGAACTGAAATTGCCCCAATAGAGAATGTGGAGATAGTAGAAACTATAAAACAGATGAAAAAAGGAAAGGCACCAGGACCAGATGGATTTACAGCAACGTATTACAAAGAAATGAGGGACTCCTTGACGGTACCACTTAAAGAAGTTATGAATAATATCTTGAAACAACAGGACATACCAGGAACATGGAAAGAAGCCTTCATAACACTCATACCTAAACAAGACTCTGATCTCACACAAGTGAAGAATTACAGACCGATATCTCTGCTAAACACAGATTATAAGATTTTTTCGGGTATTTTAGCATCAAGATTTAAGAAGATATTGCAACAGCATATCCATAAAGATCAAGCAGGTTTCTTACCTGGCAGACATATGAAGGACAATGTAAAAAATATAATAAATATTTTGGAATATTTGACTGCCAGTAATGAAAGACAAGCTGTCTTAATGTTTGTGGATGCAGAGAAAGCGTTTGATAATGTTTCATGGGAATTTATGTTGAAAAATTTGGAAATGATGGAAGTGGGAGAAGACTTTTATAATGGTATAAAGGCAATATACTCAGAACAAAGAGCCAAATTAATAGTAAATAATGTAATTACAGAGGAAGTGAAAATAAAGAAGGGTACAAGACAGGGATGCCCTCTCTCACCACTGTTATTCATCATGGTTCTGGAGGTCCTGCTGAGCTCCATTAGACAAAATGAATTAATAAAGGGGGTAACAGTAGGTCAAAACCAATATAAAGTTAAAGCCTTTGCCGATGATCTGGTAATTATGATGGAAGATCCGACAAATAGTCTAAAAGAAGTTATAAAAGAAATTGATCAATTTGGAAGAGTGGCCGGATTTGTATTAAATAAAAGGAAAACTAAACTTATGGTGAAGAACTTGGATCAAAGTATGATTGAAGAAGTGCAAAGAGAAACAGAGATGGAAGTGGCGAAGAAGGTAAAATATCTAGGAATATGGTTAACCCAAAAAAACATTGACTTATTCCAAAACAATTATGTGACAACTTGGAACAATATTAAGAGAGACCTCGAAGTGTGGAGTAGGATGAAGTTATCTTTTTGGGGCAGAATTTCTTCAATCAAGATGAGTGTGCTTCCAAGGATGTTGTTTTTATTTCAAATGATCCCAATAATCAAGGGGACAAAGATCTTCAGAGATTGGCAAAGAATGATTTCAAAATATATCTGGCAGGGCAAAAAGCCACGAATACAATTTAAACTACTAACTGATGCGAAAGAAAGAGGTGGCTTCGCCCTGCCGGACCTGAAACTTTACTATGAAGCATCTTGTCTCTGGTGGATAAAGGATTGGATAACACTAAAAGACAACAAGTTACTGGACTTGGAAGGGTTTGACAATAGGTTTGGCTGGCATGCCTACTTATGGTTAGGAAAGAAGAAAGCTCATAAAAGTTTTGCCAACCACATTTTCAGAGGTGCCCTTATAGAAACATGGGACAGGTACCAAAATATTTTGGAACCAAATGTACCACATTGGTTATCCCCACTGGAGGTCATGAGTGTCAAAAAGATAAACATGAGAGAGGAATGGATGACTTATGGAGACATTGTAATTAAAGAAGGGGGGAAATGGAAATTGAAGCCATATGAACAAGTTAAAAAATATGTATATGATTGGTTGCACTACTTCCAAACAAATGAGATGTTTAAGAAGGATTGTAAAGAGAGGAAATATATTGAAGGAGAGTCTAGATTCCAGAAAGAAATAATTAATAATGATTATAAGGTATTGTCAAAAATGTACAAAATGTTATTGGAATGGCAAACAAAGGACGAAGAAGTTAAATCAGTTATGATACATTGGGCCAGGGATTTTGGTTATAATATACAGTTAGCAGATTGGGAGAAGGTGTGGAAGGAAAATATGAAATTCACTGCATGCATGACGATAAAGGAAAATATTATGAAAATGGTATACAGATGGTATATCACTCCCGTAAAATTAGCAAAAATGTATAAGACATGTAACAAATGTTGGAAGTGTAAAGAGAGGGAAGGGACATTTTATCATATGTGGTGGGAGTGTAAGAAAGTAAAAGGCTTCTGGGAAATGATATATAATGAGTTGAAAAGGATGTTTAAATACACGTTTGTGAAGAAACCAGAAGCTTTCTTGTTAGGAATTACAGGAAGAGAAATTAATAGAAGTGATTATAAACTTTTTCAATATGCGGTGACTGCGGCAAGAATTTTAATGGCTCAAAAATGGAAACAAGAAGAATTACCAACATTGGAAGAATGGAGACGGAAATTGATGGACTTTGCTGAACTAGATAAACTGACAGGGAAAATTAGATACCAGAAAGATCACAAGTTCACACAGGACTGGAGAAAGTTTACGATTTATCTGGAAAATATTTGTGATGAACAGACAACGCTAGTTGGATTTAAAGAGGCTTTGTGATGAGAAAGGGTATTGCGAGAGGGTTAAGAGTTGTAAAGATTTATTAACTGGCAATACAATTATAAAGGAAATGTGAAATAAATATAAAATTATGAGGATTGTGGAGGGAGCGGGGGGAAGTCCAAAAGAATTTGGCATTATAGTGTATGTGAATGTGTTATTTAAATTTGTAAAAGAAAATTTTTCTAAAAAATTAATAAAAAAAAAAGAGAGAGAGAGAGAACTGAAATTGACAGATTTGCCCATTTCTAGTGTGAACGCGGGTGGCGCTGTGGGTAAAACCTCAGCGCCTAGGGCTTGCCGATCGCATGGTCGGCGGTTCGAATCCCCGCGGTGAGGTGAGCTCCCGTCGTTCAGTCCCAGCTCCTGCCCACCTAGCAGTTCGAAAGCACTCTTAAGTGCAAGTAGATAAATAGGTACCGCTTTATAGCGGGAAGGTAAACGGCGTTTCCGTGTGCTGCGCTGGTGCTGGCTCGCCAGAGCAGCTTCGTCATGCTGGCCACGGGACCCAGAAGTGTCTCTGGACAGCGCTGGCCCCCGGCCTCGTAAGTGAGATGAGCGCACAACCCTAGAGTCGGACACGACTGGCCCGTACAGGCAGGGGTACCTTTACTTTTACCATAGGCGCCGACTCAATGGGGCCTGAGGGGGCCCGAGCCCCCTCAAAAATTCGTTTGGGGGGGCTCTGCCCCCCCCAATAATTTAAGAAAATTATTACCGTAAATTTCGCTCTATAACACGCAGATTTTTTCTCCTAAAAAGTAAGGGGAAATGTCTGTGCGTGTTATTGAGCGAATGTGTGGTCCCTGGAGCTGACTCGCTGGAGCGCAGGGGCAAAAATAGGCAAAAATCAGGCAAAAATAAGATCGGGCGGGCGGGCGGAGGGAAGGCGGAAGCTGCTGCTTTCCTGCATTCTGCCTCAGGGTCTTACTGCCCACCCGCTTCTGTTGCTGCGTTTGCTCAAACTCAACAAAGAGCAGGGAATCCCCTGCCCTCCTGGCAAGCAGAGGGTTAAGGAAAGGATCGAGTCCTTCCTTCTAATTCTTTCCTAGTCACACTGCGTGCAGGCTCCAGCCCACCACCTCCTCCTCTCCGTGCTCTAGGGACTCGCAGGCAGCCGAAAAACATGCAGGTGGGAGAGAGAGAGAGAGGGCTGGCTTGGGGGGGGGGGCTTTTGCCTTCCTTTCCTCCACCCCACCCCGTTAAACTCCTCCCCTGCATTCTTAGCCAGCTGCTTCTCCGCACACCCCTCTTGTGCTTCTTGTCCCTTCTGTGTTTTTCCTTCCCTCCCCATTTAAAACGTGGTGACAAAGCACGGATCCCCATGGATCCTCAGGATTTTTGCATTGGGTCACCCCAAATTCACCATCAGATCACATTACATGTCCATGGCTACAGTCTGTACCAAAAAAATCACGCACCCACTGTTGCCTGGGGCTGCAATGGTGCAAAAACGTGGTTACAAAGCACGGATCCACAGGATCTTTGCACTGGGTCACCCCAAATTCACCATCAGATAACATAGCATGTCCATGGCTACAGCCTGCACCAAAAAAATCACGCACCCACTGTGGCCTGGGGCCACAATGGTGCAAAAACGTGGTTACAAAGCACTGATCCACATGGATCCTCAGGAGTTTTGCATTGGGTCACCCCAAATTCACCATCAGATCACATAGCATGTTCATGGCTACATCTTGCACCAAAAAAATCACGCACCCACTGTTGCCTAGGGTCACAGTGGTGCAAAAACGTGGTTACAAAGCACGGATCCACATGGATCCTCAGGATTTTTGCATTGGGTCACCCCAAATTCACCATCAGATCACATAGCATGCCCATGGCTACATCTTGCACCCAAGAAATCACGCACCCACTGTTGCCTAGGGTCACAGTGGTGCAAAAACGTGGTTACAAAGCACGGATCCACATGGATCCTCAGGATCTTTGCATTGGGTCACCCCAAATTCACCATCAGATCACATAGCATGTCCATGGCTACATCTTGCACCAAAAAAATCACGCACCCACTGTTGCCTAGGGTCACAGTGGTGCAAAAACGTGGTTACAAAGCATGGATCCACATGGATCCTCAGGATTTTTGCATTGGGCTACTCCAAACTCACTGTCAGATATTAAAAATCTTTATAAAATAGAGAATTAAATACATACAGAATGTTAAATTTTCAGTTTTGAAATATTAGTACTAGTTTAGTACTGTATTTCTATATTACTATAGTACTGTATTAGTTATTTTCAAATACTTAAATATTTTTAGGGTGTAAGACCCAATTAAAGCCCGTTATTTACATACAGTATTACAGTATTTACATACAGTATTAGGCATACTGTATTAACTTTATTAACTGTATTAAAGCATTAACTTTGAGATATTATTTTTATTTAATGAACCCTCAGCCTTATTCAAAGTAAGCTTAAATTAGCTATTTCACTTATTAATCAAAGTGCTATTACTGTGTGACAGCAATATTTTATGTTTTATTCTTTTAATGATAGTTTAGGATTTATTTAAATATCATTTCAGTCTTTTCAGAGCTATATATTCACTGCTCTGTAATAGTCTATAAGCATAATTGTTACTGTAAATTAAATTAGCTTTTTACGAAAATACCGTGCGTGTTTATGTTTTGTTTCTTTTTTCAAAGCCAAAAAGTGTTTCAGGCTTGTCGAGTTTCCCGGAGTGTGGAGTTATAGAGAGTCGAGTTTTCGGGGTTCTAATGTTGATCATATGACTCTAAAATACTTTTAAAAAACTTTAAAACTCACTAATTTTCATCTAAAATTTAGAAAACTTCCCGGGGCAGGACCCCGGTATGGGCCCCCCCAATATTTTTTATAAGTCGGCGCCCCTGACTTTTACCTTTACCTAGTGTGAACAGGGCTGAGAACTGCTATGACATCTTGTGTTTTCCTCAAAAGTAACTTCATGAGGGCAGTACATTATTTACCTTCTAGTGACATACTATGCCTTCTTGGCGATTAGGAGAGTGTGCCTTTAGAAAGAGGTGGTATTATATATTTATTATAATAGTAATAAAGCATTAACACTGAAAAGGGCACATTTTATATGTAACCAAAGTAATAATACAGTAACAACAACAACTTTCCTGCTCCCATTCTGTACCTAAAAACAATTATTTGTCTTGGGAACATTTTTTACTTGTAAACAATGCATCATTTGATTATTTTTTCCTCACTTTCCCCACAGCAAAAACGTTCGCTGGGCAACGGCTGGACTGTAACAACATTCCAAAAGTCTGTTCCAATGAGCACCTACTTAGTGGCTTGGGCTGTGCACCAGTTTAAGTATATAGAAAAAATATCAGACCGAGGAATTCCTGTAAGTCCTGTGCTAATTCTTATCAAATTTATGCAATGTCTCTTGGTGATTTTTGCTTTGTGAACTGGAAACAAGCCGTCCTCCAGTTACTGATGTTGTGAAAAAGGATAGAAACACTATGTATGTAGAAAGGCCTCTTTTTAAAAAAATCAAAATCCTTTGGTCTAGGTTGAACATGCTGGCCTTATTTTAGCTATAGTTCATTGAAACAATGGGATGTACAGTGGTACCTCAGGTTACATACGCTTCAGGTTACAGATTCTGCTAACCCAGAAATATTACCTCGGGTTAAGAACTTTGCTTCAGGATGAGAACAGAAATTGCACGGCAGCGGGAGGCCCTATTAGCTAAAGTGGCGCTTCAGGTTAAGAACAGTTTCAGGTTAAGAACGTACCTCTGGAACGAATTAAGTACTTAACCCGAGGTACCACTGTAACTGAATTTGTTTAATTAAGGCTGTGTACATACCATACCCTTAAGGGACATTTCTCATCCAAATATTCCTGGGAACTGTAGTTTGTTAAGGGTGCTGGGAATTACAGCCCTGTGGGGAATAAATGACAATTCCCAGAATTCCTCAAATGTATGCCATGTATGCAGCCTAAATCAATGGGATTTAACTTAGTTGTCATCAATTTTGATGTGACTTAGCAGTGTAGCATGTGTCTACTCAGGAGTAAGTTCCACTGTGTGAAATCGGGACATTTTGTCAGATAAGTGTTCATGGGATGGCAGCCAAGATCTCTTTTCAGACATTCCCCTCCATATGGAGAATGAATCCATGCAAAAGGGAGAAGGATCACACGGCTCGCTGTGGTTTTCCAGGCATCCCTTTGTCAGACCTCGGGTGGTCTTTGTGTGGCTCTGTGTGCAGAGATCATGGGTGGTATGAGCAGAATGCAGCAGCTTCAGGAGTGGGGGGAGGAACATAATCCTTCTTTCTCCTCCACACGTTTAGGCATGAAGGAGAAAATCTGAGAAACATTTTGGTCAGATCTAAATTTAGCTGAAACTCGGCCAGTCTGCATATTGTCGGTCCCCCATGGGGGGTATTATTAAATGCAGAAGAGCAAAAGAAATGCTTGCCTAGACCAGACCAAAGGTCTGTCTCCAATAGTCCAATGTTCTGTCTCTGATAATAGCCAAGCCGGATGTCCCATGGTGATGGTAATTTAGGGGAAAGACATAGCTCAGTGTTACAGCATCAGTTTTCCATACAGAAAGTCCCAGGCTCAATCTCTTGCATCTCCAGGTATGGCTTTCTCAGAGAGGTTTAGCTCTCAACCCCACCTCACAGAGACCTTTGGAAATTGTAGTTCTGAGAAGGAAATAAGGTAAAGGGATCCCTGACCATTAGGTCCAGTCGTGGCCAACTCTGGGGTTGCGGCGTTCATCTCGCTTTACTGGCGAGGGAGCCGGCGTACAGCTTCCGGGTCATGTGGCTTGCAAGACTAAGCCGCTTCTGGCAAACCAGAGCAGCGCACGGAAACACCGTTTACCTTCCTGCCGGAGCAGTACCTATTTATCTACTTGCACTTTGACATGCTTTCGAACTGCTAGGTTGGCAGGAGCAGGGACCAAGCAACGGAAGCTCACCCCATCGCGGGGATTCGAACCGCCGACCTTCTGATCGGCAAGTCCTAGGCTCTGTGGTTTAACCCACAGCGCCATAGGAGCCTCCTAGTACAGTAACTCTCCATACCCTTAACAAAAGACAGCTCCCAGAATTCTCTGGGGGATGCCATGGCTGCTTCAGATGGTATCATAGAATCTATTAACCTGTGGCAAGACTCCTGTTAATTGTAATTTTTCATTTGACTAGCTTAGCTCTCCTGCCAGGAATATAGCTGGCTCCTTCCCAGCTAAGCTTCCCTACCAAGTTACTAAACTTGCATGCCTCCAATTCCTTATCTGAAAATAAGGGCATTTTATTTACTGCATCATTTCACCGATCTGCAATTTCCTCCACATCTCTAGGGACCTGTCCCTGAAGACTTAGTAAATATTTCATAGCTCTCAAACAATGTCATTCTATAATGTTTTTTATGCTACGTTTTTGAAAAAGATAGCAGAAGTCGAGCTGCCATTCATCCAAGGAAGTGAACATAGTTATCAAATAGCCTTAATTCCCCTCCTTGTGGTGTTTGTGTATTAATTGCTCATTTAAAAATAGAGGCAAAGGGTCACCCAGTCAATAGTGGGGGGGGGGTGCAATTCATGGGATTAATAGCAGCTGTCAGATGCTTCGTTCTTCATGTTTTTAGCGTTAGTATTATCTGGCCCAAACACTCAAACACAGTTTTGGGAAAAAAAGTCTCTGTGAAATTAGAATGTCTTTGGGGCTTTTGGAAAATACAGGCGGAGAAAAACTTGGACGGAAACTTCAGCCAATAATTAGCCTTTTAGCATAATGTTCTAATAGTCGCCTTATAAACTAACACATTTATTATGGCCTAAACTTTCATGGACTCAAGCCTGCTTCATCGGAGGCACAAAGTGAAATAGTAGTTGGCAGGAATGTAAAACAGAAGAATGTGAGGTAGGAGCTGAATGGCTGTGAGATGCAAAAATTAAAGTCAGTGATAATTAGAGCTTAAGTATGTCAACAGCAGAGACGCGGGTGGCGCTGTGGGTTAAACCACAGAGCCTAGGACTTGCTGATCAGAAGGTTGGAGGTTCGAATCCCCGCGATGGGTTGAGCTCCCGTTGCTTGGTCCCTGCTCCTGCCAACCTAGCAGTTCGAAAGCATGCCAGTGCAAGTAGATAAATAGGTACCACTCTGGTGGGAAGGTAAACGGCGTTTCCGTGCGCTGCTCTGGTTTGCCAGAAGCGGTTTAGTCATGCTGGCCACATGACCTGGAAGCTGTACGCCGGCTCCCTCGGCCAATAAAGCAAGATGAGCGCCGCAACCCCAGAGTCGGCCATGACGGGACCTAATGGTCAGGGGTCCCTTTACCTTTACTTTTATGTCAACAGCAGAGCTGATCCACCCATGAGACAAGGTGCAGCTACTGCCTTTGGTGGCAGGATCCACTGGGGCAGCAGATGCGGCCTCCAGGGAATGCATCACCCGCTTCTGCTGCTGTGCTAGCAGCAATGGCTGCAGTTGCAGTACTTGGAGGCTAGATCTGTCACCTCCTTGGCACCTGATGTGATTCAGAGCAGACCCCTTTCCCCCCATAATGGTCCTTGATTCCCACATCAACCATTCAGTAAAGTTGATTTTATTTCCCCCACCTTGTTCACAATGTAGAACTTCACTCACCCCCTTATTCCCAATGTAATTTTTCATTCCCCCCTTGTCCTTGATGCAGATCTTCACTCACTCCTTCTTCCCTGGTGGGGTGTGTACCATTTTTGTGGTTTGCTTCAAGGGCTAAAAATTCTTGGGACAGCGCAGGTTAACATGCACACCTTTAACCTTTTAGCAGTTTAATTGTAATCCAGCAATTTCACATTACATTTTTGCGTCAGAGTTCTTTGTTTTCGTTCTGGAACTACCGTATTTTTCCATGTATAAGACTAGGTTTTTCCCCCTAATAAATTATGTCAAAAATTAGGGGGCGTCTTATACACGGATAGTGCCAAGGCCATTTTCTTAAATCTGAGTCCCCCAAAATAGGGGGCGTCTTATACATGGGGGCATCTTATAGATGGAAAAATATGGTAAAATTAGTTTACCAATACCAGTATATATCTGCTATCTGTGCCTGTTGCTTGCAAATGGTTCCCTGCACCACTGTGGGTGTTAAGGGAATTATTTATTGCATTTGTATCCCACCTTTTTCTTTACAAGGAGATCAAGGTGGCAGCCCAAGCCAGGGAAAGAGCTGCGCAGGCACAGGCATGGGCACATTGCGACGCCACTGCACCCACACTTTCCCCAGCTCTTTCCCCAGCTTGGGCTGGCAGAGGCCACAGTGGCCCAAGCCCCACCAAACCTCCAAAACCCAGACATTTCCTTTAAAATTTAAAAATCTGCCCAGATGGGCATGTTGACCCCCCAAAAGAGGACATGCATATGGCAACCCTAATACCTGGTTATTCATACACAAGTGGGGCTTGAACCCTGTTCTCCCAGGTCCTACTCCAACTGCTACACCACACTGATTTTCAGCAGTTATCACAAATGTGCTACTGCAAAAAGTTAAGCATGTGCCTATTAGAGAGAGAGAGAGGTATATATTGTTATATTTACAACAATAAATATAGCAATGATTATAACTCCTCCCCATCTGCCTGCTCACCCCTCTGATCTCCCGCTATTTCTCATTTTTTAAAAGAACACATTTCTTTCCTATTCCTACATCATGCTTCCTGTAACACTCCTCCTTCCCAACTCTGCTATTTACCCAGAGCTCAGGCAGAGGGTCAATGACTGGCCATTGTCCGGTCATTACACCCTGATTGCTCTTCATCCCAGGCAATTTCCTGGTTTAGCCTGAATTTCAAATCTAATGTCTGGCACCCAGGAATTTAAAGGGATTGTTGCCTCCTACTAACCCATAACACTATATTTAAAAGCACCCTGTTAATGTATAGCAAAATGTATTTGGTTATATATATTTTTATTTTACTATCCTGGGACCACAGCACCTTCTTAAACATTGGATTTTGGAAGCTTGAGAATTACTTATGGAACATAGCTGATATTTTGGTGAGGGATTTGATGGCAGAAGAAGTTTCACACTGTCATCTACAGCAGGGGTGGCCAACTCCCAAGAGACTGCGATCTACTCATAGAGTTAAAAACTGGTGGTGATCTACCCCCTTTTGGGGGGTTCAGGTCAAAGTTGTTGAGCATTTTGTAGGAAGGAAAGCCCTGGTTTTTTTTGGGGGGGGGGTTCAGGTCTCAGTTGCTGAGCTTTTTTTAAGAAGGAGGGAAGTCCCATTTTTTGGGATGCAGGGCAAAAATGTTGACCTTCTTTTAGGGGAGCCAATGATCTACCAGTGATCTACCATGGATGTCCAGTGATCTACCGGTAGATCTACCTGTTGGACGTGCTTGATCTCTCACCTAGTTTAAAGGGCTTTTGTCTCAGAAGGCCACTTAATACCACCTGGGTGCTGTTCATACTAAATGTACCATACTGAGAGCGTTGGCTAATGATAGAATCCCCAGAGACACCCATTTGTGAAGAAAAATCTGATCCTCAATGGTCCATGCTTCAAAAGGAGCTGAGTACATCTGTGAGCCACAGCAGTAGGAACAGAGGGAACTCAGCTTCATGATACAGCCCTCCTAGAGTGACCAGTTATGCTTTGCCAAAAGGGAGGATTTGCATCATAAATTTCATAAAATTTGTATATGATAATGTATATGTCTAGATGCAAATTTTAAAAGAAATTACTATAATTTAAATAGAAATACAATACATCTCACCATAGTAGCAATTACACCAGGTGACTTAGGAGCTAGCTCAGTCTGCTGACCAGGGATGGGCAACCTCAATACTTCTGTTGTCTCTTTGTATGGTTCCTTCTCTTTAAACCAGACTTTGGACTGGATAATCCTCAAGCAGAGGACAATTTCAGATGCAGGAGTGTCCTCTGACAGATGGAGGACTGTCTTCTGTAAAGCAAGGAACATGATCACCCTAAGCCCCCAGTGTGAGATACATGGAAAGGAAGCCCTGCCCCATGACTAGAGACCAAATTTGCCCTCTTTCCTCCAAAGCTCTTCTATCCATTGACATTATTACCCTTCCCTTTGTTGGACAGACATGTGACCTGGGCTTACTCTTTGACTCCCCTTTCTCCTTTGTTCCCCATATTCAGTACATGGCCCAACTCACTTTGCTTCTCCACTTAAAAGGTAAAGGTAAAGGTACCCCTGCCCGTACGGGCCAGTCTTGACAGACTCTGGGGTTGTGCGCCCATCTCACTTAAGAGGCCAGGGGCCAGCGCTGTCCGGAGACACTTCCGGGTCACGTGGCCAGCGTGACATCGCTGCTCTGGCGAGCCAGAGCCGCACACGGAAACGCCGTTTACCTTCCCGCTGGTAAGCGGTCCCTATTTATCTACTTGCACCCGGAGGTGCTTTCGAACTGCTAGGTTGGCAGGCGCTGGGACCGAGCAGCGGGAGCGCACCCCGCCGCAGGGATTCGAACCGCCGACCTTTCGATCGGCAAGCCCTAGGCGCTGAGGCTTTAACCCACAGCGCCACCTGTGTCCCTGCTTCTCCACTTAGAACATTGCAAAATATTGCCATGCCTTTCTGTCCCATTGGGTAAAGCTTTGGGGCATGCCCTGCTAATCTCTCACCTAGACTACTGTGAGTTCTCCTCTCTGGTCTTCCATCCTCTCACGTTGGTCCCCTTACGTCTATCTACTACTCCACTGCCGAAATCATTCATCTCTTTCATCAGCCTGATCACATGAAATGCGAAAAGTTAACAGGGGCTGGGGAACATCTTCTCTGGGATAAATCACCCCTAAGAGATGTGGGGGTGGGAGTTAAATGTTTAATGGAAGAAGTGTAGAACTAGTCAATGAAGCCAAAGTGCTATAGGGTAAAATGTATGAGAAGGTGCTTCTGCCTTTCAGGGCAAGATGAGTTAATCCTTTTAGCTCTGTGAATTGATCAAATGTATCCTGGTGCTAAACAATAACTGTGTCCAGCAAGAAACACCTCTGATAATAACTTTGCTTTGTTTTACAGCTCCGTGTTTATGCCCAGCCCCAACAGTTACACACAGCAGAATATGCAGCAAATATAACTAAAGAGATATTTGATTTCTTTGAAGGATACTTCAACATGAGCTATTCTCTTCCCAAACTCGGTAACAAATTAACATTGATGTTCATTTGCTTTCAGGATTTTGTTGCCAGTCACTGAGTCACCTGGAAATTGACAGGAAGTATGATGTTTGAAGTAGTGGTGTTTAGCTGCTGTGCTTGCGCCTTAACAGTATATTAGCATGCTTTGATGGGCGGATGAAGCTGCTTTATAATGGGCATGCGCTGTACACACATAAGGCTAAACCATAGTTTAGCACTATGTCAATGACTTTCCCAACCAAATTGTCAAGATTGCAGTTGAATATTGCTTTCAAATAGCCTTGGCTTAGTGTTATGTACAAATATGGGACTACAGTTTATAACAAACCAATGATCAGTTGCTAAACAACACAAATTGACACTGGCAATGTGTCCTATGTTACAAAGGACAGTCCTCAATTTGAAAAGCCATCCAGTCAAAGTCTAGTTCAAAGATTAAAAACCATAGGAAGTGAGTGCCAGTGGCTTAAAGTTGCTCCACCAACAGCGCCCAGGCAGCAGATTGAGTTATGCTGTCTTTCTATTAAATTTACTTCTATACATATTAATCAGAATAGGCAAATTTCATGCAAATCTGTACCCTCCATTGTCCTTTTCCTGATGACGTATTTCTTCTATTTTGACTATACTGGTGTGTCTTCCCTACATGGAAAGGTTGGTTGGAAGCAGCAGATGTGCCTATTTAGGATGGTTTTGGCCTAAGTAGTGCCATTCCCCACATGAACTTTGAGAAATGTCATACAGGCCCCAGCGGCAAAATACAGGCCCACTGTGGCTCCAAATCTTGCAAATAGCCTGCTTAAGAGATCCCTGGATCATGTGTTCATTCCTGAGGAGGGACAATGGCTGCTCCACTGAGGGCATTTTCACTAAACCTGTGCACAGCCCCGCTCAATCCAATTTGGGGCCTGATATGGCATTTTGGAGCAGCCCTGAACCACCCAGATCCAGGCCCCAAAGTGATTTGGGGGGTGGGTTCTTTCACAGTGTATAAATAGGGGTAAAACCCCTGATTAAAGATGCTGTCAGGAGAGGACAAGAGACATGTATAGACTGCCTGCATGAATCTCCTCCCCTGCCAGTCCTTGCCACCAGGCAGCCCTAGATCACTCCAGGTTAACCTGACTCTACCTAAGGGGATCCAGGGTTGCCTCAGCCCACTCTAGCCAAATCCTGTGTTGTCCCATGAGCCCAATTCAAGTCAGAATCTGGTATTTGACCAGAGCCGCAGCATCACCCCAGTTTTCACACAAGTCTGACCCTCTCTCATGGTTTTCGTGATATTGCACACACATGATTGCAAAACCCACGTTGCCTAGACTGGAGCATACAGCAACAACACACAGGCCCAAATCCCATGTGCATTTTCAATGGATCCCTCTGGAATTTCCCCCTGCTTCAGCTATTTCAGGGGACCACTGCTCTAAGGCAGGAGCTCTGGGGTAGAGTGTCTGCTTTGCATGCAAAAGGTCCCAGATTCAGTTCCTAGCATCTCCAAGTAGGAGTGAGAATGTACCGTCTCCGAAAACCCTGGAGAGTTGTTGCCAGTCAGTGGGCACAGTTACTGGGCTAGATGAATCTGGCTCAATAATGGCTTCTAGCCACAATGGCTGCACTCTGCCTCCATGGCTAGAGGCAATAATGCTTCTGAATACCAACAGCAGGAAACCACAGAAGGGAAGAGTGCTCTTATGCTTTTCAGGCATCTGGGAGAGCACTGTGAGAACAGGATGCTGGACTAGGTGGGCCATTGGCCTGATCCATTAGACTCTGCATATACTCATATGTCCTTTTATAAGGCAACTTACTATGTTCCTGTTCACAACGGAAGGAGCTGTGATCTATCTGTTAATACTCACCTGAGATACATTTTATTCTGCAGACAAAAGTGGTTGAAGTGTGTGTGTGTGTGTGTGTGTGTGTGTATTTCTCAATGTATACAATTCCATCTGAACAATGGTGGGTGGTAAACTACTCAGAGGTGAAGTGCGGTTCAGAAAGGTTGAACTGCAATTATAAACATGCTGCCCTGCACAGTCCCAAAATGAAACCCATTTTGACCAAAATTAAACAGAAAGCAGTGGTTTCTGGCTTTTGAACCAGTGGGTCATGCTTTAGCATTGCCCATCTCAGAATCAATTTGAATTCTATGTGAGGCTAAGCAGCGGGGCTGTTCAGCCTCTCAGAGGAACCTAGCGTCCATAATTCTCATTTAAGCTGGTATTGATTGCCAGCCGTGAAGACATGACCCTCCATGTTGTGGGGAGTAGAAGCAGATGTTCTTCATTACGTGGGGATTTAGTTTACTTAATTTGCCAATAAATATTTCTTAGTCCCATTTACGAAATCCTTTTACAACCTAATTGCAGGAAGACATTGTAAAGACTAGTTTGGCATTACCAATCAGGCAGCAGAAAGCATCCCCTGTGGCAGGGGAAGAGCCTGCCAAGTGCCCTACTGAGGGATTGGGAAGAGGTCCAAAGGGATGTCTCCAAACTGGGTGAATGGGCATTAAAATGGCAATCGTGGTTCAGTTGCTTTGCAAGGTATGGAGAAAGTGAAGAGAGAGAAGTTTCCCTCTTTCTTATAGTACCCAAATCCAAGCTCACCCAATATACCTATGTAAATGGTTGGAGATTCAGGGCAGATGAAAGGAACTACTTCACACAGCACATATTACTACCACAGACTCTAGTGATGGTCACAAACTTGAATGGCTTGAAAGGGTGTTTACAAATTCACAGAGGATAAGACTATCAGTGGCTACTAGTCATGATGGCTGTGTACTACTTCTGGTATCAGAAACCATATGCTTCTGGAGCCTATTTTCTGTGGAAGACAAGTGGGAGAGAGCTACTGCACACCTGTACTGCTTATGGCCTTCCCAGAGGCATCTGGGTGGCCACTTATGGTACATAATGTTGGACTAGATGGGTCTTTGGTTTCATCCAGCTGGTGTCTTCTTACATTCCTGGTAGGACATGTACCTGGCATAGCTCCCTTCTCTTATACATCACCCTTTGTTTGGCTGAGGAAAATAGGTACAGGTCTGAAGAAGGAGTTGGAGGAAGCCAACTGAGATATTTCATCCAGGACTCTGTACTGACCAGGCAAGCTTCAATTTTGGGTGGCTCCTCAAGAGTACATCTTTCATTGAATATATTTCAGCAGAGATTGGACAGCCATCTGCCAGGGATGCTGCAGTTGCCTCCTACAGTGTGAATCCTGTGTTGATCAAGGTGGTGGTGGACTAAATGTTTTCCAACATCCCTTCCAATTCTTCAGTTCTTTGATTGCAACAATTTGTACACATACTGTACCTAGTCAATAGGTGTCAATGGAGGACATCTAATCTTCTTGCCTTCTTTCCTCCCGATGTTAGTGCCTCCTTATCTCACTGTCTTTCCTTCCTTGGCTCTTCCCATTGGATACATTCCAGTGGGAAGGTGAACATGTAGATGCATACAGCCAGGGGCTGTCCTGCAAATACCATGACTCAAGGTCCACAAACCCAGCTCTTCATGCCCTCACCTATTTGATTTCATAAGCTCTCCAAAATATTAAGCATAGTTGCACCCATGCTGTCATAAGGGGGGAATGTGAAACTGGGAGCAGAAGAACCTGGTTCACCAGCATCATCTTGGCATTTCAGCAGTCCAGACACATGTTGAATGTTCTGCTGAGTCAGACCAAGGGTTCACCATTGCCTATACTGACCTGCAGCATCTCTCAGAGGGTTGAACTCCAGGACCTTATGCATTTCAATGGTGCAGGGGGCACAAACAACAAGCTGAAGTATTTCTGTTCTGTGACTTGAATAAGATAAATGAGCTTGAACACTCAGGGTAAACGTCTCTCTTTTTCTATCTAGACAAAATAGCCATTCCAGATTTTGGCACTGGGGCCATGGAGAACTGGGGGTTGATCACTTACAGAGAAACTAATCTCCTTTATGATCCAAATGAATCTGCTGCTTCAAACAAGCAAAGAGTAGCGGCTGTGGTTGCCCATGAACTTGTTCACCAGGTACAGCTTGCATAGCATCTTATCACAAAGGCATCAAATGATAATATTTTAGTCAAGGAAATAATGATTCACTTATCCCATCTATTTTATTCTGTCAGATTTTTCTGCTTTCTTTTCAGCTGCAAAATAAGTGGATTCATTTTAAAGCTTTGAAGCACTGAAACATATTTCAGATAATGGTTTTGTCTCATTTTCATCCTGTATCAACAGCACTGTTCATTTCCTGGAGATTTACTGTTGGGGGCTACTACAACACAAAGCTGCAGTGAGACCATAGTTTCCCACACCCATTTTTGCTGCTGCAAATCATGATAAATTGCAGGAGCAATCTTCTCCCATGGGAAAGTGGAAGAGAAAGGAAACAACACCACAGTGATTTGAGCAACATCTCATGCATCAGTTGAATTAGTCCACCCCAGAGCCAGCCCTACTACTAGGCAGAGTGAAGCTGGGTGCCTCAGGTGTGTGTGCTGGGGCTGTAGATAGGAAGATGATAGTAGACGGAGCTTTGTGCAGGGATGTTGGGCCAGAATTCAATTTTGATTGCATTTTAATGAGCAACTGCCTAATTCACACTTCTAGAACAATAAGCGAAGTGTCACACAGCTATCCTGTGAAATTTACACTTCTCCAAATTTTGGATACAGTTCTTGAACTAATGTGTACAAAAAATGTACTTGGGGGAAAGTGTACATACTGTAAAATGCGTGCATTGGTGAAAATAACATTTTTTTAATCATTTATTTATTAGTTATTTTTCTCAACCACCCTTCATCCCATAGGACATCAGGGTCCTAACAAACAAAATATAAACAGAGCAGATAAAATGCAGACATAATTAGATTAAAGCCTAGTAAAAAGAGCACAACAGATTAGTTTAGGAATGGTCTCAAAAATATCCAATACCCCAATGCCTCCATTAACATATCTGTTTTAAGCTGGCGCCTAAAAGTCATCAGTGAAGTGGACAGCATATCTCCATATAAGGAACCCTTTCATCTATTAATTTTGACACAGCAAGATCTGCACAATAGCTGTATTATGTAAATATTTGCTAAGTTACCATAGAGCTATAATCTGTATAAATAATGCTGCTTTCCCTCCCTGCTTCCCATTGTAGTGGTTTGGGAACATTGTGACCATGGACTGGTGGGAAGACTTGTGGCTGAATGAAGGATTTGCCAGCTTCTTTGAATT
The DNA here is from genome assembly GCF_951804945.1 of Podarcis cretensis. NCBI lineage: Eukaryota > Metazoa > Chordata > Lepidosauria > Squamata > Lacertidae > Podarcis > Podarcis cretensis. Next base: position 25,887,695 of record NC_137178.1, read on the forward strand.
TCTGGGGGTCAATGCTACAGAAGGAAATTGGCAAATGGTAAATATTAACATTCTTACATTACATTATATTACATGCTTATATTGTGGTGTGGAGCAGAGGCATTATTATTACTGATTTATGTAGATTTTTTTGGACCGATAACATGGGGGGAAATGTTTTATCAAAAACTCAAAACAAGCCACAGATATAGTGTAGAATAAAGCATGTTTCTTTTTTTATAAAAAAGCCATGGAGTGCTACCAAACCATGTCTTTTTCATGTTTCCTTCCCCAAGACCACTAAGTGTTCTTTCTTCCTCACAAAGGGCCACAAACTCTTCCCCAGCCTGCAGACCATCCTCTCTCCAATCTACAGTTTTCCAGCAGAAGGAACACAACATATCTCTTCCTATCCCTCCCTATTTCCCCCCACTCCGGTCAGCAAAAGCTTCCCTCAGTGCCAGGGAGAAAGAAAGGGAGGGAGGGAGGAGAGCTCACCAGGGGGTTATGGAGGCACCTCCCCTTCCTGTCCTCCTCTTCCCAAGATTATCCATTCAGACTCTGAGGTAGAGTCCTACAAGAGCCACTTTCCAAGTCTTGTCTCAATCTGTGTGCCTCTTTCACCCTTCGAGGTTCAGATTGTCATCGCAACATGATGACAGACCAGTAGAAATATTAAACAGAGAGGCATAATCATTTCTTGTAATCTTATTCAGTGTATTTTGCTCCATTTTTCGTTCATTTTTCTTTACAGATGGACCAAATTTTGATTGAGGATCTGTTCCCTGTTCTGAAGGAGGACTCTTTGATCTCCTCCCATGCTATTGTAGTGAATGTGTCTTCTCCTGATGAAATAACCTCTGTGTTTGATGGCATATCCTATAGCAAAGTAAGGAAGAACTTGTCTTCTCTTTGATACAATGTCAAAAAGGCAGACACAAAGTCAATAGTGTTTGAGTTGATATGTGGCTCTTTAGAAGAGGTCAGGAGATGAAGCTTTAAAGAAGCTGATTTTATAGTATCTTCTTACAATGTGCTTTGGCTTCAATGCAGAAGATACTGGGACAAGTGGAAAAGGTGGTTTCTTTTAATATCCAGATGGTCCAGAGCAGGGAAATTTGGAGTTACAGCTGCATTAACAGACCTGAAATTCTGCACTGTAGTAGAAAATGTGTACATTCAGGAAAAATATCATACACAAATGTATATGTTAGGAGAAATTTGCACTAATGAATTTGTGTGTGGCGTTGTTGTTTTTTTAAAAAAATGCAAACTGATGTGGAAAACTGAACTTATAACTGAGAGAGAAACTGAGAGTAACTGAAACTGACAGATCCGTCCATCCCAATATACAGCTCTTTTTCCCAATCAAATTGCCACAAGCAAGGGTGGAGAGAGCAAGCAAATGGCCATAAGCCAAAGGGTTATGTAAACTGGGCCTTGCTTGAACACAAATGCAGAAGGTCAGCATGCCATATGAACCTGGCTCATGTTTGCTAGAGAATGTCTTCACTTAGGAATCTTTTTTTAAAACAACAACAACAACCTCATGTGCAAACTTAAGTGCTTACACTGCTTCCCTGTATACGTAGGTATGTAGTGTTGTATGGGACTAGAATCTTCTTCAGACTAGAATTTCTGAGAACTTTGGCTTTTGTTAGTATTGTCAGAAGTGGCCAAACATTTTGAAAAGCATCTGCAGGCAGGATCTCTTAAATCCACAGAAAACAAACAAAGTCGCAGGCAGAGCTATTTGAGGCAGGAGGGTAGGGCTTCATTTGCTCCCAAGCCACAGGCGGCATTTAAGGTAAGATGCAGACAAACCACTATGAATTGCTTATGGCTGAAACTGGGTGATTTCTGCCTACTTCTTGTGCTCTGTGGTTGCTGGTTCATTCTGGGTTGTGTTGACTCTCACGCAGTAAGGAGGAAGGCAATGGGCTAAGGAGAACAGTTCATAAATGTAAGGCATTAAAAATATTAATGATATGTTGCTGGGCTGTGCATAAATAAGGGAGTCAATCTTTTATCCATGTATTTTGCTCAGTCAGTCAGACTTTTTCAAGTTTCAAGAACATGGCTTGATTGAAACTGGTATAGTATCAACTGATAATTGCTGATCATCCCGATCTCTGCTTTCTTAGGGAGCATCGATTCTCAGAATGCTGGAAGACTGGATCTCACCAGAAAAATTCCAAGCTGGATGTCAGGTATGATCTACTCAGATTGGTGTAGAACAGGAAAATAGGGAAATGCTTAGTAATTAGTGTGAAATCCTATGCACACTTCCTTGAGAGAATACGTCCCCACTGAAAACAATGGGCCTTACTTCTGAGTAAAGTTGTTTAGGATTGTGGTGTGGATCATTGTAGGGAATTTTGGTCAGAACTTTAGAGAATTATTTCACTTGCTTCCTTCTAAAGCCAGATTGCACAATCCATTTTGGTTCACAGAACAGGTCTTGGTCTTCTCCGAGCATCTGCTCTGTGATGACATCTCCAAACAGCAGCAATTTGAGTGTATAGACATGTACATAAGACCTTTTCCCACAACTATGTCTGTCTATCAGCTTCTCTATTACTAATATATATACAAATCAATATCAGTTCATTTCCCTCTGATACTCCCTTCCCCCTCAGCCTCCGGCTTCTCACCCAGGGTCCAAACAAACTCTCAGCTCACCCACAAAAGCTTCACAAGGAGCGTTCCCAGAAGCAGCAGGCATCACCCTAGTCTCTCACTCTAGACTTGCTTTTTATAGGCAGGCCCAAGGTGGGTGGCACTTCCTCAGGCTGCCCATAGCTGTGTCCCATTCAGCTTTACTCTCCACATCCAGTGCCAGGTACAACAGGTTTGCTGAGTTTCCCAGGGGACCAAAGGCTAGGGAGATGACTACCCTCCACTCACAACCCTTTCTTCACCCTCTGTCCCCTCCTCCTTCTCCAGATGTTTTACTGTCCCATGGCAGGGCTTATATGGACAGGCCCATATAACCTTTTTTTAAGGTTCTCTCACCCACCTGAAACTTCAAGCCCCCCACCACCACCTGGGGGGGGGGGTGTCAGGCAAACCTGGAGACTTAAGGTCAGCCCTGAGGGTCTGGAAACTGCAATGCTCCTTTTGACCCTGCATGTGACCCTGCAGAGAGTTCAAAGGGTAGTGCAGCCTTTGGCTTGAAAAAGGTTAGCCATCCCTTTTCTAGAGGGGTCTCCAGTCATTTCCTAGTCATTGTAGGCCATTTGTGTATGCTTCCTTTAACAACAGTGATGCTTGCTACCAGTGCTATTTTTCTAGAAAAAGAGGTGCCAGAACTCACCATGATTGTCTCCCTTGTTCTCTTGTAATGGCAATGGCACCCACCTGAGAGGTGCCAGAACTGAGTTCCGGCAAGTTCCAGCTGATGAAAAGCCCTGTTTGGAGCCACTGTGGTGTAGTAGTTAAGAGCGGTAGTCTCGTAATCTGGGGAACCGGGTTCGGGTCTCCGGTCCTCCACATGCAGCTGCTGGGTGACCTTGGGCCAGTCACACTTCTCTGAAGTCTCTCAGCCCCACGCACCTCACAGAGTGTTTGTTGTGGGGGAGGAAGGGAAAGGAGAATGTTAGCTGCTTTGAGAATCCTTCGGGTAGTGATAAAGCGGGATATCAAATCCAAACTCTTCTGTTTGCTACCTTTGTCAGGACTCTGGTTTGAGTCCCAACTTCCATTTTTTGCCTAAGAAAAATGAATCATAGAATCATAGAATCATAGAGTTGGATGAGACCACAAGGGCCATCGAGTCCAACCCCCTGCCAAGCAGGAAACACCATCAGAGCACTCCTGACATATGGTTGTCAAGCCTCTGCTTAAAGACCTCCAAAGAAGGAGACTCCACCACACTCCTTGGCAGCAAATTCCACTGTCAAACAGCTCTTACTGTCAGGAAGTTCTTCCTAATGTTTAGGTGGAATCTTTTTTCTTGTAGTTTGGAACCATTGCTCCGTGTCCGCTTCTCTGGAGCAGCAGAAAACAACCTTTCTCCCTCTATGTGACATCCTTTTATATATTTGAACATGGCTATCATATCACCCCTTAACCTCCTCTTCTCCAGGCTAAACATGCCCAGCTCCCTTAGCCGTTCCTCATAAGGCATCGTTTCCAGGCCTTTGACCATTTTGGTTGCCCTCCTCTGGACACGTTCCAGTTTCTCAGTGTCCTTCTTGAACTGTGGTGCCCAGAACTGGACACAGTACTCCAGGTGAGGTCTGACCAGAGCAGAATACAGTGGCACTATTACTTCCCTTGATCTAGATGCTATACTCCTATTGATGCAGCCCAGAATTGCATTGGCTTTTTTAGCTGCCGCGTCACACTGTTGGCTCATGTCAAATGTGTGCCTTGCTGCCTTTAAAAGATACTGTAGGACTGTTGTGGGGAAGCTTTGGATGTCAGGAGTTGCTGACCAATAGCTCCCATCATCCCTGTCTATTGGCCATGCTTGCTAAGAGTGATGGGGGTTGGAGTTGAGCAAAATCTGGAGGGCCAGATGTTCCCCACAAGCACTGGCTGTACTAGTGCTTAAATGAAATTATTTACCATACCATTATATTGGGCCATTGCTCACTGTTACATCGCAGATGCATCTAGTCCCACTGCCAGAACTGAGACCAAAGTGATAAAGGCATCCAAGCCTTTAGGATATTGCATTCTGTCATCACGGTTCTTATGCTAATAGAGAAAGGTCACCGTTGCGGTGAATGTAGCCTCCCACCCTTATTTCTGTACCATGGTTGCAATCCATTTGCACTTACAATTCGCAGTCTGCCATAATGTAAGCTTGTGTTGTATGTATATGCTGAAAGTACAGAAGTAGTTGAGAGTGAGACAAACAGTGCCATCTACTGTCCCACTACAGCTAAGTCAGGAAGGTACCAGGAAGAAATGGATGGTGTTATATACTCGATGTAACGGTTGTAACCTATCTGTCAAATAGCAATTGTCAAAGTGTCAAAAACACACACTTTGGAACTCCCTTTCTATTGACACCAGGCAGGTGCCTTCACTGTTCTCTCTTTGGCACCTACTAAAAATGCTTTCCTTTAGACAAGCCTACCCAGATATGTCGAATGCTGGTGTGTGTTTTAATATGCTTTTAGTTTATTTCTTATTTCTTTGAAAGTTTTAAATGGTTGTTTTTAACTGCTTGTGTCAATTATTTTATTTTATTTAATTTTGTAAACTGCTTTGAAGGTTTTGGGTTTTTTTTGGGGGGGGGGTTGCAATCAAGCAGTGTATAAATTTTATGAAATCAATAAATATACCAGAGAGTTTCAGAAGAAGCCCTCTTCAGACAATCACAAAACCAAAATATGAAATGCAGCGTTTCTCTACCTCTCCCCCGCCACTAATACACCATCACTGTTACTGCCACATCATTCTCAGGAATCTCTAAAATCCTCCTCCATGCAGTTAACCTTCTGTGGCAGAAAAGCCAACCACCTGCATGGGCAGAAGTTTTCATACACATTCCTGGGAGTGATGCAAAAGCAACTGCAGAAGAAATGCCAACCACGCCAACCAGACGTGCATTTAGGGAGCTCAGTCCACAAATAGCTATTATCCATGCATATGAGCTTGTATAACACATAAGGAGAACACAGGAGTATGAGATAAGCCCTGCTGGATCAGACACATCTAGTCCAGCATTCTGCTCCCACAGTGGCCAAACTCATGACAAGAAGCCCAGAAGTAGGCGAGGTGTTCAATGAGTGGTGACTTACCATGACGTTCCTGTAACCACCTGGCATATTTGCCAACTATGTCATCCTGCCAAGTGGTAAGAATATGATTATTTTATCATCATCATCATCATCATCAAGAGCACCTACACTTGATCATTAATCTGAAGAAGCGAAGACATGCCTCTTTCCTTTGCCTCTTTGCAAATATGATCAGCTATTGAATCATGTGGTGACAAGCACCCTGTGATAATAGCAATCTGGGCATGTAACTATAGCCACCAAAAATATACCATCCAACAAAGTCGTTCCCACACATCCTCCTTATCAACTACCATATTTTTCGCTCTATAGGACGCACTTTTCCCCCTCCAAAAATTAAGGGGAAATGTGTGTGCATCCTATAGAACAAATGCAGGCTCCTTGGCTTCAGCAATAGCAACGCGAAGCCAAGAAGCGCGGCGGGAGCGCTCCCTCCATGTTGCTTCCGCTGAAGCCTGGAGAGCGAGAGGGGTCGGAGAGCGAGAGGGATAGCTGCCTGAAGCCTTCGGAGTTCCCGCTGCGCTCCGCAGGCTTCAGGTTCCTTTCGCAGAAGCCAGGAGAGCAAGACTCTCCCGGCTTCAGCAGAGAGGGAGAGCTGCGCAGCGCCCCTTCAGCCAAGTGGGAGGAGAAATGGAAGGGGCTATGTTTCTCCTGCCACTTCGCTGAAGGGGCGCTGAGCAGAGAGGGGGAGAATTTTTTTTCATGTTCTCCCCCTCTAAAATAAGGTGCGTCCTATGGTCCAGTGCGTCCTATAGAGCAAAAAATACGGTATATCACTTTAAACCTGACCTTAGGTATAAGATCTAGAAGAGGATCTCAATTAAAAACCAAAGCACAGGGGTGATTTAAAAAGACAATTCAGCAGAAACACAGCTGTGTTCCCTGACAATACAATCTAGAGTGAAAAATCAACTTCTCTCCACGCTCCAATCTTACTTGTCTGCAGGATCCATTCTTTGGTCCCTGAAAGCAAGTTTCAATGCTTTCCAAAGGACAGGTCTATTTTTTATCCAGCAGTGACATTGGGAGTCAGCATTTTCCAGCCTGACACATTTACTAGGCAGTGCATTAGCACTAAAGAGCTTGGAGAGAGAGAAAGAGTGAGAGAGAGCGCTCTGGCTGTGTTCTTTTTTGTTTACTGAGGCCCACATGGTGTACCTGGATTATAAATTCCTGTCTTGGTAAATGGATGAGTGTTATTTTAAGATGTGTTCTCGAATAATGGGAATATGAACTCAACCAAGGTATAATGAGAACAATCTGCACTCTTACATAAATAGCTTTTAATTGGGGGGAATAATTAAGGTCAATGAGAATTACATTTGTAACAGTTTAATCAAGGACAGATTTAAAAAATAACCCTCAAAAAAATCTCAGATCCCTTTCATTCATCTTGTACAACTTTTCTGTATAATCATTCTAGTCACAGATGAAATTCTTGGGTGGCCAGCATCTTACACCCGGTGATCTTAGAAGCTCAGCATCCTACACCTGGATCTTGCACATCAAGGCTGGGGAACCTACAGCTCTCCAGATGTTGGAGGACCACAACTCCCATCAGCACCAGATTTAGGGCGATGCAGGCAGTTCCTCCTCACAAGGCACTGAGCCAAAGGAGTACAAAATATGCTGCACTGCACTTGAGAGCAGGCACAGAATAGAAAGCGAGAGGGAGGAGGGCATGAAACGCACAACATTTTGTCCTCATTCAGGGTGCCATATTACGAAGTCTATCCCTGATCCTATTATACTTAACCAGTGTCTGTGGCGACTGAGGTTGAGGGGTGTTGTGGTCCAACATTTGGAGGGCCACAAGTTCTTCAGCCTGGCACACACAATCGTTTATTTTATTTGTATGCCACTTTTCCACAAAGGAATAATGCTCAAAGTGACTTACAACAAAGAAACAGATATGTATTTCAAACATTCTACACAAAAAATCCTAATAACATGGCAAAACAATAACACAGTAGCATTTTCACAATAACATAGCAAAACAAAAATATTATAACATACCAAAAAACGACCCACATTTCAATACTATAAATAGAACAACATGCAGCATCTGAAATAAAAAATGACAAGGGAGCTTCACAGTTTCACTTTAGTCCTTCTTGAGATGTTGCTCAGAGTCCATCTCCTGTAGCAGCTGTGTAAGCAGCAGTTTGTTCAATGGAATTTACTTCTGACTGAATATGCTTAGGAAGCATCCATGCAGTTCAATCTTATGTGAGGAAGAACTTGCTGATTCAGGCCAGTGGCCCATCTAGGACAGCATCCTGTTCTCCCCTCAAGTCCTCCTGCCATTCCCGGCATCTGGTACCAAGACACATGCTGCCTCTGATCATGGGGGCAGAACATAGGCGAAGGGTCACTGATGGCCTGCTCCTCCATGAATTTGTCTCATCCTCTTTTAAAGTCATCCATGTTTTTGGCCACGAATGCCTTCTGTGGGAGCAAATGGTTTAACTTTGAGCTCGGTGAAGAAGCACTTTCTTTTGCCTGTCCTGTACCCTCCAACAATCCTGCAGCTTCGTTGGATGCCCATGACTTCTAACGTTAGGAGAGGAGAGAAAAACATTCTCTATCCACTTTCTTCATGCCTTGCAGAATTGTATACACTTCTCGCATGTCAAGGGTTGGTTCACACTTCTGCTGTGCCTAGAAAGCACGGGTCTGATCAGTTTTCCCTTTGTCCCTCTCCTTACCAAGGGAAAAACTGCTCTTTAGCAATAGATTGGAACAAATGGCAATCCAGGGAAAACCCAAATTGTCATTTTCTCCAATTGAGCACTAAAGGTAGCAGGGTTTATTGGTTTGTTGTTGTTTTTGTTTTGCTTTTGCTTTTATTGTGTATTTTGTGCTTTTATGTTTCATTTTTATATTGTGAACTGCCCTGAGATCTGCAGATGAAGGGCAGTATACAAATCTTAATAAGAATAAGAATAAAACAGTTTTCCCTGGAGGGAATCAGAAGGACAAGAGGACGTGTGGCTATGCCCTCCCATGCCTTTCCTCTAAATTATGTAAAAGGTAAAGGGGTCCCCGATCATTAGGTCCAGTTGTGACCAACTCTGGGGTTGCGGTGCTCATCTCCCTTTATTGGCCGAAAGAGCCGGCGTACAGCTTCCGGGTCATGTGGCCAGCATGACTAAGCCGCTTCTGCCGAACCAGAGCAGCACACAGAAACACCGTTTACCTTCCCGCCTGAGCGGTTACCTATTTATCTACTTGCACTTTGACGTGCTTTCGAATTGCTAGGTTGGCAGGAGCAGGCACTGAGCAATGGGAGCTCACCCCATCGCCGGGATTTGAACCTTCTGATTGGCAAGTCCTAGGCTCTGTGGTTTAACCCACAGCGCCACCCGCATCCCAACTTCCTCTAAATTAAAATACTGCAACCTTCCCCAGGAGTATTTCTTATAGTGTTCAGTGGGAACCTTAATTTCCTTGAGAATCTTGTCCAGAGCACTGTTATTTCCTTTAGCGCTCTCTGTGCTTTGGAAACTTGCCTGTTGCTTGCATGCAGGTTTTAAACTGACTGCAGCAGCACATAAGTGAGATATACCAACAGTGACACTCGCACTCTGGCCAAAGACATGATGCCGCACTGCTCAGAAGGTCTCTGCATGAAGTTGGTGCATGGCTGAAATAGGCAAGAAGGAAGGAGATTAAGAGGCACATCTGTTACGTTATTCAAAGCCACCCTCAGATTTTTGAATCATGCCTATGAAACAACAAAAAGCCAATGCAGAGTGAAAAGTTGCAGTTGCTGATCCACAGAGTCAGGAGGGTGGCAACTGCATGCTGCAGAACTTCTAACTGTTAGAATTCCTGGTCTATGATTGCAGTCATGGGATTTTTGTCTATCACATGACAGTATAGGTTTTGACTCCACAAAGTGGGAAGTGACGGAGACAGGATGTTTGTATTACTGTGTTCCATGAAGTGGGACTATTGTCCTTTGTTCTTTTTCTCTTGGCTGTCTGATGCTAGAGAGAGAGGGAGCCATGTTGCAGTGCTCCGTGTGTGCTTCTATGTAAATAAAGTAGATTATCCAAAATGCTGAGTTGCTGAGGTCTGTCACATGCATGATGTGCAAACTCTATGGATCCCTAAGTGTGCCGGTGTCGGTTGGTATCGGTCGCTGATGTTCAGGCTGAAGAAAGCTTATGAAGCTCTCGAGTGATCAACCAGGAGGGAGAGAACATGCCAGTTGGGCATGTGTCTCTGCCAGGGTCCTACTCGAGTGTAGGCTCAACTCCTGACACTAACATCAGACCATTAAAGCTGTTGAGGTGGGTGTTCATACTAATATTGAGTAACTGTTTCCATTTTCTCCAACAGAAATATTTAAAAGATCATGAATTCAAAAATGCAAAAACAAGTGACTTCTGGAAAGCACTGGGAGAGGTATGTGTATATATGACTATGAATCAGTACAAATGTTTGTATTATTTTATTAGGGACAGCCTCCTAGTCCCACTTCCCCCATCTTTCTGCTTGGCTAGGAAATCTAATCTTAAAAACAACTTCTCTCCATACATTTTGAATGCATTGCTTCTGGCTCACACAAACTCCCGCTAAGTGCGACAGCATTTCTCAGTAAGAACTTGCCTCAAGGCAGGTGGATAAGAAGAAATCCATAATGAAAATAAACTGCAAAAGAATTTCAACGTATTGGGCATATCTGTTCAGCATGCTTCATCCATAACCTGCCCTGCTATTTTTAAACAAGAAAGTGGCTCGCCTGGTGGTGGGGAACTACAGCAATAGGCCTCCTGCAGCAGTATCTCCTAGTGGGAAGGACGAGGAGGTGGCAAGGTCAGAGCTGCACAGACAACCTGCAGGATTGGCTCTGCTGGTGCAGCTGCCACCTTGTCCCTCCTAGTAAGTGGCACTGCCCCACTGTCAGGAGGCTTATGCTGCAGCTCCACCCCACTAAGTGAGATTCTCCTGCAAGAGCAACATCAAGTACCTTAAACGGGAGCTCACCCCGTCGCGGGGATTCGAACCGCCAACCTTCTGATTGGCAAGTCCTAGGCTCTGTGGTTTAATCCACACCACCACCCACGTCCCTGTTCAAGTACCTTACACCTCTTAAATAAGACTGCTGAAGTGAAGAAAGCTTGGGTTAACCGGGAGTGTACTTTTGTGAAAGTACCAGCTCAGTTCTGGTTCTGAGAACAAATTCTAGGGTTCAGAATGTGCTCAGAGGCACCTTGTTTTTTAATGCTGACCATAAGCTTGTTCACATATTACACAAGTGTTGTTTTTTTTAAGAGTGTACAGCTTTGTGCAGCTCAGCTGTTGTATACACAGATGCACTGACTGTACGCTTATTGGATGTTACTGTGCTCAACTATTTGTGTACAGAGTTGTAAATTTGTTGAATGGAACATGTGAACACGCATATATTTTTTGCTCCTGGCTGGTAGATCTTGAATCTCTAGTGGTTCCAGTGAATTGGTTCTAATGAGCCTGAAGACTGCTCCCCTCTGGCCTATTGCCTTTTATCAGTGCAGTCCTTGCTGTCCTGATTGCAAAATTATGGAGAAAAGAGAACATGAATGAATCAAGAAGCACAGATCACTAGGAATGGATGTCTGGTGGCAGTCTATCTTTTTTGGGGGGAATAGAAGCAATTTGGCTAAAAGTGCTAAGCAAGAGTCGGCCAAAAGGATACACTCTTCTTATCAATCCCAGTTGGATACTCAGAAACCCGTTTTTTCCTTTAGGACCATTAATCATGTGTGCACGTGTTTCAAATGAAGCTGTCAGACAGCATCTCAAGCAGATTCCCTGTGGCTTTCATAGCCACAGTGCATGCAGACAAGTATCCATGGCACTTTATCCCATCAATGTGGCAAACTTGGGTGGGTGAGGTTGTTGCCTACAGGGCCAGAGCTTATATCTGGTGGGAGGGGGGGGAATGAGATTTCTTCCAGGCACCTGGTCTCTGGCAATGTCCAAATCCCTCTCCTTCCTTTTGTTATATTAATCATAGCAAACATCTTCGTATTGAATTTGCTATACTTCCCCCCACAACTTTCATGGAAGGAAAATATGAAAGATATTGAATGCTGTCACCTAAGGTGGCTTGTGATATCTTGAGCATTCACCTCTGCAGGAACTCCAAAATGTTGCCATCTATGCAAACAGTGTATAACGACTGGCTGGCCTTTCCTTGTTGTTTACAATCAATAAATACTGTTATTTAGACCAGCTATGCCCATGCGTTTTCCAAAGCCAGCATTTAGAAGAGAAAACTGTAGGTTCTCACCTCCTGAGCAGAAGAGTAATATCCTTCTTCAGTCTCCTTTTGGTGTTCTCAGCATAATCATCCACTGTTATTCTTAGGTCAGTGGTTATCCTGTCCAAGAAGTGATGGACACCTGGACCAAGCAGATGGGCTACCCCGTGCTGAACGTTCTTCCAAACTCAATGATCACACAACAGCGCTTTCTCCTGGATCCCACAGCAGACCCTTCCCTGCCAGCTTCTGAATTCGGGTACAGTTTCTCCAGTAGATAAGTATGCATTTTGCAATGCCACTCAGAGTCCAAATGGGGATGTTCTGCTTCTCCAAAGGCTTTAAATAAAACAAATCCCCTCTCCCCTGTGAAAAACTGTGCATAAGCTTTTTTTAAAGCTGCATTGAAGTTGGGTCTATGTAAGTACTCTGCCACCTTGGTAGCACTGGACTCAACTCACCACAGCAGATGCGTGCCTTAATCCTTTTTTGTTGGTGTTGTTTATTTAATCTAGCCAAACTATGGGCCATTGCTACAGTACATTGCATTGATTTTGTTTTTAAAAATATTTTGGTGGTGGTGGTGGTATTTTTTAAAAAAGTGAAATCTCTCTCTTTTCCAAATGTTCAGCTATAGGTGGAATATCCCAGTGAAATGGTATGAGGGAGCTGACACTGATACAATATTCTACAATAAATCAAATTTAGCAGGTAATCCTCATTAGCAGGCAATAGCTGTCTATGCAATAAAGTTTATTAAGCAGTGTGCAAACATCAAGCTTCATGTTAAACATTAGTCTTTTGTGCTCCACAAGCTGGCATAGTAAATATGTGACCTGGGTAGAACCCAGCAACATTTACTGCCCTCCTACAAAAGTGCTGTGATTTGCTGAACTCATCTCCCAATCTTTTCTTGTGTGGCGTGCTGCTGTTAAATCTGCTGCTTATTCTTAACTGCCATTGGGTTTGCTTGTTTGATTCCTTTTTAGGTTGTGCTTCTCTTATTGTGCTAATTTTGTGTAAGCTGCCTTGTGCACTTTTGTAGAAAAGTGGGGCATAGGTACTCTGAAATACTAATAATAACATGTTGGATTATGGGCAGGTAAAACAGCAAGGGAAAATCATTCTGCCCAAATCCCATCAAATTGGCCCTAACTGGACAAGTGATAAGACCAAATGTGGGGTTAAACCACAGCCAAGAAATTGTTTGAATGTTTCATCATGAGGCCCAAACACAGAAGGTACTTTTGAAAAACCTTGCAAGGAAGCTGACTGAAAGTTCTGCATTGCTGAACATAAGACGTGTTCTAGATTTATAATGGAGCAATCAGATCATTATTTGCCACTGGTTCACCCACACAGGAGCATTGCATGCCACCATAATAAGGGCATTGTCATACGACTGAAGTGCTTTTGACTTGGTGGCTGAGTATGTGACAACAGAAGAGTGATAACTGAGTGTTGCAATCAAGTCTATGACAAAAGACAGGGGAGAAATCTGATTTGTAAATAGCTGAAATCCAAAGTGCAGTGATCTCAGTGAGTCTGTAGACTACTCTGTAATCAGATACATCCCTATTTAACTCAGTGTAGCTGGCTTCCAAGTAAATAGAATCATGCGGCCCTAAAACCAATAATAAATGTTAACAAAAAAACAAAACAAAACACTGCCCCATTTATCAGGGGGTGATTAATATTTCCAATTAACGTCCTGTCTGCATGTGAAAATTGCCAATTAAACTACATTTCATTAAATCAGTAAAGTTCATTTCGGCTTCTTCTTCTTCTTTTTTTAAAAAAGTCCTGTTATCACAATGAAATGCTTTCTAAGTTGGGACGGCAAAGGTTACGTAGCTAGAGAACCTTCCAAACTGATTTTAATTAAATTGGCTCAAATTTCTTCTGAACACAGTGTGTAACTGTTGGATTTGTGTTGTCTCCAGGAGGTACTAGAACAGGAAGAATGTTGGGGGAAGTTAAGGAGAGAGTGGCCTTGCCACTGATATCTAATTCTGCTGATAACATCCAGACTTGATTACTACCATATGTTGTGTTGCATGTGCAGCTGCCCTGGAAACTTCAGTTGGTTCATAACATGGCAGCCAGACTATTGACTGGAACTGACTGGTTGAAATGTATGTTGGCAGCAGGAGTGGTCAGGGAGGAGGTCGGCACCACACACCTGGCCTTTATCAGAGGTTATCAGAGGACTGCTTTCTCCTGTGGGAGAAGGCAGAACATGCCCAACGACCCAACTCTTGAATGTCCAGCCAAGATGTTCCTCCTTTAACTGGCTCTAACTCCATCTTTGTCCTGCCAACAGATCTAGTTTTCAAGTACTCTCCACCACCACCACTCGTAGCTAGCCTTGGCTGTTCAATTATATAGGTTTCATTAATGTTTGTTGTTTTAATATTTATATGTAAGAAGCATTGCGAGAGTCGCCTGAAAGGAGGAATATGTAAGTTCACCGAACGGACTATGATGCACACAATAAAACTTTATTCTCCTGTTTCCTCCCTCTAAAGCATCCTCAATCAGGATCAAAGAGTTGCGAGACCCTGTGAAGCAGATTTTGAGGGTGCATAGTCTAACACTGCTCACACCACATTGAACCTGGATAGCTCAGTTGGTTAGAGCATGGTGCTGATGATGCCAAGGTTGCATCCAACGTTAATAATAAACATCTGCATTTTAAAAAATGTGTACAGGAAGGCAAAAATGTTTTGAATGACCCATCTAATTTGGCCATCACATATAATTTTGGTTCTTCCTTGTTCCATTTCGAAACTAACATAATTGGAGAGTTGATATGTCATCTAGTCACATGTTCAGAGGTCCTTCACCACTGTTTGTTTTTAACCACCACAGGAATTACTATTACGCGACCCAACAATCCTGATCCCAATTCTTTCTTGAAAGTGAACCAGGATCATGTTGGGTTCTATCGGGTCAACTATGAAAAACAAGCCTGGGAAGACTTAGCCAGGATTATGGAGGCCAACCACAAGGTCAGTCTGCTGAACAGTTGCTTTATGGGATGTATAGATGATCACTCAGGGCCAGATTCAACTAACGCAGTGCCCTAGTAGCAACCAGCACAACAGTTTCCACTGCTGCAATCATGCTTTCTCCCCTCTCGGTGTGTGCTGTTGGGTGCCCCCTGCACTTCCCCCCAATCCACTCTGGAGCATTGGGGAAACACCCAGAACAGCACACAGGGGGAGGAGAGGGGATGATGGGATGGTCAGAAGAGTGTGGTGTTGAACAGCTATGATTTTATTTCGTCCTTTGGTTTCGCCACCAAGAACTCAACTGCTTATTTCCTTTTTCTCCCATAAGCAATTTAGTCTGGCAGATCGCGCTGGCTTTTTGGAGGATGCATTTTCATTGGCCAGGTAAGTGTCATAATCAAAGGAACTCAAGTAGACATGTCCAGTGGCGTAGCGTGGGGGTGCGGGGGGGGGCCTGAACGCACCGGGCACAACATCTGGGGGGGTGCGCTCGCACTCGCAGCTCTCTGCCCCTACTAAAATCCACGGGTTAGGGGGTGCAAATTACTTGCCTTGCCCCGGGTGCTGACAACCCACGCTACGCCACTGGACATGTCATCTTATTATTTGTACCACACAACACTGAAATTTGGTTAGTCATCATTATATTTAACTGAAGAAAAAAATAGAAATTGTGTTTTGTAAGTATATTGTTGTAATAACCTTTGTCCTCTCTGACTTAAGACTGCAATCCTAGGCTTACTTCCTTAGGAGCAAAACCCATTTTTCAGTGGAACTCACTTCAGAATAGATATGCATGGGAGCAGGCAGTATGGCTGAGGGACCCCTTTCATGTGATTGAATGCTTACCTGTTCTAGGAAGGGAGTGACTTAGCCCCAAAGTAGCATCTAGGACAAGAGAAATGAACCTGTGGTCCTTCAGATGTTGGACTTCAACTTCCAGCAGCCTCAGCCAAGTGGCTAGTGATCAGAGGCAACATCTGTAGCACCATAGGTTTTTCTTCCCAGATCCAGAATCATGGCATTCTTACATTTCACAATCAAAGCCAGGAGTAACTGACCACTGGTGAGAGATGGAGCCTGACAGCATATGGAAGGTACCACTGATCACTGATCCTTCACAGCTTCAATAGCAGCAGATATATTGTCTCCACAGAGCCATAATGGTTTCTTAAAACTCTGGCAAGTCCTTTTTCCTCAGGTTTTATTATATGACTGGATCTAGGCAGGAGATTAACTTATAACTGATTTAAAGCTGCAGCCCTGAGCCTGACAACTGCACAAAGTAACATGTTTGCACAAGACTCTTGAATCGTAGCACCTGCCCTGGTTTGCTAGATTCCCATCTAAGGGGGATAATCTCAATTCCTATCTTGCTTGTGAATATCAGACACATTGAATCAATACTCCTGACACTTGCAGGGTGGGGTGGGGGGCTTCCATCCAGAAGTACCCCAGGATCAAATTCCACGCCACTGTGATGAAAGTTTGAGAAGCTTCCTGTCTATTATGACCCAGTACAGGCAATTGCTTTTGCTATGGAATGAAGCTGAAGAGCTCTTGTAAGAGTAGAACTAAGTAACTGTGTACAGAAAGGATAAATGCAGACAACTGAGGAGACTCTTCATAGAAATCTTGTAGAAAGTCAAGAGAACATAAAGGCAACTTGAAACTCGTTGCTAAATCCGTTAGGCATGGATCTGGAATAACAAAAGGAAGGCAGAATCAAAGTCTTGTTCCTAAGTTGCTTGGAGCTACTCAGATGGCTGTCCCTCCCCAGCCCAAAAAAGAGAGAAACAACATTTCCCAGAGAGAGATTCTCAGGTGCGAACAAAAACACTGCTATCCTTCAGAATTCACGCTTATCCAAATTTTGCGATATAGTTCTCTAACCAATGTTTGCAAAAATGCATGTATTAGGGGAAAGTGTGCATAAAACAAATTGCAAACAACTTGCACATCAGTCAAAACTCAATATTACACGTGTTTATTAGGATAAATTCACACTAAAATGCTGATGACTTTTGGTTGCCATCCCAACTCCCTTCTACAAGTAATTTTTGGTATGGGACAAAACACAATTGATGCTGTTCTGGGAGATCTATCTCACAGGCAGCAGAGGTCTTGATGTCTTTCCTGGTTCCTTTTTGCATCCTTGTTGACAGCATTCCATATCCTGCACACAAGTGAGCCTTTTAAGCATCTAGCGCTGTTGCAGGAGGAGATGAACTAATCACCAAGCATTACTGTTGTGACATCTAAAGGACAAAACGTTCTGAAATTACATTGATGCAAACCTCCATGAATTATTGCTGTAGGAACGTCTGACTTTTCTCATTCAGGGAGGGATGGGAGATGCAGAATAGGAGTCCCACTTCCTCCCCCATACTACATGCAGGATAGATTTCTCTTCCTCCTCCCACCTCCCAAAAATATGCTGGTCTGCTCTGTCATGAAACTGGGCATGCCTCCAGAGCAGGCTTTGAGGGCAATCGCTGTGTTATTACAAGTTCCCCAACAGACACAGTGCTGATCTGTTGCTTGTTTTTGATGTGCCTCAATTTAATCTTAAAGCCAGTCAACATAAACTGAATTCTCATGAGTGCCTGAAAATGTCCAAGCTGAAAATGCCATATGAATGAGGAATTAAGACAGTTAAAGTCTGCCTTACTTCCTCTTTGTGGTATTTGGGAGACTGAAAGATTTTGATACATTGCCTAAAATATACATGCCTTAAATTTCCTCTGCAGTTGACATAGGCAGAGTTTCACTGGGAGTAAGAATTTATCCATCCTTGTCGCTATGCAGTTTAACCCTGTAAAGCACAGGAATTTGGAGATCCCCAGAATTTGTTTAAAGGCCTTTCCCACCCCCACCTCACAAGCTTTTCAGGTCACTTTCACATATTGTTCATCATTAATTGCTTTTAAAATGCATACCCTGCTTTTTCCATGCACAAATGAGTTGCTCTAAGACTGTGACAGCCTGTGGCAAATTAGTACCTTTGCTTGATTCTAAACACTTCTGTTCAGAATGGTGCTAAAGTTAGCATGTACTTAGGGGAAAGGGGCAGTGATGGCACCAGAATATATATATATATATATATATATATATATATATATATATATGGGGGGTAGGCCCAGAAGGGACAAAGTATATTTCTAGGTGGGCAAGTTGTGTCCCACATGTTAAGAAAAATAACAATATATGTTAATCAAAGGAGTTCAGCAATGGGAGGGTTGGCACTGACCCCTCTGGTGCCACCTGTTGGAGGAGGGAAATACAGCTGCAACTATAAAGGTAAAGGTAAAGGTACCCCTGCCCGTACGGGCCAGTCTTGACAGACTCTGGGGTTGTGCGCCCATCTCACTTAAGAGGCCAGGGGCCAGCGCTGTCCGGAGACACTTCCGGGTCACGTGGCCAGCGTGACATCGCTGCTCTGGCGAGCCAGAGCCGCACACGGAAACGCCGTTTACCTTCCCGCTGGTAAGCGGTCCCTATTTATCTACTTGCACCCGGAGGTGCTTTCGAACTGCTAGGTTGGCAGCTGCAACTATAAGCAGTACTAAATCAGATGCTTATCTAGACAGTTATGCAATAAAGCAGTTGTTGAAACTTCTTATTTTTTTTTATTCATTTCTCAGGGCTGGACTTCTGAATTACAGTTATGCCTTGAACTTAACACGTTATCTAAAAAATGAGGAAGAATATATACCATGGCAAAGAGCCGTAGTAGCTGTATCCTATCTTAGAGACATGCTTGCAGATGATAATACACTCTATCCCAAATTTCAGGTAAGGTTCTAATGAAGTAAAGAACTATATGCCAACAATAATACTACATATTATTTATTTTTAAAAAAAGAAAAGAAGGCTGTAACCCTGGCTTTCATTTTCTCCTCCTAGCTACAAGTGGAGGAGTTCTCCATTTTGGTTCTTAGGAGCCAGGGGAGCAAAGAGAAAAGTCTTTCCTCCATGTGCCTCCCAGGATGCCTGTAATTATTTAAGGACAAACAAAATATGTAGCTGCTTTCTATGTATAATTAAGCAAATGTCAAGGTTGCCCTTGAAGGTTGTAGATTTAATGTTCTTCCAAGGCTGACCCTGGTAAGTATTAATACATTTCTGAATCTTCTAGACCTGCAACAGAATGTTGCAATGTGAACTGTTAATGGTCAGAGTTGGTTTGCTGGTTTGTCTGTTTTCTATACCACTCTTCATCTGAGGATCATGGGGCAGTTTACAACATAAAAACACAAAAATACATAACATAGTATGAAAGAAAAAGGAATCCCCACAAAATTGAAAAGGCCATAGATTGTTTAATTAGCTAGAGGCCTGGGAGAAAAGGAATTGTAGCACCCTGCTTGTGGTTAACGCTTAGCTGGAATGAAATATTCAATGCAGCAATAGAGAAATTAAAATAATAATTTATTTGTCAGACAAATAAATATGAGGCACAGTGGTATATGGTTACCAAGCTCTGGCCTGCCCTCCTGCCATTCTGGCCAGCACTTATATTTCCTTAATCCAGCCCCCTTGCTCCTCCTGTGGCTGCCTCTGTCCAATCAGCCTGGTTGAAATTCCTATTGGCTGTTTGCTAGAACCAATCACAAAAGATACACCCATTTCCTTCTGCCCTTTTATGGGAAACAAAAAGCTATATATTCTTCTATCTATAAATGACAAATAAGTAGTAATATATCTTACATGTGTCTCAACAAGGAACCTTAATTACCAGCTCACCTCGCCCTATTGCCCTCCAAAACAGATGGTTAATCTTAAATTTTTATCTTAAACAGATGTCAAGGATCATCATTGAAAGATCTCCTTCCTTTGGAGGTCTCTAAACAAAAGCTTGACAACCATATGTATGCTCTAATGATGTTTCCTGCTTGGCAGGGGGGGCTAGGCTGGTGGCTGATGGCCCCTGTGATCTCTTCCAACTATATGAAATAAGAATCTAGCATAAGGATTTAACATTTCTTAGCTTCTAATTCCTTTGCATAATTACATTTAAGCCAATATATTTAATACATAACATAGATAGCTTTTTAAAAGGAAAAGAAATCTTAAAAGGATCTCAGTTTAAGAAAGAAACAACTTTAGAAAAAGACTTCCCAAAATACTCTCTTCCTTTCTGCCAGCTAGATGCTTTTCCATTGCTCTTGACCTTTGAACCTTAGGAAAATATGGCTCAAGTTTAATGGGAGGCACATGGTTTTATTTTACTATTTACCCACTCTTAATTATGTTTTTCTCTGCTTTTTTTATCTTCTGTAATATGTAGGGTCAGTGTAACCTTGGCTGTCAGCCTGTAATTCCCTTTGACTTTGAGAATTGTTTTCTGCTATAAATCAGGGGGCCCCCTTATCCAGGAGAATAAACATCTTGCCAAGGTTCTTAGGCAGCTGGTCTTCTGCCTGGCATGAACATTTGAAAATCTTTAAGCTCATTTTAAAATACAGGCCCTGATCAAGCCTTAATAAAAATGCAGGCTATGATTAGATGCCTCAGAATGTTTTTGCCTGGTGCCTATAGAGATGCAATGAAGGCGCCAGGCAAGCCTCTCTGGGGAGAGTATTCCACAGATGGGAAGCTACTGCAGAAAAGGCCCATGTCAGCCAGCCAGCCATGGGCTCCTCTACATCCCATCTACATCCCATCCCCCTGGTTTTCCATTCTTTTCCACAACAGGCATTCAGTGTGCTCAGGCCTCATCGGTATGTGATTTCCCCCCTTATACCTCTGAAAACATTGGTGGTGTTTTCCCAAGCCTGTGTAGATCAGCATTTGGAGTTCAACATTAGCATATATGATTTGGGGAATACATTGGGCCTATTTACACTATAAAATAATTGTGGATTTACATAGGTTTAACAATCATGGTTTCCACCAGAAGATTCTTGGAACTGTGGCTTAGTACTAGTGCTGAGTAATCCCAATATCCTCAAGGAACTATGGTTGTCAGGGTTCAGTGGGAAAGTGCATTGGCAACATTATTTGGGCAGGATTTCAAGAGCAACTGTAAACAGGCTGCTCCCATCTGCGGGCACAATGTTATTTGTGTATTTTTATTTCTGTTGCAGTCTTGATTTATGTATAAGCCACTCTTCCATCCAAAAAAGGACCCTCAAAGTGGCATAATTCATGAAAAGCAAAAAGCGATTTGACAAAAGCCAACATCAAAACAAAAACAGACGCACAGAAGCACAGAGAAGCACAGAAACAGGAGCCTTCAGATAGGACAGACCTCTGGGCCAGCATATGATTCTGGCTAAGCTCCTTTTCTATAACTTCTCCATTTCTACCAGTAGTAGATGACATTGTGGTGCTCACCTGACCTCCTGACAGCTGAGATACTGCTGCTTAGTGGGAAGTAGAGAGGGAAGGGCAAGCCAGCAGAGAGGTTAGCAGGTGCTGATACACTGGCAGGAATGCCAGATGGCATCAGGCAGATCACCCTGCTGCCATGCCTATCTCCATCTCTCTCCCAGTAAGCAGCAGCATCTCAGCATTTTGGAGCTCAGTTGAGCACCGCCATCCTACAACGCCATCCACTACTGATCTCTACCCACCTGCTCTCCTTGTGCTGGCAGTGATCTGCTGGCATAGGGGTTGCGCTGACCCAGCAGTCTTCTGGCGCAACAGTACTTTTGCGCTGGCTTAAATGAACATGCCAGCATAATGTTTTGCACTGCCAGTGCAAGGGGATTTAGTTCTGTGGTCCTGTATTTGTCCATCTGTCATAACTGGCAGATGGGGCCACTCTGATAAATGCAGAGCCTATCAAATCATTTGAATGTTTCTTAATGAGCAGTGATGTAAGAGAGAATCCTTACCAGCAGTCCTCAAGGATAGGACGACACAGGCAATACTTTTCTGGAACAGGTTCTGTTGACACAACAGAATGCAGACTTTTGTGATAACAATGGGTGAAGCTGGAATGCATGCGGTGGGGAGACTGTTTGGCCAGACACAATGACAGTGGGATGAGGAATAGCTTGTTCATTGTGCCTCGCCCACACCCATCTGAGTGAAATTCCACCCGCTAACAAGGATCTATTGAATGCAAAGGCTTTAAGTTGTGCTCACCAATTAGTCCACAAAAAAGTAACACCTTACGTCAATTCTCTTTTCACTATTACATTACTCTCCGTAATAAGTATTGCTTTTGGTTTTTTCAAATTATAGTGGAGATACCAGGGATTCAAGATGCTGAATCATAGAATTGTAGTCTATTCCCACTCAGTCCCACCCATTTCAGTGAGTTTACCTGGGGATTAAGCTCCACAAACTACAACCAGGGCCTTGCAAATGCTATGTGGCGTGCCTGGCTTGTTCCCAAGCAATTTATCTGAGAACATGTTCATGGTTGGAGGATGGATGGCGGCTAACAGATTGAGGTTGAAACCTGACAAGACTGAAGTACTGTTTTGGGGGAACAGGGGGCGGGTGGGTGTGGGGGAATCCCTGGTCCTGAATGGGGTAACTGTGCCCCTGAAGGACCAGGTGTGCAGCCTGGGAGTCATTTTGGAGTCACAGCTGTCCATGGAGGTGCAGGATAATTCTGTGTCCAGGGCGGTCGTCTACCAGCTCCATCTGGTACGCAGGCTGAGACCCTACCTGCCTGCAGACTGTCTTGCCAGAGTGGTGCATGCTCTAGTTATCTCCCGCTTGGACTACTGCAATGCGCTCTGGGGCTACCTTTGAAGGTGACCCGGAAACTGCAATTAATCCAGAATGCGGCAGCTAGACTGGTGACTGGGAGTGGCCGCCAGGACCACATAACACCAGTCCTGAGAGATCTGCATTGGCTTCCAGTACGTTTCCGAGCATAATTCAAAGTGTTAGTGCTGACCTTTAAAGCCCTAAACGGCCTCAGTCCTGTATACCTGAAGGAGCGTCTCCACCCCCATCATTCAGCCCGGACACTGAGATCCAGCACCGAGGGCCTTCTGGTGGTTCCCTCATTGCAAGAAGTGAAGTTACAGGGAACCAGACAGAGGGCCTTCTCGGTAGTGGCACCCACCCTGTGGAACACCATCCCTTCATATGCGAAGGAAATAAGCAGCTATCTTATCTTTAAAAGACATCTGAAGGCAGCCGTGTTTAGGGAAGTTTTTAATATTTAATGCTGTATTGTTTTTAACACTTGATTGGAAGCCGCCCAGAGTGGCTGGGGAAACTCAGCCAGATGGGCGGGGTATAAATTATTATTATTATTATTATTATTATTAATATTATTATTATTTCGCTCCTTTGTTCTTCAAATGTTTAAAACAAATAGTAGTGAATCCATGAAAATGTTGTTGCCCAAAGCGTCCAGTGGTCATTGCTGCTATGTCTGTTTTCCAGGCATATTTTCGTGAGCTGGTTAGACCCATTGCAAATCAACTGGGATGGGGTAATGATGGAGTCCACATCAATAGGTAAATCATTTGTTTCAGGCTTGTTCTTTGAGAATTCCTTTGTATTTCTGTATTTCAAGTGTGCCTTATGTCTCCCATTTTTCTTAAGTTCATTGGTCCCTTCTCTGTTTGAAGAACAGAAGTTGCAGATAAATTTTGGGAGCCCTGTGCATAGTAATGGGATGTGAACATTCTGACTACGCAATTGGAAGCAGCCAAACTCATTTGCATTACACAGACAGTCAGTGCTAAGCAAATGATCATCTCTTTAATACTAAAACTCTTTAACAAATGCTAAGATCTTCTAACGTTCTAATGCTCCTTTTCAGGAGGCTACTTGTATGTTTCCAAAAGGGTATGTAGAATTCTCAGAATTTCACCTTGTATAGTGTAATCACGGTATAGAATGCATATATAGGCAAAAAAAGCCAGGATACAAATAGGTATTTTAAGTACACATGAAAGCTTGGGCATGCCCATTGAGAATTTTTTATATCCCCTTCCCCCTTTAGCAACAGATGCCTGTTTTTCCAAGTCCCTTCACTTTCATATATGTGGTATACAGAGCAGCTGTTTGAGAAACCTAAGCTCCAAATCCTATTGGGTGCACATATCTACTTGTACTGCTATTTTACATTACTTAATATATCATATTCAAAATGAATAAAGCAGACTTTATTTCTTCTTTACTCCCCAGTCTCCTCCGTGTGACAGTTTTAGAGTTTGCATGCAGCATGGGTGACCAAGAGACTTTGAACAATGCATCTAACCTATTTAATGACTGGCAACAAGGAACAACAAGGTGGATATCTCTCTATCTATGTATGAACTTCATTCAAAGAAGTACATGACAATCACATGCAGAATAAACTGAAAGCTGTTCCACCTCCCCTAATAGTATTGTTTTCTTAAATGTTAGCCCAGATGTAAACCTCCGCCTCTTGGTTTATCGCTATGGGATGCAGAACTCTGGCAATGAGGACGCCTGGAATTATATGTTTCAGAAGTACCAAAATACAACATTAGCTCAAGAAAAGGAGAAGTTGCTATATGGCCTGGCATCAGTGAAAAATGTCACCCTTTTGGACAGGTTTGTTTGGGATCTTACTTGTTTCCCATATAAAAGCTTTTATTAGGTGCTCTTCAGTGTTAGCTCCTGGACCAACATACAATATAAAAACATAAGATATAATTTTTTAAGTAGTAAATTGAATCAAGCAGCATTTTTTTTAAAGCCCAGCATAAACATCATAACAAAACTAAAAGACCTGGGCAAATAAAAATTGAGAGTTATTAGGAGGCCCTATTCCTCTCTGAGCTACAAATCTCTGAGTGGTTTAACAATCAATCCCTCTTTACAAAGAATTCTGGTAATTGTAGGTCTTTTGAGTGGAACAGACCTTCCTAACAACTCTCAGCACCCTTAAAAAAACTGCCCAGATTTCAGGAGGGGGAGCCATGACCATTTAAAGTGTATCACAGTGTTTTCAATGTATGGTATGAATGTGGCCGCAGACCATACTGGAACAGCAGATGGAACAAATGCAATTCTGGGCTGCATCAATAGGAGTATAGCATCTAGATCAAGGGAAGTAATAGTGCCACTGTATTCTGCTCTGGTCAGACCTCACCTGGAGTACTGTGTCCAGTTCTGGGCACCACAATTCAAGAAGGACACTGACAAACTGGAACGTGTCCAGAGGAGGGCAACCAAAATGGTCAAAGGCCTGGAAACGATGCCTTATGAGGAACGGCTAAGGGAGCTGGGCATGTTTAGCCTGGAGAAGAGGAGGTTAAGGGGTGATATGATAGCCATGTTCAAATATATAAAAGGATGTCACATAGAGGAGGGAGAAAGGTTGTTTTCTGCTGCTCCAGAGAAGCGGACATGGAGCAATGGCTCCAAACTACAAGAAAGAAGATTCCACCTAAACATTAGGAAGAACTTCCTGACAGTAAGAGCTGTTCGACAGAGGAATTTGCTGCCAAGGAGTGTGGTGGAGTGTGGACCTCCTTCTTTGGAGGTCTTTAAGCAGAGGCTTGACAACCATATGTCAGGAGTGCTCTGATGGTGTTTCCTGCTTGGCAGGGGGCTGGACTCGATGGCCCTTGTGGTCTCTTCCAACTCTATGATTCTATGATTCTATGACTTTGTGCAACATCAAAGTCTGATTAGTCCACTGCCTGCCATTCACCATGCCCGTTACTCTGCTCCAGATCATTTATTGGGCATTCTGGCTTTGTAAACACAAACCGTGGGAATAGGCTCCACTTCTTCTTCTTCCTCGTCTTCTTTAAAAAAGAACTTGTGTTTTTCTTACGAATTCATCTTGGCGGAAGCATATCTCACGGTGCAGTTTACAGCTCATTTCCCATGCAGCCCTAATGAGATACTAATCATAATGTGTAATTGCTTCATATCTGATTGCTCCTAGATTTTTAAAGAATCTCACGGATCCAAATCTCATTAAAAGTCAAGACGTGTTCACTGTCTTGAGATACATCTCCTATAACAGCTATGGCAAAACAATGGCTTGGGACTGGGTACGTCTCAACTGGGAATATTTGGTTAGCAGGTAAGTGCATAGCCTCTCAGTGCAGTTTACTCTCTCTTTTAGTATGGTTGAGGGGTTGTTGTTATTTTGCACTGGGAGTGGGGGAAATATATATGTGCAATGGCTTCCATTTTACCATATCCACTTGCCACTGAAGCTAGAAAAGTGCTGCTTTGCTCTCCCTTCTTGTGAAATCAAACACACCCTAACAATAATGATATTTGCACAATAAATCTAGGAATAGTGTTTATGCAGGACCTTCCCAAGACATTTTTGTTGCCTGATCCAAGAGCCATGCCCCAGAATCTGCAATGTCACAGACACGGCATGCCTAAAGAGCAAAACCCATGTTGGGATGAAGCTGCCAGTGGCAGACCTTGGGGTCTCAAATTTCAGCAGCACCCTGTGCAATGCCAAAATCTGCCACATCCTCCCCATCTCTCACCCTCCGTTCTAAATCATAGTTGTGGCATCCCCTGTGGTGCCCCCAAAGCTCCATGCCCATTGCAACCAAACCAGTTGCTCTTCCCTAAATCTGCCAAATCAAATTAAGGGAGCCTCTGAGCATATGCATCAGAGTCTAGGGCCCAATAAAGGCCATACTGGAACAGCAGATGGAACAAACTGGTCATGCAATGGAGACCCAGATCCTAGGGGTACAAACAGAATAGCTTTCCATTCCTATTCCTCACACTGCCTCCAGATTCCTGAATCACTGATGCTTCTGCTATGGAAGCTGTAGAACATGTTTTGGAGCAGGGTTGGAGAACCGGTAGTCTTCCAGATGCTGTTGGACTCCAACTCCCATCAGCCTCAGCCCACATGGGCAGTGGCCAAGGGTGATGGGAGTTGTAGTTCAACAACATCCAGTTCCACATCTGAACTGCAAAATATCATATTGAAATAGCATAAATAGCCAACACCGTGCTCTTCAGAAGTTGCTGAATTCCAGCAAACCAACCTTGATCTCCTTGGGGAAAAGTTGGTATATAAATGTAATAACTGTGGAGGTAAAACACAGCCACTGTGCCTAGCAGCCACTGATCACCTCACCCTCCATGAACTTTCATCTAATGGGCAGGAGCAACACTACAGTAAGGGCATTATGGGAAACTTAAATGGCTGCTTGCCAGGGCAGGCATTAGTAGTGGTGAAGCCCTGGCTGCTGCCCAAGGATGCTATGTGCTGGTGCCAAACTGACTAGTGCTGAATGGTTTTGTAGGGCAAATCTTTCTAAAATGCCTAAACTGACTTGGTTTCATAAAAGGTACAGAGCCTTACCAATAACTTCTAATATCCAAGTGAAAATTGTCCTAGGTCACAAATGTGAGAAGATGCACAAAACTTCCATAATCTCGGGAGCCTTTGCTCTCTGTCTTGAATTCAAGAAATATATCTGCCAACAGAGAACAATACTTTGAACACCACAAAAGGGGCTCCAGAAACATGTATGCCACAATCTCTTACAGTGCAATGCTATGCCTGGCTACTCAGAAATAAGCCCTACTGTATCCAATGGGACCATATATGTGTACCTAGGATTGCAACCTTAGCTGTTAAGAGTTCCACAAGACAATGTGTTGTGATCCTAACAAAATTTACCTCCCCACCTCTCAACACACACCTGCCATTATTATTATTAAGCAAGAGATGTGGTTTATAATGACACTTTTAAGATCTACCACTCTAAAGGCATTAGGCTACACTCTGCGCATAGCTACCACTCTAAAGACATTAGGTGGGTTTTTGTGAAGAAACAATAGGATAACTTCTTTGTATGCCTATCTTTACTCTTTGGGAAAGGGCTGGATGCAAATGGGAATAACAGCTGGAAATGAAATATTCCAGAAAGCAGAGCACTGATATTATTTATTGTTCCCTTTCCATGCACTGTTCCACGCAGCTTTAAAAATTAAAGCTGATATACTTTGTGCCAGAAATTCAAAACCTGCGGCCTTCCATATATTGTTGCATCCCAGCTCCCAACCAACAAGGACAATGATCAAGGAGGATAAGAGGTGTAAAGCAACAACATTCAGAGGGTCACCAGAACCTCGTGCCAGCTTTATCTAGATGCATCTATAACAGGCTTCTGTTATCTTTTCAGATACACTCTCAATGACAGAAACCTTGGTCGCCTAGTGTCAAGAATAACAGAAACCTTCAACACAGACCTTCAGCTTTGGCAGGTAAGGGAACAGTCTGACCTTCCAGCTTTCCAGCTAAAATGAGGATAGTCATTGTGGAACCTTCCCAACGGTCAATGGATTACAATGTCCATCATCCCAGACCATTAGTTACACTGGATGGGGCTGTTAGGAGTCCAACAATATCTGGCAAGCATCACATTGGCTACCTCAGTGTTAAACCAGAATGCCATAATGTTTCAGGATGTCTGTATATATTGTGATAGATCTATATTGCAATCATAAATCACTTAAAGGCTGCCTGGGCAAAACTAAAGTGCCTTTCACAGACATGAGGAACATAATAGCTAACCTCTGTTTAGTGAAACCAATTCATTTGAACATTTCTGACAAGTAATAAGACTTTGGAAAATCTTTAGACCATCCACATTAATGGGGTCATTCTTGAGCCACATATATACTAAATTGGTAGGATTACATCTGGAGCCTCACTGATTTGGTAGTTTCAAAAAGATCCGTCTGCCATCTAGGCCAGAAAGATAAGAGCTGCTTCCAAAAAAAAAACAAAAAACAAAAAACAAAAACCAGCATTCACACAGAAAATCTCTGGTTGCAAGAACAACCAACATGGTAGCCTCTGGATGTTTTTGGGCCCCGTCAGCATCATTCGGCATAGCCAATAGTCTGAGATGATGAGAGCTGTAGTCCAATCTGGAGGGCATTACAGTGGCTGTCCTTGAATTAGGGCATAACTCTGCACTTTCTCTTTACTCTTGATTACATAGACCAGCAGAACAACAGTCTATACTAGCTCTCTTTTCACTGATACACTAAAGCATAGTTTAATGCCACATGCATGAACAGAAGTGACATGCATACACTCTCTGCCTGTGGCACAACCATTAGAGGGAAGCTGAAAGCATCTCCTTCTTGTTATAAACAAACTGGAGCTCATGGTTATGCTCGAGCAGCAGAGAACTCTGGCAAGTTTGAACTATGGTTTGCTAACAAGCCATGACCCATAAACCACAGCTTCTCCCTGGCTTTCTAAAACAAAATCGGAGTTTAAACTAACCAGAATTTCTACCAGTTCAGATTTAATTATGAACTTCAGCTAGTTTTAAACAGGAAGCAAATGTTTCTCCTCATGGACAAGCTGCAGGAAGAGAGGGAAGGAGAAGCACATAAGTAGTACCAAGCCATGGTTTAGCATGATGCCCCTGAACAGGTCAGCTCATTTAGGCCAGGAGTGCCATTCTTTAAAATCAGCTGGTTTGGATCAGGGCCAAGGCAAGAGTCGCAGATCTAATCCTTTACCCTTGTGCCAATTCTTCCATTTATATTCCCTCCTGAAGCTGTTATTAGCATATTTGGGGAAGGAGCAATTTATATTGTGGCTGTTGCATTGGAAGAAAAGGTTATAACAGTCCCCCCCCACCCCTCTGCTTCATGCTGCAGCTCCTGTCTCAGCTGGAGACTCCCATATCAGTGTGTGTTTGCTTGTTTGTTTCAAGAAAGAAAATACAGTCGTACCTCGGGTTACAGATGCGTCAGGTTGCGCGTTTTTGGGTTACGGACGTGCCGAAACCCGGAAATACCGGAACGGGTTACTTCTGGGTTTTGCCGCTCACACATGCGCAGAAGCACTAAATCATGCTTTGCACATGTGCAGAAGCGCTGAATCGCAACCCGTGCGTGTTCAGGTGCGGCGCTGCAGGTTGAGAACGTGCCTCCCACACAGATCATGTTCGCAACCCAAGTGTCCACTGTAGTAGGAAGTTCCAAATCAGTCACTGAACACCTTGGAATGCGTCATTTGTCCCCAGATACAGCGGCAGGAAGAGGGTTACAACATGATAAAATGAGATGAGATGATCCACAGCTCTGATCCACACTGCAGGTGTAGCCATGTCCTTCTGTCATTCATTCTGTGGCTCAGATGCATATAACCCAAGCCAATGGTTGCAAAGCCCAGTTTCAAATTGCACAGGGCAGCTGTATATTCATGTATATTCATGTATCTGATATGCAGACCCGATATAAGTTAGACAATTATTCATCTTCTAGCAAACCAGTTTTATCATGCAAATGAATGCACATGGTTGTTGTTGTTGTTGTTTTTCTTAAGATGGAAAACTTCTTTGAGAAATATCCTAATGCTGGAGCTGGAGCATCTTCCAGGACTCAGAGTATTGAAACGGTGAAGGGCAACATTGAATGGTTAAAGCAATACCGAGAAGAGATCGCAGCCTGGTTTCCAAATTAGACTTGATCATCCTTTGTACCCTAAACTAATCTTTAGGACTTTCAAAGTACAGCAAAATGAGGATTTGTAGAAATCCTGCTTTCAGAGCCTGATAAAGCTGCCAGTTCTGTCAGAAGGAAACAACACGGGGATAGAGTAATTTATTGAAATGTATGTTCAAATATGCCACACGGCAATGCTAGCTCCTCAAAACATCGAATGTCCATTAATACATTTGTTCTCCTATTAGTGGGGCTACTTATAGAGTGAAAAATTATCATGCTCACATGGCTCATTAGATTACCCTAGTCTTCTTTGTGAGGATCACTGGTGTGTGTACTTACCACACATAGACGCACACTCCTTTGAAAACGAGTCCTTTGTTTATCCCAAACCCACATTATTCCATGTACTCAGGCCACCCTTCCAAACGTACCTTAACAGCGATCCATTCCAAATCTAGAATTTTTGCCTCTGGCTCTCCTGAGGAAAATTAGATGAGAAATTTTCTCTCCCTCAGAGGACGTTCATGCTTTGTAAAACCATCCTCAAACACATTATCCTCCACTGTATATACAGGTAGCCTATTATTTCCAATCATTTGCAGCATTTTGTAACGATAGCAGGGCAGTGAAATGACACTGCAAAGCAGACTGTGGTATCTGCGTGTTGCCCAAGTGACCCTGGCGAAGCCATAGCTCCCTGGGAGGGTACCTGATCGGCATACAGAAGGTCTCACATTCAAGGATTTCAGGCCCGAATGTAACATGCAGTCAAATTATGCAGCAGACAGCTATGTATCTTGTTTTTCCTTAACTAGTTACAGGTGTGGGAGAGCCCTCTAAAGGCAGTGTGTGGCAAGGGGTAGCTTCTCCCTTAATGCACAAACCTACTAAGATTAGAATAATCTTAGGTACCCACAAGACTTAGATACCAAAAGCAATTTCACCCCAAAGGCAGCCTTAACTGACCTTGTGCCCTCCAGGTATTTTGAACTTCCACCAGCCCCAGCCAGCATGAGCGCTATGTTATGGTGGTTCCAATCCTACCCACACAGCCATGTTCAGAGAGCGCAAGTGTCGCATATTGTTCATTCTGCACCTGCATGGAGTTGATCCTTCAGTGTGGTGGCTCCTATGCGTTAGAACTCCCTGCCTGTTGATCTTAGGCAAACATTTTCACCACACTGCTTTCAGTGCCTGCTAAAAACTTTCTTTTGTTTGCTCAAGTGAGCCTATCCAGAACTGTAAATTTGGCATGTATTTTAACATGTAATTTTATTTTCTAATGTATATCTTTGAAAAACTGCTCATTTAATTTTTTTTTTTAATGTTAGGCTGGTTGTTGTTTTTTCAATATCTGGTTGCATCAGTAATTTTAAGGGCATATTTTATAATTTGCCTGTTAAACAAACAAACAAACATCTGGAGGGCACCAGGATAGTGAAAACATTTCTGAAATTTCCAGTCCAGCACAGGAAGGGAAAACCTTCCTTTCCTGCATGCTGCCTTCACAGTGAAAATTAGGCTTCCCCACCCAATTAAGTAATGAAGGAAAAATAGACTGCCTGCTATGTATTAAGTCCGGGCAAGCCAACATTGTGCCCTCCAGATGTTCTTTGCCTGCGTCTCCCATCACCCCTGATGGTTGGCCATGCTGCTGGCAACAGTAGTGACCAGCAGGGAAACGCAGGTAGTGGGGTGCTGCTCACCTGGCGTCCCAGTACTGCACATTGCTGCCATAGAATTATAGAGTTGGAAGGGACCATGAGGGCCATCTAGTCCAACCCCCTGCAGTGCAGGAATCTTTTGCCCAACGTGGGGCTCAAACCCACAAGCCTGAGATTAAGAGTCCTGTGCTCTACCAACTGAGCTATCCCAGGCCCACTGGGAGGGGGAAGGCAGCAGGGGACTCACTACAGTGTGGCAGCTGTGCCCTCACCAAGTTCCCAACTTGGGATGCTTAAACTAATTCATGCTTGATGGTACTGGCTCTTGTGTGTGCCTGCTTATTACCCATAAACTCCTTAGCATTCTGGGTTCTTAAAACACACACACACACACACACACACAGAGAGAGAGAGAGAGAGAGAGAGAGAGAGAGAGAATACGTTAACAAGGAGAATGTAACACTTTGGCTGCAAAACCTTATGCATTTTCTGGAGAACTCAAGCCAGAAAATAATGCCAGTATCAAAAGCAGCTAGTTTGGAAGCACCTTAGGGCCATAGCTGTCAACCTTCCCTTTTTTTGCGGGAAATTCCCTTATTCCAGCGCCGTTTCCCACTGCTTCCCGCTGCTGTCCCGGATTGTTAGATATCCCGTAGACTGTCCCCATGACAGGTGAGGCTGCTGATCCCTTATTTTCGAGGCTGCTGATCCCTTATATTCAAATCTGAAAGTTGACAGATATGCTTAGGGGTCACTCACTGCCGAACTACACAGTCCATCCACTGTATTGTGCTGGTCCTTGAAAAAAGAATTTATCTAATTCTTATAACCAACTCTCTCGTAGTTCTAAATGTCCAAAGCCAATGTTGTGTACACAAATTTGCTAGAAGGGAAAAAAAACACCATAATGAGGAGGAGTACAAATCAAATTAGTAAACAAAGGCAGGAATTAACTAACATGGGTGAAGAATGCAAAATGTCTAGTCAGTTTTCATTATGATGTAGGAAGAGCAGCCCCTAGTGGCAAAGAGAAGTCATTACCGATAAACGTTCAATAATTATTTATGCACTAGGAACTGTCGTGGCCATTTGTTGTTCGATTTTCTACAAGCCACTAATCAGAGTCAAATAATGTGATACATAGCACAGCAGTGTTTTATCGTGGATCCATTTTTTTCATCCTAGCCAGAATTCCTGAATGTCCCAATCAAACTAATCCATTTCAGGTCTTCGTTTGGTTAAATATATGCCTGTATAGATATTGATGACAATAAAGAATCCTGTGTTTGTTCATTTGGGTGTCTATTATTTCTGAGTGCACCAAAAATAGCATTGACAAAGACAGACAAATAGACATAGCCCAATACTCCCTGCTATCCAGCAAATTCCCCCAAAATAGACACACCTCTAAATGAAGCAGGGTTCACCCTCTCCCCAGGTCTCATCCAATCTATTGGCATCAGCGATGCCACAAGAACTGAAAGAATAAAGGGGCTTTTGGCCTGGTGTCTCAACCCACAACAGAAACCCTTTGACACAGGGAAGTAAACAATTTCCTTACCAGTCATGGCTTGCTTTGATTATAGAAAGGCAGCTGAATTTTGGTAGATGAAACTCAGTGTTGATTTTCCTGCGGGTTTCCTAACAGAGGATCTCTGTCAGCTAGCACTGATGATTATTCTCACCAGCCAGTAGTACAAAATGGACATAAGAGCCTGCTGGATCAGGCCAAAGGACCCACCTAGTCCGTCACTCAGTTTTCACAGCAGCCAATGGGAAGCCCACAAGAAGGAGCTGAGCACAATAGAAATCTCCCCATTCTTAGCAACTCGTACTCAGAGATCTACCAGGTCATCATTACAGTGGTACCTCAGGTTACAGATGCTTCAGGTTACAGACTCTGCTAACCCAAAATTAGTACCTCAGGTTAAGAACTTTGCTTCAGGATGAGAACAGAAATTGTGCAGCGGTGGTGCGGTGGCAGCGGGAGGCCCCATTAGCTAAAGTGGTACCTCAGGTTAAGAACAGCTTCAGGTTAAGAATGGGCCTCCTGTACCAATTAAGTTCTTAACCCAAGGTACCATTGTACTTCATCAAAACATAAACAAACAAAAAAACCCCAATTAGATAAGAAGGCTTTTTCTCAGTGAGGAAGGTAAAAGCTGTCTCAAATTGAACGTGACTAAGAATGTACCCCCTTCATCAACACATATGTCTCCCAAGAGGTTTTTGTGATCCCCCAATCCCTCCCCAATTTGTCTTTTTAAAAATAAATAAAAGAAATACTGAGTGATCATAAGGGTCTCCTGCTGTGATGTCATAATGTCAAGAGGTTTTCCAGTGACATCCAAGGGCTGCCGCCACAAAAAACTTTCTAATAATAATAATAATAATAATAATAATAATAGTTGCCATATGTCCTCTTTTTCCGGACATGTCCTCTTTTTCATGATGAGAGTCATCATAGAGATCCATAGTTAAAAGTAGAAGTTGTCAGATGTGTCCTCTTTGTCGCTCTTCAAAATATGGCAACTCTAGTATGCACACACACACACACACACACACACACACACTTACACTATCACACACACACACACACACACACACATATACACACACCGACTAAACCCATAGTTCTTCTGCTGTGATTCCATAATGCCAAAGGGCTTTTGTGATTCCAAAACACAATGCACACAGAAAAACTGAGGGGTTTTTTATTTAAAAATACTCCTACTACTATTAGGCATCTGCACTTTTACACTTTGTCTCCTGGGTGAATGCAGCCCTGAAAAGGGTTAGACAATCCTGCCCAATCAAATCACAAAGGTAACAGCACAATGGCTGCATCCCCATAAAGTCACGGGAAATAGGCCTTATATCAAAATAATTTCATAGCACCTTCCAGATTCCAACAGTAGAAAACAAGTGCCATCTGCAACTTGTACAGCACTGGCTGCAACAAGCCTACATACTTCAAAGGCAGACTGCCATGGTGACCTTAAGATCTTGCATTGCTCCCTGCATTATTTCAAAGATTTTGCAGCAAGAGCAAAGTTGTTCTAGGTGGCTATAGATTTGTTACCTCTGTTTAATCAATCTTAGCACAAGTGCTTGTAAGTAGCTAGATCCTACCCCCCCCCCTACAGACAGCAATAAATAGCATAGCCGCTGTGTCTAAACCTTGGCTGCTGTGGCCCCCATACTAGATACAAAAACTGCTTTGAATCAGTGGCATAGTGGGGGGGGGGGGACACAGGGGTGGTTGCCCGGGGTGCAAAATTGTTAGGGACACAACATTTCAACACCTGGTGCTGCCTTAATACAGCTGTGTGCTTCTGTGCCTGGGCTCCGTTGAAAACGGCTTCTCCATATGAACCAGAAAGTGACCTCTCCAGACAACGAATGACTCTTTTTTTCTTATCTCTGTGGCTGCGATCTCCTGGGTGACCCAGATGCTGTTAGGCAGTTGAAAGCACATTTGTACTCCATCCGTTTCCCTCCCTCCCTCCATGTGGCCCTGGGCACTGGCAACCCATGCTACACCACTGCTTTCAATATCTCCTTCCCCTCAATTTCCAAAGCAGTATCTCATGAGGCATACAGGATTCTATTTGGGGAAGTCCATCAGCACTATCCTTGGGATGCTTACTCACAAGTAAGTCCTGCTCAATTAAATGAGGACTGCTTACTTTCAACTAAGTATGGGATTCTCACGTAAAGCCCATTGACTCAAAAGAGCTTGAGGCACGATTCTTTGCATCTCAGCTGCAGGATATAAGTTTATGTAGAAGCAGATAATGTTCTATTAGACACCAATGGAAATCTTAACCCCACAAGAGAGCTCTGGATATAATTCGTGCAGGGGGGAATTGTAGGTTCATAAAAACAACGCAGAAGTGAGTGGTACCGTCACACCTAACAGGCATTGGTTCTGTTGTGACCTCACTAGAAGGAGCAATTTATTTTGAAATATTAGTCAATATTAGCTCAGTGCTTAGCCAAAGCTCTTGTGAGTCAAAACTAAGAAGACATTTCTGAAGCAAACAATGAAGTATCGGGAGGAGGCAGGAGAGAGGGAGGGGATGAGTGCAACAGTAAAGGAAAATATAATGACATTCATTCAAAAGCTTCTGAAAACTCCCAGGCTCTAGAAAAATCAGTTGTAAATAGCATTCTTTCTAAGTTTGGCTATGTATATGCTACACCTTTAAAGTGCATTTGGAACACATTCTTTCCCTCAAGCAATCCTGGACACTGTAGCTCACTCCTCAATGGTTCCCAGTAACCTACAGTACCCAGAATTCTTTGAGGAAAAGAAGGTGGTTCAAACGTGCTTTCAAGGTAGAATCATGAAATCTTAGAGCTGGAAGGGACCCAAGAGTCATCTAGTCCAACGTCCCACAATGCAGGAATCTCGACTAAAGCATCAATGACAGATGGCTGTTAAAGCCTCTCCTCCTACCAGAGGGGAGGAGTTGTGAGCGGGAGCCGGTTCCTGCGTTGGCAGGGGGCGTATTCGGCCCCCTGGGTCAGTTTCCCACCTGCCGCGCCGCGCCCGTCAGCCAGCCAATTGGGCTGGCTTGGGGGCAGGGTTTAGCCGCATTCAAGTGGCCACAGCCGCACTGTGCCCTCATGC
This sequence comes from Podarcis cretensis, assembly GCF_951804945.1. NCBI lineage: Eukaryota > Metazoa > Chordata > Lepidosauria > Squamata > Lacertidae > Podarcis > Podarcis cretensis. Next base: position 25,924,360 of record NC_137178.1, read on the forward strand.
TCCTGCCTGGAGTCATCAAATCACCCGCCCACCCTCCCTTTAGGTCATATTTATGCTTTTAACCTTGCTATGGACTTTGGTTGGTTGCCCTGGTTGCCCAGGGGGCCTGATAAGAACTTTTGTCCATTTGGCAAATTGGCAACAGCCACTTGGTTTTTTTGCCTACCTCGTAGCAAATCGTCACAACTTTTCGGGCATTGGCGGTTAGACATTGGAATATGTGTCATGTGTTGGAGGGCCATCACCTACCCCTCCCCTTGTTGGGTATTCCGTTAAAGGAATCCGGTGGTCATGGATCCTGTCCGATGCCCTGCGGGTGGCTAGGGCCATGGCAAAACCCCCGGTGACATCAGGGGAAGCTTCCGGTTGTATTTGCATCAACAAGCTCCTCCCACTGGTTGTTAACCTTCGGATGACTCCCCGCTGAGCGGGGTGGATTCATATATAGATTGTTTGATCCAATGCCTAAGCCAATACCACTCACATGCTGTAACCAATAAAGTTGTGGCCTTCTGTAGCCCATTAACCTAAAATATACGTGTCCTTGTGTCTTATTTATCCCTAAGCGGGGGGGGGGGGGTCCTCAACTCACAACCTCTGCTTAAAAACCTCCTAGGGAGGAGAGATATTGTATGTATGCAGCCATTGACTGCCATCCTTAGACTGCTGCTGTTAACATTTTGCTTATGAGTGCTTGTTTCCAACAACTTATGCTGCCGTAAGAAAATAATTTGTCTGAAAGGACATTTTAAGCTTTGGTTGTCCTGCCCTTTCAAAGACTCATTTGGAAATCAAAATAAATTCCCAAATAGTGATTTCCACCACCACCCCTTTTAAGTAACAATGGGGTTGAGAGTGTGTCAACATTTACTTTATAACCTCTGCTCAAATGTTAGGCATTTATGACTACTGTAAACATTCAAGGAGGACTGCCTCTTAAGAAGCAAGGCCACCGCTGAGGTAATATGTTGGTTTTATTGTTCAATACCCTAAATGGATGCTTGTTTTGAGGCAACATTTTCAAGGCTAATAGTCTGGTCTACAATCCAGTTCAGGTGAAGTATGGGGGCTTAGAGGCAATTGAGAGCCATCAAAGTCGGTCCAGGCTAAATTGTTTTAATCCAGATTAAACCAGATTACAGATTGGGCTATTGTTTACAGAGAGTTTTCTAAAGTTTCCAAAATGAATGAGCTGGTGGTGGTGGTTATATGTGTGTTTGTATAAAATTTGTTATTTTTGCAAGCCATTTAGAGACTATTTTAGTATTAAATAAGCCTATTATATTATATTATATTATATTATATTATATTATATTATAATATTACTTTTATGTCCCATCTTTCCTCCAAGGAGCTCAAGGTGGTTCACATGGCTCCTCTTCCTCCTCATTTTGTCCTCCCAACAACCCTGTGAGGTAGGTTAGGCTGAGAATGAGTGACTGGCCCAAGGTCACCCATGGGCTTCATGACTAAGTGGGGATTTGAACCCTGATATCAAAGATCCTAAGGGATGTGGGTGGCGCTGTGGGTTAAACCACAGAGCCTAGGACTTGCCGATCTGAAGGTCGGCGGTTTGAATCCCTGCGACAGGGTGAGCTCCTGTTGCTCGGTCCCTGCTCCTGCCAACCTAGCAGTTCAAAAACACGTCAAAGTGCAAGTAGATAAATAGGTACCGCTCTGGCGGGAAGGTAAACGGCATTTCTGTGCGCTGCTCTGGTTTGCAGAAGCGGCTTAGTCATGCTGGTCGCATGACCTGGAAGCTGTATGCCGGCTCCCTCGGCAATAAAGCGAAATGAGCGCCGCAACCCCAGAGTCGGTCACAACTGGACCTAATGGTCAGGGGTCCCTTTACCTTTACCCTTATCACAGATCCTAGTCCAATACCACATCACACTGGCTAAACAATAAACATAATATATGACACTTTTCATTCAGCGTTGTCTCCCACTTCCCCCCAAATGCACATGAAATTCAAAGCATGAAACATGAAAACATGTATATGGACAATGCACCCACATCCATGCATTCAAACTATTGAGTGTGTAATACAAGTAATCTTCTATGAATGCCAACATATGCATCTTCATAGATATGCAAACAAGAAGCACAGGAAATTATCCCTTCTATATTTTCAATTGGATAACCTCACCCAGATCTTGAGTCAGTAATAGCTAAAACGCTTCCTGAATGGAATTTGTGAATTGACAATAGCAAACTCATGAATACCAATGCACAGAAACATATGAAATCGCATTGGACAGAGTTAGGTTTGCCTTAAGGCTGACCTAGAGGACAGACTAAGGCATACCTCACACAAACAATGGATACGAGAGGTTGCCAGACAATTCAGGTCTAGACAGCATAACTAGCTTGACTCAGTGCTACGCAGTTTCATATATTCATATGAAACTGTATTGATGATGATTCATAAAACCCCAAAGGCCAGGATGAGAAAATAAATTGACAGCTTCTGTGCATTTATGCTCCAAGCACACAAAAAACAGGTTAATAGGCGGTGCTGCAGCCACCTTCCTTTGGCCCCCTCACAGAAGAGAAGGACTGAATGAAAGTTTATACTTGTTGGGGTGGCGGAACACTGGTCATGCAGTTCAGTGGAAATCAAAGGTGCTGAAGGCTCTTTAAATTGTTCACATGAAAACATCTGAGCTAACAAGAGTTAAATCTCAACCTGCCTTTCCCTGCAAAACAGAGTCTTGGGTCTTGGATTACATGTAAAATATTTTAAACACTTGATCTTACCCGTGAGGCCCAGGGAAGCTCAAAATCCTAAGCCTTGGGGGGATTTCACAATGGACCACCCACTATGAAAGTTGAGGTTGGCACCTCTGCCATGCAGCTTGCTCTTAAGAAGCCCTTCCAAATACTGCTGCGGGCTTTCCCTGTGGAAACAAAAACAGGACTGCAAACGGCTGGCTAGTTGATGTGATCTGGAAAAGCTCTGCAGTGTAGATTGCACACGGTGCTATCATACCCTCCAACATTTCTCCGATGAAAATAGGGACATCCAATTCCACCATTATCCATGGACCAAAGACTATATTTGTATGCTATGACAGCAGCTAGAGTTCTGATAGCCCAAAAGTGGAAAACACAGGAGATACCGACTGCAAAGGAGTGGCAGACAAAGTTGGTCGAGTACGCGGAACTAGCAAAGCTGACACATAGGATTCGCAGTCAGGAGGAGACAAAGTACCAAAAAGAATGGAGTAAATTTGTGGTTTATATAAGTGAGAACTGTAGAAATTTGAAGATGTTAGCAGGACTGAAATAAATCTTATGTCATGGTTTAGTCTTTTACAAATGAAATTGTGAATTAAAGATTGGAATAAGAAAACCTGCGGAAGGGAAGGAAGGAAGTCAATGGCTCTATGGAGCATAAAGTAGGATACATGTAAAAAGATTTGATGTTTTTGTTTGTTGGTGTTGGTGTATTTAAAATGAAAACTTAATAAAAAGCATTTTTTAAAAAAAACACAATTCCACCATCATCATATTTGCCCCAGCCATTCTGAGCGGCTTCCAACATTTATAAACATAACAAAATACTAAACATTGAAAAACTTCCCTATACAGGGCTGCCTGTGTCCTTGGCTCAGGGGTTGCATAACTCCATACCCTCCAACATTTCACCAATGAAAATAGGGACGTCCTAAGGAAAAACAGTACATTCCAGGTTCGAATCAGAAACCAGGATGGCTATTGTAATTCCAGGACCGTCCCTGGAAAATATTCTTTACAATGTTGGCATTAAGCCTCTTGTGCTGCCCTGTGTGGCCTCCTAGAATTAGCTCACAGTCAGTTGCAGGAACATAGGAAACTCACTGCTTCATACTGAGTCAGACAAATGGTTCATCTAGCTCAGCACTGTTTTACGATGACTGCATACCTTCCAACCTGTTGAGTTCCAATATTGGAATATGTGTCTTCCTGTCCATGCTCCTGTGCAAGTCACATGACCCGTGTGAGGTCACAGAGCCCAAAAGACACACTTTCTTCCAGGGCTGTGCTCTCACAGCACCAAAAAATGTGCATTTTAGGATGCTGTGCAAAATCGTGGCCCCGAAAAAGCCAGGTGGGATGTGCTAGATGCTGTACAATTTTTAACTGTATTTTAATTGCTGCTTTTTTTCTTATATTGTATTTTATTGATTTCAGTCTGCATTCCATAAAATCCTAATTATAATACAATATAAGAAATAAAAGAAGCAGTGAAATTACAATTAAAATTGAATTTGTGTATTTAATGTGTACATTCTGCAGACCACCTCCACAAAACTCATGGACATCTGGCAGTCTACAGACTACTATTGTGGAAATCTAGGTTTAGGATTGGGCCATCTGAAGAACTACTTCCATGTGCCCAGGTGTTGAGACCTTAAGGAGAGGCCTATCTATCTATCTATCTATCTATCTATCTCTCCTGTCAGAATCAGATGCATCTTTGGAGACTACTCAAGAAAAACCCCTTTTATTTAAACAGGCATTTTGGCCTAATGGGTTGTTGTTGTTGTTCTGCTACTCTGCATTTTGAATCTAATTTGATTTTAATTGTGTTTTTATCTAGCTGCTATTTTTATCTGCTCTTTTCTGGTTTCATTGTCATCTTGCAGCCTTGTTTGTGCTCTTTTCTTTCCATTTTTTTTTTAACTTGTGGGTTTTAATTCACAAACAAGGAAGCCAGATGACAATAACACCGGATTAGAGCAAATAAAAATACTTTAATTAAATTTTCATTTTTATTTGTTGTGCTCAGTATTTTAATGTGTTATGTGTTACATTTATAGCCTGCTTGGAGGTTTTTTTATGGACAGCAGTAGCAAATAAATAAATAACCCATTTTTCTCCATTGAGGAACATTTAGGGAGGACTATCAGCAGCTACTGAAGTTTCTAAGGTTCATTGAAAGCATATGAATGTGAACCAAAGTTATTTCAAAGAATGCCCAAACTTCAAGCTAAAACTGGACTATCTGCTTCACTGCTTCAGTGGATTTGCAGTCTGCTTGAAAAAAAACTTATTTTCCATGAAGATCATGCAGAGGGGAGGGAAAACAGTTTTATCTTACCAACATTTTGCTAAAATCCATCATCTAGGCCACTGTTCTATCTTTTGTACTTATTGGCAGGGGCTCCAAATGTGCAGGGATGCAAAATCTGGGCATGAAAGTGAGATCTGATCTCTAGCAAGTCCCTTCTGTAATATTTATCTACAAAAAAGACTAGAAGGCCATATGCTAAGCGAGCCATAAATGTCATGCTTTGTTTCAATTTTGGAGTCTTTTGCTGGTCAGAAAGAAAGAAACTCTCCATTAAAAAGATGAGTAATGACAATGCAACCCAAAGGAGGCTTAAAGACATGTGTTCTAGATGTGATCATACTGCATACCACCTAACTTTTTTGTTTGCTTGTTTAAAACTTTAAATGATGGCGCATTCAATGGGAGTTTCCCTTCTTTGCCTCTGCTTCTCACATGCCCTCAAAATCTACTCCTCCGGCTACTCCAGAGCAGGTTGCAGGATAGGGAGCCGAAGGGGAAAGGAAAGGAAGGGGAGGTCCCACTGAGCCAGCAGAAGTCCAGTCATGTAATGTGAGATGTCACCCATATGCTGGAGAAATAAAGCTTTTATTGGAAAACACCAAAACTTGCTACATTTCAAGCAAATGTTTTGACAGCAAAATTAGTAGAAAACCTTAAAGTACATGATTGATCGGTGAGCTATAAGAAGCATACAAAAGGCTAAAGTGTGCTAAAACTTACAATTTACACTCTCCCAGATAAAGGGAGCAATCTGATGCACCAGAAGCTGTTGTAAATGAAGCTAAAGCTACGTCCAGATCCAAACCCTGCTCAGCAGCAGAGCTGCTGCTATTCTGCCCAAACCTGGCAGAGGGAAAGCAAGCCGTCAAAATAGTCTTATGACAGATTGCCAGGTTACAATATCAAGCTGGATGGGTTTAGGATCTAGCCTAAGTACCCCCACTCTGGTCGCACCCATGCCACACCCCCAGATTGCCCATTTTGGAGGACTTCCACTGGCTTCCACTCAGCCAGCTGAAGCCCAACTGAGCAAGTTATGCTGGCGTATCTTGGGCTGAGCCAGAGTTAGGACAGAGGCAAATTTAAGGGAGTGGGAGTGGTTCACCTGCGCTGGGTGCCGAGCCAAGAGGGCACCGCAAGGGCACTGCAACAATGATGAACAACGAAAGGTGAGAGGCAGGGGTGCGCTGGATTTTGGCATCACACAAGGTGCCACAGAAATTTTAAAGCCCAAAGGCCACCACTAGTTAGAGGCTTAACAGCAGCTGAGCCAGAGATCTGTAGCATCCAAAGCTACTCATCCCAGAAGATCTCTTCATAAGATTGGCCCCTAAATTTCCCATTTTGGAACATAAAAGCAAGCAGATAATAGGATCAATAGAGCACAATGCCTCTCGTTCAATCTCTGGATGGAGACCGACCAACCAAGACCACAAGATCAATCCCAGAACAAAAGCTGGAGTGAAGGGACACTGGGAAATTCATGGCTTCCCAGCATACTTAAATGGGGTGGATAGTTGCTCCTTTTATCAACCTTTCCCACACAAGGAAGTTGAGGAAAATATAGCTGCTTTTTAGTAAGCTATGGTAGAGGGGCTGTGATTTCCCTACACGTATTAGAATTCAGAAGTGCAATTTATTGACATCATTCAATACCCCCCCGCCCAATCACTCTTTCCCATAACTAAGTGGCAAGAGACTATGTCCAAAAATAACATTTCAAAATAATGGATTTAGGATCCACATATTTTTCCAATGAATCAAATCCTTATTCTGAGCAAAGAGCCTTCAAAAGAAGTTTCTGCTTTCTGGGGAAAACCAAACCATCATGTTGTGCATGATATTTATGTCAGATAGATCTGAATTATGACTTGGATGAGGTACTAATCAGTAAGGACAGACATCTGACAACATAAATTATGGAGAAAGGCACGTTCCAGTCACGAAGGAACAACTGAAAACACAAGCCTGCATTTGGTGAATATAACTCATTGTTGTGCCCAAATGCATCGTACTTCACTGTAAGATCACGTAAATGGACTCCTTTGGTGTGAGAGCGATCAGTTGTTTGGAAGAGTCTTTTGGGAATGCTGTCAAAAGCAAGCAGTTTCACTCTTTCCTATTCAAAATTGCTGTGCTTTTCCCCATTTCTGGACTGTGGTTTCATCAGCAGTGAACCCTTGCATGTCCCCCTCCAAACAAAGTGACAAGGAAGTGACACCTATCTCAGATGGTTGTTCCCAACAACAAACCCCTCAGAACCATTTAGAAGAAGTCCTGCCATACATCTCTGGGTATAGACCTGAGAAAGTATTATGCATGGCACTCCATTGATTCAGATTGCAATGCCTTTAGAACTGCGGACCATGGCACTACTGCCAGTGCTGATATGAGTCCAAGCTATCAGTTCTACCAGTAGGATTTATTGCCACATAATAGGCACAATGCAAATAATGTTACCTGAGCATTTCAATCCCATTTATTTCCATGGGAACTTCTGGGTCTCATTCATTAGTCCATGTGCATATGGGATTTTTATTGCTAGGGGAGTGGGCCTCTACTAATAACCATTCCCACAGATGCTGTTGAGTCCATTTCCACTGCTCCTGACAATGAGGAAATCCAACTTGCATGGATGGAGCTCAAGTGCTGGACCATGGCCACAGCAGAAGGTATTCACTTTGTTTGTGCATGTTGATGATTCTATGTGTGCAAACATATCCCAGTCCCGTTCCCATTACAAAATGTGCATAACCCTCACAGTGCATCCAGCCTCCTGTATGGGTGAAAATAATTATCCGGCCTTTGTGCTTTGGTAACATCCAGACTTGATGACTGCAATGTGTTATGCGTAGGCTTGCCTCTGTTTGGAAACCTCAGCGGGTTCACAAACTGGCAGTCTGCTTGTCGCCTCGCCAATACTTGTGCTTGCTCTTTTCACTTCTTTACAGCAAAATTATATCATACTGACACTAAAAGTTGTGGACATTCAATGAAGCTGAATGCTGCAAAATTCAAGATACACAAAAGAAAGCAGCAATGAAGCATATGAGAGGAAGAAAGGTGGTTGAGTGGAAAGCTGATTCAAAGCTGAGTTGGAGAAGAACGTTTGGGTCTATAACCCTATCCTCATATTTGGGATGAGCATTAGTGAGCTGCCAACATGTGTATTGCAAAGTGCCAGGATAAGCTGACTATAGCTGCTGTAAATCAGTGGGATGCAAAACTTATTCACTTCTGATGCATATCTGCTCTGAAGAAAGCCCCACCCAGCACGAAGGGGCTTACACCCAGGTAAGGGTAAAGGATTGGAGGGCAGTTCCATTCAAGCTGTCATTATACAGTACTTATAAAAACAACCCATTCTTTTCTTTTCATATGCTGGCTACATACCTTCTAAAGCGTGTTTGCTTTTGCAGAAAGGTTGCAGTAGCATTGTTTGTTTAAATCTCAGGCCATTTTAGGCACTGTATACTCTAGCAACAAAGAATAAAACTACTGAAGAGGACTTCTGTGTGCTGTGTGGATAATGTGTTATGCATAGAATGCATTTCGATAGTCCATGCTGGCTACTGACCTGCGTCGTGGCGTTTTCATCTGTAGGGTTAATCAGCCCTTACTAGGATGTCAAGTAAAATATACTTAATATGGATTAAGAGAGCCTGTTTTGGGTTGAGCCAGTCTTAACCTTGTTTGAATAAGAGTCAAATGCAGTATGTTCACATTACTTTTGATCAGTGCTAAAATGGTCTGAATAGCCTTAAAATGGGCTAGCTAACCTAGATTAGCTAAACATAGCTTAATTACTCGTGGTGGTGGGCAAACCTTCCCTATAGACAAACCCTCTAATTATTAACTTAAAATGTGCATTAAATAGGCATTACTTAACCTACCAGAGCTAATTAACCTCCTGAGCTCAGAAAGTTAAGCTCCTAACCTTTGCTCAAAATAATCCTAGAGCGGGAAAGCAATGGAGGCTGTAACTCAAACTGGACCATATAAATACAGAGGAGGAAGCTGGTATTTGTTTGGGTTCTTTAAAAGCAAAATCTGCTTGCTTGGGGTCAAAATAAGAGCCTCTTTCACAACAGCTGCTGGAGAAATGCTCTTTTCTATAAGGAAGAGGACAAAGAGTGCTCTTATTCCTACTCTTCCTAGCAAAACTCCTCCTGGTTTTCCTACCTGTGGGTGGTCATCACCACATGACTGCTGCTTATTCCAAAGCAGGGGTGGATGCCAGAGCGAGCCAGGACCGTACATCCAGACCTAATAAACACACCAATTGTCTGTAGTTATAACACAGGTAGTAACCACTAATTAGATTCTATACTCTCCTGTCAGGAATGTTTATACAACCAAGCTCTGCACTCATTCATAGCCATTATAGTCTGTTAAAAAAATACTACTGTTTCTTATATACGTCATTGGTTTCAGTGAGCGAATCAACCCCTTGTTCACGGGGGATTATATAATACCTTTTTTTTCATTAAGACATTTTGTTTTTATTTTATTTATTTGTGTGGGGGGGTTCTTTCATTACTAACCACTGTGGGATCATCTGGATGAATGATGAGATATAGGGGGGAACTCTAAATTAATAAACTGTTGGTAAATATACATACCAATTATTGAAATTATTATGTTGCTGGTAATTATGCAGACCACTGCTGCTAATGTGAATTCCACCTCTTTGATTTCATTTCTGTAAGAGGGGGCAAGGCTGTCACAATCTATTTTTCTTTCCATGAGGTGTTTGTGACTCTAAAAGCTCTGTGGCAGGTAAAAATGACACACAAATGGGTGAAATTGTTCTCGCTTCTGCAGTGCAACTACTAAAATTGGGACAATTCAGGAAAAGCAAGAATGGCATGCAATCAGGTAGCTCTCCCATCATCTAACTATTGAACACCTATTTAAAGCCCTGACAGAGGGATGCGCAGAAGCAGATTTCTGTGTTATCCTCACTATTCTTTGTTAAGACCATTATTAATTTGCTAGTAGCAAGAGTGCTGAGCGTCAGGTAGTGTAGCTCTGTGGCAGAGCATATGTCTTGCATTTCAAAGATCCCAGATTTAATCCCTCCAGATCTACACTCCAGGTAGGGTAAAGAAAGTCCCCTACTCGAACCCCCCCCCCCCAGCTGCTACCAGTCAGCGTAGATGCTGCCGAGCCAGGCAGGCCAATAATATAATTCCGTTTTTTGCGTTGAATGTAACCAGATTTATTCACTGAAGGGGGGAATGAATAATAAAAGGAGGAAGGTTTGTATTTCTTGCTATTCCCTTTATCACGGTATTGGTGATTGGGTCATCTGCAGAAGATGCTTCTTCTGGGAAGGAATGATGATGTGGGTATGCATACAAATACGAAGGAAGGAAGGAAGGAAGGAAGGAAGGAAGGAAGGAAGGAAGGAAGGAGCGAGCGAACCCGTCCATGGTTAAGGAATGAAGATAAGTTCCACGGAGGAACCAGCCACGCGGATAGCTCTTACCTTGAACCAGGCTAGATTCTTAGCAGAAAGGTTTAGTCGAGAGATCCCGGGGAAGGATCAGGCCTTGCAGATGCAGAGGTCGGGTGGAAAAGGGAGACTTTCATAATCCTAGCAATTTTAAGGAAGATCGGTCCGAGCTGATGCACAAAGAGGGAGAAGTTCCCCATCTTCCGCCGGTTTCGCGATGCAACTTTTTTCGCCGGGTGTGCGTGCGTGCGCGCGCCGGCGCAGAGTTCCCCTTTTCATGAATGGGTGGGCAAGTTCATGATAGAACGCTGGGGATAATTAATAAGGATGATGAAAAGAACGCGCCGCCCGGCAGTCAGCGCCAGCAGAGGGAACTTTCCCCGTCTCTTAAGGAAATGGAACTGCCCTTCCAAGTTCAGTTAATTGGCGCTCCAGCCAGACAGGATCGCTGGAGAAATCAGCTTTGTCCTTTGCCTGCTTAGGCTACAGCCCCATATCCACTTACTCGGGAATAAGCTCTGTCGGAAATCCGCAGGACTTACTTTCGAGTAGGCGTGTTTCGGATCGGATGGCGCCGTTAAAATTCATGAACCTCTTTTTCAAACGTGTCAGCGCCGATTACATTCCTAACTAACCTTGGGCTTGTTAGAGGCTTGTTTTTCTTAGATGCGATGGGAGAAAACAGCTGGGAGGAATTTTGCCGCTGAGTGTCGTGCAGTAAATCTCGTTTTGTCCAACTAAAGTGTGCATAGGATTGCGGTCCTCGGCGTGAGTGGGTCATTTTTAGGGAAAGGATGCGAGCATAGCAGATTTCTGAGCCCTGGCAGTAAAACCGAATTCCTCCGCGCTACGCAATCCTATGCAACTCAAAAATAATCCTCATGGTTTTGAATGGAACTTACTACCAGGTACTTAAATCTGCACAGGATCGCTCCCTTGGTGTCCGTTTGCAATCCTTTGCACACTGATTTGGGAGTAATCCCAAATGCAGAGCAAGCATTCATAGGATGCGAGTGGGTTTCAGCAAGACCCCATTCCCTAACTGCCTGATTAGAAGCACAAGTTTTTAGAGATGGAAGAGCCTCTGGGAGATCAGAATGTCCAAGCTTTGGCTCCATGCAGGAATCATCTGGAATATGCAGTTCTTCAACTCTATATTCCGAGGTGAGCAGTCTTAACAAAAGTCAGTTTAGCTACTCTAGGAGAACCAATAATTTGAATCCAAGCTTTTTACGTTCATCCACAGAAGATGAAGGAATGATTCGCTCCCCCTGCCCAGGTCCCTGCAGACGAATCAGCAGTAATTCTTCTGAGTTAGGCGAAAGGCAATTCTGTGCGGGTTTATTCCGAATTAAAGTTCCCCCGAATTCAGCTCAATAAACCGGACAGAGTTGTGCAAGCCACAATCAACGGAGTGGGATTTGCTTCTGAGCAAACAGTTAAAGTGTTCACAGTTCATCCGGATTGCGAGTACGGGATATTATGGAAGTACCCCGAAACAAAAGGGATGGGGGTTAGCAGAGAGAACTTTCCAAAAGGAATGGGGGCCAGACAATGAAATATTTGACACCTTATGGTGCAGTTGTCTAGAAGTGAAGCCACTACTATTACTCCAGAGGAACGGATTAGAAGGACACTCTCCTTCTAAAGTGGTGGTAGTGAGTAGTCAGATGTGGACTGCCCTGTCTGCCTACTCTAGAGTAGCCCCAGGATCCTCTCTAGCCCATAATCCACTTCAATGCAATTCTCCGTCAGCATCGCTATGGTCCTCTGGGGTTTTAAATTCCCTTTCCAGCTTATTGACTATTGAGAAGCCTCCGTAAGACTTTTGTGCGTCTAAACGGAGCTGTGGTGGTGTTACTAGTGGTAATACTGATGGTGTCATTCAGCTATTGTGACCTTAGTGGGACCAAACAACCTCAGACAGTCGTTTAATAGCGAGCAGCAACAGCAGCTTTCTTGTTTTTCGGGTGCAAATATTTAGTGGAAACGTAAGAAGTCAAGTCGAAAGGATTAAGTGCATACCAAGATTTATAGAGCTAGTTTTATGGGACCTTTTACGAGAAACTTAGAGATGATTCATTTTTATATGTAACATTTTACACCGCAATGCAGCTCCCAGGCTGTTAATGTTCAACAGAGTTTGGGGGCAGGAGAGGAGCTCCGACACACACACACACACACACACACACACACACACACACACACACACACACTTTTTCTTTTTCTTTTACAGGTCGGCTTTTATTTCGCCTTGGAAACCATTTCAACTATCGGACTCCAGGAAAGGGTTAAGGGGTTAGCAAGACTGTGTTTTTCTTTTCCTCCCCCTGTGTTTACATGGCTGGCGGGTCCCCTCAAAGAGGAATTATGAAAAAGAAAATAGTTTCCACCTGTAAGCCTGAAGGCTGATCCTAAGGCTGCGGTCCCTGCGCGCAAGGGAGGGAAGGGGAGTTCCACTGGGCTCTGAAGATTTCCTTCCTAATAAATATAGAAGCCTAGGATCTCATTGCGCGGCAGTGTGAAATTAACGGGACACGCATTTTTTGCAGCTTCAGCCGTTGCGTGTTTACTCATTGCATTCAATAGGACTTACTTCTGAGTAGACATGCATAGGTTTTCAAGGCCTGTTGTAAGCTGTAGTGAGCGCAAGTGGGCTTACTTCCGAGTAGACACTCAAAGGAGAGGCTATAATTATGAATGTCCTTCTTCGGGGGTTCAAGTCTAATTGTAGGCGGGGGCACTTCGAAGTTAGGGCGCTTAGTAACATAAACTGACTTCGAAAGTAAGTTCCAGTGAAATTAAAGTGACTTCGTCCCAAGGAAACAAGGCCAGGGTACAAAATGAGAGGTCAGTCTCTCCACCCAGTTCCGTAGGTGCTAGGGCGTCAGTCTCGCTGAATTCTCTGGGGCTTAACTTCTGAAGTTTGGATTGGTCTGACGGCTGCCAACCACCTTAAGCGACTCCTCTTTGAAATCAATGTCGGGGGTAAACAGATTATGATCGAGCTTAATTGGGAAACGCCATCCTTGGCGTGCATTCTTGAGGCTGTCCCATTAAATACTCTGGATTTGCCATAGAATCAGCATCCATTAAAATCCCAGTTGGGGGCGCCGGACGCCAAATTATTAAACCACCCGGTTGTATAATATGATTCCAGGTGCACGTTTACTTGGAAGTAAGTCCCGCTGCGTTCAGTGAGGCTTACTTCCAGGTAAGCCCAGACATTTATCTAATCAGAAACCAGCCTCGTTATTTTCATTAGGAGTTACTTGCCCAACTCAACCCGATCCTATGTTTACTCGGAAGTAAGTTCCAATAAATACTCCGGGACTGATTTCTAAGACAGGTTGGGTAGGTTTGCAGCCTGCGCAATCCTATGCATGAGTACTTAGGAAGAAACCCCGTTGTGTTCGACGAGACTTGTTGTTGTTTAGTCGTTTAGTCGTGTCCGACTCTTCGTGACCCCATGGACCAGAGAACGCCAGGCACGTAGCCGACGAGACTTACTTATAGGCAAATGTCCATACAGTCGCTGCCTTACCAAGCAAAATCGGTGCGTTAGATTCATTTGGTTGTTAGGGCTTCGATAGGACTGCGTACCTTTCCTGTCTCAGGCGATGGAAATGGGGTGGAAAGATTTACATCTCCCGAGGAAAGTGACAGAAATATGGCCGAACGTTTCACTCCAGATGCACTCAGGAAACAATGTTCAGAAGAAAGTAACCTTAGACTTCGGCTACTACTTTTGGAGCACATAAGGCATGGATTTTCTGGAATTAAATCGTAGCCTAGGCAAAGTCAGACAACTCTGAAGTAACATTATATTTTGCTGCTATGGCTATGGAGCAACTACAGACACAGCGCATAATCCGCGCGGAAGGTCTCCTGCGCAAGGCCCGTTGAAGTCCACGTGAACTGCCCAAGAAGTTCACACATACGAAAAGCCTGCTGGATGGGGCCAATGGCCCATCTAGTCCAGCATCCTGTTCGCGGACTAGCCAGCTAGACAGCACGTGGCGTCCACCGCTTACCTGGCTGCAGAGACAGAAATAATGTGGAAAGTTCAATTTATTCCAGACAGAGCGTTGGAAACCTGAAGTCCCATTTGCCTCCCGATACAAACATTTAAATCTCCGCGGCTCTAATGGATTCCCTTCCCCATGAAACGGCGCAGCTGGTCCGTACACATATACCAAACCCCGTAGAAAAAGGGGTGGAGTGGGGCGCGTTTAAGCCAATGTATTGCAATCGAGTTCAATTCTTCCAGAATCACATCCCGAACTTGTGAGATCCAGGGGACGTTGATCTCAATGGAAACATCAACTTGCAAGTTCAACAAAACACCGTATGATTGCAACTTAACTGCGTAGTAAATTCCAGTAATTCCCTGGAGACTTACGTCGCAATCCTATGCATAGCTACTCAGTATTAAGTCCTGCTGAGTACGATGAGACGGCCTGTGGATAGGACAGTAGTTTTACGCTTTGGTAAGTGCATTTAGGATTGCTGGCTGTGACTCATGCATTGGGAATTCGGCTGATAAGCTGTCTTGCTCCTCTGGAAACTTTTTTAACCCCCCCCCCCCAAAAAAAACACCACATCACCCTGTCAGTTTGGAAGAGGAGGAGGGCGGGAACGCAGAGGCGCCTCTTGGGCGGTCAAGAGATCGAGGCAAAAAGTCATCTCTGCTATGGGACTCGGTGTTTTGATTCTGGCGGAAGAAAGACGACCCGACTGCTGTCAAGACTAGAGCAATTCTGCACAAGACAGGCTTCAAATGTTAGGAACCCTCTTCCTTTCAGCTTAGGCAACAACCTCTCGCTCGGGGTCTCTCTCTCTCTTCAAAGGCTTTCCCCTAAATTCTACTGGGCAAGAGAACCAAGTGTAGACCTCACATTTGGGGGGACCTGAGTTGCAATCCTATGCACGCGCAGTAGGGCCTGCTTCAGAGTAGATATGTAATGCAATGCATAGGAGACCACACCATATAGCAACGAGATTTCTTGGTAAAAGCCCTCCAGTCTCAGGACTATCAGTCTGGACAGGAACCCAAATCCAGTACAGCCCCGGCAGACAGCCTCTGTCTTCTGGCTAAATATAAGCCTCAAAGCCTCTCTAGCCAGCCCTCTGGACACTTCTCAGGCCACACCCGCAATTCGGGTCACACTTGTTTTTCCCTGCTGCACCTCACCAGCAGCAGAGACAGCCCTGCTCCAAGGCTCCTTGAGTGTTTTGGCCTGGCTGGAATGTGTCCTTGAACTGTGATAAAGCCTCTTGTTTACTTGGATGGAGAGACGTGTTTGTAAAACACACACACACACACAGAGAGATAGACTTTTGCATGGCTGGAATGTAGTCTGTTGTACATCTGTTGCCCCACCCACTTTGCCTCTGGCCCCACCCAATGCTGGCAGGTACCTCCTCCCAAGCATGAGGCAATGCAGCCAGTGGATTCCATGCCCCTGCCATATAGTATGCCCCAAACTCATCAGCAACAATGCAATCTTTTACATTTCTATGCAGAAGGAAGTCCCACTGAATTCAGTAGAACTTACTCCCAGGCAAGGGGTAGAAGGATTGCACCATCTGGGTGCTAGGTGGTTGCTGTAGACAGCAGAAATGCCATGGTCCTTGCTCTGAGGCTGAACTCAGAGACGAGACTGAAGAGTGCTCAGGAGTAGGTGAATGGAGTGTGGGGCAGAGGAAATTAGGACCTATAGACATAACACTGCCCAGAAGTGATCATGGAAACTATAGCTCTATAAGGGGGGATAGTAAGGGAACAGACCATAGTTTACAAGGATCTTCCTCAATGTGGCATAAACCTAGTATGTATAAGTTTGTGGTCTGCAGAGAGATGTGATACAGAAGTTGTTCAGGAAAGTCTTTCTTCAAGGTATTGCTCCTGAGAACTTAGAGCAGAAAACAGACACGGATGTATTAGTGGAAAAGAAGAGGATACTCTTGACATATGAGTTAAGGAGCTGGGAATCACAAGAGGGGAGCACTGTTGTGCTCATGGTTCTGCTTTATGGTTTCCCATAGGCATCTGGTTGGCCACTGTGAGGACAGGATGGTGGATTAGACGAGCCTTTGGCCTGATCTAGCAGGGTTCTTCTGTTCTTATGACTGAAGTCTCGGGGACAGACACCCATGGATGAAAGGAGGGCAAGAAAGCATGGCAGTGGAAGGGATTTGGGAGAAATTTATAGAGGGAGGGAGGTTGCAAGAGGACCTCAGGTAAAAAGGTAAAGGAGAGG
Organism: Podarcis cretensis; assembly: GCF_951804945.1. NCBI lineage: Eukaryota > Metazoa > Chordata > Lepidosauria > Squamata > Lacertidae > Podarcis > Podarcis cretensis. The sequence goes on from NC_137178.1 coordinate 25,941,140, forward strand.
TTGAGTGCTTGCTATTAGTTATAGCAGGATAGTCAACATGGTACCCTCCATATGTTATTGGACTCCACTTCCCATCATCTTTGACCACTGGCTACGTTGACTGGGGTTGATAGGAGTTGGATTCTAACAGCATCTAAAAGACACCGTGTTGGCTACCCAAATGTTATGCTTCTAAGCATGTTTAAAGCTGTAGTCTATACTTACTTACCCAGAGTAAGACTCAGCATTAGCCATCGTATCTGAAGCAGTTTTACTCCTGTTGTGGTCAAGTGGGAAGAGAAAATTGGTCCTGAGAAATGGCTTAAAAGTAAAGGTAAAGGGACCCCTGACCATTAGGTCCAGTCGCGGATGACTCTAGGGTTGCGGCGCTCATCTCACTTTACAGCTTCCAGGTCATGTCACCAGCATGACTAAACCACTTCTGGTGAAGCAGAGCAACACACGGAAACTCCATCTACCTTCCCGCTGGAACAGTACCTATTCATCTACTTGCACTTCATGCGTTCGAACTGCTAGGTTGGCAGGAGCTGGGACCGAGCAATGGGAGCTCACCCTGTCGCGGGGATTTGGACTGCCAACCTTCTGATCGGCAAGCCCTAGGCTCTGTGGTTTAACCCACAGTGCCACCCACGTCCCAAGAAATGGCTTAGGTGTTTCCTATTCCATCCAGAATTGTTCCTGAATATCCCTACTTCCTCCGAACTCAATATTTCACCCTTCAGGTCACCACTTACTCTACAAAAGCCTATTTCAATAAACAAGATTACTGATTTGTTTACTGGGCCATTGTTCTGCCCTTTGGCTTCAGGTTAGCCAAAGGAGACTCTATCTACTGGTTACTCAGCGATATGCTCATCATTTGTACAATTGAACCTAGGAAGAAACATCTTCTTGTTTGTACACCACATCAGAGGGCCTAAGCGATCAAGGAGCCATAGGACAATGTTCTTTACACCATGTAGGGCAAAGGTCTCCTCCTGGCAAGGCAAAGCAACTGGGAAGAACAATAGCAAGGAGAAAGAGGGGAGGGAGTAGGCATCAAGTTTTTCTATTTCAATTGTCACAAGTAGATTTTCTGATGGGGATCAGGGCCAGGCAGACTTCAGGCTTGTGGAAACTACTTTAAACACACACACACACACCAGAGATCCACTAACGCTTAAGCTACAGTCCATACACACTGCTACAAAACAGTAGCTTAGGAGAGGGGCCAACATAATCTTAGAATAAGGAACTCAGTGCTCAGAATCAGTTTCCAAAATTGAGAGCTCCCAGTCTTGTCACTCAAAAATCCACTCCTGGTTCTCCTCACCCCAACCTTCTTCATCTCAGCCACCTGATTTGGTGGAGAGAGGTGATTTGTTGCTGCTCCTCCTTGCTGTTCTACTTCAAATCACAGACTACCAGTAGATTCCAATCTACCTTCTGTCTAGGGCCTTTCAGATACATGTACATAAAGCTCCTTTATTTCCATGGGACCAAAATGTCACATAGGCAGGGCGTATGCAAAAGAGGAAAGGGCTCCTGCCTCTTTCTGTGTTTTCTTGCAAGCTGGTAGTTTCTCTTCTCCATCACTACATCAGGTGCAGGAGCCCTGTCCATTTTTGCACCTGGCTACCTCAATCCCACAGCCTTACAGTTCCATTCACAGTGGCAGTCAAATATTTGGATTTAACTCGATTTGATTTCACTCCAGACATCCTTTTTATTGCCCGTTCATTTGTGCTCATGATGGTGAGTTTCCATTTGTTGCATATCCACAACTTCTAAATGAAATCCTGTAACTTTTCATGCCACATGTGTTCCGTGGCGTTGTTGGGGGGGGGGGTTTCCATTTTTGCTGTATTATAAAGCAATAATCTGGTAACATAGGGAAAGCATTACAGAACAAAGACATCAATGGGATGGAGCGTGGACAATCCAGTCAAGATCCTCCATTACTATACAATTCCTGCATTAATGGTATGTTGCAGAATAGACTCACATGGAAAAGCCCTAATAGTGAGGGGCCACCCTAGATCCCATGGGTGGTACCTCATTCTTAACTTTTCTTTAACTTGAAAGTGCCATGAGTTCTAAAGGGGCTTACACCATCAAAGTAAGACTGTTAAAAGTTGCAATCCCATGAATCTGGGAGGAAGTTGACAGAAATCATTCTTACTTCCGAGTAAGCACTCATGCCTGGAGGGCTGGGCGGCTGACCCCCTTTGTTCACTTATTTGATACTAAATTGGCTTATCGGTGGTACTTACCTGCAGGTAAACGAGCATAGGATTGGGCTGCAGGGCAGCTAGCCTAAGTAGCTTCCTCTCTGATATCTCCTTTATTTCCTACTGGCTACGCCTTGACGTGAGTGGTCAGCGAGACTTATCTCCAGTAAACCTGGAAATAAATTTCATTGAAAGAAAATGTGGTGGGTGGGTTACAGCTCTACTTGGATGAAACTGGGAGAGGGGTGTTTGCATTTTTTGTAGGAAAAGGACATACTTATTGGCATTGGGCAGTGATTGTCAACCTACGATTTAAAATCTGCTGCACTTAATTTGCGGACTGGGGAGGTGAGTGTTTGCAATGATTGCCGATTCATAGTCGATCGATTCAAGTCATCCGCTTGAAGTCTCTCGGAGCTAAACCACCAGTCCACCTCCATCGGCTGAAGTTGGGTTGTTCGGTGTATCCCACACAGTGGCCGGCGTGTGAAATGCATTGTAGACAAAAGCGTAGGACAATCCGATCGTGCGCCTGTTTACTTAGTAACAAGACCAGCCGAGTTCAACGCGACTTAGTACACTGGCTTGGGACAGAAGGCTCCGATCTGAGAATAGGTAACCCTTATCTAAGCTGATTTGTGTCTTTTCACTTTAAGGAGTCTCAGTTCGCTTTAAATATCTCTCTCTCTCTCTCTCTCTCTGTGTGTGTGTGTGTGTGTGTTTTGAGACTCATTGGTTGGGACAGGAATGGTGCGTGTGTGTTCGGTAAGTGTTCTTGCTCACCCTGTGGGAGGGTGAGGAGGTTCAGCAATCTAATTAGCCGAGTCTTCGTACGGATCTTGAAAAGCGTAAATCTTTCCTGGTTCGTGGAAGATTAACTGTCCCGGCCTACCGGGGACGACTATTGAGAGCTACATCTGTCTAGTCTGCGTATCAAACGAGGCATTTAGCAAGCCAAATCATATGCCCTTAAAATATTTAACTATCACTGCATTAAATGCACCTTTAAAGTCAGCTTGCACAGTTGTGAATAGAAATTGGATTAAAGACTGGACACGTATTTCTCCGGACATATATTTCAGATTGGGGTGGGAGGGTTCTGCTGATAATAATTGTATTTCGAGAGATACTCAGGTATGCATCCTGTATGTCTGTGTGTAGTCATTGTGTGTGTCATGCACCGTTAAAGCTGGCGTGAAAAGGTAATAAAACACTCACAAAAACCGCACACACTTCTTCAGCGATATTCATTGACCGTCAATGAAATAACACAATTTGGGAACAATTCAGAGATTATATACGTACTTCATTTATCGTGCCCAAAGTTTGGAAGTCTTGTAGATAGAGCTGGATAAAATATAGTTAATGTTGTTGCCCTGGTGAAACCCCCAGCGGGTGGGTGTGTATATCGTGCTAGTGGGAATGCAGTGCACAATTTACATTTTTAATCCATTTAACAACCCAATGAAAAGTTCTCCTCGTCCCTCCCCTAATCCTTGCAAGTACGTTTTGTCCTTCCTGAAATAAATTCCCTGTTATTCGCAGACTCTGTTCCTCTGGTTTTTCTTCCCTTTATAATCTGTCAGCTCTTAAAGCTCACTTTGACGTTTTACCTTCCGTTAAGTGCAGACTGTTAAAATGCCGAAGAACCGAAGCTGTAAAACAACAGCAAACAATAACACCGCTAAATTGTGAAGTGTATTTCCAGGAACGTAATCCTAACAGTTTTACGGGCAAGGGACAAAGAGAGACCCAAAACTGAATTCTCTTCGTGCTTTTGGATGCTTGAAGTGTGCCCCGATCCTAAGCGCATTTCCTCGGAGATAAGCCCCCCCCCCGTGTTAAACGAAGCTAACACCCCCCAAGTGTGTGTACATACAAACTTTAAATATAGCGATCTTAGTTTATTGATCCAGTAATCCTAGAAGGAGAGGAGGCGATCTTTCTTTCTTTCCGTCCTCAGGAGCAGGCGAATGCCCGGGAAGATGGAGGAATAGGCAGCCGCTCGCCGTTTGCCACTGCAGAAACATCAAGAAGCCGCCCAAGTCTCTTGGCTTTTTTCTCCTTCCAGTTTTTAATTCCTTCCCCGACGAAACGTGCTGGGTTCAGCCGAGCCGAGCTCCTGAAGGCAATCAATAGCCCGTCTATATTCATAAAACTTTCAAAACATCCGCTCTTCTTACAGGCCCACTTCTGTCTATCCACACACGCACGCGGGGGGGGGGGGGCGTGCCAAGATCTCCCTTCAAACGCTGCCTGCCTACTTTACAGGCAAACCAGGCGGGGGGGGGGCGGAGCGGGGAGCAGCGCGGAAAGAGACGCCCCTCGACGGGAAGGGCGGGGAAAGGAGTCGGGCTTTTTGTGGATTGCGATGTGGATTCCTAGCCAGACAGGCCTGTTTGCTCGCACCCGCCTTTGGGGTCAGCCGCTCGAATCTCTCGCCGGCATTTCTAATAGAGTCCTCAAGAGAGAGAGAGAGAGATGCCACAAGTCCAGCCGGTTAATTTATGGCTTTGGGGCTTTAAGACCTGCAACTTGGGAAAGCGATTTTTTCTTCTTTTGAGCCAGCTTTCTTCTCTCGCCTTGCATATTCTCTCTCTCTCACACCCCCCCCCACACCCACACCACGTAGTTTCTCGGTCTTACCTTCCAAGAAGGGCCGCGATTCTGTGTGTTTTGCTTTGAAACGCCAGAAACACAACCCCCGGACGTCCAAGGCCCCCTGTGATTTACTGCCTACTCCAAATATAATCTCATTATTATTATTTTCCTTTCTCAGGAAAAAATGAGCCCCCTCCCCACTTTCCCTCGGGCTTTTATCTTATTAGACGGGGCAGAAGGAAGAGAAGAAATTCCACTCCCTCTCGGGGAGGGATTTAATTCAGGGGTTTTCTGGGATAGGCAAGGGGTACTTTCTCCCCAGATTTCTGGCTGAGCTGAGGAGCGCCAGAGGCTCCTGGGAGGGGAGATGTCGCTTGATGCGTGATGTGTTTTTTTGTGGGAAATAACCACAGTAAAGGGTGTTGTGGAGAACGAGGGCATTTTCCCTTTCGGCCTAACAGTGGGGGGGGGGGGGGAGAGAAAACAAGTCTGGTGCGGTTCTCGCCAAGCTTACCTGGGGATTCGAAGTAAACGTATGCAGAGGCTCCTCGGTATGGTCGTCCCCTTCTCTCCTCCCCCACACTCCCAAAGCAGAAGCAATTTAAAGGAACTTACTTCCGAGTAGTTCCGTCCGTAGCTCCAGAGATGACGCGATTTTCATCGTCAATCGGCCCGCCCGGAAATGAGATACGAAGTCTGTGGTCACGAAAATATTTTTGAATGCATGGACGGAATCAATTGGCTAAGAAAGGGCGAGATCTCCGTCTGTTATCAAATGCAAGCTGGTAGTCGTTGAGAACAATTGGCTTAATAATTACCATTCGTTTAAACACAAAGGCGCACAAGCACGCACAGACACACACACGGAGAAATGCCGCCAGGCTCCTCTCCCGCTCCGGTCGGAAGTGTTGACCCGAGGAGAAGGACGATCGATTGAAAAACCTGGCCTCGGGTCAAGGACCTTGGCATGTTCGAAAGGCCCTTCGGCCATCGCAAAGGAGGGAACAGGGGTTCCTTGGGCCTTGCAGCAAATTCCTTATTTTGAGGGTCTCCTTGGGCTTCTCTCTCTAACTACCCATTCCCAAGAAGTAAGGAGACGGAGACGAATCTATTCCCTTCCCCGCCCCCCCCTTTTTGGGGGGGGCACATGAAAACAGATTGCTAAGACCCCAGTGTGGTTTAGAGGATGGCAGATAATTTGGGTGGTCTCCAGCTAAATCTTACTCGGATTAAACCCATCGAAATGAATACGCCTAATTTAGTCATGGGTCTACTCTGAGAAAAACTTAGTTGGCTACCACCCTCTGCTTCTGCTGGGTTTCAGTGGAAGTGAACTTCCAAGTCAACCAGCCTGGTGGTGCAGTGGAAAGAGTGCTTGAATCTCACAGGGTGACCTGGGGCCGGTCACTCCTTCTCACCCTAACCTACCTCATAGGGTCTTTGTGAGGATAAAAAAGAGGTGAGGGAGAACCAGGAACTCCACCTTGAGCTGCTTGAGAAGAAGGTGCTGTTTGAATGAATAAGGCAAAATGAATATATGTTTGGAGTCGCCATGGATGCTTTAGGTGAGATTCCTGCATTGCAGAGGTTAGACTAGATGACCATTCCAGCTCTACCATTCTATGATTCTGTAAGTGAATTCAGGTGCACAGGCTCTTTCCCCAGTCCTCTTCGCCCTTCCCTTCCCTTCCCTTCCCTTCCCTTCCCTTCCCTTCCCCTTCCCTTCCCTCTCTCTTCTCTGCAGTCTCCATGGGGTGGGGGCCTTTTGTAGCCTTGAGGGATCTAGTGTAACGCCCCCTGCCCCCCAAAAGGAGAAAAGGGGGAGGGACGGAAAGAGGGGGAAAGTTAATGTGCAGCTCCTGGCAACCATAAATTAAACGCATTATCTGGTATCTATGTTTTGAACCGGGAAAACAAAGGCGCATTTGTGTGTTCTACCTATTGGTAAGGTTACAGCAGGGCGGGGGGGGGGGGAGAGGAAGAGAGACAGAGACTTGGGGAACGAGTGGGAGGGGGAAGAGGGTGGCCAGTAGCTTAACTCCTGAGATGCGCACCTAAGGAACCCTTTTCCACTCTTTTGAAACCATCTCTCCTCTCCCTCTCTAACTGCTGCTGCCCGCTCCTGGCGCGCTCCGTAATTCATCTTGATTTGCTTACCCCCCACCCACAGACTTGCAAAACTATAATCCCGTATGGGTTGGCGAACAAGCAGTTTGAGAATGAATGGGTCAATATCTCTACGCGCCCAACACAAAGAGCGCGACCTTTCCCCCTCGGCTACAGATTGCAGGACAAGCCTTCTGAAAGGAGGTGCTCCAGAACCAGCGACCCTCTCTCGGATTCCTCTGGCGGAGCTCGACGCGAGGCGCTGCGGCGCTTTTAGACACAGCAGGCTCTGGTTTCTCGGTTTCTGCTGGAGTGGTGGGGGTGATCCGTACAGGTTTAAGGAAAGAATTTCTGTTGGTTTTTGTTTTTTAACCCTCAGAAAGGAACAGATGAGAGAGAGAGCGGTAGGAGCAGACAAAGGAGAGACAGATAAGAAGATAACCTGGCCTTTTTATTGATTCAGTTGTTATTATTCGGCACAAATAAGGCAAAGTTAAACAAAGTTTAAGTCCCAGTGATTTCACTTGGATTTAAGAGCGTCGTTTAGAACTCTCCAGGAGAAGCTCTGAAGAGCAGTTGCCGGCCAGTACTGGCGCTGCTGAGGGAGGCAGAGCAATGGTCTGTTTCAGTATTCGGCAGCCACCTACGTAGCTCCTTAAGTCAACAGGACTCTGAACAGAGATGGATCGCGTTCGTGATCAGTTAGGTTAGGGCAATAACAGCAGAACCCAGCTCCTTGGGAGGAGAACGATCACCTTATGGGTACGAGCCTTGTAGAGATTGAACTTCCCACCCCCTTCCTACCTTCTTTTACACCGCCATCGACATATTTGGGCTGCAATCCTGCGCACAGCTCCATTTAACTCAGCTGGGCTTCTGTCTGAGTAGACATACACAGGACTGCACCAACAAGACTAAAAATGAAAGGCGTAGAAGACGTATTTGCTAGTAACAATGGACTTTTGTGGTTGTATATGAGCGAGGTGAGCAGGAAGGTTTCCTCCGCACACACCAGAAGGGAGGCTGGAAATCAGCAGCCGGACAATATGTGGGGATATCCCTCGATGCGCTTGAACGGATTAAAAAAAATAATCCAGACCAAACTGTATGCAGTATATTTTACTCCCATGAAAGAAAACACATTTTTTCCAATGTTGTCAGAAAAGGAAAACACTATTATACGAAATGTTATACACAGGGTATGTTTACATTGCAGTTTCAGCGTCGCCATTGCATCCACCAGAGGTACTATTCTAAAACCGATATTCACACAATGGGACTTCTTCTTCTTCTTCTTTAATAATAATAATTAATAATATGTTAGAAACATACAGTCTCGCATTTAGTATATACATTCCCTTGCTCGCAAGCGGAAAAAAAGAAAAAGAAAAGAAATCCCTAATGTCTTGTGTAACATGCTTTATTTTAAAGCCTAACTTTTAAAAACACTGTGGATATTTACTAAGAACTGCTTTTATAAAATTAATTTGACATTTCGATATATATATACATCCTTTCCCGTCATTTTTTAATTTTAATGTTAACAATGCTAAACATAAAAAATAACAAGCTTATAGGAACATTAAAATGTCATAGTATAGCGATTCAAACGTTTGTCCGTATTTTATATATATTTATAATATATGTCCTTGTAGATGTTGGAAATACTTTTTTCTTCTTCAGTGAAAGGTAGCAGGAGAACATCCTTTGAAAACAAAGGTACTCGCTAGTTTCAGTGGTATCTCTTGTGCCTCTCCCTAACCCTTCTCTTTCTGGTTTACATTTTGTCTCAATTCCGAAGTCACTCCGCTGTTTCCATCTCCCGTTCCATTAGTGCCCATTTACTTTGGATTCGAACGTTCAAGTCCTTTGATTGCGGAAGCGAGGCCTCCTCCCTCGTCCATTCAGAATTGTGCGCCTGCTTGTTCCTGTGTCTCTGGGTTTTGTTTTTTTAAATGGGTGGGGGGGAGTTGTTTGTTTTCTGAACGCAACCACAACAACAACAAAACAAGGGACGAAAGGCAGCAGGCCTTCCTGTCTCTCTCACACAGGCCTGTCCACAGCGTACTGGCAGGCGCTCAGATTGGAGGCCGGGTTCTGGACGCTGGCGTAGCCGAAGCTGGAGTGCTGCTTAGCTTTGAGTCTCAGGCTCGCCAGGCTAGAGTTACACGTGTCCCGGTAAACGTAAGGAGGGGTCGGCGGGGCGTAAGGGCAGGCGGGTGTGGGCACGGCCGAGTTGAGGGAGGGGTTGCTCAGGTTGTTCAAGTTGTTCAGGCTGTTGAGGCCGGAGCCGGGCACGCCGGTGACCGCCGAGGGCACCATGCTGGAAGACATGCTCATGGACGAGATGGAGTTGGGCGGCGAGAACATGCTCTGCGACGAGAGCGGGTTGACGTTCATGGAGTTGAAGAAGGGGAAGCTCTTGGTGGAGAGCGACGCCGACGTCAGGCCCTTGGCGGCCCAGTTGTTGTAGGAATAGCCCGGGTACATGTCGTCGTAAGGCTGCATCAGCCCGTTGAACTGCGGCCCGAAGCCGTTCTTGCACAGCTCCGCCTGCTGATTCCGCTCGCGTTTCCGCCACTTGGCCCGGCGGTTCTTGAACCAAACCTGCAATGGAGGGGAGCGACGGGTGAACGGGAAGGGGGTGGGGAAAACAAAACAAGGAGAAGGGGGGGGGGAGAGAAAGCCGGTCACTGTAGGGAAGGCAAAGCAGACCCGCGCGCCGCGCAAGCATCTCCAGAACTTTGAGGAGGACACCAATAATGTCCTTCTCCTGGAGCCCTGGGGCTCCAGCAACTTTGGGGTACAGCATGAAGGGTAGAGGGAAGTCTAGAATCCAAGAAGAGCCTGCTGGATGAGACCTAGCCTAACGTCCTGTTCCCACAGCGGCCTTCCACCACGCACAGTTGGCTCTTAACACCTCTCCCCCCAAACACACACTACTGCTGGGGAGTCGTGAAGCACTTTCCACGTACAAACTCGCACTGAACCATAAACGGGACGGTTTTGAAACAAAGCTGCAAAACGTCTAAGCCTGCTGCCTTGAAAAGTAATAACGCCATCAGACACAATTTGGGCGGAGAAAAAACGCTGAGGAGGGGAGCCTGCAGAGATGCCTATGTTTATCTTCCAGAAATCTAACATGGGGAAGGAAGCACCCCACAAAATGCACTTATGTCTCAACCTGCCCCGCCCCATGTTTTTTCCCCTTCCTGATGCTGCCACTGCAAATCATTGGAGACTCGTTTACGATCCTATGGATTCTTCTGTACTCTTACAGAGATTAGTTGGAAGACATTGGGAATTGCTTCCCAGTTCCCAGAAAACACGTATAGGGGCCGACCTTGTGGCTGCCAGTCCAAGTTTATTGACTTGGGAATCATCTCTATTGACCCCCGGTGCCACTTACTTTCCGGTCAACGTGCATCGCATCGGGGTCTACGGTTGGAACCCAGAGGCCCTCAGAGGGGCTTGCACCCAGAAAACATGCGCAGGATCCTCAGGTCTACATTCTTGCTTGGGTCTCTCTTAAATCGGGGATACTAACTCCCGAGTAAATCTGTTAAGGCTAGGGCACCAGAAACCGAAGCATAAGCCGGTCTTAAGAGCATTGCCCCCCCCCCTTCTTTCTTAGCACGTTTTACAGCCTGATAAAGCAATTTACAGTGGCGGTGGGAGCATATTTGATCCCGCATGCACTGGAGCTACGCAATAGATCCCCGTTGTTTCTCCTTGGAGCGCCGGCCTCATTCCTTTCAGAGGGACGAAAAACGCTTAACTGGGCCCTGGCTGAAGCTGCTTTTGAATATCTCCACCTATATATGACAAAATATCTCTTGTAGTGCAAATGTTCGTGTCATTCATCACAGGCTTTGACGCCCGGCCAAGGAAACGTCCTATATATTATCTATCTGCCGCTTTGGTTTCTGCTCGCTTGTAGGTGGAATCTTTCATTCGGTTCGCACTCCATTCATTTTGTTGTTCAGGGAGATCGCGAACAAAGGGGATGGGCTCCTTCCCCCTCCTCCACCTTTCAGTTTCCCCCTCCCTCGATTTCCGACAAAGAAAGAAAACACTGAGTTTGCACCGAGAATCCAACTTTTAACCACCTCAGCCCTCTTTCCCAAACCGAGGAACAGAATGCATTTTTAATCCCATCGATATCTCCTCTCTAGAAACAAGACGTAGGAACAATAATAATATTTTTGAAATAAAAATAACTGGGCAAGCCGTCATAAATCTTTACCTCAACAGCTTGTTAAAGGGACCAGTCCCTTTCATGTGCTAATCGCCAGTAAAGCTAAACCACGTCCGCCCCATCTTGTCCTCTGCTCGTTTGGCAAAGTTGCCCTTTTCACTACGTGTTAAAGGGCAACAGCCTCCGCCGCGCAGACAATGGCGAAGGCGTGTGTCTCGCTCCAATCCACATCCCGCCGCCTGATTTGCCAGTCGGCCGCCTGCAAAGTTATTATGTGGATTCGAACCGTCGCGGGGCAATTCCCGTTCTGTTTACACAGCCCGTGTTTTACGTTGCAAATCTCCCTTTCGACCTCGCCGTTCGCTCGCAGACGCCTAATAAAACCCAATACCCAGCGCCCGTGAATACCACCACTTTCCCCCAAACATAACACGCTACATTCCCCAAAGCACATGCACGGCCGTCTCCAGGTTTCAAAGAAGTGGGGAAAATAAACCTGTAAATGGGGGAGGGGAATTGTTCACCTCTCCACTGCCAGCGTTTTCAAAGTCATATTTTTAAAACGTTACAGGCCAGCACATTTGCAGGAGGGACTTGAGGGCAAGCTGACACTCCCCCCCCCCCCCGCCAAACACAAAAGCGCAAGCTTCTTATAGAAAAAGAGCCAGTTTTTCTACAATCGCATTTCCGCATAAACTGACCTAGTTGCATCTCCCCACCCCCCTTAGAGACTGCTCTCCTATGCATCCTCACTGGGGAGCAGGCCACCCCAGCAGGCCACTGCGAGTTCTTCCCCAGTAAAACCACGGTTTGTAGAGAATCGCAAACCCCACTAAACCCAACACACCCACACACACCATGTAGGTAGCTTTGTTGATTTATTACAAAAAAATAAATAAATCAATAAATCTCAAAGCCACGGTATGGTAAAAACCTTAATTAGGCCTAACCAAAATGTCACAAAGTCGTGAGTGCGCTTACTTGCTTAGAAGTAAGTGCGGCAGATTTCAATAAAATTAAGCTCCTTTTGTTTTCGAGAGGGGAGGACTCTAAAGATAGGGCAGGAGGCTCCATCGGCTTAAATCTAGACATTTTCGTTTAAATGCGCGGCTATTGAATAGACACCCAGACTGAATTGAGTCAACAGCCAACACAACCAGATTCCTCTGTGTCCCTTTAGATTTTTTTTTAATTACTCCTTGTTTATTTCCACTAAGCAGCTGAGCCCAAACTCTACAGACTCCCATATTTTTTAATTAAAATCTCTGGGATTTGTTTATTTCCAAAGCATTGTAGCAAAAACTGATTCCTCCAATGAATGCAACATTTCGCATTTCGCATTGGTCTAATCCAAGACCCCAATTTAAATTTTAGTTTATATATATATATATATATATATATATATATATATATATTAAAGCATTATTATTTTTGCGCTGTTTACACCCAAGTCCTAATCGCATTTACTTGAGAATACGAAACAGAGATATGAACGGGACCTACACTAACTTAGGTACCAGGCGGTTTTTATTTTTTAAAAACGCTCTGATTCCCTACACACTTTCTTGGGAGTAAGTCTTGTTGACTACAAATGTCGTTATTCCACGTAACATTTGTATGGGAAGGCTTCCACACTTCTAACCAAAACAAACATGGTTTACATTTGAGAAGGAGGCGGTCTTATTTTCTGTTTTATGTATTTATTTGTTGTTGTTTTTTAAAGAGAGTAAGCAACACGCTGAACATCCCCGCTCCTAGTTTCATGGATTGCGCTGGGACTTTCTTTAATCTCCTCAAATCTCCTGGCCTCATAGCAATCCTAACGGGATTACTCTAAAGTAATTTAGCCACCAATTGCAGTTCTAAAGCTCTTTGCAAGCCGGCTAGGAGGGGGATATGCCAAACTCAAAAGGTTTTAAAGGCCCACCGAGTTGCAACTTACTATCCCTACAGCGCGAAGCTTGTATGAGGACACCAGCACTGCCTCCCTTTTCATGGGACTTTCTTCCATATATACAGACTTGGGGCTGTGATCTGGGTTTCTCCCCACTTTGATTTCCCGAAGACGGGACTGCACGATTCTGCTGCGTTTTAGCACTCTGATCGATCCATCAATCTTGGCAAGAAAGGGGTGGCGTGGGTGGGGAGAAAGCCACCGTTGTTGTGAAACCTGAGGGTGCTTGGGGCGAGCGAGGGGTGGGGAGAGAGATGGAAGAATGCAAGGAAGGGCAAGTTTTGGGTGCATTCGATGGAGTCAGAGGCCTCGTGTGTTGCGCATCTCGGGCTGCTGCGCACACGTCGGAGCCTGCCCCGGGAAGCTTTCTTGGCGACGCTTCCCATAAAGTACACATCCAGTTCAGAACACGCCGCACAGCCATCCATCATATTCGGAGAAGATGGCAGCCTGCCTCGGCCCGAGAGGGAAGCAGAGAGGCGCTGCGCCTGGGCCAAAGCCCGCCTCGAAAAGGAGGCCAAATCGAAAGTGGCGCCTTCCCTGCGCCAGCCAAGCTACTCAGGTTCGTTCGCCTCGGCTGCTGCCTCTTCCAAAGGGCCCCAACATACCCATATTCACGCACACAGAACAAAGCAGATCTCTCGGGGCTCCCCTTACCCTGACTCTGGCCTCGGTGAGGTTGGTCCAGACGGCGATCTCCTCCCGAGTCGACATGTCCGGGTAGCGGTTCCTTTGGAAAGTGGCCTCGAGCTCCTGGAGCTGCTGGCTGGTGAAGTGCGTCCGCTGCCGCCGCTGCCGCTTCTTCTTGGACGGATCCTCGGCGCCCGCGTCCTCATTCTTGCTGGGCTGGCTTTTGTCTTTTTCTGCAAAGGAAAAGGCAGTCGCGGGTCAACAGGCTGGCGCGGATTGGGATTCGGGGGGCGGGGAGAAAAAGGGCGGGCGGAGGGAGAAGGGGATCAGCCCAAGCGCTCCGCGGCCCCGCTGAACCGGTCCGCGGCCCGCAGTCGGCGCTCTTCCCAAGGCGGTTGAGCCGTAGTAGCCGTGGGAGGGGGGGGGGGTCGTTGCGAACCGGCGGAGAAACACGCGGTTCTAAGCGCACTTGTTTTGAAGCCAGTCAGCCTAATCGGAACGCAGGGTATTTACTTCCATAGATTTTATTTTATTTAAAGATCTAGCTGTGAACAAGCCCAATCCAAAAGCTGATCTCCTAAAACTGAAATACAAATAAAGGCTACGGAAGTAGTTTCTTTGGAAGCAATGAGGTTTGAGCTGAAATAAACGCGCTTAGGATCCGAATGAAACACACACACACCAAATAAAGGAAAACCCAAGGCCATAAACTGAAAAGTAACCGTGCTTCGGACTGAAAAGTCAGGCTGTGTCCTCCGGCTCTATTGAAAACGTTGCCACTTATATCCCAGGAGTTAGGTTTTAGAATGTAGATCGACTTCAATCCAAGTGCTTCCTTTTAAAAGTGTGCACCAATACGAGATTAATACAGCAAATCTGAAGGCCACCTTCTTACGCACACGGAAGTCCTTCCCTGATGTCACGGAAAGCTTTCCCCCCTCACACCACAAGAAGTATGGGACTGTGATTCAGGATTGCCCTAAATTAATTCCAGTTGAGCGTTACACCTAGATGCATTCGTTATATGTAACAGGTATAAATACCTCTTGCACTGACAGTACACGCTGTGCAGCTGCAGACTTCGTGTATATTGCATATGTATCAATACAGCTGTGTGCACATGCACATCTTTAAAATCGAACAGGCTCTGCATTTACTGAGGCTCTCCTCCGAAATACCTACAAAGATTGCAGCAATACTGGTGTACTATGCTACATCGTTCTTCTGTACAAGTCTACTCTGGTGCTGATTCACGGATCAAGCATTCAGAAATTATGCTACAATAATGTGTCCTAAATCGGTGAGTCGGTCTAACTTCCACTCACATTGCATGGTATTCGGCCAAATTTTACTCTGAGTAGATCTATTGAAATCCATGGCCGAAACAAAGGCATGTTCATTCATTAAAGTGGGTCTGCTCGCAGTAAAACTTATTTTAATGCCACCCATTGCAGTTAATGAGAGTGTGAAGTCTCTTTAAAGATGGAACATATTTTCTTAAGTAAAGATGTTTATCTCAAAGTTGTTGGGATGGCCCCATTAAGTCCAGTGAAGACCCCTACATTCTCGCTCATGGTGATAGTTGCAGTCTCTGTAGCACATAGGACTACAATTCCTGGGCATGTTTTCATTAAGGCAAATATCATTTATTTTAATCGGACATGTTTACTTCCGAGTAACCATGGGTAGGATCGGGTTGGATGAAGATATATGTCATTGCATCCTCGGTCAACACTTAAATTGAAGTAGCCGATCCTCCAGGCTCCACTCAGTTTAACGGAACAGTCCTAGATAGGTGTACTTCGGATTGCAATCAAACAGCCCAATCCTAAACACGCTTACTCAGAAGCAAGTCCCAGTGTATTCATCTAGGACTGGCTGGTTGAAGTGCGCCCCTAAAGAAGCAGTTTAACAGCCCATGCACGTTTACTCAGAAGTAACTCCCATTGATTCGAGTCGAACTTACTCCCAAGCAAGCGTGTAAAGGATCCTTTGACACCACGATCTTATGCATATTTCACGGAATCCAATCCTACTACATTAAATTAGACTCACTGGAAGGAAACCACCAGGGATAGATGGAAATCCATGGGCAAATCTGAGCTCTCTTTCCCCCCAGGATCCTCAGGGTTCCTATACAGTACCTTTATTGGAATTAAATTTCACCTAGAACTTCGACTACATTTGTACTAGATGCAGTAAGTGCTGTTATATAGAGAGCCCGCTTGTTTGTTTTTAAATACATTTCAGAGTGACAGGGTCAATCACCGCTCTTTTACTGAGATGGTCTGGCTAAATCATGACGGAAACTTCATTCCAGTTACAAGCCCGGGTTCTGCTGCCTTTACTGCTAGGTTTCTATCTCTCAGTGACAAATGCCTGGATTTGCCGGGCGTGTGTGCAACTCTTCTACTTCCCCGCGCACCCGCTGTTTCCCGACAGAAAACGAGAAACCCAATGTCTCCCAGAATCTAGCTACAAAGGCAGTGCCATCCGCAATTATATTTCCATTCCCTTCTCCTTCTAATCCCTCACTATGCGTCCCCAGCACAGGACTGGGACACCGGTTTAATCCCCCAAGACTCTGTACTGATAATCAGAATAACGAGATGGTGTGGCGAGGGAAAGCGAAGCAGCGTGGAGCCGGCGGAGAACCCTTACCTGCGGCCTCGGGGCTAGAGGTGTCGGAGATGGTGTGCACCTCCAGCCGGTGCTTGGCAGAATCCAAGGCCGAGCGCGGCTGGCCGGGGGTCAGGGCTGAAGCCATGACCAGGGCCGGCTGGTGGTGGTGGTGGTGGTGGCAGGAGGAGGAGGAAGAGGCGGAGGAGGAGGTGGAGGAAGCGGAGGAAGGGGAGGTGGAGCAGCACAGTTTATTCCCGGCTACCAGCCGCTCCAGTCTCAGCGGCTCTTTCAAGCAGTTCATCGGGCTGCGGGAGCCAGCCCGAGCTGCCGGGGGCTGCACACTGGGTGTGGATGTGCGCGCTACGTGTGTGGACAGAGGCGCAGCCCTCGGCGCGGGAGACGCGGCCGGAGAAGCTCCTCCGCCGCCTCCTTGTCAGTTTCACTGTGTCAGTTTCACTTCTCCCGCAGCAGGCAGCCCTGCTCGGCTCTCAAGGCGACGCTGCTGCCCCCCGCCGTCGCTGCCCTCCTCCTCCACCTCCTCCCGACGGGCGGCCGCCCCGTCGCATGAGCCTCTGCGGGTGAAAGCAGGAGAAACCCCGAAGAAGAGCGAAGGCACCCTCAGCCGTAGACTCCCGCGGCGGACCGCGCCGACCATGAATAAATCACCAGGCTGCCGACGGACTCGCGGGCCGGGCCAGAGTGACAGGCGCAGGTCGACTGTATTAGATCCAAGGCGTGGGCGGCTGCTGCAAGAGCAGGAGCCTCGACGGTCAGCTTTGCCTAGCTACGCAAGCCCCTCTCGGTCGCTGCACGTCTCCCCTCGCTCCGGTCTACCCAGCCAGGCGAGCGACGGACCCTGAGCAGCTCAGCAGCTTCCCTGTTTGCCTAACAACTTAAACCCAGAGGCGGCCTTCCCGGGGCGATGATATCACCCGGCCCCCTTTTCTGCCCTCCCTCCTGCCTCCCCCGCGTCCTAGACTCGCGGCTGAGACTCGGAGTGACGCACGCCGCGGCCAATCAGGAGGCGCTACGCCCCGGCGAAGGCTATAATAAGACCACCCTATCAGAAACTTAGGGCAGGGCTAAATTAAAAGTCTTGCTCTCTTGTCTCTCCCCCCCCCCCACCGCTCTTCCAGTCAGGTCTGCTCTCAAAGGCTTGCATTGCAAGGGAGCAAAGTGGGGTGTTAGAAAATAAGAACGGGGAAAGTCGTCTCCGATGGAAGCAATATTATTATGATTATTAACAATCGCAATTTTATTCTGATGGCGTTTGCAATTTGCAGAACGCTTTCCAACTCTTACTTTTTTAAAATATCAGGAGACAGCTAGATGTGCCCCGAAAATAACTTTGATAAAATGGCTAGGAAACCGACACCTAACTCTCCGGGAGAGACAGTTTTTGCTGCATTGAGAAGACTCTTTATCCAGCCTCGGAAGATTCGTTTCAACGATTCAGAAAATAAATCGCACTTTAAGGAGAAAATCTTAAAAAATAAATGCGCCACCAAGCCAATGGCAAGCCTTAAAAGCAGACTTGCCGGCTGGAAGCGTGAGGAAAGCACATCTCTTAAGACGGCAAGCGTCTGAACAGCTCGCAGTCACGAATGAAAAAGTACTCGGGAAATATGCCATGTTCACTGACACAAAACACGATCGTTTAAAATTGCCATTTTGGAAAACGTGAATTACTACTAGTCCAAAGTAAGATATATATCGAGAGACGGCCAGTTTTTCAATTGTCTATACATACCACCCACAGAATTTGAAAGGGCGATATATAAACGTAATAAAAATATATACATGAATGCAAATTTTCATTCAAATTCAATACTTTTATTTTTTTAAAAAAATCAAAGAACCCATTAAACCATATTTCTATTTCATATTTTGTAACTCAGTCCTAAACATATTAATTTGCAAACCAATTATTGGGGAAAAGTTGGGAGAAAGTCCCGTGAGAAGTCCAACGTGCAATAACATCGCGCGGTCGGTCCCATCATTTTCTTTATTTTCAGTTAAAATAACCCCCCAAATTAATTTATCATCCGGTTATTTTAATATGCCAATATAATGTCATCCATACATTTCTTCAAACGCAATGGGGGACGGACGGACTGGAGAAGACGACCCTATATATATATATAATTTAAACAATGTAAATTATGTTAAGTGAAAACCATATAAATAGACTATACGATCGATATGCTAGGTTAAATTTGATCCTTGTTTAAACTCTGATTTCAGGCACTAACAGAACCCCACCACAAGTCTCACGGTGGATTCCTTTGGTACGTAACCCCAGGTAAGCGCTATTTAAAACCGTGGGAGCCCCTTCCCAATAAATGTATTCAGAATTCATTCTTTACTATCGCATCCCCAATAAGGAAAACTTCCGTTCCTTCTTTCTCCCAGAATTATTTTCCCCACACGCACAATGTCACATTTTTGCCATGACGATAAAAGGACTTTGATATATTCTTACGCACAAGAATATATGTCTATCCATCTATCTGTATTAGAGCGAGAGAGAAAGTTAGGTTAATTAAGACAATTCAGTTCAAAAAATGCCCTTATATGAGCTTCCTATTGCGCTCTGCATGCGGGATTTGCTAATATTCTTCGGGTTTGGTTTTTTTAAAGTGTGACAATATAGTACAATCTTTGTTGGATCGAAAACAGAATCGTTGGAAACAGAATTTTTCTTAACCAAGCTGGGGGGGGGGGATCCTTTGCTTGGCCAGAATGCCCATTTAGATCAGAGATTCCCGAGAGAGGACGGAGGCTGTTATACCGACACAGGAAGAGAGAATTAACCCAATTAACCCCAATAGTTAGAAGATGATAGAAAACACATCCGATCTAGTGGATCCCTCAGTGTTACGCACTTTGCCAAATTTCTCCCTAGCCCCAAGAATCATCTAAGCACTGCATACATAGAACAGATCACAATCTTGCGCTCCCACATTCGTTAATACGAAATAACTACCTCTCTTGACTCCATATTCGCAGTTATCAACTCTGAATACTCCCGAGTAGAAGTACTCCTTTGCCATGGTTTAATTTTCCTGAGGGCCACGGCGAGGTTGAAGCTTCCATATGGTATCGCTAAAACCCGCCTTAGCTCATCTCAGAAGGCTTTTGGACAAGCTAAGGCGCAGTTGGTCCAAATGCCTCCATTCTCCAAGTTGTGGAGATAAAAAGCACCCAGCTTGGCTGAGAGGGGGACTCTGCAAACCATCCCCAATATCACCACCACCCTCCTCCAAACTAATGGTGGTCTTCTGGATTCTCTGCTTCCATCTCATCCCTCCTCATTTCGCTTCGAGACCGCTAAACTAGTCTGCGTATTGTTTTAGCAGTCTGTTGGTAAAGAAGGTCAAATTAATTTACATTCTGCTCATTATCCCGGTGTTTAAATGACGTGGTTTATCCCTGCGATTTGACAAAGGCGCTCCCTCTCTGTCTCTCCCCTCCACCGCTTTCCTTAGACCCCACTGCGTTTCGATGGAGACAATATTCTTACATTTGTAGTGGATTTTAATCTGATAAGACTCTAATTTCCTTAAGTCTTTTAAATAGGGGTTTTTAAACGATTCTAGCCGTTTTCTTATTGAATTTCCTCTAATTCCCCCAAGATCATAAAGTATATGTGTAAAGTAAATAGTTTTTCCCACAGCACCGGCAGCAGATGACCTATAAGTAAGTCAATAAGAATCCAGCGCCTTTCTGCACAATTTGTTTACTAATCATATCCCGGTTTCTGCTTAACCTCCCGGGGGCGACTGGGGGGTTCACACTCCACGCAAATCCCCTGAGGCCCTTCTGAATCAATGGAAGCCGTTGCAGGAGGCAACCAGCCACTCCAGACGCGGCGAGCGAGGATGGGAACGCGAGACCCACCCTGGGAGACAGGGCGGAAGCTTCCTCCACCTTCGCTGCAAAGCAAGCTGGATGGGATTGGGGAGAGAGAGAGGAAGGAAATGGACGGTGGCCTGGAATGTCTGTTCCCATATAGACAAGATCAGCACTTTGATCCCGTTTCAACAAATTCGAAATGCTACCCCCCTAAAGCGGATTACAGCCCCTCCTTCCCCTCTCGACAAGATCCATCTCAAGTGCAGTATGCTAGCCATGTCTACCTGTCAGTAAGTGGGGCTTACTCTCAGGAAGAGTTGCTATAGGACTGCAGCCTCTTAACCCGAAAATATATTCCGTGTGTAGATGCGCAGTTAAAAAATGCGTTAAGGAATCATTCACCCGCGTTTTAAACAAGCAAAAAATATGCACCTTGCTCCTGGAGTTCAGAAATCATAAAGATATACAAACACAAGCGAAGAGTTTGGCTAATGGACCTTATATGTCCAAAAGATGGCGATTAGGATATGCTCAGGTGTTTGGGGTATCTTTTCTATCCGTTGCAATTTCGTATACCTCCCTAAACACCTTTGCTTGGCATGGGAGGTCAGAGGAGAATTTGTGTGCTCTGAGCTAAAGTAAAGAGAAGTGCGTGTATTTTGGTGTAATGTAGAAGACAATGATTAGCCGCATAAAAACAACAACCTAACCCTAAACAAAATTGTTAGGAAGCAAATCCCACTGATTTCGATGGAACTGCCTTCCAAGAACCTTCAAGTGCAATCAATGGGAACTTCCAAGTCAATGTGTTTAAAATGGGTCAAAGCGGGATTAACTGTTCTGATAAGTAAACTACCGAATGAGACCTAGGCAGATTGCAAGGAACATGTGGGATGTTGTGTGACTATCTGGGCGTTTCCCTAAATGAAAACTGCCCAGGTTTCGTCTTGCTGGGATAGTTAGGGATGCACCTTCTCCGGGACTTATCTGGGAGATTCTTCCATGCTAGGCCTTAGATGCTAGCTCTACTCAAAAGTCTTGGGGTGGGGAGGTGTGTTCTGGAAAAGACCGAGGAAAATAAATGGGGTGTGTGAATCGATAGAGAATTCATAAGTAACAATATTAAAGAGAAACAAAATTAAACATAAAGACTAAAAAAATATAATGTGTCATAGCGTTTGCATGACTCACAAATCACCCACCGACCAAGGTGAATTACCCTCTCCGAGAATGTACCTGTCATAGCCGCAAACAAAGATGTCTTATGCTGAGTCAGATCATTGCTCCATCCAGTCCAGGACTGTTTACTTTCTAGGGTTTCAGGCTTTCACACCACATGCTACCTGAAACCTTCTTCACGTAAGCAGTGCTCTGCCACTGAGGCACGGTCCATCCCCAGCTGTGGGCAAGATCTAAAGTGGTACCTCCAAAAGGAACATGTGAAAATCCCTGGTGAACCAGGCCACTGGCCCATCTAGTAGGGTAGCTTGTTCAGGCCAACCAGATGCCTGCTGGAAGTCTGCAAGCAGGACCTGAGCGCAACAGGACCTTCCCAGCAGCTGATATTCCCAAGCATCCTGCCTCCGACAGAGGAGGCAGAAGATGACCATTGTGGCTCATAGCCACTGGCAACTTTATCCTCCGTGAATTGATAGCCGTTTAAAGCCATCCAAGCTGGTGGCCATCACTACAACTTGTGGGCCGCTCTCTCTAGATAAGGAATCCGGACAAGATCTGCAGGGGCTTATAGGGGACATCGTGCTTCCGTATGGGAGGCTTCTGGGACAGAAAAGTGTGTTTTTCGCGAGAGGTGTGTGGGACCACTTTCCTTTTATCCAATGCTAGCTCAGGGCCTGTCGGTCGGCAGAGTTTTGTTTTGCAGTTCAGACTGGCCAAAGCCAACCTTTGGTTTTCGAAAGAGAAAGGAGACCACTCTTACGCTAGAAAGAGCGAAGCTGTTCTGATTTCTTAAACTGCTTTGTTCATCCGACCAACCCAACAAAATCTGCCCTCTCCCGAGTCCCACACCATTCCTTGCACTCCGAGTTGTTTATCGCTCTATTCCTGAGCAGGACGTGAAAGCGGGGGCGGAGGAGGCAGTCCAATATTCGCTTGAACGTATTTCCTGGTGAATGTGCGTAAGATTGCAGCCCAAGGCAGGAACAAGGCGGCGTTTTCTTGCGCTACCACCAGCCCCCTCCATAAACTAGGACTTTCTTGCACAAGACCCATCAGACATTGCTCAAGTCCCATTCCTGGCAATGAGCAGAGTTCAGGATAATTTCCCGATGGCCGTTGCGTCGGCTGCAATCCTATACATTCTTACCCTTTTGAGTCAACAGATATAGGGTGGGTTTCTTTAAAGTAGGAACATCTTGTGGCCTTGGATGCAACAATGTCCAGCAGTTGCACGTTGTGCTTAGCAAATGATCCATCCAGTTCTACAAGTTTACCCTCGTTTCTACTGTTCCAACCCGCCTTCATCATCGACTGCCATACCCGACTGAATTACTTGACTCTTTAACAGCAAGAAGGAAATGACTACTGCTTGCCAAGTACAACGCTGACAGTTTTAAATAAATTTGGGGAAACCAGGGTGCGTTCCTTGCTTTGTGGCCAGCGAAGACTCACATCCATCCATCCATCTATCCATCCATCCATCTAAATGGCCATTCAAACGCTGAACTCGAAACGGGAGTCTGTTTAGATCTCACCTCTTCATCTGGTGACAATCTTTGCCTTATTAAATTAAATATTCCCTCACCACCGGTTGATAATCAAGGGGTCTGTCTCGCACCCTCTTCCAAGCGCTACATTTTGGGAACCACGTTGTTTCTTGGAAACAAATCTCATACTTTCAGTGATATTTCAATGACACTTCGCTTTTCTAGGATTCTTATAACCATAGCTAAGTGATAACCAATGGTATTCTTAAGCGACTGTGGTTAATAAACCGCACAAGAGACAACGTCCCCTATGTTTCAAAGAAGCAAAAAGCCAATTTAAAAATCCAGAGTAAATTCAGGTATAGGAGAGACTTAGCCCCCCAGAATCAGCCGATCATTTTGAAGCAGAAGCTACGCTCCAATAAGGCAAGCATTTCGCCATAAAGGGATGCATAGCTAAACTGAAGTGTTAGGATTTAAACCGGATTAGTTCCATTGATTCGGCTTAAAGTCTAATACTACGTCTTAACCGGTTTGTGGGTTGAGTTCTCTAATAGACAATAGAATTATCCTGAAATGATTCCTATGGGTTTCCCTATACTTTACAAACGAAGATCGCCAGAAATCACTAAGCAAAGGTTCCAGTATCAGGATTCTGAGTTGTTGTAGTTCTTAATTGATTAACCAATTAGGAATAGAGTTATGGAATCAAGGTATAAGAGGATACAAGAGGAGCCCCGTTGGATCAGAACAAAGGCCTGCTCAGACCACCATTCTCTATCCCTCAGCGGCCAGCTAGGTGTTTATAGGAAGTGCCTAAGCAGGACCTGAGCGCCAGAGCCCTCCATTAACCGCTGTTCTTCCCAGCCGTCTTTTCCTGGAGGTGAGATATCATTTAGCCATCGCGACTATAGCAGCAGGCATCACTTCAACAGGTTGGAGACGAACACAACGTTTGCACCTTTGAAGAAACAAGAGGGAAGAGAATACCAGAATACCAGGAAGGATCTGCCAGAATCTTTGACGCCATGGGGCCTAAACGCTTCCAGAGCGATTCAAAATTGTCTACAATTGTCCCACCCACCCCGCTCTGCCTCCAGAGAGCCCACTTGAAATCTGAAAAGACTGTAGCGAAGGAAGCGCAAGACGGTACTTGGTTCTCCTTTCTTTCTCTCACCCCTCATTTCCTTGGTCCATTCATACTATCAGGGCTACTGGAATTGCTGCTGCTACTACTAGAACAACATCCTAAACAAACAAATGGAATAAATATTCTTAAGGATAATACTGAAATGGAATGCGATTTGTTTGTTTGTTACATTTATCTCTCTCCCTTCAGTCCAAGGGAGGCCACTGCCACCAATGAGAAGAATTATTAAATAGAATAAATGCCGCTACTACTGTTGCTACTGTTACGACGACGACGACAACCACTTGGTGTTAGTTGTTGTTGTTGTTGTTATTATTATTATTATTATTATTATTATTATTTTGAAATATATTGGATCAATAAAAGGTTATCGTTACCTTGATATTTAGTGGTCATCCCACCCAAACGGGCTTTTTATCTCACAACAGCCTTGTGAGGTTGATCGGACCGATTGGCTCAGAGTTGCCCGATAACCTGCATCTCTACTGTGTGGCTGCAACCTTAGCCACACACAGTGGGTCTCGGAGGCATTGGTTATTGGAGTTCCTCCCCGCCTGGTTTCCTGCTTCTCTCGCTCCAAAGTCTGTTTAAGAAGAAGCCTTACGTGTCCGCAGGCATGTTCCCCTCTGCCACTCTCAGGATGCCAAATATCACGCTCTTTGCGCTCAGAAAAGTTCAACACAGATTGGTTGACCATCTGAACCCTAAACGGAGTCCATTGACTTCCCTCTGGAACGTGTGTGCACCAACCTGGTGGGACGTGCGGACTTCCTCTTCAGTCTGCCAGAGATGGCTCACATCTCTGTCCAGCATAGTGTCCAACCTTAACACACGGAGGGCGCTGTAGGTATTTTCGAATGGAGTTCAATCACATACCGGCAAAATATGGTTGCGCAATTAGAGTTGGACCCAAACTCCCCATCCCCAAAAAAGACGGGACTTCCAAAGGAAGCGACGGAGAAATGCACTGGAGAGTGTGGGACAGGCAGCGTGATGCAGTGGTTAGAGTCTCGAACTAGGAGCTGAGAGGCCAGTGTTCAAACCCCCAACTAGCCATGAAACTCACTAGGGTGACCTTGGCTCAGCCACTGCCTCTCAGTCTGACCCACTTCACAGGGTTCTTGTGAGGATCATATAGGGAAAGGGAAGCCACCTCGAACCCCCTTGGAGGAAACGGGGTCTATAAATGCAAGAAATTATTAATAATAATAATAATAATAATAATAATAGTAGTAGTAGTAGTAAATTGATGCAACGTTGTCTAATCTTCTCTCATACAAATCACTGTGGATGCTCGCTAAATAGGCAACGTCGTCTAACCTTCCCGCAAACAAATCAAGATGAACCTTCGGTAAGCAAGTCGTGGGGAACTCCGCCCCAACAACTGAGTTCATCTCAGATGTTTTGAAATGGAGATGTAGAAATCAGGAGCACACCTGCTCACTCAACCTCAGGCCATTGCATCCAGCACCTAAAATATGTAATAGTATTCAGGTTTCTTAGAACTTGAACGAGGTCCCCCACTTTCTTTCTTTTTTTTAATCTCACCTTGGTTAAAATCTGGTAGCGTCTGCTCTGGCCGGATACATTTACTATGGTCCCGGGTCAAGGTTGTCCATCCTTGATCCGGCAACGGACTCAAGGGAGAGCAAATGGGGCCAGCTACTACTCAGATTCAGTCAGATTTATTCAGTCAAATTTTAATTTGTCAAGATCTAGAATTTTGCAATAACAAAATCTGCACCTTCTAGATCAACAGGTTTTTTAGCATCCCATAGTGAATGTTCCTTAAATTCCCTCCGGCGGCCAGTAATCAATCTGGAATAAATAGAGACTCCGTTTCTCTGTGTTTACAGCCCCCCCCCCCCCCATTCTACACCCGGGAAAAACCAGTTTTCTCTTGAAACCGCTGTAGAGAGAAAATAAAATCTAAAAAACAAATTCCAGCCATTTTATCCTGAGGTAACTGGTTGGGAGAAATAAAAAATAATAATCTTTTTAGCTGGAGCAGGTGAGCTTCCCACCAATTTCCATCTCACTAAAGCGCCCGGGTCTGCACTCTGCAAAATGACTGGGTTGGCGCTCGGGCAGAGCCTCTGGATAGACCTGTTGTCGTTGTCTTTCTTTCTCTTTTTAAAACCCATTGGCTTGTTGTCTTTCGCCTGCCTCGGATTACCGACTATTCGCCTAGATGAAGAGCCATTAATTACCCATTCAGTCAATATTGGGAAGGCGACAAAGCTTTTTACATAGGATTAACGAGGCATCAGATTGTGCCATTAGTATATTCCTGCGCACGGCTAAAGCTTTCGTTATACATTGCTCCTTCCCTCCACCCGCAGTCGATCTGGCAACTGCTGCATATATTAGGGTCCGGCGACGGCGACGTGTGTGTGTGTGTGTGTGTGTGTGTGTGTGTGTGAGAGAGAGAGAGAGAGAGAGAGAGAGAGAGAGAGAGAGAGTGCGCAAAGGTAACTTGTTATCTCCATTTGGAGTAGTATTGGAAGGCGACATTGGACTCGATTTCGGAACAGCTGGCCTGGGGAGATGGGATCAGGCTCTCCCGGCTGGGGACGGATATGTGGGCAAGTCTCCGTGTTATTTAGCACAGCGGACAGGTTTCGAGTTAGAAATAGGAGCACCCGCCCCTCTCCCCCCCCCCATTCTCTTCCTGACTTCCCCTCCCTGCCTCGTCTGCAAATCCTCCAGGAGCTTTGCTCTCGGAAGATCCCTCTCAAGCCGAAAATAAAGTAAAATAAATCTAGTCTCTTACGCTCCACTCTTCTTAGCGTCAGGTGTACGGCTTTTCCTCCCTGCACAACGGTTCCTTAAATAAATTCCAAAGAAAGAAGATGAAATTGGGCTTTTTCATCACCACCGTCATCTTATCAGCAGTATTATCTGAGGCACTTTTCATGCGTACAAAAATGCTTCGTTCTGTCAACTGATTTCCCCGCCCCCTCACATCATCCTTGTAAGTCGGTGCGAGGTGGAAACTCCATGGTCAGGTGCAGTATATCACTGATCAACAGGTGGGTTTGAGAAAACCCAACAAGAGATGGCTTCTCAACTTTATTTTGAGCTTTTGAGAGGCATCTGATTGGCTACTGCCAATCACGGGAACGTGTGAACCTCAAGATATTAGACTCCAATTCCCATCAGCTTCACCCAGGTTGGCCAATAATCAGGGATGCTGGGAGATGTAGTTTGGATAGGCATCGCTTCCCTATTTACGTAATATGTCAAAGCGTGACATAACTAGGGAAGTATTAACGTAGCAGATAATTAAACTCGGTTCCCCGGTTCAGACTCAGCAGTTCGGCCGCTATTCAGGCTTAAAACTCCAGTTTGATGAATCACATTAATCTGTGTACTTTTGTGGAGTCAGCCCAATACATTTCGCTCCTCTCCCATTCCTTGTGAAGAAGCCAGTTGGCCTGGCCTACCTCACAGGGTTGTTGTGATGATAAAACGGGCAAGGGAAGTACCATGTCGGCCACCTAGAGAGCTCGCTGGAGGAAAGACGTAACAATGAAATCAATGAGAGAGCATCTTCTAGCAAACTATGGCAAAATTCTTAGAGGTCTTTTATTCGAGTAAACAGTGTGTACAGTACAGAGCAACCTGAAGACGCTCGTATTTGAAGCAACCTAGTTATGCTATGGTTGCCTGTACCTCCCCAGTCCTTTTGAAACTGCACTATAAGATACATAGCCTCATCCGGCGCTTTGGAAGCGAGTCCCCCTGGGTTCAGTGGGATGGATGTCCAAGCGAGGGGGTTCAGAAGTGCAGCCACAGCATCCCGGTAGACAAACAACAAAACAGGGCTAGGACAAGGAGCTGCAAGGATTCCCCCCCGCCTCCTCCTCCTCTCCTAGGCACGCACGCATAGAGAGCAGCCGCAATCCTGTGTACACTTACCTGGGATCAAGTCCCACTGGACTCAACGGGATTTATTTTTGATCTCTCTCTCTCTCTCTCTCTCTCTCTCTCTCTCTCTCTCTCTCTCACACACACACACACACACACACACGCTCACACACTTATACTATCACTTTGGATTTTTAATTGGAAGCCGGTTTGTAAACCAACTTTGCGTGGGAAGCAGGGTTCACACATAATGAGGGCGTGCTTTCCCACGACGCTGGAGTTTGTTGCGTTGTGGAATGTGAACCACATTGAAACTCTTCCGGGAATGAATAAGGACATCGAATTTATTTTAAGAAATAAACGAAATGTTGACTCTATGGGTTCCGAGTCCTCAAGAAAACGATTTAGCTGACAGAGCAATCCTCAACACGCCTTTTTTTTCCAGGAGTAGGTCCCACTGAGTTGAATGGAACTTGCTCCCTGGAAAAGGGCTTGACACGCGACTCGTGTTCTTTCCTGTTCACTAGATCCGAAAAAGGTTCCACAGGTCAGGCGTTATTTGGATTGTAAACCTGCCCGGAGCTTCACAGCAATATTGATTTGATGGTATTCTTGATCTAAGTGCCCCCCCGCCGCCGCCCTTGAATGGGTACCCTTGAGACAGAATTTAGCCCTTCTAAGTCCTCGTTAGAAGAACTGGAACCAGCGCCATTGATCTCAGTGGGACTAACTTCCTAGTAGGCATGGATATGGTTAGGTGGCAGACCCCACACAGATTTAAGTGGAAGAAATATTCAGCATATGCCAGCACGAATGTGGAAGGAAGAGCCTTCAGTCTTGCAGAAGGTCCCAGATACAGTGCCCGACATCTCCAGGTAGGACTGGCGATGTCCCCTGTCTGAAGCCCTGGAGACTCATAGAATCATAAAACTGTAGAATTGGCAGGGATTTTTTTGGAGGGGGTCATCGAGTCCAACCCCCTGCAACACAGGAATCCTACCCACAGCCGTCCCTGGGTGGGCTCAAACCAGCAACCTTCTGGTTACAAGTCAGACCCACACAGACCCATTGCACCACTGGCTCCCTTCAGTGTAGACAGCATTGAGTTGGATGGACACAGAATAAGTTTTTCCCACTGAAATCAATGGAACATGCAGGACAATGACTCCGAGGTATTTGTGCATTAGGACTACAGCCTTGGAAAGGGGTACAACGTTGGCTGTGATTGGCTTTAAAAATTAGTGAACAACAGGTAGCACTTATCAAGCAAATCCTAATCGATTGCTCGCATGTTTTCAGTCAACTAAGCGACTAATGCAACCATCGAATCTTCATACGGGAAAAAGCAATGGCTTTACATTAAAAAAAGCAACGATTTTGGCTTTTTTAAATGATGGACCCATGTGAAGAATAGAGTCCCTCTCACAAGGAACACAATGCCTCCCTTAAGACGCGCTGATACTTGTATTTAAAATAATGATAAAGTTTTAAAAAGGAGGTCTATTAATTAAGAAGGGCATATTTTTAGTGGATCACTGTGTCTGAAACTCGATTAATCTGTCAGATTCTTGCCTAAATAATAACACTGCGGCCCCATTTAATGTTGTTGTTGTTGCTGTTAACTAAGTATTTGGCCTTAGCTAAACTTTGAAGGTATACATTTGTTTTTTTCTGAGACTTATATGCCGCTTTTCAGGGATCAGCACTGCTACACTCCCTCCTCGAGCTGATCTGTCTAGCCCTAGGGATAGAGCTACCTTAGACCACCGGTCCGTTTAGCTCGGCATTGTCCACATTTACTGACAGGGAGCCTCCAACCTTTCAGACAAGGGCATCCCCAGCCCTACCCTGGAGATGCCGGGGATTGAACCTGGGACCTTCTGCATGCTAGGCAAAAGTATTACCACTGAACTATGGCCCTTCCTCGACTTGGCTCTGAAAGGTTTGGTGAAGCTTCTGCCGGGCTCATATTTAAGCAAAGTGACGGAAAATATTTAAGCGGGTGACGGAAATGCCACATAGTCTTCCTACAGCGAGATGTGGACAGACAGGGCTGTTCCTATGGGATCGAAAAACTACACAGGGGCCCCAGATCCTCTACACCTTTAATCGGAAAATAGACCCACTGTAGCCAGTCGAACTTGCTTTCCCCTACCACGAATCTTCACATAGAAGTGCATCTTACACGCCTGAAAGAGGCTATTATTTATCTGACATACTGATCTATTATTATGCAAGAACCGACTTTCAGGATCGCAGCCGAGGTGTTGGGGTTAAACTAAATGAAACCCGGATCTACTTCAGTTTAATTGGATTTCGCATATGTATCTAATTCAACACCCCCACTTCAGTAAACAAATAATTGAATTAAATTAGCCTATCACGCATGAATTAACCAGGAACAGACTGGCATACTGTACCTACTTACCTGGAAGTAAATCCTATTGAACTCAGGGGAACTTACTTCTGAGTAGATATGTATAGGATTTAACCAATGACCACATCCTTTTTAAAACAAACAAATAAAAAACCCCTAAAATGTTGCCCTCATTTCGGGAAGTCAATATATGAGCTTGGTATGTTACTGTTACCTGGGAAATGCTACAAGCTTTTAACGGGAAGTTTATGCAGGCATTTTCGTTGTTTTTTTAAAAGCACCTACCCCCAAAATACTTCTTGCTTTCCATCAACCATCGAGGACTTGTGGGTTAAAATATAAAGAAATACTCGCATTTTCAACGCCCTAATTTGCAGTGCCTAGGGTTGTGTTGGCTTTAACAAAACTACCTTGCAGAGGAAGTTTCAAGAAGCGAACTGAAAAGAGACATCCAGGCGACTGACAATAAACTCCTCTTTCCTGAGGTACTCAAAACCCGATCCAGATAATCTCCACTCATTCCTTCTTTCCAGGAAGCAAGGAAGCAAGGTTGAAATGAACGGGACCACCCCACCTGGCAAGAACACCAGTCACATCCAAGTCCCATTGCACTAGACAACGCGGCAACTAGGCAACTTGGGAAGACAGGCGAACTAATGCCAGTGTACTGGAAGAAGCAACGATCACAAGTGTCGAAGCAATGATTCTTCAACATCAACTTCGTTGGACTGGTCATGTTGTTCGGATTCCTGATTATCGTCTGCCAAAGCAACTACTCTATTCCGAACCTAAAAATGGAAAGCATAATGCTGGCAGCCAACAAAAGAGGTTTAAAGACTCTCTCAAGGCAAACCTAAAAAAATGTAGCATAAATACCGGCAACTGGGAAACGCTGGCCTTGTGAGCGCTCCGATTGGAGAACAGGCTTTTTACCAAAGGTGTCATGGTCTTTGAAGATGCTGGAACTCAGAACGAAAGGGAGAAACGTGCCAAGAGGAAGGCAGGTTTGGCAAACCCTCACCGTTATCAACTCCCACCCCCCAAAAAAACCAAACCCCTATGTCCCCACTGTGGAAGGACGTGTGGATCTAGAATTGGCTTCCGCAGTCACTTACAGACTCACTTCCATGTTCATGGAAGACAATCTTACTCGGCCATGAGTGATGCCAAAGAAGAAAAAGAAGTTGTTAAGCCAGGCCATCCTGCTCTGGTGGAGCCCCCGTTCATTTCAATGGGGCTTGCGCAGGAGACCTTCCTGGCAGATCCCGCACTTTTGTAGTTGAAACGTCTAGAGTTAGAAAATCTATGAATACATTTGAGGACATCTTCGAAGTGCCACAAGACTAGGCGTAGTTTTCCCTTTAACAGAGTGACACAGCTACCCTTCTGAAAATCGTTTACTTGGGGAGTAAGGATTTAATACGCTGGCCAAGCCTTTCCAGTCCTCAATCAGTGGGACTTTTCTCTGGGAAAGAGCGTTTGGGGATGGTGTCTGCTCTTAAGCATGGTTGGTGTATGTGTGTGTGTGTGGGGGGGGGAGGTGAAAAGGAAACACTTAAATCTCACTTATTTAAAAAGGCAATCAAAGCTAAACATTTGCGTCAAACTTTCTCACTTCAGGTTTATGGGAGCTCCTTTCTCTCTTCCCAACCCAGAACAAGAGGTGCTATGTTCACAAAGGATTAAGGAACAGGGCACCCAGGGTGCATCTCAGCCAAGGACTTTGTTTTCAGTGTCAGAAATGAGGTCCCCATCCATAGACACAAATCCATTCCAGGTTTTCTCCCCAAACTTGCTTACCATCACCAGCCTATTTTGAAGACAATAACAACCACCACCACCAGAATCTGATGTTATCCTTAATCTACTGCAAGTCTCCCAGAGATCTACCAGTCAATCCGGATGTACGCTTTGCCTAGCCATGTCTGGCTGCTCAGTTTAGTTCTGTCATCTCCACACATTGGTCAGTCCCTTCCGCCATGAAGATGGTCACCATTGAGAATCCATTGTACCAAAGGCCAATGGATTGCATTGCTATTATACCGTGAAGGCCAATGGATTCCTTAGATAGGACAGAACAGCCCGAAACTTACTTCAGCCGAAATATCTGGTCTGAAGCCGGTTTCGTGCCACTCTTTCCACTGCAACAAATCAACCTACAGTGCAATCCTGTGGGTGTCTACTGGGAAGTGCCATTGAGTTGGGACTTATTTCCAGGTAAGCGTGTATCGGATGGCAGCCGTTGAATCGAATTCGTAGGCTAAACTTGCGTGTATGTGTGTTTTAACAACAACACCCCCCCACCAATGGTCTTTATATGTTTACATAGCAATTTCCCTTCTGATTTCAGAGGGTGAAAAACAGACTCACGGATCATTGTGCAGGGCAGGAAATGTAACATGTAGATACAAAACCCCAGGCTCTTAATGAACGGTTAGAAAAATAGCCACTTGTTTCTCAGCGAGAAGAGTGAAAAGGTCACGGAGCATTTGGAAATGCTGTGATTCCAAATCTAAGCTCTCGCTCAGAAGTCGGATTGCTTGATGTCAGTGCAACTGGCGTTCGACGGAGCATCCCGGAATTACTTAAGGCGGACTACATGCTCCTCCTTCAGATTGGCTGAATAGCGCAGGAAGATCTCTTTCAGCGGGTGTTTCTACGTGGAATTGGAAGGTCCTCGTCTCAGTTCGTAAATGCGGCCAATTAGCGAAGTCTATATTAATTAGTCAGCAATCAAAGATTCTGTTCTGAAGGTGGCACGAATACAGGCGCTTAGGAGCACATCTGGGCATCTGAATATATTAAACAGAACCCGTCCTCCTTTTCAGTGGGGCTCCGATCGATCTACGAAACCATATATGACACAGCCTTCTAAGTATGATGTCTCAGAAGAACGTCCCACGGAATTCTATAGGGTTCACTCCCAAGCAAGTGTGTAGCTTAAAGCACGCTCAACACCAAGATCCTTACGCATGTCTCCTCATAAGTAAGCCAAATTGGGCTCAGTGGGGGTTACTCTCAGGTAAGTGCAAGTGCAGCCTAAAAAGTGACCTCCATCGTTAAGACTCTCATTTCCCTTGGTAGACGGGCGCTATAATAATCACCTGTTACTTGAGTTGAAGAAATGACTTTTCACTCATTTTACCATCAGATAAAACCGACCTGCTTCCAAGTAAAAGTGCACTAGGAAGGCCTTTGTCTTATCTTTCAGTCACGATCAAAACAGGGATTTTAACATCTTGATTTCAATAGTAGGATGTAAAGCATCGAATCCTTACTCTAAAGTAGCTCTCTCCCACCCCACCCCACACTGCAGAAAATGCGATGGTTTTGTAATGTTGGTAGTATCAGCATATCTTGATCTGTTACACAAAGCTTAAATCAATGCGGCCTCTCTATGCCACTTACCTCGGAATAAGCCCCAATAGGATTTACTTCTGAGTAGACATATAAAGGATTGTGTTTTGTATTCTATTTTAAATAGTGGGAAAATGCGTGTTTCTGAAGGAATATACCTACCGGTCATCAAGAGGAAAGTTTAAAACTAACCCCCCCCCTTTTAAAATTATACAAAGCTTTCAGTTTTCTATGTAAAAAGAACTGGTATGCAATCGGAGTCTAGGAAATCAGTGGATGTCGACTGAAAACAATTGACCAGTTCAGCTATTTGTGGTGGGTGGGTGTGCGTTAGAGAGAGAGAGAGACTATGTTACTTCATGCCACTGTTTATCACAGAAGTTACATTCTTAACACAGTCTCTTCTCCTTTAATATTAATTTAGATTAGTATATCTTATGCCAGCAAAATTAGGTTGGCATCAGATAAGGCAGAAATCATGGCACCGCAATGTCTTTGTTTTCTAGCCTGGGAGATACTGTGTAACTCGTTCGCTCTAAGCTGCTCCAAGTAAAATCAAGCAGAGCTCACTTTGTGTCAGAGAGTTGTGGTAAGATAAGGTCTATTATTTTGTAAGCATTTTGTATGGGGCCTCTCCAGTGGTGGCACCTCATTTGGAGCCCTTGATGGTGCCAGTCAAAAACATTCTAAACTGAGAGGCTACTAGTTATGCTTGTGGTCTTTTTTGGGTGGGTGCTCATTCTTTTAAGTGGGGTGGGATTTGTTCCATATATATATATATATATATATATATATATATATATATATATATATATATATATATATATATTCCAAGTAAACATTCAGAAGGATTGAGCTGCCTCGATTCCTGTTTCGGAAAGGAACATGCCAGCTTTTCTAATGATGTCAGGCATCAAGCGAAGGGTACCTGACTGCGCCTTCGCGGATGCCTCCGGCCCTTCCCAGCCCTCTGACGTTGCCATGTTGCTCTTTTGCGTCGTCTAAGGCGAAGACGCCCCTGCCTTGAATTTAGTGAGAGTTTGTATGGGAGTTTGGTTGAGGCTGCTGCTGTTTGGGGTGGGGAGAATCGCCCACTGCTTCGGGAGAGGATTGCTGCTTACCGAGGACACCTCGGGACCACAGAGACAAGCTCAGTACAATTGTTACACCCTTCACGCGGAAAATCCCGAACCAAATTAACTTTGGCAAACAAGCCTTTTCGTCCAGAATTTACCCGCTCCCCGCCCCACCCCGCACACAGACCGCGCTGCCCGCAGTTCCCATGGACCTGAGCAGCAGAGGGCGCTGTTGCACTTCCTTTAGGTCGAAGCGCAGCGCTGGCGATTAAAGCCGAAAGAGGGGAGATTGGGCCGGGGAGGCGCACAAACATCACCAGGGCGGCCGCGTAGAATCCAACAGCTGCTAAAGAAAGCTTTAAAAGGCAGAAGCAATAGAAGTGCCCCGCCCCACCCGCGCACCGCTTTCCTGGCCCACACACAATACGCTATATATTGTGGTTGCAACTTGAATCTCGTTCGACTGGGCGCAGTGATACAAGATCGCACCTATCAACCTTTTCTAGGAGACACCGATGGGAATAGGGGGGGGGGGATAGGGGAGGCTAGATTCAAGTGCAAGGCTGACCAGAAAGGGGTGGGCAGACTCACCATTGGCGCTGGGGTGTTGCCTTCCGAACAGTTTGCTGCTAGAAGCTTCCTTCCTGCTCTCTGGAGAATCATTGAATTCTCCTTTTTTAATATCAGAGTCTTTGGAGAAAAGGCATTCAACAGCAGAAGGTTGTACCCCTGAGAGAGAGGGAGAGGGAAAAAGAAAAAGAAAAAGAAAAAGAAAAAGAAAAAGAAAAAGAAAAAGAAAAAGAAAAAGAAAAAGAAAAAGAAAAAGAAAAAGAAAAAGAGGGTCGTGGATCGGGAGAAGGAAAGGCCAGGCAAGCAGGCAGAGAGAGCGACGGAAGGGGGACAAAGAAAGAGAGACAGCGAGTTAGGGAAAGTGCGTTTGGAAAGCAAGCACGCTTAGAACACGTTTGTGGAAAGGGCAGTCCCGTCTCATACCCCCCAACCCAACCCAACCCTGGGACTCCCCGCTCCTCCGCTTTCTCTGCCTTGGACCAGGAGTAGCCACCCCAGCAGCCTGCCTTAGCCAGGCCAATGGGCATCCTGGACTTTACACAGAGCTCTGCGGCAGAGATCAAACACGGCAGAGATAGGAAACACTGGGTCTAGCAGGACGCCTCGAATCGAGGTGCCAGGATAGGAAACTCAAGGGCGCTGGAACCACAGTCCAGCTAAGCCGGAGTTCGAAGACTGAAAGCCAGGCTAGTCCCGATCCCTTCAGTGAATCTTCACCCCTCGATTCCTACTCTCAACACAGAAGCATCAAATCTGCGTTGCAATACTGTGATAAAAATAAATAAATAAATTACGCAACCTTTGGTTCTTCGGAAATCGGTTAACTTTTATCTTCCTTGGCCTTTGGCTGATGGGAGCTGGGCTCCAACAAACAGCCAGAAGGCCACAGGACACCCCCCCCCCTCAACTGGATTAGGGATTGGGCTGCAAATGGGATGGGGATGGAAGTGGACACTGGGGGTGGTTCTCTTTGCCAGGACATCCTTCGGTAGATATTATGCATACATCCGCGTGCCCATCACCCAGGTGCTTTAACAGATTTTTAAAAACACAACCCACCCACAAATCAAAACAAATGCACACCGCATGTCGACATCATTCTCGCGAAGTGTAAATCGATGGGAAATATCTCTCTTACCTAACTGAACGCAAGCCGATACAAGTTTACGACAGTTGGACTCCATAACCCGTTATCTGCAAAACATTAGATGCATTAGATGCATATGGGCGTTAAGAAGACACACAGAATGAAGCCGAGCGCCTCTTAAAAGATGTCTTAAGCAAAGGAAAGAAAAACAAAACAAAACACGTAATAGTTGCCTAGTTTACCATCGGTTTTTTTCCCCCGGTCTGGAGAAGAAAGGAGGTGAAAAGTGGGGGGCGGCAGATGTTTGGTTGGAGGGAGGTGCCTGCAATCCTAAACACATTCGGTGGGACTTAACTTCGTGGGCGGAGAGGGGAGTATGGTTAGGCTTGTGTTGCTGGTTTATTTCCTCTTTGGGCATTTAAACGCAAGAGGAAGGGGAGGGCGGAGATCCCTACGCGATTTTTTTTTAGTCCCGGCTCCAAGTCCAGGAAAATCGAGGTTTGTTTGTTTGTTTAAAATCGATTGAACCACATCTTCTGGAACTCAAAGAGAGTCGGTTTGACTGGGTGGTGTGGTTCGGGCTTTTTGGTTTGGGAGAAAATTAATGTGATACCTGGCCATTCAACTTCCCTCTTCCTTGTGTCTCAGTTTTGGTGTTTAAAGACCTACTATGGAATATATAAGGCAGAAAATAGTAGTAGTAATAGTAATAATAATACACAATTATCCGCATCCTCACCAATGCAAAACTAATGTAAATTAATGTGCATCATTTGACGCGTGGAATCTGAGTAATGCCCATCGTCTCTAGGGATATTTCTCACTTGACATAACCGTCTCAATTCAGAAACACTTGAAAGAATTATTATTGTGGGGAGGGGTGTTGGGATTGGACTTCCCTTAGGTTTGTAAAAACAAACAAACCTGTGGCTGTAGTCAGGCGCTACCCACTCTGTGCCTTGCAGGGAAGACAGAGAGAGAAAATAGCTTTGCTCAGCTTGTCTAATGAAAATGTCTTTGAATGGAATTTACCCTTCTTCCTCTGTAAAAAGCTTCGTTCAGTTTCACTAACCTACCAGGGGGACCTTCACTAGCCAAATTTGAAGCGACGCGCTGCTGTCAATGGGACTGGCCTACCCTAGTGATGTAGAATCCTGACCCTTTAATTCTTTGTTGCAAAAGTAGGCCCGATTGAAACTCAATAGGATGCACTTCCGGTGCTCCGATCCCAGACACTTCCTACACATCGAGGAGAAAACAGGAGGATCGGGCGCATAAGGTTGCGCACTTACCTGGGAGCAAGTCGTACTAAACTTCCTGCGACTTAATTCCCAGTAAATGCAGGGTTAGGATCGGGCAACTAATTAATTAGGCTCAGCCAGATCCTATGCCGAGCTAGGCGTGCCTAAACCCATTCAAATAATGCAACCAGCTGCTTCCCTGAATTGAAAATTAAAGCCTGCGCGGTCTTTCCTCTTTTGTCCGACTTTTAAAAAGTTGCCACCATTTAAGTAAAGAGGAGAAGGGATTTGGAGATTCGTAGCTCTCATTATAGAACTAATCTAGAAAAACAGCCGGGATGCAAAGTGGCCGGGTTTATTTTCAGGGACATGGGGGGGGGTGTGTGTGCACATTTACCTCCCGCCCCCCAGTGAGAGAAAAAAATGCACAAAATCAAAAAGAAAGAAGACATTCTCGTGAATGACTGTGCCGGGCAGTCCAGGGACTTTCATTCTGCGGAAATTTGGTGCCCCCGAATTTAAGAAGGAGATTCCCTTAAAATGAGGGCTGAGTTCACCCCGATCAGAGACGGAACTTGTGCAATCCGTCGTGAGTTTTGGCTCTCTGCAGTCACGGAGAAATTGACCAGGATAAGCTCGCTGACTCCTCCAACCAGGTAGGTATACAGAACCTCCCGGTCCTATTCTTGTAGAAGGGATTTCGAAAACCGTTCTAAACACCTTCAGGGGAATTGGCTGATGACCCGCGGAGCGAGAGGAAAAGAGGGTCCCCCAACGCAGACCACCGCCTAGCCAGGGCTCCCACCCCGCTTGGTTTACACGTAGGGCACCCTCAGGAGGCCTCCTTCGGAAGAGCTCTGGGGTGCCACATTTGGAAGCTGCGGGTTTTAGTAATTCTGAGGGTCCCCCCCCCCTTCTTTAAAGGTGGGGGAAATCTCAGGATTAGTGCCTGATTGAGATGTCTGTTCGGGAGATATTACAAAAATCATTATCAGCGCTCTCTACTAACTCGATATGAAGTAACACAGATGGGATTTTATTAGTCCAGGCTTCAGATGTTTACTTATGATAATTTGGGTGAAAAATTTGCATGTCATCATCGTTTGGGTAATTTCCCCCTTTGAAACCCCCCTCCCCCATTTCAATGGCGCTCCTCTATTAGCCGGTGCTTATCCTTCTTTAGAAATCTGAAACGGATAAATAAATATGACTAAGAAGCGGGTTAAGATTTTAGAGGGGGGAACCGCCATCGACAGCATTTTTTTTTTAAGATTCCGAATACGATCCCTAATCGAATATCCTAATAGCATCACCCATATCCTGAGCGCGTTTACTTGCAAACGCTTCCCCTTGCAATGCAACTTATTTTTTCCCCAATTGAAGGGTGCAATCCGTAGGTTCTTACTTAAGGGAGAAGTCTCACTCAGTTCCCTGGGACCAGGCTGCACGTGGATTTAGGATCGCAGCCTTATTTCGAAGCCGATGGGCCTTCTTTTCAACTAACGGCCAGATCCTAAGCTTAATACCCAAGTGGGTCCCACTGAAATAAATGAGACATCATTCCAGGTAAATATGCAGAGGATCGGGGCACCCGAAAGGTCAGTGAATGTTTATTTCTTGAGACAACTCTCAGAATTCTAATAGGGCCGAGCCATTTATATTCCCAGCTCCAGGGAGCCGAAAGAGGATGGCTCGCTGAGTGTATGAAACGCCCTTTCCAATAAAGAGGCCTAGTATGTGAGCTGTGGTGAAATTGTTAAGGAAGGCAATTAAGAAAACCCCCTAATTCCTCTCTGATGATCCTTAAACCGGTTCTGTCAAGACAAGCCTCGCATGACAAATTTGGTCGCCCTGTTTCAACGCCTACCTTGATGGCTAATTTATCTAACCACCTGAGACGCGCAATTTATTTTTCTCTGTTTTTAAGTCGCCTCCCCCCCCTCCAACCTTCTTCCAAAATCTGGACAAGATTATATCCTGCAAAGACAGACATATAACCACCTGGAATGTCAACAGTTATAATTATCCACACTTAAAAAAAACCCTTCTGCCATTCATATGTATATTAATATTTATTTTATTACAGGGTTTCCAGGGCTCTTAAGAAATAAACAGTTTTGCAGCACAAACCTAAGCACATTTATTGGGGGGGGGCGGGAGTCACCACCGATTGTCAGATTGCAGTGTGTGTTGCGGAGGTGGGGGCACAATTTAGCGCTGTAAATAAATTGTCACGCTAAATCGATTCTGAAAGACCCAGGTCCTAATTATATCCATAACTACATAACTGTTTGTTTCTCCGTCTATCTACATCACAAAAACGGGGGAAGGTGAGTAAATCAGGCCGATTACATGGGATCTGTAGGAACTTTTCACGAGTAACTCCACAAGCTTTCCGCCATATTACTAATATTAGCTTCCTATGCTAAACTGATTTAGGTGGAAGGAATCCCATTGATTAAATCAATGCGGCTTATTACAAAATCATTTGGGGGAGGGTAATAGGGTGATCAGAACTAAAACTAGATTCTTGTTCATTTGCAAATCCGATCGATCTTTAACCCACTTTTGCTCGTCCCTTATTTAATTTTGTTGTATTATTATGATTTAAAATACTATTTTAGGCGTGTAGCAAAATTTGCACCATTTAAGACGCTGTTAACTATTTTACAAGCAAGCAACGCGAATCACAATTAAATAATAATAAAGATACCCTCCCCCACACTTTTAAAAATGGTTTAGCAAAATTCGCGTCTTTAAGCTGTTCTCAGATATTTTTATCAGCAACATGCAGCGAGGCATACAATTAAATGATAATTACCGAGAGAAAAATAAAATAAAATATTATTGATGGCAGATTAGAAACCAGAATTTGGAGGGGCTTCTTTTCTGTTTTTCTAGGAAGTGAGGAAATTGAATTGGTGGCTGACTGCAGACAGCAGCAGAACCCTAACCGATTTTGTACACACACAAGTCAGTTTAAACTCTTTTTTTTAAAAAAATGCCAATTCGGACCTTATTTTGTAACTGAAACAAGGCCCGGACCAAAAGGAGAACAAAAATATACAAGCGGCATATGCATAAGGCATCGCCTGTATTTGTTTCCGTTACTTTAAGGATCTGCAAACCTTAAATGCGAGACAGACAGGCAGAGAGAGAGAAACTACAATATACATGACGTTTCCCTCCAGAGGAATGCCGTTTACTTAGGCGTGCGCTGAGAGGAAACTTTTGCAAAACTAGGCAAATTTCCTAGGAAAGCAGCACTTTCTTCTTGCCAGTGCAACCCCTTTGTTAATTTATTAAACTTCTTTTTCTGATGCCTTTTAAAAAGAAAGGGGGGGGGGGATAGGGAGGGTGTGTGGGTGTAAAGGAAAATGATTCATTTTGCATTTGAAGAAGCAGCGGATTAACCTTTAGGAGTAGGGAGTGAAACTGGCCACGAACCTTTGGAGGAAGCTTGGTGTGTGTTTGTGTTAAATCCTAATACACTGTAACTAGTAACCTGCAGCTGGTATACTTAACTGGTAGCGCGTTAGTAGCTTTCTGGTGCAAATAGTCGTGGGAGTAGCTGCAGCACCCCTCATCATAGTGGTACTGATGGAGATGACTATTATGTTTACTGTTGTTACGCCAATTAGAAGACAAGGGTAATTTATTGTCTTTCCTTGGCGATCAGCGTTGGCTGACTCTTCCAAGCCTAGCGAGAGCCCAGCCATTCCAAACCGACGGCTCGCGAAAGGAAAGGTAGCCAATTGGGTCTACAAACGGCCCCAGATCAGAAAGGCCTGCTGCAGGTCCTTCGCCTCGACTCCTCTTTTCTTTTAACATCCCCCTGGGGGGAGGAGGCCGGTCCCCCAAGACGTCTGGTTTAAGCTGGAGTCCTTGGTTTAAACTGCGAGCGCGCGAAAAGGGGTGGGGTGGGGGGCACTGCTTTTGGCAAGCCCACAGCCAACCCTCCCCAAAGCCCCCCAGCCCACACACCCCATTTATAACTGCAAACACACACACACCCCAAGGTCTGCGGCCAGCCCAGACGGCCCCCTCCGCTCGCCCCCCAAACGCCACAAATCACCCTTCGGGGCGAGTCTGGCGAAGTGGAACCAATTGGCCGATTCACATTATCTCACACCGCCGGGCCAAAGGCAGCGACGGGCCTCCCTGGCTCTGCTTACCGGCTCCCTTTGCAAGCGCGCGTCGCTCTCTCTGTTTTCCCCCCTTCGCCCTCCCTGATCGCCGCCGCCGCCTTCTTCGTCTTCTTCTTCTGGGCCGAAGCTTTTAGCAAATCCCAGGCTCGAGGTGAGAGTTGGTGGACGACTCGAGTCGCCCACAGACGCCTCCTCCGCCTCCTCCAGCAAGCGCAGCAGCAGCAGCTCCACCACTACGGCCAGCCCGGGACGGCGAGGAAGCCGGAGCAAGGCAAGGATCCCCAAGGAGAAAGGAAGGCTGGCCGGCAGGCGCGCGGCGTTCCGTCGAGGGGGCCACGGCGGGAGGGAGCTGTTGGCCGCGGCTCGACGGCAGGCAGGCTGGCAAGCTGGCAAGCAGGCTGGCAGGCAGGCAGGCAGGCTCCTGGCGGCTTCGCTGCGGGACCGCTGTGCTTTCCCGGGGCGGACACGCTGCCTGTGTCTCTCTGCCTTTCTTCGCCTCTCCTCGGGCTCCTCTCGCCTCGCTCTGCCTGGCCAGGGAGCCGCGTGACGTCAGCAGAGATTCCACCAAACTCAACTCCGCTGCGGAGCAGAGAGACGACCGGGCGGGGGGGGGGAGCGAAGTGCAGGGGGCGCAGTTGGGAGAAGACCTGAGAGAGAGAGAGACAGACAGACAGAGAGAGAGAGAGAGAGAGAGAGAAGGAGGAGGATGGATAGATGGACAGACGGATCGACCTGAAGGCTGGGCGGAGAGCAGAGAGTCAAACCATCAGTAGACCGAGGCGGCGATGCTCTGCGCGCTGCCTTGAGAGAGTAAGCCCCGTGGAAGCGCCCTGTGCAAGGAAAGGCCCCGATCCTAGCCTACATTCCCCGAAATCCAGGTAGACACTGAAATAGCGCTAGGTGGAATCGAGGTGGTGGATGGCCTAAGAAACAAAAGGAGATGAGATCTCTGGGTCGAGGGAGAAACCGATGGTCCCAGGAATATGGACGTGACAAAGCCAACCCCCCCCCCCGACAGCCCACCACAAAGGGAAAGCAGAAAGGCGAAGGAGCTGCGTTAGGAGCGCGGGGGGTGCATGAAAGTGGGAGAGGCGCTTTCCAGGAAGGTTTCAGGGGAGCGATGTAAAGATCTTGAAAGGTTTATGTCCCCCCACCGCCCAAACACGTTGCCCTGTTACGCGCAAGTGGCCAAGATTTCTTTGACAAGGAGGCGAAAGGAGACCGAGCCATAGCAAAGCGAAAGGGAAAGAGTGTGTGTGTGTGGATCCCCAGAGGGAAAGTTGGTAGTGAAAGGAACAAAAGAGTCCAAGGAGAAGGTAAAGATCAAGACCCGAAAGGGAAAGGAAGCGGCGCAAGGAAAGTGGGAAGGAAATGCACGGCTGCGTGGGGCTGCGAGCCAGCGCGAAGAGAGGCCGGGTCACTCCGCCGAGGACGCTCGCAAGAGTTCAAAGTCATTTCTAGCTAAAAAGAGGGAGCGGGAAGGGGAAAAAACAAAACATGTCCACGTTACAGTTCGCAGCTGGGAAAGTTGAGGGAGGGGAAAGAGAAGAGTTTCTGGCCACTTTTAAAGGAATGGATTGCGACGTACAAGCCCCAGATGCGCATTTAAGTGTAGAATTTCCTTTGCTGTATGGGCACCCATCAAGTTCACGTGGGGTCACTGATAACTCATTTTTTAAAATGACGAGGTTACGTTTGGGGGTGGGGTGGGGAGGAAAGAGAGAGAGAGAGAGAGGAGTGGAAGGCGGAAGATGCGATGCTTCAAAGCTCAGCAGCATTTGGAGTCGCGTCTGCAGGAGTGGATCTGTGGCCTACTCACGACTCCGGAGTAAGCCTTTTTGAGCTCAGTAGGATTTATGTCCGAGGGAAGGTCGATGACTCCACCTTCCTCCCTACTAAGAGTGCATATGTTCATCCCCCCCAAAAAAGTTTATCATGTCGATTTATTACCTTGCTCATTAATATTTTGCATGTGTTAAACAGAAACACTAGGAAAGCTCGATGGAAGACGATGGCGGATATTCTTGACAAAAGTTAAACTGCACACACTAGATACAAACACTGCGAAAACTGGGTTGCCGTTTTTAAAAATGTTACTTGTATTTATTACTCACAATAAAATAAGTTCAACTGTAAAAAACAAAAAAAACACAGTCTTTCCATTGTAAAAAGGAGTTTTAGTTTCCTATCATTAACAGCTTAATTCGATTTTATTGCATTTTCTGCATTTCAGAAATTAGTAAAACTAAAATCTGTACTAAACAAACAAATGTTACGTACGCACATAGAAAACAAGCTGTTTTAGGCTAGACGCTATTGCTATTGCCATTACGTTACTTGGGAGGTGGTGGAAAATTTAACCAAATTGGTGATGCAAATAAGTGGACGTCATTTTGGTCGCTTCTGCCGTTAAAGCGTCCCAGGGACACGTGATTTACTTTTGAGTACTGGTACTGTAGTATGGATCAGGCTCTAATATAATTTTCTCTCTCTAATTTTGTTGAGGATGAACACATTCGTATAACTTGTCTACAATCCTCGGCAAACTTCCTTGAGAATATATCGCATTGAAATCAGAGGTTTCAAAGTACACCAGGGCACGATTGGATTGTAAACTCGCTAATAATCGCGTTGGTAGAATCACGGTTCTTCCATCGCCGCTTATTTACAACATTGCCAAAAAGTGAAAACGTCAACGCAAAACGTCCTAGGGTGGGACTACGTCAAGCGAAGGCGGTCTACTTGGAGAAGAGGCGATAGTGGCTCTACCCACATCTTATTTTGCGCCGGAAATCTCTGGGTGTGTGAGATTATGTGCGTAATGTTGGACGGGGCGGACAGGCACGCATTTCTAGCAAGGAAGACAAAACACCATAGAAGTGTGCGAAAACGGTCCAAGGCAATAGCTCTTTATTTCCATCCTACTGACGAGCGAAACAGGTTACAGTACATTTAATCGAGTTTTCCTAGCTCATTAAAGAAAGCCAAGACAACCCCCGTCCCACGGCGGAAAAAAAAAATTCAGCAGGGTTAACCTTAAACTCTATTTGTGTATGTGTGTGGAAGGGGTCAGAAATCCTTTTGTTTGGCCGTCAGCAGCTTCCAGACACCCCTTCGTCTCCTGAAATAAATTCATGCTTCCGTGTACCTAATTAATGTATGGACAGTACCGGGTAAAATAACAAAGGTAAACAGATCCGCTGTGTTGTGGCTGCTTTTGCTTTGAACCCGTCTGAAGAATGCGAGGGAGGCTCGTCCCCCCCCC
Organism: Podarcis cretensis; assembly: GCF_951804945.1. Taxonomy (NCBI): domain Eukaryota; kingdom Metazoa; phylum Chordata; class Lepidosauria; order Squamata; family Lacertidae; genus Podarcis; species Podarcis cretensis. Next base: position 25,986,123 of record NC_137178.1, read on the forward strand.
CCCCCGCGCCTCCGTCCAGAGAGACACATGCAAAGAGCCTCGCCTGTTCCTCAGCACTTGCCTGTTCCAGAGACTTTAAATTAGGATCTGCCACAGACCTCCCTCCCCCAACCCCTTTCTCTCTCCCTCTCCCTCTCTGTCTGTCTGAGCTGTGCGGGCCAGCCAGCCAGCCAGCGTGCAGTTGCTGCTGCTACTCCGCACTCCTCTGCCCGACGACCCGCTCTTCCTCCCTTGCTGCCGCCTCCGCCCCCCGCCCGCCGTCAATACTGGGGGGGCTTCAGCCCCGGATCACGACTCGAAGCCGGGCACTTCCATCGCCGGTGCAGCTGAAGTGAGCAGCTGGTGGGAAATGCAAATGGCTTGTAGAGAAACATAAGATACAGAGTGATTTTCATTCCCTCCTCGAGTGTGTGGAAGGATCTGGACATACGTTTCACGCTCCTAATCCTTCTTTTACATTTTTAGTCATACTCCTATTAAACAACTAATTAATGCCCAGAACCACGGGGGAATACATTAGACATGCTGCCGCGGAACAGGGGTTCTAGGGTGTCTGGAAACGATGGAGCTGCTTTAATACACGGATTTCAATTTCTCTCTCTCCCTTCTCCCCGCCTCCCCCCACAGCACACTTTCTCCTTCTCTCAATAAATGAAATAGAATCCTAAGCTAGGTAAAGGCCCTTTTGCCTGTTTAGATTCCAGTTTTCCTCCCAGACAGCAACACCAGCAACTTTAAACAGATGGGCAGACGTAAACAAAATATTTGGCTTGACTAGTTTTCACTACTTGGGTTCCAAGAAGTTTACCTTTTATTTTAATCTTTGTCTGAAGCAATGACTTTGCCGGATAACAATACATTTTCCCTCCCCAAATGCAAAGTTTTTTTTTAAAAAATATTATTTTGTCGCCCCCCCCCCCGCACTTTAGATCATTCTGAAAACCTCAGCCGAGTAATAGATTCATTCGATTAATGGAGAAGAGCATGATTCGGCTCCTCCAAGTCTGGCCTGCGATCCTGCCATCGGTCGTCAGTTGGGCAGGTTCCTCTAGGCATTGATTTCCATGAATGGAGAGATGAGAAGAGGCAGGATTCTAGCCGAGGAACTGACTGAATGGCAGAGTTCCCCTCCCTTCAGCAGCTGAAGACTTCGTTATGACCACCTTAGGCGCACCTCTTGATGAAGGCAATGTGTTCACCAGAATTTTCAACTTATTGTTTATCTGTCTCATTTAGCAAAAACAACAAAGCTAAACCAAATAGCTGGTTTCTTTAAATAGCATGTGTATTAAGAGACCCGACTGCAGTTTTGTTTAATCGTCTGGTTGCAACTCAGATAGTTAGACTAACTCAATCTTTAATCGGTTGTGGCAGTTATTGAAAGAGCTCCTCATTTATCCAGAGGTTTTACAGTTGTGAATCCAAACAGGCTAAATAAGAATTACACCCCTGGCTCTCGGAAATAAACGGGTGCAAAGTTTATTGTGATTTGTTGATCTGATTCAGGACATTATTTTCTTGGAGGACAGACACAACCTGTTGGAGTTAATGCAAATTTCTCCTGGATCAATATGCACCCATATCCTGGGAGCCTAACACTTTGATCCTAACCGTGTTTCCTCGGAAGTAATTCCAATTAATTTCAGTTGGACTGACTTTCAGTGATGATTGGGATTGAAAACAAACAGCCATATCTTACGGACGTTTAGCCAGAAGTAAATTTGTTTAAGTTCAATGGCACTTTCCCTAAATACATATTTATGGCATTGCAACCTAAGGCTGCAATCCTATACTTTCTTACCTATAAGAAAATAACCTAATAGGACTTCTGAGTGAGGGAGCCTAGGATTGCACAGTCCTAACAAGTATACCGAAAAGTAGGTCCTACTGTATTCAATGGGACTTACTCCCAGGTAAATGGGGTTAGGATTGCAGTCTAAATCTCTAACCTAGAAATTAATTCTATGTTAAGTCAATCACTTTCAGGAAAACGAGTGTACCAAACAGTTTTTAGTTTGGGAACGAACTGGGAAAAGTTGTTGTTCTATCTTAGAAGGCAAGAGAGTTTCCTGTTCCTCATAAGAACCCGCAAAGTCAATCGAAAGTTATGCGGGCCTGGGAATGCAATCCTAAACGCACTTACAAAGAAGTAAGCTTGGTTATTTACCGAGAAAACATGCTAAGGACTGTACTGCAAATCTTGCAGTCCTAAGTGCGTTTTAGAGAGAGTCAGATCCAATGGATTCTAGGGGACTTACTTCTGAGTAAACATTAGTCTTAAGATCAGGCAGCACGTTTACAATTTTCGGCAAGCCTTGCTGGATGACGACGACGAAGAAGATATGATTCCCATCCACCTAGTCTAATGAGAGAGCTGACATTGGGGATAATAATAGAAAGAGGTCCATTCATCTGGTAATTATTCCATTTTAGTTGAGATGTCTTACTCGTGAGTCTTTGTGGGAAGGGTGTGGGTGGGGACACCAATAACGAGAAAAATAACCCAGTGTCCAGACTCCAGTTTCTCCATCGCTGGCCCTGAAAACAGGTGAACACCTAATTAATCCTCTTCAGAAGGCTTTGCTGAGCAGTGATAATCAGTCCTGCATTATTATTTTCAAATTTCTTCCCAATTATATTCTTGTGAGTGTGTGAACAACTCCCCTCCTACCTTATTGATTCGCTGGCTTCTCGATTCGTCCCCCAACCCCTTTTATTTGGCCTGCCTCAGATTTTGTTTCCACTTCGCTCATCTTGAATCCAACGGTGCCAATACAAAAAATGGTGAAGGGGAGGGGGAGAGCAGAGAGTTTCCCTCCCTCCAAAAGGACCCATTGATTTGCATATAAATTAAAACCTGCCCCACTACCTCGTGTATTCCGGTGGTTTTATCATCACCGCGAAGCAACCGGCGCTTAACCACTTGAGCTAAAAGAATATATAAATGTCTGCATTGACTCAGCAATGAATTACTTCATTAAAACGTCCCGGGGATTGGATTTTTGTGGGGCTGGGGAGGGAGAGGGAAAATAAAGCTGATGGTAGAAGGAGCGAGAAGGGTGCGTTAGAAATACGGTTTGAATCCGGACTCATTAGGGGCGAAGCCAGCCGTGTGAACGCAATCCCCACTTATTTTCACTCTGCTTTAAACCACTTGGGGGTGGGGTGGGGGAGGTGGGACGCCTCCCCAAAGCAAGCAGGAAGGAAAGACAATGGCAGGCATGGAGGGCCTTTTCGACGGTATGGCGTTTATTTTAGTCGTGGCGCCTAGCAGTTCTCTGGTTTCTGCAGAAAGGGGAACTGGCGCTCTTTGGCCGCTGCCCTCGACACTTCGGCCGCTTCATCTTCCCCGGCTCTTCCCAGGCAAGGCAGCTCTTGGATGGAGAGCCACACAGGCAATAGAGAAAGGCTAACGGGGAGGGGAGGCACTTACCTCCTTCTTGAGCAGAGGCATAAAAGGCCAGCTCTTCCTAGAGGAGGCGAGACAGAGCAAAGGAATGCTACAAGTTCAGGAGAAGAAAGGGAGGGGGGGGGGAAAGAGAGGGAGAGAGACGGACGGGTGGAGAGGGGAGGCTGGCGGTGTGAAAATCTGTAGCCTGGGGGCCAAGCAACATCCCCCTTTCATTTCAAGCACTTATTGATTTGCTGTTGTCATCTTTGGCGACGCAGAAGGACACTTGAAAGAATTTCTGATCTGAGAAACGAGGTGACCTGACCGGGGCTCTCACCAAATTCTTAATTACCACATCAACTGCTTGGGAGAGGGGAGAGAGAAGAGGGTGGAGAGAGAAAGGGGGGAGGGGAGAGACCCTTGATAGCAACAGAGTTGCCTTATTCGCAACTTCTCCTAATTATTCAGAAACACTTTCCCCCCCTTTTGGTCTTTCTTTCCATTACCTTAGGTAAAAGAATTTAGGGAGGTTTTTCAACAGGCCTCCAGAAAAGTCCAGTTGGATGAGGATGGAGAGAAAACAGAGGTGCGAGAAGGATTGATACGGATAGACGCACCCCCCCCCTCTAAAATCGGAGCTTGTTCCAAATGCAAGGTCTATGAAAGTAGAGAGAATGTGTCTCTGGGCACATGCAGTGTGTTCAGATCTGTTGGCCACTGAATGACGGTAGCTGGCTCAGCCCATATCTTGGACTAAGACGTTGTTGACGCCGGAAGGTCTGCAGTTCAGTTAGGTTTGTGTCCTGCGGTTTACTTTTCCGGCCCGTGGCTCTGCATCTGGCTTGTATGCAGAAGGTCCCAGATTCAATCCCGGGCATCAGGTAGGACTGGGAGATACTGCAACCCTGGAGAGCCAGCGAAGACAATACCCCTGCTAAATGGATTCGTGATCATCATCTGACTCAGTGTTTCTGTATAATAACCTACCTACTCAACCCCCCCCCCCGGTTTGTTCCCTTAATCCCTCTCCAGTTTCTACAAAGAGAAGACAGGGGGGCGCTTTTCAAGCCAGCCCGCTCTTTCGAAGTTTTGGACAGATAAGAGAAAGTGTCTGTTTTTTTCTCTTCCTCCCCACCCGCCACCAGCGCAATGCATTGTTTGGTGATTTTGCCCGGATTTTGCCCTCTTTGCCCAGGCTCCCCTTGGAAGCAAGGAAGGAAAGAGGCAACATGGATGGAGGACGGAAAGAACCGATGCTTTGTGAAAATGCATGACAAGATGCTGCCAAGAAAGGGAGTCCGATCGAACTTGAAAGGAACCAGAAAGGGTTTGAACTTCGTGGGAGATGTAGATGAACTCTGCACCCTTAGCCAGCTGGGTACATCAGTCACTAAGGTCCGTGTTTCAGTGGTCGAGCATCTGCTTTCGATCTCCCAACATCTTCAGGTAGGTCTGGGAGTGTCTCTGGCTCGAAACGCTGCAGAGTCACTGCCAGTCAGTGTAGACAATACTGCGATCGATAGACCAATGGTCTGACCCTACGAGAAGGGAAATCTGTGTAGGAAACAAACAGACACAACTCAAGATCGAATCCACCACAATGACATATGAGTTAAGTATCTTGAACTCGAATATATGTTTGAGACTGGGAGGGCGAGGGGAAAGGTCCATCAATGAAGTCCCATTCATCCTTCTGATTGTTTTACGTTGATGGCTATCCATGCATCTCCCCACTCCCTCTCTTCTTAATCCACACCCAGCTCAACAAAGCGCTTGGATTTAAATACTAGAGGCCCGGATTTCACATTTGTACTTGAAAGCAAGCCCCACCGCTATCAACGAAGTGCGCTCTGTCTCCGGCAAAGCCCCAAACTGAGCAATGAGAGGCTGAAAAAGAACCCACTGGTGCACTTCGCAGTACTTCAACAGTGGAACTATCTGGAGAGCAAGCAAAGCTGTTAACATTTCCCTTTGATTTCAGAGGGAAGTTGGTGCGTGTGAGTTGGTGTTTACCAAGGGCTAGGCAGCCCTGACGAGTTTTCCAGGAACGTCTCTCAGAAACTTGACTGCCTGAGTGAGTGGGGTGACTTGCCATTGTTTTCATGGTATGGCAATGATTGTATTTGTGACATGTTTGGTCAGGTTATTCTCCCTTGGAGAGCAGTGCCTTCCTTTATATTAGCCCAGCTAGGTCCCTTGGCTGATGAAGTGACTTGCATAACTTTGGGGCCAGACCAAACTGGGCGGGAGCCATGTTCTAGCATGGCAGGACCCAGGTGACTTTATTAATACATCTTGGCCAATGAAGAAGCTGCTGGCCTCCACCTTGCTTTGGTTCAGGGGGCCAGAAGAATATGGCAGGTACCAGCTCATCAGAAGTCAGGTGATATAAGAGGCCAATGGGGTTCCACCTGGTCAGATAAAGGAGTTGACTTTAGGCTGATTGGCCAGTCTGAATGGGTTTCTGGACTGCTTGGCTCTGGGTTTGACTGCTGGACATCAGCATGAGTGGTGATTATGGGTACTGTGAACCAAGAGAATCGAAAATCAGATTTGGGGGGCAAATCTCTCTTTATCTAGTTTCTGAGACATTCTTCATGCCATACGACCCCCCCCCCCCATGCTATGCTTTGTTCTTTGCTGTTTTAGCCTGGCTGGAATTATGGGCATAGCCAGGATTTTTGTTATGGGGGGGCAGGACTTTTGTTAGGTGGGGCAGAACAGATGTGATTGGTCAATTAGTTAAGTATTTCTATTGTTTTACTTGATCTAGGAGAATAGCTGCCCCCCCTGGCTGGAATACACCATTGAACTCTGTTAATGCATCTTCCATTCCTGGTTGGAGGAGAGGTGCAACAAAAAGAAGTATCTCCTCATGGCATTCTCTCTTTCTGGCAGAGCATGCTAAAGAAATGCCAAATAATGGATCGGGAAGCATACACTCAACAGCAGATTTCTACCTCCTGAAGGTGGTTGCAAGTTGAAGGTGGTTGCAAGTCACTTTGGGTTGCCCTGTGCAAGATAAAGTGACAAAACAAACAAACAAACAAACAAACAAACAAACAAACAAACAAACAAAGAAAGGCATTAACATTTTGACCAGATTTTCTTCCCCTTACGATAGCCAAAGTTTTCTTTTTATTTGTTTATAAATGAGGTCTACCTTTCTTATTTTGAGATCAATCAAAAGATATAAAAAATAATGAGATTTACATCAGTGATTTTTTAGTTTTCTTCCACCTTGACATTTTTGTCAAGGAAACGCAGTTTCAGTGATTCCCGAGAACTCCTTTTATCTGTGTGGTACATGAGTTTCAACATTCCATGCTGGTGACTTGATCCACTGCTGAGTCCTGGCACTGGTATTAATAGTGTAAAAAGACCCTACTGGATCAAACCGAAGGTTGATTGAGTCCAGCACGAGGCAATGGCCTCCTGCTGTTCCTCAGCAACTGGTCCTCAGAGGCATGCTGCCTCTGAGACAGCACTGGAGGTTGCATATAATCACCACGAGTCGCAATCATTGATAACCTTATCCTACATGAATGTGACTAATCCCCTTTCAAAGTCAACCAAGTCGATGGTCACAAGCACATCTCGTGGTAACAAACACCACAGTTTCATGATGTGGGGTGTGCAGAAGTACTTATTTTTATCCATACTGAATCTCCCACTATTTCAGTTCATTGGATCATAGAATCATAGAACCATAGGACTGTAGAGTTGCAAGGAACTCTAGCCCAAACTCCTGCAATAAAGGAATCTTTTGCCCAACATGGGGCTCAAACTTACAACTTGGATGGGTCTAGTTCTCAGATGTTGATTAATGGTCAACAAGTAGCTTAAGTAGTGGCTCTTAGGATTTCTTAATAGTTATGCCTTAACCTGCTATAATTACACCTCTATCTTCTACAAGAGTAGTTAAAAAGTGGTAAAAGAGTCGATTTTCTTCATTCTTCCAGCAGATAGTTAGGGATTGAATGGAGATCCTAATCTGTCAGCAGCTTTGAATGTGGAAGCAGGTAGGGATAACTGTTCTAGTTTAATTAATTAAACAATATGTTCCATATATGGTCTTGTGTACATGATGCAATTTGGCAGTTTGTACATATGATTAAGCGTTACACTGAGTGAGACCACTGATCCATCTAACTCAATATTGTCTACTTTGAATGGCCTCTCAGCCCAGGTTACCTGGGATTAATGAGAAAGTTCATGGATTGAACGTGGGATTTTCTGCATGCAAACCATGTCCTCTGCCAGTGAGCTCTGATTTTCCCCACTAGGAGAAGAACAGCATGAAAAGATAAGCTTTAGTGTGACCAATGATGTAACAATGGCTTGAACTTAATGAGAGAATATGGCTAGCTTTAAAACCCATTGTGGGTTAAAGTTTAGGAAACTCTTTGAAAAGCAATCATAGTGCCATTATGCCATTTCAAATAAATTTACTTGTTTCACAGCAGAAATGATTTAACATTAATCGTGGTAATACCAGGCCTGCAATCCAAAAGACACTTCCAAGAGAGCAAGTGGAATACAGTGGGACTGACTTCTGAATAAACATGTATATATTTGCATAGGATTGTGTTGTTAGTAGAATTGTATTAGCAAGGAAAGAGAAAGAGGCTGCTTAAATGAAATAAAAATTAACCCAGAGAAACAAGAACTCCATATATAATGATACAGGGTCACATCCTGCTCTGATGAATGAGATCATAAACACAATCGAATCCTATGCAAGTTTGGTTGGAGGTAAGTCTCTCTGAATGTGTTTGCTTACTTACTGGTATTTCAAATATTTATATGGCACCTTTCAGGGTAAAACCTGTCAGAACATGTCTGGGAGGCACACAGACCCTGGATCGAGACAAACCTCTCTGGGCGTCTTCCTTGTGAAGCGCAGCCTGGGACGTTCATAAATCTTCAGTCCTGGTGTGCACCAGCGACACATATACCTACGGGACCGCCTCTCCTGGTATGTCCCACAGAGGAACTTACGGTCTTCAAACAAAAACATCTTGAAGGTCCCAGGCCACAGAGAAGTTAGGCTGGCCTCAGCTAGAGCCAGGGCTTTTTTGGCTGTGGCCCCGATCTGGTGGAATGCTCTGTCACAAGAGACTAGGGCCCTGCGGGACTTGACATCTTTCTGCAGGGCCTGCAAGACAGAGCTGTTCCACCAGGCCTTTGGTCAGGGCACAGCCTGACTCCGTCCTTTGGCAATCTTCACAGAACTCTAGCCCAATGGTTGCCATCAATTTGATTTGAATTAATTTTAGAATGATGTATTATTTTATTATTGTTAGCCGCCCTGAGCCCGGCTTCAGCTGGGGAGGGCGGGATATGAATAAAATTTATTATTATTATTATATCCAAAGATATGTGCACACTCACTCATCAGAGTATAGCAGAAACGATGTGGAGCTTATGTGTGGCATTCTAAGTAATTTATTAAGCAATATATACAGGACAAAGCAATCATGGCGTCCTCTCACATCTTCTCCAAAAGAGAGAGAGAAAGTAAAAAGTACAAAAGTACAACACTGCGGAAGAGATAAGACTGACTTCCATTCTCACACTTTCCAAGCCTTGGAAAATAGACACAGACATGTGATGTAACAATCCCATATCTAGCAACGGGAGAATGAAAATGCTGACAAAACCCTCTCAAAGCTGCTTGCTTAGATCAAAAGCAGAATACAGCAAATTTAAAAAGAAAATGTAAATATTTTTAAAAGTTACAATATTGTTACATTAACCAGTTAAAATAAATACAGAGTACCACATCCTAAAAAAACCTGATTGAAATAATAAAAAAACGTTTTCAGGATCTGTTCAAAATACTGTATAGTAAGAACCATGCATATATATTCGGGGAAGAAGTTCTAACAATCTGGGGCCAGTATTAAGAAGGCCTTGTCTCTCATGCACATCAGTCAAAGGTGTCTTGCTGGTGGGCTTGCAAACAAGATCTCTGAGGTCAATCTCAAGGCATGGGTAGGTTCAAATGGGTGCAAAGAACCTGGTGCCAATGGGTTCCATGGGCCTTATGCTGAGGTCAGTGGGTTCTGGATTGCAGCTTGTCAACTGATGACTTTAATGAAACTACTTACTTGTTGGAGGTGAGCAGGACGTGAACCAAAGTCTATGTGCTGTTTTAAAAGCTGACACTATTCCATGGAGACAGTTGTGGAAGAGAACTGTAATTCTCCCTTTTACTGTACATTGAAAGGGATAAAACATTAAGCGCCAATTGGGAAAAGCACTCTTTTAAGGGCAAATTCAGTGGCATGCAGTAGATTGCTTTTTGTCTGGGAGCTTTGCCAAGTTCTTTTACTCCCTATAATATACCATGTCAAAAAGTTGGCTCTTTATTATATTATTATATTTTCTCTCTCTCTCTTTTTTTTTTTTTTTTGAAAATGTGTTTCATCTGGAAGCAAAATGGTACATTTGCTTCTCCCGTGGAATACTCCTTTGCAAATTGCACTAGGTTTCATTTGGCAGCAAAATAGTAAATTTACTTTGCTGGCTGAATATGGCTTTCAAATCTTTTACTTTTATATGAATCCGTTCTGGCACCATCTGTCAAAACAATACACTTAAATGCTTTTAGAAAATATTTTTCTGATTAAATTTATTATGTGATTTCTTTGTATTTATGGTAGACTTAATGTGATAATATAGATAAAATAGCTCTCAATGACATTGTAGTTATCTGATAAAAGTGTGTGTTTTTGTGCTTGCTTGGACTCCACTGGGGCGCAGTTGCGTAGCGTGGGTTATCAGCACCCGGGGCAAGGCAAGTAATTTGCGCCCCCTAACCCATGGATTTGCGCCCCCTAACCCGTGGATTTCCCTAACCCCCAGATGTTGCGCCTGGTGCGGCCGGCCCCCCCTGCACCCCCCACGCTACGCCACTGCTGGGGCGCATATCTGAAAATGGATTGTGGTGAAATAATGCATAGCATCCAATTGAAAGATCACCCAACTGAAAGATACTTGAGAGAAACTTATTCTAAAATAGTTTTCAATCCCCCAGGAAAGGTAGATTTAGGTCTTGATTTTGCAAACATCTACTTGCAGCTACTACAGTTATTTTAACTAAGTCTTACAGAAGCTTTCCCCCCCCAGGATAGGATTGTCCATAATCATATCGTGGTGGGAACAACCAACCAACTATCCCTTATATAGGTAACCATGTCTTAAGCTGTTTTGTAGCAGAAAGGGTCATGGGATGAAGCCTTTAAATCAAGAATAAGGTTACTTTTGCCACACTTACTACATAGGGTTGGACTAATCTGTCAGCTTGGTTCTCTAAAGTTTCTCATTTTTCCAGTCTTCAATTAAAATCTCTACATTTCTGCAGCAATTTGTCATTTTTTATAAAGGAAAAAAAATATTGCAAGCATTTTCCTGCAAATGTCTCATAATAAAAACTTTTTTTGTAGTCAGTTTTGACAAAAGCATGTCATTCTGAAAGTGGCTTCCTCTAACAGAATGCATTTTTGTATTATTTTCATTAAGATGTGCATTTAAAACTCATTCCCGTAAAATATACATTTTGTGCATATTATTGGAAAAACTGCATCAGAAAATTTCAAGAAGTGTGCATTTGGAAGAGTAGCTGTGGTTTGGCTTGTGTATTGGTTCAAAAAGTGTGAATTTGGGCAGTTTTCCATTAATATGCAAATGAAATCAAATTTCTGTTCCATCTCTAAAGGTAAAGGTACCCCTGCCCATACGGGCCAGTCTTGACAGACTCTGGGGTTGTGCGCCCATCTCACTTAAGAGGCCAGGGGCCAGCGCTGTCCGGAGACACTTCCGGGTCACGTGGCCAGTGTGACATCGCTGCTCTGGCCAGAGCCAGAGCCAGAGCCGCACACGGAAACGCCGTTTACCTTCCCGCTGGTAAGCGGTCCCTATTTATCTACTTGCACCCGGAGGTGCATTTGAACTGCTAGGTTGGCAGGCGCTGGGACCGAGCAGCGGGAGCGCACCCCGCCGCAGGGATTCGAACCGCCGACCTTTCGATCGGCAAGTCCTAGGCGCTGAGGCTTTAACCCACAGCGCCACCTGCGTCCCTATGTTCCATCTCTAGTTACTAGTAAATTTTGAAATCTTAAATATCTTCCCTGTTGCCCCTGGAACAGGGAATATCTTCCCTGTTGCCCCTGGAACCGGTCCTCTCAAAACAGTCATTGCTAATATGTTTGCTGGTGAACTCATCTATTGCATCCATATTTGTCACACTTGGCTTACACGGTTTTTTCCAACTCCTGTTCTTGGCTGTCAGTACATGTCTCTTCTCTCTCACTTTGAGGTTAGCTGAAATGCTCCATTGCTTCACCCATACAACTCTCAGGAGTGACAGTCTAGCTCTGGGCTCTGGGCTTCTGGCTGCTGTTACAACAGGCTTCACATTTAGAATGAGATGTAGAAAACTGTTCCATTTTCAGTGCTTTTAGTAATCACTTTGCACTATATGCGTTGCAAATCTCAACTTTCTATCTGTTGGAGAAATATCTCCAGCCTGACTCATTGAAAAAAAATCCATTTGCTCTGCTTTCTTTCTTAATAAGTCTTTCTGAAGTTTTGCTTACGTCACTTCCAGGACTGGTCCATGATATTTTGCCGCCTGAGGCAAAAGACAAAATGGCGCCTCTCCCATTTCCATGTTGAGAAGCCCTCTGAATTGGCAGCTGGCTCTTACTTCGATACTGATGACAGGATAGTGCTCTCCTCTACACCTGAAGCATCAGACAAGTTAGAGCACCTGGCCAGGCTGTGCAGCTTATACAGTTCTCTTCTTCAGCAGAGGTCAACTCTGAGTGCTCAGGAGCTACAGCCAGGGAACTACCACTGCTACCTCCACACTGTCTCAGCACCTGCTGCCTGAGGCAGGTGCCTCACTCTGCTTAACAATAGGGCTGGCCCTTTTCATTTTGTTTCATGCTCTAGGTACCTATATTAAAAGTTCCAATTCGGTGAGGATGCTGCAGTTTAAGATGCTTATTCTTATGGTCAGTCTAGGCCTGTACAATTATAAGACACAAAGCAAGCCAAAATCACCCAGATTTGTAAGAAAAGTCTACCCAAAAAAGAAACTGACACAAATGTGGTATTGGGGGTGGGGTGGGGTCTGAACATGCCATGGTGGTTTGGGTGGTGATTATTTATTTTCCCATTGAAATCAATGGGAATAATCTCCCAATCAGCACTGCTGTTTATTCCCCTCTTCCACAGCACAAATCCCACACATGTCTCATTATGAAGAACAGAGTTTGCTCCACAGCAATGCTGGGTAGATTGCACCAAATGGGTCAGCTGCTTTGCAGCTGGAGACCTCTGGTAACTCTAACCTCATCCTTTGCATTCTTGCGATGGATTGATATCTCAAACGTCTCATCCTCCTTTGTTTCTCTTTAATGCTTCTATCATCAAGGCTAAACCATTGTCGCTTTGTGCAGTAATGTGAGGAAATACTGCTTCTGTTCAATGTAAATCTCAATTTTGGTCTATCATTGAGTTTTAAGGTAACATAAGACTCAAATAGCATTCAGATTTGAAGAAAGATCTTCCCTTAAGCTTAGAGTTTTAAATCATTGATCTGTTGTATTTATTAGAGGTATTATATAGTTGAATCAATTTTAAGTATTTGACAAATGTTTTTTTGAGACTAAAGCATGTCTGCATATCCTTGCTGGAATAAAAGAAAAGGATTGTGCTAATTCGTCACATACTGTTTGAAAAACCCTTTTGGAGGAGGTGTGGGTTAGAATATCAATGCTTTGCCTGTAGGATGCCATGGCTTGGATAGAGATTTGTTTAAATCACCAGAGATAAAGATGTGAACATTTTTTTCCTCTCGCCTCCCCCCACCCCATTTTTTTACGTTGCTTACAAGATGGCTGCAAGCCCTCTCAAAGAGGATAAATACCCACATTTTACCTCAAAGTTATTTATTTATTTAATCGTTATTTTACCTTTCCACTTTATTTATAAAGTGCACCGGTGCACAGGGTTTGAAAAGGGACATGTCTCAGGGGCAGACTGTAGAAGGCCTTGGATCCAAAGCCCTGCCATTCCCCAGACATGTTCACAAAATGGCATAAAGCGACATCAGATCTGGAGCTGGCCTGACTGATTGGGAAGGAATTGAGCAACATGGAAAAGAGCATTGTGAAAAAACAACAACAACCAGCCCCACTTTTCACTATGGCCAGAACAAGCTAGTTGGGCTTAGGAAATAGCAGTTACTCCACCAGGTGATCTCCTCTCCATACCATTTTAGGATTGTTCGGTATGTCAGTGGGGATGATAGTTAGGCCAAAGATCTCCTGAATCAACAGGGTCCTCACACAGCATTTGAACTAGTCAGATGATGAAGTCAGCCCTGTTTCTTGGGAGTTTTCCATTCTTTGTGAACAAGGCTTTGATTTTTCTGCCTCATTCTCAAGGAACTTGAACGTTCCTTGGTCAGTTTTGGTCAGTGTGGGCTTTTGAGGTTGCAAGATGGCTCAGGGGCGTTTCCCCCCCTTCTAGTAAAGATTTCTCCAGCACTCTGTACCCTCCCTAGCTGCATGCCCTTCTTGATATGAAAAAGCCCCTTGGGTGGAGTTGCCTCATGATGCCTTTCCCTGGAATTCCCACCCCTCAATCAATCAGCATTCCATGACCATGGAGGATACTTGGCCTCCATTGGGCTGGGTTTTTTTTTTGGGGTGTTTCCCTTGCTCCCCCAAGAGTTTTTGTACTTCTTCAAACCTTGGGTTCTCTCAAACCTGTTGATACTTCCCTTTTGAGTACTGGTGGTGGAGTTTTGGCTACAGACAGAAAAGTATTTGGATAACTGAGTTTGCTTGCTATTCATAAATTACCCCTGAAGTGCAAATGGTTTTTGCTGGTTCACAAATGCAGGTTTCATCATCACTTAATGCTATCTTTCATGTGTGAATGTGCCCTCACAGCCACTACCTTCATATCGCCTCAGGCAAGCGCTTTGCATGGAGTTAATTTTCACCTTCAACTGCGAGTCATTAAGTGATAAGAAGTCAAGTTATGAATGATATATATATGAACAAGTCTTTTGTTTCTTGGCAAACACAAAACATTGGCTTTTTTGCATTAGTAGCTTTCTCCTCTCACAGAAGGTAGGCCAGTTTTAGCCTGAGATTAATTTTTTCCTGTGACATTTGGGATGAATGGCTCAGCAGAACAAATTATTCAGTATGTTTTAGTTTCAAGCTTCTAAAGTGGAATTCAGGTTTTAACATCAGGATCCAATTAGCTCATAGTTGGATCTGACTGAAAAAAATTAACGGTCCTGAAGAGAAACTGTGTAGTATCTGTTGATGGTATTTTTGTGTGTGTGTTCTTATTTAGAGCCCTCCTGTTTCAAATATAAATCTGGACATTGCCCAGCAAAAAATAAAACTGTGTATCCCATTCAACAGCTGAACACACGGTCACACCCAAGTATATGACTATCTTATTGAACAATTGGTTCTTTGCTCTAGGCTGTGGGTTGGTGCTTGCCAACATCTATGAACTTGGCCACAACTGTAGTGGGATAATGTTGTGAAAGATTCTCTAGCTACTGATCTTTTGTCCTTTGGAGGGAATGTGATTTGTGCCTTTCTAAATAGCTGCTCTGTAAATACATCATCCATAGTAACTGTTAACCACAGCGAACTTCTATTTACATACCTTTCAGGTAATGTTGATTCCTCTCCCTTCCCTCCTTGTTAAACAGATAGACATAGAATAAGTATCATGTCTAACTAGCACATTTACCACTACATCTCATGATGCGTAATAGTGGTTTAGAAAACAACAATACAGGGGGTCTCCTTTTATACTGGACAAAATACTTTGGAACCCGTTTTGGCTACCATAAGACACCAACAATATGAACTATATAAGCCAGGTTTATGTGTTTCTAAGCTTTTATCCTTACTACACAAACACACCATACAGCCTCACAATATACAATTAGCATAAGATTATCAGGACTGAAAAAGAAGAACATTAATCTTCATTTTCTATTTATTTTTTATCTTCTCTGTCTTTCCCCCCAAACATACTGATTTTGAAGAAACAATCTAGTTCCTTATTAAAGCCCATATGCCCAGTGACATCAAAACTTAGTTTCCATTGTAGACATTTCCCCCCATCTCTGCTACACTACAGAATTGTAGCCACAGCAGTGAAAACAGGCAACATACATTTTTTTCAAGAAAAGATTCTCCTCTGGGAAATATTTTGCCAATCCCAATGACCTTTCCACACATTATATTTTAGGTGTAAAACAAAAAAAAAAAGTAAAGTATGAATGTGATAAACTGCTCAATGAAAATCCATGTACTATGCTGGTACCCGGTACAGAGTAGAAAATCAGTATTGATTGGCTGTGGCTCCTGATTTAAACAAGTGGAAAACCTAGATCTGTTATAATGTATGCAACAGGCATTGCCCCCTTAAGACTCAAGGAACCACCATCCATTGCTGCTCTAAGGGACCCACGAATTCCCATGCTAAGTGTCTCATCCAGTTCCCTTGTCCCAAGTCACACAAGTTTGTACCACCATAGTAGGGATGGACACCCTTTAGTGTTTAGAGGATAAATACTTTAGTACTGGCCTTAGAGTCTGGCCTTAAAGCCAGTGGAAGGCCAGCACCTGTAGCCTTGCATCAGTACTGGTACCCAGTTGTCAAATCCTATGGGCTTACATGCTTGCACTGTGGCTCACAAGATCAAAATCCCTTAAGCATTGTTTTCAAAGGAGAATGGTTACCAGGTTTTTGTTCAGCATAAGCAGCTGTTCATAGTAAGCACATAAAATCTAAGTCAGGTGCATTGTATTGCATGGGTCCAGTATTGGACCACTTCGACCGCATATCCCCAGCTGATGTGGACAGACTCCTCCGAGCTGGAAAGCCCACCACCTGTCCTCTCGACCCGTGCCCGTCCTGGCTGATTAGAGCGTGTCCAGACGAGGTGTGGGCCCCCCTGGGGGATATTATCAATTTGTCCCTCGGCACCAGGACATTCCCAGGGGAACTGAAGGAGGCAGTGGTGCGCCCGCTCTTAAAGAAAACACCATTAGATCCTTTAGATCTATCCAATTACCGCCCGGTTTCGAATCTTCCGTTCCTGGGTAAAGTGATTGAGAGAGTGGTTGCTGAACAGCTTGGTGGGTTTCTGGATGAAACATCGGCTCTGGATCCATTCCAGTCCGGCTTCTGCGCTGGTCATGGGACCGAGACGGCTCTGGTTGCCCTAACAGATGATCTTCGTAGACAGCTGGATCGAGGCGGGTCGGGGCTGCTGATTCTTCTAGATCTGTCAGCAGCTTTCGACATGGTCGATCACAAACTCCTGGACCACCGCCTTGCCGACGTGGGGATCCAGGGCACAGTCCTTCAATGGCTGCACTCGTTTCTCTCTGGTCGGGGACAGAGGGTGGCGCTTGGGGGGGAATTGTCATCGTGCCACTCCTTGGTGTGTGGAGTACCTCAGGGTGCAATACTCTCCCCGATGCTTTTCAACATCTTTATGCGCCCCCTCGCCCAGCTTGTCCGGAGTTTTGGGCTGGGTTGCCATCAGTATGCCGATGACACCCAACTCTATCTGTTGATGGATGGCCATCCTGACTCGGCCCCAGACACACTGTCCAGATGTTTGGAAGCTGTGGCTGGATGGTTACGTGGGAGCCGGTTGAAGCTAAATCCTTCAAAGACAGAGGTCCTGTGGCTGGGACGGGACGATATGGGATGGGGGGGGGCAACTCCCATCTCTTGCGGGGGCGCAATTAGTGCCAGCACCGTCCGTTAAGAGTTTGGGTGTAATCTTCGACACCTCCCTTTCCATGGAGGCGCAGATTGCAGCTATAACAAAGGCGGCATTTTTCCATCTCCGCCAAGCTAAACAGTTGGCTCCTTACCTCTCTTGCCCTGACCTAGCCACTGTGATCCACGCGACGGTCACCTCCAGACTGGATTATTGTAACTCGCTCTACGTGGGGCTGCCCTTGAGACTGACCCAGAAACTCCAGCAGGTGCAGAATGCTGCAGCGAGACTCCTTACGGGGTCTTCGCTGCGAGATCACATTCACCCGGTGCTATACCAGCTGCACTGGCTCCCGGTGGAGTACAGGATCAGGTTTAAGGTGCTGGTTTTAACCTTTAAAGCCCTATACGGCCTAGGACCCTCGTACCTACCGGACCGCCTCTCCTGGTATGTCCCACAGAGGAACTTACGGTCTTCAAACAAAAACATCTTGAAGGTCCCAGGCCACAGAGAAGTTAGGCTGGCCTCAACTAGAGCCAGGGCTTTTTCGGCTGTGGCTCTGACCTGGTGGAACGCTCTGTCACAAGAGACCAGGGCCCTGCGGGACTTGACATCTTTCCACAGGGCCTGCAAGACAGAGCTCCTCTGCCAGGCCTTTGGCCAGGGCACAGCCTGACTCCCTCCCTCGGCAATCTTCGCGGAGCTCTGGCCCGATGGTGGCCAGTGGCTTGAATTTAATTAATTTTATAATGAATGATTTTAGAGTGTTGTTTGTGCTGTACTTTTGTACTGTTTTATTGTTGTTAGCCGCCCTGAGCCCGGCTTCGGCTGGGGAGGGCGGGATATAAATAAAATTTATTATTATTATTATTATTATTATTATTATCATCATCATCATCATCATCATCATCATTATTATATACGGAATATTAATGTAGCACTTTGCATTCTTTATCACAGTCACCCTTGCGATAACCTTGTAAGGCATGTCAATATTCTTATGCCCATATTACAGAAGTGCGCCTGAAAGAAACAGGCTTGCTCATGGCTATGAAAGCTGGAATTTCAGAACTTGGGAAGCTTCTTATTATTTTTATTAAAAAGATGGAACTAGTTCAAGCTCAAGATGTCAAAAAATGAACTAATTCTAGTTCATCTTCATCCCTTTACAAAACCAGTTCATGTTCAGTTCCCAGTTCAATTCAAGTTCATGTAAGTGCTCCATATTTTTCCAAAATTCAGAGTGTTACAAGCTGCAGCACAAAATATACTTAAGAAAACACTAATAAAATATCAAAACACACATAGATAGTGGAGTGTGAATTGTTTAATTTATTCCCCCCAACAATTATGATCTTTCAGCCTAAAGGGCGGAGTTTCAAGAGTTAAAGTGCACATGTAAAATAATTAAGCTGAACTAGAAATTGTTCAATGTTATACCACCAGATGTAATCAATGCTAAACTATTTACAAATGTAATGTATAACTGTATTATTTACACTGTATATGCACGAACTGGGGAGTGGGTGTACATGGGAATTGTTTGTTATATGTATTTTCAGAAACAAAAAAATAAAGTTAAGAAGTAAATGGTGGGGGTGGGGCGGGGCTGAGTTTTATACCCCCACAACTTAATTCACATTCATTATTTCCAGAAATGACAAGAACTACTTTTGGGTGTAGTTAAGAGATTGTTGAACTTGAACTTTGTTAAACTGAACTTGTTCATTCCAAGCTCCATACAATCCTATACATGCTTACAAATTCCTGTTGAGCTCAGTGGGACTTACATTGTGTAGATATGCATAGGATTACAATGCTAATGGATTCACTTTGAATGTTTAACATGGGACTTGTGCTCCTAACCATGAAATGCTCCCTCCGTGTTTTCCACTCATTTTTTCTCTTTATCTTGCTAACCCCACTTTTCTCTTTCTCTCTAGCCCCCTGCCCTGTCCTGTGGGCCACCAGTGGAGGTACAGATGGCTCTTGGCACAGGACTGAACTGATTGCTTGCACGTGACTTTGGATATGAGGCCTTCAGGTTGTCCACCAATATAGGGACTCACATAATCTTTTTCACTGAAGGAACCTCCACAACTTTAATAACCAGACACTTGGATGGATATGAATGATCTTTATGTGGGATTGCAGTGTCAAGAGGATATACAGTAGTACCTTGGTTCTCGAACTTAATCCGTTCCGGAAGTCCGTTCCAAACCATTCCAAAACCAAGGCACACTTTCCCATAGAAAGTAATGCAAAACGGATTAATCCGTTCCAGGCTGTTGAAAAACTACCCCTAAAATGCTTCTCCCCACCACCCCAATCAGCGCGATCTCTTTCTCTCTCTCCAGAGCAGCTGGGCAGGTTTGCAATGTTTGGGTTCTAAGTTGTTTGTGAACTAGGCTGTTCGAGAACCAAGGTACCACTGTATGAACTTCTAGTACAGTTCTGCAGCTGATGCCCCCTGAAGCAAGTGTTTTGCACCAAAAGGCAGTGAAGGTTCTGCTTTCAAGCTGGCTACAACTCAAGTACATCCATAATTAATTTGCTTGCTACATTTAATCAGCCAGTTTTTTAGCCAACAGTGATTTCATGGCTTGTGATTACAGTCATATTTTGTAATTAAATTACTTTATCACTACTAGGAAATCTTTCAATGTTTGCAAAGGATAAATTTGTCTTCACTCTGAAATTTTACTGCAATAAATACAAACTGTTTGGGATATATTTTTGATTTTTTAATTTAATTAATTGCTCTAATCCCTTCAATAAAAAGCGGGTTGAATATGTCTGTCCTTATGTGCAGAAAACTCCCACCAAAGGTGGCTTGATTATTGTGAGACCCAAGAACAGCTAGTGTGCTGAAATCTTTGCACAGCAGAGTTAAAGACAAAGAAAATGCCTCTGTAGGGTTCAAGCTAAAACATTTTGAATAATAATTAATAACTTGGTACATGATTATTTAATAACTTAGCTGAAGCTCTAATTTGATCTCATTTCTGCCATGAATTCTCTAGGTGTCAAGGTTTAGCCATAGACAGCTATCAGAGGTGAGCCAGGAGCCAGGAAATAGGACTGGGAGACTGGGAGACACACAGAAAAACCAGGAAGCCCCATCACCAATATCCTTGTGTGTGTTGCCTACAGACCCAACTCACACCCAACTCAATCCCTGATGTTCTCTCTCTGTTGCATGGGGAAGGCTTGCATTAGGTTCCTAGTCACAAACACATGGAACACAAGATGGATCCTCTGCATGGATGGGGACCCTCATTGCGCAGAGGGTCCTAGTCTGGCCCCAATGAATGTGAGTCAAATTTCTTTGCAGACCTTTCCACACAGCACTGGAAGGTCAGGGACTTGCCTTATATGGATGCAGAACATGAAGATTTTTGAAGCAAGGCATGCTGCTGTCCACACTTGGAGTGTTTGTATGCTCAGTCAAATGCCCAAACTTGCCTCTTGTTGCTTAGACAAGGCCCCAGCCCAAACAAGAAACGTTTTATATTTTTTCCTACACAGAAAAGAGCCAATGGACAACGTGGGTGGGTGAAGCCCAACCAGTCCAGGGCCTGAGAATATTTCACTGCCAGGAAGATGTGCCAAGATGCTGTTCTGATAGCTCTTCAGCTGGGGGAAGCCACACCAAGTATTGAAGGTCCCTCATTCTAGCTTTGGAAGTTCCTGAAGCACTGTAGATTTTGGCAAGCCACTGGATGCACACTCCATGTGCAATATGGGAATAAATAGTAACAGTAAGAATGGAAGTTGTATAGATGCTAGCGATAATCTACATGCAGCTCTTTGCATGCTCACTAAATGCAAAGAGTTGGAATATTCTTCACTCTCCGTATATAGGCACTAACACAACTGCTTCAGCATATTTGGACTTGGTGAAGTGGGCTGAATATTGTAAAGAGAAGGGAAGTTGGATGTGATATGAAATGAGTCCTTGCAACAATTGTTGAAGTTTCTAAAAAAATGAAAATTGCATCAAGTAAGTGTGTGTGTGTGTGTGTGAGAGAGAGAGAGAGAGAGAGAGAGGGGGGGACAAGATATCATTTTGGGTTCTTGTGTTTCTTTATATAATCAGCAATGGTGGAGGATGATAATTAACTCAATAAGAACAAACATGGAGGGAATATAACCCTTTCCTTCCTTGACATGGTCTTGAGGAAATTCCCTCCTCTGCATCTCCCCCAACCCTGGTTAGAGCTTACTGATTAACAGGACCACATAAGCAATTGAAAAAATAATAATTGCATCAGTGGCCTAAATGAATGAAATCCAGAAATCAAAGATACAGCAGTGTATGAATGTATCAGTATTATTTTGCAAAGTAAGTCATTTGCAACACCAAAATCCAGAGGGAAGTCTGAATGAGGAGAATTATGTAATTAAATCTACCTTGCAATTGAGGCTGAAAACTGTTTCTATTTACGTTCCAGTCACCCAGTCACCCCTATGCTTAGTGAGTGACTGTCTCCACACATTATGTGTTTGAATCATGTGATTGAATCACACTTTGTCTGGCATGGTGTTTTCCTTGCATATCCCATGGTGGTTCTCTTATCCTTCCCCCACAATGCCTTATCTCAGCTTTTTGTGCATCCCTGGGAGAAAGTGCAAAGGAATGGGGAAGCGAGTCAAGGCAAAGGCTAGGAAAGGGCAAATCTGACAATCTTGCTTTCTCCCAATTTCTCCTTTTTCCATTCTTTAACTCAGTTATCTACATTTCCACATCAGTGTGCAAATATTCTCTTTTTTATTTAAAAATATCCTCTTGAAAACTCATTAGCATTTTGATTTGGATTTTTCCTAAAATATGTGTTATTATGTACAGTTCTGCCTAATATTCACATTTTGGAAAGCAGTTTCCCCAGTGCAAAGTGTTTTTTTTTCATGCATTTTCATTAACATATACCATATTCTGCAAATCCAAGTATATTCATTGCTATACACATTACTTGGCTAGATAATTACATTGCAAAATTCAGAGAAGTGCGAATTCTGAAGGATGACTGTGTTTGGTGTATTGTTTTGGATGCGATCTGAATTGGGTTTCTCCCCCATTCCTAGCAAAGGCACTGAAAGGATTGTGGGATAGCCAAGATCTCACCCTCTTTTTGGAAAGATTGCTTGGACATTAGAATTTGAGATCAGGTAAGGCATATGTGTTAAGTCTGTGCTTTAAATTTGGGAGAGAACAAATGCATTGTTTTGGTACTGCACTGGTAACACATTTTTGTTACGGGATATAGTAATAGCAATCATAATCATCGTATGGTGGAAAGCCAGGCTGTGGTCAAAAAGGGCATGCTCTCCTGCAGCACATGTTACTTTCTACAGCTCCTTAGTGACAGGCTTGCCCTTGCTTTGGTGAAACATGAGAACAGGAAGGGGAGAGGTAAGGGGATTGGGCCATACAAGGGCAGACCAAAGATAGCTTTGTTCCATAGCTGGCAGCAGGCATAACTGGGGAAGGAGGCGTCATTCTCCATCTTCCCCACTGGACATGTGCACTTTTCATTCATTGCCTTCATGCTTCCCACTCTTACAAGTGTCCACCTCTCAGACTGAGACTCTCAGGGAAGTTCCCGCTCTCCAAAACAGCCGTACTGCAACTGCTCTGCCCCGCTCCAATAAAAGATGTCAATCAAAATTCTTTCCCCTAATCCTCATCACAGATCTCTGCTGCATATTTTATATTTGTTCCATGTGTGGAACATTCACCAGCATCAATAAACCTGTGTGCTCAGAATAAGCACTGAATCAGAATGGAGAATTTAGCCTGATGAGAGTATGCATCAGATTGCTATGACAAACTGCATCAATATATACAGCTCTGCATATGGAGAACATGCTTCCATGGAAGCAGTGTCATTTTCCTACTGAAGATTCCTTCCCCTCCTTTGCATAAGAGCAAGTGAAATGCAACTGTGAGATTATAGAAAGCATTATTTGGCAGTCATTATAGCATTTTTCTTTTTTTAAAAAATATATTTTTGGTAATCTTATTTTTTTGTAAGATGCCCTGGAAACTTGTTAAAATGCGGGATAGGCTAAATATGGAAACAACAACAACAACAACAACAACAACCCCTTTTGTTTTTAAAGCTTTTAGAGTCATACGGACCTAGATATCAGGGGCAGGGCCTTCTGGTTAATACATGCTGCTTAGTCCGAAACACACAGTGGTGGTATTGTACTCAGTGTTATCAGCCACAAGCATATGGCCTGAGACTTGAACACTTCCACTGGTGAATTGTAGAAAGGTCTTCAGTGAAGTCTAGTTGTGGAATAAGCAGGGAGAGCAAATGAAGCAAGAAGTAGGCATGGACCAACAGTGGCATTACTAGATAGTAGCGTTCTGATATGTTAAATTCCACTGTAAAGGCTAACCACTTTTAGTTAAATAGGACTTTTACATGATGGCTATAATTACAGTGTAATTACAGCATAGAGTGGATTTCTGAGAAGACAAGTAGGAAAATGGTCCACAGTGCAACCAAGTTTAAGAATGACCAACCCAAGCTTTCAGTGACAAGATTCTGCTCTTCAGCAGTGAATTCTAATAAAGCACATTTGAAGAACTCGTGAAGAACTGCCAGACTATCAAAGGATTCATTTGTTGTCTGAACCACCTTTGAAATGTTAAGGAGAATTTTACTATATACCTGATGCCTGTGTGTATGAAAATAGTCAAAATCTGTACCCATATTTTGTTCTGTTTTTTAAATGGATGCATTTTCACCACCACCATCATCATTAAAAACAACAACAACAACAACAGCAATTTAGTGAGTCTTAAAACAAAAATAGAAACTCACTGAAGTGGTACTTGTGTGTTGCTATAAACTAATGAGCAGATTACAAATGAAGTAGTGATGAGCTTAGGGACGTCAGTGTCAGACATCAGATAACCCACAGATTCTCTGCGGCAATGATTTGGATCCCAATCTGAAGGCTGCAGCTCAGCTTCAGGAAAGGGATTACAATTTCAACAGAAGATGTACCGCCTGATGACATGCCTCTTAACAAAGTGGGGACCAAATGTCAAACCTGAGCGGTAGGCAGGCTGTAAATTGTATTAAAATGCCTTTACAGCAAGTAATGAGTCATCTGGCAGTGTTCCCCAGTACACCCCAGCTTATGGAAGCATCTTAGGAGGGCACAGCTAGGCAGGAGGTTAACATCACATCTGATTGTGTTGTGGGGAAAGTTGTCGGCAGAGGACAGAACTAACAACAGTGGAGAAAAATGTCTGACTTGTAACTTGCATTTGGTTCAAATATTATTCCGGATCCAAACTCTTTCATCCCTCCCCACAAACCAAGTCCTAATTATACGTGCAGAAAAGGAGCTGATAGAGTTCTTGAGGTTCACACTACACCTCATGGACATTCATTGAAGCTGAATGTTGTAAGATGCAGGACTGACAAAAGAAAGTACTTCTTCACACAGCATACAGCGGTACCTCGGGTTAAGTACTTAATTCATTCCGGAGGTCCGTTCTTAACTTGAAACTGTTCTTAACCTGAAGCACCCCTTTAGCTAATGGGGCCTCCTGCTGCTGCCGCACCAACGGAGCCCGATTTCTGTTCTTATCCTGAAGCACTATTTCTGGGTTAGCGGAGTGTGTAACCTGAAGCGCATGTAACCTGAAGCGTATGTAACCCGAGGTACCACTGTATAGTTAAACGATAGAATTTGTTCCCACAATAAGTAGTAGTGATGGCCACCAACCTGGATGTCTTTGAAAGAGGATTTGATAGATTCATGGTGGATAATTTAGCTAGGGTGGTACTTAAGCATTTCCAAAGAAGAGACGAAATGTACACACATGCACACATATGAGGGCAAAAGAAGATATAGATTTACATAAAATGAGCACATGCTAATCTATATGTACAGATGCAAAGAAAGAAATAATATGTATTTCTGTAAACCCTGGGGTTCCACCAAATCTACTGATAGATCCCCTCTTGGGTTCGCATGGCACCATTCTGGTTACATAAAGACTGGCATTTGGAGAATTAGTCTATTATTAGTAGAGAGAATGGACGCAGGTGGCGCTGTGGGTTTAAGCCTCAGCGCCTAGGGCTTGCCGATCGAAAGGTCGGCGGTTCGAATCCCTGCGGTGGGGTGCGCTCCCGCTGCTCGGTCCCAGCGCCTGCCAACCTAGCAGTTCGAAAGCACCTCCGGGTGCAAGTAGATAAATAGGGACCGCTTACCAGCGGGAAGGTAAACGGCGTTTCCGTGTGCGGCTCTGGCTCTGGCTCTGGCTCTGGCCAGAGCAGCGATGTCACGTTGGCCACGTGACCCGGAAGTGTCTCCGGACAGCGCTGGCCCCTGGCCTCTTAAGTGAGATGGGCGCACAACCCCAGAGTCTGTCAAGACTGGCCCGTACGGGCAGGGGTACCTTTACCTTTACCTTTAGTAGAGAGAATGAGCTGTTTGACAGGAAAAAGTAGAGCGGGAGGCTTGGGCAATGACTCCAGCTCTACCACCTGAATTGCTGATAGGCGAAATCTTTAGCATTTTAAAAAATGGCTTTCATTCCATGTTAGATCGGAGAAAGGAACTATAGTTGTAAAACCCATTTGTGTTTCTCCATTTAGCTGGGGATAAGCATGCACAAGCCAACTTCCATGTGCAGTGTGCCTCTAGGTAACTTGAGATGAGAGTGATACATTAAGCATCTTTGCATATATTTGCTCGATTATATATTTGCATTATTTATTCTGCCTCTGCTAGTGGTAGGGGAGGAAAAGTAAAGTCCCCTAATCATGATCAAAGCTGGCCCTAGCATTAGGCAAAGGGAAGCAATGGCCTCTGGTAGCAGTTCCTATTGCCCCCTTTTGTTTCTCCTAAGTCACTGAGCCATCCCTCTCTGACTTCTGTACCTGGTAAGTGGAAGAGGCAGCATTTTATCCTTTGCCTCAGGCTGCAAAATGTATTGGGCCATTCCTGCATCTGACTTGCAGGAAATGTTATATAGTTTCAGAGATTTCACTAGCAAAGTCTAGTAAGATTTTCCTTACCATTTGGCAAGGTGACAACCTTTGGAAGTTGGTTTTGGTACTATTATCACCATTGCTCCTCCTCCTGACAACAAATTTACCAAACAATTGAAAGCACACACTGGTAATTATCATTTGGCAAATGGTCAGCCACATAAACCCATGAAGAATAGGATAGCAGTCATAGCGACAGTGGTAACTACCTGCACAACTTTTTTTGTACGGACTTGACATTCTTCTTCTAGATTTGTAGCTTTTCATGTTAAAACTATGTGATGAAGATTATGGAGTCCCATTAATTTCAGCAGGATTGCTCTGGCGTAAATGTTTTATCAGCACGACTTTCGAGTAACAGCTAGAAACAGGCTCGTGACTCCCAGAGAATCCAAGACTGATTCCCCTTGACAATAGATCTCAGATTCCATCTCTCTCCTTGATAGTTTATAGGTTCATTTTAGGCTGTTGCCTCAATACATCCTAATTTAATTTTTTATGGCTGAGTTATAAGCCCCAGAAAAACTGTCTTTTAATGGAAAGGGGGAGAGACCCTCACATTTAGGACAAGGCAAAGCTATAATTTTACAGGCATTAGGTATCTAAAATAACTTTGTATAAAGATTACACAGGGATTTGTCCTCAGTTTTGCAGAAAATACTTAACGTTGAACTATATTTTATGCACACAGAATGACTTACTTTATAAGACAAGTTGATCAGGGATTTACTTTCCAATATTCAACAATACTATTACCAAAGTGCTTTTTTGACTCTCATAATAGAGCTGTCGTAAGCCATATATTTTAAAAACATCTCATAAACTATATTTATGTAAAAAGTGGTATGTGGAATAACAACTGTAAGCAGTCTAGATGGAAAGTATGCAAGACATATTTTTGAGACTGTTTAAGACTGAGTCTTTGAGTAAAGACAGTAGGAGTTTTAAATGCGCACACACAATTAATAGGCAATCAATTATCTTTATTCTTATTTTTCTGCTTGAACAGTTATTATGTATATGGTGACTGGCAGGCATCCATGGAAACATGGAAAATATGGGTTTGCTTGGTGACTGGAAGGAATAACACTTCAATTGAATTTACTGAAGGCCATATTTTGTGGTGAGACTTCATGGCTTGTAAGTAGCAGTTGGGTTGGTTGTACAAACAGTTATGGAGGAAGAAGCACAGTATAGATTCTGCTTGTGGACAGCAGGCATGTCTCAAGATTTTGCAATGTAGAGCCTATGATCAGGTGCAAGTACTGGTGAACCTGAAATCTGGAGTTCATGCAATCTTGTAAATGGTGCAGATTTAGAAACGGTTTTGAAACAGTTTATTCAACAAGTGGGATCCAAAACAAAATGTTGCATTATATTATCTGCCTAACATCATTATAATGTTATGGTAATATAGGCTATTTTGTTTGAAAAAACAAAAATGGGGTCATAAAATGGCGTCTACACCACTGTAATTTTGTGTGTGCATTGCTGTATCAAAATTCAGTCTATAAATATGTAAATAACAAGCAAATAAGCAAACAGCAAATCAGCCTGAAGGAAGCAACAACTATAGTGCTGGACTACATGGTCCTTTGGCCTTATCTAATAGAATTCTTTTTATGAGGGAAAGGGTGAAAGTCTGTGACTGGCAGTGGATTCTGGGCGTAATGGAGAAAATCCAGCCCAGAGGTTGTATGTGGGAGACATCTTCCAATGGAGGTGTGAGGAGAGATAATCTTCTACCAGAACGTAAGGAGGTTTCTGTCAATGAGATTCTTTTCACTGAAGGTTGCGCGTCGAGGTCCCCAAGACACCCCCCCCAAAGAAAAACACAATTGACACTTAATTTTTGTTTAAGGTTTCTGACATAATTTTGGCCACAACTTTATTCAAATTACAGCAATGTGAGTGGTTGCTTAGGCATTGGTAGCACTAAGTGACACCGCACGGGGACAGCTCTGACATTCGCACCCCCTGCGAAGTCAGCAAGGGTAAGTCACCTGGGGAGAGAGACAGGACTGGGAACCATGCCTCACCTCTCCCCAGCATGCTCCCAGGGGCTTGCGTGGCCCTAGCCCCTTGCCAGGGGGGTTCGGACAAAAGCATGGGGAGCCCCTGGGTTCATTTAACGGAAAACCCTTGAAGCAGCAGCAGCATTTTGGAGGGGCAGGCACAGCCGAATCCATACCCCTCCAACAACCAATTCCAAGACCAATGCCTAACTGCAAACCTTACAAGTTGTGACGATTTGCTACGCAGTAGGCAAAAACCAAGTGGCACACACTAATCAGCCAAATGGACAAAATTCCTACCAGGCCCCTGCCCCAAAGCAGACGACCCCATGACAGGCATAGCAAGGTCAAGCAAACAGCCTAAAATTAGGGAAGGGAGGGCGGGTGATCCGAAGTAAGCAGCGAAAAGAGGAAGTTCCTTGCTGTGAGCATTGTATTTAACAAATAGGGCTGTCAATCAACAAATGGCAACATCTAGACTTCCCCAGTAACAGCCCGCCCCTGCTTAAAGGATGGCCAAACCATTTGCCTAGTAACAGTGAGGTGTCTTGTCAGTCCCGCCTGCAACCTGTGCTCTCCATGAGGGAGAACACACTATAGACAAACTGGAAAACTAGGCTTAGGCAGGTGTCACTCTTCCCACAGAATTAAAGAAGTCAAAAGAAGTAAATTTGCTGCTATGCATACAATAACTTTTTTTAAAAGTATATATTTCTGTTTATTTCTACATAGAGGTTGCCTAACACTGAATAAGAAGCGAGGCAAAAAAAAAAAAAAAAAAAAAAGTTCAGCAAGATATTATGTGGAGATGGAGTTTTTGGAGGGAAGAACTAGGTGACCATTCTGCAATTGCTCCATAGGCAAACTTCTTCCTTCCTATGCCTTTGAAAAGGAAATGTCATGTCAAAAGGCAGCCGTTTGACTGGCTTGGGAATGTCTGTTAGTACAACCAGCACAGCACTTGCAACGGAGGAGGAACTCTCATTAGCTGAATATTTAAGTGAAGCATCAATTTAGCCATCCATAAATCTGGCAGCAGAGAATGTTTAAAATACTGAAGCGATAACACCATCCTCGAAATGACTGCCTTGGCCTCGTTCATATACTAGCAATTAATTATTTTCCAAAATGAGGAACGCAGGGGTGCTTAGATCATTAGTTTTAAAGGCAGAACAGCTCTCTGTGCGAACAAGTTATCTTTCCCTTTGTGAAAGGTTAGCTGGGGAGCAGGAGGGAGGAAGGTGAATGTTAATAGGCAGTAGAGCATCTTCTCCTTAGGTTGAAATGGAGGCAGGAGCAAGTAAATGTGTATTTCCTTTAGTATCTTTTCCGGCTTTCATTTTGTCCTTGTAAAATAGTTGAGCTTTACAAAATTGTGTGGTAAAAATATTGGCAAAAGTCACAGATTTGGGGGTCTCCTTCCATTATTCAGTGTGAACTGGATGTTTTCTCCTTTGCCCAAAGTGAAATCATCAACTGGTTTGGAAAGACTGGAAGTATACTGGTGGCAAATTCATGAATATAAAAGTGGTTTGATTGGCTTTAAATTAGCTGTGGGGTGGGGTGAAATTTTCTCTGTTCTGTGAGCAAACTTGGGAAACTAACCTGTGCACAGTCCAAAATTAGAAGGGGGTAGGGAAAATGGAGGGACGCAGGTGGCGCTGTGGGTTAAAGCCTCAGCGCCTAGGGCTTGCCAATCGAAAGGTCGGCGGTTCGAATCCCTGCGGCGGGGTGCGCTCCCGCTGCTCGGTCCCAGCGCCTGCCAACCTAGCAGTTCGAAAGCACCTCCGGGTGCAAGTAGATAAATAGGGACCGCTTACCAGCGGGAAGGTAAACGGCGTTTCCGTGTGCGGCTCTGGCTCGCCAGAGCAGCGATGTCACGCTGGCCACATGACCCGGAAGTGTCTCCGGACAGCGCTGGCCCCTGGCCTCTTAAGTGAGATGGGCGCACAACCCCAGAGTCTGTCAAGACTGGCCCGTACGGGCAGGGGTACCTTTACCTTTACCTTAGGGAAAATGGGGGAAGAAAGAACACACACAACCTATGGGATTTGGTAAATTTTCCTAGTCCTTTTGACATGCTCTATGCTCTCAATTTTGGACAGAAAATATCCATGGGATCTAGAGTACTTTGTTCCCTTTATCCACTAAAAAACCCCCAATAAAAGTAAAGGACCCCTGGATGAATAAGCCCAGTCAAAGGCAACTACGGGAAGCAGTGCTCATCTTGTTTCAGGACAAGGGAGCTGGGGTTTGTCCACAGACAGCTTTCCGGGTCATGTGGCCAGCATGACTAAACTGCTTCTGGTGCAATGGAACACCATGACGGAAGCCAGAGCACACGGAAATGCTGTTTACCTTCCCACTGCAGTGGTACCTTTTTATCTATTTGCACTGGTATGTTTTTGAACTGCTAGGTTGGCAGGAACTGGGACAGAGCAATGGGAGCTTACCCCATCACACAGATTTGAACCGCTGACCTTCCGATCGGCAAGCTCAAGAGGCTCTGTGGTTTAGAATGTGTTCCTTTATCCACTAGGCTATTGCTGGGAGACTGGTCTAATCAGACCCAAAGCTGAAAAGATTGGTTTAAACATCAAGCTGACAGATCACTGTGTCCTGTGACTATAAGCATTCAAATTTTTAAAGTAAAAGTCAAGTTTCTTGTCCTCATGAATGTAGAATAAAAATATTAAGAAAGGTCCTAGGTGTTAAAGAAAATATAACACTTTGGAACAGAAACTGTATGCCTGAAGGAGCATCTCCACCCACATCATTCAGCCCAGACATTGAGGTCCAGCTCTGAGGGCCTTCTGGTTGCTCTCCCACTGAAATAAGTGAAGTTACAGGGAACCAGGCAAAGGGGCTTCTTGGTAGTGGCATCCGCCCTGTGGAACATCCTCCCACCAGATGTCAAAGGGATAACCAATTATGTGACCTTCTGTAGACTTCTGAAGGTAGCTCTGTATCAGGATGTTTTTTCTGTTTAATGTATCATATGTTTTTTATATTTCATTGGAAGCCACCCAGAGTGACTGGGGCAACCCATATAAATAAGAAAATCATCATTTATTATTAAACTGTGAATGCACTGGCTAAGGTGCTTATTTGTTTTTTCCCCTTTATCATTACATTTATACTCCACCTTTCCTCCAAGTTACTATACAGTTCCCCACCTCCCCATTTGTATCCTCACAACACCTGAGGTAAGTTGGGCTCGGAGATCGTGATTAGCCCAAGTTTACTTGGGGGGCTTTGTGGATGAATGGGGTCTCCCAGGTCCTCATCCAGCACTTTAACCACTACACTGCAGTGGTTCTCAAGCCATTTCTGTTATTTCCTCCAGCATTTGCTACTGGTTTCCAGGTGCTTATGTTATCAGGGACAATATCCCCCTTGATGTTCTAATGAGGCATGTTTACTTTATTCAAACTGCTCAACTAAGCTGGCTTTCACAGAAGATGCTTAAATTGGTTTGTGATTTTCCTGCAGCTGCACCACGCTATCACAATGGCTGGTATTATGGATGTTCAGATGTTAACATTTTCATGCTTTCCAAAACACCAGGCCAAATATTTTCTAGGGCAGGGGAAGATGCTGTTTCTCTGCAGTATAGTTGGTTATCAGCAACCATGAATGTGCATCTCTGGGAGCTCAACTGTTCAGAGAAACAGGAAACCGGGCACCCTCCTGGCTATTTATATTAATAGCCACATTTCTCCAAACAATAATTCCAATCAAAATGTTTGTTTCTTCTGTTACAGACGGCATTAACCAATTAAAAATGCATTCGGGTGAAAAAGGCATGCAGCGTGAGTCGTGAAAACAGCTTGATTACTCTTCAGGCATCTAGAACGCCATTCAGCCTCTCCCATTCAGCGTCAACCCTCAATCAAATTAGATACTATTGTCAAATATTGAATGCCCTTCCCACTTGAGAAAAAGGTTAACAATTTTACTTTGCATACTGTTACAAAACAACAAAGGTTTGGTCAACCCACTGAAACATGTTGATTCCTTTACAGTGGATTGGATTACACGCTAAATATCCAATGATGAGCTCCCCATCTCATGTTGGCAATAAATGTGAAGAGCTACTCAGCTTGGCATAAACCTCTTCTCCAGGAAAATTAAACCAAGCAGCCAAAGGGAAGAATCACAAGCTTAGAAGGCCAGTGGCTGGCAAAGGTCTGGCAGACAAGAGCAGGCAAAACACTTAGAAAAGAATTCTCAGCTGCTTTTAAAGGCAAGACAGGGAACCATTAGTTTCATATGTTTTGTAACACATCTTGTAAAACTGTAGGGTTATATATTGCTCCATTAACTTTTACTAAAAGCATAAAAACAATAATGGGCTTTGTTTAAGTGTCAGATTCAGAGATGGGAATTGGATTGGCTTTTACCTATGCTAGCTTGACAATCTGTCACTGGGAGCAAGTTCAATAGGCAAAAATGAAGACATGCCAGCTTTTATATGCAAATCTACGAGGGATTTTTCTCTGGAGTTCAAAGCTCTGAGAAGAGGCTTTGCACAATAGCAATTAAAATTTACAGTGTATTTTTTAAAGAAAACCCTTTTCGAATGTCCAGCACTTGTTGGACAGAAATGACATTATGAGAGTATCCTGATTTCAACATTCTGTACCTAAAATACTTCAAAACCTGACAAAGATGACTATTTTAATGCTGTTGGAGAAGCATATATTTTAGCACTGGGAATTGCAACTTCACTCCAATATGTTTTACATTTATTTGCTGAAGGATACAATGCACTTGTGTTATTACACCGGTTTCATTCTTTGATGATTTCCCATTTGGCAGACCAGTGACACCTTTTCATTGGTTATTCATTCACATTATTGATTAACGCATAGAGAACCAATTTATTAGTCCCTCTGAATCCATTTTGAGTATCCAGGTTTTTAAATAGAGAAATATCTTTTACCGAGTGCTAACACCGTATATGCTTGTAAAACATGTTCAACCATTGTTTATTGCACAAAAGAGAGGTTTAGCAAAGAGCATAATTCAAAGCACAGTATTATCTGTCACATAAACAAACACCGTTTTACTTTTCAAATCTTACTTTCCCTATATCTCAGGAAAGCACCCAACTTGCCTTCCCCTGCGAATTTTGCATTGAGAACCCATGTTTAGTCCATTACAAATCAGATGACCAAGTGGAATAATATAGTTATTCAGTTGAAGCCCTTTAGAATCAGGTTTGGTTATATTTATCTCTTTCTCCCAAGACTCTGGCTTCATTCCCTGACCTGTGGAAACATTGGGTGACTTTTACTATGCACCAAGTTGGATTCATTGCCATGTCTGAGGTTAGGAAACTATTTGACAGTAGCACATGTCATTAATTTTATTTCTCTCTGGTCCTGACCATGGCTGGCCCTACCATTAGGGAGACAGAGGCAGCTGCCTTAGGCAGCAGATGTGGAGTGGTGAGGAACAGAGTTGGAGGACAGGATTGTCTGTTCCATGAGGCCCCTATCCTGTGCTTCCTAAGACAGCCTGCTGCCCTCAGACACAGTGGAGATCAGGCACACCAAGTCTAGGGGGCAAAGATGTCACCAGACCCTCAATATTCCTTACCAGGGGGCTCAGCCACCCCCAATAATGAGGGGGCAGAGGAGGCCAAACCACCAAGCTGAGTGTGACACAGCATCAAAGGCAGGCTCCTTCAGAGCATGAGGGAGGAGGAGCCACAGCCATTGAAGCTGCGCGGTGCTGGGTGAGGCCTCCTACCGATGATGCATCTCCTCCTGATAATGTGCTGGGACCCCCAAGGCAGCATCTCTGATGGTTCAACTGCCAGTCCAACCAGCTGTTGCACATGGAATACAAGTGAGGCACTATCTTGTCCTTCACCTCAGGTAGCAAAATGTTTTGAGCTGGCCCTGTCTCTGATGGTGGTGAAATGGGGATCTGTAGCTGGGTACGTGTCTGATCCTGCTAGGAATTTCCAGGTGATATTTCTGGATGTACAATGTAGACATGTCGACTACAGAGAAAAGGCTCTTCAGTTTCTTCATGGTCACTTAGAAGTTACTGAAAAGTCCCTTGTCTAGACCATTCCTGGTTGAAGAATAAGCAGGTGGACTTCCTGCATATTTTTAAGGCACCACAGCCCCAGGTTCTAGTGGGTCAGTGAATGCTCAGAGGGCATCTCTACCATGCTTGAGCAGCTAAGAAAGTGAAGCATTTTCCTATAGTGATGTCAGCTCCCTCTAACATTTCCACAGTGAAATCACCCCCTTTGATTTCAACACATGCATTTAATAAAATGACAGGCTTGTCAACAGTCAGTGTTAAACATATGCACACCAGAAATTACTAGCTGCTAATTGCTAAATTATTGAAGGGCTGAAGAGATCACAAGACATTTTTGATTCCCACAACCTCAGTGGGCTGGGATCTGTGAGAGCTAAGGATGCTTGGAGATTTGAGGATAGAAAAAAGAAGAGGAGGAAGCTGTGTGACTACAAATGTGTGTCCCCATTCACTGCAGCTCTCCCAAAAAGAACCCAGGTGGTGTCACATTTTCTTATATGCTATGTTATACTATGTCACTGTTGATGGATTTACAATGGTGGAAAATCTGGGGGCTGGGGAAGGGTGGTGTAAAGAGCATTCAGAAGGTCACTTTCTTTTTCTTCCCTTTCTTCTTGTTCTCTGGGTTTCAGAAGGCTACTTCAGCATGTGGTGGCTGCTAACGCAGATGAATTGTTAGATAAATTCATGGAGGACAAGACTATCAGGGGTTACTAGTCATTTTGATGACTGTCTGTACCACCTCCAGGATCAGAAGCCTCTGAATACCAATTCTTAGGGATCACAAACAGAAGAAGGCTCTTGCCCTCATGTTCTGCTTGTGGACTTTCCAGAGGCATTGATTGGTCACTGTGGAAAACAGACTACTGGACTAGTTAGGCCTTTGCTCTGTTCCACGGGGCTCCTCTTATGTTCTTCATTAGCGGCTGAACCTGTGCCAAAATGGAACAAGTGTTTGCTTACTAAAGTAAACAGGATTTGGCAAAAATAAGATGAGAAGCTCCTGGGCTTTTCACTAATGAAATATGGATTGGCCTCGGGGTGACTGGAGTTTAAAAGCTATGTATTGCCTAGGCTCAATATTAGTAGGTTTTTTATTAGGAACCAATGACCCATGCTACTAAACAATTTTGTAAATCGTATGAGGTTGCTCCTGGTGTCCAAGTAAGATGGTGGTTGGGATTCACCTGAAAAATGGGGCAAGTGTTTCCCTGAGGGCCAGTGGATGAATTGACACTGGGACCAGATTATGGCTTGCTATTTCTGAAAGAACCCTGTCTGTGCATTGCATTTCTGGAACTCCCATCTTCCACAAGAGAAAATAGGATCCAGATGTATACACAGAGCTCTTGGTCATATCTGTGTTGTGTTTGCTGCATTTATCGCTGGAGCTATTAGTTTTATCCTGTGTTGTTGCCACTTGGACCCACATTATTTGATAGATAGTCTCTCCTGGTTTTTGCTACTACTAAGTTACCATCAGCAGTGGTAACAGTCCACAGGTATCTTCACATACCAAAGTTCATTGATTATACTAGACAGAAGTACCAACATAACAATACTTATTTCTTTATTTATTATAATTATTATAATTGATTTATTATAATTGATCGTGTTTTCATAATAATGTCAAGTTGGGACAGTGCTTACTTTTGGGTGGCTGGGGGCAAATGGATCTGTCATCTGCCAGGGACGAGAGCCCTGATCCTTAATTAATCATGTGGGAACAGGCTGCCCTTACAGAGTACGCATGCACATTCAACCGCCTAACAGCGTCTGCATCACCGAAGAGAGAATAGTTGCAGAGATAAGGAAATAAGAGTCATTCCGTTGTCTGGAAAGGTCACTTCCTGGTTTTGCACAGAGCACTGGCGGAGGAAGAAGTGATCCTGGTGGGGTGCCATCGTGGCTGCCCCCCTTCCCCCGCTGGCTGCCTTGTCCCCAGGAGGCACGCCCTGCCCCTGTGGGTGGCCAGCCCTGCCCCCAGGATGTACACTAGCCCCACCCCACCTGTTCTCCACCCCCCAGTGCCAGACCATGAAGCTCCGCCACTGGCACAGAGAAATCGCTTTTAACAGAGCCCAGCGATGAAAGTATGCAGCTGTATCAAGGCAGCACTGGGTGCTGAAATTTTGCACCCTCAAAAAATTTTGTGCCTGGAGCAACTGCCCCTATGGCTCCCCCACACCACACCACTGTTTTATGTAGGAAGAGGGCTACTGCGTTCAGATCCTGCATTCTTGTGGGTTGCCCATCTAGGTGACCACTGCTGTGCTGTTCTTAGTTTGTTGTCTCCTGCAGAAGTCTCATTGATTTCCGTTGTGCTTACACCCAGGTAAGAGGGGATAAAATACACATGCACACATATGTGTAGGAGTAACTTCCCCTGTACTCAATGGGGCTTACTTCAGACATGCGCAGAATTGCGCTGTTAAGTCTCTTACCCAAAGTTAGCTTAAGACTAATATTAAATAAATGTCTTTTCTGTGGGGAAGAGGGTTCTGGTCTCCTCTCATTTATTTTTATTTTATTTTAATGCGCACTGTGTTAATAATATAGAAGTGTGGCTTCCCTGTGCCTAGTGCTAAAAGCGAACTAATCCCTGTGTAAGAAATCAGTAAGTATGGTCTGCTTAATCTAGTCCCAATGTGAAACTGTTGACATTTGTTCTTTTTCTCCCCCCTTCCCCTATCATTATGTGCCTGGGCCTGTTTTGTGCTGGATTAGGCACAAATCTCCCATACAGCACATTTGGCATGTTACTAGTAGTTTAACTTCATTAATAATGTATGAAGAAAATGTAATCCACGACAAGGGAAGGAAAATAAAGTTTTTTTCCTCCCCGTTTTTTTCTTTTTTACAAGCCACCAATTCCTTCGACATAGATAATTTATTCAGCCATGGCCGTTTGATGTTGTCATTTCTACAACCGAGCTGCTGCCATAAATGTAACCGTAGTTGCGGCGTGCATTGCACAATTGTCTGTGTGTACCTAAAAATATGTAAAATTCTTTTAACTCTGACCCTTTCACCTATAACTTGATTAATCCTTCCTTTAAATTCTAGGTGCTGAATATTGGAGGAAGGGAGGAGAGGTTTTTTTAAAATTACTTTCTTTTGCATGCATACATGTTTTCTGAAAACGTATAAATGAGAGTAAGTGAATCAGAGGAAGGACAAATATGTTATGTGAATTTACATTGTCAGAAACTCTCCCCAACTCCCCCCTGCCTCCATTGCCACAACACACAACCACAAGTTGTGCAACAAACAAAATTTAATTTTGAATATATTTGTTGCCATGTTGCCTTCCTTATCTTAACCCATCAAGACTGAAAAGTGAATTAGTCTTATTTCAAGACCCAAACCATAGGATATCGCTGTAGAAAAGATTTTACAGGGCAGGCATTTTGTTCTTCAAAGAACTT
This sequence comes from Podarcis cretensis, assembly GCF_951804945.1. Taxonomy (NCBI): domain Eukaryota; kingdom Metazoa; phylum Chordata; class Lepidosauria; order Squamata; family Lacertidae; genus Podarcis; species Podarcis cretensis. The sequence goes on from NC_137178.1 coordinate 26,023,835, forward strand.
GCTGTTGACTTGTTTGCTGATGCTCACAAGTTCAACACAAGTAGCTAAGAAGTATTCATAAATAAACTGTTTGGATAATTTAATATATTCAATTATAGTTAACATTTTTTCTCAGTAAGATATAGGGCTGGCAAAGTAATATCAGGATGAAAAAAAATCCTGCTCCAGCCATGATCCTTATTGAGGTCTATATTTTTCTTAATCTATCATTTCCTTAATCTTTCATTGATCATAGGGAACAATTTTGTCCTCTGTAATTCATATATATTTAGCCATAGCTGTCTTCCTTTGTGTAAAATGTAAAGGTGTTTAAAGTTATTTGTTGTAAATCCCATCCAAATGAATTAATTTTGATCAGGCTTGCAAAGAGAAATTTGCCAGCGGCCTACGTTTATAGCTAGTAAACAATATTGGATATGTATGTGTGTGTACAAAAACACACAGACATTTTTGTTGGAACAGCTGTATATTCTGTTTTTCGCAAGAAAAATCACCACCAAATGCAAAGGAGCTATTTTCAAGGGAACTAATCGCCGTTCACCAGAGAAAGAGGATGAAATTCTACATTTTCCTCCATTGCTTGAAGTTATTCAGTGTTGACCTTTGTGATAACTGGAAAGTTGCAAAGCAGCCCAGGGAACAGAAGCCAAGCTCCAAAGCAGTGGTCACTTAGAAGTACTTTTGCGCTCCTGTCACATTTGTGCTATCAGAGCAACAGCTGGGGAGACTTTTTCAACAAAGATGAGTGTCAGATAATCCTGATGAGATTCCACATCCAGCATCTTTTGTAATTATGTCACATTCGGCTGTAATGGAATAATTCAAGCTGAAAGGACAAGCTTTGATCCTTTCTTAAACCTTTCCCTGTGGACTGGCTATCTGAAAGATTCAAAGATATTTCTGTTACAAGATCTAGTGTTTCCTTGGGGAAGTCATGTTTCTGAAAGCAGCGGGATCTTGCAGAAAGCAATATCAAGTTTGCAGAAAGCGTTTTGGAGAGCATTTTTATATCAAACGGGGGATGTCAATAAAAGGATATCCTTCTATTTTTCTAATGGGGCATGCTTCGCTGTTTTTAATATCCCAAGACTCAGCCAGGCAGAGGCAAATAGATGCAAATACTTAAGAGTGAGGAATAGTACAAATATATTCATACTCAAGCATGTGTATATTCTGAGTGCATTTTTTGCTTTTAATGTGTGCATTTGGTTGGCTCATTTGCCAGAAATTTCCATTGAGTAGAATGGATCCAAACCTTTAGCAAAAGCATAAGCACAGTCTATAATGGATTGTATTACTTCATATGCATATGGATGATTGTATAGCCACTTTGGAGAACGCAGGAAGAAAGTGTGTAAGATCACAACAGCCAGCTAACTCTGGTCTTCTCAAAGATTAATGTTTGCAGCAACCACCATCACACACATCCCTTCCCTTGACCCCAGAATGCTTGGAATTATTATTTATTAGAGGGAATGTGCCCCCAAGCCCCTCCATTTCTGGAGTTCCACAAGGTACTGCTGCTTGTCTTCTCCATCCAAAGGGCAGGGGAGATGAGCAGAAATGGTGCATGCTGGAATATTCTCCTTCTTGCTGAACTCAGAGAGAGGGGTGGCATTTTGCAAAGTGCTGCTGCTCATTTTCTCCATCCAACAGTGTACTGGACAGTGTACTTGAACATTAGGAGTCAATTTCTTCACCAGGTCACTGTTGATGAAAGCATTGACATGAAACTAAACTTCGAAAGGGGGACTATGGCACAAGCTCATTGCCTTAAGTATTGGTGTATGATTTGATAGAATTATGTCATTTCGCAGTTTACACGGTGTGTGTCTTGGCTGTCTTCTCCCTCTCCCCCAACAGTATATGATAGACCGACAGATACACATATAGTGTTGGGGAAATGTTGCTCTATTTTATCTTCAAAAGAGGTGAGAGGTTTTGTTGTGTTATTAAAGAATCCTATTCTTGTTTGATTACAGTTGAGCTGCTTTTCATATTTCTTGATTGTAGCAGTGACTGTTCCTCAGGTATCAGCTTTCATGTGTTTTGTCAGTGTAATAACTTCAACAATGTACTCCACGACATCTAGCTCTAAGGGCAACCTCGACATATGAATTACTAAATTAGTTTTACTCTTCAGCAACAAGTCCCGGGCCTCCTGTCAATTCATGATACTGTAGCAGTAATTTAAATACGGTAAAAGTCTATGCTTTGGCATTTGTAGAGTTGGCATCATTACGTAAACTGTATTAAACAGTAGATCAAATGGGAACCAGTATTAAACAGTATTAAACAGTAGATCAAATGGGAACCAGCAAAATGCAGGAATTGGCGTTCAGAGATACTGTGTCTGCATGCCAACAGGAAAATGGAAGTGTCAATCTACCACATGTGATCAGGTTCCTTTTGTTCCTTTGGCTTACTTCTTGCAGCCTATGCTGTGGATAAAATGGTACTCTGGATTGCTAATCCAGATTTTAGAACCCTAAACATTTCTGAGCAATGTTTTAAGAGAGATGGCGGGTCACAAAATGAAGTAGGGAGTACCTGCTTCAAAGTCAGGAGTGCACTGGCTTGCCTTAGGGAAGCTGTTTTCTTCTAGCTTCAACAAACAGATGCCTGGTTTAGAAGATGGAGATATAAGAAGGTAAGAAAATGTTATGTACTGAGTTGAATAGGATCCAAAATGCAGCAGTCTGATTGGTCCTAGAACAATGCAGCAGTATGATAGGTCCGCAGGAGCCACCCAATCCAGCTCCATATGGAAGTGAATCCACAACCTGATTGGCCTACAGGAGAATCCCGGAATTAGCCAGTCACGTGCAGCCCATTGTGTAAATAATGTATATAAAGCAGATACTTTGGGGGAACTTCCATTCCTCCTCACCACTATGAGCTGAATAAAGAACATGAAATCCCACTCTTGACTCCGAGTATATTTCACTTGCTGAATCAGGCCAAAGCCCATCTAGCTCAACAACCTGCTCTCACAATGGCCAACCGGATGACCATGGGAAGCCTGAAAGCAGGACCTGAGCACAGCAGGACTCTCCCCACTTGTGGTTTCCAGCAGCTGGTATTCCAAGGTTTACTGCCTTCAACAGTGGAAGTGGAACATAGCTACCATGACTCGTAGCAATTGACAGCCTTCTTCTCAATGGATTTGGTCCTTTTTTAAAGCCACCCAGTGCACTTCAGTTTGCATTTTCATGAAAATTTACTTAATTTTGCACTTCCCAAAACAGTATGCAAACTGAAGTGCAGCTATTCTGTTTCCCCAGATTTTGCAACACAGTTCTCCATTCCAGTAAGGTGTATAAAATGTGTATATTTGGGAATAATGTGAATAGAAACGCATATATTAGTCAAAACAGTGTACAAAAATACATGGGATGATATTCCAACTACATTTTGCTCCGAATGGCTAAGCGAGATCTATTCATTTCAATGGGTCTACTCTGAGTAAAACCTAGCTGAATGCCACCCCTTCTATTAAGGAAAATTGCTTTTGCAAAATGTGTCTTAGGAGAAATTTGCAGTAAAACGCTTATGAATTTTTATGAGTTAAACAAACAAACAAACAATGGTAAACTAATGCAGAAATGTGGAGAACTGAAATTAAAGACTGGGGAAAAAATTGAGAAATTGAGATAAAGCAAAATCAACAGGGTTGACCCACCCCTAGTTCATATTACAGCCCCTTGCATTTTCCTTACAATCTGCCTGAAATATTGTACCCAGTCCTGTATCCAGTCTCTTACTTCTTAGTAAAATGCTAATTTGTTTTAACCCTTAGAACTTGCCAGGGATAATTTATTGTAGGATATATTATGTACAATTGTATGGCAGACTCTAACCAGACAGAAGCTGCAGTGAAGCCTATCAAACTACTGAGAGACCTTTCATGATACACAAATCATATGGATGATACAGGAATGTTCCTCTGTTGTTCTGAGGGTGCACATTTGCATAATTACATATTATTCAGTGAAAGCCCTATCCGCTTAGTAGGAAGAAAACAGCCCTTACTTTGCACAGCTGAAGTATTTCATGGGTATCAGAAATAATAGTGGTAGTCATCACTTTTTTCCTGCGGATCATCTTAGATAAGAAACGTAAATTACATTTTAGGTTACAAAAATGATGTTACAGCTAAGTTTTAGATGATCATTATAGATTATGCACACCAAATGTGCTTTAATACAGTATGGATTGGCCTATTGATTTTCAAATGGTCCTTGGTTCCTGCTTAAATTTTCTACGTTAGAATTTTCTTAAAGCTAAAATACAAAAAAATTAATAGGAATAAATCGGTCTGTGTCCATTCATATAAAGAACTAATGTAACACTATGAATTACTTGGGATTCAAGTTTTAATCTGCAGATTATAACTTTGAAGCATCAGTAGACTAATCAGCAGAAGAAGTTTTAATCACGGAGGGCTTTGTCTTCAAACCAGGGGTGCCAACTTGAATAAAATGTTGGGGGGCCCAGGTCTTGCCTTACAAAACTGACCCCAAGATGTAGCACACTCACACTATTTAAATGGCAATGCCTATCAATTGGGGGCGGCGGCGGCAAAGGGACCTTGGCTCCTAGGAGTTGACTCCTATGCTTCAAATAATTATCTTTTGTAAATTATTCTACATGTTCTCACCCTTCTTTATCTCTAAAAGGCACTTATATTGCCATTTTGGTAATATAGCAATACAAATGGCCCTGCTAGCAAAATGTTCCCATGCATTCTCCCCTCTTAAAAGCAGTTCTCCTACTCAGGATTCCAGCCGGCTAGTCACACCCTCAGCCACCAGTCTGTTCCACTTTTCCCAAACCACTTCCCATTTTTCTTTTTCAACTGACAGTCTATATTCTGTGGCTATTGAGAATGCTGAGCCCTAAGTGGCTGGTTTTTGAAGATTAGCCCACAAATTTTTGTCTTTGTTTTAAATATATATTTCTTGTACTTCTGCAATCTTTGTGGTTCCCTTAGAATGCTGAAAGCTTCCTCTTGTCATTGCTTTGGTCCTGTTTTGGCTCATTTCTTTTGGCACTCTTCCCATGACTTCACTATTAGGAGGAGTGAAGAGAGCATCAGAAAAGCTTCTAGATCAGGCCAACAGCCCATCTCGTCCTCACAGTGACCCAAACAGGCGCTTCTGAGAAACCTCCAAGCATTCTCCTCTCCTGCAGTTTCCAGCAGCTGCTATTCAGAAGCCTTTCTGTCTCCAACTTCGGAGGCACAGCATGGCCAACATGACTAGTAGCCATCGATAGCCCTCTCCACCATCAATTTGATATTTAAGTGTAATCAATTTTAAGTATTTAAATTCTTTTGGTCATGGCAAACGTTCCTTCTTCAAGCTAACAGCAGAATGAAAGCCTCTTCAAACATCATTATATCCAAATCATTGCCTGTAAATTTCATGCCATTTGGACAGAAACCAAGGAAGTTATGGGCAGCAGAAGGCTGGTTGAGTCTCCCATTGTAATCAGTGGAAAACAAGTGAGTGAATGAGCTCATGCAATGGCAAGGAATGAGAAATGAAACTCTAAATCCGAAAACAATGGAAAAATGAGTGATCTCCCCCTTTTCATACACACCTAGCTAACACCCCCACCTCCATTATACTTAAGAACAATCATGCTTTCCTGACTTGAGGACCAACTTTCACAAATGTTAAGCCATGCATTGTGGCTTAAAGCTCAGAAATGAGTTGTTCGAGTAGGTGAAGGAGCAGCAAGAAGGGAGTCTCGAAACTCTTTTGTGGCCTTGTGTGTTCCAAGTAAATAAAACCGCTATTGTTACTTCACATGCCCCAGGACTACAGTAGAAGTGCTAGAACATATTTCTCTGTCCCTACTCCTGTTTTCCTCTAGCACTGGGAAAGCAATGACTGTACAAATGAATAATTATTTCCAATATAAAAATGAAGTAATTCATGCTTGGAGAATTTAATTCAAGTTAATTGCTTTTTTATTATATTAAACCAGACTTGATTTGGGTGTAATGACGTTTGGAGAGGATCTCACTCTGCTGCTAACTTGAAGAAGGCACATTTCACAATGATCACGGAAAGTATTTAAAATCATAAAATTGTGCTGTCCCTTTGCCCTCCGGTGCTAAGAAGCAAAATCCTACCCAGATGATCACATTGATTTTTTAAAAAAGAAACTGAACTTTGGTCCTCAGTATTCCAACTGCACAATCCCATGATGATTGTCATTTTTTAAAACACAGTTTAGAGAATTTTTTTCAATCAAAAATCCAAAGCATTTTAACATCGTGTTCTTGGCTTGGGCACATCATCAGCTTTCAAGTCCTCCTGAGGAATTGTTGGAATGATGATAATTTCATAACATAGCCATTGTCTTGAACTGGCAGAATGATGGGCAGGAGACAGAGGGGAAAAAGGATAAGAGTGAGGGGTGTAGCCAGGATTGGGACACACTGGGGTAAGCTGGGGATGGGGAAGGAGAGGTTGGTGTAGGAGATACTCACAGGGTGATGCAGGATGGTGAAGGGGTGTGTGTGTGTGAGAATCCACAGAAAGCAGAGCAGCAGGACCCATCACCAGAGCCAGAGGAGCCCCTGTCTCCATGAACACACCAGGCTCTGAGGCATAGGGAGCAGCAGGAGCGGCACTCTAGGAGGCTGAGGCAGGCAAGGGCCCACAGCCCAGCTCCCTGGCCAGGTGGAGCTTGTTAGCTCTGGGAGGAGAGGTGCGATTCCTCAGCTGGAGTGGGCCTGCAACAGGTGAGGGTCAGCTGCTTTGTCAAGCCCAGATGCTACAAACAGCAGGCAAGGTACAAAAGGGAAGCAGAGCAGAGAGGCTGTGTCAGCTCAACTGCCCATGTTGATGGAGCTTGGGTTGGATGCTTCTGGGCTTCTACAGGACTGCTTTGGGTTTTACTCTGGATTGTCTCCTGTCCTTTGGACTTGGCTACTTGGATTGACCCTGGCCTATGTTTCCTGAACTTTGGATTGTGCTTGTGTGAATTGACCCCTGGACTTTGAGCTTTGGACTTGACATACCCCAGGTAGGCAAGGGGTTCAGGACAGTACAGAGGACAAATGGGATGAAAATTGTACATGCTTGTACAATTATGAGGGAGTTGGGTGTGTTTAGCCTGGAGAATAGACAACTGTGAGTTATGAGGGCTATCTTCAAATATCTGAAGGGCTGTCACATGGAAGATGGAGCAAGCTTTTTTCCCTGCTGCTTCAGTGTATTCCAGTTATAAGAAAGGAGATCCAACTAAATATTAAGAACAACTTTCTGATTGATTCCTTCCACGTTGTCCTGGTCATGCCTCAAGACCTTCAACTGAGGTGCTGTTCCATATGCTATATAACTTGTTGCTGTGTGTTTATGGTTGCACAAATTTTGGGGCCTTCACTTCAGAGGCCCAACAGGCATCAGCATTAGTTTTTTTGGGTTTTTTAAACTCTTGGTTAAGAATTTCTTCCTTGCCCAAAGCGTCGTATTTGTCTTTGGTCTGTTTTTTGTTTAAAGCTGCTACCTTTCGTTTTTTGTTTTATGATGGCTTATTCTTTGCTGTTACTACTATTGTTGATGATATAATACACTGCCCTGAAAGCCATTTGGATGAAAGGGAAGTGTGGACATTTCTAAAATAAATAAGATTTCAGCATAAAGGTCCATGGTAGCTTACAATTCACAAACAAATAGAAATTGAGTTTTCCATTATGCATATATTTTCTGTCATCAAGTACAATGACCATGCATGACCATGCCTACTTGTTTTTGAAAATGTTGTAAGGTTTGTTTATAGTCAACTACCTGGACACCAAGCAATTGCTAATTTAAATGGTGGCCTATTAATCAAGACTTGCCTAAATGAGCACCAATAATCCTGCATAGCAGTAGCAGCTCGTGTGGTAGGGCAAAGATCTGGAGATGGTGCTTCAATTTCTCTGGATGGGGCTGGAATGGGACAATGCAGTGGCCAGGTCAGAGGACTGCACTTGCAGAAAGGAAGCCTCCTTCCCTGGCTCTTCCCAGTTCTATTCAGGTAAACTGTAGTAACACAGCTGTTGGAAGGCTATCTTTGCATCTCAGCCCTACCAAACTGTTCTCCACAGCTAGATGGTAATACTAGTCTGAAGGCAGTGATATAATGGTAGGTTTTTAAGTTTATCATGAAAGCCCCCATTGCTCTGGCTTCAAGGAAGGTCAAATGATGTAGGCAGCTGTGTTAATTGGCAGCTTGTCTCCACGCCCAAAGCAGCAAGACATAGCATAATGCCCAGTGAACTAGGTATCCCTATGTATAACTGAGTAAGATTGCATAACTGCAACCCTATGCATAGTTACTTGGTGGTAAGCTCTGGAGAGCAGTTGCTAGTCGGTGTAGACAATACTGGCCATCTTCAAAGGCAGTGCCACATAGAGTTCATCTCTGTAATCAATTCTCAACATGACTAGGGCATGAATGGTAGTGGCCAGGTCTGATTTGAGGAAAGGGTGAAAGCTATATATCAGCTGAAACTGATTAATGGCACCCCTGACCACTGCTGCCCCCTGGCTATCAAGAAACATTGATGTAGAGAAACACAGGGCAATGTTTGATTTGTTTCCTACTTACCTTCACAAGTCTATATGCAGCACTTGCTTCTCTGGAATGGTTGGGAGAGTTGTCTGGGAGCCTTTCCAAATGAGTGGCGTAAAGTGCACTTGGCGGTTTTCTTTGCTAATGGCAAAAGATTTAACAAGAAGTTGCATGAAAGTAAGATTTGAAGGGATTTTTTTTTTTAGGAGATGTAAGCCATGCCAAGTAGCTTATAGCATCTCTAAAGAAAGTGATCCATAAATTCCTTAATTACAGTAATCGCCTCTTGAGTTTATCCTTGCTTTTCTATTTTCCTATACAAAGAAAACTTGACCACAATGCTTGAATCTGTAAATACCATTCAAGTTTTTTACCATTTCTGTTTGCTGGATTATCTTTTATTTTTGTTTAATACAGGCTCTCTGTGCATACTGTTTTTAAAAAGAAAAGCCATGTCCTTTATCCACCAATTAAGTAGAATCACTTGTCTTATATGTATTAAAATGCTGAATCTGTTAATTTCATGAAGGAAATACTTCTGAACTACCTTGGAATAAAGGCTTATTAAGATAAGGTACTTAATGGCATTAGAACTGGTTCTTGCAAAGAAGGCACTGTGATCAGATTCACAATGCATTGCCAACCTTTCGGAAAAATTACTTCTAATTTCATCATAAATCCCACCTTCCTTTTCATCTATTCATGTTTGATTTAAAGAGGAATCATTAGGTAATAAGAATATATAAATACAGATACAGCTGTAGCTGAGCAAATGCTAACATACCTGCATATTACACACACACACACACACACACACACACACGTATATATATTTCCTTCAGCTATTGCTTTTTCTAAAAATAAAAAAGGATGGCAGTGCCAATGGATGTGAGAAGGTTGGAAAGGTTCCCCTTTCTGTAGCAAACTTGGCCATTTCACTGGTCACCCCTAACCTAGTTGCAGGTCATTTATGAACAAATTAAAAAGCACAAGTTTCAATACTGAACATGAGAGCCCTGCTGGATGAGCCCATGAAGTCCAGTATCCTGTTCTCACAGTGGCCAAACACTTGCCTGTGGAAAACTCACAAACAGGACCTGAGCACAAGAACACTCTCACCCCGTGGTTTCCAGCAACCTCTAGTTCTGCAGCCCAGCATACAATGCCCAAGGTTGTAATTTTTTTTGAAATAAATGAATGAAAATGGAGCAAAAAGGCAAGTTGTGAACAGTGGCGGATTTAGCTGCATGGGTGCCTGGAGCAGCGGCCATGCCATGCACCTGGGGGAGGAGTGAGCTGTGTGCCTTTTTGTCACCCCCCCCTCATGGATGACACCCAGGGCAGCGGCCCCCACCGCCCCCCTTCCTACGGCCCTGCATGTGAATGTAAACAATTCCATATTGGGTGAGCAGATCGTAACATCATAGTATCAAACCACCTGCACCTTTTAAAATAGGGGAGGTTGAAAATAGTGTGGTGTGATAACACAAATGCAAATGGTAATGAACTTTGCACCATGGCTGTGTTGCAGAGAACAGCTCTAGTGCCACGCGGATTCATTTTTAAATTGCAGAGTGTGTCACCCAGATTTTACAGGGTTACATTATGCAAAGCCAACTTGAAAGTCAACCAATTTCCTGTTTCAATTCAGATACTCTGTGTGGCTCGATTTTTGGAAGCATAGCTATCCAATCCCTACAAACTAAGAGAAACAGCTGGATTTTCCCCAAGATCTGTGAATGTACCATGAAACTTTAGAAAGCTACAGGTGTCTCTAGACATTTTCAGAGGGAAGTTGTCTTCCAAACATGTGAAAACCCCACTTGAAGAGGAAACAATAGATGGTATGCACTTAGACTTCCCACCCACTCTTTGATGGGTGGGAGCTTTTGCAGATTCTGGGAATAATGACTTTCATATGAAATAACATTTGAGTAATTATCAAGTTATTTGCAGAAACCAGAAAGTGCTGCAAAGTTAAACCAACAAATACATGCAGACAAAAACCATTTGTATTGTGCCCAACAAATTCTTCTTTTGCAGTTGACAATGTCTGGATGTGTAAAAATAAACCACCAACCTTCAAAGGAAGGCTGGTTTTAGTTTTTGTGTAGGCCAGCAAAATCACGATGTGAGGGCTAAGTATTTTGTGTGTGTAGGATTGGGTAAGGACATGGGGTGGAAGTACAGAACAGTTTTGATCAGTTTTTGGAACAGCTGGTAAAAAAGCTCTCTTGGATGAATGCAATTAATAAGTAATTTAGCAAATGCTTAATGGAACCCACAATTATTATACAAACTGGGCTGCACACATAATGGGGTCATAGGCTCATAGGCAAAATAGGTTGCTAGCATAATAATTCCAATTGTTAATAGCAATAATATTCAGAACCCACCCCCAAGCAGTGATTTTGTGTGTGTGTGTGTGTGTGTGTGTGTGTGTGTGTTGTATGATTTGCATTCATTTGGGTAAACTCAAAGTGCACTCCAAACCCCCGCCCTTGTATGTATGAACTGTGCAAAATGATGATCTGGTTCCAGTTCTGTAAATGCTTCATGTCAAGTGGGTGGGCAGCACAGATGAACAAAAAGGTGGGCAAGGAATGCAAAATGGAGGTTATCTATAATAAAAGGTACAAAATATCCAGTGCTGAAACCTTTATTGGAGGCAAAATAAAACATACAGGGCGTTCCAGTAATGCTTATGAATCACCTGGTGAAATTCAAACCCTAAAGTTATTCATGTCGCTAGTGCGATTTCATTCCTATCACTTGTGTTTGTTCCACTTTCTCCAGACAGTCTCTGACTGGAGTATTACAAATGGCCACAGACAAATAAGACTGGAGATTCCCACACTCACACCAGAAGATAGAAATATATAATTGAATTTTTGGTCAGGACTTTGGGAGTAATAATATGTTTTTAAGAAGAGGATTCTGCAGTCAGGATTGGAAAGTACCACTAGCATAGTTGCCAACATTCATTAACTGATTTTTTTGTCGCTTTGGCCAGGATTCAACAAACATACTGAGGCATGCCCAAAGACTTGGGCATGGTATGATATTTTTGACTTCTCCATTTCCAAGGCAGCTTACATCTAGCAATGGATGGCTTTTTCTGTGTCAGTCATTTCCACCCCCTGCAGACTTATCAAAAGAATGCATAAGAGATGCGGATGCACAGTTTATGCATTTTGTTCATATCCTTTCCTTAAAATACATGTTTTTCAAAGTATTGCAGTGCTTTTCAGTGCATTTCACCTCTAAAGTATGCATTCTGTGAGTTTGTGTTTTGTATTTGGGGGACAGAAAAGGCAATGCAGAATCTAGAGAAGTGTGTAATCTGGATAATCAGAATTGCATTCTGATCTGCAAGGAAATTCTCTTTGGATCCTCTGGTCTTGGTTCTCATCCTCCTTCCAGTGGCTGCCTGTTCACCTGTCCTTCACTAACAAGCAATGAAGAGATGAAACGCCACTCTGTACTTGCTGTGTGTTCTAGTTCTTTGTCTCTCTTTTGTGGTTGTGTGGATTTGATGTAGAGGGAGAGGGAAAATGAGTGGTGGCATCGTTTTCGAACGGAAGAGACCCCCCCATGCAAAAATTAGGGTGCCTTTCCCAGGGGGCTCCCCAAAACCTCGAGCTAGCACTATCAAGAACTAAACTGCAGCTTCTCCCCACTGTAATGATACACCATGGTTAAATAAAACCACAACCAGGCGTTTAGCAAAAATACATCCATTAAGCAAGTAGGAATGTAATGTTTGCATAAACATTCTTGTTGTGTTTTGGGGTTTATTCTATCCACATTTTTTCTCCATACCTTAAAAAGTGTTTAAGTATTTAAAAAGCAGGATTACATTATAATTAAAAGCAACATATCTATAAAATAATAAAAAGCTACATACACAGTCACTCCAGAAATATTCCTTGCATTGGGTGAAATAATTATTGGATTATATGGTTACTTTAGAAAATCACATCAGTACTCAGAGTTACAAACCCCTGACAGACTTAATCTTTGTTTATATTCTTTTAAGTTGTGGTTTTGATCAGAGAATGGACTAAAAAATAAATAAAAGAATTTTAGTATGTGTGGATTTTCCCCTGGAATATTTTGCAGAGCGCATTCAATTTAAGCAGAGCTAACTATTTTTAACTGCTACCAAATTGGATTCATGTCAGTGTTTGCAAACTAGGTTTTGCTCTCTGTGGCTTTATATAGTAAATACATCACAACAATCATGGTCAAGTATAAAAATTACGGTATCCAAAATTACAAGAGACTTTTATTGATGGTTCATGAAACTGTTTAGAACTTGGCATGCTCTGGGTCAACAGTGCTGACATGACGAAAAAGTCTGATTTTGTTATTAAAATAAGATGTTTGGAAGAGACAGGCAGTGCTCCTCATCTTAAGCTGATGGCCAAAGACAAGTTCCAGATTGAATTATTTTGTACGTTCAAATCTAGAGGGAGGTGACCAGGCAATAGGAGATCTGTATGTGAAATTTACTGTGACTCCTTTGGAAGCCAGAAAGAGGATAATTGCACTTGATAGAAAAGCAGACTGTAAAACAGAGAAAACATTTGCTAACAAAATACAGAATGAATCTTGCATGTGCAGAGATGTTCCTGCATGCTACTAGAAATTTCCCATCCAAATCTGAGCATGGTTGAAGTGTATGATTAGAGACTCTGACACAATTATGGCTGGTCCAATGGTTGTTTATAGTCCTAACTCTGCAGTGGCTGGTGCCATTTGGGACTGTTGGGCATGGACCCCCAACAGTTGGTCTAATGACATGCGGAGCCAACTAAGTACAGGTTTGTCCTTGCTGCAAAGGCAGCAGGAGGAAGGTGCCATGCCCTGTACTGGTTGTAAGTAAGAAGGCAGGTGGGTGGGGGATGGATGAGGGCAGCCTGAAGTTGGTAGGGCACTGCCCCAGTGGCCCTAATAGATGAGCCCCCACTGCTCTAACTCCCACTGCAACCCCATGCCCCTCACTTCTGGGACTCTCACTAGGGTAGACACAATATATTTTGTTGCCGGATGTGAAATACAGGGTGGTGCCTCCTTCTATTTCATGTACAGAAGCTGACCATACTGGCAGCTGGATTTCATTTCCACCTTGGCTACTATGAAACCACTTAATGACACCCCCAATGCCACAGTGGCCCCTCAGTGAATAGGAGCTGATAATTGGCTCCCACCCCTAGGGAGGAAATGGTAAGGGCTGCCCTTTGGGGTCTGCTGGGGTCTGCAGAGCAGGCCCCTTTGTGCCCGTGATGGCTTTTGATTCCCAGTTCAACCACCTGGTAAGGTTGATTTGATTCTCCCCCCGTTCCCTTTGTAGATCTTCACTTCCTTCTTGTTCCTCATGTAGATATTCACTTTCCCTTTCTTTCTTGATGGGAGGGGGCACCATTTAGTGGTTCACCCAGGGGCCAAAATGTCTTGGGCTGGTCCTGTCTCTGAGGGGAGTAGGAGGCTCCTAACAACCCTTAACAAACTCCACCTCCCAGAATTGTTTGGGAGAAGCCATAGCTGTTTAAAGTAGCATCACACCGCTTTAAATGGATTCTTAGGCCACATTTACATCATACAAGTCTGACTACTTAGTCCTTGCTGTCTGTCTTCCTTTCCTCTTGCTTAGACTAGATTCCCTATGCATTTGCAATTTTGGCATTGTCAGATATTTCATGCAATCATGGCAAGCATTGTATCTTGTGCTAGGCTGAAAGAACCTTAATGACCTGGGCACAGATGATTTGTGTTACCGCCCAAGACAAAACACCAGGGAGCCCCGTGTAAACACAATAGTCCTTCGTCACATCAGCTAATTTTTTAAATGGTTCCTGTTGGCTGGGGTTTCCGGTTCAAATTGTATTACATTTTGCTGACCCAGACACAGCATGGGCCAGCGGGATCCCTTTAAACCAATTAGCCGTCATGCTGGGAGGGCACAGTGTGTGTGTACATAACTCTTGTGCTGTTTCGGATTGTGATTTGGGCCATTTAGATTCAGGTTATGAGGGGGCACTTTCCGCCAATCCTAATAGACTACAGTAGATGGGATTCTTTAACATTTTTATTCAAACTCTGCAATGCAAATGATGTCAAAGTCCCATTTCATCAATGCATTATTCCTACGCCACCTTGTCTCAGGCTGATTCTGCTCAGATGCTCTTGAAAATGAGTCTTATGTGGTTAGAACTTTAATTGTGCACTTTCTACCTCTGTCCTGAGCCTAGAAGCTGGTCTACTGAACAGATGCAGGTTTCAATTAAAGAGCTCTATAACATAGGAGTTTTTTTTTTTTTTTTTGGTAATGGATTGAAGTTGCATTGTGAAAGCACAAAAGAAACACATTGGGGGAAAACTAGGAAACACAGCTTCAAAGAATTGACAGTTGAAGAATATTAATAGCGTTAATGTAGCCCATGAGGAAAGAAGTTGGCAAGCAGTGTCTAGGAAGACAGCGAAGCAGAAGCTAGATTTTGGGGGAAGGAAACATGGATGGAGGAAAAGAGTCTAAAAAGGACAAACAGTGCTTGAGACACACTGGCAAGTAATTACCACCAAGCCTTGCTTGTTATGTTACCAGATGCATCAAAGTAGCCTTTGCTAGAAAGTTGGGCTACTAGATGTTCCTTTGGTCTGATTCAGTAAGGCAGTTTCTAGGGTCTTATGAAATATACCGGAAACAGACGGCAATGATTAAGTTACAAATGTTGCAGATTTTAATTGCTAAATGCTATATATGAATGCTGTGAACTGCATGCCAAAGAAACACTTGAATATTAGCCAGCGAAAGACCCAACCCTTTGAGATGTGACAAAGGCAAATATGCAGAGAGAAGGCACAAAGCTGGTGCCACAATAAGGATCATCTGATTCCACCTCGATCACAGGGATCTCATGATTGGGCCACTTCCATTGGTTCCCCATGCTCCAGAGTTCAGCTGGACTGGCCATTGCAAAGCACTGAGCCTGTGGAACTCCCTGACAGTAGATGTTTGCACCAAACTACCCCTTCCTTCATCCAGACATCTTCTGAAAACTTTGTAGCATCAATTTTCTTTTTTAACCAATAGCTTGGATGTGTCCTTATTTTAACATGGCCTGTCCTGAAATCAGTTATGCTGGAGCATGGGCATAGTGTGGGGGTGCCAGAGGTGCTGTGACCCCAGGCACATATTTTTTGAGGGGGCCCGAGGCAGACACCCCCAGCAGAGACACTGAAAAGGGGGAGGGGTGGTATGCTCCTTCTAAAATTGACAAAATGTGGTCGCTCAGTTGCAAAGACTCATAGAAACAGAACAGGAGAAGAGGATATGCTCTGGAAACAGCCCACAATGACTATTGTCAGAAAATACAAAATTGCATTGGGTGAAAATCTGTTTAAAAGATTGACTGCTGGACTCCCTTGCCAATTAAAAATAAAAATAAAAATATTTGGTTTCAGATCCCCCTGCCCACCACAATTCCCTATAGCTAAACCATTGAGACTATTTCATCTTCCTGACCTGTCAGGAAAAATGGTTAGAATGAAAGCATGCCATCCTCCCTCTCTTAAAATATGATGCAGCTATTTCTATATGCCATGGCTGAGATCCAAAGACCTACTTTTGGCACCAAGAAATCAGGCATGCATGCCTAGTGATGGAAGCGTAACTTGAACACCAGACCCCTGGACTAGAGCACAGGCTGATTCTGAATCTCTCAGTTTCAAAAGCAGTTTGCCAAGGGGCAGGTGGAGAAGACTCTTGTTGTTTGGTTGGATGCATCTAACAAGCTGTTAGGCAAGGGGGAGAAGTTTAATTCATTGTGCACTTCCCGAAATGATACGGGAACCAGCATATAGCCATCCTTTGAAATGTGAACTTCTGCAAATTTCATGGTGTTCTTCTACTAATCATTGTTTCCAGAAATGCATATATTAGGGGGAAGTGTGCATAAACATGACGATGTTAATGAAAACAACATACAAAAATAGCTTCCCTTGTGGGGGAGGGATTGCTTTGCTAAAATGGGTATTGCATTAAATACCCATTATTTCACATTACATAATGTGAAAATTCCGTTAAAATATGCATATGAGGAAAAATTCACCCCGAACTACTGACAGATTTTCATAAGGATCCCTTACATTTTAATCTCAAATTGCTGTACATATGTGGAAAAAAAAATTAAGATTGGAAAGATGGGGGAATTGAGGGTGAGGTTACCTTATCAGCCCTGATTAGTGGAAGTCCTGCATAGGAGCTTTCCTTTTGCACAATGGAGGCTTCCCCCTCTCCACATCCCACAGAGGCCTGCACCTTCTGCAAATTGCTTAGGGTGTGTATGTTGGGGAAATCTCCAAAACAGCACTTGGGCAATGGGTGGGAGGAGAAGGGATTGTTCTATCTGGAAAGCTGAAATGCTTGCACAGATGAAACATTGTACAATGTGGAATTCCAGCCTAAGAGAATTGAAGATGGCAGATCCATCCATTCCCTGCAAGCTGCACAGTTCTTTCCATTTTTGCCTATGTATTTTATGAGACCCCCAGACCCCCAGGCTTCAGCATAAAATAGGCACCTCATATGCTCGTGAAGCATTTTCTAGCAATTGTGAAAACCTGCAACAGGGAATAATGGCTTAGATAGGCAAGCAGCAGGAAGTTCATGGAAGGAAAGTAAACTCTTGCAGTTTCATGCATCCCTTGGAAGCCTTTCTGAAGCTCTTTGGATGAATCTGGCTCTCTTGTATTTTTCTTGAACTGCAGATGGATAAAAAATGGAGAGTCATAGCCCTGCTAATATGTCTAACAGCAGTGGCAGCAGCCCAAACATGTCATTTCTTCACTGAAATTGAAATTGTTAATACAGTGGTGCCTCGCAAGATGAAAATAATCCATTCCGCGAGTCTCTTCGTCTAGCGGTTTTTTCGTCTTGCGAAGCATCCCTATTAAGCGGCTTAGCGGCTTAGCGGATTAGCGGCTTAGCGGCATAGAAAAAGGGAAAAAAGGGGAAAAACTCGCAAGACTCGCAAGATGTTTTCGTCTTGCGAAGCAAGCCCATAGGGAAATTCGTCTTGTGAAGCGCCTCGAAAAACGGAAAACCCTTTCGTC
Organism: Podarcis cretensis; assembly: GCF_951804945.1. Classification (NCBI taxonomy): domain Eukaryota; kingdom Metazoa; phylum Chordata; class Lepidosauria; order Squamata; family Lacertidae; genus Podarcis; species Podarcis cretensis. Next base: position 26,041,526 of record NC_137178.1, read on the forward strand.
TAGCGGGTTATTCGTCTTGCGAGGCATTCGTCTTGTGGGGCACCACTGTACATTCAGTGATTATTATCTGAAAATAAGTGACACAATACTGCTAGAAACCCAAACACCGCTTACTTCATTAGAACAAAATTTTTGCCATATGATCTGTAGCGGAGGATGCCACCCACAGAAAGCTTTTTGGAGATTTCCCTAACTTTACTGTTGCATTGAAGCTCAGTGTGAATGCCAACTACTTTATAGGACTTGCTTCCACCATTGACAGTTTATATATGCCAGTCCAACTGTGTTCACACTTTTGGAAATGCTGGACATCCTTGCTCAGAGAGACATGGCGATTTGTCTCTCCCCCCCCCCAATCTCTTAAATGCACCTCTGGTGCTGAGTAGGGCATAGCAACAATGGAAGTTGAGAGGCTATCACATTATGAAGAAGACTCCTCTGAACATGAAGCCCAGGATACCAGAGCTCTACTCAGCTGCCTTCACTTGAAAACGCTAGACAAGAACTGACGTCAAAATGAGAAGGGGAGCATTCCAATTGTTTGTCACAACTTGATGAAAGAAAAAAACCCCACAGCACCCTCCCATGTTGTTCGCAAGAATATGCTTTGAATGTAGCCCCTAATGGGCTTTGCCACACCAGGCATGCATCCTGGATGGAAAGGAAGGAACGTAACTTAGCATCGTTGATTGAAACTGAAGAAAACAGCTTCTGAGAAGGTGTGGCAGGAGGGCTAGGAGAGAGAAAGGAAGAGAGGTGCCCAGGGCTTCCGTCAAAAACCATCACAGCTGTTCAGCTGCCTCTATCATTGTTGCAAAGCTAGGCCACTCTGATGTCATCACAATCTGCTATATGGCTCTGAGGCCTCCTCCATTTGCCTGAAGTGGCATGCCTCTGTGGTAACACTGGCGCATACTTGTGTTTGTGTGTGCGTATGGAGTGCTATTTGTGGGGGTGCATTGCCGGAGGACTGGGCTATTAGAGAGTTGTTGATGGGGAAATCCTTATTCTGCCTTTTCTGATTTAACCGTATATGCATAGCAAAGGATTCTGCTATGAAAGCTAATGGGTATAAATGGGTGGGGGGAAGAGGGAAGAAAGCCTCTTATTTACATCTGTTCAGCATAGTGATGCAGATTGCAATTAATTAAGAAGTTTCTGGTGTGGTAAGAATAATCATACAGCTGGTATGCAAACACAGGACTTCCAAAGAGAATTTTATTCCAGATGGCTTTGCCCGCCCCAACAAACAAAGAATTAATTGCAACTTTAAAGAAGGCTTGTGTATGTCTGTATAAAAATAAAAAAAGTTTTCACTCACTACTGAGGAATTTGAAATGATTTCAATTTAACAATTTCTGTCTCTGCATCATTCGAGTTTGAGAGAGTGCTTTGATCAGGCCTCTGCGTTATTTAATTTATTAGAGTGAAGGGAAGAGGCTAACCTTCAGATGTCTTCTGTGGTAAAACACTTTTTGTTAAAAATGTTAAATGTTTGCAGACTAAAGAGCATGTTTGGCTGGGAGGACCTAAAAAATGAATAAACAAAATGGGACATGCTTGATTTTGTTATTTATCCCCTAGTTAAAGGAAACCACAAGAAAAGTTAATATAAATCGTGCTTTATGATGTCTTATTCAAAATGTAGGCCTAGGTTTTCTGTAGCTAACCTCAGTGTGGTGGTATTTTGCCATATCATACATAATGGCAGTAGATATTTAGCTGGCTTTAGGGCTGTCAGTACAGCAATTTTGTTAAATCCTTGTAGCTTCTTAATATATACAATGCAAATCCTGTAAAGGACACTTGTATATCCCTGGTGACATATGACATAGATTTTTCTATTCTGGAACACATCTGACAGCTACAATGACTGAAGGCTTGCATGTGGATTAAGCATATTCCACAACACTGGATACAATTTTGTTTTAAATTTTGTATATATTTAACTATATCCACACATAGGAAAACGAAAAGGAAGGACCTCCCCTCCCCCCCAAAAAAAACAGATAAAAATTGAAGGTTTATATGTAGCTCAGAAGAAAGCATCGAAAGAAGAAAATGCCAGAGGTATTGTCTGTTATTCTGCAACAGGCATGTTTATTGATGGTACAATATCTGTCATCATCGCCACCCATCACAACTATCCAATACCAAGTCAAAGGATCTCTGCCAATAGTACACTTATTTTTTTTGTTTGAAATGTGATGAAGTAATGAAAATTCAGCTCAAGCTGTAAACAGAATTGAACATGAGACGAATCAGATGCAGGGAAAAGCCTTGTTTGGGTATGTGATGAAAAACACCACCACACTTCTCCCAATTTATCCATCTATTGGGAGCTTTTCTGTAAAGGGATTCCCAAACACAAGGGAAGTCTATGCACTTTTAGCAGACTTCATCCTGACAGCCAATGGATGAACAGAATGGAGGTGGGAACAGTGTAGGACACATGGGTGAGACAGAGCCAGCATACACAGCCCTGCTCTCTCTCCCCACATTCTTAGTGCTAAACAGCAAGTGGTTATTCACATGATATTTCAGAAATAGCCACCAGGGGGCCTCAATTAGATGGGGACACTAACATGGAGGTTTGGGGTTTTTAACCCTTTGCACCCTGCTGCAATATGGATTGGGACCCCTGCAGCTTCTATTTGCATGTGTGTATGTGGGGTGGGAATCTGCCATTGAAGGTTTTAGGGACTTCAAATAGCAGGTTTGGAAGGCCAAAAGGGTTCAAGCCTCCATAACCCACATGCTCAAATCCTGATCTGGATCAGAGGCCCTGCACCAGCTTTTTCTGAAACAAAAAACCTGCACTCAGGGACAAACCACGCGTTAAATGTCATGTGGAGTTTGGCCCTTAATTACATGGAAGGAATACTAACTGAATAACGCTAAAGTGTTGGTGTGGGTGGGGTGGAAAGATCTTGTGCATGTACTTATGTCTGAGCACTGTGGCATTAGAGCGTTCTCTAGTTTTTTTTATGGCAGCTTCCTTCCAAAGTTTATTTACTGATACAGTGGTACCTTGGTTCTCAAACTTAATCCGTTCCAGAACTCCATTCCAAAACCAAGGCGTGCTTTCCCATGGAAAGTAATGCAAAATGAATTAATCCATTCCAGACTTTTGAAAACAACCCCTAAAGCACTGATGTTTGAAAACTGGAACACTTACTTCTGGGTTCTCGGAGGTTGAGAACCAAAGCGTTTGAGAACCAAGGTGTTTGAGAACCAAGGTATAATAATAATAATAATAATAATAATAATAATAATAATTTATTATTTATACCCCGCCCATCTGGCTGGGCCTCCCCGGCCACTCTGGGCGGCTTCCATAGAAAGCAAAAATACAATAAAATATCACACGTTAAAAACTTCCCTAAGATGTCTTCTGAATGTCAGGTAGTTGTTTATCGCTTTGACATCTGCTGGAAGGGCGTTCCACAGGGCGGGCGCCACTACCGAGAAGGCCCTCTGCCTGGTTCCCTGTAGCTTTACTTCTCGCAATGAGGGAACCGCCAGAAGGCCCTCGGCGCTAGACCTCAGCATCCGGGCAGAATGATGGGGGTGGAGACGCTCCTTCAGGTATACTGGACCAAGGCCGTTTAGGGCTTTAAAGGTCAGCACCAACACTTTGAATTGTGCTCGGAAGCGTACTGGGAGCCAATGTAGGTCTTTCAAGACCGGTGTTATATGGTCTCGGCGGCCGCCCCCAGTCACCAGTCTAGCTGCCGCATTCTGGATTAGTTGTAGTTTCCGAGTCACCTTCAAAGGTAGCCCCACGTAGAGTGCATTGCAGTAGTCCAAGCGGGAGATAACCAGAGCATGCACCACTCTGGCGAGACAGTCCGCAGGCAGATAGGGTTTCAGCCTACGTACCAGATGGAGCTGGTAAACAGCTGCCCTGGACACAGATTTGACCTGTGCCTCCATGGACAGCTGTGAGTCCAAAATGACTCCCAGGCTGCGCACCTGGTCCTTCAGGGGCACAGTTACCCCATTCAGGACCAGGGAATCCTCCACACCTGCCCGCCTCCTGTCCCCCCAAAACAGCACTTCTGTCTTGTCAGGATTCAACCTCAATCTGTTAGCCGCCATCCATCCTCCAACCGCCTCCAGACACTCACACAGGACCTTCACTGCCTTCACTGGTTCTGATTTAAAAGAGAGGTAGAGCTGGGTATCATCCGCATACTGATGAACACCCAGCCCAAACCTCCTGATGATCTCTCCCAGCGGCTGCATGTAAATGTTGAAAAGCATGGGGGAGAGGACAGAACCCTGAGGCACCCCACAAGTGAGAGCCCAGGGGTCTGAACACTCACCCCCCCACCACTTTCTGAACACGGCCCAGGAGCAAGGAGCGGAACCACTGTATGACAGTGCCCCTAGCTCCCAGCCCCTCAAGACGGTCCAGAAGGATGTTATGGTCGATGGTATCAAACGCCGCTGAGAGATCCAGCAGAACTAGGAAACAGCTCTCACCTTTGTCCCTAGCCTGCCGAAGATCATCAACCAGTGCGACCAAGGCAGTTTCAGTCCCATGATGAGGCCTGAATCCCGACTGGAAGGGATCCAAATGGTCCGCTTCTTCCAGGCGTGCCTGGAGTTGCTCGGCCACCGCTCGCTCAATCACCTTGCCCAAGAATGGAAGATTTGAAACTGGGCGATAGTTGGCCATCGTGGCCGCATCTAAAGATGGTTTTTTAAGAAGCGGTTTAATAACCGCCTCTTTCAGCGGGTCTGGGAAGGCTCCCTCACGGAGGGAAGCATTCACCACCCCACGAAGCCCATTGCCCAGTCCTTCCCGGCTAGCTTTTATAAGCCAGGATGGGCAAGGATCCAGGAGACAGGTGGTTGGCTTCACTCGTCCAAGCAGCCTGTCCACATCCTCGGAGGTAACAGATTGGAATTGATCCCACTCAACTTGACTAGACAGAACTCTAGCACTCTCCCGCCCCAGCCCTGCTCCCACAGTGGAGTCTACTTCTTCCCGAATCTGAGCGATTTTATCTGCAAAAAACTTTGCAAAATCATTGCAGGAGAACATGTGGCCCGTACTGGGCCCCGATGTTGCAGGTGGTTCCACTAAATTGTGAACCACCTGAAACAGTCTCCTGCTGCTGTTTTCTGCAGATGCAATAGAGGCGGTGAAGAAATTCTTCTTCGCCGTCGCTATCGCCACTTGGTAGGCTCGACGTTGAGCTCTAACCTGTGTCCGGTCAGATTCGGAATGAGTTATCCGCCACCGGCGCTCTAGCCGTCTCAACGATTGTTTCATTGCCCTCAGATCTGTGGAAAACCACGGGGCTGTCCAGGCTCCATGCAATCGGAGAGGGCGCTTCGGAGCCAAACAGTCAATAGCCCTGGTTAACTCCACATTCCAGCGGGCCACCAGGGAATCAGCTGAAAGGCCATCAACATGGGATAAAGCATCCCCTACCACTCTCTGGAAACCATTTGGATCCATTAAGTGGCGGGGGCGGACCATCTGAATTGGTCCCACCTCCCTGCAGAGGGGATGGGTCGCAGAGAAGTCCAGTTGCACCAGGAAGTGATCTGACCATGGCACTTCTTTCGTTTCGCTTTTACTTAGTGTCAGATCACCAACATCCCTAGAGGTAAACACCAGGTCCAAGGCATGTCCGCGGCTATGGGTTGGGCCAGACTTATTCAGGGACAGCCCCATGGAGGCCATGCTTTCCACGAAGTCCCGAGCAGCCCCTTGTAAGGTCGTGTCGGCATGGATGTTAAAATCCCCTAGGACGACCAAGCTAGGTGTCTCCAGGAGAACATCCGCCACAACCTGAAGCAGCTCGGGCAGGGAATCCTTGGTGCAGCGGGGAGGTCAGTACACCAAAAGGAATCCTGTACTGCCCCTACTGCCCAACTTCCAGAACATGCACTCGGAAAACTGGGTCTTCCCAATAGGACGCCTGGTGCAAACTAATGACTTCCTAAAAATCACTGCAACCCCCCCTCCCCGCCCACATGACCTGGGTTGCTGTGCGTAAGAGAAACCTGGTGGACAAGCAGCGGCAAGGACAGGCCCATCTGCTTCATCCAACCAAGTCTCTGTTACACATGCCAGGTCAAGTCCTCCATCCATGATCAAGTCATGGATGGCAGTAGTCTTATGAATCATTGACCTGGCATTGCACAGCAGCACCTTCAGGTCATGTGGGTATCCCTTGCTGATTCTAGTATCCATCCGGTCAGGACCACACCTGGAGGCAGGGGTAGTCCTCAGACAACGACTAAACCTGCCCCCTCTGTAATGACATGGTCTAGTCTTAGCGTAACTCCTCCTCCTACCCGTGATCACTGAGATCGGTTGTCCCACTGCATCCCCCCCTGTGGATCATGCCCCAGCCATTTTGTGGGCTGGGGCCCACTCCCCGGCAGCCCTGAACCCTCCCCTAAGAACAAAATAACACCTTAAACAAACAAAACCAATAAAACAATACAAACAAAAAATGTAAAAATTTCAAAACTTCAAAATAATAATTAAAAAAATAATCCCCAAGCCCAACCAAACATCCATCCCACCCCCACCCCCCACATATAAAGTTTTTTTTAAAAAACATTTTAAAAACACTCTGCCCCTCCGGCAGTAACAACAACTGTCCTAGTGAGGCCTGTCAGGCCCCGCCCCAGGCCAGGTGGTAAGTGGCAGGAAGGAGCAGGGCCCTCAGGCACTTACTCAGGGGAGTCCTCCTGGGCAGCAGGCAGCAAGCACCAAGCAGTCCTTGTGAGGCTTCAGGCCCCGCCCCAGGCCAGATGGTAAGTGGCAGAAAGGAGCAGGGTCCTCAGGCACTCACTCAGGGGAGTCCTGGGCAGCAGGCAGCAAGCACCAAGCAGTCCTTGTGAGGCTTCAGGCCCCGCCCCAGGCCAGATGGTAAGTGGCAAGAGCAGGGCCCTCAAGAACTCACTCAGGGGAGTCCTCCTGGGCAGCAGGCAGCAAGCACCAAGCAGTCCTTTTGAGGCTTCAGGCCCCGCCCCAGGCCAGATGGTAAGTGGCAAGAGCAGGGCCCGCAAGTGGCAACAGCAGGGCCCGCAAGCCCAGGTACCACTGTACAGAAATATTGTCTGCGTTTTGAAAACACCAGCAGGGAGCAATGATGTTGAAAACAACTGTTAGTATGATGCAGCAATGCCATTAGCTTCCATTCCTCCCAAATATTGCTAGTCCTTTAGATGATACTGGATTGATATATTCTCACTAGGGCTCCTGAGTTATCAGTGGTGTGGAGTAGCATTTGCCTGCTTGGGGTAATACATGGGGAAAAAATTGCATCAAAATGCACATATTAGTGAAAGTAATACACACAAATGCATCATATAAGGGGAAAATATGCCTTGCAAAAATGTGCATACTAAACAAAATTGCATATTAGGATAATTCACACTATAATGCTGATGAATTTTCATGAGGACCTTTTTAAAAAAATGTCAGACTGATGTGGAAATGTGGAGAATGGAACTTGAGACAGTGAAAATGGGGGGGGGGGGATGAAATTGACAGATTTGCCCATCCCTATTCCTGCATAGTTTATTTGGAGTCTGTTGTGCAGCACCATTTCTCCATGTATATTTCAGCCTCGAGGTTCCCTTTTTAAATGCAGGTGATGTCCTGTATTTCCCAAACTGCAAACATCAATTCAAGTGGAGGCAGAGGAGGAAGGCAAACCTGAGTAGCCAAGCCTATAATTGCCTGTCTATAGGTTATGATTGTGTTATCAGAGCAAAAGGGCATAGCTCTACACTTGTAATAAGCTGTGTGGCTACCAACAAAAATAAAATATCTGGCACAGCAGAAAATGCATCTGAGAAGATGGACAGCACATCTAGGAGGAAAAAGAAACAGGATCAATTTACAGCCACAAACCATCATCAGCCTAATCCTAGTGAAACAATTTCTTTTAATAGCAAAAAGAACCCATTTAAGATTCAACTCTAATTTGATGGACATGACATTTCCATTAGATTGTAATGAATTAGACTTGAGAACCACTGCCTTGTGCAGGGTCTAATTGAGCACCAATCAATCAGTCTTACTGAAATGTAATGTCATTATGAAATATAATAAAAAGCATTTGCTCTTTCAGAAAGGAAAGTAAACAATGAGACCAGACATCTTGATGTTGTGAAGGGCACATACTAATAAGCAATGCTTGACAATTCCGCGCTGTCATTATGTAAATCCCAGGAACAGAAGAGACTACAGGGTTTCACATCGCAATGTTTTAAATTGCCTCTAGTGGCCCCTTAATGGCAGAATCCGTGTGTGGAAAAGTGGCTTCTGAGATGGATATTGATAACATTTACACTGCTGCCATCCATTCCTTCTCACAATGGAGGATTTTATTTTTCACGAGAGATAATAACCAAATTATAACTTTTATAACCACCCTATAGTAAATGCGCAAATGGGGACACACAAGAAGATGCTTGGAGTGCTCTTCTTCAGTGTTGTTGCCAACCAGCCATTTTATCGATACTGATTTTCTATATTATTATTGCCTAGTTGAATTTTTTGTTGAAGGCCCCTGGCTATGAGTAATTCTTAGCTACAGCAATGCAAGTCACGAGTCGTGATGCTGCAGCTCAGGTTCGCTCTCATTCTTGACAAATGGAAGAGATGCTGTTAGGATCGGCCTATGGGGCTTAAGCCTGGGGCCTGCAACCTCGGACTTTCCCCCCCCTGCACCCCCAACTACACCAAAGTGAAAGCAGTGGTGGCAGTAAGCAAGTGCAGCGCTGCCATCCACTGCCACAGTAAAAATTCATCATTTCCCTGAAGCAATGAGAGTAGCAGCGAGCTAAGCCCATCAAGGGGACGCATGTGGCGCTGTGGGTTAAAGCCTCAGCGCCTAGGACTTGCCGATCGAAAGGTCGGCGGTTCGAATCCCTGCGGCGGGGTGCACTCCCGCTGCTCGGTCCCAGCGCCTGCCAACCTAGCAGTTCGAAAGCACCTCCGGGTGCAAGTAGATAAATAGGGACCGCTTACCAGCAGGAAGGTAAACGGCGTTTCCGTGTGCGGCTCTGGCTCGCCAGAGCAGCGATGTCACGCTGGCCACGTGACCCGGAAGTGTCTCCGGACAGCGCTGGCCCCTGGCCTCTTAAGTGAGATGGGCGCACAACCCCAGAGTCTGTCAAGACTGGCCCGTACGGGCAGGGGTACCTTTACCTTTACCTTTAAGCCCATTAAGATGTTGCTTTGGAGCCAACGAGGGCACCAAAGCAGCAAGGGGTGAATTGAGCCAAGATGGCAGTGATGGCCAATGAGAAAGAGCCCCACTGGAAGGTGCCCTGAGTGGGAGGCTCCCTCTGATCTGGCAGCAGTTCTGAGCCCTGAGGCATCTTCAGAAATGTTGGGATCTATTCTGTCTCTAGTGAACTAAGGTAAACTGTATGAGGAAAGGTGGAGCACACTTTAAATTAATAAATGACCATTTAACTTTTTATTTTATTTTAAAAATGCAGAATAAATAAATTTGTGTGCTTTATAGAGATTCACTGGTATAATAATAATAATAATAATAATAATAATAATAATAAATAAAATAAAATAAAATTTATTTATACCCTGCCCTCCCCAGCCAGAGCAGGCTCAGGGCAGCTAACACCAATAAAATCACAGTAAAAACATAATGGGGGGGGGACACGTAATAGGGGAAAAAACACCCCAATTTAAAATACAGGTTAAAATGCAATTTAAAATGTAGCCTTATTTTAAAAGTAGCCGATAGATCAAGACCATAAGGGGAGGGCAACATATAGACCCATTCACCTAGAGTCTGGAGAGTGTAATCAGTCGCAGCTGAAACAGAATGGAAAGTGTGAAGGAGTGGTAATGAGAGAGAATTAAAAAGTCTATGCTGCATTAATAGAACCATCATTTCTAAGACCCCATCTACACTATAAATTTAAGGCAGCATCATAACATTTCAGTCATGCTTCCTTCCCAATCCCGGGAACTGTAGTTTTATTAAGGATACTGGGAATTGTAAGAAGACTCCTATTCACAGAGGTCCCTGGGAAGAGGGATTGAGCATTAAGCCACTCTGAGAATTATAGCTCTGTACTATAAGGGGGTAGTGGTGGTTGCTTAACAATTTTCAGCACCCTTAACAAACAGCAGCTCCTGGGATTCTTTGGGAGGAGCCGTGACTGCTAAAAAGAGATATGATACTGCTTTAAAGGTATAGTACAGATAGGGTCTAAGTCACAGGAAAGAATAGCTCCATTTTATTCTGTACTTGCCAGGCATCTGGAGTCCTGTGTCTAGGTTTGAGTGCTGCACTTTACGACGGTTATAGACAAACTGGGACAGGTAAACAGGAGAGCAATGAAGATGGTCAGTGGTATGAAAAATAAGTTCTGCAAGGGAAATGTTGATGGAACTGGCTGCATTTAGGCAGGGAGCAGAAGATGGAGAGGGAGCAATATACAGCACTCTTCAAAATACTTGAAGGGTTGTCACATAGGGAATCAAGGACTTGTGCTCTGCTGTTCCAGAAGGCAAGATGAGAGCTAATGGGCTGAAGTTGCAGAAGAACAGATTTCAGTTCTTTGTTATAAAACAGGTTGACAATGGGACCAATTATCTAGAGGGGTGTTGGGCTCTCCCTTGCAGATAGAGATGGGGAAGAAATTTGATTCAGTTTGCATTTAAAGGTGAACCGACCTAATTTGCACTTTCCAGAAAAAAATGTGTAATGTGAAACACAAGCATATTTCAAAATTTGTACTTCTCTGAATTTTGTAATGCTCCAACCAAGGAATTTGTACACAAATGCATTTAACAGGGTGAAGTGTGCATAATTTTGTGCTTTTGTATTGTTGTAAACTGCTGTGATATATTTTTATGATATAGTGGTTTATGATTTTTTTAAATAAAAATTAAAATGAATATATTAGTGGAAATAACACAAAATCCATTCTTTTAGGAGGAATTGCTTCACAAAACTGTCTATATTAGGCAAAATGGCATAGAAGACTATGTGTACAAAAGTGCTGGTGAACTTTCATGAGGACTTTTTAAAAAATGCAAATTTATGTGGGAATGTGGGAAAAATGAAAAACTTAAGAGAGAACCTGAAACTGACAGATTTCCACATCCTTTTCTGTTGGGGGTGCTCTAACTCTAGATTTCCTGAATCAAGCAAGTGGTGGAACTAGATGGCCAGAAGACCCCCCTACAACTCTGATCCTTCACTTATAGTTTAGGACATTAAAAGAGGGAGATTAAACCTTGTGGTTTAAATTCCATTATTGAAAACTAGCAACTTAATCCAAAATTAATTTTATTGTATAAGAGAGTATCTCTTTGGCTGATAATCTGCTGTCACTGGTAAGAAGAATTTAGTGTGTGAGTGAACTTACCATAAGCAATGCAAGCAAATGAGTTTAGTCCTTGCATCATTGTTCATAAATGGTCCCCATAAAAGCAACTGAGTACCTGCCCTTTCCCGTGTTTGAGATGCAGTAACAGATGTGGAGAAGCACTATGTTCTGAATGCTGCTGTGTCCAATTTGGAGCGGACATCCAAAGTATGTGGCTGTGAACTGGCCTCTGGAAAGTGTTGGCTGATGATCTGTTGGAGTGTACATTACAACCATGGGGGACAGGAATTCGTTTTCTTGATTACAGATAGTAACTGTTTAAATGCTCAGATCTGATTTTTCTTTTCTTTTTCTGCCATTCCACCCTGCTAGCGTGGTATACATGGTTCACCCCGCCACTACCACCCACCCACACCTTGCTCTGAAGCAGTTTCTGAACTTGGTTCTTCCCAGTTTTATTCCAACACTCTCTAACCAAGACAGCATGCTAGTTCTTTCTTCTCACTGTCTCATTCACAGCAGCAGATACCCCCAAGTTTCACAGGGGTTTCACACTAAAGCCCCATCTGCACTATGCATTTAAAGCAATTTCATAGTGCTTTAAGAAATCATGGTTTCCTCAAAATAATCCTGGGAACTGTAGTTTGTTAAGGGTGCTGAAAGTTGTTAGGAGACCCCTGTTCCCCTCTCAGAGCTATAATTCTCAGAGTGGTTTAATGATCAATCTCTGTGAGGGGGAATAAGGGTCTCCTAATAACTCTCAGCACCCTTAGCAAATGCAGCCTTCAGGACCAACCCAATATGTTTTGCTGCCTAAGACAGAAGACAAAATGGCACCATCACCAGTCCAGGGACAGTAATTGAAAATCACATTGACACTGGTGATAGGACCACTGTGTAGCATGCTAATTTAGCAGGCTGTCTTCCAGTAGAGGGGACTGGCCGGTGGGAGAAGGCTGCCGCTCCTGCGCATATGCTACCTGAGGAAACTGCCCCTCTCTGCCAAATAATAGGGCAGGCCCTGCAGGCAAGTGCCCTTATACATACAATGACCAACCCCACCTCAACTTCCCATTGTCCTCCTTTGACATTAATATTGCTGTTTCACCTGTGCGATGGAAACAGATTTTTGCAGCATACCAGACTTCACTCCTAGCTGGTTCTGCCTTGTTTCTCCACTCAATCTGCAAACACCATAATTCACCATAAGCTTGGCAAATGTGGATGTACAACAAGGAAAGAGAGAAATAAAATAAAAGTAGAAGGTGGCAAGTTATAGTCATATTGGTGTTTTTTGGGGGAAGGTTTAGCCTGTTAAAGGTCTGTTGTTAAGGAGAAACATAACATAAGGGGAAAAGAATCATGTTTGGTGACAACAGCAGCAAGTGCCTAAAGCAAGCATCATTTTTAAAGTATTATTTGTTGTTTGGAGCCAGAAGACAGATCTCAGGACTTACAACAAAGCTCTTCTAACAAAATGTTTGCTGAACTCCTCAAAGCACTGGAGCTTTTCTGAGCAAAGAATATAGCAATTGACTTGAGTATACCATTTGTGTGTGAAGGAAGGAATGCCAACTTCTTATGAGCAGCAAGAAATGCTCATCTTTTGCAATGCTCAGTGGCAGATTTATGGTCTACAGGGCCATGTGTCCTGCCCTTTTTGGGGGCCCTATTCATTCACCTAAATCAACATAACTATGTCAGAAAATATGATGCAGTGAAATGCAACAGTCAATAGCATTGGTTATTTTTTTTTTTACTATTGTATTATTAAACAGTGCTTTTGTTTCTATATGCATAGAGAGAGGTAAATAGAATAAATCTTCATGTGAAATTAACTTTATTTAAGGACTAAAATAAATGCAAATTCAAAGCTTATTGTTAAATATTTATAATGTTCATAAAATGCATACGTTTTCCCCCAACATTTCTTTTGCACAAAATTGTTGATTAATTTGATACAATTTAGAACTTCAATGTAGAACTTTCAGTCACTGAAATTTCTGAGCTCATTAAATGCTTTTGAGATACAGTAGAACTCAAGTAATTCTTGACTATTAAGATTGTCGAACAGTCATTCACCAGTTGCATGTGATATGGGTAGTATTTTTTAAAATTAAGAATTTGGAAATGTGTCCCTCAAACCACCAATAATGTGCTTACAAAGTGTGGTGGGGGACTTCAATGATATAAAGTCCTCACAGTTGACAAAATGCAGTACATTTCCAGTAACTTTTGGATGTCATCACGTTCCTTCATCTCATTAACATTTTTTTAATGCACCAGGAATAAGACCAAAATTGATTAGGTATAATCTTTACTTTTTTCCAGCTGTGCAACTGATTCATCACAGTTTGTGTTAACAGTCTCCACAATTAAATTTTGTTTCCCTCCTGAAGCAGTTTCATTTAATACCTTCAGTTTCACACACCACATTGCAACATTTTGTTCCATATTCCACTTGCTCTTTACCAAGAGTGAATTCCCCTGCTTGAAACCCTGGAGAGCTGTGGCCAGCTAGTGTAAGCCACGTAGAGCAGTGGTCTGATTCAGTATAAGGCACCTTCTCATGTAACTTTGTTTCAGTTATGACTCACTGTAGTTTTTTAAAGAGTTCTTCAAGTTGCACTCTCCTTACTCAGATCCCTAGAAATTAAGGGTGGCATTAAATGCCAGTCTTACTCAGAGCAGACCCACTGAAGTAAATCAACATGATGAATTTAGGTTCCTTAATGTTAATGGGTGTACTTCGAGCAGGTCTTAGCTGAATACAACCCTACATCTTTGAGTTGGGTGAGGGACAGAGATGTTATCAGCTCTACTACACCAGCACAATACAGGACAAGACAAAACAGACTAAGCATTGCAGAGTAAATGAATGTATTGTATAGTAGGCAGAGAGAAGACAGTCCAGCAGTGTGTAATGGAAATGTTTTGTGCCCAGGCAGTGAGCCTTGGTGTGCGCGCATAGGAATGTAACAAGTACACATGTGTGTCCCTATTTTTCATCTGTGAAATATTAAGTGGTATGGGAGTTGGAGATGGTTTGGGTTAAGGATGCACATGTTCTACATATGGATCCATGTGATCTTTTTCAGCTTCACATTTCTTGCATTCTTTTAGTGATGGGGATCTACACAATGAAGCCGGGCTGTGGGAGAAAGCTTGATCCTTACTACAGAATGAATTCAACAAGTGAGTTTTGTTTTTTTTAAGAATACAAAAACAAATAATTCCTAAGGGGATAGACATAGTTCAGTGGTCCAGCACCTGCTTTGCATGCAGAAGGTACCAGGTTCAATTCCCAGTATCTCCAGGTAGGACCAGCAGAGGCTGATTTAGGGCACCTTGAGTGGTGTGGTCACACCTGTCACACAGCTGAAAAGGATGCCTTCCCAAAGCCCGGTAAGCTCTTGCCTGGTTTCAGAAATATTATTATTATTATAATATTTTATTTATACCCCACCCTCCCCGGCCAGAGCCGAGCTCAGGGTGGCTAACACCAGTAAAATTACAGTAAAAACGTAATAGGAAAAAAAAACACCCCAATTTAAAATACAGGTTAAAATGCAATTTAAAATGCAGCCTCATTTTAATAGTAGCCCATAGGTCAAAACCATAAGGGGAGGGAAACCAAAGGCCAGGTGGAACAGCTCTGTCTTGCAGGCCCTGTGGAAAGATGTCAAGTCCTGCAGGGCCCTAGTCTCTTGTGACAGAGTGTTCCACCAAGTTGGCGCTAGTACTGAAAAGGCCCTGGCCCTAGTTGAGACCAACCTAACCACCTTGTGACTTGGGACCTCCAAAATGCTGTCATTTGTGGACCTTAAGGTCCTCCGCGGGGAATACCAGGAGACATGGGGTTCTAGAGTCTTCCTGGCTCCTTCTCATAGCTGGGCAAGTGCTTACTAAGCTTTGGAAAGGAAGTAGGAGGGCTCCAGGACCCTGACAGTACCTTGCACCTTCTTCCCAAAGCCCTGCTTAAACTGGTGTCATGAGGGCTGGCGAGAGCATTTCAAATGTTGGCCTCAGACTGGGCAGCATTTTGACAAGGTCAGAGTCTGAGGCTAGGAAAGGGTTTTGGCTAAAACCATGGAGATCTGCGACCAATCAGCAGAGAAAATACTGAATAGATGAACCAATGGTCTGACTCAGTATCAGCTTCCTGTGTTCTTATAATGGGAAGAAGCCAAATGATTGTAACATTTCTAATGTGGCCTGGGCCCTAACATTATTGAAACATCAATTTCATGATATGCATCTTCCTACAATTAGAATATATTGATGTTGTAAGCTGTACATTTTATGTCAAGCCATGATCCCCAAATCTGTTGGACCACTCCAATGATCATGTTAACAGGAATCTCTGGTGTGTTATAGCAATGTATAACCAATCAGAGCAAAGATTTTAGCAAAGTGTTACTTCTAAATGGAAATAACTCCCACAGTCAATTAAATACACCCTGTGTCTGGGATACTGAGATTCATTTAAGCAACACAAAAATTTTACATTGTCTTCCCCTGCCTCTTCAGATGAATAAGCTACACATATTTGTTCATAAAAATACTTTAAAAGAGACCACAAATATGCTAAAAATGGTAATATGATAAATACAAATGTACTCTTACTAAGAATTTTTTTAAATCACGGACAAGTTCATGTCAGATCTACTATAGTCTAGCAATTTTAATTAGTAACACCAACATAAACAACATTTTGTAACACTATCGAAGTATTCTTTTTGGCAATGACATTTTGCTTGTAATCCTATTAAGAACCTCAGTTCACGCGAACATGTATCAACATTAGACAGTTGAGCAACAGCAGAGCAGACATCTAGATATGGAGTTTTTCTTTATGTGTAATGTTCCATTTCTGAATCTTTTTTGCTTTTGTGTTCTAAATCCCTCTACTGTAGTTAGAATCGTCTTTCTAAAGTTTTTACTTAAATAATTGTTTTATTCCCAACACCTCAAACCAAGCCTTCTCCAATGATTATGCTGGCTTTGGCTGTTGAAGCATTAGCAGGCATCAGAGCCCCAGAGGCAGGGTGACATTGCTCACCTTCCTTCCCAATTCTGAGTCTCACTGCTGGGTCCTGAGATGGGGAGGGGTGAGGCACAGGAAGCTCAGCGTGGTGCAGGCACAGTGGCATAGCCAATCTGATGTTTCTACCTGCCATTAAGCTCCCTTCACCTCACATCTCACTACACCACTCTACTGTGCAGCCCCATCAACTTTTGTGGAATTTGTGAAATCCAGCATTGCCTGAGCTCTGTGAGTGCGGCTTTCTCCTGACTGAAGTGCAGAGTGTTTGAGGACTGGGACAATCACAGGGAAACCAAAATGCTTGTTTACAAAGCTATTGTACTACCAACCTTACTATATGCTTGTGAAACATGGACCACTTATAAACGCCATCTCCAACTCCTCCAAAGATTCCACCAACGGTGTCTCCGAAAAGTTTTACACATCGCTTGGGAAGACAGGCGAACTAATATCAGTGTACTGGAAGAAGCAAAGATCACCAGTGTTGAAGCAGTGATTCTTCAACATCAACTTGTTGGACTGGTCATGTTGTGCAGATGCCTGATGATCGTCTTCCAAAGCAACTACTCTATTCTGAACTTAAAAATGGAAAGTGTAACGCTGGTGGTCAACAAAAGAGGTTTAAAGACTGTCTCAAGGAAAATCTAAAAAAAATGTAGTATAAACACTGACAACTGGGAAACACTGGCCTGCAACCACTCCAGTTGGAGAACAGCTTTTACCAAAGGTGTCATGGGCTTTGAAGACACTCGAACTCAGGACACAAGGGAGAAATGTGCTAAGAGGAAGACACACTTGGCAAATCCACACCGTGATCAACTCCCACCTAGAAACCACTGTGGAAGGACGTGTGGATCCAGAATTGGCCTCCACAGTCACTTACGGACTCATTGTTAAAACTGTGTTTGTGGAAGACAATCTTACTCAGCTATGAGTGATCACCAAAGAAGAAGAAGATGATTAATAAGGCTGCAATGTTCCAAAATCTGGTTTGCTGGATGCGTGATGGCGTGGCTACTAGGGTTCAGATCCCATAAATAATTTGGTTTGATGTGTATAAAGGTTGAGCATATCTGGGGTAAGCTGTCTCCATAGTAAAGTTGTGTCCATGCTTACCATGCTGAATCCAGTTTTGATTGCTTGTGTGTTAAGTTGTGCTCATGATAAAGTTGCATCTATGCCCAACCATGTCCATTTTGCTGTATGAATGAAATGGGGTACATATATGTACAAGCTTTTAATGTGTGATATTCTGCTGTGTTTTTGTATATTCTGTTGGAAGCTGCCCAGAGTGACTGGGGTAACCCAGTCAGATGGGCGGGGATACAAAACAAACTATTATTATATAGCAAACCCTCTAACTGAACAGCTTAAATGAGCATCTCCAGCACAATGCAACTGTTTCAACGGTCATTTGCCTTAATCCATAGATCAAGCCAAGCAGCTTATTTGCGTGTATAAATGAAGGGCAGTGTGTTGAAGAGATGTCTTGTATTTGTGGTTTTCTTCTTCAGTGCTTCTTGCAGAAACCTTGATTAAATCCATGCTTACTTAGATAACTTGTGCCCTTGTTAATAGGCAGCTTCAATCAGAAAATTGGGGTTGCTTTGCCAACTGTAATTCAGTTGCTTTTAAGCAAAATAAAAAACACTCAACATATAGCATATGGTGAAATGGATATAAATGTATGATATTCTTTCATCAAAACCAGTGTAAGCCAATGATATTCACTTTTTGGCCAGAGGCCCAAATTCAGCCCAGGGGCACTGCTGGAGGCTGCATTAGTCATAGTTGTCATCTTGGCTTCTGATTTCCACCCACACAACTCCAGTATTTGAACTATGAGCATTTCAGATGGAGTAATAAAAAGAAAGAGCAAAGCTTTACAAAGAAATGTGAAGGTGGAGAATCTGGTGCTGTCAATTCAGCCCAGCTTTTATAGAAAATGCTTATTTTTTTGAGAAAGCTAATGGCGCTGTGGGTTAAAGCCTCAGCGCCTAGGACTTGCCGATCGAAAGGTCGGCGGTTCGAATCCCTGCGGCGGGGTGCGCTCCCGCTGCTCGGTCCCAGCGCCTGCCAACCTAGCAGTTCGAAAGCACCTCCGGGTACAAGTAGATAAATAGGAACCGCTTACCAGCGGGAAGGTAAACGGCGTTTCCGTGTGCGGCTCTGGCTCGCCAGAGCAGCGATGTCACGCTGGCCACGTGACCCGGAAGTGTCTCCGGACAGCGCTGGCCCCTGGCCTCTTAAGTGAGATGGGCGCACAACCCCAGAGTCTGTCAAGACTGGCCCATACGGGCAGGGGTACCTTTACCTTTACCTTTAGTGAAACTCACGGCACCAATGTATTCCTTGGCCAAAGTGTTTTATAAGCAACTGCAGATTACTCCCTTGGGGTGATGGCTAGCACTTTAGGGCTGAAATCCCCACCACACTCATTTGGGGAAAATCCTCATGGAGCTCAATGGAACTAACTTCTGAATGGATATGTATAGACCTGTATTGGAATATGAGCCAATATCCAATCACTTATTAAAGGCAGGTTGGCCTATAAAGATTAGGGTCCAGATCCAAAGAACTGTCCAGGGCCCCACTCTGCAGAATGAGCAGGAGGGCTCTCAAGCATAGCATGGCTGGCTCATCTCTTTTAAAGTCAGTGAAGTGATGCAAATTATTGTCAAAAGGGGGAAAGAAGGCCATTAAATCTACACTTACCTACCTGCACAGCTGTGTACAATTAGTCTCATGCTCTCCAGTGGGCTTAAGGCTGCTGTTTCTCAAACAGCCACCCTTCAGACCATTCTAGGAGTTGGCATTAACCTATAATTAGGGAAGGACCATAGTTCAGCAAGAGAGCATCTGTTTCAATGCAGAAGCAGGGCCAGCCTGCCCACCTGACCCATCTTGCTGTCCCCACCGCTGTTGGAGAAGCAGTGGAGGTAGCTTCTGTCAAGATCTTGCAAGATCTCACCAAACTCTCCCCGAAATCTTGCAAGATCTCACCAGACCCTGCTAGTTTGAAACAAAGTCCAACGATCACAGCACATAAGGTAAACACTGACTGCTGTATGGTGGACTTAGCCCCACACCCAAGATCTGTGAATCCCCCCCACTGATGTAAATTCACCCAGCGACTGCAGGCAAAGGAGTCTGACCTTGGAGTCAGAAGCATGGTGCCATGGCGAGATATGATCCCCACCAGCAGCCCTTTCCTGTTCTTAAATCCAGTGCAATTAATCCAGAATGCGGCAGCTAGACTGGTGACTGGGAGTGGCCGCTGGGACCACATAACACCGGTTCTGAGAGATCTGCACTGGCTCCCAGTACGTTTCCGAGCACGATTCAAAGTGTTGGTGCTGACCTTTAAAGCCCTAAACGGCCTTGGTCCTGTATACCTGAAGGAGCATCTCCACCCCCATCGTTCAGCCCGGACACTGAGATCCAGCGCCGAGGGCCTTCTGGCGGTTCCCTCATTGCGAGAAGTGAGGCTACAGGGAACCAGGCAGAGGGCCTTCTCGGTAGTGGCGCCCGACCTGTGGAACGCCCTCCCATCAGATGTCAAAGAGATAAAGAATTACCTGACATTCAGAAGACATCTTAAGGCAGCCCTGTTCAGGGAAGTTTTTAATATGTAATGCTGTATTGTTTTTAACACTGATTGGGAGCCGCCCAGAGTGGCTGGGGAAACTCAGCCAGATGGGCGGGGTATAAATAATAAATTATTATTATTATATTATAGTGCTGAATCCCTAACACTGGTTATACCAATTTTGGATAATGAGGCCACCCACAAGCAGCCGAAGACTGGCGGCCACACAATAATCCTCCATGACCGAGTAAGCTGCGTAAGTGCATTGACCAAATGGGAAGACCACAGGGATGGTTTAAAGTCCTCCATTTTGCTCTGCGCATAAGCCCCTGTGCTAGGCCATTAAACGTGGCAAATTCCCCTGCTCACATAGTATAGCTTTCCCCCCTTTATCATAAGTGCTGCCATATTTGTGCTTCTGGGGTTGCAACTCCCGTTACAGGATTTCAAAGCCCCATTGTGTAGAACAATACGTAGATTAATTAGAGCTCATGTTTACATCTCCTGCATGCAGCTTTTTTCCACTTGATGGGCTGGAACTCAAGGAAGGAATCTCAAAGGGCTCTGGGTATGGAGCAAGGCGATATGCCATTTTCCTGCTGGATCATGCCAATTTGTGTGCATTTGGTTTGGCCCACCATAGACTGATCCCCTGAATTCTGTGACTATCTGGGGATTCCCCCCCCCCCCGGTAATATGTTACCTCCTCTTCCCCCCACCCTTTAACTTCAAAATAGTTTGCAGCCATACCAGCAGTGATACGGCTAACCTTAAACTCATAAATTGCTAATGTTAGACTGGTTCAATATGCAGCTTTTTGATATCCCTTACATGCTAAAAAGTACTCAGGCCTGTTGACAAAGCAAAGAAATGGTGTCAAAAATAATTTTAAAACCTTTTGACCTGCAAGGTTTAAGAGAATTAGGCACAGATTCTTTGCTTTAAGCCTCTTGGTGACAAGAAATATGGTCCTCTGCCAGCCGGTTTGACTGACAGCAGCGTTTGTAGTTTCAGCTGCTTCTCCAATGCACCCCTTGTATATTCTGAGCAAGTAAATATAGAAGACTATTTGTCACCTGGGCTGCTGGATTATGCATAAGTGAGACAATGTGGTTAAGATTCTAAGGCACAAATGAAAAAAGCACACACAAACTTTACATAACTCATAAAGTAGTGCTTAATACTCGTAATGAAGTCTCCTCGTTTTAATCAAGGAAACTGTCAGGCTTCCAAATAAGGACAATGAGCAATGTTTCATTTTAGAAAGTGGCTTGCTACAAACCTACACCCAGGGGTTCTTGACAGGCATGATAAGATATATTGGGAAATTGATTAGTTTAAGCAACTTGTTAGAGCCAGCTGCTTTTATTTGTAAAAGTCACAAATTCACTCATTTTAGAATCTCTCTTTCTGTTGGTGTAGAAGTGCAAGCAAGGAGGTGAAGATCCCACACAGGAAGCATACACTTATTTCAGCTTGCCAGATTTGGATTCGATGTCCCCCATGCACAGACATTTAGTCACGCGGAAGCCTAGCTGAAATCGATGTGACACATCTCCGCGAGCTTGTCCCTTTGATTTTAACAAAACTTTTGCCTAACTTTACGGTGCAGAGCCGATTACATTCAAGCATCTTTAGCTGAACTCCATAACCGATTTCTTCAAGAATAGTTGCATTTAATGTTAGCAGGCCTCTCCTTGAGTTAGCCTGTTAGTTTATGGGTGCTGTCATCAAACCATATTTTGAAACCCTTTCCCATAGAAAATAGCACGGTGCAACCCACTGTGCCAATGCAACACGGAACAGCATGATGTGCCATGGGTGGAGGAGAGGAAGACACAATTCTTTGGCTTGACTCATAGCCATAAAAACAATTTGCTGATGTGACAATAGACTTGGAATTATTATTTTTTAAAATACTTTATTGGTTTTAAAAACAAAACAATACACAACAATTAACAAAAGGCAATTCAAAATTAACACTCAGTACAAACAAAAGATTGAGTTCACCCATCACAAAATCCAACATGACTTCCAATCCCCCCATTGTGATTCTTAAGTTACATTACAACTGCACACAACTTTATCTCTCCTAAGTTATTTGGTTGTGTTAATTCTGTAAAGTTCTCTTATTTCATGCAGAAATCAATAGACTTGGAATTAATTACATGTACCAGTTTCCCATGTAAAAATATGTGGCCAAGAGAGATACGCCTACAACTATTCTAGTGACAAAATCCATCCTATTCCCAATGATTAATTTTTGCAGGGAAAAAGAAACTTGCACAGAACTGTAGTAACTCCTCCCCAGATTCTTCTAATGATTTTGCTGAGATGCCTGAGCTAATTGATAGCTCATCATCCACTTCTCTGTTTTCACCACATTCTGTGAAATAGCTTTGCTGAGCTGAGACTCTTTCATCTAGGGATGTCCTTCAAAATTCACACTTCTATGAATTCTGCAATGTAATTTCCCAATCCCAAAGAGGTGAACCCCCAAAATGCATGCATTAGGGGAAAGATAACACATAACATACAAAAATTGTTTTAGGGGAAATTGTTTGCGAATGTGGTTGCATCAAGCAAAGTTGCATAATGATCTATCAAGAGAAAGATGTATACAATTTTTGTGCACTTTTAATAAAATCACAATGATGCAGAAATGGGACAAACGGAAATTAAGATCAGAAAAATGAGAAGCAGAGAAACTGAAACTTTGTCCACACCCATTTTCTTGCATTTCTGCAATATTAACATAGGGGGAACCTGCTGGGAAGAGCAGCTTCGGACGCAGCACACGTCCCTCTCAGCCAGTATTAGGTCCGTAACTCTGGCTCAGCTGAAGATACACCAGCATAACTTGCTCAGCCCTGCTCAGCTGGTTGAGCTGAGAGGTGTTCCAGGGGCATGGTGGAGGTGGGGCCAGAAAGGAGGGACACAGGTTGCTTCTTAAATTCATTCAGCTTGGTCATGTAGCCTGGCAACTAAGCACAGAACACTATTTTATAGGCTTGGTTTCCCTCTTCCATGCTTAAGCAGAGCAGACCACTACCAAAGGCAGATTTAGGGGAGGGAAGCATGGCTGGTTTGGTGACACTGGGCGCGGACCCTCGGGGATGTGGCAACTCTGAAGTAGACTGGAAGGAAAGAGGGTGGGATTTGGGCGCTGCACAGCGCACTGCTGAAATTTGAAACCTCAAGGTTTGCCACTGCTGCTACTGAATGGAGTTTGGATCTGGTGTGATTGTAGGCCAGCTCAACTCACACTAACTTGCTTTACATCTTGTGCATAGGATTGAAGATGAGTAAAGTCTTGTATTTTGGAAAATAGCATTTAAAAATATGCTCTATCAGGGGAACTTGCTTGCAGAAATGGTTGCGTCAGGCAATGTTGCAAAAGGATACAACAGGGAGATTTCAGGATGACGTGTAAGAACTCCCTTATTGCCTTGATGATGCACAGCCAAATGTAGATAAGTTGTTTTAAAACAATAGAATTGCTTCAAGATTTCCTGTAAGTGGTTTGCTCTACATTTTCAATTTCAGAACTTTCTAGGGGAATAATTTTACACTGTTATTGATTCTTAAGATATTGAGAAGAGAGTTTGCTGTGGAAAGTGTATTACCACCTCTCAAAACATGTAGTAAAATTGGCATTTTCAGCATGCTGCTCTTATCTTTATTTGCTGATAGAGAAGGAATCCAGATTTTTCTCAGCTTTAAAGTAAAATGATACGGTTAAGTTCACATTACTCAGCCTTTAATAAAAGCAGTGTATGAGCATAAGGCACCAC
This sequence comes from Podarcis cretensis, assembly GCF_951804945.1. Taxonomy (NCBI): domain Eukaryota; kingdom Metazoa; phylum Chordata; class Lepidosauria; order Squamata; family Lacertidae; genus Podarcis; species Podarcis cretensis. Next base: position 26,065,308 of record NC_137178.1, read on the forward strand.
AGCAAAGCAAACTGGTTTAATGTGCTTCATAAAATCAGCTTCCATTTTCAGGCTCTGTCTGCATCTTAATTAGTCTTGCATTTACTTTTAAGAATATAGTACTCGGTGAATCTGTATGAATTTCTCCACCCAAGCTTTCACTGATAAAGTGATAAAACTTTCACTGAAGAAATATATACTATTTGTTTCCTGGAGATAATGCAGAATGAAAGGTACAATTTCTTTATTGTTTGTAGTAGTGCTCTTGCCTGTATTTGCAAAAAAGCTTCAGTATTGCTTCTTGACCAGTGTTATTATTACTAGTAGGTGTAGCAGTAATAATAACAAAGTGTTGTTCCCTGCATACATCATTCAAAGCATTTAAATATTGAATTGGTGGGCAGAGCACATGGTAAGTAGTATACAGTGCTCTTTTTTGTAGAGCCATGAAGTTGTTACAGTAAGTGTCACATTTTTTAACCAAAAAATGAGGTGCTGGTACTGCGTACCCTTGAGTACCCCCTGGGAAAAAACAGCACTGCTTGTATATAAGAAGGCAAAGTTACCACATATTTGATACCACACTCAACAAGTATTTTAAATGGTTACAGTAGCTTTATCCATATGCCACCATTTTAGCACAGAAGGCAAGACTGGAATGCTACATTGTTGAATTACTATCATGTTAGTTTGTGCATCTCCCATCCTGTTCCGTGAAATGCTAGAAGTTATTTGCAAACATGAGTTAGAAGTCAGAGGTTACATTTATGGCATTCTTTTTTGATACCTATACCTATAACTTGAGAATATGAGGAGTTTGCTGAATGCTCAGACGCGGGAAAACATCCACAGAATGTAGCTATAATAAGATAGCACCAGACAGAAGGAAGCAGTCTAAGAACACAAGAACAGCCGTAACCATTTGCCCAGTATCCTGTCTCTGACAATAGCCAGATCCGATTGCTTTTCACAGCCCAGGACACTCCATTATGTCCTTACATAACTAGATCCACCAGCTATGGAGAAAAGGGGTCCATAGCTCAGTGATGGAGGCCATATTTTGCATGCACAATGTCCCAGGTGAACCTCCAGACATTTTGGCTGGGGTTGTGGGTCTGTTATATAAAAATGGAATTTTAGTGTCATGATGGGGAAGGAAGCAGGAGAACCACGACCAGCCAGAATAGAACTAAATGGACTGTTGGTCAGATCCGGTCAGTTTGGGGCAACTTTATATGCTCCGAATAGGGAAGAGGTGGGGAGGATTTCACCCTCCAAATGTTACTAGACTACAACTCCCTGTCACCAGTGACCTTGGTTATGTTGGCTGGGGCTGATGGGTCTGGAGTTCAGCAATATTTGAAGGGTAATATGTTGCTCCTGATTTAGAGAATTAAAGTCAATTCATTTATTGAGACAGATGCCTTGATCACCCACCTCATCACTCTTGCTAGGATACTGTTTCTGTTGGTCTGAACTATATTCTTTGCCTTTTTGACTTTCAGTAGCAGAGATCAATTTCCCTGGGATGTCTGCAAGCCTTCCAAAGAACTCACGGGTGCCATGTACATCAAGTTTCCAACCTCCGGTCTCTACCTAGTCCCTTATAATTTCTGGAGCTGACATAAGCTCAACAGTTCATGCTGAGACACAAATCCTTGATGGGGTTCTGACAGCCCTTTCCCTTTCCTACTGACAGATATTAAAATATGATATAAAGCTGACAGGCAAAAAGGGTGCCAGTGGCAACTGCTTTTTATAGCACCCCATAATAACTGATCTGTGGAGAAGTGTTGATGTCAGCTTCTGAAACAACACTGTCCCCTGCTTCCCCAGGAAAATATGACCCATTGTATGCACAAATGCGTATTATGTACGACAAATAAATAAAGGTCAGACCCACCCTTTAAATATGCAAGGCACTTCATAAATGTCATTGTAAGTATTGTTAATTCTGTCTGGCAGCTGGGTGGAAATTGCTTACATGGAAAGAAACTGAGGCAGGAAATGTGGGCTTCAGATGAGGTTACTTATGGTTCTTAGGCTGTGTACACATCGTACATTTAACCCACGGGACTTCCCCTAAAGAGTCTTGGAAACTGTAGTTTATCCCCTCACATCACTATAATTTCCAGCACCCTAAACAAACTGCAGTTCCCAGGATTCTTTGAAGGGTATCATGTATTTTAAACATATGGTGTGTACACAGCCATGATAAGGCAGTCTGTAATATCAAGGGATAATAATTGGGGTGCAGTTCGCAATATTCCTTATCAGCATTGCACTGTTTGCAGATGGCAAAAAGGGGGACATGGCATGAAACCACAGACTTAGAGGAGACAGTTAGGCCACCTCATTTACTTCCTGGAAACCCAGAGTTAGAGCATCTTCAATGGAGGGTTGCCATCCACTGCTTCAAGACGCATTCAGTAATTTAATCAGCGCCACTTCAGGAAAGGAAACATAAATTAAAGACCAGTCAATTCAGGCTCCTAAATCCAGAGGGTAATTCAGATGGGGAGAATTTCAGAAGTATCTCTACAAGCAACACTTTGGGGAATGACAAGAGTGAGGCCAAGTTACTCAGTGCCTCCATAAACCACAGAACACTCTTGTCCAACATTTTAGGAGGGTATTATGCACAGTTGTGCACACCTGTCATCCCAAAACTGCGCACATTTGTCAGAAATGTATGCTGCAAGCCAATGAGATTCAAAGAATGCAAATCAGAGGGGAGGGGGAAGCATGACCTTTTGTTTGGAGGGAATAAACGGGAGGTGATGGGTGAAGAAGGCAGTGTGGGATGTGGAATTTCTTTCTATGCTCAAAAGCTTGAAGAGCTCTAGAAACCAAACAAACACATTCAGGTAGTATCTGGCTAGTATAAAAGAAGTGGAAGAGGATACAACATGGAGATGTCTATTATTTTATGTGTATCTCCCCAACCCCCTTTTGCACATAGGTTTATTTCTGCAGGAATGGTTTAAGGTATACAAATACCTTGGTTCACATAATCATGAATAAGACCATGAGATTGGGGGCTCCTTGGTTTAGATCTGGCTGCAGCTAAAGTCACCAAGCAGTGGATTATTATTTCAGCCAGAGGTTTGTGACAACTTTGCAAAGTTCTTGTAAAGATGACTGAAAAAAATGTAAGTGATGCATGTAGTACTAAATATGTCCACACCCCATGCACTTGTGGGTAGGCCTTTTTTAAAAAAATAAATGTGTATCTTCCAATATGGAATGCCCTCCACCTTCCAGCAAAGCCTTTCTGCATTCTGCAGTTCAGTCTCTATGCAGAAGGGACCCAAATCTGACATCAGAACTGACAATAATGGAAAACCAGTGGGGGACATTTCAGCCTCCCAGAACTCTCTATATGTATTGACATTAAGGGTGGCTGTACTTGAACAGAGGAGCTTCAGATGAAATTCCAATGAGAAACTGCTGAGTTACAGGTTAGCAGGCAGTTCAGTTCTGCACTTGTGGCTTGCATTGACATTAGCTCACCAATGCCAGGATGTTTGTGTTATCACCAGTGCTTGGGCTGCCTTGTTAATTAGCTGCTGTCAGTATTTTGCTTTTCGTCATTGCTATGGTCTATCCTTTCCTTGTTTATTCACCTCCTGATCTCTCTCCTCTGCACTTCCCCCTGACATTATGTATGTATGCCTGCCAATTTAGGATTACACTTCATGCATCTGATGAAGTGGGTGGTTGTTCACAGAAACTTATACCACAATAAATTTTTTAGCCTGTAAGGTGCCCCAAGATTCTTCATTATGTTCCACTGCCCCTCCACAACTCTGGCTGGTGCACAGGATAATACCAGAAAAAGTCTTACAGGAAGAGAAGGGAAAACATCTTACAACCAAGGCAAAGGGGAAAGAGGGGGAGATGCTATTAAAGTCTCCTGCATCAGTACATGTTGACCCTGAATTGTGTCAATACAACATTGTGCATTAGTGTGCCCTGATGCAAACATTACAGAACAAATGTCAGGACATCAATCCATTATTTCTGTGGCTTTTTCTGATGGCAATTGACTGTGAAGTGGCTCTCCAGCTATTAAAGGTTGAGTGCCACTAATCTTGAGGACCCGTTGATTGTGACAAAATTATCATACTGTTGAATTGATAAATACAATTTTTGGAAAGGAGGAACTGAAGCTGAATTCCAAAAGAATAATTGTCAGCCTGTTGTTGCAAAAACAAGTGGCACATGAAACTTTAAAGACTCATATCTTTTGTGTGCAACAGGGCCAAATCCACACTCACTGGATTCTGTACAGCTGCATTTTATGTTTTGCTTTCTTGTGAAATCAGAGAGAGGAATTAACCTGTGGACGATGCATAGAAAAGGTTTCATAAGAATGGTAAAATGATAATTATTTTAATTTGGATAAGAATGATCCGGAAAGAGCCAGCTGTGTGAGAGGCAGGAAAGGGATGGTCTTCCAGAGTAGGAGGCTGGCAGAAGAAAGGGACGTTCCTGGGTGACCATTGGTAAGATCCACTTCTTTCTATGTGAGACAAGGGGTTAAGATCTACCTGTGAGAGAGGACATTCTTCTTTCTTATTTTTCTGTTTTTGCTTAGGTTAGTTTGTTTTGTTTATTGCATTGTATTATGAAAAGCCTTAATTATTATTCTTTTTCTAAAAGGAAAGAGCCAGCTTAAAGCATATGAACTTAGCTCCCTGGTGCCAGAAGCTCCCACCAAACTTCACAGTTTACACTTGCCCTTGTTTGAGATTAGGCTATTTCCCTGACTCTGTATGACATTTGGCCACAATAGCAGAGCTTATTTGAATTGACCCATAGAGTGTCCAGAAGGGGTGGTGAACTTTCTGTGTAGGAGTTGAATATGGTCCTACAAGAACTCTACTGATACCACACCTCCTCTCCCCAGTTCACATCCCTCACTGGCCCTGTTCTGCATTCTCCTCAAGAGCTGTTGCCTGACTGGAATATGTCTTTGAGCTGTGTGCAGGTGTGTATGTATGTACAAACCTCTGGATTTTGTGAGCATGGAATATAATCTGTTCCTCTGGCCCTTTCCATTTGTGCCCCTGGCCATAACCAGCAGCAACATGCAGCTTGTAGAAAGTTGCCTGGAGGACAAGTGGCCTCAGACTGGAAAAGGACTGCCAGCCTGATCTATGACACAGGCACCAGCTGAACAGTATTATTCGTTTCCATATGTTACCTACTTTGTGGAACATTTCCCTAACTTAAAATCTTGTACCAAAGCATGATTAATTTCCAAGGAGATGAATCTTTATATATCACATTAAGACATAAGATAAAGAGTTACAACATGAGGCGCATTATCTCATTGGGAATCTTAAAATACTTATACTGCAGCAGAGATCCAATTGGTTGGAGTCATCATCTATAAAAAGGTGGCTTTCCAAATTTTTGGACAACAACTCCCATCAGCCTCATTCAGCATTGTCAGTGGTCAAGGATGATGGGAAATGTAATCCACAACACTTGGAGAGCCACAGATTTCCCAGCCCTGTTCTTCAGCTTTAATATTATCCTGTTTTTGTACTGTGTAGCTCAATCATTTGTCTATACAGTATACACAGAAGTAAGTACTGATGAGTTCAACAGGATTTGAACCATGTTAATGGGCATGTGATTGTAGCTTTTGCTGATCACATGCTGCCTTGAAATTAGAATTTGGCATAAAACAATTAGGATATGTTTTAATGCCTCCCTCCCAATGCCTATATGTTGGCATAGTTCTAACTAACAGCAGTTCTAATTTATTTCTAATTTTATTCTGGTGAGCTGACAGTGTGTGTTTGTTTGTATTGCCAGTTGGTAGGTGTCATAAAAATGTGATTGATCGAACAGTAAATCCCTAAAGGCTTCCCTTTGAAAGGTTCCCAAGTCCAGTGAGAGTGGAGACTCGTGGCCACATTTTTGCCTATTGTACAGGTTATCTGTGCTGCATTTTATACAGATATGAAAACAGGACACACATTCTGACCTTTGAGCAACAGGGAAAAACAAAGCTTGAGCTGACTCTCAGAATGGTATTGGAGCCAATGAACAAAGCTTCTGAGAAGTTTGGTATAAATGGGAGGCTGCTGAGATGATGGGTATGAAAGGAGACTGGCTGCTTTTGTTATAGTCTGCATTTATAGTCAAATGATTTCTGGAAAAAAATGGTTCCAGTTTCTGGAGTATGTTGACTATAAAATCAGATATGTTCAAGGCCTGCTAAACTCCTTTTAGCTCAATTTACTTCTCACACAGCACTGAACTATCACAGGAGCCACTAACTTGGATGGCTTTAAAAGAGGATTAGAAAAAAAGACAAGGCTTTCAAGGGCTACAAGCTATGCTCTACTTACACTGTCAGAGGCAACTAATCCAGAATTCGGCAGCTAGACTGGTGACTGGGAGTGGCCGCTGAGGCCATATAACACCGGTCATGAAAGACCTACATTGGCTCCCAGTACGTTTCACAGTATTGGTGCTGACCTTTAAAGCCCTAAATGGCCTCGGCCCAGTATACCTGAAGGAGCATCTCCACCCCCATCCTTCAGCCTGGACACTGAGGTCCAGCGCTGAGGGCCTTCTGGCGGTTCCCTCACTGTGAGAAGTGAGGTTACAGGGAACCAGGCAGAGGGCCTTCTTGGTAGTAGCGCCCGCCCTGTGGAACACCCTCCCGTCAGATGTCAAGGAAATAAACAACTATCTGACTTTTAGAAGACATCTGAAGGCAGGCCTGTTTAGGGAAGCTTTTAATGTTTGAAGTTTTATTCTGTTTTTAATGTTCTGTTGAAAGCCGTCCAGAGTGGCTGGGGAAACCCAGCCAGATGGGTGGGGTAGAAATAATGAATTATTATTATTAATTATTAGTAGTAGTAAGACTCTGAATACCAGTTGCTTAGAACTGCAGGAGAGCAGAGTGTTGGTGCACTCATGTCCAGCCTGCAGGCTTCCCACAGGCATCTGGTCAGCCATTGGAGGACTGAATGGGCCATTCGCCTGACCCAGGAGGGACATTTTAGATCCCTGTGTTCTCAGTTCCCAGAAGTTTGATATCTGGGACTACTGTGCAAAGGGTTAGGTTGACTTTGAAGGCTTGTACATTGTTGCTAAGAGTAGATTCACAGACATTTTATAATCATATGGGTGTATAAAGCTGCCTTGTACTTAGTCAAACCATTGGTCACAGTGTTGTCTGCTCTGACTCTACAGTGTAGAGTTTTTGACAAAGGTCTCTCCTCTCACCAGAGATGCCATGGATAGAGCTTGGGATATTCTGCAGGCAAAACGTGCCCTCTATCAATGATAGAGTTGTTCAGCATCACCATTGTGGAAATGTCCAACGTAGGCTTGGCTCCTGGGCCACCACTCAGTCAGTCATTCAAAAATCTCCATAGTCCTATGTTGGCTTGGAATTGACACCCAGCAAATGGTTAAGTTCTGATTAGATGCCATCACGCTCCAACCAGACAGCCAAAGTTCAAACATCAGGTCCTATGTACAGTACTCATTAAACCACTGAGGCAACTTGGAGGTGGAGGAAATAGCTGGTCTGAATCCTGTTGTTACGCAGCACCGCTGGGTGCTAGTTGGCCAAGAGGAATCAGGTGACCTGAGGATCCAATGGGGAACTTGCTGTTGCATCCTTGGCTGCCCAGCCTGAGAATCTCATCTGCTTCTTCACCTGTCTTCACAAATCTGACCACTGGCTTCTTGTGAGTCACTTCCTCTTCCGCTTTTGTCCTTTGGACACCTTAACCCTTTGAATTTTGGTTTGCTAGCTTTTGGACTTGTCCACCAGTCTTTGGCCGTTCCTCACAGATTGTTTTATGAGGTAGCTCTAAAAAATCACTACATGGTGATGAGAGAGAAAAGACCTGTCTCGAATTTATCCTAGCAATCAGATGTTTTAATCATTGGAAATTCAGATGATGGCCACCCCTGCCTACACTTGAATTATTATTTCAGTCTGGGATTACTTATAAGTGACAGGTGAGCTAATTACCCCTTAAACAGGCACATCTTGAGCCGCATGATGGCAGCTTGACATGCTAATGAAACAATTGACTCCTTGCATAAGTCCAATACTTCGGCCTCATTCAGCGTTATGACTCCCATGAGATGGGCACTAGAATGCTTCCATGTAGTGGTGGTAGCTCCATGGCAGGGGCTGTAACCTTGGAAAGTTGCTCAAAATGTGGATCGCCTCAGTTGCCTGAGGTTCTCTATGCCAGCTGAGCACAAGCTCTGGCAACTGCTAGCGCTGGCATAGGACCTCTTCGCATGATTGTAGTAAATAGCTCCCAAGCCCTTCTATGGCTTCTGCATGGGGCTGTTATAATCCAGAAGCATTAGCAGGAGTCCACACATATTACCTTGGCTTAGTAGCCAGACATAGTTTCTACTAGCTAGAGGGGAGTTGTTTTCTCACTTTCTAAACCACAAAGGCAAAGCGTACCCCTTTTGTACCTGCTGTCTGGTGTGTGTGTGTGTGTGTGTGTGTGTGTGTGTGTGTGTGTAGGTCTTTAGGAGAGAAACACTTAAGTGTGTAAGTGTAGAAGTTCATTCCTCCTTATCCTTGATACTGGTGATGCTTCCTGATGCCATTTAGAAAGATGCACTCTCTGCTTCTCTAGGACCACATTCACAACAAACATTGAAAGCACATGAAGCAGTCATGCCTTCCCCCAAAGAATTATGGGAGCTGTAGTTTGTGAAGGGTGCTGAGCAATTTTAGGAGACCGCCACATCCTCTGTAGAGTTACAGTTCTCAAAATGCCCCGGGGAAAGGGATTGATCCTGAAACCACGCTGAGAATTGTTGCTCTGTGACAGTCAGAAGGGTCTCCTAACATCTCTCAGTGGTATCATAGCAATTTAAATGTAAGCTGTGAATGTGGCCTAGATTGGAAGTAGTTTCTCTAAGAATTTGTTACTTCTGCAGTGGAATGCACTGGAGCCCTTAGCATTTGTTGAATTGGTTCAGAGCGTTTTCCTCTGCCAACAGATGATTGCGGGTTCACAATTGGCTGCCCAGATGTGATGTGATCTTTCAAAAAGCCTCCTTGCCAAGAACATTAAAAGCAGGATCTTGAGACAAATTGGTCACTCCGTATTCAGATAATTACATATTTCAAATGTACGTATTTCAGAGAAAGCATGTATTATGCTAGAACATTATGTGAGAAGGGGGTTGGGTGGGAATGAACGACTTAAAGTCTTTCCAGGCAATTAAAAAACAAGCAAACCAGGTTTTATCTGTAACAGTATTTTCATGGAATCCCTGAACCAGCAGCAGTAGTTTGATGTCCCATCCAAATACAATGAGAGAGGTAAATTTGGACAACATTGCTATGGTGAATAGACCTAGTTGTGTGTACTGCAGCAAAAGGAAAGGGGATTACACAGCCTACAAATGAATGAATGACACGAAAACTGGGGGGAGGGGGACCACCAAAGCAAAAGGTTAATAAAATGAGAGGACTTTTGATGGAAAATGCTGTTTTCTGAATGGTTTGAGCAAACAAGAAGTTTCATAAACCTAGCAAACAGCATTGCAAAAAACCCATGAAGCTAAAGACAACATGAAAATGCCCACCAGACAAAATAGGGGTGTAATGCTATTTACAGTGAAGGATGGTCTATTAGGGCAAAGAGGGCACTTCCTCGCGAAACCCAGCCCGCTGCCTTATAGCCAGTGCAGGGGCTGGCACTGTCTGTCAGCTTCTTCCTCCAGAGTCTCAGATTTGCCTTTGTAGAACTCAGCAGGGAGGATGGTGGTTACAAAACTAGAACTGGGCCACATTCACACATTCATACCAAACAGGTATGGAGCAGTATCTACATTATCTAAATAAAATAAAACCTTCCAGCTATCCAGGTGCCTAGAAGTACCTTAATTATTTCAGAGGCAACATAGAGGCTCTTTCTAACAGCCACATCTGTGTGAGAGTTATTTCCACGATTTTCTCCCATGCAAAAGTAGAAATATACATGAATAACAGCCAGACCACATGATGCATCAATATATGATTGCATCTTCCTTCCTTCCTTCCTTCCTTCCTTCCTTCCTTCCTTCCTTCTCTCCTTCCTTTCTTTCTTTCCACCTAATTGCACAATACAATTATTTACCGTATTCACTCCAATGTAATGCGCACCTTTGTTGCCAAATTATGTCATGAAAATTAGGGTGCACCTTAGGTTCGATGGCTCATTACATTCGAGTAAATATGGTAGGCCCACCTTATTTTCTGAGAAATAAGGTGCAGGGCAGAGGCGCTAGATTGCGAAAGCAATTGAGGGGGCCCTATGTCACACACGTGATGTTTTGTGCATGACATCAGGACGGTGGGAGGAGCCGAGGGCAGAGCTGAACACAGTAGCCATGCAGCCCATTGGCTGGTGGCTCCTCCCCCTCCCCCTCCTCTTGGTGGTGCCATTGGTGGAAGGCTGCTTTGATCCTCATTCCACTCAATGGCATGAGGAGGACGAAAAGGAGCTGGCCACTGTTTAATCCCATTCTGCTGTCATATGTCTTATTGCTATCTGTGTTGTATTCAGCTCCCTCTTGGCTTCTCTGCACCTGGGCCTGCAAGGCATCTGCCTGATGTCATTAAGCCAGAAGTTCCAAGGTGTAGGTGCTGCTAGTACAATAGCGCCAGTTCCACAGATCAAAATGGTCATGAGGTAATGCAATCCCACAAGTAAACTGGTCCTAAGCTGTTAAGGGCTTTATATACTAAAAGCAACACCTTGAACTAGACCCAGTAACTATTCGGCAGCGAACGTAAATTTTGGAGCAAAGGTGTTCCATGTTGACAGCTCAGTCTGTACAGCTTGAGCAGAGCCGTCTTTCCCATTGGTCTTAGTGGTTCGTTGCGCCACGGTGCTGGCCTTTCAGAGGTGCCCTAGTGAGTGGGGGAGCTGCACGGCTTTGCCGGCAGCCTCCCCTTTCCCTGCATGCCCGCCAGCAGCGCCCCGGCAACTATATGGCTGGCGGGCACACAGCTTCCCTCCCAAGCCTCTGCATCTGCTAAAGACGGGGTCGGGCTAATTGTCCTCCTTCTGCTTCATGGTGAAAGGTGGCACACAGCCTTCCCAGGCTGCCTTCTTGGGCACCCCGACGGAGACCATGTCCGCCCGCCCGCACGTTTTCCTGCTTGATCAATGCCACCAGGCCGGGGATCGGGGCAGTAGGGGAGGCAGAGGACATTTTCCACAGCCCCTTCTCTTGTTTTGGAGTTGCCGGGGGGGGGGGGGTGCCAGAGGGATCTTTGCAGCACAACTCCGGATATGCTTAAGACAGCCCTGAGCTTGAGACTGTTAATCTCAGGGTTGTGGGTTCAAAAGATTACTTCATTGTAAGGAGAGGGACTAGATGAGCCTTGTGGTCCCTTCCAACTCTACATTTCTATGATTCTGTGACAGGGTCTCACCCCCTGTCAGCAACTGTGCTGCAGCATTCTGCACTAACTGCTCTTTCTGAATACAGCACATTAATTCATTTCCAATTAAATCATTCAAAATGTATTTTAAAGGTAACCACAGACCCAGTGCTGCCTCAAAACCCTGCAAACCTCATTTCAGCTACTGACTCCCTTGGAAACTCTGGACAGCCTGCTTCATATTAATCCCTGTTCTCTCTGCCCCTTCTGTCTTACCCACTTTACCAAGATAGATCTATATCTATCTATCTGTCATCTATCTATCTATCTATCTATCTATCTATCATCTATCATCTATCTATCATCTATCTATCTATCATCTATCTATCATCTATCATCTATCTATCTATCTATCTATCTATCTATCTATCTATCTATCTATCTATCATCTATCTATCTATCATCCTATCATCTATCTATCTATCTATCTATCTATCTATCTATCTATCTATCATTTATCTATCTATCATCTATCTATATCTATCTATCTGTCATCTATCTATCTATCTATCTATCTATCTATCTATCATCTATCATCTATCTATCATCTATCTATCTATCATCTATCTATCATCTATCATCTATCTATCTATCTATCTATCTATCTATCTATCATCTATCTATCTATCATCCTATCATCTATCTATCTATCTATCTATCTATCTATCTATCTATCATTTATCTATCTATCATCTATCTATATCTATCTATCTATCATCTATCTATCTATCTATCTATCTATCTATCTATCATCTAATCTATCTATCATCTATCTATCTCTATCATCTATATCTATCTATATCCCACCAAGGAGCTCAAAATGGCATATATGATTCTCTCCCTTCATAACAACCCTGTAGGTTAGGCTGAGAGACTGTGACTGGCCTAAGGTCACACTAAATGTGTATGAGGAACCTTAAAATAAGTGATTTATCCATGACTGCTACTTTTATTAAGTTTGTCGCATTAAACAATTGGAAAAGCCATAATAAGCATTGCAAAGAACTGCAGAGTGTGGATCCATATTTGTAGGAATTTTGCTTCCCCTCTAATGAGGGACTGATCTGGAAATACATAGGTTTAAGTCACTGGTTTCTTTCCCTTTTTTATCCTCTGTACAGAACTATCTGTCACATAATTTAAATGTCTCCATAAGTTTACTGTCATGTTACCATGGAATCTGTTTTGAATTTGAAACAGAAAGAAAAGATGATAAATTCTGTGTGTGTATGTGTGTTTTTTTCTTTATATTTTGTGAAGTTTATTGCATCAGTCAAAAAATATGACTGGAGCAATAAAATGTTACTGTTGCTCAGAGTAATGGTATGTGTTTGAAATACAACCCATTTCTCTTCATTCACTATGCGATAGCAAACTTGGCAACCCAGAGAAGGGGTTTGTGTGGGTGTCCGGTATTCTTTGTTGCACTCCGGCTGTTGTACTATTTCTACATTTAATCTTCCTTGATAAAAAAAAAAAAATCTCAGCTGATGTCTGTTTCTTGTCACTTTATCACATTTTCCCTCAGCTCTGGACCATTTTATGAAGTGTCATGATGTCTAAAGAGCATTTAAACCAGCGAGTAACATTTTTGAATTACCACCAGCTTCTGCTGCCAGCTTGCATGGAGAACATTTGGACTAGACATTGGGTCAATTCACACAACCATTTTGGGGGCTTATTTTCCATTTGATGGGCTTATTTTCCATCCATTTCTGCCAGCCTGGATTGAAAATAGATGTCGTGAAATGGTCACCTGAGCACCCAGATACCAATTTAGTGCATCGCTGCAAATTCTACAGGCACAGAGGCAGCTATGCAGAGAGACAAAGGACTTGCTTGGTGTAGCAGGTGTCACCTACAGATGTTTACAGTATAGCAAAATAATATGATTTATTGTCATGTATACCTCTATAGCACCTCTGATATGAAAAGTGCTGTCATTTGTCTTCAAGGGCTGTCCTATGGGGCTTGCCAATATTTTATTTAACAAAAATCATATACTTTTGGATTGCAATAAAGCCTCTAAGCAGTTTACCAAAAAAAGGAAAAGATTAAAATTATCAAGAATACACAGTTAAAAACAGGTATTTTAAAGCATTCAAAAGTTCATTGAAATCAACAGTAAACTAAAAACTAAAAAAACACAGGTGTACATTCTACATGTCTGAAATAAGTTGCTTATACAAAAACGTTTTAAGTAGGCACCAAAATGAATACTGACTGGTGTCAGTAGGCAGGGAGTTCCAAAGTTTAGGTGTTGCCACACAAAAAGATCAATTTCTTACAAGTGAAAGCATCACAAGTTTCCCTCATTTACAGAATCTCTCCCAACATGGGGGAAAGGTACATATAAGACAGGCTTCTAAACTAGCCCTTTCCATAAGCTTTGCAGAGGGCTTATAAAGTGGGAGGTGTGTCATGGAGAGACCTATCAATAGCTACCCTGTTGCCCTCACAGTACAACACTTCTCAAAGAGGTTTAACAATCTCACCTACTTCCCAGGGAGCTCTGGGAATTGCAGTGTTCTGAGGGGACCAGGCATCTAACTTACAACTTTCAGCAGCACATCTTTAATAAACTACAGCTCCTGTTTGGTATGAAATAGATGGAATCACTAGGAAGTTCAAATCATATAACAATAACACTAATTAAAAAAGACTCATGCACACAATCACACACACACACACACACACACACACACACTTGGTCCGGACTGGTTAACTTACTCTGAATGTAGTCTAAGGGAACCCAATCAATACAAAAATCTGAAAACTTGACATCTTATACATACCCTGCCCCACAAAGTGAATTTTAAGCTACTCCCATACAGTGGTACCTCAGGTTAAGTACTTAATTCGTTCCGGAGGTCCGTTCTTAACCTGAAACTGTTCTTAACCTGAAGCACCACTTTAGCTAATGGGGCCTCCCGCTGCCACCGCGCCACTGGAGCACGATTTCTGTTCTCATCCTGAAGCAAAGTTCTTAACCCGAGGTTCTAATCTGGGTTAGCAGAGTCTGTAACCTGAAGCGTATGTAACCTGAGGTACCACTGTACTAACTAAAATGCTAAAAATTGCCACACATGTGGTCCTAGGCATTTCGATTGCTAGGAAACCTTTGCTACAAATGGGAGGTAAGATATATATTCCCCATCTAGTCCAGTGTCCTGTTCTCATAGAGGCCAACCCGATGCCTGTAGGAAACCCTTATAGGATCACCCATAGAACTGAAATTTGGTATGTACGTATACATACCTAAAGAAGTAGGAACTTCTGAAAATGGGGCATTTTTACATGGAAATACCAGCACTCCAGCACAACTACATACATGCAGTATGGCATTGGGGGTTTGTGTATTTGTTGTATTTTTTTATTGTGTCCTTAAATCGTATTTCGAGGAAAGTAAAATAATGAAAATGGATATCACATGCACACATGCAAAAAGCCACAAAGTGGTAAAAGTTACATAAAACAGGACTGAGTGGCTTCCATGGCATCTCCTCACATTTCCACATTACCACAGTTAAGGGAGTGAAGAAGAATTCCAGCAGCAGCTCAGTGCATGTCCTTGTGCCTGCAGAATCCAAATGGAATCCTATGATGCCTGTCTGACATGCAGAGGCATTGAACATTCAACATATGTATGTGCACATATGTGTGTTGTTGTATGCAATGTTTGGGAGGAAATAAGACGGTAAATAACAAATAACAAACTAAATATTGATGTATGTAATTTTTATTTCTTAATTATATTTAGTGGTAGTCTGGCTATATTGTTTTTTGTAACATAAAACCATTCAATAAAAATTATTTTTTTTAAAAAAGAACATTCAACATATGCACACATACACACTCGGATCAGATTTTAAATCTGACTCACAGCTCTGCCCTATGACCTGGAAGTCCTGCTTCCTGTCTCAGATATGTGGGGATGAACTGCAGGCCAGTAGCACTGAACATGCACTCTGTGCTTCCTCAGAAATGCCCTTGTCATTGTGACGCCTTGAGCTGCTCCCCTTAAAACCCATTCTAGGGCTTAACAGGGCTTAGCGCACACGTTTTGGAGCTGAGCCCTGACTCCCTTTAAGCCGTGTTACGAAAAACAAGGACTTAGCAGACGGTATACGTCTCGAGCATAAAGAAAAGGAAGCCTGAGTCACATTTGCAAGCTTTCATTCCTTTTTATGCTTTTGCTGCTGTTTTGCTACCAAAAAGCGATCCACACTGCAGATTGACCTTGGAAAGCCACTGTGTCAGGTTCCGCGGGCCAAATCAGTGAAGTCATGGCTTATTTTCAGCAGCTTTTGTTGCTAAAACGGGGACCTCCCCCTTGCCGAGATGCTTCACCTTTCCCCCAAAATGACAACATTCTGTTGGAAATAGATTGCCTGCCCGGCCTCACAGTGCCACAGCCCCCATTGTAGAAATTTCCAATCTGGGTTTGGGAAAGCAAGACAGCTGGGGAGAGTTCAATGTTTTGAAGGTTATGATCACAGCAGTTTCATAAGTGCTTTATTTCAGTTCTCTTCTGGCTGCATTGGGGACAGGTGCAGTCTGGGTCTGATTTCACTGGTCTTAATTTCTTATCTGACCTGGTAGTCAATCAAGGGCATGGGGTGGTGGGGAGGGTGAGGGGGAGATGGAGAGGAAAGGGAGGGTCAGGCCAGTGTGTGTGTGTGTGTGTGTGTGTTGTGTGTGTGTGTGTGTGAGAGAGAGAGAGAGAGAGAGAGAGAAAGAAAGAGAGAGAGAGAGAGAGAGAGAAAGAGAGAGAGAGAAATTCTAAGCATCTGACTTTTCTCATCCAGGAACTGGCAGCCTGGGCTGTCATTCAGTGCTTGTCTGTGTACAAACGCTGCCCTGTGCAAAATGGATTTCTGAGTGTTAACCATCATGTTCTTTTTTTTCCAAAGGGTCTTCTGTAGGATTTCATTTGCAGAGCACAGAGGGCAATATCTAGGGTAATTCTAGGGCTTAGTGGCTGTGATCTTTTGTCAACTCTACTTGTGAGTGAAATTAAACTTGGTATGAGCACCCACAATCTGAGCTCGTGCAACACAATTCCTAGCCAATGAGTTGAAAATCATAAACCTGACAAGTATTTATGGGAGAGAAAGAGAGAGGGTGGGTGGGGGAGAAAAAGAGAGGGGGGGGGAATCAGATGTCATAATATAATGGGAATATACTCATTAAATCTATTCATTTTCCCACATAAACCAAGAATTTCAGGTTCCGTAAAAAGATTTGAGAAGGTTTATAAAGAGACAGCACCCTTCCTTCCTTCCTTCCTTCCTTCCTTCCTTCCTTCCTTCCCTTAAATAATAAAAAAGTAATATAACTTTTCTGTGCTAAATTGAGCTATATTTAAATTCAGGTCAGTGTTTTTCAGAGGGAGGTTGAGCTACTGTAATGTAACTGTAGCCAGTGTGCTTTCGGTGGATTAATGGACAGTATCTATGCATGAACTTCTAACAGCTGAAATCACACGTCCCTTTTGGAAATATTCCCACTTATAAATTAAATAAAGATGAACCACAATCACCAACTGCTGTCAATCAACCTAGGATTTGTGGAAGTGAAACGCCACCAACTCAGTACCTGGCCAGGTTTGTATTGGGCCACCTTGGTTTTCTACATTGTAAGTATTGGGTTGTATCCAATGCTGTGTGAAAGGTGTTTTCACTTGAGTAATGGGACTCCCCCCACTTTCCCTGAGTCCCCCACTTCAAAATCCAGAGGATTCCCCGTCCCTTTGGAGCAGTTTTGCACAGTGTGTGGGGTTGGGGGCTGCAGGGGAAACAAGAGGGAAATTTCTTTGTGCAAGCAGAAGTCTGCTTGCACAAATGGAATGGCAGCACTGTATACTCAGTAATCCATAGCATTAATGGAGCAGGGTACTGAGGGGGAAATGACCAGAATAATTAGGTTTCCATTTCTGTTAGGTTGTATTATTTCATAGGCCAGCTATTGGCTGCATCCTACACAGCCTTTCTTATCAGTCCCAAATGTCTGCCTCTTTGCTTTCTCCTTGCCAGTGCCCCTGCTTCTTTTTCTATTGCTCTTATCTGCCATAGTTTCTTAAGCATGAACACCCCTGTGCACACAATATACAAAGCAGCCATTATAAGTTGATACATTTGCTTACATCCATGGGTAGGGAAAGGGAAAGGGGATATAATTGGTTCAGTACACAAATCGAAACACAGCTCTCTTTGGAAATAGGCAGTTCTCTGAATTTTGTAATGTAGTAGTTCTGCAGCAAAAAAAGTACAAAAATACAGCAAAGCATGTTTCAGAATGCATTTTATTACGGGAAACTGCTTGCAGAAAAAAAATGTTTGTGTGAAAGAGTGTACACTTGTTAATTTGCACAGCTCAGCTGTTATGTGCACAGGTAAACAGCCAGTACACTTGTTGAATGTTAAATATGAATGACTGTATGAGTATAGTATATACTCACTGAATGTAACATGTGAGCACCCTAATATAATGTGTCCTTAGGTTGTAGCTGCAGCCATTCTAATTGAAAGTAATCAGAAAAATCAATTGGATATATCTCCACATAAATGTGTTTTAGAATCAAGATGTGAATGTTTGGTATATTTGATGCCCAGTATTTGATATTTGGAGTGGCTGCTGGAATATGGTTCAAGTGAATGCAGTGTTGAGTCCCAGAGATCTTTCTTATGTTGTGTTTTAGCATCGACTGAATGAATGGGTTTGGTCAATGAAGTTCAGAGCAAGATTTCTGGCCCCTACCACTTGAATAGTGAAACAAGGCAGCCTCTAATAAAGTTGTGGTGTGAACTGCTCCCTTTCAGTTTTCCAGACAGCCACACCCATTCCCAGGATATTCCATTCCATTCCCTCACCCCCACAACAGATGCTCAGCTTTCTGTGGCCACTAAACATGCTTAGAGGGAAGCTTTTGATCTCATCTCCCCACAACTTTTTTTCTAAAGAGTTTTTGTATTTCTGCAAACCTGGTTTCCCTGAGCTTGCTGATACTTCCCTCTTACGCATAGATGGCATTGTTTTGAGTACACAAGGATCCACAGTCACAGAATGTGTTAGCTCATAGGATATAGGATGTCTCTGATGCATCACTGGTTGCTAGCACCATAAATAAAACCAAACAAAGGACCATAGCACTTGTGCAATCACAGTCCACGCAGCTTTCACAATAGCACTAAACGGATTGTGCAGAGGGGTGGAAGAACTGTCCAGATATTGTTGGATTCCAACTCACATCAGGCTCAGCCAGCACAGCCAACAATGAGGGGTGATGGGAGTTGTAGTCTAACAATATCTGGATGGCCAGAGGTTCCCCACACCTGTTCAAAAGGTTGTATTGAGTATAAAAGTATAGTACAAAGTATAAAAAACTGCATATTTCAAGCACTCAGAAAATGCTATAATTACCAATAAAAAATGCTATCTTGGGTAAATTCTGTGCAAAATAAATTAGAAATAAAGGCACATTTGTTGCATAAAATCCCACTGTGGGGAAAGGATTTAGAACAGCTTTTACAGTAGCTATAGTGGTTTGTAGATTTCGCTGTTGAAATCATAAATAGAAAATACAGCCATGGCAATTTTACATGTATAGATTATGCCGTTATATCTGCTGGTTTTTATTTTTTTCATCAAAGCAGATGATATTTACTTTTAACATGAGGACATTTAAGTTGTAGACAGCTTAAATTAATTTGTTTGTTCTTTTCTGTATCAGACACTCTTAACCTTTTTTCCCCTTTGGAGGAAAATTGCTCTATTGCCCTTTCATTTCCTTCTACCTTTTCTCCCCAAACTGCTGCAATGCCCCAAGGTACAGAGCTAATTAGATTAGGATAAAACTATATGCAGCAGTACATATAGCAGAAATGAACAAAATTTCCAAACCCCCAACACTTATCATTGCTGTCTATTGAAAGAGCTGCCCCCCTCCCCACCGCCCCATGTAGAATTATTTTCAGGTCTGACACTGCAAAGCTTATTAGATTTCAATAAAAACAATAAGGAGAAAACATTTGTCTGGTTTTAGTCATAATGAAGCTAAAAGTGCTTATTCTGGGAACCAGAGTGAGCAACACCAAGCTAGGTTGACCAGAGACTAGACGTACATTGAGTAGTGGCAAAGCAGTGGATTTATTTTATCATTTATTTATTTATTGCATTTATATCTCATCTTTTCTCCAATGAGCTAAAGGTGGTTCACATGAATTCTTCCTCATCTCATTCAATCCCCACAACAATCCTGTAAGGTAGGTTAGGTTGAGAAGCAGTGACTGTCCCTAGGTCACCCAGTGAGATCATCTTCTGAGGCCCTCCTTCGTGTGCCGCCTCCTCGAGAGATCCAGAGAGTGGCAAAACGAGAACAAGCCTTTTCTGCAGTGGCTCTGGCCCCACCGACTGTGGACATGCACCCCCATGAAGAAATGGAGTTTTCAGGCTAAAAACCTTCCTCATGCCTAGTGTACAGGACAGCCACCAGAGCGAGGGGAAATTGCTTCAGTTGTGTTGGTTGGAATGACACTTTTTCACACCCAGTGCATTTTTCATAAGGGCATAAGAAGAGTCGGGCTGGATCAGGCCAAATGCCCATCTAATCTAGCACACTTTTGTCACAGCGGCCAACCCAATGCCCATGGGAAGCCTGCAAGCAGAAACTAAGCACAACACCACTCTGCCCTCATGCGATTCCCAGTGTTCAGAGACATAATGCCTCTGAAGTGGAGATAGAACATAGCCATAACCAGGGGCGCCAACTTGAATAAAATATTGGGGGGGGGGGAGTAGGTGAGCTCCACCCTGCATAATGGATCACAAGACGCAACACTCACACACCATTCGAATGGCAATGCCCATAAACTTTGGGAGGAGGCAGCACCCTCAAATATTTTATTGGGGGGGGCATAGTGACCCCTCAGTCCTATGGTTGTCATGCCTAGTAGTCATTGATAACGGTCTCCTCCACAAATTTGCCTAATCCTCTTTTAAAGCCATCCAAGTTGGTGGACGCCATGCAGTGAGTTCCATAGCTTTACTGTGTGCTGTGTGAAGAAGTATTTTGTTTTGTCTGTCCAGGATCTTCCAGCACCCAGCTTCATTGGATGGTCCCGAATTCTAGCGGTACGAGAGAGGGGAGACCCTTCAGTTTCCCAGCAGACCCACATCTGTTCCCGAGCAGTTCTAACCCTGGGAGCAATTTTCTCCTTACGTGCTCCCTAGATCCAAATGAAAGTGGCTTGCAAGTTTTAAAAGAAAACACAATTTCATATAAACGTGTGATTTCCAGCCAAGGGCACAACGAAGAAGCTTTATAGACCCACTTGGTAATAAACAGAATGGGACTACACTTGGATCCATGCCCTTGCTCACAAACGTGCCTTCTTGATCTTGACACTTCTTTAATGCATAACTGAATGGGAAGTTGAAAGAGCGTCTGCCTACCCTCTCAACTTTGGCATGCCTGCTTTGCTTTCATCTCCCAGGATCTTCTCTTCCCAGTAGCAACTGCCGTGCCTTCAGCCGGAGGGATAGCCCGGGACTCCTTTGTTTAACAGCTGTTCTATGCTGCTTGCACAAATTGCTTGGCAGAGGGTGATTTGTAGTGACAAGGCCTGAACTGTATCCCTAGAGATTCACCAGATACCTTAGCAATGCTCAGTGTCTCTCAGGACTGGGAAGAGGAAGTCCAACTCCCACACTGGAGCTTGACCTTGCAACATCTGATCTCTTGCATATTTTGCTCTCTCTTCCACCGGTACAACAATTCCCCCGGCTGTAAGTAGGCTGGAAGGCTCTCTTGTAGCAATGTTATAGAGATGGAAGAATACATCTGCAATGATTCATTTTCATTCTCCTCTTCAAGGCAGGTGAGAGAGCATCTTGTGATTTGGTCTTGCGATGTAATGTTATTGATTCGCGTAGCGCTAGAGTTGCAGGATGGCAAAAGCATCCTTGAATGTTTTAAAGTGAAAGCTGCAAATGCAATGCCATTTTAGAAAATGAGGACTTGGACTTTTTTTTTAAGAGTCATAGAATTGTAGAATTGGAAAGGACCCCAATGGTCATCTAGTCCAACCCCCTGCAATGCAGGAATAATCAAACAGTTTTTTAAAAATATGCTTTGTATCCCACTAAGCCATACTCAGAGTAGAGCCACTGAAATCAACCGCCAAGCTAACTAAAATTCATTTATTTCAATCGTTCTGCTCTGAATGTGTATTAGTGGGATACAACCCAATAATTAGTATTCATATGCATATGAAGTTCATTGTGCCCTTGGTGAATTTGAAAAAATATACAAGCATGAAAGCTCTTGGAGGTTACAGCAGCTTTGCACCTCCCCCAAAATTTTGCTGCTGTACCATGCAAAGCTGAACCATTGTTTGAGCTCAGACTAACCATGATGTGGTAACCAAGGTTGGTCCTATGGTTTATAGTTCATGGTTTGTCCAGGAGAGCTAAACCATGACTCTGAGTTCAAACGACATGTGAAGCCAAACTATGGTTTTGCTGAGACTGGCACAGCAGCAAAATTACTGAGGAGGAGCAAAAGCTTGGCTATCTCCTCTCCTGGAGCCATGGTTTGGCCTGGTGTGAGATGCAAACCAGGCATCCTTCTGTTGCAGTTGGGTGAAATGGCTGCTAACATACGATATTTGAGGAAGAGAAGGAGGAGCCAAATATCAGCTGATGACACTCACCCTCAGTGGGTTGAAATTTTGCTGGTTTTTAAGGAAGTTAGCTAAATGCCAGGGACTGTGGTCAATATTACCTCTATGTTCTCTGCTGTGTTATATAGTGAATCCAGAAAGTCTCAACCAAGAGAAAAGGCGGTGTGAGGTTTTTCTTGTGTGTGTTTACTGTGTCTCAATTTAGTGACCCCTTTGACTCAGCTGCAATCAAGAAATTGTATAAATAGATAAACAGTTTTACTCCCAGAGGTTGCGCAAGGTGAGCGGCTGATCTCATAATAATTGTAAATATCCTTGGGGCAGAGCAGAAACCAAAGACCACGACCCTTCCTCTCATTTTCGAGGCGCGGTTCAGTATGTCTGAATGCATGGGAACATTTAAGAAGATTTAGAGGAAAAATTCACATGGTCTTCTGGGAGCACAGGCCAGATTTAACAAGTGTGTGTGTGTGTGTGTGTGTGTGTGTATTCTGAATTAAGCATCAGACTTTCACAAAAAGAAAAATGAGTCATTTGAGATTGGGGCAGTCTGCTAGCAACACGTAATGAATTCTTCTCATCTTCAAAGTAGCTGCTTTGATCTCCTGTTGTTACCTGCATCAGATGGTGCACACTGTTATTGACACACATCAGTCTGCCTGTACACTAAGGCCATTTTTTGGAGGCTTTTCCCCAGGTGCTCCTGCCAGATGTGGTATGACAGGTGGCAAATGCTAGGGGAGCCTGTGGCGGAGACCCACATGCGGAATGCTCTCCACAGAGAAGCACATCTGCTGCCTCAGTTGCTTTCTGTCCAACTCCCCCCTCTGTCGTCTAATTTCCCCAGACTTTTAAACAACAACAACAACACTTTTCTAGCTGACTCTAAATTGATTTGATTCTGCATGTTTATTCTTGTTGCACACCGTTGTATTTTAGGCTACTATTTTAATTTTTTTAATTTGAACTTTCTACAATCTGCCCTGATACATCAAAAAAGAAAAGAAAAGAAAGGCAGGGTATTGTTTCATCCATAGAAATAAATAAATATTAGGCTAGGTTAACTCTATGGAATGCATGAAGCAGAACGACAGAAAGTCCCGAAATGACTGACAAAAACAAAATACCATAATGCAAATATTTATTTGTCTTTTTTGAACAAAATCTATATCCCACTTGACTGTGGTAAAACCTCATAGAAATATTAAAATCATCAATAAAAAGTTAAAAACAATTTAAAATATTTAAATTCAACAGTAAGAGAGATTAAAATGCATCAATGGCTAGATGTCTGTATAGGCTTGCCTCAACAAAAAAAAAAACTTGGTGCAGCCGCTGAAGAGAGCATAGTAAGGACACTTGCCTGTAGTCACTAGGCAGGGAGTTCCAAAGTGTAGATCAGTAGCTTAGAACTGTGAAATGAGTATTATGTGGTATTTGTGTTGGTTCCAAAGATCAAGGTGGCCAAATGGGGACATATGTGGTAACGTGATCCTGCAAGGAAACTGGTCCCAAATGTAACCCCCTGAACTCAGTCCAGCAACAAAACACAAAGCAGTGCAGATCTCTGAACAGAGGTGTTATTTGCTGACAGGGTTTCACTCCTGTCAGCAACCGTGCTGCAAGATTCTGCCCTAACTGCAGTTTCTAAGTAACACAGAAAGGACGCCCCACACATTGCAGTAATCCAGCCTTAAAGTCACCGGTGCCTAAGCTACTGCGGTCAAGCTCTCCCTGTCTAGGAACAGTTGAAGCTGTTGTACGAGTCACAGCTGGTAAAAGGCGCTTTTAGGCATTGAGGCCACCTGGGCCTTCAGTGACAAAGGTGGGACTTTGGTTTTCCTAACCATTCTCTGGCGTTCCCTTCTTCACTAGCAATTATGACTGACACAGTTCTGCAAGCCTTGATTCCAGTGAACTAAAGGAGTAGTCAGTGAAGAAGAAATATTATTTAAGCTGGATCTTATATGCTGCCTTCTAAGGATACCAGCTCATAGGATCGGGCTGCAGGGTTTATGGAATTCAGTAAGAAATAAATTGGGTTAAGTCCTAGTACTTACACTCAAGTGAATTATGTACTGGGCTGCGAAGAATTATTTTTAGCCTGTTCATTGCTTATCCTTTTCCTCTTGCATCAGGCATACTGCCCACCCAACCTTTATGCATGTGAAGTAATGATACTGAGATGAGTCAGTTCTTCCTACGTCTCAATAAAACAGCCAGTCCAAAGCCCAATCAGCACAGCAGGCAGTAAACAGGGGACATCTTAGTTGTTACATTATATTTCTTATTTGTTTGTCAGCCAGGATGTGAACTGCAAAGTCTGGTCCTACATGGCCAGTGGAGACAGATGAACACAAAGCAGAAGAATACCCAGGAGTATGCATTATACCCAGTAACCCCTGATTTATTATAGCAGGAAATTGATTTCTTTTTGCATTGGCTGAAAGACAATTCCTTGTTTTCCTAGATTTTTCATTTACAAAAATGACCGCTGATTTGTACCAGTTAACCTTTCTTGTGGTTCTTTAATTATAGTCATTTCAGTTGTAATGAAATAAAACACATCTAAAACATCAGATAGTTGAGTTTTTCTGTATTCTAAATCAATGACTCTGATCTGTCTGCAGTAGGTAGTAGCAAATGACACATTTTCAATGAGACTCTAAAAAATGGAGGGTGTGTGTGTTACTTGTTTTAAACTACCGGTAACTTGTCTGCATTTGGGGACATTATTGCTCATTCTGCTAAGAAGGCCGGTGGGCATCTGTCTGAATGTCCTGCTCTGATGCCACCACTGGAACTAATGTTACATTCCCTGAAAACACAGTAAGTACAATTTTTACACAATGATTTTTGTTGTATGTTTTTCAGATGTTAATGTTGCTCAGATGCATGTACAGAGTCCAGACTGCCAATGGGAGGAGACCCTGGTTCAATGCACTTTTTAACCAGTTTCCAGGATCTGAAAAACTGCAAACATGCCAGCATTTTTAGAAGAGCATTTTCAACATCCCAAACGCCACCAAAAAGAAAACGCAAGTTAGCTGTGACATTTCCATGATTAAAAATGATCTTGGGCAATGCTTGGTTGTGGTGGTAAGTAGAATAGTTTCATTTCAAATCACATCCATTCAAAATAGCTGGGATGCATTTTAGGTTGGCCTGAAAGGAATTGGAATGGGATTCCATTCCACTTTGAGCATGGTCTTGAGAATATCGGCTATGGTGTTACTGGCATACTAGCTAGTACAAATTCTGCCTAGGGATTCATAACGAAGAGTCACTTTACGTGAACAAGTAAATACATGGCAGCCAATTTAATGTTAGAAGTTGCTGTGTGCAGGAACAAATTTATTTGTAGCCAAATGCTATGTAGGGCCCTCTCCTTTTCCCCCAGATGACATTGACAAGAAGCAAGGTTTTTTGATCATCTGGTGAAAACTGGAGGTACCACACAGTGTGCGACCACACACAACTTGTTTCCCCTGCAGAGCAGACACCACATGATCTGGATTTAATACAATTACCATATTGCCTCTTGGCTATATGAATCAGCCCTTAGAATGCTTTTGTGAGTCAGTATATTTGACAAATGATCCATATGACTGAAATCTATCAGAATGATGATAGTCTAGGAAAACACTTGCTTATGCACCATGAACTCTCTGTTAGTGTTTATAATGACTAAAAGTTCTTAATGTATATTTATGGTTAGACAAAAAACAAAACAACAAAATCCATGTTTTACAGATGAGTAACATTTCTGAAAAGGGACGCGGGTGGCGCTGTGGGTAAAACCTCAGCGCCTAGGACTTGCTGATCGTCAGGTCGGCGGTTCGAATCCCCACGGCGAGGTGTGCTCCCGTTGCTCGGTCCCAGCGCCTGCCAACCTAGCAGTTCGAAAGCACCCTTGGGTGCAAGTAGATAAATAGGGACCGCTTTATAGCGGGAAGGTAAACGGCGTCTCCGTGTGCTGCACTGGCTCGCCAGATGCAGCTTGTCACGCTGGCCACGTGAACCGGAAGTGTCTTCGGACAGCGCTGGCCCCCGGCCTCTTAAGTTAGATGGGTGCGCAACCCCAGAGTCGGACATGACTGGCCTGTACGGGCAGGGGTACCTTTACCTTTAACATTTCTGAAGAGTTGCTGATCATAAATAAAAATCTATATCAGATTTGGTACTTGAACCCAGATGTTCACAGTTCCTGGTCACCAAACCTAGCTAAACTCATATCATGACATCATAACATCCATTTAAATGTGTTTGTGGGACGTGGGGGGAGGGTGGCTTTTGATTTTTGTGGATTTTTTGTTCTGGTTTTATTATATATTTTATGTTTTCATTTTGTATTTTTATGCAGTAAACCACCCTGAGATCTATGGATGAAGAGCACTATACAAATTTAATAAACAACAATAGCACCATGCAGGATCAGATTAAGGTACCATCTCACACAATATTCAGTGGACAGTTAGATGTGGTTCTGAAGCTTACAAGGATGGCAAGAGGAATAGGCAACCCTATTCCAGTGATTGTGGGTTGCTGTTTCATTTCATTTATACTGAGATCATAACTGATTCATCAAAGCTCACCATTTAAAAAAATCCTGAAAATAGATGTACAGTATATTACACCAGTTATGAGACCCCTCAATACACATGTGTAGGAATGGAAGGATCTGCCATTTTTTGTTCTCTCAATTTCTGATTTTTCCAGTCTTAAATTCAGTTCTCCACATTTTGCAGCAATCTGCAAAAAATAAAACAAAAATGTTTTTAATTCTCATGAAAATTCTTCAGCATATTAGTACTATTTTCTCTCATTTTTATATGTAGTTTTGACTAATGTACATATTTTTGCAAACAAATTTTCCCATATCTAATGAATTTTTGTATGTCATTTTTCACCAGTATCTGCATTTTTATGCACACTTTCCCCTAATATATTTATTTTTATAAACATTGTTTGGGTGGAGAAGTGCGTCACAGAATTTGTATAAGTGCAACTTTCAAAGAATAGTGTGTTTTAGTTGGCATATTTTTCCCCAAAAAGTGTGAATTTGATAATTCAGATTTAAATATGTACAAAATCAAATGTCTCCTCCATGCCTACACATGCAGGTTTGCACCATATTACCTGAATTATGTTACAACCAGAAAAACAACTGCTAAAATCTTAACGATTTTCTGTTCCATGGACTAATGGAATGCTGAGAATGAAGCCCTGTTTCTGGAATTTATGTACTGATTCCTGCCCTGGCCTCTATCTGCTAGACAAGTAGTGTAAACATGACACCACAAACATGGTGATATGTTTGCTGTTTCTCATGAAGATACACAAAAATATACTTTCTCTCCCATATGATTTCTTATCTTCACAGATCCAAATGATGAAACCATGGGATTAGTTCCTGAATACCACAGAGTTCTGCCCATATGATCTTTGACAAAATATTTCTCCTCACAGTTTCTGAGCACCCATAGAAAATTATTGACAGGTGCTCTCCCTTTGATATGACACCTTTTCAGAGGAATTTATATAGATAAGTGATCGATGCCAGCTTGAGGTTTGGGTACCCTTGGGAAATGTGCCCTTCAGGAAGACATCATATCTGAGTGGCCTCACCTCTTTGCTCCTATCACCATTACCCATTTTGTTTCCTCTCTACACCAGGACTCACTTGTACAACTGTCCAGGAATCATAGGATCATTGAATCGTAGAGGTGGAAGAAATCCCAAAGGTCATTTAGTCTACCCCCCTGTAATGCAGGAATCTCAACTAAGTTGGATAGGCCCAATTAGGTGGTTTTGGCCAGATATGATGTCAGATGTGATGTCATATATGACATAAGGAGTGGGGCAGGTAGTCTAAGGATTGAAGCTATACAGTCATCCCTCGGGTTACAGACGCTTCAGGTTGCGGTTTTTTCGGGTTACGGACTGCCCAAACCCGGAAGTACTGGAATGGGTTACTTCCTGGTTTCGGTAGTCATGCATGCGCAGAAATGCTAAATCGCGCTTTGCGCATGCGCAGAAGTGCCAAATCGCAACCTGTGCGTGCACAGATGCGCTTCTGTGGGTTGTGAACGCTGCGGGTTGCGAACGTGCTTCCCGCAAGGATCATGTTCACAACCCAAGCGTCCACTGTAAAGCTCAGTCTTGAAAAATTGTTCAGCCTGGCATTTCTGCTATAAACAGTCATACCTTGGATGCCTTGGGCAGTTTGACTCCTGAACTACGCAAACCCGGAAGTGACTGTTCTGGTTTGCGAATCTTATTTGGAACCCAAACATCTGATGGGGCTTCTGTGGCTTCCGATTGGTGTATGTATTCCATTTGTATTAAAGTTGCAATAAAAATAAAATAAATGCATTTACGTGTCACTTGTAAAGACATCTAAAGACAAAAAGGCCTGAAGCATGAGACCGGAGAACTAATGAATCTAATCTACTTGTAATCTCCATGAAGCATTTTGCATTGACCATCGTTGTCAGTGTGAGTGCCTTGCAGGCAGACGCATCCCATGATTTGTAGACAGTTTAGGATTTCAGAAATTAGGTTGAGCCAGACCTTTGCAAGATCTGCCGGGTGTTTGGAAAGAGATGACCTCAAAGTTAGCTCTCTTTGGGTTCAAGTTCTGCCAAACAGCACTTTTGATTAAACTTTGGGTGCACCGCCTTGTGTTTAGAACTGACCGCTCAACAGAGAGATGCAGAAGTTTAAAATAACAGCATGCAGATTTCTTTGTAGAATTTAAAGAATGAAAAACACTTGAGAAAATATCAGCAGGCAGGGGCAGGAAGAACAAACGGTAACCAAATTGGTTCCTGTGACAAACCATAACATTTACTTTAAACCATCAGCATGCTACTCAGTAAAAGTCAAGCTACTACTCTTTTAATAGATCCCAGGCCTTCTTAAACTCACAGGTCTGCCAGTATTACCCAGGTCAAGAGCAGGTCAAAAAGTGAAAACCCATGTGAAAGTAAACTTTTAAGATAGCTGCTTTGGAAGAGTTGCAGCAGAGTGTCTCCTCTGTGGAAAATCCACTTCCTCTGTGTGTGTCAGCATAGGATTGTTTGACACACACCACTTAAGAAGTCACACATGTACATCAAGTGATATAATACCAATATGGCTTTTACAAATCGGAAACCTTATGTTTTGATGCTTGACTCTCATTCAACATATGTTTACAGATATGGAGATCTGCTGGGCATCTTTGAGCCATTAACTGTTCAACAGTAGGCATATTTATACACAGGGGTGAGCTCCATTGAGAGAAATGAGGCTTATGCTTTTCTTTTTAAGGCTTTTTTTATTGTTTCAAAATTTTAAGAAAAGCATTGCCATGTTTACACCAGATATGAGAAGGAAATTGAAATATATGCATTTTTATTATATTATTATAAAATTATAATATTTTAAGAGTATAATATTTTATTTTCAGCACAAATTGGAAACAATGACGGTCCAGTCTTCTACATATTTACACAGGAGTAACTGCCATTGATTCTCATAGGCTCTCTGTACATCTGCAGCCATGTCTGCTCCTGCTGGCCAGAATGATGTGGGAGGGGGGATGTTGTCATCAATTTTGCAGGACTAAAATGGCATCTAATAAGCTCATGCATTGGATGGGCGAGGATGGGGTGGGTAATTGTGTGTATGTATGTGTGTGTGTGTGTGTGTGTGTGTGTGCGTGTCCCCGTGTGTGTGTGTGTGTAAAATAGTATTTTTACAAATATTACATTTATGTCCAATATTTTCTCCACATTGAACCTATGTGCAAAGTTTCAGAGAGTTGCCCATTCAGGCACTGACAAGACCCAGCCCTTTTAAGATGGTGGCTGCATGTGTCTTCAAAACATCTCCTGGCAATAATTCCTGTTGATCTTAGTGGGTGTTGTTTCTACTGACATATGCTCACATGCCACAGAATTTGGTATTCTCTTGACTTCTGTTTTGAATTTATTTGGCTAGTAAGATGGAGCTTACCTTGCCCTCCAGTACACTTGCTGCAGCTTTTGGCAAAGCCAGAGGTCACTTTCCTGAGCTGTTTTTCATTTCATTTTATGTGTGTAAATGTAACACCTTATGAATTACTTGGCTGGTGTGTTCTGACAGCTAAAAAGCAATTGTCCCTATTTGGATGGTGATTTATTGAGGGAACATTTTCCTTAAAAAGCAAAGCAAAGCAAAGCAAAGCAAAAGCGATTTATAGGTCCCAGGGTTATTCCCTTGATGGCAGAGTTCACCTTTATTGTCCATGGCCGTCTTGTATGTGAGATCGTCCTTTATTCTGAACAACAACAAAATACGGCAGAGGTTTTCCTTCTTTCCTTTGACCAGCCATGAAAAATCTGAAACCTGCATTGACTATACATGTATACCAGTTACAGGCACTTTGGATATGCATGTTGCTTTGTAATGACCACCCACTTTTATCTCTGGCCCCATCCACCACTGATGCACAGCCCCCATAAGGTTGTGCACAAGAGAATTTGGCACTCTGGATGAACAAGGTTCCCCACATCTGGCTCAGGGGAACAGCTGGGGAAAGCTCAGGAGGATTGGCCAGGGGGACTTAGAGGGAACAGCTTCTTGTCCCCTAGTCACCTGCTCCCTCTGCCTAATAGTAGGGCTGGGCCTGTTGGAGGTTGCTCCTAATTTAGCTAATTCTAGATTGTAACTTCTAAGAACCAAGATCTCTGGGGCAGCCAGTGCAGGATGTGCCTACAAAAACACAGTCCTGGAGCACTGATGTGCAGTGTGTGGGAGGGGGGCATTGTAACAGTGGTCCTCCTGCACAGCTGGATAGACAAATGGGAGCAGCATGAAATCCCAAACCCCTAAATAATAGATGTCTGAGGAACGGGGTAACTTGATTATGCCCAAGTTGATTTGCCAGGTTTGTGAAGGGAACTGCTCCTCTTTTCTAGAAAACAGGACTATAAACGTATTTCCTTGTACTTACAGGTATGGAATAGATCTTCTGCTATGCTCTTTTGCTGAAAATACATACAATGTCTTCCTTTTAATTTCTATTCAGTTTTTGTCAGATCTTTAATTTCCATGGCCTCTGTTGAACTGAATATTTTGTGAGGCAAATCTACCCAATGATACAGACTGATTACTGAGTGGTTGGATTGTGGTTTGTATTTATTTGTTGTTTGTTCTTATTGAGTTTAATTAATTTTCTGCTGAAAACTTCAATAAAGATAATTAAAATAGGGTGTGTGCAGTCAGTCAGGTCAACAATAAAAGGGGTGATGGTGATAGGGGCTCACTACAACCTATCAAACCCTAGAATCCTCCTCACATTGTCTTTTTGTTTATTCATAGTAACCCTTAATGAAATACGGGAATTGACTTGCATATCACTTTGATGATTTTATTGCATCAGGGAGATGGCTAACTTAATATATCCAGAAGTTAAGAACATGTCTACTTGTTATGCCCCCTCCCGGACAGGTTGACAACGTGTACTTTAAAGTAAGTTTGACTGTGTTCAATGGAGATTACTTCCAAGTAAATATGTTTAGGATTCCATCTGAGCATCACAACCCTATCCCTATTTATTTAAAAGTAAGTCCCTAGTAAATGTGTTAGGATTGCAATCTTAATATATGATTTTAGTTATTAGTTACACCACAGGTAGCCAATGAGATGCCCTCCAGATGTTGATGGACTATAACTCCCATCATCCTTGGCTGACTGGGGCTGATGGGTGCTTGAATCCAGCAACATCTGGAGGGCATCATATTGATCATCATTGACTTACATTTTATCTTTGGATCTCAAGCTGCAATCCTGCACTCATTTATTGGGGAATAATTCATTTTCTTCTGAGTAGACATATGGGATGGCATGGTCAATGTCTCTTCTATATAGGTTTCCTAAACATTCAAATAATTCTAGCTACAGCTCTCTCTTTTTGTAACTTTCTTCTATAATAATGGTAAAAAAAAAGATTTAAAAGAAGTTCATGTACAACAAACAAAACCCCTTGTTTCTTTGTGAACAGAAATATTTTCTTTTTAAGTCTATGGTCCCCCCCCCCAAAAAGGATGCCACATTCTCTTGATTTGATGTTCATGTTATCTTTTGTATTTATAGAAAAAATATCACAGGGCATTCTGTTTATTTACAAGGGACTCATGTGTATTTTTATAGCTTTTCTGCTGTCATAATGAATTACCAGCAATAAGCAATGCTTTGTTGGCCTCAGTGAAAATCAAATGAAACCCAGCAGGAGTTCCAAAAGTGCATTGTCCAAGTGTGTAAAAATGCTGCGTTGATGACAGATCATACTGTTTTTATTAAAGCTGAGAACACAGACTCTACTTTGCTTTTTGACCCTAGCGCTTTACTGTCAAGGTGATTTTATTTCTACAAATTTCCCTTCTGCAGGCCTCATCAACGATTCACCATAAAACATTAGACAAATTCCCATCACCTGTATGTAATTAAGGCTGGTTTGGATGTGCAGCTCATGACAACTAAGAAGATGTTTTTCTGCTTTGTGTAAAAAAGAAATCCACTTAGCAGTGTTCATTCAAGACACAATGTCTCCTTGTTTTAGTACCTGCTTCCTTTCATTCCTTTTTAAGCTGATAAGGACATCAGGGAAAAGGTCTTGAATTAATGCACTAGTTATAACATTTACCCGCAACTGGAAAAATCTGCTTTTTAGTTTTGTTGGGGCAAGGAATGAGGAAGAGACTAAATATCTCATTACAAACCCACCAAGATGTGATGATTCCAGAAAAGATGAGTGCAACACATGGCACTTGTCTACTCCGAAGTAAGTTCTAGTGATACTTACTCCTAGGCAACTTTGCATTAGATCACAGACTTAAGCACTTTTTAGAAATATGGTTACTTTCCATTTCATTTATCTTCTCCATATCTAGTAGGTCAGGGCTTTATTTCTAAAAAGAAGAAGTGCGAGATTGACAGCCCAGTCCCTCATTCAGAGTCAATCAGTCTGAACCCATGTATATGCTTACATGTAAAGGCAAGGGTACATTGACTGTACCCTTGGAGGTACGGATATTTGGAGGACCTCCTTCAGATGTCCCTGTCATTTGTTGCAAGGCATGTGACGACATGCAGGAGGGTCTTCTCAGTGGTGGCTCCCCAGAGTTTCCTCTGGCACCTCGACTGTTTGAAAATCATTTCCCCCCAAGCCTTTTAACATTTTTATTTCCTATTGAAATGCAAATCTTGATGCACTCTTCTGTTTAAATTTTTGACCATTTATATTGCTGTATATTAATTGAATTTAGTTTTTATGCATTGTAAACCCACCATCAACATTTTTTGAAGGGTGAGATATAGTTGATTACACAGGGTTGGGGAAAGGGCATTTTACAGCCACCTTTAGCATGTTCTAGGGCTTAGCTTTATTGCTCCGGTTTTGTATATAAATGATGGCATATGTTAAGTTTTTAGTTTGTCAGAGATTGTGTCATTTAGTGGCATAACAGAAGTCTCTCTTATAAAAAGGGACAATGGGACAGACCTTGTCTTCAGCATAAATGTTACAAAAAGAAATGGTGTGAGGTGCTAGAGTTAAAACCTAACCTAGAAGTCATACTTTGTGATCTGGAAACTGGTAAATGCCAGATGTTATGGGGTTGGTTGTGGTTGTTGAGAGATGATAAACACCCCACACATCCTGTGTTATATTTTATTTTTGACAATTTTGTATCTGGAAATCTTGGATGAAAGAGCATGCCCACTAACTTCATCACATGTTCTCCAGCATTAATTGAAACTCTGCTTATAGACAACTTTGCAGGGGCGAGATCAGAATGCCACATTTTTTTATTATATTGAAATGTAAAGATAATGCTGTGGTGACAGACCTCAAGTTGTCATCTGGGAGATAATAGCTTGTTCTAATAGTGCTTCCCATTTAACTGTGTATATTTCTTTTAGCTTCCTAGATATGCTTGGATATTCTGGTCCTTTTGCTAGACCACTAGAAGATTTGGGAAAGGAATACTTACCTGGCAGGGGAGTCACCTTGATCATTAGAAGATTCAAGAAATATTTCCGTCTGGTAAGACTCCACTTCGTTCCAGGCAAGTCCAGGTCCAGGCTGTTTTGGCTGAGGCCCTGGAACAGAAAGTAAGTTCTGAAGCCGAAACCTTTGATTCCTGGCTTTGACGAATGCTCTTCTGCCTGTCATCGACCCTACTAAGCCTTGCTTCATGTCTCAATTGAGGTCCATTGTGGGCTGGGGTAGAATCTGAGGAGGCATTTGTTTGCTAATACTTGACTCACTACCTATTTGTATAAAATAAGAGTGGCTACCCTGTGGCTCTTAGCTGTTGCTGTACTCCATCCTCCATAAGCGCCAACCATCATGGCCAATGGTTAAGAATGGTGGGAGCTGTAGTCCAACCACTTGTTGAGGGCTACAGGTTGGGCACACCTGGTGGAAGAGATCATTTAGAGCAGGTGGGACACAAATGCGGGCCTGCACAGAGCATCCTCCTTAAGTCTCAAATGTACTGTATTTATTTATTTATTATATTTGTATACCGATGATGATGATGATGATGATGATAATTTTATTGTTTATACCCCACCCATCTGGCTGGGTTTCCCCAGGCATGCTTCCGGGGGGGAAAGTCAGACATTAAAAACTTCCCTTCCGTTGTGTAATTCTTTATCTCCCTGACATCTGATCGGAGGGTGTTTCACAGGGAGGGTGCCACTGCTGAGAAGGCCTTCTGCCTGGTTCCCTGTAACGTAACTTTCTGCAGTGAGGGAACTATCAGAAGACCCTCAGAAGTGGACCTCAGTGTGGTTCGCAACATAGAAATACAAGTTGAGAACACAAAATACCTAATAAAACAAAACAAACCAATAACCCCGCTCCCACAAACACATTTCAAAGGCCGTAGAATGTTAATCAGACAAAAGCCTGTACCTAAAAATATGTTGCTCAGAGTGTCCGCTTCAAATGATTGCACAGCCTGGCCAGAGCTGCTGAGACAAGATTGCCAGAGGGCATGGAATTAGCTCAATCTAAATTACCATGCTGATGGAAGAATTGCCAGCCTAACAAGATAGTTACTAAAAGGATACACTAATCAACACATAATAAAACTCATAGCACCAAAAAGTAGCTAAGTGTCTTGTAGACAGAGGCAGCAGTACAAGTGCTTAGTTCACTTTCAGAAACAAACAGTGGACGAATGTGTTTCTAAAGTGTGTGTAGACTTTATCGCATCAAAGTAATTTCAGAGCAGTTTCCTACAAACTGTAAAATAATACAGTAAATACAGTGTACCTACTGGGATCGCTTGTGCTATAGCTGTGATGCTCTATTGTTATGTCTATTGTTGCTGTTCTTGCCTTTTGCTTGTAAACTGCTTTGGGATTCACTTGAATGGAAATACATTGAATCAAATTAGATCTCTAAGGAATTAGATCTTTAAGGAATTATGTTCATCAATCATGGAGCTATGGCAATTTTGTTCCATGCATACCCTGGGATGGAGCATCAAGCCAAGGGAGAGAAGCCAAAGGACTGGGGATGTTGCAGTGGCATTTGGTCAAACTGGCTGTTGGATTTCTATCGTTGTCACAACTAGCAACACTACCCAAAGGGCTGGGGAGGGATATTAAGGTAGGCTTTCCTGATGAGCACTCTGAGGCAGTTTAGGAATCTAGGAAGCTGTCATATGCTGAATCAGACCACTGGACCATCTAGGTCAATATTGTCTATACTAACAGGCTCTCTAGAGTTGCAGGCAGAAGATCTTTTCCAGCGCTATCTGCAGATTAAATGCAAAGCAAGTTACTCCACCACTGAGCGTAACTGACAAAAATGAATTAATGTTTCAAAGGGGACACTAAACACCAACTGAAAAAAGTCAGGGGTTTTTTGTTTTGTTTTTTTTTGAGGGAAAACGAAGCATAATATTAAAAAGTAAGAAGAGTTTATTTGCACAATTCCCATTAAAATAAAATATTTAGTGTGGTCCTGGAAGCCATTTCATATGTCAGAAATGACATTGCACTATTGAGGACAAAGATACTGAAGGATATGAGATGGCCTTAACCAAACATACTAAAATCTGAGCTTGCTGATGGAACTATAGGTCTTCATTTCGGCAAGTACCTAGTTAATCCATCTTCCTTCAAGGATTTGTATGCCGGTCTTGGGATACAAGAAGCAGCTGCTGACAGAGGCTAGTGGAAAAGGAAAGCTGTGCTTTTCCTTTTACTTTGAGACTCCTGCTGGCTGAACTGCTGATGGAACTACTATTCACCAACTGTTAGAGAGACATGCTTAGCCTGCTGATGGGACTACAGCTTTTGCTGATGACCTGACTCTCTCTTTGCTTAAGGATGCAGTACTGCAAAGGGTCCCCGTGGTTTTTAAACACAGTCCTCCAATATCCATGCTTGAACGTCATCTCACACTTTCCCCTATTAAATACAATGCAAAAACCATGAATCCCAGCACCTTGGCCAAACTCACATCATTTGTTTAAAGCGCTATGATACCACTTTAAACACCCATCATTTCCCGCAAAGAATTCTGGGCACTGTGGTTTGTTAAAGCTTCCGAGAGCTGTAAGGAGATTCCATTTCCCCACGCAGATCCCTGTCAAGAGAGATTGACGAGGAAAACCTTTCTGAGAATTGTACCTCTGTACCACCCATAACAAACTGCCACCCATAACAAACTGCAGCTCCCAGAATTCTTTGGGGAAAACCCGTGACGGTTTAAAGTGGTCTCATAGCACTTTAAATATATGATGTGAATGTGAGCATTGTGCTGTTACAAATGCCTGTCTCCAAAGTATGGATCTACATGATTACACCCTCTTATCCACACTGTTGCCAGCATTAAAAAATGCAATCATACCCTGCACCTCGTGGTGCCATGGTAGTGGGAAAACCCTCCATGTTTAGGACACAAGTTCTCAAGATTTGTACCCTTCAAATACACCCTTTAATCAGATCTTCCGCCTGTCCCTTCTGACAGTATTCTGTGTTACTTCTGAGTAACTGACACAGTGCACCCTGTTGCAACAAGGGAGTGAGGCCTGATATCCAGAGCACTTGCGTTCTCATGCTTTCATGAAAGGGAAATGACATCAAAATTCACGGACTGTTTGAGGACCGAAAATATAATTACCGATGAATAATTACCTTAACTCATTTAAATATACTCGAGGCTTTATGAGGCCTATCGCCTTCCCTCGATGTCTGTGGGCAGGTGTGGGAAGGCACGCCAGCATTTCAAATTCTGTGGAAAGGTTGTGTAATGGGCAATGTCACATTAAAGGGCACAACAGGTGGTGGCCAGCTGGTAACCTAGGCAACCAAGTGGGTTAAGTTGTGGCCTTCTGAAAGAGGGCAGTGTTTGTACTTGGCTGAGGTAATAAGACCAAAGAGGCATGCAAGGAGATTTTCTGTGGAAGAAGATTTCTAGGCAGCCCCTCATATGCAACTATATGGATGGCAGCTGAGAAGGTACAGACTTCCAGTGTAAAGAGACAAAGAACTCTGAGCCCCAGGGGAAGAGACTATGTATTATTATTATTATTATTATTATTATTATTATTTAATTAATTAATTAAATTTGTATACCACCCTTCATTTGTAGATCTCAGGGCAGTTCACAGCATAAAAATACAAGATAAAAACACAAAATATGTAACAAAAACAACAAAAGAAACGAATACGCCCCCATTTCCTAAGACAGAAACCACACCTTATTTTATA
Source organism: Podarcis cretensis (assembly GCF_951804945.1). NCBI lineage: Eukaryota > Metazoa > Chordata > Lepidosauria > Squamata > Lacertidae > Podarcis > Podarcis cretensis. Next base: position 26,103,183 of record NC_137178.1, read on the forward strand.
TACTTGTATATCATCGTGCCCACTATCTGAGGGCAGCTGTCCTAATGGGCATACATTTAGGAATACATTTAAAGAACTTATACCATTTTAACAGTCATGGTTTCCTCCAAAGAATCGTGAGAACTGAAGTTCCTTAAGGGTACCGAAAGGTTTTAGGAGAACCCTCATACAACTATAATTTGCAACACACTTAAAACTGCAGTTCCCAGGATTCTGTGAGGGAAGCCATGACTGTTAAAATGGTACGAGTGCTTTAAAGTATGAGGTGGATGTGATCTAACTTTCTGATGTTTCCTCCAGTAATTTTCCATATGTTACCAATATACCGTATGTTACTCTCTTGGTAGCCCTAGGTGACCATGAATTCCATGGTGGAGAAGGAACATACAGTATTACTCCATTCCACTTCCATTAGCCTGCTTGATTTCCATGCTAGTAGTCCCTTGCAGGCTGTGGGGTTCATGGGGGGAAGTCTTCTACAAAGGAGACAGATGGAGGAAGGAGCGCTCACAGTCACCCAATAATTTATTATGCACAGTTCCCACTGAATATGGCTCACACGCTTGGACAGCACCTACACAATTTCTGAAAATGTAAGCGAACTTTGGGCTCATTGACAATTGCCTGTTGGATTGTGCTAGTATTTTGAAAATAGGAATTTTGAAAACAGTATTTGGGGTGGGGTTGTTCCATTTGTTTTACTGCATTTGTATTATCTTTTTTAGATTCAACCTGCCCTGGGCCCTTATGGTGAAAGGTGGGTAACAAATTAATAACAGTAATAACCAGCACCACAATAATAGCCTATTAATATCTGTTATTAATATGTATCAGTCTTAATCTATTAGAACTGTTAGGAAAATGTTCCAGCCCCTTGCATCATTACTTGAGTGTAAAAAGCCCCGAAGTTAGTAGGATATTGTTCTGAGTAAGCATGTATATATAAGAAATGAAAGAAAAATGAACAAAAGCTGTTAAACTACCCACATGCATGTACACACACACACACAACATTGTGTTTGTTTTGTTGCCTCGATTGTGACCAGGCAGTTCTCTTGCTAATGTGTGTGTGCAACGCAAGTGGTAAAACAAGGACACTATCTAGTGTGATGGCTTCCATTCTTATTTCTTCATGGCGTGGAAGCTCAATTTTTAAAATGCATGGCTTTAAACCTATTAGGACAGGCATACAGCAACTTTGCACACAGATTGCCCCCGAAGTAAGTCTTGATTTTAGGACTAAGCCAAGCTGGCATGCAAGAGCAGTTGCTGTTGATCTTTTATACTAATTTTGGATTAATTGTGATCTACAGCGCTGCGTAAACATGCTAACCTAGTGCTTCAGCTTCGGCACAGCTAAACATTAATCCTTCTTAATGCTGTAAGTCAACTTTTAGTCCTTAGCAGAATTTACCTTAATCTCTGGCTAGGAAACTGATTTATTTACAAAACATAATCCGAGAGCTCCAGAATCTTAGTGGAAATGTGCACAAGAAGTGTTTTACCTATGTAAAATAGATATCTCTTTGGTGTCCTTTATTAAACCCAGCATTTGGAAATATTGATCGAAAACGTACTGAGAATTGCTGGAGACATATTTTCTAAATGATACCTTGCATGGAAAGAAGCCCTTAGTTTTCTCAATAATCTTCTCTAATAGTCTAGATTTTTTTTTACTACAAGTTTGTCATAACTAGAGAGATGTTTTAAAGGGGAAAATTATCAAAGGGGGAAATTATCAAAATTATCAAATTATCAAATAATTTATCAAGCTGATAAATTATTCTTCATTCATGTGAATAATTTGTTATGAAACCTCTTAGTTTTCTCCACGTTGTCCTTTCATTTGGACACCATAACACATTTTCTTGAAAGGCATATTGTGATAACATTCTAAGAGTACAACTCACAGGTCCCTTGGGGTCATAGGCTGTATGATGGCAGGTGGAGAGAAGAAGCCAAAGTCAAAGATTGGAGGAAAAATTCGAAGGGCCAATGAATAAGGAATAAATTTAGCAAGGCTCAGTTTGGAGGGACTCAGGTTGGAGGGACCAACCTGGGCCCTCCAGTAGTTCTGGACTACAACTCCCATCAGTCTCAGCCAGCACAGCAGCATAGTCCAAAATATCTGGAGAGATCTTGGGGAAATTGCAACAGAAACAGGTGTAGAAATCACCAGTTTTTGCTTATTTATTCCATGTCCGGAATGGAAATCAGTTCAGTGAATACAATCACTATTCACTATTGATGCCCTCAGTCTGCTAACGGTATCTAATCACACACGCCCATTTGTATTGTGTTTCCTTTGCATTGAAATGGATGGTATGGAATCACATAATAATTACATACAATCAAATAATTAATTATGCAAGGTTGTGGGTGCTTTAGCTGAGATTCCTGCATTGCAGGGGGTTGAACCCGGGGTCCCTTCCAACTCTAGGATTATATGATTCTAAGATTCTGTCACAGTGGAAAGTGAGATGAATAGCACAGCTTTTGTTGGTAGCTGAACTGCTGCAGAAGAAAAACAGTGTTTGCATGCGACATGGGTCAGGATGGAAATAGATGCCTTCGTACATCCCTATAGGCTGCTAAAGTCTGGGTCAGAGTATGGTTGGAAGTTGATGGTTGCAGAAGGAAGATTTTAAAAAATAAATAAAAATGGCAGGAGTTGGCAATTCCTGATCACCTGAAGACTGTTTTACGGAACTCTTAGAGTCTTAAAGTCTTTGTCCACATAGGCTATGTACATTCTGTCTTCTATACTGCCATGATTTCTCAGGATGGTGGAGAAACAGATCCAGCTACTGCCACCTCATATGCTTGATAGCTGTAAATCCTTTAGCAATGTACTAGAAGCTTTACCAGGTGCAGAGTGAGCACTCAGGATCTTTTTATAGAGGGTAGTTATTGAGCCAGCATAATTTGCCATGTTGTATCTTTATTTACTTCTGATCGGCTGCTCTCAACAGCCACACAGCTTCATCTGTGACTGTAGTTGGGAGTAATTTGATTCTCTCGCAAGGTGTGAAACCTCTTTATAGAATTATCCTTGCAACAAAATTCAAGCAGGTACATATGCAAGCTTGTCTTTTAAAGTTCTGAAACATATGTTAAAAGGTTAAGAAGGTCGCTTGAACAAGCTCCATAAATAGCTTTGATTTTCAGGGAAAGGAAAGTATTATGATTTCAGCCTCTGGAGTTCATAGATAGATAGATAGATAGGCTTACCATTCTGCACAGTGCAATGAAATATGAAGATGTTGTTCGTAGAAGGCCAAGCTTGTGTCAAAATTCCAAAGCATGACAATAATTGTAGATTAACTTCAGAAAGGCTATGCATTTAAACAGAGCAGCACCATTGACTATGATAAATTTCCCTAGCTTAGTCTAGTGGAAGTCCATATAACATGGTGGATGAAGGAAAGTGACATTTTGAGTTAAAGAGGCAGATGTAAATGCCTGATCTGTTGTGCACCCACAACTCTTCAAGTCATTTTCCCAAGTCATTTTCCTGCTAATACACACAGCTGATTGGAGTGCTTTAAAGGGTCTCTTATTTTATATTACTCTCAATCTTTTGTACCTTTATTTCTGGCAATGCCTTTAAATTATTACATATAATGGCATATGCTGCCCGCCATTTAAACCTTCTTTCCTTTTGTACCCTTTCTTTTTACGTATGTAGGCTAGGGGAGATCAATCTCTTATTTATCTGAAGCATTTTTTGCCCCACTTCTCAGCTGAAAAAGGCTCCCGGAGTGGCTTAGAAAGATCAGTAATTAGACAGCCTCTGCCCTCAGGCTTACAAACTAAAGACTATATACAAAAGGAAAAGGGATTGGGAGAGAGGAGGAAAAGAGTGGATCTTGGCTCTCGGTTAAAAAGTTTCTATAATGACATGGTGAAATGGAAATAGTTCAATGAGAAAAGTAACAAAAAAATCAGTAGTCTTTCAGTACAGCCTGTGTTTCTGTCCCATTTACAATTGAGTCTCACAGTGCTTCAAAGTAGGCAAGGCTTCTGTTAAACTGACAACTTTGGAGTCAGAATGACACTATCTATTTTAATTATGGACAACACTTTGTAGCAGAATGTTTGGCAAAAAATATTGGTCCCCCAAGGCTACTACTACATCTATTCCCTGCTGCCCTGCTCTAGATGAGGAAAAATACTAGTTGGATTATGTGCAAAAATATATTGTAGGCAAGTTATTTGCTGGAAGATATTAAGTTTCGAATAGGAAAAAAATGATGAGGTATCCTTTGGTATGCCTTTGGTCTTCCTAAACATGGATTTCTGCTTAAATTTATTAAATTTGTTATTTTGCTGAAATTAGACTGTGTTGTTGTTTTTTGGTTTATTCTAGCTATGAATCTATTTGTGCCAGGACATGAAAATGTTGAATAAATTCATCTGAGCCCGTGTTATCAGGAATACACTGTTAGTCTGTTGCCTGATGATCATCTTCTTGGTTAATGGCTCCCAATAGCACTTTAGGATCAAGTCAAGGCTGGAAATATCCAGGGCACAATAGGGCGAATATATTATGCCCTCTCCCCCTTTTATTTCTGTTATGGACTCTTGCTTGATACTTCATCCCACCAGTTAAAGCAAAGCATTCAGCCAGAACAGTAACCTTGTGTGTAATAAATTGCTCTGCTCACTTTAATTAATTAAGATATGACTTCTCTCATCCATCCAAGAGAAACACTGGATATTTTAGTTTTCTGTTAAGGCTGTTGGAAATTCTGAGAGTATGCTGAATATGGTTAGAGTTGCTTGAGAGATTCTATAAACAACTTCAATATTGGTCTAAGGGGCGATTGACAGAACAAACACCCAGCCCTAGCCACACAGTGAATTTAATATAGATTACAAGGAACTGAATAGCAAAGCAGTCACATTGTGGCCGGATCAGTTTTTTAGTCTATAATGGGAGTTTCTTTCTCCATACAGATTTTGTAGCCTGCAGGTGCACAACAGTCACAAAAGTACACAAAGACACCTACCATACCACAGAATTAGCCACAACGCACACCAAATGTGCCCAGAACCAGCTTTTGGCTTATTTTGAATTGACATTAGAAGTGTGGTGTAGATGTGAGCTTCCACATATGCATGGGCAGCTATTGGCACAGAATGTTGCACTGTTTGGACCACCTGATTTTGAGGACCGGCCCTATCATTAGCCAGAATGAAGTGGCCACCTCAGGGAACGAATGCTGAGGGGCAGAGATAAGCAGGGAATTTGTGTGTCCTTCATGGCCTACTGCAGTAGAGGACACTGTCTTGTTGCCAGTGTTAAAGCAGGGGTGCCAACTTGAATAAAATATGGGGGGAGGGGGAGGTAAGCCCCATTATTCATAACTGATCATGCGACATGACATTTGAATGGCAATGCCAATCAATTTGGGTATGTGTGTCAAATATTTTATTGGGGCTGAAGAGACCTTGGCCTAGCACTGATGAAGTAAGATTCAGCTGTCAGTCTGGTCAGCTTTTGATATATGGAATTGGAGTGGGGAATCTTGTCCTCTATCTGCTGCCTTCCAGGACATCTTCAGGAGAAGAAAAGGAGACAGTCCTACACAAATCTGGAGTGGAGTCCCTAAGACAGTTGGGTGACATCTTGTACACCTTCCGGCAACTCCTGCAGCCAAGCTGGAGCCAAATGTATTGTTTTACTTTCCTTTGGACTACATCAGTGAGGCCAAGAAGGGGGTCTTGTCAACATCGCAGGACTTCCATATACACTGCCCAGGCTTGCGCCCTGGAGAGGTCACTTCAGTGCTGCTAATGAAGAAAAAAACAACACAGGAGGCAGCAGTTATGAGTTGTAAGCTCAACCTGATTGGTGTAAGGTATGAGCACTATGGGTTGCCGTTGTCAGTGGGAGAGATTGTGTCTCTCTGGTCTGCTACTGCTTGCCTTAAGCTGGGCAGCCCCCAGTCAATAAGGTGCTGACCTGCCACTGTCCATCTGCTTCACTGGTTGCTTCGAGCTCAGAGTATCACTCAACAAGCAGACCGAATCACTGCACCAGGCAACAAAGAAAAGAAACAAACCTCCTTGCGCTGAGGAAGCTGGAATGCCAGGACCATGTGTCCTGGCTTGCCTGCCGACCTGCTGCAAGTCAACATATCACAGAAGATGGCCATCATAGACTGTGAACTGAAAATGTTCAACCTTGACATTACTGCTTTACAAACCAAACTTGCTTTGAATGGCAGCCTCCGAGAGAAGGACTACCTTCTTCAAGAAGTTTTAATGGATGGGCCATAGCAGGAAGATACTAAGCACTGAAAAATAAAAATTAAGAAGCTCTTGTTCAATGTTAACATTTTTAGCTGCCTTCCTAGAATAGAAAAAGGATTACCACATCTTGTTGTCTTGTGAAATGCAATGGCAAAATGATTGGTTTTGAGTCTTAGCCTTTTGGGTACAAAAATATCAGACCACACATTTAATGCTGTTTGAGAAGGAAATAGTCTGCGGTAGGCCAACCCATGAGGCAAGATGAGGTGACTGTCTCAGGTGGCAGAATCCACGGTGGTAGCAGATCTCAATGCAGATCTTTATCCCCCCCCCCTTGTTCCTGATGTAGATCTTCATTCACCATTCTTCCTTGGTGGGGAGGGGGATGCCATCTTGTGGTTCACCTCAGGTACCAAAATGTATTGGGCTGGCTCTGGGCGGGATGTTCTAAGACAGGCTTCAGCAATCTACTCCATATTTGCATACACAATATTGAAAGGAGTATAGATTGTTCCTGTACTTGGATGACAAGATGATATATCATACCGTGTTCAGCAATAGCTGGTGAACTTCTAAATGATATCTCTATTTGTTTGATACTGGCCTTTGCGTGATATTATCAACAGCCATTAAAGTTATTTATTGCTGTCATCATGCATTTCTGTCACCCGTAGCAACTTGGCAGAAAATACATTGCTAGTACAGCTGACGGAAGATTTGGTTTCAAATCTGAGTCCAATAATCTGAAGGTTTAAGTAGCATTTTGGTGTTTAACTGGCAAACTGCTCCTTCTCTGATCTTTTCTGAATTATGAAATTGGGGGGGGGGGGTCATGACCCCAACAAAGGCAAAAGTTAAATTCAGTGATTTCAGGGGAACAGTTTAGGCATATGTTAAGTGACTTGCAACGTGACTTGCATTGCCTTACTTTGATTGGATTTTAACTCTTGCTTTTCATCAGTACGTAATATTTGACCAGATATACATAGTATGTGTATACTATGTACATGCTTGCAGCCGAGAGGAACTGCAGAGTGAGTAAACTCTCCACATGCCTTAGAGCACATGCTCCATAGAACTGAGCAATTTGTTCTATTTGCCCAGTGGAGCTTTTGGTTTAAACAGTATCCCAACCACCACCATCAGCCCCATACATACACACACAGCACCCCATTTCACAGCATGGGAAGCAGCTTTTCAGACTTGGCAGAAGTTTTGAAAGCAGTGTGAAATCCGATGCAGAAGCTACTTTTGAACCCAGGTCCTTACTTGTCGCTATAAGGATTCTTTTGTACTACAGACAACTCTACATACTGTAGGCATCCTATCCCATTCACAATCAGATGAGATGAAGGGTGAGTAAAGGTTAGATTCACACACATCCCTGCTTTTGCAGTGCATGCTTAAATGGTGACCCTAATCCATGTTAGTTGGGGTGGTCATTTTTCCAGACTGATTAAATTATGACTTACAAAAAATGGTAAAAGAGAAGGGTGAAATGTAGATGGTTTTTATAGTTTCAACCCAAAATTTCTGCTAGTAAAGCATTTTTGCCACAAATCCACACATTATGAGTATAAATGTACTCTCTTACAACATTACAGATCCATTATGATTTGGGGTTCCAGTGATTTTATATCCCAGTTCTAATCCTTATTTTTTTGTTTTAAAAGCTCAATTTTTCACAAACAGTGTTTTATTATAATGATAGAGTGAATGTCATATATAGTATTCAAAAGGTGTGTGTGTCTCCATTTTTCTGCCTATGCGTGTATTTCATTTCGATACAGTATTAGGCTTCTCTGTCGTATCAGATTTAAAGCAAATCCTCAATGCGTGAGGAAGCATGATTGCAACAGTAATTATTTCAAAACAGCAGTTCTGTTCCTTTGATTTTGATGGTGCTTTCAAATTCCTATATGCTCTATGTTTAGGCTTTTAGCAAACAAGAAACGAATGTCCCTTTAACAAATTTCTTTTCAGAGAATTTAATCTGCATTTTGTGTACATTTCAGGGGATTGTTTCAGGTGAGCATCTTAATTTCATAGATCTTTATCCTGCTAAACATAAGTGTGGAAACTGAGGTTTCAAATTATCTGCTGGTATAGTGCTGAGGGAAGCTGTACTATTCCTGAGATTTGATCATATTGGAAATTAACATATTATCCAGGGCCAGGCCTCCATGGGGGAGGATGCCAATGAAGGAAGGAATTGCACCAAGACTACTAAAAGTGTTGGCTTGGCAGAGGGATCTGCTAAATGTTTGGGTCTTCTTCGAGAAGCAAATTGTGTTGGGTTGGTACTGATACTATTAATGCAATGATTCACCAGGCACCATGACAGTTGCCTCTAAGACAATAGTGACAAAGGATTTCAGGGATCCTTGGGATAGAGATGGGATAGATATCTGTGCTGCCAACTGTGAGTGAAGCAGGACTGGCAAATGACCGATAGAAGTCATATAAGCCAAGACATAGGTAGAGCCCTGCAGACAGTATAGAGAGACAGGAATGCATGGCTGTGAGTATATGTGATAACAGCAGTAACAACAACAAATGTGATGAAATCAATGCACTTTCTACAAATGAATAACAAAATCGGGAACAGCTGCAGCACAGTGGCAGAGCATCTAGTTAGATTGCAGAAGGTCCCAGGTTCAGTCCCTGACATCTCCCCCTCAACACAAGACAACACTTGAAGCAGGCTAGTAAAGAGTACAAAAGCAGCTGGGGCTGCCATAGGGTATCTGGTTGTGCCATCCTTCACCACTGTCCTCCGATTGCACTTTTTCATGCAACATTTCCATCGACTCAGTGGCGTAGCGTGGGTTGTCAGCACCCGGGGCAAGGCAAGTAATTTGCGCTCCCTAACCCGTGGATTTGCGCCCCCTAACCCGTGGATTTGCCCTAACCCCAGATGTTGCACCCGGTGCGGCCGGCCCCCCTGCACCCCCCACGCTACGCCACTGCATTGACTTCAGACACATCGGGCATTCAAGACGGCCTTAATAGATTGGAGAACTGGGCCCCAACTAACGAAATGAATAGGGACAAATGTAAGGTTCTACACTTAGGCAGGAAGAACCAGCTGGACAAATATAAGACGGGGGACTGCCAGTGGATCTAGGGGTCTTAGTAGACCACAAGCTGAACATGAGTCGACAGTGTGATGCACTCTTGCTAATGCTCCTCTAGGCTGCGTCAACAGAAGTATAGTGTCCAGCTCAAGAGAAGTCATAGTACCACTCTATTTTGCCTTGGTCAGACCACAATTGGAGTACATATTGCATCCAGTTTGGGGTGCCACAATATAAGAAGGATATTGACAAGCTAGAATATGTGCAAAGGAGTGCAGCCAAGATGACCAAAGGTCTGGAAACCAAGCCTCATAAGGAAAAGTTGAGGGAGTTGGGTATGTTTAGCCTGGGAAAGAGGAGATTGAGAGGAGATATGATAACCATCTCCAAGTATCTAAAGGACTATCACATGGAGGATGAAGCAAACTTGTTTTCTTCTGTTCTGGAGGCAAGGACCCAAATCAATGGATTCAAGTTACAAAAAGGAGATTCCAACTAAACAGCAGGAAAAAAAACTTTGACAGTAAGAGCTGTTCGGCAGTGGAGCAGACTCCCATGAGAGGTGTTGGACTCTTCTTCCTCGGAGATTTTTAAAGAAATACTAGATGGCCATCTGTCATGTATTATCTAATTGAGATTCCTGCCTTGCAGGGGGTTGGACTAGATGACCCTTGGGGTCCCTTCCAACTCTACATATCCATGATTCTATGATTCATGGAGAAGTCCTAAGCCACATGTGGCACAGATGGCAAACACATTGCAGCATATTGTCTCAAGTCAGGACCACACAATGTCTTGCAAACTGGACCAAAAATATGCCTGGGCATGACCTGATCAGCGCTTAGAAATCCAAGCTTCATCTTGAGGGCTGAGTAGGCAAGTCTTGGGCTGTTTTATCGGAAACTGATCACTTTGTTCATTAGATACTTTAGAACTTGCTTTCTTTGGCATTTGTGTTTTACTGGCACTGTTTGTTTTCAGCTCTTATCATTGCTTACGGTTTAAATTTTTTATCTGTAAGCTTAAATGCTTTTTAGTTTGTGTGTGCGTGTGTGTGCGTGCACACACACACACACACACACACAGCTTCAGAGCAGCAGTGCAATGTTCTTTCAAGCCACTTTACTCTGAACTGTGCTAGTATCATTTCCAGTTGCGTTGTATACATTAGCTGCGATAAGGGCATCCTCTAATCTCCGGGGTCATCTCTTCCTACAGTAGTAAAATAACTTTAGCATGTGTAAAGTAGTTTGAGTTGTTTCATACAAAAAAGATCTGACAGTCATATATAGAGTGTCTATGCATGCAAAGGAAGAGAGAGAAGGAGGCAAGACCTAAGCTTTTCTTTTTAGGGAAAGCATATACATCAAATAATCTTTTAAGCATTTGCATTTACTATACTTTCCAAAAGATAAGAAAAGTCACCATTTGGTGGGGATTTTTTTTATTAAAAAAATATGTACAAAGTGTTCATTGGGAAAAAATATACAGTAACTATCTGTGTTGATTCCAAGGGGCACCATATCTGCATTTTCTGTTAAATGTTGTAAAATTGGCTCCCTCCTTCACTTGCAAATGCTTCTAATAATGTATCTGGAACTGTCTGCAGGTTAAGAAGCTGTGTAAGTGCTAAGCAGCTTCTCTAAGGAAATTCTGCTTCCTTCTCATGTGGAGTAGGACCCTAAGGGAAAAAAATTACGAAGCTTTTTGCAGTGGCTTTGACTGACTATTCCTGTCTGAATTTAGCACAACACAACTGATTTTCACAAATTTGTGCATTTTGGTGCTCTGTGCTTGCAAAATGTTTCCACACACCAGTGAAAACATCCCAGCCTGTCTGTGTGATCTGCTAATAAGTACCAAGTGACTCTAATAAACATGTTCTGATGCTCTTTATTTGCAGCATGTGAGAAAATTTTAAGGGGAAAGCAAGGGAAAATGCAAATCTGGAGTGAATTTTCACCACCCATCATGGGTTTTCCTAAGAAAACAGGCTTCGAACGTAAACAACATCTGTAATTTTTTGCAGTGCCTTTCTAAAGAAGGGTAAAGAGCTTGCTCCTGCGGTAAAGCAATGGATTTCTTAATCTCTTTGTATTGCTTGGGTTTTGTGCAGAATGCAGCCTTTCCAGTGTAGTTAAGCATACATCTCTCAAAAAAAAAACATTTTGCTATCTTTTCCTCAAACAGAATTTCCAAATGTAGATGACTGTGAAATGCACTTTCATTCTCTGTGTTGGTGCTTTAACTTTAGTCTGACTTTAATAGGCTGGGATGATTTCAGCTTATAAATCTTCAACCGGAGGATAAAGTTCAAGTAGATAAAATCAAACAGATGTTGGTGGGAGGATTTCTCCATGACCCATAAAAGTGCTATCATCAAAGCCTGGAATCATTTGTTTTGAATTATTACATTGTTATCAAAAGGACTGTAGCAGTCTGTTTGTTGAGAAATTGGATCTGTTTATCTGAAAACAGGACCAAGATGCCATGGTAAGACGTTCCTGGGAAAGTGTGGTTTAGCTGATGGCTGACATGGCAGGGTAGCTGTGAGACATACTGATTGACAGCTGTCAACAAAACAAGCAGATCTGGCAAGTCTTCTGATAGAAAATGCAACACACTGCATTAGAAAGAACATATTTTAACCTAAAACACTTAGCGGAAAAGTGTACAGCTGAAAATGCAATAACCATTTAATGAAGAAACATTTTCAACATTTCATCTGATTTACAGTAATACCCTGCTTAAGCAGAAATATGTTGTACCTGTGTCCAATTTTGTGTGTATGTGTGTGTGTAGTGGGGGGAGGGGGATTATCACCCCACTCCACCCATCTCTAGCCTTTGCTTATTTGCTCCTGATTCATAAAACAGAAATAAGTGACACATATATTAATGCTTGCTGCTTAAGCAGATCTAAGGCCAGTGCTGAGCTTTCAACACACAGCGAGTAAAAATAAGAGGAAATAACTCTCTTAAATCCTACAGCTACTATTGCACATATGTTCCTCTGCTTAAAAAATAGTTCCATACAGTTAGAGTGGGAAATCCAATGAAATAGTTCCATTAGTGCAAAGATTAGCACAAGGACTTCCCTCCCCTCTCCTTGTGTATGCACCCCATCTGCTCCAGTTTTCACCTGGTACCTAAAGGGACACCAGATGAACATCCCTGGGGAGAGAATTCCACAAATGGAGAACCTCTGAAGAAAAGGGTCTGTTCTTGCGTTGCTGCCATCCGGGCCTCTCATGGAGGAAACACACAAAGAAGGTGCTCAGATGATGACCACAGGGTCTGGGTAGGTTCCTATGGAGAGAGGCAGTCCTTGAGGTATTGAGTCCTGAGCCATTTAAGACTTTATGTCAAAATCAGCACTTTGAGTTGGGTTTGGAAACTAATCAGCACCCAGTGAAGTCAGGCCAAGGTTGATGGAATATGCTCAGGAACACAGATGGTCCTGTGGTCTAAACCACTGATCCTCTTGGGGCTTGCTGATTAGAAGGTCGGTGGTTTGAATCCCCAGGATGGAGTGAGCTCCTGTTGCTCTGTCCCAGCTCCTGCCAATCTAGCAGTTCGAAAGCATGTCAGTGCAAGTAGATAAATAGGTACCGTTGTGGCAGGAAGGTAAACAGCATTTCTGGTTTCCATCACAGTGTTCCGTTGAGCCAGAAGCGGTTTAGTCATGCTGGTCACATGACCTGGAAAGCTGTCTGTGGACAAATGTCAGCTCCCTCGGCCTGAAAGTGAGATGAGCACTGGACTTAATCATCCAGGGGTCCTTTATCTTTACCTTTTTACCTAATGTGCTCAAACAGTCTTGGTGAGCAGCCTGGCTGCCAAATTCTGCACCAGCTGAAGTTTCTGAACCATCTTTAGAGGCAGCCCTACATATAATGTATTGCAGTAATCTAACTTAGAATTTACCACAGCATAGATAACAGTTGCTAGGCTACCCCTGTCCTTTCACTAAGGAAATGCTTTGTTGGGTACCCAACCACCCATGGACCCCAACAAAAGCATTATAAATATTTGCACTGAAATGCAGATGAAAACTAAAGCAGGATCATGCTCATTACTAGCAATGCATTGCTATACTTAACCAAACCAAGTGAGGACCGTGGATGTTCAGTGACCACTGAATGCTGACTTTTAGTGGGGTGGGCAGAAAACCAAGGACAGGAGTAATTGGTTTGAGTGATTGGGATCCTGAACAGGGAAGACCCCACACCGCTGCTCCTACACACCCTTAAGTATATGTCACTGAAAAAAATAGTAACTTCACAACTGTTTAGCTTTGGTTGTTTGTATTTATGTTTGATTGCTAGAATCTCCCTTTCATGTGACACTGCCAAAACAGATTTTTGCCTGATGCCCCGAAGAACTGAATTTTCGACCAGTCAACTAAATGGGTCATGGGAATTGTAAATGGGCTTTACAGTTTTCATGGAACTATGCCAAGCAATTTCAATTTAGCCAGGGGCATAATAAAATGCTTAAGCTTAGATATGATGTAGATGGATTCTTTCTTGAGAGAATTGGGGCTTTTTGGATGTATTGTAGTCTTTGGACTCTGCTCCAACTTGAAATATACTTTATTAAATTCATGTTGTATATGAAACGCCTGTATACTGAGTCAGACTGTTGCTCCATCTAGTCCTATATTGTCCACTCTGACTGGCAGCAGTCCTCAAGGGTCACCAGCAAAGGTGCTACCAATCATTTGCCATTTAAGCCATTTAACTGCAGGTGCTAGAGACTGAACCAAGCATGCACTACAACTGAGCTATGGTGCCTTCTATTGTACTCGTCATATTCGTTCACTTGTATTATTTCCATCTTGGTAAGAAGCAAGAGATTCCAGTTTTCTGTATTGTCACATTTTGTGCTTGCCCTGTGCTATGCTCATAGAGTGAATGCATGGGCACATATAACACGCCAAACTCTTGGTATTATCTTACCAGCACAAAAAAATTAAATAGTGCAGTAAATTAAAGTGTATTTTTGCATTTTGAAATAACTAAACTCATTACATAGGCCTACATAGGATAGGCCTTACTGAATGCATGGGGTTTACCTCTGAGCAAACATGTGTCAGGTGTGGCTGTATGCATTGCATATGAAAGCACTTTTGAAAATTTATCAGGCTGTACTCTGGCGAAAACGAACTTTTCTGTAAGCCACAGCAAGAGACAGGCTTTTTTTTTTTTTTTTTACAACAACAACAACAACACTGGAATTTATTTTATTCCAATGATACCTGTGTATATGTGTGAAGCATAGGACTGCATAGTTAACTGTGCCTAGGTTGCTAGGATTGTCTTGAAGCATGTCCAAAAGCACCTCAAATCACACCCCCATAGATCTAAAGTTGACAAGGAAATTGGGCAGCATGGTTCATTGCCATCTCCACTTAAATGCCCACTTAAAGAGTAAATTATTTCCCCTCTTTAATTTGTGATGCCTGGTGCAAACGTTGACAAAATGACAACGAAAACCCCTTCTGAATGTTTTTGATATCCTAACACCGTTGCCGGTCTAAGTGGAAAACACTGTGTTGAAATACAGCTTGCTGCCTTTTTCTGTGTTAACAAGAGTTCTCCCTCCCCGCACTCCAATTCCCTGAACTCGTTGACAAAGTGTGCATGCAGTGTTGAGTGGAGAACTTGCTTTGAATCTCTGCTTTCCTTAGCCAGAAACAGAAAACCAGCTGTGGCTGCTCAGATATCTTTTTGCAGAGTATGTGGAAATGATAACTCAGGTCTGGCCCTACCATTTGGCTGCTATAGTAGGTTACCTAGCTCATTATATTTGCCTTAGCAGCAAAGGATACAAGCCTTTCCATTCCTGATACTGCCTCACTAATGTTATATTTTTGGTGAAACAAATGCACCTACTTATATTCATGGGAGGGTGGGGGAAGAAGGGAGGTCTGGCCTACCTACTTATTTTATGTTTACTTAGGTTTACTTTATGTTTACTTATATATGAATATAAGACCGGGTTGGTATTTGCAGGAGACATTTTAGGATATATTATGCCTTATACCAGGAATTTGTAGTCGAAAAGGTACGGGGATTCTGTGGTCCTTCAAATGTTGTTGCACTCTAGTTCCCATCAGTCCCTACCAGCACAGTCAATGGGGAGAGATGATGAGAGCTGTAATCAAACAACCTGCCAGTTTCTCATACCTGGACTAGATGGTCAATTCTTGTTCAGGTTCAAAGTACCTTCAGGTATTCTATGAGATCCAATGGTGCCCAGATCAAATTAACCACATTTGGAGTCCTGAGTGAGTGTTTATATGATGAGTCTGCAGCCTATAATTTTCCTTGAGACTATGGTCTGACTCAGATTTTCACTATGGGAGCCAGAAACAACACATTTCTGTTTGTATTGCATCTTGCTAATCAGGAAAATATCCCAGTTGAACCAAAACCAATAGACATTAATTGGAGATGCATGCTATGGAAGCTGTTATTCTCCCCATGACAGATTTGCTGTACCCATGGGCCAGCTGGATGCGAATTGCTGCAGCTCAGGTAGAATGGCTAGAAGCTACCAAGATCCTGTGGTTCTTCCCTTTTCCTGGTGGCTTATTTCCCCCAAAAATGATTTCCTTATGTTAATCTGGGCCCCGAACCATCAAGTTTAGCAAACAGCAGAGCAGCCCCAAGGGCCCAAAATGGGTGGCAAGGACGGAAAATTTGATTTTGTGCCACTCTGTGCAGACTGCTTGGAACTTTTAGCTCAACCACAGTGGTGGCTATGATTGGCATCATCAAGTTATCCTGATGATACGATTTATTCATTTGTTTAACGTACCTAATAAGATGCCGAAAAATGTGGAATCATAAAATTACCAGAAATGCTGAAATGTGTCAAAGTGACCCAAGTAAAGAACTGCTGGGGTTCTGAGTGTACATTTTGCTAGTTAAATGATAGATGCTCATAATTAACATCTTAGATGGGTTTCCCTACGTAACTAAATAAATTGATGTGAAAGATGAAGTATTCTAATCCCTGATCAATATAAAATATGTACAGATAATTTCTCTCTTTTCTTATTGTTGCTCATCCAACTCTTCTTCACATGTTCCTTCCAAGCTGTGAGAATAAATGTGCACTTTATTCCAAAATGCTAGGCATGCTAGGAAACTTAGAAATTAGGACGTGTTGTGGGATTTAGAAATTAGGTGGTTTGGAAGAAAAGAGGAGGCTAAATCTTCAGCTAGAATAGGAAATAGAAGTCTAAGATTGTTATTCAACTAAGTCTCACTGAACATTGAAACATTTGTGCAAGGTAGCTGGAGATTTAAGAATCCCTGCAAAATGTGCATTTGGATCCACATCAAAATGAAGATATAATTATTTATCTGATTGAAATCAATGGACTCCAAAGGCAGCAGGATGCACGTCTGAATGCACACCTAAACATGCATCCTATCCATACATGCTTTGTATGCAGAATGTCTTGGCTTCAATCCTTGGCATTTCCAGTCAACAGGATCAGGCCATAGGTAATGGGGAAGACTTTGAAGACCCCGGAGCAGTGCTGTCAGAGCAGATGATATTGGGATAAATGAATAAATGACTTAATACAAGGCAGGTTCCTCTGTTACTATACAGCTATACAACATCCATATTCAAATCCACATCTGATTTATGCCTGCAGTTCCCAAAAATGAGGATACCTGAGGCTGTTGGGAAGAAATGAAACAAAGATGCAAATTTTATACACCCCTAACTTTAGCAAAGAAGGGCCAGACACAATACATAAAGGTATTATAGTCTTTATGAATCACAGAGAAATTGTCACTAGCTAGACAGTGGAAGAAGTCGGGTGATAACCTAATAAATGGATACTGCCAACAAATGTGGACAATTGCTTTAATGGGGAAAAAAGCAACTCATCAAATTAAGGTCCAAAAAGACTTGAGAGAAACTAAAGACAAACTTCAGGCAATGGTTCTGCTTTATCCTGGCAGCCTTCATCTGCTCATAGGCTTCTATGGAAAGACAATATAGGATAACTCCTTACGAAAAATGATTCTTACCAGTGAAATCCACTTAACAAGAATATGAAGAATCCTTCTGTAATGTACTATGCTCTAGGCCTGTAGGTTGCTATTGTTTTATAAGGATTGTTAATGTATGTTGAAAATAAAATAACAACTTATTTAAAAAAAAACAGAAAAAAGCTTTTGAAAGGTATATTGTTAATGTGATTTGGTAGCCGCATTTTATAAAAGAGAAATCATATAGTTTTAAAACAGCTTTCAGGCTTTCGGCATGAAACTTGTTATTATTGCATCAAGATATATGGGGTGCTTTTATGTTTGGCCCTGCCAATACTTTATAGAATTGCCAGGGTCTCTGAAGTTGGCCCCAAGAGATCTGCATTATTTTTTATTCTGTTTTGTTATTGGATTGTCACTCTCTGTATCCTGCAACTGCTCTAAGGACTTGATTAAGTTGCTACGATGTTGTGCTATGGTAGTAGGTTTTCATAGTGCAATCAGTTCTTTTTATCCATCAGTACATGAAAGCCAAGGACCAAAAGCCCCAGCCCCGCAGCTGTGTTTCCATTGAGTTGGTTGCTGTTTTGTATAGACAAAATGCTATGGGGATGGGGGTGGCGGGGGAGTGTTTGGCATTTTCAAGCAGGCCCATCAAGAAAATAGTTATGACTATTCAATATGCAAAAAAGAGTGCTGAAAACTTACAGTCTCTCTGGGAATTCGAGCTTCTTTCCATGAAATACTAGCAAAAAGCATTGTATGCTATGCTTAATTGAAAACAATTTGGAGTTTTGAAGCAGATGGGGGAAGGGGAAGTTTTCTCTTTTAGCGAAGCTTCATTAACTTTATTATATTTTGCATAACTGGAAACCTTTAGGCATTATTCTACAATAACCAAATAATTACATGCTCAGTACTTGCCATGTGCTGGCTTTTGTAGAGGAAGTCAGTTGAAAGGTATGGAACATATGAAGTGTCTTATATTTAGTCTGACTATCGGTCCATTTAGCTCTGTGTTGTCTACACTGACTGGCAGCTGCTCTCAAGGGTTTCAGACAGGGGACTGTCCTACTTGGAGATGTTGGGGATTCAACTGATGACTTCCTGCAGGTAAAGCAGATACTACAGCCATTCCCTATATGCCATTATGAAGACTAGGATCTCTACTGGACACAGGCATTACTCTTCTTTGTGGCTGTCAGGGGTTTGCAGTGCAGCTCCCAGGTCTGACTCTAACGATATGTGACCAGTTAAGGAGTGTGACTGGTGTCTTCCAAATGTGCACTTGCACATCTTCCACTTGCACACCTGGCCCAAAACAAAATTAGCAGAATAGCACCGCCTTCCTTTGCCGTTGCCATGAATTCTTAGGGGCGAATGAACAAGGTTGCAATGCCCTGTTCAGATTGTCGTCTCTGTTGACCAGGCACAGTACCAGTGGGTAAGGATTAGGGTGAAGGGTGATCCCAGCAAATGGTGGGGGAGATCATAGAATTGTAGAGTTGGAAGGGAGCACGAGTGTCGTCTAACCCAACCCCCTGCAATGCAGGAATCTTTGGCCCAACATTGGGCTTGAACCCATGACTTTGAGATTAAGAGTCTTATGCTCTACCAGCTGAGCTCTCCCATTCCCATTAACAAATGTGCTGCATTTCTTCATTTGCACAAGAGCCCAAAGTGAGATTTTCCTGGTACCGTTCCAAATGAAGACTTGTTTTTGACAGCCAGAGTTGAGCAGGGTGGGACCAATTCTAATTTAATGCTGCTGTTTTTGGTATTTTAAGTTATTGAGTTTGTTGGATTATGGCTTTCGTCTCTTTACCAACTCTAAACCCTTGGAATGGAACGGGCTGGAAATCTATTTATATAAACCCAGCTCCCAACATTTTGTCCCGTTCTCTTGACATTCCATCTGACTGTATTGCGATGGGGGTGGGGGTAGGGAACAGAACAAGGCTGCACATATTGGACTAGTCTTGAAACTGAATGACTGGGATCAGCCCAACTGTGTCTCCAAGTCTCTTTATATTTCCCCATTTGTCAGGATTGCAATGGATGGGAATAGTGAGGCTCTTTGTGAAGTTTTCAGAGTGCACTGTAGCACCCACTCTCTTCATGAGAAAGCCAGTGCGGTGTAGTAGTTAGAATGTTGGACTATGACCCAGGAGACCAGGGTTCAAATCCCCACGCAACCATGAAGTTCACAGGGTAACCTTGGGCCAGTAGCTGCCACTCAACCTAACCCACCTCACAGGGTTGTTGTGAGGATAAAATGCAGAATGAAATAACAATAGCAAACCAGCATACTGTACCAGCAAGTGGCAACACAATAATGGGTGTTCTGTAGTAGTTCCCTGTTTGTGGAATGCTCTCCCCAGGGAGGTTCGTTGAGAGCCTTCCTTATACATCTTTAGATGCTAGTTGCAAACGTTCCTCTTCAACCAGGCCTTGGGCTGATTGCCATTCTACGTCATTTTAAATGTATTTGTGGGAGGGGGGTTATTGTTTTGTTTTGTTTTAAATATTTCTGTTGTGCTTTTACACTGTATTTTTTATCTTGTCAACCACCTGAGATCTTCAGATGAAGGGTGGTATATAAATTTAATACATTTAATAAATATAAATATAAATCATACTTCACCAAATGTCAGCTGGTATTTAAATACTCCAGCCATAAAGGAAAATGAGGAGCTGGAGGGATATGCGAAGATCATAAAAAGCTGTTCTCGAAGTGGACTGCTTCATGTTTTCTTCATGGGAAGGCTAGCCCTGACCTCAACTTGTAACAGCTGGACAAATGTGGTTGTGTGGAATTAATTTGTTAAAAGAGGTGCCAAAGCAATTGCACAAAACGACATTAAACAACTCAAAAAGACTGCTAAGCAACAATCCTGGAATAATTCCACAGTAGTCCATAGTGTTTCTCCAAATGAAGTTGCCTGATCATTGCAGCTTAACTGGTTTTAAGAATTATAATACCAGTACTAGACTCATAATTCAGCAACAACCATTTAGAAACAGTTGTTCCTCTCCAAAGAGCTAAATTTGAAATGTATTTTCTATAAAACAAAATATGTATCAGCTTAAACTCCAGCATTAGTTTATTTCTTATGGTTTCTGACATATGGGAAACTCAGTGGGATTACAATGCTTTCAGTTTACATGCCTATTTGTGCTCTCCAACTTGCTGATGGAATATACTGTAATTTGTTGCACAAATTCAATCGAGGGAATATTTATCAGTGCTTTCATAATAGATGCTTGGTTATCTCAGTGAGTCAAATTGGGGTCTGTGTGACCCCCTACAAAAGGTTGCCCAACTGCATAAGAGCCAACTCTTAGGGGTCATGGGGCCTCCACAATAAAATATTTGAGGGTGCTGGGCCCCCACAAAATTGATGGGCATTCTCATTAAAATGGTATGTGTGCACTGCATCGTGTTTGATTATGAGGGGCAGGGCTTACCTGGGCCCCCACAATATTTTATTCAAGTTGGCATCTCTGCCCTACTATGTATGTATCCACCACTTTTAAAATTTTAAACAGAACCTCTAGAATGGAGGGGAAATAACCATCCAGAATGAAAGTTCTTGCTTTGATTTGACATCATGGTGCCATCAAGCAGCCAAATCTGATCAGCTACTGTCAGCAAGCCAGCGGAAGGTGCTTTTCACTGTGATTAAACTGGGGGGAATCATTACTGTACATAGCTAAATCTGATTGAGATGCCATTATCATTGCCTGAACAATCCCCAATTGATTGGGATCGCATCAGAAAGAAGCCCCACTTTAAATAAATAAATTTTAAAAAATGTATTGAAATTGCAGATTAGAGGGGTGGCGGCGGAAACCATCTGGAAACAATATGTAAAAAATCACGACACTTTCTGGCGTCCCAAACAGCACTGCTATTCTAAATGTTCATGGTGCTAATGTTGTTGTGTTCAAATCCAAATCCTAACGTTTGCACAGATATCTGCCGCAAGCATAACACTGATGTTTCCTGATATCACATTAGTTGCAGTGATTTGGGTACATGCACCAGTTCTTCTGAATTGCCCTCCTGATGAAGCTGCAGATTTTAGAATTGGACCTAACTTACTTGTTCTCAGTCCTTATTACATTGCTTCTTTTATTCCTGGCATTTCCATCTATACTGAACATATGATACATGTTTAAATATCTTCTTAATGAACTGGGAGCATTTTAACGATGTGTCTAGTGACTTTTACAGATTTGCTTAGGATAAAAGAGCTATTATCTGTGAGATTTAGTACCTTTAACTTGAATTAGAAATGGCAAGGAATATGCAGGTTTGCTTCCTTTGCAGTTTATATGGCCTTCTCTTCTGACATGATATTTAATAGGTTTTGAAACCGTGCTAAATGTTGGAAGGAAGAAGATAACTACAGACTGCTTCTGTTAACATAGTCACCTTTAAAAAAATAGAAGCCTTTTACCATTATATGACATATGGATCTTCAAAAACTTATTTGCCAAACTATCATTAAAACATTCATCTAGTTTCAATGTTCTTTTCTCTCCCTACACACCAAACTCACACATTTGTTGAGCACAAGGCACACAAAGTCCCCATCTTGCTGAAGGTCTAAACCTTGTCAGTGCTTGGATGGATGACCACCTGGGTTCCATGATGGAAGAAAGGTAGGGAATAAAATAAATAAAAAGGAAGTAAAATACTCTTACTCCATTCTACCACTGGGTTGGTGGGGTTTTTTTGGGGGGTGGGGGGCAGTTCCCAGCAATGGTGAAATGGTCCAGAGTAAAAAACCATCATTAATCCTGCAGCAGGGTCCCTGTCTCCAGTGTCCAATTTGCATGAAAAGGGTACTTTCCTTCCTTCCTTCCTTCCTTCCTTCCTTCCTTCCTTCCTTCCTTCCTTCCTCCCTCCCTCCCTCCCTCCCTTCCTCCCTCCCTCCCTTCCTGAACCACCCTCTGAATGTCCTGGAGACCAAACCCAACACATCCCAGGAAGAAGAAGTCTGTCTCTCTAGTCTCTGCAGTGACATGGAGGTCATCTCTAAGTCTTATGGCAACTGTCTTATGAACACCCCCCTGGAGGAGGGCATCTACCAAGGACAGAGCAGCTGACAGAGATGGAGGGGTCCTTGGACAGCACCTTGATCACCTATCCAAGCACCTGGCCTGGGAATTCCCCAACTGCTGTTTGCTCAGCTCAGCATTGCTCCCTGGGGCTCACGATGGGCTGCAACCTTCTTCCACACTGGAACTGGACAAGTAGCCACTCTAGCATTGCCAGCTAACTCATCTTGGCAACGATGAAGCCAATTAATGTCAACATCCAGTTTCAATGGTGCATAGGATGGCTTATGCCAGCCTTCTCCAAACTGGTGCCCTCCAGCTGTTATATATTACATCTTCCATCAACCCCAGCCAAGTGATAAGAGTTGCAGTCCAAAGCATCTGGAAGGCACTTGGTTGGGGAAGGCTGGCTTATGTCAACATTCCTGTGTGGATATTTCCATTGTCAGGCCAGCTGTGCAAATCCGTAATAATGTTCTGATGCAGCCAGTTCTGCAGTATGACAGTTAATAGGATTGCACATGGGTGATTCATCCCACAGAATCTTTAAGAAATATGATTTTTAAATTTATCCATTCAGCAATGTGGCTTCAACAACCAACTTAGATCATACCAATTTTTTTCCTCTTATTCAAATGAACATCTACAGAAAAAAAATATATATACAGCTGTATATTGAAACTGTGCTTTAAAAATATAACAAAGATATCTTCTAATTTTGTTCCAGTCTAATCATTTTGCTCATTCAAACTGGTGGTGCAACAGCTTGCATAAAATACAGCCAGTAGCATTTGGCCATTGACCTGCTCCATTTTTCCAGACTGCATAAATTAAATATCCTTCTGAGAAAATGGCCTGGGCAGTATTTTTCAGAAAAATAAAAAAGTCATATTTATATCACTGAGCCTGCACATTTTGAAATAAAATGTAAAAGAAAATATTGGCCACTGGCAAAAGAGAAGCAGCTTGAGAGAATGTGTTGGGGGACGTGTTGTGTGTGTGTGTGTGTGGAAATCAACAGTCCCCCCCCCACATAATGAAGATAGATAGTTTTGCATATTAACACTCCTCATACTAACGTAGGAGATACATTAGAAGTTCCAGAATGGCATGTACTAGGTATCACAGACCCTCCAAGTGTCCCTATTTTCCAGGGACATCCCTGATTTAGAGAAGCCATCCTCTGTTTCTGATTTGATCCTGGAATGTCCCACTTTTCCTTAGGTTGTCCTTACAGTATTTTCATTGGAGAAATGTTGGAGGGTATAGTGTAATAATAATAATAATAATAATAATAATAATAATAATAATAATTTATTATTTGTACCCCGCCCATCTGGCTGGGTTTCCCCAGCCACTCTGGGCGGTTTCCATAGTAACCAAAAATACACTAAAATATCACACATTAAAAACTTCCCTGAACAGGGCTGCCTTAAGATGTCTTCTGAATGTCAGGTAGTTGTTTATCGCTTTGACATCTGATGGGAGGGCGTTCCACAGGGCGGGCACCACTACCGAGAAGGCCCTCTGCCTGGTTCCCTGTAGCTTTGCTTCTCGCAATGAGGGAACCGCCAGAAGGCCCTCGGTGCTGGACCTCAGTGTCCGGGCAGAACAATGGGGGTGGAGACGCTCCTTCAGGTATACTGGGCCGAGGCTGTTTAGGGCTTTAAAGGTCAACACCAGCACTTTGAATTGTGCTCGGAAACATACTGGGAGCCAATGTAGGTCTTTCAAGACCGTGTTATATGGTCTCAGCGGCCGCCCCCAGTCACCAGTCTAGCTGCCGCATTTTGGATTAGTTGTAGTTTCCGAGTCACCTTCAAATGTAGCCCCACGTAGAGCGCATTGCAGTAGTCCAAGCGGGAGATAACTAGAACATGCACCGCTCTGGTGAGACAGTCCGCAGGCAGGTAGGGTCTCAGCCTGCGTACCAGGTGGAGTTGGTAGACAGCTGCCCTGGATACAGAATTGACCTGCGCCTTCATGGACAGCTGTGAGTCCAAAATGACTCCCAGGCTGCGCACCTGGTCCTTCAGGGGCACAGTTACCCTATTCAGGACCAGGGAGTCCTCCACACCAGCCTGCCCCCTGTCCCCCAAAAACAGTACTTCTGTCTTGTCAGGATTCAACTTCAATCCATTAGCCACCATCCATCCTCCAACCGCCTCCAGGCACTCACACAGGACCTTCACCGCCTTCACTGGTTCTGATTTGAAAGAGAGGTAGAGCTGGGTATCATCTGCATATTGATGGACACCCATCATCTGACCCCCGAGCAATCTGAAGGCAATCCTGTATAGGGAAGGTGTTTTTTTCAATGTTTAATGTTTTATTATGTTTTTATATATATTGGAAGCAGCCCAGAATGGCAGGGGCAACCGAGTCAGATGTGTGGGGTATAAATAGTAAAATTATAATTATGGAATGGGACGTCCCTATTTTCACCAGAGAAATGTTGGGGGGGGGTATGGGTATCATAGTGTCACTAGGATAAATTTTCTGGTCTGCTTTCTAGAACTCAAGGGACATGCAGGGGTGTGGGGGCAGGAAACACCAGTGAGGCAAAAAATAAGAAACAAAAGGCGAGAGGTGATATTGCTGAAGAGGAAGATTCTGCTGCTATTTTTATGTATCTCTTTACATATGCCTTTGCTCAAAAGGTCCTGCTCTGCCTGGCAAGGTGAGCCAGAAGATAGAAAATGAAATTATGCTCGAAAAATCCCCACTTGGGGCAAAGCAGTGGGCCTGCTATTCAGCAAGTTTGGGGGTCTCCTGACATTATTGACACCAATCCTTCCTCCACCTCTAATCTAACTGAAGCCTTCCGGTACTGTCTCTATTGAATTGGGACCAAGAGTGCCAAGAGGATGAGGGTGCTACACAGGAAGTGCTGTAAATCCTTCTGCAACGTAGAAACCTTATTTCTTAAACAGGAACAAGGCAATCGGCCAGTCTTTGTTCTCCTGGGAATCACCTTTCCAGAACTATCCCACTCACAGCTTTGATCTTGTATCTGTGGCTCCATTGAATACTTTACATGGGCACTCTACTACCCTGACTAAACTAAATCTGTGTTTGGGTTAAAATATGCTAATTTTAGAGGTAAGCTCTAACAAACTAGGATAGAGATAGAGAGTCAAGGTATTGAGATAGAGTCAAGGTATTGTGGGAAATGCTTCCCTTAAGGCATCAGAGCTAATTCCATTTCCCCAAGCAATTCATATTCCAGAAGAACTTTATTACCCTGAACATGGCAAGAGAGTCCGCTGACATACTTAAAGACACATGTTCCTAAGAAGCTTTGGGACACTGGGAAAGTGGGAGACCAGGAAAAAGACAAATTTCAAGGGGAAATATAGTTAAACGTGCAAGAAGAAAAGGTGGAACTTAATTTAGCATGTAATGAATATCTGCTGCTTTTTAAACTTATTTTTAATATTATATTACCTTTTTTTGAAGGTCAAATGAAACTACATTTCTTCCAGGCTGACTAATTCATTGATTTTAAAAGCATTCACAGTAATCTGAAAGAACAAATTGTTCCTTTATTTTCTTTCAACTAAGTCTGGATTTCAAAATATGGAAAGATTAATAATTAGACATGGATGATAAAGAAGGAAAACTCTGGTGTGTCCTTTGAAGAGGTCCTGATCTGTGTGCTTCCTATGTCCTCCCTCCTTCATTACCAGTCTCATATAAAATAGAACAAGGAATGATTTCAGTACAATCTTATATTTTTCTACCTGGAAGTAAGGCCTGTTAAGTTCAGTGGTACTTACTGTCACATAAGCATATCTCTGATTGCAGTATAAGTTACGTCCAATTAATTTCCATAGGAGAAAGATGGCCTTTTTTGCAGGAGGTGATGTATATGAAAATACACTAAACATTAAAAAATGCTAATGTAGTTCACTTTACTGCTTGTGATCCTAAAATATAAGATCAAAGATCAGAAAACTATGTCAGCCAAATGCTGGATGTTTATAATTAAGGCTTTTCATGTTGACAATGAAAGTGGCCAGATTTTAAAATGTACTGGTGGTGCCCATACTGAATTCTTTATGACACTGAACATTCAGCTTAAGAACTGCCTAATACAATTAATTATTTTCTTTAATATATATAGCAGATTCACAAAACAGAATATTTTTCATTTTAAGCACAATAAAGATTGTTGAAGCAATAAGAATGGTAGAAAGCCCGTATATATATAAACTTTCAGAGTATAAAAGTAAGAATTGAACTACAGTAGAGCTTGCACTTCTGTTTAGATCTCTGTTTTACAGTGGGCTTCCTTTGAATACTGTTCATAGCCTTCAGCTAGTCTGGAATGCAAGAACCAGATTTCTAGATGAGGCTGATTGTAGGGATCATATCACACTTCATCTTAATGAAGTCTACTGGTTACATTTTGCTTCCCAAGAACAATTCAGTGTTCTGGTTTTCACTCTGAAACCATTATCTGGGTACTTGAAGCAATGTCCCTATCCCAATGGCCCCTTCTTATGCAGGTGATCTTTCAAATAAGTCCTGCTCGACTTTGCTTATTTTTCAACTTATTTCACAGCTTTCTCTCATCATAGAACCCAAGGGGGCATGCGTATTGTTCCCAGGCACTCTCCCATCCAGGCACTCACTAGACTTGGACCTGCTTTACCGTAGCAAGGTAGCCAGTTCCCTTACTATCAAAGGTTTTGCAGGTGTCTACAAAATCGAGGGCCTCCTCACTGGTGTTACCACAGTTACTGAATTCCTTGGCCAGGGAAATTTATCTGGTCAACATTCTCTGTTTTTGTTGTTTAGTCATTTAGTCGTATCCGACTCTTCGTGACCCCATGGACCAGAGCACGCCAGGCACTCCTGTCTTCCACTGCCTCCTGCAGTTTGGTCAGGCTCATGTTCATAGCTTCGAGAACACTGTCCAACCACCTCACCCTCTGTCGTCCCCTTCTCCTTGTGCCCTCCATCTTTCCCAACATCAGGGTCTTTTCCAGGGAGTCTTCTCTTCTCATGAGGTGGCCAAAGTATTGGAGCCTCAACTTCACGATCTGTCCTTCCAGTGAGCACTCAGGGCTGATTTCCTTAAGAATGGATACATTTGATCTTCTTGCAGTCCATGGGACTCTCAAGAGTCTCCTCCAGCACTATAATTCAAAAGCATCAATTCTTCGGTGATCAGCCTTCTTGATCGTCCAGCTCTCACTTCCATACATCACTACTGGGAAAACCATGGCTTTAACTATACGGACCTTTGTTGGCAAGGTGATGTCTCTGCTTTTTAAGATGCTGTCTAGGTTTGCCATCGCCTTTCTCCCAAGGAGCAGGCGTCTTTTAATTTCATGACTGCTGTCACCATCTGCAGTGATCATTGAGCCCAAAAAAGTAAAGTCTCTCACTGCCTCCATTTCTTCCCCTTCTATTTGCCAGGAAGTGATGGGCCCAGTGGCCATGATCTTCGTTTTTTTGATGTTGAGCTTCAGACCATATTTTGAGCTCTCCTCTTTCACCCTCATTAAAAGGTTCTTTAATTCCTCCTCACTTTCTGCCATCAAGGTTGTGTCATCTGCATATCTGAGGTTGTTATTTCTTCCGGCGATCTTAATTCCGGCTTGAGATTCATCCAGTCCAGCCTTTCGCATGATGAATTCTGCATATAAGTTAAATAAGCAGGGAGACAATATAAGATGGACAGGTCCAAGATGGACAGGTCACAGTGGAGAGTTTTGACCAAACGTGATCCACCTGGAGCAGGAACCGGCAAGCCACTCCAGTATCCCTGCCAAGAAAACTCCATGGACAACATTCTCTGTAGGTTGGTGGAAATTTTTATTTTCCCTTTTGGAATCTGCTCTAACGTATTTGCTGCTGTTGGCTATTATATTTGTCTGGATATTTAAGCTCGAAGAATGAGAGCTTGTATTGATTTTTTTTCTTTTCCATTTATGGGTTGTGTTTTGCTGTCCTGTTGTGATTCTGCTCTGTTGTATGCAGTTTACTCTGCAGTGCTTTGAGAGCTTGGCCAAGAAAAGGCTTAAAAATGGAAACTCTGTATATCAAAAGTTAATGCATTTTCCAAGTGCCGAATCTTATGCAGTCATAATAGCACCCTCTATGCACAAGAGGGAGGCAGTAATCTTGGAGGAACCAAAAGGTTTGCAGAAGAACCCTCACAAATGGAGAAAAACTAAAATGGAGGGTTACAATGAGAATTAAGCATGTTCTGTGACTGTAGCGGGGGACACAGACAGGCAGTGGGTAAAGGGAAATGGAATGTCTCTTGCTAAGGGATAAGGTTGGTTCACTGGCTGGAATCCTAAACAGGAGTGCTTAAAACTG
Source organism: Podarcis cretensis (assembly GCF_951804945.1). NCBI lineage: Eukaryota > Metazoa > Chordata > Lepidosauria > Squamata > Lacertidae > Podarcis > Podarcis cretensis. The sequence continues at coordinate 26,131,938 of NC_137178.1, forward strand.
CAAAATTATGTTTCAGGTTTCACTTGCAATACTTACAATAATGAGGGTGCACATAAGTAGTAGCAATACCACATGCTTTGCCAAACGGCTTATTTGTAAAAGAAAAAAATATTTTAAAAAATGGAATGGTGGCCCAAGTGTCTGATGAAAGCATAAGAGAAAGTAGTAGTGGCCTCTGGGTTGATATTTCAAAAAGGTAGAATTTCAAGTTTGCAGGCACAAACCTTTGATATTCCAGAGGAAAACATTTTCATACACTTCTGCTTTGAAGGTGGTGCTGGGCCCCAGAATATGGTCCTAAGCACACTAACATGGGACTGAGAGCCATTGAATTATGTGGGATTGGCTTCCCAGGACTGAGCTGCAAATTCATTTTCTCAGCTCAGATATAGAGTATCAACCAGCCCATGATTTGGCCTGTGTTTAGTTCAACTCCAGTCCCGTAAGTATAATTGCATATTCTAGCGCTCTGCAAATGCTGTCACTGGAGAGACTGTGTATATAGTGTGAGATGAAGCAGGAGACATTGTGCGGATGTTTTGTCTTCCATCTTAACGATGCTTGCATTCTTTACCTTCTCTGCTTCCTTCACTATTGTTTGGGGTGAACTTTCGCCCCTCCTTGCAGCCCCAAATACAAAGCTTTAATAGTGTGTATGATGGACCCTGAGAGCTGCAGAAAAATATGGCCTAGATTAGACTAAAATGTGCAGTCATTTGTTTGATGCACAGGATATTGGTACAGTATATTTCACCCAGAGGTATGGATAGGTGGGGTTACACTCACACACAAGTATTACAACCTGTGAACCTCTTACTTGCTTCGATTTTTAAATATCTGAAAAGGTTAAATCTGGTTTCTTATATGTGAGTCGGAATAATGTACCATCATGAGGAACAATTCTATGAAATGTAAGCACCTCTAAGACCCTGCCACCCAAATGGAAGTGATTTAAGCATGTGCTTAACTTTCCTGTTGCAATTAATAGTTTAAATGTGCTTAACCTTGGCTAGTTGTGCCAACACTTGGTTATATTAAAAAACAAAACATTATGTCTATAAAAGGGGACAAATCTCAATATAGGCTTGTGCAATGTGAAATTATGCTATGGAATACTGTAGTGCTACATTTGGAACGGTTTCATTTGTTTTTAGACTTGTATATTATGTTGTGGCAGCCAGCTTGGAGAAATTATGGTGAAGGTCAGGAAAGAAATCTAATAAATAAAATAAATGTCAATGTTAATGTATCCTAGAATTGTAGCAATATTAGTATTAGGAGCAACAAACAAACAAGCAAACCAACAAACCAAAAGACCTACGGCACCATAAAACCTAACCAATTTTTTGGGTATGGGGCCTTGTATTTTTTATATATATTCACACATTTCTGTCATTCTTTACAACATAGGTGTTCAAAATAGCTAATAATTTAAAAAATCAATATAGTGTAAATCTTGAATATTAATTTCAATAAAATCACAGTAGCAGCATGAAATACAGAATAATCCCAAAATAACCCCCCGCAAAGCCTTCTAAAAGGGCTAGGCAGGAGAAATTAACTAGTCATTTGAAGCAGGGGGATAGTAATCTGATGCAACTCCCTGGTTAAATGCCTTATTACTGAACTTATTTTATTGTTTTAAATAATAAAATTTATGGGATACATGGCATGGACTGTGCAGGTACACACCCACACACCCACACACACACACACACTGTAGACGTGCCCAGATTAAGAATTTTGGGGGCCTCAGTTTAATAGGAGAATGGCATAATGTACTGCCTATTACAATAAAGAAAGAAATCACAGCCATCCAACAAATTATTTAAAACCAACAAATCAGAAAGAAAACCTCCAAGCACAAATTAATGGGCAAAACAAAAGCTTTGAGGTCTTAAAAAAACACACTCAACAGAACAAGTTAGTAAAGACCTGATGTTGTGAGTGGATTGCTGTGGCCCATGTCTTCTGCAAACTGCGGAGATATGGGCATTTTCAAATGCTCCCTCATGTTAGCATGCAATATAAAGAACCAAAACCCTTCCTATATGCATTATGTTGAAAGCAAGGAGAAAGGTTTAGAAGTCATTTTCCTGGTGTTTAGCTGCAGGAAATTTAAAACTTAAGAGAACATAAAAAAAATGAAGACACCCCTGCTGTCTGTAGTGGAACAGACCACTGTAACCAAGGCTGGAAAAAAACTATTGACTTTTTTTTCACTTAGTTTCTTATTTTTTCCCAAGGTCACCCAGTGAATTTTGTGGCTGAGCTGAGAAATTTTGGACCTAGAAGACATGAAGGTCTATAAAGCTGTAGCGTTATTAGCCTCATGGCAAATTCAGCCCTAATTATATGCATCATGAATGGACAACTTAATAAAAGAATAATAATGCATCCTGACACTAAAATTCCCCATTCAATATTTACCCTGAAATGATTGATCGAAATACCCAGAGTTAACAGATCCATTGATATACATTTCCCATCTTTCATTATTGGTTTATCCACCAAGTTCCAGCACTATGCATAAAGAACTTTGTATACAGGAGGTCCCATGTTGAATCTCTGGTGTCTTCTGGTAGGGCTGGGCACGACACACAGGCAGAACGTGCCACGCACTGGAAAGGAGTGAAGATGGATGGAATAAAGTCCTTTCTTCCAATCCATTGCCATTGGAGCATGTTTGCTAAACCAGATGGCTTATTTCTGAAGCTATTGAGTAGAAAGGATAATTGTAATTCAGTGAACCCTTTCACTGAATTTTCTAACAGTTTTAAGAACTCCAGCAAAACCAGATTCAACACTTTTAGTTCCTAATGAAGTTGTCGAAAGTTTCTTACCAACATCTCTAACCAAGCATTTGATAGAATAGGGTTATTATGAATTATGAATTTTACTTGTTAAAATATTCTACATGGGGTTTGCCAAAAATAATATTTTTTAAGGAATTCAAACATTTCTTTTGTGCTCACCGATAACCGTGCATCTCTACGTTTATTGCTTTGAGATCACCTTGGACTAACTTGTGTGTGTGTGTGGGGGGGGGTGTATGGACCTTTAAATCACTCTTTCTCACAAGAACCATTGCTGCAATTTAGCATTCCAAACACCAGCAGCGAAGGTAAAATGAGTCCACAGAGACTGTGAGATACAGGCATATAAAACACAAAGGACAGGTCAGGGAAAGTCCTTTGTATATTTGCTCTTATGATGATATATTTTTGATGAACTCCAAAGTGTGTTGGGTCTTGCAAACAAAAACAGAGGCAGGTCTCAACAGCACTCATTTTCCACAGAAAGATCGAACACCGCTGTCAAAGGACCAAGGAATTTATAGCATTCTTAGTAACTTATACATTATTTTCAAACTACTTGCTGTGATATATAGAAGGGTATGTACGTGTAACCAGGTATTAACATCAAGAATGGAAGCAGCTGGAAGCCTTAGAAGAAATTATTTATGTTATTAAAGGGGTGAAAAGTAAACTTTATGGAATTGAAACGGAGGAATCATAAGTACATGAAATGCACACAATATTAGTTGATTTATCTAGTTAGCAGGGAGGACAAATCACACACATTTTAGACAGTGCTCAGTAGAGAACTTTAGGTTTCAGTTTGAGGTGTAAGGGAGCCAGAAGGGGAGAGTGAAATCCCCTGGCAAATGTTTGAATAGGAATAATGTATTTAAAAAATTTCTGCTGCCCAGGAGACGAGCTATGCCACCCCTCCCCTCAAAAACTTTCCATAGCAGTCTTCACTAATGTGCCCTCCAGATGTTTCAGCTGTGCTGACTGAAGCTGATGCAAACTGTGGTCCGAAATGTTTGGAGGGCATTAGGTCAGTGAAGGCTGCTCTAGAGTAATGATATAGCATTTTCTGATGGGGGCATCTGGGGCAGGTGAATGGCATTCTCCCTCTGGTGGCAATGATTTCTGCCAGCTCCCTGCCCACCCCCACATTTGCCCCCAATTGCTGAAATGCTCCACAGTTTGCCATCCACAGATGAGCTTGCTGAAACTTGTGTGTGTGTATGTGTTTTGAAGTATCGATATATATATGTGTCACTTACATTCCTCTGTATATTGCTTGCTTTATACTTTTCTGGGATTCAGGGACATTGGTGTTAATATGGATGATTTAAATATGGTTGTGGAAGGTTAAAGGCACAATAAAGCAAGAATAGTATGGTAAAGGAGTGGCCAGCAAAAATTTGGGAGATTGAGATATGCAGAACTGTGTGGTTAAGGGGTGGTACACAAAAGATTGAGAATTTCAGAAAGAAGCAAGTTAATTGGTGGTAAGGAAGAATATATGTTTAATATGTTTTAATTGCAATCTTTATTTAACAATAATATTTAAATAAGCAAGTTGCTATTAATTATCTATTTAGAAATTGTACAGTATCTACCGGTACTTTTGATATGTATCTAATTTAATGGATTGGTATTTCTTAATATTTATATGAATGATGTAAACTGATGTTTCTTTAATTTAAAAAAAAACCACACGATTTAACGAAGCAAAGAAGGAAAAAGACTGATTTTAATTCAACCATCAGTTTATTTTTATTTTTCAATCAAGTTTTCAATTTTGAAATGCATTGACATTAAACATATTAACCTGTTGCTATTAGTTGGCAACTAAATAAACTATACTTTTGATCAAGGAGCCCATGTATCGGCACATGCAGAATTATAGGACTGAACTTTCTCTGTGGGGTTCATTTTCATAGCATAAGTCCACATTCTGGAATGTAAGGGCATAAGCATCTTCTTCAGTGTTTTATTTCCCACTATGGTCAACCAGATCCCCATGTGACCCACCGTAAGGACACAGGAGCAACAGCCCTCACCTGGATTTGTTCCCTAGCGAGTGATATTCAGATGCATGAAAATTTCCCTGAAATAGCAGAGCCATATTTTTTTTTGGGGGGGGGCGCAGGGAATTGCCCTTTTCACAGCAAAAGTGGTGTCTTTCCTTTCTTGGCAAAGCATTTCAGTAGAGAATGGGAGGAATCCTACTGGTTCCGCATATCACTGCGGATCATCATCTCTCACAAAATGGCTCCTCCCAGCCACTTCAAAGTAGACTATCTGCAATGCAGATTAATATATAGGCAATGGAGACCACATCACTTTGAATTGCTTCCTCTAAAGTGGCGACATGCATGCAAAATGAGGAAGCCACTCCTCACCCTCTTTCGAAAAGAAATTGGTTTGTGCTTCATACAGCAGGCTGCAGATGGGGCAACCCTTGTTCAATTGCCTCAAAAATTGTCAAAATATCTGTTGCTGTTGTCACTGCTTAGCTTCAGAAGTCAAGTACTCCACAGTTTCTCCCAATAGAAAAATAGCTTTTAAATCAGGCTGTGTGCTAAATGAGAATGATTCAGTTTTATACACTTTAATAAGATGTCTTAACTTAGAATTTCTTTTTTTAAAAAAATTATGTAGATTATTTTAGGGGACTATAGCTGATCTTAATAAGCTGTAGTCTGTACCTGCAAACCTTATAAAAAGACCTATTGAAATCAATGGGACTTGCTTTTGTGTAGACATGTATGGAATTGCATTGAGAACAAATACCAAAAGGATTTAATTCAACTGTTTGTTTGGTAGGACTTTGGCACCACTGCCATGCTCATAATGGTGGTTCTCTGATGGCAGTCTCTCTACCTTAATGCCGTCTACAAGTGACAGATGAATAGGGAACATTTGCAGCAAGCATAAAGAAAACAAACTCATATTTGCCTTTGTCCCAACAAAGTTATTCTGAAGGTGGGAATTCTACATGCGCTTTAATGAACAAAACACGCACCCCTTCCCCCTTTCAGTCAGATACATATTTGATATGGAATTTTAATGTCTCTTGTGGGCCAGCTGATTATCTATTTTGGGGCCTGGAAGAATTCTTTGATCTCACTTTGGCTAAGGGCATGGGAGGATTTCTGTTGCTGTTGGCTTTTCTCTTGGAGCATGAAACTCCTCATACTTGTGATGTTCAAGAAGGGATGGTGCCAAAATTTGGGACCTAGGGAGGGGAGAGAGATCAAGAGTGAAGTGCTCCACTTTGGAAAAGCCAGGTGAAGCCAAACCCAGCTCATAATTAGTACAGATTGAAGCCAGCCATCCCCAGCCTTCCCAGTGCAGAGAGGTGAAGAGCAACCACTTCACACACCACATGACGTGTATCCTTGGAAATAGAGTGGAATTTCCTAAGTGGTTTGTGATATGACTTGGAGACCTGCTGTTCAACGGAAAAAACCTCAAATATTCCACTGGCCAAACTTGGGGCACTCCTAACTAGTTCAGCATCTCGATCTTTGAACTTCAACTTGTTAACAATTTTCTTCTTTGTATTTTAAACTGACCACAAAAAGAGAGCATCTGAAAAAGCTTAAAAAATGCTTCTTGAAAGACTCACATAAACTTGCCTTGTTGTGCTTGCTTGTTGTTTGGTTAGCTCTCTTTGGCTGTTGCTTCACTGCCATTTGCTGGCAGTGCCATTTCTTCTACTGATTGAATTAGATTTGTCTATGTGACACCATAAAAATGTGTGCTTTTATTTAAAATGCATCTCTAGGTTATTTGTGGGGCATAGAAATTCGTTCATTATCTTTCCCCAAAATATAGTCCGGCCCCCCACAAGGTCTGAGGGACAGTGGACCGGCCTCCTGCTGAAAAAGTTTGCTGACCCCTGCTCTTGGGAGTCCCATGGACTGCAAGAAGATCAAACCTATCCATTCTCAAGGAAATCAGCCCTGAATGCTGACTGAAAGGACAGATCCTGAAGCTGAGGCTCCAATACTTTGGTCACCTCATGAGAAGAGAAGACTCCCTGGAAAAGACCCTGATGTTGGGAAAGATTGAGGGCACAAGGAGAAGGGGACGACAGAGGACGAGATGGTTGGACAGTGTTCTGAAAGCTACCAACATGAGTTTGACCAAACTGCGGGAGGCAGTGGAAGACAAGAGTGCCTGGCGTGCACTGGTTCATGGGGTCACGAAGAGTCGGACACAACTAAACGATTAAACAACAACAACAACAATGAGACACTAAAGAAGCTAACTCTAAGCAAGGGCAATGTCCATTCCAGAAGTGCTGTTTTCACTCCTAGTTATCTTAGTTTGTCCTTACTGATATTGTATTTATTCATTTATTGTTATCCATTGATTTAGAATTAAAGTTTTTGGTTTTTTTAAAAAAAGAATATTTATTGGTCACCCAATCAAAAATGTTCTCTGGACAAATCACAGAGAGTTTACTTAAAATATTAAATCATTAATATTTTCAGCAAGAAGAGCTGCAAATAAATTCATGATGCAGTGCTGCCACCGCCTCCAGAATGCCAGATGCCAAGACAAGTGGGTGCCCACCTTACCTGGATGTGTGTGGTACAGCTTGACCATGTGCCGAAGTAAGGTGCTTTCATAGCATCCCCTTGTCAAAAAAATTAGCACAAAGAAAATAATAGATGACCCTGAAAACTCCAAAAGGGAGAAGTTTTCACAGGGAAAATTTCTTTGGGAAAATGACAGACACACAACCAAATTTTTGGTCAGCCCTAAAATGTCCAGTTATGTCCAGTTGTTGATATGTGAGCTTATTGTTATACTGGTTACTCATGTTTTATATTCTTGCTAACAAGTAAAATACAGTGTATTTCTTGGAAACCAGCACTCCCATCCTCCATTGGTCTATGAAAAACTATGTGAGAAATCACTGAGTTCAATACACCGTAATTTAGGTGCACCTATGTCCAACTGAAATAAATGAAAGTATACTAGATAATAATTATATTATGTTCCATTCATTTCAGATGGTTTTAGGCACAACTAATGTGCTGGATCACACCCTGTATTTCCATGAATAACATCATCCTCTCACTTTCAAGGACTTGTTTTAAGGTAAAGTGGGTTTGGTTATGCCAGAATTAGAAAAAATGGGATTGCACTCTCAGTGATATTGAATGAATAATCTAAGTAAGGGTCCTGTTGCATCCATTGTATGTAATCTGTATTGAAAATAGCAGTGAAGGCAATGAAAATGAGTACATACTTTTCTTGTGTAATTCAATAGGCACTTTAGCACACGTTTGCATGATGGAATATGATCACTATTATATTTCTGCTAAGCAGTAAAATATATGTACATAAACAAACAGAAGGCTTAGTTCATGTAACAAAAAACTGAATTGTAATACACAGATTTTTTCGAGAGGTTGGTGGGGTGAGGTTGCCAAAGTTTGTAAAATGGGTGAAGGAGTTTTAAAATAGTGGGGTACAAGGAAGCAATTCCCTAAGGGCTGTTTTAATGCCCTTAATATGAGGTGGAGTGGATAGTGATTTTTGGCTTTAGAACTGGGAATTCCAGGATCAAATCTCTTTGGGTATAAAGTGCACTGGATGGCTTCAGGCAAGGCAGAGTTAGCCTAGTGCACCTCACAAGGTGTTATAAAGAGAAACAGGATATGCTCTTTGTTGTACACTGGACTCCCGAAACGCTATAGCGTTTTTATAGAAAAATGCCAAAGCAGGCAGCACTTGGAATATGTTTTCCAGTTTGAAAGGTTGTTATTGACCTAATTGTTGAACTCTTCTGGAATATTTCTCTGTGATCAATACAATTGCAATTAGTATTTTGACAGCAATAAAAATGTCTAAATTAATTCTGGAAAATCTAAAGCCGAAACTGAGTTTCCAGTTTCCCAGTGACACTAGTTTGCTACCACAGTCTCCAGCCACCACTTCCACATATACACAGAAATGGTAGATTTTGAAACTCTGAAACAGTGATCACTTTGAAAGATAGACACACACTAGAAAAAGGCTGCAGCAAATCACGTATTGAAAGAAAGTAGCTTCTGATAATGCATCTCCTGATATTTTGGAATACAGTATCTCACTTTCCAGCTAAGGAAAGATTTGAAGTCAGCAAACTGTACAATAATGTTTAGTCTGCATGTTGCCCAGTAATCTAAAATACTGCAATTACAGGGACTATCTCTAAACTATTGTTTCTGGTTTGCAATATCTTCAAATATTAGTTCTAGTGGTGTTTTCTGTCTTAATATTGTTTCGACAACAATTTATTTACTATGTGTAAACTGTCTGGGAAATTTAATGGGCATCATCTTCCATGCTATATTTTTAAGGATTAGGTTGCAAGCCTTTTTTTATGCAATCAGAATTTTATTTTTCATGGGTGCACACCCACAAGTACTGTGATTGAATGGCAACTAATTTAATTTGAACAAGCTAATGAAAATAATTCAACTATGTCTAATTTTTTTAAGTGAAAATGGTTATTAAAAGTTAGGTAAATGTATTTTCTGAGTAAGGATAAGGCCTTAAATGCATGTTGACAAAATTGATTGTGTTATGATTTGCTTTGAACTGCTGGTTTCATCAGCACTGTTCAGCTGAATAAACACCCTGGGCATTTTATGTTTCTTCGGACTCAGCCAATGTAAGTGGATACACTGAATTTTAGTACTGTTTTTCATTTGTTTTGTAGATGCTAAATGATTGTTTTTGTTCTTACAGTCTATATATTTGCTTGTCGGAAATAAAGGATACCTTTGAATCCCCAGCAATTTCCTCTCTTAAAAGTCAGTTTTGTTTCCCAATGAACAGAATTTCTTTTGTCTATTTTCTTATACACATTAAGATTTTGCTCTGATCTTTCCTCATTGTAACATTTGTCCATAAATATTTTAAAATACAAGATTTTTCAAAGTGGTGATCACTGCAGTACACAATGGATAGTTTGTTTTAGCAATCAGCAGTACTGTTACTGTATGCTTTTAGAATTTGATTTGTCATAATTTAAACATGTATTTTTGTTCAGTACTACTGTATCCAAAGAAACCATCAATTAAAAAGTACCTAGAAGGTATACATATATGACTACTTAAATAACATACTAAATATATACTAGACATCTCAATTTATAATTGCCTGCCATCATTATATGACAATTTTTTAAAAAAATTGAGCAAGCTCTATATTAAAAATGGTGAACTTTGGAGTTGATACCTTTTACTTCTGTCTGGTTTGTGAACTTGTCAATTCATCATCTTGGGGACATGAGAAATAGGTTTGGGTTTAGGGCAAAGATAGTCCATAAAAATCCCCAAACAGAAATCAGACTACTAAATTGCTGCAGCAATAAATTGTTCTTTCTTACATACTTGTTACTGTGATTCTTCCAAAAAAATTCCAAGTCCCTTACTTAAAGTCACAGGAAATATGACTCTTGGTGTGGAGGGTGTCTTTAAATTAAGAGGTGCAATGATGTGATGTTAAAGATAATTGATGGCAAGGTGAACATATGTGACACGATTTCAGTTTTTATGATTAAGAAATCTCACTTTCTGTAAGCACGAAGAGCTAAACATAAGAGTAAGTCCAAGAGCGTGTGTGATTTTATTTTGTAAAATTATGTATATTTAAAATACTTAAAAAACATAGCGTGCAGCCTTTTATTTCTGTAGATGTAATTGTTCTTTGCTTTCTAACTCTGATAGTTTTATGCTATGGATGCACTAACTATGCAGTTGTGATCACCATGCATGTAAGGCGTACAAAGTCATTCTTAAATCATACTTGAATATAAAGCGTGTTAATTATTTTCAGCAATGAGTTACCTGTTTTGCAGAACCTCATTGAAAGAACAAGTTGAAAGAATTAAAAAAAATAAAAAATAAAGAGTGAAGTCAGAACTACTTATTAGTTCAACTAGAAGTCTCACGATGCACTTTTGGAAAGATCAAACCAATCTGTTGGATGAGTGAATTCAGCTTGTTTTTATTCACCCACGCACTTAAAATGACCGATGTGAAATTCTGAATTTCCAAATAAACATTTTAATAAAGTAAGAAACATACAACTATACTTCAGGAAAGTAGTGCAAGAGGAGCAAATGTTTCACTGTGATGTCATTCAGCAATGGCCTCCCAATATTACGGTAGTCCAATCATGTTTAAAACACATGGAAGATCCAGTAAGAAGTATACATAAGTGTGATGGTGCAACTTCAATGTTTTTGGTAAATACAATTATGTAAATTACTGCTATATAAATGTATTCTCAAATGGAACTAGGAAATTTGGTTAGGAAATGTTAAATGATGTAACTTTTTAATTAAGTACCCAACGAAGTGTTTACTGCTGATTCTGCTCTTGTTTATTCTATACTTCCTAAAAGTGTACTTGGTACTCATTGATTGTATAATAAGTTTGGATTTGTGACAGCTTATTCAAGATAGGGAAGGCACATCTGATTTATTACTAGCGTGAAGTTTGTTATTATGCAAACCAAAAATATTTGTTTTAGGACAAAACATGCAGAATGGAAGGTCTTGGTTATTTATCTGATTAAATGCAAAAATGAGATTGCATGCAGGATGATGTTGTGTGGTGGAAGAACTTATTTTACCAGTCACTTTCATAACCTTTAAAAAGCCTTAAATAGTATATATGAAAAACACATTCATATCAGGTTCCCCTTAGGGAATTTTCTTTGGTTTAAGAAAATTTTATTAAAGATTGGCATTGCAAATAACATTTTTCATAACTATATGTAGACCTGTTAAATTTTTTATTAAAACTGGAGTTCGGCCTGTTCTTTTTCATCATTCTATCAGATATTAAACTCTAGAAGCAGCTGTAGGAAATAGAGAAAGGGATTTTCAAAGGGATTTGAGTCTCCCTGTCTCTGTGCCTTTAGTGATCATATTATCATACCTATCACACATAACAAAGCCCTAAATCTGTAATTCAGATAAAGTAGTCAGGACTTTGAAATACAAAAATCCAAACAGATGCTGTAACATTTTTTCCCTTTTTCTCCCCCCTCTTCCTTACGCTGGTTCTTTTAACTTGGAATTTGTAAACCTGAGCTGGCGTTCCACAGATTTTTTTGTATACTAACATATACTAAAGGCCATTATTACTTGTTTGGGAAGGGGGAGAGAGAGAGAGAGAGAGAGAGAGGGAGAGAGAGAGAGAGAGAGAGAAAGAGAGAGAGAGATTTAATTAAAAAGGTACATTTGACTATATCTGCAGCAGCTCCATTTAAAAATCCCAGAAAAGAGTTCAGCTAAACCACTAAAGGTTAATAAGACGGGATGCTAGAAGCTTGTTTTGAAGTGAGTTATGTAAGCTTAAACCCACTCTGAAGGCAATGTCTGGCTGCTCAGCAATGTGGGGGTCTCATTTCACAAGGACACAACTCAGCATAAAGGAGTGCTAAACTGGTAAGTGTGGACACAATTTTCTGCTGAACAAAAAAGTGCAGTGCGATGAAAGTTGACTAGGGTTAGCTCTGGATGGGAATACAAATGGAATTGGCTGAAAATGACTTTGGATCACTTCTGTGAGATTATTTCCATTGACAAGGGTGGCTTGGGAATTGGAGGCTGGGGGGACAACAATCACTGTATTGTGAAAAGTTAGTCAAACTTCCAGTCTCAATTTCAAAAGCTGCTTGTAAATGAGAGCAGTAGCATATATATTTATTGTAACAGTGCCTTCTGCTGGTCACACCTCATTTAAGTCAATGTGCCTCATGGCAATAAAATGCATTTTCTCCTAAAGAATCGTCAGATGCAGAGTATTCCTCATTATTAGCTTGTCTTTTTAAATTGTTGTCAAAAGGAAAGTGATGTGCAAATAATATTCCTCAGATTACTGCAATGTATGCTGTTTTTAATTCTGCAGCTAGGGAGCATGTACATTCGATAAATTTACTTTACAGGGGAAAGCATTATCCAAAGAGGAAGTATGAAACTTTCACATTCTGAGATGAAGTTAGCTCATGTTTCTTTCATTTTGACAGAGATCCAGTGCATTTAACTGTTATATTTTTCAACCAGAATTATTTTTGCCATAGGTGTTACTGGGTTAAGCTTTTCAGCAGAATTAGGTTTGTGAATACTCCATGCCCTGAAAAGAAAAGCATAAAAACCATGGTGATTAGATTTCTGAAACTTACATTTCTGTACATTGATATAGGGATATCTGTGCATATATTTAAACTATTTCATAATATATTTGATTTATTAAAAATGTTAAGCAGAAAATAGTTACAAAGGAAAAGGCCCCTACCATCACTCTACTTGAAATTGGCACCATTACAACTAAAGAGAGAAAATTCTTGAACAGTCAGTAAATTAGATTTTTCTAGGAACATGCTGGTCAAGAAACCATGTATTTCATAGATACTGGAGCTAAAATTTATGATAGGGAAAAATAGATCAAACTGATGATGGGTATGTGCATAATTGTTTATGTACAGCTATGTGTATATGAAATATAGCAGGATATTTGGTTATGTACTTTGTATAACAAATACAATTTCTGAAGCTGTTAAAGTGATGTAAATGAGATGCATTTAATGCAGCAATCTAAACTAAAAGCCAAATATTTGGTTGAAATTATCCTGGACTGAAGAGACTATAATGGTTAAACCACAAATTTATTCAGATGAAAACACAGGCTTGTGCATTTGTCTTCACTAACATTAATGACTAGAATGTGCAGTGTGGGAATTTTTTTTTTATTTTACTTTGGTTTTTCAAGAAGTCAAATCCTGCTTCAGTTGCCTGAGGCAACATTTTTAAGCACCTTTATTGCAGCACGGTTAAAAACCCAGATATCTGACAAAATGCATTCTACTTTATTACAAAGGATTACTTCAAAAAGCAGAATTCCGTATGTGGTAGGGGATAATTGAAGCAAGAAGAATCCCCTACTGTATGCTATATCAGACATAATTACACATAAATGCATACTGGTGTTGCATTTTAATAAGCCCATCCTGAGAAAGATGAAGACTTTCCCATCTTCATGAAATTTCAGGGTGCTCATTCCACAACCCAACTAGAATCAAGTCCCAAATGCGTTGCTGTTTGATTCTTGACTAAGAAATTGAAATATCCACTCCCAGCGTCCACAGAGGATTGCAAGTGTCCCTTACGGTCTCAAGTTCATGAATCTTATGTCATCTATAATCAAAGGCCGAATGACCCCTAGACAGTGTGTGTTTTAAAAAATAACCAGCAGCTATGTTGCGCGTGACATTAATTAAATAGTCACTTCTTAGATAAAACACGTAATCAATCTTGTGGATGAATGTACAAATTCAAACATGCAAGTGTCTATGAAGCAGCTCTTTTAGAAGACTGTGTTAAGGATGGATAGAGTAAGAATGAATCCTGCCAAAAGGCAAATGGAACAAGGCGAAATAAAGCGCTACTTGATAGAGAAAGGAATATTCGTGGTGGAATTAGTCCTTGTTTTCTATTTGAATGTCACCATGGCTTGTACAGAGTAAGTCACAAACCCCTTAAGCTTGTGTAGCCGCAGCATTTAAGTAAAGCTGGACTCACTGGCCATAACAACTCAGCGCACAGTCAAGCATGCTTAAGACAATGAATTTCAGTGGTCCTTAAGTGCATGTAACTTTGTGCTGGGCTGTGGGCAGCCTTCTCAATGAAGATGCACTGTACATGCATCGAAGCTCCCAACAGCTTGTAAATACACCAGGGCTTTGGAATTCACAACCAAGTCACCTCTATCTGCCCAGAGCTTTCTTCCCACTCACTCCAATCCAGAGTTTTCCTCATCCTCTTCACCATTTTTGTAGTGAATGGGAAAGCTTATTCACCCTGAGGCACCTGTGGAGTTTTGTACTTTGGCCGTTGACTATGATTGGACATGACGAGTTGAACAAGCTTTTGACTATTGCTACTGAAATAGAAAGGTAGATGCAGCTGTATGTACAAAACGGCAATGGCTTTGTGTAATTTCCAAAGCGTCTGCTCGGAACTCTGGGATGGTGGTGGAGATAACTGAATATTATTAAATATAGCATTTATTTTCTATATCCTGGATGTGGATTTCTGATTCCGTAGGTAGGCACATGTAGGTTTGATGGAACTCAGAGATAGGTATGGAAGAGAAATTTGGTTTAATTCACATTTAAAGGCAAACCTATTTAGTTCAGACTTTCTGAAATAATATGTGAACCGAAACACAGCAATCCTTCAAAATTCAATTTCTCTGAATTTTGCAGTGCAAAGTAAAGTAATACAAGAATGCATATTCTAGAGTATAGTATGTATAAAATGTATATCCTGGAAAACAACATACAAAAAAGGCATTATATTGGTGGAAATTGCTTTGCAAAAATGTGTATATTATAGCAAAATGCATTTTAGAACGTGCGTACCGAGAGAAATTCACAGTAAAATGTTAATGAATTTTCATGAGAAAATAACAAAGTAGTATGGAATTGTGGAGAAGTGAACTGAATATTGGAAAAAAAAAAAGAGAAACTGAAAGAAGCCAGAATTAACAGATTTCCCAAGCCCTACTCAGAGCTCTGGTTGGTGTTTTTGGTCAACACTTCTAGTGTTTAGTTAAACTACCCGGCCCCTGGTGTATAATTTTTGCTCATAAAGTTCACCAGGACCTTTTCTAGGGGGCAATGCTGGGGAAGGATTTCCTTGAACTCACATAAGAAGGTGCCTCATTGGCCGCATTAATGGGTGCCCCTCCAGAGGTCCCACCTTCTCTGTGGAAAGAGCAGCACTGGGGTTGATGGTATCAGCAAGGCCCCTATGAGCTTACCTGACCCAATGGGAGTGACAAGAAGCTAGCAGATTACTGCTAGGCCTCCAAAGGGGCAAGGCTTCACGCTGTAAAGGCAACAACTGTATTACAGTAATTCCAGTAGGTTGGGTCACCAGGGGCTGCTTTTTGAACTGCCCATTTCCATCCAAACTGGTAACTATAAACACTTTGTAACATTAACATGCCTGACTTGGCTTATTTTCCTCTTTCCTTCCCATCCCTTTCCCCTTTCGTGTCATGTCCTTTTAGAGGTTAAGCTCAAGGGCAGTTATGGTTCTTTGCATAGGTTACTAAGTTCCTGGCAGCTTTTCCAGATGAAAAGTATTGTGTAAATACTTAGAATGAATAAACAAACAAACAAACAAACAAACAACCAGTCAGTCACCCCAATCAGGAAACTTAAACAAAACAAAATCTACAATGGATGGCGGTGCCCTTTTGCTATAGCAGCACAAGCCACTGATAGCTGCAAGCAGCACTAATAGCAGGAGCCGAGTCCAACTGAACCTTAGTCAGATTCCAGGTTGTCCTCCAGGCTCTCAGCACCTATCACTTCCAAATTCTGATTGGCCAGCAGACTCAGAAAAGAGTTTCAATTGGGCTACCAGCAAAGAGAAGAGAGGGGAAAGTTCTGATTGGGCAGAGAAGAGAGACAGAGAACAATTCTAAGTGGACATTCCCAGCACATGGACATATGGAGACTTAGAGGAAAGACACAGAAGCAGCAGTGAGAAGCTGTGTGTCTGTTCCTTGATGGAAGAAAGAAAGGTATGCTAAGGGAGAGAGGAAAAAAGGAGGGTTAGACCAGGAGTTGGAGGAGGAAGATAAAGCACAGGATTCAGGTCAGGAAGAGGGAATAAAAAAGGAAATTGGAAAGTGATGGGTAATTGAAGTGAAAAGTGTGGGATGAACAAATAACTAACAGGCACATGTCTAAACATCCCACAAAAAAATCAGGATGAATGTAGGATGATCGCTCATTGACACCTAACTGCCCCACAAACGAATCAGGATGAATGTTCAATAAATAGTTACACATAAATGTTTGCAACATGTAGTCCATTTTCCTTTTTTATACTTGAAAAGCCATGGGCAGGGGGGAGGGGGTGAGTTCGTAGAAGAGGAAGAGGAGAGGGTTGCTTACCCTTTTCTCCAGCTGCTGTTTCTCTGTTCCAAAGAACTTCTAAGAAGACAAACACAGGATTTAAAACTTGACAGGAGGAAAAGCCACAGGGAGGGGATGTAGAGTAGGAAAACAATTATCCCTCAAAACCACCCACTCCCAATGCAGAGCTTTTGGGCTGCCGTTACATGCATTCTGCATGCAACATATTGTTTTTGGCCTTTAGATAAAGTCAGAAAATATCACACGTATTTCCCCAAACATGGCTTATGCACAAATATTGCATAGAAGTGAAAGAGACATTGCCAGTGTATGAAATAGACTGGTATACTGTGCACACAAAATGCCAACAGTTTTATAGAGAAAGCATTTTTAAGTCACTTGTGCTCACTGCTATGCGGTGTCTTGAGGCCACTGAGTCAATCTTTCTCAGGGCAAGTCTGCATGGCAAGGGTAAGTCATTGCCATTTAGCGCAGCATTTTTGCGAGTTAGTTCATACCACTGAACAACCATTTATAATGGCCTTCTCTTTTATTTTCTCTGAGCCCCTATCAGTGATGTTGAAAACTAATAATAGATAGTAGCCACATAGCCCTGCATGTTAGCTGTTTACAGGGAAATCTCCTCATCTGTGATGGAGTACAATTACTTCTCTCACACTTTTTTCTCAGAAATAATGCCGACATTGAGAGACTGATCTGAGAGACATTTTTTCAAAAGGTCTTGTAAGGAAGATCAGCCCTGATCTTTGCTAAATGTCTATTATGGATTCAGAGTTCTGTTAAACAATGGTTTCCAACCATTAAGCTTTTCTCCCTTTTTTGTTAATTGCAAGAAGGATGTGAATTCAGAGGGTGTGGGGGGGGAATCCATCAAAACCACTTTGCTTGTTATATGCATATGAGAGTTGTCATTCACAGAACTGTTGTTGGCATTTGGGGTGCATATTTGGAGCTATCGATCAGCATTCTTCAGTGCGCATTTCGCTAGGCTGGCATGCATATTAGTTGCAAGCAGAGAGTCCTAAGTAGAGCACAGGCTTCCATCTTGTCCAAGTGACTTCATCTAATGCAGTTCCAGTGGGGAAACTACCTAAATAAACACAGGCAATATGATGTTGGGTTGCAAAACGCCAGATTTGGTGGCACTTTGAAACAGTGTCTGTACAGATGGGAGAGGGGGAAAGAAAGATGTTCTGGACAGTCTTGGAGAAACTTGAACCAAAGTTCAAGTCTTGGAGAAACTTGAACCAAAGTTATGTAACTTATGCAGGGGTCAGCAAACTTTTTCAGCAGGGGGCTGGTCCTCTGTCCCTCAGACCATGTGGGGGGCCAGACTATATTTTGAAGGGGGAAAAAGAACCGGCCCACAGCTGAAAAAGGTTGCTGACCCCTGGTCTATATAATATATAAATATACATAGTGAGAAAACTCTTACAGGAGCTTCAAAGGTATTGTTCAAAGGTATCACTCCCATCCCCCTATAAAACTGTATTGAAAGCATGTAACCAGTTATTGATTGTGACATGCATAAACCTGTGTTATATTTGTTAATTTTCCCCCACCAGGATTTTCAATATGTGTACTCTTGCATACATAGCTAGTGTGAATGATATGCTATAAATTTATCTCTGGTAAAGAATACATTTTACCCACACTCTTGGAAAAAAAAAGTCGAAAAAAGGAAATCCCCCAAGTTGTTCATTTTCTAAATGGAAAAGCATAATTGCAGATTTTCAGGAAAGTTGTTGCTGTAAATCTCATAGGCAGTGTTTCTGTGATCATTCTTGGGCATCAGACAGGTATTTAACAGTTGAGTTCAGGTTGTCTAGGATAACAGGAATGCTGTTATGCTGAATCTCTCTGCTGCTGGGATGAAATGAGTTGTGACATACCAGTGAAGATTAAATTTGTAACAGAGAGAGCACGTCTGAAACACTAGCTTATGATTTCACAGTGGCATTACAAGTCTTACTGCAGTATTTAAGCAGTTAGGAAGAATGCTTGTCATTAGGGTTTGAATTTTATAAAATAGGATTTTATTGTCTTTCTAAGAGCCGTGAAAGTGGCTTGCATGAGCCAAGCGCAAACATTTCTGTTGCTGCTATGTTACTGCTGGTGAAGTCTTGCTTCACACTCCTGCATATAGAACTGTAATGCTTAAACAAGGCAGATGAATGTTGTTTCATCCCCACCCCTCAATCAGCCACTACTGTGGCTGATTTAAAATAACATTGCTGATGAGCTTGCACATTTTTGCTGGTGGGATGAACAAAGTGGAAGCAACACACACCCCCTCTGCTGCCTGCTGCCCTTGGCCTCGGCTTACATTGAAAGATCATATCTCAAAAAATGGACCCATCTTGTACAGTTATACATAGATTTCCTTCATTTAGAAAACAGGGCAATTTGAGCTGTAGTTTCTGTTGTTACGCTAAAGGTTTCTGATGCAGCATTGGCAGTATATGTGTCTTTGCATCTTTTCATGTAAATAAATGCTGCTAGGTCACTAGGTTACTGAAACTAGGACTCCTTTGAACCAAAAAAGAAAAAGAAAAAGATTTTCAGTTGATAAGCCACTTTTTTTTTTTTTAAGATGTCTGGTTAAAAAATTGTATTTGCTATATAGAAGCCCCTTGTGCCTTAATTGCATTTGAATGTAAAGTGTTCTGAGGACCTATGGGTGGGGCACACACACACACACACACACACACGTGTGCTCATTTATTTAAACAAATATGATAGTATGATACTTTCAGGCTGCCTAGTAAGATAAATTACCCTCTTTCTAACATGCATAAATCATGCACTCTTTATTCAGTTGTCGTAAAAATATGGTGTGGATTTAAAGGCATACAAAAGATTGTAGCCCAATACACACTTACCTAATGAACTCATTGAGGCTTGCTTCTGCGTAAACAGAACTACAGTGTTACACACAAGCAAGAGGAGCCGCTCCAATTGGAGCTTGCTTTTAAATCCAGATTCTTGAGCTGCATGATGACTAAATTAAGGTTTTAAAAAGTGGCTCTTGTATATGTCCCATTGATTTTATTAGGATACACATCAGGGTAAATTGTGTGTAGGGTACAGCCCAGTTTGTTACTCTATGTAACAAACTCTTGATGGGTTTTTAATCCTAATTTATAAATAATTTCCTTTTGGAATAAATTATGATAGGACTATATTAATACAATTTGGGATTTCCAAGGCTCCTAATTGAAAAGTTTACTTTAAAACACTTATTATTATTATTATTTGAGGCAATATAATCTTTTAACGACTCCGTCTGGACACCAACAGGTTAATTTCTCAAGGCGGGTTGGGTTTTATGCTTATATTTTCTTAGCCCTGGTCAGGAGAAGTGCCTTTGCTTGCTCTTGTGTTCTGCCAAAGTGATAGGGTTTCATTTGTTTGAAAATCTAGCACATCCCAAGAGGTTACCTTGGTGTAGATTTCTTTCTCTCTGTATTAAATCGCTTATTGTCACAAACCAGCTAGTGCTGCTGGGCTTTGAAAAGAACTTCTAAGAAGGTTTAAGGGGGGAGCAGGAGAGCTTCTGTATTGAAGGGTTTTTCAGCCCTGCAGACTGGAGTACAGTTTGCAGCTGTTTGACTTGCGACAGTGATACGGATCCAATTGTATGCCGTACGTTAAGGAGCCATGGATGCAGCTGGGATAGAAGTTATAAATTTTGAAAGCAGTGCAGATTTGGGGCATTAATTGGCCACTATTAAAAGGAAACTCGGCTGCTTCTAACTGTGGGAGTCTGAAGCTTTGTATCTGATAAGAGGAATTCAGTTTTAGTGATTCAGACCACGACTAATTGAAATATGAGGCATAGTGATCAAGTTTAGCTTGACCAGCATCATGTACTCAGGGTTGGGACTGTGTGGCGACAAGGTAGCATTTATTACTTATTCTCCATAACAGTGCCTTTTTGAATTGTCTGACTGCATTGTCAGCAGAGGTCCAGCTATGTTTGGAACAGCTAATTAAGTCATTAATAGTGGAATCATATAAATGTCTACTCATAAGTAAGTTCCACTGAGTTCAATGAAGCTTACTCTCTGGTTAATGTATAGGCCTGCAGCTTAAACGAGAGATCAGATAATCTAATGTTTGCCTACTAAATGGCAAAATATTTATGTTATTCTTTTGTAAATTCTGCATTTTTAAAGAGGGTTGTTTTAGTAAGAAACATGTTATTTTTTTGGCTCTGGAGTCTGACCAAAGGAGCAAACCATTCTGAACCTGTTTTAAACTGATTTAAATGCTATGCTTAGCTTGCTTTTGATAGGCATAATTTCTATCTCTAACAGTGCAGTCCTACCATGTTTACTCAGAACTAAATTCTACTGAATTCAGTTAGGATTACTCCTAGCCAGGTAAATGGGATTAGGATTGCAGCCTTTGTTAATATAGCTAAATTCATGATGCCTAGAATAATTTTGAGTTATGGCAGCATCACCGCATCCCTGGTAGAAATGCCAGGGGTTAATCCTGAGACCTTTTGCATGCAAAGCATGCATTTTGCCACTGAGCTGTGTTGCTTACCCTTTGGTTCTTGTCTGCTAAAGAAAATAACATGAACTGGTGGCTTGCTAGTCAGCTTAGTTTAGTTAGCTGGTTTGTGCCATCTCATGTCTGCAAAATGTTTCAGTAACATAAATCAAAACATGATCCAGGGAAGTAAAAACAATGCAATCCAAATGGAACCAAGAATAACAACAAAACGGAGAACTGGCAGAAAAGAACAGGAGCGAAGGGAACGTGAATTAGAAACTGAATGCATGTCAGAACAGAAGTATTTTGACTGGCCTGAAGAATGCCGCAAGGGAATGGAACAAATGCATTGCTCCTGGAATGGTATTGCTCAGCTCCAGGGCAGCAGCCAAAGTGACCCTCTTTCTCATGGAGACTAGCCTAGGCTTTTAATGTAATGGCACCTGAGGCCAGTCCCCCTCAGTCAATGTAAAACCAAGGAGAGGTTCTTACAGGAGTACTACAAGATAGACCATTCAGGGCTTTCATACCCTCCAAGCATCCCAATGTTTCAAGGACAGTTTTATGAAAACCATTCCAGCTTTTGATTTGATCTCAGAATGTCCCCATTTTCCCCACCAGTGCTGCCGCTGGCAAGCTCAGCAAGGAGGATGAGCCAGTGCTTGTCCTGCTGAACCTAAGAAAAGCCCTGCTGGATCATGTGAGTATGCTTTTCTCACAATGGCCAACCAGATGCCTATGAGAAGCTTGCAAGCAGAACCTGGGTGCTCTCCTGTATTGGGAAGCTTTTAATGTGTGCTGTGCTGTTGTGTTTATGTATATTCTGTTGGAAGTTGCCTAGAAGCAACCCATTCAGATGGGCAGAGTACAAAAATCGTCATCATCATCCCCCCTTGTGATTACCAACAGTGAAGGTAGAACATTCATTATTATTTTCATTAGTTCAACCTGAAATTGATTATGGGTTTTGGTGCTTGCATCTAAATGTCACCATCTAAGCATGTTGCTCAGGTATTAATTTCTGTAACCCTTTCCTTTATGAAGGAATAATTCCTAATAAGAAGCCTCTTGTTGCTTCCTGTTGGTACTTTGTACTTACAGCCCATTCTTCACAAAAATGGTTCCTGGGCAGGTTACAACAATAGTACGATGGACAATTAAAATAATAAAATACAACCCATAGTCTAATCTTGAGTTCATCACAGTGGTCTTGTGAAAATGTAGTTGCTACACCTGTCCAAAGTTGGTCAAAGTTACCACAGGCCAAAGTTGTCACCTGAGAATCCATTTTTGTTTCACTGCTTTTCAGCTGGTGGATCAGTACCCCAAACAGAATTATGGATCAATTGTAATAACCATGGGCACATTTATCATTCTGTCCTATTACCTTTTTCATAATTGTGGTGGAGGCAGAAAGTAAGAGAATGGGGCTTGAAGAAGGGCAGATTTTTATTTATTTATTGGACATTTTTAATTACACCTTTTTGGCATAAATGCCTGCCACTCAGGGCAGGTTACATCATATGAAATAACCATTTTGTTAAAAAAAATATAAAACAATTTTAAAAGGAAGCAGTTAAAACAATAATAACATTGATTGTTTTTCACCTGCTGGAATAGAATGGTTTGCAATAACTGGTGAAAAAGCAGCGAGGAAAAGCACTTCATGGGGCCCTTCAAGTGTTCCATAATTTTGGTGCAACCACTGAGAAGATCCTCTCTCTCCTCTCACCCACCCAGGCCTCTACTCCATGCAGGACACAGAGAAGGACCCTATAGCCTTTGGGAACAGGCATGACGGTATGAAAGGAGGGAATTCCTTCTGTTTCATGGGCACAAACCATTTAAGGCTTTATAATGTGTCTAGAAGCAAACTGGTAACCTGTGCAGCTGCCACCAGATCAGTGTAACACGATCCCTTGGGCCAGCACCCAGGAGCTCATAATAACATAAAAATCTGAATCCCATGGGCTGAAGGCTGCTATTGCATCTAGGAGCTGAAATATCACTTCTAAATAGCAAGAAAAAGAATATTGGGAAAGATAATTTTTGAGCTGGGTGGGAAAGGGGTCAAGCAGTTTTTCCTCACCTGTCCTTCCACCACTTACGTCAGGGATGGGGTACCCATGACCTTCCATCATCCTGGACCACTGGACATGGAAGCTGTAGCCGACAGAATTTGATGTTTGACAACAGCTGGAAGGCCACAGATTCCCCACAGCCAACTGGTAGACTCACTACCTCCTTGAAAATGATATAAATAAACAATATGTAATGCGACCATTGGTTTTGTCTAATTCATGCTTCACTTTACATCTCAACACACATTCATAAAATACAAAGTGAATGATTTTCTGTTTCTTATTCTTCATTGTCATCTCCCATTCATAGTGCAGTAGTGGGGGAGTAGAGAGCCATTTCTTTAGAATACCAATTTATTAAACCAGAGGGTTTCCCCCCTTCTTCCGGCAGCTAACCCTTTTGATTTCTTACAAGCTACAGGGTTGTAATTCTTCCGTGAAAACAGCCAGGAGCAGAACACAAAATGACCTTCAGCAACAGAACTGGATGTTATGATAAAATATAATGAGATAAATTTTGGAAGAGACAACTTTTGACTGAAAAATTATAGCACTTGTAAGATGAAAACTTCAGATACTTGAACAAAATGTTATCAGTGCTTGAAATCCAAAGGAATATATAATTAAATGTCATTAAGGGGGTCTCTTTCCATGTTGTTTATACAGTAAAAACTCTATGGAAATACTGTTAGTTTCATTTTAAATTGTCAGTTTGGTTCATGAGCTTTATACATGCATAGAATTTCCTTTCTGCTGAATACTTTTTTAAAAAAACCCAAACCTACCTTACACACATTGGCTGAGTTGGGACAAAATATAGTTCATTCCAGATATTGGAGGACTACAACTCCCATCAGCCCCCACCAGCATGGCCAATGGTCAAGGTCAAGCAACACCTGGAAGGTACTACATTGCCTATCCATGCATTAGGTCAGCGGTGGAGAACTTTTGAACTACAACTCCTATAATCCCTAGCCATTGGCCATGCTTGCTGGGGCTGATGGGAGTTGTAGTTCACAAACATCTGGAAGGCCAAAAGTTCCCCACCCTGGCACTAAACTATAGTTTGGCAGTACTGGATTTCCTGAACTTGCAAATTGGGTTCTGAACCATATCTCGTGGTTCCAGCATGCATCCCTAGTTCAAGCACAGAGCTCATTCCTGACCCTCCTAGCCATGATTTGGAGGACTGGAAACATTCCATACGAACCTTCCCCATGAATGATATCAAATCAGCTTAACTTAATTGGGAGTCCCCATGTTTAAGTACTGTACTGATAGATGTAAGAATCCCCCCATTGCTCTCTCTACAACCATTCGTAATTTTATAAGCCTGTAGTCATTTTATTCTAATCTAAAACAGCTCAAACTTTGCAGCCTTCCTATATAGAAAAGTGTGCTAAACATCTTGATCATTTTAGTTGAATTTCTGCATTAAGAAAAATCTCTATTTTTGTTTGAATGGAACGACCAAGATTGTACAGAATATTCCATATGTAAACAGACTGCAGATTTATATATTGGCATTATTCTTACTGATCTCGACTGCTGGGAGAAACCTTGTAATGAGCTAAAAATATTGGTTTTGTTTTGTTTCTGCTGTGCAATTCGACATACAAAGAATATATGGGACTGAAATTAATTCTGTCCACTCACTGGGTATGACTGACAAGCATTCTAGAAGATGCCGTGTTGGTACATGAAAATAGCATAAAAATATAGCTATTCTTAAGTTAAATATTTATCATTCTATTCATCTGATAGGAGCATTGCAGAGTTTACAGGAGGTTCAGATGGATTGCACCCATGGATTGATAGAATGTATGCAGACATTGCAGGGCTGTATGGATGAGCCCGGGGTGGGGAACTCCCCTCCCCCCATGTTGCTGAACTACAGCTCTGATCATTTCTGGCTTGCTGGAATCATGGGGCTTTTAGTTCAGCAACATCCGGAGGGCCATTGGACTAACCCCACATCTCCTCTATGGGCTAGCCTCCTATCAATGCACACAGCAGCCACGCCCTCTGCCACCCACAACTTCAGCCAATATGTGAAGTGGCTCTTTGTGTTCTGAGCATCAGGGGCAGTTGGAAGCAGAGAGACATCTTCCTGCCTCTGAGTCCGTATCATTGCAAGGCCAGAGATGAGCCATTGGCTGTCTATGACATTGGACTGGTTGGTTCCACCAGTACATATTTGTAGTTGGTAGGTGCATTTGTGGTCCTCTGCAAAGAGTACTTTGCATGCATTGTCTCAACGGGGCCATTTTACATGCACATTTCAGTTCACAGTAGCTTTGTCAGGCTCCTGGTGGATCCACTCTGAGTTTAGCCCAGCTTGGCTACTTACCCTTTATCACAATTGACAGCTATCAGCTATTTTTCTCTTATGGTAATTCTGCTCCAAGAATCATTTTTGAGCTACAAACCAGGAGTGCCATAGTTTCCATTTTGAACATAGACTCTGACCTTGTATCAATCAGCACCCTATGTCCAGACATGCCCAGTTTTGTCTACTTCTACACTCAGTGGTGTAGCTAACCAATTGGGTGCCTGGTGTGGGGATGTGTCCTGCAGCCAGGGGCGGGGCAATCCGCGCCCATGGGGGTGGATCGAGCCTCTCCGATGCTTGGAGCCTGTCCGACGCCTTCCCCTCAACTGTACGGTGGCTGAGGGAGAGGCATTAGGCAGACACAAGTCCCACGCTGCCATTTTAGGTAGCGCGGAACCTGCAGGCACCTAACATGTCACTCCAAAAAAGTTTCATGAGCTCTATTTTTTTTAAAAAACTCATTTTGTCCCAACCCCCCCAGTGATGACACCCAGGACACACACCCTGCACCCCTTCCTCCTCCTTCAACTGTCAATGGTTCTCCAAGTTCTCAGACAGAAGTTCTTCACATCCCCTACTACCTGATCCTTTTAAAAGTAGATATGTCAGGGGATTGAACCTGAGACCTTCTGAATGCAAAGTGCATGCTCTAACGCTGAGACACAGTCCCTTTCCTGCTACTGTTTAGGGGAATCTGCATCTCGCATTTGCCCCAGTATCATCTAGTGATGGATGGAAATTTGGTTTTAAAGATCCACTGCCCAGCCTTTAATAAGCAGCAGCTCTCAACCTTCACACACAGACTAGGAATGGGGAACCCTGTGGCTCTCCAGATGTTGTTGGACTACAAATCTCAACATCCCTGACCATTTGCCAAGCTGATGGGAGTTGTAAACCAACAGTTAGGGCTGATGGGAGTTGAAATCCAACAGCATATATAGAGCTACGGGATGCACATCCCTGACATAGAAAAAATATATGCAAAATTATGGCGGACTTATGCAAAAGAGAGCCAGGCACATCTTATTGATGCAGGACATTTCTGCACAATGAATGGTCAGGGCTTTAAAATCTGCAATCCTATATACACTGTAATCCTATACACCAAGTGTGTATAGGAACAGCCAATGGGTCTTAGGTCTTACCTCTGAAAAGTCATACATAGGATTGCACTGCATGATACATATGAAAGAACAATATTTCTCATAAGGATTAAATGCTGAACAAAACGTCCCCCCCCCAAAAAAAAAGCATCTTACCTTGCCAATCATTTTGCTGAAGTTTTAACCCTAGAGAGACTGAGTGGAATTTGTGAATGCTGGATGCTAATATAATTGCAGAAATTAGTCAAGCTTTGAAAAATATTTAATCCAGTTTTTGAAAATTAATATTGTGATACTGTTTGTGCTTTAGGATTAAAAGTATAAATATTATAGTGGCTTTACTCTTCATCTCTGTGAGACTTTAGAAGCCTGAAATATTTAAGATATGTAGCATGCACAGTTGCAGTATGAAATTTCAGGGTAGAATTCAGACATATTTGGAATCTGTTGGCTACTGTATTTAATGTAAGTTTGTAAACAGTTTTTTTTGCTACATTATTTCACACTACTTTGTAGAAATCAAATCACATACAGCAGCACATAAATTCTTTGTCTGAAATGTTTTTTTTAAAACTGTCTGAGAATATTTTAAAAAAATCAGCTGTGGCCTTTTCAGTTGTATCGTATTTCAAATACCTTTTATTCAGTCTTTTATGACCAGTTGCTTGACAGCATATAGATATAGTTACTTCATGTGAACAATACCCTTGTGCAATTGGCGTTGGTATGAGGTTCTTTTAGGGTAGATGTCAATATATACAACGGTTCCCAGCTGAAAGACTTTTTAAAAGGGCTTTGATGCAATGAATTTGGCATGGCAAAAAATGATGTTTTCATTGAAACACTTCCATGCTACACTCTTTTGACTGCATCTATTTTATGAGCCTGGTTTTATGAATCTTGAGCGTGCCTATTCTAATGGTACAGTAGTTCAGCATTTAAAACATCCCCCCCCCCCCGACCATATGGCTGGCAATATGAACTACCAGGTCTGCAGTGTTTAGCAAAAGCATCTTTACAGGAAAAATAAATAAATCCTATTATGCTGCACGTGGAAACAAGCTTTTAAATAAAATTCTCTTTGTAATGTCTACAGTTGGAGGCAGATTATTGTGTTTTTTCCAGGGAGTTAAACATTGTTGGGATATGAAATGACAAGAGCTATGGTAAGTGGCTTGTGCCTTTATTCCACTTTTGTGTGCTTCTGCAGGGTTTTGCGGTGCTTAAAAACCCCCTGTATAAACAGAGTTTTGTGTTCGGTCAAAAGAAATGTGTGTACCCCATGGCCAGTCATTCTTCTGTCATACCAGAGTCCAATGTGTGCTCTTCATAAAAGAGCAAACTCGCTTCCCCTAAAGTCGCCAAAGTGGTAAGGAAAACTTTTACACTGTGTAGGTGTATGTGCTGTGTTCATATATATGTGGTGTGCACTATGGATGTGTTTATGTTTATGGTGTGTGAGAGAGAAAGGCAGAGCAGTATGACCTACTGCTAATTATTTACAGTCATGGAGGCTGATATACAAAGACAGCTCCCCACATGACAAGGGAAGTCATTGCATTTCCTTTCAGTGGACCGGGCAGCCCCATGCATGCGTTTCTCTGAAATGAATGATGTAGCCAGCATATCTAACTCCACGCACATAGAGAAATATAGATTATAGTTATTTTAGAAGTCTTAATTGGAATTTAGTAGTCATCCTTAAGCTTCAGTATGTTGTTGTTTTCTTTTCAAAATGCAACACTCAAGCATGCATTATTTTAAAAAAAAAACAACAACCCTGTGATCCTGATGCATATATTTTATTTATTCATTTATTACTAAAGTTCTGTGACAGTACCAGTGAGTGCAATGCTGTGTGCTTCAGCAGAATTGGGGGAACAATTAACCTGACTGCTTTAATTTACACATGACACATGAGTTCATAGATCAACATTGCTTTAAAGGATTGTAGCAAATTGTAAACAAGGTAAACAAGAGGCTGTGTTTGAGAATGTGTTGGGCTTGCATTTTTACTCCCCTTGGGATTTGTGTTTGTTGTCATAATATGCTTGGAGTTACCCTTAGTGTCCTCTTACTGTTTTCCAAGCCAAACAGTTAAATGTTAGAAACAAAAGTATAATACAGATTTCAGAAGGTAAAATAATCATCAGTGGTATTTACTGAAGAAGGATCTGTATATTTACCTTGTTAGGGGACTAATATTTTGATGAGAAGGATCTCTTATCAGCATGTGATTTCAGCAAATAATTTGAGACCATATTGGTCTACAGAGCTGATCCAGTGAAATGCTCCAGATTGTCTGAGCGATCCAGTTTATTTTAATTTCTCTGCCTTACAACTTAAAGTGTGTAATGATGTCTTGTAGTTCACCAGAGATTATATTCATGTTAAGAAGATGCTGTTGCCAGTAAGTGCAGAGAGCAGATTCATTTTCAAGGAGGACTAGACTTAACACACTTGTGTAGGTGATAGATGTGTTTGAAATATAATCCTGATTAAAAATGCATGTGTGAAAGCCCTTTGAATGGAGTGTGTGTCTGATACCATGTCCAGAGCTCTTCTACGTGAGAGGAGAAGGCAAGTTGTAATAGCCGCTTACCCCATTTCCTCATCATTTCCTGAACGCTTTGCTTTTCCAGGAGAATTTTTGTAGCAGATGCAGTTTTGCTGAAGCCCAAAGCTAATAGTTAATTCTAGGCAGTAGAAACAAAGGGGAGGACATCATTTAGTGAAGGCAAGTAAGTTAGAAATTAGCTAATCACCCAACCTGCCAATTTTAAAAAAGTTTTTTTATTTACAGATAAGAGAAAGAACAGTGTGTGTGTTTCTGACCTTCTTTTGAATAATTGCCCCTAATTTTAAATGATGATCTTCACCTGGCAATTGTTATGGCCTAAATTTATATTTGCGCCTCCTGCGTGTCTCCATGGATATCTGTCAGCATCCTCATTTATCTGAGCAACATAAATCAGCTCTTGATTCAAGCCAGGACAATGATAAATATTTGCTGAATGTCTGTTTTGGTGATACAAGAGGCCAAAAGGGGCCAAAAAAAGTTTTCATTAGTTTTGAAGAATCATCATTCTGTAAATTGATACTGTAAGAAAATCAAGGGCTACCCCCCTCCAACCTTATTCCAAGTGGTGGAAACTAGACTAGGGTTTGGGGAAGACATGCTTTTGCAGTTCTTCCAGTAGAAACACATTTACTATTGCTCAGTGAAATAAATGCTGGGAGGCCCTGGAAGTTAATATTTGATTTATATCTTGGAAGATATGTGTATATGTGGGTTTGTGTTGGTTTTAGCTTATAGTCTGTAACACTTCAGGGCCAACATACAATAGGGTAATAGTATCATGCCACAAGTTGCATTAAAGTTTAAGATAGTGCCAGCCCTGTGGGTCTGATAGTACATATGAACTGTGCCTTTAGTCCAGGGTTGGGGAACTTCATTGTAAATGTTAGAAATTTTAAATGTTAAGCAGTTAGGTCATGCGTCTAAATAAATAAATTGAATAATTGCAGTGATTTCTAAATTTGCATCTATACATATAAATCACTATATGTGAATTTTCTGTATATCTGTCGCCTCTATCATCCTCTTGAGTGTGTGATGTATTTCCTGCTGTTGTGTAATGTGCAAGCAGCCACCACCCTCCCATACGTCATGTTTTAAAAGGGAGTTTGTTTGAATGGCTTCTGCTTTCATGTTACATTTGACAATTTCAGTGACTCAGTATCTTTCAAAAACATTGAAGACTTATATATTAGAGGGATAGTATTAAGCCAGGCTTATATAAATTGAAGTATATTATTATTATTATTATTATTATTATTATTATTATTATTATTATCTTTCTTAGGCTGACTACTGTCTAAAACTTCCATCCAGTTGAGAAATGGAAAAATAGACTCATCACATATTGAGATCAGCCAAAACTTTTTTTTTTATATAAATA
This sequence comes from Podarcis cretensis, assembly GCF_951804945.1. Taxonomy (NCBI): domain Eukaryota; kingdom Metazoa; phylum Chordata; class Lepidosauria; order Squamata; family Lacertidae; genus Podarcis; species Podarcis cretensis. Next base: position 26,162,688 of record NC_137178.1, read on the forward strand.
TTTATTGAGATTTTTTAAGTACAAGGTGCAAAAATAATAAACAATATAACATGTATCATAACATATTTTCAAAGCTTCTTTGGACTCCCTCGCGTCTCCTCCTCCCACTTACATCATTATAGACTTTTTCCAGCAATTTATCATCTTGTTTAGATTCTTAAATCTCGTTCATTTAATTTAGTCTAATAATTCTCCAAAAGTTTTATATTATCCTCAATCTCACTTATCGTCAGATTCAAATCTAATTCAGTGGTAGGCAATTATTTATGATCTAGCATCCTTCTTAGCATTCAACCAAATTACAATACTTTTGTAAATAAATCTTGAATTTCTTCCAATCTTCTTCAACCCTCTCTTCTCCCAGGTCTAGAATTCTACCAGTCATCTCGGCCAGTTGCATATAGTCCATCAGCTGCATCTGCCACTCTTCCAGTGTGGGTAGATCTTGAGTTTTCCAGCTCTTAGCGATGAGTATCCTTGCTGCCGTTGTTGCATACATAAAAAATGTTCGGTCCTTCTTTAACACCTTCTGGCCGACAATGCCCAGAAGGAAGGCCTCTGGTTTCTTAGTGAAGGTATACTTAAATACCTTTTTCAACTCATTGTATATCATTTCCCAGAAGGCCTTCACTCTAGGGCAGGTCCACCAGAGGTGAAAGAATGTTCCTTCATGTTCTTTACATTTCCAACATTTATTATCAGACAAATGGTATATTTTGGCAAGTTTAACTGGGGTCATGTACGAGATCAGCCAAAACTAACTGGGAATCACAGCAGGTGCCTGGAGAGATGGGCTTGATATCTTCTAGGGCTGGCTAGAGCTGACGATAATTCCATTCAATTGGTGTACTGGATAGGAGGTTATGCATCCTTATGTCAGCAAACCCTTATGCCTGAGCCACTGCCATTGCCTCCTACCCTACTAAGCGAAGTGAGCCAAGCAAGCAGTAGATCAGGCATAAGCAAACTCGGCCCTCCAGATGTTTTGGGACTACAACTCCCATCATCCCTGATCACCGATCCTGTTAGCTAGGGATGATGGGTGTTGTAGTCCCAAAACATCTGGAGGGCCAAGTTTGCCTGTGCATGCAGTAGATCTTTGACTGCCTCATGTTCTACACAGGGAACAATGAATGGTTCAACTAAGAAGATCTTCCTGGTGACAAATAATGGAAAGAAAATGAGGAAGAGATGGACAGTCCTCACCATGGAAACATTTTCACTGCACTCTACTGTAAAAACTGTAGAGCCAGTCTGAGTCACCAGAGCATCATAACAGATTGTGGCAACCAACCCTGCCTTTCCTTTGAATCTGCTAAACCCCAAAGCTTGTGGCTTGGTACCGTAGAAATTGACCTACATTTATTTCAGACCACCAATCTTGTCCATCCCTTGGTTGCCTAGTACCTTGTATTACTTCCTGCTGGGCCATGAGCCTCAGTCCTGATCCAGGAGGAATTACCACTAGTCCCTTCCAGCTCAGTATATGAAACTGACACTCTCCCTTGTGTTGATTATCTTTGTTGAAGGGCTCTGTGGATTATAGCCCTCTCTCGAGCTTTTGGCAAGCTTTTCCACTTCTTCAGTGTCCCTGCCAGCAATGACCTTAAACCATGCACTAGGTCTGTTTTTTTTCTTTCTTCTGCTTGCACCTGGACCGAGGACATGAGAGCGAATGCTGAGTGGCAAACCAGCTGCCTTTGTTTTCTCTTACTTACTGCTGGGGAGATCTAGGGTTTTTTCTACCTAGTGGAAGCCACCTCTGCTGAAGTTTGGGATGGGACCCACCAGTGAAGAACAGGGTGCAATCTTCCTTGCTATATCACAGTGCCACTATGTTCTCAAGATCTGAGATAAGAAAAGATACAGGGATATCCAGTTGCTCCCGTCATTCTTCCCTTATTTTTTAGATTTATGACAAGAGGTATGCAGTGAGGCACCCACATAGTTTGGAAGCCTACACTTAAGTAAATGATACAGATCTGCCCCATTACAGTTAATTATCTTACAGTTCGACCCTGTGCATTACTACTGAGAAGTAAGTCTCGTTGGGAGATATCCAGTTCACACATTCCATTAGGGCAAGGATTTACACGTGCACAATGGAACTTCCTCCCTCGTCTGTCGCCTCTGCATGTACCCTGTACCCCGTAAACCTGTTCTAGATGTTCCTCTAGCCTTTTGAAACAAATGTTGGGAGGGTTTGGGGTACATGCACTATTTTGAATGCTACCCATTGAGTTCAAAAGGGCTTGCACCCCGTTAAGTGGAAATAAGATATCACCCTTAATTAACTTAGTTTGTGCCAGGTGGCCATTTGTAACAGGGATGAAACCTCTAGGCCTCATGGATGCTTTTGGGCTCCAGGGCCCATCATCCAGAGCCAGTATGGCCAATGGACATGGATGATGGGAGTTGGGAGTCCAACAATATCTGGGGGTGCACAGGTTTAGCCCCTTCAGAGTGTTTTGCATTTCTGGTTGGTTTAATTTTTTTTTTGCTAGAGGTTATGGTGAGGAATAATAAATAGACTCAAATCTGAAATGTGAGAGTGGGAAAGTAACATTATTTATTAATTAAATTTTTTGTCCTCTGAAATGAGCTCAGAACAGCAAACAACAACCAAGTATATATATACCCCAAATAACTGTGGAACAATTTTCATGATTCTGTTATGCTCTGTAACTGTGACCGTGGATTTAATGTCACCTTGACCTAGAGACTGCAGCAAAAATGATATATGGCAAATTTGCTACTCATTTAGTATAATTATGCTGTGCATAGTGGCTGACAACCTTCAATTAACTTTCATTTTTTAAAATAGAGAGGAAGAAAGAGAACTGGTCTTTATCACTTGAGTATACTTTTAATGAGTTATGGAGGTTGCAAGTTATCAGATGCTAGAGGCCAATACTAGTAGGTAGGAACTGTGCATGCTTACCTATGTCACACCTTATATACTCATCCTTAATACACTGAGCAGTTAGGATTCCATTGTTTTCAGTTCAATAAATGCCCCATAAGGGAGATGCATGTAAGAGACAATATTTTTCTGCTAGGTTTGAATGGGCAAGGGGAGATACCACAATCCAATATTTCTTTTAAACTATATAAATAGAGTTGTATTGATTAGTTGACTGATAAATGTCTTATAGTTTCTTAGCTGTTTCTTTTGTGCAGCCTGAGTGCTTCTGTGTTTAGTCATAGTAATGCCCACTAACTCAAATGGGACACCTCAGCCTTAATTTCATTATTAAAATAATTTGTGTGCACAGCCTAAAAGACATTCTCAATGTTGAGCTTACATGTGGGCGTAAAAACATCAAAGAGAATGGCTGCAGTGCTATGATACATGGATTTTTTTCTTTTTTAAAGTTTTTTCATTAAAAAAACTCATATGCTACTTTGAGTTCCTCCAGAGCAGTGGTTCTCAAAGGGTGTGGCAGGAGAGGATGGCAAGTGTATTGGGAAGATTCAAGGACAATCAAAGAAACATTTAAACATTTCAGTACTGTATAGTATAGTATAGTATAGTATAGTATAGTATAGTATAGTATAGTATAGAATAGAAATATGATTTCTTTGCAGAATATACATGGATATCTTTTCAAAATCAAGCACTGCTAGGAGTTGTTCCTTTTTGTTTTCCAATTAAAAAATTGTTTTGGCACAAGCAAGTTTCTACTCTTGAAGTGTGGCCCAAAGGAAAAAAAATGTTTGAGAACCATTGCGCTAGAGGAAGAAAAGTGGGATAAAAACTTGCAAGACAAGCAAACAAATATGCCAGTGGACGATCACTTTCAGCTACAAGTCCAGTCAGCTTCCGTATGTGGAATGGAGGGTGCGCCATCTTGTCCAGGCTTGGGCTACCCCTGCAGCTGCGATTGCTGTGGGATACTACTCAGATGGGATGCTGTTTAATACTTCCAGGTTCCATGGGAACACTGAAACTGAAGTTCTTATCAATGCAGTGTGGTACTATTGATTAGGTGTTCCATCAATTTTGCCATGTGATGGTGGTCTGTAATACATTTTGGATATTAGAGTGGGAAGATGGGCTTGCAGGACTTCCCCACTTATTCAAAATATATGGTGCACATACATCAACCAAGTATTTCTGCTGGTCTAAGAATTTCTGCTTGCATGAACATCCATTACCTTGTCTTTCCCTCCGCACTCCTGAGCTTTCTCCAGGGTGCTGGGGAAAACCCCAGAACAGACGGAGAGGGAGTGATAGAAGATGGAGGGGAAGTTCTGCTGTATAGCTAAAGGTCCTTGCACTAGAGCAGGGTTTCCCAAACTTTGTCTCTAGCTGGTTTTGGACTACAACTCGCATCATCCCTAGCTAGCAGAGAAGATGGGAACTGTAGTCCAAAAGCAGCTGGAGACCCAAGTTTGGGAAATCCTGCACTAGAGGAAGTAGCGGGTTGGATATTGCCTAAAAAGGTAAAGGTAAAGGACCCCTGACAGTTAAGTCCAGTTGCTGACAACTCTGGGGTTGTGGCGCTCATCACGCTTTACAGGCTGAGGGAACCGGTGTTTGTCCGCAGACAGTTTTTCCGGGTCATGTGGCCAGCATGACTAAGCTGCTTCTGGAGCAATGGAACATTGAAACCAGAGCAGTGCACAGAAATGCCGTTTACCTTCCTGCCGGAGTGCTACCTATTTATCTACTTGCACTTTATGGCATGCTTTCGAACTGCTAGGTTGGCAGGAGCTGGGATTGAGCAACAGGAGCTCACCCCGTCGTGGGGATTCAAACCACTGACCTTCTGATCGGCAAGCCCAAGAGGCTCAGTGGTTTAGACCACAGCGCCACCCACGTCCCTTGGATATTGCCTATGGTGTCAGAAGTGGTCCTAAGAACCATACCACCCAAGTGGTGCTGTGATCAGAAAAGGAAGGACTGGGTTATAATTTCAAATTGTATTGTATTGTATTGTAACTCGCTCTACGTGGGGCTGCCCTTGAGACTGACCCAGAAACTCCAGCGGGTGCAGAATGCTGCAGCGAGACTCCTTACGGGGTCTTCGCTTAGAGATCACATTCATCTGGTGCTATACCAGCTGCACTGGCTCCCGGTGGAGTACAGGATCAGGTTTAAGGTGCTGGTTTTAACCTTCAAAGCCCTATACGGCCTAGGGCCCTCGTACCTACGGGACCGCCTCTCCTGGTATGCCCCACAGAGGAACTTATGGTCTTCAAATAAAAACACCTTGAAGGTCCCAGGCCACAGAGAGGTTAGGCTGGCCTCAACTAGAGCCAGGGCTTTTTCAGCTGTGGCTCCAACCTGGTGGAACGCTCTGTCACAAGAGACAAGGGCCCTGCAGGACTTGACATCTTTCCGCAGGGCCTGCAAGACAGAGCTGTTCCACCTGGCCTTTGGTCAGGGCGCAGCCTGACTCCCTCCTTTGGCAATCTTTACAAAACTTTAGTTTATGGTTGCCATCAATTTTGATTTTAATTAATTTTTATAATGTTTTTATAATGTTGTACTGTTTTAGTGTTTTTAGCCGCCCTGAGCCCGGCTTCGGCTGGGGAGGGCGGGATATAAATAAAATTTATTATTATTATTATTATTAAATCAGACATGAAATTCAATGGGTGACCTTGAGCCAGTCACCGTCAAATCATAGGGTACCCTACTTCACAGGGTGCTCATGATAATAAATTGGAGAAATCTCCATGTACACCCCATCGAGAACCTTAGACCAAGAGTAGCTAATCTCATATCCTCCAGATGTTGTTGGACATCAACTGCCATCCAGTATAACTAGAGGTCAGGGATGCAGTCCAATCACATCTGGAGGGCATCTTGTTCACTACCTCTGTGGCACACAAATAGGATTTTAAAGAAGAAAACAATTTAGGCTATCAGTCACCTTGTGCTAACTCAAGACCACACAGCGTGGTCGTCAATGAATTACTATGGCTGTACTGTTATCAGTATTCTTTCTTGCATCTGACTGCATGACTCAAAATAATATCAAAGAGAAGAAGTATGTTTTCCTCCTTTTTCTTGCTGTCTCCTGTCATTGCTGGAGGCATCCAGTTTTGTCATAACTTATACAATTATCAATAGCCCTTTTTTAATTTGACATTTTAAGAGCTGTGTTAGGTAAGGGATAATTAATAGCACTTACTTGCTTTAAACTTGAGCTTTGATTTATATATAGCATAATTATGTCTAAAGCCTCTAACTCAGTGCTTACTCCACTAGGTATTTCATGTGTGTTTTGCTTTAATATGTCTCCTTCCGTATAGCAGGACTAATCCTTTACCTGGCCATCTTAAGCTCAGAAACACTGATTACATATTGTGATCTTCTTGCAAGCACCTTAATTATTTCCTGATGTTTTCCCCTTTCCTCAGTTATTTTGTGTTTCAATTCAATATAAAATAAAATAAAATGGTGGATGAAATTTCATAACAAAATTTGTTGCAGGTAAAAAAAAATCCAATGCATAAAAATTACTGTGTCTTCAAGACCAAAACATACCAATCTTCTAAAACCCTGAATAATTTTTCCACCTAATCCCTCGGTGCCTTTTAACAAGTGAAACTATTTTTTATTTTTTTATAAAATTGTCAATGGCTTTTCTCTAGATTTATTGTGGCTTCTGTTCTGCCTCGTTCCTTGTCTGTTGTATGCCAGGATAGGCACAGTAATTCATCTGTATGTGGGGGTGCATTTTCCCTTTTTACTTTACTAAGAAAGAATAATTAAAAGTTTGAAACTCCAGTGTAAATTGGCTAGCCATAAACCAGAACAATTATTTATTCATTTGTCATGCTACAGAAGAAAACCCTTACAATAAATTTGTGCCTATCAGTGGTAATGAAATTTAATTCATCTTTAACATTCTCTATATTTTCTTTTGCAATTAATTATCTTACTAGGTTACATTCATATTAATATATGTTTCCTCTCAAATTCTAAAGAGAGTAGTGTCTCTAATTTATTTCCCATCTAGGAGCAGTTTTAAGCAGGGTCTTAATGCTGGTGATCTCTTCCTTAGTTACAAATACACACTGTGAGCGTTCTGAGATTTATATAAGCAACTAGAATCCAGATCTGGGGCTTTAATCTGCTTCTGCAGTTAAGATTAATTAGCCATTATTAATAACATTCACAAGGTGGGTAAAGTGTTGTCTTTGTGGTATCGCAGTCTCTCTTATTTGGATTTCAAAATTGACACACGACGAAGCAGCTTTATTTCTGTGCTTGAAAAAATAGCATTATGTGAAGGAGAAGCACGTGCTGTTTTAAGCCACAAAATCTATAAGGTTAATAACTGCTATCATATTTGGGGAGACAGAGGCTGGATTACAAAACCCACGAAAAACAGAAGCATTGTGTGGGTGTCAAATTTCTATGTCCAAGTGTTTAGTGTAAAAAATAGTATAGTATTAAATATAAAATGCAACTTAAAAAAACTTTTTTAATTCAGTGCAAAATGTGTTTTTAAAAAGAAGGCAATATCTATGTTGACTTCTTTTCTTCTTTTGTGATTCTTAGCCACACCAGAGCACATAAGTGGACACAACTCTATTTTCCCTTTCATTTAAATGAACAGAATGAAGGCATGAGAGGGAAAGGAAGGAAGGGTTAAATCAAATTCACAAAGAACAGTAACAAGGAAACTCTTACATTGCTGAGTATATTCTTAGCTACTGTTCCTTGTTTAAACAACATCTGACTAGATATCATTGGAAACTCTATGTTTGGGTAGCTGCACCTTTGTTCTGACTTATGAGCAACTGGGCATTTTTTGTGTTCTCAATGTGAACTGCAAACAGATTCTGGGTGGTTACAGAAAATTAACAGCGCGATTCCATCTATATCTACTCAGAAGTGGAGTTCAGATGAGTGTATATTGGACACAGCTTAAAAGTCACAGTTTTGGTTTTATTTTGAAGACTTCACAGAAACATGGTGGAGATTTTACTAAAGGTAAAAAGTCCAATCTAGAAATAAATTATGAATAACTGCCAGAAATTAAGCTTAATCCCCCCCTCATATTCATCACATCCCACCATATTTGGAAACTGTACATAAGCAGTGTGCTAATGTTTTGTGCTCACAGTACCTCACTGTCTCATAAAGGCATGTGAGTGGTTCTGTGTATATTGCAAATAAGGGTCAGACCCTTTTGGTTTTGATTAACCTTTCTAGCATGAGCTACGAAGCTTGGTCACACGCTGTAAATAGCTTTATATACCCACCCATTTATAGAATAACACTTCCAAGCCAACATGTTTGGTCTTACCCCTAACCAATACCTTTTGGGAATGGCAACCTTACCTATTAGTCCACAGTCCTTAGTTAAATCATCAGTTTGTTAACTGCTGTTTGCAATCTAAACCCTCCCTCTGGAATGAACTTCTTTAAAGCAAAATGAAATAAAATAAAGGTAAGTAAAAGTAAATAGATTTTCCTATTGAAAGTTATTACTTCAGGAATGAAGAAGATGGATATTGATCTGCCCCATTCTTTGCCATTACAGTCAGGTTCACACAGATAGCTCAGACACTTTATTCTAAGCAAACAGCCATTTTCTCTTCTGACTTGGATTCCAGTGAGAATTGAAAAAAGTAAAAGGTTTGCAAAAACATTTTTCTGTCCTTCTTACAGGGGCAATTTAAGTTGAAGTAACAGTTTTCTGAGATACCTGCACCTGTTATTGATTTATTTCTTCTATGTCACAAACAATCTCCTGTTTTATAATACCCTTGTATGCTGCCCTGAGGTAGTTAATTAGAAATAGTTTTGGTTGTGTGTGTGTGTTTTTTAACTCTGGGAAAAGTGGGGGGAGCTCAAAAGATATGAAATGTTCTGAATAAAGCAGATACATGGGCATGGGTATGTTTTTATTCTTATGTGGTCTCCGTTGGTGCTTGTAATACTTAGGCTTCCAACTATAATAAATGGTAGAGAATCTGACTGTCATAACACTGCAAGTGGTACTTGAAATCCATAGGTCCCCATTGTTCTGTGGTGTATTTCCAGCTAACCCTCACAATATGACCTTGAGCATCTCTTGTACAGGAAAAGTGTAACCCCCTCTCCAAGTCATGAATAAAGTTAATATTCAGTCCCCCAACACTGTTCTGGTCCTAGTAGGAGTGAACATGGTTGAATAAAAGTGTGTATGAATGAAAGAAATGCTGAGGTGTTTTTCTGAATACACAATCACTTCCTAGTTTGAATATAGTTTTTGTTCTTTGTAGCTTTCTGTTTTATACTTGGGGATTAATATATGACCTCTGGCTTTTCAGGAAAAGTGCACACAGCCTGGGGTGGGGGACTTCTTTCTGTTTTTACTTTTTATTGCATCTTTTGACATTTTCGCAAATAAATATTTGACAGCTATGAACATCTGCAAAAGTTATTGTTATCATAACTTGAGCTCAACAGAGCTACTGGTGCTGGTGCTTGACAGATCATATTGCAGTAAAGACGAGGAGTCCATTACAGCCTCTCTCCTCTTTTTAAAGTCCTCTCAGGTTTACAGGAATAACTTCTTTTTTCTGTGTTGAGGATTTTTGTTTCGTTTTCTTCAGAAACATTTTGTAAAAAGCACGACTTCTATAGCAATTACATTTGCCTTTGGGCCTCTACTACTTCTCCTTTATAAAATATATTTCTGTGTCAATTCTGAATTTTGTACAAATGTGATGTGAAACAATGTGCAAGTTGTTGTTGTTGTTGATGATGATGATGATGCTGTTGTTGATGATGTTGTTTAGGTCAATGAGACTTAGCCAGCCTTAATCCCCAAAGTAGATTTGAACAGTATAGACCTCTAGTTCTATTAAAAGTATCCCACTTTATTATTTCTTTCTCGTATTCAGTATGCACCCAAAGGACTGAATGCATTATGTTCTCATTGAAGAAAGCAATAGAGACAGAAATATGCAGTTAGTCATTTATGTGCATATTACAGTATAAATCGCAAAGATTAAGGGGAATCATATTTGGGAGCACTGCAATTTTGCAACCAAAAGCACTTAAATAATTATCTTTTAAAGCAACTTTTATTGACTATGCAGGAGGATAAAAAGTAATCTTACTTGTTTTAAATGGTATAAAGTGTCCAAATGCCATTAACATAGTGTTACAATTCTTATTTCGCTAAGATTCTTGAAGCTTACCAGAAAGAGATAAAAAATGTATAAATTCAGGAGCACTGGCTAGTAATATCCCAATTTCCCAAACCATTGTCAGTGGACTCCTACTTTCCCCAGCCAAAATATGTGGAAGCATGCATGGATTGTACTAGATTAGTAAGAGGGGCTTGTTTCCGTGGCATTAGCCAGGTATCTTAGCAACAGGATCATACCAGATTCTAGCAGTGCTCTGTGGTGGTGCATGTAATATCCTGGACATAATCTGTCTTTTAATTTTCTTTGGATTGTCATGATATTACAGATACATGTGTTCAGTTATAGATCTTTATTTAATAAGAGGAATGCTTTAGCTGAAGATTTGTACTATGTCAGAAGTGGGCAACTCACAATAATGTTACAGGAGGTTTTAGCCTCAGCACAGCCTTGTCTCACATAGCAGATTGACAGGAAAACTTACTCCCATCATTAAGATGTGCCTCGTAGTTCATATCTTTATGCTGTAGAGTGGAGCGTGCTGCCTGAATTCATAATAGTGAGAACGTTATTTAATGTCAGATAGAATGCAAATAGCTTGTACAATTGAAATGTCATTCGAAAACATGCCACCGTATGCAACACCACTTTATTATAAGTCACTGAGAGCAATATCTTAAATTTGGAATTGCACTAATCCTTCATCTGCTTTTGTTTACCTTTCATCTATAATAGAGATGTTGAATTTCCTGCAAACTACATTTGCATGGTTTATCTGCTAGCTGACATAGTGGGGATGTGGGAGGCAAAGCGCGGGCTCAGAACTTCCTTTTCATTTTTTGGTTGTTTGTCTAATACAAATTAATAGCTAAAAAATACAAGCTAAAATGCCCTGTCAAGCCTTTTTAGGGAATAAGCAAAAGCTTAGATAGGAGCATTTCATTATTTAAAGGACAAATTGTAATACAAATTTGCCATCGGTTTATTGGTAATTGATTTTCTTGGTAATTTAGTCTCATGCAAGTAGTTTGTTTCATTTAATTGAAACAATAACAAGAAGTTTGCAAGATAAGCTCGTTTCACAGCATAAAGACAAAGGAATGTATTTAAAATAGTTGGCATTCCTTGCATACAAAAACATATCCAGGGTCCCCGTCCCCCACAAATATATATGTTCATGTGGAAAATATTGCATGTGAGCCATGACTCTGCTGTCTTGCATATAAATATCCAGTGGAGCTGGGAAATAACACCTAGTCCTGCCAAGATTTGTATTGGTAAATGAAAACAATAATTGATATACTGCTTCATGCCAGAATAGTCTTCTTAGCAGCTTACAAGTATAAAAACCACTTAGACGCATATTAAAAGATGGCGCTTATACTATCCAAACTATTTTCTTCCCACCAATAGTTGGTACTCTGGTATGGTAATAACTCAAGACTTTGTGGCACCATGAGGTTGTGCCAGTTTGTTTCCTCACAACAACTGTGGCAAGTCCCTCTCTCAATCTGATTTTCTGTACTGGACAGGAGTAAGATGATCTGTAGATGGAGGAGTGATTAATGACTCCATTATCAGAATTAGAAAGTTTGGTTTCCTGGATTCTCTCCACCTTTGTAGAGCTGGTGAACTGGTAAGCATGGCCTCCCTTTGAGGGCTGATGGATCCATGTAGCTTCCAGGTTGCTCTAGAGTGGGGGTGAGGAACCTCCAGGCCACTGGTCTACTTAGGCCTGTCAGGACTCCTCACTGGCCCCACCAGGCCAATTTGGTCAAGCCACACCATGGTATATAAAGCTGTCAACAGCTTGGGACCAGATTACTTAAAGGATTGCCTTACCCCATGTGTACCCACAGAATGTACATTCCAAATTTACAAGGTACTGATCCTTCACTGTGGCAGCACCTATGCTCTTGAACTTCCTATTAGGCAGGCACTTTCATTTTATTGCTTTTGAGACATGCCTGCCTTTATATTCACAAAGAGAAATGCTTTTCCAAAGCTCTTATTCCCATTTCAAGGGGAGGCCATCTAAGCCTGTTCCTGTCGACTGTTCCTGGTCAGGACCCTCCCCCCATCCTTAGTCCTTTCTCTTTAACTTGCAACCTCTGCCCTAGCCCACATTATCTTCCTCTGGATCATAACCACCTTGTTTTCCCAGACCCAAAGAGGCTTCTGGAGCAAGGCACCTCCAGCTCTATAGCTCCTTTTCATTTCCTGATCAAAAAGTCCCTCTCAGGCCAGCCTCTCACCCACATGATACCCTCCCATGTTATACCTGCTTTTTGTTTGCAGCACTATGATCTGTATTATGTAAGTTACTGGTGGGCAGCTTTTGGCAACTTACTGGACTGCCATCATTTCTAGACACCATGGGATGTTGGGAGTCATAGCAGCTGGAAAGTAAAGGTTTCCAAAGGTGGGTTGATTCAGGGAGCAGGGAAGACTGGTGGATGGTCACTGTTTTCTGGTGTGTCAGTGGACAAACATTCCTCTTGCTTTATTCATCAGTAACTGTGATTTTAGAGTTTTGAATAAAACAACTCTTTTAATCTAGATCTGGGTTTCCCAAGCTTGGGTCTCCAGCTGTTTTTGGACCACAACTCCCATCATACCTAGCTAGCAGGACGGGTCAGGAATGATGTGAACTGTAGTCCAAAAACAGCTGGAGACCCAGGTTTGGGAAACCTTGATCTAGATAATACTATGGGCTATGTAGCCCAAGGCTAACACAATAGGTAACTGTGAGGGATGGCATACATTTTTGAGAGACTGAATATGCTATACCAGGACTAACACTAAATCACTAAACAAACATGAGGCAGTGGGAAAAGGTGGGCACTATACCTACAGTGAAACACATTGCCCTCTTGGTTGTAGGAGTCCTTTATAACTAGGCTGTTCTGTCTGCTACCTTATATTTCCAAGGTGAGGATCATTGTATCAGTCACTCTCATTCAACTGCCTTAGAGCAGATATTATAGCTGGCTTCACATTGGGGCTGTGATTGGATTATTTGGTGGGCCCCATGGAACTCTGCGGTGGTGGGAGGTGGCACCAGTAAGTGCTCTGAGCAACATCCAGCAGCTGCTTCTGTCCACTATTTAGATAGCCCAGAACCTTGCATCTGTGATGTTGCGTTGAGGGTTCTTTGGGAAATTAAAATGGTGGTTGGTCGTACAATGCTCTGAGAGCTGGTGAAGAAATATTTAAAGGGGAGGCCTTGGCTCAAGGGTTAGCTGAGGGTCTGCCAAAGTGCTAGGCAGATTCCTAGTGATGCTGTGAGATGACACCATTCTTTCCTTGTGATGGCTGTTTTTGTCTTCTTCCTCTGGTGGCTCCCTAATAATCCATTCACCACGAATGATAACTGCAAATATGTTTGCTGCAGTAAAGTATTGATGAACAATGACATGCAAAATTGCAATGTTAGCTGGTGACAAAAAGCCTGGTCACATTTGCAGAAAAATTGGTCATTAAAAAAAAAAAGCATTGGATGCATTGGTCCTTTCTTCTAAATGTACTTCCTAAATCAAATATTTACAGAAGGTTTTTTTTTTGTTGTTGTTGTTTGTAAATAGACCTTTATGCCTCATTTGTTCCATCTTTCATGGCAACACAGATAGAAAGTTAGTTAATAACAAGTAGATAGAAGTGCGGCTGCCAATGTTTTGAAAAATCATGCCCTTCAGTTATCTTGGAACAGTCCCACTTCAGAATGTGGCCACATGATTGCATGACTATTTCCGAACTAGGAGTAATTGCTGGTTTGCAAACGTTCTTTCAGATTAAAAACAACAAGAATCCAGAATCCCTGTAGGTGGAAAGCTAACATATCAAAGCAAAGACTTGGCTAGAACCCTTGGGCATTCAATTTTGTTTTTCGTTGAAGAGGACTTTTGTGGGGGAGGGGGGACCATCAGTATAGTAATCCCCTTGTACAAATCTATACTGTAACATTATTTGGAATACTATGTACAGAACAGCTTTTGCTGTGTCCCAAAAAGGATACTGTAGCACTAGAAAAGAGCAACCAGCACAGTCAAAAAGTTGCAGCAGCTATAGTTGAGAAAAGGTTCCAATCTTTGATAATGCGTCTCTGTGTGTTTCTGGATTCTTCATCATTCCTGAAATTATTTGCCTCAACATTTTATTACTAGTAGGACCTACTTGATATGGATATTAGATCCTGCCAGTATGAGAGATGAGTTGATAACTGGAACACTTTTTAATGCTATCAATTCAGAATTGTTTGAACTTTCTTTTATTGTTTGTTTGTAAGACTCCATAACCTCCTAGGATCTTAATGTAGAGATTGCAGTTGGAAGCATAGAAGCGAAACGAAAGCACACTGGGTAATATAATATTTGTCCATATTTTCCTTCTATACCATTTTTTTATATGAAGGCATAATAAAATAGAGAGTTCAGCAGCATTTAAGACACACCTGCATAAATATAAAAGAGCATAACTGACCATTATATAAATGGTGCTAAAACATTATTTTAACCATCGGCATATTCCTTTGAATGATGGCTTGCTAAAAGCTAGAGATGGCCTATGAAACAATTTCTAAGGAATAGGAAAGTCTGGTTCACATACTATGTGAGATGAGAGCCATTTTCACATGATGGAGTATTAATTGTGAACTATGAGACCCAGCTGTAAGTAGTATCCAGAGCAGTCCTAAGACATGGAAGGAAGGTCCAGGACAGTGGGGAAAGGGCTGTGGTGGACATAGCAAAGAGACCGTGGGTAAGCTAGGAAGGGGATAAAACATGGTTGAGGAACGTTTTTCAGGTCACTTTCTGTTCTGGGCAACCTCCCAGAGGGAGCATGCAAGTGGTGGGTGGGGCCAGAGGCAAAGTGGGCAGAGCAACAAATGTACATTTTATCTTTGTAGAAGTAGAGTTTCTTTTTTTTTGGTAGTATTTTTATTAAGTTAATAAATACCTTAGAAGTAGAGTTTCACACACAGTCACACTTATCTATCCTCCATCCAGACAAGTAAAAGCAAAGTTCAAGGACATGTTCTCATGAGGCAAAAACACTCGAGGAAGCTACAAAACAGGACAAGTGTTGGGCATGGGCTAGGGAAGAGGGTATGGAGTATTTCTGCATGAATAAAACATGTAACTTGCCAAACTGTGTCCCCCATCTTTCTGTATCATGTATACGAACAACTAAGGGAAAGAATGTGGAACCTTTCTTGTGTGTTTGTGTGTGAGAGATAGTGTTGGACTGTGTATCTGCTTTTCCGGCATGTGGAGAAGATTTGCCAGGCCAAAGTTTCTCAGATAATGGTTCTTGGTTCCCTGAATCATTAAAACCACAAGAGAACAGATAACTGTGTAATCTCTGCCTTCCAAAAGCAGCTCTATAGCTAATAAACACTTTAGAAGACTACCCAAGTTAAAATCAAACACACAAACTAAGTGTAAGCAGAAGGCGATCATACTGTTCTACTCAGATGCCTTTGCCACACAGCCTTCATGAAAAAGCAGTTTTTTGTAAATCATTTTTAAACAGCAAAGCTCCCATTGCCACCCCACCTCACCCGAATAAGTCATTTGTTCAACACTGGCTATTTGACACTGAATGTCAGTGCATATTGGCTCCAATACAATCACCACACCTGCTGGACTTTGTAAACCAGTGCTCTCCCCTCTTCCCTCACCAATACTGTTCAACAAATACCAACCTGAAAAGAGATGACCCTTTTAATTCCTTAATATAGGCTACAGTTTGGTTTGATTTATGGAAGACAAGCTGCCTGTTCATAAAATATGAATTTGCGAGATGCAGTTTATGAGAAACTTGGCTTTTGGGACACATTAATTCTAAGTGCAGATCCAACTTTCATGTTTTATAATATAAACTCTGACAGCTGTAATTTCAGATTAAAGATTTTTCATTCACATTCCCATCCTGATTGCTCTGCATGGGCCTTGTATTACCTTATTGTCAATAGCAAGTGTTCGTCCTATTGGGAGTCATTTAATAACCAGCTGCCATTTAAAGTGGAGACAGAATATTTGTCTCAGACGGCTCATCTCAAGGCTAGTTTCTCTGCACAGAAAGCTGGGACTCCTTCAAGAAAAACAACAGCTGGACACACCATTGTCCTCCCCTTTTCTTTTGTAGAGCCTATTTAAAACCAACACTGACACTCTTTGTGAGTCTTTTTGGAATGCTGGCATTAGCTGTGGGTTTAAAAGTTACAGACTAATACTTTTGTGTTGAATGCTTTCATCTTCCCTTAATTGTACAACAGGGTCGTGTTCATTTTGTTTTCTCTCCCCATATGCTTAAAACAATGGCTAGTTTGAGGTGTCAATAAAACCCTGCCCATCATCTGCGTTTCCTTCAGGTTATTAATTTAATTTTGCATTCTGCATTTTTTTAATTGGAAACAAACAAACAAACAAACAAATCAACGAAGCAACAAACTTGTTTCAGAGAGGCCCTGTCTCTGATAAATCAATACAATTGGTCTATATAAAAATAGTTTCATGAGTGGCAATGCCTTTATTTAGAAGCTGCTGTTTAAATTTTCTTAACTTGACAGCTAGGGATTATCCTTTGTGGCTGTGATCTGTAACAAAACAAGAAGAAAGGATGTGTGTGTGTGTGCAGGAGATCGCAGGAAAAAAAATGGCCTCTTTCATGGCTAATTAAGCTAGAAAACAAATCAATCAGCAGAAATAGCTGATGAATTTATTATGTCTTCGGAAGCTTACTCTATCCTAATGTTCTTGATGTGCACTAAAAATTACTATTCCTACCATCTTATAGGATAAGCATTTACCTTTAAGCTTTACATCTATCCATAATATTGATCGGAGAATCTCGGGTAAGTAATGGAAGCTTGGGTTTATATAAGTGTGTTGGATATAAACATGAGAGCTGTGAAAACTTCGACAACCGAACCCTGGTGAATAAACTCACCCCCCCCCCCTTTAGATCATTTTTTATATTAGTGCAGGGTTTAAGAGCCTGTGGAAAAGCTAAGTGAAAGTTAATGGCACTCTAGAAGGAGAGGTGTAACCGCTAAGACCAGACCATTGTCATGTGTTCACAAGCCACACATGCCTATTTATCATTTGCCAGTTTGCAAGTGCTCATATGCATTTTGAATACATCATGAGGTTTTTGAATACATTAGTAAGATAGCCTGGGAAAATATTCAGCTTTTGTGGGTTGCAGTGCTAAATATACACCACAACATTGATGTTTCCCATTGAAATGTGAATACTTGAACCTGGTTGTTTTCCAACACTGGAATATTGTGGTCCTCTCAAAGCCGACATGTCATTTGCTGGTTGGTTAAATATAATGGCATACTTTTCAGAAAAGGAATATAAATATTTTACAGATGAGGTGAGTGTTTTGTTCTAAGCCTTGTAAACATGCATTAGATTGCGGTTCTCAGCTTTTAAGAAGTCCACAGATCTCCAACCAGGAAAATTATATCTGCTGTATCTTACTATTTCTGGTTTTTCTTATTTATTTTAATTTATGCTAACCGACTGCTAACCGACAGGCTATGCATCAGTTCAGGAGTCTCAATAACCAACTAAAAATATAGTGAACTTAATGCCTCAGCATAGTGTCTACATGGGTTTCCTGAATCTCATCATCTTAAACAAATGATTCCCTCTTTGTTTTAGCTTTATAATTAGCCCCCACCAATCTGACCATCTCTGTGATCTCGACATACCCTCTTCTTTCTTCATATGCCCAGAGAAATACATTTCCTTACATCACCATGATTAAAACTGCAATTCCTAACAATGAATTATAAGATATTTCAGGGAATTGGTTTTGAAGGTGCTTTAAGATTTGTTTCACACACGGACAACCACACACCCCTTTCTTAATATCAGGCACCCATTTGCATAGCACTGTTCACCACTATCCTGTGTGTCACACAGCAAGTCTAATAAAGAATCAAATCAGCTGCTCACTATGTAAATATCTTAGGATATGAGGGACATCTGCATTTCAATTACACATATGTGTGAAAAATAAATTATGCTGTCTTCATTATCATGATAGAGATGTTGCCTGTCCTGTATAACTGAAGGAAATGGATCAGTTTAAGGGACTGACACCAAGGATGTATTTTGAGGATAGTTTGTTTATTTCATGGATTTTCTTAGCTGCCTTTCATTACAAGGACCCAGGGTGAGATACAGCAACACAACAATCCTATATTAAAATCAGTTAAAAGAATTTACATCAGAAACATATAAGAATATGTGCATTATTGAACATTATGTGCAATACTGCATATTTTCTGATACAGTTATTTTAATGTGTGTTTAAGACTCTTCATAACAGAATTGTCACAGAAGATGCATATGATGTAGAACCTCAGTACACGGTAGTCTGTAGTAAAGGTTTCATTTTACCAGTTCAGAATTAGTTCTTTGTGCCCATGGAGATTTTTTCAGACATGAAAAAGCTATGGTAGATGCTATATTCCAAGAGGAGATCCAGAGGAGAAGAGAGATAAGCTTCTGTCCTCCCTGTCAATTCCTTGTTTTCTTGGTCATCTGTTGGGTCATTGTTTACAACTCAATCTTCTTCCTCCCAAGTAGCTACTTGCTCCTGAGGAGACCCTTGTTGGTAGAGCCTTCTGTAGCCCTATGCCATCTCTTGGTTTGCTGGGTCTTCTTGCTATCTTCACTGTTGAGACCTGGGTAGCCAGGAAGGAGAATCAAGATTCAGAATGTAGCTAGATGAGTTAATTGGTGGGGGCAAATGAAACATTCATGAGCAGTGGCCAGCCTGCCTTGGGACTTTGGGTAGTTTCTCCATGTCCTCAATTACATTGGGGTTCTCTGCATTCTCATGCTTCTTTCTCAAGAAGGAGTCTCAAAGCAATCTCTCAGAGAACAGGCATTGCTTGTTTGCTCAGGATTTTAGATATCTCAAAATGGAATGCTCCCTCTATAGACGTTAAGCTTCTAGTCCTCATTTCTGTGGTGGGTGGGCCTTGCTTCCTAGATCCTTCCTGGCATGCTTAAAACCTTCTCCATTTGATTAAGATGTAGAGGCTGCTTTCTCAGCATAGTCACTGGGTTCTTGTTCCAAGGGAGAAACTGCTTCCCATGTGTTCATCCTATTGAGCAGCTCTTCATTTGAGACACTAACCAATTTCTATTGTACTTGGTTATCGCATTGTTTAAAAGAAGTTTCCTAGATTTGTGGTGGGGTGGTGGTAGGCTCAAAAGTGGCACACTTTCAATAAACAGAGCTGCAAGTTTTAATTTGTTTAAACAATAAACAACAAAATATTTACTGAACAGTGGGGGCTAATTTTAATTGGCAAGGGGAATGTTAATCAGTACAGTTGAGGGTAAAGAACAACAATGTAGCTCAGTGACAGAGCATATTTTTTCCATGTGGCTTCCATTTTTCCTGTTGCATCCAAGTATAGCTCAGAAAGACTCTACCCTGCACCCCTGGAGAGCTGCTGCCAGTTCACATCAACAGTACAAAGACAAATGGACCTGTGGCCTGAATGGTACAGGGTTTCCCAAATTTGAGTCTCTAGCTGTTTTTGGACTACAACTCCCATAATCCCTAGCTAGCAGGAGTAGTGGTCTGGGATGATGGGAACTGTAGTCCAAAAACAGCTGGAAGAGCTCATTGGGTTAAGCCATTCTCCTGTGTATGAGGCTTAGGTATAAGGTATATATAGGTATAGGATATAGGCCTGGATCATATACTTATAATAACACAACCTTATTTGTTGAAAGGAAATGAGGAATGCTCAGTCCATGTGGAGACCCAATCAGCTGTTTCTAGTGAAACAGCTGCATGAAATGAATTTCTGTGTGTGAATACCCACCCTCGTACATACTGTTTTGCCTGGATGTTTACATGTTCCAAGGAGGTCCTTCTCAGTGTCCCACCACCAGTGACATGGAATTGGGCCTCTTCCATGGTGGTTCCCCATCTGTGGAAGGACTTCCCCTTCTGGAGTACAGCTGGCTCATATTCACCTTTTGGCACCAGCTTAAAACAGAACTATACTCAAAAGATTTGGGAATTGTTAGCTGTTCAGCTGAGTTTGAAGTAGATATTGTTCTGTAGTTCTAAGACTGATGTTATTTATTGATTTTAACTGCTCTCTGATTATTATAAATTTGCTGTTTTAATTGGAATTTTATTGGACTCTGTCCTGAGATCATGGTAATGAACTGTGATATATATATATTTTAAACATAAAAATATGTGGCAGAAATAGGTGCAGCACATGTGTGCTGCTTCACCACATGAGGAAGTTTGCTGACTCAATAAGTAAAGAAGCCTTGGGGTTAAGAGAATCCACATTAGATCTACTTAAGCAACCCATATGTGGATATACTTGTATATATACTATGCCTATATTATAATTAATTATATTATTGTTCCAGTTTAGGCTGATTTTTTAAAATAGAAAGTAAAGGACATCCCTCTTTGTCAGGCCATGCTAGACTGTCACAGACTTAATGATGTTCTACAGGAATATGGAGCTAGGCTTCATTTGAAGGTCCCAGAGTGGACTGAAATGTTAGATTGCCAGGGAGATACCAGTAATTATCCCAAATCAGAAATGCCTATTGCCCTCCAGGTGTTGTTAAACTACAGCTCCTGTCAGTTCCATCTAGCATGGCCACTGCTGGTCAGAGATGTGAGTTACATTCCAACATCTGGAGCACCAGAGATTTCCCATTCCTGTATTAAATTTTAAGTACACCCCAAACCTAGTCACTTTGAGCTTACCAAACCTAGTCACTTTTACAGAGCTTTCAGTAGAGCTTACCTTGAAAATGTGAATTTAGGATGGCAGCAATATTAACAGAGCCTTGGGAATATACTAATCATATTGATAATCCCCTGTGTGTTAATTCTGTTTTCATGTCTAGACTTTCTCACATCAAATAACAATGAGATTCACAGTTCCTCATTGTTTAGTTCAGTCCAATTCCAGTATGGAGCTTAGCAGGACATTTTCTGAAAACCAGGTATGTCAAGTCCTTAGTTAGACTGAATTGGGAGTGAATGAAAGAGACCACTAAAAATGAAATACTGCCCTTAAAGTTATATACAGCCAAGCTTTCGACACACACACAAGTACACACATTCCTATCATCTGAAAATAAATAAATACACCCATACACTAAATGGCAAGAGCTGGTGTTTCCTATTTAAACACAAAGTGGAGCACATTTGAATCAAGGAAAATTTGCAGAACCTCCCATTCATCCCAGCCCAGGCTGTGCTTGAGTATTTACTGTAAACAAACTTAGCAGACCTCTGGAGGCTAATGGGTCTGTTGATTGGTGTTTGTTCAGCACAGCAGGGTCTGGTGTGCGATATCTGGGCTTCTGTGTATTGATGAGTGTGGGCTGCTGGTGGGAGGTATAGTCTGTTTGAGGCTTGGAAGAGGCTTGTTAGCTCTTGGTGGCTGGGTTGAATGAAAGACTCTTGTTTATTTAGAATTCTTAAGTCCTCCAGAACTGCTGTGAAGTCTGTTAAGAGTTTCTCTTCTTCCACAGTGTTGCTCAGTGGAAGTATCAGGTGATGAAAGGACTAACATGATTTATCTGTGCTATAACCTCAGACATCTACCTTTCTTTTCAAAGTTTTCCTTTTAAAGTTTCTGTAATACACAAACTATGAACTCCAGACGCTTGAATGGGGCTATTCCAGAGCAAGCAATTTAAGGGGTTCCAGCAAAGATGTCCTTGTGAAGTATTGTGTGTGTGTGTGTGTTTTATCTATTTAAGAATTTTAGAGTAATGAATCAAATAAAATGCAACATTTATGGTCTGTAGACCAAATAAACTGAAGAAAATACAGAATTGTCCACAGGGACAAAAAGAAATGTGCCCAATTTTTTATGATGTAGAAGTGTGTAATTATAACTAGAAAGGCAGTAAAGGAAATAAAGGGAGTGGTAATATGCACTGTCTGTTTTGATGAGCTTTCAAAAAAGTATGTTGATACCTGATGAATTTTTGCAGTTGATGCAAGTTTACTGCACCATATTTCAAATTGAACCAGTTGGAATATATACATGGGCATAGCCAAGGGGGCCGGGGGGGGCAGCTGCCCCCCATCAAGTAAAACAATAGAAATACTTAACTAACTGACCATCAGTTCTGCCCCCCAAAAAAGTCCTGCCTTGCCCTAACAAAAATCACGACTACGCCCATGAATATATATGCATTTATAGTTTTCCTTTCTCCAGAATCAAACCGTTCCTTTAATTGTCTAAATGTGTCTTGCTAATGTGTTAATAGCTAAAATCAGTCAAATGCCCAAGGTCATTTTACATTTATACATGGACATAGATACATGCACAATGGATAAATTTGATCTGCTGAAGCCATTCATTTTACCTAGGAAAAATACAAGAGAAAAGTTCCGGGTCGGCGCCATCGCCGAATGGCGGACTCCCTCCGAGCTCCGGAGGGAGTCGGCTGGGTAGGGGTCGGGTCCTGCCGTGCCGGCGACGCGGGGACCCTCAAAAACCATGGGCGGAGATGCCCATGGACTTGGTGACTCGGCGGGTACCGTTTGCGCCCCCCGACCCACGAAGGAGCCTTTTTAAAGGCTGCGGAGCGGGTGACGGGGGGGGGGTGTGGTGCTGTGAGTCCAATGCTTCCCCTGCCCAGCGAAGCCGCATGCCATTCGGCGGAGAGCAACGACTTCTTCTTTGAAAATTTCAGATTTGGACTAAAAGGAACAACCCGTGAGTAAATTGATTGGACTTAAAAGGGAAATTTGATCTTTGAATTTGGAGCGAGCGGGGGGAGTGCAAAAAGGAAGCCCCCCCCCCCCGTTGTAGATGGCTCAACGCAAGGATTTGACAACTAAGATCGAGAGATGAACTTGTTTACCTGAGAAAAATTTTTAACTTCACGAAGGGAAATTACAATAATTGTGCTGGAGGAGAAGACTGATTTGTGGGAACTAAAATGCAACCCCCCCGGGAACCGGGAACGATCCGCTATGAGAGACTGGTGAAGAGACACAGAAACTTTGACAGCTGTCAAAGTAGCTGTCAAAGCAGGAAAATAAAAGAGAACTTTGTTACGATGGCTTTGCTGGTTAGATTTGTTACAATTTGGACATAAATTATTGGAAATAAAGGCAACAAGTTATTTGACTTTTGGGTCTGATTTTGAAAGAAATTAAGTTACCATATTCCCTCAAGAGGGAGGCTGGGACATTGCAACAGTAGCAGCAAGTGGAAAAATACTATGAATTTGAGCAGGATCTGTTATCTCTTGGGAAAGCTGCAAAAACGAAGCATTATTTTGTCTACAGAGGTTTCTATACTAAAGGAGACAATGGATTTATCTATTGAAGAAAGGAAGGGACTTGACGCAAGTTATGTTCCTGAATAACAAAAGCCTCTGTGGAGAACAAGAAGTTTCTGAATTAGAAGGTTTCTGCAGCAGAACAGGAAAAAGCAACCTGAGGAATAAGAGCTGGACCAAATTTGAAGCCGGAGTATTTGGAACATCCAGACTTTAAAAGGATCAAGAAATAGAATTTAAGTTAGACTCTTAAACATAGAGGTCTGGATGGAAGAACAATGACTTTTTCTGAGAGTTTTTTCGAGATTGGACTTTCTGAAATTAAAAGCTATCAAAAGACGGCAAAGTGGAGTTGAGATATAGACGTGGATACACCAGGCTGGCAGTAGACAATGGATGAACTTTGGGGATTGGAACCAGGGAATGGGGGGGGGGGAGAGATTTGGAATCCAAAGGCTGTAAAATTATATATTATTTCTTTCTTTACTTTTTTCATGTTTGTTGTTTGAAAATAGGGGAATTCGTGGAAGGGAAATGGGGTCGATCTTAGGGAATTATATAAAATATAAGGAGAAATGGTTCATTAAGATAAATAAGATAAATTAATTTGGAATAAATGGGTTATTTAAAATTACAAATAAGGTTTTAAAATTTGGGGTAAGAATCTGTGGAATCAATTTAAGGGAAATGGAATACAAGAGGGGGAGGGGGGGAAGTCCGGGAAAGATGCCACTGAAACCAAGTGTAAATCATATTTGTTTTTTCTTTCTTTCTTGCTATCTTTCCTTTTTATTCTGGAATTTTTTTAATAAATATTATTAAAAAAAAAGAAGAAAAATACAAGAGAAAAAAATGAAAGCTTTTCTTCTTACTATTTGAAGTAGTCTTCTGATCAAAATATTTATCAAACAAAATGAAAATCGCATTGTCTCATACCCCTTTACATTCATTTTTATGTTTACCATCCTTTTCTTAATACCAAGTTCATTTTAAGCAAGATTATTTTTTTAAAAGAATTTAAAAGGTTACTTACAAAGTACGAGATGCATTTATTTAAAATCTGGTGTAGGACAACTCACGGCAATTTTGTCCGGAAGATGTACCCTCAAAAACCATCTCATTTTAATGAAGACTTGTTGACCTTGTTGATGTAAACCAAATGTTGTCTGCAACTTAGTTCACTCAGGCAAAAGTTTGTGACCCTTAACCAGCACATTAACATGTCTAATTGTAACTGACAAGGCAATTTCCTGGTTGCCATTGTTTGAGACAAGCAGAATCCACAAGCTACCAGCAATCTAAGACCTTTGACTGTCATTTTAACACTTTTAATTCTAATTGACAGAGCACTTAGGCAAAAACTATCCAAACACAGCTAGGTAACAAAATGAAAAAGAGGAAAAATAAAACCTATTGTTCTGCTTATTTAATAAACACATATTCTTGCTTGATATTCAGCAATTCAGAACCATTAATGATGCTTCTTTCCACACACACCCAAAAAAATGGGCAATCAAAATTATTTTTTTCTTAAAGCAAAGAAAAATATTTTTCTTCTTAAAGTTTGCTTAAAGCAAACTGTTGCCAATTATTTTCAGATTCTGTTTTAGTATCCCCATAGCTGTTTTTGGTATATCATTTGCAATTGCTGCGTTGCTGCTGTAGATGTAAGGCTTCTATCACAGGTTACCTTTCCCTGGAATTACTTTGTCAATGCATTCAGCTGGTCACAATCAATGGGGGAAAAGTTTGCTCAGATAAGTGAAATGGAATTCTTTAAATGTAGCCCATAAGAAGCTATTCTGATGATTTCCTAAATAGAATAGATAAGCTCTGTATTAAAAAAAATAATAAGAGGGTAATCCATAATACAACATAATGTTGACTTGTACAACATTTTCATGCACGTCAATCATGGCGTAAAACATGAATAAGATTGTGTTTGAACTGTCACCTTTTTGTTTGATTATTTGATTAATTGTTTTGTTATAATTTCCAATATGTTTCTATTTCACTGAAGGACTTTAGAAGAGAGCCCTCCCATGGCTAATGCAAACCCAATAAATTCCTTTGGTTGTAACCAAACATTGAGTAGCTTAGCGGATAAGATATCCACTTAAAATGGGGGGAAATGATACAGTTCTCTTTTCAAGTTTACTCACACAAGTCGTCTCAATGATTTAAATGCAGCACAAGATGATTCCTGACAATGAGGTACAGATGTCTTTCCATCTACAAGCAAACTTAGCATTATTAATTAACACAGCTGGAAATGTTTAATGCAAAGAACCCTAAATCGGGTACCTGTTCTCTTATTGCTAGTGCCCTAGCTTTGCTTCTGAATTATGGTCTAGATCCAAAGAATCTTGATGAAACTAGTTCTGCATGCCCACAGGAATTTTGGACTTCAAACAGCATAAGTTCTTTTGAAACTGATGTGAGTTTTTAAAGCATGATAGACATGACGTTATGAACATAAGAAAAGCCCTGTTGATTGGACAAAAGGCCTATCTAGTCCAGCATCCTGTTCCCATAGAGGCCACCCAGATGCCTTATGGGAGGTCAACAAATTGGGCATGTGTGCAACAGGATTCTGCTCACTTGTACTCTCCAGGAACATGCCTCTGTAATCGGTATTCTTTGTGATCTCCATTCTTTTGAATGCATCATTATTATTTGCACTTATTGTTGACTTCTTCTTCTTTTACAAAAAGTAACTCAGAGTGAATTGCAAAATAGTACAAAGATTAAAAGCAGACTAAAATGAAAACAAAAACCTTCAGACAGACTAAAATGAAAACAAAAACCTTCAGACAGATAAAACCTTCAGTACATATAAAAGGTAGATCTAAGACATCCTATCTACTGAGAAGAATCCACAGATATCTAAAGACCTCCCAATGGAAAGCCAAATGCCTGGGCAAAAAGAATTGGTTTTGCCTGGCCCTCAAGGTAGGCAGTGATGGCACCAGCATGCCTTCCTGGAGTGAACATACAGCAAGCAGGGAGCCACCACTGGAAAGGCCTGTTCTTGCATCACCACCCTCTGCACTTGCCTTGGAAGGGGCACATAGAGAAGGGCCTCAGATGCTGAATGCAGGGTCCAGGTCAGTTCACGTAGAAGAAGCGCTCCTTGGGGTCTTGAGCCACATAAGGCTTTATAGGCCAATACCAGCACTTTGAATCGAGCCCAGAAGCTATTTGGTGTGCATTGCGATCTTACCAGAATGTCCATATCAGACATAAGCAAACTCGGACCTCCAGAGGTTTTGGTAATACAATTCCCATTATCCCTGACCACTGGTCCTGTTAGCTAGGACTGATAGGAGCTGTAGTCCAAAAACATCTAGAGGGCCGAGTTTGCCTATGCCGTGTCTATATACTCAGACCATCTTGACCCAGTCAACAATCTGGACACTGAATTCTGAATCAGCAGCAGCTTCGTATACACAACCCCCAAATGTTCCAACTAAAAATCTAAGCACAGCTTTTATTCTTCCTTGATGGGAAATCTCTCGTTCTGTGTTACCAGGCTGTTTTTATCATGTTTGAATGGAAAACAATCAAACTTGGATTAAGGAAGAAAGGAAGTGAATACAATGAAGCATTATAATAAGCATTTGCAAGGCAGGCCAACATTTTTGCCTTCAAAATGGAGAGCGTAATATTAGGCGGCAAGTGACCAAACATTCTCTGCAGTCGGGCTTTGATGTGCAATGGTGGGTGGGCCCCCAGCCATCTCAAGTTATGTCAGTGCATTTCCTTTCTAACATTCTCCCTCTCTAACGCATCATCCTATTTCTTGAACCTAGAAATACCCAGAGGTCACATATCTCTGGATTTTGATGGAGTGAGCATTTTTAATTCTTTCTCTCTGCTTTATTTTTTGTCACTTAGACGTTCTTGCACTGACTGTTCTTTTGAAGGGCAAGATTTCCTTGCCAGGTGGGTATTCCCAAATTCTCACAACTCTGCTCATATGGTCTTTTATCAGAATGTCTCTGAGCAGTGAGAACTCATAACTCATATGAATGGGAAACAGTTGGGGGCTTGCCACACTTCATCCCACTTGATTGTTGACATTGTTAGCAGCTGCTACTGTCGATCTATCTTTTACCAACTGGGAGCATATAAAAATGTTATACATACAGCACCAGTCCCTCCTCTCTGTCTCTCCGTTTTAAGCTAACACAATCATGGCTACACATCAAGGGGAAAAACACATCCTGAAATTGTTAAGTTTTCCATTCATGTTCATTGAAAGCCACTCAAGTATATTATTGGAGTATTGAAAACTTTGCAACAGTCAAAAAGCCTGGTATGAAAAACATACAGTGTAGTCTCATTTAGAGACCACCTCCTTTCCTAGGACACTTGGGGAGTTTTGAATCCCCAGGTCTTCACAGTGTTAATCATCTGTTAAAATGGACAGATGCGGGCCTCATGGTATCTCACACAGAACAGGGAACTGCTTCACTTATTAGCAGTGGGACAAGAGGTTACCAAACCTCATCAAGGCATCTCTATAAATGATGGGAAAGGCAGAAGGGGTGCAGAAAAAACATTTCCAGTCCTATTAGGGATACATCAGAACAGGAGGTAGACAATGCTTCTTTCTCTTCTTCCTTGGAGTAGAGGGGGGTAGCAAAGGCTTATCTTCCACCTTTGTGTAGACTACGGTGGCTCATCTTTCTCAGTCCAAGTGCTACATTTACTGTTGATCAACACTCAGAGGGTGACATGCCAGTGGATGATATGGCCAAACATATTGGATTGGTTACCTCGCCCACTGTCACTTACACTCACACAACGTTCACAAGCAGATTTGCAGATATCCATGATCATATACCCCACCCAATGGTCAACAGGTGGGGTTCTTCCTCATCACAGAACTTCAGTGGGGAGAGAAATGGCTCTCTCAAACCCAGCTGGTTAGGAGGCTAAACCTCTTTCAAAGAGATAAAGATGGAGAAAGAGAATTAGCAGCTATTCTGTTGGAAGGGATAAGCTTCATTAACTACGGACGCTGAATTTTGGGATCCCCTCCGAACCCCTGTTTTGAGAATCAATTGCTCAGTTTGTGGGGCACTGACAAATGTGAGGATTTTGCTGCAAAATGCTGCAAAACTATTGAAAAACGTTGGAGTGAATTAGACAATGTTGGGTTTCAGGGTGTTAACTACAAATCCTCGTTTGATATGTAAATTATTCAGTTTGGGAGTCGCTGTAAAAAGTGGGAGTTCTGCTGCAAAACCACTGCAAAACTTGGGCAGCAGTTTGGATGGGATCCCAAATTTTGAGGTTTGTAGTTAATGAAACCGAAGGGATACATCCTTCCCTGGATGTACCTTGATGTTACTGAAAACGAAGAGGCAAGAGAAGCTGTTATCTTGCGGGATATTCTAAGCAGGATCCCATCTTAGTATGGTAAAGGTAAAGGTACCCCTGCCCGTACGGGCCAGTTGTGTCCGACTCTAGGGTTGTGTGCCCATCTCACTCAAGAGGCCAGGGGCCAGCGCTGTCCGGAGACACTTCTGGGTCACGTGGCCAGCGTGACGAAGCTGCTCTGGCGAGCCGGCACCAGCGCAACACATATAAACGCCATTTACCTTCCCGCTAGAAAGCAGTACCTATTTATCTACTTGCACTTTAGGGGTGCTTTCAAACTGCTAGGTGGGCAGGAGCTGGGACCGAAAGACGGGAGCTCACCCCGCTGTGGGGATTCGAACCGCCGACCATGCGATCGGCAAGCCCTAGGCGCTGAGATTTTACCCACAGCGCCACCCGCATCCCCCCATCTTAGTACTTTTTACTAAAAACTCAGGACTAAACTCAGATTCTGCCAAAGATCCAATAGGATCCTAGTAATGCTGCTTCCATCACACCCTCAAGTAGCCACCCAGCAGAGCTCTTTCAAGTGGTAAAGAAGCTGGTACCACCTGGCTTGTTTTATTGCATAGTTTAATTAAGGAAGTTTTAATGTTCTGATCAAATTATTATCATATATTTTAATGACACATATTTTATAATTGCTTTTACAGCTGTAAACCCCTTAGAGGCTATTTTGGTGCATAAAGCTGTATATAAATCAATCAGGCAGTAATGTTGCTGGAGGAGAAAGACACCGGTGTGTTTAAAGGGGCAGCTGCAACCTGAACATCAGCTGATTATTCCATTCTAGTTGCCTCTTTAAACTTGGCTGTGCTTTCCTTCCCTCTTCCAAATGCTTTGTGGAAATGTTGGAATCCCTCAAGCATCTAGTACAGAAGAGAATTTATTGTCAGCAAATTAGGCACACCATCCTTGTACTGTGAGTCTTCTGGTTTGTTTGTTTTTAAAATTTTCTCCAAGGTGACCACAAAAGCATGGGGAAGAGTACTTGGAACAGCTTTGCATTTCCCAGTTTCTTCCAGATGAATTCATGTTTGCATGAGACTCCATATATTCACACTGGAAATGCTCAAGGCTTTTCAGCAGTCCAGGCTCCACTGGAACCCCTCACAGGAAAAACAAAACAAAAACCAATTAGCAATCAGTTACATTAATTAAGAGGTTTGCCTATAGGAAAAAGCCAAGCCTTAAACAATTAGCAGCTAGGGATTACCTTTTAATAAACAAAGCTCCTTAAAACAAACAAACAACACCTGTATGAAAATGTTTGTTTTCTCAACACAACCAAGTCCCAGCTTTTCCATCTTCTCCTAACCCATTTCAGATGTTGGTGAGGGACATATTAGAACCCCTTTCCTGAATGAAATCTCTTCACTGAAAAGGGATGCAGTATAAAGAACAATTGTCTAATGACTGAAGTATGCTCATTAAAATCTGATATAAAAGAAATGTCAAGCAGCTACAGCTGCTGTTGACATCACTTAGGCTGCAACCCTATATGCATTTGCCTGGGAGTAAGTGCCATTGAACTAAGCTGGTTTACATCTGAGCAGACACACATAGAAATTGCAGAGGCCCTCAGGCTGTTTATATCAGCCTGGGAATGGAAAAACAGTAGATTTATTCCTTTGTAGGAACAGGAGAGAAATCCAATTTCTTTTTTCCCCTTTTTTGTTTTAATAAGAAATTATCTAATTCACACTAAATGAAGCCAAAGGCATCCTTTGAAATCTGCACTTCCCCAAATTTTGTGATCCAGTTCTCCAACCACACAATGTGTATGAAACTGTATATATTAGGGGGATGTGTGCATAAAGGGCTTATATTAGTGAAAAGCATCTTACATAACGGTAAATGCATTATATCAGGGGAAACTGTATGTGTGTACAAACTGTGCAATAATGTGCATTCGGTGTTGGACGGAGGTCCTGTGCACATGATGTCATCTCCATGTTTTCTCTCTCCCTCACTCTTCGTTGCTCTAAAACACATTCTTCTGGAATGCTTATATTCTCCTTTCTGCCAATAATGTACTTTACAAGCACTTTTTTGCCTAAATGTGCACACAGAAAGTGCTTTCACTGGGTACCTCCTATTAGGGCAGACCTGCTGCTGTTACAGGGCTGTGCTACTCCCCGTCACAATGTTTAACTTGTCTATGGATGAAATAGGCAATATAGGAAGTGGTACAGTAACTTAGCTACCTCTATACCCTCTATATATATCCACATATATATAGCATATATATATATATATATATATATATATATATATATATATATAGCTGTATATATCCATACAGCATTTTCCAGGCCCTCTCTTTCAAAAGACCGCAAAATTAGTTTTTGTTTGTAATAAGGTATGCACTTTTAAAGGCTTTAAATTATGGACACAATCTGACCAATGTTAAGTGCTCTTGGGCAGTGCTTTTTCTACGGCTTACTCAAGGGTAAGCAGTACCGGCACCTCTTTTGTTGTTGTCAAAAAGTGTGACACCCACCCACCTCACTCACACACGAAAACAAAGATCACCACAGCCAATCACAAACAAACAATCACATCCTAAGCCAACCCCAACCTCTCTCACCACCAAAGGAACACAAGTGAACAACACAAGCACGCTGACACCAAACTACATACATTAAGCATAATAGAAACACCGCTACCCCACCCCACCCCCATCCATCTCCCCTCCTTCCACCCTCCTTTCTTCTTTTTTTTTCTTTTCTTTTTTCTTCTCCCCCTAATGCCTCAACAAATGAAATGGATTTGTAAAAATGTTACACGAAAAAAAAAATACGAGGCATTACACTTACACTGTAAAACAAGAAAACCCTTAATAAAATATATTTTTTTAAAAAAAGTGTGGCACTTACTGTAACAACTTCATGGTGAGTACCAGCACTTAGTTTTCTAGGAAAAAAGCACTGCTCTCGGGTCTTCTGATGCCCATGCAAAATTCAGCATTATCTTAAATCTGTCCTATTCCACCAATGAGATGGAAAAGTAACTTCTGTTAGTTTTGCATTGAGGGTTTTGTGTGTGATGGGATTTTTTTGGTACCATGTTGAACTAAAAGAGAACTGTGCGATAATTTATGCCATTCATTTCCATCAGTCTTGCATGAGAACTGCTCCTCTAGTGAATTGCACTTATATGTAACTTCAAGCAGACCTGCTTACAGAGTACAGAAGTACAGTAGTACAATAGGCAGCAAATGTTGCCTGTGTACAGAGGCAGCTTCAACGGGCCTTAGTGGTTCAGAAATGCCGGCACGCTGCCAAGCCTTATGCAGGGAAACATTTAACACCTTTATAACTCGGCTAAATCTGGATGGAATTATATGGGGCAAAGAAAAGATTCTACTGTAGCCAGAGGGACATGGGGAATTCCCTCGAAGAAATATCAAAAACAGGCTGCATTTAGAATACAAAAAGATCCAAACTATAAAAGTGTGTGTGTGTGTGTGTGTGTGTGTGTGTGTGTACACTCAGAAACATACACATAGAGAATGGTATGATGTATATATTGTTAATATTAATCATCATCATCATTATTAATAATAATAATACAATTTTTTATATAATGATAGAGAACACCACTTGACTGCTGGCTGCGCCCACAAAATCTGCTTCAGAGGGTCCCCATACCCTCTGATAGGGATGTCAAAAAATTATGATGGAAATGGAAAAGGAGATTGTCAAGGTTCACTGATTTGTCCTATATCCAGAATGGAAGTCAGTCCAGCAAACATAATCAATATTCTCAGTCCACAAAGAACATGTAATTTATAATTTCATCCCATTTGCACTGTGCTTCCTTTGTGTTGAAATGACTGGTGTGGAATAACATAATACTAATGTAATTAATAATGTAAAATTCCACTATGGCAGAAAACAAGACCAATAATATACCGTATTTTTCGCTCTATAACACGCACCTGACCATAACACGCACATAGTTTTTAGAGGAGGAAAATCCGTAGGCATGCCACCCGTAGGCATTCCCTCCATAACACGCACAGACATTTCCCCTTACTTTTTAGGAGGAAAAAAGTGAGTGTTATGGTGCAAAAAATACGGTAGTTTGTTTTTTTGTCAGAAGCTGTACTGCACTGGAAAGGAAAGACTGCTGCATGCAATGAATAAAAATCAATGTATTCATAAATCTCTATTTTCTGGAGCCAAATTTGAGAGTTCTGAGGTGATGGGGAAAGAGAGACTGGAAGAGACAGGAGGGAAATAGGAATTTCTTCCTGCTCATATGGAATTCTGTTTCGCAAGCAGAGCTGCAGCATTGGATAAAGCCAATTAGAAATATTGCAGACTGGAAAGGGTGACCCATAGATCTTGCTGGGTTTTTTTATGTTGTTGATTTTTTGATAGAAATCATATCGGCAGAAAAAAATTAAATCATAACTGATCAGAAAATCAGGTATTAAAAATGGGAGCAGGGATCCTTTTCATGCTATGGAAACCAATAAGAAGCATAGGAGGTACTAAGAAGTTCATAGGTATAGCAGAAGTGTGTCTGGATAAAATTGGTAAAACAAGGACACAAACTCAGCGTACCTACTTTGGAAGATATTAGAAAACACACAAAGAGGCTTTACAAACAATGCTCTCAGTAAAAGGAAGACAAAGGATCCGTTGGGTCATCTCAGAAGGAAAGACACAGCAGAGCATTAACAATAAGCTGGACTACTTAATGCTTCTGATGCCCTGCAGAAAGGGAAACATGCAATGAGACTGACTGAACAGTGGCAACAATGAAGATGGGGAAAGGTCACAGTTCTATATAATGAAGGAGCATGTCAAGGAATATTTCGACACACTGAATGAATGCAAGTCGGTGGCGCCTCATGACATTGGTTATTTAACCAAGAGACCTAGAGGAGTTAACTGGGTGAGTTTCAGAATATAAGAACTCATTAAAAAAAAGCTTGTTGATTGTATTGCTCTCACACTTACTGCCAAAAATATCCTTGCAATAGCTTCTGAACAGCAATGTTCAGAAGATCTTACACTACAGATCATCTTCACTGTGTTGGGTGGTCACACCCTGACTCCATATTTCTGGGCACAGGCTCTGGTCAAGCCTCCTCTCCTGCCAGGGACTGAACTGGGACAACCAAACTGCAGAATCTCCAGCAGGAAACTGTTGCAGCTTGCATCAGGTCTGCTGGGAAGAAGACTCTGTGAAGCAGTAGTGACTAGTAGAACTGTGCGTGTGGGGCTGCATTGCTTCCAAATGCCAAGGGCCACTGCCCGTTACTGAGACAGACGAAATGCAAGGCAGAGGGGAGCAGCTCAGGGCAGGCACTGCATCAGAGCAATCCAATGTTCCTGCTGCTGCACCCGCACCATGCCAACCCTCCTGGTGCCTTGTCCCTCTCTCTTTCAGTAATTGGCAACGGAGCATGGTGTTGGGAAACCAAGTCAGCAGCACAGTCCTGCCTGCACTGCCCCACAAGGCAGTACAGTGGTACATTGGGTTAAGTACTTAATTCGTTCTGGAGGTCCGTTCTTAACCTGAAGCACCACTTTAGCTAATGGGGCCTCCCGCTGCACCGCCGGAGCACGATTTCTGTTCTCATCCTGAAGCAAAGTTCTTAACCTGAGGTAATATTTCTGAGTTAGCGGAGTCTGTAACCTGAAGCGTCTGTAACCTGAAGCATATGTAACCTGAAGTACCACTTACTGCACTGGAGGCCTCAGGGGGCCTTCTCCTCATTGAAACGAAGGGGATAACAGGGGATTCTGGGATGAGAAATCGCCCAGCTGTTGCAGGTAACATTCTGGGTCACAGGAAAGCAGCTAAAGGGAGAGGTGGTTCTGGGTGCTTTTCACAAACCATCTGGCTTTTTCTCAGGCATTTGTAACAAAGACTGGGATCAGAGGCATAGGAAGGGGGCTGCGGTGGGTGCGGTCCGCCCTGGGTGTCATGACTGAGGGGGTGACAAAATGGCAGGCGAATGGGCGGCACAGTTTGCTCCCGCCGGCAGCAGCTCTTCTGACCCGGCGGCAGAGAGTAGCCCTCCTCAGCCATGGCGAGGCGCACCCGGCCGCAGCAGCTCCGTTGCCGGGTCATGTCTGACCTGGCTGTGGAGAGCAGGAGGAGAGTGAGCAGCAGCTTCCCCGCCCCTCTCCCTCCCTGAACTGTGGCACCCTGCTCCCCTCAGGAGTGCCCCCCTGCCCCAGCCCCCTCGGGAGTGTGCCCACCCTGGGCAGCGCAGGCATATGCTCTGCTGCTGACTGCGATACTCAAGCCTTTGTAAATGAATAAGTTGAATTTTCACCAAAAAACACTACAAGGATCCCTAACTTAGATTTCTGTTGTGTTAGGTAGGTAGGCAGGCAGTTAGGTAAGTAGGTAGGTATTATTGGATTTTCATCCTACCCTTCTTCCCAAAGGAACCAAAGGCAGCAAACAACAAAGCAATAAAAGTACCAAAAATACCGAAAACATGTCCAACAAACCAACTATCCTCGCAACTAATGTTGTATCCAGTGCCGCTGTTATGCTTATGCAGCATATTTCTGCTTGCACAACATAACTTGCCCATTCCCTCACTTCCTGCAGCCCCCTGTGCATTCTCAGCATTTGCTCCGGAGCATATTTGGGGGTGGGTCACACAGGGAGAGGCATGGAAAGGGAAGTTCTGTTGCATAAGTGGAATGTCCCTTGCACAGCATTAGATACACCCACTGCTTTTTTTTTCTTAAAAAAATGTTTAGGGGTACTCTTATATTGAAATACTGCCCCTCAATTAGGCCAAACTTAGATTCACAAAATGTTTAGGGGTATGTGTACCCCTGTGTCCCACCAGAAAAAAGCACTGGATACACCCCAAGTTGCCAGATAAATTAATGGCTTCACTCAATATAAGCCAGGGGTAGGTAACCTAAGGCCCGGGGGCTGGATGCAGCCCAGTCGCCTTCTCAATCCAGCCCGCGGACGGTCTGGGAATCAGTGTGTTTTTACATGAGTAGAATGTGTCCTTTTATTTAAAATGCATCTCTAAGTTATTTCTGGGGCATAGGAATTTGTTCATTCCCCCCCCCCCCAAAAAAAAAATATAGTCCAGCCCACCACATGGTCTGAGGGACGGTGGACCGGCCCACTGCTGAAAAAGGTTGCTGACCCCTGGTATAAGCAGTTTCACATGTTCATATAAAACAAGGAGAACAAATAGGGTGAATAAATGGTATACTGTAGTTCCTGACTTTTCAGCTACAAAGTAAATTGGACTGATATGAACTTCATGTTGTAAACAAGTAACGCAGGGCTTCCTGTGTTAGCTGTTATTAATGGGCTTAAGCATTAATTTGGTTCTAACTGGTCTAGCATCTCATACATAGAATTGTAGTTGGCAAGGGAGCACAAGGGCCCTGTAGTCCAATCCCTTGCCATGCAGGAATCTTTTGCCCCATGTGCGGCTTGAACCCACGTCCCTGAGTTTAAGAGTCTCATGCCCTACTGACTGTACTCTGTACTTGAGTGATGGTTTCAAAACACACAATTCCTTTGGCAAGAATGGCTCAGGTTGCACAAGGTGATTTTATTTCATTACATTACATTTATACCACCTTTCTTTCCTTATGAAACACAAGGTGGTGTACCAAAGGTTCCTAGGCACACCCCATCTAGGTACTGGTCAGATTCAGACCTGCAAAGTCTTGGCCTCACATGTCTTCAGCCACAACCTGAAATAGTCATGATTTTCATAAGTAAATAAATATTCTGCTGTGAAGACAGGACAAATTAGGAAGGACCTAGACATTCAAACAGCCCAAGCTCTTCAATTGTGTACCCCATTTTTACTAACTGGCTATTGACGTTTCCTAAAGAGGAACAGCCACAAGTGAAAATCAGTTTTTACTTCTCCCAGAGCATTGTTGGAGGTAAAGAAGAAACAGTCTAGACACGATAGTGGATTAAAAAGTAGCAACAAGAAGTTAGAGGATTATAACAGAAGGCAAGTATAATCTTCAAAATCCTTTGTTGGGCTTACCTTGTATCAGATGTCATTTCTTCTTCTTGAATACTTTCTTAAAGACAATGCCTTTGTTGATAGTCTTCCCCGAGCATTTGCTCATGTACTTTGTTGGGGCTGGTTTGTGCTTGGCATATTTAGGTGTGGCCGCAGACTGGTATATCGGAAAGGAAATGCCAAAGACTTTTCTTCAACATCATGTCTGTTTACATTTTCCCCCTTCTGAAAAAGTGACGAGTTTAAACCATGAAAGAAAGCACTAAAAATGCCCATACGTCATAACAGGTAAGTGTCACACAAGTAGAAGCTTTATATTGTCATAGTGATGAGTTAATGCTCTGTTAAAGATGTTTGAACAGTCATAGCACCTTGGGCAGTGATCTTGTCAGGACCTATATAAACCCAAGTAAGGTCAAGCGCACTTACTGCTTCATTTGGCTGTCTTCAGAATGCTCAAGGTGCTACAGTAAAAGGATAAGCACACTCATTAGCCATCTTTATCAGTGCTGACCTCACACCCTTTTGCAGTGATACAGGAAATGACATTTCCTGGTGCAGGGTGAGATGTTGGATGTCATGGCTGCTTCCCTAGAATTCAGTGAATGTTGTATGTTCAGTCCCTGCTAGCTCTTTAGCACCACAATCAGCTCTCTAAGGAAGCTGTTTCTACATTACATTCACAGGTCATTGAAAGTGCTGGTGTATGTCTGTTAAATAGGGATGGGCCAATCAGTCAGTTTTCTAATTTTTCTGTTCCTATGTTCAGTTGCCCACATTTCCACATCAGTTTGCGATTTTAAAAACAAAACAAGAACAACCAGCATTTCTTTTCTTTCTTTCTTTAAAAAAAACAGCAATTTAGGGCAAATTTTTCTAAGACACATAATTTTGTGTACAATTTTGCCTAATAAACACATTTTTTGCAAAGTAGTTTTCCCTAATAGAATTACTTTTTGCATTGTTTTTTCCCTAATATATGGATTTTCATACACACATTACCTTAATATTTATGCATTTTTGTACACATTACTTGGCTGGAGAACTCCACTGCCCAGTTTGGAGATGGGAAAATTTTGAAGAATGACTCTATTTCCAATTTGCATATTGATTCAGAAGGATCAGTTCACTTTTGCCCAGGTAGGCGCATTATGTGACCCATGAGAGCAGCAAAATAACCAGACTGTACAACGGTGATGGATGAAATCAGGCCAAATCTTTATTGACAGCAGCAGGCAGGGCAAGGGTAGGCATGGCATTGGGTCCCAGGATCAGTTCATCATTCCACAAGCCCCATGTTGATGGAATGGATCCACTGGGTTTGGATCACTCCAAACCTGTATGACAGGAGTCAGCCAGTGCTGACCTTACTATGGGGCAAGCCAAGCAAGGAAGGTCTCACTAGGGGACCAGGGTGCAGATTCCAACCAGGCAGAAACCGAACCCACTCTTGGGTTTGCCACGGTCAATCCTCCCCTCAGGCCCCTTATGCCCGCCCTATACTATGTTGATCCTGACCAATGCCATTTCCACCCTAATACATACAATATTTTCCCGTCTAACAAAGGAAAGCCATAATTTCACCGAAGGAGAGGTGAAAACCCCCCGATCAAATGCCAGTCAGGTTGTGGGGGGCGGGAATCCTTTCTGGCCCTGTCAACTATCAACCCAAAATTGTTCAATGAAGGCTCTAACCCGAGGGTGGGCGGCCAGGAAGCTCTCAAAGCAAAATGGCTGTGAGCTCCAGGGGAAGCAGCCTTATATAGGCTTTCCCCTCCCCTCATCAGCAAGGGCTCATGGGACAGCTTTTTCCCATGAGCCCATCACACAGAGAAGATACCGGGCAAAAAACTTGCTCAGTATTTTGCTGCAATCTATAATGCCACTGGGCAAAGGCGCCCTGTGCTTATTGGGCACAGAACAGGGCTTAAATGCAAACTGAATCAAATCCCCCCTTGAATCGCTAGTAAAAAGCAGCACCAACAGTGTTTAATATGTGATTTATGCCATGTCTACAGTAAGAAGGCCTCTTTAGGTATTGTGCCTCTCATAATTGCGTCCCCTTTTCCTGACAGCACACTTCCTACCACTGTGCTTATATGTTGGAGGACATTCTGAAATGCACCACCTGATCTAAGTCTGAGGTCAACAGGGGTAGCATGGAATCAGTGAGCATGGAATCCCCTATTGCTTTACACAACTGTAATTCCTTGAGACTTAAATCCTGCAGAGAGATAGAAACTCTTCCTAAAAACCACCTCAGTGTTAAAAGAAAGAAAATGCTAGACAAGCAATGTCACTGCTAAATACTAATGATGGAAAATGGAGAAAATATAGGTATATAATATTAAAACAGCCATTTGTAATGTATGTTTTGTCATAACTTTTCACTAAGAGAGCTTTTGAGGTGACTGTCTCTGTGGGTTGGGAGTTGGAAGCCTATCGTTTACATCTGGATCAGTCTATGCAGAAAATGGAGCTGTGTAAGCTGGACAAAGATTGGTCTACTTGACCCAAACTACAAGATGTTTGAAAGGAGGTGGCTTAAATTTGTCAATGTTCAAATAACAGAACAGAGCAAGAACATAAGCTCAAAGTTCTGGAAGTGATTTACAAAACCCTATACAGATTGGGACCAGGTAACGTTATATACCCAACTGATCACTGAGCTCTGTAAGAGAGGGCCTCCTGCAGATACAGTCTCATCAGGTCCATCCTGAGTAATGCCCAGATGCAAATACTTCTATTAAAACTTCCAGAGTTGCATTGTGCTTCTTCCTTCCATTTTCTTCTATGACAGGAACCCACGCAGATCAGTGGACCACCCTGTTTTACATTGTTATACTAAGTGTAAAGGCACAAGGAAAGCATTATGTTTTTGCATGTTTTTTTATGTTCTGTGTGATATTAAAGTTGTGACTTTGTCATGGTGTTTCTTCCCATCCATTTTACCCATTTAAAATTCAAACGAGCTGTAAACTGTAACTTTTTATTACAGAAAGATGGACAACTTGCAATTGAGTTAAATCTTTGCGGAGACTAAAACTTGTTGGTCATCTTATTGCTCTACTTTCCTAATGCCACAACGACTTATTCCCCCCCCCCATTTTCTTTCTTTTCAAGATGTGCTTATATGTTTTAAACTATAACTTTCACTTTGGAGAGCTGTGGGATGATTTAGCACGCACCTTTTAACAATGATGACTTCATTCGACATGAATTAGAATGTGGGTTTCTAAACTCAATAGCACTTGCATTCTCCATGTTATACATGAAGCCTAGCTTGTCTGCCCTGTGAAATGAGTGAATCTGAACACATGAATCATAATTATTAATTTGAAGGCTGTGACATCCATTTGAAAAGAAATAAACAATGGCTCTTCTGTAGCATGAGTAATTTCAGCCCAGTAAAGAATTGTTTTGATAATGCAAACCAGAAATTGCTCAGGATGTTGAACATACATTGGGCCATTTCACATGGTGTGTGTGTGTGTGTGTGTGTGTGTGTGTGTGTTCTACTTTGCAACTTACAGACACAATTTGGAGACTGGAATCATTTGTTACAGATCACACATTTCTACAAGCATTTGTCAGGTTGCTGTTGTCTCATTTTCTTTTCTTTTTTTGGTTGTATCAGACAGTTAAGGAAAAGGTTGGTGCTAATGGAAAAAGATTGTTATGTGAGGGCAGTCATTCTCGGACAAAGCAGAACTTCAAAGAGGAAGCACATATGGTTTTGACTTCTATAAAGATGGCAGGTGGACATGAAAAAGGTTGATTTCAAAATTTATTTTCATGATAGCAGGAACTTCTTAAAAGTCCAGGGGGAAGATTAATTTTCAATTTGGAATTCCTAATAACTGAAACAAGATCATGATTTTACAACTTCCTGAGGTAGAGTTTGAGAGAGGCTAGGTCATGTTGATATAATAAACCAGTGGTAGGATAAAATGTAAGAGCCCAGGGTAAGCAATGTTTGGGGAAAGCTGTTCTAAAAGCAAAGCATATGTAAAGGCCAAGTCATTCCATTATTCTTTCCCCTGTAATATACCTTGAACAGAAAACAGACAAGTTCAAATGAGTGTTCACTGCAGGAACAAGCCTGGAGAATGCCTTGTCTCTTTAATTAAAATACAATCTAAATATGCCTAATTTTGTTTGTCACATTAAATAAATTTTGGTTTTAAGAATTTCTCCCCTTTATATTCAGCCCATCTGTTAAATGTATTATCCAACCCTTTCCAATGTTTACTTGTATCTGATGCAAAGCATACATTGGGAAGGAGGAGAGCTAACCTCCACATGACAGCATTTCATTACAGTTTTATGGTCAGACTATTGGAGTAAAAGCTGTTCCTGTGAATTAATATGCATGTTGCATAGCTTATTTGGGTATAATATGTTCAAGTTTTCTTAAAAAAATATTGTAAAGAATTAAGATAAATGCCTTTTCACAGCAAGAGTCCATGCCACAATGGGTGTCAAATATGAGGATGGAAGGGAGTCTGCTTGGTGGTCCATTTTCAATGCATTCCTCCAATTGTGCTAGTTTTGAGAGCCAGTGATGGTTATTTTTCCCTCCTGAGATGCAGCACCAGGAGTACAAACTAGGAATACTGCCTAAAGAGTTAGCATTTTTATGACCCTACTGCAGTCTTTCATGGGTGCAGTTTAAGGAATGGGAAACAGGTACCAAAGCTTCATGAAGCTTGATGTATTGGGCTACACTGCCATGATTGTAGGGCTTTTCAAAAAACATTGTAGC
Organism: Podarcis cretensis; assembly: GCF_951804945.1. Classification (NCBI taxonomy): domain Eukaryota; kingdom Metazoa; phylum Chordata; class Lepidosauria; order Squamata; family Lacertidae; genus Podarcis; species Podarcis cretensis. The sequence continues at coordinate 26,204,266 of NC_137178.1, forward strand.
AGTTCTCAAATTTGCATAAATTGAAGTCGGCAATGCTTTTGTCATAAAGTGGGTTGGAAAAGCATCTAGCTGACATGCTATTTGGAACTATGCATATTCCACTGCTCCAGGGGACTACTGCACCAACACAAAATAGAGTCGTACCTTGGAAGTCGAACAGAATCCGTTCCAGAAGTCCGTTCGACTTCCAAAACGTTTGAAAATCAAATTGTGGCTTCTGTTGACTGCAGGAAGCTCCTGCAGCCAATCAGAAGCCGCAGAGGTCCCATCAGATGTTCAGGTTCCAAAAGAATGTTCACAAACAGGAACAATCGCTTCTGGGTTTGGAGCGTTCAGGAGCCAAAACGTTTGAGTTCCAGGGCATTTGGGAGCCAAGGTACGACTGTACTGATACACGATATCCTGTGAAGCTCAGCTTTCCAATAGGAGTTTCTAGCTCTTCTAGACATGAGAAAACATCTGAAAATTTGTTGTCTGTTGTGGAATCTACACACATATAAAAACCATTCTGAAAATTCTTAATTATTAAAAATATATAATTATTTGCTTTGAGAAACTCCATTATTCACCTACAGGGATATATATATATTAAAGCATCTTAAGTAAGGAGGGTAGAATATTTGATGCAAAGTTAACACCAGAATCACTGCTTAATTTACAAAATTCTGGTTGCAGAATTTGGCTTTCCTTGGTTCAGCAGTTGGTATTTTCCCAGTGCAGAATTGCAGAAACTTTACACTCCCCTGCTTTTGGCATCCCCTTTCCTCGTCAGTGGTAGAAATTCTCCCCCTTAGGCATCATTCCAAAGAAGACACTGGGGAATATCATTTCATTCATCGCTTATCATATCCTTGTGGCCCGTGGCAAATGCCAGCAACAGATCCTTCCTGTGCTCAGTGCACTATTTCTTCTTTGAAGCTGCTCTGGAGATGGTGCAATCTTGTGTAAAAGGGACTCCCCTGCCAAAGAGATATTAAGTCAGCTTTTCAGCTGCTGCTTGCATATCCCTTGGCTTTTGATTTATTGGGCTTTTGCTTTGAAGCTCATTTTATTTCACTAAAGCCCATAGGAATCTCAATTACTCTGCTGCATTTATTATTTTCTTTAAATGTAGCTCACCCTGTCATTAGGGACAGGTAACAACAGCTCCCTGCCCTATTCATCCTTACTGTGATGCTGTGATGTGCCATTCTGTTGTTCCCATTTAGCAGATTGGCAACCAATACTGAGAGACAGAAATAGGATGAGGTGAGACCATCAGATTCGTTTCGCCTCAGTTTCCAATTTTTAATTATTATTTTTTTGCAATTTTATGTTCAGTCTACATCAGTTTGCATTTTTTTAAAGTGCTCATGAAAATTTGTCAGCATTTTTGTACTTCTCCCCTAACACACACATTTTGGTATGCATTTTGGCTATTATGCACATTTTACAATACAATGCATTTTGGTATATTTTCACTAATATATGCATTTATCCACACTTTCCCCAAGCATATGCATTTTGTTTTGTTTCTTATTAGGTTGGGGAACTGCATTAAAAAATTCAGAGAAGTGTAAATTTCAAAGGATGGTTGTGTTTCAGTTCATATATTCTTTCACATAATGTGAACTATGTTGATTCACCTTTACATGCAGACTGGATCAAATTTCTTCCCCATTCTTAGGCAGAAACTTATGTGAACATCCACAATGAATGCATGCGTAAGCTGCAATTTGAATCCAATTCTTCACTGGAAAGCACTGGCCATGGCATCCAAATTCACCTGAGCCCAATGTTCAAGTGGGCATTAATGAGGGAAGCTGAACACCAAATGACCTCATTCAATGGGCAGTTGCTACACCCTGAATATTTGGGGAGGCTGCCACTACAAATGTCACAAACCTTTTGACAAGATCTCTTTTATCAAATGGCCTCTGGCCTTCAGAGGCCCCATTCTACCAGCATCCTCCATTTACCACATTTCGAGCCAAACATTAACAGTGAAAAACATTTTGCATAGCCTTAGTCGTAACATTTTCTGGGTGGTTACATGCTTTGCATGGTAACGAACTGGTACAGATTTATCTGGTGGTAGTAATGTGAATGTGGTTGTGGTTGTAGTTGTGGTTGTGTGTGTGTGTGTGTGGTTCAATCACTAGTGGCTCTTAATAAGCAGCAGAGGTAGTCACATGTTCTCCTGGCAACTGGGGAAGAGGTGTGGCTAGCTATGGGTTGGCTATCCCAGAGCTCACCTGGCCTTGCCCTGCTCCATCCCTTTCCTGACCCTGAGGACACCTGTATATCCACTCCTTCCTTACCACAGGTCACTCCTGCTCACAATGGAAAGAGCTTTGTTTCATGGGAGGACATGTTTGAAGGGTCCCACTCTGCATTTCTGAAGGGTCCTGATTTGGTAGCATTCTAGAGTATGAGGCCTTCCCCACCACCAATGAAACCACTTCCAGTTAGCTTAGAGTGGGAAAAGCAAGGGAAGCAGACTGGCCCATGTGCCAACTCCATTATGAGTCATGCCAAACTTTGGGTATGGTGTTTAGCTCACAATGGGCTCAAGGATTCAAAATTCTCCCTGCTCTGACATTTACTGCTACCACTAACTCTATGATAGTTTTCTGCCCCCTTATCTACTATATTATATGCAGACATATTACCGAAAGGAACATTTGCATGAACTGCCTTTCATATTATTTGTGTAAGAGCTGCCCCACCAACCTTCCCAAAGAATGATTTTTGCCATGCAAACAATTAATTTTGTGTTTCATCACTTTTTTGTGTTTTTAATGACTTTTTCATGCTGCAACATAAATAAAAGGTATGTATGTGTTCTTGTAAAGTGATGGCTCTTTGGGCAAATCTACACCCTATATTTAACGCATGTGGCTTCCCCTAAAGGATTCTGGGAAATGTAGTTTGTTAAGGGTGCTAGCGATTGTTGCTCTGTGAGGTAAAAACCGTTCCCAGGGTGCTTTAGGGAAAACCGTGTGCTTTAAATCTTCACTGAATGAACTTTAAATGTATGCGGTGGATCTGTACTTTCTCTGTCTTACAAATATACTGTCTTGCAGGTTTCAGAAAGTGACATCATGGAGAATATGGACGTGATGCATTTTAGTACCCTGTTCTTCAACACCTGTTAAAGTATTTAGTTGAGTCACAGGGCCTCTTTCCCTATAATAGCAAGGTGGGTTTTTTAAAAGCCAAATAAAATTATTGGTTATAAATTATCAAAATGATTCCTGAATGGAAAACTACTTACTAAAAATTATTTCATAAATAATCTTGGGATTAAATTAAAAGAGTGGTGTATGGGGGCCATTAAAAAGAAAATCAACCATAAGATATTAACAATATGTTCTCTTTAAACCTAAAAAAATATTATGCGAGCTGGAACATTTGCCTGCCCTTCCAAATCATATTCCCTCCATGCCTGTTCCAAGACTTGGCCATTTGCTTTGGAAGAGAAACACACAGTGTTGCTGAAGATTGGAAAAAGAGCTTAGGGTCAAGGGTCGACACAGTAAGGGAGTTTGCTCTTTAAGAGGTTATCTGTGGATCTGCAAAGCCAAAGTGTAATTGGGTTCTGTGATGTGATTTTAGTGTGTAATTGTATATGATCTTGGCTAGTTTCAAAGACAAGCTTGGAAGATTTTTCTGGCTGGTTTGCGATAGCAATATTGGGCAGTCTATGAAAGCCTCTGATGGACAATTCGGCTACTTTGGGGCAGGGGGAGGGGAGAGGTATCTCAAATCATAAGGCCAGGGCTCTATGTTAATTATAAATTTAGCAGGCAATTTCTAATACAGATTGTGCTACCACCTGAAACTGAGGCAAACTCTGCAAATTAAGACACTTGGCTCGGTTTAGAGTGATTGCAAACAATGTAATCTCCCATTTGCTCCTGAGCATCAGCCTGTCCATTACACATGGGATGATTTTGCATCTTTATTAACACTACATCAGTTAACTGAATTGGTCTCCCTGGTCTCTTCCTCTTGCCTTTTGGGTTTATCAGATTTCAAGTTTCTGATTTTTTCTTCTTCCCATCTTGCCCTCCCCCTAACAATGTGAAACAAACATTTCCTATTGTTTTAGTTGTTTAGGCTTTCCTTGATTAAGCTGTCACTGCTGTCAGTTATGCTCTTATAAGCCTGCTTGGATCTATTTCATGTTAAGAAAAAGCTCAGATAAATCCAGGAAAGCTTAATGTTTATCCAATGTGAAAATAATTACTCAAAAGTGTTATTCTTAATCCAGATAATTAGAGTGAGGAAGGAAAGATCAGTGTCATTGTGAATTATGCCCTGGCAATTGACTCTTGGTCCTTGTAAGTTTCAGGTGAAGATGTGAATGGATAAAGGTTAGATTAACCATAATCCAAAGTATCTGCAACCTTAATCTGTTATGATACAAGGATGATCAGTTAAAAAGAGCTGGATTGTGGGATTGTTTCTGGTTGGATAAGATGCTGCTCAACTGGGACTCATCTTAAAACAATGCTTAGTACCATGTCACTGCAGCTGTAAGCACTTCTGCACGGCGGCAGACTGTCACACAGCTAAAACACAGCCAGCCTACTGGTCTCATAGGCAGCACTTGGTAACATTATCCTGCACAGTAGGATCTGTGTTTTGAATTAACATGCCTTAATGTTGGTCGTATGGAAAAATGGACAGGGATAGTTAGATAGAAAGGCTTTGCTTGATGACAATTAGAGTGTGTTTTGTAGAAAAAATGACACTCAGTGCTGATTCCCATAGACATAGGCATAAATAAAATAATTTGTAGCGTTACACAGAATCTTGAAAACTTTTTTTTTTTTTAAGTAACTTGAAGACTGAAATTTTACTTCAGGAAAAGGTGCTCTTCTGAATGAATGAATGAATGAAATATTTTATGGTCCCAGACCAGATTCACATACCGTACTAAGCGGAAATAAAACACAATAGAATTAACAATCAATATAACAATAAACAATATGAATATGACAGCCATTAGAAATGTGGTTTAGGTCTTAGTCTCTAAAATATTATCTAGAGCTTGCATCTGAGGCCTTAGTCTTTGTAATAGCACAGCTTGTTCCCTGAGTTTTATGGCAGCCGTGCAAAATTTGGCCACCACTAGCGTGATCTCTGGATCCTTATCCTCTATCAGGGATTTTAAGCATTGAGGTTCAGACCCACTTGGAATAGAACAGGGGTGATAAAAACTGAATTATTTCTTGATAATTCATTGAGCAATTCATTAGGAATGTTGTTAGCCATGTTGTTTGAGGCTGGTGAGAACTGGCATCCAACAACAATTGGAGGGCACCACTTTGGCAACCTCTGCTGTGGAGGCCAAGAGACCAAGCTGTCAACCAGTGAACTCCAGCTTCAGATCTCACCACCACATCAAAGTCCCTTTCTCCCAGCCCCAGATCCCTCTCTCCATCACCTCATCCCACCTGCTATACGGGCATAATAATACTGGGCTATCATAAGAGAGAGTTGTAAGGTTTCCTGAGATATGAATGATTGGGAACCCCCTTGAGTGAAACATACATGTTATGTATTACTGAAATAGGTCATTAACCCATTATCTGCACTGGCTTTGTTTGCATTGTCCATTATATTACTCACGTTGATGCAAAACCATTTAAAAACTCTTAGTGTGAGTTACTAACGACAGCGTTAGCTACAAAAAGCCATTTATTAGTCATTTAATATCTGTGGTGATATTGCTTCTGGTAACAAACCCAGCATGTGGGACCCAGGAGGTGGCTCAGTCAAGGGAATGGAATCTTCTGTCAGTTTCCAGCTCCCCTAGGCCCTTGCCAAACATGCTACCTTAATGTTCAAGGGGTTTGGAAACAGAATGAAGGAAAACATAAACTTGCTGTGAGAAATCCTGTTGCTAGCTGGACAGAATGGTCATTTAATACCCACAGGCCACTAGGAAAGAAGAAAATGTCTAAGGCAACCATGGAAAACTGTACAGATTAGCACATATTAGTCATAGTTCCATCTATCAGGTGCCTCAGATGTTTACTTTTTTGTTTCAGACAGGACAGGTCTGAATGGAATTCTTTGCACCACACTTAATTTTCCTCAACTTCTTTTTTCTTTTTTAAAAGGGGTACTTTTCTAAAATAATTGCCAAATGAGCATTAGAAAAATGAGTGAGATATCATTACCTTTCACATTTCTTGAAAAAATTGTAGCATTACTGTGGAGAAAGGAGGAAATGGCCACTTATTCAAGCCTAATGTACCTAGTAGTGATAATCTAAGGTAGGCTTCCCTCACCTGGTCTGTTCCCCTCTCCTGCAATACTCACCAGCCCTAGCCAGCACGGTAAATGGCTAACAGGTTTTCTTTTTCTTCAAAGAAAAGCATCTGCTGTTGGCCAGAATTATGAATGGAGGACCAGTGGGTATGAGTCAAGGAGCAATAGCTCTGTTCAACCTCCTGGATTGTGTTTAAATATATAAGAATAAAGTACAAAATGAGTCATGTGCACTCTTGCATTGAGTCAATTTGGAGCTATTTCCTTGAAATCTCAGAGAAAGTTTAAGAACATAGGAATAGCCTCCTGGATCAGGCCAAGGGTCCATCTAGTCCAGCATCCTGTTCTCACAGTGGTCGACTAGATGCCTATGGAAAATCAGCATGCAGGATTTGAGCACAAGAGCACTCTCCCCAGTAACTGGCATTCAGAAGCATTGCTGCCTCCAACTCTGGGGGCGGAGCTTAGCCATCATGGTTAGTGGCCATCAATAGCCCTCTCCTCCATGAATGTGTCCAGTGCTCCCTTAAAGCCATCCCAGTTGGTTCCCATCACCACCTTCTGTGGAAGCGCATTGCTTAGGCACGGGAAAGATGCTTTGAAAAGACAGGAAGGAGATTTAGCAAACCAAAAGGGTATGATGAGTTCCTTAGTTTTATCAGAGTTTGGAAAGTTCATTTTTAAAAAGAAACTAATTTCAACATGCTCCAAAAGGAACTAATTCCAGTTCACATCCAGCCCTTACAAAGTGAACTAGTTCAGGTCATGTTCAGTTCACAGTTCAATTCAAGTTCATCCAAATGATCCTTGGCATTTTTTGATCAGCATACAGAATGTTGCAAGCTGGGGTGTTAAAATATAAAATATACCAAAAACAAACAAACCAAACGAACAGGTGAGTGTGAATAGTTTATTTTAATTCTCCCCAACGATTATGATCTTTAAACTGAAAGTCCCAAAGAGTCTAAAAAATAAAAAGTAAGAATTATCCTGAAAATGAACCCCAAAATGAACTTAATTCATATTCACTTCACCCAGCAATTATGGGAACTACTTTGGGGTGTAGTCCAGAGCTTTTTGGCCTTATTCAGTGAACATTAAACCAAACTAGTTCACTCCCCAAAGCACTGTGTTTTACTTTTGCAGCCCAGAGATGTCACAGCCCTAGCTTCTTTCTAAAGGAGAAGTCTATCATCATGAGCTGGCTTACTTAAGAAAAGTAGATTTGAATAAATAATGGGAAGTGCTGGCCAGTACGGAGCAGAACATGAGTGAAATATTACCTTAAGCAGTTTTTAGCTAGAATAACTAATATTGCCAATTTTTGACAGCAACTTGAATCAGATGAATGTACTGGTTTTGTCAAAGCATCACTCTGTTTGTGCCACACCATCTCATTCTTTATAGTCCCCCTTTTTCTCCCTCTCTCTTTCTACATTCTCTTTGCTAATGTATAAAACACATGCACCCCCATGGACTGAAGCAGGGTTTTTTTTTGTCTTTGTCTAATGGGGAATCAAAACTTTAGTTGGAGACAGAAAATATTTATGGGGTTGTCACATTAGAGAAGTGATGACAGAAAAGTCCCTATAGTCACAAATGAATCTGACATATCACACTCAATTTTGTGGTCTCTTTGGCTCCTGCCTAGCTAGTGTTTCCCTTGACATATATGTTACCATGCTCAGATTCTATTACTATTACTATTTTAATAGTTCTTTGATATGGAGAAAAAATGGTAACCAGCCTAAACATGTGAAAAATGAAATCAGCCCTATGAATCTTCAATATGCTGGGTTATATGTATTGACATTTTTCGAAGTCCATTTAGATTTATCCCAGTCAAAATTCTTTTAGCACAATACGACTCCAAAATGGATTTTACTTTCTGCTAATGTAAAAAATCAAATCAAATCACATATTGCATGTATATCCCACATTTTCCCCACGATAAAATCAAAGTGGGACACAGTATGTCCAGGTAGCCTCACATCTAAGCAATGATCAGATCCAGACCCGCTTGGATTCAGCAATGTGGCTGTATCATGTGCCTTTATACCAGCACTTCCATTCTCAATGCAGCCACTTAGAAGGAAAGAATAATGTCACCAAACAAATGAGATTTTTTTGGGGGGGCGGGGCGGACGGATGACTTGTGCAGCATTAAGGCCTGTTCAGATGTACTCTGCCCATCTGACTGGGTTGCCCCAGCTACTCTGGGCAGCTTCCAGCATGTATAAAAACATAATAAAACATTAAGCATTAAAAAGCTTCCCTATACAAGGCTGCCTTCAGATGTCTTCTAAAGGTTATATAGTTACTCATCTCCTTGACCAACTAACACATCCCATCAATGCAATGATTTCTTTCTTTTTAAATTTCAGTAAACAAAAACAAAACAAACATCAAGCTAAAAGCAATAATAAAAACAGCCATAAACACATGAAGAATACAACTACAAGATGATAAAATAATAACCATAACAATCAGGGAAAGCTTTTAAAAAAGAGTGGGTAGTGTAAAATATATCCATAGTGGAACACAAGATTCATATTGATACCAGACATATGAAATAATCATGAATGCTGCCAATTAAACTCTTATTTAGTGGGAATGTGCCATCTGTAAAATTGTTGAGTTATACAAATCACAAATGGTCCCCAAACAAAAGTAAAATTGGTGGGGCCTGCATCACTTCTGGCAGCATGTATTTTATGAGTCAGTTTCTCAGAAATGGCAATGAACATGACTTTTTACAACCATCATTCCATAGATCAGTGCAAGGATTTCCACTTGCACGATTGAACTTCCTTCCCTTTCCTCCACCTGCATCTCACCTAGATCTGTTCTAGGCATTTTCCCAACCCCACAGAGCAGATTTGGGAGGAAGTGGGGTGCAGGCGTGGGGAGGGTAGAGGGAAAATTCCACTGCATATATGTTAAGGTGGAGACTGCCTATAGATTACAGTCATTTGTTGCAGATTTTCAGCCAACCTACCATTGGCTGGGTTAGATGAGTAAGTGTCCCATTGTTATACAGTGTACTCAGTATATATTAAGCTCTGACAGCTGGAGGGAAATGGCAGTTGCAGTCAGGTGCAGCTGCTACAGTGTCAGGCAATCTTCTGGCTTTGGCGTGATTGGGGAAGGATATCACTTCCTCCTCCACTAAATGCACTGGCTGCTAGGGCTTGCTGCAGGTAAGCTAGGGGGTGTGGTTAGGGGGAGCCGACCAGAGGGAAAACTTCTTGCCTCTAGTCCACTCCCTGGCTATAAAATCCAGGTGCACCCAGGACTCAGTCTCAGTTGATTCCCCACCTACCCTAAGCATTGTGTTGCAGGAATGCCCATGGGTAAGCGGACAGACCTTGTGTAAGACCATGCTATAGCAGTCTTCAGTTGTGTGTTCAGACCCAGAGACCTCCCCCCTAAATAAAGACACACTTGACTCAAATTTTAGTTTGGTTTTGGGCAGAATTTAGGCCACAACTTTATTGATTACAGAAAGTGAGTGGTTGCATAGGCTCTGGTTCGACTAGCTCCCTGCACCCTTCCAGGCAGCACTGACCCAGGGCACCAGCATAGGTCAGCCAAGGGTGAACACCTGGGTAGGCGAAAAGCCGGGAACAGACTATGTTCACCACCCAGATGCCCCCCTGGACTCAGGCATGGGCACAGACCCTCTCAGGGATTGATAAAACCAGTTGAGTCCCTGGATTCCTTTAACGGAATACCCTTCACATAGGGATGGCGAGACCATCCTCCCATCACTATCACCTGAACCAGTGCCTATCTGCAACCTTATAAGTTGTGATGATTTGCTACATGGCAGGCGAAACCCAAATGGCAACAGCCAATCAGCCTAGTGGGGAAATTCCAGCCATGCCCCTGTCCCAACAACAGATGACGCACGACGGCATAGCAAGGTCAATCGCAAAATGCCCTAAATATAGGGAGAGGTGGGAGGGTGTTTCGAATGCACAAACTGAAAGAGGAAGCTCTGGGTCATGTGCATGGGTATATATAGGTCCCTCAATCCATTTGGACTGTGCCCCATTGGCCAGATTGAACCCTACAATGAGGGACCTACCTATCGGGTATTGTGGCTATCCAATCTCACCCACCCACAACACAGGGGTCAGTCTCCAGGTCTCACCGCAAGACATGCCCTCTTTTAGGGAGGGCACGATTTGCCATATTCAGGACCTGGGAGGAATTTAGATTGGACCTACCTCATAGCAACTGTCATAACTTGATGGCAAATAAGACATTGGGTTGGATCCTTAGTCAAGTAAACGGGGGGAGCCCCTCCCTCTACTCCAAGGAATCAGGGTATTGCGTTAAAGGAATGAACTCCCAATATGGTGATCTAGAAGGGGTCACCCTGATTTGATGTACGTCATGGGGTGATCCTTAACCTTGGTTAACCTGCCAAATAGTGAACTAGTGGACCCTGGGTTTTGATCCAAGCAGAAAATAAGTTCATACTGAAGTGGGCAGACTAACTCAATACCTGCACCAAAACTTGTTGACTTCTAGAATCAATAAAATTGTAGCTTGTTTAATCCCCAAATAACCTGTGTTTATTGCAACTTCCCATGCCTTGGTCCCACAGCCCACAGTTTCACTGTGCCTGGAAACAATGGGGAATTCACACAGCTGTTTTGTCATGTGATGGACTGAACAATGTGCTTGTTTGATTAGGCCATGAACAGTGAATTATTACTATTGTTATTATTCCTTTATATATCACCTTACATCACAAAGGTCCCATGTTGACTTAAAGGTAAAGGTAAAGGTACCCCTGCCCGTACGGGCCAGTCTTGACAGACTCTGGGGTTGTGCGCCCATCTCACTCAAGAGGCCGGGGGCCAGCGCTGTCCGGAGACACTTCCGGGTCACGTGGCCAGCGTGACAAAGCTGCATCTGGCGAGCCAGCGCAGCACAAGGAAACGCCGTTTACATTCCCACCAGTAAGTGGTCCCTATTTATCTACTTGCACCCGGGGGTGCTTTCGAACTGCTAGGTTGGCAGGCGCTGGGACCGAGCAGCGGGAGCGCACCCCGCCGCGGGGATTCGAACCGCCGACCTTTCGATCGGCAAGCCCTAGGCGCTGAGGCTTTTACCCACAGCGCCACCCGCGTCCCCCCCATGTTGACTTACAATACTGCAAAAAATACATACAAGACACATACAACAAAAGTCAAACTTCAATATCCAAAAGTTGAAACATCCAACCTCTCACAACACTACAGAGTGATCCACCATTAAAAACAACAAATTAATAAATAAACCTTATACCAACCAATGAGAAAGCAAAAGCAGAGATAAATTCTTCCTCGATATATGGGCTCCCTGTTCAGTCTTTGGCTTTATTTTTTCTTTCTTTCAGAGATACATTAAAGAGTTTAATAGTTCACATTGAAAGTCAGCATGAGAAAGACAAAATACTTTTATTGTATTTCACACTGTGCTTTATGGCAATTTATCAAATTAAGAGCATAGTTTTCAAGTGACCCTTCTGGCCTACCAAACAGTGTAAGTTACACTGGGAAAGCCCAGCTAAACTTCTCATTTTTAATATCACTTTCCTACCATGGGGCAGCAAAGTCTGAGAACTCTACTGTTAGCACCCGCTAGGCAGGTGTTAGTTATTGACTGTAAATATCAGTAACACATAATAATCTAGAAGCACTCTGTAAAATCACTTCTTTTTCTCTGTAGCTATTCCTGTGGATAGGAACATAAAACGGTTACACCACATAGAATTATAATGTGCGTGTGAGAGGCACCAAGGTTGATTCCCAGACCTATTCCACCAGAGCCACCAAAAGAATGCTCTTTGTTCGGTACTGACCTGCGGTGCTTAATTTCAGCTGGATCTCAGCACAGCTTAACCCCAGAACACCATGGGAAATATTTCAGGATCAAAAACCCATCCCTGGAAATGTGTGTCCTAACCAAAGTGGGAGGTTTGGGAAGTCTAAAAAAAAATTACATAGCGTCAATTTCCTTTGTCAATTGAGCTCCATATGTCTATTCTGCTAGGCAGTGGTCCTTCAAGGTGTCAAGCAGAAATTTTTAACATTGCATCCAAGTTGGGATGCAGTGCAACTAAGTAATACAGTGGTACCTCAGGTTACAGACACTTCAGGTTACAGACGCTTCAGGTTACAGACGCTTCAGGTTACAGACTCCGCTAATCCAGAAATAGTACCTCAGGTTAAGAACTTTGCTTCAGGATGAGAACAGAAATCACACGGCAGCGGCACAGCGGCAGCGGGAGGCCCCATTAGCTAAAGTTAAGGTTAAGAACAGGTTAAGAACAGACCTCCAGAACAAATTAAGTTCTTAGCACTCGCTGCACAGTTAAAATTGGGGAGAGGGGCTTTCAGGACTGTAAATATTTCTTACAAGCAGTTTCAATTCCTAGCATCTTCTTATTTGAGAGCACTTTATAGTAGGATAGGTGCCAGGTTGTAAATTCCACTTCCTTTGCCTATTGAAGTTGGGTGGGATTTTGGCTGCCTTTTGAACAGCCAGTTATGAGCCCAGATGTGGAGGGCGCATGGGATTTCACATCATTATAGATAATCTGATTGGCTCCTGGCAGTGGCTTATTGTGCTTCTGTGCATTGTGTGTACAGAAAATGTGTTGCACTGGGATGCTGCTCCATACACTTTAGTGGACGCTGTCCGCATAGATTATTTAATAATGTTTACCCCTGAAAATATTGCTGCTATTTTTAACGGGAGGGTTTGTACATAAGGTTTCTATTGTCCATGCAAGAAAAAGAGGGAAGCAGAATCAATTTCCTCTTTAACATATTGATAAACAACTCCAGATATAGGGTCTGGAGTCAAGGGTGGGGGAGAGGGACACTCGATTTACCTTTGTATGACCTGTGTAGGAATGCTGGAAAAATTAATTCCAGAATATTATGTCAACATTCCTTGAAGTTGTGGATATGATTTACATAGTAGGTCTTCTCTCTTTGTCCAGCTTCTTTCATCTTGATACTGTAAATTGCTTTCATTTCCCCCCCACCCCACCAACCACCCCACCCCAATCTGTATGCTTGAGGTATTGTTGTGATAAATTATAGAGGTACAGAACTGAAAATGGTGTGTAGATTGTCTAAGAAATTGAGTGCAGTCAGCCTTAAAAGTGGTGAATGATGTGCTAAAGCAGCTACCTTACCCTGGTCATGTCACATATGTCGTCAATGAGCAGCTGCTTTTAACTTTTGCCTTTGCCCAGGGGCACTTGAGAGCAGCTGGATTTATTGAATTAATAACTGCTCCATTTGGGGGTGTTTTGTTTTCCCGTGACCGTGAAATCTGGCTATAATGTTAGCAAAGTGTAAGACAGGGCTCCTTTCACCCAAACAAGGTGATGTCTTCTCTTTTCTCATCATTTACCTCTGCATCTTCAAAGTAGAAGATAATTGGGAAATCCCTGATGAGTTGTGGAATGAAATCATCCCTGGAATCGCGGGGAGATGGAATTTAGTGTGGAGCAGTATGTCCACCAACAAGGGGGAAGTGATTACGCAGAACTCAAGAGTTAACTGGTTTCTCCTGCAGGTTTCCAGAGACTGCTGTACCTGTTTGAACATTCCCACTTTGTAATCAGATTCTTCATCCTGACCTCCTCATATCCCCCAAGTCTTTCGATGGTAAGTTATAATCAGCTGTACTCTAATCTCTTTATGTGATTTGGGCACATTCTTCAAGGGGGAACCAAACTGAGCGGGTTGTCTGGGAAATGGTGGCAATATGCCGCACACATGGAGAAGGTTGAATCAGTGACCTCTCATGCCTTTGACCAAAGAAGAGTGAGGTAAGCGCCCTACCGCAGCGCAACAGGGCAATTGTGATTAATGGGCTTTTGTTTTGAGTTACTATTATTCATGGCGGCTCATTTTTCAGAAACAATACATGAGGTAACACTTTCATTTCAGTGACTATGGTACATATTAAAGCCCTCGCCACTTTACATGGTTCTTATATCTCACCGAAAGTACCGGTGTCACCTTCATTTTATGAAGGAGGGAAAACTTAGGGAGATTCAGTTTGCTTTTTTCTGGTCTGTAACTTGTTTTATTTACACATGGGGCACTGATTTTATCCTATGTGTGGTGGATTTTGTTTGTTTTATGTATGCACTTTAATTCCTTTATTTAGTCTGTCTCAACAAAGCAAGAGGTCTACCGAGGCCACACCTATTTGATATTGAGCAACAGAACAATCTGTCTGGCACAAGAAAATTACGTGCTTGGTATAACCATTTTCAGCATGGTCCTCCTTGTACTATGGCATCTTATCTACAAGATCTAAGAGTTTGAAGACATAGGTAAAGGTAAAGGTACCCCTGCCCATACGGGCCAGTCTTGACAGACTCTGAGGTTGTGCGCCCATCTCACTTAAGAGGCCAGGGGCCAGCGCTGTCTGGAGACACTTCCGGGTCATGTGGCCAGCGTGACATCGCTGCTCTGGCGAGCCAGAGCCGCACACGGAAACGCCGTTTACCTTCCCGCTGGTAAGCGGTCCCTATTTATCTACTTGCACCCGGAGGTGCTTTCGAACTGCTAGGTTGGCAGGCGCTGGGACCGAGCAGCGGGAGCGCACCCCGCCGCAGGGATTCGAACCGCCGACCTTTCGATCGGCAAGCCCTAGGCGCTGAGGCTTTAACCCACAGCGCCACCTGCGTCTATGTTGAAGACATAGAAAGGTTTTTTTTCAAGTGTGCAACTGAATGTACTGCGTTCAGCAGCACTTGAAGGCTCTTTGAAGAGAATTCCATTCCAAAATTGAGTCTGTGCCTGTGGAAATGGCAGTGTTGAAACATAGGTTCATGTATTGCTATTTCACTTTTTTTTTTTTTACAGAAATGTAAAAATGAACTTATTTCATTATTGTTATCTTATGCAGCACATGCATCTCATTTTTATGTGACTTTTCCCCTTGCAGACCATGACAAGCTGGTGACAGAAGAGTATGCAAAATGTTTAGCAGTTGCCATTAAAGTAAGGGTGATGATGGTGCGGTCTGATTCTTAAATTTGTATAGTTTTAAATTTGTAAACTGTGGGTAGTATTCATGACTAGCCCTCCTCGAATTAGACCCTATGAAGTTAGCAGACATGGCTAACTAAGTTTCCCTAATTTCAGTGGGTCTAATCTGAAAAGGACTTACTGTTTATATATTTTTATTTATCAAATTTGTATACCACGCTTCGCCAATAGATCTCAGGGCAGTTCCCAGCATACCTACCACTCTGTATCTCTTCAATTCAGTTTTTACATGTTTGACGTAGTCTCTCTATAAATTGCAGTAGCTGATGTCAATACATTTCTGTCTATTCATTTTTCTTATTGTCCGCATTTGCGCTACATTATGTTTGCTAGAATTTTTTTTTATGAAAAATGTTTTTTTTTAATGTTTAGAAATAATAATAATAAAAGTTTTGTGGGGGTTGCAAAAGAATGGGGGGATTACACAGCAGATGTATCACTAGGGCTGAATCCTAATGATTTTTTTTTTCTTTCCTAAACCTTTATTTTCATAGCATATTTCCTGGAGGAATCAAAACTGAAGACTGGAGAGCTTTGTGTTAATGTTTGTATCTGTTAGTTTTGAGGCCATCTGAATTGGCTGAATCCTTGTTGCCAGTGGCCAGTTGCCATATCAATAATCATGTGAGATTTATTTATTTTTAAACATGTCCAAACCTCTTTGTCCTGGGACTGACTTTAAATGGGTTTCACCTCTTCCTTCTGTGGCTTCCCAGACCTCCCTGCTGGTCACTCCTTCCCTGTATTTTATTCTTAACCACACCTGAAACCAAGCTAGGTAACCCCAGTTCTGAAGCTGGCTTGGTTATGCATCCATGATGGCCATCATGCTTCTGAATCTCAGTTGCTGGAAACCACTGGAAGAAAAAAAGCTCCTGTGCTTGAATCCTGCTTGCTGGTTTCCTACAGGCATCTGGTTGGCTGCTGTGAGAACAGGATGCTGGACTATATGGGCCAATGGTCTCATCCAGCAGGTTCGTCTTAAGTTTGAGAATAGCACATGGGTACTCCTAAAGCTCTAAACTAACTCAAAAGCTCTAAACTAACTCTCTGTGTTGTGGAATGATCTCCCATTGAAAGCGCTTCTGGCACTCACAGGATTGGACTGCTTATTAAGAATACCTCTGTTTTACTCAGGCATTCTCAGGTCCTTATTCTTAATACCAGCTTTCAATGAACCTCTGGATATCTTTTTTGTCTATTTTGATTCATTTTAGCTCTACGGCCTTATTGCATTGCTCTTACTTTTGCAAAACACCTTGTAATCTTTCTGGTGGAAGGTGGTATATAAGTGATTTGAAACAAACAAATAATAAGTAAGTATCTGGATTTGCCGTCTTTAGTGACAACGCAAAGTACAATTTTTCATTGCTTACAACATTTCCCTCTGTATTTCTGGCAGACTAAAGCAGCCTCCTGCTAGGGCTGCTTGGATATTCTTGGGCTACAGTTCCCATCAGCCCCAGGCAGTATGTCCAAAGGACAGGGATTATGGGAGCTATAGTTCAAAACATCTGGAGGGCACCAGGTTGGGGAATGCTGCTCTTGAGAAACACTGGTGAGAACTTTGATTCCGTGAAATAAGATGGCTGATAGTTTAAAGTTGATTAATGTGAACAAAAATTGCTGTGCTGGTTTATCACACCAGCTGTAACCACAAAACAAACATTGAAAAGTTAGAAAACTGGCACTTACACCTGGTTAATACATTTAGAGATGAGAGTAGAAATTTGTTTGAGTTCACCTTTAACGGTGAACTTACCCAATTCACACCCTCTGAAACAATACAGAAACTGAAGTGCAGCCACACCCAACACCACCCTTCAAGATTTGCACATATCCATATTTTGCAATGCAGTTCTCCAGCCAAGGAACACATACCAAAATGCAATTGAAAGTGGATATACCAGTTCAAAGTAATATACATAAATGTATTGTATTGGGCAAAAATGCTTTGCAAAAATGTGTACATTAAGCACAACTGCTTCAAAAATGGGCATAATAAGAGAAACTCACCCTTCAATGCTAAATGAATTTTCATGAGGACTTTTTTTTAAAAAAATGTATAAATAAATAAATAAATCACAAACTGATATGGAAATGTGGAGAAGGGAACTGAAGACTGGAAAAAGGAAAAAAAAACTGACAGAAGTGGACATATTCAGCCATTTCTGAATAAACCATTCAGAGGGGGGGGGGGATAGGTAAGTGTTCATTCATTTTACAATCCACCAAAAAGAATATGTAACCACCCTACATCTGTGATCTTTTCAGGGGTGGAGATTTTGCGAATCAAGATACTGCAGGTGTGGCTTCCTGTGTGGAGGCCTCATATAATACTAGTTTCAAGGCACATGGAGGCCAAATTCTCTCCCCCCCCCCCCCACAGATACACAAAGTGATACTGAGGTTGAGGACAATGGATAATGACTCTCCAAATGATAAGGTCATCAATGGTAATGCAGTCCTATATATTGGATCTCTTGAAAATGAATGGTGTTAGAAAATATATTCATTTCCAAAGGAAAGAATCGTATCCCATAAGTAGAAGCTGAGTGAGAGTATCCTATTAGCTGCTGTTTTCTTCTTTTCCTTTTTTTCAGGACAAAATGATTTAATCCTTAGTAGTTATAATAAAATGATTCGCCTGTCCAGGGTATAAATGGATTCCCTTCTATCCGCCCTGGATTTATATATAGAACCAAATTCTACATGGTCAGGCAACTGATTTATCTTTTGCATCTGGCACAGAGCAGTAATGATTCACTCCTTTTCAAGACTAGTTTGGCAAGTTTATCTTGCTTGCCATTTGCATTTCTGAAAATGAAAATATATTCCACCGCTTTTGATGTGTCGATTGGGAAGAAGGTAAAGACAGCTGCACACACATCCCAGGAGAGCCAGCTCAATGGCTAAATAAAGACCTCGAGTGCTTTCTTGTTAGCCAAGATAGATCTACATCCAGATGAACCAAAAATTAGTCAATAGTGAAGGCTCTTAGGAGCAGGCGATCAGAAGCCACAAATCAGTTTTCCTGGGGACTTTGTTATTGGCAGATTGTGCCTTAGGCTATGCCCTGCTGCTGCCTGCCTGGCCGTAATTTTTCCCCAAGTGAAGTTTTAAAGTCACAGGCTGAGGCTATAACGGCAGTCTCTTGACGATGAGGCTGTCACCAGCCCATCAGATATCAATCTGTTCTCAGACAAATTGTCTGTGGCTTTAATACGACCACCTTTTCGCTATTAGCAGGTTTTAATGCACATAGGTGCTTGCGCATGCATGCTCATTCCTAACATAACCTTGCAGCTCAAGTTTTCGCATGTTTACTTAGAAGTAAGCTCACGTAAGATGATAGCCTAATTTCTCTAGATGAAAATTCATGTATTTTCTTATGCAGTGGAAAGCACTGAATATGCGCTCTCAGTTTGAACTGGTGACAGTGTATGGAACCTGTCCTATGTGGGACAGAATGATGGGCCCATCTGTCTCAGTCAATGTACTCTCCAGTACCTGGATAGTAATAGATGTTACACAACGCCAGAAGTGTATTAAAAATACCAAAACTGCCACCTCATACACCATGGATGGTTGACTTTTAAAAGTGGTATCATAGGGCTTTAATGCATGGTGCGAATATGGCCTCTGTCAGGTGCATAGACTGTGCACTCATTGAATATTCAGTGTGGATTACTGTTGACATATACAGTTCAACTCTTTGTGTGCACAGACCATATACAGTGGTACCTCTGGTTATGAACTTAATTTGTTCCGGATGTCCATTCTTAACCTGAGGTACCACTTTAACTCCCACTGTTGCTGGTGTGTGATTTCTGTTCTCATCCTGAGGTAAAGTTCTTAACCCAAGGTATTACTTCCGGGTTAGCGGAGTCTGTAACCCGAGGTGTTTGTAACCTGAGGTACCACTCTACTCACTGAATGTAACATGTGAACACTCCTACCATGTTACGGCATAGAGCATACTTTTGTAGGGGAGTACTCAAACTTTCGTTCCCCTACTGAAGTAGGTGCAGTTTAGCAACAGGTACACCATTGTGTATCCTCCTGGCTTTTAAAGTGCATACTTCAAGTTATGGATTGGTAGAGTTGGTAGAGCAGGAGATTCTTAATCTCAGGGTCATGGATTCAAGGATTCACTGACAAAATATTGCTGCATAGCAGTGGGTTGTACTAGATGACCCTCGTGGTCCCTTCCAACTCTATGATTCTATGCATATGCAGCTCTCCTTTTGTTCCCTATCTTCTGACATCAGATAAAAGAGATCTGGCACTTTAAGCTTCGGGCAAAGGTGTTGTGATGATATTGCCCCTTTAAGACTTTTTATGGGAATGGGTTGGAACCTCAGAAATAATGAGTTGTCTCCCGTTAAGGCTTCAAGGCTGATGTCACAAGGTAATTGGCTGGAAGAGGTGAACGCCCATGGTCTAAAAACCTGGATTGGTGGGAGCTCTCAGCAACCAGCCAGCCAGCCAAGGTCAGTGTCTATTTGGGCTTTTGACAGCATCTTGCAGTGGCGTAGCGTGGGGGGTGCAGGGGGGGCCGGCCGCACCGGGCGCAACATCTGGGGATTAGGGTTAGGGGGCGCAAATCCACGGGTTAGGGGGCGCAAATCCATGGGTTAGGGGGCGCAAATTACTTGCCTTGCCCCGGGTGCTGACAACCCACGCTACGCCACTGGCATCTTGTTCTGTTGCTCAGCCTACTGAGATTTAAGTGTAAGTGTTTATGTTAATTAGCAGGATAAGTTAGTGTTTGTTGTTTTCTTCCCTTCTGAGCTATTTTAATCTGTGTCTTTATTTGGAGTTTTTCTCTTTTGTAGAGTTTTGTTTTAGTAAAGTCTATGTATAATTTTAGGAAATTTGGTCTGGTCTGAGTTCTTGATCCCTTTAATTTTGATCATGCTTTTTGGAGCAAGGGTCATCCACCACAGGTGTGTACGGATTTCATGCCAGAGCAGTGAAGACTTGAGGTGTCATCTGTACTAGCTTTTAAGTGACCTCCCCAGTACTCTAACCTAAGGCAGATTCCAAAATGAAGGCCTTTCTGGGGCAGTACATCAGCTGAATCAAGTCACGCATCTTTTTCAGCACAGCTCTGCAAACAAAGGAGAAATGAAGGCTAGTAAGAAGCAGACGTAATTCTCCTTAGATGGTTTGAGCGTATCTCAGAAATGCTGCATAATTTTTTTGCAGCACCCTGCAGTGATAGTGATTAGTTAAAGTAACACTATGGTCCTGTTATTATTAAATCTTTCCCCCTCTTTAAGAAAAGAAACCATTTAAATTATACAGATAGCATAAGGAATTAATTAAAATGTTGGACAATAACATAATCAGGGATATCTCTATTTGCAGTCTTTCCCCTGTGCTTGCATACATCTTTTGTCTGTCAAGTACAGCAAATAGCTAATTAGCCCCCTTTTAAGTGCTTCACTGCTTACATTGGTTGGAAGGCCTACTTTAGCCCAAGAGAAAGAGTTTTCAGATAACTTTGCCATATGCAAGTGCCTATTATACATAGGCTTTAAACCAATAGGGATGATAAAATCTAGCCTTACACAACAAAGGAGAAGACAGATAGCTCAGTGGATAGAGCACGAGGCTCTTAATCTCAGGGTTTTGAGTTTGAGCCCCACATTGGGCAAAAGTTTCATGCATTGCAGGAGATTGGATCACATGACCTTTGTGGTCCAACTCTACAATTCTATGGTGGTTCTAAATAATCAGTGATGGCCCTGTAGGTGAGTGGCTCCTGGCTCCAGGAATTGGGAAGAATGCCAGTTATGAACAGGGTTGCATTCCTTCTGAATGAATGCTTTCAGCTGCACAATCTTTGCCTACTGTAATGATGATATGATGTTTTTATTGGATTGGTTTCTGTTGCAGATTGCCTGCACGCTACTCCTCCCAGCATTCACTAAAGCAGGTAGGCTGCTTGGTACATTGCAGAAAATAAACATATTATCTGACTTTGGATCTTTGTCTGCATGCCACACAATTACTTTCTGGAAGCTTTGCCAATTGAAATTATGGCCTGCTTCATTCTGTTTCTGCACATCTCACTCTACTCTCTTCTGCACGCTTAAATGCCTCCTGCAGGCGCAAAGTTTGAGGTGCTGACATGTGGCCAGATAGTTAGTCCTTGCTTAGCATCATGCTCACCCAAGTCAATAATGTGTTTTACTAAGAACAACTATTGTTGCAATTTGTTTCAAGTGCTTTCATTTCTAACATTTGAATGAGCTGTAATTTCAGATTCCTGATTTTTTTTCTTCTCCACAAAGCCCAGATTAGTTTAAATGTGTTTAGATGCTTCCATCAAACAAAGAAGCCTTATCTCAACATGATGCCCACACATTTTCTCAAGGTAGCATTATTGGTTGCAGCAATGCAATAGCGGCAGTCAAACAAGGAAAACTTACATTTAAGAACATAAGAGCCCTCTGGATCAGGCCAAGGGCCAACCGGTTGCCTATGGGAAACTGGCAAGCAGGACTGAGCGCAGGAACTCTCTCCCCTTCTGTGGCTTCCAGCAACTGGTATTCAGAATCATTATTACCACCAATCATGCAGGAAGAGCATAACTATCATGGCCAATAGGCAAGAATTTGAACAAACCTGTGCGGGGCAGGTGCATCCTCTAGCAGTTTGCAGAATCGGCACAGTGTAACGTGCTAAATAATACACTTTGCAATGAAACCATGCCTTTTGTAATATTTATCCCATGTGTTAAGTCAACCAAACAAACCCATCATGAAATTGGCCCCTGACTAGGCCAACATTAGGCTGATTTTAGGCATGCAAAAGTCTCCTGACATTGTCAGTGCAGTACTATTCCTATAAAGCACAGTTGATTATATTTAAATACTTGTGCCTACAGATTAGCCCAGAGTGGCTGGGGAAACTCAGCCAGATGGGCGGGGTATAAATAATAAATTATTATTATTATTATTAAAGCATCGGGGAAAGATATTTATGTAAACTTTCAGGATGGAGAAGGCTCCAGAACAGAAAAATTGTACTATACAATGTCAGATGTCATATGGAGCTGACCACAGAAATAGCTCAGGGCGCCACTCTGCTGAAATTAACAGCTGTGTGGTGGTGAAGTTTCTACACAGGTGAAGAAAAACCTTAGAGCACAAAGCAAAAGGAAGGTTAAGCTACTGAACCATTGCCTAAGAAAGTAATTTTTTCATAGTATACAAAACATTGCACTCCCCCCCAATGAATCTAAATCCAAAGAATTAGGGCTATTGTATCTGATCCTATTCAGTGATGGCATTCCTGACACTGAGAAAATCAGGCTGTAAGGTTTTATTTTATTTATTCCTGCTGCCAAGACAGATTTGTGCTTTCTTAAAGTATGACACATCAAGACTTCCCAGAGAAAAGGGTGACTCATACGTGAGGAAATCATTTAAATGTACATAAGTTGCAGCACATCCCCCAAGCATGTTTACCCAGGAGTACTTTCCAGTATGTACCGTGGGGTTTACTCCCAGGTGACTGGGCATAGAATGGTAGCTACAAGCATTCGTTTTTCTTCAATTACAAACAATAATGAAAAGGTTAAGGTACATTTCTGCCCCTGCTGAGAATCTCCCTCAAAAGCAAAAACGGGGACAATGAGCTGTCAGGGACAGGTACAAGTAAACAGGAGTTGACCCTGGTGCACAGAGACAGTAAAGGTAAAGGGACCCCTGACCATTAGGTCCAGTCGTGGACCACTCTGGGGTTGCAGCGCTCATCTCGCTTTACTGGCCGAGGGAGCTGTCGTTTGTCCGCAGACAGGTTCCGGGTCATGTGGCCAGCATGACTAAGCCGCTTCTGGCAAACCAGAGCAGTGCACGGAAACGCCGTTTACCTTCCCGCCAGAGCGGTTCCTATTTATCTACTTGCACTTTGATGTGCTTTCGAACTGCTAAGTTGACAGGAGCAGGGACCGAGCAATGGGAGCTCACCCCATCGCAGGGATTCGAACAATCAGCCTTCCAATCAGCAAGCCCTAGGCAGACCTCAAAGACTCAAAAGTAATCTTAGTACATGAAAGCAACCATGAGAAGTAATTCACTGTTGTGTTCTACTGATCATTCCATCAGAACTTGCCAGAGGCTCTTCTTCTCCCATGCGCTGTTCTGGGAGGGGGGGTTTCTCCTGAACCTCAAGAGTGAATTAGGGGGAGATGTAGGGACTGCACATCAAGAGGAGGGGTGAAGCCCATTTGTACTAGCATGCTTGGTTAGTTGAATCTGGGCCTGGGTACATGGAATAACACACAGCGAAGACATTGTACCACTGCTCTTACTTTCTAGAGGCATTGCTTGTTTACAGTGGTACCTCAGGTTAAGAACTTAATTCGTTCTGGAGCTCCGTTCTTAACCTGAAACTATTCTTAACCTGAGGCACCACTTTAGCTAATCGGGCCTCCCGCTGCTGCAGCGTGATTTCTGTTCCCATCCTGAAGCAAAGTTCTTAACCCGAGGTACTATTTCTGGGTTAGCGGAGTCTGTAACCTGAAGCGTCTGTAACCCGAGGTACCACTGTACTTTATTTATTAATTAAATTTGTATACTGCCTTCGTCTGAAGATCACAGGGCAGTTCACAATAGGAAAATATAAAAAGAGTACCCAAAATACATCACACAAAAACAAACCAATAACCCTGTTCCCACAAAAACAATTAAAAGGCCATAGAACGTTGATCAGCCAAAGGCCTGGTTAATCTACAAAAACCTTGTTACAGCTCTTATTTCCTCTAGATAGTCAAGTTTGACTGTCTTCTCAGTGCTCTGCCAGGGTTCTGGCTGACCCCAGTGGGGATGATCTAAGGACCTCACTAAACCAATCGGTAGCAGCAGCAGGCAGCACATTCAACGGCAGTATAAAACATACAATTGTGATATTTAGTTGTTCCAGCAGGCTGAAGTTTTAATTACCGCTGCTGTTTTATAACATACAATTGTTTCATGACTGTTGAGCTTTAGTCTCTCTCCCCACTAGTGACTAATTTGGATTTTAATTTAATAATCTATTTTTAATAGGCTTTTTTTAAAAAAAGAAAAAAGATATAAATCTGTATGTGTTGTTAGCCATTCTGTTCTCAAGAATGGTAGTAGGTATAAGATTAAATAAATAAACAGAGATTAAAAGCAACATAAAACTAAAGAAATAGCTGCTTGCCAATTCTGTTCATGCAATCTAAGAAGTCTTGTGGTATTTACAATGTACAAATGTTCTGCATTCTAACGACCAAATTTCATGGTCTCATATTTTCTACTTTTGAATTTGTAACTGGATCTCGACATTTTCCAAATATCTGGAACACACACACAGTGTTCAGGATGTGATGTGCAGTGTAACTTTATCTTCTGTTTTTAAATTAGCACAAATTAGTTTGCATTTGTTTTAACCAGTTGTGCAGTTTTTTATATTCGTCCCTTACAAATGGCATCATTTAATGGTACTGTATGTCCGTTTATACAAGTAAAAGCATCACAACTGCTTCAAATATTAGAAGATAAAAATATTTATGATCAGAGAGGTCTGATCACTGATTAACAACTAGTAATGGCTCTTTACAATAATTTAACTGTAATAATGCCAACTCAGTGTATTAGTAGTTTACAGAGCAAAGAAGTGAGTCCTATTTTTTAAGAAAGAGTTTCAGCACTATTATATACATGCCTGCTTAGAAGAACTTGCTTCAACAGTGCTTACTCTCAGTTATAAGATTTCAACTTCAACCTAATTAAATCACTGGGTGGTATTAGGCAAAACACTGTTCTCTCCCATGCAAGAGGGAAATAATATTTAATTTATAAACCTTTGAGCAGGTCTTTTTCTTTTTCTTACTAACATACTTATTTATAGATTTATACTCCTGCTCTCACAATTAAATTGACAACTCCAAATTTAAGCATCGTAGAATACCAAAATAAAATGGAAGCAGCCTCAAAACAGCTCAAATTTGGAGCTACCAATTTCTTTGCTTTTAAGATGCCTGGGGGAAATGCAAAAATATTTGCCTGCTACTGAAAAGATAACAGGGAAGTTATGAGGTGGGGAGAGAATTTCAAAGGGGAAGGTACCACCAGGGCCAGCCCACCCATGAGGCAAGATGAGGCAACCACCTCGGGGGGCAGGATCCACAGGGACAGCAGATCCAGCCTCCAAGGAATGCATAACCTGCTGCTGTCACAGCAACCACTGCAGCACACTCTTTGGAGGCTGGATCTGTCACCTCCTGAGTAGCACACACCCCATGCTGCCCTACAATGGCCTGTTGGTGAAGAGGAGGTGCTGCTGGTCTCCTCACACTCTTGTTCTTGATGTGGATATTTATTGCCCCTGTGTTCTTGACGTAGTTCATCACTAACCCCTTTTCCCTGGTGGAGTGTGCATGTGTGGATGCGCCATTTTGTGGTCCACCTCAGTTGCTTTCATTCCTCGTTTGGCAGGGAACCTGGAGAAGATCTTCTGGTGTTGACCTTAATGTTCAGGCAGGTCAATGTAGATGAAAGTGACCCTCAGGGTGTGCTGTCCCAAATCACATAAAAGCAAATGCATTTCTTTTTAGGACTAAGGTCATAAGGGCCATAGCTCAGTGGTAGAGCATCCACTTTGCATGCAGGTGGCTCCAGGTTCAAACCCTCAGGTGAGACTGAGAGAGGACCCTGCCTTGATAAACTGGAGACAGAACTGAACTAGATGGACCAATGGTCTGACTTGGAATAAGGCAGAGTCCCTTGTTCATATGCTTTTTTCTCAAATGCATATTTATATAGAGTTTAATTAATTGATCTACCTATTGGCTAAGATTCATTTAATTGGTGGCTAGCCCTATGATTGAAAGTCTAAAAAGCTGGAAAGGCAAGGCAGAGAGAGGAGGGATGGAAGCCATAGGCATATGTATTTTGGTGTGCCCAGTTCCATGAAACTGGTATGAACTGGTGTGCCCAGTTCTGTGAAAGGAACTGGGAAGAAGTGTTAGAAGTTGTGTAATACTGATGACAAAATGTGGGTACTCTCGAAGGCAGATCCCATTGCAGGTAGGAAAATGAATCATGTTGTGCAGGTAGGAAAATGAATCATGTTGGTGAAGGGAATAGGAAAACTACAGCTTGGGTCAGAGGAATACTAAAAAGGAAACACGTGAACACAAGGAATGTCAACAGTCAGGATGGGGCACAGTTTGGTTTGGCATGGTGTCAATGTTTACAAGGCCTCTCAGTGAACATTGCAAGAGCTGCCTCCTGGCTCCAAGGTTGACAGGTGTGCTGATGGTGTCACACATATCATCCTAATGCCCCCTGGAAATTGTAGTATGTTAAGATTAAGATAACAGTGCGCAAGCACCCATTTCAGTGCAGCTGGCCTTATAGTTCACAATGTTTCACTGCAATAAAATACAGACTCTTGTCAAGATTCTGCACCTATGTCAGGAAGAAGCTAACTTCAGGTGCCCAGTCTGCTGAATGCAGATGGCACATGCACATAGAATCTCTTTCAACCTTCCATGCTAGAAAAGCACTTTTTGGGAAAATTGCGCTTGATAACAGAGCTGAGCATTGCAAGCTGGCTAAATTAACACACCAGACTGTGAGATTGTGAGTATCACCAATTGGGCAGGGGGATGGGACAGGCAGGCATTGGTTTGAAACTGCCCCAATGTCAAAATCTCCTTGTACAACACAAACCTATCTGTCAGAGGGGAAGCCTTTGCTCTTGTTTATCAGGAGAAGAACAGTTTTTCTGCCTTGCAGGCCCTTGTCAGAAAAAGCTTCACTAAGTATGCCATAACTCTGATCTTTGTAAATGCCATTAAAAGAAAGAGAGAGTTATTGGTGTGACCAGAACCCTTTATATCCCCTCTTTTTTATTTTTCATAAACTTTTCCTAAATGATAAATACGAAGCGTAAAACACCTATTCATATAAAATATAGCTATATTTAGTGCCTTATAACCATATATCACGTCCAGTCGTATCTGTCTCTCTATCACCAGAGAAGAGTTTTCTTTCATTATGTTCCTTTGTTTGTGACCTGCCACCGGATTCATCTGTATGCATCATCTCCAGTAATATTGAGAGTTGTGTCTTCCATGATGCTTTGCCACTGCATGATAAAGCGCTCTATTTATATTAAAATGAAGAAGTTCCTAAGGGAGACATAGAAGCGAATGAAACAACAAACAGAGCTTTAGAGACTGAATATGTGAAGCGACAGTGACAGCAAAATGGTAGCTCTTGTTACAGAGTGGCCCAGAGGACTGCAGGAAGACTTATAGTGTGAGCCATAGTGCCTCCAGCTTGGCAGCTCTTGCGGGCTTAAGTACTTGCCAAGAGAAAGATGTTTTACAATACACAAGCTAATCAAACAATTTCTCAGGACCAGCATGTCTTGGCATGGTGTGTCATTGTCATAATATGTTGCTTGAGGAGGATAGGTGTGTGTTTGTACATAGAACCAGTTAGTATTCTGCAGGGGTTATACAGCCTTAACTTTAAGCTACCTGGTGCAGCTTTGGTTGCTCTTAGATTGCCAGGATTTTGCAGGTGGGATTCGAGTGCATATTGGAAATTTAGGTTTGCACAATTAAAGTGGATTGAACTGCTCTGTAACCCTGGTACAGCAAACGCACACAAAAATCCCGAACATTTTGCAGTTAGGAAAGTGACAGGGAAATGCACTGAAAAGTGTGGGGTGAATGAACGACTCGCGAGAAGATATATAACCACAAGGGAAGCAAATCCAGATGAATTCAGGGTGAATGTTCATTGATGTATCATCGCTCTGCAAACAAATAAGAAGAAATGCTCTATAAAGATGACATGATCTAACTTCTGTGTAAACTTTGTAGAAGCGAATCAAAATTAATGACAAATAAAACAGAGAATTGAGGAAGCTCCACAATTAAAAAATCAAGAACAATTCAATGTTCTTGAAAATGCTTAGTAATTAAAATGTGCACTGTTCCTATGACTGGTTAAGTCATGTATACAAGTGCATGTTGTCACAAGAATAGATAACCATTCTTTGGACTTTGAAAGAGGCACTCTATGAAGAGATGCCCAACAACAGGCTGTGGTGAATTTCACCATGGGGATTAGGTAGGGGATATTGCTGGACTACAGTGCCCATCAACTCTGACCGTTGGCCAAGCTGGCTGGAACTGATAACAGCTGGGAGTCCAAGTAATCTTTAGTTTAGATCGCTTCAGTTTAGATTCCTACATTGCATGGGGCTGGACTGGATAACCCTTGGGGTCCCTTCCAACTCTACAATTCTATGATTCCATGAACATCTGAAGGTTGTTCCTAATCCCTGATGTAAATAAAAGACCGAGGCTCACTTCTACTTGGTCTTGTGTGTCCTGCATATTTGTTGCAAAAGTAAGAGAAGAAAAGACCAAAGGTGGGATAGGTGAAGTATATCATTATAAAGTCCTGGAAAACTCTGGACCAGTTTACCAGAAAGACCAATTTCCCCTCTGGTTCTCAGGAAAGGCATTGATATCAGCAGATGGAACCTGGTTAGTCCTACAATGGCTTAATGCTTATCAGCTTATGGTAACATAGAGGTGGGCCTTTTCACAGAAGGCACTGATGCTATGGAGTGTTTTCCTTGCTGGATGGTGAAGGCCCTGGTCTGTATTGGCATTCCATCTGTTTTTAAAGATGCACCTGTTTACACAGGCTTACCATTGATGGCTTGACCCCAGTCTCCCATTTCAATCACTGTATTGTTTCAATGAGATTGTTTTATTGTGTATTTTCACAATGGATGTTTATAATGGGTCTTTGTAAACTGCTTGGAAGTCATTTTGGCGTAAAGCAGTATATAAATAAAATAATAATAGCATACCCGTAACTTGATGAAATTTACCATGTCAAAATGTTTTAAACAATTAAAACCATGACACTGGTGAATACACTAACTGGCTATAAATTATAAGACGTTTCCACAACAGATAGAAAGCTGGAATTTGGTATACATACAGTCCAAACATCCTGGTTGGTATGAAGTTCTGTAAAAAGGACACATCTCTGTCCAACAGATGTAATATGATTTGTCCCAGCTGCTGCCAACCTAGCTGTTCGAAAGCCCACCAGTGCAAGTAGATAAATAGATACTGCTGCAGTGGGAAGGTAAACAGCGTTTCTGTGCACTCTGGCACTCATCATAATATCCTGTGTGCCAGAAAGACCCAGAAAAGTCATGCTGTCCAGATGACCCGGAAAAACTGTCTGCAGACAAACACCGGTTCCCTCAGCCTAAAAGCAGAGATAAGCGCTGCATCCCATAATCAAATTTGAATGGACTTAACTGTCCAGGTATTCTTTATCTTTACCTTTTTAAAATATGTGACATAAAAGGCAGATGATTTCACAGAGTGGGAGCCACCACACTAAACAACTGGCACTAAATAATCCTTCCTAGAGGGCTTTATCAACTGATCATAGTGACTGAGTAGATCACTAGAGGAGAAAGGACTCGTACAGGTGACCATTAAAGAGTATTACATACATACCCAGTTTATAAACACAGTTGTTGGTAAGAATTTTGTCTATACCCCCCCCCCAAGCTCCAGTGAATCCTCTAAACAGCCCAATTTTCTTGTCTGGATTCAGTTGATCAGTGCTGCTTCTTGTCTCTCATATACATTAAGTGCTAACTTTGGCTGAGATGTCTCCTCGTACTCAAATGACATGCACTCATGGAGGTGGTGGTGATGATGGTGATATGGTTCATGGACATAAGCATAGGGCCTCAGATCCTCCGGAGAACCTCTATATAGAAGCAAGGAAAACTCATCAACATTGTGGAATGTCTGCTTTCACATCAGTCTCCCTGTGTGCTGAGCAGATCATCTGAAGAACTTTTCTGGGCAATTATTAGTAGATGCACAGCTGGTTACTAGGGAGAAGGCCTTTCTGTGATAGTGCCCTGCTTAAGAAAGTCTCGTCCTATGGAAGCTTGCTTCCCAAAGGCTATGTATTACTGAAGTCCTTCTATAGTGGCCTCTGGAAAAATAATTATATTGATTCCCTTTCCCTGACAAGCCAAGACTGGTTGCTATAGTGGTGGTAATACATGCATTAGTTTCCAAATCTGAGAAATGCAAGGAAACAATGCATGGAGTCCCTATAGGTTATAAGAACACTGCAAATTATAGGAGGCATATATTTGAACACATAGCTTGGGATTCAAAGAACTGCTTGGTTAGTTCTGCGTACCTAAAATGAGTTTAGGAAGGCAGTGCCCAGTGCCACAGAGCAAACAACATTTGAAACTTTCAGCACTGGCAAGCAGTGTGGCAGTTCACTCCCAAACCATGATGGGGAGATGGCGGGGGATGCAGAGGGTGCTAGCACTATGTAGGTGCATGTGTTCTGATGGCTGACATCAGCAGTGTTTGCCAGTGGAGAAGATCCATCCAGTGAATATATCCTTGCACAATGCTGGCTGAAGTATGCCCTGATCTCACTGCTACCGCCTGGCACATTAAGGTACGGGTGAGAATACCCCTGCCTCTTGATCACCATAGAGTGGCCTCTGGTGGTTACAACTAAGAGAGACGGCGGGTGGCACTGTGGGTTAAACAATCCAATCCAATCAGACTTGCCAATCAGAAGGTCAGTGGTTCGAATCCCCACGACGGGGTGAGCTCCCATTGCTCGGTCCCAGCTCCTGCCAACCTAGCAGTTTGAAAGCACGTCAACTGCAAGTAGATAAATAGGTACCGCTCTGGCGGGAAGGTAAACGGTGTTTGCTAGAAGCAGCTTAGTCGTGCTGGCCACATGACCTGGAAGCTGTACGCCGGCTCCCTCAGCCAATAAAGCAAGATGACTGCCGCAACACCAGAGTCGGTCACAACTGGACCTAATGGTCAGGGGTCCCTTTACCTTTAATGACCACCAACTTGGATGGCTTAAAAATAGCATTATACAAATTTATGGAGGGCAGGGTGTAAATGGCTATGCTCTAGCTCCCCTGTTAGGATGCCTCTGAATACCAGCTTCTAGGAATCACAGCTGGGCAGATTCCTGTTTTGCTCATGTCCAACTTACAGACTTCCCACAGGCATCTGACTGCCTAGTGTTGGAACAGGATGCTGGGCAAGATGGGCCTTCGGCCTGATCCAGAATGCTTATCTTATGTTCTTATGAACCATCCCCTCAGCCACCATTGACTATACGAAATTTCAAAAGTTATTGATGTAGGATTGTAGCTTGCTGCTCAAAGAAAATAAATTAGTGGGGAACATCCCATTACTGACTGCTAGACAAGCGTAAGTAGTTCTTCAGATCGCTGCCGCAGATTACGTATCTGAACCACAAATGTATTTTTTGCTCTGGCTGGATGCTTCTGTAGATGAATGAATCATAGAATAGAATCATAGAATCATAGAATCATAGAGTTGGAAGAGACCACAAGGGCCATCGAGTCCAACCCCCTGCCAAGCAGGAAACACCATCAGAGCACTCCTGACATATGGGTGTCAAGCCTCTGCTTAAAGACCTCCAAAGAAGGAGACTCCACCACACTCCTTGGCAGCAAATTCCTCTGTCAAACAGCTCTTACTGTCAGGAAGTTCTTCCTAATGTTTAGGTGGAATCTTCTTTCTTGTAGTTTGGATCCATTGCTCCGTGTCTGCTTCTCTGGAGGAGCAGAAAACAATCTCTCTCCCTCCTCTATGTGACATCCTTTTATATATTTGAACATGGCTATCATATCACCCCTTAACGGATGGTGATATGAATGGATTGTACTTTTAAAAATGTGTTCATAATATTCCACATTTAAATTTCTCCCTGGATTTAGTTCCTTGGTCTCGTTTTGAAACTGGAAGTGATATAATAGGGTCATTGCAACATAGGACACATGCTTTATTTTTGTTTTTTAAATCCAAATTTTGTACAGAGTTCAGTTTACTGAAGCTTTCTATTTCCTTCATCTTTCCCCCCCCCCCAACCCCCTTGTAGCATATGTATGTGCACTGATGAAACACTGCAAAAACATGAGGGAACCTCATAGACATGATTGTATCAAGGTTCTCATTGTACAAAGTGTTTTGGATGTATGTATACACTTTGCTAAAATAATCTGAAAAAGCAAAAGTGATGTGGCTGTTTATGAGGCTGCACCACAATTCTTTTTGTGTGGCGTTTCCCTAATGTTTAGAAGCACTGGTGCTCATCAGTAATTGTCTCAGAAAAAAGAATCCTCGGTCACGTCATCAAGTTTGCTTTTCCCTTTTGGTTATGTGTGTGTACTATGAAGGGATAGGTAACTTAGAGGGAAAAGAATATTCAAGCAAATGGAAGCTGTGGCAGAAAGTGCAAGCACCAATCTATGGTTAATTTGAGAAATGTATTTATTTATCTGCAGCACTCATCTAGGCCATCAATAACATTGTTCTTTAGACAGCTCACCACATACAATTTCCCTAGTTAAGCCAAAATTATTGAGGTGTGCACACAAGGCAGAACTAACTCATGGGAAAGGAAAGGACTAGGTAGGGATGGGGAGAAGTGGGATTCTGTTTGCATTTTATTGCAAAACTACCTACTTTGCACTTCGTGAACCAACATGCAAAGTACGGTAATATGTCACTATCCTTTGAAATCACATTTCTCCAAATTTTGCAGCAATGTTCTCTGATCAAACAATGTGTACAAAAATGCATGTAGCCGGGGAAAGCATGTATAAAAATGCATTATATTAGGGAAATTTAAACATTAAAAAAATATTCATTAAAATGGTGTGCAAAAATGTGTGCATTAGGAGAATTTGCACTAAAATGTTGATGAAATTTCATGAGGTATAAATAAATAAGAAAGATTGCTGCATTTATGACTGAAAATGAGTAACAGGGAGAAAGTAGAACTGAAAGATTTGTCAGTCACCAGGACTAGGTGAAATCATCCAGCTAATGTGAGAAATAGGAAAGGAATGGACTGGGTGAAATACCAGCATCCTGTCCCTTTTTGTGGTATCATTTGAATGTCTCCATGGTTATTATTAGATCTCATCACATGAGTAGCTTGATTACTGAGTCACTTAATTACTGAAAGGTTCTGTGTATGCCTTACATGGTGCAAATTTCTATTCCCTCCCCCCTTGTTTGCTCATTTGCATGAAAGATAGAGGGGAGATCTCTTATTTAATTTTTTTATTTTTAAAAAAATGGGTATTGCATGGGAGGTCAACAGATAAACATGGTGCACATGATGACAAGCCAAATTTGTCTCTGCAGTATAAATAAGTACCAAAAGAAATTAAGGTGCAAAAACATGCCTGATGCAAATGTTGCATACTTATTAGAAGCTTTCCCTATCCAGAATCTCTTGGTATTTGTTACCCATCATAATGTGCATACTTAAGGGGAAAGTGTAATTAGCAACTGTGTAGTTCATTCAGTAAACATTTCTTTGCTGTTTGATGTGACTGAACTGTGCATCACATATAATTTTACACTTTTATCCTACCAAGCAACTGACAGGTCTCTAATGTCGCTCTCGGAGCTTTTGCTCAGCTTGAACTTTGCCTCACAGAGGTCATTTTCTCGCCACTTGGGGAAAAGGAGCCACGTCAGTTAAATCCCACAGAGTCGATAGATACGATAATAGCTTTAGGCACATTTTCTTAGAACCCGGGAGGAAAGAAAGGGGGGAAGACAATTTCAATGAGTGTAAGACTATACTATCTCCACTCCGCAGAATAAGTAAGCAAATCTTCTCGGAGCAAATTTCCCCTTGATTTTATTTGTTTGCTTTACCTCCTGGCAAGAATCCCTTTTAATAATAGCAGGCGCTGCTTATTTTGCAAAAGAATTGTTCAGGGCAAAAGGAGATACTAAGCGGCGCTGGGGAGAAAAATGAAATGGATGAGGTGACAGGAAAATCTGTTCTAGAGTGGCATCTTGCATAATGATTATGTGCCCCTTAGCCCTACACACCAAGACATACGGGGAGATACTAAAAAAAAGTTGTTATCCAGCCTGGTTTCAGCAATATAAGCAATCCCAGTATAATTAGCATAGACACAAAAGAAAGCACTATATGTGTGTATTGTGTACATTTATGTGTGTTTACACACACACACACACACACACATACAAATGTGGACAGACAGGTTATTTACAAGAAATTATTAGCAAAAGATAGATAATATAAATATGAAACATATTCATGATACAAAGAGTAGCAGGATATTTCCCTCTGTGCCATCCATTTCTGAAACCCTGCTCTCAGAGGCTTATATGCATGTTGCGTCTGTCAGGATAATTAGCAGATGACTTGTCTGTAGCAGATATCTGAAATAAGTTGCAAAGGGTCTTTTCATCCAATCATATAACATCAGAAGGGCAAGGGATGCGAGTGAATATTTTAAAAAATAAGTTAAATGTGAATGCTATTATATTACTCACATATGCCTAGCATTTTGCGGGGGGGGGGGGGGGGCTTGCACAATTGGTAGAAGCAAAACAAAATCCCAAAGCCTTTAAGAATATTTGATTTTTCTGTTTTGTCTTTGATTCTCTCCCCCGCCCAACCCTCATCACTCCTTTAGTATATTTCTTATGCAAAGGAATGAACCTTGAAAGGAAAGTATCCCCTCCAGCAAAATATTTTAGCCCGTTTACCTTGGAGAATTTGGCTGCAGGGAGGGGAAAAAAACTGAATGTCTGGAACAGCTTCAAACTCAATAGACTGTGAGATCTTCCTTCAAATGATCTTTCTAAATATATCAGTTCAATAGATCAGTGGCAACTATGCATATTATCTGCAAAGGAGGATTCTTAAATCCTACAATCTCACTCTTTAATCAAAAATGCCAAATGGTACCCAAATGTTTCATTCACAAGCCTTATCAGATGTGCGTTCAGGTATGCTGTTTAAAGAAATAAGCACCTTTTATTGGTGGGTGGGTGTGGGCAGGGGCTGGAGGGTACCCAGAATTTTGTTGTTTGACATTTATTTTTTAAAAAACACCTCTAATGTATAAAGTGGCCACCCACGCGCCTGCGGCGATGCCCTTGTCCCTTTAGCATTGCCTCAAAGTTGAGCATCTTTTGCCATCACAATACCTCCAACACTCCCCCCCCCATTTTTGTGTTTCAGTTTGCCATTAAAAGCATAGGAGCAACGTCAGTAAATCAAAATAAAAGCCCAGAAGCTCGGGTGAGTTCACAAAGCATGTGGAGGCTGGATTTTTGGGGGGCGGGGGCAGGGGGGAGAGAATGTTCATAAAAGAGAGCGAGGGATTTTGATAGGCAAAGATGAAAGAGAGAGGGGTATGAAAGCATATAATACCCAGGAATCATTTGCCTGCTTGTACTACTCATAATAAGGCATGACAAATACACAGAAGCATCTGTCTTTCAGTGAAAGGTCAAGGGCCTAAGGCCAAAAAAGATTTTTTTTTTAATTTCCAAAGTGGAAAGCATATCAGTCCTTGGTAGAAGGGCAGAGCTCGGACCTGGCATGAGTTCCTGGTGCCTCACCAGATGCTGTGCTCATTTACGTACCAGGAGGGGCATTCTTCCATTCCTGACTTTCAGAATGACAAACTCTAAGAGATATGCCAAGTCTCTTAAAGACCCACATCCTTTCAGGTCAAATAGGAACCACAATTCCACTCTTGATGAGAGATTAGGATAGAAAGAGGTTAATCTCTGCCCACCCACCAACTCAGATTGCATACATTGGCCACATTCACACCATACATTTATGATAACACTTTAAACAGGCATGGCTTCCCTCAAAGAATTCTGGGAGCTGTAGTTTGTAAAGGGTGCTGGAAGTTATTAGGAGGCCCAAATTTCCCTTCCAGAGCTGCAATTCTCAGAGTGGTTTAATAATCAATCCCTCTGCCCCAAATTGCTAGGAACTGTATCCCTATGAGGGGAATAGAGATATTCCTGACAACTCTCAGCACTCTTAACAAGATACAGCACTTAGGATTTTTGAGGGGAAGCCCCAAAATAGAATCACAGTGCTTTGAATGCACAGTTGTGAATGTGGCTATTCTTTTCCCCAAAGAATTCTGGGTGCTGTAGTTTACCCCTCACAGAGTTACACTTCCCAGCAACCCTTGAGAACTACAGTTCCCAGAACTCTGAGGGAAAGCATGTGCTTCGAATGTGCTTTAAAGATGTAGCGTGTATACAGCCTCATTCTTCTTTTTTGCATGTTTTCTGCTCATTTTATCTGCAACCCTATATCTGCTTGCCTGAGAGTAAGTCCTATGAATCTCAGTGGAATTTATTTGACCTGAATATGCTTCCGTTGTAAACATTCTTTATTTTTCAGAGCAAATAGAAGACTCAAAAGTGAAGTGCCTGCAACAGTTTGCAAGCACCATGAGCAGCAAGGTTTAAATGGTAGAAATCCCGACATCTTCAGCTCTTGACACAGATCTCATCAAGAGTATTGACAGCAACCCTGCCAGACCCATTATGGACCTCTACGTTTTAAAATGCTCTGCATTGTACAGACAACTGACAACTTTTTTGCCAGGAAGGGGGGGGGCTGAATTCCTAAGTCTTTATCTAAATAAGTCCTCCTCCCTGGGCAGAGAGATGATCCTATTCTTGAAATGAGATTCTTGCCAGTGTTTAATAGGTTTATCTGCCAACCAGCGAATGAGATCATGTTTAGTCGCATTAGTCATGTAAGGCCTGTTAATGAGAGCAGCCAAGTGGAAAGGCTCAGCACTGTAGTCAGAATACACAGTCCACCAAGTTACAGAGAGATCTTTATTCATTGTTGTGCTGCTCTGTAATTGGACAGTTTCTGTGGGCAGGGCTGTGGTTTCTTCTGCTGGCATTTGGGGAGGGAAAGTCAGTCAAGTGGCATAGGCTACATTCACACGGCCTTTTCTTCCATTTTCCTGACTGTTCTTGACTAGCGGTTGATTTCCATATCACATTTGAGCTTTCACATGATGGAAAAGCCATTTCCAGAAATACAGCACAAGCTTAGGACTCTTTTCCATGTTATTTGCTTTCGGAGCAGGGGGAATCCAGTTTGCAAATAACATAGAGAGGAGTGATAAACTGGCGCTATATTCCACCGTGTTTCGGGAAGTGGTTTTTACATTGCATGAAAGTTCAATACGATGCAGAAATTAACAAAAAGCACTTGGTGGGCTTAGTCAAGCCAACTTTCATGACCATCGTCAAGGGAACACATTAGGTATAATTGTAGCTATAATTGTCCCTTGGTTTTGTGATCCCAAAGTTCATTACTTTCTATCCTCTGATCTCATTCAAGATCCAGGCCACTTTATCCAGTTGAGAAAGAAAATATTTGTCTAGGTGATCCCAAATCCAAGTGGTCAAATTTCTTTCAGTAGAGTTTGCCAAGGTTTGAGAAAGGAAGGACTTGTAAGAATTTGTCTTCCATGTACCCACCCCAACTCACCCAAGGCAGAAATAAAGCTGCTAGCACATTTGCAAAAGATAAGCAGGGTATGGTTTCAAGTTGGTTGGAGCACCATGTGTTGAGATTCCTGTATTGAGGAGATTGCACTAGATTTCCATTGGTGTCCCCATCAACTCTACAATTCAATGATTCCATACAGTGTTTACCATGGCATAGGATAAATTTGATGAAATATTTTCTAGATAAGCTGTGGGATCTCATCAAGTATGGTTTAAATATAGTTAAGTCACTGCATTTAATAGAAAAAATAACTTAAATACCAAAATGTGTTCAGTATTTATCAGAATTTACACATAAACTTCAATGACCTCACTGAAGAACATTTTACCATATTAGGAAATGGCCCAAAAGGACTAATTTTAAAAGAAGGTTCATATAAAACGGAGGCTGTGACACTAATCTACAAATGGGATCAATTTGGTACCTTAAGCCAGCGCCTTGAGAATCAATGTTACAAGTCAATTTTTTCTCAAATGAGGTGCTGATTGAGTTCCATTGGCTTCCAGAACCAGGAAGAGGATAGCTCTCTAAAACAATGGATTGAATTCAATGAAGGTATATTGTTGGGTCAGATTAAAGGAATACTGCCCTGTGAGATTGATCACATAAATTGCTGAGAGATGCTGTTAGAATTAGCAAGGGTGTGCACTTAGAAAGGGTGTGATTTACTTGTCCCAAACCAGTATATCTCATTTAGGAGCTGGAGGAGTCAGCTTTGAACACCACACATGAAGTTAACAAGATCCATCTTCTACAAGAAAGGACAGGGGCTATGTAACATATGTGATGGACTGCACCTTTGACCACAATTGCCACCTGCACCACCAGGTCCAGGAACTGTTCCAGGTGCGAACATATTACAGTTAGGCAACCCAATCATCTACAATTAAATTTCACTCTTAAGTCAAACTCCCCACTTTTGGGAGATGAAGTCAGGTATTTAGATTGGGAGAAGAAATTGATCTCAAATCCAGCCCTACTATTTTGTAAGCACTGCTAGCAAAGGACTCCATTGTGTCAGTTCCTCTCTAGCTTGGGAAGGTCATGTTGCCTTCCTCTGATTCCTGTTCAGGACTCAGAGTTGACCTGCAAATTCGCCTGTTTCATTAGAGCTGACAGCTATGGTGGGCCCCTTTAAATGAGGAGTCTCCTCTCCCTACTCAGAGGTGTATATGTAAGTCTCAGTCAGAGGTTGACTAGTGCTGAAACAGCATTTGAGCTCTGCTCTTACAGAGTGTCCAACCTGAGTCCTCTGTGGCGCTGTCCAGGGTGCCACTGAATCCTGTTAACTCTTGCTTCACTTCTCTTCTGCACCCAGACCTTGTCCTGCTTCAGTTCTCCTTGCTCTGCTTTTCAGAATTTGAACTTTTGCCTTGGGTCAGAACCCCTGTTATACTGAAGCCACTGAGGCCATTGCTTGGAACAGAACACTCACCAGAGCCGTTGGCCCTAACTCCAGCAATGTCACCTCTATCTTGTGTGGATCTAGTCTCTGTGTGTTTAACTAGATCATCATCTCCAAACACTGATTTAATATTGAGGCAGAAACTTCGCTCCTGCTGCTTGTTAAGAAAACACAAAACTAGGTATCATCCAGCATACTGGTGATACCCAACTCCAAAACTCAGGGCAGTCTCATCTAAAGGCTTCATATAGGTGTCAAACAACAAAGATAACAAAATGCTGGCCCTTGTGCACCTGATTCAGGGATGCTGAGCTCATCTCTCTGATAACTCCAGATGGAACCGCATCTTCTCAAGAGGAAAACTAGTAATGCCCACCAGTCATTCTCAGCACCAGAGCAAAATGTGACAGGCCACACAGTGCTGAATGTTAATAAGACATCCAGAAGTAGTAGCAGGGAAGAATTTCCCCGTCAGCCTGAAGTCAAAGTTCAACCAACTCGAATGCCAAAGACAGAACAGTGTAATAACAACAGGGGGTAAGTTCAGCATCTTAAAAAGCAGAGACATCACCTTGCCAACAAAGGTCCGTATAGTTAAAGCCATGGTTTTCCCAGTAGTGATGTATGGAAGTGAGAGCTGGACCATAAAGAAGGCTGATCGCCGAAAAATTGAGGCTTTTGAATTATGGTGCTGGAGGAGACTTGAGAGTCCCATGGACTGCAAGAAGATCAAACATATCCATTCTGAAGGAAATCAGCCCTGAGTGCTCACTGAAAGGACAGATCGTGAAGCTGAGGCTCCAATACTTTGGCCACCTCATGAGAAGAGAAGACTCCCTGGAAAAGACCCTGATGTTGGGAAAGATGGAGGGCACAAGGAGAAGGGGACGACAGAGGACGAGATGGTTGGACAGTGTTCTCGAAGCTACAAACATGAGTCTGACCAAACTGCGGGAGGCAGTGGAAGACAGGAGTGCCTGGCGTGCTCTGGTCCATGGGGTCACGAAGAGTCGGACACGACTAAACAAAAAGTTAAGAAGTGATGTTTGGATTAATATTCCACATTTTTACTTTACTATTTTTTTTTTTTACTATTTCAGATGCCAGTTGCATAAAGGGGTGAATCAGTTGGGTAGAAGATACCCACATGCCTTCAAACTGAGCATCTGACAGGATGAAGCACCAAATATACAGCTGAATTAAATTAACAGTGCAATCCAGTACACGTAGGCCAAACTAAACTTGACATTGTTAGCAATGGCATTTTTTTAAAAAAAGTCAATAGGCATGGGCTCCTTGATCTGGATATGGTCACTGATGGGAACAGAAGGGGGACTGTATCCCTCCCTTTGCCCCCACTACAGTGTAAAAGCCATTTCCTACAATACAATTGCAAGGGGAGAAAACTCAGAATTTCACAGTGCAGAAGTACATCCTATTGAACTCAGCTAAACTTAAACCATTTCTCATCAGTGTCATGAGTTTTTTTTTAATCAAATCACTGTTTTTCACAATGCTTTGTTTTCCATCTCGTAAAGCACAAGCTATGAATGTTGTAGCTGGTGCTAGAGTTGCCTTCTCTACAAATTTAGTCGTGTCCTCCAACTTCCCTTTCCATAACCCACCATAATGAAAAGGGCTGTAGCCACTTGATGAACCAAAGTACTTCCTGTCTTTCCATTCACAAAACTTAAGAATACAGTGGCTATTAGCGGCTTAGCGGCTATTAGCGGCTTAGAAAAAGGGGGGGAGGGAAAAAACTCGCAAGACTCATAGGGAAATTCGTCTTGCGAAGTGCCTCGAAAAATGGAAAACCCTTTCGTCTAGCGGGTTTTTCGTCTTGCGAGGCATTCGTCTTGCGGGGCACCACTGTACTAGCATATAATTTGATATCCCACACTGACTATATACCATTGTATTTATATATTCTTTGCCTGCTTCTTGGCCTTTGTAATCTACAGATAACATTTTTAATTTTTAAAATTTAAATTCTGCTCCTTAAAAAATGTAGTAGCGTAGATCAAGTAATGGAAATAAAATATGAGGCATTTTTTAAATTTAGCAAGTTGCTTTACTGAGGATATAAAGATCTAGCATTGTAAGCTCAGGATATTAAGGTTTTAACTAACATTCAAATCATGGCATAAGTAAGACTGGTGTTCTTCCATATTTGCATTAGCACCATGAAATTGTCTTCTTGAGCCACAAATCTAGAGCTTTAAAACAGTGCTATATACTTGAAGCAGTAACACTAGCTTTACTTTCTGGGCTTCTCTGCATAAGATTTTTAGGCTGCAATCCTACAGCTCAGCGGGGGAACCAAAGGCAGTTCTTCCACCTGATTGAATGCCCCTACTCCAGGGTTCTTTGGAGTGGCATCTCACTTGTATGTTACAAAAAAAAGTACACTTTTCCAATACAGAGACAGCAGGGCAGAACTGAGGGCAGAGGAGCATCCTCACAATGGGATGGAAATAAATGGGATTGAGCCATGCCAGTTCCTGAGGCTGGCATAATTCAGCCTTGGCTTCAGGATGTGTTGGGGAACTGGGAACATGGGAAGACCCTGTCCTGCTCCTAAATTGCTCCAAACACCTACCTTTTTGGCCCTGCAAATGTTGGAGCAATGATATCTATAAGACCGGGGCCAAGGGAGTTTCTGCAGTGGTGGGGAAGGGAAACCAAACATTGGATCTCCCCATCCATAGTTGGAGTTTCTCTCCTTTGTGCAATTAAGGAAAGGTTGTAGCTCAGTGGCAGACACATTACTATGTGTGAAGAAGGTCCCAGGTTCAATCCCTGCCATCTACAGGTAAGGATGTGAGGGAACATTGTCTGGAAACCTGGATAAGTACTGCCAATCAGTGTAGACAATACCAAACTAGATGGACCAAATGTCTGTCTCAGTGTAAGGCAGCTTCCTATGATCTTGGAGAACAAGATCCAAAGTATTCCACTGCTCCTGGGACTGCTGGGATCACCTCTGAGTACGAAAAGGACATATTCCGTAACATATGATGAGGGCTGCTTGTTGGAGGAGGCACTGTATACAACCCTGGAGAAGAGGAATCACTATGATAGCCCAGGTCATCACTCAGTACATCCTGAGTGAGAGCAGGAGGTGGCAGGATCCTAGGGAGACTGGCAAAAACTAAGAGCAAGCCAAACAGTGATGGTATCAAAAAGCTATGGCCAATGTAAAGAGACATCAATTCACTGTATGCTAAAGACGAATATCATTAAAAGTATTTATGTGGACAATGGGGCAGAACTCCGAGGGAGGAAGGCTCAGGATCATCTGAGCCCTTCCTGGCTATTTGTTGGGATTAATGGAGGTTAGTGGAGGGTCCATCACTGCCGTGGACCCTCAAAGTCTTTGGCAGAGGCTCTCTTCTGCGAATCTTATCTAGAACAATTCTGCATGCTAGCATTGAACTCATTCTCTCAACGGGGAGCCACTAATGTAAGTTTCTGGCAGATGGGTTATTGCTGTTTTCTGGGAGAGAGAAGGGTGGGAAGGTGGGTAGCACCTTGCGGACTCCCCTAAGCCTCACAGCTCCACTTTACATTCCTGGTAAGCAGCAGTAGCCCTTCTGCCAGGAAGTTAGTGTTGTGGCTCCGCCCCACCTGGCAAGCCATTTCTGACTCACAGAGAAGAGTCAGATATCTGCAAGCTTGAGAAAACTCAACTACAGACTTTTTAAAGAAAGAAAAGAACTGCAAGAAAACCCTGCCACCAAACAGCCCTGAGTATGACTGAGTATACTCAGCAGGGATGTAGACAGGCCATTATGAAAGGAGAACAGAAAACTAAAAGAAGAGGAATAGAACTGAATATTCTGAAACAGCTTGGCTGGTTATAACACTGAATGTTTCTCATTTCCCATCTCCCCTCATCACATGCTTAACATACCTAAATATGACTGTTATGCTGAACTAATTTAGAAATTGCATGTGCCTGCTCTACCTTGGGTTGCAAATCCAGTTCCATCCCCACAGCTATTAAGATTATTTCACTTACATGCAGAAAAGTATTGAGCGACAGCTGTATTTTATTCATGAAACATCGTGGGTAAAATTTTGCATTTCCTTCTGTGCCAGTTTCTGCAATGCAATGAGAACATCACAAAACTGAGACAATGAGCTAAACTTGACAGGACGCCTGCTTCCTTAAATAAGAGACATCAGTATATAAGGTACAGCAACACACAATGAGTGTGTATCATATAACAATATGTAATGTGTGCAGAATATATAACAATGTACAATATTTAGGCAAACCTATTTTTCCACTGTGAAAAGAAAGGAACGAGTCCATGCACACAC
The DNA here is from genome assembly GCF_951804945.1 of Podarcis cretensis. Lineage (NCBI taxonomy): Eukaryota > Metazoa > Chordata > Lepidosauria > Squamata > Lacertidae > Podarcis > Podarcis cretensis. The sequence goes on from NC_137178.1 coordinate 26,247,810, forward strand.
TCCAAACTGCCTGATCAGTGAAAACTTCAGGTCTTGGCAATGTAGAGTCGGTTCATCTAATTACAGATCAAGCCAATCAGTTAATATCGTGTAAGGCTAGAGGTCATCAGGCCCAGCATAAGCAATTAGCTCAGTTTCCCCAGTACTGTTAATACCTGCACTGCACTCCTGATCTGCAGGCCTATTCCCTAGGCTGATTGCCCTCTGTCCTATTGCTTCAAGTAATGTAAATTGTATCTTGTCCCTAGGTAATCGAGATCAGCGTTGTCTTGTCTGTCCACTCGCTGCTGCTGCCCTCTCAGTGCTGCGATAATGGTTTTGGTGGGCAATCAGAGGAGATGCCTTCTTGACTCATCTCTCATAATAGGTTGTCCTCCTCAGGCAAAATTGAATAACCCCCGATATGGCCTGGAGGCAAGCAATACAAATTCAATAAGTCTGCAGCGTCAATGTCCTGTCATTTTTTTCCTTCTTCTTCTTTTTTTTGAGAGCAAGTAATTATTCTGCACCAACATTCAGTAATAGGAGGGGGCCCAGAAATGCTTGAGAGACCTTCGTCCGCATACCTAGAGTTGTCACATTAACGGGATATTCCTCTAATAAGAAGGAATTTCATCTCCTTCTCATGCCCCTTTGCTCCCAGATTCCTCTCCTCCTGAATGTTTCACGTTGATGTTTTGCAAAGGCTTTTACCAGCAGCATCTGTGGGAAAGTTTAACAACTTCACTGCCTGTTGTTTAATATTTTCCACTTTTATGGGTTACAGTTGTGCTGTCTATTTGCTTTTACTGATTTGTCAAAGATTTATTATAAACCAAATACAGCTGTTCCTCCCTTTCCATAAACTGAAGCTATTTTGGCAAACCTATTTTTCCACTATGAAAATAAATTCAAAATCTCTCTCCTTCCCTTGCAAAGAGCATCAGCATCCAGTTGTTATTTAGTGGTGCCGATTGGGTGCCAAATTGGTGGTCGGCTCACTTAGAGGAAAGAAAATGCATATGATTCAAAAATAAACAGCAAAGGAGACAAGCCATGGCTTTCTCCCCTCTTCTGGCAAGGTCTAATATTAGTCTGTTCAGGTCCCTGAGAGGAATGAATTATAATATTAAGGAGGAAAACTGTAAATTCAAGCCATTTATGTTGCATTTACTTTTGGGAAGCATAGCATTTTTAATTTAGTTACCTAACCTTTACCTTTGGGTAATGGTGTTATTAACCTTTTAATAAACTTAGATGCATTTTCTCATCACAAGTTTTTTCTGACTTTAAAAGGTCATACATTTGACTGAGACATTTTTTTACATCTGGCCGAGGACAGTATGTAAGGCCTTTCTCCACCCATAGGATCCTGCTGTAATCTAAGATCTGTAGCTGAGATCCTGCTTGTGTGGCCAGTGGTAAAATCAATTAACTTGGCGAGGACTGAGCCTTCTCAGTGGTGGCCCTGTAGTTGTAGTTGTTGGCCCCTTCAGTTTTGGTGCTGGAGGAAGCCTTTAAATCAAATCTTTTCACCATAAAGAATTTTGGTGATCTCAGTCTCTCGTACAACTATTTATCTCTTTCTACTGCTTTTCTTTCTCTCTGCAGGCTGCTTTGTGAGGGCTTAGACCTGAAAGGTGACTGAGAAATAAATTGAATAAACAAATAGTGAGTAAAAGAATATTTTTTGTCTACTACTTTTTGATGCAGAGGGGAATGTTATTTTCTCCACTAGGTTATTTTCCCCCTCTTTTACCAGAGGTAAGGTAGCAGGAGAACTTCACTTTTGCTTCAGTTTGTCTTATATGGGACCTTTCTCAGGACAGAATAAAATGTTTGGGCTGGTTGATTTGTTTTTCGCAGCAAGGAAGCTATTGCTTTATTCATTGAAAGAAACCTTTATCTCTTCCCTCTTGAGAACTATACAAGGGGAGTAATGAAGAGTGCTGCATAAAAGCAGAATAAGCAGTTTCCATGACTGATTGACGATTGATTATTGTGGGGATGTCTCCCTATGGTAGCTTGTCATGATGCTTTTTTTGACAACCTTCCTCCTCTCCCAACATGAAAAGGGCATTTTGATGTGCATTAATTTGGTTTGCTAACTAGGACAAAAAGTGAAACACTGCTACCCATGTTCTGATGTTTATGCTGATTTGGTTTCCCCAAGCACTTAGCTTCAAAACAGAATGCCAGAAATAAACACATCTGATTCCTTGCAAAATACATTCCCCTTATTGGGAAGGTTTAATAGCTAAGGGTTTTCTCCTTTTCTCTCCCCTCCTCTCTTTCCACCACTAGATTAAAATGCCATTTATAAGACAACCTCAATATAAATTCATTTAGCCACAGGAACTTGCTGCTCATTTATTGTGGTGACATTCCACCATAAAATTAATCTCCACTTGTGCTTTTGCCGGTTAATCTTCACCTTTTGCTCTTTGAAAAATTTTTAAACACTGCCTTCTTTTTGTTCACAAGCCCTGGCAATGAACTGAATTGCATTGCAGCAGACAGCACAGTTTGAATATATATTTTTCTCAATGCAGAGCTGAAAAAATATTCCACAGCGAATCTAGACCATTATGTAACATGACAAGGAAATATAAATTTAGACAAATAAAACAGTGGAAATATTCTGGGCTGCTGCTGCTATGGGTCTTTTACACACAATATAGCATGCTCATTTGTGATCCTCTGGCAATGTGAATGTTCAAACAGTGATCAGAGCTGCAAAACTCTCATATTTTACTCATATTCTCCACCCCCATCATTCAGTCTGGACACTGAGGTCCAGCACTGAGGGCCGTCTGGCGGTTCCCTCCCTGTGAGAAGTGAGGTTACAGGGAACCAGGCAGAGGGCCTTCTCGGTAGTGGTGCCTGCCCTGTAGAACACCCTCCCATCAGATGTCAAGGAAATAAACAACTATCTGACTTTCAGAAGACATCTGAAGGCAGCCCTGTTTAGGGAAGTTTTTAATGTCTGATGTTTTATCATGTTTTTAATATTCTGTTAGATGGGTGGGATATAAATTATGATGATGATGATGATGATGATGATGGTAAATTCCTAAGAGGGATGCAAAGGCAGAACCCTCCAGATAAATGATGCACTTGAACTATCTTCCACTGTACTGTCCACTTTTAGAGAGTTGAATTAATATATTCTGCATCAAGCAGGTTGTGCGGTTAAGGGAAGACCCGGGTGGGAAGGAAGAAGGGGATCTCTTTGCATGACAGGTTCTCAACTGAGAGGGCAAAAGTGGTAGTTTCACACAATGGAGGAAGTTTGAGTATAGTAGTGTTTTAAAACAAAGGCAGAAGTTTGAAGAAAGCAAGGATGGAGGACAATGTCTTTGTATAAAAGGACTTTCTAGTTGCCAAGGCAGAATACCATCCAGAATACCGGTTTCTGAGAAGAAAGTCTCATTTGACCTTTTATTAGGGCTCAGTTGAGGCAGAGAGATGGAAGTTAGAAACAGCCAGATCGCCAGCCACTGTGAACAGGAGCTGGTCCCAGCAGTGAGTGAAAGAATGGCAAGTGAAGGTCCTTCTGAGTTTGGGCCCCTCAGCTGATGCCTGACCTGACAAACTGCTTTTGTTGGACCTGACCAGAACTCCCTTCAGCTGTTTTGGCTAGTACTGATGGAAAATGTGGTCCAAAACAGTTGAAGGGCACCAGGTTGGCAGAGGCTGGTCTATACACTCTCTGCCTTTAGACACTAGTCATAGGAAGGACTCTCAATTGCATACTTATAAAGAATAAGCTCTTTGTTGCAAGGAGTAAAGGTTCTAAACCCACATATATCCATCAGGTTTCTTCAGCTGGTGTAAGATCCTGAATCTCCCATATAATACATTAAATGGGATTTTCTCTGCATTTGTATGATTAATTCTTTCAGCCATTAGAGAGTTTCATTACCATACTGACCTTACTGAGGCTCAAACGATATGCAAACATTTGTAATGACTTCCAATGATGCATTCAGATCAGGAAAAGCTGCTTCTCGTGGATTGGGAGTAGCGGAGTGGTAGGCGATGGGCATATTTAACTGTTTCCCCATCTGCTGTTTTCAACATCTAAGTAGTTTCCTCTAGGTGACTTGTAACTCTGTGAGGGGTAAACCACAGTCCCCAGAATGCTTTGAGAGAGAGAGAATGATGAATGTGCTTTGAAAATACAGTGTGTACACAGTCTAAGATTCCAGGCAGGTTCCCCTTTGCTGTGGAGGTGTAGCAGCTATTTTAGTAGGGAAGTATAAGCATGTACATTCATTTTTCAGTTGCACCGGGAAAAATTATTTACATAGAAAATTGTGTGTATGTTTACCGACAACTCATTTGCCTGTGATCATCTCTCCCAACAAACTTCAACAGTAATCAGGAAACTGAGGGATTAGGTTACTTTCGCTACCTATATCAAAACCCACACATCACAAGAACATCAGTGGGAAATAAGACAGAGAAGTATGTATTTCTTAGAAACTCACTGGGTAAATAAATTTAGTTTCGTATTGAATTGTTCAAAGGGAGAAGCCCTGTCTTTTCCAGGGGATTCTATGGAACTCTGGGGCATTTTCGCCACACCCAGTATTAGAAAGGATAATGGCCTCAACTGCAACTGGGTATCGTCTACACACTGTCTGGTTAAATGTACTTTAACTTTTTAATAGAGGGCTGAGGGTTTAAATCAAAGTGAGTTGTAGCAAAGCATCTCAGACAATGATCTGATCAATCATCAGAGGGTCAGGCAAAAGCAAAACCATTTTTCTTCTCAACCAGACGTATTCTTGTGCCTGTAGAAAATATACTGTTGGTGAATTTATTGTTTAGGAAACATAGGTGACAGCAGTTTGGATGAAAGGGAAGGTATACATCAGCAATATCACAAATCTTGCGAATGAGTTGTAAAACCAAATTCCATAGCATAAATTAAAAGTTCCATTGTGAGGTTTGCCTGCTAATTTTTTCAGTAAAGAGCTGAATGTTTGGTTTGAAAACCCTGTGTCAATTTTTCATTCCACTTTTCAGAAATAGTTGCAGCAGTTTTAAAAAGAGAAGGCGAGGGGGACTGGCCAACAATCTAGCAATGTATTTTAAAATCAATTCCCACCACCCGCAGTAATTACAGGGTAACCTTGTGGGAAACGTGGCTGCCTCTTATGTACAACATTCTGATTAGAGCATCTGTTGCTGGTCTGTTAAATTACCTTTTAGACGTTACAGAGGCACATGAGATCTGTGTGAATTTCCCTTCATTCCCATTCTCAAGGGACAAATGGAGAGCAACATCTTTTGGACATTGTCTTAGAACAGCCTCACCCAGTCTGGTGCTCTCCAAGTGTTTTGAACTACAACTCCAGTCAGGCCCAGCCTGCAGTGGCTGGGGTTTGATGGAAGCTGTTGTCCCAAATACCTGGAGGGCACCAGGTTGCCAAAGCCTGTCATAGAATATATAGTGGGATAGTGGAAGCTGAAAAGGAATCCATTTTGTTTGAGAATGATGCTAGACAATACATGGTTCTTAAACCACACAATATTCAAGGGAAAGATCCTCATCTTTTGTAAACGGACCACATGAATTTTAGACTGTGTGTCCTTCAGGAGTCCATATGTTCTCCTGTACCATTTGACATCCATATAAAACAGTTGGGAGTGGCCATCTGGGAATCTGGAATATAGTGCCTTCAGGAAGCCAGTGACACACAGCTCTATCTCTCCATTCCATCTGAATCAAGAGAGGTCTGCAGGTGTTGGACTGGTGCCTAAAAAAAGTGGAGCTGGATGGGAGCCAATAGACTATGTCTGAAGCCTAGTAAGAAATGAGTGCTGTGGGGCGGGTGCTTTTTGTGTCTGGGAATTATGTGGATGACCTGCTTTGGGAGGGGATGTACAGGCTCATAGTCAGCAACAGTCAAGCTAAAACTGAGCCTATCTAGGATCAGCACATTGTTGATAATTGCAAGCTCCTCCTTCATTGGAAAGTGACTGTTTGATTATTAGGGCCCAGACCAGACCAGGAGTCTTTTCCTCTGACAGAGCAGAGGAGACTCTCATTGTACTGGGGCTTCTGAGATGGAGTCCACTGAATCAGAGCATGGCAGTGAGATATCCTCAGGCCAGAGGGCCACTGGCACTGTGGCCTACTCTTGTGGAAGTGATTCTGGGGCTTGCCCCCTATGCAGTTGCTCTTCTGACCAGAAGAAGGGGAATCTAACCCCAGGGATTATGACATTCAAGGGAATTCATTATCAGCCTCCTTAAGTCTAGTGTTGGTGATATACTGTATATAAAAACATATTTGCAAGTGAATTTTCACACAGAGCTTTGACAGACTGGATTTAGAAAATAATATGTGTAAAATGGATTTGGAGTTGAAATAGACCTATCCATTCATCCCTAGTCAGAAGAATACTGTATCTCTAATTAGTTCTCTTCAGTGCATTTATAGTGAGCGGGCAGGCATATCAGACTAGATTGGAAGAAGATGCATCAGGAACTGTATCCTTTAGCCTCTATATTTCTCTTTTCAGTGTATCATGTTCTTTTGCTTGCATTAACTCTGAACATTCAGAAATCAGCAATGGATGCATTAATCCGTTCCTGGGGAAAGGCCATCCAAACTTATTTATTTGTCATGGTGAGTCCAGCACGACATCATAAATTGCTTGAGCCATTGAAAAACAATAAACTGAACATGTTACAAGAGGAGCCAGTGTCTTTCATTGGTATTGCTTCTTTCAAGATGACAGGAGACCTCAAGAGGCCTGAAAATTCTTAGTTGTACGAGTTTGTGACTAATAGGTGGTTTGATGTGACAAGGGCTAACTGTCTAGGGAAATTGAAGCATCTTTAAGCTCAAAACCCTTTGTGTCTCATTCTTCTTTAGGTTATTGTTGTGAGGTCTGTGGGGGCCTCTTTTACAGTTTGCATTTACAGACAATATGCGATCAGCAAGATCTCTGTAGTTTTACTGTCAGTATTGATCTGCTGTCATTCAGTTCTGTAGCTAATTTGCTTGTTAGCAATAGTTTTTCAAGTAAGTGATAGTTTGGGTTGCATTTTAAAGACAGCCTACCTATATAATTATGAAATTATTTTCTACAAAGATGAAGCAATATGATACGTCCACAGAATGTTGCCGAACTTTTAAGGTATGAAAAAACATGCTTTCTAAAGCTGACATTATGTTAGGTGCATGTAATTTTTTCAGATTTTGGATTTATGTGGTTATAGAAATGCAAATATCTCAATGTCAGAAATTAAATTGTATGTTTTTGGTGCCAATCTGAGCAAAATTTCAGATTGGAGTGGAGGTTGTAGCTTCTGGTGATTTTTTATGTACACGTGCTCAAATCTGGGTAAGAGGATTTTTGCGTCAGGCTGAAAAGTCAAATATGAAAAAAATTGAGGCTGGACTATAGTTAATACATTGTATCCTATTTGAGGAAGATTCTCCAATATTCTAAGCATGGCTGATAAGAATCTAGAAAATATAGAATCTAGAAAAATGTTATTTTTGATTAACAGCAGATTCTGGGCTTTTTTCAAAGATATTAGAAAAAGTGTGCAGGGATCATAGCATCAACTTGGAAGGGACCCTGACTCCTTTCTTGTAACATGAATCCATTTATTCAGGTCCTACCCTCTGGAGCAGGAGAAAATAAGCTAGTTCCATCTTCTATGTGACAACCCGTCAGATATTTGAAGATGGCTATCATATCTCCTCTCAGTATCTTCTTTACTAGTGTAAACATACCCAGCTCCCTCAACCATTCCTCATAAGCCCTTGTTTCCAGACCCTTTATCATCTTGGTTGCCATCCTCTGTTCCACATTCCAGCTTGTCATTCTTCTTGTTGTTGTTTCCTGCTTGGCAGGGGGTTGGACTCGATGGCCCTTGTGGTCTCTTCCAACTCTATGATTCTATGATTCTTACATTGTGGCATCCAGAACTGGTGTAGTCCAGGTGTGGTCTGACCAAGGCAAAATAGAACGTATCATTCTACCCAGTTTCTCACAAAGAATAATGCATTTAACAGCACAATCCTACACATTTATACTTACAAGTAAGCATTGCTGAGTTCATCTGAACTTACCACAAGGTTACGTGTCTTTTTATTATCCCCTTAGAGCTTCTCAGCTTGGATCCTGTGATTCTTTCTGATCTCCTACAGTACACCGTTGTGCCCTCACCCTTTGTAATGGAACATGTTGATGGCTCTGATCCTTGGAGTCAAAATGAAGACTTTGAAAGAACAGGCAACATGTCACCCTTTCTGAATTTATACATTACAAATGCATTAGCCAAGTAGGGGGATAATCATACAGTACCAATCTATTGGGTTTAAACTGTGGCCTGGTTAACCAGTGGACCTCCAATGCAGACATTCCATATATATATATATATATATATATATATGCTGAAGAATCAACCAATTTTTGGAAATTAAAATGTGACACTTAAACAGAAAGGTAATATCCTGCTCTCTAAAGCAAACCAGGGAAGTCATTGACAAGATAACAAAGTTAAAGAAACAATATGCAACTGTGAACATTTAGACATTTCTAAATGTTAGACTATTGTTTTAGACAGCCACTGAAAACATTTTTATTTCAGCAAGCCTAATTAGACATAATTTAGTTACCCATATTCATTTTAAAAGTTTTAGTAATTTTATTTGTGTTTTAAGGATAATTATTTCACGTATAAATGTTTGTTAAGCTTTTGTGAATTTCAGCTGTGTTTTATTTACTATTTTATTATATTGCTTAAAGGGTTTTTTATTAAGCAATTTATAAATGTTCCAAAATAAATAAATACAACAAACAGAAATATACTGTTGTGAGGATAGCTTGTCAATTGATGACACAAACCATTAGCATTTCTATAAAAGTCAGATTCCGGATGTATTCAAAACACACGTATTTTACATGATTGACTAGAATTGCAGATTTAGTGTAAAATCCTAATTAGCTGAAGTCAATGTGAAAACTCCTATTGATTATATTCCCAAAGCAGTTTGAGACTGCATGTCTTCTAATTACAGTAGGCAAGAGATGTGATTTAACAAATGTTCCCCTATTGAATAGAAATAAAAAATGCATAAGAAAAGTGTTTCTTCCATCTTATTGATAGCTAAAGAGCATCACTTTTCTGCTGTAAGTTTGTTTGTTTAGTTCCTCCTTCCTGTAAAAGCTCCAGCCTTTTTCAGTAGTAATAAGCTAAATATAAATATATCAGACTCTTACCTATTCAGTGCTAACTCTAACATGGCTGCATTCCAAAGGTGTTTAAAAAAAATAAAAATCCACTATATATTTTGGAAGGTGGTTTGTCTGTCCCTTTGCCTGTTTGTTTTTTCTTTATGTTTGGATGGCTCTTTTTTCGGGGGGGGGGGGAGCAGTGAGAGAGAGCACAGCAAGAGAGCTCGCAGCACCCAAAATGGCTGCCACAATCTCACGTGAACAAAAGGGATGTCCCAATTTTTTCTGGGGCACTTAGCAGGTATGCTATTACTAACGCCGATAATAAAACAGATTCACAAAGTTAAAGACAAGCTTAGAATTAATATGATTGCAGCTTCTATCTAGCAAACGGGCAAAAAAATTCCTCCAGGAAGGCCACTTGAAACAGGTGAGTCTTTAACACCTTCTAAAAATCCAGAAGTGTGGCTGGACATTGCAATATTACTGGAAGGGAGTTCCAAAAATGTGGAGCCAGCACAGTACAGTCTCTCTTTCTCTCTCTCTTGTGGTTGCCCACTTCATAGACCAAGGAAATGGACACAACAAGAAGTCCTCTGATTGAGATCTCAGTGTGCTGGTGGGATGGTATTGGTACAGGTATAAACCCACTTAAGACTTTCAAGGTTCAAATCAGCACTTCAGATTTGTCCTGGAAATGCAGTGGAAGCCAGTGAAGGTGGTTTAAAAGAGAAGTTATTGAAACCTTCAGGACACTGGTGGTTGCATTTTGAACCAGGTGAAGTTTCTGGACTGTCTTTAAAGGCAGCCCCATGCAGAATGCATTGCAGTAGTCTAGTCTGGCCCACATCACCAGAGCCTGCATTACTGTGACTAAGTCTGCCATTTCCAAAAAGGGCTACAGTTAGCATACCAGCCCATACTGATAAACTGTCCTGGCCAGGTCCAACATTCTTCAGCAAGAATGTCAGATCTTCAGCTGGCTTTTAATGGCAAGCTATATAGAGGTAGGCAGTTACTAAAAATACCTACATAGGTTTCATATGTGATGTGTCATATGCTCCGAGCCTTCAGAACACAACAAGGTACACATAAATAAAAGGGCAATGCCCATTTAGTGTTTTCTCACCAGGTTCCTTAATGATGGTACTTTGTTTCCCTCTCTCCCTGGCTAATAAGGAAAAAGAAATAATTTTAAACACAACAGGCAATTAAGTTGTCGGGAAATCAATAAGGATTCTTCTCATTTGTAGATCAGATTTAGGAAGAATTAAAACTCAAACCTGCATAATGACTTTTTAAATCTGCCAGCAGCCTGCGTGAGCCACTTTTTCATTTATTTATCTGTTGATCTAGCTGATTATTTATTTAAAAATAAGGTTTATCAAAGAGTTAATTATGTTATGAATGTGATACAGACCACAGCTTAGGCAAAACATTAGCTGAAGTAGCATGTGCTATTCAAATCACCTGTAAAACTTAGTGGAACAAGTGTTTTACATATTTCGTTAAAGATATATTAATCTCATCTCACAGAAGCTGTCAGTGTTACAACTAACCCCGGAGCTGTAAAATGAGCTGTAAAATGGATTTGATGTTAGAATATTTATTATAAGTTTTGTCATTATGGGTAAGATTAACGATACAGCCCGATGATAGTCTATTGCTCTTTGTGATACAGTGATGTCTAATACAAGAACTGCTTAGTAATTATAGCTGACTTAGTGGAAATAAAAGGGCATGGAAGGGGCATGCTGGAATAATTATGAGTAATAGAGAGACAAATGCTTTGAGCAAGGTAATAGGGAGATAGCAATTTCATGGGGGCTGATTGTAGAAAGGGTTAAGTCCCAAATAAGTTGACAGCTTTAATGCTAGAATAAAGTTGTAATTTATTTTTGTTCAACTGAATTATAAACCAGAGATTTGCTCGATATGTGAGATTTGTCTTTGGGGCTCTACGCAGAGGGCTGCATGTAAGCCACATGGTTAACTCTGTCCCCGAGATGTTACATGCACATTATCAAATCTGAAGGCAGGCATTCTGATCCACCCAAGGCGATCTGTGCATGGGAACAGGGCTTCTCTTCTCTTTGATGTCTGTGTTTGGGAAGGGGGTGCCTCAATCACATTTTGGTGGGGCTGAACCAGACACTCCCTTCCCCCAACTTTCCCAAACACGAGTTGACAGCATCGATCATTTGGTCAGCTGGAAAAGCTTTGCTTCGGAGTAACAGGTCTGCGGGGATGCGGGATTTCCTGGGTCAGGTATACTATATGTGCATTGGGGCCCCTGCATTTCCCTCGCAAGATGTTGGCAAGAACTGCTGATTAATTTAGCCTGGACTACCTAACAGGGATGTTGCAAAGATGAATGGGAGAATAGTGGACATAATCTTGAAGTCCTCACCTCTTGCAGCAATATCCTGTAGTGATATAAATAACATTTTTGGAAACAACCAAGAAGTGGAACATAATGACAGAACATGACATGTGGTACAGACTGAACCCCATCCTCATGTGCATATCAGGATCAGAACTCATGAAAAGTAGTTGGTGTTGACAAAGTAAAAAAAACACACACACACACAAAAATACCATTTTTTCCCCTAGAATTGGTCACTGGCAATTTGAGAAAACCTGAGTTGGCTTTTGATGGGAGTCATGCCTTGACCAGTGAGCTCATCTTGGCCTCGATTATTGGAATTAGCACATTACCATCTCTGTGGTTTGCAGGCTATAATATTAGGTCATCCGGGTTTGTGTGACTCACCACCTGCAGCAAGATAATGGGGAGCGTATTAAAGTGTTTTAAAAGAATGAAGGACAAACGCTAACAGTTATGATCATGATGTAGTTATTATTCAAAATACTTACAGATTTGGTATCTATAAGGGTTATTGATAAGATAAAAGATCAATGTTAGGCTCATGTACACAGACCACCACTTCATCAACTATAAGATCCTGTACTTCCTTGACCTTCTGCGATGGTAATGAGATTGACTTCAGTACTGAGCTGTTATCTATACCTGATAAAGAACAAATTATACAATCAGCAGAATCAAACAGTAAAACTTTACCACCTCAAGCTTCATTGGGGGAGCCATCTTTATATGCTCTCTAGTTGGGTGGGGGTGGGGAGAGTAAACTCCCTAAATATTGATTTCTGCTTAACCTATTGTCTTCAGATCTTCAGGCATTATTGCTCAGTGTCTCCTATTCTGTGTTTTCTTTCTTTTTAAGGAGAGAACATAAGCTCCTTCTGGACCACTGCCATGTTCCATCTAGTCCAGCACCCTGTTCTCACATTGCAGGAAACCCACAAACGGGATCCAAGAGCACCGTCTGCTCCTACAGTTACCAACAACTGATATTCAGAAGTGATATTGCCTCTGACTATGGAGGCAAAGTATAGCCATCATGGCTGCTGTGCTTTGCACCAGACACAAACCAATCTCATTTTATAAAGTAGTTTAGTTGAATGTGCATATATCATTTGAAACATATCCCTGGAGAGACTGGTGAAATCAAAGGTAAATGCACTGAACACACAGACCTGAGTCAGGCCATTGGTCCGTCTAGCTCAGTAGGATTCCTCTTCAAGGTTTGCCCATTATTATTTCTATTATTATTTATTGAATTTCTGTACCACCCATCATTTGAGGAGCACAGAGCAATTTACAATACAAAACACAAAAATACATAAAATAGTAACAACAAGAAGACCTCCCCTCAAATGGGGCATTATAAGTTAAAAGGTAAAGGGACCCCTGACCATTAGGTCCAGTCGTGACCGACTCTGGGGTTGCGGCGCTCATCTCCCTTTATTGGCCGAGGGAGCCGGCTTACAGCTTGACTAAGCATGACTAAGCCGCTTCTGGCAAACCAGAGCAGCACATGAAAACGCCGTTTACCTTCCCGCTAGAGCAGTACCTATTTATCTACTTGCACTTTGACGTGCTTTTGAACTGCTAGGTTGGAAGGACCAGGGACCGAGCTACGGGAGCTCACCCTGTTGTGGGGATTTGAACCGCCGACCTTCTGATCAGCAAGTCCTAGGCTCTGTGGTTTAACCCACAGCGCCACCCGCACCCCACATTCTAAGTTAAAGATAGTGCTTAATCAATTCGTATAAACTATTTCTTCCCAAGCTTGTGTGTTGAACCTCAACTACTAGATTTAGTTTCCATACATGTGCTGGTAACTGTCAGGGTTATCAAACAAGGTCATGTAGAACTCACCAGCAAGACTCTTGAGGGGACAGTGCACAGTTAATTCACTTTGCCAAAAACAACAACACCAGAGCCATCCAAGCCCAGATGTCCAGAAGAGGAATAAATATGAACATTAAGAATCTGTGGGATTGGGAAATGGGGTGTCTGTACTGAGTTCTCCCTTCCCATAGGGAGGGGAATGTATAGGGGTACACGAGGGCATCATCAAGCACACAACCTTCTTCAAGAGAAATCTCGGGATCAAGTGAAGATTTGAAATCCTGCCATACTCTTGGAATGCCATGCTTCTGTGTATCTCCTTCCCACCCATCCCTCCAGCCCCAGCCTTTTATTTCACTGATTGCCAGACTAGGAGTAGAGTTTCTCTCTCCCGCAATAAATGGCATCTGATTTCCAAAACCCCTAGAGGCCAGGCATAGTTGCTATAAGCATTCCTATCAAGTCTATGGTGAACAAATAATTGTATCTTTCTGATTGTACTTACCACCAGTGTCTTAACATCCTAGCCTTTGCATAATGTTTTAAGCTGTGAGGTTTATTTTAGAATCAGGTGTGCAATTAATCTGAATGAGTAATTATTTTAACTAAATGGACTGTGTGCCTGGCCAAATTAATTTTAAGCCCCAAGTGTTTTTTATTCACAGGGCCAAGGCTGGGTGTTGAATAATTATCTACATAAACTTCTGTTTTATTTTAGGGATTGCACTCTTCAGTCTGTTTGGCACTTGGAAATGGCCTTGGAAATGTCTGCTGTTGCTCACTTTATGTCTGTCCCAAATCTAAAGCAATTGCAGTGTAATCCCATGCAGGTGAACTATTATGCAAGTCCAATGGGGTTTACTCCCAGGTAAAGGAATATGAGATTGCAGTCTTATGTTGCTTTAAAAAGAGACCAAAGAGATTGGCAAAATGAAATCCAATATATTTATTTATTTGTTTACTTATTTGATTTAAGTTATTTACATTCCATTTAATCATTAGCATGGAGATAAAGCAAAACACACATCACTGGCACAGGTGAATACAAAATAATTCACTGCATTGTTTAAATGTCTGGTTTTTTTTACCTTACATCAATTTTAAAAATTCCTTCCTAATTTGCAAAATAAAAAATGTAATATTTAAGGGTCATCTTCTGATACTATGAATTTGGCATCAAGTGCAGAAAATGACTTAGTGAAATGTTTTAAATCCATGTATTTTATTCTTTTTTATATATAAATCCTTAGAAGGGGCCATCTTTCAAACATTAGAGAAATCACAGTATTTATTTGGAATTGCCTTTTGTTTCATCTGAAGACTCTTGCATATAAAAAAATTGGCCAGATTTCAATCTTAGTAACTGCATTTGCTGTGCTATCATTTCACATAGAGGGATTTGTTCATGTTTCATATATTGATGTAGGGAAGTAGATAGAAATCTCTGGTTTGCAGTTCTCTAACCTCTTATAGCAGAGTGACCCTGCACTGGTTTCATGGACAGCAGGTAGACCAATATAATGTGTTTGCAAAGAGATGGTGTGCACATATATGTAAATACATATGCAGGATCTTCAGAGAGCTTCCCTTAAGAGATGATAATTTAATTTTGGGACACTGCTGCTCTGTTTACGACCGTTCCCTCCCACCTGGAGTGATCAATGATGAGGAAAAGCTTCAGTGCCTAATTTGCATCTTGAAAGTTTTCAGCTTAGGGGACTTCCGGGTTAGCGCCTCCGGCAATGGCGGAGCTCCTCCGAACGGGAGGAACTTGCTCCGTGAAAAGTAGGGTTTGAACTGCCACGGCGAAGGCGGAGACCCACTGAAATCACAGGCGGAAGAAGCCTGTGAACTTGGGATTCAGCTGGCACCCTTTGCGCCTCCCCTACTCGCGGGGAAACCCTGTTTTGGGGATCCGGAGCGACGTGGGGTGCTTTGAATCGACTGCTTCTTTCACGGAGTGAAGCTGCATTGCTGCTGCCGGAGAGCGCTGACTTTTTCCTGTGGACAATTGGACTTTAAACAACAACCCGTGAGTAGTACGGAAAATTGGATCTTTAAATACCTTAATTTGACATCGAACGGGAAAGGTTCAAAACAGGAAGTCCGCCTTCCCCTTTTGTAAATAGACTGAAGCAAAGAGCTTACAAGTTAAGGTCTTGGAAAGCCTTATGTAAAGGATTAAACTTCCATCGATTGAAATTATTAGACCCCCCTTGGAAGCAGGAGAAGAGGGGGGAAATTTTGGACCGTGTATCCTGCAGGAGAGATTGATTAGAATTAAATTGCCACTGCTCTGAACCTGGGAACGGACTGACAGTGATTGACGTTTCGGGAGAGTTCATTGACAGCGAAGAGAACGGATGTTGACAGTCGGTTGAATAAGAGAAATATATTGTTTCCATTGTCCGCTTCTGCATTTAAAAGGGAGGAAAAGCAACCGAAAATTGAAACCAACTTTACTTTTTGAACTTTCTTTGAAAGGATTGATACAAGTGGAGACTGTTTCCCTCTAGAGGGAGCTTTTGAAACTGTTACAAGAGTGGAGCTGGGAAATCTCCAGCTGCTTGATAAGAAGTGTGGGAACTAGAGATTGACTTTGGACATTCGAGAATGTCGACAGGAGAAGCCTTAGTAACTGCATTTTGCAAGATAAACTATTTGTTGGAACAGCTTCATAAAAAAATGGATGTTATGATTACTAAAATGACATTTTGGGACCAAAAGTGAGCACCAATACAGAAATTATTCAGGATTTGACACAGGAATCTATTTTAGCAGGACAAATTGTTGAAAAGGAGAAGGAGAAAGTTGCTGTTCTCGAACCTAAAGCAATACAAGGGGGAGCCTTAGTCTTACAGAGGCAAATTGAAGACTATAAGTTGAGGCCCTTTATGACTGAAACTAGACAAAGTCAGACTCTGAAGATCGAAGCCTGGCCTGGACTGGAAAAGGAAAATTGGAAAGATCCCTCTATGCAGGGATTAACTGACTTTTGGAATATGGACTTGGGTCAGGAGGAGATTGGAGCTCGGGGGGCCTTTGGAGTTGGAGGAATTTTGAAATATGCCCTGAAATACTTTATGGATCCTAGCTTTAATTGTGGAAATTTGGCTGACCTGTCGAGAGGGAGTGGAGGTGTTGTTGGATTGGAGTTTCCTCGAGATCTGCTCTTTAGCATCAAAGAATATGAAGAAGAACTGCAGAAGGGACGTGGAAAAGAGTTAAGAGCCTCGGACATAAGATCTCCAGGTTGATGGACTGTATGGAGTGGATGGAAGTGTCTGGCAGAGCCCGAGACCGGGGAGAGGATATGGTGGAAGAAGATTGGAAGATTTAAAGTCTATATATAGAAATATTGTAAAATTAATGAGTGACAGGAAAATGTTGGAATGAATTTTTATGGCCTTAGTAGAAATGCTATAAGGAGTTAAGCTTAGATAAGTATACTAATTTTAATGGAAATAAGATTAATAATATGTTAAGACATTTATATGAAAAAAATGGAGAAAGATGGAAAGGAATTGCTAAAACAATTAATGGAAATGGAATACAAAGAGGGAGGTGAGAGGAGGTCGATGATATAAGGGAATGAAAGTTAGAATATGGAAAAGGTATGATGTATGTTTTTAAATTGTTTTTGTTTTGTTTTGCTTAGTTCATTGTGTTGGGTGATGTGTTGAGGTTGTGTTTTGTATGGTTTATATATTGTAATGTATTGCTTTATTTTTTCTTGTTCTTGTTCTTTTTTTCTCTCTCTTGTCTCTTTTTCCTTTTTAAAAAGTAATAAATATTATTATTATTTTTTAAAAAAGAAAGTTTTCAGCTTAGGCTGGGTGATAGTTAAATGAACAACTACAGTTGCATAACAACTTAACTCCATCTAACAAAGGTTCTCAATGAATCACTTAAACTTTAGGTGATGGTTTTAGTGTGCACCCAAGTATTCAGAGTAAGTTTTTTGGTATCTTGCCTTTCAAATGCAAAGCATTAAAATGTGTAATCACAGAAGTATCAGTTGGACTAGCACCTTTTGAAACCTGGGAAGAAAATGTTTAACCAACCTTCAGACTCCTTTCACTAGAGAACCTAGAGAAAGGGACATATTATTATTATTATTATTATTATTATTATTATTATTAGATTTGTTAGTTACTTTGTCTTGCTCAGGGTGACCCAAAGTGACTACAAACAAATAAACAACATCCCATCCACTTCTAAAAAGCCACAGGTAGTTAAAGACCAAATATCTGGTTATAGAGGAAAGCTTTTGCCTGGTGCTTAAAGCTATGTAATGAAGGTGTCAGGCGAACCTCCCTGGAGACAGCATTCCACAAATGGGGAGCCACTACAGAAAAGGCCCGTTCTTGTGTTGTTATTCTCTCAACCTCAGATAATGACTGCAGGGTCTGGATGGATTCATATGGGGAGAGGTAGTCCTTGAGGTACTGGGGGTCCTGAGCCATTTAAGGATTTATAGGTCAAAACTAACACTTTGAATTGGGCCCAGAAACTAATTGGCAGTCAATGCAGTCAGGTCAGGGTTATTTGCTCAAACTGTCTTGCCTGGTGAGCTGCTGAATTCTACAACAATGGAAGGTTAATAAAGCATCGTTTGAAAGTTGATAAGGCTTGGCTCCTTCCCACCTGCCCTGGTAATATAGGAAGCCTTAAAAGCTAGTGATGGAATGAGAAGTTTGACATCATCTGTTCCTCCTAAATGGCTTCCAATTTTTACATTACCCGAGTGGTTCAGCATCTCCCACAACACTGAAGAAATGCTAGAAACTGATCTAAATCATCTACAACCTGCCCAGAGAACTTTTGTTATTGAGAGGGATATACATATTGAAAATGAATGAATAAATCTGATTCTGATATTGCCTGATCAGTAGTTGTGTGTGTGTGTGTGTTTAATGACATTCAGATGTGATTAAAACTTCAGTCTAGTGGAGGTGTCAAAATCCCTGGTGAGGCTGTGATGGTGCTTTAGAAGACTGTCTCCATATTATAATGCTGAAGGACTTTTGCACTTTCACATTCCATTTCATTTTATTTGACAGCCCCATGAATTGGTGGGTTGGTTTGTTTGTTTTCCTGTTTGCTTTTAAGCAAAAGCCCTTTTCCTTTTCCAGCATGATGACCCCCTAAGTAAATAACAGAGGGCCTTATGGAGACTCACATGCTTTTGTGTGATTATTTATAGGTCTACAGTGAATTCTCCACTTTAACGCTGCTTATTGGTGCTTATTCTTGAGTAATCCACACTCAACAGCTGGCCAATTCTTTTCTACGGAAATGTCAGCTCTTGCGCCCATCCTACTTAGGGTCTATTTTGGTGGGCACCACGATACTCCACGTAGTCCATTTTAAACGTATATACATATATATTGGTTGCCTCTGAAAAGGTCCAGAGTAGTAGCTCAGATAAATGGTGTTCCAAATATGGATGGTTTTTGCTTGTATATTGCACAAAAGCTAGTTCAGGAAATGGAGAAGGACTGTACTGCAGTGGCAGAGCGATCTGAATGCTTCAAATCTTGGCATCTTCAAACTGGGCCTCTTCAGATAAGATTGGAAATATTATTTGTTCAAGACCCTGGAGAGATATTCCCTGTCAGTGTCCACAATACTGAGATGGACTAGTGTTACAACTCTGTAGAAGGCAGCTTTCTGGGTCCTGTTCTGTGTATCTCAGTGTCTAGAAGCATGTTATCCTCAGCATGAGTGCTAATCTTACTTTTCTGTTCCATTACAAAGGACAGCTCTCCATTTGAAGGGGCCCTGGGTTTAAGGGGTACCCATTTCAAATCTTAGGGGACAGGAAGGACCTTGAAGCTGCCAACCAACACTTAATATCTGGACAGCAAACTAAGCAGATGTGCGAGTCATCTGGCTACAGTTCTCCCCAATATTGTGGGATTTATTGTATTTCTACTTTATTTACAGCAATTCAGTTATAGTCAGTGTTAGACACACCAGAGTAGACTCAATGAAATTAAAGGACATTATTTACATTGGTTTATTCCTTTCAGTGGGTCTACTCTGAGTAGAACTTAGTTGGATAGAAGTCATTATTTCAGCCCCCCCCCCCCAAAAAAAAAAAAATTCCCAAAGGGAAAATTTGGTTTAGCCACAAATTTTATTCACGCTTTTCTTTGTTTTTTTCCTAGAAGTTTGTGCCTCTTTTCTTCCATCACATATCCTGCCCGGCCCCCTGCCACGTTTGTTCTAATGAATTCATGTAGTACTATTGACTTTTTTGAACTTTTTGTTTTTTGCATCTCACCCTCCCATTCAAATTATTCGGGTTATGGATTTTTACAATCTGACCCTAAAGCTGCCTAATTCCTTGAACATTGATTGACTCTCTCCATTGCACTGAAGGAACCAAGTATGCATTCTTTACCACACCCTGAAACTGCATTTTTTCTCCTTAGTCAGCATGCATAAATACTTCTTATCCTCCCCTCTGTTTTTTGGTGACCTTAAAGCCACAGATGTTAGGTTTTTCTAGATTTGTCTCTCCACCCACCCCTTTCAAGGATGTATTTGAAAAATGTATTAGCTAAAATTGAACATGTTAAACTAATTAGGCTATGCAAATGCAGCTCAGCAGGACTGCTTTTAAAGTCAATTATACTTACCCAAATGTTCAAATAAAAGAAAATCTGTTTCAATAACAACCTAACAAGCATGTGGAACAAATAAGGCCTCTAATTAACTTTTCAGAATGTGTTTTAGAGTTCTGCTTTTTTCCAATGCTGAAAATGTAACTAAATCTGATTCTCTTTTAGTGTCCTGCTCAGCACTCACAAACCTCTGCAACCTGGCTATCCTTTGAGCAATGTAGCCATCAGTGCTGGCCACAAGCTTGTGGCAACACGGAACAAACCTTTTTTCAGTTATAGTGTCCATCCTTTGCAACCCAAAGCTATGCCACCACTTTTCTTAAGGAAGAGGCAGGGATGTTGTTGTGGGTGGCCCAAGGGTGGGGCTGACCCCTGGGTCCCCCCCAGCCCATTGTTTGTTTAGAAAAGTGGGGCAAAAAAGAATGGGGGGGGGGAGACAAGTGATATGCTATTCTCTGGAAAATTCATAGAATTGTAGACTTGGAAGGGACCACAAAAGTCATTTAGTCCAACTGCAATGCAGGAATCTTTTGCCCAACATGGGGCTTGAACCCACAACCTCTGAGATTAAGAGTCTTGTGCTGTACTGGCTGAGCTATTCATACTTAAGCTTATAACCTTATTGTCATGGGGTGTTATAATTAACGTATCTAAGGTTTTGTACACACCATACATTTAAAGCACACCCACCCCAAGAATCCTGGGAACCAGTTTATCCCTCATAGAGCTACAGTTCCAAGCACCTTCTAACAAACTAGTTTCCAGGATTCTGGTGTGTGTGTGTGTGTGTGTGTGTGTGTGTGTGTGTGCTTTAAATGTATAGTGTATGCAGCCTTACAATAATCCTCAAGGCAAACAGTATATATAAACAAGAGGAATATGAAGACCGGTATAGCAGAAAGAGGATGGTGGGGGAGGCACATAGTAGTAGTTAGTAGTAGTAGTAGTAATAATAATAATAATAATAATAATAATAATACTTTTATTATTTATATCCTGCCCATCTTCCTGGGTTTCCCCAGCCACTCTGGGCAGCTTACAGAGTGAAAATAAAGTGCAAGATTGCACACTGTCTTGGAATGTGTGTATTCCAATAATTTACAAAAAGCCTTCACCTACCAAGAAGCTTATTGGTCTCCCAGCCTTCTCTGATTCTTCTATGAATGTGTGAGCTTAGCTGAAAAAGTTACTTCCTAAATTCTGTTCCACTATTCACATATATACAGTGTTTAAAAGATTTCTAATTAATGTAATGATCATTAGTTCTGGTTTGATTTAGTTTTGATGTAGTTTTAGGTTAACTGTAAATATAAACTGTACACACAGTAAACTCCAATTTATATTTTGTTAATTTTATGGTGTGTGTAGGCTTTTAGTACTGGATTCATTGCTTTTTTATATGTTTTAAGCTTTGTATATTTTTTGGTGTGTTTGTGTGTGTCAATAATAATGATGTATGATATTTTTGGTGATGTTTGATATTTTTTCCTGTCTGATATATTGGCAGGAAGTATGTGATCTATTTTCTGATGAAAAATACTGATGTTTAAAAATTATTTGTTTGTTTTTTCTCAGGGCATTTCTGTGTCTTTGTGACATAGCATTTCAGGTATTAGAAGCCTGGGCTGTAGCATCTTCTTGCCATGGGCTGCCAGGTCTGGTTGGCTTCGGTTCCTGGGTCAAAAGCTCCAGACTGCTTTAAAAGGCAGGTCTTGGGTTTGTGGAGTGAAGCAAGGATACTCCACTGCTTGGAAAGTAGCACTACTCTGCTGGGAAGACACAATCCAGCCTTGCAGATGTGTGTCAGCTTCAGAGAGGTTGGCAGAGTGCAACGGAGCTCAGCTGGGAGAACTGCCTGCTTGTGGCAACTTGGCAGGAAGTCTTACAAATAAATACAAAAGCAAACACTGGCCAGGGTCCCAAGAAGGCTTTGGACCTGTAGTTCTCAAATAACATCCCCATCCCACACTCCACATGGCAAACCTCTTTGGAAATGGAGAGGTTTCAAAAACCGATGGTGCATGACAATATCCTAACCATGATCCACTGCACACCATTCTCAGTATGAGGAGGAAGAAGAGGAGTTTGGATTTGATATCCCGCTTTATCACTACCCGAAGGAGTCTCAAAGCAGCTAACATTCTCCTTTCCCTTCCTCCCTCACAACAAACACTCTGTGAGGTGAGTGGGGCTGAGAGACTTCAGAGAAGTGTGACTACCCCAAGGTCACCCAGCAGCTGCACGTGGAGGAGCAGGGAAGCGAACCCGGCTCACCAGTAGATTACGAGACTACTGTTCTTAACCACTACACCACACTGGCTCTACAGGAACAGGGCTACGACATAAATGCACATGCCACCAAATCCTTTATGTGCTGATTCAAGGCTTATACTGGAACTTATGACATTGCCTTGCAAGAGGGATAGGGACCCCGTGGCTATCCAGAGGTTGTTCAGTCCTAAATCCCATTACCCAGGCAGCTTGGCCAATGGTTAGGGATGGTTTTTAGTCCTGTTCTATCTGGAAAGCTACAGGTTCCCCATTTGTGCCTTATACTGAGTACAGTGGTACCTCAGGTTACATGCGCTTCAGGTTACAGACTCCGCTAACCCAGAAATATTACCTTGGGTTAAGAACTTTGCTTCGGGATGAGAGCAGAAATCGTGCAGCAGCGGCGCAGCGGCAGCAGCAGGAGGCTCCATTAGCTAAAGTGGTGCTTCAGGTTAAGAACAGTTTCAGGCTAAGAAAAGACCTCCAGAACAAATTAAGTTCTTAACCCGAGGTACCACAGTACCAGAAGAAGCGTCTCCACCCCTATCATTCAGCAAGAAGTGAGATTACAGGGAACCAGGCAGAGGGTCTTCTCAGTAGCTGTACCCAACCTTATGGAATGCCCTCCCCTCGGATGTCAAGGAAATAAAAAACTATCTGACTTAGAAGACATCTGAAGGCAGCCCTGTATAGGGAAGTTTTCAATGTTTGATGTGTGTGTGTGTGTGTGTGTGTGTGTGTGGTTTTCTAATTTGTTGGAAGCCATTGAGAGTGGTTGGGGCAACCCAGTTAGATGGAAATCATCATCATCATCATCCTCTATATCCCTTCCCCATTAAGTTCAGTAAAACTTACCCCCAAGTATGTATGCATATGGTCACACTCAATAATATAGTTTACCCCTCACAGAGCTACAATTCCCAACACGCTTAATGAACTATAGTTCCTATGATTGTTTCATGGAAGCAAAGATGGGAGAAAGAAAGAACAACAATAACAAAACAACAACAACAACAACTTTATTATTTATACCCTGCCCATTTGGCTGGGTTTCCCCAGCCACTCTGGGCAGCTTACAGCATATCTATAAACGTAATAAGAACACCAAACATTAAAAACCTCCCAATACAGCACTGCCTTCAGATGTCTTCTAAACGTTGTGTAATTCTTTATCTCCTTGACACCTGAAGGGAGGGCATTCCCCAGGGAGGGAGCCACTACCGAGAAGGCCCTCTACCTGGTTCCCTGTAACTTCACTTCTCGCAGTGAGGGAACCAGTAGAAGACCTTCGGAGGAGGACCTCAGTGTCCAGGCTAAGCATTGGAGGTGGAGATGCTCCTTCAGGTATACTGGGACGAGGCCATTTAGGGCTTTAAAGATCAGCACCAACACTTTGAATTGTGCTCAGAAACGTACTGAGAGCCAGTGAAGATCCTAAAAGATAGAGTTGTGCTTTCGTTTTGGAGCTCTGTTATTTGGTTAAAAATAAATAAATCCACTGAAGTGCAAGATTTGCTGCCAAAGATATTAATGGAATGAATCAGGGGTGGAAAGCCTTTGACCCTCCAGATGTTGCTTGACTACAACTCCCATCATCTCTGACTGCTGGCCACGCCCATGTTTAACTCTCCTAATAAAACTTGGGTTGTGATTATGCCCTAGATAGATAGATAGATAGATAGATAGATAGATAGATAGATAGATGATAGATAGATGATAGACAGACAGAGACATTTTATTCTTGGACAAAAGGGGAACTAGCTTTTTCTGAGCTTCATCCCAGCCTAGAAGATGAGCTCAACATGTATGCAAGTGTGGTGAACTCAGGGGATTTACTAAGCATCAATGAAAGCATTTTATTGTGCGCTCCAATGCTGTCATCCAGTTAGCTAACAAATATGATAGGTTTTTAACCTAATCCACCGTGTCCTTGCCAAAGCTCCTTGAGTATTACGTCACCTTGCTTTGGGCCAAGAGTCTGATTCCCCCAGATGGTCATCACAGAGCTGCTGACAGGTCTTCTGACTGAGACACCAGAGAACAGGAACTCTCCCGTTTATCTAGTACTACTGACAAAAGGGGGAGAGAACTGCTGATATGCTTATGCAAAAGCACTCTATCAGGCATTACATACTGTCTGTGTTCTCGGAATGTTTGGGGTGTGATAAATCAGAGCACATGCTTTCTGACATCTTCCTGCTTTTTTGCCACAGTGTAGAGTTTCCCTCGGTTGAAACCAGGGTGACAGAAAAAGATGTGGAAAAAGCCAAGTGTGACATCATCAGCCAACTGGTAGCAGTCATGGAACAATAAATAATACTTTGTAGGCTTGTAAAAGTGAATCCCAGATAATATGCGCTCCATAATTCCTCTGATCTGCACATTTGACCTGTTATGCAATCTATGATATTAAATATCAACCTGCTCTATCAAATATTGGGGATGATGGCTGCTTGGAAGCATGGAAGGCGGAAGAGGAGAACATCACAGGCTGGCTTGAACATCAAACAATATTGCAATGCAAAGCCCCATTTACTATATGTGTTCATACTATATTATTCATTCATTCATTCATTTATACAATATCTATTTTATTTGCCTTGCACTATGAATGTATCAGGAAGTTTTTAATATTTGACATTTTATTATTTTTTATATTTTACTGGAAGCTGCCCAGAGTGGCTGGGGAAACCCAGCCAGATGGGCGGGGTATAAATAATAAAATTATTATTGAATGAACATGGCGCTGTGCAGAAGGACATAAGCAGAAGGAAGGAAAGAAAGAAAGAAAGAAAGAAAGAAAGGAAGGAAGGAAGGAAGGAAGGAAGGAAGGAAGGAAACCCAAGGAGCCTTTCACAACAAAAGTGATGACTTGTAGAACCCTGGAACTGAAGGCCAGCCAGACCTGGCAGCACATGGCAAGAAGATGCTACAGCCCAGACCTCTATGTATATCACTGGGTCTCAGCCTAACCTTCCTCACAGGGTTGTTGTGGGGATTAAAAGAGGAGAGAAGAGAACTCTGCATGCCACCTTGAGCTTCTTGGAGAAAAGGGCAGCATCTAAGTCCAGTAAATAAATTTAAAATATATCACACCATTGATATGCATGGCACTTTACAGAGTGTTAAAGGGAATAGCCCCTGGCCTGGGGAACTTACCCTCTGAAGCCCGACCCAGAGGAAACAACAGCAATGGGAGGGAGGAGGACTAGGAAGCAGTATCCAGGGAAGAATATACTTCATGACAGATACATTTACCTGGGCTTACTTACATGGGGTAAAATAGTTGTACCAAAGGCTTCATGGAAAAGGTGGGCCTTTGTGTAAGGAAGCCTTGGGAATTTGTTCTTTGTGAAGAACCAAAGGTGTTGCAACAACAGGGCAAACCAAGCATGCACTTCTGTTTTATCCGGAGGCAGCTGAGAAATCAGTTGTCAGTTGAACAGAAGAAAGATTTGTTTTAAATGGAATGTGTTTCATGCAGTTTTAGGTCTTGTGGCCCAGTCTCTCATGGAGGACAGCTCCAATCACAATGGCCATCCACACATTACTGAAACCTTGATCCTGCTGAATTCCTGGACTCGGGGAAATCTGTGTGCATATAGAGACTGCCGCACCTCTGACACTTCCCTTTTTAATGTATTGTTTTTGGCATGCTGATCAGTTTCATTTGTGACTGGTACCTGGAGTTGCTTGGGAATTCTAAGAAGCTAAAAATAATCAGTGCAGTTTTGAAATGTTCATGCCATCGCCTTGATTCACTGTGGCATCCAGTTGTAGCCAAACCTGCTCCTTGATCTCAGGTACCATCCCAGGGAACATTGTGGATGGCCATCTGTCATGTAGACGAGATTCCTGCTTTGCAGGGGGTTGGACTAGATGACCCCCAAGAGCCTTTCCAACTCTACAATTCTATGATCCTTCAAAGTTTCTCCGTGTGTCTGGTGCATATGTATAGCAAAGAGAATCTTTGCAAAATCTTTCTGTGTATAAACAGCTGATACTCAGATTTGCTGCTTTCCAAATAGTCTCAGTTGCAGCAGTGTAGTGTAGGTTGTAGCAGGGGGGGAGCCACTAATGCTGCCTGAGTGACCCCCCTACTAGCCTGTACACTGAAGAGAAGCCTTGGCCTCAATAATTTGTCCTTACGAGAACAAGGAAGATAGATGGAACCCTCTGCTTGGCCTGCACAGAGCCTCCGCAGTTGCCAGCCTCTGCCGGGGAAGTGGCAGCAAGGCCACACTGGGCTCCAGGGCACAGAGACCCCCAGAGGCAGGCAGGCAGGGAAGGGTGGGGAGCAGAAGATGGGACCCACCAGGATGTGCTTGGGCAGCAGCAGCCTGTGACGGTCTGGTTCATAGGCGATCGAAGTCCTGGCTGGGGACGTCGGGACTGGGGGCAAGATGGCGGGGTGGGAGCAGGAACGGGAGTCCAGAAGCCAGGAGGCCAAGAGTCCGAGGGCCAGAGAGCCGGGAGTCAAGAAGCCAAGGGTCTGAGGGTCAGGAAGCAAGGAGTCATGATGTCAAGGGTCCATGGATCAAGAAGGAAGGAGTCATGAAGTCAAGGGTCCAAGGATCAAGAAGCAAGGAGTCAAGGGTCCAAGGATCAAGAAGCAAGGCGCCAAATGCATCAAGGCAGGGAACGTGTTGCTGTGGCAAAGAGCCGAAGGGAAATGCTGACCTTATATCCCTTCCCAGCTCTTGCCACCAGGTGCTGTGAGTTACTGATCAGCCTCTCCTGTGCGGCCACGCCTTGCCTCTCCAGAACAAACTTAGGAAGGCCCCAGTCCTGCAAAGTCCTACTGGTCACAGGGCCTGGCTCCTGCATGCACTCCTGACACAGCCCACCAATGGACTGCTCTGCTGCCTTCACCAGGGTGGAGTGGGGATCCTCACAGAAGCTGGCACCTGTGTGGGGATGCCTTGTTGCATCCCCTTAGAATTTGGCCATGCCCCCCAGACCTTGCCATGCTGCTCAGTTGTGCTTCCAGCCCATGGAATGGGAAGTGCGTGAGAGAGAATGGCAATATATTAATTCTTCCAGGAGTATGCATGGGGCATCAAGATACAGGTACCAGCTACCTTGCACAGAGCAAAATACTTGGATCAGAAGAGACCATCAAATACTGGATATACTCAGTGGGCCTTGCCTTCATATGAAAGGGCAGCTGAAACAATCTGCTCCATTTTATGGAAATTAGATGCAGCTGTTGCGCTCCTGGCAAGTTGTTCCTCCAGAAATATTGGATATCCCGAGTCTATAAATACTGCTGCCAATATATATTTAGTTATATCTGTGTTTATTTAAAAGAAACATAAATGGAGGGTCCTTCCCCACCACTCAGGGAGCATTTTGAAAGACAAACTATGTGAGTTTCTCTCATTCATCCCCTTTCTCTCTGTTTTGGCCTAATGTAAGATTTTCAATTTTGGAACAGCCCTTGTTTGAAACTTGCATGGTAACGTAATAAGAAGTGGGTTGCGCTGCAGATGAGAGATTTGGCACGGGGAGGAGTAGGAACAAGTGAGGCCATTGTATCTCTCTGAAGAATGTATGTTCTAGGATCAAAAACCCTTTGGTGTGATTGAAGGGGTAAGGCATTTAAAGAGTCGCTCATGCATTGAAAAGTCTAGAAATTATAGATTAAGGTTCCCATCTTAACTTTTGTGCCGTGCAGACTTTAAACACTCCCTACATCTTGGACTCACTTCCAACTTAGCCTTCATGTGCCCACACTACAGCAGTGAGAAAGATGGCTACTTATGCCTGATTCTCCTTGAGGTGTAATTTTTGTTTGTGTGACCTGAAAAGTGGGGAAAAAATGGGAGTGGATACAAAGAAATGCTAGTGGAAACACAGTAAATGTGTGCTTAGAATTCATTTGTGATGATCCAGCAATTGGGTGATAACTGGGCACAGGGGTAGTGCATCATCTTTTGTCACCTGAGGTGAATCAGGAAGTACTGTCCCCCCCCCCCTGCCACTGCCATGCCATACCAATTCAAAGTGTTGGTGCTGACCTTTAAAGCCCTAAACGGCCTTGGCCTAGTATACCTGAAGGAGCATTTCCACCCCCATCATCCAGCCCAGGCACTGAGGTCCAGTGCCGAAGACCTTCTGGCAGTTCCCTCGCTGTGAGAAGTGAGGTTACAGAGAACCAGGCAGAGGGCCTTCTCGGTAGTGGTGCCCGCCCTGTGGAACGCCTTCCCATCAGATGTCAAGGAAATAAACAACTATTTTACTTTAAAAGACAACTGAAGTCGGCCCTGTTTAGGGAAGTTTTTAATGTCTGACGCTGTATTGTTTTCAATATTCAGTTGGAAGCTGCCCAGAGTGGCTGGGGAAACACAGCCAGATGGATGGGGTATAAATAATAAATTATTAAATTATTATTATTACCACCCCCACTGAAGACTCCCATATCTAGGTTATGTGGTAGTGCAGGTTCCAATTAGATCTCAGGCAGATCTTGCCGGAATTTGGTGCTTATGTCAGTGCTGCTTCTCCACTGCTTCTGTTTCTCCACCAATAGTTGAGGTGCCATAGCAGACAAGGCACCCAAAATAGCTGCTTCACCCCATCTCATGGGTGGGCTGGCTCCTGATTGCGTGAAATGGGAAAGGGGGAAATGTTCTTTCTCTTCCTTCTCAGTCCATAAAAATGGCAGAAAGACAGGCAGATCCTTCAAAGCAGCCGATGTTCTCAAGGACAGGAAGTCACAGATCCCACTGACACAAAGCTGCCCAGAAGAAATATATCTTTTCATTTTGCTGTTAGGATTATTGTTGCTTTGATCTAATTTGCTTGCATGTTTCTAGCTATGCCTCAGCTTTGTGTGTGTGTGTCTGTGTGTCATATCAAACACATCACATTTTGCTGGGAATATCTCTTAAACTCTTCAGCTTTTTGAAAAAACAAACAAAATGAATGTTCGCAAAGGTAAGGACACCATTTATTTAACATTTTGACAAAAAAGTGTGACCAGTGCCTTTGTGTCCTTACCTTTGCGAACATTTGAGGTAAAGCAGCATTCCCATTATATTTTATAATATTTCTTATCAAGTTCTTTATTCACTACTGCCAGGTTTGAGAAAGACTCTCCTCCCTGCAAGAGAGGGGAGTGGTTGTGGCTGGGAGCCGGACTCCGCCTCAAGCAGGGGGGTGTTTGCCCCCTGCCTCCCACTCACCTGGCTGGCGCCCTCGCCCTCGGCCAGGCACCTAACCAGGTGCCTTCAAGGGGGCATGTACAGCAGCCTGAATTGCTGCGGCGCCAGCCTCCAGCCCTCACTTTTGTCGTCCCGTCGCGAATCACCCACCCTCCACTCCCTTAGAGCAGGGTTTCCAGTTTTCTTTTGGCCTTGCTATGGACCTTAGGTTGGTCGCCCTGGTTGTCCAGGGGGCCTGGTAGGCATTGGAATAATGTGTTGTGGTGTTGAAGGGCTAGGTGTGGCCATCGCCTGCGCCTTCAATTTTTGGGTATTCCGTTAAAGAAATCCGGCGGTCGTGTATTCTGTCCAATGCCTGCTTGGCGGGAGGCCATGGCACGACCCTCGGTGACATCAGGGGAGAGCCTATAGTTGGATTAGCATCAACAGGCTCCACCTACTGGTGAATAAACCCCCCTTTGTTTTTTAGACTCACCGCTCTCCAAGTGGGTGGAGTCAGCTGACGTAATCCAATGCCTAAGCCAATACCTTTTCACTTGCTGTAATCAATAAAGTTGTGGCCTTTTCTTGCCCATTAACCTTATATCACGTGTCCTTGTGTTTCATTCGGGTCCTCGAACCACAATGCTGTTAGCTGGGCCTCCTGTGGTGGCCACCCCATACTAGTGCAGCTGACAGCATCTGCAAACCTGGCAGTAGTGAATAAAGATCTTGATAAAGGAGGGAGAATGACCTTCATTCTCTCTGGCAACATACTAGAAGGGTAAATCAAAATTACATTGGGAGAAATGTTGGTCCAAATTGGTAAAATGCAGTGTAAATATCTGATGTAATCCAAGTCCATTAGAGTTTTCATGGCAATGTGACCCACGGTATACAAAGTGGAGCTGGAGTCTCTTTTTGGATAAAACGGGTCCCTTCACTTCAAAAAACAAAACAAAACCCAACAACTAGAAATTGTTCTACAGAGTTGTATGCAATTCAAGACAGAAGCCCAAGTTGCCTATTGAAAATGGGATTGTCATGGAAGTCTATTTCATAGGAAATCTAAGCTTAGAGTGTTTGTCATGCCTGCCCCCCCTGTCTGTCTGTCTGTCTGTCTCTCTCTCTCTCTCTCTCCTGTTTTTATGGTATACATAGATATGTTGTGGGGTCAGCTGAAACATTATACTGTAATTCAGCCCCTTAGGTTGGCAAGTATCACCTTAGATTAGAGTCACGACATTTCATGGACAGCTTTTTTGTGCTCCTAAGTTCGGGATCTTGAAAAGAAGTCTCTTATTTCTGGGTGGTCACTGTCGAGGTAGCTTCAAGCATACAAAATATAAAAAGTATGCATGAAATATGCCAGTATATTAAATTAACATCCTGCAAAAAGCTCCCTTTTTAAAATCCAGATGCTTATATTGCTTTTGACAGACTCTCGGCGGTAAAATTTTAACTTTAAAGAAGGAGCTTTCTGTTTCTGTTTTCAAGTTAAAAATAATGAAAGGAAAACACACTGAAATTCCCACATTATTAAATAAAACATTTAAATGGCCGAGGGCCAATAATTGTCACGCCATGAACAAATGCCTTACGGTAATATGTTCCATAACTGTTTGCTAAAAACTACCAATTTTAACACATTTGCACATGATTAGACACAATAAAAAGTTACTTATTGAAGCCAGTGAGACAGAAGACTTGTGCCCAGGGGAAGGAAAACTTCACTGCACAACTCAACAAGAGAGGTGGTTTTGAAATAAGTTCCATGCTGTGAAAACAGATCATAAATACGCAGGCACTGTGTGATTGCCTTTGTTCCTCTGGTCAGGAGTTCATAACACTGCCACTTCGTGACTGCATCCTGGGGGATTTAGGAATAAAAGAATTTTTAACAATAAGTATTGGGTAAAACAAGCCTGACCCTAGACAAAAGGTATAATTAAAACATCATTTTAATATTTTAATCCTTTTTTTAAAAAAAAGAGAAATCAGAAATGTATTTTGTCAAACAGTATGGATTAAGGTTGATTCTAATGCATGCATTTAGATTTGTGGTCTAACTTTTAAAGGTTTGGGTGCCATTTTGCATACTTATGAAATTGATGGGGTCGCTTCACTTATTCTCAAGCCATCCCAGGAGGGAAGTTATGCGGGGAGATGAGTGATTTGTCCAAAATTATCCAGGGTTCTTCATTGATGGAGGGAAGTTTAAATCCACATGGTCCTGGCCAAATCCAATTCAATCTACCATAGCACATTGGCTTTCTTATTTAGTCCTTTGACAAATCTTGTGGAATCATGATGTGTTTGGGGGGGATTAGACCCCATATTTCATAGTAAATTATGGTTTGACATCAAATGATCCTGATGACCACATCATAGTATCAGCCAATGAAGACTTATTTTGAATAACTTCTATTTTTGTCTTTCATGCTGTGACAACTTAGCGAAAGGTAATGCATTTGAAAATGCTGTATTTAGACCCCAGCTCCAATTAGGGTATGATATTAATTTCATCCTCACGTTTTGTTTCGAGTAGTCCGGTTAATGTAGGATGTTTGTATTCAGGATACAATTCCCAAACATTTTTAGAGAACATCTTTCTTTCCTAATACCCAGCTTCCAGTAATATTCTTGGTTAATGAGCTTCAAGTTCCTGAGCAAAAGTCCACCTTCAAGAAACAAGCAGCAAAAACTCAGCTCTCTGTGCACAGAAGCCGACGACATTTCTGGAAATGAATGATTGAAAATGCACTAGCTGTGGAGGATCTGCACGACACATCAGCACACCCCGTGGCATACACCAGTGATGTCAACACGCCCTGCAGCATGCTCAACACAGCCTCTGAGACCAGCTCTCTCAGCTCAGGCAGGGAGACTGCTGGCCAGTGTGGCAGGCAGCAAACCTAATCTGTCCCAATTGCCCAATGTCAGGAACAAACACTGCAGTTTCTGCCCCTGCCCCGCAATTGCACAAAGAACCTGCAACAAGGCTGAGCATCCCTGGATCCTGATGAGTTGTAGTTTGCCCCGTGGCAGAACATATTGGTACCCATGATGCCTATAACAGCTCCAGGAGAGATTTGGATTGGTTCTGTATTGACCCTTTAAAATCCACAAGGTATCCAATTGCACCCTCAGTGGCACCAGTTTGAGAACAAAGATGCACTAAAATTAGAATACTCAATTTACGCAGACAGTAAACCAAAATTAAACTCTGACTGCTGACTGCCAGCTCAAACTTTGCAAATGGTGGCGGATGGGTCAACCTTTGGAAAAGTAACTGCTCTGTTTCTGGCTGCCAAGCCTGAGACACTAAATTAGGGTCTGTCTTTCAAAAACTGCTGAGTGCTTACAATCTGAGAAAACAAGCTCTGTAACAGCATTTTAAGAAGGCCATCCAAAATCAATAGTTGTTTTAAATAATATTGGTTTAGTTTTCAGAAATGCTGGGCAACTGTAGCTGCTATTGAGTTCAAATGAAGGTGTTGATACTCAACACTTCTTAATCCGAGACGACTTCTTTTCATTTGCTTTGCAGAAAGAAGGTCCAGTGTTCAGGATACGGTACGCTCTCCCCCCCCCCCCCCCCCCCGCCACCCCGCAGCTGAAATAAGATATATTTCTTAGCAGTGATATTGTTGCATAGCTCATGAATGGTTTGAGAGAGCTTCCTCAAAACATGCTGCTGAACTAGAAATATTAATAGCAACCTAAAAATTATTGCACAACTTCTGAGTAAACATGGTTAGGATAGCAGCCTCAGCCATTAAGGACACACAGTAAATGAATGTGATCTCTATTTTGTGCTGCAAATTAGCAATGCCTATTCATCCTCCAGTAGCTGCATGCCTGATGACTGTGGTTTCCTTTCTCCCATAGCTGCTGGACAATGTTCGGAATGCTGTTGTTTGGAATGCTGGGAATGCTGCCGAAATCCAAAAATAACCCAATTCAGGTATGCAGGCCAACATCAACATTTTCCCCTGAATATATAGGCATGTTTCCTGGAGTCTGGAAATCCTAACTTCCATCTCTTTTAGTCAATGTACTTCACAGAAAGACTTTTCTGCCCAGCAAGGTGCGAACACATTACTTAGTAGTCGCAGAAGATGACAGCAGCATGTGCGTTCACCTGGACCCTGCTGTCTTGCATCATTGTTGCTAGCAAATGGTGGTGTACATCTTTCAAGACAGCCAGGATCATTCCCTTCTACAAGGATGCATTGAACACCCTCTGAATCTGCTTGATCGTAGCCCCTCTGCAAATTTTTATAATCTGAGCAGGACAAGGGGCAAGGAGACATGTTGCTGGCCAGATCATCGCAAGGACCTTGTCTGTTTCCAATGTTGTGGTTTGCAATAAGGGCACATTAGGCATAGGAGCCAATTCCTAGGGGTTGTGGGGACTTCAGAATAAAATATTTGAGGGGAATTGGCCCCCACAAAGTTGATGGGCACTCTCATTCAAATAGTTTGTGTGCACTGCATCATGTGATTTATTACAGATGGTGGGGCTTACCTGGGCCCCACAATTTTTTATTCAAGTTGGCATTCCTGCTGCTGACCTGCTTCTTCAAAATGAAAAAAAAGGAAAGGAAGAAAATCAATCTATATAAAAACTTGAATTGACTTCACGGGCAGGAGAAATTACAGGTTTTCTGCAGTCACACAATTTCACTAACTCAGAAGTCGGTGAATTACAAATCCAAATGTTTATTTTAGATGCAGTTAATAACTGTAATACAAGTATTCTATCTAATTAACTTACACGCAGTACAGGGAAAGTATTCCTATTTTCACATGCCACTTTATGTTTCCAGAGAACAAAGAGTTTGAGTCTTGGTTCTGATGTCATCTGTAAGGTGAACTACTCTTTGAAAGGAAGAGGAGGAGGAAAAATGAAAAAGAGAAGCAAAAATGGAGGTGGGGGCAGAGATTAGTAAAAGAAAATAAGCCAGTAGGAGCTATATGTTCCATGCAGAACTTTCTCCTGGGGGCTAGCCTAGATGGGGAAGCTTGAAGTGTTTGGTGAATATTAATAAGATGAATTGATTTTCTCACAGGTTTATTGTCTTTTCCTTCTGTGTATGATGCTAGGAAAAAAGAGGAGCTGAGCTACAGTCAGCTACAGTGCAGTTTTTAGGAAATATTAAAATGATCTCTAGCAAAGGCAGATTTAGGGCAGTGTGACTGATTTCACCACACTGGGCACTGAGCTGAGGGGTGACACAACTACAACATGTTGAATTGAGCAGAATGGAAACCAAATTTGGGCCTCACACAGGGCAGCACTGAAATTTGGAAGACCAAAGTCCTTCCCTGTCTCCAGGATTCATATAAGGCAGTTTACAAGGAGTCCAGTAGGCATTTGATGGGCAAGCAACAGCAGCCTTTGAGACCCTGGAGGTTTTCAAACAATAAACATCAACCTCCATTTAGGTGGTCCACAAAGAGGTTGTGGAATAGTCAAGAAACTCTGTACTTTGCCCTGCACTTGAGAGAGAGAGTCTGCCCACCAACAATGGAGATCAAGGTCATTTTGACTGTCCAACACAAGGCCCTATTCCAGGGTCCATGGTTTTCATAATATGGTGCTGGGATGGTCTAAAATGGCCCTTAGCAGCAGCCTGGCCTAGAGCCTGGGATTTTCATAACACAGGACTAGCTTTGACAATGGCTACATTCATACCATAAACTTTAAGAACTATGATACCACTTTGAACAGTCATGAATTATGGGAGCTGAAGTTTGTTAAAGGTGATGAGAATTGTAGGAGACTCCCTATTCCACAAAGAGCTACAATTCTCAGAGTTCCCAGTGAATAGGGATTGAATGCTAAAGCACTTTGGGGAATAAGGGTCTCCTACTAACACATCTCAGCATATGGAACAAACTACAACTCCCAGAATTCTTTGGGGGGAAACATGACTGCTTAAAGTGGTACCATAGTGTTTTAAATGCATGCTTTGAATGTGGCCAGTGAGACTGGTGCTGAAGATAAAAAGTTTATTATATTGTCTTGCAAGATGCCCAGCAATTTCCAAGTGACACACATGTGGGGGGGGGGTGAGCTCGAGGAATTTATATGATTAGGATTAGGAATTAGATTAGGAATTTATATGAATCTGCCCTTCCTCATTTCATTTTTCCTCCACATCCTTCTTCCTGTCAAGCAAATTAATAAGAGTTTGCAGTTGCCGAAAGTCTAATTATTTGTCCTGATGCCAAGTCTCTGAAGGTGGACAAATTGCTAGTCCAAGGATTCCTGCACTGAATATTCAAGAATCACTTCTGCCTGGTTTTTACTGACCACACTCCAATTATAATATTTGCCAAAGCCAAGCGGAAGAAGTTATGCACACCAGGGAAAACACATTCTTCTGTTTTGATTTCTTTTTTTAACAACAAAATATTTTTATGCTGCTTTTTTTACATCTCAGTAGAGGACACACTCTACACACACGGGAAAAACACTTTTTTTAAAAAAGCAAGTGTCTTTTAA
This sequence comes from Podarcis cretensis, assembly GCF_951804945.1. Classification (NCBI taxonomy): domain Eukaryota; kingdom Metazoa; phylum Chordata; class Lepidosauria; order Squamata; family Lacertidae; genus Podarcis; species Podarcis cretensis. Next base: position 26,283,776 of record NC_137178.1, read on the forward strand.
ATTTTTAAACACTTATTTTTAGTAACTTTTACTGCGGGAAATAACAGGACGAGAAAATGATTCATGTATAGAGAAGTAAGCAAAGTAGGCGCAAGTAGTGACTTTAAATTGGACATTAAACTAATCCAGGGCTATACCTTAATAAAGGCTAGAGCTGGGAATTCTTATGGATTTTCTAGCTCATTGCTAGGATGACAGAGAAATGCAATAAATGTTCTATTACTTACACAAGCTGCTAGTTTTCAGAAAATTAGTCACCAGTGACCTTTTACCCTTTGTCTTGCTCTCCTCCCACAGTAAATGCAAATGAAGCTCCAGGTTTATTTGATGGAGTTTCTCTAGTTTATGCAGTTAGACTCACCATTGTTATGCTACTCCCATTTTCAGCATTAAAGTTTTTTTTTTTTAAAAAATAATGTTTGTATGCCTTTTGCAAACGAAAAAGTCAAGTCCTAGTACTTGACTAAGCCACCTCAAATCCAGATCATCTATTGAAAGAATAATCACCATTCGAAATACAAAACTTAACTTCAGCTCATTGTGCAGGAAAAATAACAATATTTTATTTGAGTACTGAAATTTAACATTTATATTCAGTTGAAGGAGGCACATAGACTGGGCTGGAGAAGGAGGGGGGGTGAAGGTTTACGTCGCTCTGTGTGTGCCAACTCCATGGTGGAATTATATTGATTAGTTTTCCAGTTAGCAGGTAGACCTCCTTCTGACCCTATTTTCAGGGTCACTAGATCATAATGCGATAGCACTAAGAGGCTGACGTCCCTCCCATATTGGTTTCTGAGAAAAGTATGGACACTGGGACAGGGAGAAATCACACTCTCATTTATTTATTTATTTAGGGAGGCATAAATGCATATATAAATTGCATGCACAATGTAATAGCATGTGGCTGTGCCACATATAAGATAGAAAAATTAATCCAGCCTTCAGCACAGAGAGACCTTTAAAAATTGAATCTTGCCCAACCCTGCTCTGTCTTGTCTAGATCAGAAATATAGCTGTAGATAATCTCTACATAGCTATAGATACAAAATGTTGGCCTTCATATTATATATTATGATAGATAGATGGGTAGATAGATAGACAGACAGATATAGATATATCTGCACCTGAGAAATGCAACTTTCCCTAGGGAACTTTTATATAACTTTTTGTTATTCTACAGCTATTTGCACATCAAGCGAATAAAGAATCCTCCCCAAAAGAGGGGAAATACCTTTATTTGCCTCTTCCTCTGGGTGTCAGGCATATGCGCCGCTGTTTATTTGTGGGAAATAATTCTGTGAAAGCTCCATGCAGGGTTCATAGCTGACATTTTCCATGGCAGGTGTGCAACCCTGGAGAAAAAGCAAAGAACCAGCAAAGAAAGTGTCTAAAGAATGCTTTTAGGTGCTATTTCTGATTGTTATTTGAAGCGTACAGTTGACCTGAGTTCTGTAAAGGCACAAAGTCTGGACGCAAGGACTCAAATATCCTCTCCTTAACGTTGGACCTTTCAGTATGCCTTTGAACTCGGTGCTCTCTGAACGTGTTGTAACTGTAGGAGAGCGCATGGATGGTTGGTCGGAGTGGGGTTCTTTTAAAAAATGAAAAAGGCTTAGTTTCCAGCAGTTGCAGCAGCTGTTGCATCTGTCTCTGAGTTTCCCTAACTGAAATATAAGCAGGAAGAGAACAATGAAGAACATGTTACTAGTACAATTATCATTTATGCAGGGGTGTTTTTTTTAAAGAGTCTAGGCAGTGCTGAACAGAAATATTTCACAGCAAATGGCTTCATGCCTTCTTTGGATAAAGCAATCCATCTCTGGAAAGGAGCAAGGAGAATTCGTTAGGTGGGGGAGAAGTCTCTGTCGTGTGGCAAATCAGCAAATGGAATTGGCAAGGTGAGTATTAGGCAGGCTTCTGCTCTGGCACATCGGAGCATAATGTTCATTTGTTAGAGCAAATAAATGTGCCACCAGAGTTAACAGGCAAAGGATGTTCAGAGAATATCTCACCCCCTGGTGCACACACATTTTGCACAAGTACAGTGGTACCCTGGGTTACATACGCTTCAGGTTACATACGCTTCAGGTTACAGACCCCGCTAACCCAGAAATAGTGCTTCACATTAAGAACTTTGCTTCCAGATAAGAACAGAAATCGTGCTCCGGCGGCACGGCAGCAGCAGGAGGCCCCATTAGCTAAAGTGGTGCTTCAGGTTAAGAACAGTATCACGTTAAGAACGGACCTCCGGAACGAATTAAGTACTTAACCCGAGGTACCACTGTGTTGTTAAAATGTGGAATTGGTATTTCAGAAGAGGAAAAAACAAAAATGAGACATTCCTATATATTTCCTGATCATATAAGGAGGATACCTCAGTTTTGCTTGCCTGATGGAGAAATCTCCCCTCTTCCTCCCCTGAATGTTGTTCTGGGAGTCCCCCCCTCCAAACAATTTGGTGAGGGATTAAGGGGAGGAGAACAGGGGAACCCTGTCACACTAGCAAAGGTTCCTGTGCAGACTTCTACTATCAGGACCACTACAGACCCTCTTGATTGTTAAGAGCAGCTATTCGTAGTGCCACGACACAGAAATTCAGGGTTGGTGGGCTGGTAGAGGGCATTTTCTGTGACAGCCCCCGAATGTCAGGGACTGTGCTGAGGAGGGCTGCACTGAGGAAGAATGATTGGATCCACCCCCTCCACTGATCCTGATCCTGAATCTTCCCAGGAGGAGTAGGACAGCATAGATTTAGAACAATGGTTTGCAGAGGGGCATAGTTCAGAAGGCAGAAGCTGGGAAACACTGGATGGGGAACAGCTAGCAGAAGAAACACTAGAAGAGAGTTAACAGATTCACAGTCTCTGGATAGCACCCACCCCCTTCTCCAAAGTCACAGAGAGCTCAGAAAGTGTCAGAACAGAAAGCACAAAGGATACAAACTCAGACTGCAAGACGTAGGAGTGACGTAGATTTAGATTAATAGGGATGGAAGTGGAGGGGGTAAGCCTTAATTGGGAGCACCACCATTTCTAGGAGATGTGTTCTTCATTCTCTCACTGTGATTATTAAAGATTCTAACTAGTAAGGCATTCCTTTCGTTTGATCTCTTATCTACTGCTGGGGGGGGGAGAAAGCCAATTCCCTGAAGCAAGACACCAAAGTCCATCCCCACAGAGGTGCACCTGACACCTTCACTGTGTAGTTTTCATCACATTCTGAAGTCACACCCCTTTGCCCTAACCCTTTGAGACTTGATGTGAATATTTTTAGAACTGCTCACATGCTGGCTATTTGTTTTTTTAAACAAACCTTGTGGGACCTTGTGGTGAACAGCAGGTAAGAAACTGTTAACTCTGGTGGGGGAATAATGGTAATACTACAGAGAGCTGATGTTGACATTTAAAGGCTTATACAGCCAGGGACTCTGATACCTAAAGGACTGCCTCTCCCTGTATGAACTTTCCCAGGTCATGAGAGCATCATCTGAGACCCTCTGTGTGTATAGGAGAGGTCTAGAGGGTGGTAATGAGAGAACAGGGTTTTTCTGTATTTGCTCCACACCTAGGGAAAGCTCTTCCCAGCGAGGCCCACCTGCTACCACCTGTGTCATTGTTTCAGTGCCAGGCAAAGACTTTTTGCTTGCCAATGGAATTTTGGAAACACCAGTGATTCTGTGTTTTTACTCTGATTTGTGTAATTATCCTTAAGTATTTTTATTCCCATATTTTATTTTTTGTTGTAAATCATTTTGGGACTAATTTGTTGTCAAATTAATAAACTAACTAAAAACGGCCACCCGTGTGGTCCCTTCCAACACAACAATTCTATGATTCTTCTATGAGCTTGTTACACAGCTGCTGTTCCCCTAACCAGTGGTGTAGCGTGGGGGGGGTGCAGAGGGGGCCGGCCGCACCGGGGGCAACATCTGGGGGTTAAGGTTAGGGGGCACAAATCCATGGGTTAGGGGACGCAAATCCATGGGTTAGGGGGCACAAATTACTTGCCTTGCCCCGGGTGCTGACAACCCACGCTACGCCACTGCCCCTAAGACAAGGTATTGTGCCAGATTTTCTCAGTTTAGGGTGGTAGGATAGAAGCAGCAAGCATTTCTGTTTGTGTGGTGTTGGTGGTATAAAATTAAATGTATGAAATATATAAAAGCTAACACTTCCATCCGCAAGGCAGATAATGAAACAGAACTCTGTTTTTGTTTTCATTTAACGTCCTTGCGCAACTTCCTCTTCCACTTTTTGGGTGTGATAGGAAGAGCCTCTTCTCTCCTCATCAGCATCCAAGACCTTCTAATGCAATCTTTCCTTTTCTACTTAAGAAAGATGTATTGGATTCACTAGCACCGGTTTAGTTGTCAGCTTTGCGGCCTGCATATTATTAACAAGACCAAGTGACTTTTGATGAAGAGCCAAAAGTGTTACCATGCTAACAATGCCCCCAAATGCATACAGTCTACAGGCAAACAGCTGGTCCTTCTCCAGACTTTGCACAATACAGGTATCACAGAACAGGCTGTCGTTGCAGGCAGCATGTGTGCCTTCAGTGATGAAAGCAGAGAGCCAGCTGTTCGGTGGCTAGGGTGCACATATTCCAAATGCATAGCCACATACTTGACACCAGGCAATATACAAGTGATGCTGAATTCATAAATTACTGTCAGTCCAGATTAACATCAGTCTATCTCATCACAGCTATCAGGAGAAACTCGCCGTTCTATCCCTTCTCGGGTGTTTCGCAGTGAGTAGGCACAGTGCAATATATACAGTGATATACTTGCATTTGGTTGCCTAGATTAAGGAGCAGAAATCTGCAGATTCTCATTTTAAATGCAAATCCTTGCATTCTGATTGTGAGCACATGGCATTGGAGAGCCATCAGCCTCCATAAAAGCATGAACGGGCAGAGGAGAAAAGAGACACCCACTTACACTGCAATCCTATGCATGTTTATTTGAGGCTAAACTCCATGGATATCAGTGGGACTCACTTCAGAGTAAACATGCATAGGATTATGCTGCATGTCTCACAAATGCCATCCTTCCCACCTTCAGAAGAAAAAGGACCTTCAGAAAACAAAGCCAGTTCATATGTTACTGAGCAATATGCTTCTTGCTTTTCTATTACCAGATCCCATTCCTACTGTGAGGAGTCACATATCATTCGCCTGCCAATGCTGCTGTCCCCAAGGAGGTATAATTTGCCTATCCCATATGATCTGAATGTTACCAGTGCTTTTTTCTCTAGAAAAATAGATGCTGGTACCCACCATGAGGTTGTTACAGTAAGAGCCACACTTTTTGACAACAAGAAGAAAAAAGAGGTGCCGGTACTGTGCACCCCCTGAAAAAAGCACTGCCTGTGACCAACATGGGCCTCACTCATGGACCACATCAATTGTGACACATTCATAGATATGTCGGTTTGGATGGGGGCTAGGACAACCCCTCAGGCATACGACAGGAACATTTCCAGCCTGTGTCTCCCATCAGCGTGCAGATATAGGGAGTTCCGAACCACCTTCCCCAACGATTTATAGTGACTCATGCCTTGGAGATCTTGAGCACACATTCAGAGTCCAGCAGAGATAAACGCAGTCAGAGCTAGGCTGGGGTTGTAAGAACTAAACTACTTTATTAAGCACAAGGCAGAACAAAAGGAAACATGTCTCCTCTCTCTGGTCTTCCTTGGAGAGGAGTCAGAAGTGAGAGCAAAAACAAATGGAAACAGTACAGTAAACATCCGCTCCCATGATTCCAACAGTCGGTGCTGGAATGCATAACACAGACATGTGATGAACCAATCCCACGTATCTGCACAGTGAGAAGAATAAAACCCAACAAGATATAGTTACAGATAGGTAGCCGTGTTGGTCTGCCATAGTCAAAACAAAATAAAAAAATTCCTTCTAGTAGCACCTTAAAGACCAACTAAGTTAGTTCTTGGTATGAGCTTTCGTGTACAGATACACTTCTTCAGATACAGTGTATCTGAAGAAGTGTGCATGCACACGAAAGCTCATACCAAGAACTAACTTAGTTGGTCTTTAAGGTGCTACTGGAAGGAATTTTTTTTATTTTGTTCCAACAAGATATAATTCAGGACCAAGGAAAATTCAAAATGTAGTAGCAGATGGTCCAAACCTCAACTAGGCTCAATTTCACCTGTGCCACAGAATCTATATACCTTACTTTTCGTGTATAACATGCTCCTGTGTATAAGATGTCCCCTATTTTGGGGGACTCAAATTTAAAAAAATGGGGGGAGATTGCCCATAGTTGTTGAGCTCACTCACCTGCATGGCCAACGCTGCCAGTAGCGCACGTCACAGAAGCCGCCAGTCGCCCACCCAATTAATGCAACAACAGCCAATCAACAGCAGCCCTTGACACAGCCAACAATCACCAGAACAATTGCTACTGACAATCTCCTACTCGCGGCAGCAACCAATCACCCGTTCCCACTCTGAACTACCCATGCATAAGACGACTCCAAGTTTTTAACATTATTTTAATGGGGAAAATCCTCATCTTATACAGTGGTACCTCGGGTTACATACGCTTCAGGTTACAGACACTGCAGGTTACAGACTCCACTAACCCAGAAATAGTACCTTGGGTTAAGAACTTTGCTTCAGGATGAGAACAGAAATAGTGCTCCGGTGGCAGGCACGGCAGCAGTGGGAGGCCCCATTAGCTAAAGTGGTGCTTCAGGTTAAGAACAGTTTCAGGTTAAGAACGGACCTCCAGAACGAATTAAGTTCTTAACCCGAGGTACTACTGTACACAGAAAAGTACAGTAAGTGTGGGGCTTTCATCGCTGTTATCACAAGTCTCAGGAATGACCTCTTCCTATGTGAGATCACAAGCCATGTATCAGTGATGGTATTCAATGATGCAAACGATGCAAACTCATGTATTGTGCATGGAATTTAGCAGTTAAGTTGTACATGATCGAGAAAGAGCATATGGTGGCATTCAACTACACTTTACTCAGAGTGGTTCCCATTTCAATTAATGAATACAACTAAGTTGTCTACATTAATTTCAATGAGTCTGTGTAAAACTTAATTGAATACCACCCATAGTTGTAGGCAGACTAGGAACAAAGGATGCCTCAGCATCACCTGTCTAACTGGCACCATTGTTCAGTTTAGTATATGGGGGGAACAGCAACACAATTGAAATGGTGTTCCAAGGGAAATGGCTGCTTGTGTCTGAACAACAATGGTTTTTCTAGCAAATATCTAATGAATAGTCTAGCAGGCTCCCTTGTGTAGCCAGCAATTAGGTGCTGCCCACTAGTTTTCACACCACAAAGATTAACTAGCATAAGGTTGCAGCTTACTCTGAAATGCTCCATTTGAGTCATTAAATTAGCAAGTTGAATCAATCACTGTTTTCCACACGTAATTATACAGCGTCAAAACTGGTTACAACAGTTGACCATTAGATGACTGTGATTGTTCAATTAATGGAATGAAAGGATTTTCCTTTCTAAGACAAAATATACTGTCACTTAAATTGGTGTTGTTTTCTGATTTTAAAAAGATGCCTTGTTCTTAGTACTCTCTTGTAACCCTTTTCTCTTTTTTAGTTTTTTTAATTTCTTAGAGACAGCACAGATTATTATTTTCTGTCACATACCTTTTCCAAAACAAACACTTGTGTTGCAGGTAGGGATGGGTAAATCCGTCAATTCCCATTTCTCCCAGTTTCTCATTTCTTTCAGATCTGAAGTTTAGTTTTTCTGTTTCCACATCAGTTTGTGATTTTTTTAAAAAAGTGCTTAAAATTAACCAGCATTTTAGTGAGAATTTCTCCTAATATACACATTTGTATCTAATTTGGCCTAATCACATTTTCACAAAGCAATTTTCCCTAGAACAGGCACCCCCAAACTTGGCCCCCCCAAATGTTTTGGGACTACAACTCCCATCATCCCTAGCTAACAGGACCAGTGGTCAGGGATGATGGGAATTGTAGTCCCAAAACATCTGGAGGGCTGAGTTTGGAGATGCCTGCCCTAGAATAAAGCATTCTTGTATATTATTTTCACTAACACATGCATTTTTATTGGCACTTTATTTTATTTAACCTAATTTATATAGCACTTACTAGAACAAAAGATCTCTAAGAAGTTGACAAGATAGTCTAAAATATTCATTAAAAACAAGTTTCTTTAAAAAATATATAATCAGTAAAAAAATTTAATGCTAGTATAGTGCACAATTTTTACACATTGCTTGGCTGGAGAACTGCTTTGCAAAATTCAAAGAAGAGCAGATTTCAAAAGATGGGTGTGTTTCACTTTTTGTGTTATTTCAGAAACTTATACTTAAGTAGGTCCTTAAATGAAAACTGAATTGAATTTGTCCCCCAGTTCTAGTTGCTTAGGGATGAACATATTCCCCTACTATACCACCTGAAGATGGTCCTTAATGTTCAAAAGGCCCAGTGCTAGCAAGATTGTCCTTTCTCACATCCATTTTTGGAACCTATGCTTGTTATTGATCTATGTATCTGTATTTTGTTGTGCAGGTGGCTTGCCGGTTGGCTGTTTTGTTCCTCTTTTGAAATGGATGGTGTATTTTCTGCTCCAAGCAAGGCTGATCTCCTCCGTCCATTGTTCCTACGAACATTGTAGATACAATCTACTTGGGATGGAGCTTGTGGAACAACCAAATCCACGGTTCTTACTCCATCTAATTCTGAATATATAAACACACACACACACACATTATTGTGTGTTTCTACATGGAGGCACTAGATTTACACCCCTACATCTTATCAGGAAGATTGTGTATAAGAGCTTGCTCAAATGCCATTTTTTTCCACCCTCTTGACCCAAATTCTTTTCTACGCTCTGCCCCAATATTATTTTTCATAAGTCAGGAAACGTTTTCCATATGTCTTGCCACACTATCCAAAGGGACTCTGCAGCTGTACTTTTTGTACTTTATCATGTTCAGACTGACTCTGAAGTACAGACCCCTCCCAGTGACAGTGCCCCATGCAAAAGATCATAACAACACATTTTTGGCACGTTATTGTTCTTCCTTTCTCACTTTGTGTCAAAGCTCCTCAATGCGCTCCCTCACTCTCTTGGCATATAGAATGAAATGAACCCTAATTCACAAGTTTGAGTAGAAATTTGCTATAAACGAACAGCTGAAGAAATAAACAGAAAAGTCTCTGTGTATCTCATTGATTGTCATCACAAAAGTGAATGTAGGTGCACGGCTCTCATAACACAACCCACCAGCCAAGAGTAACTTACAGAAATAAGCAGAGCCACTACAGAGGTTGAAGGGCACTGCAGTTCAGTAGGTGCAGTTTGCTGAAAAGGCAAAGAAGGGTGAGAAGAAAGGCAAAGGCTGGAATCCCATGCATGCTGACGTGGCTGGCATGAAGCCCTATTGAAGCCAGTGGATTGACTTCTGAGTAAATGCGCATATGATTGAGCTCTGAAAGCAAGATGGTGAAAGAAGTACAGTGGTACCTCGGGTTACACACGCTTCAGGTTACATACGCTTCAGGTTACATACTCCGCTAACCCAGAAATAGTACCTCAGGTTAAGAACTTTGCTTCAGGATGAGAACAGAAATTGTGCTCCGGTGGCGCAGCAGCAGCAGGAGGCCCCATTAGCTAAAGTGGTGCTTCAGGTTAAGAACAGTTTCAGGTTAAGTACGGACCTCCGGAACAAATTAATTACTTAACCTGAGGTACCACTGTAGATGAGATCAGAGAGAAGAAAAGTCACAAAAGGGTCGTGTGTGGATGATTAGGGAATGTTGGAGAATTCCATGAAATGGGAACAGAAGCATAAATTGTGGGTGTTTGTTTATTTGTACCATTTCAGGAATGGAAATCAGCCCAGTCAACGCAGTTCTCATCTCCCCTTTTACATTGTATTTTTGCCAGGAGCTGAACTGCAGCAAAATGGAAACATTGCTGTATGCAGTGAACACACGCCAGACTGGAAATTGATGCTTTCTTATATCCCTATTTGTGATGGAGGTGAGATTTACATTGAGGAGTTAAGAATATGAGGGAGGCATGGAGTGAGAGAAGAAGGATGGGTAAAGATAAACTTTGTTGCTGCCTCATAAGTGTGGGAGAAGTGAAGGGGGCAGTGGAGAAGGGATTTAGGCTTTCATTGTGAGCATGGGGAATGTGAGGTGACTGGGGAGGCAGGCAACTCAATTCACTTGCTTTCTACAATCCCTTGCAACTGTTCAAAAAAGGCTACAAAAAACAAGGGGCAAATTGAGGGTTCGATGGGATTTATCCCCAGGTAAATGTATAAAGGATTGCAGCCAAAAAGAGCATTACAGTAATCAAAATACAAAACAGCAAATTGCACTCACACTTTGATTTGATCAATAGAGGAAAGAATGAATTGTAGTGATATTCTTAAAATGTGTTTTATTGCTCCTTGTAGAGCATTGAGCTCCTAGCTACATGGCTTCCATGAGCACCACACAGTTCAAACTGGCATGCAGAGTCTGGAAAAATGAGTAGCTGAATAAATACCTTACTTTGAAAGCATAATCGATCATAAATGCATTCCATGTCATTTTGCCTTTCTAAAACAGATTAGTGAAGAGTGTTAGAGAAGCCACTACTTGCTTCTTTCAAAATATGCTCAGAAATAATACCTAACACATTCTATTGAATTCTGGATGTGGTTCAGGAAAAGAATAATCTCACATAACTGTGGCACAAGAAAAAGCCCCATTGCTTTTATATTGGCTGTCAATGTGGAATCAATTTACGGCTTCACCCAGGGCACCTAGATCTGAGAAGCACATTCAATGTGCTGTTGAAGATGCGTGAATAAAAATCATGCATATTGGGTGGGAGAGTGCTTTCAGCAAAACAAAAAACAGAAACAACAGGGTGTAGTTCAGCCCTAAAATGTATGTATTCTAAGAATTGGACCCTATGGGCGGAGTTCTGCTCATGAGACTCTACCACTGGTGGAAAGGGGTAGCTGTTTTTTTGGGGGGTGTTTTTTGCCAATTTCTCATTTCATCTGAGAAAATGACACTGTGTTTATTCACATACAAGACTATGAAATCTGATGCAGTATGACTTAAAGCAAAACATAAGGTAAAGGTAAAGGTACCCCTGCCCGTACGGGCCAGTCTTGACAGACTCTGGGGTTGTGCGCCCATCTCACTTAAGAGGCCAGGGGCCAGCGCTGTCCGGAGACACTTCCGGGTCACGTGGCCAGCGTGACTTCGCTGCTCTGGCGAGCCAGAGCCGCACACGGAAACGCCGTTTACCTTCCCGCTGGTAAGCGGTCCCTATTTATCTACTTGCACCCGGAGGTGCTTTCGAACTGCTAGGTTGGCAGGCGCTGGGACCGAGCAGCGGGAGCACACCCTGCCGCAGGGATTCGAACCGCCGACCTTTCGATCGGCAAGTCCTAGGCGCTGAGGCTTTAACCCACAGCGCCACCTGCATCCCCCTAAGCAAAACATAGTTTGTATCAATTTAGGCAGTCAAAGTGCTGCAAAGCCCATGACGAAGGGGTCTATAATTAAAACAAATTCACAATCATCTTACTGTTTATGTGACCTTGAACTACAAAACCCATAAGGCAATCTGACTGTGAGTGATAACATCCAGATTAATTTTTCTCATGGGAATATCAGCACAAATGTAAGTAAATAAAATTTGCATTCTGAACAACTTTGCTGCTGAAGATCAGGAACTGGAACTGGAAAAATGCAGTTCCTTCAGAAGTTTTTGCATGTATCTAATTTGACCAAGAAAACAGGAAAGGAAGACAGGTCAGGACCTTTAATGCAAATTCATTTATTACACACACACACCGCCCCTGTTATCAGAATGTGGCTGGCTGGGGAGAGCTCTACATCACAGGGATCCATATTCTCGCATTCTCATACAGGCCACAAAACTCAGATTTCTAAAAAGAATGCTTTTTTGGCTACAGTCACACAGGTGCAAATGATGGTTACTTCAGTCTGGTACTCCTATTATTCACAGTTCATGTCTGGGAGAACCATCATCATCTTAAGCAATAGGCTGTCCTGGCCTGAATGGACTAAGTAAAGCTTTCCTCTGGAGTTCCAGCTCCTTCCATTTCTGGTAATCTGCATGGTATCATTCAAAGCCACCAAAGAGTTTCATAAATGAGCAGGGATTTGAAAATGGGCACACAACTCAAGCTCTTATAACGATATTTCAGGTGATAGTGGAGCAGCAGGCAAGAATGGATAAAGCACATGAAGAAAAACACAGGTTTATCTGTTTTGTTTTGCTACAACAACCACTCATTGTGAAGACATTTGATGCCAGGCAACTTTTATGAGTGAAATGAAGAGCATAAATAGTAGGTGATTGACAGGGAAATTGCACTGAAGAGGACAAACCAGACTAGACAGTCTATCAGAAATTGTCTGACCGCTGACAGATGTGTGGAAATGAATCCAAAGAAACCCTCAGCCCTGGCTGTAGCATCTGCCAAGCATCCAGATGCTGTTAGTGAAGCAAGTTCTTTCAGCAACATGGCCTCCAGGTTGCCTGACAGCTGAACAGAGATGTGAAGTGAGAGAGGGAGGTGTGGTTAATTATTTAAGAGCAAATAACTTCTTATCTCTTCATGTTAAAGTCATTTGTAATGCTGCTTCAGTTCAGCATGCTATTTCTGTTAGCCAAATCTGGCCACATAACTTTGTGCTTTCTTTTTCTTTTCAAAATGCATGCAGAGAGCCAGATTTTCAAATGTTCTCATAAGCCCCATCATTATTTATGTCCATATTTTTTGCTTAAATGAGCACAACATGCGGAATTGATCTTGCCACTCACTTTGGTGCCTAAATGGTAGCAGAGTACTCATGATAATCTGAAATGTGGGTGGCTGAGCCGTTCCAAATACTTGCACACACATGAGCCACAATTCGCAGAGTTCCCAATGCACACAAAGAGAACATTGTTGTGTTTTTTGACATATACTAAGGGATGCAGGTGGCGCTGTGGGTAAAACCTCAGCGCCTAGGACTTGCTGATCGCATGGTCGGCGGTTCGAATCCCCGCGGCGGGGTGCGCTCCCGTTGCTCGGTCCCAGCGCCTGCCAACCTAGCAGTTCGAAAGCACCCCCGGGTGCAAGTAGATAAATAGGGACCGCTTACTAGCGGGAAGGTAAACGGCGTTTCCGTGTGCTGCTCTGGTGCCGGTTCGCCGGAGCAGCTTCATCACGCTGGCCACGTGACCCGGAAGTGTCTGCGGACAGCGCTGGCTCCCGGCCTCTAGAGTGAGATGAGCGCACAACCCTAGAGTCTGTCAAGACTGGCCCGTATGGGCAGGGGTACCTTTACCTTTTACCACTGCCAGATTGCTTCAGGACAACACTTCAGGGCAAAGATTATTCAGTCATCATGCCATAGAATGGTGACTTGGTCTGATACAGGACTGGGCAAAACTGTTGGAGAAAAGCAAATACATTTACTTCTCACTGAACTTCTAGCTAATGCATGTGTTACTTTAAACCACATGAGAGCACTGCTTCTGTAGCTTCTTTGTCTAAGTTAACTCCTAAAAGCTGAGCCATTTTGTTGTTCTCTCACAACCTTTTGAGATATGGTATCTGCTATTTTCTCTCTCTCTCTTATGTCTCCTCATCCTATAATACTTCCTGCCAAGATAAATTTGCTCCTGCATGAATAAAGCCTTTGAACTCCAGAAATTGTAAGTGATCTTTTCAGAGTAACTCACCCAAGCTGCAAGCTCTCCTAACAAAAGCCATCTCATAGAATAGGATGACCCTCAGCAAGAGCTTGTCTGGCACTTGCTCATTCATTCTAGGTGATTTGTTGGGCATATTAAGTGAAAGAAACTGAAGATATTATGGAAGATGAGGTAAGTTTGTGGGTACAATTAGGCTTGGTGACACAGTGGCACATGAAGAAATAGAGGATAACTTCAGACATCTCAAACTCTTCCACAGGAGGTGATTTTATGGATTCTCCCATGTGAAATAGATGATGTCTCATCTTGCACATTCTTGGAAATGGGTGTTGATTGCTAGCGGTGATTTTCTCACACAAATAACCACATATCATTATGGACACTTCTGCTGGTATATTTCTCCTCTACATTTTTTATTTTAAAAATCCTTTGTGTTTCTGTGTCTGATCTTACCCCTTTCTGTAATTTATTTAGGTGTGGGGGGGTTTTTCTTCTTTTTGTAAATCTACCAAGGAGGAAAATAAAATAAAATTGGGATTAAGGGGTTTTCTCAGGATGTTGAAGAATGTGTTTGTTGTGACCTTTTGCTGTAGTGGTGGTAGCACTACCCCTTCTTCTGACAGGAAATGCTCCGCAGTGAGGGGGCAAAAAATGGGGGAGGGGTCAAGGAGGGTCAGTTATGGGGGGAGCAATGTCCCTATTTTCATCTGAGTGATGTTGGAGAGTATATGGTAGGCCTTTGGGGATGATGTTATACATATATTTTTCACAATATCGTGTCTGCATAGAAAAGGACAGATTTCTGAGATTTCTGATTTCAATCTAACACAGTGTTGTCATGTTCTTCATCATGTTCAATATTATATTTCATTCAAGCATTGGTTGTTTTAAAATGTTTGTGTACATTATATTTTAGGTGCATTATGAAAACATTACTTTTTTGCTCCACTTATTACTAACAAAGAAATCCTGCTGTTGAGAACCAACATATAACACAGTTCAGCATTTTTCAAATTACATTGGGTGTAGGATGCTTAGAGTAGGCTCATGAAAACAATCTGACTTATGATTAATTGAAGTCCTACAGTTGTGGTTTCCCCAGAGAATTCTGGGAGCTGTAGCTCATTAAGCATCCCGAGAGACCCTCTATTCCCCTCATTAAGTTACAATTCCAAGAGTGGTTCATCAAACTCTATTCTGGCAAATGTAGGCTCTGAGGGGAACTGTGTTCTTCTAACAACTCTCAACACCCTTAACAAACTACATCTCTCATAATTCTTAGAGGAAAGCCATGCCTGTTTAAAGTGGTATAACAGAGCTTTAAATGTGAATGTGACCTCAGTCTGGTTCCATCACATAGATTCTTGCAGAACGAAAGGAGAAGAAGAAGAAGAAGAATAGTAGTAGTTTGGCTTTGATATCCCGCTTTATCACTACCCTAAGGAGTCTCAAAGCGGCTAACAACCTCCTTTCCTTTCCTCCCCCACAACAAACACTCTGTGAGCTGAGTGAGGCTGAGAGACTTCAGAGAAGTGTGACTAGCCCAAGGTCACCCAGCAGCTGCATGTGGAGGAGCCGAGACACAAACCCGGTTCACCAGATTATGAACATATAAAGCTGGAGCTCAGAGACGGCTGAGTCATCTCTAGAAAAACATGCAATAAATAAATAAAATATATAAATCTCTGAATTTCTAAAACTGCCATGAGCCCCCCCCCCACTTTTACAATAAAGCAATATATAAATTTTATGAAATAGATGAAATAACATGAATGAATTTTAGACAGTGGACAACATGGCTTAGATACCGGACATTGCATGAAATGTTTAACATTAGGAAAGCTCAAATGTGTAGTGGGGGAAAAAGTGACAATTCAATAGTTGATTAAAATAATACTTTTTTTAAAAGTACCAGTATTTTGAGGTACTGAGATCAAGCAGATGTAGTTTAATAGCAGAACACATTCTTTTTATATGAAAGTCCATGGATTTAGTCTTCAGATAGGGCTGGAATACAACCCCGCCTGAACTTGCCAGTAGCTACAGACAACATTGAACTAAATGGACCTAACTTGGTATAAATGATCTAACTTGGTATAAGGCAGCTTCTAGTGTCCCTTCCTATTAAGAAGTGTCCTTAAACACAGTAAGCCCAACAACAAATGGTTTCAGGTTAAGTGTGTGTGTGTGTGTAGAGCTGTACTTTACCTACACTGAAAATAATACTGAGACTGGTTTGAACTGAATGAAACAATATTAAAGCTGTTGACATAACAGTGTCGGCTGTGCTACAATTATGATGACATAATTTCGAGAACCTCTTATTAAAATGAAAACCACAGCTACGGCAATAGAAAGCAGATCATCTGAATTTCAGACTTTAAGAACATATCCTTACCACCACCCCACAAATAATAAAGTGATACAGTCCTTGCCTTTATCCACAGTAAGTGCATAAAACTGTTGTATTAACTACTATTTTTTTTGAGTTATCCATAATCTTCCATTACAGATCTGTCACATAATATGCACATAACAATGATGACATGACGGTGACATTGGCAATGCATGGTATTATTAAGCTTAGGCCCACCTAGGCTTCAGGACCATGAACTCTCTCTCTTTTTTCTTTGTCTCTTCAACTGAAAAAATATAGAAAGCAAAGAACTGAAAATCAGATTTACCTTGGGAGATTCTGTCTTATTCATTAGCAGGGCGGGGGGAGATATTTAAGGGTGAAATTAGACATGACATAGGGGTTTTGTGTTGGGGCTTCTGACATTTTTATTTCTGAAAAAAGCACCATGAGTCCCAGATGAAGGGGGTGTCTAATACTTGCCCCTTCCCCTGTGCTATGCCCCCAATCCATATCCCACCAGCACCACCAAGTTTCTATGAGTCCTCCACAGTGTTCACTTCCAGAGTCGTAGAAACACAACTGGATGGAGAT
This sequence comes from Podarcis cretensis, assembly GCF_951804945.1. Taxonomy (NCBI): domain Eukaryota; kingdom Metazoa; phylum Chordata; class Lepidosauria; order Squamata; family Lacertidae; genus Podarcis; species Podarcis cretensis. The sequence goes on from NC_137178.1 coordinate 26,300,459, forward strand.
ATTGGAAAGATAATTTATTTGTTTTAAAAGACTTATATGGTGTCACCATTTGGGGCCAATGCACATTGTGGTAAGGAAAGACTTATTTAGTTTTTATAATTAAAAAACATAAACAAAACAAAGAACAAGACAACAGCAATCTAATTACAAGAACATCACAAAATATAGATCGTGTGTGTGTGAAATCTATGAAGGTAACAAGGAAAATGATCAGGTGAGCATAACAGAACCAGTTTAAAACCAGCTAAAACCTTACAAGCCCTACAGCCAGAGCACTTGACACATTAGCCATCAAAGCCCATGTAAAGACTTTTCAAAATCACCAGTCGTCATTCATCCTATTGTTTACCTCAACCATTATTTCCCTGGGCACCTAGGAAGGCTTCAGCGTGTAGAGTACAGAGCCAACCCAACCATTAGGTACAGTGAAGTAGTGGCCTCAAATCGTGGAAGGACAAAAGGTCACATCTTGCTCGCTCCAGCACTTCTGGTGCTCGGAATTGCTGCTCATCTTCCCTATCCCTGGGCAGCAAGTGGCAAGGCATTGCAGAACATCTACTTCTCATTGACTTTCTGTGACAGGAGGGCATTCCAGTGGCAGCAGAAGTGGTGGGGTCGGAAGGATGCAGAGGCAGCTGAGTGGGGAGGGGAGGAGATGGCACATTCGCATTTTGCCTCAAGGGGCAAAATGGGATGGGCTGCCTCTGGAAGGCTAGACTACTGAAGCAATGATTTATAGAATAATATAAAGGATACTCACAAACACTCCTCGGACAGCTCAGATGTATGATAATCACAGTAGAAACTCTGCTCCGCACCCAAGAGAGTTTCAACAACAGTCTCAGCGGATCTACACTTGTTGTTTATAACGTTAAAATGTGTTATTAAAATGTGACACCAGAGGGCACTGCAGTGATCCACCAGCAAAGGGAAACTGTGTTAAATGTTATAGAACATTATATCGAATAACATTTAAAAGATTGATGTAGATCCAGCCTTTTTCTCCTTTGATTATTTTCTAATGCAATTTCTTTTCTCATTATGATGCAGAATGATCAAAAAAAGAGGAGACAATGCAGTTGGCAACACTAATTCAAAAGACTCTGGGAAAAGTTGGTACTCTTCCACAGTCACCAAAAAGGTCTACAACATGGGGAAAGAAGAGGGATTTTTTTGCAGATTCTGTTCTGCCCCTGCCTGCAACTCCCTGTGTTCCCTTCCATGCTGTTCTGGAGGGTCCCCAGAACAGAGAACATCACCCCTCCTCTCCCCTTCCATCAAGTGGAAGGGCCACTAGATCAGATGCTCTTCTGTGAATAATAGGGAGCCATTGCATTCAATTCATTCAATTCACTTTATTCTGTAATGAGGGCATTAGACCTAATTTCATTCATTATTTTATTACCATGTGTTAAATTTCTATACTGCCCTTCACCCGAAGATCACAGTGTGGTTTGCAATGTAGTAAGACAAAAATACAATAAAATAATACCCCCATAGTATTATTACCTATTTCCTAAACACTTTCCCTATTCATGGGTGTTTTTTTACAGCAGACTTTAAATTTTTAATTTAATTGCAATTGCAATTTTTATGCTTAAAAACTTGCTTGCATTTTTATGTTTTCTGCATCCACCTGACTTTAATATACGATGATGGCAATTCATGTATTTAAATACAACTACTACTACTATCAACAGTACCAGCAATACTACTACAATATACTATGAATGCTGAGGATGGAGGGATTTATTTTGTAGAACAAGAAATCATCAGAGGACCAAGAGTTCATCAAGTTGTTGTTGTTGTTTTAAAAAGGTAACAGCTAAGATATATTAAATGTTTAAGTGCATTAAGGCTCCTTGCTTCTGTTTAGCAAATGATGCACTGTGTTTATCTTACAGGCCTTGTAAAAATATTAGTGGGCTGTCATAAATGATAGTCCTTATGAAATGATACTGCTTTTCTGAACCTGCTAATCTGTCGTTATGCCATTTGGGGAAGGGTCCGGCAACAGCTGTTAGAATGTTGTCCCTGTAGGTCAGAGACTGAAGATGGGAAAATCCTTAATAAAATGTTGTCAGAAGCTACAGGTGGGAAATAAAGACGCTCTTGTGACCTGTAATCCTATTCCCTCATAAAGTCACAGAGCGCACAGCCGTTTCAGTGGTTGAAATTAGACAACACACTAGTGGTCTTCCTATATCAACTTTTGCGGTTTGCCTATTTCACTCCTGGTGAAGACAATCTAGGACAAGGACAGTAGTTTTGCTTCTGTCTCTCTCTCTCTCCCCCCCCCCCCGCCTTTAAAAAGTACCCTTAACAATAGGAACAAGTCTGTCTTCGATTGTTTAATAGGCATCATTTATTAAAAGGGGGGAAAAATATTGCCACGGTCACCTTCTGTATAGTAAATTTCACCCCAATTATTTGCTAATTCAACTTGCCTTACATAACAATAAATGTGGGTCATATCGGGGCAGACTTTGGTAATACGGCACCCTGAGCAAGGACAAAATTTGGCACCCATCTTGCCTTCTGTTCTGCACATGTTCTCAAGTGCTCTTATTATTAATAATAATATTCTGTTGGGAGCCGCCCAGAGTGGCTGGGGAAACCCAGGCAGAGGGTGGGGTATAAATAATTATTATTATTATTATTATTATTATTATTATTATTATTATTATTATTGCACTACATTTAGTTGCAGCAACTCAAGCACCCCATCAGTTCAACACCCTGTGCAGGGGAAGTGCCTGCACCACCCTAAATCCAGCACTGGTCATATCCTTATGCTTATTGAGCAGCCTCTTTTTTCACTGATATCACTGGGAAGACTTATGAAATAAAACATTACACAGTAATAAGCAAGGATTGGGGCAGGGATCTATACAACATTTGTATGCAGCTTATATTTTCAGAAAATGAGCCAATCCACATCCCTGTTAAGATAAAGGACCCCGATTTGACCACATTCATGCCGACATCCTAAGCTTTTGCATCAGCAGATCTACACATGAGATGGATATTACACCTCTGACCACCATTCATGTGATATTAGTTTAATCACACGCCAGCTGAGCAGGAAGTGTCTCCCATTCTACTTTAAGCATATATCTCCTTGTGAAGCAAATGTTAGTATAGGAACAATCCATATGGGCTATTATCAGGACTCCTCTTTGATGAATCTATTGAACGCAACAAAACAAAAGCAGCACTGTTGAAATACATGTATTTCTTTCTGGCTAAAGTGGAGTTTGAGGGGGAAAGAGCAGACTTCCAGAGGTGGATTTTCAGCATTTGGAATGAAAATCTCTTTTAAAAAATTAGTCCTTCATTCTGGGTAGGGTGCGGTGAAGAGAGGTCTTTGCAGGGAAAAACCCATCTATCTAGTGTAGATTTGCCTGTTTTAGTTTCTTCTCTCTCCCCTTCCACCCCAAATTTGTCCTATAGTATGAATGGGAGTAATATTGTACTAGACAGAATTGCTAAGCAAGCAATATTATTTCATAAATGACACCTGCTTCTGTAGCCCATTCATTTCTATCAGTGTTTACATTTTAAAAATTCTGAGAAGATTACTTAATGCTAAGTAGGTAATCAGTTAGGTTTTGAAATCCATATTTAATCACATGTGATTGCATATGATTTCTCATTAGAGGATGCAGCAAATGGCTAAGGAAAATAGAACTTAGTGCTGGCATCATTATTAACTGGCTCCAGAAAGAATGAATTGTCATTGCTAAAAATGTAGTGCCATCAAAAACTCCTTTTCCACTTGCACGAGGAGCACTATTGCTAATAGACTTCGGAGCTTGAAATAAATAAATCTTTGGAATCCTGTTGCATCTCTTGGGGTGTGACATTTGACAGTCTTTTATAGCGCCGAACGAAACAAGTTTGTGAGCTGGAATTCAATTGTGGTGTATTGATTCCTTGCATCAGTCATTATTCCCTGCTGATTGACAGCTGAAAATTGGTTACGTTAAGTATTTCATATGTTATATTGGCTGACATTTGCTTGCCTGCTCTTGTGTCAATATTGTTGTAAAGATCTCCAGCTCTATGAGATAGCAATATACACCGACTGTGGCTTTTGTGTGATGTTCCAGTGTTTTTCCTGACATAATTTAAGACATATTAAAAACCAGCAGCATCTTCTCTCTTGAGGAGCTTAATGCCAATATTATTGTCTTCCAGGGGAAGATCATGTATGCCCATAATCGGGTGCTAATTTCCACCCATATGCTCATGTTTAGGCATTAGGCACTATAACTGTAAAACTGAGCCTGATTGATTGATTCATGTCAAGCCTCATCTCAGCTCATGCAGTGGAAAGTCATCCAGCTGACCCTTTTTACACTAAAGAAAGAGATTTGTGTTCCTTTCTTTCACCTGGAACCATCAAATTGACTGAATAATCTGTAATACATTAGTGCTGACATTTGTTAGGCGAGAATTAAACAAGACACAGTAATCATTCCCTTGAATAAAAAATGTGTTTGATTTCCAGCAGAGTTCTATTAAACGAATGATAGAGTTGTCTGCTTCAAAGCAGAAAATGGTGAATATTCTCAGAGATAATGAGCTCCATTAACGCTTTAGTGACTCCGGATCACAGTTTCCTCAGCTTGCCTGGTGCAGCTGAACTCAAGCTGAAGTGTTCTTTAAAATTAAAAGAAAAAAAGAAAAACCACACACACACACACACACACACAAAGATGAATTGCCAGTGATCCATAAATAAAACATAAAATTAATATATCATAAAGTGGGTCACCATTGTTGTTTTATTGACTGTGTCACCACAAACATAAGGATCTTATTATTAAGACTTGTCTCATTTAGGAATCAGCTGCCATGCAGTTATTACTATGGGTGTCTCATGCAGCAGTGACCCGTTAATTAATAGCCCCTTTTCTATTAAAAGAAGGTAGTTTACCTTGCACTATTGCAAGTACACAGTTTTAGAAGATTTGTGAATTGGTTCATGGAAACCAGATCCTTGGAGATGTGGAGGGCCATGGGCATTCATCTCTGTTGAGGTGCAGAGCTGTTTGCCCCATCGGTGGTGGATGTAGTGGTTGATGCTGAAAGTACAATTCAACTGCTAGTTCATTGGCTTTTGGCATAGTGGAAGGGGCCCACTTTGTCCTCCAATTCAGACAGCATAATGTCTTGGGATAGCCCTCATCGTGATGGACTGGAACCAAAGAGTCCCTGCCACCCAACATAAAATCCGGGCCTGGATTCTTACTAGAGACGAGGCCATGGACCGGGCACAGTCCACCACAGCTCGCCTCTCCATGTGGCTCCCTAAAGTGAAAGTGGTAAGATCACTTGCCAACTACTTGATAGACCTGACGGAGCCTAATTTGAGAAGAGCGTTCACCATGGCCCGTTTCCATTCGATACCCACGGCCTTCCTGCAGGGGATTTACTCTAAGACCCCTATTACTCAGCGTCTATGTCCATGCACAATGAATGAAGTAGAGGACTTCATACATTTCTTTTTCTACTGCCCTATTTATGAGCTAATAAGAACTAAGCTCCTCCTCTTGATCCCGTCCACCATCACATCTAAGGAAGACTGTTTGAAATCGCTTCTTGTGGACGCAAATCCCCAAGTTACACGTGGGGTGGCAATCTTTATAGTGCAGGCCTTGAAACTCAGGGCTACTCTGACGGGATAGTGTGTCCTAGACCTGGACCTGTCTTAATTCTTTTATTACCTTTTTAACCTAATGTCCTGAGCCTATTTTGGGGCCATTATATGCTTTATATACATTCGCAGTAATATTGCTGTGAATTTTGTTTGGTTGTTTGTCTCTAGCATTTTTTTATTTTATTTTATTTTTTTTATCCTGCTATGGCTGTATGCTAATGCAATAAAGGTTTGATTGAATTGATTGAATTGAGTCCCTGCCACTGATTGAAGGACCTTCCACCATCAGAAGGACACTGAACATTAACAGACTAAGTCCTGTCACCAGAGAAAGGGAACTTTGGTCCTAGTGATGTGCACATGGCCCAAGATTCACTTTGGTTTTTAAAAATTCCAGTCTGTTTCTGAGTCACTCTGTACTCTCTCTGCTTCAGTCTGTGGTCTGGATTCCAACCTGCTCTGAATAAAATGAAGTTCTGTGTTTCCCATTCACTATAATAAGGTTACCAGATTTTTTTCAATGAATCTGGGGACACTTTTCAACTTCAATGGATTTTGTATGGGGACTGATTTGTAAATCCAGGGACTGTCCCCAGGAAACGCGGACATCTGGTAACCTTACACTATAATGAACATTTAACTTTTCCCTCTTTTGGCCAAAGTGGACAATATTTGCAGGCACAGAAGCCCTTCCATGGTTGATTAAACCTGTCAAATCATAGGCAAATGTATCTAGGCATATTCATGCAAGGCATCTTTAAAGTTCTGTTCTTTAAAGTTCTGTTCTAATTGGATGTATTTTTCAGGAATGGCCACCACTTCTGATGGAATGAATCCTTCCAAAATTTAGAACACTAGTTTCAATGGTTCTCCCACAAGGGCTGACTTGATCATTTTACAATAGTAATCATAGGAGGGCAGATTGGGGGGGGCAGTAAAGATCCCCAAGAAAGACTGTGGTGGTAAAAATGTCCCCCCCCCCAGTGTTGGGCTTCTCCCCTCTCCTGGGCTGTTGTTTTTTTGGGAGGTGGATCCCTGTAAAAGGGATCTATCCACTGACTTGCAGAGGTTAAAGGGGTAGTGAAAACTCCCCAGAAAAAAACTGGGGTGTGTTAAATGTCACCCCCCAGCAATGATCCTGTTACCCCAAGGGTCATTACTGGGGGTGGGGCGGGCTTCTTCTCCCTGCCAATGGATTTTGGAAGCTTCAACATTTTCTCCCTGGGAGAGAGCTCAATCTCCATGGGCTTGCATCAAGGAGGGTAGAGAGTGGAAGACAATGGATCCCCAAGAAAGACTGAGTAGGGGAAAATGTCACCTGTCAAGGCCTCTGTTCATGGGGGAGGATTCTGTCTCCCATAGATACAAGGGAGAGTGCTCCTGCCATCAGATCCTGCTTATGAGCTTTCCATAGACATCTGGTTGGCCCCTGTGACAACAGGATGTTGCATTAGATGGGCCACTGGCCAGATCCAGCAGGCTATTCTCATTATCTTAACCCTGTCGGTGTTGTTGTTTAGTCATTTAGTCGTGTCCGACTCTTCGTGTCTTCCACTGCCTCCCGCAGTTTGGTTAGACTCATTGTGATGGCCTGGGAATCCGATTCAGAGGCTGAACTGGAGGAATCCCAGCCTGCACAGGAGTCCCCGCCTCCAGGGCCGGCTGAACTGGGGCAGGGCCTTGATTCTGAAGCACCTGCACCTGTGCCGGATCCTCAGGAGCAGGAACCAGGTGAATCCACTCTGGCTCCAGTGGTGGTTGAGGACTCAGTGCCTACAGGTGAGTCTCCCCCTGGGCCCAGTAACCCTTCAGCCTCTCCTGAACTGCAGAGGCTCAGGGCAGAGAGGCGAAGGGAACTGGTTTCTCCCAGGAGGAGTGTTCGCCTTAAGGCCAGGAGAGGTGGGTCTCCTGGGGGCCGGGACCGCCCCTGACCTCAGAGAAGATAAAGGCCAGTCAACCTGGTCCCAGGTTGCGGGAGCAACGTTGTTGATGAGCTGTTTCGGCCACCATCCGGTCGTGTTTCCCCCAGAGTTCCTGTCCTTGCCCGGCTTCCCGCTGTGGACCCCGCTTCGCCCGAGGAGGACTGTCTGCCAACCCTCAACTCAGGTCCTGGACCTCGCCCCACGGTAACCTCCCCCCTGGACCAGCACACTCATGCTGGTAGCTTTGAGAACACTATCCAACCATCTCTCCTCTGTCGTCCCCTTCTCCTTGTGCCCTCCATCTTTCCCAACATCAGGGTCTTTTCCAGGGAGTCTTCTCTTCTCATGAGGTGGCCAAAGTATTGGAGCCTCAGCTTCACAATCTGTCCTTCCAGTGAGCACTCAGGGCTGATTTCCTTAAGAATGGAGACGTTTGATCTTCTTGCAGTCCATGGGACTCTCAAGAGTCTCCTCCAGCACCATAATTCAAAAGCATCAATTCTTCGGTGATCAGCCTTCTTCGTTGTCCAGCTCTCACTTCCATACATCACTACTGGGAAAACCATAGCTTTTACTATGCGGACCTTTGTTGGCAAGGTGATGTCTCTACTTAACCCTACTCCCTACCTATGAGAATTGTCACTGAAATTTCCTCCCCCTCCCAGATAATTTCTGAATGCAGTTTGTTTTTTCCATTAACTGATGGAGAATGATAAGAAATAAAAATGCAGCAGACATGTTCAGCACAGCACTGGTTTGGCTGGGACTTTCCCTAACCAACAAGGTCTGATGTGGTCTGATGTACGTTCCGGCTTATTACTCAGTGCTGACCTCCTGGCTCAGCTCCTGGCTCCTGGCTCCCAGCTGTTGGCTTGGCTCTGATAGCTGCCCACAGCTCAGCCTTGACAGAAGGTCACAGAAATCATCTACAAGAAGCCAGAAAGACACAAATCTCTAAACCAGATTTGTGAACAAACTCAAGAATTAGCCTCCAAATCTCAAAGCCATGGGCATGTTTTGCATTTCCCCACCATCAATAGGTGCGTAACTTGGAAGTAAATGTAGCAGAACCTCAAGGCATGTTTTCTGTGGCGAATATCAACAGGTGAGATTGTGACTGAATAGCATTTTTATTTCTCTCCCCACCTCAAATCACAGAAGGATGTTTGAAACTATTCAGAAAAGAAAACAGAAATTGCTATTTGATTCTGAGGCCAAATTCCTCTCTGTAGCAATGTACTGAGTTGGGTTTCCCCCTCCCTTTTAATTTGTTTGCATTTGTTTATGACATTCATTTATTTATTACCATCCCATTGAAGGGGAGAAAAAAAACTTCTAGAAAACATGAATGGATTGTCTCGTTTCATTCTTACTGCAACCTAGTAAGGTTGGTGAGGCCAAAAAATTATGACTGGCCCAAGGTCACCCTAAGAGCTTTGTGGCTGAGTAGGAATTTTGGCCCAGTTTGCCTAGGTGATATACATCTAAAAATTTCAGTACATGAAATCTTTTATGAGATTTTAGAACAGAAATTGTCGTTAGCATTATTATTGGAATTAGAATTTTAGCCTGCATTCCTAACCCCACTCACCTGGGAGTAAGCCCTATTGAATTCAATGGGACTTACTTTGAGTAAATGTAATTTGGATTCCAGCCTTAATCACACTTTCCCAATTTAAAAATTCAGGGCTGTGCAAATTTCAATATATTAACACTGGCCTATTTGCGACTTCCAACACTCTCTACTTTTCATATGCAACAGACTACGTTAATTTACTATAAGAAACAATGGTAAGGAATCATGTCTGCAAAGCTCTGGCAAACTGGAAGGACAGCTTGTCACACTTTGTTCTTGCAAAGACAGAATTTGCCTGATTTGTTTCATATTTCCCCAAAGCCTTGAGAGGAAACTTGCCTCTAGCAATGAGCTACCTAACTCTTCCACGTCCATCTTCTGGGGTGTCACCTGCTAAGGTGAGGAGTCTGGAAAAGCCTGGACACTGTATGCACGGGTGGCCTTGTGTTTACGGCAGACAAAGGCAAAATCCTCTGGATTACCTGAAGATATCATATAACACACAAGATGGAGTTACTATTATTCTCTTCTAAGACATATTGTGTTTCCCTTGGGCAGAGAAAAGAACACACAGCCAATCCTGAGAGGGCAGGTCCTATTAAAGATTTATGCAAGCCTGAATTATTTGGCTTTAAACTTTGTCTTTTCCCATTTTTTAATAAGAGGGATGCTTTCTTTAGGCACTGCAACCTGAAGTAGATGGTATCACCAGTAATCCTTGGCTTAGGCAGAGAGCTTCTAAATGGATTGAATTAGGTGCAAGATGGAGCTGTTTGATTTTTCCCCCTCCCCTTAACCTCCCACCACTATTTCCCCCCTTGTTTATGCTTTTAAGGATTTGTGGCAAAACTTCCCACTAAAGCGGCATTTAAGGTGGGGCTTCAAGTTGCATCAACGTCATTTAGACCTTCCTTCAGTAAGCATGCTAGAAGCTGATGAAGCTGCTAAATGTTATATTAAGACATTCATAACAGTAGCAAAGCAGCAATAGATGCTAATTACTAAATTTAAGAGGTATATCATTATGACGTTTGCTTTATGCTTACCCAAAATATTATTGTGATATATAAAAATGAAGAGAATCATTCCGGAAATTGTTTCAGAATTTTTTTCTTTTGTTACATCAAATCACTCAGTTTCCATGCTTTATTTTTGGTTAAAGATAAAGGTAAAGGTACCCCCTGACCATTAGGTCCAGACGCGAACGACTCTGGGGTTGCAGCGCTCATCTTGCTTTATAGGCCGAGGGAGCCGGCATTTGTCTGCAGACAGCTTCTGGGCCATGTGGCCAGCATGACTAAGCTGCTTCTGGCAAACCAGAGCAGCGCACAGAAACGCTGTTTACCTTCCAGCCGGAGCGGTACCTATTTATCTACTTGCACTTTGACGTGCTTTTGAACTGCTAGGTGGGCAGAAGCTGGGACCAAGCAATGGGAGCTCACCCTGTCATGGGGATTCGAACCGCCAACCTTCTGATCGGCAAGCCCTAGGCTCAGTGGTTTAGACCACAGCGCCACCCGCTGTGGATACGTCTCCATAAATAAATAGGTTTTGCTCATTGAATTCATTCACTTCTCTCTGCAAAACTCTCTTCATTCTTCTTTCATGAATTAGGCAGAAAAGAAGCAATTACTCAGTGCAAAGCAAGTGAATAGTATTAGTTAAATCCAGAGTAATGACCATGTGGCCTTCCAGATGTTCTGGACTACAACTCCCAATATCCCTGTACATTCACTAGGCTAGCTGGGGCTGTAAACTGCTTCAAGATTTCTGCTGAAATATGAAGTGGTATACAAATCAGAGAGGGACAAAGGGATTGTGTGTCTATTTCAAGGACTTTCATCTCCACTTTTTTTCTCACTTCTTTCTGTGTACAACAGTGAAGCCAGCCATAAGATATTTCTGTATTCCTGCATGTTAACTTGGTTAAGTGTTATCCTAGATGGACCAGGAATGTGAGGCTATGATTTGTTTGTTTGTTTACAAGCATCTATAAACTGCTTTATATTTTGAAAATCCATCAGTGTTGTACAACATAGAAACAAACAGTACTGTTAAAACAAAAGTACAACCTAAAACTAATAAAACAGCCTAATAAAAGCACATGAAACAAGATTCCAGGACATTCAAATACAAAAAACAGGGTCTGCTCTTATGGGTCATAGAAACTGTATGGGCAACACAGTTATTTTCCACTTGCTGTGCCACAATAAACAGCAGAGAAGTGGAGGGAATGCTACAGCTGTGCAGCCCATCTTAGGTTTCTGCTGAAAGGTGTCACTAATATCTTTGTGTTAACAGCGCTCAGGTTCAAATATTTTCTCACTCTCCTCCTGCCCTCCAATCAATGGGTCTCATTTCTACCAGGCTTTTCTTTTTAAGCATATATTTTCCTTTTTCCAAGTTGATGCAAAAGCATATTTATGTTGCTCTTGTTGCTCAGCAACGGTGATCTCTTCACTAGGTCTGACAGTTGCTTTTTCTTCAAGGGAGCCGAAAAGCAAGAAAGAAGCATTGATCCTCAACATATTATCAGATCTTGTCACACACACTTTCAGAGGCTGATAGCATCTAATAATGTTGCTCAAAGCTCACTTTACACATCATTGAACTTTTATGGCTAAACCTGGGTGGGGAATTGCCTAGTGGGAAGGAGGAAGGTGTGGGTGGCTGCCATACACTTGTTTAATTGTTTAAAGCCCCCCCGCCCCCCGCCCTGGAAATTAAATGAGGCGAACGGCAGGCTCTCCTGTGTTATGTTAAACATAAATTGATTGCTTGTTATTAGAGGCGATGCAAAGTATTCATGGAAAGGTGCTTGCAAAAGCAAAGGGAATCTGCCTCTGCGTCCTACTGGGCTTAGGTGGAATGAAGCTCACAAATATTTAAGTTGAACAATGGTCTTTAGTTGGAACCATAAATATACTAAACAACAACACAATTGTACACAAAGAGCTAGACACCTAGGAAACACGCAAACAATGCAATGATCTAGTTGAGATCAACGAGAAAGTCAGATAGCTCTTGGTTGCAAGGTTCGTAGTCAGCCAGTATTGAGGTAAAATTCAGCAGCCAGGCAAGTTGGTGCCATCTTGCTTTCACTTCAGGTTGCAATGTGCCGTGGGCCAGACTGCTGTCGCTCCAAATAATGCTGAGGGAGAAGAAGCAGCAACTGCCTTTTAAAGCAGCCATTGAGCCTCCTTTCCATCACTTCTGTCCCCTTGATCTTCTTTCCTTTAAGAGGAGAGGGGGAAATAACCCCCAGGCTGGACACAGAGGGATGAGGACATTTGTTTTTTTTTTAGAAAAGATGGTAGATTTTTAGATTCCCCTCTTCTTCTGTAAGTTGAAAGGGATTCTGTAAACTGAAAGGGATTCTGTGGGTACCCTGGAATACCTCTGCATGTGCCTATATGCCCACGGGCACCCTGTTGGCAACCTCTGCCTTGCAATACCAATAACTAGAATATGTGTGTGTGTTGCCTCTTACAGTATTTAATGGCAATGCTACTTTGGACCATTCAGTTATTTTTGCTCCAATGTGAGTATAGCATGTGGCTTGTGAGGCCTTAGGAGTTAGCATATAAGCATACTTTTAAAAAAGTTCTTCATTCCATAAATTAAAATCAGATTCGTGGGTTCTGTGCTGGCTATGCCTGAAATGCACAGGCTACTTCAAACATGAAAAGCAGCCGAGCAATTAAAGTGCTCCACCAAGATTAGCTGATAATACAGCAGGCTTCTGGGTGCGATGTCAAGATGTAAAATGAATAAACATAAATTAAGTGTAGTCTTTATGTCTGGCCACATCATGTCACAACAAATTATAATACAGATTACTCAGTGGCAAAACTGATGCACGTCTGTTCCCCTGCGTGTGATGCAGCTCCACATGTTCATTAGCGAGAAGGAGGTTGCGCATTTTCTTCCCAAGATTCCAGGCAGAAAACAAAACAGGAAAGAGAAGAAGAAACAAAGATGCAAAAAGAGAACTAGACAATTTGATATGTGGGGAAATTCCACACACACCCCATTTCAAACACAGAAAGAAATTAGACAGTACAATATGATTTGACACCCCATGCATTTAAACCACGTTTAAGCACATGTCTGACCAACCTCCCAAGAATCTTGGGAACTGCAGTTTACCTTTTACAGAACTAAAATTCCCAGCACCCATACAAACTCAGTTCCCATGATTATTTGAGAGGGGGGATGTGCTTAAGTGTTCTTTAAATGTATGTATGGCATGTATGCCAAAGGATATGGGACCTGTGTGAATAACAATAAGGGAAAGGGGACACGTGTGTGTGTGTGTGTGTGTGTGTGTGTGTGTGTGTGTGTAAAAGCCTATTCAGGGTTGGCCTATGTTCATCTTCCTCATTTCTAGCTGAACAGCCACTGCAGCTTCAGGTTTAAAGACCCTTTTCACATAGTCACACATTTCCCTCTTTCCTTCTCAATAAATTCCACGGGTTGGCTCCAGAGATCCACTTTTGTTGATGTAAGGAGCTACAGTCCTGCAAAGGATTCTGTGGCTGAAAAGTGAGGGTTTTTGTGTTTGTGTTGTTTATACCAGTTCCTCACTTCTCCCTGAAGCCCCCTGAACCACCTCAAATGCTGATCTTCACAGAAATATGCAGTTGGAAGGAACACCAGGGTTACCTAGTCCAACCCTTTGCAGTGCAAGAACACAGCTAAAGAATCCCTCTCGGATAGTCATCTAGCCACTTTTAAAATGCACCACCTTCTGAAGTAGTCTGTTCCATTGCTGAACAGCTCCTAACCACCAGAAAGTTCTTCCTAATGTTTAGTTGCAATATCCCTTCTTGGATTTGAAGGGCCATATGACAGCCCTTCAAATATTTGAGAATAGCTATTATATCTCCTCTCAATCTTGTCTTCTCCAGGATAAACATACCCAACAAACCATCAACCGTTCCTCATAATGTTTTGTTTTCAGACCCCTTTTCATATTAGTCACCTTTTTCTGCACGCATTCCAGTGTCTCTGTATCCTTCAGGTCCCCAGCACTTCAGAACTGAGTTTTGACATTCAAGAAACATCAGGGTTAGTTCATGAAAATAATTTTCCCTCCAGCTTCTTCCATTTGTGGGAGCAGAGCCAAGACCCACGTTCCAGGAGAAGGCCTCCACTCACATATCTCTTGGACCAAGTTCCATTTTGAACCCATAACATCATTGGCACATACTTCTTATGTAAAAGGAAATCAGTGAAAGAGGACGTCCTCTGCAGTTTGTGAGGATCTTCAAGCAAAGGCACATGGTACAATCATTGTGAAACTATACCACTTTATATACTGCAGATGGAAAACAACATTTTAATGCACCCATGCTGAAATTTCCATGCAGGCACAAAACCCACATGTTAGGGGAAAGGTTACTGAGCCCTCCTGACATCAGCCCCCCTGTTGGAGAGGGGGAGTACAGGCCAGCTATGCCTCCCTGTCAAACATCTGTTTAGCAGGGGGAAAGAAGGGGATGTGCACCCCAGTCCACAGACCTACACATCTGTCTGATTTTATCTTGCTCCTTTTCAAACTCTTCTGATCCATTCAGAATGCATCAGATTTGCAATCAGATTCTTTTATAAAGATAGGAAAATCCTGAGCAGCTGAGCATGCTTTATTGCAATGAAGTTTTTCATCAGCTATTTAAATCACACTCGCCCACAAGGCTCAGAGGGGTGGAGGCTGGAATTTTTATTTTTTTTAAAGGAAATCAAATTAGTTTGAATGAGTTTCCACCATCTGCAAATCACAAGTAATGAAAAGTGATTTTTCACCAGTCATTAGGGGTCAGGTCCTGTTGATTAAAAACCACATGAGTATTTTTTATTTTTTTATTTTTTGTCCTGCACCTGCATACTGTCTTATTGGAAGCATGGTTGTAATACGAGGTTGTATATCATAAAGCTAAGTTGATCTGTGCAATAAATCAGGGCTCCCTCCTATAATGCTAACTAAAAGGTGTCAGCAAAAATGTCCCTCACCTGTTTGCAAGACAACTAGAAATCCCTTCTCAAATTATCCAAAGCAGAGATAAGCATGAATAAATAAGTTGTCATTAGGCTTGGGGAATACTTGAACGATGCAGCATCAAATGAGGCAAAATAACCAGGACATATCGCAGAAGTGTTTTCTCTGCACTAATGTTTAAATTCTACAGTGATGTCTCCATAATTACAAACAGGACGATGCAGTTGTGCTGAGATGAAACAGGTTTTTATGATTAAGAAACCATAAAACTAGGAAAGAATATGTTCTCCCTTCTCCCTCCCCCTTTTTAATCAAAGGTGTTAACACATGCAAATTATTGTTATTTCACTTGAGAGATTTATAATGTTAGTGAGTGCTTGACAAAAATCAAATTAAGCAAATAAGAAGGGGAGAAACCACAAGAATGGCTGGTCTGCCTGCTGTATTGTTCGAATTTCATTCAAGTCTCCTGTGGCTCTACATTTAACTGCAAAGGGTAACTACAAAACTCTGCTTTCAAGTATTCACCAGATCACATGAGTGCACGCACATATATATTACAAAGAATACTTTTAAAAGTTTTGTAAGGGAAGAGCTACTATTGAAGGGGAAAATTGTCTCTTTATTTCCTGTTAACATCTAATCCAGTAGCTATTTGTACACTTTTGACACTGACTGGTGTAACACTTTCCCCTTGCGTGGTGCCGAAAATTCCTCCTGCTTTCCTAATAAAAAAATTTTAAAAACCATTTTCCATCAATTGATGACACTATGAAATTGCAATTGAAAAATCATAGAAGTGAAAAATTCAGTTAAATTCTCATGAGTTGGGTTCATGGTTCTTGTTGTTCTTACCTTACTTTCAAGGTGGCCAAGGGGTGTTTGTGAGTGTCCTTTCTTTAAGTTTACAAGTAATTTATCCGCTGGCTTTCACTCCCCAGCCTTCCTGGGTGCCTTTATTTCTTGAAAACCCCATGATGTACTCAGCTGGTCCTTACTGTAAGCATAGGAAAGTGGCAAAGCTGTGTACCATGCAGTTAGTTGTTGTTTTTAGTGGAATCTTTTACTTTGAAAGAAATCAGTGTGGAAATACTTTTTTTAAGATTCAGGAAGGACTGTAAAAAGAAAATCGGCAACCCAATCTGCATCAGATGCTTGGTAGCCAACCTCTCTGATTTCCAGTGTTTCAGTCAGTGCTCAGGGGAAAATATAATGAGGAACTTCTCCTATGGGGCTCTTTTGGATCAAGGAAGTGTTGGCAGCTAAGGAGGCTGCAGAGTGCTGAGGAAATGTTTAATGGGAAGAAAATTACACACCTTTCACATGGCCAACCTAAACAGATAAATTAGCTCAACTGGACAACCCTACAGAAATTCTGATGTGTTGAGAAAGAAGCAGAACAAGAGAAGACTCTTTCACAATGGTGGGAGGGGGGGCCTGCAAAGAAATGCAAGACAGGTTTCATCATTATTATTTTGCTCTTTGACAGTGTCCATGTTGGGGAGGGTGAATAGGATTTCTTGGTACCTTCACCAAACAGGAAAGGCCATTTTTTTTTGAAACCACAAGTTCTGCTTTTAGGCCGTAAGAGATATATCAATAATGTAGTCTAAGGAAAAGCCCTTCTCATACCCTCCCCGCAAAGTTATTTTAACAACTGCTATGCAAAAGCCATTTTCTCCCTAGTCAGGCCCTGTTGAGTAATATTCCCATTTTGCAGATGAGAAACTGAGGCTGAGATATAGTAAGTTGTTCACCCACAACCAAGACAGGGCTGGAATTCGAAATCTCCCAAATCAGCACCCATCACTCTAGGCTGTGGACATCAACAGCTGTCTAGTAAGGCAACAGAATGTATGGTGTTTTTTTCACTTGGATCTTCAACTGATAAGAAAACTTATTAACTGGGTTTGATTGTTTAATTTTGGACTGGTTTATTCAGGTCACTTTCTCAGGTTGGCCTTTATTGGCATTCTTAAAAACAAGGTTTGCCAGTTTTCCAAATACCTTCCACCACAATCACTAAAGAATACAAGGACTATCATTTTCCCTCAGTTAGGATGCACTGCCAAGAGTTTGGCAAATGTTTAAAAATATGCATTTCCTGTAGATAATGGTGGTGTTAAAAACATCATAAAGTATCAGATCACATTACACAGCTATGCAGAGCCTAAGCCATTGTTCCAAAGCAGAAAGCTGATGAAATTGTTATTTAGGTTAATTTCTTGATGGGACAGAAAGAGTCAGTGAAGAACATGACATAAATCCAAACAAAGTATGTATTTAGAACATATATAGGGTGCTTTTCTATGAAAACAATATTCAAAACAACTCATAGAAGATGAATACCAGCTATGATAAAAGAACAAAGACAACAAGGACAATTAAAACTTAGGATCTGTTAAAGCACAAAAGAATATATTATTATTATTATTATTATTATTATTATTATTATTTTACACACTTGCACATTGGGCTGGCACATCAGGTGAACATGGAGGTGTTGGCTGAACTCAATTTCCTCCATGTGATGGGCCAGCTCAGGGGAGATCAATATTTCATCCTATCTGCAAAGATATGGATCAAGTCTCTCCATTGAAATAAATGGTAACTGCTGTGTACAATAAATCTGCAACTGAGCTTTTCCATCCAGAACAGACTGCTGGATGGGACAAAGTGAGCAGAATATGCAAAAACATTAAATCACTAGAACTTAAAAACAAGGTTAAGCACTTAAGTCACATTATATTTCAAGAGGACCCGAGTGCTTAATTTTATTTTGATTGAGAGCTCTGAGAGCAGTTTTAATATTGATCGCCTGCTTGTTGTTGTTTTTTAAAGAAGGCACTAAAATTTAGCTATTAAAATGGGAAGTAACTAATTAAAGCAAAGTACAATGGATTGCTATCCAATGTTTCTAATCTGAAAGTTCCTTTGGAATCAATAGAGTAGTTAGCTTCCAAATAAACATGATCAGGATTGGAGTGTACATGGCACAGACAAGGAATTAGGATTGGGGGCTGCGGGATCTGAAAAAAATATAGGATCATTAATCATCCTGCTGTTTGACTCAATATGTGATCTTTATACTAAGTAAATGCCATGGTTAGCAATAGTTCTTTGCAAGGTTGTCATAATTCTTACTTTTAACACTAAGGCACTGGTGTTTACAAAACCATCATCATACACTGTGGTTTCTAAGAAAGACACAGGTTCTCAAACACTCATTTCTCAAAGGTCTGTTTCTGACTGTCTGACACCTTTGTGTATAACTCTTCCTTGTACCTCTTGTCTAAGCATGTGTGCAAAGCACTTCGCTGATCTTGCTAAAGAGAGTGGACAAAGCAAATTTCAACCAGGGTGAGAAGAATAACCAGCTGGGTCATTTTCCTACAGTGTCTTATAGGTCAGTTGCGGTCAAATATTTCATATAAAACCAATGGTGTAATAGAAACCTATGAGCCTGAGGTTGCATGTTGCAGAACATGGCTTCTAATGCCTGGCAAATCATGACAATCTCAGGGGGTTTTTAAAAGCAGCAAGTTCCTCATTCTTGTTGTGGGGGGCGGGGATCCCAAACTAGAAGTAAATGAGTATTTTGATCTATAGTCTGCATTAATGTTTATTCTAAATTAAAATATGGAAGATCACATTTATTTAATGCATATATCAGTGCTCTTGTCCTTAGACTGTGAAGTAAGTTAGTAAGACATTTCATTATCTAAAGGTATCAGGTTCAACCTCTCCATCACATGTTCTTATTGAGTCCATGTGGTTAGTAACCCAATTATATTTTCCACTGATTCACGAAAGGACTGGAAATTATGAATAAGAATACCCGCTGCCCCCACCATGGTTGCATTAGCTAGGGTGAAAACATGCATGATATCAGCCTCTGTGCACCAGAGTATAAGATAATCACTAATTGCAAGGGTGACTAGATGATATCACCTAATACAAGATTATGGTTTTGAATATTGTTCCGCACCTGCCTGACAGAGGTGAGCCTGCTCTAGACCACTTTTATTCTGTTTCCTTATGAAATTGCCTTTTACTTAGTCAAGCTAATAGAGAACCCACGGCCTCCCCCAATACTGCAAGACTCCCGTCATCTCCAGCTAGCATTGTCAGTGATCAGGGATGATGCAGACATAGTCCAACAAAATCTGGAGAGCCATAGTTTCCCCATCCCTGCCCTAGCCCATCAATCCTAACTATCAGAACCTCTTCAAAGTGTGGTGCATAGGTCTTGGCTACATCTGTTAACCAGAGTTAACAGGGATCAAAGATGGGCCCTTCGACTTGCAAACTTACAAATCATGTACTTTGTTACAGAGCAATACCCCTCGAGGCCAGGCCTTTCTAAGCAGGTTCCACAAGCACAGTCAATGCCATGTCAAATGAACAGCTTTGTTTTCATTCTTATCACTTCTTCATCCACCTGTGTTCATTTTTTCTTCTTCCTCTTCTTTCCATTTTTGGCCCATTAGCTCACATTTACAAGACACTTCAAAAGATTTAAGGCCTTATGTAGTCCAAGTTCTTGAGACATTCTAAAACATGGATAATCAATGTGGCTCTACTACAACTCCCACTGTCCCTAGCCTTTAACCATGCTGGGTGGTGATCATGGTTATGTATTCCCATGTTCTAAAGTTTAAGAGTGATGGAAGTGTTTGAACACAAAGTTGCTGCATTCTGAAGCGTTTGCTTTCACAGAAAAGAACATGCTCTGTCCATTTATACTATGTTAGAGTTGTACAACAAGATTCCAGATCTGGACTCCTGTGCAGAAATGAATTCTTTTCACCAGAAGATCGAGTTTTTAAAGCTTTACTGCACAGTCTTAAATACTAAGTAGAAAAATACAAATGTTACAAAACAACAAAGTAACATATTGTTGGCAATGAGTTTAAGTTCTTAAACTTTCCCCTCCCTCTGGTCCCAGAGAGAAATATTAAGCATCTCCACTAAAATATAGTTTCAGTGCTAAAATCAAATTGCATCTGCTTCATTCCTCTGTGTCAGAATCTCACATAGGCAGGCACAGTAGCTCTTAAGTAAACATATACAGCTTCTTAAATTGCAACAGCAGAAAGTCACAGGGTAAGTCATGAGACTGCTTGCATAATTGGGGGGGAAATGCCAGCCTTTTACAATAGGCTTCTTAATGTACATATTATGTACATTAAATTTATAACTTTAACATATCATACCTAGAATAACCATCTGTATTTACTCAGAGGTTATGTTAACTTATAACATTCAACACAGGAAAATCGGGACACCCATCTTTCAGGGTTGCGCTCCCATGCAAGCCATGTGATTTGTGTGAGAATACAGCCTCCCCAAATGGGTGTTTTGGGGGGCCACATTGTTGTGGGAGCCAGGTGACTTCTGCAAGAGCGTGGGCGCCCTCAAATGGGTGTTTTTGGGGGGCCATGCTTTTGTGGAAGTCAGGTGAGTTGTGCGATAGCATGGTCCCTAAAAACAGGCATCTTTGGGGGCTGCACTCTTGGGGGAACCAAAATGGGACATCATGGGATCCAATCAGAAGCTGGGGTGACTTCTGTAATTCTAGGATGTCCTGGACAGTTCAGAGGTGGGTGTTACTCCAAATAACTGTACTTCAGTATCAAATAACAGGAGGGACTTGGCCTGGAAAGGCAAATAAGAGGCACCCAGCTAATTTTCCTTAGCAGGAACATTGATTGAGGTGTTAAGTGTACTATGCAGTGTGGTAATAATAATACTATGCACTGTATGGTTGAGGAACCTAGGACCCTTCATTTGTTGCTGGACTACAGCTCCCATCATTCCTGACCATTGTCCATCCTACTAGCGACTGATGGGAGTTGGAGTCCAACAAACATCTGGAGGGCTGTGTGAATCCTATCCCTGCCCTCCCATAATAAGCCAAGTCCTTTCCTTCATTTCCTTAACTCACACATATCTAATTTTAATCTGTAGTTTCCTGCCTTGTCCTTTATATTGCTTTGCACAATGCCATAGACAGTGACAATGATGTATGAATAATAAGTAACGTACTCAGTAAGGTCGAATAAATAATATACTCTAAATAATATACACAGCACAATATTTACTCACGAAACCTGAGCTACAAGCAACCATAAAATGATGCAGATAATGTATACAAGGAAGTGGACTCATCAAATTTGCACATGGCCCCAAAACCAAATAATAAATAAATGGAATAAGGATATAGAATGCAGTTATTCCAATCTGTAAAGTTTAAAATATATTATCAATCAACAATGCAATCCTACGCATGTCTACTCAGAAGTAAGGCCCACTGAGTTCAATGGGATTTACTGAAAACAATGATACTTACTGGTAGCAGGCATAATTTATAATAGACTTATCCTCAAAGCATCAATGAAATTCACAAGAGTTGTATTAGTGGAGCCACCCAAAGAGTGGGAAGCCCACAGAAACTGTTAGACAGCAAAATATTTTGAATCATGTTCTGCATTATTTGTAAATAAACTTTCGGTGGCTAATCCAGATGACTTTCCTTTACACACCCAACTATTTAAACTGAAACTTGTAACAAAAAATAAAAAAATGGAGTGGGTTTAAGTTGTCAGTTGCATTTAAAGCAAAATGGAACCTCGTCTGAGGCTGCAAGCAACCCAATACCAAAGGTACTGGCAACCCGTAAGTTAACTACAAGGCATCTGATCTCTTTATTAAGTGTTAGAAAACAGTCAGCAAACTCCAAACATATCTGATTTGTTAGTGTGCATGTGTTAGGGAAAAAAACCCTAGGCGTTAGTATATATAAATGACAACTTTTAAAATAGTAAAGAAAGATGGTTAAAATAATTTGTGCATACAGCTTCACAGTATATTTTCTTTGAGGCAAATCTGGGAATCAAGGCAAGATATTTTTTTTTTTTGTAAACTTAGCAGATGTTTATGATTAGGTCTTAGTTAACATCACCCAGCTGTCCAATGATGATTTTATAGAGGGGAGAGCATTGTAGAGTGCCACATGTTTATATAAATCATGGCTATGGCAGTTGTGTTACTGGGGCAAAAGTGCTACATTTCCCATTTTAGGTAACCTCTTCAAATCACACCATATAACACAGCAATAGGCTACACTCCCCAACACAGTATCTGCTTCCAGTTTCCTGTAGAGAACTGATGTGTGTCATTATGCATAAGCCAGCATTGTATAAGCTTACAAAGAATCAGTACAGCATCTAGTGGGATATGTATGGTGTGTGCAAAATCCTGTACCCCACAGGATTTGGAGTATACAGTATCCACACCTGTAGGATATGAAGTTCTTGATACCCCTAAAAAAGAGTACCTTTAACTGTTATCTGAACATAATTCACTTCACAGATGTATGTGCTTTTTCGTCTTTGAATCAACACTGTTCTGGTTCCACTTGCATTTATGCTTTGAAATTCATACTTTTTCCAAATTGGAAATGAATGCATATTATTTCATAATGCGTTCAGAAATACTAGGGTAAAGTGTGCATATAAAATTGTATATATTAATGAAACATACAAAAAAACGCATTATAGGATAGAAAATTGCTTGCAAGAATGTGCATATTAGGCATGGGCGTAGCCAGGATTTTTGTTGGTGGGGGCGGGCAGGACTTTTGTTGGGGCGGCAGAACCAATGTGATTGGCCAGTTAGTTATGTATTTCTATTGTTTTACTTGATGTAGGCCCCTGTCCCTGCCCCCTTGGCGAAGCCCATGATATTAAGCAAACTTGCATTAAAATGTTTAAATTAGGAGAAGTTTGCATTTTCATGAGAACTTTATTTTTTAAGGCAAAATGATGTGGAAATGTGGAGAACTGAATTTAGGATTGGAAAAATAAAATGAGAGAGAAACTGAGACTGACAGTTTTAAGCATCCCTGTGTCAAAGTACATAGAAATAAACAGGGATATTTCATGAAAACAGCTTTTCTATCCTCATATGTTGTGGGCAACAAACTTTGCTATATTTAAACAAAGAAAAGCCAACAGCATCCAGCTTTACCACCTCTCAGAGTTCAAGGGAGTATAGGCTTTGAATTTTCTCTCTTATTCTGCTCTCATTTCTTGAGTGCCAGTGATTTTACTTTGCTGCAAGAAATAGCAGCCAGCCTGTCATTTGCAAAGTGTCTAAAAGAACTCACCATCCTTCATGTCTTTCATGACTTTACAAACTGTAAAGATCTCTGAATACGAAAAAACCCACACACAAGCCAACAACCAGTCTTTCTCCCTCCATCTTTACAAAGCCAGCTAGGAAATGAGACTTACTTTCAGTAAGATGAAGAAATATAGACATCAAACATATTCCTTCATAGATCGGTATCTCACTTTTGCAAATATCACGCTGAAGAGACACATTCCAGCTCTGTATAATGAAGGCGGATAATATGCTTTGAAGCTTTGGGTCCAACCATATGGTGCACTTGCTTCAGTTCACACTTTTGACTCTGCAGGATATTATTAACTTGTCAATATTGTAAACTTGGGTATCTCTTGGATTGTTTGTATATGGGTTGATTGGGTTGGAAAACCTTGGGGGAGAAAGGGACTAGCCTTGATTTGCCATATTTTGAATCTGATGTGTCGTCTGTCTAGGTAGTTGTAAACTTCCATGTTTTACCTACCCAATTAAATTCCTTGTTTTTGTATGGAATGTGTCAGGAGCTCCATCTGTAGGGTTGCTATACGTCTGGAATTTCAACAACTTTGTCCCAAAAAGAAAAAGAAAGCGCAACAACTAGGAAGGAAGGAAGGAAGGAAGGAAGGAAAGCTTGATAACTTTGCCAAAAAAAGCTCAATAATGTTTGTGTCCAGATTTTCACTTTTTGAAATATGGCAATCCTACCTTTCTGGGTGTTTTAAACACAGTTAACAGAGTAGTGCTATGGCCACTGGTTTTGCTAAGGTCATCTCAGCTCCCCGCCCACCACAATACCTGCCTACCTACACACGTAGGCTCCAACAGTGATGAAGGTGCTCAGTTGTGAAGGAAAGCCTACATACATCAAGCAGGTTCCCCTGCTTCCTTTCTGCTCCATGTAATCTTAACTGTGTAATTTAGAACACTCAAACAGGGCAAGTATGATTGCTGAAACATACAAGGGATAGTATAAGCAACAATTGTGCGTGCAGCTGACACACAATCGCCAATGTGTGGGTTCTTTTGGACGCAGAAGAAGGCAGAATGGGGAAAGAATGGGGGCAGGGAGGGGCAGGGGCAGTGCAGCTGACTTTTATTCACTGACAGTGGATCAGAGTGAAGACTTGCTCCCTCTGGACTGCCACCAAAGCACCACCGCCTGCAAAGGCCCTGATCGGGCCAAAATTCAAAGTCTTGGCCAGCAATTCCAGGAGCCATTATGGCTGGCTGATGAATCCAACAGTTGGCTACAAGGGTGGATGATTTTTTGGCCCTAAGGGGCCATCGCAATGGGCCGCAACCACCACCCACCCTGAACTGGGTCAGCAGCACTTGCCTTCAGCACTTACCTCTTGGAATCAGTGAATCTGCCAATTTTTGCTGCTCTCAGTTTCTCATTTTTCTGGTCCTCAGTTCTCCATGTTTGTGAATTCATAATAATTTTAGCACAAATTTCTTCTTTTATACACATTTTCAATGGAAATTTTCAAAAAAACCCACATATTTGTGCAATGCCATTTCCCCTAATGTAATGCATTTCTGTACATTATTTTCACGGATATATGTGTTTTTATGCATACTTTAGCATGTGGTTTTGGCACACTTTAGTTGACTGTAGAACTGCATTGCAAAATTCAGAGATGTGCAAATTTCAAAGAATGTCTGTGTTTCAGTGTATATATTGTTTTGGAAAGTGCAAATTACAGTAGTACCTCAACTTACATATGCTTCAGGTTACAGACTCCGCTAACCAAGAAATATTACCTCGGGTTAGGAACTTTGCTTCTGGATAAGAACAGAAATTGTGTTCCGGCAGCGCGGCGGCAGCAGAAGGCCCCATTAGCTAAAGTGGTGCTTCAGGTTAAGAACAATTTCAGGTTAAGAACGGACCTCCAGAATGAATTAAGTACTTAACCCGAGGTACCACTGTATGTAGGTTAACCTTTAAATGCAATTTGAGTCTCATTCCCTATCCAAGCTCTGCTTGCTTGCAGTCCTGGTTGCACAAGCACACTGTTGTTTTATGCCCTCATGGTGGAATACAAATACTGTTTTCCAAAAGACAGATTTCCAAGTCTACACTCACAAATCAAGGCCCATATTTGAGCCAAATTTAGTTTGTTTTTTTAAAAAAAGTTTTTAAATATTCAACATTGTAACTGGTTCGTGCTAAAGTTATTGATGCCTGGCAGATGGTTTACAAAAAAAAAATGTGGTGGAAAGGATTCATGCCCAAAATATGAGTGTTTATGATGGAAAACCTTTGGCTCATACCCCGAAGAGGACTCTTACCTAACTAATCCCTTTGTACACCTACCAAAAAGATGCTCCAAAGAGATATGGGCCAGAGAGCTGTCATATTCATCTGCCAGATGCTTAATGGTAAGATCTAGTGGGGAAGCAGCTCTCCCTAATATCTCCCTAATATCCATTATGGTATATGTCAAAGAAACAATATCTGAGCATTCAAAGCTCATGAAGTGTTTTGGATCACATTTAGGAGTGGTAGGTTTGAGCAGAAGATGAAAAACAACAAATGAGACATTTGATACCAGAATACTAGTGGAACATTTCCAAAGTTGATTGGCGGTGGATCATCCAGATGTGAGATTTCCCACCTCTGTTCTGCAGTGATATGTTGCCTCATTTGATTCTCCTACATGTGCTGTTAGGCTCTGAGCCCTTTTCAGACTTTCCAATGCAATTAGAGATATCAGTCTGCTGTCCAGCAGCTAACTTTTGATGAACCTCTGCTCTTCCCTTCTGATGCCTCTTTATCTTAATTGGACAGTCCACCACAGCCTCTAAAATAGGACACATGACCACCTCAAGTTCCCTTATCCAAAACTTTCCTACCACAGAAAGGTCCAGTTTGGGCATTTAGCATAGAAGGAGGCTACAAAGTGTGCCTCTGTGTTAGAATCATATAATTTATGATTCTAGGGGCCCAAGGGTCAACTAGCCCAACCCCTTGCAATGCAGGAATCTCAGCCAAAGCATCCATGACAGATGGCCATCCAATCTCTGCTTAAAAACCTCCAAGGAAGGAGGTTGGTTGTGCCAGTTCTTCCTAGAAGTACATCTCTGACTGGATCATTTCTCTGGTAAGGTAAAAGTAAAGGGACCCCTGACCATTAGGTCCAGTCGTGGCTGACTCTGGGGTTGTGGTGCTCATCTCGCTTTATTGGCCGAGGGAGCCGGCGTACAGCTTCTGGGTCATGTGGCCAGCATGACAAAGCCGCTTCTGGCGAACCAGAGCAGCGCACGGAAATGCCGTTTACCTTCCCGCCAGAGCGGTACCAATTTATCTACTTGCACTTTGACGTTCTTTCGAACTGCTAGGTTAGCAGGAGCAGGGACCGAACAACGGGAGCTCACCCCATTTCTCTGGTAATGGGCATAAAATCCAGTGCCCTACTCAGCTGAATTAGGAGGGCTCCCCAAATGTGGTGGCAATATGTCCTACTTTACAGAGGATGGTCCTCTGTTTTGAAGGGCTGTTGAGGTCAGTCCTCCACATGAATATGTCCTCTGTTTGAAGGCTCTCCAGTCTGAGACTACTTTCAAGATAACATCACCCAAGTCATCTGGTATCTTCCCCACTATGCATTTCTCTTTAAATTATAGTAATTATTTACAAATGCGTGTCTATGCATATACATTACTGTATTCAAAATCCATGCATGTTGGTGTTCTCTTTTGCTCTACCTTTTGGCAACGCATCACTGGCCACCCCACCCCAAACACAGCAGAATTTGCTTAGCACATTCTTTAAGTGGTAAATCCACATTACCATCTGATGAATGAACGTCCCTATAAAACTATTAAGTCCAGAGTCTAATATCACCCACCTGTGTCTCCAATAACAATCACACACACCACTGAAACACGACTGCAGGAATGGTATACGAATTGCATCCTGGACTATTTGAAGGACAGGCTTAACACTCTGAATATAGACAAATTCACATTATGTTTGCACATCATGTCCTTGGGAAAATGCCTGTAATCTGGGGCAATGCACTGGAGCAGCCACTAACAACACCAGAGAGCTAGAAATGCCTCTGTTTATACTTTAAACCTAACATGATGTATCATTCTGCAGGACAGACCTGTCTCTGGATTGCACTGGATGATGATAAAGCCAAGGCACATTTTCTTATTGATGCAGCTCCTCATTCCTCAACCAATTGGTGTCATGATTTACTTAAACAAGGAAGATCCTAGATGTTTTTTCTAATGTTCTGCAGAGATTATTTCAAGCTTTAAAGCCAGACGTGTGACACTCGCTATTTTCTGAGCTAAATCTACTGCAGTTTTAGGCAAATGAGGGTATCAGTGTTAAGTTTGTTTTAACGTCCTTGATCAAATACCTCCAAAGTAATAAAAGCATGGAATATTTTGGTTCTTTGCTCTCCATCTAAATGAGAAGCTTTTTAAAACTCCAGTAATCACTGGCAGGTATAGTGAAGGGGAGGGAAGCAGGCCTGGTGGGCGGTGGGGAGATAGAAGGGTAAAGGCAATGCAAAAAATCCAAACACTAATGCTGGATCTAACTGCCTGGCAGAATTGCCGTTTCAGTGCATTCAGTCCTGGCAAATTGGAGCATGCTGGGTTCTGCAGCCCATGATAAATTCTGCTGGTTGGCACCAGTGCCAGGTATGCAGTTCATGCACCAGACTTTCTATGCTGCATGGCAGTGTTCAAAGGGAAAGGGTCCTTTTCTGTTGGGTGTTTTCACATGTTTACCTTCTCCCTGCAGTGGTACCTACTTATCTACTTGCACTGGTGTGCTTTCCAACCGCTACTTTGGCAGAAGCTGGGACAGATCAACAGAAGCTGACCACCGTCACACGGATTTGAACTGCCAGCCATCCTATCAGCAAGCTCAAGAGGCTCCTTTACCTTGTACGTTTTTTACCAGGCCTCCGATGCCACCTGGCAATGTTCAAAGGGAAAGGGTGATTTTCTGTTGGGTGCTTTCACACAACTCGCCTTGTATCCCAGGTCAATATTAGAGCCTTCAAAAATTTGCACCTACCTAAATTTTGTGATACAGCCATCCAACCAAATAGCATGTAGAATGTTTCCAGAGGTGTTTAGAAATAATCCCAGGGAACTCTGGGAACTGTACCTCTGTAAGGGTAATAGGGGACTCTTAACTACTTTCAGCAGCCTTAACAAACTACAGTTCCCAGGATGCTCTGGGGGGAGCCATGACTGTTTAAAGTGGTGTGATAGTGCTTTTAATGTATAGTGCATTTGGGGCCCAAATCTAGATCCTCAGGGCCCATTCAAGGGAATGCAGCACATCTTGATCAGCTAAACTTAGGTTAAAACAGGCTCCACATGAAAAAGCGGAGAACATTTCTACATTTAATACTACTACAAGTCTTCCAGCATATCCACGCAAGCCTCGCCTATAGTCATACATGCTGAGGAAGACAGATCATTTGGCAATTCACCATGAGGTAGGCAAATATCCACTGGGCACTTTAGTGAGATACCAATAATTCTGCGTGTGACCTAAACCTCATTTGAACCCCAGGTCTTCAGGTGTGAGAGGTTAATGCATTAACCCACTGCAGCATTTAGCTCCCCAGCCATGGTACCTATTTCAATATACTTTAGCGCTAGTCTGCAAATATGACATTCAGAAGTGGTTCCCAAGAGAACAGGGCACATCAGAGATGGTATTGCCCTGAATAATGCATCACACAAAGATGTCTTTGGCTGTCTAGAGAAAAGACTTTGGTTCTCTAATGGCATGGGAAGAGCATGGCTGTTATTTGCAGGTGCAGTGCTGTGAAGGTATCAGGTCGAGTTGGGATTGTATTTTTGGCGGTCAGAACACAAAAAGGCTCCCTGCACTATCAGAGACTGGGGGTTGCATCCCATGGTAGTTATACATAGAGTAAACCAATTGAAATTCATGGACCTGGCTAACTTGGGTCTATTAATTTCAGTGGGTCTACTTTGAGTAGACATTACTTGACTACAAGCCTGAGGTTTTGGTTTTTTAACAGAGCAATCCTAACTATAGAAAGGAATTGGGAGGAATTTGACTTATACCATCCCTTTTGCTGGCTTGGTTCTGCAGGGTTGCAAGGTCATGTGGCTGAGCTGAATGGGGTTTGGAATGGGTGTAAATTCTTACTCTGTCCCACCATATCTCTGGAACACCCCTTGGGGGGGACTTACACCAATGTAAGTTCTGCAGGCTTAAATTCTATCAGATGAGGCCTGGTGAGGGACTTAAGCGTATCTCTGGATTAACAGGGGTTAAGCACTTATGCTGTTGTAGCCCCGGATCAGCTGGGATAGCCCAAGATCCACTGAATCCAAACTCCATCATCCCAGTGGATCTTGGGTTTGGATTGTGCTGTAAGTAGCCAATCCCTTGGTGGTCCCATGTCTCTTTTGATTTCCTATGCTGTGGGTGTCATTTCAGCTGTTTGCTGAAACTATAGTTCCTGAGATAAAAAAATGGGTAGCACCAGAGCACATTCCAAAGTAGAAGGTGAAAAGTTTTGCAGGTGGTTCATTTCTAAGCATGGCAAATGTTGAAAAATAGGGCTGAAGCTTCTCAACAAATTTCAGTATGCAAATTCTTTCTTTTTTAAAAAAATAAATCTTTATTTTAACTTCTGTGTAACTAATTGTCAACATCAAACAACAAATAGCAACAGCCAACAATTAACTGCAACAAAGCGAGCAACAAAATTTAAATGGTAATTACAAATACATGGTCCGTTGTGTTTTCATTCATAATTATTTGGTATGCATATAATCAATAGGTTGTAATAGTATTATAGCTCTGTGGGAAAATCTTATCTCAGGGCTATGAGCACCACATTTTTACAGAAGCTGTGTTTCAATAATTCTTCTTAATAAGCAATGGAAGGGTTTGGGATTTGTTTGTTTGCTTGTGGCTCCATGTCAGTACTTTGTTGCCTAAGTTACACAACCAGTGACTGGCAGCCTACCCTTGACAGCTAGGAGAGAGCATAGAAAGCCTGCCATTTCCCCAATGAGTTAAACATGTCTCTGTTGGGAAGGAATAGCATAATCAGCAGAGTGGTAATCCAGCTAAGCCCTTGGTCTGGCATGCTAGAAAATTGGAATGTAGCCCCTACTATGATGCAGCTTATGATAGCTTATTGGGACTCATCCATAGCGCTAATAAAGGGGATCAGATGTACTGTTTCAGTGCATTCAATCCCTGCAGTAAACATGGGGAGGGTCCTTTTGCCTCTGGTCCCTGCAATTCGAGAAGGCTGGTAGGATCCGTTGAAGGTCCAAGTACTGCCGTAAACCTTGGAAATGGCTATGTGTATATGTTGGGAACTGCCTGTAAACAGAATTATTTGCCGCGGCATCAAATCAGGACTGTGTGAAGATGCTCCAAGTAACAGAGTCACGTGCTCAGTATCCTCATAATTCATTCTTCTTTAATAATAATAATAATAATAATAATAATAATAATAATAATTTATTATTTATACCCCACCCATCTGGTTGGGCTTCTCCAGCCACTCTGGGTGGCTTCCAACAAAGTATTAAAATACAGTGGTCAGTTAAACATTAAAAGCTTCCCTAAACAGGGCTGTTTTCAGATGTCTTCTAAAAGTCTGGTAGTTGTTCTTCTCTTTGACATCTGGTAGGAGGGCGTTCCACAGGGAGGGCGCCACTACCGAGAAGGCCCTCTGCTTGGTTCCCTGTAGCTTTGCTTCTCGCAGTGAGGGAACCACCAGAAGGCCCTCGGCACTGGACCTCAGTGTCCGGGCAGAACGATGGGGGTGGAGACACTCCTTCAGGTATACTGGACCGAGGCTGTTTAGGGCTTTAAACATCAGACCAACACTTTGAATTGTATGCTCGGAAATGTACTGGGAGCCAGTGTAGACCTTTGAAGACCGGTGTTATGTGGTCTTGGCGGCCGCTCCCAGTCTGTAGGTATGGAAGAAGAAAAAGAAAGCACCACATGTAAAAGAGTGATTCAAACTAGAAGCTTCACAGTTAAAGGAATATGTAAATCTTGATAGAGGTGTATAAAATTATGCATCGTGGGGAGAAAGTGGATAGAGAGAGGTTTTCTCCTCCTCTCATAAAACTAGAAGGAAGAGTTAAGTTATGGAATTTGCTTCTATAAGATGTAGTGATGGCGACCAACCTGAATGGCTCTAAAAGATGATGACTCTTGTTATCCTCCACTGTGAGGGGCAGTCTGCCTCTGAATGCCAGTTGTTGAGAATCACAAGTGGGGAAAGAGCTGTTGTGCTCAGGTCCTGCTTTCCAGCTTCCCATTGGCATCTGGCTGGACAATGTGAAAACTGGATAGCTTATTGGCTTTATCCAGCAGACCTTTCTTACATTGTGTTCATAAAGAAGAAAATCATTTCTTCATGAAGAAAAAATCATGCCCAAACAAATGCTGGACAAAACTAAAGGCAATTATCCAGAAGCAACATTATTGCTGTCATTATTGTGGAGACAACAACTTTGCTCATTTAATTCTCCCTACTATACACGTGGGTGGCACTGTGGGTTAAACCACAGAGCCCAGGGCTTACCAATCAGAAGGACAGCGGTTCGAATCCCCACGATGGGATGAGCTCCTGTTGCTCGGTCCCTGCTCCTGCCCACCTAGCACATCAAAGTGCAAGTAAATAAATAGGTACCACTCCGGCGGGAAGGTAAACGGTGTTTCCATGCGCCGCTCTGGTTCACCAGAAGTTGCTTAGTCATGCTGGCCACATGACCCGGAAGTTGTACACCAGCTCCCTCGGCTAGTAAAGCTAGATGAGCGCCACAACCCCAGAGTCGTCCAAGACTGGACCTAATGGTCAGGAGTGCCTTTACCCTTTACCTTACTATACACTGTAATAATATTTATTTGGCATCCCATCAACAGTGCTGACTAAATGCCAGACAAAGATGGCAAAGCCCAGTTACTTGTTTCCCAGCCAAATTATAGTTTATACATTGTTAGCCAGGGTAGTTTCATGGCTAGAGTATTGGACTAAAACATGGGAGTTCCAGGTTCCAAATCCCCACTCAGACATGAAGGTAACCTTGATCCAGACACCACCTCTCAGTCTAACTTATTTCACAGGAGGAAAGGCAGGATACAATAAATTATTTTCTTCCAGGTCGGCCTCAGAGGATGCTTCTAGATGGTTCTTTCCCCGCAACAGAAAATGGAGAAAAGGAGGCCTCAAAAAAAAGGACCTAGGTATGGTTACGATGACAAAAACATAGAATTAAATAATCTGGATACATTCATTCGTTCAGCAGCGTCTGTGGAATTTTTAAATGAGGTAAACTGTTAACCTCGAAGTCACTCTGACCTCAAAAGCTTATTGACTTGTTTAAATCTAGGCAACTGTCAACTCTTATGGCCCAAAACAAATAGCCAATTTAAATTATCTTGCAGAAATGTTTCCACAATATGTGTCATCACCACAAATCTTCAGGAGTGACTAATAAACCAAGAACTCTTATGGTTCCAAAGGTGTGGCCAGTTGTGAAACTCAAAGCTTCAGTTTACAAGGAAGAAACACCCCCAACCTCACAATTAATCCAGAGGTCTGCTTTGCTATCTATTTGATTATGATGCAAGATATCCTTTTTAAACCATCTAATATATGCAGAGGAAAGTCATTAACCCTTTTGGTGATTTCTGTCTTATGGGCACATTTCAGTATTACTAAAGATAATGATATCGGCAATTCCTCTTACCATCTTGTGCTGCTGAAAGTCGTCATACATAGATGCCTTTGATGTCAATGGACTTTTCATTGGGAAGGGGGGAACTACTTCATTTTAAGGATTTATCTTTTTATTCCAGAATATAAACTGAGATCTGAAAAACATGATAGAGGACGGGGCACGACTTATTTATTTATTTAACCCTTACAGCTGTAAGCAGACTGGACTTTCCAAAGCACCTACAGATGGGGCCCTGAAAATGTCCTGGAAAAACCGGGAGATCCCATTTTTTCTCACCAGAGGATCACAGCCTTTTTGGGTTCCATGATCTCATGTGGCTTTGCACTGCGATTTCGGGGCTGCGGAGCAAAAATGCATGAGATCACAGCACCCAAAATGGCCATCGCCTTCTTGCAAGAAAAATTGGGAAGATGGCATCCTGGAAGATGGTATCCTAATTTTTGCCTGCAGTGTGTTGTAGGGTATGAGATAGGATTTATCTAGCTCTTCATGAGATGTGCTATGGATGCCTCCACTGGACTTATGTGAACTGTGGCATCCAGTTCTCTGCAGCCCCCAGTGATCTGCTCCTCAAAGTAAAGTGCCTAGCAAAACTGTCATAATAGGCGTCCAAACCTCCACTTTCTGGCGAGATTTAACAAGCCGAGATTTAATCAGCAGGAAAAGCTCTGGTGATGAGGATGCAGTGAAGGTAGAGAAGCAGTCCTTCACCACCGCCAGGATCACATTATATGCATGATAATGTGCTCTTGCGTTTGGTCAGATTCACCTCAGGATTTATGGCACTCATATTCTGCCTCATTTAGTGTAGCAGCAAATTTAGAAGTGCAAGATCCCTTCATGATAGTCAGAGCCATGCCCCTCACAGCCACACCCTCTTCTAAGATTATACAATCTTATAATTATACAGCTGTTGTTATTAGGGATGTATTGCAGCAATCAATCTCCAGTGTAGATCTCTTATTTTCTATTGCACATACACAGGCAAATGATTTGGAGTGCTCCTCAATGTTCTTTCCATGGGCCTTCTCCAGAGTAGTGAACGATGATCTGTAAATGACAATGGGCTTATTACAAACTTGACATGAGCCAACAGTGTGACACGGCAGCTAAAAAAGCCAATGCAATTCTGGGCTGCATCAATAGGAGTATTGCATCTAGATCAAGGGAAGTAATAGTGCCACTGTATTCTGCTCTGGTCAGATCTCACCTGGAGTACTGTGTCCAGTTCTGGGCACCACAGTTCAAGAAGGACACTGACAAACTGGAACGTGTCCAGAGGAGGGCAACCAAAATGGTCAAAGGCCTGGAAACGATGCCTTATGAAGAACGGCTAAGGGAGCTGGGCATCTTTAGCCTGGAGAAGAGGAGGTTAAGGGGTGATATGATAGCCATGTTCAAATATATAAAAGGATGTCACATAGAGGAGGGAGAAAGGTTGTTTTCTGCTGCTCCGGAGAAGCGAACACGGAGCAATGGTTCCAAACTACAAGAAAAAAGATTCCACCTAAACATTAGGAAGAACTTCCTGACAGTAAGAGCTGTTCGACAGTGGAATTTGCTGCCAAGGAGTGTAGTAGAGTCTCTTTCTTTGGAGGTCTTTAAGCAGAGGCTTGACAACCATATGTCAGGAGTGCTCTGATGGTGTTTCCTGCTTGGCAGGGGGTTGGACTCGATGGCCCTTGTGGTCTCTTCCAACTCTATGATTCTATGATTCTAAATATTTTCAGGCGGCTTCCCAACCATCTGGGGTAGGCACAAGAAGATGAGAGGAGGGAAAGTTCTATTAGCACAAACATAAAACCTTGAGCTAATGGAATGAGGGGAATGGATACCACCCAGGGCTTGACAAGAACCTGGCAGGCTCAGAATACATGGTTGATGCTCTGTTTTTTAACATGATAGGTTACAATTTGTATAGGCCTGTGACAAGATGGCCATTTTTTCACCTCCTGGGGCTTGTATATTGTGATTCAATGTATTTTTTACTATCCTTGCACTTTTCAGCTTGACTGTAAACCAGGTTGCTACTGCCAAGAAGTGATTAATAAATATAATAATATTGGCAAATGGAAGATTTGACATTGTTAGCCTTCATAATTACTGGTGGGAATACAGGTAACAACAGAGTAGCTCCATTCTTCCCCCTTTTTAAGGATTATGGGAATTATTTTGGGATTAATAGAATATTAGGCATGTAGGAACAGACTGTAATTAAGTATATATATATATAAAGTTTCCAGTCATCTCTTTGTTTTCTGAGCTTTGTTAAAATGAAAGTGTCTCTATAAAGTTTCCTTTTGGGGAGTCACTGCAGCTGTTTAACCATAAACAAAATACCTCAGTTTTCCTTTTACTCAATTGTGAGAAAGTCATGGAACAGGCTTCAAACACCTTTACAGGAGCTCAAAGGTCTTCTCTGCTGACAAAAGGGAAAATAGCTGCAAAATAAAGCTGTCCTTAAGAGTAAAGTGAATGCGCTCTGCTCCACTTAATGTCAACATCATCATGCACCACACACCTTCAAGAATCCTCAGTTGGGAAAGTCACACTTTCTGGTCGGGTTTCAGAAGTAAGCAGCCTAGACCGGGAGATCCCTATGGGCAGATTTCCCCAACCTGGTGCCCTCCAGATGTTTTGAACTATAACTTTTGGAAAGGCCGTAGCACAATTGAAAGGCACCTGCTTTGCTTGCTGGAGGTCCCAGGTTCCATCCCTGACATGTCAGGTCAGGCCAGGATAGAACCTTGCCTGAAACCCTGGAGAGCCTCTACCATACTGTGTAGACACAAGTGGGCTTCTCATAGGCTGCTGGTTGGCCACCATAAGAACAGGATTCTATACTAGATGGACCTTTGGCGTAATCCAGCATGACTCTTCTTATGTCATCAGGTACCTATTGCTGGATCTCCAGAGCTTGTCCAAAATAAAATTAAGTCCTGTACTTAAAAATTGTAGCTGAAAGTTTGATGCATTTCATAATAAGTACCTCCATTTGAAAAGTTACACTTTCCTAAATTTTAAAATGGTCCTTTCACATTATTCACCAGCACCCAACATGTAGACTTAGGATTCAGCTACATTAGTCGAAAAACAGCTTTCTGAATGCATTTTAAACATGCAACATCAGATGGCACTGGAGAGTAAAAAAAATAAATCTATGCGATTTTCCATAGCAGTTTTTTTCTTTTGTTATAACGATTTAATTTCTGACTTAATTGTAGCATTCCCCCCACCCTATGTGTAGATCCATCCTTGGTATGTGTCTATGTTTCAGCCCATCTTGATGGAAGCTTTTTTCATATACTTCCATTATTTGCCCTCCATTCCCCAAAAGTAAAACTTTCTGTCTGCCTTGAACTGATGATGAACAAATCGATATAAATAAAATTGTCTTCTAGAGTTCAACCCAAACCTGAGCAGAGACGTTTTTGAGGTTTCAGGGGTTACTCTGACTGTTTTTCTTCCAGAGAGATTTTCAATTTGATAAGCCTCTGCACTTTCACATTCAGGAAGATAGCAGAAGAACGAAGCTGTGAAAGAAGCTAGGTTCACCCTCCCCACCAGGCATCTCCCCAGATGTGTGGTGCGCCCAATAGTTGTTGAGAAAATCAGCTCTAGTGAGATTTTCATCCTAGTTCTTCAAATGTAAGAAGCAGGGATAAGATTCAGATCAGTTTTCCCAGTCTGAATCTCTGATGATTTTTAAAGTTCACCTTTCAGTATATGACAGACACTGTTAGCTTACTGGTTATCAAAGCAAAAGGATTTGCTTCTCCAGATGTAGACTGAAGAAGTAGGAGTTCAAAACTGACGCATTGTTTATTCTTGTTTCATTTTCTTTTAAAGTCTTATAGCCCTTATGGTTATCAAAAATTGCCACAGAATTAGAAATCAGATCAAGGGTGTCAGAAGCCCAACCTGGTTGTTCTTCCAATTTCAAGGTTATTATGAAGAAGAAGAAGAAGAAGAAGAAGAAGAAGAAGAAGAAGAAGAAGAAAACAACCATGAAAGTTGCAAGCAAAGTGGTCAGAATCAGGTGTTTATAATAACATTTTTAAGAATGCTTTGATTTGAGGTTTCATACAAAGAGCTGGTTAATAGGGGCTTAATAGTAAGTGTGTTTCAGATTGCATCTAGACTGTGATCCAATACAAGCTGACTTGGGAATACAACCTGTTGGTTTATTT
The DNA here is from genome assembly GCF_951804945.1 of Podarcis cretensis. Classification (NCBI taxonomy): domain Eukaryota; kingdom Metazoa; phylum Chordata; class Lepidosauria; order Squamata; family Lacertidae; genus Podarcis; species Podarcis cretensis. The sequence continues at coordinate 26,337,711 of NC_137178.1, forward strand.
ACTTATTTATTTCAATTTATGCAATCCCATTAGAAATGACACACACAAGTGACATGCACAGTAAAAGAAGACAAAATTAAAACAAACCATGCAACAAATCAATAAATCAATAAAACCGATCTAGCAATAGATAAAATCCTGGTGCCCCCAGACTGTATTTTGCGAGATTCAGACACAAACTGGAACTGTAGGTCCAAGCATTTCAAGAGCAGTAAAGGGCCATGTTGCACTAGTGCAACAAATCAACCTTAAAAAAACATCATTTTGAGGTTTTGAAAGAGATGTGGAAATGCATTGAAAAGTGTGGGATCAATCAGTGACTCATGGGGTGCCATTTAAATAGCCTGCAAGTAAACCAGGATGAATACTCCTTGTCTTATAACTTCCTGGTAAACATAGGAGCCAACGTCTAGAGGCAGAGCTCCCTTCCGCTGCCACCATCCCACCAGTAAAATATTTGAGGGGGCTGGGCTTTGCCCAAAGTTGATTAACATTGCCATTCAAGTTGGGGGGGGGGGGTGCCGCATCTTGTGATCGATTATGTGGAGGAAAGCTTACCTGCCCCCCATGCTATTTCATTCAAGTTGGTACCCCTGCTTATAAACAAATTGTAACAAATGCTCAGTAAAATCCAAATATAATCCTCTCCACGAAATCTTTGCGCAAGTGAATCGGCACAATGCTGAACAAACGGGGGGGGGGGGTGGAGGAGCCAATCAACCAATCCGACTGCAAAAGTAAAAAACTGACCAAGTTACCATTATTCTGCAGAGGCTGAAATAAAATAATAACATTATGATCGAATGATATTAAGAGATGTTAAAAGCCCTAGGAGAATAAAATAATCTTTGCCTCATGCCAAGAATCCATTCAAGTATGCAGCAGACAAGCTTATCCATGAACTCTACCAGTCCCAGTGACATTTATTTTGGAGGAACCAACGCACTGGTTTACACAAACACTATTCTCCTTCTTTGCTGAGAAAATTGTTGCTCTTGCTGCTGTTGTTCATGGTGATGATGATAATTTTGTTGAGTCAGTGGCTTTTTACTCTGTAGTGTACTCATTTCCCCTTTTGACTTAATGTGCTCTTTTGGTGCAGGTTATGGGTCCCCCCGGGCCCTGTTCATAAAGAAATATTTTCCAAGTAACATTCTAGCACATGCTATTAGCTTTACAAGTGTTGAACGTGTTTGTATTTGATCGAATATGCAGTTCATTTAATCACATTTCCATTAAGTGGAAGTAGGAATGGCTTGCTTATCGAGGGAATTCATAATTCCAGTGGAGAACGAGATGAAAAGCAGGCACTAAAGTAGAAAATATGCATATTCAGTAAACATAAAAGAGAGCCTTGTTATTCAAAGAGAAGAGCACAAACTACAAAGCTAAAGTGGGAGTAAATTGCACGCCACTAAGCTACAAATCATGAATTAATTTACTTACAAACTGATCCTCAGGAGCTGGAAAAGTTGATGAAAGGCATCCCAAAGGGTCGCATAAACCACAGCAGGGGCTTTTTGCACAGGTATTGTAAAGTATCAGGTGAGGGTCATAGGAGGGGTTGCCATTAGCCACCCCTGGGAACCAATTGCCTATATGTTAAGCCACAATCAATGTGCTAGTTACTCTTGAAAGCAGCGGCTGGCTGTGAATTTTTTGTAGGGGAACAATGAGGGCCAGAGGAGCCAACTTGTGAAGGCAATGGGGAGGCAACGTTGTGGTGTCCTGATGTTGCACGTGTGAGTATCACACCTCCCATCCATGAGCTGAGCAAAAGGTTCCTGGATTTGGAAAGAAGGTGTCAGGCCCTGACATGATGCTGGAAACCTCCTACTTCCTTCCCAGGGCCGGGTGTCCGACAACTGCCCAGTTGGCTCTTTAAAGAAAAAAGAAAAAACATCATTGCTGAGTGTGTTTCCTGACTCTACTCTTGATGACCATGAATTGAGGTTGGGAAGGAACGTTACACATAGACATTGGGGGAAAGGACCCCAAGAAGGCTTGTGACATGGGATGGGGCAGGGCCAGCCCACTCATGGGATGAACTGAGGCAGCCCCAGCTGCTTCTGGCAAGATCTCACATATCTCTTGTAAGATCTTAAAGGATCTTGCTGTGCAACCCCAGTAAGTGAGCCTTTGGCAGCTCTGAGATGGAGCTCCTTCTCTGTGATAAGTCCCTTTCATGCCATGAGCACCCGAAAGATTGTTTCAACAATCTGTACTCGGGTGACTCTTTCTGTGTTACTGATTTTGCTTCTTTCGCGAGCACAGCTTTGTAACTGCATATCTGCTTCTGTATTCAAAATTAAGACATTTCTTGTGGTAGTGCAGGGAATTTGAATCCCTTTGCATTCAACACAAAATGCACTCTTTGCTGTGTGACTAATTTTCCAGATAACCAACACTGATTTAACTGAGCGATGGGTTGTGGAGAGGGTGAGGGAAGGAGGAATTACAATGCATCATCTGTTCAGGTCATTCAGTGTTTCACAGGTTTAATCAGGCTTTCTTCATCCTCCATTACACTCATTAGATCCTGTTAGGCCAGTGCTCAGAGTTGATCTGTATCTTGGTAAAGACTATTGTGGATGATTAACTGTAATTACCAGTAATGGCCCCATACCTGCTCGGAGTAGGCTGATGATGCCATCATCGTGTGCAGGCATCTGTTCTGCGGCAAACAGGCTCAGCCTATTATCCATTTAGTCATTCATGTTTGAACCCACAGGTTGCGATCTGTGTGGGCTCAGCCCTCCTTGACAGGTAAACCCATGTTTAGATATTATGAATTGATGCAGATATGTTGAGGACAATGAAAGGCAAGCTAGTGGCACAGAAAACAATAAAACTGATAAAACAATCAAGATGAAAAGTAACTCAGCTGAATGATCTTTGTCACTGTTCTCAATATTTATAAGACTTCTCTCTCTCTCCGCTACTTACAGTGAACATTGCCATAAGTTTAAATGAAGACAGTATGGCCATAGGCACAATCCTAGCAAATTAAATCACTTAAAAATTACTAGGGGCATAATCCAGCCAAAATTAAGCTCCCATTAAAAAGAACTGAACAGAATGTTCTCTGGTTTTGATACTTGCTTTGAAGGTAGCACATTTTCTGCTATATTGCATTTTCAGTACTGCTTGTTTCTTTGACTGCTGCTGTTTCTTACTTCCTTCTTTGCCCTCCTCACTGCCCTCAGCCTTGTATGTGCATAGTCCTGTTTACACTGATCACTGCAACCGGTTAGATTAATGCTGTTTAGGAGCCATCACATCAAATGTAGCACCATGGTATTATTGACAAAAAGCATGTCGTCCACTGCAGTCAATAAAATTAAATGGCAGTGTAGGTAAATGAGGCCATGGGCAGTGAGGGCAAAGCCAAAGGAGACGGCACCAAGAAGAACAGTACTGGCATAAAACATTTTTGCAAGTGCCCCAAACTCCTCAAAATAGGAGGCACTTTTCAGCACAAACAAAAATTGACACAGAAGAGGGTAATTGGTTGCAGCTCAGCCCTACTTTTAATTCCCATTGACTGAAATGGAAGTGATTTAAGCGCATGCTTTATGCCACAATACAAATCAATGGGGTTTAAAGATGCTCATGTTTGGCTGGATTGCACCTATTGGTTTTAATGGAAGAATTAAGTACATGCATAATTCTGTCCCATTGATTCGAGACTTAGCAGTGCTTAATTGTGGCTGGCTTGTGCCCCATTCTAATAGCTGTAATCTTAGAAACGTTACTTATTTGAACGAATGGTTATGCAGCCCGTCTCCAGTTTCATTGATTCCAGTCCTTGAGTGAGTAGCGTTGTATGTTTTGAACACACAGGCATCTCACTGTTTAAAGGACACCATCATTTAGAGATCGTAGACTTGGCAGGCCTGTGTGAAATTCTAGCATTTGAACCAATAAACTGTGGCTTAAGTAAAACAAATATAAGATTGCACCAATGGTTACAGTTGGCGACTCGGTTTACAAGCTGAGTTCCTGACTTGCGAACACAAGTATATGATGTTGGGCTGGCGTTTTTGTTGCAATTTGAAGCGAGAAAGTCACTTGGACATTGAACACAAAGGCTTCAGGACAATATTGATTGTTATTCGTGTTGCCTTTGTATCTGCCCTTCCTCCAAGGAGCTCAGAGGCTTCCCCAGCACCAACCATTTTATCTTCACAACAATATCCATGTGACAGGATAGAGGGAGGGATGAAGAGCCAAAGTCACCCAGACAGCATCAGGCTTTTCTGCTCCCCAAAGACCTCCAAAGTAATCTCCAAAGTAAAATCTCAGGGTTACACATTAATGAAGCTATGCATGTGAGGGAAACCGCATTGATTATCCTTTCTTTGTGGAAAAGTGACGTAAAAATAAAATGAATGAATGAATGAATGAATGAATGAAGATAAAAACTTTTACAGTGGTACCTCAGGTTAAGAACTTAATTCGTTCTGGAGGGTTCTTAACCTGAAACTGTTCTTAACCTGAGGTACCACTTTAGCTAATGGGGCCTCCTGCTGCTGCTGCGTCACTGCTGCGTGATTTCTGTTCTCAACCTGAGGTACTACTTCCAGATTAGTGGAGTCTGTAACCTGAAGCGTCTGTAACCTGAGGTACCACTGTACATGTTCTGAGGCTTGAACAAAAGTAAGGGTCACATTTGTTGAGCTACCCACTTTGCCTTCACGCGCCCCCATCCGCCCTGGCATGTGGCCCCCATAAGTTGCCAACACAGAATCACAGAAGAGTTGCAAGGGACCACGAGGGTCATCTAGTCCAACCCCCTGCGGTATAGGAATCTTTTGGGGCTCAAACCCACAACCCTGAGATTAAGAGTTTAATGAACATGTGGTCCACAGGCTGAAATAGGTTTCCCACCCCTGCATTACACTCTCCACGTGAATTTCCACCCGGAAGCAGTTAGGATTCATTGGGGAAAGCAATTTTTATCTGTAATCCATATTGGAGCTGTAAGCCTTAATCAATGAATTGGTTGGTCAATCAAATGGGTTAATCAGTGAGAGCAAATGTGAACCATGGCAGCTGAGACCAAAGAGAAGACTTGCTTATTTGTTAAAAAGCTGCGGTGGTTCTGTTGTCTCATTGTGATAGGGAATGAGAAAGAAAAATGCTCAAAACAACCTGAATAGCAGCTCTTATGGAGTATTAAATTGCCAGGTTTTGCACTCCTCTTTTTTCTCAATACTCTCAAAGATTCACCTATATTGGGCTTTCTAAAAATATGCAGATGCATTTTAATTTAATGCATTAATCAATTAAGCTGCAGATTTTATCTCTTGAAAGGACATCTGTATAATGCTGATTTCCGTGAGCACTCTCTGAGGCTGTGGCACTGGAAGAAGATGTCTTATGGGTAGAGCTCTGTTATCTGGTAGAGATTAATAATAATAATAATAATAATAATAATAATAATAATAATAATAATAATAATTTATTTAGACCACACCCATCTGGTTGGGTTTTCCCAACTACTCTGGGGATTCAGAGAAACTATTGGAAGGCAGATACCACGACTTAGGTCCTGCTGTCTAAAAGAATTTACACATTCAATGGCCAGACAGACACAGAGCACAGCTTTAAAGCATTTAGAAGTACAATACTGGATTTCACACAAAGTCTTTCTTTGTCTTTCTTTTTATGAATCGTAGCAAGGGGGAAAAATCATTGCTCTCTGAGAAGTTTCTACATTTTATCCTGACTAAGCTTTTATTCATACTTGGCTTTGACCAATGTATCATTAGCACATAATGTGTTAAGCACCAGATTAAACAAAATTGGTGCTTGGAAGCATTCAAGGCTGGGATTTTCCCCTTTTCCATTCCCTCCCCCCTATCTCTAGGGTGCAACCTTCAGATCATTTGCTCCAGGTTAGCCCCACTGACTTTAGTGCTCTAGGGTGCATCTTCAGAGGACCGTGATGCTAAGTTCTGCACTACATGCAATTGTTCCTACAATAAATGTTCTGTTGAAGGAGTGCTGTTTCTTGGTGTACATGTAAGACCACTTTGAGGATTTTTTCTACAGTCAAGAGGTATATGGATTTTATGAAATAAATAATAAAATAAATAAAGGGAAAAGGGAGAACCTCAGGCCAAATGTAGCCTCCTAAGCCTTCCCATCTGGCCCACCAGACTTTCCTCAGACCACACCCCTTTTTCAGGACCACCCTTCCTTGAGTGGATGTTCTGGGAATTAGTGTGTTTTTACATGAGTAGAATGTGTCCTTTTATTTAAAATGCATCTCTGGGTTATTTGTGGGGCATAGGAATTCGTTCATTTTTCCCCCTTCAAAATATAGTCCGGGCCCCACAAGGTCTGAGGGACAGTGGACCAGCCCCCTGCTGAAAAAGTTTGCTGACCCATGTATTAGGATGTTATCATGTAAAGCGATGGTTGAGTTATAGGTGCCAGTAATAATAATAATAATAATAATAATAATAATAATAATAATTTATTTATACCCCGCCCATCTGGCTGAGTTTCCCCAGCCACTCTGGGCGGCTTCCAATCAAGTGTTAAAAACAATACAGCATGAAATATTAAAAACTTCCCTAAACAGGGCTGCCTTCAGATGTCTTTTAAGAAGAAGATAGCTGCTTATTTCCTTCACATCTGAAGGGAGGGCGTTCCACAGGGCGGGCGCCACAACCGAGAAGGCCCTCTGTCTGGTTCCCTGTAACCTCCCTTCTCGCAATGAGGGAACCGCCAGAAGGCCCTCGGTGCTGGATCTCAGCATCCGGGCTGCACGATGGGGGTGGAGACACTCCTTCAGGTATACAGGACCTAGGCCGTTTAGGGCTTTAAATGTCAGCACCAACACTTTGAATTGTGCTCAGAAACGTACTGGGAGCTCGGAAACGTACTGGGAGCCAATGCAGATCTCTCAGGACCGGTGTTATGTGGTCCCGGCAGCCACTCCCAGTCACCAGTCTAGCTGCCGCATTCTGGATTAATTGCAGTTTCCGGGTCACCTTCAAAGGTAGCCCCACGTAGAGCGCATTGCAGTAGTCCAATTAAAATAATGCAGTAGCCTAATTAAAATAAACAAAATGAGATTTGCAAAGAAAGAGGCTGTGGCCAGACACATCAGTGGGTTTCACTCTAACCCTTTTGTGTACTGAATGAATACCTGAGCGAGCTGTGGAGGTCATGCAGTGTAACGCTAGCAACACGCACATGTACACATATGCTCATGGAATCATATGGCCAACAAACACACACCACGGGAGGTGTGGCCAGCAGGGGTCAGGCTTCATCCTACTTTCAAGAAAGGCTCTGTGCAGGCATTGGGGGTGGGAATTCAGTTCCATTTTATTTAAATGTGAACCTATGCAATTCACATTTTCTGAAATACTGCATGAACAGAAACTTAACCAACCATTCCTTTGAAATGCACACTTCTCTGAATTTTGAAATGTGGTTCTCCGGCCAAATAGCATGTAACAAAACTGCCTTTACTAATGTGAAGTGTACATAGAAATGCATACAACAGTGAAAATATTTTTTTTAAAAAAATGCATTAAATTTGGAGAAATGTACTCTGCAAAAATGTGTATTTTAGACAAAATTGCATACAGGAGAAATTCGCCCTAAAATTCTGATGAATTTTCACTATGCCTTTTTAAATATATATATATCAAACTGTTGCGGGAATGTGCAGAATTATCTTGCTCTCTTTAAATATTAGCTTTTTGGGGGTTTTATTGTAATATATGTTGAAAACCTTTAATAAAATTGAGTTAAAAAAATGTGGAGAACTGAATTTAAGATTGGAAAAATGAGAAACTGAGAGAAACCGAAATTGACAGATTTGTGTATCCCTAGCTATATGACACAAATCTTTCCCACACAAATAAGGTCTGTTTAAGGGTTTAAAGTCACACTTGCACTGAGGAGCACTACTGTAGACATTATGCCCATTTACTCACATTGTATTAGCATAAAACTTCTCCTCTTTTCATCTGCTCTCACTGGAATAAGAGCTAGAACATTATCTTTCTTCTGCTTAAAAGTGATTGGCAGTGGAATACTAAGTCATATAGCTACAGAGGCAAACCACACAGCTAGACACAGCACAGACAGTACATTCTTAGAGCCTGCCAACAGACCTGTTCCTTATGAAATGCAACCAAGGAACTACAAATTCTGGAATAACATTTCCTTGTCTAATTTTTTAAATATCAATGCAAGGAACATTTATTTTCACTGCTCAAGTGTATGGTATGAATAACATTCTGCTTTTTGAAAGCAGCCTTAATTCGAAGCATTAGATGCTTCCATTTCCCATCTTTTCACAGGAAAGTAGTCGGCAGAGCATGAAACTTGTAATCTCAGGGTTGTGGGTTTGAAGAAAAGATTCCTGCTTTGAGGGGGTTGGACTAGATGACCCTTGTGGTCCCTTCCAACTCTACAATTCTATGAGTCTATGAAATTATGATGAACCATGAAAAAAAATCCATAATTTTGCAGGGAAAAGCATTTGCACCTCCCAACTGTTACTATGTGTGCCTTCAGGAGTCTTTGGCAGTGGCGTAGCATGGGGGGTGCAGGGGGGGCCGGCCGCACCGGGCGCAACATCTGGGGGTTAGGGTTAGGGGCGCAAATCCATGGGTTAGGGGGCGCAAATCCACGGGTTAGGGGGCGCAAATTACTTGCCTTGCCCCGGGTGCTGACAACCCACGCTACGCCACTGGTCTTTGGTTCCAAATAGTACATGGGTAGAAGAGTCTAAAAAACCTGGGACACAAATTTTCATGACCCTCTAGCATCCATGTTGGCTCATTTACAAGAATTAATGTATTTAGCATTAACTCTGGAAGTGTATACTCAATTCTGACCCAACTAAGCCTCCTGGTGTATCTTTTGCTCTGTTATATTTTCATCTGAACTAGATAGTGGGTTAACAACTCACTTCTCACAGGAGCTCAGTTGGTTAGAGCAGACATAGGCAAACTCTGGCCCTCCAGATGTTTCGGACTACAATTCCCATCATCTCTAGCTAACAGGACCGGTGGTCAGGAATGATGGGAATTGTAGTCCCAAACATCTGGAGGGATAGAGTTTCCCTATGCCTGGGTTAGAGCATGGTGCTGATAAGGCCAAGGTTGTGGCTTCGATTCCCTAATGGGCCAGCTGCATATTCCTGCAGTGCAGGCGGTTGGACTACATGATCCTTTTGGTCCCTTCCAACTCTACAGTTCTATGATTTTATGCAGGGCTGGCCCAAGAGGTTTTGCTGCCTGAAAGAAAAGTCCCATTCCATTCCATGTACAAAAGCCCAGCAGAGCATTGACTGTTATCTCAACATTCTCCATTGCATCCCAACGGCAATGGTTGAGTTTAATGGATGCAGGACAGACTGCATGGCACATGTTCAGAATTCTCTCCACTTTCTGCCCCTCGATATTTGCTGTCTGATGCAGTTGCCTCACTCTGCCTCATGTTAGAGCCGGTCCTGCCTTTCTCTTCCAGTACTACCATCCAACTTCTTTTTGTTTCTTTTTCTTTAGATTGTCAACCTGTGAGCAGTTCCCGTGTCATTTCAATTTCTGTACAGTGTTTTCCATCTGTTTCCATGTGTGTATGTGTTTTCTGACGTGACTATGTAATTTGTTACCATTATAATTACTGTTATTATTGCTTTCCCCCAATTAGTTTAAGGCAGCATACATAGTCCTCCCTCGCTCCCCACCATTTTATTCATACAATGTGAAGTAGGCTAGGATGAGAGAGTCACCTAGTAAGGTTTCTGTCTGAGTTTTGAACCTGGGTCTTCCCAGCTCTATTCCAGCCACCACACCACACTGCTCCTCTTTAATTATTAACGTACTACTGAGAATATTGATAATATTAGGACAGGTGGCTTTTTTCACAATAATGCTATTTCTTGTTAAAATTAATGTGTGGGGGGAAGCTCCCGAGTGGTGAGAAATAAGCTAGCTGCTCCATACATGAATCCGTCAAACTGTGGGCTTAAGCAAACTTCCCTTTTGCTCACTAAAGAACTTGATTTGCTTGTTCACAAGTGTAATTCCTCTGGACCTATTCCAACCAAATGCCAAATAAATGAGATTTAAAGCACTGCTTAAATATCATTTCATAATTCATAAACTACCATTTCATCAGCACTGCGTTATATAGTTATCTTAATGAAAACACAATAAAATGTTAAAACCCCATTTTACTTCTACGTTAATCTCAGCACAAACAATGAAACAAACTCGGTTGGCCAATAAAATATTCTAAAGCACTAAAAACCCAGTTTACGAGTCGGGAGAGGAGAGCCTCGATGCACTTCATTTGTTTAAGCTTTGCTAGGGCTCCTGCAGGCATTGGTGCTTTGAGAGCAGGATGGTCAGTCTCATAGGCTTGTATCCAGTGGTGAATTTGCCTTAACAGAAAGCACTTCCATGGGTGGAAGTCTGGACACCCAGTTTCTACTGAAAGCTCCTGCATCGTCTAGCCCTCTGCCCCACATTGCTTTCTGTTCCAGAGTAATCCTCGACCCTCAGGGCTGGGGAGTGAGGCTTAAGTGGGTGAATGGTGGGTGGGTTCAGCAAAAATCAGAAGTGGTTTCTGCTAAGGCAAAGACACCACTGAATGCAACGCTTTTTTGTTTCCTTATATTATTATGCTGATAGCAAAATCACCACACCAGGCACCTAAAAGCTGCTTCTCATTACTTAAGATCTTTAAAAAAAAAATAACTTTAATTTGTGTATGTGGTACAATTAAAAACTGACTTTAATTTGTGTCTGTGATACAATCCTGTGTAGGATTATATTACTCAGAAATGCAACATTTAAATTTATTTATTTTAAAAACAAAAACAAAAAAACTTTTCAGTATTTTATGCTATATAATGTACTTGGTTTGTTTTAAGATGAGTGAAATTATCTAGACAAGCTAAGTATAAATATAATATTGCTTTGCACGACGTGTTTACCGCTTAGGCATATTTCAAGTGACAGTAAGGAAAAACAGTTTATAACAAAAAGAAGAAGAAGGAATGAAGCCAATTCAAAACAATTATTTAGACATCCTCTTTTTGTAGGATGGTAGATATAAGATCAGGGCAGCTCCTATTTCTACCTGGCCTTGTTCAGCAAGGGCTGGTGCTTTCCTCTGATCCAGCAAATAGTAGATGGAAGTAGGTGAAGGTAACAATAGAGAGAAGGCAATAGCCATTTAACAAGCAAGAGCTGCCATCTAGTGTTCAAGTTCCCCTCTGTGATCCTGATACCAACACAGCTTTGCTTCCCAACAAAATGTACTCAAGGAACAGGACAGTATGAGGTTAAGAGAATATACTCTGGTTACTTTGTTTTACATGAGCTCAATAAACTGAGAGAACAATGTGTCACGGCAGTTTTGGACCTGATGTGCTTGTCTGTGCGCACACATGCACATGTTCATTTTAAATGCATGTCGTGCTGCACTGTTTGATTGTGCTTTCCAGCATTATGTTTACAATCCCTATAGATAGGCATTCATAAACTAGGTGCTTGTACATTGAATAATCATATGCACTTAGAGCGCATATGAACAGGGAAAAGACCATTTTGTAAATAATTTGCTCAGGCTGTGTGTGATTCCCCCCCCCCCCCAGGATTATAGATTCTTTAAAAAGTAAAAACTTGTAAAAGAAGCAATAACACCATACATTTGAAGTGGGAAAAAATAAAATGAAAACTAAGATGATTAATTCACCTAAAGATCTGGGGCATTAGGAAGATATCTGTAATATATCTGGTTCTCATTTCTTGCATTCACACACTTTGAAAGTAAACTTTTGTGTATGCGGCAGATCTTCATTGCTCACAGAGACAACACAAAGCAAAACAGGCTTGAAAAAGACAAAGGAATGTCGCCTCAAAATATTTACTCCTTGGACTTCTTCTGTTACATAAATGGCTTGATTTTAATCTGCAGGAACCCCTTCTAAACTAATCATATTTACTCCCCGATCCACTTCCCAGTTAAAACAAAGTGCTTGGATTAAGCTGAGCCGAACGGCCTTAAGTCTAAGTACTTTGGCTTAATTGGGCTGTGCATCAGGAATACAGCCTTGTTCCCCTTCAACACCCCACAGCCATCCCATTCCTAAGTATTCCTACTTGGAAGCAAATTTTATTTCAACCGCCGGTATCAGCGTATAAGCATTTAGAACCATGGCACATTTCCTTTTAAAGCGCAATAGAAAGAACACTGAAGTGTTTGGAACAATCTTAACAATTAGCAGTAGTGATACCTTTGTTGTTGTCATCGTCATTTAGATTGCTGTCACATTTCATTTGTAGCAATGATGTATTTTTAAAAGTCTTAAGAATGATCCAGGTAAAATTATTCATTTCCACCAATAAAGTGCCACTGATTTCAGCAGAAAAGTTAAGCATTTGTTGAAATATGAGTGACTAAAGGGGGCTTATTTTGGCTGAATTGGGTATGAATGTATGTACAGTATGTATGTATGTATGCAATGTCCTCACACTAATGCTTTTGAGTGATACCCAACTAAGTCCTATTCACTGTAGAGCCATTAAAATCAGTGAACCTAAGTTCATTGATCTCAATGGATATACTCTGAGTATAACTAACATTAGATATCACTCTTTGTATTTATAAGAAATAAAAAAGAGAAGGGCTGGCTTTTTGGATTATTGGAATATTGCTATTATTAATAATGGCAAAAACAACAATTGCAATCATATTTGCAGCCAAATCTAATGTACTGTATATTTGCTTCATGGTATGTCTCACTAACATTTACTCCCTTGTAAGCATATATTGGATTATACCCTTAACTTTTATAAAGTCTTTTGGTGCTTTCCTGACTCTTCATATGCATTGTTATGTGCAATAATCCTTACCAAAATCCTGTAGGGTTTTTTATTTTTTTTAAAAAAAAAATCTGGAGTTTTTGCAGGACTATTACAGTGTTGGTCAAAACTATGGTCATTTCTGAAAGCTCTGATCACAAAGATGATATGAAACAATGAATAGTATTTTATTGCATAATTTGAATGAAATTGATATTGCCAACTTATTGGTGCAACAATAAATTCTTTCAGTTTTGTAGCTCAATTTGTGTATATATCAAAACTAATTTGTTTAGCCTAAACAAACATTATTCAGCACTGAAAACATTCAGAGGACATGCTTATAGAAAAGTATTAGTTCCTCTTAATTATAACCTGACACATTTTCTGAGTCACATTTATGCCAGAAACACTCTCCCAAGTGTGCATAGTTTCAGTGCAATGTTCTCCTTTTAGATCCACATTAAAAAATAAATAAATCCTAATATCCTTTTTAGGCAGTTCTCTTTATGAGAACCACAAGGAGGATTTGAGTCTTAGTGCACAAAATAAAACTGAAATCTGTTCCTCTGTGAGCATAGAGGTAAAATAATTTCTCAGCTGGTCAGCAAAGATTTTGAGTCAGTGAAAGGAAGGATGCTTAAACTAATTTGGACATGGAAAGAAACACAAACTCTCTCTCTCTCTCTCTCTCTCTCACACACACACACACACACACACACACACACAACGTTGAGATAAGTTTCTGATTCCTTATTGTGTATATACTGTGCAACAATCTAGAGATTTGGCTTCCTAGTTACAGATGTGGCTGTGAGACATTCCTGGAGAAAATCTCTCAACCCTCTCACTGGCTTTTCTTCTGCATTTGCAAGACAAGAGCACAGGAAGGTCACTGGAGATGATTTCTGATGGAAAAGAGGCCGCACATTGTGGAGGTAAGTGAGAGAGTATAAAAGAGGAAAGGGATGGAATGAGTCAGCAGGACACAGATGTCCAGAGCAAAACCACAGTAAGGTCTTCCAGTCCACTGTTGCAAGCCTCTTTAAAGCAAAATCCAGACAGAGTCTGCCTCTCTATAAATCTTTCCCCTCTCTCCATTACTATTTGGGTATTGTTGGCCCTAAGCCACCTGATTTGTCTATGATTTATTAACTGCTATGCATTATATATGAGATTCAGGTTTGCCGAAGAGTTACCCTTGCTGCCACTGTTGCATACAAATCAGCTACTGTTAGAGAGGTTTATTGCATCACTTTTGTGTTGCCGGGACTTTGGTGAGGTTTGGGTACCGGGAGCCTTTCTGACTTGGGGGAAAGGGGGTCTGGTCATCATGTGGGTTTTGTGCGGCTTGCAGTGGCTTGTACCAGGGCTCTGTTTAACAAAAGGGTCAGACTGAGACAGATGGCTGTTTAGTAAGAGATTTCAGATTCCGTGGATTCACTGACTTGGAGACAAGGCTGCCATTTATACATCAAAATGAGTTAAAAGCCTTGGAAGAAAAAAAGGAGCACGCAGAAAGGGGGGGTGACTTTATTCCCTTCCTTCCCCTCCCCAGGACCTGCTAGTGACGGGTGTGTAGTAACAACAACAACAACAACAACAACAACAACAACAGAATTTAAGTTCCTCAGTGGCAAGGCCCTGCATTTGGGGGGGGGGGGAGGTAGGGATGTTGTCTAACATAACCTGTCATGTATATTGACGGTACTGTCTGAATAATAAATTCAAACACTAAATACTGTGGACTGTAGTTCAGTGGTAGAGCATCTGTTTTGCATGCAGAACATCCCAGATTCAATCCCCAGCCTCTCCAGGTATGACAAGGAGATTCCCCACCTAAAATCCTGAAGAGCCACTGCCAATCAGTGAAGACAATACTGAGCTAAATGCACCAATGGCCTGTCGCTATAAGACTGCTTCCTATGCTCCTATTTTTGTCTATGTATACAGGCAACAAAGTGGAAATGAGTCCTAGTTGTCTTTCTAAGAAATCCTATTGCACACAAGGCTGACAAAGAAATGCAATACGCAGTCAAGTCACGCTGCCCCTACTTGGGCATCCAAGCCTGTCCTGCTAATTGATGTAATGATTTGGTTGAAGCAAAGGCTGCAATAATTGGCCTTTGCTCACAGTATCTGTTTGTTGTGTTCTGGGAATAGCTATCACTATTTTTATTTTTATGCCAGCAATGCCTAATGGGCAGGAGTTGGTGTTCTTGTTCCACATAGAAATTGCTGTCTTTTATGCAGAAGCAAGCCAGCTACCAAATTCTTCTTCTTTGCTATCCCCGTCTCATTCCTCGCATTGATTTTAAGAGCAAACAATTCTGGTGGGGGGGGGGGGGAGCGTCAGCTCCAGGTAAGGGAGGGTGGCTTTGCACAAATAGCCTTGATCTGTTCTGAAACTAATGAAAAGACAAAACGAGACCTGTATTTTGTGCAGGTAAAAGTGGTTATGGGGTGTACAAAGGACTGATGGAAGGTCAAAGGCAGAGTCTCTTAACATCTGAATTGTTGCTACGTTATTCAAGCCACAAGCCGCACAATCTGTTTCTGAGTGGCATCTGTTCTGAAGTGTTTCTGAAGAAAGGAGTTATTGTTAAGTGAAAGCATTGTGCCTTAAAAGGAGCATGCTAAATATTACCTATTTGCTTTCATGGGAAACATAACTCAGCTTTGCAAGGGCTTGTTTGCGTGCAGCTAAACTAGCATTTGCAACATCATTCCCAGGTTTTGCATAAGGCTAATCACAACAGGCATAATCCAGCCCAAATTAATTGTGCTTTTCACTCGTCATTCAAAGCCCATAATGGTAACTGGATCATGCACACTATTTGTAAGTGAAACTAATATCTGTACTCTATTCCCCACCTATTCACTGAAAATACAGCTCTCATATGCAAAAAGCAAGACTCTGTCTTCCTCACAGGATGAAGCATTTATTTTATTTTATTGCTCTAGGTACATCCTGTACACACCTCAGCAATCTTTCCAGCAACTCTGTAATATATGCCAGCATTATTATTCCCAAATTAGAAATCAGAGATAGTAGTTTGCCTAAAGTAAGTTATCAGCAAGGCTTTGGCTAAATTAAAAATGCACAGTGAATATGCTGGTTTACCATTTATGCTGTGTCTTAACTGCTCTGTGACACTAGCTTTGTTTGCCAAGGATGTTTTCCTAGATGCAACCCATTTTTGTTGATATATTACCTATTCATTTGCAGTGAATTTACAGTTTATTTGTAAGGGCATTTGGCTTGTGGAAAATAGAAAGGTGGTGGTGTGCCTTGCACTAAACTGTTATTGCAGTTGGATGTGATTCCCCATACATCTGCTTGGGAACAAGTTACACAAAGACTGAGAGAGAATCTGGTTCTTGGTGGAATTCTGCAGTCATTATTTCTATAGCTGAGATCCAGCAGAAAATTACATACATATGTCCCATTGAAATTAGTTGAAATTGTGGGTACGTAATGGTTATCTTGCCAATGGACCACCCAACTGGGCTAATAAGTTTGAAATGGTTTAGTTGGTCCGAGTACATATACTTTGCCCTCACACCCTTGTTGTGGGATCCCCAGGAGCATTGACTTGGCCACCATTGGCAATATAACGTTGGCCTCTTCTTTATGTTTTATAAATGACATCATGGATTAAGCTGCATTTTGGTGGCTAGCTGTAGCCACGTTGTTGAGGCTGTGTGTCTGCATCCACAATTGAGTAAACTGAAGTTCCTGCTACCCTGTATAATGTAAAATCCTAAGAGCATCTGAATATGACCAAGATTGCATTTGATCATCATTAATGTACAGCTCATGGCATGAAATTTCATCCAGGCAGGGGGGGGGGGAATGGCTAGTTGCCTTTATAAAAAGGAGTTCTATTGTAGTCAGATGTTTACACCAGTCTTTTTCCATTGACACTACAGAACTTAACAAAAGCAGTACATTTCCTTGGCAAACTAGATACTCCAGCCTACGGATAAAACCTAATTAAACTAAGTGCTACCTGTAGCAAGGACATTCAGGTAGTCAAAACAAGGAATCGTTTTTCAAGGTTCAGAACCATCCTCAAAATTGGAAGGATAGATTGTTGTAGGTTCGTGTGTGTGTGTTTACAAAAAGGTGGAGAGAAGAGTCTGCTTTGTGATAAAGAGCTCAAATGAAAAGCATGCAAAATATTCATTTACATGCTTCATTTTCTTTGTTTCTTTTTTCATATTCTCTCATTGACATTGTCTCATAATTAATCAGAGAATTAGCAAAGATTAATAAGAGTGCGCAATAAAATAAATATGAATAATTTAGCAGTGGAACAGGACAACATTATTAGCCTCTGGGACAGCTCGCTTCCTCGTTCGGGTTCTAATATCTCATTCTGTTGTGTGAAAGACAATCAGAGCAGTCTTATCATTAATATGGGCATTTTAAATAGCATAGGGTGTGGGGAGGGGCGGAGAGGCAGCAATTGGTGGCAATTGCGCGATGCAATGCAGTAGGAAATTGTTTCCAGTGCTGACGTGTAGCATCTCGTATCAACCCAAATGGAAGGACAAAATCTTACTGGCAAATTAACCTCTTAAAATGTATTAACTTGTATAAATTCTAAAGTCCCGTTTGTAGAATGAAACAGGTGTCTCAGGTCTTGGGGCAGGGGCGTGATTTGAATATTGCATATATGAGGCATTGCTTGAGAAGGAATGGTCTTACAATCCCTTGCTTGGTATACAAATGGGTAATAAAGCATATGTTTTCCGGCACATGTTTATTATGTTCTCAGAACAATTATGCCATGCTTAAAGATAAGCAGAAGACGCCAGCTTTGGTGATGAGATTATGTGATTGTATTAACATCTGATGTATATGATGGTCTTCAGCCATATTGACATGAGAAAGGTTACTGTGTAGCAACTGTTCAATACCTTCCTTTGGACTTCTCTGATAGACCACTTAACTATCTCAGCTTTCCCAGTGATCATCTCATTTATCTAGGATTATTGCACTGAATTTACTGTTTGGTTTTCTTCCAGAACTGAAATGTCAAGTCCAGTGTCATGTATGCAGTAGCTTTGTGCCGTGAGAGCTCAACAGATCCACCAAAAGCTGCTAGCAGTTGATCTTTGGATAGAGCTAGAAATAAATAAATCCTCTTTAGCAGATCAATATTCATCCCATTTAATGCTTGATGTGAAACTTGTGGATTTGCGGTGGTAATGCTGATGTACAGCTAATCGTTGAAAATGGGCATTAGGGCTTTTATAGCATGGCAACATATTGTCAGGCAGGAAGGGAGAATAGCAGTTTGTACAGCTGTGGGTGTGGGTGTGTGCTTGTTTAACAATATTTGCATTATCGTATGCATAATTTTGTAATCTGTGCAGAATGGCTCACAGAACAGCTGTTCTGTGAGGTTGTGCATAGAGAATGTTGCACAGGCAATGGGTGCAAATCTCATTCATAACACATATTAGGCAATAAGAAGTAGCAGTTTACCTTCTTCCATCCCTCCACACCAAGATGTTTATTCCATGCATATCTTGAAGCAACTAAACCCATGCCCTTGCTGTCTTGAATCCTGACCCAAATCCATACACATCTAATGACTCACTTCAGGAGAAAGTGGCTTTAAGGAAGTAGAAGGATTGGGGGTGGGGTTCCTGTGGCAGGGAGTCCCAAAAATGGAAATAAGCACTGCATTTATATATATGTTTATGTAGTCATAAATATCCTATTTTCAGTGGGAATTAGCATGTTTAGGATTGCACCTTAAGAATGTTAACTCACTAGGGAACCAATCAGCAATTTTCATTCTGAATATATATTTTGAATCAGGATCAGCAAATAATGGTGGTGTGATAGAGATGATGTATCACTTTTCCAAAATGGTTAGAGCACTGTTTCTCAAAGTTTGGGGTGGGCCTCACTTCCAGTCCACCTTCACATGGGCCTCATCACTACAGTCCACCCACTGGCCATGCAGAAGCATTTAGGTTGAACAATAGCAGCTCCATAAGTAGTTTAAAAAAAGCATAAATAGAGAAGAGAGTGAAGCTGCCATAGGAAGGAAAAGTGGATGTAATGTAAGCAGAGAGGATGGATGAAAGAAACTGGCAATTCTAGGACAGGCAAAGCACATAGGATTTTAGAAGAAGGAAAGTGAAAATATTTTGAAAAGCAGAGGAGGGGGAAAATAAAAAGTATTTTCTACTTAGAGCCTCTGAATCAGCAAATAAAATGGGGGAGACTGAGCCACAGTACTTCTGTAGTCAAGGTTTATAATTAGGAATGTCACAGAATTCCAGCAAAAACAGAAATGGGAGCAGAAATTGTGGATGTTTGCTTATTCGTCCCATATTAGGAATGGAAATGAATCCAGCTAATACAGTCAGTATTTCCTATTATTGCTTTCAGTCCACAAATGATATGTCATTGATTATGCCCCCCACCAATTTGCAGTGCATTTCCTTTGCACTGAAATGAAAGGGGAAGAATAGCATAATGGCAATATACCTTAAGTAATTGTGCAAGTTGTGTAATTTTGCCACAGTGGACAAGAAGAACAATAGAGTTCTTGGTGGAAGACGAACTGCAGCAGAAAATAAACAGCGTTGCATGCATTGAATACAAGGTGGAACAGAAAACGATTTCTTAGTCTTGAGGAAAGCTGCACTATGGAGTCACTGTGGCAAAGAATTTAACCATTTGCAAAGAGGGATTATATACCAAGAGGAAATGATGCCAGTGATTGCCAACTGATGATGTTAGTCACTGCCGCCAACTTCTTACTGTTTTCTGCCATGCACTGCTATTTTCTGAGCTCTCCCAAGTGGATCTTATTATGCATCAGGAGATCTATCTGATTATTTTAACAATTACGTTACACTCAAAATTGTGTTCTTAGCCCTGTGAGTTAGGTTGCTACTATTCTGTAATTTTGTGGGTGATAACAGAATAAATGATGTAAGGAGGGAGCTGCAGCCCAAGATAGGAAAAGAGGTAGTAAGGGAACACCTAGCTACTTTAAATGAATTCAGATCTCCAGGACCTGATGAGCTGCATTCAAGGATACTAAAGGAGCTTGCAAACGCAATTTCAGAGCCTTTGTCTATTATCTTTGAGAATTCTTGGAGAGGAGAACAGGTGAGGTCCCTATAGACTGGAGGCAGGCAAACGTTGTCCTAATCTTCAAAAAGGGGGTAGTTACCCAGGTAACTACTGACTGGTGAGCTTGACAGTGATACCAGGGAAGGCCATAGAACAAATATTTCAACAGTTGGTTTGTGAGCATTTAGAAAAGGAAGCTGTGATTATTAAGATCCAGTATGGGTTTCTCAAAAATAAGTCATGCCAGACCAATCTGATTTCTTTTTTTCTTTTTTTTTATGGAATTACAAACTTGGTGGATCAGGCAAGTGCTGTGGAAATAGTGCATCTTGATTTCAGTAAGTCTCCCCATGATATTCCCACGAGGAAGCTGGTAAAATGTGGGTTGAACAAGCTAACTGTTAGGTGGTTTTGTAGCTGGTTGACTGACGGAACACTAAGAGTTAATGGTTCCTTATCATCCTGGGGGAAAGTGGCAAGTGGGGTGCCACAGGATTCTGTCCTGGGCCCATTGTTGTTCAACGTCTTTATAAATGACTTGGATGAAGGAATTGAGGGGATGATCATCAAATTTGCAGATGACACCAAAGTGGAAGGGGCAGCTAATTCCGCAGAAAATAGAATCAGAATTCAAAATGACATTTCCAGATTGGAGAACTGGGCATAAGCTAACAAAGTGAATTTCAATAAAGACAAATGTAAGGTTCAGCACTTAGGCAGGAAGAACCAGCTGCACAAATATAAGATGGGGGACACCTAGTTTGCTAGTAGTACATGTGAAAAGGATTTAGTGGCTCTTAGTGGACCACAAGGTTAACATGAGTCAACAGCTAGTTTTCTCCTGCTCCAGAGGATAGGACTCGAATCAATGGCTTCAAGTTGCAAGAAAGGAGATTCTGACTAAACATTCGGGAGGAAACTTTCTGGCAATAAGAGCTGTTCAGCAGTGAAACAGACTCCCATGAGAGGTGGTAGACTCTCCTTCCTTGGAGGTTTTTAAACAGAGGTTGGATGGACATCTGTCATGCATGCTTTGGCTGAGATTCCTGCATTGCAAGGGGTTGGACTAGATGGGGTACCTTCCAACTCTAAGATTCTATGATTCTATTATTCCATGGCAGTGGCAACTGAGCAGTCTCTTTTTCTATATTGGTACTAGATACTACATTGCTGCTCAGAATTGCTGGCACCGCATTCTTCTTTTACTGCCTATAGTTTGTTTGGAAGAGCTTGGAATGCTGCTAGCTTACAACTTCAAGAGAGGTGTTTATTTAAGCATTAAGTGCATAGAACACTTGGCTGGTGACCCTGGAGGGATTTTGCCTTCTCCTTTAATGTAGCATGGCTAATGCTTGCCTGACAACATACTTATCATCCTTTGAGCACATCAAGAAGGGAGGTCCTTGATCCCTCCTGCTCTCTGCTTGTGTCAGAGGTAATATTCTTCTATTTGGGGATGGGGGGAAGGTATCTGTAAGGAATATTTTCCTTACAGGGCTATTGCACAGAACAGAACTTGAGTCTTCAAGTCTACTGATGGTGGTGCTCTGTGCTGAGCAGGGATGAGGAACCTATGGCCCTCCAGCTGTTGTTGAACTTCAACTCCCATCAGCCCAGCCAATCAGGGATGATGAGTATTGTAGTCCCATAACATTCGGAGTCCACAGGTTCCTCATTCCTGATGCTGAAGATAGGATGGTAATATGGGGGCTTTCCACAATGTTTATATGCCCTTTGGAGGGCAAGGCAAGCAAGTAGAGGCAACTGTTGTCTTCCTTTGTTGTGGTCTTGGTTCCTCTTCTGCACTCCATTAAAGAATCTTGTTGGCAATGATGTTGTTTTGTAGTGGGGCCAAGTTTGGCAGCAGAATGAAAGAGAGAGAGAGTGGATTAAGTCTATCTACAGAAGAAGATTTTGTTGAAGGAAGAGAAAATGTTCTGTGTTTCAGGACGCAAGAATAAAGGAGATGGATGATCCAGAGGATGTAGAATGATTGCGTGGACAGGCGGAGTCCCCAGATCCCGAGTGGTCCCCCCCGTCATGTGGAATAACGACTCTAGACAACGTGCTATGGGATTAAATTGGCCACAACTTTATTAAATTTCAAATGTGGGTAGACCTTGGCTCAGGCATTGGGCGTTCTCCCTCCCTAGTCCCCAGCCGGGGACCTAGGGAGCATCAGGGTTATCCAGTGTGGGGGGGGGGGATGGGCCGGCTCTGGAGAACATATGTTCAAGCAGAGATAGCCGCCCCCGTTACGCCGCCGCAGGGGAGAGCAATGACGACCTTTCGGCGTACGGCCAAAGCCTCCCTTCAAAAACCCCTTTAACGGGGAACCCTGGTATCGCCGCCGCAAAGAGGAAGATGGACTAAAGGATTCCGCCCAAGGCCTGATACCGCCAAAGTTGTGACGTTTTGCTACGGGAAAGGCGAAACCTGCCAATGCAGGGAAATTCCTTTCCGGCCCTTTAACAGCGACCTTATAGTGGCAGCGCCCGCATACCTGTGGAGACAGGTTAACCTGCAAAACCTATGAAGAAAAGATAACCTGCAAAAGAAGGCATTAACTGAGGGTGGGTAGGGTGGGAGAAGCTCTGGAGCCAAGTGAGGATTAACAATTAAGATCCACCCTCTATTGTGTGGGCAGGTAATCCCTCCCCCTACCTGGCCTGGTTTCCCTGGCAACGCTTCCCCCAGGTGGGATTGGACAACTCACTGGGGTAGGCGGGGACCTCCAGGTATCCCACCTGAGGGAAGGCAAAGCCTATGCTGATGGGGCCACTCCAGATCCAGGGCTGCACGCGTCCCCACAAAGGGCGCCCCCCGTTTTATGTGGGGAGCGGTCATTCTCCCCGGGGGCTAAATATTATAAGCAGGTCATTGAGATACCATAAACTGGTTCTTGATAACAGTTGTTTTTAACTGTTCCCATTTCCCCCAGAAAATATAACTCCAGATTAAATTGTGGGAGTATGAAACTGGCATTTTGATGCTAACAATGTCATGTGGACATTGCAAAAGATTAGCATGTATGGGAAGTTCCTACCCCATAATAAGCCTGCAAGCCCCCACCCCAGCTACTGGCAGGCAAATGGAAAGAGCCTGCATGGTTTCCTTGGATATCATGGGAATCTGCATTTTTTAAAGCCTGCCATACTATTGACCTAATCCAGACCTTTGGGGTTCTAAATACACCCCATATACTTTTTGTTGCAGAATTTACACATAAGTAGGCCTGTAGCATAGTCTTTCTAAGACATTGTTACCTGCACAGCGGTAACAAATTTCAGCAATTTACCATTTACAGGGTGTGTTTTTCTGTACCCAAAAAGCACCAAGGACACACCCACACCCAAAATATCACAAGGAAACCAACTGAATTTTACACTTGGGGTGGAGGTAAAAAAAAAAATCTCCTCCAAAAAGGATACAGGTTTAATTGCCCAAATTAAAGTTTTCTTTATGACAAAAGAAGATCCCCCACAACCTATTGATTGGAATCTGTTGTTTTTTTGTTCTTCCAGCCAATGTTAACATATTTGGAGGACAGAAACAAAAACTTATCCAGAGAACCAAATGTCTTGATACCACACCCTTGGTTTTGGTTTGGGCACATTTCATTCCCTTGAGTTACATTGGAATTTAGCTTCTGGTGAAATGAGAGAGATTGAGATCCCTGCCCAAAAGTAATTTTTTAATGTTCTGAGTTACTGTAATGTGGTAACCAAAGGATTTTCAACAATCTATGGACTAATAAATATTTCTGTAGAGCAGCTATGGGTTTGCTATTTGAAGAAGCAGATGAGAAGGTTATGAATTTTACTTACATTATTATCTGCCTCCCCCCACCCCCACCCCACCGGTTGTTCTAGCAATAGTCCATCTAATAGCGAAATGCTACATATGTCTACTCAGAATCAAGTCTTGTTGGGCTCAATGGGATTACGGCTATAACCGCTTTTGCTGGGTGGGAGCGAGGAGAGCATTTTGCTTGCCAAAGGTACTTCTAGAGATCACAGGGATATTTTATTTCTTTATTCCAGTTGTTGAAAATATAAAACCATTAAGTGAACTCGGCCCAGCGTTTCTCAAAGTAAAGTGTAGCATTGAAACGGGTGGGACCTCCTTCAGATATCAGTTAAAGGAAGCTCTGAGCAGATGGCCAAATGGAATTTGTCTGTTTGTTATCCGTCTTCTGTGTTAAACTATGCCATTGGAAGTCAGAAAGAAAACATATCCACAAATCTTGTGAGGCAATGTTAATGTATGCAAGGAGGCTTTGTGACCAAAGCTATTCTATGTTGCTGTGTTGATTCCAAGAGTTAGAGAGAGAGAGATAAATGCATATAGATTTTTAGATTTGATTATACAAATTCTCATCACTGAGGTGAGCTGGAGTTCCCCTCTATTAAGAGCTCAGGCCTGATTTGAGGGAAAATACCCCCCTACACACTGTCTGTTGAAGTCAAAGAATGACTAGGATTCTTTCCCCACCCACAAAGACCCTTTGAAGTTTAACCTGCATAGCAAATGTTTGGCATTTTGAAGATGGCTGCCCACCGAATTCCTGTTTTCTTTTTCTTCAGAACGTATAGGCGGGTTCAGACAGGAAGTGGGGCTTGAAAGGCTAGGGCAAATCCAGTGGGATTAACCACAGCGCAGGGCCTCTGTGTGATCCTGGCTTACTTACTTCAAGATGTAGGGTGGTAGGAAAACGCATGCCTGGGTTGTGCTGCTGAGCTCTTTCTGCAACAAGAATGCCAGAGACAGTCACAATGATGATTCCAACACACACACACACACACACACACAACACACACACACACAACACACACACACACCTTCTCTGTGGAAAAAGGCACCACTGAAATCAGTTGGCTGCATTTGCACGAAACGTGTCGGCATAGAGGGAATTTTAACATCTCAAATCCAGTTTCTCAGTTAACCTGGGTCAAATTAGCATGTGCTTAACTGGCTAGTTGAACAGCTAGCAACTCCACATTGTGGGAGATTTCAAAATCCACTCTGCCTCATGGAAAGGTAAATGGGGCCAAGACACTGTCTTTACCTTGGAATATGAACCTTCCAGGGTGGAACCCATCACTGGCTAATCTGAGATCCAGGTAGATTAAATATCACTTCACATACACTTGTTAAAGAAAGAAGCATGTGAGGAAACACATGTAACTGAGCTCCTGCAAAACAATACTAACTTCCTGCTGTTCCTACTTCTAGTGTTCTGCATAGCAACCATTGCATATACAAATTTAATAAATAATAATAATAATAATAATAATAATAATAATAATAATAATAATATGCAGCCCAGGCCACTCACAGAGGCAGCAGCAGAACATGGTGGAAGGCAGATGGGGCCGGATCCCTGCACTAGCTCCAGGCCACTGCAGTGTCTGGGCCTAAAATGGATCCAGTGCCAGTCAGCACCAATACAGGATCCAATAGATCCTAGGTCAGGTCGCTCATCTTAATCCTGTCTTTGGCATTTTGCTGAAAAGTGAGTAAGGAATCTAAATAATGATGATAATAACTTATATTTCTACAGTTCATAGAAAATGAAATAACAACAAATGTGCTAGCGGAACAGCTTGACTCCTAAATGAACAGGATAGAAACGGACATTGTTTGCATTACATTTCCTCCTTCCCTTTTTCCTTTTTGATATTTTAAACTGAAAATGAACAGCAGAGGGAGCCCCAACATGGCTTAAGTCAAAAGAAAGGAAGACAGACACAATAGAGTCAGGATTTCAAGGGTGGGGGAGGCAAAGGCTGCCCTCTTTTGGAGCTCTTTAAGCAACACAGCTTGCCATCTTCCCTGAAGTTTGTCCCTTCCCTGCATTTCACCCGAAATTTCAGAGCAAACAGACGCTACATCTGCCAATCTTCCCGGAACATCCCGAAGGCAGAAGAGTGACCCACCTAATTCCCTTCAGTCTTTCTTAGATGAAGCTCTTTAGTATTTGGGTATTTGTGTAATGTATCATCTAATTAGAGATGATCGTTCACTATGCTAAGTAAATATTTCTTTTTAAATATCTATATATTTATCAATAGATCAGGGATAATCCTCTCATGCTGACACAGAGGGATTGCCTATTGTTTCTACCTTTGCTTCATATTCCACACCAAAGATCTGCTGTTTGCTTTAATAGCTCGCACAAGAAGTTTGAGCTGAAATCACTTTCATATTTGCCTTAACTCTTCCCCCCGCCCCTCAGCAAATAAGTGAAAATCAAACACTGACAGTGTCACTCAGGCTGCTGTTTCAAGGTGTGGATGATGAACCACAGGGAAATGACAGCCTGGGTATTATGAGAAATCACTGTGTTGCACTTACAAAAGTACACTGA
This sequence comes from Podarcis cretensis, assembly GCF_951804945.1. Taxonomy (NCBI): domain Eukaryota; kingdom Metazoa; phylum Chordata; class Lepidosauria; order Squamata; family Lacertidae; genus Podarcis; species Podarcis cretensis. The sequence goes on from NC_137178.1 coordinate 26,364,040, forward strand.
GATGTAGTTTGGACTGCACCGAATTTTGAACCAGGGAAAAACTGGAGCATTTGTGGTTCTAAAATGATTCCCAAATCCCTGCTCCTCTGGTTTTCCTTGCACATGTTGTCGTTTGGTATCAATGTACTGCCATTATTTTTCTGGTCCACTGATGCTTCAAAGCATCTAAAGCCAAACTAGCACTGGGTTGTCGTCGTCGTCTTCAGAATTGTCACCAGTCTTCAGAATTGTCACCACTGGCAATCGCAGACAATCAGGGATTCAAATAACTGTTGTTGGAAGAGTAATTGTTCAGCACTTCTAAAGCAACCAACATTTTTAAAGTGCAGCAATATATGAAAAGATAAAACAGGTAGAACCATAGAATCATGGAGTTGGAAGGGACCCCCTGCAATGCAGGAATATTTTGCGGGGCTTGAACCCATAACCCTAAGATTAAGAGTCTTATGCTCTACTGACTGAGTTATCCCAGGGTAGACATAATACAAATGGGAAAATGTAATGGAAGGGAGGAAAGGGGAAAGCAAATATTGGGGCAGCTGCTTTTGGTTTGGCCAATGGATAGAGCTGTAATGGTCTTCCTGGGAGGCAGGGGCTGCCTCCTGGTGGTGCTTGGGGTCCTGGTTGGTAGCAGAGACCAGACTATGCCCCCCTTCAAGGGCATAGCAGTCAGGTGAGGTGGGTGGTGAAAGGCCCACTCATCTGTTTCTATGGCAACCTCTTTTGCAAATCATGGTACAGTGGTACCTCAGGTTACAGATGCTTCAGGTTACAGACTCTGCTAACCCAGAAATAGTACCTCGGGTTAAGAACTTTGCTTCAGGATGAGATCAGAAATCATGTGCGGTGGCATGGCAGCAGCGGGAGGCCCCATTAGCTAAAGTGGTGCTTCAGGTTAAGAACAGTTTCAGGTTAAGAAAGGACCTCCGGAACGAATTAAGTTCTTAACCCGAGGTACCACTGTATATAACTAGCCAGCCAAAGTCATTCATTTGGAACGGGTTTGGCTGGTTTCATCTTATAGATTCTACCTCACACACAGGTTTCAAAAGGGCACAAAGTACAATACAGACTGACACACACACACTCCAAACTCATAACAATATTGGTGACTACTGTCTTCATTGATTGCTGTTTTCAATTGCTTTGGGGCTGAAAGGCGGAATATTAATATATCAAACTAGTGGTGGGGAACTAGTTCTGACCAGTGATCCAGCTTGTAATCTCCCCTACCTTGCAAGTCAGATTTGGTAGGTGGGTGGCGCTGCCTGCCTGTCAATTTATTGATATCATTGCCTACACAGGTCTTTCAAATCACTTTGCCTGCATGGGTTCTGCAAAGTGCTCATTGAGACCTGCCATTCAGTGGGGAGAGTATCATTGAACCCAGATCTTCCTTTCAGGTTTCCTGCAAACATCTGTGAGAACTGGCTGCTAGGCTAGAGGGGCCTTTGGCCTGATCCAGCAGGTCTCTTCTTAAGTTCACAGCCCTCAAGTTGGTCAGTTCCTTTCTATATTCTATATTCAAGTTCTATATTCTTACATTCCCTGCATACTCTCAAACCACAGAGGCCACATGTTTCAGTCTAGGCTGAAGGAATGCAGTCACCGACCCTACATGAATTTGACATGACTCTGAAATGATTCCAAAGTTCAAGAGATAGCTCGGCGTGGCTCAAATGCTTAGCTCACTTACAAACTGTGTTGATTCTACATCATGTTAAATGTATTTTAGCATGGTAATGTGACAAAAGGAATTCTGCAGTGCAAACAAGAATCCAGCCCATTGATTTATGCAGGCATGTCAGCCCAGAAACTAACTGCAGCTGCCTCCGCTTCATATGGTTTCTGTACTTCTCAGCTAGACAGTGGTTTCCCAAAAAACCTGGAGGGAACACAATTTACTTTCAGGTATATTCTGACAGAATGTCAGATTCATTTAAAGATGTCCACAGTTTATTGAGTTCACATTTATAATTGCAAATGGAATTTACAATTTATTTTGCCACAGTGGAACTTCAGTTGGGGAAAAATACAGGAATAGCTTATAATGGAAAACGTGCCTATGCAAATCAAGGCTGCTTTGCACACAAATATCAAGGATGATTTATTAGGGAAATGGTTCCCATTCCAGGTATATGTTGATTCTAAAAAGGAATTGCATAAAAGGCTTGATAAACTCAATTTTTCAGAGAGAGAGAGACTCTGTCAATTAATTTGCACTCTGATGCCTCTGAAAAGAGAATTTGAGAAAAGAGAATATGTACTGTAAATGAAAATTGGTGGTTATGTTTGAAATGAGTACTTAATATAATAGTACTTAATATAATGTAGTGCTCTTTCCCAATGAAAATATCTTCAAAATAATAATGCATTATTATCATTATCATACATTTTGTTTTATACTTAACTAATCAAAGTTCTCTCCTTACCCAAAAGGTCACATTATTCCCACCCCACCCAAGGTTCAACAACAAAAACAAACTGGATTTGGCCACTCAACACTCCTGCAAATTTGCATTACCATATATTTGTATTACTAAAAATATGCATTACTATAATGTTACTAAACTTGAAGAAGTGGGTTAAGTTACTGGTGGCTTTACGACAGCAAGCAGAAGCACAAGAAGTTAGTCTTCCTTGTGTGTCTGTGTCTGTGTGCACAATATACCTATAAAGCGCATCAAACGCACATTTTCTCACTCTCAAAGAACTCTGGGCACTGCAATTTGTTAAGGGTTGTTGGGAATTGTAAATCTGTGGGGAGTAAACTGCAGAGGGAAAGAATGTGCTCTGAATGTGCCTTAAATATACAGCGTTTATATTTAATGAATGTGGTTTAAATATACAGTGCATAGCCTCAGCATAACCTGCAACTGTCCCGGAAAAAATGGAACATCCTGTTTTTCCCTACAAGAGCACAGTGGTCATTTTGGATGCCATGCTCTCGCACTATTTTGGGACACAATCTTGCCTCAGAAAAGTGCTTTTTGGGGGCTGCGATCTTGCACAAAGCCCCAAAATGTGCACCATGCCAGAAAAAGTTTTTTTTTCCAGGGTCACGGTCTTGCATAGGTCATGTGACTCATGGGAGTGCAGCTGCCTTCCTAGTTTTCCCATTGGAGGGTATGCCTCAGTGTTTTACAGCCCAGCAGCCCAACCTATGAGTGAATTGGTTTCTATTTTACTTTTACTCTTTCACCCTACTATATTCTTTATCCATTTTAAAAGCTTTGTTTAATGTTCTTACCACCTCATTTGTATCCTTGAGAGGAGTTGTGTATATGCTCTACCTCCCTTCTTCATCCATGTGCAAGGAGAATGTGTTATGTCAGGATGCTTGTTTATACGACCAAGTAGACAACACTGGGACATACATCAAAATGTTCAAAACACATGTACTGAATCAACACTAAGAACACATTTGTCAAACTGCAGCTGCTTAATGGGCAAGGGGAAATTGTTTTGTGGGAAAGTTGAAAGGATTTGCTGGCACTAGGAACTGTGCAGGATTTGAATATGCCAATGTTGACTGCACTTTTTGTATCTCAAGGGTAGTGCGCCTGGGGGAAAGCTTCTGTAGGTTTTCAGCTCCATATAGCAAATGGATGTTGTCATTTTGAAGCAACAACACACACCTACCATATTGGTCCAAATATAAGCCGTACCCGAATATAAACCGCACCTTTAAAATTCAAAGGGGGGGGAGAGAAAAAAAAGATAATACCCAAATATAAGCCATTCCCCTAAAATTCCACAGGCACTCACACCCATTCCGTTTTACCATATGTCTGTTTCAGCAGCAATATCGTAAAAGCCAATTTTTGTAAGGTCGCCAATTTAAGCCGCGGTCGGAATTTGGGGAAAAGTGAGGCTTATATTCAGGCCAATATTTCATGGGGTGAATTCACATTCTTGAAAGCCCTGGAAGGTGGCAAGAATCAAAATTAAGCTGCAGCTTACACAGAACCCAGTTCATGGTCACCCGTTTACATTAACCATTTACATTAAATTTGCTCAAGAGATAAATGTGTGAAGCGTAATGCATATCCATTTTCTACATTTCTGTTTCATAACTCAGATCCATGACTATGTAAGGATTTGAGTCCAAGGCTACTTCTACCCTCCAAGTCTCAGACAATGCAAAAGGAAGCCTCCTACCTCACACAGCTGCACTGCTGAAGTTGCATTTTGGAGTGAGTAGGCCAAGACAAGTGCAAAGTGCTAGGGACACATTGGCACAGTGCCCTGACCTCTGCATGTTCGAATGTACCCTTTCCATGGAATCTGCGCCTATACTCAAGTTGGCTCCTGTATGCACAATTCAGAACCCTCCAGTTCCCAGGATACTGGATTGCATCCAAAGGCATGTTCATAGATTCTATTCAATGGTATACTTGAACCCATGGAGGACTGGTGTAGGTGTAGTAGGTGTAGCAAATATCAACCTGTTTAGTGTCATCCATAAAGTAATTTGTACCTAATGAACATCTGAACAGGGCTAAAGACACCCATGATTCTGCTTACACATCAACTAAGTGGTGGGTTTCCTCTAAAGATAAAAAAAAAGTGTCACAAGTTGAGTGTACAGCAAAGTAGGGGTTTTTAAAAGCACAATTAAAGCACATATTTTGAACATTGTGGATCAAAGGTTACAAAGATGTGTGTGATCTTCAACATAGGATCTTCTTCACCTTCTATCTACCACAACTTAAACATGTGTCTAGTTCTCTTATCTTCTGTCCTCTGGACACTCACAGACTAATCCTTGTAGTGCCTGAGGACATTTCCCCATTAATACAACACAGTTGTCACTGATGAAGAAAGAAAAGAGTGTTGGGTGTGTGTTTCTGGATGTGTGTCTTTACTGTGAAGGTAAGTTCCAACTGGAGAGATAAAAATGACCATGAAAGAATTTGTAATGAGATAATTATTTATACTTTATTGCACTACACAGTGTTGCGGGGGGGGGGGAATATTGATTAGAAGATCAAATTAATTAAATCCTAAAATTAATAAGGATGAGATGCTACACAGCATTCAATCAGCTATTGTATGAATGGACAACACACACACATCACAGTGAACATAATCTGGATCAGGACCTGATATGGGAGAAGCGGCTTTTAACCCCTTGTTGCTGGAACACATAATAACATTCTCCAATTAAAAAAACAGGTAGGGGGAATATTTCGGCCAGGACTATATTGAGGTTGAAGGCCACACATACAATTGCTAATTGTGAAACTGTTATCTTGTCTAATTGGTCCCTAAGACTGGAGCAGACAATAGCTTTTAAGAAACTCATTGAAAGTGGTTTGAGCAAGATGTTTGCTTGGTCCCACTGACAATCCTGGTCTTTCAAGTTTTTTCAAGCACTACAAAACAAAACTTGCAAAACCTGTTAGCAGAGACAATAGTGGGACGCGTTCTCACACAAAATCATATTTCTCATACCAGCTTGAGACCTGTGATCCCACTTGTGAGATTTCTTTGATTTACATTTGCATCCCACCATTCCTTTAAAGAGTTCAGGGTTGTCTCCAGATACTTCATCCTCACCACAACCCTTTGAGGTAGGTTAAGACAGAGTGATTTGACCAAGGTAATCCAGTGACTGCTGACTTAAACCCACGTCTCCTCTATCCTAGTCTAACCCACAGGTAACAATCAAGTATCATCCATATGTTGTTGAGTAAACCTCTCATCAGCCTGATGATGTAAGTTGTTGTTCAGCAACATCTGGCTGCTTCTGTCCTAGCCACTACTCCATTCTTGCTAAATTTATTTAGTTGTTGCTATTAGCATTAGCAGTAGTACTAGTAGTAGTAGTAGTATTGGAAACATTTATATACTGTGTTTCTGGTACAAACTTATATGTGCCTATACAGTGAGAGATACAGTAACAGTTCCCTGCCCCTCTCTCTGTTCTCCTGTGCTTTCTAACCCAATAACTCAAGGTATGATAGTATTGTTACAAACAGAGCTACTTATTAGGCAACACCAATCCTTGTCCACCTGTCTAACAAATAAAAGTCATTGCAGAAGCTCTTATCAAATTATGGACTGGCAAACTAAATGCAACGGTGAAGCCACCCTGTTTCATAAAGAATTTTCATAGGTAAAAGGCAAACTCTTAACACTGCCCCCAAAGGCAAAGTGGAAGAGAGAAAGAAGGAGAAGATTAATCACTCTGTTTCCACTGTCAAAGCTCACTTTCTAGATTACTCCAATTTAGCCGGAGAACACTTAGCGCTGTGTATTTCATACCCCCAAATCACATTAATGCATGATTTAAGAAATAAACAAAGGTTAAATATAAAATCCTTCTGGATCCTCTGTTGTTTTAAAATGTAAGGGGCTCTGTAATCCTTTAAACCAGTAAACACTAGCACAGAGACCATTGTCACTAAATCAAAATCATCTCTGAGGAAACAGCGCAGTGCAATTTCCCCCCACTCATGCTAAACACCACTTAATGGGCTGGCAGTTCCATCTTCAGCATCAATACGCATTGACTTTACGGGCAGCCCTTAGGCCTGCTTGTTATCCATCATAAACCAAGATAAAAATTTGCAAAACCCTTAGCACATTAGACGAACTGTAAAAATGAAGAGGGTTGTTTGCTGCTTTTAACACTATAAGCATGCATGAACCAACGTTTGAGTAGGCCCATTCCCTTGTGGGCATCCTTCCAGAGACAGCACTCTGTGATGGGTGGGGCCAGAGGCAAAAGTGGGCAGAGTAATGGATGTGACTCTTAACTTTGTACAGTGGGATACACTCCAGCCATGACAAAATCCAAAGCTTTCTCAATATGCACACTCCATGTCCATATCTCCTATCCACCCCAGGCAAGCATCGGGCATTCCCACAGTTTAAGGGCACATTCCAGCCAGGCAGAAACACTCAAGAAGTGTGTGGAGAAGGGTTGTGGAGGGGTGTGGTCTAAGGAGAGAGTGTCTGGTCTGAGGCAGGAGGTTAAAGGCTCACCCCTGTCCTAGAAGGTCCAAGTGAAATGAAGGGCAGTACTACGATAATGTTTGAACAAAGATTTGGGGGTGCGGATCTCTTCCATTTTGAAACAGTGCCCTTATTCATTTACAGTGGTGCCCCGCAAGACGAACGCCTCGCAAGATGGAAAACCCGCTAGACGAAAGGGTTTTCCATTTTGGAGGCGCTTCGCAAAACGAATTTCCCTATGGGCTTGCTTCGCAAGACGAAATGTCTTGCGAGTTCCTGCGGGTTTTTCCCCCTTTCCCCCCCTTTTCCTAAGCCGTTAAGCCGCTTATCAGCTGATCCGCTGATAAGCCGCTTATCAGCTGATCCGCTAAAAGCCACTAAACCGCTAATAGCGCTAATCCGCTAAGCTGTCAATGGGCTTGCTTCGCAAGATGAAAAAACCGCAAGACAAAGAGCCTCACGGAACGGATTAAGTGCACCACTGTACACTTTTTCTTTACTTTGAACATTAGATGAGCATTTTTGCCATTAGCTTCAGTACTCAAAGCAAACTCTAGGAATATTTTAACATATAAGGCATTTGCAATAATTGTTTGGCAATACTAAGTAATCAGTATTTGAGCCATCTTCCCCATTCTCCTAGTAACAACACATCAAGTCCAACCATTCTTTCATCGGGTGTTTTGAGTAGCAAATAGAATTGTTGCACCCTTCCCCTAACTCAAGAGAAGCCAACATCTAGATGCTTCGGATTCCCAGCTCTCATGGCCCCTAGCCAGCAAGGCCAGTGGTCAGGGATGATGGGAGTGGCCTGCACATTTTATTATACTCTCTTTCTTCTACATCTTATTTCATTCTGAGATAATGGATATCTGAGAGCTTCAATATTTTCTGCCAGTCTCCCATTTGTATAATGCTGCAAAGTCTGGCATTTAAACATTTCTAAAACAGGATAGTAATGGATTGCACTGAGAGCATTCCCCATCTTCCTTTCAGGCCAGCTTCAACCATTCTGCTAGTGTATAATTCTTGGAGATGAGATATAAACCTATTAAACCGATGACAGCAGCAGGCAAGAATTCAGAGTCGGCAAAATGCCTTGAGATGGACATTTCCCAGACAGACTGATAGCACTTCAACTTTTAAGTGACACCTCTTTTCGAAAGCCATTGGGGGTAGGGAGTACATCGTATCCTAGTGTCAGGTGGGATGTTAAACACGGTTCATCTTCATGACTTGACAATCTTACATCCATGGTCCATATCTTAACAAGTGGTATATTTTGAAGTCACTTTCCTCCGGTGCAAAAAACATATTAGGCAGACATGTCTCCTCCTTGTTTCTTTAGCTGTACAAACTGGGACAGGCAAGTATTAATCTATTACAGGTGGAGCTTTTCTTTCTTTCTTTCTTTCTTTCTTTCTTTCTTTCTTTCTTTCTCTCTCTCTCTCTTTCTCTTTCTCTCTCTCTCTCTCTCTCTCGGCTTTTATGAATATTGTAATTCTTTGCATAAGATGCAGACATGAACCCAAGGTACAAAATATCTGCTTGGTATAAGCAAAGTTTCAGCATTAAACATACAGTCTGCATGCAGAAGGTCCTCCAAGGTTCAATCACAAGCAATCCTAGGTAGGTCTACGGAAAACTGCTCTCTGAAGCTCCAAAAAGCTTCAGCCAGCTCAACAGAGTAGACAAAACTAAGCTAGGTGGACGAATGTTGTGGCTCAGTATAAGGCTATTCTTTGTGGGTTTTTGGTTTTGTTTCTTTGGTATTTGGAAAAAAATCTAACATATGCTAGATTCTTAGATATTAACACATAAGATGTCATAGTAATTTTTCCTGCAAGCATCATCCTTAACTTATAAATTCTATTGAGCTATGGATCTGTGAGAATAATGAGAACAGCAGTGAGAACAGGGTATAAATTCACTTTAGTATGCATTTTAATGTGAACCTAGATAACTTTCTGAAACAATCTGTAAACCAAACCACACCTATCCTTCAAAATTCACATACTTCTGAATTTTGCAGTATAGTTTTTTCCAACCAAATATACATAGAGAAATATGTTTACTAGGGGGGAGTGTGCACAAAAGGCACTTATTGATGAAAATCACACACAAAATTACATTATATTAGGAAAATTGCTTGCAGAGAGCTACGTATACATTAGGCAAAAAAATGTGTATTAGGAGAAATGCTGGCAAATTTTCATGAGGTTTGAAGAAAAAAAGGGACAGAGATGCAGAAATGTGATGAACTGAAGATGAGGAAAATGCCTAGTTACCAGTCTACCCTCACAGCACATAAGTGGGCTGAATATGGTTGAACTATAGGTATGAAGTTCTGATCCCAAATAATTAAAAAAGATTACAAAGTCTAACTGCTGATTAAATCAATTCATTGTTTTGTTAGAGTATCAGCTTGCTAACCATCCAGACTTCTGCCATTTTGGTCTACGACAAACTGCCCCAACTTCCATTCTGGTTGTTTGTGGAAGGCAAACCACATTTGGTCATTTCTCCAGTTAAAGCAAACTGTAAGCATTTTGTCCCATTCAAGAAGGATTGCTAACTCTGTAAGTGTCTATAGACAGTTTTCTTCTTATCTCTGGTTCTTTTCTGTCAGTTTGGTGAATCAATGTTTAGATTATTTCCAGAGAGAGAGAGAGAACAGCCTTCATGCAGTGACTGGGAAATGTCAAGGGGTCATCTGAGTGTGGATCCACGATTGGAGCCTGCCTAGGAATGTGCTATTTATGAAGGAGGGGGGTGGGAGTTGGGCTGCAGTTGCAGCCTGTGAAAAATTAAGGTGTCATCGAACAAGCCTTTTAACAATGTTTGGGTAGTGGTTGGCCTCAAGAGCTTTAGACCCCATTTAACTTAGAGCTACAACACCAGAGACAAACAATAGAATATTTTTAAAGCCAGGCTGGGTTTCAGGTCTGTCTGGAATGGCAAAACTTTGAACTTCCCAAAGGAGACAGATGGGGAAGGACTTTATCTGAAATTATTTTGGTAGGTTCCCCCCCCTCCTGTATTAATGATGCAGCCAATGCAGTTTGAAATGAAATAGATTTTTCAGTGATGGTTGCTGTAAGCAGGTATTGAAACTGATATTGGCAAGTGCTCTTTTGAAATGCCCCCAACAATTATATAAGAACATGAGAAGAGTCTGCTGAATCAGGGCAATGGCCCATCTAGTCTAGCATTGTTCAGCAGACAATGAGGTCCAGCTCCAAGGGCCTTCTGGTGGTTCCTTCACTGCAAGAAGAGAAGTAACAGGAAACCATGCAGAGGGCCTTCTCAGCAGTGGCGCCTGCCCTGTGGAACACCCTCCCATCAGATGTCAAGGAAATAAACAACTATCTGACTTTTAGAAGACATCTGAAGTTTTTAATGCTAGATGTTTTATCGTGTTTTTAATATTCTGTTGGGAGCTGCCCAGAGTGGCTGGAGAAACCCAGCCAGATGGGCGGGGTGTAAATAAAACATCATCATCATCATCCTGTTTTCAAAGCAGTTATCTGTGGGGAGCCTGCAAGTTGGACCCAAAAGCAACAGCATCTTCCTTACTGGTATTCAGATACATTACTGCCTCTGACCATGGAGCACAGCTGTCAGGGTTAGTAGCCACTGATAGGCTTCTCCTCCATAAATTTGTCCAATCCTCTTTTAAAGCCATCCAAGTTTTGTGGACATCAGTGCCTGCTGTGGAAACAAGTTCCATAGTTTAGCTACATGCTGAGTGGAGAAGTACTGTCTTATCTGTCCTGACTCTTCCAACATTCCCCTTCACTGGATGTCCACAAGTTCTAGAGCTAGGAGAGAGGGAGAAAACCTTTTCTCTGCCCACTTTCTCGATGCCATATGGAATTCTGCAAACTTCTACAATGTCTCTCTTACTTGCCTTTTCTCCAAACTGAAAAGTCCAAAGCTCTGCAACCTTTACTCACAGGAAAGCAGCAAGTTGTATACCAGTAAACCACCATTGCAGAATTTAACTGCGGCTGAAACTGCTTCAAAATTATGCGATTAGATGTGGAAATTTGCAATGTTGCTGTGGACACTATCACTGACTGAACATGATAACACTTCCACCTGATACGCAAGTGGTTTGCACCTTTACTTTAGATATCACCAAATAAAATGCTCTTAAAAGTGCCATTTCTCCTGTCTTACACTTGAGTTCATAGATGATCCAACCCAGAAGCTCCTTAAAGGAAGGCAAACAAAAAAATCAGTAGGCAGGCATGACATGGTAGCAATTTCATCTGCAGGAGTTTTTGATTGCCATTAATGTTAGCCTACATTTTATTGAAGGAACTGTGAAATCCAATAAAGTAAGCAGTGAATTCTTGAGGGCTGGCAGGCAGCTAGCCTTGTCTTTGTACATGTGGTTAAATTAAATGGTCGTCAGTCCCTGGAAACTGTGAGAGTGGCAGCCCCTAAGTTGTGGACTTCCCTCCCCACAGAGATATGTCTGACTTCTTCACTAAGCAGTTTTCAGTGAGTGCTGAAGGCACACCTCTTCACCCTGGCCTTTGACTCCTAAGATGTGTGTTTTCAGGGCCCACATTATTTCTGTTATTGTAATCCAGGCATAGGCAAACTCTGGCTCTCCAGATGTTTGGGACTACAATTCCCATCATCCCTGCCCACTGGTCCTGTTAGCTAGGGATGAAGGGAATTGTAGCCCCAAACATCTGGAGGGCCAGAGTTTGCCTATGCCTGTTGTAATCCATTTCCAATGTTTTTAACTTTTGATTTTGTATTGTTGTAACCCACCCTGAGACTTGTTGGTGAAAGGCCAGTGGTTAATAGTAGTACAGTAGTAGTAGTAGTAGTAGTAGTAGCAGTTGTTGTTATTATTATTATTATTATTATTATTATTATTATTATGCCTGGGGTGGGAGTGGGAGGCCCAATGAAAAGATTTCCATTTCTGTAAGTTAAGCTACCTCTATTTACAGTGGCTGGGAATCTGAGTACTCTGTAACTGCATTTTGAAGAGTGTTTTGAAGTAATCTCCGTTATGCTTTTATGTGCATAGTTAGCTAATTATATTGCAGGGTCAGCACACAAGGAAAGGGGATCAAATTATACTCTAAGCTACATCCTCAGAGCTTGTTGATGTTCATGAAGTGCATTTTCAAAACAAACAAAAACACCGCAGGCAAGTAAATGTCTTACAAAACGAAGGTCATGCCAGACCAGAAAAGAGAGAGAGAGTGAGTGAAAGATACTTAATTTATCATGTAACTATTTTTATTCATGGTGGAGGGGTTTCTCCCCCTGAAACCAAGAGTTAGTTTGCCTAATGGGAAACCAGCAAAGAAGATTCCAGGTACTGAATTGCAAACCTCTGTTGGAAACCATGGTCCGAAAGGACTTTGTTAATAATGAGCCTTGGATCTCAGTGGGATGCCCCAGGAAATGGATTAGCATTGCTCTAAACATCTCTGGCGATAAATAAGAGGAAGGGGACCCTACATGAGGCTACCAATGGCTTAGCATAAACCCCCATAACGCACTTCAGGGAAGACTTGCTCCTAATAAATATCCCAATATTGAATATAAAGGGCTCTAGATGGAGTTTGTGGAGATTGCTGACACATGTAGCCTGCATTCCTGGGGTCTGGCACCAGCACAGCTTCCTTCTAAAGAAAGCAAACAGTAGTGGCTCAAGAAGAGCTTTAAACCTGGATTTAATTTCTCACAAATGAAAGAAATGTGTCCCTTTTCCTCCCTTTACTGATAGCTCTTTCTGCAGTCGCACAAGAGGCAAACCTCTGATTGTTCCTCCATTAGCCAACAGATTTACATGGTCAGAATAAGAAGGGAAACAATGGCTCCTTTTTTAAAAGCTAAGGGAAGGGGAAATAATATCTCAAGGTAGGAACCCCCTGATGACTCGTTTGGAATGGAAGGAATATTTATGACCAGTCATGATGCCAGTCTTTTGTTTTATAGGAATGCACAGCATAATGGAACCAAACTAGTGGGCTGAAATGGATCCTCCCCATGGCACTTCGTCTGATTTTATTGGCATTTGTGTTTCTGGAGAAACCGTCAAAAGTTGCCAGTACAAAGCTACCACTTGCCCTAAGTGTCAAAAGAGGAGAATGAAGGATTTCCTGCTTTTCCTGAGGGGAAACATATAATGATGTGATGCACCATTGGGGGGGGGGTATTACAGGCCTAAAGGCAGGACAGTCACATATATAAAAGCGTATTGAAAGTGGAAGACGTTTTTCAAACTATGCCAAATAAATGCTAATGTAAACTTCAGATCAGATCACATAATTAAGCTACTGACTTGAAGCCTTCGTCTCCTCATCTGCAATATGCAATATGAAGGATAATAATACCTTACAAAGTTATTGTAAAGATTAGAACTTGAAAATGGTAAACACATACCAAGTAATGTTGTTATAGTAAAGGTAAAGGTACCCCTGCCCGTACGGGCCAGTCTTGACAGATTCTGGGGTTGTGCGCCCATCTCACTTAAGAGGCCAGGGGCCAGCGCTGTCCAGAGACACCTCCGGGTCACGTGGCCAGCGCGACATCGCTGCTCTGGCGAGCCAGAGCTGCACACGGAAACGCCGTTTACCTTCCCGCTGGTAAGCAGTCCCTATTTATCTACTTGCACCCGGAGGTGCTTTCGAACTGCTAGGTTGGCAGGCGCTGGGACCGAGCAGCGGGAGCGCACCCCACCGCAGGGATTCGAACCGCCGACCTTTCGATCGGCAAGCCCTAGGCGCTGAGGCTTTAACCCACAGCGCCACCTGCGTCCTTAAATCAGAGGTGAACTGGATTCAGCTGGTGGGCCAGTTCTTCTTCTCTATGTCCTACACCTGGACAGGACCACCAACCTGTCAATCACCTGATGTCAAGTGATCCCTTTTGGCCAACCAGGTTTGAAATCAAGCAGTGCAAGCAAAGATACAGCTCACATATTGCAACTGAATCAGCTGATCACCAGGTCTTGTTAAATCTTGTGCATACAAGTGTCACACAAGACCCAACAACTGTCAGGTCCTGCAGTGTGCTATTCAAGGAGCTTTACAAGACCCAATTAACATCAGACTGTCAGGGTGCTTTGCAAGAGACTTAGCAAGACCGGATGATCAAGGGTCTTGTGTGTTCTCAAGACCCAGTGATGAGCTGAGTCATGCCTGCAAACCTTGTTTTAGCTGAACCAGGTCTTGACCTGCCCCACACCTGATGTCAGGCATAATGTGAATGGTCAAGAATTGTCTGAAATGGCCTCATGGGTCAAATGAGGAGGCCTGGTGGGCGTAATTAGGTCCACAGGCTGGGGATTCCTCACCCCACCTTTAAGCCTATCATATACAATTTGAGTCACCAGTGTGATGTTGTTGGACTCCAACTCTCATCTGTCATCTGGTTATTCTAACACTTCAAACCCAGGTATAAGGTTCACCCTGAAGAAGAGATAAAGACAGCAGGGAGGACTGGGTCTTCTGATATCCACTCAAGGAAGCCAGGTGTTCATGCCAACACTGTCCTGCCCATCTGTAACTCCTTTTCTAAGTGGGAGCACATTATACCTATTGGGTTTTTGGAGCATATTCGGTCAACCCTTAAGATTTTTCCATTGTTCTACAGGCATACTTCACAAACGCAGATGGTTCTGGTGGGAGCCAGTGAGAGCTTGCACATCTCAACAAATTGTAGCAGGTCTTAGCTCTCTGGGACACCCTTGCTGAAGCCCTCAGACACTCTCTCTGCACCTGAACACCTCTTTTGCTTTTTATTTGTGCATTATTGCCTGAAATTGTGGACCCAAAGTTGCTGATGTGTTACTACTATTACACACCACCCCAATCTCTGCTGAGATTCCAAGGGTCTCAGGGTTATGTTTCCATTGGAAATTCAGACATGACAGAGGCTGTAGCATTTTAAGATATGTTTTACAGATATATGCACCTAGAGTCTTCCACAGAGAGGGAGAGAGTTCAAAGCATTACTTCTCAAGCAGGGCTTGTTCCCAACACCAGCACAGTATTACAGTCCAAGACACTGAACATGCCATTCCTGTGCCTCTCTCCCAGCCTCTCAAGATGGTTCTGCCCTTCAGCTCCCCCATATGGGGTTCTGCCCACTTCCCTTCCTTCTTTCCAGAAAAGAAGAGGAGGAGGAGGAGGAGGAGTTTGGATTTGATATCCCACTTTATCACTACCCGAAGGAGTCTCAAAGTGGCTAACATTCTCCTTTCCCTTCCTCCCCCACAACAAACACTCTGTGAGGTGAGTGGGGTTGAGAGACTTCAGAGAAGTGTGACTGGCCCAAGGTCACACAGCAGCTGCATGTGGAGGAGCGGAGACACGAACCTGGTTCACCAGATTACGAATCTACCGCTCTCAACCACTACACCACACTGGCAGAAAGCCCTGCCGAAACTCAGACCTTCCTCCTGCCATCTCACACCCCCATCACCTTGGTTTTACACAGACCTGGGGGGGTTCCTCCTGAGGTGATAATGACTGTCTATTGTTTCATAATGGCCTACAGTGGTACCTCTGGTTATGAACGCTTCGAGTTACGAGCTCCACTAACCCAGAAAGAGCTGCTCCTGGTTGCGAACTTTGCCCGAGGATGTGAACAGAAATCGCGCGCTGGAGGTGTGAACTTAGCGGGAGGCCCCATTAGCAAAAGATTAAGGTTTCAGATTAAGGATGGACCTCTGGAACACATTAAGTTCGTACCACTTTACATTCAACTGGCCCAAACAGGCTACTTTGCATGGACTACACTCAGAAGAACTACTGTACAGTAGTACCTTGGGTTACAGATGCTTCAGGTTACAGACACTTCAGGTTACAGATTCTGCTAACCCAGAAATAGTACTTTAAGTTAAGAACTTTGCTTCAGGAGGAGAACAGAAACCGTGCGGCGGCGGCAGCAGGAGGCCCCATTAGCTAAAGTGGTACCTCAGGTTAAGAACAGTTTCAGGTTAAGAATGGACTTCCGGAACGAATTAAGTTCTTAACCAGAGGTACCACTGTAGTCTGTATTTTCTCTTCAATGTCACAAATATTGCCTGAATACTATGATCTATTAATTCCTGCTATTCACTAATATACTGTAGTACTCCAAATCTGTAACAATACAGACTGGAAATGTTCAGCTGAAAGCATGGAACATAATTTCAATTAATTAAATAGGAACAGCAACAATTTGCCTCTTAGACTGTAAATATGGGTACCCACTCCCCTGACAGGAACCATATGAAAGGGCATGTCTCCTATGTAATAATGTCATAGGCAAGGATTACATGGTTTCGTGGAGTTACATTTTGTTCACACTGAAACAGATGCATGTGTCAATCAAGCTTTAAAATAAAGGAAGTAGAAGCGTGTCATACCCCACTAAATTTCACTTTGAAATTTCCATGCAAGTGCTGCGAAACAGCTTCTGCCAGCTATATTAGGCTCCCTCGGCTGCTGAAAAACAAACAGCAGCCACCACCAAGTGTCTTATATGTATTACATTAAACAAGCGTGACAGTTGGAGATTCCTTTTATTTGGCAGGATTTTGAATAGCTTCTAAGCTCAATTTGAAAACAGTGTTTGAAATACTGTTTTAGATTTTTCTCTAAAATGGAAACCTCATTCCTTTTTAAAAAACAAAAACAAAAACCAAGAACAGCTCCTGATTCTAATTTGTTCTATGTGTGGAAAGAGTATTCCTGTATCTGAAGAAGGAAAAAATAAATTGGGGTGACACAGCCCCCAACAAGCAGCAAAAAAGGAAAGAAGCAAAACTCCATAGGGTTTTTTTGTGGTGGGGGTGATTTACACAATCCGCCTAAAATTAATCCAAATGGCAGACGTTTGTACAGAATGCAGAAACTGATGGTCCATTGGCCTGATTTATGCATATACAGATTGAAGGTTAATATAGTGGCCAGTGCAGACCTTTACTATTTACTAAGATCGCTACCTATGAAAAAGAACTTGCGCTGAAAAATGATCAATGGATTAATTAATTAATTAATTAATTGTAATATTCTGTAAATCAGGCAATTGGATTCACTATGGAACAAGTCTGTAAAGAAACCACCCTTCTCCCAACAATTGAGAGGATCTCCCTTTTCTCTTTTTCTTTTGTCATCCCCATTTGTAAAACTTAGCCAAACAAAATCTGGAACCGGTTGCCTTGATGACCTATGTGCAATTTATCAGCCCTTTACATCCCGAAGAATATCGTTTGATTGTTTTTTTTAAACATTTCTAAACCATGGCTTAACCCAAACATGGATCCCAGGACAATATACATAAAAATCAAAATGTAAATTCAAGATTTGAACAAACTAACAGTCAAAACAGAAAAATAAAATCTAAATGATACTACATAAGTCAGCTGGTTTTTTGAAGTGCTGTAGTGTACTAAAGTTTACAGGAGTTCTAGGCTCTCCTTTTTGAGGCTCATGTGTTAATCCCTCTCCTCTCACACAAAGGGAAGCTTACGTCAGTGCTTTACTTCCTTGGTAGCTAGCAACACAGCCTTGGAAACCAAACCTCCCACCTGTTCCTTATGATGCCTTCATCCAAATATTGCTGGTGAAATATGGGATCTAGCCATGGGAAAGAAGCACACTTGATCCACTAGTAATATAGGAACTGGGCCCATGACTCCTCAAAGAAGTGCTCATACATCAAAAGCTGGCAATCCATTTTTTGGGGATTGTGACTGTACTGTGGGGAATGGGGGGAGGCATTTGAACAGTATATTCCCACAATACATCAATACCTTTGCTTGAATATACTGCCCCCTCACTCCCAGTGAGTGGACTAACACATGGAAAGAATAAAGTGTTCAACTGGTCTTCCTCACTCCAGAACAGATCATGTGATTCGGCTCCACCGAACCTCAGAGTTTGTAGATTTGGAAGTCTGAAATACATGCTACATAAGTGCTGAGGTAAAACAGGTTACTAAACAGGCTTGCTCAACTTTCATCAGCAATGCAGGGTGGCTCAATAAACCTCTTGTGTTGTCCTGTTGATTGGTTCATTGTTGCTGTTGTCATTAGTGTGCATTTTGTGCCTTCTTGTCTCCTATTGGTAGGCAGAGCAATCCTATGGTGACAAAGGCATCAATTCCTAGGGGCCGAGGCATGTTGCCCCCCAACTTTTTTAGGGGGTCGGCCCCCCAGTGTTCAGAGGGTGGAGGAGGGAGAACACAGAGCAGGACGTATTTGGCTGTGCCCCCTGGCTCCTTGTGAAGTTGTGTGTGTGACATCAGGTCATTGTGTTGGGCCCCTGTGATTTCCAGAAGTTGGTGCCTATGTTAGTGATATGGGACAGAGTTTCTTGTGTTTGGGTGTATGTGTATGTGTGACGATTCAGTGGCAGAGCTCCTGCCACTTCCTAAGCCAGTTTACTGCAGCCAAAGCAGAGAATGGGGCTGAACTTTCCCCCCATACCTTTAATGGTTCTCCCACCCCTCCCATTGCAGTGCAGGACTCCTTGTGGGGTGGGGAATGTCTGGGAAATTTGGATACTTGGGACCCTACAGAGTCTTGGACACCCTGACATGCTCCCAATAACTTTATTATAGACTCCAATGTCAGCACATCACTAGAAGAACATCTATGATTTCCACCTTTTCTAGAGGGCTTCTGTAAGCAAATGTGCCTTTTCAGTTTAATGCCACAGATGGGCTTTTAGATTAGGACTTGTGGGCCATGGAGCTCAGTGGGAGACCTTGGATCAGCCACCATCCCTCAGCCTAACCTACTTTACAGGTGAGGATAGATTGAGGATGAGGAGAACCATGTTTGTCACCTTAAGAGCTTTGGAAGAAAAGTGGGATGTATATGTACACTTTTCACCAATAAAATAATTTCACCAATGAGTTCCCCTCTCCAGAGGTGGAGGGCACCACATGCCCCTCAGCCAGCCTTTAAGATTGCAAGAAGAGACCTGCCAGAGCAGACAAAGGTTCATCTGGTCCAGAATCCTGTTCTCACAGTGGCCAATCGGATGCATGTGGGAAGCTTGCAAGGAGGACACAAGTCACAGGGCTTGGGAATCACTTCAGTGGGTATTCAGAGGTATAAGCAGTCCTTTTTTTCTAGGGGGTACACAGTACTGGTATACCTGAAGGAGCATCTCCACCCCCATCGTTCAGCCTGGACACTGAGGTCCAGCTCCAAGGGCTTTCTGGCAGTTCCCTCACTGCAAGAAGTGAGGTTACAGGGAACTAGTCAGAGGGCCTTCTTGGTAGTGGTGCCTGTCCCGTGGAAGCCCTCCCATCAGATGTCAAGGAAATAAACAACTATCTGATTTTTAGAAGACATCTGAAGGCAGCCCTGTTTAGGGAAGTTTTTAATGCTTGATGTTTTATCGTGTTTTTAATATTCTGTCGGGAGCCACCCAGAGTGGCTGGGGAAACTGAGTCAGATGGGCAGGGTATAAATAATAAATAAATAAATAAATAAATAAATAAATAAATAAATAACTAGCAGATGCTTTTTTCTAGAAGAGAAGCACTGGTCAAAAATGTAGCACTTACTGTAGGAACCATGAGAACTGGCATCTTTTTTCTAGAAGAAAACCACTGGTTATAAGGCAGTTATCTCAGTTAGTTGGGACGCAGGTGGCGCTGTGGGTTAAAGCCTCAGCGCCTAGGGCTTGCCGATCGAAAGGTCGGCGGTTCGAATCCCTGCGGCGGGGTGTGCTCCCGCTGCTCGGTCCCAGCGCCTGCCAACCTAGCAGCTCGAAAGCACCTCCGGGTGCAAGTAGATAAATAGGGACCGCTTACCAGCGGGAAGGTAAACGGCGTTTCCGTGTGCGGCTCTGGCTCGCCAGAGCAGCGATGTCATGCTGGCCACGTGACCCGGAAGTGTCTCCGGACAGCGCTGGCCCCTGGCCTCTTAAGTGAGATGGGCGCACAACCCCAGAGTCTGTCAAGACTGGCCCGTACGGGCAGGGGTACCTTTACCTTTACCTTTATCTCAGTTAGTTAGATGATGGTGCTGATAATGCCAAGGCTGTAGGTTTGATCCCCGTATGGGACGGCTGCATATTCCTGCATTGCAGGGAGTTGGACTAGATGATCCTCAGCGTTCCTTCCAACTCTACAATTCTATGATTTTATGTCCCAACTGCTTCTGACACTATAGTACAGCTTAATCCTGGCTGGCAGCCATGGATATCCTTAACCTCCATAGATTTGCATAAACCATTTTTTAAAACATCCAACTTGGTAACTATCAATATACCTTGCAGTAGCAAATTCCATAGATTAATTATGTGTTGTGCGAAAATTTGCCTTTGGCCAGTTCTAAGAGCTCAAGCTTAATTGTATTAACTGCTATGCTTTTATTTTTGCTTTATCATCCTGCTTTTTTTAAAAAAAAAAAATGTAAACTGCATTGAAGGCCATGTCAATAGGAAGGTGGGATTTTTAACATATATATATATATATATATATATATATATATATATATATATAAATAAATAAGCAAAATAAAACACTGGAGACATGCTTTCGCTGTCTCTGAACACCTGAAATTTGCTCCCTTTTAATGGATTTTAAAATGTGAGTCTGTCTGGCTTTAAAAGAGGCAATATTTTTGGATCAGCTGCAATGCACTTTGTCTCCCCTAATCTGTAATTTATTTATATCAGCGGACCAAAGCTATAAATTCAGCACTGACACGTTTCATAGTGTGAACCTCCCGATCTACACTAATCCCCAGATTAGATATTGAAGTGCTGCTTCAATTGTGCAGCATTATCGCATCCTATCAGTTGGCCTCTTTTCAAACTGTAGCATTTATTGACAATACTTTCAAAGCTGTTGCTAAGTTGTGAGCACTCCGCCTTATCGGTTCCTGCTTTTACAGCATCACTTAGGTAGACCTTGCTGCAAGCATCGCTATACTCCTATCGCTGACAAAAATGATGTGTGTTGTTTGACCTTTGTCTTCTGCTCCATGCATAGTAATTTCTTTTTTGGCAACGATCCGACAAGCTGATTTCTCTCCCTCTCTGTCTTTCCGTCTATCTGCATTTCAGTAGTTGCATATAGGAGTAACCTGAAATCTGCTGTTGTTAATGGGCTTTGCTTAATATCCACATTTTCCCTTTGGTTGATGAACTGAATTGGACTTTGGAAAAAATTGTTGTTTTCTTGTAGGGGTGGAGGAGAAATTTGATCCATTTTGCATTTAAAGATGAACCTACCTAAATAGAACTTTCCAATATAATACATGGACCAGAATATAGCAGTCTTTCAGAATTAATACTTATTTAAATTTTGCAGTGCAGTTCTCCTGGTAAGTAGTGTGTAAAAAAAATAGATAAGCTAGGGTAAAGTGTTCATAATACATGCATATATTGCTGAACTTAACACTCTAACCACTATACCACATTGTCTCTAATGGAAGCTTACCTCCTGGATGTAATAGAAGCTTTGAGGAGCAATTTACAAGGCAGTTTCCATTAAAAACAGAATGTCATACCCTTCAACATGCCAGATCCAGAACACTATATTCCTGGTCTGAAATCCCACATGGATCATGTAACCAGTGAGAGATCACAGACCCTGAAAAAAACACTTTTTCGGGCACAACACCCCAAAACACAGATTTTGGAACACTGCACAATATTGCAGTCCTGAAAAAAAAATGTTTTTTTCAGAATGAGGTCTTGGCCCAAGATTGCACAAGAGCAATGCTCCCAAAATGGCCATCATGGTCTTGTGGGGGGTGGGGCGAGGAATGGGGTGTCAGGATTCTTCCAGGGCAGTTGATGGGTATAGAATGTGTCCCAAATAGATTTGAGTGCATATACATGCAGAGGACATAATGTCTGGACATTCTAGGCTAAGAGGACACAGAAACCAAGAGCTGTGTTAACGATGCCATAATTTGCGAGGTCTTGTTCAGAGGTTAACTTTGGGCTAAAGCACCGATCCAACAAATAAAACCAGAAACAAACAAAAGCCCATCAGTCGTGGACTCCAATGCCTGCCTGCTCAGAACAAAGTCTCACTGAGTTCAAAGCAACTTGCCCCAGATAATTGCGTATAGGATAGGACTGCAGTCTAACTTGGTATAATTCAATTACCATCCATTTGGTTCTTACAGAACCCCCTAGAGCTTAAGAAGACCCATCACTTCCTTCTTGGCACTGCACATATCTGTCACATCGCAATCTTTAAACAAGGGTTAGCTGAGAATGCATTTTAGCTCCCATGATTCAGCGTGGATTTTGCATACAATGTGGACAAGCCAAACAGTGGCAGATGCAGATATACGTCTGTATGTCATGCAGATGGTGATGTAAAGCTCAGGATTTACTTGTGGTTCTGCCTGTCGTAACTGACAAGTCCTCTGCTTTTTGCCAACTCTGGATAAGGCAGGATCAATCTGAAATAAGAAAACTCTAACTTGGCCTAGTTGTCAAGTGAAGGAGACTGAGATCCAGAGACATTGCTGCACAGTAGTTTGATCACATGAAAATGCTCACCTGCTTCTCTTGCCATTCCCTTCCTCTCTCCATGTCATCACCCTTGCTGCCTATTTGAGATTGTAAACTGGTTGGGGCCAGGGACCCAAGGCTTCAGTCCCATTGTAGTATCAGTAACAGCAGCTCAGATCCAAAGGATGTTGCTTGCACTGAAGCCCTATTGACATGAACTAGATATACATTAATCACAACCAGCTTGTTCTGTCAAGGCACAGAATGAAAGCATACAACCCTACCTGAGAACGTCACAAGTTCTATAATGACAGAAAGTCAGGATACAAATGTAATAAATAAAGAACAAAATAATAATAATAATAATAATAATAATAATAATAGTACAATGACAATATCACATGTTGTGACCAAAATGAATAATAAAAAAAGCATTTCTTATAGCGGCAGAACCAGGTCACCTAATTTTAAAAAGTTTTCAACCATGCACCACCGGAAGCCTGCTGAAAATTGCTAAAATTCTAGTTTATTTGAAAGCCATTAGCACAGGAGTCAGATGGGGCTCCCTCAAGAGGGCATTCCACAGTCTGCACTCAGATTAATAGTGGAGTTAGAGAGAGTGAGGACGACACAGACCAGGTCCTTGGTTGTAAATCTGTGTGTATGGGCAGGTTCATATTCACGGAGATGGCCCTTCAGATAGCCAGAGTCAAGGCCTTTAAAGGTATCTGCTCATCATTGCACAGCATTGCTGAATAGATAACGCGCACTGTGGCATGCTGATTACTTAGCCAGTTCACTGCTGTTCAACCACAAAGGCATGATCCAATGTGTAAATACTACCCCAAAGCTCTGATGCATCCATCCTTCACAGGTGGTCAGATCTTCAGGAAAAGTA
Source organism: Podarcis cretensis (assembly GCF_951804945.1). NCBI lineage: Eukaryota > Metazoa > Chordata > Lepidosauria > Squamata > Lacertidae > Podarcis > Podarcis cretensis. Next base: position 26,387,362 of record NC_137178.1, read on the forward strand.
AGTTCTGCTTAGCTATATCAGCTTCATAGGTATGAAGTTCGTGTGCTCTGGCAAGGCTAGAATAGTACATTCAAGTCCCAAAGAGATGTGCGACATTAACATGGAGAAGGTCCCCAGCTCAGTGGCAGCATGCGAGATTTGCAAGCAGATGGTTCCAGGTTCAAACCTGGCATCACCAGGTAGAGTTGGACAATAACCTTCTCTCAAATCCTAGTGTGCTGCCAGTCAGAATAGGTAATACTGAACTATATGGACTAATGGGCTGACTCAGCGTACAACAGCTTCCTATATTCTCATTCACACACAACTTTGGGAACCATTTCCTCCCATTAGGAAACTGTGGGGCAAAGTTTGTACCACAGCTTGGTTGACCTTTTATAAGGCCATGAGGGTACACTGCTGGCTATCTCTCTGAGCTATATTCAGAGATGCCAAATGCAGCCTTCCAGGCTTTTCTATCTAGCCTTCCAGTCTCCCTTACAGTATATATAAATAATTTTCTGGAAGTGTCAACTCAGTACAAGCAAAACATTCCTGTTCGGTTGAGATCAAATCAACCATCACCAGGAAAAGAGCATTGACTTGATATCACCACTGAAAAATAATCTGCTGCATTTCTGAGTTCATTTAGTATAAATTGCAACAGTAGTTTATATCTTCAAACCAAAATAGATGTAGAAAAATTGGTTCACCTTACATTTCAAACAGACGGTTCTTGATATATGTTCCCGAGCTGCTGTTTACATCATGGAGAAAGAACATGGAACAGGTCCAATGGCAAAACTCCACATTTTTGACTGATGATAATAGAACGCAGCTGTACTCTGGCCCATCTATGAATGGAGATAATTTATCATTCATCCTTTCACTTAAAAAGAAAGTATGTTTAAATAATTTTTGTCCTTTGAAAGAATGATTCGCCAAATGTACAAGCCGAGGCAACATATCTGCTTCTCTGGAACAGGGAAGAAGGAATGGAGAGTATTCTCTTGAGGACAGAAAATCGCAGGGCCCTCTCATGCATGTGTAGCTTGGAGGATGAGGGCTTTAGGGTGCAGTGGCCAGACTTGTCAAATTAGTCTATTCATAATGTAGATACCTTTTCAAATCTATCTCCTTGCCATTTCTTATTTATTGAGAAGAAATGGGTATGACCAGTACTGATAGAAAACAGCAGTGCAAGGAATAGATTAACCAGGGCTCTCCATGGTCAATATTATAAATCATAAATGGGAGTCTCATGTTATGTAACATCCCACAAGCTGATATACTAGTTGCTTGTTAATGTAAATATGGTAAGTGGGGTTCCCCCACTCCCCAATCACTTTTCAGATTGAAAGTCTTGTTGCAAGCATTATTCAAACTAATTTTAAATCTGAGAGCTCAACTTGCATGCATCAGCCAATGAAATACAGGTAACTCGCAACTTCCACAGAATTGGGCCTACGGCATGGCTCCTAGTGTATTTGAAATGGGCACCTGAGCCATAAGGGCTAGATTTCTCCATTACTTAGAAGAGTCAAGGCTTAGTAAAACTGTGTCCAGACTATGTCACTTTAGAATGCAGGTGGGGGCTCAAGTGACTGAAATATTTCTCCCTGCAAAAGATTTCTGCCACTTAAAAAACCAAGCTATCACTGGAAGCAGTTTTGCATAGTCATCTTCTTCTTAGCATTCTGGGAATGGGCTTATGATGTGTAAGGAGTTTTGGTTTGTGGAGAGTCAGAGAACTTAGAATTCAATTACATAGGCTGTGTATGAATAATACAGTTAAAGCACATTCTTCTTCCAAAAATAGTCCTGGGAAGTATAGTTTAAGGGTGTTGAGAATTGTAGTTTTATGAGGCTGTGGGGCTGTGTAGTGGGGGGCAGGCTGGAAAGGGGAAGCAGGAAAGTATTGTCAAACTTCAGGAAGCTCAGCCCCCTTACCTCTTGTTTTTCCGAAGGCTATGGGGACATGGATGATTTGGCTAAAATTAGGAGGGGTCAAGTCAGGAGGTGAGACTTGAGGACGTCGTTAATGGTCTCATACCTTTTCTTCCACTGATAAGGAGGCTGGAAGAAACGGTGGACAGCTCAGATGCAGTGAAATAAGGGTAGAGGAAAGCAGTAGATTGAACCATAGCTGTCTACTAGGCAAAGCAGTGGGGTGTTTGAAATAGAGAAGAAAAAGAGGATTTTTTTAATGTGTCTTGAAGTTTTAGGAACTTTTGTTTATGTCTGCTATAATATAAGGCTCTGAATATTACTGCAAGGCACAATCACTTATCAGACTAAGAAAGATATTCCCCGTTTGGTTACAAATTGAATTATGAGATGCTCTGTTGCCAAAAATAAAAGCTGAGTATAAGATTTTGGCAAAATGCACTTTCAACATCAGGCATGAATCAGTCAAACATGAAAGAAATCTTTCACAATGAAATCCAGAAGATTTACAGGGGCAAGCAGGGCTTTCTCCCTTTTTACAGTCCAAACTTGTAGATTTATTCCCTTTAATACATGAGTCAGAACGAAATAGGGCACAGAGGTTGTCTGGGAGCCAGGCTGTGACTTAGTGGTGAAAAGGATTTTTGTCAAAAGGCACACCTGATAGATTGCCTGTGAAAAAGAGCCAGAAGGAACGGGATCAGAACACTCTGTTCTAGAGTCATGTATGGCTTGTACAGCAGACATAGGCAAACTCGGCCCTCCAGATGTTTTGGGACTACAACTCCCATCATCCCTAGCTAACAGGACCAGTGGTCAGGGATGATGGGAGTTGTAGTCCCAAAACATCTGGAGGGCTGAGTTTGCCTATGCCTGTTGTACAAGTTGCCTACGGTAAGAAAAGGCTTGCCTAGTGGTTAGAGGGAAGGTATTCAAAATGCTCCCATCTTTCTGTGTGTTCACATGTACACAGATCAGGAAGCCAAAATATACCCTGGCTACATCATTCAGTGGTCACCAACATGGTACTTTCTGTGGCAGTCACAAAAGGTCTCCATAAATATCCCCTCAAAAATCCACAACGCACAAGAGTCTATTTCCTCTTCCTGCTCAGTCCTTGTTTGCATTGGTTCAATCTCTTCTGCCGCCACTTGAGCCAATCACCAGCCAATCACTGCATCCAGATTCAGATGTGGGCAGAAGCTGCAGAACCATTCCAGGCTTTCTTTCTTTTTTGCCTGCGTCTGTCTCTTGACACCTTCTCTTCCTGAGCGCCCATTGCCATGTTTTGTGGAGAGGTATCTGTGGGGGTGAGGGGCTGCTTTTGTTGTGTGTTGACAAGGAGGAGGAGAAGGAGTCATTGCCCACCCCCTCAGCCTTCCAGAACTGCCCTGCCTCTGGTCAGCTTGGCCGCAAGTCTTTTTTATGGCAGGAAAAAACATCCTGGTGTGGCTTCTTGACCACTCTTGTTGCGTTTGTTTTGTTAACTTTTTGCCTCTTTCTTGTCCTTATTCGTTTGTTGTGTTGTTTCCCCATCTCTGCTTATAGAATCGTAGAACCGCCCCCCCAAGGGTCATCAAGTCCAACTGCCTGCAGTGCAGGAATCCAGCCCACAGCCGTACCTGTGGGGGCTTGAACCACCAACCCTCTGGTGAACAGACACATTCACCCATGGTGTGCTTAGTTTAAATAAATAAATAAATAAATAAATAAATAAATAAATAAATAAATAAATATTCATTCATTCATTTATTAGGGAGCACACCCTAATAAAATGTACTGCAGCAGCCTATGCCAACAACAGCCATTTTGTGACTGGTGGCCACTGTGCTTTCTCAAAATTACAAATATGTCCACTGGCCTCAAAATTTTAGTGACTCTGGTGTAATTTCATATCACCTCCTAAACAGCACTCCAGTTGGACTGGAGCCTATGTTTAAAAATAAATAAATGCTCACGAGTCCTCTTAGAAAAGGTTGATGTAGAAATCAAATTATACTGCCATGCAGTGCTTCAGACTATGTTAATATGAAGAAAATATGTGCAAAGAAGCACAGTTCAGCATTTACTTACGCTTACTTCCAGGTATTACCAGATTACTGCCGTGATTAGTCTCCAAAAGGTAAATGGGAGGACATTACAAATGGCAATTGAATGTTTGTAGTATTGGGCTTCTTGGCAGAAATATTACTCAGTTTAACAGTACATCTGCTGTGGGGGGGGGCGGAGGGATGAACTCCCCTTGGCCATGAATGCCTATTTTTCCAAGAGAGCTTGAAATGGGCCTAAAATATTATTAGACTAATGATTAAATGAGGTGTGTGGAGACATGAAGGTCTTGCTCTTCTAAATACATAAGGGAGGAATGGAAGTGGCTAGAGGCGGGATAGATCTCAGAACTGAATGCCCGTTAGCTCTAATGAGAATTACTCATTTAATTCCTTCATGTTCCATGTGGGAGATGAGGGTCCCTGTGCTGTAAAGCAAAAGAATCGTGGTGACCCACTTACTGAACAATGTGACCTTAGCTGCACCTGGGGGACATCTTCAATGAGTCTGTAAACATAACTGTAGAATGTACTTAACAGCTCAGCACACATGGAAATTGTATAAGCAGAAATAGCCTTATCCCTACTCTTAAAACAGTTTTATTTTTTAATGGTATGAGGGCAATTCGAAAGCACCTCAGCCTCATATGAAGCACAATATTTTGGAGTTTAGTGAAATATAGTTGGATACTAATGATGTAAATCATGTCCTTATGTTTCTGCATTTTGTAGGAATTTATGTCATGTGCCAAACTATTTTTTTATATATCATTGTACATTTGTGGAGGTTAATTTTCTCTGTTAGATCAAAATTCACCAACATGTAGGGAAAAAAGAAAATATATTTGTAGGTGGCAGCCTGGGTATGTGGGTGTGTGGGTGTGCTAAATAGTTGATTTGAAATACTACATTTGAGTGAAACCCAGTTGGCAGCACAGTTTGCCTCAATTCTTTATCCTCTTATATAACTGAATGTGCTGTAATTAGCATAAGTCTCTTATGAGCTAGTTGGTTGCACCTGGAGTGGATGTGAGTCACCAGAAGCCATTCGTTTAAATGTCTCAGAGCATCATCTTAAAACTGCATGTCTGTGCCATGGTCCAGGCCAACTGAAAACTCCTGGACAAGCTTTCACAAAATGTAAAAAAGCACACATAGATGTCTATTTGCTATCAAACATTAATGACACTATAGGAGCCAACTCATAGGAGCTGAGGTCACTTTGGGCCCCCAAGTAAAATATTTGAGGGGACAGGCCTCCCGCCCCCCAAAAAGTAGATGGGCATTGCCATTCAATTGGTGTGTGCGTGCTGCATCTTGGATCAATTATGTGGGGCAGGGCTTACCTGCCCCCCCCCAATATTTTATTCAAGTTGGCACCACTGAATGGTACCTTCTTCTGAATAATGCTTTGTGGCAAAAAAAATTCACCAAGCCAAATAATGAATTATGCCCTTGTCACTTTCATCCTGAGTAACTGACAGACGTAGAATGCTTTTGGTTCATTTGTGTAAAAGAAAGATAAGCACGCACGCACACACGCACGCACACTACTACAGTGGTACCTCGGGCTAAGTACTTAATTCGTTCCGGAGGTCCATACTTAACCTGAAACTGTTCTTAACCTGAAGCACCACTTTAGCTAATGGGGCCTCCTGTGGCCGCCGCGCCACCAGAGCACAATTTCTGTTCTCATCCTGAAGCAAAGTTCTTAACCTGAAGCACTATTTCTGGCTTAGTGGAGTGTGTAGCCTGAAGTGTATGTAACCCAAGGTACCACTGTATTCATTAAAAAAAAATAGAACAATTTACAGCAGTTGTACATAAACCATACAACAGGAACCATACAAAAATGTTTAAATCACCAATAAGCTTTTATGAGAAGATGTATTCTTAATTGCCTGTATAAGCCGGCTGGAATAGAAAAGTTTTCAAGAGACATTTAAAAGTTGACCCAGAAGGCGCCTGCTGAATCTCTATTGGCAGAGTACTCCAGTACTGGACTGATGACACTCAAGGCTCAGTTCCTTGTTGCTGTCAAATGAGCCTCGCCAACTTGGGGAAATGACCAGTGCATTGTATCCATCAGCACCAGCTGATAGACTTCGCCTTAAATAATCTAAGCTTTTTCTTTCTTGAGCACTATTATCTAACTGCCTAATATCTCTCATTTCCATTAGAGTCAAACTCCAGCATTTAAAAAAACTGTTTATCTGGAACTTTCACTTATGCTTCTTGAACTATAGTTAACACAAATCAGCCCTTTTACACCAACTATGTACCTCAGTTATTTGAACAAAAGTTTGCTCATGTAATAAAGCTCAAAAATGGTTTCTTCTGTCGTGACTTTTTTTTAAAAAAAGAAAACATACGAGTCACATATAAAGGGGAAATGCTTACTGTAAGGCAGGTATAAAAACCTTTTAAATATATTACAATTATTTTAGAAAGAGATCTAAGGCCAAATACTTGTTTTCCAGTTCAGAAATACTTTTGTTATTGTTGTCGAAAACATGAAGCAGAACAATTATTTGGATGCTAAGTTTTAGGTTATATTGTATGGGCTACTGAACTAAAAACCTAAGACTTCTGCTCATATTGCCCAGCCTTCTCTTCTCACATTGGCCAGCCAGAGACTGTTACTGGCTCTGACAGTGGAAGTAGAACACACAAACCATGGCTAACAACCACTGATAGCCTTACCCTCTATGAATTTGTCAAACCCTCATCATCATTTTGTCCTTTGCCTCGGGCAGCAAAATTTCTTGGGCTGCCATTAGGCCCTTCCCTCCCATGCTCACCTTCCTTCCTTCCTTCCTTCCTTCCTTCCTTCCTTCCTTCCTCTTTCTTTCTTTCTTTCTTTCTTTCTTTCTTTTGGTAGCAGGGCATGACATAGGCCTCTCTGTCCTGCCCTTTGACTGGAAAGGTACCTCCAGGGAGCTCCATTCAAACATAATTGACATAGATGCTCACCTCCTAGCTCTCTCCTTGATTTGTGGTCTGAGTGGTGGTTGCTCTCCATCAAAAGTACTCTGATCTGTTCAAAGATTTGAGGTGTCCAGGAGACTAATGCGCCCAAGCCTTAATGCTGAACCCATTGTTTAGCTAATGGTGAAGAGCCTTTCCGAGACCTAGATGAACTATAGTGGCAATATTATTTTATCCATCCGTTGGCAGGATTTGGTGAACCCTTCTGTTATCTATTTGTGTACTTGTCTGATGTTCTCAATTTTTCTCCTCTAATGGGTTCTGCCGAGACGAAAGCTGGAGTGTTTTTCCGGCTCGGGATGGTAGCTCCAGCAGCCCTCATGAAAACCAATATGTGTTTAACATCTAAACATAAAACAGTAGATGAAAAGGTTGAGGAAGAGATAAACAGAGACAGATGGCACAGATCTAATTAATAAAAAGAAAACCACAAACAGGGGACTGAATCTATACCACTGATTTCACGTCTAATTTAATTAAGAAAAGAAGTTTCCATGAGTTTAGCTACTGCTAGGAAATTATACATGGGAGGGAGACAGGAGGTAAGCAGAGGGGGAGGGGAGGAGGTTTGCTTAACATCTCCACCTTTTCCTTTCTGTCAAAGCTCATATATTTTGTTGGAGTTGAAAGGCACTCCACTCTTTGGCAGACATTTTGCTGGCTAGTGAGCGAATATACAAGTGATTAAGGAATTCTAGAGGCAACATTGAGAAAGAAAGCTTAAAAGCCAAAATCCAAAATCCAAGCATATAACCTAAGGTTGGAATAGGACAGTATAAGAGGGCAGTGGCCTAATGCATGAGATGGCTACAGAGGGCTAAATTACATGATGCTGATCATATCTAGAGAGAGAGAGAGAGGTGTTTCATTAAAAGCAGCTGCATAGGGGCATGATTTGGACTGAAGCCATTGTACAGCAAGAGCTTTACCGCCTTCCTCCCATTCTGTTTATCTGATTGGTTCTCCCTCCCCAAGCTAGTAGCTGAAAAGGGGGGAAAGAACAGACACCTGTGTACAGGTGCCCTCGTTGTACTCTTTCCTATGCTGGCCACTTGTGTATTGAAGAAGCAGCATTATCAAGGATAAGGCATAGATCTGCATTAAAATGTACACATGCAAATTTATATGTATAGATGCAAAGTCAGAAATTATTATTATTATTATTCAGAGAATACTTTTATAGCATCATGTGGTTCAGATATAATAGTTTCAATTAGTATAATTTAAGCAGAAATACATTGGACCATGTCTTCAACCCTTGACCTTGTCCTAGTCATAACTGGAATCCCCTCTGCCCACTATATACTGTCCTAAGTGCTCCAAGGTGGTCGATTTAATTTAAAAAATGTATCTTTTTATGCATTACTGGAACAGCAAGATGTGTAGTGCAACTATATACTTTGATTAGGTACTATATGATTAGCCACATGCTATGTCTCTGATTCCCTAGCCACTAGTTTCCCTTGTATTAGTATTCTATATTGTTTATGTGATACTGTTTATTCAGTTTTGCTTAAATTATTATATTCATTTCTTTTTCTCTTCTCCTGTTTTCCCCCTCATTTCTTGTGAAACATAAATAAGTAAATTAGCACATGCAAGTTGAATTTTAAAAAATCAGGGGAGAACAAGATGGACTTTGCTTGATGCCTGAAATATAAGAGCTCCATAATTTGAACAGCACCACAGAAAACTCCAAGACACTCAGAAAAGAGAACCAAAACATGGTTCCTTTCAATGCTAGCACCACCTTTATTAAAGTCATTGATGGGGAGGGGAGGGCTACTTTTCACAGGTATACAAAAGGAGTCTGAGTAGTTATGTTTGCATGAGACATCCTGTAAACAGTTCATAAGAAGACCCATAACAATTGATGGATGGCACAGTTAAGGCCATGGTCATAAAAAAAGAAAGAAATTTATTTCTGTCAGCATGCTTTATATTTTAATTGCTGTGTAAGATGTTAGGTCTTATAGATCTGTTAAACAATGCACAACAATAATGCCAAAATTGAAATATGTCTGGGTGCTAATTCTCACAGATAAACTGGTCAGCTAAGAAGAACTCCAAACTACCCTAGGAGTGCAAATGGAATGGTAAACATTATCACCAGGTAAAAAAGTAAGGCTTCCGCAGGGCTGCAGTAAGTAAAGATTGTTACATCTTCTGGTATTAATCATAATAAGTGCTTTATCTCCGCCTGTCATGTTTAGTTTCTGCATGCAATTTACCTCTCAAGAAAGCTGTTCACGGTATCAGTCAGGCTTATCTCAGAACTTATAGTCTTCAAGTGCCTAAATGTATTTCCACCAGAGTTCCCACAGTTAATGCGACAAAAGCCGACATAAGTGCTATTTTAAGACCATGCTGCATCCCTTTACAAAAAACAGGGTTGCTTATATTCTGACCACTCCTATCAGTTGAGTAGGAGGAAGGAAAAAACCCTCCTAGATTCCCAAACCAAACTATAGCTTCAGTGCAACTCTGCAGTTTGCTGTGGCTGCCCATGTGTCTTTCTGCTTCCCCTTCCATTTTAACTTGACACAAATTAAACTTCAGACATTCCATTTTTTCTCCAACACAGTGCTGTGACTGGCAACATGCTTGCAAAATCTGCTCAAATGTGATGATTATTTGTCAGGTAATAATAGTTGGTTGAAAAGCCTATAACTAACTATTGCTATTGGGGGAAGGGACAATCTAGACGCTGTGGTTCTCAACCTGTGGGTCCCCAGATGTTGTTGGACTACAACTCCCATCATCCCTGAGCTCTGGCTTTGCTAGCTAGGGGTGATGGGAGTTGTAGTTCAACAACAACTGGGGACCCACAGGTTGAGAAAGGCTGAAAGGGCCAATACAGTTTCTCAAGTTCCAGTCACCAGAGTGTCAAGTAGGCACTGTTATTCGCAACACCCCTTGCACACTGCCAGCCAGCACCACCAACGTCCGTTCTGAGAACACTATCCATGTGCTTGAATGATGTGGGAAAGGGCTCTGTTTCCTTTTCAGGGGAAGAAGCTCTCTACATGTCCATCAGCACCCATGGAGAACTCTTTCAGTTTTGCTTTAATTCTGCAAAGCTCTAGCTTGCACCACCCACTTGCCTGGACAAATTTAATTTGGTTCAGTCTGGTTAATTTGGATTCTCTAATTTGTTATAGTCAATAAATATAACCTGTTTACCCAAAAATATTTCTCTCTCGACTCTTTGGTGTGTTGGCAAATATCTCTCATATCCCCAGTGGCACATTGTGTCAGTGCACCTGGTTGTTAACTAGAAGGTTGCTGCTTCGTGGCTGCCCAAGGAGGCTGAGGGCAGGATTCCTGAATTGCAGGGGGTTGTTAAAAATGACCCTTGGAATCCCTTCCAGCTCTACAATTCTATGATTCTATGAAAGAGCCACTTTTGAAAAGCTAAGTTGATGAAAATTCAGCACAGCCTTTAAAAATACAATGTTCATCTTGGTATTCTGTTTCAGGAAGGGCCTTAGCTCAGTAGTGGAGAATATGCTTTGTAAGCAACCGCCCACCAATGAGGGTGAGCAGACTAATATCTCAGGCTCAGGGAAGCGGGTGGTGCTGTGGACTTGCCGATTAGCAGTTTGAATCCTCACGATGGGGTGAGCTCCCGTTGCTCTGTCCCAGCTCCTGCCAACCTTGCAGTTCGAAAGCACGCCAGTGCAAGTAGATAAATAGGTACCACTGCAGTGGGAAGGTAAACAGCATTTCCATGTGCTCTGGCATCCGTTGTGGTGTTCCGATGCTCCAGAAGTGGTTTAGTCATGCTGGCCACATGACCCGGAAAGCTGTCTGCAGACAAACGCTGGCTCCCTCAGCCTGAAAGTGGGATGAGTGCCACAACCCCAGAGTCGCCTTTGACTGGACTTAACCATCCAGGGATCCTTTACCTTTATCTCAGGCTCAGGCTCCGGCACCGAAAGGTAGGAATGGGAAATATTTCTGCCTGAAGGGCTGCTTCCAGCCAGTGTAGACAGTAGTGAGCTAGACTGAACAATGATCAAACTCTGTAAAAGGCAGCTTTCTATGCTCCTATTACGTTTGTGCCAAAATAATACGGAGAGACAGTTTGAAATATTAGCCAGCTTATAATACTCCATGCTACATGATCCTATTGCAGCATAATATTCTTATGATCTTGTAATAATCCACTCTAATTAAGCTTCCATGAGAATATTAAAATGTAATCCATACAAACGCTGGATGTTGTATATAGCAGTGACTGAAGCAGCTCTTACTTGGAGCCAGACTTCATTCTGCAGTCTTTAAATGGTTTGGACTAAGATATAAAGACAAATTGTATTGCATGTCCAAATATAATATAGTAGGACTAGTTGAATTTAAAATTCTTATGTTACAACACAAATGGTATCATAAATATTGCCAAATGTACGGTAAATGATGATGAAAGTAAAACATTTTTGGTGCTATCCAAATAAATATACAACTCTTAAGATGGTGACATTTGCAGTAGCAGCAACCAGGCCATGATAGATATGTTTTAAAAAAGCAAAAGCAAAAATAATGCTGTAATCATTTTCTGAAATTGACACAATGAGAGTTTTAAAATTCTCCCCTGCATATATATATATTTGGATTATCTTTATTTTAACATTCTAATAGTAACATACTGGAAGGACAGATCGTGAAGCTGAGGCTCCAATACTTTGGCCATCTCATGAGAAGAGAAGACTCCCTGGAAAAGACCCTAATGTTGGGAAAGATGGAGGGCACAAGGAGAAGGGGACGACAGAGGACGAGATGGTTGGATAGTGTCTTCGAAGCTACAAACATGAGTCTGACCAAACTCCGGGAGGCAGTGGAAGACAGAAGTGCCTGGCGTGCTCTGGTCCAAGGGGTCACGAAGAGTCGGACACGACTAAACGACTAAACAACAATAACAAATAGTAACATAAATGTAATTAATATTGTAATGGCTTATGGATAAACAGTGAACTTTGCTTAGTCACCAAATATTCACAGTCCTGTTCTATATTACTGCATATGCAAATACTGTTAAATCTGTTTAATCTGTTTGGGGATCCAAACCCTCTAACATATAAACATGCAAAATACTTATATTCCCCCTATTTCAAAATGAAATAAAACTGGGGGGGGGGGCTAATGCAATGCACACAATTTAAGCACACAGGTTTGTACATACTGTGATGTGGATGGGATTTAAAGTAAAGGCTCATTTCCAAATTGTGATATAGCGAAGACACGAAAGTTGCTTTGTGGTATGCCGTTCAATGGGAGTGTCCCACTAAATGAAATTGGGTGTTTGTTTCTGAATGGTCAAAGGTGCCCGCGGGATTGCACAATGCAAGCTCTTTCCCTTGACAAGGTGCCTGCTGACAACATCCTTCAGCTGATACAGGATTGGCTCTGCATGAGTATCAGAACATGAGCCCTCCTGAATTGAGACCAAAGGTCTATCTATTCCAATATCCTGTTTCACAGCTACCAATCAGATCCCCTGGGGAAGCCTGCCAGCTAGACCTGGGTGCAACAGCACTCTCCCCATAGGAACTGGTGTCCAAAGGCTTGCTGCCTCCAAGAGTGGAGGTAGAACATACCGTAGTTATCACGGCTAGTAGCTGTTGAAAGGAGGGTTTCCTCCACAGACAGGAGAACCCTGGCCTTTGGAGTAAAGCCTATGCATGCTGAAGAGATTACCTTCCAGTGGTCTGGGAAACGTTGCTGTGTGTGATGTCTTTGTGAGGACAGGTCTAGCCTACTTCGCACTTTGCATGTTTGAGACTGGTGGGTATGGAAGCTTATGGTAGGTTGGTAGGTAGGTAGGTAGGTAGGTAGGTGATAGATATTTGTTCAAAGATATACAAAAGTTCATACCCAATACAAAGTATTTTTTATAATAAATAAAAAATAAAAGAGATGTTTAATCTAGAAAGGAACGGAGGAGGAAAGAAGAAGAAAAAAGTAAAAGGGAAATAAAGAAAGGTAGGAAGAGCAAAAGAAGAGAAGGGGGAGGGGAGAAATTAAGAAAGCTAGAAAGATTTCCAGTTCTTTGTCCTGCAGCTAAATATAGTGTTCACTCATTAATAGGGTTGCCATATTTCAAAAAGTGAAAACCTGGACACAAAAACCCTTTCTTTTTTTCCAAAGCTGTAGAGCTTTTTTTAGTTTTGTCCAAAGTTCTAGATAGATAGATAGATAGATAGATAGATAGATAGATAGATATAGATAGATAGATATATGCAATGGAGATTTTGAGCTAATTTAAAGGGAAATTGCCAGAACAAACACTGCCAACATACAGCCAGATTTTAGTGTTTTCCACTTGGACACCGACTACAGTATTCGGGCTATGTCCAGGAAATTATGGATGTATGGCAACCCTACTCATTAACTTCCAATCATCCTTCTACAAACTGATATTTAAATCTTCACGTCCATATATTACAAATTTATTTCATCTTTTACACAAAAAGTCCATAGGAAGTTTCCAACCCTTAATAAATGTCAGTGGTGATTTTTATATAATTAAACATGCCCAATAATTTTATCAACCATTCCTCCATAGTAAGTGCTTAGGACACTTCCAAATGGGCTGTTTATTTGCACCAGATTTGGAAGTTGGCTCACACTTTCTAGTACAATGATCCCATCACTTTTCTAACTAAAAAAAGTTAGAGAAATATACATAGCCACCACTGGCTGGCAATGCCACGTAATCTCCATGCAATCCTCTAAGGATAAATGCTCAATAAATGGGTGGCATTGTACATCCTGCATGGAAGTTTTGGGCAAATGTATCAGCATGAGTGAGTGCTCAATAAACAGCCAGTCTGGAAACTTTGTTGCTCCATCACACTGACATTCTCATAGAAATGCAATGAATACTTGTGCTGCAGCTACATGAGCCATCAGAAAACTTAGGAAAATGTAAGATTTTGATTTCCTTTGATTGCCTGGAGAGGGAGACTGTTCAAGGAATTTAGAATGTGCAGTGAATATTTAACACACAGTCCTTCTGCTTAATCAAAACAAGAGCAAACTCTAGCTCTGAATATTTGGTTTCTTCAATGAAGCTTTGAAAAGCAATCTAAAAAGTACGTTCAACTAGTAGTGCTCAGATAAAGGCATCCTAAACATGTAATTTGCTCTACAGATTTGGCTTCCTAGAAAATGCAAGCGATATTAATATCTAGCGTATATTGCTATAATGAGTCAAAACCCATGAGTCAAAATAAGCACTAGTGTATTCCATGGCTGGAAAACAGCATTCCAGAGCTTGACCCACAGATTTCCACAGCTGCCAAGTTTTCTCCACTGAGTAGCAGAAATATCAGATTATCTGCTAGAGCAAACTGAGTGAAGAAGGCAAAGAAACCAAATGTCATAATCAGCAGAGAGGAACACTGCCAGCTTAGCATCGTCTCTGTGTTGTTGCTATTTTGGAAGGCACAAGTGGTGGCAAGACAAACCTTATCTTAGGGGCAAGCAATTACAGGATTATTGGGAAAGATGTGGGGGATATTTTGGAATAAATGAGGATCACATTGAGACCTTCAAAGAGTTCATTTCTGCTGGGCTTAAAAGCAGCACAACTTCAATTTGATATCATGCAGGAGCATAGAATCCTCTCCAGTATTCCAGGATTTTACGGGGTATGTTTGAGATTTTGAGATTTTTCTCATCTCAAATGGACTTTTTTTTTTTAATAATATTTATTCAAATTTTAACGATTACAAAGAGAAAAAAGAGAAAAAAGAAAAATAAAAAAGACAGAAAAAATACAAACAATTAAAAAAAACAACAGATCAAACCTTTACATAGCTTTCTTTCCTTTGCTTATTTCCTTGACCTCCTCACACCTCCCATTTTTGTATTCTAATTCAATTTGTTATTTCAGCAAATCCTTCCAACCTTGTTTTTATCTTAATAATTTGTCTTAATATACTATAATTTTACATTCTCTCTTTCACCAATTCATTTTTACTTAATCCTTTATGTCATTTCTGCTAAAACCACATAATTTTCTTTTCCCAACATCTTTCTAGCAATCCTTAATTTTGCAATATTTTTGAAGATAAACTTTAAATTTTTTCCAATCTTCTTCCACCGACTCTTCTCCTTGGTCCCGGATTCTGCCAGTCATCTCAGCCAGTTCCATGTATTCCATCACCTTCATCTGCCATTCTTCCCGGGTGGGTAGATCTTGTGTCTTCCAATACTTTGCGATGAGTATTCTTGCTGCTGTTGTGGCGTACATAAAAAAAGTTCTATCCTCCTTTCGCACCAATTGGCCGACTCAAATGGACTTTTTCAGTAAAATTGAGTTAGGCACAACACAGGAATCAGACCATGGGTCCATTGAGTTCAGGGTTGTCTACACGGACTGGCAGCAGCTCTCCAGGGAACATTCCTAGTCCTACCCGGAAATGCCAGGGATTGAACACAATGCCTTCTGTAAGCAAAACAGGTGCTCTATCACTGAGCTATATCTCCCACTTTCCCCCCTAAGGACAAGAGGAAGGGAGGGAGGGGATTTAAAAATGTTACACCCCCCCCCCAGTCTCTTAAATGATTCAGCATATGTCCAAGTATACAAATTCATGGAACAAAAGTCAGCCTATGTGGAGTGGAGTGGAGTGCTTCAGACCTAAGTAGAAGATCAAGGACTGGATTTAGGTTTGATGAGGCCCTAAGCTACTCATCAGATGAGTAGGTAATGGGGCCCTTTATATGTCCAGCTGTCCTTTGTCAACAACAAATTGTCACTGTTTTTTGTGTTGAACATATGCAATATGGTAATTTATGGACCAACAGGTATCTAAAGCCATTTGCACATGTTGCCATGCAACCAGTCCATGCAGAATGTAGGCACCCTATATATAGAAATGAGCAAACCAGTGATATTTTAGGGAGCAGGCTAGCAGGCAGGGCCCATTACTTACATCACAGAAGCCTACACAACACAAAACACTGTTGCTGTATGTAGGTTTTATTTTATTTGTTTTTTGTCTTATATTTTGGAAATGTACATCCAGGTTTTTTTCCCTTTAATTTTTTTTTTGGGGGGGGGGCCAAGAGAGTGGGGCCCTAAGCTATAGCTTGTTTAGCTTATACATAAATCCGGCACTGAAAGCTCTTTCTTCTTCAGGGGTTTTCTGGTTTATAAACCAAGTGGGAATTTCATTGTTGTACATAAGAACCCCTCTCCCCATGGATCCAAACTTTACCAGGATATCTTGTTCAAAGCTCACCCAAATTTCAAGAGATGTTCGCCAGTCAGCAGAGAGGGTGGAATAGATGGGGATGGATGTCACATTGCACATGGACTCTTCTGCAAACATTCTTTTGTACCCTGGCTGATATTAGGATCATTAGGTGACGGCATGTTATATTGTACATAAGGCACATATTGTATTTGTGTACAACATTAGCTCTTGCATTTGTTACATTTCTTATATTTTTCATTGTAGAAGGGAGCTTTAAGTGCCACACATGATTGAAAAGGAGGAGACCAAAGTAAATGGGGTCTAACAAAACATTCCAAAATGATTAGTGAGACTGATGGATACTATCTATTGTTTATTCTGCCTTGAAGTTTAAATAGGCTCACGTTCCCCAAGTTTCTAATAATCACTTAGGGTAGAGTAGTTTTGCAAAAAGACAAAGGATATTTTATTTGTGTGTGTTAGCTTTTGGAAATGCATTGATAGTACCACAATTTACATGTGCCTTTAAGTTATTAAAGAAAGCCCAAGAACCCAGATGCTTATAACACACGTTCAGCATGAGGTGCCTGTTCAGTATCAACAGATTACATAGGACACATTTTAGCAATATGACTCTTTAGAAGAACAAAAGATATATTTAATAAAATAGAAAGGAATGGAGAATCTGCATAAAATTATTCTTGAGACTAACACATAATGGCATATCTTTATGTATATCATTTGAAAATGTACCATTTCAACTTTACAGGACTCTTCTGGTCTATCAAACAGAACTCTTATGCTGGGAGTTGACATGGAACAAGTCTTGTTTGAGCCCGTAGCCTGGATGACTCTGAAGAGACTGCTTTGGGAGATGATGGGCTCTCCTCCACCGAAGGAATTAAAGCACAGGCTAGACAGCCATAAGTCAGGAATGCGGCAGGAGGCCAGAATCACTCTAGGCCTGTAGTCAAAAAGGTACTACAGGGATACCTATAGAGGGGGCATTTTTATTTTTGAGAGAGTGCTGTTGGTGCCAGTCATAAAATGGCTGCCAAGGGACTCATGGCATAACCAAAACTTGAAGAAAGTAATCCCAGGACAACCTTGTGTTTTCCACCGTGGGAAGCCAGCTATGTCCTGCTGGTCCTGATTATGGAGCTAGAGCTGTTAAAGACACAAGAACCCTGTTTTCCGCAATGCCAACCCTAAACCAAAGCCTAGACTTCTACCCTGTACCCACTCACCTGGGAGTAAGACCCATAAAACACAAAGGGACTTACTTCTGAAATAGATAGATATAGCATTGCACTTTAAGTTAACTGCACAATGACTTCTTAATGAGTGCCTGGCCACCAGCTCATTCATTTATGAATCGCTTCCCGATCACAAAGTGATTTACAATATAATGGCATATACAAAAGTTACATGTGTTAAAACAGTTAAAATCTTGACTTGCCTTCAAAACAACATCAGGAAGGAGCCAGCTCAAGCCATTCTCTCCACCAAAGTAACATTATACAGTGGTGCCTCGCAAGACGAAAATAATCCATTCCACGAGTCTCTTCGTCTAGCGGTTTTTTCATCTTGCGAAGCATCCCTATTAGCGGCTTAGCGGATTAGCGCTATTAGCGGCTTAGCGGCTATTAGCGGCTTAGCGGCTAAGCGGCTATTAGCGGCTTAGCGGCTTAGAAAAAGGGGGGGAAAGGAAAAAAACTCGCAAGACTCGCAAGACTCGCAAGACATTTTTGTCTTGCAAAGCAAGCCCTTAGGGAAATTCGTCTTGCGAAGCGCCTCAAAAAACGGAAAACCCTTTCGTCTAGCGGGTTTTTCGTCTTGCGAGGCATTCGTCTTGCAGGGCACCACTGTATATTGTTTGGTTGTAAATCCCTTTGGGTTGCCCTGGATAAAATAAAGTAACTAACAAATAATAATAATAATAATAATAATAATAATAATAATAATAATATAGTGGCCACACCAGGCAAGTTATTTTAGCCCCTAAAGCAGAAAACCCCATGAACATTCCCCACACCCAGTGCCGTTTTACCCATAGGCACCAGCGGTGCGGGGCACCCAGGCGCCGGGCTCTCAGGGGCGCCAGGCCAAGAGTCAGGGTCCCAAGAGTTGAGTCCGGGGAAGGGCCTGTCTGTCAGTTAGAGTGCTGCGGTGGGCTCTTCTGCTGTGGGTGGCTCTGCGCCACGAGTTCGGGGGCGATCAAGCCAGCGAGACGCTGAGGCGGTTGGCCAGCTCTGCACTTCTATGCACCTGGGACTGAGCAACTGGGGGGGGCACTGGGCAGATCTTTGCCCCCGGCGCCGCATATGCTTAAGACAGCCCTGCAGTTCAACAATACTAAGTTATATACCTAACAATTTGTTGCCTTTTTGTGACACCCACAATTTCTGCCTGGGGCCCCCACCTCACTCTGCCTAATGGCTGGAGTAGGACTGGAAGGTGGCCATATGAATCTCTTGGGAGAGAGCATTTCAAAGTGCTATGGACACTATAGAAAAAGCCCTACTTCTTGCATAGGCCACTCTAGCCTTTGTGTGAGACCAAATGTGAAGCAGGCCTTGGGGTCTGCATCTCAACCCTCAGAACCTCCTGACCTTGCTGCTCTTTGTTCAGCTGTCTGGGTGCTGTTGAAACTGGACTTAGGCCAGTCAGCCTTTCGAAGAAAGGGTGCCTTGAGCTAGGAGACTGACCTCTGAATAGGAGAACACATTGCCATCCTATTACTATATTTGGCTCCTATAGCTGGCTGTGGTAAAGTTATCGCCCCTGAACATACAGAGTTCTTTTTCCACAGCCAACAAGCACACAATGTCCCCATACACACAAAAGACTGTGTCTTGCACTAGCACTTTATTTCTTTTTCTCCTTTGGTCAACATTTAAAAGGAATTAAAAACAACAGCAGCTTGGAGGCCATCTATACTTTTTACTTTTACTCCCCCCTCCTGCCAAATATGAGAAGGTTAATTAATGAATCCAAGTTGTTTAGATTTCGCAGCAGCTACAAAGACGTATGTTGTGAATAGCTGATAAGTTGCATGATCAATAGCTGACAGAACATCTCCCAGCTGCTTTGTCAGGAAGAAAAATAATCAACAAATGACCTAAGTAGTCGACATTCAGTGGAAATACACCGAGATGTGCCCAGTCTTGGTATTTTTAAACAGCTTTAAGGATGGTGGTTCAGCTATCATAGCAAAACTATCAACCACTCTGAAATGAAAATTTCAATGTGTAACAATAATGATGCCTGCGATGTGTAGTTTCATTGACTCATGTTGCTTAGCTCTGCTTTGACTCTTCAGTAAATCCTGTGCTGGTTGCTGAACTACTGCAAAACAGTAAGCACAAAAGAAAAGAGATTTAGCTTTAAACTGAGGCATTTCCTAGGTAACCACAGCATGAGGTTATTTCAAAATTAATTTGCTTTGCATCCCTAAAGACTGGATAACTTTTGGCAGCCAAGACTAAGATTATTTTGTGGCTGCAGTTTTCAGAGTTCCACTTTATTTCTTATATGTCTTTACATTTTGATTAGCAAACTTGCCATCTGTTATTCTTTGCAAAAGAATTCTTTTTGCTGCATGAATTTAATTTAGCCTAGGATAACATTGGACAATTCACGTTTATTAAAAGATAATAGTTTAGAAAACAGATGTCTCCAAGGTATTTGCTCTAATAGCATAGCCAGAATGGTGCCTACATCATTTTCAAATAAAGCATTTAACATCTGTCCAGAAAGCCCTCATATTCAGTTCATTTTTACACAATAATTTATGCACTTTCCTAAGATTTAGTATGGCTGCATATTTATTAACCTCTGAAAATCAATTAAATATATACTTTCAGAAGGTTTGAAACAACATTTTATTTTTTTTTTCTTTCTTTCTGTGAAAATAAATCCCAGATATGTATATATTATTCAAAAAGAAAAGAATAGCTTAAAAGCAAGAAAAAAGGTTCAATTTTCATTTCCAAAATAAACCTCAAAATGAATGAATGATTAATGTTTACTTGAGAAAATATAATTGTAAAAACTTTCAAGGTGCACAAAAATACTCTTAATCTGGTTAATGGTAGTGCTGCAAATGTTCCTGAACAATTTTTCACATTTATTAAAAGTTAAATGAAAAATACTATACTATTATACTATTAAATACTAGCAGAAAATGTTTTTTGAAGGCTGTTGTTTTCTTAGTGCCTTTTTGTTTTGTGATCATGATAGCAAAGTTGCTGTGTTCAGTATTTTTTAAATACTTCTGATTTATAGTACTGAATATAAAGAATCAATATCATCTCTTCCTCCCAAGAGACTGCCAGGAATTTAATTGAGTTAAAATGAATGTTCTTATCACAAGCCACAAAAGATCTTCCCTTCCTACTTTTGTTCATGACAGAGTTCAGGACCACCTCCCCATGGGTAACTCTACCTCCCCCCACTTCAGATATTAACCTGGAGTCTTGGACATCATGCCTTCCAATCATTAAATGAGCTGAGCAATGTTTTATTACAGATCTCATGTGGCTGAGCTTAGCGGGGCTTTTAAGTGCTCCCGGGTATGCCGTGCTTACGCAAGTTATTTTCTGCTGTGGATTGTTGATGCTGCCACAGAATGACAGAGTGATGTGCCTTGAATTCCAATGAGGAGCAATGGTGTTTTGTTTTGGGGTCTCCCCCTGCAACACCAAATAAAGAGTGAGTACTTTGAAAAGTCTTTGTTACTCAAGTTGTGCTGTGTGTTTCGGATTTTAGGAGGCCTCCAAATTGAAAAAGGCTTGAAGATGCTAGGCAATTTTGATTGTAAGCAATGTGTGAGGGAAGCAATTTTATGATGGCAAGGGCCGGTTCTTTCAGAAATTTATTTTAAAGTGCAGGTTTCAAAAATCTAAAGCTGGAGCTGTACTGGACAGAGGAGGGGAATATATGTAAAAGTGAATTATAAGAAGCAAAACCTGGAGGAATAAATTACATCAAAGGTAGAGCTTCTTGGGCTTTCTGTGGATTATTGTTTTTTCCTGACCTTGTGCTGACAATTCAGATGGATTCATAAGCAACTAGGTGGCCTAGCAATTTGATGCATGTGTTTTCACACACTGCTTTAAGTGATTAAATCCTTTCAGTGTGTCCTAGTCATCTGCTGCTTTGGGGCTGATATACTTGGATGCACTGACTTCCCCTTTTCTAACAGTGATGCTCAGATCCTTACTACTTAGCGAGTGTGTATGAAGCAGATTTTAAAAGATCCAGCCCTGATTAGCGCAGTTAGCCCGTTAACGCTACATATTTACAGTGGATTATTGGAAGGGAAGTAGGGGTTAAGTCAGTAGGTCTCTCGCTTTCCCCAGGGGTTAACCTGGCAGGCTGTCTGGCACACACAGGAGGGCTGACAGGTAGCAGGATTTGACTAAGCAGTGTGCATGAGAGCCAACAAGGAAAACTGAATGCTCTGGATTAGTTTTGGATTATGTTGTCAGAGTGAAGCCTGATGGACAAACTGCAGAGGAATAAAATGCAATCTGTTTGGGAAGAGAGACGGTGTGCATAGCGTTCATTTTTCAAAAATGGCAAGAGAAATCATTAATAATTTGTAAATCTGTGTCCATTAACTTTTCTCTTTGTTATCCCAAAGACAGCCTTTTGAACATGAGTCTGCCACTGTTCTATATCTCGTCTTCTTTAGTGACAGATGGCAAGAGAGAGATGGGTTTTTTAATACATAAATATGTTGGAAGCCTCCATTTGAACACCTGTAGTTCCCTTTGGGGGAAATGGCAACTCTTCCTTTATTTCAAGGGAAATGAGGCAACCTTTGATTTGTATATTTTGCATTATTTTTAAAACTTATTTTTCAAAAGCATATGCCGTAATCCTTTTTTGGATATTTTTTTTAATAATGCAAAGGATGGTGATTAAAGCTAGCCTTGATTCATTCATTCACTAGTTGCTTCATTATGGGAAGTTAGATCACAAGAGTTCTGCATGATCTAATGTGAAATATGCACAGGACAAACTCAAGTTTGTTTTTGTGGAAGACTGGTGCCATTTTTCATTAAAATAGTGTTTACCCTTCCAACAGTCAAGCGTTATTGCACTTTTTCTGGTAAAAATGTCCATCTTTGTCCTTTGAAGTGACAGAGGGAACCAGTGAAAAATAAACCCTTGCAAATATTTATAAACCTGTTATCGGTTTCTCATTGCCTGCAAGTTTTTTAATGGGAATGCTATGTGCTTTCAATTCAAGTCAGTCTTTACGTACTATTTCTGCCAAATAGCCTTAAATTCTGTATGAAATTTATTTTATGAATTTGAGCCGCTTTCATTCTGTTTTATTATATTTTTGTAAACTGCTTTGAGGTTTGTTTGTTTTTATAAACAAAACTGGAGTATGCATTTGGAAATAAATAAAGCATGACCTTACAAAAAGAAGACTATTTCGTATAAGAACCCCCAGCCATTTTAAAATGAAAATAATTAAGCAATATAAAAGCATTCAAAGGCTAAAATAATAAGTGATCTTTTGATAAGAATGGATTAGCTCTTTTATGCTTAACATAGCAAATATGTTCAATGAATATATAATATTTGAGTCAAAATCCTTGAATAACCATATAGGTATTTCCTTCTGTCAACTAACTTGAAATACTTAACAAATTATATATATTGCATCAGAAACAACCTACAGACAGAAGAGTTTCAAAAACAATACCCAAAGAAAACTCAAGGCACAACTAAATTAGGCAGAAGACTTTTGGTTTATGCTAATGTCCTTCTTGGAATAGGGGCAAATTGAAGTCAATTCAGTTCACATTTAAAGGCAAATTTGCACTTTTCAAATCAATATGCAAACTGAAACAACTCACACTTATCCAAATTTTGCAATGTAGTTCTCAAATCGAACAATGCTTATAAAATATATATAAATTAGGGGAAGGTGTGCCTAAAAATGAATATATTAGTGAAAATAACACAGGATACATTACATTAGGGCAAGTTGCTTGCGGAAATGTATACATTAGTCAAACTGTATAAAAAAATGTTCATTGAAGGAAATTGTACTAAAATACCAATACAGTTTCATTAGGAATATATATATATATATATATCTATCTATCCCCACATTCGACTGAAATTAATAGGATTTCTTTATAAATCATGCATATATAATTGTGATATGCCAATTACTCTGGATTCAAAAACCTATAATCTATGAGCATTCAAAAACCTTTGCTTAAAAACCCAAGTTTGTTTGTTTGTTTGTTTGTTTTAAACAACATATTGTTTCTCTCTCTCTCTCCCTCTCTCTCTCTCTCTCTCTCTCTCTCTCACACACACACACACACACACACACACACACACACACACGATTCTTAATTTGCCCTTGAGCATTTTTCTTTTCCCCCTGCAATTTATGTTAACATCAGATGCTTGTTTATGCAGAAGAGGTGATGTATTTGTAATGCAAATGAACATTCTGTCCAATGTAAGTTTTACATTTGCATTTCAAATCTGACAGGCAAGTCCACATTGATATATTTGCTGCTGGATCTAATATTGGAAATGTCTGTTCTCCTATACGGTTTACAGTTAACCAGAAGTAGTTTGAGATTAAAAAAAAATATCTGGAAGATCCAGAAAGAATTTACTGCTGTTTCCTGAAGAAAAGAAAGAGACAGTGCAGATGGTTTAGAAGCATAACACTATTTCTCATCAGGTAGTGTGACCTTTCTTCATAGACAGCAAATGCCACTGTCCCTGATGCAAAGCAAATATGACAAAAGCATGGTCTTTTTTTCTCAACTGGGAACACAGGAGAGAATAGTTTAACCCAAGTCCAGCCAGTATTTTTACACTGCTAATTCCTGGCTTTAGTAAATTCTTCACCAAGGCGAAAGAATCTCTGCTGGCCACAGGGAGCGGAGTGTAATTAGCAAAATACAGTTCCAGAGTTGGGAAGGGGAGGTTTCCAGAACTGCACTGGGTTATGAGGTAAGCAAACTGGAAAAAGATGTATCCTTTGCAAGCGGGGGTGGGGTGGGCAGAGCATAAGGCAGGCAGTTGGTTTTATGCTGCAGAGGGGGTTAGATTTGATGCTTGGGGACTCTCGGAATTGGAGGCTACAGCAATGGTAGGTAAAGGACCCTCTTGAGATGTGACTGATTTGCACATTCTCCATCCAGATTCGGGCTGTGTAGATGTGTAAAGAAACCATATATCATAAAGTCACCACAGACTCGGCTGTGCCTCATTGTCCCAAAAGGGAACGCGGGCCTTGGTAAGCACGTCTGCAACCCCTGGAATCTTGCACAGCTCATGGAGAATGGGGTAGCTTGTAGCAA
This sequence comes from Podarcis cretensis, assembly GCF_951804945.1. NCBI lineage: Eukaryota > Metazoa > Chordata > Lepidosauria > Squamata > Lacertidae > Podarcis > Podarcis cretensis. The sequence continues at coordinate 26,411,884 of NC_137178.1, forward strand.
TAGTTTCTCTGTCTGTGAAATAGATTAAAAAGGTAAAAGGTAAAGGACCCATGGGGCAGTTAAGTCCAGGCAAAGGTGTCTATGGGGTTGCGGCACTCATCTCACTTTCAGGCCAAGGGAGTCGGTGTCTGTCTGCAGACAGCTTTCCAGGTCATGTGGCCAGCATGACGAAACCGCTTCTGGCACAATGGAACACCGTGAAAAGTGCCAGAGCACGCGGAAATGCCATTTACCTTCCCACCGCAGTAGTACCTATTTATCTACTTGCACTGATGTGCTTTTGAACTGCTAGGAGCAACAGGAGCTCACCCCGTCATGTGGATTCAAACCACTGACCTTCTGATCAGTAGTTTAGACCACAGTGCCACCCGCATCCCTTTTGACTGTCCTGATTGATGTTTAGCTATTGACTGTGTGAAGATATACCTCCTTTTGCCTGTCTTGGCTTTTCCAACACATTTATAAATTTTGATATATGTTTATATGTTTTTAGTGTTGTATTTCGTTATGTCCTGTGTCCTTCCTGTTTTATTGTTCTGCTTGAAATGAAAGGCAGTATACAAATGATTTTTAATAAATAAATGAACATAAGCATTCTTCTAGTGGAAGAAAGTGAGAAAGTGATTTTCACTTATTGATTAGACCTTGATGCCTAATTTTGTTTTCGGGTTTCTCATATTAATATAATAACCAGCATGAGATAATCTTGCCATAATTGATTTATTTTCTTCTTGAGGACTTCTTTTGGCTTCAGAGGATGCCACTGCAAGACCAAGAATAATGATGAATACTTCAGAAAAAATAATGCTTTTAACGTGGATTTCTCCAGACACCATTTTCAACTTGCAGTAGTTTATAACAACTTTCAATATAAACCCAAATAAGGGGGGAAGTTAATAACTCAAACGGTACTTAAAGTAACTTCAGCACTGAAGACTGAGTAAATGCCAACCACTTAGTGGAAGAGGGAGGGGAATTTATTTAATACCCTGGCAGACCGTGGTATGAATGAAAAGATGAACTGCAGCTTTTCATACCTTGCTATCCAATGGAATGAAATTATTTTAGTGAACTGTGTCAATTCCCTTAGCAGGCATAAGAGTCCTTTATTTAAGAACTTCTAAATGGCACATGAGGAAAAATAAGTACCATCGTACCTAGAAGATACAAAGCAATAAATCTGAAACTTTTTTTCCAATTCACACTTCAGAGATACAATTTCTATTCTCTGCTCATGATCCTGAAGTTCATAAGAAAGAGCAGTATGGTCATTAAGAATGGGATTATGGGCATTCTACATTCTTGGAGCAGAATAAAGTGCAAAGAGTGGCAGTCTAAATAGATTCACTAGTTCAATCTTATGTCCAACTTCGTTCTATGGGTCTTATTCCTCATAATTGTTTATAGGATTGTAACCTATGGCTGTTGTCCAGCAACTTTGTACAATCAGGTGTATTCTAGTACTTTTCTATGAGTAGGAGGAAACTCCACAAGTGCAAAAGGATTCTGCAGACAGGGAAATGAACCATACTCATTGTGTACAATTATTTTTAAATATAATAAGAATACTCAACCTTGGAAAAGTGTAATTGTGTGATGAATGATATTCATTTCAAACATCGGTTAGGTAAGATCTTCAGAAGCCCATATAGACAACTCTCTTATAGGCTTCAGTTGTGGTATTTGCTGTCATTTATGTAAAGTGATGCATAGAGCACTGGTGTGTGGAGAAAATGAGGCTGGAGACAAGATTCCACACACCCAGCCCAGCCCAAACACCAGCACCCTGTTCTTAAGGTGCAACGTTAGGTGGCATTTTGACAATGGGGGGGGGGGGACAAAGGCATGAACAGGTGTGAAATATGAGGTGTATGGATCAGTGGCACAAACTGCACTCCCAATACCCATCAAGCGCCATTGTTTTGTACATAATGCTCCAGAATGAGGGAATTAAGCACTGCCCTTATTCTGATTTGCCTTCATAATTAGATGTTGAGTAATCCCATGCCAAAATCTGTCCACCAGTTTCCCAAAAAGTTTTTCTTCCCCACAAAAGAGGATTCTATCTTCTGCCACATTCACAGTGTGCTTTAAAATTACTTTAGAATTCCAGCCACCACTCTGGGCGGCTTCTTCTAAAAGTCTGGTAGTTGTTCTTCTCTTTGACATCTGGTGGGAGGGTGTTCCACAGGATGGGTGCCACTACCGAGAAAGCCCTCTGCCTGGTTCCCTGTAACTTGGCTTATCGCAGTGAGGAAACCGACAGAAGGCCCTTGGCAGTGTCCGGGTACAACGGTGGGGGGGTGGAGACGCTTTTTCTTTCCATTAACCATTTATCCAGCATTCTGCAGCCTCCATGGCTTCCCATACTTCCAGATCTGGAAAAGCACCATGGGAGGAGTTACATCATGATGTCTTCTCCTGGGCTTTAATGGAAATGTGAGCTGTCAGGGAGCCTGGATGCCAAACACCTGAGATTATTGTGCTCACCAATTTTGTTCTTAAGGGAAGCCTGACTCCATGGAATAAAGACAAGAGATACAGCAAATGGCCACCACTCCACCAATTTTAATGTGTCTGAAGCATCCTGAATCTTCTAATGGCAGCTATATCTCAGCGCAATTGTCTGACTTCCAAGGTTGCCAAGCTGGGCAGACAGAAACTCCTGCTACCCACTTTCTTAGGCTACATAATGTGACTCAAAGCTTCTTCCTGGCTCATATATTTTATGTATGTTTTGAGAAGTGTCATGAGACTCATAACCTTAGGGTCAGTGAGACCACCAAAACCCAAGAAAGGGGCTATCAAACTTAGGCATCCTCAAGCTAGAAGACATGAAAGATTTGTTGATGGAGAACTCGCTTTACCACTTTGGTGCATTAGGGTACGAGTGGTGGACCAGGAGTAGAAGGTAGTATTGGCAGCAAGATTGAGAGCCAGTGTGGTGTAGTGGTTAAGAGCGGTAGACTTGTAATCTGGTGAACCGGGTTTGTGTCTCGGCTCCTCCACATGCAGCTGCTGGGTGACCTCGGGCTAGTCACACTTCTTTGAAGTCTCTCAGCCCCACTCACCTCACAGAGTGTTTGTTGTGGGGGAGGAAGGGAAAGGAGAATGTTAGCTGCTTTGAGACTCCTTCAGATAGTGATAAAGCAGGATATCAAATCCAAACTCTACTTCTCTTCAAGATTGGGCCTGATCCCTTCACCAGTCCAGACTAGCACATTTATTAAGTACAGATCAAGCCTCATGGCATCACCTCAGTGCTGCCTCTTCCCAAGTCTCAGAACTCTCCATTTTTGAGCTGGCCCCAGAGGCAGATTTAGGGGAATGCAACCAGTTTGGTAACACTGGGTATGGAGCCTCAGGGGTGCCACAACTATGAGGTAGAATGGAAGGTGAGAGGTGAGGGCACTGAATTTTGGCATCACACAGAGCATCACTGAAATTAGAGAGACCCCAACGTCCACCACTGTTGCCCCCCACCAGCAGGCCACCAAAAGTCCACCTCCACTCAGATTTGGTTTAGCAACTTCAGCCGCATTGGGAATAACCAGCACTACAAAGAGTTTCACTTTCATGAGTAAAATGATAAGATTTCCCTACCCACCTTAGTGAATGATTCAGAAGGAGTCATTGAATAATATGTACCGTATATAGGAAGTTAGGTGGCAGATGTTAAGTATTTATGAATGCAAAGCGCATGACACAATGCGTTTCCATTTGGAACAGGAAAGAATAAGAACATGTTCCAGCTAAAGCAGCAGAATATTTTAGGTATTAGCAGAAAACATTGTAATTTTATGGCAATGATTTAGTTGAAGATACTGACATATTGTATCCAAGTACTGTTCTCCTTTCCCTGAGGTAAGGTATGTTTCCTTAAATTTTAGTTGCAAAGAGCATCTGGTATTAAATTGCTATCATCACCTCATAAAATACTCAAGTGTGCTCTTCAAAATAGAAGCCTATACTCTCCCTGCTTCTCTTTCAAGAAATTACAAGAATCACCAAACAATGACTAGACTCCATGAATCCAGAAGAATAAAATAAGCATTACTATTAATTCTGTTATTTAGCTTTCAAAACCTTCCTTGATTTGGCCAAGTTATGTGACCCAAGTTGGACTAATCATTGGTTTCCCGTGCAAAAAATGCATGGTTCATGACAGAGTATAATAAAACATGTCTGAATCATCTTATTTGGGCCATTAGTAATTCCCAACTTTAAGAAAACTCCAATATCCTGTCCCCCTTTTTAATATAAAGGAGGTTAAGCAGTAATTCAGAGAAGTAACCCAAGCAATAAATCATCAGGGGGACTCGCAGCTTTAATGGAAAGAAGTGCATAACATCAAGACCCATTTGTCCATTTGGTTTATGGGAAAATGCTTAATGCATGATTTATGCCAAATGTTTTGGTAACTCTGGGGGGAAAACCCCAAGTAGTAGTAGCAGTTTATTTATTGTACAGCAACAAAGCCATAAACAGCTTGAGACCAGGATACCTAAAGGGCTGTCATGGGAGGCTAGGATGACACAAAGCTAGACAAGAACTTTATTGTATCTCTTAAATAAGAACAGCAATGGGAAACTTCTGAGTCTGCCCGGGTACAAATGAGACCAAGGCCACCTAGTAACTAAACTGTATAATGGTATTACCTACACTGGGCATTTTGCTCCTGTATGATCCTGCCTGTTCACTAAGGTCAATAGGAGAAGCCTTTTGTGAGTCTCATTTGAAGAACAGCTGGTGGAATGGAGGGAAAGGGCCTTCTCTGTAGTGTCCAGATTGTGAAACCCCTAACTGAGGTCTCACCTTTGTGGGTCTTCCACAGTTACCTGAAGGCATGTTTGTGTCCTCAGACTGGATGATTTCCAGCATCCATGGGATGTGTCCTTTTTTGATCTGCTGTTCTTGTTTATTAATTTCATACTGTTTTTAATTGTTATGATACATTTCCTCAGGCATTCAAAGAACATGTGAGAGCACAAAGTAGGGAGGTAGCCTGGGGGCAGAACCTTTGCCTTGCTCCTGCCATTTAAGAGGGATTGGACTAGAAGATGATCCATGGAGTCCCCTCCAACTCTACAGTTCTCGAATTCTATCTCTATCCCTGTCTGTATTCAGAAGAATGGTCTGAAAGGGGATTCCAAGAGCAAACAGTCTCTAGTTGCTGGGAATCACAAGTGGGAAGACTGCTGTTGCATTTAGGTCCTGCTTGTGGGATCCCCATGGGCATCTGGGAAAACTCAATTGGTAGAGCATGAGACTCTTAATAGCAAGGTCATGGGTTAAAGTCCCATGTTTGGGCCAAAAGATTCCTGCATTGCAGGGGTTGGACTAGATGATCCTTGTGGTCCCTTCCAACTCTGGGATTCTGTGATCTGGTTGGCCATTAGAAGAAAAGGATGCTGAACTAGGTGGGCCACCAGCTTGATCCAGCAGAACTCTTCTTGCGTTTGTACATGCTTACAAACCTCCCTGTAATCAGGAATCCTGCATTATCAGGGTTCCTGAGAATAGGAATGGCTATTTATTTGTTTATTATTTATAAGATTTTTTTAACCTGCCATTCACTCTGAGGTACCAGGGTGGGTTACAACAATAGAATATACAAATTTATAAACAAATAAAAACATTACAATTAGAAAATATTAAAAAAAAAACCTTTTCCGAATGGAATTCAACAGTGGTGTTTGCAGACTGTTTTAACTAATTTTGTTATTGTATTTTTATATGGTTGTAGCCTTGCGGTGAAGGGTGGATAAGAAACCCAGGATGATGCAGGAGGATGATTATGATGCTCGTGATACAATAAGCAAAACCCAAAGTGTCTGACTTTTGTCATTGTGCTCTTAGCATCTAACATTTCAGGATGAGCACTATATAATGCCTTCACTAATAAGTCGCCTTAACTCTGCTCAAGCAGCAGCATCTAGTGTGTGGAATCCAAAGGGCTTCCGGGGTTAATTCTGTCACCGCAGTGTTGACATGAGGCATGTAACAGCTTTCAACTCAAAATGTTACTTGTAATCTTTTAATCCCAAATTAGTTCAACGTATTAGTCCAAAGATCAAACATGAAGATTAATTAGACTAGTTAGCATAAACTCACAGAACCTATTTGTTTTGAGGTTACATTTAATCTCAGAATAAGTCCTTGGTAAAATAGGTAACTTTTTTCCTTACCTAAGTTTTATGTGAGCTCTTCCTACTGACAGATGGCACAATCCGCCTGAACTTCTGTACAGGTCCTGTTCTAAACAGGGCTTGTGCAGAAGGTGATTCCAGTGGACTGAGCCCATTATGCTCACCTGGTAAATTATCAGCCTGGAGGCCAGTCCAACTCAGTGTTAGGAACACTAAAACCAAATATCTATAGACATCGATGTGTTAAATCTGCTGGATTGGAGCCTGGAAAGTTAGCGGTTTGTTTATTTTTCTACCTGCTGCGCTACAGTTCATAATTAGGACAGGTAGATTTGTCCCAAGCCATATCTGTGCCTTATTTCAACTGTAAACAATACAAATAATCATTTATGTTTTAAAGCTCTCTCTGTCCTGTTCACTACAAAATTTGACAGTGTAATATATAGCATTTGAGGATCAGGAGTCGGGAACCTCAAGCATGGGGACCAAATCCAGCCCTCCAGCTCTCCTAATCCAGTCCTCTGGACTCTCTCCAGGCCATACTCCCTTCTTTCCAGCCCTGCTCCATGCTTTCCTTGAGTGCTTTTGCCTGGCTAGAATGTGTCCTTGCACAGTAATGAGCCCACTGCTTGCCTGGATGGAGGATGGAGAAGTTTTTGTTTGGGTGTGTAAATCCTCTGACTTTTGCATGACTAAAATGTAGCCTCCAGTACAAAGCTAAGAGTCTGTAACATCCATTGGTCTATCCATTTTTGTCTATGGTCCCACCCACCCCTGGAATGTGGCCCCTGGAAGCATGCTCAGAAGGGAATGTAGCCCTGTGAGTCTCTTTCAGGCCTGTGGTCCTGTATCTGTGAGGTTTGAATCTAGAAAAGACAATCTGCTGAACCTGCCAAACCAGTTCCTCTGTTAAGCTACTCAGCGGCATCTTAAAGAGTGGGCTCTGTTGCCATAGAGACAAATGGGAGTGGGGTCTTTTCCCTCCTCACCTGGCTGGATGTTATGTTAGCCTAGGCAGGAGAGCAATATGATGGTGGGGTAGGTGGCTGTTCAGGCTGATGCTGATGCTGGATGCTGGAGACATAGAGACTTGTCTTGCTCTGGGCTGGACCCAAAGCTATGGCTTGGGGATTTCCCCAGGAACCTAATGAGGAGGCAATATATGTTGGAATGTCAATGCTGTGAGTTCCTCCATCCTATGCTCAGTTTGTATATATGTGTAAATAACTTACAGAGACCAGAGTCTCCACTGTCCTTCATTCCAGGTAAACTAAACACTGGGAAAGCACAAGTACCTTTACTGCCTGCAAAGAGAGTGACCAAGAGAGATTATTTAGTATTAGTTTAGTGCAAAGCCTTGTTCATACCTCACTCCACAGGGCCAAAGCCTTGTTTTAGGGGGCCGGTGGCATCCACAGACACAACCCTGGAGGCCACAGCCCTCCCTCCAGTTGGCTTACTAGCTTACAAGCTTACTAGGTGACAGGGGAAAGTAGCAGTGGGTCATGGCAGTGGGGACAAGTGGCGGAGCGGAAAGGACTGGTTCTTCTCTCGGGGCCATCCAATGCCTTGTGCTGCCAGGCACAATAATTTCCCCATTATATCTCTGGGCCCTGTGCTAGCATAGCATTGCAAAGTGCTGCTACATTGCAGGTGGAACCCAGGGACATTATGGGTGAAATTAATATGGTAGTGTCTCCAGCTGTCTGGCCCAGCAGTCCTCTGAAGACTGCGCATCCCACATTTTTTGAAAATGAAGAAAAAGACACCATGGTGCTTGGGACCCCTCTGAGGGCAGCATGGTGACACTGGGCCTGTTCCCCTGTACCTCAGGAGCCCGTGTGTATAAATCCACAGTCTCACTGGAAGCCCTCGTAATTCCCTATATGTATAGAAACATATGCAGCCCACTGATGGAGGCTCCACAAGACAGAACCTGGTCTTTCCCACATTATCTACCCAGGACCATTTTAATGGGAGATGGCAGGGATTGAACATGCAGCCTTTTGCATGCAAATCATGTGCTCTGAATCTGAGCTATGGCCCAGGAACAGCAATGCACTACATGGCAACACAACAGCAGTATACATACAGATAGGTGTGTGTGTGCATGGATATATGCAATATACCAAACTGTATCCTATGCATATGGGGGGGGGTGTAACTATAAGATTTCTATTTTCTTTCCATATATATTAATAACCAAACCTGCAATAAGATATAACCAAACTGGATTATTTTCTTCATTTTTGTTTCTGGTTTTCGGAATGTTGTTTGATTATCTCGATAACGCATTTGTTTGGTATGAGGCAGAGGGGACAGAGTCGGTATTGAGGGAGGGGCATAAATCTGTTAACAGGGGTCATTAGACTGGACAAATGCCTTTCTCCCCTGCGTTTCCTAGATAAGGAAACCCTATCTAGTAGTTAAATTCCAAACGTCACGCTGGATAGCATTACAGATCCCCAGAGTGTTGCTACAGAGTTCATGCCCTGTTTCATCAAATACCCCATGACATTTAACAGGGGCCCATGCTAATTATAGGGATTTAGCAGACACTGTCACAAAATTTAGCAGACATTTCATCACAAAAAAAATAGCACACCTTTGTCTTCAGCGTCTTCAGACTTCTGGGGACATTAACAACATTTTGGCAAAAAGCTGCCATTCGTTAATGAGTCTTTCAAAGCAGCACTCATCAACTCACTGGCATCATATGCCCCATCCTGTTCTATCTTATTAGTGTGATCTATGGGAGTCAGTAGGATTGAGATTCAAGATGGTTTTAAAATTGTCAAATTTGGTTAGTGAGAAGATGGGAAGTTAAGCAGTTTCTTTTCTGAGCATCAGAGTGGATGTTGTGACTTGATCTTCTCTGGAACTTAAACAGTCAAATTTCCTCTCTTTCCCGCACTTACATAAATTAGGAACAGCTGGAGGCCTTGTGCATCTGATTATAATTTCTGTGAAATAATTTGGCTCCATTGCAACAGTTGATTGCATCTAACTGTATTCTACCCATAGAAGATCCACTGAGATTAATGGACCTAAGTTGGTTATGTCCATTAATTCTTAACATTATTTACACCTCCATCATTAAAAACACTCAGGAGGAATTTAAAACTTTCCTGTTCATCCAGGCATTTGATGTCTGAAAGATGCTCTTCCAGTCAACTTTGAAATTATTAGAGGTGAGGATATGTGACTGTACTTAAATATTTGTAGAAGTTCTTAATGCTTTAAATATTATTTTATTTTTTAATTGCACTGTTTTGCTGCTTTGTTGTTTCCTGCTCTGAACAACTTTGAAATAGAATGTAACAAATGAATGAATGAATGCAATAGGTTTCTTCTGAATATGCCTAACACAGGATACAATCCTGTACTCCTAAGAACACATGACATATCTTTCAGACGTGAGTGTCTCAGCCATTCATTTTTATGGGGGGGAAGTAAAACAAAAAAGCACATTCAGGCATGGGGTGCCTGGTGAACATAACCCAAGTGCCTCTTCTCAAACATGTTGCAGATTTCAACTCTTGTCTTATAGAATTCAGTAGAAGCCAATGACTCATTGCCAACTGCAGGGCCCCGCCTCTTCATTTCCATATTGCCATTTGTATCTTGCTGTAGTGGAGTCTTGGAAACACAAGAACCCTTTTTTAAAGCATTCAAACTGTATATTTAATGAATGCTCAAAAGTAGAGAGTGGCAGGCTCTTTGCCTCCCACTATGTGTATCCTTGAATGCCTGAATGGGGCATTTATATCTAGACACATGAAGGGCTGTAGCCCGTGCAAACCAGAAACTGGTCAAGGGCAAGATTTCCATTCTCACCGACCAAACTCTCTGCATGGCATACACATGGGGCTCTTTCCCCATGTGTAACATGTAAATGGGCAATGCTGGATTTAGGGCTGTGTGGGCGATTCTCATGCACAGGGTGCTGAGCCGAGGGCGTGCAAAATTGAGAAGATCCATCACTGAGAAGATCCATTTCGGGATGCCAAATTTTGGGCTCATTCAGGGCACCATGCTACCAAAGTTTACCCAAGTCCGCCCCTGGCATGGGGTGGGACAAAGCCTCTCTGTACACTGCATGTGACGCAGAAGAATGTTGAGGGGCTACAGCTCAGTGGCGGAGAATATTCTTTGCATGCCAAAGGTGTTTGTAGGTATAATCAAAATTAAGACTGGATGTTGCAGCATAACAGAGACATTGTCAGGGATTCAGGTTACCTGGTTTTGGCCACATGCTCAATCCTTGACAAAAAATAAATAAATTGTCAGCTCAAATCAAATGTGCACATGGTGAAGAGGTCACCTGCCCATTTCCTCACCAGCCTAGATCCCACTGTGCACAATACTTCAAGAGGAAGTGGCAGACCCCTCAGTATCCCAGTTTGTCTGCCTAGCATCTGCTCCAGAAGCACATTGTCATGAATTCTCCGCACAGTTTCATCTAAATGTTTCCTTGAATCTGCAGTTATGTCCATTGATCCCTACAAAGATCACAGCTTAGTGCGCTTATTAAGTGTATACCTTGCATCATTGGGGATTATAAGCAAGCAGCTAAGAGATGAAGCAAAGACCCTTCCTGGTCTTGTTTCTCAGAATTATACCTTCATCTTCCAGTATCATGGTGGGTTTCCAAGAGGTTCATGGCGGAAAGAACAGTGCTCTCATAAACTGATAGTGTACCAGACCAGATAGATTTGGTATTAGAAATAAAAGCTCTATGAATCTCATCACACTATCCTGTGTGACCAGTTTACTGTCTAGATTCTGAAATCTAGGAATCAGAAAGGAGTCATTTCTACAGCCAGAAGAAAGGCCACTTTTTAGCAAGTGACAGCAAAGCATGGGATGTGGCAGATTTTTTTTTTAAAAAAAAAACAGCCCACAAGTCAAGCTTCTAAATTAATCAGTTTCCTGCAAGAAAGCATACAGGAAACTGGAATGTTACTTTGAAATTCTAACCACAAGCGCTTGTGACATTCACATTCACCAGTTCTCCCATTCACTCTCTTGAATAAATAGCTTAGCTTTTTTTTTTTGTCATTCCAAAATCAGACATGACGTTCTTGAGCACAAGGCCAGTAAAAAGTTCTCCGCTTGTAGTCTAATCTTATTTTATCATTTGCTCTGGAAAACAAAGCACTGCAGTCCAAACATGCACCACAATGAAACTGCATCTGAACATGAACTATAAACTATAAAACTTAATACTGTTTTAGAGATGATGGTTGAATTCATACTGCCAATATACATGTCACTGAAATAGATCTAGCAAATGTTGCTTCTTAATTTAACCCTGATTGATTTGGCGTAGCATTTCAATAGCTGACAGTAATGTGACTAATCCTGTAAAATTTACCTGAGCAGACATGCACAGGACTGTGCTGTAATTTACCTATAGAAAAGAGGAAGTGCAAACCGATGTTTTCTCCCTGAAGCATCCAAGCCACATCTTTTCCATCGCTACTGCTTGAGTTGGTTGGGGACTGGAATATGCTGGACAGTCTTCTTAATGCAAGCCTCTGGGCCATTATTGGGTTCCAAGGATTACACACATGAAGGTGGTGGATGGTTGGTGAAAGGACCTGAGTGAGAGGCAGGGAAGGGAAAATCTCCCAGGGTGAGAGACTAGAAGAAAGGAAAGCTCCCAGGTGAGAACTGTGAGTGTCCACTATCTGCAAGTGACATGGGTTAGGAGCTACCTTTGAGAGAAGATTCTATGTTTTCTTTCTTTTTTAAGATTAGTTTCTTTTATCATATTGTATTATGAAAAAGTGTTAATAAAATCTTATGGAAAAAATAATAATGCAAGCCTTTACAACTAGTCAAATAAACTGGGGAGAGCAGCTGGTGGTCAGTGTAGACCAGGGTCTGGAACTGGATCTGGCCAGAGGGTTAGTCCCAGAACTACATTGACAAGTGAGCTTCTTATATGCATTTTTATGCATGATTCCCCCAATACACTATATGCATTTCTGTACACATTTTTGGGATGCAACGCTATGTCACAAAATTTGGCCAATTTTGATGGGCAGCTGTGTTTTGGTTCATGTACTGCAGGTGTGGGAGCAGGATCCAGTCACCCGGCTGCAACCTGAGAGCACACACAAACACACCTTCTGCAGGGTGCACTTCCAATACTAACTATGTTCCTGATTCTTTTCTTTCTTCCTTTGGAGACACAGTTTGAATGTGCCTGTGGGATGTGGAACACATAGCAGTCAAGTACAACATTCCTAGAGTGAACATGCTAGGGGATGCTTTGTACCCACCAGGAGAAAACTTCCTGTTTCCTCCTGAGCTGGGACAAACTTCCTCTGCATGTGACTAGAGGTGGGCATGGTCTAATCTGGCCCTCTCTCTGCCTGGGAACAAGAGCAAGGCAGGGAACACACCGCTCCCTCTTTCTACTCTTCTCCATTCTGTATTTCTATGTGTGAGGAGAACTAAGTTAGGAACTAACTCTCTTATGGGATAGTTCCACATGTGTATATTCTTTTGTAACATAAGTCTGCCTTCAGGGATCCAACTGTGAACTGAATGAATGTGAGTAAACTACTTTTATGTTGACTTTAATAAAATCATTGTGTTTATTCTTTTTAAGAGGGACAAGAGGGGATCTTACCAGGAATCCTATATTTAGAGGCTAAAACTAGCCTGCAACAAGCAAACCGCTGTGCATTTAAAGGGGAATGTTTAAACTCTGCTTAGATATAGAACTTGCTAACGCAAGTTAGGAAGGAAATCATTAAACAATATATCCTCTCCTGCCTCCCTGAACATTCCCACAGTGCCTTGCAAAGGGACATTATCAGGTAAGAAAACACTGGGAAGTTGAATAAAACACTATCTGAATGCAGCCACTGTCACGTTTCTGGCATTGATAATGTTGGACTAGATGCTGATAGTTCTTTGTTGGTAGATTTGCATCAAGAAACTGCTTCTGCTATAGTTAAGGTGGCTTGTTTGAAAATAACATGTTTATAAATGGCAATGGGCTGAATCTGCCTTCTAAACAAAAGATTTAAAATAGCTAAAGATTAAGTGTATGAAAGAGCAATATTGATTGCCACAGGAAAACAAAACTTTTATCTTTTCTTATCCTTAGATCCACAGTCCACACAATTGATATCTGCAGGTTTGTTCACAGTGGAAAAGCTGGACAATCCTTTTCAGTGTGTCAAGTAAGCAGGCCACACCTTGGCTTATGTAAACTTAGCATACAATGCGTATTCCCTTTCAAAGTACTTAGCTTATTCATTTCACACCTTTCCCCCCTTATAGTCTGTGTTTAAAAGCAAAATAGGCCTATACACAGTGATCTTTCAGGGATAACCTCTATATTTGCCTCCTTTCATGAAACGGGTAATAGCTGTATTCATATGACAGGTTATTACATTTTCTCAGTATGTCCCTGTTGATTTCCACATTATATCTGAACTTTCATATGATATAAAAGCCACTTCTGGAAAACTTATGAAATATAGTGCATGCTTAGGACTCATTTCCATGTTATTTGATTCCAGAAAAAATCTGACGCAGCCCCCTTATCCCAGAAAATTGCAGAAATAAAGTGACAAAATTTGGAATGGTTCTGCCTGGTAAGTCCACCAAGGCCTAACAGAGGTTCCTCAGACCTGGAACTGCTGTCATTGCACTTCCTTGTACAAATTCCCAGTATCATTCCAAAGAAATTCCTTTTTCTCCTGGCTGCTCACTAGCCAGTCCATTCCTGTCTTATAGTCTTCCTCCCATTAAATCTCAGTGCTTATTGCTCATGATTGCTGCCTTATAAATCCCACTCCTTGTAAATACTTCACCTATGACCCAGCTGAAGCTTCTGTGACTCCTTGCTTCTGTGAAGACTCCCTGTAACATTCTGCTTAACTGAATGAACACAGAGGAGTAGCCACAATCAGAGTAGAAGTTTTAAAAGCACTGAGCAAGAGTACTTGTCAAAATTCATTTCCAAGAGTTAGCACTGTGGCTCACTAATGCAATCCTTCCAGTATGGTTCTTAGCTTTTCTTTCTATATATATGGATAGCCAAGTCTTTCCAAAATCCCTTTAAAGGTGATTTGTTTGCCAAAAAGGCTTAATAATGTTGCTTTTTCGGATTATTGTACCGATTGTGGGTAAGAGTTCCTCCATTTATCAATTCTATAGTGACTCCAAATGGTTTTCATAGACTTAAAGTCTTTCCTAAATTGTGTGTGCATTTGGCATGTTCCTTACTTACATTAAATGACTCTTTAGGACAGAGAGCAGACTGAAATCAAGTCCACTGATAAATTATGTTGTGCCTTTTTTCTGGAAGACAAGGCAATTTATATTTTTTAAGAATTATGCCTATAAACAGAAATGGGGAGCAGTCTTTGAGTAGTTCCCACCATCTACAGGTATGATGAGCACAATGCAGTCAGAAAGGTAAATAACTGTGCACTTATAGCATGACCTCAAGGAACGGGCTGTGCTGCTCTCTGCTCTGCCACGACACTTTGCTTAATGCTGCTGCTGTTGGGTTGAGTTACTTGAAAGGGCAATAAAAACTCCATTGAGTGCAGCTGTTATCCCTTTCCTAAATACAGTACTTCAGTTGGGTAGCTGTAAAGCTCCATTCGTAAGTCAGGCTATGGTCAATACAATATTCACATATCTTGCCACGCAGGAAGCCTTCAGGAAAAGTGTAGGAGCCTCTTTCCAGTTTGAAATGTTACTACTAAATTCCCATCAGGTATGGTGCCAATCCTTTCTCATTTTTATATGCAAGTTCATAACCTCGGTTATACTGCTCTCAGCTCCTTAAAAGAAGGGGGGGCGGTTTCAATAAATAGACTGAAATCCAAGGAGTTGGGATTGGTCTGATGTTTACACACACACAGCTAGTCTCAGAGACTGGAGGCCCTCCAGAGCAGCATTCTATGAGTGGCAAGGCTCAGCAGGTAGAAAGGAAAACTGGATCAACTATTTTGATCCAGTGTCCCCAAGCAAGATTTCTGTAGGCCCAGAAAAAGCTTGTAACATTCTTGTTGTGGGGTGAGAAAAACAAGTAATTAATAAGAAATGCCCCATCCAGATGCCATTTTTGTTGTGCATTCATGATTATTTCTGCTTCTGATGGTATTGGATTGGTTACAACCAACCCTACTTTCTATGCATCCACACTGTCAGGAGTGAGCCAGCTGTAAATCACACAAAGCAAGTGGAGTTAACACTTCATTAAAAATAAATGAAAAACCCAGGATCTGCACAGGAGTGTCAAACCTAATGAGCACACCAACTCTTCTTCAGTATGTCTTGCAAAGCAGTTGCAGAGACTTAAGGTCCCCACCATCCCACAGCTGCCTAAGTCCCTTCCACTCCTGGGCTTTTCCCAAGCAATCTGATACTGCACCCACATGACTAATTTCTCCTCCGCCCTTTTCATGCCTCTCCTGGTTCTGGGAGACTAGGAGGGAGGGGAGCTTATCGCAGCAGGAGGGGGAGACACTCCCCAGCCTGAAATCTCTGCCTCTTGGCCTCCCTCATCCCACTCTTCTGCTGCAGCTACTGATTCTTATTCTGGACTTCTCTGCGCCACAAACTCTCCCTGCTCATTAAGCCCTGTTATCTTTTCAGCTTCAGACACCTCCCAGTTTCCTCTCTCTGATCACTCATCATCATCCCTCCACCAATCCCTGGGGTCTGAGTTTTCTTCCCTTGGGGGTTCCCCAGCTGGTTCTTCCCACCGTTCCTCTGCATCCATCCAGTCCCTGACATCCACACCTGCAAATGTTTCACGGTGGACATACAGCTTCATTTCCAGTCAGTCCATGTCCTGTAGCCTCCTGCTGAAAGCCTGCAACTTTTTATAACTACCAATGTTCCACACTTGTTGTTTTCTCCTGCTTTTGATCTGCTATACTACCAATTTGCATCTGCAGATGGTAAACATTGGACAACACTGAGGAAGCATTGCAGAACAACCAATAAGGCAGAATGATATCTAGTTGGTCCACTATAAATCCACCTCTGTTGCTCCTTTATTGCATCAATGCCATATTGCAGAATATACCCATGCAAAAATCTTCCAATGACCTTGTTATGGAAAAACAGAAGACTTGTTTGGTGGTTCACTTAACACATCAGTTCTATTTCAGAAACAAGAGCAAGCAATTCAAAAATCCAAAATTCAAGGAGAAATGCAAATAAGGATTTTTGAAGCATCTATGTGCATAGAAGGCAAAAGAAAACCAACAACTTTAATGTTTATTGGTTCTTTGGAACATTAGGAACTATGCATCTCCAAACAAAGCCTGGCTGTGCTGGACAACTCACATTTGATTTTGCTCAGATACCTATCAGGCCAGTCATGGGCAAGCATCTTTTGGGAATTGTTTCTAAGAAAAAGTTTCCATTGCTAATCTGGTCTTAGTTACATAGCTTTTGGTACTGCTGTGAAAATAATAAAATATGAAGAGATAACAATGGGAATGGGTTTCTTGAGCTTTCCCCACACACAATTTTGAAATATTTGTAACTGCACTTCATGTCAAACACAATTTATGGCAATGCAGTCCAGATCCTACTGTAAAAACACAACTGTGCATGGTGTGTGCGTGTGTGCGTACATGTACATGTTTTAGGAATGTATATGTAGAAATGTATATAGCAGGTAACAGAGCCCGTTTTCACATCGGGAGGGGTGACACCTCGCTGCCAATGGCATCAGAGTTTGGTCCTTTGGGGAAAGTCTGTTAGAGAAATCAGAAGCTTGGACTTATCTGCCCTACCAACCTATATTAGTTTTATACCACTCTAACTGAAAATATCCTAGGGATAGTAGTTTGGTGAGGCACTGATAGTTCTCTGCTAGAGATTCCCTTATCCCACTCTCAGAACTAGGGTGTGCTAGTCCACACTTCCATTTGTCCTGCTGCTTTCCCATAGGAAAACCTATTCTTTTTGTGTGGAATCAGAACATACATCAATTGGGTTTTCTGTGGATTGAAATATGCTCTGATTCAAAGGCAAAGAGCAGGAAAGTGGTGTGGCAAATGGAAAACTGCTTGGACCAGGGACGGACCTTGGTAATAATATTTCTGCTCAAGCTATAATAATTCAACATAATTTAATTGCATTCATGCAGATAAATTGCCAGCTGCAGATTTTATGAAAATTTTGTTGGTGACGCGTTGTTTGATTGTTTAAACTGAGCAAGTGCCCATCATACGCAGAACTAAAATTCCCAGCATTTGCTGGGAAAAGAGCTTTATTCTTAGTGTAACTATGTCCATACTGAACTGGGAATATTATTTCCATATTGTCAGAGAGCATCAAACCAACTTGACACATCTTTTCCTTTTCTTTTCTTTGAAAGAAGTAAGATGAATCCCTCCCGCCAGTGGAATGGATTAAGAAGGGAAATGCCTGGAAGACTTAGGATGAGGTTTGTCTCAGTCTGCCTTCCTAACTTCTAAATATTGGAAAGGAATTAACCTAATTAATTCAACTGTTTCAAAACCAGATACTACTGGGATGCAACAGTATGAGTGATTTATTGTCCCTTCTCCCCCCTTCCAAAAAAAAACCCCACACTTCCTTTATACTACACAAACCCATTTTGCTACTGGTTGCTTCCCCTCTAGCCATTTTTTCTGGAAATGATACATAATTTGAACACTCGGTTATTATGGAGGATCCAGACATCCTCACTGTCTGTCTGAAATAAATGGGAATAAAACTGAGAACAGCTTCAGCCGACCTCTGTAGTAAGCTGTGCATGCTGGGAGATTCAGGACAGACAAAATAAAGTGCTGAAGAACATAAAGACAAGTCTAGCTTGCTGTTCTCATAATGGCCACCCAGATAAGGGCTTGTGAAAAGTCCTCAAAAAGGACAGAGGCAGAAGAGCACTCCTCCCCTTCTGTGGTTCCCAGCAACTGCTTCTTTCACACAGCACATCATTAAACTGGGGAATTTGCTCCCACAACATACAGTGACAGTCACCAGCTTGGGTGGCTTTAAAAGGGGGATTAGAGAAATTCATGGAGGAAAAGGCCATGTCATTTAAAAACTATGTAATGTTGGGACTCTGATCCTAAACACAGTAGGAGGTATTCAAGTACAGCCACTGTGACACTATTGCAGACCCTCCAAGCAGACCCTCCAGGGACAGTCCCAGGTTGACAGAAGCTGTCCTGGTTTCTGATTTGATCCCTGAATGTCCTGCTTTTCCTTAGGGTGTCCCTGTTTTCATCAGAAAAATGTTGGCGGGTATGGAGTTATGCGACCCCCTGAACCAAAGAGATAAGTAACTATACAACCTTTAGAAGGCATCTGAAGGCATCCTGGTATAGGGAAGTATTTAATGTTCAATGGTTTCCTATGGTTTTTATATACGTTGGAAGCCGCCCAGAGTGGCTAGGGCAACTCAGTCAGATGGGCAGGGTATAAATAATAAAATGATGATGGTGGTGATGATGATGATGATGGTGGTGATGGAATAGGACGCCCCTATTTTCATTGGAGAAATGTTGGGAAGTATGCACCATACATTTAAAATGCTATGGTGCCACTCTTTTTTTTAATGTTAAATTTTATTTATTTTGTTTAAGTAAGTAGTACAGGAAAAAAAGAAAAATAGATTGAATACAATCCAAAAATACTGAAGGCAAATATTACATACTTATCATATAATACTCCCCCCCTCCACCTGCAGCTTCCCTCCGCCACAATTCAACTTCTTTGAATCTCTATTTCCACTTTTATCTTTGCATTCTCCAAATGTATCATTCTTTGTATTTCCTTTATCTCTTTTGTTTTCCAAATCATAGATATACTTTACATTTTTATTCTAGGCATATTAGCATATCTTCCTTAGAACAATATTTTAAAGCTTCAAAAGATTTAAGCTTCAAAACATTTCCATTCCTTTTTTAATTTTTGATTTGACTGATAGCTATGATGCCACTTTAAACAGTCATGACTTCTCCCCAAGAATCCTGGGAGTTGTAGTTAAAGGGTACTGAGAGTTGTTAGCAGACAACTATTCCCATCCCAGAGCTACAATTCCAAGAGTTCTCTGTGAAAAAAAGGAATGTTAAACTGCTCTGAGAATTGTAGCTGTGAGAGGGGAATACAGTAGACACACAAAACGCCATCTTTGTTGATAGCAGGTTGCCTGTTTTCAGAATATCCGTCTGAGCAAAGCCTTTTGTGACTTGATATGTTCAGGGTCTGCATTCTCTTGAGATCTCCAATTATGCCATAGCTGCCTGTTAAAATGCTGAAGAGCCCTAGCTAGCACCTTTTTTTCTTTCCTTACCCTTTTCACTCTCTTCATCAGTGTTCTGGGGAAACAATTGTTTGGTGTGTTATATGGAGATCAGTTTTGACAGTGCTATGTTTGCATGGGTCTCAATATAGCTGCAAAGGGGGGTGGAATAGCATTTCATAGGGAAAATGATCTCATAACAGAGGCCTACATAGTGAGGCTCGTCGCAAGATTTATGTTCTGAAAAATCAAGGAATCGCGGATGTTTCATGCAAGTGTCTCCAAAGCCTGGATTTAACTGGATCATATCAACTGAGGGAGGAGAAACAGATGTATCTCCAGAGCCAGAAAGAAGCAGAGCAGGACAGAAGTGGAGTGCGGGAAGAAATTATGTGTGATGTACACGGCATCTGATTTCAATACGATAGCTCTTCTGCCCTTTGAAAGTGTATCTGGAGTATGCTATTTGTCCTAATGCCTATGGATTACTTGATTATTATATTAAACATGACCCTTCTGTTGCTCTTGGCTTGAGAAAGGCTCACAGCTCTTCTCACTTTATGAACAGCATGGCAAAGTGGAGTCGTAACCCATTTATACAGGTATTTCTTAATATCTTCAAATGTTATCTCAGTGGAGCTGGTGCTTCACAACCATTTCCTGGCTCAGAGTTCTGGGACCCTTCTTTCTTCCTCACTCATTTGAATGCTGTCTGATCCTTGTTTGGTTATTTTGGTTATCAGCTTCCATTCCGTGAACAGCACTCTGACTTCCTTTGAAATTGTCTATTTACACTATTCTGCATCATCACTAGGCATTCTGTTTTTTAAAATAGGGCCATATAGGATGATATTGTCTCTCTCCCCACCCAAGTAACGACGACAACAATCTGGCCATTACTTGACAGGAAACTTGAGAATGGGAGCATTATGTTCTCTCCATCCACCTGGCACACTCGCTCTCACTGTCCATGCAGTGACAGCACACCTAAATGTGAATTGGAAACTTGTGAGAATTTTCTCAAAGGTGTGGAATATATACATATTTATTCAATAAATTTGTA
The DNA here is from genome assembly GCF_951804945.1 of Podarcis cretensis. Lineage (NCBI taxonomy): Eukaryota > Metazoa > Chordata > Lepidosauria > Squamata > Lacertidae > Podarcis > Podarcis cretensis. The sequence goes on from NC_137178.1 coordinate 26,432,369, forward strand.
TTCCTCATCTTTGAGAAAAATCTCAGAAGTTGGCAAATATACAATATAACCTACTATATATTTTGGAAAGTGGTTTTTGCCTGTCTGTTTTCATTTGGTTTGGATGCCTCTTTGAAACATCATCACCTAATTTGGCATGACTTGTCCCCAAGGTGGTGGAACAGTTTCCCATCTATGTTTAGATGTTGGAAGCCATTTTGAATCAAGATGGCGGACTGAAATGTTCCAAACAGTGCCAATTTGGATGACTCTCAGTATATTGTCTCTCAGTTTGGCATGATGGTTTCACAACAGCATGAAGCACATTTTGGTCCACATTTGGAAATAGTTGGGTACCATTTTGAATCAAGATGGCAGACTGCACCATTCCAAACTGCACCACTTTGAATTCCTCCGAAGATGTCACTGCCCAATTTGGCATGATGATTCCAAGCTGCACCAATTTGGATGCCACTGAAAATATTGCCACTTGATTTGGTGTAACAGTTCCTGAGATTGAGAAGCGGATTTTTGTCTATGCTTGGAAATCCTCAGATGCCATTTTGACACCTCTGAATATATTGTCACCAAATTTGTTGTGATGGTTCCTGAGACTGAGGAGAGGTTTTGGTTTATGTTTTGGTACCAACATCCACACATTATCCTTCATTTGGATAGTACTGGATGCCATTTTGCATCAAGATGATGAACTGAACCTTTCAAAACTGCACTGATTCCCCCCGCAATTCACAAGCAAAACTGCTATTAATGGAATGTTAAACAAATAACAAACATTTCAGCAAAACACTGAACATCAATACTCATAGGAAAAATAGCAGAAACTGGCAACAACCAAAAAATCAATCAGCCAAGATTACTAAGATATAGTCAAGCCCAACAGTAGAAAACAGACCCACCAATAAAGCCATTCTTCTGGAGGGGGAAAAAAGGTCTTCAGATCTTTCCTGACAGCTTGATGGAGCCTGGCTGGCAATGAATTCCACAACTGTAGGGCTGCCACGGTGAACCCCCTGTGCCTTGTACCTGCCTACTTCACTTCTCCTGGTGGTGGGCAAATAAGGAGGACCTCCCTTACTGATTTCAATGTGCAGGTAAATTGATACAGGTGTAGACAGGCCTCTGAGAAACTGAATGTATTTTTTAGGCTGAGGGTGGGGGAGCAGAGTAAATTATTGAAAGGGATGAGCAAGCTAGTTTCTCTCTCACACACAGGGAGTAATGGCTGTACTTTTTGCTTCATATTTCAGGTTATGCAAATGTTATACAGTGAATCTCTTTTAAAAAATGAAAGCTGTTTGTTTTTTTGTTAATCTGTGGGGTGGGAGCTGCCTCTCCTGGATGCCCGTTTATGGTCCTTTAAATAATGTAGACTTAAATCATTTAAGGCTTTAAAGGTTATAAACAGCACTTTAAGTTGAGCTTAGAACTGCATTGGTTACCAGCACAGCTGGTACCATAATTGTGTCCAACACGATGAACATCCAGCTTCCAACAAGTCTCGCTCGGATGGCTGCATTCTGGATCAGATTATTTTTCTGGACGATCTGGAGTTTCTAAGTCATGATATCCTTCTCTGATTTTGGAAGTTCTTTGATATTCCCACTCTGAATGACTAGGGCTAAATCTAGACACATAAAGAAGCATTTCTGTTAAACACGACAATACTTTAAACAGGGAAACAGGACTCCAACAGTGCCATATGGTGGCACAATATTATACTGCATATACAACCATAGCTGTCAAGTGTCCCTTATTTGGCAGGACAGTCCCTTATCCCAGCACCATGTCCCGCTGCTGTCCCTTATTGATGAGGCTTCATTTGGCTGCTGGCTGGGCTTCCTGCCTTTGGCTCAGAGGGGCTCAGAAGTTGAACATACTTGTGCCCAGAAAATCCCTTATTTTGGCTGCTGATCCCTTATTTTCAAATCTGTAAGTTGACAGCTATGTATACAACACATATAGTTCACTTTTTCTTTACCAATCTAGCTGAGTCCTTGCAGTTCAGAGAAAGAGAAGGATTATGAAGTTATGGAAGTTGGCCAATGTCCCAATTTCTTATAGTATCTTGGTGTGTGCTCAGAGCAGGGTCCAAGTTTGGTTGAGAACCCATGAAGATTGTTCCACTAGTCGGACACTCCACATGCGGATCACATTCTCTTAATGTATATATCTGTTTAGTATGTTGATGTATGGACTACAAGGGGAGCGGAGTTCATTCAGGAAAATGCATTGTAAGTGAAACTGTTGCCTTTTATTAGTCATCAAATTATTATAATACGAGTAAAATTCCAGTCAGTGTCACTAATATTCTGTTTCTATAGGGGAAATTCATATAGTGCAGCAGATGCACTACACCAGTGCAAGCATTTCTCATCAGCAATGGCTGAGCTAGCCAATGTTTCAGCTGGAAGGTGCTTCTCCCACTGCAAATTTGGACAGTGCTCTGCCTTTCTTTTTCTGGAGGAGTAAATGGCAACCATTTGCTTAATAGCGGATGCACCATTGCACTCAGTAACACCATTTGAATACCTGCTCCTTAATCTTGGCAAACACATCCATAGAGATACCATGCCATTTTCACAGAAAAGAGATGGGGAGGGAAAGCATGTGAAAAGTGCCCTCGACTAGACAAGAGACTGCCATCAACAAGAGAAACTGAGAAACGCAAGAGAAGCTTTGCAAACTAAGGCTGCACTCCCTTTGCTTCTCTGCGAGTAAGCAAACCCTGTTGAACTCAGGGGGACTTACTGCTGAGTAAGTAGCATTGCCATGCAAATACTCCAGCTATGGGGATCTACACATTCAGAACCAAATCAGAATGCTGTGACATAAGCATTTCATGTCTTGCATGTGAATTTTGTTTCACATTCAGAAGACAGACCATAAGGTAGATGCTGCCATCTAGAGAAAAACAGCAAGAGCTTCCCATATCACTTTGTGATAGCCTTTTCCTCTTGGGGAGAATCAGCAGGAACAGCTTGTGAATCTAGAGAGGATCTCTGGAGAGGGGCTGCAGCTCAGTGGTAGAACATCTGCTTTGCATGCAGAAAGTCCCACACAAGCCCTGGCTGGGAGTAACCCCTTGTCTGAAACCCTGGGAAGCTGCTGCCAGTCTGTGTTGACTGAGTCAGGTATAAGCCTATTATTCCAACAATGGATTCAGTGATAAATGCACGTATGGATGGAATACCTTCCTGCTCTTTACTCTGTGCAGGATAGCAATTAGTGGTACCTTGGGTTACATACGCTTCAGGTTACAGACTCCGCTAACCCAGAAATAGTACCTCAGGTTAAGAACTTTGCTTCAGGATGAGAACAGAAATCATGCTCCGGCTAATGGGAAGCCCCATTAGCTAAAGTGGTGCTTGAGGTTAAGAACAGTTTCAGGTTAAGAAAGGACCTCTGGAACGAATTAAGTACTTAACCCGAGGTAGCACTGTACCACTTTCTTGCCCCTCAGTAGATCAGAAAGACTAGCACACAAACATAGACCAGATCAAATATTTCTGGTGTGTGTTCATGCCATTTCTGGGGGGCTGGGGTTTACTGGGAGGGTGGGATAAAGGGTGGGGGGTGCATGGGGTTTTTAAATTTTTGTTTTTAAACACAAGCATTTACTCTTAATTCTCCAGGTTTGAAAGAAGAAGTGCCAAAAGGAGTTAGTGTTATTTGCTGGGTCGATTGTTCAGCTGCCTCTTCTCTCTCCCCCCCCCCCCCTTTCTTCATAATGCAAAGGTGCTTTGTTTACTCCCCAGTTCTATTTGAAAGAAAAAAGGAGCCTGCTCAAATCAAACAGACACGCACAAAGGAACGATGGAAAAATACCTGAAAGACAAGAAAGAAAAGTGGGGGGGATTTACCTTGTCTCGGGCTATTATGCACACATACAGATAAATAAACAGCCCACTCTGTTCAAAGGATGAGCACACAGACTAAGCCTTAATGGTAAAAAGGAATCTTTTTTTAGATAGAGGCTGCCTCCCAAACTCTTATTACTGGCAACAATTCTTGGAACACAGCCAGGGTGACTTATTATGAACTACTGGATTCTGTGTGGTTTATCATTTACTTCCTGGGCCTGCAAATAGTTCTATATCCACAAATCTTTACAAACATTCAGGACATCGATTTCAGCAAAGCTACTCGCATCTTTAGAGATTAACATGTGTGTTTTCAGTGCATTTTAAGAGTTGCATCCACGCTGAATGAGCCCCACCGGGGGAAAGTATAGATGAGATGGCAGCAATTTCATGTCTTATTAGGGGTTACTTCACTTCAGTTTTAGTTAGAAGGGGAGATTCCATAACATTTGAGAATGTTCTACAGCACATTGTTTAAAAAGAAAAGAATAATCAACAAGTGCTGGGAGAGCTTCCAAACTGATCTGGGAAATGGATTGGCTTCCTATCATTTGTAAGGCACAACCCAAGAACATTCTTCCAGTACAAAGCATCACATGATACTCATTAGGCGGTCCTATGAAGTCTCCATGCACCTGTGTTACTGTGAATATAAATGGAAACAAGGTACAGTGGTACCTCGGGTTAAGTACTTAATTCGTTCCGGAGGTCCGTTCTTAACCTGAAACTGTTCTTAACCTGAAGCACCACTTTAGCTAATGGGGCCTCCTGCTGCCACCGCGCCGCCGGAGCACGATTTCTGTTCTTATCCTGAAGCAAAGTTCTTAACCTGAAGCACTATTTCTGGGTTAGCGGAGTGTGTAACCTGAAGCGCATGTAACCTGAAGCGTATGTAACCCAAGGTACCACTGTAGATCTCATTGGTTTCTTTGAGACATACTTAACCTCCCATTTAAATCAATGAAACACAAAACAACAGCGTAATCTTATACATTGTTGGGGGGGAGCATAGCCCTCCAGATATTATTGGGCTATCACCTGCATCCGCCCCAGCCAGCTCTGGCAGTGGGGAGAGATAATGGGAGCTGCAGTTCATCAACATCTGGAGAGCCACAGATTCCCCATCCTTGCTATACATAGAACTGGTGCTTGTATGGAACTTTTCCTAATTGCCCAAAGAACTTCATGCACATAATCTTAAGAACATTGGGAGAGCTCTGCTGGATCAGATCACAGAACTATCTCTAGTACAACATCCTGTCTCCCACAGTGGCCAACAGAATACCCCTGGAAAGTCCATAACCAAGGCATGAGCACAATCTCCACCTCTTGCTTGTGTTCTCCAGTGACTAGTATTCAAAGCAAAACTTCATCTGATCTTGGAGGTATTATGACCAGAGGCCACTGATAGTCATATCCTCCATGAATTTGTCTAATCCACTCTTCATACCATCTACATTTGTGACCATCACCACAGCTACTTGTTAGGTAAGCCACTATTATCATCCTGATCTTACGTATGGTGGATTGAGGCTTTCCTAAGGCTATCTTGCATCTGAGCTGAGATCTGAATGCAGGGCTTGGCAGCTGATATCCCACTCATATGCCTGCCGTTGTTGTTGTTGTTTAGTCGTTTAGTCATGTCCAATTCTTCGTGACCCCATGGACCAGAGCACGTCAGGCACTCCTGTTTTCCATTGCCTCCAGCAGTTTGGTCAAACATGTTGGTAGCTTCGAGAACACTGTCCAACCTGCTACGCTGTGCTAATAATGAAGTGTGTCGTGTTCCATGTACGACACACTAACATTTGCTCCTTTCCCAACATGAGATCACTGCATGGACATATCTGCTAGCACATTCTCATGCTTCCACATTCCCTGACACTTCTAGTATCATGAATGCATCTTCCTACTTTTCTACATCTCAAATGATTTAGGCCTCAAATTTGCAACTAGTGAATTTCAGAAGCCCCATCATATGACTAAACCCAAGACCTCTGACCTAGATTTTGCCTCAATTTTACAAGATTGTGCACAGATTGCCTTTTAATCCCTCATTGGCAACAAAGAAGAATTGCTGCTTATATCTTGTTGCTGCAAACTTATCTCTAAAGTCATGTCTGGAGATAATTCCTGGGGAGAACATCAGTCTACCCCTAGAGTATGGTTGGGTGAAATGAGAGTTGCGATGGTTGCCAGCCAGTTTGTCACCTGGTGATATTGCTTTTATCACTAAATACACCAGTATGGTTGGGCAGGGTGGCTGAAGCTACATTCTTCTCCCTCATCCCTCCCCAGCAGCTGTGTCCCTCAGGACTTGTAACTTGGATCCATGGCAGGTATGGGAGGAGAATGAAGAAATGACATGGCATCTCTGTGTCCTTAGGATATCAGTGCCAAAGGATGGGACTAGTTCTGAGCCGTCTTCAGCTTTTGCTGCTAATGAACAGAGCATGTGAAGAATAAAGGTCTTGTTTTTGAGGGAGGGAGTGCAGCTCAATAGGAAACATTTGCTTTTCATGGAGAAGGTCCCGTGTCTAATGTCCAATATCATCAGGTAGTACTGAAAAAGACTCTGCCTGAAACCCTGGAGAGCAACTGCCAATCAGTGTAGACACTACTGAGATAGATGGATATTAGGCATCTGCCCATTTTTTCAGAGGCTTTTATAGAGTGTCTTTGAGCTTCTCTTGGCTGTAACACTTTACTGCCACCATGCTTGATTAAGAATCTCAATATTGCATATAGATAGATACATAGCTTTATCCTGCTCTGGGTGTATAATATTATTTATCTTATTAACTATTACATTTATTGTTTGGAATCCATAGAATTCAAGCAAGATTTTAAAAATGAGTTAAGAACCAGGTACAAGTGAAAACTTGTAATTTCTACAGAACTCATCCAGTGTAACTATAAAAAGGATAAATTCTCCCCACCCCACGAAAGTAAGGTTACCAGACGTCCATGCTTCCCAGAGACAGTCCCCGGATTTACAGCTTTCTCAGCATTCACATGTACATAGCAAACAATAAGTGTCCCTGGATTCACTGAAAAAAATCTGGTAACCTCACACTAAAGAGCACCACGAACAAAGCTGCCATCAGATCCAATTTAAGAACCCTAAGCCTGGACGAACAGAAAGGTCTTAGCCTGGTGCTGGAAAGCTGACAGTGATGGTATCAGTCGCGTTTCTCTGGGAAAAGCATTCCACTACAGTGGTACTTTGGGTTATGAACTTAATTCGTTCCGGAGGTCCGTTCTTAACCTGAAACTGTTCTTAACCTGAGACACTACTTTAGCTAATCGGGCTTCCCACTGCCACCGCGCCGTCGGAGCACGATTCCTGTTCTCATCCTGAAGCAAAGTTCTTAACCCAAGGTACTATTCCTGGGTTAGGGGAGTCCGTAACCTGAAGCGTATGTAACCCAAGGTACCACTGTACTGGGGAGCTACCACTAGAAAACCCTCCCTTAGAGGAGGCACATGGAGAAGGGCTCCTGCTGATGAGTGTCTAGTGTTGTGTGGGTTAGACTACACATTTACACCAATTCTGTGATAATTTTCAAAATTCTAAATAGCAGCTGGGGGGAATCAAGATTGAGGGCAGGATTTAACTCTTTTATGCGCGTGCACACACACACACACACACACCATGGTCCCAAAGAAAATCTCCACCTAGGAAATTGTTCTAGGAAGGGAAATCCTATGAGTGCCAATGGAAGTTCCCCACTCCCCCCCCCCCCGAGTGAATAGTAGCTTCAGAATAGTTGGTAACGCAGCCCATGCTCACTGCAATCATGCAATTAATGTCACATCTAGTTTAGCTCTTTCACCAAGGCTCCCAACGCAATTGATCTGAAGCATTTTGGACTTAAGCTGATTTACTTCTCTTGGTTTTCTTCCCATATCTTGAACTCTGCCCTTTGGTCACTCCCCAGCCCATTGTTGTCCCTGTCAGCTTTGATTAGCCACTGACCTACACTTTGCTGGTGTTTGTGCAGTCCGGAGCATGCTGTTTGTTTTTTAAAATCTATCATGATTTTGTCTTCCTCCACGATGATAAACTCTGCATTTCACTAATAGAGCTATAAAAATTAACTAACCTAACTTTTATTAGCTTGTTTGTTTCAACTACAAACGTGGTGGGACGAGGTGCACCCTTGACCTGACCCCTTTTTGTCGCTCCAATCATGTGATCATGTAAACAGATGTCAGTAGCAATGTCTAAATACCACTTAGAAAAAGGTATGGGGCAATGTATTCTCTTTTATTGGCCAATCTTTCTTAGGATTCATGGTTCTTCATGAAATGCCATTTGGCAAGATTTTATTTATGTATTAATCTGCTGTAGGGAATAGGTCCATCCTTTTGGTAGACTTCATCACCACCTAGGATGAAGACTGATAAAAACCAAGTTCAGAGTGAATATTTGACCCACAGTGCAAGTCTAGTTTTCTCCTGGGTTCTCACAGGAAAGGACAAGTGTGGATACCAGCACATGGGACATGGTTAAGCTTCAGGACTTCCCTGAGACATCATGCCACTTTAGGCAAGATTTTGCTGCCCATCCCATGCCCAGATGTCAAGTGTCATATGAATCTTATTTCAATGGTGGCTAGGAGATAGTGTCCTCTATTATATCTGTGGGCACCAGGCAATTTTCAAGGGTGCAGGCAAACCCAGCTCAGAGTGAAGTGCCTGGGGAACTCATGAGAAACAGCCAGGTGGTTGATACCACTGTCCTGCCACAATTCCCCAGAATGTCCTACCCAAGGCAGCTGCCTCACTTTGCCTAATGGAAGTGTGCAGAAGCTTTGGCCCTCCAGATGTTACTGGGCTCTATCTCCCATCATCCCTGGCCATTGGTCATGCTTACTGGGGCTGATGGTAGTTGTAGTTCCACAACATCTGGAGGACCAAAGGTTCTCTACACCTAGCCTTAATGGTAGAGCCATCCCTGTTCAGTCTTCTTGGCCCCACCCCATACTTTGGGGAAGCTGTTGGCCTTTTAATTTTTCAAGGTGCCATATACACATGTGTGCATGTATCCATTCATTCATTTCCTTACTAAGTAAAAAAGGAAAAGAGAACTCTTCTTAAAGAGGGATAAAAATTCTAGGGCTGAGCTGGAATGGCTCATCTCATACCTGTCAACTGCCCCAGGGGGAAAAAAAACTAGGACATCTTGGTTTTCCCCTCAAGAGCACAGCTGCCATTTGGGACATGTTGCTCTAGCACAATTTTCGGCCGAGATCTCACCCTGAAAAAAGCGTGTTTTGTTCCATGCCCCCCAAAAGCACTTTTTCAGATCCACAATGTCACACATGTCGCATGACTCGTGCAGGATTTTGAATACCAGGGATATGGTGTCCCAGATTTGGGCCATGTCAACTGGTTGGGTCAGAGCCACAGAAATAGCCACACTGGCAGCAGGAGAAATTAGGAGAACTTGCTTTGGGGGGGATTCATATTAGGCAAAATTGCATACAAAAATGTGTGCATTTGAAGAAATTCACACTGAAATTTTAATTTTCATGACAAATATATATATCATAAACTGGTCTGGGAATGTGCAGAACTGATGACTGGAAATGTGAGAAACAGAAACAAACCAAATTTGACAGATTTGTCCCTCCCTACTCAAGACACTGGCTTGTCATGATATAGATAGAACATGGTTGTATTAGGATGGTTGAGGAGACACCCACTCACCCAGGCTGAAAGAACACCATCTGAACATTCAGACAGCATGTGAAGGGCACTCTACACATATGAGGAACTGTTCCACTTGGGGGGGGGGACCCTGCAAAGGGCTAGTGTTTTGGATGAGTAGGATCATTGTTTGAGATGCACACAGTTTTAACAGCCTGAAATTTTCTATATACAATAAAATTCTACAGTTCACACTGTGCTCAGCATAGATTTACAAAATAATTTGTTAAAATATTTTTTATTCACAATGTTCTTGAATTACAAAAGAGGGTGCAATGTTTCTTTCCTCTTCTCCCCCCCCCCCCCCATCATAGGGGTCTTAATTTGAAGTTGCAGACTCTGATGTTCAAACGAATTGATCTATAGATATGGGTGGTTTTGCATCCTAGGTATATATGTGACTTCAAATGTCAATGCAAACGGCCCCATTACTTTTCTATTAATAACTGCCCCCCCCTTCTCCCTCACTTGGTGCAGCTGAATGTCTGTAGTTAGATGGCTTCTTTCCAGAGAGCAATGAGTGGGGTCAGATCAGCAACTAACTTTTTATTCACGAACATACCGGCTGACTGATGGAAATTTCTAACAGTCTTAAGACTTTAAGCTCTTGGTACAAGGGTTTACATCAGACCCTTCATGGAAGGGGAAAGCTAGCTAATCCTTGAACTGCTAAAACTTCCCACAAGAAAAGACAAACCACCACAGGATGGGGTTTGTGTATTGGATTTATTATACTCAATTTATTTATGAAGGATAATAGACCTTGATATCTTAGATCTCAAGGACCATCGTCGGGGGTGGGAGCTCCAGAAACAGTGATCTTTGGTTGGTACTCAGTGGATTGCCTCCAACTAAGTCTTACTCAGAGTAGACCCACTGACATTAACAGGCCTAAGTTAGTTGTCTATTGATTTCAATACGTCTACTCTAAGTAGGAGGACCATTGGCTACAGCTCATTGTATCTACTGTAAGTTCGAGTTGCTGGCTGGTGTCGTTGCCCCTTATGCAGTTGGCATTTTTGTTTTCTTACCCCTTTTTCCAAAACAGTGTATATATTTAAAAAGAAGAAAAGAAAAAGAGCAAGAAAAGAATGCTGAATTCTTTGATGTTTTCTTTGAGCAAAACAGACTTCCTCTTTAGAGCAAAGAGGCTTCAGTTCAAGGTATTCAGTCGTTACTGTCAACTTCACCATTTTAAATTTTTTGGGCACATGTTGGGTTGTTGTTGTTTTGGTAGACTGGTTGGCTAGTTGTTTCTTAGAGCAATTCTAACTCTAGCCCAGCTGGCTCCTAAGGAGAACAGAAGCAAGGGTGGCACTGACACTCCTCCTCTCTCTCTCTCTCTCTCTCTCTCTCTCTCTCTCTCTCTGCAGCACCAGCAAATCAGGCACTTCTTTTGCATCCAGATTCAGTCAGCGGGCTCCAAAGCATGCCATTCCTTTGGAACAGAAGCTTTCAAGCTACTGAACAGGATATATTGATTTTATCCAATAATGCATGAGATTTGAAAGCTTGCTGTGGGCAGGGAAGTTGCGGCTGCTTCTTTCAAGCATTGCTCTTTAAATGGAGAAGTCAAACGAGCAGTAAGCCCAACTCAGAGCACTTGAAATGACTCCCAGCATTTCTATTCATCCATACAATAATCTCTTGAAGTCTAGGGGTTTCCAAGCAACCTTGACAACGCCAGTGCATGTCTGCATGAAGCCTCTCTGCCATTGTGCTTAACTTGGCTTTCTTTCCCCCTCTTTAATTACGAATGGGAGAAGCGTCCGGCAGGAGTGTTCAAACATGTCCTTGTTAAAATAGTCAATAAAGGGCGCTGAGATTTGCGGTGCACCATATATACCATTACTCAAGAATATACATTATAGGGTACAATTTTTCGCTACAAGGCACAGCCTTCTCTTTACCACAAAATGATACCTTAACGTAAAGGTTAATTGGAAGGTCTGAAATACAGATCTAATCGATAATTGGACAGGCTGCCCAGACATTTGTCATTGTTAACAAATACACACAGAATAATTACACTTTAAAATTCTGTGGTGCTCTATTCTTTGTCATTTCCCTGTGCAAAAATAACCTCCAAAGTTTAAAAAAAAAAAACACAACACCACTTGGAAAACCCCCTATTTGTCATCATATGGGGTTTAACATACAATTGTATATAATCTTTCGTAGGCTGGAAAATTCAAAGTCTTCACAGGAAGGTTGACTTCATAGAACCATCTGATTTGTGACACCTTAATTCTCATTGAATAGATTTCCCCCCTGTAAGTCTTAGGAGGTGAAAAATATTGCCCCCCCCCTTCCTCAAAGCTTTTTGTTTGTTCGTTTTCACTCAGACTAGGCCTCATTTACTGCCGGATTTGCGCTGGATCCTTCTGGAGTACCTCAGAGTTGTTAAGCGACAATCTAAAAGCCGATTTAGGATTAGGATAGCTTAACCAGGTGAACTGGGGGCTTCGCTTTGATTGGGTAGGAAAGCTAGCACTGTGCTTGGTAGTCCATCTTGCGATACCGAAAGGCTTTATCAACATCCTGAGAGGAGTGCATTCAGAATAGGTGGCAATGAGAATCTCACTAATCAGCGAAGGATTATCTGGGGCTCAGAGCTATACTGCTTCTAATTCCTTCTTCATGACGCTGTTCATGCACTGCAAAATGATCTAGTGCAACACCACCAGTATAAATATTAGATGAGCCTCTTCAGTCTCTTAATTAGCACTTTCCGAGGGAACTGGGTGTTGAGCAGTCAGAAGTAATCAGTTGTGAAATAATACAGGTTGGGTGGGGGGGGAGGACGGAAAGCCAAAATTACAGCAGGATTTAAAACAGGATTTATGGTCCTCAACACAGGGTTGCGCACTGTACTTTTCTCATCTGCTCTTTCCTATTTCTGAAGTTAAGTTCGCTCTAGGCTTGGTCTCATAGCCTCACGTTAAACCACACCGGTTTGTCAAAGGCGCTGCGATCAAATCGACATGTTAGTTTTGGGGCTTCTGTAAATGTTTCCTGCTCATCCTGGAGTGAACGCTCCTGTGGGAAACAGGGAAACGTTAGGCGAGTAAAATGTCAGATTCTGGCTGCATAACCTTCCAGGATTTTTAGCATACATTTTGTTAAGTTGTGGGTGAACATATCAGACAACACAGCGATTCTTCAACAGCTCTTGTTTATTCACAGGCCAGGACAGAACTGAACTGAAGGTTTCAGTCAGCCTGCTTATATAGAGCTCCAGTACAACGTAACTGTAACAATTTTCTAAAACTATCCAATCACTTGACATCACTTTCGATCCCTTATTTGCATAACTATCTACAGTATCCCCCTGCTGGCCCAGGGTGAGAACTTCCTAACAGGAGGAACTTAAGCACCAGGAAGAACTTTCTGACGGATGCTTTGGTTGAGAATGCTGCATTGCAGGGGGTGGGACTAAATGACCCTCGTGGTCCCTTCCAACTCTACAGTTCCATGATTCTGTTGTGCAAGATTGTGGAATAATGTGAAACATTCTCCATAGTGTTTTAACATTCAATCCCTTTTCACAGGGAACTCTAGGAATTCATAGAATCATAGAATCTTGAGTTGGAAGGGACCAAAGGGTCATCTAGTCCAACCCCCTGCAATGCTGAATTGTAGCTCTGGGAGGGGCCCTCAGCACCGTGAACAAACTACAGCTCCCAGAATTCTTGGTGAGAAGCCATGACCGTTTAAAGTGACATCATAGTGTTTTAAATGAATGGTGTCAATGTGGCCCCAGTTAAAAACCACCTGCTGTGTTTAGGATCAGAGTCCAAACATCAAATTAAATGTCCTTAGAATATTATTATTTTCAATAGCCATTTTGCCCTTCACATATTTAAATACAATGTAAAACCACTCTTCTATAGAGCTCCAAGAGACGTGTATACAAAATTAACAATGTGGCTTTTCTCCCACACAGAGTTGTATTTGAATTGTCAGCACTGTTGTTTCTATTGCTCAGGAAAACAAGCATCTTCTTCACCAACGTGTTTCACTGCACACATTGTCAAAATGACAGAACAAGATAGCTTTAATTAGTTAACATCCAATTAGGTCCAGTATCTGGAAGACCACCAACAGGGTGGAACCACTCTTGCTTTCTCTGTTGTTTTAGATCTTACAGCCCCTCCTGCTCTCACCTTTCATGCCTCTTTGAACACGATGCTGACATACAATCATGCCTACAAACAGCTGAATGCTGAAACTACTTCTCCCATCAAATTAGAGCATGTCTGTGTTTGACCTTCCTCTCCTCATTTTTCCATTCTAGAATAAAACGATCCAGACTGTAAAAGCTGGTTTCAGAATAGATCTCCACACATTTTATTTCCTGAGGCACATGCTAGTAAGGTACTGCATTTTTCGCTCTATAAGACGCACCAGACCATAAGACGCACCTAGTTTTTGGAGGAGGAAAACAATAAAAAAAATATTCTGAATCTCAGAAGCCAGAACAACAAGAGGGATCACTGTGCAGCGAAAGCAGCAATCCCTCTTGCTGTTCTGGCTTCTGGGATAGCTGCACAGCCTGCATTCGCTCCATAAGATGCACACACATTTCCCCTTACTTTTTAGGAGGGAAAAGGTGAGTCTTATAGAGCTAAAAATACGGTCATTTAGGGACTAGAGTACAAGTGTTTCTGACTTAGGGTATGTCCACATTTTTAACTCAGAGTGACTTGAAGTCTGTTTTTCCAGCTGTTCTTCAAAATGCCAGTGGTGGACCTTGGGCTTTCAAATTTCAGTGGCACCCTGCTCAATGCCAAAATTCCTTCCTTCCCCACCTCTCACCTTCTGTTCTCCATCACTGTTGTAGTGCCCCCTGTAGCGCCCTCCCAGCTCAGCTCCCAGTGCAGGTAAACCAGTCACGCTCCCCTAAATCTGCGCCTGAAAACGCTTTCTACCTGAGATGTTAACATCACCAAAGGTCCCATATTGCTGATCAGGATATGATTTGTTTCAATATGTGCTCACACCGAGGAATGTTTAGGGGAGGTACTGTTTTTACCCCATCCGTAGTTGACACGCGTTTGTACCATCAGTCTCATCTGCACACAAAGTTTTGACAGTAAGAGCGGATGTGGCATTGCTGAGAAATACTAGTGGGTGTCAAGTGCATATCTGAGCATGCGCATTCTGACCACTCTGGATGTCTGCACTCTGAAGATGCTATTTTGAATTGGGTCCTGTTCACTTCCATGATGATATCACTACTGCAAGACCACCCACAGCAGCAGAGGTGGCTTTGGCAAAGGTGTTCAGACTTGTATTGGCTTGTGGATTCCATTTGCTGTGAAGCCGCTTTGAGAAGAAGAAGAAAATCCTTCAAATGTTTTTGTTTTTCTTCAGAAAGAAACAGGATGACCATGCAGAACATCATAGGATGTGAACGTCATGGGATCACGGATTTGAAATACAGCACTGGAAAATGTGATAAGTGTACATTAAATGTAAGTGTAAACATACTATTATATTCCAGTTACTTAGTAAACAGAAGTTTCCATTTCTTTCAATGGTATTTACTACTAAATAGTTTCCACAATGCATAGGTCTACATTCCCATAAAGTCCCCAGCACACAGGCCTCTAGCTATGGAATAGACATTCCCCACTATTTTAGCTTAAAGGGACACGGGTGGCGCTGTGGTCTAAACCACAGAGCCTAGGGCTTGCCAATCAGAAGGTTGGCAGTTCGAATCCCTGTGACGGGGTGAGCTCCTGTTGTTCAGTCCCAGCTCCTGCCCACCTAGCAGTTCAAAAGCACGTCAAGTGCAAGTAGATAAATAAGTACCACTCCGGCGGGAAGGTAAACGGCATTTCTGTGTGCTGCTCTGGTTCGCCAGAAGCAGCTTAGCCATGCTGACCACATGACTTGGAAGCTGTCTGTGGATAAACGCCGGCTCCCTCGGCCTATAGAGCGAGATGAGCACGCAACCCCAGAGTCATCCGCAACTGGACCTAACAGTCCTGGGTACCTTTATCTTTTACTATTTTAGCACTGGGTTCAGATCCAGATAATAAATGCAAGGCAGTATACTTTTGTTTCTGTTTTTAAATTTAAGCTATTGTGTTGTTATATTTGTGACTTTGTTGTTTGATGTTAATAACAGTAAGTACTCTCACTCTAGAAAGCCAGGACAGTAATTATTATGATAGCAGATAATAAATAAAGCTGTAAGCCTAACCATGCCTACTCAGAAGTAAGTCTCATTGAACTCTATGACGTTTTAAGTGAAGGTAGGACTGTAGTCTTTCCATCTCTAATTAATACTTCAAAAACAATACACATGTGTTGGTTTTATCAATTTAAACAAATTTAGGAGGAACAAAATGAGGAAAATGCAATTATAAGTTATTGTATAAACGTGCACTATTTAATCTTAGAGTATGACCGGAAAATTGCATTTAAAATTGTAATGTCATTTGTTCTCTTGTTGCCTGTATGAAAAGCCTTTGCTCATTCAAGTGGGCTTGCCATGCTTTCATGGGAGGGGGAAGAGAAAGGGAAGAAAGCAAATAGTTTAGAAGTCATATGTCTCATATCTAGTGCTACTTTCAGACCCAGAAAGGGGACGGCGTTTAATCTCACCACCCTCAACATATTTCCAGGTAGGCTTCAGATACCACGTCAGATGGGCTTCCATTTCTATCACTCCCTTAATGATGAATGAAATTCTCCATCTAAACAAATAAGCACTTCAGAGACTTCCCCTTGACAGGGCTGTTAATCCTAAGAGTCTGTCTTATCGCTGTACAATTCAAGGGTTGAAGATGTACAGTATCCCCGCACCGCCTGGCTCTTACACAGCTATGCATAAATGCTGACACATATAACAAGCAAACTTCTGTTCAGGTGGGTGCTTCTGTTCCACTGCTTGTATAGGCACAAACACTTTTTATCAGTCTCACAGAGCTGTGGCCCTCTTCATAATTTGGCCTTGTGGTTTAGACCAATTAGACCTCCTCAAGTATTTTGTTGACTGGTTTTCCTTCAGATAAACTATCTGATTGGCTTTAGTGGAATACATTCCCCCCCCCAACCTCTTTGAAGCATTGGCGCTATCCCCTAGAGGTCCCATGCAGGGATGGAGGGTGAAATTCATTCACATTGTCATGTGAGCTTACTGAATTCACACTTCCTGAACCAAACCACAGCTAGCCTTCAATATCTGAAGCAAAAATTTACATGTCTCCAAGTTTTGCAATGCAGTTATCCACCCAAAGAACATCTAGGAAATGTAAATGTGAGTGGACAATGCATACAGATGTGCATACTTTAGTGAAAATAATGTACAAAAAAGCATTCTTCTACAGGAAACTTGCTTGCAAAAATCCAGTAAAGATGAATGTTGCAAAATTGGAATATTCAGGACAAATAAAAGATTGCTTCAAACCCCAGAGGCTGTGGCACAACCCAACTTAGGGCCTTTCCCCCAGTCCAAATTAGCAAATAAGTGCAACACTGGAAGCAGAAGCAAAACCTTTTACCTCCAATAATGTTCTTCTACCGTCGTTGCCATCTACAGCAAAACTAACCCCATCATTTGCCACTGTCTTTATGTTGGATTAGTGTATCATGCTGTAAGTACTCAATGGAACTAGCAGGAATGCAGCACTCCAAATTATGTTGTCTGGGGTGGCCCAATCTATACATTGTTAATAGACAAGGCAGCCTGTCAGATGACTCCTGTGCCAAACTTCTATTGAAAATCACAGAGCACTACCAAATATTGGGGAACAAAAGGGCATATTTTCTGTTGTTGTTTTTCATCCCACGTCTATGGAGGGCATATGCAATATGAGCTACTGTTTGAAAAGCAGAACATCATGTGTTCCCAGTTTATAAATTATAAAATATTCAAAAGCACAAGCTCACTCCTAGGAATTGGTTACACTCCACAGTATCAGGAGCTGTTTTGTACTCTTTTATCTCTTCTGTGGGATGCCTCCTCCTCCTCCTCCTATCCAGGCTGCTCTTAACAGCATTACTGCAAAGAAAATAGATATTTGCATGCCCCGAGATCTGGAAAGATTTGGAAGAAAATAACATTGCCCCCCAAAAAGAATAAATAAGGAATGTGATTTGGATTGATCCATTCATTACTTTCAATCTTGTTCATCATCAAGATGCTTATCACAGATCACTATCCTTATTAAGGTGTCTTTGCAATTATACTATAGTCACTTTTATTCCAGGCTCTCAAAGCTTTTCTCAAATGTTGATTAAGCCTGGCAACTATTGTCAATAACAACAGCAACAACAGCAACCTTCTTTGGCACTGGTAGAGATATAGAAATGAATATGGTGGCTTGGTTCAGGGACGGCTAAGAGGTGACTGCATCCTTCTTTGGTTGCCAGTTTGTCTGCCCCATATCCCTCACCCTCTCTTTCCTTACCCTTTGTTATACCATGGAAGGAGCAGCTTCCTACCTGACAGGCATCCTCCCCAGCAAGAAATACAAGCTGATCTATCCTATCCCACCAGAAGGAGTGTCTGCCAGGTGAAAAGCAATGAATGGCCACCAACTTGGATGGCTTTGAATGAGGATTAGGCAGATACATAGACAACAAGACTATCAATGGCCACTATATCCTAACTCACTGGATCCTAACTTGCTCATCCCTGCAGAACTTGGGTTCAGATTGCTCCCAAAGTGAGAAGCAGTGCCTTATATATGTGTGCTGCTCTTAGACCAGCCTGCCTGCCCCCAAGCCTAGAGAAGTAGTTCTGGATGATCTGAAGTAGCATGCAAAGTACTACTGCTTCTTTGACAAGCAGTCATTCTTCATGCTGGGGAATGGGATACAGCATTTTTCAATACAATACTCCTATTTCCTATAAGAAGAGATATTCTGCAGTCCGCCCTGTTCTTCAGCCTGGGGAGGGCCCACTGTGTTCAGCCAAGCTGTTTCATGGAGGAATTATGCCATTGCCCAGAGTTCTAGTTTGCCTAAATAGGCTGAAGAAGTCGGCTTCGTTCCAGACTTCTGTATAGTGCTTTCTTCCGCCATTGTCAACACCAGTGAAGGACACTGCTTCCAACACTGAGGCAGATGCGTTTCGGTACAAAAACAGCACCTACAATCTAAAGTATTTTGTTTGCAATGTCGTATCTCAGCTGACTTTATAGCCCCTTATCACCTCGTTAAGCAAAGAGCTGAGTATTTGCTATATCCACAAAGCAGAATTTTCAAATCCATTGATCAAAATGAACCGCAAATGTTTCTGAAAGGGCTTTATGCCAATACAAATCTACTTTGCTTAGAGTCGTTACCTTGCACTTTCCCAGCACATGCATTTTTCTCAATTGCTCTTCTTTAGTCTATATGCATCTGTTGACTGGGATATTTATCTAAAGGGCACACAATACCATCTTGGGCAGCACTATCATATGTGATGTAACCACTGCACACAGAGACTGATCTTTATGTTTCCCTACGCAGGTTATCTTGGAAGCAGCATCATTTGTTGAATTGCAGCCTGAACTTTGCAATAATTAACGATCTTATTATTTCAGAGGTTAGACTTTTCTGTATTTGAATGTGTTGACCTTTTGTATGGAACTGATCAGGGTAAAATGTAACCTGTGTTAACAACTATTGTATAATCGTACTGTGCTGTGCTGAAAAGCATAGCTTTAATTGAACTCTAGCCTAAATCAAACGGGACGCGGGTGGTGCTGTGGGTTAAACCACAGAGCCTAGGACTTGCCGATTAGAAGGTCAGCGGTTTGAATCCCTGCGACGGGGTGAGCTCCCGTTGCTCAGTCCCTGCTCCTGCCAACCTAGCATCAAAGTGCAAGTAGATAAATAGGTACCGCTCTGGTGGGAAGGTAAACGGCATTTCCGTGCGCTGCTCTGGTTTGCCAGAAGCGGCTTAGTCATGCTGGCCACATGACCCGGAAGCTGTATGCCGGCTCCCTCGGCCAGTAAAGTGAGATGAGCGCCACAACCCCAGAGTCGGCCACGACTGGACCTAATGGTCAGGGGTCCCTTTACCTTTACCTAAATCAATCTTTTAAAAAAAGTGAATGGGAGACAGCATAAGAACATAAGAAGAGCCTGTTGGATCAGGCCCATCAAGTCCAGCATCCTGTCCCACAGTGGCCAACCAGATGCCTGTGGAAAACCACCAAGCAGGGCCTGAGGACAAGCACACTCTCCCCTCCTGTGGCTTCCAGAAACTCCAAGCATGAAGGCCAAGCATGACCATCACAGCTAGTACCCATGGATAGCCATATCATCCATGAATTTGCCCAGTCCTCTTTTCAAACCCTTCAAGTTGGTGGCCATCACTGCCTGCTGTGGGACTAAGTTCCAAAGTTTGACTATGTGCTGTGTGAAGAAGTACTTTCTTTTGTAAGTCCTGCATCTTCCAACATTCAGCTTCAATGGATGTTCATGAGTTAGTGTCTGCCGGTCAAAATGTCCCGAGGGCAGGGCTTTTTTCAGCTGGAACTTACTGGAACTCAGTTCTGGCACCTCTCACATGGACGCCATTGCCATTCTAAGAGAACAAGGGAGGTGTTTTCTGGCACCTCTTTTTCTAGAAAAATGGCACTGCCTGACAGGAACTTGAATATATTCCCCTATTACCAGCAGACACAAGTCCCTGGTGCAGAAAGAACCTTCCCATCTCACTTGAGAGACAAATGGACAAGTCCCTCCTTTCAACATGATGAAGAAGGGTTGCCAGTTGGTGAGGATAAAAGGAAGCTGCATTGGACCACTGAGTCATCTAGCTCAGTGTTGTTTGCAGTGCACTGACTGGCTGTGGTTTTCTAGGATTTCAGAAAAGGGCTATTCCCAGCTCTAGCTGGAGATGCTAGGGATCAACCATGAGTCCACCTGCATGCAAAGCATGGGAGAGAGGTCGCTGCACCCCATTGGTTATACATCTCCATCACATCTGTAGCTGCTTTCGAGAATCAAAATGGTAGCTCCGGTTCTCATTGTACGTGGTCAGTGCTGCAGCACCGGCATAGACTGGAGCTGTAGGCCCATTACAAAGAATCCCAAGCTGAAATACCCAAGAAAACAAAATGACACCATTTGAAATAAATTAACTTTTCCACCATCTGTATCCATTTCTGCCAGATCCACTGGGGACACAGGCCTGTATCTGCATTGATTGGATAAATTTCAAAGACCTTTTACCTGCTCTCTGTTTGTGCTGCTTCTCATATCTTTATGACATGAAATGAACTACTTGGCGCCACATTGCTGTTATCCATTAACCGTTCCTGTTTTCCTAATCATCTCAGACTCCATCTTTCTCTGTCCTATCTGTTATTGTCTTCTGAAGAGGGATGCAATGTTCCTTTAGCCGGGTCTGGTTTGCATGACATGATTTGTGTATCTGCCTACCAGAGTTTCTTCTGTGGAGCCCTGTATATTATCTTCTTTCCCCATTCTCTACCCCACCCCCGGCTTCTCCGTAACCAGGCGAAGAGGGTCATACATCTGTAAAATGACAGCAGTTATGAAAAATGGGGGCTTGGTACACATGGCTCTCATCACACAGAGACTCATCTTCCACACCACAGACAATACTTGTTTCCTTGAGAGGCAGACTGCAGTTAAAAACAGACAAAACACCTAATAAATTGCTTGGCCCATCAATTTAGCAATTTAGCAACTCATCAAAAACAATGCTGGAGATCAACAGGCAAATCAGAATTGTAGGGAGGTTCCCCCTGCTCCCTAGAAGGTGAGACATAGAAAATATGTAATTTACCACCTCTTTTTTCTGTGATGCTCAGTATTTAAAGGGGACAGTAAGTTTCCATATAATCAAAGGAAAACCATGCAAAGGCTCTTCCTAGGACTGAAAGATCTGAAAGGAACTTCCTGCCTTAACTGTGTTCACACCATAAAGCATATGTGTTTCCCCAAAATCATGGGAACTGTAGTTTGTTAAGGACACTGGGAACTGCAGTTCTGTGATGGAAAACTACAGTTCCCAACGTTCTTTAAATATATGGTATGTACACAGCCATACTATCACACGTAACCCAGCCCAGCCCATCAACAGGACTTGGGTTTGTTCATTCCCCCCATCCTTTCTCCAAGGTGCTTTCAGTTCTTACGACCTTCCCATTTTCATCTCACAACAGCCCTGAGAGTTAGATTAGACTGAAAGAGAAAAACTGCCCCTAGTTCAGTGTGCAATTTGAACTGAACTGAGGGAAAATTTGAACCAAGGGCCTGATACAGTGGTACCTTGGGTTACATATGCTTCAGGTTATAGAGGCTTCAGGTTACAGACTCTGCTAACCCAGAAATAGTACCTTGGGTTAAGAACTTTGCTTCAGGATGAGAAGAAAAATCGTGCTCCAGCAGCACGGCGGCAGCAGGAGGCCCCATTAGCTAAAGTGATGCTTCAGGTTAAGAACAGTTTCAGGTTAAGAATGGACCTCAAGAATGAATTAAGTTCTTAACCCGAGGTACCACTGTACTACACTCTTACCCAGAGATGTAGCCAGTGCTCAAGACTGATGGGAGTTGTAGTCAATGTTATCTGAACGGTACTATGTTGGCCACCCCCATGGTAACTACTTCAACACTCTGGCTTTATTGTCTCACGCTGGAAGCTAAAGTGGGGAGCTGACATTTTTCATTGTTTAGAAGCTTGTGTTAACTTCCCTCCCCATCCCATTCCTCAGACTCCAGTTCTGATGGATGGATCCTCCTCAGCCTAAAGAAAATTACAAAATCAGTTGCAGAGTTTTGAGAAATTAAAAAACAAAGTGCGAGACTGGCTTCATTATTATCAGATAATGGAGGCATACAAATTGGACAAGGAAATTGGATTCCAGGTGGAAAAATCGAAATTAGAAACAGAATTGTTAGAACCTAAAACTAAGATTTTGTCAAAGATGTATAACTTGCTGCTGAAATGGAATACTCAGGATGAAACGGTGAAGTCTACTATGATTAAATGGGCACAGGATGTTGGACATAATATTATGATGGCTGACTGGGAACAGTTATGGACCACTGGTATGAAATTTACGGCATGTAATGCCTTAAGAGAGAATATTATGAAAATGATTTACAGGTGGTACATGACCCCAGTCAAGCTTGCAAAAATTTATCATTTGCCCGATAATAAATGTTGGAAATGTAAAGAGACTGAAGGTACATTCTTTCACCTCTGGTGGACGTGCCCAAGGATTAAGGCTTTCCGGGAAATGATTTATAATGAAATGAAAAAGGTATTTAAATATACCTTCTTGAAGAAACCAGAGGCCTTTCTCCTAGGCATGGTTGGCCAATTGGTGCCAAAGAAGGACAGAACTTTTTTTTATGTATGCGACAACAGCAGCAAGAATACTTATTGCAAAATATTGGAAGACACAAGATTTACCCACGCTGGAAGAATGGCAGATGAAGATAATCGACTATATGGGATTGGCAGAAATGACCGGCAGAATCCGAGACCAGGGAAAAGAGTCAGCGGAAGAAGATTGGATGAAGTTTAAAGACTATTTGCAGAAATATTGTAAAATTAATGAATGTTAGAATGATGTTGGACAGAAATTAAGTGGTTTCCAGCTGTAATGCTTAAGAGATATGGAAAATAAGGTTTTGAAATAAGTAAAAACTAATGGTGAGGATTTGCTGAATTAATAATTTGAACTGGAATATAAAAAAGGGAGGTATGAGGAGGTCTGGAAAATAAGTTAAAAGAAAATAAGTAAATGGAAATTATATGTGTTTTTAGTTGTTTTTATTTTTGTATTTTTGTTGCTTCTTTTTGTTTTACATTGTATTATTCTTGAAAACTTCAATAAATATCTTATAAAAAAAAGAAAATTACAAAATCAGGTACAGCATTCTATTTAATTGATATTTTATTCATTTTAAGGATAATTACAAATGATGAATTCTCAATAAACTGCAATCTAATCTCACACTAAGGAATGGGGTGGGTGGGGAATTAGGGATGCTGGAGGATTCCATTTGAAATGGAAATGAGAGCAGAAAGTCTTGCATTGTTCATCAGAGGTCATGAATGGAAATCATACAAGCAAATACCATCAGTATTGGCAGTATTGCATAACTGCCAAAGATATGCAAATAAGGATTTAATTTACTGTATTGTTTTTGATGTTTGACTTACACTGAAATGCATTGAAATTAATTGTGCAATTAATTTCATAAGTTTTGCACATAGTAGATAATAAGAGCAACAACATAGGTTTTAGCAGAAGCGGAACTGCAGCAGAATGGAAACAGCAGCAAGTCAGACAAACCCAGGATTGGATGTGCCTTGCTAGGAGTATAGGGTCAATAATAAATGTGAATATACAAAAAAAATCCAGCCCAGATACTCTTACATGCTTAAATGTGTGACACTGAAGGACTTGGAGAATCAGGCACAAGTGCACCACAGTGTGTTTTGACATGGAAGTGAAGGCAAGGGAGCAAGCAACTGAGAGATGCAGTCTTTGCAAATGAGATCTCCTCTCTTCCATCTTAGCTTTGCTAGTCTTAACCACAAACCAGGTTTCATAGAACCAGAAACGCTTGGAGCAAAACAAATTAGATATGATACAGGGAGCCATATAGCCATATTTGTTCACACAACTGCCCTGGTCACATCTTTAGAAATGACATGATAGGTTCTATTTTTTATGACCAAAATATGCCAGTTGGTGAGGGAAGTGTAATTCTTCCCCAACTTTCTTCCCCATCTTTCATCTATTACCGTATTTTTCGCCCTATAGGACACACTTTCCCCCCTCCAAATACGAAGGGGAAATGTGTGTGCGTCCTATGGGGCAAATGCAGGCTTTCGCTGAAGCCTGGAGAGCGAGAGGGGTCGGTGCGCACCGACCCCTCTTGCTCTCCAGGCTTTAGGAAGCTATATGCAAGCCCTGGGAGCCCGGTGGGAGTTCCTGCCGTGCTTCCTAGGCTTGCGGATAGCAGCCTGCATCCCGAAGCCTGGGCGCGCTGAGCTTGTGGATAGCAGCCTGTTCTGGGGGCTGGGGTCAGAGGAAGCTAGGGCTTCCCCCGCCCCAGCCCCGCGCCTGGGGGGGAAATAAATTTTTTTTTCTTTATCCCCCCCCCAAAAAAACTAGGTGCGCCCTATGCGCCGGTGCGCCCTATTAGGCGAAAAATACAGTATTTTCTCACCAGCTCAGCTCACTTCTAAAATCAGGCTAGGAGAACAGTGAATGTATAATTGTAATTAGCTCTAATATATTTTTTCTAGAAATAGAAGAATATAAATATTTTTATAAATAAATAAATAAATAAATAAATAAATAAGGATTCAAAAGGATCAGCTGAAAATCCTGCCCTTTGGTATATTCAGAATGGACATGTACACATACCCAGGTTTGGTTTTCAAATGTTTTGAACAGGTCCTGTCACCTTTCACATCACACGTCTTCAGAGATTTATGCATTGCTGTTGAGTGACCTCCTGTGGCAGAAGCTTGGATATACTTCAGAGGCAACAGCATTATTCATTTTTCTCCAAATATGCAGAGGCATTTTCTGGGAAATAGGGCTCAACATGGAAAACTGGGATTCTGCAAACAAATCAGAGTGCAGATGAAACAAATTCATGCCCTTGCTGCCATATTCACTTCATATCTTCTCAGCACATTGAACTGTGCTATCTCACCCTATTATAGCAAGAATCAACAGTTTACAATTTTTGTCCTCGTGAAAATTTGCCAGCATTTTACTGTAGTGTGAAATTTGCAATTTTGCCTAATAAGCACAAAGCAAAGCAATTTCTCCTAATAATATGGTTTTTTAATGCACACATTTTTGTACACATTGCTCTGCTAGAGAAATGCATATCAAAATCTGTAGAAGTGTGAATTATGATGGATGGCTGTGTTTCAGTTCTCATAGTGTTCCAGAAAGGTTGAATTGGGTAAATTCAGCTTTCAGTGTGAACTGAATTCAATTTCTTCCCCAACCCTGCTCCTGAGTAAACATCTATGGAGCCTAGTCTGTTCATTCCATTACCTTAAGTAGTTTTCAAACAATCTAATCATGCCCAGGATAGAGACCTTTATACTGGAAAATTCATTTTAAAACACCTAAGATGTTAAATGACACATTTTTGGCTTCTGAATTCATAATATCTTTGAGCTGACCTCCCACAATCCCATCAACCACACTTTTAGAAGCAGAGAATTGTACTCGCTGCTCACACTTAACAGTGCATATGGTATCAACTATATTCTTCCCACTATCTTTAATAATTCTAATTGTGTGTTAATGAAACTGATTTTAAACTTCCCAGGTTATACACACCAATAAACAGATACTATTTTAGGCTCCAATCCTTACCCTACTTACCTGGGAGTAAGACCCATTGAATTCAGTAGGACTCAGTACTACAGCCTAATTTCACATTCATAATGGTTGGTTCTCTTCCCTAATGACATTCTAGATTTCTTTTTTTAGAAGCGTTTCTTTTGACTCTGAGGCTGTGCCCACATTAGCAGCTTAAAACATATCAAGTTCTTTTTCTCATAGATAGAAGTTTGGGAAATGATAGGATAGATATAAAAAGGTAAAGACACCCCTGACCATTAGGTCCAGTCGTGACCGACTCTGGGGTTGCGGCACTCATCTCGCTTTACTGGCCGAGGGAGCTGGCGTACAGCTTCCGGGTCATGTGGCCAGCATGACTAAGCCGCTTCTGGCAAACCAGAGCAGCGCACGGAAATGCCGTTTACCTTTCCGCTGGAGCGGTACCTATTTATCTACTTGCACTTTGACGTTCTTTCGAACTGCTAGGTGGGCAGGAGCAGGGACCGAGCAACAGGAGCTTACCCCGTCATGGGGATTCGAACCGCCGACCTTCTGATCGGCAAGTCCTAGGCTCTGTGGTTTAACCCACAGCACCACCCACGTGTGCACACCACTTCCCAAACCAGCAGCGGCAGCATGCTTCAGGCAGAGTAAACAGGCCTGTTGCTCTTTCAAGAAACAATCTAAGATGGTTGGCCATTTATTTAAAACTGAGTGATGAACAGGAAAACTCGGGGATAGCTGATCCTGCAATATCTTCCAAAAGGAGGCAACTCAGGGGGGCGAAGGCCGTGCTTTCCTTGCACGCGTGCTGAAAGAAAACTTCATATGAGATGTTAGCACATAAAAACTTGAAAAAGAGGATCATAAAATATTCATTCAAGTCTCCAGCTTTAATGACAACTTGGTTCCTGCATTTCTCAAACTGACTCTTTCACAGATGTTCATTGAAAAGAATTCCATAGCCATATAAATTATGGTGGATTAAATTGCTCATTTTAGGGCTTGACAAAGTGATTCCAGGAGCATGCCCTGGTATGCACAACTACAAAAAAAAGTGGGGCATGACGCTTCTAGGGAGGAGAGAACAACTTCCTGTCTTTCAGAAAAAGACTTTGTCATATAAAAGTTATGCCTACCGCCTAAGCACCCAAACCAGCTGCATCCCATGTGCTGTTAAGGCTCAAGGCTCTTATTTCTCCTGTTCAATTATTGTGACTATAAATTGCAATGGGCCACCTGTGCAATGCACTCATGCAGAATAGTCCCAGAGGAAGCATTAAGACATCAAGCCTCATAAAACACCAATCCTTAAATGTAAAAACTGACACTTTCTTCTTACTTCAGGCTGCCTGTCTCTCTCTGTAGATGGAGCAGGGCATCATTCAAGATGCTTTTGGTCTACTTTCAATAGCAAAACACCCTTTTGACTTTGAGTGGCTCTCCAGTCCAGCTACCCAACATTGTTTGACAGCTTGTTTATTTAAGTCAGGGATGGACAACTTGTAGCCCTCCAGATGTTGTTGAACTACAATGCTCATCAGTCTCAGCCAGTGGTCAGGGATGAAGGGTCCAACAACATCCGGACAGCGGCAGCTTAGCCACCCCAATTTAACGATACAGGCCGCTCAGTGCTATTTTTTCTAGAAAAAGAGGTGCCTGAGCTCACCATGAACTTCTTCTTTGTTCTCTTTGAATGGCAATGGTGCCCACCTGAGAGGTGCCAGAACTCAGCTACAGTGAGCTCCGGCTGAAAAAAGCCCTGAGGTGAAAGGATGTCTGCCAGGTACGAAGTGGCTCCTTCCATAGTGTAAGAAATGGTAAGGAAATAAAATAGTGAGGAAGTTGGGGAGGGCAGACAACTTGGTGACAAAAGAAGGCTGTTGACCATAAAACAAATAGGATTAATACAGCAAGCTGACTAGGCAACTTTTTCACATTTTTTAGTGTCACCAGAAAAAGTTACCCAGTCAGATTGTTCCTTATCAGTCTCATGTGGTTGAAATTTGTTACAAAGAAGAAAATATGATAAGAGACCATCAAAGAAGACTAGCACATTTGTTATGTATGGACACTGGTGGAGGAAGAGGAGTATGGGAGGAGCGCACCACCCCCGGCAGTGTGATCCCGGTAGGGTGCCACCACGGCTGCCCACTCTGGGTGCCACATCCCTGCAGGTGGTGTGCCCCACCCCCAGAATGCACGCCACACCCCCAGGACACACACCAGCCCTGCCCAGCCTGCTCTCCACCCCCGGTGCCGGAGCATGAAGCTCCGCCACTGTGTATGGATACCACTTTTTGTCTCCAAAGTTCAGAGTGGCTTACATAGGATTCACAGGCAGTGCCCCATCTTGGCACTGTCTAGGATCAATTCTGCTTAGTTTTTGGAATCATTTGTCCATTCCTTTGTTGCTGTAAGATAGGCAAGAAATAGTTAGAAGGAAAGATCCAAATGTGTGCGTGTTTCTGGTTTTGTTTTGTTTTTTATACCAACTTGTGTTTCTGCTACTGCTTATCCTCTTAGGAGGATCACAGCAAGACATTCCCAAGGCTTGTTCTTCTTCTTTGGAGAAACAATCATTTCAGGGCTATGAAATGCGCAGTAGTTGAAGTCTGCCCCAGAAATCTGTCATTGCATGATGATTAGGACGTGCTCATGAAGAGTTGGATTCTGCTACTGTACCCTTGAGAAGCTGCCCTGCTTCTTTGCAATTCCCACCTCTGCAATTCCTTCCTGGAGGGAGGGCATGTGTTATTGAGAACTGAGAGACACACTGATCCTTCTTGGTACCCTCAAGTGTTGTTCTTGAAGAAGATGAAGACTCCCATACCAATGATGGTCTTCTTGAATAGAAACAAATGGGACCCCCAGTGACATCTGCAGATATCATCACTGTTGGCTTGTAAAACTAAAGCCGTAAACCCATATGCTGGATTTCTAACCTAAACACATTTCACAATCCTGGACTCATTCTCCTCTCACTCTTCTGCCCCTCCACCCACTGCCCAAATTCATCCTGACATTTTTCACTAGCACAATATTCACCACTGAGGAAATATATAAAGGCCCTCTTGATCGTTTGCCTCCCAGCCTTTCCCAGCTGATACTATTCTTGTTGCCAAAGTATTTTATTTATTTATTTATTTATTTATTTATTTCACTCCCTTAGATTGAAATCTAAGACGGCTCTGAATACAGCTACATGCTACATTTCTTCCTTTCCTCTCTTTGCGGTATAATTAGACCCAATGACCTTCTATTCCCAGATGCTACAAAGTTGCCAGATTGCCGCCAGCACTTCATTATGATTATAGATTGATCTTGTGGGACTCTGATATCTTTCTTACTATCCCCTTCCTTCCTTTCCACCTTCCTTGGGTTCTTATTTAGAAGAAACACACAACTTTCTGTAATATACTAGAAAATCGCATTGTTCTCTGCAGGAAGATCTATTTCCATCTAAAAACTGTTTGTTTCAAGCTAATAGTTTTATCACCCTGGAGGGAAAACTGTACAGTGCAAATTCCTTTGTGAAATTTGTGTGTTTCTATATTCCTTTTCATGAAGTGCTACACTGGGAAATAAGAATGAGCACCAGGAATTTAGCAACACAGGCACAACACTGTTTGCTTGTTCTCTTCATGGTGAGGGGTGAGGAATTAGTAGCAATTAGCCCCACCTTTAGTGGGGAACTTCATTAGAGTTTGTAGCAGGGCACATTTGTACATGGTTTCCCCATTACCTGCACACGTTTGTTCCTGTAAGATGATTTGGTAGCCATTCATAATGAGCTTTGAGCATCATTGCATCTAATTAGGTGGGGGAAAGAAGTTGATTGGCATTTCAGCCCCGCCTTGAGCTCATTGTTACACTTTCATTCTAGGTATTAGTAGATGCACAAGCAGGGGCAGAAGAAGGGGGTGCAGTCTGCCCCAGGTGTCACCACTGAGGGGGAGTGACAAAATGCCAGGCTGCACTCACCACGGGGCCTGCAGCACGCCCAAGCCATGCGGTTCTTCTGGGAGAGACGCGGTGGCTTGGGTGCGCACAGGCTCCGCACTGCCCAAATGGTCCACCTGCTGCCTCCCCCACGTCCTGCCAGCTGTAGGGCGGCTGAGTGGGAGGAGGCAGGCAGACTCCAGTGGCCCTGCGGTGCACCCTGCCCCTATGCACGGCTCACCCCGCCTCTGGGCGCACTGCCCCAGGCACCCGAGCAGCTTCCTCCGCCACTGTGCACAAGGCTAAAATTGGCCCACTTTTGGTATATTCTCCTGGAAAAGACCCTGATGTTGGGAAAGATGGAGTGCACAAGGAGAAGGGGAAGACAGAGGATGAGATGGTTGGACAGTGCTGTCGAAACTAGCAACATGAGTTTGACCAAACTGCGGGAGGCGGTGGAAGACAGGAGTGCCTGGCATGCTCTGGTCCATGGGGTCACGAAGAGTCGGACACAATTAAACAACTAAACAACAACAATCCTCTTATTGTAGGGGGTCTACTGTCTTCCTCTTCTCAAGTTGAAGGACTGTTGTTTAAGTGGGGCTTCTGATGGCAGAGTGATTTGAAAATTAGTACTCTTGGGATATAAGAATCCTAGCAAGCAGAAGGTCTTCACTTGTGTGTTAATGGCATTTAAATCCTGGTGTTTGTTTGGCTGTGGTTTGATTCCCAGCATTTGCTAGTCATGTCATCGTTAGCTGTGGCGATGTTGAGAGATACATGTTTCTTTGGTCTTAACGCAAGGCGTTGGGACAAGGGCACAGGGAGAGCAATCATTCTTCAGTGCAATTACTTACGGAACGAAGTCGCTTTGCACATTTAAGCCAGTTAATGCCTCCGTATCTGGTTGTAGCACACCATCACGAAGTTGCGCTATATGATCTAGGAAGTGGGCTATGGATACCACTTGTCAACAGCAAATGCCTTCTGATGCTTTGCTGCCAAAAGAGCTACTGTGTTTTATAAAAGAAAGGAAATGGCTTACAGAAAGTGAAAGATGATAAGACATTTATACATACAGAGAGAGAGCGAGTGACAGAGAAAGAGAAAATAATTCATAAGATGACCAAATGTAAGACCATAGGAATGTAGGAAGGTGCCTATTATGGAGGGCTTGTCCACACTTACCTTTCCTCCAAACTTTCCATGCATGGTTCACACTTTAAAGCTCTGTGTCTGAGAGCTCTCTGGTCTGTTTCTTTTAGTCTTGGGCTTTTTCCACAAACACCTGCTCTTTAAAGCTGAATTGGAACAGATGGTGATCTGCAGAAAACCCAGATTGCCAGTTGTTGCCTCACTCAGACCACTGGTTCATCTTGCTCAGTGTTGTCTACACTGACTAGAAGCAACACTCCAGGATTTCAGACATGGGTCTCTGGGGAATTGGACCCATGGGCCTTCACAAGGCAGATCTTTACCAGTGAGCTATGGCTTTTCACTGAGGCTTTCAGCAAAGCCTAGAGTACAAGCATGGGATTGAATGGAATCAGTAGGCAATCAAGGCTGCTTCCACATTAGGCATTAATGTGGAATCGCCATGTCTCGTTCATCTGCATGTTATGGGGGCCCACATGATGCCATTGCCCATTTGCATCCCCCCCCCATGTTTCTTCCATCTTTTTTCTTACAAAAGGAATGCAAATGCATTCAGCACTACCCTTTACAGGCCAGCACACATTACTTATATCACTTGTGATGGGGCACTCTTTTGATTTTTTTAATCAGTCTTCCATTTAGTGCTAAAATGGCTTTCTGGCTCTATTTTTAATATATATCTTAAACTATTAATGAAATACAGCTTAAGCAAAAGAGTGTTTAGCACTGTTACATTAATAAATAATAAATAATAATTATTATTACTGCTGTTTTAAAATGCTGATAGTCACCACCATCTTAGTTGTGTAACTTTCTTCCCAATTAAACACTTCAAATACATTGAAATACAAACAACCAGGTTCACACCAATCAGGTTGTGGCTGGAAATAGTAATGTATAGAAAGATGGAAATGGTTTAAAATTGGGTTCTGTTCCCATGGTGTATAAACACCTTTGTTTTGTCTGGTTGTCAGCTTTGGTCAAACATACATGGACGGGAAGGCACCGTAACTCAGTGACAGACCACATGTGGTAAATGCAGAAGGTTCCCTCAGCCTCTCCATAAAGGATCATCAGGGGTAGGAAAGATCTCTGCCAATCAGAATAGACAATATTGGGCTTGACCAATCATCTAACCTAGTATAAGACCAGCTTATCATGTGCTAAGACAAAATCAGCCAAATTTGTTTGCCAGAAATAAATGTGGGATAAATATACATTCTGTGAGCAGCAGCCACTCTTTAAAGCCACATTTGACTCTTGGAAAGAGCTACTGTCTGCCTTCAGCTGCTGATAGTGAAAAAACCACATAGGCACATTCTGGTAATAAATGTCACCTCACATGAATTTAGCTGAGGAGCACAGAATTTGTCTAGGGCTGGCACCAATACCCAGTTCTGATCCCTATGACCTTATCTTCTGCTCTAGCAGATCAGACTTCACTATGCAGTACTTGTGATTGGGCAGGGATTTCTTGTGCCAGATTATCAAATCCATCTCTAAGGCACTCAAAGTCTTGTTCCCACTAGTCTTAATCAATGGTGGGGAAGGGGGCAATTTAACAACATATTTTAGTAGTTCTCTCTGTTCTGGAAAAAAGATACCGAGAATGCTAGGCTTAGGTCAGAAGACCATGATTCCATAAAACTTGTTGGATGATGTTAGAATGACGATCTAATCTACCCAGAATATGGTCAGAAGTTACATAAGGCCACCACCTTGCTGATGCTAAAGAGGTCTGGCTCTGGTCAGTCCCTGTATGGATAACCATCTGGGAACCACAGGTACATTGTCTTGGGTTCCATAAATGAAGAAAGATGGGATATAATGTGAGAAAATAAACGTTTTACAAGGCAAGGTCAAAGAAGAGGCAGCCCTCCTGGAAACCACCCTGAGCTCTTTAGAGGAAGGGCAAGATACACATGTGAAGAATACCATTAGTGCTAACAACAGCAATAACAAGCAAACAACAAACCCATCACAGACTGAACCAATCTGCTTCCCCATCTACTTTACACTGTGGTATAATTAGTTCAATGGAAAATGCTTCTTGTCATGAGGATGATTAAAGAAAATAAATATACGTTTCTTCATAAGCCAATATCAACAGAGATGTGTCCTCTCCTGACCTCTAGACACTCTCAGTTACACATGTGCCATGAAGTAGATGCTTGAGACAGAAATCCTCTTTGCAGCCGACTCCACCTGCCATTTCCATCACACAGAGGCAGTCAGTAAAGCTGTCAGTAGGTCCTAGCATAGAATGAAATCAGGAGTTTCGGATCCAAAAGGCCTCTTTCCTTCCCTGCAGGATGAATCCCTATGCTAGAGTCATTGAGGTCCTCCAGGTGACTCGATTATTGAGCATGCATTCTGATGTCGTTCTGTTTGTTTGCTGAGAGTTTATACATCTTCCTGTTGATCATTTGTTCATCCCACACTTTTCAAGGCACTGCCACTTTCCTAACCACAAAAAGTCCATTTCTCTTTTAGCGTAGATTTGTTACACTAGGTCAATAGAACACTCTAATCCACACTCATTGCACAAGCCTAAACATACTGTATGTGCTTGAATCCCTCCCACAAAGTACTGGAAGTCTAGATGTAGCCATAAAGAGATTCCAATTGCCTCCTTTTAGCCTTGTTCCTCTCACCATTAATATGGTGTTACCCCCTAGTGATTACTGGTCCATGAGGACAAGCAAGGCACTGCCCCATCAAGCTCAGACAGCACCCACCTGCCTACCTCCTTTTTTACAACCAGTCTAGTGGGTGGCACTGGCTGTGAGCCTCCTCCTTGGTCTCATTGCCTTTGTGGAACTCAAAAGGAGGAAAAGGCTGCAGACAAAACCAGAATCAGTTGACCTGTCATGAGATCTGGCTCTGTCTACTGTTGGCCTCCTTGTTTTCCATCCTACCAGACCCAGTGAGCACCAGCCTCCAATGCCTACCTTAGTTCTGGAATTCCACCCCCGTGAGATACAGCATACCATCCAACATTTCTCTAGTGAAAATAGGGATGCCTATTATTATTATTATTATTATTATTATTATTATTATTATTATTCATACCCCCACAGATATGATTAGGTTGCCCCAACTACTCTGGGTGGCTTCCAACATAAAAAAACCACAACAAAACATTAAATATTAAAAAAACCTTCTGATACATGGCTGCCTTCAGATGTCTTCTAAAGATTGTATAGTTACTTATCTCCTTGGCTCGGCGGTCACAGAAGGCCTCCAACATTTCTCCGATGAAAATTGGGACGTCCCAAGGAAAAGTGGGACATTCCGGCATCAAACCAGAAATCGGGATGGCTTCTGTAAATCCAGGACTGTCCCTGGAAAATAGGGACACTTGGAGGGTCTGCTTCATTGCTTCCCTCTTGGCACACCTCTCAGAACAAGGTCTTGCAGTGAGTACCTGATGTGTCAGCTGTAAACTGGTGATTACATGCTGTTGTACTATGGATTATTACTTTATATATTTTATCTGAGTCGTCAATTGCTTTAACTGGCTTTTTTCTGGACATTTTGATGATATTTTATGTTGCAACCATGCACTGATGAAGGACAGGACAGAAATTGAAATAATAAATAAAATGAGAGAGATTGGGGTGGAGTTAAATTTCCATGGTGTGAAGGGTATTGTTTTTTGAGATCCATAATATTCCTCAGACCAACCAAACCTCCCTCTTTTTTTGCTTTGTGTTCACTGCCTTTTTCAGCAACTGCTTCCTGACTATGTGATCCAGCCATGAAGGCTTCAGGTTACCAGTGTGATGGTGACATGTTGCCATATAGCTAATCAAATTCTTACACACACACACACACACACACACACACACGGATCGTGAATTGATGAAGGGTGGGATGGAAACTGAAACAATAAATTAAAAAAATACTAAAGATTTGGGGTTGAGCTAAAGCTCTGTGTTGTTTCATGTTGTTCCCTACCACCTCAGTCAAAATAAGTATGGCCAATACTTATAATTCCAGTTTCAATTAAGCCACATCACAGTGAGGGCAATGCTTCTTGCCCTCAACTCTGAAAGAAATTATATTTTTGCCCCATTTTGTAGATTTACTCAATTATCTCCAAACTAGGAAGTGCATTTTGCTGGGGCATGAGAACATGCACACACACACACACACACACACACACATCATCATCATCACTGTCATGAAATGCATCTACTGTGTTTTGATGTGGAGATGTCTCATTTTTGCTTCTTACTATCTTACTCAAAATAAATATGGACAGTACTAATTATTCAGCTTTACAAAGGACTGTTTATCTGTACACAGCCAAATATCTCATGCAATTCCCTCCACACACACAAACTTTTAATCTTTTCAATCATTGTCAGAAAATTCTCAGAGTCATCAAGGAACATATTACACAATCCTTAAACATCGTGCACTAGGATTATATTTCTCAGCAACTAAAAATATATGGGCTGAAAGCCAGTGTCATGTCAAGGGTTCTTCAGACTATTCCCCCCCCCCCAAGGACGTTCTCTTCACAAGGCTAAAAATCTAATATCCTGAGACTCCTTGACAACCACAGGATTTGAACTCAGTGCAAATTTTACACAAACAGATTGGGAAAAAGAGATAATCAATTATGGTGCCCAAATTGTGATGCCTGAATCTCAGGGGTTTAAAGGCTGAATATAAATACTTCCCATGAATGTGACTGGCCCAATTTTGCTGCTTGGGGAGCATGCTGTTTGTGTTCTTTGTGCTGCGTTAACAGGTCAACACCAAGGCAATGCTCATCTCTGGGGAAATTGTCCAGATATATAGACAGAGATGCAGGTATAATGTCCGAGAAAAGAAGTGGTCTCATGTAGCGCAAGTATAAAGCATAACCCTTCAGTGCTCTGCTCATCCCCACATAATTGTTGGTGATATGCCAAGACTGATATTTAACCTAGAGTGTATCAGTATTCTTGAAACAAAATAAAAGAAAAAAAATTCCTTCCAGTAGCACCTTAAAGACCAACTGAGTTAGTTCTAGGTATGAGCTTTCGTGTGCATAAGTGTGCATGCACACGAAAGCTCATACCTAGAACTAACTTAGTTGGTCTTTAAAGTGCTACTGGAAGGAATTTTTTTTCTTTTATTTTGTTTTGACTATGGCAGACCAACACGGCTACCTACCTGTAATCAGTATTCTTGGGTAGTATTTGGGAGTCTTACTCCGTGTAGGTCCACTGAAATCAATGGACTTAAGTTAGCCATGACTTCCTAGGATGCAACTCCTCAGGTCCACTGGCCTTGGTTGAGAAACAGTTTCCATCATTGATTTGGCATAGCTCTAAGTCAGGAAAGCCCTGTTCAAATCTCATCCCTCCCATGTGAACCTTTTAGGCAGCCTTCGGCAAGCAACTTTTCCCTGACTTACCATATGGCATATTGAAGGGATTCGAACTAGACAATGCCTGCAATGCACTTTGAATCCCTATATTGCATTCTGATATCTTTTCCTGTTTTATGTTTTATTAGTCACCTTGAGAAGATTTTTAGGGTCAAAGGTAACATAAAAATATTTTAAATAAGAATGTAGGAGGCGTGTGATTGGTCAGGCCAATAGTACATGTGATCCAACTTCCTGTTCTCACAGTGGCCAACTAGATGTCAACAAGAAGCCTACAAGAAAGAGCTATGTGCAACTGCACTCTGTTTATGATTTCCAACCACTGACATTCAAAGACATCCTGCCTTTGACCATGGAGGAAGAGCATAGAGGCCTTGTCCTCTATGAATTTGCCTAATGCATGTTGGTGGCCATCACTCCTACTTGGGGGAACAAATTCCCATAGTAAGTACACTCTGTGTGAAAGAGTACTATCTTTTGTCTGTTGCGAATCTTCCAACATTTGGCTTCATCGGATGTCCACGAGTTCTAGTGGAGAAAAATGAGACACTTACTTGCCTTTTCTCTAAACTGAAAAGCTCCAGGTGTTGTGACTTTTCCTCATAGGGGAGTTGCTCTGTTCCATTTTCTTACCTGCTGCTGACTTCATTGAGCAATCCACAATGACCCCAATATCTTGTTCCTGGTCAGTCACCACCAATTCAGACCCAGCATGTATCACTTTGCACTTGTTTACACTGAATCGCATTTGTCATCTTACTGCCCATTCACTCAGTTTGGATAGATCCTTTTGGAGCTCTTTACAATACCTTTTTATTTCAAGGGCATTCATTATGAATTTCCTGTGTTCTTGCTGCTTTATAAGTCATCATACGGATGAAATAATTTGCAGAGTTGAGGATCCAAGTTCCAACATCATCACAATAGTTATTGATTGTTATTCTGCAGGGAGGGCATTTGCTGCCAGGATTGTAGCCAAAGTGGGTTCATGGAGAGATCACTGTGTTCAGTGGAAATCTGACATTTCCAGAAGTATATTAAAAAAGGAAAATAAAAATGGGGGAAAGGATGGGGGGGAATCCTGCTTAATCTACTTATAATATGCCGGAGAACGATACTGTGGGAGGTAAAGACATACTGCAACATTTGGTTGCAGGACACCCTCATAGCATATCATTTTCATGTCAGAGTCGTTTTGTAACACTGGTGATAAAAGGGTGGAGAGGACAGGCCCCAGTCCTCTGTGTTGCATCCAAAGTGGTATGGGAATGGGTCTGAAATAATTGGCCAAAATAATTTATGGTACGTTAAGCTATTAATCTTCCATATAAGTCTCATTCCTATCTAATACAAAGTAGCTTATTATATTCAGAAAACTGTATCCCAACAAAAAATCATCTCCCCCGAAACATCATCTTCCTGAATTTTGCCTTCAAAGTTTCTGAACAGCCACATATGGTATTTTTCTAGGAGCCAGGATCATTTGCTCACTTGCCATCAAAGACCCCTTTGCTTCCCCTCCATGTTTTGTTTTGTTTTGTTTTTTTAATGATTATTAGTTGCCTATGCTTTGAGCTTCCTGGGAGGGGCAGGCAGGGAAGACCTGACTGGGTGCATCAGACTTTATGCAAACAAGTGATGCCTCAAAGATGAGACATTTGAAAAGTAACCAAAAAGATAATCTCCCCTTTATTGCCTTCATTCATATTGAAATGCACGATCAGAGTAGAAATCTTAATCTTCACTGAAGTTTACTTCACAGCTGCTGGGCTAAATTTAGAGTGCAGGCCAGCTCAGTGTGAGAAAGCAAGGTCTGTCTGATTGGATTAAAGGGCAAAGAAAGGGAATGTCCTGACACTCCTTTAGGCTGAAGCGATTCTCACAAGGAAGCTCAAATAACAAAAGGCAAGGAATTTGATCCAGCAAAAGCACAACAGGCTCCAGCAGTAGCTGTAAAAAAGCCACTGCGAGGTCGTATTTGCCACACCGTAAGGGGTACCTTCTCAATTTGTACTAAAGCAGAGAGTGGAAAAAGTTTTCCTCTGCAGACAGTGGAAAAAGTTATGAGGTCTTCCCTTTCGGAGAAGCGAGACAAAGCATTGGCTGGAAAGATCAGCTAAAAGTGAGGTGACATTGACTGTTCTTTCCCACCTTAAAGATTCCAAGATTATTATAAGTCAGTTCCTGGTGAAGGGCACAAAGGTCTCTGAATCGTTCAACACACACAAGTCAAGGTGGCTTTTGATAAGCTTCAGAGATACAGTATGCAGAGTTCAGGTTGACCTGTCTGGTGTGAATATATGCGCAACCACTGGCAAAATTGAAAATGCGTGTGAACAGCCACCAACTGCAATAAATTTCATCATGATATGAGGGGTGTTATGTGAACCCAGCATAAAAAGCATGGGGAAATACAGGCAGATCCCCCGTTGAAACATGTGAGCCCTTTCCCACATGCCTTCCAGATACGGTATAGACCGATGAAAGCTATACTACATGTCACATGGTTGGATACAGAGGAATGGTGGGAATAACCAGCTTGGGAATCCCCGAGGGAAGAAGGCTCAGAGCTCAGGGTGTGGTGGTGGGATGATGATGAGTGGTCAGAGGGAGAAGAGGGAGAAGACTGGGAGGAGGTGTTGGAAACTGAAGAGGTACAGGGCTTACTGAGTGGGGGGGAGGTCTTTGGCAGAGAGAAGTCCAGAATAAGAAGCTGAATGGGAAGAGGACAGAGACCAAGAGGCAGAGATGAGTCCAGCTGGTGAAGAGGCATGGGGTGTCTCCCCCTTCTGCTGTGACAAGCTCCCTTCCTGCCCCCATATCCCAGAACCAGGAGAGGCATGAAGAGAGTGGAGGAGAAGTTAGCTTCACATAGGCACAGTCTCAAATTGCTTTGAAAAACCCATGGAAAGGGGTGGACTTATTATTTTATTTATTTGTTTATTTATTTATTTATTTATTATTTATATACTACCCTTCATCATCAGATCTCAGGGCTGTGGGGAGATGGGGACGTTCTGTTTCAAGAACTGCTTCATGGAGACAAGACCTGCCGGAGATGAGTTGCTGTGCTCATTAGGCCTGACACTCCTGTACAGATCCTGTTTTTGCTAATAAAGAGTTAACTCTGACTTGCTCACTGTGATTTACTGCTGGCTCCCTCCTGTGACCGCATGACTGTTCCAATCATATATTTTGATTCAGAGTCCTTGCCTAAAAAGCTTACAAATGTATGTTAGGTGAACAAGACAAAAATGGAGATGAAAGACCGTACATGGATGCATTGAAGAATCTTTGAGGGGATGGGGGATTGGTGAGAGGTGTAAAGGGGGGTGGTTGGGTTGGCAAGGGTGCTGGGAGTAGGGGAGAGAATAGACAGGTGGGTGAGCAACATCAGCAGTGATGGCAGCCCCTACTTAAACATAACTATTGCTCACTATTCAAAATTGGGAAAGGAGTACGACAAGGCTGTATATTGTCTCCCTGCTTATTTAACTTATTTGCAGAATTCATTATGGGAAAGGCTAGACTGGATGAATCCCAAGCCAGAATTAAGATTGCCGGAAGAAATATCAACAACCTCAGATATGCAGATGATACAACCTTGATGGCAGAAAGTGAGGAGGAATTAAATAACTTTTTAATGAGGGTGAAAGAGGAGAGCGCAAAATATGGTCTGAAGCTCAACATCAAAAAAACGAAGATCATGGCCACTGGTCCCATCACCTCCTGGCAAATAGAAGGGGAAGAAATGGAGGCAATGAGAGATTTTACTTTCTTGGGCTCCATATTCACTGCAGATGGTGACAGCAGGCATGAAATTAAAAGACGCCTGCTTCTTGGGAGGAAAGCAATGACAAACCTAGACAGCATCTTAAAAAACAGAGACATCACCTTGCCGACAAAGGTCCGTATAATTAAAGCTATGGTTTTCCCAGTAGTGATATATGGAAGTGAGAGCTGGGCCATAAAGAAGACTGATCTCCGAAGAATTGCTGCTTTTGAATTATGGTGCTGGAGGAGACTCTTGAGAGTCCCATGGACTGCAAGAAGATCAAACCTCTCCATTCTGAAGGAAATCAGCCTTGAGTGCTCACTGGAAGGACAGATCCTGAAGCTGAGAATCCCTCATGAGAAGAGAAGACTCCCTGGAAAAGACCCTGACGTTGGGAAAAATTGAGGGCACAAGGAGAAGGGGACGACAGAGGATGAGATGGTTGGACAGTGTTCTCGAAGCTACCAGGATGAGTTTGACCAAAGGAGGCAGTGGAAGACAGGAGTGCCTCGTGTACTCTGGTCCATGGGGTCACAAAGAGTCGGACACGACTAAACAACTAAACAACAACAACAACAAATTGTTCATCATATGCTTATAAAATCCTCTTGCACTAGCATGCACACTGGCAACTGTAGGAACTGTAGGCATTGTGTTGCTGACCCTTTCACATCAGGGAGCATGGTGACGTTGTCAGTTTACCTGTTTCCAATTTATGGTATTATCAGTTGCTCCTAGAAACAGACAAGAAAACTCACAACATGATGAAGCTACATCATGAAGTGAGTTGTTCTATCCAGTATGAGGGAAGGAGAAAATCAACATGGGGGTGCCATTTGTGGTGGGAAATCCATGGTGCACATAATGTGTTGCTCGGCCCTTGAATCTCCTTCATGTATTTTACCACTGTGTACATATTTGCACTTAAGTTTGGAACCTTTCCTTTGCCTTTTGAAGCTTTCCTTCCCAGATGTGAAACATTTTGCACCTTTCACAAAATGCTTTATTTGATCCTTTTGGCGCATACAAAATGTCCAGCTGCTGTAGCTCAAGCAGAGCAAGTTGCTGCTGTCACAGCAGAGTTGTACATGTACTTAGTGACCCATCTATCAGATCAGAGGCACTTTGATGGCACAACAGACATGAAGCCAGTGTTTGTTTTTACATAACTTTATTTTATTTTGGGGGGCCAGAGTGTGAGGAAGACTGATGAACTGAAACAAACCCTGACTTTCAGCTAATGGCCCAAATTAATTACTGCAAGCCAGTATGGTGTAGTGGTTAAGAGCAGTAGTCTCGTTATCTGGGGAACCAGGTTCGCGTCTCCGCTCCTCTGCATGCAGCTGCAGGGTGACCTTGGGCCAGTCACACTTCTTTGAAGTCTCTCAGCCCCACTCACCCCACAGAGTGTTTGTTGTCGGGGAGGAAGGGAAAGGAGAATGTTAGCCGCTTTGAGATTCCTTAAAGGGAGTGAAAGGCGGGATATCAAATCCAAACTCTTCTTCTTCTTCTTTTTCACTGCTGTCTTGCCCCAGGTGGAGGCATCAGCTGATAATGCTTTCTCAGTGTACAAGCTGAGAGCTTTATATTTGCTTCCATGTTTACATTGCTCAGAAAGCCAGCTTTAATAAATCGCCATGCTGATGGTCAGATTATCAGTTGTATGTTTATTAGTATAATATGAGACCCCAAGCCTTGTAACAATAGTGGAAAATCTCAGGCTTGAGAGCCAAGTCAGTTCAGCTCCCATTTTCCATCTCTTCCTTCTTCCCTTCCCACTCTCCCCCCTTGCCCATCTTGGTTTCTCTGGAAAATAGGCATGATCCAGACAAGCTGATCTGTGAGCATTCATCCTCATTTGTTTGCAAAGAGATTAGGTGATGCTGGCTATTTAATGAGCACTCTCTGGTTTGTTTTTGGGGAGACAAAATGACACTGCATCAAAGCAAGTGTTATCCTGCACTGTCCACAGCATTTCCCTATCACTTCCCCTTCTTGAGAAAGCAGGTTTATTGGGCAAGAGCTCAGAATTATCTTTAATTGTACAGCTTGGTATTTCCAGTATGTGACTGAATTCCGCCCTAAAATAGCAGCATTCTGGAAGCAACCATAATCAGGTTAATTTTCTAGTGCAAGAGCATTCAAAGTGGGGGAAAGGTGTTCCTCTGTTCCATGGGAAATCATTGCCTCCTGAAGTGGCATGTGAACCTACTGGTGAGTGAGCATGTTTCTACAGGAATCTCTACAGGTCCTGGTCCAACATTTCACTTCCAAACCACAGACTGAAGTGTTGTTCTCACATGCACACAGTGGAGCAGTATAGCATGGAAAATAGTGCATGTGCCATGGGAAAAGGTGAGTAATGTGACCTGTGAAGCCTGTGTTGATGGCCCCATTTGGCTTAGCAACTAGATGGGAAAGTGGGCCTGCAAGAGCATGGAGGTTATGGGTGTGCTGGATGAATATATTCCAAGATCCCAAAATCCCTGCACTGATAAAGACATCTGCATATGTGATCTGATAAAGAATGAGAGAAAATGTAGAGGGGTGTGGGTGTTTATGAGTATAATACAGAGAGGCCACATTCACACCATTTAAAGCACTGTGATACCACATGATGCAGTCATGGCTTCCCACCAAGAATTCTGTGAGCTGTACTTTGTTAAGGGTGCTGGGTGTCCTATTCACCTCCCAGAGCTACAATTCTCAGAGTGGATTAACAATCCATTCCTCTTCACAAGGAACTCTCTCTACCCTGACAGGCAGTGGCTCTTCGTCAGAGATCTTCCCCATTCTCTG
Organism: Podarcis cretensis; assembly: GCF_951804945.1. Classification (NCBI taxonomy): domain Eukaryota; kingdom Metazoa; phylum Chordata; class Lepidosauria; order Squamata; family Lacertidae; genus Podarcis; species Podarcis cretensis. Next base: position 26,475,311 of record NC_137178.1, read on the forward strand.
ATACCCATTCCTTTAAAATGCAGATATCAGGGTTTGACCCTGGTACTTTCTGAATGAAAAGCATGTGCTCTGTCACTGAGCTATGGTTCCTTTGCAAAAGTGGAATCTCTAGCTTTAGGTAGATATGCACACACACATGAAGGAGTGAAGACCAGAAGTCCCCACCTTGGTAATACTAGAGAGCCAGGCTGGAGCCATTTTATAAGCTGAAAGCCATCTTAGAAAGCAAACTAAAAGCTAAAAAGACATTTCTCTCTCCTCTGCTTGTCCCTGCTTGCAAAAAATAATATTTTTTGCAACACAGCGAGTTTGCAAGAGGATGCGGTCAGGGGATTTGTCTGTTTGCCCAGGATGTCTAGCTCACCACAAAGTTCTAAAAGCAGACTTAGGCCTGAACCTGTTAAAACCACAAGATCCCTTTCCTGATAAACAAGGGGCCAGAGCATTTCCTGGAAACAGCAATTAGGTCAGATAGTTTATAAGCTAGCAACGCCATCTAATGGAGAAAGCAGTTTGGAACCAAAAGGCCACCATCAATTTTCTAATTGGTTGAGCTTCAATGAATATGCATAAAGGAGGATGTCTGGGAGGTGGAAAGGGGGGCTGAACTGTTGCTTTGCCTTAGGGCATAAAAGTTGTCTGCATCTGACTGACGGGGGGCATTCTCTCATTTCTTCCTGAATGCACCCCTTTTTGTATTTTGTCTGACAAAATTCAAACTGAATAAAAGACTTTTTTAAAGAAATATTGCTGCCTGGATTTTTCCATTCTGGTCTGTATTCTGAAGTCCCCAACATTTCTGGTGCCTGCGTGACTCGGATAGGGACCTTAAGTCCTCAAAAAGACCAGAAGGCAGCTCCCTTGTCCTTTTCTAGACAGGGCACAGGGGAAGGGGCAACCGGCCGCTTGCTCCTGGCGCCACCGAGGCTTTTCTTCGGAGGAGGGCGAAGCCAATTTGACCCTTCTGCTGGATCCTGTGAGAGGAGACAACGGATTGAAGGACCGAGGTTGACAGGACAGGGCAGGAGGAACCAGCCGGCTGGGGTGAGTACATGGCAAAGGGCCCTGAGGACAGAGGAAGGCAAACCCCCTTGTAATTAAGGGGAAGGGACATCCTGATCACATGTCCAGCGTGCTTGGTGGCAGTAAGGGAAGGATTGGCCCCTGATACCCACCCACGCTTAAGGATTTAAAAGTATTAGGAAGAAGGAAACGGGGCAGAGGGAACTGGTGTGTTTTGTATGTTGTATGTCAGATACTCCAGTGCATGAATTGTGAATGAGCGGTCAGGGCTTAGCGTCCCTTTGGCCAAGCGAGTGCAGGGTTGTGCATTTCCTAGTAGGGCGACCTCACCTAGGTCACAACCTGAAGTGTGTGGAGAGTGGAAGGAATTTTGAAACCCGGTTAGGAGCGGAGTATCTGAAAAATGGGGTCTGAAGCAAGCCAATGTAGTCTTTTTGAATGCTTTTGATTTGGCCCAAATTACTTACAATCAGAGAGAGGAGGCCTCAAAGGAATAACCACCCCCAAGCTTTTCTGATGCCTACTCTTCAGTCAGTAGGCATCAAATCTTTCAGAAACATAGGGGCCCTAGCTGGGACAGGGCAACAAGGAGTATCTTTTGAGGCTGAATACCTACTTAGGGAAGAGTTTCAGACTCAGATGCAGCTCTGGGAGCGATGGAGGGGATCGCTCCAGAGATCCCTTAGGTTATTCAAGTTGGTATATTGCACTAGAATGCATACAAACCTTTCAGATCTCTGGACCTCAATGAAGGCAAGAGTTCAGCTAGGCAAAGCTGGAGGACTCTCTCCTGAGTTGTGGCTTTGGTAGCAAGGCAAGCCTCCTAGTTTCTCCAAAGCCCATCACTGAACTGGGAAGCACATGAGCCTCGCAGACCTCCAACAGTTTTGATCCCTATAGTAGCTATAGCTTGACCAGGGAGGGCAACCTAAATCCCAGAACTTAGTTAGGGAAGAGCTGGGTACCTCTGTGACCAGCGGCAGTTTGGAACACATCAGGGAAACCACCAGCAGCCCCCTAGGTTCTCTGATGACCAGTGAGAGGTGGTCTATGGCTAGGAATTATGAAATGCTTTCAGACCTATAGCAGTTACAGTTGAGACAGGGAGGGCAATTTAATTGGTGCCCTTAACCAGGCACCAGCTGGATGGCTCAGAGCTCAGGTGTGTCTCAGAGAACACTGTAACAGACCCCTAGTTTGAGGCTCAGACAGAGGAGCCTCAAGAGAAGACCTGCATCTCTGTGGCCACCACAGTTGACAAGTTAGTTGCCACAGAAAAGGATGAAGGAAGAGATGAAGAAACAAGCCGGACACCTGAAGCTGACACAGGGTGTGAGCAGCCAGTGGCAGGTGTCTGCTGGGAGAACTACTAGAAGTTTTTTAAAAAAAAACTGCACAAAACAGAAGGAGGAAGAAGAGCTTTGTCCATTTAACTTGGATGAGTTTGTGACCATGGATGAAGTTCTAGAGGTTCACGTGATAATAGAGAAACCCCCCCACCCCCCTGGCTGAAGAAATATAAGACTGATCAATGCAAAATTATGGCCCTTAGGACTGAAATTAAAGGAACACAGGCAGGAAAATGTCTGTTCCCAGTGCCGTGGTGGCCCCCTTGGGAGGACAGGGACAGCCCCATGTCCCCAATGCTCCACCGTTGCCCCACTATGTGGCCCCAGGAGCCGAAGCAATAGGAAAGGGGGGGGCTGCCAGACACCCCAGAAGTAGACAAGGCAGAGCCCAGCGACCAGACCCTGGAGGAAATATACCCCAAAGTTAAAGAATTGAGAGAACAGATGGCCAAATACAGGACGACTACCCCTATGTATCGAGAAGCTGCAGAAGCTTATCACAATGCTCGAGCCAAAGCATTGGGGAAGCACCTAAAGCGGTCCAGGTCCACCGCAGAGGCAAGAGCAGAAGTCCTGACCCCCCCCCCTTCGTGTAGTTTGGGACAAGCCGCTCCCTGCTCCCCCCTTCACCCTCCAATACGTCCCCTTTACCACCACTGATTTGATGAATTGGAAGACCCACACCCCTGCATTCGCTGAAAAACCCCAGGCAATGGTGGACTTGCTGTCCTCCATATTTGCAGCAGCTGAGGGAAGCCTCCAGGACCAAGGTGGAGGAGCTGCAGCACCAGATGGCAGAGCTTTCCTCTCTGGCTGCCAAAAGAGACCCAGGGGAGCTGGGGAGGCTTAAGGAGAAGGTCCGAGCGCTGAGCGGGGACCAGGAGCAGGAGCAGGCCCACCTGAGGCTACAGGCCGAGCAGCAGAAGGTGGCAGAACTGGAGGCTCAGGTGAAGCACCTGAACACCAAGCACCAAGGAGCACTGGCTGAGCTCCAGGCGGACTTGGCTCGTGCCACGTTGCAGGCTTAAGGAGAAGGAGGGCATAGAGGACCAGCTCCGGGCAGAGATTGCCTCTCTGCAGGAGAAGGTGGCTGTGGCTCAGAGGGAGGCTGCCCAGAGCCTGGCCAAAGGGAAGAAGGAGGGGTACGAAGCAGCCCAGGTGCTAGAAGTTGTCACCAGAGAGCTGGCTGAGGAGAAGCGAGGTAGCCGAGCTGGAGGCTCAAGTGAGGCTGGCAGGGGATCAGAGCCATAAGGACCTGAGTGCAGCTGAGTCCAGCCTCTCTAGCACCAGGGCAGCCCTGAAGGAGAGGGCACCGAAGAATTGCTCCACCTGCTGTGGGAGGCGGGATACAAAGTTTCCCAACAGAAAGGTCAATTGTGCCAAAATAAAATGAAATACTTAGGTTTTAATGTGTCACACCAGCAAAGGACACTGCGACCAGAGAGAAAAGAAGCTATTTGCTGCATGAAGGAACCCACAACAGGAAATAGCTGCGAGGATTCCTAGGAGCAGCAGGCTTTTGCAGAATTTGTATCCCAGGCTTCAGTATTTTAGCAAAACCTCTAAAACAAGGGTACCAAAAAAAGGGGGGGGGCATTGCAGCAGGCACCAGCGCTGAGTATCCCAAATCCAGAAAAGTCTTTTCCCCTGTTTGTGGATGAAGACCAGGGAACAGTAAAGGGAGTGCTGTGCCAGAAATTGGGGAGCTGGCAGCAGCCCGTGGCATATTTATCTGAGCGCCTGACGTCTGCAGAAGAAGGTTTACTGCCATGCATGAGGGCAGTTGTGGCAGTCGCCACCCTACTGGACAAAGCAGACAAATTCACCTTTGGCCAAGACACTGTTTGTGTAATCCCGCATGCAGTCCCAAGACACTGTTTGTGTAATCCCGCATGCAGTCCCAAGACACTGTTTGTGTAATCCCGCATGCAGTCCCAGCTTTGTTTGACATGCTCTCAAGCGAAGATGAGAAAGTGTCAGATGTTATTGTTGCACCCACGTTTGAAGTTTCAGGTCACCACCGCCCTCAACCCAGCTACCCCGTTGCCGGTAGGAGAAGGTGAGGAGCAGACGCACAATTGCATTGAGGTTACGGACACAAGACTGGACCAGGAGAAGTGGCCAGAGGAAATCGATTGGCAGACAGAGTGGCCAAGGAAGCAGCCCGGGAACCAGCCCCAGCCTCAGTTATTGGAGCAGTGGTCCCAGAAGGGATCTTAAGCACTGCTGACAAACCAGCCTATACAAAGCAGGAAAGGGACACTGCAGATGCTCAGGAGTTGACATTGTCCAAAGAAGAATGGTACCTTACCCCTGATGATAAGATATAGATCCCAGAGTCCCTTTCCCAGCAGATAATTCAGAGATACCATGAGTCCACCCACATGGGGCCAGATGCCACAACCAAGCAGCTGGAGAAGTATGTCTATATAGCCAAGCTTTATCAACTGGCAGCCCAGATTTCCAGGAAATGCCTGCTTTGCCAAAAGAATAATCCCAGAATACATTTACGGGTTGCCAACACCCTCAACCCAGCTACTCTACTGCCTTTGCCAGACACAGACAGCATGGAACACCATGATTGTCTCCAAGTGATGGATGAGGTCTATTCCAGCAGACCGGATCTGAAGGATGAGCCGCTGAAGAATCCAGACGTTGTATATTATCCAGATGGCAGCAGTTTCATTGTGGACGGCCTTCGTAAAGCAGGATATGCTGTAGTGACCAATGAGGAGGTTGTGGAAGCAGAACCCCTGTCCCCCGGCGCTTCTGCCCAAAAGGCTGAATTAATTGGACTGACTAGGGTCCTGCAATTGGCAGCTGGATGCAAGGCTAACATCTATACAGATTCCAAATATGCCTTCTTAACCCTGCATGCGCATGGCGCCCTATGGAAAGAGCGGGACTTGATTGGAGCCCACGGGAAAGCCCTGAAATACGGTCCAGAAGTTGAGACATTACTGGAAGCTGTATGGGCCCCCGAAGAGATTGCTGTGATGCACTACAAAGGCCATGGGAGAGGCCGGGACATGGTCACTAAAGGCAACCAGAAGCTCGTGAAGCAGCTCTGAAACCTCCACCAGTGGTCACCGCAGCCCTCATCCCAGAACTCACTCCAGACAACGTAGAACCTCGTTACACCCTTGATGAACAGCAGTGGGCATGTCAAGAAGGAGCAATGCTCCAGGAAGGACCAGACAACCGTGTTTTTGTCCCACAGCATCTGGCCAGTGTCATTGTACCACGAATCCACCCATTTGGGAGGCCCAGCGGCTGAAGCACACCTTGGGAGAATACTCTACATCATCTCAACTAACTAACTGCTGCTATATCCAAAAGGTGTGTCGTGTGTGTTTGCTTCCTTTCCAGGTATTTCTTCCAGTCTCGCTGAGCCGGTTCACCAGTTCCAACCAGCGTCTGGCGACCCCCTCATCCCCACCTATGGTGAAAGTAGCCGAGGTGATCCCCTGGGTACATCACACTCGTCTGAAGAAGTCAGAGGGTGTCTGGACTTGCAAGAGAAATCCTGCTGACCCTCTGAAGCTGATCATCACCTTGTGTCTGACGCTACCGGGAATGCGCGTTGGGCCACGGGCAACGAGATCCTGCAGCTGATCATCACAAGGACTTTCATAAGGACTTTCTCTTTTCTCTATTATGTTCTATATTGATTTGTTCTGTGTCTTATTGCCCTGACCCTACCGAGCCATACCAACCTTATTGGCCTGCTGGCCTCTGCTACGACTGGTTCGTCTTGCCGGTGGTAAGAGATGGCGTGCTCATTGGCTATTGGAAACAGGGGTTTGATGAGGTTGCCGTATTGAAACATCCCACTACCCCATTGTGGCTCCTCTTCCACACCACTGTCCAGCGCATGGGTAGTGCTTATACGGGAACTTGCAGAGACGGTCGAAATCTATCGAGTTCTGGACCGCTCTTGCTGTTGTGGGGGGGGGGTAGCCAACTGTCAATCAGGAGGTAGAGCACTGTACCAACCCCATTTAATAGACCAGGTCCTAATCTTAATCCAGGTGTTGCATGGGACGGAACCTATCTTAATGCAAGTGTTGTAGGGGAGGGAGCCTGAATCAGGTGCACATTAAAATTGCTGAACAGGTGCCTGTAAATTCTGCAGCACCACCTCTGACAATCGTGGTGGCTCAAGCCTCCCAAAATCCCAGAATACTACCTAAACTGCTGGGCCTGGTAACTCCATACCTAATACCCTTGAATGTGGCAGGGTATTCTTGTGGCTGCATAAGAGTTGCCACCCCAGGATTTCAGCCTCCATACGCCCTGGTCAGAGGCCACGAGGGTGCGCCACCCAGTGGGACCGGCAAGTAGACAGACAGGGCACCTAGTTCCGGAAGAATTGGATGGGAGGGGCGCCAGCGGGCAGCGTCCCCAACGTAGAAACTTGCTCTCCAGCAAATTTAGAGGCACCACTAGGACTTTTGGTATTGGGACCAGAACCCCTTGATATAGTCACCCCGTGTTTCAGGCCGTTGCAGGGGTGGATATATTCTTGTGGGTGCAACATCATTTACATGGAAGAAGGGGCCCCTTTTGGATATAGTATTTTCCCAGGAAACCACAGGGGTCTCCACCCACCGGGAATAGTTGGGAAGTTGATCCAAGTGGTAGGAGCTTCCGAAATAAGGTGGAAAATAACCCCAGAGGCCCAAGCGTTTATAGAATACGAATATCAGTGGGCCCTTCAGCGGTAAAAGAATATTAGGAATGGCCCCGAGTATTGGTGGGAGGAACTATGGAAATATTGAGGTTGGTGGGTAGGAGTGGTATGTACTGCCCTACTTCTTTGGATGCTCCTGTATTTTTGCTGGCATGAACGATATCGTATCTGGTTGGAGAACCTACCTGTGTATTGGCCAAAGCGGGAAAGAGTCCCCTGGTCTCCCCTGCCAACCTTTCCCGTCTAATGACTGAATGGGGCGTCCACAACCCCTACAATAGGTGGTTACAAATGGCTGAAATGGTAGCCCATTCTGCCAATAAGTCGAAATGTCTGGTATGCACCTTGGCCCCAACAGATGCCACGAGTAGACTACTACTCCTCCCACTGCCACTTAACCGTTCCACCATTCACATACGAGCCCTGGTCAATGTCTCAGCAGCACTGGAAATTTTTGCCGCCCCCACCGCTGATGACCTCCCCAGCATATGGAGTTGGCTTACTTCTTGGCTCCCGGGTTGGTGATGGTTAAAAGAGATTGTGCTTGTGGTCCAAGTTATCTTCATGGCTATATTACTCTTATCATGCCTCTTGCCTTGCCTTATTCAGATTGTATGCCGAATGGTAAGTCGCTCAGTTAATGCAGCAACACGCACTCATATCCTGGCTCTTTATAATGTGGTACCTATTGATCCATCTATCGAAAATGATGAACCGGAACCGGTCAGCATTTTCATGATGGAAAGGGGGGAATGAAGGAGTGAAGACCAGAAGTCCCCACCTTGGTAATACTAGAGAGCCAGGCTGGAGCCATTTTATAAGCTGAAAGCCATCTTAGAAAGCAAACTAAAAGCTAAAAAGACATTTCTCTCTCCTCTGCTTGTCCCTGCTTGCAAAAAATAATATTTTTTGCAACACAGCGAGTTTGCAAGAGGATGCGGTCAGGGGATTTGTCTGTTTGCCCAGGATGTCTAGCTCACCACAAAGTTCTAAAAGCAGACTTAGGCTTGAACCTGTTAAAACCACAAGATCCCTTTCCTGATAAACAGGGGGCCAGAGCATTTCCTGGAAACAGCAATTAGGTCAGATAGTTTATAAGCTAGCAACGCCATCTAATGGAGAAAGCAGTTTGGAACCAAAAGGCCACCATCAATTTTCTAATTGGTTGAGCTTCAATGAATATGCATAAAGGAGGATGTCTGGGAGGTGGAAAGGGGGGCTGAACTGTTGCTTTGCCTTAGGGCATAAAAGTTGTCTGCATCTGACTGACGGGGGGCATTCTCTCATTTCTTCCTGAATGCACCCCTTTTTGTATTTTGTCTGACAAAATTCAAACTGAATAAAAGACTTTTTTAAAGAAATATTGCTGCCTGGATTTTTCCATTCTGGTCTGTATTCTGAAGTCCCCAACACACACACACACACACAGCACAACATTATACTTCCTAGGCTGCACAATATTGCTGATCCTACATTGTTAAGGAAATGCTGAATACAGTAGTTAAAAATTCATTTTTACAAAGTGGAAAATCATGTGATGAAGACAGAGGCCTCTAGGTGGATGAGCAATTTGTCTAGTGCTAAGTGGCCGCACTGGTCTTCAAAAAGAACTAATGAATTGCTTTCAGGATTGCCGTCACAGCCTTCTTAAGGCATTAATTCATCAAAATACCAATGTGGGAAGATTCCTCCATTCATCCCCAAAGAGCATGATTCAAGGTGCATAGATTCTCCATTGTCTGCTATTGAACAGGCAACGCAAGGCAAAGAAAGCTTCATTAATATGGAATTAGTGCAAGTCAACTTTGGCTGATTAGATTGTGTTGCCCTTTGTGGCCTTCAGGGCAGCTGGCAGTTGGACGAGAATGTGTTTGTAAGAGTATTGATCAAACAGATTATTGGACTGAAGAAACAGTGTGTGCACTGATTCTCACTGTCCCTACCACTCAATATAATCATGGCCTGCAGGGCTTCATATTTTTGTGGGAGGAGATCCAAGTTACTAAAAAGAGCAGAAGATTGTGGACTAACAACTTCCTCCTTACCATGAAACTGAATTTTCTGTGCCTTTATAGGGTGTTTGTCCAAAAGTTTACTTGCATGCCAAGAAGGCATTTGGTGGAGGAAGAAGTAGAATCCAAGTGAAAGCTTCTCAGTTATCAGCCTGGCAGGGGCAGACTTTGGTAACATGAGTGAGGGCAAAAATTGGTACAGAATATTGCTTTCTAAGTTGCAACTTGAGACTTGCTGTCCCTATCAAAGTGCATACTGGCTTGGTATAGACCCCCCAAGTGTCCCTATTTTCCAAGGACAGTCCTGGATTTACAGAAGCCATTCCAGTTTCTGATCCTGAAGTGTCCTGCTTTTCCTTAGGGTGTCCCTATTTTCCTCAGAGAAATGTTAGAGGGTATGGTAGAATGTCCCTATTTTCATCTGAGAAATGTTGGACACTTCTGAAGGCAGCCCTGTATAGGGACGTTTTTTAATGTTTAATGATTTATTATGTCCTTCTATATGTTGGAAGCCGCCCCAAGTGGTTGGGGCAAGGTATAAATAGTAAAATTGTTATTGCCCAAGGCTGTAGGGTTGTACTCCTACTCAGAACTGCCATTCCCCTGCTTTATTGGCCTACCGGAAGGGTACCAAATGCACCTCCTTTTATTGGTCTCTGGTTCTTCTAGCTTTGTTCTTATTGGTGGTTGTACTGATTTTGTGGGCTGCTTTGTTTTGCTTCACATTCATTGGGAAGGCAGCTAATAAATTATTTTGCTTTAAAATAAATACATCACACATGTTGGTTAAGCATCATTGCACATCATCTCAGGCTATGTACTGATGTTTAACGAACTATGGATTAGTAAAAACGTAGTGAGCCTCAGACTAGTTTAATTCATTCATTGATTCCTCCATGAAAGCATAATAAGAAGCTTACAAGACATATAGAGTCTCTCCTCTTCACCACCACCACTTCCTCTGATTTTCAGCAAAACATTTTGATTGACTGGGTTACTGGATCCTCTTCTGCTTTGCTCTTTAAAGCAGCAGCATAATCATTAGAAGCAATAAATGAATTCATTTTACAGTAAGCCCAAGCTTAAAAATGAACTTCATATGCAAATCATCTTTACAAGATTGGGGTCTGTCTGTAAAGTGCATATGTAGAGAAACCAGTCTTTGGAGAATTAATTCACCCCATAAACAATTCATCTTCAGCCTTTGAATTCCTAAAATCCACCTTGGAAGAAGAAGTGTAGTGCAAAGCAGTTCATCAGTTAACAATAATTCATAAAACCAAAAGGTTTATGTAATCTAACATCAGCATACATTACAATAACACCAATCTCTAACCACACTTCCACATAGCTATAGGAACAGTGCTCTGCTAATGCACAAAACTCAGAATTACACCTGAAGATCATCAACATTCACATAGTAATGGCCCCATCACCACATCTATGTAAGATTTAGTGTCTGTGTTCTTTTGCACGTTTCAAGGTTTTAACTTTTGTGTCTGAACCTCCCAGAGAACTTTTTGTTAACGGGTAATTTAGAAATGCTGTTAAATAAATAAACTAACAAAAATAACTTGCCCATGAAGACCATGATCTTGTCAGATACAAGAGATGAGCGAGAAATTCTGTGCACTTTGCAATTAAATTTCAGTTTACCTAATTCACACAACTTACCTAATTCATACACAGACTGCAATTCAGCCTTAGTACATCTCCAGATTATGCAGTTCAGTTCTGTAGCCAAGTAATATGTACAAAAATGCATGTTCTGAGGTAAAATGTGCATATAAATGCAAATCTAAGTGAAAAATCACATATAAAAATGCATTCTTTTAGGGGAAATTGGTCTGCCAAAATGTGTGTATTTGAAGAAACTCATGAATCAACCTGAGATCTTCTGAGGAAGGGCGGTATATAAATGTAATAAATAAAAATAAAAAATGCTGAAGAATTTTCAAGAGGATTTTGTGGCAATGTGGAGAACTGAATTTAAGATTTGAAAAATGAAAAACTGAAAGAAACCAAGATTGACAGATTTACCCATCCCAATCAGGTACACATATATTTTGTTATAGTCTAATAAATGACTGGCACTGACAGGTGATTTCAAAGTAATTTTATATGTGGGAATTCATACCAATGCAATATTTTGTCCCAATTCTTTTGTCTGAGCAGAAAACACTACTAAAAGCAAAAAGCAAAGCAGAGACAGTTTAATGCCCCCCCTCCAATTAATCACTATTTCTGTACTTTCTCTCACTTCAGAATGTATTTTCTGGTTTTATTAAAGAGAGCAAACATATCTTTTATCTGCATTGAAACCTCTCTCTCTCTCTCTCTCTCTCTCTCACACACACACACACACACACACACAGTCAATAGTTGTGCCATTCTGATACGACCAATGTTGAAGGTGGCACTATGAAAAGATTTTTCTCAGTGACATCAACTCCACAGCAGCAAAGTGATTTGCAGTTGGGTTTTCTTCCTACGAACCCAATACTTTAGACACACTGGTTTTCAATTGTGAGTTTTGAGAAGCCATTCTATTACGATTGAAAGACCAGCAGCTATGAAGAATCATAACAGGATCATGCCACAGTTATGAACATGCTGATTTAAATCATGTGATGTTGCCTGTCATATACAGAAAAACAGGACTTGTTTCCCTGTTGATTTTCCCCCCATCCCCTGGGATATTTTGAATTATATCAAATTGATTAATGGCTTGACTTCTGACCTCTGGAAACCTGAAGCTAAATTACAGCTGTGCAAGTATTGGGAAACTAGAATTTTAGCTCTCTGAGATCTGCACTGCAGATCTTAGGGGTGTCTAGACTTGACACAGTAAAAAAGATGCAATCTTAGCACTGATTCATACCTACTTTTGCTACATCTAGAACATTCGTGAGTCATTTTGCCTCACATTGCTAAGGAATTTGTTGGTTTCTGAAAGACATCTAGTAGTGTGCTTAATAAACCTATGCCAACAAAAACAGTCATATGGCTGCTTATTCTGTCTATTTAGATTGCATGTTCAACAAATGAGATGCATATAAATGATGGCAGCTCCAATAAGTGCATAAGAATAGCCCTGATGAATCAGACCAAAGGTCTATCTGGTCAATATTCTGCTTCTCACAGTCTCCAACCAGTTGCCTTCTGAAAACTCACAAGCAGGATATGCTTGTTCCCCCCAGCTACTGGTAGGGGAGGCTATATATTTATAGCCTTAGTGACTAGTAACCTTTGTTATCCTTCTGTCCTGTGATTTTTTTGTGATTTTTTTCTGCTTTGAAAACCATCCAAGTCGTCAGCCATCACTACATCTTGTGTGGCAAATTCCACAATTTGGCTATGTGCTGCCTGAAGAAGTATTCCCTTTTGTTTGTCCTTAAACTGACAAATCTCTACAGGGAAGGAAGAAGGGGGAGAACAGCCAAGGCTGTATACACACTAACATATTTGTAGCACAAAAATGTATTTTCTCAGTCCAAAATTGTTCATGCTCATCTACAACATGCTGCTTTCAGCCTACATTGATTCCAGATCTTGCTGTCCACAAGGGTGAATGTGGTTGCATGCTACACATTTGAAAACCCTGCCCTTAATGAGGTTATTCCAACTTTTTACTCCCAGCACATGCCCCAGGTGAATGAAAAAGGAAATGGTGATTGTTATCTTGGTATGCACCCATCCACAACATCACTGGGTGATCATAAAAACACCACAGTCTCCACTGTGCCTCATTTCCAAAAGGAATCACGGACCCTGGGTAAGTGTGCCTGAAACCCCTGAAATCTCACACACTTGGAGATTGTGGTGGTGTGCAACAATATTTTAGTCAAAAGACAAAATAAACTCTTGAGAGGTGTGCTTTTGAATCTTGTTTCCCAATTCACACCTTTGTATTGCTTCATGTCAAAAGTAAACACAGCAAGAACAGGCAAGGATGAGCTGCTGCATAGTGATAGATTAATCCTAAACAATATTCAAATTGGCTTTTCCTTTCATTGAGTGATTAAGATGATTTCTATAGGTTCTCATACACTCTTATGTGGATTCTGACCCCACCCCCCATTTCCAGTTTTTAAGAAACCACTTTCAATTACTGACAATTACATAGTGATTTTGATGGACTGTTTCTTTGCTACTCTTAAAGTGATGAGTTGTAGAACTTATCCCACATTATATGATCAAGTGCTGTAAACATTGCTTACATGTCAATGTTTCTCTCTCTTTTTAAAAAAGATATCTAAAATATTTTCAGGAAGTCATGTTCAAGAATAAGTCAGGGGGGGAATGATTTTTTCTTCTTACCAGACATATTGAAATCAGTGAAGGCTGGTAGGGCAGAAGGCAAGTTTATTGATGGTTGTTGTTGTTTAGTCGTTTAGTTGTGTCCGACTCTTCATGACCCCATGGACCAGAGCATGCCAGGCCTCCACCGCCTCCTGCAGCTTGGTCAAACTCATGCTGGTAGCCTCAAGAACACCGTCCAACCACCTCATCTTTTGTCATCCCCTTCTCCTTGTGCCCTCAATGGTAGGTGGACCCAAAGCCAAAAGCAGGTGGAGCCTGAGAATTCTGGTTTTGTCTTCATACTCCTCCCTGCGGAAGTCTACAAAGGTAAGACTGAAACTAAGGAGAAGGAAGATGACAGCTATTGCCACCAGCTGGACTGGTCGTATGTAAGCAGGCAGGCAGGTGAGCTTGGTGAGGCCCCCATTTGGGCCAGCCTCCACTGAATGAAATGACCTTTGACTCTGGTTGGCCCTGCCACAACTTCATTCCTTAATGGTCATGGACTCAAAAGTGACACCTTTCATCAGGCAGCTCATCATGCCTGCAGATCTCTGATCTTCTTAGGAGGTTAAAACTGCTCTTTAACTATGCTAAGGTCACCTGATGTCTGCCAATGGAGTGCTTGTACACTGAAGGAGCACATCCACACAATCCTAACACACACACAAACCTGTCCGTCCCGTCAGTAGTTATGGTAGAAGCCAAAGGCCCAACTATCTATCTATCTATCTATCAGATAGTTTAGAAAAGCTCCATGGTTCTTTAGGAGCAATTGATGCTGCCTTGCATCAAATCAGACCATTAGTTTATTCAGTGAAGGACTGTCTAAGTGTTGGTAGGTAGATAGATGATCTATCTATAATCTATCTATCTATCAATCATCTATCTATCTATCTATCTATCTATCTATCTATCATCTATCTATCTATCTATCTATCTATCTATCTATCATCTATCTATCATCTATCTATCTATCTATCTATCTATCTATCATCTATCTATCTATCTATCAATCATCTATCTATCATCTATCTATCATCTATCTATCTATCATCTATCTATCTATCTATCATCTATCTATTATCTATCTATCTATCTATCATCTATCTATTATCTATCTATCTATCTATCATCTATCTATCTATCTATCTATCTATCATCAAATAGATGATAGATAGATAGATAGATAGATAGATAGATAGATAGATAGATAGATGATAGATAGATGATAGATGATAGATAGATAGATAGATAGATAGATAGATGATAGATAGATGATAGATAGATAGATAGATAGATGATAGATAGATAGATAGATAGATAGATAGATAGATGATAGATAGATAGATAGATAGATGATTGATAGATAGATAGATAGATAGATAGATAGATAGATAGATGATAGATAGATAGATAGATAGACAGATGATAGATAGATAGATAGATAGATAGATAGATAGATAGATAGATATAGATAGATGATAGATATCGACCAGCATTTCTCTGTCCATGACCAATTACAATGTACTGTAGGAATTACCTGGGTAATATTGGGGAATGAGGGACTTCCACCTCATTTAGCAGCTGCACACAAATGTCTACTCTTGTCAAATTAAGAGCTTGTACACAATAGCAGTTTAAGATGTAGCAAGGTTGTTTCCCATCGCTGTGTTTCAGGTCACATGCTAATATTTTGTACACACCATTGCCTCGTTGCCTGGCTTGTTTCCTCACACCTGCAACCTCCAAGCTCCTATTCAAAAAGGCTATCATCATATACACATGCACCATCATGCCCATGTGGCTCTGGGCAACTGGAAACAATGGAGCATGCCTTTTTTCACTGCCAATACTTTACTGATATATGAGATACAGTAGGTTCATCTTGCCTATATTACACAAATTACCAGGTAACACAGAACAATGTTACACCTCCCTACTACTTCAGGATGAAAACCCAGATGTTATATATTCAGTGGCTGCCATATTTGTTCTGCCATGATGGATATTCGTCAAAGGATGGTTTGTGCCACAAACTAGGCCTAAACTGAAGGCCCAAAATGCAAGACTTGGGCTTTTAACCATTTGTCATTATTGTTTTTTTTATCTTTTTAAGTTATGTATGATATAATCACCGTTAACTACTAGTTTTTATCCCTTACCTGTTTTAAGTCTTATGTGTTCAGTTTATCTATATATTTTATCTTATGCTGGTATGTGCCTGAAATAAAGTTCGATAACTGACACCATGTGCAACAGATGTATGAGAGGAACACACCTCCGGTTAACCATGCCTTACACTTTCAAATTTGATGGAAGCTGGGTTGAGGGAAAACAAATAAAAAAGCAGATTTTCTCAAGAAACTATAGGATATACATGGTTTGTGGCTAACCCCATGTGTGCTAGGCTTCAAATATCAGTAGTGGGAAGGCACAAGAGCCAGGGTAAAATGGTAGTGCGTACACAGTCTCAGTTCCCTTCTTGTATTGCTGCAGATTCTCAAGCTATAGTTAATAAATAATAACCTTTCCTCATAGTTCATGCCTCTTGGGTCTTTCATTCCAGGATGTAGGGGCAATAAGAAGGTGTTGCGTTTACTGTCTAAAATGGGTTCATTCAATAATTTCCAAAGGCACTGTATTGACATAAACAGCTGAAGTTTCATTTAATGAAAGGCTGTAATATCTTTTCCATTGGTATCCAATTTCAACAGCTTTTGACTTCCCCAAAAAATAAAAAGGAGTATCAAGTTATTCCAAATAAGTAGATTTGTATACTGTTCTATTCCAGCATCTTCCTCCTATCAGCCTGGTTTTTTTACTAATTTGAAATGAAAGCAAATATTTGGTTAATAAATGGGAACTATTTCTTGGTGAAATCAGAGCCGCTAATTCTGCTTAACAAGTTTCAGAACAGATGTCCCCAATTCATCCCACTCAGATGCCAGTCTTGGGAATTAATTAATATTTAAAGGAAAACGCTAATGTTTAACTGGTTAATTTATTTAGCTGCCAAGTCTTAACTTTTATTAGTAAGAAAATGTGCATTTTAGCTTTTCTTTTTTAAAAAAGTATATACTAACAGTTTAAAAAATAAAAAACCTAACAAGTTTCAGAATTGGCTCTGAAATTTAAAACTTGTGTCAAAACTGGCTGGTTTTATTTTTCTGTATGTAATTGAAACTAGTCAGGTTTTTAACATTCCATTCATTGGGACTAGCAAAGCTTCCTGGTTTCACTACCATCGCACATTTCCAGTCAGTGATGCTGCTGGCTATTTGGTTTTTGGAAAGGCAGCTTAACACTGTCTGTGGAAGGAAGCTACAGGAGTTGGAAGGATTAGAATAGCCCTCTCATTTGGATGTAGCACAAAAGATGATGAAATCCTTAAAAAGTGTCAGCATCGCCCTTGAGCCACTGTCACCAACTGGACTCATGCACTTCAACCCCGACTGGGCTAGGTGAGCTGGATAGCACTTCCAGAGACCACCTGGTCAAAGTGCTGTGGACTCACTGCTTAGAGTTGTGAGCACCGGATTCACTTCCACAATGCAGTCGTCGCACAGCAGAGTATAGCAGAGTCTGGCAGTGTATAAACAACTCGGAGAGCAGCTCTGCAGAATATCTTCTTTTATTCTATAACTACAGCTATAATACAAAAATATATACAGAGCTAAATAGGTCTAAGCATAAATGAATGCTACACTGAGTGTCTGCAGCTGCTCTTAGCAGCAACCTTATCTCTACACACGATCTCTAACACTCAGTCTCTCTCTCTCTCCGACACACTAACTGACTGACTGACTTGGTGCTGGAGCTGAATAAGTAGAAAGCAAAACACTGCTCGTCCTCTCTGGAGAATCAGCAGACTCGTCAGGAGATTCTTGGATATGGGAGGGGTGAAATCTCCTGCAGTCTTGCGGCAGTGGTTGGTCTAATATCCAGATATCCATGAGGCTCGCCGCACCCAAAAGCAAGTCACAATCTCTGCGCCTTAATGCTACCTCACACAGTTGTTTTAAGAGTAACATTAGATACGCTCCATCTAAACTGTTTTCGCTCATTGCGGAAAGGGTGGGATACAAGTACCATGATAAATAAATAACTCTGTCTTATGACAGGTTTGGTTACATCAGAGAGAGGGACAAAACTATCCCAGAATTTCAAATTGTGCCTGGGCTTCTGTGTAATTTTACTGGCAATTAAATAAAGAGAAATTGCACCACGGTATATAAATGTTTACAACTCAATCTCACGGAGGGCTGATCCACATTTACCTCTCCCCCCACCCAAGCTTTCTAGTCACAAGTTCACACTTTCACAGTTCTAGTCCAAGCCCCCCTTTTTTTTCTTGCTCTACTGCTTTTGCCAGGAAAACTCACTCTTTAATGCTAAATCAGAACAAATGGCAATTCAGGATTGTTTTCAGTTGTACAAAGTGAGTTTTTGCAGGCAAAGTGGTGGGGCAAAATTAGAAAGTGCTCAGACACGGATCTTTAAAGTGTGGACCTGTGCCTAGAAACACAGCAGACAGCAGAAAAGGAAGGCTGGAAGAGTGCATCTGCAGGTTGCAAATTGTCTCAGAAAATTGCTCACAAAAGTTGTGCATTTTTTTAAAATCAACATCATAATCACTGTCATCTGTACTTCCCAAATATTAATTAACCTTTTTCTATTTAAAAAAAAAAAAATCAACATCATCACTATCTTCTGCTCTTCCCAAATATTAAAGGAAGATTTCTTAACTCCACAAGGTAGAATTAATAGATCTTCCTTTTTAAAAAATGCAACATCCAGAAATTTTTCAAGTAGCTAAACATAATGCAGCATTTAGAACAGAGTGGTTTTGCAAGGGCTGAGTCACGCCCTCTCAGTGTCAATTAGCTTAATTATTGCTTTGGCTGCTTAGAGGACCCTTCAATCACTTTTGAAACATCTCTCCACACAAATGTCAGTTAGTCATGCACAGATTTTCTCACTATGTGACTTGGCGGCTGGAGCTGGAAAATGTGCTTGTTTGGTTTTGCCACAATGCCGACCCACCCACTGTCAGAAGACAGAGCTTTCCCTTTGCCACCCATCAATTCTATGCTCTTCTGTCAGCCACAGAAGCCAAGGCACAATTTGTTGGCCACTGATACAGCCCGGCATCCTATTATCTCGTCATCTTGCCTGCTAGGTGGTCGAGGGTGTGTTTTTCCCTCCAGGGGAAATGTACCTGTTAAGACAATATTTCTTTTGGCTCCGGCACAAAGCCAGAGGCAAAGGGGATTAGAGGTTCAGCTTTTAATTGTGCTTGCCTTCTTCTTTTTCCAAATGGCAATCATTCCATAGCACCTTTTGTGACATGAAAATGAGAACTGGATTAAAGCATACTTTGGGTTCTTCACCAGCTCTTTGAGTCTGGAAGGCACCTTGCTTAAGCCACTGGGTGTGCATAACAGACAGACCCAGTCCTTGGCACTAACGTGACGTGGGCAAACGAGTGAGTCAGTCATTTTCAAAGCAACCTGGGATCCATGAAGAAGAGTGCTAAGATTTGGGTTTGAAAGATGACATGAAGAATTGCTTAGCATTGTTCTCATCTATATCAGCTCAGACCTTCAGCGTTGGGGCAGATTAATAACTTCCTGTAGGAGTTTAAAATAAACATGATGTCTTAACAAACAGACTAAGAACCTACTTAAATTGTACAAACACACAAAGCAGGCTGCCTTGTCTACTGGAAACCTGATAAGGAAAAAAATATTTTGTTAAGGAAAATTAAGGTTGTGCTCTTGTTTGAAACCGCAGTGTATCCCTAGAGCCATAAATTAACATATGCTATATATTTGTTTACATGCTTAGATGATCCCAATCCAAAGACTCTGGGCAGGTGCTATTCATAAAACAAAAAACCAATTACAATCAATGAAAAAGTCAAAGCATAATCACAGGAAAGTCTTCTTGCACAAGTTCCAATGAAATAAATTAGCGTAGAATTCTGAGCACAGGGAAGTAATTTCACATGAAGACCACTGAGATATATGATTTAATCTTTATTTACAAGCAGATATTATCAGTGCTTTGACAATTTTAACTAGATTTTTTATATATATAAAAAGAAAAAGTAGGGAAAACTTCTGGCGACTGATCAGAACCAAAAGCATGAATTCGTGGGAGCCAATGAACCAGAAGCATATGCTCCAAGTTAACTTGCAACGAAGACAGGTCCAAATCTTCAGGAAGAATATTCTGCAAGGTAAAGGTAAAGGTAAAGGTAAAGGTAAAGGTAAAGGTAAAGGTAAAGGTAAAGGTAAAGGTAAAGGTACCCCTGCCCGTAGGGGCCAGTCTTGACAGACTCTGGGGTTGTGCGCCCATCTCACTTAAGAGGCCAGGGGCCAGCGCTGTCCGGAGACACTTCCGGGTCACGTGGCCAGCGTGACATCGCTGCTCTGGCCAGAGCCAGAGCCGCACACGGAAACGCCGTTTACCTTCCCGCTGGTAAGCGGTCCCTATTTATCTACTTGCACCCGGAGGTGCTTTCGAACTGCTAGGTTGGCAGGCGCTGGGACCGAGCAGCGGGAGCGCACCCCGCCACAGGGATTCGAACCGCCGACCTTTCGATCGGCAAGTCCTAGGCGCTGAGGCTTTAACCCACAGCGCCACCTGCGTCCCTATTCTGCAAGGTAGAAGCAGACAATTTTAACGACAATCAGAGAGAAAGGATAACCATTGCATCATAAAATCAGCGAGTTGGAAGCTGTCATGTTGTGGCAGGTTACAAATTTTCCGGGAACACTCTAGAATTACTCATAAAACCATTAATTAGAGGGGATGTTCCCACCCCCATCCCACCAGAAAATAACTCATTGTACATCTCTTGGTTATTTCCCATACAGATATTCTATAGAGTTGGAAGATCCCTGAGTCACAGGAACTGCAAGACCTAATCACTCATATTTTGCACCTATTTCTCCTAGAGAAACAGCCCCATCAGACTCAGCTTTCCAGAAATATGGTCAAATCTGATAGCATCTATACTGCTTGGTATCACTTTATATAATATATTAATCAGAGACTGTATCTTCCTAAACTCCACTCTTAACTCCTCACTCATTTGGGGGGGAAACTTCCTTGATTAAGTACATGATTATGTATTTACTATTCCTGCTTAATGTATATTATTATTGATAGCAGGAATTGTTGCCCAACTTTCAGCAATGGTACCTTTCCCTCAAATTAATCCAGCCACTCAAAGATTTTTATGCAATTTGTTCTTAAAACCCACACAAAGAGAATCAATTTTGCTATGCAGTTCTCTAACCAAGTAACGTGTGTAAGAATGCATATACTGAAGTAAAGTGTGCATTAGAATGAACAGCTTTGTGAAAATAACATGCAAAAATGTATTTTTAAGGGAATTGCTTTGCAAAATTGTGTATAGTCAGTAAAATTGCATACCAACCTATATTTATTAGGGGGAAATTGCAATGGTACCTCGGGTTACATACGCTTCAGGTTTCATATGGTTCAGGTTATACACTCCACTAACCTAGAAATAGTGCTTCAGGTTAAGAACTTTGCTTCAGGATGAGAACAGAAATCATGCTCCGGCGGCACGGCAGCAGGAGGAGGCCCCATTAGCTAAATGGGGGCTTCAGGTTAAGAACAGTTTCAGGTTAAGTACGGACCTCCGGAACGAATTAAGTACTTAACCCAGGGTACCACTGTATACGAAAATGCTGAGGGATTTTGATGACTTTCTTACTTTAAAAAAATCACAAACTGATGGAAATGTGGAGAAGTGAACTTACAGTAAGCCTGGAAGAAATGAACCAAACGTGCATCGAAAGTGACAGACAAAATCATCCATCTCTAATCACAGATATGGTCAACCTGGGTAGTTCCTGGAAATCTGGGTTCCATTTCTTTTCTATGTTAATACACAATCTGCTTGTACCTGGACACCTAGTGCTCTCTCTTGTTTCAAGAGCCTCCCTTGCTGAGACAGCACCTCTTAACCACTTGTCACCCTTTTGCCATGACTACCTTTGTGGAGAACTTCACATATTGTTTTATTGTGCATTTAATGTCAATTTGCTTCCTTTGTTAAAATATTTTTGTGGAAGGAATTCAATAAATATACAGGAGGAGGAGAAAAAGAAGAAGAAGAAGCTTCCTTTGCAGACAACTTTCATGGTGCATCCTTTCAAACTTTCTATCATTTCATCCACAAACTATGCCGGTTTGTGAGTATCCATCTTACAATATGGTGGCCACAACAGAGCTGAAGTATAAGAAGTCCCAAATACTATGAAGTACCATTAACACTTCTGTTTTATATACAAAGATTAGGTTATAATCCTGCCAAAGCTCGGTGCTTATAGACCCCATTGGTTTTAATGCGAGAGTTAAGCAAGTGCTTCAAATCAATGGAAATTTGCCCGTTTTATAGCAACATGTGGCTTAATAATATTCTAGACTGTGCTCCACTTATGGCTGAAACATATAGTCAATTAATCAATTGAATTAATCAATTAAAAGGTTTTTATCAATTAAAATGTTGCCCCAATTAATCAGGCACTGGATTTATATTTTAAAGTTGATGGTTTTTAATGTAAGTTACTAATAAATCCATGGTGGGAAATGGCTTTTCAAAATCAGTTTCACTGAAATCAGTGGGGCTTACATCCTAGTACACATGTATGAATTTCACAGTTAGTTTGGATTCAACCTAGTGTGTTTAATCAGGTGTCTGTCCTAGATCCATGATTAATCTTTTGTCCTTAGAAGACCTGAGGTTCTAACCAGTTCCTGTGCCTTTTCTGCTGTCACCATTTTGTACATTTAGCCTTCCTGACTGCCCATTACATGCATCTTTTCTGAGGCTCTTTCTGTTGCTTTCAGCTCAGCACTCCAGTTAATCACAATTAGTTTCAATATGGATCATTTCCTTTTGAAGTGTTTGCAGTTCTTAACAGTTTTGTGCAATCTTTGCATTTAATGCAATTCATATTCCTTTGTTGATGACTGGTCTGTAGACAGATAAATAAAGAGCCAGAATAATCCAACCAGACCCAAAGCACATTTTATTGCCATTGTTTTCCACAAGATCAGGATGTGTTTAATTTTCTCTCATGGAAATCGATGGGACACATATTTAACTTTGGGTGAATCTTGCTTATTGCTTTGACATTATCGGATAGAAACAACTGGCAATCGAAACCATCCTCAGTTTAATACACATTCACTATAATTATGATAGAATCATAGAATTAATCAATAGCTAGCCTGGACAAAATACTTCAAGGGCAGTTTGTACTTTCCCTTATTTCCGCTGGCAAGCAGCTACATCTACAGTATGAATACCATAATAACAATAGGCTTACTAACAAGCCAGCAGGTTTCTTTAGAATGCAGAGACACATTCCATTTATTATGGGAAAATTTCCACATTTCACACACAATGAAGGGGGCCAGCTTAAAATATTTTAGATAAATTTATTACATAAAAAGGCAAATATACAGCATAATGGGGGTTTTTTCCCTACAAAGTGCAATCTCCTTATTCAATATTTGCTTCCCCTTCATCTTGACATAAGATCCTAATATCACCTGATGGCTACCAACTCTCTTGCCATGCCCAGTACCGCCTGTCATATTGTATATACCTCAATGGTACCCCTATAGAAAGTGCTCCCATTGAGTTATTAAAGGTTCAGGTTGCCCCATAATGCACTCATGCAAACATCTCTCTCCCCACTCCACTGCTGATTTCTAAGGACACTTCCCAGAAGCTGCATCGGTGTGTACCAGTTTTATACATTGGTTCAATATAGGTTCAGACTATAGGCCATACTGTAATTGGGGCATTTATTTTATTGGAAGTTTCCAAATTTAGGTTATTCAGTGATTCAGATATAAGGGGAGCAATTTGCAAAAGTCTGGCTGCATGTGAATATTCAACTGGGGTAGAAGTCATCTCAGGATAGAGCCAATAGCCAACTGTATTCACCCAGTAAAGTTGGCTATTGCCTCCATCATGAGATGACTTCTACCCCAGTTTCTTCATCTTTGTGGTAACTCTTATATTGCTTTAAAGCTATCTTATTTTCTTGCTTGCCTGGTTCACCTTTCTTCCCAGAAACTCAATATGTTTTCCACTGGGTTCCCAAGCTACATGGTGGTTTTATCTTGTGCCTTTACACCCACCATTCTCTAGAACTAATGAGTCATGCTTTTATATGAGATGTTTGCTTTATTTTCCATGTACCATTTGAGATCCATAATCTCTCACACTCAAGAAAGATAGATTTATAAATAGAAATGTGGGGAAGTTAGATTGGGACAGGCAAACACCTACTCTCTCCGGAGCATTCAAATACTGATGAATGGCAATTTTCAGAAACTCTGAGAAGAATCCAATTTCACCACAGGAGCTTTTCTTTTTAACACCATGCCTCCATCTTGGAGCTTCTGGGGGCTTGTTCTGTCATCTGCTGTATCTATTAGATTTGTCATTTAAAGTTCTCTCTGAGTGGAATTTCACAAAATCCCCAAAGACGTTCAGATTGGTAAACCTGTTCTAACTGCTTTGACAATCTCATGAAGCTGAGCTTGAATTACCGATACGCCAGGGAATTCTAATGCAATTATGAGTGTTTACTTACACCATGTGTTTCTCACTGAGGCTCGGCTGCATCAGGATAAACCGAAGGGAGCTAATGTTTTATAGATGGTTAGACTCTGTTTGTTTTCAGTAGGGCTAAGTCTCCCAAAGCACTCAGACACACTAATTAAAGTAAACTGCAGAGGCCCATAATAAAATATATGTGTTTGGAGACTGTGAGATGAACTCTGCTGGCTTATTAAAAGTCAAAAGAAAAATATACATTATTTATGACTTCAAAGGGACACATTGTGAGCTCCAGTTTATTTAAAAGATTAACTAAGCATCGGTTGTTGGTCACCATCTGAACGGCTTCCCTTTCACAGTTCATTAGATATGTCATATATGTGGGAAGTCATAATTTGGGGTTGGATCAAATAGTATTAATTAAATAAATTTTGAAGGGCATGCCAACCTTATTAAATGTAATATTTGCAATAAAAAAGGCAGCTAACAATGCTTTGGCTTATTTTATTTTATTTTCCCTACTTCCCTTTCTTTTTCATGGTGCATACATTTTAAAAATATGTGCAATCACCAGCTGGAGGACTTCCTAGCCGCAAAAAGATAATAAATCTTGACACTGGGTCTCCAGTATTATAAAGTAGGGGCCTGAACTGCTCAGGGAGGTGAAGCAGAGAAGTTGAGTCACAAGCCTTCCATACACTCACTTCTAGTCAGTTACATGCTTGGGGCTTGTTTCATTTTTCAGTCAGCATTTGATGAACTTTGTCCATTATTTGAAAGCGTAACTATCAGCAAGAATGGAAATGAAAGTATTATAAGTCAAAGCAGAACAAAAGTGGAACATAAAAAAATAGGGGTAGGGAGTAGTTTCTTGAAACAATCAAGAGCCAATTATTCTTCTAATAATTAAATTATGTCATGATCTGGGGCCTCTGCAAATCCAAATTCAATATTTTGCTATCAGTTAGATAAGTAGGGAGGCATAAACAAGGAGATAAAAGGGCAATAAGCTGTGAGATGCTGCAGATATTTTATTTGTTGATTTTTGTTGTTTGATACTGCAGGGTTCCTAATCATGTGGAGGTTGGTACTCAACATACCAGTTCAACACCAGGAACGTCAGTAACCAAGGAGCCAGAGATGGGGGCACTGCGGGAAAAGTATGTGGCCCCATATTACCTACATGGGTTGATCATTTCAATTTATTGGTTTACTCTTTAAAAACTCAAAGTTTAAAGGTGTCCAGCACAAATGTCATCAAATTAAAGCCATTCTCCCCCCCAAAAAAAAATAATTTAAAAAAAGTGAAGTGGAGGAAGAAATGAAACAGATTTGGACAGACCCCAAACTGAATTATGCATTCTATGAAGCACCTCAGAATAAAGTCAGTTGTTTCCTAAAGTGCTGGATCAGGGTCAAAATTGAATCTTGACAATGATGTGTTCCCTTACTACATATGTCTCTTCGGTTAATTTGAAATTAATATTTGCAGAATGACCCAGCTAGTTTCCAAAATCTAATGCACAGTGGTGAACTATTTTTCTCTGTATGGGCCTAGTGCCTGAAAACTATGCACTGTATGGAAAAATATGGCCTTCAGCAAGATTAATGATTGCTTCTGGTCTTTTCTTCCATTATGGTTTAATTTGAGGCTTGGTGAGGCTTGCCTTTGAAGTCAGGCATAATTTACTGCTTGAGAGTCTTTTAAGCAGTGTGCATAGAATAGGCAAATTTGATTCTTCATGGCCCAAGCTCCCAGCTAGTAGATAGGAAGAATGCACAATAGATGTTTCCTTATCAGGAAACTGATAAAGTGGTGTTTGAGTGCAGGCACGCTAGCTTTTCATGTAGCAAGAAGAGGCAAAAGATCAAGGTCAGTAGCTTATCCGAGCACCTTCAATTGCTCTTAACTGATTATTAAATTACGCTAAAAGTGGCCCAAGTGACTAGCTGCCCTCAGTTTGGCAGTAAGCTTGTGCTATGGCAGCACATTTTACTTGGGAATTGAATACCATGTTTGCTTTTATTTCAATAAGAAGATAACAACATTGTGAAGATGAGATACACCATGTATGCATTTATTCTTGTGCAATTAAACTTCAACAGTGCAAGAATAATCCAAGCCTTATATTTTGGGACTGTCATAGCACTGAACAGAACAAGAAATGCACAGATCTGGTTGTGTCCGAGAAGGCTCTCTCTTTCTAACACATTTAGAGACAAATTAGATGTCACACACAGATCTCTACTTTTTAAACAGAAAAGGATCCTGTTAGAGAGCTGGTTGGATTAAGTGTTCATCCAGACTGGTCATCCCAAACACCAATTTCCGCCCCCCCAATCCCAACCGAGTGTTTGTTCATCACTGACAATATGACATATGAAAGAGCATCTATCTAAGCTGAAAAGTCAATGTAGGTTATGGTACCCACTTTTTAGTGTTTGGTGTTTTTTATGTTTTTAATATGTGCTGGAAGCTGCCCAGAATGGCTGGGGAAAACCAGCCAGATGGGCAGGGTATAAATAATAAAATTGTTATTGTTAATGTTATTGTTGTTGTTATTACCCACCCTTCGCAGATGGCTTATCCAGACTTCCTTTTGCTATATGCTTTCCAGATTTGTGTCCATGTTTTTGTTTCTTTTATCTCACCACTTTCCCCAGGAAAACCCGCTGTTTACCACTGAATCAGAAGAAGTGGCAATTGGGGTTTCTGCAGATTGTTGTTTGTTCCAATTCAGTGGTAAACTGCAGATTTTCCTGGAAGAGCAGCAGGACTGAAAGAAAACACTGAGACCTAGACCTGGAAAGTGTGGGCCTGTGCCAGGAAACTGCAAAACAAAAGGAAGTCTGGCTTAGCCCAGAGAAGCAGTCAAGAACATACAAGAGTATTCACCGGTTTCTCATTCTAGGAACATGCCTTATACTGAGTTATATCACTGGTCCATTTAGCTGAGTATCGTCTACACTGATTGGCAGTGGGTCTCCAGGGTTTCAAGCAGGAGACATCCCTGGCATTACCTGAAGATGTTGGGGATTGAACCTGGGACATTCTGCATGCAAAACAGACGCTCTTCCACTGGGCTACAGCCCCTTTCTTCTAAACATGTCCAGCAAGATAAGTGTTGACTATTTTTTCATTGTTCATTTCCCTGCAGTGCTTAAAGATGCAGAAAACAAATAAGTGGCCTTCACCTTGCTTTCTCTTCCTCCCTCCGTCTCTCTCCATGTTCTTTGTATTAGACCTTATATTAAACCTTTCCTAAAGTATCACATATAATTCTTCGACAAATCCACTTTAGCCGCCGTAATGCCCTTTGTTTTGACTTCAAAACATTTGCTGACTCTCACGGATTTGTACTATTTAACACCCAGATAAAGGTAAGCTCCTTTTTTTAATATCAGTGGATTACATTTTCTCGTTACATGCTTTGATTCAATAGGATTTTTTTTTCAATTTCAGCACATATATCCTGGAGAAAACAGAAATGCCACCATGTGAGAATAACTGTAGTTGCGTGGACAGGCGGAGTCCCCAGATCCCGAGTGGTCCCCCCCGTCATGTGGAATAACGACTCTAGACAACGTGCTATGGGATTAAATTGGCCACAACTTTATTAAATTTCAAATGTGGGTAGACCTTGGCTCAGGCATTGGGCGTTCTCCCTCCCTAGTCCCCAGCCGGGGACCTAGGGAGCATCAGGGTTATCCAGTGTGTGGGGGGGGGATGGGCCGGCTCTGGAGAACATATGTTCAAGCAGAGATAGCCGCCCCCGTTACGCCGCCGCAGGGGAGAGCAATGACGACCTTTCGGCGTACGGCCAAAACCTCCCTTCAAAAACCCCTTTAACAGGGAACCCTGGTGTCGCCGCCGCAAAGAGGAAGACGGACTAAAGGATTCCGCCCAAGGCCTGATACCGCCAAAGTTGTGACGTTTTGCTACGGGAAAGGCGAAACCTGCCAATGCAGCGAAATTCCTTTCCGGCCCTTCAACAGCGACCTTATCGTAGCAGCGCCCGGATACCTGTGGAGACAGGTTAACCTGCAAAACCTATGAAGAAAAATTAACCTGCAAAAGAAGACATTAACTGAGGGTGGGTAGGGTGGGAGAAGCTCTGGAGCCAAGTGAGGATTAACAATTAAGATCCACCCTCTATTGTGTGGGCAGGTAATGCCTCCCCTTACCTGGCCTGGTTTCCCTGGCAACGCTTCCCCCAGGTGGGATTGGGCAACTCACTGGGGTAGGCGGGGACCTCCAGGTATCCCACCTGAGGGAAGGCAAAGCCTATGCTGATGGGGCCACTCCAGATCCAGGGCTGCACGCGTCCACGCAAAAGGCGCCCCCCGTTTTAAGTGGGGAGCGGTCATTGCGTGGACAGGCGGAGTCCCCAGATCCCGAGTGGTCCCCCCGTCATGTGGAATAACGACTCTAGACAATGTGCTATGGGATTAAATTGGCCACAACTTTATTAAATTTCAAATGTGGGTAGACCTTGGCTCAGGCATTGGGCGTTCTCCCTCCCTAGTCCCCAGTCGGGGACCCAGGGAGCATCAGGGTTATCCAGTGTGGGGGGGGTGGGCCGGCTCTGGAGAACATATGTTCAAGCAGAGATAGCCGCCCCCGTTACGCCGCCGCAGGGGAGAGCAATGACGACCTTTCGGCGTACGGCCAAAGCCTCCCTTCAAAAACCCCTTTAACGGGGAACCCTGGTATCGCCGCCGCAAAGAGGAAGATGGACTAAAGGATTCCGCCCAAGGCCTGATACCGCCACCCGAGACCGCAAAGATGCGGTCTCGCCGCCAAGACTACCTACATCTGAAAATCCCCTTTGCCATCCTCCAACCAGTCAATCAGGCCATGCCTGATGTCGCTCAGCCAACGCTCGTTACCACGGTCCGATAGGTGCACGCCATCGGGCCAAAATAGCTCCTTCAGACCAGAAAATCATGATGTTGGGGTGAGCGGCATGTACGCTTTCCAGGTCCGCGATCGCTGTTTTGATCAGAATTATGCTTTTCTTGCACGACCAAGTCATTTTCGCCAAGGTGGAGCACAACCGCGTTTGGCGGATGGCGGAACGCAAGTTCGTGACGCAACCCAAGGAGCAGGGCATCCCATCGCATTCCACGTTGGCCGAACCAGGAAATGGAGATCTTTGGCTGCAGACCCCGATGTTCTCCGCCTGGACCAGTAGTGGCATGGATGGCCGCCCAATGCACTATGCTGTGGCCGAAGATCCACACATGTTTGGGGGTTGAGCCTGAAAGAAAGGATTATATGGTATCTGTCAGTGTCTGCTGGTTGTTTCGAATATAGCCTTTGAAGGCAGCTGAACGCCACCGCCCCATTGCTTTTATGTGTTCTGCCGGGAGGCCGCTCGCAGCTGCCGAGGTTGCTGCACCGATACGAAAGGAATGCCTGGAAAATTGTGCCGGGTCGCCTCCACAAGCATGGATGGCCTTACGCAATATTGAGACAAATTGGCAACGGGTCATGGGGCGGCCTGATGCATGAATGAGGAGGGGGCCTGGTCCCGGAGGACGTACCTTCAGGAATTTGCGTGTGTCCGCGACAGGGCATGGTCCAGTGTGTGGGGAGGAGGCTAGACTTAGCGTGGAACCCCTACCTAGTTGATCGGTTTTGGAGGCTTGGGTTTTGACTTGTATCATGCGCCTGTCAAGGTTGATATCAGCCACAGACAAACCCCTGCGATGAGGTGACAATGTGCCCCCTATGCACTCCCCGATACGGAGCGCACCAAAGAAGGATAGGGAGAAGGCTGCCCTGAAGAGCCTGACCTCATAGTTGGACCAGCAAATACTGGGGAGCGCATCCCAGATCAGCCGGAGGATCTCTATGGTTACTGGCCTCCTCTTATCTGGAATGGGCGGGTGGGAGCGACGCCACCCTGCAATAAGCTTCCTTACGTGGAAAGTGTTACAGGGGTCTGGGAGCCAAAACAGTTGCTTAAGTAGGAGATAGCAGCCTTGTGCAGGCTGATGGTTTTAAGGGCCATGCCCCTACGCTTTAGGTGAACCAAATATTTTAGAACATCAGACTCCTTAGCTGTACGCCTGCGACGTAAGCCAAACTTATCTCTGAACCCCTCGAATTGGGACCATGCTCTGGAGTAGGACCGCAGCGTTGATGGTGCAAGGGCGCTCAGAACTCCTGCTGTCACTTCTCCCGTCCAATTTCCCAGAGGTCCTCCGGAAAGGCTTCTGGGAGTTGATCGGCCTCGGGTGCTAGGTCGCGAAAGCGCTCCATCTGAAAGCGAGACAGGGCATCTGCAATGTCGTTATTGAGGCCCGGGATGAACCGCGCAGAAAAGGAGATGTTACCTTTCAGACATTCCAGCACGAAGAGACGGAGCAAGCGAATTACCCTGTTGGATTTTGCGGATTGCTTCGCAATGATTCTTACCACCGCCTGGTTGTCCGACCAGAAGCACACCCTGGTGTCCTTGAGGAGGTGCCCCCAAACACAGAGAGCCACTAGGATTGGAAAGTTAAGTCACGTGTAATGCCCTCCTCATGCCAAGATGTCGGCC
This sequence comes from Podarcis cretensis, assembly GCF_951804945.1. Classification (NCBI taxonomy): domain Eukaryota; kingdom Metazoa; phylum Chordata; class Lepidosauria; order Squamata; family Lacertidae; genus Podarcis; species Podarcis cretensis. Next base: position 26,505,862 of record NC_137178.1, read on the forward strand.
GAGGCTGCGCGCACCAGTGACCCCTGAAGTAAGCGCCGAAGCCAAAGCGACCAGAGGCGTCAGAGTGCACCTGTAGCTGTTCCTTAGGCAGCAGGCAAGATTGGCCAGGGGCAGGTGAGAGGTTTGGCTGACAGAATCCAGTTCAATACCCAGATATGAGATGACGGTGGTTGGACCTTCAGTCTTGTCTGCTGCCAACAGGACGCCCAATTCAGCTGCCAGCTGAATGAAGCATGCCAGCGCCTCAGCGCACGTGTCTGAGCCCGCTGGCTGGACGTAATGGGAAATGCGGTGGGACCCTGACCTGCGTTTCATGGCCCATTCCACGAATGTGCTGAAGGTTTCAAATGCAGCGCATGCGATGGAACAGCCCATGGACATAGCTTTGTCAAAGTACCATTGGTCCTGGAATTTGAAACCTAGCAACCAGAAGTCACCGGGGTGGACTGGTAACAGACGGAAGGCTGATTCGATGTCACATTTTGCCATGAGCGCGCCTGGGCCACATTCCCTAACCAGCCTGATTGCCTGATCAAGAGATGCATATTTGACTGAGCATTGTTCTTGGGGAATGGCATCATTTACTGACCCACCCCTTGGGTAAGAAAGGTTATGTATTAATCGAAACTCGCCTGGGGCCTTCTGAGGTACAATACCTAGTGGAGACACTATGAAGTTTGGAAATGGAGGTTCTGTGAAGGGACCTGCCACTCGCCCCAGCAAGCGTTCTTTGGTAATCTTCTTCTCGGCAATGTGTGGCATATCTCGGACAGACTTTTGGTTGGGGGGATTGGTGCATGAGGGGGTGCCTACCACTGGGATGCGGAAGCCTTCCTTAAAGCCCTCCTCAATGTATTTTGCTGCCTCTTTATTGGGGTACTGGTGTAACAAAGGCAGCATTGCTGATAGAGATATGGGTGAAGGGGCTAGGGAAAGGAGAGCACTATTTGCGGGCATTGTTTTTGCTTTGCTGAGCGCCAGAGGAGCCTGAAGAGGCTCCGGCCTCTCTTTTGTCTTGAGATGTGCCTGCGCCTGATCCGCGGGAGCCTCGAAAAAGCTTCTTCCCCCAAAAACATTTCATGGTGGGGTGAGATCCACTACAGCGCTCGCATTCATGAGCAAATCGACATTTTTCTCTGAAGCAGGAGCCGTTGTTATACTCCCAGCAAGATCTCTTGGGGGCCTTGGATTGATATTTGGACTGCTTCACATTGTCGGGCCCTTTCTTGAAGAGCGGCGACACCAACTCAGACCACACGTCATCATCTTTGATATCCCATCTAACTGTGTCGTCCACTGCCGCCCGTTCCCTGAATGCCTGGTCATAGGCGAGTGCCGCCTCCCCCCCAGATATGGCTTCAGCCTTTAGGATGATGAGTAGGTAGTTGGTCAGGTGCCAACCCCTGTCAGGGTAACTAGCGACTATAATACCCATGTAAGTGGTGTATGCAGTGAGCCAATTACGAAAGGTACGCTCAACACTCACTTTTTTATCTTTTTTCCTCTGCTCGGCGGATTTAGATTTTAGGGCTGTCGAAGCGGCAGGGGATAGCAGATCAAACAAATCCACAAACTCCCCATTAAGGATGCGTTCCCGCAACTTCTCGCGCAGGCGAATGCCTGGGGGCTGGTCGGTTCTTTTGTGGTTGGATTTCCTAATTCTACCTCTGGAGTCAATGCCCTCCTCCCCGCACGGTGCGATAGCACCATGTTCATGCCTGTGCCTCCGGTTGCGGCGCCGCCAGACCCAGTGCGGCAGCCCTGGGGCGTCGGGGCCTGTAACCCAATAGCCTTTGATGCTCCCCCCCTGTTCACTATCAGTGGAGCTGGACCTACCTGAGGAACTAGATGATCCAGACGAGTCCCTCTTGGACTTGTGGCCCCTCCTCCTGGATTTGTGGTGCTTCCTCCCGCGATGACGCGATCTGTGCGACTCAGGGCTCTTGTCACTCTTGTACCTGTCAGAGGAGCTGGAACGGGGGGACCTACCTCTGCGCCTGGTGGATGCGGATGATGAGCGTGATCCCCCTTCCTGAGCACGGCGGTCAGCGGAGCTGCTACTGCGCCCTCGCCTGCGGCTGTGAGGTGACACAGAGCGCCCTCTGTGCGAATCCCGCCGCTCAAGACGGCGCCTCAGCCGGGCAATGGTCCTATCCCTACTGTCACCACGCGCCGAGTGCGAGAGACTGCTACTAAGGGAGGAGCGGGTAGAGGAGGAGCTCTCTGTACGTCTCGGCTTGGCAACCGACCCCTTGCAGGAAGGCCCCTGCCGCCCAGGGGAGGCTCCGGGGCCGCCCAAGGCCCGATTAGGCCACGGAGCCTCCCGAGGCCCAGGCAGGCCTCCGTGAGGCCTAGCTAGGCCTCTGGAGCCAGGGGAAGGCCACACGCACGGCCTGCGGCCCCCCCGGCGATCGCGGGGGCGGCAGGGAGGCCCCCGCCGCCCAGGGGAGGCTCCAGGGCCGCAGGAGGCCCGATTAGGCCGGCGGAGCCCCCCCGAGGCCTAGTAAGGCCCCCAAAGCGCGGTAGGCCTCCCTGCGGCCTAAAAAAGGCCGCCTGGAGGCCACACAGGCCCTGGGGAGTGGCCGGGGACCCCCTCCGCCACCACCCACCGCACCCCAGGGGCGCCAGGCCTGGCAGGGAAAGGGGAAGGGGCCGCGTGTGGCGTTGCCTCCCCCCCCCGTGGCCCACACGCCCCCGCAGGCATGGGGGGGCAGCCAGAGGGGCCCCCATGCCATCGCCCAGCACCCCAGGGCATCAGGGCCCGCCTAGGGAAAAGGATCCCCTTTTTAAAAGGGGATCCTGGAATCCATTACCCCCCCCCCCCGCTAGCCTTTGGAACCCAATCGCGGGGGGGGGGAGGCCAAAGGCCCCAGGCTTACCTTTTGGAGCAAGGAAGTCCAGCGACCTCCTTCCCGGAGAAGCTCTGGAGCCAAGTGAGGATTAACAATTAAGATCCACCCTCTATTGTGTGGGCAGGTAATGCCTCCCCTTACCTGGCCTGGTTTCCCTGGCAACGCTTCCCCCAGGTGGGATTGGGCAACTCACTGGGGTAAGCGGGGACCTCCAGGTATCCCACCTAAGGGAAGGCAAAGCCTATGCTGATGGGGCCACTCCAGATCCAGGGCTGCACGCGTCCACGCAAAAGGCGCCCCCCGTTTTAAGTGGGGAGCGGTCATTATTACAAAGGCAAACAAGATGAAACCAAAACTAACATAACCTAGCTGATTAAATGGTTCCTAATATTCCTTTTCTTCCTCACCCTTCTCCCAACCTTCCTCCTTGAGATTGCCCTTATCGTTATCCTACCTCTTCCCTGACAAACATATTATTAAAACATTTCAGATGGCAGTCTAGAGAAGACCCTGTCTGTGTTTTCGGCAGGGGAATGGAGGGGGGAAGAAAAATTATTCCCTGCATTATCAATTTTAAAGGTAGGAGTTTAGAACTACATGGCCCAATAAAGGCAGGTTGCCTCTGAAAATGGCAGCCTTCGGACAAGCTACCTCCACTACAATGATTTTTCTCATGTCCAGATGTCATTCTTCTGGATGTTATCCTTCCCCTACTAGCCATGGTGCAACAACTGATATCCAAAGACAAATTAAGTGTTAGACATACGAAGCACCTTATATCAAGTCAAGCTTTGTGCATGCAGCCCAGTATTGTCAACTCTGACTCACAACAGCACTCCAGGTTCTTGGGCAGAGATAGAATCATAGATCTTTTATATGATATGCTCCCTGATCCTTTTTAAGTGGAGATGCAAAGGTGTTTTTAGGGTAGCACGACCAGTTCAGCTGCACTGGGTGCCACGCTGCAGGGGGCGCCACAAACCATGCTGTAGAACAGAACCCAAGAGGTTGAAGGGGTGCCAAATTTTAGCATCACACAATATGCCACTGAAATTTAACAGCACAAAGTCTGCCACTGGGAGATGCTAGTGATTGAAACTGGAATCTTCTGTATGCAAAGCACTATAGTTTACCCCACACAGAGTTACAATTCCCAGCATCCCTTAACAAACAGTGTCTAGAATTAGTTTTTTGGGGGGATGTGCATCAAATGTGCTTTAAAGGTCTAGTGTGTGTGCAGCCTTGCATTCCAGCACATACTCAATGGCAGGAGCCAACGGTTTGGCCGACTATTTCAAATCAGAACATGGACTTCAGCCTTCCTTCCCTATCCAACTCCTGATCATGTATAGCTGCCCACACTCTCTACAGTTCTCTAGTTTCTTCCTCTGCTCTGCCCCTTATTCGTTCTAGCCACTCCCTCTGCCAACCTCTTCACTTGCTACCATTTTAGCATCTATTTCCTATATCTAGATCTTCTAGTACCAGTGCCGGATTACCAAATAGGCAGAGGAGGCATCGGCCTATGGGACGCATGCCTTTTAGGGGTCCTTCAACAACATATTAAAAATTATGTAATAAATTTGGTTTATTAAAATTGTTGTCTGGTTGGTAAAATCCAAAACGTATTAGAAAATAATTTGTGAGGGGCCCCCCAAGATTTCAACTTCTTAGTGGCCTCTACAGGTTTAATCTGGCACTGTCTACTACTACTACTTTTACTACTCTGCATGCCTTGCTTGCTCTAACCTTCTCTAGCAGCACCATATTTAGGGTGGTGTGGGAAATACCCCCCACACAGAGCACTGAGCCAAGGGAGTGCAAAACTATGATGTAAAGTACTTCAGAGCATGTGCAGAACAGATGGGGGCGCCATCTTTTGTCTTCATTCAGGGTGCAGTATTACTAAAGTCCGCCCCTGTCTCTGGGATCTAAGCAGGTCAAGTGATGGAAGCTAGAGACCTTTCTGTCTGCTATCACCCTTCAGTGACATCATGGCAGCCCAGCCAATCACTGCCAGGAAGCTACAGCATCACCTCTCCACCACCGCAAACATCTCATGCATTACAATCCAGATCAGGAAGCTAAAGCACCTCTCAGCATCCTCTTGCTTTCAAATCCATGTGGGAAGTATCTTCCAGTCTGTCCCTTTGGGCAAAATGGCACCCTGCCAACACACCTGTCCTGCTGAGCAACCGAGATTTTGCAGGGGGAGAGGGAAGGAAACGCCACAGGAGAGCTGTGTGTTTATTTAGCCGCCCTGTGTCAGGCATGGGGATTGGAATGACATGACTTTGTTTTGATAGGATTTACTTTGTTGGAATCATATGTATATTACAGAAGATTTCTTCTTCTCCTCCTTTTAATACATTACAATGGAACCTTGCCCTGAGAAAGGGAAAATGCCCAGCTCTGACTCTTTCATTTCCTGCTTTCAAGGATTGTTGTGCTACTACAACATTTTTATTACAGGAGAACCTGAAGCAATATGCAATGTTTGTCAGGAGATTATCTATAGTCCTTTTTAAACTGGATTTCTTTAATCAAATCCATTTATGGTTAGTCCACATGGTGCTCCCTGGTCAGTTACTTATGTACATTTAAAAGAGACCTTGCAGTTGGTTTTGTGTCCTTTTTCTCACCCTCCTGAACTTTCACAACTGCCATGAACAAAAAAAAAACAATCCAACTCTTATTGCATTATAGAAACTTTCTAGTCATTGCCATGTTATGCGGGGAGAGCCAAAGCTCAGTGGCAGAGCAACTGCTTTGGCTGCAGAAGGTCCCAACTTCAATCCCCACGTTTCCAAGTCGGGCTGGAAAGATATTCTGCCTTAATATCCGGAGGGCAGCAATACTGAGCTAGACAAAGCAATGGTCTGGTTCAGAATAACATGACTGCCTATCTTCCTATGCATGCACATACCAAAAAAATGAGCTGGGTGACACCTTCATTAGAAGCTGTTCCAGCAAGCCTACCCAACATGTGATTTAGTTAATATTTGTTTTAAATGTTTTATTGATTTTTATCTTTGTTTTTAGTGATGACTTTGTGTATCGTTGCTTTGCCAACACACTCAAGAAGACTCAATACAAGAAAGATGGGTAACTGCAATAGAATATTCAGTCATAACATTTCAACCAAATTAACCAAAACCCATGAGGTCCGGATTTTTATCTTTGTGATGGTTTTGCGTATAGTTGCTTTTAATTGGTCTTTGTATTTTAGTTGTGTCAGAGTGGGATACCAAACATCTCATTGCTAATCCTACCCTGGTATCTATTCCTTACCACAAGAGTCAGAGGCGCTGATAGATGCTGTATGGTAATTCCACTTTTTATTTATCGGGTGAACCAGTTTTTCTTCCTAGTAGCAATGATTTCATTGAAGAACTATTTTTCTGACAGTAGTCTGATAGCACCACCCATGAAGCCATAACATCATCAGGGCAATGAGCATATGGCATAAGGAGAGCAAAGCCATCAGTTGTTTGAGAATGAATTCCTCCAGACAAGTTATATGAGTAACTGCTGCCCACATCGGTTGGGAAGCCAGTTCTCAGTGGGAAGCTGAGAAATCTATTCATTCCCCACCCCACCCCCACCCCCACCCCACCCCACCCCACCCCCATTTTTCAGCAACCAAAGCTGCATGCCTGGTAAAGTTTATCATGCTGGCAAAAAAGGAAGAGAGGGAAATAGAGGCTAATAAGGTAGCTGAAGACAACAACAAAATTATGATATCTAAAGAGGGGGCTATCCTATACAGCGGTACCTCGGGTTACATACGCTTCAGGTTACACACTCCGCTAACCCAGAAATAGTACCTCAGGTTAAGAACTTTGCTTCAGGATGAGAACAGAAATCGTGCTCCGGCAGCGTGGCAGCAGCAGGAGGCCCCATTAGCTAAAGTGGTGCTTCAGGTTAAGAACAGTTTCGGGTTAAGAACGGACCTCTGGAACAAATTAAGTACTTAACCCGAGGTACCACTGTAGTTAAAAGCCCTCTCCAGCTTTTCTCCTCTATGTGTGAAGAAGGTAGCAAGGTCGTGGCTTCTGGTCATTCCCATGTTGACAAAAGAATATAAGAACAGCCTGTTGAATCAGGCCAATGGCCCATCTAGTCCAGCGTCCTGTTCTCACAGTTGCCAGCCAGATGCCTATGGGAAGCCCACAAGCAGGACCCACAAGGGCACTCTCCCCTTCAGCATCTGGTTATTATTATTATTATTATTATTATTATTATTATTAATTATTATTATTTGAATGCCACCCATCTGGCTGGGTTTCCCCAGCCACTCTGGGAAGCTTCCAACAAAGATTAAAAATACATTAAAATGTCACACATTAAAAGCTTCCCTAAACAGAGCTGCCTTCAGATGTCTTCTGAATGTCAGATAGTTGTTTATATCTTTGACATCTGATGGGAGGGCGTTCCACAGGGCAGGCGCCAATACCGAGAAGGCCCTCTGCCTGGTTCCCTGTAGCTTTGCTTCTCTCAGTGAGGGAACCGCCAGAAAGCCCTCAGTGCTGGACCTCAGCATCCGGGCAGAAAGATGGGGGTGGAAACGCTCCTTCAGGTATACTGGGCCAAGGTCGTTTAGGGCTTTAAAGGTCAACACCAACACTTTGAATTGTGCTTGGAAACATATGGCCTCTGATCATTGAAGCAGAGCATTGGCTTCATGGGTAGTAGCCTCCATGAATCTCTCTATTATATTTGTCTGTGAGATTAGATTTGGGTGTTTAAGTACACAATAATTAACACAGGGAGAAGCAATGAACACCATGAGGAAGAAATCCTCCAAGACTCAGTTGACTGAAAGCTATGTCTGGTAAATGTCAAAAACAAACCCCTAAGTATGCAGATGAATAAAGAACAGCAATGGAATTGGGGATGCCTTTAACAAGAAACAAACCATTTGGGGGGCATGGGGAAATTTAAAAAGCAAACAAAGAGGTGTACTGTTGGCTCATTTGCTACCAGTCATTTCTAATAACATAAAAGGTTGTGATTGTTTCATAGTAATTTATAGACCTAGAAATATGGTGTCAATATGAATGTCTCCTGCGCCAGCCTCACTGTAGTGAATGGAGCCTGTTGTTGTTGTTGTTTAGTCGTTTAGTCGTGTCCGACTCTTCGTGACCCCATGGACCAGAGAACGCCAGGCACTCCCGTCCTCCACTGCCCCCCGCAGCTTGGTCAGACTCATGCTGGTAACCTCGAAAACACTATCCAACCATCTCGTCCTCTGTCGCCCCCTTCTCCTTGTGCCCTCCATCTTTCCCAACATCAGGGTCTTCTCCAGGGAGTCTTCTCTTCTCATGAGGTGGCCAAAGTACTGGAGCCTCAGCTTCACAATCTGTCCTTCCAGTGAGCACTCAGGGCTGAGCCTGTACACAAGACCAAATGTCACTACTATTTAAAACCAGATTGTGGGACCTGGAGACCTCCAGGTTTTGTTGGACTTCAACTCCCATCAGTCGCAGCCAGTAGCAGGAATGATGGGAGTTGAAAGGCTGCAACTTCCCCATCCCTGATTTAAAAGAAAAGGGGGCAGAGCTCTTTTGAGTCCTGAGAAAACATGGGAATTGTTTGTGCTGTGAAGGGGTTAAAATACTAATCTGCAGCACATTGTGCAAATACCTGTACCAAATGCTAAAGGCGTTTGATTCCTCCTCCTTTTGCTCTCATTACGTTCTGTGATACTTCTTGCTTATGTGACCTCCTTACCCCCCAGTGCCTTAGTTGGGCAAAGTAAATAAAGGTCAAGATAGATGTCAGCCTAAGCAATTATGAAGAGTAGAACATGGACATGACCCTGAGATTAGAAACAGTGACCCGTCACAGAAGCAAAGGGAAAACTGCTTGGGTGCCTTTTTATCCAACACAAACTACAGCCGCTGATCAAAATGGGACTCATTATTTGCATTTTAATACATCTCACCCTTAGCACTGGGTTTGCCTTCTCATTTCCTTTTCTAGATAGACCATAAATAGATGGCCTAGAAATTTGTGTCAGGGGAAAGAGATAAGCTTCGAATATAAGAAAAACATAACTGTTATGCCTTTTCATTAGCATGTTCTATTAATATAAATCTTAATGAAATATATTTTTAAAATTAACAGTGAATTCATGGAATGTATCATAAATAATTGTCTTCTAATGAGCAGAAAAATGTCACCGCCTTTTCAACTATTTTCCTGACTAACATGAGACTAAATGAACTGGCAAAGTGGGAGGTTACCGGCTGCATTGCAATGCTAAGAAACACCACTTAATAGATCTGACTGGTATCGGGACCAGCTGGTCGTCCCAGACAACCAAACAGGGTACCAAGGGACTTTCAAGTATTTTCCCTAACATCATCACTTGCCCTTGTTATTAGTTGCACAAAATTGCCCCCAGTGTGGCATAATCACTAGCCTGATCGGATTGGTTGTATGTGATACAAAGGCCCCTAGCATATTATAATCTCCTTCAGTGGGCTTCACCTCAGCAGGTGGGCTATGACCAGTCATGCCAACCCACAACCTTTTCTAGGGTTGTATGCTGCCTCAAGTACATTGGACTAAAGGTGGGATATTAATTCTCCTGTTTTGGTAACATTAATGGAACTGCAAGAACCAAGTCACAAAACAAGCCTGGTTAGCCTTCATCTTTGTAGATCTCCAGCTGTGGGCACCAAGAATCCCTATAACAAAGACCTTCTTGCAATTCAAGGTGTAAAAAAAATAGGACACCTGAATGCCTCAAGAACTGATCAACAAACTTTCAGAGATGATAGCAGCACTGGCCTAAGACATTTTGCTGCCTGAGACCGAGCAGCAAATGGTGATCCCTTCCATCAAGGTTCAGAAAAACCCTGAATATTTCATTTCATATCAGAAGATAGATCAGATATAATCTACACCGATGTTCTTCAACCTACCCCTAGATACCATTGGACTACAGCTCCCATCATCCCTGGATCCTGACTATTGGCTGGGGTTGATATGAGTTGTAGCCTAACAACATCTGGGGACTTAAGGTTGACGAACACTTATCCACATTTCCATGCCACCTGCTGCCTCTTTCCATGGTGTTGAAGATATGCAAGTCAAAATGAAACACAAAAAATTGAAATGAGGCCAACACTGAACATTTGCTGTAAGGCCCAGTATATATCCTTTGGTTTTGTGCATGCTTTGTCCTCACCATCACATTTTCCAGCTGGGTGAACCACATCTACCTAGGAGGAATTACTTGTGCGGCCATGTTGGGAATTTGCAGGGGGTGGGGAAGCTGCTAGATTTTCCTGAGGTGGCCACCTCCATTTGCCTGATGATAAGGCCAGTCCTGGTTGGTAGCCATAACAGCCTCACACTTGCCACAGATGGAGAGGGAATGCTGTTGGTCTTGATGGATCTTGGCCTGCTACAGCAAGGAAATTATTTTGCTCTCCCAAATGTATACAGAGCTGGAGAAGAACATTCAGGATGGATTATTCCATCAGGTTTCCTAACCACCATGAATGAGAATGATTAGATCTACCTGCCTTGGCATGACAGGAAGGCGTAGCTGTGGTAAAGAAATCATGCTTACTGAACAGCCAATTGTCTGACAACCAGATACCTCATGGGAGTAGTCCCCCTGATAAGCTTAATTTTGTGTCTACCCAGTATGAATCACCCACTGTTTATGATTATGCGGTCAGTATTCACTCATCTGCCCCATTCATAATCGTTTTATTGTATTACGCTTGAGCAAACTGGTGAAAAATGGAAACGTGATAATTAAAATAACAGACTTGTAGCATGCAACTTCCGTGAAGGCTTGAGAACAGTGTTAACGGCAAAAACAAATAACTGGTGTACAAGATAGTTTAGCCTATTCTTCTTTGACTAAAGCTGGGGACAAATAAAGGCTACTTCACATATAGACTTTTTCATACTCAAGAACTAAAATGTTTTGTATGCGCACCTAAAAATGTAAAGTGTGATGACAGGCTTGCGTTTTGCAAACAGATGCACCGTAAATAGAAATCCATACAGGTGCAAATGGCTGTTAAAGAATCCGTCATTGTATTTTTTGACATGCCTTGTGAAGCTGCATAATTTGTTTTCCTTTTGTTCTGCAGTGGCACTCAGGTCCAAGCCGAGATCCTTTGTGAAAAAGACATTTCAAATTCAGGATGAGGTTGCACAATAGGTGTTTACTATAACTGGATTCACAATTGTATCGCTGTTTTATTTATATATAAAGTATGTTATACTGTAGTAAACTAGATTATTCTATATATATATATATATATGTACACATGCAAATACATACACCAGGAGGCTGCTCCAAACCATTTTTTCATATGCTGTATCCCTTTGTGAAAATTGGCTTATACCTTTGAACTTGACTATGTATAATATTACAGTACATGATGAATTTTCTCTCTCCAGAGTTATTGTTACCCATTTTTCTAACTTTGTAACAAAAAAATATATATTTTTAAAAGACATTGGCTCTTCTCTCTCTAAACTTTAGCTAGATCCTTCCTGGCCTCCTTCCTTCCATTTTCCTGCCTCTGAACCATGTTTGTTATTTTCCTCTGAACTAGTCAGGAATCCTCTGGGCAGAGACAGCCACCGATATATTTCTAAAAGCAGAATATTTTCCCAAGGTTAAAATCAAAAGGGCAGAACCATTAATACATCACCTGCAGATACCTGGTCCATACATGGTGGTACATCTCTAGGTTACTGTGAGGAAACTTTTTGCCAAGACTTTTTGCCAAGATCAGGAAAGCTAAAGCTTTGCAAGATTGGGAAAACTAATGCTTTTTCCTTCCTGATTCCACATCTTTTCCTCATAGTAAAGCCATACAGCTCAACCTCCTATTTCCATACAAAGCAACTCTTCACCTCTAGGATGCCCTGCTGCAATCTCTGCAATTGTAGCCATGCATGGTCCAGGCTACATGGGTGGCTTAGCTTGTGTAATGCAATATATTTCTGAAGCAACATGTCAACCTGCAAAAGTCATTGGGGTTTTTTTTTTTATTATAAACTGTTCTATGTGTTATAAATAAATAATAAATTTGTAACCCTGTTGTGTTTATTTCTAGCATTCCAGAACAAAGACACGAATATTGGCTTTTTATTGGTTGAACTCAAAGGTAAAAGAGGACTGGCCAAGCTCAATAGACATGAAATATTGAATCTCAGTTGGAAAAGAGAAACAGAGAACTGAGGTGAGTTGGAATGGAGTCTGGCTGGCAGGCTGGCTGGAACCCTGAATAGGATCATTTCACACTGCAATATTTTGTTTCAGATACCATTTGTATTATAATAGTTGTTGGTGATAGTACATAAAAGCTTCTGAAAATGCCTAACACTGAAGGAAAAAGCATTTCATGGGGATCAAAATTATTCATAAATCCCATTCTTTTGAGTCAGCAATGCTATCAGACCGTGTGATTTTCCAGTTAACAGTATCAGCTCATAATTACATGTTTCCACTATTCTTCATTGCACTAAGAAATCATGAACATTTCCAGATTTGCAGAGTCCTAGAGTGTTACCCTCGAGGGACGCGGGTGGCACTGTGGGTAAAACCTCAGCGCCTAGGGCTTGCCAATCACATGGTCGGCAGTTCAAATCCCCACGGCGGGGTGAGCTCCCGTCTTTCGGTCCCAGCTCCTGCTCACCTAGCAGTTCGAAAGCACCCTTAAGTGCAAGTAGATAAATAGGTACCGCTTTATAGCGGGAAGGTAAACGGCGTTTCCGTGTGCTGCGCTGGTGCTGGCTCACCAGAGCAGCTTCGTCACACTGGCCACATGACCCGGAAGTGTCTCCGGACAGCGCTGGCCCCCGGCCTCTTAAGTGAGATGGGCGCACAACCCTAGAGTCGGACACAACTGGCCCATACGGGCAGGGGTACCTTTACCTTTACTTTAGAGTGTTATCACATTCTAATTTGTTTGCTAAAATGACATTGAGCTGTACTCTTTTCCTATATAACTCCATGCTTGTATAAGGGCCGCACCTTAACTATTTTTTCATATCTTGACTCCAAAAAGCCGTGCTGTTTGCAAGGGATCAGTTGTGAGAAATTCCAGTGCATGTCATTCTAAGAACTGAATAGAAGATCAGTACATTCATTGTTCCATTTTCTTTCTTCCTGGATTGTCCTAACCACTATTGTATGAAGTTGGTTTTTCCATTTAAGAATAGTTAAGCTTTTGTCTCTAAGTCTGCAGAACTGCGGGATGAGCTGGCAAACGTTTTGTTGGGGGTTAAGCATCACCTTCCTGGAAAGTGTAGACATACATTGGCTCATCCTGTCCTGAAATTTCACAGATAAAGCATATCACCACCACAAGGTAAGCTCTCAGCTATTATTACTGATAGAAGCAATAAAGCTTCCACCTTCTTTATTCTCCACTTTGTCTAAAGATATATCCTTTGCCAGGGATGAGGGCCCTCCAGAAGGTGTTGAAGTGCAACACTCATCACCTGTAACCATTGGCTGTGCTGACTGGGGTTGAAGGACCACCACAATTGAAGGACCACAGGCTCCCCATCACTGTACTATGTCAATGCTGTATTAGGACTCATTCTGTAGTAAATCAGTCCATGGGGAACATGCTAACACAATCATGTAAAGGGCATTGTGCCTGGTCCATGCAGATAAAGCTATCACTTTAGTCCACCATTAGTTGCCTTGAAGTGGTGGTTCTATGAGTTACATCCTACATATGACTATATCCACAAGCCTACTTGAGCTACTCCATGCAAAAAGATTTTGTAATATCTGGTCTAGTCCCTATAAAAACACATCAACTAGTTTATTGACATGGATACTATACACTGTTTTGCTTTTATTTTTTAAAGTCCAAGGCTCTTGAACAAATTTATTATTTCATATGTGAAAATTCGATCTTCCCAGCATATGTAAATGGGAAAATGGACAATCTCCAGAATGCAGTTACAGAAATATTTGTGTAGTGGGTACTTGCTTCACATCTGCAATTTCATTTCTCTAAACGTGATTCCTGCACTCCTGGCATCTGGTTGTCTGAACTAACTCCATTGAGAAGCATTGCATTTGGTGTGACAGGAAAGCGACTGTGTTATATCTTTTGTGGCCTGTTCACACATACATGTCATCATTAGATGATACAGTCATCAACAAATTAGTATCTATGTGTAAATTTGCCTTCTGACTGATGTTTAGGCAATGGCCTAAATGTTGATGAAGAGTGAGCCTTTTACAAATCTATGATCAGTGAGCTTTCAGTGTCAGTCAGCACAGGAGCACAGGAAGTGTAATATAACTTGGTAAGTGTCCCAAAATAGTATTTCCAGAGGAGGAGGAGGAGTTAGAATTAATACAATTCTAATTATGACCCACTACAAACTCAAGATAGGAAGCTGTCAGCGGACTGGTCCATCTGGCTCAGTATTCACACTGACTAGCAGAAGTCCTCCAGGAATTCAAGTAGGCCTTTCACCCAGCCCCACCTGAATATGCCAGAATTGAATTTGGGTCTTTCTGTAGGCAAGGCAGATGCTCTACCACAGAGCTACAGGCCTTCTCTAAGACCTTCTTCACAGCCTATGGCCTTTCCAATTTCCCAAACTTAGGGTACAATGTTTCACCTGTAGATTAATCAAGAGATCAACACAGTTTTATCTAGTTTATAGGCTGTAAAAGACATTGCTCTAGTATTATTGGGTAGGGGAATTCATCCTCTTCCTTGTCAGTAGAATTATGAACTGATTCTCAGATGCTCCAAGTGTCCCTATTTTCCAGGGATGTCCCAGATTCAGAGAAGCTGTCCCAGTTTCTGATTTGATCCCAGAATGTCCAGCTTTTCCTTAGGACGTCCCTATTTTCATTGGAGATATGTTGGAGGATATGGAGTTATCTGACCCCCAAGCCATCTGAAGGCAATCCTGTATAGGAAAGTTTTTTATGTTTAATGTTTTATTATGTGTTTATATATGTTGGAAGCTGCCCAGAGTGGCTGGGGCAACCCAGTAAGATGTGAGGGGTATAAATAGTAAAAAGTATCATTATGGAATGGAATGTCCCTATTTGGAGAAATGTTGGAGAGTATGGATTCTGAGTCTTACTAATATTAGTCAATCAAAGGATTAGGAATGTTAATCTACCCAGAAGAGCATCCCACACTTAAGACTAATGACAAAGGAATGCAGCAGCCTCAACATGCCCCAAATGTCCACAGTCATGAAACCATTGCATAAGTATTAAATATAATACCTATAGGTTTCAACAGGACAATTCATGAAAAGTGCTTTCAGGCTTACAGCCAGTATTGGCATTGGTATAACTGGGTGCCATGATAGGATTAGATATTACACTCAAAGTGAAGAATCTGGCAGTGGAGGTAGAACGCAGCCATTTTGGCTTGTAGCCATCAATAGCATTAAATCATTCCTTTTCCAGAGTATTCTACATCTGTAATCACAGGTTTACTTCAAATGCCTTCTGGTGGGTTGCAGATGTTACATCAAAATAGATTTTGGGGGACAACTACATTTTGGCATGTGCTTTTCATGGTATTCTAACATGTACAGAAGTACCCACCAAAATGCTATGTGTACATTATCTGTATGAGAGCCTAAGTGTGTTTTGCTTTTTCTTATGAGGCTGCATTAGAAAGCTAAATAAAATGGATGTGGCAACCCAGAGGAATCACTGTAGCTTGTATAAGTGCCCCGAGGCTCAAATGTCAGTGGAAATAGCATGCTGAGATGGAGGTCAGCATCTACAAATGTTTTTGTAGACCCTGTGTTATGAACAATTGTGGAATTATTTGTGTCAGCCATTTGCCCTGACACCACTGTGAACTCGCATCTTTGACTTATTAGACATAACATTCAGTTATTTTAGCAGTAGCACAAATTAACCTTGATCTCAGCCAAGAGGCCAAGAAGCTATAGCCCAAAGTTTACCTTAAGCTAAAGGTCCTCTTCCATGGTAGCAACCCCATTTTCCTCCAGAGTAGGGATGGAGGAGGAATCAATTCAGTTCACATTTATAAAATTTACATGTTCCAGAAACAATATGAGAACTGAAAAACGGACATCCTTCAAAATTTGCACTTATCCAATTTTTTACAATGCAGTTCTCCAACCAATGTTTACAAAAAAATGAATATATTACAGAATATAATATACAAAATATACAAAATATACAAAAATGCATAGTTCTAGGAGAAGTTGCTTGCAGTGTGCACATCAACTGCATTGAAAAATATATTTATTAGAAGTCATTTGCCCTAAAATTCTGAAGAATTCTATGAGGATGTAAAAAATAATAATTTGCAAATTGCAGATATGTGGAGAACTGAATTTTTGATTGGAAAAATGGGAAATGGAGAGAACCCAAACTGACTGATCCTTTCACACCATTCCAGATTTTTATTCCTGCTGGATATTTTCTGCGCTGTTACGTCCTCATTTTATGAAAGGGGGCAGAACTAACCTTGCTGTTGAAGAATAGTCTCAAAAATGAACATAGCTCTTTTTGGAGGGTGTACGGTAGTCTGTAAAGCATGCGATAAAGAAAAGAAAACTTACATTTTAGGGGAAAGTAGCTTCCTTTATCACTTTATTTCTGGACAGTTTTGCATCCATCAACAATACTACCTCTAGAAAAGTATAGGACCTGTGGAAATTGTTGGTTTTATTTGTTTCCTTCAAAAGATTTTTATCTTTCCTTTCAAAAGAAATGCCTATGGCAGCTTGCAATCTAATCAATATGTTAAAAAACAGCAATATTATTATTATTATTAAAAAGACAACTGATAAAACACTTCAGCTGAAAAATCAGGCTGATAAATTTAACACTGGCTACAAATGAAGAACCTGAGTTAATCAAAAGACCGCTCCTTAATAACAAAGCATAGCCCTCGAAATCTGAAAAAATATGTAGAAACCTATGTTCATAAATTTAGTCTCCATATAATGGAAAAGTTAACTCAAGGCCACTTCCTGCATATCTCTAGCATGGCTTCGCTTCTCCCTTCAGGCTAGAAGGCTTAATTTCCCTTTTGAACGACAGAGAATGGATACTACTGAATCCTGTGTGGAAGGAAAAGAACTATGCCTTGAAAACTAGAGCTCTTTAAAATCCCACTTAATCAGAACAGGGATTAGGAAAGTCCCAGTTTTCACTGAATTAAAGTATCGTCTCTCTGTGTTACAGGTATAAGAGGCTTCTCCTTCCTCTTGGCGATAGCTATAGAAGCAAGGCGCACACCCTCTCTGGAGAAGGGCCCGATGCAGATATTTCTTATTTGCTTAAAGCAATCCTTTTCCTGTACTTATATTAAATCAGGTAAAACAACTTCTTCTCTCTCACTGGATACTTGCTGGAGTCTGCATATTTCTACAGTACAGAACACACGAAGGGCAGATGATGTCCATCAAGACAAACTGGAATGCATAAGCTAGGGCTGTGTTGGGTCTAAGGTAGATATTTGCTGTTTACTTTTTCTCCTATTTGAAATCCAGCAATTTCCCGTTTTGCCTTTTGTTTTTAAATGAGACGTTTTCTAAGCAAAATTCACATTTTGAGCATAAAATTTTAAACTCCCAGATTAAAAATACAAATCTTTCTTGAATATATCTTGAATATTTTGATTCCAGCACACTTCACATAGGGAATCTAATCAGCTGTGAATTGTAAAATATCTTCTGAAGTGAACATGACTTTCAGGTGAACATGTGAGTCGACAGAGTGAACAACCAGCCACTTCATTCCTCCCCTATTCCTGCTGCTGTCATTTTATCCTGAACTAAGCTATACTTTGATTTAGAAGAATGTCTGGACCCAGGATCATGTTACATCTCCCGCAAACAAACTATGAGCAGTAAGTCTAGATCAAACCTTGACTACAACTCCATGGTCCATCTGGAGCAAGAAAGATCATGAGCTTGGACTCCCACATAGTACTTAGCCAAGCCATGACTGGGTTGCCCAGCAGCTGTCGGACCTGGGGAGGAGCAAAGCAGCCGAAATTTTCACTCTGCCTCGTCACATCCTTGCTCATTCACACTCAGCCATGGTTTGGGTCAAGGCTGATATGCAAACTAGGCCATAGGCAATATTTGGACAACAACTGGAGAATATCCAAGCACCAGAGAATATTTCACATTAAAATTCACAAAGAAATGTTTTGATTAAGAATTTTGAGGTGTTGGAATGAAGATCCATATCACTTCTATTTTTGGTGCACTGGCTTAATAAATGATTTCTTTGTTATCCATTTATTGGTCCTTTGTCCTGTCTCTGGCCTTCTTGAAAATGCCTGTGGATGTGTTTGCAATTATTAATTTTGGGGTAAAGAAAAAAAATACTTTGTAAAACTTTCATAATTAGTTTAAGTCTCATAATTAGAGGTGGAGTTGACGATCTTTTATGTTATTTATGCTTTGCTCTTTAAAACCTAAATTGAAAAAACAAAGCAGACAGCTTGTTTATATCCAAAAAATACTGCCAAGATTAATTCTTACGCTACCAGACCTGGAACTTGATTAAAATGTCTTAATTAAAACTGACCTATAAGGCAGAAAATAGAGCGTGTGTGCGTGCGTGTGTGCGTGCGTGTGTGAGAGAAAGAGAACGAACTTTGATTTACTGAAAACTCTAAACTTACAGTACACTGTAAAAGACAGTGATGGTTTATAGTTTGACAAGGTAATCCATCCCAAATAAGTAATATGTTGAATACCTTCAGGCAATACGTATGTGGTGGTCTTTGCCCTCGAATGAATGGCTGGAGCCACATTGTTCTCTTTTAAACAAAGCACAGCTTTTTATCTCTGCAAGAACTGGCCAAAATTCTCGTTAGGCTTTTGAAAAAGAATATATTCTAGGGAAGGATGTGAAGAGGACACAAGGGGCTGCAGGCAGAGAGCATCCAATGAGTGGAATTCTGCTCACAGGAACTGGCAATCCACCCATTGTGTCTGAGTTGACGCCAGATCATACAGAAGCTCTGTCTAGAGAGTTTCATTTTGTGTGGCTGTTTCATACATGAAAGACATAAACTGGTGGCCAGAGCAATCCAACTCACCCACCCCGACTCACACACACGCTGGGCTGGGGGGTTGTACAGAGGACAGTGTTCCCTTTGCTCAGCTCTCCCCCCTCATCTGGCAACCAAGAACCACAGAACGTAATGGCAGAAGGAACGCTGGTAGGTTCTCTGCCAGCATTGGCCAGCAAAAATGCCCCCAAACAGGGCACTGCAATAGGGAAGAGGTGGGGCTGAACTGGCATTGGGCCTGATCTGAGCAGCATCACACAGATGCACTGGGCCCAGTCTGGACTCAAATCACTGCACCAGCCTGGAGCTGGGATCAGACCCAGTCATCCTGCCCACTATCTTCCACCACAGCTCCCATAAGCAGCTGGGCTGTGTATGCAGTGGGGACTCTTCCACTCCACAAAACCCTACCAGGGTGGGTGTGGGTTGCACCGTGATTAATTAACTAGGAAAATGTATCCCTAGGAATTAATAAACTAGGAAAATGTAACACGTGTGTGTGTGTGTGTGTGTGTGTGTGTGTGTGTGTGTGTGTGTGTATACCAGCCTTCATCCAAAGATCACATGGCAGTTCACATCATAAAAATACAAAATCAAAACAGAAATAAACATCATAAAACCATAGCAAAACAAACCAATAACTCCCTCTTCTGCAGACCCATGTTAATTAGCCCTAGTTGAAGAGAGATGTTTTCACCTGGCACCTAAAGATCTACAATGGAGGTGCCAGGCGAGCCTACTTTTTAATTTTATATTTAAAATACAGCATCATGTGCATTCAGCTTGATAGAGTCTCTCACTAAATAGGGGTTTCTCATCTGGTCCACTTGCTTCTTTGCCCAATGATGTTGCAGGCACAGAGGAATGAGTAGGTCTGATGTGCATTTGCCCTCACAGTAACACTGGTGGGGAGAATAAAAGCACCATAATCCTGAAAGCTGCTATCTCCAGTTGCCCCAATCAGATGTATGGCACTGCTCCAGTATTAAATGGTTAAGAAGTTAGCAGTCAATGGCTTTTGAAGAAGACATTACAATATGACCCAGTTCTTTATGGGGGTGGGAAAAATACTCTAGTTTGCAGTGCAGTGATCCCCGTCGTTGAAGGTTTGGAAGTGAGATGTTGAGCCTGTTTATTCCAAATGGCCCTGAGGACAGCTTAGATTTGTTTTCCCCCTAGTTGTTATTATATTAATTTTAAGATGTGTTTGATCAGAGCAATGCTACCAACAAACTGAAATTATGTGTAAATTATACATCCTCCACTAAGACAAGATTGACAGCGGTGCGGATATGCATATTTAATGGCAAGGTGCCAGCTGCCGATGCTTTGGAATAAAGATTAAGATTTAGCACATAGCTAGCACTGGGTCCTTAGTAAAACATGGCTGCTGCGTCAGCAGAGCCAGCCCAACCATAGGGCAGAGTGAAGAGGCCAATTCAAGGACAGGATCAGGAATGCCAAAAGACTTTCCTGAGCCCAGAACACTGTATGTGGATTGAGCATTCTGCTAGCCCACTTCTGGCATTGGCTCCCAGTACGTTTCCGAGCACAATTCAAAGTGTTGGTGCTGACATTTAAAGCCCTAAACGGCCTTGGCCCAGTATACCAGAAGGAGCGTCTCCACCCCCATCATTCAGCCCGGACACTGAGGTCCAGCGCTGAGGACCTTCTGGCGGTTCCCTCATTGCGAGAAGTGAGGTTACAAGGAACCAGACAGAGGGCCTTCTTGGTAGTGGCACCCGCCCTGTGGAACGCCCTCCCTTCAGATGTGAAGGAAATAAGTAGCTATCTTATCTTTAAAAGACATCTGAAGGCAGCCCTGTTTAGGGAAGTTTTTAATATTTAATGCTGTATTGTTTTTAACACTCGATTGGAAACCACCCAGAGTGGCTGGGGAAACTCAGCCAGATGGGTGGGGTATAAATAAATTATTATTATTATTATTATTATTATTATTATTATTATTATTACAGCTGGGGAAGATAAAGACGTCCAATTGCGCCGTTGCAGATGCACCACGGTGCTCCTTGCAGTAGTCACTGCTGTGGATGCACAACCTGACTTTCTGTCTCCAGGTGCTGCAGTTGTCTGTAAGGGATTCCCCCAGGCAATCAATTGACAAGTGCTGCTGCTTACTGTATTTTTCGCTCCATAAGACACTCTTTTTTCCTCCTAAAAAGTAAGGGGAAATGTCTGCGCGACTTATGAAGCGAATGCTGCGCGAAGGAGGGACAGATGGGAGCCATAGCTCTCGTCCATCCCTCCTCCACAGCTCACTTTAAAGCAGCAAAGCCGGACAGGAGCCACTTACACAGGTGTAAAGCAAGCACAGCGGGAGCTGTGTAATCCCTCCACCTCCGTGCTCAGCCACCCCATTGGGATGGGCGCGCGTGCGCCACCTCCTTGGGACGACGCTTGCGTGGGCGACGTCCCACGTCGCCTGTGGCGACATGCCGCCACGCAAGACGCTCCCTTTGCCACTCGTCTTGCTGGGACAGTAGTGCCCTCCTTTGCAGAAGTGTGAAATTTGAAGGGCAGCTGTGGTTTGGTCCTTGTGTTGTGTACAAAGGTGTAAATTAGGTAGGTTTGACTTTAAATAGGAATTGAATCGGATTTCTCCCTCATTCCTCCATCATATGAAAGCTCCCAGAGCTCTCTGCAGTGAACAAAAAGGAAGAAAGTCCCACTACTTTTGGCTTTATTAAAATAATTGTGTAGGGCCAAACCGTACAGTTCTTAGAGCTAAGGGACTCAATGTGGGAAGCTCATATATTTCCATTGCCTGCCCCCCTTATTAGGGGATAAAGTCTCTCTTCATTTGTTAATGACAGTGATGATGGTTCTTAATGCCACTGTTGACTGCTGTTCACTTTACATGGGTGAAATATTATTCTGATATGCCGGTAGTTTATTAAATAGTTTAGTACAACATTTGATTTAGAATATTTTTTTTTTCTTGTTTTCCTCCTCTAAAAACTAGGTGCATCTTATGGAGCAAAAAATACGGTAAATACATTTATTAACCAAGCCTACCTTGCAGGTATATAAAAGGGGAAGGGGAGGAAAACAAAGGCAACCTTAAGAAAGCAAGTTACAGATATACAGAAACATAAGAATTGCAGAGTTGGGAGGGACTACAAGAATCATCTAGTCCACCCCACTCCAATGTATGAATCTTTTGCCCAACATGGGACTCGAACCCACAACCCTGAGATGAAGAGTTTCACACTGTACCAACTGAGCTATATGCCACACAGCACATAGCTGGAATCGCTCCCATAGGAGGCAGTGATGGCCACCAGATTGGATGGCTTTAAAAGAGAATTAGGACAAATCCATTGTCGGAGGCAGTCTGCTTCTAAATACTAGTTGCTTGAAACCAGAGTAGAGAAAAGTGCTATAGCATTTAGGTCCTGCGTGCAGACTTCTTGTAGGCTTCTAGTTGGCCACTGTGAGCATGCGGCAGCTAGACTGGTGACTGGGAGTAGCCGCCAGTCCAGAGACCTGCATTGGCTCCCAGTACGTTTCCGATCACAATTCAAAGTGTTGGTGCTGACCTTTAAAGCCCTAAACAGCCTCAGTCCAGTATACCTGAAGGAGCGTCTCCACCCCCATCATTCTGCCCAGACACTGAGGTCCAGCGCCGAGGGCCTTCTGGAGGTTCCCTCACTAAGAGAAGTGAGGTTACAGGGAACCAGGCAGAGGGCCTTCTCGGTGGTGGTGCCCGCCCTGTGGAACACCCTCCCATCAGATGTCAAGGAAATAAACAACTATCTGACTTCCCTGTTTAGGGAAGTTTTTAATGTTTGATTTTTATCGTATTTTTAATATTCTATTGGAAGCCTCCCAGAGTGGCTGGGGAAACCCAGCCAGCTGGGTGGGGTATAAATATATTATTATTATTATTATTATTATTATTATTATTATTATTACTACTACTACTACTACTACTACACTGGCCTGATCCAGCAAGTCTCTACTTATGTTATTGTGTAATGTCATTCACAGATCATGTAAGGAAAGCCAGAAAAATTGCTTTCTTCCTATAACTGCAATGTTTCATAGTAAATTGGCACTAAGAAGCTGCCCACCCTATTCCTGTGACTGCAATTTGCATTCACTGTTTTTAATTCTGAATTTTAAATTGCTGTAACCCACCCTTGGGCCTTGTAGTGAAGGGCAGGCAATAAATGTGATGACAACAGCAACAATTTTCACAGTTGGGATGACTCCTTTTGGATCTGTAAGAACCATGAAAATGGTAGCTGATGTCATTCATGTATCACTGGCTCATGTCGTACATTTTTCCACACGGGCCAGGGAATAAGCACATTGCTAAGTACTTACAAAACACGAACCCTGATAGCTGTCATTCATCCTCATCAAAATGTTATGAATTCTATTCAGAGATATCTTTAGATCAGTTGGCATGGCCGGTTTTGTCTCCATGAAATGTTCACGAGATGTTCCAGGAGGCATGCCACATGTACTCCATTAATATCATCAGTGCTTGTTGTTTTTCAGACATGTTGCAAGCAAGGAATGACCAACTCTGTGAAAGGAAAAGCACAGTTCAAATGAAACATTTCTTGTGTGAATGTGCCTTCAAATAGCACTGCAGAGCAGAGACAGAACAACCTCGTGAACTTGTCTTTACTCTCAGAGATTGTTCACTCTAGGGTAATACCACACATATTTGCTTCCTCTCGAAATTATAACAAATGTAACCATTATAAGCAACTTACCTTGCTTGCTTCTATAAAATGTGACCTGTATTTCTAGAGCTATAGATGTCTCACTATTCCCTTGAATTCTTTGCCAACAGCTCCATCTTCAGGCTTCACTCAGCAAATGCTATGTCTATTTTTAAATTCCCAAATGCTCAGGAAAGAGTTTTGAAGTGTTTTTGTTTTTCTCCTCAATTCTGCAGACTCTTAAACATTTTTAATGGGGTGGGACATCTAGACAATGCTGAATTACGCTTAAACTAAAAATACATGCAGATTAAATGATGAAAGGGAGATTACTCTCCAGTTTGGCCTCTAGGTTGGACTATTGGGATTATTGTCACACACTTTTTAACCAATCAAAGTAAATATATGACTACATGTTTAAATTGGTATCCTGTTGCCTTGGGACATGTGTCAAAGAAAATACCATGTGTGGAATCCAACTGGTGGCCTTCAATTCATGGAAGAAGTTGAGAGATCCACTTGGTCCAATTCTTGCCCATTTGCTCCCCCTGAAGCCCCTTGTGCCAGCTCCCAGCAAGGAGGGGGGATAAATTTGATTCAGTTTGCATATGAAGGTGACTACTTAATTTACACTTTCTGAAACAAAAGATGAACCAAAGCGCAGTCATCCTTTAAAATTTGCAACTTCCCTAATTTTTGCAATACAGTATTCCAGTCAAGCAAAGTGTACAAAAATGCATATATTAGTGAAAAATATCATACAAAAATGTGTATACACAGAAAGCTGTGTATATTAGGAGAAATGCACGCTAAAAAGTTGACAGATTTTCATCAGGTCCTTAAAAAAATAAATTGTAAACTGTGTGGAAAACAGAACTTATGAGTAGAAAAATGAGAAACCAGAATTGGCAGATCTTTCCATCCCTATGTTCCATCCTCTCCTGCAGAGTCCTCCAGCTTTCTGCAGATGAATTTTAAGTGTCCAGTGGGCTTTGGGAAAAAGGAGAATTGTGAGAAATCCCCTTCCATCCTTGTCCATTACAGATGCCTCTGCTGAATCAAAACCCCTTCCCAGGAGGGCAAGGGCACCAACTAGATTCCACCCTAAGGAAATCTGTTATGAAAACCACTTCCAGCAAAAACCAGTGGATCCAGGCAATGGCCGAAGTAACGAGAGTGAGAGAAGGGTTCAAAACCACATAGGAGCCTGAGCTGAAAATCAAATCCTGCTATCATTCACATTTCAAAATCTTCTTCACTTTGAAGTTATTTGCACATGAACAGAGCTTTTCCTCCCATTGTTTGTCAGCATATCGGAAGCATTAGGAAGCTTTTATTTTGTCCTGTTGCTTTAAAGTAGCCTTTGAAGTGATTACCATGTGTTTTCAGAATGACAGTTAACACCAGCTTCCCTCAAAGAGATATCGCAGGAAAAGGTGAGATTACAATTCGACTATAATGCAAAATGTTTCTAGAGAACAGATAAGTTTGTGGCTTGCTATCCATTGTTTCTCAAGCCATGTTTTCCTAACGTGTTTTATCAGTGGCTAGAATGGGGAGCTTTGCCAACTGACCACCTGTCTGGTCCTTCAAGGGTTTTGATGGTAGCCCAAAACCACACATTGTTCTGGTGGGGCCCTGAGAACTGGGCTCCTCTTTCTCTTTAGGTGCTGGCTCTCTCTTCTTCTTTTTTCCCTATTGCCCTTGATTTTGAAAAGAAATGCTAGCACAAAAGAGACCCAAGACACATATGGTGCTGGCCTAGGCAATAATGGCAACGGACCCGTCAGACAATGCTTCCAATCCCATGGCCACCGACCACCCCATCTGCACAGTTGCAGCAAACTACTGCTAGCACAACATCTGCCCTTCCGTTATTACATGCTCAGCTTAACATATTCCAGAATCACCATTCAGTCTGTAGCTGGCGGGGCGGTGGTTGGGGGGGGGGGCATTGCGTACCAGCGAGGCCTAGACAGACATGCCGCAGCAGCCTCTCTGGGGATTTAACTGGAGTCAGATTTGCCATAGTCTATTAAGTACACGTTCCTTCGGTACATGTGCAACTAATCTACTTTTAATTGAACTCCATTGTTTCCTTGTGTTTAGTAAACAAATGTGCATAGGTGCAGAAGCTGCTGCTTGTTTACTGCACAAACAGAATGCAGCTTGCGAGAGCTTTCGGGAGGCTGTGCTGGCAGGCACTGGAAAAACACAGAATGTTTAATGCACAGGCACATTCTTTTCTTTACACTTTTTTATTTTTTAAAAAAAACTTTTTTCCTGGACATTTTGCTGCCCAGCTGTTTATTGCATGCAATTTTAACAGCTGAGCACAGGCGTATTGGAAGATCTTGTTCCAAACCCAGAAACTAGCTGTGCCAAAATGTCTTTTCCTTTGCGCTGAGCAGCAAGCTTTCGCAGACACATTTATTGGCATTATTCTGCCTTGCAAGCTGAGATTTATCCCTCCCCTCTCTTCTGCATATCCTTAAAGCAAGTAGCTGACCATACTTAATTTTATTTCTGCCATTTTTATCAACACCCAAATAACATTACCCAATGCAAACCCAATCACTAGCATGCTTCCTTGTTTTATTTCACTGCTTTTTCCTATAAGATATCCTTACAGCCACTAAAAGGTATTTTCTTCTCTATCCAGGAGCTGCAATGAGCTGGAGGAAATGAGCTTTGTTAAGCTCAGAATCGGGTGTTATTTTTTACTTTTGTTGGACATGTACAACCAGATACTCTGCAGTTTTACACAGAAGCAAGTCCACTTGACCTCTTTATTTCTACAGTATTAACCCCTACTAAGTGTGCATAAAGCTGCAATTTTCAGAACTTTTAGAAAACCTACCAATTCAGCCTTGTAACTTAACAACTTACCTGGTCACTAGAGGTGACCAGGAATTCCATACAGGTGAGTGTGCAGGCTGAAGGAAGGGAGTCAGATTGCTCCATTCCTCCTCTGTCAACTTGTTTGGCTTCACTGTTAGTAATGGAAGCAAGTAAGTCTTTCTCTACAACCAGCATGGAAATGGAGTATGATGGAAAGAGATCATCCTCTACCCATCTGTCTACTTGGTAGAAGGCTTTTTAAATCTCTTTTTACTAATCTAATATCCTGTGTTTCTATGCTGTCTGAAGGGCAGTGGAGGCTTTCCTCCTGACAGCCAGCATGGAAACACAGGCTCATAGCCTCTTTGAAGGGCAGTAACTTTTGTGGGCTTCTTTACAAGGCTGTACTAGTAAGCACAAAAACCCTAGTCCCCATGCCCAGACATCATCTCTCCACTCAGCTTTGTGAGTTGGAGGCTGAATCTCTGCACTACAGTATTCCCCATGTGATTCATAAATCTGATCTTCCCATTACAGTAGTTCAGCTTCCAATCCATGGAAGGCTAGGAAGTCAAGCAATCAGAGCATGGTAGATGGGGCAGGGCAACAGTCTTTACAATATATTCCAAAATACGATAACCTAACTCCCACCCACCAATACTTTTCCCCTGCTCTAGAGGAAGGTCCACACATTAAGTCAATGACAAAATTATCAGTGACCAATCAATGACATGAGCCCAAGACATCCTTTCATAGCAGCAATGAGTAGCATGCTAAACTCCATAGGACATTCTCTTACACGATGTTTGAAGATGGATGGTCCTGCAGGCACATGTCTCAGTTCTGCTGCTTTTGGCATAAGCAGGTTTGCCCTTATGGCTGTATTGGCGGGACATCTCCTGGAAACCATTTGTAAGTTACTCATAGGCAATTAATGGCAAAGTTACAGTTCTGGTGTTCTTCTCTATCATACACTTTCCCTTGCTGGATTGTGTCCTGTTCCCAGTAAGAACTCCCAGTATGTCACAGTTGTTCAGATTCAAGGTCCTTGAGACAATTTTCAGGCTCATGGGCACATTTGGATTTTTGAGTGAGTGCTGTGGGTGCCACCCATTGTGATCTCCCCCCCCCCCTTCCTCTGTTGCTTCTCTGGCTAATTCCAGAGAGACAGACAGACAGACAGACAGACAGACAGACAGACAGACAGACAGAATAGGCACACATACTTAGTTTTTCAGTGGATCAGGTTAAAGTCACATCCAGTAGAATTAATTTCAGCTTTGAAAATCCCATAGAACTGAAAGAGGAAGTAGACTCAGCTATACAGCTGCAAATAAAACATTTTAAGTGTGTTTTAAGTGCAATATACAATGTGACACTAGATGGTATGGTGAGCCTTATGGAAAATTCAATGTATTTTAAAAAACACTTTTTTAAAAAAAGCATTTTCGAAACAGTTTTTATATGTGTGTAGATTCTACCTAGGAAAGAGCATCACTCAACTTCTGACTTCAGCTCTGTGTAGTTTTCAAGGGAGAAAAAGGCAACCCCCTCAACACCTTGTATTTAAAGGGCTAGTGAGCAGGGTCCCTGATAAACTTTGGGGACTCCAGAGGAAGACCTCATTGGGCGCACATCCACAACATCCCTACTCTAGTTCTCCTTCTACATCATAGAAGTGGTCCCAGGCAATGGGAAAACAACACGAGCTGTTTTGCTGGGAATATTTTAGGATATTTCCCAGTGCTTTCAACAGGCAAAAGTAGATCTAACTTTCAGGCAATTTAGACTTCACATTTTGGGTGGCGTGGGGGAGTGAGACTGCTGCATCCTTTAATCAGAATGCTGTCCTTCATCTTAGCAAGATCTCAAAGTGACATCTAGTGGAATACCTAGTGTCAGTGGGGAAATTTAATTAAACTGCAGTCCCTTTATACCAGCACAAATATTGTGAAGGAAAACAACTCCTCTGACATTTTGCAAATAGGTTCAGTAGAATCTGCTGTGTTTACTCTGACTGACATTTGTTTTTCAGTCAATTATCCTTCAGTCCTTTCCTTTCCCTCCATAATTTATCACTAGCAGCTTTGCCATAATAATAAATATAAAGTTGTTTCCCTTTTTTGTTGTCTTCTTGTTTTGGGAGCAAATGTGACAGATCTGTTACCCCGAAAACCTCAAAGGCTTGTGATTTTGTGATAGCCTTTGATTGTTTTCAGGATTTAGGGCCATGAGATTGGACAAGCCCTAACCTTAAATACAAGAGAAAATTAATTTGGAGCTTCAGGGAGAGAGGGAAGGATTGCTTTATACCCAGAGTCAGACTCCAAGATTAAGTTAGCCAAGTCTGAGTCAAAATCCACAACTACCATATTGAGAGACTATGGTACTCACGCTGACCATCTCAATTCTGATTTCTTCTTTTCCAAAACTTAAAAGAGTTGGATGAAATAAGAGCCACAATCATGTATACAGCCATGTATAAAAGGTAAAGGGACCCCTGACCATTAGGTCCAGTCACGGACGACTCTGGGGGTGCACACTCATCTTGTTTTATTGGCCAAGGGAGCTGGCGTACAGCTTCTGGGTCATGTGGCCAGCATGACTAAGCCGCTTCTGGTGAACCAGAGCAGCACACAGAAACGCCGTTTACCTTCCCACTGGAGTGGTACCTATTTATCTACTTGCATGCAACTTGTGCAATTGCAGCTTTGTGCGCTTGGCGGCCGCTCAGCTGGCATCATGCAAATTAAATGTGTGCAAGGCATTAAAAAGTTCTCCCACTGTGGAAAGAGCTTTTAAGCTCTCCACCTTGCTTAACAGGCTCTGAGATGCTCCTGAAAGATTGGGGGTGCGGGGTGGCAAGTCCTGCTTGGCACATTGGCTTCAAAAAGATAGAGACAGATGCGCTGGGGCAGTTTTCAGGTTTTTAGGTTGATTTTGGCATTGCAAATAACCCCTGTGCAAGTTATGAGTCATTTATATGTTGATAATATGTCTAAGCTAAGGGGGGGGGAGGCTGGTTAATACTTGGATAGTACACCTGGGTATACAGAATACTGTAAATTTCCTATTTTCATAACTCAGCAGCAGATAGTGACATCATAGAATTTCAGCGGCTAAAGGAGTGGAAATTGCCAATGTTGGCTTATTCATCCCATGCTGATATTTTGTATTTTGTTCCCAAGAGTCACATAGTATAAGAATTGCATATCTGTGTGAAATTCTGATATCAGCCAACTACCCTGTTTGTGCTAATAGTTGCTGCTGCTGTTGTTGTTATTGTTGTTTATTAATTAATTAATTACCTGATATGTAAGCAAAACCTACTTCACAGGCAAATACTATTTATTTTCCAACAATTCTTTTACATTCGGTAGTGGAAAAAGCATGGAACCTATTAGATTGCAACTTTTGTTTTTTTAAAAAAAATCTGTTTCACCTGGAAAACCCATCAGCAGTTTCTTTACATAGTTTTGTTTTGTTCCCTATAAAATATAGTTGTCAACATCTGGAATTTTAGAAGCGGGGGGTGGGGATGAAATCACCACATAAACGGGAGGTCATTAGTCATTTGTGGCCATTCTCTTCCTTTTTCCAGCTGCACATAATATATTTTAAGTGTATATTACATTTATAAAACAACCACAATAATTAACATATAACTTTGAAAAGTATTCAGAATTAAATAAAGCCATGTGCATCCCAAGTCCTAACACACTGATTTTGATCTGCAGAGCTTCTTATTCCCCTATTGAGTAGATGCCTGTCAGCAAGGAGGAAGGTTCAAGGTGGCGCCATACCATGAACAAGTTGCAAATTAGCAGCACACATGAGTTCTTGGATCAAGTGCCATTGTTTGTTTTATTTATCTGTTATATGTATATCCCATCCTTCCTCCCAAAAGAGTCCAGTGTGGCAAACACTAAAGTGATAAAACAACACAATGCAAAATAAAATAAAAACATATAAAACCCTTCTTAACAACCCAAAACTTGTAAAACAGTCCCATATTCTCACAGCTGATCAAGGTTGCCATGAGCAGTATCTTTGAGTCATCACATGCCTGGGGAAAGTTTTTTAATTCCTCCTGGAAGTTAATAGCAAGTGAGGTAGCTGCACCTCACCAGGGAGGGCATTCCACAAATCGGGAACTACCACCAAGAAGTCCCTGTTGTGGGTCAATGTCAACCATTTTATGAGTTTTAATTTGTTTTAATCTATTCTACAGTGCTTTTAACTTTCTGTATATCTGAGATTCTGGCTGTAATTTTTTTAATCATGATTTCATTGTTTTATCCTAGTGCTCCAAGAGAGGAAGTGCTTCCCAGAGGAAGACTGTGCGACAGAGGAGACCACAGAAGAGAAGATATTACTTCTTTTAATTTATATATATATATATAAACTCCCCCCCCCTCTTTTCAAAAAAAAGTGTCCCTTGATTCTTTGGGGGGAAATCTGGTAACCTTACTGTATGGCACAAGATCTATCTGTACCTGTGGGAATCTAATGTGCCGAGACTCATCTCTGATGATACCCTGAGGTGATGCCATGTCAGCCTGCTAGTGACTGACAAGCTTCAGCGCAGCCCCACCTACCGTCATGTGGGGCTAACGGAATGATTTACACCCAGGAAATATCAGGAGGTTGTCTGAGTATTTGCTCAATGGAATCAGCAGGGTTTGCCAAACATTATCCATGAATAACGCAGCTCCTTGGAGCAAAAAAGGGAAGGGAAACACTCCCTGGGGTTTCCTGAACATCACCCTGTAAGCTGTGCTTGGCTGGGGGGAGGGAATTAAACTTTTTTTATATATAGTTTTTTGCAGCAGAAAATGTCTAACCGGCACAAAATTTGAAACTCAGAAAAAGTCATCTCAATCCTGTTTTGCACATCTGAGAGATCAGAAGTGACTCCTATGTGAACCACTGCTGGACCAAAGCCAAGGACATTTCATAATTTAGTTTGTAAAGTTTATAAACCTTAGCAGATGCAGAACTTTTAGGATGTGATTCTTGTGCAACTGTGGCGACGAGTATCAGCTCTTCTCCAGTGGTTCTCAATGTGTCTCAATGTGCAATGTGTTGCAAGCTTAAAGGGCAAGTTAATAACATTTTAAATCTCAGCATTTAAGGAGAAACAGTATAAGAAACTCATTGAGGCATGCAAAATAGGAAGTACTGTAAAGGCAGCCAACCAATTCAAACCGATGTCAAAAGAATCTGGGGGCGGGGGAAGACAGAAAAATGACTTCTAATTAGCATTTCTCCTGACTGCTTGCTTAAACAAGACTCTGGTTATCTCTCATTCAATCAGCACTGACATGAGTTGCTTGTAGTGACTCTATGTGAATCTGCTACTTTAAAAAAATTGTTTAATGCTTTATATAGCTTCTTAGTGGATAATATTGCCAGCAATGCTACTCAGCCCAGTGTTGCATTTTATAGCTGTCATTTAAACTTTTTTTAAAAAAAATAAAGATTCTGTATTTATTCTACCATCTGCTAGAGGTGCAGAGAAATTTGACTTTGTTGGAAATTTTGTAAGAAACTATCTGACTTGCACTCCTCAAGCCAACATGCAAACACAATTATCTATGGGAACCCACATTTCTTCAACCAAATAATGTGCATGAAATAACATATATTAGGGGTTAGTGTGAGTATCAGTAAATATAGCATACAAAAAATGCCTTGTATTAAGAAAAATGTACCAAAAATGTGTACATTAGGAGGAATTTCACTAAAATGTTGGTTTTGGTTTTTTTAAAATCAGACAGATGTGGAGAACTGAATTTAAGATTGGAAAAAATGAAGAAACTGAAATTGACAGATTTGTCCATCCCTACTATCTGTCTGTCTGTCTATTTTATTATATATACCGCCCTTCATCAAAATATCTTGGGGCAGTTCACAAATCTACTTTTTTAAAAAAATCTCTGCCAGAAACATTGATGTAACAGCAACGTAGACATAGCAAACACTCCTGTCCTGTATAAAGTATCAAGCAGCTCCAAAGGTAAATATACGGTAGTCCAGGTTTTGAGGAGTTCTGATATTATGGGACTGTCGAGGAAATGAAAGATGTTCTGAGAGGTGATGCAACTAATCACATGTGAGGTTTATCTCTACTTACTAATTATAAGCCTGGAAAACTACTTTAGCAATTACTGTTCTGATTTGACTTGGCTGATGTGGGTGGAATTTTCCTATCCAAGTTTCATTTACTTTGACCTAGAATAAGGGGTACCTAGAAGATTTAAGGAGCACTGTTGTTTACATCACTGCCATTAGTCCAGTCAATGAGGCAGCATGTTCAGGAATAAGAATAGCATTCAAGAAAAGGAGAGGGAAGGAAGAAGTGTCACAGTTTCTCACAAGCCCTCACTTGTTAACTTATAAATGGAATTCTCAGGCGCAGAATAGAATCAGCAGCAGACCGAGATGTTGGTGGTATCCTGGGGCAGAAGGCAGAAATGGATCTACTCACATAGCCTAATTTAATGACAGAAGAGGCATTTTCTCTGTCTGCTTGTGTTCGTAAGATCTTGCAGCATATCAATCATGATGAAATAAAAATTCTCAAAATAAAAATCCCCATGGCTTAATTTGAGCAGGGCTTGTTCCCTGAAAGCTATAAGTCTGCCTATCATTCTTCTTCAACAGCAGCTGAAGAGGCAAAAGAGGCAATATTTGTTTCGGATGTTCTCTCTCTCAGTCTATGAAGGCTGAATGAGAAGCACATTTCCCATCTGCCTGGGCTCATACAACTGTTTCTCTTGGATGTAGATTGCAGCAGAGCCATCCATGTTTGCGACCTCCAACGGGGATTACCGTTCCAATATTCTGAACATCAAGCTACTGTTGAAGGTCACTTGGATGCTGTAGCTAGCACAGGATTTGATCACCCCATTTGCTCTAGGTTGCTACTTGGATAAAATATTTTGCTCCAATACACAGTTACCAAGGAACTAACTGTGAACTGGAGACAAACACAAGGCCCTGTCCCAAGTCCTGGGAGGGTGGTGGGCTGGATGAGAGTCAACAAACTGACTCTGAATCCTGGCAAGACAAATGTGCTAAGGGTTGGTGGTTCTGAAGTCCAGGTAATTGGTCAATTGCCTCCTGAAGGAGCAAGTTTGAATTTTTGGTCCTCCTGGATACCTTAGTCACTAAAGGACACACACTTACAAAGCTGGTGACAGCAAGCCAGCAAGGATTAGCAAGTGGTGGTAACTCTGCCTTGGAATTTCTCTTTCTCCCCCACAATAAGATGTACTGTAACTTGTTTAAAAGAAGCTGTGAGTTATGAACAGTGCGACAAAATAAGCAGACAGCTGAGTATTCATAGTAAGAAGGAAAGGCAAGCTAGCTACCCCTTCTTATAAGCATATACAGTGGTACCTCGGGTTACATACGCTTCAGGTTACATACGCTTCAGGTTACAGCCTCCACTAACCCAAAAATACTGCTTCAGGTTAAGAACTTTGCTTCAGGAAAAGAACAGAAATTGTGCTCTGGCGGCGTGGCAGCAGCAGGAGGCCCCATTAGCTAAAGTGGTGCTTCAGGTTAAGAACAGTTTCAGGTTAAGTATAGACTTCCAGAACGAATTAAGTACTTAGCCCAAGGTACCACTGTACAAGTTATGGAAAAGCTGGGTAAGATAATATTTATCTATATCATAAGCGATCGATCACACAGGTATCTTTTAAAAAAGCTCTTCAACTGATGCAAGTGTTTGGAAGTCAACCACTGGAATTTCCAGCACAAATGTGTCCAAACACATCTTCCTCCAGCACCTCCTCTTTTCACCTATTGCAAAAGAAGCAGGCAAACTGGAAACACATCTCACTCCTGATGCCTGTTTCATGCAAAAGCACCAAAAAAGGAAGATTTTTGACAAGGTATGCTTTCAGGTACCACTGTCTATTCTCATAGCTGCTCTCCATCTCTCCAGTGCCTGATTGCCTCCTTCTGTGTCTGGAAACAATGCAAGGGCAACACAGAGATAACAGCTTCATCATGAGTTATCCAAGCAATAGCAAATCAGTGGGCCAGATTCACTGTTCTAATGGGCCCAGGGCCAGCCCAAGAGATTTTGCTGCCTGAAGCAGAAATACAGGAAAAACCCCAGTCAAAGTCATAATACCCAAACCTAGCCAAATTATTCTTGGCACCTAAAACAGAAAATTCTGCAAGAGTCTCTGTGTGGGAGTAAACACGCTACAGTAATAAATTAAATAGTAATTTGCAGCCCTTTCATGACACCCAAAATCACTTGTCTGAGGCCTTCACCTCACTCACCCTACTTTGGATCCTTGATTCCAATTAATTAAAGGTTTTGATTAGGTCTGCAAATGGACAGAGAGTAGGAATGGAAGAATCTGTCAGTATTATTTTTTTTCCCAATCTCAAGTGCAGTTTGCCACATTTCAGCATTAGTTTGTGAATTTGTTTATTTTTAAGTCCTTAAGGAGAGGAAATTAGCATTTTTGTGTGCATTTCTCCTAATATAAACACTTTTGTATTTTACCCAATGCACAAGTGGTAGCAAGGAATTATCCTAATACAATGCATTTTAATGTCATTTTCACAATTAAGTGCAATTTTATTTCACCTAATATAAGTAAAAAGGTAAAGGACTGACCCTTGGAAGGTTAAGTCCAGTCAAAGGCGACTATGGGATTGCGGCGCTCATCTCGCTTTCAGGCTGAGGGAGCTGGCATTTGTCCACAGACAGTTTTCCGGGTCATGTGGCCAACATGACTAAACCGCTTGTGGCACAACGGAACACCATGACAGAGACCAGAGCGCACGGAAATGCCGTTTACCTTCCCACCACAGTCGTACCTATTTATCTACTTGCACTGGTATGCTTTCGAACTGCTAGGTTGGCAGGAGCTGGGACAGAGCAATGGGAGCTCACCCCTAATATATACATTTTGAGGTTGGAAAACTACACCACAAAATTCAGAGAAGTGCAAATTCTGAAGGATATGTGCATCTCAGTTCACCTAGTATCTCAGAAATTGTGAGTTGTGTAAGTTTGCTATAAAATGTGGACTGAACCAAATTCCTCCCCCATCCCTAACTGGGAGTCAGTACAGAGAATAAAACACTGGTGTCATCCATTCAAATCATGCAGTCCCCCATTAACAATCTTGCTGTCCTCTGCTGGACCAGCTGAAGTTTCTGGGCAATTTTTAAAAGCAGCCCAACAGGCAGTCCATTGCAATGATCCAAATGAGTTCATTGTGCTCCTATGAGACACACCCCTGTAATGTCAGTTCTGTAGGCATTTCTTTTCATGTCATATGTCTCCCATCTGATCCCGGGGCTGTGGGAAGATGCATCCAATTTGCACAGCACCAAAATAGAATAATCGGTACAACCAAAGCCCTGCAAGCAATCCACAGTGACAGCTGCCTTTCTGCCAAGATCCTATCATCTTCCCCAAAAGTTTTCATTCAGATACAGATCTTGATTATGCCCAAGCTTAAAAATAATGGGACGTGTTTCAACAAATACACATAGTTTGAGCCTACTTTGACAGCTTATTTGCATAGACTTCTCTGAGCCTCCTAATTCTCAGTTGCCAGAAGTTCCATTACACTTAAAATACAGCTAGATAAGTGCAATAAACAAGATCACGTCCCCTGTGGATTCACTGGGAGCCTTTGGCGGGCCAGGCAGACAGATTCAACTATCTGCTCAATGGTATGTATGCATTTCCTTATAACCCGTAATTTCAAAATTTCACTGATATTTATATCAACTGGAGGCTGGTTAAATAGTCACACTCTTTCTCCAGGTTATGCAAGGAGCTGGAGTAGCTCTGCGAAGGGAGCTGGAGATCTCTGTTAGAGATCTCTGTCAGAGAATCAGCATTCTCACCAAACTTTCGTTCCCATGATTCTTTGGGGAAAGCCCCATGAGGTGCTCTTGATCTGTAGTACTTCCAATCCACCACTGGGGAAGGGCAGTAACTAAGTGGTAGTATACCTGCTTTGCATGCAAAAGGTTCCAGGTTCAATCCCTGGCATCTCCAGGGAGGTGTGGGAGAGACCTATGTCTGAAACCCTGGAGAGCTACCATCATTCCATGTAGACAATACTGAACTTGATGGACCAACAGCCTGGCATGGTATCTCTTTGGCATGGCCATGGTATGCTCTTATGTCCTTAAACTTTCTGCACAATTCACCCTACTGAATAAGTACCTCTGATTGCTCCCAAGCTATTTCCTACAGCTTTCCTACATGGTTGTAAAAGCATGGATGTGATCTCAGAAGCAACCTTTGTAAAAGAAGACAACTGTAGGCAGCAAGATGGAGCACATGTTGATCAAACTGGAGAATGCCATGTTAGTCAAAGCCATTATTGGATTCAGCTTCCTGCTAAAGATCCAGCTTTATTAATGACAGTTCCTAGATGGGCTCTAAGGCCCACTTTGTCAGTATCACATAACTTAACACATGACTCTATGTGTTAGTAGACACCCAGAGAATGGGATTTCACAGTCCTGAGGTAACTGAAATGGTCTTTTTCAGGGATCTTAACCTTGAGCTAGCAATTATTGCCCTTCAAGGAACAAGACATTTGGTGCAGCTGTTTACTATTTACACAAAAGAGATGACATATGAGCCTCACACCCCAGTCCCATTCATCATTCATTTTGTTTGACCATGTGAACAACTTTGTTTGAAGAAATAGTCTTTAGATGTAAAAAAAAAAAAAATGCAGAGCAAGCTGTCTTCAGCTGTTGCCAGTGAACTCTCTTAAAGTCGTGCTTATTTTCAGATATCATATTAATTATTCTGTTTATTTCCTTGCAGGTTTATTGTTGAGAGCACAGCCATGAAAAATGAATGCTGGACTAATGATTAACCACGAAGCAGAAGTCTGAAAGCAAAGGGGCTGGGTTTACATTAAAAAGCTCTCCTTTTTATGAGGATAATATATTATTTGAGAATGAGTTATTTATTAGAGCCATGTGGAATAGGAAAAAGGGATGGTTATTAAAGTGTAGCCATATGAGGAATCTATGCGTGCATTTGTGAACTTGACAACTCAAGAGGGAAACATTTTTATCACTTTCATCAAATACATATACAACTTCCATTTACTTTGATTTTACGTATATCTGTGCACTACCATGAACCAAACCTCTTCTTATCTGTAGCAATCTGTAGAAATTTCCAATAGTTTAAGTTGCATACACTCAGGAAAAGCTAGAGCTCACCCTCAGTAGGAAAAGAAAAATGGCTTTCGTCTACAGAAGGTAAAATCATTTTTAAAATTATGAAAACTTTCCAGATTGTGGGAGCAAGTCATCAGAGAAACGAATTACAAAAAGAAGTAACTTCCATGGAAATTTCCAACAAATGCATAAAGAGGTATGTGCCAGCAACAATGCTGTTTTAGGAAAGATGTTGGATTTATTTATTTATTTAAAGAATTTTAATCCCCTTCTCAGAGCTACATCTTCACAAAGTGTGTGTGATCTATTGATCCCTTCTAATTATACTATTCATTTTACTGCATTGATTAACTATGTTTGTATACTGTCCAATAATCAAATTACTCTGGGTAGCAATCCATAAAAAATATTAAAAAGCAATGAAAATACAGCAACAAAATAGCACACACCACAGCAGAAATAAAATCAATAAAAGCAAGCACAGCTGGCTCTTTAAAACCAGAGCCTTAAAATCTATTAAAAGAACAGGGTTCCTAAGATGTTGGGGGGAAGAAAAGAAAGGTCTTGACTTTGCTTGGCATCATAAAGAATCCAAAGAAGGCATCAGATGAGCTTAGAAAACATACCTTACCTTCTGCAATCATAGTTATATTCCTAGCTGTCATTAGAACGCCCATACTCCAACCTGAGGATTGTTTAAATGTGTGATAGGGCGTTGTTGTTACTGTGCTCTGGTAAAATTGTCTTTGGTTATAGATCTAATTAAACAGGAACCTTGCTGTTTGGGGGAAAGTTGGGACAAGTGGAAGAGGTCATTGGGTGCAGGGCCAGTGTGCTCCCTCATGTGTCCCCTCCATACTTTATGAAGGCTTCACACATCCTTGGAACACCTGGAAAGGGCTCCTGTGTACAGTGGTACCTCGGGTTACAAACACCTCGGGTTACAAACACTTCGGGTTACCGACTCCGCTAACCTAGAAGTAGTACCTCAGGTTAAGAACTTTACCTCAGGATGAGAACAGAAACTGCACAATGGTAGCGCAGCAGCAGTGGGAGGCCCCATTAGCTAAAGTGGTACCTCAGGTTAAGAATGGTTTCAGGTTAAGAACGGACCTCCAGAACGAATTAAGTTCTTAACCTGAGGTACCACTGTATTCCATATTTGAAACTGCACTTTTCCCACATAGGGCTTGCCCACATTTCCACTTGTGCCTAGAAAGCATGGGTCCAAGTGGTTTTCTGCTAGTCCAAATGGTTTCCCCCATGCCCTGCACTTTTCCAAGGGAAAACCTGCTCTATAGTGATAGATTGGAACAAATGGCAATGGGGGGGGGGATCCTATGTTTGCTCAGTGCATCCTATGTTTGCTCAGAAGTAAGTCCTATGAGTAAGTGTGTTTAGAATTGCAGGCTCTTGTTGCATTTTGATGCCTGCCATATAACACCTGGACATAATAACCATACATACTGCTGATCCAGATCTCTCTCTTAAATTAATAGGTACAGTCTATAAATCTGTTCAGAAGACAGAGTGGGATTAAATGGCTTTTAAATGTAATTACCCATCTTTACTAATTTGTGGATCAACCCGTTCCGTGTCTTTCTGGAAAGAAAAGTGGAGACGTATTTTGAAATCAAAGCACTTATGCTTGTGGCTATCAGGTTGAAGTGATCCAGGATTGCACAATTATTAGGCAACCTAGTTCTGAGAGTGAAGTTATATGGAAAGTAATTTTATACCTCTCCTTATACACAGATTGTCCAGAGGAAAGGGCTTGGAAAACAGACCAATCATGGATTTATAGGGGATTTGGAAAGTCAAACACAAGAACCTATGCTTTACCTTTTGGTTTAAAAATAATTCTATCCTTAACCTTTGTAGCACCAGTGTTATTTCAAGCAACTCTGGTTTATAGAGACTATCCTGTGGGAAATGATTTATATATTGGTTTTTCTTTAGGCAAAACATACAGATATAATAAACAAATCTGACGTTTATGGCCCAATTAATTTTTTGCCAAACCTAGAAGCCATATTTTGTGTCCTCCATGTGGTTTGTGCAAAATTTCAACATGGAAACTTTATTGGGGAAAGATGGAAGCATTTAATTCCTGAAACATGCAATAAATGTCAGTCAGAAATACAGCATGAGATAGCAGTTTCTCAGTGACAAAATCTCATGTTTTGAGACCACTAAAAGTGATATTCCTGCAAAAGATGAAGAACCCTGAGCACTGTGCAGATGGTGCGGAACAAATGGCAAACAGATGTCCTTCTTTGCAAACAAAAATGTGATATGGAAAGATCCAGAGTTTAAGCTATATTCCAGTATATCCCTAAAGAGCAGAACCAGATATATCTGGAAAAGGTGTCAGCAGGAGACACTCCAATGCAAAGACACAAATATTCTACTTAATAAAAGACTGAAGGATGAACATAGCTTACAGGCTCTGAAGGGGAAGGTTAGGGGGCTTCCAGCCTGCTGCTGTTTTCAGGGGAAAATTTAGCCACATACCAGACAATTCCAGACGCACAATAAAAGCTGATTTGGAGCTCTTGCACAACAAATCCACTATCACTATCCCCCAAAACATTGTTGTTGTTGTTGTTGTTGTTGTTGTTGTTGTTGTTGTTTGCAATAAGGAAAGTGATGGGGAAGATGCACTGGGAAGTGAGATAACATGTGCTTGATGTGATGTCTTTTAGCCTTCCCACAGATGAATCAGAATGAATGCTCAATAAATAGCATTCCTGGGTTATCTAACCTGCCCACAAATTGTGTACAAACTCACCATGTTGAATGGTCAATAAGCAGGTTGTCGGGAAATTACATAGACAACATTCTGTCTCGCATTTATTCTTTAGACTAGATCACTTTGTAGGACCTATCTATGAAATCCCAGTTGGTATAACCATATATTTAATATTTTCAACATGTATAAGGAATTAGAGTACACTGATCCAAGGCTATAATGTGCTATTTAGTGTTAAAACACAACCCAGGCAAAATTTATTTTCTATCACCAGTATCTTGAATTATTGCTACTAACATCCTAGGCAGATCTCTTCTTCTTACACTCATTCTTCTTCAGCACTTCTTGGCTTTCATTCAACCTGTAGTTCAAAAAATGCCATCCAGAAAAGTCAATGTGCTCTGCCAGAAGTCTGGTTTTACTTTGATGAAAGTGGATCCCCATTCCCTGAGTCTGATCAAATTTTGACCTTTTAATTTGCTATGTTTAAAAACATATATTAAGAACTTCCCTGCAAACTGCCTAGACTCCATATACAGTACAGTGGTACCTCAGGTTAAGTACTTAATTCATTCCAGAGGTCCGTTCTTAACCTGAAACTGTTCTTAACCTGAAGCACCACTTTAGCTAATGGGGCCTCCTGCTGCCGCCATGCCGCTGGAGCACAATTTCTGTTCTAATCCTGAAGCAAAGTTCTTAACCTGAAGCACTATTTCTGGGTTAGCGGAGTGTGTAACCTGAAGCATATGTAGCCTGAAGCGTATGTAACCTGAGGTACCACTGTACTGCAGTTCTTCCAGAATTAATTTAATTAAATCTCACATAGGATATCCTTTTCATATCTTTGTTTTGTGTTATTTCCACTTGGGGCGATATTAACTTTTTTTTCCCCTCTCTTGACTTGGGTCAATTCACTGTGGTCAAAATTGAAAATTCCTACCATGCAATATTTATGAATTATTATGTACAGAAGCTCTTCTTTGGGCACTTAGCAGAGCACACCATTTGGAATATATGCTCATGTATATAGATTTAATAAATTGTTTATGATTTTTTTAAAAGAAAGAAAAATCTAGTTGTATTGATTGAATTTATTTTTAGCCAACTTTCAATATAAAGTTTTCCAAATAACTACAAAAATCAAACCATAAAATTTTATAAAAACAGTGCAAGCAAGGCAAAAGATATCAGATATGGGGTGTAGAAAAGCATGTTAGCAGACTTAGTCTATGAAAACACAAGAAGGACTTGGCAGGCCTCAAGAAGTATAACAGAGAAGGAGGAACAACAAAACTGGCATGCTGCTCATGGATGCCAATTTGGTGAAGTCTCATTAGTAGATTGTAAGTACCAAGGGGGCTTGTTAGAAGAGAGATCATTAAATTGACAGGTAGGGAATCATAGAATTGTAAAGTTGAAAGGGTCATCTAGTCCAACCCCCTGCAATGCAGCAATCTCAATTAAAGCATCCATGACAACTGGCCATCCAACCTCTGTTTGTTAAAACCTCTAAGGAAGGAGAGTCCACAACTTCCTGAG
The DNA here is from genome assembly GCF_951804945.1 of Podarcis cretensis. Classification (NCBI taxonomy): domain Eukaryota; kingdom Metazoa; phylum Chordata; class Lepidosauria; order Squamata; family Lacertidae; genus Podarcis; species Podarcis cretensis. The sequence goes on from NC_137178.1 coordinate 26,547,797, forward strand.
GTAGACCATTCCACTGTTGAACAGTTCTTACTGTCAGAACGTTCTTCCTGATATTTAGTCGGAATCTCCTTTCTTGTAACTGGAATCTACTGGTTCAGGTCCAACCCTCTGGAGCAGGAGAAAATAAGCTTGCTCCATCCTCCGTGTGACAGCCTTTAGATATTTGAAGGCAGCCATCATATCTCCTCTCAGTCTCTTCTCTTCTAGGCTAAACATACCCAGCTCCCTCAACTGTTCTTCATAAGGCTTGTTTTCAAGCCCCTTGGTCACCCTTGTCTACACATGCTCCAGCTTGTGAATATCCTTCTTCGATTGTGGCACCCAGAACTGGACACAGGTGTGGTCTGACCAAGGCAGAATAGATTTATATCATGGCATTACACTGCATTAGCAATTTGTGAGGAAGAAGGGCTATGGCTCAGTGAGAGTCCTGGCTTCAATTCTTGATGTCTCCAAGTTCAGCTGATAAAATCTCCCCTCAGCAGCCCTAGTAAGCCAAAGTCACTCAGTAAAAGCAATGCATCAATTAGATGGGTCAATGGCTTCCTTGGCCCAAACCAGAATCCCATGTTCCTACAGATCACCGTGTTTTGCAGAAAGACTGCATAGAACACCAAACTCTTCTCCAGTAGGTCTGCTGTGACACATCCTCAGCTATTGAGCATTTTCAAGAATTTCCCTATTTATTTTTTCACCGTATGCCATTCAGTAATTGTAAGAGTGTACAGTTTAGGTTGTGTTTTTCTTTCTGCTGACAAGATCTCTTGTTGTCAGAACAAGCACTGGCAGCCTCAGGCCTGAGTAGTTTAGATACAGAGAGCTTTATCTCTGTAGTTATCGGTGAGAAGTTGTTCCGTGTTCAGTTTAGTAGAAGTTGAAAGATGGCATACCAGAGTTGCAATTTACGGGTACTGAAAGTTAGAGTATACAACTTCTTTGCCAAATTGCGAGAGCATTAGGTACTTTTTAAGGGCAGGTATTGGCCACTAATTGACCCAGCAGATGGCTGCCGTCCAAGACTGATCTCATTTAGTGGGTTTACACACATTTGATTGTTGCCTTTCATTGCTGCTCTGCTTTATTGGCTTGCATTTAAGGAATGTACCATCATTTTCCTTTAAGAGAGAACTTGAAGTTGCTACAGCATGTAAAGCAACATCAAAAGACAAAACAGCAACAAAATGAAGTAATACAATAATGTAAATTGCTGTGGGATGGGGAAAACAGCCCCCCAAAACCTTGCCCAATCTTAGCAGAAGTAGGAACTCTCCATCAGCACCAAATCCAACACTCACACAAATCTCCTCAAAGAGTCGTATATTTACCAGATGCTGGAAGGCATATAGTGAAAGGGCCCTAGGGGACCAGTCCAGAACACTGGCACCATGATTGAGAAGACTTGCTTCCCTTACCCACCTCCAGGAGAACATGGAGCAGCACCTCAGATGCTGCATCTTGGATGCTGAGCAGCACCTTGGACACTGAACAAAGTGCCCATATGGGCAAGATTCTCCTTAATGTACATCTAGGCAAATAGAAAGGTGCTGATCAGTGGCTAGAAATCATGGTCTCCTGCAGCTCACCTTGTGTACAGTCTATCCTAGAACCAGTGCTGCAAAATATAACATATGCACAAGTGTTAAATAGAAGTCTATTGGCATATTAGTATCTGGTGATGTGTGGGTTCTGAAGCTTTTCTTCAGAACTTGCAGGTATTCCCTCTGTATTGGCATATTTGTGACACAGAGCCAACATGAAGACAAGCCCAACCAATTAGAAATGTATGACGGGGGGCAATATAATTCAGTAACAGAGTGTATGCTTTGTGTGCAAAAGATGACGGGTTCAGACTAGGCATCTCCAGATCTCAAGTGCTAGGACTGGGAAATGCAGCTCTCTCTGAGACCTTGATGAGCCAACATCAGTCAGAGGAGACAATATTGGGCTCAATATGCTAATGGTCTGACTCGGTGCAGGGCAACTTCCTTTGAAAACATGGTTTGCATCTTAGAACCTTTGTCCCCTGTTCTCCAGTGTCATCTTGTACAAAGGAGCAAAACAGATAATTTTTCAGACATTTTTCTAGGCTAGGTGCGCTATTCAGATGTCATTGGACTCCATCTCCCATCAACCCTAGCCAGCATAGTCAATGATTGAGATGATGGGAATTGTAGTTTAGTGATATCTGGAGTGCATGTTGATTATATTCCTGTCCTAGGCAATGAGTAAATGTGGGAAATGCCAAGTTTCTATTGTCCAGATAAACCAGAAGGACAGAGGCAGAAAACAGTGGCATTCTGGTTGTGCCGTGTGATCTGTTGAACTGATATTTTGGATTCACCTTGAGGCTTCAGTATGTTATGTCATTTTGAAAGAAAGTGTCTAAGGGCCTGCCTGATGTTTGCTCCACCTTAAGACAGAGACTTGCAAATTTTCTGGCTTTGAGTCATGTTCTCAGACTCACAGGCAGGACTGTCAGGGCTGAGAAAATCACAGTCCGTTCAGCATCCAGAGGGAGTGCCTTATGTCAGTGGTCATGCCAGCCAGTTTTACAGTAATCTCTACAGCTTTAGCCAAACCTCCTTGTCAGGTTGAAATGCATGGTCTATAGAGATAAAGGGATTAGAGTAGAGAAAGAAAAAGAGAGAGGTCCTCCAATTTCTGGAAGTGAGCAAGCTAGGATGGTTTTGGTAACTAATTACAAGAGGAGGGTTGAGGTGCCAAATTATCAAAGTAAGCAAAAAATCCCTGTTGTCTTTCCCATTCCAGTTCATTTACAGTTCAGCTTGTAAATCACCTTGTGTATAGTAATATAGAAAGGTGGTATACAAATTAAAAGTGAAGTGAAATGAAATGAGATCGCAAGAACCAACCTCTGAGTTGGAGTGATGGGACTAACTTGGATGGCTTTGAGAGAGGATTATACAAACTAATGGAGAAGAAGTCTATCAATGGCTACTAGTCAGGCTGCCTATATATTGCATCCCGTATCACAGGTATTTGTTGGGGAACAACAGTGGGAGGGCTATTACATCCATTCCCTGCTTGTGGGCTTCCCATAGGCATCTGGTTGGCCATTGTGGGAACAGAATGCTGGATGAAATCGACTTTTCATATGATCCAGCAGCACTCCTCTCTTGCTCATTTTGCTCAGGGACACTGTGTACATCTCTTGCAGTGAAGGGATATTCCTATTTGACAGAGCTCTTCCGCTTCTGAAAAATTAAGGGGCTTGGAAGCATAGAACCAGGCAGAACTTCATACAGTCAATGGAGGAAAATGTGGTAGACTTGAAGGGATGAATCCACATTTAGGATCTCCATCTCAATGAGAGACATCTGAGATGTATAGCACTGGTGCTTATTTGTGAAGTCTTCTCATGTGATAAAAGTCACCCCCTGCCCTTCGTTGCTGCCACTCCTGGGATTTAAGCAGTGTAATATTCCATTAAGAGAAGGGGAAGAACAGCTTCTGTCCATGAATGATAAGGTGCTATCCATTATGCTCATTATGCTATGAGACACTTCTATGAGGTAGTGCCAAATTTCTCAACACATCGTACATGGGAGAGCATGTCTTAGGCTGAAGTCAAATACACTGGATCCCTGGGGGGTGGGAGTGGGGAGGGAGGATAGTGATCTATGCTTCCAACAGGAAATATATTTCCCAGTCCTTTTTAAAAATACCTACAGCTTTTGGGGTAAAAATCAGATACAGAGAACAACAAACATTACTTAATCTAGAACTCAGTAGTAAGAATGATCTGCTCTTAGATAGGGCCAGGGCGTATCAGGTCAAATAATAGTTTAGCTGGCATGTACAAGCGCCGCAGGGAAAACAGCAGAACACCTGTGTAATACTTTTGCTCTTTAACAGGGCCTATTGTCTCACCTGTCAATTATCTCAACAGAGTGCTCTCTCTCTCTCTCTCTCTCTCTCTCTCTCTCTCTCTCTTTCTCTCTGACATCACAACAGAACCAGCTTTATGAATAAATAATACCAATGTTAAGAGACGCAATTTTCAGTTAACAAGGCATAAATCGGGTGCTAGTTCAGTTGAAGGTTTATCCCCACAAATCTTTAATTACTTAACTAGGAGTAAATATGGTTCCTGAGATTTCTTAACAGAAGACCACATGAAAACAGTTGTCTTTTAAAACTCATTTGAATTCAATGGTTCTCCAGATATTTCTTTCTTTCCAATATCCCTTTCCTAAGGTAACCCATATATAGAAGAGAGAGTCTAGGTTACACATGCTCTGCTTTCATCCAGACTAGACTACCATAATGCACTCAGCATGGGTCTGTCTTTAAAGACAGTTCAGAAACTTCAGCTTGTATGGTAAAAGAGTATTGGGAAATGATTTCTAATGAATTGGGGGGGGGGGGAGTTTAAAATTACTTTCCCAAAAAAACCCCAATCTTTTCTGTTGGGGATAATCCAGACTGAAATTCCCAGGTGTCAGAAAAGGTTATTTATGTATGCAACAACTGTGGCCCATGTTTAGTTAGCCCCAAAATGGAAAATGAGCGAGTTCCCAACCAAAGAAGATTAGCAACTTAAGTTGACAAAATATGCACAACTTGCAAGCTTAACATGTAGAATAGGAGACAAAAAGAAGATACGTTTAAAGAAGATTGGAAAACGTTTATTGAATATATGGAAAATAATTGTGTACAGCTGAAAATGCTGGCAGCATTAAGATAAATTCAACAGTGTAAATAGGTTTTGATTGATGTAATAATGGAAAACCAATTGGTATAGTTTTTGTAAAATATGCAGGGATATAAAATACATAAAATGAACCATGGAAAGAGAAGAAGGGAAGTCACTGTTATCTTAAATATGTAAAATGTTTATCTGAAATTGTAAAACAGAAAATTTAAACAAAATCATATTAAGAGAGAGAGAGAATGGGATGCTGGTCTACATGGGCCATCAGTTTGCTCCAGCAGGCTCTTGTTATGTCCTGATGTCTGTTGCATGCCTCATCCAATTGTTTCACTACCACATGTCCTTCAGTAGAACAGATACAGTAATAATGACCTTCTCTAAAATATGTTTTGAGATCTACAATGGGAAAGTCTACTTAGTCTCAAAGAGTATTTCTACCAAATGTCATTTAACTGTATTGCCACTGGGAATCCCCATCCTGGATGGTGAGGCCTCCATCCAGCTTGGAAACAGGAGACTTGGCCAACCTGGCACAAGAGACAACACAATGAGTACACTGAAACACAGCCATTCTTTGAAATTCACAGTTATCTCAATTTGGCAACACAGTTCTCCAGGCAAATATTCCATACAAAAATACATATGCAAGGGTAAAATGTGCAGATATAAATGCATATAAAGAGACATGCAAAAATGCAGCATATCAGGGAAACTCGCTTGCAAAAAATTGCACAAAAATGTATGTATTTGGGGGGAAATGACTCTAAAATGCTAGTGAATTTTCTTGTGAACATTTTTTAAAAAGAAATCACAAACTAATGTGGAGAACTGAACTTGACTGGAAAAATAAGAAACTAAGAGAAAAGTAACACAATTTCCCATCCCTACTTATATTTGCTGTTAAGATCTAAAAAGAAGTGCCCAATTTCAAGCACCAGTTTTAACCTTTAAAAAGCTCTCAAGGGCATAGAATTAGCTTAGCTGAAAGCTCTCCTCCCGCTGCATATGCCCTGTGCTTTTTTTCTGGGGGGATGCAGGGGTACACATACCCCTAAACATTTTGTGAATCTTTGTACTTTTGTCCATTTACTGCATTTATTTTTCCTGATTTGAACTATAGAATGCTGGTTTTCTTGAGTCAAAATGAGAGTACCCGTAAACATTATTTTTTAGAAAAATGTGCTGCATATGCCTAACTCAAGCTTAAGTTCCACTTCAGAGGCTTTGCTCCAGGTGCCCCTGCCAACTGAACTGAGGTGGGTAGCTACCAAGGAGAAGTATATATTTCTCCTTTGGGACTCAGCCTACACCATGCTGCCTCCCCCTGATACCATCCCTCAGTGCCCTTCTCAAGTGCTTTTGCCTAGCTGAAATGTGTCCTTAAATTGTGACGAACACTCTTGCTTGCCTGACCAGAGAATGGATAATGTTTGCATGGCTGGAATGTAAAAGGTAAGAGTTACAGTGGTACCTCAGGTTACAAACACTTCAGGTTATGCATTTTCGGATTGCGTACCGTGCCGAACCCGGAAGTACCGGAACGAGTTACTTCCGGGTTTTGGTCTCACGCATGCACAGAAGCGCTAAATTGTGCTTTGCACATGCGCAGTAGCACCGAATCGCGACCTGCGTATGCACAGATGCGACGCTGTAGGTTGCGAACGTGCCTCCAGCACGGATCACATTCGCAACCCGAGGTTCCACTGTATTTGCATTGCTGGACTCCCAAGTACCACCAGCCTACCCAACACAGCATGAGGACCATGGAAGATTGGCCATTCTTCACATGGAAAAAAGTTACCCACCAGCTGTCTGGCTCAGTCAAAGGCAGCTTCTGATGTTCCCTTTCATAAACACATCTAAAACCAAAACTAAGGTGGATGAGCAGGACTACGTGGCACTTCTCATGCTGGTCCTCGGGCCAGGGAGAAGATTAAAGAAGATGTCATGCTGCATGAGCCAAAAACATGCTACAATGACTACTGTGCCTTTTAGACCTTGGAAAGGTCTACGAAACAACAGTCACAGACCCATTGTCTTTGAAAGGGTTGAGCAAGTGCTTGGAGGAAAACTTGGATACCTTTCACACACATTTGGAGACACCCCCTGTAATTTTTGACTCTTTTTCTGCTTTTTCCGGTATTCCTTTGCATGATGTCTGAATTTCATATAGAAATGTCTCCAATGGTCTTCCAAAACTGGGGCACGCCATGGAAAATAACGCAGCAGATGATTGATTAAGAAAACGGGAGACACAACCGAATCGCATGCCAAAATGAGAGCGCAGACGACATTGCTCAGTTTCCATTTCAAACAAATAGACAGTGGAACAATCAGGAATCTGCCAAGGTAAATTAATCCAGCATGTACAGAACACCAGCAGAATGAAGGCAGATTCGTAGATGGTCGCTGTGATATGTAACCATGGCAGTGATGAAAGATACCATTCTCCTGCTTCGTGTTTTCCTTGAGGCTGGCCAGATTTTGCTCTTCTAATTTTACAGCAATTCCAGTCGAGGAGGTCTAATGCTATATTATAATTGGGAATCAGAATATGGCCCAGTGCAGGTGATAATTCTAGCTACTACCAAGGGGCAGGGAGGGAACCCACTCAAAGATTTCTTCCTTCTAGAAAAGTTGACACTTGATTGACTGTTCTTCATGGTCCCCTCACCTCTCATTATGAAGATAAACAGAAAGAGAAAAATACTTGTTCAACCAAGGAGAGAAACAGTGACAGGCACAAATGTAAGCTATTGTCCGTGAAAATATAACAGGCTTCAAGGTCATGTCAGTTAAATTCTTTCATCTGCCACCTGCAGTGAGTGCTGGAATCAGAACACAGAAAACGGGTCAGACTTGTCCAGCTGCATGTCTGTGTGTCACAGAACACTAAACCTATTCTTTATTTGGCACTGTCATTCTATGGGTTTGACACAGACTGAACTCCACGTGAGGTGAACTTGATTGCTAGTGCTTCACAAAGCTGTTTCCATGAACATCAATTTAGAATCACACAACACAATTTAAAAGTTGACAGATCTTCATGGTATTGCTATGTTGTTGTTGTTGTTGTTGTTGTTATTATTTCAGGTATTTGTATACCATTTAATATTCAGACTTTCTAAGCAGTGTGCATAAAATATTTTAAACCATAAAAAAGAATTGACATTCAGCACAAAAAAAGGAAATTCTTTAGTGTGATCTGCTAATGTTTACATGATGTGAATTATCTATGCAAAATATTGTTTGAAAATTGTGATAATTTCATCAATAAGGTATAGTATGAATGAACAAACAAACAAATGAATGAATGTTTATTATTATGGCTAAACAATCAGCATATAGTATAGTAGGCAGAGATCAAAAAGTGAATAGGTGAATGTAGATTTACAGCTTTATTTCCCCAGTAAATAATATACAATACCTGTGGCCTCTTTTCCCTGTGAATACTGTTGCTTCAGTTTCTTTTCTTGTGTTGGAGAAGACTGCCCATTTTGGTTCTCCCTGTTTCTCATTTTTCCAATCTTAAATTTAGTTCTCTACATTTCTTCAAAAATTCACACATTTCTTCTTTTAAAAATCCTCAGGAAAATTCTTCAGTATTTTAGTGCAAATTTCTTCTCATAAACACATTTTTATATAGCTTTGACTATATACACACTTTTGCAAGCAATCTCTCATTATATAATGCATTTTTGTAGCTATTTTCACTAACGTTGATGTTTGTTTGTTTGTTTGTTTGTTTGTTTGCATACTTTTCCCTATATATGCATTTTTGTAAACATTCTTTGGCTTGAGAACTGCATCACAAAATTCAAATACCTGTACCTGAGAATAAGCCCCACTATTCAACAGGACTTACTTCTGGGTAGACATGTCTAGGATTGCATTGCTGGGCTTTTTTTGTCTGTGACAGGCTTCTCTAGAAAACCTGTTAGTCACTGATCCATCCTTCATATCTGTTTTATTTGGAGCATGATGTTTTCTTGACATTAGCGGGCAGCTGAAAAAGCACATGGTCTAATGCCCATTAACGTCAGGTTCCCTTTAATGCCTTGTAAATGTCTAACGCTTACACTGAGATCGTGTTTGCTTAATGAATTCATAGTAAGCTTGAAGATGCTGGTCTGCTTTCATTTAATTGGGTCCCTTCATAAATAATAATTTTTAAAGCTTCCTTCATGTTATTCTTCAGAGTTCCGATCCCCCATTCATCTTCCAGCAGCTACACAACAGATGGACTTGACTTTGGCATGAATGATGTTGAGTATCCATCTACCAGTAGCTGAAGCCAATAGCCTCCTTCATTCTTTGGCATGGAAATATTGAGTTTCACATAGAAATGGGGAAAATGCCTTTATAGTCATCTCTACGTGAAATACAATATATTTGCTTGATAAGCCTAGGCCTTCATATTAATCATAAATCAATTATGCTTATCCTTAACCTCAGAAGTGCTGCATTTCGCTTCCTTTCTTCCGTATGAAATCCAAGAGGATATTCACAGCAATTATGTTGCCTTTTATACAAATCATAAGCTCATATTGTAATCATTAGTGCTATAGCCAATTCATTTTCTGCTTTGCAGCAGTTCGGGTGGCTGTTCCATTTACTTGCAGGAGAATTTCTTCCCCAGCCCCTGTTACTGAACTAGACCCTTTTACTAAATGTTTTCCCCTAATTTGTTCATATTTTGCTCTTTTGTAGGTTAGAAACCAACAAATTTCTTGTGTTTAAGAAAAGGGATCAGACATTTCAATCCTACCTTCCTTCTGTCATGGAACCCAAAGCAACTGCATGGGCGTCCCAGGCAGTATCCTGTCCAGGCACAGATCGAATTGAGACCTGCTTAGCTTCAGTAAGGTAGTGGCCTTGTGTGCCTTCGGACCATATCAGGTATGCAGTGCTGTTTTTCTAGAAAAAGATGTGCCAGAACTCACCAGTGTGGTGAGAGCCAGTGTGGTGTAGTGGTTAAGAGCGGTAGTCTTGTAATCTAGTGAACCAGGTTCGCGTCTCTGCTCCTCCACATGCAGTTGCTGGGTGAACTTGGGCTAGTCACACTTCTCTGAAGTCTCTCAACCCCACTCACCTCACAGAGTGTTTGTTGTGGGGGAGGAAGGGAAAGGAGAATGTTAGGCGCTTTGAGACACCTCCTGGTAGTGATAAAGCGGGATATCAAATCCAAACAACAACTCTTCTTCTTCTTCTTCTTCTTCTTCTTCTTCTTCTTCTTCTTCTTCCCAATGAACACTTCCCTCATTCTCTTAGAATGGCAATAGCGCCCACCTGATAGGTGCCAGAACTGAGTTCTGGCTGGAAAAAAGTCCTGCAGGCATTACCTGATATGCCACTGGAATAAAATCACAGTCATCCTACTATATTCTTGGGTTTCTTAGAATTCTGAGTACATTTGGAAGATTTGTGGGTCCTGTGGGTGCCCTGACAATCTGAGGGATTGCTCAGTCAATATAGCATGCAGTGGCATGCGGTGAAATGTTTCATAAGGGAACAGTTAGGGCCAGAGGCGCGAGCTTGCAAGGGGCATGGGGGGGTCAGTGTCATGTGTTTGACCTTGTGATGTCCTGACATCGCACACGTGAGCACTGCAACTCCCTAAGCCAGGCAGAAGCTTCCCCGACTTTGCGAAGCTCTGACAGGATGCTAAGGCCCTCCTGCCTTCTTCCAAAAATGGGGGGGGGGTGAGAAGATGGCAGAACAGATCTTGGACCCACTGGAGCCTTGTGTCTTCCTCCCTAACCCAGGCAGAAGCTTCCTGGCTTTCAGAGTGAGACACCAGGGGAACATTTAGGGGACTAGCCTAGTACCCTTAGTCCAATGACCACACGCCGCTGATAGCATAAGACTTTTAATCTCAGGGCGTGGCAATCACACAGGGTCCCCGGACGTTTAACAGTCTATTGATCCCTGTGCCACCACTGTGCTCACTTCCCCGCTGCCACCAACCAGTTACTCTCTGGTAAAACACTGAGTCCAGTCAGTTGTTAAAAGTGAACCAAAAACACAAGTTTATTTTACAAACATTATCAAGTTTATGGTTTCTCAGATAATACTCCTGTCAGTATCTTAACTTTAGTTTCTTTACCAGCCTGTACCTTCCTAATAACTTCTGGCTGATTATCTCAACTGTTTGACTGACTCCTCTTAACAAAGTCTCTCACTCTCTCACACCAGACTAGCCCAACCCACAGACTTATCTTCTCTGACTCTTCTAACTCCAGACTGTCTTCTCAACAACTCTAACTCCCTAAAAAAACCTCTGTGCTTAAAACTTATACACAGTTAACTCTGCCCCCTGGGTTCCCATTGGTTAGTCATTTTACAATTAGTTAACCCTTTCCTTATGAATCCAGTATGATGTCACACACATAGGAGGGCAAATGCCACACAGGGCCATGAGTTTCAAGCTCCACGTTGGGTGAAAGATTCTTGTATTGCAGGGAGTTGGACTGGATTATCCTTGTGGTCCCTTCCAACTCTATGATCCTAGAACCCACACAGAGCTCCTACATTTGAGCAAGAGCCCATGTATGGGATTTTCATTACAAATGTGACATTGGGTGTGGCAGCTCCAAAACACAGCCCTATTCCTCATTTGACACACATATGCCCTACCTGCAAGAAACACATGGACAGCACATATGAAGCTGAATTTCCACACACAATGTCTTGCAGTATTTGAATCCTAGCTCTTGGCTTCCATACAGAGTCCAAAACATTAAAGGTAGAGAAGACACATCAGTGAACCATTTGGAGCTGAGACAGGATGTCTATGCATAATTTGCCTTTAAGATAAGCAAACATTTCATTTCTTGCTAAAAAAAATATTAAAAAATATGTAGTTACAGCCAGATGCGTAAGGGCATCACAATTCTTCCTTTCTTTTTTGCCAAAGGTAATGAGAGGGCTGATGGCTTCCACTTGAGAATTGATGCCTTGCTGTCAAATCCCTGAAGCATTCCTTTATTCCATGAGTGCTATGAAAGAAGGTGTCATGAAATCATCTCTTCTGTCTAGCTCAGATATTCTGGAATCTAAACCATGGTCTTCCAATCACATCCCACTGCCCTTTCCATATTAAATACAGAACTGCCAAGAATGAGTGGAAACAGGTGTGTACAGCCAAAAAAAGGAAAGATGATCACATCTTAAACCATTTGAGTAGGATCCCCGAGGCTTCGTGTGGAATCAAATCTGGCTGCAATCAACAAGCAAACATTTTGGAGTTCGACCGTTAAGCTTCAGAGGAGACGAGAAAAATTAACCAGTGAGAGGGTGTTAGCAAAAGGGCATGGGGGGGGGAGAGAAATTCTCCTGTTTTACTTCCAGAACAGTTTTATTCCATCACCATTTACAAAACCGACTTTTCATTCCTTTCAGCTTCAAATACAATCAGTGCCACAATTATCTCGAGCTCATTTGCCCCCTTTCATTGGAAAGCATCAGGTGAAAAGTGCAAAATTTTGAAATAATGCAAGAATTATGTGGTGAGGAAGAGGGAGGGACCATAGTGCCTGCAGATGAAAAGGTAGTGTGTGCATTATCACAGAGGTTATGATGTGGCTGTTCTAAAGGCATCACAGCATTCTTACAAACTGTTAGTGTATGGGGGAAGCTGTGACAACAATTGCCACATTTATAAGATACAAGCCTGCAGTCCTATATACACATATGTCCCATTGACCTCAATGGAACTTACTTCTGAGTAGAAAAAAGGATGCTGGAGAACAGCAAGGCTAGCACAAATCCTAGAAAATGGTGTAAACAGCTAGTCAATTCCGTGACCGTATTTATTTGCATGGAGAAACAGTGACATCTGGTGGAAACCTAAATACATTTCAGATGAGTGTTCTAAATGCAGAATTTCCTATAAATGCATCTAGGTTTGCTTTTGTTTTCAGAGTAAACAATTCCTTTTTTCAAATAAGAACTTGCTTTCCCTGTGGTACATTCTCAACAGATTTGATATACCACAATTCAACAAAATGGTAAATCGTGTACAAATATAGTTTAGTATGTTGTCCTGTAAATAGAACAAAGACATGACTTTAAATATATGCAAAGGCTGGACTTTATTTGAAAGTTGAAATATATTTGAAAGTGTCAGTTTGAAACTTTATTTGAAAGTGTGTTTATTAGGACCTCCAGATTTCTATCCAATTTTGCTTAATTCACATAAATAATTTTTAGTGCTATTCAATTCTAGGCATTTAAACTAAGCTTTGGTCTTGCACAGTAACAGTAATTATTGTAAATAATCACAGTGAATAATAATTGTGAATAATCACAGTACTTACTGTGAATAATCACAGTGTCCCCGGTTTAATACTAAAGTCCAGAAATATGAATGTCATTCTTAAATACTTTAAAATTATTGACTGTCCAAAATTTGATAACTGATAATAAAATGGATTATAATGCATTTTTTTAATTAAAAAAACTGCTCTTCTTTGTTAACATACTGGTGGTTTAAATAAAGATATCATTGTACCACACACTGAGATCTTAGGCTAAAGGGTGGGCTGTAAATTACATGAAAGTGAACCCTTATAGAAGAAAGGGGGGGGGAATACCCTAGCAAAAGGCAGAGAAGCACACAAATACCACTTTATCTTCATTGCCCAGCAAAGAGTTAGATATGGTTAATCCACCTTCAGTAGTTTTTCAGTAGTTTCTCTCTCTCTCCCCCCCCCCCCCTCTCTCTCTCAGTCCTCGCCATCACTGTTAGAACAGCAGCCTAATGATTTCAAGTCACTTCTCAAAAAGAACTGTCCTTACTCTGGCCAGGTAAATCCACTTTTTTTTTGGGGGGGGAACAGTTTCCAAATTCAGCAGCACTAATTCTTTCATTGAACCCACCGATGGTGCAAACAATACCATCTTTTAATGCGGGTGCCAATTTTCAGGGCAGTGGAGATCTGAGTTTTAGCAGAAAAGGTTTTAGATCTGACATAGCTTCCAAGGAGCCAGTGCAGGACAAACTTTGTCGCTTCTTAGCCTTGTGTGCCCCTTTATTTAGTATTAACTAATGGGCAATTCCCATTGCAATATGTATCACATCTACACCATCTGAATGATAACCAGCAGGCTTCTACATCAGATTTGAAACTGTGTAGGATGTCATGGAAAAGTCTTTTCTCCAAGACAGGAGGCCCTGTTGGTTTTCCACTGACCTCAGAAGTTCATTGGTGGCCTGGAAGAGGCCATTTCCTGTGGCAGTCCCAGCTTGTGGAACACCCTCCCCAAAAATGTGCACTTCATTATAAGACTCTTGACAAATGATGTAGACACACCTCTTTACCCTGGCTTTTGACACGTGAGATCTATGCTTTTAGGACCCACCTTATTTCTATGATTTTAAGTTCTTCTGAACAGTTTCAAACATTGTGTTTCAGTTGTTGTAACCTGCCCAGGGACCTTAGGGTAAAGGGTGGGGAATTAACAGGAGGAGGAGGAGGAAAAGGTGATGACTCATAAGAGTTGTGTATAGTTTAAGAAGCAGGAAAATCCACCAGCCGCCCTGAGAATATGATGGTGTCAATAAATTTAGAAAATAAAGGAGTTGCCACAGAGGACGAAGGTGACATCGCACCCACTTGATGCTGAAATGTTTATGCAATATGATCCAATAGTAACAAAGATAGATAATCCAAAACACAGGTTTTAGACACATTCTAAAGAGATTAGGGCCATTTTTTGCAAATAGCTGCGGTTGTTAAATAGAACTGCCTTGACGTGAGGCAGCAGCTTTCTGAAGCCAATATTTAGGTATACACCAAAATGGCCACCCGTACTTTGCAAATTCAGTGACTTTCCTGGGTTGTGGTTCCTCTCCTGCAACACTTTTAGGGAGCGGAAGATAAATAAATGTGTTTATGATTGGAATATGAGCTGAAATGTTAGCTGTTTTACTTAATTTGGGGCCAAATTAAAAATGTGAGCCATTACACAGGCTGCAAAGACAGAATAAGATTCTGGATTTGGACTCCCTGTGAATTAATATAAAATATAAAGTTGTCAACAATTAGCTAATAAATGAGTAACTCTGACACTGTATCTGAAATATATGCTGATTATCTGAACTGCAGGTACTCATTTTTAAAAGGTGAACTCTCACAGTTGGCTAATTTTGGCAGTGACAGCCTGATTAAATTATTTTTAATATTGAATAGTGGAGGTAGGCCACTGGGGAAATAATTGGCGCCAAAGTCCTATATCTGACAAATGATAAAGAATATGCTTTGTGAAGCAAATTATCTGTTCTCTTTGATTCCTTTGAATACGCTATGCATCAACAGCTTGAGCCATTTTTCTTGTAGCTAAGTGACTGCTAATCATGGATTCATGGATACTGAGGCAGCTCTGTGAAGTATCTGTGTTCTACATGGCATTAGACATCTTACAAATTATGTTTAGGGTTTTTGCTTTTTAACTGCCAAGAAAGGGCTTCTTTTCTTTTAGATCAGCAGAGCAGGAAGGGAAAATACCCTGTGGAGAAACCTTGCAGAAGAATCACTAAAAATAAATTTTCGGCCAGAAAGCAAAGCACATGACATTTGGAAAGGAGCAGCTTATGGCTATGGGGCTGGCTGGGAATGAACAGATTTCAGGACAATATAAGCCTTGTTCTCAATATAAAGTTTGAACTCCCCATTGCTGACTTCCACACATAGAGCTAGGAGATCTGAAGGGGGCTTCTAAATACATTTGTCTGAACACACTTGGTAGTCTCCTCCCAATCTGGAACCCAGATAATGTACATTCTGTCAAACATGCTTTGAAGTCTCCTTCAGTGCTCAACAAAGGAAGATCAGGGAGAAGACGATGGAGGCATTGTGGGCAGCACATAAAGCCATATGCCTTGGCATTCCTTGCTCAAGTATAGTGTCTGAACATGGCTCTAGAATACAAGCAAGGGTCAGTTCAGCCTTCCCCAACCTGGTGCCCTTCAGATCTTGGAGGGTGTGAGGGGAAAACTCCTATCAGATCCAGCCAATATGGTTAATGGTCAGGGGTGGCTGGAGTTGTAATCCAAAAACATTTGGAAGGCACCTGCTTGAGTGCATGAATGTGCAATAAAAATTATATCTGGAGGACACACACACACACACACACACACACACACACACACCGATATGGTGATGACAACTATTGTATTTATTGCAATTGGTTTCAGTATTTCTGTTATGTTTCTAAGTCACTTTGGGTCATTTTTATGAGTAAAACAACTAATAAATCAATAACAATATTTTCTTTTTAAAAACCAAAACATTCACATAATTAATAATTGTTTGACTAATTTCACATCTGCTTTCAGTCCGAAGATACTCAGTTTCAGAACTGACCAAAGCTATGGTGGGTGACAGACACTGATATCATTTTCTTCATAAAATGTATCTTGCTTTTATTCCATATAGATATCGTAAATTCCAAAGGGAAAGAAATGTTTGTGCTTTAAGGAAAGTTATAGACCAGCAATCTAGGTTAAATCTGCCTTAAAAGATAAGCAGGCATATGCAAGACATTTCAATTAATTCTCTTCAAGGGCTCTGTTCTGCAGTCTTTGTTTACACAGACATACCATAATTAATTACAAAAATAATTGGCATTAATGTACGTATTGCTTGGTGAAAGAGAGCAATCAGTACAGGGTTCATGTTATACAAAAAATGAGAATAAACTCCTTCAGATCTTTCAGTTAATCACTTCTATGTGGCAAATCATTGCTTATGAAGATATGCATTATATTTGATTCAATATGTTTCTCTTAAAAACTTTTGGAAGAGGCAAAGATTAATTCACATACGCTGAAATTGCTCAGTGATCCATTACATATCTTAAGGCTGCAATGCTGCACATATGGAATTACGCCCCACTGAAGTCAGTGGGACTTGCCTCCAAGTAGAAATATCCAAAACATTCTGAAATTTCTAGAATGCCGTAGTTGAGCTTTCGTTAACCACTTTGTAGTAATTAATTCTCACTGCAGTAATATGCATCTTCGCTTTCCTTTCACATAGCTTTCCTAAAAATGAAGGGGGTTGTATTTAACCAAGCTTCTATCAAAATTAATATCCATAACTTATTCATGTCCATTAATTTCACTGAACTTTACTGTAAGACTCAGCTGAATACATCTGAAGTCTGTAGCAGCTATGGGGAAATCTCTACTTTTACAGCAGGCTTACAAATCTAAGGATCTCAGACTGAATGTTTATGAAGAAGAACATGTGTGAATGTTTCAAATCTTTCCAGAAGTCCCATCTGTTACTGTTCCTGGCCTTTCTTTGATTTATTTCTAGCAATAATTCTAGATTTATCAGGTTAACCTCTGGATAACCGCCTAAAACAACTCTTAAGTATGTGGCTTTTTAAAGTACTCTGTATAAAGATGCAATGGATTTAAATACTGTCATTTTCCTGATTTGCCTTTTAAAATTCTTCTGCACCCCACAGACATAGGTAGGAAAACTGCTATAATTTTACAAAGAAAAAGAAAGCTCAGCCATCACCACCATTATTCGCAGGATGGCAAGATGCAATTTATTTTTAAAGGGGGAGACAATCTACAAATTCTCATTTAATTTTAATCTGGCATTTGTCTTAATTTACATACCAGAGCACACAGAGGAAGAAAGAATGGGGTTAGAAAATGAGGGAAAGGGTTGCAGATAGAACAATCTATCACGAGGTTACTTTTTTAAAAATGTCATATGTTTAACTCAAGAAATTGTTTTAACTTTCTTGGAAAAGCCAAGCAAACAAGGCATAATTCAGCCCCCCATTCTTATGAGAAATATAACCACTGAGTTCAGCACCACTGAGCCTATATTTAAACTGCCGCCACCTCTGAATTCAGTGCACTAAATACGATGTTGGTCACAATCTATCCTGTATCTATCTTCTTGTTTCTTATGAAATACTGCATTTTGGTGCATTTCTCCCCAAAACAGCTTCAAAATGACTGGGGGCAGGGGGAGAACAAGTTAGCTGCTTTTTAAGCCAGTAATGTAGAGCATTCCAAACTTTTCATGTTGGTGGCACACTTTTCGGACATGCATCATTTTGCGACGCAGTAATTCAGTTTTACTAGCAAACTAGAGGTTAAACAAACTCCTTTCCAGTCCCAGGAGGAGCACGGGGAGCGTTCAAGTGACACACTTACACACTGCAGCTGACACTTACGTGTCACAACACAGTTTAGAAAGCTCTGCAGTAATGTGTACATAGCTGGACTGTTATTACAAGCCACTGGGGGGCACTGAACCAAGCTGTGTCTGATTGGAGTCGGGAGTTTTCTGCTGCTGTTGGGTTTTTTTTCAAGAAAGTTGATAAAATTCTACCGACCCAGACCCTGCAATCATTACCTGAAGTTCTTTTTCATGTGCCTCCTCCAAGAGAGGTCCTGAGGGTGGCAACATGAGAACAGGACTTTTCTGTGGAAGTTCCTCGCTTGTGGAATGCTCTCCCCCAGGAAGATTCACCGGGTGAAAACATTTCTCTTTGACTAACATTCTATGTCATTTTAAATGTGCTTTTGAGGGGGGAGTTATTAGTTTTGTTTTGCTTTTATTATGTATTTTGTGTTTCCATTTTGTATTGTTATGCCATGAACTGCCCTGTAATTTTGGGATGAAGGGCGGTACAGGCTGTGACCATTTGCACAGGGGTTCTGTCCCTGGACCCCACACACGTCAGCAGAGCACATATAAGCATACCCTGCCCGCATTCCACTCCACCCCACACCCATTCCACCCCACATTCTGCCCCATCCCTGTGGATGGCAGGGCAGATATAGCTCTTGCCAAGGGCATAAGGCAGCCTAGGTATGCCTCTGGTCATGGGTTGGGTGAAAGGTTTTTGTCGCACTTACCTTATATTCAAAGTGGTCACAGGGTGCTTGTCAGCATTCCATTCTGTAAATCAGCTTTCTGGTGGTTTGCATTCTGCAGTCTTCCCAGGTACCCATGTTTCTTGAAAACTCCCATAAAGTTTCTCTGCTAAGCTTTACCGTAAGTACAGGAAAGCAAAGAGACCGCCTGCTGTATGCCTAGCACCTGTTCTTTTTTCTTTTTTAGGCAAAGTGGTGTTGTTGTTTTTACTTTTAAAGTAAATGGTGCAGAAAGTTGTTGTTTTTTAAAGGTTGAAGAACAAGAACCTCTTAAAAACAAAATCAGTGAGTGCACCTATTTCATGTGCTTGATTGCTACTTTCTCTGCTTCCCACATTTAAGGAAAGCCATCAGGCGGTAACTCATTCCACAGGGCTTTCTCAGATCACTAAGCGAAGGCAGTCAGGGGGGCTGTGGAGCGCTTGAGAAATGTTTAATGGAAAGAACAACACATCACTCATAGAAACCTCACAAAGACAAAACCACCACAGCCCTGCATCCACTAGGGTGGTCAGCAAACTGTGGTCAGCAGTGTGATTGTGGCTTTGTTGTCAAAGGCAGGAGATGGCACATCCATCACAAAGAATGTTCTTATTGATTTTTAATTGTATTTTTATTGCTTCCTTTATTTCATATCTTGTATTTCATTGTATTATTTGAATTCTATGGAATTCTAGTGCTTGTGCACTAACTCAGTGTAGTCCTAAATCAGGGTGGGGACCTGAAATGGCAGACCTTGTGGTCTCAAATTTCAGAGCTGAAGGATGTGTGTGGTGTCCCATTAGTGTAGTGGTGGTGGAAATGCTCGGGGGTGGGGGGTTGTAATTGTCAATGAAAGATGAATTACACTGAAACAATGCAGCTTTGAGAGACCAGGGTTGGGGAACATTTTTCTGAAAAGGGGAGGGAGGGTAATCTGTCAGATACTGCATGCATGTGATAGATGAGAGCAAAGTCAGAGGGGGGTCAGAGGCATCACCCCCGTTTTCTTCTGTCTGATGTCTGGATCATTTCAATGAGCTCTACATGGAGTTGCCTTTGAAGACAACTTGGAAACTTCCATTAGTCCAAAACGCAGCAGCCAGATTACTAGCTAGGGTTCTATTTAGAACCAATATATGGCCATACGTTGGATCCTGAACGCCTTGTGAGTCAGACGTTTTGGCTCCTGAACACCACAAACCCGGAAGTGAGCATTCCAGTTTGTGAATGTTATTTGGAAGCCGAACGTCCGGTGTGGCTTCTGCGGCTTCCGATTGAGTGCAGGAAGTTCCTGCAGCCAATAGGAAGCTGCACCTTGGTTGTCGAATGTTTTCAGAAGTCGAACGGACTTCCAGAAAGGGTTCCGTTCAACAACCAAGGTACGACTGTATCAACTTTTTTTAAAGCAACTGCACAGGTTCTGGGCTCAATTCAAAGTGATAAGGTTAGTGTTTAAAACCCTAAATGACTTAGGCCCAAAATGTCTGAAAGTCCACCTCCCTCCCTACAGACCCTCTCAGGTGTTAAGATCATAGTTCTTATTTCAAATTTCACTGTTCTCGGGAATTAAAGAATTATAAGGAAAGATTGCATCACACAACACTTGCAACCAGAAATGTTCTCTTTAAAAGATTTCTGAACCAGCGTGGGGAAAGCTTTAAAAGGCAATGCTGAGAAGCCACTGTTGCACCAAAGTAAAAATAAGCTACCCTTTCCCACCCCCCAGTCCCAATGATAAGAGTTTCATATTTTGGCAATATTAATGCAAAAGCATTTTGGCTGACAAATCTGTTACCTAATACTGTTAAATAATTTATGCATTTGGAAAATCATTTGTCCTTACAGTAAATTTGCAAAATAAAATATTAATCAAGTATGAGATTCATTTTGACTCAGCTCTGACAATTTTAAAATGTATCAAATATCCCACTATATTGTTTTGTTTCAAGAAAATCTGAAATCATAAGGGTGTTTTTTTGTTTGTTTGTTTGTTTTAAAAAAACCACAGGTTACTGCATTTATTTTTTCATTTTTGTTAAAGAGGGAAACAAGGATGTCTCAGCAGTTTAAACCTTGCACACGGAGGACTTTCAGACTATTTTTATCAGAAAAACGAAAATATTTTTGGAACAAGCATGTAACGGCTTTCCCAATCTAACACAAAACCACACTGAAAAGCAAGAGACAATAATAACAGACAGTAATAATGTTATTGAGGTAGACATGTAGCAAATGAATGTGTATAGTGCTGACCTTGGAAGCAGAAAGAAAGCAGCCTGTTTATGATCACAAATGTTTTGACTGGATCCAAACGGCTCCTTCCCACCCTCCCCACAGCCCCATTATCCTGTTCTGCTCAGTCAGATGATTTGATTTAGAACATTACTAGAGAACCTGATACCAGATGTTCTCCCAGTTCTTTCAAATCAATATGTGTAATTCAATTCCATCTCTTCTCTTGGTTTTCTTGCTCCTTTGACTCGCTGGTTCACACACCTGTACACTTCTTAAGCCAGCTCGATCACTTGACCTGTCTTTTCACCAACAATGTATAGGCCCTTCTGTGTGCTGCTTTTCGACATTTCAGTCATAGAATCATCGGGATTCAAGATGACCTTAACAGATTGGAGTACTGGGCAAAAACTAAACAAAATGCATTTCAATAGGGGCAAATGTAAGGTTCTACACTTAGGTAGGAATAACCACAGGCACAAATATAAGATGGGGGACACCTGGCTTGCCAGTAGTACATGTGAAAAGGACCTTGGGTTCTTAGTTGACCCCAAGCTTAATATGTGTCAACAGTGTGATGCAGCCACAAGAAAGCTAATGCTACTCTAGACTGCACCAATTATTATTATTACAACAATACAATACAAATACCTTTATTGGCATTACAAGTTAAGACATTTCAAATCTGTGGGATAAATTTAAAAGGGACAGGAGTGAGGCTGTTGAGGGTCACAAGGCACTCGATTGTTCTGCTTCACCCTGTCTATTCCCTATTGCTTAGTAAGGTTATGAACATAAGCTCTGCAATTCAGTGTGAGGAAAGGAATAGTGAACTCCAGGCATCTGTACACTGGGAATGAGGGAAATAAATGCCTAGTTTGTATTCTGTTGACACAGGAGATGGAATACTTGCAGCCAGAATCTTCTTCCTATTCCTGAGAAACTATAAGTACAGTAGTAAATGTGCAAGTAGTAACCTGAAAACCCATCCGCTGAGACTCACTAGAGCCATCTTGTGAGAATGACAGCAATTTTTCTACTTGGGTAGCTGAAGGCTCAATGAATCTCAAATAATAATTTGCGGGCAACTAAATGTTTCAACAAGTGCTGCTTTAAGAAATCTGTTGGTTGGCATCCATCTGCATCAAGAAACAACAGAGAACACCTTTGAGGGTGAAGTCAAACTGTTGGAAGGTTACAGCACCCAATGTGGTTGCTGTATGAGATACATAGATAGTCTCATTACATGATCTGTATTCAAGCGTTATCACCTAGGTTTTTCCTGGATTGAATTGCTACCTGGATGCTTCCCTTTTCTTATCGGACTTCCCTTTTCTTATCGGAATGAGACAATAAAATTCTTGCTAGCTTTCAGAATCCCAAGCCTTTGGGACATTTGCTTTAAATAGCAGCTGGACATATTTGTGTGATAAGGGTGCATTAAAAAAAAAAAAAAAAGCTCACCTGACTTGTATTATTAGTATATTATTACCTGCCCTTCACCCTAAGGTCCCATTAAAAAACAACATTAGGTAAAGGGACCCCTGACCATCAGGTCCAGTTGTGGCTGACTCTGGGGTTGCGGTGCTCATCTCACTTTATTGGCCGAGGGAGCCGTTGTACAGCTTCCGGGCTATGTGGCCAACATGACTAAGCCGCTTCTGGCGAACCAGAGCAGCACACAGAAATGCCATTTACCTTCCCACCGGAGCGGTACCTATTTATCTACTTGTAATTTGACATGCTTTCAAACTGCTAGGTTGGCAGGAGCAGGGACTGAGCAACGGGAGCTCACCCCGTCGCGGGGATTTGAACTGCTGACCTTTTTATCGGCAAGCCCTAGGCTCTGTGGTTTAACCCACAGCGCCACCTGCGTCCCTTAACATTAGAAACACTTTAAAACAACTCACAGGCCTGATCCTGACTATCCCCTTGCCTGCTTAGAAATATAATCTGCAGACTATGAGGAGGGAGCTAAACTCTGAAGAAGAGTGTTGTACTGCTAGCAATTCTCATTCATATCAATGTAACATGTAGCTCATTAAATACTTAACAGGGCTCCTCTTCTAGAAATGGAGGGAACCTGGTATAATCACATGGAGCAGAATGTGTCATAATACAGTGGTTCCCAATTAGTGGTCCACAGACCCCAGGGGGTCTGTGTAACCTATCCAGGGGGCCCATGGCACATCCTTGTCATCTGTCTGGGACATCCAAAGAGAACGGTGTCTAAAAATGCACGAAACTGCAACCGGGTGTGCGTCTCGCACAAGACTGTAGCGCCCCAAAAGGCACCAGGACATGTTGGAGGGTATGGTGGCAACATTCATGCAACAATAACAAAAACCACAGAGATCAACATTTTCAAAAGTAGGGGGTTCATTGCTTGGCTTTTGAAAAGCAGGGGGTCCACACAGTACTTAACTAATTGGGAACCACTGCCATAATGCATTCCTTAACATTTCAGTGTCCCCCAGACTACTGCTTTTTTCTTTTCTTTTCTTTTTTGATAACACCCATTTACCTTTTCAACAAGGCACCCTATCCTACCAAACAACTCCTAGGAAGCAAAGTTGGGGGAGAGGAGTGTGTGGTTTAGCAGGGCCAGGTGACAGAAAAGGGGGACTGCCCGTGGCAAGCAGGAGCTGTTGTATTATGTGTTTGTTTGATTGGGTGTGTCCTTATGTATATGTGTGTGTGCACGTGTATGTGCATACATCCAGTGCTTTTTTCGGGGGGGGCGGGGTACGCAAGGGCGACACATACCCCTAAACATTTTGTGAACCTTTGTACTTTTGTCCATTTACTGTATTTATTTTCCCCAATTTGAACTATAAAATGGTGATTTTCTTGAGTCAAAATGAGAGTGCCCCTAAACATTTTTAAGGTGGGGGAAGCACTGCATGTATCTGTACGTGCAGCTACATACCCAGTGCGGGATTTACGTATAAGCTAAACAAGCTATAGCTTAGAGCCCCACTCTCTTGCCCCCCCCCCCCCCATTTTTCACTATTACAGTAAAATACTTCTTCCTAACTGTATTTCAGTTCAACGATTACTTTGATAAAATACATATTTTGTTATGTGCAAATGGCTTTAGATACCTATTAGGTCCATAAATTACCATATAGCATATACTCAACACAAAAAACCAGCGACAATTTGTTGTTGACAAAGGACAGCTGGACATATAAAGGGCCCCATTGCCTTCAGCAGCTTAGGGCCTCATCAAACCTAAATCCGGCCCTGTGCATACCGCATGCACTATGGGAGGGTGAGCACACAAATATGAAGCGTGCATGTGCGTGGAAACGCATTTCCAGCTCTGCCTCACGAGCAAAGGCGGGATAGACACGCATCGCTTCGGTCACACGCGCTCACCGACACTCGCTCTCTCACGCACAACACACACCCCCACCCCGCCCCTTTTCCTTCTAGCGCCGGCACAACCCTCGCCCCCTTCCTCCTCCTCCTCCTGCAAACCCCGTGACGCCTCTCGAGACCCGCCCTGCGAGGCGGCAGAGGCGGCCGCCGAGGCAACAGAAGAAGCGGCAGCGTGACAGACCGCCGCCGGGTCGCTAGTGGTGCCCGCCCAGCGCCCGTTGGCGGGAGCTGCCCTCTCCCCAGCCTGGAGGAAGGCGCTCCCGCACCCCGCGGCGAAGGGGAGCGATGGGCTCGACCGAGGAGCTGCTGCTCCCGCCGCCCGAATACGCCTTCGAGAGGGACTGGGAGCCGGCGCCATCGCTGGCGTCTCCGGGCGGGAGGGCAGTCGCCCGGCACAGGCGGAGGAGGCAGCACCGGGAGCAGCAGCCGCCGCCGGCGCCGCCTAGCGAAGCAGAGGAGGAGGGCGAGGAGGAACAACTGCAGGTGAGCGGCTGCATCTCCGCGAGGCCAGGGGCGGGTTGTATAAACGCCTCTTTTTGAACCTCGACCAGGCAGGATCCGCCCCACCAGTTGCCCGGGAGAACGGTTGGGGCCGTTGCCTTCCCGGGGGGGAGGGGGGGGGCTTCTTGCAGAAGCATCTGGTTTAGCCGATTGTCGTTAGCAGGATCGTGCAGAAACCACACGCGCACCTTTTTGGGTCCGCTGCAGCCCATGGCTCTTCTTGGGTCCTGGGAGCCAAGCCTGGTGGTGGGACCGGGACGTGGTTTTGTAAGGGGTGGGGCGCCGCACCTGTGCAGCGCTGGCAAAAGCCGGACCGTGCACGCGCAAAACGCGCGCACGAGAAAAGCGGGGGGGGGAGCGCCCCCCTCCCTCCATCCTTGCACTGTGTATAATATCGTGCCTATGGCGCTTGCGCTCTGAAAATAAAATTTAAAAAGCGTGGCTGCTGTTGTGAAAGGAAGGAATCCATGGTAGGGTATCTTTGCATCCCCCCATCGGATAAGTGTGGAGGATGGTGATCGTTAGGGGGGGGGGAAGACACTGAACTTCCTGGAAGTGTCTGTGGGGGGGGGTGGAGTTCTGCTAACCCCCTTGCAAGTTTTCCTGATGATGTATTGGGAAAATACACCCCACAGCCATGTTCATGTGGTTATGCAAACTTTCCACACTTGGGGGGGGGGGGGAAGAGGATAAGAATCCTATATTAGTTTTCCCGTGCCACATCCCCATACATTTAAAGCACATAGTTTCCCCCAAAGAATCTTGGGAACTGTAGTTTGTGGCTCACAGAGGTACAATTCCCAACATCCTTAACACATCACAGTTTCCAGGATTCTTTAGGAAAAGTCATGCACTTCAGATGTATGGTGCGACTGTGAATGTGGTGAGGCAGGTTTTGTGGACTGGGCTTTAATACTAATATGTTTTGGGATAGTTTGTGGGTCTTTCAGGTTGCTTTCCCTGAACTAGCAAAGGTGTCTGAACCCATGCACACAAATCACTCTCTTATAAACACAATCTTTGTGACAATAGAGCACTAAATAGTTAAATCCTCCATATTTTCAAAGAATGTGTGGAGTTACAACAATCATTGAGTTTGCAAGAATGGAGTTAAGAAGAAGAGGAAGAGGAGTTTGGGTTTCATATCTCACTTTATCACTACCAGGAGGAGTCTCAAAGCAGCTAACATTCTCCTTTCCCTTCCTCCCCCACAACAAACACTCTGTGAGGTGAGTGGGGCTGAGAGACTTCAAAGAAGTGTGACTAGCCCAGGGTCACCCAGCTGCTGCATGTGGAGGAGCGGGGACGTGAACCCAGCTCACCAGATTACAAGTCCACCATTACGGGGTGGTAATTTAATCTGAATTTATTGAAATGGAATAGTAGGGTGTGGTCCAGTTTTTCTGTCTCCTTTTATGCCTGCACAGGTGTACACATAGACATAGTAGTTGCAGTAGTGCACCCAGTGCACTGCAATTTACCCAGTCTGGAAATACCTGAAGGATCACATAGCAATGGAATAATTATAGACTAGTATGCTATCCTTTGTTTATGTTTAGAGACTCTAGTCACAGACGCACCTCTTAGCGTCATTCAGATTTCTTGGAAGAAAGGCAATACAAGATTCCAGGGAAAGAGTCTACAATGATGTTTGTTTGTTCAGAGGAATTGGGTTTATTGATTGACATAAACCTGCTTTGTGTATTAAGCTTCTCCGCATGTCTCTTGAAGCACACATCTGCAATATGTGTCCAGGTGTATGTGCATAGGATGAACTCCACATAATCAGGAGCCCTTATCAGATGAGTCCTTTCTTACATGTGTAAAGTTGTAGTTATGGGCACATGTAGCAGATATTTCAACATGCTAATGGGTGTGGACAGAGTCTGCCACTTCCCTGTTTTCATTGTACGTGCAGAGAAGAGCCCTAATGTATGAAGAGGGCTGTTCTTATGGAGGAACGAGAGATTCAAATTACAGTTCTGGTCAAAGCAGTCGTTTGGAAACAAACTACTGTTTTGGAAACAAACTAAATTTAAAATTTGTTTCTAAATGCATGGGTATGTTGTAGCTGGCATAATCTTAAAGGCATTCTTTATCACTGTGTAAGCAAGAACAGGAGATGCCTGTTTAGAAATGGTGGCTTTTTACAAAGAGTAATTTTTTAAAGTACTTTTATAATCCTATTTTTATCATGCCTGTCAGCTTTCACTTTATTAGCTTTTCTCTGTGTACCATTGTATCCAAAGCATGAGCTCACAGTTCTTTCTAAACAGATAAATGGAGCACCTCTGGCTTGGAAGAATCTGTTCATTATAGAGACCTGCCAACATTCTACAAAGAGGTGTGCTCAATTACGAATTAACTGGAGTTTTGCAGGTTCACTGTGCCATGGTATTGGTCATAAAATTTCCTTTTCTGAAAAACTTTTTGCAGAATTAGTCAGCCCCATTTTACTAGAGCCCTTAGCCTTTTTACCTAAATTTATGTACAGTATTTATTCTATCTGAAATATTTACTTGCTACCTTTCTGCCTCCAAGGTGGCTGCCAATAAATGAAAATTAACAAAAGGCAGCAAACAATTAATGGCCATTGCATATGAATTGTAGCCCTATTCAGGCATCTGGTTCTTGTTCACATGCTGGAAATCCTATACACCTAGAAGGCTGACCACTTCAGACTGAACTGATCACACATTGGCCTGGGAAGCTGGCTAGCATGCGCATAAGTATCAAGGCTAGGGCTAGCCCCATACATTCTCATTAGCCAGTGTAGCTAGTGTAAACTAATTTGTTATTTATTGTGACTTGCTCTGGGAAAGTACCTAACTTCAAGGCTGTTTCTGAAACACCATCTCCATTTCAAACCATATGAGAATTGAAGATGGTTCTTGCAATTATGCAAAAGATATGGGGTCTCAATACACTTTTTTAAAAAATCTGAATAAATTCTGGCTTCAGAAATTTGTCCTTTATTGTCACTGTGAGAATCTTCTTCTAGGCTTTTTTTGGGCTTCCAAGATTTGAGCTGCTGGAGCTAGTCTATGAAGCAAGGCTATCTTGGTCCACATAGAAGGACACTACTTGTCAGTTTGCATGTGAGATGGCACAGCAGGTGGCTTGATAGTTGATATATGGAGGCATGTGGCATCAGCACATTTTTCCTAAAGTGTTTGAAGGTATGCCCCCTTACCATGCTGCAGGAAAAGAAGTATAGACTCTTGCAAATAATAATGAGAGTTGATCTTTGATCAAAATATAGCTCTGGTGGCTCAGTATCACTCCAAGTTTTGCTTTGTTTGGATCTTTGTGCCAGGAACAAGAGTTCCCAAATACACTAATGGAAAAGAGAACATGCAACGTCTCAGAGAGAACCTAGAGCTTCAAATTATTGTCAACCCAATGATGTGATGCAATATCCAGTTTTTAAGAAGCTTCTCAAGAGCTTGCAGTGCTGAAAAACATTAATTAAAAAACTTGGAAAATTGATGGTTCAGAACATAAAACTAGTTCAGGAGCACCTCCTTCATGTCACAACTGATGTGGGACGTTTATGTAAACATTAAGGATGTTTGTTATAACTTTTGTTATAACTTTAGCTCTGAAAAGATCTTGCCATGCTGATCAAAAAGCTCTTCTGCTACCCTCAAGCTCTTCTGCTCCTAATGGATTATATTCAGTGAAAATGCAAAGGTTCCTGAGACTTGCTTTTTTGTAAAAGGTAAAGGGACCCCTGAGCATTAGGTCCAGTAGCAGATGACTCTGGGGTTGCAACACTCATCTCGCTTTATTGGCCGAGGGAGCCGGGTCATGTGGCTAGCATGACTAAGCCGCTTCTGACAAACCAGAGCAGCACATGGAAACATCATTTACCTTCCTGCCAGAGCTGTACCTATTTATTTACTTGCACTTCGTGCTTTTGAACTGCTAGGTTGGCAGGAGCAGGGACCGAGCAACAGGAGCTCACCCCGTCACAGGGATTCGAACCGCCGATCTTCTGATCAGCAAGCCCTAGGCTCTGTGGTTTAGACCACAGCGCCGCCCACTTTTTGTACTCTGCAACTAAATATTGGAAAGTAGCTTCTTTACGAAAAGAAGTTGTCTACTGTTGGCTAACTTTTGCAATACTTGCAACCAAGGCCTCATCTGTGGAATCAACCGTGACATTTTCTGCTGTTCAGGAACCAGCTGTTGACAGTTAATATGCTTTCCTTTTTGTTCTCTCTTCCTGTCTTAGTGGGATGGTGGGACCCGCATTGTGTTCTAAAAGGAGAAACAAAACTCTGTGTTTGCAGTTTTATAGCAACTGAGAATAAGGTTATATTTTCAGGAGTGTTAAATACCTAATGAAATACTCCTAATCATCTTCAGAGTAGCAAGTGTTAGGGACAGACTTGTAGTGATATAAATTAAAATTGTGATAACATTTCAAGAACAGCACAGTTGTCCATGAAAGTAGAGATAGGGAATCAGCACCAACCTTGTGAGAATGCAACTGATATTTCACAGATGCTTTCCACTAATAATTGTTAATTTAGGCATAACAAAAAATATAGCATCTGCGAGTCCATTTGGGATTAGCCTAAATTTAATGGACAAAATTGTGGCCCACAGGCGAGTTTTAAGTTAAGAGGTCATTCTTATAAGATCTGCTTGTTCTTTGGATACTTTTACTATAGAGCGTTCTATCCCCTGGTCATGAAACAAAGTCTTTCACATACTTTTATATATCACTTGTAGGCTTTAGTGATATAGTTAGGTTCCTGTTTGTGGGCTTCCCATAGGCATGTAGTTAGACTCTGTGAGAAGATGTTGGATGAAATGGATCTTTGGGTGGATCCAGCAGGGCTCTTCTTGTATTCTTAAATAGTTATACAGTATGTTGACTTCAGTGTGTAAGGGAAGGGTGGATCTTCAGAACATTGTTCATGAGAGCCTACTGAGAATTTGCTGGGATTTTGTGTAGAGGGCGGCCTTTCCTCATCACAACATCTGGTGACCACTTGGATTTCAGCATCCGACTCAGCTTCCTACTCTGCTGAAGATTTTCCCCACACTCAGCAGAAACTAGGAAAACACCTGCAGGTCCACTGGCTGCTTTGCAAGGGCAAGGCAACCATAGCTTCTTTTACATCTGTGTTCTGAGCTACTTTAGGGCAAAAAAAAGGGGGGGAGAATAAAGGGTGGTTAAAAACAATGAGGACATAAGAAGCTGCCTTAGTATAAAACCATTCATCCATCTAGCTCAGTATTGTCTACATACTCCCTGATAGTGGCTCTGCAGGGTTTCAGACAAGGGAAATTCTCAGTCCTTTCTGGAGAATGAATCTGGGATCTTGGGCATGCCAAGCAAGTGGTCTACCTCTGAGCTACAGCCCTTCCTCCAAATGAAGGCTTAATATCCAAATCTCTGAACTGAATTTTGTTAATGTGTGAAGAAGCCTGCTATAAGAGTTTCATAAGCTTACTCTTCAAACGCTTTAAAATCTGACAAAGAGAGCGCCATTTATATAAAGTGGGTTCCACATAGTGCCTTGTACTACTGGAATGCACATTTCTGCTGATTCTCCTTCAGCTGCAGCCCTCCACACCACATCCGTGACCCTAAGGAGTGTTTTTTTTTTGGGGGGGGGGGAGTGTAAAGGAATACAGCCAGAAGGAGGGAGAACACAGGAAAGCTCCATTGCGTGAATGGAACTCTGTAATTCTTTGGATCTGTGCCATAGTTACTCAGCTCTTTCCAAGTATATTAACTATATATATTCAAGTAAGGATTTTTAGGTTATATTCCTAGCTGTTCCTCTCTTTTTCCTTTTCTTTCCTTTTAAAAAACAACAACTAGAAATCTTGTTATCTGCCTTAGCAGAAGTGTATGCTTATAAGCTTATTTTCTTATAACCAGTTTTCTCAGTGAGGAATGAATAATATGAATTACAGTTTATGGTTGATATTTATAGTAAATACTGCAAGCCCAGAGTTTTGCACATTTTGGCTGATGAGGGAAGCAGAAAAGGATACCATTTTCATACCTGTTGTACACTTAATAAATGTTTTGTATTGTTTATATTGCATTTTTATTGTGCACTTCCATAGGTTTAGCAAACTGTAAAGCAAAATAAATGAAACTTGCTTGTGTTCCAAAATATTTATTATGTGATTTTTTAAAAATTACAAGTTCACAGACTGGGTGTTTGTACTTCCCATACTATTTCAGCTTTAGGTCATTCATTTAGCTCTTTAAAAATTGTGGATATTGGCAATAAATGTACTTAGTAGTACCCCTAAAGGTAAAGGTACCCCTGACCGTTAGGTCCAATTGTGAATGACTCTGGGTTGCGGCTCTATAGGCCGAGGAGCTGGTGTTTTTCCACAGACGGCTTCTGGGTCATGTGGCCAGCATGACTAAGCCGCTTCTGGCGAACCAGAGCAGCGCACGGAAACGCCGTTTACTTTCCTGCCAGAGCAATACCTATTTATCTACTTGCACTTTGATGTCCTTTCGAACTGCTAGGTTGGCAGGAGCAGGGACTGAACAACGGGAGCTTACCCCATCATGGGGATTCGAACCGCCGCCCTTCTAATCGGCAAGCCCTAGGCTCTGTGGTTTAGACCACAGCGCCACCCACATCCCAGTAGTACCCCTACTAAGCATTTATCTCTTGATTGTACAGCTGCTAGGTTGCTACTTAATCTATGATGATGTTTTGGTTTCTTACACACTAATGACACAGCATGAATATAGTGCTGGGGTTTTTTTATTATCGGGGGAAGGGATAAGTGCAAATCTATTGGTCAGTGTTTGTACAGTTGACATTGGCATGGAAGAATGGTTGGTATAAACAGTATTATTCAGGACAGTCCTGTCCCAACTCATGGCCATTCCAAATGTGGCAATTTGTTTTTGACATGGACTGTAGCACAGACGTGGGATGGATGTTGAGTACAAATAGTACAGATTGCATACATTTCATGAGTGCTAAATTGTTTTAGACCTAAATTGTGTTAGACCTGTTCAAGCCTCATTGCTTTCTCTCTAATGTCAATTAATGTGAGCTGATGGAGCTTACAATAGTGTATGTTCCTGTTTCCTACAAAGTGTTTGGCACCATGGTTTTATTTTAGGAAGCCACTTCACAAAGTTCTGGCTGGATTGGTATTTGCTCAGCTAGTACTTAAGTGCTCAGTTGCCATAACCAAATTCTTGAGCCCAGCTTGGGGAAGCGGGGGGGGGGGGGGGGGGCTATGACTGACATCATATGGCAATAAAAAAAAATTCATATAACAGCTGAATAGGTTTTTGCATAGTGGTTGCTTTGCTTTTCATTGTTCATTTATTCCTTATCTCAGTTCAGCACTACCAGCTTAATCCTGTGCCTGCTCATGTTTTTCCTTCCCAAAAGAAATAAAATAAGCCATTTACTACCAGTTAAATGTCATTCCTGACTGTTCAAGCTTTGCTATCTTATTTTATTTTTATCTGAACATAAATATAAATCCATTGCTGTAACATTGTTCCTGGTATGTTACATTTTAAAATTTAAGAAACCAGTAAAACCTTATGCTAACCCTCATTCACATTGCAAAATTAAAATTTAAGTTTTATTTCTTTCCCCAGAAAAATATACATTCTATATTTTGTGAAACACTACCAAATTTTTAATGGAAACAGTAGTGGAAGAAAGTAGTGAGTTATCCCCTCTGAAAATATTTATGATGTGGTATAGGAAGATCCTGTGCGAACACTTTTGGCTTCTATTCTACAGCAGTTGCGCTATTGCACATGTAACTGCATACATTCTAAAACTCTCTTGTGTACAATTATAATTTATTGCATTTCCTCTCATTGGCATATATTATTTCCTTCCTTTCTCCTCATTTAGCCTCACAACAACCCTGTGTTATTATGCTGTGAGATCAGAAGTTAGGCTGCAAGCTTCTTGGTGAAGTGGGGTTTGGTACAGTACTTGTGTCTTTGACATCTAGTATACTAACCAGAGGGCAGCAAATGGCTAGCAGATGATATGGAATTATGACTCCCATCGTCCCTCACCATTTACCATGCTGGCAGGGGCTAATGGAAGCTGGGAGTCCCAACAATGTTTGAAGAACATTGGCTCTGCCCAGTGCTACAACACCCTATTCTCACAGCAAGAATCACTGCTTTATCCTCTTCCCAGTTACTGGCATCTGTCTGTCTCAGCAGACAACGGAAGTGCATGCCTGAAGGGGTGAAGCCAAATGGTTGAAGAGCTACAGCACCCGCTGTGGCTGTAGAGATTGATATGGGAGAGAAATGTTTTCTTGCAGTTGAGGCAGATGAAGGGTTCAGGTTTTGCTGCTACAGGTGCAGAATGGCATTTCTCTCTGTGCTCCTCTCAGTGGTCATTTCAGTGGTTGGTGCTGTGGATATACAACTTGAGTGCCTTGTCTCCAGGCACTGCAGTCGTCTGCAAGGTATTCCCATATGGCAGGGTTAATGTTACCAGACTCCATGTCATGTTGGCAGACATCTTTGTAACACAGAGTTAGACTGCCAACAGGCCTAGGGCCTGAAGCCAGCTCCCCATAAAACACATCCTTGGGGGTCCTGGTATTTTAAATTCTGTGTGCATGACCAAGCCAGCATAGACATCACAGAGACAGAAGTGTGAACATGCTGGGAATGTGGCCTTGAGAGAGCACATGCTTGTTCAAGACTCTGTCATGCCAAGTGCACAACTCACTTCCACAACTCGCTTCCATAAAGCAGCATACTCAACACAAATCCTGGTAAATCTTCAACTTGGTATTTGGTCATTTGCATCACGTTCTCCCAAACGCTCTTGGAAAGGCAAGTCATTGCTGTAGTTGGCTTGCCAATACACCTGTCGATGGAAAGGTTGCTGGTTATGGTGGATCCCAGGTAAACAAAATTGTCTACCACCCTAACCATGTGTTGCATGGAGTGCTGAAGCCTTGGGCAAAATGGTTGATGAGTCTCTGTAGAGCTTCCTTCCCTCTTAAGGCTGTGTCATCTGAAAACAACATATCTCTTTTTTATAATAATAATTTTTATTAATTTTCCAATTTTAAAACAAAACAACGTAGAAACATCAACAAAATGCAGGCAAACACACAAATATAATTTCTCAACCTCATTTTCATAAGCCTCCTTTCTCGGACTTCCCCATACCTCACCCTTCTTGCATCCTTATTTTAGAGTTTTTCAGCAACCCTTTTTGCCAATTAAATTTAAACTTATTATCTTTCTCAATTTCACCTTAAATCATCAAACAATTTCAGCTGTAATTCTGCGTCTTCCTTCCCCTTGACATTTTAGCACTCCTCAATTTTGTAACAGTCCTTAAGATATACTTTATACTTCTTCCAGTCTTCCTCCACCGTCTCTTTCTCTTGGTCACGGATTCTGCCAGTCATTTCTGCCAATCCCATAAAGTCGATCACTTTCGTCTGCCATTCTTCCAGTGTGGGTAGTTCTTGTGTCTTCCAATACTTTGCTAGAAGAATCCTTGCTGCTGTAGTGGCGTACATAAAAAAAGTCTTGTCCTTCCTTGGCACCAATTGGCCGACCATGCCCAAGAGAAATGCCTCTGGTTTCTTATGGAAAGTACATTTAAGTACCTTCTTAATTTCATTATAAATCATTTCCCAAAAGGCTTTAATCTTTGGGCAGGTCCACCAAAGGTGAAAGAAGGTGCCTTCAGTCTCATTGCATTTCCAACATTTATTATTGGGCAGATGATAAATCTTCGCAAGCTTGACTGGGGTCATGTACCACCTGTAAATCATTTTCATAATATTTTCTCTTAGGGCATTACATGCCGTAAATTTAATGCCGGTGGTCCATAACTGTTCCCAGTCAGCAAACATAATGTCATGACCTATGTCCTGTGCCCATTTAATCATAGCTGACTTGACTGTCTCATCTACTGTATTCCACCTCAGCAGCAGATTATACATTCTTGATAAATTCTTAGTATTGGGTTCTAACAATTCTGTTTCTAGTTTCGATTTCTCCACCTGGAAGCCAATTTTCCTGTCTTGTTTAAAGGTCTCCATTATTTGGTAATAATGGAGCCAATCTCGTACCTTGGACTTTATTTTCTCAAAACTCTGTAATTTGAAATTGCCACTTTCTTGTTCTAAAATTTCAAAATATTTTGGCCATTTAGATTCCATATTAAGTTTCTTCACCTCCTTAGCCTCCATTGGTGATAACCACCTAGGAGTTTTGTTTTCCAGCAAATCCTTATATCGAATCCAAACATTGTATAATGCTTTCCTAACAATATGGTTTTTGAAACCCTTGTGAACTTTAACCTTGTCATACCATATATATGCATGCCAACCAAACCTATTGTCAAATCCTTCCAAATCCAGAATGTCTGCATTCTCAAGAAGTAGCCAATCTTTCAACCAGCAGAAAGCTGCCGATTCATAGTACAGTCTTAAGTCCGGCAGGGCAAACCCCCCTCTTTCTTTTGCATCAGCAAGTATCTTAAATTTTATTCTGGGCTTTTTGCCCTGCCAGACAAATTTAGATATATCTTTCTGCCACTTCTTGAAACAGTCTAATTTATCCACAATTTGTAATGTCTGATGAAAACAACATATCTCAGATTAAGAACCCTCCACACTTTTGTCTTGGTGTGAAGATGTGCCAGGTTGTACAGATCCCCACCCCTCCTTGAATGGAAGTACATAGCGTCTTCAGTCAAGCTGAAGGCATAGGGAGAGCAAAGAGAATTGGAGTGAGAACACAGCCCTATTTCACACCGTTCTTTACAGGGAAGTGTCCATGGATGAACAGTCATATTGGAGGGTGCCATGTATGTTCTTGCGGAAGGCACAACCATATTGTGGGCATCCTATCTTGTTGAAGAGTCCTTTTCGGCTGACGAGGTCAAAAGCCTTCGTCAGGTCTATGAAGGCAATGTATAAGGGGCTTCTCTGCTCTCAGCATTTCTCCTGCAGCTGGCGAGTGAGGAAATAATGTTGACCAGTGACCTCTGAGCTCTAAAGCCACATTGTGACTCAGGATAGATCCTATCAGTGAGTGTAATTTGTTCAGAATTACACAGACAAAGGCTTTCCCAACAGTAGCTAGCAGGGAGATTCCACAATAGTTATAAGCATGGCAGTTACCTTCCCACAATACATGTGCTTAAGTTTCTTCACTGTTTCTTGTATGTTATATTGATTATAACAGCCTACTTTTTAAAAGAGAGAGAGATAATGAAAATATTTTAATAACTTTAATCAAATGGATCTGGTTATAGAATAACTGTGATTCCAGACACATTCAGCAACATTTAGCTATATTTATACTTTTATTGTGGGGGTGGGAATAGAAGGGAATTTAAGCCATGCATAGGTCATTGTGTGTCCCTGTGCATGCACCGAAGTCATGATGCATCTGCTTCCTCACCTAGAGATTCAACTTCCAGAGACCCAACATTTCTATAAAAGGCAAAAGCAGAAAAAGAGTGGATACTAAAGGGATAGTTTTAGAGTATATGCTTTGGGTGATCTGCCAACTGAATCCCATGCCTTGTTGCACATGCAACTGAAGTGCTTCATAGTGCAGATCTCGAGAGGGAAGTTACATTATTAGCATGAGGCTGATCTTTCAAACCTTGTATCGCCAAAATGACAGTGCAGATACAGAGGAATGTTCAAACCTTCCACCTTTATTACTGCAGAAGTTGGGAAGGGGGAGAAATTACTAAACTCAAAATTGAGTGCAAATTGCTGATTGGTTTGGAGGATGTGTGCGTTTTTGTTTTGTTTTTGTCTGAAGAAACCACTTGAATATAAAAAAGAGTAATACTTGCAGCTTTTCGTTTCTAACTGTCCATCTACTTTAAGGAGATACACAGTAATTTTGCAAAATGTATTTAATATGTGTTAGTGAAAATATTGAACCACATAAAACTAGTTGATGTTTATGAAACGGGAGACTTTTGTGCACAACCATGGACACAAACATACTCTGCTAGATGATTCTGTATGTAAATTTATAAACATTCACTGGTGGCATAAACCAAAACTTATTAGTGTTTAAACAAAATTTCTAAATACTATCTGAACCGACAAGTACAAAAGTCTATACTTACAGTCCATATGTTACATTCCTTCTTGGCTTAAGCTACAATATTTAATTTCTTCAGGAAATTCTCCCTCAAGATTTTGGTGTATTTACATACATTCACTGGTGATATAAACCAGAACCTGAAGAAGCCCGAGACTCTTCATGGGCCAAACAGATGATTCTGTATGGCATGGGTCACCAACATAGTGTTTGTGGGCTCACATGTGCCCACAGAGGCCTTCCTGGTGCCCATAGGGTCTCTTCCCCTGCTGAAATTAGGGCTTGAACAAAGCCTTATTTAGCTATTCAAAGGCTCTCCCCCCCCCAACTCTAATTCTATGTGGGACATTGCAAAGGGGTTTCAGCTGGAAGGAAAGAGTTGTGGCATGTGTGTGGTGCCTACAACAGTTCCTCTATTTCACAAATGTACCCGTGAACCCAAAAAGGTTGGCAAACAATAGTGTACGGCATCAAAGGAGATCGGGGCTAAAATATGCCTCAAGGTGAACGATGTATGAATATTGCTCTTTATCTGGAAATAGCTTTCAGCATTTTATTATAATGAGTAAGGCAGCACTTTAACCCTTATGAATTCTACTAAACTAGAATTTTAATTTCTAATGGCACATACTTCCTGCACTTATTCATGTGTAATGTAATGTAAGTCTCATGGAGCTTAAGGGGGGTTACTCCATAGTAAGGGTACTTAGGATTACACTGCTTGTTATTGGGTTTTTTGGCCTGTTTTGCTACTCACTAGGGAAAAAATGCAAGCTGTATTATTCTTGCTGTTAGATATCTAATTAAAGCATCAGTGTAGAAATTGTTTTGGCTATGAACTAGACTTAAAACTCTTCTCCAGATTTTTTTTTTATGATGGATATTTAATCACGATAATTACAGTTTACAAGGCAAGCCTTGTGTTGCTAACAGTATTGACTTGTTGAGTAAAATATTTATGAGTAGCTTCTTGCTGAGCTTTGCTCGTCTTTAATGGAAGCATTAGCAGAGCCGTGCATTGTGTACTTCATCATCTTAAAAGGTTGCTTTACATTACCCATCTCCATCAAAAGCCTGTCCACAGAAGCTTTGTGCAATATCTTTTTTATAAAGATGATAAGGAATTCAATACTTGGCTCTGCCGCTGTTGTTCAGTAGTACACTCCTGTTATTAAGGGGGAGAGGTGACAAGATGGAGCAGTGAATGAGGAAAAATGATCTCTCCCCCATTCTCTCTTCTCATGGCCCATGAGGCACAATTGCAGACACAGGAATCTGCCTTATACTGAGTCAAGACCAGTATTACCTACACTGGCTGGCAGCAGTTCTCCAGGGTTTCAGGCAGGAGCTCTTCCTAGTCCCCCCGGAAATACCAAGGATTGAGTTTAGGACCTTCTTCATTCAAAGCAGATGGTCTACCCCTGAGCTGGTCCTTTGGGGTCGGAAAGGTAGTGTGATGGAAGAAATTACCAGTTTCTAGAATTAAAAAGGTGCAAGTAGCAGGGTGTGTTGGGGAAAAGGGAAACCTCCTGAGTATATTTACGCAAAGCCCTTTATGAAGATTTCAGGTAATGACAGATTTGGGAAAGGGGCGTTTCTAGTACAGCACCTTATACATTATAGGCATTAATAAAATACATTGCTTTTGGATGACAAAAGCCAATATTGCAAGTTATTGTTAGTTGTGGTAGGGGCCACTATAAAACATTACAGTGCAGAAAGATGAAAAACACCAACATTTCTGCACAGGAGGGTGTGTGTGTGTTTTTTAATGGCAGCAGTAACATGCTACAAATTTATTTATCCAGTTTTTAATCAATGGTTTGGTTTTTTCCCCCTTACTGCAGGTCCGAGAAGAAGACAGAGACTACAGTATTGAACCTATTACAGATGACTACAAAAAGATGGGAACTCTCTTTGGAGAGCTCAACAAAAGCCTCATTAGTATTGGCTTCACAAGGATGTATTTTGGAGAACGGATTGTGGAACCTGTAATAGTCATATTCTTCTGGGTTATGCTCTGGTTCCTTGGTTTACAAGCTCTTGGACTTGTTGCAGTCCTATGCCTTGTCATTATTTATGTTCAGCAGTAAAGCACTATAGATGGTGGTTGAACACTATGTAATCTCTTGGTGGATTTACATATTAAACCAAGCAAGAATACTTTCTTAATAGCTGGTGTGCTGAACATTATATTGCCACTAAAGTTATGCACTCTTTCTTTTTGAACTGTCCTTATCTTTGCAATTTAAAACAAAGCAAAAAATTCTAAATGTGTTATGAACTGATGGGTTAAAGAGGACCTTAATACAGGACAGTGGAAGCTAATTAATAGAAGATGCTGAATCATTTTAGTTTCTGTGGGTTCCAGTCCTGGAAGGTCTTTTTGGTATGAAAAGAAACCTGCCCAAAAATTAGGCTAGCAGTGGTTTTATATTTGTTCTATGACAACTTTCCAACAGTCCTTTTTGTATAGCAAACTAAACTTTTTAAAATGCTGGTTTGTATGAGCTTTTATGCTTCATTATTTTATATCATCCTGTAAATCTCTCTGCAAACGTCTTTAGCCTTGTGTGTATACCTATTCAGTCTTAAGCAAGTATGCTTCTGTACGACTGGTCCCATTTAATGCTTTATATGTATATAAGAAAAATTAAGGGAGGAATTCCACGTCACACTCTTCTGATCGTTCCATCAGTGCAAGCGTTTTCCCCCTCTCCTCTGCCTGCCTGTTTCTCCCAACCCTTCAGAGCAAATTTGGAGAAGGCGCAAGGGTTTCATGGGGCAGGGAGGGGAGAGCCCTTGCACTGGCTTCCACTAGCGTGCCAGGATAGTCGAATCCAGCCCAACATATTTACTAGATAAGAGACTAATACTCTTGCAGCTTTTTGTCCATGTTATGTTCTCATTGTGAGAAAATATTCCTCTTTTTGTAATGGCTTTCTAACATCCTACATCCTGTATCTGAAACTTTTCTATGCACAAGCACAGTAGACTTTGATGCAAGACAAGCCACACTAAAGACGGTGGCTACAATCTTTCATGTGTTCCTTTCTAGTGATAGGGGCATAGTTCATTTTGAGGGGATTCCAAAAACAAATTTCCTAGGTTTGGATGTATAAAACCCATCCTGAATTAGGTCAGATTCCTTCTGAGTCTGAACCCGATTTGTAATGATGCCAACTGTTCTTTTTGCCATTCTGTACCAAATGTACTCAGGAGTGTAAGGGCTCAGTACAAAGCCATCATTAGGCCCTAGTATATTGCTGAAAGTATTGTGGTTCTTATGAGGTTGATTTGCAAAGTGAAAGATTCTTTGAATGAGAAACTAGTCAAATGCTAGAGAAAACCATATTGAATGACAGCCATATAAGCCTATTGCTTGCGCAATCTGTTGTAGCCAGTGTCCCTTTTTTACAAAGAGTCCTTACCTTCACAGAGAGGCCTTTGATCAATGGAGGCAGAGCCAGCCTGCCCATAAGATGAGGTGGAGCACCCGCTTCAGGTGGCAGAAGTTCAAGAGATGGCGCTCGGCCCACCCCACCGCTTCCACCACTGAGAGGGAGGCCCATGGGCAAAGAAGCCAAACGGCAACACTTTGAGGAGTGCCTGGGCTCTCACTGAGTTCAGCAAGAGCCAGGGCATTCTTGTGCCACATTGCAAATCAGCTTAATTGGTAATGCTTTGATGAACAGCACTCCAGCTGCCACCAAGCTCAACGAGAGCCAAAGTGCAGTGGTGGCAGAAATGGGGAAGTGTTAGAAGGACAAGAAGGTGGCAATTCCTGTTTTGCCTCAGATGGTGAAACAGGATGGGCTGCCCCAAAATGGAGACCTCTGGTGGAAGGGAAGGACATTTCGCTGATACCTCTTTTTCTGTGGAGCTCTAACACTCCCTTTAATACTGTTCTGGATAGTCTCCCAACCTTCTCAAGCTATTTTTTGTGGGGTGCAGAGAGGAAGAAGG
The DNA here is from genome assembly GCF_951804945.1 of Podarcis cretensis. NCBI lineage: Eukaryota > Metazoa > Chordata > Lepidosauria > Squamata > Lacertidae > Podarcis > Podarcis cretensis. Next base: position 26,588,540 of record NC_137178.1, read on the forward strand.
AATCATTGATAACTTCATGCACCTACCCCATTGGTGGTTGTTTCTGCTGAATCAAAAGCTCTTTTGCAAACAAAAGTTTATTATTGGATACAATCAAACAGAATTATTTCTGCAGCTTTCATTCTGTTCATACTCTATGGTCACATAAATATTTTTTTCTTGCAACATAGGTGTTACAACTATTCAGAAAAGGTTTGTTGAATTTGGATGCAATTTATTATATGCTCAACATAGTAGCATATTTTTTCACTTTTAAATGAATTTCTGAACTCCATTTTATTTGCCAAATATGTTAAGTGACCATAACATTAAAATAGCTGAACCAACCTTTTTCTCCTGTACAGTTTCCTTCATGCAAACATTTAAAATGGAGAAGCATTTGACCTTGCTACCTTTTGTTGCTGTTGACTTGTAGCAACTATAAGCGATCTCTTGTGAGTACTATGGCTCTATGTACAGCTGAATCTCCTTCACTTGCAGTATATTTCCTATTCATTTCATGAGAGGAAGACAAATCTGTACAAAGTGATTGCATCCATTGAAATGAATGAGGAAGGGCTATACATACAGGACCTCCATGTGAGCCAGCGCAGCCCAACTTGGGCTTGGGATCAAGGTTTGCATGACTGGGGCACATGTTTATAGCTACATATTATCAGAAGAAAAATATACAATTCGAATTTAAAGAATGAATCGGCAGAAATGTTTGAAAAATGAGGAATAGTTTCACAGGTTTTGTTTATAAAATGTATTACTCTTGTCTGTTGGCTACAAAGTTCAGTGCTATTCTGATGCAAGCACTATTGAAACAATTGGAAGGTGTGTAGCAAGGAAGACAGTGTTAGGTTGCCATATAAATGTCCATTGTGAAGAACAGTAACCCAACTCTTTACTTTGTATATATGTATATTTATTTATGTGAAGATATTTAAGGTAAATTACCACTTGGGCTATTGGTATTTAAATTGTTTGGGGAGCATACTATATAAATCCATGTGTGGGGATATTTCCACCTTAATTGATTTAATGACTCAGAGTTGTATGTGTGTGTATATATGTTGTTTGAATTATCCAGCTGTACAAGAAACTTGGCAGGATCCAAAGGACCATGCATGTTGTTTCATTTACAGACACCTCTTCTTGCTCCAACTCTTTTGCGCCAAAATACCATATCCAAGGGTTGGTTAAACCCTTCAGAGCTGCACAAAACACGATGCAGGTGAATGTACTCAGGCGTAGAAATTGAAGGCCTCCCATCCATGTGTGGAAAAGCTTTATGGTCAAGCACAGGGGCTTTGGGAACACAAGACTATTAATAGACTGTTGGACTCTCACTTGCACTGAAAAGCTGCCACACACAAACTGACAAGGTTAAATTATTTACTTAGATACGTTTCTATAGAAGTGTACTTTGAGAACACTTCGTTATGTTTTCTAATAAAATGCTTTCTCATTACTCATTGTCCCTGCCTGATCATTTTTCATGAGGAATACATGGGAACATCAAAAAGCGCAGCTGTATTCTGTTGAGCTTGTGATTCAGTGGGACCTGCAATAAACCAAGAAATCATTGTACAACACTAAACTGAGCTGCATCCGTGAAGAGCGAAAAAATCACTTTAGTAACTGGTGGTTTAGGATATAAGAGAAACCGGCATGTTGGTAAAGTGCTATTATTTGCAGATGACCTCCACTGCAATACTAGATTTAAGCATGCATTCAAGGGGCCAGTGGGGAGTTTGTTTGGTGGGACCGTCTAACCATTCCTCATTGAAAACTAGTCGCCTATGCTCAGTCAGTTGCTCCCCAAACACAAGGGAGTTTGGGAAGCAATTTAATACTAGAAGTAGCTTGGGCAGCAAGCATGAAAGGGAACTCAGAAGCCTGCCCATTTGAAGCTTTCAGAATACTGTTCTTACTGTGCAGTGGGCTTTCCATATGTGAGCTACCCTCCTACCCTAAAAAAAATAATTAATTGGTCAATAATTCCAGATCCCAAATGGCTAATCCAGTCATTTCCCCTTAGCTGAACATTTCTGTGACAGCCCAACTGTGTGAGAAGCCTTCTGATTCAAGGCAGCATCAGCTAACTTGCAAAGAAATAGAGTGATTTGGCCCTGGAAGGAGGAAGAGCTGAAATGAACTAGACTGGGAAAGAGTTTTGACAATGGAAATCTCCAATATATGTGATCAAGAGATGATAAGAAACTAGCATGTGAGCAGCTCTTTCATTTTCCTAACACATCAAAGGGTTTGGAACAGGCATTGCTGCTGTTTTTGATGAATGGAAGCGAGACCAGAGTGGTGGTGTGTGTACAGATGGGAGCAAATAGCTTAATTATCCTTGGTTGTAAGTTGATCCTCAGGCTCCTTGCTTCGTATGGGATGTCTTTTCATCAATACCTTGTGCCTATGAGTGTTTTAGTAATATGGAAGCTAACTTTATACCCACAAAAAGCAAGAATCTCTGATACTATTAAAACCGCCTATTTGGAGATGCCTATCCTAGCTACAGTGAAGCAGTGGTTTGTCTAGTGTGCTATCTTGTTACACATTAAAATTGATTTTCCAGTGTTTATTTTTCCCATCACCTCGTGGATGCAATATGCTGTAAAATGCTTAACTAGAGCTGACAGCAGCCAAGCACCTGCTTTCCTCAGGCATTTCATTCTGTAAACCTTAGACTGTTAGGATCACGCTATCTTTCACAAGCAGCTGAGCTCCACAAACTAGGCTCTGCTGAAGAGTCAGCATATTATGCAGCCATTACATTATGTTGCTGGCCTGAACAGATACTGGGGGGTTTTCTTCCACCTCTCTGGCAATTTTTTATCAGCTGGGTGCTTACCATTCTGATTCCTTGTGTTAACAAGAACTGCTTGTGCAGCATCTTCCTGATATATTGCTGTTGACATGTATACTGTTCAGTTTGGTTCCAAATTTATGTAGCAACCAGGAAGAAATGTGTTTTAAAAAATAATTTTCTTGTGTTCTCAATAAAGTGCTCACTCAACTATTAAAAGGAACAATGAACGTACTAGGCTGGGAATGCTTGCAAATTGATGCAGTCTGTACTTTTGATGTAGTTTGTACTGATAAACCTCTGTGTAAGGATTTCATATTCCTTTATACACCATTGCCACTTTTACATTCCATTCTGCAGCCTGGTCAAGTCCTTGAATTCCATCTACACTGCCTTTCCCTCCCAAGCACCCATGTTCCTACTGTGCAAACACTCTTAAGCAGCAGATGGAGAAAAAGGCAGTTTTATCTGTGGTGACCATGTTTCATATTACACTTAGGGTATATTAAAGGCACAGGGTCAGCAGTCTGTTTCTCCTGACCAGTTGACAAGCCTACTCTCAGTGATCCCATCAGGCGGGTGGGGCTGAGAAGTGAATGTCATGGCTAAGAGAGGATTTGAATCTACATCTTCTCAGTCCAAGTCAAACATTGTACCATAGGTGAGAACATTATTCACCAGAGCACATCATGTAATATAATGCGTTATGGCAATGTGCTGCCAGTATTACCTATGGTGCCTGTGAGAATAAATATCCCTTCAAAAATCCATGATACAAGATAGAAAGTTTGCTCTTCCTGCTCAGTTCCTATTTGCACCAGTTCAGCTATGTTCAACATACCCCTTAAAAATATACACACATTTAATTTGATAGCAGGATTTGGACACACACCCTCCCATCCACTCTGAACAGATGAGAGGTGCAAAGAACTTTAGGTACCTTTTCCCCATTGATGGAACAACTGATTGTTCGGGAGGAGGATGCCTGCCTCATTTTTGTGGTCTTTTTCTACTCTTAGATGTTGCAGCCATTTTGTGTTATACCCAGCCCACCCAGCAGCCATTTTTTATTTTGTGATGCCTTCACCGGAGCAATTTTGTGACTTGCACCCAGGGCACTTTCTCAAAATTCAAAATTATGCCCACACATCCAAAAAAGTTGGCAGCCTTGCACTACAATTAAAAGAGTAAAATTCATGTTAACTTAACACAATAATTCCCCCAGATGATATTTATTTAATGGATATGTGGTGGGTGGTGAAACTTTTGTGTATTATTTACTATATCTTATAGTTATGTTATATCTTGTAATTATATAATATTATAGTGAGTGCCAGGAGATAAGAGAGAAAGAGAAAGAGCCATGTAAGCAGTTAGGTGGCTAAGTCTCTCCTGCCTCCATTTCATGGCTTTTGTGGACTTAAGGCAAGATTTGTGAACAGCAATACCGATAGTTTAATGGCATTTCTGCACACTTAAGCAGGTGTATTTTACTAGTGCCTAGTCCCTGAGGCTGGCTTAAAAGTTTCATAGGTATGAGCCCTAGTGTTTTATCCACTTCAGGGTCTTGACCTACTTTCCAAATACTCTGAGGCATAATTTTTAGTCCCACGCACAAGGAAGTTATCATTTACAGGAATTTTTTTGCAGGAAAAAGTTTTACAGGATTTAAGAAAATGTGGGCTCTAGCAGTGGAAAGCATGTCAGGATTAAATAATTTTCTCCAGCTCTGGCCAAAAAAATAATGAATGTATCCTTTGGCCAAGTTTTAAATTCTCCAGTTGATGTGCATGAAAGTCTGGCGGTGTCTGTGGACTTGGTGATAAATGTATTTCCAAATCTGCTTTGACTCTGTGAAGAAAATTCTGCTCTTTGGTACTGAAGCTTCAAGCATAGACTGTCATTTGAGCTCATAATTAACTTGCTGTAGGTCACTGCCCACTTGGAAGGCTAATGTACAAGAACGGGAGGGTGATTATAGCTTCGGTGGCATTAAATACTTAATTTCAAGAGTAAGAAGAGCCAGGTGTTCAAGAATGCCAGGAAATCCATACCATCCCCATCTGGTCCTCCTGAGAGAAACCAGTAATGGCCTCTGACCTGAATTCCCCTCTCCTCCAGAAACAACCCAGAACACACACACACACACACACACACACACAGACGTCCAGTATGCCAATGTTGAGACAAAATTACTTTGTTATTGTTTTTTAATTAATTTATTGTATCATATGGAGTAAGGCTTGGCATTGAAATTAGGCTGAAAGTTATTCAGCCTCAGTATGAACATATGAAGTGTGTGTGTGTCTCTCTCTCTCTCTCTGTGTGTGTGTGTGTGTGTGTGTGTGTGTGTATTCTCCTAGAACACATTAAGCAAGTTGATCTGAAGAAATGCCAATGGATTTTTAGAAGTTAGCAGGTATGTAATACTGGTGGATGTTATCAAAGCCCATTATGAACAGTTGTTACCATTTTTTGAGGCTTTGTGGTAAGCAAGCACATAATCCTGTTTCCCCTCATGCAGGCAACTCCCTTACTCTTTTTTTTTTTTTTTAACCCTTCTTCCGGTATTTATTCTGTATGTGAAGGGCAAACAATGAAGAAGTTTAAAAAACCACTCACCAGACTGAAACCATTTTATATGCATTTTACTTTGAAGCAGATTTTAGTTGCATCCAGTTCACATTAAAGTTGTAGAACTGGACCCAACGCTCAGTTCTCATTTTTGTCAGTTTAAAACAGTAACAAAGCTGCTTGTGTTTAGATCTTTGAAGCTATGAGGTCAAGTACTCCTTGCATTAGCTTTCCTGTAAAATGCATTAGTGTGTCCCCATGGAAAATCAAAAACTCTTATGGACATAAGGTTTATAATGCTTCTAGTAGCATCTAAGCCCAGCAATTAGGATCATTATCTCTGCATAGTTCTTGTCTCACTGACTTCGTTATGAGCTAAGGCTAGCTGAACAATTCTTAAATGACACATTATAGATATATAATATTTATATTACTGCTGTGAAACAAAACAAATATTGATGTGTTTTCACCATAGATGAATCCAGCTTTTTCAAATCTTCACAGTACCCCCCACTAAAAACAAAAAATGTTACATGAAGCTGTAAAATGAATATTCTGAAGTGCATATTGTACATTCCTTTTTCTATATATTTCCTTTATGCATAAGTTACATTTCAATTATTCTAGCAAGGGTTAAAGAGGAATACCCTATAAAAGCAAATGTTAACTACACACATATGTGGTAAGGTTTCAAATACTGAAAGTTAATCATACAGAGTTATAATTCACTACCTGTCTTGTCTTGGCCAAAGGAATCTTCAACAGAGGGTGACCAAGAGGCCTTGGAATCAAGCCCTGGGTCACCTTCCATTCAGAGATGGGGAGCCAGGATTCTGCAACAAGCATGAGGAGGGTCTATCTGCACCCAGAGGGAGTTCTGACATCAAGAATGAATGTGCCCCAAGCCCCAAAAAGAGGTGATGCCTCAAACGCTAGAAGCAAACCCAGCCCAACCAGAGAAGTGCCTGACTTCAAGCAAGGATTCTTTAGGAGAAAAGGTTTCCTCAGAAATAAGACCCTCTACTTAAGAATACCTCTCTGGATAGAATGGATGGGAGTTAGCTGAGATTGTAGTCCGGTTCCAGCAGCTCCAGCTAAAAACCACAAGTGCCAGGGTGGAAAAGCTGCTGGTACAATGTCTATGTATCAGTACTGTGCACTGCCTGCTAGCTTGATGTCCTACCTACCGTAAATCTGAGCAAGAACTGCCCCTGACTTGCCTCTTGCCTTGGCTTTGCCCATGAACCAATTGGACCCTGACCTTGAACTGCTTTGGCTTTATAGTCATGACTTGCTTGGTTAATCCTCTTTTCGTGAAGAACTTCAGCTGACTTGCCATCAAGGAAAATTCATTAAAAAAAGTTTATGGTATGCATGTTTGCTTTCTCCAAAGGAGGAGAGCCCACAACCTCCTGAGGGAGTCCATTCCATTGTCAGAATGTTCTTCCTGATGTTCAGTCTGAATCTTCTTTCTTGTAACATGTTTGCTCAACTACAAGTGAAAGATTCAGGGTTATCTCTTTAAGGAGAAAGTTCAAAAATGAACCTAAGAGCAAAGTGCTTTTCAGTATTACAGTGTGTCTTTCCATTCTGAAGGGAAGACTTCCTCATCTTTCTGGACACGGTAAAATCTAGTGTCATGTGTTTCACTCTTACTTCACTGCCTGGCATGCCAATGGCTCCCTAGAGGCTGTGCATCCTAAGAAATAGACTGGAGCATCATTTCCCAATCTGGCTGATTGTTGTTATAGTCCAAAATATTTGAGGGTACCAGGTTGGGAAAGTTTGGCCTGGAGCAATTTGGGACTCATTCAATGGAGAGGAAGAGGTTTGTGTTCAACTCTGCTCTTATTGGTTTGTCTGAACTCAGTAAGAAGACCAATACATACATGCTGTTAGACTATTAAGAATAAAGATAAATATGACTGCACTCAGAAGTTTCACAGTGCACACATATGTCTTGGAACCCAAAGATTTTTAAAAAATAAATATACACCTAAATGGCTATTAGTATGGTGTAGAGGACAATAAAGGGAGGGTGACACAGATGCACTTAATTGTTATCTAAGACTTGAGGTGTGAAACATCAGATTTCTCAGTGTATATTTTTTTCTTCTTCATTCATTTGGTTCAGGACACTTACTTTACACAAAATAATAATTTTATGTAGAACACTGAGGCACTGTAAATTTCAGTTCACAAAGTCTCTGCTCATTTTGAAACATTAGTGAACCAGAAACGAGTGACATATTTTAAAGCACAGACTGAGGGATGGGGGAGAATGGCAAGCCAACTTAAAATCCAAAATGAAGTACTTTAGATCAGCATAATAGAATTCCTTGTGATTTATGTGCAATGACTCTAAATTAATGAAGTGTTACTTGCTCCAACAGTGCTACAAGCTACCTGTTTGACCTCTCTCAGATAAGACATTCCTTTGAAACAATGGACTGTTAAGAAAAGTTGAGGGCATTCAGTGGAAATATCAGTTTGGCAGTCTAGGTCCTGCTAGTCAGGTGTCTTTTTCAAAATAACTTATTTATTTAGTATATTAATATCCTACCTTTCTTCTGCCATGGAAGTCAACATGGTGTACATGGGATTTGCTTGTAAACACCTTTGTAGTCCAATCTATCTACTGAAAATTGGGCTGACATCAAACTAATTGCAAAAGAAGCCAGATGTGCCTTGTTTAATTTATACAAGCTATGTACTAAGCATATACAAAATAAAGAAAATTATAATTAGGGAAACATTTTCAAAATTGGGTATTTCAGATAGTCACCACTCTAGCATGACCTAGCATTGAATTAACATTTAGTAGGCACACTAGGAAAATAATGGGTAAAAAAAAGGGAGACAGTGGGAAGGACTAGATGGACAATGGGGGGAAGCGTACAGTAATTCTTACAAAAGACTGTAGTGTAGAATCAGGAGCAAGTCAAAGAATGGAAGCCAAGTTTGCAGATTACATCAAATTAATCAGATTGCCATTAGATAGTGGATTGGTTTGGACATGTATCACATGATCTCCCAATACTTTATTGTTCCAACATTTGATGACTCATAGCCAAATAAGAAAGCTGCCTCTGCAGAAGTATTATTTGATTAGGTCATGGCTTTTCTACACTTGTCATTTTTTATTGTTACAATTTGGCTCCTTCCTGCACCACCCTGATATGTCCCTATTCCAGCTGGTCATTGTGAGATCAATTCATTTTTAATATGAGAGTTAAGGGACTAACCATTTCAGGTGTGCTCCAAAAAGCATTGAAACTATGGGTTAACATCCAGTGGAAAATGGCACAAGGAATGATTGCACCAGAGAAGACGTTACTTTCTCCCATGCAGAGGGATGAAAGCTCAGGGGTAGAGCACATTCTTTGTAAGCAGAAGGTTCTATTGAGCAAGACTTGCCATCCACAGTTAAAAGAATTAGATAGCTGTTTATGTGGTTTCTCCATGACACCATGGAGAGCTCTTGCCAGTTATAGATACTTGGGTAAACGGTCAAATAGTCTGACCTGGTTCTATGTCCACTAGGGTTTTTTCGCATGGAGAACTTTTGTGCATCTGAACCCAACATGTGTGACTTCTTCCTTTCTCCATGTTTCATTCTGAACATACAAAACAGCAATCAGTGACCTCCTGGTTCAAACACAAGGTAAGAGCATGCTGATTACAGTAAATAAAGAAAGGTCTTATACCGATATTGCCTGTGGAGAATCCTGGAAACAATGTGTTCTCTTAATCCAATTATGATCCTGAAGGAATGACTCAGGCATCTTATCTCAGCAACGAAATATGAAGCCAAGGGAATGTTAGGACTAATGGCCACAAAAACAAGACTTAGCAGTGAAGACATGCAAAATGGACACCAACTGGATTAAGAAAGTTCTCTCAACTTCACCTCACTCTAGGCAAAAATATTATATTGCCAGTAAAATATCAAACAACTTTAAGCTCTGATAAGGTATTCTGGCACCCACATGTATCATCCAATGCCACCTTTCAAAGGTACTGCCATAAGCAGTCTATCATGGTGTGCTTAGCAGTAAGATTGGACCTAGCATTTTAAAATGTAAGTCTTTGTTCCCCACTCATAAACTGCAGACACGAATCATTATTTTATGATAAATAAAATGATGTCACTCTGCCCACAAATGAGCATTACATTTTTTTTAAAAAAAATGCTTTCTTTTGCAATATGCAGGTTACTAAGATTTATAACAAGGCGATTGTTAGAAACTGTTCAAAATAATTTATAATCTAACACCTAGCATTGTGAGGTCCTTTAAAAAAGTCTATTCCTTTTGCCTTAGTAGTTTTCAATCTCATTTCAAGTTCAGTAGAGAACATATCTAATACCAGCTAATTTTTGAAGCAAGGTGTTGTTCAGATTTCTGTACTGCCATACAAAGCTGCCATGTTCTTAGCTGAAATGCTCAGTGGATATGTTGAATCAGAAGATAATACAAAATAAAGGCAGCAGTGCATGAAAGCAAACTCTGAAAACACCAGTGTTTTGACACATGCTGGGTAATGTATGATGGCATTCTGCCCTTCAATTTTCTTTGGGGACTCCTTGGAATATATAGCATATGTCAGTTATGATTTGCTTCTATGCTGCCTCCTTGTAAAAAAATGTGTTCATGTGCTATTGAAGTGTAAATTCCAAAGCAAATTATCGTGGGGGGGATTCCAATACTGTAATTCTCTTTGAACTTTATTTCTACACTTTTTAAAATTAAATTTGTTTTTCACTTTGTCTTGCCCAGGCAACCAAAAAGATTTACAACCAAACAGACAAACAGCTCCACAGACAAGACACATGCTCTGCTCATGCCTGGTGGAGGGAAAACAAGCCTTGAAAATAGTGTTCTATGCTGGGTTGCCAGGTCACATGACCAAGATGACTAGTCTTGGGATCCAGCCTATGGCCCTCCTCTCTGGTCGTGCCCGTACTACGCCTGCAGAACACCCCTTCCTGAAACTTACATTGGCCTCAGCTCAGCCACTTACACTGTGCCAGGACTGACGGCTTCATGCTGGCTGAGCCCAACTGAATTAGGAATCAGCCAACTGATTCAGAGGTCCACCGCTTTCTAAGCTACTCATACCAATGGATTTTGCCATAGGATTGCCTCCTAAAGTTACCAATAAAAGTCAGAAGTTAAAAAAATGAGTTGCCCTTTACAGAACAATAAAATGACATAAGCAAAAAGAGGAAAGAGACTGCCCTGCTGTCACTTATTCGCTATAGCCTTCATGTTCTACAGTCTGGTATGAGCTCCCATTGCTCTGTCCCAACTCCTGCCAGTCCTAAGTATGCTTACTTGAAAGCATGTCTCATTTAGGACTACAGTCTTGGCTCAACATGCGCAAATAAAACCAGATCAGTTACATGCTGTTGGATAAACTTGAGCAATTCATCGTGGTTCAGGAACCAAGCCCAGACATTACAAACAGCCATAAAGTGCTGACATAGCTGTGAGAACAGGAATCTATTGCTTAAAATCAAAGCAATTTGGTTTAATGGAGTTGTGGATCGCATTGTAACTTTTAAAATAAATTTATTAATATCTTATTAGAAGCAGTTCATAACTTGGCAACACTGGTAGACTGAGTTAGGCTGGTTTTGGGGAGCTGTGGCTAAGCCAATACAGGACAATGAAGCATTTGTGGTGTCTTAGCTACATTTAACTGAATGCCTTGTACAGTGGAACCTTGGTTTTCGAACGTAATCCGTTCCAGAAGACCATTCGAATTCTGAAACGTTCGAAAAGCAAAAATCAAAGGGCTGCCAGCAATTTCAACGGGGGGAAAAGAGAGACTTTTGAGTTCCAAAAAATGTTTGAAAACCGAAACACTTATTTCTGGGTTTTCGGCATTCGGGAGCCAAAACGTTCCAAATGAGAGGCATTCGGGAACCGAGATTTGACTGTATTTGCTTTTTCATCTTTTGTTACTCATTCCAACGCTGAGGTGTTACTCATTCCAAACCTTGCATTACTCATTCCAAAACTACAGAAATGGGAAAGGAAGACAGTGAAGCAGCAAAAACAAAAGCAGCAGCCAAATCAAAATAACAGCATCAATAAGCACTCCACAGCTAAAAGCTGAAAGATGGGCAGCTAGGGAATGGAGAGGCGCCTAAGTAAAGGTAAGGCCAGCTTTGGACCTAACTTTGCAAACAGCAGCCTACTGGACCTCTGAGGCTATATTAGCTAATGCACAATTCAACACGGGCTAGAGAAACCACCATCGCCATCACCACCATTACCGCATCCAGAATAGGGTTGCTAAACTGGGGTGGGGGTTGCTGAATGCATAAAAACAATGGGCTGACCACTGTCCCTCCCTGGAAATATATTCGGGGTCTGACTGAGCCATCTTCTAGGCACGGCTTTGAAGAGCAGCCGCTTTGCTCAAACGTTTCCCGGAACAGCTATGCCCGCTGAGCTCATTGCCACGGTAACATTCCCACCCGACTCGCATTAGTCACTATTCCTCCCACTTTTCGCTTTGCGGGCGGCTCGGCGCGTAAAAGCGCCCGGAGAGACAGCCGAGCCAGAAGGTGCACCCCCCCCCCCATCTGCGCATGCTCTCATCTGCCTCCTCGCTCCCGGTAATGAATGAGGAGGGCGGGGCCTGAGAGGGGCCAGGGGGCGGGGCCCGAGGCTGCCTGCGACGGCCGACCTGGCAGGCACAGCGTGTGAGGGGGCCGGCGAAGGCGGGCAGAGCAGAGCGGCGTCTCCGCGCGGGAGGGGGAGGGGGCGCTTTCCGTTTTGAATTCGTGGTCGCGCGACAGTGTGGCTTGTGGGTGTTTCTCCACATAACGCATAAACAAAAGACAGAGAGGGGGTCCCGTCGCCGTGCCGTTTCTTTACCTAGCTCGCGGCGGCCGTTGGGCGGTGGCGGCGCCGCTGCCGTTGCCGAGGGACCGCCGTCATAGTCGGTTGGCGCTGCTGCGGCGGTTGGTGACTTAACGGACGCTGGTGGCCCTCGCGCGCGTGCGCACACGCGCTCACCCCCTCAGCATGCCATGGGGAACAGCTGGGCGGCGCAGTGGTGCTGCTGGCTCTTCCCGAGGCGGGAAGCGGGACGGATCCAGCGAGGAGGAGGGTAAGCACGGGACGTGGAAGAGGAGGCGGGACGGGCAGGGCTGGGCTGGCTGGCTGGCTGTGACTCCACCTTTTCGAGGTGGGTGGGGGGTAGTAGGTAGTGCCCAGGTGGGACTGTAGGGCGAGTTGCCTCGCGGTTCAGCGGCGGAGTCTCGCGTCCCTTCAGGCTGACACTGCCAAGACGTGACAGCTGCCTCAGGTGTTAATGGAGGGAGCAGGAATGCGAGTCTAGCGACGGCCATCACTCCACATTGCTGGATGGAGCCTCCATGTTCAGAGGCAGGGTATCTCTGAATGTTGCGGGGGAAGCAACAGCGGGGTGAGGGCTCTTTAGTTTGTGCGTCTCCCCCCCCCCCGGAAGCATTTGATCGGCCTCTATGAGGAAACAGGATGCTTACGAGATGGACCTTCGGTGTGATCCAGCAGGCCTCTCATGCTCTCCTGCCTAAAAGCCTGTAATGCGAGATCATAGCAACAGGAATCTGTCGCAAAAGTTATAGGTGCCGTTTTTGCAGCTTCACCCAGTTCTTGCAGAGGGTGGAATGGCAGTGGGGAGTCGGCTGTATGGCCGTTTTTCAAAAATATATGGTTAGTCACGGGAAACGCAGTGCCAGAATAGATTCACCTCCAGGCTGATGGGCTGTTTACTCCTCCCCCATAGGAAGGGTTCAATAAAGAATGAAATGTCAGTGTTTCCTGATTGCTTCTGCTGTCACTCAAGGTTCTCTAGTATTTATCCATAGCTGAAAGAACATCACTTGGGGGAAGAGAAGCAGATCAGTTCTCCTGACAAGAGTGTAGGTTATACTTGTATAGATAGATATATTCTCCGTCTGTCAACAGGAAAATATGCAAGAAGAATTCAGAATCTGCTGGCCCTTAGCTTGGCAATCACAATCTCAAATGGAGGACGAGTGCAACTTTACACGGATAGCCCACCCCCACACTGACAACTTGTAGCAGTAAACAAAAGAAAAGCAGAATAACTTTTCATCTTAATGTATTGTAAATGCTATAAAATGGTGTTGATTGCGGTTCAAAGCTGTGATACTACTAATCCAGAAGAAGGTAGCAGTAAGAAGGAGATATAAAACAATCCTGGGAAGGATAGGAATTTCTGTGCTACAGTTTATCATTTGTTTAGTGATATTTATATTTTCTTTTTTTTCCTCCAAAGGCTTCAAGGTGGCATATATGGTTCTCCCTTTCCCCCATACAGTATTTTATTTTCACAATCATGTGAGGTAGGTTATGCTGAGAAATAGTGACTGGTGCAAAACCACCCAGTGAGCTTGATCACATGGAGCTTGATCTTATGCAGATTTACTCAGGCCCCAGTGAGTTCAGTGGATCCCACTCTCCCGTTGATCGGCACAGGATTGCAGGATAAATGTAAAAAGTGTGTGCAAAGGTCTGTATGCACAAGGGCAGAAAAAAATTAAATATCTGTATTTTGTGGTAGGTTTCCTTGAATTCCTACTGTAAAAGGCAAGGAGGATAAAGGACAATTAGTTTTCCAAAATGTAGTAAAAATGGAGCAATAGAAAAGTTGATACTACAGTTCTATGCATGTTTCACAATCCAATCTTATACACAACTGTAAGTTCCATTGAACTTATATCTCTGAGTAGACATCTATAGGATTGCAGTGCAGAGCAAATCTGGATATTGGCTTCATCTAAGGCAAATCTTATCAGAGCCAGACAGAATGGGAGGGGTGAGGGGGGTTGTAGTCCAGCAACAACTAGAAGTGCATAGGTTTCCGATCCCTGATTAAGGGTTGCTGTTGACTAGCCTACTGGCTTAGGTTCCCTTAAAAAAACGATTTGACTGATGTTTACATGAATTTGATTGAAACAATAACTAAGAAGGAAAGAGATGGTTTAAGCTGAGAAACATTTGTTTCAACATAGATTGAAGGTCTATTTTGTGGTCCTGTGAGTACATTATAAGCTTTCATCCCTTGTGTTTGCCTTTACTGCAGACACTGTGACATTCAAACAGGCAGCAATTATGCTTTAGTGTACTAGATGCTACTTCAAGAAGGGGATATGACATTAAAGAATTCACAGAAACTAAGTGTTGCAATCAATCTTCTAGGAAATAATGTTGACAATGGGAAGGCGTGATGTCAGGAACTGCAACAGTTTGCCTTGTTCTATCAACCCACCTTCCTCAGAAATTAAAATAGACATAAAATCTGTAATATTTTAATACAACAAACTGTCAGTCGCTCAAAGGGATTTGGAATAATCTCACCAATTTACACTTCCTAGATTTGTTTGGTGTCTGAGTATTATGCCCAGATTTTCCCCTTAGCTTATTTAATATGCTCTGCATAGTTTGAATTTGTGTAGGCATATGGATGAGTAAGAGACAATGTCAATAGGAGGCTACTTAGTTGCTCAGACAACAATATGTCCATGTTTTTCCCCAGGTCTGCCAATTACAACAAAGGTGCATAAAGTACAGCATTTTTGAGAGCAAAATCCTAACTTCTTGAGACAGCAGCAGGGCTTATTGGAGCAGCGGAGCACTGCCACATCCAGAGAACTGCCTGCCATGGCAAACATGTAGGGGCAGGAAAAGTATGCATCTTTGCTGGACCAGCTCAAGGCTGACAGGCTCAAACTGGGCTGCTTGGCACAACTTGCTGTCAGTTGTACTGGCTTAGAATCTAGTGGATCCTTGGCCAACTCTGCTCCTAAAACACCCATAGGGGGTTATGCTGGCAGAAACTTCCACCTGTGCTTTCATTCAGTAGAAGTGGAGAGCTTTATCATAGCAGAGACTCCTTGCTGGCAAAGTCTGGCAAGGCAAACACATTCAGCCCATCAAAAACCCATCCATAGCAGTGGATCATGGATTTGGATTGCTTTGTCCACAGCTCTAAAAGCAGTAAAGGAGAAAAGTGTTTTTACCCTTTCTGTCAGCAGCCAAGGCCTTTCTGAAAATTTATAGTGGGCCAGAGAACTGCAGCTAATCTGCATCAGTGTACTTTTCATATAACATCAATGTCTGCAGCTTACTAAACTGCAGGTGGTAGATATTCTGCAATATTCTTAATTACCCAGAATTATTATTATTATTATTATTATTTGTTTAAAGGTGTGTTAACCCTTAAGACCTTGGAAAACTTGAAATATGAAACAGTCTGAACATTTTAAAAAGCAAAAAAAAATGCCTTTTTAAAAATCCACCCGTTTCTTGTTAGTGCTTTGGGCCACACATCTTGTGAACCCCTGTTCTCCCACCCTATACTGTATACTGCTCCGTAATCTTTCGATAAAGGGTTGTATATGTATTTAATAAATAATAATACATAGCTGTCAACTTTTCCCTTTTCTTGCGAGGAATCCTATTTGGAATAAGGAAATTTCCCTTAAAAAAAGGGAAATGTTGACAGCTATGATAATAACATGCAGTTCATTAATTAGTATGTATATTTGGATTGAGTGAAACAATTAGTCTATATAGAATACACCTTACATACATTTCCATGCTGCTTGTTCTGAATATCTCCTGAATTTTTTTATAAACCTAATGTAAATTATCCAAGCATCACAGGGTTCACCAAAAAATGTTTTTAAAATATAATCTCTGTTTATTCATGTAGAAAGTGATTTAATGCCAGTGGTTCTAGAAATTCTGTTTAAATTGTTTGTTGTTCAAGTTTCGTTGTCTGTGTGCTGCAGGCATAATTAGAAAGTGGGTCAGATCTAGTTTCTGTGCTCTCATTGTTAACTTCCACTTTATTCCTAGAGGGATCACAACATCATTCTTATAATGCTTCTGGGAATATATATATAATTAGAGCTCTGGGCTTACTGTTATTGCCCTACCTGGAGAGTGCCTAAGACCACCACATACAGAAAGCAATATGTTTTATTATAGTTATTTTTTATTTTAAAAGGGTTAAATTTGTACATATTCTTAGCATCCAGAACATTATTGTAAAGGTTATTTATATAGTTATTGCAGGAGACTGCAATCCTGGGGAGGCTCCAGCTGGAGGAAGGGGAAGAAGTATATTTTCCACCTTGTACTGTACAAATGGGTCCCCCAACCCTCCAGAACAGCCTTTCAGAGAGCTGCACATGGAAGGAATAGTTGGGGGAAATTATCTCTCTCCCCCTGATGCTCCAGTTATAGTGGAACTCCATGCATGGTTTGTCATTCCGCAGTATCTGATAGTACTCTGCCTAAAGTGATAAGTGAATATATCATCAGCATAATATTGATTAATCCTTTTGAAAATACACAAGCATAATAGGTGCCCATACTGTTGTTGATAACAAGGCTGTGCTTACATTGCCCATGTCATACTGTAAATCTAATTGGTTTCCACACTTACACCAGTCCCTTTTACAGGGTATATGCTGCATTTCTCATGCACTGGATAATATGAAACTCAGACCTTTTTTCTTTCAAATGGAGGGCATTCCAATAAAAATGTCTATTTAATATAACATTTGAACCACATGATGTGTGCTTTAATATCCCTCCAAATATTTCATTTCAAATGCTTGTTGTGTGAGGACAAAAAAATATTATGGAATATTTGTTTTAATTTTATTGACTAATACAAGAAAAAGTAAACATTCTAAATTAGATCACTCATCAGAAAAATGTTTCTAGGAAACCCACATTGCTACACGCAGCTCTTAAAAGATACAGAACTGTAGTGTTGAAAGTTTCTGAGAACAGAGAAAACTATTCTAAGAAGTCTTCAGTTATAATACTAATTAATGTTGTGGTAAATGTTGGTTTATTTTCTAGATCAAAGTACTTCAGGACCTGTGCCACAGGAGAACACTTCACTATAGAGGTGAGTAAAGGCTTTCAATTCCAAAACTTACTGCTGCTTTCATGTTGAACTAATAGGAGAAAAACAATCACATTTCCTAATTGAAATATGTGAAAGGAAATATCTTTAGATACAAGTATCAGATGCATTTTGTATCTAAACATATGGCATCTAAGAGTAGAAGAAATATCTGTGTCCCTGTGAAGGGTGGCAGTTGGAGCCAGCGGACTTCTCTTTCCACAGGTGAAGAAGGATGTGGTTATTTTCCCTCTCTTCAAAATTGATGGGAGGGAAAATGGTAAAAGTTCATTGCACAGTAGGAAGCTTTCCTAACCTTTTGCCAGCCCAAGACCAGCAAGGCTTCGGAAGTGGCAGTTATTCCCTGTGCCTGCCCGACCTCCATAGAATTACTTTAATAGCATAAGAAATACAATAACAAAGTTGATGGGCATGTTTGTGTGATTTCTGTTTTTACCAAAACTTTGTAAGTGCCCACTGAGTTTGCATAGGTACTTAAATAAGATCAAGAACATACTGGATGATATATGTCTAAATATATGTTCATTTTTAGCTGTAATACTTGTTTAATTGAAATATTGTTCTATCTACTTACAGTTTGAGAATCTAGTGGAAAGCGATGAGGTAAGTAGCTTTCTGATAAAGAAAGGTCATTAGAACAATTTTATGTGTAAAGTGGATAATTGGCCTTCTAAAGAATGTTTGAACCAAGGGTAACCTAAAAGGCTGTAAATTGGGAAAACATGGAAAGAAACAGTTTTTTAAACAGCCTCTTTATATAATGAGTTGATAATTACTTTGAAAACCATGTTCCCTAAGACTGTCTCTGAGCAGGGCTATATACAAACAAGCACAGCTTTGCCTAGCTCTTATGTTGCCAATATGTTATAGATGGAGTTACAGATCACTGAATCAAAACGTATAAAGACAGGGTTTTTTATCACAGATGGATCCATATATTTAATTTCTAATTTTTAAAAGGATGGTGGGGTTGCTTGTTAAAACAAATCTATCAGTACTGTTTCAAAGATAGCATGATAATACAATTGTTATAGCCTTTAATATTGGGTATCTCTTGATAATTTTTAATAGGGTGAGAGTCCAGGAAGCAACCAGAGGTGGGTATTTATAACATATTTTCTCTCTCTCCCACCCACTATTATTTTCACCTTGTTTCATCATTCTGATCATCTACTTTTCCTATTAGCAGGGTGATTTTGCCTGAAATATTAGGTTCTTTATCAGAGTGACTTTTGGCCTTTTGAGTGGGTAATTTTCCATCTCTAAAAATGCATTGTTTCTTAAAATTATAAATAGTAACATATTGAATAGGTATAATATCAGCTAAATTAGGCAGTTTCAGAATTGTAATTTTTTTTAATCACTGCCCCTAAGAACCATGCATCCATATAAAGTAAATACAAATGTTTGTCTCTTTTTGGGTGTGTTAAAATGTGTATGTTAACAGTGTATAATGCCTTTACTATGACTTAAAATAGCTACACATATTCCAATAAAATAAATTCCAAGCAAAGTTTTTAATTTGTCTTTGTTTGCAAGAGTGGTCTATCCTTAAAATCCAAATCAGTGTCTTTTTGATGTCTTCTTAAAAAAAATAGGATAAGTCAATTGTAGTCCCAATTTCTCTAGTCTGATCAATTATCAATATATTAATATCTATTTTCTAATATGTATTAGCTTAATCATGAAGTCCAGAGGGTGGCAATATGACAACAGGCCCTTTCTGCAGTGGCTTCCCATTTGTGGAATGCTCTCCCCAGGGCATAGCTGCCAACTTTTCCCTTTTCTTTCAAGGAATCCTATTCGGAATAAGGGAATTTCCCTTTAAAAAAAGGAGAAAGTTGACAGCTATGCCCCAGGGAGGTATATATTTAGGTGCCAGGCAAAAACATTCCTTTTCAACCAGGCCTTTGGCTGATTAATATTCTACAGCCTTTTAAATGTGTTTGTGGGAGGAGGGAGGCTATTGGTTTGTTGTTTTTGTTTTAGCTATTTATATGTGCTTTCACCCTGTATTTTTATCTTGTGAGATCTTGTGATGAAGGGCAGTATATAAAGCTAATAAATTATATAAATTCTAAAATCGCCATAATTTATCATTTATTTTTTGTGAAGTAAGAATTGTTACTGTAATGTATAAAATTTAATGTATCCCTTTTCACAATGTAAATAAAAATATGCAGACAAAAAGGAAAATAAATAACGTACTGTATGTTTTATAAATATTGGAATATTTTAGTTAATCATGTAGGACAGCAGAAACATCTAGCGAAGGTTAGATCTGGCCTTTGGAGACAGTCTCCATGACAGCTTGCTGAGGAAGCTGGTGGAGCAGAGTGCCAAGTGGGCAGCCTCTTTCTTCTTCCTTTTTCTCCAGACCTTTGACTGAAGAAGAAATTGATGATCTAAGGGGAAGGCACTACAATTCCATTGCTGAAAAACAAAGAACATTAGATGATAGACTTCTGTCAGAGGTAGGCATAGTAACCATTCATGTATGCACAGTTGTCTATACCAATAACTGGCTGACAAAAGTGGAAGCTTGATATGGCGAATGGAGCAAGCTAGGTCTAACAACACCGTTAACAGGATGTGACGGAAGAAAAAATAAAGCTGCAGTACAGTAGTTAGAGTTCTCTTTGTGGAAACAGAAAAGTGCTGTGGAGAACAAAGTTAGTAGAAAAGCTTCCACTTGTGGGTAGTTTTGAATGTTAAAAGGAAATGTTAACAGATCATGGACAAATTACTTGTACATCCTATTTTCGTACTTCCAATCTAGCGGGGCTCTTTGAATGATCATATGTAAATGTTGGGTTTAAATTATGTATATGTCTGACTTCTGTTTATGATCAGTGGAATACCTACAGCTAAAATTGCTTTTAAAGAAGATTTTAATTTATCTAGTTAATA
The DNA here is from genome assembly GCF_951804945.1 of Podarcis cretensis. Classification (NCBI taxonomy): domain Eukaryota; kingdom Metazoa; phylum Chordata; class Lepidosauria; order Squamata; family Lacertidae; genus Podarcis; species Podarcis cretensis. The sequence continues at coordinate 26,608,797 of NC_137178.1, forward strand.
TGCTTAATTCAAATAACAATTGATATTGGAAGATAGTATGGAAGATAGTATGAAAATAGTTTCTTTTTTTAATCACACCAGTAAATTTTGTGTTTTGTATTTTTCATGAATAACTTTTCCTTTAAATTTAGTGCACTTATTTTCATAGGAAAGATAGCTAGGTTCTCTTTTGTTAATCCTTACTATTTTGTTCATATACAGTTAGCCAAACAAGAGGAGAAGTTAAGAATAGAAGAGGAGACTTTATATGCTGCGCAGCGTGAAGCAGCCAGGGCAGCAAAGCAGAGAAAGCTCTTGGAGGTGAGGGGAGAAGACCCCAAAATATATGTATCAGAGCCCCTGTTGTGTATCTTGCTCTTAGTTTCACATGCTATCTTAAACAGAACATTCCAAGTTTCTTTGTAGTAGTTTCTAATTCCTTTAATCTCTTGAGCAGAGTATCAAATATTTTATATAGGACATTAGTATACATATATTTAATATGTTTCTACTATTGAACCTGTAGTGAGTAGATAACAGTTGGCCAGTTACTTAAAACATTCTGAAGATACTAACTGCAGGCTAGTCAATCTTGCAGAAGATTGTAGGATCATTAATCCTTTCGTTATGTCATTTTATGGAAATAAGTGAAATTTTAAAATTAACTGTCAGTATGAACTTACTGTGTCTGAGCACACTACAAACTGTAGATGGTGGTTGGAGAAAGCTTGGCAAAATCTAGGGTAGGCAAACTAAGACCTGGGGGCTGGATCCAGCCCAATCGCCTTCTAAATCCGGCCCATGGGCAGTCTGGGAATCAGCGTGTTTTTACATGAGTAGAATGTATCCTTTTATTTAAAATGCATCTCTGGGTTATTTGTGGGGCATAGGAATTTGGTTTTTTCCCCCCTTCAAAATATAGTAAGGCCCCCCACAAGGTCTGAGGGACAGTAGACTGGTCCCCAACTGAAAAAGTTTGCTGACCCCTGACTAGGATAAAGATCTTGTCCTGCAATACTAAGCTTGCTTTGAAAGGAAGTGAACCCATATGATAAATCTGAATGATAAATCGTTAGGGCAGGGATGAGTGCCCTTTTTTCTTTTTCTTTTGAGAGATGTATTCCTTTTGGGGGTAATCATTTGTGGCACATGTGCCAAATGTGTGTACGGGGTCGAAATCAGTTATGGTACAGGGACAGAGTAAAAGTGGGTGGCATCCTCTTTCTCTCTTTCCTCTCCTCCACTACCTAGCAGGGAGATCCCACTCTTGCCAGAGTTCTGAACTGATAACTTGCAGAGGGCTGAGGGTCACATGCAGGTCAAGGGCTGTAGGTTGCCCATCCTGGGTTAGAGCACCAGAGAGACTTGAGTTCATTTACTCAACCTTGAAAGTCACTCTCTCTTAGCGCAGCTTGCCTCACGGGGCAGTAGGTGGGGGAAGAGCCATGTATATCCCCCTAGTGTTCTTGGAGGAGGGTAGGATAATAACACATAAGTAGATATCAATGACGAGGATTCACATTGATAATTTTTAAATAACTTTTAAAATATATAACTTTACCACTTTCTCCTTTTGTGGGGTGGGGATGCTTTCAGGGTTTTAGTTCTCCTTTGTTTTGTATGCTTTTTACTCCATACCTAGCAGTCATCATTCTTCATAGAGAAGCATTATTGAAATTTTGTGCAAAGATGTTAATGATGGATTTCTGGAATGCATCAAAAGTCAATAATGTCCTGTAGTGGGAGGAGAGAGGAGTCATAGAAGGATGGTTCCTCCCACTCACTCCACTGGGCAGGGATCCCCTGCATAAAATGAACTTATGGCAATAAGTTGAACATTCTATTTAGTGTTCAGAAATATATTAACTATTAACAATGTTAACCGTGTTAAGTAAGGAGTGCATGTGCCTTCCCTTTCTCCTTGTACCTCCAGCTTAAGAGGGAGACATCTTATTAAGTAACAGTGTCTCATCAAGCTGGATATTTGTGGTTTAAGCTCTGCCTCCAGAATCACAATTTCCTAAATGAGACATTGCAGGAAACTGCTTTAACAAAAACACCTAAGTCTCCAACCAAGCCAGATAAACAAGGGCAAGATGGAGCATTCAAGTCTCTTGGTCATCCATATTTCAGCAAACCAGTTTGTTGGAGCAGCAGAGCTAAGTCTGAACAAGGCCATATATAATACTAAGTCTTTTAACTTCTTGCCGCATGATCTGTGTGAGGAAGTGGTTTCAATGCAATTAGGAACTCTAAAGCAAAGGTGAGTGGAATACCAGATCCTTATGGTGTATAAAGGATTAGTATTTTGGAATAATAATAATAATAAATCCTCGGTATTTATGTTGCATCCCAGGATTTCTAGCAGCCACTGAAAAGGTTTTTGGACTATGTAATTTAATAACCAACTGCATCCAAATGTAAGCACTTAATTAGGATTTCATAAAAGACCACAGAACATCTTAAGGACGGCTTTGTCAGGTCAGCCCAGTAGTTAAGACAACGACAATAGCTTGGTCTACATGCTTTAAGAAAAAGTATAGTTATTTTTATAGGAGGCAAAGTATATTCTAGCATTTTATTTCTTCCAGCAATGTGTCACACTTTTATTAAAATACGTTTTAAACAGCACACTGATGTTTCTGTCACTGGTGTTGGTTGCATCAGAAATGACATAGTTAAAAGCAGCCTCACGTACTGGACTGCTTCTAAATGTTATCCAACATCTGTATTTTAGCTGATGAAATGTCTTTGATTTCTTTTTTTTTACATTTGTTAAATTATGCATTTTATTTTATTTTATTATCCTTATGGTACTGTCCTTTCTAGAATGACTAGGAATGGATTTGCTGCAACAAACAAATCTGAGAAGGGCTGTAGCTTGATGGCAGAACATATGCCATAGGCACTATCACTGTGGTTGCCCAGCTGGGAGACCCAAGGTGTCATGCACGTGACATCACATGACGCACCAAGGCCTGATAGGGCCAGGTGTGCCATGTGACTCACACATGTGCCCCCCCCCATAATGGGCGGAACCCATGTACTTAGCATATAGAAGGACCCAGATTCAATTCCTGACATCACTAGGCAGGTCTGGGTAGGGCTCATATCTGAAACATTGGAGAGATGCTGACAGTCCCTGTTGACAATACTCAACCAATGTTCTGATTCAATATAAGACAGCTTCCTGTGTGCCTAATTATTTATCCAGTCCTCCTTCATTCTTTAGCTGCTGCAAAATAGTCACAAGTGCCGATAAAAAGTTTAGAAGAACCAAGAACAGAATGAAATTTGTTTCTGTAAGTTAGGAAGCAGAATAAAATTGTGAGACATTTTCAACTTTATTGGAAGGTCATGGGATTTGCTCAGTCTGATACTTGAGCACCCTCTAGTTTGTTTATATTTTTATGGAAAGGCAATGTAGAAATGTCATAGAGAAAAAAGCTTCATTCTGCTGTTAATGAGAAACAACTAGGCACTGTGCAGACAGGCATAATACTTGAGCATATAAACTGTCCTGTTGAGTAGGTGTGTTCATACATCTGGCTTGGACTAGAGAGTTTAAGCTAAGCTGTATTCTTTTGAGTTTATTTCTTGAAATGCATGTTCATTTTTTTAAATTTCAGCAACAAAGACTGCAAAGAGCACAACTGGCAAGCAATGGAGACGGTTTAAGGTAAGATATTCAGTCACAAGCCTTTAATATTTAGCTTGCCAGGGAATTTGAAATCACTGTATAATTTTAATGTAGAAACAACTTCAATTTTGAATTCATTTGAAGCAGCAGGTGGATGTACCCTTGTTCCCTTAATAAATTTGTAGGTTGCAAATTCACAGAATGAAATGGGAAGAAATTGGCAAGGGTTACGGTTAGCAGTATTGAACTGAAACCACAAAATCTCTCATAAACCTGTAGCTTTTTAGAAATAGGATTGTGATTGGTAAGACTTTCATCCACACTCATAAACATCTGGAAATCAATTTCCTGCAGGAAGGCCCCCTCCCCCATGCAACTTCTCACACAGTCTCAGTCCTCCAACCCTCAGAAGCAAGGGGGCTCCAGGGGAAGAAAAATAAGTTAAAATATTCTCACACATCCCATTCCTCTAGTAGGAGTATTATTACACTGGCTCCAACCCATCACATTCAAAATGTAGGAAACTATATGTTGGTGTTGTAAGCCAATCTTTGGTTCTGAACTTGGTCCTCCTTGATGTAACTTGTTTGTTCTTTCACAGCTCAGTGACAGAAGAGGACTTTGATTCCTACCTGAGGAATGTAAAACTACAATATGAAGCTTTTCGGAGCAGCAGTAAGTCTTTTTTGTGTGTGGATGTTCTTCAGCCACAGCTTTTATTGCTGCTATCAAGTAGCTCAAATATTGCAAAGGGTATTGAAAACCCTTACACATCTTGCATGTAGGTGCACACTATACATATGTCAATTACAGCAATTCAAAATTCATTTCCCTTTCTTAAAAAAATATTCAACATCCTAGAGGAACATCTACTGAACTGCAATAAGAACCCATTGTTTTCATATGCAGGCTTTATTTTAAAGTGTCAAGACATTTTGGTATATATATATCCTAGGGTTACTGTTGTAGATGTCTTTATTAAAGAGAATGTCGCTTGGCATGTGTGCAATCAAATGCCACAATATATATACTAGATAATAGTTGTGTGGCATTTTGCAGATTTTCATATTACTAAAGCTAAAAGCTGTTGGGCTGGTGTACTGTTTAATGGTGCTGGTATATTTGAAGTATAAATACGTGTTTTGCTCACAGGGCTGTCCTCAGATGCCACTGTTCTGACACCAAATACAGAGAGCAGTTGTGACTTGATGACAAAAACCAAATCGACAAGTGGGAATGATGACAGTAATTCCTTAGATTTAGAATGGGAAGATGAAGAAGGTATTTGTTCTGTTCTATATTGATTTTGCTGACCTAAGCATATAAATAATACCAAAGGTCTGTTTGAACATCTAAGCAAATAGATACTGTTGGGATATTTAAAAAACACAGAGTGGAGTGAAATCCCATTTCAATATTCCTCTCAGAGTTGCATATCTTGCTTCTATAGTGTGGAAACTGGTAATTGGGAGATGAATATAACTTTTAAGTATTTGTTGGTTTGGTTAAGTGAAGTAGAATTGCCAGAATAAGCCAATGTTAATGTAAAAACCTGAATAAAACACAAATGCAGTCATGTGAAATTAGTTACTCCCTGGTTTCCATTTATTCTTGCAATTGTGGTTACTTCTGTTGCAGGATGGGTTCTTTTTAGATTTAAACAGCAAATTTATGAGACCTTGACAGCCTTAACTACTTGCTTTTCTGCATTATGGAATTACTGTTTTTTACATTTATGTCAGATATAACTTTGCAAAACTAGCATAATAATGTTTTTGCTATTGAATGAATTGATGGTTTTTGTTGTATTAGTAGTAGTAGTTGTAGTTTTTTCACTTTCACTGTGCCTAAACAGAAACTTCTGAGTTCTGCAAACTCAGAAGGCAGTGTGTTTTTCAAAGATGCCTGTGATTTATAGTTCACAGAAAAGCGTTGAAATGTTTTACAGGGGCTAATTAAGATTTAAAATACAGTATAGAGAAACAAGCTGGACATACCTTTAAGAAAGAGAGCCAGTTCACCTCATCAATTATATATTTCTTTGGCTGCTATTTAATTCAGGATGCATCTCTTGTTGAAAGTCAAATACATGGTTGTTCCCAAATATAGTATACTGCTTTTAAAACAGTTGGGTTTTTTTTTAATTGCAGGCATGAACAGAATGGTCCCATTGCGAGAACGCTCAAAAACTGAGGAAGACATTCTTCGAGCAGCACTAAAATTTAGCAGCAAGAAAACTGGAAGTAACCCAACTTCTGCATCTGATGATTCTAATGGTTTGGAATGGGAGAATGATTTTGTTAGTGCTGAAATGGATGATAATGGCAACTCTGAGTATGCTGGCTTTGTAAACCCCGTTTTAGAACTGTCTGCATCAGACCAAAAAAAATCTGATACTGACCAACAGGACAGATAATGAAATTGTGTGGCCCTTGGCTATCTGACCAAATGGTTGAAGTTGGGGAAAAACCTACAAATCTGTATTGTGCACAATCCTCCAATCATTGCTGCTGCACAGCTTCCTTTAAAATAAGGAAGTTGCCCAGTGACAGTACTTGGTGAACTGAGCTCCAGATTTCCTATAGAAAAAGGAAACTATGTCAGTTAAAAGAATGAAGCGTATGGTTTGCTATCTGAATTCAGAATTTTAAGTGCAATTTTATCATCTACCTTTGAAATTCTTTGAAAATACTTGAGTGATTCTGTTGTGTCTATTGTTGGGTTTTAGTACACAATTGTCTGCACTAAATGACACATCGCAGCTTGATGTTTTAATCAACGATCTTGTTCTAGAGCTGTATTTCTAATTTCTTTGAATCTAGGATGAGCAACCTGTTTCAGCCTGAGGGCTATCTCTCATGGGAAACATTTCAGGGGCCACATGGCAGTAGTGGTTGAGCCAGAAGCAAAAATGGGCAGGGATTAACATACCTTGTTCGGCAGTCTACATTCCAGCCATGCAAAAACCAGAATTTATTATGTGTGTGCTCAGACACACAGTCTGTCCATCCAGGTAAGCAAGAGGCATTATCACAGTTCAAGGATATATTGTTGCCAGGCAAAAGCACTGGAATAGGGCTGTTGAGAAATGTGGCCTTTGAGAGTCCCAAGAGCGAGATAGAGAAGTCTGAAGAGCCACATTTAGCTCACTTATGCATCCTTGCTTAAAGTATTGACATTGGCACAATAATTTATATAGGAAGTACTTAAAACCTTAATACTTGAATGTTAGAACAATTTTACAGGTATTACTTTTTTCTGTTCAACTTGTTCTGATAAGAAGAAATGAAATTTTACATGTGAAATTGATCTTCGACCCTTCCCTTTTATTTATTGACTTCATGAAACTGACTAGATCCCTCCCAAGCACAATGCCTCTCACACTTAAAAAGGTTTTTAAAAGTATCGTTTAAGACATCATTGTTCTTGTGCAGTAATGAGCTAGTGAATATTGTTAGAAAACTTTGAAAGAATCTCTGTTTTAAACACTGGAAATGAAAAGGCTGGTTTTTGGAAGTAAAACTTTAGATTCTACAGAACCAAAGGTTCAGTTTCCCTACCAACTTGAAATGCCAAAAGATGCATATATTTTTAAGTTGTGCACAAATAATTTTGTTTCACTGTTGCTAACTTAATGAACACTGATATTAATATCGGAAACTCAAAAATAGTGTTCTTTTGATATGGAAGATGGAAAGCATGACTAATTTCTGTATTAATGCAAATTAGTATTCCAGTCCAAGCTTACCTGGTATGTGAAAGTTCCATTCATTTAACTAATTAAGATTAGTGACAAAAGCTGTAACTTAATCAGGTTTAATTATTACTAGAAATATGTTGGAGAATGATGATGATGATATTGCCTAATATTTTATTTCTCTTAAAAATTGTCCTGTGCATTTTAATCCTAAAGAGAAGATCCTCAGTGCCAGTTAGAATTGTTCTGGCACCCATGACTCTGCACTGCAGAAAAGCCTCTATCCTCCTATATCCTCTTTCCCCCCAGAAAAGAACACTGCTTTGAAATGGTACAGTACTTGCTCTTTAATAAACCACCACAGTACATGTCTGCCATACGGATTTTAGCTTCATGGAAAATCTGAATATTGCAGAGTTCGGCAATACAATCGGAGAGCAAGAGTACTTGCTTTACATGATTTCTTAATACTTCCTTCTTCTTGTAGGGATTTCTGCTTGCTAGCTTCCTAAATGAAGAGGTTGCTTTTGCAGATATTTACAAACAGCTGCTACAAGGGCAAGGAAACACAAAGCAGCAGCACAGAAAATAATCAACTTTTAGTAGCAGCTCTGTCTCCTGCTGAAGCTTTGCTACCAATGGCAGCACCCTTTGTTATGGCCATAAACTGGGGGGGGGGGGAATGACAGCATTTACTTTCCTTACTCTCAGACTCAATCTCAACATCTCTATTGCCCTATAAGAGGCCTTCATTACTATTATGTTATTATCAGTAATCTATTTCTTTTGGCTCCTGCTCCTTTTACCTCTTCTTGCTCTCACTATCTTTGATTAATTTATAATACTTTATTACAGACTCCAAATGTTTGCCTTTTATACATTTTATTCACTGCCCCAATAATATGGATGTAAAGTGGTCAGTGGCAATAAATAATTATCAAATGTTTATATAGTTATTTTAACCCATATAGTATGCTAGGATCACTATAGATTGGTTTGTCTCTCCCTGTGCCTTTTATGTTTAACGAAGATATTGGCCACATGTACATATGACATTAAACAGCTTATCCTTTCTTAATGTATTGCATTTCGTAATTGGGAGCTTTGTTGCATAATATATTTTCATTTTAAGTGTTGCATTTTGCAATGCCTGTAATTTGCTTTATTATAAGATTTCTACACTTCAGATGTATATTTTTGGTTTTGACATGCGCTACTGTCTCTTCCTGACCTTTTCATGTTATCAGTCCTTAAAGTTTTAAATTTCTCAAGCTGTGAATAAATTTTTACACACTTCAGAACTAGCCTGATACTACCTGTTCAAACTGGTACCTGAAAGGGAAGTGAGTTGAAATGCAAGAATTGTCTGCCCTGCTGAAAAATGAACACAGGCAAAAAGCTTGCTTTCTACCACAACTGAGGGATGTGCCATTCCCAGAGGTCATGGGGTTAGGAGGCTTGCCTAGCTGATGGACAAGTTCCTTGCTTCTCCCAGTTCCCTGACAGGTCAGCAGAGCCACCCAATCAGTTGGTTTTAATACTGCAAGGGCAAAGGCACGCATTAGCACATGCAGCTGACTGGCACCTGCAAACCCTTCTTTTGGCAGGAATTGCATCTTTACCTGCCCCACATCTCGCCTCATCAGGTATAGGGCTAGTGGGCATGGCTTGGGGAAAACAGACTTGCAGACCAAATGGGGACTCCTGCATGGTATACTGTATATGAGTTGGTGGCTTCCCCACCACTACCAGTGGGCTTGGGGTTGGTGGTGGAATTGGACAGGTAGAATTCTGAAGAGCAAAGGTGGGGCAAATTAATCTCTTCCTGCTATGCACTGTAATGGGAGACTCCAGTTTGGATGGCGATCAGCCTTATACTTCTGGAATTTGTCTTATCAATGGCTACTAATCACCATTATTTTATACTTCTTCCAGTATCAAGAGGCAGCTGTTGCCCTCTCTTGCTCCTGCACTTTCTATAGACTTCTGATTGACAAAGTGGAAAATAGGATGCAGGACTACATGAGGCTTGGGTCTGATTCAGCAGGGTGGTTCTTTGGAACTTTCACATCAGTTCTCCACTTCTGAAGAAACAGAACTTGGTAAAATAACTTTTGATAGAATTCAGTCTAACTTTGCACTTAGCTGTCTTATTACATAGCTAATGCCTACTGTCCCTCAGCCCAATCCTTGTTCTGCTACTACTGAAAAGACTTGTGGCTTTGCTATCTATCACATATTGGCCCCACTGCCCTTGTCATGTTATGTCGGTATATTTAGCTCACAGACACCACCCCTTGCCTTCCTGATATTCTTAAGCATACCATGACCCATTGTGGAAACCTGTGATCACATTAACACCATACTGTATATTTAAAACACGCTTGCAGCACTTTTAACAGCCATGGTTCCCCTTCCCAAAATAATTGTAAGGACTAGTTTGTCAAGGGTGCTGGAAATTGTAGCTCTGTGGGAGATCTAACTACAGAATTGACACTTTTACATATGCCACATAATACCCGTTCAGTATTTGTAAGAAACTGATCCTTGTGGCAGACCCTAACTTTGGAAATCCCTACCTGCTGACATCAGACAGGCACCTTTATTTCCCCCAGCACCCGCTAAAAAACATTTTTGTTTACACAAGCCTACCCAGATTTGTAGAATGTTGATGAGTGTCTTTAGTTTATTGATGATTTTAAAATTCTGAATGTTTTAAGTATTTGTTTTTAACTCTTTTTACCTACAATTTTATTGTCCTAGCCTTTTTGTAAACTGCTTTGAGATGGTTGTTTTTTTGCGATCAAGCAGTGTATAAACTTTATTAAATAAATGCTCTGCACCCTTAAACTACAGTTCCCAGGATTCTTGGGGGAAGCCATGACTACTAAAGCGACAGAAGAGTGCTTTAAATGCATGGTGTACATGTTTCTTCATTTTTAACGCTGTAACCAGTTTTTTCCCTGAGGGCTGAACTTGATTTTCAATTTGGCTGCAATCCTTCATAAAGCTTGGCAACATAAATCCCATTTTAAGCAGCCTAACTCTGGATGACTGCAGCCTGAATCTTTAATAATGCTATTAATTGCATCTTATCCTAGCCTTAAGTAGCTACGGGTAATGTAGGCAGTTCTCTGCTGAACCACCTCTTATCCTTGCAACACCCTGTGATGAGTTAGGCTGAGAGATTGTGATTATATTGTGTTTATTTAGTAAACTTATTAGTTACTTGTTACACAGAAGGCCTCCAAAAGACTTGTAACATACTTTAAGCATAAGTTTAAAAAATATTTTACAAGCACAGTCACACAGAAATACGTTCAGATCATAAGCAATACACAAAGCCCCCTGCTCCACTCATAACAGCAGTATAAAGCTCTAGCAGCATGCTAATTACAATCACTGTCCATCAAAAGCCTGGAAAAGATGTATTTTTAGTCAAGGTCAGGAAAGGCACCAAGTAGACCTCATTAATAAGGGGAACCAAACCTGATTAGACCAGGTCTACTCCAGTGTTCCTCTTGGTTAAATGCAAATTTGAAGTCACCTCCTCTGCCCCAATCCTAATCTCACAATCTAACAGCTACTAGCACAAGAGAACACAGCACGGTGTCCAAATCGAATCAAAATAGTTGCACAACAGTATTAATGCTAGCATGCATGCGTTTATGTACTTTCACAACTTGCAGCAATTTCAAATCAACAGCTGTTCAGAAACAGAGCAGGAAGCATGTACAGGTCAGGCTATGAAATATAAAAGAGGCCTTTAGATATTGCATACCTTATGTTCTCCAAGTTCCTTTTGCTTTTGGGCAGGCTTGCAGTATCATATTTAAACAAAACATTGCCCAGTTTAATAAGGAAAGCAATTGGTTCCAGTTTTATATTGTTGGGTGATAGTTAGCCATCCATCCAAGATGACAGTGGTATTACAAGGTCAGAATTTTCTTTTTGCCTTCAGGTAGTCCTTAGAGCAGAGGTGGCTAACCTGTGGCCTGTGGCAGCTTTTGGACTAAAACTCCCATTATCCCAGGATCATTGGGCATGCTGGCTGGAACTGACAGCTGGAATTGTTGGGAGTCCTGCAATATCTGGAAGGCTACAGGTCAGCCACTGCTGAAAAGTATTGAAAGCCTGCATTGTTACCACCAAGTCCTCTGGCTGTACCTGTTTTAAGCCAGAGGTGGGAAACTGGATCCCAATGGTGGGCCAGATCCTTACCTTCCCCACCCCCAGGAGCCAGTTTTGATAGAGGATGCCGTGTCAATCACAATGACAGCAGGTAACCTGTTTTCCTTTGCCCATGCAGTTTGAAGGCAAAGGCATTGTGTTTTGTAAGTGTCATTGACCAGCTAATTAGGCTCACAGTCTGGTGGCTCCTCACCAGTATTTTAAGCAATGATGCCAAAATATCTGTAAAGTGGCAGCTTACAAAGAACAATGCTAACCTATTCATAGTGTAGGCATATATTGGACATATGTGAAGGATACCATTCAACTGCAATAGTACATAGGGCAAAAAACCAACAACACTGAATTTGTAACATTGAAACTAGTAAGTCCATTTCTCATGGAGGCCGTTTCCCATTTCTTCCGTCTCATCTATCTCAACTGGAGATTCAGCACATGAAGAGCCACATTCAGGTATAGGTTCCCGCCAAGACAAGTTTTTTGGCTGCAACATGGGTGTTTTTGATAATTCAAAGCGGATGTCAAAATACTTATCTGACTGTCCTTCTTCTTTTTCCAGTAGCATTTGGTACTCTCCAAAGCAAACCATGCATGTCTCTTGCAACTCAACCTTATTCAGGTAAGCCAGTTCAGCGAGATCCACAAACAGCTTTGTCTTCTTGCTCAAATTCTTAATCTCGAAACCCAGCTTTGAGCTGTTGAAGTGTCTGAAACACTGCAGAGCAAATTGAATACGTGAGGCCCGTCCATCTACAAAGTTAAAGCGGCAGACCTGACCATCTCTTCCAAACTTCACTAGGTCATCTACTTTCACGTGATGTGGCTGGCAAAAATGGAAGGCTTGGAATACGTTCTTTTCCATTTGACTTGGATGATAGACTTTGATATGGAGACAGGTCACAGTCTCTTCTGTTTCTTCAGTTTCAAAGCTGGCCATGGTAGTACTAGTTCTCAGAAAAACCCTGGAAGAAAACATCAACCACAACTTCACACTATTTTAAAAAAACAAACAACCAGAAAGAAAAAATGTAAAAACAAACTACAGTCAGAAAAATGTGTCAGCTCCTCTCCCAGGGCAACAGGCATATGAGCCAGCCACCTTCCCTCTCATGGATCTGCCTGGCACCATCTTACCTGCAGATGCTCCCCCCATCCAATTTTCTTTCACAATTCTAGAACTGAGCATCTACTGACCGGCAATCAAACCCAGGCCGTGGCAGTGAGAGCGCTGAATCCTAACCACTAGACCACCAGGGATAGTTCTGTTACCTCCAGTATCCAATCAGTATACTTCCAAATGCCAGTTTCTAGGGTACAATGACAGGAAAGGACTTTTGCTTGTGATGGCACATTCAGGACAGATAAAATAAAAAAACCTCAGACAGCATGTAGCTAAACTATGGCATTTACTACTACAAAATGTGACCATAGCCACCTACTTGGACTGCTTTCAAAGGGGATTAGAAAAATTCATGGAGGATGAAGCTGCCAATGGCTATCAAAGATAATTATGGAATCACAGAATTGAAGAGTTGGAAGGGCCCCTGAGGATTATTTAGTCAAATCCCCTGCAATGCTGGAAAATGCAGCTGTCCCATACGGGGATCACATCTGCAACCTTGGCATTATCGGCACCGTGCTCTAACCAACTGGGCTATCCAGGCCTTGTTAAAGACGTGTTCCTTGACCAGAAATCAAACCTGGGCCCTGGCAGTGAGAACACCAAATCCTAACCACTAGACCACCAGGGATAGTTCTGTTACCTTCAATATCTGAGTACAGTAGTATATTTCTGAATATCATTTTCTAGGATACAACAACAGGAGTTGTTACATTTGTGTCCTGCTTGTGAGCTTTCCATAGGCATCTAGTTGACCACTGTAGGAACAGAATGCTGTAATAGATGGGGTTTTGGCCTTATGCTGTTGCACTCTACTTAGGCTCCTAGAAACCCTAGTAAAGCTAGCTACAAAAGGAGCAACAATTCAAAATTTGGGTTGGTGACAGAAATCCCTACTGAATTCAACTTACTCCCAACTTAAAACCACACTGGACTGTAGCTATTCACTTTACCCAAACATCTAGCTACATCCTTGATAGCACCCACATTGTTCATAGTTCTCTCTGGCTTCTCACTAGAATGCACTCCAGAAATAACAGTTGTTTCTATACACTACATACTTAGACAAAGCCCACAAGTCTGCTCCTCCACCTGAAGAGCTCTTAACAGCCTCCCCCCATAGCTACACCCCTTCAAAGCTCATACAAAAGCAAACTTTTTGACCACAGTAGTTTCAACATCAGCTTTTCTCTTACCCTGCTAAACTTTGCTACATTACCCAACCTGATGAAGAGTTCTGGTGGACTCAAAGGCTTGCTTGTATTTTTGTGACGTTTTGTTTTGGCCTGAATACCAAGCCAGCTTTTTAAATCAAACATATATACACATACCACTGCCCTTTGCTAAACTTCGTTGTGCTATTCCAGCCTGATGAATGACCTCAAATGACCTGACCTCAAAGTCCTGCTTATTATTTTGCAGCAAGCTGCTTGGTCATAATCAAGGTGGTGTTGGAACTGTTCCAAATAAAAAGGCCACTTTAAACCTTACCCAAAAAAATATGCTAATACAGTACAACCTCCCTCTTCCTCAGCTTACCCTCCGAGAAAGGGGTGCTTGTTGATCTGACAAGTCGAACCAAATATACTAGAAAATGACGCCCCAGGAGGAATGTGGCTGTTTTCCCCCTCCTATTATCTCCCTGCTTTGGTCGAGGTCTGGCTTGCAGAGTGTGCCATCCTCGCCGAAAGCAGTTGCACCAACCAGTCCGATCGCTTGTGTAATTGAACCGGAGGCCCGTCCCACAAGGCCTTGCCGATTAGTAAACCTGGCAGGAATCACACTTTCAGTTTCAGTTTCACTTGCGCTTCCGCCTGAGCACGAAAGCGCAAGGCAAGCGAGAGGTCCGAGCCCAGGCAGCGGGCGCCACGTCTTGGCGCAAACCGAGCGTTGGAATTTCCCCGGCCCCTTTGCCTAGAAAACGCCAGTAGCCAGAGAGCAAGGTGAGCCACCGTTGTCCCCCGTATTGTTATTCTAATTAAAAGCATAACCTCGCCCTACGCCCTTCCACATCCGATTGCTTCCCAACCCCCTTTTTCTTCCTTTTTTGCTGCAGTTGAAAAACAAGCTCAGATTAAAATCTTACGATTCCTGCCCCCCCACCCACTCACTCATTCTCTCTCTCTCTCTCTCTCTCTCACACACACACACACACACACAGAGAGAGAGAGAGAGAGAGAGAGAGATACGTTTACCTGCGCCAAACAATTTCGGAAGGCAGCAAGTTTGGGCGAGCCTGGAGTAGAGGAGCAGAGAAAAGGGAGTCCCCATGTGATCAGATTGCTTCCACATCTCCGTTGGAGAACATGCCCCTTCCTCGCGTCCTTCCGGCCTCGAAAGAGGGGAGGGGGCGCGAGGGAAGGGAGATGACGAGCACCAGTTGAGTTGCTATCTCGACGCAGCAGCTCTGCTCTGCCAGGGGATTTCCTCCTTTCCCTGCGAGGAGGGGGGTAGAGAGCGGGGCGTTAGACGCCCGAGTCAAAAATGTGTGTGTGCAGGGATGATTAGAAACAGTTTTGGCTGCCATCTGGTGTGCAGGCTCTTCTCTTGAAGTCAGTGACAGTTGGTAACGTTAAAGATAACTGCCAAGAGCAGTGGCGGTTCCCAGACTTTTCCAGGCTGCTATACCCCCACACTGGCTCCATGAACTCATCCCCAGTGCTCCCTCTAAAATGCATTATTCAGAATATCCTCCACAGATAGATAAGAGTATTTAAGAAGTGGGGAATCCGGCAAACGTTTTTGCCTGTTAAAAGGTAAGGAGCTGCAGGTCCTTGCAAACAAAACCCCCACTAATGTTGGCATAGCTCCAGCATACAAGTTTTCGAGTGCGTTTTTAAAACCCATTTCTTTGGAACTGCCTTTTCTTAAACAAGGTCTGCATCACTTCTATATTAGGACATTTGACGCTTAGAAAAGCTTCACCCATCATAGTGTCACATGGGAGAAAAATAGGCACAGCCTTCCTTACCTGCCTTGCTTTAGCAGAAGTAACAGGAGTCTACAGTTTCTTGAAGGAATTGCTAGTCCAGGGATGGGAAAACTCTGGCCTCCTGATGTTGTTGGGCTCTCAGTTCCCCTCAGTCTCAGCTAACACAGTCTGGGATGACGGCAGTTGTAGCCCAACAAGATATGGAGGGCCATAATTTCCTCATTGTCATGCTAGTCAATCATTATTTTGAATAGCCAGTGAAGCTCACCTTTGTCACATGCAGGAGGGAAGATGTTACAGAGGAGCAGTGGGTGTTGGGCACGTACGTACAGCAGTTCTATCACCTGACATCATATAGAAAGACTTTACTGTATTTCTGACAGGTTTTTTTTATTATTATTCCTACAATAAAGTAGTGTAGGGACTTTCCCTGCTGTAAAATGACATTGATTGTTACCACTAGCAAACTGGTGACCGTTTTGGGGATCCCTGATGCACTTGTTTATGACTACTTTGGTTCACTCTTGCATTCACAAAATCATTCCAATTAAACACATTTTGGAGATTTATCGTTCAATGGAAAATAGCTGCTCACCTTCCACATCTCTATCTCTCATTAGGGACACCAGAGTTTTATTCACCACACTTGTTAAGGCTGTTACTATTATTGTCATTTATTATATATCAATCACTTCTAATGTGTACTGTTATATGTGACTTCATCTGCAGGATTTCCTTTCTACATTTCCTTTTTTAAAAAAACTTTTTATTAGAGAAGTAGCTTGTAGCCTTTTCTCCAGAGTTTTAAATCCATGATTCTGAGCTAGAGCAGGGGTCAGCAACCTTTTTTCAGCCATGGGCCGTTCCCCTGTCCCTCAGACCATATGGGGGGGCAGACTATATTTTGGGGGGGAAACGAACGAATTCCTATGCCCCCAAAATAACCCAGAGATGCATTTTAAATAAAAGCACACATTCTGCTCATATAAAAACACCAGGCAGGCCCCACAAATAACCCAGAGATGCATTTTAAATAAAAGGACACATTCTACACATGCAAAAACATGCTGATTCCTGGACCATCCGTGGGCTGGATTGAGAAGGTGATTGGGCCGCATCCGGCCCCCGGGCCTTAGGTTGCCTACCCCTGAGATAGAGCCTTCTACTCCCTCTCCCATAATGCCTTGCACCAGCCATGAGACTAGCTATGTACAGTGGTACCTCTGGATACGAAGGGGATCCGTTCCGGAGCCCCGTTCGCATCCAGAAGCGAATGCAACCTGTTTTTGCGCGGGTCACGATTTGCCACTTCCACGCATGCACATGATGTCATTTTGACCATCTGCGCATGTGCGAGAGGCAAAACCCGGAAGTAACGCGTTCCGTTACTTCCGGGTCGCCGCGGAGCGCAACCCGAAAGCACTCAACCTGAAGCAACTTCAACCTGAGGTATGACTGTATAACTAAGCTGTGTTGCAAAATGTTGCAGAGGCCTCTGGACATTCCTTTCTTGAGCAATCTTTATCAGTCTTTCTGTGAACTTCCTGCAAACTGAATTTCACATCTTCTTTCACCTTACTTCCTCATTAAAGCATCAGACTTACAAGAAATTAGTGCTTTTTCAGGTAAGGCGGAAACGTACTCTTTCTGAAGGATGTCTTTATTACTTTATTGTTGGTTTCTATAGAGCTAAGGAAGCTGCTGTCAATGTGTATCTTTCAAGGAGACATTGCTTTATTACTCAGAGAACCTTGGGTTTATTACCCAATACACACACAAATAACCTGATGTGTGGGAATTCTTGTACCTCAGTCCTAACAGACTTTCTTGGAATTTAACAACACTGATGATTTGCAGATACATTTGCTTAACAGGAAGGGCCATAATTGTTGAATTTGCAGTGTCCCAAGCACAGCGGAATGATGAGGAGTACGTGCCACATACTCTATATTACTTTATTTACACTTCAAAGCTGGTAGATTACAGAAAAACATCTTGCCTCTGCCGGAGCAGAGAAAGCATCCTCTCTCCTCTGAAGCATGGAGAGAAACACAGTGTGAACAGTGAAAAACAGGAAACCAGTGTACGTCACATCCAGTCTCCTTTCCCGTGAGAAACTCCAACAGCAACTCTGACTGGAATGTAAACATTGCCTCGTGACAAGCACTTCGCTGCACAGTGAAGAGAGCAGAAACCAACAATAATAAATTCATTAAGCACATGTTTGTAGAAAATATCCGTACTTCAACTTCTGGCATCTCCAGGTAGGGCAGAGGAAGACTCCTGAGTGAGTCTTTGCTTTGCTGTGCAGTGTAGACCAGGAACTGGAAACCTCAGCCCTGAGGGCCACCTATGGCCCTCCAGTTCTCTCTACCTGGTCCTCAGGACTCTCCCCAGCCTACTCCCTCTCTCCAGGCCACACCCCTCTTTGGTCCTGTTCCCCCCACTTCTCAGGTGCCTTTGCCTGACTGGAATTTGCCCTCCCATTTTCTTGGATGGAAAAACGTGGAGCCAGGGAGTTTGGGATGAAACCTGTTCAATTATTTTAAAACTTAAATATCACTTTTCATTTATAAACTTTGCATAAACCTCAGAGCAACTCTCAATATATACACATAAAACTATTACAATTATTAAGTAACAACAATCAAACATCCATCATATAATTATGTGCTGGAAGCTGCCCAGAGTGGCTGGGAAAACCCAGCCAGATGAGTGGGGTATAAATAATAAAAGTATTGTTGTTTTAGTAGTAGTAGTAGTAGTAGTAGTATTGTTTTAGTAATAGTAGTGTTGTTGTTGTTGTTGTTGTTGTTGTTGTTGTTGTTGTTGTAGCTGTTGTTGTTGTTATGTTCCAGACACCAAACTATTTTTGCACTTGCTCTACAAACTGGATTCAGCAGGTGCAAGCCATAGTTTACCAGTCTGGACAAAGCAGTAAACATTAGTTTGTCTGAAACCAGGATTAAAGGTAAAGGTAAAGGTACCCCTGCCCGTACGGGCCAGTCTTGACAGACTCTGGGGTTGGTGCGCCCATCTCACTCAAGAGGCCGGGGGCCAGCGCTGTCCGGAGACACTTCCGGGTCACGTGGCCAGCGTGACAAAGCTGCATCTGGCGAGCCAGCGCAGCACACGGAAACGCCATTTACCTTCCCGCCAGTAAGCGGTCCCTATTTATCTACTTGCACCCGGGGGTGCTTTCGAACTGCTAGGTTTGCAGGCGCTGGGACCGAGCAGCGGGAGCGCACCCCGCCGCGGGGTTAGAAGGAAGAAATTGTCACATGCCCAGGGCTCAGCACTGTGTGGTTTACAGGAATCCAGCACTCCTGAAATTTTTGAACAAATAAGTTCTGTGAAAAAGGAATAGGTGAATGGAAAGGTTTAGGCAATAAATATACTGGAAAGATGTTTTTATCTTACAGTGTTTGAAATATATATTTGTCACAATACAGCCAAAATTAATCACTTTTACAGCAGTTTGATTCTTTGGAATGAAATCAATACTTATAAATATGTCCTGTTACATTTAATGTGCTTGAAAAATGTTCTCCACTGATTTCCAGAAAATCCATTTAAAATCTGCATATGTTTGAAATGCACATGAACTGTTCACAAGCAAAATATTGGAAGTGAAAGGAAGAACAAGGTTTAAGAGGAAATGGGGGAATCTGAAGAGTGGAAGCTGATCACATGTTTCAATTTACCAAGTATGGAAACTATAGTTAAACTGAAAGAAGCATATAAAAATTTGAGCAGGGAAGTCTTGTTTTCTCTAACGGGCAGATATATATCCACCTCCAAATAATAAAAAGACACTATTTTCTTTTCAAAGATCCATCCTATCACTCTTTAGTTTAGACAAACTCTCCATAGGTCTTCAAGAAAGTCTATTCCAGTGTATTTGCTTCCCAGTCTCTAGATGGCAATGTTGCCTCAGACATACTCACCATCGATGCTTTGTCCATGATGCTTTCTTTGTTTGTTCTTCTGAAGGACTCAGTCCTTCCTTAATAAGAAACTGATCCTGCCAGGATTTCTGCACGTGACTGCTTTTGTACACAAGAGTAATCTCACCAAGCTCGACACAAGTCCTCGCGTGCATCTGTTTTGACAAGATCAGGGTTGAAAGTTCTGGACTGACAACCATGGAGACTAAATCCTCTGTTCACCCAGAGAGCAGGTGCAGAGGCAGCAACGGCAGATGCAACACAAGCTTCCTCTTCTTCATTCTCCAGCAAACCCAACAGTGAGATTGTGGCTGTAATTGTTTTTGAGAATCAGAAAGTACGACAATTGAGGAATTATACCCAGGAGAGAGAAAAAGTGAAGAATGAGTGACAAGTGAGGTATTCTCTTGGAAACAATGCAGAATAATGTGAGATGTGGAAGGAAAGCTTTAGCAAGGGATCAAGGATAATAATCTAAAATCATCACATCAGTGGTTCAAAATCAATGAGAAATAGAAAAGAAATTATATAGGAAGGAGTGAAATTCTGATTCCAGGTCAGCAGATCTCATGAAACAGAAATACAGTGGTACCTTGGGTTACAGACGCTTCAGGTTACATACGCTTCAGGTTACAGACTCTGCTAACCCAGAAATAGTACCTTGGGTTAAGAACTTTGCTTCAGGTTGAGAACAGAAATTGCAGTGCGGCGACAGTGGGAGGCCCTATTAGCTAAAGTGGTGCTTCAGGTTAAGAACAGTGTCAGGTTAAGAACGGACCTCCGGAACGAATTAAGTACTTAACCCGAGGTACCACTGTATTGAAAATCATTTTAGTTGCATATTGTTTTAAAAAGTAATTTACTGAAGCCTAGGTCGCTGTGTTTGAAATAAGTTCAGTTGGGCTTATAGGAGTGTGCATAGGTGTGCAAGCTTTGTGTGAAAAGTTTAGGCACCTGCTGGAGCTCACACCCACTTTACTCTTCCCCAGTAGTTTCAAGTCAGTGCAGCACATCAGCTAAGCAAAAGTCATCATGGTCATTGCTTTCTCTTTAACCACGGTCTATAGCCAAGACCAAACCTTGGTGAATGTGATGCCATGAATCCTGTACCCAAAGTGTTATTTCATTTCATTTCTCGGATTAAGTTCAGACCTGCGCCTTCCCAATTTAGCACACTGCTGCCTCGAATAATTCAGAAGTAACCTAGAGGCGTTTGCTTGCTTGCTTGCTTGCTTGCTTGCCTGCTTGCTTGCTAAAAATCTTTATAAATCGCTTAATATTTGAAACATCTTTAAGTGGTGGGCTATGTAAACAGTATCATTAAAACAAAAATGCAACATATAAACAGTAAAACTGTAAATAACAACAGGGTCCAGAACTTCATAGGAACATAAGGAGCTGCCTTATATCAAGTTAAACCATTGGTCCATCTAGCTCAGTATTGTATTCATTAACTGGTAGTGGCCAGCGGCTCTCCAGGGTTTTTGACAGGGAGCTTCTTCAGCCCTGTGTGGAGATGCCAGAGTTTAAAGCTGGAATCTTCTTTGCATAAATGCTCTGCTCCATCACAGACTTACAACCATTCAGTGCTGGTTTTGCTGGATATTTTCTGCCATATGGCTAGGAAGAAAGCTGTGATGGACACCCCAAGAGGTCCCTCTGCTAGCTCTACTTGTCAACAAATCCCCATAGGCCATTAGTTTTCATAGAATTGTAGAGTTGGAAAGTACCCCAAGAGTGATCTAGTCCAACTCTGCAATGCAGGAATCCTTTGCCGAACATGGGGCTTCAATCCATGGCCCTGAGATTAAGCGTCTCTACCAACTGAGCTTCCCCAGTTTTGTAGCTGGCTGCATTGTTTGTTCTATGAAATCAGTATAACCGTCCTTGGGAATTGTATCTTGGTGAGAGTTGCAGTTCCTTTTGCAATGAGAGTGAAGGAACAGAAATAAGAGAATCAGAGTGGTCATGAAGACAGAGCAGGGCTTCAACGGAAGAGATTTGCCTTCAGAAGCTCTCAGGAATGAATCCATCAAGCTGTTGTTTCTCCTCAGCATTGGTTTGAGAGCTTTTGCCTACATGCCCTGCATGGATTTCCCAAAAATGTCTGGTTGGTCATTGCACAGAAGAAGTGGCTCTCTGCATTGGGAGTTAGGCCTCCTTTAGCAATAAACAGCAGCTGGGGGGGGGGAGGAATTGGGTGGTGCTTTGTATAAAAGCCCTTGCCCCTCAATAAGACACTTTTTCCTTGACCAGTTAGATTCACGTAGTGAGAGAGGCAAAGCCTTCAAAAAGTTCTGCAGAAGGAGCAGCCGAGAAGGAGAACCCAAAGGCTGGAAAGAACTAAAGCAAACATTCTTGAATTTTCGGGTGAGGGAATATTGCAGGCCCTTTCCAAACGGTATTTTTGTGCCAAAAATGTTGGCAAGCACAGCCGTAAAGTAGTGGTGAATGCACAGCCACAGCACTCCACTCTACTGTAGAAAAAGGGTTCAGAAAGAGTAAAAGCCAGAGCCAACTGAAAAGTGTAGGGAGAATTCAGGAGGGCTCTTCACCCGAACATCCTTTTCCCAGCAGAGTGCCAGGAGCTCTTTAATGGCCACAGCTGCTCATGAGGACTACAAAGGCTAATAACCGTATCATGAGATGAGTCATAAACAACACACGGTGGTTGTCACAGTCATGTCCTTCAGCAGCGCATCTCATCTGGAGAGACCTCCGGTAGATTGATTCCTTTTATACCCCAATGCAATGGTTTGGCACACTCACACATCTAATTACCAATACCACGTTACGCAATTTCATGTTGAGTGCATGTGGGTTTGTTGGTTTGTTTGTAAAGGTCTTTAATAATAGCCAATATGCTGTTTTAATAGAGGCAGATTGAAATTCAGAATAGGTGTCCCCACATTCCTGATTGCACTGAACCTTCTTACAGGACATTGGCACCAGCATTTTAAAGAGTCAGTCCTTTAGTCCACGTAGGGAAAGGGTTAGGTTAGTCCAGGGTTCCCCAAACTTGGGTCTCTAGCTGTTTTTGGACTACAACTCCCATCATCCCTAGCTAGCAAGGCCAGTGGTCAGGGATGATGGGAATTGTAGTCCAAAAACAGCTGGAGACCCAAGCATCGGAAACCTTGGGGTAGTCCATCCCTCCTTCACCAGGCCACTTGCCTGAAGGCCCATTTTTAACTAACCTGCTTACAGCCTAGAATCCTGCATTTCTGTGCTAGTTATGAAGCACAGGGCTTCATTTCCTCTGTAGTCAGCATGGAAACTCAGGCTACTAATCTTATAGCAGACCTGCAGCGGGGAGCAGGGGTTGCTTGGTTGTTTGCAGGCTAGTAACTTTTGTGAACTTATTTACAAGGCTGATTCTGGGAAATCTTTGGAAAGTGTATTTATGTGGATCGAAGTATTCATAAGTCTTGTTTTTTTCAAGAAAAACCCCAAAAGTCTGTCTTTATGGACATGAGTAGCTAAAAATGCCACATGATTCAGGCCAAAGAGGATTTTCGCATTGCACAGCTTGAAAAGCTATTTATTTATTTATTTATTTATTTATGTTTCAACAAAGGCACCATTTATAAGTCTCGGATTCCTTAATATTCACTCAGTTTAATTACACCCTTTTATTTTGTACCCACTTTAATCTGTGAAGTATTAGTGTACAAGTGTGTCCACCAACGAAAAGGTTACACTGTGGAATGGAGTGTTGTTCAGGATGCCAGCCAGCCAGTTATTGCCTTTTGGGGAAGCCTCCATTCCATTTTCTCTTCATCTGATTTTCTATTCTGTGGTTATTTAACCTCAGTCCTCATTCAGTTTTTTGTGTGGGGAGTGGTCCCCTAACCTTTTTGTTTCCCCTCCACACTAACTTTTATTATATTTTTGCAAGCCTTTTTGAGTTTTCCAAAGCTATTTTGTCTATATAAGGATTGGTAAATGAATTAAGGTCACTGCTAGTATAGAGGATGCTACCCGTCAAAAGCTGTATTCTGTATACAGCAGAAGATGACTTTTATTTTTGCATGTTATGATTTTTTGTCCAGTGTGATGTTAAACAATCTATTCCCTTTCAATTATTGCTTTCCAAACAATGTAAATTCTAAATGCAATATGCAACATTTACTCGAATCTTGTTTGGTGCAATTTATGAGTTGGTGGTTAGAAATGATATAGGAAGTGTAACATCATCTTTCTCTCATGAGTGGTGTGACCTTGCTTGGAGGGGTGGGGTAGTTTCTGTCCTCTTGTAAAAACCCTTCCTCATGAAAAAACAGTGGGCTTTCACAACACAGAAGGGGCATTGGTTTATAGGCCTGTGCATGGTCTCACAAGAGAACACTGTTCAATAGGCTTCAAAGCAATTCAGCTATGGCATAACTGTGGCTGGGCCACATGTAATATAGCCTGTAGCTCTTTAAAGAGGATTAGCTTCAGATCAGGAGGAGTATTCATCGCTGGGTTTCATGTAAAGCAGAATATGCTAATGAAATGGAAATGTCTACAGCAAACATTGCATGATAACATAAACCCTCGAAACTGAGCTTAGCGCCTTGATAGTCCACTCTGAGAGACAAATTTCTTTATCTTCATGTTAATCAGATGGGCAGGGGTGGGTGGGAGGGAGAGCATGATTTTACCACAGTAAACCCTCTGAGGTAATTTATAGTTTCTCCACCACCACCAGCATATTAAGTCAAGCTAAATTCAGTGGTGCTTTGCCCCCCCCTATTTTGTATATGGTTTAGTTAAAGTAACTAACAGGCACCCTAAGACGAATTGATTCACCATGAAAAGCTATTTTTGCTTTTATTTTTACATTCCTGGAAAGCATGCTATAATTTAAATCGGCTGGAGAACCTGTGGCCTTCCAGAGGTTGTTGGACTCGAGCTCCCATCAGCCTCAACCAGCATGGACAGTGGTCAAGGATGATGGGAGTTGTAGTCCAGCAATATCTGGAGGACCACCAGTTTTCCACCCCTGGTGCAACATGACAAAGAAATGGAGAAGCAAGGGTTCTTCAGATGAATGGACAGGACTAAATGCAATGCTAAAATTATAATGGTATTGATGGTGTTCTAATGCTAATAATGGGTGGGATTCAACTATTGTCATTGTTATTATTATTTATATACCATCCTTCATCAAGAGATCCCAGAATAAAATATAATTATTTACACAACTACATAATTAGACCAAAGCAACAAATCCGGCTAGCAGAAAACTGCAGAAGAGCTTCTCCTAGCATAGCAGGGCTCCCCGGCTCCCCTGCATTCCTAGGATGCCCCTGTTCTAGATTGGGGGTGGCATTCTAGAACAGAATGCAGGAGAGGCAAGGGTTGGCGGTTCTGTCTGGCTAGCTGGAATGCTTACACTGATTGAACCATTGCCATAGCACCATGTTAAAATCCAATAATAATAATGAGCTTAGATCTATTTAAAGCGTTTTTTTTCCACCACTCTGTTTTTACTGTTCTTAATTACTGTTACCATGATTTCTTCTTAACCCGTGCACAACCAACCCATGGTCAGGTCTGAGCAGCATTTGGTCCCAGGCCAAACCTAGCATGGCTTGTTCCCTCATCCCCAAGTGATCATCTTCCAGGAGAATGGCCCTTGGTGTCAAGACAGGGTTGTGTGGGCCACCAAAGAAATGTCCAGATTATTCTAGATGTTGCATTCTAAATGCAAATGTGGCCTATGTTTCTATCTCCACTCTACATATGCCAGTGCTCTGAAGCCATGCTGAAACCTGGTTGTTGCCTGGGACAAATGTAGGCTTGGGTGGCATGTCTGAAAGCGCCCACTTTTCTCATTAGGTTTCTATCAATGAATTCTTCTATTCATTAGTCCCACATTCTGCCTACCCTCCATATGCACTTCCATTAGGGCAGGGGGAATTTACAAAGTAAAAGAAATACGTGGCCAAAGGCAGAATCTTGAGGGAGTCATAATTTAGAGAACAAAAGCACCTGTTGTTTCCCCTAGTAATGACCTTAAAAGTACAAGTTTGGACTGTTTCTCTCTAAATACGACCATCTCACAAGACATGGCTGCATGTGGAAAAGGGAATCGACATTAAGAGCAATAAATTTGAAAAGCTCATTAAAAAGACATAATGAATTTGGTACACCACATATTTCTAGATCAAAGTTACCTTTGAAGTGACCAAACTCCAGCCTGTGAATCAGTGAAACTGCTTCCTTTCTGTTCTGATCTTACTTGGTGGTGTCCAATAAAACAGAAGTTAAGGAAATTGTTGTTATCTGAATATGGCTAGAAGGAGCCATCTCTGAATGACAGTCTTGTCCCAAAGCAACAATCGTGGAAAGGCCAAGTGACGCAAGGAATAAGGTTGTTTTTTGAGTTAATCTTTTCCTGCAGCCGTCGTCACCCGCAACTCCCGTCCACTTGCTGTGTGAAACAGCGTAGTCTTTGTCAACGTTAACAGGGTCTGGGAAGACTTCTCATTCATGAATATGTATCATCAGCTCTCCATGTCTACAGAGACAAACCCTTCAAAACTGCAATAACCACCGCCTCCCCCCCCCCCCCTCCTCTCACCAACCAACCAGCCGCCCAAATCCTAAGCTATTGGGCTGAGGGAGCTGAAATGCTAGCAAGTAATGTGAGCTCACGCTTTCGAAATGAACTAGAGGAACTTTCTGCTCTAAACCTTTCTTAGGACTCGTCGAAGCCTATAGAACACTTTCATTCTTCATGGGCAAATGGGCAAAACTTGCCATGACCTCTCAAGGGGAAAGAAACACTTTTGCATTTTAGTGTTCTAGCCTCAAGCATGAATAGCAAATGTTTCACTGCACACTGTACCGGTAGCGTGTTTTCAGTTCTTTTGCAAAACTAGCTGCATCTCAACTTCTGAGCTGTAAACCACATAACGCTCACAAAGTTCCTCACATTAAATAGTCAGTCTGATGCGAATAGGGCTTCTCGCGTGAATCCTCACACACAGTGCTTTTTTCTAAAAAAATGTTTAGGGGTACTTTCATTTTCCTACCCTTATTGAAATACTGTCCCTCAATGAGGCCAAACTTAAATTCACAAATGTTTAGGGGTATGCGTACCCCTGCGTCCCCCCAGGAAAAAAGCACTGCTCGCACATGTCAATATTTAGGTTGCTTCTAGGCGGCCTCTTTATTGAGCGTTATCTTAATTATTTTGCAGAAAGTTTGTAGGGAGGTTATATGATGCCATGTCAAGCAATTGTTATTCCACACTTTCATGTCAATTTACAGTACAGTGGTACCTCGGGTTAAGAACTTAATTCATTCTGGAGGTCCGTTCTTAACCTGAAACTGTTATTAACCTGAAGCACTACTTTAGCTAATGGGGCCTCTTGCTGCCGCCGCCGCGCCGGAGCACGATTTCTGTTCTCATCCTGAAGCAAAGTTCTTAACCTGAGGTACTATTTCTGGGTTAGCGGAGACTGTAACCTGAAGCGTATGTAACCTGAAGCGTATGTAACCTGAGGTACCACTGTATTTGCAAACAGGCATTTTCTTTCTGGAAGCAACTAACACTCCATTACCCTCCGCCTCACCCCTGTTACGCCCCCCGTTCTGCCCTCTTGCGAGTCCAAAAGCACCTCCGGGTGTCGGTGTGTAATACATATAAGCTAATGTTGAATGAATATGTTTTATATGTTTTTAAAGATCTAAATATTTTGAGGAACGGATGTAAGATGGTTAAAGCCTATCAGATGTGTTTTGTATTTAGGCTTAATTAATAACCTGAACACCTTTAGGCTGCAATCCTATACATGTTTATTTGGGAGTAACTGTATGGGACTTACCTCTGAGTTGACATGCATAGACCTGCACTGTCAGAGACTTGATGCTCTCCAATAATCAAAGCTCTTCAACCAAACTGCTTTTCAAAGTCTTAAATTCCCCTACTTTCAATTGCACACTTTTCACCAGTTTGCATAAGGAAAGCTACATAGCAGCAGTGATGCAAGCGAAGAAAAATGATACTGTGGAACTATACTGTATAACTATGGGTCAAGACTATAGTATGCTTGCACAAAACTAAAGAAAGGAATATCCCAGCAAGGTAAGATTAATGGAGAAAATCCTGCATAGCCTGTTATATTAAATTTCTATGTCATGTACAGATAAAACTTTGAGGACTAATATAGCCTAGTGGACAGAGTGCTGTATTTAGTCAAAGTGGGGTATGAATTAGCTCTCAGCCTTAATTTGCTTTCTGTTATAACAGCTAACTCACAGGAAGGGAAAAGATAAAAGAGCAGTCCTTATGCCAGCTGGAGTAAACTGAATGTCCTGTAACATATTCAAACTCCCAGCTATAAAGAAGTCAGAGGAAACAGGCCTCTGAATACCAGTTGCTGAAAACTGGTGCTGCTGCACTCAGATCCACTGGCAAGCTCTTCTTACGTTCTTAAGAAACAAAATATAATTAAGTTTTGCATTTTAGTCTACTAGTATCCCAAATGAATAGCAAATGTGAGCAAATCATGTTGTAAGGAAATATTATTTCAAGGAAAAGATGTAGCTCAGTGGCAGAGCACATGTTTTTAATGCAAAAAGGTCCCAGGTTCTGTCCCTGGCATCTCCAGGTAAGATGGGAAAGACTTCTATCTGAAACCATGGAAAGCCACTGCTGGTCAGAACTGACAGTACTGCATGGACCAATGGGTCTGAATCACTATAGACAAGTTTCCTGTGGTCCTGTAGAGGGAAGCATTATGACCCAATGGTTATAGGCTGCTTTGAACATTATGTTTTTCGCAACCTAGTTGCTAGGAGACTGGGGCTACAATCCTATGAACTTTTTTGTGGGAGTAAGCCCCACCGAATACTGCAGTACATAAATCCAAGTTAAAAATGCATGGGATTGTGCTGTGAGTTTTTAATCCAGAAGGCCTTTGAGTCTCTCCTCTGCCATGAACTCGCCTTCATTATACGCCTTTAGGTACCAGGCAAAAACGTTCCTCTTCAACCAGGCCTTTGGCTGATTACATCTGACACCCTATTAAATGTGTGGGGAGCGGGTTTTCTTTTTATTATGTATTTTGTGTGCTTTTATCTTGTACTTTTATGTAGGGAGCAGCCCTGAGATCTATGGGTGGAGTGCAGTATACAAATTTAATAAACAACAACAACAACAACTTACTCTATAGGTGGCCTTATACCAATCAGTGTCCCACACCCGCAGTCTGCTGATATGGATAAAATGGTACTCAGCTGTCTTTTGTGTGTGCATGCTTTAAAAACAATGTTATTGTGCAGAGTCCCAAACAGACCATCATATAATTAACTGCATAATCCACTTAATCCCTCAGGCCTGGGGGTTTTCCACCCCTGTCATAGAAAATAGTAGGAACGGCTTTAGACATAGTATTTATACGTGTGTGTGTGTGTGTGTGTGTGTGTGTGTGTGTCACATAGAAGATGGAGCCAGCTTGTTTTCTGCAGAGGGTAGGACCCAAACAAATGGATTCAAATGACAAAAAAAGGAAATTCCAGCTAAACATTAGGAAGAACTTTGTGACAGTAAGAGCTGAGTCCCTGTAAGGGAAAAGGGTGGGATAATAATAATAATAATAATAATAATAATAATAATAATGGCAGTGTTTGGAAGTAGAATAGACTACCTCAGAAGGTGGTGGACTTTCCTTCATTGGAGAATTTTAAACAGGTTGGCTATCCATCTGTCAGGGATTCTTTAGCTGTGATTCCTGCCTTGCAGGGGTTGGGCTAGATGACCACTGGGGTCCCTTTCAACTCTAAAATTCTGTGATTCTAATTAACCTCAGTGATAACGAGTTTTTTGGGGGAAGTGCATAAATGACAGCAACAGAAATGGGGTAGCCTGCTTTATAAAGGTCTATCAGGTATACAGTGCTTCCCTAATATCTAATATAACCCAAGTCCATCTCATAAAGCTTAATCTCTATATTTTCTTTTTAAAAAAAATACAATCTCCTCTCTGCTCCAGGCTACTCTTGATCTCATTTCTAAACACAAGAACTTCTGCTTCTGCTGAGGGAAGGGGGTAGGGTAGACTGTGCAGGAACCAGCCCTCCTCGCCCCCTCCCCGTTTTCCCCATTTTGCCTGTTAATTGGCTGAGACCACCAGAATTTGGAGGACACAGATGTCACTGATAGTTTGCCTAGGGAGCACATTCATGCCCATCTGTTGCAGTCTAGAAGGCTGTTCATACATCCACAAGGCCTTCATTTAATTCTTGTCAGAAAGTAATGTAAATCCCGTTTACCTCAGAGGTCGCAGCCGAGATTTATGCCAATGAGCCCCTTGCAATTTACACACACGCACACTGTAGTTCTATAGGAGAAAAGAAACCCTTTCATGTGGGTGCATATTAACAAGAGAGCTTGCCTTAGGAAAGTCTGTCCCTGAGTCAGGGTTTTCCTTATTTTAATACAGCCGGTGCCGTTTGGTATACGAGGCTTACAAAAAGAAAAAGCGTTTAAACTTGAAACCAGCAAACGAGTAAGATGGCAGCAGAGCCTCAAGCAAATAGCCATGCTTCATCTCTCATTCAGCACATTACAAATGAAATATCCTACCAATTTCTTGCTGTGGTTTCAACATATGCCAGTGGGGAGAAGTGCTGGCCTATTTGTGAAAGAAAAGAAAAGATTTAGTTTTCTGCTTGGGATGGTATTTACACCAGTGTGTTCAAAGAGCTTGTGTTTTATTTAAGGAAATCCTGCAACCAAGTAACAAACAAACAAAGAGATAAGCTCATCAGGTATAAATGTGTAGAAAAGTGAATAATGATAATCCAGTTAATATCATCTAGACCTCCCTGGCTCATCTACAACCCACAGTACACATCACAATAAATCTGTTTTAAAAACTTGCAGCTTCCCCACAAACTGTATGTGTTGTGTGGTATATTCCAACATTTCAAATCATATATTGCTGTAATATTATGCAGTATCATTTATGATACCATATTCTTACCTCAGATTTACATTTAACTTCAAACTACGGTTGTAGGAAAGTATAGAAAAAAGAAATGCAGCGCTGCTCGTTTTGATAAGGAGAGAAACCTCATTAACTTGAAAGTTAAAATTTAAATCTGACCTTTTCAAAGGCCAGGCGTTTGGTGCTCAGCCCTGCTCTCCCTCTGCAGGGCCATGGGACTCATGCTATTGAATTCCAAAGGGAGCAAAATCTGGCCCTTTAGAATGGCTAGATGCAAAGTGCAGTGTAGCGTAATAACATGGGTTCAAAGTGGCTTTGACAAGCACATACTTCAAAGTGCTGAAGGGGCAGGGGGAGAATTTGTACTTGGCTGTACATTTGGTATATCATTTTAAAATGTGGCTCTAATATTGCAGCCCTATACTTTTCTACTCAGAAGTCTGGCTGAGCTTAGCAACGTAAGCAGGTATATAGCACTGCAGCCTAAATTTGCTTTTTAGGTGACCTGCAGCGGAGAGCAAAAAGGCTGCATACACACCATGTTGAAAGGAAAACAAGAATTAAATCACTAAAATTAGCCACTGGTGAGGAAACTATCCCAGATAATAGCTACGGTTCAGCACAGCCTTGCCTAGATTTGCATGACCAAATGCCTAGGAGAACAAGATCTGTTTTAACCTGGCACCAAAATCTCACCAGAGCTAGAGCATTTCTTGCCACCAACGGAAGGGAATTCCTCATGGAAGTCAGGGAACTCTCCAGAATGACCTAGAATTTGCCACGAGGAGCTGCAAGTGAGATGAGGAAACCAGCAAAAGTTAGGTGGGGGCAGCTTCTGCAAAGCCACATTCTCTGTCATTCCAGAAGTTTCCGCCAACTCTCATGAGTGACAGGCAGTGGGGACTAAAGTGCTTACACAGGTGGGTAAGTAAAGCTTTGTTCCGCAAGCAGAGTTCTTGAATCCAAGCTTGTATCACTCTTGAAGTTACCCCTGATTGAAGCCAGGGCCAGAGTATGGACAGATCAGAATGGGGAAATTCTGTATGCCTCATTGTATCATAGAGTTGGAAGCGATCCCAATGGCCATCTAGTCCAATGCAGGAATATTTTGCCCAATGTGGGGCTCAAACCCACGACCCTGAGATTAAGAGTCTCATGCTCTACTGACTGAGCTATCCCATCAGTTTGAATTACTTACATATAGTGGTGTTTGTGAAAGTGATTCTTCTCCACTGACCCCAATCTTTTACTTGTTTGGAGACTTTAGAGAAGAAGGGAATACGCACACAACCCCAAAAAGGGAAATAAGAAAACCCTTAATGTTAGTAATGAGCCTTGTGCTTCCAGATGTTGCAGTTCCCCAAGTAATTTAAACATCACTCCCTCCCCTCTCAGCTTTGCAAAAGGTTCCTTACACGACTAAAAGATTTGTATAATCACCAGAGCCTCCATTCATGGGCCACCATAATTTTCCACCCAGAGAAAGGGGAAGTTTCAGTGTAGCACTTAAAATAATTAAAAATGTTTATTTGAAAGTCAAAACAGCCCTGGCCCTAAATAATGATTTGCTTTTCTCAATTGACTGTGCTAAGTCCCCACCGGACACTCCTGGGACGATCTTTATTTGTTCCCTGTTGGGATTAATCCATAAATGCAGTCTCCACGTGGAGCTCCTTGGGTCTTTGTTTCTTCCTCCTCATTGGTCTCTCTCGAATTGTAGCATAGCCTAAAGATCAAAATGAGGATGAGGTTTATTTATTTATTTTTGCCTTGAGAGCGAAAAGGGCTTAGGGGTTTTAATTGGTTTTTCAAAATTTTATACAGTGAATATGGCTCCGATATTGCACCCAGTTTTTAAAGAAAGTAACGTTAAGAGTTGCCAGATGAGTAATGCTGCGTGATTTTTTATTTTGTTTTGTTTTTTGCAGCAAGAACAACAAAGAGTCTCGTGGGCACCTTAAAGGCTAACACAGTCTTTTGTAGGCCAGAATCCACTTCCTCAGGTGCATGAAACGTAACAGAGGAAAACACTTCCTGCATCTGATGAAGTGGGCCCTTGTTCGCAAAAGCTTATGACACGATAAACTTGTTATCCTTCAAGCTGCCACTCCTTGTTGTTTGATAAAATTGTGAAGATCACCTATGTAAATAGGGATTCTCACTGGTTTGTAATGATTAACTGATGTTGGAAACAGTCCTCTAAAATGGAATGCGGAAGCTGTACAATGTTACAGCCTGAGGCTGCATTCACACAGCAGTTTATTCTGTTTCCAATATTCCAATGTTAATTTTTGCATTATATTTGGGCATCAAATCCACTTCCAGAAATCTAGCAGAAGTTTAGTGCTCATTTCTGTGCTAATTGCTTCCAGAAACAATCCATTTGCAACCCCATTAAACCAGAAAATTGTGGCAGTAAAGTGACAAAATTTGGGGCAGTATACCAGAAGATATACTGAAGACTAAACGACTAAACAACAACAACCAGAAGATAGTTGTTTCCTGCCATTTTCATGGGTGATGCATCATGTGCGAAATGCTTGGGGCAGCAGTGGCATCGTCCAGTGATATCTGTTGTTGCATCGCACTGCATCCATCAGTGTGAATGAAATTCAGCGTGACATTGGTAAAACACACACACACACATACATACACAGAGAGAGAGAGAGAGTTCCATGACACAACTAGTACCACAGTGTGAAGGGAACATTAGAAAACAGATACACTACCATTATAATTAGGAATACTTGTTCCCCCCATATCTAAATGCACTCCATGTCTCCTTCATTAAACTTTGGAGTCTTTTTTCCTTGTGGATCCTTCATTGTTCTAACTCAAATGCTTTTGCAGGATAGTGTACATCTTTCGCATTGATCGGCAAGTGGCTACAGTTCAGTTTGCATCTTTCATGTTAGCTGACACAGTTTACATATGCCAGGCCTGAGTCACACAAACCTTTTAACACGGTGAGTGGTGGGTACTGAATCTCTGACAAGGGAACCATCCGATTACATCACCAGGCACCCACAGAAACCACCTTATTTGCAAACAGGCGTTTTCTTTCTGGGAGCAACTAACATGGAATTGAGCACTAAACTTGCACTCTAGCCTACTAAAGTTCCAAGTGAGGCTTTTACATCCTGTGAAAGCTCAAGCATCATGTGGAAATTTAACAGGGAAAAGTCATGAAAAGTGCCATTTGAATGCAGCCTGAGGTTCACCAGAATTTTCCAGATAATTGGGGGGAGAACTAGATATCAGGGTGTTGGTTCCCCTGCTTTCTGTTTTTCATAATTCTTTTGTTTTGCCCCCATACAGCAGCATAGCAGGGAAAACTGAATGGTGTCTTTTTGTTGACTGGGAAGTTAGCAGGGGATTGCCTCTCCCCATCCACCATGTTGTGCGTACAATTATCCGAGCACTTGTTCCCAAAGTGCTTCCTACCGTCTCCAGAAAGAGTATGTGATGTAACTCAGCTAGCATTTCTAGAAATCACGGTGATTCGCTGCAGAGCAAGGTTAAAAGGTCTCGAAAACATGAGGGTTCCAGCATAAAGCACTTGACTGCATGGAACCAACATGTGTGCAAATGGATTCTATGTGTGCGCATGTGGCTGGCCACTTCACTGTTTGGGGCTTTTTACAGGGGTATTGAAAAGCAACCTCCTCTCTCCATGCTGTGGTACACGGACCCCAGAGTAATTTCACACCCTTCCCTAATAAATTCCTCTGAGACTGTCATGTACTTCCTCCATTATCCCTCCCTGCTTGAGCCTTGCCGATAATTGATGATGTTTTAGTTAATCATCCTTCCCCTTCCTTTGTTCACCAGGTATCTTGGCCTAGAAAGGATCCTTTTCATTTAGAATTTGTGTCTTCTCCTCGGTAATTGATCGCCATACACCCAAAGACGCGCACACCCCACCCAATTTTCAAGAGAGCAGCATGGATAATCAAAGAAGGATGGCCGCTCTGTTGCAGGAATGCAAACAGATGCTGGATCAGATCTCACCAGAGGTGCAGGACCAGTCTAAGAGAGACGAAAGCAGGCATCAGCAGTACAGAGGTGAGATCCCAGAGACAAGTTCTGGGTGCAAAACAGCCAACTGCCCTAAACTTCCACCCCATCCCCGGCCTGCCCTATTTACCCCCCCCCCCCAATCTCCTAGCAGATAAGTGTCAAAAGATTACTGGATTTCTAGGACATGAATGGGATGTGAGCTAGGAGGCAGGCAGGGAAGGAAGCCCACTTTGTACCAGTGAATTGCTGTCAGTTCTCATTTAAAGCTTCAGTAAACATGAGGCTATAAGGAGCGGTTTTCATTTAAGAAAAACAATGCTTCCAAAGTTTGGCGATGCACATAAATTTCAATTATAAAAAAGGGGGAGGGAAAATAATGCAACTTCTGAATGGCGGCTGTTTGCTGTCCTTTCACTGAGAGTATATCCCCTTCATTAAAGCATTTGACCGTTTCCCCTAATGCAACTCCCTGCATTTGAATTCCCAGATATTTTTCTCTCTGTATAAAAGTTCATCATCTACAAAAGTGTTTTGAAAATAAAAATGGTTCAGGGTGCTAGAGGAACATTTGCAGGCAACGGATACTTTGAAGAGCGGTACGTAAATACCAGTGACACATTGAAAGAGTTTTTGTTTTATTGAATATGATATGAAAAAGAAACCATTTATTGAAATAAGAAGATGATCTTTTAGGTCATCTGATGAAGCAAACTCTTGCCTGTGCATAGTTGTTCCATGATCCATTTGTTAGTCTATTATTATTATTATTATTATTATTATTATTATTATTCCCATTTGACTAGTTTGCCCCAGCCACACTGGGTGGCTTCCAACAAATTGAAAACATTAAGCACAGTAAGACATCAAACATTAAGAACTTCCTTATACAAGGCTGCCTTCAGATGTCTTCTAAAGGTTATATAGTTGCTCATCTCTTTGACATCTGAC
Source organism: Podarcis cretensis (assembly GCF_951804945.1). Taxonomy (NCBI): domain Eukaryota; kingdom Metazoa; phylum Chordata; class Lepidosauria; order Squamata; family Lacertidae; genus Podarcis; species Podarcis cretensis. Next base: position 26,644,216 of record NC_137178.1, read on the forward strand.
GGGAAGGCGTTCCACAGGGAGAGTGCCACTACTGAGAAGGCCCTCTGCCCAGTTCCCGGTAACCTCACTTCGTGCAGTGAAGGAACCCCAGAAGGCCCTCAGTGCTGGGCTTCAGTGTCCAGGCTGAACGGTGGGGATGGAGATGCTCCTTAAGGTGCCATAAGACTTGTTATTGTGTCCAGAAGCCTCTTTATGGGGTTTTTCCTGCAGCAGATTACCATGGCTAGCTCTTCCAAAAGTAATTACTCCGGATAAAGCTACCACAAGATGTGCCTTTATTCCAAAATAACACCCATTCTGTTCAATGGGGCTTGCTCTTTAGGAAGTCTACTTAGAAATACTAAACAGTTGCAGTACTTTTGCAAAAAGCTTTGCCAGTTCAGAGCCTAATCTTGTACTTCCATAAATTCTGACTTTGTACATTACCTAACAATTAAGTTGTCACTGTTGAAATCCTTTTGACCATACTTCCTCCTTCCATCCCTTTACTGCCATACTAGGGTCTTGGGTGCTTCCACACAGATACTTAGTGTGGACTCGGTGCTGCTCTGGCAAACACATTTTGTAGCATTCAAATAGCATAGTCCTCATCAAAATGGCAACCCATTTGCCTACAGCCTTCATTTAATCTGGATCTATAATTTCTGCAGAAGCTTTGGGTTTTTTTAAAATTTATATTATTTTTCCTGGAAACAGTCCATCTGAACTAACTGAAGGGGGGAATATGGGATGGCATTTTGATAAGGACAGCATAGTGGGGGCATTGTGTAAAACTGACTTAAACAAGCAGCACCGAGTGCAGAATAAACTGCTGCGAGAAGTGGCCCTCTGTTAAGCAGACTATTTTTTAAATAGATAAATCTGAATTTTGTTTGCTTGTTTGTTAACACACACACACACACACACAGGATTTTCCTTTTTGACAGACAAATCATGTGACTCCACCTAGTTCTGCTGTTTCAATAGTATCAACTACTTTGCCCGAGTGAATCAATCATGATGACATTTGGGGAAATTTAAATCCACCTCATGCAGGGCCTGTTCTGTTTGTGTACAGTTTTCTGCTTCCTTTGGCTGTGATGATAGTTGTCTGTAGCTCTTTGGCATTTGGGAATATAGGCTATGTGTAAAGGGCTGGTGTATTTTTTTCTTGTAAGGTTTCCTTTCATTTCATCCCACAAAAGGCACTTTTGTTTCCTTGTCACAAATTCCTTTCAGCTTTATTATCACTCTTTAGAATGGGCTATTGAACTTCTAATCAGGTAGTTCTTTCTTCTTAGGTTTCCCTTATTAAATGCTGGAGAGTATGATAAATAATCGGCTTAGTTACAGATAAGGTACATCAGTGCCCTTTTAATCAGTACATTAGACATGGCCCTTCAGGTAAACTACTTCAAGCAGCAAAGGAACCAAGGCTCAGAGATTCCCTAGGACCTACTTCCCTTAGATTTTCGTTTTTGTATTAGCTATCCACTTTGAGTCTGAGAGGCAATGATATGAATAATGTCAGAAAGTGTGTATGATTGTTCCATTTGATTATATCCCTGCAGGTTAGTTAAATGCTCCAATTGCAGGTGTCTTCTTCCCTAACAGGTAGTTTTTTTATATATAAATAAATCCTGCCATGATCACATATTGCTTATAAGATGTGTGGCATCATTTATGGCAGCAGTTTGAACTAATTATCTGAACTCAAAGCCTGAAGCTTGTTATCATTATTATTATTATTATTTATTAAATGCCTATACTGCCCTTCACCTGAAGATCACAGAGCGGTTTACAATAAAAATACAAAAATACACACCATAGTAACAAACACAAACAATAACATTCCCCACACATCATTCCATTTATTATTATTACTATTGCTTCCCTAGATACTACTTCTTTCTGTCCAGGATGGAGATGAATAGTGGAAACAGGGGCAGGGATTTAGAAATGAACTCGTCCAGCTTGGTTTGCCTTAGCTCTTCATGTCTCATGGATTTCCAGACTGGCTGACTTCACACCAATCTGCCAAATCTCATTCACCATCCTTTTCCTTGTTGTTGTTTAGTTGTTTAGTCATGTCCGACTCTTCATGACCCCATGGACCAGAGCACGCCAGGCACTCCTGTCTTCCACTGCCTCCCTCAGTTTGGTCAAACTCATGTTCGTAGCTTCGAGAACACTGTCCAACCATCTCGTCCTCTGTTGTCCCCTTCTCCTTGTATCCTTTTCCTAAGTTTCTGCAAAAGACAAATTCTGAGGAAGAGTGCTGTTTCTTAAACTTCTCCTAACTCATTGATCGGGAATATTAAGAAACTACAGACCTAAGCCAAAGGCTTTATTCAAAGACCCTTCATTATGGGTTGGACTAAAATTCCATTCAGTATTCTGTTTCCAGCAAGTCAGACGTGACAGCAATAGCTTTCCCCTGTTACATGTCTCCAGCATCTGGTATTTAAAGGTATATTGCCTCTGGACTCGGAAGACTGAGTTAGCTATCAAGTTGCACATTAAGGGCTCCAAACTCTCATTTTCGCACTGTGGAGAAATCCATTTCCTCTGCTCCTTTCTGCCTCCTTTTCTCCTCTCACACCTACAAAGCAACAACAGTCTTTCACTTCCTTGATAAAATCCCTTCTCTTAATGACAGACAATTCTAATTTACCTGCAGGGCAGAGCACGGGAGGTCACCTGATGACAGGCAACCTCTCATTATTACTCTGCGGCTGGGAGAAGTGACAGCTTGCAGCCGCTGAGAGGCAAAAACGGTGGAGGGAATGCTTTCAGCAGGTCAGGTACCACCTCCTAGCCTTCGCGGCTGAATCACTTACCTGCACTTTGACCTTTTCAGCTTTGCTCCCTGATGATCTGAGGACCCTCATCGAAGAGGCAAAGGAAATGAAGTGGCCCTTCGTGCCAGAAAAGTGGCAATACAAACAAGCCGTAGACCTCGAAGACAAAACAAACCTGAAAGATGTGATCAATGCAAGGCTGCATGAGTTACTGGTATGAAGTATATGACACCTGCCTTTGAAACCTGCATTCACAGCACTTAGATGTACAGTGGCCTAACAGATGGTAGCCTTCCTTTTATATAGGTGACCCTCATCCTTCACTGCTGTTTCTGCTAGGTGACAGTTGTCATCCTGACTCCATTTAATTCAGTGGCCGCATTCTTACTCTTATCAGTTGTGTTGGGGTTAATGCCTTGATTTTGTTTACATATTGCAAGATATGCACCCTGGACCAGAAGGCAGTGTATTCTCTGATGTAGACATGGAGATCCTGCACAAGGGGGCTTCCCCCAGTGACTGAAGAAGCCCACTCATTCAGGAGCTTCATGTGTTCTTTGGAACAAATACAAATGTGTGCAATTACAGATACAAAGGCTTACCAATGGTCTAAAAGGTCCGAGTCCAGCACTATATCTGCAAGAGTTGCAGCTAAATGCCCGTTTGAAGGTCCCTTGTCAGGCATGATGCTGACAAGTTTCACTTGTTGTTACATATGTCATCTGAGGTGTAAGCCCTGAAGGTGGTGGGTCCAATTTTAGTTATCTTAGCAAATAGCAGGTGGATAGATATATCTTCCAAGAATTTGACTGTACCACTTTTAGAGCCATCTGTGTTGGGTTTTTGGCAACATCTTGAGGCAGTGATTTTCACTGTAAATTATGGGCTGAGTAAAGTTGTATTTTAGGCATATGGGTGGCGCTGTGGGTTAAATCACAGAGCCTAGGACTTGCCGATCAGAAGGTCGGCGGTTCGAATCCCCGTGATGGGGTGAGCTCCCATTGTTCGGTCCCTGCTCCTGCCAACCTAGCAATTCGAAAGCACGTCAAAGTGCAAGTAGATAAATAGGTACCACTCCGGTGGGAAGGTAAATGGCGTTTCCGTGTGCTGCTCTGGTTCGCCAAAAGCAGCTTAGTCATGCTGGCCACATGACCCGGAAGCTGTACGCTGGCTCCCTCGGCCAGTAAAGCGAGATGAGCGCCGCAACCCCAGAGTCGGCCACGACTGGACCTAATGGTCAGGGGTCCCTTTACCTTTACCTAAAGTTGTATTTAATTTTGTTTATCCTGAATCAATTGTATTGGACTACCCTATGATTCCAGTGTTTTGAGGAACAGAGAGTAACTTCTCCCTATTTATTCTGTCCTCTCCCTGTCCCCCATTCCTGACTGCATACACATTTCTTACGTACATTGGAGCATAAGGAAAGTCTCTTGGATCAGGCCAGTGGTCCATTTGGTCCACCATCCTCTTCTCACAGTGGCCAACCAGATGCAGGACTTGAGCATAAGAACACCTGTGGTTTCCAGCAACTGGCATTCAGCAGCATTACCGCCTTCAGCCGTGTAGGGAGTATATATGCATCAGGGTTAACAGCCACTGATAGCCTCACCCGCCATGAATTTGTCTAATCCTCTATTAAAGCCATCCAAGTTGGGGGCCATCACTGCCTCTAATTGGAATAAAATCCATAGTTTATTCTGTCTTTCCTGAATCTTCCAACATTAAGCTTCATTGTATTGCCCCGAGTTCTGGTACAATGAGAGAGGGAGAAAAACTTTCCTCTTCTTCACACAACACATAGCTAAACTATGGAACTCACTCTGCCTGGCTTTCAATTTGAACTTAGCCCGATCTTTTTTTTTTCGTTCCTTCCTTCCCTCCCCCTCCCCTTTTTATGAAGATTACCTGCTCTGGGATCCCACAGCTAATTCTCCCCTGGTCTCCTCGCTGGCCCAAATAGGACTAATTTAACCAGCTAGCCCTGGTGATCATCTAATGTTTATTGGATGGATTTCCCCCCTAAATTTATTGTTATTCATGGTTTATACTGTATTTTATGCTGTTTTTTTGTTGCATCAATTAAGTGTTTTAAATTTGTTGTTAGCCGCCCTGAGCCCGGTTTTCTGAACCAGGAAGGGTGGGGTATAAATAAAAATTTATTTGTTTTTTTTATTATAGGAGGCAGTGACAGCCACCAGCATAAATACCAGTTGCAGGAAAGCACAAGAGGAGAGAGGGCTCTTGTGCTCGAATCCTGCTTATGGGTTTCCCACAGGCATCTGGTTGGCCTCTGTGAGAACAGGATGCTAGACTAGATGAGCTATTGGCCTGATCCAGCAAGCAATTCCTAAACCTGCGTAGGCCAGAGCTCCGACAACCACTGGGAATTTGCTGCAGCACAATTGCTGTGTTTGCAGAGAGGGTTAAGTGAGTTGGTTGCAACCAGGTGCTATTTGTATCTGGGTGCAAGATAGGATAAGGAGTTGCCTCCTTAAATCACTGTTTCCCTCTCCTTCTGTAAGTGAATGGTTTAACTTGCGTGGAGCACCTTACATGCCCCTTGGTAAAAGTGGGAGGGTTTTGTTGTTGCCCTTGCTTTACAAATCCCTAGTGCTAAGTGGAGTTTTATTGTGATTCTGAGTTTGTTTTGCTGTGTTTTCTTCCTCCCTGTCCCCTCCTTTCCCTTTCCCTTTTTGGTGTGTGGCCTCAGATGGAAATTTATGGCGGTGGCTGACCCCCTTTTACAATGCTTACAAAGCCCTCGGACTCAAGAGCATTTGTCTGCTCTCTCCCAGGATAAACACCTGCAGCCAACTCCCTGAGAAACCTGGATAGATGGGAGATTAATGTGACTGTAATAGTGGAACAGTGTTTGCCCACATTATCCCCTCACCCCAGGTAGATGGGCCTTTTCTGAGATGATACCAATTATTTATTGCCGAAACATCTGTTGATAACTGCAGCTGCCCCGGCAAAACAAAGCATATCATGGGGTCACAGACTATAGGGCCCTACAATCCTGCCTCATGCTCTTTGGAGACTATTCACCAACACACCCCAAAGTACATGGGTTACCGTCATCTTCAATGTTTCATCGTGCCATAAAAAATACTTTCTAAACGCTGAGCTTGCTTCCCCATGTGCTTTGAACTATTATTTCATTTCCACTGGTAATTTATATTCTAGCACTATTGTACTGTGGGAGAAAAGGGATACTATTTTACTCCCCAATTTAATTGTAGAATGACTGACACTTTGACCCATATTATTAGAATTAGTCAAGAAAGGTTCTTTCCCCCACCCCCTTTCCATTGCTCTCTTTCCCATTTATTTATTCAAAATGAAATTTAAAAAATTCAAGACACAGAAAAAGTTTCTTTAGAACTTTGATTAAGTTGTTGAGTGAGGCTGGGGAGGGAGGAAAGTATTAAATTTACAGTTTGATTGCGAAGAATAAAGTTCTGAGCTTCCTCTTTTGATATGATTTGCAGGAGGGAATTAATTTAAATCCCTCCGAAAGAGAAATAAGCCTTTGTTGATATTGTTTGGCGAAAACTTTGACACGTTTCATCTGAGTTTATTCTAAAGTGGCGAGTTTAGAATAAGCTCTCCACTGGAATGAACCAGTGTTTGTAAAGTGATTTGGGATCCTTGAATGAAGTGTTTATTATTCTGGAAGGTCAGATTTTGGGGACCATATTCACAGTGTGCAGTATCCTACTTCTTGAGTAGCTCCACTGATCTCAAAGTGTCTCTATGAGAGCACTTGGGTCTCCAGTCTGAAAGTTTGACTTAGCCTTGCATTGTTAGTAGCGATGCTTTGTTTGCAGACCATTGCTCTGTTGAGTATGCAAAACAACCATTGCTGCTTACATCATCCTTTTAAACAGTTCAGCTTTGCATGGGCTGCAGAATCCTATTGTACAAAACAACCAGAAGAGAGGAATGCTCATAAAAGACATGGGGGCAATGGGGGTGAGTTGGGAGGGGCATGGAGGAAATCCCATATCTGCTAAATTTAATGAGAAACTCAGGGTGGTAGTCAACTGTTTTACTCGGAGTAGACCCATTGAATTTAATTGGGCCAACTTAGGCAAAGTCATTCATTTCAATGGGATTTCTCTGAGCAGCTTAGTTGACAACCACCCTCACTAATTAACACATCAATGTAAAACGTGCATCCTAAAATGTTTTCCCTCTTGACAGTGATTTTCATTGTGGAATTCCAGAATAGGAGTTTGATAAAAGAAAGATCTTGACTGTTAATGTTATGCATGAATCTTCATGAATAATTTCTGTGGAACTAAAAGAAAGCAATTCTGGTGAATTGTCACCTGTCTATTCAAAGGACTACCTTAGGGTTCTTTCAGGTGTTACATTTTTGGGGATATCGATTTATGTGGGTTTTTTGAGTTTTTATTCTTATTTTTTGCTTTTGTCCTGCTGTTTCACTTCTTAGGTCTAAATTAAAAATAGTGCAAACAATTAAAAACTGTGACAAAACTGAAAGCAGCAACAGATTTGTGTGTGTGTTGTAAAAAAACGCATTCAAGGGCAGCAGATATCACACAGAGGTGATTTGCCAAAGTCTTGCTAAACCAAAACTGTTGTTTCATAAAAATTATACACCTCTTGATAATTTAAAAAAAATAATCTCTCCAAGTGGTTTGCATTTTTAAAAAACAATAAGAAAAATTAGCAGTAATAAAACTTTCAAAAAGTTAAAATAAGAAAAACAAATTGAAACTTTTCATGTGAGGTGGGAAAACTAAATCTGCATAGGATGGGATTTGCTGAGGCTGGAGGTAGGGATTGATGCCAACTTGGGTGGCTTTAAAAAGAGGATTTGATTGATTTTGATTGATGATTGATTGGATTGGATTGGATTTGTATGCTGCCCTTCACCCAAAGATCACAGGGCAGTCCTGAATGTAAAAATACAAAATATGAACACAAAATACATAATAAAAACAAGTACAAGAACAAAAACAAACCAATAACTCCCTTCCAACAAACACATGGAAGATAAGGCTACCAATGCCTACTAGGCATGATGACTAAATGTTACCCCAGTATCAGAAGCAACATGCCTCTGAATACCAGTTCCTGGGGAACATCAGTAGAAGATTGCGGCTTTTTCCACTTGTGGGCTTCCAAAAGGCATCTGGTCCTTCTTCTGTCCCCATTTTTTTTAAATCAAGGGATAAGCAGTTACCCCTCCAATTGCAAATCATCTCAGCTCTTCTTCCAACAAACAGTGAACGTTTAAAAACAAAAACCTGTATCTCTTTCTCCTTCCTGGCTGAGCCAAGGAAAATGAGGGTCGAAAACACTTCAGCTTCCACTGGGATTCCAAACAGGACATTTCCAGCTATTTCCCAGCACAAGCTGTGCTCAAAGTAAGCATAAGAAAACTGGAAGACAGAATGGGCAAGCGGGAAAGCAGCAGAGGTGATAAATAATTATATGTTGATTTGAAATGAACAGCTGGAGATATCTCATCTGCTTTTAATAAATGTGCTCTTGCCCGTACGAGTGTCTATTATGGTTTTCCCTAGATGCCTGACCTTCTCATACATCTGCAGACTGTAAAAAAACACATTCTGACTCCAGCCCTTGTGAGGATCTGGTTTTTGAACAAATGGTTGGCACTGCCCTTGGTGTACATTGGAGCACAGGATTCTGCCTTATGCCAGGTCTGACTATTGGTCCATCTACCTCTGTATAGTCTACACTGATTGGCAGCAGTTCTTCAGAGTGTTGATCTTTCCAGCCCTACCTGGAGATGCCAGGGATTGAACTTGGGACCTTCTGCATGCAAAGTTCTCCTGCTAGGCTTTTTCCCTTCCCCTCATCACCTGTTCCCCACCACCACCTCTATGGAGGACTCTGGCTGTTGACACTGTCAGTGTCGACTATCTGTTTCGCAAGTGTGTGTGTGTGGTGTCTCTAGTGATGTGAGGTGAGAATATTCTCTGCTAGAAAATTATCCAGAGAATATTCTCCACAAACTGTAAATTCTAATGTAAGAACCAGTTTTACGAATGAATAATGATTTTTTTTATCCAGTTCTGAAATGTGAGCTACAGAAAACCTGTGTGTGTGTGTGTGTGTGTGTGTGTGTGTGTGTGTGTTATTCATTTAATTTGATGAACATTTGAATTCGTATGTATTTCAACAATATGTAATAGCCTTTTTATTCTGTTTTGGTGTGACCTTATTCATAGCAATTCTATACTCTTGGCCATATAGTGTGATATATTTTTTTACAGAAAGTAGCTTCAATGCTTTATACACTTAAAATACCAGGCCTATACAATTATGTGTAACAGCATGTGAGGTGGCCTTGATTTAAACAGTTGAGCAGTTGACGTTTCTATATTTTTATTTAGTGCTGATAACTGGTTTTCGCAGTGCCATTCAATGGTACAACATGCCATTTACCAGAGACTGACATACTGAAGTATATTACCGTTAGAGCTGTTAGAAGCACAAGATAGCCTATTACTGAATTTACTTGTATCAAAGAATGTGAATTCACTGCATCGCCCCATTGAATAAAAGTATCTGTACAGTTTTTGGTTGCCTTCTGAACAAGTTTACCCATGAATAAACATGTATATTAACTAATTATATCATTTTCAATGCATTAAAATGAATATTCTCCTATTTTAAATGAAAATTCTCTAATATTCTCATTAACTGAGAATATTCTCGAGAATTTAATATCACTAGGTGTTTCAACCCAATAAGCAACCTTGTAAGGTACTGCATGTAGTAGCACTCTTTTGCTTGAGCAGATCATATCCTGCAAAGTGATCTACTGTGGTGTATCTTTGTGACCCCCAGGGCATCTTTGATAGTAAAGCCTGAGATCCCTCCCCCCCATAACTGTCTATTTGCTCAAGTCATATTCAATGAGCATGATTTTAATTTGTTTCCTAGGCCTGTGATATGTCATGGATGTTTCAGTTGAGATTCCTGCACTGGAATTGGACTAGATTTAACTAGATGACTCTTGGGGTCCCTTCCAACTCTACAATTCTATGATTCTGTGATAATAGCAATCACTGTACTGTATCTTTAAATGTAACCTTAAGGACCCTAAACTGGACCCTTTCCTCTGCCTGTTTGCAAACAGAAAATACAGTTACCCATCTTTCTGGCAACTAACTTCCCAGGGAGGTGTCTGCTGCTTTCGTGTTGTGGGTTTTTAAAAACCCTCTTTTTCCAACCGCCTTTTTTAATATGGCTGTTTTCAGAGAGTTGTGTTAGAAAGCATAGCTTTGCCGGCTGTTAATGGGTAAATCTAACAATTCTTCATTGTTTATTTTAACTGGTTTAAACGCTTTTAAAGTGATGGTTAGCTCAAACAGCCTCAAGTTGCCTATACCTGAAATGACAGCAGATACGAGCACTGAATAAAAATTCACTTCTATGACTTAGCTGGAAAATGCCCCAGGAGAAATGTAGTGGCTGGAGTGTTGGACTATGATCAGTGAGTCCTTGCTTCAAATTTGTGCACAGTGAAAACTTAATAGATGACCATGGCCAATTACTTATTTTTTTCAGCCTAGCCTACCCTATAAAGTTGCTGTGATGATAAAAGGGGATGCACACGCACCACCCTGAGCTCTGGAGGAAGAGCAGGATAAAAACATAATAATGGCATACTCTGCCAATTCTATAATGCAGTGCTTCTCATTATTCTCCTAGTTTTCACAAACTATGAAGCAAGCAAGGCACACTTATCTCTAGACTACATGCTCAGTGGGGGCTTGTACTGCTTGCTTTACATTCTCTCTTTTCCTGTGTAGGTGGACTCAAAAATATTGCAGAGGTTTCTACCCCATTTGCTGCATCCATTTAATACATCCCAAGTGCCCTGTACCTGGATGAGTTAGCAATGCCATTCATTCCTAGTCTTAGCAAACCAACAAACCAAAAAACCTCTAGGCTCAATTATTGATGATTTAATTCTTGCTCATTGAAAATTCCTCCACCCTCATCTGCTTCTATCTTCCTAATTTATTCTGCACAAGCAATTTCGTATATTCACATTTTGTCCCGTACCTCAGTGCCAGATGGCTCTGGGAGAGAGTGTTTTCTCCCTTCCTGGGAGCAGCTGCAGTTGTCGGCAAAAACAAGGTATCCTGGCATTGAACCTAAGGCTGAGACCCAAACATTAAGGTGTTTTGCTGGGAGGAACCAGGCCACTAATGCGAGAAACCATGAAAACAGCACACCCATCCACTCAGGGCATTTTCGCAAAGGCCCTTCAGTAAAGGCTGTTTTGCATTTCCACCCTGAACCCCTATAATTGGTGTATAGAAATCTTCTGCAAATCTAATTCCATCTCCACCTGACTCAGCTTCCCAGCCATGAAGTTCCTTTTGTGCCCCTAAACTCAATTACACATCCTAGAAACAGATGTTCAGGCAAAGTGCACATTTATTTCTCTCTCTTGGCATGGATACAGAAATCCCTTAATCACAATTTCCAAATCAGAACCCTTTTCTTTCTTTTATATTTTGGTTATATCTCTGTGTCGCCATAATTTTTTATTTTTATTTTTTGTCCATGAAGTGTCTTCCTCCTGGGATTGTAGGCTTGATGGGTTGTTGCTGTTTTTTTTAAAAAAAAAATATGTTCAGGAGCTGCAGATGCAACAGTGCACATCTGATCAAAAGCTTTTATGTAAGGTGCAGAAAGACAGGATGACATTTCAGTGGGACTGCAAAGAAACTGAGGTTGGGCAAGGTCAGAAATAGACTTTTTCCTGTCCCTCAGAAACATAAATTAGCAAAAAAATTGTGAGCTTCTGTGGTATATGGTTAGATACACATTATATCAAATCTAAAGGCAAACAACTGTAATAGGTGGGATGGACCTGTGGCCAAGGTGATGTCTGTTATCCAGAAAGGCAAGGGATATTGCAGATGTTAACCTGTGATGGGAGAAATCTGGAAGTGAATCAGTCAGCGCATTATGAATTGTGTGAGCCATTCGTGGCAGTTCAAAATACAAATTACGCAGAAACTTCCGCTGTGTCTCATCTGCCACTTGAAGGTAATTTTATACATTCTTCATTTTGATATAAGACAGCAAGAGTTACGAGATCATCTTTTCTCAAATTAAATAAGTGCTCTTTTCTCAGTATAGCTTTGCATGTGCACCTCAGGCATGGCAGCCATTCTGTCTTGTTTGACTTACATATGGAGACAGAGAAAGTATACTTCTGAAGAACCAGGATAATAACGCACTTTCAGTCACATCATGCTTCTACAGGACATTGCCAGAAAAAGAGGAGAGGAAAGCTTTTCATTGTTCTGCTGAAGGGAGGTGATTCTGGCAGCATGGTTCTGATATGCAATCCCTCTCAGAAATGTTGGCATCTTAACAACATTTCAAACATGTTTTGCAGGGTCTTAGACCTGCAAAACTGATTGACCAGAGACTATAATAGGACAGAAGACATCAATGTCTGGACCCACAAGCAGTAACAGCTCCAGTTGGTTGCTTCACTGCTGCTTACTGGGAGGGGCAAGGTGGACGCAGTGCAAACACACTGGCAAAGCCTCTCCAGTGCTCCTGACAGTGTGTTTGCACCACACCAACTACACCACTGTCTGTCCTCTTTCCCCACTTCCCTTCTAGTAAGCAACAACAAATCAGAGGTAAGGTGTGCATGACATCCTACCACACTGTCTGCTCCTGCTCTGTATCCATCATATGTGTATATTAGGAGGGGAATGTCTGTTGCCTCTTCTAGCCTTTATGTGTGAAGTCTTTTTGTGTGAAGTCTTTTTACCCTGGAATTGCTGTCACAGAACTTGACCTACTTTCATTCTATGCTTTTATGGGAAGGAGGTTTTGGTCTACATTTTCCATTAATATGGCAGCATTTTTGTGGACTAGGAACTGTTGTGTGTCTTGGGAGCCAAGGAGAAAGTCAGGTATGATTTCTCAGAGGGGACGAGAACAGCGTTATAACTTCAAACAATTGACACCGAGCAAAATGTATTGGTGTGTTAACACAGCACGCCATCTTCGGGGAAAGAAAAAGCAGCTGATATTCTCACCCTGTCTTGACTTTTCCTCATTTTGTGTCCATTTGGTTTTGGAGAGGGACGCAAGAGGTTTCGGCATTGAGCGGAGAGTTAAATTATGCAGCTGCCCGGCCCTCCAGAATAGGATACTTGGTTTAGATTTTTCACAATGCTATTGAAGTGCTTATTTTCCTCCTGAAGAGACACAAACAGATGCAAACTTCTGTAAACACTTTAGAAATGAATTCAGTGAGTTTGGCCTCTCAGCGGTGCTCAATAGCTGACAGAAAAATGTCTAATTAGTGCAAGTGGAAATAATAGGGCCACTTGGATTCCTTCCATCCTCCTCCAAGTCTACTTTTCCGAGGAACTCAAAGGCTCTTTTGTTTGGTAGGTCACCCTCTCTCATGCTTTTGTGTTCCAATCTCTTAAGGGAAGGAGGAGAAGAAGCAGAAAGAAAAAAATGCATTAGGCAATGGCTCAGTGCTTAAATATACGGTAGACTCCGGAGCATTGAGAAAAATGTGTCGCTGGCAGTGTTCGTTTTCAGGTGCTTAAAGACAGGGATCCCTCCATTGTCAAGAGGCACATGCACACAAAGAAATGGGAATCCCTTTCAAGTGTCATTCTTTGCAAAAGCATGCCTCCTTGCAAATAAATAAATATATTTCCACCAGTTTTTGAAGCATAAGTCAGCCCGTGAATACTTGTTCACAACTGGTCTTGTGAGGTAAACAAATATCAGGCATTCCTGTTCAAGTTGTTCACACTATGGCTATTCCAGTTTCTTCAAGATTCATAGTCTATGATTTGAAACAAGCCACAGGGTGTAAATATTTTTCTCTGACAGGCTAACATCACCGACCTATCCCTAATCTTGGAGGTGATTGTCACAACAAATGTCCTCACATTTATTGAGTCATTCATGAGAGTCTCTCTTCTGGGGGCGGGAGGGAATGTGAGCTGTTGCTCTGCCACCAGGCCTGTGATTTGGATGGAGAGGGTGCTACATTCAGTCCCTGAAATCTTCAATTTAAAGGTTTTCCGGTAGCAAAACTTCATGCTAGGCAAACCACACTAGCATGTCAGCACACTAGTGAGCAAGACGGTCTATTTATCCGACAAGATAAAAGGCAGCTTATACCATTATCAAGTTTACCTGACTCTTCCTGTAACTTCCAAATAGTACTATAGTCCTTAGCCAAAACCACGCTAATACACAGGAACCCAGCATGTTAAGCAATGATTCAGATACCTGTATGCCTTGTATGTGATGATCTACCTGCTTACCCAAAGTAAAGATCAAGCAATTAGTTGCCAGAAGTTGATTTTTACATGTGATTAGTTCATCACATGGCTGGAGCTACCTCCAAATTCTTTGAACAATGTCTCCCAGTGTGTGATGCTGGTTTCCCCGGGGACTTTATAGAAAGTTGCCAGTGGAGGTCCTTGTTTTGATGGGCCTGAAGGCAAAGTACCCTTTTGATGTTCATAGTACCAGGTGTAAATTACAAATTGACAATGAGTATTGCTTCCCAGTTCTTTCTCTTTGGTATTAGCTTGTTTGTTTTTATCATCTTTGGTGTTGAGAGGAGTTTCCCCTGCTTATGCAATTTAAGGCAGAGTAAGATTTGAAAGTTCTTTCATTTATTACAAAACAAAATACACACTGTCAAAAATCAAGGCCAGATGAAGCTGATTTCACATTATGTATTTCATGTTACATCGTTTTTACAAATGCACAACCCGTTTGTAAAAATGATATGTTAATGGTAGACATTACTGGCCAAAAGTAGGTGTTGCTTGGGCATCAAAGCCAGGAATTGGGAATTGAATACTTTAGATTCTCCCAGTTTTTTTATACAAGAATTCAGTATTTAACGTTGCAACATCTTTAGAAGTGTTGCCTAGCCTTCAGCACTGTTGGTTGAAAGTTCTCAATGGACAGCTCCTTGCTCTGCCTGGTAATGCTAGATCATTGCTGGTCTGAAGGCTGATTCACACTTTACATGGCAAGAGTGAATACTGCCATGGATAGTTAGAGGACAATATAATAATAATAATAATTTATTATTTATACCCCGCCCATCTGGCTGGGCTTCCCCAGCCACTCTGGGCGGCTTCCAAAAGAATACTAAAATACATCAAACATTAAAAGCTTCCCTAAACAGGGCTGCCTTCAGATGTCTTCTAAAAGCCTGGTAGTTGTTGTTCTCTTTGACATCTGGTGGGAGGGTGTTCCACAGGGAAGGTGCCACTACTGAGAAGGCCCTCTGCCTGGTTCCCTGTAACATGGCTTCTCGCAGTGAGGGAACCGCCAGAAGGCCCTTGGTGCTGGACCTCAGTGTCCAGGTAGAATGATGGGGGTGGAGACGCTCCTTCAGATATACTGGACCAAGGCCGTTTAGGGCTTTAAAAGGTCAGCACCAACACTTTGAATTGTGCTCGGTAACGTACTGGGAGCCAATGTAGGTCTTTCAAGACCGGTGTTATGTGGTCTCTGCGGCCGCTCCCAGTCACCAGTCTAGCTGCCGCATTCTGGATTAGTTGTAGTTTCCGGGTCACCTTCAAAGGTAGCCCCCGTAGAGCGCATTGCAGTAATCCAAGCGGGAGATAACCAGAGCATGCACCACTCTGGCGAGGCAGTCCGCAGGCAGATAGGGTCTCAGCCTGCGTACCAGATGGAGCTGGTAAACAGCTGCCCTGGACACAGATTTGACCTGTGCCTCCATGGACAGCTGTGAGTCCAAAATGACTCCCAGGCTGCGCACCTGGTCCTTCAGGGGCACAGTTACCCCATTCAGGACCAGGGAATCCTCCACACCTGCCCGCCTCCTGTCCCCAAAAACAGTACTTCTGTCTTGTCAGGATTCAACCTCAATCTGTTAGCCGCCATCCAACCTCCAGCCACTCACACAGAACCTTCACTGCCTTCACTGGTTCTGATTTGAAAGAGAGGTAGAGCTGGGTATCATCCGCATACTGATGAACACCCAGCCCAAATCCCCTGATGATCTCTCCCAGCGGCTTCATGTAGATGTTGAAAAGCATGGAGGAGAGGACAGAACCCTGAGGCACCCCACAAGTGAGAGCCCAGGGGTCTGAACACTCATCCCCCACCACCACTTTCTGAACACGCCCAGGAGGAAGGAGCGGAACCACTGTATGACAGTGCCCCCAGCTCCCAGCCCCTCAAGACGGTCCAAAAGGATGTTATGGTTGATGGTATCAAACACCGCTGAGAGATCCAGCAGAACTAGGAAACAGCTCTCACCTTTGTCCCTAGCCCGCTGGAGATCATCAACCAGTGCGACCAAGGCAGTTTCAGTCCCATGATGAGGCCTGAATCCCGACTGGAAGTGATCCAAATGGTCCGCTTCTTCCAGGCGTGCCTGGAGTTGTTCAGCAACCACTCGCTCAATCACCTTGCCCAAGAATGGAAGATTTGAGACTGGGCGATAGTTGGCCATCGTGGCCGCATCTAAAGATGGTTTTTTAAGAAGCGGTTTAATAACCGCCTCTTTCAGCGGGTCTGGGAAGGCTCCCTCACGGAGGGAAGCATTCACCACCCCACGAAGCACATCGCCCAGTCCTTCCCGGCTAGCTTTTATAAGCCAGGATGTGCAAGGATCAAGGAGACAAGTGGTTGAGTTTCACTCGTCCAAGCAGCCTGTCCACATCCTCGGGGGTAACAGATTGGAATTGATCCCACACAACTTGACTAGACAGGACTCTAGCACTCTCCCGCCCCGGCCCTGCTCCCACGATGGAGTCTACCTCTTCTCAAATCTGAGCGACTTTACCTGTAAAAAACTTTGCAAAGTCATTGCAGGAGATCATGTGGCCCATACTGGGCCCTGATGGAGCAGGTGGTTCCGCTAAATTGCGAACCACCTGAAAGAGTCTCCTGCTGCTGTTTTCCACAGATGCAATAGAGGCGGTGAAGAAAGTCTTCTTCGCCGTCTCTATCGCCACTTGGTAGGCTCAATATTGAGCTCTAACCCGTGTCCGGTCAGATTCAGAATGGGTTATCCGCCACCGGCGCTCTAGCCATCTCAACGATTGTTTCATTGCCCTCAGATCCGTGGAAAACCACGGGGATCTCCAGGCTCCATGCAATCGGAGAGGGCGCTTTGGAGCCAAACAGTCAATAGCCCTGGTTAACTCCACATTCCAGCGGGCCACCAGGGAATCAGCTGAAAGGCCATCAACATGGGATAAAACATCCCCTACCACTCTCTGGAAACCATTTGGATCCATTAAGTGGCGGGGGCGGACCATCTGAATCGGTCCCACCTCCCTGCAGAGGGGAAGGGTCGCGGAGAAGTCCAGTTGCACCAGGAAGTGATCTGACCATGTCACTTCTTTGGTTTCGCTTTTACTTAGTGTCAGATCACCAACATCCATAGAGGTGAACACCAGGTCTAAGGCATGCCCATGGCTATGAGTTGGGCCAGACTTATTCAGGGACAGCCCCATGGAGGCCATGCTTTCCACGAAGTCCCGAGCGGCCCCTTGTAAGGTCGTGTCGGCATGGATGTTAAAATCCCCTAGGACAACCAAACTAGGTATCTCCAGGAGGACATCCGCCACAACCTGAAGCAGCTTGGGCAGGGAATCCTTGGTGCAGCAGGGAGGTCGGTACACCAATAGGAATCCTGTACTGCCCCTATTGCCCAACTGGGAAGGAGCATCTGAGAGGGCAGCACAGCACTGCTTACCTGTCTTGTTTGCAGTAGTCATCAGCATTGATTACCTGGCTTCCCAATGCTGCATGTCACTGCCAGTTACCAAGATGGGGAGCAGAAAGGCAGCGAAGAAAATGTCAAATTGGCTCCATCATTGCACCCATACTGTGCTGAGCCTTGTCCTTCACCATCTCCCTCTCGGTAACTGACAGTGACACTTGACAGTGTCAAGAAGCCAGGGGAACAACACAGGTTGCTACTGTAAACAGGTGAGGAAGTTGTCTCTCCCAAGCAAGAACAGGCACAGAAAGATACTGATTCCACACAGATAACAACTAAGTCCAGCGCTACCTAGTGACTAAACTGTATTATGACACTATCCACATGGATGCATAATTGCAAATGAAACAGGATACAGGGATATTGTGTATTTATGGTTGCTGCATGGACACGTTAATTTGGCTTTATACATGGACGCAAATGGGGGGAAATGTGAGTTTTCTGTCTTAAGTGAGATGAAGATACTATTTCTTTAGTAGTAGTAGTAGTAGTAGTAGTAGTAGTGTGTTCTAATTTACTAGTCCCTGTGCATGGAAGATCCTATCTTCACTGAGGGAGCTTGTCATAGGGAAAAACCCCTGAACAGTTTGGCAGAACACAGGGGAGGAGAAAGGGAACTTCAGTTGTGCAAGGATTATTCCTTACACTGATGGAGTACATTCCTTACTGCTACACTGGCTTCCAGGCAGGCTTAAATTATAGCTGCATTACTCTCTTTTTACCAATTAAGCAGCAAAAGCACTAGAGAATTTGAGTCAGGTAACTGACTTTTCCCAATGAGTCACTAAGAAACAAATGCCTTCTCCAGCAGTGGACACTAGCAGTACGCACAGAAAATAAATATTTGGATAGTGGGTCTGGTTTCATGTGTCTATCAGAGTGACCTCTGAGCTCCATGTCAAGGTAATATTCTCATACTGCAGCCACAGTACTGGTATATTTTAGTCCAAGTAAAATTTCCCTTCATCAGATTAACCTTTCCTATTTGATCCCAAGGAAGGTGTTACCAAATCAAACTTGAGACTCCAACAGGCAGGAGTTTTCTTCTCATCTTTCCCCAGCTGAGGAGAGGAAAGCTGAGATGCACTTTCGCTCACACGCCATTCTCCCAAGGTGCAAGTTGGGCATTTGGGCAGATGTCACAATGACCGCAGGGATTCTTGAGCACCCATGAAGGCTCTGTATACTGCCGCAGAGTTAGCCTGCTGGCCTTTCTTCTCTCCTAACAGCACGTTCCTTCATAAGTGCGGCTGATTCTCCATGCCAGGGAGAAGGATCAGCCTCTGAGAGGGATACCAAGGGAGTTAATGCTATTTTTAAAAAAATCATTAAAGGTCACCTGCAAAGAGAAAACATTGGACTGCTGACCTAGTTGCTCCTTTATGATGTACAAAGGAGCGTTTGATCTGGTAGCCTTTACTGCTATATTAATGCAACTTGTTGATGTTTAGAACTTGATTGACACCACAAAAGTCTTCATTTCCCTTGAGAATCAGAAGGCAATGGTTTTTAATAGCACACACCCCCAATTCCCATTTAAGCTAATTTTAATGCTATATGTAGGTCATTTCTTGAAAACAGAACACTGGTCTACTTTTTAGGAGTGTCTTACCTTCCTCTTCCTTTTTTAAATAAGGTTACAAGATACAGTGTCATATAGTGGGTAACATGTTGGACACAAATCAGGAATGCCAAGGATCTAATTATTGGGTGAGCTTGATGGGTCTAAGCTGTTGGTTGTGAGGTTAAAATGAGATGAAACACTCTGAAATCCTTGGAAGAAGGTTGGGATGAAAATGAATCGAAAGCGGTGGTTAAAATTAAAGTAAATTTTTTTGATAATCAGAATATCCTATCTAAGATTGGGAGCATTGCACACACCCACACAGTGATTTCACTGGTAACTAAGTATAGTGTGAGCCTGAATCCAACCTTGTGTGGGTTCCATGACTTGGTCTTTCAGTGTCATCGTTTGATGAATGCCTGAGCCCTGGCTCTTTATTTTAGAAACTGGGCTGCGGTGGGCAGGAGGAGAAAGAGAGTACAAAAAAATGTTGTTGGGTTTATCACAGGGTAGAGCATTGTAAAGTATGCCACACTTTTTAAAGCTTTTTTGAACTTCCCTTCCATGCCTCTGACAATTTTCTATGTTTGAAGCAATATCCCACCCCCAATCCCTCCTTTGCCCTGCAGTTTTCTGTAGCTGAAAGTGGGTGTGCACATTTCTCAGCTAATCAAGTCAACAGACATTTCTACCCCATCCCTCTGCCTGATGATTTACATACTTTATGGACAGTCCCCTAGAAACGGTTCCAATTTGAGAGCTGGTTGCTCCTCACCATCACATGCATTTGGTGTTCTTTTCAGGTTTGTCTGAAAGCCTCCATTACCAGCAGGGACTATGTGACAGCAGCTGCTATTGTGTTCCTGATTGACCGGTTCTTATATTGGGTTGATGGCTCCAGCCAGCTTCTTCGGATTGCCAAAAGGCTGCACGAGCTCCAACCTACAACACCAATTGCCCCTCAGCTGGTGATTCGCCAAGCTCGCGTCTCTGTAAATTCAGGTAATGAAACACTCATTGCGCTCCCCCCCGCCTCCAACCACCATCTCCGTTTTCTCGGCTGAGTCCCAATTAGGAGCTGCTTGACTTTCAAGAGGATACTTTGTCCCATTCTGGAGATGACATTCCTATGATCCTAAGCCATCATTTTAAACTGACACCCTGCTCCTGCCTGCCATCTACTCTCCATTTACCCCATCCCACCCCCCACCCCCACTCCATCTCCCTCCCACCTCTTCTGGCCTGCACAAAGTGTCTGGCATAAAGGGGTCTCTGAGAGAAAGAAGCAGCAGAGAAAATTGTGAAAGGGTGTGGAAAATACTAATTGGAGCTTTTGTCTCCTAACAAATCTGCCCTGCTGTTTCAAACGGGGGTCTGTGAATTGCTGTACTTCTGAGCAAAAGCCTTCAAAAAGATGATTAAAGATCTGGTATTTTCTGTGTGTGTGTGTGTGCGCGCGCACATATACATGCACTATGGCCACTTGGTGCAAATAATGCAGTTAACCTACTCATGTAAAATTGAGGGTTGTTGTTTTTTCTTCGTTCCTCTTTTGGTAGTACAGAAAGATCATGAATGGCATTGGCCTGTTTTAAAATACATATTCCTAGTTTTTTTTTAGGAAGGAAAAGCCAAAGCTAAGCTGATGATGAATACAGTTTTAGAAGGAAATAGCTTACATATAATGAAATGATCATCTGATTTCAATCACTACATCTCAGGAATAGTATGTACGTCAAATATAATTGTCCTTATTTCTGAGCTCTGCTATATGATGTCACTTCCCCCAACACTGGGTTCCCGTACATTTTCTTTACTACAACCCCACTCAACCTTAGCCAGCACGGCCAATGATGAGAGATGTTGGGGGGTTGTAGTCTAAAAACATCTGGGAGAAAGGCTGAGTCTGATGCCAAGTCTTGCAAATACATGTCTTAAAGAAGTATTGGCATGCTGTTTACTCCTAAAGTCCAGGGTGAATCAGAGTGACATAGTTGGACCGCAATGTGGGTGAGTCTAGGCAGATATAAATAACTAAACTACCTCGGTGAGCTCTCATTTTGGGGTAGCTTTGAGCATCTGTAGGCCTGTTCACTTTACACTAAACACAGGTACAAGCTACCACTACACATGTACAAGTGTTTTTGTGAAAGAGTTTACACATGTTGATTCATACAGCTCAGCTATTGTGCACACAGAAACACAGACACTACGCTTGTCGAACGTGGCGTGAATAATGATAAGAGTGTAGATAGTGTGCATCAACTGTTGCTTACAGAGATTGTGCACTTGTTGAATGTAACACGTGAATGGCCCTTATATAATTCATCTTCAAGCAGTGGATCAGGGTCTATGACTGGGTCACAATTGGATGGAATCCTCTGCTGAAACAGAGGAAAAAGCCTTCATTTTAGCAGCATCCTTGTCTCATTATGATGTCAAGTGCCTAGCAAATGGATAGCCCCCACCCACCTGTCAGATTTGTCCTGTGAGGCTGGTCCTGCCTTTGTTCTAAACTAAGGGGATAAACTGAGGAAGAGAAATGACATTTTTTTAAAAAAAAAAAATGCTAAAAGACCAGATTTACCATCGAATCCCTGCGGCGGGGTGCGCTCCCGCTGCTCGGTCCCAGCGCCTGCCAACCTACCAGTTCGAAAGCACCTCCGGGTGCAAGTAGATAAATAGGGACCGCTTACCAGCGGGAAGGTAAACGGCGTTTCCGTGTGCGGCTCTGGCTTGCCAGAGCAGCGATGTCACGCTGGCCACGTGACCCGGAAGTGTCTCCGGACAGCGCTGGCCCCTGGCCTCTTAAGTGAGATGGGCGCACAACCCCAGAGTCTGTCAAGACTGGCCCGTACGGGCAGGGGTACCTTTACCTTTTAAGGGGATAAACTGAGGAAGAGAAATGACATTTTTTTTAAAAAAAAAAAAATGCTAAAAGACCAGATTTACCAGATTTACCCTTTCCTATCTCAACTCCGAGATTGAAATATTTGCCTCAATATAGCTTTGTTTTTCCTCTTCTTTCTAGGTAAACTGTTAAAGGCTGAATATATCCTTTGCAGTCTTATTAATGACAATGGAGCAACAGGTATCTATAATTTGTGGCTTCGTGAGTTATTATTTATAAATGTTCCCCCCCACACACACAGACAAAAAAATGCCGCCTTGCTAGCAGAGCCACTGCCAGACTAATGTGTTCCTGTCCCAGACAGCTTCTTTCTTTTTTTTTTTCTTAATTTGTAAAGGTTTTGGATATATATTTACCTCACCTTTCTGCCTCTTCATGTTCCCAAACACTGTAGTGTGTTCAACTGCTCTTTTCATTTTGTTTCTCAGGTGTGTGGAAGTACTCAAAAAAAAGTGACAGGATCCTAGTTCAGTCTGTCTGTGTACAGATTAGAGGACAGATTCTGCAAAAGCTGGGTAGGATTCATGAAGCAATCTCACATTCTATGGTTTCAGCTGATCTTTTTCAGTTCCCGTTCAGTTCTCTGAGGATAGTGCAGGAGTCATTTCTCATAATTGTGTTCTTTCTAGCTGCGAAATATTCCTCATTTCCTAAAAACAAATCAGCTGTATGCCTAGCAAAATGTATTGGCAAAAAAGAAAAACCTAATGTGACCCAAATTCTATGCCTATAATTGCTTCAAATTGCTTATTTGCATATTAATTTTGCTTCCCAAATTAAGACTTAAAAATTTCTCCTCCTCCTTCTTCTTTGCAAGATGTTGGGTTGCAGAGGATAAAAAATAAGGGCATGGAGTGGTGAAATTATGTGATGATCAGGCTCATAAGAGCCTGCTGGATTAAGCTACTGGCCCACCTAGTCCAATATCCTATTTCCATTAAGTTGTAAGGAATGGGTGCTTTTGTCAATTTCAGTTTCCAATTTTTCCAATCTTAAATTCACATTTCTGCACTTGTTTGGTTTATTATTATTATTATTATTATTATTATTATTATTAAAAAGCCCTTTTGAAAATTTGTATCATACACAATTTTGCAAACCATTTTTTTTCTAATGTACTTTGTATATTATTTTCACCAGTAAATGCTTATGTACACTTTCCCCGAATGTACACATATTGGGGTTGGAAAACTGCAACACAAAATTTGGACAAGTGTAACTTTTGAATGATAGCTATGGTTCAGTTCATGTTTGGCAAACTTCTCCCCCATCCCTACTAAGTACAAGTGCATTAAATAAGTTGATAAAATATTACCGGTACTTCTTTTTTAAAAACAAAACAAAACAAAACTACAACAATAACTGAGCATTCATTTTTGTGTGTATGTTTCAGGGATGTGGTATGAAGCAGCAGAGCTGATTTGGGCCTCAATTTTAGGTTATTTCACACTTCCCCAGCCAGATAAAAAGGTAATGTATGTACTATTTTCTTTTTAAAAATGAGTATTTTCTGCTATTAACAGTATTTGTTCTACTCCTCCAGACAATCTAGACAAGCAGCTTGTTCCAAACCTTTTAGCAGGAACTGAGGAACAACAGAAAGGGTAGTCCTTCACAGAGGGATCTGCTGGTGAAGAAGAGCGGTCCTTGCTGTTTCAAACAGACCCAAGTCCTTCACAAGCAGTGGAAAAGTAGACTGTCCTTTTTTCCATTAAGAAGTTGAACGATGTAAAAACAGCCTGAGATTTTGGGTGCTTCCAGACAGGGATTCATTATTGCAAGTGGGTTGTTGGCAGCAAGTCTGTTATTGTTGTTGTTTTGAATTTACCAGATTTTCTATGGAAAGAGCGAATCTGGATTAAATGGCTAGGGATGTGTTGGTGCTGCATGCATGAGGAGTCCCAATCCCATTTGGAAACACCCTGTGTGTTTTAGCTTCTAGTACTTTATGGAATGGATTCTTGTGTTCTAGAGAAGTAATCTGCCATGGAAGCAGTGAAACGCCAATTTGTCTTTGTGTTTGTCTCCTGCAGGGAATTGCTACATCATTGGGTATCTTGGCTGACATTTTTGTATCGATGAGTGAAAGCGATTACAACCGGTTTAAAGACAACTATCAGTTTCACCTGGTAACTATTCCTGTATTTGTTTAGCTTGCTGAAAATTGTGTGTGCTTTGTTCAGCATCCCTGACTAGGGAGATTCTGTGTGATACCTGAAGCTCACTATTCCACAATAGAAACAGATTACTCTGAAGAATATTATTTGTCCATCCATACCAGTACTGTATACTCTGATTGGCATCAGCTGTCTAAGATCTCAGGGAGAGTCTTTCCCATCTCCTATGTGATCCTCTTTTTTCAAACTGGAGACTGAAGTTTTGCCCTTCTGCACTAAGCTACAGTTACTCTTCATTGCCTCTCCCTGGCAAAAGTAATTGCCAAGTGCTGAGCCATTTGTTGTTTGTTCTCTCATAAAATTATGGAGAGAGGAAGCACAGAATATGTCATGTACTCCAGCCCTCAAACATAAGGCCATAATTAGACGTTGCTAAACCTTGGCATCTGTCTACACTGTGTTCTAAACCACTGAGCCTCTTGGGCTTGCCGATCAGAAGATTGACTGTTTGAATCCCCATGACGGGGTGAGCTCCTGTTACTCTGTCCCAGCTTCTTCCAATCTAGCAGTTTGAAAGTATGCCAGTGCAAGTAGGCAGGAATGTAAATGGCGTTTCCATGTGCTCTGGTTTCCATCATGGTGTTCCGTTGCGCCAGAAGCAGTTTAGTTATGCTGGCCACATGATCTGGAAAGCTGTCTGTGGACAAACACTGGCTCCCTCGGCCTGCAATCGAGATAAGCACCTTAACCCCATAGTTGCCTTTGACTGGAGTGAACCATCCAGGGGTCCTTTACCTTTTTACCTTACATATACTCACCTATCTACACAGAGATGAACGGACAGCAATCTGCCTAAACTTACATTTCCTTCCTGCCATTTCAACAGAATCTTCTGAAAGAGTTTGACCACCGTTTACTTTCAGCTGCTGAAGCATGCAAGTTAGCAGCGGCCTTCAGCCAGTTCACACCACTGTTTGTGCTCACAGCAGTCGTAAGTGTGATATCCAATATTTTTATTTCTTCCCTGTGCTGAAAATTATTCACTGCCATCTACTACTGCAATATGTTGCTGTGTGCATGTAAAATCAGGATGTGCATTCAGATGCAATGCAGATGAAAAGTTGTGGTGCAAGTGAAATGCCATCTGGCTTTTATGCTGTTAAACCTGTTCATTTGGAGCAGTTGCTTACTACAAACCATTTACTGTCACCTATCATTCATACTCCTTTAATGTCCCATTGATTTAACTGAAAACTTATTGGATAATAACGAGAGTGGAACTGGAAGGTAAAGGCTGCTAGTTATACAATCTATCTTTTGATTCTTTGGGAAGGAGGGGGGTATCTTCAGGAAAGAGTTTGGCAAAAGAAGTATACTTCATACCCCACTTATCTGTGGATTAAGTTCCAAAGGTTTTGAGAATATAGCTTCTTCCTGCTCCCCAACCCACCTCAATCCCACTGAACACCATAGACAAATCATTCCCTGAGATTAATAGGCTTTGCAAAGTTTTATACTGAAAATCCCATTAGCAAATGCACAATTCTAGCATGGATTTTTTTGCTAGATATCTCAGAACAAACCTGCTCAGTGTTCCTTCGGTGTGTAACAAGTTTAACTCAAGCATAATTGATCAAACAAAGAAAAAACAAGTACTTGAAAATCATTTGAAAAAAGCTATATTCTCAAAACCTTTGTAGTGGTGTAAATTCAAATTTGAGGATTCTTTATAGGATCTGAGTCTAAATTTGATGCACAAATCTGTAAGATCCTGTTCATTTCAGCTGTACTTGTTTTTACAGAATATCCGTGGAATGTGCTTGCTGTCTTACAGCTATTCAAGCAAATGCCCTTCCGCAAAGCAGAAGTTTTATTTGTCCGAAGCAAAGGAGTCCTTTGAAATTGGTCTCCTTAGTAAGAAGGACAAAGAACCAGTCACCAGCAAACAGGAGCTCCACAGTTTTATCAAGGCAGCTTTCTGCCTTACAAAAGTGCACCAGAGGCTCTACGGTGAGAGCGAGAGACTTAGTCAAGTGAATAAGTTGTGCCAGGAAGCCTTACAGAAGCTGTATGCTTATAGTCATTTACCGCATACTGAAGAGCAGGACAAAGAACAGCTTGCCAAGGATATCATGTGCCTTGTCATGTTAGTTAAAGAGCACTTAAATGTGCAGGATTTCTGTAACTCAGATGCCAAGTCCTACATTCCAGATAGCTACAAAACTGGTGTTGAAAAGTCAATTGTGAACGGTGAACTGAGCTTTGAGAAAGTCCTTGAAATGTATTCCCAGCATCATGCAGCGGTCTGTGAAGTTTATGGAAGTGTTTGCCACAGCTACAAGATGAAATCAGGAAGCCAAACAGGAGCCTGTATAACAGCTTTGAAAACGGAAACCAAAAATATGGACACCATGTGTACCACTGAAGAAAGATCACATCATGGGAAAGACTCTGCAAAGATCTCGCTTTCACAAAAAGGAAGGAAAAATTGTGAGGGTTTTAAGGAGCAGATGCGACAGAAATTATTCCATGCCACTGCCCTTGATGAAGAGGTAGAGTGCATTCCTTCAGAAAAACACACTGGTGGTATTTCAAGTAATTCTCATAACAGGAGTGAAAGTTCCAGTTCACTGAGATCTTGGAGCAAATTCTCCAAATCAAGTTCCTTTACTAGTTGGGAGGAGATGGACTGCAATGAAAATGAACTGCCCCAAGATAAGGTACAGAAACAAAAGGCTACTGGAGGTAAGGAGCAAGAATGTTCTGCAGCTTTGACCGAAGATGCTGAAAAGAACTGCCAAAAGCCAGATCCATGTGTACTGTTTTCCAGAACTAATCAGCTCTCTCTTCAAGAGCCTCAGAATGACTGTTGTGGCTCCTTAACGCATCCCAATCAGAATAATATAGGCAGGTCTCACAGAGTAACAGAATCATACCCAAATCTCAGAAAGGAGCACGTAGAGGGAGCAGAGAATGCTTTGAAGCAGGCACCCCGAGAAACCAGTAGCACCAACCCCCAAAATAGTAATAATCTTTTGAGTCCCACTTCTGAACAAGATCCCATTATTCCATCTTCATTAATGGATTCCAGGAGCAAGGACTCCAATGCCATTTCTAACCATAATCTGTGCAGCATTGGGAAAGGAAGCACAGAAAATATAATAGAATCAATATCTAGACATGGTTGGCCATTTGTTGACCCAGAAGGAGAAACTGTGGACACTACTGAAGATGCACAGATGAATTCACACCTGCCTGATGCCAGGAGGACACCTGCCTCCATCAATAGTAGCATGCCCAAACCGGAACGTGACTGCTTTGTTCAAAATTGGATTAATAAATCGAACTCTGCAGTGCCTCCAGAAAGCTCCACTGGAGTATCTGAAATTGACCCGCAAGCAGAGACAACAGAAGACTGTGAATTTGCTAGTGAATGTGGAAAGAAGTCAGCAGGTCGTCTTAGTGACGTCTGCATAGCAAGAGATCAACCACATCACAGCTCTGGGGCCACAAATTCTCCTTTGGGGACAAAGAACCAGCCATTAGTCAACCAGTCCAGTGACTGTGCTACAACGGAAGAAGATGACGGTGAAAAGCTAAGGAACATGTTGAGCAGCAGTCACAGTTCAAGCTCCTCTCTAAATTCATGGTACAAAGCAGCCCACTTTTCCAGCAGTTTTTCTGAATCGGGGAGTCCTTCATTTTTGAACTCTAGCGGCAGCTCTTTTGTCTTTTTGGAGAGGGCCAAAGCAGAAACCCTACAAGCTCGCATTCTCAGTGACGATGACTATGGCAGGCTTTTGTCTGGTGTAGACCATGCCTGGCTAATGGAAAGAATGAAGAATACAGGGCTCTTCAAGCCAAACTTCTTCGGTAAAGCGCACTGTAAGTAGAGGGTTCCGAAACACACCTTTATAATTATTTAATCCCAAGCATTTTGTGCTGCTCTCAGGGAGGGAAAGATTTTCATTCTACAGTGGTACCTCGTGTTAAATATGCTTCAGGTTACAGACTCCGCTAACCCAGAAATAGTACCTCGGATTAAGAACTTTGCTTCAGGATGAGAATGGAAATCGTGCTCCGGTGGCACAGCAGCAGCGGAGGCCCCATTAGCTAAAGTGGTCCTTCAGGTTAAGAACAGTTTCAGGTTAAGAACGGACCTCCGGAACGAATTAAGTACTTAACCCAAGGTACCAATGTAGTTTACATGCCACAAGCCCTCAGGTGTCTGGATTCATGCGTGAGCTGCACAACAGCACACTTGCCTCCCCCAGCGGTAATCTATGCAGGTGCCCCCCCACCTCACGTGTCACAACAGAAAGACAGGATTCAAATCATTTGCACATACCCTGGTGAAAGTCCCTTTTAGCCTTGCTATGTTAATATGCTAAGATGCCAATGGACTCCAGCTCCCTTCAGCCCCAACCAGCATGGAAATGGTCAGGGAGTTTGAGTATCTCGAGGGCTGCAGTTATCCACCCCTGGGTTAGCCTGACTGACACTGCCTGTGCAAAGTACTCAAGACCAAGAAAGAAAATTATTTGTTTCTGATCAGCCTTTGGCAAGCTTTATGCCAAGAACAGATCCTGGTATTGTGTACTTACCTGTATATGATGTGAAGTGATTGTCAGTGAGTTAATGACTGAGATGGGATTTGAATGCTGGCCTCCAAATTCTCAAAGCAACGAGATTCATGCATTGCAGGGGGTTGGACTAGATGGCCCTTGGGTCCCTTTTCCAACTCTGTGATTCTGTTACAGTGGTGCCTCGCAAGACGAAATTAATTTGTTCCGCGAGTTGCTTCGTCTTGCGATTTTTTCGTCTTGCGGAGCGCGGATTCCCCGGGTATTAACGGCTTTAAGAAAAAGGAAGCAAACCCGCAAGACGTTTTCGTCTTGCAAAGCAAGCCCATAGGTAAATTCATCTTGCGAAGCACCTCGAAAAACGGAAAACCCTTTCATCTAGCGAGTTTTTCGTCTTGCGAGGCATTCGTCTTGCGGGGCACCACTGTATTCTGTTCTATCTGCTATGCTATATGTGGGGGAAAGTATTTTTATTTTATACCGATTAAGAACATAAGGAGAGTCTGGTGGGTCAGGCCAATAGCCCATCTAGTCCAGCATGCTATTCTCACAGTGGCCAACCAGATGACTGGGGGGAAATTCATAAGTAGGATCCAAGCACAAATGCATTCTCCCCTTCTGTGGCTTCCAGCAACTGGTCTTCAGAACCATTACTGCCCCCGACTGTGGAGACGGAACACAGCCAGCATGGCTAGCAGCCATTCAGAGCCTTCTCTTCCATGAATTTTCTCAATCCTCTTTTTAAGCCATCCAGGTTGGTGGCCATGCACTGTGTGACTTTCTTTTATCTCTCCTGAATCTTCCAACATTCAGCTTTGGTAGGCGTCCACAAGTTCTAGTATTACATGGGAGAAAGGCTTCTCTCTATCCACTTTGTCCGTGCCAAGCATAACTTTATAAACTTCTAATCATGTCGCCTTTAAAAGTCTTTTCTCTAAACTAAAAAGTCCAAAACCGTAACACTTCCTCACAGAGGAGTCACTCCATTTCCTTGATTGTTTTGGATCATTTGAATGCTTTTGTTGTAATTTCACATTCCCTGCTAACAATTTTTAAAAAATGCATTCCTTTTTGTTCTGTCGGTTCTGTTACTCGGTGACATATTTGTGAGGAATGCCTTCCCACTTCGCAGCCCTTCTGAAAGCAATTCATCCTGCCTTGCCTTTCCCACCTTCTGTTTATAAATGAAGCTGACTGTAATAGTACACACTGCAGCAATGAATGCAACTTCCTATGGGTGTGAGCGAAATGTCATTTCTCTGTGACTCAGTCTGGGAAAAGGACATTGATCCTAGCAAGAGAACAGTTTAACTCTGCTGTTTCATTCCTGGCTACTGGTACGGAACAACCCTTTGCTGAAGAAGTTGTCAGTTCATCTGTCTTCTTTTCCAGCCGCCCTCCTTTTGAAATTCTCCAAGAAATCTGGGCTGTGGACTGCACAGGAAACTGCTGTATATATTGGGGGCTACCTGAGCGTAGCAAAGAAAGGCAGACAAAGGAACGCTTTTTGGATACACTTTCTGCACCAAGAGGAAACTCTGGGAAGGTATCGCTCAAACCAGCATGACAATTTGATCAGTCCAGGCACTTATGTGCTTGTTTGTAGGCTTAGATCCCACATGATAAATAAGGAGTCTAGGCAGTGAACATAATGCATCCACAAAACAGCATGAAAATACCTAGCCAGATTCTGCACAGGGATGGGAAGTAACAGATGGATTGAGCTATGCATCAGAAAATGCTTGTGTTAATATAGTCATACCTCAGGTTACAGCTGCTTCAGGTTGTGTTTTTTCAGGTTATGGACCGCCAAAACCCAAAAGTACCGGAACGGGTTACTTCCAGGTTTCAGCGGTCATGCATGCACAGAAGTGCTAAACCGCACTTTGCGCATGCGCAGAAGCACCAAATCGCAACCCGCATGTGCACAGACGCAGGTTGTGAACGCTGCGGGTTGCGAACGTGCATCCCGCACGGATCACATTTGCAACCCGAGCGTCCACCGTATAAGAAACTTAAGCAGGTCTTTGAAACAAAGTATGGATGGTGTTTGCTTGATAGTAACAGGCAAAGCTTTCCACAGCCCATAACTGTAGAGTTGGAAGGGACCTTGGGGATCCTCTAGTCTACCCCCTGCAATGCAGGAATTTAAACTAAAGCATCCATGACAGATGGCCATCCAATCTCCGCTTAAAAACCTCCAAGGAAGGAGAGTCCCTCATCTTCTGGGGGAGTCCATTCTGCTGTGAAACTGCTCTTACCACTTTTTTCAGTTGCAGTCCTAACTACGGGTAGTAAACTGCATCGAACTTAGTGGAACTGACTATGGAATAACCATTGTTAGGAGTGGTCACCTTATCTCATTATGTTCAGTGGAGGACATTTAAATACACATGTCCTACCACTAGGACCTGTGAGACCAAGGTTCAGATCCCCACTGGCACCAGTCACTGTCTCTCAGCCTCACCTGCTTGACAGGATGGTTGTGAGAGTAAAATGAAGAATGGGAGGTTGATGCACACAACCTTGTGCTCCTTGGAGGGAAGGCAGAATACAGTGTAATGTTGCTGCTGCCGCTATGACTCTTGTCAGTGTGTGTTACATTTTTCATAGATACGTTGGCAAAGAGTACAAAGACGAAAAGGAGCTTCTTCACCATTTCAGCGATGTGGAAAGACAAATGACTGCCCAGTACTACGTGACAGAATTCAACAAGAGGCTGTATGAGCAAAAAATCCCAACACAAATCTTCTACATCCCATCGGCGGTCCTCTTGGTAAGGAGCAAGCAGAAGGTTGCAAAGGATTCAGCCAGTGAAAGGAGGAGGCAGAAGCAGTGGGCTGTAAGGCTGCTCACATCACAATCCCCTTTTTGTTCCCCAGGTACTAGAAGGCAAGTCTATACAAGGATGTGTGAGCGTGGAGCCTTATATTCTAGGAGAGTTTGTGAAGTTATCTAACAACACCAAAGTGGTAAAGCTGGAATACAAAGCCACAGAATATGGACTCGCTTATGGCCATTTCTGCTATGAGTTTTCCCAAGGCAGAGATGTGGTGGTTGATTT
The DNA here is from genome assembly GCF_951804945.1 of Podarcis cretensis. NCBI lineage: Eukaryota > Metazoa > Chordata > Lepidosauria > Squamata > Lacertidae > Podarcis > Podarcis cretensis. Next base: position 26,676,035 of record NC_137178.1, read on the forward strand.
ACAAGGTTTGTACTGCCAGATGTCAAATGATGGAATACAGTATTTTATTGGATTGTCTTGAGCTGCTCCCACCACCCCCCTTTCAAAAATAACTCTTATAAAAAAATTATTTTGGATATGAATATTCAGAGAGTGGGACGCGGGTGGTGCTGTGGGTTAAACAACAGAGCCTAGGACTTGCCGATCAGAAGGTTGGCGGTTTGAATCCCCGTGACGGGGTAAACTCCTGTTGCTTGGTCCCTTCTCCTGCCAACCTAGCAGTTCGAAAGCACATCAAAGTGTAAGTACGGTAGATAAATAGGTACCGCTCCGGCGGGAAGGTAAACGGCATTTCCGTGCGCTGCTCTGGTTTGCCAGAAGCGGCTTAGTCATGCTGGCCACATGACCCGGAAGCTGTACACCGGCTCCCTCAGCCAATAAAGCAAGATGAGTGCCGCAACCCCAGAGTCGGCCACGACTGGACCTAATGGTCAGGGGTCCCTTTACCTTTACCTTATTCAGAGCTGAAGTTTTTAAAAGAAAGAAAATGTTAAATGTCACTTGGGGGAAAAAGAGCAAATTACTTCCGCAGCTCACTGTATTGGCTTAAAACCTAATCAGCTTTCTCAGGTATCATAGACACAGTCACCTCATTCTGTCTAGGGACTATAGATATAGGTTCTGCTTTAAATGTGGATCTTTTTGCATTTGATTTTCATTCATAACATTTTCTTTTGATATTTTGTGATTTTTTTAATGCTTTAAAGTTGTAAACCACTTAGAGATTTCTTTGGAAATGTAAAAGTGGTATAGAAATTGATCAAATGCATTATGCAGGCATAAACAGGTACTTTATATTTTTTAAAAACCACTAGATTCCCCCCCAAAAGCAAAACAGAGACCAAGATTTTGCATGCACATGTACAAACCTATGGTGCTGAAACAAGTAATTTCTGTAGTCAGCAGATCTGCAGAAAATGAAATGGAATGCATATAGGGTGTGTTTTTAGAATCAGTATTATAACTTAGGGTGCTAGGGAAGGGGTAGTTCCTCTAGTGGGGGACATGTCGTGCTCCTTCTGGGGTAGTTTGTCCACTTTGGTCCCCACCCTGCACTCACCTGTGGCTCCTAAAAGCTGTCAGCATGCAACAGCGGCCACCATAGGTGTCAACAACTTGGGGTCCTGGGTGCCAGAGCACCCACAAAATTTCCTATGAAGGGGCTGGGCACCCACAAATTTTGGTGCCAGGGCCATGCATGCTGCATGGCATCCACGGCCTCAGGCACCCATGGTTGTGGGGCCAAGTTGGCACTCCTTGTAGCCACACCCTGAGAAACGGCTTTGACTGGACAGCTAAACCAGGTGAGGGTTGCCTATGGGTCTCGGACCCTCAGTGAGTTAGGAATCTCCCCTGCATGCAAAGACAGGCTCTGGCAGATTGAGTGGATGAGACTAATAGGAGGGTCCAATGGTCAAGAAGGCAGTTTCTGCACATGGTGTAGAGGGAAGCGAGGGGCAGGTGGGGCTCTTCAACATGGGAAGGTAGCCCATCTAGGAGAAGGAAACTCTGACCCTAAACCTCTCCTGCCTTGTGGGGTATCTTTGGGAGAAGGAAAGGCTAAGGAGTAAACCCTGCACAAATCTGGAGTGGAGTCCCTAAGGCGGTTGGATGGCACCTTGTATGCCTTCTTCCAGCAACTTCTGCAGCCAAGCTGTTGCCCAACATATGGCTCTGCTTTCCTTTGGACCACACCAGAGAGGCTGAGAGATGGGTTTTGTTATCTGGACAGCCCAGGACCTCCATATACATTGCCCAGGCTTGTGCCCTGGTGAGTTCAACGACAGTATTGTAACTGTAACGTTTTTTCTTTTTGACAGGTTGGGTGACTGGTAATGGGAAAGGCCTCATCTACCTGACTGACCCCCAGATCCATTCTCTCTCTCGGAAGGAGGCATCATGCCTGACAAACTTTGGGAAGACAGGGATTTGCTATTTCTTCAACAATCAGCACACAGAATGCAATGAAATCTGCAGGCGCCTTTCATTGACTAGACCTTCAGTGGAGACTTTGAGAAAACAGATTTCAAGTCACTTTTGACCACAAATCTAGAGAATTTGTAGCATTGGGTGTTCTAACTATGATATAGCGTCGAGTTGGCTGCTTCTTATGTGCTTTGTATTTTATTTTATTTTAAAAAGAATATGTAAAACAGGCTGAAATGAAGATTCTCTAGAAAAGTGACTGAAACAGAGCTAGGGGAAAATATAAATCATTTGTACTGAACTGTTTGGTGGTTTAGCTTTTTTTTAAAAAAATAAAAATAAAACACCTTTTGGAGTAGAGAGCAGAAAAGTCTCCAGCTATCAGAACAGATATATTGTCAAAAACTGCTCTTTTCAGCTAACTCCTTCATTCATCACCTCTTCTTGTTCCAACTTCCCAGAAAGCATTTTAAATCTGCCCACTCTCACAGATCTATTCTCCTGTGCTGGGATGGATGCAGTAGCTGTTCTGCTACAATGACCACTTCCATTTCATTTGCTGCTCTTGCAAATGGGTGGAGGGGGGTTGCTCTCTTGCTCACAGCTATAGGATATAAACCTCTGCTGGTTTGACACTCGTCCTCTTTGAATGTTTTGTGGTATGTGTGCTGTCCACAGGCATCAACAGTGCTTGCCCTGGGTAAAAGCAGCTGTCGCGTTTTTCTTTTTTGCTACTTATGAAGCAATCTTTTGTGTTTTTAGATCAAAGCTTGTAATTCATGGATGTGACCTCCTTGGACTTTTTGTCAGCTACCACCTGGAGAAATGGAAAGAAGCAAAAAGCAGAATTACAGCCATTGCACTTCCCAAGCATTCACTGAGGAATATTATAATATAAGAGATTGCTCTTCCTCTCCCCAAAGCTCAGCATTAGGGGGCATTCTCCCTCACAAAACCCAGTGCTATGAATTTGGAACGACCCAAAAGCAATGCTATGCTCATGCATAGCACCCATTCATTTCACTAGGACCGGTGCAGGAGAACCTCCCTACAGATTGTATCATTAGACTTCCCCCCGCTCCTCTTTAAAAGTATCTATCAGTGCAGCTTTCCCAAAGTAAAACAATGGTGGGATCCCTGCTATAGACCAGACATCTGTTTTATGCCGCCCCTGTCATTTGGATTTCTTTGGAGCAGGTCTAAAGGCCATTTCACATGACCCTGGATGCCTGCCAAAATGTGAGTTGGCAGTTTGCAGGCTGAATTTGTGCAGATAAATGGTTGTGTGACTGCATCACTATGCACTCAACTCCATCTATCATCATTCGTTTGTTCAGTTTAGACTCCCATTTTGCCACTCGGCTGTTACACCTTTTGGGGTTGGCACGACACAATACATTACGATAAAGCAAGATCTATCGTAAGATGTTGCAGCCCCACAAGTACTGCTTTGCCATATGGAGAAACCCACCGTGCCTAATGACCAACTCATTTCAATATGATATGAATCAGTCTTAAAGATTGCAATCAAACCATTGATGATGCTTGATACACATTAGAGGCTATTTATGCATGAACAGGGTTCTAAATTGTACAATCGATGTCACCACACTACAGACATTTAGCACAAGCTCATAGAGAGTGATGGAGCTGGGCTGTCAGGAGCTAGATAATCTGTGTTCTTCTTGCTGGGGAACACCTGAACAGGATTGTATTTGAAGTTCTTTGCAGCAAAGCACCATTGACTATTAGCTGCTCATCATTATCAGCTGCTATGGGCATTTTATTAATCTCAGACCTCTGGGGAAAGCTGCAGGGTTGAAGGGTCCTGGAACACAAATTCATAGAGCTCTGCCTCCATCGTTGGATCCAGTAATGCTTTTGAATACCACCTTTATCTTACACGGAGCTCAAGGTGTGTACAAGGTTCTCCTCCTCCCCATTTCATCCTCACAACAACTCTGTGAGGCAGGTTACGCAAAGAGATGTTGACTGGCCCGGGGTCACCCAGTGTGCTTCATGGCTGAGTGGGATTTCAAACCCTGGTCTCCCAGGTCATAGTCTAACACACTAACCATTACACCACACTGGCTCTTTCTGTGTGTAATAAACTTTACAGCCACAACAGGTTCCTGCCATGCTGTGGGTGAGATGTACATTAAGTATGCACAAAATAGAAACAGTAAGGCCCCTGTACAAACTCTTAGTCTTACTTCAAAGGAGAAAATTTTACCTGAATACTTTACCTGGCCCATAATTTACCTGTATGGGCTGCATGCACAATGCTTTATTTACCGTAATTTAAAGCAAAGTGTTGGTGAAATTGACGTTACAATCCCGTATATTCTTACCTGAGAATAAATTCCTTGGAAGTGAATAGGACCTCTGAGTAAACACGCTTAGGATGGCAGTGGATTAGTGTTCTGGATTCAGATTGCCCGTAGAGGTTCACATATAAAGATGCACTCTTATGAAAGCAATAATTACCGCTCATCCCCTCCAAGAGGTGGGCAGGGTTTGTAACACTGCACAGGGTTTCCCGGGACCAGGGTGCCACCCACTTTGGCTACAGGGTGCCCATCGCCTCACCCCCATCTCAGCGAGCCAATGGGCAGAGGGTGGGGCAGGGCCGGAAAAGGACCATGCTCTTTGGCCCAGGCTCACTTTGTTTTCTTTCCAGGATGGGACAACAAGGCATGTGTTGGGTCATGCTGATGCCCATGCTGTGCAGAGCCATCGCTGCCCATGGCCCACAAGAGGCACTGATACTGCACCTGGGAGAGAATGACCTGGTAGCGCAGAAAGGCATCAGCCTGGTTCTATCTGCGAAGAGAGACCTTGATAACGTGCATGCCCTATGCCCGGCAATGACCAACCTCTGGTTTGAACTCCTCCCCCGCCAGTGCTGGAGAGGGGCCAATAAACCTTCTCACATCAATTATACAGTGCAAAAAAATTAATAGGGCCGTGCATAACACGATGCACCAGATCAGTGGTGTCTCCATTCACCACCCGAGTGGACAATTCTGAGCTGTTTTGGGTGGGTGGAGTACATTTGACCCAACCGGTAACGACCTTTGGTTGCACGATGTGTGTCAGGGCCTCAAGGATTGATGTCTGGCAGGATGCAGCCCTTCTCTTTAGGGGAGGGCCTTCAGCTGTAGGTATCTTGGCTGTGAGTCCCCAGTCTGGGGTCTCGGGTGGCTTTTTTTTCAGGCCTTGGTTGGTATTCTGTAGTCTATCTTGTGATGGGGGCAGCATCTTCATGCACCTCCATTCGGTGGTGTTAGCAGGGCCCGTGAAAGGGTTGATTGACCCTGGAATGGCATCATAAGGTCAAACTCCCTGCTTTGGCGAAGTGGAGGGGGCACGCTTTACAGTCCCCTCCCACAATGCCTGACTGCCCTGTACATCCTCAGCCCCTGTCAGGTATGAGAGGGATACCTTCGAAGGCCTAAGCCAAGTTTCCTACACCTGAAATTCAATAAAGTTGTGGCCTAATTTTAAACCCAGACATTGTTGTCATGTCTCATTCCTGGGGGGGTAGGCTCCAGGGACAAGGTTTAGCGCGTGGGCTCGCAATATATCTTGTTGTATAAGGGTGGGGAAAGAGAAGGAACCTTCTCTGATCAGACTCATCCTTAACTGATTTTCTTCAGCAGATGTTTAAGAAACAATGACATTTAAAAATAATAATATTGTAGAGTGCATTTTGAAAAGGCGTATGATTATTTGTGGCATTTTGAGTAATGTTGAATGCATATGATATTTTATCGACGCACAGATCCCCACTACAAAGTGAGGCTGAACAAAAACCATTGGCTTTTGTTTCTGAAACTTACAGGGAGCTGAGATTTTCTGTGCTGCTGCTTCGTGCTGCTATTGTTTTCTAGGTGATGTTTGTGTGCTGCGTTGTTTGGATATACAAATGCCCCGTCACAGTCCAGAGCCGGAGAAGAAATTAGGTGTAAAGAGTAGAAAACTGGGGAGAGAAAGAGAGAGAAATTAAATCTCTTTATTATGGTGTGTAAAACCTTCAGGGTCGGGAAGCTTTGCAGCTGCGAAGGGAGAAAAATGCATTCACAAAATATAATGCTAGTGTGAATAATCCTTTTCTAGAGTCTCACTTGCAGACTGCTCCAGCTTTGTCAGGTGAACTTGAACTGGGCCATCAGCTTTGCTTTCGTTCCTATTGCACACTGTCTATCACCCGAGGGCATTCAGCATCTTGACTGTTTTAGAAAGAGAGCAAACAATCCATCAATGAACCCAGAGTCACTTTCGCATAGAATAGTAAAATCAGCATGTGATGGTACACTCGGCTCCGGGGTTTTACAGATTAAAATGATACATGACAGCTCACATGTTCCTGGGAAGATTATGTCAATTATCTTGTTCCACAGCCAAGAAAGACCATTCCCTGTCTGCAATGAGAAACACTAGTGTTAACCAAGTAGTCACAGTTGCTGATGCTCTATCCGCAGGAAGAAACTGCTAAAGTTTCCTAAACCAATGCTGTAAAGTTAAAATCATTCTATTTTGCTCTCTGTGTAGGGAAAAGAGAAGGAATCTTCTCTGATCAGACTCATCCTTAACTGATTTTCTTGAGTGGATGTTTAAGAAATTCCTTGTGATGCTCTTTTTTTCCAAAGCTGGTGTTTTAGTGTGTGTTGCCTAGAGTTTATACTGTTTTGTATTATGTAGGTGTGTTCTACAACAACTTTAAACATTCTTAGACATGTTGTTGGGGCCTGGTCCAAGCAAGACTCCCAGGTATTTGAACAAATACATGCACATGTAAGTAAAGGTAAAGGACTCCTGGACAGTTAAGTCCAGTCAAAGGCGACTATGGGGTTGTGGCGCTCATCTTGCTTTTCAAGCCAAGGGAGCTGGTGTTTGTCAGCTTTCCAGGTCATGTAGCCAGCATGACGAAACCGCTTCTGGTGCAACGGAACATCAGGACAGAAACCAGAGCACACAGAAACGCTGTTTACCTTCCTGCCACAGGGGTACCTATTTATCTGCTTGCACTGGCGTGCTTTCAAACTGCTAGGTTAGCAAGAACTGGGACAGAGCAACAGGAGCTCACTCCGTCGTGGGGATTTGAACCACCGACCTTCTGAATGGCAAGCCCAAGAGGCCCAGTGGTTTAGACCACAGCGCCACCCACTCCTTTACCATCTACCACTTGAGGTTTTCTTGTGGAGACTTTAAACTGTGGATTACTGCCCAGCATGATCCTATAACAACCTACAGGGCCTCTAAATCTATATACTATGGGTGGTAGCCAAGTAAATGTGACTCAGATAGACCTATTTAAAATAATGCACCTGTCTTAGGCATGTCCATTGATTCCAGTGGGTCTACTCTGTGTAAAACCTACTTGAATACCACCCTCTGGGGTTATTTTTTCCAGAAGATATAGCTGCAGTGACCTGAAGTAATATAAAAGATGCAAATATTACAAAGCCAAATTTAGAGAAAGCAGACGAGATGGTAAACTTGGGTCTTGACTGTACCAATTCAGGTGGGGCACCATGCAACTAAATGTCCCGCTATACAAGCAATTAGAATTCCTGCACTAGATGTCAGAGAGGTAGGTTTAAGTCTTGTAGTCTGGGTGCCATAACAGTTTTCTACTTGTCTGAATGTCTGGGGAGAGTGAGGAACATCACCTCATGATAGACTCAGCCTAAAGTATGAAGTGCCATAATTTGGAGGACAAACGATTCCTATTGCATCCATTTCTGAGAGCACTAGGCCAATGTGTAGCAATAGATTTCACAACTGAAGCTAAAAGAATTAGCAGGGTGGTTTAATTCAGGGGTGTGTGCAACACTTGGAATAAATCCCTAGCTAATTTTTAGTTCCTTTGATTAAAATTAATGATCCCCAATGGATGGCAAGGCTTAGATTTGGAACGTGTATGAAATGGCACATTAGAATCCCAATGTTATATTTAAAATAAATGTCCATTTCTAATACACCTCTGCAGAGTTGGGAAATCCCAGCTGAAGGTGATCATTTCTGCTACTTACTTCACTGAGAGTGCTAAGGAGGCATTTAATCTCAGCTGCCCGATGTTTATAATGTCACGTACACAGCACAGGGTATTTGAACAAAAACTTAACTACAGAGCAGTAACAAAACAGTACAAAACTTTCATTAAACATCACCTGAATCATGTTGAGATGCTCAAATTTGCACACCGTAAAACCAGTTTGCTGGAATTACCGGTACCTCTTTTTACCAGGTCTACATCTTGACTGGGGTGGGCAGAAGAGACAGAGGGAGAGAGCACAACCCTGATCTAGCAGGATTCTAGTATTCATCTCAGAACCAACATGTCAAGGCCGTGTCAATCTCACTTATCCTCTGAATTACACAGCACTTCATTCTTCACCTGAATAGTAAGTGCACTAATATTTGCAGCGCTGCTGCTTCTCAGCATGCATGAATCCAGGATAACAATTAAAAGGGAAACTGTGTTAATTATTCATTTCGAAGAACAGGCAGAGAGGAGGTGGCAGGGTGACCTGCATTCCCCTTTGGATTAAACATTGCCTGGGTGTAATCAGCTATGATGATGAAATCATCTCCTTGTCCATCTGCAAGGCGGGAGCTGAATGAGCAATGCTCTGCTGAGACTCTCAGCCGCCTCTATCATCTTCCCTGAGAAAGACCCTAACTCTTCCCTGCACCAGTGCAATGTTGCATCAGCAACATGTAGCAGTAAGAGAATAGGGAATTGTGGGGTATAACTGTATGGCGCTCTGTCTAGTTTCTCTATTTTACAATAACATTGCCTTGCGCATAGGATTGTTGTCATGTCAGAAGCCCATAGATAGTCCAGCTTCTTTGAATTGTTCAGCTTTGAGTTTTTAAAACACCAAGGGGGGAAATTACATTTCTTTCAATGAGAATGAAGATTGCTAAACTCTCCTACTGAAATCAGTAGTGCTTGAAAATGCTTAACTTTGAAGTACCGCCAACACACATTTATAGCACATGACTTCCCCCAGAGAACGCTGATAACTGTAACTTGTTAAGGATATTGTGAGGGGATAACTACAGCTCTCAGGATTCTTTGAGGGGAGTTGTGTGATTTAAATGCCCGGATTATCTCTAGACCAGGGGTAGCAAACCTGCAGCCCTTCAGATTTTGCTGGACTACAACTCCCATCGTCCTTGACCACAGAGCATGCCATCTGAGTCTGATGAGACTGAAAGTCTAACAACATCTGGAGGGCCACAGGTTTGCCTACCTTGGTTCCAGACGTTTTACTTCTCTGTAGACAGTATACAGTGGTACCTCGGGTTAAGTACTTAATTCGTTCCGGAGGTCCGTTCTTAACCTGAAACAGTTCTTAACCTGAAGCACCACTTTAGCTAATGGGGCCTCCTGCTGCCACCGCACTGCCGGAGAACAATTTCTGTTCTCATCCTGAAGCAAAGTTCTTAACCCAAGGTACTATTTCTGGGTTAGCGGAGTCTGTAACCTGAAGTGTATATAACCTGAAGCGTATGTAACCCGAGGTACCACTGTATTTCCCAATTGCTCACATTCACGTTTTTCTTTTCTTTTTGGCAACAAATTAACAAGTGTTGTTTGGGAGCCTGTTCAGAATTATTTATCTTGTTCTCTTTACCTGCTATTATCTGTTGGTTTGTTATGGGGTTTGGGTAATAATTTATATTTATTGTTGACTGGTATTTTTAATACCTAAAAATTATAACCACCTCAGAAACCAGAGTTTGAATAAATTGAGGGATCAATCATCCATGTGTCATAAGAAGCAGTGGTTCCCAGATTGTGATTCTAGTACATTTCAGGTGTATGGGACCACTTTGTCAGGGAATACTCAGGGGAGGGGAATAGAATTCTCTAAAAACAAAAACTATCCCCTTTCCCACTTCATGTACATTCTTCTGCTCCCTGTTTTCTGTTCCTGTGATCAGTTTTGGCCCACAAGACCTACCAAGTATAACTTGTATCTAACACGTCCTCCTAGAGCTGCATTGAGAGAAGCAGGAAGTGACAGTTAGGCTTAGGAGCTTCTCACAAGTTCTTTCGTCTCTGTGGCCCAAATTTACATTATTTACAGAAATCCCCACAAGTCCAAAAAACTTCAGTGACTGTGCCTAAGGAATGATGACTCTGGTCCTGGCCACAGCTGACAATGTTGGACTTCAAAGAAATACTAGCCTTTCTCCCCTCAAAAACATTGGTTCCTACCACTCCGATCCTAGAACAACTGGCCATTGTCGTATGAAGGATTAAAATAAGTGTAAACATTAATTTTCATCATCAACTACAGAATAGTTTGTACCCACAGGTCTTTGCCTTCCAGAGTCAACTATGGGACCCAAATGTGCAGGTGGCTCCCTGGATACAGTCATTATGTGGATATAAGATCCTTAAAAGTCAATGCAACCGAGCTCTGGGCTTCCTGAAGACATCTGGTGTGTCTCCTGTTGAAAACAGGATGTCAAGACTTGATAGATCCTCTATAGACCCATTCAGTAGGGCAGGGCTCTTTTTGACTCCCAAGCAATGTTTTTAGGATCAGTATTATTACCTTTCATTTTTCTTCAACAGACATCTTGGGCCATTACTGCCCATTTTAATCATTTCCCCATCCAATAAGTCTGGTGACATTTCCATTCAGTTACGCTGTACGTCCTCCGCTGACATGCAAGGGGTTGGGTAGTAAGGTCTTTTTGTTCTCCTTCCTTGGCTCAATGGCACCAGTTGATCTCAGCAGAGGCATAGTCCAAACTGATGTTTTTGAAGCTGGTGATGGGCGCGGGATGCAGTTTCCCCCCTAGAGTAGGCCATCATGTTAATCAGGGTTGATTTGTAAACGGCGTCTCCCCACCCCCAATCCCTTTGCTTGACTCCCGCTTTTCTGCTCAATGGCACAGATGCTGCTTTGTGCTGCCTGAGACCAGGCAGCTATTAACAGCAAATCCAGCGAAGGGAATTAATGAAGGAGTCTACTAATAAAAGACAGCTCAGGACAGCCAGACCAACTTGCTCCGAGCAGTAATTAACTTTTTAAAATACTCATGAAGGTAAATATTCCATCAGTGATGGCCCATGCTCTTCTCTTTTTCTCCTTTTTTAATAAAGGCAGGAGAGAAAGGGGAACGGGGTAAGGGGAACACTCTGATCCCAAGAAGCTTTAAGACTATCAATTGTCCATGCCAATAAGAACCATTTTCAGTGAGTTGCTGTGATTTCCTTCTCTTTCCAAATCCCCAGCACAGAAAATATGGAGCAATTCTCAAGAGGCCAAGACAGAAAAGATCCAAGCAAGAACTTCTCCATAATTAAAATAATTCAGAAAGATTAACTAAAAATCCCCCCGTAGCACAAATTTATGACAGTAGACTGCATTATGGATGGGTTGATTCCCTCCCAGAGGACTATAATTGTATTACCATTCTCTTTTGTTATGAATTTGAATTTTAATAATATTCAACAACACTTAAAAAAACAAATTATCAATGAGGCTTTGGCAGAGAACACCCTTGTGGGTTGTGTCCTAAAATCAACTGTCATGCTTGGAAAGCCCATCCACTGCTTGAAGAATCTTTTTTGGATCAAGTTCTTATAGCTATACGGGCATGATTGTAGCTGCTTGTAATGGGCAAAAGCTCCGAGATGTTGAACTCTATGGCTATTTACAGGCTTCCTATTTTAAGAGCCTGTGTGAGTTGTGCACCACAAGCAAAGGAGCTTTGCTTTTGGAAGTGGTACCTATGGGGAAAATATATACCAGATATGGGTAAAAACAGGCCACAACTTCATAGGTTACAGACTGGTTAGGCATAGAGTGAGGATCAGTGATCATTGGGGAGCTTGCATGCTATCTGATGCTCCACCAACATCCCAGCCCTACTGCTGAGCTCCTGCAGGTCATAGCCAGCAAAAGTCCTGCTGTAGTGCAGGCCAGGCATGAGAGTTAAGCTGGCAACCTGAGTAAGCGGTGCCCAGTGCCCCCTTCCTGAGCCAGGGCTGGGGAGAATCATGCACAACACCTTGAGCTCCTTCAAGGAAAGGTGGAATATAACGGCAATCATAAATAGCAATAAGTGTCATCAGATAAAACATAAAGGGGTCACGAAACCGCATAGGCAATTCCTGCTCTTGCCACATCACTGTCCACACATGCAGTGTGGGAGAACGGGGCTCTGTCCACATGCTGATGCATGCATGTACAGTTCCTCCACACAAGAGGGGGTCTTGGGTGGAATAGGAGACCACAACTTGGTGTGATACACATGCAGGGCCCTTTCTCATTGGTGACAAATGAGTAGAGCTGGGGTGTATCTACTGAGCATGCCAGGGATGGGGCTAGACCATAGAGCCCTGGGACATGTTATTTGAACACATGAGGAGGGGTGTCTGAAACCCTTTATCTCTCAGTCTCAACATTCACATTTGTAATATGAACATAATATTGGCCTCACTTGCAGGGTTGTCTTAAGAGGTGAAGTTTTCAAAATTCATAACAGCGTGTATTCCCATTATACCAGAGTATGAGTTGAGTATTATATTTTTGATGCATCCTAAAAGGAATCGGAAGCAGTGCATCTAAATTCAAGCAGCAAGGGCAACAGTGTTTGTTTTTAATGTCAGGAAGGGTCATTATTATGAACTCTGATTGTGAGTTGATTAAATTGGCCAGACCAAACTGGAACAATGTACCAGATTTTGAAGTCCTCATATTTGTACCTTCCTTTTACTTACAGAGATTGTAATCCAAGCTAATGAGGCCATTTCAAAAATTTGAACAGTTCACAAGTCCAAGTTGCACACTACAGACAGGATTCACCTATCGTGCACCATCAGCAGAAGCCCTGCACAAGAACCTCCGCTTGTACAACGATGCTTCCTACCTCCTCCCTTCTGTGCCCCCCCCCCAATGATGGGGGGGGGTCAGGAGAATCCACAGAACAGCATGCTGGGGGAGGAGAGAGGTTTCCATTCCATCTGGCTTGTGCAGACATAACATTTGCACCTTGGGCATTAAAAAATAAAATATTCAACCGGGCAGGAAAACAAATACTAGGGCTTAAATCTGCTCATGGGAAAAGCCAAGTCAGATTAATCCTTGATTCACGATGAGGTTTTGGGACATTTTCGTTCAGATATTTTCTTCAAGTCAAGGGGAATTTAGAGGTGCTACCACTCATTTATTGCTAGTGAATTTATATATATATATATATATATATATATATATATATATATATATATATATATATCTCCCCTACTAGTTTGAGTGTAGAAATAAAATTTGTTTTGGCTCATACATTTTGCAAGCAAAACTGCTACTTAGGTGGGTGCGTGTTTTGATCGGTCAAAAGAGAGCATCTAGTTCTCTCCAATATTGTTCATACCTATGAAAATAAGATTAGGGGACACAATTCCTTTCTCTTGTTCAATTGCCCAATTGTGTGGTTGAGTGCAGCTGCCCTGAGCTGCCTGCCACCGTCAAAATCTTCCCAATAAGCTTTCGGCACTCGCCTAGAAAACACAGGCTTAGCTCCCATTTAACCGCCAGCCTCGCTCCTGGCTCTGTTTTATTCCTTCACGCTGAGTTTATCTGATTACTTCAGCCATGTGAAACAGAAGGCCTGTTGACACTCTCAAGTGAAGGCCTCGGTCTCATGTGTGGCTGGAGATCATCAGTGATTCTGTGAAGAGGCAGAAATAAGCTCTAGAGGAACACTGGGATGGCTTGAATGGAGCCAGCATTATACATATTTCTGTCACGCAAACAAATGAGGAATGACTGCATTGATGTACAGCAGGCACTAGTTCCTCAGACTGCCGGCAATGAAAATATGGCAGAAGACGCATCGCCGTGATTGGCTGAATATATATCCCCTCTAGGAACTGGGGTTCTGTGAGGAGTGGGGTCAGAATTCTTAGCACAGAATCCCCCAAACTACAATTCCCAGTATTTTTTTAAGGGCAGGAGAGTGGAACCTGTTTCAGTCTGAGGGTCGGGGGGGGCAAGGCAAAAAGTGGGGGGGGGGCAACAGATGTGACTTTTTCTTTTGTAAGGTAAAGGTAAAGGACCCCTGGATGGTTAAGTCTAGTTGAATTCAACTATGGGGTGCAGCACTCAACTCCGCTTTCAGGCCGAAGGAGCTGGCGTTTGTCCTCAGACAGCTTTCCAGGTTATGTGGCCAGCATGACTAAACCACTTCTGGTGCAAGAGAACACCGTGATGGAAGCCAGAGCGCATGGAAATGCCGCTTACCTTCCCACTGCAGGGGTACCTATTTATCTATTTGCACTGGTATGCTTTTGAATTGCTAGGTTGGCAGGAGCTGGGACAGAGCAACGGGAGCTCACCCTGTTGCGCAGATTTGAACTGCTGACCTTACAATCAGCAAGTTCAAGAGGCTTGGTGGTTTAGACCACAGTGCCACCCGCATCTCCTTTCTTTTGTACAGTAGCTGCAGTCCAGACACCCAGAACTTTCTTCTACCCATGTATCTCTCCTTCCAGATAAGCAAACGGCATAATTACTATTCAAGGACACATTTCAGCCAGAATGGGAGGTGGCAGTAGAGCAGACAAATTAGGGAGAGGGTGTGTGGCCTAGGGAGAGCCCTGAGGACTAGATAGAGAGCCAAGGTGTTTGTGTTTGTTTGTATGTGTGTTCACGATTGCATTGCTTTGAGAAAGTTATGTCTGCCAACAAGGTGTAAAATCAATGTACATTTGTAGTATCAATATGCTCAGAGAGGAACAAGTAGTGGTGCTCACTTTAAGCTCTAGAGCAAATTTCTCACAGCTTTTAACATGTTTGGACCTAATCCATAAATTGCCATGGCAGCGTGGAGGCCATCAAATAGCAAACTGCCGCATTCTGCTCTGTGGCATGACAAGTAAGTAAGTAAATAAAATTTTATTTATACCCCGCCCTCCCTGGCCAAGACCGGGCTCAGGGCGGCTAACATAAAATATCAAATACATTAAAACACAATCAAACAATTGATTAAAATACATCTTAGAACTAGAATCAGGATAAAATTAAATGACTGCCCACGAATTACAACCATAGGGGTCGGGAACCTCAAGTATTCATGTTGGTCCCACATGGAGGAAAAGCAGGCATTATTGCACAATTCTAAGGTCACAAATCAGCGGGAAGGTAAACGGCGTTTCTGTGTGCGGCTCTGGCTTGCCAGAGCAGCGATGTCACGCTGGCCACGTGACCCGGAAGTGTCTCCGGACAGCGCTGGCCCCTGGCCTCTTAAGTGAGATGGGCGCACAACCCCAGAGTCTGTCAAGACTGGCCCGTACGGGCAGGGGTACCTTTACCTTTACCTTTAAGGTCACAAATGGACTGAGTTTCTCTTTCTCTGAGGCTTTGATGTTTGGCTTCCGACATTTCATTTTGCATTGTGATCAGCGACAGAAAACGAAGGGACAAACAGCTGATCAACAGCGATGGTAATCCACTGGCTTTGTCTAAAGGGGGTGGGGAAAATATCTTTGTTTAAGATTACACAGCCAAATTATGGTTGTAGATCAGGAACACTCTTTTTAATTATGGCGATATGCTCTGAGATGTATGCATTACTTGAAAGAAAGCACGCACAGCCCCTTGGGGTTCGGCCTTTGTCGAGCTGGCACTAGGTTTGGCTTCTCAATGCTATTCTTATGCCAGGGAGGGCAATAAACCCCCTTGAGAGACATAGAACTGCCAGTTGAGCTTTGACAGTGTGGAGAAGCTTTTATACCAAAAGCATAATACACAAAGGGACCATAAAGATGTTTTCAAGGAAGATGACCTCTTTGTTAGGAGAAATTAAGCTTTTGTGGCAAAGAGCTGCTATGGAAACAAGCGGCCCCTATTTCCCCTCCGTAATTTTGAAGTGACAGTTTTCCATTTATATCCCCTCTCACACATCTGAAACCAACCCCACGCTAACATTCTTGCGGGGCACCAACAACCGTTCCCAGTCTGTAAAAGCTAGACATGTCCTATCGCACATGATACTAAGAAGCACCTCTGAGACCATTTATGCTGTGTGTTAATACTATTAATGCTGGATACAAATCAGAAAAAAGAACTCTGAAGCCAGCATCTATCTAATGAGTCTGGCCCACAAAATTTTTTGCCATAATAAACTTTTTTAAGATGCTGCAGGACTCTTTGCCATTTTATCTGGTAAAATATAGGCTGCGTGTATGCTTTATGAGACCTATGTAAGCCCAAGTTTATTTGCACTTTATATACCCTATAGATTGATCAGCTTCCCAAACCTCCAAACTGCATGGCTGTCAAGATATCTGCAATGTTCATAAATGGGAGGGTTCTCTACAGAGACATATGGATTCTGGGATGCACAGAGTCTGATTGTTGACTGGTTCACACATGCACTGTTCATGCATGGTACAGGCAACATTTCAGTGATCATCAGCATGGGTGTAGCCAAGGGGGGCAGTGGGCAGCTCCCCCCCCCATGCCAGATCAAGTAAAACAATAAAAACACTTAATTAACTGAGGTTCTGCCCACCGACATAAACCCCCCCCTACATAAAGCCTGGCTAGATATAATTTCATTGTATTGTGAAAACAAGAAATCAAAATAGCAAAGACTGGCATGGAAGTGGTATATAATCCTTCCTCGCTACCCTCATTAACTTAAATAATGAAACAGATCTCCTCATTTTACAATCCAATAGAAGCCTAAGCACACAGAATCCCCACTAAAAACTCCATTTGGCTCCATGTTCTGATGTATTGCAGCTGTTATAGTCTGTAACAAAGCAGACAATTCTGGTGTAATCTAGCCCCGTGTTCAAATATTATTTCAGCCATAAACTTACTAGGTGGCCTTAGGTGAGTCACCATCTCTTAGCCTCCACCAGGGTGAGGGTCATCAGGGGCTGGCATCATTAGGCATCTGCCAAAATTCACAGCCTGCAAAAGGGGGGTGTTGCTGACCTCCAAAGCCACCTGCTCACATGGCCTGCTCACTTGTCCTCTCCAAGCATGCAAGCAGGGATAAAGCTGGCAAGATGGAGCAGCATCCTCCATTTGCCTTCCACACCATCTGGACCAGGTGTGCAGATTGGTCCCAGAGGAAGATAAGAAGTAAATGAGTAGTGATGACAGTGACAAGGAAGAGGCTGGACCACTCAGAGAAGAGACCCACAGAGGACATCCTGCTCAAAAGCACGCATAAACACACACCAAACTATCTGGATGAACCATTTGTGCCTCACTTATCTCACCTGTAATGTTTAGTTAGTCAGTTATTATACATTTATAATATCCTAACTTTCATCCAATTATCTCAGGATGGCATACATAGTTCTCCTGTGAGATGGGTTTTAATGGGTAGGAGAGGATATATTAATTGCAATTTATCCCTCCAGGCTCCCATATGTGTGGGCTGAACAGAATTTCAAAATCCCATCATTGGCAGCAAAATTAAAAGCATAGGAATTAGGCTGCAAAAACCCTGTTTTGAGCAAGTCCAGCTATGAAGCAGGCTGGTTTCCCCCTTCTTACCCCACTTAAGAATGAATCAGGCAACAACTTGTGAAGCAAATTTAAAAATATAACTTGCTTTCTTATAATCCTTTATTGGTTTATGGCAATGGCAGCAGTAAAAACTATGCAGGCAAAATACTTATATTTACAGCAGGCATAGGCAAACTCGGCCCTCCAGATGTTTTGGGACTACAACTCCCATGATCCCTAGCTAACAGGACCAGTGGTCAGGGATGATGGGAATTGTAATCCCAAAACATCTGGAGGGCAGAGTTTGCCTATGCCTGATTTACAGCATAACCAGCTTCAGGCATGCACGTGGAGCAAGCAGAGGCATATCTGTAACCAATCCTGGTCAAAGAAAGAGAGAGAGGATAGAGAAACAGGAAGTACTATATGCCCCTCCCTCTCCCAGGGAGCAGGGGAAATAACATCATACAGATCCCTCTCTACCAACTGTATTTCTATGGTCTGAGTATCTGCCTATCAGCAGTACAGCTCTGTGGTGTTAGCCCCTTCTCATGCTAACTAGCAAGAATATGCATGTGTTGGATTAGACTGCTGATCTTCCACATCTCTCTCCCCATTTTATCATCACAATAACCCTGTGCAATTAGACTAAGAGTCGGTGACTTGCAGCAGTTACTGAAATAATGTATTGTTGCACGCCATCCCAATCTCCAAGCATTGCGAGAGTCCTGGGATTCTAGGCACTTACCCAGAACAAGGGACAGTGTAGACTGTCACATCTTTAGGTTTATCTGCATATCTGTACAACCTAAGCCTATGGTGGAGGGGCTCACAGCATTAACACCCCAGAATGTCATGCCTCTCCCATAGCCACAGCCTTGGATTCAAGCAGAAATCAAGCATGTCTCTCCCTCTCAGGCTTCTACCTGCAGCCTGCTTCTAGCTTCTAGCTCATACACACATCAACTCTGGCTTTTGTCCTTCTAACTACAAACCAGCTGAGGGAGGGGGCGCAACCATTTTTCCTCTAGCACAAAGCCACTTCCTTTGTTACCTTAATGATCCTTATTTGGTGATCATTACGTCACCAAGACGTTGGCCTGACTATTCCACAAATTGAATCCTCCATTACATTTTAAATGTTGCTGGATCCAGGAATTAGAAGGGGTTGGGGCACTCAGAACACTTTATAAAGTGCTTTGAACACTCTAAGGCACTATACCAGCTGCACTGGCTCCTGGTGGAGTACAGGATCAGGTTTAAGGTGCTGGTTTTAACCTTTAAAGCCCTATATGGCCTAGGACCCTCATACCTACGGGACCGCCTCTCCTGGTACGTCCCACTGAGGACCTTACAGTCTTCAAACAAAAACATCTTGGAGGTCCCGGGCCACAGGGAGGTTTGGCTGGCCTCAACCAGAGCCCAGGGCTTTTTCGGCTGTGGCCCCGATCTGGTGGAATGCTCTGTCACGAGAGACTAGGGCCCCACGGGACTTGACATCTTTCCACAGGGCCTGCAAGACAGAGCTGTTCCACCAGGCCTTTGGCCAAGGCACAGTCTGTCCCCTTCCTTTGGTAATCCTCATACAACTCTAGCCCAATGGTTGCCATTAATTTGATTTTGAATTGATTTTAGAATGAATTGATTTTAGAATGCATTTCAATTAATTGATTGTGATTTTATGTAAACTGTGTTACTTTTATTGTTGTTAGCCGCTCTGACCCTGGCTTTGGCTGGAGAGGGCAGGATATAAATAAATTATTATTATTATTATTATTATTATTATTATTATTACAGAAGGGAGAAGAGATGAGGAGGAAGAGCTTTTGATCAATTAAATAAACATATGAATCCTAACCAATTAATCATCTAACATTAATCAATGTCATTTGATTATATTTACATATTGCAAAATCAGTGAGAATAATGAAGAAAGGGAACAGTTGCACTTCAATGAGCACATACCACAGATTTGTCTGAAGAAAAACCCATCTTTGAAACTTCCTGCTTACTCACTGATAATGGTTTGTTGTTACCTAGGGCAGTCGATGCTGGAATCAAGCAGAAGGCATCTAAGAAGGCTTGGGGTTGCGTCCAGTGATGTTGTCCCATTTGTGGAAGGACTTCTGCTTGTGCAGTGTAGTTTCTCCTTCCTCTTCTCTCCCTGCATGCCCCCAAAATGGATTTGGGGTACACACATGGAGTGAGGAGAGGAAGAGCAAAAATGGAAGGTTCTGTTGAGCAAGTGGAAGACCTCTTGCATGAATGGATGCAACCGACAGAGTTCTTGGATGTTCCACCTCCCAAACAAAATACAGAAATCAGAATATAGCTCAAAGTGCTTAAATCCCATGAATGTTATAGGGCTTGGATGTGCTTACATGTAATACAGGGTTCTGCTCAAATCCTTTAATTCATAGCTGCCTGAATTCATTATTCCATTTTTGCATCTTGCAAGATATGCAGTCAGACACCAGCTGAAAGTCCCGTTTTCAGTGTCCACTTGAAGGTGAAACAGAGGACAATCATGTCTCATCTTAGGAGAGAGACAGAGAAGGAGAGACTCCTCCCCACCTCCCCTTAGCATTCTCAGAGTTTAATCATTAAAAGGGATAGCATGGTTGTTTTAAAGGCAGTGTGTAAAGCTGGTCCTGACACACAGGTCCACACGCTGTCAGGGTAGTGAAAGATTGGCTCTTGTTTTGTCCATTCTGGGTCTCAGCTTCAGATTGCTGCTCACATCAAAGCAGTGATTATGCAAATATGCACTTTTAAAAGGGTTGGGTGAGGAGAGAATTATTTATCACACAATAAACCCCCTGCTAGGGTGGGAAACAATAGATCCGATCACTTCTAGCCCAAGGCTCAAAAAGGGTTTTTTTTTTTAACTGGACTAACCTAATTTCACTAATTCTCTTTTCACACATCTTTCTTTCTTTCTTTCTTTCTTTCTTTCTTTCTTTCTTTCTTTCTTTCTTGTGCTGAACTTTATACTCTTGGGTTCCAATCCAGTAGATTTCTAGATTCACGAGCTGCACGTTTTATTTAATTGATATGGCTACTCAAGAATAGGCTGCTGCCTAAAGATTTCCAGGTGCTGATGCCCAGAAGTCAGAAAGCAGAAGACCCTGGTGTAGAATAGGCATGTGAGGGGGAAAGGGGGAAATATGAAAGGAGGTGGTTGTGATGATGTAGTAGTGGCAATGATCAATGTGTGGTCCATGCAGGAGAAAAAGAAAGAAATCAGGCTAGGCCAAACTGAGAAAACCACATGAGAAGGGACCTTTCTGCAACATCATTGTATCGAAAGTAGGAGCCCCATACAGAGAATCATACTACTTTGGGGTAAACTCCCCTTTTTTATTGTCTCCTCTTGCAGACTATTAAAGAAAGGTTAACCACACATCAGGTTATGCAGGTATGTGGTATAATGTGTGGATAAGTCATAATAATAACAATAATTTTATCTTTTATACCTCGCCCTTCTGGCTGGGTTTCCCTGGCCACTCTGGGTGGCTTCCAGCAGAATGCAAAAAAGCCATTTCTATACATTCTGCAACAAGTACAACTTAGTTGTTGTCCAATACTCCTACAGTGGGCTTTTCAGTGACAACAGCACAATAGGTTGGATCTTTTCACTTATTTCACATTGTGCTCATTCCTGTTGAAATCAGTTGAAATAATATGCCCCATTGAGAGTCTAAAATGTCCCTAGAGTGGCCAGTCATTTTAATGATTGCTTCCTACGGCTCTCAGACATTTTTGACGTCTTGTGCACTGCCCTGAGGTTTTGCAAGAGGGCGGTATAAATAAACTTTTGCAAATAAATAAGTCGTAAGTTGCTTGTCCCATTGGTTCTTGATAAATGAATTCACTGATTAAAATAAAAATTGCACTAGCTGCATTCATTCATGTGCACGTTTCACAATCCCCATCATCCACCACCGAGACCTACCCCTCTCCAATTAATGCTGCTGAAGGGCAGGGCAGTTAAGTACTGGAGGGCAGAGCCTTGTGTCTCACGCAGCCCTGTGCCCATTGAGCAAGCCTGCTGCCCTCTAAAGCTGTAAAGGCTGCAGTCCCCTCAGGAGAGTTGAAATAAGATTTATCTGCCACTCTAGTCTGCTTCTACACATTGAAGTGCTGAGTCAACTTTTGCCTCTGGCAGTAGAATGTCTTGGTCGGCCTTTCCTCCTCACCTAGACTTGGCGCCTCAGTGACTCAGCTCAGTCTGTAACTCCAATGCCATACCTGCCCCAGGCACGCTCGCAAAGCAGAGGAAAAGAGGGAGTAGACACATGTAGGGTTGTATTGACATGGATCGTCCACACGTGAAACCGCCCTGCGAGGACTTGGTTTTAAAGGGAAGCTTGGGATTCAGATGGGTCTCCTTTGGTCCCACCGATCAGGCTTCCCCTTGGAATTGGTAGTTCTGTTTCTGCCCTTCTGCCGTCTAGTCGTTTGGTCTGGGGTATTGGGAGTGGGAGAGAAACGGTGTGTGCTGCAATCCCGCTCTGTCAGTCTGCTGCCTGGAGCGAGGGGCGGTTCGCCCTCGGCAGGACTCGCGTGCGGGAACAAGGCGCCCAGGATCCGCGTCTGCCAATTGTCACTCAGCCCATTCAGAAGGGATAAAGCTGAACGAAGGGAGGCAGCAAGCTCGCTGCCTTTCTCTCTGTTTCTCCTTCTCCCCTGGCTTGGAGCAGCTTTCTGATTGGCACCAGATTAACACGTAGGGACCAATCGACGAAACGCATCACTCTCACTCCTTTGTTCCCAGCCGGTGGCAACACGCGATGGGCCCTTTCAGACGTTCTGAAGACCTCAACATAGAATCCCCCGAAGTTAATATGATCTGAGGTCGGGTAAACATGCACACACACACGCCCTACCGTTAAACGGAGTGAGGTAGCCCTCTGAGAATTTGGATTGTCATGAAAGGGAAACAACTTATTTAAGTGTTGGTGTGTTTTCTCTCCTACCAGGCAGAGGGAGAGGTGTTTGTGGGTTTTTCCACCTCAGATGCCAAAATAATTTGGACCCTTGGATCGATGTATTTCGACTTGTCCCGGAACTGGGGCGCCATTTAAAGGTAAAGGTAAAGGTACCCCTGCCCGTACGGGCCAGTCTTGCCAGACTCTGGGGTTGTGCGCCCATCTCACTTAAGAGGCCGGGGGCCAGCGCTGTCCGGAGACACTTCCGGGTCACGTGGCCAGCGTGACATTGCTGCTCTGGCGAGCCAGAGCCGCACACGGAAACGCCGTTTACCTTCCCACTGGTAAGCGGCCCCTATTTATCTACTTGCACCCGGAGGTGCTTTCGAACTGCTAGGTTGGCAGGCGCTGGGACCGAGCAGCGGGAGCGCACCCCGCCGCAGGGATTCGAACCGCTGACCTTTCGATCGGCAAGCCCTAGGCACTGAGGCTTTAACCCACAGCGCCACCTGCGTCCCTTACTACGCCATTTACTGCTCTGCAAATATAGTGCAGTGTGATGTAGTCGTTAGAGTCCTGGACTAGAACCTGAGAGCCCTGGGTTCAAATCCCCACTCAGCCATGAAGCTCGCCTTCGGATAATCACCAGCTGCAAGCCTAGCCTACCTTCCAGGGTTGTTGTGAGGATAGGGTATGGGAAGGGAGAGAACCATCCACACCCCCTTCAGCTTCTTGAAAGAAAAGTAGGATATAAATGTGAAACATAAATGAACAAACCATGCTGCAGCTCTGTACGTACCCTGAAGTCCCACTGAATTAAATGTGACTTCTGAATGGGTACATCTAGAATTGCACTATGAGTAGGCATCAATTAGGCTTTACTTCCTAGAACTGTGTGGGGGACGCAGGTGGCACTGTGGGTTAAAGCCTCAGCGCCTAGGGCTTGCCGATCGAAAGGTCGGCGGTTCGAATCCCTGCGGCGGGGTGCGCTCCCGCTGCTCAGTCCCAGCGCCTGCCAACCTAGCAGTTCGAAAGCACCTCCGGGTGCAAGTAGATAAATAGGGACCGCTTACCAGCGGGAAGGTAAACGGCGTTTCCGTGTGCGGCTCTGGCTCTGGCTCTGGCTCTGGCCAGAGCAGCGATGTCACGCTGGCCACGTGACCCGGAAGTGTCTTCGGACAGCACTGGCCCCTGGCCTCTTAAGTGAGATGGGCGCACAACCCCAGAGTCTGTCAAGACTGGCCCGTACGGGCAGGGGTACCTTTACCTTTACCTTTACCTCCTAGAACTGTAAACGTGTTAGCAATGGAGCTGAAGCTATTGCCTTGTGACATACCATTGCCTGCTGACACTGCAGCCTAATAATTCGATTGGTTCTAATGGGACTTACCCCCAGGTGACTGCCACTGGGTCCTTGGTGTGTTGTGACTCATCCTGCTATACAGTGTACACACACAAGCATAGAGACTAGGTGAAAAGTGATGTGGGGGGAGTGCTTCTACACAGAGTCATCATTGGATGTGATGATGATGAGGGAGATGGAGATCCACACAGACACAGCTATTCATAGTGCAGTAGTGGCTAGGAAAAGCCCACCTGCACATTGACCACAGCCTGGCCTAGTCTCCTTGTACAGCAAAGCACAAGCTCCGATTTATAGCAGCATCTTCGATATACAGCTAGTATATACTGTAGGACAGCCCTAGAATCTGGACAGGATCTAAGGCCAGCAGGCCTGGGGGACCTTTCTGCTAGTCAAGAGGAAGGGTGGGCTATGAATATTTTTACTAAAACAAATAAACATATATCTCAGTTACAGTGCTTTAACTCTGGAGTTAAGGCCCTTTTCAGGAGCCAATGAACCACATTAGAAGCAGCTTCTTGATCCATAACGTCAAAAAGCCACAACCACTTGGACATAAACCATTTTAATCCCATTGCAGTGAATAATCATTAGATTGACTTCCATTGGTGTAGAATTGGTATATTTCTCAATAGTTCATCTTTCTTATGGAGGTAGGTCAGCTGAAACCCAAGTTATCCAGCTGAACTAGTTTGTGAGTCTGGCTGTGTGATTTTTGAAAGAGTGGTTCTTATGTTCACTCAGTGTGTGTGTGTGTGTGTGTGTGTGTGTGTGTGTGTTTTATTCATGTGCACACACACTTCCCTATCTATGCTGTTTGTGGTGCAAACCAGATCCCCTGAGGTGCATCAGAGAAAGTTTTGTTGCTGGCTTTTTAAAGGGACACACATCTTGCTTTGTCTCCTTTAGCCAAGCAGATAAATAGTATTAATACAGCCTGACTCAATTCATGCCAAATCCCATTCTGATAGGTAGGAATTACTTTCTGGTTCATATTAAATCTGATTTGCTAAGCAGCCTTAGGTGGATATCTACTTAGGGTAACCAGTAACTGAGAAATTAAAATACAACTGCAAGAAATAAAGTCATGGATCAATCACATCTTATGAAAATTATATACTTTATTTATATATCTGTTTCCTTTCAAGAACGATGTCCTTGCTCTGAGAAATGTAAATACATACTAGAATAAACTCTGAAATATACAGGGGGGGAATACGTCTCCCCCCTCCCCCATGAAATCTTTTCCTTTGTAATAAATAAAAACAAACACGTGGGTGGTTGATTGCGGGTAATGCTCCGTGTCTGCTGAGATTTTCACAGTCTGCTGAGATTTTTTGTAAACTGGTGAAAGGACGGAGGAGTTCCTCTCCCCCTAAAGGGTCGAGAAGATAAATAATACATGAGCCAGTCTCCCCTCCTGGTTCAGCGCCCACCCCACTCCGACCCCCTCTTCTATACCCCCCCACAAACCCTTATAATAAAGAGTTCCGCCTAAATTTCCACGCTTGCATTCAGTCGTGACAAAAACCTACAAATTATACAATGACTTCTCACCCGATCTACAAACAAACAAACAAAAACAGAGCCCAAAACTTTCTTTTTCTCCTTTTTCCATCCAGCCATTTCCGATAAAGCATCGGAGAGACAGATGGCAAAATGGAGAATGGGGGCGTCGAGGAAGGAGAAATGTGTGCGTCTGAGAGAGGGAGCGCGTGTCAGAGAGAGAAGGCGAAGGACAAAAGACATTGTGCCTGGCCAATGTGGGAAAGTGCACATCCGAAAGAGAAAGTTTGGTTTGACAGGTGAAATTCCCACAGCCTCCAGGCGGGCGATGGGAAGCCGGCAGATGCCGCGCCAGGCACCGCCAACGCGGAGCTGGCATGGCGAAAGGGAGGAGAGGACAGACCCAAGACATTCACGTCTCTCCGGGAAGCCCGAGGAGGTGAGACCCAGCGGCTGGGTCGGCCCCGAGGGGCCGAACTCTCCCCGGGATCGCGCCCAAGTCCCTCGGTCCTTGTTTGGTGAGCGGGCGCCTGCGCGCCGCGCTCGACGGCGACAGTTCAGCGTCAAGCATTGACCGGGAGCGAGAATAACCTTGGGGCGTCAGATGAGGTCCCTGGACAGCGCGTAGCGCTGCTTGCCCGGCTGCCAGTAGTCCAGCTCCGAGGCGGAGCTGCCCCCAGGGCTGCAGGGGGACAGAGTGCAGCTGTACGTCGAAGAAGAGGAGGAGGCAGCCGACGGGGCCGGGCTGGTGGTGCAGCTCCAGGACGAGGCTGGCGAAGGGCTGCCGTCGGCGCTGCCCAGCACCGCCTCCGAGAAGGCGGCCGCCGCCGCTGCCACGGCCGCCCCACCGACGCCCCCTACGCCGTGGTCGGCTAGACGGAGCGTCTCGCTGAGCGCCCAGATGTAGTTGTGCGCGAAGCGAAGCGTTTCGATTTTGGTGAGCTTGGCGTCCTCGGGGAAGGTGGGCAGCACCTCGCGCAAGGCGTCCAGGGCCGAGTTCAAGTTGTGCATGCGGTTGCGCTCGCGGTTGTTGGCCTTCAGGCGCCGGCTCTTCTTCAGGCGCTGCACGGTCTCCACCGTCTTGGTTGCCCGCGAGCCGCTCCGGGCCCGGCCCGTCGAGCGCCGCTTGCAGTCGTGGCGTCTCAGGCCCAGGTGGCGCAGGTGAGCCAGCTCGGAAGCCGCTCCGGGGACGCCCTCCGCCGGCTCCGAGGGCGAGAGGGGCTGGGACGCCTCTTCCTCCTCCTCGTCCTCCCCTTCGGAGCCGGACGAGAACTGCGTCAGAGAGGAGGAGGAGGAGGAGGAAGAAGAGGAAGAAGAGGAGGAGGCGGGCGGCGAGCGGGCTCCAAGCAGCAGCGCTTCCTCCTCCTTCAGTTCCAGGTTTTCCGGCTTCACAAACATCCTGAAAGGAAGAAGAGGCAAGAAGAGAAGCGGTCAGATCAGCGAAATACACCTGACGACCCTGGCAAGGCTGCCCGCCCCGCCCACCCTATATAGCAGAGATGGGTTGTGTTGTGAACCGCCCTGAGCTCTGAGGATGAAGGCGGTATACAAATTTCATCCTGTAATAATAACAATTACAGTAATACTAAAATAAAACAGCTCTGCCGCGTCCGCCGCGTCCATCTCCCTGGAGCCTCTGGCGCTCGCTTGCCAGTTCCTCTCTCCAACTCCACGTGCTGGGCACTTGACAAGCTGGAAAAGTTGACGGCGCCTCACTACTTAACCCTTTGCTTCCTACTCTTGCCTAGAAACGGGCCCTTTCAAGTCGATAGGGACCATAGCGTCCAACCCCCTGCCATGCCCAGTCTTTTGCCCAACGTGGGGCTCCAACGTCAGATTGTGGGATTTAGGATCTCAGGCTCTAGCAACCGAGCTATCCCAGCAGGATCTGCCCTTCCAGGCGCCATCCTGAACAAACAAGGCAGACAGAGATGGAGAGATGGGACTCACCGCCCATTCGTGATGAATGGATATGGCTTGTACCCCTCTTTCTAGCAAAGCCCCTGAACTTCTGTAGAGCACTTAAGGGGCTTTAAACGACCCCTCTGATTGGTTTCCCGCGTTTGGGTGTCAAAGTGCCCACCCAACAGCGGACTAAGGAAAGCGAAATCCAGACAGACTTTGTTGGATGAAGGAAAGGACCCCCGCTGCCTCCCCATCTAAGTGCTAATGGGTGGAAGGCGGGGGGCGGCCCCTGCGATTGCGCTTGGCCAATTTAGCGGGACTTTCGCCGGCAACTCAAAAAAAAACAACCAAAAAAACAAACAAACCCCCAAGTCAATTCACAACC
Source organism: Podarcis cretensis (assembly GCF_951804945.1). NCBI lineage: Eukaryota > Metazoa > Chordata > Lepidosauria > Squamata > Lacertidae > Podarcis > Podarcis cretensis. Next base: position 26,703,590 of record NC_137178.1, read on the forward strand.
CCAACAAAACGCATCCCAGCTTCCATCCAAGCGCGCAGCGAGAGAATCCGAGACTTACTTGGCTCTCCTTCTAGAGGCGGTCGGATTTTGCTGCGCGCTGCGTAGAGTTTGTTTGGGGTTTGTTTTTGTTTTTGCCAGGGAATGCGTCGGGTCGCTCGTCTCTCGCGCTCTCCTTTTTTTTTCCGCACCGCCCCCTCGGTGCAAAAGCTGCAGCCCGGGTTTGGCCCCGCGCCGCTCCCCTCCCTGCTTGCTGGAGAGGGTCCCACTGTTGCCGGGCGCTGGGGTGTCTCCAGACCCCTTTGCCGGGATGACGGAAGGAGGGCGGGGGGGAGAGTTTGGTGTTGCTGATCGCGTGTGCGTGCGCAAGAGACAAGGCAAGCCCGACGGGGCGAGCTGCTGGCACGCGCCCCTCGCCTCCAGTTAAAGCGAAGCTGCTTGTGTTTCCGTGGCTGTGCGTCTGGCACACGACTCTCCTTAAAACCCCTTATATACCCCCCGGACAACAATCAAATCTACCCCCAGGGCCTCCTCGGCTCTTCCTCCCCCCCCCCTCCCTCCCCAGGTCGAGTCTTTCTTTTCATTTCATTATCATCACTCATCTCTCTTTTTTTTCTTTCTCTCCCTCTCCCTCTCTCTCTCTCTTTTGGGGGTGGGTGAGGAGGTTGCTTCTCTTCCCCTCCCTCCGCGTCAAGCCCCCTTGCCACCCACCCACCCACCCACCCAACCGACCCCTCCCCTCCTTCCCTCTCGCTTTCATCTGATCCCTCGCAAGTGTGTGGCGCAGCCCCGACGGCTCTGGGGCGCGATTGGTGCCTTGCGCTCGGCTGGAGCGTGCCGCTAATTTATTAATGAATGGGGGTCGCGAGGCGCAGCTGGCCAATCGCAGAGTCCCGCTAGCCACGCGCGCTGGAACCTGCTCCCTTTCAGCAGCTCATTAGGCCGGAGGGGGGGCGGGGGAGTCAGAGGAAGGGCGTCCTGCAAAGGCTTCAGCCTCCTCTTTGCTGACTCCTCAGACCCCGAAGGGGCGGCTCGCAAGAGGCGCCCTGCTCTGCCCACCTCAGCATCAGAGACGGGGTGCGGGAGGGGTCTTGCGCCATCCTGAGCAGGCTTGTTCGGGTGTTCTGAACCAAAGGCAGAGCAGGTAGAATTGAGGAGGAGTTGCATTTATGAAATCAAGATTTCGCCCCATCAACACCCTTTCCGGGTTTGCCTTTCAGGCAAAAAGGTAACCAAGTCTCCCTTTTCCAGCTGTTGGGGGGGGTGTAGTTGGAGGCGCAGGTAAGGGCAAGGACAAGTCTCTCCACCCCGTGCTGGTGGTTACCTGAAAAATGGGCACTTTTCACATGCAGTCCACGATTAAGTCATCAGCTGGAAATTAGAAGCTAAGGTTGTGTTTACAAGCTGACTTCCTTGCTCGAAAGCAAAAGCCATCCAAATCCAAAGGGAGCAGGCGAAAGTGCCATGCCGCTGTTAAAAGTTTTATAAAGACCTGAAGGGGCGTGTTGATCTCGTTCCAGGGTTCTAAGTGTTAATGTGCTCTTTAAAAGCTCTTTATTAATTGGTTTCCACTGAAACACTCGTAAATAGCTTTCCTCTTTCCACGTCATCCAAAAAGTCACATTTCACATAACGACATAGGGCTGTGCTGATGTGGTCTTCGGTGACTGCCCACCTGGCGGTAGTCCACTTTCTTAAGCTGGTGGGTGTTTTGAGAGCCAGACTTAGGGCACACTTCAAGCACACCAGCAAGAGCCATGGACAGTGCCAGAGGGCGGAAATCGCCCCCCCCTAGGGAAAGAGCCCTCCCCACTTGCCTCCCCAATTGCTGGACTCCTGTCCTTAATGCATACTATTATTTTTCTTTGCAAGATCATAAAATGTGGGACACAACTGGCTCATGTCTAAATCAAATTTGTCTTTCTGTGCCCCTCATTTTCCTGGTATGAGCACTGGCAGCAGCACCCACCATTTCTAGTATTATTATTAGTATTATCTTTTTAAAGAAGAGGAAGAAAGTCGATGAGAGAGAGCAGGATAAAAAGAATCAAGGAGAGGAAGTAGGAAAAAAGCAATAGCGCGCGCGGGGCGGGGGGAACAGTGTAAAAATACTAAAAGTGATCCGATTGGAGAATGAGACTGAAGGTAGGTCCAAGCTGAGAAAGGTTAGAGAAGTTTCTTGAATCATTGGGGGAAGTTGTGATGAAATACACAACTCTGTTTCTTCTCAGTTTTAGGCAAGTTATACTCATGTCCATCGCCTTCTCTTTAAAAAGTCAACTGAGGTGTGACCAAAGGTGAAGGACGGTTCCTTGAGCAAGACTTGGAGACCATTGGTTGAGACAGTTGAGGTAGACAAGAAATGGGTGCTCAGGGTTGGACAGTAAAAGTTAAGATTGACCAAGTCCACCTAGACATTGCAATGGAAAGCAGGGCACTGAACTGAGGCTGCCGGTGAAAAAGGAGGGGATTGCTATGCGGGGCAAAATCACCTTCCCATTTTCAGGTGCCAAATGTTCCCATCTAGTGCATCATGTCCACAAATTAAGATTTTTCTCTTTAAATGTCACAGTGCCACCTCCAGTTCATGGAGAAACAGACCACTTTCCATCTCCTTACTGGCCCACACTGCATCCTGAGATGCTGGTCCATACTGCTCTTCTGTTGCCTCAGGTATCTTTCTACCACAAGCCACTTCATTTATCTTTCCAGCGCCACTGATACCATATCAGTTTCTTCTTTAACAAAAATTAAAGCATTGCTGTGCCACCAAAGCTGGTGCACATACACTGAAAAGAAAACCAGACACTTCTGATATCCTCCTGGGAGCAACTGTAAGAAAATGGTAACAGGGGAAACTGCAAGGGTAACTTAGGTGAAACTTACAAGATTTTCTCCAGACCTTTTCAGTTTCACCTGAGAACAAAGAAAGAGGGAATTGAAGGTGAAACGGGCAAGTCTTTCCCCAGCGCCCACCCGTCCCCACTTCTCTTCAACAAGGAAAGTTACGACATGAAAAAGTAATTTCTAAATGTGTAGAACTCCGTGAGGAAAAAGAAAGAAAGAAAGAATGGAGGACTAAAGAGAAATGAAACCCTGTTCATAGGTGGCACAAAAATGCAGGAAGTTTGAAATGTGCTTGCAAAGCCCACATGGTCCATCAGTCTGTTTTGAAACTGCATAGAACATTGAAAACTTTCTTTTTGTCTTTTGCAGGTGGAAACAGACTCAAAATCACTTTAAGTGCCTCTCTAAATATGTGTATGTGTGGCGGGGTAGGAATTAGAGGAAGCTAGAGCTACAAACTGGGCTGTGCGCGCCTGTATTTGCGTCCCATGCTTTAACTTCCAATGCCTATGCGGTGCTGAACTTCTTTCGCCTAACAAGCAAGGCACATTCTCCAAAGGGGAAGCTCCTTTCTCATATTCCCAACAACTGAGCGGAGGGGCTAGTCCTGCTTACTCAACGGAGCCCTATGAATAGTAGTTTAGAAACTCTGTTCCGCCATATCCTCCAAGGCTGAACGCTGGTATAATAAGGACTAAGTTCTTACGTCTCTGTGTGTGTGTGTGTGTGTGTGTGTGTGTGTGTGTGTGTGTGAGAGAGAGAGAGAGAGAGAGAGAGAGAACTTGGATTTATTGAAAAAAGAAGGGATGCATAGATGGATGTGTTGCGGTGTGGTGGGGAAGTCACATGTGCAAATCAAAGTCCTGCGTTTGCAGGGTGTCCGCAGTATTTCCAGGAAGGTTCCTGCGACTTTAAAAGATGCCCGACACTCACACACTTTCTGAGGTTCCTTTTCCCCATTTTAAATGGTTGTTGTTTGCGCTAAACCTACCGGCAGGGATATATCTATCCGTGCCTAGTGTCTGAGAAATTCCAGAAATTATTCCGAAACTTCGATGAGCTCTTATCATCCAAGACCGACGGAGCTTCCGCCGTCGTCGGGGCATCCCGGGAGCTGGGGAAAGCTGCCATTGCCGCCTCTCCACCTGCCGCGAGCAAAGAAGTCCTGTCCAAGAAGAAGCGTCTTCGGCGCCCCCCCCCCCCCAATTCAGAGCCCGAGGGCGCGGGTCTGCCCTCGGGCTGAGCCAGTAGAGGGTTTCTCACCGGCGGAGGCGGAGCGAGCAATGGCAAATGAGCGGCGGCATCTTGACCTTTCCTCCTCCCTCCAGGCTGTGCTGTGCGCGCCGTCGGGCCAGACGGATTCGGTGGCGAGACTCTGCGGTTCCGCAGGGACCCTCCTGGCCCTCGAAGGAAGGAGCTGTCCAAAGCGTCTTCCTCCTCTGCAATTTTGGTCCGAACTTCTGTCCCTTTTGTCCCCCTTTGCCTGGTGGGCCGCGCGGAAGGACGACGCCGACGCCTCCATGAGGTAGCGGCCAGCGCCGGACGGGGAAGGAGGAAGGAGCATCGGGCCTCTGCGGAACAAAAGTCTCAAAGGGAATGGGTTGTGAATGTGATGGGTTATGAACAGCGGGGCCCCATACCTGTGGGGCTATAGAGGGTTGGATCTGGGAGCTCAGGGTTCAAATCCTCACGCGGCCGTCAAGCTTACTGGGTGACCCTTGGTTAGTCAGTGCCTCTCAGGCTAGCCTACCTCACAGGGCTGCTTTGAGGGTAAAAATGGAGGGAGGAAAAGCGTGTATGCCACTGAGAACTCCTTGGAAGAAGGGTGGGACAACAACAACGACAACAGTTGTTTACCCAGAAGTTCAACAGGGCTTATCCCCACTAGGATTGTAGCCTAGGAGTGATTGTTCTGGATTGCATGGCTCCTGAAAGGGTATTTATTATCACTCTTATTTTCCAGTTTAAGATTTACACACACACACAAAATGTCTTCCCAACATTGACTTTTTAAAAAACCCGCCACCAGTAAAGAGACTGCGGATACCGAGATTCAGCGAAACTAACATAAATCATTCTGTCGAGGAAGGCGAGTTGTTAGATACCCTCCAACATCTGACCACGGGTGAAAGGTATCCCTCCTTTTCAACAGAACAAATATGACCCGCAAGTCATCTGAGACATCCCACGGGTGGTCCACCCAAAGACATGCCTAATTCTCTTCCTCTTCCACCTATTCTCTTCCACCTTGGGCGTCTGTAGTGCAGGTACACTATGGGGTTCCCCAAACGCTAGTATTGTAAGTATTTAGTATTCATCGCAACTTCTAAACGTTAAAAATTCGCCTCGAGAATAAGATCCAACCACACTCAAAAAGCGCTCAAAATAAAATCGAAACTGTACCTAAATATGCATTATTCAACGAACTATAAACAAACAAAATTAAGGGTCTGGGGGAGATGGATATACTGGTCATCATTACACACACACACACACACACACACACACACACACACACACCCAAAAGTATTTAAAAGCCCTACGCCTAAAGCTGCAAACACGTTTCCTTCGGAGTAAACATCCTTAGGACTCCACTGTGCGCTTTTTTAATTATTATTTTTAAACATGGCATAAAAAAAGAGAAATGGATCCAATTAATGAGATCGCTTTTACTTGGCTTCAAACGCAGTTGGGTCCCTTTCCCCCCCAATTCGGATTGAAGCTGGTTTGGGACAAGCACATCAAAATGCAGCCTTTATGCGAAGTTGCAAGCACGTAAGAGATCACAACAATTTCCCGCCCCCCATCCTTTTAGGTACTTGAAAACACGCTCAAAGCATTTTTAGTTAATGGTTTTTTTGTTTTAAAAAATGTGTTGATGTAGTTTAATTTTGCACTGTACGCTTAAAAAAGAAAATCCAAAGTCGCTTTGAGACATTTGTTTGGCAGCGCGCTACAAATTTATTAAGCACAACACTTTTTAGACGCGCCCCAATAAATCGTTTATTCTTAAAATCATAAGGTGGGGCGGGGGGGGGGAAGGGGAGGGGATGCACCACGAATTGACAACCCCTAGGTCAAAGCACGGGGGTGGGGGCAAAGCCCCAAGCGGCCCTCCCACCCCCCAGACCACCCTCTTCGGCCAAAGCGCCCTGAGCAGGCGCGGTGGGCCCTGGCGACCTGCCCCAAAGGTCAATGGGCTCGGCCTTTCCGGTCCAGCGCCGCGGGGTCTGGCAAAGCGTGCGGGGCGCAGGAGGGACGCGCGGCTGCGGAGGGAGGCTGCGACCGAAGTGTGGATGGTTTGCTCAGCCTCTGTGCGCGCCGGGCGAACAGCTCAAGCGCAGTGCAGGCAGGTCCGCGAGGAATGGCAGTAAAGCCATGCTTATATGTATGGAAGGATCCGAGGAGTCACCACGGCGGACTTACTTTCACGAGGTGCCAAACTATACAGAAACTAAGCTTCACACGTGCTCAACATATTTGTGTTTGGAACTCTCTACCAGCGGGATTAATTAAACCAGACACAGTCTTGCCAGGGATCAGCAAACTTTTAAAAAAAAGATGACAAAGAAAGAGGCCTTATTTTATTCCTACTGCACTCTTGTGGTTAAGCCACCCTCGCTCTTTAAAGGAGTGCAATCTAGACCTCAGTGGCTCCCATGAGGTGCAAAGGCAGCGTCTCAAAAACCAAACTCAAATATGTCTGCTTAAAACAGACAGTGCTCACTCACGTTCTTTTGGGACATTGTTTTTGACATGACACTGGAACGAATGTCTCTCTGCACAGCATTCCTATCAGTTCACAACCTTGTCAGACCGATTACAAAATGAGATGCCTTTAAAATCTAAATTGGTATAATTAAAACGCATCACAGTAGACTAGAGTTAGCCAAGGCGGTGCCTGCCTCCAGATGTTGAACTACAAGTCCCATCAGTCTCAGCCAGCATGCCCAATGGTAAGATGGGAGTTTTAGTCCAACTCCTTGACTATTCCTGTAATAAATAAATGCAAAATCCCACAGTGAGCTAGTTGCAGCAAACCCGTTGACTTAGCTAGATGAAAGATCTGGATTGCAAGCCTTCAGTTCAAACCTGAACATGAGTATTCAGAGACAAATATCACAGAGTTAAATGGAACTTACTGGTGGTAACCCAACTAAGTTACATTTAGAGTAGACGGTAGACCAAGTGAAACAAGTTAGTACATTGATTTCAGTGAGTCTACTCTGAGTTCATTTAAAGCACTAGGATACCTTTTTAAACAGTCATGGCTTCCCCCAGTGCATTCTGGGAAGTGTATGTTGTTTAGGGAGCTGAGAGTTGTTGGGAGACTCCTATTCTGCACCCTCAGCTAAAATTTCCAGTGTTTTAACAATCAATTCCTCTTCCTGGGGAACCCTGGGAATTGTACCCCCCCTTTTAAAAATCTATTTTTATTAAAGATTTCTTGGTTTACAAAAGTATGTGCAATGTCTCTTTTTTCAAGTTACATTTTCTACAGATCAGTTTCATTTGTTGAGACATTAGTGTTACATTTTCTACAGATCAGTTTCATTTGTTGAGACATTAGTGTTACATTAGGAAGAAAAGGGGAAAAGAGGTGGAGGGGGGAATGGTGAGTGGGGGTGGAGTCGGGTGGTGAAGTTTCTATTTTATTTAATGTATATGTGGGGTTTTGTGTCAGCATCACTTGTGCAGGTTCTCTTTGCTATTTATGTTCCTTTGGTGGTGAGAGAGGTTGGGGTTGGCCCTAGGGTGTGGTTGTTTGTTTGTGATTGGCTGTGGCGAACTTTGTTTTTATGTGTGAGTGGGGTGGGTGAGTGTTTTGGATCAGGTTTGCCATACTGATTCCTATGCTGTTGGTGGATTCTTCTTGAGCTGTGTATGTGATAAAGGGGAGCTATACTGGGGTAAAGGCATATTCTTCTATTTGTCCCCGTGTCAGTTAATTTGGTGGTTAATTTTTCTAGTAAGGCTGTTTCCCATACTATTTGGTACCTTTGGCCCATGCTTACTCCTGACAGGTCTCTCCAGTGTCTGGTTATGGTGTCTGGCTGTGGAGAGTAGGTGGGTTATGAGTTCTTTGTAATGTAAGGGGGCATTATTGTCTTGGAAGATGTTTAGTAGGGCCAGTTTTGGGGTGATTTCTAATACTTGCTTAGTTATTTTGCATATTTCTTTTATAGTTGTTGTCCAGAATTGTTGGATTTTGGGGCACTCAGAATTGTACCTCTCTGAGGGGAATCGGGGTCTCCTAAGAACACTCAACTGTCATAACAAACGACAGCTTCCATAAATCTTGGGGGGAAGTCATGACGGTTTAATGTGCTATGATACTGCTTTAAAATGTATAGTGCAAATGTATTGTGCAGATGGGGCCACAGTGCAATCCTAACCATGTCTGCTTTGAAGTAAGTCCTATTGAATTCTATCTCAGGTCTGTGGGAGTTAAGAGTGCAGCCTTAAGAAGATGGCATCTTCTGGCTGCAATCCTAAACACACAATATAATCCTATGCATGGGTATTCAGAAGCAAGTCTCATGGAGTGCAGTGGGTCTTCCTCTCAGGTAAGTGAGCATAAAAGTGAGCAGCTTTAGCTGTGAATAATGTCAGCTGAACATTTGCTTTTCCCAACTCATAAGATCAGACACTGTTCCGTGTGCTTGAATCCCCAATTCCTGTTTTGTATTGCTGTTTCATTGGATTGGGCTGTGTTTTTAATCGTACAGTGGTACCACGGGTTAAGTACTTAATTCGTTCCGGAGGTCCGTTCTTAACCTGAAACTGTTCTTAACCTGAAGCACCACTTTAGCCAATGGGGCCTCCTGCTGCCGCTGCGCCGCCGGAGCACGATTTCTGTTCTTATCCTGAAGCAAAGTGCTTAACCTGAAGCACTATTTCTGGGTTAGCAGAGTGTGTAACCTGAAGCGTATGTAACCTGAAGCATATGTAACCCGAGGTACCACAAATAGTGGACTTACTTGTGGACTTGTCCCTTACTTATTTATAAGATTTCACTGTACCATCTCATTTTTTGGCACATTTCTCTAGCTGTGTGAGCATCCTATTTGGGAAATTGTGTGATAGGGGACTCTACAACTGGAAGGGTTTGCACTAGGGCAAGAAACCAGCACCAAGTTAACCCAGCCCTCACCAAGCTGGTGCCCCCAGATGTTTCATTCTACATCTAGGGTTGATAGATGTAGTCCAAAACATCTGGAGGACAGCAGGTTTTATTTGTTTAGTTTATATCCCATCTTTCCTTCAATGAGCTCAAGGTAGCATATACAGTGGTACCTTGGGTTAAGAACAGAATTCGTTCTGGAGGTCTGTTCTTAACCTGAAACTGTTCTTAACCTGAGGTACCACTTTAGCTAATGGGGCCTCCTGCTGCCGCCGTGCTGCTGCTGTGCGATTTCTGTTCTCATCCTGAAGCAAAGTTCTTAACCCGAGGTACTATTTCTGGGTTAGCGGAGTCTGTAACCTGAAGCGTCTGTAACCTGAAGCGTCTGTAACCCGAGGTACCACTGTACATGTTTCTCATCTCCTCATTTAATCCCCACAACAACCCTGTGAGGTAGGTTAGGCTGAGAGGCGGTGGCTGACCCCAAGTCACCCAGTGAGCTTCATGGTCGAGTGGGTATTCGAACCCTGGTCTCCTAGGGTTGGTCCCACATAGGCTGGCCAAGGCTGGGTTAACCCCAAACCACCCCCCAGCCTGATGAAATCTCAAAGGTTGAATTGTTCTAACAATGGTTGCTTTTGCTCTCTCACGTATCATTTTATTTGCACACCATTTTGTCCAGGTCTGGAGAGAGGACATGGAAAAGGAGGGGCGGGTGTGGGGGACACTGAGAATGTCTTATTTCAGTTCGTCCTCAGTCTGAAGCCAAACGTGACCGAAGACAAATAGACGCGGCTGGAGTTTGTGGCTGTCTTTTAACTTTGTCTGAATTGAAGAGGCACTTGTGTGGTCCCTAAAGTGCGGCCTGGTGAAACGAGGCTGAACGGCTATGCAAAGAGGGAGAAGGATAAGCAAGGAGGAGTTGGAGCGGGGGGGGGGGAGAGATAGATGGACAGGAGGGAGGCACAGAAGGACGGAGAGATCCCAGCACCCAAACTGTCCAGCAAGGGTCAAACTGTTCAACTCCAGCCCCTTTCGCTTGGCTCAATCCTCCTTTAGGGTAACAACAAAAGGCCAAAGCAGGCGAGGCTCAAGAACTGGGAGAGCACAAATGATTTAAGGGAAAGGGCAAGGAACTGGGAGGACAGGGCAGGGAGACCTTTAGAAAGGCCTTTGTGGTGCCCAAGAAGCTTGAACGTCGGCGCGACCTCAAAGACCTTAAAGTTTATAGGGGAAAGACCTTAAACTGTTGCCGAGAGACCCCAAACCACGATCCGGCTGCCCAAGTTGTGTGATGCGACAGGGTGTCCCTCCACTCATGCCAGCACTGCAAGGTTTCCTGCAGGGGGTGTTGGTGAGCCCCCTTGGAAGAGGCCTTGCACGATGTTTCCTTCTTGGCTTTTGAGGCCTACTGAGGGGAAAGAATGGAACTGCAGTGGTCAGTTCTGCAAGGAAAATATAAAGGCTTGCTGCAGTTCTAAGATTTGTCTCCTGGTCCCAAATGTGAAGGGAGTGTCTTTTGTTCAGGAGTAGAAAGAGAAAAGTTATCCTGCATGTCATCAGAAACTTTATTATTATACCACCTCCGTGGTTAATTTCTAAAATGAGAAATATTGAGTCTTTCTGCTGGCCAGACATTCTGACTTGGAAGCCCTGCCCTATTTGAAGATGCACAGGAACTGGCTCTGATTCTTCACTGGTGATGGGGAGGCACTCTGCATATGCTCAGATGCAATCTTTATTGTGGATTTAGCATAGAATTAATTAGTACTTGGCAGAGATTTCTTGACTAATTAAGCTCTGTTTGGAGGTTTGTTTAGCCTCTGCACTGCAGCAATGGAGACAGTTCAGTCCCCGCTGAATTTATCTGTTCTAGGTTACAACATATCTAGCATTCAGTGCTTTTTTTCTAGAAAAATAGGTGCCATGAAGTTGTTACAGTAAGTGCCATACATTTTAACAAAAATGAGTGCCCCCTAAAAAAAAAAGGCTCTGCTAGTATAGGCTTGTTAAAATATATATTCACTATATTTTATTTGCATTCTATATTTTATAGACATAGTCTGTATATAACAGGGATTGGCTGCCATGCACATTTGTAGCAGCCTTGAAAATAAGTCTGCAAAAGTTACTAAATTATATAACCTAGCTTTGGGTGAAGAATTGTTTGTTCATATTGTTAATCTCTGACAGGGCACCAACAGACAGGTAAAAGGGGTAGGATTTTAGGGGGTCCAAGGCCAGCAAGGAGCCCAGACTCTAAGATTTCATTAAAATAAAAAAGTAAGTCAATTGAACATTTCTGAAGAAAGTTAGAACAGAAAATGCAGAGGCAGATCAAACAGTTCAGCACTTGGCAGGCAGCACCAGCTTGCTTGCTGCACATTTCTGAAATAAATGGATCCATTTAAAGCATTATAAAGCCCTTGTGTGTGATGGTTGTGGGGTAAAGCAAACTTTCTCATCCTAATATATCCAGGTCATGAGAAATTAAAACACTATTGTTTGTACAAAGTGTTTTCCACTTGTGGTTTGCGGTTGCCTTTGGGCAGAAGACAGTTTTCATGCACCAGAGCAATTGTTATCACTAATACCACTGTCAGACATATTTATGAGGCTTTAGCTACATTAATACATATAAAACAAGGTTGTACTTCCCTATCATATTGGTCTCAGAAAGGCACGAAAATCACCCACAGAGCAAATAGGACAATCTATTCCAGCAGCAGCAGCTACCAAAGTGTGCTGTGAGATAGGTGGGGCAAGCAGGTTGAGGCAATTGAGATTACCCATGGAAATCCTCCTGGTTGTGCCATAACCAGCAGGTGTCCATTTGGCATCAACCAGGCAGAGGAACATAAAAAGAGCCTGCTGGATCAGGCCAATGGCCCATCTTAGTCCAGCATCCTGCTCTCAGAACTAAATGCCTATGAGAAGATGGAAAGCCAACTATGGGAAGCCTGAAAGCAGAGCCTGAATATAACACTTGTGGTTTCCAGCAAAAAACATTTAGTGAAGGTAGATCACAGCCTTATCCTCCATTTCCTTGCCTTTTCATCTGGTGGCAAACACTCTCTGGCAGTGCACAAACCAACAGAGCTACACTGAAAATATTTTGGCTTACCATGGCTTTTGCTGGCCAGCCATCATGGTATTTTAAGGTTATTTTTACAGTCTACCTGATGGTTTATCTTGCTGCATTTAACTGTTTTGATTGTACTTGTACTGTAACTTATGATCTTGTTTTACACCACCCTGAGATGCCCACATAACAGTGTATAACTATTTAAACCAATAATTAAATATATATATGTAGTATGAGGGCTGAAGTTGGTGAATGGTGGAAGGATTCTGACAAGGGACAAATACTTGTGTCATTATCATCAACACAATTTTTTATTTTTTTGGGGGGGGGGAATTCTTCTCCATTCCCAAAATGGAGATGAACTTAACTCAGAAAGTAAGAAATGAGGTTTATCTACTGGATACCTCCAACAGAAAATTAGTTCAGAGGAGTATTGGGTAGGACAAGGGGAACCTGGGCTTAAATGCTTGCCTAGGCATGACACTTACTACTGGGTGGCCTTCACAAGTCTGTTTCTTGGTAGGCTTAAATCTGTTTCACAGGGCTTTGTGGGGAACTATCAGATAGTACATTCCCACTCTGGTATAGGGTGGGAGACAAATATAACTACATGTACCAGATTTCTTAAAACTAAGGAGGTTATTTGCCTCTGCAACTGTTCCAGTCTCATGATCTCACCCACTCTGAATGAAGCCGAGTGTTGTTTTTCCATACCTGAGAACTGATTTTTAAAAAATACTTGGCAGAGATACCTGGTCCGCAGCTATCTTTTAAAAAAAGTCACCACTTCTCCTCTTAAAATACATAGAAGCATGGATGACTTGCACACAGTCTGCCCCCATACTGTTATCTACACCTGCCTATGAAAGAGCTTCGATATTCAAGAAGGCTGCAGATACTTTTTATTTATTGCTTCCAGGTGCAAAGCAGAACATGAGAATCTGCCTTGAATTACCCTGCAGCAACGAGGGCATATAGTGGTATTTAAGCTAGGTCCATTCATTTCAAAAGGTCTACTCAGAGTAAAACTTGAATACCACTCTTAATTTCAGTGCAGGCACAGATGTGATCAGCCCTGACAGGGCTCAGTCTTGGATTCGGCAAAATAATTTGGCTCATTTGTGGAACAAGCTTCCTCTGTGCGTGCACTAAAAGGTTATTTGTGAAAAATCCCTTAGGACATCTTTTACATACTGGACTCAAGCTAGTAATGACATATTTTTTTCATACCCATTTGCTAAAGCCAGGCACTATGCTCAAAAACTATAGGGAAAGTGTTACAGGGACACAAAGCAGATAATTTTTTTTTTATGGAGGAGGGCACAGCAATTTTATTTTACTTTCTTTGCAGAAAAAAACAGCTTGACAGATGGGCGCCCTTCCCTGGTCTCACTGGGAGATGCCTATACCCATGTAGCTTGGAGGCATCCCTGCTTGCAACTATTCTCTCTGCTTCCCCCCCCCCTCCCCACCAGGGCCACAATGTGGTAGCTCTCTGATTGTTTGCTTGCCGATTTGCATGGCAGGTGCAGCCCTCCACATAGTGATTTTTAAACTCCAGCCCCTCCTTCGCTTTCTCCTCCCGGGGCGGCAGGCTCTTCCCTCCCCAGGAACCCCAATAAGCTCCCCCACCCCACCCTGCTTTCCCAGAAACTCAAGGATTGCACAGCCAATACGCAGTTTCCCTTTCCCTTTCTTCTATAGATGTGGCCAAAAGAACAGCCGATTGTGAGAAGAGAAGCAGCCAGAAGCCCAGAGAGACAAGCCTGCAAAAAGGGACATTGGGCAGGCAGGCGAAGGTGTGAGTGAGAGAGCACTAATCGCTGAACCAGGAGACAAATACGATTACCAGCTCCGAGCCTTGAGTCAGAAAGTCTCATAGACTTTAAGATGTTAATCCCCAAGCTAATCCTTCCTTTGGCGTGTAGGAATAGTGCAGCCACAAGAGTTGTTTTGTTATTTATATTGGCGTTTAATAAAACTCAGGCAGTGGTGAATGGGCTGCCCACTCTCCAATGGTAATTAATTCCCTATTTCAGTGACCCAATTGTGCTGGGATAGAGCAGCGGGACAGTCCCACTGCCCCAACCCGCCTTTGTGTAGCTTACATGGCTCTCGTGCTTCAACAGCTATGGAAACCCATTCTTTTGATGTCATTCAAGGAGTTTTCCTTGGGCATCTTCGAAACTTCAAGGACTCTTTTCTTTTCCCAAATGCATGAAAAGCAGGCCTGGCTTGACCACCTCTGTAGAATTTAATGATTTGTTGAAAGGGCCCTTGGGGAAGGAGGGGGCAGGAGAAGGAGATATAGACAAACAGATATTGAGAGTGAGAGTGTGAGAGAGAGAGAGAGAGAGAGAGAGAGAGAGAAAGGAGGGGGGGAGAGAGAAAAGAAAATCTGACAGGTTCATATATATATGTATATATATATATATACACACACACACACACACACACACACACACACATGAAACACTCGTGGAAAGTGTTAGAAATCAATGAATGGGACTTACTATCAAGGCCGTTTTGGGTACAGATGAAAAGTGCATTCAGCAGCAGAAAGCAGTTTCTGCAAAATAGCGGCAGATTATATGAAATGGACACATGAAGATCATGCAGCACCTTCGTAAAAGCCGTCTCCATACAAGTAGGCCGTCTATGTCTTTATACACACTTCAATAAAAGAAAAAGGAAGAAAAAAAAGCCCTTAGCAAGTCACAGAAACAATTCAGAATTCAACTAAGAAAATACAGAGTGAACCATATGGCCAGGGTAGCTTGAGTTGGCTGCATTTTCCCCCAGACAAAGAAGGGATTGAGAGTTGAAGGAAAGGAGAAAAAAAAACCAACTTTCCGGCTGATGAAGCTGTTGTCTGGAGGCAATGATCCCAAATCTCAAGGCTTTATTCCAAGCTCCGACTGAGACGTGATATGTCATATGATTAGCATCTTTCATATTTACAAGAGAAGTATAGGCTGCCAGCCTTTAGAGAAAGGCGAGAGAAAGAAGGGGCATATGCTGAAATGGATTTAGCATTTGAAAGAGAGAAAAGAGATCGGATAAATACACTTAAACGAGGATTTAGTTTTACTCCTGTTGAGTTCTAATGGATTGTTGATTGAGATTTTAGGGAGCTGGAACAGGGGTGTCACCAGTAATTTAAAAGATGCTATTCATCCCTTGACTATTCCTTCTTCTTCCACACTTCACTTATTAGTGGCCTCAGCAGCACCTTGGGCTAAAAGAAATCCTTTTAAAAATAACCAAAATGTGATAGTGAAGCTTACTTTCATTCTAGAAACGCAGATAGCCTACAAAGTCTTAAGAGTGCAATAAAGTTTTAGTTTTCCTGAGAACAACTTCGGTCTCTGTTGGCAACAGACGTGCATCGCATCTGAATAATTATCTTAAATTCATGTGAGATTACGCAAATTTTCTTTCTTCATTTCTTTTAAAAATTAGATGACCCTTGGTAGTTCTCTCAACACTAAAGTATGGACCGAAGAGAGAACGCTGGCACCACCTAATGGACATTCTTTATTTTATGAGAAACATCAGGTTTAATCTATGTTTTTTAACTTTAAAAAACAAAAAACAAATTTAAGAGTTTTAGGAGATCACTACAAGCTAAATCACTGTATTAGTATTTTTTTATAAAATATTTATAAAATACTATCTGAGAAAGTAGAGAACTTTTTTTTTTTTTTTTAAAAAGAAATTGCTAAAAAGTTTCTACGCTACCCTCTTGTTTTTCCATAGTGCACTGGGAAATGGGATTTCCTGCTTTTCAAAAATCAACTTGAAAAGTTTGTGCTTGATGGGGCAGTTTCAATAGATGCCATACAGCTAGCAGAGGGGAATTTAACCCTTTCCCTACAATGCTATTTTCCCAAAGGAAACTGCTTCCCTTGCCCTCCAGAAGCTGGTATTTGCCCTAGGGGAGAAAGACAAAGGAATCATTTAGGGTTACTCAGATAATACATGTGAAGTACTCTGAAGATTTTGAAATATATAACTATGTACCTACTAATTATTTTGTAGAAATGTTAATTTTACAGAGAATTTAAGATATTCCTTCTAATTTTTCCACAGGCATGTGGCCCATAGATTTGGGGGGGGGGGGGCGAGTGTCCAACTTTTCTGAAGTTTAAATGGAACTTGCTTGTAAATAAGTAGTTAGGATTACACAGCTCTACTGATCATACTTACCTGCATTCAGACACCAGCTTTCTATGCTTCTGGCTTTGGCATGCTAAACTGGAAGGGAAGGAAGCATTTGTGCAGAGAAGTGCTTAATACATACGTGGGGGTTTGTAAGATAACCCATCATTAGAGCAGTAAAGGGACCCCTGACTGTTAGGTCCAGTCACAGACGACTCTGGGGTTGTGGAGATCACCTCACTTTATTGGCTGAGGGAGCCGGCATACAGCTTCCAGGTCATGTGGCCAGCATGACTAAGCCGCTTCTGGCGAACCAAAGCAGCGCACGGAAACGCTGTTTATCTTCCCACCGGAGCAGTACCTATTTATCTACTTGCACTTTGACGTGCTTTCGAACTGCTAGGTTGGCAGGAGCCGGGACTGAGCAACGGGAGCTCACCCCGTTGCGGGGTTTCGAATCACCAACCTTCTGATTGGCAAGCCCTAGGCTCTGTGGTTTAGACCACAGCACCACCCACGTCCCCCATTAGAGCAGTAGCTCGTGCTAATTTCACAATCTTTAAAAGATCAGGTTTCACACTTGTGTTACAAAGGTGAGAAATGAAAGAATAAGTTTAACAACACTTGTTAAAAACTGCCTTGCAACTTCCTCCTCTTCCCAGCATCTCTGCGAATCCTATGGTTGAACAGCCCAGTGGGAAGGCAGGAGAGCTCATGCTCACAAGCTGCTTAAAAGGTATCCCAGATGGCAACAGGAACCTCCCTTTCCTGCAAAGTCCACTAGCTCTGCAAAGGCAAGATAATGAGGTGGGGAGAGAATAAATTGCAGGACCATAAAAGAGGGAACTTTGTCATGATGAAACCTGCCATGAAGCCAGGCATGAAGGAAACTGGAGAGGGGTTGCCACTGTCACTGGGCAACTCAATCTTCATTTGAACAATCCTGTCCAGTGGAGCAAGAGGGGAAGGAGCAACCCATCCTAGGATTCCCTCCTCCACTGCAGGCAAATCTTCTAAGTTTGCAAGAAAAGTAGAAAAATAAGAGGCCTTGCAAAAAGCAAGGCAAAGCGAAAATGAAAGCTAGAGCTAGAAACTTCATGAACTGAAAAGTGTGGTTTTTCAAAATGGTTTTCAATCGTTGCTATGAAAGAGTGTTTTAGTCTCAGACAGCCTGTGAGGAATTGTCAGAATCTATGGTGGAACTGATACGGTTGCAAATGTAAAAGGCTGCTGCTTAAAAGCGTGGGAACAGCCCAACAACCTCACAGTAGAAATATGCTGCAGAAATTAGGTGTGATATTGTAGAACACACCATGATGATCAATAGCGTATGTATTCAATCTAATCGAATGACAGAATTGTAGTGTCTAGCCCAACACTGTGCAATGCAGGAATCTTTTTGCCCAACATGGGACTCACAGCCCTGAGATTCAAAGTCTCATGCTCTACTGACTGAGCTATCTTGTTGAGTGATAAACTCCACCTGCAGAATATTTTTTTAATTGCCACTAGGTTTTTTGTTGTTCTTTTCTCAATAAGCTTTCATCCATAAGACTATTTTATATAAAACACAAAGCCTATTCAGATACTACCCATGATAAATCCATCTAAAAGTTTAATTCCCTGTTGAAAAAAAATCCACAATTAAAAGCAATTTTAAAATCCTGACTTTATTCCAGAGTACTTAAAATGTCATTATAACAATTAAAAGAACTACATATAAGTAAAAGGCTCGTTTTCAAAGGAAAAGGCCACTTTCTAGTGATCATATCTATGATTTTCACAGCCTTTTGTGTACCTTTCGATGCATGTAACTAGACCAGCCTTCCCTAACCTTGTGTCTGGGGCTGACGGAGGCATCAGGTTGGGAAAAGCTAACTAGAGTATTGGTGGGACATAAAACAATTAACAAGTTTTAACAGTGATTTTCAAGTTATTTTAAATAATTTACATAAAAACAGCACAAAGTTAATCACTCATTTTTTGTGATAGTGATTTTCTTTTAGATTTTTCCTTTTCTTTCTTCATTTCTTCTTCCTCCTTTTTCCTTTCCACGTAAGATTTAATAATGTCATTCAGTTGCTGCTCACATTGGCTAACGTGCTGTAATCCATTTTTTCTTCCTGTAGTGAAACAGTATAATTATATATTAAAGCAATCTTAGTTTTTAATATTTAGCCACTAAACAGAGTGGTCTGCACACCCAAGAGAGGTTTGGATTTGGGCTTCTTGTACAACAGCCTGCCATGCCTGTTAAAGCTGAAAGCTAATGTTTTAGCTGGTGCCAAAAAGTCAACTAAGGACTATATTTACTTGTAAGTATTTTTAAATCAGTGTGACTTTGTAATGTAAACATGTTTAGAATCAACCTAACAGTTACAATAGTTACACATACACCACACCGATTTTTTCACCAGGAATAAATGTTTCCCTATTAAAGAACTTACAAGTATTGACACACAAAGAAGGTTATGTTTTATTGCACTAGATTCTCTGGGAACAATATAGCTGGCTATATTTTAAAAGGAAGCTGCTTTACCTGCACAGTGCTGAATGATACACCTCCATAGTTTGTTCTTGTTTAGACAATTTTGATTTCCCACTATTAATAAATGTCGCTTCCCTCTTGTTAATGCCACGTTCACTCTCTTTTCTGAATCAATGAAGCCAACTTGTTTTGTCCTTACACAGGATAATATAATGATTTCTTTCTCTGCTCCCTGGAAGGCATCAACAGTGGACACTTGGACTGCTTTAATTTGGGAAGCATCTGAATGTACAGCATTAAGCAAGTTACAAATCTGTAGACAAAAACAGATCCAGATAATTACATTTATTGTTTTGCAAATTAAATAAAATTAAAATTAAATTTTATTAATAACTTAATAAAATTAAGTTTTGAACTTGCTCACAACAAACAGACATGCAAAATGTAAATATTAATTAAGGTTCCTTCTGACTTGAGACAGACTATCACCCTACTGAGGGACGTGGGTGGCGCTGTGGGTTAAAGCCTCAGCGCCTAGGACTTGCCGATCAAAAGGTCAGCGGTTCGAATCCCCGCGGCGGGGTGCGCTCCCGTCGCTCGGTCCCAGCACCTGCCAACCTAGCAGTTTGAAAGCACCCTCGGGTGCAAGTAGATAAATAGGGACCACTTACTAGCGGGAAGGTAAACAGCGTTCTGTGTGCTGCGCTGGCTCACCAGATGCAGCTTGTCACGCTGGCCACGTGACCCGGAAGTGTCTGCGGACAGCGCTGGCCCCCGGCCTCTTAAGCGAGATGGGCGTGCAACCCTAGAGTCTGTCAAGACTGGCCCGTACGGGCAGGGGTACCTTTACCTTTACCTTTTATCACCCTACTGAAGTATAACCATTTCTATGCTTATTGAGAAATTGCTATCTGTCTGTAAAAAGAAGGGTATTTTTTAAATTAATCTTTAGCTAGTTTTGAATGTAATGATGCTTAGCGAAGTTAGAAAGTCTCAATAAGAAAGCAAGGAAAAAGCTTGTTGGAAAACAGAAAATTAAAACAGAAAACTAAAATTGATTTTTACATCAATACTGTACTTTTAAACATTTTACTGAAATGTGTTTTGGTGTGCAACATATACCTTGCTCATTTGTGATTTATAGAGGGATATTACTCCAATCATGTTTCCTTCTATTCCACTGGCAATCAGAGACTGGATTAATTTGACAGTGAAAAAGGATTCTGCCAAATTGTGGAAACTATTGTCTTTTTCCACCTAGAGAAAAAGAAACAGACATATATTATGTAATGTAAGAAAGCCCATGAGATATCATCTGGCCCACTTGGGGGAACAAAGATAATTTAATTCATAATAATTTCGGTCTAATTATCATGTAGCCTTTGTGATATAGTTTCCAATGTGATGCTGACACACATGGGTTTGAAATGATTTGGAATGCTGTATACTTGTGTGAAGAAACTCCCACCCAACAGGCAAAGCCATTTCAACAGTGTCCGTTTCACCACATGAAATTAAGTCGTTCCAGTGATATAGCTCTCCACCCAGAATGGGAGTTACTTCAGAGATAAAGCTTCCTTCTCACAGCTGGAGATGATCACTGTGGAAAGTGGGGCTGGAAGTCAGCTGTGACCAGCTGATCAGTGGTAACTTCAGAATCAGCTACAATTAGGCACTCCCAGTCAGGAGTGTCTGAAGGTAGCCAATCCCTGCCCAAAAGAGGACTTAAAACAGTGCCATTCAGCTGAACAATGCTGTTTTAAAGCTCTGCAGGGATCTTCTTTGCCACAGAACTTGAGTACAAGCCATGCTGCAAAGGAAAAATGGTGATGTCAGGTGATTGACAGGTGCATACCACTTGGAAGGGGGGCGGGGAGACATACCGATGGATCTTGCCTACAAGGTCAAAAACGTTATTTACCCCTTTGATAAATGGCCAAATAACTCGTATAAAAGCAGCCTTCAACATTTCTAAACGATCTTTCAGTCATATGTAGATCATCACAATTGATGATCAAAGAAGTCCTGTGTTTGATTGCAATATTTGAGACTTCCTTCCATGTAGTTTCGGGTGAAGGATTTAAGCCTCAAAAAAGAGTTGTGGCCTACATATTGAGCAACATCCTGAATATGATTTTTAACCAAAGTGTACTTTTGTCCCAAAACAGAAGGATAAGCATTTTAAAGCAGGATTGCATTATCCAAGTCACAATTCAAGTAAAAAGATTTCAAGGTCAAAATATTGATTAGTTGGCTGCGTAAGGGATTGGAAAAGCTATGGAAATTAAGCCCTGGGAAAGCGGGAGCTGGACTGTGCTTTAGTAGCATGTGCAAATAAAAGAACAAAAGGGATAGGCAGATGTTATGGGCAAATTTATAGAGGAGAAGTTTTTAATGGATATTAGTCACGATGGCTTTATGGAAGCTTTAGGTTCGGAGGCTCTATGCCACAAATGCCAGCTACTGAAAAGCAGCAACAGTGGGGGTTATTGTCCTCTTCTTCTATCGCTACATAAACTCTGTATTGCACCTTCAAAAACAAGCAGGTTTCAAATCCAAAACTGATGCCTTGGTTTGTAACCAACTTGTCCCAAATAATCCAACACGTCTTTGGCAATAATAAAGCATGATATAATCTTAACAGTTTAAACATAAATATATCATGTACCTGCTCTAAGCCATTGACGTTATAGAAACAAAGTGTTGGTAACCAGTCAATCAGAGGGCTTCGATCTGCTTCAGAAATGCCGTCCAGCAGGCTCCCCTCATAAAACAGGTCATTGGTGATGGCAGATATAGCAGGGTGACAACGATACTGCGTCCTAAGCAATATTGGCTCATGTCCCTATGAGGGAGGGAGGGAAAGGAAGTTGTTGTCAGACTGTACATACCAGTACTAAAAACTACCTACATTTTTAGGATCATGTTATATCTTTTGGTACATTTCAGAGAGCAAAATGAGTAACAGTCATTGGGTCACAACTACAGCCAGACGTTGTGAGTTTGAGCCAGAGAAATGCCAGCAGAAGGCAGTGCACAGAAGATGACTTTTCCACACAGACCTTCCTCCTGGCAGCTCCCAGAATGGGGTTGGACATTGTGCATGGAGCAGTAGAGGGATGTCTTCAAAATTAAGTTAAGAAAGGAAAGTTCTATCACATAATAAGGTTAGCATCATAGAAGGAGTATCTTTTTTAGAATGAATAGCAGGACATACCATCAAACAGAGTCGATCGAAGAGGGTTTGCTCCAAACCATTACTATGTGCACTTTCAGACCCTTGAATAGTGGGTGGTAGTTGCTTAGGATCTCCTACCAAAATCAGCTTTTCACACTCAAACCTATAAAAAAAACCAACACTTTTGACCATCACACATTATTTATTTTCTTTTTAAAATGTGTGTGCTGCCTTTTAGTCCTAGGTTTTAACATCAACTACACCATTGTGCAAAATGAAGTTCATTCCCTAGTGCCCTAAAACGAAATAATATACAGTGATACCTCGGGTTACATATGCTTCAGGTTACATACGCTTCAGGAAATAGTACCTCGGGTTAAGAACTTTGCTTCAGGATAAGAACAGAAATCGTGCTCCGGCGGCATGGCAGCAGCGGGAGGCCCCATTAGCTAAAGTGGTGCTTCAGGTTAAGAACAGTTTCAGGTTAAGAACGGACCTCTGGAACGAATTAAGCACTTAACCTGAGGTACCACTGTAATTAAGAATGCAGTCTGTGGCTACAACTACAGGGAATTAAGCTTTCATCTTCCTTGCAATTACAAGCCAACCTCTTTCTCCAAGTCCTATATTGGCCCTACTCTCTTCAGACTTGGGCTCTACCTTGCAGCACAGAGAACTACAGTGGTGCCTTGCAAGACGAAATTAATCCGTTCTGCGAGTCTCTTCGTCTTGCGGTTTTTTCGTCTTGCAAAGCACGGCTATTAGCGGAGTAGCGCTATTAGCGGTTTAGCGGCTATTAGCGGCTTAGAAAAAGGGGGGGGGAGGGAAAAAACTCGCAAGAACTCGCAAGACGTTTCGTCTTGCGAAGCAAGCCCATAGGGAAATTCGTCTTGCGAAGCACCTCAAAAGACGGAAAACTCTTTCGTCTAGCGAGTTTTTCGTCTTGCGAGGCATTCGTCTTGCGGGGCACTACTGTATTAGGCTTTTTTTCTGACCATAGCATGATTAGCGATAGCTCAACAATAAAAGAACCTCTGAAACACCTTTGAACACATGGGAAAGTACCGTATTTTTCGCTCTATAAGATGCACCAGACCACAAGACGCACCTAGTTTTTGGAGGAGGAAAACAAGAAAAAAAATATTCTGAATCTCAGAGGCCAGAACAGTAAGAGGGATCGCTGCGCAGTGAAAGCAGCAATCCCTCTTGCTGTTCTGGCTTCTGGGATAGCTGTGCAGCCTGCATTCGCTCCATAAGACGCACACACATTTCCCCTTACTTTTTAGGAGGGAAAAAGTGAGTCTTATAGAGCAAAAAATACGGTAATATCTGGGATACAGCAATGTCTGAGTTTCACCAGAGACAGGAAGGTGAATAAAGGCATAACGGAAAGAGATAATTTCCAAGAAATGTAGACCTCTTTCTTTAACTGTGTACATGACCAAATTCAAGACCTTGCTATATCAGCCACTCAATCTTCTCAGTGGAGGGGTTACATTAAGTAACTATATTTGAACACTGAATGTGTAAGCTTATGTGTAAGTCAATGGATAGAACAAACATCATTAGATGCATTGCTGGAAGAGTGTTTAATGGTTCTTGTATTTGTTTAAAAACCAATTACAAATTAGTTGTAAAGAAAAACAGGCAAGTTCCAGCCAAATGTAAGCTCTCTTAAGCATCATTCTATGTATCATGCATTTCAACAGAACAGACTTAAATACATGCTTAACCCTCTTAAAAATACCAGGGCTTAGGACTGCTAAAATTTGCCTGACCTGTGACTGGTTATTTGCCTTCATGATTTCAGTAACAGATCTTTTCAACCACTTTGCATATCCCACCTGAGACTGACTGCCAGCCCCCACTATCCTGAGTCACCTTTCCGCGTGTGACAAAAGTATCTGAACAAACCAATATTCAAAATGGTAACATTCCTAATTCTGCATGCATACACTTAAGACAACTTACTGGAATTCAGAAAACTGGTGAAGAAGAGACCTACATACTTTATTCCAGTTACATCATTTGATATTTTTAGTGCAGACTGCAGTCATTGCTGCATAAAACCTTATGCACTGCTGCATAGAACATTTAGTCAATCTATTTTGACTAAACCATTTTCTCAAGCTCATAAGCTTTTTAATACATACAAGAATAAGATAAGAAATTCAACCATCAATTAGTTGTAATATTAAAAGAGGCAATACCTTGCAATAGGAAGAAGCGATGCAGGTTCTGTCATCTGACTGCACTCATCCAGAATTACTATAGGGAATTTA
The DNA here is from genome assembly GCF_951804945.1 of Podarcis cretensis. Lineage (NCBI taxonomy): Eukaryota > Metazoa > Chordata > Lepidosauria > Squamata > Lacertidae > Podarcis > Podarcis cretensis. Next base: position 26,727,752 of record NC_137178.1, read on the forward strand.
AGATTTTTCATGCAAGAGAATGGGCAGGCAGCACAGGTAGCTCCCACTACCCTTACCTATGTTATGGGGGGAGCAAAAAGAAAAAGTCCCATGAAACAAGTTACTTATACATCTCAAAAGTGATTGAGATAGTGGCAAGGGGAAGGGATCAAGGCTCAGTGGTAGAGGGGTCATGGCACTGTGGTTTCACAAAATCATAATTGTAGGGTTGGAAGGGACCACAAGGGTCATTGAGTTCAATCCCCTGCAATGCAGGAATCTTTTTGCCCAACATGGGCTTGAACTGATGACTCTTGAGATTAAGAGTCTCATGCTCTACTGACTGAAACCCTGGAGAGATGCTGCCAGTCAGAATAAACAAGACTGGGCTAGATTGACCAATGTTCTGGCACAGTATAAGGCAGTGGCACGGATTCGTTGGACGCAGAGGAATGGTGGGAGGAACCAGCTGGGGAACCCCCGATGGAAGAAGGCTCACAGCCCGGGGATTGGTGAAGGGACGACAATGAGCAGAGGGAGATGACTGGGAGGAGGAGAGGTAACAGCTGAAGAGGTAACAGGGCTTAGTGAGAAGAGAGAAGTCCGGAATCAGAGGCAGAAATGGAAGCAGAAGAGGAGAGAGGCCAAGAGGCAGAGATGGGCCAGGGTTGTGACAAGGCATGGGTGTCTCCTCTTCTTGTTGTGACAAGCTCCCCTCCCTCAATGGTCTCCCAAAACCAGCAGAGGCATGAAGTGGGAGGAGCAAAAACAGACACGCATGCAACATCTTCAATTGCTTGGGGAAAACCCTGGAGAGGAGGTGACATAGCTGGCTGGGAGGCAGGGACCTTTAGCCTCGGCAACTGCTTCATGGGAGCAAGACCTGAGTTGCTGTACTCATTAGGCCCAACACTCCTGAGCAGATCCTATTTTGCTAATAGTTACCTCCAGCTTTCTCGTGATTTACTGTCGTCTTACTCAGCTTCCTATGTTCACCTTTTGCCACAGCTATGATCCTGATCCAAATCAATAGTAGGTGTAGGGAAACTCATTCAGATCAAAGGATCTTGCTCCAGCGATAGCTCCACCAGTGCAAGATCCCCCAACTCAATTTTGGGTAATTCCCTCCTCACACTGCAGTCCCATACCCCATAGTTCCCATTGTTCAGAGCCCACCAATTTTCTGGAGAGGGTTTTGGGAGCTGGTACAACTGGGAGAAGGAGGAGAGAAAGACCGCTCACATGAGCTGCTGTCTACTCACACCACCGCTGGATACAACCATGATTTTATTCCATCATCATTGTACAACATTAGTACAGCACGTACTTATATTTTGCTACTTAATTTTATTTCACCTGTTGCAGGAGAGCTTTGTTGGTTCCCAGCTTATGGAGTTCAATGGTCTTTCTTACAAAGATCTTTTCTGCTAGGGTTAAATCATCCTTCATCAGAGCATGCAATTCTTTCAGTTGTTCGCTTTCAGATCCTGAGCCAGCATGCAAGCTTTAAACATATTGTTCAATTGTAGATAATAATATTGAATGAAAACAATGTAGTCATAGTAAAGAAACATATGTAAAAGACACCCTTCTGTTTTCCATGTAGTTTGGTGATGAAATCTAGAAATAGGTTCCTTAAGATACTAACAAAATGTGCAGATCCTGTACTTTGCTTTATTTGGCAAATGATACAAAAAGGGACCAAATGTTTCAATGCTCTCTCATGTTTACAGAAAACAAACAAACAAACAAAACCCACCTCCTTTGCACCCAAAATTTAGCAAGTCAGGGATTGGTTATGCCAGAAAAAAACTTTGTATTTGCAGGGACTCTTTTATATGAAGGACCATTCAAACATTCTGTAGTGATAACAATCCAGCAAAATCTTTTTTATTTAAATATTTATACATTTCCCTATCAACAGCTGCTTTCAGAATGACTTATAAAAACTGAAACAATTGCCATAATTAAAACAAAAAATCAAGATGACAAAACAGCAGTACAGCACAGCAAGATGTAAAACTGGCAGATGATTAAAAACACACAATAAAAAAGAAGACCCTTTGGGGGAAATTTAAAAAAACTATCTGTCTGGTACAAAGACAAAGGAGAAAGGCATCAGATGAAACCACTCTGAGTTGAGAATTCCAAAGATGGGGTGTCATTACCAAAAAGATATTCTCTTTCATCACCACCTGCCTTACTTCAGAGAGCTGCTTGGAAGAAAATGGAGAAGCAGCTCTGACGATCAATGCAGTGTATGTGTGGGAATGTATGGAGTAAGTACTACTCCCATTTTAAATGTCATGAAGATATAAGTCTGGTTCAGACTCCTAATAGTCCCACATGGCCACCGGTAAGAGGGCACAGGGAAGTAAGAGGGCACAGGGAAGTGATTGATTAAACCTGCAGCTCTGTGTGAAGCCGATAGCTTAATCAATATGATTTTGAATACTCGTGGTGCCTTGGAAAGATCACACAAATTGTGGCCACTGCTTGTATAGATAGGTTCCATGAGGCAGAACTGGTCATACCGTTGGGGTCACCACGCAAACCCTGCTTGCCTAAAAGCCAACTGGTAGAAAACACAATTCAACAGGGGTCCCGTGAAGAGGGCAAACCGAGCCTCAGTCAGATTATGGTTGCAGCCATATGCATACTTATTTACCAACATCTCCAAGGAACTGAGTGGGACTTACTATCAACAACACAAAATATACTGGCCTGGAAATGTCTTGCCTATGGCTAAGTGGAAGACCAACTACAGCGCCCAAGTTTTAAATGAGTAACTTACTTTGCTTCCATTGTTTCTCTCACACACGCAAAATTACAGCTGGGGAATTTGACTTAATTATTTCAAGTTTTCAGTGTGTGTGGTATTTCATTCACTTTCAAATGATATATGTCACACAAAATGTTCTATTAAATAGCAACAAACAGGCTGAAGATTTTAGGCATGTTACCTGTGAGGAAGAATTGGCTTAGCAATTTTTCTAATACTTCCCACTCTAATAAATTCTTCAAATCCAAGATCTAGGAGGCTGTGGGGGAAGGAAAAAGAAACGAACTAACATTTATTATAATGAATTTTAGCACCTTTATTTTAATTTCATCTTTCCACATTCTTTATTCTTTACCCACCAGTTTTAAAACAGGAAATGTTCATATGCAAACTTGGAGAATGCCAATGCTTTAGGAGAAAGTCTCTACCAATGGTAGCAATTCTGGTGAGGAGCCAAATGACTGCTTCAGGGACAAAGACAGACCAACCTGAAGCACTAGGAGGAGCCAGTAGAAGGACTCCCATTAGTGCAACCGGGCTTCTACTCCCGCCCTGTACACCCCCAAAATCTGCATGTAGCTTTAAAAAAATACAAGGCAATATGGACACACCATTTATACAGTGAAAAGTGGTATTCTTTTCATAACTCTACAAAAGGTTGCTTTCGAAAGTTAGTTTGGAAGTGCCTTCTATACAACATCCCTAACAAGGAAAGTGGAAGACACATTGTGCTACTTTGAAGGATCCAGGGAAGGTGGCAGAGTTTATGAGTTAACAATGTAAACAAGTTATTGAAGCAGCAAGAGAAAAACAAAACATGTCCTATGCAGAACAGTATGTACTTACCAAAGCAGTACCCTGTCCACAGCAACATTTGTGGAAGAAGAGATCAGTACTTTCCATGGCACCGACTTTTTGCCATCAGTTCCTTCACCAGTTTCAAAGATCTGTACTAAGAATAAGATAACAATGGCCAGCAAATAACTTTTTCCAGATCCAAACACACCTGTATGTAGAGAAATCAGAGATTCAGCCCAAGGAAATGCAAAATAACATACAAAATATTCTTAACCACATATGCATAGCTGTAACTAACTAAACGAAAAGAGTAACAGGTACCACAGTTGAAAGTTCACTGACAAAATATCTGAGTGTGCTGTGATAGTGGTAAGTTGAGACTAAACTTTCCCCTAAGTTTTGTTATAACCTGCATATCACCTTTAGACGTGTGTGGAAGGAGATTAATAAAAATAATAACAACAGCAAGTACAGAATCCTTAACTTAAGGAGCATGGAATGTTTTTCTGCCATGGGGCCACCACTGATTCTGGAGTGCCCAAATTTGTGCAGTAGTTTAGCTATGGCGCTACAGTCTAAATGCCCACTGAGGACTGGCAGGACTTAACAGGGTGATGGGGTCACCACTGTCCTTGCAGTGCTTCTGCTCACACTGGGTGGAAGGGTGGGGTAGGAGAAGCGTTGGGCCACACTGGAGCTGATGCAATGGAGCCATCAGATCTAAACTGGGTCCAATATCATCAAGCAGTAACAGTAGATCCCAGGCCAGCTCAAGCCCTCCTCCTCTCCACAGCACCCTCTTTCAGGACTTTCCATGGGATGCTGAACATGGACCCATGCTGGAGGCAGACTTGTCCACTTGTTTGGTGGTGCAATGAGGAGTTGTTGACAAAGTGAGGGTAGTCCATTAAATGTTTGAAATAAAGACAGAACTGTAGAAGCAAACTATTTAAGTTCATATAAAACCATTTACCGTGTATGATCGTTATTGGAAGGGCTTGTCGTTTCCCAGTTTCTGTATCAATTCCTTGCAATGTCATCATGGCACCTATCTGAATCAGTGCCGTAGCCTGATCTTTATTCAGATGAAATTTCTGAATCATATTGTTTGCCAGATTTATAATAGTTTCTGGACTCAGGGCTCCCGTAGTTATTGTATTTGTGTTTAAGGCAGGTGGTTTAAATTTTCGCTTGTTGATTCGGCTACTAAAAGCTTTAAAAGACCTAAAAAGTACAATATAGGGTACATTAAGATGCAAATTGTCATATAATTAAATCACACCTGTGTTAATTAAAGGATTTAAATAGGAGAGAGTGAAAAGGCAGTATTCAACATTAGTTATACTCTGAGTAGACCCATTGAAACCAATAGATTTAAGTTATTTCAATGTGTCTAACTTTGAATATCACTAAGCTATATAGTTTTAAATGAAATTTATTTACATCACAAAATGTATGAATCTGCATCCATTTTTTAGATAAATTATGATCTTTATGACTCTACATTCACACATTTCAAGTTGTTTTACTTTTTATCTAAATAGTTTGCCACCTTTTCAGTCCCCCCCACCTCAAATGCAATACTTTTTTGAGGGGGGGGGGTTGCATATACATGCATATACATGAACAGTGGAAATTGTGCTCCTCTTAAAAGTGATCCTTAACAAAAACAATAATATCATCACTTATTTTGTCTGATTTTAAATATACAGAATCTTGTAGCTATGACAATTCACCTACAGGTGCTTAAAGAAATTTTACTAAAACAAATACATTTCACTTTGGTTTTTGAAAGTTTTCTTAGTTTTCAGAAAATTGCCAGAACACAGTGAGTGCAAATATATGCTGTTAATAGTATCTGCACAGTCTTATCTTTTATATTTCCAAAGAGATATTAGTTTGCAGTGTTCATTCTATGCAGCATAAAACATTATCCTTTCCCACCTATTTCAAATGATGGTACAATCCACAGTTTATAAAAACTGAACTGAAATATAGATAGTAAAACTACCTACTTTGTTAGCAGATGCTCCATTATTGGTAAAGTGCCTGAACTGATGTTTTCCTTCATGTTTCTCAAAGTTGTAAGCTCAGTGCTAGTATTGCAAACTAGCAAAGCATGAACAATCACTGAAGAAAAAGAAATGTTACAAGGAAGAAGAGTAACCAAATGTACTTGGCTACAGAAAATTAACACTTGCATGACTGTTTGTCACCTCTCCCCAAAAAGTAAATAGCAGTAGGGGAACTAATCTGGATTAAGGGCCCTGGCTGGAGAAAAGACATGGGGATTCAACCCTTTGAGACTACCACTGTGATCTCAATATAGATTCAATTCCCTGTACCTACGATTGTACTGTACTAAAAACTCCCATTCACTGTACTGTACTCCCATTCACACCAATGTAAGCTATTCTATTTTGATAAGGTAATTATAATATGTACACTCCAAATGGAGTATGCTTTTTCACTGTGTTTTAAAACAAGGCTATAAATTGTTTCATGCCATCTCTGTTGCAAGGCTTAAATAAATTATTTTACTTTTCTGCATTTCTCTGCCTTTTATAGCTGCACTCACTACTAATATGAACGCATATTGGAGGGTTCATAAGTTGCATTGTGATGCATCAGATACTGCCCACTGAGCATCTCGGAAGCCTAACATTTCGGTTTTTGAACGCCAAAAACCCGGAAGTAAATGCTTCCGTTTTCAAATGCACCTCGGAAGTCACACGGCTTCTGCTGAGTTATTTTCAATTTTCTCCATTGAATTTGCTGGCCACCCTTTGCACCTCAGTTTTCAAACATTTCGGAAGTCGAATGATCTTCTGGAACGGATTATGTTCGAAAACATAGGTACCACTGTACTTAGTCCCCGTTTCTTATATCTGTCACTATGTATTGCTGTCCATACACTTTCAGCCATGTCTGTGATCCTACAAGAAAGGTAGACAGTTGTGTTTCTACCCAATTCATTCTTACCCCATCTCCACCCCTACTTTCCTACTCTCCCCAAGCTACCAGATATCTAAGTTTAGGATTAGTTAAATAAATGAAAACATTACTCAACTTTCAAGGGCCAAATATATGAATACCATTTAATAAGCTTTTCAAATTAACATTATTTCACTTGTAGCATCACATCTCTATGGCGATTAAAAAATTGTTCTGGACATTTCCTTCATGCCTATTAGATCTTTCATCTTGCCATCATTTCTCCTGGGCTTTTTTCCCTTTAGCATACCAAGTTTGAGAAATTGATAATTCAGTTTCATAACATATTAAGTGTTGGCTGTATTTTGAATTTGAATCATCTGTACAAAGATGTTGATTTTTTAAAAAAACATCTTACTATCTGAGCGCCAGTTTGAGGGACTGTAACCTTTGAGAGGTACCAACTCCAATTCATTGCTAGAGGATGGTCCGAAGAAAACACTGCTTGCAATGAAAGTATCCAAGTGTTCAAAGGTCAAAGTCTTGGAAACAACCCAAAGATCATCTGTCAACACAATAAATTAGTTTTATCAGTTGCATCAAATCACCAGCTTCTGAATGGACAAAATCAAATCTGGACTAAGTCTTTCGCAGCGAATAAGTTATGTCCCATCTTATTTTTTACTTCCTAGTTCTGCTTGTTCAAGAGGAGTCTTGTGTGCTTCGCCTTCTTTAAATAAACAGTGTCAGGTAAATTTTGGATGCAATCCTATTGAACTAATGGGGGTTACTTCTGAATAGAAACATAGATTGTACAGTATATCTATTTTCATATTAAGTATTAGTGTATTCTCAAGATTTCTATTTAAGGTTGTAGAGCTTTTCCCCAAGGTTTGTTTTAATTTTTGTTGTGTGTGGCACTTTAATCTTGCACTAATGGGGGTGGAGAGTTATGACAACTGCCTACACAGGTTAATTTATAAAATAAAATAGAATTGATATGCAGATTACCCACTTGTAGCAATTACCCACTTTTTAACCGATTAAGGCATAAACAAAAGGACAATTCCAGGATACCAGGATTAATTCTAACAAAGTGACAGCCTTATCAGTTATTTGATATACAGTGGTACCTCGGGTTAAGTACTTAATTTGTTCCGGAGGTCCGTACTTAACCTGAAACTGTTCTTAACCTAAAGCAACACTTTAGCTAATGAGGCCTCCTGCTGCCGCCGGGCCGCCAGAAAACAATTACTGTTCTCATCCTGAAGCAAGGTTCTTAACCTGAAGCACTATTTCTGGGTTAGCGAAGTCTGTAACCTGAAGCGTATGTAACCCGAGGTACCACTGTTTCTAGAATACAACTGAATATGTGCTTTGCTAACTGTGGATTGAAGCTACAAAATCTATTCGTAACCAAAGTATCGAGGAGCTACAAGTGGTCTTCACATATCTCACTTTTCTGATACAATCAGTAGTAAGTGTTCTCATGTATTCTCTTACATCTTATACTAAGATTAATTAGTATTACTTTCATCACAGGTGCTGTGTCATGAAATTGATATGGTATTCCTTTGAAAGCTGCATCCATCTGCGTGAGAATTATGTGTCTTTTAAAAAAGGAAACAACGCAGTTCAAACTTAATTAGCAAGACATATTACCATTTAATCTTGTTGGGTCACTAGAACTAGAAAGAGGACTGCCTATACAGTCTCAGACACCACTTTCCTAAATGAGTTCATTTCACTAGACAGAAGCAACGTATAGCATAAAGGTCAGGGTGCAATGCCTTTGAACAGAAAACTATGTATGAGCTATATAAATCAGGCCAAACTGGAAATGGAAATCGTTTCCTCTATGCACGTCAACACCCTGAAAATGGATATATGTATACATATACACACATATGCAGTATTTCCAAAGACAAATCTTAATGTGAATATACTTCAAAATAACTGAGGCTCCTATGTGTGATATCAATGGTTTTAGTTACGTTTTGCCCTGTTACAGTAAGATGACAAGAGTCTACCCACCTTTGCTGAACGCAGATGAGTGCTCCTTTCGGTTCAGCTTAAGATATAATTTGCTCTTAGAATCACAATCAAGGTTCACATTTGCAATATTGAATTTCTTCAGTTTATCAAATTGTTTCCTTTGAACATCAAAGGATTTCCTATTTTAAAAAAGAGAGAAATATACTGAAAAAAAGAGAGAGAAATATACTGAATAAGACCTTATGATTTCTGTGCTGCCTTTAGATTTGGCACAAATATTCAAGGTGATTTACCAGAAGACTGCAAGAGAGTAAAAAAAACCCCAAATGAATTATGTGAGCAATATTGATCAAATAACTACTAAACTCTTCATTAATATTAAGAAATGTTGATTTAAAAGCATCCAAATAGTTTCATACACTCAAGTTGTTTCAGGGAAGAATTTCTTGAACATCATGCTGCATAACAAATATTAAAGCTGAGGTAAAGTAGCTCTATGAATCTGTGCCATTGCCTTGATCTCACTGGGTCTCCACACTACCTGCACTGATACTCTCAGGTAATATTGGGGCTTTTTAATATATGGACACTTTTGCAAAATAATGTGAAAAGGTCAAGTCTGAAGTAGCAGAGAACATTTGTGATTATTACCCTTCACTAACAAAATATGATGTCAGACCAGTAGATCGATTTCTACTGAGCCAGGCAGTAATATTCATGTTTAGTTAACATACCTCATCAGAAGCTGGCATTCTTCATAGAGGGAAACATTTTGACTCCTGAGGTAGGTTCCAATACTCTTTGTGTCGTGAAGTACAACACCAGGCCTACTTTCCTTCTGTCCAGGGTTTACATCCTCTAGCCACTTAAAAAAATTGCATCGATTACCTTTAGGAGCATCACAGGCATAGAAAAGGCGGCCCTAAAACAAAATGTAAGCCCAAAAGCTAAGTTATAGGGAACAGGCTGACCACCCTACACCAGCTCGTTAAAAGTATTAAACTTCACTTCTGAAATTTTTTTTGAAAGTTAGGGAAAACTAAGCTTTTTGGACAACACCCTGGAAAAAACCAATCACACTATTGAAAACTAACATAGCATATGCTTAGCAGCTAAATAAACAAAACCAGGAATGCAATCCATTATTACATCTAGTTGTACCCTGAACCCATTTATTTTGAAACATGTTGCATTAAAATCAGGGGGACCTTAATCCAAATAAATTAGCATAGGAGTGGGGTACTACAGCATCTCATTATCATGATGTCCAAAAAACCCCCACTGTCATGGTAATTAATACTTTTTAATAATATTGATAAAAATGTAAGCTCATTCATTGAACACAATTCTATATGCAGCAATTTAGATATTCTAACCATTCAGTTTTACAAAAAAATTATAAATCTATGGACTTATGTATGAAAAGACCTTCAGCATGTATTGTAATATTTCTGTAGAGTACACCTGAGATTACTCAAGAAACTTACCTTATTTCGACCTTCTTTTTTAACCATAACAAGTTTACTCGCCATCTTGTGGTTGCAGAGTGGGGCTGAATTCTCTTGTCCTTGTGCTCTTTTCACTGAGGTATAGAAGGATATATCCACTTTTTCCAGAGCTCGGTGTAGTTTTTGCGACAGCTCAAACAGCAATATGTTTAAATGTTCTTTACACAAAATAGAAACAATAAAAAGTAATTTTTTAAAAAAAGTTCAGTGTAGTGGGGAAAACCTATTAACTGTAAAGACAACTCCTTTGTGTGTCAAATATTGTTAATTTGAGCTCCTCCAGAAATCTAACCAGTTTCTCACTGCGACTCTTTAAAGGTAATGGAATCACTTTTAAAATCTAGGCCTGTTTACTTCTTCCCCTTTCATCAATGGAAAGGTGATCATGTAAACAACAGTGAGTTTATTGCTAAAATGCACAAGTCTTTGGGAAAGGTAACTGAGAGGGTCATGACAGGAGAGTTGCAAATATTCTTGAATGAAACAGATTATTTTGACCCACTTCAATCTTGGTTCCTGTCTGGTTCTAGAGCTGAATCAGCCTTGGTCACCCTAATGGATGATCTTTATCAGTTTATTCTTCCTTGACTTCTCAATGACTTTTGATACATAATCTCTCAGCAGCTTTTGATTGCATTGACCATGGTATCCTCCTGAACCAGTTCTGTATTGGGAACAGTTTTACAGTGGTTCTAATTCTATCTTGGCAATCAGTTTCAGGTTGGATGACATTTTTCAACCCCATGGCACTTATGCTGCAGGATGCTGCAAGATTCCATCTTAACCCCAACGCTCTTCTATATGAAAATGTTGGGAGCAGTTATTAGATTTGCAGAGAGGTGTCCTCGAACACTCATAACTGGTTCTTTGACTGACTGACTGAGAAGAGTCCCTGAAAGTCCTGGATCAGTATCGGGAGTGCTCCTGGATTCATTCTGCCGCTACAGGCCCAGCTGACCTCAGTGGGCAAGAGTGCCTTTTACCAGCTTTAACAATTAAGACTGTTAATGACAAACCTAGACAGCATCTTAAAAAGCAGAGACATCACCTTGCCAACAAAAGTCTGTATAGTTAAAGCTATGGTCTTCCCAGTAGTTATGTATGAAAGTGAGAGCTGGACCATAAAGAAGGCTGATCGCCGAAGAATTGATGCTTTTGAATTATGGTGCTGGAGGAGACTCTTGAGAGTCCCATGGACTGCAAGAAGATCAAACCTATCCATTCTAAAGGAAATCAGCCCTGAGTGCTCACTGGAAGGACAGATCCTGAAGCTGAGGCTCCAATTCTCACCTCATGAGAAGAGAAGACTCCCTGGGAAAGACCCTGATGTTGGGAAAGATAGAGGGCACAAGGAGAAGGGGATGACAGAGGACGAGATGGTTGGACAGTGTTCTCGAAGCTACGAACATGAGTTTGACCAAACTGTGGGAGGCAGTGGAAGACAGGCGTGCTCTGGTCCATGGGGTCACGAAGAGTTGGACACGACTAAACATGGCCATCTCTGGACTGTAATAGCCTGACCATTATCTAGGCATTGCAAAGGAAGCAATTCATAAATGAAGTAAATAAATAAATAGTTACCACAAAGTGGCTCCCCAGAAGTATACAACTTGGGAATTGTCTTCAGGCAGTGGCTGAAACACCCTGGAATTATTTGACCGTATAGTGATTGCTGACTTAGAAGAAGAATCAAATATGTTTTCCACAATTTTAGGTTCAATACTTCGAACAATAGCAAATGTTTTGAAGGTTTTCCAGCTAAGCAACTGCAATTCAACTACTCCCAGAACACTGGCAATGAAGCTTCTAAATAAAGCCAAAGTCCTGCATTCTGCTTATCCACAGGTTTGTGGCTTTTATAATTTTTTCTCATTTATACTTCATATGTAACATACTGTATATTATGGGCTCCTTGCTTCAGTCATGTATCTTTTGGTATGCCATTTGTTTTTCCCAAGGAAAACTACGTATTATGCAGAGGATCCATAATTAGAATTCCTGACAGTCTTGTTTGCACTTAAAAACAAATTTGTACTTAAATGTTGGGGTGAACAGCAATTATGGGAAATTTAATCCTTCTATCTATTATAAATTGGTCCCCTAAAAGTTTGTTAATCTTGGTTGGTGAGGGTGGGGAGAGAGAGAGAAATGCAGCTTGCAAGAAACAATTTAGACTGGGAAAGTGGTATAGAACAAAGCAGTTAAACATCTTCTTCTCCAGCATTGCTTCTCCATTAAAATACAGAGACCCTTTGAGTGCTTTTAACCAAAAATGAAAACAACGCACAGAACGGTGCAGATGAGATTTTCTGAGATGGTGCAATTTAGACTGCACAGGCAACCACAGAGGTGACTGAGAATGTGGTTTTGAAGGCCAAATCCATGTGGCAACTGTTGAAAAAACTGTTATGAGGACACTCACTCAATATTTTATCTCAGATTTTGTTGCCCTCTAAGAACCACCATCAGTGAATGTACTGCAATGTGGAAATTAAAGGTGTTAGTCATACCCATCAAAGCAGAAGTAAAAACCTGCTTATAATGTGCAGGAGACTGAAACTCAGCTGGGATATACATCTGTCTCTTAGGAACACTGGTAGAGTTCACCATTTCTACACTGGGAAAGAACAATTCACAGGTGTTCTGAAATATAAATAAAAGGCATGCATGTAAAATCATATTTCATTTCCATCTGATTTAATACATGGGTAACATATATTCAGGCATATCATATTAGAATTAGAGCAATGACCACCCTCTTATTCCACACTGACATTAAATATCCCACAAACTGCAATCATGGGGATATTTATATTCATGTTTGCATTCTTACTGCCTATTTACTTCTCCATTCCATCAGCCTAACATCTACAGAGACAAGAGAATCAAAACATCCAAAGGACATGTGGTCCCCTTCATTTCTCAGAGCCACAGTGAGTGATGGGGTGAGCAAAGACTTGTTGCCATAGCTGTGGGAAAACTACTGCCATGGCAACAGGTTTTCAGCTCTCTTCAAATACATCACCACCTGCAGGATGTCTTGTGAATAGCGAAGGGGACTCTTGTGAGATTGCTCTGGTTGCAGCACTACATGACAATGCATATACAAGGGGAGACAGTCCAGTACTTTGCTGCACTGCTGAGTCAAAACACTGAGCAGGAACAAGAGTAAGAGGATGCTTGTAAGCCCCTTCTCCTACATTTCTGCAATCAAGAAAAGCAGCAACTCTAAGGACTATAATGTAGTACAAGGACATATAACTCCCACCTCCACTGGGCCACATCTGTGGGTGGTCAAGAACTTTGTAAGAGAAGCATTGTCAGGAACCTGATGCTTATAGTGAAATATTTTTTGATGTAGACAATAAAATGCAAGATCAGGGTTGATTTCCTTTATATAATATTTCAAATTGAGTCATAAATGCTATTTGAATATGTAAAAAAACCAACAAACCACTTTATAGATGAACACATGACTAAACTATGAAATATTCACAACTATTTTTGGAAGCTGCTTTGGCAAAATCTATTCCTAAGACTTTTGTGAACAGTTATATACCTTGATGTGTCTGGTTGAACTGTGGCAATTAAGCTGACCTAACACCTTTAGTCCTTCCTCCGTGCAAAAATTCTGATTTAAGTGCAGAGAAAGTTTCTGTCCTTCTGAAACAGAATCTTGGCTGCTAAAGTTTCGCTGCTGTTTACAAAGCATGCTTTTCAGCATCTGCGGATGCCCAAAGACTGGAGGGCTTTCATTGACGGCATGACTCCAACCCTCTCCTATGTCATGCAGTGGCATTCCAAAGGCACTCTCAGCTCGGATGTCATCAGTCATAACCACTTCGCTGCTGTTTTGAGTTCTCAAGTCACTATGAGTTGTGTTTTGGTACTTCTGCCACTTGCTTTGTCTCTTTTGTTCTGATACATTAGGGAATGCAGACTGTGTGATCACCCCATGTCTTTCTTCTCCACACTTTTCATGCACAAAGGTTTCACACATGCTGTCCTCAGGCCCTAATATTTTTGACTTGCCATACATGCTTATTCCCGAGAAACCAAAGGACTGCCGGCCTCGCTCACATGTCTTTACACTGGAATAAACTAAGTTAGGAACTTCTCCATCTACAGGTACAGTCACAAGTGGAGTTCGTGCTCTAAGGGGTAGTAGGAGTATAGACATATCCTCATCTTCTGGGCAGCTGGACTCTTCCATCTCTATGAAGCAGAAAGTTTTTTGAAGTGTCAATATTCAAAACAATGTCTTCCCTCCAAGTTTCCTGGGCGCTCTACTCTGATTTCCTTAAATCTTGACTTTACTACAGCAAAGATTTTGGCTGTATTTGCATTTCTTACTCAAAAGATTAAGACAAACCTAGCATAGCCAGTTAACTGAGAAAAGGTTCTTGATGTGGATAGTAATGTGTATCTTAATTACAGTGGTACCTTGGTTTTTGAACAGAATGCATTCCGGGAGTCCATTCGACTCCCGGAACCGTTCAAAAACCAAAGCGCAGCTCCTGATTGGCTGCAGGAATGTCCTGCAGCCAATTGGAAGCTGTGCTGGATGTTCAGCTTCCAAAAATCGTTCAAAACACTCACTTCCAGGTTTCAATCATTCAGGAGCCGATTTGTTCGGGAGCCAAGGTGTTCGGCTTCCTGTATTCTACCTGGGACAGCTCAGTGCTGATAGTCAGACCTCAGTCAGAGCCATTCAGTGATATACAACACAACAGAGGAAGGTTTCAGAAGGATGGGGTGGGGGAAAGGGGTCTCCTTCCTTCTTTCACCAACTCATAAATGACTCCTTTCCTAGGGTAGCTGAGATCCTAAACAGGAGCCCTCTTGTTATGAGCTGGGGATACACCAGAACACTATGTTTTAGATTCTCACTTGTTAACTGTTTCGTACTGGAGAAAATAATTGAGGTGTGGGGGGAAACACTGGCTTGGATCCTCATCTTAAACTCAATGAATGAAAGAAGCATCTGTTCATAGAAGAAGAATGGAACTCACAAAATATGTCCTTCCATGAGCAGAAGGATCTCTTCCACTCATGGAGGGTGGGGAGGCAGAGTCCAAGTCGTTTGTTCCAATAACAATTCTAAGCCAGAAAAGCAAATCCCATTGTCTAAAAGCTTACAATATGTACATGTAATCAAAGCAGGCTGAGAATGCTCAGAATGTACATATTATCTCATTGTAAGGCTATAAGAATCTGAGATCTATCACTCTGGTATCCAACACTTGCAAGCCAACTTTTGCACAAGGGTGCCTACTTTCCCCCCTTGCTATGTCTGCTGGCACAACCATTATTTACAACAATATCAAACAAAACATTCTTACGGAAAAAGCTTTTTGCATTGTCCATAGGTAAATCTGGAGATACCCTTGTCACTAGGAAATCGTTTTCTTCTGCTTCTATCACTGCCTTTTCACTGCTTGAATTTGGGGGAAAATGGCAGTCAGGAGGCTGTGAAGACTGCAGAGAAACAATTGTAAAGCTAAAAAATCAAGCACACCCAGCTGAATGCACTTAGATCTTTCACATTACTTTTAATTACAAAAAAACACACACAAAAACAAAGCAATGATAATGAATGATACCCAAACATCGCATGAACAGGCTTCTGGTCATGCAACAGAAATTTCAAACAATGCTTTACAGAGTTTCAAGCAAAAGAAAGAAAGAAAGAAAAGAAAAGAAAAGAAAAGAAAAGAAAAGAAAAGAAAGCAGCGTCCTTGCTCCACAAAACAGGAGAAAATCTAAAATCAACACAGGGAAAAATAACAAAATGAAGAGAGAAACAAGCCTAGGAAATGACAGATGTGAGCAGGTACAGTTAAACATAATTGTTTTTGGCTACCCCATGAAAATGCAGACTAAACCAGGGTTTGCAGAAACAGTGAATTCTGAAGAGGGATTAAAAGGTGGCACCATGTACATATTAAGGAAGATGTTTAATGCACCAGAAGGACCAAGGGAATTAAGTATATGAACACGTTTTCAGAGAAGTCATTGACAGATTTATGTCAGGAATGGGCCGACTGAGGTCCTTATTTGCAACTTTCATGTAGTCTTTTAAACCATGGTTATGGTCACTTAATAAATTATTTCACATTTTTGCCATATGTTCATTGATTAAATAAAGCTTTCCATAAAAAGCATTCTACAGTTTACCTGAATAAAGCCAGGCAGCACAGAGCTGCCTATTTCTTGGGCTGAGAAAAAACAGCCATCCTTTGTAGCAAGTTCAAATTCTGTCATATCAGCCTGTGGATCCCATCTAAGATGTGAAGAGGGTACTCTCATCATTATCTCACTAGCTGCAGATCCTCTCACTTGGTACCCTTGAAATTCAACTAGCTACATATATTTAAGAGATAGATTAATAAAAGGAAATCATAGGAGAACAAAGAACTACAATTTAACACAAACCATTCGTTGCTTGGGCCTGCCAGGGTAGAAGGTGGGAGATGGATTTTCACACATTTTTGGTACACCAGCCAGGAGCCAACAAGCCTGAGTTTTGGGCCACTCAACAGATCCATATTCCAGCCCCACCCCAAGGCTTTCTATTCATCTCTGCTGGGTGAGAGAAGCCTAACAACTATTCTAAGCAAACCTCAGCCATCAACATCAGAGGTTAGGAGGCCATCCTAAGAATACTTATTCATTATACCATTGAAAATTAACCTTCAATGATAAAATAAAAGATAAGATGGCAACTTTAATGCTGTCAATGAAGAGTTATTACCCAGGATCCAAACAGCTCGTTTAGGTGTGCTGAAGAGCTTGCACAGACTGTGGAACTTTTTACTTCTTATTGCTGAACACCTGGCCCTCCAGGTCATATTACAAAATGCTGTTTAAAAATTCCAGTTTCAAAAGTAGTCTGAGAAACACAGGTCCTGAGGTGCATAGAGGCAGTGCAGGTTTTGGGGGTGCTGGCTGTGGGAGGTTTTCCAAGTCATCTCTTTGTAAGCTATACCTTTGTTTGATTGTCAGCCACTTCAAAAGGAACCTGGTCATGTAGCATGTTTAATGTAGCTGCTGTGGGCTTCTCTGCATCAGTGTTTGAGGAAGCATTCTGGAAATGATCAGAAATGGGTCAAGAGAAGAATGCACCATTCTATACTTAGTACAGTCTCATTTTGCAATGCAGTGATATAATACAACCAGCTCATTGCCTTCAGAAGGCTGAATGGCAATACAATTTGCAATTTCTTAAAACAACAACTATATCTGAGCAAAAGCCCCACAAATCTATTTTACATTTGTGTAGGAAAAATGAATTTCCATACTGGAGTAGAGCAAATGTTCTATCTTGTCCTTTACCTACTGCAATCCTCTCCCACAAACCATCTCATCTCAAAATTTTCTTTAACACGATGATGCAGTGAGCTTATCAAATGAAATACGTTTTTTCCAATACCTACAATTTATGATGATGATTACTATTACTTTAATTTTTATTTTTTTATTTTTATGCCCCAATGAGTGTGGAGTAGTGTTGGCAATTTTTACTCCATCTCACAAAACTTGCTGTAGAGGGCCTCTTACTCTCTGCAGCCAGTTTTCAGTTGTTCAGAGGGGGTGGCTGATAGGAACACAGAAGACGACAGTGAGGTGGAAAATACATACAAGTAGATGGGCCTTCAGCTTGTATAATGGGATATTTACATAAAAGCTATTAGTGATGAATTAAAAAGTCCAAAAAGGTTACCATTTTAGGAGAACCAGAATGCAGGCAAGATGTTATCTGCACATCTTCAGAAAGGGGAACGTCAGGAAACTGTTGTGTAGCTACAAAAGAGAGAAAAGCACAATAAGCCTCAGTCATGAAGCTAGTTCAGTGATAAAAAATATTGAAGATCTATCTTGCACTCAAGTTGAGTGATGTTTTCAAAGTCAATGCTATTGCTTATAGGAATGCTAGGTGCTAACTACACATATTTTATTTTAGCATTATTAGCCACATCAGTGACAAACATGCTGCAAAGAAATCCACTTGTCTTGTTTTGATGTTACCGTAAACCATATCTGTTTACCATGAAGTTGCTGGACTTGGTTGTTTTGCTCCTCCCCACAAGCACATGGAAAAAAACAAACCATGATCCCTAGCTTACCATTATGTCCAAAGTGGATTGTGGTTTGCTTCACTCAAACTAGGTACTGTTGGCAAGCCAATAACAAACCTTGGGTATAGTGTGGTTTGTTTGGAGCAAAACAAAACATGATCTCACCATGGACAAGACATTTCCTTAGGAATGCTCAGTGGAGGGATGATGGGAGTTGGAAGTTCAACAACATCTGGAGGGCTACAGGTTCCCCATCCCTATTCTAAAGTAAGGTATTATCTCTTTTATTTCAGGATAATCAAGGAGACTGTTTCACATGCAGAACAAAACTGCTTTTGACAATGAATTAGCTCTCCTTACATTTCCATACTAGAAAAATGAACTAGGAAAACCAGTAGAAAAATACAATCAATATTTCAAAACAAAATTCTAAAAAAAAGAAGAAGCTAATAACCTTCAGGTCCTGTTGGCTTTTGTTTTTTTCTTGGTCTCTCCCTCGGTAGCAAAGAAGTACTTTCCTCTATCATTTGCAGGCTTTCTAAGGCTGTGCTATGTTCTGTAAGTGATTTTAACAGGCTGAAACCATTTACCAGCTGGGGAAAGCTTGAAGAGTCAAGTGAAGATTCAACACAAATAGAATCCTTTCCTTCATATTTACTGAACTTGTTAAAAAAATCCAAGTTATTAACTGCATTTTCATTTTGATCCATTTGTGATTCATCTGAAGTCTCACAAGTTAAGGGCTGAGTGAGTTGCCTCAAATCCAGATTTTTTCCTGAAGCAGCATCATTTTTGTCTGAAATATACTGAGGGGAACCATGAGAAATATTATATTTTTCAGTGAGAACTAGCAAATGATTGCTTTGTTTCATGTTGTTATGACAAATACCTAAGGAACTAGGTTGGGAATTACCTGCTCCAACCTCAATACCTTCTTCATTACTTTTGTCCATGAGGCAACCATGTAAAATAGCAGGAACATTCCCTTTCGCAAGACAAGTTGTTGGATTAGGATATTCACTATCATTCGCATCACAGTCCATATCATTCACCATTAACAAGTCTGTACCAAGATCTCTGTGATTACATATATTTTGGATATTTATTGCATTTGTCTCTACCTTTTCATCAACAATTATAGCCTCTGAATGTGGCAGCTTTTTAAGAAATGGAAGAGTTGCACTATTTTCCTCCTTCTTGTTAGGTTCCTCAGAGATTTCATCACAAACTTGCAGTGACTGGCATTCTGAGACACAATTCACACCTCCAACTTTTATGTTACTGTTCACTTGAACACCAGTCTCAAGTGGTGCTTCGGTTCCCTCTTTAAAGCATGCTGAACCTTGTGAAAATGTGTGGTTGGTATGAAGTTTTCCATCCTCTGTGTCACTAAACTCTAGTGTATCCAACAGATTGAAGTTAACCTCTATAAACTGCTTTTCTGTGTCACCAAACTCTCCATCTGCAGAATTATTTGAGAAACGTTCAGAACATATTACTGGATAAGATTCATTTTGCAGCTGATGGCAAAACCCATCCAAATTATCAATCTCTGTGCATTTATTGGATGTGGAGAGTTTATCAGCATTACAATCTGAGTAATTCATACTATCAACAGATGATAAAACTGTGCCATGCTCTTTCCACACGATTGATTCAGCTGGTACAATACTATGTGGTTGGTGTTTGACAGAACTATTACTGACAGGAGACATATTGATTTCCAAGGAAACAGGCACTTCTGGAATTTTTTTATGGTCCTCAGTGTATTGGTTCCTATTATCAGTGCCATCCTCTTTCAAGTCCTGAAGATCGCTAGCATTCTTATCATTGTATTCTCCCTCAACTTTGTCAGGAGACTTTTCAGCTAAAGACAATGGCAAATATACATCCCATCGGCTTTTTGTTTTCACATTTTTTCCTGAGAAATGCAGTGGTGCTATGTATTTAATGGTTTCTTTGGTTGTGTTGTTTGCAGAGCTCAAAAGAGGTGCCATCTTTTCTTTGAAGAAAGACTCTGTGCTTCTTGATGATTCAGATAAAAGTGAGCCTTCCTGATGGAATTCTGATTTCATCAATGCTGGTGATTGATTTCCCAATGATATATCAGTTTCATCCTCTGAAACTTTAGAATGTTTCTGTCCCCCGCTCAGAATTGCTAAGATTTGTGCTTTACTCCTGGCATTCTGCAAAACTGCCACACTATTACTTGCATGGTCGATTGATTTGGCCATTCCGTTATCCAGTTGAAATCCTGGCTTCAAATATTCACCATCTTCACCATCAGTATTATGGATTCTACTTTGTA
Source organism: Podarcis cretensis (assembly GCF_951804945.1). Classification (NCBI taxonomy): domain Eukaryota; kingdom Metazoa; phylum Chordata; class Lepidosauria; order Squamata; family Lacertidae; genus Podarcis; species Podarcis cretensis. The sequence continues at coordinate 26,748,134 of NC_137178.1, forward strand.
CCACTTTATGAGTAAAAGCGGGTGGAGTGACAGAATCAGCATCTGAGCCATTCACTTTGAAAGTGTTCTGATTCAATTCTGAGTGTAACTTAGTCTTGCAAGGGACAGAAAATAAAGGGGAAGTGGCATAGAACTCAGAAGGGAAGGATGAATGAGGATCCTTGGATGAAGGTGATACTACTGCTGCAGATACTTCCATTGTTGTCATTTTCTTTTCCACCTGCCGTGGCCCTTGGAAACCCTAAGAAGAGAATATTTTCAGTTTGTGGGAAGTTTAACAATTGAAGTTTTAGAATGAAGAAGTAGAAGTATGTACTATATTTCTGTATTTATTATGCAATATTTTACTGAATCACTAAACTAAAAAGACTGAAAAGCACGTGTTTCTTATGCAACAAAATCTGAATACATCCAAGTAGGATAAAATAACTTTTACAATCTCCTTAATAGTAAAGAGGCCCCCCACCTGAGCACCATGAAACAATGATGTGCAGTTCTATCTATTGTATGGATTTTACAACCCAAGAGGCACATTCCCCCAATATTAACCTTCAGCCAGCAGTGGGCATGGTCACCCCACTCGATTAATCAGTGTCCACAAAGCACTTCCTGCTCTATAGCTGTTGGATCCCCTTGCACAATTTGCTTCCATTTATTGTGTTTCACTCGCCTGATTATGCATTATCTCTACTGGTATTAGCCAATGAGCAATACAGTAAGTGACTTGGAACACCTTATATTGTAACACACTTTGTACTTAAGAGGCTAGAGATAAAAATGATCATCTATGAAACTGTCACATGCAGTTCAAATAGTAAAAAATCAGAGGTTTTTTTGCTCCTCCCCCCCAAAAAATTCTAACTAGCTATAGATCTCTATCTCTCTCACTTATTCAAAAGGCTTCCTTCTACATTGTGAGAGTGTAATAAGGAGAGGGAGAAAGAATGACATACAGTATGTTTTCGTTTTAGGCCAACTGGCAGACGCAGAGATGAAGAGGCAGAAGACTTCAAATGATTTCTTATTAACACTGGTACTTCTGTGTTCTTTGGCTGATCACTAAAACCAGTTTCAGAAGTTTTCTCAGCTTCAACCGTGATTAAATATTTCTCACTTTCTAAATCATCTCCTGGCTTTACCTAAAGAGAGAAATATGTAGTAGTGAGTATATATAAATGCATACTGAATGCAACACATAATGCATTAATACAACTTCCACCATTTTGTTATATATATATATATATATATATATGTGTATATATACCAAAATGAAGGTTTTAAGTGTTCATTTCCTCCTTCATCCTCAACAATGGAGAAAAAGAAAGCTTCATCCCCACCCACACCTATCCCTGAGGAGGAAGGGGGTGAAAGGATATCAGTGCCTGTTGTTGCTGTGCAAAGCACCAGGAAGATGACTGCAAAAAAATGCTGTGTTTTTTCCTGGCACTTTGGACAGCAACAGCAGGCACTTTAAACCCTGCTGGCTTTCTTCTTTCCCTTCCATGGGCCTCAACAAATGTGACCAAGATAAGCCAGCAGAGTTTGAATCAACTAAACAAGCAACCTGTCTTCCAGAATTGCTAATCAAGTAAAAAAAAATTAAGGAAAATAAAAAGCATGTACCTGGAACTTCACAAATATGCTATCCAAAACCTGTCCTTTGTCATCACATAAAGTTGCCTGTATTACAACAGAAAGAAAAATAGAAGAATGGTACTTCATTGAGCAACAAAACAGTAACACCCACAGATGGTATCAATATAATACTTTATTAATCAATATTTTACCTTATTGCCCCCTAGAGGGGACTTCAAAATTCCGTCTTGCCACACTTTAGATTTTTTAGTCTTTTGGTGTGTGTATAAAACCTGTTTTGATATATAAACAAACGTTTCAGTGACATTTCAAAATTAATTTTATTATATTTCATCGTATAATATTTTTAATTGATGATTTTGAGCCATCTTAGAGGGATGCCATGTCATCCTGATGTATGTGGAATATTGTTCTATATAATATATAGTTGAATATCAGAAACTCACCATAAATTCCTGAGAAGCCATCACAGCTGGCTTGCACTTCCAAATTTCATACCACCTGAAAGAAATAATATCCTGTTTAAAGCAATTGAATTTAATGTCCAGAAACCACAGACACACATGCATTCCTTTTTAAATAAATATTTCCTATAACTCATTCTATAACCCCTTAACTGCAATCCAAATTCCTTGAAGTTAAAAAAGCAATTTAAAATGCAATCTCATTTATGTCTTCTCAGTGTAATCCTATATACAGTATGTCCATTTTTCAATGGAGCTTAGTTCCAGTTTAGTTTGTAAAGAACTTATACCTGTTAAGCATGAGAGACATTCATCAGCTGTATCAACAACAGACCCTTAGTTTAAAAATTAATGTTGAGCTTTGCTGATTTTAAAGATTCTACAGTAATCTAAAGCGAAGTGTTTTCTTTGTTAGCCTCAATTTCATAAAACAACCACAAGGTGTCTCACATTTCAATACAGTATGTTTCTCTTAAAAAACATTAAATCTGTAAAATGATTTCTTGATTAATCTGCTAACTAGTTGAGTTCATTGACCACAAATCTAAAATGGGAATAATCACTTCTAATGAGAAATATCATTTATAAAAAAAAGTCATTCAGTACCGATACCATTAATGTATACAGGACTATCAGCAGCAGGCAAAAAGGTTTCTTTTGGGAACAAGGGAAGTGAGAGAGCGCAGCAAAGTCCTGAACCCTGCTGAAATCAATGTATCACACACTTATCTTCTCTAAAACAGGGATCAACAGATTGCAGGGTGTACTAGTAGAAAATAAAGGACCCTGAGATCCATCAGCGAAAGACAGGTGCAAAATACATACACTTAGAATTCTGGAACTCTAAACACATAGATTTGTTCTGACAAACTTGATGGAGTTTGAGGTACTTTTGTGATTTCATTAATATAATTGGGGAGGGAGGATCGTTTTGTTGTTGCTACTGCCGAACAATTAGCATTAGAAAATCTTACCAATCTACTTCAAATCGCCCAGATATCCACCAGTACTTTAGATCCCAGCCAACCTTCTGCCCACCCTTCTCCAATACTCATTTTTATGTTTTGAAACTGTTTTAAAAACGCTCAAGCAGTTGAAAAATATATTTAATAAGGGAAAGAGATGGAGCAGTGCAAGGAAAGAGTAGCACTATCGCAGTGCTTTTCTCAGGACTTGCTGCCACTCTGCCTCATCCCACCCCATCCTAGTGAGCAAGTGACAACACTGTCACAGCGGGGGCTTCACAGTTGCAGCACTGTGCCACATCTGCCATTTCGCTTATTATTTTGTTATTATATCTACACCCCAGCTTTCCGCCAGTGAATTCAAGGAAGCATAAGTCATTCTCTCCCCCTACGCGCTTCCCTTCTCTCTCTCTCTCTCCTCACAACAATCCTGTGAGGTAGGTTAGGACAAGTAATCTTGACATCCCATGTCTTTTAAAGGGTGGCTTTTCTTGGCGAGGGGGGTTATTGGGTTGTTGCTGTTTTTATTTTGATTATATATTTTGCGGTTTTATATTTTGATTTTGTTCTGTGAACCGCCCTGAAACCTCCGGGTATAGGGTGGTACTGTATATAAATTCAATAAATAAATAAATCTCGCCCGCCCGCCCCCCGAAGTCGCTGTCCCAGGCCGGCCACCCTCCACAAAAGGTGAACGAACGAACCGAAGGCTCGGCTTCCGAGCCCGGCTGCCTTCAGAAAAGAGAGCGACTCACTCGCGAGCCCTGACCGCAGTCGCGCGCTTCGGCCTGGCTCGCTCTCTCCCGCCCACACGCGACGCAGTTTCTCCCAGTTTCTGAAGTTTCCCGCTCCGCCAGCTGACGACGATGACGCCCTCTCTGCGCGACGCGAGGGTCAGCCGAGAGAGCCTAACGCCGAGGAGCGTCTCCAATGCCGTCAGCCAATGGCGAAGCGTGCATCATAGAGTCGGCGCGGATAGAGCGGGCGCCATAGGAAACGTCGCTTTGCCCCACCTCCAGAAGGGAAGAGAAATAGGTGATAGATCCCCGCGGCAAAGTGAGGTTTTAAACTGTGGGAGGAGCCCCGCTGAACTGAGAGGAGCTTGCTTCTGAGTAAAACGTGCATAGGACTGTGGCTGTCGGGATGAGTACCTCTGAGCACTTCCACTGCTAGGAAGGTATTGAGCGTCGTCGCTCTAATATGAATTTATGTAGGATTATGCGGCGAGACAAAAACAGCATTCAGTCTGCAGCATTCTGAACGTAAAACCAAATGGTCTCCATGAAAGGTTTTGCGCTGTAATTTGTATTGGAATTGTATAGGGTAGTTACTATGGAGATGCCTATGGACAGAACAGTACTACTTTTGCTCCCAAAGGGAAACGTAAAGGACCTCCTTTTTTAATTTTTTATTTCTTGGAGGCTTGGTGTCAGTCTACACTTCTTATCTCTATGCGCAAGTATCGCGCGCGCGCCTGCGCAGAAGCGAGCTCCTGGTGACCAATAGGGCCGGAGAAGGCCGAGGTCGGCCGCGCATCGCGCGAGAATTTAACAGTACAGCGTGACAGAGGAAGGTGGGGCGTGGAAAGTAGAGGAGCGCCGCTCTTCCAGGCCTTGGAAGCGGTGTTTGTTCCTCGTGTCCGTGACGTTGACCCGCATCTTTCAGCCTGTCTCGGGGTATCAGGTCAGTCCCGAAGCGGGTTGAGCGCTAAAGAGGCGGGTTAAAACTGGAGTCGCGCGAACCGTTCTTCCTCGTCTTAAAAGGACTCGGGTCGTTGCAGCGACGTCCGCGCATGCGCTTGCCCTGGCTGTGCCGCTCTGAGGAATAACTTTCAGCGAGTGCTGCGTCGCGGGCGGGGCGGCGGGAATGTGTCTCGCGGTCGTTCTTAAAGCTGAGGAGACGCGAGGCGGGCGCGTCACTCAGGTGCTTTGCTGGCCGCCTCGTCGCCCTTCTCTCGCCTTGTGAAGCGCAGAGTTAATGATATACAATATGCTAATACAATACTGATTAAAGAGCTGTTAACTATATTCTGCTTTTTCTCCAAGGAGCTCGGGTGTACGGTATATGGTACAGCCACTGTTTTGTCCTCACAAACAACCCTGTGAGGTAGACTCTCGGCTAGTAAGATTTTTAAGATGATCCAGTGAGTGGGAATCTGAACCTGACTCTGCCCAGCCTAAATCAGATGCTTTTAAAATCATCTGGCTCACTGGGAAACAACAGCAGTCTCAACGTTTCTACATCCGGAGAGCCCCCCTCCCCCCCGAAAAAAAAATATGTATAACACAGCCGTACGCATGTTTGCTCAGAAATAAATGCTGCTATGCCCTGTGCGGCTTGACTCCTGAGTAAATGTGCATGGGTTTTGTAGCATTTCTTGTTACCCATTAGGAGTGCAATCCTAAGGCAGGGAAAATTGAAACCAAAGTTGATTTAACTGCCCAGCAGTGCCCTACCTGGCGCGTGGCAATGTGGATGTGGGGGCTGGATAACTGCTTTTGTATTTTTCTGTTTTGTGGAGTATTGAAAAAAACATTCCTACTTTTGAAATGGTGGGGGTGGGGAGAGAGAACATGTCTGAGCAAGACTAATTGTGCTTATGTGGTACATAAATAAACTATGAGATCTAGGTGAGGAAGCTACTAACAAAGATTAGAATTATTCCACAGAAACCAGAATAAGCACTACATTTAATCATTTTGGGGTATGAGGAACTCTCTTCAACCTGGTGTGTATCTCAAGGAGGAGACATGTTGGGAAATGTGAATAAGAAACAACACTTGCCTGTTACAGTATGACAGTAGGTCGTCAGCTGGAAAGTTTGTATCAGAATCGGTATAATTGACTGGACTAGAAGCATTCCCAAGATCCACAGTAAGGCTAATTCAGAGCACACAACATAAGATCTCGGGTTCACTTCAAGAAGGATTATTGCTAACCTTTGTTTATGTGGATGAAATATTGTGAGCAAATTGATAGTAGCCTGTAAAGATGGAAGGGTTTTTCTAATACAGTAAAACTGTCTTCACCCATTTGGATGTCACAGAAAACGATGGTTAGTGAATAGTACCAGTAAGTGAAGGAGGGAAACTCCTCCTAAGAGGACTGAAGGTATGTGCAAGGCCAAATGATAAATCATGGTTGGATGGTGCATCTGAATTGAACCTAAGTGTTTTTGGGGCAGAGGTTAGAAAAAGAATACAAACTGTAAAATTGACATCTATTTGCATAGCTGCTTTAATGATTCACTTTGAAGCTAGACTACTAATTGTGCAGTGGCCTTTTGCCTTAATTACTTGCTCAACAATAGGAAATTGCCTTGGTAAATCATTTCAAGGTCTGATTTGTTGTCAGCATTCTTTATCCAGAAATCACCATCCAAATATCTTTAGACACTCACAAACAAGGCATGATAGCAATGCACATATCCTGGCTTATTGTATCCAGCAATTTATTATCAAAGAATACTTTGTCTAACATAAAAGCTGCATCCTACTATCAGACATGAATAGATAAAGATAATAGATCAGATTGTACTATAGATTACTTTTTAAAGTTGGCTCTTGTGATAGAGGTCTTTAATTTCTCTTTTTCTCTCTCTTATGACAAAACTTGCAGAGAACCTTTTTTGAGTGGAACTGACCTGACCTTAGAAGGATCTTTATATTATGAAGTGCTATCTTGACCACTGCTATTAATTTTGCTTTAAGCTGATTTCAGAAAGCAGTGCCTCAGTGGTGCAAAAGGGCCATAATATGGAAGCAACCAATACTACTGATGTTTCTGTGCAAGGGTTGCATTTGTAAACAAAATTAAGGAATTTTAAAAATAAAAATAAAGCTTTAAAGAATTATTGAATGAGAAATGGTTAACATTTATTTATTTTCTTCCCTTTATGGTAAGGTCCCAGGGCAGGTTACAGCAACATTAAGACATAACATAATAACACAAGAACAGTTTAAAACCGCTTTGGTGGATTGTCTAGTTCCCAGTGTGTTTAGAGTACCACCTTCTAAGTAGAGGAGAAAATGTTTCTACTAAGCTTCTGATTCAATAAAAAGAGTACAGTAATGCATTCACATACTTCACATTTGTTGTATGAGGAAAGCAGGGTAAGAATTCTATAAAACTTTCCCATTTAACATTGTTTATAGAGCTTAATGTTATAAAGGTTCAAAGGATCACAGTATAATCCCATGACTAGAAATAATAATAATTTCATGTTCAATTTCAGGTGAAAGGGTGACAGAAATGGAAACTGAAACTGTAAGAAGTAAAGCCATGGAAAAAGAAACCACTGAACAAAGAAAGGAACGTGAAAAAAAGAAAAGGTCTAGAGTTAAACAGGTGCTTTCAGATATAGCAAAGCAAGTAGACTTCTGGTTTGGTGATGTCAATCTTCACAAGGACAGATTTCTTCGAGAACAAATAGAAAAATCAAGAGATGGTTGTGAGTTAATTAATTTAGAAATAAAACACCTTGCTATCATGTAACACCTGGGAAGAGAATCTTTTTTGGTTTATATGCTTCTTGCTGCTGAGAACCAAAATTGTCTACACTATTTATTATGCAGACTTTGCTTTAATTTTGTCAAATGTTTTTATGTGCATCTATAGAAGTGCTTCAGAGAACCAGTGTGCAATAAATATTCTGCTGTGGGTTCTTAAAGGGATTTTGGTGACTACTCCCACTATCATTATCTGTAAGTTTGTGGAAACAAGCATTGAAAAGTATCATATAGTAGAAAATGTCAAGTACAAGGGAAGCAGCGGAAGTCGTGTGGGGATGGAGAGGGTTACATATCACAGTAGAGGGTGGGATATCAGATGCAGGATGTCCTACCTTATTCTTGCATTGCAGAAGGTTGGACTAGATGAGCCTTGGTGTCCTTTCCAAATCTACAGTTCTTATGATTCTAATTGCAATGTGTTTATTTCTAGATGTTGACATATCACTTCTGGTTTCTTTTAACAAAATGAAAAAGCTAACCACTGACAGAAAATTGATAGCACGTGCAGTTAAAAGTTCATCTGTGGTAGAGGTAAGTATAAAACCTTGTCTTTTGGTTTTTGTGTCAGTCTGAGTGCAAACAAATATTGAGGGAAAGAGTTCCCTAATTGCTTTGTTTCTTATAGTTGGATTTAGGAGGAACTGACTTTCCCAATTGGTTTGTGTCTTGTAGTTGGATTTAGAAGGAATTAGAATCAGAAGACGGCAGCCACTGGGTGAGCAGCCTAAAGATGTGGATAGTCGTACAGTATATGTGGTAAGATATATCTAAATAATTATGAATTCTCTTGCTTGTCTAAATTGAACTTCACGTTTTTCATTTAGTGTTTTCTCTGCAGTTTCTCCTTAGCAGAGGCTAATGAAATATCATCAATTGTTTGTCACGGTTTTTGATACTTTTGTAGTTTTGACTCTTCTGTAGTTTTGATCCAAAGCTCCTTGTTTCTGCCAGTTGGTGCATTCAGCTTTTATGTACATGGTTTGCCCAACTTATTTTGTTGGGGGGAGGAACAGGTCTTGGTGCATAAAAATCTATTTCCACCTATCAAATGAATAAGAGTCCATGCAAATGAGGTAACTCTTACACTGAAACAGGTTGCTGGATTTAAAAAAAAATGTTTAAAACTCTATGCAGATGTGTGCGCCCCTTTACATTTCTCATGTGAGGGCGAGAACAAGGTGTTGGCTCACCTTCTCCAGCACAATTTAAATTGCATGAGAAGCCTCCATGAGTAGAGATAGTTCTCTGTTGCGGTCATTCAGCTCTAGTGCATAGTGTGTGGTGTGTCCAGGTCAAAATTGGACCTAGCTTGTCTTGGCCAAGCTGCAAGCTTATTTTGGACCATGATACCTTTGTTCAGTTATGTGCACTATAGTAACATGTAGATTGGATTACTGCATTATGTTGTACGTGGGACCGCTTTTGAAGACTATCAGTTTGTTCAGAATATACCAGCTGACAGCTAAGAAGAACAGTAAGGTGTGAAGATATAACATGGTTGTCCTACTTCACTGGCTGTCAGTTGCTTTTAACCTTCAAAGCACAATGCAGCTGAGAAACACCTCTTCCTGACCACTGCAACCTTTTTTTGAGACTTTTCTGTATTACACATACAAAAGAAAAGTCTTATACAAGTCTGCTAATCAAAGAATTATTCTTTTGTTAAGATTCAATTACAACATGGTTTACTTGGAAACTAATTTGATTTGTGGATACCCATTTATTTAGTGTCCAATTAAAAAAATTATGGAAGCAAAATAGCTTATGAAAAACACAGCCACTAAAAAAAAATTCTGTAGAATCAATTACCCCAAAAAAGAATGCAACCTGTAGTCTTTTCCATTTTGATGTTAAGCATATAGTAATGTGAAACCATGCAAAATCCATTATGTTAAATTACTTCTTTTGATCTGCAGCTATGAAGAATGCATAGTGTTAAAAGCCTTGAACATGGTTCTTTAATCCTGGTATATAGGACAAGGTCTTTTGGATGGAACCAATCTGTGTGCTGCCTATCATGTTGTTGCATGTGGGTTTCTAAGTCTTAATTTAAACTTTTATGCAGGTACTTATAATTTTCATAACCTTATTTCCTAGAAGGAGCTTTGAGCAATGATAATTCACTTTTGTTGTCTGTAGCTCTTTCTCAGTTCACCCTCTTGTACATATAATAATAGTTTGATAATTGTGCATCATAAGGATGGGGACCTGCAATGTTAGCTGACATGTGAAGAGAGCCTGTCTTTCCTGTGAGTGCTGCTCTCCAAATGTCAGAGTCTTAACTACTCTTTACAATAAAAAAGACAGCCCTAGCAACCTAAAATGGGCCTATGAAAATAGTCATGTTTATTAACTTCAGTGTGTCTACTCTGAACAGGACTGGAATGAATTACCTCCCAAAGTTCTTTCATGGTTCACTCAAATTGTGTTAATCGGACATTAATGCATACAGTTAAAGTAATGGTTCTTTTATTACATTCAGTAGCATGAATATATATACCCATAATTTGCTTTTCGCTTTTGCTGTAGGAATTACTTCCGAAAAATGTCAATCATAGTTGGATTGAAAGGGTATTTGGGAAATGTGGCAACGTGGTTTATATCAGTATCCCTCGCTATAAGACTACCGGAGACCCAAAGGGATTTGCATTTGTTGAATTTGAAACAAAGGAACAGGCAGAAAAGGCAATTGAGGTCAGTTGTGAACAACTTGAAATAATGGTTTGCTGTGTTACTATTTAGCTTCATGTCTATATACAGTTTCAACTTCTGTATTCCTATATTTTATTTTTTAACTCCTTGTGTGGTTATAGCTATTTAACTTCAGAGAACATGTTACGGGCTCTCTACACTGAGAATTTAGAAATACAAAATTATCTGAACTCATCTGTAATTTCTGAAAACTTTACAAAGACATATATATTAATGTGTCTTATCTTTAATTAGTGAAATTAACAAAAACAGCAAGTTTCTTACCCTGGCAGTGGACTTAAAATGTCCTGGCAAAGAATGTAAACTTCATTAAAATACTAATTTATACTTCATCAGGCAGATTATGTTTTCTTGTATTACATAGTTTCTGGTTCCTTCCCACTGGCAACTATATTCTGTCCCCTTCATTTTACTATAAGGCCAGCATGCAAAATTCATTGCTAAAATTAACTTTCTGTCCAACCCTATCCATATATACTCAAAGCTAAGTCCCACCAAATTTAGTGGGCTATACGACACATTTAGTGTTGGGAAGTTTACGTCCTGAATCTTTTGAAATGCTAAACTTCACCATGCTAATAGTTGACAAAGAGCAGTACATAGAATATACTTGTATCTTAGGTTAAAGTCCTATGCATACTTTCATGGCAGTAAGCACTTCCTGCATAGATTGCCCTTCATATTTATTCTTTAATTCAGTACATATCTGTGCCAGAAAGTGGGTATTTAAATATAAATCAGCTTAAACCCACAACTTAGAATCATAGTAGAGTTGGAAGGGATCACAAGGATCTTCTAGTCCAACCCCCTGCAATGCAAGAATCTTTCGGCCAGATGTGGGGCTCAAACCGACAACCTGCACATTAAAAGGCTCGTGCTCTACTGACTGAGCTACTTCCCTGCATCTCTTCATGATCTTCTTTCAACCAAAAGTAACCAATTCATATCTTTCATGCAACAAATTATAGATACAAAGGTATATAGAGGGGCGTCTGTGGAAAAATAACTATTAGCAGTTAACTTACATTCTCTAACTTTTGAATTTAAGTACTTGAATAATCCTCCAGAAGATGCACCAAGAAAGCCCGGGATGTTTCCCAAAACAGTTAAAAACAAGGTCGTTCCTGCATTACCATCAAGTGATTCCAATGTAGTTGGTGAGTAGAAAGGTGATAGTTGCGGCGGGAGGTGGGGAACCTCAGCTATGTATTTATATTGATTTTTATTGATGGGGGCAGCTGCCCCTCCCTGCCCCCCCCCCCCCGTCTACGCCCATGCTCCACTCCTTTTTGTTTTACACTACTTTCCAGTTATCAATATAAATATTTTTTTCTGTTCAACTGGATTCATTTCGAAAGGTATCGTAACTTTTACTTAAGTCTTTAAAGGGGGCCCATTAAATATCAATAGTGGATTGGTAGAGGATAGTTAAACCTGCTTAATCCCATTGAAACTAGTGAACTAAAAATTAAATACAGCTAGGCTGATTTGGATGATTTCTGGATTACAGCCATGAAAATATTCAGGGTAAATAGGATTATTGTGACAGATTTCAGGTGAAGCCATCTTAGTCAATTGTAGCAAAACCAACAAAGTTATAATGACATAAGCTTTCATGGGCTACAGCCCACTTCATCAAATGCGTGAAGTGGTTATGTAGTTATTTAAGATGTTACCAGACCCTTTCTTTGTGGGTTTATAGTATCAAGTCTTTCATGAAAATATCTTATTTTATTTAGTTGTTCTTGTTCAGCACTCCTCCTAAAACAAAAACCATGATACTTAGTCTCAAACTCTGATTTTGCTAAACTGGGATTGTGCTGACTCCTGGAGTTAAATAAGCGTGATATACCTTGTGATATTTTGGGTTATTTAGGCCAGTCAATCTTTCTGCCTAAGAGAACTCACAGGGTGAGGCTAAAATGTTGTGGGACAGAAAATAAAAGGTAGTCCTCTATACTATGCTGAGTTCCCTGGAAGCAAAGTGGGATAAACTTGTAATAATTGAAATACAGAATGTCAAGACAGATATTATTCACTTTATATAGAAGAAAAGAAGAAGAAAAAGAAGAAAAAATCCAAAACAAAGAAGGAGAGTAGCCAGCAACCAACTGCAGAAGCAAAAGAATTAAATGTGGGCATTACTGCAGAACACACAAGTAGGTCAAAGAGACACAGGACAACGTCTGAGAGCTCTGAAATGGAAGCATCAGAAGTCCAACGGCCGTATTCAAAGAAAGAGAAAAGGAAGTTTGATAGAATGGAAAGCTCAGGTTCAGGAGAAAGTAGACCAGGAAAGCGGAAACGATGCCACTCTGGGGATGGAGAGGTGTCAGTTGTAAAGGCGAAGAAAACATTTCAGAAAGATGCTCATTCTACAAAAGAGGAATCTACAGAGGGACCAGAGGATCCCAAAGGTAAGAGGCAGATAATCTATTTTAAAATTTCACTGAAATATCTGACCAAATACAGAGATTTTGGGTAATATAAGCTTGGTGGTGTAAATGTAATTCAGTTTAAAACCTGAGGAGAGAGTAAATTCAGACACCAGGAAATAATTAATTTTAACAGCAGAACTATATTTGGATAAGTAGCAGACAAGTAAAAAGATGCTTATTCAAGTGGTCAGATTAGATGAAAATAAGGGCGTTGTAAAAGTTGGACATTGTTGCTTACCTGCCATTGTTAGCAATGTATTAAAAGCTAAAGTGGGGTGAACGAGGATTTATTACTACTTAAGATGCAAGACCAGCTTGCACATCTATGATTTGTTTTATTTGTATTTTGCAACTTATATATGCCATGATTGTGATAAACCTCTAAGCAGTTTATACAAAAAACCATAATATTCCATGAACTATGGAGAGAACAGCTGGAGAAATGCTGTTGCTTCTGTGTTTCTACCTCAAATGGAAATTGTGGTAGACATGTAGGCATATAGAAGATGCCTACAAAAAGTCTATAAAGAAGTGTCTCCCAATTTTGGCCATCTGGAACCCTATGAGTGGCAGGCAAGACTCTGTTGGTAGGGCTGCCACTGGGCTTTGTTGATGTTGATGTTTTACATGGTTTTTATTGTATACACATGTGGATGTTGTCAACTTAATTGATATTTTTTATGAATACAATACAAATATTTTCATAAATATATGAAGGTACTTCTTGGTAGGAGTAGTGGTGCTTTTCCTGGCGAGGTACTTGTCTTCTAAAATTTATTAAGAATTTAAAAACATTCTGGTTTACCCAGGCATTTAATGGCTGAAATGTACTGTTCCTGAAACCCTTGAAATTATTAGCTGTGAAGATATGCCTGTTTTAGGTGTGAGAGAAAAACAAAATCCTATATTTTTTATTTATTTTGCTTGTTGCCCTAGGCTTCTTTGGGAGGAAAGATGGGATAGAAATTTAATAATGCTGTAAAGTAATATTTAAACATATACACAGTATTGTAGGAAGGCAACCAAGATAAAGGGGCCTGGAAATTAAGCCATTTGAGGAATGGGGTGAGAGAATTGGGTATGCTTAGTCTAGAGAAGAGAAGACAGAGGTAACCATCTTCAAATATCTGAAGGGCTGTCATGTAGAAGATGGACCAAACTTGTTTTCTCCTGCTCCAGGGGGTGGAGCTAAATCAATGGCTTCAAATTACAAGAAAGAAGATTCCCAGTAAACATTGGGGGAAACTTTCTGTCACTTAAGAGCTGTTAAGAGTTGTTAAGTGGAATGGACTGCCTCAGAAGGTAGTAGCCTCTCCTCCATTGGAGGTATTTAAACAGAAGTTTGCGGGTAATTTTTCAGAGATTCCTTTGGAGTTAGACTAGATGACATGGGGTCCCTTTCCAACTTGGTTATTCTATGAACTTATTTCTTCAGTTCAAAGTAGAGTCAGTATAGTATAGTAGTCAGTTTGCTAGACTGTTTGCTAAAGTGACCCAGAATCAAACCCTTGGAGGAAAGGCACTAAAGTATTTATAACTAGCTGTTCTTTGCTTGTTAGCTATTTCTTTTTGCTTTTCCACTTAGAAATTTCCACTGAAGAGGAGAGAGAGGTTGGTGATAAGAAAGATACATCTCTTTCAAAATCTAAAAGGAAACATAAAAAGAAACATAAAGAGAGACACAAGATGGGAGAAGAGGTCATCCCACTGAGAGTCCTTTCAAAGTATGTTAAAGCATTTTTGAGTCTTACTGTATTGACAGTAAAATACAGTGTTGGGCTGCTTGTGATCCAGAAGCTGATGCTTGGCTACTTCCCAGATATGAAGTAGTCTACACAAGAACTGTGTTTTAGAGTTCTTAGGTACTAAACCACCCATGAGAAAAAAGATTACCTAATTTTGACCTGTCAATAGTGCTGCTTATGTGTTTCCAGTCAACTTGTTTCAGTTCAGGAGTGTTGCTGCCGCAGCTTATATTTTGTCATATTGAAGCACAAACTAGCCTGTTACGGTAAATAAAAACTCCTCTGCTGATGCAACTTGTTTTACATTTGTAAAACAAATCAATTTTACCTATTATATCACTGTGAAATTGATATTTGCATTGCATTGTGGATAGATGAAATGGCTTGTTCTCTTTAAAAAAAGAATTTCATGTTTTAAAACAAGTTTATTGAACCTTTTTATCCTTTTGAAATGCTTACTTTGTCATTCGCCTTCTTTAAAATCTGTGTACATGTGAGTGGCTCTTACATATATACTATCAAATGGAGGGTGCAAGAGGTACACCAGATCCTTTGCTAACAATTTCAAAGAAATCGTTTTGAGCAACGGATTGAGCCTAAAAGATTAGATGGCCATTACTTCAAAGTTTGTTCCAGTAGAGATTTTAAAACAGTTTGTGAGGCAGTGAAAGATGTTTTAAAAAGTACTGAACATAGATGGAAGAATTTGAATGATTTCTTCATTTTGTGCAGCACCTTTTTAAAATAGCTGTATCCAATTGAGAGGAAAAATTCTCAGGCACATTCAGCCAGTTCAACAATTATACAGAAATACAAATTAAATATGATAATTTGTTCCTGTTGAAATCAAAGAGATGCCAATGTTCTAAGCTTTGGCCGGGTTATGATTCTTCAGAAGTTGATAGAAACTAGTTTTATTATGCAGTTTTAGAGCAGTCATTCTTATTATACATGTTGCAAAAGCACATTTTAAAAAAGAGTAAAATATAGGTGAATGAAGTCGATATCAAAAGTAAATACTTCTTTATTGTCACAATTCATACCAAAGCTTCATAGGAGCAATGGCCACATCTGTATTAACTCTTATATGCATTAATACATAGTCTATCACCATTGCTAAAGTGCAATTCCAGATTTCACACAACAGAGTTGCATGTCAGCAACGGTAAAGGGTTACAGCAATGAACACATCACACATAGAAAAGACCTACTTTTTCCTTTTGACCAATAGACCTGTTGACATTAATGACAGTAAAATGACTTACTGTTTGAAGTCTTGCCAGTAAATCCCTATAACTTATTTTCACTAGAGGGAAAATAATATATTTTCTGATTGTGGAATCCTGCAGTACTAAAACATAGAAGCACTCACTTTAAAAATAGCCATCAAGTACCTCCATGTTAAAGTGCAGAAAATCCTTCAGGAGGATGCTTGAACTCGTAACCCTGTTTGAAGAAGTTCAACATGCAATAAATGTAATTCCATATTTTTGGATTTTTTGCTAGTAAATAATTGAGTAATGTTGAGTAAGGTGATTAAATAATTGAGTAATGTTGAGTAAGATGATTAAATAGGATTTGCCATCACTAAAATATGAAAGCACTTTTTTAAAGGAATAAAACAAGTACTTCCACATTAAAGTAGTGGTTAGTCCCTTATATTAGGTGAGAATTTTTCCTGTGAAAGAAAAAGATAGAAGTCATTGCTTTAAAAAAATAAATCAAGCAGTGTTATTTTTAAATTATATTCATAAACACTTTCCTGCCATAGAGCTCAAGAGCATTGTTCAACAATCTTAAAACACAAAATAAGTTATAAAATTATCAAAATTATAAAGACTATACATAAAAAGCCAAAGCAAACAATTCACAATTACCTAGTTTTAAATTCAGTACACTGACTGAATCATTGTCAGATGTGACTTTTTTGAACAAACAAAAGCTTACCAACACAATTACAGAATTCTTGTTAGAACCTTCCTCACTCACGGACTACATACTGTGTAGTTTATTGCCTGCTTCAGGCTGCAGTTCTAACTACATTTGCTTGGAAGTTCGACCCACTGAGATAAATGAGATTTGCTTCCAAGTAAGTGTGCATGTGTTTAATAAATCACACACTTCACTTTCCTACTTCAGTCAGTGTAGCAAAACATGCTTTTCTACAAAAGCAGAGAGCATCTTGAAACAGGGCAGGTAAAGCAAGTTTTCTCTACAATATCCTGTTACAGAGATTCTGCACACCTTGCTGGAACATGGATTAGACTATAACAGATGTTGCAGTCAAGTAAACAAATGTCTGACAGTGGTTCTTTCCATGATGTTGAATTGAGCAATACAAGAACACTCAAGTTACAAACAACTCATGGTGGTTGGACTCACCTCTGCCAAAACATGGAAGCACTTACCTTTTTATGTACACACAGAAAGCACCTCCATGTTAAAGTAGAAGGGTTCCACATAAAGCAGCACCTTTTGCTATCCAAAGCATTAAATATAGCAAATAATTTAGTTTTAAAAGAAACATTACCTTACTTTCCATTTTGCTTACTTACCTTGTTCATTCACTTTGGTGTTCTTTTCCTTTTCAGCTTCCTTTAATAAAGTGTTGCTCCAGCTTCTATTTATTCCATACTTTAGCAAAGGGTACCATTGACCCTTTATCGCAGAGTCATTAGGTAGATCATTTGTTATTTAAAGCCCTCTCTCAGAGAATGTATGTTCCTGGGTGGGACAGAATCTTTGTTTTTCTTCCTCTCTCACTATTACCCTAAGATACCATCTTTTTTTAATAAAAAAAGTATCTGCTTATTTGATAGCACAGATTAAGTTAACAATGAATCATTCTCTCAATTGCACTATCCCCATTGTGTTTCTATCAGCAAGGCTCTAGCTGCTTGCAGAAACATCTCCATGTTAAATGAATGTAAATATATTGTTTGGTTCCATGCTGGGCTTTCCTCTCTGCTGCATTTGAACAGTAGGAATGTTCCTGTCTCCATAGATTTGGGAATGTTCTAGCTAGTTTTTCTCACTTTTTAAAAAATAGTCAACTGGTTAGCAGAGGCAGACTGACCAGTCTTTGTGCTTTACTTTTACATTTTTGGTGTTAATCTGTGATGCATTGATGTCTTTTACTGTAGAAATGTACAAAGTAAGATTGCATATTGAGGATTTTTAAAGTTAATGCATAATTAAACTCTGGGTATTGATCCTGAGTATGTACTGTTGCTTAAGAACCTAAGGTTAGGCCAAGGTCTAGCCTAGCAGTCTTTGCAATACTCTTAGGAATCAATTGCTAATGGATCCACACTGGAAATTTATTAGTAACTGCTAATCTTAAGAAGAGCCAGGCAAAAGTCCCATCTCATCCAGCATCTGGATCTCACAGTGGTGAACCAGATGCCTATGGTAAACCCACATGCTACTAGGTTATGTTCTATCTAAGCATATGCTATGTTCTATCTAAGCATATGGTGGACCACTGTGAGAACAGAATGCTGGACTAGTTTGGCTCTTTTCATGTCCTTTTGACAGGAGTGCAACAGCACTCTCACCACTTGTGTTACCCAGTAACTCATGTTCAGATTTGTTGTTTTTTTATTTCTCAAAATACATCTCTTGTCACCAGTATTTAACCCAGACTCCTTTTCTGGGGGGGGGAAAGTTTAGGTTCAGAGATCTGCTCTTCATTTTCTGACATGAAGATAAATGCAATTTCATTTCTGTCCTTTAGTACATGTTTCGACTCTCTTGTAGTTCAGAGGTCCACCCCAACCCCTACTGCTTTCCCGCTTTGCTTTTTAATTATTACCTTTTGTTCTTAATGTTTTTAGCTATATACTTCTCTAATATGCTCCTCAGATTCTTCTTTTTGCATCTCTTATTGCCTTCTTGCATTTATTTTGCCACAATTTCTGTTCCATTTGGTTCTCATTTATGCACTACTTCCATTTTTCTGAAAGAGTCTTTCTTGCCTCTAATAAGTTCCTTGACTCCATTTGTTAACCATGGTGGTATCTTCTTGACTGTGTCTTTCCTTATATGTGGTATGCAATTGAACTGAGTTTTGTTATTGTGGTTTTTAAAAAGCATGATCCACCAGTATCTTTTTACTTTTTGAATTATCTTTTTTTGAAGATAGATTTGTTTCTGATCATTTTAATTAGATTTCTTTATAGAGTGTTGAGCTTGTGTATTTTTCATACTTTTTAATCCTAATCACTCTAGAAATGAATGGATGCAGCTGAAGCAAGAATACTTGGCACTACAGAAAGCCAGCATGTCCTCTTTGAAAAAAGCAATGGCCCAAATAAAAACATTGACTGCTGGAGAAATGGAAACAGATGCCTGTATACCTAACCAGCCAGCAGCAAGAAATGGAAAATGTAAAGAAAATTGTGAGGTTCTTCATAGCTTGTGCTTATCCTTAACAGAAGAAATGACATGCTAATTGTAGTTTAGTGATTGGATATTTGGATATTAAGAAGTATGTAGTGTTTTCCTGGAAGCAGAAAGGAGATTAAGAGGGGGGAAATTTCAGATCTTGAAAATTTCTCTAGGTCACATCGTGCAAAATTGATTTTCTTTAACCAGTTGCACTGACTTGTATGTATACAGGAAAACTTGTGAAATGTTACAAAAACTGAAGAATAAACTAGTGTTCAGCATCCAAGATCAACCTTTGGGCTTTAGAACCAAGAGGTTGCATATCAGTAAATGAATTTCCTGGCATTAGGTTTCTGTATGCTGTGTAGTTAGGGTCCAGCACCACTCAGTATATACCCATTGAAATAACTAACTTGGTTTCATTAATTTCAGTGGGTCTGCTCTAAGTAGGGCCAACTTTGGATACAAGCCAGAGGTCTCATAGTTTTTCTCACTGGTTTTATTGAAGAAATCAAAGTAGTCAATATTACTGTAATTATCAAAAAAAATTGAGAACTAAATAAAATTTGTGCTAAGCTTCGCTGTAACAACCCATTTCTGTACCAACTTTGTGAATAGTTTCTTTATTCATTGCCCACTGATTTAGAAGAATCAAATCTATCTAAATTCACTTAGCATTCAGAAAGATTGCCTAATGTTGCTTTGCAAAGTAAGTTAATCATATTGTTTTAATTAATGTTCATTGGCCATATATGCAGTACAAGATGAGAGTGTTAACTTCACATGAGCACAACAATCAGGTTGTGATTATACAACCTTAAAGTAGTTGTTTGGCTTTGTATGTGCTGATAACTGGAATTAATGGTACTATTGATATACTGCTCATGCTTATAACTTAAACTGCAGGGCCTTTACTTGTCACGTTGAGGCATATTTTGATGCCACCAACAGTGATCTATATATGTCAAACTATTAAGAAAATTTTATCTGTTTCTCCAAAATCCAGCTTCGTTAGAACCAACCAAAAATGTCAGAAAATAGCTGATGAGTTTTTCCAGAACTTTTCATCCACCTAAATATTTCACAAAGGGGGGGATGAGGAACAGAGGGGGAAACAACCAAAAGTTGTTTTGTTTAGTTTAGCTTAGTTTAGTTTAGTTTAGTTTAGAGTTTAGAGTTTTGTTTAGACTCTGTTTCCAAATAGAAAGTGCAGGCTTAAATTAATTGTTGCTAGATGTTGCAGGTATCATGTTATACCTATAACTTACTTTTAAAAAATATGTTTTGAAAATAACACTTGGCTGCTACTTAGATCTGTCTCACATTCTTTTCTCTTGGACTGCCTTTGCTTCTTATAGAAATATTCCTAGTAATATACCCAATATAAAAAATATACTAAGAGAGGTATTGTGCTATTTTGAATTTGTCCAGTGGTAAATTGTTACAAGTGAAATTTTGATGAATGCTCTCTTCCTTTTCAAATGAACAGCTTCCCAGGATGGTTCAGCTCCTGTTGAAAAGGTTCACACAATGGGCCCCCAGTTTGAGGGTGGCGTAATAGTGAAGATCATTAGTGCTGAGCCCTTGCCAGGCAGGAAGCACATCAAGGTAATGCCTCTATAGCCTCGGGGTAAATGCTATAATTTGCTTTGAAATCTTTTGAATATAGAATAGCATTTCAAAAGGTCAAGGTAACTCAGTTGCACAGCATCTGCCTAGCACGCAAAAGGTCACAGGTTCAATCTCCAATATGTGCAGGTAGAACTGGATGAGACCCCCTTCTGAAACCCTGGAGAGCTGCTGCCAATCAGTTACCTGTTGTTGCTGCCCTACAGCTCCCATAATCCCTGACCACTGGCCATGCTGGCTAGAACTGATGGGAGCTACAGTAAGGTTACCAGATTTTTTTCAGTGAATCCGGGGACACTTTTCAACTTCAGTAGGAACGATAGGATTTTGTATGGAGGCTGATTTGTAAATCCACGGACTGTCCCTGGGAAACAGGGACATCTGGTAACCTTAAGCTAGAGTCCAACAACATGTGGAAAGTTGACTACCCCTGGTGCAGACAGTTCTGAGCTAGATGTACTAGTGGTATGCCTCTGTATAAGTCAGTTTCCTTTGTTCATAATTCTGATCGCCAGCTAGGTGTGCACATGCCTTATAATACTTGCTAAAGGATTGTTTAATTGAAGAACCAGGCTGAGAAAATCTACATCAGAGCAAAAAAGATTTCAAACTATTTTGGTTGAGGAAAGAGTTTATCTGTAAAAGTTGTTTCTATTGGTATGGCTTCCCCACCAAGCCTCTATAGTTCAGTCAGTATAGCATGAGACTCTTAATCTCAGGGTTGTGTGTTTGAGCCCCAGATTGAGCAAAAAATATTCCTGCATTGCAGGGGTTGGACTAGATGACTCTCATGGTACCTTCCAACTCTACAATTGTGATGCTATGATTTTATGATTTGCTGATGGGGAAACAAACCACAAGTGCGGGTTCACAGGTATCATAATGCCAGTCTTTGGTTTGTTTCTTCCTCAGCACATTGAAAGGAGCAGAGGAGGAGTGAAGCACACACAAACAGCAATTTATTTAAAACTTGTTTAAACTGACATTCAATCCTGGCTTTCATGTTGCGTGTACAGTAGTATTTTAATTCTGCCCCTTAAAATTTAAACATTGACCTTGTTCATACTTGTAATGAACTTCACAAACTTGTGAGTGCTTCTTGTTATAGTCTAGTATAGACAGCTGGTGTGGAACAGCAGTTTAAAGTTGAGCTGCAGAAGTCTCCAGTTCAGATATTTCCTATGCTCTGAACTCATTAGATTGCTTAAAGCAAATAGCATAGTCTCAGTCTCATCCCTCTACCCTGTAGTCTGCAGCATGAGAATGATCATACTGATCTATATTTACATAATTGTTGCATGGCTTGAAACAAGATAATGTATGTGAAGTTCTTTCATTATTGTTAAGTTTTATGGTGATTTAATGATTTCTCTGAGACAGCACTGAGATACGTCTTTGAGAAAGATAACCTAACCTTGTTGTTTTGTAACTTCAGGTTTATCATCTTGGCTATTAGCAAGGCAAACTTGACATTGGCATCTAAATATTAAATGTCTGTCTGAGATTGCTCATGACAGCAATATGGTCATAGCTAGAGATAAGAGGATACTCTTTATTGTATCCACTTCTATTGGTGAATTATAGCATGCTTTAAAGGTTCAGAGCTGTAAACCAGAGTGTGTAGAGTATTAGAGCTGGATTGGTAGAAGATATCTAGATCATGTGGCACTAGCATGACAGATTTTTCTCTTTTCTCTTTGCATTTTTTTGCAATCACCATTCTGTGGTTAAGTGTAATTGTCAACCCACCCTCCCTTTCATGGCTCATGAATGGTGCTTCCAGATAAGTGCATTAGGAAAGATATTTCTTTGTTTGTGACACATCAGTGATAATAAGTGAAAACAGTTAATGAGATGTATTTCCTTACGAGTGTGGTATATGAGCCCTGTGAAAATGTAGGAAAAAATGCTCCCCACCATGGTAAGTAGATAAAAGCCTTAATTCTAATGGCTTGTCTTGCTTGTGTTGCCACAGGATATGTTAGCAACATTAGCTAATGTTGCTTATGTTGACCTGCTGGAAGGTGACACAGAGTGTCATGTGCGGCTTAAAACTCCTGAAGATGCACAAACTTTATTAAAATCACATAAAGAACTACAGACGAAACACAATTGGAAACTTGAGGTCCTTTCAGGTAAGATTTATTGCTGAAATTTACTGGGTTTGTACATGCCACATCAGTTTTATGACTATTTCAATATTTGTTGAAATTGTGATTTGTATCCTGAATTCCCCCCCCCCAAAAAAAGTATTCTAAATATAGCTACGGCCATACAATTTTGCAACCAATTTTTTCTGCCTATATAAGTGGCTGGGTAAGAAATTATGAATTTCCATCTGGTGAAAAAGCCCAATAAGGTTACACATCACATCATGACTTTACTTCTCCAGAGGTGGTGGACACACACCACCTTTTTGTTGCCTTTTTACTACTGAAGACTGGAAACATGGGTTGGGCTTTGCTCACTGAGCACACACCCATCACGTCAGTGCATTTCCTGTCTTCAGCAGGACAGACATTTTGTGACGTCCCAGTCCTTGAAGGAGCTTTTCAGTCTGTGAGCATGGACAAAAACCTACTATTGTGTTTGCAAACAGCTGGATTGAGGCCAGTGTGTGTTAAACAGGATATGGTATATCATCAGCAGGACATGGTTTCCCTTATTCTGCATCCTCCTCTACTCTGTTCAGATTATAAGGAGTGAGAATGTTATAAGAAGTGAATGTCATAAAGTTCCGCTGGTGGTGTCTCTTTTCCTTTTAATTTTTTTTAAAAAATATATTTTAAAAATCTCATTGATAGAAAGCTGAGACATAAAATTATGCATCTTTTATCTTCACAAAAACGTTTTTCTTTGTATTAAAGCAAGTGTGGAAAACCTTTGGCCCGCCTGATGTTCCTGAACTACAACTTCCATCAGTCCTATCAAGCATAGCTAATAACTAGGGATGATGGGAGTTGTAGTTCAGCAACATCTAAAAGGCCAAAGTCTTCCCTACACCTGCATTAATGTGTATTCCATTTAAGAAATAAACTGTTAAAAGTTAACAATTGTTTTATAAAGTTGTAGAAAGGTTGTTGTACTGATATAGCCGAGGAAACCAAAACATCTTCCTTCATACAGATATAACACACAGTTACAACATTCTTTTATTCAGGGGATCATGAACAACGATATTGGCAGAAGATCTTGGTGGACCGACAGGCTAAACTTAATCAACCAAGAGAAAAGAAGCGGGGTACAGAGAAGGTAAGATAACCAATTCAGAACTCTGGATTTTGTGGGCAAGCATCTTAACTCAGATTTATAAAACTTAACTTGTTTTATATGGATAAGGTCTCGGATTCAGTTTTTTGAAACTAGAAATGGAGCTGTGATCTTTGAAAGCTACTGGCAGTCTGTATAGAGAGCATGGGACTAGATGAACAAATGGTTTTACTTAATAAAAAATGGCTTGATTATATTCAAGGGGAAGGGCTCAGTGGTAGCGTATCCGGTAAACTTGTGTAAGGACTCATGTTAAATGACCTCTGAAAGCACTTAGCTAAATATTAAGAACTGTATAAAATGCCTTAAACATAAAATATAAAGGTACTGAGTAACTTTTGCCACTGAGAATAGATAGTACTCAGCTAAATGGACCATTGATCTCACTTGGTATAAGGAAGCTGCATGTATTTCATATGATGTCTGTTCATTTTCATCTCCAACAAAGGCTAGTGGTGTAGCTGTGAAAAACTTTACTTGTAAACATCACTCCATTGACTCCAGAAGACTATATCAGATCAGGTTAACAAGCATTTTCTTATTCATACACCTTAAGGTAGCTCTTCTATTTCTGGGCTTTGATACTAAATTACTCTTAATGAGCTTCCATTAGTTTAAAGGTAAAGGGACCCCTGACCATTAGGTCCAGTCGCAGACGACTCTGGGGTTGCGGTGCTCATGTCGCTTTACTGGCCGAGGGAGCCAGTGTACAGCTTCTGGGTCATGTGGCCAGCATGACTAAGCCGCTTCTGGCGAACCAGAGCAGTGCATGGAAATGCCATTAAACTTCCTGCCGGAGCGGTACCTATTTATCTGTTTGCACTTTGACGTGCTTTCGAACTGCTAGGTTGGCAGGACTCCATTAGTTTAGTGACTCCCCAATATTGGAGATGGGTTGGAAAAGCTTTTATTGCAGGGCTTACAAGAAGTTAAACACAAGACTGATAAAATGTTAAGGAGTTGTCTAAATCAAGTAACAAGTTCTTTAAAAGAGAAACTTCTAATGATACTGTTTCTTGCTAATTTTTAACCACATGATTCTTTAACAAATCACTAATGTATTTTACTCATGAAAAAGTAATTTCTAGAACAATTTTCTGTTAAGAATATTTTATAGATTTTAAAAGCTAGAATCAGAACATTTAAGACTGTACACATTATTAGAGCCCAGTGATCTGATAAGTCTTGAATCTTATTGTTTCACATTGCTTTAACCTTTTTGAATATATGCAACTAAAATTCTCTAGGAAATGTTGTGGTGTTAATTACCCTTTAATTTTTTGCATAACCATTAACCACTTGAGTGTTAATGGTTGGTGTAAAGCCTTGTAAATTAGCATCTTCCTTTTCATGAACTCCAATCCTGGATAAATGGAGCCTTTGTTTCTGTCTGCTACATTTTGTATAGAAGAGAAATAGTGTTTTGCCTGACTCCAGCTACTGTGTCATTCCTTATTTCAGTGCAAATGCATGCTTGGCAGTTGGAAAATAAGGTGGAGTTCCAATAATTTGAGAATATAGAACAGTTTCCAAAGAAATCTCATAACTTACCGGTATTTAAAAGCAGGGTTTCTGTTAGGCATTTGAATATAATCTTGAAAGCAACAGTACAAAATCCATACATCCCATCTGAACCCATATCTCCCAATAACTTTAAGACACAATAGAAATTATTATTTTATCTGTACCCTCTTTCCGTAAGTAAAGTAACAGTTGTAACCATTCATGTGTCCCAGTATATAATACTGTGAATAGCCTTAACCTCCTGGTACTTTCTGCCAGAATCCTTGAGAGTTCCTTAAGCAAAGAACTGCAGATTAATTTACACAAGCAGTATTATCAAAACAAACTGTTAAACTGCAGATAACAGTAGCAGCAGCTAGCTGCCATTTTCCTATCACCCTCTTCTGTCAACTTGCATCTCTAAGAAACATCCGTTTCATAGCTTATAAAAAACCATTTAAATATTAACATAGCAGATATTTAATAAATAATGCTGGTATTGGATAGATTTGGAGAAGCTTTTTAGGAGTTTGATTTTGTATATTGATATTATTAATGTTCTAGCAGACCTTGGGACTTTGGGTCACTGTAATTCAAATATAAATAAAGCAGGTGAATATTTAAAAGCTAAATACCTTAATTCAGTGTTTCTTGAACTTCATGAGTTGCTCCTCCTTTCTAGATACTCCTTCCCTAATGTGGCATTAGCACTACTGTAGCACTGGAAGGGTTCTGAAGAGCATCAATCCTATTCTTCCAACCTGAGCCTTTTCTTGCCAATATATGCCTATTTAACAGAAACTCTTGAAACAACCTTACTTGATTTACAGCAGTGTTGCATGCTGTACAATGATTTAGGGGTCAGATGGTGGGGTTCTCCTTTTCTAAAATCAAATTTTATAAAGGTAGAATTTGGACTGATTTAATTATGGGCAAGAACTTGCACTGCTGCATTTAAGTACATTGAACATTGCTAGGTCCTATAGTACATCCATGAAATCCTTTATATTGAGAGTTTGCACTAGAAGAAATATTGTCTAGATCATACAAAAAAAGAAAAAATGTGAGAACTTTTCCATGGAAACGTGTTCTGCAAAATCTTGTTTCTCAGAACTCCAAATGTCATTTCAATGGTGATAACTTCCCTTGGTTTGCTTGGGTGAAGAGCAATTGAAGATATAGTAAACTCTGTTCGGTGGAAATGTAGCCAACTGTATAAATGTCAGTCTCATATATTGCTCCATCCACTTTTGTCTTTGGCTTCACCCACCACTGGAATGCACCACCCACCCACCCCAAAAGTGTGTGCAGCTATCAATGCAGGATTGCTGGGACAAAGAGAAACACACTATCTAGTCCCCCATTTTTGAAAATATTAAATCCTCTAGTTACCTGGACCAGACTCCAGCTGTGAGCAAAACACACTGCTCCCTTGTTAGTTGGAGAACTGTGTGAGGCATGATGGTTTACATTGGCATAAACTGTAAACTTGGTATGCATAGCCCATGGGTGGGGAACATGTGGCCTTCCATCCATTGGACTCCAACTCCCGTTATCTTTGACCAGTGGTGGTTTGGGCTGGGGCTTGTAGGAAAATGCATTGGTAATCAGTAAAGCTTGCATAGCAATGGTGTCATCAATGCTTCCTGCCTCACCCCATCAGGATGCCACATTTTGGACCAGTTGAATTTTCCAAACCATCTTCAGAGATTGGATGTCAGTCATTTTGTTTTTCTAAGAATAGTGGTGCTTTTCCTTAAAGTGTTCTTTCATTGCATTCTACCTTAACCTGTTGCAATTGGTTGTAATAAGATGTTTTTAGAATATGTGTCTTCATTTCAAACATTCAAATTAACATTTTCCACCAAAGTTTTGTTATTTTTTTAAAGAGCAAATATTTTAAGGATACAGGATTAATGGCTGAATAGCCCCACTGTGTTTTTGCATTAGAGAAGTACTTTGCTAATTAAATGTTACAATTCTGAAGAGGAACAATGAGGATGGTGTTGTCAAAGATAAGATCTATGGCTCTCAACAATTTAAATGTCTTCCATTGAAATAAAGGGAATTAAAAATTTCTTAACATTTGCTCAGTCTTTTCCAGTATCAGCAGGGTTCTACGTTTGTTTTATGAAGGTTATAGTTGCAAATGTTGGTTTGAGTGTTAATCCTCATCTTCTGTGACACATGATAAATTAAAATGACAATACAGTGTAATTAGAAAATGCTTCTTGGTCTTCTTTTTTTCTTCTACAGTTGATTGCAAAAGCTGAAAAAATGAGGCTAGCGAAGACACAAGAGATAAGCAAGCATATCCATTTCTCTGATGACGACTAAATTCATCTAATTTACTTGTATGAATTGCTGTTTAGAAAAGAAATTAAACTGTTCTTCTGAAGAAATGATCTCTTTGCTTCATAATATTAAGGGACACAAATAAAGACACTGTGCATTCCTGTTAATACAGTCATTTGAATTGCTACTTGGCCTTGTTTTAGAATGTATTAAGCAAGCTTTTATATGTATTTGTCCCAGGTTTTTTGTACAATGCATTTTTAAAAACTGAGGTGTAAGTATGATCCAAATAAAAAGGCTAAATATTCATAATTAATTGGTATTTATTGTTGAAATAAAGGATGAGAGTTCTGACACTTTCTTAATGACTTGTAGAAATGAGACTGCCTCTTGCTTTCAAAATTAGGTAATTTCTTTGTTAGCAGCAAGTTTTGCAAGCCCTCCTATGCAGAATGTGAAGAAAGAGCTGAAGTTGCGGGTGTGGAAGTAAAGTAGAATAAGAAACTTAATGTAAAAATAGAACTGTACATTTAAACTGATTGGGACCATTTTATATTAAACTTAATTTGCTGAATTTATACAGTCCTGTACAGATTAATTTGCTGTGTAGCACGCTTCCTAAGATGGTGAGGCTTCTTTCTGCAGACCCAAAGAATCCTTATTGTAGACCTAAGAGAGCCAATCTACATCTTAGCATTGTAAATGAAAGCAGTGTCTTTTCCTCTTGTACTCTTGAGAACATTTTATTAAATGAGCGTCTCCACACCCATCGTTCTGCCCAGACACTGAGGTCCAGCGCCGAGGGCCTTCTGGCGGTTCCCTCATTGCGAGAAGCAAAGCTACAGGGAACCAGGCAGAGGGCCTTCTCGGTAGTGGCGCCTGCCCTGTGGAACGCCCTCCCATCAGATGTCAAAGCGATAAATAACTACCTGACATTCAGAAGACATCTTAAGGCAGCCCTGTTCAGGGAAGTTTTTAATCTGTGATATTTTAGTGTATTTTTGGTTTTTATGGAAGCCGTCCAGAGTGGCTGGGGAAACCCAGCCAGATGGGCGGGGTACAAATAATAAATTATTATTATTATTATTATTAAATCCTTTCTTTCTCTTACTTTTTAGTGTAAATGGGAGCACAGGAAATAGGCTGCATCATCTCTCTGATTTTGCTCAAAAGAATTTATTATGGGGTACAAATAGTTGTTTAGGAACTGATTGAAATGTAAAAATAAACTAATACAAATGTTCTAAATGGATGCCAATTCTCATAAAGTTACCATTACACACTGTAAGAAGAGGTCTCCTCTCCAAAAGGCAATTTAGAAACAGAAACTGGGGTCTAATGCATTGGATTTTTATTTTTATTTTTTAAAACCTTCCTCTGCACAGCTGGCACTGTTGCAATTATTTTATTTTAAACTACCCCACACCCAAGCCCTTGGTGCTCTTGCTTTTTCCTTTGTTATTCAAGAGTTGCTGGTGTACTGTAGGAGGAACAGAATTGAGCACAGACATGTAGGAGTTGCTTTGCCAAGGTGCCCTGCGATTTATAGGATTGTAGAAAACATTCTTTTTTTAGGCGGTGCACAATGCCAATGCAATTTCCTTTTCCAAGCCACTGCTAAAATATTTCAGTGCTGTTTTAATTTTTCCTTAACTTAGGCTTGATGTGGATAGGGGCAAATGCAGGGGAGGGGCGCAGCATAAACTCTTAGGAAGTTTTATAACTGAGCGTGCTCTCATAATATCCCCGCTGTTGCTGACATCCTGGAAAACACAAATGAATGTTAAGTTACATGGTCCTGAGAGCCAGTGTAGCATAGTGCTTAGTGCTTTGGATGAGGACCTGGAAGACCAGGTCTTAATCCAACTAAAACCACTAGGTGACCTTAGGCCGGTCACTGCCTCACAGCCTCACCTACCTCACAGGCTTGTGTGGGATTCAATGAGAAGGGGTAGAAGAATGCTGTATACCACCTTGAGCTGCTTGGAAGAAAAGGTGGGATATAAGTGCAATTAAAAATAATAGTTGTAATGCTACCATTTAAGAATTACCATTCAGTATACAGATAGGGGGACGCGGGTGGCGCTGTGGGTAAAACCTCAGCGCCTAGGACTTGCCAATCGTATGGTCGGCGGTTCGAATCCCCACGGCGGGGGCAGCTCCCGTCGTTCGGTCCCAGCTCCTGCCCACCTAGCAGTTCAAAAGCACCCTTAAGTGCAAGTAGATAAATAGGTACAGCTTTATAGCGGGAAGGTAAACGGCGTTTCCGTGTGCTGCGCTGGTGCTGGCTCACCAGAACAGCTTCGTCACGCTGGCCACATGACCCGGAAGTGTCCTCGGACAGCGCTGGCCCCCGGCCTCTTAAGCGAGATGGGCGCGCAACCCCAGAGTCTGTCACGACTGGCCCGTACGGGCAGGGGTACCTTTACCTTTACCTTTAATACAGATAGGATAATTAGAAATGAGATCTTACTGCACTAGATGTGTACAAGGAGGACAAAGCTGGAGAGAGGCCTTCCTGGCTGTTCTTCCTTGGAAGCTGTTAACTTATTGAGGTTATACTAGAGAAAGCTAACTGCAGCATATTGCAGAAGTGCTGGAAAATGTTCTTGGTAAGGTTTCTATGTTGATCTCCATGGGGCAAGTTTTAGTTGGTCATTTTGCTGTTGCTGGGATTTGGGAAAGTCTCAGGCTCTTGTTTGTATTAGATGCAACTAGATATTTTTTAATTCTTGACATCAAAATAAGGTGGTTGGAATGCATGAATACTTATGCTGACACAGTAAGTTACTGTTTTTACTATTTTGTTTCTCCCTACAACACACACACACAAACAAAATTTAAGATTCAATTTGGCGGTGGCAGTGGTGGGTAATGCTGTTTTTTATTTCCTGGCCAAACAGGCATCAGACTTGCTAGAAAGAGTCTCTGTCAGCTGTGCTACACTTAAATCTTAAGAGAAACCAAGACACATTCTCTGCACAGCATTGACAAATTTTGGAATGACCAAGAGTGCTGCTGACTCTTGTCTAGGATATGCCAGAATGATACATTGTCGGGTCACTTTTTCCAGTGGTTGCAGCAGTGAGGTCTTTTAGAGAGAAGAAAAATCGTTCCATAAAGGTTAGCTGATATTTAATTTTTGAGCTGAATTTCCTTGTAGCCTAGACATTTAGGGCTTTGACTAGACTTAATGGCAAATAGGGTGGCCAAATTTAATATATCTTTGCTGCTTTTGGTACAACATAAATCATGAAGGCTTTTTTGCCTCTCTCCTGCACAGAAGCTCAGAATATATGGCATCATGGAGATATAGATCCACATAATGCACTGAAATGCACAGCTCCCCAGCTTTTCTATAATGTTGCTCAGGTATTGCAGCTCAAGACACGTCAAAAATTATCAATACATTTGCACAAAGGTAAAGGGACCCCTGACCATTAGGTCCAATCATGACCGACTCTGGGGTTGCGGCGCTCATCTCGCTTTATTGGCCGAGGGAGCCGGCGTACAGCTTCCGGGTCATGTGGCCAGCATGACTAAACCGTTTCTGGCAAACCAGAGCAGCGCACGGAAATGCTGTTTACCTTCCCGCTGGAGCGGTACCTATTTATCTACTTGCACTTTGACATGCTTTTGAACTGCTAGGTTGGCAGGAGCAGGGACTGAGCAACGGGAGCTCACCCCGTCGTGGGGATTCGAACCGCCGACCTTCTGATTGGCAAGTCCTAGGCTCTGTGGTTTAACCCACAGCACCACCCATGTCCCAACATTTGCACAAAGCTATATAGCAATTCATGGTAAAGAAATAATTCAGAAACCCAGTGTGATAGATCTATTCTATTAATGTGTGACCACATACCTTGTGCCTGTTACTTCCCTGAAATGTAGCAAATGTAGAAAAAAAAACACCATTTAGTGAATTAAACCTCTTTCATTACTTCAGGAACTAAGAGCTAAATTCATTTGTGCAAAATCATTCCATTGACTCCAATGCATCAGGAGAGTAGAGTTTTCCCCTAAATGGAAGCTACTTTTTGAAGCTCCAGCAAAGACAACTTTGAATAACAAACTAGAAGCAATTCTTCATTTGAATTATGTACTGCTTTGGATATAGTACTAGCAGAAAGGCAGCTTACATGTCCCTAAATTGTGGTTATGCAAAGATTACTGCTGAGGCCTATATATCCACAAGTGTTCATCTGGGTTCTTTACTGTTTCAGTGGCACAGCCAAATATTTCCATCTCCTCCTACTCCCACTCTTGGGTTCTTTGGTGGTGCTGGTGGCAAGAAAAATTTTACAATCAGTTTATTGTATCTTGGCAAATGGCACAGGGGAAAGAAGTTAAAAGGTTCCTGCATCTCCCTCTCCTAGTGGTTCATTCCAGTATCACTACAAGTGACTTAGCAGGTGTTTAGACCTATTTTTCAGAAACTCGAGATTAAGCACAAGCACTTCAACCAAGCATATTAAATCTAGCTGCAGTTGCTGTTCCAGCCTAAGCCACTGGCCACCACTGCTTCTCAAGTTTCCACAGTTATAGCAAAGTCCAAGAGATCTAAACTCTGTATGTGGTCCTTCATGGAGAGTTCAACCCTATCTAAGGCTGGTTGCAACCAGGTTGGTTTCTTCATCCACAGCATCTCCATGTCTGAATTAAGCCTCTACTTGTTCACTCTCTTTGGTCCAAAACCATTTTCAGAGACTAAGAGTCTGAAAGCCTTACTGAGACCGAAGTAGGTTGAATGGAGAGATAGAGCTTAGAAGACAGTGGCTGCTTGTAAACATGGCAGGAGCCACACAAAAAACCATTGCAATTTAGGAGCCGGCCCAAGCTTGATAAACCTGAGTTGCTAAGTACTCAGCCCAGTATGTTGCAGCAAGAGTCTTCTGTTGAGGGTGGGACAATTGGCAAACCTGGATATATCAGGTTGATCTCATTACACACCCTTTGAGGTGCATATGCTCTGTATTTGGCCTAAAATATTTTCTATGCATAAAGAAGCCCAAGGAGCAGGCAATGAAACCAGGCATTTGTCTTCATTTTTACTTTTTTATACATCAGTTCCTTCAGATTTTCATTATTTCTTTTATTGTATGTACATGTTTTCCTCCCATTAGCTGTGGAAGACGCCTGAGGTTAGCTGCTTCCCCTCTGTTTGGCCTTTTCCCTTCAGTACTTTTCGTGCCAGGAACTGCCCACTCTCTAGCATCTGGCAAGTATTTGTACATATTCAATAGTGATGAAATAGCACAACGAAGCACACTCTGGCAAGTTTTCATGGTCTACTTTCTATCCCATAACTTAGCCCTGCATTTTCTTGGCCCTGGAAGGCCTAACTGGAATTTTTGAGTCACCAACTTTTCATTCCAGTTCTGGATTGTCTTGGTTAGTTTACTGAAGTTCTCATTGTGATTAATCCAGTCCCACTATACTACTTCTGTCATGAAAGATATTATTGCCAGATGGGGTACAAAAAGGAAACAAAATAGTAAAGTTTTACGTAGAGTAGGTTAACTGAAATTAATGACTAACTTAGCTCCATTAATTTCAGTGGTTCTACTGTCAGTTGGAAACAACCACAAGTGCTTCCTCCTAGTTTAGTACTCCTGGCCTTTATTCCTGATTCTGTTTTATCCAAAATTTGGTGGCATATTAATCAGTTTTTTTTCTGCTCTCTGATATCATACTGATCCCTATCCTTTCCCTACTTTTTCACACCATTATCGGCTGAGGAAAAAGGCAAAAGCTGGTGGAGAGTCCTTTGGGGAAAAGAGTTAGAAAAGGGGGATATGACGATATTGGATTGCTGATATTCAGGACACAATTTAATTATTCTTTTTTTAAAAAAAACACCCACCCTACTTGGCTATTCCATCATATATGAGCAAATCATTAGAAACAATCCTGAGCCCAGGCAGTAGGCATGTGAATCAGATCCATTCCTGGTATACATCTATATAGAAGAGGATAAGACCTGCTATTGATGCTCCAGTACAACACCATTGTATTGGTGCATCATTTGTAGGAATAAACCTATAATGAATGACTGTGTGTGATGCAGCACTTAGTGTGAAAGAGCTGATTCCTGGACACTGAAGGATGACTCATTTAAAGAATGGCAGTAATACAGAACTGATTTTCTTCTAGGAAGGAAGGGAATGACTAGTCCAGCATTCCTCTGAAAAAGACAACAACAAGAAGTAGGTAGTGATCTAGCACAAGGCTGGATATGATTAGATATATAAAAGCTTGTTTTGGAGGCAATTGATGGATGAGTAATACAAAACGCTTTTGGTCAGCCGAGGCCCACAATTATGATCAATCACGGATATGCTTCATGTTGACAGCTGTTTTATCAAAGAAGTCTTTATCATATAATCGTCTCAGCAAGGATGCAGTTCACCATCCATAGTTCAGGTCCATAGGCTCTAATACAAATTCAATATTAAGAGTTTCTTTTCAATGTTGTTGAAGAATAACAACATTCAAATCAGCTGGAAAATATTATTCCAAATATTATTCCAAGGGGTTCAAACACCTATTCCAAAACTGGACATTCTGTTCCCCAAATACATGGAAGACCCTTCTGGAAAAATGTCAAAGGAATGAGATTTGACTATCAATATTAATGGAAAATATTTTTATCCTACCATTCCACCAGAACATGACTCAGTTGATGAGGTGCATTACAAGATCAATAAAACAATTCAAAACAAAATCAATTAGTTTACTTCAATAAATAATAACTACTTTTTTTTTTTATAAAAGATTTTTATTAATTTCCCAATTTTTTAACAGAAACAAAAAACAACAAAAGAAACAGACAAACAAAAAACTCATGTTTTCATAACCTTATTTTCATAACCCTCTTTTCCCGGACTTCCCCATACCTTTCCCTTTTTGCATCCTTAGTTTAGTACCATTATTCAGCAACCTATCTTGCCCAATTAAATATAAATTTATCCTCTTTCTCTATTCCACCCTTAATTTTAAACCCAATTATCGCTGCAATTCTACGTCTTCTTTTCCCTCAGCATTTTAACACTCCTCAGTTTTATAATAATTCTTAAGATACATCTTAAATTTCTTCCAATCTTCTTCCACAGTCTCTTTCTCTTGGTCGCGGATTCTGCCGGTCATTTCTGCCAGTCCCATAAAGTCAATCACTTTCGCCTGCCATTCCTCCAGCGTGGGTAGCTCTTGTGTCTTCCAATACTTTGCTAGAAGGATCCTTGCTGCCGTAGTAGCGTACAAAAAGAAATTCTTATCCTTCTTCGGCACCAACTGGCCGACCATACCCAAGAGAAATGCCTCTGGTTTCTTGTTAAAGGTGCACTTAAGCACTTTCTTAATTTCATTATAAATCATTTCCCAGAAGGCCTTAATCTTTGGGCAGGTCCACCAGAGGTGGAAAAAGGTACCCTCAGTCTCTTTACATTTCCAACATTTATTATTGGGCAAATGATAAATCTTCGCAAGCTTGACTGGGGTCATGTACCACCTATAAATCATTTTCATAATGTTTTCTCGTAAGGCATTGCATGCCGTAAATTTAATACCTGTGGTCCATAACTGCTCCCAGTCAGCAAACATAATGTCATGACCTATGTCCTGTGCCCATTTAACCATAGCAGACTTCACTGTCTCATCTATTGTATTCCACTTCAACAGCAAGTTGTACATTCTTGATAAATTCTTAGTATTGGGTTCTAACAATTCTGTTTCCAATTTCGATTTCTCCACCTGGAAACCAATTTTCCTGTCTTGTTTGAAAGCCTCCATTATTTGAAAATAATGGAGCCAATCTCGTACCTTGGACTTTATTTTCTCATAACTTTGTAATTTAAATTCACCACCTTCTTGTTCTAAGATCTCAGAGTATTTCGGCCAATTGGTTGTCATATTAAGTTTCTTTACTTCCTTAGCCTCCATAGGTGAAAGCCACCTGGGAGTTCTGTTTTCCAGTAAATCTTTATACCGTATCCATACATTATATAGTGCTTTCCTGACAATATGATTTTTGAAACCCTTATACACTTTAACCTTGTCATACCAGATATATGCATGCCAACCAAAATTATTGTCAAATCCTTCCAAATCTAGAATGTCTGCATTTTCAAGAAGTAGCCAATCTTTTAACCAGCAGAAAGCTGCCGATTCATAGTAAAGTCTTAAGTCCGGCAGGGCAAACCCCCCTCTTTCTTTAGAGTCGGTAAGTATCTTAAACTTAATTCTGGGCTTTTTGCCCTGCCAGACAAATTTAGATATGTCTTTCTGCCACTTCTTGAAACAGTCCAGTTTATCAACAATTTGTAATGTCTGAAACAAAAATAACATTCTAGGCAATACATTCATTTTGATCACAGCAATTCGACCTAACAAGGAAAGCTTCAGGTTTGACCATATTTCTAAATCCATATTTGTAGAGACAACCCCGTTCATAAGGGTGTGATTTTTCCACAGTTAAACAGTTCCTTTATTCATTTATTTTATCACTGTGGTGGTCTTGATACTTGTCAACAATTAAACATTTAAAAATCCCCATCAATTTCAGTGGGAATGATTTCAACCTATATGTTTGCCTTTATCACTTGCCTGTGCAAGTTCATTCCACAACAAATTTGTTATTCTTTAAAACTCTACAGGGCACTCTTTCTTCCTTTATTACATGTTGATACACCTACTCCTCTCTGGAATTTATAGAGGCTAAAATCAGAAGGTCAGCAATAACATTACAAGTAATAAGCCAGACTGCAAATAACATATAAAAACTAACAATAAAGCACAGCAATAGCAATGCCTAGTTTAAAATTGCCAAGGTTTGTTGAAGTCAGTGAGATACAGACTCATAGATAAACCAGTTAATAAAGAAGTCAGCTACCCAGCCATCCTGCTGGATGTTTGGGATTCCCACTGCCAGGTTACCAATCATATTTAAAAACTGAAAAATACAGATCAGCCTCATTTTAGAATGGTTGCAGCAGGAACATCAAATTAATATCAGTTATACCCTCATGGGCATAGCCAAGCGGGGCAGGAAGGGAAAGCTGTCTCCAATCAATAAAAATACATAGCAGACTGGGGTTCTGCCCCCCCCCCAACAAAAGGCCTGCCCCCCACACACAACAAAAATCCTGGCTATGCCCATGTATACGCTCAAAACAAGCCAGCCTTCAAGTTTTTCCAAAGGCTTGCTTGAGAGTGGAAATATATGGATTTCTAAAA
The DNA here is from genome assembly GCF_951804945.1 of Podarcis cretensis. NCBI lineage: Eukaryota > Metazoa > Chordata > Lepidosauria > Squamata > Lacertidae > Podarcis > Podarcis cretensis. The sequence goes on from NC_137178.1 coordinate 26,784,882, forward strand.
CACAATACAGAACCTGAAGCTCTGGCTTTAAGATGCCCATCATCCAAAGTTATACTGAAAGCAGCTCTTAGGCTTCCTTATGTGAAGGAAGGAAAATCAATTGGGGGAAAAATAAAGCACTAGAGGGGGCTTTTAAATCAAAGCCTCTGCCTGCGATAAACGTATAACATATGGTTCCCTCAGTGATCTATCTTGCATTAAATGTTTTTTTATTTCAAGTTTACTTTGAGGCACCTTTATTCCTAGCAAAGGCCAGTTTTGAATGTATACAATCTTTGAAACAATTCCAATATTCACCAGTGTCAGGTTAATATGCTTAAAAGCATGGCTGTTCAGTAAATATCCATGCGTATGACTGAAATGTGATTCACATTTAGCTGAGAGTAAGCCCCACTGGACTCTGTAGAGACTACATCTGAGTAGATGTGCAAACTATGGATCTGCAATCCATAGTTCTTATTCTGCAGAAGCGATGGGGAACCTGTGGTACAGAATTTGTTGGATTCCAGCTCCCATCACCCCTAACTTATGGCCATGCTGACAAGCTGATGGGAGTCCAACAACATCTGAAGTTTCACAGGTCCACTGTCCCTGTTTTAGAGGTAACTCAGGGGGACTGACTGCTGGATAAGCATCAGTTGGTTAGATTTAATTATTCTTTTTTTAAAAAAAACACCCACCCTACTTGGCTATTCCATCATATATGAGCAAATCATTAGAAACAATCCTGAGCCCAGGCAGTAGGCATGTGAATCAGATCCATTCCTGGTATACATCTATATAGAAGAGGATAAGACCTGCTATTGATGCTCCAGTACAACACCATTGTATTGGTGCATCATTTGTAGGAATAAACCTATAATGAATGACTGTGTGTGATGCAGCACTTAGTGTGAAAGAGCTGATTCCTGGACACTGAAGGATGACTCATTTAAAGAATGGCAGTAATACAGAACTGATTTTCTTCTAGGAAGGAAGGGAATGACTAGTCCAGCATTCCTCTGAAAAAGACAACAACAAGAAGTAGGTAGTGATCTAGCACAAGGCTGGATATGATTAGATATATAAAAGCTTGTTTTGGAGGCAATTGATGGATGAGTAATACAAAACGCTTTTGGTCAGCCGAGGCCCACAATTATGATCAATCACGGATATGCTTCATGTTGACAGCTGTTTTATCAAAGAAGTCTTTATCATATAATCGTCTCAGCAAGGATGCAGTTCACCATCCATAGTTCAGGTCCATAGGCTCTAATACAAATTCAATATTAAGAGTTTCTTTTCAATGTTGTTGAAGAATAACAACATTCAAATCAGCTGGAAAATATTATTCCAAATATTATTCCAAGGGGTTCAAACACCTATTCCAAAACTGGACATTCTGTTCCCCAAATACATGGAAGACCCTTCTGGAAAAATGTCAAAGGAATGAGATTTGACTATCAATATTAATGGAAAATATTTTTATCCTACCATTCCACCAGAACATGACTCAGTTGATGAGGTGCATTACAAGATCAATAAAACAATTCAAAACAAAATCAATTAGTTTACTTCAATAAATAATAACTACTTTTTTTTTTTTTATAAAAGATTTTTATTAATTTCCCAATTTTTTAACAGAAACAAAAAACAACAAAAGAAACAGACAAACAAAAAACTCATGTTTTCATAACCTTATTTTCATAACCCTCTTTTCCCGGACTTCCCCATACCTTTCCCTTTTTGCATCCTTAGTTTAGTACCATTATTCAGCAACCTATCTTGCCCAATTAAATATAAATTTATCCTCTTTCTCTATTCCACCCTTAATTTTAAACCCAATTATCGCTGCAATTCTACGTCTTCTTTTCCCTCAGCATTTTAACACTCCTCAGTTTTATAATAATTCTTAAGATACATCTTAAATTTCTTCCAATCTTCTTCCACAGTCTCTTTCTCTTGGTCGCGGATTCTGCCGGTCATTTCTGCCAGTCCCATAAAGTCAATCACTTTCGCCTGCCATTCCTCCAGCGTGGGTAGCTCTTGTGTCTTCCAATACTTTGCTAGAAGGATCCTTGCTGCCGTAGTAGCGTACAAAAAGAAATTCTTATCCTTCTTCGGCACCAACTGGCCGACCATACCCAAGAGAAATGCCTCTGGTTTCTTGTTAAAGGTGCACTTAAGCACTTTCTTAATTTCATTATAAATCATTTCCCAGAAGGCCTTAATCTTTGGGCAGGTCCACCAGAGGTGGAAAAAGGTACCCTCAGTCTCTTTACATTTCCAACATTTATTATTGGGCAAATGATAAATCTTCGCAAGCTTGACTGGGGTCATGTACCACCTATAAATCATTTTCATAATGTTTTCTCGTAAGGCATTGCATGCCGTAAATTTAATACCTGTGGTCCATAACTGCTCCCAGTCAGCAAACATAATGTCATGACCTATGTCCTGTGCCCATTTAACCATAGCAGACTTCACTGTCTCATCTATTGTATTCCACTTCAACAGCAAGTTGTACATTCTTGATAAATTCTTAGTATTGGGTTCTAACAATTCTGTTTCCAATTTCGATTTCTCCACCTGGAAACCAATTTTCCTGTCTTGTTTGAAAGCCTCCATTATTTGAAAATAATGGAGCCAATCTCGTACCTTGGACTTTATTTTCTCATAACTTTGTAATTTAAATTCACCACCTTCTTGTTCTAAGATCTCAGAGTATTTCGGCCAATTGGTTGTCATATTAAGTTTCTTTACTTCCTTAGCCTCCATAGGTGAAAGCCACCTGGGAGTTCTGTTTTCCAGTAAATCTTTATACCGTATCCATACATTATATAGTGCTTTCCTGACAATATGATTTTTGAAACCCTTATACACTTTAACCTTGTCATACCAGATATATGCATGCCAACCAAAATTATTGTCAAATCCTTCCAAATCTAGAATGTCTGCATTTTCAAGAAGTAGCCAATCTTTTAACCAGCAGAAAGCTGCCGATTCATAGTAAAGTCTTAAGTCCGGCAGGGCAAACCCCCCTCTTTCTTTAGAGTCGGTAAGTATCTTAAACTTAATTCTGGGCTTTTTGCCCTGCCAGACAAATTTAGATATGTCTTTCTGCCACTTCTTGAAACAGTCCAGTTTATCAACAATTTGTAATGTCTGAAACAAAAATAACATTCTAGGCAATACATTCATTTTGATCACAGCAATTCGACCTAACAAGGAAAGCTTCAGGTTTGACCATATTTCTAAATCCATATTTGTAGAGACAACCCCGTTCATAAGGGTGTGATTTTTCCACAGTTAAACAGTTCCTTTATTCATTTATTTTATCACTGTGGTGGTCTTGATACTTGTCAACAATTAAACATTTAAAAATCCCCATCAATTTCAGTGGGAATGATTTCAACCTATATGTTTGCCTTTATCACTTGCCTGTGCAAGTTCATTCCACAACAAATTTGTTATTCTTTAAAACTCTACAGGGCACTCTTTCTTCCTTTATTACATGTTGATACACCTACTCCTCTCTGGAATTTATAGAGGCTAAAATCAGAAGGTCAGCAATAACATTACAAGTAATAAGCCAGACTGCAAATAACATATAAAAACTAACAATAAAGCACAGCAATAGCAATGCCTAGTTTAAAATTGCCAAGGTTTGTTGAAGTCAGTGAGATACAGACTCATAGATAAACCAGTTAATAAAGAAGTCAGCTACCCAGCCATCCTGCTGGATGTTTGGGATTCCCACTGCCAGGTTACCAATCATATTTAAAAACTGAAAAATACAGATCAGCCTCATTTTAGAATGGTTGCAGCAGGAACATCAAATTAATATCAGTTATACCCTCATGGGCATAGCCAAGCGGGGCAGGAAGGGAAAGCTGTCTCCAATCAATAAAAATACATAGCAGACTGGGGTTCTGCCCCCCCCCCCAACAAAAGGCCTGCCCCCCACACACAACAAAAATCCTGGCTATGCCCATGTATACGCTCAAAACAAGCCAGCCTTCAAGTTTTTCCAAAGGCTTGCTTGAGAGTGGAAATATATGGATTTCTAAAACACAATACAGAACCTGAAGCTCTGGCTTTAAGATGCCCATCATCCAAAGTTATACTGAAAGCAGCTCTTAGGCTTCCTTATGTGAAGGAAGGAAAATCAATTGGGGGAAAAATAAAGCACTAGAGGGGGCTTTTAAATCAAAGCCTCTGCCTGCGATAAACGTATAACATATGGTTCCCTCAGTGATCTATCTTGCATTAAATGTTTTTTTATTTCAAGTTTACTTTGAGGCACCTTTATTCCTAGCAAAGGCCAGTTTTGAATGTATACAATCTTTGAAACAATTCCAATATTCACCAGTGTCAGGTTAATATGCTTAAAAGCATGGCTGTTCAGTAAATATCCATGCGTATGACTGAAATGTGATTCACATTTAGCTGAGAGTAAGCCCCACTGGACTCTGTAGAGACTACATCTGAGTAGATGTGCAAACTATGGATCTGCAATCCATAGTTCTTATTCTGCAGAAGCGATGGGGAACCTGTGGTACAGAATTTGTTGGATTCCAGCTCCCATCACCCCTAACTTATGGCCATGCTGACAAGCTGATGGGAGTCCAACAACATCTGAAGTTTCACAGGTCCACTGTCCCTGTTTTAGAGGTAACTCAGGGGGACTGACTGCTGGATAAGCATCAGTTGGTTAGACTGTATTACCACAACCACCATGGCCCTTTCCTCCTGGTAGGTTAGGCAGTTAGATGCAACAGGGAGGATTGGGGAGAGGTTTGCTGCAGATATGTGTTCCTGGGAAGAACTATTAAAATGTATTTGTACAGGGCATGTCTATATATAACCATGCTATAGGACAAAACCTCTTGGCACTGCATGTAGTGCATGCTTCTATAATGGGATGCACAGACAAAAAGCGGGAAAGAAAAGGAGTTTAAGAGAACATTAGTTGTGATTATGTAACCATCTTATGCAAGAAGTGATCTGGAAGTAGCTGGTAATGGTGCAAGACCTTCTGTGGGCTGATAATTGAAATGTTTCAGAATAAGTGGATTATATGAATGTTGCAGGCCACTTATCCAAAAAGAGCAACTGGACTGTGAAATCACTGTTCTAATGGGGGTGGGAAACCAAGTCAACAAGCATTTTTGTTTTGAAAGGACATTTTAACTCCCGGGCACAAACAGTGGATAATGCATTAGGGAAGATGGGAGGAATACAGCCGGCTTCTCAGGATGTCTAGAGACTATTGGAGTGGGGGTGTTATTTATAAGTTCTTGTTGGGGTCAATATTTAATTTTGGAGATGCGTTATTTTTGCTGGTTTTGGAAGACTATTTTTGCATTAGACTTTGTTTTGAATTATGCATGGAATGTTGAATTTTATTGTATATTTAATTAGATGTTTTCATTAATTTTAAATGTTGCTATATTTTTGTGACGATTAGAGTGAATTATGTGATTTATTTGATGTTGCAAGCTGCCTTGAGCATGGAAAGGTAGGCTTACAAACAAATGATGATGGTATAAATAAAAGGTTTCATGAGACCAGATTAATCCAAAGTGGGTTTAAATGATCCTACAGATGGCACTATATTTATAAATCTGGGGGAAGCCTACAGCAGTTGTGTGTGTGTGTTTAAAATTTGTAAAGTTTTAAGCATAGAAAAAAATATATTTATAATGGAAGTGCCATCACTTGATGGAGCATTCTCATTTCTATGGAGACTTCTTTCAGCAGTTTATGTTTTACATAGTGCGAAAGGATGGCAATTGCTATGGGAAGATAATGCTGCTCATTTGCTACATGGAGGAAGAAAACATCAATTTAGATTCATTTAAATAGCAAAAAGGAAAAGGAAATTTTACAATCACAACTTACTTCCTATGCGAATATTGATTACCAGGTGTGCAACACCGGGAAACACTTGAACTTCAGGTCTTGCTGACATTTGCTTTAAATAGCCAGTTCAGAATTAGGGAATGTGTTGTTCTTACCAAGCTCAAATTTATGCTATGCCAAAAGAAATAGAAGGATGTTGAAGATGTTTGCTGCAGAATGAAGAATACAGGTGGATATGTGAATCTGTGTAAAGACCTGAACTGGATGTATATGTTTAACACTGATATCGACACACATACACAGATGTATAAACAAAATAAGCAGAGGGGAAAGGCAGAAAAACAGGTTTGAAACTCATCCACACAAGCATCAAGTGAGTGGTCTGTGGAATGGAAGACATTTACATCCCAACATACCCAACAGTCCTGTAGTGACTATTGATTTTTAGGAACGAGATAATGTGATCTTTAAAAATATCTTGATCCAAGTAGTTCTGGGAACCCTCTCTGCTGAGCCAAGCAGAGTCTGCCAATGCCAACAAATTCCTGTTGCCAGCCACTCTTTTTACACTTTCTTAAAGCATCAGGCACTACCTCTGAGCTGATCTTTGTTGAAATCAATGGGACACCGTTCATAACAAATAGATTTGTGACGGAGGTGGCTGTCTGCTTTATATCCTCTTGTCATTACATTTTTCCTTCTCTTCTCCTATTTCGATCTACTCTCCACCATAAATTTTCAAATCTTCCACAGAACTGGTCTTTTATACACTGAAGTGTCAGTCTGCACCTGCATCTGCACCTGCACATGCCTTGCTGTTGAAGTGTCATGCATTAAGGGCTTAAATGACCTGGGGAGACGTACAGTAGCATATATTAGCCATTTGTGCATTTAGAATTCAGATGTGGCATCTTCTGTAGAAGAATACACCATGCTCCAACTTGCGTTCAGTTTCAAAATATAAACATAGGGATACTCTGAGGACATAGGAGTATATTTGGCATTCTAAATGACTCTGTTGTATTTCACGTCGTCTTCACCAGTTTAAACATGTCAGGAAATTGACTCATATTTTCCATCAGTAAAAAATGCATTGAGATACAACTTTTACAGAACGTGCCCTCCAAGACATGACATATTTGATATAAATGCAGAGCATACAGACTAATCCTCAATGTCTGTAGTTCCCAGTTAGCTAAATACTGTGGACTCTAGGCCTGGGCGATATCTCAATATATCACCCAGGACCAGTATGAGGAGCAGACGGCGATGTCGACTTCACTCAGCACTATAGAGCTGTTGAAACCACCAGTGTTCCTGAGTCCCTCTGCTAGCGACTTCCTCCAGCGAGCTTTGCTAGCAGAGGGACTGCGGTGGCAGTTTCACCAGCGATATATTGCTGAGTGAAACCACCATCCCATTCTGCCCTCATACTGCACAGAGGGAGAAAAAAGCCACAAGGCACCGATACAGCTTGTTCCTTCCTCTACATCTTTTAACCGCTCAGCTGAGAAGTTTGTGGTTGCCGCTCCCCTTGGCCGAGCAGGTAAAGGATCCCCCAGCCCAGTGCTGGCTGCCGTACAAGCTGGAGGAGCACTGGGCATGGCTCTGCTGGGGATGGGGAGGCCAAGGATCCTCACTGCTCTCCCTGCTTGTATAGCAGATATAGCACTACCAACCCTAGACAGTCCATGCCACAATTGTGCTTATGACACAATCCTACCCATGACTGTGCAAAAGTAAGTCCCATTGAGTTCAACTGGGCTTACTCCGGGAGTAAGCTCAGATAACTCAGAACGCCATGGGAGTAGCATATGGGACAAGGGTGGTGCTGTGGTCTAAACCACTGAGCTTCTTGGGCTTCATAATCAGAAGGTCAGCGGTTCAAATCCCCGTGATGGTGTGAGCTCCCGTTGCTCGGTCCCTGCTCCTGCCAACCTAGCAGTTCGAAAGCACGTCAAACTGCAAGTAGAAAAAAAGGTACTGCTCCGGCAGGAAGGTAAATGGCGTTTCTGTGTGCTGCTCTGGTTCACCAGAAGCGGCTTAGTCATGCTGGCCACAAGACCCGGAGGCTGTACGCCAGCTCCCTCAGCCAATAAAGCGAGATGAGCGCCACAACCCCAGAGTCAGCCACGACTGGACCTAATGGTCAGGGGTCCCTTTACCTTTACTTTAGCAGTTTGAAAGCAGGCCAGTGCAAGTAGATACAGTAAACAGGTACCGCTGCGGTGGGAAGGTAAAGGGCGTTTCTGTGCGCTCTGGTCATGCTGTCTGTGGACAAATGCTGGCTCTCTCAGCCTGAAGCAAGATGAGATGAGCAAGGCGCCAAATAGTCGCCTTTGACTGGACTTAACCGTCCAGGGATCCTTTACCTTTTCCCTTTACCTAGCACAGGCAGAGAGGCGCTTGCTTCTGTTTTCCACTGGTGCGCCTGCCCTAAGAGGGATGAAGCTGCCGAGCAGCAGCACGAGAGCGAAAGCCCTTCCTCTGGCGACCACACCTCCGCTGCACGCTCAGGCCACCGCCTCTGCGCGGGTGGGCTCACGACGCCTACAAGGCCGGGACAGGGCAGAAATCCTGCGAGGTGCTGGGGTGGGGTCCTGAGCCTTTCTTCATGGACTGGACAGCCCTGCATTCCCACTCGCCCGCCTCCAGTCCTCAGCCACACACAACTACTGGACTCCTGCCATTCACACACCCGCTGTCTTCCTTTCCGAGATATTAACACGTGGGACGCCGCTCGCCCACCTAGAAACGTGCCTCGCCCCTTCTGCGCCTCCCCACCCGTTTCCCGCTTGTGCTACCTCCGTCCGCCAACAGCGGCAGCAACGGAGCGAGCCTTCTTCCAAGGAGCTGTCCATGACCTCATGCAGAGCCGAGCCTTCCTTTCCTCTCACCTCTGCGCGTGTGTGTGAGGGACAGAGAGCTCCTATAATAATCCCCGCGCTGGTGCGCTTCGCTCTCTTCCCGCCCCCGACAGATACGGAGACGCGGGCGCGCGCATACACACACACACACACACACACACACAGAGAGAGAGAGAGAAGAGGCTCAGCCTGGAGGCTGGCGCTGCACTAAGCCGGGCGGCTGCGGCGCGCCTGAAGAAGCGCCCCAGCTCTCCAACCGCCAGGGCGCAGCGAGGGAGCCGAAGCAGCGGCGGCGGCGGCGGCCTCCGACTTTTTCGGGGAAGGTCATTCATTGACCAGTCGCGTGCCCTTCTTCCCGCCCTTCTCCTCCTGTCTGTCTCTCTCTCTCTTTCTACGCCACCCCCCATTGCAGCGCCCAGCCTATTGCAGGTTCGGAGGCGGGCTGCTGAGGGAATCCGGGCGTGCTGTTTTGGCCGGCGACGAGACCAGCTCTCCTTCTCCCCTCTGGCCGAGGCTGCTGCGAGAAGGGCGGCTGCAGGCGGGACGGAGGAAGGTGAAAGGAAGAGGCGAGAGGGACCTCGGGGCATGAGCAGCCCCGCTGGAGGCCGGCAGCTGGAGGAGTAGCAGCAGCAGGAGGAGGCGGCGGCGGCGGCGGCGGCTGCTGCTGCTGCCAGACCCAGCACGGCGGGACTGGAAGGAGAGCGGCACGGGGACAGCGAGGAGGACAGGAAGGAGAAGCCCCCGAGCGGGAAGATGGCTTCCCCCACCTCCCCGGGGGTCCCTGGAGGCGGGACATCGCCCCAAGCCAGCCAGCCACGCCTTCGGCAGGTGGGTGCGCTCACACGGCCCTGGGGAGGAAGGGCGGGAAACGCCCTCGGAGGGGCGCTTTTACCTCAGGCTGCCGCAGCCGGAGGCGCGAACGGCCTCTCCGCGGACGCGCGCAGTCGTTCACTCACCCGCCCTGCGGCTACGAGCTTAACTTGCACCTGTTTGAAGGAACCATCTTGCGAATGGGTGGGATGGGGTCTGCTTGGAAGTCCAGGGCTTTGGGAAAACAAACTTAGACTGGCAGGTGCAAGGGGGTGGCGGGGGGAACGGATGCTGTGAGTCACACGCCGGGCTCCAGCTTCCACCCATCCCACCGCTCTACCTGTCCTCTGTCTCTTCATGTTGCCCACACTGTCTGGCAAAACCACTCAAAACGGCGGTGATCTTTTTAATACGTTGGTCATCAGGACAGACGCTACTTATTTAATATATTTGCACCCCACCTTTCTCCCTTCACTGAACTTAACATGGTCATTTAGGGGCTTTTCAAGTGGGCACCCACCCAGATCTAATGGCTCCTTAGCTTCAGCAGGGTGACTGCACCATAAGCCATCAGCCCCCCCCCCCCCCCCACAGCACACCTTGATATGGACATCTAGCCTATGAGAAACTAAAACACTGTTTAGGCTTGTCAGACAAGTATCTTGACTTAAGTAATGGCACATGGTCACCGTACACACTGTGTTGTAGTGAAAGAACAAGCTTAGTGGAAGAACAAGTCCTTGACATTTCCAGGCAGGGCTGGGTATGCTCCCCATCTGAAACCCTAGAGGGTGACTGTCAGTCAATGTCAGTCAATGTTGACAACCCTGTATAAGGCACCTTGCTATGACAGATGTTAGCATAGTAGTTTTCCCTGACTGATAAGAGCCTACAGACCTTATGTGCATGCAAGCACCTACCATGGTGCTACAGCTGCATAATACTACAGGCTGACGTGCAGTGCAGACCATTAGCCAGACACAACATTTCGCAGATTTCTTTGCAGACACATGATACAGATACTACTATATACAAACACATAGCATGGCAACCCACACGCCAAATACTGCAGCACTCCCTCCCTCTAGAGAACTGTCCTGATCCTACACAAAACAAACAGAGTGTTGCATGGCTTACAGACCACACAAAAGATATAGCAAGGCCCATCTGCACATTTATACTGATTGGCACTGTGCCTGGCCCGGCACTCACTTAAGTCCAGCAGTGGGTAGTTCCCACATGAAGGATTCAGCTCAAGTGCTTCATTCTGACATCGTAAACAATTACCCGTTTCCCATCAAACATCTGACCAACTACGTACTGGCAGCACCAACCATTCAAAGAAACTAACCATCTCATAGATGAAAAGATCAGATGGAATAAAAAATTCATTGAGGTACAAAACGCATTGCTTGCAGATCACAGGCCAGTCAAAGACAACACAACTGCAGACAGCATGCTGCATGGCACAAAAAGAGCTATGCTGTTTGACAGACATAAATAAGCACTACCTGCCTTACACAGACACGCCATAGCCAACATGTTATTGAGGAATGCAGATTGCAGTTTACACTGTGCATGACAATTGCTGCAGTCTTTGCGTGTCTGTGGATGAAAGTGGAAGTGTGTCACAGAATCAAGAAAGTATTGCTGATGCATGGGGAGTGCAGGGGTCTGAATTCTATATTTTGCTGCGTATGCTGCCACCATGCATTGTTATACTACGAAGATAGTGAAGTTTGGCTCTGGTATAGGTAACAGAGAAAGATTCTTTCCTTGGTTACCAGCTCACCCTGGATTTTGTCATTGGTAAACAACACAGGAGACGACAGGAAGGGAAATGTCATTTGCAAGAGGTCTGAGCTGCAGTACCAGCAAAGGAGAGATTTCAGTGAGTGTTGAAAGTTTATAAACATGAAGGTTATATTAGGCCTTCAAAACAAAAACAAAACGACTCTTGAACTTCTAGTGTAACAATTTTACTGATACAGAGCTGGATGTAGGCTTAGTCATGCTTAGAGCACATTCACTGAAATGAAAGGGACTTGGAATACTGTAGGTACACAGTACCTGGACAGCTCATTTGAATTGTACAGAAATTCATACTGCCCTTGATTTTTTCATTCTGTTTCATAACAGAATCCTTTCCCAACCCCACCTTTCTGTTGCCTTACTTCCTTTCACATTTTCTCCTTTTACTGATATAAACTGACTCATGAGAAAAGGTAATGTCTAGCTATGTGATCTGATTTTTAATGAATGTGGTCTTCAGTGACATCCATTAAATTGTCTAAAATGAATTTGTCTGCTGCAGAGAACAGAGCTCTGCAAAATTCTATTAAGATTCTGACAGTAACCACATGCCTTTGTCAAATGTGTGTGTGTGTTTGTATAATAAAACACAGATATTAAAAGTGATATCTGTCACCTTTTGCTTCAATTTATTTCTGCCAGAATTCTAGTTTTCATACTGATACCTTATAGCAAATGATATTTGTTCATATCAAAAACTAATTGATGAACAGCTGTTGTATACTTTCAGTTTTTATAGTTGGACTGCAGCTATGCACAGATGCAAGTTGCTAATTAATAATACAACTTTTCCAATAGTATTTTCTCCCATGCATTATTCCTCTGCATATATCTTATTGAACAAACAAAAAAGTAAAATAAGGCGAGAGAGATACCTTGCAGGGAACTGATGCATCAGTTTGCATATATATTTAAATGTTTGCTAGAATTGTTTGTCATTCTCCACCTGGCCTGATTTTTATCCAGTGTGATACAACAGAAATGCTGCCAACTTCATACTTCTAAAAAGCATACACATATATGTGTACACGTATTTTGGAAGTGCTTCAGAAGAAGCTGAAAAAGAAAGGGACTGCATTCTTGAAGGATTACAGTTTGATTATAGGTGCCATGTTGGGGTTCCTTCTCTTATATATTAAACTCATTTGTCAAGGAATTATAGGGTAACGTAAAAGGGTTTGGTGTTTGGATTACTGTTAAAAATGCAGATGATTTTTTATAACTATTAGCAATGACTCTGTATTGAAAGATGAGGCTGGAACTTCATAATTTATTTCTGGCTCTGGTCAGAAACACCATTATAACAAACTCTTTTAACACTTCTTCTGGCACTTTGTATTTCACTGCCAGCTGGAAACTGGAAGTGGGGGTAGGGAGAGAACTGAACTTGTACCAGACCTTAATTTTAGAAGCAAGAAAAGTAATTGCAAAGTTATTTGGATCAAGTAATCTTATTCTTCCTTAGGAGGGCAGTCCAGGGAAAATAGGAGGCATTGGGCCTCCTTCTCCAAAGGTCAATCAGCTCTCACCACAGAGAGGAAGATATGCTAGGAGCATAGGAAGGTCTGTTGGTCCAAGTAGCTCACTTTTGTCTACATTGATGGCAGCTGCTGTCCAGGGTTTCAGGTAGGGGTCTCTCCTACCTACCTGGAGATGCCAGAGATTGAATTTGAAACCTTCAGCTTTCAAGGCAGATGCTCTACCATTGAGCCATGGCCTTTTCTCATCCCCTTCCTTGAAATGTCCACATCCCTAACTCAATAACAACATCGGTAGAGCAAAAAATGGGGAGATCACCAGAAGAAGGGTTGGATCCGAAGAATTCCATGCCTTCCCAGTCTGTCAACCTGTCGCAAAACCAGAGATTTGTTTTTCCATTCATTGTTTCCAATGGAAAGGGAATAGTTCTAGAAGAAAATCATTTAAAAGAAATCTGAGTGCTCCTTTGCCCTCTCTTCTGCTCTGCCAGTGAAAGCCCAGCAACTTGTCGGATGAGGTTTAATAACTGACTTAATTTCCCCAATTCCCTAGCTTCAGGATTGCATCCGAAATGTGCTTTCCAGCCTTCTAAAAGAATAAGACTGAATTTGCAGAAGATGTTTGGTTTGTTATGGGTTGGTGCCTGGAAACTGTGACTTCAGTTGTGGAAGTGCTGTAGAGGGTGTCCTCTGACTGATAAGGTATATGCATTGATACAGATTGTGAATGCTAAGGCTGGAACTGTGAACAGCAAGTAGCAAGTGGATTTAAAAGACTCTGGTGCATAGATTAAAATTACTTCAAATTTTATAATGTTTTCCCCTTCCCAAACTATATTGTTGGTATTAACTAGCTTGTGAAACTTTCCTGTGTTTAATGACATCAACATTAAGGCAATCGTGTTAATTTCATTGGGACTGTGAGATATCTTGGGCTGGATCCAACTAATGAGTCCTGTCAGTGAAAGCCCATAAGTAAGCTTTTCCCCATCTACTCATGTGCACCCTTCTCCAAACAGGGCCAGTGTTTGTGTCAGGAGAACCACCAGAACAGTACATGGAAGGGAGGAGAAGGGGGATCATTTCATCTGCAGGGCTGGCTTGTCCATGAGATGGACTGAAATAGATGCCTCAGGTAGCAGAATCGAAGGGGTAGCGCTGCTGCATGCACTCTGCCCACTGCTGCTTCCGGGTTCCAACAAGATCTTGTAAGAGTCCTGCAAAATCTCACAAGATCTCACTGGAAGCTACAGCCACTTCTCCTCGCTTCTCCAATGCCACTCCAGGTACCCTGCCCATCCCCCACCGCAACTGCAGCTTCTGGTGAGATCTTGCATGAGCCCTGTGGAGCTCTTGCGAGATCTCACTGGAACCCAGAAGTTGCTGCCGTGTGACCCCAGTAAGTGAGGCTTCAGGGAGGCAGTGAGGGGGTATGAAGGACAGCACTTCCCTGTTTCTCCTCAGGTGGCTAAACGGAACAGGCCACCCCACCATTTGGCAAGCTGAAATGCTTGCTGTGATTAAACAATTGATACAGCAACAAGGCTAAATTACTCCCCTTAGCTCAGGATGAGAAACATTGTTCATAAGATTAAGAACCAGAGGAGCAAAGGGTGCAGGAAATTGTAGAAAATATACTCTTCCTGGTTTTCTAGTGATTTCTCAGGCCCCAACTCCTTGCTTAGCTAGGAGTGGTATACAGACATTATTGGATCTGGCTACCTACTCCTAGACAACCATGGGGCACCTGATGCTAACAAGGCCTTCAGCTTGGGCTTAGTTGGTCAACCTGTGTTTCTCTTTGACACCTGTATTTTTCCTGATTTTCCTTCCTTTGATATGGACAGCTTATGCAGAGATGAAACCTAGACCACAACGACCACAAGAACAGTGGTCTCACTCTGTAAAGGGATAAATAGGGCAAGCTAGTTTAACTACTGAAAATAGTTTTGGTAAAGCTTGACTCATTGCATTCATTTTTAATATTTGATGCCTTCAACACACCACAGGTTTAAATAATAGCTTATTGGATCATATGGATGAAATGTTGACTAGTTTGTAAATTTTCCAGAAATGAACAAAGTGAACTACATTTTGAAAGAATATGCCTTCTGAATAGCCTTGGATGGATTTGAAAGTTGATTAGATAGATTTGTGGAGGGTAAGGCTGTTGATGGCTATTAGTCATGGTGGCTATGTTCTACCACCACAGTTAGAAGAAGAAGAAGAAGAAGAGTTTGGATTTGATATCCCGCCTTTCACTCCCTTTAAGGAGTCTCAAAGCGGCTAACATTTTCCTTTCCCTTCCTCCCCCACAACAAACACTCTGTGAGGTGAGTGGGGCTGAGAGACTTCAAAGAAGTGTGACTGGCCCAAGGTCACCCAGCAGCTGCATGTGGAGGAGCGGAGACGCGAACCCGGTTCCCCAGATTACGAGACTACCGCTCTTAACCACTACACCACACTGGCTCTCTGGTTATAAGCAGTGTGCTCTCTGGTTATAAGCAGTGTGCCTCTGAATATTAGTTTCTAAGAATCACAGGTGGGGAGAGTGCTGTTGCTGTCAGGCTCGGATTGTTGGTTTCCCATAGGCATCTGGTTGGCCACTGAGAACAGGCTGCTGGACTTGATATAGACCTTTGGTCTGGTTCAGCTGGTCTCTTCTTATGTACCTTGGCTTGGTCTTAAGGAATGGGAGGAGGTTATGTGATTCTTCAAGAGATGGTTCCTGAAGCTACACAAAAGGTAAAAGCAGCAGTGTTTGCTCATAAGAAGAATGAACCCAAAATCTGTATCAGGGCAATAACTTTATTAGGCCAACAGAAGTTTTTGCAAGCTTTTGAACTCTCCACAGCTGATCATCAGGCTAGATCAGGGTTTCCCAAACTTGGGTCCCCAGGTAGTTTTGTACTCTATTTCCTAGCATCCCAGCTACTGGTCTTGCTAGCCAGGGGTGATGGGAGTTGTAATCCAGAAACAGCTGGAGACCCAAGTTTGGGAAACCTTGGGCTAGATGGTAAATAAAGCAAAGTGGTGGGGAATTAGCTGCAGTTACTGCTTTTCCCTGAAGTGTTTGATGAGGAAGAAGGTGATGCTCCTACTTTCCTGCTCCTCATCACCTACCTGGATTGTTTCATTCTGTGGGTATGAATGCCACAAAAATACGTAAGGTAGAGTTGGTTGCTGACTGGGGCCTTTAAATGTCAGAAATTGCAAGACCTCTGAAATGAAATAGTACTTAGGGGTTATCATTTTTCTAGTTTATTTTAAAGCACTCAGGTCAGGTACATGAAATTATTTCTTATTAGGCATTCTCTAAATGTTACTGTAGACTGTCTAATTCACTAGCAGTACAACAGCTGTCACTCAACAGGGCAACTGAAAGTAACGGAAGATCAAGGGTGATGCTGAGATTTGAGCTGACTGCACAATTTAAAAGAGACGCTAACTAGCAAATGCATGGAGATAAAAATAGTAACTCAACCTGTTAAGTAGTGCTGCCACCGCCTCTGGATTAGGTGGATGACTTGGGATAAACTAGATGCGACACAAGAGTTCTATTTCATAGGAATGTAGGATGCTCAATAATGTCTACATGGTTTTCTCTCAGTCCTATGTGAAGATGCCAGAGATTGGACCTGGGACCTTCTGCATGCAAAGCAGATGCTCTACCAGGGAGCCATAGCCCTCCCCAAATATTGTCTAATCTGATCTGACTTGCATCTGCTCTCCAAGGTCTTTTCCACCACGTTACTGTTGTTGGCATGCAACCAAGGAAATGGGGGTAATTGGCAGGCCCCCAGCTGGTTCCAGCCCACCGGCCGGTGTGCCAGGCAAACTCCAATTCTTGGTGCAGCATGAATCTGCGAACCAAGCTTCAGAAGCTAGGGCACGCTACTCAGCAGAGTAAACGCTATGCAACAGAAGTGGCAGGAGAGGCTGTGTGAGCATATTTACAAGCAGTTTATTCTGCATAAATCAGGACAAAAGGAAACATGTCTGATCTCCTTCGTGTCCAAAGCAAGACAGCTAAAGCAAAAGCTATACACAAACGGAAGTTCCCAGCAAGCTGTGCTGGAGTGTAAACAGGCATGTGACATGCAACAATCCACACGTCTGTTCTTAAGGTGAAACGGAATATCCCAACAACCTGAGCCCTTTCACAGGAGGTGTCTGGATGAAGGACTGTTCTAACTCTCTGCTCTATACTGTCCACTAAAAAATGCCTCCTGCTGATTTCCCACCCATAGAAGGAAAACATCCCTTCCAATACCTGTACCTTAAGCGGCCATTCCCCACCTGCCCATCCTCTGTTCACATAGGCAGCCTGCCATGGCTGCTTTTGGATGAAGACATCATGGAGGAAAGTAATGTGTAACTCCGTATCATATCTAATTTGGCTGTGAGCAGTCTCTGATGCAATTGGTTGAGCATCTTGTTACCAAATTGAAGAGTCCCCGGAGTGCTGAATTTAGCTGGTGACATTCTTCTTTTTTTCCGGAGGTGGAGGTGAAAATGAAACTGTGAAGAATGAAGCAAAGGGTGTCAGGATGTATTATCTAGTGCCAGCAACTCAGCATTGTGAGTGAGACAGAAATAACAGCATGAGCAGCAATACTTGTACAGGCACTACCTGTCCAATAATAAATATATTATCCACACTTGCAGCCAGAAAAATAGTTTCATGCACTGTCAAATGTTTCACATATATACACACACATATATTTCCAGGGAAAGCCAACATGGTGCCCTCAATATGTTTTGGATTATAATTTAGGGTTGCCATAATTCAAAAAGTAAAAACCAGGAAACCACCAAAATTGTTGAGGGTCTGGAGGGCACTACATTGGCTACTCCTGTTCTATTTTAATATCAGGTCAAGTCTCTGAGTATCTTGGTTTTTTGTAGCCAAAAGAACTGGACCCATATACAAGGGCATAGTCATACCTAGGGATTGGCGAAACCAGCCCCCCACTGGGGGTACAGGCCCTGGTGTGTGTGCAAAAATCACTTACCAGGCATTGGAGTCCTCTTGTGACACACACACACACACACACACACACACACACACACACCAGCTCAGAACTCCAGCACATGCTTTGTCTGCAGAAGGAACCTGCTGGGATCTTCAGTAGGAAAAGCTGCTGTTGCAGTAGATGCAGGAGGGGATGAAAAGTGGTCCTCAAGTGGATTCCAGGCAGACAGCAGTGTGGGCACCCTATCCATCCTGAAGGAGACACCTTTCTCCTGTCTAGGCACCCTCGCCTGCTTCTCATATTTTTTTTTCTGACAGGGGGACGCCAATACAGCTCCTTGCCAAGGGACACCTTGGTATGCTTCTGCACAAGAGAAAGGCATTGACAGACTTCAGGGGAGGGGGGAATGCCTGAGATCTTCAGAAACAATTGCATTGCATTGTTTTGTTTTTATGGTGAAATTCCTAAAGGGAGAACCCCAAAAAAATCAAATGAGGACTCAGTGCGGATGGGATCCTAACTGATTATTGGGGGAGGGGTGAGAAAAATGGGTGAGAAGGGGATAGAGAAACTGCAAAAGGAGGTGGTAGGAAAAGACACATATAATCTCATTGTCTGAATAGGTAATTTACTGATTCATTTTGAGAAGCTACAGCAGATGGCATGGTGATGGTGGCAGCTCCACTCAACTAACCTCCCAACAGCTGAGTCACTGCTGCTTACTAGGAAGGAGAGTGAAGGGCGAGGCAGCAGGGTACTCTCTCTCATGCATAGGAGGTCCCAAATGCCCACTAATTTTCATGCTTCCCATGTCCCACGCTGTTCCTCAAAGTCTGCTTTTTAGGGGGTATCTTGGGGTGTGGGTGGGCTGCAGCAGAAGAACGAATTGGGGAGCCTCATTCTGCAAACCCAAGTCTATTCATGGTTCTTATGATGCAATAGCAAGTTTATTATGAACATATGAACTTTCCTCATACAGAGTGAGCTGCCATAAATGGTTGTTGGGCTGCAATTAATCTGGTTATCTGTACAGCAGGTGGGCAGATTTCTGTCTTGTGGGATCTCCTTTTTAAAAAACTAGTACCCTGAAATCCACTAAGTGGAGCCAGGTGCAAAACATTGGATCAGGTGAACACACATATCCTAAGAACTAAGGAGCAGGGTGTTGCTGAACAACTGTTCAGCCCAGGAATTTGTCATCAGTACCAGAACCAATCTCACAAGCGCTTTAGCACACAAATTCACTCTTTTTCAGCAAACTATCAGTAGTGAGGTGGAGAAAGCTTCTTTGCTGCTGCTATTGTTACGTAATTAGGAGTCAGAAATCCTTGCTGATCTACTGCAAATGACCTGGAGATCTCCCATTACATTCCAAGCTGCCTTCTTCTCACCTCTCCCTTTATAGTATATCCCCCATTAAACCACTCTCTTTCAAAACAGGAATCTTTTGACTTTTCTGGCACCGCTGTGATGCAGGAGAAAGATGTTCATTAGCTTTGATTTAATGGAGAGAAGCAGATAGCCAGTTGGGAGAAAAGCTTTGGTTGCCAGACATAGCTGTCTAGAATGTGCGTGGCCCACGTAGAGGGCACGGGAATAGGCCAGTCTCCATGAGGCAAAAGCCTCAGATCAGTTTGCTCTGAGTCCAGGGAAGAACCTTGAGGGAGGCACCAAGGAAAGAATGGAAACAAGCTATGTTAAATGTGCAGGTGCACAACTTGCGGTTTGATTCCAGTGTGGCTCTTGACAGGTTAAGCAATTAATCCATCCCTAGTTAAAAAGAATTAAATGGGTTGTTTTGGAAGGTCATATGTTTACAGTGGTACCTCGGGTTAAGTACTTAATTCGTTCCGGAGGTCCGTTCTTAACCTGAAAATGTTCTTAACCTGAAGCACCACTTTAGCTAATGGGGCCTCCTGCTGCTGCCGTGCCGCCGGAGCATGCTTTCTGTTCTCATCCTGAAGCAAAGTTCTTAACCCGAGGTACTATTTCTGGGTTAGCGGAGTCTGTAACCTGAAGCGTATGTAACCCGAGGTACCACTGTATAGGAAACAGCATCAGCTTGAGAAACTTTCTCTGAGGAAGAATTTTGGATAGCTTGAAAACCTACACACTATTTTGTGATGTTGCGGTTGGCCTCATAAAGGCATTGCCCTGATATGGATTTTGGCATGTGAAGTTTCTCTTCTCAGTAAGCTTAAGCTCTTATTCCTCCCCCACCCCATTTTTTTCCTTTCCTCTTTACAGCCCAAACCTAAGCATCTTTAATCAGACATAAATCCCACCGAGTTCCATGCAACTCACTCCCAAGTAAGATTTCAGAAGATTGCTGCCTTAGCCTTTCAATTTAATTAAATGGGGTTTTCCCTCCTGTATTCGTCTTCTAGCACGCTCCTGGTAAAACAAAATACAAAGTTGTGGACCAATTACCATGCCTTGTGAACTTCATGTGTAATCCATGACTACCAGATCCCTGGTGGGTGATCAGTGTCTCATTCAGTGATGGATTATAGGCAACAATCTTGGGCCTGTGTGCTTTGTGAAGTATGAATTATCATGTAAGATCCAGTCTTGGGATTAATGTTTGAAGTTGGATTTTCAGTAAATGGTCTGATAACACTGTGAAATAATAGTTATGTGTGTTTTTCCTTCCAACTTCTGGGACCAATTATGCGTGACTGTTCCACATTTTTTTGTTGGTAATCAAATCAAAGCTGCGGTTGAGTCATACATCACAGCTGAGATTCCCACTATGGGGAAAAAAAATCTGACCACAGTGACATTGTGCAGTCTGAGAACTTTGTATTTTTCATTGCATCCACTTGCACAGCTCTTTAAAAAAATGAAAAAAAGAATGCCTGCGTGGTTGTAAAATATTCTGGTTTATCTGCGTGCCTTCATTGCTCCCATTGAATATGAGGAGCACAATGGGGCAACGACTTGAGACTTCCCTATGTTAAAAGAATCTTTGTTTAGGCAACAAAAGATTCATTCATCAAAAAAGCCTGCAAAACATTTGAGTGTTTGCTGTGTTAACTCTTTTAAATTCAGTTGTGCTGCTGCATTCTAGACTAATCTGTTGTCCTTTCTAGTACCTGAGCTTACTGTTCCTCAGCAACTGCATTTACTGGTGACCTATGGAAGGTTGTTTAGCCTCATAGTTCTTATTTCTGCCTATTAAGCGTTATTAATACCAGCAAAAACTGCTTGAGTGCTTTGCAGATTGCTCTTCCTCATTTTTCGAGAGTATCTGGCTTGACTCACTTGTGCAATCCACCTCAGTCTTTTTACCAATTTTTAACTTTTTTTGCCAGCAGTTTTGCCATGAAATACACTGTTAGCATCTGTCCCTGTCTTTTGCACACATTCTGGGGACAAGAACTAAGTTAATTCATAGGAGGATTGTTGTGTCTGTTAAGGTGAGGAGGGGGCTAGACTAGATGACCCCAGAACCTTTTTCAGCCCTTGCTTGTGTTCAGATTGGTTCACAGACAGTACCCCATTGTTTGTTATTTGATCATATGACTACAGTCTTCCTGGGTCTGCCATCCCTATGGGTTCTATTTATAGCCCTGTAGCCACAACAAATCCTCTGAAAACATGCGGGTTTTCTCTTCTGCTATGTATCGGAAAACCTTGGTGGAATCAGACTGACTCCTGCATGCTGCTTTGGTCAGAAATTCCTGCTTAGTTCCACTATTAGGCTTCAAGTGAGCTGCTTTTATTTTTGTTTCTCCTAGAAGAGTACACAAGGGCGGGTGAGGGGTGAGAGAGGAAATACTGTCATTACTGGAAAGCCACTCTTTTTCCTTGCAAACAGCTGGTGCCTGTGTTAATAAACTCAAGGGCAACTGCTTGCACATACAAAATCAAAAAGAAATGCTCTGTAGCTCTGTGAAAAATTTTCTGTGAAGCTTCTCTGTGTGTTTTGGGACTGCTGCTTCTTCTGTTGCTGCTGACTGATGAATACAGCGGGAATGTGTCCTTGTTGATCCTTGTGGGCCTCTCAGCAGCTTTTTGTACTTAATCAGCTCTGCAGGGATGGCCCTTCCATTAGTAGGATGAGGCAAGTCACATCAGGTGGGGAATCTTTGGCCCACCAGATGTTACTAAACTACAGCTCCCATCATCCTTGATTATTGGCCATGATTTCTGGGGCTGCTGGGAGTTCTCGTTAAGTAAATATTTGGTGAAACAAAAAAACCACAACTACCATCACTGTTCTAAGTAGTCTGGAACAGGGTGTATGGCATTTGAATCTGCTCAGTCCCTTATTTCTTCCTTAGAGGCCTTTCACTGGTACCCTACTTTTTGGGGTGCTCTTTCAGCTAACTAAGGTGGAATCTACACACATATAAAAACCATTATGAAAATGATTTTTTAAAAAGCGTTTTAAAAAATCCATCCAATTTTCCATAAGGCTCACCATCGCCATCTAGTGTCACATTGTATATTGTACTTAAAACACACTTGAAACATTTTATGTGGAGCTGTATAGCTGAGTCCTAGGTCGAAGATGACTGTGCCTGATAATCTTATCTCTTGGTTATTCACTTTTTTTTTTTTAATTTACTCTTGTCACCTTTAACATTGTTTCAGTTTACCTATCTTTGAACTGGGACTTGGGTGAGTTTGGAAATTGGATTTCAAATATTATAAGCCAGATAAAATGGTAATAAATGATTAAGACACTTTAGATGTACTTCCCAAAAGAGATGCATATGTTATCCTCCCATGATTAAATTATTGTTTAATTAATCATTGTTGGATGACTTACCGGTGAATACGTGAACCAGTGATGTGCAGCTGTAGATGGTATAAGCTCATGGCAAGGGTCCTGTCTGCAATGCTTGATCTGTGATGGCTCATACACAGATGATGATCACCCCAGGATGTTACAGTTGTCAAGTGTTGACTATGCATGTGTGAATGAGCTCATATTCTTTGACGAGAAGGGGAATTTTTATGACTGGATGAAGATCGAGAGAAAAGTAATACGCCACCTTAGCACAATGTTTGCCTCTAAAATGCAACTTCAGAGTTAGCATGCAGAATTTCACACTTTTCTATACGGGAGCCCATTTCGAAAAGATGCAGAAGAGGGGAAAACAAAACTTTTGGATAAGGTTATTATGCTCAAAGTGGCAGCATACATGGTTCTCCCCGTCCCCATTTCATTCTCATAATGTAGGTTAGGCAGCAAGTCGCCCTGAAGGACTCCCAGGAACATCTGGTCCAACCCCTGCAATGCAGGAATATGCAGCTGTCCCATATGGAGATCGAACCTGCAACCTGGGCCTTATCAGCACCATGCTCTAACCAACTGAGCTATCCAAATACACACACACACACACACACACACATATATATATATTCCTAATGGAAGTAATAGATAGATCTACAGCCTGATTAATGAATTCACACTTTTTAGTCAATTAAAAAATGTTTCTCAATTAAGTAATTTAACCAATTAACCAATTCAATGTGTGGTCCTAGGGTTGTATCATTCCATTAGTGGAAGGACTTTATGGGGAATGGATGTAGCTCAGTGGTGGAACATCTGCCTTGCATTCAGAAGATCCCAGCTTCAGTCCCCAGCATCTCCATGTATGGTCAGGAGAGTTCCCTTCTTGAAACCCTGGGGAGCCACTGCCAGTCAGTGCAGACAGTACTGAGCTGGATAGACCAGTGGTCTGAGTCAGTTTAAGGCAGCTTCCCATGTTTCTATGACTTCTGTTTATTCAGAAGTCTTCTTTCCCTGCATGCCACCTGAACTGCTCCACTGCCCAATCTGCTCTGGACTTCATTGGATACAACCCCTAATCTTTACCCTTAAAGCCTTTTATTTATTTATTAGCTTCTTAAAATGTTTGCATTGTATATGTGCTGTGATTTAGCCAAGATGTCACATTCACTTGAAGCACTATATCGCATGATGTGTCAGTGCATACAGATGCCATACGTATGAGGAAATATTTTATATATTTTTTAAAAATACAGTGTTTGCAAATGAGGACAATCTGAATCATTCTCCATGGACCACTTTTAACCCTTCTGTTCCCCCATTCACTTCTCATGAAGCCACTAGAAATTCAGAGGAAGCATGATGGACAGGCCTACCAATCCAAGCACTCCCTCTTCTCGATTGGTAGCCCTGCATATTTTGAAAAAGTATTTCCGCATATGTGCAGCATTTAGTGCTTCCCCCCAGCCTTTCGAATCAAGTCACATAGGTATTTCAGGTCCTTCTCAAGGTACCCTTTGGATATGTTTAATATTTTGTGTGTTCATCCATGCAGGTTGTCCGAAAAGATGACTCAGATGGAGGGAGATGCACTCAACTACCAGTCTCTGGAACCACTGCATCTCCTCCTAAGTGTTTTTTAATCTCATTTACATGACATTTGCTATAGTGCATGCTCTGTAAGAAAGCAAATGGTGTGTGTGATTCAAGCTTCCCAAATTCTACCTATTTGGCTTTGCTAAGAGATATCATGTTACTAATTACCAAATGTTTTACTAAGGCAGCTATCCAAACAATTTTTCATTTGATCATAATCCCGTGTTGTTCCTCCTTCTCTGGAAAGTCAGTCTTCACACTCCAGACTCTCAAGAAGTAGTTGTCTTTTCCATACTTCCAACATCTAAGCTCCCTTTGCTTCCTTCTGTGTCTCCACTTTAGCTGGCTGTGCGGTGCTCAGCCAGTGACCCTGTTTGGTTTCCTCCATCCCTTTTGGATGAGTTAGGTCCAGTTGTAAAATCTGCTTGATTTACAGTTCATCCACCCCACCCTAAGCATTTTCTTTCTCTAGAAATAAGCTTCATTAAGGCCAGTAGGGTTTGTTGTTGTTGTTGTTTAGTCGTTTAGTCGTGTCCGACTCTTTGTGACCCCATAGACCAGAGAACGCCAGGCACTCCTGTCCTCCACTGCACCCCGCAGCTTGGTCAGACTCATGCTGGTAACCTCGAAAACACTATCCAACCATCTCATCCTCTGTCGCCCCCTTCTCCTTGTGCCCTCCATCTTTCCCAACATCAGGGTCTTCTCCAGGGAGTCTTCTCTTCTCATGAGGTGGCCAAAGTACTGGAGCCTCAGCTTCACAATCTGTCCTTCCAGTGAGCACTCAGGGCTGATTTCCTTCAGAATGGATAGGTTTGATCTTCTTGCAGTCCATGGGACTCTCAAGAGTCTCCTCCAACACCATAATTCAAAAGCATCAATTCTTCGGCGATCAGCCTTCTTTATGGTCCAGCTCTCACTTCCATACATCACTACTGGGAAAACCATAGCTTTAACTATATGGACCTTTGTTGGCAAGGTGATGTCTCTACTTCTCAAGATGCTGTCTAGGCCTGTCATTGCCCTTCTCCCAAGAAGCAGGCGTCTTTTAATTTCGTGGCTGCTGTCACCATCTGCAGTGATCATGGAGCCCAAGAAAGTAAAATCTCTCACTGCCTCCATTTCTTCCCCTTCTATTTGCCAGGAGGTGATGGGACCAGTAGCCATGATCTTCGTTTTTTTGATGTTGAGCTTCAGACCATATTTTGCACTCTCCTCTTTCACCCTCAATAAAAGGTTCTTTAATTCCTCCTCACTTTCTGCCATCAAGGTTGTGTCATCTGCATATCTGAGGTTGTTGATATTTCTTCCGGCAATCTTAACTCCAGCTAGGGATTCATCTAGCCCAACCTTTCGCATGATGAAATCTGCATATAAGTTAAATAAGCAGGGAGACAAAATGCAGCCTTGTCGTACTCCTTTCCCAATTTTGAACCAATCAGTTGTTCCATATCCAGTTCTAACTGTAGCTTCTTGTCCCACATAGAGATTTCTCAGGAGACAGATGAGGTGATCAGGCACTCCCATTTCTTTAAGAACTTGCCGTAGTTTGCCATGGTCGACACAGTCAAAGGCTTTTGCATAGTCAATGAAGCAGAAGTAAATGTCTTTCTGGAACTCTCTAGCTTTCTCCATAATCCAGCGCATGTTTGCAATTTGGTCTCTGGTTCCTCTGCCTCTTCTAAATCCAGCTTGCACTTCTGGGAGTTCTCGGTCCACATACTGCTTGAGCCTTCCTTGTAGAATTTTAAGCATAACCTTGCTAGCGTGAGAAATTAGTGCAATTGTGCGATAGTTGGAGCATTCTTTGGCACTGCCCTTCTTTGGGATTGGGATGTAGACTGATCTTCTCCAATCTTCTGGCCACTGTTGAGTTTTCCAGACTTGCTGGCATATTGAGTGTAGCACCTTAACAACATCATCTTTTAAAATTTTAAATAGTTCAGCTGGAATACCATCACTTCCACTGGCCTTGTTATTTGCAGTGCTTTCTAAGGCCCATTTGACTTCACTCTCCAGGATGTCTGGCTCAAGGTCAGCAACCACACTACCTGGGTATATGAGACATCCATTTCTTTCTGGTATAATTCCTCTGTGTATTCTTGCCACCTCTTCTTGATGTCTTCTGCTTCTGTTAGGTCCTTTCCACTTTTGTCCTTTATTATGGAAATCTTTGTACGAAATGTTCCTTTCATATCTCCAATTTTCTTGAACAGATCTCTGGTTCTTCCCATTCTATTGCTTTCCTCTATTTCTTTGCATTGCTTGTTTAAGAAGGTCTTCTTGTCTCTCCTTGCTATTCTTTGGAAATCTGCATTCAATTTCCTGTATGTTTCACGATCTCCCTTGCATTTTGCTTGCCTTCTCTCCCCCGCTAATTGTAAGGCCTCATTGGACAGCCACTTTGCTTTCTTGCATTTCCTTTTCATTGGGATGGTTTTCATTGCTGCCTCCTGTATAATGTTACGAGCCTCCATCCATAGTTCTTCAGGCACTCTGTCCACCAAATCTAAATCCTTAAACCTGTTCCTCACTTCCACTGTGTATTCATAAGGGATTTGACTTAGATTGTATCTTACCGGCCCAGTGGTTTTTCCTACTTTCTTCAGTTTAAGCTTGAATTTTGCTATAAGAAGCTGATGATCTGAGCCACAGTCAGCTCCAGGTCTTGTTTTTGCTGACTGTATAGAGCTTCTCCATCTTTGGCTGCAGAGAATATAATCAATCTGATTTCGATGCTGCCCATCTGGTGATGTCCATGTGTAGAGTCGTCTCTTGTGTTGTTGGGAAAGCGTGTTTGTGATGACCAGCTTGTTCTCTTGACAGAACTCTATTAGCCTTTGTCCTGCTTCGTTTTGATCTCCAAGGCCAAACTTGCCAGTTGTTCCTTTTATCTCTTGACTCCCTACTTTAGCATTCCAATCCCCTATAATGAGAAGAACATCCTTCTTTGGTGTCACTTCTATAAGGTGTTGTAAGTCTTCATAGAACTGGTCAATTTCAGTTTCTTCAGCACCAGTAGTTGGTGCATAAACTTGGATTACTGTGATGTTAAAAGGTCTGCCTTGGATTCGTATCGAGATCATTCTATCATTTTTGAGATTGCATCCCAGTACAGCTTTTGCCACTCTTTTGTTGACTATGAGGGCCACTCCATTTCTTTTACGGGTTTCTTGCCCACAGTAGTAGATATGATGGTCATCCGAACTGAATTCACCCATTCCCGTCCATTTTAGTTCACTGATGCCCAGGATGTCAAAATTTATTCTTGCCATCTCATTTTTGACCACCTCCAACTTACCCATATTCATGGTTCTTACATTCCAGGTTCCTATGCAATATTTTTCTTTACAGCATTGGACTTTCCTTTCGCTTCCAGGCATATCCGCAACTGAGCGTCCTTTCGGCTTTGGCCCAGCCGCTTCATCAGCTCTGGATCTACTTGTACTTGCCCTCCGCTCTTCCCCAGTAGCATGTTGGACGCCTTCCGACCTGAGGGGCTCATCTTCCAGCGTCATAACTTTTATATGCCTGTTGTCTTTGTCCATGGAGTTTTCTTGGCAGGGATACTGGAGTGGCTTGCCGGTTCCTCCTCTAGGTGGATCACGTTTGGTCAAAACTCTCCACTATGACCTGTTCATCTTGGGTGCCCTGCTCGGCATAGTTCATAGCTTCTCTGAGTTCTTCAAGCCCCTTCGCCACGGCAAGGCAGTGATCCATGAAGGGGCCAGTAGGGTTTACTCCCTCATAAACCTTGCAGCGCCTAGTTTCACTTGTGAATATGAAAAATCAACCCTGATTATGGTTCTGAGTTGAACAGGGATAGCTTACCCAGGGCACACTTTGGACAGGGGACTGCTTTCTTCATGTAAGGCTGGAAATTGGCTACTGAAGGTGGACTCTGGAGGCAGGGAACTATCAACCTTTGTATTTATTTTTTTGGCTACATACACATCCCACTTTGAATTGCTCAGAGCAGCTTACATTTGTACCCAGACTCTCATGCAACCTATTTAGCTTCAGGAATAGAGTCCAAACCACTGCATTGGTCAATTTTTGCACTGGGCAGCTTTGGCCATCTGCATATAATACAGTAATGTTGCCTAATTTGAACTCAACTTCAATTTTAACTCTTCAATGAAAGGTCTACAAGGCAGGTGGAGGGAGGTGGGATGAAACATCTAGATCTACTGATATAGCTTGGGGTGATTTGAGGATTAATTTTTTCCTAATGCATTTACAAGCCACAGTCAGCATTACATTCAGACCACAAGATAATTTGAATTATAGGAAGTTGTAGCTTTCTGATTCTCTTTTACTACAGGGTCTCTACCAGGATTTAATCAGAAAGAAGTAGCAGCTTCAGTTTCAACTTTCATTTCCCATAAGAGCCAGCAGAGGGTGTCTGGTTCTCTGTATGTGTGTGAGAACATCATTCAAGTTCATTAGCAGGGCAGAAGAGAAATTCTGGTTCTCATTTAATTCCATGAAGGCAGAATCATAGAGTTGGAGGGGACCCTGAGGATCATCTAGCCCACCCCCCGGCAATGCAGGAATATGCAGCTGTCCCTTACAGGGATTGAACCTGTAACCTTAACAGCTTTGGAATTATCAGCACCATGCTCTAGCCAACTGAGCTACTCAGCTTCTGCAAGGAATTATTGTAGAACAAAAAGAAATGTGAAACACAAAAGCGAGAAGGGACCAGAGGATGGAGAATAGGAGGAACAGAAACAGATACTACTGAAGTCATTATTGTTGTTATCATCATCATCATCATCATCATCATCATTATTATAAAAACACTTCCAATTGTGATAGCAAGAAGGCAGTTTCAAAATACTATTCATAAGGTATCTGAAGTGGTTTTTGTTTTTTTAAGAAAGCAGGTATATATGTTTGGATAAAACCCAGGTATAGCATTATCTTAAAAATATTTTTAGCAACAATTTCCAGAGGAGTAGGCTCTCTAGAGCAGTGTTTCCCAACCTTGTGCCTCCAGCTGTTTTTGGACTACAATTCCCATCATCCCTGACTAGCAAGACCAGTGGCAAGGGATGATGGGAATTGTAGTCCAAAAACAGCTGGAGGCACAAGGTTGGGAAACACTGCCCATGGGGGAATGTGGTTCTTCAGTGCTGCTAAGGCTTCACCATTAGAGGTGCCCTCCATTGTCTCTCTAGACAGACAGATGACAGTGACAACAGCATTGCAACAATTCACAGTGCTGTTGCTGCAGAAAAAAACAAGTTTTGTGACACCTTAAAGACAGCACATTGGAATAGAATAAAACTTCGTTGTTTAAAGCCATAGGCCACCACAATATAAATACACTGAACAATCAATTTAACATATTCAGCAAACAAATATACATGCAAAAATAAAAAGCATACTAACATACTGAGAGTTTGCATCTGATGAAATGGATTCAAACCTTTGTATCATGAATGTGTCATCATCATGAATTCATTTGTCTTTAAGGTGCTACAGGTGTATTAGTTGGCTCTGTAATAACAGCTTATCAGACAAAAGTGAGCAAGAGGAATCAATAGGTGCAATGCATGAGAAGCCAGTAAGGGTTAGTCAGACATCGACATAGCTAAATCGAACACAGTAATGAAATGATTCAGGTGGAAGAGGAGGCTCAGCATCAACACCTGCTTGAACTGGGAGTGGGGTGTTGGTTGTTTGCAGTCTAAATATGCAATGAAAGGATATCCAGAAAGGCCTCCATCTGCTCTTTTACCATTATACTACCAACCCACCATCTCTATTCTCCAATCTCCAATCTCTAGAAATGGTCAACCCTACTGACTTTGCAGGGGGAAATTCCCCAATATTGAGGAAGGTTCTGCAGCTGGAAGGGGAATGCAGTGCCCATTTATTGTTGACCAGGCTAAAAAGAAAGTGCTAGAACAGCTTCTTGCCTTGCAACTGTGAATGGGAAATGGAAGCTCATCTCTCATTTCTCTCTTGGCATGATGCCTGTCAGGTGAAAAGTGGCAATCTGTTAATGTGAGGCTGGTAGAAGGGAGACGGATAAGTTTGTAGTGTGCAAGTGAGCAGATGCATCATTGAGACACCAGTTTTCTATCCCTGATGTATGCATTTGACCAGTCTAATAATATGAGAAAGTTGTTCTTATATTGTAATGTAATTCACAAGCTTAGAACAAATGCATTGGAACTGATTACTGTCAAACTTAGGTTCTTTTCCAGTTGAGTTGCCATATCTTAAACACTGATGTTTATGCGCAGACTTCAAAAGACAGAAGTGTGTCTGGCCACAAAGATATATGTTCATTGATCTCTTAGCAGCGTTTTAAAAACAGGAATACTTCTGATAAAGTAGGGACATAATGTGCAGTGCAGTCACAATTACATGTTCTGTGGTTCATTTTCTTCCACAGTATTTCTAATTGTGTGCTTTGTATTTGCTATTTTAATTGCATTTTTTAAACGGCTGGCAACTTGAATCTCAAAATAAATTTTATCATGCTAGTCAGCTTCTGCAATCACAGTTGCAGGGACTGTTTTACATGGAGGCTCACCCCATTATTAGCTATCCAGTGGCATAGACAGATAGGGAGGATTATACTTGCAATATTTTTTTTTAAATCCCCCAGTAACATTTGTATATGAATTGGTTGCACTCTGAACATGTTTGTAGTCTGATTTCATCCACTTAAGTTATGCCCTTCCAGTTCAGTACTATGTGTTCTCCTTTCCTCTTTCATTTCAGTTCTTTGAGCAATCACAATCCAACATTATGTGTTCTGAGAAAAACAACCCTCAAGATTTATTGTGTGGCTGCTTGAGTTTCTGTTTCCAAAGAAAAGGAGCTTCCTTTGAGCTGCATTCAGCAAACTCCCTTTCTCACCGGAACTATGCCAGAAGATGGCATTGCTGTATGCTGATTCCCCATCTCCATTGCAACAAGTCATTAAGAGCTAGTCGAAAGGCTGCACTTTGAAAGTCCATTAGTGTGACTCAGGCTAACAGGAAATTTGCCTTCATATCTCTCATCAAGGGCAATCCCATTAAAGGCTCCAAGACCTGCAAGATGTTGGATGGGCTTTTTGTTTTTGTTTTTTTATTGGTACATGAATAAAAAAAAAGGCTCATATTACAAGATACCATTGAGGCCTTAATAAGCTGAGTGCTTTAGAAGCTGCAAGTATGGAAAATGAACAAGTGGCAAATGCTCAGACATTTTCCTCCTCATTTATTGCCAAGCCTTAGAGTCTGTTGTCTCCCACCCCACAAACAAACAAACATCAACATGAGATTATGGAGATTTTATCTAAAATCTCTTTAAAGGTGTGGTTATACATGTTAACCCTGAGAATATATAGAGTTCTGAAAAGCGGCTTCATTTCAGAACAGTTCAGCCTCTGTAATCTCAGTAGATGTTTATGTGTATGGTGTACAAAGGTACAAAACAAATTTTTTTTTTAATAATATTTATTAAAAATTTTCCAGAATAAAAAGGAAAGATAGCAAGAAAAAAAGAAAAAACAAATATGATTTACACTTGGTTTCAGTGGCATCTTTCCCGGACTTCCCCCCCTCCCCCTCTTGTATTCCATTTCCCTTAAATTGATTCCACAGATTCTTACCCCAAATTTTAAAACCTTATTTGTAATTTTAAATAACCCATTTATTCCAAATTAATTTATCTTATTTATCTTAATGAACCATTTCTCCTTATATTTTATATAATTCCCTAAGATCGACCCCATTTCCCTTCCACGAATTCCCCTATTTTCAAACAACAAACATGAAAAAAGAAAAGAAAGAAATAATATATAATTTTACAGCCTTTGGATTCCAAATCTCCCCCCCCCCCATTCCCCGGTTCCAATCCCCAAAGTTCATCCATTGTCTACTGCCAGCCTGGTGTATCCACGTCTATATCTCAACTCCACTTTGCCGTCTTTTGATAGTTTTTAATTTCAGAAAGTCCAATCTCGAAAAAACTCTCAGAAAAAGTCATTGTTCTTCCATCCAGACCTCTATGTTTAAGAGTCTAACTTAAATTCTATTTCTTGGTCCTTTTAAAGTCTGGATGTTCCAAATACTCCGGCTTCAAATTTGGTCCAGCTCTTATTCCTCAGGTTGCTTTTTCCTGTTCTGCTGCAGAAACCTTCTAATTCAGAAACTTCTTGTTCTCCACAGAGGCTTTTGTTATTCAGGAACATAACTTGCGTCAAGTCCCTTCCTTTCTTCAATAGATAAATCCATTGTCTCCTTTAGTATAGAAACCTCTGTAGACAAAATAATGCTTCGTTTTTTGCAGCTTTCCCAAGAGATAACAGATCCTGCTCAAATTCATAGTATTTTTCCACTTGCTGCTACTGTTGCAATGTCCCAGCCTCCCTCTAGAGGGAATATGGTAACTTAATTTCTTTCAAAATCAGACCCAAAAGTCAAATAACTTGTTGCCTTTATTTCCAATAATTTATGTCCAAATTGTAACAAATCTAACCAGCAAAGCCATCGTAACAAAGTTCTCTTTTATTTTCCTGCTTTGACAGCTACTTTGACAGCTGTCAAAGTTTCTGTGTCTCTTCACCAGTCTCTCATAGCGGATCGTTCCCGGTTCCCGGGGGGGTTGCATTTTAGTTCCCACAAATCAGTCTTCTCCTCCAGCACAATTATTGTAATTTCCCTTCGTGAAGTTAAATTTTTTTTTCAGGTAAACAAGTTCATCTCTCGATCTTAGTTGTCAAATCCTTGCGTTGAGCCATCTACAACAGGAGGGGGGGGCGGACTTCCTTTTTGCACTCCCCCCACTCGCTCCAAATTCAAAGATCAAATTTCCCTTTTAAGTCCAATCAATTTACTCACGGGTTGTTCCTTTTAGTCCAAATCCGAAATTTTCAAAGAAGAAGTCGTTGCTCTCCGCCGAATGGCATGCGGCTTCGCTGGGCAGGGGAAGCATTGGACTCACAGCACCACACCCCCCCCGTCACCCGCTCCGCAGCCTTTAAAAAGGCTCCTTCGCGGGTCGGGGGGGGCGCAAACGGTGCCCGCCGAGTCACCAAGTCCATGGGCATCTCCCCCCATGGTTTTTGAGGGTCCCCACGTCGCCGGCACGGCAGGACCCGACCCCTACCCAGCCGACTCCCTCTGGAGCTCGGAGGGAGTCCGCCATTCGGCGATGGCGCCGACCCGGAAGTGGTACAAAACAAAATTTTAAAAAATCAGGTACAACTATAAAATCAAACTTCAGTTAGATGCCTGCTGGAATAAGAAAGACTTCAGTAGGTGCCAGGAGTCGAATAGGGGTGGGGGCTTCTCTGACCTCAACTGGAAGAGTTACATAAAACTGGGCCCACAATACTAAACACACATCTCTTGGCAGAAATAAGATGATCATAGCAATGGGGTATCATTAGCAGTGATTCCTCCAAAGACCTCAGTGAGTGGGTAGGGATATCAGGAACTAGGCAGTCTTTGAAGCATCCTGGGCCCAATTTGTTAAAGGCCTTGTAAATTAATACAAGAACCTTGAACCTGGGCATATGGGCAGCCAGCCAGTGCAAACTTTGAAGCCCCAGGGTTACATACTGGTGATAATCTGTTGCCATCAACAGTGTAGCTGCAATGTTTTACACAAGCTTGAACTTCAAGACCAAGACCAAGGGTAGCCCCATGTTGTAATAATTGAGTCTTGAGGTTACCAAGAAATTGTGGGAATGTGCTTGATGTACTTTGACACAGCTGCAGATGTACCATAAACTAATATTGCAGCCTATCTCCATCCAGTGGAATTATATTGAAGAAGAGGAGTGGCAGTGTAGTATCACCAATTAAAACACTTTTTGCTATGTAAGAGACTGAACGTCTCCAACTGAAGGCACTTTACAATTGTGGGAATTTTGGCATAAACGACTTGGCATAACATTACATTCCTGACCCCTGCTGCTGTCTGGTTCTACAGCACACTCAAAGAGCCAGCCAAGGTCCCACTTCTGAGGAAATTGGAACATTTTTTGTACTAATAGTTATTATCATTGTAAGTAAATTCTTGAGCTTTCGGTTGGGGTAGTAAATCAAAGAGGCTGCAAAGCAACTCTGTGTTATCCCAGGCATAACTGTGTTTGTAGTGATTAACTATTAATAACAGGCAAGAATACATTTGAGCTAGTAAGTCTTCAGGCACAATCTTACGCATGCGTACTCCAGACTAAGTTCTGTTGAGTTCAAGGGCTTCCTCCCAGGTATCCTTGCATGAACTGATACAGACTTGCAGACTGCATCATAACTTAGAAAAATGAATACTGTATGATTTATTTGTTTATATGCACAGGATGGCTTTCCACAAAAAGCTCAAGGTTACTTACATAACTGTAAAGATGCTAAAACAAAATCAGCCATTAAAAGTAGCGAAACAATAAATAAAGGGATCCATAAAGCATATTAAATTGTCATACTAGGTGGAAAAGTTTTTAAAATGAAAATATACTTGCTTTCTTGTGGAGCTTGCATTTGCAGTGTCTGATTTGTTATGGTATGGCCTTGCTGCTGGTTCCGTGCATAAACTTTAAACATACCAACCTACCTCTGTCCAGTGGAATTCTACTGAGGAAGAGGAATGGCAGTGTAGTGTCACCAAGCAAGATGCTATTCCCGGCATAGGCAGACTCGGCCCTCCAGTTGTTTTGAGACTACAATTCCCATCATCCCTGACCACTGGTCCTGTTAGCTAGGGATGATGGGAGTTGTAGTCCCAAAACATCTGGAGGGCCGAGTTTGCCTATGCCTGTGCTATTCCCTGTGTAAGAGACTGAATGTCTCTGCCTGAAGGCACGTTGAACAAGTATAGTCTTCAGGTGTGATTTATTGCTATTTTAAACTATTGATTTTATTCAGTGGATGGCCTGAATAAAAAACTGCTTCAGCCTTCCATATAAACTGCAACAGTCTTCAGTGATTATTCTCTTTTTCTAATTGGGATAATTTGAAATTATAAAAGGGAAGAGTCATAACACAAGCACTATTTAACTAATTACTGACAGCAGAATGCTAAGAATGCCTACTCAGAAGTCATTCTCGCTGAATTTAGTGAGACTTGCACAGGGAATATTGTGCCATGAGAAATTCCAGTATGATTTCTTGGGTGTGGGTTAAATGACCACAGGCACCCATTTCCCCTCAAACTGTATTTCTCTTTTGTCTCTCCTAATTTATTGGAATCCCATAAGGTGCTTGATAAGGTGTATAATTGTTTTTGTATGTTTTTCCTTACTCCAAATCTCACCACAGCCACAAACCTCCTTTCCATGGACTTGAACCAGTCACTCTTTGCATTCCCTCACCAGACTGTTATTAGCATAAATTAGATATGGATAGTAAAGCAATGGCTGCATTCTCCAGATTCCTTTATTCAGTGCATATCTTC
This sequence comes from Podarcis cretensis, assembly GCF_951804945.1. Classification (NCBI taxonomy): domain Eukaryota; kingdom Metazoa; phylum Chordata; class Lepidosauria; order Squamata; family Lacertidae; genus Podarcis; species Podarcis cretensis. Next base: position 26,820,415 of record NC_137178.1, read on the forward strand.
AGGATCCATATATGCCATATGATTTGCCCTCTCCAAACTGCAAGCTGGAGAGAGGAGGAACAGCCTCCTTGCTTTCTCACTCAGACAGCCTGATACCTCCCAGCTGCCAAGTATAAACGCAGCTGAAGAGAGTTAGACTGACTGCCAGAAGCTGGTGTGTTCTGGAAGCACAGCTACATTCAAGGGAAGATCATGCAGTGCTAGATGGCCAGCAGGGACTGGCCAGAAGCAAGCACATGGATTACAGTAAAAGAGCTGTAATAGGAAAGTCTGCTATCTCTGACATCAGTTTGCAAGAGAGCCTGGAGGCTTTTCTCCGCCAAGAGGTGTCACAGCGTGGAGGGAGACTGGCTGGGGTTGGCAGTGAGTTGGCTGTATTTTTGTCTTAAGGGAGGATTTGGTGGTTGGGAGGCTCATTTCTTGAACAAATACTCGGTGCTGCTCTAGCAGTTGAATATACTTGATTGTGAGTTTACTTGTCTTGATTTCTAAACTTGCTTTGAGAGGAGCTTCTCTTCTGTTTGGAAAATATTCTATTCTGCGGCTGAGATTTTGCTTTGAGTGTATGTTGCAGTCAAGAAGGGGTAACTGCAGCTAGGGGTGAAGAGTTAATTGCTGAGGTTTTGGGGGAAGGGAAGCACAAGTTTATGTTTGTGGAATGAGGTGTTGCAAAAGTGGAGGGAGAAACTTGATTAGATGCTAGTGCAGTCCTAACTGTCTACTCAGACATAAGCTGCACTGAGTTCAATAGGCTTATTTCCAGGTAAGTGCATATGTTCCTTTCCCAGAGCACCGTTATACTAGCACTGGTATTTGCTGGTATGAACAATAATTTGATTCCTTGTGTTTTGGAGTGTTTTCCCTTCACATCCACAATGCTGCTAAAGGGATAACAATCACATGAACTGAGGCAATTTACTGCATCTCATTAAATTCTTTTCCTTTTTAAGTTTATTATTATTATTATTATTATTAGCCTTCAAGGACAACTGAGGATATAAGTCCCAGGGCCAGCATGAGGCAGACTGAGGCAACTGCTTCAGGTAGCAGATGTTGAAGGGTGGGGAACAGTGGTAAGGTGCTGGCAGGTAGGGCTGTGGGCCACATAGCCTGCCCTGTAATGCAGTGAAGGATGCTGTCCTGTTGCCACAGTTGGAAGTAATAGTGAGCTGGCAGTCCATTCTGCTTTCGTTCATGGAATAGGAGGGACGCCATTTTGTTCTCCACCTTACGCATCAACATTTCCTGGCAAGCCCAACATATCTGCCAGGGTTATGGCTGAGACTAGGGAGTGGGGAGAAGTGATCTGAATGGGGCCATATAAAGAAGTTTGAGATTTTGTAGCGGACTACTGTTGCTCTTGGAGATTGATACCTGTATTGCATTGTATCAGTATCGGTACTGCTGCCTGCTCCCTTCTGTTCAGTTAGCATATTTGTTAATTAAACAAAAGGCACCAAGACCCTCTCTCCCCAAAGATCTGATTCTGTGAGAGGTTTTCCTCAGCAAAAGCATCTGCACCACTGTCTCACATACAATGTTTCTGTTGATGGCATATTGGATTTTTTTTTTTGTATATAGCACATTTTTGATATGTTATCATAATTTAATTAATACCCGAGAATATGTTCAATATTCTTTCCCCTGTCAGATAATAGAAAAATAACCTTGCCCTGTCAATCCCTTAGCAGAGAGAACAGAGACACTTTCTGATAATGACCTTTCTTCTATGCCTGTAAATGGGCAATTATGTCACTTCAAGGGCAGGGCTAACGATGTCCTTGTAGTTGATGGAAACATGAAGCTTGCCTCTGTCCATGATTTCAACTGCTTGCTGTTGGGGGAGCCTGTTTAGAAGGTTGGTACTTGGTCCAATATAATCCTCCTCTTCCTCTGAAGCACCTCTGAATCAGGCCTCACCCACCCACCCACCCAGACTGCCAAATATACTTTCTCAAATAACACTGGAATGTTATCTGAATAAAGGTTAATGAGATATGAGGTTTGGGTATTCTATATGTATCCTCATTTTCTTCTATAAAAGCCCTCAAGGCAGGTTATACATGCAAGCAGCCTGTATCAACTTTATTGAGTCAAATTGTCAAGCCCCATTGATACAATGAGTATAAAACTGCACCCCTGTGGGTATTTACTTGTGAGTAAGCCTTGTGAACTCCCTTGGTCTTACTGCAGAGTAAATGTGCATAGAATTAGGCTGCAAATTTCCTAATGTAAATCATTAGGACTTGGCTGACTTATGTCTATTGTCTTTATGAGTTTGTTTTTGCTCTGTTTCCTAGTATGTTTATAAGAAAAGGCCAAATTGCCATAGCTACATAGTTTTATTTTAAGAGGCCTCCTGCATTCATAGGGCTATTAATTTAGGCAATATTAACATGAAGAGGAAAAGTGCAGAATGTGTAATTGAAAGAAGCTCTGAAATAGAATGGGGGGGGGGGAATCAAGGAACATGGTGCATATTAAAAAGTCAACTTGAAGCTGGGTTTAGACCTGACCACCACTGTCTGATCAATTCTGAAGGTTTGTTAAAAAGGATTCTGAAATTTGAATTAAGTGAAAGTATTCTCTCTCTGTATAAGATTGTGTCTAACAGAAATACGTATGAAAACAGAAAGAAATAAACCTGAGACAAACTATCATTTTATCTCGTTGGTTGATTCAAGGGATTGTTTTATTATAAATCTTTATTAGAGTATTGTTGGATTATTTCACTGTTGGATACATTCATTTTACTCCCAAGAGTTGTAAGCATTGATGCAACCCCGATCCATTTTTCAAATGTACACATTAAGTGACATTGATATAATATGATAAATTACCACTTGTAGACAATATCTGGGTTTGTGAACTGCAGTATAATTACAGAGCTATTCTAGGCCCAGGAGTATCTGCAGCGTTGAAAGATGCTGAAAAGGCTGTTGCTGGCTTCTGGTGAAACTCTTGTCAGAGACACTAGTGTCTGTTGCTTGCATCTTGTATAGAAATATCTACTTTTTACGCTACATCTCAATTTAATAACTCCCAGAGCTCCTAATAAGAATAATAGTTTTCATTTTTCCCCTAACTCCAAACAAAAGCAATATATAATATGTATGTAAATTTGCATGCAATTTTAGAACAATAGAAGCAATAAAATAGTTAACAGTAAATACCAAGCAAATTTATAAAACATTAATCAGCACCAGTAAAAATTGGCTCAGAAGACATGCTGGAAGGCCTAAGCAAATAAATATGTTTTTGTAAGGCACTCATGGGCTTATCACAACCATCATCTTAAACTATAGTTCAAAACAAACTATTGTTTAGTGTGAATGAGCTGTATGCTAAACATTTCTCACGGCTTTTCTTCCATACTCCTGCTACACAAGGGTGGAGCAGAGCCCGGCTTGTTGTGCCATCTGAACTGACACTCGTGCTTTGTTTCCTCCTAACAAACCATGAGTGGCAAGCCAAGAATAAACCTTGGTTGCTGCTTATATTTTGCTTGGATGTAACAAACGATGAGCCCAGATTCGGATGATACAATAAGGCAGGCTCTGGCTTCTTTGGTCTGTAGTGCAGCAGGTGTGGGTGAGGGGTGCCAATGGAACATTTAAGCAATGTGCACCAGCATGTTTTGTGAACTGGTTGATCTGTGGTCTCATCCTGGACCCAGGTGGTATTAGTGCCGCTTAGTGCTTGGGGCAGGAATTTTAGTTGCCTCACAGCGATGTTTAACTGGTGGTCTTGCCTTGCAAAAAAGCTTATGGGAGAATGTGATGCTAATGACCAATACCAAGATGAAGGTCTACCAGGCTTGTGTGTTGAGCACACTGTTTATGGTAGTGAGATGTGGGCAGCTTATACCCACCTGGAGTGACACCTCAGTGCCTTCCACATACGCTGGTTCAGGAAGATTTTGCACATCATACAACAGGACAGAGTCTCAAAGCCCTCATTTCCAGCATGTTCACACTCCTGTCACAGTGACGTCTATGCTGGCTTGGTAATGTATACAGAATGGAAGATAGCAGGATCTCCAGAAAGGACATGCTCTGCAGGCAACTGGCTTCAGGCACCAGGCCTGTTGGCGGATCAACACTGCATTGCAAAGATGTCTGCAGTTGTAACATGAAAGCTGGCAGCACTAACTCGACCTTGTGCAAATCCCTTGCAGACAGCTACATCACCTGGAGACAGTCAGTCAGGTTGTGTATCCATAGCAGTGACCAAAGGAGGAATGACCTCTGGGAGGAACACAGAAAGAACAAATGCATTGGTGTACCTGCATCAGCACAACCAGATGCTTTCATCTGCCCTAGCTGCAAGAAACATGATATATATATATATATATATATATATATGAATGAATGAATGAGAACAACAGCAGCACATCATTTTGGGCTTCCAAAAAGGGATCTCCCTTATTTCAAGTCCTTTTGAATAATTTATCATCACATTTCCCAGGCATCTCAAGGCACATGACACAGCCGCCTTACTAAAATCTAAGAAGATTTGGGTCTGGCTATAGTGACATATAGTGCTGGAGGAGACTCTTGAGAGTCCCATGGACTGCAAGAAGATCAAACCTATCCATTCTTAAGGAAATCAGCCCTGAGTGCTCACTGGAAGGACAGATCGTGAAGCTGAGGCTCCAATACTTTGGCCACCTCATGAGAAGAGAAGACTCCCTGGAAAAGACCCTGATGTTGGGAAAGATGGAGGGCACAAGGAGAAGGGGACGACAGAGGATGAGATGGTTGGACAGTGTTCTTAAAGCTACCAACATGAGTTTGACCAAACTGTGGGAGGCAGTGGAAGACAGGAGTGCCTGGCGTGCTCTGGTCCAGGGGATCATGAAGAGTCGGACATGACTAAACGACTAAACAGCAACAACAACATAGTGACAAAAGTGAAAAACTGCCTTAGAGCTCCATCTATGCCACCCTGAGTTTCATGATGCAAGGAAGGTGAGATATACATGTCCTAAATAAAATCTGTATAATTTAATAAAATATTTCTGTAAGTGCTTGGACCTTCCAGCATTTTAGCTAGCCCCCATGACTAATGCAGAAGAACACGGTAGGAGAATATTCCTCATCTTTGCAATTAAATTCTGTATCCGTTGAGAGTCTCTGTTGATAACATTTAAGTACTGGGGGCGGCAGGCAGAGAGAGAAAGAGAAGCACAAGCAGTTATCTCACGTAGTATAAACAACGCAGCAGACATAAGTTAATGCTAATGTGTCCACAGCTTGAGCCAAAAGCTTTTCAGGGTTATTACAACACACTGGGCATGCAGCCCATCCATCTAAATGTCTAAATTGCATTAAAGTTATGGATTGCCCTTTGTACTCATCTGCAGATGTGGGGGCCCACTGCTACTGTTCTTGTAGAGACTTGTGGATGCTTTGGGGTGGGTTGGTATGATGTCAGAGCCGATATTTCATGTACTGAATTAGGTAGTGATTTTCAGATAAGTGCTGAAACCAGCTTCTTTGCTAATCTGAAGTAAAAGAGAATCTTCCTTTAAAGCAGAACTTAGGAAGGCTGCTTTATCCATGCAGGGACAGAATATACAGGTGGTATCTGGTTTTGTGTGGAGGCTCCAGGATGTAGTATTTGCCTGTGGAGGAGACGCATGTAAATAAATAGCTGCTAATTAAAAAGAAAGAAAGCACATCCATCTATAAAGTACCGGTATTTAGTCACATACACAAAATGAAATTAACCTTTATCACAAGTGTTGTACTAAGGAACTCTTCCTTTAAAGGCACTTTATATTTTAAACCACTTTTAAAGGTTAATCATTTGTTTGTGAGTTTTGTTGTTTTGGAAATATGAATTAATGTTTTTATTACTAGTCTATAAAGCTAACATCGTCATGGTGCAAATGCAAAGCAGGAAACAAAACAGCCATTTGTATTCCATTCAGCTAAAACATATGCTTATAAATGGATCGTTAATTTCTACTTGGGCAAAAAAAAAAAATTTTGCACTTGGGCAAAAAAATTGAGAGGCACAAATATAAGATGGGTGACACCTGGCTTGAGAGCAGTACATGTGAAAAGGATCTAGGAGTCTTGGTTGACCACAAACTTGACATGAGCCAACAGTGTGACGCGGCAGCTAAAAAAGCCAATGCAATTCTGGGCTGCATCAATAGGAGTATTGCATCTAGATCAAGGGAAGTAATAGTGCCACTGTATTCTGCTCTGGTCAGACCTCACCTGGAGTACTGTGTCCAGTTCTGGGCACCACAGTTCAAGAAGGACACTGACAAACTGGAACGTGTCCAGAGGAGGGCAACCAAAATGGTCAAAGGCCTGGAAACGATGCCTTATGAAGAACGGCTAAGGGAGCTGGGCATGTTTAGCCTGGAGAAGAGGAGGTTAAGGGGTGATATGATAGCCATGTTCAAATATATAAAAGGATGTCACATAGAAGAGGGAGAAAGGTTGTTTTCTGCTGCTCCAGAGAAGCGGACACGGAGCAATGGTTCCAAACTACAAGAAAGAAGATTCCACCTAAACATCAGGAAGAACTTCCTGACAGTAAGAGCTGTTCGACAGTGGAATTTGCTGCCAAGGTGTGTGGTGGAGTCTCCTTCTTTGGAGGTCTTTAAGCAGAGGCTTGACAACCATATGTCAGGAGTGCTCTGATGGTGTTTCCTGCTTGGCAGGGGGTAGGACTCGATGGCCCTTGTGGTCTCTTCCAACTCTATGATTCTATGATTCTATGATTCTACTTGTGCTAACTTCCTAATTCATGTGCAACATGCCATCCATGGATTGCAGTCTATTCAGTACCTGATAAACACCCCTGTTCCTAGGTGGACTAGATATGGGATTTATCAAGAACTTTGAAAGGATGCCGTACTGCTCAGTGATGGAGGCAGAGCACGTACTTTCTGTGTCAAATGTTCAGTATTAGGTCCCTCCAGATATGAATGAGAGTTACCCCAGCAACAGTGGCAAAGGTGGGCAGAGCCGCCACAGGCTTCCGTTGTCTGAGGCAGCTGCTTCAGTCTGCCTCATGGGCAGGCTGGCCCTGCTTCCGGATTAGGGCCAATTGTCAGAGACAATAGCAATTGTCCAACATCATCTGTGGGCACAACATTGGCTGACTCATGTAGACATTACAGAGCTAGAGGGGCTGACGGGCTGACTTGATATAAGGGATCTTCCTATGATATCCTGCCTGTAGACAACCCATGTTTGACAAGTCTGGCTTTTTTTATCCCATCTTTTCTCCAAGAAGCTCAGCTGGCATTAATCACTCTTGCATTAATTGTGTTTGTGAAACGGTCGCCGAAGCTGTTCTTAAGAATAAGTACAGCAATGCCACAGATGAACATGAGTATATAAGCTACATCTTCATAATTTTAGTTTGAGGTGGAGTTTTAGGACCACTATAGAGCTCATGGCGAAAAAGGCAAGAGGGCACAGTTTTTCTGTGCAAGGAATTTGTCATATTTTGCATTGCCACGCAAATGGTGATCAACAGACCGAAAAGCACTGCTAAGAAAGCAACATGCACAAACCTGTTAAAAGTGGTACAAAACTAATATGGCTTAGTAGTGTATAGAGCCAGTGTAATACACACATTAATGAAGTGCATTATAAAGCAATTGAATTGGCATTTGCCTTTAAATTGAGCCAATGATTCCTAACAAAGGGAGAAGGTTATTTTCAGTCTTTTGAGTTTTGATTCAGGTACTGCCAGCCAAACACTTAAAAAGGTGGCTCTTTCTGTTCTTTGTGCTCATGTAGACGCACAGATCTTTGGAATGCTTATGACATAGTGTAGCCTAAAGGATAACAGTCTCCTTCATTTGCATGAATACTAAGGACACTGCAGTGCCTTGTCTAGGGGTGATGGGTAACTTAGATTCTTTCTCTGTTTTTTTTGAACCAAGTCTGGTGTGGAATGAATGGCCCTTTCATGTTTAATTACTTCTGTCCCTGACTCTTGTCCCACATACACTTTTAAGCCAGTTGTAGTTACAATACAGTTCATGAGATTAATAAATAAAACTTGTGTGATGTATAGGCAGCATTCAGATGTCATGTTATTGATTGTTCAACCATGGTTTATGGTCCTGGTTTGAAGGGCTCACGTGAACCTTTGTTCTGTTAAGCCAAGGGAAGGGAAGAAAGGACTACACTGGCACAGAGCTTATTTCCAGTCCCCCAAGTTATGGTTTGGATCCCCACCTCTGATTTAGTAGATCAAAACATGACATCTGAATGCAGCCACTGTATAGCCTAGTGCTTTAGATCTATGCCAAAAGGCAGTACAGTACTGTAAGAATGGCCCAAGAGCCATGGTTGCCTGTCTTTGGACGTAGAATGAACTCTGCAGCAAAGATAAAGCAGAACTAACAGCTCTGCTTTTTTGTATGGTATTGTATTGTATTATGTGGTTTCTTATCCTTCAACACAGGCCTGTTCTAAAACTAATCCCCAGTGTGAACTGAACCTGCCATGCCTTCCCCTATCTCCACACCTCCCAACTTTGGATATCCTTCTCACACTTATGACATTATATATACATCATGTTGGCATCCAAGGAAAGTATAAATGAACCGTCTGAGAAGAGACATGAACCATTAGACTTCAGAGTGATAGCTGGACTGTGTAGGGGGAGATTAACCATTTGCACTTTCCTTGCTAGTAGATAGAAAAGGTTTGATTTCTGCACCACTAAGCTAAATAGCATTGCTCCAAAGCCCCAGTTGTTTTAAAGATTTAAAAACATTTATGAGGGATAGTTGCAGGTGCCATTTAGAGGCACTTTGAGGAGGGAACCCTTTAAAATATATATAAGGAATTTTGCTTTAAAGCTAGACTGAGCAAGCATGTAGCTATGGTGGGATAATGAGCTACACTTTAATTAGTCAACATTTTAAATCATGGCATGTTTTAAAAGCACAACATTGGGTTTTTTGTACATTAAAGTTGATTAAAGCAAGCACACTTGTGGCTCTCTTATAGTTCATGGCTTAATTATATTCAAACAGCAAGCAAGATATGGCTGCTGTTTCTGCTGGCACCACCCACTTTTTCCTGTGCTGCAGCTAGGTGGAGTGTGCCCAATAAAAGTTTAGCTAAAGTAGCTCAAGAACTGAGAGAAGTGTCTGGGCCAAGAAGAATCTGGAGACCACCAAACCACAGATTTGGAAGCATAAGATGAAACGTAGTTTACTTTACAAAGTGGTAGAGTTAGAAATTCTACCATATGTAATTTGTTTCCTTGTTTGCAAACAAGCTAGAAGTTTAGTTTACAGTGGTACCTTGGATTAAGTACTTACCGTATTTTTTGCACCATAACACTCACTTTTTTCCTCCTAGAAAGTAAGGGGAAATGTCTGTGCGTGTTATGGAGGGAATGCCTACGGGTGGCATGCCTACGGATTTTCCTCCTCTAAAAACTATGTGTGTGTTATGGTTGGGTGCGTGTTATAGAGCGAAAAATACAGTAATTCGTTCTGAAGGTCCGTACTTAACCTGAAACTGTTCTTAACCTGAAGCACCACTTTAGCTAATGGGGCCTCCCGCTGCTGCCGCGCCGCTGGAGCACGATTTCTGTTCTCATCCTGAAGCAAAGTTCTTAACCTGAAGCACTATTTCTGGGTTAGCGGAGTCTGTAACCTGATGCGTATGTAACCTGAAGCGTATGTAACCTGAGGTACCACTGTATTTTGTGTTCAGAAATTATAAAAATAAACTCCACCCAAAACAATGTTGAAAACCTCGTTAGGAAATGTCTATTCCAAAAAATCATGGTTTGTCATGACATCTAAATACAGCCAGTAACTGAATTTTGCAATTCCCCCCTCTTAATTACATGAGTTATATAGCTTCATATATCTTGGGTAGATTGACTAGGATGGTTGTTAAATTGCTTAGAAACAGTATCATCAGTATAAGGCAGCATTTCCCTGTGAAATAGGCATGTGTAAATAGTGGCTGTTCTAAGAGTCAAATTAAACCCAATATTGCATGTAGTCAGATGAAGCCCCTACACCTACAGACTGCACAGCACTTTTCAAAGGTGCTCTGATTTTCAGTAAACATATTGTCTGTATTCTTTTACTGCAACAATATTTAATTTAATAATGTATGCCACATTGCTGACCAATGCTTAAAAACAATAAAACAAAAAACCCCATCTGTCATACATAGACAGGGCCAATTGTGTAAGAGCTTACCACCTATCATTGCAATTGAGTGGTGATGACCCAGTGATTGCCCCCATGTATTGGTGTCAGGCCTTTAAACATTACAGCAGCACTGTGGGGTCATCTTGTGGAAAAGGGACTTCCATGCTGCTATTATACTGCCTAAAATTCACCATGGTGACAAGAGGGAAAAAAATCAACTTTTGCTATTATAAGAGGCACAGAAGTGTTATTCAAGCCTGGAGACCAACAAGCCTTCCATTAGCCTTTGCTTAGGAAAGCTATTTAAGAGAAACACTGAATTGTCAGGGACATTCTACCAAATGCACATGATCCCTCTTTTGTCAAGGAACTGGCTACTTTAGAAAAAAAGCTGTAGACATTGTTCTAAATGAAAAGAATTATAAGAAAGGAAAAGCAGACTTCTCGCCTACACCATCATTTACCTACATACGGTAATGAAAACTGTTGGAAGACAATATGTTATTCTGAAAAATGATCATCCTCTATCCCAGGGTCAGCTGTTGTAATATATCATATATATAAAGGAAGTGCACATGGAAAATAACCTCTGTATCACTGGTGGCCTAAGCCTTCAAATTTTCCTGAACAGCTTTTCAGAATTGCATTTCAGAATGTTTTAATAGCTGTAGTGTTCTACTTGACTGGTCAATGAAAGGATAGCATATCAGTCAGTCCTGCAGAAGAAAGCACTGGTAACTATGGTTAAGTTGTTAACATAAAATCCCCACTTCCTGATTGGCGAGAAATTCCAGGAGTAACGTCACCATTTTAATTTCCTTTGGATGAGCAACCACTGAAGACTTATGGCATCTTTGTAATGTTCGCTTTACTTGCAAGTTTACAAGCAAAGCATAAAGGTAAAGGTAAAGGGACACCTGACCATTAGGTCCAGTCATGACCGACTCTGGGGTTGCGACGCTCATCTTGCTTTATTGGCCGAGGGAGCCGGTGTACAGCTTCCAGATCATGTGGCCAGCATGACTAAGCCGCTTCTGGCAAACCAGAGCAGTGCACAGAAATGCCGTTTACCTTCCCGCCGGAGCGGTACCTATTTATCTACTTGCACTTCATGCTTTCAAACTGCTAGGTTGGCAGGAGCAGGGACCGAGCAATGGGGATTCGAACCGCCGACCTTCCAATTGGCAAGTCCTAGGCTCTGTGGTTTAACCCACAGTGCCACCCGCGTCCCCTACAAGCAAAGCATAGATAGCAGTAAAAAATACTTTCAAGCAAGACAGCAGATCTACTACCTGTGGCATCATCCCCAAAAGAGAATAAGAAAGAGCATGAATCCCAAGATCCACAACAAGGGAAGCACTTGGGATCAGTGGTAGACCACATACTTTACATGTGTAAGATTCTAGGTTCAACTCCTGGCAGCTTCAGGTAGGAGTTTGAAAGAATTGTGTCTGAAACCTTGGAGAACTGCTGCCAGTAGGTAGACCACCCTGAGCTAGATACCTCTGTCTTAACTCAGCATTGTACAAGGCAGGCTCCTCTGCTCCTGTTCTCTATGGCTCCATTAGCACATAACACTAAGACAGGTCAAGGTTTAGTGTGAATTTGCAGACTGCTGAAGAGTGCATCACGACTGCTTTCTTCCTCTTCCTTCTGCTTCGCTGTTGTGAGCTAAGCCATGGTTTGGTTTAGGATGTATAAACCATTAACAAACTTGGTTACAGCACATACTTTCTCTGGAGCAAGACAAACCGCAAGCCTGTGTGAGACAGATGGGCTCGGGGTATAAATAATAAATTATTATTATTATTACTAAGCCAATCCATGGCTAATCTCACAGCATTGCAGAAGCAGGATTGGAGGAGGAGGAGGAAAGTGGTTGTGATCTCCTCTTCAGGAACCTGCACATTCATGCTAAATCTTGGTTTGGGTTAGCATTATGTGTAAACTGATTCTCTGTCTCCAGATTCAAAACTGCATCACTTCTGGTGTTTACATACTCGGTTCTTTCCTACACATATCTATTCAAAAGTAAGTCCGTTTGAGTTTTATTGAGTGCTTAGTTCCAAGTGATTGCAGGCACATTTCCTCACATACTTACTTGCCACTCCACCCTTGAGTTGCCCATTTAACCATTAAAAGAACTTTAGCACCCTTTTGACAATTTCTAGGCTCTAACCAAGGTGGCACTTTCAGGCAGAACCATAGCATTAGACCTATCCATGGGGGCAGGACTCAAAAGAATATGAAATGGCAAAATTGCATAGTGGAACATAATTCTAGCCCTCCAAGCTAGAAGTAATTTTATGAACAGTCAGTCAGTTTGACATTACTGCAATTACAAAGGTTTTGGAAATGTTCCTTCCATCTTCAGGAATCCTCAGAGAGCATACACGTAATCAAGAAATAGAAGGTTTTTAGTTAAAATTGTTCAAAATTGTAAGATGGATAGGAAGCAAAATGAAACCTCTTGAGGCTTACGTTTCCAGAAAAAGTACCAGCTGTTCAAAACAAAGTCTACTATCCTGTTTATGCACCTGAATAATGCAGGAGGGATGGAAGTTCATACTCTTCATGACAATGGGGAAGTTAAAAAAAATATTGGGTGTAGCTTATGTAGCATGGACAAACAAGCTAATTTTGCTAGTCTGAAATAAAGGCAATTTTTGCACCCCTGTGCTAAACATACATACTTGGAAGTAAGACTCAGGCCTGTTTATGTTACATAGCAGTTTCGCTTGGACTCTTTCATTTCTGTTTCATTTACTGTGGATTTTTTTTTTAAAGTATGAAAAAGAGTATTTTACCATTTTCTCCCAAAGTACACTTTCTCCCCTTAAAATATGCATTTTTGTATGCAGTTGTAAAAGTAAAATACTTTTTCATGTGCTGTTTTTGAACCAAGGCTGCATCAAAAAATCCAGTCTGTGATCTGGCTAACAGCTGTATTCCAATATAATAATAATAATAATAATAATAATAATAATAATAATAATTTATTATTTATTTACTCAGCCCATCTGGCTGAGTTTCCCTAGCCACTCTGGGCGGCTTCCAATCAAGTGTTAAAAACAATACAGCATTAAATATTAAAAACTTCCCTAAACAGGATTAGCAAATTAGATCAGCTTGCTCTAAAATGCAGACCAAATGAATTTATCCATCTTACTGCTTGGTGCTACAGGTCATCCCTATGTGTCTTTGGGTAGTGTTGCATAGTTGTTTGTTTGTTTATTATATTTACATACCACCTGTATGGTTAGACTAATAAGTGATTGGCCCAAGGTCACCCAGTGAGCTTCATGGCTGAGTGGAGATTTGAACCCTGCTCTCCCAGATCCTAATCGAACCATTACGCCACACTGGCTCTTCACTGGAAGGTATGTGTTTGAAAGTATGTAGCCCTCAAAAAGCAAAGTCCCTCTTCAGGTGGTAGAAAATATTTTTCCTTTAGATTAATTTAATTTATCTATTTATCAAAAATTATATATTGCTTCATTGTAATAAAATATCCTATTTCTGATTGGCTAAATTTGGCATTCTTCAAGGCACATACAATGCAAAGAAATAATGTTGACCCTTAAAAAAAGCCAGAATCTGCTGATAGGCAGGTGTACCATCAATGGATGTGTAACACACTGCCATGTGGCACTCTGTCAGCTTGTTTGACAGCTAGAGTTTTTAAAAAAGGAAAGACAACTGTGTTACCTACATGTTCTCAAAATAAACTGAAAGATGGGAGGTTTAATTGGCAGGGGGCAGAGCTAGACATTTCGGGATGTCAAATGTTCATCTTAATAGCAAATGTTTCTGCAAATATGCCCATGCTCTACTTAGCTTCATTTGTGACTGTATTTCTTTTGTCTGTATTCAAGTATGAACAGTTTTATAACTGGAGTCATTGCTACAGCAAATGCAAGTAAAGGGAAAAGGAAGCTGAAATGATTTCTCCATAGTATTATGCGTACTTTAAATGTTAACTGGATTAATTATAATAAAAATGCAGATTTTAAGCAGGAGGATTTCATAGATTTAGTAAAAACTGAGAGGATTATAGGGACAGGTAACTTTGGAGAGCTCCTATGCTCAAGGGATGAACCCCCCCTCTTCATTAAGGAATCATAAATATTATTTGATCCTTTCTCTACAGGACTAAGTAGCTTACTAGCCTATTAAAGTTTGGGATTAGCTTTTTGCAGACAACTTGGCACCAGATATTACAAATATACACTGGCACTTTGGTCATCAGTGGAATTACTGATTAAATTATGGCAATTGAATATCAGGGTGGCTTACCACAACTTAGAAAAAAACTAAAATGCATCATTAAATGTATCCATATAATAGTACAAACAAGCAGTGCTTTTTTCTGGGGGGTACGCAGGGGTACGCATGCCCCTAAACATTTTGTGAATCTAAGTTTGGCCTCATTGAGGGGCAGTATTTCAGCATGAGTAGGAAAATGAGAGTACCCCTAAACATTTTTCTTTAAGAAAAAAGCACTGCAAACAGGATACAGTTTCACCAGATTAAAAAAACCCAAGAGATTCATTCACTAAAATATCCTGTTTATATATTTTTGTGATTAGGAGATCAGGAAGACTTTGATAGTTGTCATACATCCTTGCTGTTCCACCTGCTCTCAGACCCACACATTCTCCCATTCTTTCTATGGTTTGCTTCAGTCATGGTCTAGTATGCAGAGTTTGCTAACCTTTTTGGAGCAAGGGACACATTTTGAATTTTGAGAGAGTCACAAAATCACTGCCACACAGAGCTGCATTGGTCCAACCCAGATTTTCCTCACTGAGCATGAAGAAAGGCTATGGTCAAGCCCATGCATTGCATGGAAACTATCCCAAGTTCATTCCCTAGCCTCCGCAGGTAGGGCTCTAAGATATTTTGGTATGAAATCTTTGAGGACTGCTGCTAGTTACTGCAGACAAGGGGTAGCAAACTTTTGGCCTTCCAGATGTTGTTGAACTACAATGCCCATCATCCTTAATCATTGGTCATGTGGTTCCTGGGAGTTGCAGGACCATAGGTTGGCCACATTGAATGGTCAGGCTTGATATAAAATAGCTTCCTATGTCCATGGCAATGTGGAAAGAAGAGAAGATTCACTGTTTTCCTATTGGGAACATTACTTCTGCACTGGACAAGAATAGTCCATTAACAAGTCTAGTTGCTGACTGCAAGCAAAATTAATTTTTATGTTTTTTGGCAAGGTTGTATTTGTAAGACCATTTTAAAAAAGCTTTCAGGTTTTGAAAGCAGTTGTCAGCGTGAATCATTTAGGCGGTCACTGTTTTTAATATTAGGCAGATTGTGTAATTTACATCTAGAACTGTATTGTGTTTGTGAGTCAAACTTTCACTGTGTTCCAGGAAAACTGCACAAAGGCCGTATTTGTTCTGCCTCTTATGTGACTCCTCTGATTCAGTTCCAGGCAAGTTCACTGAAGCTATTTGACACAGGAGGAAAAAAGGAACTTAGTTTTAGAACAGCTTTTAATGGGGAATAGCCAGACCAGCTGGCTTGCAAAATGTCTAGTAAAAACTTAGATAAAGGAAAGATTTTTCCATGAACACATTTAGCCTCATTACTACTTTTTAAAACTTTTTAAAACTTTTTAAAACTTTTTAAAACTTTTTTAAAAGTACAAGAAATGTGTACTGATAAAACATAATACATCATAATATTATAATTGTAATATAATGGTTTTGAAACGTACTAATACAGTGCAAGGGAACTCAATATTATTTATATTTCAGGCTTTAATTCTATACACATTTGCTTAGGAAAAAGTCTTAGAGAGAGAGAGAGAGAGAGAGAGAGAATCAGTGTGGTGTAGTAGTTAAGAGCAGTGGACTCGTAATCTGGTGAACCGGGTTTGATTCCCCGCTCCTCCACATGTAGCTGCTGGGTCTCTCAGCCCAACTCACCTCACAGAGTGTTTGTTGTGGTGGAGGAAGGGAAAGGAGAATGTTAGCTGCTTTGAGACTCCTTAGGGTAGCAGGATATCAAATCCAAACTTCTTCTTCTTCTTCTTCTTCTTCTTCTTCTTCTTCTTCTTCTTCTGGCTCATCCAGACTTGGCCTTGGCCTGCTGTTTTCTCCCGGGGAAACCTGATCTTTACCACTGATTTGGAGCAAATGTCAATCGGGTTTGCCCTGGATTGATGGTTGCTCCGATTTATTGTTAATGAGCGGGTTTTCCCAGCGAAAATGGTGGGGCAGTGGCAAAACCACTTGGAATCTGCTCGGACCCCTGCTTTCTAGGCATGGGACAAGCTCAAATCTGGATGAGTCCTTGCTGAGCACAGTGGGATTTACTTGAGGAAGGGCTGCAACTCAGTGGTTAAGCCTCTGCCTTGCTCAACTGGGTTCAGTCCACGTATGGCTGGGAACGTCCCCTGCCTGAAGCCCTGGAGAGCTGTTGCCAGTCATTGGTATACAATACTACAGTAAATGGGCCCTTAGTATAAGGCAGCTTGCTGTGTTCCTAAAGCTGATTATACATGCATAGGATTGTGTTGCATGACTGTTATATTACAGGTTTTGTGGCTTTTGGATTATTGTCTTTCCTTGCTTATTGCTTATTCAAGAAACCAAGCTGCATAATTACTAAGAAATGTTCATCAATTGGTGACATATACTGAGTTGGTTCGGGATGCAGGTAGTGCTGTGGGTTAAAGCCTCAGCGCCTAGGGCTTGCCGATCGAAAGGTCGGCGGTTCGAATCCCTGCGGCGGGGTGCGCTCCCGCTGCTCGGTCCCAGCGCCTGCCAACCTAGCAGTTCGAAAGCACCTCCGGGTGCAAGTAGATAAATAGGGACCGCTTACCAGCGGGAAGGTAAACGGCGTTTCCGTGTGCGACTCTGGCTCGCCAGAGCAGCGATGTCACGCTGGCCACGTGACCCGGAAGTGTCTCCGGACAGCGCTGGCCCCTGGCCTCTTAAGTGAGATGGGCGCACAACCCCAGAGTCTGGCAAGACTGGCCCGTACGGGCAGGGGTACCTTTACCTTTACCTTTACTGAGTTGGTTCAGTATATGTGTTTCCCATATATTAATAAATCACATTTCCACAATGGCCCCTTTGGGCAGCTCTTAACTCATGGGCCTTGCTCATAGCTTTTAACGCAAGTCCAAATGCAGCTAAGGCCTTTTCAGCCTCACTGATGCCGTGAAGTTACCGTATTTTTTGCACCATAACACTCACGTTTTTCCTCCTAGAAAGTAAGGGGAAATGTCTGTGCGTGTTATGGAGGGAATGCCTATGGGTGGCATGCCTACTGATTTTCCTCCTCTAAAAACTACGTCCGTGTTATGGTCGGGTGCGTGTTATAGAGCGAAAAATACGGGTAGGTTGCATTTAACTCACTGGCTGCTGCCACTTTGCTGAGCTCTAGTAGCTTGGGGGAAAATAGAGACATCTTATCCTTTATTGGAATTTCAGCTGCACAGTGAGGAAACAGAAACTAACATCATTCTCCTGAATTCATCGTTTGCAGTGGTTGCACTTCTGATTTAGAGCACTGATCATCCACTGTAATTATTGTATGTAGAGCAACACCCAGAGAAATACATAAAGCAGCATTGGAAGTGCTTAATGCTTGCTAGGTCTTGCAGTTTGTCTTTTTATCCCATGGCATGTGCTCTTCAACTAAAGTGAATTAAGTCAAGAAAAACATTAATGGGGTTTGGATCTATCTTAGCCTTAAAATGGGGGACACTCATAACAATTTGCTTATAATAATGCATTTTAATATGTATTTTATGTATACTTTATACACATTAGTATTTGCATTTTTGTTAGGTAGGTTTGCTTATAAATAAGCAAATTTCTCCCCCATCCTGAGCTGCAGTTACTAGTGAGGAGGGCGGCTTGTTACCTATCTACATGGGAAATATAGCTTGCCTGTGGCTATTTTCCGCTCCCCCACAATTTAGCCCATGTTTAAGCTCCGGAGGATCGCAAGAAAAATGCCTTCAGCAGTGCTGCTTGTTCCTGGGGACACCCACTGCTGGTATGGAAACTCTGCATGCCATGCAGAGAGGTCAAATGATGAACCAGTCTTGGCACTGCAAACCAGGAGTGGAATGCTGCCTAAGGAAAGCAGCTACCATGGGAAGATAGCAGGGAAGTGAGAAGATTTATTAGAAGATATAGTACATTTCAGTGTTTTGCCTTTTTCAGGGACAGAAAGATCTTGTTCTACGGATCTGTATTTTATTCAGACCATGTGGTTGGAAAAAATAAGAAAGAAATAATGCAAAATGAATTGGAGACACCATGTCTAATATTTCTTTCTCTCTCTCTTGAGCTGCATTTTGAGGCTTGGCCTCCCCTCTCCCTTTTGGCTTCCTATCCTATTGATGCTATCCTCCTTCCTTTTGCCTAGATTCCAGCTTCAAGGTGCCCTTGAGTGATGGATCTTCCACCCCTAAAGTAACAAGCTTCTTGTCCAGCAGCCTCTGATATATATATATATTTTTTAAGGTGTTATATACCTTCTGTTAAGGACGCAGGTGGCGCTGTGGGTTAAAGCCTCAGCGCCTACGGCTTGCCGATCGAAAGGTCGGCGGTTCGAATCCCTGTGGCGGGGTGCGCTCCCGCTGCTCGGTCCCAGCGCCTGCCAACCTAGCAGTTCGAAAGCACCTCCGGGTGCAAGTAGATAAATAGGGACCGCTTACCAGCGGGAAGGTAAACAGCGTTTCCGTGTGCGGCTCTGGCTCGCCAGAGCAGCGATGTCACGCTGGCCACGTGACCCGGAAGTGTCTCCGGACAGCGCTGGCCCCTGGCCTCTTAAGTGAGATGGGCGCACAACCCCAGAGTCTGTCAAGACTGGCCCGTACGGGCAGGGGTACCTTTACCTTTACCTTTATACCTTCTGTTAGGCTCCAGGGCAGGGACAGCTTCCTTTTGCTGGGTGAGGGCTGCGTTCTCCCAAGACCAACCTTCAAAGTGGCCATGGGCAAAGCCAAAATTCCTAACCTTTTTGGCTCATTAAATCTTCTTCTTTGGCGATCATTCGTACCCGAGTAAGATTGTCTTCCATAAGCACGGTCTTAACTGTGAGTCCGTAACACACTGAACTCCACCACACACTTCCAAATTTTGCTTCCACCTAGTTTCTCATTTTTGTAGTCTTAAGTTCAGTTTCTACATCAGTGTGCAAATTTATTTTAAGATTCCTCACACCATTATCTGCAGCATTTTAGTGCATATTTCTCCTAATATAAATATTTTTACAAGCAATTTTCCCTAATATAATGTGTTTTTGTATGCTGTTTCCACTAACATATCCATTTTTATGCACACTTTCCTCTAATGCACACACTTTGGTGTACACTCATTTGGTTGGAGAACTGCATTATTATTATTCATTTCATTTCAAATTGGGAGAAATGTGAATTTTGATGTACAGTTAAATTTTGGTTTGTGCATTGCTTCCAGAAGCACAAATTAGGTAGGTTCACATTGCAATGTAAACCGAACAGTATTTCTCCTCCACCCCTATTTCCACCACTTTCCCTCTTACTCCCTATTAATTTTCACTCAATTCCTTCATTTCAAATCACTT
This sequence comes from Podarcis cretensis, assembly GCF_951804945.1. Lineage (NCBI taxonomy): Eukaryota > Metazoa > Chordata > Lepidosauria > Squamata > Lacertidae > Podarcis > Podarcis cretensis. Next base: position 26,840,165 of record NC_137178.1, read on the forward strand.
ATTTAATCACCCCTTTCCTTATTCCCCTATTAATTTTCACCCCTTCCATATTCTTTACTAATTGCTATCCATTTCCCCTCTTATTCCCATATTAATTTGTTAACCTCTCCCCTCACTCCCTAGTAATCATTTTTCATTTAGAAAGCATTGACTCCAGTCACCTTATCCCTCCACCTTGAGTTTATCAATTTGTTAAGAATGCACCAATTACTGAAATAAAATCAACCGCCTCCCCCCTCTTCAGTAATTAAACTAATCCATTTATTTATTAATTATCTATTTATTAATTAATTATCCATTTATTATTATCCAGTTTCTGAGGGAAGCATCTTTGCCCCCACAGGCAACTCTCAGCGCTTTCTCAAATTGAATTCTCTATACAGTGGTACCTTGGGTTACATATGCTTCAGGTTACATACGCTCCAGGTTACAGACTCCGCTAACCCAGAAATAGTACCCCGGGTTAAGAACTTTGCTTCAGGATAAGAACAGAAATCGTGCTCCAGCGGCGCAGCGGCAGCGGGAGGCCCCATTAGCTAAAGTGGTGCTTCATGTTAAGAACAGTTTCAGGTGAAGAACGGACCTCCGGAACGAATTAAGTACTTAACCAGAGGTACCACTGTATTTTAAAAAGTTGCCTCTCTGTCTCCAGTCTTTTGGCTTGCTACAGTGCTTGACAGAGAGCTATAGTCTCCACAAATTGGTCTTTAAGCAGCTATCTGATCACCACTGCTGGCTGCAGTTTTGACGGCCCTTCCAACTGGTCATGCAAGCAACCAAATACTCAATAGCTCCAGAGGTGGCACTCGGAGGAATTGCAGGCAACAAGCAGGTGAATGGAAGGATGCGGATGTAAACAACAGCAGAAGCTGCTGTTCAAACCAGCAGCTTTGAGAGGTTGGGAATTGGACTCATGAACACTGCAAAGTAGCTACTAAGTGCTTAGGCAATGCCTGGAATAATACAGGTGAAAAGCAACAGGATTACACACACACACACACACACACACACACACACACCCTCCCAAAGGTAATGCCATTGACAAATGTGGTATAAGGGGGAAATATGGGGCTGGGAGAGCACCACTTTGGTTACCTCTGTGCTATGTCCAGGCAAATTTTAGCTGGATTTATTCATTGTATGGCTCAGTCGGTTAGAGAGTGGTGCTGATAATGCCAAGGTTGCAAGTGTGATCCTCGCTTGGGACAGCTGCATATTCCTGCAGTGCAAGGGGTTGGACTAGATGATCCTTAGGGTCCCTTCCAACTCTACATTTCTATATTATTCTATTCAGCTTGCCACAGCTTTGAAAAAGACTTAGTGAAGCTGGTCCTAGCAAACTGTAATAAAAGCTAACAGATGTTAGTAAAACCATTAGGAGCAGAAGACATTTGGTTTTCAGTTGAGTGAATGGTGTACTTTGTTAGAAGAAACAGTTAATCATGGGGGGCCACTAGGGGGCGCATTGGAAGATGGCCGACAATACCATCTCTCCGACCCACATGGGGTAATTAAGAGGCTATTATGGGAGTAGGCAGCCTCCCTTGTTGCCCCAAGGAAATGGGGAACACTGCCCTTGCCTGCTGTGCCCATAAATCACCCCCTAATTTGAAAGAAGGGGGTGAGGGCCCTAGGCAGAATGCCCCCGTGTGGACCTCGGCTCTCCTGGACGCTGTCTCTGATCGCACACTAGTTGCAGCAATTTGGAATAATTAATTACAAAAGAAGCAAATGCACATATTTCAAGTGAAGAAGGGGAGTGAAGTCTGCTAATTTAAGTGACCTCTGCGAAAGAAGACGACGGGCTGGAGAAACAGGAATATTTTACGATGAAGATACACCAAAGGCGGGGTATGTTGACAACAGGGCTGAATTGGGGGGGGGGGGCTTTTTTACTTTCCTTCTATGTGATTTAAAAGAACCCCTCCTCATTAGAACCGTCGGTTGAACTGACCCAAGCAGGATGATTAAGGTCTGTGTGGAGATAAACTTTAACCAAAAGTATGCTTTATGGAGACCGAGAAGCAATAAGAGCTTTGGGAATGGCGCAGCAATTAATTCAGAGTCGCCATCTTGCCAAAGGATTTATAGCTGGGAGGAAGAATGGACTTGGTTTTCAGACTGCATTCCTAGTGAATCTCCTCAGAGGTTTTGAGAAAGGAGGCAGATTGGTGAAGATTAATGACGCTAAGACTGTTTTGATGTATGGAAGTGATGTTATATGGAAAACGTCTGGATATGGCTACTGGATAAAGAAATTATAATAACCACGCAGGATTACAAACTGTTCTAACCAGCTTGCGGAGACTGTCAGAGGTCACAAAGAGAAAGGAAAAATATATGAAAATAACAACAAGAGATGTGGAAAAATAATAAGAAAGGACTGGATAGTACTGTGAACATCATAAGGTTAGATTTGTGGACATTAAAACAGCAGTAAGAAGCAAGAAGTTGATTGGATCCCTTTGGAACTTGAAATATGGGTACCCCCAACAAAAATTTAAAATTCGGCTGTGTAATTTGGAATTTATGTAATTTGGTTTGATTTGATTTGATTGGTCGGTTAATAAAAATTATTCTTAAATAAAAAAAGAAACAATTAATCATACTGGAACAACTGAAAGTGGGGGGGGGGAGGGAGAGAGGAAGATATAAATGGGACACATTTACTCTGTTATTTAGTTTGTAGTGGATGTAAATGGGGTTCAGACCCAGAAGCTTCTACCTTGAGCATCGCCAGCTCCTTTTGGGCTAGGACTTCTCCAGTGTTGCAGTTGGTAGAGATGCTTCAGACACATGAAGTGTTATGCTGAGTAACAGGCATATGCACATGGTTTTGGAGGGGGGAATTGTAAAAAGTAAGATTGGAGGGAAATGAAATGCAGAGAAGTACGGACAGTGATTGTTACACACTTAACAGTTGTAATCACAGAACAGTTTTTGATGACACCTATACCCTGGCATTGGGTACTTCCAGATTTCTAAAGAGCCCTTTTGAATATACACAAACTAACTTCTGGCCTTTAAGACATTGGTCTATGTTTACCCTGGTAACAGTATGCAACTGCTATTTAGTTAAGCTATTCGTTCTTGTACAATTATTGTGGCCATATTTATGAATCTTCTTGCCAGCCCATTCCCTTGTGGATGGGAAGACTGGGAAGTGATATGTCTGAAATATTACATTGGCCCAAATGCTTACAATTCAGAGCTGGCCAACAGTGTCTATGATTACTTTTTCCATGATACTAACATGGGGAAAACGAGTCTTTCACTGTTCTGTGAACTTTTGGCTTGAAGTCCTAGGGAGAAGCAAAATTGCTGCAATTCTTTAAAAAAAAAAAACCTCACTAAGTTTGAAAGCCCTGCTTTCCCAAAAAAGCTTTAATGTAATCAAGGATCTCAGGAATGAATGAATAAGTGTGATTTTTAAGAGTAGGTTCCATGATGTTAATACAGGGTGTGATCAATGAAGTGTTTTGAAATTGGGGATGTCTCATAGATACAATATAGTACACCTGCAAAAATAAATGTTGTAATGTACTCCCAAAACTTCAATGAGCAATTACACACCTGGTTTTGAGCACCTGCTTCATAATTTCACAAGTGATAAGCTGGTGCTTTACTGGTGCCCCATGGCTCTCAGCTTTATTTTTTTTTCTTTTAATGGAAGTCTCTAGCCATCCTAGAAAGAAAGTTATACAGAAAATATTAAAACAAATAAACAAAAATATTAAAATACAAGGAACCTTTAATCAAACAGACAGTGCATTTTGTCATTAGTTGGTTAGCATAAGCCAAATACCAAGAAAGCATTGTGTGGCTCATTTGAAGAGGAAGCACCAAGCATTACATTTTAATTCCTACTAAGTGCACTGCATAGCTAATGCACAAAGAGCATGATCAAGTTTAAAGTGGGACGAGGCATTAGGAGAATTTGTGAACTGTAGTTGGCAGCAACACCTTGTTTGGAAAGGCCTAATCAAATACAGAGTATCCAACAGACTGAAGTTTTATTTTTCAGAAAGAATAATGTGAACTTGGCTCCTTCAAAGGCTGAATAGGAATGTCTTCCAGAGCATAGAAGCAACTGCTTTTGTGCAGTAGCTGTGAAATTTTGGCAATGTTGATTATCTCGCCTATAAAAAGAGCTCTTGAATGCTGGCAGCTTTATAGTTCAGTCTATAAAGTTTCCTTGCCATGTTGAGAAAAACCTTTTCTTATTACCTTCACTTTGCTTTTGCAAGATATTTAAATTTCTTGTGCCACTTTGCAGGCTTATCATGTAGCAAAGAGAGAAGGTGATTGTCACAGGAATTATATGTCTCAAAATCCTGTCCAAGTATTTCTGTTACACAGCCTTTAATTATATATACCGCAATTTCATAAAAAAATCAAAGCACTTTACATCAATTAAATACTCCCCCACACTAAGAAAACTCTTAAAATGTATCTCCAGCTGACCATTACAGAAATAGTCTTAATTGTTGGCATAAGCATGATGGCAAAGGAAGGTTTTTAGCAAATATTTAAAGGGTTGAACATTCACGCTGTTCTTGTGAATACTGGGCACTACCTTTGTAATGCTTAGAAAAGTTGGAGAGAGATATCCACAAAGACGGGTTTCTTGTAGTTTTAGAATGCATGCCAACAGAATGTGCTGAAATCTTTGCATACGGTTGTTGCAAATACAGCTTGCTGTTGCACATCTGTAAGAACAAAGGTGCAGCATTTTCTGGGGATGATGGGTCAGTGTGCATGCAGAGCATGCCCCCAGGAAGCCTAGGGTAACAGCCAAGGTCCCAGCACTGTGTCAAGGCCCATCCATAGCTAACACCTGCCTTGAACCCTACCTGAATATCTTTTTCTAGCTCAGTGCTCCAAGCAGTTGTGAGTGGCTGGGTCATGTAAGGGGAACATTGCAGGAAGGTATAAGGTGGCTGGATCCCACCATCTAGGGTGCTGTTACTGCCCACCTCCCAAAAAATGGGAGGAATGACCCACAGGTGGACAAGACAGCCAGCCAGAGGCCACTGAGCCCAGGGCCACCTCAAACCCCACACATCCAATGTTGTTGTGATAAGAGTCCTTTGACTAGACCCGAATACATGTTTGAATGAGTCAGAGGATACTCAGTTGACCTTAGGTCTTGCTTGGTGTGGAAGAAAACCTCCACCTGCTTCAATGTTCCTATGCCATTCTGGTACTAAAAAAGTCATTTCAATGTGGCTTTCACAGAGAATCTGATGAAAGACTTATTCCCAGGAAAATGTTTATAGGACTGCTGCCTCAAGCATTGTAAAGTGGAGGGAAATCATTTCAAGTTGTATAAAAAAATTATTGCAGCTCAGCAAATCAGCATACATTGAAATTAAAGTATAATGAAGTCTATTGTAAAGATCTAACGTGTGATTTTCCCCCCCCTTCTAGGTAAGTAACTGAATGGGAAGATGAACAGACATTTCAAATGACCACCATGTTACAAAAGGTACCCTGGCATTTTATTTATCTGAAACAAAGGAGCCATGAAGAATTCAGCCATGTTTATATGTAGCTGAAAGTGTTGTTCATAACTGCTTAAATTATTCCTTGCTCTGAACAAACACCTATAACCCAAATTAAAAAGTCATGTGATTTTTTAGTTTACCATTCTTGAATAATTTTACTGCTACAGTTTTGTGCAGTTTTGTGCAGTTTTGTGCAGTTTTTGTGCAGTTTTGTACAGTTCCTGTGCAAACTTCTAATAATAGACGAAATCCAGTCTTTAGTCGCCCTCTTTTAACTCCGATTATATTTCTAAGGAAATACAGAAAAATACAATCTTTGGTACAAACAGAATTTGGTCCTGTTTCTGAAAGAGAAGTTTGAACACAATTCTGACCCACTGATTTTAGCTGGAACAAAGGTAGCATGTAGAAACTTTGAAACAGGGAGTTTAGGCAGTTGAGTTCCATATCAACCCCATTGATCTGCTAAGGGACCTGATCCTTAGGCTCTCCTTTACACCAGCCTGGAACTGGCGAAGCAGAAAAGTAAGGAAAAATGCCCTGCTCCTTATGAGCTGGCTGGCAAGCCAGCAAAGTTTGGGATGCAATGGTCAGTCCACCTTTCTGTTCCTTCCCAAATGCAGAGTTTTGCCTTTCTTGGAATGATAGCTTGAGATGTATGGTGACAGTGGAGCCCTGGATATATAATACTGATCAACAGAAATAGTCGTGTTTGTGCAGGGCTCAAGAAATAATATTCAGTTGACTGGAGCAGTGGTATGATGAAACAGAGGAGTTGATCCATTCTTAGTATGTTCCAGTTTTTTGACAGAGTCCCTGTGATTTATCTTCTTTACTTGCATGGAAATCAGACTTCAATGCTGGTCATAAAAGTGGCAGATTTACCATTATGTCTGACTCCTTAAGAGATTACATCACTGAGTAACCTTGGAAGAACCAAATGGCTTATTAGCTGTTCTCTAGACAAATAGTTATGTGCCAGCCAGAGTATTACTTCAGAATGTAAGTGCTTGCTACGTGATGGAAGGATGCTGCTGAAGAGAAGCTTGTAATAAAATGTAATAAAATCAGGGATTTTTTTTTCTAGAAAAAGAGGTGGTGGAACTTGCTGAGCTTCTTTTTATGGGAGCATCCAGCCAAGGTTATTAAGCTTTTTTAGGGAGGCAAACAAAGTTATTTTTTACAGGAGCACCCACCTTCTCACTCACCCCACCACCACTTTCAGTGACACTGACGCTGCACTGATTAACGGAGCAAAGAGGTGATAGAACTCAAGTGCTAAGCCCTAAATAAAATATTTGTGCCTAGCTCTAAGGATCCACTCTACTGTATTATTTGTTTTAGGGCTTCTCATATACAAAAAACAATGACAATTCATCCAACAAGAGTTTTAGCCAGGATGATTCTGTACAACCGAAAGTTCACCAGAAAAAGAAGCAAAAAGTAAAAGTAAAAAAACACAAACTAGTTTACTTCTTGCTCTCCTTTCTAGTAATGAGCATTCTCGTTATAGCCCAGTAGAATGTTTCATTGCCAAGTGATCATGAATGTTTCATATATACTACATTTCGCAGTACAAACCTTTCTCCTTTTTACATTTTCCCTATGAAATTGGGTAAAATTGGTATGCAAAGTTATCAGGGATATTCAATTTATTCCAATTCATGTTGCAATGCAGGTAAGCCACTCTAATGCTGCCCAGTTCTACTCTGTAAGTCCCATTATACCTAATCATTGGTCATATAGCTGGGGTTGATGGGAGTTGTAGTCTAACAACAACTGGAATACCACATGACCTACCCCTGTTTATGTCTTGCTCTTGTTTTTAAAATGACTGCCACAGTCTCTCCACGACCATTATTTTTCCGTAATTTGTATGCCTACAATTTATCTGGAATTAAAATTCATGGCTCATGCAAGGGAATAGCTCTAATGATTTAAAAATGAAATTATAGTGATCTGTTTCAGGCAATTTAGTATATTGCCTCTGACGTACTGTTCCAATGAAATCTAAAAAGCTTCCTGTTGGAAATGTATCTTTCGTATTTTTCTCTCCCATTGCTTGCAATTATAATTTGAAGTCAATTTTCACTGGCTTGCTGCAGCTGTGCATATTACTTTTAAACACTTTCCCAAACTGGATAATGCTTCAAAAATGAAAGGTGTCCCCCCCCCCCCCCAGTATTGATGAAACAGGCTAGACAAAGATTATATGCTTCTGTTTAGGAAGGCTACTTTAGTTATTGAAATAGTGGGTTCATGTTGTTATTCATTTTATGCTATCTGGGTAATTTGCGCTTGAAAGCAAACAGCAGGAGTGGACAACTAGTTCTTCACTGAGGGCCACTTTATTTCTAGTAGACCAGAGGACCTACTAATTTATATTCAGTAGTATGCCTTTAGCCCAATCTGCACATACTTTGTATTATTATGTTTTGTGTCAAAGTACTTTTTATGGAAACAACCCAACCAATTCAGCAGGAAGTGGGAATATAGTACAGACACTCAGTTAATAGAGCACCACTGGTAGGTAACACAGGTCAGGCAGAGACCACAGTAGTCACTTATTTGTGTACAGATAGTTTGCATTGTTGATATAATTCTTGCAGTGAATAGGGCAAACACAGTTCTTGAGGAGCATGGCTGCTGCACTGGTAAAATAGTAGTGTAGAAGAACATCTGGTTAAACTACAAGATCATATGAAAAAAGCCATATTCTTTTTTTGTGTTGAAACCTCTGGCTTTTCAATGACTGCAGTGTACAAACATGAGTCACAGTTGTTGCTTCACCCATTTTTGCTGCTGGTCCCAGCCAGGTCAGTCCCAGCCACCATTGGGATGAGGCTCATGGAAGTCTCCTCATGAGGGAATGTGCCCTTGAAAAGGATTCCTCACCCCCAGAGTAGTTCATCTGATCTTCCTCCTTCTACGTGCTTTCAGTATTCCCCTGTTGTCTGAATTGTATGGGAAGCAGGCATCAATAAAAAGCATCTACAACTTGTAAAAGCCAATTCTGGCTTCAAGCGACAGGTCCCAACTGGGGCCCCATCAAAATGCTGCGTGACAGCAAGCCGTATGCTAAAAATGCTTTTCATGGCATATGCTTGTGTGTAAAGGACCTTGTGTCAAAAACTAGAGCTCTGTTTTATTTTCAATGAATGGCTTGTGGTGTTTTTGTGTGCGGTGATGTAAATAAAGGGAAGAGGATTGAGAGAACATTAGTATGTGGTAGATGATTTGTGAATATTATTATTCCCTGTTGACATGAAGGATTTAGCCAGTTATGTTGGCAGCTGCTTTATCCACCTGGCTCAAGGCCTGTACATAAACTGCCCTTCCTTGTAGCAGCTGACGGGTGTTTCCCAGCTGGAGGCAGCTACCTAACTCCTTGCAGCAAACAGACTGTCAAGGTCGTTCAGTCTTAAGAGAAGCGTTGCCTTTGCATGACATTGCAAAGTGATCAAGGAAAAGGTTGCACTTGCGCTTGCTCTTTGCGGAGCCCATAAAGGCCACAGATTCCCTGAAGTATTCATTACTTCCCTGTGAACAGGAAGAGTATTCTCCAAGGCAGTGGTAGGAAACCTTAGTTGTGGCCTTTCAATCCTCTCTCTCTCTGGCCCTTGAAGGTCTCCCCAGACCCACTCCCCCCCCCAGGCCACACCTCTCACTGGCACTGCTTTGCACCATCCTCCAGTGCTTTTGCATGTTCAGACCCAGAAACCTCCCCCCTAAATAAATTCACACTTGACTCAAATTTTAGTTTTGGTTTTTGGCAGAATTTAGGCCACAACTTTATTGATTACAGAAAGTGACTGGTTGCATAGGCTCTGGTTCGACTAGCTCACTGCCATGCAGGTAGTGCTGACCCAGGGTTCCAGCATAGGTCAGCCAAGGGTGAACACCTGGATAAGCAGAAAGCCGGGAACAGGCTATCTCTACTGCCCAAATATCCCCCTGGACTCAAGCACAGGCACAACCCCCTCTCAGGGGTTGACCAAACCATCAAGTCCCTGGATTCCTTTAATAGAATACCCTTCACATAGGGATGGCAAGAGTGTTCTCACATTCCTATCACCTGAACCAGAGCCTATCCGCAACCTTACAAGTTGCGACGTTTTGCTATGTGGCAGGCGAATCCCAAATGGCAACAGCCAATCAGCCAAGTGGGGGAAATTCCTGCCATGCTCCTGTCCCAACGACAGACGAAACACGAAGGCATAGCAAGGTCAAGCGCAAAGTGCTAAAAGTAGGGAGAGGTGGGTGGGTGTTCCGAATGCACACGCTGAAAGAGGAAGCTCTGGGCCACATGCATGGGCATAAATAGGGCCCCTGAACCGTTTGGACTGCGTCCCATTGGCCAGATTGCACCCAGCTATGGGGGACCTACCAATCGGGTGTTGTGACTGACCAATCATACCCACCGACAGAGTGTCGGTTTCCAGGTCTCACCTCCTTCTTTAAGGGAGGACCTGATTTGCCTGAATGGGACCCTCAAATTCCTCCTGCATTCCTGGATGGAGGATAGAGGGGAATGTGTGTAGAAACCAGCTTACCATACAGAGGAAGATTTACATACATTACTCTGCCATCTTTTGCCTCTGGCCCCTCCCAGCACTGGCATGTGACCACAGAAGGTTGCCCAGAAGGGAATGAGGTCCTCCTCAGGCTGAAATAGGTTCTCCATTATGCCTGCTCAACCCAGTGATTTTACAATCCTGTCACGAGGGACTAATCTACACCAGTCAGTTATAACATAAGAAATGTGTTATAAAAAGGTAACACCAGAGGGCGCTGTAGACAGTGATCCTTCGTTAATGGAAAAGTGCATTGAGAATTATTTTACATTTTGAAAATAGCATTTTCACAGATCTGTGTAGATTCAGCCAGGGTCATGGGCCTATATTTTATAAGATGCTTGACTGAAGTGAGGGAAAGCGATTCCATTTCAGTTCTGCGTACCCCTCAACTGTCCTGATAAAACAGGGACATCCCTTTTTTGTGCAAGAACACGGCGGCCATTTTGGGTGCCATGCTCTCTTGCTGTGATCTCACCCCCTCCTCAAAGTGCTTTTTTCAGGGTCGCAATCTTGTGAGTGTCACGTGTGGGAGCATGGCCCTGGAAGATGGTGTCCCATTTTTTTGCCTCAGCGTGTTGGAGGGTATGGTATAGTAACACTGCAATCCTACAGATTCAATGGAGCATATGGTGCTGCAATTCCTAGAGTTTCCTGTGAAGAGGGATTGGCTGTTAAGCCACTCTGGAAACTGTAGGAGGGGAATAGGGGCCTGTTTTTGCCCAGGACCCTTAGCAACCTACAGCTCCCTTAGTAACCTACAGCTCCTACAGTTCTTTGGTGGAAGCTATGGGTGTCATCGTGCTTTAAATGTATGGTGTGAATGTGGCCTTGGTCTGGATATCTTCTTCTCTACCAAATCTTTTAACTGTGGCTCAGCACTAAAGCTCTGCGGCTTCATCAGCTGCATTTCAAATACTGGCTTGGAATAAACTCAAATAAATATTTGTATTGGGCATGGAGGCGGTGATTTGCATTGTGCTTCAGGGAAGAGAGAACTTATTTGTTATTCATCTCTGTAGATCTAACTGACGCTAGCTGGTTTTTACAAAGAGAATGTCAGCGATTCGACACTCCACAAAGTCTAAGCTGGATGCAGCTAAACTTTTCAAGTCTATTATTTGCTAGAACAGGGGGAAGAGTAAAATGTATAGAATTTTGTTTTGGAAATTTCTGTATCCATTCCTGATACTTTATCAGAATACATTTCCACCCAGCTCTTTGAACTAAAATGGGAGTGAGAGTAGTTCTGCAGTGAGATGGTGATTAGTTGAAAGCTCCAAAGTAAGTGAGGTGAAGTCTTCTCTTGGCCTCCATCAACTGGTGCGGGATATGCAAACTTCATTGCATGCCTTCCTAAACATAATTTAGAACACCAGAATTTAGTTAAAATAAACTGTATCACCTTGCATATTATTGTTTTTCTTGGACTAACATATCAGCAACAGCAAGCATAGCTAGAATGCAGTGTAGAAAGTTACTTGGGTAAAATATGTGAGTTCTCCCATGTGTCTAAGACCAGAACAATTTTATTAACATTTCAGTTTCACTTAAATCCTCACTTAATTTGATGTTTCTAAGGATTCATTCTAATTTATGTGCATCTCATTTATGTGCTCTGTTCGTAATAAAATTTAATGCTATGTCCTTTAAAAGTTCTCAGTATTCATATTTTATATCAGACTATGTTTCTAATGATGATCAGGTGGCTAATTTCAACTGCTCAGATATTTATAAAGTTCCGTGTGTACTTGGCACAAAGTATAGAGGGTATTACAAGGTTAGAATGATCTCAGATTTTTGTTTCAGAAATATATATCAATATGGGGAAACACAATGAATATTTTGATCACTGTAGCTATAATAATAATTGTTACAAGCCCTAAAATATGGGGGAGTATTATTGAATGGACTTTTCCCTTTCCTTTTAATTTTCATTTATCATACAACTGTATAATAGTAAAACAAATATACCAAAGAACAACCTCCTCAGGAGAAGCAGAAGTACACATACATGTTGTACTTCTTACAGTTTCTCTCCCCATTAAGAGCTGAGAGCCGCAAAATAGAGCAGAAAGAAAGGCAGAAGAAATGACCTTTCTGATATTAGACCATTCTACTTCTCTGAGTTCATTGACTAGAAATTCAGTTTACCTGTTCGTGTAACCAGCTGTCCTACAATTATTGTATTCAAGTCTCCCAAGCAGTAAATGGTAAACCATAATCTAGCATGATGAGAATGAGCCACAGCAAGTCTTGGCCTTGCATTTGCGTCCACCCTTCCTGTGTGTTCCCAAGGGATGTTTCTTTAAAATAAAATGGAAGTGGGACAGAATGGACTCACTGGTGAACATATGTAAAACAGAAATACACCAGGATAAGGCTGTTCCATCCATGACTAGATCAAGTGAGTCTTCCATCAGCTGAAAGACATGGTTGAATACAACCACTTGGACTTCTGCTCCATGCATCTGTCACACATCGTCTCAGAGTGGTACAATATCTAAGTGACTTCTAAAGAAGGGAGTCATGCAGCAGAGATATTAGAAAGATATTAGGTCCAGAATAAAATGTGAACATCTATTGAGTTAGCAGAATAACTCCAGGAAAAGAATGGTAAATCGTATTGAAAAAGCATCTTGCTTTTCACATATGTGTTAGTGAGTCAGCCTGCTTTAGCCCTTAAAGCAGTTTTGTTTCAAAACAAAATAAAATCCACAGATGTTACAGAATTTTGAATTGAAAAATAAGTGAATTTGGAGATGTTTCATTCTGCTTTCTCCACCCCCCCCCAGCATTCCTTTTGGGTAATGCAGAGGATTATTAATATCCTTTCAATTAAAACTAAACTTGAGAGTTGAAGGCATTTGTTTTTCAGGGCACATGATCAGAGAAGCGAATTTGTCATGGTTTGAGGTTTTCCTGACCCACTTAAATTAATGGAGAACATAATGAAATATTTCAAGTAGGTGGGTTCTGTTTTACCACCTTCACACTGTCCCACGCCTGCCTGGGAGCTTCTACCAAGCCATTGTCTTCCCATTTGCTCAGGGGAAAGCACCTGCCAAGCTAAGCAGTTGGCTCCTTATCTCTCTCGCCCTGACCTAGCCACTGTGATCCACACGACGGTCACCTCCAGACTGGATTATTGTAACTCGCTCTACGTGGGGCTACCCTTGAGACTGACCCAGAAACTCCAGCGGGTGCAGAATGCCGCGGCGAGACTCCTTATGGGGTCTTCGCTGCGAGACCACATTCATCCGGTACTATACCAGCTGCACTGGCTCCCGGTGGAGTACAGGATCAGGTTTAAGGTGCTGGTTTTAACCTTTAAAGCCCTAGGACCCTCGTACCTATGGGACCGCCTCTCCTGGTATGTCCCACAGAGGAACTTATGGTCTGCAAATAAAAACATCTTGAAGATCCCAGGCCACAGAGAGGTTAGGCTGGCCTCAACTAGAGCCAGGGCCTTCTCGGCCGCGGCTCCAATCTGGTGGAACGCTCTGTCACAAGAGACTAGGGCCCTGCGGGACTTGACATCTTTCCGCAGGGCCTGCAAGACAGAGCTGTTCCACCAGGCCTTTGGTCAGGGCGCAGCCTGACCCCCCTCCTCTGGCAATCTGCACAGAATTTTGCTTAATGGTTGCCATCAATTTGATTTTAATTAATTTTTATAATGAAATGTTTTTAGAACCGTTGGATTATTTTGATTGTTGTTAGCCGCCCTGAGCCCAGCTTCGGCTGGAGAGGGCGGGATATAAATAAAATTTATTTATTTATTTATTTATTTATTTATATATATATATATATTCCTGGAGCTATTGTCAGGGAAGGAAACCGAGGCAGCACCATTTGAGTGAATCAGGTGGTGGTGACTAGAAAGCTTTGCTTGAGAAAAGTACTGAGTGTGGATGAAAGTGCTCTTAAACTGATGCTACTTGTGTTGCCATTGAAATGAACAGGATTCCTTTCTCTATAATGTAATATTGGTGGAGAAAATATTGATTAACTATGTTTTTGCTTGAAGAAACTCTGAATTGGCCTTAAAGGCTTCACCCAGAAGATGAAAGGTGGAAGTTCTACTAAGGCCCATAATAAAACATGAAAGGCTCCTCTACAAGATTCTTGCCCAACTCCAGAATACTCCATTCTGTTCCCAGCTTTTCTATTCCACTCCATTCAACTCCATTTTTTTGTACTTAATCAAACCCTTGAGTTTCTCCCATACAATGCAAGTGGAACACCCCTCCCCCACTGGCCCAGTGATCTGAGATATAGGTTAAACAGGGCTACTGTAGATCCGTTATGTAAACAAGGTTTCTAGCACTGTCATTAACAGGGAATAGCTCTTCTCCTCATCCCTGAGCTTGTTAGTTCCATGGAGCAAAAGTTATTTAAAAACTGTTTGCAATTAAGAGGCTGGAGGTATGTGGCTGATGAAAGGACATCTCTTGCAGCTATGTTACGCTGACCTTCAGCTGTAATTTTAAAATATACATTCTTCTGTTTCTTCACGTTATTAAATCTTGTCAGGACTTTTGTATCTCTGCCAAAAAATAATAGGAGATTACTGGCAGTGGACATGAATCAGATTGTGTTTTTCATAAGAGGATCTGCTAATAGGTTTTTATATTAGCCTATATGTTTGCCTTTGTTTGCTGCTAGCCTTTAAGTAAGACACTGTACTAGTCACATGAAAGTAATGAGAAAGAAAAAATATGCCTCTGTTGAGAGAGAATGAATGTTAGGCCTTGGACAAGCTCTTCAAATGAATTCCAGCTTGGTTTGGAATAAAGAAACGAGTCATTTCTTGCTGAAGAAAAAGATGCACAGTTCGTTCTGTGACAAATAATGCAACCAAGTTAAAGCTGCAGTTTTACACCTTGATCTTCCAGCTTATGTCTCACAGAAGGAAGTGCAATAATAGGATTAGGCCAAGGTTTTTTAAACCTCTGCCAAATACTTTTATTTGAAACAAGAAATGAAGACCAGCCTTTTCATCCAAAGAGTAAACACTGACAAATATATCCACACAAACAATTTTTATTTTTATTTATAATAATAATATAATATAATATAATATAATATAATATAATATAATATAATATAATATATCCTCAGAGCTTCAACTTCAATAAATAAATCAAAATCTAACAAATGTAGGAGACCTGCATAAAGCCACAGAACATACATCATAATCACCGGTAACCAACAAGTTTCATTAGTTCAAAAATTTCCACTTGTGCAACTGTACTTCCCCCATTCTACTCCTGCCCTGTGTGCCTCTTCTGGGAGGACTCCCAAACCCTCTGGAATAGATTTGGTGGGGATGGAGGGCACACACATGGAGAGGACAGGTGGAGTTACATTACGCAAGTGGAAATCACTCTACTGACAGAATGACTTACTGCCCTATCAAGTGTCATTACATAATAAAAACAAAATAAAAGAAAAAAAAATTCCTTCCAGTAGCACCTTAAAGACCAACTAAGTTAGTTCTAGGTATGCGCTTTCGTGTGCATGCACACTAAGCTCATACCTAGAACTAACTTAGTTGGTCTTTAAGGTGCTACTGGAAGGAATTTTTTTTCTTTTATTTTGTTTTGACTATGGCAGACCAACACGGCTACCTACCTGTAACTATTACATAATAAGTAACCCCTTTGTCTTCTTGTCTTCTTGGTTTCAATAAAATGTCAAATTTTAGCTGTTGGTACTTTCAACAGGGGTGATACTTTTCAATCAGATACAGTGGTACCTCGGGTTAAGAACTTAATTTGTTTCGGAGGTCCATTCTTAACCTGAAACTGTTCTTAACCTGAAGCACCACTTTAGCTAATGGGGCCTCCTGCTGCCACCGGGCGATTTCTGTTCTCATCCTGAAGCAAAGTTCTTAACCCGAGGTAATATTTCTGGGTTAGCGGAGTCTGTAACCTGAAGCGTATGTAACCTGAAGTGTATGTAACCCAGGGTACCACTGTACTAGGCTGTGCTCAGGCAAAGTATGGGTGCGGCAATAGAGGCTGCCCACTGAAATGTCGCCATACAGATGCCAAGTTGCTAAAATGCAGTAAGAAGCTTCCACGCCAGTGGATGTAGAACAGGTTAAGAGAATATCCTGTTTTATTTTACACTAGATGCGTATCTTGATGGAAATTGAGATATAAATTGGAAACTAATTTTGACCCTTTAGTGTGCTACTTTTTATTTTATGCTGTTTTATGCTTGGTTTCAGAGTGTGCAAGTTTCCCCCAAAAATGTAAAAATTATCAAATATTCCTCATGTGGATATTATAATTAGCCTTTCTGAGCATCAGCTTCATCCTTTTTTCCCTCTGTTGTTCCTTAAAAATTATTGATAAAGATTTTGTAGCTTGTACTTAAACGGAAAATAACAGGAGTCTGTTTTCAAGCTAATTGCTGTAGATTGAAAAGCAAAGGGTGCCACCTTGTGGAAGTTTCATTTTGGTATTTAATTCAGGTTTTCTTTCTACTGTTTTCTGTTGTGATCCATGTTCTAAGCATACAATGCATGCTGATCCAGAAGATACTCTTTAAACTGTTTTTCAAATTCATTGCATCATGGACATGTACAACTTGTTATTGAAGTCAGGGCTAAATGTGCTGTATAAGCTGTTTTATTAGAAGGGTCTGGTGACTTCTGTTTCAGTGTATCTGAAGAAGTGTGCATGCACACGAAAGCTCATACCTAGAACTAACTTAGTTGGTCTTTAAGGTGCTACTGGAAGGAATTTTTTTTCTTTTATTTTGTTTTGACTATGGCAGACCAACACGGCTACCTACCTGTAATTATTACAGTCTGTTTCTGACCATTGTGTAAACCTTCGTTACCCGCTATATAAGCCATTCCCTGATATATGAAACATAGCCCAAAGTGTCAGCATGAAATCTGCTGGCTTGTAGGAAACATAAGTGTGGATCGGAAATATGGATCGGATAAACTATTCATCAGGGCTTCAAGTGAGAAACTGTACAAACATAATTCCTTTGCCCTAAGTTTTAGTATGGTTACAGAGCGATGATAATCAGTCTGTTATTTATTTATTTATTTATTTATTTAGTATAGAATAGTATAGTATAGTATAGTATAGTATAGTATAGTATAGTATAGTATAGTATAGTATTACTATTATTCTTATTTATTAATTTATTCAACCCTCTTCAAATGACCATCAAGTCACCATGTGTGTAGCCAGGATTTTTGTTAGGGACTTTTGTTAATGGGTGGCAGAACCTCAGATTTGTACTGATTTTGATGCATGGGGGGGGCAGCTGCCCCCCTTGGCTAAGCCCATTCAAAGAATCAAATCCCTAAACCAGAAACTCTTGGTGTTTTGTGTCATTAATCCAAGAAAGTTATAGCTTATTTGATTTGTTCTTTATCTTTGTACATTTTTAATGGGAACAGCACCCCTATCCAGTTTCACCGGCTAGAGCATATTGATTAGTAAACTCTTTTCTTTGTTTCTTCTGTGAAAACGTGCCAGCCAACTGATCAACATATCATGAGCAATTACTTATTTATCAGCCAAAGTACTGTACTGCATTTAATGCTTGTAGTTCCAGTAGAAACTTTATATCCATAAGGGGCAGTAGACCTCCTGCTAACGTATTGCTGTAAACTCTGCAAAGATACCAATCATTGTAACTAGTATTAGTAACATAGGATTGGATTGTTGTGCTGTGCTTGCACATTAACAGAGAGCTCTCACAGTGCTATGGTAGGTCAGTTCAATAGTAGTTACTGTGTTTCTTTCATGCAAGGCCTTGTGCATGCGATATAACATTTTCTGATGGGGGTTTATTTTTGCATGTGCCATTCTCTAACCTTGATGTGACTGTGGACACATGGAATTTTGAGGAGGAGTTGGTTTCAAACAAAAAATGGCTGTACTAGTGGGATCTGAAAAAGAAATTAAACAAGTCTCATTAAAAGAAAAGAATTTCCTTGCTTTTTTCTGGGGATTTTCCCTCAAGTAATAGCAGTTTTCTTGAGACAGAATGTGTCTGGGCCAGTGCCAGATTTACGTATAAGCTAAACAAGCTATAGCTTAGGGCCCCACTCTCTTGACGCCCCCCCAAAAAAATTTAAAAGGAAAAAAACCCTGGATGAACATTTCCAAAATATAAGATAAAAAACAAATAAAATAAAACCTACATACAGTTAGAGTTTAATAATTTTTCACTATTAATATTTTTCTTCTTAATTGTATCTCACTATTAATATACTTCTTAATTTTATTTCAGTTCAACAATTACTTTGATGAAATACTTTTCGAATCCCCGCAGCGGGGTGAGCTCCCGTCTTTCGGTCTCAGATCCTGCCCACCTAGCAGTTCGAAAGCACCCCTAAGTGCAAGTAGATAAATAGGTACCGCTTTATAGCGGGAAGGTAAACGGCGTTTCCGTGTGCTGCGCTGGTGCTGGCTCGCCAGAGCAGCTTCGTCATGCTGGCCACGTGACCCGGAAGTGTCTCCGGACAATGTTGGCCCCCGGCCTCTTAAGTGAGATGGGCGCACAACCCTAGAGTCGGACACGACTGGCCTGTACGGGCAGGGGTACCTTTACCTTTATTAATATACTTCTTAATTTAATTTCAGTTCAACAATTACTTTGATGAAATACATATTTTGTTACGTGCAAATGGCTTTAGATACATATTAGGTCCATAAACTACCATATAGCATATATTCAACACACAAAAACAGTGACAATTTGTTGTTGACAAAGGACAGCTGGACATATAAAGGGCCCCATTATCTTCAGCAGCTTAGGGCCTCATCAAATATAAACCCAGCCCTGGTCTGGGCAGTGGGGAGGATGGAAGCTATATTTTTAAAATATTGACTGGCCATTTGTATAATAGAGTAAAATATTTTTAAGGGTAGTTTTACTGTTATTGTTTGCTCTTGAATTGCTGCTGTAATGAATGTGTGGTTTCAATGAAGTACTGTTTTGTATTACAGTTTATCTGCCGATTGTTAACCACCCTGAGCTTCAGATTAGAGGGAGGTATATCAGAATATTGAATAAATAATAAACGAGACACTGTTGGACTTCTTTTCTGTTTAGCACATAACCCCGACTTCAAAGCCTTTTCACGAGTATTTATATTATTATCTTCCTGATCATACTGCACTGAGATGATTGAAATGTCTTCATAGTCTGTAAGAAGTATTTTGTATATAATCAAGTGATTATCAATATACAGAGAAATTCTATATTCATTTTTGGGCCTTCTTTAAATGCCACAGTCATAAGCCAAATCATGCTCAATCCACAATAACAAGGAGAGTAATGATCACATTATAAACAGTGATGCCTTTCACACAATATTTTATTAATTTCAGTAGTTCTAAATTTCTAACCCAGCATGATACAATCACAACATGACTGTTAATCCATATTCATAATGCAAAGGGGTCATGCATGGGAACATGAATTGTGTATTATAGAAATGCTGATGTTGCGCTGCCCTGGGCCCCCGGAATTGTGGAGGCAATGTGTGTTTGTTTAGATTCTAGAATCAGTTTGGTGTAGTGGTTAGTGTCTGACTAGGACCTGAGAGACCAGGATTCAAATCCACCCTCGGCCACAAAGCTCTCCAAAGAAACCATGACCAGTGACCAAGGTTTGTCCTCTAGTTTGTCCAGCTCAATGTTCACCAAATGGGCCACAGCTCAGAGGACTGGTACACACACACTGTTATGTACTGAAGTTCTCATCCTGGGCCAGCAGGGGGATACTGTAGATAGTTTTCACTCAGGTCCACATATGCAAATAAGGGATTGAAAGTGACATTCAGTGATTGGATGGTTACAGAAAGTTGTTACAGTTGCGTTGTAGTGGAGTTCTATCAGGCTGGCTGAACCCTTCTGTTCAGTTCTGTTCTGGCCTGTGAATAAACAAGAGCTGTTTGAAGAATCGCTGTGTCGTCTGATATGTTCACCCACAACTTAACACACACGGTGTTCACAAACTTCTCAGAGATCCAAAGTAGGTTTTGGGAATCTGTTATAACCCGTATAGGGCATTAAGAATCCTGTTCCATAATATCATCAGACTTGATTAGCAGTTCTGTGCACATTAATACCTTTCCCCCACCATTTTTTAGCAAATGATTCTGTTTTTGGTAAAGAAAGGTTTGGGGAACCTGACTACTGTCTATGCAGACGGAGGCTGATGAGACTTGAGGTCCAACAACATCTGGAGGACCGCAAGTTCCTCACCCCTGGTATAGAAGCTTGTGAAGTATTTAATGCCACACAAACAGTTCTTAAATCTTCAGAATGCTCCAGGATTATGTTCTATTGCCCATTGTATGTGCTTTCAGTGAAATAATTATTTACCGTATTTGTTGAGAGAAGATTATAGATGTTTCATTTATATTAATTATGAAACTATTGCCTTAGTCTCCCTCATGGAATTCTCTACTTAGGAAATTAAACTTTTGATGTTCTCCAGAGAGGAACTTAATTGATTCTCTCTCTCTCTAGTTTGCTAGTCTTTTAATCTGATTGTCACTGCCATATGTACTGGTAATTTTTATGGTGATTGGAATGTTTGTGTAAGCTGTTGTTTGCATTCATAAAAAGTATATGAAGTGATTAGTAGCATTTAACATACTTGGAGTGGAGGAGCTAGGTAGATCTAGAAATTATACAGAGGGCTGGTTTAATGAGATTGAAGGGCATTCCTGTCCATGTCTATTCTGAAGCAAGCCCCACTGCATGAAATGATGCTTACGCGGATGTAAGTGAATATATTATTTTTGTCATAAATAGTTAAGTATGCATTTACACCAGTAATTGCACCCAGTACACCTGCATATTGTGTTGCCTTTAGGATACAAGCAAAATGATGGAGGCAACCAAAATTGCTTGGCTTTATTTTGTTAATTGTTTTGGGAAAGTGTTTTAGAAACGTGGAATCTAAAGCCATGCACAGTCTGGCTCTCAGCCTCATTTATCTAAATGATATTTCTGTGTAGTAAAAACCATGCATGAAAACATCCAAGTGGTGTTTTTATAAGCCTTGAGATTAGAGGAATCACAAGCAGGGGGATGAGGATTCAAAAGTGTGAATTTATACAGAATTTGGTAAATGGGGAGTTTAGGGAAACTGATCTGGATAATGGAGATTTTGCTGTATCGTTCTGTAGGGCAGCAGTAGTACTAGGAGTGAATAATAGTGGCAGCCTTGTGTTCTTGGTAAGATAAAATGAGAATATCTGTTTTCTTATATAAATGGCCTCTGGGGTGACCACTTTCCTTCTAGCCTTTGATTTTTGAAGCCATGCTGTGGTACTCTCTCATATTGAAAAATTTCCTCCCAAACAATCAAATTGCAATTCTGCTGCAAATTGGATATGTCCGTTTGAATATTTTCACTGTACCAATATGTTTCATATAGATTTTCTTAAAAATAGACTGGCTATAATAAGTCTGAAGTTTAAAACTGAGTTCCAACGTATGCAATATTGTGTGTGTGAGTAAAAGGCAAATAAGCAAAATCACAGCTTAGGTATTGTAATATTATTTTATACAACAAAGATTGCACACTTTATAACAGTTTGATCCAATGCAAACAAGTCATAGTGAAAGCATAACTTCAAAATAAACAATTTATATCAAATAAAGTAATATTCAGTAATCTACTAGAATATAATAACACACAATAAAATTAAATATCAGCTAATGATAATTAAGCAGAAATTCACTCTTAACAATTACAATAAATAATTTTAAAAAATAATCAATAAAAATAACAGCAATCCACAGTGCATAACCTAACAGAATACAAATTGACAAGCAGAGATATGCAACACACACACACACACACACACACACACACACTCTTCCTCTTCCTCTTCTTGTTTCTTCCCAATTGCTTCTGCTGTTCCTAAAGTCATGGCCTGGAAAAGGCTCCTAGGGCTAGAGGGTAGGACAAGGCAGGTGGGATAATCCATTGCCTGGTGGCCAGCACAAAGTCTCTCCCTGCTCAGTGCAGTAATGCTCAATAATAAGTATATTACCTCCTATTATGTTGCATCAGGGAAAGCCTTGGTAAGGAATGGGAAATGTGAAGATGCCATGGGTCATGATGATCAATGCTAACAGCTTGAATGTGTGAGCTAACCTTCAGTCACTTGATATTTAAAAACTGAGCATGCTGAATATTTTGTCAAGTGATCAATGGTTTTATTCTGTCTTCCCACCTGGGCTGTCCTATAAATAACCCATAATTATTTAAAGGGTTCTAACCGAACCACCCACACCAGCAAACATCATCATCTTGACTCACCAACATAGTACGGTATTGAAATTGCTCAGAAAGCTTTGCTGAAAATAAATAACATTGCTATGGTCTTCTAGTATGAAATCACTAGAAGAAATTTAGATTGTTGCTTGGAAGTATAGAAGTCTCTTTGCTGCAAAAGGAGAACAAGGAGTTAGAGGTATGTTATTAGAGACATAGGGGACGTGGGTGGTGCTGTGGGTAAAACCACAGTGCCTAGGACTTGCCAATCGCATGGTCGGCAGTTCGAATCCCCGCGGCGGGGTGAGCTCCCGTCTTCCGGTCCCAGCTCCTGCCCACCTAGCAGTTCGAAAGCACCTCTAAGTGCAAGTAGATATATAGGTACCGCCTTATAGTGGGAAGGTAAACGGCATTTACGTGTGCTGCGCTGGTGCTGGCTCGCCAGAGCAGCTTTGTCACGCTGGCCACGTGACCCGGAAGTGTCTCCGGACAGCGCTGGCCCCCGGCCTCTTAAGTGAGATGGGCGCACAACCCTAGAGTCGGACATGACTGGCCCGTACGGGCAGGGGTACCTTTACCTTTATTAGAGACATAGATCATTTAATTAGCTGTTGTAAATATAAGTTCCCAACAACCTGCAGTAAATGTGGTGCCAAACTGGAAATAATGACATTAAAAATAAATTATTATTATTATTTTGCTCTAGTAGGGTGAGGGCTAATTTATGCTCACCTGAGTGGCACATGTCAAATTAAAAAGCAATTACCCACAGGAAAGATTAATCTTCCTTAAATGTTCCTTTCTGTTATAAAGCATTTTAAAATGTATTTTAAAAGTACTTTATGGATTAATTTATTCATTTCCATCTTGCAGCATGCATGCAACGAAGTGCAAGTAAACTCTTGTAGCTGCTGGAGCTATAAATATTCATGCAGCTGGGGAAACTGCTTTGAAGCCAAAGGGGAGGAAATCTTTCTGTAGAAAACAATTTTATGCGCTTATTTCAGCTGGCGTTTTTGAATATTTATTTATTTATAAAATGTATACCCCACCCTTCATCAAAACATTATTGGTGGGCAGTTCAAAACATACAGAGCTGCATAAACTTGCGATTCAAATATTTTTAAAAACCTAAAATTCAGAATCCAGAAATCAGACATTTTGCATACAATGTAACATCTCTCCATCTGCCCTACTTCATACAAGGCCAATATTCCAAATGCAGAAGGAATGGTAGAAGAGGAATGTTTTCATTGGCATTGCCAGTGCCTGCTGAAACTAAAGAAAGTTAGGTTGCCACCCCAAGCTTTACCACCGTTCCAGGTAGCCTGGGTTTCATTTGACTTTGGTGCAACCTAAAGCCCCCATCCTTAGCAGTTCTCCAGCCATGGGCAGGATGTTACAAGGAGAGATGCTCCATTGGATAGTTAGGTCAGAGGCCATTTAGGACTTTATACAGTGGTACCTCGGGTTACAGACACCTTGGGTTACAGACACTTCAGGTTACAAACTCCGCTAACCTAGAAATAGTACCTCAGGTTGATAACTTTACCTCAGGATGAGAACGGAAATTGTGCGCCAGTGGCATGGTGGCAGTGGGAGGCCCGTTAGCTAAAGTGGTTCCTCAGGTTAAGAACAGTTTCAGGTTAAGAATGGACATCCAAACGAATTAAGTTCTTAACCCGAAGTACCACTGTACTTCAAAACTAACAGCTTGGGAGCCTACAGGCAGCTGGTGCAGAGCTTTTAATAACTGGTGTTATTTGTTGTCATGCAGCTGACTTAGTCAGCATCCTTGCAACTCTATTCTGTGCTGACTGAAATCCCTGAAGTGTATTCAAGGGCAACCCCTTGTAGAGTGCATTACAGTAGTCTAGCTGGGAGGTTACTAGGGCATGGGTTGCTGAGGCTAGGTTATCCCTGTTAAGGAATGGTAGTAGATGGCAAACCAGCCATAACTGAAAACAGGCCCAGCAACCTATGGCTCCAGTGACAAGTGGAGTGAATGAGTCACACCTAATTCTCCGGGGGGAGTGCAGCCTCTTCTGAAACAGCACCTCTGTCGTGTCATGATTCAACTTTAGTTCCTGTTTTCTTGAAAGTGGTTGTATAAAGACAAAACTAGTTTTATTCTGCAATAGCTTTTTCCCAACTGTGGACTGATTGCTTTCATGAAAGCATTTTAACAGACCATTGTTTCTTAATTGGAACTGATGGAAAGTTCTACTTAGCCCCAAGATCATGTTCTAAAGAGATAAAATCCTTACTGATTACCTCACAGTATGATGCTATCCTTGAGTTACAACTCCAGGCAAGAGATAAGACTGCTCCTTAATCTCTCTGCTGCACTCAGGGTCCAAAAATGCATTTGGCCATTTTTCTTGTTAAAGTCTCACAACACAGGAGTGTTTTTTGCTTCCTTCAGTGTTCTGTGCAACTTCATGGCCGCATGCCATCCATATAGAATAGGAGGGTCTTTTATAGCTGCTTTCTCACACTTTGGATTTATTTTTCTTTTACACATCATTCACCCAAAGGTGCCATTTAATGTGTGTTAAGGCAGTAAATAGCTCATCCTCAACAAATTGAGTGAACCTGGTTAGTTGATGTATATTGCTGGCCACTGCAGACCTGTCAGTTGTTCATATAAATGGAAGATTCTTGTGAATAAAATGGTAATGCTAGATAAAATGTAAACAAAGAGTCAATTCATGTAACTATTACCAAAGCAAAGACACACTGGACATGTATGTCCATCTAACAGTTCCTAATATATATATTGATCCTTCTCTTGTGATCTTTCTAAACTGACAGTGACCTTGTAGCCTTGTTTGTCAGGTTGTTAATAACCACTGATAAACCAGGAAGTCAGTATCCATATAAGTGCCTATACTGTATATCCTTATCATGAACACAGATTCTTAGGATACTGGTGTCTGCCCATCATGAAGAATCCCCAGGATGGGGTGAGCTCCCCGTTGTTTGGTCCCAGCTCCTGCCCACCTAGCAGTTCAAAAGCACATCAAGTGCAAGTAGATAAATAGGTAGCGCTCCAGCAGGAAGGTAAACAGCGTTTCCGTGTGATGCTCTGGTTTGCCAGAAGCAGCTTAGTCATGCTGGCCACATGACCCGGAAGCTGTGTGCGGAGAAAACTACTTGAGAAAACCACGTGCATTAAATTTGCTTTAAGTGTACAGTGTGGATGGGACGCGGGTGGCACTGTGGGTTAAACCACTGAGCCTAGGACTTGCCGATCAGAAGGTCGGCGGTTCGAATCACCGCGACAGGGTGAGCTCCCGTTGCTCGGTCCCTGCTCCTGCCAACCTAGCAGTTTGAAAGCACGTCAAAGTGCAAGTAGATAAATAGGTACCGCTCTGGCTGGAAGGTAAACGGTGTTTCCGTGCGCTGTTCTGGTTCGCCAGAAAAGGCTTAGTCATGGCTGGCCACATGACCCAGAAGCTGTACATCGGCTCCCTCTGCCAATAAAGCAAGATGAGTGCCGCAACCCCCGAGTTGGCCACGACTGGACTTAACAGTCGGGGTCCTTTTACAGTGTGGATATGACCACAGATGTAAAGAAATAGTAATTGGAACACACAGCATCTTGCTTAAGCTATGAGCATTGTGCGAGAAGGCTGCAAAGAGCTGGGATGAAACTGACAAAGCTTTTCTTACAAAGCCTTTTCCTCGTCTATACAAAGGGAGGGGGGAGCCCATTGATTGTATGAATGATCAATTTCACCACCACAACGAAGGAGCTTTGCTGCACTCCTTTGCCAAGGAGGCGAAAAGTCCTGTCAATCTTTGATCCCTGCTCTTTGCAGCTTTTGTGGAAGGAACAAATAACACACACTTAAGCTTCAAAAACAGAGTTGCAAGGGGTGAGAGAGAGAGAGAGAGAGTGAGAGAGAAAGACTTTCCTCTCATCATTGCAGGGGCTCAGAAGCTGCCTTAAAATTGACGTGGCAATCAATTTTACACCTACTGTTCAGAGTCTTCTCTGAACTTGCGCAAGAGATGAGGGGAACATCTTATAAATTTCATCTCTAGTACTCTGCAGCCTTTGCATACAGTTCTGGGAGCGTAAGCCAGATGCTATAAGTTACGCTGTCGGCAGCTGTCGAGAAGACAAAATTGAAGTAGCAGTAGGAAGCATCAGCAAGACATGTCTTGAGAACTTCAAAACTTAAAGAACTGTAGTCACTCACAGCAAATGATACTCTGATAAGTTCAGAGCAAACATGTGGATTGGATAGCTGCCACAGATCCCCACATGTGGAGGATATGTTAGAGAAATAGTGGAGACCTGTGGCTAACTCAGTTGTGTTACCAGTTGTATCACCAAACATTCCACGTGGGGATGTATTTACACAAACGTTACTATATGCAGTTCCTGTGTTGTGTTCTCCTTGATGAACTTATCCGCTCTAGTACTAATGGAACATGAAATCATGTCCTCTTATTTAATCCAGACTGTATAATGCTGTTTCCAATTAAAGTATTATTAAATAAGGCGGCTGAGAAGTTCAATGCAGTATTTACTATTGTAGTTGGTTTTACAGATTGCAATGCAGCTGTCTGTATAGATAGTTTGGGATTCCAATTCCTCTGACAGATTCTGTAAATTTCAGAAGGAGAAACAGTTTGCAATGCTACAAGGATGATACCAATCCGCTCTCAGAATGTGAGACAGGTCCTATGGCTGCATAGAGCCTTTCTAGTGTGTGACCTGACTAGGTACAAACAACAACAAAACAGGATTTCAGCCTTCCTCACCAACATGTTCAAAGGGTAAGTACTAAATTGGTACTACAAAAATTGGTGTGCACCTACTGAAGACTTGACTAGATGACTTTGAATTTTACCACTGGCAATCCTACACATGCCTGTTCAGCTGTAAACCCTGCTGAGTTCAATCAAATTTACTCCCGGGTAAGTAAGTATGTAGCTTAAAGGTAAAGGTACCCCTGCCCGTACGGGCCAGTCTTGACAGACTCTGGGGTTGTGCGCCCATCTCACTTAAGAGGCCAGGGGCCAGCGCTGTCCGGAGACACTTCCGGGTCACGTGGCCAGCGTGACATCGCTGCTCTGGCCAGAGCCAGAGCCAGAGCCAGAGCCAGAGCCACACACGGAAACGCCGTTTACCTTCCCGCTGGTAAGCGGTCCCTATTTATCTACTTGCACCCGGAGGTGCTTTCGAACTGCTAGGTTGGCAGGCGCTGGGACCGAGCAGCGGGAGCGCACCCCGCCGCAGGGATTCGAACCGCCGACCTTTCGATCGGCAAGTCCTAGGCGCTGAGGCTTTAACCCACAGCGCCACCTGCGTCCCTTAAGTATGTAGCTTAAGTGAGCTTTAATTATACCCACATTTATGAAACATCAAACAGTTCTGTTACTGATTTGGGAAGTCATGCTTTGTCAATAACTACTGTAAGTATCCTCCGAGGAACTTGTATGACCTTTTGAGTTGGGCTTTATTTTTCATCTCAGCAAAATATGTAATAAAATTCATTCAGTTCATTTAATTATTCAATTATTCATTTAATTTGGAACCCAGCATAGAACAGCACTACTGCTTTTTTGCTCTTGGCAGGGATATTATCTTCAGCTGCCATTTATGTTCCAGATGATATGGTAAAATTCCCCTGAGATAATTTTTTCTTCCTTCCTTCAAAGCCAAGAAGTTTCCTTATAACTTCAGATCTTTTAATTCATCATTCCGTGAGCTTTAATTTTAACAATCCTTAAATTGTTTCTTCCATGACAATTTATGCTCCATAAGCCAAGGACATTCTTTTCTAAGAAGGGTAGTGGCTTTATTTTATATTAGCCCTCCACTGCTGCCAGCAGTCAGACTGTCTCAGGGAATCCAGTGCAATTGTGGCTTTCAGTCAAAAGTGGAAAAACTCTTGCAAATAACATGGGGTCCCATTGTATTCCTATAAATAGATTCCAGAACTCCTACCAGAACAAATCACTGATGTGTTATAACCAGTATTTGTATGGCTGGCAGTCTGGAGATTGGGATGGGACCAGAGCAAGTATTAAAAATGGAAAACAGTTGGGACTTTGAACAAAGTACTGTGGGACACCAAGAAAAGGGGAGGGTGTAGCAACTGGTGAAGTTTCCTATCCTGCCCTTTGGAGGAAAATCATGCAAGCATGTTAAAACTGCTGCTCATTTTCAAGATGCTATACTTGTTTGCATTATGTTCATATAAGATGCTCACACTTCTAACACCTTGCCCATCAGTTTACTCCACGTGTTGTTTGTTTTGGTTAATGTTTTCAGGGTTGACATCAAAGGCCAGCAGGGTTAGGTTCCTGCACTTGCTATTTTGCTCCAGCTGAGCATTGAATTACTTGTTATATTGCCCCTTAATCTTTGCATTGAGAACTTGTTTTAATTATGCCTCTCTAGATTTGCTAGCAACAGGTCAGGGCTTACTACCTGTGCATTGATTGATTGTCCCTAGGTAGAATTCCTATCCCTGCTTAGGCCACCCCCCACCACACCACTGAAGCAGAAAGCCCTTCTTCTGACCTTGTTTATTGCCATTTTGAGTTGCAGCCAGGAAAATCTGGCCTTGCATTATCTCTTCACGTAATCTGTCCCATCGCTGTACTTCTGTCAGTCAGGTTCCACCTTCCATTCATCCATCTTTCCTATAACACAATGTGCTAACTCTACCCTCTCAATTACACCACACATACTGGCAATGTTCCTGAGCCCAAGGTGCAATCAGCGGAGTCTGAAGGAAGCCACTTTCATTGTGCAGAAGAAGCTGCAGTCCTTCAGAAGTTGCTGGATTACAGCTCCCTCCATCTTTGACCAGAGCCGCAGGATCCTCATCCCTTCTATTCCTCCTCTTCACCCACTCTCTCACTCATACATTTTCCATCTGGCCCAGAAAGGGTGAAGAATGAATGCTAGTGGCTGTGAGGAGGAACAGCCATTTACTTGCTGCCACTTTGTCTTGTAGCAATGGTGTATGTGTAGGTACCATATTTTTCGCTCTATAACACGCACCCAACCATAACACGCACGTAGTTTTTAGAGGAGGAAAATCCGTAGGCATGCCACCCATAGGCATTCCCTCCATAACACGCACAGACATTTCCCCTTACTTTCTAGGAGGAAAAAAGTGAGTGTTATGGTGCAAAAAATACGGTAATTGCTAGGGAGAAGAGCGAGGACTGATCCTTTAATAAAGGAGGGGGCCCAAGACTGATGTATTGCTCCAAGGTCTCCCAAACATGGGACCTGCACTGGACTTTTCAACTGAAGTAACTGTTGCGTAGGTTTTCAATCATGCTGCAGCATTTATGTAGCACTGTAGATGGGCAACTTCACATACAACAGTCCTGCAAAGTATTACAACCCGCCATTGCAGATTGGGATCAAAAGAGAGTGACTTACCTAGACATACAGTGGTTTGCAAGGGTGCCAACTTCAATAAAATATTGGGGTTGGCCAGGTAAGCCCCACCCTGCATAATCAATCATGGCACAAACATACCATTTGAATGGCAATGCATATCAACTGGGGGAGCTGGCCCCTCAAATATTATATTGGTGGGGCCCGAAGGGACCTCAGCTCCTAGGAGTTGGCTCCTGTGGTGGTTTGATAGTTGAAACAATTTTTAACTGCAGTTTTGCACTTCATAGCTCCCATCCTTTGCCACTGTAATTTTTGCTTTATAAATAATACTTCATCTTTTATTATTAAAGGCCTTATTGTTTTGCCTAAAGCATATTCATTATGTACGCCATTTTATGGTTCCCTGGAAGCTTCATACTGTTTGGTAACCAGGAGCTGTATTTCTCTTTCCAGTACCATGCAGTAAATCCCATCCCCACCCCCCGCCTTGTAAACATTTTGCTGTGGGAGGTGGGAACAGGAAGATGCAACAGCAAGGATATTTTTTTGCTAAATATAACTTGCAGCTATCTTCTCTTGCAGTGTGCAAACTATGCAAACAAAGAGAACCCGTGGGCAATCGGGGAACAAGGGCTCATCACCATGAAAACGTTCTCATTGAAATTATATAAATAAATTGTTCTGCCCTGGCTATTTGAATTTGCATTAACTCTTTCAAGTGCCTGTTCTGACCGTGTTCAAGATAGGATTCCCTCCATACATTACAGTGCATTACAATTCATACAGTACAATCTCAGGGCAGACTTAATGAAGCATGAGAAACATCCCACTCTCAACAAACAGTGCAATTTCATAATGGCCTATAGAGTGCATAAGTGCTCTGTATCATCAGGATTGACTCAGGCTGATTCTTTGGTCACAACCCTGCCTTCAACTGAATATGGATTGTATCCAACTATGTTTTATTCATAGTAGGCCCAGGGCTTTTTTCAGCTGGAGCTTCCCAGAACTCAGTTCTGGCACCTCTCAGGTGGGTGCCATTGCAGTTATAAGAGAACAAGGGAGGCATTCATGGTGAGTTCCAGAACCCCTTTTTCTAAAAAAATAGCACTGAGTAGACCCATGGAAATTGATGGATTCAGTCATGTCCATTAATTTAATAAGGTCTGCTTTGAGTTTGATGAATGTTGGTTACAACTCTCTACCTCTGAATTGGTTCTGTTGGACCAGCCTTTTTAATGCTGTGAACCTCAAGTTGGATTTACCAACCCTGAGCCTCAGATACGATTTATAACTAACGTGGGGCTCAATGACAGTTGTTATAATTCAGCAGTAAACAGCAGGTTTTCCCAGGGAAGATGGCGGGTCAAAAGAAAAACTTCTTGGACCTGTGCCTAGAAAGCGTGGAACAAATAGAAGAAAACAGGACAAGTGAAAGTCATAATTTCCTATTTCCCTAATTTTCTGTTCCAATTAGCTTCAGGTCTAATGCAAGTTCAGTACTGCAATCTCCTTGTATCAGTGTACAGTGGTACCTCGGGTTAAGTACTTAATTCGTTCCGGAGGTCTGTTCTTAACCTGAAACTGTTCTTAACCTGAAGCACCACTTTAGCTAATGCGGCCTCCTGCTGCCGCCGCGCCGCCAGAGCCCGATTTCTGTTCTTTTCCTGAAGCAAAGTTCTTAATGTGAAGCACTATTTCTGGGTTAGCGGAGTGTGTAACCTGAAGCGTATGTAACCTGAAGCGTATGTAACCTGAGGTACCACTGTATTTAGTTCTTTTGTAGGTTTATGTACTTGAGCCCTAGGTTCAACAAAAGCCTGGACTTTTCTTGAAAACTTAATAGTAACTTGATCTGCTAAAATCAGGGGAAGTACAGCATCAGAGCCACAATAGTAATTTACAAATCTCAGATTACAAAAATAACATTTGTTTTCTTTTTATTTATATTTTTGTATGTAAGCTATGATTACAGTACTTTGCAATTAATGTGTACCCTGTAGCCATGAGAGATTTTAAATATGCTAAATAAGGCTGTATATACCACTGTTTATTCTGAGTGTTTCTACTACAAACTTTAAGAAAAAAAACTTTATGTATCACAGGATTCAAAAATAGATTCATGAAAACTGCTAACTCTGCCTGTTAGTGATTCCAGTGAAATTATAATGCCAGTAAAAACAGGACTGGAAAACGTAAATCCTTCTATGCTGATTAGCAGTAGTAGATAGATCAAAGGAAAAAGGATAAATCCACAATGATGCAAAACAATGTTTATTGAAAATTTCCCAGTGCATCTCAAACAAACTATTGCAGTTTTCCTGCTGAAAAATAAATGCTATAGATTGGAAACTATCCAGGAGCCCCATCTGTGAAAAGAGAAAATAGTCCTTCTAATTACAGTCTAGTGAGCACAGCCTGGGGATAATGACACACCTTTCCTCCTCAGAATATTTTCATGACTCTTGGATAATCTCAGGAGACTCCACCAGTCCTCTTTTAAATTGGGTCAGTCATGTTTAATTCAAAGGAAAGGACAAAAGATGACTGTCAGTGTCATCCAGAGTTACCTTTAAACTGTTTCTAATCAGTTTTTGGGAGAGGGTCTCTCTCTCTCTCTCTCTCTCTCACACACACACACACACAAACACACACACACACGGTAAAAGAACTTTCCTAAAGACTGTTAAATCTCTTTTTTCAACTGGCAATCAGAAATATACTCTCCGTAAATATGGAGCCCCAATCCCTAGCTTTTCATACATAGCTTCTTTGTTTACATTTCAGAGGAGCATCTGAGTAAATGAATTCTGATAATAGGAATTCATTTCTTCTCCAGCTTATTTATTCACTTAGTGCTGATACAGTAATTTCAGTAGGACTTCACAGTTTATCTTTCACTCATTGAAAAGGAATCTTTTCCTGCTTACCATCTTCATAATTTCCTACTTTCCTAATTTTCTGTTCCAGTTAGCTTTGGGCCTAATGCAAGTACAGTATTGCAATTCCCTTGTATTAGTGTATTTAGTTATTTTGTAGATTTACTTACTTGCCAATATTGGAAAGATAGAAACAATCTAAGAGGTGTTTTTATCGTTTCCAAACATTTGATTCTGTGGAGGTAGGGGTGTGTGTGTGTGTGTGTGTGTGTGTGTGTGTATGTGTGTAACCCACATGCTGTCTTCTTTAGCAGTATAAATGAAGAAATTGGATCAGCTTTACTCTTGGTGACCTCTGCATTTGGAATAATTGCAACCTCCCTAATTCCCAGAACTCATAAATATTGTACTAAAGAAGTAGTAGGAGACACCCCCCCTAGCATTTTGCACAAAGCTTATTCATTTTGCACAAATACTTTAAAAAATGTATGAGATGCAAAATATAGTTGCCCCGAAGTAAAGATTTATGGAGAAAGCAAAAGGGTGACAATAAAGTAACATGATTTACAGGGTTGAAAGTAGTATGAACCTACAAAGCTATGCATAATATTTCCACCCCCTGTGGTGTGCTTGTGCTTCATGCTGACCAGTCCAGGAATGATTTTAGTTGAGGGCTTTTTATTATTTAATAGGCAGCCACAGCTGTAGTATAAGTCAGCAATCTTCTTTTGTTAATGGGTCCAGTTCTTAGATCATATGGACAGATAGCTTAGCTCCTATTCCCAGCACATCTGCTTCTGACAATTCCTGTGCTTTGCTCTTGTTCTTGAAAGGTGATTTAGAATATAGCAGCCCATCTGTAGACTTTCATTCATTTGCAGCCCAGTAGATTGTAGATTTCTCAAGTAGATTATTTTTTATATTTAGCTCCAATGCAAAAGGTTTTATTTTCCAGGAGTTCATCAGAGAGAATATGATATTAATGTGACATGATAACCTTGAGGCCCAGTGCAAAGATGAGACATAGGGAAGCTGAGTTGAGGCCCCAGATACATGATGGATTTGCAGGTTGGGGGAACCTGTGCCCCCCCTACAGCTCATCCTTGATCATTGACCATGCTGGCTGGGGCTGAGGGGAGTTGGGAGCATAGCTGTCAACTTTCTGATTTGAAAAAGAGGGCTCAGCAGCCTCAGAAAT
Organism: Podarcis cretensis; assembly: GCF_951804945.1. Classification (NCBI taxonomy): domain Eukaryota; kingdom Metazoa; phylum Chordata; class Lepidosauria; order Squamata; family Lacertidae; genus Podarcis; species Podarcis cretensis. The sequence continues at coordinate 26,873,983 of NC_137178.1, forward strand.
AAGGGATCAGCAGCCTCACCTGTCCCAGGGACAGTCTACAGGATATCTAACAATCCGGGATAGCAGTGGGAAGCAGCAGGAAACGGTGCTGGAATAAGGGAATTTCCCGCAAAAAAGAGAAAGGTTGACAGATATGGTTGGGAGACCAGAAAAATCTGGAATGCCATAGGCATGCTACTCCTGGTTTAGGCTAGTCAATACTTCTAAGATTCAGTTCCACGTCCATGAAAAAGTAAGCAATAATTACCTATTGGACAAGGTGGCTGCTAGAATAATATTGAAAGTGTTGTGCCTAAAAGACAGTGATTAATCTCTGCATTACCAGGCAATATTATTAACGGGTTGGGGAAATTTCATATTTCCATTTAAAATCCAGTTAGTCAATTAGAACATTCTGTTAATTGTACAACATTTTCTACAAAATCCCATGCTTTGATGTCCTGTTAGCATTGCCAGTACTATTTTAAAAAGTGGCTATATTCTAAAGTGCCTTCTTAAACACTTGCAATATTTTTTTATTTGTAGTTGCTGTCACTATATAAAAATATGAAAGAATTTAAGAAGAAGAAAAAGAAGAAGAAGAAGTGTGTGTGTATGAGAGAGAGAGAGAGGGTAGCCTAATGTAACTTAAAAACTGCTCCTTTTGAAAACTTTGAGAAGAATAGAAAGCATTTTTATTGCAAAGTGAGGCCAAAATACCATGCAATGAGAGTGATAATTGTAGGTTTACATAAAAGTATAAAATAAATAGTGATAAAAACAGACATTTAAAACAGTAAGCATAATTATCAAAAAGATATGGCTGCCATTGTTTGTTCCATTATAGTGCTTCTCATATACTGTAGATATTGGGACAGATTTGTCATTAAAGTTTGTTTCAGGGGCTAGTTCCTAGGTTTGTATGTTTATTACTCTATTGTTGCTGCTGAGTAGTTGTCTCTGGTCAGAGAGCTATCTGCAGGCAATGACAAGCTTTACACCCATTTTTTTTTACAATCAATCCCTGGGCAGAATAAATGATTATTGAACCACTCTGGGAATGGTAGGGAATAGAGATTTCTTAACAACTATTGTCACCCTTAACCAACTACAGTTCCCAGGATTCTTTGGGGGGGAAACCATGGCTGTTTAGAGTTGTTTGATACTGCTTTAAATACCGTATTTTTCGCTCTATAACACGCACCAGACCATAACACGCACATAGTTTTTAGAGGAGGAAAACAAGGGGGAAAATTATAAACGAAATAGTGGATATATGATTTTTGTGGTTCATGCTGTGGCCACAGACATGTGATCTGACAGTGAGTTTGGAGTAGCCCAATGCAAAAATCCTGAGGATCCATGTGGATCCATGCTTTGTAACCACGGAGGAGGGAAGGAAGGGGAACCATGGATCCTCTGCTCACAACTGCAGCAGATTCCCCCTGCCACCCGCAGGCATTCGCTCCATAACACGCACAGACATTTCCCCTTACTTTCTAGGAGGAAAAAAATGAGTGTTATGGTGCAAAAAATACGGTATATAGTACAGATAGGGCCTAAATTATGGCCTTGGCAAAGGGGCAAGAAGATAAAATGAATTGGAGGGAGCTGGGTTATAGGTTATAGGTGCTGATAAACGCTTTAGAGTGCTGAAATCAAATCCTCTGGAGAAATAGGCAGTTGCTCAACCAATGCTTAGCACTGTGGACCAAGATTGGTTTTGTATTTGGTCATGGCAAATTCTGGGAAGGTGTCAGAGAGAAAATAAAACCTCCCTGTGCCACTTTCTGTGCCTCCCAAAGGAAGACCCCTTCACACTTGGAAGGACTTCTTAAAATATCTGCCTTATCTTCCCATCTTAGAATCAGCTGAGTGCCAGCACTTTGTAGCTCAGGTTTTTTGGCCCATGCCTGACAATTATATATGATGTCAACTGTAGGGCAGGTAGCAGTGGCTTGGACAAAACTGCCACATGGGCCAAGTGGAGAGGCCTAATTAGGTCTGGGGGCTGGAGATTCCCAACCCCTGTCTTATATTCTTTGTTTCACTCCCCCAGTTCTTCTTTTCCCCAGTCTCCAGTGTCCAGAAATTTTTAGTATTTGTGGTAGTCCTCTGTATGCTTATAGATCTTGCCAGTGGGTACATAGGAAATGTGACGAGATGTCTTGGAAATTTTCTATGCTGTTATGAATGGTGGAGCTGAAAAATGCACAGAAGCTCTTATTTGTGTATTTTTCATTCACGCACTATAACAATGCTGCTTCACAGTCAGAGAAGAAGGCTGCTCAGTTAAAGAAAGCAGATGACAATCTTGTGGGGCATAGAAATCTTATTTACTTTCCTTCAAACCTGGCCTTCAATATAGAATGTCAACCTGAACTATGGGAAATGTGACCGTTTACTTAAAGTGTGTCAGATTGCTGCTCTTACCTGGCTATGGTCTATGTGGGAAGAGAAGCACAATAGCCTCAAACCTTGTGTCGCAGAACTCTTTGGGGTGGTAGGAGAAAGACATTGAACACAATTGCTGAATAATTTCAGAAGTGTGCATTTACCATGGTAACCAATGCATCAGTTTCCACTTTGCAGGCCACCTGAATAATAGCAAAAATGCTCAGAATTGAGAGCTGCAGTAACTTAATCTAGGTAGAAAAATATGATCCAAGATTTGATGAGCACTTTTCTGTTACTATCCTATTAGTACAGAATATATTTTTGCAGTTCCATACAGTATGCTTAAAGAGCATCTTACTAGTATGTTACTCTTTAGGTAACATCCTGTATCACTTCTTTATGGGATGAAATTTAAGTTAATGTGTTGTTATAGGATTTCTAGGAGTGTAATACCTTTTCTTTTCAAAAAATAAAAATGGTTAGGACACGGTTGCCCAGTTCACACGTAACACTAAACCATGAGTCAATGGAACTGGCACATGCAAGAAGGATCCCAAGTGAAGTCTTGGACTCATGTACTTCCTCAGCTCTCCTACTTTTTAGTTGTGTAGACATTAATATTGTTGCCAAACTTGGTATAAGAGTTCTTGAGGAAGGCGTAGGGATCTACATCAATGTTTGGGTGCCAGGCAGCATTTTGAATCAAGATGGTGGACTGAAATGTGATTTTGGCATGACTTCACCTGTTTTTTGGCATAGGTCCAATGGCTGTCATTCAAAAGTTCTTTCATTTTTGGGATTCATTGGGACCTTTGGAGATTTTAAGACAAGAGGAGTGTATTTCATGTTGAAATTGCTGATATATGACTTGCTAGAATAGATCATAAGAAGGTCTGAGCAGTAACTTCTGCTTTTCTCAGACTTGGTCTGAGAAATAGATTATGGCACACACAGTGCACTTACAACATAAATAAGACTTGCAGCTTTGCCCCTTGTCATTTTTGTACTTGAAAGTGTAGTTAAGCAGCCTTTAATGACTAGAATTATTATTTTTTTAATGGCTATTTTTAGGATGCAGGTTTTTGGGTTTTTTTGCTCACTACTAGTTTCTGCAATTGCATGGTGTGATCAAAAACCATGCAGTTCATCCAGCTTTGATCATAGCTTGGCAAGGGGACAACAGCCCTATTGAAGACAGTACTGTATACTTTTAGCTGAAGAAGGTGCAGGAAGGGCCAATGCCTTTATTCACTAGGAGACAACTTTATATGCCAGTTGCTTGACAGATTACTTGTGTTCATCTTGGTGTGTTACAAACGAGGGAAATAGCAAGAGATTATCCTGATGAGAAAACCTGTTAACCCACATGTTTTTACATTGTGATACATGCCAGTAAGAGGAAAATAAGAGATCAATCTTAGAAGAAATCATTCTTTTGATGGTGGAACTGCAAACTGATATGAAGACTCATCTCACATAGTGGTTCCCCATGGCTTAGATGCATGGCTTGCGTTCACTAGGAGTCATGCATTCAGTATTGCAGGCCTCTGCAGAAGTCTCTTGCAGCTAAAACCAGACAGGCCCCCTCCCCATTCAGTGTCAGGTGCTTGATGAAGCCCTTTCTATTCCATCAGGAATTTTAACTCTGTTGTTATGCCTATTCATGGAATTTATGTTTTTACGCGTGGCTTTCGTTCATTTAAAAATGCCATATTATTTGATTAATGAAATGTTTTTATGGATTGTTCTGCAATCCACCTTGGGACCATCTATGGTGAAAAGTCGCCTGAAAATATTGGAAACAAAGAAACAACGAATGCATTTTGCAGACAAGTATATAAACAAACATAGGTTTTATATACACTGCCATTTACTCTGGCTCCCATGTGCTCCTACCACTTGTATTGGAAGCCGTGTACACATGACTTTAGCCACAATTCATCTCGATCCTGTAGTTTCTTGAGAAATACTGCTGTTTAGTGTGTTTTGCCTCAAACCATCTTTCATTCATTTTGATAACGTAAGCCAAACTGACTTCTCACACTGGGGTGTGTACATTTGAGACAGCCATTGCACATGTGCAGATGGCAGCTTCATGAACAGGAGTTGTATTTTGGGGGTGGGGTGCAGGGAAACCAAATAGTTGATGTGCATTGGGTGATGACATCCCCACTCCTCCTCTGATGCATATAGCAGTATACAAATGCTACTTGAAACGCAGCGAGGGAAACAGCGAGGGAAATTACAGCCACTAATGTCCACATAGGCATAGTAAGCCAATTATACAATACATAGTGCTAATTTCAAATTTCAAATGAGGGGCCACTAGGGGGCGCCTTGGAAGATGGTGGAATTTAACATCTATCCAGCTCACACGAGGTAATTAGAGGCTGATTATGGGGAGTATATCAGTCTCCCTTCATCTCTCCAGGAGGGAGAGATGCCGTTTTCACCCGCTGTTGCCTTAAATCACCCCCGAGTTCGGAAGAAGGAGGGGGTGAGGCACTGGGTGCACAACCCTCGGCGGGTCTTGGAACTCCTCCGAAGCTGCTTCCAGGTGCGAAACTGAGACGGACTGAGATGGAAGATTACTTCAAAGCACTACAAATATGGTATGTGGATTGGAATGCCGGAACTAAGGGGGGGACGACGACTTTTTATTTCTTTTGCTCTATGTGATTACTAATAACCCTCCCCCTGAAGATCTGTCACAGAAATTAATTGCAAATGGGACTAAAAATGAATTGTGTGGGAATAATTATGAACTTAAAGGTTTTACTCTGTGAAGGATTTGGAAAGAAGAAGGGCTCTCTCTTGTGACGCAATAAGAATGGAAACTTGATAAGAGACCAGTGTTGCTGGAGTTGGTCTTGGGGAGGGCGAGCTGAAGATATATTATTTTCGAGGAGATTGCGAACTGGAAGGGGCAGCCCTCCTGGAAAAAGACTAATTTACAATGCAACAGGTCGGTAAAGCTAAAGAGCGAGTTTCTAGACTGTATTTCATCGGAACGACAAAAATGGCGATTACTCGCTCGAGCAAGTTGGAGGAGAGTGATTTACGAGAGAGCAGCACAAAGCCCACACAGAAATACAAATAAGATTGTCTTTTTCAACCCACTTGTGGAGCATATTGGAGGAAAATGGAAAGGAAAATGAGTAATGATAAGTATTGAGAAGAGGAGACTGGAAACATCATTCTTAATATGGAAGCAGAACAAATATTCGAGGATTGGACTCCTGCCAATCAAGAAGCATGGGTACCCCCCACAAAAAATTATAATTTGGAAAACAATTGGATTATATGATATGTATTGTTATAATTTGGACTAATTGATTTGATGTGTTTAATTTGGAAATATGAAACTTAATAAAAATTATTTAAAAATAAAATAAATTTTAAATTTCAAATGATGCTTTGTGCTTTATTTTTAATACCTCCTCCCAATGTTCTTAGCCAATAAGGAATACCGTAGTACCGAATATTATGTGAAAGCAAAATTGCAATAGTAATACTTTGTGTTCTTACTACATCAGTATGCTTCTTGGGAAGTTTTAATGCGAGAGTAATTCCTGCATATGAATGACAGTGTGCCAGTAACTGCAGTAAATTTTAATGAAGTTCTCCTCTGTTTGATAAACACAGCCTTTTGCAGTTTCATAGCAAAGCTTGAGCGTTCATCTGCAGCCACCCAGGGACAATATTGTGATGACAGATTTATTAATTTGGGGTCAGAAGGGAACCCCAAAGCAGCACAGCATTAAGAAAGCTACTGTTTCAGCTCTAATAATGTTAATGGAAACAAATGTCAAGACTTTACTTGTTAACGCCACAAATACACCAAGCTTTCTGTCCTGCTTCTTAGAAGACTTCCACAGACCGGTGGCTTTTCAAATAAATAAATCAGGCATTTCCATAGACTTTGAAATGAGTTCATCTCAAAGATAGCAAAAAGATGTGCAGGTTTCTAACAACATGCGATTTGAATTGAGCTACCCTAGTAAAATGGTATTTAATATTTCTTTTTTACAAGTTTTTTTCACTGTGTCACATCTTTGTTTAGGTTTAGGTAAACAAAACCTGAAAAATAATGAACGATGATTGATAGAAATGCATAAATTATTATGATTTATTAATCATGAGTTAGTTTTTGAAACACGAAACAGTGCAATACCCGAAAATGAGCAGCACAGACAGCTTTGTTGGGAAACCTCTCAGTATTCTAGTTAGAAGGAACTGTTTCCACTGTGTATTTAACCCTGTTCCAAGGGAAATAAAAGAAAGTGGCTAGCAGGTCAAATGGCTTCAGTGTTTTGTTTTAATTTGGAACAGCTACAGTTCAAACCCTGAGGATCAAGTCTAAATTTGGCAATGAAGAGTAAAGACTCTTATGAGGTGATGTGTGGACAGATTAAACAACTAGTTCACAGCACAGGCAGTACATGAAGCAAACAACGGACCCAAGTATTCACATTTAGAATAGTAATTTTAAAGGGCTCTTGTCTGACTTCAAACATAAAACAAGTTATTTTGAAAGCCCCTGCGCAGAGGAAAACTTGGTGATGGGGAGTCTAAATAGAGGAAAGCATACCAGACTAACTTGCTGTCCTTTTTTGAAGGAGGGGTAGAGCAGTGCTTTCCCCACCCCCAGGGGATACAGTACCAGTGCCTCTTTTTGTTGTTGTTAAAAAGTGTGGCACTTACTGTAAGAACTTCATGGGTGAGTACTGGCACCTATTTTTCTAGAAGAAAAGCACTGAGGCAGAGTAATATGAGGAGAATTCAGTTTATGTATCTTGCCATTCCTTCAAGGAGTTCAATATTGTGTTCTCCTCCATACTTTACCCTCACAGCAAATTTGTGAAGTGGGTTAAACTCAGAGGTAATGATTGGCACAAGGTCACCCAGTGAGCTTCAGGGTGAGTGGGTATTTATCAGCTCTGCTGTGACAGGTCAGCTCTATCATGCCTCCTCTTCCCTCGACAGCCACCCTCGGACTGCTTCAGTGGGAGCGATAGGAAGCAGGGCTCGTTTCATCAGCTTTGCTGGAGGCCCAGCTCCATCAGGCACTTTCTGCCCCTGAACTGTGCTAGTTGGTCCTTAGAGGAAAAACAACTGTTTAGAAATCGATGCCTGAGTTTTGATTTTGATATTCCTCTTTCCTCCTAATAATAATAAAATATTTTTTTTATTTATACCCCGCCCTTCCCGGTTCAGAAAACCGGGCTCAGAGTGGCTAAGCCTCTTTCCCTTGTATGTTTGTGTGTGTGTTTAGATTGTAAGCCTCCAGGTAGGGATTGTTTTGTTTTGATTGTATGTAAACCTCTCTGGAAGCCTTTTTGGCAGAAGAGAGGCCTACACATGCTCTAAATCAGGTACCCCCAAACTTGGGAGGATGTTTTGGGACTACAACTCCCATCATCCCTAGCTAACAGGACCAGAGGTCAGGGATGATGGGAATTGTAGTCCCAAAACATCTGGAGGGCCGAGTTTGGGGATGCCTGCTCTAAACAAACAAACAAACAAACAAACAAACAAACCCTGGTATCCTAGGCCCTATTCTGATGTTCTACTCATTAAGTCTCACTGACTTTTTCCGTTGATATATATAAACTTTAGCAGGTTTTTTTGGACATAGTCTATAGGAAAATGCCCAAATGTGCACCCAAAAACTATAATTATCTGGTAAGATGGTAGCATTGTAAAGAATGATTATAGACTGGAGTGTCCAGTCCATTAAGCCATGGGAAGCAACCCCCATAGTGTTAGCTACCAATCTCAGTACTGCAGTACTCCATTTTGTGGTGCAGTGAGCAGAATTGTGCAGTTTTTGTATTACCTTTCTACTTACATTGAGTCAGATTTGCCATTTTACCACCATAATTTAATGCCATAATTTCAGATACAAATAATTTGGAAAAGAATGAGAAGATAAATCCCGTAGCATACAGATCTACCTTACACAGAAGCTTGCTCCTAGGCTACCTTAGCAATAGCATCAAACCTCCAAGGCTCTCAAGCATAAGCCTTTTAAAGTTTTCTTATGTTCCTTCAGCTGTGAATGTAGAGACTGAATCTGGAAGTTTTTATATGCAGACAAGGTACTTTTCTTTGAGGAATGGCTGAAGAACTGGGCCAAAGTTTAGAAATTAACACTAAGAGAGAGCAGAGTATCTGTGAACTTATGTAATATTTGAAATACAGTGGTAAATGTATTTAAATTACAAAAACAATAAATGTTCATAATAGGCCACAGTTTGTTGTCTCAACTCCAGCTCCATCTGCAGTTCTTTAGGTGTAAAATGCTTCTGTCTCAAGAACATCTTTGCAATGCACCCTGAAACAACGTATTCTGCTTTATTGCAAAGCAGTTTCCTTTATTGTTCAAAACCCATTTATTTATTTTGTGTCTGAAGTAACTAAGTGAACATTTTGCCACATTCACAAACTAATTTGGATCAGCTGGGGTCTCCCCCCCCCCCCCAGGCCTCAGTAGATCTGGACAATAAGCAATGTCCTTGTTGATTGCCTCTTTGCTGTCCAGCATCTACAATATCCATCAGTCTTAATGACCTTCCAGTAACACTTCAGGGCTGTCCTTTGTGCCCTGACAGACTCCCTGGAGACATTAGGCAGCATACATTAATTTGGAAAAGCTTTGTGAGCAGCCAGCTCCCCTAAGTACTGGTACAAATTGTTCAAGCGAATAGAATTGTGGGGTTCAGATGTGCAATACAAAAGGCAAACCCGATATCTGGACATGGGTCTTACTCACAGAACTCCAATAAACTGATTTGGCAGTATTTGTCATCAAAGATGAGATGAGAAATTCACAGCTAGAAATATTTCTTCTGTTTTATTGTGAACAATGAATTGGATAAAACGTGTGTTTGTTTTGTTGATTAATGGGAAGAGAAAGGCTGTCCCTTCTTCCCTGGTAATCATTGTCTGGTGTAATAATGGCACTTCGTTATTATTGTTTCTCCATAACATGCTTTGTCATTTGATGTACTGTTTTCCAAGGTATCTTGCTGTGTAGAAGATAAAACATGGCAATTGCTAGCTATATTCTGATTGCAAAATCTGCCAAGAATGGAAAGTGGGTTATAAGACATGCTTATGAAAAGAGGCATATGGCAACGGGTGACCCCCTGCCCCACATTTTTACAACAACCACTAGCAAAATGCTATAACTTTTCCACTTTTATTAGTAACAGGCACTTCTGTAAAAAGGCAAATAACATGTTCTAGCCATATGATTCCTTGTGAGTATCTTGCTCCTTGAAAAAGATGCATAAATAACTGCCCACACAGCAAGGAATGGGTGAGATAGGCTGCATGATAGTTCTGATCCATGTAATTTCTAGTATAGAGAATTGCTATCCTGGTACAGCAGCGTACACCTGTTTTTCATAGCTTAAAATTTCTTGATGTCTAACATACATGAGTTTTTAGACTGCTTGCTTCTCTGAGGTGGTGTTTGGCTTCCTAGAGAGGACATAATATATATTCCAATGAGCCCTGGTCAATCCCAGGAGCATGTCCATCACATATCTCCAATTATCTGAGTACACAAGTCTCCCCTTCACAATTTACCTGTAAGGAAATTCCATATACTATATATGGCAAATGTGCAATCAACAGTAAAGTGTGAATCAGACTATAACAGTTGCATACCCCTACCTACCCTTGAAATGTGTGCAACTCATGATTGTTGATAGTATTGATTTTTACAGCAGGGATGTCCCCTGACCAGAACTCAGCACAGCATATGCTTCTGCTGACGGGAACAAAGTCTAGTTCCAATCCATTGTCTTTGCATTGTCAACACTTCCCTTTTGGGGGAAAAACTGTGCCTCAGTTCTTCCTTTGCTGGTTCTTTTCTCTGGAATCCACTGCTTTCTGACATCTGCATCTCTCCCTTTTTTGCAACAATGTACAGTGGTACCTCGGGTTACATGCACTTCAGGTTACAGACTCTGCTAACCCAGAAATAGTACCTCTGGTTAAGAACTTTGCTTCAGGATGAGAACAGAAATCGTGCTCCGGCGGTGCAGCAGCAGCAGGAGGCCCCATTAGCAAAAGTGGTGCTTCAGGTTAAGAACAGTTTCAGGTTAAGAACGGACCTCCGGAATGAATTAAGTACTTAACCCGAGGTACCACTGTAATTAAAAAATGTACATCATCTTCTAGACCTTTGTCTTCTCATCTGCTTCTCTTTCCCCTTTGTCTCTGCTGATTGCAAGCCCGAAGATGCTTTGTTCTTTTTAATAGAACTGTTGTACAGCAACCAGCTTTTGAAGTGCTTATTATTATTTATCAACATCGTAAAAGTGGTTATAGGAGCCACAAGAGTCTTTCATGAGCAGGGGGTTTTTCAGGGTGTGGGGATCACAGGAAGGTGTTGGAGATGGGGGGGGGGGGAGAGAATAAAGAACACTGCTCTAAATTTTTGATCCACAAATCAATTCCCCAGCCCTGTCATTTTGCATTACTCTTGGTTTTGACTATAGGCAATATGACTATAGCAGTGGCAGCTCAGCAGGATATGACTGTAGGGCATCAGACTAAATGAAGCACCAATAACAAAATAACTTCAAGATTCATAGGCTTTATGACAAACCTTATTCTAATTGTATTTATAGTCTCACTGGCAAGCTGCTTGCACACACAGATAAAGATAGAGAAGACTCACATATCTTCATATTTAACTTGTTATGGCCTTAATTTTTTTAAAGTAACAAATAAACTAAACTAATAGCAGCATAAACAGTTTAACAGAAGGGATGCAGCAAATTTGGTCTGAAAATTCAATATAAAGAATGGCTCAGTTTTAATCTGGGTCTATTTCAGAATTACTGTTGTTTGCCTTTCTTAGATCTTTAGACAAAATGAAAGAGCACCCCAAACTGCAGACTTTCCCCCTAAAATTTAGAAGTATTTCTCCCAGACTCACAGTATCTAAACTAACTTAGTGAAAAGCTACTTATATGTATTTAATTTTTTTAAATGCCTGGGTGTGCAAAGGCATAATAAGCCTGTTTTGAGCCCATCTGTGAGCATCATAACTGTGGTGCTGCTGCTTTAGAAACTAGCCAACCTAAATTTAACTTCCTTTTGCTTTACTCACAATGTAGGACATATCCCAGTAGGTTTCTATAAAAATCTCCCCATGCAATGTGAAAAGGAAAGAGAATTACAGGCTTGAGGCATAGTAGTTAATTGTAAACAATAAGCTTGGGGAAGAAAAAGTGAAAACATGACCACCTGCCTGATATTCCTTATTTGTGTCTTTCCCCCTCAAAAATTCATATTCTAAGCACAGAATATTAACAACGTACTCTTTTTGGAAAGTACAAAACTAACAGTATTACTGAAAGGAATAGTATTTACCATTCTATGGGCTGGTTCTACCATTAGGCAGAGTGAGGCAGCTGTTTTAGGAAGCACTTGCTCAGGGAGAGCAGCAGCGGCGATACGCAAAATAAACAATATGTGAACAAAAAAAGAATTCAAGCTTTGAAATTCACACTTCAGTGAATTTTGTAATATAATTATCCAGCTCAAGTAAGCCAGATAACATGTACGAAATGTATATACTAGAGTAAAGTATGCATAAAACAATCAGTAAGGAGTTGTAATAAATCAATATTCAATAATGGTAGCAATGAATGTTGGAAATATAAATGGTAAGAATGAGGTGTCCTACATTTCTGGTGGCTTTATTAAAAAAACCAGACAGCTTCTGACACAGTTGCTTTATCTGAACAGTACAATGCCAAAGCTTAATTCAATATTGGTTCATAAGTATGTAAGGTAAGATAACATTTATTTTTCTACTGCTTTTCAGCCATAGATGTTCAAAATGTTGTGCATATAAAATAAAAACCACAATCGGATCTTAAAAACCACAGTGAATTAATAAATCTATTAATAGCATCAAAAGACAGACAGAATGAATGACAAGGCTACATTCTAATTATCATACAATGCCCAGTGGAGGTGAGAGCTCCCTTACATGGGAGGGAATTCCAGAACCCAGATACTCTGGAGATGGCTCTGTTTTGCATATTCATCAGCCTAACTTGATACAAAAGTGGAACAGGGAGAAGAGCTGTTTGCTGGTATGTTTGAAAAGAGTAGCAACCTGAGGGGAAAAAAATATTCCTTTGTCCTATGTTAGTAGCAGTCAGATAGATTAATGTTAATTATTAGAAAAATAGAAAAAATGCTAACCTTGAAGAATGTTATTAGAATTGGGGGATTTAGCTATTACAAGAAAAACAAGAAGCTATGTTTGGGTTAAAGGAAGGTGGCAGAAAATCAATGTCTGAAGAAAGGTGGAAGTACTTCAGATTTTATGTGACTCCTAAACAAGGGTGTATTAAGGGTAATTCTCTTGTTTTCGTATTTTTTTATTTTTAGGAGCACTATGATTTTGTGTGTGAATTACAGTTTTCAAATAAAAATCTTTGAGAGGGCTGGTCTCACCTCTTGAGGTACCTTGGCATGCTTCAAAGGAGACCTGGTGTGTCCTTTGTTCTTCGAATTTAAGAGCGTGGTTGATCACATGACACTCTTATGGGCTTCTCTTACCTTCCTGTGCACATGTTCTTTGCACTTTCTTTTCCTAGGCTTGCCACAGTGTACAATTAACACAACAAGTACTGCTGCACCTTCCCTCAATACTACCATCCTATTTTCACCTTTGTCTCTTAGGACTGAGGATGCCATCCCACTACTTAACCTGTCAGCATTTTGGTTGCCTTTGGCAGAGGGAGCCTTCCTATTCTTTGCCTGAATGTGTTCCTATAGTAAGCTTCAGGTGCTGTGGTGGCTTTCTCACAAATGATTCTTCCTCAAGTTCATGTGACGAAATCTTAATTGCCACTGGCCAGCTAATTGCTTTATGGCCCCAATTAGCCCCAGTATAATGCGGTCCGGCACACTTCCCAGGTCTCAAGCTGCGCAGACCTTCTGCTCTCCGGTTTCGCCTTGCAGAGTAAAAACACAGCGGATCAAAACTGTTGCAGTCTGCTTCAGATCCAGACAAACACACCAAGCACCTGTTTGTCCAAATTCATCAGTTCTTTATTGCAGCAAATATTTACAGCTCAGCATTTCTCAGATTCTCCTGGACTGCTAGCATTCATGGCGTCCGTCTCTCTCAGAGACAAAGAGAGAACAACAAGTAGAGCTCCTCCCTCCTTCCACACGTCAGAATGGGAGGCACAACTCAGAACAAATTAACCCAGTAAGTTCTGAATCCCAACACCCCCTCTTGCCGAGTATTCTGACAAGACCTGTGGATGTACCTTTGCAGACCTCTGTGAGATCAACCCCTTCCCCAATGCCTTGCGCCCTCTCCTGGCGTTCCTGTCAGGCATCTGTGGAACATCCTCACAACTCTCAGATTCGCACTGTGCGAAACTTACCCACGCACCTGTGGCCTGATACCTCTCAGGTGGAATTCCCTTCGTTGTGCGACTGGACCGCCTGGGCACAAACTCAGGCACTGCCTCTGACTCACTGTGGTCAGCAGGTGTGTCCTCTGCATCCCGGGATTCCCCCTCTGACTTAACGCGTCTTCGAACCCTTGGAATTACCCTCACAGGAGAACTAGGCTCACTCTTGGGCTCTCTTTTTACAACTTGCGGAGATGCCCCATCCTGCTCCTGACTTTGGTCAGTGAGCTGATCGTCATCAGCAGACTCAGCCCCTGGCTCTCCTTCCTCCTCATCAGAACCTTCCTGCTCTGAATCAGAAAGACATTCTGAAAGAATATCGCGTCTGGCAGGGGTCTTTGACCTTTCCTCCTGCTTACAGAACTCAGCGTGTTTACTGATCAGCAGCTTACTCTGATCACCTGACGGGTACGCAAACCTCCATGCACGAGCCGTTGGCTCATACCCACAGAAGATCATTTTCTGGAACTTGGGTTCACCTGGCCCTCGCAAAGCTTCAGGCACTGGCACCGAGGCCGTTAATCCGAACGCACGGAGGAAATGTACCTGCGGTTTCCTCCCGTGAAGCATGAAAAACGGTGTGTCTCCTACCACTGAATTGTAGGACCGATTCCAGGTGAAGCTCACATATTTAACTGCCTCCATCCAAAACTTTGGAGGTAACCCAGAATCTGACAGCATCACCTGTGCAGCTTTAACCAGAGCCTCACTTCTTAGCTCTGCCACCCCCCTCTGTTGAGGAGAAGTCACTGTGTGACTTATCCCTTTCTTGTGAAAGAACTTCTGCAAAGCAGACCCAGTAAACTGTGAACCTCTGTCACTAGCAATTTCCTGCACCTTCGTGGAGAACCTTAGTTCCACCTCCTCAATCCAACGACTAAGCAGCTGTGCTGCATCTTCCTTGGATTTGAGACCATGTGTCCAGGTGTTCTGCGAAAAATCATCCTGCAGCGTCAGCAGAAACCTGGCCCCTCCCAAACTTGGTTCCTTCATGGGACCCAACAGATCTATGTGCACAAGATCAAAAGGTTTTGTGGTTACCCTCTCCACCCTGGGGTAACTGCACCCTCTTACCTTTGCCTGTCTGCAAGCCTGACAATCTAGGACTCTTGCACATTCCTCAATTCTACAGCCTTTGCAAACCTCAGGTAGCACCTGTAGTTCTTCAAGACAAGCATGTGCTGTCTTCTTATGCCACGCACAAGAACATGAAACATGAGTGGGAACTGTAGCACGCAGGGCTTGTGCTTTCTCAACCTTCCCCTCACCCTCCAGAGACGTTTTAAGAATGAAGAGATCATTCTGCCCCTTTGCAACTCTGACCAGTTGCTTCCCTCCTTTGGAGATTGTACAAACATCGTGTTCAAAGCAAACCTTAAACCCCTTTTTCAACAAATAAGGCACAGATAAAATACAGTGTTGCACTCCCGGCACAATGCAAACTTCCATCTGCTCCTGCAAAACAGAAAACAATACATTTGCAAAGTTAGTCACATTTTTCTTTGTCCCATTTGCAAACTGAACAGTTTTCCCAGCAGGAATTGCCTTGCAATTCCACATCTCGACTGCAGGGGTCTCTGGAATCAGGTTTCGGTTAGCTGCTGAGTCGATTAGAAAGCGAAAGTCAGTGTCTCTCTCGGCAGAGCTGTCCTCAAACAACGCCATACTGGCAACAAATGTCCCGCTGCCCCCTCTCTTTGGGCTTCTGCAGCTGTTCTCTCTGGTTGTCTCGGCAACCAACTCCCCCTTGCTCAGGACCTTGGCAGCTTCCGTAGAAGTAGCCTCCTCCGTTGCCTTGGAGACCGGCCTGGCCTCTGCGTTCCCACGCGACTCTTTAGGCCTTATCTTCACTTTGTCCAGGTGGCCGACCTTGAAACGTCTAGCTCTCCGCCGCTTTCCAGCCTTTGGCTGACGATCACCAGTGGAAAAATACTGCCCAGGGCTCCTTTCAGCTGGCCTGGCCCCCCTTCTTCCGGAAGAGCACTCTGTGCCAGCCCTGCCCTCGCTGAAACTGCGTTTCACTTCAGCACTCACAGTGGAAAACTTTTGAAACTTGCCTTTGGAATTCTCAGCCCCCCCGACTTGCACCTCAGGGACTGGGGCTACAGCCATCTCCAGGCTCTCCATGACTTCTCCAGGGCCCTGGCCTCCTGCTGAAGTTTCACACAAACTTCTCAGCACCTCCCAGGCAGCCCTTGCTGACTTTACGCCCTCCAAACTGGGCAAAAGTGATGCATGTACACATGCCTTCAGCATAGCAAGCTCTCTTTGCATTCTCTGCTGGCTATCTTCAGGCAACGCAGCCTCAAAGCCTGTAATGTCTGTCCCTTCAGGACCTGGATTCAGGGGTAATGGCTCTTTCTGGCTTACATCCCAAAGCCCAGTAACCAGAAACCAACCCCTTACTCTTCTGGACCAGGTTGCCCAACTTCTTAAAGTGAGCTTTTCAAGCGGAACGTCCTCAAGGACCTGGCTGTCTGCCATTCTCTCCTCTTCCCCGGGGCCCCAGCTGCTACTCACGTATCACCAGTCAGCCCTCCGGCACCCGATTATTCAGCTGCTTTCCCAGCTCTCAGCTCTCAGCAACTCTTGCCTCTTAGCAGCAGGCAGAACACAGAACGCAGACCTCCGCTTCGGTAGCGTCCTCCCAGCATGAGCAAGCCAACTTCAAAACTTCAAAGCTCACCGGCAGACTCTCAGCAACAGTTTTATTAGCGGTAATTAGGTCCCCCATAACCTGTGACGAAATCTTAATTGCCACTGGCCAGCTAATTGCTTTATGGCCCCAATTAGCCCCAGTATAATGCGGTCCGGCACACTTCCCAGGTCTCAAGCTGCGCAGACCTTCTGCTCTCCGGTTTCGCCTTGCAGAGTAAAAACACAGCGGATCAAAACTGTTGCAGTCTGCTTCAGATCCAGACAAACACACCAAGCACCTGTTTGTCCAAATTCATCAGTTCTTTATTGCAGCAAATATTTACAGCTCAGCATTTCTCAGATTCTCCTGGACTGCTAGCATTCATGGCGTCCGTCTCTCTCAGAGACAAAGAGAGAACAACAAGTAGAGCTCCTCCCTCCTTCCACACGTCAGAATGGGAGGCACAACTCAGAACAAATTAACCCAGTAAGTTCTGAATCCCAACAGTTCATGCCTCCCTCTTGGTGTTTCTGGTTTATCTCTGTACTTTGAGAGGAGAAGTGTGCTTCGTTTATTTCTGGTGGGGGCTCTTGATGGTACGCTGTACCATCACTGCTGCCTACTCACATTTGAACTCGGAGACATAAATCCAAAATAACCTTTGTTGTGGTAAATTATGCTTCCGTCTCTTTTTTTAACAAGAGTCTGTTTTTATCTTATTCATCATTGTTATCATGCTTCATTTTTTGATAACATTACTTATTGAAATCAGAGGTGTGTCTGGCATTATTTAGTCACTTGAATAGGAAACTAGGAGAAGAAAATGCATATTTCAATTTGTTTTTCTGCCCTTCCAGCCAGAACCAGCCTCCCTGTCATTCTCTTGAGGTCTCCTGTTGTCAGTTATTGCATGATACACACCTATCCTTTTGGAAGTTATATCTGCTAATCTGTTTGTGCACAGTTCTATTTCTAGAACTTTGCCATCTGCTTGATTTTCACTTTGTGCCACTTGCACAAAAATAATAATGACTTTTTAAAAAGGGGAAAATATGACTAATTTATTTCATGGTAAATTATGCTTTTTTAAAAAGTGAAGACCACGTCACAATTGGTGATGGGTCCGGTGTTCGATAAATAATAAATTTATGTTATGATACTTATTTGATATTGCTGTGCAAATTTTATCTAGTTGCATTAGAATATATCTTAAAAGGTATAATTATAATCACAGTACCTAATCAACTGCACTTTGCAGTGGATGCATTTGGAGGTAGCATTAAACAATGGCTTGGCTTAAACATGTATTAGAACTCACCCCAGAATTGGCCTGACTCAACGTCTTCCAATATCATAATGACCACTCACATTATAGAGCACTTCTAACCCAGCTACTCACAGCAGTCAGAAGTCTCAAAGCCAGACACTGGAGGGACCTGTCAGGAGTAAACATGAATCAATGGTATCAATTTGTATGGGAAATGGCCTTGCTAGAAAAACTAACCAATAAACTGAAACTGACATGGGGACAAATAGAAGAGGATGCCTTCACCCCAGTATGGCTCCCCTTTATCACATACACAGCCCAAGACAACGACAAGAACCCACCAACAGCATATGAATCAATCTGGCTTACCTGACCCAACAAGCCCCCCCCCCATGCAAACAAACCTCAATGCAGCCAACCACAGACAACCAACCACACTCTGTCTCCTAATACATCTCACTACCAAGGAAATGTAATAAATGAATAGAAAGAGAACCTACCCAGTTGACACTGACACTAAACCCCACACATATACTATACAAAAGAATAGAAGCCTCACCACCCCACCTCTCCTCTCCCCCCTCTTCTTCCCCAACCTTATACAGTGGTACCTCAGGTTAAGAACTTAAATCATTCTGGAGGTCCGTTCTTAACCTGAAAATGTTCTTAACCTGAAGCACCACTTTAGCTAATGGGGCCTCCTGCTGCCACCATGCTGCCGCTGCACGATTTCTGTTCTCATCCTGAAGCAAAGTTCTTAACCCAAGGTACTATTTCTGGGTTAGTAGAGTCTGTAACCTGAAGCATCTATAATTCAAGGTACCACTGTACTAATGTCTCACAACAAATGTAACTGATTTGTAAGAAAGACTGTACAACCTGAAAAAAGAGACAAGGCATGTACTTTTGTAAACCAAGAAAATCTTTAATAAAAATAAATTAAAATCAAGCAAATAATGGTTTGGCTTAGCACTATGTGAATAAGCTTAGTCTCTTGCTGGACTCAACTCTACCCCCCCCTTCCCTTTTCCCCTCCAGTGCATTTTATATGACATCTGACTTTGGTTTAACAATATGGTTAGTTGCAAACCAAACCAGCTTCAAACCATAAGCAATGATGCTGTCTTATAGTAACTAACCATAGTTCTAGACTACAGATCCCAGTTTGGAGGGCACGAGAAGCTGTCAGTAAGGTTTTTAAGCCCCTCTTCATGGCAGCATGGAAGGAGATGGGGTGGGTGAGCATGGAGAGCTTAGACTCATTCATGTATCACTAAACTATGATTGGTGTCTGAACACGGCTGGTGTTTTTAAAGGGTGATGGTTGTGCTTTATATACTTGAGATGATACATGTTTTGGGGTGGCAGCATGCAGTTTTAAAATCTATTTTGTACTTGTGTACTCTCACATAGGAAAATTATCCCCATTCAGAGAAATCTGGTCACATAGTAAATAGGAAATCATTTTCATTTTCTCTTGATTTTTCATACCCAGAGGAAAATATGAGCTGACTAAACTATATGCAACCTGGCAATATAACTGCATTTGGACACCTGCAGCATCAAAACAAGTGATGAAGTCTCCACCCTGTCATTCCTACAATTTAAAAATGAGAAATGAAGAGTTTCATATTTCGTAGCCTGACAGTGTTCTTTAGTTTCACCACTAAAATAAAATTGCGGTAACGTGGATGACACAACCATTATCCATACTGGATAACATCTTCAAAAGGTATATAAAATAAATGAAGGAACTAAGCTGCAGCACTAAGATTTGCTGCTAGGAACATTCTCTGTCTTTTAAAAATCTGTATAGTCTTAGGTATGCAAGGTATGCTTATTTTTTCTACTAGATAGAGAACATAGAGAATGGTTAGTGTGCACACAGCTGTCATGATTTTTATGTCCATCCTTAGTGTAAACAGTGTTTCAGCTGTCTGTAGATATGATTAAATCCCTCCTTCCATGTGCAGTTGTCTACTGGTTGACATACTTACTGTATGTAGAGACAATAAGCAGGACTTGCATGTGTGACCCAGCTCAAAGTATTGAGGCACTTCACACATGAAATCAATAACCTGTGGCACATATTTTTCAAGGTAGACCAGTGGAAGCTGCTGATCAAAAGTTCTGTTTGTCATGAACTGGCTTCAAAGGTGTTGTTTAGTTGTTTAGTCGTGTCCGACTCTTCGTGACCCCATGGACCAGAGCATGTCCGGCACTTTTGTCTTCCACTGCCTCCCTCAGTTTGGTCAAACTCATGCTGGTAGCTTCGAGAACACTATCCAACCATCTCGTCCTCTGTTGTCCCCTTCTCCTTGTGCCCTCCATCTTTCCCAACATCAGGGTCTTTTCCAGGGAGTCTTCTCTTCTCATGAGGTGGCCAAAGTATTGGAGCCTCAGCTTCACGATCTGTCCTTCCAGTGAGCACTCAGGGCTGATTTCCTTCAGAATGGATAGTTTGATCTTCTTGCAGTCCATGGGACTCTCAAGAGTCTCCTCCAGCACCATAATTCAAAAGCATCAATTCTTCGGCGATCAGCCTTCTTTATGGTCCAGCTCTCACTTCCATACATCATTACTGGGAAAACCATAGCTTTTACTATACGGACCTTTGTTGGCAAGGTGATGTCTCTACTTTTTAAGATGCTTCTAAGGTAGTAGGGAACAAACTGAATAATATTTATGGCCCTCTGCAACTACATTGAATGCAGTGAAATTGCACCTACATTTTCTGCTGCCGCAGTTCTGCTGCCATTGGCAGACCCTCAAAAATGTATCAGTAATGAAATCCCCTAATTTCTGGAAATCTTCCACAAAAATATATCAGCAGTGAAATCATTGCAAAATATTAGCAACAATTCTGCAGAGGTTGCAGCTGCCCGAAAAGGTCCTAAGCATGCACTGGCAGGAAAAGAAAGCAGGATATTAATGGGCAGATATATGGCTCAATCCAAGTATTAATACTTCCAAAATGTACTGTTGAAGTAGGCATTGAACTTTTGATTCCTGTGAACTATCCACCGTGGCTCAAGGGGCATGCCATGTTTTTAGAAATCTATGTATTTGGGGAACAAGAGTGCAGGTTTATAATAAATAAACGTCACAATTTTGGAGTTGGAGACTTGTGTTGGTGTGCTAAGAGCCTTGGATCAAATTGTATCACTATAGCAACAATGTTGCCAAGATCAGAATGTTTAATGCAGCCAGCTGAAGTGCATTTGTACCAGTTTTTGTGTGTGTGTGTTTTTAAAAAACAACATTCAGCAACGCTTGATAATGTGTACTAATTGTGCCAGCAACCAAGAAAGGAGGCAGGAAATGGGAGAAAGAACACACACAACAGAGCACAAGCATGCCATGTCTTTAGTAGCTACCGCTTCTTTCATATTTGATGTAAAACAAGTGGTCATGGAACAGCATCAACCTGACTGCTGATGACTAGAATTGAGGCCAAAACATTTGTTGGGTAATCAATCCACGTGAGGAAGAGAGACTTAGGACACTAGAAGACACGAGATGCTCATACTGCCTGTAGTCAGAAACCTGGTGGCATGTTGGACTGCCCTGTGCCTCCAAACCCATAGGAGGTTGCAGGGAGCTCACCTCTTTATCCCCCAGCTGTGACCTTTGCCCAGTGCCCAGACACCAAAAAGATAGGAACCTTTGCTTGCCCAACTCCAATGCCAAACCAGTAGAAGCTACAGCAGCTCTAAATGAGACCTCACTCAACCAAATCCCATTTCTCTCCAGATGCACACCATTACCACTCTAAAACTCTGGACACTTATTCGGTGTTGCACATGTCTCCCAGACAACCAGCACCAGGCTGACCAATGACATAGGTACTGCTGTTTGCAAGCTGACTCTGCCTGAACCACCATGATGGCTCCATGTTTGTATTGTTGCAGTACGGAAAGTTGGATGTTATGCTTTGTTTTATCATGCTTTCTCTTATTTGTTTTTCTTTGTACAAATGAAAGTTAGCCCTTGGCTAACTAATAAAGACTTTGAGCTTTGCCATTTCCTCTGCCCATCCTCCCCTCCTTTCCCTCCCAGCACTGGGGGCAAATAAGTGTCACTAGGGAAGGATAAATGTACTAATTCATATGTGGCAGCAACTTATTTTTTTGGGAGGCAACATCTGACTTCTTTGGATTCAGTAGTGTAATGCCTGAATGCAGTAATGCATGTTCAAAGCAAGGAGTATATGTCATCCCTGTATCTTCACAAATTGGCCACGATCTTGACCTTTCTCACATGAGCATTAGTGTGATCCCAGGCACTGTGGTATGCATGTGAACACTGGAGAAGCATGTCTTTCCCACTAGATTGTTTCCCTTACTCCTGGCAAAAGACATGTGTGAAACGCCTTCGCAATTGGACCTGCTCGTGGGGCCTGTTCTTTTGTACTCACACTCTTGAGCAGCAGAGAATCATATCTTAACAAAGCAGGTATTATACTCCTGCAGGTGTGTGTGAATTGAGGAATATATTTCATCCATTGTCTCATCATCTCAGAGGCCTTTTACAATCTTAGCCATCTCATTTATCTTCACCTCGCAACTCATGAGCCTTCTTCCCTCACATCCAGCCACTTCCTCCTTCTACAGTCATTTTTAAAGACCCATTTTCTCCTTAGTAAAGACTTTCCTGAGTAACCTTAGCTTCATTTTACCTGTCCCCTCTCATCCATCTTAGACTCTTCTGTCCTGTAACCGCCACTGATTTGTCTGTCACCATTTCTCTGCCAACCTTCCTTGGTTAAAAACCTTTGTTCTGCATTTGCTCCTTCCATGAAACTGATTTGAGTGACATGCTGAAGCTATCCGTCAAAAGTCTGATGTGAAACACACACTGTCACTCTGATATTTCCCCCCTCTGCATTGCTTCTGAACTTTTATGAATCATTCTGCCTTCTGTCAAACAGGGAAGACCAGCACTCTTCAGCCTAAGGCAGCACTTTAACTCTAAAGACTAGCAACATCTTCAGTTATAGAAAAATTACACATAAATAAATAACCTAACCTCTATGGCCTTGGAACAGAAAGCATGTATTTGTGTGTGTGGGGAACGTTTGTGTGGATTGAAATGCCTGAGGAAGGAGTACCAAGGGATTACCATGGTGAAAAAAAGAAGTACCAGAGAAGGATTATATTTAGCTCCACCCATCTTTGAGTGAGTGTTTTGTGAGATATAGCAACCTGGGTGGGAGCTAGACTGCTATTGGGAACAGTATTTTTGGATGATTGATGGGTAACAATATGTGTGTGTGTGTGTGTGTGTGTGTGTGTGTCTGTAATGTCAGTGAATGGTTTCATTGTCTCCTGGTATAGTTGCAGTACTTTTTTTGTGGAGTGGAAGGAATGATTGGTGATTGAGACGGAGGTGTCGCAGTGATTGGATGATGCTGTGTTTGTGTGTATTGATGGATGTGTTTGAGGTGTGGGTGGTGGTAAAATGAGATGTGATATTGGGTGAGTAGGAGGTATTGTATGATTTTTGTAAGAGAGAATTTGGTATGTGTTAGTTAGTGGGGTGAGTGTCGTATATCGTGTCAGGATGTGCCTTGGCAAGAGAGAGGCTGAAGAGGGAGGCATCCATGACTCTCAAGTTGTGGTCAAAATGTGCTGCTATGCTTTTGCTTTTTGGGAGGATTATATTGTATTATATTGTATATTACATGCAGAGGGAGTTTAGTGCAGAGAAGGAGAGAGGTTCAGTATAAGAGGTTTAGTGGAAAACACTGCAAGTCATGTATTCATTGAAATAAAACCTACACAATAATGTTTATCTTCTGGACTTGCTAACAACAACAACAATGTTTACACCCCGCCCACCTGACTGGGTTTCCCCAGCCACTCTGGACAGCTTCCAACACATATGAAAACACAATAAATTGTCAAACATTAAAAACTTCCCAATACAGGGCTTCCTTCAGATGTATTCTAAAAGTTGTGTAGTGCTTTATGTGAAACATTTGGATTAAAAGACTCAGGATGAGCCACTTGGTGGGGGCAGTGAGGGAGGGGCATGGAGCAACCACAAAGAGGCTTCAAAGTGGCAAGCTGGTGATAACTCAGCATAGCAAGATCAATAGATGCAAGCAAACACCTAAAGAGGGTTAATTGCATCAAATCTCCAGAATCGATGGCAACCACATTCCACAATGTCAAAGTTGCATCAAATTTCAGTTTGGTGCCTTTGCATTGGAATTTCACATTGAAACTTTTTAGTGTTTGGTGATTTAGATTTTCTGAGAGGATGAAATTATCTTCCACTGATTTATTAACCAAACCATTTCAATTTCAGATTTGTGTCCATTAGCCTTCTTGCATGGTTATTGACCTGTTTGGCCTATGTAAATGGCAGAAGGGTACTGTTGGCAGCTGATAGCATGTATTGTGTAAGAAGATGAGCAAGTATCTGTTTACACTATTGATCTGGCTGTGGCTGCTAACCAGGATAGATTCACCACTATGTGGATTGGAGCTTATTCATATGCTTTAGCTTCTATATTACCCTCTTCTGCACTATGTACTGTGTGACACAGCTATTGTTGGTTTTTTACATTACTTGACCATTTGTAAACTGTTTCTCCTCTTTCTCTTTGTAGTCGGAGTATATGAGCTCAGCTACTTTTTACTCAAAATCAGGTGTGAATCCACCATTTTATTCTCCTTACATGGATGCTTTGGGCTTTGTAGATAGGTTGAAATTGGCTTCCTTCAGATCCATATTGATTTGCTAGTGTTTTGCGATAAGCACCTCCCTCTCCCCTCCCTTCTTCCCCTGCAACGTTAATGTTTGAACTTACTTGGCTAGGATTTAACTGGTCACCCCCCATTTCTGCTTCCACCACCCTTAAAAGAGAGGGTTGGGAAGCTTCTGGTTGAGCTCTGAGGGTCACAATTTCCCTTTATCCTCCTGCACAAAGAGGACGGAGCTTCCATCAGGGAAGCAGCTGCCACAGTGCATTACTCTGCAGCAACAGAAAGAAATATAGGAGGTATGTGCAGCCATGTACAATTTTGTGCAAATCAGATGTTTAGGACAAAAAATCCATGCAGCAACTTGCTGCCAGAAGAAACTGACCCCCAAAAGAGAGTGCCGTCTGAATGCAAATGGGGGCAAGCATGCAGAGCAAGGCAGATTACTTTTCCTTTCCAGATTTTACAGGAATTGAGAAAGCACACATTTAAAGGGGAAAATGTGTGGCATAGCCCTGAGAGGACGTCATGTGGATGCCCCTAAATTAGTGGGCAGACGGGTTCAAATCCATATTTTTCTCTGGTGTGGACATGCCCACTCTCCTTGCACAACTGATGAGGTGCGTTCTGATCCATGAAAGCTTATTTCACAATAAGCTTGTTAGTTTTCATTGTTGTTGTTGTTTTTCTGCAACAGATAACACTCTCATTTGCCCCATTATAAGCAGTACTTTGGGCCACGGGTGGCACTGTGGGTTAAACCACAGAGCCTAGGACTTGCCGATCAGAAGGTTGGCGGTTCGAATCCCCGCGACGGGGTGAGCTCCCATTGCTCAGTCCCTGCTCCTGCCAACCTAGCAGTTCGAAAGCAGGTCAAAGTGCAAGTAGATAAATAGGTACCGCTCTGGCGGGAAGGTAAACGGCGTTTCTGTGCGCTGCTCTGGTTTGCCAGAAGTGGCTTAGTCATGCTGGCCACATGACACGGAAGCTGTACGCTGGCTCCCTCGGCTAGTAAAGCGAGATGAGCGCTGCAACCCCAGAGTCGGTCACTACTGGACCTAATGGTCAGGCGTCCCTTTACCTTTACCTTTAAGCAGTCCTTTATGTCAACATCAAAAATAATTCTGGCAGATTCTTAACAGCAGTTTCACCATGGGGGCATATCAAAGTGTTCCTGCAAAGAGTCTCTCCCCAGCTGAACCTTAATTGGTGTGGATGGAGCCTCTTTCTTATATGTCCAGAGGTTGCAATCTAGTAAAGGGGAGCATTGTCTGTGCGGCTTCTCCACTGTTGTCCTGTAAAGGCACAGTTTCCCTTTTTCATGACAGGCGTTGCTGTTCCACAGTCATAGGGTGCATGTGGGGCTTTGGGACATAGTTTGAGAGTTAATCATAGGTCAAATGGAGGAAACTTCTGTTGGAACTATATTGAAATTAAATGGTTTGTAGAGCTTACTGTGTTTTCAGAGCCAACCTTATACATGCACAAATAAAATGTGCATTTTACTCTGCGCTTTACAGCGCATACCTTGGTGCCAGACAACTAGTAGAAACCCACATGAGGAGGAATCCCAAATAACTTCTAACAGAAGGACCTTTTCTTTTCTTTCTTTTTATCCAGTGAGCCCTTATTAGAAGTTTCCATAACACCATGTAGTAATGAGTGGATGTAGATAAAACACTTCTAGGAACTCTAAGTTCATGGCCATTTGACCAGGGTAGCAAATGCTTGTTTTCTCCGTGCCCTTGCCCTGCTGTAATTCCATCAAAGTCTCGAGAATAAAAGGCTTTTCCCCCCCACTTCCTAATAAAAGAAGCTTTTGTAAGTGAAGAGAGCATTCAGAATGTCCTACAGTGTCCGAGAACATATCATTCTTTCCTTTTGCTGTTATTGTCTATACTAAACCAGCAGTAGGCTTTCAGCTTTTCTCAGCCAATGGGGATATCTTCCCCAGTTTTAGAAACAGTTCCTAATTTTTTAGGGATGCTTTTCTGAGAAAAGAAGAGCCTCTCCTCCATCCAGTCAGGTCTTATTTAGTATTGATTGAGTGATTTTCTTTCCATTTCACATAGTTACTTACGGACACATTTAGGAATTACTTTTAAGCAGGTGTCAACACCAAGCATTGTTAGCTACTTGTTAGGGCCTACAGCCCAGCAAAGGTCCCATGGCCAGCTGGAGTACTCTTCTGCTATTGCTGCTTTTCCTTAGTGCAGTTCCCCCTCCTTCCCTCTGTTGTGGGAGTGGCCAGCCAGCAGCAACTCTTTTCATGACTTGTGGCTCAGGCACCATATGCGCAGCACCTGCCAGTCCACTGCATCACCAAGATTCAGGAGAAGTCGCTGCCTCCACTCCTAAGCAGTTGTCATTACAGAGAACAGGAGTTCTCCATCGAACATCACTCCCAGTGTGGGAGATAGCATTGCTGCCACTCTCTCTCACTTGCCTTCTTGATCTCTTTTCTGGCAACCATGGTGGTGAGGAGCAGCAGCAGCCACCATCTGTTTGCTCACCCTCATTTGGGTCGGCTAATATTTTAGGGACACTTACAGAAGGAATGTTGCCACAGAAACAGTATTTCTAAGAGCTATTTGGTGAGCATTTTTTTTGGGGGGGGGAAGCTTACTGACTTTGAAGAGTTGTCTCTAGGCTTGTTATGTTGGTGTACGTGGACTGATGTGAATCATTATATTTTAGTTGTCAGCATTAGTTGTCGGTTGGGAGAGCCTCTTGGTAATTCACTCCTCCCAAAGTGCATGTCTGGGAACAACTGAGGGGTTCAGAACAAAATGGAGAACAGCAATCACTCATTTGTAAGAGAGAGGTGCAAAAAGTGCTGAGCTTAGTCACTTTCTTTGTTGTTGATTTTACTTCTGTTATTGCCCAAAACCCCTTTAACTTTCTGGACTTTAGTAGGGCAACAACTTAAACAGTTTTTGAGAAAACGGTGTATGGGAGGGGAGGCTAATTTTGCAGTGTGAGTAGGTACAGCAAATTAGAAACAAAGCCAAAGAACCACAGGTAAATTCACCCAGCAATACCTATTCTATATTGTTTTGCAAACCAAGTAAATACTTACCAATCTGAATTCCCCAGTTCAGCTTTTGGGTCATGTCATGATCCTTTCCTGGCTCCTTCCTCCTACTCTTCCCAGCTATGGTCTCTAAAGTTTTCCAGTGTTCCATCTTTCTTAAAAGTATTTCAGTCTCTTTTCTTTCTCGTAGCTGAATTCTAGCCCTTCAACTATCTGATTCCACAACCTTCTAATAAGCCTATTTTCTAGCTTGACTTATATTTTCAGACTTATATTCTCAACCTTGAGCCAAGCAGGAGGAATATAGTCTTAGTAAGTATTTCTCCTTAATTGATGTCAGAGTCCTCGGATGAACCTCTTGACTCTCCTGTGCAAAACCTCTGGAGCAAAACACTCCTCTTAAACTTTTGACCCACCTTTGAACAGCTTCCTGAGTAAAACTTCCTATTATACTTTTAACCTTCTTAATAACTTTTTACCATCCTTTACACAAAAGCCAAGCAGCCAGCAACCATTTTACAACCCAGGTTTTACAGCCAAAACCCCCAACACAAAATGGCTGAATATCTGCTTCCTTCACATCAGCGAAGAGCACCGACATCAGAGCACCGACATGCATATAATTTGAACATGCTGATTCAAATGCATAAATGCACATTTATAAATAACTACTAGAATTTAAATAGAAAGAGCCTGATGAAATGGTTGCTACCAGGTGACAGTTGAAGAAGAAGAGCCAAAGTCATCTAATCTCTCAACAGAGTCAATAAACTGATCTTGCTTCCTCCCTCTTTGCAGCAGACTGATGCAATGGCCATGGTCAAGTGGCAGCACGTGGAAGGAGAAGCCCATGGAGGTGGTTTCCCAGCAGAGCTGAGGGAGTGACTCTGCTTCTCCACTATTCCTCTGCTGCAGCTTGAGGGACTGTCATTGGGGCTGCAGGGCAGAATATGAACCTGATAAATATAATCCAGTACTCAGCCCTCGTTTTGAAATCAAGTTCCAAGACAAAGATACAGTGAGAGTAATTGCTTCAAATTAATTCCTGAAATCCTGTTGCTTCCCTGTGTTCCCTTGGCCCTTAGTTATTAAGATTAAAAACTAAATATGATGGTCCAGGACAGGGCTGACTCTTCTTTTCTTCCTCCATGTTCCCTTAGGCTGAGGTGTGGCAAATAACTTTGTGCAGGGCAGAACATGGACAGGAGGATGTTTCAGGCTGTTGCATCAGTGAATGTGGGGTTTGCTTTAGGCTTACTGAGTAGGAGATAAGCTGGGAGGGGATGATCTTGTCATGTATATTTACTGTTATTTGAACTGATTCTCACCCCTTTGCACATGAGAAGGAATGTAGAATTGCAGTGATGCATAAAATTGGCATTATTAGATGTGGGCCTGCTATAATCAAAGAATCCTATTGCTCTGAATCTTATGATCAGCTATGAAAAAACAACCTGAGCTATTGGAAGGAGTCATGTGTACTGTCTGCAGGCATAGCAACCACTTGGTGAAGTTAGCACAGCTTTGGTGCAGTATGGATCTGCTTCACAACTGGAAATCTTTCTGACCATGCTGTGGTCTTTGTTTCATATTTGGGTCTCATGTTATGCTTCAAATTGCATGTTCAATTCTTCAGATTAGTGCTAAAATACTGCATTTTTTGCTCTATAAGACTCACTTTTTCCCCTTCTAAAAAGTAAGGGAAAAGGTGTCTGCGTCTTATGGAGCGAATGCAGGCTGCACAGCTATCCCAGAAGCCAGAACAGCAAGAGGGATTGCTGCTTTCACTGCACAGCGATCCCTCTTGCTGTTCTGGCTTCTGAGATTCAGAATATTTTTTTTCTTGTTTTCCTCCTCCAAAAACTAGGTGCGTCTTGTGGTCTGGTGCGTCTTATAGAGCGAAAAATATGGTACCTATTAGCATTTTCAAATGCTTCAGAAAGAAACCCTGTGCTGATTTTCTTCCTCAATTTTGAAAGACTAAACAATGTGCTCAATTCCAGCTCTTCACAGTGTGCACTCAGCATTCCACAGTGGTTTCAGGGCTTAACTTGAACCAGGGATGAACCTTAAAAACTGTTTTCCATTGAAGAAGTGATAAAAATGAGAAGACTTCCTCTCCCCCTCCACGTCTCTTTTCCCTTACTATTGAGTTTTCATAACTACCCTGCCATTCACCTGCAATTAAAGGAAAAGGCTGCCAGAGCAGAAAGTGTTATTTCTTGACCCTCAGGGTCGTTTCCAACACTACAGTCCTACAATTCTATGATCCTTGTTGGAACTCTTGATCTCTGCTGGGGCCTCGCCTTCCTCATTCATTTGTCTCTCCTGTTTGTGTTATGACTGCCACATGGCATTTTATGATACAGCAGAGGAGAGGCAGCTTATGTTGTGAGTTTATGCACGATCTTTCATTGCCATTCAATTGTCTTTGGTTGGTTAATGCTACAAACAGCTTCTTATTATATAATATCCAAATCCTTTTACAAAAGCTCCTTCAAAAATTTGATAGGGGTATTGAGGGTCCTGACCGTTTGCCCAAAAACATTTAAAGCAAATAATGCAATTGCCTGATCCTGTACCAGATATAAGAGGTCGTTATACTGCTGATATATATACTTTTTTACCCCTTACCTATGCATGTGTTATGTATTTATTGTGAAGTATACATCCCTTTGTTCAAATCAATCTCTGATTTATTTAGATTGGAAAGGGACTACTCAGTGACTGATGCAAACTGGAAAAAACACCAATTTTTAGTTTACTTAATATCCATACTCTGTTTTCCCGATTGAAAATGAAGTGGCTTGTAACAGAAATACAAAATGCAGCAAAACCCAAACAATAAGAACACATTTTATTTATTTTGAAAAATAATCTCCCACCTAGTTCTCAAGGCTGCTAGCAAACATTATTAGAAGCAGACTGAAAGTAACACAAACCTTAAAAAAACCAACCCAGATAAAACTCAAGTTAATAAGTTATCAAGTTAACAGCTCTTTAAAAAAATTATAGGTTCAAACAAAAACAAAAACAACCTCGCCACAGAACTGGGCAAAATAATGGAAGAGTTGCATTTTACTTTGGTATAGAAGGTTACAACAAGGTCTTTGGCACCTCATGACTGATCAATGCTGGCTCCTTCTACTGTGACTGGCCTGGGAAAACTCTAGTCTGCCAGAACTCTTCACCTGGCCCCCAACACTCCCCTGAAGCAAAACCCCTTCCTGAGACTTACAGTTTTGTTTACTTTTAATAATAGTTGCTTTATTTACAACTATACAAGTAGGACATAAGTAGAGGCAAACAGCAGGTGCTCCTGGTTCCACATATCAGACCCACAGAGAATCTTATATTGCTTTATATCTTTCAGCTACTTCACAGCATTGCCTCTGAATTTCAGTCTCACCTTGTACTAAATTGATATTCTGAATGTTAACCTTCTCTCGTGTGTGCAGCTTTTGTCTCCGTTGTGGCGTAATGGGCATGAGGGTCATGCCTTCTGTGCTTTTCAGCAGATCTGTACTGATTGGTGGGGAGGTGGGCTGGGCCTATTTTTCATTCCCATTTGGGTAGTGGAGGTTTAACAGCAACATTGTTCAGTGTCAGCTGAGGAGCAGTGGGTGAGTTTCATCTCCCCTGTGAATGTTGGGCATGGGAACTGGCTTTTCCTTCCTTCTCAGCTCATCATTGGAGAAGAGAAATCTTACTTAAAGACCTATGGGAGTACTTGTGTACTTGGGTCATCATGAACCAGCTACAATTTCATCTATTTCATTCCTAGCATTAAAGTACAGCATGAGGAAATGGGGAAACATACGTGGATCCTAAAAAAGTAAAATCACAAAATCAGGTCAGGCTAAAATTAGCTCTACTGACAATTCTAGTCACCATATTTCACATATTTTCCCAACATGTAGTGAAGAAAAATGTTCCATAATTAAGCAGCCAGCTGTTGAAAATATTTGTCATTCATGTGCCGTCTTACCTGTCAACTGTTTTGATAATATCAATGGGCACCATTGTGCTATAGGCACCCAAAAACGTGTGATCACGGAGCCCCAAAAGTTGTGTTCTGGGGCAAAATGTGTGGGATCATGACCTCAAAAATAAACATTTTGAAGCTCTGTGATCTTGCACAGGTCACATGACTTACATGGGTGTAAGGCCATGTCCTGGATTCTAAGGTAAAAACGTTGAAGGGTATGCTTGCTGTTTTATATTTTTGATTAGTACTGCATTTTAAAGTTCTGGCTTCAGACTTTGAAATCCTAAGTGTTTTAAGTCTCAGGTAACTAAGGTCTATCTGCTTCTGTACAAGCCATCTATTAAGATCATCCTCAGAGCCCTTCTTCAAGTTATTCCTGCCTTCAGAGGCAGAGGATGGTGTTTGAAGATAGGGCCTTTTCAGTTGTGCTGCTACAAGTTTTGGAATGCTGTCCATAGGGTGTCTTGCCTGGCTCCAAGTCTGATCCTTTTCAAGGACATTTGAAGACACGCCCTGCCACCCAAGTATTGGCCTGGGTATTTTAGAACTTGAAGCTTCCAGGTTTTTAATTTTAATTTTGTATCAATACTGTCTGACAGTTCTGCTGTTTTACAGTTGTATTCTCCCCCTTTTGAAATACAAATTATTGTATTTACATTTTTGTACACTGCACTAAGAAGTGCTTTTTGACGGAAGAGCAGGATATAAATTTCCCCTGTAAATAAATAGTATAGGAGAAACAGGTGAGTGCAGTCATTCATAAAGGGGGGGCATGGCATAATCACCTCTCAGATTACAAAAATATTTAGCAGAGTGGGGAAAACAATTTTGAGACTGCAAAGTCAGGTTATTATACCAATTTTGGTTTTCATAAATAACAATAAGGAAATGTTATCCATGGTGCTAACATTGCAAAAGCATAAAGACTCCCCGTTCTCTGGAAGCTGCAAATGCCATCTCATTGTTTCTGCAGAAATACTCTTAGTCTGCCCAACTTTTCTCTAGCAACAGGTTGTGATCTGAAAGCCCATAGAAATTGAAACTGGCTGTACTTCTGCATTTTTATTTAATAAAAGGCCTGCTTAAAAGTCCGGTGTCTGCTGACATGGAAAAAAAATGTGGCTTGAAAATAAGGTTGACTGGTGACATCCAAAGAGTCAGCATTGGGAGATATAAGTGGTTCAAGAATAAGGGGAGAGGGTCATTGAGAAGAGGTGAATTCAGGATTGTAAGTGCAATGTGTGTGTGTGTGTTATATCCTTTTGCCTATGGGGGTCCAATGTAGAGCCCACACTTTGCAGGCAGAGGGCCCCAGGTTGTGATCCACAGCACCTTCATTATCTAGCAAAACTTCCCTCTTCTCTTCTCTGTTCCCCGCTCCCCCATCTTGAGGCATTCCTACAGAGATGTACATATTTTTCAGTTGGTGAAATATGCTTAAGTGGAGGGTTATGTGAAATCTTAAACTTAAATGCGCCTTGAAATTTCAGTTAGAATTTGGCTTAGCATTTGATTTATCTTCATTTCATAGCATATATGATGTGCTTTTGTTCCATTTGAATTGCTAGTAATAGATGTAAATTAGCAATATGTACTGATTTAAAATGTAATCTCATTAT
Organism: Podarcis cretensis; assembly: GCF_951804945.1. Taxonomy (NCBI): domain Eukaryota; kingdom Metazoa; phylum Chordata; class Lepidosauria; order Squamata; family Lacertidae; genus Podarcis; species Podarcis cretensis. The sequence goes on from NC_137178.1 coordinate 26,907,080, forward strand.
AATAAACAGTTTATGAATCATCAAGCCAGTAACCAAATATCTGTACACTGGAAGGGAGGTCCAGCTTGACGCTTTGGAGGTCTGAGTACATATGTTGCTTTTATTTACATACTGTTTAATATCAAAATAGACTTCCAAGTAATTTACAACATATTAAAGCCAGTCACACAAAGATTAAAATATAAATATCCACAATTAAACTGCACAATAAAATCATTCAAAATACAGCAATTGAAACAGGGTATTTAGACAGAAAGATCAAGGGAAAGCCTTTGTGAACAGATGCATCTTCAAAAGCCGGCAGAATGCCATTACAGATGGGGCCTCTCATACATCATATATCAGTAGGGAATACATTCTGTAACATTATAGCAATCTGTAGACAAAAGGCCTATCTTGTCCAGCATCCTATTTCCCATAGTGACCAATCAGAAGCTGGACATGAGCATGAGCATATTTAACTCATTCCTGTTTTTGTGCTTCAGAGACTGGTTTCAGAGATATGCTGCTTCTGATTTCGATGTATTGTATAAACACCCTGACTAGTAGCCATTATCACATTGACCACTATGGGAAATACTGTGGTCGGATAGTTAGGCCTTTGGTCAAACTTACTATGTTTAGTTGCTGATCCAGAATGTGTGGAATACTCTCCCCAGGGAGATTTGCCTGGTACCTTCATTATACACCTCTAGGCACAGGGCAAAAACATCCCTTTTTAACCGGGTCTTTTGCTGATTTACATCCAATACCCTTTTAAAATGTGTTGGGGGAGGGTTATTGGGTTATTTTTGTCTTTATTTTTATTGTGTATTTCGTGTTTTTATGGTGTGCTTTTATCCTGTGAATCTCCTCGAGACCTGCAGGTATAGGGGGTATACAAATTTAACAATAGTAGTAGTACTACTACTACTTCTAATAATAATAATAGTAATAGTAATATCGCAAAGAACATAATTGCTGATGTCTTCCATCACCCAGTATGGAGTTTAAATTGTCAGAAAAGGTGAGTGAACGATATTTCTTCACACAACAGAATTAATGCATGGACTTCACTGCCAATGGCTAATAACTTAGATGACTTTAAAAACATTAGTGGAGTCTGTCTTTCCCTACTCGTCATGATAGCCATATAGAAGGTCCCTGTTGAAGGACAGTTGCTGGAGAGTAACAGTGGAGATGGATGGTTGTCTGCATGCCCAGATTTTGGAATTCCTGAAAGTATATTGTTGACTATGGTGAAAAGCACAGGACTCCTCCTTACATTATAAGGAAATCCAGCGGGTTTGAAAAGACCAGGTCTGACTTTTGATTCACTGTTCCTCAAGCTTTCTTTTCACAGAGCTTCTACTTTAAAGGAACTTCAACAAGAGCAGTGTGTAGTGTACTGTGCATTAGTTTTTATTCCTGCCTACCTATCTGTGTCTCAATTACTGACTCTTCCTGTAATGTACTTGTTGAAAGCATGGGCATTGCTCCTGGGATTCTTACATAATAGCTTGTAGAAGTACTGATTTCCTAGATCCTTATAGTCTTACATTGGGCTTCTCCCCTTTGGGAGCAAAATAATCTAAATCACCATTTTCTTGAAGATGCAATTAAAAATAAGTGTCTTATCCTGCTTACTCTCCTCCCAGCCTGATTATTTGATTAATTTGCTGATAAAATGAAGTTAGTCTCTGGCATTCCATGATTTGCACTATTCAATTGTTGTTTTCTTATCAGCCCTGGGCAGCTGCAGCCTCAGGGTTTGGTTCAAAGCAACCAGCAGAACTCTCTTAGTAAGAGAAGTTCATGGAAGTCCCAGATGACCATAATTCTAGACAATTCATTAGCTGGAAAAGAATTAGTTAATATGATGAGAATTCTTTCCAATATCCAGTGCAAAGTGATTAACAAAACTGTAGTTATGTGAATTTTGAGGATGTGAAATTTACATTTATTCATAAGAGTCTGCTATTTTCATGATAGCATCTATCACAGCAGCAGTCTGACACCTAAAAGAACAGAACACAAAACTATTGTAGTCTGGGTTCAATGGAGCAGTGACCAGAAGTCTGATATTTTCATAATGTTCCTTCTAAAGTTTAAGAAATGACATTTCAATAAAATATGAAATAAGCCAAATTTGCATAAAGCCTCACTTGGTAGATGAAATAGTCATGCAATATTTTCCACGTGGTTGTGTGCCCTATTTAATTACAAAGTCAGAATCAGTGGATAGTTCATATTGATGACTAAGCAAATCAATTTAACCTAAAGGCAGGCCAGGCAGGCTAGTTGAAAAATACATTATTCAAGCATAAACTGATTAATAGGCATATAAATAGTTCATTTGTGTAACACATCTCCACCAACACCATCTGTACAGTATTGCTTCAAATAATGGTATCGATTAGTAAGAAATATTGTTATTTTGGAGAAAAGATGCAGAACTAATAGTGTAATCCTGTATGTGTCTACTTGGAAAGTAAGCCCCACTGGGTGCAATGAGGTTTACTCCCAGGTAAGGGAGTTTATGATTGCAGCCTCAATGAGAGATGGAAATAATTTTACTATTTATAATCCAGTATTGGACAGGTGTGCCTTTCATTAAGGTGTCACATTTGCTGATTTAATTTGTTTAATTTAATTGTTCTGGATCGTAAGTTCCTCGGGTTTGTCTTTGGTTTATGTGATATATAAACATCATCTTAATCCTGTGCTGGATTGTGAATCACAAGCATAGATGAAAATAGAGATAAGTGTGTCCTTGAAGCAAAATCAATAAAACAGTTGCTTCTGCATTTGACTGCATGTGCAGCATTCTATCATGGCAGCTGTTTTTGATGTGATCTACTTCAATCCTGTAGTGTGGAGCTTTAATGAACAAAGTTTGAATAAAAATATAGATTCCTGAAAATTTTAATTCACCTCAAGTGAATTGCCCCCGACTTTGGTTGCTTTAAATAAGAACTAGACCAAATTCATGGAGGAGAAAGCTATCAATAATGGCTACTAGCCATGATGGCTCTTTCCTATCCCCGATGGTTGGATGCACTGTGCCTCTAAATATCATTTTCTGGGAATTACAAGAGGGAAAAGTGCTGCGACACTCAGGTCCTGCTTGCATGTTTCCCATAGGCATCTGGTTGGGCAACTAGGATGGGCCTTTGACCTGATATAGCACAGCTGTTTTTATGTTCTAAGTCTTGAATCAAAGTTCCAAGTCTTGAAGCAAAGTCAAACAATTTGGGGAACAGCAGGGCTTTCTCCCCCCCCCCCCGGGGGAACTCAGTTCTGGCACCTCTCAGGTGGGTACCATTGCCATCAAAAGAGAACAAGGGAGGCATTCATAGTGAGTTCTGACCAGTGCTTTTTTTCTTTAAAAAAATGTTTAGGGGTATTCTCATTTTCCTACTCATATTGAAATACTGCCCCTTAATGAGGCCTAACTTAGATTCACAAAATATTTAGGGGTATGTGTACCCCTGTGTCCCCCTAGAAAAAAGCACTGGTTCTGACACCTCTTTTTCTAGAATAAAAGCACTGGGAAACTGTGTGTGTGTGTGTGTGTGTGTGTGTGTGTGAGAGAGAGAGAGAGAGAGAGAGAGAGAGAGAATGAGGGAGGGAGAGAAAGAAATGGAAATATTTACATGCACAAAAGAAGAAAAAAATCAAATGAATTAAAAATCAAGTGATGAAAATTAACTGCGACAAGAGCTTTTGCTTTGTTTCACTTGATGAAACTGCATTGATCTCCCATTCTGTAGTTGTGCTGTGTCCTGACATATTACTAGAAGATGATAGGAGTCTGATGAGTAAAAGCAATGGAGAATTGTGCCATTAGCAAGTTAACAGCTTGATCTCCGTACCCTGTGGTTTCCAAGGGCCTCCCATGCATGAAGTGTGACAGCTTGTACAGCAATTTGCCAGGAAATGCTTTGCACTCAGAGACATGGACAGCGGTCCACAAACTGAAATCGGCAAATTAATTGTAGTGATATTCTTTTAAAATTCCTTTTGCCTTAACAAACACTGGGACCACCAAATCTTTCCCACTTGGGGCCTCAGAGCCATCTGCTGACTGTTATAATCTCAGGCAGACTAGCAGCTGAAGACAAATGAGAGATAATTGAGTCATACAACATCTTGCAGTTTTATTTTAGGTTACCTGGGCTGAATAAGGCTGCAGAGTTGACCATTCTTGTAGTCCCATAGGTGTAGCTCAGCCATTAAATGTCTGGTTTTCTATTTTTCTCGACTTTGCTGCTTTATGGTATCGTAGAAATAAAGCTGTTGATGAAGATTAATGCATTGGCTTTTGTAAAACAAGAAACAGCAGTTAAAGCTAATTAGTGTGATGTACTTCAGTGAGTTTCCATATGTACGAATATTACTCTGTACATTTAATGTTTGTCATAATATGATTTTTAAACTTTAGTCCTTTTATGAATTGTCATTGGTTTTTCCAAAGGCGATATTGTCAACCACACTAGACAAAAACAAATAGTAAATACTCAGTATCAGAAGGGGACTTTTCAGTCCTGGTTTTTCTATATGCATTGGGTCAGATTGCAGCATTTAGGGAATCACTCATCTTGTTTTGTTTATCGTGTGCAGTGCATGCTTTAATTAAACTTTCCAATGAGAACAATAAACTAGTAATAATCAGAGAAAAATGGAAGGTCTGTTTTCCATAGTCATTTGTTTTCCTTTGAGGAAGGGAAGAGCTTATAATTGTGAAATGTCTGCTTTCTAAAGAACTTGGAAGCCCAAAGCAAAATAATTATCCACATTTTGTACTGATTTTAGTAAAATCTGTATTTCACAGTGACACTGGGGGAAATTGCCTAAGATTTTTACCAGTCAGTAAATGGGACAAAGACAAAGCAAATCCTTATGTATTATATCTTTCAGGAATTACAGAAGTTGGTACAGTGACCTAGGGTAATTAACATTTCACAGATTTGTAAGAAGGCACTCCTGAGCAGATAATACAGATAGTGTGTGTGTGTGTGTGTGTGTGTGTGTGTGTGTAGCAGGTATAGCTATCTGAGCATCTATAATAATAGTAATAACAATAATTAATAAAAAATAAATTTCCCACCCATCCTTCACTCTCGGGTCACAGGGTATGCTACATCAATACAAAAATGCAAGAATAACATCAGTTAAAACAATCTACAGTCAAAAGTATAGGGTGGATCCTAAAAAACGTAGTGTGTGTGTGTGTGTGTGTGTGTGTGTGTGTTTATACTAACTAGGTCATTGTACTTGTTTCCTAAATTCTATTCCGGATTCTGTGCATTCTGCTTAAGGGTTTTTCTACAGTTAAAGAGCCAAGATTCTGTGATAATTGGTTAAATCAGATTTAACAATGCAGTCAGATAAACAGTTGTGGTAGCTGCTGCCATAGCAACATCATCGCGCTCACCCTCTCTGTGCCTGCGTCTTCTTTCCTCCGTCCTACCCTCCCCCTCCCTGCTCACACACCCCTCCTCCTCTCCAGCAAGTGACACATTTGCTAATGCTCTGTGTGTTTGAGAGGGTTTAATGGCAACGCTCTTTGCATTGAAGACTATTCAAAATGATGAATGAGGAAGCAGCTCAGAAGAGTGATGGTGGAGAGAAGTATAATGGAAGTAATCAAAGGAAGAAAAGACCCAAGAAGGTAATGTAAACGGACATAGCAATATGTGTATATGTGTTGTGCGTGTGGAGCAGTAAGACAGTAGTAGTCCTCTGAAGTCTTAAGAATGAAGGTGTATGGATCACCTTTTCTGTGTTTACTCTGTGGAAGACCATATTGCCTGTTACTGTTTGCTTGATATTCTGAAAACATTAAGAAGTAGTAGTGTCTTAGTCACTAAGGCATTGTGGTATGTAGAAGCTACATGTCTAGGGTGTGAAGGTTGTAGCAGGAATGTGTTATCCACTGCTGATATCTAGCTAATTTGGCGATATGGAAATGCTTTGGTTATTCTTTTTCGGAGTGTCTTGAAATGGTAGACAAACCTAATGTTAATCTGAATGGACAGTGACTGAAGGGCTCTTTTAAAAAGCACACAGCTGCCTGTTTTGTTGAATTACTATTGACTTTGTTATGCCTTGCTGTATTGGTTTCATTGCATGCTATTCCTCCTTTAAAAAAAGATTAAACTGTTTGATTGTGGCAAGAGGAATAGTGTAGGTGGACATAGCACTGACTTTATTTCTTGTGGATGTGTGAATTGGGATTTATATCCTTTAACTACCTTTAGTTGAGATTTCTCTCTTTCATTCAAATGAAAGGTGTGAAACTACAAAAACCAACAACAACAACCCTGAGTTTCCTTTTCCCAGATGCCTGTAGCAACCAGATACTTGCAATACCCTGCTGCTAATGTGAAAGCGATGGAGGGCAACATAAAATACACAGCCACACCCAGCTTTTTGGCCAGGCTTTCTAAAGGTTTTCTGAGCTGCAACCCTATGCATTTTTACTCAGAAGTAAGTCCCACTTTTCCAAGGAAAGAATGCATAGGAGTTGAACCCCCAGGTCTTAAAATTAATCTTCCCACTTGGAAGTAGTTTCCCTCAAAACAAATTATTTTGAAACCAGTTTCATTTAAAAAAAGGGAGCAAACATGCACGTGCAACCCCCCCCCCATTGAAAAAATTACTTCTATGGAAATATTATCATGCTGTCTGTTGTTCTCTTTCTCTCACTTTTTAATACCTTACTACAAGAGTAGCTCCTGTGAAAAATATCTTAGTCCTTAGGTATCCTTGGGGATACAGCAATGAAAGAGCTGCTATGCTTTGTAAGAAGCTGTGTAGCCCAAGGGGGAAAATGCAGCAAATGTTCAGCGATGCATCTTGCAGTCATCTGTTGTAAACTTGAGTAGAATTTACATGATGCTGTAATATAGCTTTCCAAAAGATAAGCCTCTGTATTTTTAGAAACTTGATAATATGTGTTCCATACAACAGAGATGAAAGAAAGCAGATCTGCCAAAGGTATTTGAAGTATGGAGAATTATCTTTCTTTGGTAGTGTGTATATGTTTTAATAAATTTAGGCTGAAATCCTGCACCCAGTGAGTAAACTCCATTGAACTTAATAGGAATTAGTTCTGAAGAAATGTATAGGATTGCACTGTGAGGATATGTCCTGATCCAGTTAATGGAAGAATTTTGATAAAAAGTTAAAACATGGTGACTCCACTTTTCTGCGGATTGCCTTAGTGTGTAATGTTTGATTTAGGTTGGGTTTCAAAGCTAGGCAAAAGGGAAGAGCTATTTACCTTTGTTTGTCCCAAATTAAAGAGCCATACATGTATAATGCATATAAATCTGTACTTGAACAAAAATGATCCAGTCTGTATGGAAACCAATTTCCTACTCTTCTTAAGTCCCCTTCAGACCCCAAAATCTGAAAGATCACCTCCTTCCCTATAGACCCTCTTGGGAGTTAAGATTGACAGAGGGAGCCTTCTTAGTATTTCCATCTTCCTCCAAAGTTTGGAGGGGCTGGTGGCATATGGGAGGGCAGGGGTGCCAGCTCTTGGGGACCATGCCCTTTTGGACCCCTCCTATACTTTCAGGCTGAGGGCCAGCACCCCCTCCTCCATGTTCAGAAGGCACAGAAGTGAGTCAAAGAGCTGACTGTGGCTTGGCTCCAGTGTCTGGCTCCTTCCCCTCCACAGGTCAAAGCAGTCTCCTGCTGGTGGTGGCACCAAGGGGAGGTGGAGGAGGAGCCACTGGCCATTGAAGCCACACGGCTGCCATGTTCAGCTCTGCCCTAGGCTCCTCTCGACATCCTGGTGTTGTGTGCAAGATGCCAGGACATCAGACATGTGACATTGCCACCTGCCTTCGCCCTCCTAAACTGGCACCTCTGGGAGACAGGGCATTGTCTATGGCAGCTCCTAAGCTATAGCATTCCGTTCTCACAGAGGCATGTCTGACACTTCCATTGTATAGAGTCTGCCATATGCTGAAGATGCCCATTACCCTGGCCTTTGACACCTGAGATACATAGAGTGATCCACAACTAAGTTTTACTCAGAATGTGTCTACTCTGAGTAAAACTTAATTGCATACTGCCTATGTATTTTTAGGACCAGCTCTATTCTTCAGAATGTAAATTGTTTGTACTGATTTTAATCTTGTGTTTTTAATTGATGTAACTCGCCCTGGGAATTTCTGGCTAAGAAAGCCAAATAAGAATGATGATAGCCAAGTAGAAAAAGTCTTCTGGGGCTCACCTTTAGCCTGTCACCATACACCTAGTGCTGGCTTTCCTGAATGCTGATGGGATTTCTGTAGCAGAGTGCCTTTTCTACTCATGGAGGAGGCTCCCCATATGATTAGGAACCAGAGAAGATCACGAGTAGGGCAGATTCTTGTGGAACTGCTGCTTTGCATGCAGAGGGTCTCAGGTTCAACTCCCAATCTCTGGGAGTGTCTCTTGCCTAAAATCCCAGAGACCTTTTGCCAGTAAGGGCAGACACTGTTGAGCTAGATGGACCAGATAGTCCTAGTATAAGGCAGGATTCCATGTTCCTATAACACAGGTTTTAAGGACAGCTGCAGTTAGATTACGATGGTCCTTAAACAGACAAGGTAGTGTTAAAGAACTGTAATGATTAAGTGATCTTTTCATTTTCATTATTAATTCTAAGCTTACAACTTCATTGTTGACATATATGGATCTATTTCTCAGTTTAAACTCAGCTTAACTTGCCTGTTCTAATATATTCCGTTCTTTTGTCATCAAAATGAATTCCCAGAGGAGTAATTAAAGTTGTATCCAAATACGCTGACAAAACAACTCCTTGCTTTTGTATCAGATCTCTTAAAATTACCATTAACAGTAGCCCCAGCCTAAGTTTGATAGAAAGGACCTTGAGCCTGGAGGTGACGCTTCTCTCAAGAATGCAAAGAACACAAAATGAAGGAAATTTTGGCAATAAATTTCTAGGTGCGTTGATGTCTTCGTAGGCATAGCAATAAAAATTCCTGGCATCTTGATCTAAAAATGTATAATCAGAAGGAATTGCCAATGGAATCAGTTCCCTTGGTTTGAGTAGCTTCTCATAGGAACCTATGAAGCTGCCTTAAATCATATCAGCCCATGTCTCAGCCACCAGCCAACCCATCAAAAGAAAAAGGCACCCATAACAGCCACTGCCATGCTCACAGATCAAAATTCTACGCACCTTTCAGAACAGATTGGGGGCTGGGGTTCCTGTCCTGGCACCCAGTGCAGGCATGTTCAATATGGAAGAGACTGAGTCAGGAACTGAGGAGGAAGAACAAATACTCCCTTATGCGTTGTGGAGTTTTGAGGGGACACTTACCTGTGACCTTTAGTGGGCACCATAGGAGGCACTGATGGATGCAGCAGGAACCTCTGGGAGCTGCATTGGCGGCCCCTTGTATATGTTATGTAGAACTTTTATGCTTTTGCAAAGAAACAATATACATTGTAAAGGAAAATGTGTGCTCAAATCCTTGGCTGCAAGCTGAAATGCTGAGTACATCAAGTGCCATAAAAAATAACTCTTCTTTCTATTAAAGTGTTTGGAAATTCCATAGTTTCCTTAACGTCTGGAAAATATTAATAGAGTTTCCAGGAATGCATCTACACAACATTCTCTTCTCCTAGTATTATTAAAGAACCATAAAATATTTATTGTATAATGAACAAATGGAGTAGCTACATTTTGTAAAAAAAAAAAAAAGCAAATCCAATGTTGCAGTTCTATTTCCTATGATAAAAATAAGTTACACAGTCTCCTTTCCTGGGGTTAGACCTACTTATCACACTATCCCTAGAGGCTAACATGTGCTATTGCTACATTAACCACAAAATGGCATTCCAGAATCCAAGTGTTTATATGGGAATAATATTGACCTACTCTTAATTTTTTTTTAATTTATCAAGTCATGTTTGTATTGTATTAATATGCCTAAGGATGTGGGCTCTCTCAAAAAATAATTTGGGCTGGATTTAATTGTTTGTAATTATCTTGGCCACCCCTGCTTCCACTCCCCTGTCACTTGTTAGGGTTGGGTCCCAAAATTTGAATGCTTTGTTTTGTTGGCTAAATTTAAGTACAGCATTAATGTTTCCAGGAACAGTTTGTGTGGTTGTTGTTTTTTTGTTTTTTTTAGAGCACACTGGTGTATTTTTTTAAAATAAATAATTGCTTATGCACCATTTTAGCAAGTTGCCTTGAATTAGTGTTTTGCCAATTGACCAGTTTGTTTATAAAGTGAGTACTAAACTTCCACTATTGGTCTAACTTCTGAATTGAGTAGCATTGTTATGTTACTTTTGGTTTTAATTGCCCTCTGGACAGCTTCCCTCAAATATTTTTTTCCACAACACTAGGTTTCTTCAAATCAGGCAGTAGCTGTTAACACTATGCTTTGCTTGACTAGCTTTCTGGACCTCATTTACTTCACCAGACAACCCCGTCTCCAAGGGTTAGTTCAAGGGGGGTGGCCAATGTATATCATTTCCACCAATCTAAACACAATGCAAGCTTTAAGCGGGACCATATCCTCCTGGGTGAAGGAGAAGCGGTAGAATAATAAAGAGCAGCATATGAAAGGGCTTGCTATAAATCTTAATAAGCAAATACAATGAAATAGAATCACAAGCCTTGCATTATTAAATCTTCATTCTGCAAGAGTTATGCAAAGGAGGAAAATGAAGGAAAGTATAACAGCATTTCATTAGGGGTTCAGGTTTAAGTACACAAACATTTAAAGGACACTTAAGCCAAATTGTGCATTGGCTTTTGCCTGGTCTTCCATCTTATGAAGTTTCTGGGTTCAGGGTAGTATAGCATACAACAGGGTATTGGGAGATTGAGTTTCTTTTTTCATCTTTAAGCCATAGGAAAGAGAATAGGCAGAGGTCAGGAGAGATGAGTACGTTGGCTGGGGAAAGGAGGTCCATGACCACATAGTCCAAATAGGTGAACCACACATTTTCAAGGGATTCCTAGTACGCAAGTTCTCGGGAGTTGGGAGGTCCACATTTGCTAATTGAGATTAGTTACAAAATGATACTGTTTGCAAAGGGTACAAAGGCAAAAAGTTTGAGTGTTAAAGCCCCTTATTGTTGTGTTTTGATAACATAATGTGAAGAACTCAGTTCTGCCATCAACTCATGGCATTGATCAGCTTTTACATTTTATTTTCTGGTGCTCAGCAGCGGAGGGCCAGGTGGTTGCTATTTTTAATTTCCAGCAATGCCTCAGAGCAAGGCTTTATCTGAGGCATTGTGAGCAACTGAAATGACGGCCACCCAGTGATCACTAGAGGAACAGTGCCACTGAGCAAGCCCACCAGGAGAGAATTAACATAGGATGTGACCCACCAATGGCCTTCGAGTTGGTTGGCCCTGACTGAACACTTTAAAAACTGATAGGCTGGTACAATAAACTTAGCCACTCATTTCATGTTTCAAATAGGTTGATCTACAGTGTAGGTAGTAATTACTGGCTTTTTAAAAGTTACACCTGGGTCTTTGAAGAATTAGGGTCTCTCAGGTCCTAAAGGCTTGCCAATGTGCTCACAGTTGTATAATTTCGGGAAAGGCATGAAATAGCTCAATTGGGCCATTCAGTTGGGTCAATATATTCAGTCAGTATATTGTACAGTATTACAATGTGTACTATCAAAACAGGTTTGATACTTTGGTGCTTCTAGTTTCCCCTCTTGCTACAACCAAAATCCCATCCCTTTGATATTATGTTGCATGCAGTCCTGCAGATATAAGAACGGCTATTGTACCTAAAAATGCCACAGCAGTGCATATATGCTATTGTGCATTACAGGAATACATTTTCACAAGGCAGAGGTATCCCAGAGTTTTGTTACCTATATACTGACTAAAATAGTTATTATAGTTATTACAATGGTTAATATACCTACTGGGATAAACAGCCGTGGTGCAATAAAATATTTATTAATGCCACAATCTAAAATAGTTACACTGAAGGTGCTACAAGATGTGACTTTCTTTGTACATAACATATTGTTCCACCTGCTGGTTCTAGCTAGCCAGATTGGTTCAGGGTGTGTCATGTGCATGAAAGGAGAGAAAACTATCTCCTCAGATCATCTGCCTTTTGCCTCTGAGAGGAGTATTTTGTTTAAGTGAAAATAGAACAGTGACCAAGTGTTGAGAATAATTACTTTAGGCTTCAGTGAATTTTATCTAATTCTCCTAAAGTACTTTGCAATTAGCCAGCCTCCAAACCTTCAGATGTTTGTGCGTTGCTCAGTTTGTGAGCAATTGTGACATATTTAAGCAAGAGATTGAACCATGTGATTGTTTCAATGCCTGCATTTTAAGCAGCATCTTGGTTTTGGAATGTCATTGTTTGCCTCTCCTCAGTATAGGATCATTGTGTTTGGAAGACATAGGACTGAAAACGTAGTTGTAAGGGGGAGCAGATGTTGTTGGTCAAGCTGCTTGCCATTGGTTTTCGCACTGCAATAGTTCAGACGTGACTGAGAAATGGCTGTAATAATTAAAGATGGTTATCTTGGAGCCATATGCCATTGAGTATAAGAAAGAACTCATGGAAAACTGATGTGATCCCAGAAAGCTAATATGAAGCCTATCTTAATAAGGGAGAGGGTAGAAATGCAGGGTGATAATCCCCAAAGAGAGAGAGAGAGAGAAGGTAATCTTGGTATTATCTCAAGAGAGAAAGATGGAGGGAAAGGCAATCTTGGCATTTTGATTTCCATACCTGGAAATACATTACAATAAACAATTAAGCAACTAATTTGTGAAAAAGAGAGGAAATGATGAATAAAACAATGAATATAACAAGAATCAGGCAATTATTATACACACCCCAATTGTTTATTCAGCTCAGCTACTGCAATGTACTCTTTGTAGGGTTGTCCTCAAAGATTACTCAGACTCTATAACAGCAGTAAAAATACCTTTAATCTAGCAGACATTTGACTTCAGTTTGTTTTACTTAGTCTGTGCTATTTTAGACATTTTCTGCTATTTAATGTTATTTGTATTCATTTTAAGCTAAAATGTAAGTTAAAATAATAATTATAATTAAGTAGTATTATTTATTGAGCCTATTTTTTTGGAGAAATGATGGAACAATGAGAATTAAGAGCAGAAAAGGCACAGGGCCATGTAGATTTCAAGGTTAATGCACTTTTGCTGATGAGTGAAAAGAATGATTGCATCGTCGTGAAATTTTGTGTATGTGTGTGTATGGACAGAATAGATATAAGAAAAAAATAAAATTGAGAGGGATTGCAGACACTCTAGGGGAGATAATTTGCTGCTTGAACAGGTGTTGAGATGCTTTAGGGACGAGGTGTCTTCTTCGTGGTATGGGCTTAGCCTGGAGGACTCAACCCTACAATTTTAGGAGTCCTCATTTTTCAAGCTCAGTATGCTGAGAAGCTGGGGGCAGGATGATTAATTAAAGAGATACTGCAGAGTCTGAGAATCTGTAGCCAGTAGCAGAAGAAGGTGAGGTCAGAATAGCAGATGCTCCTTATGGACTGGATTGTATAGAGTAGGGGCTGATATGTATAGATACGCTGGACTTTTAGAATTTTGACTCATTCCATTTTGATGATTTTTAACATAAAGGAGAGGGCTACATGGTGCTAATGGCCACATCATATGTAGGGAAGAGTGTAATGCCAGCTTACATTTACTCCCCCCCCCCCATCTGTTCCTACTGCTCTGTCAGTGTCTGTGAACTTCATTTCCCTGTCATGATAAGGACAACAGGAACTATCCTTTTCTGTGCATTTACATGTATTAAGCCAGCTTTGTAGGTGCCTCATTGTATGTCCAGATTGCTACTGTTGTGTCCTGAAAATCCATGGCCTGAACCAGGGTGTGTCCAATCACAAGCTGGAAGCTTTGACAAAACTAGCCCCGTGGGCCCAGATCGATTGGAAAAAGTAGCGCCTGTGACTTCAACAAAACCAAAAGGATCTTCTTGTGATGTGCTTTGTATAAATTCAAATCAGCCTTGTTAATTTAACATAATGCCTGGTCCTGTCTTTAGTAAAACCTTATGAAACATGGTAATCATATCTATGGATAGCATGGCAGCAGCTTTAAATTCAAATTGCATCTGAACTATGTGCACTTCATGGGAATTTGAGCTGGTGATGATGAATCAATGGATCAGGGTTTAGCACAGCACGAAAGACAATATACAGTAATGACACAGAAAAACCAAAAACAGCACAAAAGAATATTCAATACAGTATAACATCACTTTTATGACTGGTGATTGCTGAAGTACAGACAACTACTGTAGCCACACACAAAGTACAGTGGTACCTTGGGTTACAGACGCTTCAGGTTACAGATGCTTCAGGTTACAGACTCCGCTAACCCAGAAATAATATCTCGGGTTAAGAACTTTGCTTCAGGATGAGAACAGAAATTGTGCAATTGCGGTGTGGCGACAGCGGGAGGCCCCATTAGCTAAAGTGGTACCTCAGGTTAAGAACAGTTTCAGGTTAAGAATGGACCTCCGGAATGAATTAAGTTCGTAACCTGAGGTACCACTGTATTTTAATATTCTCTTGAAATAAGGATGCAAAAGATCATGCAGTTTATTAATAAACACTATTTAGCTGAGCTAGGCTCCATTATTTTTTGCCTGGGTTCTTGGGCTCTAGTGATTTTTGGGACATACCTAATCTTGACTGGATCATGTGTTATTCCTTCTGCATTTCATTTAGCTTTTAAAATTTTCAAAGCACCCCAAACCCCTGGTGAGCAGCACTGGACTTTATGAAGTGGCAGAGCCCTTGCTCTATCTGGAGCCCCTATCAGTGCCATGAATCAGAGTAGAAAAGCTGGGTGGCAAGTGTATACTGTTTTCTTGCTTTGCCTGATCCAGCTCAAACTCAGAACCTGCTAGTAGCTGGACTGGCTGAAGGGAACCAGCCCAAGTCTGCTTCTTCTCTAGTCCTCATATGCTCTGTTTTGGGAGTATACGACTGTGGCTACTGCAAGTGGGAATACCAACAGCAGAAGTTTCTGCCCCACTCCAGTTCAGGCAGGTGCAGTTTGGAGTGGCATGGTTGCAGAGCCTCATGGAGTTGTGTAGGACACCTCTTTTCATATCTCTCCTCTCCAGCCCAGTGGCTAAGGGGCTTGGATTGCTCTGTTAGTCATTGTGTAAGGTAGTCTTCTGCAGCCTTCATTTATTTCCTGTAGTAATTCTAGGAAAGTGTTTTTTTATTATTTAGAAGTTGGTGTATCCCTGTGTTTGAATCCTATAAGACTGATTAGGGAAGTTAATTCATGCTGTTTAAGTGCTTATAGGATTCAAAAGTCTGTCTTTAAAACCACTGAAGAAATGTCCACATTATGGCAACATTTTATATATAATAACATGCTAAAATGAGATTTTATAAGTGACTAGAAATCAGATCATTGGAATAATGTCAATAGTCTTTAGTACAGCGTTGATTCTTAGTCTTACTCATTACATTTGAAACATTGAGGAAATACATTTTGTGAGTTGGCATTTCCATTGAGTTTAGAACAGTTTACTCCAGTTGATGGCACTGTGGTGACTGCCGCCTTCCCAAGCTGAGCGAGAACACAAGCAAAGATAAGAAACACATTCTGTTCCTAGTCTAAATGTCAGTGCTTCATCAGAGATATAATGCTCCACTTAGAGAACACAGACCTCCTATTCAGCATCATGAATGCAAGAGTACCAGGATACTTTATGGGATATGCAATGTCCACTCCTTCAGTATAGGGCTGGACCGCACTTGGAACTGCCATAGGAAATTTGAGGGCAGTGCAGGAATTGTGGAAGCAAGCGCTTCCCATGTGGAAAAGGTCAACAGATAGCACTGATGTCAGTTTTTTTGGCTATAGTCAGTGTTGGACAGGTTCCTTGTTTAGAAAGAATAAGTTGTGTGTGTAGAATAATTCACAGTGACAGACCCAGGCCCAGTGGAAAGGAGGAGCTGCTTCTTGCTAATGTCTCAATTCAAGTCTAAAACCCATGGAGCAAAGTGGCCACTTTCACATTTGTGTGAAACGTGAGGAGTTGTGCTATGGATGAGACATGTTTACATTGCAAGCTATTCCTGGGCTATAATATATAAACTGCAAACTCCTATGGAGATTTCCCCCCCTTCATTTTGCCAGAGAGACGGGTCAGCAAGTGGCACTATATCCAAATGATAAGACCCTGAACAAACAACGTAAATAACCACATATGCATACTATTTATGTATGATTGTTGGATATGAACTGCTGTTCTGAACATCTTTGGTCATTTTTGAAATAGGCCTGGAACTTACTGCAATGCGCTAGGTTTTGGTCTCATTCCATGAATTCTCTCCCAGTCAGCATCTGTTCAGATTTTGTGCCAGTTGTGGAATTCACCTACAAACTCCGTTCACTTGATTCACTAAAGTAAAATACAACATTTAGTATTTGAGAGGGTAAATAATTCTTCAGAAGTAACGACAACAACAACAACGGCATACCTTTGTATTTATGAATTCTTATAATGTACTATTATAAGCTGTTTACATTTCAGTCATTTGTTTCAATGTAGCTTGTATTTAGAGTTCACATAGATATTCAAATGTTACACTGTGTGACAAAAAACACAAATATTGTGACATGAAAAAAGTATAGTGTGTCTTATACAAAATAGATTGCTGAACTTGGAAATTACTTTTAATTTTATCTATCTCCCACCAATATTGTGCTACAGAAATCATTTTTAAAGTAAACAAGGCAAAAATAAATAAATAATCCAAGTGAATAGGAGTGTTTATTAAATTATGAACACACCTAAAATTTAACGGATGTTTCACGGTTTCACGTCTTATGTTTCTGGAGCATCCCTTACTAATTTCCTGCAGTAATCCACAAGCATGGTGGGACTGACTTGAGCTCAACTGTCCCACTCAGAAATAAAACAACAGTATTACCTGTATATCAGTTGTAAACTAATGAGAAGTGCAATTACTTTCAGTTCACCACAAATGTGCCAAGCATAGTTGTTATACTGAATGTGTTCTAGAAGAAACCGCATGTTGTCATATCAATTCCTTCATATGGATGGCATAAACTAGTGGAATAGAAGGCTATTTGTTGCCAATGTGGTTCAACATGGCTTTCAAACTGATTTTGAAGGAACAAATGCCAATTATTCGTGTTATGTTGTTGTCCAAATGCTCCTGTTAAGTTGTTTAGATTGTTGCAAAAGGTCACCTTCCTGAGAAAAGCATTCTGTAAAATTCCTCTATTATTTTTAATTAAAAAAAATAAATTACTGCCATTTAGCAGGAGATTCCATCCTTGTAATCTAGAGGGAAATATTTCAAAAGGAAATATTTCAATTACAACACACATGCTAGGTACTAGGGCACTGAACAAAACCTATTGGATAACTAATCATGCAGCATCTGAATACTTTACCATATGTATGTCTCACAACATCAATATAAACAAGTATATATATGCTTCTGCTAGTTACACACAAGTATTAGCAACAGTGGCTTACAAAGCAGTGTTGCTGCATAGAACTCTGAACTGACTCAGAGGAAGCAATGAGAATTTCAGTTTGAGCAGAAGCAATTAAGAGTTAACTGCCTCATTTAAATGTTCATTCTGAGCAAACCCTGTGGCACAATTAAGTATCAAAGTGTTAAGGGCAGAATTCTTGCATCTTGCACATGTCTTGAAGGTGAAGGTAGTGAATAATTTATGCTGAATACCATTAAGTCAAGTTCTTCTGGGAAGGCTTGATTCTTCGCATTGATTTCTTTGGGAGACTAGGTTACTTCACTTTCAGCAGCTCTGGCAACTGAATGATAGAATGGTAGCATTGGAATGGACCCTAACAGCTATCCATTCCAACCTCCTTCAATGCAAGAATCTCAGCTAAAGCATACATGATGGAGGGCTGTCTAACCCCTGTTTAAAAGCCTCCATGGAAGGAGAGTCTACCACTTCCAGAGGGAGACCGGTCCACTGTCAAACAGCTCTTACTGTCAGAAAAAGTTCTTCCTGGTGTTTAGTTGGAATCTTCTTTCTTGTTAACTTGAATTTATCAGAATAAAAATTAGTTTCTGCCTTGGACCAAGTCCACTTAACATTGTATGGAGATCACAGCTTTAGGTTTATTTGTAAGTTTCTGTGATAATGCACTTTCCCCATAATTATTGTAAGTTTCTTCATAATGTTCTTTCTTTCTTTCTTTCTTTCTTTTAAAATGTACTCATGTGATAAAGAAACATGTATCCATGGATCCAAATCCTTTCTATATTAGTACTGGTCATCAAAAGGCAGATCTAACTGAAAGGTCTATACAGAAGTTTAGAAAAGTTTAGGAAAAAATGTTATCTTTCAAGGCCAAATAGTTGGCAAGGAATGCAGAAGTATTCATGCAGTAGCATCATGTTGTATAGGCTAATTTACCAGGGACTGTAATCCTAAACATGCTCATTTAGAAGAATACTCCATTGAAATAAGCAGGTTTTACCACCAAGCAAATATATTCCACCTAGAGATATCATTAATTTTAAATGCTGATGCCCTTCATTGAATGTTATTGGCTTTGGATCTCATTCAAATCAGTCTGTGATTTTGTTGTTTATATCCACATGCCAAACAATGCTAATTGGCTTTTGACATTTACAATTTCTTTAAAAAACCACATTTTTGCCTCATGTGTACAGTTACCGAAAATGTAAACAAACGAGAATATAAGGCTTTTGGTAGAAAAACATATTCACATTTTAAATGCATAAAAACTGTGCCTAAATTGTGATGCACTAGACTTTAAATTTGTACTTACCATCAGAGTTCTTTTTTATGCTCAGCATATCTTAATTGTAGTGTGAAAATTTAGATCTGGGGATTCATGGACATAAGGCAACACCATTAGCTGCTAGAAGCTTTTGATATAGGATCATTTATCATAACAGGCTCTCTTTCAAAAAGCAGACAAAGAAATAGCGCAGGGCCACTATTAAGAAATGCATTTCCTTCCCCCCATCTCTAGCGCTACTGCAAAAGAAACCCATATTTTATTGAACATAATTATGTTGTTTGCGGGCCAGAAATTATTGGAAGGCATCATATTTAATCTGTCTTTAATGGAAGCAAAGAGACCATCTAGACACTATGATACAGACAACATTCCCAATCAGCCAAACAGCCAATCTGGCTTTCCCCAAAGACAGAACTGCTCAACTGCCCCTATCCACTTTAATGAAATTAAGAGCAAGGAAGGCGAATCTTTCAGTGGAGAAGCTATGGGACAAGAACACTTTCTTCCTTCTCTCTGCCACTTTCACCTCCTCAGTGCTGCTTTCCCCAGACAGTTTCCAGTTCTGATTGTCCTTAGGAGACAGAATAGCTTTGGAGGGCAGGTATTAAGTATAGTGGTGCCTTATGTTACGTACTTTTTTTTTTTTTAAATGATATTTATTAAGATTTTCCAATTACAACAAAAAGAATAAAAAAAACAAAACATCCAATTTTAAAATCTTTTCCCCAATAACATCTTTTCGGGACTTCCCCTCCCCTCCCCCTCCTGTATTCCAATTCTTACAAATAAACAAAAAAATTTCAACAAGTTCTTATCCCAAATTTAAACTTATTATCATTGACTCAATTTTAAAAATATTTTCCCATCCCCTAAAATCGACCTGTTCCCTTCTGCGAGTTCCCCCCTTTAATATGCAATACAGATTAAAATAAAAGAAAAATAAAATAATAATTTTACACCCTTTGGATTCCAAGTTTCCCTCCCCCCTTTCCCGGTTGCGTTCCCAATGTTCCTCGACGTCTGATGTCTTCCTGGAGTTCCCACATCTCTCTAAACCATAGTCCTTTCCCAGTCATCTTTAATTTCGAATGTCCAATCTTGGAAGGAGTCTGTTTCAAAAAAGGCCCATTTCTTCCATCCAGATTTTTATATCTAGGAGTAAAAGCTCCAATTTTATTACTTTAAACCTGTCAAATCTGGATGTCCCAAATGTTCCCATTTCCAGCTTTGTCCAGTTCTTATTATTCTTGTTGTTCTTGTTGATCTCACTCCTCCTTTTTTTCCCCCCTGCTCTCCTGCACAAATGTTCCAATTCCAAAAGCTTCTAATTCCTCTGCAGAGGCTTGTTATTCAAGGACAAAACATTACGTCAAGTCCCTTTCATTCTTCAATAGATAAATCTATTGTCTCCTTTAGTGCGTAGACCTCTGTAGACAAAATAGTGTTCCATTTCTGCAGTTTCCCAGGAGATAGAGAGTTCTATCGCCTTATGTTACGTACTGTCCCCCTTACGAATGCTTCGGATTATGCACTCCGCTAACCTGGAAGTAGATGCCCCTTGTTGCGAACTTTGCCCCGGGATGCAAGCGGAAGTCGCACTCCTGTGGCGCGGCAGCAGCAGGAAGCGCCATTAGCGAAAGTGGACCTCATGTTACAAGCGGTTTCTGGTTATGAACGGACCTCCGGAACGGATTAAGTACGTAACATGAGGTACCACTGTAGAAGAATTCATTAGGAAACATTCTGAAGGTCTACAGTCATCAAATAACAAATAATCTGTCTGGATTTTATACAGACCTGTATTTAACCATTCTTGTTGGCGGATAACTCTAATCTGTGTATACCTGCAAGTGTAGGACAGGATTAGGTAGAAAAAAAACTTTTCTGAAAGTAACAGGCAAAGCCAACATCTCTGAATGATGCTTGGTATTTTCACAAATTTATTTACAAATGGCAACATGTGAAACAGTGCAATGCGGGCAGGGAGGGGCAGAGAGAAACAAGAGTGATTTCTCTCCACACAGATGGACCAGAAGGTTAACTAAGCTGGGAAGATCCCTGCCCACTTCTGGGAAGCAGATCTATTTGCATTCCGAGTGTTCTGTAAATGCGTGACAAAATGGTTTGTGTAATTGTTTTGATTTTCATACAGCTTACTTATGTCACTAAGATATTCAGGTGTGTAACAACACTAGAACAACATTCGAAGCAAACTAAGAAAAATAATACACACCCATCAAATATAATTCAGGCCATTAGACACAGCACCACAAAGAATGAAGTTAGGGTTAATCCACATTTTGGGTAATAGTGCTGGTGAGACAAACACCCCATCTAAAGGACTGTTAATTATATAAATTTTGTGGGTTTCCTGTCCCACTGCTGGTGTTAATTAACACAGCAAATCTAGGACGCCTGTGTTATCATCAGCTACTGCTGCTGTGATTGATTGGCCAATATGCTTATTTTGCATCCTTTAATTGAATCATTTCTGGTTGTAATTTTTGCATTCCATTGCTGCTAGACACTGCTGTTTCCAACACACACACACACACACACACACACACACACACACACACCGTTCCCCCCTCTATATGTATATATAAACCTAACATATAAAACTGATGGTAACTCTTCACCCAGTTGATGAAATACCGGTAGATGCTTGTGCACCAATTTGTTAGACCTTAAGGTGGTAAAGGACTCTTTGCCAGTGGAGGCTGGTCTCTAAATGCAAGTGAGGCACTGCCCCACCAACATCAGCCTCTCTCTAGCCTTCCCCCACCTGTCTACCTTCTTATAGGCAACCAGTCTAAGGTGTGGCAGGGCTGTCAGCTTCCTCCTTCTTGGTCCCACTGTTGCTCTTGTAGAACTCAGCAGAGAGGAGGATGCAGGCAGAACTAGAGTTAGTTGGCTCTAGAGCTGGGCAATATATTGATATATCGTCCATATTGTGATATTGGTTTTTAAAAAATTGACCTGCCAATATATCATGAATCATGGTGTGGGTGTGGGTGCTATGCAAAAATCACAATTTGGTGAAAACCGTGATGTCAGACAATGCCTCTCCATATGTCCACCCTTATTTCAGACAACAATGATATATTGGTATATTGCAATGTTGAACTGGTGATACATCACAATACTGAAAACCAGATATCGCCCAGCCCTAGTTGGCTCTGCCTGCCTGCCATTGAATCTGTCTTTACCTGCCATTGGCCTTGCTGCCAATAGGCACCCGACGCCACTGCTCTCCATTGGTTTTGCTGCAACAAACTGACATGGCTACCCCCATTTGAATTTTATTTGTATGTTTTAGATACAGTTTTGTGGTATCTGTCTCTCCTTGGCTGATTTGAGGAGATGAGCCTATATTCTTAAGTCCATACTAGACAGGGAACAATTAGAGCATTTTGTTCAGTTTCCATTATGCGCATACAACACTGCTATCAATCATACTTCCCTACTGCAAGTGTGGCACTTCCTGAGAGCGCGCAGAACAGCAGGCGGTGGAAGTCTGGATTCTGACAGCCAGGCCCCTCAGGATTAATGAGTGGCGTCTCCGCCAGCTGACAATGGCATCCCCTTTACCTTTTGTTTCCTCCATGACACAGCTTCCCCTCCCTCATTGTGACACAAGCCTAGCATGCTGTGACATTTTTCCAGTGTTGTAGGTTTAGTGATCCCTGCATATGTATATTTGTGCTAAGAGTACGAAAGTATGCACTCCCCCTTCACACTTAATTGTGTAATTAGATATCATGTGAGCAGTGCATGTGGTGGAAGATTTTGCTTTAATCCTAGAATAATAAACATTAGCCTTTGTATCCTTTTCACACTGTTTCTTCTGAATAGCATGAAAATAGGAATAGTGGTATAGCATTAGCCATAATAAACCTTGCCGTTTGTATTATTAAGGCATCTGTTGGGACTCTTGACAAGCTGCTTTGAGGTTTTCATATGAGGCAGTTCAATTGCGCTCCTGATTATACCAGTTATGTTGACATTCCCGAAAGGCATAACAGCATGTGAATTACAGGTATTCCGTGCCTCTCAACTTCCAAATAAAGGACCGGTGCAGAGAGCTTTGTAACAGATATATATCCCAGTGACTATGCTGGCAATGATGCTCAGCTGTTGGAATTGCTTCATCTCATTTGCCTGCAAAGCACAGAATGTTTAATATACTTTTGAATGACATGCAATACATTGATGCCTTGTAGTAGTATTGGTTTTAAGGGGAAAGTGAATCTTATTGGGCTGTACTGAAATGAGCAATTTGAGGCTCCATTATACATATTCACATATAAATGCATCCTTAAGCTTTCTTTTGCAGGAGGTAAACCAGGTGCATATCTCCCTCCAGGCAAATACAAGTAACATTCCTTCTTTTATAACAGCAGCTGTTTCTTTGTGAGCAATGCTACATATGTTTGGAGAAAGTAGCAGATGAGACAAGGAAGAAAATGGTAAGATCTGTGGCAACCTTGGGAATGGAATTCACTAAATAAGGATAGGACAATGCCAGTTGTTAGGGCTAGGTGCTCTAGTTCTCATCAGCCTAAGCCAGCATGGCCAACAGTCAATGATTATGGGCATTGCAGTCCAACAAGATCTGGAAGGCCCCATAGTCTTAATTGATGTATTGGAATGTTTTCTGACTATTATATTATTGACATCTTATTAGTGAACTGTTAATGAAATCCAGCTGTCATTGTGATACTGCACAGCTTCATTGTTTTTATGTATTATAGTGATAGAGGTTGGCATTGTATTTAAACGCCCATCCCTTGATTGCTGTTTGCATTGTGTAACAATACTCAAGGTACCTTTCTAAATGCACACATTGCTATGCAGCAGGTTTTCCTATGCATAATGTCTACACAGGTATACTGCATATCTGAGTGGTAACATATGAACCGTGCCTCTTTCTTTTAACTAAATATTATGAGGTATCGCTTTATTGCACATCAATCTAGGCAGAATAATGGTCTTGAAGAGGTTAATATTTACCGTATACATGACTAAAACAAATGAGAAAAACTGAATGTTTTAAACATAAAAGAACAAGCTGCAAACAAGAGCACGGACGTGATTAGAATGTGGATCAGTGCTTTTTCAAATGTCTCATGGCAACCTGGAAAAATCCTGTATGAAAAAGCACAGGAAAGAAAAAGTGTCAAATTGCCTTTAAATAAGTGCATTAAGGTGGAAACAGCAATCAAATATATTCATAGAAGTGCCACAGAGAATATGTCATGTTTGTAAGCCTCTTAAATGTAGCCCTGATGTCCGTGGCAGGACAGACAACGAATTAATCATTGCTGTTGTTGAATCACATATCTTGTAACATGTTGATTACATACACTCCAACATGCATCAGAGGAAAATGGGGCCATTTCTCACTTGCCCTGCCTGACTCTCCTTGACCCCCCCCCCATTTTTTGTGTCCCCCCACCAAACATTTCTTATCAAAAGAAAGGCGAGTGCCACCACAACTACCAAAGGGTCACAGCACACACACCTTCCCCTGTCCTCCATCACATCAGAAGCTGGGATGGCTTACATAATTTCAGGACTGGAAAATCTGGACACTTGGAGGTTGTGTGTGAGGCTTCAGAGACTGGCTGCTTTTAGTCTCACCCCACAGGTTCAGAAAGGAGCAAGGGAAGTCGCTGCCACCACTGCCACTGCCTCACACCAGTCTGTTATCCTTAGAAATTGAAATTATCTTTTAAAGGATTCTTGTTTGGTCAAGCAGCCTTTGCAATCAGTTTTTGCTGGTCATAAGTAAGTAGGTTCTACACTGGTGAGGTGAGGTGATGTGGCAATCCTATACTCCTATTGTTTAAAATAGCCGGAAAAATCCAGATCTTCAACTGGTATAAATCAGCAATAGAAACCAGTGAAGCTGTGCTAATAGGCAATTTCTGAAAATCTGATTTCCTCAGGCAATGGAATTTAAGGGAAAATCCTAATCAACTGTAAATACATTTTACATGTATTTGACCTTTGACCATAATGACCATAATGACAGAGATGATGATGGATGTAGTTCCTATGTGCTTGTAAAGATTTGACAGCATGAAGATTAGAGCAGAGCATTAAGAAGGAAAATAAGGAATCCACATTGTCTCTTGTATCTTTGAACATTTAAACATTGCTAGCAGTGAGATGGTATTGACTAATCCATGAGGATGTCATTTCACATAATTAACGTAAATCTTAGCTACTGTGATTGATTAAACAGTGCAGTTCAACAAAGCCCAATCTCAGACACATTTCATTTACATTTCTCTTGTAAGTTAAAATAAGGTACCAGTTAGTAAGTCACGTGTAAAGAAAGGGAAGTAGACTTATTAGTTTGTTGTT
This sequence comes from Podarcis cretensis, assembly GCF_951804945.1. Classification (NCBI taxonomy): domain Eukaryota; kingdom Metazoa; phylum Chordata; class Lepidosauria; order Squamata; family Lacertidae; genus Podarcis; species Podarcis cretensis. The sequence continues at coordinate 26,932,263 of NC_137178.1, forward strand.
TTTGCTGGAACAAACCAATAAATCTATTCCCCTGCCACAACAAACTAATAAGTCTACTCCCCTGCCACACCTTGACTAAATTTGAGAAAGGAAAGGAGCCTGATGATGCTGTGTGGTTGAATGGAAGAGCAAGCAGGGGCGTCTTACCCATAGAGGCTAGTGGCGCAAGCTGCCAGGGCGCCAAGTTCTGGAGGGCACCAGGGAAGAGGCATAGGCATCAGCCTGCCGCCTTTGCCCACCTCCACCATGCCGCGGTGAAGCAGCGCCGCGCCCAGAGCCTCCATCTGCCGTGGCCACTGCAGCTCGAAGTGGCCAGCTGAGGCGGGAGGCGCCATTTCCAGCCTCTGCCTCTTCCCCGCCGGAGGAGCCGCCCTCCAGCCACTGCCTACCTCCTCCAGCCCCGCCCTCCCTAAAAAAAGGTTGACAACTCTGGAAAAGGGGGGGGCGCCAGAGGGAGCTTTGCACCACGGCACCGGATATGCTTAAGATGGCCCTGAGAGCAAGTGTTTAAGCCCAATTGCTGTCAGCTGTTTTTCTGTTCAAAACTGCTCCAGATCTGAGTACACAATCACAGTACAGCTCTTTTGGTGCTTATTGGCTCATTCTGATCAAGTGCTGGGTTTTGTCTGCCTGAGGGAAGCATTAAAATGGGCAATATGAGACATGCCAATGATGCAATCCTAAAAAATAGCCTCTTGCATCCAATGCACAGTGAATTGTAAACACTGCCATTAATCATATTCTGAATAGACCTATTGAAATCAGTGGGACTTCACTAGGTCTACTGAGAGCGTGAGTCAGCTGGATATCTTCCATTGATTTTAATTTGAACTTTTAAAGTTGAGTCGTGTGTGTGTGTGAATTGAATATATATATCCCAATGATTGAAAAATTATCTGGATGGAACTTTTACTTTCCTTTCCAGAAGAATTTAATAATGGTATGACATTTGCAGCAAGAATCAAGTGGAGAGCTTGAAAACAGTGTGTGTTATGAGGGGATTGTATCACACACTGCTTGGCTAAAAGTACCCCATGTAGAGTTTGGGGCCATTTCAAAAAGCATAGGCATACTGGCAATACACTGCAAGACCAACATCTCTTCTGACATCCTAAAATGTCCCAGCAGTGAACAATGATATTAGCAGGGCAAATCATTTTCCAGTATCATGGTTAAACTTAATTATAGCTGAAAGCATTGTTCAGGTTAATCATTAGGCTCATCAATTCTTTAGTGAGTGAGGCAGTTAATAATGAATGCATTAATCAAATTATATCAGATTAAAAATGTGTGTTTTAATAGACACCGTTCTGTAGGAAATTAGAAGTAGAACCAGCGGGCTCAAGAGGCCATACAAATGTTCATGGCTTTATTCGCATTGGATTTGGATATGCAGTTGCCATGTCCATTCCTGAGGCTTTCTGTATACATACCAGATACACAATAACATACCAGATACAAAATAAAAATTCTATGGGCTGTAGATGTCCACGCATGTACAAATCCAGTCTTCATGGACAATATGTAATATCCATGTGCAAAGATTGCCTTTTTCTGGTCTAAAAGACTGTATAGTACAGCTTGACTTTAAAAAAAAAAAAAAATGGTCTCATATATACTGTAATAACTTCAAAAATCCCGGGAAAGGGTGTAATTCATATTTGTTGATGGATATATTTCTATTTATATCACATTAATGGTAAATTGCCAATGAATAATAGTGTACTTTTAGAAAGTGAAATATTGACTCTGCTATAATTTCTCAGTTGCTTTGATATTTGATAAGTGGGATATTCACAAAACCATTAGATCCTTATTGACAGATTAGGATTCAGACAAAGTGCTGAGCCCTTAAAATTCCAGAGAGAAGCTTTCCTTCAGCATTGATTGCTTTGTACGGTAATAACAGTTCATTAATGACAGTCTCTCTTAAAATGTTCTTCCATACATAGCTTGCTCATATGATTTGCTTTCATTTTTTGATCAGCATATTAATTTTATGTGGTACGTTTATATCCCATCTGCAAAAGTCTGTCTTACACTACAATCAAACTAGAAGTTTTCATAGGTGTCTCCTCAACTGTCAGTTTTAAGTGAATATGTGATCCTAGCTATTTGGTTAGTGGTCTACTTCTTAGTAAAGCCTTCTTAAAATTCTGCTTTGCATAGACAAGGGAAAATGATGGTGTATTTGAACTTAATGAAAACCAAGCAGGAATAATAATAATAATAATAATAATAATAAATAAATAAATAATATATAAGGGGGAGAATTTTTCTGCATTCATAGATAACATCAGGTTGTTATTAATTAGGCTTAACTATGGTTTAGTGTGATGTTTCAGTTGATAAACCACAGTAATGGGTGATGTTCCACCTCTATAGGCTATGTATCAAGAGACTGGAATGCTGAACAGAAAGAAGATGAAAGCAAAATTAGTACAAATCATGTGTAATATCCGATTTGAAACTATTTTTCAGGCTGCAGATAATATTGCTCTTCTAGATGTCCCTGGGTAACTGAAAGTAAAGATAAGGAAGATAAATTCTTATTTTAATATTTATATTCTCATCTCCTTCCTGTTGTATCTTATAACAGGAAAGAAATAGATTGGACCAGTTAAATTCATATACTTATATTCATATACTTAGGTTCTTACCATGAGAGCATTAAAACATATGCCTATGATGCACAATAAATTTCCTGTCTGTTGATTTGTAGAGTTAGCATAGCAACTTTATTGAGTACACCTACTTAATTGCTCTAATGAATCAGAACCCTCTGCTATAAAGCATGATCCATAAATTGCTGAACTCCACTGATGGATCCATTCCACCAAGTTAGTTTTATTGCGGCAAAAGCCAGCGACACAGAACACCACAAGATCAAACAATCCATTCCACCACACCACACTCCCAAGTGGAATGCAAGCAGATTACCATGGGCCCCAGGATACTTATGGTATGGCCAAGTAGCCATACAAGTGCCTAGTGCTACTTGCCATGGGTTGCAGCACATTCATAACTATGTTTATAAGACCATAAAATGAGACCTTCTGGACCAGGCCAAAGGCCCTGGTCCAGCATTCTAGTTAAAACGTAAAGGTCAAGGACCCCTGGATGGTTAAGTCCAATCAAAGGTGACACTGGGGTTGTCGCGCTCATCTTGCTTTCAGGCCGAGGGAGCCAGTGTTTGTCCACAGACAGCTTTCTGGGTCATGTGACCAGCATGACTAAACCACTTCTGGTGCAACGGAAAATGGTGACAGAAACCAGAGTGCATGGAAACACCATTTACCTTCCTGCCACAGCAGTACCTATTTATCTACTTGCACTGGCGTGCTTTCGAAATGCTAGGTTGGTGGGAGCTGGGACAGAGCAACAGGAGCTCACCCCGTTGCGGGGATTCGAACTGCTGACCTTCTGATCAGCAAGCCCAAGAGGCTCACAGTGGTTTAGACCACAGTGCCACCCGCATTTCTCTCCAGTATTCTGGCGTCATAGTGACCAACCACTTGCCTATGGAAAACCCACAAGTAGGACCCGAGTGCAATGGCCCTCTTCCTACTTGTGACTTCTGGCAGCTGATATTTAAAGGGATAGCTGGTATTTATCATCAAGTGTGTGTGTGTGTTTAATATTTCCAGAGAACTGAGTCTTGACAGAATACAATTAGAATTCCATGGTGGAAGTCCTCTTAGGAAGTGAGAGCTTGTGTTCTGTTTCTTAGTTAGAGAGGAAGAATTAAGTAAAGAAACTGTATAGCTGCTGGCTGCATTTGGCAAAAGATTTAGGGCTTCCAGGGGTGTGGTTATAAGTAGCTTGCTAAAAACAGAAGGTAGACTATGCAAAATTTCCACAGCTTTTGCAATAAATTGGCTTTAGGTAGTATTGTATTGCCAAGGCTTTGTATCCAGAGGCCAAAGGGAATGCTATTAAATAGTATTTATAGTGAGGTAAAATAGAAGAGCTAAGGAAGGTCCAGCCCTCTGAAATGAGGTATCAACTGAAATGAGAGAAATGCCTGCTGTTTTGCTATATAGGTGACTCTTGAAGACATATCTGTTTAAAACATATTTCCCTAAAGTGTGACTCAGTCATTTTATGGAATAACAATCATACTCTTTTTTTTCTTTTTTTCTTTTTAAAGGGGTGTTTTGCTTTTCCTTAGAAAATGTGGTTGTTTTATAACTAAATCAACCACATCAACAGAGGCATGACTGTACAAGAAGCAGATGGACAGAAGGATAAAGGGACAGAAATAGATGTTTTCAATGAATAAAATGAGAATTCCTTAGTTGGTCTTTAAGGTGCTACTGGAAGGAATTTTTTTCCTTTTATTTTGTTTTGACTATGGCAGACCAACACGGCTACCTATCTGTAACTAAAATGAGAATTGTAATACTGCAAACAGTTTATACAAGATCATGAAAAATAGTTGCTTTTATGACAGCCACTTTACATGCTTAGATTTATTCACTTTCATATGGCATTCACATGGCATTTCAATGCTTCCCTGTGCTTAGAAAACGAAGTTCTATCTTGCATGGCAATGAAGCATTCCATAGAAAAACCTTGACCCATCAAGGGAGTCATTTCAAACTTAGCTAAGCAGTAGTGAAGATGCTTGAACTTCTTATTGTCACACTCTTGTCATGCAATCCTTAGCATGCTAATTTAAAAGTACGTATCATTGAGTTCAGTGGAAATTACTTCCTAGTAAGCAGCAACAGTGTAGTGGTGCTACTCTGCTCACTGGACTTTCCTTCAGCTGTGTCACTGCAGCAGTCATTTGGTCAGAGGGAGGTCTAGTGAGTGGCACAGCTTCACCATGCTGTTTGCTACTACAATGGTACCTCGGGTTACAGACGCTTCAGGTTACAGACTCCGCTAACCCAGAAATAGTACCTCGGGTTAAGAAATTTGCTTCAGGATGAGAACAGAAATCGTGCGGTGGCAGCAGGAGGCCCTATTAGCTAAAGTGGTGCTTCAGGTTAAGAACAGTTTCAGGTGAAGAACGGACCTCCAGAACGAATTAAGTTCTTAATCCGAGGTACCACTGCACTAGTAAGTGTGTTTAGGGTTGCAAAATTAAATAGTGGGAGGAGGAGTTAACATCAAGCCTGTGTTAACACAGCACAAATTGTGATCCTCCCAGCCACTCTCCAGTTATTTATAGCAGCCCAACATGGACTTGATAGACCTCTGGCCTGAGGGTGCAAAAACTGAGGTGTTGCCCAGCCCATGAAACCAGTTCTTCCAAGTGTCCCTATTTTCCAGGGACACCCCTGATTTAGAGAAGCCGTCCCAATTTCTGATTTGATCCCTGCTTTGATTGAATGCCCCGCTTTTCCTTGGTTCGTCCCTATTTTCATTGGATAAATGTTGGAGGATCTGGAGTTATCTGACCCCCTGAGCCATCTGAAGGCAATCCTGTATAGGGAAGTTTTTGCAATGTTTTCTTATGTTTTTATTTATGTTGGAAGCCACCAAGAGTGTTTGGGCAACTCAGTAAGATGTGTGGGGTATGTATAGTAAAATTATCATTATGGAATGGGACGTTCCTGTTTTCATTGGAGAAATGTTGGAGGGTATGTGAAACATGGCTAGTGAGCTGCATTCAGTTTCCTTAGTTCTTAGGTATCCCAGACTGGTGTTTGTTCACTCATGAGCAAATTTCCCAGTCAATAATCATAAACCATGGTTTGAATTTCTAGAAATCATTGCAACTGGAAAGAAAGGGTAATTTGAAATTCCCAGTGCTGAGGAAAATGAAGCCCAAGGTAACTTAATATCCCAAGATTGCAACTGAGTGGTAGAATCAAAACTAGAATCTATTTAACCCTTCTGCCAAACTTTACTTGGGGGGATGTGTGTGTGTGTCAATATTGCGTTGTGGCAAAGCATGTGAATTATATACATAGTTTCTACAGTTCAAACCATGCTCAAGGCAGCTGACAACAAGAAAAAAACGCATAACTACAACCTAACAAAAGTAGTCATAAACAATAAATAAAACATTGAAAAACACATAACCAAACTGAACAACTTCCACATAAATCACAAGATACAAAAAACCCAGCCACAACACCCCAGCCTAAGAGTCTGTTCAGCAGCCTCAGTTTTTATAGCTGGAGTCAGTCAGGGCCCCACCCTCCCATAGGAAGGCTGACCTCAATTACTAACTTATTGAGTAGACTTTAGAAAACAATGCTTCTGAATCTCAATCTGCAAAATGGATGTAATAATATTGGTCTACCTTACAGCTTCTCTGTAGCAGTTTGGACACCCAAAAACTCCACATGCTTTGTATATATTATTATTTCTTGTACTCATATGTTACCATTTAGTTTTTGTAATGCTTTGCTTTCATCACCATATAGTGGCAAAAGAGAGAGAGACCTTTTACACAGTATTTGTTTTGCTTGTATAATGTATTATAATGTGGTAACATTGGAGAACTGCATGCTGATTAGAAGATCAAACACCCAGTTACTATGGAAACGGTGACCCACTGCAAGGATAATTACTAGTAAGAAGCAATAGTGAACACATTTTTTTTTATCAGCAGGAAGAGTAAATTGGTTCAAAATCCCATCGTATTCACTGATCTGAATTAAACCCATCTGGTTAAATCAATACAGATAAGTGATAGATGCATTCCTTCTGGCCTGCCTTTGCCAATATATTTTATTTGTGTGATCTAACACCTGTGACTGCCTTTCCCGGGCTCCCATGAGACTCTGACTGGAAACCTTGTGTGTTTTGAAGCACAGCGCCCTGGTGAATTGTCTCCAGGGATATAATCAGACGACTTGGCATTTTAATTCATTGATGGTGAGGTTATGTAGGGAGCACGTAACAACCACTGGGTATTATAGCAAGGAAAAGTGACTCTTGGGTGCAAATGCAGAAGGGTTGTCCTCATCAGCCATCCAGAGAATAGGTCTGCCTATAGGTTTTCCAATAAAATGGCAAATACAGCTGGTATAGTGAATGTGAGAGGATAATTCCTAGAAACCTCTGCTGGGCAGCAACCCAGGGAGAGAGAGCTTCCACCTCCTTATGTTGAGAAGTGGTATCAAAAGCAAGTAAAGCAACAAGAGTTGCCCATTTACTGCAATAAAAAGGATTGCAGATCTCTAAACAGAGAAAAGTGGGTATAGAGGGCAGGATTCACCTAATGCGCTGTGTCAGCAGAAGCCCTGAGCAAGGACTTCTAAATGCACAATGGGGCTTCCTCCCTATGCCCCCCCAAAATTGGGTCTTGGGGGGTTCAAGAGAACCCCCAGAAGAGCACATGCAGCAATCATTCCCCAGACAGAATGTTTGTTAATAGCACCCCATTGAATTCCACCAGAATTTCCTACTGTAGGTCAATCAGAATTCAGTTGGATTCAACTGTATCATCGTCAACAGCAACCCCAGAAGCGTTTATTCCTAGTAGCTAGAAATTCTAGCAGTTCTGCTTGCAGTATGAAGGCTAGAGAGGCATAAATCTTACTTCGGCCTGCAATGTATCATCTTCTTTGTTCCGCTCTTGGCTTTTAACATTTGCATATGATGCTTTTAGGAAGCAATGCAAAAGGACAGAGCAGTTGGTGCCTTGTCATAGACAGTCATTGCTCTCACTTGACAGTTACACAAACAAACATATTGCTCTCTGCCAGCCCTTATTTTTCTATTTGGAGGCTTTGCTGATGTAATAGTTTTAAGATCCAGCACTTTAAATATATGTTCCCCATAAACAATAGGCTTACTGTTCCCTTCAGTGTTTTTCAGACATCTTCTGGCCTATTCCCTGCTGTGATTTGACCTCCTTTAGTAATATTTTACCTTCTTGCTGGGAGATCAGTTTTTATAAGTTGTTACACCTTTGGCAATGATTGTGCCTTGTAGGAGTCAGGCCTATAAGAGTACAGAGAGTTGTTTGCTTACATTTATCCACTTTTGTTGCTGGTGTTTCTCCTCTCTTTCTGTCAAAATAGAAATGCAAAAATATGGAGGCAAAAAGGAAGTAAAGGAGGTGAAGTGTAGGTGGGTTCAGGCATGACCCAAGACCAGATTTCAGCTCAAAAGGATTTATTGTAACACCAGGAACAAGAAGAACAAAAATGGCAAACAGGGGCAGTCAGCCCAGTATATATATACAGTACACTATAAGCCGTCCCAGGCAAAATACCTGGCCCTGCCTGTGATAGGTCGCCTAATGCTGTGACTAGCAAATCATAACGCTGGCCCTATCACAGCACAGATTGGCTGCCTGCCAGCTACCTGCAAATATCATTGGAGGGTTTTAGAATCCTCCCTGTCTTTTGTTATGCAGGTGAAGCACCTGAGCTCCAGGAGGCATTAAGGCCTAGGCCTGCAGTGCCATGCATACAGCCTGGCTTTGGCCTACGATGCCTGCATACATAACAGAAAGTGCTTTAGGTGAGTGGTAGAGCACATGCATAATATAATGCATTTTTGTATGCTATGGTCACAAATATGTGGATTTATTTTTTTAAAAAAATGCGCTTTAAATGTATGTTCATCTACCCTACAATTCATCTGCTAGTCCAGTCGGCTTCTGGGTGTGGAATATCTTGGGCTGGCCCAGTATATATTCAGACCTGTTCTCTGATTTTCTAGAGGACTGAAGACTCAAAAGATGGTGACCCTAATTCTTACATATTGTGGCTGGAGTGGGCACAATTTATCATGGAGAGACTGTGTCTTTGGCAATAGTGCTATGTTCTTAAAGTGCTCATCTATTTAAGGGTGAGCTTTTTTTATTTTTTGAAGCCCCCTTTTAAAGCATTTCATGGCTATCTCTGAAAACAATAAGATAAATAATATTTCTTTTGTATTTGAAGCAGTGAAAGCCTTCTCTGACCAGTGCGTGCCCAAAGGTTGGTGGTTTGAGCCCACGCAGGGACGGATGTGGGCACAGGAGCCAACTCTTAGGGACCAAGGGGTCTTCGTCCCTCTAAAATATTTGAGGGGACCAGGTCCCCCAAAGTTGATGGGCAAAATGGTGTGTGCGTACCACATCATGTGATCGATTATGTGGGGTGGGGCTTACCTGGGCCTCCCCAATATTTTATTCAAGTTGGCAACCCCGGCTGTAGACAGGATTCCTTAATTGTATAAAAATAATATTGCAGGGGGTTGGACTAGATGGCCCTTGGGGTCCCTTCCTACTCTACAATTCTGAAAACAAAACAACAAAAATACAAATCCACCAATAATTAAGGATTTGCCTGTGTTCTGTGTTCTCCTTTGGGGTTGACTTTAAAAGGTGAAACCTGGACTTACGTTTATTCCTTTGCAAAAGCTTGGTGCTTTGAGAGCTGTAGTCCTGCAATCCACTGTTATTCTTTTTTTCAATTCAGAAATGAGAAAACCTGATGTCATTCAGATGTTTTGCACAACAACTCCTGCCAGCCCCGGGCAGCACAACGGGTGGGAGTTGTAGAGCAAAACATCTGGAGGACACTAGGTTGGTAAAGGCTGCTGTAGTCCTTTGTTTAAAACAGGACAATAGAAGCGACCAGCCCCCTTCCCTCCCCTCCTGAGGGCTTTCTTTCCTTGCATGCATAGGTGCTAATCTCTTTAAGTGTTCCACTAGTTGAACAAAATGTCTGGAAAACTCTGCCTCTGTGTACTGCAGGCAATTTGTCACTGTTTTCTATTTGTATCTCAAGGATTTTAAAATTTAGGCGTGGTCAGAAGTCAACACTGTAGACTGAGCGACATCTAGTGGTGATTGAGGAGACGGCTTATAGTAGCTTCGTCTGACTTGGCAGGGTAGTGTAAACAACGTTGTTAGATAGATGGATACATAGATATGTATATCAGGCCTTTAAAAAATAAGATACCCTGCTTTTACATAGAGTTCCATGTATTTTTGGTCCATATCTGCTGATATTAATGTTATAGCACCTGCTTTTCCAATAGTATTTATGGTAACATAGTCATGTGTGACTATAAATAAAAATGTTGGCATATTGAGGTATCAGCACTACCAAAGAAGGCAACCATCATGATTTGCCATGAGATGTCTGGCATTTCAACTTTCTTCTCTCTACACTGCAGGTGATAGCATGAGAATGAAATACTGATAAAAAAACTGAAAGAAGTGAGGAGCTGCTAAGTGTTTTTGTTGTTGTTGTTTTTTGCAACTACCGGAGTAAGAAAACACTGACATTTTATTTAAAATGGTTATCTGAGTGAATAAAAATGTGCCAGTTTTGCTTTGGCTACTGGGAATCTCAAAGAAGGTGCTATTTCAAAAGTAGAATAACTAGAAATGAAGATGCTAATTGAAAACTTTAAAACTGAGGTTGCCCTGGAAGATTTTCATTGAGTGTTGTAGGTTAGGGTGCACCAGACATCTCTGTGGTGGTGGAAACTAAGCAGGCATGTGTGTGTGTAAAAAGTAAAGTAAGCAATTCCTCAGTGATTTCAACACTTCTGGATTATGTATGCTGAATGCCAAGTCCCTTGCGTAAAGCAGTAGGGATTGAACTGGTTTAAGGAGTGTAAAAATACAAGATTTTGCATGTCACAGATTTGTTCTTAACCCCAGCCTGCCTGGGATGCAAACTGTCAACTGTGTATAGTCCTATTTGAAGCCTTCATTAAATCCAGTATAAAGGCAATGTCAAAGGGTCTTTTTGTATGTATATGAAGATTTGTATATGAGATGTGCATTTTTAAAACATAAATGTACATTTTAAAAGATGGTCTAACTGTGATAAAAATCTTTAGGTAGACTGACTGAATTTTCAAACAGTTTGTAGCTGTTTATTTTCTGTAGCCCATCCTAGTTTCCATTGTTTTGTAGTAAGGGTGCCCTCTGGTGGTAGCTTGAGGAAATAGCTCTTAAACGGAAGAGGTTTTGATGTTTGTTATGATTGGTGCCTGGTTGTCCAATATAATACAGTACAGACTATTCAGTTGCAACAAGTGTAACATTTCTCAACTGTTCATTAAAATTAGCAGTTTCACTGTATTCATGTCTGGGCAGCAGAACGGCAAATTAGATTCAGCATCAAGTGATGCACATTGGAACAAAACAAAATCCTAACTGCTCATCTACATTGATAGGACTCCAAAATAGTTGTGACTACCAGGAAAAAAGTCCCATCTCACTGAAAGCAGTGTGTTATATCAATGGAAAATAGGCAAAATCTGAGTTAGAAATTATTCGTATGCATAGAATTTTGGCTTAAGCCTATAGTCTTAAGCACATTTATTTGAGAACAAGCTGCATGATCGCTTGAATTAATATGCATTGGACTGGTTTGTAATTTATCTTAAAAATGCATTTGAGTGGCTGTGTTTCTCTATTGTAGGTATGTGCAAAGCAGTTTGTGCTTGCTATTTCTGATGTTGAGCTATGCTGGAGAATAGATTAGATTCCTATGCATGTCTGCTTAGAAGTAACTCATTGAGTTTAACTTATTCTGGAGCAAGTATGTATAGGATTTCAGTCTCATTCTTACTAATTAAGCTACCTTTTATGTGTTATAACTACTGAACTAACAGCACATAACCTATTCATGTCTACTCAGAAATAAGCTTCACCGAGCATCGGCCTTGGATCTGTATATCTCTCAAGACTCTTTTTGTACCTACAGGTAAAATGGTGACTCTATAATGAACACTTGATAGCAAACTCACAAAGATGCTTTGGCCACATTCTTGCTAGCCTGTCTTATTTATCCTAGGAATTTTTTCTTACACTAGGACTACAGGTCTGTGAAAGGGTCCCATTACAGCGAGAATAAGGAGCATTATTCACAGGGGCCTCTTTATCTGGCTCTTTGATTCTCCCAGCGCAAACCCCCTCCCTAGCCACAAGCCTCAACAACCTTGCTTCTCTCATTCCATGAGTGTTTCCCCCTGACGCAGATGTGTCTTTGGACTCTGATAATACTTGCCTGGCTAGAGGACAGAGGTCTGTGTGAATGTGCATAGAAACTATAGTAAAGAGACTTCCGGGTTGGTGCCTCCGGTAATGGTGGAATTCCTCTGATCGGGAGGAATTTGCCCCGTGGGAATCTGGGTCTGGCTGCCACGGTGAAGGCGGAGACCCGTAAAAAATCACAGGTGGGAGAAGCTTGTGAGCGTGGGATTTGGCGGGCACCTTTTGCGCCTACCCTACTCGCGGGGAAACCCAGTTTCGGGGGTCCGGAGCGACGTGGGGTGAGCGGCGCGGTGCTTCGAATCGTCTGCTTCTTCCACGGAGCAAAGCTGCATAGCTGTTGCCGGAGAGCGCTGACTTTTTCCTGTGGACAATTTGATTTTAAAGTAATTACCCATGAGTAGAGCTGAAGCGGGAGAATTGGATTTTTAAAAGTTTAATTTGGCATCGTAATGGGGAGGTTCAATACAGGAAGTCCGCCTTCCCCTTTTGTAAATAGACTGAAGCAATGAGGCTGCAAGCTGAAGTCTTGGAAAGCCTACTGTAAAGGACTAAATTTCCACTGGTAAAGAACATTAAACCCCCCCTTGGAGGCAGTAGAAGAGGGGGGAAAGTTGTGGATTGAGTATGCCTGCAGGAGAGAGCGAAGAGAGCTAAAATACTGCCGCTCTGACTCTGGAAACGGGCTGCTAGCAGGACTGACGTCTTTTGGAATGCTTATTGGCAGTGTTTAGAACGTTCAGTGACAGCTAGCTAAATAAGAGAAATGCATTGTTTCTATTGTCTCCGGCTGCTTTTAAAAAGGAGTAAAAGTAACTGAAAATTGAAACTAACTTTGGATTGTTGGAAACTGTGTTTAAAAGAGGACATTACTGATTAATATAAATAGAAACTGTTTCCCCCTAGTGGAAGCCTTTGAAACTGGTTGCTTTACAAGAGTTGGGCTAGGGGAATTTCCAGCTGCAAGATAAAGAACTGTGAGACTCTGGGACTGACCTTGAATTTTTTAAGTGTTATGGCAAATGGAAAGGAAAAAACAGACCAGTCAATTGCTGAAAAAACATTAAGGTCTGGGAGGACTTGGCAGCAATCCAGGAGTGGCTCAACATCAGGCCCCTCTGCCTCTTCTGCTGCTGCTTTTGTATCAGTACACTCAAAATCAAGAGGAATGTCGACAGAAGAAGCCTTAGCGGCTGCATTAGATAAAATAAATGATTCACTGGAACAGCTTAACAAGAAAACAGACGCGATAAATGTGAAAGTGGATGTTGCAACTATTAAAATTGACTTAAATACAGAAAGTATAAATAATTTGGGACAAAAGGTGAATACCAATACAGAAACTACCCAGAAATTGATACAGGAATCTACTTTGATAAGTTTGACAGATTTTCTCATACAGGAATCTGCTGACTTTTGGGACTTGGACTTGGGCCAAGAAGAGTTTAGAATTGTGCGGGCCTTCAGACTTGGAATTGTGAGGGCCTTCAGACTTAGAAGAGGAGGGAAAAAAGAGAAGAATAGATTAAGAGACTGCTTGATCACCCTTCGAATTAAAGAAGAGAGAGATAGAATCTTGGGTTGGCATTACCAGAAGAACCTAGAAGTACAACAGTCAAGAGTGGATATTTTTAAAGACACCCCAAAATATCTTTTGGATTTTAGGCCTAACTACGGAGATTTTGCTGCCCTGCTGAGAAGGAACAAAATTATCTTTAGGTGGGAGTTTCCCCAAGGTCTATCCTTAAGTTTCAAAGGAAGAAAAATAAAAATAAGATCAGTAGAAGATAAAGTAAAGTTTTTGTATAAATACGAAGAAAATCTGCAGAAGGGACTTGGAAAAGAGCCAAGAGCATCGGATAGAAGATCACCAGGATGAAGTTGATGGATTATACAGACTATATGGAACTGGTGGAAATGACTGGCAGAATCCAAGACCAGGGAGAAGAGTCGGTGGAAGAAGACTGGAAAAAGTTTAAAGATTATTTACGGAAATACTGTAAATTTAATGAATGTTAGAAAAATGTTGGAATGAAGTTATATGGCTTTAGTAGAAATGTTATAAGGAATTAAGTATAAATAGATTAATAGAGTATTAAAGATGAATGTTAGGAAAATGTTGAAATGAAGTTATACGGCTTTAGTAGAAATGTTATAAGGAATTAAGTATAAACAGATTAATAGAGTATTAAAGATGAATGTTAGGAAAATGTTGGAATGAAGTTATACGGCTTTAGTAGAAATGTTATAAGGAATTAAGTATAAACAGATTAATAGAGTATTAAAGGGAAAATAAAGTTAGAATGTGCTAAGATAATTATAGGATAGAAAACAGAGGAAGATGGAAAGGAATTGCTGAAACAATTAACAGAAGTGGAATACAAAAAGGGAGGTGTGAGGAGGTCGTGGAAATAAGTGAATGAAAGATAAGATATTGAAATTATTTGATGTTTTTTAAACTGTTTTTGTTTTGTTTTGTTAGTTTAATGTCTTAAGTGTTATGTAGTGTCTGTGTATTGTATTGTATTGTTCTTTTTTATTTTTTGTAGTGTTTAAATTGTTGGAAAAGTAATAAATATTTTTTTTTTAAAAAAAGAAACTATATTAAAGAAAAGTCACATGAATTGTTCTTCCCATCTTTGCCTCTGGTCCTAACCACCACTACATATTATATGTTGCACCTGAGCTTCCAGCATCCCTATGTTGTGGAATATCTTTTGGTTTTTTAGGGGACAACCATAATAATAATAATGTATTCTTTGATTGGAATTAAGGAGAATTCTTGTTTGTCTTTAGAAAAAATTTATTGCATTGGCTAGAACCACCTAACATCAATTTAAAGGCATTTGCGTTCGGTGAGAAAGACACGCAAGACTGGAACAGCTGACTTGAGCCTGCAATTGGGAAGAACAAGAGCATGACTAGTATAATTGTGTTCTTGCCTCCATCCTTCTTTCTCATGACCAGATAAGCTGTGATAACTCTGAACATAAAGTGACAGTCAAGAAGGAACACTTTGTGCACTTGGCTGGATCACGTTAGTGTTCCCAATTATTTTAAGCGTGTTGCACACAACATCCTCTCTGAAAGATACATTTCTTTTTGGTAATCTCTATACAAAAAAAAAAGTTGTTTAGGACCATTATTGGAAAATATACCTTTCTTAAATCTCAAATGTTTGTATTACGTGGCTTTACAAGTGATGTTATTCATCTCACTCTGTTTTGATTTTAAGATAGTAAGTTGGGAAACAACACCTAACATGTGTATTCTACTTGCAAGCATAGCTGTCAACCTTCCCTTTTTTTGCGGGAAATTCCCTTATTCCCGCTGCTTCCTGCTGCTAACCCGGATTGTTAGATATCCTGTAGACTGTCCCCGGGACAGGTGGGGCTGCTGATCCCTTATTTTTGAGGCTGCTGATACCTTATTTTCAAATCTGAAAGTTGACAGCTATGCTTGCAAGTGTTCAAAGTGCATCCATCGCATGCATTATCTAAACATAATCCTGAACGTCAATCCTGTAAAGGAAGAAAGAAATGTAATCCTCCACAATGCAGATGAGGCTGGGGGAGAGACTGAAGGATGAAAGAGACAGCTAGCATTTTGTGGAAGGATTTCAAGTGCATACTGGGAAATAAAGGTTTGTGCAGTTAAAGTGCGCAAGAAGTGCACTTTCAAAACAGAACAGGTTTTTTGCTGTTAGAAAAGTGATGTGGAAGTTTATTTCGGAAATATGGAGATGTATAAATGCTCCATAAGCAAATCAGGATGAATACTCTTTGTTGCAAAAATGAGAATGAATGCTCAATAAAGACTGGATATAATCAAACCTCTGCTTAAGTTTTGTGCAAGCAGATCAGGATGAACGCTCTATTAATAGGTCTTCTGGAGCACTTTATGCAGTGCTTCCTCTAGCTGACCTGAACACAAGCTGGATAAGCTGCAGCAAATGTAATGGATCCATGAGCAGGCAGGTGAAGTGATTTGGTAAACTCCAATCACCCCTCCTTTCCCTGTATCATGCTGCAACCTTGGTCAGCTAGAAGGCAGCAGGCATTGTCAACTCTCACCCAAGTAAACAGAAATGAATAGGTGCACAGCATGCTTCAGCTTTATGAATGGTGAGGCATTTCTAGCTGATGCTTCATTTGCCTCCAAAAAGCACTTGGCAGGGTTTCTATAATCCGAAGCATGGGGAGAAATAATTTGCAATTGGCTCTGTGGCTACTAAATGCTGGAAGGGCCGCAGGACTGAGGTTTGGTAACATAGCAAGTTCTTTTCTACTGAGTCAGACAATCTGTCTATGTAGCTAAATACTGCCTGCATGGACCGATGGAAGCAGCTCTCCAGGGTTTCATACTGGGGGCATTCCTAGTCCTGCCTGGTGATGCCAGACTGGCATGCAAAGCAGGTATTCTACTACCAAGCTACAGTCCTTCCTAATCCCGGAGAAAAGGGAAACTGCATCCACAGTCTGCATTTTTGTGGGCATTTAAAGGGTGCTGTTTTTCTTTTACACTCTTTTGGAAGACACTCAGAGTGGCTGGGGCAACCCAACCAGATGGGTGGGCTACCAGAAATAAATTGTTGTTGTTATTTATTTGTTATCACACATTTTGCTGTGTTTGTACATCTTTATATGATGGCTCATTATATAGTCATGTATGACCTAGGTACAGTTATACTGTAAAGCAAATCAACTCTCTCTAAATTTTCTTCAATATTTCTGCCCCCCCCCATAAAAACTGCATTGCAAAACAAATAGAAATGCAAAAATATGGAGGCAAAAAGGAAGTAAAGGAGGTGAAGTGTAGGTGGGTTCAGGCATGACCAAAGACCAGATTTCAGCTCAAAAGGATTTATTGTAACACCAGGAACAAGAAGAACAAAAATGGTGAAGGGGCACTCAGCCCAGTATATATATATAGTGGTACCTTGGGTTACAGACGCTTCAGGTTACAAACTCCGCTAACCCAGAAATAGTACCTCGGGTTAAGAACTTTGCTTCAGGATGAGAACAGAAATCGCACAGCGGCAGTGGGAGGCCCCATTAGCTAAAGTGGTACCTCAGGTTAAGAACAGTTTCAGGTTAAGAACGGACCTCCAGAACGAATTAAGTTCTTAATTCTTCAGTATTTCTCTCCCCCCCCCATAAAACTGTATTGCAAAACAAAAGCAAAACAAACTTTGCAAAACAAATGTACAGTCTCCATTTATATTGCAAGGAAGCCTGCCCAATGGACCAATCCAGCTCATGTGAGCTGCTGTTTTTCTATAAATTCATACTGATGATATGCTCAGAGTTCAGAGCCACTTACCTTTTGAGTAGCAGAAGAGGCCTGTAAAAAGCCGTGCTGGGAAGTACATCACTCCACTGTTGTGAGCTGATACTCCTGGGGTCAGAATGGGTGACCTATAATCTGTAACTGCCTCAGACTGCAGTGGTCGTATGGACACAACCTTGTCCTTCGTCTTCCTTCTGTGCAGGTGCTGTCCTGTGTAGCCTCAAGAAGTGTACCTGAATTCTACCCTTCCATAAATAGAACACACAAAATCAGTGATGCCAGTTTCTAAATCACTTTGATTGGCCAATATAAGAAAGAAATTTGTTTAGGACCGCAGCTGGGCATGGGTTGGGCTACTGTGAAATTGGTAATAAAAAGTCTTTTGACAAGGAGCCAGGCTCTTTGCTGACTAGTGTCCTTCAAAATCAGCTAAATTTAATGTTCTATATTTAAAGCAGTTGTGTCTTTTATCTGTCAATAGTTTTGAAATAAATTAAAATCCTGTTTATCAGGATGTTACTCACATAGGTGTACCATTTTTAAAGCTGTATGATGGACAAAATATTGGAACTTCATCAATTAGGATGCATTATCTCCATATTTCCCTGTCAGCAGTTCTGTGTAAGAATTCAGGAACTTGATAGGGATTTGGAACCCAGTTCCTCTAGAAGTAATTGCTTAGGTCTGGAATTTATTGGATGCATTTTCAAAGACAAACTTTAGATGCACAGTAAATGGAACCTTCTATATATTAGTGCCTCTCCATAACAGGGTCTTTACAAGGGTCTTTACAGGGCTAATTTATATAGTTTCATGTTATGTGCCAAGGAAACTTGCAGTATTGATAATTGCAGGGATTATGTTCTGCCCTGATCCAGAACTCCAAATATGCTTTAATGCATCTGTGCAAGTACTTTCCCCCACTGATGCACCACAAAGGTGTACTTGTAATGTGCTTCTCCTCCATAGAGATGATTGAGAAGGCATGTTGTGTAAAGGCTCCTGGGCCCAAAGCAAATCAGGGTGTACATGCATTATTATTATTATTAAGTCTGTATAGCACCCTTCATCTGCAGATGTCAGAACAGTTCACATCATAAAAATGCAACACAAAAACACAAAATACATGATTAAAAGCAAGAACAAGAAAACCCCAACAAACCAGTAACCCACCCATTCCAAACCCCCTCCCACAAACACATTTCAAAGGGGTATAAGATGTTAATCAGCCAAAGGCCAGGTTGAAGAGGAATGTTTTCACCTGGTGCCTAAGGGTGTATAAGTAAGCCCCCCAAAATATGATAACAACAACAACAACTTTTTTCTGGGGTACTCAAGGGTACACAGTGCCGTCACATTTTCTTCTAGAAGCCTGATGATGATGATGATAATGATGATGATAAACAGTAGTAATAATACTTGTCTGTTTCTTCAGCCCACTTGACTTCTATACAGGATAGATAGGAAAGGGCTTTGCCTTCCTTCTCATCCAGCACGGGAGTGTAACTGGTTTGTGGTGGTAGAGTTGTGGATTGCTCCAGGACTCTGCAGCCAGTCTGTTGCATTTGTGCTTCCCTTCTTCTGTGGCCAGTAGTCTGCTTATGGGTCAAGCAAAGGTGTGGATGAGACCAAAGACTGGCTCATGTCACCTTTAGAATAGAGTCCTAACTTAGAAGTTGAAACCCTATGCACACTTTCCTGGGAGTAAACTTCACTATGTGTTTCTGGACATACTTCTTCTAGGTAAACATGTATACGACTACCTTGCTAAATGGTTTGTAGGCTACTGTGTGGTGTATGAAGCTAATGTCTAGCCGAACATCTGTGATTTGCCACCTGCACATAGAAAGGCTGGATCATGTCCCTGGATTTGTAACTCACCTCAGTGCTTAGATCTGATGGAACAGCACAAAAACAAAAAATCCTTAAAATTAATTGCATGCCTACTGAAAACACAGTATCAAAATTAAATTTACCCTGTAGTCTTGACTAATTTGCCTGTACAGTATGTTTCAGCCTAATATATTTGCATTTGTTTTGTTCACATTATAATTTAAAATTGTGTTGTCCCTAATTAACATTTCTTAGTTATTGCTAAAGATTTAACTGAGCTATTTATGTTAGCAAACATTTCAGTACATAGCTGTGTCTTCGAAACTCAGGCTGCAATCTGAAGTAATTGACTGGCAGTCTTCAAACAATTTACTGTCGAGTGATCTCATTCGTACCAGCAGAATTATCCCCAACCAAATATCTTAAGTTCTGCAGTGACAGTTTAGTACTAGGAATCCTAGATATAATCCTGATTGTTGTAATTTTATTATTTTTATTTGTTTATGGTACTTCTTACCTGCCCTTCACCCTGTTGTGCCAGGGTGGGTTATATAAGATAAAACACAATGACTGTAATCTGCTGCTGTAATCCATACACAGCAAGCCTTTCAGCAGAAGTAAGTGGGGGGAAGAAACACATTTCTGCTCTAGTTTAAGCAAACTCTTATTACTTGCTAAGCAGCAATTCCCCAGCAGGGGGCTACCAATCACCAGCCATTATATTGGACAGACACACAAATTCAATTCTTTTATCTGAAGCAGACTTTCAGACAGAGATGGCTTAGAAGTACTTAGTGTTTGGATTCTGGGGTCCCAAACTCTTGTGTTTGGTGATCAGATAAATCTTTTTAACAGCAACAACAAATCATAAACATGATGCCTGGGTAACTAGGTTGGTTAGAGCATGGTGCTGATAACTGCAAGGTTGCAGGTTCAATCTCTGTACAGGACAAGCTGCAAATTCCTGCATTTCAGGGAGTTGGACGAGATGATCCACAGGTTCCTTCCAACTCTACGGTTCTGCAATATGTGCAAACTAACACCTAACCATACTAACAATAACAGAACCATGTACAAACATATTCAATATAAAGAATTACAGAGATGCAGTTACATATAGATAATATTTTAAGATGAGTGATTTATCTTTGTGTTTGCCTTTCATTTAAAAAAGGAGCCAGAATAATTTCCTCCTTCGATTTTTGTCTCACAGTGTTTGGGATGATGCATTATGAGACAGGACTGTGGTAGGTTTCCCCTCCCCCCCCCTTCCAGAAAGCAGCCATGTGTATCTTTCTTTTGCCAATTATGTGGTCTGTTGCTGCCCTTCGGTTATACTGAAGGGCACAGATAACACTTCAAAATTTCCACTCACTAGACTAGAGTTTGCCAGATTCCCATGTCAGCGCTGTCCTTGGTGCTGGCTTCTTCAAAGTGTTTGGGAAAGAGAGTGAACAATTTCACTACAGTAGGTGTGAATGCTACAAATGGCAATCAGGAACGTGTGCATTTCGAATTTGGGGGTGGGGTGAGAGAGGGATACATAAAGAGTTGTTACATAGCTAGAATCACAATTCAGTGTTTCCTTTCAAAGAAGGGTAGATGCTAACAATTGGATGAAGATGTAATAATTAAGGGAATATTTGAAACTAATTGACCCCTGCCCAGAATCTGGCAGGCAGAAGACTTAAATTACATCTTAGCATCCCCACTCAAGAAACTGAACTATAGTGCAGGCCATCTGCTTTTGTGGAAGAAGAAGAAGAAAGCAAATTCTCTTATCACTGAAGATTAGTGATCTGTTCAGAGGCATAAGAAACAGTGCCAAGACCAAATAGTGATTGATTTGTTAATTGTACTTGGACTTCTTCAGGCCTTTTCTAACCAGTGAGATTTGAAATATAACCAGTTTCATTGGTCTGACAAGCGGTTGCACCTGATCATTAGGGTGGGTTTGATGCTAGTTAAATTCATGGGTTTTCTGTTTTTTGTCTTCTTCACTGTGATAACAAAACACTGGAAAGCATGTGATGTGCCTTGCACGGAAAGTCACTCTAGAGTCAGGCCAATGATCTGAATGAAGCAGTCAGGGTTGTGACTTTTCCCACAAATTCAGTAATTACAGTCGCTGTAACTCTCCAACTGCTTGACTTTACCCTCGAAGGTGCTCTCTTCCACTGTCTCCCGAGACAGATAGGTGCCAACATCAATATCATTATATAGCAGACTATCCAGTTGAATGGGTGTGCAAGTTGGGTATCTAATTTGGCTAAAATAGTTTGTAAAGTCTAAACAATTAGTGGACACCTACCCAACCACACCCATATATGGGTAAATGCAATTATAAGGTTCATTAGTATTGAATAGGTAAACTTCCAGTTACCAATCTGGCTAGATCTTTCCTTGCTGAGGAGGGAGTCTGATTTACTTCCTGTCCTCTCCTTCAGAACAAACAAATACATATATGGAATTGTAAGTCTTTATCTTATATTTGTCTAAGAGACTGAGCTGTGAATCAGAAAATCTTTGGTTCAGATCTGCCTGTACCATGAATTTCGCAGATGACCCCAACCAAGCCTCAGTCTTTCCCATCGAAAGTGTAGAAGAAATGGGGAATAGTGGCATGCCATTCGTATGGCACTTAATAGTGTTTAAAACACTTTAGCATTGTTCTTGTAAGGATCAGTGAAGTAATGTAAACCCTTTGGACATTCTAATGTCTTATAGAAATGCTGTTGTTACATTTTAGTATGGTAGTGTTGAACAATATTGAGGGGTATCATTTGATAAATTGATTCAGAGAGCAGTGCATTTTGGTAGACATTCTTGTTAACAGATGTTGTTCTAAATTAGAACTTTTTCTTAGCTTTTTGTTTGCTCTACTCCTCAACCTTCTACACAACCCCTTTCTAAATTCAATTGCAGGATTGGAGTGATTCATTACCTAGTGACTTTGAGAGCTGGTGTATGGTAAAATGGCTGAGAGACTGAGCTGTGAATCAGGAAGGCCTTGGTTAATATATTGCCTTTTCCATAAACATAAGCAGTCTTGGGCAAGGCACTCTCTTACCTCAATTTCCCCCATCTTCAATACAAGGGCTAATAGCGCTAATTTACCTTGTTTATTTAAAGCATTTATAAGTCACTCTTCATTAAAAATAGATCAGGGCGGTATGCAATCCTTACAGCATTGCTGCATGGATTCCAACTAGGTAATGCACATGAAACACTTTGAATGCTTCAAAGTACTATATAAATATTAAGTAATTGTTATTGTGTTATGTGATGCTGACTTCTTGCTGCAATGATTGCATGCCACTGAATATCAGTTGTTGGGAATTGTGAGCAGGAAAGTACTATTTGCACTCTTGTCTCACTCATGGGCTTCAAATATACATCTGGTTGACCACCAGAACAGAACAGAATTCTGTGAAAGATAAGCCTTGGCCTGATCCAGTCCTCCTCCTCTTGTGTTCTTATTGCTATGCCATTTCTCCTTTGTCCTTAGCACTCTGTAGCTAAAAGCTCTTTACTATGGGCCCAGTGGGTGAGTTGCATTTTATTCACCTCTCCCATATTCTCTGCTCCCCCCATTCTGTAGCTATTTGCCTTAGAAGCAGAAAGGACGTGTCAGCCGTGTAAACAGAGGATGCTGTACAATGTGAACCTAGAACCAGAGAGCATCCCCAGAGGAATCCTGTTGCATTTCATTTTATGATTCCACAGTCAGTTGCATCAAACTTGTATCAGAAGCGACATAATTTTTTTCCTGTGTTCTGTTCTTTCAGGCTCGTTGTTCATCTGCTTCTCCTCCCACTCAACTCCTACATACCATTTGTAGCAGAGCTACAGCTCCACAGTACACACACTCCAGTGGAAAAAATAGCCAGAAGGGGGTGGGGTACCCTGCTACATAGGGCTAACTCGGTTTTTATTGAACGGGATGTTGAACATCCAACCTTTTGACTGATGACTGCAGAAAGACTTCATCTCCTTAGGATCAATAAAATGTTGCATGCATTGGGCAGTGATTGACCACTTCAAGCTATACTTAGATCAACCATCCTATTATTTACCATAATATTTATTTGCTCTAGACCACTTTAAGATCGATATCATGAAGGGCTTGCCCTTTGTTGATGACTCTTGCTTTCACCTGGTTGACTTGTCCTATTTAGGTATAGCTTGTTAAAAATAAATAAATCCTGCTGCACTCATAATTAGGGGGGTACAGTATATATATGGTATGTATGCATAACTCACACACTGCTGAGCAAAAAGGAGTGTTTAGGTGTGTCTACATAGTACTGGGGTAGTAATTAAACAAGAATTGCTGAAATGCCAAACTGGCACAGCCTTCCAAAAGGAAGTTCACGTTGCAAGATGTCTTGCACTGTGTTCACCTGTATGGACAGTGGCACACATTGATTTAATTATTTCCCTGATATCTGGGACCAATGAGCAAAGCTAAGAACATAAGAATTGCCTTGCAGGATCAGATCTGCATCAGGGCTAACACTCTTTCCCATTTCAGGCTGAAGCTTAGACCAGGATTTTAAGATCTGAAGCAGGAAGTGCAATTGCACCTTCCCTAAACTCACATTGAGTTTCCATTTCTTTAAAATGGAAAGTAGATTTTTTGAGCCT
The DNA here is from genome assembly GCF_951804945.1 of Podarcis cretensis. Taxonomy (NCBI): domain Eukaryota; kingdom Metazoa; phylum Chordata; class Lepidosauria; order Squamata; family Lacertidae; genus Podarcis; species Podarcis cretensis. The sequence goes on from NC_137178.1 coordinate 26,955,946, forward strand.
AATCAGTTTCATCATGGATTTAGTGATGACCATATGTAATGCTGAGAGTAGGTAGAAGACATGTGCAAGAGAGTGGCAGTAAGAGCTGCAAAACCATTGCCACCTCCCTCTCCCCGTTCCTTGGTTTCAGTTGTGGGTGTGAACTACTTATCTGTCTTAAGTGGAGCTGGTTTACCTGTAATGCTAAGCCAGATTATGACTTTGTGTGACTATGTAAACTCTTGGAGGCAAGTTTGCAGCTGCTCTGCTTCTTCTTTGGTGCTGCTGCACTCTTGTAAGCTAAGCTGTGGTTTGACTTCATGTTCAGACCTGGGATCATGGATTGTCTTACTCTAGACAAACCACAAGCTGTATCCACATTTTGCTCTTGGATTTGCAGCTCATGTATACCAGAAGGAGCGCTTCCACCCCCATTGTCCGGATACTGAGATCCAGCTCCAAGGGCCTTCTAGTGGTTCCCTCATTGTGAACCAGGGAGGGCCTTCTTGGTAGTGGTGCCCGCCCTGTGTAACACCTTCCTGTCAAATGTAAAGGAAATAAACAACTACACTGGTACCTCAGGTTTCATACGCTTCAGGTTACATACGCTTCAGGTTACAGACTCCGCTAGCCCAAAATATTACCTTGGGTTAAGAATTTTGCTTCAGGATGAGAACAGAAATCGTGCTGTGGTGGTGCAGCAGCAGCAGGAGGCCCCGTTAGCTAAAGTGGTGCTTCAGGTTAATAACAGTTTCAGGTTAAGTACGGACCTCCGGAACAAATTAAGTACTTAACCTGAGGTACCACTCTTTCTGGTTTTTAGAATACATCTGAAGGCAGCCCTGTATGAGGAAAGCTGCAATGTGTGGCATTTTATTGTGGTTTTATAATCTGCTGGAAGCTGCACAGAGTAGCTAGGGCAAACCAATCAGATTTGTGACATATAAAGTATTATTATTATTATTCATGTGGTGGGGCATAAGACATGAAGAGAAGCAGGCACTGGGAAGGAAAACCTTGTGAAAACTCTCAAGACATACCCTGATTGCTGGTTGTATCTTTCAGGAGAAGGTAGTAGCACACTGTGCCAACTCTCCTTCCTGCCTGCACTAGAAAGGATTTGCCTCCCTGTGTAGCAGCTTTTCAGTGCTTGCACCAGTCCCGTCTTCTGCTTGGCATTTTTGCAGAAGAACACCCCACAGAATTACTCGCTCACTTTGATCAACAAGGGGAGGATTGAGAAAATAGTGAATGTGGCCTTCGGTTCAGAAACCTCCAGTTTAGTTACATGACTTATTTGGGAAAGAAAGATTAGGAGAGGGAAGCTTGTAATAAACTATTCTAGTATTGACTGGGTAGGTCTGATGCACCCATTAATGTGATTAGGAAGAGAATAATCAGTATATAATATATCTTTTGCATCTGGTGGTATATTGGGAATAGTCATACACTTACCTTCCACATTAAAAAAGAGTAACCATGTAGAACATAAGCAATGAGTAAACTGAGTATAAAATACCCCCAATGAATTGCAAAGCTAATGACAATGTGAGATTTGCTGCATGGGTTTGAACAAAACAGTAAATTACAACAAATATTATATTTGAAATGCTTTCCCTGACCTCTGTGCTGGAAAATAAAATGTATGGAAGCCATAAAAAAAATACTTATATTGAGGAAGTGCTCTAGTGTTGCTCTCCATTGTGGCACTGTGGTCTAAACCACAGAGCTTAGGGCTTGCTGATCAAAAGGTCAGAGGTTCAAATCCCTTCGACGGGGTGATCTCCCATTACTCGGTCCCTGCTCCTGCCCACCTAGCACTTCGAAAGCACGTCAAAGTGCAAGTAGATAAATAGGTACCACTCCGGTGGGAAGGTAAACGGGGTTTCCGTGCGCTGCTCTGGTTCGCCAGAAGCGGCTTAGTCATGCTGGCCACATGACCCAGAAGCTGTCTGCAGACAAACGCCGGCTCCCTCAGACTATAGAGCGAGATGAGAGCCACAACCCCAGAACCGTCCGCGACTGAACCTAACGGTCAGGGGTACCTTTACCTTTACCTACCAGCTGTAATATTTGGATAGGTGCTCCATTTTGGGCAAAAAGATTCCTGCATTGCATGGGTTTGGAATAGATGACTCCTGTGGTCCTTTCCAACTCTACAGTGCTATCAATCTGTGTAGTTAAGAGAGCCTCATGGCTCCCATACATGTTATTTTCCAGGCACAGAGGTCATCTGTACAATTCTGCAAAAAACAGCAAATTGTTGTGAAGTCTGAAGTTTTCTTAATTTACCACTCAAGCTAGGACTGGAAGATTTCCAGTTCAAGCAGTCTCAAACTACCGGATTATTTTAACATTGGCATCCTGCAGAGATTTTAGTAGTCTGCAGAGTGAATTTTCTAAGATGTAACAGCTGTAGTTGCTGCATAAAGCAAAATATAATGCAGAGATTAATATTTTTTTATGAAGGATTGGAGAGGTTCGAAAAGGGGGATTTGTATTAAGGAAAGAAAGGAAGAATACGGGGGATGGCATTTTCTAATGAGGAGAGGAAACCCTCTGTTGCCTAATCACTGATTTGTTGTGTGATGATGTAATGATGTACTAAATGAGCATTTGAATGTCCCATAATCTCATGTGAAATCAACAAAGAGTCTTATGGGACCTTAAAGACTAAGAATTCTTTTTATGTCATAAGCATCTGTAGACTGTAGTCCACTTTACATGACAGATTGTGTGTGTATGTATGTATGTACACACACATACACACAGTGTGCAGAGAAAAAAAGGATGGTCAAATAAGAAGGAAATGCCAAAATTTCCACCTGACAATTCAATTAAATTTTAAATGTGTGCAAAATAAATACGGTGGTCATTCACACTAGCAGTAATTGGTGATAAACAAAAGAGTGGCTTTCAAATACCGCCCCTGGGATGGCAATAAAACATTTCCAGACTAGGAGAAATAAAATGTATTCCTATCAGATTTGCATAACATACTCTTTCACAAGGATATTGCCGTACCTTACAGAGACTTGTTTGTCCCTTTACTCATAGAATCATATAATTGTAGACTTGGAAGGGGCCCTAAGAATCATCTAGTCCAACTCCCTGCAATGCAGGAATCTCAACTAGATCATACATGACAGATGGCCATTCAGTCTCTGCTTAAAAACCTCCAAGGAAGGAGAGTCCACCACCTTTTGAGGGAGTCCATTTCACTGTTGAACAGCCCTTACAGTCAGAAAGTCTTTCCAGATGTTTAGTCAGAATCTCCTTTCTTGTAACTTGAATCCTTTGGTTTGGGTCCTAGACTCTGGAGCAGTAAAACACAAGCTTGCTCCATCTTTCATGTGACAGCCCCTGAGGTACTTGAAGATGTTTATAATATTTCCTCTCAGTTTCCTCTTTATCATGCTAATCATATCAAACTCCTTCAACTGTTCCTCATAAGGCTTTGTTTCCAGACGCTTGATTCTTGGTTGTCCCCCTTTGCATACGTTCCAACTGTTGGTTTCTATTTCCCTCACTAAGCAGCAACTGCAGTCACGGGACATTGTTTTGCATTCCACAGTCAGAGTTACTGTTGGGTTCCCACGGGAATGGGAGACTGGATGTGACGTTCACTGGTTTCCTGTTTTTCACTGTTCTCTGGGTATTCTTTGTTTCCGAGAGGAGTTGCTTATCTGCTCTCACAGAGGCAAGATGCATGTTTGTATTCTCTCAGCATAGAGTGTAAATAAAATTAAGAATGTAGCACATACCGCTTATCCTTCTGCTGTGTGACGACGCTCTGCTTGGGCTCTAGATAAGACGAGCCTGTATCAGCTTCAGATGGGCCGAAGCTGGTCAAAATCTCACACCAACTTGTCAATATCCTTCTGAAACTGTGGTGCCCAGAACTGGACACAATACTCCAGGTGTGGTCTGACCAAGGCATACTAGAACAGGACTATGACCTCCCTTGACTGGGACATTATACTTCTGTTGATGCAGCCTAGAATAGCATTATCATTTTTTGGTGCTGCATTACACTGTTGAATCAAGTTAAACTTGTTGTCTGCTAAGACCTCTAGATCCTTTGCACATGTACTACTGTCAAACCAGGTGTCCTCCATCTTATATTGGTGCAGCTGGTTCTTCCTGCCTAAGAGTAGAACCTCACATTTGTCCCTGTTGAAATTCATTTTTTTTAATTTGGGATCAATTCCTCAATCTGCTGAGCTCATCTTAAGTCCTGATTCTGTCTTCAGTGGCACTGGCTACCCCTTCCAGATTGGTGTCATCTGCAAATTTGATGAACATTCCCTCAATACTTTCATCTAAGTCATTTATAAAGATGTTGAATAACAGGACAGAATCCTGTGGCACCCCACTTGCCACTTTTTTACAGGATGAAGAGGAACATTTAGTGAGCAACCTTTGGGTTTGGCCAGTCAATCAGCTACAAATCCACCTAATGGTTACCTCGTCCATTTCATGTTTTACCAGTCTCCAAGAGTATCATTGGGGACTTTGTCATAAGCCTTGCTGAAATCAAGAGGCACTACATCCACAGCATTCCCCTAGTCCACCAAGCATCTTCTGCTTGCTTTACTTACTCCAGTGGAAGGCTTTTCCTTAGCCTTCTGCATTACTTTGTGGCCATCCAAAATTTGTGCTTACCATATGCCTGCTCTCTTAGCAGTGGGAGGGGCAGGAATGCCATACTGTGTTTAAGACTCAGGATGGCTTGAGGTGAGAATCCTCTTACCTTCACAGTTATGAGCTGGGAAGATTGCAGGAGGTGGGGGGGAGCCTTCATCCATCTTTTGCAGAGTCTCAGAGACACTTGAAAAGCAGTGAGAAGTCTCACTGCCTTCCAGATGTCTCAGAGGCTTATTGTGGTACCAAGAAGATCCATTTCCCTTTCCCCAGAGCTTGAGAATGTCAGGGTTTCTCCTTGATGCTGCCTTCACCTATTCAGGTGTGATGTAAACATGAATGGTGGGTGCAGGGTGTATACATCATCCCTATGCATGCTGGTCCCCAACACTTGTGCCTTTCCCACATTGAGTAGGAGGGTCTGTATGGGGCTTCTAAGTGTGTTCATAATTCAGGATCACATAGAAGCTCTTAAGCTCATTTGGTGAGCATGATACGAAGCACCATTTAGGCATGTCCACTCAATGCAGAGAAGTCAGCGGTGGAGCATGTGGGGACCAGTGTTTGCAGGTATATTTAGAATGTGGTGTCCCTCTCCCAACTTAGGTTTACATAGAGTAAAAAAAAGAAAAAGAAAATGTTTACATAATGTTTTTAATGCATTTTTAGTATTTTGCTGGAAGCCGCTCAGAGTGGCTGGGGAAACCCAGCCAGATGGGCGGGGTATAAATAATAAATTATTATTATTGTATATTATTACATTACTTAACACAGGTTGAGTTTGTTTGTTATCCAGTGGAACTTCCATTCACTTCCCTTGGAACACTTTTCTGATGCTTGGATCTCTTTAGTAATGGGCTGTCTTTTGTGCCTTGCTGATGCTGAAATGCAGACACTGGGCCTGAGAAGAGCTCTTCTGTACCACTTCAGCCATTGTGCTGCCCGAAGGACCTTGCAGTACAGCCAAATTAGGGCCATTTAATTGAAGAGTTTTTGGAAATACCCATTACCTTCTGCTTTGGACAATGTTTTGCTAAAAATAGAGGAATGCCTGATTCCTCACTTGGATTAGGGAAAATACCATTTATGTGCATTGCTTACTTGCTCAATTATGGGCTGAGAGAGACTTCCGGCTTTGCTGTGGCTTTTCAGGCTCATTGTTTTACGTGTGTCTCGAAAGGGGTAGCTGTGCTGATTTCAAGAAATCATTGTTATAATGAATGCATTTGCAGGAACAAATACTTCCTAGGTAGGTGGGGCTGGTGTTTTGCAAGGATAGGCTGTTGGGATATGCAGTCTGCGGGATATGCAGTCAGGGGATGATAGACCCCACCCCATCTGCACCTAATATAAAAGATAACAAAAGCTCATCTGAAATGTTCTGGGAGGGGATAATTTCCTCCACCTCTTTCGTAATTAAAAAGATGCACTCTCTGTTTTCATTTCTCATACTCCAATAACCATCCTGTTTTGATTAATTTTTTATTCCTAATGTAAGCACTTCACAAATGAGATAGCCTTTAAGTAATGTATACTGCAGACTAAGATATTCTACATTTATTACCCTTCCCCCACAGAAATCAGCTGGCTGGGACAGGCTGAGCCCAGATTATGCTGCGTGTTTTCCTTGCGGAAGTCCACCCTCAGAGCAGCATTGGGATCGCATCTTAATGCAGCTCTCCTAATGCAGCCTCACGCGGACTCTAAAAAAACGACACAATGAGGACCTGGCTATTCCCAGCTTCTTCCCGTCTCTCTCGCTCTCTCAGCTCACTCAGCCATGTATTTAGCTAGGAAGTCGCTACCTGCAGACTGAACAGGCTGCAGCCGGTCTGTTCTGAGCACAGCAACGTTTCCTCCTTATCCTCCCAATTCCTTTGTTTTTGGGTGGAGAAAGGTGGCAGGGTGGGGAGGAGAGAGAGAGAATAACCGCATTTAATAAGCAAGAGAAGGGAAGACTGGAATGGAGAGATGTGAGGAGAACAGAGCATATCATGTGCTTTTTAGCAGAGGCAGTTGCAGCGGCATGTCATTAAGCCAGACTGCACCATTTTCTTCCCACCCTGTAACGAGGTGATGCTGGTAGCTGCAAGGAGCTGTCCACCCCTACCCACCCACTTCTAAGGATTGTACAGAGGTGGCTCCATCCTGGCTCTCTATCCAGCATATGCAGCCCGTCTGGAGGAATCCCAAGAGACCTTCCCAGCTGGTGAAATTTGTGCATAGGATGAATTTTCTTCAGCCGTCACAGGAAATCTAAAATGCTTCCTGCTTTTCTGTGAGGCTTCTCCTCCATAGCTCTCTGTGCTGCTGTGTGCATGTTCCTTCCTACATGTGTGCGGGGGGGAGCAAGGGGGAGACTTAAAAATCAGGATATGCCTATCTTGTGCTGAATTATGGATGCTGCAGAGGCTGGATCACAGCTGTGACCTATCAGAGGGTGCCTGAGGAGGAGGGGGAAAGAGGAAGAGCGGGAGAAGAGGATTGCCCTGTGGATTTCTGCCTTCCAGCATCACCTCTTCTGTGCCCTTGCGAGATAAACAAATCGCCTGGATCTCAGTGTGGTGGGAATCGACTGCTCTGAGCAGGTGCTCCCCTCTGCAAAATGGCTCACGCCGCTGCTTCTATTAAAAAAGTTCGTGAGGCTGAAAATGATGAAAGGGAGAAGGAGAAAGAGAAGGAGAGAAAAAGGCAAAGGAAAATCTCTAGGGAAAATCGGAAGCGCAAGGTATGAGCAAACATACCCCACCATCACTCTCCTCTCCCCCCCCCATATATATAGGACACGTACACAGGTGTCCCCTGCAAGATATGCAGCAATGTCTCTCTTTCCACTTCCCACTCCAAAATTTTGCATCCCCTACCCTGCCATAAATGTTTTGCTTACTGCAGTGAGAGCAAATAAAATAATTCCTAGCCACATGGGTGCAAACATGTGAAGATGGCCAGTGGCACTTCTTTTGCCTTTTTTCTTTTATCTTCAAAGCTCCTAGGCTCTGTTTTGATCACCCAGGAGCCAGGTGTTTTATGCCTCTAGCTGTTTTGAAACTGTTTACTGGCAGGGAATACTGCAATTTTGTGCTGCGCTTAATCAAGATAGGTTTTGAGGTCTGAGACATTTCCCCCCTTTACCTCTGTTTCCATTTTTATTTTTATTTTTTGCTGTCAGGTCATTAGCATGCAGTTTTACATGAAATCCAAATGCTGTAAACTGAATAATCTGTTCTGTTGCTTACTGTAGGCATCAAGTGTGGATCCTTTGCACCTCTATTAATGGGCATTTCACTCTGTTCATTTTACAGCATTGTTATGTGATTTATCCTGTACGCTGCAGAAGCTTTGTGTGTGTTTTTAATTAACTTAGGTTGTCTGCTTCTCTGCTTTTCAATACTGACAACCATTCTCCAGTCATTCTTCTCTGAAGTATTTGTAATATTGCCACTGTTTCTGAGATGTGTTTAGGATTGGGAAGCTAGTGACACCTTCCCCATCCCAAAGCTTATTGCTCATTTTGTCAGGGAAAATGATTTTCTATAAATTGGAAGAGACTATAACAAGAATAGTGGTATTGTTGGATATTGTGGAGACCTGCACTGAGGTTATATTCTTCGCAACTCAGAACCACTCATATATTTTAGGGCAACCTCCCACTTGGCATATGCCTCTGAAGGTATAGAGGTGTGGCTTTTTGTTTAAATGTACGCTGTCAGGGGTGCAGATTATGAGGGTGTTTACTTAGTAAACAGAAAGAGGGCCTTCTTGGTAATGGCACCCGCCCTGTGGAATGCCCTGTTATCAGATGTAAAGGAGATGAGTAACCATATAACCTTTAGAAGACATCTGAAGGCAGCCCTATGTAGGGAAGCTTTTTAATGTTGATTTTTTAAATTATGTTTTATATATGTTAGAAGCTGCCCAGAGTGGCTGGGGCAACCCAGTCAAATGGGTGGGGTACAGATAAATTGTTGTTGTTGTTGTTGTTGTTGTTAGTGCATGAACACAAACCTTTCACCAGTTGAGTTTTCTTAAAGAAGCAGGTATACAATATTCACATTTAATGGGGTATGTTAATGTGTGTCCAAAGGACACCTTGGTAGGGAAGCAGCTATTGGTATACAGTACAGGAAATTCCTTCCTTATTTGCTACATTTTAACTCATCTGTAGTGCTACTTTGTCTTCTGTGCCTATATAAATTGTCTGCTGTTATATGCTCCAGGTGGTAATTGCCTCTCTCTCCTTCCTTCCTTCACACACACATTCCTTCCTGCGGCCCATGTTGTTGTGCTAATATCACACAGGCATAGGTCCAGTCATACTACATTTTAACATGCTGATATGTTTAGCAAATTGCCAGAATTGCCATTCCTGCTGTTTGTTTTTCTCCCCCTCCTCAGTATATTTATGGAATGCATCTAATTCCCACCCCTTGCTATTGTAGAATGAATTATTCAGTCTGAATTCATTACAATTATATATATATATTGCCCATTCGTTAAGCGGCTGGATACCTAGGGGATGCCTGATGTGATCTGTCTGACTTCTTGAAGGCTTTGTTTGCTACGTTCATTAAGTTGCATTAGAATTCTCTTTATCAGGACGTGAATGCCATTTCCCATATAGGCAGCACTGGGATGTGTAGCTGATGAAGGCAGATTGCGATTACTACCCTAATCCTCTAAATGGAACACTACAGCATAAGCCAGCCCTTTGATTATACGTTTGATCATTTCCTTATAAAACATACAGTATATTTTACTGTTATATATAGTATATAAATATGATTACCAACTCATCTGTGCATGTAGAAGGGTGCTTTGCACTGAACTGATTTTGGAGAGCTCTCTCTGATTTTATCTGTTTTAAACCAGAATGTTGAGGCTCTTTAATTAAAGTTGAATATAATTAAACCAGTCCCTTCTGGCATCTCTTTTGCACAAACTGCTGCATGACCTTGATTAGAACCAGGCAGACTTAGAGGAGTCCACATGTTAGGAATATGTTGGCCACAGAGGATGGGGAGATCAGCATGTTCCCCTCTAAGAAGCAATAATAGGTCAGAGCTCAGCATATACCAGGGAATTACTATGCTTCTATTTGCTTTGTTCCATTTAATATTCAGCAGCCAGCCTCACTGTGTCTGCCTTTTACTGCAGCTGCACATTCACTGTTACATAAATAGCCCCCTCAGTCGCACAGCAAACTTGCTTTCTAACAGGAATGGGTGTGGTTTAAGCATGTTGCCCTTTACCTGTAGAAATATAAATCTGTGTGCATGGCAAAGAATGAGATAGCATAATGCTGTGTAATGTAAAGGGATGAGTGTTTTTGGAATGTACACAGACCCTTCTTGGCAGTCATAAACAATTTTGGGTAGACAAAAGGCCTGAGTACCTTTCAGGATTGGGATGACAAAGGCAAATTATAGGCTGTGCACATAGTACCAGTTTAAATGCAGCTAGGTCCTTTTTCTCCTCAATTCAGTTTGAATCTGGCTTGAGGGGAAACATATAAAAATGCCTAAGAAACAAACCAGCTGTGCACACAGCATTGGCTCAATTGCTTCTCTTTACTTTAGGGAAAAGCGTAAGTCCTATGTACTAATGTTTCCTCAAGTTGGTATGTGTGAGATTCTGACAAGGGTGTGTGCATTTTCAGCAGGCCCAATCTGGCCTGCTCTTTTTTCTTACCAGGTTCCAAAGAGTCAAGGATTGTGGTTTCCAAAAGTGCGATTCACAATGCCCCTGTGATTGTGATGTTGCATCTTCCTGTGGGCTCTGTTATCTCATATTGAATGGGAAGTGGGGAGAGGGTGTCTGTAGGAGGAAAAATGTGGGAAGGTGGTAGCCTATTGACTAGAAGGGAAACTGGGAAGTTGTGCATGAACCAAGAAGGTGAGGAAGAAGCAGTATATGGAATAAAAGAACAAAGTGGGTATATTCTAGGTTAGGGCGATGAAAGGAAGATCAAGTAAGTTTATGGCAGGATGCAGGGATTTTTGTTGTTTAATTTTAATTTTAGGTTTTCTTTTTAAAGAGGTGAGGGGAGAAGATAAACATAAGATCTAAACCCCCCCATAAATTACTTCCAAATATTGATACAGCAATGAAGAGTATTGCATGGCAGTGAAAACTATGCTTAGAAATAACTGGCTATGATTTTATAAAGTCTGAGAAACACTGGCATATCTATGAGCTAAAGGGTTTTATGGTTGTTGATAGGAAGCCACTCAGAAGGGTCTCTGTCCCTAAGAGTCTCTGCTCGCTATTGGCTGAGCAGATGTCATAGCAAGTCATCCATATTCTAGAGAAAGGTTGGACATAGATGGGGCACCTAGGAATAGATGGTTGGAACATGGAGAAGTCTAGAAGAATCAGATGAGTGTGATCAGATGCTTCTTCAAAGACACACAAAAAAGCTTGATATTAGGAAGACATGTTCTAGCCTTTCCTTGGCATGATAACTTTTTGCATGCAAGTTGTTATTTTTATGGAGGAATGAGCATTCAGCCATGTTAACTCCTCTAGCCTGCAGTCTGAAGTGGTGCAGCCCAGACACAGATTTACCTCCTCTAAGAGAACTACAGGCCCCTTGCAGGGGGGGCAGGGCAGCCAAGTACACTTGCCCTGTTTCTCAGAGGGCTAAGTTGGCTGGGGACCCCAGCTAAGGACAGACTTCCTTTTCGTTTGAGTTTATTACCTTATCCAAACACGTCTCCCACCCTGGGCCTCAGACAAGCTCCAAGGCACCTATATGAGGCTTCTTTCATTTTCTTTTCATTCTTCTGCGCCATCCCATGTTCCGACCCTCCTCTGAAGTAGAGTCCAGAATCAGTTAGGAAATTAGGCTTGAGTTGAGAGTGAATCTGAGAGTCTTAATTTGCCTCGGTGTGCAAGAGGGCGTAGCCAAATATGATGAGACAGCTAGTCCCAGTGAAAGCAGTTTGAAAACATGTTTAAAATTCACCAGCAGAAAACAAGTGACTGCAGGGAAAGTGCATGTTGGATAAAATGCAGCCATTGGTTTTCATATTAGTTTTGTTGGAATTGGCCCCTGCTCATATCTGGATACTCCATTTCACTGGCTGAAGTAATTAAGAACTTGTTTCTGAGGGTGGGTGGGTGTGGAACGGGAGAGAAGATTGTATGCATGGCAGAAGCTGCAGACTTGAATACATCTATTTACATATTGATTGCCAAATCTTTTGTTACATGTTAATATGGGTAGCTCTGAAGTACACACACACATAAACACACACATGCATGCACGCGCGCGCGCACACACACACACACACACACAATTATTCACCTCTAACCTTTAAAAATATGCTTTGTGTCCACAACTGTGTTTTGAGCCCAGGCACTGCAGGATTTTTAAATCTTCATTTGTCAGAATAACAGCATGTTTCACCCACCTTGTGATAAAGCTCTACCTCAGTCGCTCATCTTACAGATCAAACCAGTTTGCCATTTCACCACAAATCTTTTAAAGGATTTCTGCAAATCGTGAAGACAATGTCTTGGTACCTGTGGGGAGCTGTTCTACGTGAACTGCTTGTTAAACAGAGGCAGCCACTACGGCATGGGCAGCTGTTGTGATGCCCTCCAGATGTTGCTGAACCATCATTCCTGACCGTTGGCCATGCTTGCTGGGGCTGATGGGAGGGGGAATTTGTGCTGGAGGATTTCAATCATCTAATTCCTTGGTTTGAACTGTATGCTGTTTGAAGAAGTCCATAAGAGGGCCCAAACAGACCCATAAATACTTAGAAAAATATTTGAGCTTTCAAAATCAGACTTTCTTCTAAAGAATAAATAATTACATTTGGTTATCTTTGTTTTCAAAGAATGTTTTTGACCACTGGCCTAAATCTGAACTATAAATTCTCAACTCCTTTCAGACACAGATAAATGTGAAAACTATTTTTTTTTACATAAAACACATTTCCCTATCAAAACCATGTATGCTCACTTCCAGAGTAGATTAAATGTTTGCTGCTAATATATAATCCTATGATAACTATGTTTGTGACCCAGATGTAGATGATTGCTGAAACAACATCTGCCTTTCAAGGGAACCAGCTTAGTTTTTTGTTTTTTGTTTTTGTTACTTTCATTTTTTAGGAAAGTGGAAAAGGTTGGCAGCAGTGCTTAGAGCATGTGAAAGGGGAATAGGTACTAAACATCTCTGGCAGCAAAGTCTGTATATCTACATATTTTGAAAGTTAGGAATGTTTTGAAAACTGATGAACAAGATAATGGGAGATCAACAGCAGCTGAAGCTGGAGTCAGTGATGGGCAGGTAATGGCAGGCAGAGCCAACTAATGCTAGTTTCCCCCTATCCTCCTCCTTACAAGAGCAACATTGGGACCAAGGAAGAGGAAGCTGACAGCACTGCCACACTCTAGACTGGTTGTATGTAAGAATGTAGACAGGGAGGAGCTGGCTGGAGACAGACTGAGGTTGCTGAGACATTTGCCCTAATCGACCAGCCTCCACTGATGGTGAGCATGTGAAATGCAGACTTCATGAAGGGCATTGAAATAGTTCCATGAAGGAAATAACCAAAGCTAGGCTTGTGCTTGCCATTATTCATAGCATACTAAGAATGTAATGAGATGCTTGGGTAGGTGCTGCCGCACAAAATGCCCAATCTTGACATTGTGCAGAATGGTCTACCTCTTCTGCAGAACGTTGTGATCATTTGGGTATTTTGCAGGATGAGTCAATCTTTTAGGTATCCTGGTCCCAAGCTGTGTAGGGCTTTCTACAATACCAACACCTCGAACCAGGCCTGGAGATCTGTTGGAATACAGTAGCTCTGGATTTCTTGCATGGAGCAAGGAGTTGGACTACATGACCTACAAGACTTTGCTGAACTCTGTTCAGGCATGGGGCAATTTGCGCCTCTGCACATGCGCAAGCGCAAGCGGCGAAACCCGGAAGTAACCTGTTCTGGTACTTCCAGGTTGCCGCGGGACGTAACGTGAAAAGACACAACTTGAAGCGGGTGCAACATGAGGTATGACTGTACGTACTCTTGTTTGGAAGTTAGCAAGAGAATAAGCCATTTCTCACAGGCTGTGCTGTAGCTACAAAATAAATCATTCATATGTATTTAATTGTGAAATTTATGTTGTGTGTCATGGCTGTGCCAAGGTTTTTAGATGCCTTTATTTGAGGCACCTCACACACAAACATGGCTGTGTAGCTGCAAGAGTCTGCCAGTGATGTCCTATGGATATGTGGTGCTGGGAAGGTCTCTTTCACTAAAACACTTACTTTGTGCTCATTACAAAGAGGTAATTGTGCTCTTCATGGCTCCCCAGCAAGACCAACTATGTTTTGCATCTGGACTGAAGTGATACGAAGATGTCATGGGGAGTGTGTGACCCAGAAGATGTCCCTGGGAAGCACAACCAGCCCAGAACTGAGCAGAGAAGAAATATCAGAGTTGGGAGTAGAGATAGGCAGTTGCACAGCTCCTGTTACTACAAGAGATCCAGTAAGACCCCACCTGCCTCTCTATCTCTGTAGAGGGAGGATCCGTTCAGAAAGAAGGAAGGGACCTTTCCTTTTATGATGCATTCACACCCCACCTTTCCTTCAAGGAGCTCAAAGTGGCGTGCATGGCTCTCCCTGTCTCCATGTTATTTTCACAACAACCCTGTGAGGTAGGCTAGGCTGTAAATCAATGGCTGGCCCAAAGCTCACCCACTGAGCTTCATAGCCAAATGGACATTTGAACCCTGGCCTTCCAGGGCTTAGTCTTGACACTTTAACCACTATACCACACCAGTTAGTCTTTGCTCTTATATAGACTGGATTCAGTTTCATTAGATGTTTTGCCAGCTGACCAAGTGAGCTGGTTGAGTGTTCAATTTCTCTATCTCTTTCTGGCCACTGTTGCCATTAGGTCCAGAAGAAGAGGCTAGTGAGCATTGCCTGAGCATACTGCTGTATGGCTAGGGGCTCAAGCACCCAGGAAGTGGCACTGGACTGGATTTGTACCCTGTGAAGTGTTGGAGGGCATGGCCAGGTTCCTTTAGAACAGCCACAGTTATGCTGAAGGTTTCTTTTTCTTTAAAGCACCACAGGTCTTCAGTGCTTTAATGATGTTCTAGGTTATGTTGCTACTGATGAACATCTTTTGATGTTCCAGGTTTAATAATGCAAGCATTTCCTTAATTATTTATGGTCTCTGGTTTGTTCCATGCTAAGCTGTATAACGATGTGTTGCCACTTGACATTTTTGAAGTTAGCAGCACACGAGGATTAGCATATGATGATAAGTGCCTGGTTAATTCTGCATCTTTTAGGGAGCTTCTTTTTAGGCCAAGCATTCTTGAGACTGGTGCTGTTGCTTTGTATGTAGAAGAGCAGGGAAACTGCATAGGATGAATGTGCATCCATAATACTAGCATGCCTTCTGCGAACCTCCTTCAGATATGCATCATTTCTCGGACACAGGAACTACTCACCCAGTGCCTCCATCTTGCCAGGATTCAATACATCTAAAAATGCATTTATAGAGATCTATCTATAGATGTGGTTAGGCCTTTCACTGTGATACTGTTTCACCATGTAAATGATGTACTCATGCAAAATTTCTCTTTCCCCCTATTCTATTGCAGTAGCTTGCAATGATTAATAGCATGGTTTGTCTGCTTTTTTATTTATATGCTCAATGTAGTGACATATGGTAGTTCTGGGATTAAAAGATCTCTCTGTCTCTGGTACTAGCAAGAGAGGATTATTATGATTAATGCATTGAACCATTCAGCATATAGGAAGGGCCTTCTGGTGATTGTTTTTTTCAAATATGGCTAAGAATATGCATTTGTAATTGGTTGAGTGTTTAATGGGTAGCGAGGCTAGAAGTGTTGTGCTCCAGATTGCTGTTTTATCCCACCATCATCTGCATTTGCAAATGTTACTTATCAGAGAAAATATAGAGCTGCCTCAGTGAAATGGCATTTGGTATGTGAAGCATAATGGAGTTGGCGAATTTTGCAATATGAAGTGTTGGGCCTCCATTGTATTCTGTCAGCATGGCACTTACCCAGCTACTGCAAATGAAACAGCATTTGATTTATATATCTAAAGATCTTCCATTGCTAGGCAAATGGACGTTAGGGAATGGTATCACTTTCACACACAGGAAGATCAAGTAACTAAAATATCAACTTAGGAACTCAATTGTAATCATATCTGAATCATTTTATAACTCAAAAAGATTTGACATCTCATTCCATTTTTTTAAAAATTGTACTTTTATGAGTTATGGATCCTCATGTTGTTTAAGCTTGTGCCTTAGAGAAAATAAATAATAGAAGCGTGTCCCAGTTTTGAGGTGACATGCAGGATCATAGAATCACAGAGCGGGAAGGCTCCCTGAGGATCATCTAGTCCAACCCCATACAATACAGGAATATGCAGCTATCCCATATGGGGATTGAACCTGCAACCCAGGCCTTATCAGCACCACACTGTGACCAACTCAGCTATGTTCCTTTGTATGTTGAAATGTACATGTGTGAAGTTCCTGAGAATGTGAACTGTGGGTTGAAAGGCTACAAAAAATGACCCGTGCTTCAAAGCTCAGCTCATTCCCAAACTAACATGCATAGCCCCTAATTGGTATTCCCTCAGCTCTTCCTCCCTGCACCTGCAATATCATCCTCATGCAAAGGTCAATATCATTATCTTACATAGCTGTTGTAAGGTTTGCTGTGGCATCTTGTATGCAAAGAGCTTTGGGCATTTGTATTCCACTATGCAAAGTGTTATTATTTTACCAGCTATCAGCAGTAGTGCTATATATGTCCTACTCTTGGATATATTTAGCTGTGTATATTTAGCAGTGTAGATTTTAGTGTTATGTGCCAAAGCAAAATAAACAAAATCATCTTCCACACTTTCTCATTTCTGTAACTTGTTCATGTATTTCTAGCCGCTATACCCATAATTTCAATAGGTGCTTTTGTTAGAGACAGCTCGTCAAATCATGTGAATTGTGTGTATGGGGGGGGGGGGTATCACATTTTCTTTCCTTTAGAAATACCAAATGCTGTTAGGGCTTCTATGAATCCCATGGCTTGAATGGCTACACAGTGCTTAAATGGATTTATAGCTGCTCTTGATGTCAAAAACTAAGAGATGCTCTGCACCTGCTGTGCTTAAGCCACGTCCTTCTCAATATTTTGACTTTTCTCTTTACTCTGTGTTGTGCAAAATCCATATGGACAGCCATCAGGTTCAGAATGAATTCAAGACAAAGAAATGCCAGTGTTCAAATAAGATGAATATACTGATACTAAAACACACCCTACTAAGAGCACAACCGCAATGAACAAGTCCAGTGAAAAACATTTCAGGATAATTACAAAGCCAAAAGATGGCAAAAGATGAAAATATTTGCTTTCTGAGTAATTTGCCCTTAATAACTTTGAAGCAGTGTAACAAACAGCACTAGCATTGTTAGAAGTTCACTGGCAGAAAGATTGCCCCTTTCTTTGTCTTAGATATCTATGTAGATCACAACCATCTGCAAGTAGTTTTTGAAAGGAATGTGTGCTGATCAGTATTTGGCACCCTTCTAACTTAGTCCGTGGACTTTGTTTCCTGCTTATCCATTTATATGCTCTTATTCCTTTCCATTTATATGCTCTTAAAAGTATGCCATGCATTTTGTCAATGTTCTTCATCCAGTGGAATTCTTCAAATAACATTTATTGCCAGGCAGAGATCTAGTCTGTAGGACATGCCTCTTTTAATATAATTAATCTGAAAACTGGAAGAATATCAAGTATTGAAACCTGTTGTTTCTATGAAACTCTCCTACCACTTTGGTGCTCCCTTCTGTCCACCTCCCAGCTTTGAGTCTAAAGTAAATGGAATTTGGGGAGTTGCAACTGCACATTGGATTTTAAATTTCACAGTATTGACAGCTACTATAAATTTTTAGAAACCTTATTCATTAGACATGGAATGTGAGAGGGCAGATATGTGTGAACAGGAAACAACACCGAGGAGGTTAACCTTTTATATTTATAGAGCATGCTTCAAGTCTCTGGGTTTGCCAACTGCTGTCTTTTATGACATTAAAAACATAGGACAGTGTTAAATAAAACAAACAAAATAGGCAGAGTACACGCAGTGAACTCTGCCACAAAGCTAGGCTTGAATTTTGCTGAACAGGAGGCAGCTCTGTTCTGTATTTGATGGAATGTCATGGGGATATTGTGCTAAGAGTTTGATATTTCCCTTTTTATATGAAGTTGCATACATAAATTTTGATGTTGCAGATGTTTTGAAAAACGAGAGGCAACTATCTGCAACTATGGGAGTTTCTAAACAAGTCTGTTCATTTTTACAGCTTCCTCTGTTAGTCAAGCACTCTGAGACTTTTACAGCAGAAGGAAGGTGTGGTGCAGTGACAACTCTTCCAACTCTCACCCGCCCATAGCAAAGAAATTTGTCGGGAGGGAATCCCACAACCCAAGTCACACTGCTTCCACCAGGCCTGGGCATTGTTGGTGTATCTGTCTGATTTGTTTTGTTGCCTTTGTGACCTTCTGTGAGTGCTTGAAAGTCGCTTCACCCGCCTCTCAACAAATGCCCCATCATGTTCTCCTAATCATATTAAAAAATCCTAAAACAGGTATTAGACTGGGGTTAGGGTGGAATTGCTTCACATGTCCATAACCTGTCACATCAGTATTGAATATGGCATGCCTGGCATCTTATCAGGCAAAGAAAGAGTAAGAAGTTGGGGTTTTTCAAACCTTGGGGTCTTCAAACTATCAGTATTATGAGAGGACTTGAAGTGTATATCAGGATGTTAGACCATCATATTTAAAGTGGATTAAAGCAGTCTGTTGCTTTGGTGCTAAAAATCTATCTTTTTATAGTTTGGAAAAGGAAATACACTGAAAATGTGGGATGAATGAATTATAAATAGATTGACATGTAGACACCTAACAAACGAATCAGGATGACCATTAATTGTCATATAACCACCCTGTAAATTTCAGAATGAATACACATTAAGGCTGGACATAGTCTAACCACCAAATAAGCTTTGTACAAGCAAATCAGGATTAAAGCTGAACAGATAGTCTGGAGGAGTCCCATGAGCTTGTTGAATTTGACTGAGGATTACTATTAATATATCTAAATTTTGAGACCTATTGGAGATCTCAATACATGAAATCTGTTCAGCTTCATATCTCAAAGCTTCCTTTGTCACACAAGTTGAATTATATTACAATATCTAGCTATGCAATTGACACTTCCCTCCATAAATTGGCAGTAAATATAAATAATAAAATATTGCAGTAACCAAAAGGCTGGACAACTTGGGAAAAAGAGAAGCACAGAGCCATTCTAAATTAACTTGACATAATTAACATGAGCATGAATTCCCCGTAGGTCAGTAATCCTAAAGGGTGAAAAACACAGTTATCCGATTATAAATCCTGGCAGCTGTGAAGGGTAACAAATCAATAGGACAATAAAGATGTTGGATCATTGACAACTGGTTACTGAATATCATTTGTTTCTTTAAAAAAATTGATAAAGGAGAAACAATTTTGTACAAAATCAGTAAGTACTTGAAAATGTGTGTCAAAATGACTAAAACCATAACAGTTACCTTTGGTACACTTTAGTTTCATTGCATGTGCTTTTGGTATATTCGGTGGGTTGGACCCAGATTTAGGCCTTATTCACCCCAAAGCAGTAAACTGTGGTCAGAAACAAGCCATGGCTTATGGTGAATGAGCAACGTGTTAGTGCATGCTGCACAGTCATGCTTCCTTCACTCCCCCATTTGCAGGGAGCAGGGGACAAAACCATAGTGTGGATAACTTAGCGGTACATGCAAACTAGCTTTCATGGTTTATTTTTCCATACAAACTACAAAGTGCTAAACCAAAAGCAAACAGTAGCTTCCATTCATTATAGGTTCAGAAAGAAACAGAATACGAGTGTTGGTTCATACGTAATGCTAACTCAGCCCCTCCAAGCTTTGCTTATTGCCTTTGGAAAGGGAGAAGTGTGCAAGATTGAGTAGAATGTGCCAACCAGCATGGCGCTTCTCCTTTGTAGCAGTCGTTGTGGCTGCTGGTAATCTTATTTGTACCCTATCCATGGGATACAAGGCTGCCTTCAGATAACTTCCAAAGGTTGTATAGTTACTTATCTCCTTATCTCCTTTACATTTGATGGGAGGACGTTCCACAGAGCAGGCGCCACTACTGAGAAGGCGCTCTGCCTGGTTCCCATAGTTTGTTTCAGTGTATGGCTTACTGCTGCATGCAAACCAGACCATAGTCATGCTTGCCATAGACCAGCTGAAATAAATGGGACACCACTAATGTATGTCATCTTGATATCAGTTGGTCTCCACAATGCAATCCCAACTATGTCTACACAGGAAAGTCCTATTGAATTCATGGAGGCTTACTCCCAGGAAAGTGTGGTTAGGATTGTAGTCTAAATCTGGATCCAACCATGTGTCTATTTTTCTGGTGATAAATATAATTGTGTTTGTATTCTTGGCAAAGCTCCAATTGGCTGTGTGAGGCCTGCTTCTAAGATTTGTACTTTAGAGAGCATGGCTGCTTGAGCAAAAGGGTAGTGGCTCAAAGTGCCTAAAGGTTACTCAAATGCTGTAATTCTTTAGAATTACCAAAGGAATTCTATGATGCTATGACTCATTCACCTAATGCAGATTCAGAATGAACAAATATGCCATAGTTGCATATTTATTAAGTACCATATGATGATCTATTTTTTAAAAAACAAAGCACTACATATCTAGTAGCATTTGTGTGTTAAATACAAAATAATTGGCATTTTGAATTAATCATTTCATGTGAAAGTTTTTCTCCTCCTGCAATGCCCCCCCTCTCTCCTGGAAAGTACCAGGGTGTTAGCATGCAGCATTCTGAACTGTAGTGCTTTGGGCAAGCACCAAGGGATAATGTGAACAGTAGAAGGGTAGGGGGGGAAATCAAAACATTCAAAGGCATGCAGCTGGGTAATTCAATAACCCTTGTATGTGGAGGCATTTCACACAGAAGGACTTTAACTCTGCGCTAGTCAGGCTGCCTGTATGTCCCTTTCCCCCTCCCCATTCAATTTACATGCATAGCTGGCCTAGTAGGTGTAAAAATAGACAGGCAGCGCCTGAATTGGAAATGGTCACTGAATGCTGTCTGCAGTTGCTGAGGTTTCCCTTTGACACAGGGCAGCCTGCAGAAAGAAAACTCTGGCGAGGGGAGTTGAGGGGAGCAAAGCACGGGATCAGTAATTATCCTTCTGGATTGTTTACTCTGCCCCTTTGGAGTGTTTAGGACACTTCAAAGTCAAAACCACTTGCAGGAGAGTGAACGGGGAGGACTGATATGGGCAATGCACCCGTTTGCCAGGCTTGTCACACGGACAAGGGTGTGAGAGTGCAAGGAAACATACAAGATGTGGATAAAATTCCAGACTACTATGGATGCAACAACGAAGAAGCTAAGTATCCCGAGACACTGGTAAGTCTAAACAGACGACAAAGGGGGATAAATAGGCCTCTGTGACTGTGTAGAAAAGAAGAAGAAGAAGACCTTTTAGCAAGAGAACTCTTTGAACCTGCTTGGTAGAGACTGGCAATGCTGAGCAGTGAAATAGGGTCTGTGACTTTAAAAACTGCTGGTGGCTGGATTAAGATGGTCATTGTTGGGGATCTGTTGAAGAGCAAAGTAGCTCCTGGAATGTGTTTCCATGCATGTAAAATATAAGATTGTAAGTAGCAAAAAAACTCAGGAGATAGAGCTCCTAATAAATAAAAGAATGTCTTTTACTATATTTTTGTAAGTAGACATTCCAAAGAGACTGTACTGATGTCTCATTTGAGAACATAAAATCAATAAATTGCATTTGATGGACTGTGCTATTCCGTTAAGTATATTTTCCATAGTTTAGGAGATACATAAAGGCTCAATTACAGAAAAAAGTTCATTAAACAGGTCAATGTGATCTCTCATGTTGTCAGTGTCTGCAATTACTTAAGCCAAAACACAATTTTTCAAATATTTTATTCACTATATAAGTACTTAGCAGCCTAATCCCATGCATCTTTACTTGGAAGTAGGTTTTGATGAGCTCAGCAGGACTTACTTTCAAGTAAGTGTGTACATAGGACTGCAAGCTTAGTGAATTTAGCAGGAGGGGGAAATGCCACAAATGTATAATTTTAAAAATTGCATTCACATTTCAAGGTTAATTGTGCTGGCTCACTGCACTATTCTCCAGATTCAGCCAGCTCTACACACTTTCACTTGAAAGTAGTTTCATGTTCATCACAGAAATAAAACGTTTGCAGTAAGAAGTAAAGTCAGATGGAATCTGAGTAGAAATCATATAGCAAATGAAGACTATATATCACATATTTCATCAAATGTCAAAGCTGTTTAAGAAGAATATCTTTGGTATCAGTTCAAAAGTAGCACTCCCTTATAATGTATGGTTGCAATTTGCAACTTTGCATCAATGCAATCTCATTATGAGTGCCCACGTGGCATGTTTGTAACCCCACCCACAGATCTTTGATATTCCACTTCTCCTTGCTAGTTTCCTGTCAACAATTTAGCAAACATAATATTATTATTTTACATTTTCAATGTTAATGTGGCATGCATTTTTAACTGGTAAAAGCTAGTTGCTTGAAATTCTTCCCTTATTTCAATCACAAGCAAAGCTATTTTGTAAATACTTTATTGGGGATTTTTCTACTGCATTTTTGCATCACTCTGCTTGCCTTGAGAATTAAGAACAGTTAGATGCAGTTTCCCTTTGGAATTTAACTGAACAGTCTAGTTTACAGCAGCAGTTGAGTTCAGCAAGAGAAATTGAGGGGGAGGGAATCTGTAGGAATCTGCCCCTTGCCTGAAACCCTGGAGAGCTGGTGCCAGTCATTTTGGAGGAAAGGGTCATGGCTCAGTGATAGAGCACATGTTTTGCATGAAAAATAGTCCAGGTTCAGTCTCTGGCATCTCCAGGTAGGGCTATGAAAGAAACCATGGAGAGTCATTATTTGTCAGTGGACAAGTTTGGAATTTTCTGTTTGGAATTTCTGTACAAGTACAGTGCAGAGCAGTGCAAACCATGATTTCCACAATTTATGGGAGTTAGTTGCAGTACAGTCTGTATGATTTTGCAGTATTTTAGGTTCAGAATCACTGAAATGGGTAATACAGTTTATGAGGTGAATAGGTTTGTCATTTGGAATAGAATAAATGTTGTTATGGTTGAAATTCCATGAGATGGAGTGGTGTGAATCCTGTTTATAACATTTTATAGGAGTTAGTGCAGTACAGCAGGTCTGTTTGACTTGGTTATAAAATGTTGAAATGGGCTAATACAATTTAGTTGGTGCACAAGTTTCATTGGGAAGAAAAGGCAGTATGGTGATGGCTGAAAAGCTGTGAAATGTTGGTAACTTTGTCTTTCCTCCCATTGTAGCAATATCTGCTTATTGAAGCTTCAAATAGCTAATCTTTGCTGCAATTATGCACCTGTCATTGTAGTATTGCCCCATTTTGTTGTGCAGATATAAAGTCAAGGATCAAATTGAAGGGGCAGCTAAGGCTTTCTTAACAAAATAACAATAAAAAACATTCCTTCAGATACAGTATCTGAAGAAGTGTTCATGCGCACGAAAGCTCATACCAATAACAAACTTAGTTGGTCTCTAAGGTGCTACTGGAAGGAATTTTTTTATTTTGTTTCGACTATGGCAGACCAACACGGCTACCTACCTGTAACTGAGGCTTTCTTAGTTGTGGTTGGACTCCAGCTCCCAGCAGCCCCAACCAGCATGGCCATTGATCAGGGTTGATGAGAGTTGTAGCCCAAAAACATCTGGAGGACCTCACATTAACCATCCAGCAAACAATAATATTACGCTGCCATCACATTTTCAAATTTGGAAGAAGTACAAAGGGTAGGGTGAAGGGTTGATAAAGGAACGTGAAGGCAAAATGAGTCTCCTTCATGCCTGCTGCACACACAAATCCTTGGATTGGATTCCTTCCACATGTGCACATTGCGAAGCAGGAGATTTTCTGCCCACCCCTATCCCCAGAGGGGGTATTGTACAGGCAGCCCCATTTTCCTTGTACAGATTGCTCCTTGTTGTATTGGGGCCAGCTGATGTGTTTGGAATGGAAATACAAAGTCACAAAAGTACTCTAATCGAACATAAAAGGTAAAGGGACCCCTGACCATTAGGTCCAGTTGTGGCCAACTCTGGGGTTGCAGCACTCATCTCGCTTTATTGGCCGGGGGAGCCGGCGTACAGCTTCCAGGTCATGTGGCCAGCATGACTAAGCCGCTTTTGGTGAACCAGAGCAGCGCACGGAAACGCTGTTTACCTTCCCGCTGGAGTGGTACCTATTTATCTACTTGCATTTTGATGTGCTTTCAAACTGCTAGGTTGGCAGGACTAATCGAACATACTTTCAGTTTAATCATGGATTGAAAAGAGTTGCCTTAAAACCAACTAACAGTGAATAGTGTTTGGCTTGGATTCTGATGAAGGACTTTCTTCTGATAGAGGACGTTCCTCTGCATCTAAGTCCTTGTGTATAGGTTGTAGTTGATTTCTCCCTTATAGTCACTGTCCCCCTCGAGACGAATGCCAACAGCATGATATTTTTTATGTTTTCAGGAACAGCGATTGGAAATCTTGACACAAAGCAACCTATTTCATCTCAGGTCAAGTAGTTTTTATGTGTCATACTGCTTGCTGAGAAAGTGTCCACAACTTCCTCAGTTCACACAAATACTGCATTCATTTTGTAAAATTAAGATGGCACTTATCTCCCAGGCTCCTTTTTGTGTGTGTATTTTTTATTTTTTTTAATGTGGCTTGAGAAATCCTACAAATGTCAGTGAAAGCTAGATTGCCAAATGATTACAGTAGATTTATGGGAGAGCTTTAAGGGTTAGATTTATACAGCTGCTTGTTAAATATTTTTCATCAGTATTATTTGCTGATATTAACTACTCCTTGCATTGGCTTTAGCAAAGTAATTTAGCATATGCTTAATTCAGTGAGATTTTGCATCCAATTTGTAGTCAAGAATGGTAAAGAATATGTGTTGGAAAAGTTGTGTAGTTTATCCACATGGAAAGAGGTAAGTGTATGATGTAGGCACTGGAATGGTCTTTCAAAAAGTTACTATTAGCATCCATTTGGAATATAAAATAGAAATAATAGGCTTGGCTCAGAAGAAGGGAACTATTTTTTAATGTTTGATGTTTTACTATGTTTAATATATGCTGTAAGCAGCCCAGAAAGGCTGGTGTATAGTAGTAGTAGTAGTAGTAGTTGTTAAAGGCAAGTACTGAATAAAAGGCTTGTAAACAAACCCAAGTTTTTAATCAGAAGGAAGTTACAGTAGCTTTGAAACTGCAAAGCTATACTGGAGAAGAGAGGCTAGGGAAGTCAACAGAAGGTTAATTTTAAAAGTATTGTACATCAAAATTTTATATGGAAAGAGTTAACCAGGCTTCTACATTACTCCTACTTTGAAAATTGCTGCTGTTCAAATTATTATTGTTATTATTAATAATAATATTATTATTTGCATATTCTAATATTTTAAAATGCTATGGGTGGTTGTAACTGCCAAGTAAAACCTGCATATGTCTTAACTATGAGAAATCACATCTTCCTGAAAGGTAACCAGATAGTCAGTATGAGATATTCTTGTTTCATAAGGAACATTTTTATTCCTTGTACTCAGTTCACTTGAAGCTTGGTGTCCTTATACTTGACCTGTTCCTTCTAATCCCTCACTGGGCTTTCAGTGCTGCATAAAGCAACTAAGAATCAGGAGACAGTCCCATACTTTCCTGCCTCCTTCAAATACATTTCCACCCTTGCCTCCAGTTTCACTGCCAAATGCACTCCCAGCCATGTTGTTTGAATTCTGTGTGGCTGCTCATCTGACAGCTGAAGGTTGGAAGGTTCCTGGCAGCCCCGCCAGCTTGGCCGCACAGTCCCTGTCCCTTCAGCATTGGTATTTACCAATCTCAAGGCAAGAAGAAAGCACTTAATCCAGTGTTTCTCAAACTTCGGTCTCCAGCTACACCTGCCTGCAACAGGTCCTCCCTCTACCTGCTTTCACAAAACAAAACAGATACGTGCACAGATGCAAGGAGGTAGGGAACCAGAGTCATTATGAGGCAGGTGGGGGGTAAACTTTGGCCCTCCAGATGTTGCTGAACTGTGCCTCACATCATCCCCAGAAAACATGGCCAAGGCTGATGGGAGTTATTTCTCCAACAACATCTGGAAGGTCAAAGGTTCTCCATACCTGCTAAAAAAGAATCCTCCTTTCACTTTTACCACCTTCAGGCCACTTCTTATCAGTGACAAAAATATCCAGAAATTGTGATGTGGCAGCACTAGAAGAGGGGCACAGCAGTAGCAGCCTGTGGGGCTGTGTGGGTCAGACTGTGATGCTCTCCCACCTTTTGAACATGCCAGGTCCCTGCTGCTTGTTGAGCAAGGCAGAGGGGCCAAGGCAGCAGGAGCTCAAGGTTGGCCCTGCAGCAGAGCCAATCCATTGCTCCCAGTCTTGCATCCATTCTGTGCCTGCCCTGTGCTGGCCTCCCACTTCTTGCCCCCCCTCCCCCTCTCAGTGCGTGGCAGTGAGCCAGAAAAGAAC
The DNA here is from genome assembly GCF_951804945.1 of Podarcis cretensis. Lineage (NCBI taxonomy): Eukaryota > Metazoa > Chordata > Lepidosauria > Squamata > Lacertidae > Podarcis > Podarcis cretensis. The sequence continues at coordinate 26,982,298 of NC_137178.1, forward strand.
CTTAAAAACACACATGAACAATAGTTCCTTCTTGTGGTGCCATTTGACTGTGCGGTAAAAGCTGGAAGTTCCTTACCTTTATTCTGAAGATGGAAGGAGAAAACATGCAGTTCTGCATTACCTATCAATTAAGTATTTCTGACTGTCATGTAATATGTTTTCTTCTGGCTACAACTGAACCAATGACTCGGGTAATGTGATCTGAGCTCTCAACATGCAACCTGAAAATTAATGTCACTTAGAAGTAAGGGTGACTCTCCATTGCCAAATCCAGGGGGAATGCAAAGACGTTCCAGGGATCCTTCAGTGTTGGCTGACCCCAGCGCCACAGGCACAGCAAGAGATAAACACGTTAAGGTGGATTAAGGACAGTTTTCGTTTGTAACTGTGGAGACCTCATCTTGCAAATTAGTGGCATGAAAAGAAATGCAAGGCAGCAGTGGAGGTTTGAATATATGGGACACAAAAAATACTTCTTAAAGTCAACAACCAACATTAAATTAATAGTCATTCTTAATTTCTATATGCAGAGCAATAAGTTTAGGAAGCAAACAATTATTTATTTATTTATTTATTTATTTATTTATTTATGCATGCATGCATGCATGCTCTCTCAAGGACAGAAGCGGGAAACTTCTAGTCTGGCCCTCTAGGTCACACTGTCTGGTCCTTGGAATTTTTGCCAGGATGACACCACCACCCCCACAGCCTCACCTTTCACTCTCTTTGGTTGTTTTTGCCTGGCCTGAATGTGCCATTGAATTCTGATGATGTTTCTTGCTTGTCTGGAAAGAAAGGGGTGTGTGAGTGTGTAGCCTGCTGCAGAATGGAAACATTTGCATTTATTGCTTTGCCTACTTTTGCCTCTGGCCCCTGTAAAGTTGCCCTGAAGGGATTGTGGCCCTTGGAGTGAAAATATTCTCTGCTCAAGGAAGAAGCACAGTTTTTGTTGTTTTAAAGAAAAGAACGGGTAGAGTTTTTTGCATGCTCAGCTTTGAATTTGTTAATAAAAAGAAATAATGTTCATCATACTCTACCAAGAGAGACATCTGTGTGGGGAAGCAAGCTTCTATATGTGGATTCTGTCACTCGGTTGAGAACCACATGTGCACACTTAAAGAAGATGTATCATCTGTTGTGTTTTCACACACCTCAGCTCCACACTAGCCTGGGCTTGACATCATTGTGGATGATGATGATGATTTATATACCACCCTATACCCAAAGCTCTAAGGGCGGTTCACAGAATAAAATAAAATCAAAATATAAAACCATACTGCCTCTGTTCCACTGGTTATCCTGGAAGCAAGAATTCTGGTTTCTTTTTGTGTAAACACTTATGTGTGTGTGCATAGGGACCTCTCCACATGATGAGGTTTCCTGCTTTTGCAGGTTATGCAGCCCAGCTGTGCAGACCCTTGGTGCATTCAGCTATATGGGGGGTGTTCTACAGATGTGCTAATGAACATGGATTGATTAGAGCAGAGTTCACCATTACAGCAGCACTCTGCCCCCAAGCCATGCTCATTTCCCCCCTATTGAATGCTTGCAAGGCAATGTCAACCAATAAAGAACTGTGAAAAAAATGCAGCAATATTGTTTAAATGCAACATTGCCATACTTTATCATGAAAAGTATGTGCTCTGTGGTATAGCGCGAAAGCACAAAAAACCAGGTTTCATCATCGATTTCTGCTTTCAGTTTCTGCGCTTGTAATAAGAGAGTCTGCTGCATTGCACAAAGTCTTCTCTGGCAGTAGATCGCCTCGCTTTCAAGTGTTTGACAGACACTGCTGCTGTGTCATGGTTACAGAGCTTCACTGGCTGATGTTGAATGCTAGAAAAAGACTCCTGCAATGCCTTTTTCTCCTCCTTGCAGTGTGTTAAGTAGGGTGGTCTGGTTTCTTGATACTGAGGAGCCTGTAATATACACCAGGATCTCCTTAAAGTATTTCTATATCTTTGTATTCTGGGGTAAAATCCAGAGTACAGTGAGCAGAGAATCAGTGTTGTTTTCTTATTTCTCTCAGGGGGAAGGGCTGTATTAGAATGTTTTTTAAAGTTTGCAATCCCATTTTCAGCCTTAATTTTCCATTTCTAGGTGCAGGAATATGTGCATTAAGTGTGGTATAAGGTCAGAACAGCATGACTGTCCTTTGCCCATGGTTTCACCTTCCTTCCTTTCTCATGGACAGGTGTACTTTACTGGGGTATTCATAGTACTACCCCAGTGGAAGTGGACCAGGACAAATCCTCCAAGTGCCTTTTTGGCAGGTCCAAACAAGAAAGAATTATTTTACATCCTGTTTCCCCCCCAAACCAGGAGTGTCTCCAGGTTTGTGAGGGGACCATAGCAACATGACCACTGAGGACCCCCACTTTCACCAGTGGGCACCTAGCAGAGTTCTGATTAGCGCTGGGCAGGGAACAATGATTTAAGTTTCCACAGTGCCCCTGACATATCATTATTCTTTACCTTTCTTCTTGGAAATAGATCATTTGACAAACTCCCCAACTGGGGACTCACAATTACATTTGCCTATCAGTGCATAGACGTGCTCCTTGTGTGGTTGTGTTTTTTGAGCAATCTGCCCTTCAGTTGTGTGTGGGAGGGATTAATAGCAACACTGTGAAATTAAGGCGGCAGTTACAAACACTTTTACGTTGTATTTTGTCTCAATGGGGAAGTTTATTGTTTTGTTTTTATTATGTATTTTGATCTTGTATTTTTATGCCGTAAACCACTATAAGATCTTTGGATGAAGGGCAATATACAAATCAGATAGATAGATAGATGATAGATAGATAGATAGATAGATAGATAGATAGATAGATAGAGGGCAATATACAAATCAGATAGATAGATAGATGATAGATAGATAGATAGATAGATAGATAGAGGGCAATATACAAATCAGATAGATAGATAGATAGATAGATAGACAGACAGACAGAAAGAAAGAACTTACTGGGACTTGTTTCTGAGTAAGCATGGGTAGGATAGTGCTTCACATGGTAGTATACGTGGACAAATATTCTCTTGTCTGTACATATAGCAATGAAACACTTTGAAGCTTTCTGAGCGTTTATCTAAGTCTTTGATTGAGTAGCTGTGATACCACGGAAGAGATTAATGTTCTATCTGCTGGGAAACGAGGTCCATCTGACCAACATTATCCCTTTCTTAAGGAAGCAAAAGTCAATTGGAGCTGGGAGAAAACCCTTCACACAGGGTTGATTTTTGGGGGTGGGGGCATTGTGTCCTGTTGATAGAAAGGGGCAATGAAGTGGAGCCCTAAGGAGTAATGGGGCACACAATACAAGCAAGCCAAGAAAATAGTGAATCTTACGCCTTGGGAGGCAAAATGGCTACAAAAGAGAAGACAGTAAGCTGTGTAGCTTGACCCTGAGGGAATGATGTGTGGAGGAGACAGAGGAATGAATCAGGGCTGGGAGTTGATGGTGGAAGGGATCAATGAGATTGGAGTGACAAAAACCTTAAAGAAGATCTGTGTGCTGTTGATCAAGGTGAGGGAAAAGAGATGGGAGATGCTTGTGGACAGCAACTATGAAGGGCGAGCTCAGGGCTGGGGTACCTGTAGCCATTCATTATTGGCTGTGCTTTCTGGGACTGATAAGACCTGGCGTCTAACAACAACTGGAGTGTCACAGGTTTCCCATCCCTGGCTTAGATAGACACAGAAGGAAAGGACAAAGTTTGACCTAATCTGTTGTAATAACCAGCCAGATCTTAGTCTTTTGTTCTCTTGTGAATCAGTTGAATCATGTGAAAAGCAAAGTATATTATCATAATTAGGCATTTTGACAAGATTATAACAGGTGTGAGTAACTGTAGTGGTGGTAATTTTGTTTTGTTTTGTTTTTATAAAGATTTTTATTAAATTTTAGAAAAGACAACAAACATAAGAAAAAACAAGAACAAATACACACAAATACAAAATTATAAAATACATAAAAAATAAAGAAAAAATAGTTTCAAAAAAGAAAAGAAAAAACACATTTTTTAAAAAAAGAGAAAAAACACAAAAATCCCTCTTTTTGCTTCTCATCTTTGATTCACTTATTTTTTTGACTTCCTCACATCTCCCTCTTTTGTATCCCTGTTGCAAATTAATTCAGCAAATTCATATCCAATTTATTTGTCTAATTATCCATCCAATCTTATTTTTAACATCGTTGCTAGAACCCCTTCAGTTCATTTCAATGCCATTAACTTTCAAAAATTTTACAATATTTCTGTAAATAAATTTTAAATTTCTTCCAGTCTTCTTCCACCAACTCTTCTCCCTGGTCTCGGATTCTGCCAGTCATTTCCGCCATTTCCATATATTCTATTACTTGAGTCTGCCATTCTTCCAGAGTGGGTAGATATTGTGTCTTCCAATGCTTTGCGATGAGTATTCTTGCTGCTGCTGTTGCATACATAAAAAAATTTCTATCCTTCTTTAACACCAATTGGCCGACTATGGCCAGGAGAAAGGTCTCTGGTTTCTTAGGGAAAGTGTACTTAAGTACCTTTTTTAGTTCATTATATATCGTCTCCCAGAAAGCCTTAATCCTTGGGCACGTCCACCAAAGGTGAAAGAATGTACCTTCTGTTTCTTTACATTTCCAACATTTGTTATCGGGCAAATGATATATTTTTGCAAGTTTGATTGGGGTCATGTACCACCTATACATCATTTTCATAATGTTCTCTCTTAGGGCATTACATGCCGTAAATTTAATCCCGGTGGTCCACAACTTCTCCCAGTCAGCAAACATAATGTTATATCCTATATCTTGTGCCCATTTTATCATAGCAGATTTTACCATTTCTTCCTCAGTGTTCCATTTCAACAGCAAATTATACATTCTTGATAGTAGCATTGGGTTCTAACAATTCTGTCTCTAACTTTGATTTTTCCACCTGGAAACCCACTTTTTTATCCTGATTATAGGCCTCTCTTATTTGAAAATAATGTAGCCAGTCTCGCACCTTATCTTTAAGCTTGTCGTAACTCTGCAATTTCAATTTATCACCTTCCTGTTCCAAAATTTCCCAGTATTTTGGCCATTTAGTCTCCATATTAAGTTTTTTCAAAGCTTTCGCTTCCATAGGTGAGAGCCACCTTGGGGTTTTACTTTCCAAAAAGTCTTTATATCTCAACCATACATTAAACAATGCTTTCCTGACAATATGGTTTTTAAAAGCCTTGTGTACTTTAACCTTGCCATACCACAAATATGCATGCCACCCAAATACATTGTCATAACCTTCAAGATCTAAGATGTCTGTGTTCTCAAGAAGTAGCCATTCCTTCAACCAGCAAAAAGCTGCTGATTCATAATAAAGTTTCAAATCTGGCAGGGCAAATCCCCCTCTATCTTTAGCATCCGTAAGTATCTTAAATTTTATTCTGGGCTTTTTGCCCTGCCAGACAAATCTAGAAATATCTCTTTGCCACCTCTTGAAACAATCCATCTTGTCAATAATTTGCAAAGATTGAAACAAAAACAGCATTCTCGGCAATACATTCATCTTAATAACATCAATTCGATCTAGCAAGCTAGTAATTTTGTATCTTTTGGATGCTATTTTGTTTTTTGTTTTTTACTGATCACTTATATTTCTACCTGGGGGAAAAATCATAATTATTTTTGGCTCAACTTAGACTGTGTTCTCACAAATTTTTGCTGCTCAAATCCACATTAAACCATTCGACCGGTTCAAACATTGCTTCATACATACACTTAATGCTGCCTCAATGTTGCCACGCTTCCTTGCTCCTTTTTTCCAGATGTCCACACATTAGCCAGATCTTTGCAGGTGCAGAACAGCTGTATGTGTATTGGTACGCTTTCAAATTTCCAGCTAAGGTACAGTAGTTGGGGGGCAATGACAGTGAGGTGCAACAGGGTTGAAGATATTTTGGGAAAACATTGTTGAGAAATATTGGTAAAATATTTGATTATTGGCTTTCCGTATAGTTACATGCACACCACAGCATTGGTAAATAATCTGTATTAGCATAGGGATGCCCAAATCCGGAGTGCAAATTATTGGTCTTACTTGTTCTGTGTACCTTTGAAGAAGAAATGTAATAGTATCCTCTTGCTTATTTTCACAGTCTGACAGCAATGCAAGCTTCCTCAGAGCTGCCAGGGCTGGCAATCTGGACAAAGTTGTGGAATATCTGAAGGGAGGAATAGACATCAATACATGTAATCAGGTAAGTGGCTCATGATTTACAGATTTTGGCATAATATGCAAGTGGGAACTGCATAAGGAACTGGGTAGAAGGAAGAAGGGAAGGAGTGTTTTTTTCTTTTGCTGGCCTTTCCTTCCCCCTACATTGAATTGAGTGCTGAAGGTGGGGTGGAAAGATATTCCTGTGAGCCACACACACACACACACACACACACACACACAATTCTCACTGTTTTATCTACAATTTTATTATGTGAATTGTTAAACAAACAAACAAACAAAAAACAAACAAACAAATATAGTTTTTATTGATTTCCAATGTATAACAACAAAAAGAGAAAGAAAAACTCCCAATTTAGCTCAGTCTCCAGTCCAGTCCAGGACAGATCAGTCTATTTAAGTTTGCCAAAGCCCAGTCTGTGATTTCAGTGGCTGCCATTATTCGTGGTTATCAGGAGAGGAATATTTAAATAGAGTCTCTATATTGTGACTGCATAGTTAATGAGTACTATAAACATGATAAATAACAACAAAAGGTTGCCGCTCGTTCTCCATTTACATGGAGATTAATAGTAAAACAGTAGCTCAGAATAGGCTTAAATTAGTTAACAGGCAGTTCTTCTTATAGAGAAATTTCCTTTTGACTCCATCCATATTCTGATCGCAAGCAAGACAGAACACCTGGGTCTCTCCTTAAAAAAGGAGAGAAATAAAGCATATTTTATTGATTTTTATGGAAATTGGAAAGCTTCTGTTTTGCTCTTGGGCATGGTGTGTCCCTTTTGCTTTCTACAAATCAAGTGTATCTTCCTCCACAATGCACCTGGTGTTCAGTGATCCCAAGTGCGGAAGTCTGAGGTTTCCCTTGCTATTTCTGTGTAGCATCAGGCAGCAAGTAAACACTTTGTAGGGTATTTTTAGAGGGAAGCTCAATGTGTGTTGGAGCAGATAGAATCAAGTAGCTAATGGACATCTGCAGTAATCAGAACTGCTCAAATGCTAACTAGTTTGTTTCATACTGGGCACAGCCTCAGTGCTTGCAAAGGATCATGCATTTGCTTTATTTCAAATCTATACAAGTGAATTGAGAAAGAAAAAAATAGTTTTTTTAAAAAACCCGATATGGGGATTGACATCTTAAGTACCGTATTTTTCGCTCTATAGGATGCACCCAACCATAGGGCGCACCTTGTTTTAGAGGGGGAGAACAAGAAAAAAAATTCTCCCCCTCTCTGCTCAGCGACCCTTCAGCGAAGCGGCAGGAAAAACGGAGCCCCTTTCATTTCTCCTCCCACTTCGTTGAAGGGGCGCTGTGCAGCTCTCCCTCTCTGCTGAAGCCGGGAGAGTCTTGCTCTCCCGGCTTCAGCAAAAGGAACCCGAAGCCTTTGGAGTGCAGCGTTGAGTTCCCGCTTCACTCCGAAGGCTTCAGGCAGCTATCCCTTAAGCCTGGAGAGCAAGAGGGGTCAATGCGCACCGACCCCTCTTGCTCTCCAGGCTTCAGCGGAAGCAACACATAGCCTCTGGAGCATGGAGGGAGCGCTCCCTCTGCGCTTTGGAGGCTTCGCGTTGCTATCGCTGAAGCCAAGGAGCCTGCATTTGCTCCATAGGATGCATACACATTTCCCCTTAATTTTTGGAGGGGGAAAAGTGCGTCCTATAGAGCGAAAAATATGGTATCTTTATGTGGGAGTAACCCATACAAAGTTCAGTGGGAATTACTCCCCATTATTATGTTAGCTGATCTGAGATATTTTATCTGAAGAGAATTGTGTTTGCTGTATGGATATGACATACCAGTGCTATGATCAGATGAGCACTTGGTCAATGTTCTTTGTATGGATCAAACTAGATGTATGATCCATGTCATGCAGCATTCCAGAACAGACACTTCAATTTTGCCAAGATCAAGCACTGTAGTGCAGCTGATGTGATGTTAGTTTAGGCCTAGGACCAGGGGGTCAAAGCTGTATGCTCTCTTTGTCAAACACAATTTTTGATGTTCAGAGAGGATGAGTTGTTAAAATAATTGTTTGCCATGTTTAATGTGTTTTCACACTTTCTCAGCCTGTGTGTAAGTAGAAGTTATTGATGTGTATTTTGTCCCTCTCTAATTACATAATATCCACTTCCCTCTAGTTACCAAATCTCACATTTGCTACATTTTTGATTGAAAGTACATTTGAAAAAGGATATAATAGCAAATGTCTTGGCTTCCCATACAGCCTACTTGCTTTATCCTTAAAGCAAACAGATACTTCATTAATGCTCATTCTGAAGAAACACTAGGCAATCGTATATTCTTAGTTTTATTCTCATTTTTTTACAGATAATAGGGTGGATGTAAAATGGGAATGGCTTTACACAAGTTCAGGGCTGCTTTGCCATGAGGGCTATGTTTTACCTTCACTTCCTGAGGCAATATGCCTCATTATTTATACCCTTTGTTGAGAATCACACTTGAGGATAGTCCTGTTTCACTAGGGTCCTGCCTATATGCTTTCCATAAGTACATTGTACACTTCGTAATGACTTCATGCTATGAAGTGGTTTTAAATTGGTTAAATAAAAAATAAAATAAAACCTGGTTAGCCACTCGGTGAACAGGATACTGGGCTAAATGGGCCTCTGATCTGATCCAGCAGAGCTTTTCTTATGTTCTTATTCTTCCATGTGTCTAAAGAAAAACTGATCCTGCAGATAGCTCAGTCTGGACAGCACAAGACTCTTAATCTCAGGGTTGTGGGTTGAAGCCACATATTGGGCAAAATATTCCTGCCTTGCAGGGGTTGGACTACATCATCCTTGTGGTCCCTTCCAACTCTACAATTCTGTGATTCTTCAATTCCTGCTGTAATTGAAGGTATCTGATAAAATAGCATGGCGTTTGCAAAATCTCAGATATGGATATAGGCTTTTTATCTAAACTAGCAATCTTTTTGCTGTTTTTTTTTTAATATGGGAAAGGGAATCCCTGGTCGTTTCTTCAAAGGACCAGTACCACTTTTCCTAGGTCACTCACAGAGCAGCGTGCCCTTGTAATTAAATTGCAAACTCCTCCCACATCTGATCACCTGAAGAACTGACATTGTTTACAGATGGAATTACTCCATGGCGACAGAGATGCTAGGAAATAATCACCGCTTAGTTATGATGCACTTGTCCTCACTTGGAACCACTTGCAACCATGAGTCCTGGGTTGTGTAAACAAATACAGGGCTAAAGTTAGTTAAGAGGGTGCTGTATCTAAGATAAAAGTGATCACGTGAAAAAGCCTGCCATTAGCCAAGCCCTACTCTTTTCTTTTCTCTTCCTTCCATCATTTTCTCCTTCCCTTTCTGTAGGTTCACGACACTATTTTTTTTGTAGAATCTAGAGTGGGCTCTTCATTGAAAGGCTCACAGAACATTGAACCTTGTGTTCTGTTGCTGAAAGACTTTATTATTATTATTATTATTATGCCCAGACCTCCAGAATAGACCGGTGGATAATGGGGAAATCAACATGAGTCTTTCCCTCTGTGGTTTTCTGCTGCCTTGATCCATTTAATCAGATAAAACAGCATTTGGTTTCCGGCCAGCCTCTTTTCTAAATAGGTTGGATTGTGCCCAGCTGACCTTTTGCTGTTTCCACTGATCATTAAAACTGAATAGATCCTTTAATGTAATCTGTACAGTATTGTGTCAATTCATTTAATGCTGAATTCCAAGGTCTATAGTTGTAAGTAAATCTGCTAGATTTCCTGTTTTAGCCAGGTGTGCTAGTAAGGCATTTGGGGGATCCTAAGTAGGCTTACTTTATTTATTCGTACTCATTTATTAAAATATTTTATCCCATGTGGAGGTTTTATCCCATAGAAATTAACTGGACCTACTTCAAAATAAATAAATATCTTTTGAATATTTTAAAATATCTGTTTTTATTCATACTTCTATTGTTTTCTTTTATATTTTTCTGAACAGCTTAGATGTTTCCTTACAAACAAGGCTCATACTGACCAAAAAGAAGGCCTATTTGCTCCTATCCCTTTAACAATAGTTTAATTTTCAGAAATCAGCTGGTTAAGCTTTTGACAGCATGGGAATTATCACCTCCTAATGCATGCTGCATATATTAAAGGCAGACCTACAGTGACCAGTTGACCAAGTGCAAGGAGATTGAGGATCCAGAATCCCTTAACATACTATGGCACCTAGAATTCTTTGAGGGAAGAAATGTACTTTATTGGGCTTTATAGTGGCATGCAGCCTTTAGGCCTCTGTATGTATGGTGGAGTTATTCATTACTGGGAGTGGGGATTATTCACATGATTTTTTGGAATAAAACTTTTGTTTGATCCAGAAGTGGTTATATTAGGATTTCCCCAAGATCAAGCAGATAAAATAATAAACTTCTCTCACTTGGAATCTATTTATAGTAGCCAGAAAAACTATGACAAAGTTTTGGATATTTAGGTATATTCTGGGACGGTCAGAGTGGTTTACTGCTATATAAATAATAAAAGTAATAGCAGTTGTTGGATATACTAGAGCCATTTCATTTTCATTGGGTGCGAATAAAGTGGCTGCTTTTGGCAGCTAGAATTTAAATAATAATAATAATAATAATAATAATAATAATAATAATTTATTATTTATACCCCGCCCATCTGGCTGGGCCTCCCCAGCCACTCTGGGCGGCTTCCATAAAAACCAAAAATACAGTAAAATATCACACGTTAAATATCCGTGTTTGAGAAATTATCTGATTTCTTATTTGTTTACAAAGAGCCACCATCCCTTTAAGTCTGCGTATCTGATAGAGGAGGTGTTGTTTTATTTTAAGAATTGTTTATGTAGTCTGCTGTAGAGCTGAGCGGATAGTACCGTATTTTTTGCTCCATAAGACACACTTTTTCCCTCCTAAAAAGTAAGGAGAAATGTGTGTGTGTCTTATGGAGCGAATGCAGGCTGCGCAGCTATCACTGAAGCTAGCCCAGCAAGAGTGAGAGCTGCACAGTGCCTCTTGTTCTGCTGGCTTCCCAGTGAAGTGGGAGGAGGAATGGAAGGGAGCCCTTACAGAGCCCCTTCCATTCCTCCTCCCGCTTCGCTGAAGAGAGCTATGCAGCGCCTCTTGTTCTGCTGGCTTCAGCGATAGCTGCGCAACTTGCTCTGGCTTTTCAGGAAGGTGGGAGAAAGGACAGAGGGCAGCCTGTCAGTCCCTTCTCCCACCTCCCGGAAAAGCCAACAAGAGCCACGCCAAGCGAGCGTGTCTGCGGCTCTTGCTGGCTTTTCTTGTTTTCCTCCTCTAAAAACTAGGTGCATCTTATGGTCGGGTGCATCTTATAGAGCGAAAAATATGGTAAATAGTTTTAACAAACAAATATGTGAAATGGGCAAGCCGGGTAACTCTGAGCACAGGGAGGGCCAAGAAGACTTTTCAACACTTGAATGGACAGAAATGAGAGAAACCCCATCCAATGCTTGTTTTATATACTGCACTCAGAGGTTCGCTTCAAGTAGACTTTGGGAGGTTTAAATGAGGGTGCTACTATGTAGACTCCTTTGAACTTCCTGAAACCTACCCATTTTGAGATCAGTACATCAGTTGGATAGGGAGAGGTCATAGAGATTAGAAATCTGTCCAACCTTGTGTTTGCTAGGCAGCTTCCTTTGTGTCTCCCCCACACTCCCATGGGAAATGGGTGGGCAGAGTCTATGAGATTTCAAAGGTATCTCCTTCTGTGCCTCAAAATTTCTTAATTATATTTGCAAATGTTGAGAGAGATGTGTAGGTGTTTGTGCGGTGGACGTGGTGGACGGCATGACCATGCATACTTTGGATGTGGGACCTGGAGCTTCATATGTGACTGGGATGAGACAACAGCCCAGTCTCTGACTGGCAGTGGCTGTGCCAGCTGAGGACTTTTTAGCTGCTGATGTCTGTGCTTGCAGCTAAGATTTTCTGTATTCAAAGCCTGTGCTATACCACTAGGGTTTTACCCCTTTAAGAAGGGCCAAATGGGAGTTTGTGATTAATGTGAGGATTGTTGTTTTTTGTTTTTTCCTTGCAGAATGGACTCAATGCTCTACACCTGGCTGCCAAAGAAGGCCATGTGGGGCTGGTTCAGGAACTTCTGGAAAGAGGTTCTGCGGTGGACTCTGCTACTAAGGTAATATATTCACTGTATCATTATATATAAATGGTTCTATGTGTGTGTGTATGTGCACGCGCACGCGCACACACATACACATACACACACACACTGAAATAGAGCAAGGGTAGACAATGTGGTTGGACTACAGCTTTGATCAGTGACATGGTCAGGTTAGGGATGATGGGAGCTGTAGTACAGTAATGTTTACTTATTTAGAGCATTTGTATCCAGCTCTTCAGCCAAAAAGGCCCCCAGAGTGGTTTGCAAACAGTCAATTAAAACAAGACAGTCTTTGTCTGAAGGCTTACAATCTAATATAAAAACACAATAGACAAGGGAAAGGGGGCAGGGAGAGGGAAAGCGACCTTGTGAGAGCACCACAGCCATCTATGATTCTATTTCTGAAACAGACTAATGATGAACATTATTTGTTTCAACTCTGCATTAAGATCCATTAGGCAGTGTTTCTGAAACATGTGCTGAAACTCCTGAGTATATGTCTCACACACCTTCCACCTGACAACAGCACTGTGCTCTGTCCTTCCTCATTAACGTCGGCTGTGCATGCCTCAAGAATGCAAGCACACACTTTCCATTGACCTCTGCAATCCCTACCAAACTCACACCAACCCTCCCTTGGTACACCTGTTGGCTTCAAAGTAAAAACAGGAGAATTGAAGAACCCTCTCCTATACTATATAATCACAGAGATGAGAACATGTTGGATCCAGACTTGGTCTCCATGAACAGATCGGCTTTGGACTGATTGGAAGGTCACATGCCTGTTGTGTCCTCCTCACGCCACCCTGCCAACGCCCCCCCCCCGAAAAATGCTCCTGGGTCTATGGCCCCAGCAGACCCCTCCCACACTACGCCCCTGCCTGGAGGGCCTCATTCTCCCCCCCCCCCCAGGTCTGAGGTTTCCTATGTAGACAATACTGGGGGCCAATGGTCTGACTGTGTATAAGGAGTTTCCTGTGTTTTCATGAAAACTGCTCCCTTGTCATGCAAGTAGAAAATAAATTCCATATTACTCCATAGGATTTTCTCTGGTTGAGAATAATTTCCCTTTTTTTGTCTTGGTGTTAATAGCTGGCAGCATGAGGCAAAACCAGTTCAAAGGAGTCAGCTTTTTTGCCTTCGCCTCTATCCCTGTGAATATTCTAGAATTATCAGCTTTATCAAAATTGGTTTGCATCACTGAAGGGCAGTGCATAGCAAGAACATGGTGGTATTATATACATGCCATAAGAGTCAAAGTATTGAAATAGGAGGTTCCCACATTATGGACCTCCCTAGCTTAAATAAAAAAGGGGCCAAAAATATTTCTCTCTAAGAAATTTTTGGGTAGTCTTAATCCTAGGAGGTTTATTTTGAATGAAGAGAAAGTTATTGAATAGTTTTAATGCAAGAATGCTAAAGTTTCAATTGATGTTATGAATGTGAATGAGAATACTGTTTATTGAAAGCTGCTTTGAACCGGGTTTTGGGCGAATCTGTTTATGAGTAAATGATTATTACTATCATTATCTTTTATCAAACAGAAAGGCAATACTGCATTGCATATTGCATCCTTGGCTGGGCAGGCTGAAGTTGTCAAAGTTCTAGTGAAGGAAGGAGCCAATATTAATGCACAATCTCAGGTATGTTTGGCATTTTCTGCTTTATAAAAATGCAGTGTTGTATAAAGTGCTCTAAGCCTTAAGTTGGCAAATCTGACTCAAGGTTAATTGGTCACACACAGTGAAGTGGCCAAATTATTCAGCACAGTGGGACATATTGAAACCTCACCAGCAGCTGGAGCGCAGCAGCTAAATCAGATATTTTGCAAATCAGGCTCATTAGCAATGGAAAGGCATCTCTCAGTCTTCAGATTATGAAATTATAAACTTTGAGGCATGGAATTCAGCGAGGAGCCGTATAGGTAACATAATCTGAATTCCAATATTCTTGAAGCCATCTTTTTATGCTTCTCCAAATATACCTTTTTCACTCTTGTATATTTTCAAATAAGGATGTAGTGCTATTGATTCCCAGCATGCAAAGATACATTTTCTGCCCTCTAGAATCTATATAATTGATTTTTAAACTGTGTTCCTGGAAACTCTTTTAAGTTTGAAGATTTTCTCATTGGGGTCACTTGTGCATTCTAGGTCATATTCACAGTTTACACGGGGCAGTGGTCAGACTGACCTCATCCGGTTGATGCACCACACAAAATTAGAGTGTGCCCTAAGTATGTCCTAGAATACTCTGCAGCACCCAAGGGTTCCTCAGCACGACGTTGGTATGGAAAAGCAACATGGACAAACTCATCTTATCTCAAATTGAAATAAGAATGGTTCTTTCTAAGCTTCTTGACAAAGAGAATCTTAGGGGGTGGAAATGACCCTTTCCAAATGCTTTCCATGGCCTCAGAATATGGCACAATGTTGTATCTTGAGGTAGACATAGATGAGAAGGAAATACATAGAAAGGACCTTCAGCACTTCCTTGTGGGCCTTCCTAGTCTGAGTGTAGATTCCTTCATCCCTTTTACAGTTGGCTACTGCAGAGTTAGACAAGAGTCCTTTAAGTCAGCACAGCCATCTTCTCAGTGAGGTGGGCCCAACTGCAGTGCTAGTCAACCTACAAAAAGGTCTCAAATGGCCCTGGCTCTGGGCTGAGATATCATCTTCCAAACCCCAGGTGCCACACCTGTCAAGGGTCCTGAGCTGCTTTAGAAGAACTGCCTTCACTCTGCCTAGACCTGACTTGGCCTATGCCTGATCTTCACTTTACCTCTTTGTTGTCTCCAGTTTCCCTATGCGCTTCAAGCCCCAACACAACAGCATAACGTGATAATGCTTCTTCCCTGCAACTAATGTCTCTCCTCCCTCACCTCGCCAGCCCTGCCACTCACTTTCCTTTCCCCAAAACCTACAGTAATAACCAGTGGAGATTTGTGTGAGGGAGAGAGCAGCTATTCAGACTTTCCTTAGCCTTGAATACCTAACATCTGAGCAGATTCTATCACAAAGATCTGTGGGAATTATAGTTTGTCAGAATGCATGTCCAACTGCAATTCCCAGGAATCTTTGCAGTGGGAGCCTTACACTGAGAACATTTCCAGGCATAATCCTGGCCTATGACATAAACCTTTCCATTGCATGCACTGCTGCATGCACTGCTGCATGTGAAGGGTAAGTTTTTTGGGTGGGGAAAGGCAGGCTCACCTGACGCCTTCATTAGATATCTTTAGGTGCCAGGCAAAAACATTTCTCTTCAGCCAGGCATTCAGCTGATTAAAATTCCATGGCTTTTTCAATGTGTTTGTGGAAGGAGTGTTATTGGTTTCGCTTCATGGATTTTGTATTCTCATTTTCTATCTTTCTGTTGTGAACCGCCCTGCAATCTTTGGATGAAGGGTGGTATACTAATATAATAAAATGATGATGATGATGATGATGTAATAGTTTGAAATGGCCTGAACTTATTTATTTGGCTCAGGTTCTGAACACCTAGCTATTTTGGAATGGGGTGGGCCATTCCTTTCTAAATTCTGCCTCTATCTAAAACTTAGTCACCTGCTATTAAAGCAGAAAATCTGAAGATCATTGATGTAGATGGTGGTTTGGATTCAGTGGAAGTCTAAAAATCATTGATGTAACTGATATATTGTGTTCAGATTCAGTACCTGTACAGGGTTGTATAAATTTCAAATTTTGCCATGCTGCATTAATCTCCCTTTCTTTTGCCAAAGAGCTGCATTACTCTGTCACAATACAAGTTGATACTTGAAGGTTGGGGAAAATGGGTGCACACAAAGGGACGTAGTGGATTGTGGCCTTTGTGCACATGCAGAAAGCCCTTTGAGATGGGATGAAACTCTGCAAGAAGACCATTCATTTCAACAGGGCTTGCGAGTTGTGCACTTGGTCATTAATTTAGCAATAAAATAAAAAAAGTGGTCCCAAACATACTAAATCTGTAGTCAGGTTCAGTGCTTAATATTAATGAACAATGGTTATTCACAAGCCGCAACTGCAAGGCACCCTCTGGAATAATGCTCTTTTCTCTTTTACATAGAAGGAAATGCCGCAGTATCTCAGGCAGGAGTCTTTGATCTATTTTGGTAGCTGCTGACTCACAGCATCCAACAGAAAAGGCTTCAGAAAGGGAAAGGGTAGAAGGAATTTGCAAATCACAAAATAAAAGGTCATCTGTAGTCAGATGGAACTGTTTAATCTGTGTGTGGCACCACTGAAGTTCACTGCACTAAGGGCCCCCAAGCTATATACAGTTAGGTGATTTTAAATATATATACATATTTTTACAACCACCAATACCCATGCAGTTTTATAATATGTGTGATGGAGTTAGGCCTTCTCCTGTATCCTATAGTAATGCCACATTGTTGATGCTGTTTCATTTTGTAAATTGGCAATAACAAGCAGAGACCCACCTAAAATCATAGCTGTGAGGCAGGGAGTGGGGTTGCCCATAATTTATTCTCTGTGCCCTTGTTCTGTCTCTTACACACTCCATATGCTCCTTTGTTTCTCTTATACATGCCTCCATGTATACATTACTTATACATTACTCTTAGATATAAAGGTAAAGGTAAAGGACCCCTGACAGTTAACCCCTGATTGACTCTGGGGTTGGGGCGCTCATCTTGCTTTACTGGCCGAGGGAGCCAACGTATGTCCACAGACAGTTTTTCCAGGTCATGTGGCCAGCATGACTAAGCCGCTTCTGGCAAAACCAGAGCAGCATATAGATACTCACATATGCCACTATAATATATCCTGGGTAGCTCAGTTGGTTAGAGTGTGGTGCTGATAACACCAAGGTTGCAGGTTCAATCCCTGTATGGTACAGCTGTGTATTCCTGCATTGCAGGGAGTTGGTCTAAATGATCCTCAGGGTTCCTTCCAACTCTACATTTCTATGAATCACAGGATCTATATATGTATTACTGCAATGTTGGGATGTGGGTGGTGCTGTGGGTTAAACCACAGAGCCTAGGACTTGCTGATCAGAAGGTCGGCAGTTCGAATCCCCGTGACGGGGTGAGCTCCTGTTGCTTGGTCTCTGCTCCCGCCAACCTAGCAGTTTGAAAGCACGTCAAAGTGCAAGTAGATAAATAGGTACCGCTCCGGCGGGAAGGTAAACAGCGTTTCCGTGCGCTGCTCTGGCTCGCCAGAAGCTGCTTAGTCATTTTGGCCACATGACCCAGAAGCTGTACACCAGCTCCTTCGGCCAATAAAGCGAGATGAGCACTGCAACCCCAGAGTTGGTCACGACTGGACCTAATGGTCAGGGGTCCCTTTACCTTTTAATGTGGGAGAAGAATGTTTGGCTTACGAAAAATAATTTTATACATTTCATAATTTGAGTCTATCTGAATGTGCTTTTTCTTTCTACATTATATGGGCATCCTGCAAAATTGTTAAGAACTCAGTAAGCCTGAGGTCGCACTTGCTGTGAATTACATGGTGGCTTTGTCAGTCATAGGGTTGGCTGAATTATGGGACTAGCCCAGTACTGTGTTTTAGTATAAAGCTACAATAGGAGGTGGTTTATTTAGATATATAGCTCTATTATGAACCCCATTGGTTCACAGTAGGCAGTAATACTGCATCATAAGGAAGAAGGAAAAAACAATTTTTTGAACAGAAGATTCACAGTGCATATTACAGTGACAAAGGAAGTGAGTACCAAGAAACAGAATAGAACAGCATGAATCATATGCTTCCCTTTAATTTCCCCCTGATATTTTAGCTCTCAGCAGTTCTTATTTAAGTCCACCAGCTAACCCATAGTTGGTGAGAGAGAATATCTTTGGTTAAAACCAAAGAAACAAAGTGAAATGGAGGGATGGGAATTGAGGGAAGTGGGAGCCCAGGGACCTTTACTAATCCTAATTAATATTCTCCAAAGCCTCTTTAAAAACAGGTAACAACCAACCTATGCCTGTTTTCTTGGCTCTCCTGAGACCTGTACCCCATACCAAATTCTTTACCATCCATCCCATTAAGATCATGTCTGTATAAAATAATTTTATTTACATTTGTCAGCCACTTCATACAAAATAAAATGTCTCACGGTGTATTATGAAGAAAGGGAAGGTATGAAATTATATATTACACCCATGACAATGCTCAGGGTTTTTCTGTTTCCATTTTTTTTGCTAAAAATCATTACGGCAAAACATTGGCTCATTTGTTTCTCTTTGTATCCCCTTCCTCCATCAGATTAAATGAATGCTATGAATCATTTCAGCTCAAGAAGCTATCAAATTGTGTGTGTTTTTCATTTGTACTAATTATACAATTATCATGAACATTCATTCTTCAATTTTATTTCGCAGTATTTTTCACCAAAAGCTTTAATACAATGCCAATATTTGACTTCTCGGTCCTTTTTTAAAAAAAACAAAAACAACCAAAAAAAACAAAACAAAACCAAAAACCCACTCTGAATCCCATTTTAATGAAAAATGCCAGAAATATAAATATCAGCTTCACAGGGAGTATATAATGAATATTCTAGTTTTTCAGTGCATTAATTTGTAGCACTAAATGTTCCAGGCACTGTCTACAGGCATTGTAGCAGATGCTTGGTCCTCGGATTCTGATCCAAACTGAAATGACTCAAAAAATAAAGACAGCCAGGCTCATACCAAAAAATAAATAAAAAATGACAGGTGCTCTAACACATTATACTCTCGTTCCCACTTAGACGCAAACAATTAGATATAAGAGGGCTGTGTAGGACATTATATATTTAGATGTAGGCAGCTCAAATGTAGGCAGTTGGAACTCAACTTGTGCTGAATAAAGGGTAAATTACAATATTCTAGCAATGGTGCCAGGTACTTTAACTCCCCTACCTACCTGTTTGATGGCTATATTTATGAGGTCTCAAGAATCAAGTATTTGGCCCAATTTTTAGCTGCAGATAATCTCTGGTACATACAACAGAAAATAAAGCATTAATATGCTGGCAGAAATAGAAAGAACAGGAAAGCAGTATTTTATGAATTGGTGGTTGTTGTTGTTGTTAAAATTTGTTAGCCACTTTATCTTGCCTAGGCAACCCAGAACGACAACCAACCAACCAACCCCATATACCGTAGATACATTAAAACAGAGTGGAAAAGAGGCCTCAGATAGTTAAAGGCAAAAGTCTTGTTTATAGAGGAAAGTTTTTGTCTGGCACCATGGTGGAAAACTAGTATCAAATTGACATTGTTACATCCAAACTAGGCCTTAGGGAATTTATATAGCATTTTTCAGTGTTCATAGCACTTTATTATCTGGTTGTAAACTTTACAACAATTCTGTAAACTAAGTTGTTTTCAGCATCCTTGTCCTATTGTTTATGTAGAGGCCAAGGCTAAGAAGGTCATAGCTTACTCTAAGCCCACTTGTGAGTTCATACCTGAGGTGAGATTTGAACTGGGGACTGCCACAGTCGTAGCTCAACTCCTTTGCTAATACATTCTACAGTACTTGCTGCATGATGTGCAAAGCATAATTGGCTCAATCTTTCATCTATTCAAATAAGAACTGATTTGATTATTTTTGCTCAGCTCTCTGTGTTTATTTTAAATTAACATCTAGGTCATTCTTTTAAAAAAATGTTTAAAAATGTCATCAGCTGCTGTTGAAAATAATTCTTGATTCCACAAGCATGTGAAAATTCAGTTTTTGCTTACTTATATACTCCTCCTGCAAATTAAGAAGATGGGTTTATTACTCTATTACACTCAAAATAGAGCAATATCAGACACATTTTAATTAAGCTCATTTAAAAAGTGCACATTGAATACAATTAAACACTAATTCTGCCCCTACTGCCCCATATTTGCTACCTTGATCTAGGCCTGGGCTAGCCCAGTGTACTGGAAGTATCAATTTTTTGCTGAACCAGCCTCAATTTTAAAGCTAAAGAAACATTCTGTATGGGTTCTAAAACCATGTTCCATTGTTTGGTACATTCCACCTCCCCATTAAAGATTTTTTTTCCAAAAGATGCATGAATGGAAGATGGCTTGCAGGGGGGGATGCACTGGGACAACCGATCTCAGTGATCACGGGTAGGAGGAGGAGTTACGCTAAGACCAGACCATGTCATTACAGAGGAGGCAGGTTTAGTCGTTGTCTGAGGACTATCCCTGCCTCCGGGTCTGGCCCTGACCGGATGAATACTAGAATCAGCAAGGGATACCCACATGACCTGAAAGTGTTGCTGTGCAATGCCAGGTCAATGATTCATAAGACCACTGCCATCCATGACTTGATCATGGATGGAGGACTTGACCTGGCATGTGTAACAGAGACTTGGTTGGATGAAGCAGATGGGCCTGTCCTTGCCGCTGCTTGTCCACCAGGTTTCTCTTACGCACAGCAACCCAGGTCATGTGGGCGGGGAGGGGGGGTTGCAGTGATTTTTAGGAAGTCATTAGTTTGCACCAGGCGTCCTATTGGGAAGACCCAGTTTTCTGAGTGCATGTTCTGGAAGTTGGGCAATAGGGGCAGTACAGGATTCCTTTTGGTGTACCGACCTCCCCGCTGCACCAAGGATTCCCTGCCCGAGCTGCTTCAGGTCGTGGCGGATGTTCTCCTGGAGACACCTAGCTTGGTCGTCCTAGGGGATTTTAACATCCATGCCGACACGACCTTACAAGGGGCCGCTCGGGACTTCGTGGAAAGCATGGCCTCCATGGGGCTGTCCCTGAATAAGTCTGGCCCAACCCATAGCCGCGGACATGCCTTGGACCTGGTGTTTACCTCTACGGATGTTGGTGATCTGACACTAAGTAAAAGTGAAACGAAAGAAGTGCCATGGTCAGACCACTTCCTGGTGCAACTGGACTTCTCTGCGACCCATCCCCTCTGCAGGGAGGTGGGACCGATTCGGATGGTCCGCCCCCGCCACTTAATGGATCCAAATGGTTTCCAGAGAGTGGTAGGGGATGCTTTATCCCATGTTGATGGCCTTTCAGCCGATTCCCTGGTGGCCCGCTGGAATGTGGAGTTAACCAGGGCTATTGACTGTTTGGCTCCGAAGCGCCCTCTCCGATTGCATGGAGCCCGGAGAGCCCCATGGTTTTCCACGGATCTGAGGGCAATGAAACAATCGTTGAGACGGCTAGAGCGCCGGTGGCGGATAACCCATTCTGAATCTGACCGGACACAGGTTAGAGCTCAACGTCGAGCCTACCAAGTGGCGATAGCGACGGCGAAGAAGACTTTCTTCACCGCCTCTATTGCATCTGCAGAAAACAGCAGCAGGAGACTCTTTCAGGTGGTTCACAATTTAGCGGAACCACCTGTAACATCGGGGCCCAGTACGGGCCACATGTTCTCCTGCAATGATTTTGCAAAGTTTTTTGCAGATAAAATCGCTCAGATTCGGGAAGAAGTAGACTCCACCGTGGGAGCAGGGCCGGGGCGGGAGAGTGCTAGAGTCCTGTCTGGTCAAGTTGTGTGGGATCAATTCCAATCTGTTACCTCCGAGGATGTGGACAGGCTGCTTGGACGAGTGAAGCCAACCACCTGTCTCCTGGATCCTTGCCCATCCTGGCTTATAAAAGCTAGCCGGGAAGGACTGGGCGATGGGCTTCGTGGGGTGGTGAATGCTTCCCTCCGTGAGGGAGCCTTCCCAGACCCGCTGAAAGAGGCGGTTATTAAACCGCTTCTTAAAAAACCATCTCTAGATGCGGCCACGATGGCCAATTATCACCCAGTCTCAAACCTTCCATTCTTGGGCAAGGTGATTGAGCGAGTGGTTGCTGAACAACTCCAGGCACGCCTGGAAGAAGCGGACCATTTGGATCCCTTCCAGTCGGGATTCAGGCCTCATCATGGGACTGAAACTGCCTTGGTCGCACTGGTTGATGATCTCCGGCGGGCTAGGGACAAAGGTGAGAGCTGTTTCCTAGTTCTGCTGGATCTCTCAGCGGCGTTTGATACCATCGACCATGACATCCTTCTGGACCGTCTTGAGGGGCTGGGAGCTAGGGGCACTGTCATACAGTGGTTCCGCTCCTTCCTCCTGGGCCGTGTTCAGAAAGTGGTGATGGGGGATGAGTGTTCAGACCCCTGGGCTCTCACTTGTGGGGTGCCTCAGGGTTCTGTCCTCTCCCCCATGCTTTTCAACATCTACATGCAGCCGCTGGGAGGGATCATCAGGAGGTTTGGGCTGGGTGTTCATCAGTATGCAGATGATACCCAGCTCTACCTCTCTTTTAAATCAGAACCAGTGAAGGCGGTAAAGGTCCTGTGTGAGTGTCTGGAAGCGGTTGGAGGATGGATGGCGGCTAACAGATTGAGGTTGAATCCTGACAAGACAGAAGTACTGTTTTTGGGGGACAGGAGGCGGGCAGGTGTGGAGGATTCCCTGGTCCTGAATGGGGTAACTGTGCCCATGAAGGACCAGGTGCGCAGCCTGGGAGTCATTTTGGACTCACAGCTGTCCATGGAGGCACAGGTCAAATCTGTATCCAGGGCAGCTGTTTACCAGCTCCATCTGGTACGTAGGCTGAGACCCTATCTGCCTGCAGACTGTCTCGCCAGAGTGGTACATGCTCTGGTTATCTCCCGCTTGGACTACTGCAATGCGCTCTACGTGGGGCTACCTTTGAAAGTGACCCGGAAACTACAACTAATCCAGAATGCGGCAGCTAGACTGGTGACTGGGAGCGGCCGCCAAGACCATATAACACCGGTCTTGAAAGACCTACATTGGCTCCCAGTACGTTTCCGAGCACAATTCAAAGTGTTGGTGCTGACCTTTAAAGCCCTAAATGGCCTCGGTCCAGTATATCTGAAGGAGCGTCTCCTCCCCCATCGGTCTGCCCGGACACTGAGGTCCAGCTCCGAGGGCCTTCTGGCGGTTCCCTCACTGCGAGAGGCCAAGTTGCAGGGAACCAGGCAGAGGGCCTTCTCGGTGGTGGCGCCCGCCCTGTGGAATGCCCTCCCATCGGATGTCAAGGCGATGGACAACTACCTGACATTCAGAAAACATCTGAAGGCAGCCCTGTTCAGGGAAGTTTTTAATATGTGACATTTTAGTGTATTTTTCATCTCTGTTGGAAGCCGCCCAGAGTGGCTGGGGAAACCCAGCCAGATGGGCGGGGTACAAATAATAAATTATTATTATTATTATTATTATTATAACTAATTTTTTCTCTTTCAAGCTTCCAATAAACTTTTATAAACAATAGTTACAGATTTAGTTCTGAGAAAGATCCAGTTAGTCCTTTGAGAAACTTCAGTGGGAGTGTTTCAGCATCTTCTAATCTGAATTTACTATTTTCACAGAAAATCCAAAAAGTAAAAACAAACAAACAAAAAACACAAATGAAAGATCCGGATTGTATGGGAGGAAAATATGGGGTTTTATTTTGAGGAGGATGGCATTGTGGTTTTGCTGCAAAACATTTGCATGAAGGAGCAGCACAGAGTTTATAACAAACTACAGGGTGGAAGCACCCTGAGACTAATGACATTTTGTGTGGGTTTGGAAAAAATGACAAATTCTGGTTAGTTAAAAATAGAAGCAAAAGCTGCCTGTTTCTTCATGGCTGTGCTGAAGAAGTGGAGGGGGGGGGCGCACACAAGACCAAGGCTCACACAGTCTCATAAAGGTGAACTACAAGTTGATGTTACATCTGAACAAATCCATTATGACAGCATTCTTCCTGTGGCTGAAGAATTCCTCTGACATATGGCTTCTTTTCCTTTCCTTCAGAGAGAAATGTCAATGCATTAAATAGCTATTTAAAATTCTGCAAAAATTGTCATTTACTATTTTCTGGATAATGGACGCGGGTGGTGCTGTGGGTTAAACCACAGAGCCTAGGACTTGCCAATCAGAAGGTTGGTGGTTCGAATCCCTGCGACGGGCTGAGCTCCCGCTGCTCGGTCCCTGCTCCTGCCAACCTAGCAGTTCGAAAGCACAAAGTGCAAGTAGATAAATAGGTACCGCTCCAGCGGGAAGGTAAACGGCATTTCCGTGTGCTGCTCTGGTTCACCAGAAGCAGCTTCGTCATGCCGGCCACATGACCCATAAGCTGTACGCCGGCTCCCTCAGCCAATAAAGCAAGATGAGTGCCACAACCCCAGAGTCGGTCACAACTGGACCTAATGGTCAGGGGTCCCTTTACCTTTACCTATTTTCTGGATACAGCAGAATAATTTTGATCACTATAACTCATAACGAACAGGGTAATTCATTTTACAAATTTGCCTCCCCAAATGATTTTTTCTTACAAATGTATTGCCCCATGAAATCTAATCTCTTTTTGTTTTCATGTTTCTATGCTCTCTGTTTTAGTTACAAAATCTGTAACGGAGGTAGAAAGAAGGTTAAAAAAATAGAAACTTCTGACGCATATTCATAGCCTCATAATGTAATGTGAACATCTTTGGGAAAGTGGGTATTACGTCCTTAACTTACCCTTGTAGAGAAAGAGAATCTCTCCTGTCGAGATAAAATCCTCTTATGAGACATTTATTTTTAGTACAGCTGAAAATAATGCCCTACAGCATAATGCAAAATAAAAGTTTGTAGAGTCCTAATAATTTTTATTCTTTTGTGATGCATTTTGAACTCCAAGAACAGAGACCTCCATAGAAATAATACTTCTATGGCATATTTCTATTACAATTCAGGCCCAAAGCCCTGCTATAAAGTCTGATTACAGACTTGCAGCTGTCCTGTTGGGACAGTTAAACTTCCATTAATAAGTTAATAAGTTCATGCAAGCCTTTTGCATGCTTTAATTACATATGCTTTTAAAGGTAAAGCTGATGTGTTTGTGCTGGATATGAAAAGGCATGTGAAAACAGTATAGGACAGGGGTGCCCAAACTTTTTTCAAAGAGGGCCAGATTTGAACATACATGAGGCCCGACCAAAGCTGTTGAGCTTTTTTTAGTACTCAAGCTTTTTTTTTTTAAAAAAAAAACAAACCCCAGGACATATATTGCCATGGGGGCTGGATTAAATCAACCAGCGGGCTGGATTAGGCCCCCGAAACAAACTTTGGACATGCCTGGTATGGGAAATTTGAGTCTTTTCATTTCCATATGTTTGCTTTTATCTCCTGATATGTCCTACGCTTCCTGTTCTCTTCACCGTTCTGAGTTTATTACCTTCAATTTCACACCACTCTTTTATTGAACTACTATGTCCATTCTACATTGATTCCATTAATGCCTGGGAACTCCATAAAGCCTAGCTCCAAACTTTGTTGCCTGTGAAGCCTTTGGCCCAGCACCGTAGTCCTTTAACTTTTAGTGCATCCTTTATTTCCCAATTTCCTTCCCTGTTTCCTTCATTTTCCTCCTCACTGCCTAAATTTAGATCACAAGCATCTTGTTTGGGGCAGAGATATATCTTGGTTTTGTCACTCTGGAAAGCACTTTGAATGCTGATGACATTACATTTTTGCAGGCAAGGGAGAGGTCACAATATTGCCTCCCTGTAAATATTAGAACTGTTGAGAAAATCTAAAGATCAACTGGTCAGCTAGTTTCACTTCCCCAAGGGGTCTTTTGACTTGAACAGCCCTCCATAGCAAACTGCCTTTAAAACTAGATGGAGTTTTAAAAGTAGTTTGGTAGGGAGCATGATTATTTGTTTTTCAGAGTAGAAGATGTGGCAAGTCAAACTGGAGTCACAACAATTCCTAAGTAGTAATTTGGACCTCAGAAGCTATCTAGAGTTCTATTGTTTGGAATCAGTTAATTCAAAAGTAGCTTTTATACAAGTATATTCTTTTATAATATCTGGTTATTCAGCTTTTTTTCCTTTTCTTTAGCAAGCACAATTATGCTATAATGCCACCGAATGGATGTCAGTAATAAGACTTTTTAGTGCTTTGTTAGGTCTATAATAAGCACAAAAAAGTAACCGTAGATGGGTTTGACAGTAAATGTGAGGCTTGCATAATGACAACAATCACTGTATTTAGCAAAGGGGGGAAACCACCTACAAAGAGCAATCTGATTGATTATATTGATCCTCAAATGCATAATTACTTTTTGAACCACTAGTTAAAACAATGAGCATTTATCACCAGCAGGCAACTCCATTACACCAGAGCTGCCTCCTGTGCCCTATGTTGTCATTAATTGTTGCGTCATGTGAATAGTAGCGACACGTTAAGATATGCCACCTGGGGCATTTTGATGGTTTTCTCTCCTCACTTAAAAAAACTTTTGGCATGGAGATGCTGTTTGAATTATTTGGACAAAATTAAGAATGTAATTAAATATAGCAAATATATAAAAGAAAAGTAAGATTTAATTTTAGCCTTAATATTTTGAACTCCATTCTGCAGGGTGAGATGTATAATGCAAAATTTTGCAAATGGCAAGTGTTTTGAGGTACAGATTTAGCTGCGACTCTTTGGTGTGGTTTCTTTTTTGAGAACGGGAGATTTTGGAAAGGACCATGATTATCACAGTACTAATGAGTAGCTCTCCACTTTTTGGTGTGGGAGGCTTTTACATATTACACCCACCAACAAGATCTTCATATCCTTATGATGGGGCTTTGTGCTACAGTGGTACCTTGAGTTAAGTACTTAATTCGTTCCAGAGATCTGTTCTTAACCTGAAACTGTTCTTAACCTGAAGACCACTTTAGCTAATGGGGCCTCCTCCTGCCACCTTGCCGCTGGAACACAATTTCTGTTCTCATCCTGAAGCAAAGTTCTTAACCCGAGGTAATATTTCCGGGTTAGCGGAATCTGTAACCTGAAGCGTATGTAACCCGAAGTGTATGTAACCCAAGGTACCACTGTATATGATTATCCTAGTGATATTTGCCAAAGAGAATACATGTGCTATTCAGAGCAAGGAAAATCACGTAATCGCTCATGTTTGCTGACTGTTCCCTACTTGGCTGCAGTAGAAATTCCTATTAGAGTCATCAAATTTCATTAGGATGTTTTTCTATGCCACAGCTTCTAAACTGAGTGGAAAAGAAATGCTGTCAATATCTCAAATGGGTCATGTCTATAATTGTGAAGTAACAGACAGAAATAAAAACCACAGGACATAGTGTAAATATTTTCTTTATGTTCCTGGTGATTATCATATATCATATTTCAGTAGGGACTACAAAAAGTAAAAATATAGCTAATGAAGATTATTTGTGCTTCAGTCTTAACCACACTTACCCAGAAGTAAGTGCTGCTGTATTTAAGAAAGCTTGTTCCCAATAAGTGTGTTTAGGTTTGTAGCATTACTAAACATGCCTTTCCAGACTGTAGAGTCCACTGACATGAGTTCCAGCGAAGGAATGAGCTCCCTCCCCCCCAAAAAAACCCCCACACATTGCAGGCATGCCACATCGCCCAATCCAAACTGAGACCATGGGGGCGAGGACGGCAAGAGTTATGTCCCACTACCCTCTCAGATCTGATCTGGATCAGGGACTCGGTCAAGCAGTTTGTGAAATAAAATGCTTGAACTCAGGGGCTAAGCCATGGCTGAGAATTACTTACTTACAGCTTAAAAGATAAAGGTAAAGGCACCCGTGACCGTTAAGTCCAGTAGCGGACGACTCTGGGGTTGCGGCGCTCATCTCACTTTACTGGCCAAGGGAGCCGACCTTTGTCCGCAGTTTTTCCGGGTCATGTGGCCAGCATGACTAAGCTGCTTCTGGCGAACCGGAGTAGCACACGGAAATGCCGTTTACTTCCCACCAGAGTGGTACCTATTTATCTACTTGCACTTTGATGTGCTTTCGAGCTGCTAGGTTGGCAGGAGCAGGGAGAGAACAACGGGAGCTCGGGGGCCACTAGGTGGCGCATCGGAAGATGGCTGACAATAACATCTCTCCGACCCACACGAGGTAATTTGGAGGCTATGATGGGGGTAATTAGCCTCCTTAACCCCCCCCCAGGATTATGGGGGGGATGGCCCTTGCCTGCTGTGCCCTATACCACCCCCGAATTTGTGGGGGTGGGGGCACTAGGCACAAAGTCCTCCTGTGGGATTTTCGGCACTCCTCGACGCCGTCCCCGATTCGCGCCGCTGGTTGCAATGATCTTTAAAAGAAATAATTTGGACATGATTAATTGCACATACATCAAGGAAAAAGGGGAGTAAATACTGCTGACAGAAGAGATCTCTGATAACAAGACAACAATAAAATACGAGAAGAACGTCAAGATACGGTAATGACTGAGGGGGGAGGGGGGAAAAAACCTGCCTCTACCTTTTTATGTGATTTAACAAGAATCCCCCTCCCCTAATGAGTCAGAAATTAAGGACTTAAGCTGTGGATTTAAGGCTGTGTGGAGATAAACTTTCGATCCAAAGCAATGTTTCAAGATGAAGCTGGAAAGCTAAGAGTTTTGGAGTGACGCAGTCAGGAAAAAATGCCGTTCGCCATTTTGTGAGGCATTGTGGGAGCTCTTGGGTCTGGGAGGAGAAAGAGAGAAATAGAGTTGTTTACATATCGTGAATCAACTCCTCGTTGGGACTTAAGAGCGACAAATGCCAAAATTTACGATGGATAAAGTGATGTTATCTACGAAGGAGATATATGGAAACCATCTGGACTTAGTGGAGGAATGGGAAATCCACACAGGATTATTACACTTGCTATCGGCTTAAGGAGACTAACAGAAGAGATCGTAAAGGAAAAAGAGAAATTATACGAACAAGATATGATGTGGCAACACCAAGATAAGACTGGATAGAATTATGAACTTTGTTTGGACTGATTGGGACTGATTTGGACATTAACGCAGTAATAAGAAGATGATCTGAATTCCCCTTTGGATCTTGAAGTATGGGTTCCCCCAACAAAATTTAAAAATTTGGCCTTGTAATTCAGAATTTATATGATGTGATTTAATTTGATGTGATTGGCCAGTTAATAAAAATTATTTTTTTAAAAAAAGAGAACAACGGGAGCTCACCCTGTCGCGGGGATTTGAACTGCCGACCTTCTGATCGGCAAGCCCTAGGCTCTGTAGTTTAGACCACAGCGCCACCCGTGTCCCTTTTACTTACAGCTTACCCTGAGATTAATATCATGTAAAAATTAACAGCTCCATAAAGGATGGGATTCAATCGGTTAAGGGAGCACCTCTGATTGAATTACAGTTGTGTTAAAATGGTTGCTTATAGATGGTAAATGATCAGGTCATTTACAGCATGTGCAGGGCTGCTGAGAGGAGAATACAGAGGCTACTGATGTCCTTGGCTCACAGATAGCTGGAGGCCCTGACTCTGAAATTTATTTTTCTTTTTTTAAGTAAGTGAATGCACCTCATGAAATTGAAGATACAAGGCAAAATGTACATCTAAGCAGTATCTGTGAGAAGAGGAGCCAGCCTGTCTACTCCTACCTTTCAGTGTTTTTAACTAATGAATGTTAGCTAATGAACTTTAATCAAAGTTAAAGCTTTGATTAATGAGTGAATTGTTTGCATGTCAGGTGATAGGAATCCTTCAGGTCCTACAGAGCTTGCTATTGTGTTTCCTACTTGTAGTCCTTAGAATCTTCATAATCCTAAAGACCAGATTTCCCCTTGTCTCCTATTGCCCTTCCTTTCTTCCCAGCAACTAGGATACACTTTACTGTGGTGGGTTCATCTGAGTTCAGACACTCACTAGAAGTTATGTTGTGCAAATGCACAGTAAGTGTGGGTAAATGTTAAAGAACCCCCACTCCCTGCAATTGGCAAATGCAAAAGGTGAAAACTTTGCAGATAAGCTTAGCCATGACTCCTGCTGTGCAGCAGCTGAAGTCCAGGCACAAATTATCTTTAATGGGTCTTACTCCCTGGAAAGTTAAAGTGGGTACATGAATGCAGTAATTAGTCCTATACAAATTTGGTTGAAACCTTGGAGTTAAGCTAACTTGCAAGATGATGGTAAATAAAAACATGACTCTTTATAATACAAAGATGTATCACTGGTTAAAGGAAGCAAAACTTGATACAACCATTTTATACACCCTTCCGTATTGTTTAAGGATTGAGGGGTTGGTCTGGATGATTCCTGTGGGTCCGCACTAAGCTTCTAGTTTTGTATCTGCAAGACTGTACTCTGTAGTAGAAGCTACTGTTGAACTTTGCTAATGTAATGGGCCTGGCTAAGTCAGTTAGGAATCCATTTACATGTTTAAAGAATTGGTCAGATACATATGTGTTGCTATGGCAACAACTGGCTGATAATGCTCTTCCAGTATGTTGTAGGCCTCCCCTGACCTGGCTGTTGGCCATGTCATCTTGTAGGTAGGAGAACAATAGTCTAGCCTTTCTTTCAGTCTGCTTGAGAGCTGGGAAGACACACTTTCAATTTGCAAAGCTTACTCGTTAAAATTCTAGGAACTTCATAAAATCATTTTACTCTTATTAATATTCTACTCAAAACTATCTCTTGTGATCCACTGCATTGTATGAATTGAATCCAGAGAAAGGCAGAGAGGAGTTGCTTTGGCACACTCTCCAAAGAATCTGAATCTTATGCTCACATATTTCAGTTCCAATTATGGAATTGTCTCTGTTGTATTGTTTTATACAGTTTTTGAAGTAAACTACTTGGAGGCCTACTGGCAAAGGGAGATATATAGAACTCATGAATAAATAAAATACACATAAATATTAAACCATTTGTACTAGTAGTGGTCCAGAATGTTATGGCCTTGCACCGAGTACAACAATGACTTGTAAGAGTTAATTGGCTGCTGTGCTACGATCAGCACAATTTTAGAATCAATCAAATGCTAAACACATGTTGTAGCCAATACTATTGGCTCATTTTGTTGAAAAGGCATATACTATAAGCTTCTATGCATTATTTTAGAATTCCGCCATTTCTGTGGTTTTTCTTGAGGCCATGATTTTATGGTGCCCATGGGCTGCCTGCTGTTAAATAAAAGCAATAAATAAATATATTTTATCCCTTTCCTCATCAGTGCTTATAAAATTTTATTGCCAGTTTTACATTCCCATTTTCCTACATAGAAAGCAGTCTAGTAATGAATTCTCCTAGCGAACACCAAATTACCTTAAATGCTATGAAAAAGATATCAAGGGGATACTGAGCTATAAAAGGCTATGTGGAGTTACTAAATCATTACCAAAGAGCCAAAGCATTCATATTTCAGTGGCTTGTTCATTCAGCAGTTTGAAAACATGTATCCTATTGCAGCATTCACCTAGTGTCCTCCAGAAGTTTTGGGCTACCATCTTCCAAATGGGAGTCAGTAGATCAAAACATCTGGTGAAGAAGCACCAAATGGGTACAGACTATTATATGGCACACCTTGTTAATTAAAACAGCAGAACTTTATATTTGTTGGTTTTCTTTTCAATTCTGCTTCATTTTACTTGGGAAATGGCAGCTGAGCTTTACTTTTTAATATCCATGTTTTGATGTCATAATTCCTTAGGCCCTCAGTGAAATTATTATTTTTTGTGTTTGTGTTTCCTCCTAGAATGGCTTCACTCCTTTATACATGGCAGCTCAAGAGAACCACATTGAAGTAGTGAAATATCTTCTTGAAAATGGAGCCAACCAGAGCACTGCTACTGAGGTACAGTACTTGGATCTTTTATTTACAAGTCTTTCTATAACCTTTTTCTTTTTCTTTTATAAAACCGTGAAGATGAATCTACATGGTACACACTCCTGTTTCTTAGTTCGGCCTGACTTATCTTAAGAGCAGCCTCAAATGCTGTCATCGGGAGGGAGGGGCTGCTTAATCCTTTCTTTCTTGCCCTTCACTTGCTCAAGATGATTATTACCTCAGGCTGTTCCCTCATCTGCAAGGGGAAAGACGTGCTTTCCCTCAACCGTTGAGATAACAGCTGGTTGAGGGGCATTCTGAGCACACATAATGCAATAAGGGAAAGGGTTGTGCAGCATCTTCTGCCCTCTTCCATTCCCAACGGGAGAGTTCAAGCTGCTTTTCAGTTAAAAGAGCCATCACAGGAAAGAAATAGCTCACTGTGTGTAACCTGTAGTCTGGCCCTCAGGTCCTAGGAAACTTCAAACACATTGTTTCCACACCTTGACTCCAGCCAGTTCCTTAATCTCCAGTCTTCTTAGAGGGCCCTGTTATTCCTTCTCTCCCTATAGAACTATTTTCATCATTTACCAAATGAGATCCCTCTTTGGGGCATATCATCAATAAAGTTACAATATGTTTCTCTTTCACTTTCTGATCATCATGAAGCTTTATCAGGAAAAGTTTGTGAATAAGGAGCATGTTGAGAGCAAGGAAGAAGTCAAGCAGAGCTGAAAAGGGTGGCAGTATGGACAGAGTTATAGAGCCTAGGAAGAAGTCACAAAGTACAGTCAACTAACTCCACTGATGTCTCCCAGACTTGGTTACGTTTCTCACTTTTTGCAGAGGCACAGCTCTAATTTAATGATTCCTGGCTACTATTTGTGCTTACAGAGGGCTTAGTTTTAATGTATATAGATTGCATAATATATATGGTGTTAACATGGCATAATGTCACTTGTTCCTAGCTGTTCAGGGTGTCACATATTCACGCTATTAGTACCAATTATCACCCAGAGATGATTTCTTCTTGTGGTCTCCCATTTGAAGAGTATTTATTGGTTTAAAACATGTAGCTCATTCTTCATTGTAACAATTATCACAGAGATGGGTTCATAAATAATTTTAAAAATATAACACTTGAAAGCAAATAACATTTTTATTATTATTATTATAGTCTTAGTAACCAGCAACACAGTAATTCACTAAGGAAGTCCCAGTGTTAATGCTCAGCAAATGCCTGAAAGTTTTAAGTTGGTGCTGCTAATTATTCAGGGCCCACCCTATACCAGTCACTATAATTTATTTTTAATGTTTTTAATACTGAATTTCAAATCATTGTAATGTG
Source organism: Podarcis cretensis (assembly GCF_951804945.1). Classification (NCBI taxonomy): domain Eukaryota; kingdom Metazoa; phylum Chordata; class Lepidosauria; order Squamata; family Lacertidae; genus Podarcis; species Podarcis cretensis. The sequence goes on from NC_137178.1 coordinate 27,015,524, forward strand.
TATGGGGCCCTGCTGATGAAGGGTGGGTAATAAATTTAACTAGTAGTAATATTAGTAGTAAGAGGGAAGGGAGTTCCATACCTTGGGTACCACCACCAAAAAGGCCCTCCCTTCAGGTTATGACAAGGTAGCTGCAAGGATATTTTGAGTAGAGTAGCCTTTGAAGACCATCAGCTCGTACAGAATTCAGTGGCCCGCCTCTTCATCAGAGCTGCATTAGCAGAAGAACGTAATCTCAGAAGACCCTTGCTGGATCTGACTGGGAGTATTTGAATAAGTTGTCTCCTGGAAGCCGACAGCCCTTACTGCTTGTTCCTCATATATAGTATTCAGTGGTCTACTTCCTCTGAACATTGAGGCTTAGTTTAGCTAGTGCTCTGATATCTGCACTGGATTCCCGTTGTCTTCCAGGCTCCTTGTAAGGCACAGAGGCACCTATGAGACCTAACCCACACTGGCTCAGCATACCCATAACTCTAACCTACCACATATTCCTTCAAAAGTTACAACCGTTAACTTAAGTTCTCTCCTCCGCCCCCTACTATTATGGTGTTATAATGTCTGCCGCAGAAGTAAAAACTTAGAAAGTGTTGATCTATGGACAAATCTGCATGTTTTCATAAAGCTCTGCCACTTTTAGCAACTGTGAAAAGTGGTCCCTTATCAGTCCCTGCATTTGTCACCCTCCTCGGCATGGAGTTAACCCACCCCAGGGTATTCAGAATGGTATGACATTTATTAGCATTGCACTCCAGCCAAGCCTGCCTTTGTTAACAGCTGTTTTCTCTATCCTTTCATTCAGCGGATACTATTGCATTTGATGGTGGTTCCTAAAATAATGCTTTCTGTTGCTGGGATGGGCCAGGATCAGGTTACTGTTGCAGCTTTGCTAGAGTATGAAATCCTGTGTGGTTGCTAAGCAACAAGGCAGAAACAGCATTTGTACATGAGTCACTGGCTGATCTTGAAACCCCCAGTTCTCTGCTGTTGTTGTTTAATAATCTACAGTAGATTCCATCTCCCCCCAAAAAAACTAATTCATTTCTCTTAAGAATAATATGATATTGGAGATGTGAGCATACTCTCCTAGGATTAGCGGTTGTGGGGTACTGTTTTAAGACCAAGCTAGTGCTTGAAGCAAGGGACATGGGTGGAGCTGTGGGTTAAACCACAGAGCCTAGGACTTGCCGATCAGAAGGTCGGTGGTTCGAATCCCCGTGACGGGGTGAGCTCCCGCTGCTTGGTCCCTGCTCCTGCCAACCTAGCAGTTTGAAAGCACGTCAAAGTGCAAGTAGATAAATAGGTACCACTCCAGTGGGAAGGTAAACGGCGTTTCCGTGCGCTGCTTTGGTTCACCAGAAGCGGCTTAGTCATGCTGGCCACATGACCCAGAAGCTGTACGCCGGCTCCCTCGGCCAATAAAGCGAGATGAGGCTGCAACCCCAGAGTCGGGCATGACTGGACCTAATGGTCAGGGGTGCCTTTATCTTTACCTTAGTGCTTGAAGCACAGTGAGGTGCCCTCTCACATCTTTGCAGGTGGATCTAAAACAATCCTTCTTTTCAGCCAACACAACTGAGTCTCACCTATTTTGAAAAGACACCTCCTCCTTTTCTCCTAGTGGTCTAACCAAAGGATAGGCTTTCTATAACTTTACCTCAAATAGCTGACACTAGATTGACAACACTAGATAGCAACCATACAGGCTGCAGTCCAGGAATTCATCATTCCTTCTGTATGCCCAGGGGGATTTTGGACTTTAATCCCAAACAGTCCTCCTTCAATTGTATTGCAAGCTGCTTTTGGAATTTGAGCGCACATAGTGAAAATAGAAAGAAACCTTGAAAGCTGCCTTATACTGAGTCAGGTGATTAGTCTGTCTAGTTAAGCAGTGTATATGTTGACCAGCCGTAGTTCTGCAGGGTTTCATAAAGAGAGCTTTCTCAGTTCTACCTGGGGACTGAAGGTTGAATCTCTTGCATGCAAAACATGTGTTTTTAGCATGATCAGTTATGCATTGTGAAAGAAAGGATTTGCACTAAGAAAAGGAGAACAGAAGAGTACGTTTTGCATATGCTAATTTATACATATAGATGCAAATTTAGAAATAATCACTATAATTTAAACAGAAATACAGTACATCTCACCATAATGGGGAAGACACCAGGGAACTTGTGTGCCTGCTCAGTCTGCTGATCAGGTGTTACTAACTGTTGATGGACAACTTTAGTGCCCTGTTGATGTGTATGCTCTCCTTTTTTGTGACTCCTTAGGACTAGACAGCCCTCAGACAAAGAGCTCCTTCAAATAGAGGCCTGCTCTCTGTAAAAAAGGACACCCTGTGTGGTTTACCACTGAGCTGTGGCACATAAGCCTTTTTACAAGGGTTCCTATATCCCAGTCCTAACACAAACATAGGTACCTGCCTTATACTGGTCCATATGCATAGACTGGCAGCAGCTCTCCAGCTCTCTTTCAGCCTTACCTGGAGATGCCAGAGGACCTTGGATGTGAAAAGCAGATGTTTTACTACTGAGTTCTTTCTCTTCCCCAAAGATCAGGCTTTTAACTTTCTGTTCAAGGCCTCCAGGAAAATGCACCAAATCTCTGAATGTGAGACAAGAAGGAAAGGGACTGGTTCTCTGGACCATCTTTGTGCTTATTTCTGATTCTTCACTTGGGCTTTTTCTGTTGGCTCCATCTCCATGTCTCTTGACCTCTAGAGCAGTGTTTCCCAACCTTGGGCCTCCAGCTGTTTTTGAACTACAATTCCCATCATCCCTGACCACTGGTCTTGCTAGCTAGGGATGATGGGAGTTGTAGGCCAAAAACATCTGGAGGCCCAAGGTCGGGAAACACTGCTCTAGAGCATACTGCCTTATTCTAGCCTGCCAAGCACTCATCTGTTCTGCCCTCTGTTCAACCAGGCAACACCCTTTGAGCTCCAAGGCTCAGTCTTCCACCTGAAGGTCTGAAATTCAACTGTCCCTTCCACATGTTTAAACAAGTGTTCTAGATTGGGGCTAGCAGAAACATTTTCCTGCATCTTCCCCTGAACTGATACAAACTTTTTTCCAACTTCGTTTGCCCAGCTTAAATTATAAAGGAGAAGAAATAAGACTTGCATAGCATGCCATTTCACAACCAAATATTATTATTGCATATGTTTCTGCGCCAGTTGTGATTTGGTGCTTCTGCGCATGTGCAAAGCACAATTTAGCATTTCTCCCCATGTGTGAACTCCGAAACCCGGAAATAACCCATTCTGGTACTTCTGGGTTTTGGAGCGCCCGTAACCTGAAAAAACACAACGTGAAGTGTCTGTAACCTGAGGTATGACTGTACATAATAGTTGATTGGTGACTTTCAATTAATATAAAAAAGCTAAATTACAATCATCATCAGTAACTAACAATAAAAAACCACCAGCATAACCCCCCCCCCCCAAAGAGCACCAGCAACATTCAACTGTCAGTGGTATATTGGCCAAATAACTCATCACTGTAACATCACCCTTGAAAATTCCACCTATGTTTTTAACATTATTTTTGAACAGACGTGAAATTCAGTAGTAAATATGTTTGGAGATGGGCCTCTCTGGAGTGGTTGATGGGTTGCCAGAGTTTAATATATCGCAAGGTGGCTAATAAAATGTTGCGTGTTGAAGTACAACACACCTCTTTGTGGGAGCTCTTTATATTGGTTCTGGCTTCATGCGGAATGTTTTATTTTCTGCTGCAACAGGACGGCTTCACTCCATTGGCAGTTGCATTGCAGCAAGGACACAATCAGGCAGTAGCCATCCTTCTAGAAAATGACACTAAAGGGAAAGTCCGGTTGCCGGCATTGCACATTGCTGCCAGGAAAGATGACACCAAATCAGCTGCTCTTCTGCTCCAGAATGATCACAATGCTGATGTTCAATCTAAGGTAAACATACACTTGCTTCCCCCTCCTTGTTCTCCAGTATTGGTAATCGTACTAAAAATTGGGATGTCCAGGGCCTGTTTTGTCCTTTATGCAGGACAAATGCAGATTTATCACTGAGAAGAAGTGACAGTCTTTAGTAGCTCCTTAAACAATTTAGATGTTTTTCTGCATTCACATGTTGCACTTTTTAAGTGTACATATAAAACATCTTACATGGTAACCAAAAAAGAAACTTATATTTTTGTTAAGTGGCCCTAAGAGATTCCTATCAGTTCCATTACTTTAAAAAGATCAATGCAAATAATAATGCTCCTCTTCTAGTAGTTGCTGAAACTTGTATCTGCAATAAAAGCTTTATTGTTTAGTGTAGAACTGCAGGAGGAAACGAGCTAGATTTTCAAAGGCACAAAAATCGCTCTTCAGTTTCTAAGTTTTTCTTTTGCTGACTTTGTAAGGGTGTTTGGCAGTTTTTGCATTTGAATATGTAGTCCAATTAACACACAGTTAATATCAAATTCAGTCTTTGTAAATCTGAAAATCTGTTGTGGGGAAGGGGGAAGCTGAAGCAGTGTTGCTGTTGAGTGGGAAACTGGTTTGTGGCCCAAGAGAATGTGGGTTGCATACAGTTAAATCGAATATTAGCTCAGGCTTTGTCCCATAACAACAAAATAATTCATTTCAGCGAACAATTTAGGCCTCTGTCTTTCTGCCAATCTGTAATATCTTTCCTCTTTTTTCCAAAACATGCTGCAACAGATGATGGTGAATAGGACAACTGAGGTACCAAAAACAACAGTTTTGTTAATCTACTCCCCCCCTCCCCCAGATAATTGCTGCATTTTCCTGTCATATACAGTTCAAACTGTACCAAATGTCATTTCTAAATGTGTACCGATGACAAAAATGTATATTTTTTCCTCTGCTTTGATGTTTTTTCTTCCCTTGTTCTTTTGAGATGGTGGAGATTGTTTTTAGATAACAAGAACTGGGAATTAGAAATGGGAGTAGGCCTATGGGGATAATTTGAAATACAGAGTAATTGCATGTAATATAAGGCCATGACTCCATTAATGTTAATCTGCAGCATGGTTCCTGTGGGTAGTTGTTGGTTATTGATAAATGAAGAGATCCCAGTGGGAACCCCCTCAAAGGTATTGAGGTAAAATGTTTCTTTTAATTTTATGACAGGCATTTATGGAGGTTTTAAATGAAGAGTAGCCTCAAATCTGTCACTGGGAGATTGTGTACGGTTTCATATTTTCTACTGTAGCTGTTATACTGTACCATTATTCTAATACACTTTGGTGAAAAAACATTAATCTTCTAACCAAAGCAATACTTAAATTTGCCATGGAAATGAATTGGCAAGTGTCTCCATTTGGTCTCAAGAACCATCTGGGTTTTGTGATCATATGCTATCAAAAGTTTGAAGGCTTTTATGAGGGCTTTTAAGGAATGATTAGGAAACCCAGACAGAATAGGCCTCTTTGCAAGGAGACCATGGTGAGGGGAGGGGACTTGTGCCAGGTGAAAGCTTGCCTCATTGTTAGTTAGGTCAAATGAGCTGGGGAAGTCCAGATGGTGAAGTGACTCTTCTGAGCATGCTCAGAAGCATCGTTTCTTGCTAGAATCAAGGGATTTGTAGTTTTCCTTGGTAGAAGACCCAGAGAAGGTTGCTTTGTTGTTGTCTGCATTAATAAAAATGGAAAAACCTGAGATATTAAACTGGAAAATAGTGTTTTTGGTTACCTGTTGCAGAAAGTAGTAACATTAACTCTTCTGTTTATAATAATAGGTTGGCACAGGGGAAAAATGCTTTGGTTTAATGTTTCTCTAGCTTTCAAAAGTTTAATGCTTCCTTATGTAAAAATTGGTGCATTCTGATTAAGACCGTTTCTTTTTTGCAGAGTGGATTCACACCTTTGCACATAGCAGCACACTATGGAAATGTTAATGTAGCAACACTTCTGCTCAACCGAGGAGCTGTTGTAGACTTCACAGCAAGGGTATGGATGCTTTGCTTTTTTGTGCATTGAGAGAACAATGAAAGGAGGGAGGTCAATGATTGATTCTATTAACTTTCTTTAAATGTCCAAATTAAAACAAAAGAAAACAAATTTACAAGTCTGTTTTGAAAAATTATGAAAAGTAAATGATTCTTACATTTATTCTTGCAACAAATAAGCCATTTCCCCCCAAAGTATCAGACTGTAATAAATTATCTTTACACAATATACTTATAGGTAGAGGGAAAGAATGTAAATTTCATGCACATGCTTCAGAACACATTAATTGAATTATTAATATAACTTCTGGCATACTTAAAAAAACTGTGTTGTAGCAAATACCTTATGCTCATTACCCTGTTCACATATGTACTTTGCACACAACAAGCTCCAACTCTTTAATATTCTTTAATGCTTAAGATATGTGGTATATATTGTTCACATGGGAGTTCAGCTACTAGCCATATGCAAATAGAAGCAGGCTTCTGCACACATATTTCTACGCTTCCTTAATTACTTGCTTGTTCATACGAATGTCCTACTTGAATTCTGTAGGTAACATTGAAGGCCCTGCTCTGTGTCACTTGCCATCAAGTATACAATAGGTGGCCAGGAACAGAGCCTTTTCTACTGTGGCACCTGCTTTATGGAATGTTTTAATTTATTTATGGGATTTGTACCGCACCCTTCCTCTAGAAGGGATCCTTCTGGCTCCTTCTCTACTTGCTTTACAACAGGCAGTGGAAAGTACTTTTACAGTGTGAGTGTGCCTTTTAATTCCACAACAGTGCCATCTTACACATGTCCGCTCAAAAGCAAGTCCCACTGAGTTCTCAATGGAGCTTACTTCCAGGAAACGATGTATAGGCTTCCATCCCAAATTAAATGTACATGGTAACATGCTTATGTGGGCTATTAAACTTTCACTGGATGTTGATGATTTAAAAGGGTTGTTTTGACAAAATTTGTCAGTCATTTTGAGTATCTTTTAAGTGTGAAATCAATATCAACATCATCAAAAAGAAATAAATCAGCGTCAGGCAATTGGTCCTCTCCCTAAGCCAATTCCCCATACTTTCCCTGCACTCCTCACCAGCCTTGCTCTGTGCCCACCTGGGTGTTTTCACCTGGCTGGATTGTGTCCTTATTTGTAATAAGGCTTCTTGCTTGCTGGATGGAGAGGTGTGGGTGTACAAAACCCCCTTGTTTTTGCATATCTGTAATTCAGCCTACCTTGCCAAGGTAAGAGTCACATCCATTGCTACACCCACTTTGCCTTTAGCTCTGCCTGCCACTCGCATGTGGATCTCAGAAGGTTCCCCTCAAAAGAATGTGGTCCTCAAACTGACAAAAAGATTCCCCACACCTGCTCTATAGGTGTCCTATGCATGTTTCCTCCCTGCATCCCAGCTGTTGGGACTATGTACACATAACAGCTGTTCTGGACAAGGAGCTACATTTAAGCTACAGTCCTGGGAGGAAATCCTACTGATCTTACTTCTGAGCAGGCATGCATAGAATTGAGCTATTAGTTAGAATTGTTCCGCCATCTTGCCGCTGAGCAGCTGAAAGCTTGATTGCCAATTGCCTGAAAGGACTCTATATGGTCAGCCTTGGCTGCTGCATGCACAAATGAATAAGGTTTTAAGGTTTGCCTTTTCTTAACATTTTATTTATTTACATGGTTTCTATCTCACACCTTCAACAGTGTGTTCCCAGGATGACTAACAATTTAGCAAGACGCAATTAAGATACAATTTAAAAAATAGAAGACAGAAAATACAAAAAACCCACCATACAACAAAATGTAGAAAATAATAAAATAATGTGTACAAACTAAACATCTGAATTTTAATATATTTCTGTGGATTGCTTTTCCTGTTTTCTACCAAGAGACCTAACTCACAGCTGAAATATGTGCAATGACAATTGGAAAAAATGAAGGATGAGACGAAACCTTCCCACCTAATTAGGACCTTTTTAATGCTGATATTTGTTACAATAATAGGCTTCATTGTGTCTTAGCTAATGTGCTATGATTGTTGCTGTATATTTAAGCACACCAGTATGTTATGAATATTTATTTATTTGTCTTGCATACAGTGTGAATGTGATGTTCGATGTTTGGTGAATGTTTTTGTTGCTGCTTAGTAAATCAGTGAAGAACCTCCTGAAGATACACAAAATACCCTGTAAAAGTGCACATTTGAAATTATGTATGCATATTACTCTCATGAGATTTTTGTGCATACATCAACATAAACATTCGGACCTGCGTTATAATTGCATTCAAATTATGTAATTATACTGATTAACAACTGAAATTTCATTAGTTACTAAATGAAGATAAGCAAAGTCTTTCATACAAAATTACCGCCCCTTCCCAGTTCTCATGAATTAGAACTGTTGTAGTAAACTTCTGTTTATTCAAACAAAATGTTAAAACATAACAAAGATCAAATTTTTCTCTCTCTATAGTTATAAAAAATGCATATATTTTAGTTCCATTTAACAGCATTTGCAAATTATTGCTATGAATGTTTTTCTCAAGATAGGACAGTGCTAACTGTTTTCTGTATGCTGTGATGCATCTTCTATACTGTATCATGTCAAAACGCAAAGCCATCCCCATTGAACCTCTTCAAGTCCATCATGCTTTTTGTTTGTTCTTTTCATGGTGTAGAATGGAATCACCCCACTGCATGTGGCTTCCAAAAGGGGAAACACAAACATGGTGAAGCTCTTGTTGGATCGTGGAGGGCAGATCGATGCCAAAACCAGGGTGAGTGTTTCTATTCCCTGAATGTCATCCTGCACCTCCTTCCCCCCCTTTTGTTTCTTTGTTGGTTTATGGCAGGGATCAGAAATATGAACAGCAATATGCATTCCTTTAGAGATAGCCATTAAGGAAGCCATTGTTTGCATTCAAGTCTTGAGTCCAAAGATTTTGTTCTATGACTGAAAGGAGAATTTCCATTTATGGAAGAGGTTATTTTACTCATGAAAGGAGTAACTCTATGATGGTAATTCCTTCTGTCCATGGAGAACAAACTTTGGATACTGAATGTTCTTGCTTCACAGTTGCCACTTTACTTCAGTGACGTCTCAAAAATTTATTCAGTGCCACGTGATCTGTCAGAGGATGCTGTCCGCTCTTGTTGAACTTCTCAGTGAAACTTCCAAGAGTTCCTAGAATTAATTTATAGACTGTTAACAAGTCAAGCAAGATATGATTGCAGGACCAGGCATCAGACTTCCCATACACCAGCCCATATAAATAAGAGACCAATAAGACTGGTTTTGGGTCAAAACAGGCCACAACTTTATTGAATACAGATGGAAGAGGTTTGGCTGGGCATAGGGCAATCTAAATACTTCTGGCCCACCCTCCGGAAGTGACGCGTGGTCAATCGAGGCAGGGGTTCCTAAGACTTAACATCAAATAGGGTGACCGCCGCAGGGACCGCCATCTGAGGGAGTATCTTCAGCCCTGGCCCAGGGGCAGATGGAGACTACAACATGCCCTCCGTCCAAAACAAAGGATTGCTCCAATGCCCAACCAGTTGTGACAGTTGCTATGAGGTAGGCAAAACCGACCAGGTCAGAGTCAATTAGTCCAGTGGGCAAATTCTCACCCGGCCCCATAAAGAACGGCAACTGTTGTAGCCACAGCAAAGTCATTGATTAGCAGCATAAGCCATGGGTGGGCGGGCGAGGAAACCTGGCGCAGGAACAAACAGGCTGTGCCTCAGGCGTAGGCTGCTTAAATGGGCAAGGGGCGACTCCGAGGGAAGCCCACCAATGCAGGGTGCAGGCTAGGATCTGGTTCCTGATAGGTGGCAGGGGCTTATGCCCCCTCCTCCCATCAGGAAGGGCACTGCAGATTGAATTCCTCCGTCGAAGTCCCAGTGAAGCCTCCTCCATCCTGCAGTGCTGTGGCACCGAAAGGCGTGAGTGGACTTGTCCTAAGAGTAATTGAGAAACCACAAGCAGAATGCTAATCTTGAATTCAACAGATATAATTTATTTTGGTTTTAAGATTTATTTAGAAGTAAAAGAGAAAGGGGACACTGGTGGCGCTGTGGGTTAAAGCCTCAGCGCCTAGGGCTTGCCGATCGAAAGGTCGGCGGTTCGAATCCCTGCGGCGGGGTGCGCTCCCGCTGCTCGGTCCCAGCGCCTGCCAACCTAGCAGTTCGAAAGCACCTCCGGGTGCAAGTAGATAAATAGGGACCGCTTACCAGCGGGAAGGTAAACGGCGTTTCCGTGTGCGGCTCTGGCTCACCAGAGCAGCGATGTCACGCTGGCCACGTGACCCGGAAGTGTCTCCGGACAGCGCTGGCCCCTGGCCTCTTAAGTGAGATGGGCGCACAACCCCAGAGTCTGTCAAGACTGGCCCGTACGGGCAGGGGTACCTTTACCTTTACCTTAAAAGAGAAAGACCTTAGAGCTGAAAAATGGTCCGTGGCCCTGGCAAATAATTGCTGGTTGGAGTATTGGACACTGTGTTTGCATACTAGTGTAGAAAAACAAACAGTTGTGTACTGCAGAGAGAGAGAGAGAGAGAGAGAGAGAGAGAGAGAGAGAGAGAGAGAGAGAGAGATATTCATTTATGTATGGAAGGTAGGCGAGAGCAAGCAAGTGTCCTTTTTGATTAATGAAGCTTCAGTTCTGGGACAGAGTTACAGACAAAAGTATTTTAGACTCACAGTTTAGGCACCTATTCTATCCAAGCATGAAAGCACAATGTGATTGCTCTGGTCACACTTTAATTTGTTATACATTATTCCCTATCTTTTGAACATGCTATATTGCTATACTGGCTAGATCAAAGTGCAGCCTTGCAATATACGATCTGTACAGGACCACCTCCAGTTTCTCACAAAGAATCTAATTTTAAAAGTCTTTCATTGTTTGGCTTATCACCCCTGTCAGCTGGGAGTGTCACTCAAAGCTGCTAGCACACAGACACCCACACAGAACCTAGCGAGTGTCCCAAAGCACTGGCACCCTCATTTGCACAGGTTTAGCACCGTCCTTTCTCTTCGTTCTCAAGGACACTGCTGACAGCTTCTCAGTGTGGGAGATTCCAGAGCTTTGTGGTTTTGTTTGTCAGTGTCACGCCATTGTGTGGTGTCCTTGTGTAAGGCTTTGATCCATTTATGTCCTCTTTGTTTTACCTTTGCTCTGTCTGCTTAGCTATGGCCATAACTAAATAGAGCAATAAAAAACAAAATAGGAATGATGTGACACTTGCCAATTTTCAAGGATACAGTGAGTCTATTTGTCAATTGGAGAAGTGAGTAGAAAAGCATCTTTATATCCCAGTGATTTAGCGATTTGTAACCCACTCCAAAGGGACGCGGGTGGCGCTATGAGTTAAACCACAGAGCCTAGGACTTGCCGATCAGAAGGTCGGCAGTTCAAATCCCTGCGACGGGGTGAGCTCCCGTTGCTCGGTCCCTGCTCCTGCCCACCTAGCAGTTCAAAAGCACATCAAAGTGCAAGTAGATAAATAGGTACTGCTCTGGCGAGAAGGTAAACGGTGTTTCCGTGTGATGCTCTGGTTCACCAGAAGTACCCTAGTCATGCTGGCCACATGACCCGGAAGCTGTATGCCGGCTCCCTCGGCCAATAAACTGAGATGAGCGCCGCAACCCCAGAGTTGGTCACGACTGGACCTAATGGTCAGGGGTCCCTTAACCTTTACTTTTAACCCACTCTAAACAACCAGAAAAGCTGCTGCCTCCTCTTTTGGCTTCAAACATTGCACCCTACCTGGTAGATGGGACTTGGAGGCCAAACTGTACATTACAAACAAGGCAGTTTCTGGAGGGAACAATTACCTCCTACTGTTTCTCCATTTCAGTTCACACACTACAGTTTCCCCCGCTTGTGTTGTTTAAAAAGCATGTTAACTCATGATATGACCATAGGGCTCAGAAGGAGGAAGAGAGGCTGTGAGCAGCTTAAACCTTTGGTTTAAGTGCAATACAGAAAATGTCCTTCTCCTTATTTTCTAAGGCCAGAACCTTAGCCACAAGCTTTCTGCTGTTAAGAAAAATGTGGCAAACAGCAGAAAACAAAGAGGGTATCTGAGTGAACAATACAAAACCAGGGAAAATTACACTTAAACTCAAGGAAAGGCTTTATTATTTTGACAGAATGTGCAGAATTATCACCGGCAGACTTCATTAATAAATTCTAATTATGTTTCTTTAAGGGCCTTCCCAATATATCTCTTTAGTGATTGCAGTTAAACACAAACCCACTGAATGTTGCTGTTAAACTGAAAGAAAATGGAACCATCGCTCCCTCAGAACTGGCTTTTGATGGTGTGCCTCTGGATTTCTGCCTTTGCTGGACTTTCCACTTCTAGGTCCAAAACACTTGTTTCTTAGGGAACAGCTGACAATTGCTGAACTGATGCACAAGTCCGCCTGCTGTCTATAAAGCTTATAAGGCCCCAGAGATTTGCCACAGTACTCTTGTTGCTCTGCTTCCTGGTTGTAGACAGAAAATAGGACCTGGCCCTCAAACAGACTGGAATTTTGGCAAGAAGTGAATCTGTCAGTAGAGTTCTACAGCTGGCAGCATGACTCAGTGAGATGTAGAGCACCTCATGAGTCACAAATTGGTGAGAGGATCTGAATTCAGGTACAGCTATTTGAAGAGATTCCTTCTTTATTCATTAATTTATTTGAAAGCTTTTATAAACTGCTTAAAATTTAAAAATCTCTCAGCAGTATACAAAAATAATATTAAAAAATTTAAAACACAACCACAGAAGCTGTTAAACAGCATTGTAAAAACAGATGTGCATTTGTAAATTGTCTAGAGTTGGGTATTTTTCAATCAAGCAGTATATACGTTTTGTTAAATAAAACTAAAACGAAATAAATGAAGGAAGAAAATGAGACAGATCAAAACAGGAATTCAGAAATAACAGGCTTGGTCAAAAAATTATGTCCTCCCAGAATCATTTAATTTTCCTCACTGTGGGGCTCACTGTGGTTTAATCTGAGTGGGTTTTTCATGATTCAGTAATGAGCTCTGTTTTCACACTGAAGCTGAGCACTCCATATTTTGGTTTTCTCATTTCAGGACACTTGAAGCCTGTGGCTTGATAGGGCACTATTTGAAGGGTGTACATATAGTCACCAGGTTTCAGTTGTCATGCGAAGATAGGTAGGGAACAGGGTTACCTTAAAGGCACAGCTGTGCACAAATGGCCTCTCAAAATTCTCCAACCTGTTGGTGAGCAGAGTATTCAGGGCAACCATTTCACCCTTTTTTCCAGCAGGAAGGGCAATTATCCAGCAGTGGATGGGGTTCAATTATCTTTTCCCCCCTTATTTTGTTTGTTTGTTTGTTTGGAAATATGTGTGCATGTTGCTGCTGTCAGCAATGGCAACAACCACTGAGGTGGCACTCCATGGCATTAAGGTGGCATTGTGGGGGGTGAAATGGTCATCCCCACAAATAATAAACAATCTTAAGATGTCAACACTCTTTTAATAAAGTTATATGTAAACAGGAAGTAGTGTTAAGGGGGGAAAATGAGCAGAAACATTAATTTACGAGTTGAATTCCTGGAAGAATTGATCGGTCATGAATAAAAAAATGCTATGTCAGATTGTTATGCCTAGTTCCAAAAAGTTACTTTACAAATCTCATTCGCAGTTCACTGTCATGTCCACAGTGATAATAGAAGCTTATGTGAAAGGGTTATTGCAATAATATGTTTGAGATTATGTTGGGCAAGGAGAGAGGAAGTGTTTGCTTGCTTGATTTGCTACTTTGATACACCTTTACTGGTTTGACTGAGGACGTGGGCCTGTAAGGTAATAGTATGTTCTGTACAGCTTTTATCTTATCTCAGGTGGCTTTCTCATTTTGCATTAGAGCCCCAAACAGGGAACCAGAGGAATAAATTATTTCCCATGTGTCTCTACCCTATATTTTAGACATTCTTTGGTTAAGCAGTGAAGTTGTGCTTCTACAAAACAAGCTAGAAGTTTCATGGCAGCACCTTCAGCAGTGGGAGAACTGAGATCCTTTTGATTACAGGAAACCACTGCCCCACTAGTGTTCCTTCCTAGCCACTGGTGCCAAAGAGGAGCTACCAGGGTTGCAATGGGCTATTATTCTGGTTTGGCTACTTTCAGTGTATTTCTGGGATCCAGAAGCTGTAACTGCGGCAGTCAAGTGACTTTCAGCTAACAAGGATTTATTTTGCTGCTATAGAGCAGGCGTAGGAACCTGTAGCCTGGCAGATGTTGCTGGACAATAGCTGTCATCATTCCTGACAACTGACCATGCTGGCTGTTTCTAATGAGTTGGACTCAGACCCCTAGATCCTTTGCACATGTGCCACTGCAATGTCAGGTGTCCTCCATTTTATAATTTTGCAGGTGGTTCTTCCTGCCTAAATGTAGAACTTTACATTTGTCCCTCCTGAAATTCATTTTGTTAGTTTTGGCCCAGTTCTCCAATCTGTTAAGGTAATCTTGAATCCAAATTCTGTCTTCTGTGGCATTAACTGCCCCTCCCAGTCTGGTGTCATCTGCTCAATCCCCCATCCATGCCATTTATCAGGATGTTGAACAACAACGGGCCCAGGACAGAACCCTGCAGCACCCCACTTGTCACTTGTCACCCAGAATAATGAGGAACCATTAGTGAACTCTTTGGGTTTGGTCAGCCAATTATCTACAAATCCACTTAACATTTACCTTGCTCAACCCACATTGCACCAGCTTCTCTGCAAGAATAACATGGGGGACTTTGTCAAAAGCCTTACTGAAATCAGCATTCCCTGATCTTTTGATAGATGTGCAGCCAGTGCAGGTGTTTTACCAGTGATGTCACACATTGTTGGTCACGTACTGCCATCAGCAGTCTGCCTGCTGCATTCCACACCAGCTGGAGCTTCTGGTGCATGCCCAAGGGCAGCCCCCCATAGAGTGTGTTTCAGTAATCCAGCCTCAGGGTTCTGAATGCATGGACTACAGAGGTCATTAAGCCTTAAGTTCTATTCCATAGATTTCAATACTTAGTTGCAAGTAACTCTCGTTGAATTGTGTCCTATGGAGTTCATGGGTATGTTTGCAAATCTGTACAAAAACAACATCCAATATGACTTGGGTAAATTTATGTTCTTTTGTGTGCCTTCCTTCTGTCCCTTCATATAGCAGTGTCCTTCAGAGTTTACTTTAAACACAATTATTCTTTCCACGTTTCTTTGCTCTCCGAGGTCTGGAGTCACCTAGGATGCACTCAGTTCTCTAAATCTTTTATAGACTTGTCTTTTGCTAACCGTCATGTTCAGTGGCAGAGAAGCCTTGCAAGTGCTTTGGGACAGGATGTTCTTCTGCAGCAAAGAGACGGTGCTGTCACAGCAAGTTTGCCAAATGGTTGTTAGGGCCTGCTTGCTTTTCAGACTTAAATTAAGGCTTCTTCCACTGTTGATTCCATTTTATGTTTTTAAGGTCTTCCATCGCCCTTTTAGTTCCCCCCTTGCCCAAACCTCCGTAGCACTGTGTTTTTTACCCCTGTTTCAAAAGTAACCTGAGGCAACACAGGTATTCCAAAATAGTGGAGAAAGATATTGGCAGAAAATGCTTCTTCTCTTTCTTCTGCTTAAGAACTGAAGACTGGTATACATTACCACAGCCATGTGGAAGCTGCTAGGAAATAATTATGCCCATAGGGATAGGGAGAGTGGCAGCTGATCGCTTTGGTTACCTGAATTCTGTAATGTCTCTTCATGCCACATCTTCATAAGTGGTGATGGACCTTGAATGATACCATGTGATTTGAGTGACAATTAGTTCCCCATAGATACCCCTCACATTAAAGGCCCAGTTTTGCAGGAGGTTTTTTTGGGGGGTGTTCATAGGTGAAGAACATTGTATTCCATGAGCACAAGAGTGTTGGGTATGATAAGCATTTCACTGTTTTTGCTTTTTTAAAGGATGGACTGACTCCACTTCACTGTGCTGCACGAAGTGGACACGAGCAGGTTGTAGAACTGCTCCTAGAACGAGGTGCTCCACTGCTTGCCAGGACCAAGGTGGGTAACTCACAATAGAAGACACCTTAGACATTTGTCTGGTTTTGAAATATCAAGGTAGATTGCAGTACTTATGCATAAAGCATAAAATCTGGAATGTGAGTAAATTGTAGCACAGACATATATGGCAATACTCTGCTGGATTCCTGCACATAAACACAAGCAGACTTTAACTCAGGCCGCCACACACCAGCCTGGAGAAAGAGGTTAGTGCTTTTGTACTGTTCTTTATGCGTAGGAATGTTTTCCTGCATATTCTCCCACAACCAGGAGTATGTTCGACAAAGTCACGTGAGAATATCTCAGAGGAACCTTGTTCAATTCACATTGCTGGAAATGTGGTAGACAGCAGGTTGGGTCCAAATTAGGGATACAGGAGCATCCCCTTGTTTGCCCTCCATGGGTATGTCACTTTGCATGCATTCCAAGCAAATGTGCACATATCCTTGAGGGTTGTGTACTCCTTCTAAACAAATAATTAGGCAATTCCTAGTCAGCATGCTGTGTTTTTACTATTCCAGTAGGCTTTGTAAGTTATTTTGAAATTCTTCTGCTGCAGCAAGGGTGCTCACATTATTGGGCATAAATCAGTCATATCTATTAATTTCAGTGGGCTCCATGTAAGACTAGCGTTGGATACCACTCTGTAAGTCTGATGCAGTTTTGAACTTTGGTCTTATGTCTTGTGCAGAATGGACTCTCTCCGCTTCATATGGCTGCCCAAGGTGACCACGTGGAGTGTGTCAAACACCTACTGCAGCACAAAGCTCCTGTCGATGATGTCACACTGGATTACTTGACTGCCCTTCATGTTGCTGCACACTGTGGCCACTATCGCGTCACCAAACTTCTGCTGGACAAGAGAGCAAATCCAAATGCTCGTGCTCTGGTAAACCTTTCCTGTACCTCTTCTGGAACACAAGGGGTCTTTGGACATTCTCCTCCACACATGCAGTGAATGCATGAAAAGGACTCGGTGCTTACTGACCTCTATCCCTGATGTTAGCATGCCTACTGCCTCTGCCCCCAGTGTCCATGCAGCTAGCATGGGCATTATGGGGGCAGGGCCACTTGGACTACAGGTGCCAGGGCTGAAGCCAGCAAGCACATGGTTCCCCTTCCTGCTCCACACATTCAGTGTTCATGTGGAGGGGGAGCATCTGCAGAGAGCCACAGTCACATTGATCCAGCTGCTTCTTGTGACTGTCCGAACTCTCATGTGTGCATGCAGTTTCTACCTCTTCAGGGGGTTCCCCATTGCTCCCTGCAATAAAGGGGCACACATTGCATTCTGTATTGAAAGGAGTGTGTAGTGAGCTACGCAAATGACAATCTAATGGTTCTAATGTGTGATTCTAGACATTGCAGTCTCTGCCACTGCCTAATAATTCTAATTCAGTAGGTATGTTCACGCTAAACTCATATTTGCTTGTAGGAGGTTGTAGCCTTTTTGAGGGGAGGCAAGGAAACTAGATCTATTAGCAGGTGGCTTTGGGCTTCTCTTCCCCTCCCAACCCCCTCCTCCCCCCAAGCCTCCCTTGCCTCACAGCAAACTATTTGTAAGGTCCACTCCGTTTCAAAAATAGTTTGTATTATGGTGAACGTCAATGGTTAAAAATAAAATCCACCAAGTCAATGCAAGCCCCTTGCGTGTGTCCAAGCAGCTCTCTGAATTCTGGCTGAAGTTCTCTGCAGTGCATTAACTGTCCTCACAGCTGCCATATAGTCTCTCTAATATTTCAGCACCATGGATTCTAAGGCTGCAATACAACCCCACTTACACAGAAGTAACCATGAGTTGTCCATTAGGATTGCAGCCTAAGTAGACTCCACCCTATGCTGATTATTAATTGGCATTTAAAACAGGCTGTGTTTGAAATTCAGGTTTCCAGACTGTTGACGTAATTGGCATCAATTGGCTTATGGCTCAGACAATTCAATTGATATGCTTCTCTAAAGGAAGAATTATGTTTTTATGATGTATAACACTGGGCAACAATTTTTTACTTTTTGAATGTTGTCTAGATTTCTACAACTGATTTAGGGTATTTTTGCACTGCTGAATCAGGAAATAGCATCCGTTTCTCTCCATCAGGTCAGGTTTACTGTAAACTGAATGGTGGGCATTGATAAAGGTAAGTACACGTAAATTGCATGTTGCTTCACCATTTTTCAAACTTCAGGGCTTGAAGTTCCATTTCTTGGAACTCCAGGAATGCTCAGCGGCAGGGAGGTCTCTCTTCAGAGTCCAACAGTAGTCAGCCATCATGACTGTGTCCCAGCGACCCTGATACCTGGTCTCCATCTCTTTCATGTCCTGATGGAATCTCTCCCCCTGCTCGTCACTCATTGAACCCAGGTCTATATGTGAAAATAGGTAGTGCATCTTGACGCTCATGTTGCAGCCCAGGTTTCTGAAAGCAGTCAGCATGTTGTTGACAGGTTCTGCATAGTTTCTGGCCTTATTGTTGCCAAGAAAGTTATTCACTACCAGAACAAATGCCTTCCACGCTTCCAGTTCCACTTCGTTCATTGAGTTTCCGAACTCTGGATCTCTGATGAGCTGACGGATCTGAGGACCGTCAAAGATGCCAGCTTTCAACTTCTCCATGGTCAATCCTGGAAAAGCCTGGCACAAGTAAGTGAAGCAGTCACCATCCTTGTCCAGAGCCTTGGTGAACTGCTTGATTAAGCCGAGCTTGATGTGCAGTGGTGGGAAGAGTATTCTGTCTCTGTCCACCAGAGGGTCGTTGATGATGTTCCTTTTTCTGCAAGGCACCAATTCCTCCTGCACAGGCCAGTCCTTCTTCGTGTAATGCTGAGCACGGTCCCTACTATCCCACATGCACAGAAAACATGAGTACTTGGTGAAGCCAGACTGTTGTCCCAACAAAAAGTTCACCATCTTCAGGTCAACACAAATAAACCACTTATGCTGATCATAACCAATTTTCTCCAGCACATACTTCACCACTTCATAGTTCTCCTTCACTGTACTCGAGTGAGCCAGGGGTATAGAGGCAAACTGGTTGCTGTTGTGTAGCAGAACACATTTCAGTGATCACTTGCTGCTGTCAATGAACAGTCGCCAATCTTTGGGTTCGTACTGTGGCACTCCAAGCTTGAGCAGAAGCTGCGCAATATCTGCATAGTACACCAAGTCTTTCTCTTCCGAGAAAAAACGGAGGTACTCTTGATGCCTGTTGCGCAAGAAGTTGATGCGAGCACTGTCAGAGAAGAGGTTTTTTTCCTTCAATCTGGATGCCAACAGTTCGGCAGAGTCCTTTGACAAGCTGAGGTCGCAAACTAGATCATTCAACTCTTTTGGGGAAATGGATGTGGAGCATCATCTTCAAGAACCACTTCTTCTTCTTCACATCCTTCAACACTGGAGGCATCTTCGTCACTAATGTCAGGAAGTTCTCCAAAGATAGGCACTGGAATTTCATCACAATGAGCTACAGGACGACGTGCTGATTGAAGATCAGGATACTTGAGGATGCTCCGGTTCTTTCTGTTGATCCCAGCATGCCTTGCACACCATGTGTGGTGCCCAAGCTTTACACTTCATGGGGCGGCTGCCCCATTAACTTAGTTTTGATCCCCCAACTTTATGCTTTGCCGCACCAATTTATGGAAGATTTCGAGGTTTTATGACTTCAAACTGATCCCTTTTCGACATAATCACCCAGAACTATCGGACCTGAATACTTCTTGTCATTAAAATAATCATTTCCATTCAAAACAATTATTCGACATGGCATTTTACCCCCACCAACTTCTTCTAAAATGCTCCACACAAGCATACATGTGAACAAAAACGTAAAAAAATGACATGTGGCCATACCTCAAAAACTTGACCTGATTGAGCAAAACCAATGTGATTTTTGGATTCAACGCATCAGATTTGTCCTAAATCAGCTGAAAAAACGCAGACAACAAATTTATTGTTGACCAGTGTAATAGGTAAGCTGTTGTTGATGATGGCTATTCTCACAACTTTACTTGTATTATTTATTCAGGTTTAAAGCAGCTAAAATTGCAGTTAATTGACTAAAACAGCTCTGTCTGGAAACTACGTAAAGAGAAGGATCTTCTGTTTCTTTGATGCTATGTGAACATTTGGTTTAACAGAAGCTGCTAATATCACTTCCCATCAGTTGTCATGTTTGCCTATTTCCAAAACAGGACTATTTTTGAACTAGAAATAGTTCAGAAATAGTATATCTAAAAATTAAGTAGCTTCACAGTTAACATAAAAAGAAAAGAAGAAGAAGATTTTAAAAATGGCACTTTAATTCTTAGTGTCCTCATTCTTTACAGAGTTCTGATGCTTAGTGCTTCATAAAAAGCCATTTTAAGAGCACTGGCCTCCTAGTGGCACAAAGTAATACACACAACAGCAAGCCTTAATCAAAACCTTGTCATATATTGCTGCATACATACATAGACACATAATAATCCAACTTGCAACTTGAACGGAAAAATGTTGCTTGTGTTGGCTTTCAGTTCATGCTGTCTTTACTGCCATGTGCAATATTCGTGTTTTGACATCCCACTTCAAATTTTACTTTTGGCATGTCAAATAGTGAATCTTGCATGGAGTGGCAAAAGTGCACTGCTAACTCACCACAGGTTACAGCTGCCAAGTGTCAGTCTGAGAAAGAGGTTGCTCATGCTTGCCCTGTCCCCAGAGGTTTGTGAGAAAGAAAACCCTAGCATATATGATCCTTTAAGCAGTAGCTGTGTCATCTGATATCAGAAAAGAGCCCTGTTCTCGATTTTTCCATGATAAACCAGATGACTCAGCTTTTATTTTTATTTTATTTATAAAACACACACACACACAATGTATGATTTCACATTTTCAAATAAAACAACAGATAATTCTGGTGTGTTTCAACAGATTTTTAAACTATTAAATTACTGAACTTAGTCATTAGAGACCAATGTCACACCTAAGCTAATTGTCAAACATAAGTGGCTTCAGTCAGGAGTGGTGATATGTTTTCATTACCTTTTAGCAACTGTTAGAAAAAGAACAGCCAAGCAACACAACCATTCATTCTCGCTTCTCTAACACAGGCATTAATTAGTGAGACAGTTAAAACTTAGAGTAAATCAGAGATGTGAAGAGATGCCCCCCCATTTTTTCCCTAATATTTAAAATAAAAAGAAGGGGAAAAGTTTTGGAGTATTTACTTTCAAAATGGTTATGTGTGAAGGACTTTTCAAAATGGTATTTTAAAATCATATTTACACATTTTGGGATAGCACTATTTTTCATGTGAAGATCACCACACAAATTAAATTGCAGATCGGAAACATTTTGTATTTTCAAAAAGGCACTTTAGCTTCACAAATCCTGTGTCTTCACTCATGCTGGGATTAAATGGGAATAAACTGGCCCTGGAGTATATGCCTTTTCAGTATGTCGGAACCTGACGTTACTGAAGAAAATCTGATAATCTAACGCTGTATGAGAACTGAAGGGTGCATGCTATAACTAACCTGATTGTCTTTTGCACAGAATGGTTTTACTCCACTGCACATTGCTTGCAAGAAAAATCGCATTAAAGTCATGGAACTGCTGGTGAAATACGGGGCTTCTATCCAAGCTATAACAGAGGTAGAGAAATTTCCTAAAGAAGCATCTCTCCCCACTATTTCTTCCTTCTCTTAGTTCCGCACTCTCCTTTTAAATAAATGAGGAAGATCCTAAAGGCGCTCTGCAGGGGAGTAAAATTGCTGTTGCTTTATTTCACAGTCGGGCCTTACACCAATACATGTGGCTGCATTTATGGGGCATTTGAACATAGTTCTCCTTCTGCTGCAGAATGGAGCCTCTCCAGATGTCACTAACATTGTGAGTATGGCTTACATCTGAGTAATCATAGTTTTGCTGCACTGCCATGTGTGTTACCCAAAATGTTACATTTGGTATCGTTAATTTATTAAACTTCCCTATAAATCTGTCTTGCATAAATGCATACAAAAGGGGGGGGGGAGTAGGTGTTTTTCTTTCTTTCGCTCTTCTGTCTGTCTTTGGTTTAGTTATTATATATATATATAACCTCGATAAAGAATATCTTAAGTGTTTAAGCTGCAATGTTGCTTTGAGCCTGTGTGGTGTACTGGTTAAAGTGTTGGACTAGGACCTGGGGGACCAGAGTTCAAATCCTCACTTGGTCATAATACACACTGGGTGACCCTGGGCCAGTCACTGTCTCTCAGCCTAGCCTATCACACAGGGTTTTGTGGGAATTAAATGGTGAGGAGGAGGAGGAGAAGAACCACCTTGAGCTCCTTGGAGAAAAAGGTATTATATAAATGCAATAGATTAACAAATTTCAGGTTCCTTGACACCTTTGACACCTTTGTGGTATTGGCAGACTTGACTTGACTATAGTAATAAATGTTTGTGTACATAAACAAACATACCTCTATGCTACCATATATAGTCTTCAAAATAAACTTTGATTAAAAAATTGAATGCCCTTGAAAGAAAATAATTCATTCTAAACATGTTTACATGGAAGTTAGTTGTTCTGAATTCATTGAGATTTAGTTCCTAGTAAGTATAAGATTGCAGCCCAAATCTAATTATGTGTCAGATTCAACTTTTGCCTGTGCTATTTGCCAAATGCTTAAATCATCCAAGTGTAAAGGCAAAATAGCCTTTTATAATATTTATTACTAACAATCAAGATTGCTTAAGTGAAGCCAGTCCTAATTCTCTATTTATACATACAGTTAATTTTGCCGTGTATAATTTATTCATGGAAATTAAGTTAACAAAATTACAGCTGGGAAAATAACCAAGGAGCATAAAACAGACGGTAAAAACATTTCAATCTGACGTTTTTAATACCTAATTATTGTTTGGTATTATCACGCGGGTGGCACCGTGGGTTAAATCACAGAGCCTAGGGCTTGCCGATCAGAAGGTTGGTGGTTCGAATCCCTGTGACGGGGTGAGCTCCCGTTGGATACAGTGAGTCTAGCTTCACCATTTGTCAATTAGAGAAGTGAATAGAAAAGCATCTTTATATCCAAGTGATTTAGCGATTTGTAACCCACTCCACAGGGAGGCGGGTGGCGCTGTGAGTTAAACCACAGAGCCTAGGACTTGCCGATCAGAAGGTCGGCGTTTTGAATCCCTGTGACGGGGTCAGCTCCCGTTGCTTGGTCCCTGCTCCTGCCAACCTAGCAGTTCGAAAGCACATCAAAGTGCAAGTAGATAAATAAGTACCGCTCTGGCGGGAAGGTAAACGGCGTTTCCGTGCCCTGCTCTGGTTTGCCAGAAGCGGCTTAGTCATGTTGGCCACATGACCCGGAAGCTGTACGCCGGCTCCCTTGGCCAATAAAGCGAGATGAGCGCTGCAACCCCAGAGTCGGCCACGATGGGACCTAATGGTCAGGGGTCCATTTACCTTTACCTATTATCACTTAAACTTGACAGTTGAATCAGTTATTGATTTCAGAAGTTAAATTTAACTTGAATGGTCTGCAAAACTAAAAGTCTCATGGAGATTCATGGAACCATTCTAATGTGAATAATACGTTTTGGATTTTGGAAAGATCTGTAGAAACACCATGATACATCTAGAACTAGAGAGGTTCTAGCAGGAAGTTGCAGGCTAAGTATAGCAGCTGACCTGAAATAAGCATAATCCACTATGGCCATTTACTTCTGTCCCCTCCCTACTCCTCTTCTTGTTGTGTGACAGCTTTGATGCAAAGATCATGGTATGAATCAAGCCATATGCTATTATATCCAAACCAGGGAAGTCTGGTATAACAGAAGCCAAGATCACCACATCAAAAGTCTTGCCTTATGGAGTAGGGAGGTGTGTGTTGTTAGAATGCTTGGAAATGGCTTAAGAAATACCATATTTTTCCATGTATAAGACTAGGGTTTTTTCCTAAAAAATAATGTCCAAAATTGGGGGGGCATCTTATACACGGATAGCTCTTCCCCCATTTTCTTAAACTGGAGTCCATTTCTTATCGATGGAAAATATGGTAATTATTTATAAAGCTGTGAATGCACACCGAAATGCAAACTATGCGTGCAGAGATTGTTTTGTTCCATGTCCCCAGGCAAGAGTATTTAGCAGGAGTATAGGGAAAGGACCCTTGGGCGGTTAAGTCCCGTCAAACTTGACTATGGGTTGTGGTGCTCATCTCACTTCAGGCCAAGGAAGCTGGCGTTTGTCCTCAGACAGCTTTCCGGGTCATGTGGCCAGCATGACTAAACCGGAATAATGATGGTTGGAATAGAGTATCTGTTAATCAACTTTAGGGAGCTTACCTGGATGAGGGATAACCCTTGTATTTCCTGTGTGGGAGATACTTTTGGGAAGGGGATTTGTTCATTAACATAGTTTAGGCCAGGCATGGCCAAACTTGGCCCTCCAGCTGTTTTGGGACTACAACTCCCACTATCCCTAGCTAACAGGACCAGTGGTCAGGGATGAAGGGAATTGTAGTCCCAAAAATGCTGGAGGGCCAAATTTGGCCATGCCTGGTTTAGGCAAAACCCTCTTACATATAGCAAGGAGGAGAGGGCCGGGAGATAACTGCAGCATATACTCTGTGGCACAGATATTTCTTGTCCTCTTTCTTATCTCTGTGTTGTGCTCTGTCCTTGCATCCCCAGTTGTAGGAGTAGCATGAAAGTTAGCTGTTGGGTGTTTGTGTTTGGAGTCCTGAACACAAAATACCTGTGTTAGTTATGCAAAGAGAAGTTTTATCAGTGTTCTTCATATATTTATTGCACAGGGTGGTTCCTTTTTGTATAAACTCCCCTTTTTACTTTGTTCGCGTAACCAATTTCCCTCTTGTGTGACCTAAGTATGCTCAACCACCAGAGAGATGACCTAGTCATGTTGTGTCCTATCAACTGAATTGTAGTCTCTTCATCAGGGGGTTATATATTGCTGGTTGTGAGCAGGGTTATTTCTCTCCTGTCCACATCTCCACCCTATTTGGGCTGCTGGTAGAGACAAGATTGAGGTGGAGATGGGTGAGGCAAAGCAGAACTCAGGCTGGGTACAGGGTGAGGTTCAGGCTAGATACTGGGCAAAATGTGCTAGCTTAAGGTGAGGGAAAGGGTTCCCACTGAATGCAGGGCTCAGGCTGTGCTCTAGAAACACAGCAGTTCAATGTTACTTCAGCAAGGAGCAAACTGGGACTCAGCCCTATATAGAAGCAGCAATAGGTGCACCCTAAGTGTGAGTCCCAAAGCAGAAAGGTGCTGCTTTGATTAAAGGGGCCCAACCACCCCTATCCTCCTTCTGGGTCTTCAATGATGTCATCATAAGTCCAAGAACAGCAGCTCCAGGTTCTCTGGCTGGAGGGATAGTGCCTCCCCGCCACCCCCGATTGATGAAGATTAATCTAGCCTCTTGTTTCTAGATATATGGCCCTCAAATACATGTTCAGCAGTGGCATTTTAGGAGGAATTGCTAAATGGAATCATAGTTGGAAGCAGTTGGGGTTTTTTTAGGGGGTACTCAAGAGTATGCAGTACAGGCACTGTTTTGGTTGTTGTTGTTAAAAATTGTGACACTGTAACAACTTCATGGTGAGTATCAGCACCTATTTTTCTAGAAAAAAGCACTGGTTGGAAGGGACCCTGAGGGTTATCTAGTTTAACCCCCTGCAATGCAGGAACCTCAGTGCATGGTCCCCCATCCAATTTGAAACCATATCGGATCTTGCTTAGCTTTGCAAATGTGCTAGCACTTTTATTGCTGCACCACTAAGAGGACATTCATCACTCATATTCTGCCTCCATGGTTAGAGGCATTGCCGCCAAATACCAATTGCTGGCGATCACAGAGCTCTTGCACTCATGTTGCAGATTTTCTGCAGGCATCTGGTTGACCGATGGAAGAACAGGATGCTGAACTAGACGGGCCATTGGCCAAATCCAGCATAGTTTTCTTACGTTGTTACTAGCTTTGCATTACTCACTTTTTGGATGTTAGGAGTAGAGGCTTTGCTTCCATTGCACTGAACATTGGCCAGTATGAATGAAACTAATAAGGTTTGCATTCGGGTGGCTAACACATTAAAAAATCTGGGGTTTTTTTCAGCGTGGTGAGACTGCATTACATATGGCTGCTCGTGCAGGACAGGTGGAAGTGGTGCGCTGCCTCCTGAGGAATGGTGCACTAGTTGATGCACGCGCAAGGGTAGGTGTTTTCATATATCTACCTCTGCACTTTATTACAAAAGCAGAAGTGTTTCTGAGTGTGCTATCTACAGGTTGTCCCCCTGCCCCCCACTCCCAGCCCTTGGGTAATTTTGTAGATTTATTTGTAGTGCAGGAAACATTCTGTATGTATCTACCTTTTGAACACATCTAGAATAATTATTTGAAACTGGGGGAAATGAAGCTTCATCTTTAATAACAACAGTCCCACTCTAACTTCTGTCCTGCTTTGAGTTGTAGGAGGAACAGACCCCATTGCATATTGCCTCTCGCTTGGGTAAAACAGAAATTGTCCAGCTGTTGCTGCAACACATGGCACACCCAGATGCAGCAACTACTAATGGGTATACACCGCTGCACATCTCCGCCCGAGAAGGTCAAGTTGATGTAGCATCAGTTCTTTTGGAAGCAGGCGCAGCACACTCTTTGGCTACCAAGGTAAAATCTGAAGTTTTGGTACAAACAGTCTAATAGTGAGCTGGCTAATGCTACTATTGAACTTCCATTAAGTTTTCATCAAGTCTCTCTCTGTAGATCAGGAATAAGGGTGCTTGCTTAATTTGACTGCTGTGAATTCTGATATGAACTGACGTGATGCACACCTTCCAGATTGGAACTGACAGCACAGTTCTATAAGTTCCAGTCATCTGAAAGGTATAGAGCAGGTCAGGTCATATCAAAATTCACAACCATCAAATTAAGCAAGCATCCTTATTCCTATACAATAGATAGAGAGACCTGATGAGGAGAGATGAGTATTTGATGAAGCGCTTGGTGTCTACTCAGAAGGAAGATTGATTGAGGTCAATGGGTCTTACTCTCAGAAAATTCTTAGTATCAGAATATATTTAGAAATGTGTATTTTGAGTAGGGATGAGGGAGAAATTAAATTCCATTTCATTTAAGGCCAAAACTACCCAACTTACACCTTCAAAACAATATAAGAACCAAAACACAGCCAATCTTCAAAATTCCAGTTCTCCGAATTTTGCAATGCAATTCTTCAGCCAAGTAACGTGTACAAAACTTCATGTACTAAAATAAAAGTTTACATTAAAATGCATATATATTAGTGAAAGTAACATACGAAATGCTTTATTATTAGGGAAAATATGCTTTGTAAGTTTTTTTGTGTGTATTGGAAGAAATTCACGTTAAAATTCAGATGAATTTTCTTGAGGATCTTATTTTCTTTAAAAAAACACACAAACTGATGTGGAAATGTGGGAAACTGAAGATGGAAAAATCAGAAACAGGGAGAAACTGAGATTGATAGATTAATTCATCCCAAATATTGAGAAGAAAGGTACATTTAAAAGTGAATTTTCACGCAGGTTCTGAAAAAATGCAGAAAAAGTGGAAATAGGATAGCAAGGGCTTATTTGTGAATACAAGAGTGACATGAACCAGAAGTAGCCTTATTTGTACATCTCTAAATATGAATAATAGTAGAGCTATAGTTAAGTTAGAAGTGGTTGGCACAGTGGAGCGGTGTCCTCCTGACACCAGTGTCACTGCTTCTCTGGACAGGGCAAGGCAGTAGTCAGATCAGGGATGCCCAGGCACACCAATGGATAGAGTTCATTGCCTCCATTGTTGTTGTGCCAGCACAGTTCTGATCTCACTGCTACCATGCCCACTCACCACTCAGGTAAGTAGTAATGGTGTTGGCATTGAGAGAGTGAATCTGCAGCGCCACTCCTGAGTTAGACCAAAGTAAATTCTCCAAAAGCATGCTTCCCTCCAGACATTTCAGTGGTCATGAGTTGGAATCCAAAAAACTATTTTTGTAGAAAGAAAGAAAGAAAGAAAGAAAGGCATCTATAACTTCAGATGATAATAATAAAATAATAATTCTCAAAGCAGCTTACAAAAAAACTGAATCCTACAATATACAAATTTCAAAATATAAATTAAACTTCAGGTTAGAACATTAGAACAACACTGATGGTGCAAAGGCCTCCTGAAATAAAACTGTTTCACTTGGCACCTGAAACTTAGCAGACATAGTGCCTGCATGGGATATTTCCTTTTAGGGGTGGAAATACTTAGCAAGTTGGGAAATATGCTATGGACCTGTAATGGTTCTAGGGGTTGCTCGTGCGTAAGTCGGCGCCACGCTTGACTGAGTTACCTGGGTGAACCCTTTCTGTCCGGACAGCCACCCATCTGTGGCTGTCTCAGTCACTGGCAGAATCCGTCAGTGGGCGTTTCTTCAACTTCTTCCAGCAAAGAAGTTCTTTGATGCCCAGTCGCCTCCTACTCTCCCTGCGTGGAAGTCTTCTGCGCAGGGAGGGTGTGGGCAGCAGAGGACCCGTGCTCTCCCCGCTGGTCTCCAGTGAGGAGTCCAGGAGCCCTCTCTCCAATTCCCCCATCTACCCTCCTTCTCCACTGGTGCTACGCTGATTTCCTTCCCCAGCGGATGGGCTGCCTCTCTCCCTACTGGGACCCTCTCCGGCATCCCTCTGGAGCCTTCCCTCCTCCTCTGGCTCCGATGGCAGTTCCCTGACAGGACCCTTGGGAAGTTATGACTGATTATTTTTTTATTTCCTTTAATGATAAAATTTGATTTTAATTTGAGGGCTAAGCAGTTATTGCATTGAGAATATGTAAGGATTGTTCTTTAAAACCAAGTAATTAAGATTATATTAATGTTTTTGGGTTTTTCCACTGTACATTTTTAGAAAGGATTCACACCACTGCATGTGGCAGCTAAATATGGAAGCATTGATGTGGCGAAACTCCTGCTGCAGCGCCGTGCATCTCCTGATTCATCTGGAAAGGTAGGGATTAGTGTCTGAATTTGCTTTTTCCAGTCAATACTGTTAATAATTTTCCATTGCAGTTATTAGAAGTAGCTTTTATTTATATATTAGTTTGTTTATAGATTAATATAAATAAAATGCAACTGATGATCCCAAGAGTGTCATAAATTAATTTTTGACACCAAAAAGGACTTGTATGCACAGGAGTGTGGTTAACAAACACTGAAATATCATGAGCATTGCAGAAAACAAATCTGAAATATTATATTAGTCAATTAGTGACATGCAGTTGACAGACAAATTTTATTCCACAATTGTAGAATTAGATAACAAGTCAGGAACTTATATGGGGAAATGGTTAAGAGACTTAGGGCAGGAATTAAATACAGCAGAAAGTAGCTGGATAGGGGTTAATTTTTTTAGCAAGAATGATATCATAGTTCTGAAATTATTTTTTTAAAAAAACTTTTAATCAATAGTATCTAACTCCATATAAACTAGGTCAAATCTATCCAAATACACAAAGCAGTTATCGGAGATGTAATAACCTTCAAGCAGATTTCATGCATGCATCTTAGCACTGTCTAATTATGCATATGGAACACTTTGCACAATCTTATTGTAAAAGTTTTGGTTTCTTGCCAGCAGTGCTGGTCCCAAGTCAAATTTCCTACTCACACTCCACAATATCTGTAGGTAAAGCTTCTCCATGTTTCTCTGCCAGCTACAGCTGATTATGTGCAATAGTGGCAGGGAATGATATCAAAGCAAGTTGAACTAGATAGCACACAGAAGGTGGGAGAGAACTTGATAGGGCTACCATTTTCAGCAGAGTTCGTGTTCTCTGTAATGTAAATTTTTGTTTTGATTACATAAACATGTAATTCCACATTGACTTCTCAGTAGTAAGTCTGGTAGGATAAAAGTACAGTGATATGGATCAAGTCCTCCCCCCCCCCCGAACTTGACAAATGATTCTGTTGGTAAGACTGAATTATTTTGTTTTACTCCATTCTGTAATTCATATTTGAGCCTCATTAGCCTACAGGGCATAGTAGTGTGGCTAAAGTTGTAAAATATATACCGGTAAACTAGGGCAATTTAAATTAATTAATAGCCTATCCGCTTTCAAAGCAAAGCCCCTTAACTAATGATTTCTTTAATGCCCTTTCTGTTCCTAAGCAACTTTTCTAATATGAAAATAATTCACCCTGAGTTCGATGTTTGTGTTGTGCTGTTATCAGTCAATTGCTTCTTATTAAACATATTTTTTTGTAATGTAACGGTAGCTTGAAGCAGAGCTAACCATCACTTAATGCCATAACATAAACCCGCCCTTTCCAGAATGGCCTCACCCCCCTCCATGTTGCTGCTCATTACGACAACCAGAAGGTGGCCCTACTGTTGCTGGAGAAAGGTTCTTCCCCCCATGCTACTGCCAAGGTGAGATTTCCTAATCCATTCAAGAATGTTTCCTTGGAGTTCTGACAGTATAGGTGATGCTTATCTGTTTTTATCTATGAAATAATTAGTTACATTAAAATAGCATACTGTCTAACAGAAGTAGACCTTTAAGCTTTAGGGGGAAATCTCCAGGGGACTGACAGGATTTAAGAAAAGCCATTGCATGGTCCTGTTCTTGAATAATGTGCAAACCTTTGAGGATTTCACTACTGACTGATGTCACAAAAATATCCCATGCTCCTGTGATCTGACACAAGAATCCCTAGCTGATTTCTTGCTTGCTGAAGAATATTCCTCCCTTAGGTGGAGGATTTAGACTCAGTAAAAGTAAGAAAAGAATGGTCATTTTCTGGAGAAATAGTGCATTGATATTTATTGTGAAAGAAAGCAGACATTACAAATAGATATTAATTCAAAGCAACTGGTTTTTAGAATGGATATACCCCTCTACATATTGCTGCTAAGAAGAATCAGATGCAAATAGCCACAACCCTGCTGAACTATGAAGCAGAGACCAATATTTTGACCAAACAAGGAGTGACTCCACTTCACCTGGCCTCTCAGGAAGGTCATGCTGACCTGGTGAACTTACTTTTGGAGAAAGGAGCTCATATCCACGTGGCCACAAAGGTAATGCCTTTCTGTTAATGGAAATAAACCCACCTAATGCTATCTGGAAAATGAAAGAAGGGATAGTATTGTGACACAGTTAACAGAAAAATATTATTGCATGTTGAATATGCAGAAACAGATAAATATGTTTCTATCCCGCTAAAATCTGGATAGTAGAAGCTTTCTAAAACACTTACTTGCTTGGTTTTTGGTCCCGTACTTAGGCAGTTCTCATGGCCTGGTTCTCTGCCTATAGAATAACAGAGGAGTTTTTCATGCATTTATTATGTTGGTGCTGCGATGTTGTTGGCATGACTGTGGGAGTTGGTCAGTTGTGTAGGGAGATCTGTTCTTGGAAGGTTTCGTTCATTCCTGAGAGAAAGGCCCCAAAGGATTCTGATGGACATTTGCTCATTGTCCTCATAGGATGTTCTTCAAGATGTTCTCCTGTTCAATATGTGTATGAGGCCCCTGGCCATAGCATTCAGTGCTATCAGTTCTCTCATGATATCCAACTCTACCTTTGGCATTCATCTTCTTCAGATCTACACTTGCTGCTCTTTCATGTTGGGCCATAATTGGGGATTGGCTGTGAGTGAGCTTCCTAGAATTAAATCAAGTCATGGCGGATGTGATAGACAGAATGATAGCTGGCAGTCTTTCTGACTTGTAAGTGATTAAGATTCCCTCCATTGATGGGATTCAGGTCCCCTGGTAGCACTAGTTCACAGCCTTAGGATGTTCATGGTGAGAAGACATCTTCTCTTCAATGAAGACATAGCTACTGCCATGCATGCCTTTGTATGCCTGAGGCTTGACTGTGGTAAAAAGCTTTATGTTTGGTTGCTGCTGATGCTGTTTCAGAAGGTTCAGCTGTTGCAAATACTGCTGTATCTATAATACAATAAAGGACTGTTTATATTTAATTTACAGAGTGGATTGACATCTTTACATTTGGCAGCTCAAGAAGATAAAGTGAATGTAGCAGATATCCTGATAAAACATGGGGCAAACAAAGATGCCCAGACTAAGGTATATCAGTAACTTCCAAGATGATAAAATAAATTTCCAGTGTGATATCATATTCACTACTTATTTTTTGTGGTTTTTTGGGTTGCTTTTTATTTGTAGCTGGGTTACAGTCCATTAATAGTGGCTTGTCACTATGGGAACATCAAGATGGTCAACTTTCTCCTGAAGCAGGGAGCTAACGTCAATGCAAAGACAAAGGTAAACATTTGTTCATAATTTCCTCTCCTCCTCCCCTTTGCTGCTTTGCAAACATGTCATGGTAATTTGCACTTCGTATATTAACTGTTCCAGGGAAGTATGCTGAAAGCAGAATGTGGTTCTCATTGACTGTAGCCAATTTGGTCAAAATTGCAATGCAGTACTCAGTAAGCCAAGCTGAGAACCATTAATAATTTGTTTGTGGACTAGGGACACATGTGCATGTATGAGAAGCAGACACAGATGATCACTCATGTGGATTTCAATTTTCGGATTATTTTGTTATAAAATGGAAGCAGAATAATGCTCCAGAGACTTGTGCTTTGATGTGATTTTTCTGAAACACATCTTGGTTCAGGCATGCCTTCATCAATGATGAATACAAGTTTTAGAGTGGTCTTGTATATAAGCCATAGCTGATAAGGAATTGTGTGCAGTTGACTGAGCAGGTCGGCAGGAAAGGAATGGAACATTCTGCCCTCCTCTGCTCCTAGCATGGAAATCTCTGGATTACCAGAGGAGGGAAGCCCCTTCCTCTGAACACAGCAAAGAAATATAGTGGGCTGATGCAAGAATGACAGAACTCTCTGACAACCCTCTGGACAAGATAAGAAGTTCAGTTGACTTGCATGGCCTTTGTCACACAATGCAGCCATGTGGGGGCAAGCAGTGAACCTTAACTGCAGTTTCTAACCCCTTCCCAATTCTTTCCTTTACATTCCAACTTGCTTTCAGCATAAGTGCAGGTTTTTTTTAAGTTGCATTCTGCAGCTGAAAGTTTTGAAGTCCCTCTATAGGAAAAAGAACACCTCGTTCCCATGCTTCTAAGAGGTAGATACATACTTTGAAAATCTAGCAAAAGGAAGCTGCTCTTTTAACTGAGTGAATCCATACATCTGGCTGCCAGTTAGTCTGGAAAGGGGTTGGGGTTTTGTTTTGTTTTGTTTTAAAATGTCCTCTGCTATATGGAAACATAAAAGATAAGATGCACCAATTTTGAATATACTTCTCTTTAAATTGCATCCAAGACATTCAGTTAAGTTTGGCACATGATGTGTTATTAGCAAGAAGAGTTTTATAGTTTGCTGTTTTACTGTAATAACGTCCCCCCTTTCTGAAAAATTCCATTTCAGTAGTTTACTGTGTGGCCTTAAGAATGGCTGGATTGGAAATGTTGTGGCATTGCCTCTGTCTCTAAATGTTCTGTCTCACCCAGTGTTATATTTAGCTGAAGTTGCTTTTAGAACACAAGCCTGCTTTAGGAAATATAGGCGGCATATAAGAAAAGCAAATGGAAAAATGAATTTCTAACCAAAAGTTAGTTTACTTTGAAGCCTGTGTTAGCGTTTTCTTCATGGATCTGCTATATTACACTCTGAAATCTCCAAGAAAAATAAATCAATTGGATGATCAACAAGGGTTTGTGTGATGTATTGCTCATACTTCTCTTTCAGTGACTAGCCCATAGAAAAACATGGAGGGGAAGTTGTGAACAGTTTTAAAGAATATAAAAACTTCACAAACTTCCATGGCATCACTAGTCTTTACTTAATAACTGCTTTGTCCTATAAGCTTTGGCCCATTGATTAATTTCTCCCCACCTCCCTTTTTCCATACCTTAATATAGATCTGGTAGCTATTACTTGCCTTCGGTTATTAATGGTGAAAGAATAATTTTCTATAAAATGTATTAATAATGAAAATTGCAATATCCAAACAGATATGATTGCAAGGTTGCCAGCAGTTATGAGTTATACCTTCATTAAAATAATCTAGGGAATATGCAAATATATAGATATTGATGTTGCTGCTTTTCCCTCCCCTAAATGTGTGAACTACCACTAACTACAGAATGGGTACACTCCTCTTCATCAAGCTGCTCAGCAAGGTCACACACACATCATCAACGTTCTTCTCCAACATGGGGCCAAACCAAATGCAATCACTGCGGTAAGCATGGTATTGCCACACTGTTTCCTTCATTTCATGGTGTGGTTTTCTCTTTCTGGTTCTGTGTTTTAGGCTAATGATAATAAAGCACCCACCATACCACCCAGCATAGGGAAAGAGTAGCGCCTAATTTATTATCTTAGATTGTTTCCTGATTGACTGTGACACAATAGTGTGTATCCGTTTCCTCAAAGAATAAGAGTATGGTGTAATTTCACTGATAGCCACGTTCCCCCAGTGTGTGACTAAAGGTTAGACTCAGTGAAAGTGTAATGTCAAGACAACCTGAATACTGTATTCCATTCAAAAGAGGATGGGGCCTGATTGTTGAGATCATTTCTGAAATCTGTTCCTTCAAAGAGTTTCAGAGGAACATGAAGAGAGGCAGAGGCGCCTGCTTGCAAGGGCGATGGGGGCATGCACAATGTCATGCACCTGATGTCAGGACATTAGGAGGACCTGGGGCAGAATCAAAAACAGCATCTGCACAGCTTCAATGGTTGGTGGCTCCTCTCCTGGTGCCACCACAAGCGGGAAGCTGCTTTGACTCTCTTTCACCTCCGCAGCAGGAGGAGAAAGAGAAGGAGCTGGCCGTTGGAGCTGTGCCATGCTGTGCTTGGCTCCACGCTTCACCTCTCTGCTTTTTGTACATGGGGGGGGGGAGAAGCTCCCACCCAAAAATATTTGAGGGGGCAAAAGGGGTCAGCCCCCAGGAACTGGTGCTCCTATAGGAAGGTGTGTAACTTCAGAAGGTGGTTGACATTGGAAACCGTGGCTTCTCAGGTTAAGAATGACCACTTATCTGATCAGAAGGTGGGCGGCAGTTGTGGCCCGGTGCAGCTGTCCCACAAACCCCCAGAGGGCAAATTGGCTTTCTATGTAGCCTGACTAGAACTGAGATGAAACAGTGCCCTGTTCACGCAGTCATTTCTCACATAGAATAGAAAAGCTTTCTCTTTGCGGGGAGGTTAGTGTTGAATCAAATTAAGTGTCATCCCACTACATTTTCCAGTCACCCTCCTTATCACAAAAAATTCCAATCTTTAGGGGAAACTGGTTGATGTGCAAGACTTGTCAGTCAACAATAATGGCACAACCCGAATTTGTTGGTGTATGATTAAATTTTAGCTGAAAATAGCAACAGTCTAGAAGCTCCTCCAGCCAAAAATCAACATATGAAAAATCAAAATTTGGTGCTGAAACTGCACTGGGTGTGTGTGTGTGTAAGTATTCTCAGATGGCAAGAGTTTGCACAGTTTAGATTTTCCTAGGAAATATTTCTCATTCTCCCTGAAAATACTACTTAACCCCTGAAAACTGAAATTGAAGGACATTTGGTACAGCCCCAAACATAACACAAATTAGTGGTGCTACTTTTGGATTAAATATATTTTGTTCACCCAAATAGAAATTGAGGGATAGCCAATGTGGTTTCCTTCAAATGCTGTTGGACTGCAATTCCCACCAGAGATTAAGGGAGCTGTAGTTCAACAACATCTGGATGGCATCCTGTTGGCAGTGGCATTTGTATATTGAATTTTAAATACAGTCTCTGATTTGTTTTGCCTTGCCTAGGTTTTTCCCCCTGTTGCACCATTTGCATGAATCATCTCATCTTTCTATTTTTCAAGTGGAGCCTCTTAAGCTATTTATTAATCAAGTTATTCTCAATTAAAAACATGTTTGGTAAAATTAATCAGGAGTTTCAGCAAAGCCAGATTTTATAAAGTGTAATATAGAAAGTTGTGGGTTAAACCATTAAAAGCAGTAGATTTTTATTAAGTGTAACAGGCAGATGTTCTGTGTGTTTTGTTACCATGGCAATTGGGGCTGTAGTCTGAGCAAAGTTGCAAAGAGAGATTCAGATTTAACAGTAAAGCACACTGATTTTCCTAAGCGAATGCCTTGTTTTGGATGGAAATGCTGGCTCATTCAGTGCAGGGTGTGATCTCATTGGTTCATATCATAATCCTCCCTCTCCTTCTCCTTCTCTCCCTCTTTTCTCCTTTCAGAATGGCAACACTGCTTTAGCAATTGCTAAGCGTCTGGGATATATCTCAGTGGTTGATACATTAAAGGTTGTAACTGAGGAAGTGATTACCACCACAACTGTGAGTATCACCAGCCTTATCTTCCATTCTTTATTCAAAGGGGCATTTCTGTTCTTAGTTATTTTTGATTCTGTTTTTCCTTTCTTATTTTACCATTTTAGAAGTATAATTGAAATGTAGCAATTATTTTTCAGTTTTTGTAGACGGTATCCATGGACATCTAGCTGTGGAAATGTAGATTTATTTATACATACCATAAAATATATTAAGATGGTCTTGTGTAGCTTGTATGCCTTGCATCTCCAAAAGATCCAATTGGATGCCATGCCAAGTCCTCAATTTGAGTTCCATGCTCTTGGCGATTTCTTTTTTTCCTGCCCTTTCTGATGCTGCAGAATGAGACTTAAACACTGTAAATGAGTGAAGGTGCCTGCTGCTCACCACTCTATTTGCTTGTTGCTAAACCTGGTGCTACTTTATCATTTTTGTCCACAAGTTACTTACGGCAGAATCCTTGAGTTTAAACCCTGCTGCTATTTGGTGAAGTTTGTGAGACTAAAATATTTAAAATTGTCTTGCTTAACTGAGTTGAACATACCCCAAATTACCATGATGTAAAACTGTGAGTCATATTCATCTGCTTTAACTTTGAACAGGAAAATTCACGTCAGGCTTAATGGGTCTTGGTTGAATTCAAATTAGCTATAATGCCATACTCTGGTTATGTTTACAAGATACTTTATTATTTATTTATTTATTTATTTACTTACTTACTCCCTCACCCTTGACCTCAGGGCAGGTAACAATATATATCATAATAATGCACATGAGGAACAGATAGAACCAATTAAAATGCATAAACCACACAAATACTACAGACAGGTCCATAAAATCTCCAAACAGCAGAGCTTTTTGCTGACTACAAAAGTATAACAGCATAGGCACCAGCCAAATGGCCACAGAGAGGGTTTGCTATATTTGAGATGCCACTACTGAGAGGGTCTGTTCTCATGCTACCAGCCTTGCATGTGGGAAATCAGAAAGAGAATTTCATTCAGATCTTAAGAGGCGGGACAATTCCAGGTGAAGTACACCTTCAGGTACTGGAATCCTGAGTCTTGGAGGGCCTATATAGTGAATTGCACTTCCACCTTTTGCCTGCTTAGAACTGACACACCTAGAAGAAGAAGAGTTTGGATTTGATATCCCGCTTTATCACTACCTGAAGGAGTTTCAAAGCGGCTAACATTCTCTTTTCCCTTCCTCCCCCACAACAAACACTCTGTGAGGTGAGTGGGGCTGAGAGACTTCAGAGAAGTGTGACTAGCTCAAGGTCACCCAGCAGCTGCATGTGGAGGAGCGGAGACGCGAACCCGGTTCCCCAGATTACGAGTCTACCGCTCTTAACCACTACACCACACTGGCTCTCAACACTATCCCATGAAGTACATATGCATACATTGCTAACTGAGTGTTTTCTGCACCTTTTGTCTCTGCTTGTCTGTGGTTCACTTATCTAAAAGAAAATGAGATACCTTTCTAGTGTATTATAGAGACCAAGCAGAAAATCAGTAAACCTGAGATTTGGGTGTGTATCATTTTACAAAGGACCCCTAGTGTACAAATGGCACAAGAAGTGTAGTAGCTGCAAGGGAAATTAGTACGAGGCATGTTCAAAGCCAGGCTTTTTGCCATGAGTGCACCCTACTGACAACTAGAGGGCTGTTCCCTAAGCAACATTCCTTGTCCTATTCATAGAAGGACACGTCTCCTAACTTCTTGACTACAGTATGCATAGTGGGCATCTATTGCTATATATTTATTTAGAACCTTTGAAACTCATTTTTTATTTTGTACTTTGATATACTGATGAATAGTTCATTTAACTTTTTTTACATTGATCCGATGTCCATTTCCAGAGCATGCGGGGACCTTACACCTTTTGTGCATTTGTGTAATGTCAACCTAGAATCTTTAGTCAGTCATATTGTTTTTTGCAAGTATGCATTAGACATTTTGTTTATTTGCTTTTATAGCTCACATTTTTCCTCTAAGAAGCTCAAGGTGGCATACATGGTTCTCCCCCTCCTCATTTAATCCTCTACCCTCCGAGGTAGGTTAGGCTGAGAGGCAGTGACTGACCCACTATGGAGTGGGGATTTGAACCCTGGTCTCTCAGATCCTATTCCGACATTCTAACCCCAATCCCATGCAAGGGACTCAAGAACTTAAACATCAGAGTAGTACATAGATTCCAGCAATTCCCATTAAACTGAGGGCTGGTTCTGGAACTGGAACAATGTCCAGATGTGTGAGTGAAAGCAATTTTGTTTTTGCAATGCAGGATTACAGTAAGTCTCAGATGTTATGTTCTGATAAAGATAGAATCAAAATGGTTTGTTGGGAATTATAAATAGAGTGAGCTATGCGTTATTAATGAGATGTAGGCAGTAGGATGACTTGAACTGGGCAAGGCAAAAACCCAAACAAACTGCAGAAGAAGAATGACTCTCTATATCTGTTCATAAGATTCAGTCACTTCATACTCACAAAAAAATACATTAATGATCACTGTGATAACTGCAACTGCTGGTAGTAGTATTGCAGAGTACTGTTCTGTGCCAATCTCCTCACCCCTCCCTCCCTCCCTCCTTCCCTGTAAACAGCAACAACACACCTGCCAGGATGCTATGGTTGCCCTTCCACCCCACTGGGCAAGTTGCTATTGACTGTACTATTAAAGAGCCTATTTTAAGAAAATAAATATGGTAACACCCTCTAGGAGAGGCTAGTTCTGAAGTTAGGAGGGAAATCCAATGAAAAATAAATCTCAAACCAGCAGTGGCAGTAGAAGAAATACGTGGTGCAGATAACTGGATAGGCTGCCATCTTTATGAAGCATCTACAAATCCCTGTGATTGTAAAGTTTACATGGTGAATGTATACCACCATGAACAAATTTGTTATCCCCACTGTTTTGAGGAGGAAAGATTAAAAAAATTCATCCTGATCCCCAAACCCCAAATACACCTCCAAGTGGAACTCCATCATGTAGTTAGTAGGACAGTCCACACGGCTTCTGACAGTGCCAGATAATCTTTCTCTGCATTCAACCAGCAATGGTAAGGGAACAGCTCAGATATTGTCTGAGCTTGAGTATTCATATTATTGCCCAGGCCCTTTTCCATTTGAGAACAGAAGGTCCATTTCATCTTTGCTTTTACTCAGAAAAACCCAGAAAACTCAAACATGCTACTTCCCACTAATACCGCACATCACTTTGCAAGTAAGCATTTTACTTTCTTTCTTCTTTTAGGCAGTATCATTCCACCAGCAGGCTTTCCTTCTTTGAATGTAGTTGCTAACTCATTTCTTTGCTGCTGAAAAGAGAGATGTTGGAAACATATGCCCCGCAGTGTGCATTTAATCTATCTCGGCAGGCTTTGATTTCCCGCTGTTGTTTGACCTTTCTAATGAAGAAAAAACTTCTTGGTTTTACAAAAGAAAAGCCATGTGACTTTTAAGCATTGTTGAGCTGTTGAGCAGAAGCTTTGGGAAGAATGATGGGCTGTGCCTGCTGCCGATGGCTGCTCACCTGGCCCATAGTTCTGTAAAAGGATATTGTTCCCTTTAATTATTTGGATAGCTACTGGGGGTTTTTTTTGAGGGGGGTGATAGTATGCAGTCCCAAGGACAGGGGTATTTTTCCTCAGTCTCTTTATGAGTTTGTGGGTTTGAGTTACAGCAGTAGGGCTATTGCCCACAAGAACAACATTATGTGATTTGGGGAAAGTGTTTGTTATAGTATGGAAGTGCTTCTAGGTATTCTTATTTCATCAAGTTCCTCTCAAGATGCTGGGCTCTCTGCATTTAATACATTGAGTAGGTATAATGGTTACTGAAGCAGTTTGTGTGCCAGGGTGATCACACCCTGTAATAATGGTTTTTTTAAGCTGCTGTTTCATTAGTATTGTTGTATAGTTTATAAGTACTTATAATTGTTGATTTGTTAAAGATTGTATATGATTTGGTAAGGCCAACTTTTATTTGGCCCAGGTATTGTAATTGTGATGTTTTGCACTGATGTTCTGTTATCTTTATTGCTGCCGTAGTTACTGTTTGTAAGCTGCTTTGAGATTCAGCTGAAGTACAATAAATTGAATCAGTAATGCATGCAAAGGAAAAAAGAAGAATCACTAGTCTCTTAAATCAGTTAATATTAAAAACATTAACACTGGGTATCAGTTTGTGCTTTCACTCCTCGTGTCTTCACTACAAGAGAGTAATTTGAGGCCTTTATCCACACCCAAATGAATTTGTCCTTATATTGGATGCCATCATGATTCAACATGATTCATGTTTGGCTGTGATGAGAACGTTGATATTTATAGAACATTTATATTAAAGAAATACAGAAAACCAACAATATGCTCTGGTTTTGAGCACATTGGGCAGTGGACAGGATATTTGTATGTTAATGATTTTTTTGTTTTTGTTTTGTTACCTTTCAAATAAATATGCTCATTTTAAATGGATTTATTTTAATTTGATGTGTATGATTCTAATAATAATAATAATAATAATAATAATAATAATAATAATTTCCATAGAGCAATGTGTGTGTATGTGTGCACACTGCTTACCTAGGGGGGACATTGCTACACTGCCCTCCTCTGGTGCTGTCTATGTCAGTTGTTGTCTAGTCTATCCCTTAAGATTTCTCACAGTCATATTAGTTTTTCACCTTTTAAATCTTGGTTTCAGTTTTAAATGATGAACTACACTTTTAAGAGATTTTTGTTGAAAACCTATTTATTTTTATATGTTATATTCAACTAAATTATGCTCAGAATAGACCCATAAAAATTTCTGGATTAAGTTATTCAATTCAACTGATTTTGATGGGTCTGCCATGGGTATGACTTGGCCAAATACAACTCTCATATGCTTCCCTCTAATACTTTCTTCTGGTAATGTCTCAACGTTCAACTTAACATATTTTGTCTTTCCATAAGCTACTATGGCTGGTTTTCTTGGCAAGAATTAAATAGGAATCTGTATGCTTAAATCAAAAAACAGAATTATTCTGAATTTTTACAAAATGTAATTTTACAAGCTTTAAGAAACAAATACACGAATAAAATGCCAATAGAAATATACTGGTAAAACATGAGAAAGTAATAAAGTTACTATTTTAGTGCAGGTTCATCGGACATATTGCTCGCATCTTTTTTCAATCTGAATATTTTGCATCGTTCAAAGCTTCATTTCTAAGGGCTTTTACAGCTTTAACAAGTTCCATATGCATCCTTTAACTTCTTTCTGTAGACGTTACCTAATGTGTTTTTAGAACTCATCCTGCCTCAAAAGGGTTGAATATGTTTTGCATGTATATCAATTAACAAATCTGCTAGAAGCATTTTAAAATGCAAAACCAGTTGCTAAAGGAAACTGCTGTTCATTACAGCACATGACCAAGTTTTCTTCGGCAATAAAAGGAAATGACATCTTTGTGGAGGGGGAAAAACCATGAGAACTACAGAACATAATTCAAATGTCAGAGTGAGACTGAAATGTGATTTAACTGAAAAATACTATGATAAATGTGTATAAGCCTGAGTATTATATATATATATATATATATATATATATATATATATATATATATATATCTCAGTGTGTTTGTTTGTTTTCCCCAATATTTAACCTGTTTATTGATGTCTCTTTCTCTCTCTCTTTTCCAGACTGTAACTGAGAAACACAAGCTCAATGTACCTGAAACTATGACTGAAGTCTTGGATGTGTCTGATGAGGAAGGTAAGCTGACCACAGACCACATAAGCCAGACTGGTTATAATATATACCGAACTTTGCATTTAAGAAACTATCACATTACTTAAAGTGGCTAATTCAAAAGATTGAAAAAAACCATAAGCTAAAAAACAAATGTACAGATGCTTGCTTATTTATTTATTTATTTATTAAAAAGATAAGTTAGCATCAAATATAAGAGACATTAAAGATTTGTGATTAGATGAAGGTGGGCCATAGCTAAGTGATAATGTATGTGGTTTGATTGCAAAAGGTTCCAGGTTCAGTCCTTGGCATCTTCAGGTAGAATTAGGAAACAGTCCTGTGGAAAACATTGAGGAGTCTTGGCCAGTCCACGTGGATCATACTGAGTTAGATGGACCAATGGTCTGGCAGCTTCTTATCATCTCATTTATTGGGAGGTCTTTTTAGCCCTCCCTACCATCTTGCAGCTGCTGTTTGCAATAAGCATATGTGTACCTGTATATTTTCTCCACTGGAGCAAATAGCTGGGTGGGCAGAGCACGTTATTTGTATTTGGAAAATGCCAGAGGTGAAAGGGCAACTCATCAAATGGCTGCTTTTAAAGAGAAATTTGAAGGTAGGAGGATCAGATCATGAATCTCCAGTGATTCATCGAGTGTTGGCCTCTAGACTGATCTACCATGTGAAGAATTACTTTGATTTTCTCTAATCCTCCTCCTGTTGTTCAGTATATATACTGCTCCCTCACCCCCTCCATGTTTATTTTAAATAATTTTGGTTTTCTCTTGGTTGCAAGGTAATGACATTTCTTCCCAGTCTACCATATGCCATTAGTTGCTCCCTTTTGACCCTGTTCCTGAAATTTAACTTATGTGTTATGCAGCTTTTAAACACTCTGACTATGATCATTTCACTGATGAGGATGCCTTTAGTGATGCAGGTACAGTGTTAAGAGTTCTTAGAGTGAGGCACAAAACTGTTTTTATTTTTATTGTTTAATTGTTTACTGTCCCACCTCTTTTCTGAAACGGAGACACGTGTTTATGGAATGCCTAACTCTGATCTATGCCAGTGAATTTGTGTGTGGGTCTCTGCATGATTTCAGTTTTGCCAACACTGGCCCCCAAAACAGAGCCTTAATTTTGTAGCTGGCTCTCTTAGTTAGTTCTGCCTTTTAAGAATGTTTAAGACATAGTTCATGTTCTACAAATTCAGATTTAAATAAAGTATATTGGAATGATAAAATTACCTTCTGTGATCTTACTATTTAGTTGCTAATTTTGTATGGTTGTATTATTGTAAGTTAAATAAGTATTGTACCCTCCTAGGGCATTAGGATTCATTAACAGAGAGACCACTGATAAATATTAAGAAACAACGATGGTGATTTTTCTTCACTGTGTGACGTTCCTCAAGATGGCTTCCTCTTTAGAAGAAAATGTCAAGTTCTTATTTGAAATCATGTTATGCTGTGTAGAATGCAGTTTTGATAGAATACTAAAAGTTTCAGATTCATGTTAAGAAAGAATCCTCCACCCCACCCCAAAATGTATTTCAATAACCCAATATATTTGTTCAAGGCCTTGAAAATTCTTCTTAGAGGAAAGTTAAGGATTTTTGCAGAGTTTAACTAGGTAGCCTCTGTATTGGCATATGGCCACCTACCAGGTTGTTCATAAAAGCGATGAATTTAGTGAAATATGATGAATATGCAGCTCCTGCAGAAAGGCTTCTTTAATGTAGTGGATGCTTTACCTGCCATTACCACTGAAACAGGTTTCTAAAGATTCCAGCAAAATGCCCCAGTGTTTGCCTTTATTTCAGGAGGGGGGTGTTCTTCCTGTATTCCTTCCCTCCCCCATCAGACGATTGCAAGAATACGGTTTTTGTATGCTTCTGCTCTCACGACAGCAGGGACAGATGTTCAGTATTTCCATTTTAGCGGTTCAGTTGCCGACAGTTCCATTAGAGCCTCTGGGAGCTGTGTGTGGCTGACATAATGTGATGCCCATCTGTAATCACTTAACTGACAATTATTTGGGTCT
The DNA here is from genome assembly GCF_951804945.1 of Podarcis cretensis. Classification (NCBI taxonomy): domain Eukaryota; kingdom Metazoa; phylum Chordata; class Lepidosauria; order Squamata; family Lacertidae; genus Podarcis; species Podarcis cretensis. Next base: position 27,059,667 of record NC_137178.1, read on the forward strand.
AGACAGCATGGCTGGTCAAAGCGGCAATATAATACCCTGAAGTAGCTATGGTTACAAAGATTTGCACAAAGAATAACACGCCAACCAGGGATGGCAAACCTGTGACCCTCCAGGTTGAACTACATCTCCCATCATCCTTGACCATTGGCCATGATGACTGGGGCTGATGGGAGTTGGAGCCCAAGAATGTCCAGAGGGTCACAGGCTCCCCTTCCCTGTTATAAATCCCTGATATGATTTAAGTTTAAGTGAAAAGTACAGTGGTGCCTCGCAAGACGAAAAGAATCCGTTCCGTGATTCTCTTTGTATAGCGGTTTTTTCGTCTTGCGAAGCAAGCCCATTGACAGCTTAGCGGATTAGCGCTATTAGCGGTCTAGCGGCTTTTAGCGATCAGCTGTTAAGCGGCTTATCGGCGGGTTTTCGTCTAGCGGGTTTTCCGTCTTGCGAGGCGTTCGTCTTGCGGGGCACCACTGTACCTGGAAAGAGGAGGATATAAGAGTATGGATTCCTTTAAAAGAGGAATACATCCCCCAGTTCCTGATCTGCTTTTCCATGTGAGCATCATCAGAACAGATACGTCTTCACTCTTTCTCATGGTAACTGTGTTTACTATAGAGAGAGTGTCTGGTTCATTGGTTCGGTGCAAGACTGTTAGGTCAGCAGTCATTACTAGATGCTGCTGGTTCAAGGTGAATAATGTGTAGTCACAGGGTTTGACTCGGATTCATTCATGTTTGGAATGGACAAACTTAAGACAAATTTCACTGGGTCTGCTCTACGCATGACTAAGTCTGGATCCAATGCATCATTGCCTCATAATGAATGTGAACCATTTTCTGTTATGGTTGGAATGTTTAATGTAACACTTTTTATTATTATTTTGAAAGTAATCTGAAAGTCAGTTTTGCCTTGGTGCCTTACAAATTTTGAATTAAGATCCAGAACTTACGCTTGCTTGGATCCAAACATTTTCACAGTTCATAAAAGGCCTGTTTCTGTCTTAGTGGAAGATCACTACAAAAGAAAAATGCTCCCCACCACAGGTCCAGAGAAGCTCTTCTATTTGCACAAGCTCTCCCCCCCCCTTTATATATACATATATTCCCCACCAGGTTTTATATATGCTGTTTCTTCCTTGCTTTGCATGCAGAAGGTCCCAGGTGCAGTCATAGTCACCTCCATTTAAGAGGATCAGGTAGGAGCTGATGGGAAAGACCTCTGCTGCCAGTATGAGTAGACAATACTGAACTAAATGGGCAAATAGCCTGATCCAAACTTTAGGCAGCTTTCTCTGTTCACATCTGATACTTAATTGAGCTTTTCTGAAAATGAGAGTATAGTGCCAATATAAACTCTCTGCTGGCTAGAATATATATTTCTGTTTCTTTTCTACATTCTGTCCCACATTAATGACATTCTCATATGGCACATAATAGTGCAATAGGGGCTCAAAGTCAAATTTTAATGTCTCATGTGGAAGCAGTTTCTGTCAGAGGCCAGCTGTGTCCAAGAAACTAAGTGGAAAAAAGGAACAAAAGTAAAATTAGTTCAGCCAACAGTATGTATAATGGCAAAGGACAAAAGACTGATTCAATGTGAGGTGCTGTTGATGTTTTTTTTAAAACTTACACTGATATCATCCCACTTAATCTGCCAGTGTTTTCTTAGTGTGTATTAACAGCTTGTGCTTGCTGTGCTTCAAGAATGAGGATAATGTTCCCTGTTTTGTTTGTTTGTGTTTGAGGTGATCCACCTAATATGTGACCATACTTTTCCAGTGCTGTAGGGCTTCATTAGTTTATTGATCTTGTGAATTTGTATGTGTTTTGGCTCAAGGTGACGACACTATGACAGGAGATGGGGGAGAATATCTTAGACCGGAAGATCTGAAAGAATTAGGCGATGATTCCTTACCCAGCAGCCAGTTCTTAGATGGTATGAACTACCTGAGGTACAGCCTGGAAGGAGGCCGATCTGACAGGTACTACTACAGCAAGAATATTATATTTTTCTAACACATCTATAGTATTTTTGCTGAATATACTCCCAGTACAGTATGTGAATGAATTTTAGGACACTTTCAAAGCCCAGAGACTTGGTGGGCATAGAGAATGCCTACCTTGTAGATTCACAGAAGAATATTTACTGAGGAAGAATATTTACTGAGGGAGAACTGGCTCGAAATGTGTACATAAAGCTCCCCCCTCAGATTTCAGCCAAATACCCTGATCACAGCTCACATGAAAATGAAAAGGTACAGAGATGTTCCATCTAAATATTAAAAGCACTAAACATATGATATTGTTAGCTTAAATATATGGATCTTCATTGCAGTAAAGAAAGCCTATGCAGTTCAGTGGTTATGCCATTGCTTTCTGCTATGGGAAATGTACCTTCTTCTATCTATTAGCCAGCCCAGGCTTATGGAACTGACTTATTTTAAGAAGCTCAGCTTTAGATTCTCTGGTTTTTCTTTCACAATCATGGTTTTTCTTTCACAATCATGTTCCATGTTTATTATTTCTCTCTCCCCTCTTTGTATGCTTTCATTAGCACTGTGCCCAGGTAGGTATTATACAGCATGAAAATGATGTTCTCTTCAGTGCTCCCTTGTGGCATCTGGCATTAAATACCCGCATCCATGTTGTAGATGTGCTGGAGGATTTTGAAGGTTTTGTTTATTACAGTTGGTCAGTTTTGAAGGAACAACTAAAATACCATTGTGGTTGTAATTAATGATGATCTCAACCAAAATCTTAACTCATTATTTTGCGGCATGTGCAATGCTGCCAGCTGAAGGCAGGCTTAAAAAACAATCAAGACACATACTGATTTCAGAAAGATAACAACGTTAACATGCTGCCCATTTTCAATTATATATAGCTATTACAATAGATAGAAAGAACTGTTTGTACCTGACTTTGCTCAATAAGACTTACAAGAAGAAAACCAGTCTCTGACAAGTATGAGTAAATGCTCTGGAGATCCTAGTCTCACTGCTCCTGGGTCCTTTTATGTGAGATTCTATGAATCACTAACTCAATGTTAGAAAGTACAAAAGGTGTCAGGAGAAGAAAAGATAAATAATTGGTGTGGCTGAGGATAGCATGAAATTAATGGATAGCATCTGTTTATGATCAACAACTTTGAGTTTCTTTTTGTTAGATCACCTTTACTTAAGATACCTCAATAGCATATCTGAAATAAATTACATTTTGCTTTTCATAGACAACTGTATGTTGCTATCTGCCTGAAAATGTTAATGGGGTATTTTGACCCCTGATTTATCACTAATTTTTGTTTACTTTGTACAGCCATCAATGGCTAAAGTCCATATTTTGCACGAATGGGGTATATGCATAACCAAGTCCCAGGATCCAGATAGGAACTTGAATGAATTGCAGTTGTTGTGGTTTGCAACCACCAGAGAAAAACCAAGTAACATCTTTAAAGGCCTGTAGTAATTTCAGCCTTACATATGTCTGGTAGATTGGATGATGTTAACTATTGTAACGTTCAATTAACGAAGCATCATTTGGGGTCCTTTGCCAACCTTGCATGGTGGTGCTCCAGATGCTTCAATAATTTATAAAGAATGGGGTTTTGCTACTGAAGTTTTTTGTTTTTTTAAAGAAAGGATAAAATTGAATGAAGGCCAAGCAATTTTTCTGAGGACCAAATTTTCGTGGCCAAAGCAGACACGATATTATCCACATATTTAAGACTTACATTGATTTTTAAAGGAACAATTCTATTTGTTTTTTAATATAACACTCACCCCACAAGTTGACTTAGCTCAACTTCCTTCAGTTAAAAATGATACACGCGTAACAGTTATTATGCTATTGTCACTTCCAAGGTTTATTTAAAAATGCAAGGTTGCTATTACCAGCCTTTGCAAATTTGGGGACTAACTCCCTTTTAGCACAGAGGCACATGTGTTGTAAACATGTTTAGGATTGCATTGCATATCATACCTCAGCAGTTAAAATGTGACTAGAAGATAATCATACAATTTTAGAGCTGAAATGTCCTGATGACATTGACTTGGGTCTTAAGTTGCTTCTCTCTCCATTTATGGGAGGGAGGGACCAACTGTTTTCTCCATCAGCAGCCCTTTGCACTATAGCCTATGCCATTCCCAAAAATTCCCCAAGCACTAAAACCCTCTTCTGTGAACTCTGTTCTGGTCATGGGAGGAAAGCTAGGGTCCCTGGAAAGCCATTGCTTGAAATCAATCAATCGGCTGAAAACAGTTCAATTCAGTTTAATCCAATCAAAACTGGCAAGATTTCTGTACATGTCATTGCATGAAGAATTGCAACCACAGATCACAATATAAGAACTATTAAGAACATATCAAATATAATATTATATATATATATATATATATATATATATATATATATATATAGCTACATATACTTATGTCCTAATGATGGGAAATATTTTTTCCATTATTTATAAGTTTAATATCCATTAATAGTTAACACTGAGGTAGTAAAATGTGCTGTGTAAATAAATGTTGCTACTCAACTATTTCTTCAATCTTAATTCATTCCTAACATTATTATGTTACTTGGCAACTGGAAACATATTAAGTATTGCGCACAAAACACAAATATATGAACTATAGCTTGGTAATTTAAGCTTCTTAATCAATATTTGAGGTACAAAATTATAGCCGAAACTCCATGTAGCTTAGTATGTTTGCATTTTGATATTTGAGGTGATAGCAGTTAATTCAATTAAGCCATTAGTTGGTGTACGAAAGTAGCTTATTTTGCTTTGCATCTATCATTGCTACTGCAAATGATTTTCTATGTTGTGCATATAAAGGTGACGTAAAGGTGACAGTGTTTTGTTTTGTTTTTTGCTTGTTTATAAATTCTGCTGGTATATAAAGGCAGAATTGTGCACTATGAAAAGAGCATATGGCTGGCTACCTTCTGTGTACCTTCCAGGGGACTAAGTAGCACACCGTTGCTTGTCAGAGGAACTTACTTCATTTTTTTTCCTTCCTGAAGAATTCCCTTAAAATTATGAGTGATATATATATTTCAACAGGACAAAGAATGATGGAATGGGTTGCTTGTTTCTTTTAAGTATAAGGGAAACCAATAAGCCACAGGGTTACTACTTCAAACTATTTCCATACTGTAGATTGAACAGAATGAGATTCTGTTGGATTCCAATGGTTTTGAGAAAAGAGAAAAAAAGTTGGTGGGGGGGGGGAGGAAGAGTGGAGGGTTTTATTGGAGTGCTTAAATCATCCCCCTGGAAGTTGCACTCTATTTGCTAATAGCATGCTTTCTTCACTCCTTTGCTCTGCCCACAATCCCATCTTCACAACACCATCTCAACTGCTGATAATGTTGCCAACCTACCAGCCTACGATCCTTCAGTTCAGACAGGTCCCATACTCTGAGCCACGCCTCCTACTTGAGAGACAGCGCCATGATTGATGACACGGTTGTTATCCCCAGCCACCAGGTGAGATGTTATGGTAGCTTTGCAAACCTCTCAAACTGGTAACTTTAATGTTGCCATTCTTAATTGTCTTTTATGCATTGTCACTGTTTGGGTGAACTGTCAACTGTCAACTGCTCTGTGTTTCTTGGGTCTTGCCTGATTTTATAATGTTGTCTAGCTGAATAATTTCCCTCTGTATCATTCACAATACTGTTTTATGGCTGACAGCAAAAAAAAAGTAGCATGAAAGAAATGCTTAAATACATCTACAGCAAAATTTCACCCAATTTTTGGCAGTTTTATTTTGTCAGCTGCTTAGGTTTTCCAAATGAGGACAGAGATTATTTTCCACTTAGTATAAAGCAGATAACTGCTTCATAAGACACAATATTTGCAAGTGCATTCTCTGTATAGCTGTGTGGTGTGTTTTTTTTTGGGGGGGGGGTCAGTGTCCTTTGCAATCACATTTGTCCCAATTGAGGTATATACACTGTTCTGAGAATATAAATATTATCTATGTGCTTCACAGTAATATACATGTCTAAAGGGAGGAATGACTGTAAGTCTTGTATATCCAGGTTCTATAATTTGCTGACAGAAATTAACTGACAGAGGAAATAGTACTGGCACAAGAAACATTAGGACATGGTGAGGCAAATCTAGGTTGTTTTGATTTCCCCAAAAATTAATAAGTGGTAAAAAATGTAGTTCAAATATTTATATATTTCTTTTTTGTTCTCGTATTTGGACAATTTGAGCATGTTCCACCATTTCAGCAATTGATACTGTTTTATGTAGCCACCTTTTAGTGGTAGAAGCTACAGGGGTGTATCCAGTTAAGGCATACTCGACATAGACCCATTTAAATCTATGGACTCACGTTATGTTAGCTGATTTCACTGAGTTTACTCTGGCTATAACTTAGTTGGATGGCAATCCTTTGGGCTGGAATCATTTAGGAGCAATTAAATGTTGCCACAGTGATTCCAGAGTAGAGCTTGATATCTAAATAACTCAGAAGTATATTTAGTTGGTCATTAACTAAATTACACACATGACCTTTTTCACTTTCATTTTAGAATTTTATAGCTTTTTGTGAACCAACTCCATCAGAGGCATAGAAAACATTGGTTTGGGTTGGTTCAGTGTTGTAAATAAAGAGAAGAACAAAGGTACAAAAACAGAAAAGTTAAATTTATTTGCTTTTCAAGGTATCCACATTGGCCAAAGAAGGTGAGAGAAATTCATATCGCTTAAGCTGGAGCCCTGACAACCTGGACAATGTCACTCTTTCTGCTAGCCCTGTTCATTCTGGGTAAGTAATACACAACAGAAAACAAAGGAAGATAATAATTAGAATCTCGTCAGCTTGAACTAATGCTTATTTTGGATGTGCATTTTCCTGTGTTATTGTTTCAATGCAAAAGTTCTAACCGTTCAGATTAAAGGACTCAATTACACTTCATATTGAAGCCATTTTGTAGCATTACGACTCCACACCCCAAAGAATTTGTGACTTCAACAGTCAATGAAAAGTATTTTTTTGCAGATCCCAACAAATTTCTTTGCTAGAAGCAATGGCGGTTAAACTTGTTTAAAACAAATGCAAATTGGTAATGTGGACATGCCCTAAGACAGACCTAAATTTCTTGAATATACGGTTGGATCTTGAAATCACTGGGAGTCCAGATTTCAGCAGGTTAAGGCTCAGACCTTGTATGACCATTTTCTATTGAAGATATTACCACTTGAAGCAAATATCAGTGGTGCTTTCATGTGGGGCTTCGGGGCAGAAGTCAAAGGCCTCATTCAGCATAATTGACAGGAGGACTCTCAGACTCAACAGTGATGGCTTACTACATTTCAAAATAAGAGGAGAATATACATCTAAAGTGTAAAGTGTAAAGTCCACAAAATACCCAATTGAGCCACTGAATGTCAGTACCTTTGGAAAGGTGCAGTTTTATACTAGCTAGTAACTGGCATCCAGTTTTACATTTTGTTATACTTGTAATAATAGATAAAATTGGCAATCACAGTTCTTAGCTGCTTTCAGGAGGCCTTCATCAGTTTAGAGGTGAAGGCTTCAAGAGACAATGAACCATAAAAATTCCCATTCAGTCATGGATTAAACAGGGCAGTGAGAGTACACAGTTGACTCCACCCCCAATGTCTTGCACTTCACTGGCCATGTGCATACCAAGAGCCTATGCATGAGTAAAGGCCCACACATATGTTTCCACATGATTGGAACTCCTGCATCACCTAGATGTGAAGAACAATTGACTAGAGCTAGAATCTGTAGGACATGGAAAATGTCAAGAGAGAAGGGATACCAGCACCAAACCCATTTAAGCAATCTGGCAAATATAATGTTCTTAATAACATAGTTTCATTATCAATTATCTTAATTTGATGTTATGGTACTTTGAAGAGCTGGGTCTTTCATTATTATACCTTAGATTACAAAATACAAATTGATAGTGTCAAATTTTGAACAGGATTATATCTATCAACAGTTTGGATGCATTTAGAAAGAGTGGCAAGAGGAAGAAAAAGCCTGTAATGAACAGATGGTCTTTACATCAGAACTGATGTATATTGGCACCCATATTTTTTTCCAGCTGTGTGCTTGGTAAAATGATGGCACAATATCAGCTAGATTTTTTTTTTAACTTGGAAGCAAAAAATAAATGCAATAGGCAAAAATACATGGAGTTCAATTACATTTACTCTGTGAATAAGTATCAGCATATGATGGATTCTGTTTTCAGAGCTTCTCCGTGTAACTACCTCAGTGCACAGAGAATGTGTGTATGTGTGCCTGCAGAAAATGCATTCATTTATTCCACAAAGGAAGGGAATGCAGGTATAAATTGGCTACTTCTAATGAAATGGAGAAGCTCTGAAGTTCATGCCTGAAACAGAGCACTAGACTAAAGGGCTTGTTTAGAAAACATACCGTATCTTCATGTGATCAATTTGTGAAGGATGGATTGGGATCTCACCTGCTACCCCTGACTCCAAGTATCCACACATTGATTGTGTTATCTGCACAGAGCCTATGGGTGTACAAGCTGTTCATGCATAGGCTTTGCCCACACAATCTGTATTTCCTCAACACACTTCTACAGGGAAACATCTGAATGGTCCGCTAGATTGTACAGATTAAATTGAACCATATTGGTTGGGTAAGTCTCCTTTGTTAGTACGGGCTGGACTGCATGGTAGGTTGTTGTTTTTTATCCTGTTTGATTCTTACTATGAGTGTTCACACAGATAATCTAAGGTTTTTGTTCTCCATTATTCTAATGGCCAATACCAATTAGTGAATAATATTTCTGAAAGATTTTCAATTGTAAAATTTAGGATATTGTAATTCCCATGATAATTTTCCAAATTTATCTCATTTTTGATGGAGGTGGGAGGATTATGGAGGGAATGTAGCACTGGTGCATAAAGTTGATAAATAATTAGAGTTATCATTCTTAGCTGCCTGTCTTCAAAAAAGGAGATTGGATCACTGCTAACAAGGTAACTGATTTATTTATTTTTAACCCAGTATGGTATTCTCACAAACAGCAGTGGAAACAGGACCTAGCAGCTGGAAGATCTTTAAATAAAAATAAAATTACATATAAGCTTTTAAAGTATTTCTAAACCAAATAGTATTTCTATGCTGTTCCTTTAATAAAGTATTTCTAAACTTCCTACAATAAAGTTTTTTATTTTTTAAAAAAGCTTCTTATGAACAGCAGTTTCATATCCTTGAAAATAACAAGATGCAATTTCCCCTCATAATCACGGACAAGGGAACTATGGCAATGAATGCATCAATTTTGAAGCAGATAGGATAAGAAATTGGAAACAAGGAACCTAAGTCAGAAAAATAAACAAAAATGAAGCCTAATATGAACATATGAACAACTTGAAAAAATAAAGACATATCATTAATTATAAAATCAAATGTGTTAATCTGGAAATCAGAATGGAAATGGGCCTATATTGGCCAATTCAACGATAATCAATAGTTTTTTTTTTCAGGGAGGCAGGAATGAAAAAAGGCAGCTAAGAGTGAAGATGGGTCTATCATAACAATACATTACTGACATCAATGCTCAATGCATTTAATGTTAACGATTTCTCAGTAGAAATAAATTTCAATATATAACCAAGACTGTAATGCTATAGTGTTTTCCTGGAATTAAGCTCAATTGAATGCAGTGTTGCTTACTTCTGAGTATATATACATAGGATTGTGCAGTGAATTCAGAATTGTGTAGTACTATGTTCAGTGTTACGAGTTTGACACCCAATTTGTGCTGCAGCTGTTGTTGGTTTATTTTAGCTCATGAAAAAAAAACTTCTCTAGAGAACTCGTACCTGATGACCGATTAAAACAGGGGTAGCCAGTGTGTTGCCTTCTCAATATAATTGAAGTAACTCCCAACCAGCATAGCCAGTGGCTAGTTATAATGGGAATTACAATCCGATAACATTTGGAAGGCACCATGTTGGCTACCTTTGGATTAAAGCTTTATAGCCTGCCATATGGAGACCACTGAAAATGTCTTAACTGTATCATATGGAAGATATAACATTGAAGAGGCTATTTCCATATGCAGTTGCCCATGAACTAGATGCATTAAAGCACAACCGTTCCCTGCTATTTATACATCTGGCACACAGAGTCTGCACACATATGGAGCTGCCTGGAACACTGATACAGGCAAGTGTTTCTATGTGGCCTCCATATTTTTTGGAGGTGGAATAAATTTGCAATGAGGGCTTGAGTCCCGTCCCCCCCCCATCAGCAGAGATCAGAGAGGGACATCCTGTTTCATTCATCTTTGCACCTATATATATATTCTCTCTGTAATCTGTGTTTACATATTCACTTTACATCTCTCCATTTGTAGGTTAAAACAGCTTCTCTTCCTCCTTTTATTTCATTTATTCATCCACTCTTTTTTTGTTTTGCTACTGTTGCAGCCGCTCATCTCCATGTTTTGACCATGACAACAGCAGGTGAACTTATATATAATTTCATTTTTAATACTTGCCTTCCTTTTGCCTTCCTTCTTCTGTCATCCTTTTCGTTTATTCACCTCAGGATGCTCTGGTGCATTGATGCCATTCATTGCTTAGTATAGGAGAAATATTTCTGCCTGTCTGTTGAATATGTTAACAGCCTACATTTTGAAGAGTACAAAGGAAATACATTGTCTCCCCGCAAGAAACCTCCAAAATCTTGTCATATGCAATCCTTTTCTCTCACACTCCCTGCCTCACAAAAATATTGTAAGCAATTATTAATTGGATACCTAAAGTAACTGGAAAAAGTTAAAAGCAGTGCTTAGGCTTGCAATATTTTTACATGAACAAAATTCAGTCTACAATTAGAATTGTGCATTACAAATCGTTAGCTCTATTTCAGATTTTCTTCAATAAATTCAGATGCATAGTGTGCTGTAATTATATTGCAGATGCCTGGAGCCGTCAAGTCTTGAGTTGAAATCCTTCATGTAATTAAAAATGCATACATCATTTGAAGTTTAAGGAACATTATCATGCATAACTAAATGCAGATAAATGTAGGCAGTACCCTTTATCGAGAGAAAATCTGTCCTTACTTTCTCAAAGATCATTTTGAATTCTATTCAGTAGCCTTCATGCAAGGAGAAACATGCCCACTAACTTTGAGTAGGCGTTTGATTGGTCTCTTAGTTTTTTGCTGTCCCACCAAAATGCAGCACAACTATTTTGCTGCATTGTTATTATTTGCAAACTTGATAAAAATGCTGAAGCAACCTGATCAAGCTGTTTTGTATCTAATATTCCTCACTGTGACTAACTGTCTGCTGCTATCTCCTTGTTTCCCTGCATCAAATGGTAATCACAATTTGAAGACCTCCTGTGTGAGGCTGTGGTGGATGTAGTCTATTGAGGGCTGTTGTTTCCAGCTGGGTGATGAGAACCATGTCTGCCTGCCTGTTTAACCAACTAATTCAAATGTACCAGCATATCTGAATGCTTTGTGTGTAGCATGCTGTCTCTTTTGCCTGTTTGCATTAGTAAAAAGACTACAACCATAGTTTCACTTGCTCTGGTGTGACTATAGGACTAGTGGGACTGGTAGGACAGAAGGCAGGTGCTAGAGGCGATGGCAGCCAGATCCAACTAATTCTAGTTTTCTCCCCATCCTTGACCCTGTTGAGTTCTACAAAGGCAATGCTGAAACTAAGGAGGAGAAAGCTAACCACCAGGATCGTCCTCTGGGCTGGTAGTATGTAAGAAGGAAGAATGAGAAGTGGGCTAAATCAGTGTCTAGCGTCTTCTGACTCCTAGCTGGATGCTATGCAAACATAAACATCCAATTCATAATTATCCATAGATGCCGCAACCTTCCCGTTGCCTACTATGAGTATAGCTCTGCAAGTTTTTTGCTACCATATCTCCATGGACAGTCTTTCTGTTATGTCATGGGAGCATAAGGGGCCAACTAGATAAGCCCTGTGTGTGTGTGTGTGTGTGTGTGTGTGAGAGAGAGAGAGAGAGAGAGAGAGAGAGAGAGAGAGATGTGTACTATCATATTTGATATAGCTTGTTTTCTTGTAGGAGCAGAGGTTTACAGATGAAAGCAAGTTCTGTGCATTTGAAATTAAACCTCCCTGAAAAAGTTTTGCATGATCCTTCCTGCAGCTTATATCATTTTTAGATGTAGGGTTGAGTTGTTGAAAATAATTATTTATCCTTCTATCCAAAAGTGATATTCCATGCGTTTATGAAAATTGGTTGCATATAATAAATTATTATGAATTATATTTATATTAGTGCATATAAAGTGTGACCTTGTAGAAATTATTCTGAAATGTTTAGGGATCACTCCAAAGAGAATGTTTAGGGAGAACCAGAATCTCTGCAGTTTTCATTGGATCATCTGGCCTATGACACATACCCAGAATAATGTTTTACTCTTAGAAGGAATAATATATTTACATATTAAATTATTATAAAAACAAGTATATCAATTATACCTTTGACTTAAGAAAGGAAAAATCAACCCATAAGTACTGGTAGGAGGGAAACTGAAACTCAAGATTCAATGCTATCTAACTGAAACAGCCCAGAGAGAATGTGTGTAAATAGCATCCCGAATTATGTCATTATCCTGTTAAAACCAAGAAGCTCCATTTCTAAAGAAATAGCACATTTGCACATTTAGACCAGAGGCATACAAACAGTTTGTAGACTGCGGCAGAATCACCACACTGAATTGCACTCTACGTAGGAAGTAGAGTTGCCAACTTCGTGTGTGTGTGTGTGTGTGTGTGTGTGTGTGTTTAAGAGATGTACACAAAAAATGAAAATTCGGAAATAATTTCTGTCGCTGTTGCTGGAAGTTCCATAATGTCTCATTTCCTTTTCATGAGGATGTTGAGGGGCGAGAACCCTGCTGGGAAAAAGTATTGGCAGCCTTAGAGAGGTGAAATAGGGAAGATGCAGGGCGCATGGCATGCTTCAGGATGGCAAATCGTGTCTCCTAATTATCACCCATTAGCTTGGAGGGTTGTTATAACTGCATGTAGATCTCACTGGGGAAAGGTTCTGATTGTGAACAGTGATGTATTGTATTTGATATACATTTGTATAAGGTATTAAAGGATGCAATTTTGCTTCAAGGGACTGAGGATGGGAGAAAGCAGGAAACAAGGGGAAGCAACATTAGAGAAAACTGGGAAGGGAAAATAGTGTTGACATTTTCTTACCAATTTCAGCCCATTTTACATTTCCTTAACCATTTGGTGGGGATCTTGCCAGCTGTTAAAGAATGCCAGCAATTTGCTTGCTTTCATTCATAGTTTTTATGAAAACAAATCAAGGTCTTATGCACCCTCTGGCACCACTTTACCTGCCAAGGGTTCGAATATAGCCTGCAAGGCCATTTCCCCTGAATTGTGCCAACCACCTCACATCTGGCATCATATGTGGCTTCAGTGTGGGACAGATAGAGACACCACTGCCAATGCACAACTTAAAGTGTGGACCTGATTGCGCGTTGGCAAGGCAGGTTCCAGCTCTGCCCTCCACCAACTGATGTGGAGTAAAACCAAAGCCTGCCAGATAGGATGTGCTCGCTGCAGGGAACTTTCTCACATAGCCAACTCCTGTAGAAAGCTGGCCTTGCCTCTACCATCTATTAGCTGAGAGGTGGTAAAGTGAAAGCATCAGACTCTTCCAAGCTCTGCATGTTGGTTTGGAGTCCCACAGTTTAGGGACTTCAAAGTGCTCAATCAGCTGGCATGGCATCATTGAGATGTCAAATGGGCCCTGCCTACTGTCAGATTTGGCCCACAAGGCTAGGTTCAGATAAGGATCTGGCCTGCTGTCCTAGAATCTTTACTCATTTCAGTCGCAAAATTTACAAAAATTGAAATGGACTTCTTATTTACAGTAATTATGTAATCTCCGAGTATCCGAATACTATTTTTATTCAGTGTTATTCCTAATCTTATTTTACTATGTTGCTGATGGACATATACAAACCAGCACAGCCAACCATGACTGCAATTTTGTGGGCAGTTGCATAACGCAACCCGTTGAAATGAGATATTTACAGGCTGAGGAATGCACATCATGTCTCTCTGCATTTCTCTTAACTGTCATGAGTTTAAATATATGTTATCTTCTTAGGTCTGATTACTATTTATATTATTACTGAAAAGAGATACAGTAATAGTCACACCTACTTCATTGCAATTAAAGCTGTGGATACAGGGTAGCACACAGCACATAATTTTGGTTGACACAGGACAGTAAGAATGGACATTTAGTAACGAACATTATGATTGACTTATAAATCAGATTGCATTATTTCTCCCAAATTTCAGTTTCCTCGTCAGTTTTATGGTGGATGCTCGAGGTGGTGCTATGCGGGGTTGCAGACACAATGGACTTCGAATAATTATTCCACCCCGGAAGTGCACTGCTCCAACACGAGTTACCTGCCGGTTGGTCAAACGTCATAGACTGGCCACAATGCCTCCAATGGTGGAAGGAGAAGGTCTGGCTAGCCGTTTAATTGAAGTTGGGCCTTCTGGTGCTCAGTTTCTTGGGTAAGAATTTTTTAATTATCCAAGATAATTTTTAAAATCATGAAAAAGATGGTTTCATTTTGTGATCTACTCTGGGGTGGCTCAGCACTTCAGTGCTCGAAGTGAAAATGTTGTATCTGATTTATTTTATGCTGATGGGCTCTGCAGTGAAAAGCGCAACACTGTTAGGCCAGCAATAATTCAATTAGCTTGTTTTGTTTTCCCCCCTTATTTAAAGCACAGTAGCTACAACCCAAGGTTTAGTGTGCTTCCTGGAATAAGTCTGTTTAATCCACGCTGGGCTTTTAAAGCAGAAATCGTTTCGTGATTGCAGTCAATTAATTACATATTCGCTTTTAAGGGTAAAATGAAAATAGCACAAATGTTGCAAATGTAAATATAACATCTATTGAAAGATGCAAGAAAAGCTAAAGCTGCTTTCAAGGGGGACTTGTGTTCTCTCAGTGGATATTTTCTCAGTAATTGGGACTGCCTGGGAAGCACATACCTATGATTTTTCTGGGGCTGCATTTTATTCCTTCTACTGCAGTACCCCACAGAAAGATCAGACGTGCTGCACTTGTTTTAGCAATTTTCTGCTGAAACCAGCAGTTTTCAACACTTTTATTTTATCAGCAATTTCCCTTACCAATGGTGGCATCCAAAAATGGATGATCAAAGGAAACCCCCCTCTGCTTAGAGCGAATGGCTTCAGCTGAAAACGGATAAAAGGATGAAGATGTCAAAGGAACAGCGTAAATCCAGCGTGAAGCAAATTTAAGGCCCCGTAGTCCCTAGACTTTCAGCCAGTTATCTTAACTAGCATTTAGTTCTGGAGAATGGGATTTGGGGAAAGAATGGGATATATCTCTAGAATACAGCATAGGAGGAAAAACCATCAACCATTTAACTCATTATTTTGTTGTTGCTGTGTTTCAATAGAGGAACTAGAAGATTCCTAAGCCTGAAATGATGGGTAGATGCACATCTGTGATAAAAGGGTTGCTTTTAGGGTTTACGAAAGCGCCCTTCGATACTAGAAAATTGTTTAAAGAAAAGCATCAAACCCAAACTAAGGAAAGCCTTTGCTGTCACATTTTGTATTTTCAGTTCTTCTCTTCCTCTATCTACCTGTTTCTCCTCCTTCCAATACACTCACAGTAAACTCAACAACTTTTGGTTTCCCCCCCACCCTTTCAGCCTAGTGGGGAATGTCTATGGAAACTCACATGTACTAAGAGTTTACATACCATTTCTCAAGGGCATGTCTTACACCGCTGGCACTTTCCTGAGTGGCGTCCTGGCAGTGAAATCAAAGTCACTGAACACTTCCTGCCAAGCCAAGCCTTACATTAATTCATTTGCTCATAAGTCCTGAAGACTGGATCTTGCTCCCATTAATATTAGAAGCAAGGCTAGCATACCACTGAACCTACTGAGGACAAGATAAGGTTGCAAAATTCTGGGGAGCTCTTTTTATGAATTATCAGGACCAGTGGGGCATACCTAAACAAATCAAGGCAGGAACCTGTTCAGTGTACAGCCTAATTCCACTCTTGAGCAGACAGTGCACTGGGGTTTTGGAAAACAAAATACATAAAGCTTATTTATTTTCTTTCTTTCACTGCTGCTTTGGATGTACTCAGTAAACTTCACCTGCCTACGGCTCCTCCCCCACTTAATGAGGGAGAAAGTTTGGTCAGCCGAATCCTTCAGCTGGGGCCTCCAGGGACCAAATTTCTTGGGTAGGAGAGACTTAAAACAAATTGATGGATGCTGGCCTTCCCATTCTTCTCCTTCTGCAATATTATTTTTATGTCATTGTGCCCATGACATTGTCCCTTTCTATGATTTTAAATTCTGTATTTACCTAACCTTTAGTGGACCATTTTCCAGCCCTTGTGGTATGTGGTTTTTGTTTTGGTGATATGTTTGTACCTTTTCTTAAAGTTCCTTGAACTCCACTTATGATTTAGCATGAGAACTTCCTAGCTGTGAAATGTAACAGTTGTTATAGCTGTTGTGTGCTTGACGTCTGTCGCAAAGCAACCTGGACTGGAACTGTAGGAATCTACTGTACAATATTTTGCCTCTATTGTCACCAACACAACGGTGATATGTTATATATTGGATATAACATAGAACTTAGCATGATATATACAAGATGGCCTATGTAATTCAGTTGTTATTATTGTGAGACTATTGATACACAAATGTATTTATAGTTTTTGCAAAAATGGGAAACACAAGTTATGATGAAACATATATACAATATGGGCACAATGAGCAGAAATTTGATTTTGCGCTTGTAGATTGATATAGAATAATCATTTGGGCATTTTCACTATAAATTAGGAGTCTGGAAAATGTCAACTGAAACAAAGAGCCAATATAAAATCAATGCAGATTGATGACAGATGTGGCCTGTTTCTTAAATAGATTTGTATTCTCCTATAAATCATATTTTTTCTTTAATGTGTCCATATATGTATATACATAGATAACAGTAGATTCTGCATGATAAATGTGATTGCACAGGATTCCACACATCAAAACAAGTTTCAAATGTGTGGGCTTTATTCATTCCAGATTATAATTCTACAGCCCCAATGCCAGCCCCTGCTGCTTTGGCAAGTACCATAGATGCTGTGTGATTTTTATTTAAATTAAAAAAAAAAAAGTGGGAGTACATTGCTCACTGGTCCTAACAACAAGCTATATAATGCCAAAGTGGTTCTAGTATGCTTTTTTCAGGATCGTATCCAGGAATGGCAAAGAAGCCGGCCGTATTCCAGGTCACTTTGTAACAGACTGAGAAAACTTGTATTGATTTGCTGCCCATTTGGCACAGTCCTTTAACGTGCTGTGTTGCTGTAATAGGCCTGTGATTGTCGAGATTCCTCACTTTGCGGCTTTACGTGGTAAAGAAAGGGAACTGGTGATCCTGCGCAGTGAGAATGGCGACAACTGGAAGGAGCATTTCTGTGAATTTACAGAGGATGAGCTGAATGAAATCCTAAACGGGATGGATGAAGGTACACAGTGTGCTAAGAAAGGAGAAAGGTCTGAAAGCCACAGAAAGGAAATGATAATGAACTTAAAAAATAAATAAAAACATTATTCTGCAACCCCTGCATGCATTTGCTATGCATATTTGCTATATGTAGTTTCTGTGCGGCTAACTCTCCCCTGAGCTGACATGTACAATGCCATGTGGCCAATGAATATTTGTGTGCAAGACCATTCAGTCTATTAACCTGGCATACGATGGAATAAGTAAAAAAAGACAAATAGAACATCAAAAGCCTTGTGGCATTTGCCTTCTTTCTGTAAGTCAGAACAGTTTAAAATGACTCATGGGTAAGACAAACACATTTGCCAGCAACTTTGTGAATTCTCAATAATATTTCCACATTTTTGCGAATTTGTGGTCAAATCTCCCTGCACTAAGTGAAAGATCTATTTGGGTATCCAAGTGACATGAAGTTTTTGATTTGTTATTCTGGACAAAACTGCAAAAATCTGAAGAAACCCTTTAATGGCAATCCTAACACATTGTGTGGTCTTCTGCCAACCACATTTACATTCAATAGTAGGGCCATAGTGGCAAATAAGGAAGATTAACATAGTCTGAACGTAGAGTTCACAAATCTTTCTGTAGCCATGGAGACATCTAAACTCTAGAAAATTAGAGAAGTAAGTGTTGTGTTGGGTGGAAAACTGGCTATTAGGAGTAGCATGAAGTAAATTTTGAATTTTATAGCTTTGAGGGTTTACTTTGGCTGGTCAATGCACGATCTGAAAAGTCAGCTAATATACTACACAATTTTTAATATAATAAGATCTGCCAGTAGTTTTCTATCTGACTATGGCTATGATGCTGCAACCATTACTTAAGAACAATCTCAAATTGTATCTACAGAAAGGAAGCATTCATTCATATATATATGGGATGCAGATGGTGCTGCCAGTTAAACCACAGAGCCTAGGACTTGCCGATCAGAAGGTCGGTGGTTCGAATCCCCGCAACGGAGTGAGCTCCTGTTGCTCAGTCCCTGCTCCTGCCAACCTAGCAGTTCGAAAGCACATCAAAGTGCAAGTAGATACCAAATAGGTACCACTCCGGCGGGAAGGTAAACAGCATTTCCATGCGCTGCTCTGGTTCGCCAGAAGCGGCTTAGTCATGCTGGGCACATGCCCCGGAAGCTGTACGCAGGCTCCCTCGGTCAATAAAGCGAGATGAGCGCCGCAACCCGTGTGTGTGTGTGTGTGTGTGTATATATATATATAATGTTTACTGTAGGAAATAATTATGGTTTAACTATGGTTTCTTTTTACTTAGTCCTTGACACACCAGAGGAGCTGGAGAAGAAACGCATTTGTCGTATCATCACTCGGGACTTCCCACAGTACTTTGCAGTGGTGTCCCGAGTCAAACAGGACAGTAACCTCATTGGACCTGAGGGTGGTGTGCTAAGCAGTACAGTAGTACCTCAAGTACAGGCTGTCTTTCCAGAGGGAGCACTAACCAAGCGAATTCGTGTTGGTCTGCAGGTAAGAAAAATGAGGACAAGACTTTACATTATCTAACCGGCAGCATTTCTGTTGATGAGAGGAGTTTCTTCATTCCATTTTTAATTATTTATCTGGGTTCTCTTTCCTGTATGTCACTCCCCCTGAATTCCAGTAGCTAGAAGAATTAATAAAACTATTTCTGGACCTCTGGTTCCTTCCTACAGTTAATCATAACAGACATGCACATTGGTAAAACTTTACAAAACAAACAAACAAAAAACCACATTGATGCAATCACACATAAAATTGCGTTTAGATCCTTTTTGCAGATGTGCACACTGGTATCCATTTGGCATTGTCTTACTATGCTTAGACACTATTCTGTACAAAATTTGGAAATAAAAAAGCAACAGCAATGGATAATTACTAAAGCATTGGCTCCCATTTGAGAAGTCGCAGCAGGTAATTCAGAATTTCAGAAACAACCCTCATTTCTCTGGAGACCGCTGGTTATCTTTGCACAAACAATTCCTGCCTTTATAAACCAGGATATGCATGTACTCAATGAATCTGCAACAGTTCCTTTGCACCTACCTTCAATTGAGCAGGGAAACCAGCACAGCAGCCACTTGTTAACAATTGCTTCTTGTTATGACATAACTGAGGTACTGCTTCATGGCTTCCAAATAAACTAGGAGATGGAGCCATGTTTAAAGTTAGCTTTTGAATGCTGGTTTATTTGGAAGCTGCTAAGCATAGTTCTTGCTTTACACATAACAAGAAGCAATGGTTAGCTGACGTTTCCAGCTATGTATTCCCACTTATGCTAAAGGAGAAGAGAAGTAGGAGTGAAGGAATGAGCTGGGTGCATGGAGCTGGCTGGAATGGTATCTATTTTATTCAGAGAAGATAATAACAGAAGCTACTGAATGGGCTTGAAGATTTTTCAAAGAATTCTCAGAAGGAGCTTGGGTTTCCCCAGGAGCTCTGTGGCAACCTCTCTAAGGACATAGAAGGCTTGGTAATCTATGATTCCGATGGATATTTGCACTGGGAGCAGCCTTTAGCGCTAATAGCAATTGTCTGTTCTGGTTGGGGTTGAAGTCCCTCTGAAGGAACAGGTGTGCAAGGTACATCTTGAGCCATCTCTGTCACTGGAGGTCCAAAATCTCTTCAAAAACTCCATAGTTCCAACAGACAGCCTTCCACAATTCTTGCCGTCTTCTACCACAACCCACACAGCAGGCTATAGCCCTTTTATACACAAAGAAACTTGTCAAATCTGCCCAGTAACGCAGATAAGAGAATCTCAAGTTCCTTCAGGTGCATTGAATCATCTCTGCTGGCTCTTAGAGTATTAACTCATTAATTTCATTCCTTAAGAAGGCCGTAATAGCCTTACCAAAGTGGTCCATGCATTGATAACCTCAAGACTTGATTACTGTAACATGCTCTATGTGGGGCTACCCCTGTATCTGGTCTGAAAACTGAAGCTAGTACAGAATGCAGGAGCAGGCTACTGGCAGCATGCTGACAGCACTTGCCAATTTGCCATCAGGTGAGGCTCAAGGTCCCTAGTGCTAATTCACAAAGCCTTAAGCAACTTGGATTGCAAGTACTTTAAGGACCATAATGCGCCATGTCAATCACTGAAATCCTTTGATGCACTCATTGTGTTTCCCCATCCTCCTGAGGTTTGGTTGGCCTTTGGAAGGACTGAGCCTATAGTATGACAGGCTGTGGAAATCCCTGCCAGTAGGGGGTCCCATGGAGCTCCCAGCCTGAAGAATCATCCCTGTCTTTACTAAAAATTATGTTATTTAGATAACCCTTTGAAATCACTAGCCAGTATTTATGGATGCTTTTATTAATTGTTTCAATTCTGGCGGTTCCCTCACTGCGAGAAGCCAAGTTACAGGGAACCAGGCAGAGGGCCTTCTCGGTAGTGGCGCCCTCCCTGTGGAACGCCCTTCCACCAGATGTCAAAGAGAACAACAACTACCAGACTTTTAGAAGACATCTGAAGGCAGCCCTGTTTAGAGAAGCTTTTAATGTTTGATGTATCACAGTATTTTAATATTCTTTTGGAAGCTGCCCAGAGTGGCTGGGGAAACCCAGCCAGATGGGCGGGGTATAAATAATAAATTATTATTATTATTATTATTATTATTATTATTATTTCATTGTTGTAATTCTTGTATGATGTACACTGACATGAACTTTTAAGGAAGTGTGGTTTATAAATATTTAAATGAATAAATAAATTAGGGGCAGAAGACAGGAGTAAGCAGAAAATGGAATTGTAATTAATTGAGGCACCTGGAATATGCAATGGGTAATCAGATTTATATAGCTTTAAATATATAGTCAAATTCATAGAAGACATTGTCCAATGCCTACGAATGATGATGAATATATGCTATTGCCAGAAACAAAGACACCAGTCACTTGTGAACAAAAGTGAGAGAAGATTGTTGTGTTTACGTCCTGATTGTGGACCTGCCAAGGGCATCTGGTTGGCCACTGTGGAGAAGAAGAGAATGTTATTATGATTGTTCAGATACCAATAATTAAGACTTTCATTTTGTACATGTCTTTGGTTAGGCTCAACCTATGCACAATGAGCTTGTAAAGAAGATTTTAGGCAACAAAGCCACATTCAGCCCTATTGTCACATTGGAACCCAGGAGAAGAAAATTCCATAAGCCAATAACAATGACTATTCCTGTTCCTAAAGCCTCTAGTGATCTGATGATTAATGGATATGGGGGTGATGCACCCACTCTAAGACTACTATGCAGCATAACAGGTAAGCTCATAAGAAGTACCTTGAATAGCTCGGTCGGTAGAGCATAATACTCTTAATCTCAAAGTTGTGGATTCAAGCCCCATGTTGGGTAATAAATCCCTGTATTGCAGCGAGTTGGGCTAGATGACTCTCATGGTCCCTTCCAACTCTACAGTTCTATGATTCTAAATGCACTGATGGGTCCATTGAGAAGGGTGGCATTGTATGTTGATGTTGTAGAGAACTCATTGAAAGCTCTTGCTTAGCCCATATTTGCAAAGTGAAAATAATGACATCCATAGTTTATAGTTGAAATAAGATTTTGCATCTTGGTACCAAAAAAATGTGGGTGTGTATTTATTTATTTATTTTAACATCAAGTTATTAACCCTGAGCAACACCCAAGAACAGACCTTGGCTACAGCTTGTAAAGTTAGAGCTTCACCACAAGCTCAGATTCAAGTGAAATGCTGTGCCAAATCTTGGAGTCACTCGGTGAAGGAGTAAGGAGGACTCTGGAGACGCAAATTGGCTGTCAGCTCCTCTCCTGTTCTTGTGGTCTTACTAAGCCAGGCATCCCCAAACTCGGCCCTCCAGCTGTTTTGGGACTACAACTCCCACCATCCCAAGCTAACAGGACCAGTGGTCAGGGATGGTGGGAAGTATAGTCCCCAAACAGCTGGAGGGCTGAGTTTGGGGATGATTGCACCAAGCCATACTTTGGCTTACTACGTCATGACAACCAACCCATTGACTTCTTGTAGGATTGCTGAACATTTTTTCTCTTTGTCCTCAATTGTTTCAGGTGGAACAACACCTGCTCAGTGGGAAGACATCACAGGAACAACACCATTAACTTTTGTCAATGAATGTGTTTCCTTCACCACAAACGTATCTGCCAGGTACCACTGTCCAGAATAGTATATTTTCTTTAAACTGTATTTAAGTGTTTCAGCACTATATTTTCAGCTTGATTACTTATTAATTGGACACAAGTACCCCACTAAAGTTTTATTTGTCATTATTTACTTATTTGATTTATATACTTTATCAAAAGATCCCAGGGCAGTGTACAACATTAAGATCACATTTTTTGGGGCATAATAGTAAAAACATAATGAAAAGCATAGTAATAGATAGCATAATAATAAAATAATCATAAGTCGTCGTCCCCCAGCTTTAACAGGCCATAGATTAATGGCCAAAGGCATGGGTAAAGAGGTATATTTTTGCCTGGTGCCTAAAGATACGTAATGATGGCACCAGACAAGCCTCTCTGGGGAGAGCCTTTCTCAGACAGGGAGCTACCACAGAAAAGGCCCGTTCTTGTGTTGCCACCCTCTAAACCTCTTGGGGAGGAGAGACATAGCAAAGAGCCTCAGATAACAAGTGCAGGGTCTAGGTAGGTTTGTATGGAGACAGGAAGTCCTTAAGGTATTGTGCTAATGTGCTAATTCTGGTATTATAGTGTTTGCAAAGTAATCCATCCTCTGGCCTGACCCTAAAATAATGATTAATTCTGGAGTCTAAAGAGTCTAATGTTGTTTTAATATCTGTTCTGAAGCTGGCAGCCATGGTATCACAATATGGTAAAAAGGAGAAACTGAGGCTAATTAGAGATTTCCTGGTTTGATCACCTGTGCGCTGCAAAGGGGGTGAAGGGACTGTGTACATATCCCAGTTCATATCCCAGCTGAAAATGACTGTTCCAATGCATTTTGGTAATCTGGTAATCAGTAGAGATCCATTTCAAATTACACTCAGGCTTGGGCCACACCCAATGCAGAATCTAGATGATTTTCCCCCCCATTAAGAATTTGTTTATTTCAAGCTAATGCGCAAGTTATTTGAAATCAATACTAGTGTGATTCCTGGATGTATTTTCCAAATTCTGAACTTGTGTGTGCGTTATGTTAGACTTAACTATGTAACAGTTTTCCATGTTTGTTTATTTGCAGGTTTTGGTTGATAGACTGTCGACAGATACAGGAATCTGTTACGTTTGCTTCCCAAGTATACAGAGAGATTATCTGTGTGCCCTACATGGCCAAATTTGTAGTGTTTGCCAAATCACATGATCCTATAGAAGCCCGATTAAGATGTTTCTGCATGACGGATGATAAAGTGGATAAAACGCTAGAACAGCAAGAAAACTTTGCTGAAGTTGCCCGAAGCAGAGATGTAGAGGTATGGAATTAAACATGCAAAATAAATTCCTTCATTCACATTTTAGTACATGTATTTTTAAAACCATTGTCTTAATTTCCTTTTGTAGGTAGAAAGAAAAAGAAAATCTCTCATTTTAAATCTTAATGTGGGTAATATCCAGCTAAGTCACCCTCCAAGAATACCCACTGATTTCAATTCGTGTACTCTGTGTAGAATTAAAACTCGTCATTACTGTATATTTTTTATCTGCTTGTTTATTAGAAATATTTTATAGCCCACCCTTAATCTATACAGATACCGGAATGGGGTATGAAACATATACAAATATTAAAATACCTAACAAAAATATGTTAGAACACATGCAGATATTTCTTTTTATTGGGAAGAAAAGGAACTACAGTGGTACCTCAGTTTAAGAACAGTCCTGTTTAGGAATGATTTGGTTTACGAACTCCGCAAAACCGAAAATAGTGTCCTGGTTTGAGAACTTTACCTTGGTCTAAGAACAGAATCCGAACAGTGGAAGGGCACCGGTGGCGGGAGGCTTCGTTAGGGAAAGCGCACCTCGGTTTAAGAACGGTTTTGGATTAAGAACGGACTTCCGGAACAGATTAAGTTCGTAAACTGAGGTACCACTGTACAGGGACTCCCGGTCCAGATTAAAACATTTATATGAAGGGTGGAACTGAACCTTTCCTACTCTTGTTTCATTTTTCCTTGACATTCTTCCCACCCCTGCCATGGGTGGAAAGCTGCTTTTGCTATGGGAGGAAAAACTATTTGCCATAGGTGCAAATAGCAGCTTTCAAGAGGAAATGGTTGAAGGAAAAAGGGTTAATCCTTCTCTCTCCACCACCATTTCTATGCCATGTTCGTGTTGCAGATCAAGTCCCCCTGGAATTTTGTTTAGTGGCAAATACAATCACATAGCACATTGTCCAGATTGGGATCTGAAACAATATGTGGCACCTATCTCCACCCTCTAAGAGGAATTCTCCTGTTCAGTATTCTTCCCAACCTAGAACAGCCATAGTTCAGATCAGTTATGGATTTTAAGCAGGTGGAAATATTTTTTATCTTCCTTGTTTGCGTATAAGACTTTCTGTTATACTATATAGTACTTGAGGGCCGGCTGTCATCTCCCAAAACGCTTTATTGCCATTTAGCAAAGTGGTGGTTCTAGAGGGCTGTGGAATCTGTGGCCCCTCAGATGAACTTCCACTTCTGTCAATCCCAGCCAGTGGACCAGTGCATTCTAGGAATTGAATAAAGGTAATAATGAACTCTCTTCTACATTTCCATGATACTTACTGCTATTATATTTTGTTCTTTATCAACCATATGTAGGTATTAGAAGGAAAGCCCATCTATGTGGACTGCTTTGGGAATCTAGTACCACTAACAAAGAGTGGCCAACATCACATATTCAGTTTTTATGCCTTCAAAGAAAATAGACTTCCATTGTTTGTCAAGGTAATAGATACAAGTCCATATCTAAACTTTCATTTTATTTGGTGGCGACTATTCAACAAGCAGAAACAGCCCATCCATATACAGCCAGAAACCACCATTCTTTAACTATTTTAATAATAGCACCAAAGCTGATGAACTGCATTTCAAGGGCAGTGGTCTACTTTATCTCCTTTTGTGCACCTAGATGTGCAACAGTGCTTCGGCATTTCATGCAATGGAATGAAAAATGGCAAATGGGGGGGGGGGCGGAGAGCAGTTGCCTGAACATTCACCATGTTTCAAATAAAAACCGAAGATCTATAATAATGTTGATATCTGTCCTCTGGCTTTAGATCTCCCTTTGGAGATTCAACATTTTCACTTTAAGGCAAAAATATTAAAGTTTCTTTAAGCAGGGTTTAGTGGCAGTGGGGAAACAGAACTTTACTTAGGTACTGTCATGCCTCTGGTTGCGAAAATGATCCATGCGAGAGGCACGTTCACAACTCGCAGCATTCGCAGCCTTAAGCGCTGCCTCTGCACACGCACGTGACACAATTCGGTGCTTCTGTGCATGTGCAAGCGGTCCGCAACCCAAAAACGCGCAACCCGCAGCGTTCATTACCCGAGGTATGACTGTATGTCTTCATCCATACATTTAATACATTTGCATCATAAATATTTTATAATTTTGTCTCTGTAGTATTTTGTATCTCTTTAAGCTGTAGCATTGTGTGTGTTTTGCTTTGCTTTTTGCACTAGGTCCGAGACACAACACAAGAACCTTGTGGGCGCTTGTCATTTATGAAGGAGCCTAAATCTTCTAGAGGCCTCGTACATCAAGCCATCTGCAATCTGAATATCACACTGCCAAATTACACAAAGGTACTGCCTAATACAATGAAAAGATCTTTGCTCACATACTAGCCGGCACACTGAAATTTCAGAGCTCCTAATCCCTGGCTTTGTTTTGCACAAACTACAAGGAGTGGCTTATCTTTTGGGTTAAGTGGCTGTGAGTTTTTATTTTTAAGACTTTAATTAAACATTTTTTAATATTACATATAGAGTAGGATTGGGGAGCCCGTGGCCCTCCAGATGTTGCCAAATTACATCTCTCAACATCTCCTCCCATTGGCTGTGCTGGATGGAGTGGATGGCAGTTAGAACATCATCTGTAAGGTCATAGGTTCCTCACCCCTAACATAGAGGGTGCATTAATTATAGAGTATTCTCTAGGTGGGTGGCTCTCACACCATGGCCGTGAATTGGCTCAGCAGCATCGATTTTCTGAGTTAAAAGTGTAAATACTGGGGATTATATATATCCAAAGAGCCAATACCAAAAGAACCCATCATATGATACTTTGCAGATTTCTTGAGCATTAAGCCTAGTAGTTTGCTCAGACAGAAGTGTAGTGCTGGAGGAGAAAGACTGCAAAGGCACTTTAGAGTCTGGGTTCTCATATATATCACCTTCCTGCCCATTCCAAGTTGATCTGTGATCTTCTGTTTATTTGTGTTCATAGCTAAGTCATTCACATAAGCAATTAAATGCATAGAACAGAGTCTCATGTGCACGATGTGTGTCTTCTCACTTTCATTGGAATTTAAAGTATTACAGATTTAAGCTTGAAAAATCAAATATGAAGAGAGAGCAATTAACACATGCAAAATGTTGTTACATTTTCTTTGACATTCCAACCATGTATTTTCAGGGTTGGCACAAGACCTCCACCGCCACCTCCTCACTTTTGGGGGGTAGCAGCGTAGCATTGCCCTGCTTGCTTTCAACAGTATTTGCTGTTGTCACAGCAATTCGGTGACATTCCTCAGAACAGGACATGCCAAGCAGGCAACAGTAGTGATGGTGGGGGCAGCCCTACAGGTGGTGAATGGAGGTTCACAATCTGCTGCCTCTCCCAATCCACTGCCTGAGCCAGCATGGCAAATGGCACGTCCAATCTTGTATACTTGGGTCAGGCTTGGTGGTTGAGAAATAGTATCTTGGCTTCTTTGAAATGCAGTAATAAAAATCAAGAAAGAGCCTAAAATATCCAAACAGCTTCCCACTTTTTAATTATCTTAAGTCCCCAGGTTAAGAAAAATAATGAACTGATTCTCTTGTTCCCTTTTTTTCCTCCTTAGGAAAAAGTGCAGAAATAGTGTTCGTTTTGTACTCTTGCCAATTGAATATGACCAGAAATCATTCTTTTCCGTTAACTGCATCCTATCTTTTCCTGCTCTGTTTTTCTCTTTTCTTGCATGGCATATTGGGCTGAAAGGAATCAGAATCAGATCAAGAACAGGAAGAAGAGGTAATCTTGCTAATAGATCAGTACTCTATAAAACCTCTGTGACCAAAATTAAAATTCCCTTGGGTATGCATGCGGAAGTTCACCAAGTCTCCCTGCAATGCACTCACTCATGGCTCCAGAGCCCTTGAACTCTGAGGAGCAACTCTTCAAATTGTAAAGAGCTGCAGCAGGAGGGGGGGGGGAGATAAAAACACACTACGTGTGATCTTTTAAATTTTTATTTGAGAATCTGAGTCATTGTTTATAAATGCATTTAAAAATAAATAAATAAAATTGATTTAAAAAAAATAATCAGAACTGTTTAGATGCAGAAATAAATATGAAGTTGATTTTTTTAAAAAAAAATGTCAGAAATCAGTGCAGTGATACACTACATACTAAAACTCATTCAGATGCAATGCTAACCTATTATATGAATGAGCCTTAGGTTTGTGCACTCCTCCCTCCTCTCTATTCCTTCCACGTTTTTGTTTTAGGCACAGTTTATTATCTCCATCTCACCTTGCATTTTAAAATTTAGAAAGGTGGTGATGAATATTATAATAGAGCTGTATTGTTTCTATCCCCCCCCAAGCAAATATTGCCCTCTCCCTCCAAAGAATTTCCACAAGGTAATAGAACCTTAGACACCTACTGTGATATCAGATGCATAGCTGGCATCTTAGGACATCTCAAGCTATGTACATGGCTCCTACTTTTTTACTAACAAATGTGCCAATATATTGTTCTTGCACTTTTGCAAGTCGAGATACGAATAACCTGCTTGCCGCTTCCACCTTCTTCACTGTTTCTCCCTGTCCTGCTCAGTGATCTTTCTGTGCAAATTCCAACTTAGAGCCTAAATGCAACAAATTAACAATTTAGATTATATAGTTTGATAATAGCAGGAACTAATTACCAAGGTTCATCAGTGGCTTAAAGGCATTGCTAGCTCTTATTAGAATTCAGCTTGTCTGGACAACCAGTTACCGTATTTTTCACTCTATAGGACACACTTTTCCCCCTCCAAAAATTAAGGGGAAATGTGTGTGTGTCCTATGGAGCAAATGTAAGCCCCTTGGCTTCAGCGATAGCAACACGAAACCTCCAAAGCGCAGAGGGAGCGCTCCCTCTGCGCTCCGGAGGCTACGCGTTGCTTTCGCTGAAGCCTGGAGAGTGAGAGGGGTCGGTGCGTCCTATGGTCGGGTGCGTCCTATAGAACAAAAAATACGGTAAGTTGCAATACTTATCAGGAAGGCACTCCAATTGAATCCGGTGGGTTTTACTTCCAAGAAAGTGTATTTAGGATTGACCTACAGGCTTCAATGGTAAATTAGCTGGTGTTCTAGGTGATATTTCTCACTGGTTGTTATGACTCAAAGTGCTGTAACCATTTCACTCTGTGTTCTCTTTCAGACTGACATGACATCAGAAAAACGTAAGATTGTAATAAAAATGTTATTTGTCTAATCATTAAGTTAAGCATAAGAGAGTGTGCAAATTCTAATTGCCACTGATGATATTAATTTTCTAAAAGAATGATATAATAATGTAAATTTAGCTTTTAGCTTTTAGATGTTATTTAATATGTTACTAATAATTAAAATAAAAGTACTAAGACAGTTCATCTAAGCATTCACTTTCCTTTTGACATCCCCTGGTGACCCCTGCTATTGCTGTTAGGCTTGTATAAATCCCCATATTTTATTTCATTTTTTATTTTGTATGTATGTTCACATAAAGTCATTGCATTTTAAGTTAATTACAGTATCACCTTTAAAGATTCAGCTTCTATAAACTACCTTCATTAAATTGTTTACATGCAGTATGCATGTCCCTGTGTATAAAAGTGATACTGTTTTAAGTAACAAAGTTCCATAATCCATTCACCCTCTCTTACTTTGGTGAAGTATTTCTGAAAAGCATATTTATGTATTGGGACATTGTCACTAGCTATTACTGATTATACCTGTAGTTGGAAGTGGAGCAGGACAGGAAGGGGAATGATGGCAACAAGTGTTGGGGTAAAATCACGTCACAAGTTCACTAAATTACAGCTTCCAGGCAGATCATGGCATGGGCAAAGGACCAAAACAACATGGCAGCCCTGCTACCAGTGCTACTTTTCAACCCAGTTGCTGGAAGGTCAGCTTACGCCACTCATGTTGTCTGCTTTCACGAACCAGAAGCTATGGAAGATACTGCAGAGTGCAAATTGAGTGGAAGTGAGCCATTGGGCCCATAAGGCCATACTCACCCTGTAGGTGGAGCATGTAGCACCCCACTTGCCCTAATGCTGTGGCCCCTGCCCAGTGCCAGTCCTCAGTTAGTTGGGCCAGAGTTCCTGACACGAAAATGAAAAATGAAACAATTAACATTTGCTATAAGGGAGGCAAAAATTCTGGAACTAAACAGCCATTGACACAGGCAAGTGAAATTCTTTCATGGCCCCATCAGCCAGCAGCTGGAAACATGCAGTAAAAGAAACAGCTGCTTTTTCAGAAGCCTGGAAGGGCAGGGAAGGAAAACACTGCCATGAGTCCAGGCAGGGACTTGAACCTATAGCCCTGGAGTAGATCAGGTGGCAAAGTTCTCTCCCTAGTTCACCCTAAAAACTCACCCAAGAAAGGTCACCAGGCAGTGCTGAATTGCCAAAGGCAGTTTCCAGGCCATAGTGGTTTGGTCTAGGTGGGGGCTGTGCAAGGCAGCCCCATTCTTCCACTGGGCACAGTCGAAGTCCGTGGCTAAGGGAAGTAAGAAGTATAAATTAAAAAAGAGATCGTTACATTCTTAAATAATGAACTGTTTTGTAAAATGACTTCTGTTAATAATAAATAAATGAAAACAAAATTACTAATACCCCGCCCATCTGATGGAGTTGCCCCAGCAACTCTGGGTGGCCTCCAACAAAACTAAAAGTATAATAAAACATCAAACATTTAAAACTTCCCAATATAGGGCTGCTTTCAGGTATCTTCGGAGAGTTGTATAGTTCTTTATTTCCTTTACATCTGATGGGAGGGCATTCCACAGGGCGGGCGCCACTACCGAGAAGGCCCTCTGTTCCCTGTAACTTCACTTCTTGCAGTGAGGGAACTGCCAGGCCCTCGGAGCTGGACCTCAAATGATCAGGAAGTTACACTGGAAGCTACTTTTCAGCAGAAGAATGGGAGGTAAACATTCTTAAAATGCATCATTAAATAAATCTTTTCATGCAGAATTGCAGGCGGCCTTGAGTCAGGTTCCTCTGTCTTTACCTCCTCTCTAGTTGGGCTCCTCCTCTGCTCTGCTTTTCTTCTCCGTGATGCTCATTTCTTGGCCTTTTGGTCAAGTTACAATATCATATAGTCTCAAAGTTTAACCAATTCCACGCGTTTGTGTTGCTAAATGATAAGAAATTTTAAAATGCTTTCGTTCACACAAAACCCCTGAACAAATATGGGGGAGGGGAGACACATTACTCTGAAGTAAGTTTTACTGTAAACATATTCCTGATGCTTTATATGTTAATAGTGGGGGTGGGGACAATACTTCACCATAGTATGTTGCATATGATTTTAAGCCTTTTTCATTTATAACCATCTTAAGTTTTGTTGGTGTCTTTTTTCCTTTTATTTTATTGTAAGGATACTTACCCTGCAATGTATGCAACAGCTTTGCTTTGCATGGAAATAACTTGGCTTACATATATATGTATATGTACCGTGTCTATTTGTGTCTGTGTGTGTGTATGTGCCGTGTATGAATGTTTTTGGTTGCCATGCATTACATTCCCCCCTAACCTATGAATTCTCTGTTGAGCTAGTCACTTTTTAAAATTTCCCTTCCCACTTTTTTATATCATCATCATCATCATCATCATCATCTCTTTCCCTTGATTTCCCCTCCATTTGTTTGAATAATGAGGATGTTCCAAGGAAAGGACCATTCCTCTTGAAATAAAAGCCTGTGTGTGTCTGTGTCACCATCTGAATGTAAGATTCCCCTTAGATGAAATGCCGGTTTGCAGCTGCCTCAGATATCAATGCATTTCATTTACTCTAGATTATCTCAGAATTAAATGTAAATACACAACTTCTAACTTTGGTTCTTAAACAAAAGTTTACAACCGTTTACCTAATTTTGGTTCTGAAGTTTGCTACCACTGGCTTTCTCTTTGAGGAGATCAACTTCCAACCAACTTAACAATCTCCCCCCACCCCCCACACCTTTGTTCTCTGTTTTTATTTGAACATTGATCTGTAACATCTGGACAATCTTGAGATGCCTATCTTTGTGTAAATTCCACTGTTTCTTTTTCTTGCCCACTTTTGTTTTTCTAGTGTCCTTGGTTGATAAAAGCTTTGGTGTTGTATGTGTGTGTGTGTGCTGTACTGCGAAAACTAAGCAAGTTATTTCCTGCCCACTTTCCTTTTCAGTTTTCCCCCCGTTAGCTTTGCTTTGCTTTTTTTTCCACCCTCAGATTTGTGGATCCACCATACCCAGACAGTTTTGTTGACCCTCCTACCGCTGCAATCAAAGACAGTCATTTCAGTCCTGATTACATTTTTTCAATCTCTATTTTCGATTTCCATTTATTTCCAATGTTTTTCCCCATTTGCATCAAAGATGATGATGAAACAGAATCTACAGAAACATCTGTCCTGAAAAGTCACCTTGTCAATGAAGTCCCTGTCCTAGCCAGCCCAGACTTGCTATCTGAAGTCTCTGAGATGAAACAAGATTTGATTAAAATGAGTGCCATCTTGACCACAGACTCAGCTGAAAAGTCAGGCTCCATTAAGGTGAAGGACCTTGTGAAAGCTGCCGATGAAGAACCTGGAGAACCATTTGAGATTGTGGAAAGAGTTAAGGAGGATTTGGAAAAAGTGAACGAAATCCTGAGAAGTGGAAGCTGTCCAAAAGAAGGGCCAGTTCTTCAAAGATCCAGTTCTGAGAAAGAGCTGGCGGAAGAAGAATGGGTCCTTGTAAGCGATGAAGAAATAGAAGAGGCTAAGCAGAATGCTCCGCTGGAAGTTACCGAGCCTGTTTGCACAGAAACTAGAATAGGCAAAGGGAAAACAGAGAAAGAAAAGAAAGACATGGCGGGAATGATCGATCATCTCAGCCAAGATCTAAAAGATTACATGTCACTTAATGAAATGCAGCCTAAGACATTACAAGAAGACATAGTAGAAGAGAGATTTGAAGCTGTGGTTGTAAGCAGGGGCTCTGAAAAAGGTGGGGGGAGCCAAGAGAAGAAGCAGGTCCAGCAAAAACCTACCTTGGAAATTAAAAAACCAGTTAGGAAGAAATTAAAAGATAAACAAAAGCCAAAGGATGAAGAAACCAAAGGAAAGAAAGAACATTCAGGACTAAAAAAGTTCAGCTCAGATGAGTCTATAGATGAAGAGGTAGGGTTAGCCCCTGCAGAGCCTTCCAAGGCAACAGCTGTGTCTCCTGTTATAGAAGAAACTCCTATTGGCTCAATCAAAGATAAAGTGAAAGCCCTTCAGAAGAGAGTGGAAGATGAGCAGAAAGGACGTTCAAAATTGCCTGTTCGCACCCCAGGAAAAGAAGGGGCAACCGAGAAGTCTGTTGCAAAGCTATCGCAGCCTAAAAAAATTATTTACAAAGCGAAACCCCCATCTTCTCCCTCTGCCTCAAAGACCCCAGCTTCCCCCTCTGCCTCAAAAACGCCAGCTTCCCCTTCTGCCTCAAAAACACCAGCTTCTCCCTCTGCCTCAAAGACTGCAGCCTCCTCCTCTGCCTCAAAGATTCCCGCTTCTCCCTCTGCCTCAAAGACTGCAGCTTCCCCCTCTGCTTCAAAACTCTCCTCTCCCTCTACTAAGAAGCCAGCTGTTTCTCCCACAACTAAGAAGCCAGCTGTTTCTCCCACATCTAAAAAGCCACCCGTTTCTCCCACATCTAAGAAGCCACCTGTTTCTCCCACAACCAAGAAGCCGCCTGTTTCACCTTCTTCTAAAACAGAGAGACTTGAAGAAACGATGTCTGTTCGTGAACTGATGAAAGCCTTCCAGTCAGGTCAAGATCCATCAAAGCATAAGGCTGGACTTTTTGAGCATAAGTCTGTGAAACAGAAACAGCAGGTCTCTGAGAAAGAGCCGGCTAAGAAAGGAGCTGCTCAGGCAGACACTGAAAAGAAGCAGGCAATGACACAAAGAGACACACACACAAAAGATAGTCCGAAAGGTAAAAAGAGCCAGGAACCTCAGGCAGAGGCAGGCTTGCAATCAAAGAAAGAGGCACAGGGTACTCTGAAGAAAGATTTAGCCATGCAGCAGACAAAGCAGCATGGTAGTAAAACTGCAGAAAAAGATGTTCCAGCAACTGATGATGACAATGCAAAGGGTGTGGCCCTGACATTTGATGACCAAGGGGATACTGACCTTCAAATCAGCCCAGACAGAAAGACGTCCACAGATTTTACTGATGTCATAAAGGAAGAGCTTGAGGAGAATGATAAATACCAACAGTTCCGGCACATTTCAATTACCGAGGAAGGTGAGCTTCACTTAGATCAAGTACTGACCAGTCCATTCAATGTTACATTTCCATCAGAATATGTGAAAGATGGTTTTTTGCCCGCTCTCTCCTTGCAAAGTGCTGCTCTGGATGGCAGCTCAGAAAGCCTTAAACATGAAGGCATAGCAGATTCTCCAGTTGGTAGCCTGCTCGATGGGACCCCTCAGATCAGCTCTGAGGAAAGTTATAAGCATGAGGGATTGGCCGAAACTCCAGAAACAAGCCCCGAGAGCCTCTCTTTTTCACCAAAGAAAACAGAAACTGCTGACCAGATGGAAGAAACAGAATTAGCCAGTACAGTGCAGAGAGCAGCAGAGGCACATTCACCAAAGGGACTTTCTCCAACAAAAAGTGAAAGGACTGTTGCTGACAAAGACATAAAAGTTATAATCGGCTCAGAGTCCCTCTCTCCTCGTTTGTCAGAAGAAGTAGAAGTTACAACCTCCAAAGAAGAGATAGGCAAATGTACAAATTCTAGCTCAACATGGATTGAAAAAGATGCTGTCAGGGATGAGTTATCTATGGCTACTGAGCAAGGACATTTAACTAAGTTATCTGAAGTGCATGATACTATTTTAGAGAAAGAGGATCAGGCATCCTTTGAGCACCATGCCATTAGTAGAGGACTGGAGCTTTCACTTCCTAGCCAAGACAGTGAAGGTCTTAGCCCAGTTGCAGATGAATCCTTAGCTATAAGCCATAAAGATTCATTAGAAGCAAGCCCAGTACTGGAAGATAATTCCTCCCGTAAAACACCCGATTCCCTTGAGCCTAGTCCTACCAAAGAATCCCCCTGCCGTGATTCTCTTGAAAGCAGCCCCGTAGAACAGAAAACAAAGACTGGCTTCCCTCCAGGACCTGGTCCCATGCAGGCTGCCTTTGCCAAAGCAGAAAACTTCCCAGAGCTGACACCTGTGCGATCTAGACTTTTACGTGACCCTGATGGCAGTGCTGAAGATGACAGTTTAGAGCAAACCTCTCTTATGGAAAGCTCAGGGAAAAGCCCTCTTTCACCCGAGACTCCCAGCTCCGAAGAGATTAGCTATGAAATCACACCCAAGACAACAGATTCGCAAATGCTCTCAAACATACCCAAGTCAGCTGTGATTCCTGAAGTCAGCGAAGAGCCAGAAGATGACCCCGAAGGTGAGCCGACGAGGAGGTTCACACCAGAAGAAGAGATGTTTAAAATGGTGACTAAAGTCAAAATGTTTGATGAGCTGGAACAGGAAGCAAAGCAGAAGCGGGACTATAGAAAGGACCCCAAACAAGAAGATGCTGCTTCAGCTTCTGATTTGGAAGCTGCGTCTGAACTTGAATTTGCACCCTCAACGCCTGTAGAAGATGGTGGCATACCTACTGTACTCACTTCTGCAGCTGAATCTAGAAAGACTTCTTCCTCTTCAGAAAGTGAGCCAGAATTAACAAAGCTGAAAAAGGAGGCTGACTCTGGGCTGCTGATGGAGCCTGTAATTAGGGTGCAGCCTCCTTCACCTCATCTTTGTCATAGGGATTCCAGTTCTAGTCCTGAAGAAACAGGGTTTCAGCCTATTGAATCCAAGCAGCATGAATTTGGTACCGAAGAGGACAACACAGAATCAGATAAGCCAACAGAGGAAACCAAAATGTCTGGTGACACCTCTCTTGCCTCAGATACTAGCATCATAGCACAAGCTAGCGAGTCCAAGTGCTACAGCACTGATGAGAGTGACACTGCTAGCCCTAACGGCCCCATGATGCAGCCTGAGGAGGCATTCTATCATTCTGTGGGTGGTGACGCCCCCAAAATAGCTGAGTTATATGAAACCTCAGCGGCATCACACAACCAGGATGATTCTGAGAAAGATGGTGGAGCATCTGAGGAGGTAACACACAGAGACATGGTTGCCATGGGAACCAGAGGGGACTCTTGTATCCCTGGCTCCTCTCATTGCTGTATATCCCCAAATGATGAATTGGCTACTGTTGTTTCACCTGTTCACTCCCCTTTGGGAAGTGATTTGGCTGAAACTAACAACATTGTTGAGATGGCACAAAGGGATTTTTGTAGCGTAGAACACTCTGCAGACCATTCACCTCAAACAACCCAAAAGGGTGACCCTGAAAGGAATGCAGATGATGTTGATGAAAGCAGTTCTCTGCCTATAACAAGCCCTTATGAAAATGTCCCTTCACAGCACTTTTTTACTAGCACTGAAATTAGTTCAGGAACTGGTTTTAGGATGACAACAGACCAGTCATCTGGGGTTCATCATTCTACTGAGGTAGAAACTACCTTCAGTGAGGAAATTGCACTGACCAGTTCCATTTGTACACCAGCATCTGTAGGTTCTGAGGTTCAGACCTCAGAAGATATCTATATGGAGTTAGAATCCAAACATGTGGGCATCTTTCAGAAACAATCAACTTCAACATCAGAGGCCACATCACTAGATGAAGCTGCTCTACAAGATATCAGAGATGAAGCTGAGAAAATAATCAACCAAGTGATCATAACCAGGACAGATGTGGATTCTGACAAGTGGAGTCAGATACGTGAAGATGATGATGCTTTTGAGGCTCGGGTGAAAGAGGAAGAACAAAGGATATTTGGCTTAATGGTAGACAGGAGATCACAAGGCACCACACCTGACACGACACCAGCCAGGACTCCTACAGAAGAAGGGACGCCTACCAGTGAACAAAACCCCTTTCTTTTCCAGGAAGGGAAATTGTTTGAAATGACAAGGAGTGGTGCCATTGACATGACCAAGAGGAATTATTCTGATGAAAACTTACACTTTTTCCAAATGGGAGAGCAGTCTCAGGAAGATGTATCCTTATCTGAAGAAATGAGAGAAGCTGAAGGCCTGGAATCTCTCCAGCAGGAGCAACCCCCAGTTCCATTTGCGTCTTCTGAACTAGATGAAGCAGAGATGCCTATAAAAGGCTCACTCACATCTGTATCAGAGGATGAGGCCAGTGGTTTCTACACCACAAAAGGGGATAGTAAATCTAGAATCCCTATTAAAATGGGCATTTCAGCCTCTTCAAAGTCACCAAAGAAAGAAACTGCTGCTTCTGATGATGATGACTTCTTCCCTAGAGCTGATACTGAAGACATGTTTGACAGCTCCCAGGTGCCTTGCCCTGTCTCTCCCGAGCAGACTGTGATTGATGTACAGTTAGATTTTTCAACAGTCACTAGGTCGGTGTATGCTGAGCAGGAAGATGATTCCCCAGACTCCTCACCAGAGGAGCAGAAATCTGTGATTGAAATCCCCACTGCCATCATGGAAAGTGTGCCTTCTGAAAGCAAATCCAAAATTCCCATTAGGACAACTCCCGCTGCATCCCACTCATTGCAACAATCAGAGCTTGAGAGCCTTCCTTCAGATAGCTTTGTTGAGGCCCTAGAGGAATCGGAGGATGACCCGTCCAAACCAAAGTCTAAGATTCCAGTCAAGGCAGTTTTCCAAAGAGTTGAACAAGAGTGTTTGTATACAGAGACGTCTGTCTGGAAGCCAGAGTCAGCTAAAGCGCTTGACAAAACATGCAAGCTACCTGCGAAACAAGACATTAGGAGCAAATCTGAATCTGATGAAAGTGCCTCCGTGGACTCAAAGGCTAAGCGTTCAGTCAAAGCTAGAAGCTATGCTGAGGCCGAAGCAGAAACCAGAGAGAGGGTGGGTGAGATGAAGCTTGAGGTAGAATCAGACGAGCAGACGACTTCACGACCAAAGATATTTCCTTCGCGGTTGCCCGTTAAGAACAGAAGCGCCTCAGCTTCCCGCAGTGCTGTTAGTCCCACTAAAGAAAGTAAGGAACATTTTTTTGACCTTTACAAAAACTCCATAGAGTTCTTTGAAGAGATTAGCGATGAAGCTTCCAAATTAGTGGATAGACTTACTCAGTCAGAGAAAGAACAAGAATTAGTTTCAGATGATGAAAGTAGTAGCGCCCTAGAAGTTTCAGTTATTGAAAATGTGCCATCCATTGAGACCCAGCAGTCAGTTGCCGAGGACATCTTTGACACCAGGCCCATTTGGGATGAGTCTATTGAGACTCTGATTGAGCGTATTCCTGATGAAAATGTCCCTGACCATGTTGAAGGTATTTGCCAGCCATTGGGATTCCCTTTGCTACGCATGTCATGAATCGCAATTCTTTGGTTGTTGTTTCTTCCCTTCTTTCCCCCTTGCTTTTTTTTGTGTGTGGTTTGTGTGTCTCCTTTTTAAAGCTTCCTGTGGTTGTCAATGTGTTTTGTGTAAGCTCCGTTTGTTTTGTTTTATGCCGTGTATGTATTTTACTATCCCTGAAACAATCTCAAGATTGCACACTGCAAATGCTTACGCAAAGGATAAAACATAGCAATATAGTCTTTTTTGCTAAAACAACAACAAAATTTGTTCATGTTGTTTAACTAACAAATTTAGAGCATTATTATTTCGCTTCTAATACAGCTGACCACGCAAGTTTTAGTTTTTGGATTCTCTTCACTATAATTGAATCACTTTGCCATGAATTACTTTTGACACAGATGAACCAGGTAAGATAACTATAATTCAGGATATGCAAGTCCATATAGCTGTGCCAAAAGCAAAGTTATTAGTGCCTTAAAAAAAACTCCAACCCTTTTATTGTTGTTGTACTTTTGCTTGGCACCATTTACTAATGGAAGCTGGTTCACTGGATTTATGTTAAATTTAATGCCCAATGTTTGGATCCATTTTTTTTTTTTAAAAGAACTTCCTATAATAGCACTAAGGAGCAATAAGAGGAAAATATGGTAACTGAATTTTGAGCTGTAGAGACTATGACTTCAAATGCACACATAGGAAAACAAAAACTCAAACTCTGCTGGTATCAGATTGGCTGGGGTTAATTCTTGCTGCTTTGGTGCAAATATCGCTGAGAAAAAGTGTGCACTTGCTTTTGCATGCCTTCTTTGTAAAGAGCTAGGAATGCAACATGTTCTAGCAAAAAAACAAACAAACTTAATACTGCTAAATACTAATGCTGCACAGATATGATCTGGAAATCTTTTTGATAGTTGTAAGCAGTGCAACTTTTAAAATATGATGCTCTTAATGTTTGGAATGAAGTTACGGATACATCACCTAATATTGCAAATATGAGTTTGATGGCCATTTGCCATTACTTTAAAGAGGCATGAAAAAACATATTTCCTGCTCCAGCAAATTATTTATCTTTCCCTTTGTTCTGTTTTATTTTAAATGTTTAGGAGTTATGAGCTCCAAAATAAAATTTAGGACAGTGTTTTCCAAAGCCTCCATTACCATACTCAATTAAGCAGGCATTTTAAATAAAGTGCTTTGTATTCAAATATTTCCATTTTAGCTGCATACCAAGAGCTTTGGTTTCCTTTGAAAGCAGACACTGTTAAACACTGGCCTTATTTTATGGAGTCTTTCCCCGTGAGGCAGATCAGTTTTGCCCTAAAAACAAAACAAAAACCTGTCCTATTTGACCTTGCTTTAGATCAACAGGATGATCAAGAAAGGATAGAGGAAAGACTGGCACATATCGCTGATCACCTTGGATTCAGCTGGACAGGTAAGCTCTAATGTGGTTGAGATCACAACCATCTTAGGGAAATGAAATTTCTAGCTCTTCTTCCCTATCTGTTGTGACACAAACTGGAATTACAGCTGCCTACCAGGGACAGTAGCTGTAGATCCGACTGGCATGTTTTATTACAGATTTTACATAAGTTATTCCTACATGCTCAGGAAAAACATTGTGTGAATTCTTAATACAGAGAACATGCTGAGATTTTGATCCAAAATGGCTGCCAGAATACAGGTGCTGGATAGTAAAAGTAATCCCTGTACGGCCACGTTTGTTTTTTGAGTGAAGAGCAACACATCTGGCTTTCTGAGGCTGAACAGCAGATGGTTCTCATCCACCCAAGGTATACAGCACCCAAGGCCGATCAAGTTATCTTCGCACAGCATGATGCATGACATCCAAAACTCAAATCATTAACAATTTGCTTCCCTTTTGTGATGCACCAAATCAGCTTAAAGCAACTGCCTTATTCTACCTAATGGTAGAACTGGCCCTGGAGAAGATAACTACTGTTTCCTCTAAATTGAAGCTGAGATGTGACAAATGTGAATGAAAATAGCTAATACCCTACATGTAGTTGAAGCCCAAATAGTCCCCAGGTAATACACAGAAGGATATTGGGTTCACAAGAAAGGCAAGTTTCCTAATAACCTAAAAGTTAGCAAGGATGCACCAAACAGTATAATTCTAGACATATCTACTCAGAGGTAAGTTTTATTGAGTCCATAGGGCTTGCTCTCAGAAAGCTGGCACAAGAATGAAGCCTAACAGATTAAATTTAAGTGGGACAGAGAGGGAAGGTGAAATGGTGGATGATGCCATTCCATTTTCAAAATCCCCACAAGTTTTTCAGGGAATAGGTTGGATATTTGACTCTTTGAATTCAGTTGCAGTATGGCATATTCTGGAGGTATCTCAGGAAAAAGAATGGGCTTTGGATTCAACAGATTCAAGGCTTCCTCCAGCCTGCTCCCAGAATGCTAGATTTCTGGGGCTACTGCTTGACCCTATAATGGCTTAACCTTATAAATATCTACTCAGAAGTAAGTCTCATTTTTTAAATAAGGCTTTGCTCCCAGGTAAATGTTAAATGCACTTAAAATAGGTGTTAAGTATTTAAAAGGAAATGTGTGACTGTTTGAAATTATTTTAATAATGTGCGTTTTCAGAGCTAGCAAGAGAACTGGATTTCACAGAGGAACAAATTCATCAGATCCGAATTGAGAATCCTAATTCACTGCAGGACCAGAGTCACGCACTGCTGAAATATTGGCTGGAACGTGATGGGAAACATGCTACTGGTATGCTCAGTTTTAGTAGATACCTTTTCTTTCTTGGCAAAGAAGCCTAGTGAGTATACATGTACTTCGCTGAAGTGCAACACTGACAAGAATTCACATGCATAATACAAAGGGGAAAGTGGCAGTACAGTCCCACATTTCCACCCTTTTCCCCCACTGCCAGTGTTGACATCTTTGGTTGACATTCTCACAGCCGTTGTGAAGGAATTGAATGGCCCTGGTTTGCCCTTGAGCTATGTAGAGTTTGCAAAAAATGTCTTCATAAGAGAGGTACACCCCCCCCCCAATAAATTGATGAGAATGGCAGACAAAAAGCGCAGGAGAAATTTATGACACAGCACCACTCACAGCAGGGTGAGGAGCTGCCAGCGACCCCCAATAAAGCCCATTTGCAGGCACAATTTGGATTCAAACCTCACCTGTAAGTGGACATTTTTGCTCTGCAGGCAGGACCTCAAAGGGGGTTGCTGTAACTGCTGGTCAGCAGATGTAGCAAGCTTCTTTGAACTTTTATAGGTGGACACCCTTGAGTTATAGGTAAGTAGCCTACCTTTTCCAATTGTTTGGGGATAACCTTAGGGCGGACAGAAGAAAAAGACATATTTTCATCATTCATCTCCAAATTCAAGGTGCTAATGCAGACTTCTGAGTTATACTCTTTTGCTGTGTGAATCTGGAGGACAGGGAAAAGAGCACACACAGCTCAAATAAAGTCTGGTCTCTTCTGTATCACAGATTCAAGCCTTACTGAGTGTCTTACAAAAATAAATCGTATGGATATTGTTCATCTCATGGAGAACACCATGGAAACATCCCGAGACCATAATCGCACCTATGCAGAAATTGAACAGACAATAGGACTGGATCATAGTGAAGGTAAAGGTGAACTCACACATCTCTGCTCACGCTTTTGTAACTTGTCAGCATTGATGACACAACCATCAAAGCCCTGCTTATTGAGAATTCAACCTGATTTGCTTGCACAAAAATTAGGCAGTGGTTAGATTATAGACAGTCTTTGTTGATTACTCATCCTGTTTTGCTTGTGGGGTGTTTGTTTATCCCACACTTTTCAATGCATTTCCCTGTCGCTTACCAACCCTCAAGATGGCAGATTATTTTTTTTAAGTGCATTTGCTGCACTAGGGCAACAGCGCCTTTTAAATCTAAATTTCTGATATATGCTTGAATCCCTCCGACAAGATAGGGACAATCTGGAGGCACCCAAAGACAGAGCATTCATACAGAGCGCATTACATCAACAATGATGCTTTTCAGTATTAGCAGCTTAGACACTCAAGGTGTGAGTCATTCCGTGAGTGTCAAGATGTCTGCATGTGTGTTGGAATCATCTCTAAATGCTTTTAATGCTAAGCTAAGCAGGAGGCATGTGTAGGATAATGAAACCCTAAAATATCAATATACAGCACAAATGGGAACATGTTTATCTGGAAGGAAAGTTGTCCAGGTTGCTGTCTGTGGAAGTTGCCTGATGGTAAGAGTAGTTAAGCAATGGGGACAATGACCTAGAGGAGTGGTGGGCTCTTCCTCACTGGAGTTCTTCAAACAGAAGCTAAAGAGTAATGTCTTGTGGATGCTCTGGGCTATCTGGATCAAGCTGGGGGTTGGCCTCTGAAGCCCCCCCCCCACTCTATGGTTCTATGCTCTATGTCAGCAGACATTTTTGTATGCGCTTTTGTGTGTGGTGCCTCTACATGAAACCTTAGGAAGTGGGAGAAATTCGATTCAGTGAAAGTGAAACACAGTGATCCTTTGAAATTCACACTTCTGCAAATTATGCAGTGCGGTTCTCCAGCCAAGTAATTTGTATGAGGGTAAAGTGTGCATTAAAATGCAAATATTGGGGGACATTGCTTTGCAGAAATATGTATATTAGGCAAAAAAATAATCATGCAATGGAGAAATTTGCACTAAAATAATGATGAATTTTCAGGAGCAATTAAAAAAAAAATTGCAAGCTGATGTGGAAAGGCATAGAATTTAAGATTGGAAAAACAAGAAACAGAGAGAAACCAAAACTGACAGATTTGCCTCTCCCTACTCAGCACCACCACAAATCTGCAGGTAGATGTAAACTGAGCAGACCTTCCTGCTTTACATGGGAAGACCAAATAACTGTTTTACCTTGCTGTAGGTTTTTCTGCACTCCGTGAAGATTTGTACAGCACAAGAGATAAGAAGGAAGAAGAGCATTCTTTTTCTAAAGACAGTGAGCCATCAGATCACCCTCCCCTTGTCTCTGAGGAAGACATTTCTGTGAGTTACTCACCCTTGCATGACGGCACACCTAGAGGTGAGGCGGAACTATCCATTACAGAACTCCTACGACAAGCACACAAGGAGCGAGTGGAAGCTGAATTCTCAGGGAAATCTCATGCGCTGCCAGAAGATTCATCTACTACACAAGAATACTTGTAAGAATCCCAAGATTGCAGGCCCAAAATGATGGCATATTGTGAGAAATGTACCATACGCTCTGTTGACCTCTATAAAACACACACACACAAGTGCACTATTTAGATTCCATATATTATGTTTTCTGTTTCACAAACAAAATTGATTTAAGACACCTGCTTTCAGAGCTGCAAGTTCTTCATGCTCATGCATTCAGAGCAGACACACATTAGAAAGTGTTATATGCTCAGTCAAATATGAACTCTATGTGACTATAGACATATGTCAGAGAAATTACTGAGCCAGTGAATTTCCAAAGGACAAAAGAGAATTTTTTTAAAAAAATAAATAAATTAGGGGTTGTATCCAATTCTATCCCTCAACTCACAGAAGGATTTTTCCTCCAGGGGAGTCTATGAACAGAAGGTAGAGGATGATTTGGGATGGGTGACCACCTGGGACTGGGAACACGATTGCACTGTCTTGAGTTCCATGATGGGAGAAAGGCAAGATATAAGTGTAAGAAAATAAAATATGAAAACATAATAGGGAAGTTCCAATATATTTCCAAGCAAGAATGAAGAGTGTTGAACTGTTAAGAGCAAGGATGGAGAGTGGTCCTCCTAAGGTTTATATTAAAGTCATGTTGAATATTTACCCTGACATTCATCTGTATACTTATTCACTAGAAACAGAGAACATATAATAATTAGGTACCTTGAATTCAACTTTAATTCACAGTGTCACAACTTCTGGAGCAACACAGGCACCAAAAGGAGAAAAAGCAACAAGCATTCCCAGTGAAAAGTCTGAGGGCACTACTGCAGGCTCTGAGCATCTTGAAAGGCCATACCTTCATACCCCAACATCTAGTGAACGAACAGATTCACCCATTGTGCAAGAACCTGAAGACCACCAAGAAGATCTTTATCCAAGGAAAAATAGTCTGGTGATTGTGGAATCAATTGATGAACACCCAGAAGAGTCAGAAAGATATGAAGAAGAGTTGTTGGAAAAGGTAAGTGTTACCGCTCGCTTGATGAATCACGATGTTACTCCTGCACACATCAGAGGAATTA
This sequence comes from Podarcis cretensis, assembly GCF_951804945.1. Lineage (NCBI taxonomy): Eukaryota > Metazoa > Chordata > Lepidosauria > Squamata > Lacertidae > Podarcis > Podarcis cretensis. Next base: position 27,104,345 of record NC_137178.1, read on the forward strand.
TTATTCAGGGGAGTAACATCTTTAATCTGATCTTAGTCAGTACCAAGGAACAAAATGTATGAATAATAAATACCAATGTTCCCCACGCATAACTGGCCAAAAACAATTCCAACTGCAAACAGAATATAAATGAAAGATATCTGCCGTTGAAAACGCAAAGTGGTAGGTAGCACAGAAGGGAAAAAGTAGACAGAAAACTTTTGTCAACTAGGTTAGAACAGGATGAACATGGCAGCAACCCAAAATGAAATGTTCCAGAATGGATTCATGAAAGAGAATCTATTGCTAAAGAAATCCTTTGGAAAAGAATAGTGAATATCCTATATTTAGTACAACTAAGGGCTTCACAGGGGACACGGGTGGCGCTGTGGGTTAAACCACAGAGCCTAGGACTTGCTGATCAGAAGGTTGGTGGTTTGAATCCCCGTGATGGGGTGAGCTCCCATTGCTCGGTCCCTGCTCCTGCCAACCTAGCAGTTCTAAAGCACATCAAAGTGCAAGTAGATAAATACCAGCGGGAAGGTAAACGGCATTTCCGTGCGCTGCTCTGGTTAGTCATGCTGGCCACATGACCTGGAAGCTGTACGCCGGTTCCCTCGGCCAATAAAGCGAGATGCGTGCCGCAACCCCAGAGTCATCCGCAACTGGACCTAGTGGTCAGGGGTCCCTTTACCTTTAAGGGCTTCACAGATGACATTTTCCCCTGTATGGAGATGATAGGAACCTATAAGATGCTCCATACCAAGTCATTGGTCTCTGTAGCTCAACATTGTCTGCATTGACCAGCACAGGCTGTCCAGGAGGTCAGGCAGGAGCCATTCTCAGCCCTTTTTAAAGATTCTGGGAATTGAACCCGGGATCTTCTGCATGCAAAGGAGATACCCAGATCTCTGTGTAGGGTTGGGTGGGGTGGGGATGCAGGAAATGTTTGGAAGCCAATATGTGCCTTTCTTATTGGTGTACATGCAACAAACAAAACATTGATGTGTTGACATCCTACATGTCAGCGTTCCTCTTCCTTTGTTTTACAGAGAGGTCGTTAGTGATTAGTGGAAGCTCTTTGGCTCTGTTCAGAATTGGACCTGCCACATGCAACTATTTCACACACAAATTCCCTCAAACAGAAACAGCTCATTTTTTGCCAAGGCCAATTATGAAATTTGGACCCTATCCTACTTCAAATTGAGTGTGTCAGCCAAATGTTATTCAGCTTACCCCTCTCCCCAACCCCCTGCATTTTGTCCTGCTGCCCCTTTCCAGGTATCTGGCAGCGGGGAGGTTTGATGAAGGTGTATCTGAAAGATTTGCATTCCCTTTTTTTCTCGCTAGCATCTCTTGTAAATACCTAATGGCAACATCCCAGACATCAGGACTTCTAGGAAATAAGGTGTCTGAGGATGGGCACCAAGTACCCTGGAAACATGCTCCAATATTCTCTGTATCTGGGATGCTGCTGACTATGCCCACTCTGTGGGTTTTATGCACCCAAAGCATGTTGTTTCCAGGGCACTTGCTGAGGACAATCTGAGGACTCAGGAATCCTGGGAAACTTTACTCCCTGGTGCACGGAATGCTGCCATTGCCGCATTCTAGGTGGTGGGAAGGAATGGGAGAGGCACTCCATTTGCATTCCAAGCCAAGTCATGCACTTCAGCAACAATGCTTGAGCTCACATTGGTTTTGTCCACATATAATGCTGACCATATAAACCATGGTTAGGGAAATTAGCTTGTGCATAAGCAGTCCCTACCAGTCCTTCCCCCATGGAGTGACTGGCCTAGCATTATACATGAACAAATCACACAATCAGAAGCCTTTTCTCTCTCTTTGACTTCTCTTGTCCAGGTTGATTTCACTTAAAAAAAAAAAAAGTTTATAGCCAACAGATTTTTTTAACAGTGAATTCTTTGCAAATGCCTTTTAATTAAATAATTAAATATGAAAGCTTTTCTCTGATTAGATTTATAGAGAATGAAAAGTTTTTGGATTGCATCCAAGTTATTCAAGCACATTGCACCTTAGCTAATACGTGATTTCAAATAACGACAACAACAAAAAGTAATAGTCTAGATGGCATCACACATTTAAAGGCGATTTTAGTGTCTCATGTTATGCTCAAGGGAAGAAGTAATGCAGCTTCTGTTAAAGCTGTGAGCATTTGTGTTGTTTCCATTGTGCTAATAGAAGAAGGGCCAAATGCTGTTCATTCACACCATGCTACTATATCTGTATGATAAGAGCCATGCTTCCATGCTTCCACTAGGAGCTAGCAGAGGAATTAGGTGAGCTGGAGGCCAGCTCAGATGAGGAAGAGATGGTAACTACCAGGGTCGTTCGCCGCCGGGTGATTATTCAGGTACAGGAGTGTTGAACTACTGCACGTGCCAGTGGCAATTATGTCCTGGTTACACCTCTAGGACCCACCCTTTCCCAAAGTCCTGTTCCTGAAGCAACCCCTTGGCTGGTATTGCACTGATGAATTTGGCATGTTCCTGAATAATGCATGTCTAATGAGTAACATAGATGACTTTTTCTACTTTGATTTGGGAAGCTTGGAAGAGAAAAGAGAAACCCAATAGGGTTGTTACCCAATGTGCATTTTGAGGAAGAATGTCCCATGTCCCACTAAGAGTTGCTGCTTCAATACTACTTCCTATTAGGTCAAATGATTTCTGTTTGCCTATTGGTTCAAGGTTTCTTTGCATGTTTTTAAATATTGGTTTGCAGAACCTTTAATGGAGTTTTAACAACTATGCTTCAGTGCTTCCTGATTCATTCATTTTCCCCTTGCTTTAATCAACTAACCTCTTTTGTACAATTTATTTAAAGCAAGCACTTTAATTTATGAATTTTGTTCTTTGACCAACAGTCTGATGATATGCCCGAAATGCCACCAGAAGCTGTAACAGAGGAGCAGTACACAGATGAACATGGCCATATTGTGGTGAAGAAGGTACAATTTAACATTAAGATGTTGACTTAATGGGAAATGCAGGAAGAGCAGGGGTTTTTCTTTGTAAATTAAAGCTACACTTGGGCCCTTTTGTGTGCTATGGAGTTAAATTAAAAGAAGCCTACAATGAGACTCCTTCAGTGTCTGTTAATGATCGGGTTTTTTCTGGTCTGTGTCAGTTTCACATATATTCTATCCTGTTTCTGCATCTATTAGCATTATTTTTTGCACCCTTCTTCACAAAATGCATTTTTGGTGCACATCTTACCCTAAAAGATGCATTTGGGTACCTCTTCTGAGTCAAGAACTGCATTACACAATTTGAAGAACTGTGAAATAATAATTGCATTCAATTCTGTATATTAGTCTGGGCAGTGCAGATTAGGTGGGTCTGCTTAAAAATGCAGACTGGACTAAATCCTCGAAACTCCCCCCTGTCTACTCCAATAGTAACACGGAAAGCATCTCCAATGGGAATTGGACACTTTAGTGACATTCCTGGCCCAAACTGCAGTCTAACGTGTTGATATGTGCTCATTCCACATGGCACGTCAAGGACGAGCTGGTACAAACTGGGGCAGCAGTGGCTGTGACAACTACTGCAATAAAATTTTTATGCGGTCACAAAGGAAGCCACAGTTGTAAGTCTGACATAAGTTACTTCTATGATGCCCTGCAGAGCACCTTTGAGGCCTAGTTAGTAATCCAGGAACACATTCAACAGCATGAGTTTTCCTCTATATCAGGGGTTTGTTGGTGGAAAACAATATATCAGAATCAGTGTGAAGGTTGGTAATAAAAGTATCCAAGGCTGCAATCCATGCACACTTAGCCTGGATAACAGCCACTGAGCGCAGTGGGGCATTTGTGAGTAACCATTCTAGGATTGCACTGCGTGGCCAGTTTGCATGGTACTGCACCGATATGTGTCAAACATGCTCATCAGTTTTGCAAGTGTGATCTGGGAGATTCTGCTAGGTTCTTGATACCAAATACTTTCTGCAAGGCTTACTCTTTCGAAATAGTTTCTAAACTAATAGGTTATTGTATTTTAGTGTTTTGTTGGAAGCCACCCAGAGTGGCTGGGGATACACAGCCAGATGGGTGGGGTATAAATAATAAATTATTATTATTATTATTATTATAAAGATACACTTCCAAAGGAAAATAATCCATGGTCTGACTGGGAGGCCTAGCCACTATTTAAAGAGGTGAGCTTATTAAGGTTCATTGGAATTAAGGTACTTAGGTGAACTGATTTTGAACATCTAGCCTTTCATTTACCGCGTATTACCTGCTAGTAGAATGGATATAGTGATGCCTCCAGCCTCTTTGGGAAGGGTTATTTTGTTTGCAGATGAATAGAAGATGCTGCACTTACAAAATTTTACATGACTGCTATTGTTTTAAAATGCTTAATAATGATGTCATTCCATTAGGTCACTAGAAAAATCATCAGGCGATTCACTTTACCAGATGGCACAGAAAAGGAAGAAGTTGTGATGCAAGGAGAACCTCAGGAGCCTGTTAAGGTGGAAGAGGGAGATGGATATTCCAAAGTCATAAAGCGAGTTGTGCTGAAGAGTGACAGCGAGCAATCAGAGGTTAGATTGATTGAAGGAGAAATGAATTAGGAAAGTTAACAGTAGTATTACCTCAAGAGAGTTTCTTCTGGCCATTGTGTTTAAGTTGCAAACTCCCCTCACTTGGTTGCAAGTCTGCACACTTCTAAGGGCCTTTTCATACATGTCCTGGGTTTTAAGGTTGCACATGTAGGGGCAAGTTGTGATCTGTAGATTGTGAAAAGCAAGTAGATGAATCCAGGGCATACCCATTTCAAAATCTACAAATCATGTTTTCTAAACCACTTTGCTGCTGGGAAGATCACTTGCATTTGGAGAACACTGAACATTTCACTCGGGACGGAACCTTGAAAATGTCCCTTCAGTCTAAGTGTTACACTGAGGGTGGAGGGTTAGAGAGGAGGTGGAGTGAGGAGTATCCTATTGAGTAGAGAGATGTTTTCTCCAACATCAGACAGTAAAACTATCTATTCTCTTATCTATTCTCATACATGTCTGCCTTATTAGAAATCCCTGTTTCTAACTAGCAAGTATCATGACCCCAAACCCAATTGATCACAGGACTTTAAAGAAGATCTAGAACTCGACAAGACTCCTTGATGTCAGCACAACCAGGTCATCAAGGAGTTTGGGCTTCCTTTTTTATCTTAAACCTTTTCAGACCCAGGGCCTACTTTTCACCCAGACCTGCATTGGGGAACCCATTCCTTAATCTTTTATCACATATTTGCATGATGATAGTGCTCCTTTTGCAACCAACCTTGAAACTGGCTGCGGCCCACTACTGGGTCATGACCCACCAGCTGAAGACCAGTGATAAAGGCCTTTTCAGCTTCCATAAAGCCTGTGGTGGCCCCAGCTATTGGCTGAAAAAACATTCCCCATAGCTCAGTAGGAACTGCCCAGGCCCTTGACTACTTAAAGAAGCCTACCTTGACTTGGTCTTGGCCCAAGCCCCAGCTGAACAAGATAGCATGTGGGTGCTCTGCTAATGGGATCTTCAGCTGACTGGCCTACTCCTAAATTCAAGGTACTCACATTAGCCGGTGCCCAAAGCCGTTTCTGCAACATGCAGAGAACTGCTCTCTTGGCAACAGTCAGATTCAGACGGCGAAGTACAAATAGAAAGGTCACAGAGCATTTACATCTTATGATATGCATAGTGAAACTGCAGGAATTGAAGTTTTCATTTGGAAGGAGTTTGCCATATGATTTGTGATGTCTACATCAAGCTAAGACCATCTGAATTCCTATAGTAAACTGATTTCACATCCTGGAAGAAATTTTGTGAGGAAATTTAGGATTCATTGATTTCTTGCAAAATTTTGCAACCAGGACAAGTTGAGCATATCTTTAAATTTATGTATTACATTCACTTAGAATAAGCCAAAACTCAGTATCAGTCATTTCAGACATTAACTAAGCAATCCTTGTTTTGAGCTCTCCTTAGTACTGTGTGCTCACAATCACACAACTTATCCATGAAACCTTTCTTCACCAGGTGACCTTTTCTGAGCCAAGTGTACTGAGTGCCTCAGAATTTCAGTCTGAACCAGTGGAAGGCCGCAAGGTCAGCAAAGTTGTGAAGACTACGGTTGTACATGGGGAGCGAATGGAGAAGCACCATGGAGATGTTAGCTTAGCAACTGATCTTCCCTCAGCCAAAGATGACTTTGAAGAGGTAAAATATTGCCTTTTCGACATGTCTTTGGAAGTGTCAGTCTGGAACACCACTGTAAAATCATATGGGAAGAAGAATATACATAAACCGGAGTAGTTTACTGCAGTGAAGTACATTTGAAGCCTTGTTTCTAAGAAAGTTTACCTGTCCTTTCTAATATGTTCAGAGCAATTCAAAATAAAAAGTGCAAATTAGAAAATACACAAAACCACTAAAATAATATCTATCTGTAAATGTCCTGTATGAGACACCTGATGAGACCCAGTTAATGTTCTAGGAACATCTGATGGTGCCATATTCTTAAAGCTAAGCAGATGTACAACTGATTAGTGACTCAGTAGGATACCACTGGGAGGAAGACCCTGAGGTCTTCTGTAGGAAAATCAAGATTGGAATAAAAAAAAATCAACACATTTTATTTTAATCCAATTGCATCGCCATATCTCAGCTTAACTATCTAGAACATCCTTCCATGATGTCACTACTTTATCTGCACTGCTTTCCAACTATTGCAGCAGCAGACCCTTCCCCTCTCACTGGAGACCCTCCGCCCACAAAATACTCATTAACTGAACTCAGGAAACAATCCAGGAGGTTTCTCATCAGAAGTACACTCTCAATATCTCCAGCTCAGTAATTTCCAATACTCTCATTGGATGTCCTTTCACACTTAAAATTTACATTTTTCCTTCTGTCAAAATGGTGGCATAGAAAGACATTCACATTCCTTTTATCACTGCAATACTTCTTCACACTGTCACACAAGCACGTATTCATTGTGACCTACGAGAATGGGTTCACCTCAGTCTGATGAGACACTGAAAATTAATTACATTAGCTGTGTAATTAATTACCATCAAGTACTCAAGCCTCCCATTCACCCCATAAATTGCCTATAAACTGATTCAAAGAAGAATGCTCTGGAAACCAACAAGCTATGGGGGTGATCCTGCTGTTGAAAATCACACAAGACATTCAGTAGATGCCAAAGTTTACTTTATCACGCATTCTACCATACATAATCTAGATCTGATTTAGGGCAAAATCATCTTTACCGCTTGGCAGAATGACACAAAATGTCCAAAGTAGCTCCGATACCCTGGGGTAGTTTGGCTATTTTAATTGGTTATCATGGTCCACTGTCCATATGTTGACTAAATATTTTTATGCTGTTTTATGGATGTTCTATATTCACAGATTAGATATCTGAGATTAGATTAATTATGCAGTATATAAAATTATAAATAAATAAATAAATAAATAAATAAATAAATAAATAAATAAATACAGGCAAGGGATGTAGAGCCTCCGTCCCAGAAGACCACAACTCCCATCATCCCTAACCCAGCAGCCATGTTGGCTATGGCTGATAACAGCTCTAGTCCAGCAACGTCTGGAGGGCCACAGGTGCCCATCCCTGATAGACATTGTCTACGCCAGTGTGGTGTAGTGGTTAAGAGCGGTAGTCTCCTAATCTGGGGAACCGGGTTCGCGTCTCCGCTCCTCCACATGCAGCTGCTGGGTGACCTTGGGCCAGTCACACTTCTTTGAAGTCTCTCAGCCCCACTCACCTCACAGAGTGTTTGTTGTGGGGGAGGAAGGGAAAGGAGAATGTTAGCCGCTTTGAGACTCCTTAAAGGGAGTGAAAGGCGGGATATCAAATCCAAACTCCTCTTCTTCTTCTTCTATATGGGTTTCCTGGGAAGACATTTCAGAACTGCCAAATGTATCCTGATTCTGGATCTGGCTTCACTAATCTAGGACTAGTCCTGGGGTGAGAGCTGGAAATTTATAACACCTGGGCGGGGGGACTGCAAAAATCCAGTTTTTGGAAATGTATTCTGGAGCAGGACTGTGAAGTTCATCTATCGCTACTGGAAATAATGCATTTTTCTAGCAGTGGCAGAGAGATGTAGATTCAGTTGTGACTCCTCAAAATTCACAGTAAGTACAGAAGACTCCTATATATTTCAGACAGTCAAAATGCAATGAATTTGAATCATGGGCACTCAATGACAAGATATTTTACATTAGCAAAAGCTGACGTGGATGGTTTGTTGTTTGCTTGTTTTTGGGGTAACTTTCTTTTTCTCATTGGCTCTGGACTTCCTCCAGCATTTCATCAGGTTGGAATATTTAAGCTATTCTTTAAAATCCTTTGTGGTATGGTTCTGTTTCTTGTTTCACTTTAGGCCCTGAACTATGCAGGTAACAAAATGAAAATTGAAGTCCCTCCTTTAGTAGAGAAAGAGGTCATGAAAGAGGATGGCTCAGTTATTAAAAGGTTTGGGTTGGCATGGCAGTGAACTTCTTAATGGCAAAAGATTAACAAACTAACAGAAATTGTGTGCGAAGTGAAATAATGTCAGCTTTGAATCTCATACCTTAAGCTTTTCTTGAAAATACTAAGTGATTGGCACTGAGGCCACTTCTTGACTGTCGCTATTTTGCAGGTATGATTCAGTCACATACCTGCACATTTAGGCTGAAAATATCCCTCACATTTTGGTTCGGAATCACTAAGTCAATTTTACATGCTTTGATCTCCAGAAATATGTTCACCGGAACTCTATGCTGGACCTTTTTCTGTGTAACAAACACAACTGAAGCATCACTAAAAATAGGTTCAGAAGAGGAAACTTGTCTTCTCAAGCTCCCACTTTGCCATTCAGACAGACAAGTGGGGCTGCAGTGCATGCCTAGCCAGGGGGCAAGAGGGGTGGTTCTGTTCAGGGCTTCAGCCAAGGCTTTTTTCCAGCTCAGTTTTCCAACTCAGTTCTGGCACCTCTCAGGTGGGCATCATTGCCATTCTAAGAGAATGAGGGAGAAGTTTGGCTTCAGCCAATTTGCAAGCGGAGCCTTCAAATACTGTTTCCACTTGGTGGGGGGAAAAGTTATTAATACCCTTATTTTTTAGTTAATGTAGAACTAATTGTACAACCAAAATGGCTACTCCAGTGTTCCATAGTCAAATGTTCTGAGGCTGACTTGCCCTAGTATCTCAGAGCTTTGGTTCAGATGTCATGGTTAGAGGGAACATATGAGTAGATACTGGGATAAGGGATAAGTATTCTCTCTACTTATTTCACAATCCACATTTTTATTGCCGTTTTGTAATTTCTGTTAAGCTATAGCCTAACTCAGATTACCTGAGAGTAAACACTGAATTCAATAGGGCTTACTTTTGAGTAGACATGGTTGGGATTACATGGTGGTTTGCTTTCCCACCTCGTTTCTTCCCCCTTTGCTTTCCATTTTATGATATCATACACTGGCTTAACATGGGTGGAACCATTGTGTTTCCCACTTATGACTTTACCATGACAATAGTCAAGACTGACAATGTATATACTATGTGGCATCTTGGCTACTTTTAAGACTATACATAATGGTGACTATGTATGTAGAAAAGATGGAAGGATGAAATGGGGACCAAGGAATGGTTTAGTTGCATAAATAAAGAAACCCTTTAATAAAGCAATAAGGGAGTGGGAGGTATGTTAGCTGGTTAGGGAGATAACGCATTCAAAGAAAATCCAGCACAGCATGGTCCACTCATTTCTTTGTCTGCCATGAGGAAGATGATGTGTAGATGCCCATACTAGACCAAGGCGGCTCCCCGGGAAATAACGAGCAAACAGATCCCCCATGCAATATTAAAGTAACAAATGACAGAAACTGTTTTGGTTCATGTACTTTAGAAAGTCTTAGAAGACAGGGGTGATGTCATTTCTCAAAGCTCCCTTCTCAAAAAAATAAAAGAAATGTTTACCACCCACATTCACTAGACAAGCCCCATTTAACAATCTGTTCTCTTTGATGTCACTGTGATATTAACCAAAGAAGATTTAAGATGATGGCTGGAAACAGTCATATACCATGAACTACCTTTTCAAAGGTCAAAACTGTCTCCAGAACAAGTTGGTACAGATCAGTTCTTGAACCAGTCCCCACCCCCACCCCACCACCATTGTCACTTGCCATGCGACAAATATATATGCCAGCAATTCATATTGCTGGATAAAGGCATTTATTCCAAATCCTTGAAACACCAATGTGACACGGGATTGCTGCCTTGTTCACAAAGTGGAGGAAAGCATGCGTTCTACCCTTAAACAGGCTAGTGGTTGCAGTTTTTGGTTTTTGCAAAATGATGGCATTTCCAGTTTTTTGAAAATAGTATATTAATCTCCCACCTTTCCTCCATCATGGATCTCAAGGTTACATATATGGGTTTCCCCAGTGGCTTCCCATCCAGGCACTAAGTCAAGGCAGACTGGCTTATGTCACTCCATGTCTGGGGACAGTTGACAGTTCTAACTAAGTACTTTCTAAGTGCAAGTATATTATAAATTTTGGAGTTAGCCTAGTCAACAGGACAAAATCCTAGAGTGAATACAATCTATAAGCTCTTGTCTGTGATAGTGGAAGCTGTGTGAGAACAGTATTAAGCTGTTCACGGCTAAGGATAGCATGGGTCTTAATTGGTGAAGGTAAATCAGCTTTGAGAGCAGATGCAGTAGAAATATTTAACAAAAATGATTTCATTACCATCATGCTAGGTTTAGCACCCTGAAAAGGTTTGCATGGTTATTTCAAGCTCTTTTAATGGCTGTGCATGGAAGCATGTGTTTTTAAGGCCCAGTTCCAGAAGGTGGGCATCTTACCATGTTAAAAACAAAACAAAACAAAATGAACAATTTTGTTCATTTGAATTTAAAAATTATATTGTGGTACAAGCTTTCATTAGTGGTATTATTAGCATCAGTATCAATAATAAAATTTAGTTATTGTTGTTATATTCCACCTTTCTATTAGAATGGTTAAGGCAGCTCACATCCATATCCTTGCTGCAGTCAATTTCAATGGACCTATTATGTCTCAAAAACTTTATTATTAAAAAAGGGAAATTCCATTTCCTTTTTAGCATATGTTACGATCGCTCACTCTTTACCCATCATTTCCCTGCAGGACAACAATGAGTAAAGCCAGTACCCAGAAGAGGACTGTGGTTAAGGACCAGTATGGAAACCGTATTCATGTGGAACTGCTGGAGGACACACCAGAAGCACTACCCCGGGATGACCTTCAGCATGACCTCCAGCAACTACTGAGACATTTCTGCAAAGATGAATGGAAGAAAGAGGCCAAATGAGATGCTGCTAAAATCTCACCCACAGACCAACACACATATCCATTCAATATCCAGAATTCACTTTCTTCTTTTGCTGTAGATGACATAACATAATCACTAGAGGACACTAACATTTTGACTTGGCATATAGTGTAGGGTTGTTTTTCTTTTCTTTTTTTTCTTTTCAAATATCTGTAAGCTAATTTGTGACCAAAGATAGCATCCTTCATTTGGGATGGTTTGTCTACTAAAAGTCATTGACTTTGTGCTATACTGGAAACTTGTCAAGATTGCCATCTTTGTTGTTCCTTTGCTTCTGCATCCGATCCATACAAACATAGCTTCTTCCACAGGCCTCTTCAAATCACAATGTATGTGCATTTTTTTTTTTTTAAAAGGGATGCTAACACTAACCTGTAAATAGCTAAAGTGCTTGGACTCACAAGATTGAAAGAAAGAAACACTGCCTTTCGTGACTACTTTTAGGATCGAGAACTACACGGTCTGTTGAAACTGTTGAAGAGCGATTAATTACTCTTCCATTGAATATACAACATGGATCTACTGAGAAGGAAGCATGTCAGCCTCCCATGTTTATAGGACTTCCAGTTTGTTGATCTCCTTGACTTGAAAGTTTCTGACAGTCAGGCCGAAACCTCAAACTCCAGCTGTTGCCAGCTGAATGCAGCCACCCCTGCTTTATGACTCCTGGGAAGCCACCTAAAGATTTCCTGAAGAAATAAATACCCAGTTAGGTATAACTTGCTAGCAGCTATATCTGTGGCACATTTGCATACTGTATTCAAATCTTTTAGACTGGAACAAGAGGTAAGGTGTATTACAAACAAACAAACAAACAAAAAAGCTCTAACTCCTGTAACTTCCTGTTTTCATCACTGCTTTAGCAAACCACGCTGTCTTATTGGTGGTTATTCCTGCTGGCCACTGCACTGTAGATAACTTGATAAGGGAAAAGAAACCCTTTCCCACTCTTAAGAAAGGTTACTCTAAATTTATCACATTCTATCAAGACTGTCTCTTAACCTGGTTTATGCATGTGGCATTGGGAAACACAATCTCAACCCTCTTGTAACCATGTCAACAGATTATCTCTCTCAGCACTGAGCGAGCCGAGCTTAACCTTCCATTTGAGATTGTTCTTCAGAGATTTGCTTATGGAGGGATATGAATCAATTGGGCATTTGTTTTTTTGTCGTCGTTTTATTTATATTCCTTAACCAACTTTCAGGAATCATCATGTAAATGTCTGCACTTTGATTTTTCCAAGAAGGGCATATGCGACTCTGGAATTATTCTGTGGTCTGTACCTAATTCTAATAGTGGTCTGGAGCTCTGTTGCATTTTAACATATATATGTAATTATATATATTATATATATACATATAAAATGATATACATTTTGAATCAGTTATTTGATAAAGACAAAGTATATTCAACAAGGATGAGTCAAGTCCTCCAGGGTTGATATTTTTCAAAACCTAGCCAGATTTTCCTTCTTGTAAAAAATAATAATAATAATAGACTCAGTGCTCAGAATACCGAAAATAAATGTTACAAATGGCACCTCTTCATTTAACTAACCATGTGGAGAGAAAGGAAACGTTTTAGGGTGTTTGGCCACCTGCTAAGAAAGCTACCCAAAGTGCCATTCTAACATTTTTCTTTTTGGTTGGCAAGCACTTGTGACTGCCAAAATGGAAGGAGACCCATTTCAGGACACACAATAGCTCATTTCTCATTGTCAAGAACATCACTGGTTGACCTTCAAGACTGGGGCTCTAAAAGAAACGCATTTCTGTTGTGTACTTTGCAGTGCAGATGATGTTCTGTGTAACAGCATAATGGCTATCCTCCTTTATCGGTTTTGATTTTTTGCTGTGTTATCAGAGAACTTGAATACTGTGAGAAGAAGTGATTTTAAGTTGATGAGTCAGCATCTTGTTCCCATGGTGATAACACTAACTGAATATATCTATGAGGGCATGTATTAGTTAAAAAGATTTTAAAAAAGACAAAACAAAACAACAACACTAACAATACATAGCTGCAACGTGTACAATGGCTGATTTAATTAAATAAAAATGTACAAGTGTTAAATGTAGCACTAATTGTATGCCTTTTTTTGGTACAAGTTTAGCAGGGCTGATTTAGGTGCAAAATGGCAAACTTAGCAACCTCTACATATTACTACTATCATTATTACCTCTGCATAACCAAGAATCGAATTTGGTTGTTTAATTTAAAGTATAGGAAACAGAAGACACTGTTTATTGTTTTCCGTTCATAAACGAATGGATCTTGATGTTGTCTTATTGGTAGCAGCTTCAGTGCATTACTTACTAGGCATGGTGGTTATATTCCAGAAATGATGTCATGTGTGTGTTTTGTTTCATTGTTTGCCAATTGTTCTGACATAGATAAGCCATAGAGTTGGAAGGGACCCTGAGGACCATCTAGTCCAACCCTCTGTAATGCAGGAATAGGCAGCTGTCCCATACAGGGATTGAACCTGCAACCTTGGCATTATCAGCATCACACTGATATCCAGATGGTAACTCTTTTATGAAGATGGTAACATCAGCTTGACGGATAAGCTGCAGACATTCCCTCCTATGCATGAATCCCAATAGGCAACCCACAGAATGTGCATGATCCCACAGGCAAATGTTTCCTCTTTTCCATGATTTTGGGGGCTTATAGTAAGATACCTTAGAAGCATTGACATTAGAATCACAGTTGCACTGTTCTCCATGAAAAGGTATTATGTGTGGGAAAACTCCCGCTTAGTTACAGAAGCATAACCAACTTTTTTTACTTTTTTTTTTTTTGAGAGGGTCAGGTGCTCTGATGCTTTTGAAAGAGAGGGAAGCAGGGCAAATATCAAAAGATCTATGCCAGAACATATGTAGTGGTTGGCAAGAATACCTGTTTGCAATCACCAGTGGGAGTCAACATGTGCAGGGGCACTTAGATAGAATCCTTGTCCCAAGACACTAGAAAGAGAGAGAGGTCATCGCTCAGTGGCATATGCTTTGAATATACTACTTAAGATATTCCATCTCCAGTTAAAAGGTGTGGGAGAGGCCTGAGATTTTGGAGAACCAAATCAGAGGACAAAAAATACTGGACTAGTGTCATCCTTTGTAGAAGGCGGTTTTGAGGCATCTAATCATAAGCCTGCATTTTTATCAAAGCTTATAGTTTTGATCAGGGCCTGTATATTAAAATGAGCTTAAAGATTTTCAAATGTTTCATGCCAGGCAGAAGACCAGCTGCCTAAGAACCTTGGCAATGTTTATTCTCCTGGACAAGGGGGCCCCCTGATTTATAGCAGAAAACAATTCTCAAAGTCGTAAAAGGGGAATTACAGGCTGAGAGCCAAGGTTACACTGACCCTACATATTACAGAAGATAAAAAAAGAGATAAACATAATTAAAGGTAAAAAGGTAAAGGTACCCCTGCCCGTACGGGCCAGTCTTGACAGACTCTGGGGTTGTGCGCCCATCTCACTTAAGAGGCCAGGGGCCAGTGCTGTCCGGAGACACTTCCGGGTCACGTGGCCAGCGTGACACCGCTGCTCTGGCCAGAGCCAGAGCCAGAGCCGCACACGGAAACGCCGTTTACCTTCCCGCTGGTAAGCGGTCCCTATTTATCTACTTGCACCCGGAGGTGCTTTCGAACTGCTAGGTTGGCAGGCGCTGGGACCGAACAGCGGGAGCGCACCCCGCCGCAGGGATTCGAACCGCCGACCTTTCGATCGGCAAGCCCTAGGCGCTGAGGCTTTAACCCACAGCGCCACCTGCGTCCCGTAAACATAATTAAGAGTGGGTAAATAGTAAAATAAAACCATGTGCCTCCCATTAAACTTGAGCCATATTTTCCTAAGGTTGAAAGGTCAAGAGCATCTGGCTGGCAGAAAGGAAGAGAGTATTTTGGGAAGTCTTTTTTAAAGTTGTTTCTTTCTTAAACTGGGATCCTTTTAAGATTTCTTTTCCTTTTAAAAGGTTATTTATGTTATGTATTAAATATATTGGCTTAAATGTAATTATGTAAAGGATTTAGAAACTAAGAAATGTTAAATCCTTATTGTCAGGGACTCAGCGGGAGCGCAGGGAGGAGAGGAGATGGAAAGCGAGGGGGAGCAATCCGAGGGCAGCGTAGGAGAATATGACAGCAGCCCGATAGATTCCATGAGCCTCTCCAGCGAATCGGAAGATTCACAGAAGGGGGCGCCGATGGGCAGGGCAAGGGGCGACACAAGGGGGACACCCCAGAAGCAAGGGGCCAGCGGGGACTCCCAGAGCAGCAGTTGCAAATCAGGACCAGCTTCCCCACCAGAGCGTAGTGGGGGGGAGGAGTCCCAGGTGTCAGAGCCCACACATGCACCACCAGCGAGAGAAGATGAGTCAGGGTGGACCACGCCTCCATCAGAGAGCGAGTTAACGGTTAAGAGGAAAGTTGCAGGCTGGGCGCGCGCGCCAAGTTCAAAGGTACAGGCGAGCGGCACAGAAGGTAGCCCGGATAGGGAACCAGGTCCTAAAGCCCGCCGGAAGGAGGGGCAAGAATCGTCAGGGTCAGCGTCAGAGGAATCCAGGAAGGATGAGACCCTAGCGGGCAGGAGGGCCCAGAGGAGAAAGGAATTTAGGAAGAGGTGGAGCAAAGCGAGAGTCTTAAACTGGTGTGGAGGGGGAGGAGACTCAGACAGGACTTCGCCGGTCTAAGGTCGGGACGTAGAGCTGCACGCTGCGGCTTTGAAATGGAGACTGAATCTCAATAAAGACTTTTGTACATAACTACAGCCTAGCGTTGGTCCTCTGTGAGCTGGGACCTGGAGGCAGCTCTGACAGTAAGTCCTGTCTCTAATTTCAAAGAACCTCGCAACGTGAGAGGACGCAGCGAGGGGCGAAGATTGGTGCTTCGCGAGCTCACAAAAGCAGCACAAGATGACTACAGAAGAACGACTGGCAGCTTTGCAAGAAGCCGTGGTACAACTTAACGCAGAAATACGAGCGGCAAGGAGGAGAGAAGAGGAATCAGATGCTGTCTGCAAGGATCTGCAAAACAGGTTGGAAATGTTGACTAAACAGGGGCCACCGGCAGCCAAATCAGAAGGGATCGGGCTCGGGAAGAGAGGGGGGAGCCTGGTGTCGCATTTCGATGGGAGTCTGCAGCAATATCCTAACTTCAGAGCAGACGTAGTTTTTGCGCTAAAGTTGCTGGAGAAGGACTTTAGAGATGAGCAGGAGAAAGTAGGCTTCATACTAACGCATCTCCATGGAGAAGCTAAAGCGTGGTTGCGCAATCTGTGGAGAGATAATGATCCAGCCCTCCAAAACGCAAAAGCCTTCATTAAGGCGATGGACGATTGTTTTTTATCAGAAATAGATGTAGATGTCGCTAGAAAAGAGATTCACGGTCTGAAACAAGGCAGAGCCACTGTAAGGCAATATCATTCCCGCTTTTTTGCATTGGTCAACGCGCTGGGATGGGAAAAGGACTCAGCGTCCGTCAGGGACCTGTTCTGGGAGGGGCTCAACGGGGCTGTGAAAGACGAAATCGCAAGGGGGGAGAGGCCACGGAGCACTCAAGAAGTGGTCCAGAAGGCGTTGACGATTGGTGTGCGGCTGGAAGAACGTCCCTGGAGCAAAGATGAAGGGCGTTGGGGACGCACGCCAGCAAGGGCACCTCCTTTCTTTCCCAGAGACTCAGCGCGCGCTCAATCCACGCCTCCACTGGGAGGGGGAGAGGAGCCGATGGAGATAGGTGGTGCCAAGGCTCAGTCAGCGACCAGAGCCCTCACACCAGGAGCAGCCAAGGTGAAGCCTCCTAGAGGGAACAGGAAGTGTTACATCTGCGAAAGTGCTCAGCATATGGCAAAAGAGTGCCCCCAGAGGCTCCACAAGCACAATGCAGCCTCAGCAAAAGTAACAGAAGCAGCTCAGCAGAGGGAACCGCAGCAGGGAAACGAAGAAGTCTGGCTGGAAGCAGAGCCGCTGGGGCCCAGCCAGACGAATCAGTGAAGCAGTCCCCAGGAATCTTACAGCCCACAGACCCCCTCCCGCCCAAACCAGTGGTGCAGCTCACCGCAACACTCCAGCTTCCCAATGGGCTCACCATGGAAGTGCCTATTACCATTGACTCTGGTAGCAATGCAGATTTTATGGGGGTGGATTTCATCAAGCAACATAGCATAGCACTCCTGCCTGCCACGATGCCCCTGAAAGTAGTGACAGTCGATGGAAGAGAATTGCTGGGGGGACAGGTGGTACAGCAAACGCCGCCAATGGTGATGCGCATTGGAAATCACCGCGAAGTCATCAGCTTCAACGTCACCCAACTGTCAGACACGCCCATAGTGTTGGGCATGAGCTGGTTGGACAGGCACAGCCCGGCATTGGCATGGTACCAGCGTAAATTGACCTTCTGCTCCTCCTACTGCGCAGAACATTGCATCATGACTAACCAGGAGGACGAGGGGCAAGAGGATGACCCACAGCTACAACTGGGCATGCTGCAAGCGGTACCCGACAAGTACAAGGCGTTTTTGGAGGTCTTCTGCGAGAAGGAAGCGGACAAGCTGCCTCCCCACAGACCCTACGACTGCAAGATTGACCTCCTGCCGGGGGCAACGCTGCCGACCGGAAAACTGTACTCCATGTCTGAAGACGAACTGCAAGAGCTCAGGGAGTTCATAGATCACAATTTGAAGCGGGGATTCATCCGAGAATCCAAAGCAGTGGGGGGCAGTCCTGTTTTCTTTGTGAAGAAAAAAGACACGCCCCAGAAGAGGCTTGTAGTTGATTTCAGAATTTTAAATTCGAAAACCAAGCCCACGGCTTTCCCGATGCCCAAGATTGACGACTTGCTCGCGACGGTGAGAAAGGGACGCATCTTCACCAAGCTGGATCTACGAGGGGCGTACAATCTTATACGCATGCGGGAGGGCGACGAGTGGAAGACGGCCATGTTCACGCCCTTGGGCACCTATGAGTATAGGGTTATGCCTTTCGGTTTACAAAATGGCTCCCACTGCTTCCAAGCCTTCATGCATCACGTGTTAGCGGGGCTCCTATACAAGAAGTGCGTCTGCTTCCTGGACGACATTCTGATCTTCTCGGAATCGCAGGAGGCTCACGAGAGAGATGTCAAGGAAGTCCTGCAAAGACTACGGGAGCACAGGCTTTACGCCAAGCTGGAGAAATGCCAGTTCGACATGACGGAGGTGGATTTCCTGGGCTACAAGCTGTCCGACAAGGGAATCGCCATGGACAGCGCCAAGGTACGATCAGTACTGGACTGGAAGAGCCCGCGCAATCGGAAGGAGGTCCAGAGGTTTGTCGGCTTTGCTAACTTTTATCGCAAGTTCATCAAGGGTTTCGCTATGCAGACGGCGGCCATCACGGACACCCTCAGCTCCAAGAAGAAGAAGTTCATCTGGACGGACCAGGCGGAGCAGTCCTTTCTGAAACTCAAGCGTCTTTTCGCTTCCGAGGAACAACTGCTGCATGTGAACCCCAGCAAGCCCATGAGGGTGGAGACGGATGCCTCCGACAGAGCCGTGGGGGCAGTCCTGTTGCAGCGAGACCCGCAAGGGGATTGGAGGCCGTGTGCTTTCTACTCCAGGAAGCTCAGCAAGTCGGAGCAGAACTACACCATCTGGGACAGAGAGTTGCTGGCCATTCATGCAGCATTCAAGGCGTGGCGGCACTTCCTCATCGGAGCCAAACACACGGTGCAAGTTTGCACGGACCATAAGAACCTGGAGTACTGGCGCACGGCGCGGTTCCTGAACCAGAGACACATCCGCTGGGCGGAGTTCTTTGCGGATTTCGACTTCAGGATAGAATACATCCCCGGAGACGACAACGTCATGGCTGATGCGCTATCCAGGAAGCCGCAGTATCTGGAGGAAGCAGCACCGGTAGCGGCTAAACACATTTTCGCACCCAAGGCGTGGGCATGCGCTTCTGCCACAATAGACCTGGAAGCGATACGGCGCGAGCTGCGAACAGATTCCTTCGCGCGCTCCAAGATGGAGGAGGTGCGCAGCGGCACGGCAAAGGACGACGAGTTCCAGATACGCGACGGACTGCTCCTCCGCAAGGGGGCCATCTACGTACCGGGAGATGAACTCCGCGCGACAGTACTGCAACAGCTACACGACGCACCCAGCGCCGGACATTTCGGCAAGGAAAAGACGGTGGAATTAGTAGCCAGAGACTTTTGGTGGCCCAAGATGCGGGGAGAAGTCGCGGAATACGTCACGAGGTGCGACACCTGCCAAAGGGCCAAGCCAGTCCACAGACCGCCGGCGGGACTGTTAGAACCGCTACCGACCCCGTCCGAACCGTGGGAGAGGGTAGCCTTGGACTTTGTCACTGACCTGCCCAGCTCGAGGGGCAAAACAGCAGTACTCGTGGTAGTCGACATGTTCACCAAGATGGCGCACTTCATTCCTTGCGCGAAGGTGGCCACAGCGGAACAGACGGCCAAGCTGTTCATAGACCACGTGTTCAAGGTACACGGCCTGCCACGGTCTATCCTGTCTGACAGGGGGCGCCAGTTCATCTCGAGTTTCTGGCGGAAGCTGATGGGGATCCTGAACGTCAAGGTCAACCTAGCGTCGGCAAGACACCCGCAGACCAACGGACAAGCGGAGAGGGTCAACGCCGTCATGCAGCAGTACCTGAGATGTTACGCCAACCAGCAGCCCTCGACCTGGGTGGACTATCTGCCCCTGGCCGAGTTTGCCTACAACAACACACAACACGTGTCCACGGGGGTGACACCATTTTTTGCCAACCACGGGCGACATCCCAGGACCTTCCCGGGCTTAGAGAAAGAGGGGGAGGGGGAGCCACAGGGAGCAGAGGCATTGGCAGAGGAGTTACAGGAGGTCCATGAACAGCTCCGTAGACAGTTAGACCTAGCAAAACACGTATACAAGATGCAAGCAGACAAACACAGAAGAGTGGGGGAGGACATACGGGTAGGGGACTGGGTCTGGTTAGCGGCCCAGGCAGTGCCGGCCAGATCCTTAGCTAAGAAGAAGCTAGGACACAAGCAGTTGGGCCCTTACCTAGTCGAGGCACAGATCAACCCAGTGGCTTTCCGTTTGACACTACCGGAGGGTTCCAGAATGCACCCGGTCTTTCATAGATCGGTGCTCACGCCCTACAAGGCACCTCACAGGTTTCAGGAGCCAGGGACAGCTCCCAGTCCGCTTAGAGATGCACCCATGACAGGGGGGTCGCCGAGGGCGGGGCCACTCAACGAGGTGACGGAGATTTTGGACTCGAGATGGGGGGAAGAGGGAGTCGAATATCTCATCGCAAGGGAAGGTGCCCCGGCCAGCGCCAACAGCTGGGTGCCGTACTATGCGGTGGAGGAGCACTACCTCAAAGACGAGTTCCACGCACTCTTCCCACACAGGCCCATGCCGGAGGATTATTTTGATGAATATCTTTTCACCCCCACACTCTCAGCCAGTACGTTTCAGGGGTTCTCCTCGGTTGAGGAGACGGTTCCAGAGACTACCTCGCCGGAGGGGTCGGTCTCAGACTTGGGTGCGGAGCGCTCTTATTGGTGGGACACTCAACCCGAGGAGGAGTGGCGCAGGAGACTGCTCAGAGGGCCCTGGCACGCAGACTACCCAGAGGAAATGGGGGAACAAGGGGGCATGGACGGGTTGGGGGAGGATCCTGGTTTCGAGCACGCCGGCAACGAGATGGAAGCGGAGGAGAGCGACGTCGATGTACCCGTCACGGACTGGCAGCATGCCAGGGGGGAAGACCGGTATCCGGCATGCACCCCCACAGCATTGGAGCACCCGGAACCCACGCCAGAAGAGGGGGAGGGGGGAAGGGGGGGCTTCGAGGGGGGGATGGATGTCAGGGACTCAGCGGGAGCGCAGGGAGGAGAGGAGATGGAAAGCGAGGGGGAGCAATCCGAGGGCAGCGTAGGAGAATATGACAGCAGCCCGATAGATTCCATGAGCCTCTCCAGCGAATCGGAAGATTCACAGAAGGGGGCGCCGATGGGCAGGGCAAGGGGCGACACAAGGGGGACACCCCAGAAGCAAGGGGCCAGCGGGGACTCCCAGAGCAGCAGTTGCAAATCAGGACCAGCTTCCCCACCAGAGCGTAGTGGGGGGGAGGAGTCCCAGGTGTCAGAGCCCACACATGCACCACCAGCGAGAGAAGATGAGTCAGGGTGGACCACGCCTCCATCAGAGAGCGAGTTAACGGTTAAGAGGAAAGTTGCAGGCTGGGCGCGCGCGCCAAGTTCAAAGGTACAGGCGAGCGGCACAGAAGGTAGCCCGGATAGGGAACCAGGTCCTAAAGCCCGCCGGAAGGAGGGGCAAGAATCGTCAGGGTCAGCGTCAGAGGAATCCAGGAAGGATGAGACCCTAGCGGGCAGGAGGGCCCAGAGGAGAAAGGAATTTAGGAAGAGGTGGAGCAAAGCGAGAGTCTTAAACTGGTGTGGAGGGGGAGGAGACTCAGACAGGACTTCGCCGGTCTAAGGTCGGGACGTAGAGCTGCACGCTGCGGCTTTGAAATGGAGACTGAATCTCAATAAAGACTTTTGTACATAACTACAGCCTAGCGTTGGTCCTCTGTGAGCTGGGACCTGGAGGCAGCTCTGACACTTATGCTAGATTTTTATTTCATATAGTTGGAAGAGATCACAGGGGCCATCAGCCCAGCCCCCCTGCCAAGCAGGAAACATCATTAGAGTACACATATGGTTGTCAGGCCTTTGTTTAAAGACCTCCAAAAGAGATCTTTCAATGATGATGTGAACTCAAGATCCTTGACATCTGTTTAAGATAAAAATTAACCATTTGTTTTGGAGGGCAATAGGGCAAGGAGGGCAAGAGGTGAGCTGGTAATTAAGGTTCCTTGTTGAGACACATGTAAGATATATTACTACTTATTTGTCATTTATAGATAGAAGAATATATAGCTTTTTGTCTCCCATAAAAGGGCAAAAGGAAATGGGTGTATCTTTTGTGATTGGTTCTAGCAAACAGCCAATAGGAATTTCAACCAGGCTGATTGGACAGAGGCAGCCACAGGAGGAGCAAGGGGGCTGGATTAAGGAAATATAAGTGCTGGCCAGAATGGCAGGAGGCCAGGCCAGAGCTTGGTAACCATATACCACTGTGCCTCTCATTTATTTGTCTGACAAATAAATTATTATTTTAATTTCTCTATTGCTGCGTTGAATATTTCATTCCAGCTAAGCGTTAACCACAAGCAGGGTGCTACAGTTTCATAGGTTCATTTGTCATTTTCCTGCAGCCAAACAAACATTTGTGCCACATATGATTAATGATAATATCATTGTTCTGAGCTATACACCATATTTTTCGCTCTATAAGACACACTTTTCCCCTCCTAAAAAGTAAGGGGAAATGTGTGTGTGTGTTATGGAGTGAATGCAGTTGGAGGCTCTGCTCAGCACTCCCTTTAAAGAGCCACATGGAGCGTATGTGCGGCTCTTGGGGCCCTTCTCCCTCCTCAGGGAAAAGCCCCCAGGAGCCGCAGACACACTCCGCACGCTCTTTAAAGGGAGTGCGGCTCTTGGGGGAGCCTTAGTCATGCGCAGTGTTGCTTTCTTATTTCTTGTTTTCCTCCCCTAAAAACTAGGTGCGTCTTATGGTCCAGTGCGTCTAATAGAGCGAAAAACATGGGGAAAGATGTTAATAAAAGCACGGCCAATCCTGTAGATACATATTTTACAAACAGACTGACAAATTGATCTCATGCTACAAGGGATAAGAAGCAATAAAATAGCAACTAAAGTCTGGTGCTCATGTTGGTAATTGAAAGGGAGGGGGGAATTAACTTCTCTGTTGCTGGATTAGTTGCAACTCCCCTCAGGCACAAGAGATGAGTCATGGTGGGAGACCTGTTGAGAACATCTGCTTCAGCAGAATGCGAACCATGAATAATGGAACAAACGGACACCACAGCTTCTGCGTAAATCAACTGTGATAAATACTATGTGCAGATTTTTAAGTCATCTCCTCTTTAAAAAGGATGACAAGCCACACGGGGCAAAGGAGCAACTAGCAGAATAGTTTAAGCCTGCTGATTCATCCTTACATGTTAGGTGGTTGACAGGTAGGTGTCCACAACTGCTGTCAAAACGGCCCACGGGGGGGGGAGGTGCACGTGGTCTGTGAGGGAGGGTGGAGTGGACAGGGCTGCATGTTCCTATGCTCAGTATAGGCCAGGAAAAGGAGTGAAGCAACCACCTCAAGTGGCAAAAGCTCCCAAAGCAGAGAAGTGGCACCAATTTCCTGCAAGATCTTGCTGAAATTTCATATGATCTCACAGAGTGCAACATATTTCATGAGTAGCCCCTAGCCGCATACAGGCATACAGCAACTTTTGCTATCCCACTAACTATGAATTGCTAAGTTGGTTGTCATTTCAAAAATCTATCATCCCCCCCCCCCATGGGATTGAAAACAGCACAATAGCTCCGGGACTGGTATAATTATTCTACCTGTGTCTGTCTGCATATGCATCAGAGGAGCAAGCAAATTTGAGATGCTGCAGATCCAAGGCTGCCCTTAGCCCAGCGCATGTCATTTCCTATAGCTGTGGATTAATGCCACAGAGCTCTCTGCCACTGCAACAAGGAAAGCTCTGGTGGCAGACCCCTTCTCTGCCTAAAAGCATTGCTCATCACTCAGCTGTTCTAAGAACTCAAGAGAGAGAAAATATCCCACTTTCCTGCAAATGTCAACTCCTCACAGCCAAAGACAACCTCAATGTTCTCCTCCTATCTCTTATAAACATTTTCAGACTGGGAGGCCACCCAAAAACACAAACACTAATGGGATATACCAAGAGCAGAATAAAATGCAAGAAGAAAGGACAGTTCTTCAGCAAGCTGAAGAAAGGGATTGAGGTAATAAAGTTCTGAGCCAAATGCCAATAGCGGATATGACCTTGGTCATTCCGGTTTGATGAATGACAGCTGCACAGGCAAACCCAGAACATCAGCTTGAAATATGCCTTATCATTCTTTGCAAACAGAATTAAGACTTTCCAGATAAGAAAGGGATAGGGGGACCTTTGGCTACGCTGGCTGGAGGTGATGGGAGTTGACGTCCAACAAGGAGCATGGTGCTGACAATGCCAAGGTTGCAGGTTCGATCCCCTTATGGGATGGCTGCATATTCCTGCGTTGCAGGAGGTTGGACTAGATGATCCTCAGGGTCTCTTCCAACTCTACAATTCTATGATATGGAGGGCCACAGGTTTTCCACCCTGGAGTAAAGTTACTTGACTATTAAGAACAAGTTTGATGAACGGTGGCAATTCAAATGATGTGTTTATATCTTGCTAACTTCACCAGCATCGTTACCAGAAAACACAAAGTGCAGCACTATGGGAATGAGTGAGGTAGACTGCTATAATTACAAATGACATTTACCTAGCAGAAAGAGGCTAGCAGCGGTGTATTTGTCACCAGAAAGCAATCAGCTCCAAATCACTGCAAATAAATCAGCTCACTGTGAATAAACAGCCATTGGACAGGTTTCAGAAGTGAGACACATCATTCTCTCAGTGCCAATGGAATTATCACGTTCAGACCCAGCTTGCACTCTAGAAGATCAACACTGCCTGAAGGAACTACTTTGCTATGTGCCAAAGGTTCGCATATGAATCATTCTTTTTTATTTCAGCATATTTAAACAGCCCCCATCAATGTTTTGCAGAATATAAAAGAGTGCCTCTCGGTCGGAATTTTGCTAGTGACCCTGTAGCTTAAACCATTTTAGGGAGAGAGAACGGGCTGACCTTTTTGCACTGTTCCAAATAGGTATGTGCCATTTACCCCATTTCTGTGATCTTTTCACCCCTTGGGACAGGAGATTGGTGTCTGGAAATGGCAAACACATGGCTCACACATAATGTCTTTAGCATGACAGTCTGCAAGTTCTTTGAAGCGCATGAAAGTAGCATTACAAAGCAAAAGTGAGGTGAAAATGGGATTGCTTTCCTATAACAGCTGTTAAAAGTCAGGATATTGGAGGAATCTACTACTTATAGATGAGATTCAGCTCAGCTCTTGGCAGTCTGTGTATATTAGGGGAAAGTGTGCCTACATTTGTGAACATAACATAAAAATGTGTATTTGGGAAAATTGATAAAAAGTGTACATTAGCCAAAACTGCATGCAAATACATTATATATAATTTCTTGCATTTTAAAACAAAAGGCCCACATTGAAGAAAACTAGCATGTCAGGGTTCTCGTTCTGCCTTCTTGATACACATTCACAGCAATATATATAATTAATCATATTTCTAACCCACCTTTCTTCCAAGGAGCTCAAGGTGATACACACACACCCATTTTATCCTAACAACAACCCTGTGAGGTTGTTCAGTTAGGCTGAGACACTCCTATTGGGCCAAGGTCACCTGGCAAGTTTCATGGATTTGAACCCTGGTCTCCCAAGTCCTAGTCCGATATTCTAACCACTACACCACATCACACCACACTGGCTCTCGCTAGTGTAACCCCTCACCTGAAGCATAAAAAGCTCAGGAAGTTATTGCCTGACCAAATGCTTTGACCTTCAGAACCAGAACGACTTTCAGACTCACAATCTGAAAGCTACAGAACCTGTAATATCAGATGCATTTGGATCTAACCCATCCCTTTCCACGAATGCTAGCTATTGACTTATCAAGGTTGCTAACAGGTCCTTGAGAAGGCAGGTGGCACTGCAAGACAGCGCATGCTGCCTTTCCAAAATGCCTGATTTTTCTCTGCAGCGATCTCAGATTACAAAGCAGGTTCCTGAGTGGAATCT
Organism: Podarcis cretensis; assembly: GCF_951804945.1. Lineage (NCBI taxonomy): Eukaryota > Metazoa > Chordata > Lepidosauria > Squamata > Lacertidae > Podarcis > Podarcis cretensis. The sequence continues at coordinate 27,130,559 of NC_137178.1, forward strand.
CCATGGCAAGCCAGTGGCTCTCATTATTGGCTTGCTTTAAATATGCCCTTTGGCAGACATTATTCTCCTGGCCCTCATCTCAGCAGAAGGCGGCCACCATCAAAAGAGAAGTCCAAACAAATGAGCCATTAGTACCAAGTGGTTGTTTCCAGCTGATTTATGGCCTCTTTTGTGCTGCACTGCATTACTTCCTACAAGTCTTGAGGCCTGCTCCTAATTTCCATGGCAGGCTCGCTTTATTGTCTCTGTGTCAGAGCAGGGCAGAAAATAGCAACACATTTAGCAGAGCTACACAAATTACACCAAGAAAATGGATTTTGAATCTCCCCCTCCTTGCAGCTGGTGGAACGTTTAGCATCCTACAGACTCTCTGAAGGAATGCTTTTTTCAGCTATAGAAATTGAAGCTAATACAGAAAACACTGCATCAGCCGATTACATTTGCATCCTACCTCAGTGTTAAAAGAAATGTACCAATTTCTTTGTTTCCTACATCACTCCCGTCTTGCCAAAGGCAGAAGGGTTCTGTATTGGGGCTCTCTGAAGCAAACACAAAACACGAGTAGTGAAGGCAGCCTAGAATTACTAAGCAGCAGGCCTCATCACATGTAATGATACAGATCCTCTCCTTTACACTAGACACAAGAAGCAAATAGCCTAACATACCAGACCCTCCTTTACAAAATGGTACCAGGCAAACAACAAGCCCTCCTTCATACAAAGATAGAATACTACTAACCAAACTTCAATCTTCATGGAGGCCCAGGGAGGTAGCAGCGAAGACCTGTCTGGCCAGGCTATGCAGCACTTATTTCAGTTGGGGCCTGCATCGAAACTCCTTTCTCTCTGGTTCAGACCCTGTGATTTTTAAAGCTACCTTCACTTGGCTTTACTGTAATTAACTTCACCTGGCTTGGGTGTCTCATGATCTAGGCCAGCAGGCAAGCACAGTAATTAACCTACAGCTGGGTTATCTCTGAGAACAGAAGCCCTTCTGCAAGCAATCAAGTCAGCATTAGAATCACTGCTGCTTACGGGGATATGGAGGGTTAACAATTCCTCTTGCACATTTTCACAACAATCCCCAGAGCACTGAAACAACAGGATCAGTGACTCATGTTGGAAGTTTCCACTTCAGCTGCATATGTTGCTGTGGTTTGACAACACTGACATGGACTTATCTCATGATGTGGCCATTTTACTTGATCCTTCTGAACAGGCGTGAAATATAGCCACAGGGTGGGGGTGGGGAGGCCAACCGTTCTACTCTAACATATGACTCAGCCTTAGACAGTGGCGCACTGATTTCTAGTCCAAAGTCCTACCCAGAGTGACCACTGACTGAAGGCCAACCTTCTCTAATCTGCTGCCCTCCAGATGTTTTGAACTACAACTCTTGTCACACCCAGCCAGGGATGAGGGTTGTGATAAATAACACATTGGGAAGGCACTAGATTGGGAAAAGGTTCTCTAGAGGATTATAACATTTCATCTAATAAGCAGTTTCAGTTTATGACCCTGATATCAAGGAGATACTCCTGAAACACATTTATCAGTTAATGGAAAATTATCTCATAATGAACACGTTAACATTAACAATCTATCAGCCTTGCAATGGTCCTGCAATGATTCGGTTTACTTCCAAAGGAGTTGTTTTGCTTGGATCTTACACAGAACCACTAAAAGGCAATCATGCTTTTGGTATCATTTTCTGCCCCCATAAGTGTGTGTGTGTGTGTGTGTGTGTGTGTGTGTGTATTGTGTGGTCAGCACCAATTACTAATTTGGAAGCAGTAGGCTTAGCACTGTTGGAAACAGAGCACTGGGCAGGATTTGTCCAGTGCAGGAGGACTGCTGTTTTACATTCAGTTAAGACCCATGTTAAACTTTATATTGGGTTTTTTCCCTTTGAAGTCTATGGGTCACTAGTTGACCACCAGGCACTACAGCAGCAGCTCAAGCAAGTAAATTCTAGTCTAGAATATTTGCATAGTTTCTGTAAAGTAGTCCTGGAAAAGGAGCAATTTTGCTATTCACATGGCTGAAAAGCCAAAGGCAGGAGCCAGACTGGCTGTCAGCAAAGGAGAGGAAAACAAACACATTTCCACAGCTTTATCTATATGCATTTATGGGTGCTGAGCACAGAAGCAAAATAAACAATGCTGTCAGGGCCATTGACAATAAAAACAGAGGCACTATAATAAATGGTCTCACAAGTGATGGCTGTTCTCTCTAATGTGTTCTGTTGTAGGAGGGAGACTGATCACTCCCAGTTCAGGCGCCAGGGAGCAAACCCAAACAAGCAAATTATGTGTATTGCATCCAACCAAGAGAAGAGTTCAGTCAAAGATAAATGGTTCTGGAGAGGGCTTTTAATGGGAAAAGCCCAGAGTTTCCTTGCAAGCTACATGTGAGCAATGAAAGCTGCACATTCTTGTTGTTGACACCTGTCTGTCTTGAAAGACAATGGAGTGTGCCTCTGCGGATGAAGCCAAACCATAGAGTGACCTCGCCAGGGTGCAAACCTGGGCAGGGTATGTGGAGGCCCTGGGCTGCTCAGATGGAAAGACCCCACTCAGCCTCACTGAAGTGGTCCAAAGGAAAGCAGAGCAATACATCTAGCACCAGCTGGAAGGAGTTGCTGGAAGGAGGTGTACAAGACACCATCCAACCATCTTAGGGACTCCACTCTGGATTTCTGCAGGGTTCACCCCTTAGCCTTTTCTTCTCCCAAAGATATCTCACAAGGCAGCAGAGGTTTAGGATCAGTGTTTTCCTTCTCCTAGATGGGCTACCTTCCCAGGTTGATGAGCCCCATCTGCCCCACATTTCCTTCTACAGCACCTTAGAAACTGCCTTCTTTACCATTGGACCCACTATTCATCTTGCCTGCTCAACCCACCAGAGCCTGTCTTTGCATGCATGCATGACTTCCCCTGAATACAAAGACAGGGCCCAGCAGGCTGAGCGGATGATTTAGTGTACCTAAAACAATGGCGCAGAGGGTGAGATAAAGCAAGTCCAGCAGCAGATTTCATCAAACTTCTCAAAGCCATCCAAAAAGAGTCCTATCACTCACCTGAGCTTCATCGGTGGTACCAAAGATGATGGAAACTGGCTTTGATGGGTAAAACAGCACAGCAGATGCAGCTGGTCAATGGTCTTGCACAGTCATATTCCTTCACAGTAAGACAGTACCCCCTGCCCCAGTCATTTCACATGCTAACAAACTTTTTATTAAAAGCCATGAAATATTTTGGATGGAAGCATTTACCTTGGAAAATCTATCATCTTGCTGAGTCCTAATATGAGATTTTAATATTCTATGTTTATATTTAAACACAGTTATTTACACTGTTGCTCCATGACTATAGGATTCCATTTTTGTGGGGGTAGAACACCCACACATACCCTCTGTATACAAAGTATCTGATGGAGGCTTCTGACTTCAGAGGTAGGACATCCACGGTGCCTGCAGGAGATCCCAGGTGCCATCTGCAGCTGACATGGGGCTAGGAGGGCCCCCTGCCTGGCAGCCTGGAGAGCCACAGTCAGACAGGGTAGGCGAGGCTGAGCTAGCTGGACCAATTGATCTGACTTGGTAATATGGCAGTTTCCTGTGTTCCTATCTAGGAGGCAAACATTTTAACAAAGATCACTATCATAACCACCAAAGAAGCAAATTACAGGCCAATGAGGCACGACAGCATGGCAAGCATTCATGGTAAGAACTGCTTATAGACTGGTTTAAATTGTATTTGGTATTGGAATAGTTTTAACTGTAACTGTTCTGAGATGTTTTTAATTGTCATTGTTTTAATCTGCCTTGGACTGTTTGCAGGAGGAAGGGCAGGATAGAAATTCAACAAACTGACAAACAAAACAAAGAAAGAAACAATGCATGTCTATTATTTTGCATTTTGGAGGTTGCAATGCTGATCTTCTAAGATCTCTGGCACATTTGGGTACCGTATTTTTCGTCCCATAGGACGCTCCGTCCCATAGGACACATCTAGTTTTTTTGGGGGGAAATAAAGGAAAAAGAACTCCCGCAGGGCTGCCTAGGCTGCGGATGTCTTCCTGAAGCCTGGAGAGCAAGAGGGGTCGGTGCGCACCGACCCCTCTCGCTCTCCACGCTTCAGCGAAAGCCTGCATTCGCCCCATAGGACTTTCCCCTTCATTTCCCCAGATTTCCCCTTCATTTTTGGAGGGGGGAAAGTGCGTCCTATAGGGCGAAAAATACGGTAAGTAGATATGCCTCTGGTTCAGTTCTGTCCACACTGGCCTTAATTTGGTGCACAATATTCTTATTTGCAAGTTGGGAGAGACCATGGAGGAGGGATGGGAGGAATTCCACATTTTAGGAATTGCATTTGCTACAAACAGCAATAACAACAACTGATTACAGGTAACACCCTGCTGACAACACACGCATTGCTGTTGTTAATTAGAAACCAAAAAGAGAAAAAATTATCATAGCCTCCTTGTAAGGTACCCTGAGAGATGGTGGCGTGATTGGGGAAGAGGAATCATCTTCATAAAGTTATGATTTCCCAAGAAGCATGAATGCTGAACTTATTTTAATAGTTAAATATGTTCCAAGAGAGTCTATAATCCAGTCACACTCCTGTAGGAATTGAAGAGTGGGAAGAGACACGTTAACAATCAAGCATTACTGTTACCACCTTTTCATTTCTCTGGACTTTAGGACAAGTTTTTATTTTTAAAAATAATGTATTAAACTGCTTTGAAACATACAACCTTCTTCCTTCGTGGAAAGCTGCAAGTTCACGTTGACGGGGGTGGGGGTGGGGTGTTCAGTGAATAAATCTACAACATCAACCAGTGTTACATGGGAATGGTTTCCAACAATTTTCGCAGTCATGGTGGCTCCTGAAAGAACTGCCTTAACTCATGGTAATGACCGCAAAATGAACTCATATTCCATCAGCTAAAATGGAACGTCCTCCCGGGGAAAAAACCCACAAACATATGGAAGAGGCCCTAAGATCTAATTGGATGCTCCCCAAAACCAAACCCTTGGAATAGCAAGCAAGTGACCGCCAGATGGCAGCAAACTGAAAGTTTTAGCCAAGCACAGAAACACAGGATAGTTGCAGCTATCTCAAACAGACACAATGGGTGTGGGGGAATGTTTTCCCGCGACCATATATGATATTGATCCTCTTCCCTCTCCAACTCCTAACCCTCTCCCAATTAACAGAACAGTTTAATGTTTTTCTGAATGCCTATTCAGAAATAATTCCCATTAAGTTCAGTGTGCATAGGAGAGGATTGGAGGGATGGGTGGAACCTGATTCTTCTAACACCTCATTTCATATATGCCCACTTGACTGCTTCGATCTGCAGAACTGGCCCTGCTACAGGTGCCATATAATACTCCTTCTGCATTGGAAGAAATCTACCTTTTAGCGTGGAAGCTGCTACACTACTCCCTGCCAGAGACATCAAGAAGGTATTTGCTGGACTCTTTTCAATGCCTACTTAAAATCTGCTTCTGCAAAACTTGAGATTCCTCAGAGCCTGTCAACATTATTTCCCTCTTTGCACATGTGTGTGTGTATGTATGTGCATGTGTGCGTGCAATTTGCCTACATCAGGAATGGCACTCACAGCCTGAACATCAGAATCAAGCGTCACATTCTCAAATAAAAACAATGAGAGCCAAGTGTCAGCAGAAATCACAAATTTATTAATTCTTAAATATATCAGTCAGTTCTTTACCATTATGGCAAGAAATATATATATATATACATGGTGTCGCATGGTAAACTGCAGTGTTTTGAAAATGACAAAGGGTTAGGTGTGTAATTCAGTTGGAGTGCAGAGAACTAATTCACATGATTCCCCCCCCCCGTCCCGCCCCTCACATCTCAGTGTGAAAAACAGACCTGACCTAGAGTAATATGGCAACACCACATGCTATGGTAAAAAGTGTAAAAAAGAAAAAGAGAAAGAGAAAGAAAAGAAAAGAAAAGAAAAACATCCTACACCTAATTTTGTTAAATGTAAATACACTTATACCACCTAAAGCCGCTTCACAAAAGAAGAAATTGGTTTAATTTTTTTAAAAAACAAAATGCACGAGGCCACTGTGCCTTTTCACAGATCCCCTTTGCGGGTTAATATGGCTCAAGACATTTACTGTAGATGCTTGTTATAAACATTTCCGTGGGTTGTATAAGAATCATCACCAGAGAAGCTTAAATTTCTCTAACATATATATGTATACTAGGAACAACATCAAGATGTAAGGAATAAGATCCACTTTTGATTAGTAATCAATACAGAGAAATGAAAGTTATACAAATTAGGACCTTTTTTTGTCTGCTTTAAAAATTTCAAGCTGCTGCAAGTTGTAAATTTAACTTACTAAAAAAGAACATTGATCAAAGTATCATGCGCTATACACCATTACAGAAAACCAGTAACCCCAATGTTAACCAAAGAGAGAAGAAACAAACAAAAGTATTTTTTTTTCAAAAGGGAAAAAAAAACCCTATTTTTATTGTTAACTTTTAAAGAAGAGGAGCAACGCTTGCAGGAATATAATTTCACATCTACACAACAGAAGCAATCAAATGGCAACTGAGCAATCTGTTCTAAACAGACACTGAATTTATTTCCTGCTTACTTTGCATGTATATATGCAGCAACAGGGGGAAATAGTTAATAAAGCTGCAATAAGTATTTTAATCCACACTGTTCAAGAATGTTGATGAGCCATGAGAAAACAGATAAAATTATTATGGTAAAAGCGTAACAGTTTTATTAGAAAACAGATGTTTTCTTGGTAGTTTCCTTTTTGTCAGTTAATAAACTGTTACAAAGATAATTAAGACAAGTAAGCTCCTGATACTAAGCTTTTAAGGCCTAATTGTCCTAGAGTATCTTGACTAGAGCATCAGTTTAAAAAACCCTCTACAACTTGCTTTAATAAATGTACTGTACATTACTTTACCCTTTTAACCACCAAAACCCATCTCATATTAATGTGCTCACTGCTTGGCTCTGAACAAATGAGAAAAAATACTTCAAAACATCTCCTCTTCTCCTGCACTTACAACTACAAAGCTAAATAAATTGTTAAAAATAAAATGAATTTGCTGACCAGGTAAGAACAGTGACAGATACTTCTAGCAAGGTCAAGCCAGTAAATTATGCCATTTCCCCCCAGTTTACCTACAGTGACTCATAACAAAGATGGCTCCTTGAAAGAAAAGCCTACAGAAATGCTTTGGTCTAAACCCAGTATTTCTACCCATGTGTCCTACAATAACAAAAGTGCTGTTAGTAGCAATTATTTCTACTATGACCAAAGCAATGCAGATTGTCTTTAAGAACAAATGAGCCAGAAAACAGAAGTAGTGAAAATTAAAACAAAGTTAACTGATTTTTTTTTTTTTTTTAACCTTCATTCCCTTAGTTTGCACATGAAGATATTACTCATCTTCTGGCATGAGAAGTATACTCTGTATATTCTCTAGCATTTTACTTGCCCTCCCTCTTTTCTCCCGTGTCTTCTTTTCTTCCATTTTCAGTTTGCACGGAACATCCATTCCCTTCACTGAAGTGTAAACAAAAAGTACCAATGGAATATACAACAAAATGATGCATCGTAAATGTATCACATGTAGAAACTTCACAGCTTCATGCACTCGAAGAACATGCATGAAGAGGGCAATGGAGTGGCCAAGATGGTAGCCAACCAAGTGCAGAGTGTGGAGGACAGAACGTGGCACCGCAGACATTTAGCTAGGAGGGGTGAGAGGAAAGATTGGAGGAAGAGAGAGAGAAAGAGAGAGAGAGAGAGAGAGAGAGAGAGAGAGAGAGAGAGAGAGAGAGAGAGACTAACATTAATTGCTGAAATATTATTTTCGGGGCTAAATCATAATTTCCAAATAAACTAAAACATTAGGATTTTGTGTGTGTTTGTGTGTATTTATATATGTACATACACAGAGAAATCAAATTACATACACCACTATTTTCATATTCAAACTACTGTGACATTTCAATGTTTAATAAAAAGTAGGTAAAGGTAAAGGACCCCTGACAGTTAAGTCCAATCATGAATGACTCTTGGGGTTGCAGCGCTCATCTCGCTTTACTGGCCAAGGGAGCCGACGTTTGTCCACAGTTTTTCCGGGTCATGTGGCCAGCATGACTAAGCCACTTCTGGCGAAACCACAGCAGCACACGGAAATGCCGTTGACCTTCCCGCCGGAGTGGTACCTATTTATCTACTTGCACTTTGATGTGCTTTCGGACTGCTAGGTTGGCAGGAGCAGGGACTGAGCAACAGGAGCTCACCCCGTCGCGGGGATTCGAACCACTGACCTTCCAACTGGCAAGCCCTAGGCTCTGTGGTTTACACCACAGCGCCACCCACGTCCCTTTATTAAAAGTACAAACAGGTGCAAATTATCCATGCATCCTTTTTTGTTTATCCCTTGTAGGGAATTGCTCAATAACATCCATCCTCATTCAAATAAATCAACATGATAATGATTTGATCAAGACAAAGATATAAGCAAAGCTTTGTTCATCATATGCTATTGTGAATTACAACTCAAGTTTCCACTATGCAATACAGGTGATGCCCCATTTATGCAGGGGTTCTGTTTCGGGCCCATGTGCGCATACACAAAATTGCGAAAAACTGTGAGCACCCTGGTGAGTCCTCCTAAACCATACCTGGCCGTCCCTTTGGCTTGTGGGAATGGGGAATTGCCTATACTGTATTTAAGGTGTGCCGAAAGCCTGAACACTCTGATGCTATCTTGGTCAATGCATCTTGTTGTTTCCAGACTGCAGATAATACACTGATCCTGAGCAAAAGTAATTAATTAGGAGTATTTCTAAACAACTTAATATTTAAAAATCTCTAAGCCATATACAAAGATAAAACCTAAAGACCCCAAAACAATAGAAAAGTGTAATAAAAACGCAGATAAAACATAAAACCCTGGTAAAATAATATTTGTTCTAAATAAATATTGAAAAAAACCAGGCAAAAAGAAGAATTCAGTAACATGCTCCAATCTTATGGGGCTAGGGAAATCTGGTCTGAAGGGCTCAACAGTAATCATGTAGTCAGAAGCTGTAGAGCAGATGGGAGCTGCAGCTTTTGATTCATTTTGTTGATTCAATAAAGGGAGAATTTGTGGCCACTACCCAGCCAAAATTAAATAATATTAGAAACGTGTATTTACAGCAGTTGAGTGGACTTCATTCTGCACTTGAATTTGTGCGGATTCATCGCTGCAAATTCTAAGGAATCAGTCGCAATGGTTTCGAAAGCTGATTTGGTGCATACTGAGGTAGATAGGAAATGGAAGTAGCAGTCATCAACTTGCTTGGCCTGGACATATCAAATGCTCTATGCTCCCTTCAAGAGACACCTGGTTGATAGGAATGTGGGGCCTGGAAGACAAGTAACTGGGGCCAAAGAAAAGAGCACTTAAACGGATGGGCAGACCACAAACTGAAGATGAGAATGCTTTACTCACTTGATAGGTACTGTTGGTGATCCTGAACGGTGGAAGTGAACATTCTGCCATTTCCCATCGCGGCGGTGCCAGACTCGCGTCTCTTCCGACTGCATTGTCTTGGGCATCCCACTCCCATCCATGTACTGAGTCAGCCGTATGTACGCAATGCAGGCAGCATCATCCCCCACAAGGTGGACATGTGGATTCAGGATGATGGTGTGGACTGGCTTGTTGCTCTTAGACAAAGCTACAGGGAGGAATGACACATGGTATAAAACTCATAATGCACAAATGGGATGCAGCCCTGAACAAAATGTGGGCATGCTTCTAAATAATGTAGATCCTGAGCTCTAAATGGGAGTTGAAAATACACTGTGTGTGGCTTGTGTGTCCACAGAAGTTAATGTGTTACATTACGGCAGAATCCTGCTGAGGCAGAGATATTAATTAAAAGATGATGCAGATTTTTTTTTTAAAAAAAAACCACACCCTTGATCATACTAGTGATTGTCAACATCTTTTCCCTGATCACAGATGTGACAATGGAGAAAACTTAACATGTGAAGCAAAAACTCATGGATCATACGTGGAGAGTGTTTAAAGTGCTTCAAATGAACTCTCTAAATCCTTACAACCACCAAATAACATCTTGGTTAGCGACTAACACGTATGACCCCCTGAAATTTTGCCTGTGAGGGAATATGGCCCCTTGGCTGAAAAGGGCTTCCTATTCTTAGGTTACATGCCAAAATGTATTTAACATGCCTGGGTTTGTTTGGTCACATATACATTTGGACTTCCCCCACAGAATTCTGGGTACTGTAGTTTGTAAAAAGGTGCTGTGAGGCAGAGCTCTCTCTCTCAGGGGTAAAGCACAGTCGCCAAAATTCCCTGGGGGAAACCATGACTGCTAAAGTGGCATGAACGTGCTTTAAATGTGTGTTGTTATTTACACAGCTGCTGCGGGGCAGCTGGCGATCTGGACTGGAACCACAGCATGCTAACAGGACATTAAATGATAGTGCGTTGCCAAATTAAAGTTGAAACAAGCCTTGAAGCACGGCCTTGAAGCACGGCCTTGAAGCACATCCTTCACATCTGCTTAGCAACAAGAATTCTCCCCTGCAACAGGTGTCTTTATCAGGGCAGTCAGTGTGTCTGACAGAATATGTGAGTCTGTCTCTCTGACCGGAGCAGAGATATAGTTCTGTTTCTTATTTTATATGTAGACCTGTGGTGTTGTGCAACTTGTAATGTAAATAATAAGACTTTAGAGAAGAACTGGATGGGTGAGGTGGCTGTTCCTGTCACAGGAATTTACCAAGAGAGGGCTGGACTGCTGCTGGAAAGACGCAGGAAGACTTTCTGAGGAACTCTCCTGAGACGAAGAAAAGGAACCCCAAGATTTGGAGCTCACACACTAACAATTAACCCCTTTTCCTGTGTTCCAGTCCCAACAAAATCTGCACCACCCCTTATTCTGTACAGGCTGCTATTTCTCCTGGGAGGAACATTGAGGAATATGTATGAAACTGAAGTTTACTCAGCTGAATGGATGAGAAAATTCAACTACCTTATTTATTTGTGAGGCAATTCTCTTCTAGAGAAGAACTGGTGCTGGTTCAAAACATGCCCAAATTAAAGTTAACATCCATTTTATGTGTGTATATGCAACTGGTATCCTGCTTCATCAGAATATAATAATGCCAACACTAATGGTGGGGGAAGGAAGGAGCAAAGTGTGATGGGGGGGGGCAGGGATACAGTTACTGTAAGTGAGAACAGCTTGCTCTCTTATCTGCTGATCCAACCATGGGTGAAATCCTTTTTCCCACTATGCATGCTGGATTGCCTCCATGTATGCAAATACGAGAGCATTTGTTGTTGTTTTGCAAGACCTGCGGGGTGCCGTTATTATGCAGAAGCAAAAAGCTGTTTATACTATAATTTACACATTTACACATTAGTGGAATTGTTATCCAAAGAGGAACACTGTGTTTTTTTTCCACTAGCTTGCTTGTGGATATACAGCGAGGAAACATGTACCTTCCTGAGTAAAAATGAAGCTTCTGTTCCTTTTATGTGGCTCAGGCACTGAACCTTAAAAAGAGGATTTATATTCCTCAGCAGTGTACGAACAATCAGCCCCTATGGGACACTGATGTGTTTCGAACACTATAACAATAGATCAGTCTTGTAAAGTGAGCTGGTGCTAAAGGGGCAGTGAGATTTGCTGAAGAACTTTATCAGAGTTATTTCAAATGAGATTTTAGCAGGCACCATAAGGGGGTTTCTACAGGAGTTATTGTCTAATAAATAGGTCTTCCTTGTTTTTTCCAGCGAAGAAGTAAACAAAAAATCAACATTCACTGAGCATATTAGTGCTTTACAAATGGTTGCTCTTCAAGATACATGCAATACCTCACATTCTACTTAGGAGGGACAATAATAACTGATCTTTTTTAAAACAGCAACAAATACAATTATTAATAACATTTATTTAACATAAGGGCCTCAGAGTCTGTTCATCTGCAATGCCATGCTGCTGCCACAGGTTACTTCCACATCCTCTTCATGTGACTTTTTGGCATAGAAACAATTCCATGAAACAATTCAATCACATATGTTTCTTCAGTGGCTGCATTTGGATGCCACAACACACACAGTAAACCATGGCTTATTGTGATGGGAGCAAACCTAGCCTCTGACTGGCTTGCATGCTCCTCCCTCTTACTCAATTCCTCTGCTGCTGAGTAGCATGGAATTGATCATTTCTGTTTTCGATAAACCTTAACATGTCACATTGTTGAAACCTGACAAACTGTAGATAATTTTAGTTATGGCTTCCTTGAACAAGCCAAATTCAAGTCATGAAACTGGGCCTGTTAATCGTTTAGGGAAGAGCTTTCCAAACTGTGTGTCATGACACGTTAATGTGTTGGGTCACTGAAAATGCTCCCTGCGCTCCTCCTGGGACTGGGAAAGGATTTGCTTAACCTCTAGTTTGCCAGTAAAACTGAATAACTGTGTAACGAAATGATGCATGTTTAAAAAGTGTGTCACCAACATGAAAAGTCTGGGAAGCTATAGTTTAGGGATTCAGGCGTAACACTAAACTGAGGTCATGCAGCATTTGGTGTGGCTGCCACTTGGGGGCCACATAACCTGCAAAGCATGATGGCACTTTGCATGTTTATGTCTATAGGAAGAAATTGTTCAAATCCTACACACTTCCTATAATGCACTGTAGCAGTGTCAATTCTTTGTTGTGGTGGGGGACACAGGCAATTTGCTATCAGTTACTTATTTATAACTGGAAACAGGGAGGCCTTTTCAGATATATAATGTGGTGAAAAAAGCCCACATAGCAAGAGAGAGAAGCATTGTAGGCTCCTGATACATACAGAAGTGCCTAATTTCAGACACTGGAACAAATGGGTTTACTAGGTCAGGAGCAAAACCTACAGTTGTGAGGCCACATTCATAACAACTCATATCATGCTCACTTTTAATTAGTGTTTTTATAGTTGTTCTGATTTTGAGTGGAGTGCCCTACCTGGGTGGATGGAGCAGCCAAGTAATTTCGTTGTCCCCGAGAGGGGGCAATGACAATAAAGATATTATTATTATTATTATTATTATTATTATTATTATTATTATTATTCATCTGAGTAAGGGGAGGTTTCCATGGTTCACTTGCATTTAAAAGGTCCCAGGGTTCAATCCCCAGTATTTCCAGTTAAAAAGGAGCAGGTGATTCAAATTTCTAAGCCCATTTCATGCATCAGAGGGAATGTTGGAAAGCTTTCCCCCATTTAATCAAACAATTCTGAAATGCAAAAGAGTACAGTATTTCCAGCAACTGGTGCTTAACATCTCCCAGATACACAAGACCTCAAATTATCTGAATTACTATTAACATACCATTCTCAAAGTAAAACCGGTGGAAGTCCATTCCCTCTACAAGATTTCCCAAAGCTTCAGGTTCAAATGAGGTGAGGCCTGGATCACATATCTTCCTACAGGGCAGGGAGGAGAAAATGCTCATTTCAAGAGCCATTCAGATTAAATATTCAGATATCCTGACCAGGCAGCTTAACACTGCTGGTGGTGGTCTGCAACCCAATTGGATTGCAAGAATTTCCATGACGATTGCAGCTTGGAGAAGTGTGGCTGTGCGGTTGCACAGTTAAACTATGGAACTCACTTCCACAGGAGGCAATGGTGGCCACTGACATATCACTTCAAAAGAGCATTCCATACATTTGTGGAGGAAAAAGCTAACAATGACTTCTAGCCATGATAGCTATGCTCTGTCACCACTATCAGAGACAGAATGTTTCTGAATACCAGTTGCTAGAAACTGCAGGATGGGAAAACGCTCTTGTACTCAGTTCCTGCTTGCATCTGGTTGGAACAGGATGCCATACCAGACATGCCATCTGCCCAATCACTAGATTAGGCTCTTCTAATGTTCTTACTATTTTCTGGAACCAATCCTCAAAGGAGGGCTGGAACCGTCGCCAAATAGTCTCTCCTAAACTCATCGTACCAGGTGGTCTAGAAAGATAATCATCAATGGTCCAGCAGAACCAACAGGGACATACTCCCCCTTGTCTAGCTCCTAGAAAACACTGTTTACCAAGGTGAGCAATGCTGCCCCAGTCCCGAAACTAGACCTGAATACCGATCGAAATGGTTCTCGATAATCTGTCCCAAGAACCCATGGAGCAGAGATGCTACCACACAGGAAAATCCTGTTCAAGAATGGGAAATACAAGACTTGTCCACATAGTGAATATAGTGAAGCCAATTAGTTAAGACTGTCTCACAAGAGTCATATTAAGGATGGGGCAATGCATTCCTCTTAGGAGACATTCATTACTCTTCTTACCCACTCAACCTAGCCTCCTCTGGCAAGTTTAATCAGTCTCAAGTGTATACAACAAGTCATACACTTGCTTCATAAAAACATGAGAAGAGCCCTGCTAGATTAGGTCAAGGGCTATCTAGTCCCACGCTCTTCTCAAAGTGGTCAACCAGTTGTGCATGTGACTTCCCACAGTGAAGACAGAACATCTAGCCTTATATGTTTATTATCCATTTCTATGTAGTGTATTTGGATTATTTTACTGTCTATGAACATTTACGGAATTCTTTGTTCTCACAACTGTGCAAACTAGACACTGGATACAGCCTTCGGCATTTGTACCCCATCTCAAGAAAAATAAAATAAATGCAACTTACGTGTAGGCTTCAAAATCCCCATTATTGATAGCTTCAATCAGCTGCTCAGTAACCTTGATAATCTCCTGCTTACGAGCTGAAGACAAGACAGAGACATGAATAAGATGGCACATTCAGAGGTATTTGCACAGTGCAATGGAAACCAGCAGAACAAAAGACTCTCAGGGTATTATAGAGTTGAAGCCATTGAGATTTCTGCCCAATCAACGTGATTGCCCTTCATTCACTGATGCCTCTTCTCTTCTCCTCCCTCCCAACATTACAGCAAGAAGCAAGTTAAGTTGCTGTTAGAACTTGGTACATTTTTTTTTTGTTTGAAGAGATATAAAGCAAATGCCAGAGATATATTTGGAAAGGATTTTTGTAATCTATAAAGCTTTTAGAGAAAACAATCCTTTGCAGAATCTAGCAGACTATGCCACTTGAGTTTGATTCTCTCATGCATGCCATCTAGCTTCATCCTCCAGTTTCTGTAACTTCAAAGGTGGGATGTGCACATTTCCTGTAACCAAATCACCAGAAAATATCTGTAAACTATTGAAATGCCCATAAAATGGTGGACCGGCTATGGAAACATGGCCATAAAGATACAGCCAGTACCCATCAAAACGTCCTTTCCAAAGTGACTTTGATCTACCTTTGTTTCCTTTGGGGTCCAATGCTTTCTTCCTCTCTTCCTTCCTTGGGTTCATTATATCTGCCTGTTACTCAGCTGTGCTTCCAGAAAGTAGCTATGCCGTAATCCTGGGTGGGGAACAGGATTTGGCCAGCAGGCCTGATCCAGACCTCCCCCACTCACTGCAGGCTGCCCCCGTGCCAATCGCTTCTTGTCACACTGATGGCAAGTGATCCAAAATAAGTTTCCCTTAACTGATGTGGCATGAATTGTACTTGCAAACAGAGATATGTGCCATCTGGGTGGGCTATATAGGTTTGCTTGCTCTTTAGGTATTTTTTAGTATGGATTTTCTAATGAGCAACAGTACAGCATCTGTTGATACCATTCCCTAAGCCTTACTTCTGTTGCATTCAAAAGTAGCATGTGTGTTTCACAGAATGGGCAACTCGTATTTAGTTTGCAGTACTCCTTGTTCACAATATAGAAAATCCAGAAAGCCAGAGGTTGGGAGATTACTTTTCAATAGGAACACCGTGAATGGGTATCTCTCAACTTAATTCGGTTTGTGACACCAACTGAATCAGGCTCATATTTCTGCAGCTTTTAACTGCATGAACTGTGTCAGCTGACCTGAAAGCAATGTCCATGCACAATCCTACAACCCCAGGAAATGAGATTAAGGAAGCCTTATTGCTGCTGTACACGGCTCTGGCTGTACATTTCTATCACATCTGGCACCATTTCTTCCAGCACTACTCACATACCGCCAACACACAAACACACTTTTGTGTGTGTGTACATTTCATTAGCACAATAGGGGCTTGGCAGGATTAGCTTTCTCACACATTTGTCAAGGGTCTGCACACCAAATACCAACTGCAGCTCAGAGCATATATCCATGCAGTTACACAATGCTGTCCGTTCCAGTTGAATAGGTGCAAACCATCAAGAAGGTGAATTTCTTTCCTACTCAATAAAGGCACAGGAGTCTTCTGGCTCTAAAATGATTGCTTCTGCTATAAGCAGCACAGTGCTCAGTTATATGAGAAACTTCACTCTCTTGCCTTTACCTGAGTCATTGGAAAGCTGGCCCGCAAGCATGATGAGAGCAAGCAAAACTTGGGAGCAACAAATACAAATAACGGAAATCGCTCGTGCTGAATGCAGCTACAGGTTTATACATGGGATGTAAGATTTTTAGTAGTAAATAAAACCAGAAGGGATTTAAAAAAAAAAAAATGCAGGACGATAAGAGTTTGAGAAAGGCCTTCAGCAGCAAACGACCTGAGAGAACTTCAAAAGAAAAATTATCAAGAGAGACACAGTTTTCAATGCCTGGCTTGTTGGCTGTCCAATTTAAGGGCATATTGTTCCTTCTACATGTGGTATCTTTTTTCATTCTTGCAGTTCTCTTTCAGTTTCTTTCCAGCCTGTCAACCTTTTTCTCCTTTTCACTTCAAAGCTTCAGACTGAACACAACAACCCTAATTGTAGTCATACTGTAGCACCTCCATCTTGGATCCAATTGCTTTTGAAACTACCACCTGTTAATGGCACTGGCTTTTTGAGCTACAGCATTCCCTTGCTCAGTCACATTCTGGTTTGGTTCCCATAAGCTTTCCTAGCTCGACATAGCCAGTTAGGTCCCATTCTTTTGTGAATCTGGCTTCTTTTTCCATTACATGCCAATTTACATTAGGTGCATACTGTGTTTTAATTAATCACTCCTGTACATGTGTACGTATGTACACACACACACAAAGATACCTTCCGCAATCCTGAAGCCTGTTGCGCACACTTAGGGTCTCACCAATGATATCCTTTACTACTTGCAGAGCTGCAATCTCATTCCTACAATACTGGCAAACAACATAGAATCATAGTTGGAAGGGACCCACAGAGTCATCTAGGCCAACCCCCTGCAACGCAGGAATCTCAACTAAAGCATCCATGACACATGACAATCCAATCTCTGCTTAAAAACCTCCAAGGGATGCACAAGATGAGAAATAATCTAAGAGGAGAAATGATGCTTGGATTCTGAAGTTCTGCAACATATATGATACCCAAGGCCAAGTATTACAAAGAGTTGCTTCTTTTGTAGGATGACAACAGCAAAGCCAGCTGAAGGCTACATAAAGACTAAGGCAGGAGTGGGGAACCTGTGGCCCTCCAAATGTTATTGGATTCCAAATCCCATCAGCCTTAGCCAGCGTGGCCAAAGGTCAGGGAGAATGGAAGTTGTAGCTCAGAAATAACCAGAGTGCCACAGGTTCCCTACCTCTTTGACAGGAGATAGCCTGGCATCTGTTTGCCTTAAGTTGGTGCTTATACCACTGATCAGGGCTGGATGTTTCTCTGTTCACACCCATTCTTGGAGAAGGGGAGCTGTGGACATGCAAGTGGTCTTTCTGTGAGTACAACTTTATTTCCATGAACGGAAGGAACTTCTACGCATGGAGCAACAACACTGGATCCAACCCAAACTTAGCTCATCACAACATCTACTGAATCAAAGACACGTACCATGCATGTTTCAGGTTGGCCCTTGGTCTCTGAATTACAGATTTGCCGTCAACCTTCATAATCAAGCCTCAGATAGTCTAAAGTTTTTCGAAGGCGTGGAGTTAAATCAATGTACTCTGGCTTAATTGGTGTGCACACTGGGTTCAGAGTTGTACACATGCAACAAATTTGGTGCTGCTCTTATGAACCGGAGTTGGGAATCCCTAGTGGCAAGGAGTGACCAGCTCATACACATTTGAAGGTAACTATCATGGGATGGAAGATGGAGAGTGCTGGCAACCTCTGCAAACAGACCAATTGCACGGTTTATGTGCTCAGAGTTGAGCAGCTGGGTGATCACCGAGCTTAATCTAAAACTCATCAAAGCTGAAAGAGAAAATTTAAGACTTTGGAATTTAATATGAATTCCAAATATTATTACTTTATTTTAGCATAATCCTCCCATTTCACTTTATATGCTTATGATGCCAGGAATGCTTGTGTGTTGCAATAAGTCCTCCGAAGGGTTGAGGAAGTCATTTGCCAGGGGCAAGTATTGCATTTTGACCCAAGCCTCTACAAAAAACAAAACAAAACCAACCCTCTATATGCATGCATGCATGTATGCATGTATACAAGGAGGGTGAGGGTGGAAAGGGCATTTAATACAGCTTCTTGCTGCAGTGATTTATTCCTGTGCTCATATAGTGACTCCAAAGAAGTTTAGAATCTACTGTATCACCCTCTACAAGGAAGACTGCCGTGCCATATGATCATATCTACACCATACATTTAAAGCACTCATGCCCCTTTAGCAGACATCTCTCCCCCCCCCGAATCCTGGAAAATTAGTTTGCTAAGGGTGCTGGGATCTGTACTGCTGTGAGGGGTCTCTCAGCCCCCTTAAAAAACTATGCTCCCCATGATTCCTTCAGGAAAGCCATGACTATTAAAGTGGTATAAGACTGTTTTAAATGTATGGTACGGATAGTCACTCTGCTCTAGAAAAACAATTTCTGGGTTTTCCCCTGAAACCAGAAGGTGGTGGCAATCACCATCACTTAGGAACCTGTCAGACCAATGGTCCATCTCCCTCCCCAAGGTCTTAGACAGGAGTCTTTTCAAGCAAAACAAAACTGGATCTGGCTAAAACTTACTTGGGGGAACAGGTAATGATTCAAGTTCTTATTGAATAATACATATCATTCATATGAAAATTATTTAAGTTCCTACTGAAGAGTAGGGTTGTTTTTTTCTTCAAAGAAAAAGCCAGAGACATTTATTTAATATGTTTTGAATGACTTTATAGCGAACCTAAACACTTAAGCTGTCATCTGTACAGTGATATTACTTTCCAGTGTCTGCTGCTCCAAGTGATTCACTGTGATTCACTCACTAATGATCTGGCAGAAGTTTTAAGCAGCTGATTCTCTCTTCAATTTCCTAAGAAGAAAAGATTCTCCCAAGACTCTCTGCATACCTAGCGAAAACGCAAATGCCTCATGCCCTAATGAACAGAAAAACAAGAAACAGGAGAAACAGGAGTGTCAGCATATGGACTATCTGCTATCCAAACACACTAAAGGATATGTATACCTCCCAGCTTGCCCATACCAGGATGCTAGGCCCCTTAACAAAAGGAAGAGGAAGCTAACTTCTGCACTGGGTATCAGCTATATGGTGGCGGCAATTACCATCACTTAGGAACCAGTCAGCCCCCTGGCCCATCTGGCCCCCCAGGGTACTAGGCAGAAGTCTTTTCTGGTCCTATCTGGAGATGCCAAAGATAAAACTTGAGATTCTCTGCACGCAAAGCATGTACTCTGCCCCTGAGATACAACCCATTCTCAAATGAGAACCGGAGAGGACAATACCGATAAAATATGAAACAGGTGATAAAAGAGAGGGGTTGCTGGCACTGGCACTGTCCCTGTCGGATTGCACCCATCTTTTTGTGCAGGTGATGGAGGGAGTGATTACCAAGAAAAGCTGAGCACAGGCTGATTTAGAACATGATTTAAAACCACACAGGCCTCCCCTCAGCCACCCTTCCCAATTCATTCATGGGGAATACATGCAGGCAGGGGTAGGGAGGCAGGAGAGCAGAAGAAGATGGGGGTTGAAGCTTGGGAAAAGCTTTAAACAAGTGTTTAAAATGAACTTTTGAAAACCCCTTCTATTTTCTTGTAAAGTGCTAAACTTGAACACTTGATCATTCCAATCAATTTTCAGATCAAGCTTGCAGGGCAGGGGACAGGCAGGGGTGGCAACATATCTCTAAATTTGATAAATTCGTGTTAGCGGGTTTACTTCTCCCTATGTCTGATAAACAAGGCACACCCACAACTACCTCCAGATAAGCAAGACATAAACCTACTTTCCTGGGGGGCTCTTTCATTCTCCCTCAGAATCCAAAGTTTCCTTATGAAGGTTTTGGAGAGAGGAGTGAATATTTGTCACCATCTAGAGTCACCTCATTTTTTTTTCCGGAAGCAGCAGCACCATCTAGAAAAGAAAAGGGCCGCAATACCTATCCAATCAAAAACAGAAACATTAACATTTGCTTCTCAGCACTTTAAGAATGAGAAGCTTTGCATTAAGGAAAGGCACCCAGAGTGGCTGGGACAACCCAGTCAGATGGGCAGGGTACAAATGATAAAATTATTTATTTAATTTATTTAAATTTATTTTTCTTGTTGTTGTTATGTGAATTGAGCTCAGCAAAGATGTTTCAGTTAACAACAGGCTGAAAAAAACACACACACTGTGGCTAAATAACAAAACTACATTTCTGGGCACTCTGAAAATTTCTGGAGGGCTGGTTTACAGTCTAAATTCATAGCTTTTCAACACAGAAGCTTGCTAATTTTTGCTCAGTTGTGCCACTAATATTCATAACATGCCACTCAGGAAATAGACTTAGGAGGTATGCCCGTAATCCATTGAGTTTTCCAGAAATTTTTTTTAATAACAGAGAATTGTAGAGTTGGAAGCGATCCCAAGTGTTATCTAGTCCAACCCTCTGAAGTGCAGAAATCACAGCTAAATAATCCCTGACATATGGCTACCCAACCTCTGTTTAAAAACTTTGAATGGAGGTTTTGAATTTGCTGAGGTTTGGTTCCAAACACAAGATCTTTCTTTCACCAAGACATGGATTGGGGAGTCTTCTTGATTTGTTTAGAACTGCACAACCCAATATTAGGTCCCAACTCACCAAATGGACAGCAGTCCAGAAAGGAGGAGGACAGTACACATGTATTTTCCCTGTGTGGAAAGGGATTTCCTCCCACCATTTTGTGAGAAGCTGCACCTGCACAAATTCCCTCTTCTGCATAATTATTAGATCCAGGAGTGCTGCCCTCCTTTGCATTTGACCAATCAGATCATTTAGAGCAGGATAAGATTATGAAACTGTTTTGCATAAAGCAGATGGCTCTTACAGCACCGTTCTCCCATGGCACGATGCCAATGAATTTCAACTTTTAGACAGATTGGGGTGGGGAGTAAAGCTTGTGTCCTTGTGGCTTCTGCTTCTGGGCTGAGCTGTGCTTCAGAAACAGACAGGAAAACATCAATCTTCTGAAAAGTGCATTGACACTATATTGGCACAATGCTCCGTTCATCCAAAGATCATGCCCACTCATCTGTGTTTACCTAATAATTGGCCAATAAAAAGCCTATGTGTTCAAGGGATGAATCTCTTTGTTTCTGTTTTGTTTTGACAAGGACACTAAGTCCTGTGGCACTTTATTAACTACTCGTGCATCTGGCAAAGCTACCCTATGAAAATACACGCCAGAAATTAAACAGGCGGGAGCCATGTTATTCCATTACAGCAATAGACACATACAAGGCGAGTCTTGTGGGACTTTAAAGACAATCATATTTGCTGTAGCATAAGCTTCCATGCACTAGCACCAATTAGTTTACAAATGCCTAGGCCACAATAAACTCTGCAAGTCTGAAAGTTCCCACAACACATAAAAAGAGCATGGCAGTATCAGTTTAATGTCCATCTAGTGTAGCATTCTGGTAACATCCACCTACTTCAGCATCTGGGTTGAATGCCTATGGAAGGCTCACAGATACTAAAAAGGCAATTGGCCTCTTCCACTGGGTATGCAATAGCACTCTGCCTGATTCTATGCCTGGGATTTACCCGTAAGAAAACATGGACAAAACTGAAGGCCTCATAATCTATTTGTTTGCAATGAAGAAAAATTACTATGCTGGCTAGTATATCAAAATGGCAGCCCAAGTTTACCAATACAGCATTTTGCAGCTAAATGTTGGCAAACGCTGAACAGCAGCTCTATTAAAAGAAGATTATGGGCAACATTCAATCTCCAGTAGCTGAGCTTTATGAGGCTGCTGCTGTTTATTTGGTTTACAACACATCGTATTAACACTATACAGAAAAAAGTTCTACTTTCTTTAAACAATGCGGCGACCGCCCCCTGCCAATGTTACTGGACTCCAACTCCCACCAGCAGCTCCAGCCAGCATGCCCAATGGACAGGGATAGTGGAAGTTGTTATAGTCCGGCAAAGCCTAGGAGGCCACAAATTCCTCATTCTTATTTCAGCAGTTTGCCCATGGGTGCCTTTTAAAATAGTACTTTGTATAGGAATGCCTGCCTCTCTCATTGCCTTTGTCTAACACGTCTTCAAAAAAAGAAGGAGTGAATGTTGTTGGGGTTTGTGGTTTTTTTTTTAAAAAAAAATGTGACTGGAAAGAGTAACTGTAGAATCTCAGGAAATGCTTTTAAAAGTGCAATAGAAGCAGAGCTTTTAGAATCACAAATGACATGCCATTCTGAAATAGCGCATGGCAAGCCGAGTGAAATGAATGGGGGCTGGACAAGAGCACCAGAGATCTTGATGCTCTTGCACTGGGTGCACAGGAGAATTTTCAAGCACACTGTGCAAACAAGGGCATTTATACCTCGACTAAATTATTCTACCTGAGATGTAGTATGTTTGTATCTATGCATGCATCCAGATAAGATAGATAAAACTTTCATATACCAACTCATATTTTAAACTGGTAATGGCTAACTCTGAGGCCTATCATATGCAAACCCCATAAAAAACAAATGGAACTTATGCTCCTAATCATTTCGGTGGGGTTTGCACAGGAGAGAGCATTCTGGCAAATTAGACCCAGAATGGGTAAGGGGTGTTTACGGATCTCATAAATTCCCCTAACAACATGCTCTATTTATACTTAACACCCGTGAATGCCAATAGCTGCCATCTGGCTCCATCACAATAATTGAATGCTTTATTTCTACAGGACAGCCACATGCCATTATGATTCTGTTTTGCAGCACTCCATCCTAATGCAGTTACATGGCAGCAGGTCTCATTTTCCTTATACAAGTCTGAATCATCATTCTTTGCAGCCACTGAGATATTCTACTGCCAAGCAGAAATATACCAAGTCAGAGTAAGGCTCGTAAAGAACAAAACACACAGTAATCCATTTCCTTCATAATGTATCTACAGTGGTGCCTCGCAAGACAAAATTAAT
Source organism: Podarcis cretensis (assembly GCF_951804945.1). Lineage (NCBI taxonomy): Eukaryota > Metazoa > Chordata > Lepidosauria > Squamata > Lacertidae > Podarcis > Podarcis cretensis. The sequence goes on from NC_137178.1 coordinate 27,153,979, forward strand.
TCATTCCGCGAGTCTCTTCGTCTTGCGGTTTTTTCATCTTGCGAAGCACAGCTATTAGCGGCTTAGCGGATTAGCGCTATTAGCGGCTTAGTGGCTATTAGCGGCTTAGCGGCTATTAGCGGCTTAGAAAAAGGGAGGGAAAAGGGGAAAAAACTCGCAAGAACTCGCAAGACGTTTCGTCTTGCGAAACAAGCCCATAGGGAAATTCGTCTTGCGATGCACCTCAAAAGACGGAAAACTCTTTTGTCTAGCGAGTTTTTCGTCTTGCGAGGCATTCGTCTTGCGGGGCACCACTGTATATAACTTTGCCTTGCTTATATTTACTTGTCCTGTAAGTAATTTCTGCTTCTGATTACGAAACAAGAAGCACAACATTTTCTACTGCATTTGCCCATAAATTAAACATTATGCCCTTTCCCGATTTAATATTTTCTTCATATATAAACTTTAAAAAGCAATGCAACCCTTGCCTCAGATACACTGGAGCTCCTGTATAGCTAACTCATGTCTTTGGTTTTGATTTTTTTATTTATTTTGATTTTACTAACGTGATAGCGTTATCTGTAAGCCACCTCAAATGGATGTGTACCCTTAAGGGTGGGATGTAAATAATTGCAATAAATAAAAATGCACCCCATCTGTGTGGCACATGAAATACCAAGCACTGCACCCCCACCAAAACAGGGATGTATTTGTGTGTGTGTATGTGCGACCTGGAGAATATGCTGCATTGGACTATAATCTCTGACCTATGGCACATCTACCAAGATATTTGCCTGGGCCAAGTGTGGTGCAGATGAATGGAAGCACGATTAACAGGATTATTTTTAGGATAAAATGGGAAGGGGAAGAACCAAGTAGAGTGGTGCCCCGCAAGACGAATGCCTCGCAGGACGAAAAACCCGCTAGACGAAAGGGTTTTCCGTTTTTCGAGGCGCTTCGCAAGACGAATTTCCCTATGGGCTTGCTTTGCAAGACGAAAACGTTTTGCGAGTCTTGCGAGTTTTTTTCCTTTTTCTAAGCCACTAAGCCGCTAATAGCCACTAAGCCGCTAATAGCGCTAATCCGCTAAGACGCTAATAGGGATGCTTCGCAAGGCGAAAAAACCGCTAGACGAAGAGACTCGCGGAACGGATTATTTTCGTCTTGCGAGGCACCACTGTACACCACCTTAAGTTCTTTGGTAAAAAGGTGGGGTATAAATGTAATACTAAACGAATAATAGGGCTTGGTAGTGCTACCATTCATTTAATGGGTCTTGTTCAGGAGAACATCCTGGAGGAGTGTGCCTTGACCTGTGCTACATTTTATTAATTATGTTATTTAAACATTTGTTTTCCATTGCTCAACACACACACAAAAACTCCCCAAAGTGGCTCAAAATCATAAAACAGTGTTTTAAAAATTCAGCAAATGTCCCAAGAGCCTATTGAATATAAAGAGAAGACAAGATCACTGGTTTTACATCAGCAACACAAACATTCCTAAACCCGCTACTGATTTGTCTATAAAACACAAGAATTTCCTTCCTTTTCCTCCCAGTGAATGTGATGAAATTCAAATTCATCCAACTTTGCAGGCAAAATGATTTCTTTAATAGGCTTTCTTCCTCACAGAAGAGTCACAAATGGGCTGCACAAAGGAAGGGAGAGCATCCACCAGTGTTAAACAGACATGGTTATCCAGACATTAAATTGAAGCCCACTGCAAGTTTCTGGCCAAGTCTCAACATTATATTTCTACAACTGGGAGCGGAGACAGAGTGAATGAAGTGAACTGTCTGCACCTCTCAACTTACATAAAAGAGAGGAAGGAGTGGACTGGGAGGGCCCAGATTCATGCAAGTGACTCTGTGAATTTGTAATTTTCTTGGACTTTGCCGCCGAATTGATGGAAAGAAACACAACATATGAACAAACAAAGATGAGCAGGTAGAGTATGATCAGAATCCTCAGGAGCCACAGGCAGCAGGAGCGGCCGCTGGGACACAACAAAGATGGCGACAGGTAAGATGAAGAAGCAATGGGAGAAGAGAGATGGTGAGTAGAACATGACACCTCCATGTCACCCTCCTTTCTGAGAGCTGTATGTGGGGCATGAAAATGTGAAGGGGGGGGGGGGGAGAAAAAAAAAGAAAAGGCTAAAGCAAAAATGGTAATTCAATCACACGCAACAAGTGAACATCTTTGAGCATGGCAAAATCCACAAGAACTCTTTACGGAAAAACCAGGTTGACCCAAAAGCTGAAAGGGATACTATTCACCATTATGGGTCTCTGTTCAGATGCCAGCACAGAAGGAATATATCCTTACTTTCCTATGGTAATATGCACTATTTACCCAGATAAATAATAATTACCTCGAGAGAGTAGCCAGTGCACCTAAGTCAGTTTGTTCGTAACATTCTGGTCGAGCTACAATTAATGCAGATCAGTAAAAACAACATTAAATATGGAATACGAGTTGCATTCATAAGGTACCTGCTAGGCTGATAATGTGATTCACAAACCCATGGAGTAGTCCTATAGACTTCACTAAGACAAACCCAGACTGTGAGGTTGATGAACGCTAATGTTTGGCCATTATTCTAATCCTTCTTTTCAAGGGTGTGCATGTTCTTAGTATCTTCAGGATCGCTACCCAAGCGTGGAACTTCGTATCCTGCACCAAGTTAGATAACAAGCGGATTCATGGAGGATAAAGTTATCAATGGCTATTAGCCATGATGATTATGCTCTGCTTCCACTGTCGGAGACAGAATGCATCTGAATACCAGTTGGTGAGATTCACAAATAGGGAGAGTGGTGTTGTGCTCAGGTCCTGTTTATGAGCTTCCCATATGCACTGTGGGTTGGCCAATAGTATGGTGGACTGGGTGGTCTTTTAGGCTAATCCAGCAGGATTCTTCTTATGTTTAGTGCAGACTTTGGTTCCCCAAGAATCCCAGTCTTCTGGTCTGGCAAAATCTTAAGATACTAGAAAGGGACTAAACAGGTTTCAGTGGTCAGATCCTTACATTCAACGAGGGAAGTGGGATCTAGTGGAGGCTACCACTGCAGGTACAAGGATATTGCCACATTTTCTGCTCATCTCCCCTACCCTCGGTAACTTCCTGCATCACTTTGAAGATTTATAAGATAAATCCTTTGAAGATTTATAAGGGGCAAAGGGGGCATTCAACTGAAAAACACCTACTCAAATAGACATTTTTCTGCAGACATTACTGCAAAATCAGAAAAGCGTGACTTTCAAAGGTATGCTGTATTCTGATTCTTGTATTATTTTGGAAACTGTGAATTAGGGAGGTCACTTTTAAATGTGACTGATTCAAATTTCTTCCCCATCTCTGGCTACTGTCACAAATTGTTCCCGATATGGTTTTAGTGTATATATTGGTGTTTTATGCTATTCTCTGCCCTGGAATCCATTAAACATAGCACAGTATATATGAATAAATAAATAATGGAAGACACAATCGTATTTGGAAGAAACTGCTATAGCTGCTGCGCAGGAAGGCAAAGCATTCTACAGCATGTGCTATAAATAGTATTAACAAATATATTTGCTCTTCCTAAAAAAATACAAACCCAAAACACCTAAGAATTCCAACATTACTTCTATTTATTTAAATTTCATCTTTAAATCTGCAGTATCCACAAAACAATACCTTATTTTTTCTTCTCTAATAAATTTATTCTTTGCACGTAATTGTTAATTCCATTGCATCAGATTATTACTGTAACAAGTTTAAAAGCCTTATAAAAGATACAAGCACCATTAGCTGGTGGAAAAACAAGCCCTTCGCAAAACAAAACCATTTGGGTTATAATACCCAAAGAAACTAATTTCACATTATAAAACAATGCTTTTTCATTTCATTTCTTATACTTCCAGTATCTTTTAACTTTATAATGTTGCATAGTTTTCCAAAAAGCTTTAGCAAGGATGTATAAAAAATACCTATTATTTACAATTAAATCTGCCCATTTACTGACAGTCAAACCAGTGCTCTGTGAACAATCTTGCGCTGAAGCTCAAACTATCTGTGACCTTCAGCTTCATGATTATTCTGTTCTCTGGATACTTTTAAGATATCCCACCCCCCACCCCCGCAAAACAACCTTGGAGACTCTGGAAATGGATAATGGGAAGGATGGCCTTTCATGCCTTGCCAGACCCTCCAACACTTTGAAGTCAAGGTCCAAGACACCACATTCCCATTTTTTATTGTAGGAGCATGGCAGCCATTTTGATTGCCGTGATTTCACCTGATGCCCCCCGCAAAAAACTCTTATTTCAGCCACAGAACCCACCAATATGCATTTTGCACACTGATTGTGGCCTTGAAAAAAAGCACTTTTTCAGGGGAAAATCACGCAGAGAAATCATGGCAATCAAAGTGGCTACCATCCTCTCATGGGAGACTAGCTGGAGACTATGCATGTGTTTCTGACTAAGAAAACAGATCACACCCTCATATCAGCCTCCCCCAAGCTGTCGCTCTTCAGATGCTTTGGACTACAAATCCTATCAGCCTTAGCAAGCAAAGTGGGGGCTGATGGGAGTTGTAGTACAAAATATCTGGAGGGCACCAGTTTCAGAAAGGTGGCCTAAGGAAATATTAGAGTATGTTACAGTAATAGGAGAAAAGAGGGAAATTTAAAAGAAAAAGATAAATCTGGCCAGGAAACAAAAATACTGGCATCTGAACAGACTGCTTATAAAAATGCTGCTTAGAACAAACAGTAGTGAAGAAACATGTTTGAAACAGAAGTGTGAAAAAAAAATCCATTATTTAATGATAAATACAACATTAACTTACAGTTCTTCAATATTTTCCATTTCGCCAATTTCACTCTCCATTTAACTGAGCCCCTATGCTCTTTGCCCATGTGTGTGGACCCATATTTTATCTATAGTATTTCTTATGCTGTTCAGACCTATGAACACTCAATTTAATCTACTTAAATATGATATCCATGCAGTGGCGGAGCTACGTGCTCTGGCACCGGGAGCAGCATAAATCTGGGGGCGTCGAGCGTCCCGGGGGTGCGTGAAGCGCTGAGCGTCCCAGAGGCGGCTGCGATGGCAACCCCCCCCCCCAGACGGCACCTGGGACGGACCACTCCTCCCGCCCCTACATTCATCCGCCAGTGCATCCATGTGGCCTTAAGGGCAGGATAGGTGAGAGGGTGAGGAAAGACGGCAAAAATCTTATGCCTGCCCCCAACCCACACCAAAGGAGCATCACCATTTGAACCAGGCCAGAGCCTTAGTTTCCATATGAAGCTCTGTGGTGGAACTGTGGTAAATGAGCACATGAAGCTGCAAATGTAGAACAGGACATATTGTTGAAGATACAAAAAAGGAGCCTAACGGTGAGGGTGTGGTTGTGAGTTGTTGTTGTTTTGCTTTAATGTAGTCCTATCCACATTTCTGCAGGAATCCATACCACAGAGTGGGTGAATGGAGGGCCAGCAGGTAGTGGTAAGGTTAGCAGCAGCAAAAGTGACTACAGCTACAGCACAGAGTATATGGGGAGGCAGTGTGGTGCAGTGGTTAGAAGTAGGACGAAGGAGACCCAGGTTCAAATCCCCACTGAGCTATAAAAGTCACTGCGGTGAACTTTGTTCCTCCACTGTCTCCCAGTCTAACCTACCTCACAGGGTTGTAGTGAGGGTGAAAGGAAGAACCATGCATGTTGCCTTGAGTCCACTGCAGGAAAGGTGGGATATAAATGCAATAAACAAGTAATAAAATTAATTCTCTCTGCAACTTTCAGCCTGGTCACCCTGTTTGTGTCATTAAGCACATGCAAGATTTGACGTCCAGCCTTCTACGCCTTTAGCAGAATACGGCCATGCTGACACTGGCAGTAGTAAAATCACATTTTCTTGATATTATAAAGAAATTCTAGAAATGCACCAGACAAGTACAGCTAAATACCTTTCACATCTTCGTCTTCAATGGTTGTGTTGGAGCTCTCTGTGGATTCCTGTTGAGAAGTATAAGAAAAATCAACTGACTGATCTACTACTCCACTACTTATTTATATTTACAATGTCATCAGACATCTCATGCAAAGCCCAGAAGCAGACCACGTGACTGCGAGACTCAAACAAATAAACACAGAGGGTGATGGGCTTTTACCCTTAAAGCCAAATTTGAAGCAGTTGCAATCCGCTTGGATTGGAAAGGAACGCTTAAAGACAACGAGTTTCTTGTTTTGAAATTCACAGGGCTGTAAGGGAAGAACCATGAAAAATGGGCTGACTGGTTTTCTTAAAACCCTTTGATACTTTTTAGACAGAGGATGGTGAATTACATTAAGCTGACCATCAGAACCAGCCATTTTACAAATAAGAAGTGCAGGAATGTGTAAGACATATAAATCCAATCGATGGTTTCATATTAATATTGCCAGGATCCAAAGAACTATGGAACCAGAAGGTCCAGGTATTCAAGGGATTTTGAGGTTCTGTTTCTCAAACAGTGGCAGCACCTTTTCCCCACTCTGTTGATGACAAAGTACTTTTGAAACAGATAAGAGTTTCAAAGGCAGCAGAAGGCATGGTGTGGCAGTCTCCTATTCAAAGCAAAACATCAAACAAAAATGAAGGCCTCACTTGGCATTCCCCAACAGCATCACAATAGTTATAGGGGCCACCTTGCTGAAGCTAATCAGATTGGGGTCTGGTTAGTGCCTGGACTGGAGAACATCCAGGGACCCCTTCTGTACATGACCTTTGAAATATTGGGGTGGGGGTATAGAAAGGCAATAAATTAAAAATAAATGACGCTCTTTGGATCCCAGCCACAGTTTTGTTTTTTAAAGACATGTGTTCAAGATTAAAGCAAGTTATTAAGGAAGCTTAAAGACAGAAGTGGTCCGATTTCATGTTTCTATGTTTTTTGTTTTGTTTTGACAGATATATTATTCCCTACTGGTTTACAATTATTTGTTCCTCAGGCAGCTGTTTTTTAAACTCACCATATTGTCAAAAAGACAAGCATCTCAGATGGCTGTCAGAGTTTTATGCATTAATAATAAGAAGTCTACACGCTTAAAAGGACACTGTCAAAGATGACAAAAAATTCTGTCTTTAAAACAAGTTTATACAAGGAAAAGAGCAAAACAAGCAGTCAATATAAAACGTGAGACAAATCTGTTCCTTAATGGAATTAGGACCATGCTGAAAGTGGATGAAGCACAGGTTTGTAAATTTGGCTGGTCACCTGAGACAAGTAAGATTCACCTTCATGTTGACAAGAAAACTGTTTCTTATTTCCACTCAGAACACAAATGATTAAAATTGTCATGAGTGGGCAAGTATACTGCACAATTTTACGGGCCAGTAATTTCTGTGAGCTTTATTTAAAAGTCTGGTTTCAGACGTTTGTTCTACGGCTTGGTATAAAAAAACCCCAAACCCTGGGAGACATGAATCCCAAAAGGCCTTGACAGTGTTCTTTTATATGTTCTTAAAATAATTCAATGCTTAATGCAATGTTGATGGTTAAAAGACATACGACAAACGAATACATCAGCGAGCGTCACGCCACCCCAACATCTGTCCAACCACTCAAAATAAACTGTCATGCTCTGTCTGCTGTTAAGAATGCTCAAGAGTCAAGAGGCATGAACACAGATGTATCATGCTTTATAGGTTATGTTAACACAATCTTAAAAATGTTTACATAATCTGCAAACAACCACACGAAATTCCATGCACCACCTCACAAGTCAACTCCATGGACATGTTCATTTCTCCCATCATGCTAAAAAGGCTCCACACAGACCCTCCCCCCCCCAATATACGATACGTTTCAACAGCGATTTCCCCTACAAGTGATTTCCACTTCCGTGATGATGTTCATTTTAGTTTGGGGCATTTCCACACCCCAGAAAGGGAACACAGTTTTATCAATTTTCCATAATGGTACAGAACAAGTAGATGTAGTCATGCCAAAGAGCTATGGATCATTTTGTCCCATTTGTTTTTTTGTTTTTATTCAAGTGAAAACCGAAAATTCAAGTGTTAGCGAATGTAGGCTGTAAACTGCATATTTCAACACAATATGAACAACAAAATGTGGTTCATGAGCAGGAGGTAGCAAAACAAACATCACAATCTGCCTTATATATGTTATATATATACCAGAGACTGTAAAATAAATATGCAAATGAACTGGAGATATAAATACGATAAATTGGGATACATGCTTGAGAAAGGCCCGTAGTGTGAACTACAAGTACTATCCACAAACACAAAACAGGGTAGCTGTCAGTTGTTGTATGAAATAAATCAGAAAAGAATAGTGATGTCCAAGCATACCATTACATTTTCTTTGATTAGTTAATTGTGGGGTACCAATTACAGGATTACCTAGTCCAGGGATAGGCAACATGTCCACCACTGAGAGCTACACCAGAAATTTGGTGGGCAAACACTTTTTTTGTCCAAATTTAACTCTCCAAAAGTGACAAAAGGATAGAAAATGGGTTCCTTTTCTCCCGCAAAGGAAAGCTGCTAATTCCAAGGTTCTAGCACTACCACACCAGCCATGGCTCAACAGTTGCTTAGCCCATTTTTATGTCCATGCAAGGAAAGGGGGGGAAATTGATATGCAATCCAATCCAACAAACACAGCCATCATAAACAGCAGACATTAAAAAACAAACGACCAAAAATGCAGTAAAATAATACTCATGGAATCCAGAGAACATCCTTGCCAGCCCAGATGTGAGCATCTGGATGATGTTCTGAACAACGTCTGAAGTTCAGTGAAGAAGAGCATTGCACAGAGCTGGGGGTGGGGGGGGGGAGAGCTTCAGGTCCACTGGCTAGTAAGTTCCCTTTCCCCTTCTACTGGTTCCCTTGCAGTCTTAAAGTTTTTGCTTTTGGCCTGGCTCCAATGTTTTCCCCTCAGCTAGACAGAAAAACTTGGTTCCAAGGACACCCCAAGAATGTGAAATCTGAGTTGGACACAAGTTACAACTATTACTTTCCTGGCCAATAATAGCCTCATCCTTGGAACTATTATTCATGTACAGGAAATGCTTATTATTTGGGGGAGGTGGGGAACTTGAACCTGTTTATAGATCAACCTTCCCCAATCTGATGCCCTCCATAGGTTTTGGATGACAACTTCCAGTGCCTGATCATCGGTGACTCTGGCTGGGATGAGAGAGCATCTAGAGAGCATTAGGTAAGAAAGTCTGATGCAGAAGAATGTATGGAAGATAGCACAGTGAAGAGTGTGTGGGCATTTATCATCTTTACGTGTATGATTTGTGTGCTGCCCATTACTCATCATAAAATTTGCAACAAGCACCCTGACACGCCCCCTCCCAAAATAAAAGGTTATGTAACAATGAATGAACATGCTCAAAAACAGATGGGACAAATCTCCAAATGTGCCTTTCTTGAACTTCAGTAAAGTGTTGCATATGGAAAGCCTGAACCACACTCTGCATCTGAGGAGGAACTTCTTTTTCTTTGCCAGAACATTAAGTTCCAGGTTAGAAGCTAGAGATGTACACCAAAAGTGTGGAACAGCTCCTGCCAGAGCACCTCTGGCACAGGTGAGGAAACTTAGAAATAGTGCAGAAAAGGGCTCTCTGCAGGATTCCGTTACAAGAGAAGCAATTCTCTGCAGGCTTCACTAGACGACTGAATACCAGGTAGCTAATTTCCTAGCTAAAGCCCGCATAATGCACACACTGTGGGGTGTGTTTTCTTTTGGCAGGGGGGGCTCAATGGAATGTGGAATCTGAAAAGTGCAGGACAGTATTGGTTCTTTCTGAATACCTTATTTCCATCTGGGTTGTGGATTACGGTAGTTTGGGGCTCCTGAGTGAGAACAAAATAAGAGAGAGAAAACAGTTCTCGGTAAATAGATTTCTGGCGCATGAGAAGGAGAACGAGAAGAGCCAGATGACAAGGGCTAAGCACTGACAAGAGCTAAGGCAAAGTTAGCTACTGTCAGAGGATGAAACTGGCAAGCCAGCAAGGAAGGCCACCGTATCTACTGCAGCAGCATGCAAAGACCTTATTCATGATTTAACACATGTGCAGGGCTTTGAAGGAGATCTAAAGAGGCACCAATTCTCACAAGGTCTTCCAAATCAAACTGCTGGCCAGTTTTTTAACCTTCCACCTCCAAAAATTAGCTCACAGTTTCCACTGGGCAAAAAGGCAACTACCATGGTAAACTAGGTCAATTTACTAAAGAATGACGATGCAGCCTATAAAGGTTAAAGAAGGGCCAAAATGGGATGAGTAGGTTCAGGAAAAGATATAGAAAACCCTAAGCACAAAAGAGTATTGCTACCTTCAGATCCTTTCATTTCACAGAGATTAACACTCATGGTAGGAAATGCTGTCATCTCAGAGTCTAATATCCCTCCAGCCATCTGCAGGAGTATCTCTAGGGTTGGTGACACACAGGCACACATTTGGGCAATTCCTAGTAGAAGACTCTATGAAGCCGATACTTTTCAGAATACTTAGTAGTGGGAATGTGCATGGGGAATATTCAATGGGACTGCTGTCATGCACAAAACCACAGGTGCCAGTACTTTAAAACTGGAAAGACCTTTCTTCAAAAGGGTTTACCAAAACATGGTAGGTTGGATGCCACTGACAATATGCTAATTGTTAATGGAAAGGTTTTTAATTTTGAGGCTTTGCTGCATAGCCTAGATAAATCAGAATAAGTAACCTAAGCAAGGTTATGACTCATGAGCTACACATTCACCGCAGAGCCTATTATGAAGTAATGACTCTTATATATTAAAGCAGGCATCCCCAAACTCCGCCCTTCAGATGTTTTGGGACTACAATTCCCATCATCCCTGACCACCGGTCCTGTTAGCTAGGGATGGTGGGAGTTGTAGTCCCAAAACATCTGGAGGGCCGAGTTTGGGGATGCCTGTATTAGCTGTGGTATATAACCAGCTTTAGAAATAGATGCCTCTTGATCCCAGTAAGTGAAGTCTTGCAAAGCCCTGCTGTGTTTTTTTGTTTTTTCAAAAAAGTAAAGAATGAGAAGCTGAATAAGGTCTACTTGGTTGTTGCCTAGCAATAATCTTGTTAGCTAGCTCTCCTTGATTTTGACACTCACTCTTATATATTAAAGCAGGCATCCCCATTAGAGACAAAAAAGTAGGAAGAAAGTTTTTTTAAGCCTCATTTATAAATACTGGAACACTCATCAGACGAAGAGCTAAGGGCAACACAAAAGCACATTCTATTCACTTTCTGACACAGCATGCAATGAAATTCAACTACGGCTACCAATGCTACTGCACAACCACATCCATTTTCCATGTCACATTGGCTAATTAGAAACACACTGTTTCACAATCAACTCCCTCTTTATACACACACATAAATAATATGCATATATAAAAAAGTGCAATCCCAAGTTCCCAAGAGGGGAAAAAAAAAAGCGCCAAAATTTTAGAAAGCAAACAAGGAGCAAGGAAGAGGGAAGAGAGGAGGAAAAAGGGAGAGAAAACTCAGAAACAGAATTCAAAAGCAAGTTAAAAGGAAAAAGCCAGGTATACCAGCGTTGGGGTAGGAATATTTTCTTTGGGGCTGGTTACCACGTTGGTTTTGTTGTTTATCTGTAGGTATGCAGAAAAATAGAAACAAACAAGCCTTAGACCTCTCACAGAAGATAATCATATCTATATCTCCCTATACAGACTACTTATACACAGATATAGATATGGAGATAAAGACTGAAGGAGGTATGAATTTATAAAAAATCAAAGGCAACAATGACAACAGATTTGAGTAGGTACTATAGCAGCCTCTCCCAGTGCCGTTCACAAAAAAAAAATGCCCTGGAGGTGCTGTATAGACATGTATGGTTTCAGCTATGTTACTAAGATTTTTTTTAAAAAGCTCAAACCAAGCAATATGCAATTAATGCAGGAAATGAGAGAGAATAGGCCTACATTTCCAACGACCTATTCACCACCTCCCGTCTTTGGATGTGATGCTATTTCATAAACTGCACCAGGTCTGAGTTTAGCTTGGGAGTCAACTAAGCTAGAGGCCCATATATTAGAGTCATATACACATTTCATTTTGTTGTCTCCAGAAGTCTATAATATTTAGCCAGGACATAAAATGTTTAAAGGTTATTAGCTTTACTGTTTCAAAAATACTTTTATTGCCCTAAATTAGGTCTGATGTGTTACAGCATGCTGCAAGGTGGTTCTCTGTACACAACTGGGATTCAATAGAACCAGGAAACAAAATGTATATTCAACATAATTTAAATATTGTAGCTTACAGAGTCTCTTTACCATTGATCATTTCAAGTCAATGCAGGAAGAGATGTCAGCTATGTTTTTCCAGCAGAATGTATTAAAAAGGCATGATTTTGTATTCCGGGAAGTGTGTGCTCAAGTGATATACACAGAGTGCACGATATGAGCATGGAAGACCCCTTTTCAAGAAGAAAACTAATTTGTTTTTCTCTCTAATATCATGAGTAGTTTTAAACCAGGCAAGAATGACATAGGCTTAAACGCAACAGAAAAGCTAATTACATTGTCCTCTAGAATAAACCCCCAAAACTATTTCAGTTCTTAGATGCATTTAAAATGCTGATCCACACTTAATATATGAAGTATTTTATTCATAACGGAAGTAAACTGAATATTCAAAAGTTAGATTCAGTAAAATTTAATTATAACTAAAACTGGCAGAAGGAGCTGTCATATCTTCTGGTGAAAAATTGCCCTTTGGTTTTACCAGCTCTAGCTGTAAGAGGAGCAAACTGCAGAGCTGCATATAAATAAGATAGAAAGTTTAGCTGATCAGTAATACAGAATATTTAATGCTCCACTAACACAAAGAACGGAGAAGGTAAAATGTTACATGTGAAAGAAAAGCAAGAATGGAAACACATAAATCTTAGCTGACCATTTGTAAAACTCAATGTAATGTCTATTTATAAACAGAACAAATATTTTATGTTGTTACATGGGATGTCCACTTTTAACCTACTCAGGCAGTACAAAAAGTATCGGTTGTCATGCTTTAAAAGAAAAAGCAATGGTAGGAATACATTTTGTAAACCCATGGCATTGAAGGTGTATTTTTCTTATTATAGGACCATATAACACCAGTCCTAAAAGAACTACATTGGCTCCCAGTACATTTCCAAGCACAATTCCCCAAAGTGTTGGCTGCTGACCTTTAAAGCCCTTAACAGCTTTGGCCCTGTATACCCAAAGGAGTGTCTCTGCCTCCATTGTTCAGCCCAGACACTGAGGTGCAGTTCCAATGAGTTCCCTCATTGTGAGAAGTGAAGTTACAGGGAACCAGACAGAGGACTTTCTCAGTAATCGTGCCTGACCTGTTGAACACCCTGCCGTCCAAGAGATAAATAATTATACAACCTTCTGTAGATGTCTGAAGGCAGCCCTGTATTAGGCTGTGTTTTTGTATATTGTGTTGGAAGGCACCCAAAGTGGCTGGGGCAAGCCACTCAGATGGGTGGGGGTACAAAAAATATTTTTAGTAATAATAATCACCACCACACCACCACCATCATATTATTATTATTTTTATTATGCTAAAAATGCTGAGGGCCTGATTAGCAGTAATTATATTTATGAATGGTTGTAGCTATTTTAATACATGACTTAAGAGATTCACATCATTAAAATTCTAGACCAGATTGTAAAAAAAAAATGGGTGTAACCCATGGAATTCACAGTGTTGAATAAACTGCCTTTGGCCTTACCTGCAAAATGGGATTATGAATGATATGCCTTGAGAGTTCTTAAGATAAATGAAATAAGATCAGTGCATGCACAGATCCCTGTTCAACAAAGTAACACAGCGGAGGATACTTGGGTGCTACACAAGCCTTTGTTGATCGTTTACCATGAGTGTGCAGAAAACGCCTAGAAAGAGGAACAAAGCATCATCACTGGCTTCGTGTTATGTCTAAACTGGGGATTGTGGTTTGCTTCATACCATAAAACCTTTTGTTAAGCCAAAGTTTTTTCTTGGCTTACCAATCACAGTTTGGAGTGAAGCATACCGCGGGTATAATGTTAAGCCAGAGATAGTGGTTTGTTGTTCCTGTTAGTTAGAGGGCAGGAGTGAAGGGCACCGTGTTCTGTGCATTCATGGTAAACCATTAACTATGGCTTACCATGATGTATGAACTGGGCTTCTGTCTGCCTTCAGTAAGAGAACAGAAAAGGATTCAGATACGTAAAATGGGAGACTTAACAATGCATTCAATAGGATTTCCAAAACAGCAATCAAAGCACATGGTGTTGTGCAGCACAACAATGGTGGTTTGTTTTTCCCTAGAGTGGTAGGGTGCCAGACTACATTATTAGCCAGATTTCAATTAAGTTGCTTTGTTTACTTGTTCTTCTAGAACCGGTAGCGCTGTATGCAATATGTACTAATAAAGTTATTTTGAACACGCAGTGTCGTTCCCACAGGGGTACCTCTGAAGGTAAATGTATATATATATATATATATATATATATATATATATATGCAAATAACTTTTTAGAAATCCGTACAATATACTGTATTTTTCGTCCTATAGGACACACCGGCCCATAGGACGCACCTAGATTGGGGGGGGGGGGAATAAAGGGAAAAAAAATTATTTCCCCCCCACACCCAGGCACGGGCCCGAGCTTCCCCCGACCCCAGCCCCCAGAACAGGAGCCAGAGCGATGCCAAAGCTGAGCGCAGCTTCGGCATCGCTCTGGGAGCTTGTGCAACCTTCGGGAGCCCAGCGTGGCTTCGCGCCGGGCTCCGGGGGGTTGCGCGGAGCTGCCCCGATACCGGGAGCGCAGGCAGCTCTGCGCAACCCTCCGGAGGCCGGTGCGGCTTGGCGCCGGGCTCCCGAGGGTCGCACAGAGCTGCGCGGACCCCGGGAGGGCAGGCAGCTGTGCGCGATCCTCCGGAGGCCGGCGCGGCTTCGCGCCGGGCTCCAGAGGGTTGCGCAGAGCTTCCTGAAGTCTGGAGAGCGAGAGCCTCTCGCTCTCCAGGCTTCAGCGAAAGCCTGTATTCGCCCCATAGGACGCACCCACATTTCCCCTTCATTTTTGGAGGAGAAAAAGTGTGTCCTATAGGGCAAAAAATACGGTATTTAAAGTGTGGTATGTATTCATGATCCCTCCCCACAATGTGTTTTCAATTAAACACTTATTTTTCTTACTGAACAGTGAGTACATTAGATTTGGAATTACAAAGATAGCATGTGCAAAAAAGAAAAGAAAAAGAAAATGCACTATTTACGCCTTTCTCTGTGTACCATAAGAAAATAGGCTGGTTTACATATGATGCTTGCTGAACTACAGTTTAGAACTATGTGCATTTGCTAGAATTTTTGCCTGAGCTAAGCACTGGGCTCCCCGGCTCCCCTTACATATGGTGCAAAACCATGGGTTTGGATTGCTTGCTCTCACAAGCAATAAATAAATAAAAGAAAAAATTAACTGAAATATAATTTGGCCCTCATAAAAGTATCATTCTAAAAATAGAAGAAAAGCAAAATGATCACAAACAAAAGGGGTCAATATGGGTATCCTGAGCAGGAATCAAATATAAAGTATCACTCAAGCAACTTTCATCTCTGGAAGAACATCCTTCTGATCGAAAAAGGGTGGAGACATTCACTTGTATATTACAAGTGCAGATATACAATTTGAAGTTGTATTCCAGCCCCCTCACAAAATGTGTTGAGAGATCCATGGAAGTATTTATTTACTGTAATGATGGGAGGTAAGATTACCAGTAGGATCAAACTAGATGCAACATTAATTGCATATGAACAATTAACATGCACTTTCAAAATGTAAATAAATTGGGGGGGGGGGGAGTAAGATCAGTTTTAGCACTTTCTTTCTTGATAAGAATTACCCCCACACCCCCCCCCAAAAAAAACTGTTCTTGCCCTTGGAGGGAAGCTCCCATTGGAGACAGAAAAGGGGACAGACCCAGAAGTTTTATTGATTATGCAGACTACTTGGTAATTAGGTTCCCCACTTGACATGAGCTCAGTCAATTTTTGGCCAAGGCAAGTCCATTTGCCATACATATATTACATATGACATCAGGTATGGTGCTTGCTGGTATTGTCAACCAACTGATCGATGGAGCATACAAAGCCCTGTGCCTTTTCTCACAGAGCTGATTTCAAACCCCTCAGGCAAAGGACAAGCTTGGCTCGCCACAGGTGAGGGTGGTAAGAATCCAGTTCCTCATTCCTGAGCTAAAGTAACATATCAGCCCTACAAAATACTTGGAAATGTTCCTTGGAAACCTACCACTTATTTCTGAGAATTATTAAAGCTGGAAACAACCTTATTTGTGTTCAAGGAAGTTTTGGTGGTACCACTGAAAGCAACAGCTGTGCAATATTCAAACAGCTGTGCAATATTCTTAATTATAAGCAATTAACAATGGAAAGATACGTAAACTGTGTGTCAAAAGGTAAAACCCTTCTTGCAAGCATGCTGACCACAATCCATCTTCTGTTGAAGTCAGTGGGGTGACAGAACTCCCACTGCTGGATTGTACAGTTTGGGTAGGGTTTCTATAAGGACACACTTTGGAAACAGGAATTTAAGAAGATTTTCTTGCAAATGAAGCTCACTTTGCAGAGCCAGGCACAATTCAAAATATGCTATTCACCATTTACTTATTTTTGACGGAAGAGCCCCTCACTCAACCTCGTCCTTCTATGAGGATATCTACCTGCACAGAGACAGTGGGTTGAATACTGAGCTGGACTGTAGTGTTTACATTTATATCCCACTTTTTCTTCAAGGAGTTTAAGGTTCTTCCCCTCCCCATTTTATCCTTACAACAAACCTGTGAGGCAGGTTAAGCTGAGAGGCTGTGACTGGCCCAAGGTCGCCCAGTAAGCTTCATGGCTAAGTGGGGATTTGAACCCTGATCTGACTATAGTCATATAAAGTTAGGGAGGATGTCATGAGGCAATTACCCACCCTTCCAGAACTAAACGTTCACGTCAACAAATGTGTGACTGGTACATTAGGTACAGGACTGTTGAGTGGGTTTCAAAAGAGTATCTTATAATAAACGATATAGTATGTTTGGCAAACTGGCTGTTAAGCTTTGCACTGGACTTGCTACTAGCCCAGACATACACCTAACTGTGTATTCCACATCCCTGCTGTCGCCACCTTCATCTGCAGTTGACTTGGCTCTGCTTGCTACCTACCTTTGTCCTCTATGCTAATCAAGGGACAACTTTAAATTTGCTTAATTCATATGACATTGCACAGTGTTTGGTAGTAGTCTGTTCTGTTTTTATTTGGCTCGTGTATCTGTAGGTAAAATACCCATGAATGTAGTCGTCCACCTCTCTCAAGAACTACCTACAGAGCTTTACTAATCATCAGCAGAATGACAAGTATGGAAGGGTCCTTCAGAAGCACTTGCTCTTTTTAAGTGGAATGAAATGTATAGTTAAATGTTGGAATAAATTTTCACACCATGTGGTACCTGCAGTGGAATACAGGAGGTGGTGTAAGAGAAAGGGTAAAAGCAGAGACTAAATTTTATTGTTTATTGCAAATACTGCACAATACTCACAGGAACTGGGCACTGGCTTGAGCAATAACTCAGTTTTCATATTACAAACACCTCAACATATAATTGAAGGGACAGCCCTATCATGTTCTTACATTTTCAGAAATCTCATCTACGTTTAATACCAGAAGATCACAATGACCATACAGAAGGGGGTTTTTTTGATTAACTATGATATTGTAGCAGAACAGTTGCACTGGCCATTGCTGCATCTACTTTGCACTGATATTTGCATGATCTATGAGATGGGTGCAGAATCTGTGGTCTCCAAATGCTGATGGACTACAAATTCCATCATCCCTGGCCACTGGCCACGCTGGCAAGAGCTGATGGGAACTGAGGTGCAGCAACACCTGGAAGGACACAGGTTTCTCACCCTCGCCTGTGACCTTGGCTCTGGAAGAACTGATAGCAATTAATTCAGGACGTCATGTTACACTGAACTGATGCAGAAGTTACAAGCCTGTATTTTAAAAGTCTTGCAGCTTCCTTTTGCTACGTCAACAGACCTAAATGTAAGAATTTCATCTCTTAAGTGTGAACATTTCACAGGAGGAAAAATCTGGCAGATAAAGATCCTCACCATCATCTGAACACTCGAACTTGACTTCCTTTTCTGATATGACCAGTCAGAGGGAAAGGAAAAGAAGAAAATGTGACTGGTTGGATTTGAGGTATCAATGCATGGAGAACAGTATATTGTTTGTTTGTTCTAAGAACAGCCTAATATACAGGTATTCAGGATGGGAGTGGGATCTCCTGCATGAGAAAAATTGTGAAAACAAATACTTTGATAAGATGCACACTCTCCACCCGCCACTTCATAGGACTGCAAACACAAACGCAAAACAGAGTCCTGAACACACAGCAAAGAAGACCCCCATAAGTGTAGTGGTACTAGCAAAGTGTTGGCAACAATTATACTTAGCATTACTGTTTAAACAGACCAATTTTGACAGAGATAGTTACAGACATACAAGACCTTAGTACTGAATGAAACAAGCTGTCTGAATTAGACCACATTTTAGGTAAGTTACCCTATTGAAATTACCCAGTTAGGAACACCGGAAAGGACCAGGTTGACTTTGAATAATGTCCTTTTGTAAAGTGCCCTAATTACTGAAGGCAGTGGAGACGAACACCCTGTATTCCCCTCAGTGATTCAAGCAATATATTGAAATAGGTCCAGTTAATCTTGGAATTTGTGCTTGGTCCATGGAAGCAATAGGTTGCCAATGGCTGGTTTTGAAAAAGATAAGTTGGACCTAAGTGATTAGGGTGCCTTTAAGTGTATTATGAAAGGGTATACATGTAATGAGTCCAAGAGAAATATACAGTGAATTAGATATTTAAAGGTAAGTAACAAACTTCAAGAAAAAGTTGCAAAGATAAAAGCTGAGGTCAAATACATATTTCAATGAAAACTTGCAAAATAGAAGAAATGGAAGTTACATTTTCTAATATTAGCTGGATTGCTTTATCTTGTGTTTACAAGTCCTTCTGGGAAGAAGAAATATTCCCTCCGCACCCCCCTCCAGCTCTTCCTTGGCTATTTTGCAAAGTATTTACCCAGAATCTTTAATTTACAGAGCTTCTGCCCTATCATGGAATTCTGAGGTCACCCAAGTTTAGAAACTCTAAATCACACAGGAAAATTGCAAGATTGTTCTGCTTCTTACGGACATCTTTTATTCGGTGTAAACTTACGCACTGACTTCCGCCAAAGCACACCAACTACTGCTGGCAGAACCCAGCTCAAGGGCTGCCAACCCTTGAGGTATAACCTTCTGACAAATCGAATGCCAAGGACACATGGAGGCTGCCTTCCCAAATGGCTGGTCCATGATCAGCTGCAAAGCAGTGACTTAAGTTTATTCAAGCATATATATTTTCTTTTTCTTAAAAAGCAAACCCTAAAGGAAGAGGACCAGTTATTTCGGTGCCAAAGTAAAGAGAATTTGGAAAGTCACATGGTAATGAAAAGTAAATGAGACGTATCGTTAGATGACCTCAGTATTTGTAGCCTACCTTCACTCCATCAGGTTTCTTCAGTAAACTCTTGGCTGCTATAAATTGAAAGGAAATAAACAATGTCAGCCAATGTAATTCAAAATCAATGAAACAAAACAAATGAACAAATTGGGTGTATTTTTTTCCTTCTACCCTTTGCATTTATCATCACATTTAAAACATCTTACCATACCATTTTTATATTCTGCCTTGTAGTTGTCTTTGTTTTAAATATTTGCTTATATCTATATTAAGTAGTGATGTATGGAAGTGAGAGCTGGACCATAAAGAAGCCGAAGAATTGATGCTTTTGAATTATGGTGCTGGAGGAGACTCTTGAGAGTCCCATGGACTGCAAGAAGATCAAACCTATCCATTCTGAAGGAAATCAGCTCTGAGTGCTCACTGGAAGGATAGATCCTGAAGCTGAGACTCCAATACTTTGGCCACCTCATGAGAAGAAAAGACTCCCTGGAAAATACCCTGATGTTGGGAAAGATGGAGGGCACAAGGAGAAGGGGATGACAGAGGACGAGATGGTTGGACAGTGTTCTTAAAGCTACCAACATGAGTTTGACCAAACTGCGGGAGGCAGTGGAAGACAGGAGTGCCTGGCGTGCTCTGGTCCATGGGGTCACAAAGAGTCGGCCATGACTAAATGACTAAACAACAACAACATATTAAGTATAAAAAGGTAAAGGACTCCTGACAGTTAAGTCCAGTCGCAAATGACTCTGGGGTTGCGGTGCTCATCTTGCTTTACTGGCCAAGGGAGCCGACGTTTGTCCGCAGACAGTTTTTCCAGGTCATGTGGCCAGCATGACTTAAGCTGCTTCTGGCAAAACCAGAGCAGTGCATGGAAATGCCATTTACCTTCCCGCCGGAGCAGTACCTATTTATCTACCTGCACTTTGACATGCTTTGACATGCTTTCAAATTGTTAAGTATAGATGCCTATAATACCAGTAAGATTTTTATTGCTGAGTGTAGAGCATTAAAACCTATTAGATCTCTAGATCATTCATGCAGACCTGGAACAGGTAACAACCTCTTTGGAAGACAAAACCGTTATATCCCAATAATTTTTTTTGGCATAGAGGTGAAGGAGAAATAACAGTTTGTCACTGCCATTCAGCAGTTTAAAACACATGCACTGAAACATCTACCTGTGAAAGGTATCTGGAAGACCAGCAGATTATCATGTTACAGGTGCAGTGAGTCTTAAAGCCTAGGTGCTGCAAACAAGTGGACCATTTACTACTATTTTGAGATGCTTTGTTACAAAAAAAGGACTGGTACATTTTTAGTTCATAGAATTGTAGAGTTGTAAGGGACCACGAGGGTAATTTAATCCAACTCCCTGCATTGCAGGAATCTTTTGCCCAATGTGGGGTTTGAACCCATGACCATGAAATTAAGTTTCTCATGCTCTACCAACTGAACTATTTGTCTCATAACACCTAGGTCCAACCAATCTTTACTAATTGTAGATTGGTTTATAAGAACAACAATGCTACGGATAAATATATTTGACAGAATACTGGAAAAAGCCCAAGAAAAATGCATCCAAGTTGCAGTACTGAGCATCTGAGGAAAAACATCAGGTTCCAAGGATGGACTAATATCATGTGTCATACCTGGGGCCATTGTGTAGTTAAAAGAAAAAGAGAATGTTTGGTGCATTGATTTGTTTCCAGCAATTTGCCTGTAAAGCGTACTGTAGCTGAAATTAAAAAGACTAAACATTTTAATCCCGCTGCCTTCAATGAAACCTCAGCTATTATCCAATGAAACTTTTCATTGATTTAAGCATATATATTTTTCATACATATGACCATGCTATAAATTGTAAACAATTTCTCCTGGATGGTGCTCAGCAGTTTGTTTTTTTAGTAAGAGAGCCAGAAGCAGGAATACTCTGCAGATACACAATATCATTTATTTCCCTCTTCTTTGGTTGTCACATTTATCTTACTGTGGCTTTGTGCACACAAGGAATTTGCCCCAATAGAAGCGGCGTGGAAAAGACTAGGGTCAGATTATCATTAAGAATTTAAACCCAACTGCCATTAAAATTTTGCAATATTTAGACAGATATCATCACTTTCTTTTAAATTAAGGTGGTTCTGAATAATACACGTGTGAAAGTATGATGTTGATAATCATAAAGGAAGCAATTTTCTAAATTATAAATGCATTTGGAACTCTATCTTTCACAATATATTTTGAGGAAATTGCACAATATTATCAATGCAAATATAACCATCTTGGTACAAGTGAAAGGATTGCCCATGCATATATTTTACTGTGCTCTAAATAGAAAACAGGGAAACTGAGTATCTGCTTGGCATCTTACCAGATAGAGTCCTGTGCATGGTGATGGGGACACCACTGCATACACAAGGAAATATCTGCTATGCTTATGTAGGGTACTATACCTACATAGATCTCCATCAGGAGTGGGGAACTCTTCCTAGCCTGAGGGCCACATTGCCTCCAGGCAGGGCAGTTCAGCATGTGGCCCTCAATGCCTTTATGGTGGCCCTTGGCAACATTTGACGCCCCCTCCCTGCAGTTCTTGCGCTGCCTTCCCAAAGCCTGGTAAGCAAGGTGCTGGGCTTTGGAAAGGAGGTGTGGGGGCTCTGACAGGTTCCTAGAGTCCTCCAACCTTCTTCCCAAAGCCTAGTCTGTGCCTTCCCAGCTGTGGGGACAAGGTGGGAGGGCTCTAGGACCCTGCCAGAGCCTTATGCTTCCTTCCCAAAGAAGGACACCTTGCTTAGCTGGCTTTGGGAAGGCAGAAGGAGGGCTGGGGAGGCATCAAATTTTGGGCTCACTCTCCCCTTCGCACCAGGTGACAAGGCAGTGTGCAGCCCACAGGTTCCATGTCAAAGTACTCTTGTGGCCTACTTGGTATGAAAAGTTGGACCACTCTGCTCCAGGGGTCACATATCAGTGGTGGGTGGACCACAGGCAAATGTGGGCAGATCAATCAATGAATTTTTTACCTTTGCAGAGTAGGCTAGTTTCTACACACACTCACACACTCCCATTTGTCCTCCATCCAGGGGAAAAGAAGAATGATCAGAGTTCAAGGCCTCATTCCAATCTGGCAGAAATACTCAAAGAGGGTGCGAAGAAGGGTCAGTTAGGGATGGTGCTGGCCTGGAAAAGGGCTACATAGGCTTGGAGGACTGTATTCAGCACCCAGATTTAATCTTCCCCACCTCTAGTCTTCGTGAACAACCCGCAAGTTCATTTTCCAATTAATATAGCCCTCTTTTTGAGGAAAAAATAATGAACAATCGTACACACATGTTGCTTGCATCACCCATTACCTCATGTGGGAAATAGCAGAGCATAATGTGCTGCACAAGCTCTTTCCCATACATACAGAAAGCCATGGTGTTTATTTATCGTATTTACAATTCCACTACAGTGATACAACATACATTTAAAGAATAAGTCCTTTATCTGAGAATGAAGCAGCAACCCAACTGTCAACCATTAGGGCTAAATATCTGCTGCAAACAATGAGGCAATATCCTTGAAATGTCACAGCCATTTGTGGCACTATGCTGCAGCAGCAATCAGTACAACTGGAGCACACATTTTTAAACATTAAAAACAATTCAGGGATAAAAGCACAAATGAAAAGAATGACAACTTTGCTAGTAACTAAGCTTAGTGAACTTGTGGCATATTGGCTTAGATGTAATGAGCACATGTAGGATTGGCTTTTGAAAGTTCTTTGGGTTATATTTCATTGTATATCAACAGAACAACTATGACAGCCATAAATTTGGAATTCACCCCTTCTGCTGTAATAAATACTATGGGGCAGTGAGTAAAATATATCCAACCAAAAGTTCATAATTAATCTCAGCTACAAAAGCCACTGGGCTGGGCTTTGAACCAATCACTGGCTTAGTTCAGATATACATTTCCCAGCTAGCGAAAACACACTTTAGCAACTAGGAAGGAACATCAGGACAACATGCTCCACCCTTGTCTCCCACATTCCTTGGCATGAAGATCCAGGTTAGCTTTAACCACAGTTCTCCTTTATAGCCAAAATGGGGAAGTGTGGCTTAATATCAGCTTACCTACCACCATCTTAAACCATGTGGGTAAATATCCTGATGCTGCACGGTATCACATTGTTCCAGAAATAATGGGAAGATGTAGTTTTAAGCTATACGGTATTGGCATGCCAAGGAAGGGAAGGGACAAGGGAGGGAAGGGGAGTTCTGACACTCATTCCCAGTTACTAAACTATGGTTTAGCAAACTAGGAAATGGATATCTGAATTAGGAAACTAACTCTCGTTTTAACTTATCTCACAGGATTATTTCGGTCAAAAGAGATATATTTGATGCTACAGTATCAAAATATACAAAGTGGTGATTTACACTGAGCATATTGTAACCATTCATTTGAACCTGTAGAGGATAGTTACAATGAAAGACTTGTTTCGCAACAGACCAATTTCAATTAAGTATATTCCCTTAATAACCATTGAGAACAACAAAAAAGAAGACCTGCATTTTTGCCAATTTTTCATAGTAAAAAGGTCATGAATTTAAATAATGTCCTACTTATATATCAGCTAACCCAAAGAAACGGAATTGAGGCTGGAACTGGATGTTATTAGAGTCATATGACTGTTGTGAAAAACAGCATCTTTGTGTCTCCTCTCTCTTTCTCTCCCCAGTAACATCTAGTACTACAAAGTATGCCATGATTTCATACCCACTGAAAGTTCCCTTGCCCCCACAAGCAACAGCCAATGAAATGGAGCAGAGAAGGCCGGAAACTCACAGCGTGATAACGTCACAGGACTGCTATAACACCCAGTTCCATCCAGACACAGCGAACCAAAAAACAAGAGTGATTTGGGACAGGCAGCACATTGTTTGGAAGAATGAAGATAAAAACATTCCTTTCAGCTCCCGAGGGGGCTTACCTCACAAGAAACATACATTCCACATTACAGGAAGAACAACAAAAAAAGGAAATAAATAAATAAAACACTTTTATAGATACATCGTTATGGACAATTTACTCCCCAAAAAGGCATGCGATGCAACAACAAAAATCAAAATTAGATTCCCCTGGATGGCACCTTTTCTTAAATTAACCACAGTAGACAAGTGCCACTCAAGAAGAACGGAAAGAACAGAACAGGGTCAATTCAGGAATGGATGAATGGAGTAATATATTAAAATTATTCTTTGTTCTGGGATAGGTTACAAAAAAGGAGAGAAAATTACAGTGGATATAGGATGCTGAACAACAACCATTGCAGGTGACCAGACACATCTTTAAATCTATTTTTGTTGAGAAGATAGTTAGTTTGATGTTTCCACTAGAACTAAGGTTAAATGGGTGGGTGTGGCAGTTTCATAAAAACATTCATTAGATTCTACACTACCATTTTAATCATTTCCCACAAGCAGTGGGCATGAACAGCCACAAAAAGGTAAGGTTAACACCTCTTGCTGCAAAATCAAAACTTTTGTGGCAACAATTGGACCTGAAGAATACTCAGTTCATTTGCACTTGATTATTACATGGAAATTAACACAGTTCTTGGTAGTTTATTGTTATCCTAGCGTATAACAGAGAGGCTGGGCTGTGTACTTGACAAGAGCAATGCCTTTTAATTTCTCCTATTACCAGTGTAAACTCTCCCATTCACTTTTAAATTTGTAAAGTACTTAACTCTGTCACAACTGCATCCTGGTTCAGTAATTGTTATATCCATGAAAAGATAGTTTGAGGGCTATTTGCTATCTGTTTGGGTTTTCACTAACCTGAATAATTTGCTATTATAGCCTGGTTTTAGCTAGAAGTCATTACTTCTTCACTTTGATGCTCAGCTGAAAGTGGTAGGTGTTAAATTTGACACCATATATCTCAAGTGTTCTGCCATAGTTTAAAACGTGATAGGCTAATCATAAATTAATGAATTATATTACGGAGACAAAGGTATTGGGCCCATAGGTGCCTACTTTCCCTATTTGGTAATCGGGCACTGTCTGCAGTGGCAAATTCAACAAATGGTGGCAAGATATTTTGTTGGTAATAAGATAATGGAGATTGCTCTCTAGATTCTATCTATGTTTCTATCTATGTATCATCTAGGTTTTGCATTTTATATTCTCCTCAAGTGATATACGTCTTTGCAAATTAGTATGAGAATATCATGTAGAAAAGTTATTTGAAAGGTTGAACTGGACTAGCAAGTCTTCAACTTTCACTTTCCAAACCATCTTTAAAGTTATAATTTTTGGGTTCCTCAACCAGCATTGGCTGCCAAACGGGAGGTCCTTATAAAACAAAACATGTAAATGAGGCCATAATCTGCCCTTAAAAATGAGGGGAATTCACTCCAAGGAGCATCCAAAAGCATGTCGAAAACAACAACTCTAAAAATCAAGTAGACCAGTATCAACAAAATGCAAGTTGACCTGCCGTTTGACAGAAAAGGTTTCAATAAGGACTTCCAGGTATCTCTAGCATTTCTACTTGGGATCAGAATAGCTATATGCCAAACAGAAGAGAACTCGTTATGGTATAAAGTCTTCATGGTTTCAAGTCATCGTTTTGAATCTGATGCCCCCCAGATGTTTTGGGCTACAACTCCCATTAGCCCCATCTGGCATGGCCAACTGTCAAGGATGTTGGAAGATCTAGCCCAAAACTTGTGGAGGGCACCAGGTCGGGGACGGTTGTTGTAAACAATGCCAGCGGATCTAATAACCATATCTAACTACTATAAAATGAAAGACAGTGAGAAATGACCAGAGATGAAGGATGGAATTAACAAGATGCCCACTTAAGAAGTTTCATCTCACTCCAATCTTACTTAGCCAATGCAAAACAAACAGATGTGCATTAAACAAATATGGCATCTGGACACATGCAAAGATGAACGAATTTTGATGTACCACAGGAACATATACCACATCTCAGCAATTAGCAATATGGTGTCACACAGTGTACTGAACATACCTGAGAAATTTCTTGTAGCCAGCATAGTTGTCAAAATGGCACCCTAAAAAGACATTCAACATAGTAAGTCAATAATCTCTACAGTATTTCTGAAGATAAGCAAAAGGATCTCTCTCTTATTTCAAACACACAGAGGCCTGCTGTTGGATAAAATTCCCTATATTTGAAAGGTTTAAATGGCCCATGTGACTATGTAACATGCTTCTTTATTTTAAAATTTATACCCAGCCTTTCTTGATGAGATAAACTCAAAAGCTTACACATACACACACACACACACACACACACACAATAATCAAAATAATCAAAGTGACAATAAAAACAGTTCAAAATACTGGAATCAATTTCCTACATTAAAACCAAGACCAGGATGCAATTCAGTTTTACAAAATGGGCAGGCAGAACTGTAGCCCATGCTAAAATCTCAATGAAACAATACAGTATTGGCTGCTTGCCTGAAGCATAAATAGAGGGCGCATAAAATGTGTAAAGGATAGATTGCCTCAAGGAACACAGGCCTGTTCAAAACTATTTGCAATGCTCTCCAAAATTTTTTTAAATAATAATAATAATAATACTGAATAATACAATTTTCTAAATGTGTAGGTCGTTTTTCTCTTTTAAAAAGAGAAGTTAAAATCCTTTGTTAATCACTTTAGACTTTATTGAAAGAAAACCCTGCATCATCATTAATGTGGAGTGGAGGTGTGCAAACAGGCGCTCTCTCATTCATTCTACAACAGGACTCATGGAACAGAGGTGCTGTCGCTAACTGAAATCTTTGCAAGGACTCTGAAGTGGGAGGAACTCTGTATGAGCAGGAGGTCCTCTGTTTTCTTTAATGTTTGGGAATGATCTATGGAACATTCCTGGACAGTTCAGAGGGGAGGGGAGCAAATATACTGGAAGTACTGGATCAGAATGATGGTAAGTCAAATGTTGCAAGCTGAAGTAGCCATATGCAGTTAGTATGTATAAACATTCCCAGTCTGTCGTTTACTGAGAACTTGATTTGTGAGAGGGCTTTTGTTTTTGAAACGTTCCCCCCCTCCAACCCCCCCCCCAAGAAACTGTTTGGTGGTAGGAGAGAACTCAAGGGGGAAAGAGGTGCAATATTAGGGAAACGTTACTGTCATGTATGAGAGAGGGAGAAGCAGCCATAGAGAATACAGACACTCAGCTAATGAATACCTGCTGCTTTTAAGAGACACTAACTATATGCTTTCAGTTTCTCAACTAGCAGGAGGTCTGGGGAGAAACTTGCTTCCTTACCTTAAGTTTCCTTCTTGCATTGAATTTCTTCAGGCAGTCTACAGTCTCCTGTCTGTGCATCATAGAAGCCACAGTAGAACGTTGCTGAAGAAAAAGAGGGGGGGGGGAGAAGTGTTTTGGTGCATGCAACCAGATTTGCAAATTTATTCAGTATTAACAATCTCCATGAACAATGTTTTCTGGAGCTACTTCCAGATGCCAGTGGCAACTCTGGAGCCCTTGATGAAAATGACAAGGCTCCTCCCACCATTTGATTGGCTCTGCAACTAAATAAAACAAAAACAACCCCACAATTGCCCTGCTTTAACAACAATAATCCTTTGAGATGATCAGATATCAGTGCAAGGTCCTCATATCTAAACTTTAGAGTCTGAAGTGTTTAATTGAAAGTGGTTGGCTCTTCAATATAACGAACTGTATTTAAACAGGATTTAAACCAGGCTTAATCAGAAGTAAGTCCTATAGAATTCAATGGAAATGACTCCCAGGTAAGTGAGGTTAAGGATTTGTGAGGGGTTTTTGTATTGCATTGCATTGTAGTTTTCTTCAATATTACAATGCAATATTATACTGTGGTTGTTTTTCTTTTAGGAGATTCTTACAGGATATAACAATATTGTACACTTAAGTAATAACATATCCCACCCTAAACCCCACCGCAGAAAAGGCCCATTCTCGTGTTGCCACCCTCCGGACCTCTTATGGGAGAGGCAAACAAATAAAGGCATCATATTATAAACTCAGGGTCCTTGTGGGTTCACCAGAAGATGGTGCTTAGGCAATACATGCAAAATAACATACTAAATTCTTATCCCAGATTGCCATTTGTATAGAAAGCGGTAAGCAGCTTAATTTAACCAAAAGGTTTTATAATGTGAAGGGAGTCCCCTGTTCATTTTTTAGCCATATGTACACTAAAGCCATACCAGTGAGTTACCAAAAAAAAGCATTTGTGCCTTAAACCTTGTGCCAATTTTATTTTATTAGTCCATTTTTCCAACAAGTGCTATTTGCCATACTTTATTGTACAAATTTGTCAGAGCAGCACCCTCTAAGTTCTTCCTGCCTGCTAGTAAAGGGGAACTTATTAGAGGTTTGAGATGTAAGTTCATGTTACCTGCCTCGGGGAAAAAATGAGCAGCAACAGCTCTGGACACTGAAAGATGTTTTGTCCAGTAATTGCTTTTATTTCAACAAATACTTCCTCCCAGAACTGAGTCACTTTCCCAAATGTCCAACACATATATTAATTAGAGCCTAATGTTCCACAACCTCTCTAACATTTTAGTGAGGAGGAAGAGCTAATATGGGCTAACTGTATAAGGGTGAGATAGGTATTTGTGCTCCACTGTAGTATTCGTGGTACTGCCGAACTCCAGTTATTGAAACTGGTGTTCTGTGAGCCAGAAACACATACCCTCAACACCTTATTTGAATTTACAGACTATTATTACAATATAATTCACCTTAAGGTGAAAATGCTAATTATAATTGTGGTGCCCTGGCTATTAATATAAAAATGATTCTCATTGGGCAGCAACAATTCTAATTATCAGATTTCTAAACGTATTTATTTATTATACTAATATCCAAATTACCTCCCACAGAATTCAGAGTGGTGTATTCAGTTCTTCCCCATCCCATTTTTATTACAACAACCACCCTCTGAGGTTAGCTGAGTAAGAGGGATGGTGACTATCAGACCATGAACTTCATGGATGAATGAGGGCTTGAACCCAGATCTCCCTTGGGCTAATGTAACAATCTAATCATTACTCTGGCTCATTGTTGAGCTGAGATTTCAGGTAATCATGGAAGGAAATCATGAAATATTTTACTGCAAGTGGAATAGAAAGGCATGGGATACAAGTTTTGGACTTTGCCCTCTGAACAAAGAAGACAGCTAGTAGAATCCTACTTACACAGATCCAGGGGTGTTTGAGGGCCTCTGATGCATTGATACGTTTGGCAGGATTGATTGTAAGCATTTTGTTGATGAGGTCTTTGGCTTCTGGGGTCACCGTGTCCCATTCCGGTGAAGGAAACTTGGGGGAAAAACCATACCCATGTCACACATAATCAAGATTCTTTGACACAGAGAATTTGAAAGGAATTTCAATGGCTGTTATTCTATGCTTTCTGGGCCTTCAAATCCCCTGATTTCTAAGCAAGTTGAATCAAATCCAAGAAGCAGAAAATGGGAGTGGACCCAGAAAATTAATTGAAACACACACACACACACGTTATGTCTGTTTGTTTTATTATAGAAAAAGAATGCAAACGACCCCAAGAGGCACAGTAAAGCCTAAAAATATCTAAATAAAAAGCAACAACAAGCAATATGAAGGGATGTGCTGGGGAGAACAGGTGAGCATAATCTCCTAAGACAGGTGGGAAGGGAAACCCACTTCTGAATGCCACTAATTCTTGCTTGTTGATTACCACAAGCAGCCACATCACCAGGGAAAGCACAAACACCTGTTAAGTTTGCTGGCTGTGCTCCTGAGAACAGGCTATTACATTATGAAAGGCAATTTGCACAAAGGAGTCCTCCAAGTCAGCAAGAAGGATAATCATGCTGAAGAATAGACATTTGTCCATTTGAAAACACATCACTATGGGCATCGCATAGGAATGAGCTTGACAGGAGGGGGGAAAACATCTCATAATTCTGAAACGTCTTTTGGCTGCCGCTTCTGCAGCTGCCAGACTCAAGGATTCTGAGCTGTGAGAAAGTATGATGGATATACTGTAGGCGGTGCTGGTATCTTGCATGGCTCATTTCACAATTCTCCGTCCCGGGCACACATATGCAAACTTGCAAGCGAACCAAGAGATCACAGCTGTGGGAATCTGTGACAAATCTAACTGAAGAGTGAAATGAGGAAATGTAAGCAGCACCAGAAAATGAAAGGGGAGGGGTGAGTTTGTATAGAGAGGAACATCCGTTATAGGTGTGTGTAAGAGAGACAGGGACAATTTAAAAAGGAATTAAGAACTACATGGAGGCAGTTTTGTTTGTGACAGGGAACAGAAACCAGATGTTCTTGGACTCCAGCTCCCATCAGCACTTACAGTGGGTCATGGGAATTTGCAGTACAGCAACACCAGGAAGACCAAATCTTCCATACCCCTTGTTTATGTCATCAGTTATTTATTATTTTGAAAATGTACACCTTGTTTTACCTCCAAAAGAAATCAAATCAGCCTTTGTTCGTATGAACAAGACAACACCCAGAGATACCCCATATGGCTCCCACAAAGGCCACCATCACTCTCAATTTTTATTTTTAATTGAGCTTTGTTGGCTTTAGGGAGATTTGTCTGGTTGTGAAGAGGTCACTTGGTTTGGGGGTGGTGTGGGCTATTTATTCTGTTGGTGTTTTATTTGCTTTGGGGCAGGCGTATAGGTGTTTTGTCGGGGGGGGCACGACAGTTATAAGAACTTCCAATTTTTTCTTCAGTGAAATAGGCGTTCTGTGGTGCAAATGACTGTTCCCTGTATGTGTTCCTGGACTCAAAAAGGTTGGGGGGACACCTGGGATATACAATCTTGCGGTTTCTCTTGTTACATCACAGCTGCTTTTCCCATACGTTAGTTCTTTAAAGTTCCTGAACAGTTAATTGTACAATGTTGCTCATAGATTAAAATGATAGGCAGATAATAAGAATGAAAAAGCAACAATGCATCATAGAATGACTGGATGCTAGAATCGCAAGCTAATACTTAGCCGTTTTGCATCACTGTCATCCCCACCATTATCATATTATAGTGAGCTATCATCAGAAAACAAGAAATTGAGGTATTACATCATATGCTCCAGCCTTGATCTGTTGGTAGAGTCTGTGCTGATCTTCATCCCAAAAAGGAGGGTATCCCACCAAGAGAATGTAGAGGATAACACCTGGGGAAGGTGACAATAAGGACAAATGAAGTATGAGCAGGCCAGGGCTGAACTGATACTACCCTTGCTGGTGCCGTTCCCGGGAAAATCAGAGGCTCACTATGTCAGGTTCCTACTGGAAGACTGGACAAAAGCTAGAACGTTGACAGTGGCAAAGTTTTTATCGGTGGTTGCAAGAACAAATGAGCCCTATATTCTAAACAAAATGCTTGATTAACCTGGAGGTAGGCTGTATGAACTGTGTATTGATTTGTAATGTTTTGTTGGGTCTCTGGACCGTAATAAAGATTGTTGTTGTTGTTGTTGAATATAAGAAGAGCCTGCAGGAACAGGCCAATGGCCCATCTGGTCCACCATCTCACAGTGGCCAATCAGATGCCCGAGCAAAAACTACAAGCAGGACCCAAGCTCTCTCTCTCTCTCTCTCTCTCTCCTCTTGCATTTTCCAGCAGTTGGTATTCAGAAGAATACTGATTCCAAACTGGAGGCGGAGCACAGCCGTTATGGCAATCCTTATCCTCCATGAATTTGTCTAATCCTCTTTCAAAGACATTCAAGTTGGTTAGTAATCACTGGCAGCAAGTTCCATATTTGAACTAATCACTGTACTTTATTTTATTTGCCCTGAATCATCCAACATTCAGCTTCATTGGATGCCCAGGAGTTCTAGCACTGCGAGAGGGAGAAAACGCTGTCTCTGTTCACTTTCTACTTACCACACATAATTCTATAGGTTTCTATAATGCCGTCTCTTGCACGCCTTCCCTCTAAAATAAAAAGCCTCAGAAACAGCAACCTTTCCTCACAGGGGAGTCGTTCCATCCCCTTGATCAACTTTGTTCGCCTTTTTCTGAACCTTTTCCACATCTACAAGACCGTTTTTGTCGTGTGACAATAGCATTAAACTAAGTCAAAATGACTCAAATAAATATTTTCCAAGGTAACTGACACAGCTTTCTGCGACTGTATCACCCAGCTTATAAAAAAAGCAAACAAAACTTTGAAGCAGATTTGGACGGGAGCTATGTTGATGCGAAACGGGGCTAATATTTAGATCAGAGCCGTTTGCTGATGGAAGGGCTGTTTATATTCTCCTTTCACTATCTCTTTACTCCACCCAAATCCCCCCTGAATAAAGGTACCTGCCCTTTCCCCCTAGAGCAGGAATGGGGTTCAAATGCAGCTCCCCATGCCTCTTGATCCAGCCGAGGAAGGAGAAAGAGGGGACAGCTCTATTCTCCTGCCTACCAACGTCCTTCAAATCTCTCCTTCCCCTCCTCCAAATTTACGCCAGCCCACGTCCACATGATTTTAATTGTATTGCAATGATTTATTGTAAACTGTCTTGGAAAGTTATATACCGTAAAAAATGGGTCTATAAAAAAATAGTATCTAGCAGAGGTTTTTAGGAGGAGCAAAGCAATGAAATATAAAAGCTCGCTTACGGAGGCTTTTAAAGGAAGAAAAAGAAAATCCCAGAAATAAAAAAGATCTTACCACACGCCCACATGTCTACTGGCTTTCCATAGGGATCTTTTCGTAGTACCTCCGGGGAAAGATATCCTGGCGTACCAGCAAAACCTTAAAAAAAGAAAGTATCATTCTTGTAAAACGATCCATATAACATCAGTCACTATTTTAGAACATACTTTAGATATTTGTGAGTCTACTGCATTTTCAGCAACTCTTCCAACTTTAACTATCTGTAGGGAAAGAGATCTACTGCTCCTTGTTCTGAAATAGGCATTTGTGAATCGGTCTCATGAATGTCAGGCTTTCAGCTCTGAAAAAGGCAAATGAATTCAGAGAATCTCAACAGGTACATGGGGAGAAAGCTTCCTGTATTCTTCCTTCAGCCCCTCTAGAAAAGTGAACTTGCACCCCACCCAATTTCTGAATTATCTTTCCTCAACTGCTCTCCCTCCCCCAGCGTCCTGGAGAGGGAGCTCTATAGGGTTGCAGCAAATTGCTAAGAGTGAATCAGGTGTAAGCTGAGCTCCTTAAAGAGATTTTGCAGGATCAGGCCAGGACAGGTCATCCAACACACTCCAAGACATCTTTGATGATCTGGTTTTCCCTCAGTGATGTTACTACCCTGGCTGACTATGTATTATCATGATATCATCATGTTCACAAAGTGACTCCCGGTTGACCTGGTATCATTATATGGAGGAGATATAGGCCCCAATAAAAGGGGAAGGGGAAAGAATGACAGTAATCAAGTCTTGGGCTCACAAAACTTCATTTTGACAATGAAGATAAGAGACCACCGCCTAGTAAATTTGTACCCTGCTCTTCTTCCATTGAACTGAAGGTGGTACAGATCCCATGCTACCCTCACAACAACCCTGTAAAGTAGGTTCAGCTGTATGGGAGCTGTGGGAAAAAAAGCCACTAGTAACTTCCTGGAGGATTGTGCACAAAAAGATTTAATGCTCAGCATTTCTCAAGAGGTGTGTTGGGAGGGAAGCTGTTTGAGGGAAGAATCAGCTAGAATGGTGACTAGGGATAAAGTATAGGAAGTGCCCAAAACACACCCACCTGAGGAAGTGGGAGAATGCATGCTTTGCATGCAAAAGATTCCAGGTTCAATCCCTGGCATCTCCAGGTACAGCTGCAAAGGACTCTGACTCAAAACCCCTGAGAGCTGCTGCCAATCGGTGTTGACAATACTGAACTAGACTGGCCAATGATATAAGGCAGCTTCTTAGTTTCCATGTGAATAAGATGGCACAGCAGGATAGATACACAGAGGAAATGGGTAAGTCAGAATGTTCTCTTACCAAACCAAGCCTGTTGTTCACCTTGCACTTCAATAGCCAATCCAAAATCTGCCAGTTTTACCGCTGCTCCCTTTGACTTGCTAGCTAGGAGCAAGTTCTCAGGCTTAATGCAGGGAAGAAGAAAGGGAATGGGGGAAAATGAGAGATCACGTAAGTCATCATTTCTTTAAATGCCTACAAAGAAGATGCAGAGACTGTTTTTGTTATAGTCTTCAGTTTATAAAAACCGTTTTAATTGTTTTTTAAATTTTGTGCATTTACTGTCGTTTATTGCGCTGATTGCCTCGGACCACAAAGCGTTTTATAAATTTGTTAAATTGATAAATGCTCAAATATGAGTTTATTTTAATCTACACAAAACAGAAGAGTTCCAGGATAGATTCTGAAGACTCTTCCTCACAGGGCTCTTTTCATCCCTCTGTTAACAAGATGCCCACATTGAAAGCTCAGGGCCAAACTACATGCTACACTTAATGCATAGAGTGCACTTACATCTAAATTTTTCATTTAATTACAGGCACAGAGAATCAGATGACCAACCCTTCAGAGCTACAGGGGGTACTAATGTTGCTCTCTCCACCTCTGGGGCAGCTTAGAGGGCTAGTAAAAAAGCCAACCACCTCTCATTGCTTCAATGGGAAGGTTTTTTCCCCTTTACCAGCTGCCAATAGCCATGTGGAAGGAAGATTTTAGTCCTGATCATTGCAGGAGAGAGAAGGGATAAAGCTTTTCTTCCTGCTCGCTGCTTAGCCTAGTTACTCTCTCCCTGCGCCCATAATTAAATACAAATTGGAGATATAGCTACACACAGAGATGGGAAAGAAATTTGATTCAGTTTGCATTTGAAGGTGAGCCTACATAATTCACACTTTCCAGAACTGAAAAACAGCCGTCTATTGAAATTTACGTTTCTCTGAATTCTGTGGCACTGTTTTCCAATCAATGTTTACAACAAATGCATGTATTAGGAGAAAGTGTGCAAAAAAGGAACACATTTGTGAAAATAGCATACAAAATGCATATTAGGGAAAATTCCTTGTTATTAAACGTATGCATCAGTGGAAACTACTTACAAAAGTGTGTTTATTAGGAAAAATTTGCCCTAATATGCTGGTGAATTTTCATGATGATTTCTTTTCAGCGGAAACTGAAATGGAAAGATCCACCCATCTCTAGCTATCCACTATGCATTGGCAACTTATAGTTTGGCCCTCAGGCCCCACCAGGGCTCTTTGACTAGCCTGTCAGCCTCTAGAAAGGCTTTTGAATTAGGACATTAGGTCCTGCTAAGAGTTGGAAAAACTAGGTTACCTTCACTACACTGTACATCTGATTTAAAGCAGCATTTTTAAGTGAGCATATTCTCCTCTAATCCTGCATTCATCACTTCACAAGCTACTTGAATGTTATTGTAAAGAAGAAAAATTGTGCCTATTGCTTATTTCAAAGTGCTCATGAGCACCTGAAAAATCAGAATCAATAATTACAAGCCCTTTATTTGTAACGGCAAATTCCACTGTTTAGTCATTCTCACCTTCTCCCCATATTATTATTTTTTAAACTATTTTATCGTTAAACTAGCAGATTCTTTCCTCCTGCTTGATAAGCACAACCAACACATTGAGAGACAAGCAAATCAGGCCAAAATATCCCCCCCCCCTCTCATTTTAAATTAGTTTGACCAAACACGGTCACCCTTTTTTAAAAAAAGCATCCCAAGATGTTCATCCTCATTTGGGCAGAAAAAACATCAAATGGTGGGCACTATTTCTGCCTAAAATATTGCATGAATTATAAAACTGCCAGCCAATCTTGCTAGCAGTTTGCCATACTATTTCTATACTCTGGACAAATTGATCCGCAGAGCCTTTTTCATAAGGCAGAGAGGCGAAAGTTGGCCATCATTAGTTCCTGGAAAGCACTGCTTATGTAAATTACTTAAAGCCGCTGGATGTTTCTATTTATTGGTGACCTTCAACAACACAGAGCATCAGGCTGTCAGGTCAGACATACTTCCCAAGTAGGTAAACACAGTAATGCCCATTCACACACAGTATGGGACTATTAAAAGAACTCAGTCTCACCCCCTGCTCCTTTAGAAGCGCTTAACACCTGTCAGCAAATATCTTTGGACCCAAAGTACTGTAATGCAAACATCACTGTCATAAGGAAGTAAATATGCTTCATTACAAACACAGCCACACACTTTGATAGCAAGCGTAAGGGACATCCTGGGCTGCTGGACTCTGCCCCTTAAAAAAACATGCACCAGCCATTTCAAGACAACGGGGAATCGCTGACGTGTCTGTCATGCACAAGGTCTGAAGAGGATGGGACAAACGTGCACAAACTGGAGAAAGGTATAGGAGATTGAACAGCATACGCTTGAGAGTCTTTCCAGGGAAGGAGCAAGTCAGTGTCTGGATCACAAAGTTGCACTTTAGCTGCAGTTATGCATGCAGTAGAGAGGCGGCCATCATTTAGCCTCTCTCTCGTTTAGGCCATGTCAACATAATGGCCAGACAGCGTATTTTTGTGTGGATATCCAAAGGCTCCCAACTTCAAGTTTAGGGTTTTATATCTGAGATTCCGGAGCATTCGAAGGTCTAGCCTGTTTAATCAGTGGTGATTTTGTCACCGTAAAGGGTATTTTCTGTCCGGATCAAGGCTTTTCAGCTAAGGTGAACCCTGTCTGTCACTGAAAATGCTTCATATCTCAGTCACACCTGAGCCAGTAGCTTCTTTCCTCACTAGAAATCCCTCAGAAGAACTTTCACTTAAAACGACACAAACATGGTTGCTCTATAGTAAAATGTTGCTCAGGCATTTCAGAAGTTTTTTTAATTCTTTCAAGAGGAGGTCCACCAAAACCCATCCATTTCAACCTTTAGGACTGGGTGGGAAACCTGCAGTCCTCTGCTGAATTTTATTGGTGGGAAGTCTGAGGTGGGGGTGGGGGGTGAGAATAGAAGGGCAGTGGGTGGAAAAATCAAAATGGTTACAGCAATGGAAAGGGGAGAGGAAACAGCGACCTGCTCCTCCCACAGCAAGCTGCTGGACAGGGAAAAGAAGGTAGGAGAGAAAGAGAAAGAAAAGGAGTAGCCCTGCGCATATATAGCTGTGGCCTTAACCCCCATTGGCATTCAACCCCTGAAAGATTACGCCAAAGGGAATGCAGCCCTTGACAGAAACAAGGTCCCCAATACCTGCTCTAGGATGTAGCTGAAGATGCAAGATCTTTAGAAAGGTTGAAGTGAAAAAAGAAGTTTGGGAACCACTGGCTTATGGTTTAAAAATATCAGGATTGATGAGGGGATAAACAAGATGCAAGGTTGTATTGCTTATTACAGTGGTACCTCGGGTTAAGTACTTAATTCGTTCCGGAGGTCCGTTCGGAACCTGAAACTGAAACTGTTCTTAACCTGAAGCACCACTTTAGCTAATGGGGCCTCCTGCTGCCGCCATGCTGCTGGAGCACGATTTCTGTTCTCATCCTGAAGCAAAGTTCTTAACCCGAGGTACTATTTCTGGGTTAGCGGAGTCTGTAACCTGAAGCGTATGTAACCTGAAGTGTATGTAACCCGAGGTACCACTGTATATGTATTCTTGCAATCTACTTTGAGGTTCAATGTCTGGATAGAAAAGCAATATATATATATCAAGAGAGAGAAATAACAAAAAACAATGTTTAATGCCTTTAAAAAAATGGGATGGGGGAAGAAGAAGAAGAAGAAGAAGAAGAAGAAGAAGAAGAAGAAGAAGAAGAAGAAGAAATAATCATCTTCTTGGCACTGCAGCGAAGGAATCCCCACTCAGTCCTGAGGTGATGGGGGAATACTGGTTATGTAACAGCACAGCAAGAATGCACTAATACTTGGGGGAGGGGGAGACATGGAAGCTCCCTTTTCATTTTGTCAGTGATACTGACAGATTGAGACAAGTGCAGCGCAAGGCCAAATGGAATTATGAATAATTCATTTTGCATGTCAACCTGGCAGCGACAAGATGAGTATAAAACTGCAAGAACTTCTGCGCTCCTTTTGAAGGGCACCGTGAAAACAACATCAACAAACCATGCAGTGATTGGGTTTGTATAATTTGAAAGGTGTTACGGAAACTGCAATCATAAAAGAGCTCAGCTGTGAATAGAGCAACTCCAAGTGTTTCAACAGGACAGATTTAGGTGTGCACAAATATTTCCTTGTGAATCAAACCATCGCAACAGTCACGCAGCATCTTAAAGACTGAACTATGTGTTGTGGGCATAAGCTTTTGTGGACTCGGGAGTCCGTATCTTATGATGCAATAAAATGGTCTTCCAGATGTGTAAGCATACACACTCTGGGTACAGAAAGATGACAATGCATGTGCGTGCACTATGCTTTCATTACAAAGTAATGCAAGCCATGGATGCCTTGCAGAATTATGCAGAACACAAATAAAGAGGACGCAATCAAATGAATACAAGATCCAATCAGCTTGGAAGTGACCTATTTCTGGCTGCTGTCCCCAAACAGCAAAATTAATAATGTTATGTGCCCTCCTCAACCTGCTGCCCTCCGGATATTTTGGAATACAATCATCCCCTTTCATATGCCATGCCGACTGGCACTGATTAAAATTGTGGTGCAAAATATCTGGTGGTTAGGGCCAGGTTAGGGAAGGGTGTTGTAAACACTGCTTTCTATAGCCACCCCAAGGATTTCAATGTCAAATCTACTAATGAATGCCAATACAGAGGCCTCAGTGTGAAGGAATTCCCCCTTTGATTTTTTTCTCTTCTTCTTCTTTTACTTGCTAGGTATATGGACAACTTTAAGGTCCTTTAGAGAACATATACCACTGGTTTAAGAAGGTATCAAATGGAGCTAAAAGTGTAATTTTCCTCGACGACAATAATTAGGATGATGTGAATTCATTTCTGTACTGCCAACTCATATAAAAATATATCAACGTAGTGTACAAAATCTCCATTAAAACCCTAACAAATTATGCCCTGCTTACTTTTCAGATCTTTGTGACCATTCCTAACATATATGGGGTGTGTGTGTGATACATACATATAAAAAAGGTTAAAAGGTAAATGACCCCTGGATGGTTAAGTCCAGTGAAAGGTGACTATGGGGTTGCAGTGCTCATCTCTCTTTCAGGCCAAGGGAGACGGCATTTGTCCACAGACAGCTTTCTGGGCAATGTGGTCAGCATAACTAAACCACTTCTGGCGCAATGGAACACCGTGACAGAAACCAGAATGCACAGAAACACCGTTTACCTTCCCACCGCAGTGGTGCCTATTTATCTACTTGCACTGGTGTGCTTTCAAACTGCTAGGCTGTCAGGAGCTGGAACAGAGCAACGGGAGCTCACCCCATTGTGGGGATTTGAACTGCCAACCTTCGCAAGCGTCTAGCACGGCAGGTGTCAAGCGGTAACATAGCAGGGCGCTTGCAAAGGGCCCATAACCCAGCAGGCAGAGTCACTGGCAAGATCCCTCCTTGTCATGGACAGGTTGGATGCAGAGGAATGATGGCAGGAATCAGCTCCTGAGCAGGCCTTGTTTCTTCTTCTAATAAACCTACTCCATGTGATTTATTGGTCCCTCACACTCCTGGGACCTGCTCATTTTCTTTACCATTGCAACCTACTCGTTCGGACAACAGAGGTAGTGAGAAGGGAGAAGCAATACATGTTACTGCCTGCTTACTCATTGGCTAGCTGCCTGGCAAGCAAGTGAATGGTAGTCATGATGAAGAAGGAGAGAAGAAACAGGAACAGCTGGTGCCGATGGTGGGGGAACTGGGAGAGTGGAAGGTTATGGACAGTGTCTTACTCAAGGCCCCTCCCAAAACCCATTGCATCGTGTGTTTTAAGAATGGATTTCAAAATTAATAAGCATTTGCTTTTTTTCTTAGTCTAGAAGCAGAAAGATAACAAGGCAAAAAATAAATAAATGCTGAGAACAATGCGAAGCCAATGAAACTAGCAGTCTGCATAAAATAGGAAGCTGGTGCTGAACAGCTGAACGTATGTATGGTGGTGGTAACAGGGATGGCAAAGCATCCCAATGCACTCAGTGGCAAAACACATCAGTCCTTCCATCTCGTGACCCTGAAGAAAGAGTAGATAAAAGAAACATCCAAAGGAAAATGGACTAGAAGGTTTCTGGGAGGTAAAAAGAGACGCCTCCGGCAGCTGAGCACAATCAGTTACAGCTTCTCACTCTTTGATTCGAAATGGATTGATGTGGGACTACGAGCTCAAGCATCACTTGATAACTCTTCTGCAGGTTCGCTCCTATCCACAGCTTCAGTGACGTATACGCCAAAGGAGAACAGCAAAAGAAAGTACTTCTAAATCTGCAAGGGGATTTGGTAATTTGGTGTCTCTTTTATGTGGAAGCTGTCAGAACTGTCCAGACAACCAGCGAGTTAACAAGTGGGCGCCTCTTTGCCCCTCTACATGCAAAAATGCAGCTAAAAGGAGTGCTTTGAGACCGTGTGGTGTAGGTTCTCTCTTCCCCAACAGCATTACTCACCTTCAAGTCCCGATGGACTACGCCCATCTGATGGCAGTGTAGCACAGCCTCCAGGATCTGCTGAATGCAATGACTGCATGCAAACACCAGGGGGCGTGTGTTAGTTCCAAGCCGTACACTCACTGTCTGTATACCCTCAGTGAGACTGGGTTATAGTGCAAAACCAGCAAACAGAGACTGTAACGCACAACCTCCGGAAATGGACCTGCATTCCTCGGCTAGAGTAGCTAACGTCCTCAGACGTGAGCGTGCTGCTATGAAGTAGCTCATTTTGATTTCAGCAGTGCTAAGGAGGAACGGCCCAAAATGGGGTCTACTTTTACAAACAAATCTCATTTTTGGCCATATATTTCATACACAGATGAAGAAATAACCTCCCAGAGCTATTTGCAAGCTTGTATTAAATATCTGGTGCTGTTTGTTCCTTCTATTTATTTGAAGGTGATGGTTCTTTTTGCACCAGCCACACTGCAGTTAATATTACATTTAGGGAGTAATGAGTTTTTAAGGCAAATCACTCACTCCTCATGGTTTCATTTAGCCGAGCGATTACATGCTTGCTCTTGCCTGAGGGTTTGTCCTACTCTAGCAGAGCAATGCCAAACCACTTGTTCTGCTACTATAACCCAAAGTCTCTGCACAGAAGTGGTGTTTTTCAAAATACCTGCAGGCTGACATACATCACAGCCAAAGTTTATGTGGCAGGTGCAAGCTCCTTCCAATGTTTGTGGTGATATCTATCATACCACAGAGATAAGTGGTGGTGGGGGAAATAAATCCTGGAAGGTCACTTTGTCTTGCCACACCTATTTCAGCTTCTACCGTGATGTATGCTAGACCTGTGACACTTGCAAACTTGAAAGCAGCACCATGCATTATCCATTTGTCATCCTGAGGATGAGAAAGGAAAGCGAAGGGGACTTCTCAGCCGAACCCACCCTTCAGCCTCAAGCCAAGAAAAGGAAAGGAAAGAGAGAGAGAAAAAACACTTCTTAGCCAACCTATGGGCACCAGATACTGACCTTCAGGTCTCTGTGAACTATGCCATTTAGGTGACAATGATTAACACTTTCTAGAATCTGCTGTATACAATGACTGCAGAGATACAAGGGCAGAATGGAAGGGAAAAAACATTTTAAAGGCACATAATCACATTAAATGCAAAAATCAAAATGAAAATAACTTGAAATTATAAAAATAATAATACTAATTAAATCACATTTTTGGACACATTTCAATTACACGCTGATCTGCAACACAGCAATGCTGTGTACAGAAATTTTAAGATTTACCAAAAAAAGAAAGAAAGAACATTTAACACATAACATGTGACATCATTAGACAGAATCCTTTGTCTTGTATTTCCCACTGACTGAATGGAGGGAATGTTAGTCAAAAATTGGCAATCTTTAGTTAAACAATTTTTTAAAAATTTTTGCAAATTATTTGGGTGAGTAGATGCTGCTTATTTTGGTAGTCCTTGCAAACAATGTAAGTGTTGTCAATGTGAATAGGATAGAGAACATGCATAAAAAAACTGGTCACTATGCACGTCATCAGACATTATGAAGACTGTGTACCACTGATTCTGCATATTGCCTAGTCCAAGGGTTCACAAACTGTAGTCTGTGAGCTTCTTTTAGATGGCCCGCGGCATGCCAGCACGAAATCTTTATACTGATTTTTAATTCTATTTTTATTGCTTCTTCTATTTCTTATGCTGCATTCTATTCTGCTATAATCTGAATTCTAAGGAAGAATGCAAACTGCAATACAATAACAGAAATGAAAGCATCCAGAATACAATTCAAAACCATAGAGCATCTATCACAGTGCACTGCAACTGTTATAAAGGGCAGAAAAACCATGAAGTATGTCCACCAGGAACACCAGCAATTCTAAGATGGTCAGTTGAGGGGAGTTTGGGAACCACTGGCATAGTCAATACATATATATGTTAAGGATGCTGGCAAATCACACTGTATTCTCAACTTGAAGACCATGGACATTCACTGGTTAATACATTGTCCCATTTGACTTGGAGGTTATACAAACTGACTGTAAAATATGTACAATACTTTGTTCACTCTCCTAATCTGTGCACATTCTCCATGGTGTCTAATGAGTGGCACAATGACTGGATTTTTAAGCACATGCGCTATCCAATCCACACTAACCTCAACATATTTAAGAACACAAACACACACACAAATACAAATTAAACACTTGTACAAGAGGAACAGAAAGGGAGAAGTACAAATTAAACAATAACTAAAAAAGGCACAAAATGTTGCCCCTGAATTATAAGGGGGGAAATCAGAAAACTATCAGTGCAATTCATTGAGGATCTGTAACATTTAATCTAGAACAGCTGTATGTTTAGCAGCCATGTCCAAAAGTAATAAAAGGAAGCCCAAACACTTTATTATGTTTCTTTAAACCATTGCATAAAGTATGTTTGCTCTTGCTAAGCACAGAGAACTAAGCTGTTATTTAAGATACAAATTAAGACACTTTGATTTGGGCACAAAAACACACAGTTTGTCATTTTACACATCCATATTTGAA
This sequence comes from Podarcis cretensis, assembly GCF_951804945.1. Taxonomy (NCBI): domain Eukaryota; kingdom Metazoa; phylum Chordata; class Lepidosauria; order Squamata; family Lacertidae; genus Podarcis; species Podarcis cretensis. The sequence continues at coordinate 27,197,686 of NC_137178.1, forward strand.
TATTTTTTTATCGATGTCTACAGGCCGAGAAGACCGAAAGCTTTTCCCAATGTTCTTAGCATATTTACAGCCAAGGTCAAACACACTGAAAATGCCAAAACGTTCATATGAATGAACAATAAGATTTTCAAATGAGGGGCTCAACAATGACCTATTTAATGCTTTGGCCCTAGATTCCCCCCCCCCAAAAAAAAAATCTCCCATAAGGAACTACTTGTTAAAAGTTAGGAAAAATTTAAAATCGCACTTTGACTTTGGGAATGCAAAAGGGCAAGAACGTATAGGTTTTAGAAAACAGTGAAAATGCCCTTTTAGATACACAGAACTGCATGTGCAATTCTCTGGGTTATGACCATTGTCTCCAATACCAGCAAACGTAACTGAATCTTAAGCCCTTGACCTCTGAAGAAGCAGTGTTTGATGATCAGCAGAGGTGGAAAGCAGACTTTATATCAGGGGTTCATAACCTGGGGTCCATGCATCGGCTTCATCAGGCAGTCCATGAACTGGGCACGTATGCCAAAATAATAAAATTAACTGTGCTAAATTTTGTATGTATGTGCATTGGGAGGGGGAGCTATCCACAGCTTTCATCAGATTCTCAGAGGGGCCCTTAACCCAAAAATATCTAAGAACCACTGCCTAGTCACAGAAGCTGCCTCCCCTTCTGTTTTGCACAGCAGAGTACAGAGAGGAAAGAGGGAGTGGTTTATCTTCCTGGACGGTGCAACAGGAAGAAACCCAAATCCAGCAATCAAAGTATTTTCATCTTGAGCGTCCCTGAGCGAAGGAAGCACCTGATGGGGACTGTGTGCTCAGGCTAGAAAGACAAGCAAGTAGATTTCGATCTATTGGCACTGTTCTCCTCAAGGCCAAAATGTTCTCTGAAAGGGATTATTTGTACCAGTGGGCACCACTCACTGAGACTGAAAGGACTGTTTCAGATATTATCACCCACCCATGCCACTTTCTGGAGCTCCCTGTAAAATGGCAATTAGTTAATGTGGAAAGAGGCTTAGGAACACTGTGGTGCCCAGGTGAGATCACCAGCATGCTGAAATGTGTTCCCCCCTGCAGGAATCACTCAACCACTTCCATGTGCTTTATATAAAAACTGAGAAAACAGCAGGAATGGATTTTTGTGTGTGGACAAGCATGAGAAGTGCTCATCACAGCAATAAATGTGGAACTCCAAATTTCAATGGAGGAAACTAGATGGGTCTGTTGGGCTAACTGAGAACCACACTTTCCTAGCAAAAAAGCATTGTGTAAGAATAATATATGAATAATATTAAAGTTCTGGGACAGTGTGATTTCCCCTGCCAAAAGGTGCACTAGATGAAGGGGAAATACTTTGATCCTTTAAAGGTAAAGTTAAAGGGACCACTGTAACATTTCAATGTTTAATGTTTAATAATAAGTAAGTAAAGGTAAAGGTCCCCTGACAGTTAAGTACAGTCTGGGGTTGCAGCGCTCATCTCACTTTACTGGCCGAGGGAGCCGGCGTACAGCTTTCGGGTCATGTGGCCAGCATGACTAAGCCGCTACTGGCAAACCAGAGCAGCGCACGGAAACCCCGTTTACCTTCCCACTGGAGTGGTACCTATTTATCTATTTGCACTCTGACGTGCTTTCGAACTGCTAGGTTGGCAGGAGCTGGGACCGTGCAAAGGGAGTTCACCCCGTCGCGGGGATTTGAACCGCCGACCTTCTGATCGGCAAGTCCTAGGCTCTGTGGTCTAGACCACAGCACCACCCACGTCCCAGACTAAACAGCAGACTAAAGCCACCATCCTTATAATGAGTGCATCATCAAACTAGGGTTGCCCAATAAATTAATGAATTCCTTGCATGGCAAGCTGATAATGTTTCCCACTTTTAAGTCAGTACTGATGGCAAACCCCAACCATCATTGTATTATGGTGCCAAATACCACATTAAAGGTAAATAAACAGCAGTTAAAAGCCTTGAGATCCAGCACTTACCTTGCATCTGCTTCACTGTAATATTCTCTTGCAACAATATCCTCAAATAATTCACCTCCAGTGACTCTGTTAATGATATAAAGCATTTTTTTTATATCAGACAAAATAATCGAGAATCCTACGTGTGAGAGAATTCTATACTGCCAAAGTATTCAAAGTGTTGCAAAAGTACTGAATCATGGATTATCCTCACACATAATGGTTCACACCACTGCAACTATTGGTGCATAGATTTGCAGGATACTGGATATTGTAGTAAATGAGGTATCTGGTCTTGCAGACCATTTTGCAAAGCGCTCTGCAAGACCCACTGCAGCAAAAAAGAAGAAGAAGAAGAAAAAGGATTGCCTAATCTCACTGTGGTGTCAGGTGATTGACAGGTGGGCGGCTCCCATCCACCTGCCAAGCTTGGCCTGCAATGGATGGGGGAGATAATTATCTACCCCACCAGCCAGATCCAGTTACCCATCCCTGATAGATAAGGTGTGAAGCAGCCCTTTGGGATGTTGACCTTCAGCCACCTGCTGTTCTGGCCTCGTCACTGAGATACTTGTATGCAATACCAAATAGTTCCAGTAAGTTTTATTCTCCTCGGTTTCCCCCCCTAACGTGAAGGAAAATCACTTACATTATGATGGGCTTTCATTATGGGATCTTCGTAACACAGAAATGCAGGATCTGGTAAGTAATTAACCTCTCTATTATGGGTGTCCACTTTTAGTAGAAGAGGCACAATAACAACTTGAAAGGATTTATATCACACTAATGGCCACTCCATCCGCTCGGTTGACAGACAAGCTCCATTTGGCTTTTCCTCAATTGTCATCTATCTGTTCCATCAAGCTACAACAAAGGGAGAAGTTGGGAAGCCAAACCACTCTCTCAGCTTGGCTGAGAGAACAGCTCCATTTGGCTTGGCTTCTCTCTGAACTGTTGCCACTAAAGCTCATCATTGTAACGGAACCTGATCACTGTAGGAGTATTTTAGCTTTAAGGACTGATGCCTGAGTTTGCTTGAATTCCAGTGGTACCTCGGGTTATGTACTTAATTCGTTCCGGAGGTCCGTACTTAACATGAAACTGTTCTTAACCTGAAGCACCACTTTAGCTAATGGGCCCTCCTGCTGCCGCTGCACCACCGGAGCACAATTTCTGTTCTCATCCTGAAGCAAAGTACTTAACCTGAAGCACTATTTCTGGGTTAGCCAAGTCTGTAACCTGAAGCGTATGTAACCTGAAGTGTATGTAACCCGAGGTACCACTGTATTCCTCTTCCCTCCTCCTCCTCCCTTTTTCCTTCTGTGCTGCATTTTTTAGCTGGACAGAGGCACGAAAAGCAGGAGGGCTATTGTTCCTGCTCACAGAGACACCTGTTTGGCCACTCTGTTAAAGGAAACGTTTGTCTGATCTATCACGTCTCTGCTAATGTTCTTATGACTGTCTTATTTGTTATTGATCTTATGGAAGTTGATCCAAGAGCCTTTTTGGCTGAAGAGCTGAGCAAAAATGCTTTAAACAATAGATTTGCCTGTCCCTGTGTGGCCTTTCAGTCTTCACACTATCAATTTATTCTTCTATTTCTGATTGCTCCACTGGAGATACTAAAGTATTTCCCAAATAAAGAGGAAAAACTGCTTATAAGAAAGAAGACATGCAGTCTAAAGTAAGTTTGCGTAAACACCTCACTATGGCTGAATTTTCACTTCAACCAGCTCACTATGGATTTTGTAATAGCTTTACAGTGATACTTATAGAAACAGAATCATGTATACACAGGCAACCCCCTCCCCAATCTTACCACTTTCAACATTTCATTGTGAAAATAATTCTTTTAAAAACAAAACAACCACACACACACACAAAAACATAGCTGAATGACTATCCAATAAGGGAACAAAAACTTTTCACAATAAAAGTGTCTATTTAGTAAGCTGACTGTTTTAATATTAAAGTTTCTTGTTTGCTAGGTTTTAAAAAAACACATCAAAATGTGCTATCCAGAGAGGTTGAAATGAGAATTTTAAAAGTCAATTAACTAACATCTATGACCTTTGCAATTTTGCTCCAGTGTTTCTTGACAAAAAGAAATGTGCTCCAGAAGTGAGAAGCCCAATGTATTTCTTTTACAAAAATAGATTTCAACACTGGGCATAATTAGGCAAAACAATAGCCTTCTGACTTAAACTGCAGCTACATGTTTTTACATTTGGTGGCCTCTCTCTTCCCGTAACAGCATGGCATTTCACTGAATAATATGCTATTACATAAATCTTTCATAAATGCAGTCTTGCTAAACAAAACATTTCATACTCTCTTCTCATCTTTACCAGCAATTCTTGTGCTTTTTCGGAATGTTTCCCAAAAATAGGACCTTAGACTGTAACAGAACACCATTTCCTCACATTCCTCACTGAACAGTTTTGTAATACTGGTACATGTTATTCAGAAGGTATCTGGCATTTCTCTGTCTCTTATCAAGGCAGCTCACATAATTATTAACTATGATCCAGTTATGTTCTAATGCCTTGTTCACAATTCAGCACACTGGAGAATAAGGTAAAGGTAAAGGTACCCCTGCCCGTACGGGCCAGTCTTGACAGACTCTGGGGTTGTGCGCCCATCTCACTTAAGAGGCCAGGGGCCAGCGCTGTCCGGAGACACTTCCGGGTCACGTGGCCAGCGTGACATTGCTGCTCTGGCGAGCCAGAGCCGCACACGGAAACGCCGTTTACCTTCCCGCTGGTAAGTGGTCCCTATTTATCTACTTGCACCCGGAGGTGCTTTCGAACTGCTAGGTTGGCAGGCGCTGGGACCGAGCAGCGGGAGCGCACCCCGCCGCAGGGATTCGAACCGCCGACCTTTCGATCGGCAAGTCCTAGGCGCTGAGGCTTTAACCCACAGCGCCACCTGCGTCCCAACCATGAGTTGTAGATAAGGTTTAATTTCTCCAACAGCCCACACATCCACACAAGGGCAGGAAACCATATTTTGCCTTTGATGTGTGAACCAGATCAATGAGGATGCTCTGCAACTAACTAACACTGGAGAATAGCCTGGGCCAATTGTTTAAGCAGAGAACTGAAACAACAAAGGTAACCCTAAGGCTTCTTTAACAACATTCAGAAGTTTTATTTAAACCGTCTCACAATGCCTGAGCTGGGCTATGCTGGCTAGCTATGCCCCTGACACTGTGCAAACTGGCTAATCTCACATCTGCAGAGATGGAGGAGGCTTTGTATGTACAGATAATCATACAATAGCTCAATCTTTGCAGAAATTTATGCCAGGGGGTATGGCTAGCCAGCATGTGTGACGTTGAGGGAATGCATATTTTGCACAGTCCCACTCAGATGAATACATGTGTAGGGCTTCTGAACAGGCGTGTATTTCCAAAGAAACCCCTTTAAAATCCATTAGATCTACTTCTATGCATACAATTGACATGGGGGAGCCCTCGTTCAAGTTGTTCTTGAATTTGCAATTGGAAACATGGACCTTTCATATGCAACTTCTACTTTCTTTGGACACAAAGGGGAAGAAATTCACGTGCAACAAATAAAAATTTGCACACTATGCAAGGACAGGTTGGAAATCTGCAAGAAAAGTGATCCTTCTGTACTCAGTTAAAGGGAATTTGAATTTTTGTGCATGCTTAGGTCTGGTTTCAGATCACAGCCTCTTTACATAGATGGTATAGATGAATGCTTCACTAACCATTTAGGCACACTTTGCTTCTCAGATCTATAGGTTATCATGAAGTGTAAGTGAAAAGGGCTATTTGCTATTTTAGAACCAAAAATTGGTTCTTAAAGGCTGCCTGTAGGTGCAAGAAGATTGTGAAAGCACTCTACAAAAGTAGGTACGTTAACTGAATTACTTACCGTTAATAAAATATGTTAAAACCTTATCTTTGCAGCACTTGATATCCTTTCATAAGTGTACGCCCCTTCAACTTGGCAACAAAGATTTGTACATAGGTGCATAACAAAATTTAATACAACTTTGCTCAAATACTCCATCATATAAGCACTGAATCAAAAGGGGTGCTGTACTGTTTTCTATTCTGTTCCACAGCAGGCATCGATGCCATTTGTATTACTGAAATAACATGCTTCCAAGATGGAAGAACTGAAGTAATACTGATAATCTCTTTACAATGGTTAACTAGTCAGGAGCTGGCTGGCTTGTTTGCTTGTTCCTGCTTCTGGTGCGAAATAAGATTGGGGAGACCATTTGAAGCAGGTGTGCACAATGGTTGAAACAGCAAAATGAGTGGTAGGCACAGCCCACCTTCCACAGCCTGATACAACCATTCTTCAAGTTGCCCTGCAAACTGATGGGGACATTGCTTGCTCAGGGGATGATTTGAAGGGCTGCTGGTGGGAAACCTGCTGTTTAGGAATTATCCTACTCCTTGCGGAAGGACCTGTGGGGCATGAAGGTCTCCTACACTGCATGGCTTCTTGCCCAACAACAGTTTTCCCCCCATGAGAAACCCTTAAAGGAAAGACAATTATTTTTGGGCGAGCATTCATTTTTAATACTCACAAAAGCCATCCAAACTTCGAGTCCTCAAAGGGAACACTTACAATTAGTGATCAAAAGCCAATCATTTTTGATTCAAACACTGAGAACTACATGCAACCCTAGTGTGAATACTGTACTCCCTTACCATTATTTCTTGGCTACAACTGTGGAACTGTTTCAGATTAACACTGATTTTAGCCAACAAATACTACAGGTGTTTGTAGTACCTGAAGTATACAGTGGCTTGGAGAGGGAAATCCCACCAAACCTGTCTACCAACTGGATAGTAGGTTTAATGCTCAAGTTTCAAGGGAGAAAATTACTGGGTGTATGTATGCCTTATCAGCAAGACAGGAGAACCCTTGCACACACACCCATAAGAATACACAGTGCTTTATCGTCCTTCTCTCCTTCATTCACACAGAATCTCAGCAAGAAAATTAACTTATATTTCCATTTTACAGTTAGGCAGCTGAAGTTGAGAAAGTGCATCTCACTCAACACCATCTGCTGAATCCATAGAAGCATTGGAACCAAGATCAAGAAATGGGTTAACCACTTAAGACATTCAGCTTCAGTGGATCTCAATATGCAATTAGATATAATTTATTCATCCACTACCATGACATGATCCACATATGCCTCCTTTTTACCTGTCAAATATTAGGAACACAGAGAATACCCCCAGGGTCTTTGTGGGCTCTCCCCACACCCCAGTCTCATTCTTTAGAAAAAGAGCTTCGTGCAGTATGTAGCAAGCAGACATACTTACAAATCGAAGACTAAGTAATGAAATCCTTCTTCTGATATGCTGTCATGAAGTCGCACTGTAAAAAAAGAAAGAAAAATGATACTCTTTCTCTTTGACTCTTTTGTTTAATTCACCTTTCTGGATAATTATCTCCCATATTTGATAATTAATTTTTCCTTTTTTATGTAAAAAAGATAGAGCTGTTCTTTGTCTTCCCTTTTCAATCCATTTTTACAGAACCTTTCTTTCTTCCTATATACAGAAAGCACTCCATCTAATAGGTTTGTATCTCTTTCCTTGCACTATACCAGCCTTTTCCAACCTGGTGCTCTCTAAATGTTTTGAACTACCTCTTCTATCAGCTCCAGCCACCACAGCCAAGACTGTGGAAGTTGATGGGAATTGTCAAAACTATTTAGAGGGCACTAGGTTACAGCTGTCACCCAACTATATTACAAATTTGTAGCATATTAGCCATATTTCATGAATGCTACTAACTAATATCTATTTTATTCAAACATCTTTTGGGTACATAAGTCTTGCTGGGGAAGAACTTCAATGGTGCTGGATAGAAAGCTGATGTATTAAGGGAAATGTTTTTGCAGATTCCATTAAATGGGAATCAGCACATAAAATGTTCCAAGTGGCAACAAACACTGGATTGGGAATAGAATAAGCTGTTCAACAATTACCTTAACAACCAAGACACCCAGGAGAATAGTATGCCTTTGTTTCACTATCTTTCCCAACCTTCACTGTGAATTAGTCAAAAGCACTTTGTTTTTATCAAGAAGGAAATGAATACAGAACTCAGTGCATTTTAGTTCATAATAGGAAGCCATATCAGGACACAGTTGCTGTTGTTCGCTGAAGAGCTACTACGTAGAAAGATTATTTCGAGCACTGCCCTTTCCTATTTTTCAAGAATGAGCTACCAGCCTCCATGCAGACCTCATTTCAGATGCCCAAGCAGCTGATCTGAACTGGGAAAGAAGCAATTAGTCTGTCAAATGCCCGGTCAACTCCTGTCAAACAGAAATGCACACATATTCCTTTACAAAACCCACTTCTATTTAAGTGTTGACACCTTATACCTTGAAAGCATTAGAAGAACACACTTTTAAAGGAAGTGGAAGCTGCCTAGCAAGTTAGGTGTTCGGTAACAAAAATGCTGATTGCAGCTCCGTGCCAGTAAGGCAAACGTTACGCTTTCTGGGCAACCTGACCTATAACAGGTGCTTTGCTATAAGACCCTTGCAACACATATCATGAGCACTCAAACTACAATGTAGGAGTTCAACTGTTACGACAGTCCAAATAGCATGCTTGTATGGAAATTTCCCTTGTTGGAGGACTACTGAGGAGTGCTCAGCTAGAAAAGCAAGAAATGATAGGAAACACACAAAGGGGGGGGGCATCCTGCAGCCTGTGTGCACTACTTTCCCCACCAACGCTGATCCTTCAAGTTTGAATGGTCCGCAGGCAACTTGAACAGCAGGGTTTATAAAATTAGGAATTGTATTTTGGGTGGAGGGGGAAGTATAGAGATTTTTCTTCCTCTCTCCTAATAGTAGAGCTTGGGATCACCTAAAAACATTCCTCAGCATTAGGTTCAGAACCAACAAAAGGACTATGTCACACAATTCCTAATTAACTCCTTGAATTCACTGCCAGAGAATGTGAATATAGCCATTAGCCTAGATGGGTGAAAAAACACCCTTTAGACAAATACATGCAGGAGACAAAGACTGCTAAATGAGCCTTCGATGTTCAGATACATCATACCTCTGAAATGCCATATGGTGGGGAGTGAAAGGATTATTTTTAAAACACACTTCAATGATGATGTTGATGAAAAAATGCAGTCAAACAAGGACAGCTGGAATCAGCTGCAAATTTTGGAGCAGGGTTCAGCTAACCAGTCCTGTCAGTGGAAGCCCTGCAGAAAGACTTCTGGTTGTGCAATGGGGCTTACCCCTCTTCTCCCCCTGTACCCCCCAAATTGACGCTTTTTTTTGGAAGCGGGGACAGGAAAACCTTCAGAGAAGTGCATACGGGTGGGTGTTGTTCCATATGGCAAGCTGGAATATGTGCACAGACAAAACAATGTGAAGAACGCAATGCTAAATTCCATCCTTGGGCTGCACCCAAAGGGTGCCCCCCCCCAAAAAAAACCCCCTTTCAAGTCATTTGTACTTTGACTGATTGAACACTGAGACTGTTGATTATATGAACTTCACAGTAAAAGGAACACTTGTGTATTTTATGGTATTATAGTAAATTTCAAGAATTGCATTAGTGATGTAAGCCATGTCAATGTGACTCTTATTTTTGTTCTAATAGCTATGCTATGGGATTTTTCAAAACCATGCTGAGCACACATCAGGAAAATGTGTAGGGTGCATATTTAGTAGCAGCTTCTCCCTTTGTGTGTGGGGTGGGTGGGTGTGTTTTTGAATTAAAGGCAGAAACCACAAAACCAAAGCATTAAGGACAGAACTGCACCTGAAGGTTCTTAAATTGTATCTAACAAAAGAAAGGATTAACATGTTCACAATAATCATTGCTCAAGCACAAAGGAGTAACAGGAGTCGTCCCAGCATCATACTATAGCTTGTTTTTTTTTCAGGTAGTTCCAGGATCTAAACCTGAGTTCATTGGTAAATAATATACACGTCTCCATTGGTGCTTTTTCATTAGTGATTGGTTCTTGTACCTGATGTAGTACAGTAATAAGGGAAGTTGTGTTACTGAAGAGGCAGCAGCTTTTAACCACAAATGAGACCAAGCTCTGTGATCACTTTCACACAGCAGTGATGTGAAGTTTCCACGAGTTGCCTTTTCTAACCTAGCATGGAGTTATGTTATTGCTCTGACATGCAAGAATGCATCTCACCACATCCTGCAAAATCTTTTGAACTCTGGGTTGAGTCAAGTCAAAACGAGCAGCGATAGGAACAGCTTTGAACATCTGCAAGAGTGCATTCTGCCAGCACAGACTTATAACGTCACTGAGAATTCTGTTCCGTTCCTAATTCCATTCATAGAAATGTGTTTCTACCAGAGTATTCAAGCATATCACCAAAGTAATAATGATACATTAGATGTGAGGCAGACCTTGGGTATTGTTGCACACATGCATTTGTTCACAACTGGACAGTTTAAGGTGATTTGTCTTGAGCACAATTTTGAGGAAAAACATCAAGGATATAGATATTGGGGGAGGTGGGAATAAGCACTGGGGGAGTGCAAACACATGAATGTTTACAGTGGTACCTCAGGTTACATACGCTTCAGGTTACAGACTCCACTATCCCAGAAATAGTGCTTCAGGTTAAGAACTTTGCTTCAGGATGAGAACAGAAATCAGGCTCTGGCAGCGCAGCAGCAGCAGGAGGCCCCATTAGCTAAAGTGGTGCTTCAGGTTAAGAACAGTTTCAGGTTAAGTACGGACCTCCGGAACGAATTAAGTACTTAACCCGAGGTACCACTGTATTAGTTTGCCGTTTGGCACCTTGGAACTGGTAACATTAATATATTTATTCAGATGCAGACTCCATCCCAAGTCACAATTCTAAGTTTTTATTATCAATGAGAATTAAAGCAAGTGAAGAACTGTTTTACCACACAAAGAATTTTGTAGTGACAGATTATAGATGGTCTTTTAACACTTAACAGAATGTGGCAATTCCGTGATTTTTTTAAAATAGGAAAGTAAGCGATTTTGGAAATCCAAATCTTTAGAGATGATGTCCGTCCAAAATTTCTAAAAAAGTTGTCTACTCATTAAAAATATTACCATTGTCTTCTTATTAAATTCCAGGACCAGATGAGATAGCCATGCTGACAGCAAAACAATAAAGCACAATCTGGTACACATAAAACACCAAAGCCCAATTAACATAGCAAAATGTATTTCTTCCTCTCCAAAGGCAGACACTAGGCATTCAGGAGTGTTTAAAAAAAAACTCCATTTGCCTTCGTTACTAAAACCCTATTCAGTCTTGATCATCATTAATTGGAGTCAAGATATCTTTCATGTACAGTCATACCTTGGTTTTCGAACACAATGCGTTCGACAAGTCCGTTCGACTTCTGAAACCAAGGCGCGGCTTCCGATTGGCTCCCAGTTGCGCAGGCATGCCAGAAACAATAGCGGAAGCCACATTGGACAGGCAGCTTCCAAAAGAATGTTCAAAAACCGGAACATACACTTCTGGGTTTTGAGCATTTGGGAGCCAAAACGTATGAGTACAAAGGCATTCGACAACCAAGGTACGATTATGTCACCAGTTTTTCTCTCTCATATACAGGGTGAGCCCTTTAAAAGAGTCCCCATGGATACAGAGTACACATGCTCCATAGGGCCTCTTTTAAAAGACTCACCCTCTATATACAGTACTGGGTGATATTCAACTAAGTCAGACTCAAAGGAGTCTCACTTAAGCAAAGTTAAGTTTATTAAGGATTATTTTAAGCAAACAAATGAGAAACCAATTTTTATGTTTTAGCTGCTGTTATTGTGTTTTTAAATTGCTTTGTTCCATGTTTCTTTATCTTCAGTGTAAGTCTAAGTGGCATGCAGACATAACTGCTGTGGAACTGATTAGAAGAGTGAGCACAGTGCTATTAAATTCAACTGTAAATGAACAATTAAGACAAAAGTCCAACACAGTCATGTTTATTTCAAGAGAAAGCTTCTGATGAGGGAATTGTTAAAAAGAAAGTTGAAAAAAAAGTTAAGAGGGTTAAATTTTCCCAGAATGCTTGGGGGTTAGCCAAAACTAATAAGACGCTCAAGTAAAATGTACAGTACAAAGAATGAAGAATACCACAAAGTCCAAGAGGACACTAGAGTGGTTAATGAGTAAGGAAGCTGGTAGACAGTCAAGACCTTTTCTGAGGAAATGAAAGTCTTGGTCAAATAAGGGCAACAAAAGATCACAAATGGCAAAAGCACACAATAAAGAACAAAAGGAAAGAATTTGAGGAATTAAACATATTTAAATACATCAGAATCTGGCAACTAACCAAGGAGGTGGTTTGACCTTTGGCTGACAAAGGTGCTACAACTGTCTTGGAGGAGGATAAGGAGATTGCAGAAAAACTCAATAAATTCTTTTGATCTCTCTCTTAAACCATGGAAAACGTAAGGTAAAGATACCAGTAACTGAACTGACGTTTCCGGGAAGACAGCCTAAAAATCTGAGGCAAATAGTGGTGTCAAGAGATTAAATTCCTTGCTGACAAATTAAAAAATAAGAAACCACAAAATCCTTTCGGTATCTACTCTGGCGTTTTTAACGAATGCAGAACGACCTACGGATGTCCTCTGTAAGGTCAGGAAACAACGCCATCCACTATGCCAAATGCATAGAACTACATTCAGAGTCTCTTCTCCATGGGTTCAGAAACCATGATTCCTCAAGGTTCCCCATATGCACTGAAACCTTCCTACAAGGAGGAGGAATCTGAGGCCTTTCCAAAGTTGTGGTACCACAACTTGTATTATCACTGACTACTGTCTATGCTGGCTGGAGCCTGCCACTGCAACATTCACTGGTTGCTTCACTTTGTGTGCTATGGATTGCAAGTTTGTGGGAGATTTTCTGTTGTTCGGCTCTAGTGTTTGCTTTAACAAAATGTATAGGTGTATATGCTCTGAGCTTTTGTTTCTTTTCGTCTTTTCGGGTTTTTTTTAATATGGAAAGAAACTATTCTTAAAAGTGCCATGCTTTCCCAAACGCACATTAAACACAAGATTTCACCATAATTTTCAACCTATTTTGAACATGCAAATATTGTTGAAACTACTTTTCTGCAATAATCTATGCAAATTCCTAATGAAGTGAGCATTTTAACAAGTTATATTTCGTAGTCATACAAGTAATTGAATTTTTTTTTTAAATCACCATAAAATTACTAGATGGCAGTGCTTTTCTTCTAGGGGAAAAAAGGCGCCAAGTACAGTGGAACCTCGGTTGTTGAACGTAATCCGTTCCGGAAGACCGTTCAGCAACTGAGGTGCAATTGCCAGTCGGCAATTGCAATGGAGAAAATGGAGAAACACACTTCAGAAGCTGTATGACTTCCGAGGCACATTTTAAAACTGACTTTCGAGGTGCATTCACTTCTGGGTTGTTGGCGTTCGAAAGCCGAAATGTTTGATTTCCAAAGCGTTCAACAACTGAGGTTGCACTGTACTAAGTACCCTTGAGTACTCCCAGAAAGAAAGCACTGCTGAACGTTGTAACTGAAAGCATTGTAGGCCAATCTGCTCCAGAAAGGAGTATTTTACATTTCATTCTCCTTAAAAAGTTTAAAACGTAAGAGAACAAGTTACTATATTCTGCTGGAGTAAAAGTAAATGAATCAGTACTTCACAATAACAGCATGCCTACTTGTTATTCCAAAGCTTTAAAATTCAAAGCACCCAGCACACTACCAGCGCTAAATAAATTGTTGTAAAAGCTGTGAATAGGGTGGCATGTTTAATAACAAACTGCAGGCAATGAGATAGTTAGATCCTGAAGATTTCTGGCCGAGGAAAGACATGTAAAGACTTTGCATTCCTCCCCACCCTCTCAAAAGAAAAAGAATCTAAGTGGGGTTTTTTCCATTCTTGAACAAGGAAGGGAAACTTGTGGTCCTCCAGATATTGCTATGCTAAACTTCCATCATCTCTGACCACTAGCCGTGCTAGCTGGGAATATTGGTAATATAGAAATATCTGAAGGGCCACAAGCTCCCCATCCCTGAACTAGAATGTAGAGCTCATGGGCGGAACAGGCATTTCCCCCCTTATAAATACAAGGAAGCACAGGCTACTTGCTTATATATTCACCAAGCATGTTTATGTGGTGAGCCTCTTTTACTTATACAAATCCTTTTACTTGTGACCATCCACGTTTTAAATATCAGCACACTTAAATATTCTGGGGAACAACTCAGCCCACTAAAAATATTTTTTCCAAGTACATATAGTTGCATCAAGAATAATTACACTCTAGAGCATGTTATCAGTAGGAGATAATTGGTTTCCTTGGGTATAAGCCAAAAAGCTAAGTGCCTTCAAATCCCCAGGAACAATAACCGGCCTTTTGTTGTTCCATTTGGAAGTTCTCACTTGATAGCATTTGGGGTTTGCTTTCAATACACTTTAACCATGTCTGCAAAGAGTATTCTTGTACAGTGGTGCCCCGCAAGACGAACGCCTCGCAAGACGGAAAACCCACTAGACGAAAGGGTTTTCCGTTTTGGAGGCGCTTCGCAAAACGAATTTCCCTATGGGCTTGCTTCGCAAGACGAAAATGTCTTGCGAGTTCCTGCGGGTTTTCCCCCCTCCCCCCCCTTTTCCTAAGCTGCTAAGCCGCTTATCAGCTGATCCGCTGATAAGCCGCTTAACAGCTGATCGCTAAAAGCCGCTAAACCGCTAATAGCGCTAATCCACTAAGCTGTCAATGGACTTGCTTCGCAAGACGAAAAAACCGCTATACGAAGAGCCTCACGGAACGGATTAATTTTGTCTTGCGAGGCACCACTGTACACAACACCAGGTGAAAAGACCAACATTCTAAAAGCCCTTACTCAGGAGGCGGTCCTGTGAATTTTGGCAGGATTTTCTCGTGAATAAGGGAGTTCGTGTCTTTAGTCTCAAAATTAACCATCAAAATAAAAAGGCTAATAGCAGGAGGAGTGTAACATGGGAATCATTGAAATACCTTTTCAGCAGATCTAAGCCATGGTCCAGTGACCTGAGTCTAAAATGGTTAGTTGGAGGATAACAACGAATTAAGAAATTTGGAGGGCTCTGGTCTTGCTTTTAAGCGATATCTTGTAGCAGGAACCCCCCACCCCAATCATTCAGTTTGTACAAACTTCACACACACACACACTCCCACTCCCACACTACATACGCTACGCTTCTGTTATAAATTCATAGAAAATCAACCATACATTGGTTTTGCACTGTTCCACTTTTATTTTACTCCATGAAGGAAGGATTACAAAATGGGGAAGGTTAAATCAACCATACATTGGTTTTGCACTGTTCCACTTTTATTTTACTCCATGAAGAAAGGACTACAAAATGGGGAAGGTTTGATACAGGGCAGCCATAATCCCTTCACCATCCCAGCACATCCACAGGAGCCCTGCCCAGTTGCTATGCCAACCCTGATGGTCCTAGACAGAAGACAATCAAGATCACAAAGAACTTGCATATGGGAGTGGATTCAGCATGGACTGAAACAAAGGACAATGATCAGATCTTCCCCCTGGGGGCAGGAAACTGCCAACTCCCCTTTGTCTCCTGGAAGTGACTCATGGGGAAGGGGAAAGGGGGAACCAGCCAGGTGACAAGACACCGCAACTCCTCCCTCAACCCCTCCTTTCTGTAATGTATGCATGATGTTTCTGGGGGTGGGCATGACCTAGAGGAGGGGAATTTCAAAAGTTTTTATAAGGTCTTGCACACCATTTTTGTGGGTCTTTCCTCTCACCTGCAAGTGAGGGGAGCACCCTGTTGCAACAGTCAATAAAGGCCAAGCCTACAGGCTGCTGATTTGCTCCAATTTACTCTGGTTGGTGTCTTTACTTTTTGTCCAAGGGAGCCCTCAGATTTTTCCAGTAACAATCTAAACATCTAAGATGAAGCTGAGGCTAGAAATAGCTTCTGCTGATGAAAGAAGTTGGCTATACTTAGAAGTGAGAAAGAAAAGATTCTTAACGAAGAGGTTAAAAAAATAATTTCAAATAATATTTCATTTTTGCATTTGTAGAATTGTACAGGTTGGAAGGGGCCCTGAGGATCCTCTAGTAGTCCAAACCCCTGCAATGCAGGACTAAGCAGTTGTCCCATGCAAGGGTCAAACCTGCAACACTGGCATTATTAGACCACACATGTGCTGCTTTCAAAAATCCGAGATCAGTCAACACAGAGAAAGACTGTGGCTCAGCAGCAGAACATCTGCTTATCATGCAGAAGGTCCCAGGTTGAATCCTCAGCATTTTCAGGAGAGGCTGGAACTTGAATCTGTGATGAAAGCTGTAGCTTCAACAAGGATGTCCAGGTCTGATGGTTCCTTAGGATCATCAACATATATGAAGATTTGCTGGTAGGGTAGGTGGGGGTGGCAGCTCTCCTTCCTCCACATCTGAGGAGACCTCAGGTTTCAGGTCTGGGCAGGGCCGAACCCTGACATAAACTTGCACACAGTGTTTAAAGCAACAGCACTTTCACAGAGACAGACTGGCAACTATTATTATATCATTGTTAAACGAAATCCATACAGAAACAGAAAATAAACCTTTGCAAATACATTTTGCAATCATGTGTCTGCAAATGTGAGTGCTAAGGGGAAGGCCTCTTCTATTGATATAGTCAAATCTTGTTTACCTTGGCCCCTTAATATTTTCAGTTTATTCACAAGTTTTTCATAAGTAGGGCAGAATTTCTTAAATGGGCATAGCTTTTTCATAAATAGGCCAGAATTCATCCCCACTCCCCTTCACATTTACACACACACAACGTATGAAAACCTTTGTGAAGTGACACTTTTTAGAACCTGCTCAGAGGATGCAAGAGCATTTGTCTTAGGACGAAGGGAGGAAAACGGGCTGTTGCTATATTTGGTATTGTACTTCCAGTTATCAGTGCTCTGCAGCCAATTCCCACACAACAATGTCAGAAGCCGAATTTTCACTAACCCAGATAAAGGAAATGCTTCCAGAATCCATCAAACTGACAGCTGGCAACACGAATGTTCAATGACTTAATAAAGCACGAGGGTGACAGAAGTGAAGTCTCACATTGAGCTGGCACCTCCTTGCTGGTTTCAGTTCAGCATTGCATTGTGCATATTGAGGAGTTCCATGTACCACTTTCTTATTTTTCTTTTTCCCCCAAATAGAAAATAAAATGATTTGCAGAATGCCCGCATTCACAGTTTTCATTTCAGTAATTAAGACATCTCAGTCACTTATCTGCATGATCCTGTGTGATGGCAAGCCTATTTCTAACCTGATTTAAGAGTTTGACATTCATTTTCTGTTCTGACTTGTTGCCAGACCTCTTTGAGGTGTTCCCTCAAAGATGGAACAGTATACAACTCCTAATGCCTTGCCAGTACAATTTTAGTCATCACTAGTACATTCATAGTAACATTCCTATATAAGTCTGACCTGGTTTTATTTTAAAACCCTCTGTTTATATCTGGTTCCATTTTGGACAAAATCTCAGATGCCAGACTGCTCCATCACTTTGAGGGAGCACGGATTTCAAAGGAAGAGGTTTAAGCATATTCTGGACACTCACCTCATAGCTGAAGGCATTAGGTATTCAAAACTTTGGGTGGATATTGATTCTGGTCCAAAATATCTTAACTGAGGTGTAATTCTACCAAACAAAATAACTGGCATCTATATGATTTCGGGCCAATTTCAACGAAACATTTGGGCAATGTTTCTGGTCTACAGTACTGAGTAGCCTATATTTATCTTGTATTGAGAATTTACTCTTAAGTAAGTTAATGATCTTAAGTGCAGATAATCCTAAGGTCACAATTGAGGAAATGGTTAAGAACTCTTGAACACCACAGGCTTAATAAAAATAATCAACATGTCAGTATCTACTCAGAAGAAAGTCCCATTGAGTTCAATGGGATTACTACCAAGTAACTGCAGCCTAAGTATATACTTACCTGCTAGAATGATTGGTAGATACTATAATGGCCAGTGACCCTGATTTTATCTCAGTTACAACATCAAAAGGTATTATTACCCTATTGTATGGAATCAAATCCTTAAAGGAATATTACCCATTCAGAACCCATATAGCAATACTCCTGAGGTCCTCTGCATCACCTCATCACTTATTGAGCACAGCTCTTTCACTTTTTCCACCGGTAACCTACCTATAAACGAACACTAACCTAATTGATCAGCGACCAGCTTCAAGTGATTGAAAACACTTGCATCATTACAAAAGAATTTACAGTAACATAGCAGATGACACAACACTGACCTTTCATGAGAAATGTGTCATTCTTTAGTTTTTAGGTCATTAAACACAATTCTGGCATATGATATAAGTAACAAAGATGTAATTACATGCACATGTTTTTTGAGAACTCATCTCTCACTATATTTTAATGGAAGCAAGGGCCAGACAGGCCCTTGCACAGCACACTACTTCTGTTTGTGGGAAACAAGTGCAAATCCTTAGTCCTAATTGTTAGGGAGAAAAGTGTGGAAGTGAGTTAGTGAAATGTGGTTTTTTTCCATAGACCTGTCTCTATTTCTGATAACTCAGAACCATTCAGCTCCATTGCAGGCTTCTAGTGGAGCACTGGCAGAAGTGTTTGAATATTGTAAATAGCTTTTTGGACCTGGTTTAGTTTCTATAACAGTAAAGGAAATATGATCAATGTCATAAGTTTTTCAAGTGAGGGGGAGACTCAGAATTATGACTGTCCCCAAATCCCTTTCAAACTCAACCCTGCCCTGGCAATATAAAAGCCTTGAACAACAACTAGTTTTACAGGAGGAACACTTTGACCATGGGGGTGAAAGGTAAAAGACTAAGGCTTCTATCTCATCTCCTCAAAATGCCATTTGCAGTAGGTCACCTTGGATATTGTTAAGAGACAGTTTGCTAAGATCCTTGCAAGAATTTTGCCACCCTCAGCTAATAGAGAGATGCCTCGATAGTTTCTGCAATCAGTTCTGTCACCTTTTTAAAAAGAGACTGATAATTTTGGCATCCCTGAAGTCTGCTGGGATCTCTTCTCTCTCCCAGATTTTTTCGATGAGCTTGTGAAGTTGTTGTGTAAGTTCAGTTTCACCCACTTTGAAGACTTCGGCAGGTATCCCATCAGGTCCACTGGCTGTTTTTCATTTGGTTAATGAGTGACTTGCTGAGCATCAGCCTATTAGTCACCCACAAGTGGGACATGAAAGAGCATTCGGGACCTTCTGCTGCAAGAACGACCTTCCACCAGCAAGTACCTCGTCCTTCAAAGCACTTCAATGACACAGGCCCTATTGAAGTGGCTTAAATAGAAATGCTAGGATGTGCAGTGAATTAAACATGGCAATGGTTTTAAAGTCAAAGCTGGATATTTTTTTTCCAATGGAAAAGTATCCCCCAAAAGCATAATGTCTGTGGCTTCTTTAGGAGACCTGTTTTCAACATGCCTGCATGGTATAAGGTCCCTGCCTAGCATGTTTATTCAGAAGCAGAGTCCTCCAAGGTCAGTGGAATTACTTCCTCGTACATGGGACGCAGGTGGCGCTGTGGGTTAAAGCCTCAGCGCCTAGGGCTTGCCGATCGAAAGGTCGGCGGTTCGAATCCCTGCGGCGGGGTGCGCTCCCGCTGCTCGGTCCCAGCGCCTGCCAACCTAGCAGTTCGAAAGCACCTCCGGGTGCAAGTAGATAAATAGGGACCGCTTACCAGCGGGAAGGTAAACGGCGTTTCCGTGTGTGGCTCTGGCTCGCCAGAGCAGCGATGTCACGCTGGCCACGTGACCTGGAAGTGTCTCCAGACAGCGCTGGCCCCTGGCCTCTTAAGTGAGATGGGCGCACAACCCCAGAGTCTGTCAAGACTGGCCTGTACGGGCAGGGGTACCTTTACCTTTACCTTACATGTGCTTAGAATTGCAGCCTTGATTGATCAAAATATATCCTATTAAAAATTACACCTTGTAAGAAGTTAATGTATTCTGAGCTTCATTCGTTCATTCAACTACAAATAGGAACATACCCTAAAAAACAGAACACCTTCCCTTCAGATCTCAAGGAAATAAACAACTATCTGACTTTTATAAGACATCTGAAGGTAGCCTTGTATAGGGAAGATTTTAATGCTTGTGATGTTTTATTGTGTTTGATGTTTTAATTTGTTGGAAGCAACCCAAAGTGGCTGGGGCAACCCAGGCAGCTGGGTGGTATATAAATTTATTATTATTATTAATTATTATTATTTCATTGTTTCACGAACACAAGAGGAGGAAACGATACAAGGGCTGGGGAAGGGACATGGTGAAAACCACTCACAGTTTAACTTTCAACCCTGAAAGCAATGTTGCGAGGGGGGGGGGGAATTGTGTGTAGTGTGTGTGTGTGTGTGTGTGTGTGTAAACAAAAATTGTATGAGAAGAAAACAAATAGGTCAGTAGAAACATCCAAGGATTTAGTCTACATCTTTCTTTTCTTATTAAATTGGCGCTTCTAGCAGGCAGTACAGCATGTGTGTTACTTTCAAAGAGAGCTTGCTGGAACACACAACACAGAACTCATTGCTGGAGGGCCGATAGCTAAACACAACAAGGTTCTTCAGGATTATGGTAACCGAGTGTCATCTGCATTTTTTCGAAGTACAATGGATAGCAGAGGTCATCTCTCAGTGAAAGAAGCTATTACTGCTCCGTGGCATTTGTTCCTGTCTCTTTGGATATGCCTTTAAGATGCAACTCTGGCTCCTTTCATTTCAGACATTTTATCTGAAATAGTAGCTGGCGCACTTGCTCTGCTCTATGGCACATTAAGCTTTTTGAGAGGCTCCGAGGCATCCATGCTCGCACACACACATCTAGAAGTGCTCTGTAGTTAAGCATACTGCCGTTTTCAATCAGGGACTCACAAAACCCATTGTTTAACATGTTTAAACAGTATTTGGGTTAGACATTCTAGCACTGGTAAAGTCACGCCATTTCTCTACTGGATCAAGTAGCCAAAAAAGTGTTCAAATGTGCCAGAACATTAATCAGGCTTCTGGAATTGCAATTAGGCCCAGGAAGAAGAAGAAAAATAGTATTTAAAAACAGACTGCAGCAAGGTTTTCTAAGCTATAGCTTCAAGGTAAGGCAGGGTGAGTATCAGGGTGAGCATGCCAGAATTCAAAGGGTTAAATCACATGCTCTGGAAACAAAGTTCTGCTTCTGCAACAGGACTTCTTCTCCTACTCCTCTCCCAGTGTGCCCTCAAAATCAGCTCCAGGGGATCTGCCAACCCTTTGGAACAAACTTTTAAGGCTGCACAGGGGGCAGAAGGGGAAAGAAGGGGCAATTCTACTTTGCAAACAGAAGTGTGTTGCCCAAATAGAACAGCAACACCAGGAACAACCCTTTGATTGGCGCCCCAGAGCTGTTAACTTTCAATAATGTAACAGTGTGTCTAATACGCTGTTTAAAGACAAAAACTCACTACCTGAAAACGTTGTTTTAAGCCACACCTCTTTGCAAAATGTAGTGGCAAAATGCTGCAGTAGAGGAACAGGTAGAACCTATTGTCTTCAATCTGATGTAAATAATTAGGGATAAAGCAACAACAACAATCTATCTGTTCAAGCAAAACCCACAGTCACCTGTATTGCTGTACGACAGCCTTCAGCCTTTTCAAAGCCAGAGCTCTCATTTAACCTAAACAAGCTTTGGAGACTGGTTTCTTAATCTTTTTAACCATGTACTTGTACTGCAGTAGCAACCCATCTTAAATCAGGCTGTGGCCCAGTAGCTGGTCCCAATCTACTGGTTTGAAGACCAGTGCTTTGGAACATGTTTAAGAAACAAGGAAACCTCCCCACAAGGTAAGTTGGCCATCTGTAGTCTGACAATACACAGGCTGGTTCATGTTTTTGTCAACGCTGTGCAATCACAGGCAAGGCCAAGAATGGCCCTGGAGTGGTCTAGACTAGAGGAAAGAAATTAGAGAGGAAATGCTACACATGAACGACATATCTTTCATACACCAGAGAGTATCACTAAAGTCAACTAACTGTTTATTTCCCTCTGTACACAGCAGAAGGGAGGGCATTAAGAATCAGGCAGTTGATTCCCTTTTAGCTTCTCTGCCTCCCTCATTTTTTCCCAAGTCCTCATTGTTAAAAGGCTTTAATTGCTTCTGAAAAAAATTAACAAAGCAAACCTAACCGGCAAAATCATAGAAGAGATCAACACATGAGTGAAAAGAAGCTTTCACCTGAAAAACAAGTTTACCCTGTGCACCCTTATCGCATGCATATAATTTCATGCCTAGCTAGTATGGTAATGGTTCTGTGATATGATCTTTTCCTCTTAACCCTAATCTTCATAGCTGGGAATTAGACACTGCTTTGGCTACTCTCTTCCAGACATGGTGTGTGGTTAAAAGTGGCCAAATACCTTCTTTTAATGGGAAAAAAGAAAACTAAGATGGCAATCAATTTACCTTGAAGTCCAATTGAACTCAATGGGGCTTGCTTCTGAGTAGACAAATACAGGATCACACCAAAGATTGAATGTTTGATCTCACAATAGATCTGTTATTATTATTTATTCAGTTTATACATCACCCTTTATTAGAAGATCCCAGGGTGGTTTGCAACATTAGAAAAACTTTACAGAACATCAATGATAAAAACATATTAAAAACCATACTGACACACAGCCTAATAATTACGTAGCCATCATAATAACAGTCCTTTCCTTTCCCTTCCCCACACACTTTCACAGGCCACAGCTTATTTAATAGCCATAGACCCAGGTAAAGAGGAATGTTTTTGCCTAAATACATGTAACGATGGCACCAGGCAAGCCTTTCTGGGGAGAGCATTCCACAGTCAGGGAGCAACCACAGAAAAGGCCCATTCTCTTGTTGCAGATTTTGTGTATTAAATCCAATTCAAACTCATTCAAAAATTCAGAAAACTGGAAAGGATGATAATATACTTCATTCTTTAAAAAACAAAGAAAGGAAAACAGAGGCAGTGTTTTACTCAGAAAACAGAGAACATCAGAGAACATGTTTTACGTTGATTAGTTTGCTGGAACATATTGTTTATTTGAACACAAAATTATTAATGCCAGACACAGGTATTGCTACTGAAGGCTACAAGGTACATTGATAAGATGTACTGATGTAACTAACACACAGGTATGTAAGGCATTTTACTTTACAATCCAGAAACTGAAAGATGATGATGATGATGATGATGATGATGATGATGATTTTACAGCTCTTGTAACATGTAATCTGCAAGCCACAGCAGTTTTTCATTCCACCTGAAACTCAATACATTTTTACTATTTGTTATATAACATGTTACAGCAACATGTTATTTTATTTTAAAATAGTAAATAGAAAATTGTATAGCTGCCTGACTAATTAATGGAATCTCACAGGTTTTAGTGATTATAAAATGAAACCAAGGAATACATGCCAACACAAAGCTACAAGAACAATATTGGTCTAGCATAATGGGAAAGATAAAACGATTTTTTTTACAAATCAAACATGGAAAATAAAGCACATTCCAAATGGAAGCAGGCCAGAAAATGGAAAGTTCAGGAATGTGTTTTTATTATGAAGAAATATGGGTTTCCTTCCCCCGCCCCATTTTTTTGCACCAGATTCTTTCCACTTCATTCTAGAAATCGAAGACTACCAGAAAGCAAAAAGGAAGCAACATAAAAGGGAAAATTAAGCCCTTTGTATCTCTCTCTCTCCCCTTCTCTCTCCACTGCATATAATTTAAGGTACTTTGAAATGAAATTCCATGTGCAGAAAAAAGTAGACTCTACAAAAAGAGCAATTTCCCACTACTTCTCTTCTAGCTTCCCCCCCCTAGCATCATTACAACCCTGGATAACTGCAATGAATACAGTACAAGAATATTTGTAAAGTCTGATTTCTGACACTGCTCAGTTCATTTTTCGAGTCCTGTTAAAAGTGCAACTTTTTTTGCATGTCCCATTTCCCGCATGCGTCTTTTCAATTTAGCCCTACCATATCAAGGGGATTGCCATTCATGATGTCCACTGTTGCTCTATTTACATGCTACATTTTTATCCTATACTCATGTGATTAGAATAGGTACTGTGCTAACCAGCTCTTGGTTGGCAGAATGCAATGAAACATTACTTTAGTATCTTTATTTTTTCAGTAAGCAATAAAGAAAATACCCATCCTCCTATTCCAACTTAATGAGGCTTGGCAGCTTTGCAAGCGGGCTCAGAATTTTTACCAGATAACGATGCTGTTGCAATAGCAGTATTACCAATAATCTTACTGCTTTGTTGTTTTTGTAAACCGCTCTGAGGTTTTTCTACAATTAAGCGGTTTATAAATTTTATGAAGTAAAAGGATACATAAAAGAAAACACTGGCTAAACAGCAGCTTGATTCTTCTGAGGGTTCCATCACTTTTTAATATGGAAGCTGTATTATTTAAATGCAGAAAGTCCAAATCTCTAAAGAACCAATGCATACTTATAAAGTCAATTTTGTATTATCCAAATAGACAAATATTAGCTTTGTAATAAAGCAGGCCTCAAATCTAATCCCATCTTCTGTATAGATGTTTGATCAGCTGCATCCCCAGAAGATCAGTATGAATGGGGATGGTTGGACTGAGAGCAAGTGACCGGCCTACAAGCACCAATGCCAGAGATGTTGAAGGATGTCAGGGATGAGAGAAAAAGCTTCCTCTCTTCCTTATAGCAGCCTCTCACTGTGGGTGTACATACAAGCACCCTTCCCACATTAATGTGTGAAAGGGGAACAGAATTGTTCCTGCTGGCCACATACCCAGCAAGTCCATTAGGTACCCCTCCTGTAGCTGCCACAAATACGGTGTCCGTGAGAAAGAACCACACACATGTATATAGATAAGGCTCTTCCTTTAAACTGGGAACGCTGACTGGTCCAGGGTAGAGAAGCTGTGCAAACGCCTGTCCTTTTCTCACCAGTGCTAAATGTGTGACTGCCAAGGGTGCATGGCTAAGCAGGGATACATCAACAGATGTGGCCAGCGGACAGAATCCACTTCCCATAAACACATACAGTAAACAAATGAGGAAGGGTGCACCCGCAGTGAGAAGATGCTGTAAGGTAGAGGGGTCCTTTCCTCCCTCGAGTATCTCTGACTTTCTTCCTGCCCAAACAGAAGCAAGGTGAGAAACAGAAGATAGCCCCCTACAAACATTTCATTCAAGGGCTTAGAGGCAATAAATAAAGTAGAACAGGACATTTCTGACACTACCACACTAAACTGTATTGCTGCAAATTTCAGACAACATAGTCATCCCATAGAGTTAGCCAGTACACATCAAAATGAAAAACAATGGGCTTTTATTGCCACATTCAAAAGCATATATCTTTTTTTTCAAACTAAACAGCAAGATAGCAGCAGATAGTTGCCTTTGAACTGCCCACCAACTTCAAATTCTCATGGACTTCGACTAAGGCCTTGCAATCTCAAAACAAACGTCACCACACACATAAGAACTGCTGAAGTGTTCACCAGAGGCCCAGAGCTGAGCAATGACTTCGCTAGGTCCATGAGCATCTTCAAAGTGACACAAACCACCAAAACCCCAAACAACTGGCCTAGAAAGCATAAGATAATATGCCAGAGCTTAGGGACAATGCTTTTATCTCAACACAATGAAAAAACAACAGCACAAAGCAAAAAAGAAACATGAGCACAATTTGCTACAAATGCTTCAGAAAGTTCCACACAGGCCATGGGATGAGTCCTGTTCCCTCCAAGACTGTTCAAATTCAGCAATGAAAACAAGCCTAGTTCGACTTATACCCTCTAATTCAAAGAAGAAGCTCTACTGTAGCGATTTTACTGTTGCTATATTGCAGACAACTGTGCTGATATGGTTGATTGCCACACATTGCCACATTAGCTTATAGCCCCTGAAAAGGACAGGTGAAAAGGTAAGAAAAGGGATGGGTGGGAGGTTTGTTAGTTATTGATAGAGTTGTGAAAATTCCATCTCATTGAGCTGTCAGAGCTGTCCTTTTCATTTCTAACACCTAGCCTACTACTTAACCATTATTTCCCTTTCTTTATTCCTTGGGTAGCACAGCTGGGTCTGGGGTGAGGAACCTTTGCCCTTCCAGATGTTGTTGGCTACAACTCCCTTGATCACTCACCACTGGTCATGCTGGCCAAGAATGATTGGACCTAGAGTCTAGCAATATCAACAGGGCCAAGGTTTTGCATCCCTTCCCTATTGAAATGTGAAATATTTGCATTTCTCAACATATGCAGAAATTCCTTAGTAAATTAAAAGTTTTAATGCTCCGACACTGGTATTAGATCACATCAGTACAAGCACAAACTCATCTCTTTGGTCTGCCTTATTTCTCTGAGACTAATACTGTGGCATTTGTCCTGTAAAAAAAATTCTACATGGCTGTGTATTGTCCACATTCTTACCGATATTGGGGTGCTTCAAAAGGCGACAGATTCTAGCTTCTCTTTCCAATTTCTGGTGATCTGCAGAAAATAATAATAAATAGATTAATAATTTTAGCAGGAATAACCATATCTTTTATTAGCGTGCGAATAAAACAAGAACTGATGCAAAGTGAAACATGATCATGGGATGTACATAGTGCCCTTTGCATATTTGAAATTCCTATAAATACTTTATTCTAACCATCTGCCATGGTGACTTAGAAAGATCTACTTAATTCACAACTTTCTTTAAGCAGAATAAACTTAGCTATTGTGCCAGGGTGCTGTCTCTAAACTCTAAACTCTAGATTAAGTGTCGATCCGCATTATACATCAAAAGCAGTATTAAACAACCTTAAAGAGTCTTGGCTTCCCCCAAAGAACTGTAGTTTTTAAGGGTGCTGACAGATGTTACGAGACACTTGTATTCCCTGCACAGAGCCACGGTTTTCAGAGTTCCCTTGTAAGAGGGATTGACTGTTAAACGTCTTTAGGAACTGTAGCTCTGTGAGGGGAACAGGAGTCTCCTAACAACTCTCAGCACCCCACAAAAATAGGATTCATTGGGGGGAAATCATGACTGTTTAAAAAGTGGTATAATAGTGTTTAAATATACAGTGCAGATGGAGCCAAGGCTTAGTATAGTGGACTAGAGAATGAGCTAGGAGATTCCCATTTCAAATCTTCTTAGGTATTTACTGTGTGACTTTTGACAAGACACTGGCCCAATTCAGGTGTCATGGCTATTGGCTACATCGTGGTTTGTTTATCAGGGCTGTGCGTCAGTCTTCCACACTATCTCCTCCCTTTGCAGTTCAGCATTATTTTACCCACACTGAAGGGGATGGATGGGATTGCAGACCTGAGATACCAGCTCTGCAAAGTAATCCAACTTGTTAAACCAATTTTGCTGGGGGTAAGGGTGGGGTTAGACTAGTGCATAGAGGGACGCGGGTGGCGCTGTGGGTAAAACCTCAGCGCCTAGGACTTGCCAATCGCATGGTCGGCGGTTCGAATCCCCGCGGCGGGGTGCGCTCACGTTGCTCGGTCCCAGCGCCTGCCAACCTAGCAGTTCGAAAGCACCCTTAAAGTGCAAGTAGATAAATAGGGACCGCTTACTAGCGGGAAGGTAAACGGCGTTTCCGTGTGCTGCTCTGGTGCCGGTTCGCCGGAGCAGCTTCGTCACGCTAGCCACGTGACCCGGAAGTGTCTGCGGACAGCGCTGGCTCCCGGCCTCTAGAGTGAGATGAGCGCACAACCCTAGACTCTGTCAAGACATGCAGGGGTACCTTTACCTAGAATAGTGCATGGCAACTCTTCTGAAATGGGGAGCCTTCTGTCCTCATGGAGGCTCCCTAAGAATTATAAAACACTGGTTTCCCAGGGTTCTAACATTCTTATTTTCCAGGGATCTAAAGCTTTCAGTTTCAGAAGATCTGCCTCTAACTTGTGGAGGGCAATGAGAAGAGTGAAGGGAGGGTGGAGCTAGGAAGCTCATCGCCGCTGCTCCCCGTTGCATGTTTCTGTCATAGAAATCTAGAACCTTTAGTGTGAATTACTTCGGCACCCACTCACTGCTCCTATCCAAGTTTCTTTCAGCGTCACTTTGTATACAGCAGAATTTATAGGAACTCTTAATGTGCCCGGACATGCATAACACTTGCAGGGAGGGGAAGAGTTTTAGGAGAGACTTATACCAAGTTTCTGTATGACATGATCTGTTTGATGGCCTAGAATTGTTTTGCTAACAACTTCCATGTTAAAGTACAGTGGTACCTCGGGTTAAAAACTTAATTCCTTCTGGAGGTCTGATCTTAACCTGAAACTGTTCTTAACCTAAGGCACCACTTTAGCTAATGGGGCCTCCTGCTGCCGCCACACCGCCACAGCATGACTTCTGTTCTCATCCTTAAGCAAAGTTCTTAACCAGAGGTACCACTTCTGGGTTAGCAGAGTCTGTAACCTGAAGCATATGTAACCCGAGGTACAACTGTACATAAATCCTCTTGAGGTGGGAGGTAAGGAGAGGGGGGAAACTTGTAAGTGGCAAGCCACTATGGGTTCCTGAAATCAAGCCAGCTTGGAGTGCAACCAAGCCGAGTATATTATAACTAGCCAAACAAAGGCATCAAAGAGTGCTGCAATTACTTGTGATGGAGCAAATAATTTACAAGTGAATTATTTTCTGAACTTTAGCCTAATTTTTTGCTTGTCTGAGAATAGCTCATGATTTCCTCTGAGTCATCTGTTATTAAGCAATCACACCGCAACTTCCAAGATTTATTCAGCAGGGCACGGCAAATGGTACTTTAGGTCAAGTTGCCAGAGGTATGGCAAACCAGGAAATGCAATCAGGTTGGCATTTCTGCAACTTCTACAACTTCTCATGGCCAAGCTAACAGTTAAAAGGAATTCTGTGGTTTGTTTCTTCTTGTTTTCATTTTCTTTTAAAGCAAAAGTAGTCTGAGCCAGAGGGTGGCCAGACTTCTGGGATCTACTTGCTTTAGTTTTTTGTTTTTTATCTAGTCTAGACCCTCAAGTTTCACCAACTAGAGTCAAATGCAAGAGCGTGGCTTGTAGGGCTGGTGTAAAAAAGGAACAGAATGCCTGTGAGGCACATATCCCAGACCAAATATTTGCTTTCATTATCAGAATTGGCCTTGCAATCGTTTCACACAAAAATGCACTCCGGTTTTCTGCAAATTACCCAAACAAAGGGGAGAAGTCTTTTTGTAATTTGCAACTGGAAGCCAAAAATACTTGGAGATCTATTTCAAATTGCCCAGAGATCTACCAGTGGACTCCAATTTACCTTCTGCTCTCCTCTGGTCTAGACAGGTTATAAAGCTTGAGTGAAAGAAGGGTGGGAGTCTAGTAGCTGCTCAATCCTTTTCCTTATTTATTTCAAGGGCCCTTCCTTGCCAGATGGTTTCACTTTATTTATCAGTTTTCCATCAGCAGGGCAGTTTGGCTGGATTTGCACAATGCGCTCATCAGTACTGGGACAGCTTGACCGGCACGGCAAGAGGGATGTATGAGTTTAATGTTCTTGATTATTTGTCTTGTTGCTTGCTATGCCATCTTGGTACTGCATGTGCACAATCAGGTCCCCATGGGGCCCATGGGGTCGTTTAACCGGCCCATGGACCCCTGCCAACCGCTCGGGGACCCTTGCCGCCTGCTCGGTTGGCTCCCATGGGCCGCGCTAAACCGGCGCGGAGCAGAGCAGGGACTGCCTTCTGCGACTCTGGCCGGCTTCCTATAGGCTGCAGGAAGCTCCTTTAGCCAATGGGAAGCTGCGCACGCCTCCTCAGCGCTAGAAAGAGCGCTGGAAATAGCGTTTGTGCATGCGTGTGCATGCACACACTCCAGCCTACCGCGGTGTCTGCGGGACTGTGAACCAACCCAAGCCACAAAAACTTTGCTAACCCCTGCTCCAGACACACAGAACATGCATGACAAGAAGAAAACTCTAGGTTTCTCCTGTATGTGCCAGCGTCCAAATTGCATCCCTACCTTCACCTAGTACCATCCAACAACAGATACATCGTGTTAAGTCTTGTGCTTGTCTGTTTCATGTCTATGAGCAGCCCCTCCCCCTCCCCCAGGACACAAGAGCCCTATCAGGCCCAAGGCACATCTAGACCAGGATCCTGTTCTCACAGTGGCCAACCAGATGTCTATAGGAAGCCCACAAGGAGGACAGCACTCTTCTGTCCAAGTCCCCCAGGAACTGATACTGGAGAGGATACAAAGCTACATTGACTAGGAGCCATAGATTACCTTATCCTTGTTGTCAGTTGTTGCAATCAGGTTATCAAAAGCACTAAACAGAAAGAGTCTTATATGGAGTTAAGCTGAACAGTACTTTGGTTTATAATCCACCAGACATAAAGTATGCACTAGATCTGAATGTTAAGATTATTGTAAATTGCTCCCGTGTATGCATATTTCAAGGCAATGCAAATACTTAAAAGAGAAAAGTTGGTAAGTGGTTGGAGAGGATCACACAATAACATTGTGTTTGATCAATGAACTATTTTTTTTTTCTTGAAAGGTCTGAGACTTCTATGATATATTACCTTCATCTTTCATTTTCATTCAGAACAATCGAAAGCACTCCATTCAAGGAGCAGCCACGTTATAAGCAACAGATTCTATTTTAAATGTGTAGTCTAGCATTAAGGATTGCTTCAGGAATTCTCAAGAGCTTGCAGGCATCCAGTAATTTTTTCTACTTTCATTTTCCCCTTTCAACAATGTGTGCGGGCACAGAGAGAGAGATTGAGATTTCACAAACTGCTTCTGAAACTGCCCTTGCTTTCAGATGAGGTTTACCCATGGGACATGGAAATCCAAATTCCCATGGAATTGTTTGTGTGGCTCTGTGGGTCTGGGCAAAACATTTTAACAAATGTTTATCAAATAATGTGAAAATATCAACAGATGAAACACAGATAAGGCTACAGAAATATCCATAGATGTTTTTGCTCCTCTGCAAAGTTTCTCTAAAAGCTATCCAACTGTGGGAGGACATCAGTAGCAAAACTGTTAAGATTCAGTGGCTTGTGCGGCACCTTCCTTTACTGATTACACTGAACTCTGTACAAGAAATCAATGCCAGATATAAAAATCAGGGATTTGATTTTCAAGGCTCCAAAGCCCACAATGCAGCAACTGTCACCAAATCCAACTGCCCTAATTTTCTCTTTTGGAAAGGATGATACTTCTGACATTTCACAGTGCAGCCAATTTTAGACTTTGATTATTAGAGAATTCAAAAGCAGCTTGGCTAGTCACACCACAGCCGGCAGTTCTCAAGGCTTTCTGTCCAGAACGCTGGATGCCCCAATTGCTTCAAGCGGAAAGAACAGAACCCCATCAATCCAACCTTCTACAAGACCAAGGCTAGAGAACATTGGCTCCTGGACTTTACACAAATAATGCATTTTCTCAAACCAAATGCTTTAGTAAACATCACCTTCTCCTAGGGAAACGTTTGAAATTGTCTTCCTTTATTTATTCCTTACTTGGAAGGGTGGGTGAGGTGGGGGGGGGGGTTGTCGAAAAAGTAAGCCACTGTTCTAACATAATCAAGCACAACTGACATTAATAAAGTGTTTTTCCTCCTCAGCGGAGACCAATCTTCTTAATGTATCCTGTTTTCAAGTACTTGTCAGGTAGCCATTATTGCCAGGACAACTTCCCATAGATACAACAAAGCACAATGGATGCTTGTATCCAATAATCGGATGCCACAACAAGAGCCAAATTTTCTCTAACAGGCCACTGGATGAAAGCAACAACAGCCCCCAAATTAGGGCACACAGCATGCCTCAAGTTATTTTTGTGGATGGGCAGTGCATCAGAATTTCTATTCAATCAGGCTCTGAAAAAATAAGGCTAAGAAAAGCAAACTCAATTGATCTGAGGTGCTCTGTGATCACTGAATAGATTGGGGAGGGTGGCATCTACTGATTTTAACTATTTACCTTACAGGCATTAAGAGGTTTTTTGTTTGTTTGTTTTTAAAGAAAGAAAGGTAAATTTGCACTAATCTTGCCAAAGGATCCCAACACAGGAATGAACAAAGGACATATTTATCAGCCACTGAGTGCTTTCCTAGCGCTCAGTCTCATTTTTCTATACCTCTATTCAGCCATTATTACTCCATTCTCAACCAGCAGGACCACACTAACACATTAATCTAACAAATTATGGGATAGTAGGCTATACCAAAAGAAAGTGGGTACAAGTAGATAGATATCACATCCAGTGCTCAAAAGGGCTTAGAAATCATCACTGACAAAGTAGGCCTTTGTCTTTATCCAAATTTAATCACAGGGAAATGAGGCATACAGAGCCATGGCTCAAAGCAAGTCATTCTGCCAGGAATTTAAAACCAGATCTTCCAGGTTAGTATCTGCAAGAAACCATCAAATACTTAGTAGCAAAAGTCCATTGTCAAGAGTTTATAATGAGCAGTAATTAGTATGAGTGCATGTGCTGAGAATCTATAATGATGTAGCATTCTGAAGCAAAAGTTACTCCAGTCAACAGTGTGATGCAACAGCAAAAAAGCTAATGCTCTTTTGGGCTATATAGTGTACAGATCAAGGGAAGTAACAGTACCACTCTATTCTATCTTACTCAGCAACTGGAGTACTATGTCCAGTTCTGGGCCCCACAATTTAAGGAGGATATGGACAAGCTGGAACATGTGCAGAAGAGGGTGACCATGATGATCAAAGGTCTGGAAACCAAGCCTTATGAGGATCAGTTGAGGGAGCTGGGTATGTTTAGCCAGGATAAGAGGAGATTGAGAAGATATATGACAGCCATCTTCAAATATCTAAAAGGCTGTCACATGGAGCAAACTTGTTTTCTTGTGTTCCAGAGGGCTTCAAGTTACAAGAAAGGAGATTCCGAACTTTCTGGCAGTAAGAGCTGTTCGACAGTGGAATGGACTCCATCGGAAGGTGGTAGATTCACCTTCCTTTGAGGTTTTTTGGCAGAGGTTGGCTGGCTCTCTGTCATGGATGCTTTAGTTGACATTCTTGCATAGCAAGGGGAGGTCCCTTCTACAATTCTATGATTCTAAGATGGCCACTCCATATTCACAAGCTGTAACGTGCAACAGCCAGTCCATAGGCCACAAGTGAAATAGCTGGGGATTCCATAAACCCTGCCACCTCTCCTGCTGAGCCATTGGTCCATCTACTTCAGTGCTGTCTTACTCTGACAATGTAGAAGCAATCACAGTTTTTAATTTCCCAATCCTACGTGGAAATGGTGGAAATTGAACCCAATACTCAATCACTGAGCTATGGCCCTTCCCTTCAGAAGGCAGGGAATGTCGCAGCACAGCCCTTGTTGACTCTTTTGGTCGGATTGTTCAATCCCTCCCTCCCTCCCTCGCATACACCCCCACCCCCACCCCCACCCCTTTCAGCACAGGAATGTAGGAGCAAAGAGATGTCTCTAGAAGAATCAACAGCAGCCTTTAGTTTAATACTAAATGTCCAGGTAACTTGAATTCTAATATATGTATCTTTAGAGAACACCTAAGCAAGAACCAACTTTCAAATCTCCCATTTTATTGCAGGGGCCCAAAGCAGAATGAATGACTTCTGGAATTCTATTTTCTTGGTTGTTTTATTTATTTGTTTTACTCTTGATGTAACTTATAAAGGAACGGCCATGCTAGTCCATTGTAGCAAAACAAAAGGACCTTTTTCTTGGTACAAGTAGTTCCAACAGTAACAGACATCTTTTGGGGACATATGCACACTGATGAGTGAATATGTGAGTGCTAATGATGCACCTGTCGGCATCATGAACCCAAAATGCCTTCACTACTCTCAGATCAGGGAACTGTCTTTTACCTGCCTCGTCCTTTTGCCTCTATGACAGTTTCCAGTGCCTGCATATTCACAGTCCGAGAGAGATTCAAATTCCAGTTCAGAAAACACTAATGCAATTTCCAATTCCAAAAATGTCTGAGCAAAAAAGACATTTCTCAATGGCACCGTTTCTAAAAATAACACTTGCACAGATGAAAATGTGAGGTTAAAGTTCCCAATCACTCCCTCCAGCAGATTATTATTTTGATAAAAAATAAAAATCTGTGGTTTTGCTTATGGTGTATCATAGCCAAGGGATTCCTTATTGCTTTTTAACTATGCCTTCATTGACTGGTACTACTGGCTGGAACGTGGCTCATTTCACTTTACAGACTATCCTGCTACTGTAAAAACAAAGACTCTTTAGATGGATGAGATCCCCCAGCAGGCATTTGAATCCCCTGACTACTAGCTTATATAGACGTAAAAGGGAAAAGGCTGCGAAGAAAGGCTAGAATCTTCAGGGACATCAGCACGTATACTCTAAAAAAGAGAAATCTTTGGAGGCCATGCATCTTGGCAGGAAAACTCTCTTTCCTGATCCCAGATGTATGTTGGCTAGCTTTGTGTTTACTAGAAGCACATTTGTAATTACAAATACAGTTTATATTTGACTCCTAGTATCCAAACTATTGTCCAGGACTGAACCTCAGGCTCAAAAGCTGCCCTAGCTATAGGACAAAATGTACTGTTGACATCTCCCTCAACACACAGAGTGTGTGTGTGTGTGGGGGGATCCTAGAAGATATTATCTAGTACCACAGATTATTATTTTTAAAAGAGTCCCGCCACAGAAGGCAAATGCAAATCTACTGCTACATCACTGTACTTCTAAAAATGGAAGAATGCCCCACAACTAATCCTTGGAAGTTACAAAGGCACAAGACAAGAGCAGCTGGAAAACAAACCAAGCTTTGGAGAGAAAAAGCCATAGTTTGCTTGACTGAGTGACAAACTTGTGGTTGGTTAAACAAATGATGGCTTAACTTTATGTGTGAACCAGGCCAATAAGTTAGATGCTCTACAACATATTTGAAATCCAGCTGGAAGAAAAACGTTTTGTTTGGTGCCCAATCAAACCTTGATTTAGAAAGGGTACTTGGTTCATACATAACACCAAGCCACAGTGAAAACAAACCATAGGCCAAAAAAATATCATGGCTTCAGACAGCGATTTGCTGGGAGTAAACAAACCATAGTAGAGCTACTAGGCAGTGTCCACACCTAACACTAAGCCATGGATTTTAAAAATCATGGTTTAGAGCTATGACGTAATTAGGCCTAAAAACGTATTAAACATTACTTATTTACATTTTAGGATATGATGCTACAAATTAACATTTCAGTTAAATGTTTACTGTGGTGCTTTATAACAACAAAATAAAAAGACGAGCATTAAAAGTCATGTGCAGACTTTGTGTTCATTTTTTATTATCTATCATATTACATGTTGCAAGAGAGGTGACTAAGGTGTCCTTGCCAGAGGTGTCAAAAGACCTTGTTCTGGCCTTGCTTTTAAAAATCAACTCCAGAAGTCAGATTAAAATGAAGTGCGCCACGGACAATCAACTAAATTATTATTGGCCTATGTCGTCATCTTCATGCACAAAATTATGGAAAATATTTCCTATTAAACAATTTACACGTTAAGATTTACAGTCCAGTAAATGTGGATGTCTACTGTGAAGTAAATCCCATTGAGTTCAATGGGACTTTCCCCTACTGAAGCATACAGAGGGTATTGCTGTTCCTAACAAACACCACTTAAAATGTATCAAATTTTGCAAGGGTGCTCCTTTTTTTATATAGAATCGTCTTGATAGGAGCATTCTGAAACTATTTTGATTACTTAAAATATGGTTTGACCCCCCCCCAACTTCAATGCTGCCAGTTACCTAACTTATTAATGCCTGTTTCAGAAAGTTCAATCGGAGAAACTAGCCCTTTAAATAGGGAGCATAATTCTCCCCCCTCTCCCTGTGTTTTGGCAGAACAATTCCCGTATCTGTAGATAATATCCTCAGCTATACTTTGCAAGACTGCTTTACCTGGACCTATGCCAAGGATCTGGGTAAGTATTTCTGTTTCCATGATCTGATTTCCTAGTGGGAAGTCAACAGTGTTAAATCGCCTACAAGGTCTGAACCTTATGTCAATTCATGCAGAAAAGGGAGCCTCGACCAACTGAACCCAGTCCCTCAACTGACAAT
The DNA here is from genome assembly GCF_951804945.1 of Podarcis cretensis. Taxonomy (NCBI): domain Eukaryota; kingdom Metazoa; phylum Chordata; class Lepidosauria; order Squamata; family Lacertidae; genus Podarcis; species Podarcis cretensis. Next base: position 27,233,789 of record NC_137178.1, read on the forward strand.
GGTATCGATAGCACAAAAGTGTACTAACACACAATAAGACAGAGACAAGGACCCATCTTGAATTATACAACCTGCACCAAGGTCAAATGTTCTGCCATGTTTGCATGGGACTTTTTCATTCTGATTTTATAGTCAAATTCACAGTCTGTAACTTTTTAGACCATGTGTGTTGTGCATGTGTACGTGCGGCTTTCTAATGCAATTTTTGAACAATGCAAATAAAACATAGAAACATAAACTAAAAAGAAGAGAGCTCCAAATTTGAGGGGGGGGGGGGGAATACCAGTTGCCCAAGAGTGACCTGTGCTGAGGCCAATCTTCAGTTATGCTATCTCTTGGTTATGTTTGGTTATGTCTAGTCACATCAGACATTCAGTGAGGCCAAACATCATATGTGATTAATTACTTTTATATATGCACATAGAATCTGGACACACTTGGTTTCAGCATCAGATACCGCAATAAAGAAAATGGCACGGGAAGGAATCTTTAAATCATATTTTTGGTAAGCCTACTACTGACTTCAGTCCTCATGCTGGAACCAGCTCCACCGAAAGATGTGGTCCACAGCCTGTAAATTATGAGTCATGCCTAAAGAACCTTGGCTCTGTTACCTCTTTCATGTCTAAATTCAAATTTATTCCAACATCCTAGATTCTGGCTCCTACCACAATAGGGATGACTCAGTTAACACAAACTGGATTCCAAGAAACTGTGTGTACAAATGACATTGAACGAACTGATGGAAAATAATGGTTTCCTTTCTTGACTATTTTTTTTTTGAGGGGAGAGGGGGTAGCCTACAAGAACTGTTTACTATTTTGACCAAGGTTTCAATATATGGTAACCGCACTTACTAGGGAGGAGCTCCTCCTGAATCCTGTGGCGGGGAGTGAATTTCTGGCTGCATATGTATGCTTAGGCATACACTGACTACACACTTACTATACATTTTACACAACTGTTGCTTTTTTTGTCCCTGCTTTGCTAGAACAAAATGGAGTCTTTCAGAGCTGCTCTGAAAAGGTTAGGTTTTCGATGTCAGTGTATTGACAAATCTTTCAAAACTGAAGAAACCTATCAAAAACATTCCCTAGGATCAGCCTTTCTCAGCCTGGTGCTCTCCGGATGTTTTTATTTGGTCAGCTGTGTGCTTTTTATTAATTTGTAAACTGCTTTTTATGTGTCAAGTCAGTCTAGAAATTTGTTTGTTTGTTTTGCTCAAGGTAAGCTTAAAAACAGGACAAAAAAGGTTCTAAAGCACCTAAAGCTTTTGTTGAAACAAAAATATCTCCAATTGTTTTTGGAAGGTGGGCACCTGCCGTATCTCAACAGGACTGCTGTTCCTTGGAATGAACTACTATCATCCCTGACATGCCATCTGCTGCTGATGTGGAAGTTCAAAACATCTGGAAGGCTGACCTATACTAGTCTATAATTTTCTAACTTCCCCCGTTTGGCAATTTATGAGGGCATCCAGCCTACCTCATCTTTTTCTTAAGCTGCATCTCTAGTTAACAACTGCATAAAGATTATATCAGAGGTTAAGTATTTCCTCCCTGTAAAGATGTACTTGTAGTAAGTAAATCAAATACTGAGATTCATAGACTTCAGAGTGCAGTCCTTAAGGTACTCATATTAGCTGACCTAAAGGGGTTACTCAAGGTAAATTATTTTAAAATTGCCAATTATTAGAGCTTTCAATAACCGAGGTTAAGGGTGCATTCAGTATGAACACCATGTTCTTTAAGGCTACTGGAGCATTGAGCTACATGACTTGTGCCTTACAGACACAATTCATTTGAATAATGCCACTGCTTCCTCTTGCCTAAACGAATTATTGGTTATTAATTTCTCACTTAGCTGAAATTATTTCTAAGCATAGATTTTGTGAACAAGTGCCTCAAACATTGCATGAAGCACAAACCGTAGTCCAGAAGAACAGACATAAGGAAAATTACTAATACACTATACAAGGCACATTGCAAATTGCTGGTGTACATTATGTCACAGTTTTATATTTTGTTTGATTTTTCAAAACATTTATGCATTTGTGTGGATGACAGTGTGAAAATCTGTGGAGTTTAATATGATTAAATTTAAAAGACAAATTCAGAACAGATGCTGTTGGTAGAACAATGCTGGCTTTGAAAGGGAACAATTTAAACATTATGAGCAGTCACAGAAACTAATTAAGCTATGAATCAACTTAACAAATTGCAAGCAAATTGGTAAATGTTACAGATGCTTCTAGTGGTCACTACGCTAGGGCTTCAGGGAAAAGTAGCTGTGGCAGCAGGCAGTCATTCATATTTACTGTTCCTACCTGTTGTCTAGCAACCAGACACCCAATGGCACCATGACCACTTGACACCACTGCATTGAAACTACCCCAGCATGAAGAATACCTCACACTCTTCATGCTTTGTGCAAAAATAACTCTGAAGGCTCCTTCATCTCAAAGAATAGTGCCATTTGTAAATGCTCCTAGGTGAACTCTCTGAAGTGCTTTCCTGTTTTTATCACTTGTGGTTCGAGGACCCGACCCCCGCAATGTGAAATGAATACACAAGGACACGTGATATAAGGTTAATGGGCAAGGAAAGGCCACAACTTTATTTATTACAGCAGTGAAAAGGTATTGGCTTAGGCATTGGATCTCTAAAACAAGTGGGTTTATTCACCAGTGGTTCATCACCTGTTGATGCTAATCCAACTATAGGCTCACCCCTGATGTCACCGAGGGTCGTGCCATGGCCTCCCGCCAAGCAGGCATCGGACAGAATACACGACTGCCAGATTCCTTTAACGGAATACCCCTAGAAATTGAAGGCATAGGCGATGGCCACACCTAGCACTTCGACACACCACAACACATTATTCCAATGCCTAACCTACCCACCAATACCACAAACGTTGTGACGATTGCTACGAGGTAGGTGAAAAAACCAAAAAGCCTAATGCCAAATGGAAAAACTCCTACCAGGCCCCCTGGGCAACCAGGGCGACCAACCTAAGGTCCATAGCAAGGCCAATGACCTAACCCTAACTCAAAGGGAGTGGAGGGTGGGTGACTCGCGATGAGACGACGGCAAAGAATGAGGCCGGGGAGAGGCTGGCGCTGCAGCAAAAGGCTGCCAAACACGCCCCCTCTGTGGCACCTTGTTGGATGCCTACAGAGGGGCGTGGGCACCAGCCAGGTGAAGTGGAGGCAGGGGGCTAACGCCCCATGCTAGGGGCAGTGCTCGGGCTCCCGCCCACAACCACTCCCCTCTCTTCCAGGGAGGAGAGTCTTTCCCAGTAAGGGCGAAATGTAGGCAAACTCGGGAGAATTAGAATGTCAGCTTTCACAAAGACCTGTGCATAGACAAGGAATCCTTTCAAACTCCATGTAGGATTGGCAAAGTCAATTTTGCCTCAGACTTGTAAAGCAGGAGTCACCTGCACAGAAGCATGGCCAACCCCCATCAGGTTCCAATCCTCTCTCCTCTTTTGTCTACCTGTTTCCATAACACATCAAAGAAAATGAAACAGCACAGGCCCAATGATGACAGCAACTCTTCCCAGTAGGGCAGCAGTGAGGACTGAAGGTCCCAGACCTTCCACATCTCTCTATGGCTTCTCCCCTGGTTCCTTTCACAGCAGCCTAAGGCTCTGTCACCTTGACTCCCACCACTCCTCCCATTTCTCTGTGTGTTCTGGGAGATCAGGGGGGAGGGGAGCTGGTCACAGCAGGAGGGGGAGACCCTAGATTCTTCCGCAGCCTGCCTCCACTCTGCTTCTTGGCTCCCCCTCCTCTCCTGCCTCTGGATCTGCAGTGCCCTCTGCCACAGCCTCCTCCTGCTCACTAAACCCTGTTGACACTTCAGTTTCCGACATCTCCTCATCCCAGTTTCTCCCTCTAACCATGCATCATTTCCCCAACACCAATCCTCTGGCTCTGAGCCTTCTTCCCCGGGGGTTCCCCAACCAGTGCCTCCCACCACTCCTTTGCATCTAGCCAGTCCAACTAGGGTTTGCGGACCTGTTCAAACACTGGTTCACAATCCCAACTAAACTGTTAAATCTAGTTTATACTAACCATGGTTAATGTTGCAGATGCAATGCTGATCACAGTTAGGACTACCAGGGAAAGGGGTGTGTTTGTATGTATATGTGTCTGCCTAATTTGTAATCTGTGTTTGGAAAACAGCCATTGTTACATCTGTGCCAGACCAACAAGGAGGACTATGGTATCTGAAATGCCATCAAATGTATTGTGGCAAAAAAATTTTTTTAAAAAAATGTGGATATGCTGCCTGTTATATTTCACTACAAACAAATAAATTTTCCCATGACAGCTTACCTTCATATTATTTATTCTTAACAGACCTAATTTGTGTATGGAAATATCTCTTTTTCTCTCTCATGACAAGACAAGATGAATATTAATGCAGCAAACAGGTTACTTGTAATTCTGCCACAAAGCTGTGTTAAGGGAAGCGGAAACACCCAACTGCATTGCTTTTGAAGGGTTCGGGGCTAGAGAAGAGTGATGGAAAGAGATAAATTTATTACATGAATATATGGATTTGTTGCTTAGAAGCAAGAATTTAGCAGGCCATCAATCAGGCTGATAAGGGGGAAGTGTGGCATGCTGTGGTGTGGTACACAAACTGAAAAGCATCACTCTGGGAGAGATACTGAAGATGGGTGCAGGCACATACACAGAACACAAAACTAGGATTTACATTATCTATGCTAACTAGTGGCAACACTCAATGGTCTCTGCCAGAGCTCTGTGTGTACATGTTTCAGATATCTTAGACACAGAAACAGGTTCTTTTAATGTTAGGATTTTTCCAAAGAATGGAAGAGAAAAGGAAAATTAAAAGTTGGTTTATCAGAAACAACAACAACCACACACACACACACACACACCTGGTAGCTTTTAAGTCTTTCAGTGTTGCATGGGCATTTGGTCTCACATTACTGGCATGGAATATGCTAAGTGCTATGAGGGAGGAAAGGGAAGATGATAAAATTCCATAGAAGTAAACTTCATCACAATTATGTTATATTATGCACTGCTCCCAAAGGAGTGCAACACCACAACACCTGCTTCTCTGAAACAAACTAGAAAGCCAGTGTATAATGATATCGCTCTCTCTCTCTCTCTCTCTCTCTCTCTCTGTGTGTGTGTGTGTGTGTGTGTATCCTCCTATCTCCTTTCCTTAAGGAAATCAGCCCTGCGTGCTCACTGAAAGGACAGATCGTGAAGCTGAGGCTCCAATACTTTGGCCACCTCATGAGAAGAGAAGACTCCCTGGAAAAGACCCTGATGTTGGGAAAGATGGAGGGCACAAGGAGAAAGGGACGAGATGGTTGGACAGTGTTCTTGAAGCTACCAGCATGAGTTTGACCAAACTGCGGGAGGCAGTGGAAGATAGGAGTGCCCGGTGTGCTCTGGTCCATGGGGTCACGAAGAGTCAGACACGACTCAAGGACTAAACAACAACAATCTCCTCCTGTTCAAAGGCCTGTCCACCTCTTCACCTTCTATGCTGATCCAGGCTCTTCTGGAAAGTACACCCAACTGGCAAAAGGTGAAAGAAGTTCATCTTAGCAATCAGACTGCCGTGACACATCAATCTGCCAATGTCTAGCTTTGAAGTGTGCTTATGTGTATAAAAAAGAGAGAGATTTGTCATTCCATAGTGATTCACAACTTGCATTCAGAAGAAGCAATTTCGTCCTAACCTTTACTTATATAGATACAATAATTGGGAGATGAGATACTATGCCATTTGACTGACCTTGGATAAATGACTCAGCTTTCCAATTAACTGCACTTTTCAAACTCAAGGTAAAATGTAAAGCTTGACCTTCCAAATGTTTAAAATAGTTTCATTCTGTAGGTACTCATGAACCAGCTTGGATTGTATGAAGTCTTCAGCATAGTTTGCCAGAATACAGTGCAGATGGAGTGTGTTTATTTAACCCTGGGTAATGGTTCCACCCTATTAATTTCAAAACTTTACATTCCAGATTGTATTTAAATAATATCTATTATATGAGCTGGTAAGCCAAACTATGACTGACTAGGAACGAACAAAAGACAAGCATTCTTGACCATGCTGCTCAAAGTGTGCTTGACCCACTTCTCTTTTTCCCAAGCTGGGATGAAACAAACCATAGTGAACCAGAACTCATTGTTTGTTTTTCTCCTTGACTTCCTCCTATGTTTTGTTTGGAGAGAAACAAACCATTAAGTGCTGGAGTTTTTTTAGTAATTGGAATGGTACTGCCCACAACCATTATTATTTCCAAATTAAATACAGCAACTTCTCATCTTATGCAGGGGTTTGGTTTCAAGGGTTATGCATATAGTATACACAAAAATTGTGTACAGTGGTACCTCGGGTTAAGTACTTAATTCATTCCGGAGGTCTGTACTTAACCTGAAACTGTTCTTAACCTGAAGCACCACTTTAGCTAATGGGGCATCCCACTGCTGCGCGATTTCTGTTCTCATCCTGAAGCAAAGTTCTTAACCTGAAGCACTCTTTCTGGGTTAGTGGAGTCTGTAACCTGAAGCGTATGTAACCCAAGGTACCACTGTATAGTTAATCCCTTGGAGCCACTCCACAGCTAGTGGGGGAGAGAAAGCATCCTTAGCCCTCCCAGAGTCAGTGTGCCAAGAGGGCCTTGCCCAGCAAGCAAGGCCAAGAGCCTGAAAGCTATTTCTGTGTCGGGTCCACTTGGGATACCTGGAACAAAAAGAGCCTTTAGGATCTTAGCTTTGCTCGGGGCAGGGGGAGGTCTGCTCAAGGCACCGGCTCTGGAACATTGGTGGTCTCCTGTGACATCTTGTGAGAGCATCCCTGCGCCTTGTGTCTAGCAAGATTGGCAGAATGCTTAAAAGCTCTTTCCATGCTAGGTAACTCAAAGTGGACCCTGCGCAAAAACAGATTTTAAGCTTTCCACTCTTGTCTGGGTTGAAATTTCAACCAGGTCTCCTTCAACAGCATATGGTTGAAACTGTGCAAATCAAATGCATGTAACATGAGGCATTATTATGTTCTGTTTTCTTTGCTCTTAATTAAGCCTTCTCAGGAACAAAAGCAGATCTAGAGGTGGGTTTACAAAAGAATGAGCAAAACTCCACTTGCACAAAACAGGGCTTTTCTCACTTCTTCCTCCCTCACTAAAGATGCTGTGCACACCCCAAAAGCCACTGCTGAGGGTTGGTGGAACTTCTAGAGCAGCATGAGCCATGGGACTTTGGACTTCAGCAGGATAGGAAAACTGGAGACAGTTCACTTTTCTGCTTCTACAAGACATCTCTGGATCCAAAACCTGTCCATATCTTTGAGGAGATTCCTATCAACCCTGAGCTGTCTTGACTCATCTCAAAGCAGCAAATTGTTGGAATGGAGAAAATATAGACATTGACATCTTTTTTTAGAACGCCAGACATACCGTATTTTTCGCTCTATAACACGCACCTGACCATAACACGCACATCGTTTTTAGAGGAGGAAAACAAGGGAAAAAACATTCTGAATGAAACAGTGGATGTATCATTTTTGTGCTTCATGCTGTGGCCACAGACATGTGATCTGATGGTGAATTTGGGGTGACCCAATGCAAAAATCCTGAGAATCCCTGTGGATCCATGCTTTGTAACCACGTTTTTGCACCACTGCAGCCCCAGGCAACAGTGGGTGCGTGATTTTTGGGGGGCAGGCTGTAGCCATGGACATGCTATGTGCTCTGATGGTGAATTTGAGCTGACCCAATGCAAAGATCCTGAGGATCCATGTGGATCCATGCTTTTTAACCACATTTTAAGTGGGGAGGGAAGGAAAAACACAGAAGGGACAAGGAGCAGGAGAGGGGTGTGCAGAGAAGCAGCTGGCTAAGAATGCAGGAGAGGGGTAGGGAGGAAAGGAAGGCAAAAGTTTTCCCTCACCTACCCACCCAAGCCAGCCAGCTCGCGCTCTCTCTCTCTCTCTCCCTCCTGCATGTTTTCAGCTTTCCCCTCTGCTTGCCTGGAGGGGAGGGGCTTTCCCTGCTCTTTGTTCCGTTTGAGCAAACACAGCAAGGAAACAGAGGTGGGTGGGCAGTAAGACCCTGAGGCAGAATGCCGGAAAGCAGCCGCTTCCTCTTTTCAAGTTTCCCTTCTAGGAGACGCGCGGTTTGATTTTTGCCTGCTTTTTTTTGCCTCCACTTGCACTATTTGGCTCCAGGGACCACACATTCGCTCAATAACACGCACAGACATTTCCCCTTCCTTTTTAGGAGAAAAAATCTGCGTGTTATAGAAGGAAAAATACGGTATGCTCCCTCCCACTGCAATAGACTTCTGGAGTACTTAAAAGAGATACTGGCGGTGTAATGCTGAACATGCCTCTTTGGGGCACATGATGTCAGCATATTCTGTGGTGTCTTCTTTTCAGTCAGGAGTTGTTGTTCATATTAACTTTGCTTTGGAAAAACCCTTGAATATTTGCAGATGTTCACACACTTTTACATTCAAGTATTGTGTGGAATAATAGATGGACAATGATAGTGGAACCTACGAGTCCTTATGGTTGTAAAGAGACTTATACCAGACTGTTTGTATTAATATATTTTACATATTTAAATTAGATAATTAGTGGATTATTCTTATTGTTAACCTGAGCTAACCATTTTTTCCTTTCTTTCTTCTGCTATATTGTGGTTACGTTACAAAAGCTATATTGTAGTTATATTACAAAAGCATTTGAATGAGTTTCCTGAAGGAAACAAGTATTTAATGTGTTTTTTTGCTGTTGCCATCCTCAGATTTTTTTTGAAGTGCAACAAAATTCAAACCACTTTAGCCCAGATAGGTCTATCTCAGGCTTCCTCAATCTTGGCCCTCCAGATGTTTTGAGACTACAGTTCCCATCATCCCTGACCACTGGTCCTGCTAGCTAAGGATCATGGGAGTTGTAGGCCAAAAAAAACATCTGAGAGGCCAAGGTTGAGAAAGCCTGGTCTATCTGATAAAAGATCAGTCTATGTTGAGGAAATAAATCTATGAAGAGAGATTATCTAATTCAGGATGAAGAACTAAAGCCATGGGTAGTGCTACTTGATTGAATGATTTGGAAATAGTGTCTCAACTGGGACATTTCACACAACGAAAGCACTAAGGTGCGTTTAAAAATGTATGCTTTCAATCATTAGTTCCAAAGATATTTAGGAAACAGGCAGAGTTTATGCATGCTCAATATGTGCACGACCATCTATACGCACATTGCACCAAACCCAGAAGTGACCCAGAAAGGTCATAAAGATGTCACTGAAACATCACTAAAAGGATGAAATGTTGGCAGAATGGGGTGTTTTCAGGGATTTTCAATGGATTTCATTTATAAGTGATTTCACTGACACATGTGGTGCCTCAGAAAGTAACCCCCACATAAATGGGGGTTGGGGTGCTGCCTTTATCAACATTACTGGTTTCTGAAGCACAAAGTTGGAGCAATCAGTATATGCCATCTTAAGCATTTACAAGTAAAAAAGGTGAAACCAAAGTTGGTTGCTCAAAAGACAGGACTTTTGCTGCCACTAATTCCAACACAGTCAGATATATAGTACCATAGTATATACTATATTATAGATATATAGGCTTCTGGGTCTTCCATTACAATTTTCGTCTTACTAATCTCTGAGCCCAGTTCAGCTATGTAAAGTCTATACTTTCTGGAAGACAATAAGCCAAATAAGCAACTTTCATTATTCCTGTGCGTTTGTCAGCAATACAAAGTTATCACGAGGCACACTTTCTCCTCCCTCTACCTCCCAGGATTTTTTTTTTTGGGGGGGCGGGATTTTATCAATTCTTTCTATAGCCATCTGCTGTCTTACCATGCATTGCTTGTAATATCTGGGCTAATATCAACCATGTTAATGAAAACAACTCATCCAGCTAAGTTATCTTTGAATGGATTCTATGCTATTTTATTTATTTATTTGCAAATGGAAAACCTATTCTTGACTTGACTGTACAACTGTCATTTTCGTCATCATTACTATGTTTATATGTGACCCGAGAAACCACAGGAATGCAGGGCTGTCATTTCAGCATGTGTTTTCAAACTACTGGCAATTTCTTACTGTGAATCATGTTTCTATTTAATTGCATGGAAGGTGACTAGCAATAAACTTTCGGGCATTAGAATTACCTATTGCCAAGTGTCGCCCGGTAGGCACAAAATGAATCTACAAAACATTTAAAGCTAGTTAAAATTGGAGAAAATGGGGCAGGATGGGAGTAATGCAGATATATTTTTATCAGGACACAGTGGTTCAAGGGGCAAAGTAACAAAACTATCCCCTAATCAACACATTTTCTATCAAGTTTTAAGTACTTTATTGTCAGTGTGATTGCTGACCTCCAACTAATTGTAAAACCTGAACCTTCAGCTTCCAGAGTCAGAGGGAACCAATTTGACTGCAGTCATTTTACGACTGATAATAAAGATACTGTGCCAAAAAGGATACCGGGGGGGGGGGGATCCAATATTTACATCCACTGCAACAGGGTAGGTTGCAGGACTACAAGTTCCACCAGCCCCAGTCAAGGAGTCCAGAAGCACATGCACTACATGGTTGGGATGACCACAGACAAAATGGATGGCCCTCTGTCATGCATGTTTCACTTGAGATTCCTGGATTGTAGGGAGTTGAGCCAGATGACCCTCAGGGCCCTTTCCAATTTTAGAATTCTACAATTCTATGAAGAGTAGAAGCCATGGGGAGATACATAAGCCGGAGGTCAGGGGCGTGGCCTCTCTGCTACTTCAACTAACTCACTGGGGGCACACCTAGGAGTAGCTGAGAGATGTAGGACCAATGGTCATGTCTTTTCCTACATTGTAAGTGTACTTTTGATAATAAAGAGATAATTCCTCACTCTGGACATCCCTTGCCTTACAATGCTGAGACTTCATTGTAGGGGACTCCTGGATATAATACATCTTTTCTAGTTTAAGCTAGAATTTTATTGCACTAGGTAAATAGTTTTTTTAAGACAGAAAAATACTCTGCATTAAATTTTACTGTGACTTTTTATAACAGAAACTTTATCTAGAGATTATCAATTTGTGAGCTGCCCTGGGATCTTCGGATGAAGAGTGGTATGCAAAGTTAATCATCATCATCATCATCATAAAATAGCAATGACCAATAAAGTGAGTGATGATTACTCTTGAAGCACATCCATGTAAAACACCTACACAGAAGTCAGAGAAAGTATAAACCACAAATCATTGTTCACACCTCATTTTAGTTTAATTTTAGTTATCTGTACAACTTATCCGAACTGTATTTAGCCATCCTTCCAGTTGACATGCTTGCGGCTATGTTAGACATAAATGAGCTTAGAGTGAAAACACATGGTAGTTATTGTTTGCTTTCATGTTGTTAAGCAACTGGAAGTTTATCAGGTTTCCTCAGCCAATTAACTGCCCATCCTGCCTTAGCAGAAAGAAAGATCAATGGGTCAAATCCTCAAATAGCTTTAAGCTTTCCACAAACGGCTTTGCATGTTACTATCAACAGACAGGGTTCAATTGGATAATTCCCAAGGAGCAAACCTAGATTAAGAATTCTATCCACATTTGTGCTTTGTTCCTTCATTTGAGAGGAAACATGTTTTACATTGGAAAACAATGCAGGAATTGCTGAAGGGAGAAACCTGTCAACGTATCTGAAAAAACAAATAGTGACACATTTGGAGTACAGTACCTCACTGAAGAAATTACAAGAGAGGGCATATGAAAGACCTGCCACCTTTCTTTCTCGCAACAGTGACATATTTATATGATACTGCATGATTCTGTGTCAGGTAATGAATGACTGATGACTTCATTAGTACTCCCTTCCCTAACGAAGAGAGCAAGTGGTTCTTCATGTGAATAGACTGCATAGCTGTGCTACAATAGCAAACAAAGATCAATCAATGTGATTTTTTTGCACTCTATATTGCATTTTATAAAGAAACCATAATTTAAAAATATTACTTTATTATGCATATGCCACCCATCTGACTGGGTTTCCCCAGCCACTCTGGGCGGCTCCCAACAGAATATTAAAACACAATCAAACATCAAACATAAAAAATATTCCCTATACAGGGCTGACTTCAGATGTCTTCTAAAAGTTAGATAATTGTTATTTTATTTCCTTGACATCTGATGGGAGGGTGTTCCACAGGTCATGTGCCACTATCAAGAAGGCCCTCTGCCTAGTTCCCTGTAACTTCACTTCTCGCAGTGAGGGATCCACCAGAAGGCCCTTGGAGCTGGATATTTGTTTTATACATGTTATCAAAGCATTCATCCATTTCCAATCAGCCCCTCCAAAAGAGCCTGTGTGGTGTTGTGCTTGGATCTGGGAAGCCAGAGTTCAAATCCCTACTCGGCCCTAAAGCTCACTCTGTGACTTTGGACGGGTCTTTCAGCCTAGCCTACCTCACAGGGTTATTGTGGGGATTAAAACCGGGGGGGGGGGAGAACCACCTTGAGCTCCTTGGAGAAAAAGGTGGAATGTAGATGTGGTAAATAAAAAATATCCTTAGACAGATGGCCAGATGCAGCACAACACATAGAAACCACAGTCCCAACACAATAAAAAAATGTGTCTCACTGAAATATGGGCACTTCATAGGAATCTGGTGCAAGATTGTGCTGCAAAATGAAAAAAAGGGGACTGGGAGATGAATGTATGGGGAGAAACTGATTGCCTAAACCTACAAAACTAAATATAGCATTAAAGTGTGAATCAATGCAAGTCTCTTTAAAGGTTGTATGTGCCTTCAGTCTTACTGATCTGCAGTGTTTAGGAAAATGTTATATGCTTATAGCAGGGATGGTGATTCTCCCAAATGCTGTTTGATTCCCATCATCCCCAGTTAGCAAGGTCAATGGGGGTTGTAATTCAGCAACATCTGGAGGGACAGAGGCTCCCCACCCCCAAATGAAAACATAACAACACCAATTTGATTAAATCATAGAAGCATAAAATTGTAGAGTTGGAAGGAACCACGAGGGTCATCTAGTCCAACCCCCTGCAAGGCAGGAATCTTTTGCCCATTGTAGGGCTCGAACCCACAACCCTGAGATTAAGAATTTCACGCTCCACCGATTGAGCTATCTCCCAGGTGCTGTGTCCATTCTGTATTTTCATGCCAGATACCGTAATACAAAATTGATATACCAAATTTAATCCCTGTATTACAAAGGAGAAACTTCAAACTACGCTGAGTTGAAATAACATGTTGACAACATTCTAAAGATTAAACATGGTCAAAATAATGGAATAAAATATGCGGGGGGAAATGTGAAGCTAGAGGTTCCTGGACGAGCATATTGCTGTGACTTCGTTCTAACAGCTTGGATTTCCTTGTGCAATGCATACATTTTATCACTAATTCAACATTTATCTGTTTTCATATGTAAGCAAAACTTTATCTCCATTTCTGATCTAATAATCTCATTCCTAAAAGCAACACAAAATGTTAATGTACATCAAAAGACTATTATGGGTACTCATAGTTCAGGTTGAGACGCCCACATTTTCCATAAAAGTAGCCTGTTCAGTATGCAAATGATTCATAAACCAAACAGAAAATAAACCTCAAACACTTCTTGTTTTTAAGCATGCAGCTTTTATCACCCCTGCATCACTTTAGGAGCAGCTGAAATTAGTTTAATATCACGCCCTCCTCAGCAGAAGAAGAGTCTTGATTATATTGCAACAAGTTTGCTTAATGCTTGGCTACTATGCAGATATGACTTCTATTTAAAGGCTTTTTTAATTGCCGGCTCCCAACTCAATTTAAAGTGTCAGATGCTAAGAGTCACATGTTAATATTCTGGCTTTTAGATCATACCTAACAGTTTAATGGATCAGAGCAGAAGGATTTAAAGACGCCTTTACTATTGCATACAACAACAAGCAGTTATACAGCAATGCAGCCATTCCTTCTAGTTTCCGTCTAGTTTACGTAGCAATATATTTGGACATCTTCTGTACACTAAACTGTGTTTCCTTGACTATTTTGGATTAAATATCCAGCACAGCATAATTACCTTCTTTAAATCTGTCCAGTCCTCCTCAATTTTTTTTAAAAAAACCTTGTTTTTAAATTTATATTTGAAGCAACCAATTAAAAAATTGTGCTAATTAAGGTGTTTATTGAGCATTCACCCTGAACTGTTTGCACTAAATTTAGAAAGCAACTGGATTTGTCGGAAGAGCAGGAAAGCCACTATACCAAATCATATTGCTAGCTATTGTGGATCTCAAACTGTCTCCATGGCCATCTAAAGTACCTTTCCTGTCAACACTCCAGTTTGATACAGATGAAAAATTAAATCCTTCCCTGTGGTTACTCAGCCCCTGGTTGCAGCAACTACAGTCAAAATAATTGATGCTCTTTTCCACTGTAAAGTGTGAGATGAACAACCCACCGCTATGAACACTTACTATTTCTATAATATGGCAGGCTTTCACAAAACACAGAGCAAGAAACTACAGAGGGAACACTGAGGCGCACAAGCCGTGATAGAAAGGTCAAATCTCCTAGATTACCATTGCCAGCAGTGGACAGGAAATCCTTTTTTCTCCCTCAAAACATTGAAGTCTGTCATGGGTTTACAATTGTACAGCTGCTACACGGTGAGATTGCACAACTAAACAGCAACAGCAACAACAAATAACAACAACAACAACAATTTTATTATGTATATGCCACCCATCTGACTGTGTTGCCCTAGCCACTCTAGGAAGCAATTATAAAACCACAGTAAAACATCAAACATTAAAAACTTCCCTATACATTCCCAATATGTTCTTTTTAAAAGGGATCAAGTGGAGATGCAGAAGGCATGGCAACGTGCTTTAGACTAGATGTGGCTAACCCTTTTCTGCCCAAGGGCCACACTATCCTCTGGAGATAAAGTGTGTGTGGTGAAAAAGACACCCCCTCACATTCTTGTACACACATCCAATCAGCTGATGGTCCCCCTGGACTAACATGGTGGAAGGCACTTGGGACTGTAGGGGAAAGGAGGAATCTCTGAAAATTGCCTCCTCTCCTTCCCCCACTGGGAGTATCCACCAGATCAAAGATCCTTCTGCAAACCAAAGGCACTTTTCCATTTGCAGAAGGGCATTTAAGGATCTAAGCCTGCAAAATGCTGCATCTATAAATACCTGCTGGGAATCACTGTGAAGGGAAAACCCCAATACAAAGCTGAAAAATATGATGCTTTGTCAGCACATAAACAGTTTGGGGTTCCCTAACCATCAAGCATCAAGCTATGATGTTATGAGAGCATTGCAGATTTTCAACACTGGTAACTCAAGATTTACAGGACCAAGGGTTTTAGGATGACTAAGGCTGGCACCATAATCAGGCAGATATGGAAATTTTACAACATGCAAAAGTGATCAGGAAGATTTGTAAGGAATAGATTATTTAATCAGACCTCTATGCAGAATACCAACAACACGACTGTGACATTTAACAGCATTAACTTGTTCACATATTTATTATACACTTTCACGTTCCAAATCTCTCTGCCTGATTTACAGAAATGTCTCATTAAATGTGAAACTCCACTTATACTTTAAGCATACTAGAAACAGAATATTAAACAAGGACACTTGAATGGATTTCTCTAACAGGCCTTCCTTTTTTAAACTATCATTAAGGTTAGAGAATATGCTATCAAAGCATATCAAATTGTCTAAGACAGCCACTTGCATCTGGTAGTCACAACTGCAGCTAGGTAATTAAGAACACTGAGATTCATATTTACATGTAAAGTTCTGTGGCTGCAATTTCAGTCTGTTAGGATCCCAAGACTATTTGGACACAACACTGTGAAAATGGGTTTTTAGGAGTGTTATTGTGGTAGGGAAAGGACTGCAAACACACAGGGATTTCACCCACTGAAGTGGGAGGTCATGGAATAACCACATCCACTTGAGCAAAAGCCTTGCCATCCAAATCAAGGATCTCCCATGCAAGACTCTAAAAACCCAGCAAGTATTTGGGCAACTGGTGCTGAAATTACTGAGATACTCAATGGTCCTTAAGCATGTATTTGAGAGGCAGGGTGTGTGTGGAATATTCACTAAAACCAGACTCCAATTGACCCGTCATTGTTTTCAGTTGAACTTATAGCAATTGTGGGCACTCAAAAAGATTAGGCAATCTTGAGATTAAATATGGAAAAGTAGAAGAGAAAACTGTTTCTGTGCTGTTTTTCTGTGTGGCTTGTCTAAAAGCCTCCATTTGTTTTGCGGATAAAATAGATAGAAATTTAATTAATTCTAAAACAACTAGCAAATTTCACTGTGAGTAGGCCTATCAATGGCTATTTAACCATGACTACTCAACAGAGCATGTTCAGGAATAGTACATTTCTGGATAGCGGATTCTTGGGGACAAAGCTCGTAAAGCCATGCTTTATTTATTTTGAAAAATCAGGCTGCTTTTTCCAACAGATCAAAATGGCTCCCAATTGCTTTAAATTGTTTCATAGCACAATCCTTTAATGTACTCTGAAGTAAATTCCATTGACTCTTGTTGTCCTTATTCCAAGATAACTGGTTATACTATTACAATGGCGAAAAGTAGTCAATCTACACTTAGCAATTTAATTGATACAGTAGCATTCCAATTCACTTTAAAATACTGATAACTTTTATATTGCTGCTTGTTTAATTACATTTAATGTTCATGGAATATTGCCCTGTAAATCTGCCTTGAGCGCACTCTAGAAAAGCAGTATCAAAGCATTTCACACAAAAAATGTACCCCAATCCAGATAAGGAGACAGAACTATGAACAAGTTCCACTTGGAATGCACTTGTAATGGTTCTAGGGGTTGCTCGTGCGCAAGTCGTCACCACACCTGGCTGAGTTACCTGGGTGAACCCTATTCTGTCCGGACAGCCACTCACCCGTGGCTGTCTCAATCGCTGGCAGAATCCGTCAGTGGGCGTTTATTGAACTTCTTCCAGCAAAGAAGCTCTTTGACGCCTAGTCTCCGCCTACTCTCCCTGCGCGGAAGCCTTCTGCGCAGGGAGGGTGTGGGCAGCGGAGGACCCGTGCTCTCCCCGCTGGTCTCCGGCGAGGAGTCATGGAGCCACCTCGCCGATTCCCCCATCTGCCCCCCTTCTCCACTGGTGCTACGCTGATTTCCCTCCCCAAAAGATGGGCTGCTTCTCTCCCTCCTGGGACGCTCTCCGTAATCCCTTTGGAGCCCTCCCTCTCCCTCTGGCTCCGATGGCAGTTCCCTGACAGCACTACTTGATATTCCTTTAAGAATTCTGCAAATGTGTCTCTTCTATTGTTTAAACAATATCTCATGATTCGGAAATCTTCAACACTGCTGCCCTTATCTTCTTAAAACAGGCTTATCAAAAATGTGTTTGCATCCACACCTAGTTACCGCATACTAATGGATTCTCGATGTGGGTAAACAGGAAAAAATCTGGAACATTTTAACATAAGAATCAACACCACAGTCAATACACTGAAAGAAGATAATAAAAATCCAGTTGATAGTGGGATTGGAGCTATTGAATCTTCAAACATTCAAAGAATATTGTCTCCCTTAAATTCTTATTGGTTCCTACTCTGCTATGGCTTCCCGACATTGCTTTCTGCCTAATAAAAGAATAAGAAAAGACCTCCTGAATCAGACCAAAGGATTATCTCCTCTCTTTTCTTGCAGTTGATAACCAGGTTGATACCAATGGGGAGTTCATAAGCAGGATGTGAGCCCAACAGCTCAAGATCCCCAGCAACTGGAACCTATCTTTCCAATGTTAACTGCAACATAATTAAATTGTATGTCCAATTTCTTTTTGCTGCTTCTGGCAGCAGACACGGACAAATAACTGAATACCAAAGAGAGCAAATTACCCTTGAAATAATACTTGTTCGTCGCACAAAATTAAATGGCATTCTAGGAAATATCACACTGCGTAAAAAGTCAGTGTGCCAATGGTGAATTGATACAAACATTCATGCATATTGAAGCAGCAGCAGCAAGGACAGCCTCTGTAAGGCTATATGGGTCTAAGCCTGCTGAGGCCAACAGAATTAAGATGCATGTAAAATGGGGAGCAGATATGTAACCTTTTTAATTTTTTTCAAGAATGCAAATAGTAATGCTAGGCGGAACAAATGAACAAGTAACAAATTATCTGTATGAAAAACAGAATCTGCTATTTGCGTTATGGTTACAACTACATATGTCTTTGGACAAACATAGTAACACACAAGCGCAAAAACACACATCACGAACATTTATTGCTCAGTCTGATTGCAGACGTATTGAGAGAGTCACAAGAATTTTCAGCTTACACAATTGTTATTATTTTTCTGCAAGACAGAGGTGTGTGCTGTGCGTAGAGTAAAATTTGCAAATGTATCTGGAAAACAAAATAGAAGCATGATGTCTACATATTTAGGCAGCTAGAGACCAGTTCTAAATGTTACATTAAAAAAAAAGCCAGGCACTGAGGGATACCAACTTGTGTCACTTTAGGTGCCCCCTAAAGACTGGATTCTTTCATGTTTCAAATTTGGTTTTGCTATGGTTGCAGAGACAGATGCACTCAGCTGATAAATGCTAATTCAAAACCCGAATGAGTAGGCATTACTCTCTAGATTGTGGCTGATGACTTAAAATTCTCATTCCAAAAGCCAAGAAGGATTAAGGAAAAATCCTCACAATCATATACAGCTGGACTTACCCACTATTGAAGTTCCAGCTTTAAGTCCTTTGATCAGAACCTTCAGTGTGGTGGCAACTGCTGTATGGAACGCTCTTCCCTTGGACATAAAACACTAAGGATTGTATACTTTGGAGACATGCTAAAAACCTGCCATACTATGGGGTTATATTTTTATAGTGCTTTTATGCTATTTATTGCTATTTTAAAAATTTTTGGTACACTGGTACTGTTAAGCATTTATAGATCAGGTAAATAGATCATGCAATAAAGGTAAATTTTAACAGGTAAATAGATCATGCAATAAAGTGCTCATAAGGTTTATTTTGATAATTTTCTTTAAATATGCATTCCTTCAAAACAGGGTGGCCACTTGCATATTACCCTCTGGCGCTGTGGTTTAAACCACTGAGCCTTTTGGGCGTGGGTAGGCAAACGAAGGGATCTGGCCCAATCGCCTTCTAAATCCGACCTGCGGACGGTCCAGGAATCAGCGTGTTTTTACATGAGTAGAATGTCTCCTTTTATTTAAAATGCATCTCTGGGTTATTTGTGGGGCCTGCCTGGTGTTTTTACATGAGTAGAATTTGTGCTTTTATTTAAAATGTATCTCTGGGTTATTTGTGGGGCATAGGAATTCGTTCATCCCCCCCCCCAAAAAAAATATAGTCCGGCCCCCCACAAGGTCTTAGGGTCAGTGGACCGGCCCCCTGCTGAAAAAGTTTGCTGACCCGTGCTCTTGGGCTTGCTGATCAGAAGGTTGGCGATTCAAATCCACGTGACGGGGTGAGCTCCTGTTGCTCTGTCCCAGCTCCTGCCAACCTAGCAGCTGGAAAGCACACCAGTGCAAGTAGATAAATAGGTATCGCTGTGGCGGGAAGGTAAATGGCATTTCGGTGTGCTCTGGTTTCCGTCACAGTGTTCCGTTGCACCAGAAGTGGTTTCGTCATGCTGGTCACATGACCTGGAAAGCTATCTGTGGACAAATGACGGCTCCCTCGGCCTGAAAAGTGAGATAAGCGTCGCAGCCCCATAGTCGCCTTTGACTGGACATAACTGTCCAGGGGTCCTTTACCTTCTTTACCCCAAAAAGGACAAAAGAAGAAACAGATTTACTTTAATTTGGATATGATGTCTAGAGATAAGTAATTTAGAAGTACTTTATTATAATTTAATACAATAAATATTGCCATATTAGGGAATACTGTGTGGCCAGGGTGCCTGATCAGCTTGAACTCCAGGTGCTAACTTAATGGGCAACTTCAAGGCTCCTGTTGCTCTCCCTTCTTTCTTATGATTATCTATAAACTGGTATTTGACCAGAAGGCCTTTCAAATAGAGGACTAACACTGTAAAATGGCTTCCCTCCTTCAAATGCTAAGCATAGGAATGTGCCTTTATAAGGGGTCAGATCACTGGTCCATTTAGATAAGTATTGGCAGCGGTTCTCTGGGTTCTCAGGCAGAGATCTTTTTCCTCCTTGTTTCTAGATGCCAGGAGATGCCAGGGAACTGGGATAACCTTCTGCACATGCTCTACCACTAAGCTACCTGTCTCTCGTGCACCCTGCAACCTTTCACACTGTAGCGACCTTCCTCCCACTTACTCATGGGAAAACCAAGATGAATTATTCTATAGCACAAGAAATAATCATTTCTGACAAATCAGGACACACAGAGGTTTTTTTGAAATAATAAAGAACACTCTTTCCTGTCTTAGTTTCCTTGTCAGAAGGTGTGCAAGATGGCTGTCTGCTCTTGCTGAACCATGCCGTTCCCCATCTGTCACTAGAAATGCTAAACACTCCATAAAGCCGCACCTACACAAGTGTTTTCCTTTCAATAAAGTTCACGTTCCTGAAAAGCTGCTCTCAAGGAAGCATGGCGCTGTCTGTGAGGAAAGCCCTACCACCTTCGCAAGCCAGGAACCAACTATGCACACACATTGCTGAACACTTTTTCACAGGCTGGCATAGATTAGATTAGTGAAAGTTCAGGAGCTATACTGCAAATGAGCTTCTCCACCCTCCTTCAATGAACCCGGCATGCTTCTGTTGGGCACCGCCAGTGCATCAGCGTGGGTTTTTGCTAGCTACTTCCTTGATTAAGGTGTCTGCAGTTTTTTATGGCTGGAGTAAAGCCATTTAATTAAGAAAACAGTTACTTAATAACATTATTCTGCACTGCTTGGGACTCTATTTTGCAAGTGATGTTTTTCTCCTGGTCCAAACTTTCCTTAAATCTAATTGACTTTTAAATACAAGTATACTGTAACTGACCTGTAGTGCGTATATGCAATCACATTTTGACAGCTCTAGACAAACCATGGATGCCTTTTAATGTAAGTTAAGAAAAACACTGCGTGCTGAATTGAGCGTAAAAATAACAAGGCGAACTGCGTAGGATCTTTTGTAACTGAAAGCAAGTTTGAAATCATATCTGCAGGGAAAGCTATTCGCACAACAAATACTGACTGTATTTGCGAAACACAATAGGATAAAGGTGTTCAGTGCAAAAAGACAGCCATGGTTGTTAAACTAGAATTTCATGTTACTCGTTTCCGGTGACCTTGAAGAATAATAGTCTGTTTTCCCAGTTCGTTTTATAAATGTAATGCTTTCTTCCCTCATTTTAAGGCTAAAACCACAATCCCCAAAATCTTGCTCCTGCCATCATCATTAGTAAACAATCTACACTAGTTTTGTAATAAATACCCAGGAAAAAAGACTAGCAATGCAATCCAAACCCACTTTGCTGTGTATGTATGTGAACTGGGCAAAGGCATTCTTCTGGCCAGCCCAGCTGTCTTGTGTTGTGATGCCACTCTGCTAGTGTGAAGCTCCCCAATTCCACCTGGCAAATGTGTGGGTCGCCACAATTTGTTCCATGTATTTATTATTTGTTTAAAAATTTGATGGCCTTTATTATGTATTAACATACTGTGTATGTTTTTATACTGGCATTTTAGCTGCCTAGGTGTATTAAGTGACTAGCAAAGAAAATAAACATACAATATATTAGTAACATGAGAATCCCCACCACACACCACATAGACTTGTTATGGCTCACAGACTTTGAAGGGGCAAATCTGAACCACGGCATGAGTGGTTTGTGAACTGCAGCTTTCATTGGAGTACTCATGAAAAACATGGGAATGAACAAGCAGTACAGCAAACAAAGATTTCCTTTTTGAAACTCAAGATCTCAAACCCGATATTCTGCTAACACACACTAACACACACACACAAATAGGATCACAATGGTCCTTGGACTCCCTCCAGTCTGCACCAGCCAAAAGCTATTCTTTCCAGCTTCTTTTTAATAGCATCTTTTAAAAATCATTCATTATTGGGGAAGAGCTAAAGTTATAAATAAGATTTCACAGCAACATAAAAAGTGCATACTGGTGAAAAAGACTGAATTCCGAAGACTTATGGAGCGAAAAGTGAGCCTACCATCAAAAAGTTTAACTAAAATAACATTTTGTTTTCATCGAAATTGCTCATCTTTCTGCTTTTGTGTGTGTGTGTGTTTTGCAGATTCTCTCTGTAAGACATTTTTATTCTTTGGAGGAGGATAAGAACTGTGCCCACATAGAAACTCCCTATTTCTCGACGAAAGTTATGAGAATTTTGTTATTGCTTTGACACACACTTGCTGTTGTTAAAATTTGTATTTCCACCAGTTGTTGCTAAAGGCACATTCATGATCTGGTGTGTGTGTGTGTGCGTGCGCACGCACGCACGCACGCATGTGTACAGACAGAGTTGTTTTGTGCAAAACGGCTCTTGTGCAAAACAGCTGTATTATAAAAATGGCCTTTCAGGAAAAATCAGCAGGTAGAAGAGGCATTTGCGATTGGCTGAAACAACACTAATTTCCCATTTTTGCATGCTGAGGAAAGTTAATGAACCTTTATTATTACTATTATTTTTTTATTTTTTAAAAAAACAGTACAGAGGCTCTGCACAAGACTGCTTTTGCACACAACTTCTGTATTAAAACTGTAAAAAATAGATACTAACGGGACTCAACAAACAGATTTGAATTGGGACTGAAGATTTGTTTGCAGATCATAAATCAGACTTTTAAGTGTTTACTTTTAAAAATAATTAATGCAGTGGTTTTGCACAAGTCCCAACCTTGTATAAAACCTCCATACTTTAAAATATATATCTACGTATATATTTAAACAGGAATTGACAGCTATAATATGTAACCGTGAATAGGGAGTGAAGGAAGATGGGAATGTGGAGCAGAGAACAGAAGGTCAAGGGGGAATACGGAGTGAGGGAAGAATCAGGGGACTATATAACCCTAGTGAGTTTCCTGAAATTGACTATGTTTTTGTCCATTTTGTATTTGAATGGTTTCCACCCCCCACCCCATTTCCCACCAAGGTTTTAAATATTTGCAAAGCACATGGTTTACATTTAAATATTTGCAAAACACTTGGGTTACATCATGTGCTATTTAAAAAGCCACCCTCAACCGAAAGTAGAATGCACCCCAGGTCAGGCAAGGAGGAAGGCAGGCAGGCAGGCTCCACGGCTGGCTTTCCAGCAACATATCCAAGAACGGTCTTCTGCAGGAATCCACCTTAATTCCAGATACACTATAATTTTTTGTGTACATCCACCTCAATATACAGCACTTCGTTTTGCCCATGGTCAATTGCACCAGTAACGTTTGCTCCTGCGCATTACAAAGCTCATGCTTCTGAAAATTCTGGTAACATTGTTCAGTGACCGCTATTGCTCCATAATGAACTCCTCCTGCTCTTTATTCTCTCTATACTTATGGTATTTACTTGTGCAACCCGTTCAGTGTCACACCTTTGAAGTATTTGCAGAATGCTGCAGAACTGGCTTACGCTTTCCAGTTCTTCTGCCAACTATCACCTTCAAACAGCAATCCATTCACACACATCATTGCTCAATAGATTTTGGGAGGCTTAACAAAAGAATCGAAATCTTAGACTGAGCCATGAAGGTTCAACAGCTCTCATCATGCCATGCATATCATATACTGCTTAATCCCAAGCAAACGTTTTCCTTTAAAGGAACTGGAAGGGGTTTCTTCAGAGCCTTAGGACAAGATTTTTTCTACCAGCCCCAGCTATTATCTAATGTGAAAAAACACTCTAACCCAGGGATGGAGGAACCTGCGGCCCACCCCGCTCATGCTGTTGGGACTCCCCACAACCAATAATCAGGGGAGCTGGGAGCTGTAGGCCCCACAACATCTGGAAAGTCATGTGTCCCCCCTCCTACCCTCCACTGGAAAGCGAAAGCTGAAGCTGAGCAGAAACGCTTCTCATTTAGTTGCATTTCACGAGGCTCTCCTCACAGCAGGTTCCACTCGACCTTGTGCAGAGGTGAAAGTGGCAGCAGGCTGCTGAAAGCTATCATGTCAAAATCTCAAATTACATTTCTGCGGTGGAAACAACCGCTTTTCTCTGCCTTCCCCTCTTAAGTCACGGAGATAGAATGGAGAGGCATCGCTTTGCTTACGTACTTCACCTAAGCCCCATTCGCCATCAATCTTGGGGCAGAGGCAACGGCTTCTTGAATTGCTATTATATACAGCAGTGCCTTTCAAAAGCAGAGCTGCTCTCTCTCAGTCATCACACGTCAAGGAAGCCTGACTTGTGAAAGCCTGGCCAACACAGTTTGGGACCCACTAAGCCAGAGAAGACATCCACCAATCATATATGGCTTTTAAAAACTCCTGATTTTGCTGACTGACTGGGGTGGGCTAACTATTATACATACACACATATACAGTGGCACCTCGGGTTAAGAACTTAATTCGTTCTGGAGGTCCGTTCTTAACTTGAAACTGTTCTTAACTTGAGGTACCACTTTAGCTAATGGGGCCTCCCGCTACCGCCACACCACCAGTGCACGGTTTCTGTTCTCATCCTGAGGTAAAGTTCTTAACCCGAGGTACTACTTCCGGGTTAGCAGAGTCTGTAACCTGAAGCATCTGTAACCCGAGGTACCACTGTATTTCAGCTCCTTTTTTTTTAATGAGTATGGATTTTTAACCATATACCCCCCCCCCTCAGGGTCTAATTCCACCATTTCTTCTTCTTTAATGCAGCAGCATTCTGATCCCATGTATTAAGTTTGGCCTTTCAGGACACAGTGTTGGAAGCTGTGCCGTGCTCTTCTGAAACCTCCCTCTTCTTACTTGCAGGCAATGTGGCAAAAATATACAGATTTAACTTTAAAGTGCACCTCTGCAGTGCTTAAGTGAACATCCGCTTTTTGTGCTGAGGATAGAACACAAAGTAGCACAAGCAAAAATGCAGCAGCAATTGCATTTACCGAAAGGTAAATTTACTCAAGTCTTTAAGGCATTTCAGCCTCAAAAAAAAGCAGGGGGGAGAGGATCGGGGTAGAAAGGAAATGTATTGGAACTAGATTTAGTCATTTTTAAAGTTAAGGAAATGTCAACTTAAGAGGCTCTACAGAAAACTAATTTATCCATAGCGATGATACCTAACCCTCCTTAAAATGCAGGTCTGC
Source organism: Podarcis cretensis (assembly GCF_951804945.1). Lineage (NCBI taxonomy): Eukaryota > Metazoa > Chordata > Lepidosauria > Squamata > Lacertidae > Podarcis > Podarcis cretensis. The sequence goes on from NC_137178.1 coordinate 27,259,095, forward strand.
AGTCATAAAGACGCTCTCAATGATAGATAAAACAAAATAAAAAAATTCCTTCCAGTAGCACCTTAAAGACCAACTAAGTTAGTTCTTGGTATGAGCTTTCGTGTGCATGCACACTTCTTCAGATAGAAGTGTGCATGCACACGAAAGCTCATACGAAGAACTAACTTAGTTGGTCTTTAAGGTGCTACTGGAAGGAATTTTTTTTATTATTTTTTTAGAATTTTTTTATTTTGTTTTGACTATGGCAGACCAACACGGCTACCTATCTGTAACTCTCAATGATAGATGACATTTTGATTTACAATAGTAAGCAAACAGTAACACCTCCTCATTGGAATCCAAGCAAAGCTTTAGTAAATGAGCTGATACCCAAAATACAAAACTTAGTGAAGAACGTTATTGCAGCTATACATGTATCATAAGAAAACTTCCCTTAAGGAAGGGCAGGGGGTGGGGTCTTTTTCAGCCCAGTGAAATTATCCTCTCATGGCCAAGGTTTTTAGGTCACATGCCAGCATTTGGCAGGACCAAAATTAAAGTACATGTGGCCAGATAGCAGTGGGTTTGGCCACACCACACTCCCCTACACTCATACCCCAACATCCATCCAAACTCTCACCCCAGTCTACAGCAAAAGCATCCTTCTGGAGCCAGGGAGTGCAGAGAGAGGGAAGAGTTAAGCCTTTCCCTCCAGACTATCTGATTTTTAGAAGACATCTGGTATCGGGAATTTTTTAATGTCTGATGTTTTACTATTTTTTATATGTGCTGTAGGCCACCCAGAGTGGCTGGCGAAACCCAGCCAGATGGGTGGGGTATTATTATTATTATTATTATTATTAGACAAATGCGTGCACACACCCTGAAATGCCTCCTCCCTCCCCCAAGCTGCATTTAGGCTTGATGAGGATTAAGTGTTAGCGCTTTCCCACCTCTGCCATAGGCAGTGGTGGGCCTTGGTGTCTCAAATTCCAGTGACGCCATGTGTGACGCCAAAATCCGCCCCCTGCCTCTCGCCTGCCATTGGACATAACAGTGGTGGCATTTACTGCAGCACCCCAGATGCTCTGCGCCCAGCGCCCAGGTCGCTAGAGACACCTCTGCCATGGGGCCTAATTGTCACAATAAACAGCTGCAGTGGTAATCCTATGTATAAAGACCAAACAAGAAATTGGGGGGGGGGGAGAGATCCATAATCCAACCCTCTAAGCACCTTTTATAAACTGAATGCTACTTACAGCAGGGGAGCTTGACTAAGCTCGGTACTGAAATCTTGTATATGCACCTATGTGTGTGTTCTTTGGGGTGGGGTGGGGTGGGGTGGGGATTATCCCTTAGCCCCATGCTGTTTTCTTTATTATCCCCCCCCCCCCCCGCATCCATCAATTTCCTCCAAAGCTGCTATTTGCCCTGTACTGGGGTGGCGGGGGAGAGAGAGATTCACAGGTACCCATGTGATACTTGCACTTTTCCCCCTGTGGGGCAAATAGTTGCTTTGGAATGGGGGTGTTCGCTCCGGTGTACAAAAAGGCTCCGGTGTACAAAAGGTTTTCAATATCACTGGGGTTATATAAAGAGGAAGAGAGTTATAAATATCCACCTATATATTAATACATGGATGGTTCCACCATACTTCCATGCATAAACTGACAGCGTAGATTTATAGTGCCCTCTGATCCAAAGATGTTTCATTCAACTTTGAGGCCTGATCAACTTAAAACAGTTAAAAAAGAGGTTACACTTGCTACAAATATTTGGTCCTCTTCCCTATAATCCTTTGTAACCCTCAAAACTACCCATGCAAAGTTTTTTTTCACATGATGCAGAAAGAAGGCTGCAGAATGGAGAAGTCTCTCACCTAAGCATCCAAGGGTGTGCAAACAAAGAAATGGGCCAAATACTGGCATTCATTTTGCTACATCTGCACACACAGAGAAATGAAAACATTTGTGGTTTGGGGGCCATCTGTCAAGAGCAGCAGGCTGTGGAACAAAGCAGGTGCTCTTAGGTTACAGGAAGAGGCTGTGGGTTGTGTTTTCCTCACCCATCACAAAAACAACAGCAAGCACTGGGAAGCTGGTACGCTGAGCCTTAAATAACCAGAAATTTAGAAACAAAAACAAACAGGAGAGAAGTTTCTAAACAAGATTGCTTCCCCACCCCTTATAACAACATGCTCATTTATTTGCATATTGCACTTGTGTTTTTCTCCTACACACCTGAGAATTGATATCAGGATTGTACAGACAAAAAAAGACTAACTTTCTTTTAGGTGCCACATCATCTGACAACATCTACGGAGATTCTCAGGACCACATGGCTGTTTGCATTGTCACAACACACAATTGCGTTTAGTTGCTCTTTGCTCTTTCCATTTTTTTAAGGAACATGCTGTTCCTGAAGATTAGAAAAATGCAAGAACACATTAATCCACAGCTGCATTTAGATCCTGCAGCCTGATGTGGTGCTGGTGGGGAGTGAAGGAAGAATTGGAGAAGGGAAGCAGACATTTAAAAAGAAAGGAAGAAAGAAAGAAACAGAAAGCCCCCGGGTATGCAAAAGGCAAGCCTGACACTGTTTCAGGGCCAAGGCTTGGATTTACAACAGTCCCAGTCAAGCCTCAGAAAAGGACAACAAGAGACAAGGTTTCCAGCTGGCCCTTTGGGTAGCAGGCAGAGCCAGGTCTGGCCATCCTTTCCTTGCACAGCCAATCAAAAACAATGGCAAGAAGGAGAAATTCAAAGCAAGAGAGAGACTTCTGAGAACAGAACCTTTCTTACTTTACGGGCACATCCTGACATTTGCCACCTTAAGAGAAATTAGGTTGAGAAAATAGTACATCTTCTGTTTATCACCACAGGGAATGAGAAGATACTTTTTCAGAATTAGTAGGAGCAAAAGGAAACAGGGAGGTAAGGGATAGAGGAATGAATTGGGAGAACACTTAGCGTCTCTCAAACGTGCTTGGCAATCAGGGGAGGGGGGACATTGTTAGGATGTGAAACCCGTATTTTCAAAGCTCACTTCGTTTCCCCCACAAAATACTCTGCTCTGGGTTTGCTTGCAATTATGTCTAATGGCACCTGGAAAACTGTGGCGGACCCTCTCAGACAAAGAGTGAAGAGGAGCTCGCCTTCAGCACTCAAAACACAGAGCAGTTTCAGGAAATGCAAGCAAGAGCAAAAGCTAAAAATAATTGCTGCAGCAACAGACTCATGGGTAGGTCCTCACTTCCCTTTGGTGCACCATGGCAGGGACCAGGAGTCATATTCCTCTTCAGCTGATGGGAGCAGAGGGCTCAAACACAGGCCACACAGGGCCAGACACAGAAGCTGGACAACCTGTGTGGCCTGGTTGGCCAATGGACCAACAACCTCCATTGACGTTAATGAGTGGAGTAGGAGAAATGAGAGGCAGAAACAACGCAACAAACTAAAATACCAAAATTCAACCATGACAACTCATTGCTTGTAGTCATCTTTCAAAGGTGACCTTTCAGTTAACAATATACAGGTGGTGACCATTTTGCACATGTCTGATGCGGGTCTGAAGAAGGCAGGAGGAGGGGCAGGTCATAATGGGGCGGGCTCATGCATGCTCTGCCAACGTGCGAGGGGACCAGGAACAGAACAACCCCCCCAAAATGGTCACTGCCTACATACTACTATTGGGGGGCACTCAGCCACAGGGGGCCCTAATTCTGTGCATACCTCTAAATCTGCCATTGGCTATGATGCTACTATGTAGGGCCGGGGCTCAGCTCGTTCCCTGTTGAAACAACACAAAAGCTTTTGTTCGTAGAGCGCAGTCTGCGCACCCACATTCAGTCTGAACCCGTCTATATCTAACTTTGCTTCAGTAGACCCTGTAACCAGTCTGGACTTTACCCTGCACCCAGACTTAGTTCTGCTTCGCCTCACAGAAGCACAGAGCAGTGGAAAGAGAGAGAGAGAGAGAGAGAGAGAGAGAGAGAGAGAGAGAGAGAGGAGGGAGAGAAAGAGGAGTTCTACACACATCCAGTTACCTTATGCTGCCTGTTCCTTTCCAGTGAGTTCAAAATTGTTACAAAACTGACTTCATTTTAGAACATTCCTGCCTCTGGACACAAGTGTCCCAAGCTCCAAAAAATTTAATTCAGCCTTCTAATTAATACAGACTAGATAACTTAACCATACGCTTTATTGGTTGTGTGTGATGAAAGTTGGACACTGTTGAAGTGGTTTAATCATGCTGGCCACATGACCCGGAAAGCTGTCTGTGGACAAATGCCGGCTCCCTCGGCTTGAAAGTGAGATGAGCGCCACAACCCCATAGTCACCTTTGACTGGGCTTAACCGTCCAGGGGTCCTTTACCTTTTACCTTTTTATATGCAACCCAAGAAATCAACTCACTATAATATACAGCGTTTGTGAGTTTAGGCACAAACACATGTATGATTCCCTCCCCAGTAACATACAGTTTAAAATGTTGATTTACCTTAGCAAACACATACAAAATTATTTTCGTTATGCACCTGCCCAAACACAGATATACCTAAGTAACACAACAAAAGTTTGCATCATGCTGTGAACAAGTGTTTTTTTCAGCCCTGATGAAATACAGTGGTACCTTGGGTTACATACGCTCCAGATTACATACGCTTCAGGTTACAGACTCCGCTAACCCAGAAATAGTACCTTGGGTCAAGTACTTTGCTTCAGGATGAGAACAGAAATCGTGTTCCGGTGGCGCGGCAGCAGCAGGAGGCCCCATAAGCTAAAGTGGTGCTTCAGGTTAAGAACAGTTTCAGGTTAAGAACAGACCTCCGGAACGTTTTAAGTACTTAACCCGAGGTACCACTGTATCGTGAGTACCAGGACAACCGGCTTCCCAAAAATGTGATGCTTAAGTCTTCAAGAACTGAAATATTTTTACAGTGCTGCCTTGGATTCCAAGGTTTGGGAGTACCACAATGTAGGTTTGGGAGTACCACAATGTAGGTTTGGGAGTACCACAATGTAGATTTATGATGGAGTGTGGCTGGCCATCAAAGGAAGTCTTTAACTCAGCCTTATTGGCAGCTGATACAATTTGCCTCCCAAACACACAAATGTATTTTAAGAAGAAGTTGCCCTAACAAAAGGTGAAATTAAGATTGCTGCAGGAATAGAACAAGATTGTGTTCCATGCACCTACTTGACAGAAAGCCTAATTAGAGGGAAAGCGTTGATTAGTTAAAGATGTTGTCTTGCTTTAATTGGAAATTAGGAAGGAAGCTGAGCACTGATTGCAGTTAAGAATATGCATCAAGCAAAGAAGCCTAGAACAGTTTCTCTGAGAAATATTATTTCCAATGGCAGCACTCCGGCTCTGGAAAATTAGAGGAAAGTACTTTAGGGGCAAGTCTTTAATAGCTCACACTCCTCAGCCAGAGTAGGATAGCAGAGTAAATGGAATTGGCTTTACAGAAATTACGTATTTTCAGCAGACAATTTATCCACCAGCTGCCAGGAACACAATTCCAATTTAATTTAATGTATTAGAAAGGAATTACTCCTCTCCAACTTTTGCAACTATAAATTTAGCACTCTGTCTACCACCTCCAACACACCACCCAAGGAAGACCATATTTAGTGGAGCCCATTGCTCTAAAAATGGACAAACTCTCACCAGCGTGAATTGAAAACAGGCAAATACAATTCAAGCAGCGTCAAGAGTATGCAGTTTTTCTACCCCCCCCCCCAAGTTCAAAACTGGCTCATGACTGAGCTTGTGTGGTTTATTTCCTAGATGCAAGTGGATTCTTGCCATGCCACTTAGAAATTGTAGCGCTGAGGCAAGCAACCACATGGCACTCCCTTTCTTGCCATGTGCGGTAAAACCTTGCCCTTTGATTGGCTGCTGTTCCAGGTTCACACACAGTGAGCACAAGATCAAGGGTTCAGGGTGGCAGAGATGGTGGCACCTGCATTTGCCCAGCAAGTGGAAGCTTCCATCTGAGAACAGGCTACTGCCACTCAAGACGCTTCCATTTCCAACCAGTCCTCTTTGGCTGCATATGAAGCCAAATGCAGATAAGAGACAAGTAGGAGTTCCCTGCAAGAAGGAAGTGGACTGATTGAATAAGAGGACTGGGAAAGGCGGGGGGGGGGCATTTCTGTGCTGTGGATGAGCAGGGAAGTGATTGAGTGCCGTAACTTGTGAAATACATAGCAGGTTTGTTGTAAGACTCCCCCACCTGCGATCTTGGACAATAATAGTAACACTGGACTATGAGGCGGGATTGCTCTAATTTTATAACCTACTATCTGGCAGTTATGAAGCAATGTCTTGTTCTCTTCCCGCCCCCCACAAATTATCAGTATCCTTCTCCCCCAGCTGCCAGACTTGCGGAACGTCTTCTTAAATGTCATATTTAAATTGCATGTGCCCTGTCCTTGGGGCACACAAGGTTTTTTTTCTGTCTTGGAAATCCCCTGGTAAATGGATTCTTCAAATCAGACTCAAGGCTGGCCAGAAGTCAAGATGGCTATACACTACCTGAAGATAATACTGATCGCTGGGGAACCACAGCCGAAGAGGGTTACTGCCCTCATCATGGCTTGCTTATAGCCATCACATAGGTATCTGCTTAGCCCCTGTGGGATGACAGATGCTGGACTAGATAGGCCTTTGGTCTGATCCAACCATGCTCTCTGTATGAGTCAGGGTCTTGTTCTGTAAATTACATACCCATTCTAAAAAGCTGAAGCCGGTTTCAACAATCAATGAACACTTGCCAACACAGCAGCTGCCCTGCTCCCCTCAGCCTGAGGAACGCAGGCCCCACAGGCACACAATTGGTGCATATCTTCGTAATATTCTCAATTTAATACTATGACCCATCGGACGTCCATTCCAACGACCAAGGCGCTTGCCTCAAACACTTACATACAGTTCATAGTCCGAACCCTGTAATTCCAAATCCTAACAACTTTGTGACTGCTCCCTCACACCCCATTTGCTTGGAAAGATACCAGTCGGTAGTCCCAAGGTATCCTTTTCCGCATGGCGTTATCCACTGCAAGTGTATCCTGGTAGGAGCGAACTGCATTTCCTCTGGCTGCTGGCCTGGAGAAAGAGTTATGTTCCATCATTAAGCTAAGTGTATGTGTACAACAGCATTTGTTGTCCCCCGTCTTCCCTCCTTGTTGACAGTTAAACTGTAGGATCTTTGGAACAGAAAGCTGCCCAGCTCAGAGCCGTCTGTTTACACAGATGGAAGAGAAGCTTGTTTTCCTTCCGCGAGAACGGTTGGGAGGTAGAACACCCCAGCACTGGAACTATTCTATACCAAACTGGCCAAACTGTGACTACACAAGGCATCCAACATACTTCGGTGTGGCTCCCAGACAATTCCAGATGAAAGACTAGCTCTGTCTCTTCTTTGCAGCCCACACAGGGACGCAAGGGAAGGAGGAGAGGTTGGTCTAAACTCCACATAGGAGACTGAGTTGGCAACTGTGACAAGAAGCTTGGGGTTCAACCCAATATTAGCCACACTCAGAGGAGACCCATTGAAATGAATGGATATTCATTCCAATGGGTCTACGTGGAGTAAAACAACCCTTGGCCTCGAACTATTGCAAGCTGTGGTCCTGGTTTTCAGCCAAGGAAGAACAGGTCTGCCAGGAAGTATGAAACCACCCGGATATATTTTTGTGGGGAAGTTACACTGACTTGATGTCTCCCTGCCTCTGCCCACTCTAGGGAAATAAGGAATGTTGCATTTGACTGTGCCAATGGATTAAATCCCACACTTTTGATGAATGCTTGTATAGAAATTGAATATTAATAATAAAGAATGAAAAGAGAAGCTGTGGCAGGACACAACCCCTTGAATTTGCAAGCCACCTTCATAATAATAATAATAATAATAATAATAATAATATATCCCGCCCATCTGGCTGGGTTCCCCCAGCCAATCTAGGTGGCTTCCAAGCACATATAAAACATAATAAAATGTTAAATATAAAACTTCCAGATAGAAAGCTGCCTTCAGATGTCTTCTGAAAGATGTGTAGTTCTTTATCTCCTTGACAGCTGATGGAAGGGCGTTCCACAGGGAAGCAGCCACTGCTGAGAAAGCCCTCTTCCTGGTTCCCTGTAACTTCACTTCTTGCAGTAAGGGAACTGCCAGAAGATCCTCAGAGGTGGACCTCAGTGGTCCGGGCTGAATGATGGAGGTGGAGACACATATTTATTATGAAATATCCCCATAAAAATGGCAACATGCAGGTATTAACTATAAGAACACAAGAGCCCTACTAGATGAAACCAAACAGGTCATCCTCTCCAGCATCTTGTTCTCACAGTGTAATAGCCTCCTCTCATTTAAGTTCCTCAGCAGCTGGGATTCAGATGCGTATCGCCATTGGTGCTGACTTAGCTCTGGCCAACCAGGAAGTTCTTGGGGCTGAAGGAACGTGTCTTGTTTTTTCCTCATGCAGGAACAAGGTGGTATTAAATAAATTCAATGGATAAGAGCTAATAAACGTTATCCAAACTACGATAGCCATCTGGAACTTTCATGACGAGAAGCAATGTGCCACTGAATACAGATGCTTGGGAGCAACAGCAGGCAAGTGCTGTTCCCTTCGTTCTCTTGTTGTATACTTCCCGAAAGCATGTGGGATGCAGGAAACTAAATTAGCTGGACCTTTGTTTTGAGCCGGGGACGCAGGTGGCGCTGTGGGTTAAAGCCTCAGCGCCTAGGACTTGCCGATCGAAAGGTCGGCGGTTCGAATCCCTGCGGCGGGGTGCGCTCCCGCTGCTCGGTCCCAGCGCCTGCCAACCTAGCAATTCGAAAGCACCTCCGGGTGCAAGTAGATAAACAGGGACCGCTTACCAGCGGGAAGGTAAACGGCGTTTCCGTGTGCGGCTCTGGCTCGCCAGAGCAGCGATGTCACGCTGGCCACGTGACCCGGAAGTGTCTCCGGACAGCGCTGGCCCCTGGCCTCTTAAGTGAGATGGGCGCACAACCCCAGAGTCTGTCAAGACTGGCCCGTACGGGCAGGGGTAACTTTACCTTTACTTGTTTTGAGCCAGCAAGGCTCTTTTTCTCTTCTCATGACCATGCTTTGGAGACCGAAGCCGGCTAAGCAAGCTCAGTCTGGCTCCTGAAGGAGAAATCAGGTGTGCAGTCAGCAGTCTCCAAAGAAGCACATCCTGTGGTGAACTTCCTCTGAGCTCAATACATTCCACACTGATCCTTTCAGGGACAGGCAGGATCTGAGCAGGCTTAGCTACCTCTATCTGAGCAGGCTTAGCTACCTCTTGCTCTGCAAACAACTGTGCAAGCAAGACCTTATTGGGTTTTAGAGAAAACTGATGCCCAGATCAAGCTGCCACAATCAATTTTGGACCACAAGCTGGATGATAATAATAACAATAATAATAAATTTTATTTATACCCTGCCCTCCCTAGCCAAGACCAGGCTCAGGGTGGCTAACACCAGATATAAAAACAATTGATTAAAATACAACTTAAAAACAAGATTAAAATACAACATTAAGACCTAGCCTCATTTCAGTAGAAACTCAAATAAAACTTTTGGGGGATGAAAACGTCAAATCTTCACCAAGGCCAACTATCCAGACTGGTCCTACGTGGGCCAAAAAAAAGCCAGGGAAGTCCCCAAATAGGAGTTCCATCATAGAAGGAGAAAGGAAAAAGGAAAGAGGGGAAGGGAATCAAGTTGATGAGCCTGCTCAGAGCCCCACCATCACAGAAACAAGTAGGGGTGGGAGAGAAACTCTCTTCCTTCCGAGTCCCTTTCCTTATCCATTCCAATGGAGTAGGAGAAGGCATCTCCAGTGAGCGTTATTAAAACGTGGATGTGCTTCTTTTCCCAAGCAGAAGGACAGAAATAGAGCATTGGTTCCTAACTGGTGGTCCATAGATTCCAGTCTGCAGTATTTAGCTAATTGGGAGCCACGGAAGTATGGTAATAAAGAAAGTGAAGCCTGGGGCAGGGTGGAGAAGCACTGAGCATGTTTGGGCAGGACAAGTGGGAAAGGTAAAGCAACTTCCATTTTCTCTCTCCTCTCATCCATTTATTTTAATTTTTTTGCTTCAGCTTCCATTACATGTTTAATCATTATGTCCCATAGAAATATTCTCTTACCTCACCCATACACCTTTTTATTTGATTCAAAATATTTGCTTATTTTATAAAAGCGTCTCTTCTACATATTGCTACTAAATTATGAATTAAACAGTTGTAAACTACTATTCTTGGAACATCAAAGTATTTTATTATTCTTCAAAAATGAGGCACCGAAAGAACTATAGATCAACAGACAGACGTGAGCAGCAATTCACATTGAGGTGATTACCGTAGGAACCCAAGTGCTTGAGAGAAAACGTATTACAAAACTGTACATGTTCAGGTGTTGCTGAGATCACTCACCAACCTGAAATTCACAAGCCAAGAATGCCAATGTAGAAACAGATCCAGAATGCTGATTTACCCATCTGATTTCCAAAGTTGCCTCTAGCCATACAGAGTCGCAGAAAGTATGCCCTCAGGATGCCAAAAAATAAATTACAGGTTCTATTCCCTTTTCCTCCTCAAACTGTCTTGCATATGAAAGAGAAGGCATTTTTAGAATCACAGAAAACATTCATGGCATGACAAACAAGCTACTGTTTGACTTCCACTGTGCTTAGCGAGAAAGCCCACAATGTGTGAATTAAATAGGCAATCTTGAAATGTTGTCAAGAGAGATGCACTTAAATATGCAAGAGAGAGATGTAACAGAAGCAATGCCAGTCTTTAGGGCTGAAACATTCCTGAGAGCACAAGCCTGCATGTACAGCTGCTACCTACTGCTAAAATGCACAATGTTTACCACCTGATGTACACTACTTGATGACTGCAATGTATGTTCATCATTTGATAATCAAGGACTACAGCGAGAGCTTCCCTACACTTTCAAATAAAATGCTTTTAAATAAGAGTCCATCCCCACATTTCTTGCGGCAAATCACATCCCTAATAATGCTGTGATGTTACTGTGTTTCGTAGAACTGGCTCTTAAGTGATTCAAGATCACTATAGACACAAATGGATACAATTGGGTAACAGTGTCATAATTTGCCGTGGGTTCTTTATTTACAGTGGTACCTCGGGTTAAGTACTTAATTCGTTCCGGAGGTCCGTTCTTAACCTGAAACTGTTCTTAACCTGAAGCACCACTTTAGCTAATGGGGCCTCCAGCTGCCGCCATGCCGCCGGAGCACGATTTCTGTTCTCATCCTGAAGCAAAGTTCTTAACCCGAGGTACTATTTCTGGGTTAGTGGAGTCTGTAACCTGAAGAGTATGTAACCTGAAGCGTATGTAACCTGAGGTACCACTGTATTTAGATTCCTTATTTATTTATGCTCCTGCCCCCTTTTTCAAGGGCTTCAGAGTGGTAGATACAGAACCCTCATCCCCATACTGGCTGGACCCAAGCCGGCTTCTATTCTGAGATGGGTCTACATAGCAGGCACTCACAAACGATGCTCTATGTCACAAAACATTTAAAATCCTTCATACACATCATTATTCCCTGTTCAAGGAAGTTTTTAATGTGTGACATTTTAATGTATTTTAATCTTTGTTGGAAGCCGCCAAGAGTGGCAGGGTACAAATAATAAATTATTATTATAATATTATATATTTGTGCCACATCCTTATTTGAAGGGGCGTGCTAAGGATTAAGATAACTAAATAGTTCTTCAATATGGTATTATGTAGCACCTCAAGAAAGCTATAACTTAAAGTGAGGGGGAAAAGTATTTGATCCCCTGCTAAATTTGCCTGTTTGCCCTCTGACGAAGAAATAACCAGTCCATAATTTTAATGGTAGGTTTACAGTAGCTGTGAGAGGCAGAATAACAACAGGAAAACTCCCCAGAAACCAAGACAAAAGTCAGAGATTGATGTGCATTATGATGAGTGAAATAAGTATTTGATCCCCTATCAACCAGCCAGATGTCAGGCTACCTGGTATCTTCACTGTATGTAACGAGCTGAGATTAGATGCACCTGCTGTAAGGGAGAGGTTTTACCTGTAACCCCAGCTCGTTACAGTACCTGTACAAAAGAACACCTGTCAACAGAAGCAATGGGCACCTCTTATTGTTCTCTTATAATGGCAATGTCACCCACCTGAGAGGTGCTGGAACTGAGCTCCATCAAGTTCCAGCTGAAAAAAGCCCTGTACAGTATATATGTATCATACTCTCAATTACCTAAAACCAGAAATTTATCATCCTCTCATCATGATTCTAGCTGCTTCTCGATTCCCTTTTCTTCCTTTCCTCTACCCATCTCCATGCCTTTGATATCTTCCCATCTTTACATAGAATTCCATGTGGAAAATATTATTATTATCATCATCATCATCATCATAAAGAACAAAGGATGCTGTTTTAGACAAAGACAGACCACTGCTCCATTTACTTCAACATTGTCTACACTGCCTGGTAGCGGCTTCTGTAGGGTTTCATACAGGAGACCTTCTCACTCCTACTTCGAGACACTAGGGGTTGAATAAAGTACTATCTGCATGCAAGGCACATGCTGCTAAGCTACAGCCCTTTCCCAATCAAAATATGCTACGTTTCTGTCATGTGACCGCCTTATTTTCTTTTTCAAGCCAATAAACTATTCTTCAGAAACCCTGGGTAGTATGCTACTAAATCTTACACTGAATAGACCCACTGGAATGGAATTTGGTTAGTCAAGGCTGACTTAAATACATTCATTTCAATGCAACTAAGAGTGTGACTTAACTGGATGCCACCCATTAAGGACGAAATATTCTGTGCCTTTTAACACATTTGGGTAATGTATCAAGATTTGTACCACACAAAGACTTTTGTTTCTCTTTCATACGCGCACACACAGAGAGAGAGAGCAGAGAGAGAGAGAGATTTACATAAGCAAAATGCAAACTTTATGCCTGCAATTACACCACTTGGGTTTAAATCCAAAAAACAAAGGCTATGGATTTGCACACTATATCCACAAAATGGAATTCCTAAGAATGTAACACTCCTAGTTTAACACCACTAAGGGTGGTCGTGAGGAATAGTTCAAGTGTTACACGAAATGCAGTAATCAACCAACAGTTCTGACTTACAATTTTAAAACGTGAATTACAGAATGAAGATGGGTGGTCACATCTTTCATTCAACCAACTTTGACGTGTAATTGTGCTTTCATGTTACACATAGCTCTTTATCAGGCAATTCATTATAGCTCAGGTATTTAACTATTGGAATTTTTTATTCCCTGCATCTAGCCCAACAACAGTTGTCTATGCTAGGTGTTTAAGCATTCTCCAAAATCTACTGGGAATTCCTTATTGTTCCTTCAACACAATGGTTGCTAAAAATATGACAAGCAAAATTCCATACACATCAGTGCTACGCAGTTTGAGCCTGCAAAACCTACTACAATTTTTTTAATGTTTGCATTAATGTTTACACACACAGAGGATTAATAATATATTTTAAAGGCAAACATGTGTGAGCTGCTGAAGTAAAGGTGCACTAATTCTATTCAGTTTTATACAGCACATAAATGCCACTGCAAAATATGTGAACTAAAAATGACAAAGAAAACTCTAATAATGTAATACTGCATCCCCCAAACTCACTCTAGTATAAATAAGAATAAGACTATGATCCTAAACATACTTGCTTGGAGATGCATCCCATTCAAGAGTAGAACTTACTTCCTGGTAAACATACAAAAGGATCCCATTTAATTCATAGGACCTACCCCTGAGTAAACATGACTTGGCTTAGACTGCCAGGCAGGCTGCAGATGGCAGTCTATGAACACTACTCTCTTGAACTGTTTGAGTTGCCTTAGGAATTCAAGGTACATGTAATGACAAACACATAAAATTAGCTCAAAAAAATAAATAAATAAACCCAGGCAAGCAAATTCTTGCCCCATAGTTCCCCTTAATATATTTTTTTTAAAAAAAATCAGGACATAAATGGAAGGTTTGCACACTGAACAAACACTTCAGTTCATTTCTACGCTCATAAAGAGGCCAGAAATTACCATGGAAAGTACAGATGTTAACAGGGAATAATCCATAATTCTCAAAATCCTCATACAAGCACTTCAGTGTGGATTTACCAAGAATACACCACCATAAGGCCTACTTTCATTAGTTGAAAGAGCCAAGCACACACATATAGTTCCGACTTCTCCTAGACCAGCACCGCTGAAATGAATAGGAAGCTGCCCCATGTCCAATTTCCATCGGAGACATGAATGATGCATTTTGGAGAAAGCTCTGGACCCAAAACAATGGAGCTCATATAAAACCACCACGAAATAAACAGCCAAATCTGGAAGTCGTGAAGTGGAGAAACAATGCACAACGGAGGTGAAGATAATTCATTTAAACATGGCCACTTGGCTCGCAGATCATCTGATAAAATTAGATCTATTTTCAACCAAAAACATGAGTGTAGAAGAAGCAGGGAATTTTCCTCTCAAGGGTTTTTTTCATGTTAAATATGCCAGAGTGAATTAAGTTCATGTGTAAATAAAACAGGAGTGTGCAATTCCATTACAATCTGACCTCCTTTTCTCCAGTAAAAGCTATAAGAAGGAGAACTTATTTCCTCAAAATGCAATAACAGAGCTCATTTGGAAATTACAACTCCAAGTTGTTCGTCTAATTAGCACTACAGGCAATCTCTAAGCAGTATCATAGGAATATGCTAAGTTAAATATGGTCTTCCCAAACACAGAAACACACACAGTGGGAAAGAGGGGCCCTCATTTTCACTCCATGCAATCAACATTGTTTTATATCACAATTCGCTTAGATCTGCATAAATACAAAATAATTCACATTAGATTGGGAATACCCACCCCTTGCTGATAGCTTTTTAGTGTTGATAATCTTGGCAGCATATTCTTGTCCAGTAGTGATTTTCATACATCTTCTCACCACTGAAAAAGCTCCCCTGTAAGCCAATAAATCAGAGAAACATCAGTTTCAAACTGGGGGGGGGGGACTGAGCTACTTCATAAATGGTCTAGTAATTTAGAGAGCATTAACCAATTTGAACAGTGTCAATATATGAAGGCATGAGAATGAGCACAACATGGCAATCAGCCCTAATTTGATGGACTGTAACAGTAAATTGTATTTAAGATGTGAGCATAAGCCATATCATTAACAGACTGAATAAATGTACATCTCATTATAAGTGGCAGTATTGACACATAGGAATTGTGTGTTTTTCACAGAGTTTTGATTGAAAGGTGTAGCCTGAATATATTCCTGTGGTGGAATTTTATTTTATTTTAGGTACTGATATTTTTTTTTAAGCAGTCCCTCCTGTGATCCTGTAAACATGGCACTTTGTGTTTATTTAAGCATAAACACTCATGTCACACTGGAGTGGCTAGGATGCAATAAATCTTAATAGATGCAGTCCTGAGCCAGAGCATTCATTTGCAATTCCCTTGAAGAGGAAGAGCACTGGAATTAGACGGCTCTTCATGACATGTTCACCATGTTAATACCACTCCTGCCGTCCGGTCAAACCTTTTCAAGTCAATTTATATAACAAAATCACACTGTATTGAATTCGCACATTTTTTAAAAAATGGAAGAGAAGGAGAGAAATGCAAATCAGAAGGCAAAACACAGACCTAGTGGATTGAATTCTAAGCTGTCCGTGGTTATAGGGAGATTAACAAGCATGTTTCTTTACGTTTCCTAACACCTGGGTGCAGGCTGTGTGTGTGTGCCACCCCATTTCAGATTGTGATGTTGTTGTTTTCCTGGACGTTGAAATTTGAGCCACCCACGCTGCCCAGGGGCAAACTGAGTCATCTGTGGCTCTCTCCCACCCCCTGTGCCCCTCTGCAAGGAAAGCGGGAGAGAAGGGGGGGGGATTTTGTGCCATTATTTTGTTCCCAACCAGACTGATGGATGTAAGAACACAAATCCCTAATTAAAAAAAGCGGCGGGCGGGGGAGGAGACCCACGCAGGGAAGCCCAGTCTGCTTTGACAGGGTTGCCCTTCCTTCATATCGAAATGCATTGTGTATGTGTATACTGTGTATATTTGTGTTTGTGTGTTATATTCCACATATTCCACTCTACTGACAGGGCTGAACTTTCTGCATCAATAAACGTGGCACCACATCGTCCGAGGCACAACACGGACCTTGCATGCAAAAGGAGGGCGAGAGAAAGGAAGACAGCTGCGTCGCCTTCCAATATGCATCTCTGCTTCTCCCTCCCCTTCCACTAGATCCGGCCATGGAGTTGAACTCTGCGGCGGTTCAAGCCGCCGCACCACCCGATGTGTGTGTTTGTGTGCGTAAAATTCAGCGGCGAGCTTTTTAGCAACGCGCTGACCCTTTTGCCAAGGGCTGACCTAAGGCAGGGATCAACGCACCTTTGCCCCCGTGCCAAGCCGCCGCCGCCGCCAGTGTGGTTCTCCTCTCAGCTGTCAACAGCGTGCCCCCCTTCGCTGCCCTGCTCCTCTCGCCACCCCCAAGCCCTCCCGCAGGCAGCCTGTCCCTCTGCTCGCCCCCGACTTACTTGCCGAGCTCCTCGAAGAGCTGATACTCGTCGGTGAACCTGGTGCAGGTGGTGGTCGAAGCCATCGTCCGCCGGAGGGCTCGCTCCTGCTGGCGCCACCGAGGAAGGCGAGGAGGAAAGGTAGGCTCGGCCGGGGGCGCGGGCAGGACGCGGCGGGGGAGGGCAGAAGCGCTTCTCCTCCTCCTCCTCCTCCTCCTCCTCTTCCTCTCGGCCACGCTCCCTCTTGGCAGCTCCTTTCCACTTTCCGGCTGACTTGTTTGTTTGCGAGGGTTATAGAGCAGGAGGGGCAGGAGAGGGAGGGCAGGAGGGAGGCGCTCTGCTCCCCCCTCAGTCCCCGCGACCTTCCTCCTTGGCAAATGCTCGGGCGAGCTGTCTAGGGGAAAGGTGCCATCCGACGGAGAGGACGCAAAGGCGACGACAGAGGCGCGGAGAGTTGCACGAGGAGCCTCGACGGGCTTCTTAAGCAGCAGCTACTAGGGGTCGGAAGGCGAGGTTGTTGGAGAGGGAAACAGGAAAGCGGGAGGCGAGGGCGACTCGGACGCCTCTCTTGCCCGGGCCGCGCCTCTGCGCCTCGCGCCGACCAGCCCTTCTCCGTGGGCGAGGAAGGGTTGCGCTCCGGGCAAAGGAGCGCAGCAGGCGGGGAGTTGCGAGGAAGCGGTGGCTCGGGCGCTTCTCCTCCTCTTTCTCCTCCCTTCTCTTCCTCCGGCGGCCGTCGCCCCGGCGGCTCCCCCCGCCGCTCTGCGCTGTGCCACACCTCCCTCTAGCGACGGCTAGGCAGGCCCGTTCGCCCGGCTGGGCACGGCCAGACTCGCCTGACCTCTCCCGCTCGCTGTGCCGCCCTTCCTTCGTCTAAGCCTCCGCGGCTTCTACACAGCCGCGGGAGGGGACCGGAAAGGTCCTTGCTCGAAGCGATAATCCCGCTTCCTCCCTGGGGCGTGTGAGCACGCGAATGCTCCCGAGAGGGTCGTCTGAATGGGCGAGGGTTGCTTGGGTTGCTTTTTGGTTTTGTTTCCCCCCTCGGCGGATGCAAAGGAAAGGACGTTGCGACTCCGTGTGCTCGCACTCGCCTAAACGAAATACTCCGTTCCGTCCTTAATTGCAGGGTTGGGGAAATGTATTTCTAATGCCTTTTGAAACTCCGGCCTTTAGCCGAGCCCGCCTCCGGAGGAGAGACTCTTGGGGCCGCTCTTCTCCCTCCCGCTGCTCTCCCAAGCCGAAGCCTCCGCGGAGGGAAGCCGCCCCACCCTCCCGGGTGATTCCATCCGCCCTTCACAGCGTTCCATCCAGTGGCGTCACAATCGACACGCTACCTCGTGCGTTCTACCCAGCCAGTCTCCAGCAGGGAAAAGACGCGGAGGGGGGGGGCGAGGAAAGAGAGTGGGGGAGAATACAACGCAGTTTCCGACCTGTCGCGAGATAATGCAAGCTCTTTTAAAGCGGGGAGAAGACACAGAAGAGGGGCTTTTTGGGATGTTGTTCATCCTGAATGAGCTAGGATAGCAGGCTCTCATCTATGACATCCTCCCCCCCCCCTCCACATTGCCAGTTCTGATGGGGAAACTTCTGCCTTTGTTTAAACGCACAGCATTAGCCCTATAGATAAAAATAGAATATATATAAATGTTGAGAGTCTCCTTCAGATGTAGGGGAGAGTAGACCAGCATGCCAAGGGTGTGAATCTGTGCACACTGACTGGGGGGGGGTTACTCTCAGTGGGATTTATTTCTCTGCAGACAGGCCTAGAGCAGAGCTTTCCAAACTTCATGTTGGTGACACACTTTTTAAGACGTGCATCATTTTGTGAGACGGAAATTCAGTTTTACTAGCAAACGGGAGGTTAAGCTAACCCTTTCCCAGGCACACAGGGAGCTTTTGCTTGACACACCTACACACTGCGACCGACACACTTAAGGTGTTGCAACACGCAGTTTGGCAAGCTCTGGCCTAGAGGGTTGCACTAGTGAAACTGCTGTCCCGTGCTTGTTTGCTAGGACTATGGGTGAAATGTGTATTGTTTTGCATAGTTACAATCCTGCCGCAGTCTTAATTTTTCTAGCAGCACTCCTGTTTCAAAGAACCTATTCGAGAAGCAGAAATGCAAAAGACAAGCAAATCTTCCCATGGAGATGCATTGATCTGAAAACCTTAACCTAAGGTTTTTCCCGAGGACCTATTTATTGAGCATTCAGCATTATGCAGGAAAGTCCGAGTGAAGTCAGGAGGAGCAAGTTCCATTGGATAAAGCAATGCTTTGAGCAAACCTGCCATGCAGATGGGGCTTAAGTGGTTTGCTTAAAGGCAAAAGTACCCAGGGGGCTAACTCTGGGGCCCACATGTCCAAATTGGCATAGCTGAAGCAAAACAATGGGTGCAGCCAAAACAGGAAAGTCATACATTCCCTCCCCCATCAGTTATAAATGCTGACCGTGGTCTCCATCTTACTTCATCAACTACAGTCATACCTTGGAAGTCAAACGGAATCCATTCCAGAAGTCTGTTCGACTTCCAAAACGTTTGGAAACCAAAGCACCAGGCTTCTGATTGGCTGCAGGAAACTCTGAAGCCTATCGAAAGCTGCGGAAGCCCCGGTGGATGTTTAGGTTCCAAAGAACATTTGCAAACCGGCTCACTCACTTTTGTGTTCGGGAGCCAAAACGTCCGAGTACCAAGGCGTTCGGGATCCAAGGTACAATTGTACTAATATTGGAACTTATGCTTCCTCCCTCCCTCCCCCCCAACTCCAAAATATAATTTGCTGCCTGCCAACTAAATCCATTTATGCTTAATCTTCCCCACCCCACCCCACCCCAAAATATTATACCCTACCTTCTACCTGAATCCATTCATTTCATCATAGAAAACACCCCCTCTGTTCCCTCATCATTTTTGCTTCCTCCACATTCATTCCCTAAGAAATTATTTCCATATGAATCAGTTTATGTTCCAGCTTCCCTCCCACCCCAAATTATTTCATTGCCATCTGAATAAATTGCTCAGTTTGACAATCATGAAGAAATCCACCCCCCATTCTTATTTGGTGCTCACCTCTGAATTTATGGATGGGTTAAAGTGCAGCTTGATGTTTTCAGCTTCCAGCTGTGATTCTTCAACCTCCTAATACTGTGTTGCTTTTGGCAGTTCTTGGGACTGGTTAGTCACATACCTATGCACAACTTTGGCAGTCGGTGCATCACAGCCATGGTGGAAACAGCCGAATACAAGGCTACATCTCTGCACAGAGTGTTCACAGGAGCTCAGGAAGCCCTGCGAACATGGAAATTTATCACTTGAAAGCAGCAGGTTTTTGGGGTGGAAACTTAAAAGAAATCACTTAGAAATACCTGAAAATAGCATTGAGGCACTTGGGCAAGACCTGGTGAAGGTTAAATCACAGTTACTTTTTAAAAAATTCCCAGTGATTGTGGCCACCAAAGGTTGTTTTTTTTGGGGGGGGGGGCAATGTACTCACTGCAATCTGCAGGGTAGCCACTCCTAGTTTAAAGTCTGGATGCAGATGTGGAGACAAGCAGTAGTTTGTTGTTACTACAGGTGACTCGCTACTTATGTGCATTCATCTTGTGCAATCCAGCTTTATGCCTTCCTTTGATCAATGAACAAGATGATATGACAACTCCTGCAACCTATGAACGGATCGCTTTCAGATAAATATGATATATGGATAAATTTAATGTTATTTGGAATGTATTTATTGAAACCATAGTGAATCATGAACCAACATATACACAAGGGATATAGTAAGTCTATCCATGTATGTATACATGATATATTTTTGTAATTCTAATTATATGTTAATGGTACTTGTTATTATCCTCTGTATACTTTTGTGCTTTTTCTTCCTCTTTTTCTTCTTTCTTCTTTACTCTTTCAATAATAATATAAAAAGCTTTACACGTTTGGCTGAGAAATGTTAAAAAAATTAAAAGAGGGTGGGAGTGTCAGCATCCTTCGGGGGTCGAGATGCCAGCTGGTTAGCCTCCAGCTGGATCATGCCCTTCCAGCCGTGATGAACCCCTGACCTCTGGTGCAACACAAATCAGCGCATACTGCGCAAACAGAACAGGCATGAGGTTTGTGGAAACATACTAACAAGCTACAGATTTATTAAGCATAAATCAGGACAAAAGAAACATGTCTCTCACCGCCCTCTCTTCAGAGAGAGTGTCAAAAGCAAAAGCTATACACAACGAGCGTTCCCAGCAAACTGTGCTGAAATGTAAACAGACATGTGACATATAACAATCTCACACGTCTGCAACTTACCAGTAAGGCGGAATGGAATTTTCCAACAGGGAGTTGGTAATTCCACCTGCCATTGCACTTACCTTGGGAGAGTGTTTGGAGGTGCATGAAGGGGCCCCAGTGACCTTGGGGGAGGCAGTGGGGGAGAGTGTGGCTTTGAGAGAGCATTCAGAGGTGCAGGAAGAGTGTGTTTTGACTACACACGATTTTGGCTTTATGCACTATCCCTGGAACATAACCACAATGTAAATTGAGAGTCATCTGTATTTTAGGCAAAGGAAACATTTTTTAGTGCTGGACATTATTTCATGTTCCAAAACATGGGGAACGGGTAGATTTTCTTTTATGCAGAAATTGTTTTATTTAAATTCCATTAATAATGACAGGAAATGTTATCATATTATGCAGCCATTATCATCATCTTAATGTTTTTTGGCTCAAGTGAGACACTCTCTCATACTCTTACAAAAGTATATATAAAGTGATTTATAATCCAAGGCAGGGATTAGTATAGCATACCATTAGGTTGATGACTGTTATTTGTGCAGCAGTTAAATGCCCATGTCTTTCTATTAATGTAAGTTAATTGGGGAGGGAAAGCCTGTTAAAATAAAAAGCATACTGCCTTGGTTGCCTGTAATGTTATTTTGCAACTTCACTTGCCTACTTTGCATAGCTAATCATTGGCATAAACTGGTACTGAAGAGAAAACACTATTCATAAATGCTGTGTAAGGGAACACTTTACCAGTGCTTTCCATCATTAAAACCCAGCAAGACCTATTTTGATGGGCCTTGCGTTTATTGTTAACTGTAACCAGTCATGCATTGAGATAGATATTAAAATGGATGATTTTCATACAGCATAGTGAATGATTGTAAATATTTGGAAATAATTCCATTATTGGTTTCATTTTACTGCATTTGTATATCACCCATCCAACCAAGTTATCTGGGTGGTTTACATAAACAATAAAATGTGAGTCACAATTTAAAAACAACAACTCTGGATTATACAAAGAGCAGACCCAACTGAATTTAATGGAGTTAAGTGGTTATTTTGCAACTACTAACCTTCTGCCCCACCCCTCCTCTTTTCCCTGGGGCAAAAAGTAACCCTGCTGTACTAAGAAACCTGCCAAAGACCTATATATAACCCTGTACATTATAGTATAACATGAATGGAAGCAGCATGTTTCAACCCCTTGCCTTTGCCTTTCTGTCCCTTAGCTTCCTATCCTCAGTAATTTCCCAGATAATCCCAGATAAACTGCCAGTGCTTGCTTCCAGCGCAGAAGCTGGACTGCAAACTGCTTTGTTCCCAGAGCAACCACTCCAAGCCATTGTACCAGCTGAGAAAAACAATGTCATCAGCTTCACCATCACAAGTGAAACACGGTACATATATTGGTCCCCATCCCACTCAACAGCCTTTCACTCACTTTCCTTTTGTAGCTGTTAACACTGGAGATTTACTGTGTTCTTTAATCATCTGTATTTAAACATTTAACAGGCTGAGCGGGGCCAAAAATAAGACAGGCGACGCTAGATTCACAACACCACTCCCAAAACATCAGCAGCACCCTGACCTCTGTAAATCCAAAAGAACTCTACTGCAGAAATGTCATAGCAGCTTTAGCAGCCCACTCGTCCCTTAAAACCATTCCATTTAGCTGTTCTTGATTCCGCATTCTGGTGGGGAAGCCTCATTTAACAGCTTCCTCTCACCCCGCAAGTGGTTGTGAGCTGACTATCCAAATGGTCAACATGATCTGCAGCACTGACTGCTCGTTCATTAGCATCCACAGGCAGTGGCTAAGCCATAATAGAGGCTGGAGCAAGATTGTGAGTTATAGGGCAGCATGGACTCACCAGCTCACTCATTCCCTTTAGACACAGCACATAATCTCTACACTTCTTCTTCTTCTTTTGTGCTATAATGTCCACAATGGAATGTTCCGGTCATAAGGAAGCACAAATTAATCGCAAAATGCTTGTAACTTAAGAGTATTAATACCTGTTGTTATGATGACAGACTTTCTGCAGATATTATATTTTTATCATGGACTTCTCTCTCTCTCTCTGTGTGTCTGTCTCTCTCTCTCTCTCTGTCTGTCTCTCTCTCTCTCTCTCTCTCTCTCTCTCTCTCTGTGTGTGTGTGTGTGTGTGTGTGATGATGATGATGATGATTATAATGGCATAAATGGAAAAAGAAACTTGCCCTGTTTCTTTATATTGTTGCTGGACTTGCTCATTGATGTCTGTTTTATGGGACAACAGTGTATGCTGCTGATAATTTTTTTATTCTCCGGCTGTGTTTATTGTATATATTTTCAATTGTGGTCTTAAGTGTGTGTAAGCTGGAGAAGAGAGGGACAGAAGCCTTAAATGAAAGAATAAATAAAGGTGAACAAAATATATGCCAATGAATAAAGAGGCAATCGAAAAGGAAAGGGGAAGCGGCATTAAGTCCCATTGAAATCAACAGAAAATAAACACTTAACTGTGTGCTTAAATTTCGTTTTGATTCAGTTAGATCCTGGATTCATTCAATTGGATTATGCACTCATTTGTACTCAGCATAGTTCTGTATCATACTAACATGTATCTCTTGCACAGCATTCATTCATTCATTCATTCGTTCATTCATTCATTTAGAATAGGGTATACAGTATATGCCCTACCCACTTAGAGAAGCATTTCATGGAGCTGGTGAATATGGCACTCAAATGCTTATGCTGCAATAAATGTTCTTTTTCGAAGGTATCACAAGAAGACTCTTTGGTTTTTTGCTGCAACTACAGTGGTACCTTAGTTTTCAAACTTAATCCATTCCAGAAGACTGTTCCAAAACCAAAGTGTTCCAAAATCAAGGCATGCTTTCTCATAGAAAGTAATGCAAAATGGATTAATCCGTTCCAGACTCTTAAAAACAAACCCTAAAACAGCAATTTAACATGAATTTTACTATCTAACAAGACCATTGATCCATAAAATGAAAGCAATAAACAATGTACTGCAGTCACACAATCAATCAGTAGCTGAACTGGGTTCCACACAGTCACAAAAACAAAACAAAAAAGCCACAAAAATGCAAAATAAATAGCAAAAACAGACAAACCTCAGTGTAACACTCAAAACGGAAGTGTGGTACTCAAAACGGAGCATGTTTGGCTTCCGAAAAAAGTTCGCAAACTGGAACATTTACTTCTGGGTTTGCAGTGTTTGGGTTCCAAGTTGTTTGAGTACCAAGGTGTTTGAGAACCAAGGTACCACTGTACAGTGGTACCTCAGGTTACAGACGCCTCAGGTTACTGACTCCGCTAACCCAGAAATAGTGCTTCAGGTTAAGAACTTTGCTTCAGGATGAGAACAGAAATCGGGCTCCGGCAGCGTGGCGGCAGCAGGAGGCCCCATTAGTTAAAGTGGTGCTTCAGGTTAAGAACAGTTTCAGGTTAAGTACAGACCTCCAGAACGAATTAAGTACTTAACCTGAGGTACCACTGTAATTAACATGGCTACTCCTCTCGTAAAACCCTACTCATACCAAGACAAACATTGGTTCAACTTGCTCAGTAGTAAGTGGCAGCAGCTCTCCAAGAGATGCTGGGAATTGAACCTCAGACCTGCGTTGAGAAGTGCTCTGCCCCAAGTGACAGCCCTTAAGGATGTCAATAGGAGATGAGCAAAGAATGAATGTTCCATCAAAACAACTAGCACTACCTCTTCTTTCCATTCAGTTGCTGCAATGTTCTTTCTTTAGAATGCAAATATATTAAAGGCAGCACAAGCCCGGGCTCTTTTTCTCCATGGGATCGCTGCTTCCAGTTGCTGGGAGATGCCAGAAATAAGAAGACCTGGGTGGAGTGTGTGGTGTGGCACGAGTGTGGCTGCCTCTTTCAGTCTTTAAAAGTCAGTAGATCTGATCGTGATCCAGCCATGAAAAAAAGCTTTGCCACTGGATCAGTGATGGAACAGAGAGATGGAGCAGAGGGGAGGTTGTGGCAAGGAGGCAGACGTTGAGGAAGTGGAAAGTGGAAAGGAAGGAGTAGCTTGATACAGAGCAGGTGGTCTTAAGGATGGGACAGGGGACATACTTGACCTTGGCTGGTTTCAGCTCATGAACTTTATTGCTGACCCAGATTCTCACAGCCCTTGTCACTTCCCCTTCTGCTTTGACTTAAAGATGGGGTGGGGGCAAAGCCATTGGCGGTTCTTTGCATCTTTAAAAGCAGGGTTGCCATCCTGGTGTACAGCAGACTTTGCAGGAGATACGCTCTGCAAATTTGGCAAAACATTTAGCCTTTGCTGAAGTTAACCTCCAGAATGGACACCCTGTGGGGATTGTACATGGAAATGATTGTCTGAAACGGGGAGGCAATGGGGTGCCCTCCAGCTGCAGTGGGGCTCCATTAGCCCCAGCCGTTGTGACCAATACAGTAGGCAGGCATGATGGAAGATGGTAGTACATCAAAATCCAAATGGCTCCCCATTGGCTATCCCTGGATACGAATCACAATATTCAGAATAAGTGTATTCCGTGCAGTTAGGATTTTATCAGTGCTACGCAGTGTACTTTTTAGCATTGCACTTGCAAATGGCACATTTATTTACTTCTAAATGGAGGCCGTTCATCTGCACAGCTACCTGATTACCAGCCCATTCTGTACCAGTAATAGCAGATACTGGCCTGAAGCTTCTGAGTCTAAATCTTCACTGCATAAAAAGTGCAAGCAGCAATGGCAATAAAAAACAGCATATTGGTTATTCAGCCTCAGAAGGGAATTCATAAACTTCATGAAGATTTATGAAACACTGAGCAATGTAACCATTTGCTGGCTGCAAGCCAGATTTTTTTGTGCGTGCTAAAGCAGCTCTCTTTGCCCTTCCTAGCTTCTCAGGAGGTTATTGTTATTTTTAAAATTAAAAAATAGGTGTGTTTGCTTTGCTTCAAAGCATCAATGTGGCACTTCAAATTTCTCATTTCCAAATGTCCTTACTACATTTGCCCACTAAGTCTGCGAGTTAATATCTTCAAGGCAAATATTCTTGCTGCCTTGTGAACATATCAAAACTGAGATACACTGCAACAAACACCTATTTTTAAAAGTACTTCACTAAGATTCAGCACCAGCCCTCAGACAGCCCTACCATTAAGCAGGAGTGAGGCAACTGCCTCAGGTGGCAGATACTGGGAGACGGGGCAGCATCTTCCCCCTCCTTCCGTCTGTTCCTCGGGAGCCCCAGACCATTCCTCTCCGTTGTATCAGAGTTGTGTGGGCCATGGGCCTCTCATACACTCCCTAAACTAGACTGCTTCCCTCAGGTGCATTGGACAATGCTGTCCCTTAGTCAGTGTTGAAGTAAGATTCAACTGCTAGTCTATTAGGCTCCTTTACATGCAATGCAAGAGAGAGGTGAGGAGTGCCATCTTGTTCTTTGCCTCAGGCAGCAAAATGCCTTGGGCCTGCCCTGGTGACGATATGTTGAGGGCAGCAGCAGAATATAGCACTCAGCACAAAGGCAGGTAGGCTAAACCCTAGGATGAAACACATTCACCAATTCCCCAAACATTACAATTAAAATAATACCTATACAGTGGTACCTCGGTTTATGAACTTAATCCATTCTGGAAGTCCGTTCTGTTCTTAAACTAAGGCACGCTTTCCCTAATGAGGCCTCCCATCGTCAGTGCCCTTCCACTGTTCGGATTCCATTCTTAGACTGAGGTAAAGTTCGCAAACCGGGACACTACTTCTGGTTTTGCGGAGTTCATAAACCGAATCGTTCGTCAACAGGACTGTTCTTAAAGCAAGGTACCACTGTATGTAAAAGGGGTGAAGATCTTTTCTTTCTGAAGCACAATTCAAATATGCGCGATTCACACACTTTCTTAAAATGTTTTCTTTTTATGAAGTGATACAATACTTTTGTTATTTTGAGTTTTATAATAACAGAAGCAAATACAACACATTTGAGAATTCGGCGAGGAAAGCAAATATAAAGAATGGAAAACGGATGGGAGATTATGAGCGCAATCATACCCTCATGGGGGGTGAGGTGGGTAGGATTGTGCTTAGCTGGGATGCAAACTGCTGCCCACAGGACTCAAGCTGGCAGTAAGGCACAAAACAGGGTACTTCATGGTGGGGTGCATGGTGGGGTACTTCTGGTCCCTCGTTAGGATTGCTCTGTAACAGCACAATCCTCCACGTCTCCTTAGAAATAAGGCCCACTGAATTCAATGGGACTGCAGGATTGCAGCCTGGCCTGCAGGATAAAGATGGAGGAGAGGGAGTATTGTCAGACAGGAGAGCCAGACAGTGCATGTGTGCCTCTCCTCTTTGTAATAGATGGTGAAAATGTGACTTTCCAGCAACCATAATTACAATACTTGTTACATTAGGTACATTACCTATTACAATAAGTAATCATTTCAAAATTAGAGTGAGTCATTTATAGACAGTGCCATGATTGTTATAATCTATAAATTGCTAACGTCTATAAATAACTTGCTTTAAAATCTAGAAGAACAAATGGCAATCTCTACAAATGACTAACTCTACTTTTGAAACTTTTGATGCATGCACCTCACCTTTTCATACCTCTAATGCAAGCATTTTTCAGCCCAGGTGGCCAGGTGGAGAACCGGTCCATCCTCTGTGAATCATGTATGAATCATCTTTCAATCACTTGACATCATTAGGACATCAGGGGACTAATTCAAAGGGATTCCCTGGCAGTGCCAATCAACTCCTCCATGTCCATTTGCAGGCTTGGTTTTCCTGTGCAGACTATCAAAAGTGAGATACAAATGCAAAAATAAAAAGCAACATAACATAAAGGCAGCCATTGTCTGTCAGGAGTGAGCCAGCAGTGCAAGTTGGAGTTAACTCTTTATTAGCAAAAACAGGACCTCCACATCATGAGAGGGGAGGGATTGTGCAGGTATTTAGGAAGAGGCAGTTCCAAGCAAAATGGGTAGCAAGGGTACAGTTTGTTTGCTTGAAGGAGCAGGAAACCTATGGATGGCTGAGGGTGATGGAGCTGGAAAAGTGGCACAGACAGGGATGTATTTGGATACAATAAAGAGATGGCAGCGGGGCTAGGCCATGGGGAACTTGAGCATAAGGGCTTTGTGCTGGATCTGGGGATGTAGGGTTTTAAGGAAGTGGGTGTCAAAGAGTCACAGCAATGAGAGAGGTGAATGAAGCCACAAACCCTTTTGAGGAAAATAAATGCTTTTCATGTGGGGACGTATAGGTGGGTGTTTAAAAAGAAAAAGTGTTGACACAGGAACAAGGGAGAGTTGTGTGTTGCTGTTTTCATGCTTTTTCTGAAATGAACAATGTAAGAACCTATGCATTTCTCTTGAAGAGAGATGCGAAATTTCAAGAACTCGTGTATTTCACAGCAAGACAGATGTGTATGGTTTATTGGAAGTCTGGAATGTGATAAAGTAATTCACTTGAGTTTCCTCTATTAGTGCTTAGTTGAATGTACCAACCTGACCCCCCAAAAATTTAATATGGTCAAAGGAATTTCTGCTGGGTGCCTATAAGCTATAGTAATTCTCACAGTTGCTGCTGAATTTCAATCTTTTATTCTTTGTGGATTGAACAAAGGGCTGGGTTGATCCTCACTGACCAATTTGAACTTTGCAATGGTCTTTCTAGTGATGTATGGAAGTGAGAGCTGGACCATAAAGAAGGCTGATCGCCGAAGAATTGATGCTTTTGAATTATGGTGCTGGAGGAGACTCTTGAGAGTCCCATGGAGTGCCAGAAGATCAAACCTATCCATTCTTAAGGAAATCAGCCCTGAGTGCTCATCGGAAGGACAGATCGTTAAGTTGAGGCTCCAATACTTTAGCCACCTCATGAGAAGAGAAGACTCCCTAGAAAAGACCCTGATGTTGGGAAAGATGGAGGGCACAAGGAGAAGGGGACAACAGAGGACGAGATGGTTGGACAGTGTTCTCGAAGCTATGAGCATGAGTTAGACCAAACTGCGGGAGGCAGTGGAAGACAGGAGTGCCTGGCGTGCTCTGGTCCATGGGGTCACGAAGAGTTGGGCATGACTAAACGACTAAACAACAACAATAATGGTGTTTCAGGATTCCTTTAGAAATAGACCATCATAAACATATACAAAATAAAGTATTTCATATGCAGAATAAAATTAGTGCTATAAATTCCCCATAGTATATGAACTCTTTCAGAGCAAGCTAAGAGAATCTTCACATTTATACAACATAACTATTGTTTATTTCTCCCCACCCACCCACATCTATACCATCTTAGCTGTTAGACCAAGTGATAAGAATTCTTTCTTTCTTTCCACTTAAGTTCTTCTCCTTTCTTGTCTTTTGCTTTTTTTATTGGAAAAAACACTGTATTTTTTGTAGTTTATTCCCCCCATTTGTACATTCCTCTCTCTCAGTGTTAGTATGACAGGAGATCATTTTACTTCAGGCTGACTTCTTGAAGTAGTCCGCAGACAAAGCAAAATCACAGGGGGCCCTTATCTGCTGAATTTAGTATTTTATTGCTGTTGGATACAGCTTCTTTGGGTCTCGGCATCTCACACTGGCTTAAAGGCTAGTTTTAACATTTTCCTTAAGATAGATCCAACTTAAGGTCAGCCAAGCAGACACATTTTTCTTCATAGAAAAAATACCCCCAAAATGCACCCTCCATACTCACAAATAGAATAAGCTTTGAGTTCAAGATATCCCAGGCATTTTGTGAAAACAAGCCAAGAAACCTATAAACTGCATGAGAGATGCTTCCTTTGGAAAGGGCCAAGCAAGCACATTCACCGAAGCATGCACAGGCCTTGGCTGTATTATTCTTTGGGCGGGGGGGGGGGAGGCAACAACAGAAGCTTCCCCATTCCTTTATTTTCAATAGAGAATACAAACATAGAGAACGCAATAAAAAAATTCCTTCCAGTAGCACCTTAGAGACCAACTAAGTTTGTTATTGGTATGAGCTTTCGTGTGCATGCACACTTCTTCAGATACACTGAAACATCTGTGTAATGGTTGTGAGGGGGTTACTTGTGCATAAATTGCCTTCAGATTAGTTAGATTGCTTGCTCAATCATGTTTAGGGTTAGAGCTCGCCCTCCGTGACCTGTTAGTCACTTGCAGAATACGTCAGTGGGCGTTTCTTGAATCTCTTCCAGCATAAAAGCTGTTTGACCCCAAGTCTCCTCCTATGTTCCCTGCGCGGAACGCGTCTGCGCAAGTAAGGGGAAGGCAGGGGCGTGCCAGCGCTCTCTCCGCTAGTTTCGGTTGAAGGGTCTCGGAGCCCTGACACCGATTCCTCTATCTCCCTCTCCTCTCTATTGGTGTCACGCTGAATTCCTTCCCCCTTGCTGGTTCCCTCTCCGACATCGCTCTGGAGCCCTGCCTCCGCTTCTCGCTCTGATGTCAGTTCCCTGACAATCTGACATCAGGAATCACAAGACAGAGAAACCAGTAGGAGAACACTTCAATCTCCCAGGACATTTTTTTTTTTTTTAATGATATTTATTGTAGTTTCACATAATATACAGAAAGCCAAAAACAACTTTCCAGAGAAAATATAAAGAAAAAGAAAGAAAAAAACAGAAGAGAAAAGACAAAAATTAAAAAAGAAAAGAAAACATTCCTCATTTACAATCCTAATTTTCAATAATTTTTTTCTGCGACTTCCCCTCGCCTCCCTTTCTTGTATTCCATGTCCGAATATTAATTCAACAAGTTCTTATCCCTAATTTTTTAACCCTAATTTATTAATTATACTTAATACAATTTATATATCAAATTTTAACTTATATACATTGGTCATTATGCTTAAAGACTTTTTCTAAGATTGACCCAGTTTCCCTTCCACGGATTCCCCATCTTTATATTGATAACAAAGCAAAAAAGAAGCAACATTAGAAAGAATCAAAATATATTTGTACACCCTTCGGATTCCCAAACCCCACCCTCCTTTTCCCGGTTTCAATCCCTAAACAATTGTCCATTAGTCCATCTGGTATC
This sequence comes from Podarcis cretensis, assembly GCF_951804945.1. Classification (NCBI taxonomy): domain Eukaryota; kingdom Metazoa; phylum Chordata; class Lepidosauria; order Squamata; family Lacertidae; genus Podarcis; species Podarcis cretensis. Next base: position 27,289,991 of record NC_137178.1, read on the forward strand.
AGCCTGGATTTCTCACATCAGAGGCTCTTAATTCTCTCTCAGTTGCTATCTGCCAGTTTTTTTTGATAGTCCTTTGTATTAACCACCAAATCTCGGAAGGGCTCTGTCCCAAAAATGTCCATGTTCCTTCCAGCCGGGCCTCCATATTTAAAGGAGGGACTCAAAACTTGTTTCTTAATCCTTTTAGGTCCAAATGTCCCAAAACCTTCAGATCTCCACAAAAGGGGATCTTTCCATTCCTCCTTCTTCAATTCAAACCAAATTTTCATCATCCAGTCCTTTTTTTCTTTTATATCCATCTTGACAGGCCTCCGGCTCTCCTTTGCCTTCTGCAGCATTTCAGCCCCTCCTTCCTGCTGCTCCTGTTCAGCCAATATCTCTTTCTCCACTTCCTCAAATTTCTCAAGTTTTTTTTCTTGTTCAGCTGCCTGGACTGTAGACAAAACATGACTTTGCTCTACCAATTTTCTCACGAGAAAGGCAACCTCATCCAGATCAGTTAGTATTTTCCGGCCTATTTCCATTCTTGTAGTGTCCCTGAACCCCCTCTAGAGGGATTCTGATTATTAAGTATTCCTTACACTTCCAGCCCAACAGTCCAGTTACCTTGTTTCAATTTCTTCTTTATTTTCAACAATTTATCACTATATTGTAGCGAATGTAACCAGCAAAAACATCAGAAACAAAGTTCTCTGTTTTTTCCCACTTTGACAGCTAATTTGACAGCTGTCAAAGTCTTCTATGTCTCCTCAGCAGGCTCCTCTCGCGGATCACTCCCAGGTCTCGGGGGGGAAACTTTAGCTCTCAAAGTTAGCTCTTATCCTCCAGCACAATTACTTATACTGTTAATCCGTGTAGTTAATAGTTTAGTCCAATAAAAAGGAGATATTCTCTCGACCTTAATTATTTAGTCCTTGCTTCAGATTGTTTACAAGGCAGGGAAGACGGACTTCCTCTTTGCGTCTTCCCCTATCTTGCCAAATTCAAAAATTTTTTTTTTTCTTTTAGAAGTCCAATTTCCGTATTACTCACGGGTTGTTGCTTTTAATCCGAATGTTCCCAGGAAAAAGTCAGCGCTCTCCGTCCATGGCATGCGGCTTCACTCAGCAGGGGAAGCAGAGGACTCTCAGCACCACGCCGCTCCCCGTCCCCCGTTCTGAAGCCTTTAAAAAGGCTCCTTCGCATGTCGAGGGGCGCAAATGGTGCCCGCCAAGTCACCAGGTCCACAGGCTTCCGCGCCTGTGGTTTTTTAGGGTCCCCGCGTCGCCGCCGCGGCAGGACCCAACCCCTGCTAAGCCGATTCCCTCCGGAGCTCAGAGGTAATCCGCCATTCGGCGATGGCGCTAACCCGGAAGTCCTATCTCCCAGGAGATTCGATACAAGATCTCAAAGTAGCTGTCTTATTACAAAAAAATTTTCAGAAATAGACTGGAAAGAGAAGTTGCTGAATTGCAACTTATTGCCAAACTTAAAACCAAGGAGAGACCTGGTCTGAATAGAGACATTGGATTCTTATCTCATTATACATGATAAAGCTATTTTTAGCCATCTCACCCCTTGCTTTTTCCTGTAAGACTAATTGCAGTCATTAACAGTCGTCCACAGGTTTACCACACCTATCAGCCAATCACCCATCTCCCACCACCCTTCTGAGTAATACCCCACCCCACCCTCTCACTATATATAAGGGTCTGGTGACTTCTGTTTCAGTGTATCTAAAGAAGTGTGCATGCACATGAAAGCTCATACCAGCAACAAACTTAGTTGGTCTCTAAGGTGCTACTGGAAGGAAATTTTTTTATTCTGTTTCGACTACAGCAGACCAACACGGCTACCTACCTGTAAATAGAAAACAGAAACACTGTCTACCTTATACTGCTCTCCTGTAGAACCAGATCTTGCAAAAAGGGTGAAGCAGCTATGTGGAGATACAGTGCTGTGAAGGGCCACAGTGCTGGAATAGGCCTCCGAAGACATGAGTTGAAGTCCTTAATCAGCCACTAAGTTCACTCTAATAAGGGAAAGACCCAATAAACATCTCTTGTTCTAACCTAGGGGAGCTTTCGAACTGCTAGGTGGGCAGGAGCTGGGACCGAACGATGGGAGCTCACCCTGCCGCGGGGATTCAAACCGCTGACCATGCGATCGGCAAGCCCTAGGCACTGAGGTTTTACCCACAGCGCCACCCGCGTCCCCTAAATAATATATAGTCCTCAAATAGAGGACATATCAGATATTAAACTGATAAGAACAGATACTACACTTGATCTTAGCCAAAAGGCCGAGAAGGCTGTACTAAATTCAGCACCTTGGAGAAAGATCAAAAGTGTGGGTTCAGGCCCACGGATGGCTTCTTCAGCTGGGACCAAACATCCAAGTTGACTCAGGAATGTCCTGGAGCAACTGACTGATTTTCATAGCATGGCTGGGGATTCTAGCCATTGACTAGAGGCCTCACTCCATAAATGCTGCTTCCTTTCCATATAAAGTTCTGGAGCCCTGTGGACCCACATAGGACAAACCAAGGAATTGGCCTACCCGTGAATCCATTTCTTCTTAGGAGCTGCAGTTGCCAGAGGACTCTAGTCTGGGCATGATCAAAATCAGCTCTTTTTAGATGAGCCACTTCCAGATGAAGCCTGGGGCGGTGTGCCACCACAAAGCGCAGTTCCCACTCCCCATGCCTGCCCTGTTTAGTGAACTCCGTTTTAAAATGCAAGTCCTTTTAATTTCTTCAGTGGCTGTGTGCTCCCCTAATGTACAAGATGTAGTGCTGTAGCTTTCAATCTATCAACTTCTTCTTTTTTTAAAAAAAGGGAAAGAGCAGCAGGCAAATTCATTTCTGCAGTTGGTGAACTTAAAGAAAAGTGGAGGCTGGGCTGGAGGACATGAGAACCATTTTTAAAAGGAGTGGCAAAGAGCAACATGACTGTTCCCTAATGGCAAAACTATTCCCGCTGCATCCATTTTGCTGAGATGTGAGATTGCGCTATTGTGGGCTTGTGGAAATAACTCATAAAAGATAAAATGTGGCTGGAGTTTTCTTTGTCTGTCGTGTGAAAAGGCCCCCCAAAGGAGGGTGCTGGATGAAATCGCTTTCATCAGTTAGAACAAAAACATTTTTGCTTTCATAGCTGCTTCGGACACCACCTCCCTTAATGGCTCCCCAGACATGTTAGCATGTTCCTTGCATATTAAGCTGAAGCCAGCAAATGCTTAAGCCAAGTGTCGGCCCCCAAGAGAAGGAACCACAAACATCTTCTTTGAAAGTGTATGTAACATTATTGTGCTCAGGCCAAAATATAATCAGCGCCGCAAAGGAATCATAAAGTTAAAAAGGAGGGAAGGGTCCGCTAAAGCCGAAACATTTGCATTTGTATTAGCCAACATGAAAATAATAATAACCCGAACAACAATGCATCTGAAAATTAAATGCATTCAAATAGTGGGTCATTATTAAATATTGCTATTAGCATTACAGAAAGTGTTACTAATAGTATTACAGAAAGCAGGGAAGGGACTTCAATAATAATATATTCCAACTCTCTGCCAATGCAGGAAACAATAACAAAGTTAAGAAAATTCAGAGAAGTTTTTTTGTTAGCCTGTAGTTCTGATATTTGAAAAGGCCTGATAGAATCCCTTTCTTAGTTTTTTTAAAAAATGTAAGCAATTTTTTAATAAAAATGTTTAACTAACATGTCATCTTCAGCTGCAATATTCTAAGCCTATATTATGGTTTGCTAATAGCAAGTTAAACTCTGTATAATAGCATTTATTTTGCACGAAGTTTATGTTTTCCTTTGCTCATATAACTCTTTTCTTTTATAGGCTAGGTACACATCTACTGGTGTAAAATGATATGAAAGGAATGATAGAATATTTGTCAGAGCTGTAGTGTTTATGCTAAGAGTTGTATACCTTGGGCGATTGTCCATAAAACCAGCCGCTCCTGTTTCCATATAAACAACAATTAATTATGCATGTCTGCAAGCAAGCTAATCCATGAACATCACTGCTTCTCCTGGTGTGACATACAAGTACGATCTTATTGCATTGCATTTTTGCTGGCAGCACAAAATGTACAGGTATCAATATCAATCAATCAATTGAATCTCTATCCCAGCCTTCATCCAGCAAACACAAAAGTGATAAAACAATACAATCAAGAATAAATTCAAAGCAATAAAAAATAAGTAAAAACATTAGTCGCATCTGAAAACATGCAAAATAATCCCATGCTCTCACAACCAGTAATTTCAAGGTAGCTAGGAAGAATATACATAGTTGTTGCCCGGACAAATGCCAGTCAAGTTCAGAAGCATTTATAATTTTGCCAAGCATGGGAAAGTGGGGCCATGTAGTGCAGTCTTGTTCACCACACAGATTCACCTTGCAGATTCATGGCCTATCATCTCTAGTGTAGTTCCAGCAGCAGCTTGTGACAAATATATCCAATTTATGAACAGAATGGAAATGCAGCTTGAATATAATCTGCATTGTACCAAAATAGATTAAATTCCACATGTAGCATGCTAGGTTATAAATACAGCTGCATTCATCCATATACCGGTAATTAATTTTCAGCACATACTTTTTTTTCTATTATGGGACTATTGTCCCAAAGAAAACAAATGATAAGAAACTCATATTTTACCTCTCTTATGTATGGAATGTTCTTATACACTAAGAATGTTCTTTTTGCTGGCCAGGATGGCCCAGAGAAGTGTGTGCGTGCAAAGTTCCTCTGCGTTCTCTACGGAGGTAGGAAGAGTCTCCCGAGGTTAGAGTGGTTTGAATGTTAGACTGGGATCTGGGAAGTTGGGGTTCAAATCCTCAGCCATGAAACTCATTGGGTGTCCTCGGGCAAGTCATTGCTTCTCAATCTGACATATTCGGTTGTTGGGATTAAATGAGGAGTGGGAGAACCATGTAGGTCACCATGAGCTCCTTAGAGAACAAGTAGGATGGAAATGCAATAAGAAATTAAGTAAATAAATAGCCCAGAAAGAGAAGAAGTGGCAAGAAACTACTGTATACTTTCCTATTACATATCAACACTATTTCCTTATTGAGTTTTGTTTGGAACTTTACTTATACTCTAACTTTCATGGGTTTTACATTATCTCATTACATTACATTTTGAGCCAGTCCTCAAAAGTACTACGCTACTACGAAACTTAATACAATTCAACAGGGTTTATGCCTGCCTTCTCCAACTTGGTGGCCCCCAGATGTCTTCGATTACAACCCCATCACACCAAGCCAGAATAGCCACACTTTACCAAGATACTTATCTAAATGGCAAGATGAACTGTTCATTGACTGCCCAGGGAAGTTTACGGCCATTCCACTAAAACTTGCTAATGATTACAGCCCCTGCAACACTCAGATGTTAGGCCTGCCTTATAATGCTTCATACCACGAGTCCATTTAACTCATGACTGTCTACACTGACAGGTTTTTGGACTGAGACCTCTCCTAGCCTTTCCTGGAGACACTGGGAACTGAGCCTGAGATCCTATGCATGCAAAACAGGTACAGTGGTACCTCAGGTTAAGTATTTCATTCCGGAGGTCCGTTCTTAACCTGAAACTGTTCTTAACCTGAAGCACCACTTTAGCTAATGGGGCCTCCTGCTGCTGCCACGCTGCTGAAGCACGATTTCTGTTCTCATCCTGAAGCAAAGTTCTTAACCCAAGGTACTATTTCTGGGTTAGCAGAGTCTGTAACCTGAAGCGTATGTAACCTGAAGCGTATGTAACCCGAGGTACCACTGTACTCTGATGTGAAACTACACTTTAACGTGCATGCTAATCATAACTATGGCCAAGAAATGTGAAATGATTGTTGTTAGCAACAACAACAACATTTTAAATAGCTGGACACCAGTTTTTTGCACCAGTCGGTTCTCCTTTTCTTAAAAAATAAAGTAAAATGTACTCTTCAAATACAGTCATTTGTACATTCATTTAAACTTACAAGTAGCTACTATATTTTCCCTGTTCACTTCCAAATATACGCTCAAGCCATTTCCCTTAACAAAATCTAAACTACTTTCCTTTATGGCTGCCTAGAATAATAAAGAACTTGAGCTCTCTTAGCTTTCAAAACTTTTATTATACAATGAGAGTCGTTTTAGGAAAGCCAAGTTGGGGGAAAAGCATTAGTCAAGTGAGCAAACCTATAGCCATTTGTTTAAAGGTCCAGACCCCAAATTCCCACATTTTATCCTTAATGCTGTCCTACAGTTGCAGAAAACTCAAAACAAACACAAGTGGTAGTGAGATTTCTCATCCACAAGTCATTCATGGGAGACAATCTTGATGTGCAGTGTAACCTTCATTGGCATGAAGTTTTAATTCCGCCTAGGTTCATAACAGCCAAGCTTGGAATAGGAACTTTTCCTGTTTATAATGCCCAGCTCCATTGCAAATTAAGCAGCATTTCCCTCAGGAGTTATTCCACAGCTCAGGGTTTAAAATGAATGCCTCCTTCATGCCTGGCACCTTGAATGTTGTGACAACATACTAGTGACCTTGGGTACTAAAGAAAGCTAAATTTCCCATTATCCCCTGGTAGACTGCTGCTCCTCCATAGAAGAAGAGACTCTTGAGATCTCCACCTAATATTCTAAGACGATAAGAACCAGACATACTTCCTTACCATTTATGATTTAAGGATTTGGCCATAAGGGAACTCATAATCTGGTGAGCAATGTAAATCCAATGGGATTTATTCATCTCACCAAAGCTGAGTTGTCATTGTTTGAGTGAAAGAAATTAGAGTCTTGGACAGGTAAAAGCATTATGTTGCCTGCCCTCATTCAGTGCGGTCCAGCATGAAGCATAATTTATATGTGCTGTATTATATAGATACCAATTTATATGCTTTATTATATAGAGTATATATTATATATATTATGTATTATATAGATACCAATTTATATCCCCAGCAGAGGGATGCACAGAATATGACACAGACATTAACAAAGGTAAACTTATTATTGCATAGCAATTAAGAAATAAGATATTTTGCTTGGGAAAATATATCCACATACCTTCCTATAAAAAGCAAGCAATCTATCTGTGGTAGGATCATTTTAAAAAAGGGTGAAATTCCTATACTCGAGCAGCAGGGGGTGCTCTAGGTTTAGTGGTGTCATTCCTGTAAAGTAAGTGCTTCTTCCCTTACTTCACATTAGCCCCAGGCCAGCAGATTTGACAAACACAGTAACTTCCAGCCTCAGCCAAAGGCACGCAGATAGCACAGGTCTGCAGCTTATGTTAAGGTCCTGAACAATACCCACATTGGCTCTTTTAGGATTGTCCAAGCATAGAGGCCAAGGATTTTTTAAAAAAAATAAAAATGGCTTATTTCTGTTTTTGGCAGTGAGGGATGGTTGTGACTTGCTTTGGAAACATCTCAAGGGAGAAGAAGAGATATATAAGAACAGATATATAAGGGAGAAGAACAGATATATAAATATGTGCTAATATATGTGAAGATCTAATTATGCTGTGGGTATGGACGGTAGGAATGGCTCAGAATGAGGTCTGCATGCCAGAAAGAGCTAGCCATGTGTTTGGCAAGCATTACTGTGGCCGCATCTTCCATTTTAGCAATTTGGTTTGGTGACTAATGTTACATTAACATGTGGAATTTATATTGCATTTGTTTTTATTAACTTGTAGTGTTTTAAGAGGCCATTCTGTTTTGCTGGTAATTATGCTGCTTTAAATGTGATTTTATTTTTGTATTTGATTTTCATTTGTAATGTTCTGCTATGATGTTTTGCAATGTTGCATTTGTGATATTTTAAGGTAGGTTGCAAACCACTTACGAGATCCCGCCCCCAGAAATGTTAAGTGGTACAGCAATTATCTAACTGAATGAATGAATGTTACTCTTTCTGGTGTGCAATGTTACATTTGTGGAGGACTACCAATGGCTACGAGCCATGATGACTATGCTCTGCCATTCAAAACTGGAGGCAGCAATGCTTCTGAATACCGGTTGCTAGAAACACACAGGAGCGGAGAGTGCATTTGTGCTCAGCTCCTGTTTGTGCATTTCTCACAGTCTTCTGGTTGGCCCATGTCAGAGCAGAATGCTGGACTAGATAGGCCACTGGTCTGATCCAGCAGTCTTTTCTTGTTGTTGTTGTTTAGTCATTTATTCGTGTCCAACTCTTCATGACCCCATGGACCAGAGCACGCCAGGCACTCCTGTCTTCCACTGCCTCCCGCAGTTTGGTCAAACTCATGTTCGTAGCTTTGAGAACACTGTCCAACCATATCGTCCTCTGTCATCCCCTTCTCCTTGTGCCTTCCATCTTTCCCAACATCAGGGTCTTTTCCAGGGAGTCTTTTCTTCTCATGAGGTGGCCAAAGTATTGGAGCCTCAGCTTCAGGATCTGTCCTTACAGTGAGCACTTAGGGCTGATTTCCTTAAGAATGGATAGGTTTGATCTTCTTGCAGTCCATGGGACTCTCAAGAGTCTCCTCCAGACCATAATTCAAAAGTATCAATTCTTCGGCGATCAGCCTTCTTTATGGTCCAGCTCTCACTTCCATACATCACTACTGGGAAAACCATAGCTTTAACTATACGGACCTTTGTTGGCAAGGTGATGTCTCGGCTTTTTAAGATGCTGTCTAGGTTTGTCATTGATTTTCTTATGTTCTTACATTTGCACTTGTCATGCAGTGTTGAAAAGTTACAGAACATTGGGCAGAGGAAAGGTAAGGAACCCAATGCAAAGATGCCTAGAACTTATATCTGCAATATTATACCAGCAATTTCACATTATATAAGCAGAGGTATAAAAATTAGCAATCCTACAATCGCCTATCAATCATTGCTTCATCTCTAATCACCTATGGCAAGGAAAGACCCAATAACAATTTCCCCATTTCTCCACTTCTGGGTTTGTTGTTGTTTTCTATCTCTGCAAGACTTCCTGGCTGTGACCTAACACTTCCCCCTACTGTTCTGTGTTCAGTTAGGATTATTCCCTTACAGAGTAAGACTATTTAGGAGTCGGACTGGTGCCTTAACTGGAACAGAGCGCTGTCAACATTTTCCATTTCCATGACCTGTCAGCTTCTTATTTATTATTTATTATAATAAATGTTCTTTTCTCCTTTTTCGTTAGTTAACATGCACAGAGAGCTGTTAATTTACAGTCAATTGTATTCTGTTCTTTATAGTTCACCTTCTGGGGGAAAGGGAGATGCAGGTGTATCTGCAGGGGGCCTACAGACACCTATAATTTGAAAGGAATCAAAGAAAGAACATTGGTGCTCAGAAGGCTTCCTCCTCGTCTCTAGTAAGAACGAAATTCTTGTAAACAGAAAGAAACATGAAAACAGCCAGAAAACCCTAATTTATTTATGTCTGCTCAACATGAATTCGTAATAGGATTACATAAAGCACTTTATCTAAGGCAACTGGATGTAGTCCTTAAGAGGACTCCTCTGTCTTTATGAGGTGCCCAGAAGGGAAAACATCTGTCAAGTAAAGCTTCTCCCCTCCTTCCAGTAGCACGATAGAAAAACCCACATTTGCTACCGGTCTACCTACCTTGGGACTTTTATTGGCACAAAATCATGGGCGTAGCCAGGATTGGGGGGGGGGCGGCAAGACAGAGCTACTTGCAACACAATTGGTCAGTTCATGGAAGCCACACCTATCGTCCAGTTGCATCACTAGAATGCGCCACAACATCATCCAAATGACCTCAGAGAGCATTTCAGTTTCAAATAATCTGATTATTTCTATTTTTCATTAAGTATTTTTATTATTATTTACTTGATTTGGTGGGGGCAGCTGCCCTCTCCCCCCCCCCGGCTACACCCATGTACAAGATCCCTCTCAATCAAGGTTCAGACATGACAATTGATTTCTGTCACCTTTTTCTAAGGAAGGACAAACACAGAAGTCAGGACCAACTTAGATCTTTAAGACTTATTAACAATCCACCAGCTGACGTATGAATACTTACTCTTAAAAGAGAAAAGGTATAACACAGAGAGCTGTCCAGGCTTTTATGGTTAAATGTTAAAGTCACAATAATCTGTTTTGATCGCATGTAATTCACCAAAGCTAGCAACTGAGCGTCATTTCCTTGAAGGAAAACTTCATAGCCAAACACAGGTGAATTCAGTAGTGTGGGAATCAGGCATTAGGTTTTTGCAGTGCTGCAGCATAAAGTATGATTGGTTGGCAACTGTTTCATCCTTCTCTTTCATACCCCCCCCCCCCTTTCATAGCAATGAAAAACCAATCCAAAGGAAAAACAAATTCCAATTCTTTGGGGATAATCTCCTTGTATCTTATCAAGAATCAAACTAAGCACCCATAAGATAAACACCATTGTTACTGCTCCCAATAAATTGGTTTGTAAGGGAATTAATTCAACTGCATTTTCAAATGCAGCAAGACCATTCAGACTCGCTGTGATTAGATGAACAGATTAATTACTCTGAACAAGATTTTGGCAAACATGGGTGACTGCATGGTTTCTTTTTAAAAAGAGGAAAGTCTTTGTCTGCTCCTAAAGCACACATCTTTAAGACTTTATTTCTAACAAGGTATCGGGGCTACTTAACAACAACAACCCTACACAAATACTTACGTGCACATCTATAATGAATGCAAATGAATGACCTTTTAAGCAAAGTTTAGAAACCACCATCAAAAGTCTGTGCATGCCTTCTGTTTGGCATAATTTTAAGTTGATTGCACATATGACATTTACTGAAACGAACATTTCCTAGCCACAATTTAAAGGTATATGCTTCCAGATTTTACTACAGTGACATATCAGGTGTAACTACACAATTATGGAAATGAGAAGCCCAAACAATGAACATTTGCTACATTAAGCTGACATGCAACATAATATTTGAGAACTTGTCCTCTTTGCAGAATGTGCAAGGTAATGACCATTATAATCCTTGTAAACGATGGAAATCGCATGATAATCATTTGACAGCATTCCTGCTTTGCCTTCTTGATGACCATTATCTCTAAATGTCTCTGTACAATTAAAATGGAGCACATTTTAGTTTGTCCACTCCTACAAAATGTTTATCCCACAATCCCTATCCACTGCAGAAGAATCTGCATGTTACGTATTGCAAAGCCCCAAATGTCCCCCCCCACCCAAAAGAGAAGCCTTAGGATGTTAGACTTCAAGTGATGGAGGGTAGGATGGGGAGGAAACATGTTTAATCCTTTCTTCACTGGCTTCACTCAAATATCCAGAAGCCTGGATAAAAAAGGTACCTACTTGGGACAGAGTGGGGTTTGTTTGTTTTTTAAGCTGATTATTTGTTTTGTTTGTTTGTTTAATTTGCATACTGCCTTTCCTCTGAAGATCATAGGACAATTCAAAACATCAAAATACAAAATGAGAACACAATCATCATCATCATCATCCTCAATAGCTCCCCTACCCACAAACACTTTTAAGAGGCCATAGAATGTTCAATCAGCCCAAGGCCTGGTTATAAGTAGTTAGTGGGGAAATGAAACTACCATGACAATGACAACATCTATCCAGCTCTTCCTTGCAAATGACTCCAGGGTGGCAAACACCAAAACGTTAAAATGACCCATTCAAAAACTGAATTTTAAAAAATATATAAAACAGTTAACATCTAAAAACATTTCAAAAGAATCACACGCCTAATAATGTCAAGGTTGCCAGAAGCAGTATATTTCAGTTATCAAATGCCTGGATAAACATGAACGTTTTAAAGGCTTCATGCTGCAATATTTGCACATTAAAATCAGAGTGATTTGCAGCATTGAGAAAAGAGTCTGGCACTATGAAGGCTATATTCAGTTTCGCAGGCTTATTTCATCAGTTTGGTGACTTAATCAAATCCAGATTCATTTGAGACACATTTATATACATGCAATTCAGTGCAAACAAATGTAATCCTTTTGTTTTCCTATGTCCGTATCGGATGAAGATTTGCATGGATAAAAATGTAAAAACTCTGGGCAGATTTTAAAATGTTCCAGATTGCAGTTTGTAACAAAATGTAGGTTTGAAAACCTACACAAAGCATTCCTAAATACAAAAAAGAAACAATTAGAGGAAAATGCCAGAGCGGAAACCAGCATGGAAGCCACACCTGACCACACATTTTAGTTGAGTGTGCACAATTGCACAGGGACTCTCTGCAGTGAGATGCAGAAACCCAGCCTTCTATTGTTTTTGCAGCCTAACTGAACATATTGTTTCCACTGGTCAGAATGGCATTCTATGACTATGTATATCCTTGATGAGCAATGTCTTGAAAATTTACTCTAGTTTCTCATCTGTAGGATATTCCTATATGTATGCATTAATCTCATTACACACTTCGGGGTTGATTTTTCATGTTAAAATTAGGCTTGAGGGCTAAGGGTTGGGTTTAATTTAAGCCTTGAACTCAAGCACCAACTTTCCCTGATATCTTGTTTGAAAACAACTTGAGCTTTTGCTCATCCGATAGACTGTTTTTAGATATCTAACTATCTTGTGAGAGATGGTCTCCCTCCCATGTTGACAGCCATGGATAGCAGCCTTTGAATTCTGTTTTTAAAAAATTAACTACGCCTGTCCATCTACCTATACATCTATCTACGTTCAACCATAGTTCTGTTTGGTTGCTTACACAGCCCTCTAATACCAGTAACAATCTGGAGAAGTCGTCTCAAGTTCATAGGCCAGCAATTCCTTTTCCGGAGAGTAAGTCTGTCTCTCTAGGCTTATCCTTATTAATCTGTTTGTCTAAAGAGCTTTTTGCTCTTGAGTTCACTGGTGTTTTGCAGCTTCAGCCAGAGAAAAGGTGATGCAATATGAATATAAGAAAAGCCTGCTTTTCTCATTCAGTTGGCTACACGTGTTAGTGAGCACTGGTCTATAGTTATTATATGTACCTGAATGGACAATTCATTTGTAATTTATTTGCCGATGAAGTTTCATCCTTGAAACAGTTGACTTATCCCAGAAACACTGTTCTGTTCCAGTTCTGTTTGCTGTTCATTACTGCATTCTACACGCAGGGGCGTGGGAAAGGGGGGGGGAGGGCTGCCCCATGTACCATCATGGAGGGGGGTGACAAATTATCAAGGAACAATTACTGCCCTACTAGGGCGGTCCATTTTTTATATTTTTTTAAATGCCTGCTCCAAAGGTCTTCTCTTACTAAACTAGGGATTATATAGCTATATCTGAAATTTCATGCATATCAGTTAATATCTTGACCTTCCTCCATGAAAATAGCTGTTTTCCTATGTCGTGAAGGCTGAAATTTCAATTCAGTGGAGCAAGGTCAAGATATTAACTGATATGCATGAAATTTCAGATATAGCTATATAATCCCTAGTTTAGTAAGAGAAGACCTTTGGAGCAGGTTTTTTTTAAAAAAAGAAAAGTTTTTTATGAACTGCCCTACTGCCCTACCCTCTGCTGGGCTTCCCGGGTCCTGGAAAGTCAGGCTATGTGAGGAAAATGAGACTAGGCCAAGTAGATTAGATAATACAGAGCATGGTGAAATCAAAATAAATAAAACCTCCCCTTCAGTAGTTTCAAGCACTACTACAGCTTCCACATAATATCTGTACTCCATTGTTTACTGTGACAGCACCTGCACTTTGGAACTCCCCGCCTAGTGCAGCAAAGCACGTGCCTTTGCTAGACTCTTTTCGGGCACCTGCTAAAAGCATTCTTTTTTAGGCAAGCATACCTAGATGCTTAGGAAGTTGAAGTAATTTCAATCTTAATATTTTAGCTTTTGTATGTTTTAAGGTAGGATTGTTATTTTTTCTTGATTTTACTGCTGTGGTGTTTTTTTGTTTTGGTAAACCACTTGCAGGTTTTTTTAAATAAATTTTATTAAATAAATAAACAATAAATATAAATAAAATAACACAAGCCAAAACACAATCCATCCTGTAGATTTAAGTAACTGTCCATAGTCGCCTACTTGTTATCAGAGGCCCAGAATCCACATTCCTTTGTAAGAAAATATGAAATAACTTAAAACCATTTTTTCAGGCAAAGAAATAAATAAAAATCAATGTGTGTGTGAGAGAGAGACAAGAAATTTACTGCACTGGGTACCACCTGACCTTCCTACACTCTGTCTATACGTTGGTGCACCCACCACTACAATATTTTTGGACATTATCTATTGAAATTCATCCTGCCTTCGTTGTGGTGTTCCCTGATATTTATTACGTTTGCCATTTCTTGTTTATGGACTTATACATACATTATATGTGGATGTTTATGATTTGTAAATTTTGGATTATGATCTAATCATTAATAATACATTAATAATACTTGTTAGCCACGCGTTGCGGTTGAATTTGAGCTACTCATCTCATTCAGCATCCTGTTCTCACAGTGGCCTATTGGATGCCTGTGGGAAACCCGTAAGCGGGACCAAATCACAACATCACTCACCACCCTCTGCGATTCCCATAGACTGGCATTCAGAAACATTACTACCTCTGAACACCGAGGCAGAGCAGAGCCATCATGGCTAGTTGCCATCAGTAGCCCCCTATCCTGCATGAATCTAATTCTCTTGCAAATTGCCATGCATATTGGTTGCCATCACTGCCTCCAGTGGGAGCGAGTTCCACAGTTTAGCAATGCACCATGTACTTTCTTTCATCTGCCCTGCATCTTCTAACATGCAGCTTCACTGAACGCTCATGCATTCTAGCACTACTGAGAAAAAACTCTTCACTTTCTCCAAGCCATGCATAATTATAAGTTTCTATCATGTCAACTGACTCACCTTTCATCCAAACAAAAACGGCTCAAATGCTGCAACCTTTTCCTTCTCATCCTCCTTGATAATCTTGGTTGCCCTTTTCTGAACCTTTTCCAGCTCTACAACATCCTTTTCGAGGTAATGCTCTTCAACCAGGTCTTTTCTAATCCATTTAGAGCCGAAGTTGAGTCAATTTAACTCATAAAGGGCTGCCTATTTTTTCTGGCAGGACTTGTGTTGTCAAAGAACCTATTAGACAAGCAGAAATGCAGAAGACAAACAATTCCTCCCATGGAGATGCAGTGATCTGAAAACCTTTACCTAAGGTTTCGCCAGATGACCTGTTTATTGAGCGTTCATCCTGAATTGATTGAAGGGTGTTTATACACTTTCCCCGTTAATCCTTTGCTCATGCCACTCTTTTCAAGGAATTTCCCTGCTGTCCCTGACCACAAAAAGTCTGTTTCCTTTTAAAAATGTATATGTTGTGCTAGGGCAACAGAATGCTTTAATCCTTTTTAATTGTTCAAGGCAAAATTTATGTATGCACTTAACATGAACTAATGTGTCTTCAGGCACCATGAACTTGTTACACTCCTCTAGCTGTTAAGACACAGAAGACTATACATCTAATTTATCTCTTGGCTTTCCTCCAAGGTGGTGTATATTGGATTTGCTCATTTTATTCTCATGGCAACATGGTGATATTGATTAGGCTGAAAGAGCTTAGCCTAGCCAAAGTTTGCCTAGTGTGCTTTGTTTCTGAGCAAAGATATGAACCTAAGTCTTCCACAGCAAAAACAGTGTAAATTACACCAGACTGGGTCTGTTCTTAATTTTATATTAAAGAATGGTGATCTGCAGAAATTTATTTTAGCTCTAGGTTTCAAATAAATGCAGTAGGCTGTATAGTTTATTTTGCTGGTGACTGTTGCAGAACACACTAATTGGATAAACAGGATTTATCGGTTCCAGGCTTCAGCTTGTAGAGTACGAACTCATCATGTTGTGGTCTTTCATCTCATTGTTCTCTCATTCTTTTTACACTGCTGTGCAGTGTTGATAATGGAGAGAGTTCCAGAACCCTTGGATCTAGAGGCCCAGTGCAAGAATACGACTTTTGTACCTTGAATGGAAACTTTGCAGAGATACTATTTCTTACCTGTGCAAGGTATGCATATGTGTTGGTGTTACCAGACTAGTGTGGCTAGTTCATCTTTTACAGACCTGATCCTACCCTCTCAGAAGGTGTCCAAAAGAAAGGAATGGGGGTTAATTTGAGATCCAACCGCCAAGAATATCTTTCTCATGTGCCCTTGCAATCACAGTCCCTACTGAAATTACTGAAAGTCCTGGACACAATATAGCAAGAGTGGTTAATGAGTTTGAAATTGCTTTATCAAATGTTGTTTATAGATTCATTTTTGTGAAAACAGTAAAATATTCATTTACCAGTGATTTAGGACCAACCACAATTAAGGAACAGAGGCAACTGGCTTTCTACCCATCTTCTGCTCTTCACCTGCTTTGTGAGGATAATGGTGAAGGTTTCTACTGACCAGGGTAAGGTGGAGACAAGTGTCTGCCCAAAACAAAAAGTCCAACTTCCATTTTCATATAAAAATTGCAAAATCTGAAAACTGGGTTGCTGTTGTTTTTTAAAAAAACTGTTACAAAAAAGACAACAGAGGCTATTCTGATTATCACCATAAAAATAAACTATTTTTAATAGATACATAAATAAAATGTTTAGAGTTTACCCTTTTTCCATTCCCCCTTCCTCCCTCTTCTTTAAACATCCAAGAGTTTTGCTTCCATAAAGAAAAGTGTGTGACTACACAGCCAGATAACCACTTTAACATGCTTGCAGACAAAACACAGAATGGAAGAATGCACCCAGATAACTCCCCCTCTTACAGTTATTTCTGATTTTACAGTACTTGCAGATATTGCTACATGAAACAACATTCTCCTAGGAATAACAGTGGATTAACAAATGACCCGCAGGAAAACTATGGGAGCAAAAAGTCATTGGTGTGCTGTACCTCAAAATAAATTATGTATGTATTACAAGCTGAAGTATTCCACTTGTTCACCTCGCTAATGCTGCCAGGTTACCAACCTGTCACAGTTGTTACTGTTCTCCCCTTGTCTCAGGCCTCTTCTTCCCTTGCTTAGCTTCCTTCACAAACAGGACCTACTACAGACTGTTGTTTCAGAGTGAGACTACCCATGGATGAGTGAATAGTGAAGGGGTGGGGAACCTACAGCCCTCCAGATATTGTGGCAGACCCACTTCCATTAGGCCCAGCCAGCATGGCCAATGAAGTTCAGGGATGATGGGAACTGCAGTCCAACATCATCAAGAGGGTCACAGGTTTCCTCTGTTTGGAACAGTGGGAGCTGGCCTTACATCAGCACCTGGAATGGGAAGTTCTGAAGTCTGGAAACGGAAAGTGAAAATCCTTATCTTGTTTTCCACCATAGGTGTTGGGGTTTGCATAGTGTGGCTAAGGCAGTGGTTTTCAAGCAGTGTGCCGTGGCACCCTGGGCTCTGATGCCCTCTTGCATCTCTGCTTCCCAAAGGCTTACACAGCTGTTTATTGCAGCAGCCTTGGTTACAAGCTACCCAGGCAAATGGTGCCTCTGGCTGGCTAGGCCCCTGTAAGGCAGTGTGAGTGGGCAACTCTATTTGGGGAGAGGGGGGAACAGAGGAGTCTCAGGGAATACTCCACAAGGGAGGGTGTTCAAAAAAAGGTGACATAACTGAGCTCATGAGCCCCATAGGGGTGCCACAGAAAGAATGTAGTTGACCAAGGGAACCATGGACTTAAAAAGGTTGAAAACCTCTGGGGTAAGGCATTTGCCAAAAACTATTTTCTGACCTTTTTCTCTTCAACAGAGGAAGCTGTGAACCATATTTAGACTATGCCCATCCATTCATCAGTTGGACATCCTGAGTGAGCTTCTTCTCATTATCAGCTGCAAAACGGCTTGTGTTCATGGATCTTTGCCTTCTCCAATCAACAATGGGACCGGGCTGCATGCCTGGCTCTTTCTGTCGCTGGCTACAATCCATACATATAAGCAACCTCTTGCTAAGTCAGTAAGACCTTCTTTTGATATATGTTTCATGGTTGAAGTTTGGCCACCTTAATGCACACAAATCACTTATTAAAGTGAATAGAGAAAGCCTACTTATCTGAAGCTTCATATGTGCTGGAGTGCACACAGCCTTTTGGATTCAGTCAGTTGGTATGCAATCTACCAAGCACTGCTGGTGAATACCTTTATAAGGCTGCAATTCTGTGCACAATTCTGTGTATATATTGTATGGGATTGTGCGCACATAATCCAGCAAAGAGTTTCAATCTATAACTCTACATCTTTCTGTAATTATAACCATGTATTAGCAGTTTTGTATGTGTGTGCATAGCTTGTTTTTATTGGAAGGAATTGTAGCCTGGCACATTCTGGGAAGGAAAAAATCCTTTCCAGTTGAAAGCTAGGCAAAATTTAATTAGAAGCAGCTTTTTCACAAGTTATTCAGGCTATTTCTGGTAGCTTAATGGCTGGCTGTGCTTCATCAAGATAACATAAGGGGGCAACTCATTTTAATGTTTTGTCCCTTTTTTGGTCTTTATTTTCTCCCAGCAATGGAGAATATTTTACCAGTTTGGCTTTTTACATGGTTATTAAAATAAACAGGTGCATTCGAACACATATCACCATGTGTTCTACAAAAGTAGGGTACAGAGACAGCATAAGACCACAGGAAGTTGCATTATACCAAGTCAGACCTTTGGTCACCTAGCTCAGAATTTTCAGCACTGAGTGGCAGCAGATCTCCATGGCTTTTTAGATAGGAGTGTCTCCCAGCCCTACCTGGAGTGGCTGGGGGTTGAACAGAGGATCTTCTGCATGCAACACTTTTGCTCTACCACTGAGCTGTAGCCTTTTCCCCTATGGTGTGAGCAATAATGTGTGAGTAACCCTCCACTGTATGGAAGATAAGGTAGTGAGGGCAAATGCATCTGACATATGTCTCTGTTGCTACAATGTAAGACCAAAGAAAAATGGCACTTCTACTGCATTGGTATGTCTGCAAATTATGAATTTTGGGGACTATTTTGCTCTGGTTTAGCAATGTACTCTTGAGCCTAAACAGTTACCTGGAAGTTTAGCTACCACTACATTTGGTAGTCTTTCTCAGTATGTATGCTTAGGATTGCAGCATAAGAAACCATTGCAAAGCACCTTAGGGAACCACGGAAACTATCCACCTGCAAAGCACCTTAGGGAATGTCCTTTTCTTCTGTCAGGTTTCTTCTTGTTTTTATTTTTATTTTGCTTAGTGTCTGCTTTGTTTTTGCTGGGTTTCTTCTTCTTCTCATTCTCCTTGAACCATGGGCCCCAAACGCCTCCATTAAAATTGGGGTTACTCCTGGGGTCCTTAGGTGGGTATCGGACAGGAACAGCAGTCTTGTTGAACTGTGAAAGCCTACGCAACAGCTGCTTTACCACCTCTGGGTACTTACTGGAAAGGTCCACTCGCTCATATGGGTCAGCCGTGATGTTGAACAGCCACACGGTTTTCCCAGCGGTCCATGAAACTCGTTCGTTGTGCCAGCGACTGGGGCCAGCATTACTGAACGACTGCGGAGGGACCCAGTCGCTGTATCCTGGGTTCCCCGTCAATAGTTTCCAGTGGTTCACACGGATCGCTGACTGAATCGCCGTGTTCCATAGTCCAAAGCCAGCTGCCCAGGAACCGTTTTTGGCCTTGGTGTAGATAGGATCAATGTTGTGCAAAATATCCATCCTTGGAGACCGTCGGCCTTCACTTATGGTCTCCCACACGTCATAGCCATCCAGTTCGGTGTCCTCATCAATCTGCCCTTCAGCTAACATGATCAGAGTAGGGAACCAGTCTGTTATGTGGATGAGCTCCTTGCATACACATCCCTTGTTTTTAAGCAGAGGGCTATGAACAAAGCCAACTGCTCGGATCCCTCCTTCCCAGTATGTCCCCTTGCTTCCTCTGAGAGGCCAGTTATTTCCACCGGCTGTGGGCTGCCCTCCATTGTCAGATGAGTAAATGATAATGCTATTGTTATAATAACCATACCTCTTTAATGCAAGAGTCACATTGTTGATAGCTTCATCCAAGCATGCCAACATAGCAGCATACCTACGTCGGTTTATATTATTTATCGATCGGTAACGCTCGTAATACTTGCCTGGTGCCTGAAGTGGAGAATGGACAGCTTGGTATGCAATGTACAAAAATATGGGTTTCCTGGGGTTATGGGAGGCTAAGATTTGTTGCACTCTTTGTGTGTACATCTGCGTTGAGTACATGCCATTGTCATGATCCCACGCAGCATTGTCATTCTCATACAAGTCGTAGCCGCACATCCGAGGACTGTCGCATTTGTAATGAGTGTAATAATCACCGCTGCCCAAGAGAGAGCCAAAAAAGGTATCAAACCCTCGCTGTGTTGGCATGCATTCCTTGCGGTAGAAGCCCAAGTGCCATTTGCCAACCATGTGGGTGGAGTAGCCAGCTTCCTTCAGCTTCTGAGGTAGTGTCACATTATCCAGCGGTAAACAGTTAGGCTGAGTGGGCCTTATGACTGAATGCTGAAGACCAGTATGGATTTGATACCTGAATGAGAGAATGGGGGGGCGGGGGAGAGAGAAAGACACATTTTAGACAAAGGAGAAAAATGTAAAATGCATATATGCTACAAAGTCAGGACCTGGAGTGCACAGAGTACCATGAAGCACAGGCCTATGTTTGTTTACTTGGAAGTAAGCTCCACTTGGTTCAATGCACAGGAGTAAAGCTTTAAATTGGTGATCTGAGAGACGTCAGGTGGAGATTCTGTGTTGCGCACCACAATCCAGGTCTGGCCAAAAATTTATCCATCCCTACTGGCGTCTGTGTTTACTAATTGACGTTGCAAACCAGTATTCATTCATTCATTCTTACCGGCATTTTATCTCACTATTCAATGAGAGAGAGAGAGAGAGAGAGAGAGAGAGAGAGAGAGGGGCAGTCTCAGAGCTGTTCACATGTATCAGTGAGAATACAGTACAGTGGTACCTCGGGTAACAGACGCTTCAGGTTACAGACGCTTCAGGTTACAGACTTCACTAACCCAGAAGTAGTACCTTGGGTTAAGAACTTTGCTTCAGGATGAGAACAGAAATCGCGCAGTGGTGGCGCAGCAGCAGCGGGAGGCCCCATTAGCTAAAGGTACCTCCAGAACAAATTAAGTTCTTAACCCGAGGTACCACTGTACTGGGTTCTGAGGCTGGAACTAACTTCCAGTATGTATAGGATTGCATTATGAGGATGGTAATACCTTTTAGATAAATCTACACACTTGTTATCACTATTGCAGTCTAGAAATGGTATCTATAATATATGAAATGTTCTGAAATACAATCAGAGTTTAGGGTAATTGTGGAATTTCTATTAAACAGCAACAACAACATATGTCACCCACATGAATACAAAATAGATTCAACATGACAATTACTAAGTGGTACTGCAAAGCCAAATCAGTAAACACCCATTTGGCTCAGAAAATAAGGTATTTTTAAGCTGCAGAAGTCTTTCTATTAGTGAGAAAACATACAAAATATTAAGAACTACATAATGCCATGAAGGCTTATGTCTCTCTCACATTTTGACACTACTTATGCATTAACCATTTCATGTTTCCTCTCTCTTCTTTTTTTAAACAAATGCTCATGCTCCTGAAGAAATTAAACAACTACTTGTGGATCTAGAAATACAAGGACATTAGCATATTTTTTGTTATTTCCAAATTGACACCCTAATTATTCCAAAGCATGGTTTATTATTTCCCACCAATGCATGCACTTACTCAAAGGGTGCCTGAATGAAAACTTGTATAGAAAGCGACTATCACCCGATTCTGATGCTCTCTGGAGCAGTGTGATTGCAATTGTGCAGTGGTTGCTCCCTGCAATGTCAGTGACTTCCACAAATGCTTTGATGTTGATGAAATGGTTATATGCCGGCTTACAATGCCTGCCCCATCAGGGTGTGTGTTCATTCTAATATTATGCACCCCCACAAATTCTAGCCTTACCACATGGGCAGAAGTAGAAAGTTTTGCCAGCATCAGTATCCTTAAAGCAAATGATCTGCAGTTGTACACAAGTTGAGTACGAAACTGAATTACGCGTCTTACTGACAAAGGTTGCTTTTGGGATTCAACAGAAGACAAGAAACATAGATAGATAGATTCTTTATTGTCATTACACAAGTGCAACATTGCACAGTGCAACGAAATTGGATGTCATCCCTTAAAAAAACAACAAAAGCAAAACAGCAACAACAACCAAACAAACCACATTCCAGCCACACCCACACCCACACCCATCAAACTCCCAGGTCACACTATCGAGTTACAGCATTCAAAAAGGCCACAGCTCTTGGATAGAAACTATTTTTCAGTCTATTTGTCCTTGACTTGATGTTTCTATATCTCCTGCCAGAAGGCAGTAGTGCAAACAGACTGTATCCCGGGTGAGATGCATCCTGCAGGATGTTGTTTGCTTTCCTAAGACAACGGGAACCGTACAGTTCTTCCAAAGATGGGAGAGGATGACCAATAATCCTTTGGGCTGTGGTTATGACCTTCTGGAGCACCTTCTTCTCCCTAGCTGTACAACTGGAGAACCAAGCACAAATACAGTATGTGAGAATGCTCTCTATGGAGCCTCGGTAGAAGGACACCAGCAGTTTCTCACTCAGATTGTTCTTCTTTAAAAGTCTGAGGAAATAAATTCTCTGCTGAGCCTTCTTCACCAGAGCAGTGGTATTTGCGCTCCAAGTCATGCCCTGATCGATAGTCACTCCCAAAAACCTGAATTCCGCCACCCTCTCCACCCGTTCCCCGTTGATATACAAGGGCTGAATGACCGCCTTTTTTGTCCTGTAATCCATCACCAATTCCTTGGTCTTAGCTGTATTAAGAGCCAGATTGTTCTCTCCACACCAAACACAGAGCCGCTCCACCTCGTCCCGATAGGCGGACTCATCCCCTCCTGAAATGAGCCCCACCACCGTAGTGTCATCAGCAAACTTGATGATTTTGTTGCTGGAATAGATGGCTGTACAGTCATACGTATAGAGAGTAAAGAGCAGGGGACTCAACACACAACCCTGTGGTGAGCCGGTGTTAAGGCTAAGGGCTTTGGACATATGTGACCCTACTCTAACCCTCTGAGAACGTTCTGACAAAAAATCCAAAACCCAGAGACAGGTGGAGTTGGAGAGTCCAATCGCCTCTAGCTTGGACACCAGTCTATGGGGGAGGATAGTGTTAAAAGCAGAGCTAAAATCCACAAACAGCAGCCTCACATAACTCCCCGGCTGCTCCAGATGGGACAGAGCAGCATGGAGAGTGGTGGTGATAGCGTCTTCTGTGGATCTATTTGCCCTGTATGCAAACTGGTAGTTGTCAAAAATTGGTGGAAGACAGGAAATAATGTGACGGCGCACCAGTTTCTCAAAGCACTTCATGATGATTGGAGTCAGTGCAACTGGTCTGTAGTCATTCAAACTACTGATTGTGGGTTTTTTAGGCAGAGGAACAATAGTTGACGACTTCAGGCAGGGTGGGACAATAGACTGGTGTAAGGACTTGTTGAAGATCTTAGTAAAGACCCTCGCCAGCTGATCCGCACAGCCCTTCAACACCTTTCCAGTGATGCCATCAGGTCCAGCAGCCTTCCTCGGATTCACCATCCTCAGTACCTGTCTCACCTCGTGCTCCTCTACAGTGAATGAGGGGCCCCTATGGGCTGGTGGCTGTAATACCGACGTCTCAGGTGGCTCCCTCTCGAAGCGAGCAAAGAAGAGGTTAAGCTCCTCCGCCAGCAAAGGGTCACCGTCGACAGCACCAAGGTTAGGTTTATAGTTGGTAATATGCTGAATCCCCTGCCACATCTGTCTTGTGTTGTTGCTCCTTAAATTATCCTCAATCCTCTGTCTATAATCCAGTTTCGCCCGTCGAATACCCCTCTTCAAGTTTGCTCTTGCCACACTGTAAAGCTGCACCTCGCCCGACCTGAAAGCCCTGTTTCTTTCCCGCAACAGGCATTGGACCTCTCTATTCATCCAGGGTTTCTGATTGGGGTAAAACCGGATGGATTTATTTACTGTGACAGTGTCTGTGCAGTGATTGATATAGCACAGAACTGCCGCCGTGTGCTCCTCCAGGTCTGAACGATCGAAAATATCCCAATTGGTTCTCTCAAAACAGTCCTGCAGCTGGTGAATAGCACCTTCAGGCCAGATTTTAACAGTCCTTGATATTGTGGGAGCCCGTTTCCTGAGTGGGATATATGCTGGTACCAGGAACAGAGACATATGGTCGGACTGGCCCAAATGTGGCAACTGTAAAGCCCTATAGCCGTGATTTACATTCGAATAAACTTTATCCAGTGTCTTGTCCCCTCTTGTGGGACATTTCACATGCTGATAGAGCGTTGGGAGCACTGTTTTAAGTTCAACATGGTTGAAGTCTCCCGCAATGATGTGCACAGCTTCAGGATACTTGTCTTGCTGGCTGCTGATAAGGCTCTGCAGGCATCCCAAAGCCAAGTTGGCATTAGCATCTGGTGGCACGTACACACCAGTTAGCATAACAGCTGTGAACTCCCTAGGGAGATAGGCTGGTCTACATTTAACAGCTACAAATTCCAAATCTGGTGAACAGTGACTGCCCACAGTCTTAGAATTTTTAGACCAGCACTTGTTCACATATACACACAGCCCCCCTCCTTTGGTTTTTCCGAAGTCCATGCTTCGGTCATGACGATGTACCGCACAGCCTTCCAACTGAATAGCTATGTCTGGTATGGACGGTTGAAGCCATGTTTCAATGACAAATAAAACGCAGCAATCTTTTACAAGGCTGTTCTTTGCTGCCTGCAGCCTCAATTCATCCATTTTGTTGGCAAGAGATCTCACATTAGCAAGAAATATGCTAGGGAGTGGTGGTTTAGATGGACTCCTCTGCAATCTTACCAGGACGCCGGCCCGACAACCCCTCCTTTGCCTCCTGTCTCTACGCCGCCTTCGCCTCCTCCCTGGAGGCATAGTAATCCATGGAGAGCCCGGTGGCCTGGCTACTCCCACAGGAACGGTATCTGGGCGAAAATAATCAGCTCTTACAGCTTGTTCACACTGTAACCCGACCTTCAGAAGTTCCTGCCTGCTGTAAATCTTTCTTGCCCGGCCAGACATACTCAGAACAAGTAAAAATAAACAAAAACAAAACGCTGAAAAACAAAGGGAGAGCACTAAGCCACAGCGTCTGTGCGCACCGCCATCTTGGCTGACAGTTGATGACAGTTGATAGATGATAGATCTAAATAATCAGCTCTTACAGCTTGTACACACTGTAACCCGACCTTCAGAAGTTCCTGCCTGCTGTAAATCTTTCTTGCCCGACCAGACATACTCAGAACAAGTAAAAATAATAAAAAAACAAAACAAAACGCTGAAAAACAAGGGAGAGTACTAAGCCGCAGCGTCTATGCGCGCCGCCATCTTGAATCTACATGAAACATGTTGTCTGTTTGCTAAAATCTTAATAGACAATCTATAGCTGCTCCCTAAAGCACTGGATATATGTTGGGGGGGGGGGTTTAAATTTAAATCTGCAAGCCGAAACAGAAGTATTTTGCTGAATGGACTGAATTCATTATCACAGCTAATAAGACACTATTTATAAAGAATAAGCACATGCTAACCAATGATCCCAGCGCCTGCCAACCTAGCAGTTCAAAAGCACCCTCGGGTGCAAGTAGATAAATAGGGACCGCTTTCTAGCGGGAAGGTAAACGGCGTTTCCGTGTGCAGCTCTGGCTCGCCAGAGCAGCGATGTCACGCTGGCCACGTGACCCGGAAGTGTCTCCGGACAGCGCTGGCCCCTGGCCTCTTGAGTGAGATGGGCGCACAACCCCAGAGTCTGGCAAGACTGGCCCGTACGGGCAGGGGTACCTTTACCTTTACCTTTTTAACCAATGATCTAGTAACAAATCCTATAGTTTTGTAGGCTTTAAGGGCTGTTAAGAGGTGGGTGATTTGTGCTGTATCTGTAATACTGTATAAATTTTGGGCAATTGTATTTAATTAGATTATTCATTGCCTCAGACCCATCTCTTAGCCAGGACTTTTCGATGATTGTGCTAGTTATGCCGGTTCCAACAATCCAATATAAACTTAGATTAATCTATCATAAGTAGAGGCTTACGTTTATTTAACATAAGGAGAGGTTTACAATATTTATTCAACAATGGTGGAAGCTTGTTTTACATTAATTTCAGTGGCACAACTGTTTGTAGAAACAGTACCATAATATTGCTCCCAGATGGATGCAGATGTTAAGCTAGACTTTGCTGGTTTCTGTGCACATGGAACTTTAGTTAAAGAAGTGATGCAAACAGTAACAAAGTGATGTTTGTTTCTGCCAAGCAGACTGCACAAGCTTTTTAACAAATGACTTTAGACCTGCACGCAAATCAATCATGTAAAACTGGATGTAAAATTACATCCCAAACCAAGCTAAGATAAAGAGTTGTAACACATTTATTACAATGGGGCTTAAGTCTGCTTAACTTGGGCTAGAGTAGCGGCATGCAGGGCAGGACGAGGATTCCTGCATGGGGGCACCTCATTCATGCCACTCAAAATTCTGTGCCCTGGGCTCTGGCCCCCCTGCCCCCCACATTAAGCCCTGTATGAGACTAAAACTCAGGATTGTGGAATTTGAGCCCCATGTTGGGTGAAATATTCCTGCCTTCTAGGATGTTGGACTAGATGACCCTCATGGTCCCTTCCAACACTACAATTCTATGAAATAACAAAAGGCTCATTTTCAGGAATGCCTTATGCCAGGGGTAGGGAAACTTTGGCCCTCCAAATGTTGTTGAACTGCATCTCCCATCAGCTCCAACCAGCATGGTCAATAGTGAAGGCTGAAGGGTGTTGAAGTCCAACACCCATCTGGAAAGCCACAAGTTCCACACTCCTGCCACAGACAGATGCCAACCCAATGCCATCAGCCCCTTCCTTTGTATCTCTCAGGATCTCCAATGGGAAGCTGCCTTTTTAAACATGGCCAGAGAAAGAACAGAGCTACTTGCCATTGAAGGATGCAAGTTGACAGGAGCGTTTACCTTGAATGCAGAGAAACTTTGCCCATAATCCTTTGTGTGTGCACAGTCCTTCACATAGGCATATAATCTGAATGCAGGGGGAGGGGGGAGTGGGTAGAGGAGGATGGTACACACTGAAGCAGGTGGGCAGGAAACTGCACCATTTACTTGGTTTGTACCTGTGAAAGTCAAGATGTGCTTCGAAACTGTATAATGCTTTCTACTGCCCACAGAGCAGAAGCCATTCAATCAGGCTAGCTGAATTGTTTCCATCCCAGCTGGTCATTCAAAGAACTGTAACTCTGATAGGCACTGGAGACTGCTTTTCCCCCTTCTCTCTGCTTTTCTTTCGTGTGATGTCCTTCATATTGCATGCCTGAGGGATTGCTTTTTGTTGTTGTTGTTGTTGTTGTTGTTGTTGTTGTTGTTGTTGTTGTTGTTATTGATCTGTAAACTGCTTTGAAAGTTGGTGGAAGAAAACCACAGGCAGCGTAAGCCTGTGGCCGTGGGACTCGGCGGGCACCAGGAGCGCTCCCCGAAACGCAGAAGGGACCTCGTAAGAGGCTCCGGAATGTAGAAGGGGGTGCGGTGCTGTGAGTCAATCGCTCTTTCTGTGGAGTGAAGCCGCGTAGCTGCTGTCGGTGAGCGCTGTCCTCTTTTCCTGGAAACATTCGGCTTGAAACCAACAACTCGTGAGTAAGAAATGAAAGAAGGATTTGGTGGATAAATCTTTTGCTAATTCGGCTAAAAGCGAGAGACGAAAACAGGAAGTCCGTCTCTTGTCACTGCTTAAGATCTAAAGCAAAGACTTTGACGTTTGAAGTCTTTGAAGAGGTGTTAAAAGGCAATTGACTCTCACATCTATTTAAGTTGCTATTTAAGACTCAACTCTTTAAAAGTTTTATTTCAAATACGAACTGTGTCTGTACCTCCCCTGCTGGATTTACAAATCAACAAAGAACCCCAGGTAGTCGGACTGCCTAAATAACAGAACTGTCAGATTGCAAGACTCTGATACTTTGTTGTTGGAGTTATTATTTGCTGAGCTTTATTGGAACTGTTGTATTGTGCTGCTACATCCTGCACTTATTGAGACATTGTTATACTTTGAGACCAACTCTGCCAGATACAATTTAGTTGAAGGTCTCTAGGGAATCAAAGGCTGTTTGGATATTGTTTTTAAAGCTTCTGAAGTATTGAAGTTTGGAATATTTTAAATAATTGATATTAACAACTTGACTTCTTCCCTGCAACATAAGTGGCTCCCTCTAGAGGACTTTGGAATTATAATTATATGTGACTTTCCTTTTGGTTTCCTTTCCTCCTGTTTACTTGGTGGGCTTGTGGATTCCCATGAGAACATATTCAATTTGACCTTGACTAAGCAGAAAGAAGTGGAATGAGCAGCACTGGGAGACAAACAAGAGCGGCTAAAGGGAAAAGACAAACAACTTTGAATTTACTTTCACAGCCGCGCAGATCATCTGTTCCTGATGTTTTGGAACTAGAGGAAAGTGAACACCTGCTGGGAGAAGATATGGCATCAGGTGGATCTGCTTCAGTCTTAGACAAAATACTTGAAAAATTGGAAGGACTGGATAAAAAAGTGGATGAACAAACGGCAAAGATTGTGTTAACAAGTTAACTGAACAAGTTGCTTCGAACGCTCAAGCAATTGGCAATTTATCTGAATCCACTGTAGAAAATCGGAAACTGGCAGAGGAAGCCATTCAGAAAACTGAGGCACTGGAGCAGGAGGTAAGACCACTGCACAAGCAGGTTGGGGAACAACAGGCCTATCTGTCTATGATTGAACTTCGAGCTCGGGAAAACAACTTAAAATTGAGGTTTATACCAGAACTTGAATCCGAACAAGGGAACCTAACTGAGTTTTTAACAAAAGAATTTTCCAAGTGGTGGCCTTTGGAGGAGGAAAAAGATTTTAAAATTGTGACTGCCTTTAGGCTTGGGAAATTCACAAAGAAGGACAAGCCCAGAGACTGTTTGATTACTTTGAGAACTAAGGAGGAAAGGGACAAAATATTAGGACTGCACTACGGAAAGTCACTTCAAATTTCGGATAAAAGAGCAGAGATTTACAAGGATATTCCTAAACAACTTCTGGACCTTAAATCCACCTATCTTGAATTAGCCAGGCTGTTGAGAAGTAATTCAATTGTCTTTAGGTGGGAATATCCACAAGGACTATCTTTTACGTTCAGAGGGAAGAAGGTAAAAATCAAAACAGCTGAAGACAGAGATAAATTCCTGAATATCTACGGAGAAGACCTTCAGAAAGGGATTGAAACACCTCCAGGGGCTGGACCACAGTCTTTACCTACACCTACACCTTTGGGGCCTGAAGGCCAGGACAAAAAGACACCACCACCAGAACAATAACAGATTTGACCAGGATGTGTCTGCAACTTCTCAGTTGGAATATAAATGGCGCCAACATCCCGGAGAAAAGAAGAAGGATATTTCATATTTTGAAAAAAGAACAATTGGACATTATTTGCTTACAAGAAACGCATGTGACCAGGCTACATAGAAAAGTATTAATAAATAAAAGATTAGGCCAAGAATTTATCTCTTCGGATCGAGTAAAGAAAAGAGGCGTGGTGATTTATGCAAAAGATAGCCTGTCACCAAAATTTCTATTCAAGGATGAACAAGGACGTATTCTGGCAATTGAGATTCAAACTCAAGGAGAAAAGTTTTGATATTAGGAATTTATGCGCCAAATGAAGGAAAATCGGAATTTTATAAGAAGCTGCATGAGACTATGCTGGACTATCTGAACTATGACAACATCATAATGATGGGAGATATGAATGGGGTGGTTTCAACGAACATGGATAAATCACATAGTCAAAATGTAACAAAAGAAGGCAGACTACCTAAAACCTTTTTTGAACTGACTGACAATATGGACTTGATTGACATCTGGAGAACAAAGAACCCTCTAGGAAGAGAAGGAACATTCTTTTCTGAAGCCCAACTGACTTGGACAAGAATCGACCAAATTTGGACAACTAGAGGCCTGGCACCCAAGATAAAAAAAGTGGAAATCTGCCCAAAGACCTGCTCCGACCATAACGCTGTAAAGATGGATATGAAATTAATGCCAACCGGCTCCTTTAGATGGAGGATGAATGACAATCTGCTTAGAGATCAGGAGATCAGTAAAAAAGCCCAAAAAGCTTTGAAGGACTATTTTGAAATAAATTTGAACACTACAGTGGAAAAAAGAATTGTATGGGACGCAAGCAAGGCGGTTATGAGGGGGTTTCTGATACAGCAGAATACCATTAAGAAAAAAGCACAGAATGATAAAAAGGATAAGATCTTGGAGAAAATTAAAGAAGGCGAGAAGAAATTAAGATCGAAACCGAAATCAAAGGAGATTCTAAGAGAAATCAAATACTACCAAGCACGATATTCAAAATTAACAAATCAAGCAGTGGAATGGAAAGTCAAGTTAATGAAACAAAGATCTTTTGAATCGGCAAATAAATGTGGAAAGCTGCTAGCATGGCAGCTGAAAAAGAGACAAAAACTGAATACAGTAACAAACTTAGAAATTGAGGGAAGAAACATACAGAACCTAGTGGACATCAGAAAGTGCTTCCATAGATATTTCAAGCAATTATATACACAAGGGCCGCAAAATGAATCAGAGATAGAACAATTTTTGAAGGAGAATGGTTTACCAAGGTTGTCTCTGCGGAACAGAACAATCCTGAATCGTAAAATAACACAATTAGAGATCGAAGAGGCCATTCAGAATATGCAACTGGGCAAATCTCCAGGGCCAGACGGGCTTACCTCCAAATATTATAGGACATTGAAAGATTATTTGATACACCCACTAATGGAGGTTTGTAATGAAATCATGGAGGGGAAGAAGGCACCGGAGTCGTGGAAAGAAGCTTTCATCACATTGATACCTAAATTAGAAACTGAAAAGACACAACTTAAGAATTACCGCCCCATCTCCCTCCTAAATGTGGATTACAAAATATTTGCAGACATTTTAGCAAGTAGATTTTAAAAAGTTTTGAATGAAGTAATTCATAAGGACCAGGCAGGCTTTCTCCCAGGTAGACATTTGTTTGCTAATACAAGGAACATTATTGACATTTTGGAACTCTTGCAAACAAATATCAACACGAAAGCAGTTTTGATATTTATAGATGCGGAGAAGGCCTTTGATAATATCTCCTGGAAGTTTATGAAGAAGAATTTGGAAGGAATGGGAGTGGGGCGGGGGTTCCAGAATGGGATAGAGGCAATTTATTCAGAGCAAAAGGCTAAACTGATAGTGAACAATGTGGTGACAGAAGAGTTTAGAATTGAAAAAGGCACACGACAAGGTTGCCCTATATCCCCTTTGTTATTTATATCGGTCCTGGAAGTGCTCTTAAACATGATTAGAGGAGACCGGTTGGTAGAGGGTATTCAGGTCGGAGAGAAACAGTATAAACTGAAAGCATTTGCAGATGACCTAGTATTGACCTTACAGGAGCCAGAGCCTAGTACTAAAAGGGTTTTGCAATTGATTCATGAGTTTGGTCGAGTGGCGGGATTTAAACTTAATAAGCAAAAAACCAAGGTTTTAGAAAAAAACTTGACTTTTTCAGAATCAGAAAGGTTTCAGAAAGAGACAGAATTAAATGTGGTCAAAAAAGTAAGATATCTAGGGGTAAATATAACAGCGAAGAACAGAAACTTGTTTAAGGATAACTATGAAAAATGTTGGTCTGAAATCAAAAGGGATCTAGATGTTTGGTCCAGATTGAAACTTTCCTTGTCAGGACGTATTGCTGCTATTAAGATGAATGTATTGCGAAAAATGTTGTTTTTGTTTCAAACTTTGCAGATTGTGGATAAAATGGAAAGTTTCCGGAAGTGGCAAAGAGATATCTCTAAATTTGTCTGGCAGGGCAAAAAGCCCAGAATTAAGTTTAAAATACTAACTGATGCTAAAGAAAGAGGGGGCTTTGCCCTGCCAGACTTAAAATTATACTATGAATCAGCAGCTTTCTGCTGGTTGAAGGATTGGCTACTTCTTGAAAACACTGATGTTTTGGATTTGGAAGGATTCAACAATGCTTTCGGTTGGCATGCATATCTGTGGCACGACAAGGTCAAAATACATAAGAACTTCAAGAATCATGTTGTCAGAAAAGCAGTATTTAATGTCTGGTTGAAATATAAAGATTTATTGGAAAACAAGACCCCAAGGTGGTTATCACCAATGGAGGCTAAGGCCCCGAAAAGACTCAATATGGAGGCCAAATGGCCGAAATACTGGGAAATAATAGAAAAAGATGGAGATAATTGGAGGTTGCAGAGTTTGGAGAAAATAAAAGATAAAGTGCGAGATTGGTTACATTATGCTCAGATTAAAGAAGTTTTCAAGTTGGACAAAAAGATAGGATTCCAGGGGGGGAAATCAAAGTTAGAAACAGAACTGTTAGAATCCAGCTCTAAGACACTTTCAAGAATGTATAACTTGCTGTTAAAATGGAATACACAGGATGAAACGTTCAAATCAGCTATGATAAAATGGGCACAGGACATAGGGCATAACATCATGTTTGCTGACTGGGAAAAGTTATGGACCACAGGTTTGAAATTTACGGCATGTAATGCCTTGAAAGAAAACATTATGAAAATGATATACAGGTGGTACATGACTCCAGTCAAGCTTGCAAAGATATACCATGTGTCTGATAATAAATGTTGGAAGTGTAAAGAAGCTGAAGGAACATTCTTTCACCTCTGGTGGACTTGCCCTAGAGTGAAGGCCTTCTGGGAAATGATATATAATGAGCTGAAAAAGGTATTTAAGTATACCTTCCCTAAGAAACCAGAGGCCTTTCTTTTAGGCATTGTCGGCCAGAGTGTGCAAAAGAAGGATCGAACTTTTTTAATGTATGCTACAACAGCAGCAAGGATACTCATCGCTAAATGCTGGAAAACTCAAGACTTGCCCACACTGGAAGAATGGCAGATGCAACGGATGGACTATATGGAATTGGCGGAAATGACGGGCAGAATCTGAAACCTGGGAGAAGAACTGGTGGAGGAGGATTGGAACAAATTTAAGGACTATTTACAAAAATATTGTAAATTGTATGAATGTTAAGAAAGATGTAAGATTAGTAACAACATGGCTTCAACAAATCAAACATAAAAAACATAAATTTAAGCGTAATTGGAAGAAAAGATAAATTTTGGTTAAACAGTATTTTATAATTAAGTACTTTATAAGTGTGATTTTAAATTCTGAAATTTGAGAATTAATTTGGGGAAATATTATCATATGAATGGAACTAATTTAATAATTTGCTAGCAAAATTTATAAGTCTAGAATGCAGGAGCAAGAGCTGTGAGGAAGTCCAAGGAGGTGCATGAAACATGGATATTTGAAAATACTATGTTATTACCTAGGGACGCAGGTGGCGCTGTGGGTTAAAGCCTCAGCGCCTAGGACTTGCCGATCGAAAGGTCGGCAGTTCGAATCCCTGCGGCGGGGTGCGCTCCCGCTGCTCGGTCCCAGCGCCTGCCAACCTAGCAGTTCGAAAGCACCTCCGGGTGCAAGTAGATAAATAGGGACCGCTTACCAGCGGGAAGGTAAACAGCGTTTCCGTGTGCGGCTCTGGCTCGCCAGAGCAGCGATGTCACGCTGGCCACGTGACCCGGAAGTGTCTCCGGACAGCGCTGGCCCCTGGCCTCTTGAGTGAGATGGGCGCACAACCCCAGAGTCTGTCAAGACTGGCCCGTATGGGCAGGGGTACCTTTACCTTTACCTTATGTTATTACCTATGTCTTTGATTGTTTTAAAAAATGCTTAATAAATATTTATATAAAAAAAAAATGAAAGTTGGTGGAAGAGTGGAATTAAAAATACTTTGAAAAGTGACAATATTTATTCCTATCGTACCTTGATACTTACTCAAGATGCTAAACAGGATTCTCCCAGGCTGTGTATTTTTAACAAATGTTTACCTAACTCCCACTGTTTTATCAACCCAACAACTCCAGGAGAACAAGAAAACTTCCAATGTAATAATCATGAAGGTTTGCTCAAGAAGGACTTGAATCAGTCACTTTAATGCTTTGCTGGGGAATCTTCTATGCCAGGGATGTCCAACCAGTAGATTGTGATCTACTGGTAGATCCCTAGTTGATCAGGATAGATTGCGGAATCCTTATTGTGTGCAAAAAGTTATGGGGGAAAAGCTTACAAACTCTGTGCAATCCTCCCCCCAAAAAGCTCAATAAAGCTCCTCCCCCCCTCCAATGGCAATGGGTAGATCACTGCCAGTTTTTTTATACTGGGAATAGATCGCAGTCTCTTGGGAGTTGGACATGCCTGTTATATGCCACGGTATAAGGAGGCATAGCCCAATACTGGCAGGAATATGTTTGTTTATTTAGAGCTCTTCAGCCAAAAAGGCTCCCATGCAATCTTACATACAATCAATAAAAATAAGACCATGCCTGGATGCTTACAATCTCAAACATCAATCATCATCATTATTAGTTTATTATTGATTTTTATTGGGTTTTTTAAATAAATGCTGTAATTATTTTCTTTTAACTTTACAGATACTTTTTAATATCTCTTGCAAACTGCATCTTTCCTACTGAGGCAGCCTGATGGAATAGCTGCTGTCAGGGGACTCTTGAGGGAGAGGGAGGCCTGATGGAGCTGGTCTTTCAGCAGAACGGGATGAAATGAGCCCTGCTTCCTAACTCTGAGGATGCTGCGCATTCCCTGCTAAATGCAAAGCTCTCTGGGAGCATCAGAGCCCAATGGAGCTCTGGATGACAGCCTATTTCATCTGCTATCACTGTGACTACATAAATGGCAATGACAGCGTAACAGATGGAAAGCATGTGTATGTGGCTATTGTTTTATTTGCTCTAAGTTCTGGCACAGTTGTAAAACTGAAGCTAATGTTCTCAGCCTTACCATTAATATTGTTCACTTTCTGAAAGGAAAAACCCTGATTGCATAATCAGCTTGTTAACTTATATTAAATCTATACAGATGGAACACACACACACACACACGCACGCACACACACACACATGCACAGAAAAGAGAAAGTTGGATGGAACCTAACCTTTGCTTACCACGCAGACCCACTTCCCCTGAAAACTGAACTCTGAATAAAAGCAGATTCCTCTCTGTCCAATGTGAGCATATGCAACTTGAGAAACAAAAGCTTGGGTTATGAAGTCCTTGTACTGTGAACTCATGAATAGAAAGCCTCATAAAATGAAGGCTGGCATGTCTAAAGTAATTTAAAAGAACCTCTGTTTCCTTAATTATCAACGTGTGTGCCTGCAGGTAGGCCATTTGGGCAGATATGCATCTTTTTAGCAAAATGCAGGCCTGTCATCATTCCACAACATGACTGACACCAATGCTCAAGGGAAACTGGCATGGAAGCCACACAAGTGCTATGAGCACCAGAACGATTCTTTGTATTAGCCTTCCCCAACCTAGTGCCTTCCAATGTTTTGGGCTACAACTCCCATCAGCCCCCGCCAAAGTATGCCCAATGGTCAGGGTTGATGGGAGCTGTAGTCTAAAATATGTGGACGGTTAGGAAAAGCTGTTTTATATCCAAGACTACTTCAATGCTGTTATAAACACCAAAGTCTACTAGCTTTCTTTAGAGAGGGAGTATCCTCCTAATAGACTTGCCAACTGCTTCACTGGAGCAAAAGATTCCTGCATTGCAGAGGGTTCGACTAGATGACCCTTGGGGTACCTTCCAACTCTATGATTCTAAGATAACAGACTTTAGGCTTCCTGTGATTTGAAAAGAAACCTTCCAATGCCACCTTTGTTCTGGTTTGTTTCATTTTTATTAGTGTATTATTCCCATGTATTCATGCAGATTTATGGTGCAGCCACACTTGGAATACTGTGTACATTTTTTGGTCACATTTAAAAAGATCGCTGCAGATATGGAAAAGGGTCAGAAAAGGGGCAACCAAAATGGTCAAAGGGACTGGAGCAACTGCCCAATGAAGAAAGGAGCATTTTGGGACATATCAGAGGACCTTTTTGGCTGACTGCTAAGTGGCAAAACAGACATGATATACTTTATATGCATGGTCATTGTGGTTTTACTTAAACTGCTCCTGCTTTGATAATGTAACCATTACTGGCAATGGCCAAGTATGCCTTTTGCCTAGTCTTGAAAGACAGCAGTAACCCTCCCTACTAATCTGGGTTCTAGCAACCCTCCACCACCCTCCCTAAAGAGAGTCTGTTCCAATGAGTTCTGTGCTGCTTGAAGTTTACATCTGGTATAAAGAACACTGCCTAATCGTGTCAAGGGGCTTTGTGTGCCTCTCAAACATAATCTCATACTTTGGGATGGGCTGAGGCTCAGTCACAGAGCGCATGTTTTTAATGCAAAAGGTCTTGGGTTCAATCCTCAGCATCTCAACGTAGGGCAAGGAGAGACTCCTATCAGAAAACCTCATGATCCACTCTCTGTCACTGTGTACTAAAGAGACCAATGGTCTGACTTGGCATCAGGCAGCTCCCCATGTTCCTAACCCAAGGTGCTGGGTATGACCAGTCTTCTAACAGTCCTTACCCATAATTCCTTCCTTCTCACTACTGCTGAAAGCAGCCCTTTAAGCAGCTCCTTGGTCTCCATCACACAAATCTGACAAGGGCTTGCTCAGCAGACAATCTCTGGTCTTGGGAATTCACTCTCTCTGATTTGCTAAAGTATGAACACATGAATTTCCCACAAACTATTTAAGACTTTACTAAGCATGCTTTCCGTGACTGGGGATTGGCATGGGAAAATTTTAGGTTGTATATTTTTAATCTCCATTTTTAGCATATTTGATATTGTTAGCTATTGGATATTGGAGGGGGTTTTTTTGTTTTTTTTACTCTAAGCCTACAAACGGGGCTGGTTAGAAATTCAAATTAATACGCAAATGCCTCTGGAGGCATTCTGACTGAAATAATGAATGAGCCAATAGCGACAACTTCATAATTTATAGACAGGATAGAAGTAATTACCAAGCATGCATGTGAATGTTTTGATGAAATATCCCAGGGGTGAAATGTGTAGCTTAATTAATTTTTTTCAAAAAAAATATAATTACATTTTAGAAGCCACAATAGTAGTGTATATTCTGTGGCTGTGTACACACTCTCATTTACTTTGCATCCAGAACGTTCTCCACTGCTGGTTTGAGTAGTGGCGGACATAGCAATATCTATCCTGTTGTTTATTGAGAACTATTGTATTCTGATGAATTTTCCCTTAAACCAGCTTGGATCCATTTTTTGCGGGGGTGGGTGGGTGTGGTAGTGGGTGCTTTTAGGCAGTATTTAAATTTTAAACTTTAAATTCCTAAATTGGGAGGGGTCTTGAGAGGACACATGGAAAGCAGGGGCTGGGGGCTGGTATGGCCCATGGATTGTCCCCCTCTGATCTAAATGAACAGAAAGTTTTGCTGCCTAAGAGTAGATCAGAAACAGGGCCCCACTGTGTTTTTTAATCCTGACTTGCCCTTGCCATATTGTGTTGTTCTGCAAATAAGGAAGTCAAAGTAAGCTTTCCTTCGAAGTTCTAAAAATATATGCAATTATCACAAAATAATAAAGGTTTATGCACCAGATTATGGTGTCCACATAAAGCCTTTGTACTTTCAGTATTAAATGTTGAGTATACTCTTGGCAGCCTAATAAAAGAAGATGCTATTGCAACAACAGGTACTCAAGTTTAAATTCATGCCAGAAATTAGTTCATAATCTTCTAAGAGAAACTAAGTTTTGCTTCCAAGAACGAACAGCTTCAATGTGAATAGAAGGGTGTGTGTCTTTAATACTCAGTGTGACAAATGTGTATGCTGGGTTTTAACCAACATTCATGCCTTTCACGTGTGTTATGAAATTAAAGTCAAAGCATGCCTGACAGGCTGCCTTGTGCTGGGTTAGATGAGTTATCCAGCTGGCTCAGAACTGACTGCTTGGTGTTGTCTACAATGACTAACAATGGCTCTCAGAGGCCTTTCATAGCCCTACCAGGAGATGCAAGGGACTGAACGTGGATTTCCCAATGAGCTACAGCTCTTCCCCGACAGTAACCCTGGACATGTGCCTAATCACACTTTAACACACATGTCTGCATGTGTAACTGTGGAGGCATGATATTTTGAAGTCTTTTATCCAGAAGCATTCCACACCACAGGGGAGACTGCATTATGCCTTTATATCTAGGATTAGTTTGGGCTCCTAAAACCCTTCCAATATGGTTCAAAAGTAGAAGTTTATGGGTTTCCTTAAGGTTCCTAACCAGCCCAAGGAAAAATAACAAACATGGATAGAGGCAAGGGAACTGAGAAGAGAAGGCAAAGGTGTTATTAGGTTATGTGAAGGCTCCATGAAGTTGAGCAGGCTAGAAGCCTGAGTGAGAAAACTGCACCATGGAACAGCTTTGAAACAAAACACATCATGGTCTATTGTGGGGAGACTTGGTTTCCTGAGCGAATGAGATACCCAAGGAAAAGGGTGGTAAGATGAAGGCTAGGGCTAGGGGAAGGGCAGAGTGCTTTGTAACAAAAGGTAGCCTGCTAGTCAGGAGGTACAATATTATAAGTTTCATTGGGTAGTCTTAGGAGCCAATTCTCAGAAAACGCGCTACTCCATCCATTATCAATTAATTTACCTACTGGATGGCCCACAGTGGTGCTCATTTCAAACAAAGTCAAGGAATGAACAGTCCAAATTTTTCAGGGGCTAGACTGACAGAACAAGTGATTTGGAAAGTCCTTTCAGATTCCTCGCCTTGAGCTGCAAGCATTCTGGAAACTAAGTTTTATATTTTAGCAGCTGGGAGAGATAGAAAAATGGGAGCAACTGCTGCTTTAAAAGATGAAAACATCCAGGCAGATTAACCAATCTTAGGGTCAGTCACAATTTGAAGAAATTTTAGTTCCAGCTATCCAACTCAGGCTCACTGAGAACATAAACTGCAACCCAAAACCCTCACCAATATATCACTTGACAGCTTTTAACTAAAGTCAATGCAAGTCTTTCTAGCTGAAAAGCTCTTTGTCACAAGGTGAGCAAAAAGCAAGCACCTTCAGCAAGCAACAGTTGGGGATTCCAGAAACATCAAAGGAATACAAGACAACCTAGTTGCAATGAAGTCAACTGACATTAACTTTGGCCATCAATTAACCTTCCCTTCCCAGATTTTTCCAGGTGTCCTTTATTAAAAAAGCCTACTTCTCTGTTGTTGCTGGGGCTTTTAAGACAGCACATTGGCATTTGGCTCTGCCTGACAATTTGTATTATTTTTAGTATACCTCTTAGGCATTCAAACAGATTTATGCAAGGTGGAATGTAAATTCTCATCAAATTAATTTAGAAGTGATGACACAGCACACTGATTAGGGGTCACTGTATACCTGATGTGAAATAAAAGGCCTTCTCTTCTTTTCATGACCTTTGAACATTTTATTATTTCAGTAATTGCCTAGTTGGGGTCCAGAGATATTTAAGAATGCTAGAAGGTGGACTGCCAATAGCTGCCTTGCCTTTGTTACCATTTATTGACTGCATCAGATGCAGAGAACATCAGGTACCACATTGGTTTCATTTACATCAGTTGCTATGGTGTAGGAACAAGAAAGCAGTTCCAAAGGGATGTGTTGTCATTAGTATATTGAGAAATATAGTGTATTTCGAAATAAATTTAAGGGTATAAGGAGGGGGAAAGAATCAGACATCCTTGTTCTTGAAAAATGTATACTGAATTTGGTTATGGGAACATTTGATGCTGACATGTCAGTTTTCTGCTAAGACTCATAAGCTTCCACTTCCCCCTTTATTTATACAGCAGTACATAAATATTTTGTGAATTATACTTCTCTGATCCACAGGATGAATCTAGGCTTTCTCCTTCCAGGGTTGTGTCTCTTGTGTTATTACAGACTCATTATATCTTCTAGAGTCAACAAAGAGTAATCCCCCACCAAAAAAACCCCAAGAAGCAGCAAAAAGAAATCCAACTGCATGGCCCACACTGAAGAACAGAACAGCAAATGCCATACTTGGCATTGTCAAGATAAAGCAGTATTAAGACGGATCTACCATGCATATATTGCACTGTGTCTGCTGACAAAGGCTTACAGTTGAGATCTGCCACTTGAGGCTGTCAGGACCATGCTGGCAAGACAGCTCTGGAGCCAGAGGCAGGAAGAAAGCCTAAAGCAAATCAAACTAGAGTCCCTTGGTGCATCCAATGGTTTCTGTAGAATGATGCACCAAGGAACATATGCTGAAACAAGCCAAGACTGGAACTACAGGCAGTCTACTGGACACAGTTCTAGCCCTCCAGGTCAGGGAAGCACATAAGAAAGAAGGCCAGTTAAATCAGGTCCCCAGGGAGAAGTCAGAGATGGAGCATGGCAAACAATCTAGAGACAGCCAGCAGCGCTACTGCTGTGGACTATAAAGATCTGGTGCAACGTGAGTCCGCATTTCCCATGGCGCTTGCCGAATAACCAGAACAGTCAATCAACAAGCAAATAGGAAGGGCTGAGCTAAAGCCAGAGATTTTCAGTTTAGGGGATTTATTATGGCTGGAAGAGGTTACTATGGGCTCAGTTGGATGAGCTTGTTTCAGCCTGAACAACTTTACAGTGGAAAAAGGAACAAACGTCACTTAAAAAATGAGCAATTTTAGAATGTTGCTAAACTTCTTGAGTGCTTTCCTTTGATACCTAGCCTGGGTAATTATAGATTTGTGGTTTTTACCGCCAACTTCACAACAGACCCTTCCTTACATACAGTAAGTAGCATAACATGCATGCTGTATGTTCCTTTACTGGCATTTTAAGTGGTTTTCTTTCTTTTTCTGCTGACTGAAACAAGTTTGTCCAAACTAATCCACAGGTATCCCCTCCCCATCGTAATCAAGTTCATAAATTGAAAAGGTTATCTTCTAGTTTGTTCTTCTAGGAAAAATGCACCTGGATTTGTATTAAAATATGATTGTAATACAGTAACTTGTACTGTGCAAATATTTAGTAAGCCACTTGGAGCCTTTGAAGGCTATGAAGTGAGATGTAAGTAGTCTATTCTAAATAAAGTATTTTTTTGTTAAGTAGACATAGATTCAAAGGCCTTTCCTGATAGATGCCCTACATAAGGTTTCCAGACCTTTATCTCTGCATTTCATATCTTGTCTGGCTAGCAGAAGGTGTATAATTAAGCTCCTGAATCCAATTCTTCCAATCATGTGGTAAATTTCATGTGGCAACAGCAGAGGACTTTGCATCTTCACAAGGCAGGAAAGTTCCATCTGCATTCCTAATCTAACAGATAAATTAGAGGAACCTGAATTCCTTTTTTAAATATGACAGAAATACACCTATAAAAACTCTTCTCCTAAACACAGTGCCAGATCTGATGTTACTTTCTAAACTGGATATGGAATGTGACTTTGACTTTTATGTATCTCCTCTGCCCATCT
The DNA here is from genome assembly GCF_951804945.1 of Podarcis cretensis. Classification (NCBI taxonomy): domain Eukaryota; kingdom Metazoa; phylum Chordata; class Lepidosauria; order Squamata; family Lacertidae; genus Podarcis; species Podarcis cretensis. The sequence goes on from NC_137178.1 coordinate 27,331,530, forward strand.
GCCTTCCCCAACTCACCTCTGTTGATAATGAACATTTGACTTGACCAGACGTCTATTTGAATTCTCAAATTCAAGATCTCTGATAAAGATGAATACTGTTTTGCTTTCTATTGGGGGAGGGGGAATATCTGTCACACATTCCCTTTCATAGTGCATTTGAAAAGTAACATCAAACCAGAACTTACTTGTAAAATGCACACAATTTTAATGATTTATATGTGTGAATGTGTATGTTTGTTCATATTTGTTTACAAGCCTTTTCTTATCAGGACATCCCTCCTGTCCTGACAGCATATCTTTTCCAGACTTGAAGTACAAATTATGGAGATTTATTGCTGCAAAATGAATTGTGCTTATATGTATTTTTGGCATGATAATACTGGTGTAAAGTACAAAATGTTCCCTAAGAACATTTTAAAATGTATGCATGACTTTTAGCATGTGTTCATGAGATGGTGAAGGAAATCTACAACACGAAAATGCCTCTGGAAACAAAAGAACATATGTGAACAGGTAGGAATCACAGAGCATGTTGCTTGCTGAAATGAAGAGCACCTCTAAAAATGGTTCATTTATCATGGTGAGCAAGGGATGCCACATAAAAGAACTCAGTTTTTCAAAGAGCAGTATCTTGTTTGCGTAAACTCTTTCGCTGTTCCCAGACAAAATGCTTCCTCCTACATAGCTCCTGAGGAATGTGCTTATATGACTTCTCAGAAACACAAGGTCAAACTCTTTCCAATTATGGCAGTCTCTTCCAGTTGCTTTATAAACAGTGTTTAAAGGCCTGGTGTGATCTAAAAGGAATCATCACCTGAAGCCATCAGTGAATAGTGTTATGATGGTAGGCTACGAATTATAGAGATAAAACAAAATATCTATATAACTTTGTGCAAAATGCAAAAAAGGGGGAAAAACAACTGTGTTCCTGCCCCATATTTAATGACAAATTTCTTATAAAACAGTGCGCCCTCTTCCAAAATGTAATACATTATTTCTTGCTTTCAGTTGTTATTTCTGGGTGGGAGCTGCTTCTCCATGGCTCTGGCCATGACTCTATGGTAGAAATATCAACAAGTCAGTACAACTTGGGACTGAGGCTCCTTGGGTTTATTGCGAACTTGTCCACATGATGCCACCATAATCAAAATGCTGTCTCGTATTATTTTTCCATTCAGTTAGGATATATTGCTTCCATGGAAAATTTGGTAAGGAAAAAAGACCCCATAGAAATGGTAAATCTGTATTATATCCAGGCAGCGAAGGAGGGAAAGGGATGCCATTTTGATTAAAACATTGTGTGGATCCTGTGGAAAAATTGCATACATAAGCAATACCAAGTGCTAGCAGAGTCACCTAATTAACACAAATGGAGTCCAGAGAGAGAGAAAAGACATGATAACACTTTACTGAGCAAGCTGAATTAAAACAGTGTATAATTTGAGGGGAAAGCAACAAAGAGGCTTTGTCTTTTTAGTTCAGGCCTTGTAGGGAGATATTCAATGAAACATATAGAGGAAAAAATATCTCAGAACTACACAGCCAATTAGAAAACATGCTATCTCAGTAGAGATCACAATGTTCTGCCTGGTTGCTAAACAAGACCACCTCCCTCTTTTTAGCTGACTTATTGATAACAGAATTAGCCTTTAATTAAGACACAGAGCGATCCTTGCTGTTGCATTGCCAACATCAATTCTGCAACAAACTACCATGTAGAAGACCACTTTCACATAAGACTGGTCAATGAAAACTTAGGGCTTGCCGATCAGAAGGTTGGTGATTCAAATCCCTGCTATGGGGTGAGCTCCTGTGCCTGGTCCCTGCTCCTGCCAACCTAGCAGTTCGAAAGCACATCAAAGTGCAAGTAGATAAATAGGTACCACTCCGGCGGGAAGGTAAACGGCATTTCCGTGCGCTGCTCTGGCTTGCCAGAAGTGGCTTAGTCATGCTGGCCACATGACCCAGAAATTGTACGCTGGCTCCCTCGGCCAATAAAGCGAGATGAGCGCCGCAACCCCAGAGTCGTCCGCAACTGGACTTAACAGTCAGGGGTCCCTTTACCTTTACCTAACACAAGAGAATTTGGGTGATTCATCTAACTAAATCAACACACTTTGTAGAAGAAAAGGTGTGTAAAACACTGTTGTGCACCATCCACAAAGAGTGGCTATTTTGCAATACAATGTTCTACCCCTGCCCTTTTTTGTCCTTGCACATCCCAGATCTTGCTGTCCACATGGGTGCAATATCTGTGCCCTATAATTCCTTTTACTGAGCTTCTTTGAAATTACCTAAGCATCTTTACAGAGAGGCAGGAGTCAATTGCTCCAAAAGCTAGTGAAGGTCAAACTAACCTTGGCTCAGATGTTAAGTAGACTTGATTATTATGAGCTTTCATGCTGACTGCATAAGGAGGGGAAACCTTATTTGTTTCCCAAGAGTTCTCTCTGCCAGGTTGTAATGGGGATGGGTCATTGCCATCCCTTTCATCCTGAAAGGGCTTGAAGCTTTGTACACATTCCAACAAGCACTTGCAAGCCTCAAGAGTGCTTGAGAAGTGCCTGTCTGTGCATACTCTTCCTTCCTGAAGACCAACAATTTTTTCTTCTACACAGGCTCTAGTAGGAAGTCCGAGCCCATTGTAGACAGAGACTCTTAAGTCCCTGATGCTGTGCAGAGCATGTGTAGCATCAATTTCTTGCTGGGAATTCTACTGTTTGTAGTCTACCCCTTGTCATAGTCAGATCATTTCCTGTTTGAGATTTATGCTTTCAGCATCTCTTCCCCTCTGTAGAGGTGGGGGATCTATTAGGATGGGTCTTTTTCATGCGACTTCTGCATGAGAGGTCCGGAGGGCAGCAACACAAGAACAGGCCTTTTCTGCAGTGGCTCCCCATTTGTGGAATGCTCTCCCCAGGGATGTTCATCATTATACACCTTTAGGCGCCAGGCAAAAATGTTCTTCTTCAACCAGGCCTTTGGCTGATTAACATTCTATGTCATTTTAAATGTGTGTTTTTCGGGGGGGGGGGTCATTGTTGGTTTGTCTTGTTTTTATTATGTATTTTGTGTTTTTATTTTGTATTTTTATGCAGTGAACCCCCCTAAAAAATATAGTTCCAGCTCCAAACAGGACTGCCTTCCCTTTCCCAGGAGATTTAGATTAGCAGGGCCAGCAAAATTTGCAGAGATTCTTATGAAATTTCCTTCTCCTACAGTCCATAAACTACTTGCTGTATTAAGTTCTGAAGCATGTCATTTTATATCTATCATAATATTTTAATAGTCTGTAACGTGATCTTTAAATTTACAATCCATAAACTATACACAATGTTGTTGTTTTCTTCTAACTTAGAAAATCTTGGGCCACAGTATTATTTGGTACATCTGCAATGCATGAGTATTAATTTTACTTGATATTGCAGTGGTATTTGTTTATCATTGCTGTGTATTAAAAGCACTTCAAATGCATAGTTGCAATTCCTACAACAACCCTGTAAGGGTGGGACAAGGAACCTATATGTCCCTCTTATGTTGCTGGAGTTCAATTCCCATCAACCCCAGCCATTGGCCAGACAGGCTGGCTGGGGTTGATGGGAGCTGGAGTCCGACAATATATGGAAGGCTACAGATTCCCCACCATTAAGAACAGGAGAATAGCCTGCTGGATCAGACCAATGGTGAAAGGTAAATCAACAGTATTATTCCCCTTATTGCATATTGGGAATGAGGGAGTGAAGCTGGGAGAGAGTGGGTTGCTTAAATCCCCCAAACAAGTGATTTCCAACATCACCCCATATATGACTATTTTGCACCCAGTACTGCCTTTTGCAGGGCAAAATCATGCTTCCAATTATTGGCTGTTTGTTGAAGCAGGAAATAAGTAGTTTATTCCACCAACCACATAATCCTACTTGTACATCGGAATGTCTCCTGCAATCTACAGGATCGCTCTGTAACTATTTGGCAGAAAGTGATTTGTGATCACACTTGGTGTAACTGTGAGCATATTTGCCCCCCTTGCAGTGCCAGCCCTACTATTAGAGTGGGAGGCCACCTCAAACAGATAATTTGGGTGTCATGAAAGGGCAAAAAATGGTTAGCTATTTAATTTATTGTTGTGGTGTTTTTACTACCAGAGAGGAGAGGGGAAAGAAGTACTTGTGGGGTTTTCTGCCTTAAAGGTAAAGGTAAAGGTACCCCTGCCCGTACGGGCCAGTCTTGACAGACTCTGGGGTTGTGCGCCCATCTCACTTAAGAGGCCAGGGGCCAGCGCTGTCCGGAGACACTTCCGGGTCACGTGGCCAGCGTGACATCGCTGCTCTGGCGAGCCAGAGCCGCACACGGAAACGCCGTTTACCTTCCCGCTGGTAAGCGGTCCCTATTTATCTACTTGCACCTGGAGGTGCTTTCGAACTGCTAGGTTGGCAGGCGCTGGGACCGAGCAGCGGGAGCGCACCCCGCCGCAGGGATTCGAACCGCCGACCTTTCAATCGGCAAGTCCTAGGCGCTGAGGCTTTAACCCACAGCGCCCCCAAAATGTGGCTGGTAAAGGGTACCATGCACCTTGTCCCGGGCAACAAAATGTCTGCCTCTGTGGCTTTCCAGTAATGTGAGGAGACTTAAAAGTTGGATTTTATAAGTTGAAAGTGCCCAAAAGATTAATTTGGTAATAAAAACAGTTTATATAAGGAAATCATTTTAGTTTGGCTCAACATAACCTACATAATTTTATGCCTGGTATTAGCAGCTGATAAGCAAACAGCACTAGGCATATTTGAAATACTTTAATTCCACTGTTCCCGGGCTGGTATTATATCAGCACCAACTGTCACAGATAGCTTTGCAGTGCAGTAATAGCTGCAATTTTTCCTCTGGAATAGCCACAGATTAAGAAATATGCAGACCACAAATTAAACAGCTCCTAAGCAAAACAGGATCAAATTAGCTTGTTAAATTTAACGTGTCTTACATGCCAATCTGCAGTGCTAGGCTACAAGAAGCCTTTAAACTCCCTGTCTATCTTAGATGCTGCCTCTCCACCAAATTGCCCAAGGTGGAGCAATACCAACATTCAAAAACAACAAAAGAAATTAGGACTCTTTGCTAAAGTGACAGATAAACAGTAGCAACAGTGTGGATTCAGGGGGCAAGTCTAAAAGTGGCAGCAATAGAAGTGGAAGGAGCTGGAGCTCCCACTACACAATCATCCACCCTATAACCTGTGAAATGCCATCAATGTTATAATAGCCATCATTAAGAGACTAGTCAACATGGTGCCCTCCATAATGTTCTTCAGACTCCAGTTCCCACCAGTCCCAGCCAATGGCTTGTACATGACATTCATCCACTGCACCTTTCCTTCTCCCTTCTCAATGCACAATATTAAAGCAGGATGTCTGTAATGAAATCCACATACCCACTGGGAAATGGAGGAAGCTATTTTCCTATCCCAGCCCAGCCTGCAGAAAAACCCAACACCACTGCCCTTGAAGCAATGCTACATCACGATGGAGTGTTGCTTCCATAGGGCATTTTATCCTAAATGAAAAGGGAAGGTCACTAGGTTGCTGAAGGCAGTTCAGATAGAGATAGAGATAGATAGAAATAGAGATGATAGAGATAGATATGATAGAGATATTCTATTTTAAAAGGAGTTGGAGAAGAAATCCTCAACCACCTAATCTTTAATGGCAAGCCCATAGTCCCACCTTCCTTCATGTCCTGAGAATTTTCCCATTCTTGAAGAGTAACTCGCTCTTCAAAGGCCGTGCATTACTGTGTACAATTTTGGTCTAGACATCTCAAAAAAAGGAAAACCAACACTGTCAGAGAACTAAAACTCCAATTCTTTTCAGGGGGCAATTCTTCCATAAAGGAAGGTTACAATGCTTGGGGATTTTTAATTTTAAGGGGGAAAATAAAAGTAAGGGGAAACATGACAGAAATTTATAAAATGATGCAAGACATGGAAAAAGTGGATAGTGAGAAGTTTTCCTCCCTCTCTCAAGAATAATAGGACTGGAGGTCACCCAATGAAGCTGAACAGTGGAAGATTCAGGAGGGAAGGATGTGCTTCTTCACACAGTGCATAGCTAAATCACGCAATTCACTACCACAAGATATTGCAGTAATGTCCACAAACCCTGGTAAATTCCAAAGCTGATTAGACAAATTAATGGATCAGAGGCAGTATGTCTCTGAATACCAGCTGCAGAGGAAGAGCAGAATGAAAGGTCTAATGCACCCCTATCCTATTGAGGGCTTCCCACAGGCATCTGGTTGGCCACTGTGGGACGAGATAGGCCTTTGGGTCAGATCTAGCATGGCTGTTCTTCTGTTAGAGCACAGTGTTTCACCTGTACCTTAAGACAGTAGCAGAAGAAGCGTGGAGGATGCATACCTCCTAATTACTCGCACAATCCACCAAAAGCTGGACAGCATTCAAAGTGCAGGTGCTGAACAAGCAGATGAGTTTACTGTATTCCCCTCCAAGAGCTTTATTAATACATGTAAAACAGAGCTTACCCCCACAACCTATTTTGTCCTATATTTTCCCGCCACCATTTCCTGCAGCGCTACCACTTATACAGGCTAAGAAAGGATCAGGTTATTATAAGTCATTGGTTTTCATGTTTTCTATTAGTATGCTGTAATTGTGTTTAACACATCTTATGGCTTGCCTTGGGCCTTTGGGAAAGTGTGAAATACTAATGGAAATAAAGTAATACATTCCAGAAAGACTTTATCCTAAAGGCTCAGTATTGTTGGCTCATATCCTAACACACACACTTTTTTCTCTTCCGTACTGCAGGGTATAGGGTTTTTTTTTTAACAGCAGCAAACACACAAGTGCAGGGATTGTTACACAAAGGAGTTCCATGGTATGCTCAAATGGCTACCTTGCCGTCAAATTGACATGTTCCACCCTGCTTAATGGAACCCTGGCCATGTCAAACAAGCCAAGTTCAACAAATCTACCCATTGTTTAGAAAGATTTGGATCTAGGATTCTATACATGTGAATCAAACATCTGCTTCCCTAGAAACACCTCATTCTCATCTCATATCAAGTTGCAGAGCAACGGGTACTGGATTACACTTTTATGGCGGAGACAAGCTTGCAGTAACCAAAGAAGTGAATTCCAGGACTTGTAGTAAATCAGCCAAGCATGGATTGATTTGAAGAAAAGGTGAACCCAACTGAGTAACCTCATCTGGCAGTGCAGCCCCATAAGACAGATTAATTTTTATATCCCCACTCTCAATATTTATTTGATTAGATACCGCTGAACATTTTCCAGGTGTTTTGGGGTAATTGCATATTTCAAGGTTTATTAAAGATAGCAGAAGGTGCTCCTTTCTTTCTGCCACCTTTTTAACTGAACTTAGAGGAAAGAAACAATGGAAACTTATAAAAGAGATTCATTGTACAAAGTCAGCATGTTCTGAACAATTTGTCTCATTCCCATATAAACAGAGGTGGCCCACCCTTGAGGCTGGGTGACATGGCTGCCTCAGGCAGCATCCTCCCAGGGGTGGAATGCCCATTCTACCGCCCAGCTCTGCTGCCAGTCTCTCCAACCTCTACGGGCAGAGAGGGACTGGTCGCAAAGCTCTGGGGAATGCCTCCCCTCCTGCCGAGTCATCGAGAGGGGAGGTATTCTGTCACCCAGCTTTGCTGCTGAGGGGGGAGAGAGAGATCTCCCCTGCTCCTCCCACCCCATGGTATTTTGGGACTTTGCATTGGATTCTGCTGAAGGGAGTAGCTAATGCAAAGCCCCACTGGAAAGTGTGAGAACCCAGAAAGGATCTTCCCACCAGACTCCCTATGGAGTTTGCACTACTATCACAGGGGCAACAGCAGGGCATTTCGTGTCAGGTGCCGAAACACCTCAGGCCACTCCTGAATATAAATGTAGCTGTGTTCGGCTGTGTTAGGTGTTGCAAGAATATCAACAGTATGGTGTAGCATCAAAAAAGCACCACTCTATTCTACCTTGCTCAGACCACACCTGGAATACTATGTCCAGTTTTAGGCACCACAATTTAAGAAGGATATTGACAAGCTGGAGAACGTGCAGAGGAAGGCAACCAAGATGATCAAGGGTCTGGAATCAAACCTTATGAGGAACAGCTGAGGGAGCTGGTTATGTTTAGCCTGGAAAAGAGGAGACTGAGAAGAGAGATGATAGCCATCTTCAAATGGCTAAAGGACTGTCACATGCAGCAAGCTTGTTCCCTCCTGCTCTGGGGAGTTGGACTCAAACCAATGGATTAAAGTTACATGAGATTCCGACTAAACATCAGGAAGAACTTCCTGGTGGTAAGAGCTGTTCAGCAATGGAACAGACTCACTCAGAGTGTGGTGAATTCTATTTCCTTGAAGGTTTTCAGCATAGGTTGAGTGGCCATCGGTCATGGATGCTTTAGTTGAGATTCCTGCATTGCAGGGAGTTGGACTGCATTACATTTGGGGTCCCTTCCAAATCCAAAATCCTATGATTCTACGATACTGTTTTAAATGTATAGTGCAGATGGGGCCTTTGTCTTCTGATACCTGCTTACAAATGAGCTCTTCCTTTTGCTTTTATGTTCAGCTAAAACCAATCCTACCTGAAACATATACCTAATTTGGTTCTTTATTTTCCTGATATGTGTGGTCTTTGTGCTTCTGCTAACCTGGAAAAATTATGCAATGCATGAAGTGATAACACATGGATACTGTATCAGCTGTTGCACTCAACCAAACTTCCATCAGCAGATTCCTTTGGTGGATTGGGAGCTGTGCAGATTGGATGCAGATTCATGTCTGGATGTGAATCAGCCATGCATCCAGATGCAAAGAATCCAATGGAACCCTCCTCTGTGCTGCCAGAGTTTGAATGAAGACATGTGCACTTCCATCAGTACTGCCATGGTGATGGGAATATGCATTTCTACCCTTACAGTACTAGTTATGTGTCATGTCTGAATTATTCTGTCTTGTGGTGTAGCTGCTTCACTTTTTGAACGATTTTTAAGGTTGTTGGAAATTCCAGTGGACTCTTGTATCTGCATAATCTTAGAGGGGGGTGGGGAAATGTGTGAATTGTCCTTCAGCTCAATTTTAGTTTAGAGTGGTACCTCGGGTTAAGTACTTAATTCGTTCCGGAGGTCCGTATTTAACCTGAAACTGTTCTTAACCTGAAGCACCACTTTAGCCAATGGGGCCTCCTGCTGCTGCCATGCCGCCGGAGCACGATTTCTGTTCTCATCCTGAAGCAAAGTTCTTAACCTGAAGCACTATTTCTGGGTTAGCGGAGTCTGTAACCTGAAGCATATGTAACCCGAGGTACCACTGTATAACCTTCAGCACCATAAAATACTGATTTGACTCACCCCTTCTTTACATTCAGTTGTTTCCATCAGATATAGAAAAACATAAATACTTCATTTTTCTTGCTTTGCTACGTTATTCCCATGGAAAAAGTCAGATAGTTTGTTTTGGGCTTTTCTTTGTTACTATGATGAGTAGAGATGACTCATCAAACACTGGAAGCAGATTAGTGGAATAAGAAAATATTGTTTTTAACTTGGTAACTTTTCACAGGAGAATTACTTTTGTACAGCCTGGCACTGAAAAGGTTGAGTGGGGTGTGTGGGAAACCAGACTTCAAACCCAAAGCCTGCCAGCTAAGAATACAAGTGGAACAACAGCAGCAAAAATCAGGGGTAAGCCATCTAAATACAGTACAGTAGGGTGGGTCCAGTCTGGCCCTACGGCCCTGTGCCTAATTGGTTTGCAGGCCAGTGCCCACCCACTCCAGTGATCCAGAGCAACCGGAGGAGGGTGGTACCAAATGACCCTCCTCTTCTCCAGCCACGTGGGAAGATGGTGGTCCCCCCACCTGGACCAGCCATGGCCATACCATGCAGCAGATGCCACCGCCCCCGAGTCTCCAGATGAGCGGATATTTCTGATGTTATCCAGGAGGACTTTCTGTGTTGTTGTAGGGGCAATGAAGAAAGCTGCTAAGATGCTGACCACTAGACCTCACGGGATTCCACTCCTGCTTATGAGAAATGCATGCAAGTCAGAACACTAACGTAGAATTCTTCAGATTCCTAAATATTTTGTGTATCATTGAGTCTACAGACTTTGCCAGAGACAAATGGAAGAATCTGGAAAAAAAAATTCTAACGGTGTTAAGTGTAATTATAGGCATCCTTGAAAAGCTGAATCATACTATGATTTAGGACAGGATAACTGAGCTAGACGGAGCTCTGATTTGACGCAGAAGGAGTACTGTCACAAACCGCCAAAAACTCTGCTAATAAATGGGAAATATATTAATTTGCTGTTTTAGAACAGTGTCATATGGGTGCAGACTTGGAATAAATAAGCACCCAGGCTCTTGATGCACTTTTATGGAGTCCTGGTGGGACCAAATGAGTTCTGCCAAATGACATAAAATGAAATTTCATCCGGAAGAAGAAAGGCAACACTGCCAAGTAATATAATCTGGAATATTTATCATCTCCTTAAATTGTAATATTATGCAGCATAAAAATGACATATTTGTCTAACACCTACTTACTTACTTCGTAATTGTTAAGGAGTTTGGGCAAATGTATTCCTACACAATATTCACAACTTTATTTTTAGCAGCAAATACGATACAAAACCCCCACAAATTTAGGTTACATTATTAAATTAATTATTCAAGCACTTACTTTTCTTGTTTTGCTTAATTCAAAATTGTCCTTTTAAACAGGATGTGAACTTTCCTTTCTTACCTTAAAATATTTAAATCTGCCTCTTTCCCTCTTTTACTGTTGCAAAACACTAGCAGAACAATCCTTTGCATAGGGATGGGGGGAGCGCTAGATGGGGCAGTGGTGTTCCTCTGCCAGCCCTACTGGCCTCTGTTGGCCAACTACTGGTCACTGCCTGTGGCCCCAGCTGCCATTGTAGCAGAGCTATGGCTGTAGCAGTGGCCCTGCCATGCTGTAAAATCCCACCAGGCTGGGGCAAGAGAAGAGTGTGATTTACCCCCTATTACCACCATCCTATGTTCTAGTTACTGCCATAAAAGTTTGTAGTAAGCCACCTATCATGATGCTAATATCCCTCGTGGGCACCATTTGAATCCCATAAGCTTATAGGCGGTACTGTTTGTTGATTCTGTCCATGTGTCATTTTGCATTTTCTAACAATGGACCTTGTCTGCCATTTTGCTGCACTTGCCAAGTGTTTTGACTCACTGTACTGCAGCTTTTCACACTATGCTTTGGATTTCACCATCCTGAATACTTAGGTGGCACCTGCCCATTTGTCTACATCAGTGCTGACCTTGACCTCAAAGTATTTATGAACACAGTAAATACAAGCACCAGTTCCAGCACAGATCTCCATTATGAGACCTGTTCATTTATCCCTATATTCTGCTTCCTTTAAAAAACAAACAAACAAAAAACATTCCCTATCAGAGAATGTGTCCTCTTACTCCATTTTCCTCTGGTATCTTTGCCTGGGACTTCATCAAAAGCTATCCAACTGTATTATAACTACAAGGTCTCCCCTATTTACATGTATGTTACATTTGTCATTTGAAAGAAATGAAGAGAGTTCTGAGCCACTTGCTGTGAACAGATACAGTTCAAATTGTGTCAACATGTAAATACAGAAGTACAGTGCAGCCAAATAAAGATATGTGGTTCATTTAAATCATCCCGAATAAAGAAAATCATCCTCCAAATAAATCAACAGTCAGCTCCTTGGGAATGTTAAGGAAGTGTACAGCTATAATTTTTAACAATTATAACAAAATGCATTACTCAAGTGCAGCTCGAAGCAAAGTATGGAACTGGAATATATTCCACATACTAGGGCTGGAGGTGGAAGGCCCACATATCAGACTACAGTGTAGGCAACTGCCAAGATGCATAACAAGAGGGATATTTAAGATACGCCATTCATGAGTGGCTGGGTAAAAGCATGCTCCTAATTTCAGCCCAATAATACCTTTCTATCCCCTGATGGACGCAGGTGGCGCTGTGGGTTAAAGCCTCAGCGCCTAGGACTTGCCGATCGAAAGGTCGGCGGTTCGAATCCCTGTGGCGGGGTGCGTTCCCGCTGCTCGGTCCCAGCGCCTGCCAACCTAGCAGTTCGAAAGCACCTCCGGGTGCAAGTAGATAAATAGGGACCGCTTACCAGTGGGAAGGTAAACGGCGTTTCCGTGTGCGGCTCTGGCTCGCCAGAGCAGCGATGTCACGCTGGCAACGTGACCCGGAAGTGTCTCCGGACAGCGCTGGCCCCTGGCCTCTTAAGTGAGATGGGCGCACAACCCCAGAGTCTGTCAAGACTGGCCCATACGGGCAGGGGTACCTTTACCTTTACCTTTATCCCCTGATGGAACGCTGGCTTTGTGAGGGGCTTTTGAACAAGGCACAGGTTTAGGACATCCTACTAAACCCATGCTGTTCGGAATCTTCTTAAAACATCTGAATAGAGCTCACAAGTCAAATGGAATAGATCACCAACAGTCATTATCCACTCTGAAATGAGTGCCTTGGGTCACTAGCAATAGGATTATTATAAACTTTACAAGAGTGTTCCAACAGCCAATCCAAAGCTGTGGACACCTCTGGGCAGGCAGTGACGCTGGCACGGCTTTGGATTGGCTGCAGGAAACTCCTGGAGCCAATCCGATGCCTCTGGGCAACACCCCTTCCTTCCTGCTGAGGTGGCCGCGTATGGCCAAGAGCTGAGCGGGAGGATGCGACGGTGGTGGGGAGGCTACCTCCACCGCCCAGGCCAGCAGCATGGGCTCTGCACCCTGCGGACATCTGGCCAAGGCCGACGATGCTGCTGAGGACAAGGCGGCGTTGGTGGCTGTGGCATGAGTGGCGGCAGGGGGTCCTTTGGGGAGAGGGGGGTCCTTTCGGGAGACGGTGGGTCCGGTCCCCCACAAGGTATGAGGGACAGTGGAACGGCCCCCTCCTGAAAAAGTTTGCTGACTCCTGCATTACATCGTACAAGAAATCTAGTGATATATCTGGGCTAGTTTTATTAATGCCTTTCTTCTAAATATAATAACATTTTCAGTATTCTTATTTCTATACCTGCGACTGCAATTTGTTTTAACTGTCTTTAAATCTGAATTTTAAATTCACCCTGGGACCTGCTATTGAGGGAAATGTAATAAATTTATCATCATCATTATTAATGATAATAATGTAATCCAGGAAGCATAGTTCTATGGTCTCTGAACGCTCCCATTTACTCAGCTGAAAATACATCCAACCACTAATCAGGAGAACTCAGTTTTATGTTCTATACAAAACTTAGTATTAATAATAATAAATAAAAATATGAAATACGATCACTCTCCAAACATGTGCGTAGACATGTGGGACAGATCATATAAAATACTGAAGTTAGCTTTCTTATTAAATCTTTTATGGCTCTCATAAATGCTTGTTTTCCATGGCACACAATGCCTTTTGACAACTTTGCCACACAAGACCATTTTGTTTTATTCCAGAAACTTTTACGTTGTTTTAATTTGCTTTAATTATGTACATGCCATGGGAAAGAGTCTATAACATCATTTGAGAGAAGGCTAAAGAAGCTGGATCGGTTTGGTCTAGAGGTGGAGGGTGGAAAAGATAAAGGGGGACATGCTTGCAATTTTGGAATATTTAGAAAAATAAATGTTCCCAGTTGAGCTTCAGCGGCCCAGGACATAAATTCACCACGTGGAGTGGAGTAGGTATTTTATCTTCCATTTTCATTAACCAGGTGTCACACAGCATTCATTTCTTCTGGTGTTGAACATCAAATGGTTGTGTGAGCAAGTGAATGCAAGTTGAATCCGGATATACCTGAAGTAATTACAACTTGGGGAAGAGGAACCTTTATCCCTGATTATTATTATCAGTTTCTTGTCACTGATGGCAAAGTTCTGCAGTGACAAAGTTCTGCAGCTTAATGGTGCTCCTGAGTCCAAGTGCTGTTCCAGGAATTTCAAGTTGCAAATAGGCCTAGGAATGGTTTACAGTACACCAACACCATCTGATGAAAAGGCTGCAACTCTACTTTTTCAGGGTTTGCACTTTACCTCTGCCATACATGTAGCCTCAAGACGACTAATATGTTTGGCGTATGATTGCACAGAACTGTAGATCTTGAACACAGGGACTATCTAGCCCAACCCCCTGCAATGCAGAAATCTTTCACCTAATGTGGGGCTTGAACACACAACTCTTAGATTAGGAGTCTCATGCTCTACCGACTGAACTATTCCTCAGGGCCTTAGCTAACTGTTGGTGAGGTTCAGATGGATCTTAGCACATTACAAAAATATTGGACCCCTTCAAAGTCTAAAGGTGCCAATTCTAATTTCTAAAATACTTACTGCCTTTAAGACCACATGCTTGTTCCCTTGTTCCCCATCTTCCATAATAATCTTGGTAACTGAGACAACCATCCTGGGTTTACTATCCATGAGCCATCTTTAAACTGCAAGGACATATTGGCCAAAGCTCAAAAACTGGAACTGTTATTAAGGGCCTCTAAACTTGAGATCAATTGTATCACAAGTTTACCAAGTTTTTGCTGAATATTTTATGTGTGAATTTAACTTACTGTAGACCAGATAGTCACATAATGCAAAAACCACACTATTTTAATATTATTTTATTTATATTACGGAAGTAGGAAATGGAGAATTTCAACAATCCATCTCTGGCTTTCATACAAAGGAGAAATAACTTTATTATGTACTCTTAATTCCACTCTGGTCAAACCCTTCTGCAGTCACACCCTTACTCTATTTCTTACTTTTGTTACTTTTGTTGTATACTATCCCTTGCTCTGAAAATAAAATGGCAAAGAAAATAAGTTTGTATCATGCCAGTCTGGCAGACTGTAATGAAAATCAGAAGGAAGTGCATGAAAAAATCTTAGTTTTCCTAAAACCACTTCAAAAAATACAGCAACTGGATTTTCAGAATAATTTTTCACAACATTCACTTAAAAAACCTGCAGCCTCAGCCTCCTCCCAATCTATTTGTTTTAGTTCGCTCCTTGCCTAATTTAAACAGTATGTGTTTTATAGTTAGCAATCCAGATTGGTAATCCAAGCTCCTTTGGATTTGGTTTGTTCTGTTCTGAGTCATCTTCCAGTTGTTCCATACTTAACAGGGACAGGTCATCACCTGGACAGAAACTCTCCATAGCCAGATGAACAAATAACTGTCATGTAGCCTGAACAGACTGCCTAACAGACTGTGAACTGTAGGTCTTTTCTGCAGAGCATTTACTGGTGGCTCCATAACTCTGGCTCTCACTTTGTTTCCAGCTGTTCCAACAGAAGTAAAACAGTTTCCATTTTATTAAAACAACCTTGCTGATACTAACATGAGTGAAAGGAGAGTGCTTCCCCACTGCCCGCATTCATGCTCCATGCTAACTTTTGTGATTCTTCATACGCCACCACACATACAGGCACACAAAGATATCATTTCCGTTTTCAGTGGAATAATATTTTCGTACCCACCCTGCTTCAGACATGCCTGCACACCCAGTGCACAAATGTGTGGATTCAGCCCTGAAATATACGTAATTACTGAAGCAACCACCAGGTGGGAGGTTTCATTTATGGATAAGAGAACAATTTACTTGGAAATGGTCCACAACAGGAAAAGGTTCCTTCATATGTTATATTTTATTAGACTGTATATCTGTGAGTACACCCGTGTCTTATAATTTTTGTAATATACGTAGAATGATGGTAGCCACAATAAAAGTAACAGACAAGGGGGGGAAACTTGCATCTTAGTTGTGAATACGTGCTATCGTCATAACTTCAGGTTCCTGACCTATGCGCTTAGGAAAAAAAGTTTAGGGCCAAAAATGAACTCCATGCTCTTCTCATGATCAAGTATGTTACATTATCTGTTGCGAGTTATCCCAACACTGCACATAATTATGACCAGCAGAAGCTGACAGCCAGCGTTGTTGTTCAGCAGACACTATATCAGACATGATCTTAGAAGCCCTAAGCTTAAAACCAAGATGAGTGGGCAATGATAAAACTACAGTAACAGCGAAACTAGTGTACACAGTTATCAGAATGAATGATAAAGGTTGTGAAATGGATTGCACATCTAAAGTGTTATAAATAACAAGTTTGTTTTCAGCTGCTTTGGTGATACTGAAAACACATTCTAACTTTCTACAAGGAGGAATTATACTATGGGAATGCAATATGTCAACAAGTGATTCAATTAGCATATTTTTGATCCTAGGATATGGCCCTTTAAAATAGAGGCTTGTGAATTGGATTAATACGGCATGAAACGGGAGAAACAGCCTTTTTAAATTTGCGCTCGGACACATCATGCTATGACATTAACAGCTGGAGATGCAGACAATATTGAGCAGTGTAACAATGCAGTGGTTAAGTTCTTTAAGATGTTCTTGCCAAAGTGCTTACTATGGCTTTAAACTCAAATTGGCTTTCTCATTGGACTGAGGTTTCAATGGATATCTTTCGCATTGGCCAATGACTGTCTGAGTGATTGTCTCTTACATTAAGAACGGGGACTTGCATATGACAACAAACTGGGACAACTTGAGCTTTCATTCATTCCCTTGTAACTTTTGTTTTACTTTCCAGATGAGGCTCATCTGCTGGCTCAAGGCTCCTGATTCTACCCCCCCCCCCCAGCTGTGTTAATAAAAACAGAACTCAAATGATGCTCACTAGTTGCTGGCAGCTTCCACATGAATGGAGTGACAAGAGGCTTTTATGCACTGTATATACATGCAAATCAGCTGTTATCATAATATTATGAAGTGGGTAGCTCTCAGTTGCCAAATGCTTAGTTAACAAAGCACAAGTTCTGATTTTAGTTCACACATTAACCCACTACTTTCCTAAACCTCAGCTAAGGACAAAACTTCCAAGCAAAGTTAAATGTCAGATGTTCCAGGAGGAGGGTACCTGTGCTAAGTCTGCAACAGCACATGCAAACAGACAGGCACTTTTAAAGGCAAGCAGACCTATTTCATCAGAAACCCTAGTCCACAAAAGCTTGTGCCACAATACCGTAACTCCATTTGAATTTGCCATACTTGTGCAAGAGAGATTTTAGAAGAGGCATCTTGCGACGTAAGACAGGAGCAGACACTCACCTATTTCAGTTTTCAAGGGTTATTGAAATTGACACCCACCCTCTTAAAAAAAAACACCAACCAGCGCCAACGTCTTACCTTCCTGTGATGAATTGACTCCTGGACGGGGTGCACATGGGCTGGACGTAGTAGTTCTCCAGTTTCACCCCTTCCGCCGCCAACTTATCCAAGGTGGGTGTCCTGATCTCCGAGCCATGGTAGCCCACGTCCCTGAACCCCTGGTCGTCCGCCAGGATGAAGATGAGGTGTGGCGGAGAAGGGGCGGGCTCCGCTTCGGGTCCTTCTTCGAACTTGGCCGTTGCGCCCGCGCTCTCGGGGTCGCCAGCAGCCGCGTCCCAAGCCAGATAGCCGTAGGTGAACAAGCTGAGCACGGAGAAACCGGCCAGCAAACCCCCGGCTAGCATTTTCCTTCGGCAGAGCCGGGCCAAGAGCTGCACGCCCCCTCCCCGCCTCTCCCGGGGGGAGGCAACGGGCCACGAAGAGGCGAGCCGTCAAGGAGTCCCTCCGCTGGAGCGGCGGCAGCGGCAGGGCGAGCCCATGCTGACAGACGAGGTCGAGCGCAGCGCCCTCTGAGGGGAGAGCGGCCGTCGGGGCAGCCTTAGGCGTCTCCAAGCATCCCCAGGTGGCCGGGCAGCCTCCAGCCAGCGACGCCGCCCGCTGCCCGCTACTCCATCCTAACCCTAGAAGAGGCACGGCCCCCGTCTAGGCGAGCGGGCACAGGCGGCGCCAACGCTGCTGCCGGGAGGGAGGCGCGGGGCGCTCCATCGGCTGCGTCTCCCCGAAAAAGGCGCCCGCTTTCCTGGTGGGCGCGAAGGGGCGAGCCCACAGGACGCCGTCCTTCCCTCGCTGCAGGAGCGCCGGCGAGCAACTCTCGCTCCGCTCCCTTTCCCTCCTGCCGCCTCCCTCGCCCCCACCCATCCCGGGCGAGCAAAGCCAAACAAAACGCCGGCCCGCCTCAGCCCAGGCGCACGCGCGCGCGCGCCTCCCGCTGGAATTGACCGGCGAGGAAGGCACTGGGCCAGCCCCGAGGGGAGGGCGAGCTGAATGGGCTCTCCCGGGTTCCCACAGCTGTCTTGCTTAGGGAAGGGAGAGTTTAGCCCCAGGCTTCAGCCTTGGAGCGTACCAAGTAAAAAAGGGTACCTCTGAGAAAGTACAGAATGCACCCCGCCCTCTTGTCTCTGTCTTTCCTTCCAAGAGGGATCTGAGGACTTTCAGGTCACAGGTGGACACTTCGGAGCAGGCCTGAAATAAATTCAGTACCGGAACTAGAAATAAAGGTCTGGAATCCGCCGTGATCCGGTAATAAAGGGTGTGGCTTCCACAGAGTCCTTCCAGAAGTCGATAAAATCTTTATTTTATTCAGTCCTGAAAGTATAAAGAATCCTGGGGTTTTTGGCAATGGCCACCCTGAAGGGGAAAATAGATGTATGTTGGAATGCCATATGCACGCTGGAAGAATAGCTGCAAAACAATCATTTAAACCAGTGGGGATGGAACCACAAGACAGCAGGAGACTGTGTGTAGGAGAGCATATAAAACTGCAAAATAAAAAGAAGCCATATTTATTATGGGGTGTGCTGGTGGTGGAGAGAATAAGATGAGCTAGAGAAATCCAAAAAATAAAATGATAGCACATGGGAATGCATCTATCATAAACAACAAACACAATAAAGAAGGATTAAATTTACAGAAGTCCAAAATTGGGCTATTCACTAAGCAGTGTACAGTCAGGTAAAACCGTTGCAATTGACCATAACATCAGCTGAAAGATAAAAGAAATTGCTAAGTGCTGGAAGTTTAATAAGGAAGGAGACCATCTTCTCTCAGCTATGAGGCAGTTTCACAGAACTGGGCCCACAACTGAGCACACAGCTCCTGGTGGATGCCAGCTGTCCATCCAAGCCATAGAAACCACAAACAATGATTCCCACGCCTCCCAGACTTCAGTGATTGGGCAGAAATATAAGGAATCAAGTGATCCTTAAGGTGTTCAGGATAGGTGTTGTTAAGGGCCTTGTAGAGAACCTGACCTGGTAGCATGTGGGCAGCCAGTGCAAGCTTTTAAGTATCAGTTACCATATTGGCCCGAATATAAGCCGCATCCGCAAATAAGCCACACTTTTAAAATTCAAGGGGGAGAAGGAAAAAAAAAGACAATACCCAAATATAAGCTGCTCCCTTAAAACTGGCTTATAGGCTGAAAATTGCTGCGGTTGGTAGAATTGTAACTCCGAGCCAATTTAAGCCTTTGATCTTGCAAGCCCGCAAAAGTTACCACACAATCGCAAATTGCTATTCAGTTGCTACAATTCTGCAGGCACTCACACCCGTATGGCAAATATAGAAGAAAATCCTACAGGTTAATTCCACAACAGTCTCAAGCTCGCAAATCGGCAATAAAAAGGTCAGTGGTTCAAATCCCCATGATGGGGTGAGGTCCCATTGCTCTGTCCCAGCTCCTGCCAACCTAGCAGTTCGAAAGCACACCAGTACAAGTACATAAATAGGTACCACTGCAGTGGTTTCCATGTGCTCTGGTTTCTGTCACGATGTTCCATTGCACCAGAAGCGGTTTCATCATGCTGGTCACATAATCCGGAAAGCTGTCCGTGGGCAAACGCTGGCTCCCTCAGCCTGAAAGTGAAATGAGCACCACAACCCCCTAGTCGCCCTTGACTGGACTTAACCGTCCAAGGGTCCTTTACCTTTTTACCTGTGCTGTAAAGTATGCAGGCAATGTATTGGTTGTGTCACTTTGCATAGATCAGGGGTGGCCAGCTCTCAAGAGACTGCAATCTACTTTCAGAATAAAAACCTGCAGTGACCTAAGCAGCTCAGAGTTGTGGAGCTTTTTTAGGGGGGAGGAAAGCCCCATTTGGGGGGGGGGTTAAAGGCAAGGGACAAAGGGGTAAAGTCACTCACAAAAAGGTCGCAATGGATCAAAACAGCAGCACATAAAAAGCTCCATTTTCCCTTCCAGAGACCATACAGCAATGTAGGGCGGGGCGAGGGTGTGTGGCAGGAGTCAGTTTTAGCTACGCTAAGGAAAGGGAGCCAGAGATCGACCGCGATCTACTAAAACCTTGTGGGGATCTACCAGTAGATCGCGACCGACCTGTTGGACATCCCTAGTATAGATATTCAGTGCTCAAGAAAACCTTTGGTTTAAGACAGTGGTGGCCAAACTAGCTAACAGGACCAGTGGTCAGGGGAGATGGGAATTGTAGTCCCAAAACAGCTGGAGGGCCAAGTTTGGCCACCACTGGTTTAAGATCAGATTTAAGGTGATCTCATGTTGCCTCCCCAAGCCAAGGGAGTCATTCAGTTTGTTCATCACCATTCTTTCCTTGTGCTTCTGCTGTTCTCAGATGATTTTTTGACTCTATGGTTGCATAGCTCAACATCCAATGCATCCTGCTGACATTCCAAACAACTGAATCACCACTGATGTCCCTTCCCCTTCCACATGTAGATACAGTGGTGCCTCGCAAGACGAAATTAATTCATTCCGTAAGTTTTTTCATCTTGCGATTTTTTCGTCTTGCGAAGCACGGACTTTGGAAAAGCTTCAAAAATCACCAAAGTCTTCAAAAACCTCAAAAAAGGCTACCACACCGCGTGCTATGAGTTGCTCTTCGAAGTGAATGAACGGTTTTAAGAAAAAGGAAACAAACTTGCAAGACAAAGGAAACAAACTTGCAAGACAAAGGAAACAAACTTGCAAGACGTTTTCGTCTTGCGAAGCAAGCCCATAGGGAAATCCGTCTTGCGAAGCAACTCAAAAAACGAAAAACTCTTTCGTTTTGCGAGTTTTTCATCTTACGAGGCATTCGTCTTGCGAGGTACCACTGTATTCACATGATTTTACAAGCCTTTTAACACCTCTTGTCCATTGTTTTCAGAAATCACCCTTCCTTGATTTATGAGTAGGATGGGCGAATCTGTCAATTTTGGTTTCTCTTATTTCTCCTTTTTACAATCTCAAGTTCAGTTCTTCACATTTTCACATCAGCTTGTGATTTTTTTTTTAAGTCCTCATGAAAATTCATCCAAGATTTTCTCCTAATATACAGAGTCTCGTATAAATTTTTGCCTAATATACACATTTCTGTAAAGCAATAGTTCCTAATTTAATGCATTTTTGTATATCATTTCCACAAATATATGCATTTTTATCACACTTTACCCTAGTATATGCATTTTTGTACAAATTATTTGGCTGGGGACCTGCATTGCAAAACTTGGGCAAATGCAAATTTTGAAGGATGGTTGTGTTTTGCTTCATCTATTTTTTGGGGAAGCATGAATTAGGTAGCTTCACCTTTAAATGAGAATTGCATTATATTTCTTCCCCACCCGAACTTATGAAATATATACTTATTTCCAAGGGAAACATGCATAGGATTGTGCTCCACATATGTCTGCAATTTTTAAAAAGGTTCCCCCCCCCCTGTTATTCTTAATTTAGTTGGCCATGCCCATGTTCCAAGCCATAGAGTTACAATTTATTTTATCTCCATAGCCATGCCCTTGCAAACATGGTGTTATTTTTCTTTAGTTTACTTAGTACACATTGCTGGTGCCATGTCTCTTGACAGGCCATTTTAGCATCTCTTTGTAGAGGTTTCTTTCATTGCAAAAATATTGTTTGCAGTATTTCAAATACCACCACAAAACCTGGAAAATATGAAAGCACAGGATCTATTTTCAACCACAGACTGGCTTGGTTTGCTGCCTCCCATTCTGGTGCCCTTGAAGAATATGCCTGGAAAATGTAACTTTAAAATATTAGCAACTTGGTTTCTTAGAAATGTATGCATACATCAGTACTATTTCGTTGAGCTGAAGTGCTCTTCCATGTAATCAAATGGCCTTGATTGGACCTGATTGATCTTATACACCACATATTCTAAATCTCTTCACTGCAGCCTTTCCTTCTTAACTGATCATATAGAGGAGAGGTTAAGAGCATGAGTTATGAGATGGAAATCTCTGGTTGAAATCTGAGGTCAGCCATGTCTACTGTAAATCTCTAAGCAAGTCACTGACTCTCAGATTAAGCAACCAGGCTCTGATATACAGATAATAATTAGCCTCCACCTTTCTGAAAGAGCTGCTGTAAGGATTACCAGTAGTTTGTTGGAGCAAAAACAGCAGAGAACTGTAAAGTCTTGAAAACTTAAGTTTTATAGTGGCATAAGCTTTTAGGGACTAGCAGTCTGATCATTTAACAAAGGTGTGAGGAACTATATCTGGTTGTTGGGCTGGATCCTTATGTCCCCCACCCACAATGAGCCAATGGCCACTCACCTGATATCACAGTGAAGCCAGGCGACCCATTTTCACCCTTCTCAGTGCACTACACTTTGAAGCCCCAACAATCAGTGATTGTTGGGGCTTCAAAGCATATGCGCTGCTCTCCGTAAGCACCAGTTGATCCGTTAGTGCTTGCAGAGAGTTAATACTTTGAAGCCCTGATGGTCAGCTGATTGCAAAAAGCCAGGCAGGGCACTATGTGTAAACCTTTGCTGATCAGCTGATCACTGTGTGTGATGTGCGTGGCTTGGCCAAAATGGCCTGGCGGGCCTAATTAAGCCTGTGGACTGGAGATTCTTCACTGCTGACTTAGGGAATATGCTACATAACTGCTATGCATGAGGGTGATAAAACAGCATCCAGAATCGCTGCACACCGAAATAATGATAGGCTCATTATCATACTGCATTTTCTTTCTCAGTGGGTGAGTTGAGTAGAACTTTTGCTGGACTTGTATTTATATTCTAATAGGAACTAACCTTTTCATTATTTTACAAAGGTGCTACTTCTCCAAAATGAATAAATCCATCCTATGCTATTAAAGAAGAATCACAGTTCAGTGACAGAGCACAGGCTTTTTCTGTGGAAGGCCAGATTCAACTCCAGCATCTTCAGGTGAAAAAGTATCAGGCAGCGGGTGATGTGAAACTTGAGGTCTGCCTGAGGCCTGTGAAAGCCACTGCTAATCGGAGCAGACAATACCTGGACCATAATCTGATGTGATCCAATGCTGTATGCCAGGGGTAGGCAACTTAAGGCACGGGGGCCAGATGTGGCCCAATTGCTTTCTCAATCCGACCCACAGACGGTCCAGGAATCAGCGTGTTTTTACATGAGTAGAATGTGTGCTTTTATTTAAAATGCATCTCTGGGTTATTTGTGGGGCATAGGAATTCGTTCATATTTGTTTTCAAAATATAGTCCAGCCCACCACATGGTCTGAGGGATGGTGGACCGGCCCATGGCTGAAAAAGTTTGCTGACACTTGCTCTATGCTCACCCTTTTAAGATAAATGATGCACTTCTATTTATTATCATATTTACCGTATTTTTCGCCCCATAGGACGCACCGCCCTATAGGACGCACCTAGTTTTTTTTGGGGGGGGGAATAAAGAAAAAAAATTATTTCCCCCCCCCCCAGGCACGGGGCTGGCGCCGGGGAAGCCCGAGCTTCCCCGGACCTCAGCCCCCAGAACAGCCTGCTATCCACAAGCCTAGGGAGCCGCACCAGTCTCCCCAGGCTTGCAGAGAGCTGCGCGAAGCCCAGGCACGCTCTTCAGCACGCCCGAGGCTTCGGAATGCAGGCAGCTCTGTGCAACCTTTGGGAGCCTGGCGCGTCCTATAGGGCGAAAAAGACGGTAAGTATGGTGTCTGCTAACCATGCATCAACAATATACTGCAAACATACCAAAGATTATTGAAGCTCCTTCCTTTAATTGATATAACCATAAAAGATTTACAAGGTTGTAGGAAGTCTTAGCTGCAGCAAATTTTAACGAAAGCTGCTAATTGTGTACCACAAACTATTCCTGGAAAGTGGGAAGCATGAGGTATGTGAAATTATATATCCACCATTAACACAGAAGAAGCTTTTAGTATGAATTCTTATTAGTATTTGTAGTTATTTTACAGGAAAATAAAAGAAACTCACACATGGGCAACTAGGGAAGTTTCCAAAGTATGCACATATGCTTATTTGCTGGAAGAAGAAGAAGAAGAAGAGTTTGGATTTGATATCCCGCCTTTCACTCCCCTTCAGGAGTCTCAAAGTGGCTAACACTCTCCTTTCCCTTCCTCCCCCACAACAAACACTCTGTGAGGTAAGTGGGGCTGAGAGACTTCAGGGAAGTGTGACTGGCCCAAGGTCACCCAGCAGCTGCATGTGGAGGAGCAGAGACGCGAACCTGGTTCCCCAGATTACAAGACTACCACTCTTAACCACTACACCACACTGCAATATTGGAGAGAGGGGGAAAAGCTGGAAAATGTATGTTGAACATCAGAAGAAAAACAAAACAGGAATTATTACTTTGGCAAATATTGCAGGAAGTATTCACAAGCTAAATACTATGAACTAGGGTCAGTCAGGGGTGGGTGGCATTATTTACTAATATCTATTTAGTTCTGGATCAACTTTTGAAAGATACAAAACTTTCGTTCATTAAAGACAGACCTTAACGAACAATATGACCGCCCCTATAAGATTCTCAATGAAAAGTTTTAGGCCAAGTAAATGTCATTTGGTAGTTTTGAGTGTCCCGTTTACGGCTGTATCCACAAACACAGCTGTGCTCACATGATGCATGAGCATCCTTTCCTCCATTGATTGTGGCCTGAGTTTGTAACATAGCCCCTAAAACCGCAATAAATCCTCAGATATGCTTGGGAGTTGAATATACGCAACCATGCAGAACTTAAGATTTTGACCACAACAGCAGTATAAAGAAGTATGTTAAGGGAATAAGTGGTAGAGGAGGAATATTTGCCTTCCCTCTGCTATTATTATGCATTGATTTTAGAACTAAGGTTTTTCTCCAGGGAGGATGTTGATGCTGTATGCCAAGCGGATCACAGGGTCATGATACATGAGTCAGTCTAGCAGCTGGAGTTCTTGAATGCTGATAGATGAACATTAAGGTGAAATGACCTACATCTCAAACTGTTAGTGGAATGAATGCAGTAAGAGTTTCAACAATATTTTGTATCCTGTTTTTTTAATAAAAGAAACCCAACCCATACGTCACTCCTGAGATTCAAAGGAAGCACAGTTTATGATAACATGTTTCAATAAAGAGTTCATCCTTATTTTCTACTGGCGGCATTTTATCATTTGATTTAGTGATTATGGAAACACTGACACACAGGAGATCACACCTAGCATTCTTCCTGTCTTGCATTATCATAGTGGCTCCTTTAGTACTTCATAGCCTTGGAAACATTCCATGGAGGTCTTACAACAACTTGGCTGCCATTTCTCATTATATTTGATCAACCTGCTCCCAGTATTTTTTTAAAAAGAAAACAGGTTTGTCAACGTGGCAATACCATAGCCTTGATATGAGAGAAATAAGTTAATATATATGTTTCAATAATAAAAAATGGAGCTATCACCTGCTAAAGAATGATTTATGAACTAAACCCAGCATGACACATAGATTTTATTAACAGAGGTAAGAAAACTTTCCCTAAAAAAAAGACTGTTGCTGAAAAAGTTCATAGAACTTACTACATTTCCTGCTACATTAGTTGAGAGAAATTAAGTATCTAATACTTTTTATAAGAACACAAGAGGCATATCAAGAAACCTAGCAGAACAGAGAAAATCAGTGGAATATGGTTAACTTTGGAAATAAAATATTGACAAATCAAAACAAAGAGGTTGCTAATATGTTTGATGAGCAGAACTAAGGATTCCCTAAAAGACAAAAGGCCTTCCTTAAAACAGGACTAGAGAACCTGTGGCCCTCATGCTGTTGGGTTCCAACTCTCATCAGCCCCAACATTAACCCTACTCTGATGCTACTTTAAACAGTCAAGGCTTCCCCAAGGAATTCTGGGAACTGTAGTTTGGGGGCACTGAGAGTTGTTAGGAGGCCCCTATTCCACTCACAGAGGTACAGTTCCCAGAGTTCCCAATGAAGCGGAATTGATTGTTAAATGACCTGGAAACTATAGTCTTCAAACAATTAACAGAACCCTTAAACTAGAGCTCCCAGAAGTATTCAGCACCTGAACATTGGCTAGCCCCAATATACTTCTCAGAGATGCTTGATAATGCAAGTGATGAGAACAGATAGAGGATGTCATCTATTCTGCATCACATATATTGAGATGAATATGAAAATTTAATGAGATCAAAAACTCACATGGTAGAATTGTCATTTCAAAACACAAATTTGAAACCATTTTTAAAGGGAACTTGTATTAGTAGGAACTGAATAGCTCAAAACAATTTTTTGCATGCACAATAGTTATTTCAGAGTACTGATGAAGTGCTTGATTGACATCTTCAGCTTTGATTTGTCAAACAACAGCTTTAGGAAAGTGGACTATTTTATAACTCGAGTGGACGTGTTCTAGGTTTGAAAGCTCTCAGTGTGCAATTCATCAGACCGAATTCCTCTGGGCTTTCAACTTCAGGCCACTCACCTTTCTTATTAAAATGAATAGGCATTATGCAGGAATAGCACTTAGTGAATCTTACTCAGGAATTAGAAAAGATTGAGCAATACTGGGGTCATTTCTCTCTGCTTCATTTTCTGCTAACCTTTTGTAATTGCCACACACCATTTCACTTTGATCTTACCTTACATGGAAATAGAAATTGGACCCAAGCACTTCAGCAAGAAGTCCCATTTCCCAAGTGGATGCTAGGTTTTCTGCCAGACCATCATTGCAGGAAGCAGTGTATTACGAGAATGAATAAAAATCTGATGATTCATGGGAGTGACTTCATTCTTT
The DNA here is from genome assembly GCF_951804945.1 of Podarcis cretensis. NCBI lineage: Eukaryota > Metazoa > Chordata > Lepidosauria > Squamata > Lacertidae > Podarcis > Podarcis cretensis. The sequence goes on from NC_137178.1 coordinate 27,358,495, forward strand.
TTGCTGTCATTGGTGAAGCCTGGTAATTAATTCATAGAAGAAATATTCATGAATTACCAGCTTCCACCAGTGAATTGCTCTGTGGTTTATGACATAACTCATACTATGTCTGTTATTTTGTTTAATATTATATTGCATTTTTCTTCAAACCTCTATGGGAGTTTATAGGCACAAGGCCAGATTTTGATGTAAGCATCAGTGAAGGGCGTAAATCTGATGGACTTAATATAAGTCTTTTGGATTGCTGCCTCTATTTTACAACTCAAAAAGTGAGTCAAAATGTAGATTTTCCTGCATTTAATTATGAATTTATGTTTATTTTGCTATTTAGGTGGTAATCCTGTTCCCAGCTTCCTTGGAGCCGGGGTCAAAGGATCAGGTGCAATTTGGTATGTGCTGATTTAGCACATAACCAATATTCAGGACATGACCATCTCATTTCATGCAGTATTTTTTTATTTTAAAAATGTGCAAAATGATTTAAAACAAAGGGTTGTGTCCAATGCTAGTCCTACTCAGAGTAGATCCATTGAAGCAAATATATATGACTAATTTAGGTCCATTGATTTCATTAACTCTGAGAAGAATTTAGTTCTAAATAACCCAAAGTACATAGAACAGTACTTTGTACTTAAACACAAAAGAAAACAAAAACATGTAAACAGGTTTTTCTAGCAGCTCTGTGCTGGTCAAAATGTAATCGGAAATATTATCACATTACTTTTCAACTAACTGTTACATGCCACCCCAATCCCCGAGCGGTGTGAAATTCCAGGGGTCTTGGCACTTACCCAGGGTTTGGGTTTCCTTCTGAAATTAGGCATAGTGGAAACTATAGTGTCTTTATGGTGTATGGTTTATTTACACATATATACAACCTGAGTCTATGGTGGAAAAAGGGTTCAGAGCATTCACATCTCAGGATGATTCTTTGCTTCTTTCTTAGGAGCAGCAGGCACAGATCTACATACAGGGGACTCAGCTACTGGTCTCTTTGTTACAGCCTGTTCTAGCCAGCAGGCCAAGGGTTCTGCTGGTCCCCCTTCTCCTGTTTTCAAACCTCTTGCAGAATACCAAAATTTCCTTCAGTATATGTCATCCAAGCTGAAACCCTGAACTTTTTCTTTCCCTGCCCACTAACACACACAGCTGGAGGAAGAGCCCCACCCCTCCACTGTCTCACACAGGCTTAACCCTTATTGATGATTTCCCTGATGAGTTGATGGATGGCCATCATCAGCCTTTGTTACCCTTACTCTTATCTCCTGGTGATGCCCTGGTCTGAAAAAAAGCAAGGTTAGCCTGCATCTTTACACTGCCAGTCAACTCCTCTTAATTCTTAAAGCACTGATCAAACCCAGGAATCCAGAGGAAGTAAGGGCATCCACAACCCAGGGAAATCAGGGCACCTACAAACCCGAAGCAAAAATTTAGGGGCAACGTTTTGTCTTGAGAAAGGTATTAGAAACATGTAAAAGCTGCAGTAGCATGATCAGCTCTGCTAGTTTGAATTGAGCTGTACTCTAAATTAAAGTTTATGAGGACCCTAAGAAGAAAAATCTAACTTTAGTCTGCTATGACGCTGGCTGGCTACATCTGCAGTAGGATGGTTAAGAATTAATGCTTCTCCCTCTCTTCAGCATGAAAGGTTTCCCGGAGTGGCAAACAAGCTACTCAACCAATTAAAACCACATAATTATTATATTCATATAATGTGCATAATAATGTGTGTAATAATGCGTAACATGCATATAATAAGCAATAATTGTTCTCATTTTAGTAGAACCAGTAAAAAATAACTCACTTTTCACTGAGGTCAAAGAGCAAGACTAGAATAAGAAAAAATCCATGTGAATAAACTCATATCTGCCAATCGTCCCACTTTGAGGGGGACATCTTGAATGCCTTTTAGTCCGGTACAATGGGACATTCCAGGATCCAATCAGAAGCCTGGAATGGCTCCTGTAATTCCAGGATGTCCTGCTTAAATTGGGACTGTTGAGCAGTATGCAAAACACCCTTCCTTTACCAGCTGCCTAGGAACTGAGCAGGGGGAGCGTGTGAATATCTGTGAGGAAAAAGAAAAGACTGCTGGCTTCAGTCTCGAGCAGGGATTGAGAGCAGTGAAGAAGCCCTACTCTTCTAGAAAAAAATAGTTAAGAAAGAACCTTCCTCCTCTGAAGGAGCACTAACTTACTAGCCCTGCCTTCAGCTTAGACTTTCCTGCCTGCTCTTTCGCTCTGTGACTGAGACTGGAATATATGGAATAATATCTAAAATAGTGCTGTTTTACTGCTGTGAAAGATGAACATATTTTAGGAGGTGTTAAATATTACAAACACCATCGAAAGCCATCTGAACCATACCAAGTCGGAACTTCATGCCATATGTGGAAACTTTATATGCCACCATTTCCAGAATCGCATGTTCATTGTGTGTTTCTACTACAGTATTTGCACTCTCAGCAATAAAAACACAGATGAATTTTCAGAAATCCTCAGCACAAGCCATAAAAGCTCCTCACAGCAACAAATCCCTTGTTTGATTATACCAAAGGCTTTGCAAAGGAGAACTAAAATCCAGTTTCACATTTCAAACCACCACAGAGCCCAGCCCAGCCAATTTCATGCTCTCAGGTCCAAAGTAGATGAGGCCATGACTACCTTGTTGGGTTAATAGCATGCCTGCCTGTGGAAGATTGCCAGGGAGTGCCCTACTGGCCCACATTGTGGAGGATCGCTGGGCAGCAAGACTACAGCCAGGCAACACACACCACTTATCTTCATTGCAGAGGGGTCTGAGAAGACAGAGAAGGAACGGTTGATAACAGTGAGGTCTCAGTTCCTTATAAGTGAAGTGGAAATGAAGGGAAGGGGTTGAGATGGCTTGATTTGAGTTCCAGCTGAGCCAAAGGCTGCAGGAAGAAGGTGCTGGGAAGGAGCTCAGGGGGTAGCAGGTTAGAAGTACAGTCTCACGCTACCCCTCACCCCAACAAGGAACTTCCTGATTGTATTCAGCAGAGAGAAAGAGTGTGAAGGAACACCCTGCTACTAATAAACAATTGTGAATTGAACAACCCAGTGGTTACGGCTATTTGTGTGAAGGAAGAGAATGGTCAGGGTCATGGGCACACAGCCTTTGACATACTCCTACCCATGGAAGCCCAACAGTGTCTTGTGCATGCAGACAGTGAGGGGTGCAGGATCTGATTTCAGCATTAAAAGGGGCCTGCAAGTGAGGAACAGCTGAACACTTCTAAATCACTAGCTAAAACTTTCATGCAGTCATTTTGATGCCATTAGCCAGGAGTGCAGCCCCATTCTTCTCTTTCCCCACCTCCTTCCTTCCTTTTTTTTTTTTTTAGAGTACATAAGCTTCTTGGTTTATTATTTTCTTTTTTTAATTCAAGAAATTGTTTATTGTTAAAATAGTTCATCATTAATACACATATATTTCAGATATACAAGCATACAAACATACATTTCATACAATCCTTAAAAGTGTTCAAACATACTTACACTCAATCCCACAAATAATTCCTTTTCCCATCACCATCCACCACCCCTCACCCCAAATCCACTACCCCTTTCAGTTTAGAACAGAGTCATTCAAGCTTGTGGCCCCAGATGCTGTTGGACTATAACTCCCATCATCCACTGCCATTTTAACCCATGGTTATGGATGATGGGCATTGTAGTCCAACAACATCAAGTGGCCCAAGGTTGAAGAATGCTAGTTTACTGTAGAATTCTTACCTCTAAAAATGTGAGTATTGGCTTAACGTCAAAATCTTTGCTATTTGCTGAGATATACAGTCAGCTGTGTGGAAGGTGGATCTCTGTGACCCTGTTTCAGTTGGTGACTGGAATAAGTGGAGAATGTGCACTGCTTCAGCAAATAGAGAAGAGTCAGCTTTTTAAAATGCAGATGGGTGATATTTAATGCCCGCAGGACTGCATCATATGACTAGAGGAGTGTGTCTGCTTTGTTGCTAGGGTGTAAGACTGACAGAACTTAGCATGTAACTTGACTGCTTCGATTGACGGAATTGGCACTTTTACAGGTGCCACATAATACCCGTTCCACATTTGTAAGAACTCGATTGTTTAGTGTGGCAGCACCTACACTTTGAAACTCCCTGCATATTGAGATCAAGCAGACACCTTCGCTCTTTTCGGCACCTGCTAAAAACATTCCTGTTTAGACAAGCCTACCCAGATGCAACAAAATAAATAAATAAGATGGGGGTGAGGGTGGAGAGAAGCAAATTACTGAACCTGATCCCAGATTAGCACTGTTAATGTTATTGGCTGACAAGTATAACATTCTTTGAAAAGATCTGATAATCTTCTTGACAGCCACAGCTCAATTAGCATAGCATAACCCTGGCTCTTTAGAGAGTTAATATAACTATGGGTGGAATGTGACCTTATTGGGGAAAAATCACTTATGAATCAAAAGTTGCTGATGAAACATGGTAATTCTGTACACCATTGTATCCCTTTATCTCCCATGTGAAATGCTCTCTCTTTAGGAACCAACTGCTGCAACCCCAGGTGTCCTTTTGCACAGAATAAAAAGCTTTTGGATTGGAAATTTTAAATATGAAAATTCTGTGTGTGATATATTATTTGCACCCAGTAATCTCTCCATTAAAAATTGTAGCACCAATAAAACCTTAATAAAGAAATAGTACAAAAAGCAACTTTTTGAATGTTTTGTGTTAGAAAAAAAGACATTTAATCAAAAATCAAGCATCTGCCTGGCTTGATCAAAAATATTCCCAGGATCTATCTGGAATTAAGTGCAACAACATTTCAAGCTGTGTGCCAACAAAAAGAGAGTTCATTAATTTAAAAACACTAATACTTATATTTTACCTGTGATGATTATAGTAATATGAACTAAATTCAGTCCTGCAAATCAGTCAAAAGCATTAGCAGAGAGTCTGCATCTGCAGATCCCATAAGAAAGGGATGAGAGAGGCAATAAAATGTATTTATTATCATGGCTTATGTTAAATTAAAATTGATGACTACAGGGAAGGGAATTTAGGATGGGAATTTGGGATACCTTCTTTTCATCTCCCAGTAAACCTACTGATTTGCTTCCTGGTACCTTAATTTCTTTATATCCATGCTTGGCAGGTTTTTGCTTTAGTACAGCATTCTTTATATATGGTCCCTGTTCAGTATCTTATTCCAAAACTATATAATCAGGGAGCTTAAAGATCTCATCTGCAAGACACTTGAGCTCCTTTGCTTTCCATTACACTGGTTTAAACCCACAAATGATAATGGGAAACTGGTTTAGCTCACCCCAAATAAATTGAATACCCTCGTTCAAGTAATGGCACCGTTGACTTTTGACAGCAGTCAAAATAAAGGCTCCCACTGGGTCTGATGAGTGAAGTGCTTCCAAGAAAAGACTGGTACTACTTCTCTGCAACAATTTAACTATTGAGAGTTATTTCCAGAAATACTGAAGTAGGGATGGACAATTGCTCATTTTTTATACTCATTTTAAACTCAGTTTGCTACATCGCAGCATCACTTTGTGATTTGTTTTTTAATAGTCCATGAAAGTTAATTAGTGTTTCAAATATACAATCTAAAGTTAGGCTGGAACGGTGAAGTGGCCAAGTTTGCCAATGATACTAAATTGTTCAGAGTTGTTAAAACAAAAAGAGATTGTGAAGAGCTCCAGAAGGATCTTTCCAAACTGAGTAAATGGGCAGTAAAATGGCAAATGCAGTTCAATGTAAACAAGTGTAAAGCGAGGCATGTTGGGGCAATAAACACATGTTAATTTTACATATACACTCATGGTGTCCGAATTGGAGGTGACTGACCAGGAATGAGACCTTGGGGTCATAGTAGATAGCTCAATGAAGGTACTGACCCAGTATGTGGTAGTCATGAAAAAGGAAAACTCCATGCTAGGGCTCATTAGGAAAGGAATTTAAAATAAAACTGCCAATATCATAATGCCATTATGCAAATATATGGTGCAACCACATTTGGAATACTGCGCACAATTGTGGTTGCCTCACCTCTAAAGTTAGAAAATGTTCAGATAAGGGCAGTGCTTTTTTCTGGGGGGATGCATACCGCTAAACATTTTGTGAATCTAAGTTTGGCCTCATTGAGGTGCAGTATTTCAATGTAAGTAGGAAAATGAGAGTACCCCTAAACATCTTTTAAAGAAAAAAAAGTACTGGATAAGGGCAACCAGAAACATAGAATTGTAGAGTTGGAAGAGACACTGGTGATCATCTAGTCCAATTGCAAAAGCACTAATTCCATCAATAATAAAATCTGTTGGAGACAATATTGGAATGCTAACAGTGCAGCGAATATAATGGACAGGGAGAGGGGGCACATTAAAGGCCTTTTTTTTTTTGAAAGATCAAACAGGAATATGTAAAGCTTCCGTGATTAGCAAAAGGTGAGAAAGAGATTCCAGTTTAGATTCTTTACATAAATAGAGAGTGGGAAGCAGACAGGGAATGAGCCATCCAGTGTACTGGAAGAACAGAAATAAAACTAATTAGCTGCTGATTACTGGTTTGTGAGAACTAATTACACAGAGGCAGGCTTCCCTGTCTTATCTGTATGCACATGTTGTTCTGTTTACTGAAGGAATATTAATTATACCAGCCACCACAATTTCCTTCATTAAGAGGAGAGTACGGTATATCCCTTTTAACTGTAGTGGCGGTCAGCGAAGAGAAACTAAGGCTTGTACGCAAATAATGATAACTGTGGAAGCAATTTTGGTAAGGCTCACCCCGGTTAGCTCTCTCGCTGTTTTGAAGGCCCACCAGCCCCACACTAGCAGCAGGGTTACTGATGAAATACAAGATTGTTAATAGTGAAAATAGGCAAGAAAAATTAAATGGATAGGGAAGAGCTTTGCACATTACAGTATAAATCTCTACTGATTTCAGTTTATCTTGGACTATTTTGGATTGTAACCTTGGCTTTTAATAATAAAAAAAAAACTTTCTGCATGTTACTAAGAAGAAAGAAAATTCAGTGAATTTGAGTTGGTGTACAAACATGATTAAAATGGAGAGGTTAGCAGACCATGCAAAATATGATACAAGAAGAATTAAATTTGGGGGTTGTGGGGTACAAAGGTCTTTTGCCACGAAGTAATGAACTTTCACCCAGTGGAATTTACTAAAAGATGGATCAGCATATAAAATAAACAAGCCTACTGTGTAAAAGAAAAAGTTTGTATTTTTGCCAGCACTTATCTCATTCCTAGCTCTTATTCAACTGTCCAGAGAGCTATTTAAAATCAACCAGGGTTGAAAAGTAATCATGCCCCACCCACCCTCTCCTGCAAAGTGGTTCATAATGGGAATGGGAATGGGAGTGGAGGTGTGCAAGATAGAACATTTCACAGGAAGACGATTGTGAACAGAATACAGTTTGCCATTGAGCTCAAAATGCAAGACAGATGTACTGAACACGGCAGTGGCTATGCTTTCTAAAACAAATCGGAGTGTTCTTTTCTTAAGTAACCAAAGGTTAAAAGCAGCCTTGCAAACAAAATAATAATAAAAAAGAAATCAAAACTTGGAGGTGGAAGGAAGGTCACCAACTTTATAGGCAAGCTCTTGTTTATTTATTAATTTATTTACCCACTACATTTCCATATAACAGGAGTTTTCTGGGCACCTCACAAAGGATGCAAATGACAGTTTGCTGTTACCCATCTGGAATCCTCAGAACAAGGTGGACTAAGCATCAAAATAAATGAATAACAGAGCTGACACTGTGCCTTAGATGTAGGCTGCAAACAAATACAGTTGTCCCACATAGATATGAAATTTGTATGCAGCTATATGATCCAAAAGGGACGCAGGTGGCGCTGTGGGTTAAAGCCTCAGCGCCTAGGGCTTGCCGATCGAAAGGTCGGCGGTTCGAATCCCTGCGGCGGGGTGCGCTCCCGCTGCTCGGTCCCAGCGCCTGCCAACCTAGCAGTTCGAAAGCACCTCCGGGTGCAAGTAGATAAATAGGGACCGCTTACCAGCGGGAAGGTAAACGGCGTTTCTGTGTGCGGCTCTGGCTCGCCAGAGCAGCGATGTCACGCTGGCCACGTGACCCGGAAGTGTCTCCGGACAGCGCTGGCCCCTGGCCTCTTGAGTGAGATGGGCGCACAACCCCAGAGTCTGTCAAGACTGGCCCGTACGGGCAGGGGTACCTTTACCTTTATATGATCCAAAAGCTTAAGCTTTTTTTTTTTTTAAAAAAAAGGAGGGACATATGCCATAAATTATTCTAAGAATGAAATACAACCACTGGGTCTCTGTTCAAGGTGGCGATAACCAAGTACCTCAGCTATGTAAGTACCAGTAGTAAGTCAGAGATGTCTTGGGGCCTCTTATAGCAGTGCATAGTTTCAAGACAATACATGTACAGTAACATGTTTCTTTACTTGCTTTCATTCCACCTCCCTTCTCCACCTTGCCTACACCCCTATCAGTGTTTGCCAAGTGGTGGATTATTATTTTTTATGCAATATTTCATAAATTATATGAGGCAGCAGCTTGCTGACATAGTTGTGGTTAAAATGAAATTCCAATGCATGGGGAGGGGGTACAGAATGTGACAACAGAATCGCTTGGTTTACAGGTACATGCAGACAGCACTCCTTAAAAAGGATCTTGTATCAGCGATACCTAGCCTGTCCAGCTTCTGATTTTTAAAAATCCACCCCCTGGGTGAGGCTGGAGACTGGAGCTAAGTGAGAACAGAGCTAATTTAATATATGCAACTCCCCATTTACATGTGTTCAAGGCACGGGTGACCGCACCCGCCTGCATCGCTGCAAACCCAGCAGTGGCAAGAAAAGGGGGGGAAATAGCACTGAAACAGCAAAAATGGAAAGAAAACAGGCCTGTGGAGAGTTGGAGTTTGAGCATGGAGGTTTGGAGGGAGCGACTGTGGTGCTTGATAGTTTTTCCAATAGTGTTCCCAATATATGCGATTTCACTTAAACACGTGGTGCCTCAGAACGTAACCCCCACATAAATGGGGGTTGCCTGAGTTTCCTGTTTGCTCCCTTCTTGATGCTGAGTCTTTATTAGTATTCTAGCAAAGAGTTAAAGAGTGGGGCTTGGAAGTGGGCAGAGTAGAATTTCCACACTGCCACTTCCAAGTTATCACTTTGCTCTGTCAGCTTCCACAGCCTATACATTGGTAAGCAGGGCTCATTCCATCGTGTGCTGGAAGACCAGCTCCATCAGGTCTCTTCTCCTTCAGCTCTCACCTGGAAGCAGCCACTCCATCGGGGTGTCTCAATGGGGGAAATGAGAAGCAGGGCTCATTCCACCAGCTTTGCCAAAACACCACCCACCAGACCGTTCCAGCCCCTGAGCTGCTTCTATGCCAGCTGGTCATTATAAGAATTGGCACCAGAGTTTGATTCCCCCCCCCCAGTCCCCTTGTGTGATGTTGTGTGATGCAGCCTGTAGGCAGGGATGGTCTTGTTTTAACTGAAGGCGCATCCAGACTTGCACTTGTTCTGTGCCTAGAAAGCATGGGTCTCAACGGTTGTGCCCTTTCCGCACCCCTTTCCCTGGGGAAACCTGCTCTTTGGTGATAAAGCAGAGCAAACACCAATCTGGAGAAAACCCAATTGGCGTTTCCTCTCATTCAACAATAAAAATTGGGTTTCCCTGGAGGAAAGCGGTGGAGCAAAGGGAAGTGTGGATGAGCCCTGACTGTATGTAAACCCCTCTGGGGGACATTGGACTTGAAGTGCTTCTAAAACAAAATCCATTCTTTCGGCTGCACCTTTTTCTTTTCCCTAGCAGTAATTTTGATGACATGTATTCCCTCCTTGTACACTGAGGCCCCTGCTGGCTTTATCTGCTCAGGAGTAGTCCCTCAAAAGGTGCCCAGCAAGCATTTTTAAAGGGTCGTGCCATGCTGTCACTCTGGTCCTGCTCAAGAGGGCAGATGTTTCTCCCCTTGTAATCTTATATTGAAGGTACAGAGGGCAGAGCATCTGACTGAATTTCAGACATGCACACACCTTTTTTCATCCCAGGTAAATAAGTTTGGGATTAATCAATAGAGGTCTGTTGTCCCCCCCCCCCATAGCATGCTTTAATTCTTATCAATACCCTATTAAATACTCTCCCACCACCAACGCAAACAAATTTGGCACTACAGAATAGTTATTTTTGTACTAGCTGATTCCCCCAGGAGGGGTTTGGATAGACACGGTCACGCAATAAAATCGCACAGTCTTCCCAGGCGGGCTAGTATTTCCTTCAGTATGGATAGGCAGTAATTGAAATGAAAACCTCATGTAGCCTCCTTTCCCCATTTGGGATGAATTACCCACGTAGATACTTCACTGCCAACTCTGTGTTACTGACAGTGTCATTAAGCTCAGTGCCACCAGGGACAAATCCTTTTACACCCTGAACAGTGATACTTTTATGCTGCAAAATGCATTTTCTGGTATTCCTAACACTGTGTGTTGTGTTGGGGCGTGGACACCTATCCTGTGCAGGGTAAGCAGGGGGTATTAGGCAAAATTTTCAAAGCTTTCATTGTTAGAAACGAGCTCCTGTTTACACAGGCAATAGTTTCATTTTCTTTTGCTAGGACTCACAGCTTAGAAGAAAGACCTCTTACTCTTTTGCCTGTATTACCTTTGCACATTTGAATTCTGCCATCAATTAAGGATGAGTCAAAATATTGCACATATATGTGCTTATGACAAGACTGTGACAACCTTACTTAGCTGTTCCCATGAAGCTTCAAGAAAAGTAATTTGCACTGCATTCTACGAATAACTTATACTTGAGTAATCCTGGAATATTGCCTTAAGACTTCAAGACTTCTATTGCAGAACAACAATGTGAGTTCTATAGTTTAACTAAGGGCTTATGCACATTTGCCTTTTCTCTGCTCTTTCCAGACACACTCTGCACTTTAAAACGTTGTGTCCAAGCTTCCTTTTTCTTTTGCTCTGGAGCTTTCCCTGTGAAAACCCACTCTTTAGTGCTCAGTTGCAGCAAATGGCAATCCGCTTAAAGCCTGAATTAGTATTTGCTGTGATTGAGCATTAAAGAGCAGGTTTACACAGGGAAAGTTCTGAGGTGAAAAACAATGACGCTCAGGCATGGAGTTTTTCAGCACTGACCTGTGCCTGGAAAGAGCTGGGCTAAATGTAAGTATGGATAAGCCCTATGTGTTGTGTGAAAAAGTGCTTTCCTTTATCTGCCAGAATCATCCAACATTCAGCTTCATCCATGAGTTGCAGTGTTACAAGGGAGAAAAAATGCTTCTCTGTCGACTTTCTCCATGCATAATGTTATAAACGTCTATCATGTCACCTCTTACTGTCCAGTTCTCAAAACTGAAAAGACTGCAGCCTTTTTTCATACATGAGTTGCTCCAACCATTGAAAATTTTGGTTGCCCTTTACTGAGAATTTTGCAACTCTACAATATATATATATAGAGAGAGAGAGAGAGAGAGAGAGAGAGAGAGAGAGATATGAGGTGACCAGAACACAGTATTTCAAATCCAAACATCTCTCACATGCTTGTTTTTAATGACACACAGAGTCATACTGGCAGACGAAGGATATTAGAGGCTTCACCTTCCTGCATATTACAAATTATTCTGTATTTTTGTAATGGCATTTTACATTCCATTGTATCTTTACATATTACTGTGTATTGCATTGGTATTTTATGCGAGTGGGCACTATATAAATATTTGTATTGAAAGAAACACAAGCCAAAGCTGTTAGTGGAAGATGTGAATTGTGCCTTGCATGTTTGAAGACCCAAGCTAAATGCTTTTGTTGGAGCAGAGTTGGGGAGTCTGGAATCTTAACATCTCGACCAAGGAACAGGCCAGATCTTGCATGTTTCTTAGGGCATTTTACCTGTTGAAGCAGTTTCCACAAAGTATGAAGTTGCAGAGCTCAGGAGCAAAAATCCTGTTAGATTCAGTCATGGCCAGAAGTAATTCCAGTGAGGTAGTTTACAAGGTTGAAAGAATGTTGCCCAACGGCCAGAACAATGGCAAAGTTCCCTTTGCTGGTAGGTGCTACAGATATGTCAGATAACACTTATGTGAGATTGCTGGTGAATATAAATAGCCACTGAGATTTAGGCCACTGAAAGGAAGCAGCAGCCCTGTATGCTGTAACTTACTGTCTGTCCGAGCAACCACAAACATCCTGTAAGCCTCTCATAAAATTCGGCTACTTCAGAAATTACTACTGTTGGCATTGCTTACTGAATAACCCTTTTCAGTAGGCTGCATTCTTTTCAAAAACTAAAACCTTCAGAATTTCTTCTGGAGCACACCCACTGACTCCCACAGGGTATTTACATAAAAAGGAGTTGTAGTAGTAGTAATAATAACTGAGGAACAGAGAAAGGGTTTACTAATTGTGCTGTTATTTGGTGATGCCTTGCCACCAGCACAATATAATCATAAACCTGCATAAGGGGTTGTTAGTGGACCCCAAACCCTTGTCCTGAAAAAGAGGAATATCAGGGAAGTTTTAAGATTGCTAAGAATCCACAGCTCCTCTCGCAATGCCCACCCTGCAGGCTTTTTACACACACTTCCTTCTCAGCTGCTACAAGAAAATATAAGTCTCATTTTGCATGCCTCTGGGAGCAGCTGATAGACAACAGCAGGAAAGCGACATCTCTCTCATGTCCAGCTTATGGGCTTCCCATAGGCATCTGCACGGTCACAGTGGGAAACAGGATGATGCTAGGTTAGCATCCCAGGCCAGGGATAGGGAACCTCAAGCCTGGGACCAAATGTGGCCCTTGGGACTATCCCCAGGCTACACACGCTCCCAAGCCACACTGCTTGCTAGCCCTGCTTTGCCTGCTTGTGTGTCTCTTTAGCTGGCTGGAATATGTCCTTAAACTCTGACAATGCTTCTTGCTTGCCTGGATGGAGAGTAGAGACAGAGGTGTAGCCTACTATACAGAACTAAAATGTGAATTCGTTGCTCAACCCAATTTTGTTTCTTGCCCCATGCACCACTGGCATGAAGTCCTCTGGAAGTTGCCCAGAAATGAATGTGGCTCTCAGACTGAAAAAAAAAGGTTAGGCTTTTGGTCTGATCCAACAGGGTTAATAATTCCTTATGCCCTAGAGCAGGCAGGGAGGCTGGGTGGGTGGGCAAAATGGACGGACAAGCAGCAGAAACATTTGAACTACTCATTTGTTAAGAAGAGAAAGAATGGGTGGTACTCAAGTAAGTCTTACTCAAGTTAGACCCACTGAAATTAATGAACACAACATACAGTAGTTAGATCCATTCGTTTAACTCAGATCAAAGCTTAGCTGAATAAAACTGCTGGTTGCAATCTCACTCCTTGCCAGTTATCCTTAGCCTTTTTTTCTTACTGCCTGCCCCTTTGTACCTGCTGAGATGGGTTGATAATCAGGAATGCAGCTAAGATCCTTGAGTTCTCCTCCATCTGGCAACCAACAGCTCCTTGCAGCCAACAGCTCCTAGGCAGGTACTTATTCTCTCTGTCTTTTGCCAAATGAGAAATGATGAGCCACACCCTGCTTTAATTTCTTGTCCAAGATTATAAGAGAGGAAGGAAGTAGAATTTAAATGAAAAGTGGGGAAGCTCTAGGCAAACTGCAATAATGAAACATGCAAAACAGGGACACTCTTGCCAATCCTGAAACTAAGCAGAAACTGAGGATATATATATGTGTGTGTGTGTGTGTATATATATATATATATATATATATATGAATGAAAACAATATACATCCAGTTTTCCTCAACTCAAGGGCTCAGAACAGTCAACAATAAAGCAATTGAAAGCTATCAAAACAACAGCTCTCACAATCGCCCACAGCGTAATAAAACAAATGACAGTAGCAGTCAGACACCACCATTACTCAACTGCAGCAGATGTAAGATTCCTCAGCAGTCATCTGATCTCCAAAGGTCTCCTGAGAAGCTGCTCTCCGCAGCCATTTCTGGAAGGGCAAACTCTTCTTTCCCAACTGGACAGGTACCAGCCACAGGAGAGTGTCCTCCACATCTGAGGACAGTGGGGTGGTGATGGTGCAGGACAAAATACAAAACAAACTCAACTCTGTCCTCCAACAGAAGGTGAATGGGATTGCCAAAGTCATTTCCCCCCAGAACCTTGCACCCTTTACACCACCACTCCTTTCGCCACATGTGGAAAGCTGAATGTGCACAAGTTAAATACACCTAGGTTGTGGGCTCACTGTATTTTAATTAACTTATGTACGGTATGTATGTGTTTGTACACACACACACTTTACTCTAACTTATGCAGTACACATTATTTAGCTTGAAACAACCTTGCAAAATTGAGCACAATTTTTGAAGGATGGCTGTGTTTCAATTTACATCTTGTTTTGGAAAGTGCAGATTGGGTCAGTTTACCCTTTAAGAACAAACTTACTTTTTATTTCTCTCCTATCTACCTGGCACCCACCACCCCATCTTCAAAGTGGCCCTCTTGTTATACCATTAGGCCACAGCTGGAGGCAGTAGTGCTTCTGAAAACCAGTTGCAGGAAGCCACAAAAGGGAAGAGTGCTGTTGTGCTCAAATCCTGCTTGCAGGTTTCCCACAGGTATCTGGTTGACCACTGAGAGAACAGGATGCTAGACTACATGAACCATGGAGCTGCTCCAGTAGGCTCTTCTTAGGTTCTTATCAACCAAGGATTTAAGCTTTTGGAACAACCTGAAAAACAAACAAACACCTCCCTTTCTTCAGTGGAGAAAACTGCTCTACATGCATAACTGTATAGCCTACAATTACTCCCACTTTTAAAGTTATGCCCAGAACAACATGTATAAAACACAACACACTACTGGAAAGTCTCCAGTATGGAATACAGTACTAGAGCTTATAAGGTGAAAGAATCTCTAAGGTAGAAAGCCTAGATAGATGAATATTCTTTGTTTATAGAAAACTGAGGTAACTATGGGAAACTGTTCAAAATAACAGACACACATGGAAAGTAGATGTTGGATTCCCCAGCTTCAGTTTACCTTTGATAAGGCCTGTGAGTGTAATGGAATGAATTGGAATGGAATGCCTTTCTATCTGAACTATGCCCTCTATTAATTCCACACCAGAAAACTACATACAGAGGGATAAAACAACAACAATAGTGTAATCCTTTAGGGCCAGATAGCATGGATTATGAATAGGTTGGCCTCTTTATATACCTTAGAATCAGTCTGTTTCCTTATGTTCCCTCACAGACTCAAGTAAGGTCTGAGTCATCTTTGATAGCATGCAGGGGAGAAGCAGGGTTCTTTTACTTGCACATTTTAAAATAGATTTCATATTTGTTCATACTTTCTTTCATGACCTAAGATTTAGTAGTTTATCAATCTGTTTTTTTAAAAAAAGTATTGCAAATTGTCTCCGACTTGCTAAACAGCTGCATAAAAAAAGACCGAGATTTATAGCAAGTGATGTAGATCCTCTACACCATTGCTCCCTTATGATTAACTCCACCCTAAATCCCACCTTGGTGCCAAAGCAGAGACAGAAGAGACCATTAAGAGGTCCATTAAGTCTAAGGTGTCAAAGGTGTCAAAGTAGAGAAAAATAAGTCCTGATGACTCAAGTGAGTATGAAAAGCAACATAATGAAAATAGTGAGGGGATTTCATTCCAACATTTTTCTGACACTCATTAATTTTACAGTATTTCTATAAATAGACTTTAAACTTTTTCCAATCTTCTTCCACCGTCTCTTTTCCCTGGTCTCGGATTCTGCCAGTCATTTCCGTCAATTCCATATAGTCCATCAACCTGGTGATCTTCTGTCCGAGGCTCTTAACTCTTTTCCAAGTCCCTTCTGCAGGTCTTCTTCATATTTATACATGCAGTTTACTTTCTCTTCTGCTGATCTTGTTCTTAATTTTCTTCCTTTGATACTGAAGAGTAGATCTCGGGGAAGCTCCGATCTAGCAATGTTTTTATTCCTTCTCGACAGGTCAGCCAAATCTCCATAGTTAAAACTAAAATCCAAAAGATATTTCAGGACGTGTTTCAAAATCCCTCCAAATCTGAAGGTCCCCACAACTCCAATCTCCTCCTCACCCAGGTCCAGGTCCCAAAGGTCAGTAGAAGAAGAAGAAGAAGAAGAGTTTGGATTTGATATCCCGCCTTTCACTCCCTTTAAGGAGTCTCAAAGCGGCTAACATTCTCCTTTCCCTTCCTCCCCCACAACAAACACTCTGTGGGGTGAGTGGGGCTGAGAGACTTCAAAGAAGTGTGACTGGCCCAAGGTCACCCAGCAGCTGCATGTGGAGGAGCGGAGACGCGAACCCGGTTCCCCAGATTACGAGACTACCGCTCTTAACCACTACACCACGCTGGCTTATGCAGTAAGTCCCTGCATAAGGTGATCTGTCCAACTTTCCTTCTCCAGTCCAAGCAGGGCTCCAATCCTCAAAATCTGACTTTCTCTAAATTCAATCATAGAAGGCAACAACTTATAGTCATCAAATTGCCTCTGTAAGGCTGGGGCTCTCTCCCTCTCCACCTGTATTACTTTAGGTTCAACAACAACAACTTTCTCCCTCGCCTTCTCCACAGTTTGCCATGTCAAAGTAGGTTCCTGTATCGATTTCTGAATAGTTTCTGTATAGATGTTCACTTTTTGGCCCAAATTATTCACTTTTTGTCCCAAGTTATCAATTTTAATAGTCATCACAACCGTCTTCTTGTGGAGCTGTTCCAATGAATCACTTATCTTACATAGTGCAATCACTAAGGCTTCTTCTGTCGACATTCTTAACCAATCCAAGGTCAATCCCTGGTACTCACGTTTTTTATCTTGCAGCTGGAGAATCCCCCAGCTCAACTCTTGTAACAGTTTCAAAGGCTCCCTCTAGAGGGAAACAATTTCTATTTGTATCAATCCTTTTAAGCACAGTTCAAGCAATAAAATTAGTTTCAATTTTCAGTTACTTTTACTCCTTTTTAAACGCAGAAGGAGACAATGGAAGCAATGTATTTCTCTTATTTAACTAGCTGTCAACAAACATTTTATTCACAGTCAATGAACTTTCCCAAAACGTCAGTCTTACTAGCAGCCCGTTTCCAGGTTCAGAGCGGTGGTAATTTAACTTTCTTCACTCTCTCCTGCAGGCTTACGCAATCCAAAATTTCCCCCCTCTTCTCCTGCTTCCAAGGGAGGTTTAATGATTTTAGCCGATGGAAGTTTAATCCTTTACAGAGGACTTTCCAAGACTTTAGCTTACAAGCTCTTTGCTTCAGTCTATTTACAAAAGGGGAAGGCGGACTTCCTGTTTGAAACCTCCCCGTTTCGGTGCCAAATTAAGACGTTTAAAAATCCAATTTTCCGTTCTACTCACGGGTAGTTGTTTAAGATCAAATTGTCCACAGGAAAAAGCCAGCGCTCTCCGACAACAGCAATGCGGCTTCACTCCGTGAAAGAAGCAGTCAATTCGAAGCACCGCGCCACTCACCCCACATCGCACTGGATCCCTGAAACCGGGTCTCCCCGCGAGTAGGGGAGAAGCAAAAAGTGCCAGCCGAATCCCATGTTCACAGGCTTCTCCCGCCTGTGATTTTTAGTGGGTCTCCGCCTTCACCGTGGCGGCCAGACCCTGATTTCCACGGGGCTAATTCCTCCCAATCAGAGGAATTCCGCCATTGCCGGAGGCGCCAACCTGGAAGTCCTATGGCTATGGCTTTAGTAGAAATGTTATAAGGAGTTAAGCATAAATAAGTATTATAGTATTAATGGAAAATAAGGTTAAAATAAGTTAAGATAATTATATGACAGAAAATAGAGAAAGATGGAAAGGAATTGCTGAAACAATTAATAGAAGTGGAACACAAAAAGGGAGGTGAGAGGAGGTCGATGAAACAAGGGAATGAAAGATAAGGCATTGAAATGGTATGATGTATGTTTTTAAATTGTTTTTGCTTTGTTTTGTTTAGTCTAATGTGTTAATGTTGCGTTGTGTATTGTTTATATATGGTATTGTATTGTTTTTTCTTTCTTTTGCTTCTTTTTTTCTTTTTTCTTTTTTGTAAGGTTTAAAAGTAATAATTTTTTTTTTTAAAAAAAAAAAGAAAGAAAATAGTGAGGGGATTCTGTCCAGATTGCCAAAGATTGCGTACAGCCTAATTTGAACATCTCAGGGGATTTGTTTTCGGTATTGTCCGATTCTTGGATTCTTAAAGAACACAGGTGTCTTGATACTTATCCATTTCTCATCTCTGGCTTCCCATTAGATGTGTTGTGTTGGCCGAATAAGAGCAAGTTATGTAACTGTGCGCTCTCTTTAAATGTAGGACTACTGTGTGTGGATCCCAGAGTCTGGAGCTGATTAAAAATTAGCACAAGCAAAACAAGACATAGGAGGAGGCATTCTTGCAATCGCTTTACGAAAAAGTTTGTTCCTCCAAGAATATTAGCATTTGAACAGCATTCATTGAATTAAAACCAGGCCAGCAGAACATATGGCACTTAGATTTCTCCTGGATGAGGTCATTGTAAACTGTGATCTCTCCAAGTAGAGTTTTTCCCCCTTACAGACATTTACACACCATCTTCAGACTTTAGACATGATATGCAGAATGAAATTATTACTCTCCCAGCCCTTCATGCAGTCTCAATCCTCTTCTCTCTACTCCATTCTGGCAGGACATTCACAGTATTCTGGAATTGCTGGCAGACTAATGTTGGATATCACCCTTTTCATACCCCATTTTGTGCTGTCTTCAGCTGCTTATGTAGAAACTAACTACAAGCTGAGTTCATGGTTAATTAACTTTATTTCTTATGAGACCAGGGAGTTTGCACAGAGTAGTAACAAACTTCTCCAGTAACTCGTCCCTAAAATCAGCCTCCATACCTGAGGACGGGAAAGTGGCTAATGTAACATCATGGGAGATCCTGGAAACTGCAGTCCAGGTGATTAATGTCTTCCCCAGGTAAACTAGTGGAAAGTATTGTTAAATATAAAATAGACAAGCATATACAAGTACATGCCTTCCTGGAGCAGAACTTCTCTTAGAGTTCTTTGAGCATGTCAACAGGCATATAAAGGTGGAATAGTTGACATAATATGCATGGACATTCAAAAAGCAGTTGACAAAGTACTTCACCAACAACTCCTGAGTAAGCTTAGGAAGCAGCAATGCTTCTGAATACCAGTTGCTGGACACTACAGTGAGGAAGACTGCTCATTCTAGTGCTCAGATCCTGCTTCCAGGTTTTCTACAGGCATCTGATTGGTCACCGTGAGAGCAGGATACTGCACTATTATCCAGCAAGCTCTTCTTATGTTAAAACAGCTTATAGAAGCAACCATCCTTCCTACCAGCAAATCCTCCTTCCTCATCTGTTATTTTATTAGACAATTTAATCTTCAGAATGGCCACATGAATATCCTGTATAAGGTGTGGGATGGAAAAACGTGCCGTACTAAAGCTTATCAGTCATTTGGAATCCATATGGTGCCTGCTAATGAAATTCAGCTAGGCACATTCACTGTACAATACTTAATGTCATATCAGAGATGTAAAATGTCTAGACATTTTGGAGTTATCTTTTTATTGTGTGTGTGTGTTTCTGTGTGTGTGTCTAATTGTTCAATTTTGGAAGGACCCAAAATCTTTAAGGACCCAAGCCTGCTGTCTTTTTTTGCACAAAATCTGTGTAATCATTAAAATAATTAAAAAGCATGTGTACAACTATTCCCAGGTAAACTAGTGGAAAGTATTGTTAAATATAAAATAGACACAGGTGTCTATAAATAGGACGCAGGTGGCGCGCCTAGGGCTTGCCGTTCGAAAGGTCGGCGGTTCGAATCCCTGCGGCGTGGTGCGCTCCCGCTGCTCGGTCCCAGCGCCTGCCAACCTAGCAGTTCGAAAGCACCTCCAGGTGCAAGTAGATAAATAGGGACCGCTTACCAGCGGGAAGGTAAACGGCGTTTCCGTGTGCGGCTCTGGCTCTGGCTCTGGCCCTGGCCAGAGCAGCGATGTCACGCTGGCCACGTGACCCGGAAGTGTCTCCGGACAGCGCTGGCCCCTGGCCTCTTAAGTGAGATGGGCGCACAACCCCAGAGTCTGTCAAGACTGGCCCGTACGGGCAGGGGTACCTTTACCTTTACCTTTCACAACTATTCCCCCCATCCCTCTTAGCAAAAGGAGCCGCAACCCCCAAAATCTAGATAAAGCATGAAAAGAAGGAATTAACTCTTTTATGCCTGGTGCCAGGTGAAACATAAACCCATTGCACAATTGAAAAGACCCTCACCGATGGATAATTAATTGATTAATTAATATATATACTGCCCTATACCTGCAGGTCTGAGGGTGGTTCACAGAATAAAATAATAATATAAAAAAGAAATAACTCGGCGTTAAACTTATTTCCAAAGGTTTTTTTTTTTTAAAAAAAAAAAAGATTCCCACATCATTCCTTAATCTCAGCAAGAAGTGAGATTTTTCTCTGACCAGATCTACTCACAACAAAAACAACCCTTACTCTTCATTATACCTATAATACCATATGCATATACATTCCAGGTTTCCCAAAGTTACCAGAAAATAACAGATTAATATAAGAATGCTTGCAACTGTATAAAAAATGTATGCATTAATATCCATAAAATTATGCTGTAAAAATATAACATGTCATGGGGCATAGCTCCCTTACCGATATTATACATATATGTCTTTTTGCATATGGTTAGTTGGGATTTTTTTAAAGGCAATAATGCACAAGCGAATTAGACATAAACAGCTGTTTGATACAAGAGGCAGTCTGATGTGATCAAAACTCAGGTCAAAATCGCCGAATTCCTTGTACAAATCCATTTAAAATAGCCATCCCTACTGTCCTCTGACTCCAGATGGCGGGAGGACATGGAGAAGATGATTACAATAACTTTTAAAAGCATGTGATTTTACTTACACAATTTAGCAACATTTTTAATCTAGGCAGAAGATGGAAGGGAGGTGATTGAAGGGAAGCAGTGCACTGAATTGCTGCACCTATGAGTCTATATACACAGTCATACATATTGCAGTCAAGATGCACCTACTCTTCTCCCAGGGCTGGGGTGGGGATAGCTCAAAAACAGAGCACATGCTTTGCATTCAGGAAAGGCTGTAGCTCAGTGATAGAGTATCTGCTTTGCGTACAGATGGTCCCTGGTTCAATCCCCAGCATCTCCAGTTAGGGCTGGAAGTGATTACCTCCCTGAATTATTGGGGAACCACTGCAAGTCAGTGTAGGCAATACCAGGGTGAACCAATGGTATGACTTTGTATAAGGCTTCTTCCTCTGTTCGTAGCAGTAGCAGACAACACTGTGGGGCAACAGCACTCACCTGACCTCCCAGCAGCTGAATTGCTGCTGCTTATTGGAATGGGAGGAGCAAAGTGGTAGAGAGGTCAGTGCAGTGCAAACATCCAGCAAAGCCAGTCCAGCAAAACTGTGGGTTCCTTTACATTGCACTGAATTCCCTGAATAAAGGAAACATGAAGAATTTTAGCGCATCGGTGTGAAAATGAAGAAAACTCTGAAAGTTAACATAGGGATGAGATTTACTAAGGACAAAAAATAGGAAATGCCCCTGGTAAGAGCAGTTGGAGCACATCTTTTACAAATGACCTGGCCGTTGATTTTTAGCCATTTGGAGATGGTAAACCAAAGTGAAACCTCACGCTCAGCCTGTACTAACATGACAGTTTTACGTTCACAGGGTAAGGCAAAGCAATAATCTGGTGGTTAAAGAAGAGGGCTGAGAGACAGACCACTGTGATTCTATTCCCTGCTCTGCTACAAACTTCCTCTGTGCTTAATACTTCCCATCTGCAAAATCCTAGCCTCCTGCCCATGGCTGATGTGAGACCAAATTAATTCATGTTTGTACAGTGCATATGGATATATTTGGATTCCCAAGTGAAGGCAAAGAATGATTATTATTATTTCCATAGCAACAGGCAGTGTTATCAAAAGTACAATTTTATGGTTTTGTTGTGGGATATCACCAAAGGACTGAAGAAGTCTTAAATGAAAAACCCACCTGCAACACAGAAGGCAAGTTATTAAAAAACTACTTCTATTCCCACCCCACCCCAGCTGCATGCAGCTAATGCCATACTTAATTATTTTTTTAAATATCAGTTATTTCTATAATAAGAAGTGATGAAAGATGGAATCATATTACGAGACCAAAGCTATCAGACCCATAGCCAATGATTCCTCTTTGTCTGCCACTTAGTGCTGACTTTACACATCACTCCAGCAATGTGGATGCCAGCTGAAATCAATGTTTAATGGGTCCTCCATGCTACTCGTATATAACGAAGCATGACTTGCCCTGTGTATCTGCCATATTATCAAATGACAGCATTGAGATACATGTGCACATTCCCCTCTTGAGTCACTCTTGTTGTATTCACATGGCAGTTCGTTACATTTTCCCAACATTTCCCCAGCTGTTCATTTCTACATTATATTTGAGCTTTCACACGATGGAAAAGTCACTTCTGGAACTATAGTGCAAGTTTAGCACACATTTACATATTATTTGCAATTGGATTCCCCACCCCCCAAAAACAACTAACACAGAAATGTGTACTAAACTTGCACTGTATTCCACTATAGTTCCAGAAGTGGCTTTTCCATTGTGTGGAAGCTCAAATATAATGTGGAACTTAACAGTCATGAAAATGGAATGAACTGTCATGTGAATGCAGTCTCTGTCATTATCCTCATAGTATGCAAAAGTCATCTCTCAGAAAGTATTTCAACCAGGCTTCACAAAGCTGCTGTAACATGTAGAGAAGCAATCTTTTTCAAAAATGGGACCCAACTAAAGCCCAAACATAAACTATGGAATCATCATCTTCCTCTTCCTCCTTAACATGCATGAATTGGCACCAGACCTAGAGGGTATCTGACACAGTGCCAATGATGCCCCCCAACACCTGACCAGATCAGGGCCCAACTATGTTAGTGGTAGCTGCAGTAGTAGCAGTAGTCACATGCTTTCTCTGCCACAACTGCGGCTTGGGTGAAAACAGGACTCACTACCCTCCACCAGGTCCCCAAACACATTTCAGTGGTGGACTGATGGCGGCTTTTTTAAAAAAATGGGAGCTAATACTCTCCCATCTGTGGTGGCCAACTGCCAAGTGACCCCCACAAATGCAATGCCTGTGAAGAGAACCTGAGCTTACAGGGTTAAACAGCTCAGAGTGTACGCCCTGCCTACCAGTGGGAGGGGGGAGATTTTGCGTCATTTCCGAGAGTCTCCAGCCTTTGTTCTTTTTCTCTACTTTCGTTTTTGAGGAGAGAGGACGTGTTTTCACGATGCTGTTCGCTGTGAGATAATGGATAGTCCGCTGTAAATAAAACTGCTTTTAGCTGCTAAGATCCTGAGTGGACTTTGTTTGGGCACACTGAAGAAAGCACTGAAGAAGTTTTTGCAGCTTTCTCTTGCGCTGCTGAGCTCTGCTGTTGCTCAGAGGCTTTGGAATGTGGCCTTTGAAGTCCGGAGGCCTGTCTGCGCAGCCGAAGCGGGCTGGACGCCAGGACTTATCTGAGTAATAAATTTTCTTCAGAATGCCCTGGCCCACTGATTCATAAAATTTTCATAGATCTATAGTCATTCCAAAACTATAGATTGATGAAATCAGCAAATTTCATAGATCTATGGCTGCCATTCAATAGAGGCACTGCTCAGTGCTGTCTGCTGCTGCAAATCATCTAGAAGCCCAGCAGATAGGACAGTGAGAGGTCCTTCCAAGTCTCTGGGGCCTTCAGGCTGTGCCCAAATGCTAGCACCTGTCCTGCTGTATACAACCCACCTTTGGCCAAATCATGACTCATTTGTAGGTCCTGACACAACAACTGTGGGCCATTAACATAGACAGTCACCACAGATGAAGCATATGACTGTCTCATTCATGACTACCAGTGGTTTTTGTTATGCATCACATAACAAGAGGTCATCTGGCTTGTTCAACACAAGCAGATTAAAGGGGGGGGGGGAGTGGGAAAATGTCCACCATGTGCATCACAGTGTATGAGCTCTCACCAAAGGGCAGTTGTACAAATAGAAGGCAGACACGATTTCCCTATCTACACTTGATGCTCTATACTCATTCTCCTTTTCCATTGCTGCTTTCTTTGTGGAGGTTATGTTCTATTTTCTATCACATATTTCTTGATTCCACAACAGAGTAGCAAATGCTCAGATTTCTAAAGGAATCTAGTATTTTTGGAACTTTACCATCTTCTCAAGTCCTGATACACATGCATGATGGGTTATACTTTATTCTTTCTAGATATTTTTTACTCTAGTCTACCAAAATGCACTCAGAGAAGGCTTGCAAAATTTATAATAGAATAGAATACAAAACAAAATTGGCAATAAATCCAAAGCAGGACAACAAAAACAAAAGACTTCTGTAAGAAAACCCTACTCAGAAGGGATAAATCACTCTCAGTAGACTCAGAAATCAGCTGAAAAACAGAAATATCCCCCTTCCACCTCATCAGAAAATAGAGTTCTATCATCAGATTCCCAACTCCAAACCTAACTGGGCAACTTTGTGCCTCAATGGAGTTGGCCAGATCAGTAGGATGAAAGCAGCGAAGGGGAACTTTCTCTGTCTTGGGCTAAAACCTGAGCCACGGAAGACATTTGGAGACCACAATACTATTTGCGATGAGCACTATGAGATTCTTATTTCTACTTCTGGAACTATGAAATTTAGTGGCATCACTAATAATAATAATAATAATAATAATAATAATAATAATAATTACCACAACCAACCCTGAGAGACAAGACAATTTGGTGGTAAAGGAAGAAATGTAGCTCAGTGGTAGAACACCACTTTGTTGATAATACTGAGGTAGATGAACCCATGGTCTGAGCTGGTACAAGATGGCTTCCTTTGTTCCTGATAGCCACCTTGATGACTCTATTTTTGTCCAAAGAACCATAGTTCAGTGGTAGAGTACATGCTCTGCATGTTCAATCCCTAGCATATCCAGATAGGGCTGGGAAAGAGTCCTTGTCTGAAACTCTGGAGAACTGCTGATAGTCCGTGTTAACAATATTGAGCGAGATGGGCCAATGGCCTGATATGGTAAAAGGCAGCTCCTGACTCATATAAGGCAGTTGGTATTAGGTAACTTCCTATGTTCCTATAGCCTACTAGAAACAATGACTGCTCTTTGCTTGTGATAGCAGTGCAGTATGCTGTGGGAGCAAATATAGGACAAGTGTGTTGTTTCTAATGAGCTTATAATATTCTGATGTTACCCAGCAGATCGTCATTCCACACTAAGTGACTGTTTGGATAACATACCAGCTGTGCATGCATGTTTGTTTCTGTTCAGAAACTTTTCCTTCTAAAGTTGGCAGTCCTGTGCTTCACGGGAGTTGTTATGTTTATGAACATTGCTTAAGTTAAGTCCCGTCTGTGGCCAAATATGTAGACTTTGTTTAAAGACAGATACTCTGTGGCGCACTATGATTAAAAAGTCATTTGTTTCAATTAAAACAATGTGATACTGGGAGCTTGTGCCAGTGAAACAAGACCTGTATTCTTAAGTGTTGATTCCAGAAAACTCTCTCATGAATATGCTACCAGTATTCTCATGGTAAGTCTTGACCCCTGGGGACCAGGCCTTGCAGCCCAGCAGGACCATTCTGTTGATTAAGGATGGAAGTAGCTCAATGACACAGAAAACATGTGATGTGGTGGGACATGGGTGAAGAGTGAAGAACCTTTGCCCACCTATCACTTTCTTTCATCTCTCCTCTCCAAGTGCTTCCCCCTAATACTCAGCTCAAGAAGTTGGGAAAATGAGCTGCAGGGAGCCAAACGTTGGCTTCGCTCAGAATGGCACTGCAATTTTTAAAAAGGAGGAAAGTTGCTGTCAGCTTCTCTCTTTGAACTTGCACATTTGCATGACCCCAGTAAGTTATTGTTTGACTCACCATGTTATGAAAACAAGGCAACTGTCTCAACTCTTTCTTTTTTCAGTGCTCAGTGTATTTGAATCACAGAACCATTTCCCCCCTTCCTACTTCAGATGACAAAAAGACAGAATATAGCACAGCTTCTGTGCAACATTGATATAAATTAATGAACTTTTTAGTAATAGGAATGTCAGTTTTGTTCATGGTTTGTTCGGGGTTTGGTTTTTAAAGCACACAGACCTTCCATATTTCCAGTTCATCTGGTGGTCCATTAGGACTTTCAAAGTCTGACTTTCAAAGCATACAATGTTCCTAAAAGCCTAACCTGTGGTGTTTTACATGGCCTGTAAAATTATAAACACGACCAAGTACATTTTTATCATATTTTATAAAAAGAAGCACACCCCATTCCTAGGCTTCCTTTGCCAAGTCTCAAACTGGAATGAATTTTTACAGCTGAGTCTGAAACCTCACAAAAAATGTTTTATATAATGGAAAAGTCGATGCAATCTTAATTATAGTGTTAGGAATGGCACCACTGTATTCTCCTGCTATATTAAAAAACATATTGAACACTTGCAAGTAAACATCAGCGAAAGTGTAAAGCAAAGATCATCTGCCCACCTTTTTCTTCATGCAATATGATTCCAAGACAAACATGGATGTAATCTAAGGCTGTGTTGAAAATGGTCTCAAGCGTCCTTTTTGCTCCTTACCAAACACATGTTTGGTAAGATGTTAACTAGGTAAGATGTTAGCTTTGGTAAGACGATTTGCTAAGATGTTAGCTGTGCACTGCTTTTCAAGATGAAAGTAAGGACAAAAGCACCCTCATTGTGATTGTCTGCAAATACCTGAACAGTGATCTGGAGATAGCATTTGAGTCTTCTTTAGGCATTATTGGCTAACTTCACAAGAATGGCAGCCACTAAGGTTTCTAGAATTGATTTGGTTGCAACGTTTGCCACAAGTTGCATGAGCTGTCCAGCTACTCTGGTCCTCTCAGTTTATTTGCACTTCCAGGTCAATTCAACTAGCCTTTATCTCTCCTTATATCAATCGACAAGGGAGTGGAGACAAATTAATTATAGCAGACTGCATTCTCCAAGTGTTAGTGACATTATGGAGTTTTTCTGATACTTCATGAATGACTTAGTGCTGTGGCCATCCCAATTTCACCCCACCACATTATTTTGGAATTGTTTGCTCCACAAATGCTTATTTCTCTAGTTATCTTTGCAGCCACCTCCCTTACTATCTGACACTTGTAGGTGCACTTCCCAGTGGTAGTACTGCTGGGCTCCAACCCTTGCCAAAATGCATAGTAGTTTCAATCTTCAGTCGCTCCCACTCTTGAATTTTTTGGTGACTTTCAAAATATGTACCACACCACCATTAACCAGTGATGCTGCCATGTTCTGTGCCTTTGTACACCTTTGCCAGGTGTTCTGTGCTACATGAGATATGCCCATCTACCACACTTTACTGTCATTCTTTGCAGTAGTCAGTGAGCAGAAGAAGCAGAAGCAGTAATGGTAAGAAAGCCTGGGCAGAAGTGGGAATCTGGGGTTTCAGTTGCATGGCAAAGGAAACAATTGATATGGGAGGAAGAACATACAGCGGTACCTCGGGTTAAGTACTTAATTCGTTCCGGAGGTCCGTTGTCAACCTGAAACTGTTCTTAACCTGAAGCACCACTTTAGCTAATGGAGCCTCCTGCTGCTGCTGCACCTCCAGAGCACGATTTCTGTTCTCATCCTGAAGCAAAGTTCTTAACCTGAGGTACTATTTCTGGGTTAGTGGAGTCTGTAACCTGAAGCATATGTAACCTGAAGTATATGTAACACAAGGTATCACTGTATCGTGATGGAAAATAACATTTCCATGGTGGGAAGTTGTGTAGGGTGTGTGTCTTTGTTTCCACAATTTTACCCTTTTATATGGTTTGGTATGTATTGTGGTGTTTTATGCATTCTGACTTGCTGTTATTTTTATTGATTATAGTTCAGTAATGGTTAAGAGGGATTTTCTGTTTAATTCTTATTTGCTGATATTTTATTGTGTACTCTTATATTCTAATTGGAATATTACTTTATTTGATCTAAGTTGTTTATTTTAAAGTTATGCTTTTATTATGACTTTTTTTGTACTGGATCAGATTGTTATAAGGTATGTGATCTTTGCTGTATCTTTTTTTGTTTCTTCAGTTTGCAAACCGCCTTGTGTCTAGTAATGTAGAAAAGCAATATACAAATTAAAAGTGAAGTGAAGTGTGGAGAACTACAGGCTGTGGATCATAATACTGCCCCCCCCCCAGCCTCTGTATCTGGCCTGTAGGATCCTCCATAGGGCATTCCCCCTCCTCAGAGGCCTATTCTGCTCTTTCCTCTTTTACCTGGTTAAAATGTGTCCTTGAACTGTGACAATGCTTCTTGCTTCCGCGGGTGGAGGGGTATGCATATGTGTGTAAAAGCCTCTGGTTTTTTGAATGCCTGGAATGTACGCTACTATACAAAAGTAAGAGTCACATCCATTGCTCTATCTCCTATGAACTCAAGTTCTGACCGTTGTTAGCATGCAATAACCAGAAGATTCCCCCAAGAAAATGTGGCCCCTGTCCTGAAAATAGTTCCCTATTCCTGCAGTAGTGAAAGCAGAGGCAGCCAGGAGGACAGAGTTCTGCATTTAGCTCGTTAGAAAAAGGAATTTCAGAGGGTATAGTTCCCACCCCCCCACTCATAGCTGTCAACCTTTCCCTTTTCTTGCAAATAATCCTATTCGGAATAAGGGAATTTCCCTTAAAAAAAAGGGAAACGTTGACAGCTATGCCCCCACTCCTATAGCACAATGGCATGACAATCCACACCTGCCAAACTCCTCTTTTCTACACTGTGAACTGTACGGGAAGTCTCTCTCTCACTATTCAGGAGGCAATGAAGTGTGGAAATGTGGAAAATGGCAGCAGCTCAGTGTCAACAGAGGCACCTGACTTCAGGGATATAGCATGTAGAATATAGCATTGTAGATCCAAAATACCAACGAAATAAAATTTTAGTACAATGCAGATGTCCACAGTTAACTACACCTGAATAAAATAGCACATTCCTCCCTTTTTTCTGTGACTTCCTATCCCTGCATGTAGCTGCTTCACAGGCATTGGCACTGCATCAACAGCCCTGTTGTTCACACCAGCCAGAGCAGATGGTGGGAAGTCTGTAAGGCAAGCCCCTTCACTGCAGCAGCTCCAAGGCTGGTGCTGTGAATAAGCCCAGATCAGGCCTACTGGCATCACATGACAGCAGCAGGGTCTGCACCAGATCCAGTAGATCATGTGCTGTCCCCACAATACCACAAAATGGTACAGTACATGAGTTTCTGCTAGCTACAGGGGTGCCACCAGCAGTAGCTTCTGCCTGTCCACCAGGTGAGCAGCTGCAATGGGGTGCTCCTTACCAGTGGAGAATCTCCAATGATGGTTGATTGATTTGATTATTTAATTATTTTCTATACCACTTAATATATAAAGAGTATCTCAGGTGTACAAAAAGCTGAAGCAACAGACGACTTACAAAAATGCCCAGTTACATATGAAAATGTTACAGTAATACAAAGTTACTAAATATAGGTAAAAAGGTAAAGGATCCCTGGATGGTTAAGTCCAGTCAAAGGTGACTATGGCATTGTGGCGCTCATCTTGCATTCAGGCTGAGGGAGCCGGCATTTGTCCACAGACAGCTTTCCAGATGATGTGGCCAGCATGACTAAACTGCTTCTGGTGCAACCAGACACCGTGACAGAAACCAGAGCACATGGGAACACTGTTTACCTTCGTGTCGCAGCAGTACCTATTTATCTACTTGCAGTGGCGTGCTTTGAAACTGCTAGGTTGGCAGGAACTGGGAGAGAGCAACAGGAACTCACTGCTGACCTTCTGATCAGCAAGCCTAAGAGGCTCAGTGGCTTAGACCACAGTGCTACATGCGTCCTTTTACTAATATTTATATATAAATCAATATAGATTCATTTTCCTTCTGACACACCCTCCCTCTCAGCCTCTGGGTTCCCACCCAAGGTCCAGAAAAACCTCTCAGCTCACCCACAAAAGTCTCACACTGAGAAGAGTCCTGGAAACAGCAGACCATTGCTCTAGTCTTTCACTCTAGGCTTGCTTTTATGGGCAGGCCCAAAGTGGATGCTAGTTCCTCAGGCTGCCCACAGCTGTGTCCCATTCAGCTGCACTCCCAACACCCAGTTCCACGTTTGTTGAGCTCTCCCACTAGTGGAGAATGGTGGAGTCCAGCTTGGCAGGGGGACACATCCAATCCATCCAAGTCCCCTCCAGCATCACAGATCAGAGGCTGGGTTTGCTTTGACTACTGCCCAATTGTGCAAGGTGGCTGTGTGTATAGTACAGGTTTGGGAACAAAGTTTCTCATGCTAGCCCTCTCCACACACAAGGCATTTATCCCAAAATAAATGCAAATTTGAGTGGGATGACGAGGCAAGGAGGAAACAAATAAGCTGGACCTGTGGCAACACTTCTCATAATATCTGTCTACAATTCAACATTGTATTTTCCAGTTTATCTCTTGATAATCCAATAGTAATACACATGTCATGATCATCACATTCCTCAACAGACCTCAAAACATCCCCCCACTCTCTTAGATATTGCTGCAGCTGTGTTTCAACAGCTTGCTGGGAAATGCCAACGTTACTTCTGAGTCTCAGTTTTACACCACGGGTGGGTGTGAATAACAATTTCTACATATTGCGCTGACAGTTTAAAACTAAACTATACATCTGTTGCAAGCAAGCAGCTAGGCTTTGATAGCACCGGCACATCTGGCCATAAAGAACAGTGTTATGAGACGTATCAGAGGCAGCTAGTCAAACAACAGGTAGCATCTTGAGAAGGGATGAGAAAGACATTTCAAACAATGTTCTGTCCAATAGCAGCCCATGTGGTGGGGCACAGCTGTAGAGCCATCCTCCCAACATGAGCATCTCTGCAGTTTACCTGGATGGGTATGGGGCAGGGATGCACAGGCACACAAATGGGGGCACTGGATTAGTTCTGTTGGTGCACCAGTACAGCCCTGACTTCACCATCACCCAGCCTCACACCATCTTTGTCCAGTTGAGCTGCAGTGATCTTGGCTGTGAGTCCAGGAAAACGTGATCCCTGACTTGCTGGTCTTTTCCCACCTGGTCTGGGAGGGTGGAGCCCTGACTGACTACAGCTACAAAAAGCTGAGGCTGCTGAACAGACTCTTAGTCTGGATATTATTTAGGGGTGTTTTTTGTTGATGCAGGGGGTGGTGGTGTTGCAGTTATTGACATTATTTTTTTCTATTTTGCATCCTATTATTATTTATGTGGAAATAGTTCACTTTGGCTGTGTATTCTTTGAAAGTTTTCTTTATTGTTTATGACTACTTTTGTTATGCTGTAATTGTGTATTTTTTATGTTGTAAGACGCCTTGAGCATGGTTTGAACTATGGGAAAGCGGCATACAAATAATAATATTACTATTATTAAATTTGTATACCACCCTTCATCCGAAGATCTCAGGGCAGTTCACAGCTTAAAAATACAAAATAAAAACACAAAAATACACAAGAACAAAGTCAAAGACACATTTAAAAGGACATAGAATGTTAATCAGCCAAAAGCCTGGTTGAAGAGGAATGTTTTCACCTGGAACTTCAAGGTGCATAATTAAGATGTCAGGCAAACCTTCCTGGGGAACCAATGCAGAAAAGGCCCATTCTCATGTTGTTACCCCTCAGACCTCATGTGGAGAAGGCACACAAAGATCGGTCTCAAATTATGATCGCTAGGTCTGAGTCAGTTCATATGAGGAGATGTGGTCCTTGAGATATTGTGGCCCTGAGCTGTTTAAGGCTTTATAGGTCAAAACCAGCACTTTGAATTGGGCCCTAAATGGCACTCTTAAGAAATAATTGCAGCACACAGCTGTATGTTTCAAGGGAAACACAAGTCAACACATTGATCTCAATCTTAATTCAAAATTATTTCCAGATAGTTTTCTGATGCCTGCTCTGGGGCTTTGCCTTTGGCAGAATGGAACATCCTGGAACTTTTCGATAGATCCTAGACAGCTAACAGGAATGAACTCTGGAGGCTACAGCCATCCCTCTGCGATGTTTTTCTGCTGTGGTCCTGAGTAAAACAAACACAGCAATAAATTCTTTCTGATTATAGGGGATATTTTAAATAAATTAAATGTTGAAAAATGGGCAAGAATTTCTGCCTGTCTCTTGTGGTGTAATGCTTCATTGTCTACAGGAAATGTGAATTCCCCTTGAAAATATTATTTCAGTTGTTTTCTAGAGGGTATAAATTGAGCCAAATTCATTTCTAACCAAACACAGCCTAAGCCTTTGCTATCTCACATGGACATGATCATTTGCAACCATTGCTTATTTAAGCTCTTACATGGAGTGTTAAAAATGTTAAGTCTACACACAATCAAAATTCTCACATGCAGCAGTACACAGAGTGGCTGATAATCCTGTCCAAAGATGTTGCCTGTAAAAGGTTGAAACTGTCTTGAGATCAAGACACCAAAACAGTTAAATACCTGTTTTTCACATTACTTTCTAATATTGGTCCTTTCTTTTTAATTCCCAGACTGTGCAATAAAATCTTGACATGAAGTCATTGCTTAAGCATGAAAATAAACACTCTTAGGCTACATACCAGTTCTTTAAAGGATTAATCTTTGTTTTAAGGAATTGCCACTTGCATGGATAAAGAACAGTCTGTATGTGTATTTTGACATATGCCAAAATACCAGATTATACTGACGATTTCAAAAACAGCTTTATTATGGCTTTAGTTATATGGAATGTACACTTTGCATAAACAGAACATAAGTGATAAAATACCTTTTGAATAATTTAAGAAGTTTAATAAAAGAAAAGGTGTGTTCATTATTGGCGGCTTGTTGTTGGAACTTGTCTCGATCTTGGCCTATAGCACTGCAAATAAGTGTACAATTCATTTCACACAGCCAATGGTGCTTTCAGCTTTTGTTGCTCAAACAACGGCATCCTAAGGCACATATAGCAAAGAACTTTTCAAAACCTAGTGGTTTTTGTGATATAGCATGGGTGTCTACTATTCAAAAGACAAATAATTTGTTATTATTCATAGAATCATAGAACTGTAGTGTTGGAAGGGATCCTGAGGATCATCTAGCCCAACCCTTTGTAATGCAGGAATATGCAGCTGGACCATACGGGGATCAAACCTTTACCCTTGGCATTATCAGCACCATACTCTAACCAACAGAGCTATTCAATAAGCAATCTCATAGGACATGGCCAAGCCTAAAGGAGTTATTTCAGTCTCAACCATTGAGAAAATGCACTCAGATCATCTCATCCAAATGCTGATACAGTGGTACCTCGGGTTAAGTACTTAATTCATTCCCAAGGTCCATTCTTAACCTGAAACTGTTCTTAACCTGAAGCACCACTTTAGCTAATGGGGCCTCCTGCTGCAGCCTCACCCCCGGAGCACAATTTCTGTTCTCATGCTGAAGCAAAGTTTTTAACCTGAGGTACTATTTCTGGGTTGGCGGAGTCTGCAACCTGAAGCGTCTGTAACCTGAAGCATATGTAACCCAAGGTACCACTGTATTAGAATTGCTTGGAGACAAGGAAGTCCCATGAAGTACAATGGAACTTATTTCAAAGTAAGGATGCTTAGATTTGCAACCTACATCAAGTCCTTTTTTATGTTTAAACACTGTCTCACTGCAGTCAAGTTTTTAGAGCATGTCCATGCCACAGAACAGCTGTTCCCAATTAGCTATGTACTGCGAACCCCTTGTTTTTCAAAAGCCAAGCCATGGACCCCCTACTTTTGAAATTTTTGGTATATCTATGGTAGTTTTTGTTATACGAATGATGCCACCGACCTCTTGGGTGGGATACGCAGACCCCCTGGGATCCATAGACCACCAATTGGGAACCATTGCCACAAAACATAGGAGGCTGCCTTCTATTGAGTCAGAGCAGTGGTCCATCAAGCTCAGTCATGTCTACATTGACTTCAGCAGCTCTCCACGGTTTCAGACTGGAGTTTCTCCCAGCCTTACTTGGAGATGCCAGGAGTTGAACCTATGACCTTCTGCGTGTAAAACAAATACTCTGCCACAGAGATGTGAGCTTCCCCCAAATTAAATTAATACAAAGAACTGTGCATTCCATAAACTAGCGTGAAGAATTGTACATTCACCGGCATTCATAGAGGAGACTGCTGTAAATGTGGAAGCACATCTGTCTGCTTATTCTAGCGCTGTAGTCGTGTATCACTTGTTCCTGGCAGAGTGGAAAGAGTAAGACGGCGTGTGCTGTCGCCGACTGTTCCATGGATAAAGATAGAACTGCAGCCCTGGCAGATGAAATCTGGCATTGTTAGAGACCACTGAATTGCCAAGTAAAAAGGGTGACAACGTTTTCTGGGAAGCCTAAGCATACTCACAGCATGCAGCTGACAAAAATAATGTTGCAATCAAGATTAGGGCAAGAAGACATCGCTTGCAAGTATAGCTGCTCTGAAAAAAACAATGTAAGCTCTTTCACTGCACCACACAGCACAGAGCTACAGGAGCAACAGACACACAGAGAAAATGAATACAAGCACATTCAGTTGACCAATTTAACATTTCTGCCTGGTCCCATTTGGCAAGAAAAGTATGACCTCTCTATCCCTTTCATCAGATGTGCAGTGGTCTGAGTTCAAAGACCTGTTGCTATTTCTGCAGCAGAGTCCCAGTCTTCAGTGTCCTAGAGCTATCCAATCAACATGAATTCAGTGGCGTAGCGTGGGGGGGTGCAGGGGGGGCCGTCCGCACTGGGCGCAACATCTGAGGGTTAGGGTTAGGGGGCGCAAATCCACGGGTTAGGGGGCGCAAATCCATGGGTTAGGGGGCGCAAATTACTTGCCTTGCCCCGGGTGCTGACAACCCACGCTACGCCACTGCATGAATTTTTAAAGTTCCCACTCTTAGGGCTGATTGTAACCAATAAGATTGGAAGGAGGTGAGTCAGCCATTGAGGAATGGCTCCCAGGGTCATTCTGGAGAAGGCTTGCAAGAAGAACACCAAGGAAGAGTTGCTTTGTATGTTCCAAAACTAAGCATTTAGCAACACTGGAAACACAAGGTGTTTCAGATTCAAGAAAATGGTGTGCAATGGAACATGCAGCTTTTGTGCAATGGAACATCAAGGAAAACACAGCTTCAATCACTGTGAAATAAGGTGTTGGAGCACCCCAAATCATTTGCCCATGTATATGCACAGAAAAGACTAGATCTAGCTGAAAGGCAACACAATGAGATCTACATTGATTGTTGTACCGAATCCCTAATTATTATTCTTGCACAATTAAGATAATTACTGTATATTATTAGAAGGTTGCATGACTATAGAAGGTAGTGTGGTTTTAAAGAGAAGTGGCTGTGACTATTATGAAGGGACCCTGAACTTCTGAATGTGTCACTGCACTAGTGATCTCCCTGATATGCCCCTGATATCTCTCCTGGTATGCCCCGCAGAGGACCTTAAGGTCATGAATAACCATAGTTTAGAGGTCCCAGGCCCTAAGGAAGTCAGACGATCCTCCACCAGGGCCAGGGCCTTTTCAGTGATGGCTCTGACCTGGTGGAATGCTCTGTCCCATGAGACTAGGGCCCTACAGGATTTAACCTCCTTTCGCCGGGCCTGTAAGACAGAGCTATTCTGCCTGGCCTTTAATTTGAATTCAGCCTGATCTTTTATTTCCCTTCTCTTTCCTCCCCACTCTGGGACCCCACAGCTAATTCTCCCCTGGCCTCCTTGCTGGCCCAAATAGGACTAATTCAGCCAGCTAGCCCTGGTGACTATCTAATGTCTATTGGATGGATTTCCCCCAAATTGATTTTTGAACTTTGAATTTTATTGTTATTCATGTGTTTATACTGTATTTTATGCTGCTTCTATGTTGTATTACAATTAAATGTTTTAAATTTGTTGTTAGCTGCCCTGAGCCCAGTTTTCTGAACCGTGAAGGGTGGGGTATAAATAAAAAAATATTTATTTATTATTGATAAAGAGAACTGCATTGAAGAAAGCTGGTATGACCTATGAAGTCTGCAGTTTCATTCTTCCTTCATTAGAACCTATGAATGTGCTTTATATAGTCAACTGACTGGTTTCAGAGAGGATCTTTCCTAGCTCTACCTGGATATGGCAGTGATCAAGCCTGGGACCTTCTACCTGCAATGCAGTGTGTGGAGGTGTACTGTTTATTATTATTAAGTTGTGCTTACTGTGTTTTTATGCTGTAAACTGCCCTGTGACCTTTGAATCAAAGAATCATAGAATTGTGTATTTTCCCCCCCAAAATAATATTTATTACTTTTAAAAGGAAAAAAGACAGAAGAGAAAAAACAAACAAAAAAAGACAATACAATACAATATATAAACAATACAAAACACAACCTAAACCCATTAAACTAAATGCATTAAACTAAACTAAACCAAACCCACTCCCTAACCCTAACCCTAAATAAAACAAAACAAAAACTATTTAAAAAAAATAAAAAAGAAAATAATGCGTCCCCCCTTTTCGATACTCTTTCTTTCATTCCCTTGTTTCCTCGACCTCCTCTCACCTCCCTTTTTGTATTCCACTTCTACTAGTTATTTCAGCAAATCCTTTCCATCTTTCTCTATTCTCTATCATATTATAAATAACATATTTTTTTTAACCTTATTTTAACATTAAAACTAAAATACTTATATATGCTTAACTCCGTATAACATTTCTGCTAAATCCATAAAATATCTATCCACCATTTTTCTATCACTCATTAATTTTGCGATATTTCTATATATAAACTTTAAATTTTCCAATCTTCTTCCATCAACTCCTCTCCCTGGTTTCGGATGCTGCCAGTCCTTTCCGTCAATTCCATATAGTCCATCAACCTGGAGATCTTATGTCCGAGGCTCTTAACTCTTTTCCAGGTCCCTTCTGCAGATCTTCTTCATATTCTTTAATGCTAGAGAGCAAATCTCGAGAAAACTCCATCCTAACAATACTTTTAATCCTTCTGGACAGTTCAGCCAAATTCCCATAGTTGAAGCTAGGTTCTATACAGTGTTTCAGGACGTATTTCAAGATTCCTCCAAATCCAAAGGACCCCAAAACTTCAATCTCCTCCAAATCCAAGTCCATGTCCCAAGTCAATTAATCCCTGGATAGAGGGATCTTTCCAACTTTCCTTCTTCAGTCCAAGCCGGGATCCAATCCTCAAAATCTGGCTTTTTCTAGATTCAATCATAAAAGGCCTCAGTTTATAGTCCTCAATTTGCTTCTGTAGAACTAAGGATCCCGCTTGTGTTATTTTAGGTTCAAAAACAACGACTTTCTCCTTTTCCTCCACCATTTGTTCTGCCAAAGTAGGTTCCTGTGCCAGGTCCTGAATTATTTCTGTGTTGGTGCTCGCTTTTTGTCTCAAATTAGTCACTTTCTGTTCCAAATTATCAATTTTAAAATTCATGTCATCCATCTTTTTATGAAGCTCTTCCAGCAAATAGTTTATCTTACATAATGCAGTCACAATAACTTCTCCTATCAACATTTTGAATGGTCCAAAGTCAATCTCTGGTTCTCAGAATCCTTATCTTGCAGCTGGAGACCTCCCAGTTACACTCCTATAACAATTTCAAAGGCTCCCTCTAGAGGGAAACAGTCTCCACTTGTATCAGTTCATTCAAGCACAACTCAAGCAATAAACATAGTTTCGATTTTCAGTTACTTTTTCCTACATTTTAAATGCAGAAGAGGACAATGAAAACAGTATCTTACTCTTATTTTAGCTAGCTGTCAAATCTGTTCTGTCAATAAACTTTCCCCAAACGTCATCTGGCGGCCCGTTCCCAGGTTCGGAGCTGTGGTAATTTGATTTCCCCCTCACTCCTGCAGGCTTACTAAGTTCGAAATTTCCCCCCTCTTCACCTGCTTCCAAAGGGGGTTTTGTATTTTTAACCGATGGAGATTTAATCCTTTGTCAAAAGCTTTCAAAGACTTTGGCTTGTAACGTCTTTGCTTCAGTCTATTTACAAAAGCAGAAGGCAGACTTCCTGTTTATGACCTTCCCACTTCAGCGCCAAATTAAGGTATTTAAAGATCCAATTTTCCGTTCTACCCACGGGTAGTTGTTTAAAATCCAATGGTCCACAGGAAAAAGTCAGCGCTCTCCAGCAACAGCAATGCGGCTTCACTCCGTGAAAGAAGCAGTTGATTCAAAGCACCGCGCCACTCACCCCACGTCGCTCCGGATCCCCAAAACAGGGTTTCCCCGCGAGTAGGGGAGGCACAAAAGGTGCCAGCCGAATCCCAGATTCACAAGCTTCTCCCGCTTGTGATTTCAATGGGTCTCCGCCTTTGCCGTGGCGGTCAGACCCTGTTTTTCACGGAGTAAGTTCCTCCCGATCGGAGGAGCTCAGCCATTGCCGGAGGCGCCAACCCGGAAGTTGAATTGTGTATTTGGAAGGGACGTCGAAGGTCATCTTATCCAACCCCCTGCAATGCAGGAATATGCTGGTGTCCCATATGGGGACTGAACCTGCGACACTGGGGTTATCAGCACCATGCTCTAAACAACTGAGCTAACAGGATGAAGGCTGGTATATAAATTTAATAGTAAAACAATGTGCTCTGCAGCGGAGCTACAGAGTTTTCCATCAAGAAGCAATGAGCATCTCTACTCCCACATGCTCTTGCACTGCCACAGCCCAGTAATCAGAACCTCTGCTATCAGTGAAGGGGGGGGGTCTGAGAAAATAGGAGAGGTGCAGGAACCAGAAAACACTGCTCCACCAGGGACTCTGGCTTCTTTCAGAAAGTAGGATGGAAGCCAGTTGTGCCTTCACCTGCATATCCTGAGCAGCAAGCCCTATCCTGCCCTCCAACTCCAACAACTAGTACATAGAACATTCAGTGATGCAGGAGGACACTTCTTGGCTACCACACCATCTTCCAAGGCAGCTGGAGGCTCTCCAGCTCCAACAGTGCCTGAGTAAAAAGGCCACACCCTCCAAATGCACAACACTGAGTGCACAGTTTTCTTAGAAGGAACAGAGCAAGAAATACCAAACTGACAACAAGTGTAAACCTTCTCTTGGCTCCAGATCACTGCTGGAGAAGTAGTCTAACTTGCTGCTCCTGGGTGCCTGCATGCAGCTGTTGCAGAATGCAGTGGCCAGACTGCTTGTGGGAGCCAACTATCCCCAGTACTTGTGGGATTTGCATTGGCTGCCAATCTGTTACTGGGCCACAAGAAAAAAGGCTAACAGTGCAACCCTAGACATGTTCCACTCAGAAGTAAATCTCACCAACTTCAATGGTCCTTAGGAAAATGGGTGCAGAATTGCATCCTATGTTTCTTCTTCTTGCCCAAAAAAGGTGGTTTCCCCACATCTGATTTAAATAAATCCACAAACCACTGTGGGGATGTTAATCACTAAGGCTGGCCATGCATCATCCAAGTCCCTGCCTTTCCCCTAGTCTTTCCAGAGCTGAGCCAGACCACAGGACCAGAAAAGAGATGTTCAGATGCTGCACATCAGCCTCTATAATACAGGATTATATGTTAAATGTATTTTGGACCCAAGTAGACTATGCGTTTCATTCAATGCCAAGAAAGTCCTTGCACATAACAATTGCCTGTCCAGCTCAGTAAACCTTAAGGTGTTGGTAGAATCAATGCAAGCTTCATCTAGCCAGGCAGCAAAGTGGCTGTGTGATCACTTCAAAACATGATTTTCAGGGTAGATTGATATAGTACCATGCACACAAGGAGAGGGTGCATAAAGTACCTGTTTAGGTATGTAACTCCATCATTTATTTCAGGACTGAGTGTTGGAATCCTGCCTCGGTCAGAGGAATGTGCCGCTCTCCAGGCACCGGCTGAATTCCTTGTTGACCTCCCCCTGCAACTCCTGGCAGGTAAACAGCGAGGTCTGTAATCAGCGATCCTTCCCAGACGTGAGAAGAACACACCACTCCTTCAGTCTCCTCCCTGCTATCCCCAGGGAGGGGAAAGAGACAGACAGAAATGTATCTACATGCTTTTATTTCTGTCCTTTGCAGCAGTACAGAGAAACATGTCCGTACTCTTCAAACAACAACAGCAGAGAGCATATAGCTCCTCCCATGTACTTCCAGTACAGGTCAGATGACACACACTGAGCTAACATCCGGCGCTCAGTACGGTAAATGGACTGCCCCTTTGTTCCCATGGCAACAGTCACAAACATCAACATCCTGTATAGCTTTCCAGCCACCTGCAGCTGACGTAGCTGCTGCTTGCTGCTGCATTGCTTCTTTTTGGTAACACTGAGGAGAATGTGACCCTTGAGGCTTCTCTATCTGGCCACTTGGAGTCTCCCAGGTCACACCTCTAACTGGCTTTGGTATGTGCTCTCAGCAACCCACTTTCTGCAACAATGACCCACCTTCCAGGAAGCTAGTATAGCTGCTCTACCTCTTCTGTCCAGCAACTTCTGATCAGAGAGGACTCAAAGCAGCAACAATAAAATCAACATTTCCCTTACGCAATATGGTGGTTCTTTGAACTTCTCTTACTTCTGCAAAAGGACCAGTAAGCTCTCTTGGACCATTCTCCATTATAGACCAAAGCTGAAGTAGGAACAAAACTCCCTTAATTGTATTCTGTTATCAAGCTTGGTTTCCCACAAGGGGATGAAAGCCTTCTTGACAACTTGCCAGATGAAAAAAAATTCAATATCAGAGCTGTCAACCCAAATTCCTTCAAATTCTACTGATAACTGACTCTGACAAATAGTAACATGTCTGATGTTTGTGTGTTGATTAGTTAAGTGATGAAACCACCTGCTAGGAGAACATCTCATTAAAAATGCCACTGTGGATGACAAAGGTTGGATTAAATGGGCAAACAGTATGCATAGCAGTTGCCAGCCACTCTCTTGACAGCCTGCGTCTTTGAAGGGATGAGACAAATAGAAGGGAATGGCTGTGCTAATGCTTCCATATTTAAATGGCATCCATGGATCCCAGCACTTAAGTCAGAGGTCCACAGAGATTAAAGAGCTACCTTACATCCTTGTGAATGCAAGGCTGTCCACCCACTTGCAACTAATTTATATGTTTTGTAGAGAGTTTATTTTGTTCAGCAGGTCACCGCCTATCTCCAGAGAATAAAAACAGTCATTGTTCTATTCCAGTAGTCATTCTGGAGTATTTTATTTTATAGACTATTTTAATGTTCTTCTACTCCTTCCTCATACATCACTCTGTGATGTTGGAGGAGGCTTCTCCAGAGAGCCTTCAAGAAACGAGGTCAATTCTTCACATGCACAATGTTCGCGTAGTAAAAAAAGTACTATTAGTCCACATTTGAAAATTAAAGAAAGCTCAACTGCTCAACTAAAAAGTAAATCAGGGTAATTTGCCAATTCATTTTTATTGTTTGGCAGCTTGCCTTTTTGCAGACTCACATTGCAAACACTCAGAACTATTGGAAGCTGCCTTATACCAAGGCAGACCACTCATTCGTCTAGCTTGTTGTTGTTTACTTTACCTACAGAGTTTCCAATAGGGGTCTTTTCCACCTATACCTGGAGATACCGGGGTAGAACCTAAGACTTTCTACATGCAAAGTGTATGTTCTACCACTGAGCTAAAGCTCTTCCTCATAATTACACATACCCCATACTCTGACATCAGTGGAAATATGCTATCATATCTGTCAAATAGACTGCCTCCCCACAGCATCACTGTGCTAATGTATCTGAAGCAAAAGCATCCCTCTTTGATTGGATCAAGCTGATCTCAGTTCAGGGGGCCAATTCACCATTCCAGGTCATAGAATCATAGAATCATAGAGTTGAAAGAGACCACAAGGGCCATCGAGTCCAACCCCCTGCCAAGCAGGAAACACCATCAGAGCACTCCTGACATGTGGTTGTCAAGCCTCTGGTTAAAGACCTCCAAAGAAGGAGACTCCACCACACTCCTTGGCAGCAAATTCCACTGTCGAACAGCTCTTACTGTCAGGAAGTTCTTCCTAATGTTTAGGTGGAATCTTCTTTCTATACACTCAGGTTTATACTCCAGTCCAAGGAGAGCATAAACTTTTAGCCCAAGACATTTTGGCACCTGAGGCAAATCACAAAATGGTATCCCAGTCCCTGCCAGGGAAGAAAGGGAGGAATGCAGATCTACATCATGATTGGGTACAAGGGAAGGAATCAAATCAATCTTACTGGATGGTTGAAACTGGAATCAAATGTGGGGGGGGGGATGTCCCATTCTGAATCACAATGGATGGTGCAAACCCCAGGAGACCGCCAAAGGCAGTCCCCACCATTTCATCCCTAGAGGTGGGAGGAGACCAGCAGTACTTCCTATTTCTCAAGAGGTTGCTGTGGAAGTGGCATCGGAGTGACATGACAGCAGCAGATCTAGCCCCTAAGGAGCATGCCACAGCCACTACCGCCACCATGGCAGCAATGGCATGGAGGTCAGACCGTCTGCCCATGTGGATCCTGCCACCTGAGGCAGTTGCCTCACCTTGTCTCATGGGCAGGCCAGCCCTGCTGTTAACAAAACATTTACCCATGAAACCAAGATTCAAGGTGCCACATGGTTACAACAAGCTTAGGTGAAGCACAACAAATCAATCTGGCTTCAAAACAGGAGCCAAAAGCAAGGCCAGGTCAATACAGTGGTACCTTGGGTTAAGTACTTTATTCGTTCCGGAGGTCCATTCTTAACCTGACTCTGTTCTTCACCTGAAGCACCACTTTAGCTAATGGTGCCTCCCACTGCTGCCGTCCCGCTGCCGTGTGATTTTTGTTCTTATCCTGAAGCAAAGTTCTTAACCCGAGGTACTATTTCTGGGTTAGCGGAGTCTGTAACCTGAAGTGTATGTAACCTGAAGCGTACGTAACCCGAGGTACCATTGTATCACAGGGAATCTCAGCAAGGAGGACAAGGGAGGCATTATATACTACAGATGCCTTAACGGCACTCTGATTGCAGTTGCTGGCAGTGAAGGAGCAACAGGAATTCCTTACTCACAAGTCAACCCCTTACACACAAGAAGACCAGTTGCACTGAGCCCGTGTCTGCATAGCGTGTCATCACTCTTTGGTCTAGACATGAAGCTTTTGGTGCTAGTATCCTTGAGGGCTGGGGACTGGGCTCCACCTCTTCCACTGACAGTGGGTTCTTCACCAGGTAATTGGACAGATGAATGAACACAATTTATTTGTAGCTTACACTTAGCAGAAAGCAACCCACTATGACATAATGGGGTGTTACAGAAACAGACAGGCAAAAGCACTAGACTGGATGTCTTATCTTTAAATGGGAGCCAATAGCCTGAGAATATAAAAAGTCTCAAGTGTCTATCTCTCCAGTCCTGTATAATCCTGTGTAATTCAGAAATGTGGGGGAGAGGGCTACCATACACAGCCCGGACAGATGATTGAATACAAGTGATGTGTATTACAACAGAGAACATTTGCATATAATGATCAACTGTCAGGGCTACGTA
Organism: Podarcis cretensis; assembly: GCF_951804945.1. Classification (NCBI taxonomy): domain Eukaryota; kingdom Metazoa; phylum Chordata; class Lepidosauria; order Squamata; family Lacertidae; genus Podarcis; species Podarcis cretensis. The sequence goes on from NC_137178.1 coordinate 27,402,146, forward strand.
AGTAGGAGGGTATGGATTCCGCTGATGGTTGAAATAGTCCTTTAAAACACATGAAACAGGACACACAATTACAATCCTAAGTTTTGTTATGAGTGGCAAGTATGCCTGTCACCCTGCACACAGCTGCACCTAATTATGCCAGATTGAAATAGTGGGCAGAATTACAGCATTAGTTCCCATTTGGAAAAATCCCAGGCAGCTGCTTAACATTACATGTGCCATTATTTTATATCATTTAAACATACAGCATTGGACTCTGGCACAAATCTTTGCATTATTATAGTCAAGACAACAAAGGTCAGTGAAAAAGCCATAAGTATGCAGAGAACCTTTCTGAAGTCCTAGAAACTAATCACGAGTCCTACTTTTTTGATAGAGGCAGCCAAAGAAACTTGTTGACAGCTTGTCTGCACTCGCTATTCCACTTTCATTATTGGCCATTCAAACTGCAGGCTTTTCCATTTTTATTTCTGGCAGTGGTGGAATCTACTTTTGCTTTAGAAGTGATGATATTGTTGTCTAAACTTGATGATATTGTTGTCTAATAAAGGTTGCATTTGGTTCAAAATTAAGACTAGAAAAAATACAATCTTTTTAAAAGAGTAAATAGTTGGCACCCATCTGTCTCAGGAGACAATGGAGTGCGTGTCTGGGAGTGAAGTCAAACTGTTGCATTAGCAGCAGCACAGTGACCTCCCTGGGGCACAAGCCTGGGCAGGTCTGTCCTGGGCTGCCCAGATGACAAGATCCCCATCTGAGCCTTGCTGATGTGGGCCAAAGGAAAACAGAGCACCAGTTTGGCTGCAGGAGTTTCTGGAAGGACCACTCTGGATTTGTGCAGGGATTACTCGTTAGATTTTTCTTTTCCTGAGGATATCCCACAAGGCAGTGAAGTTTATGATCAGAGTTTTCCTTTTTCCAATCAATCCGCTGGAGCCTGTATTTGCATGCAGGGCAAGTCCCTAACTCACGGTGGGATTGAGACACATCAGCCACCCTCACGCGTCTTAGCTAGCCAGTTAATGCTGTTTCTGGGGCGTGGTTGCTGTTGCATGCTGACAGCTTCTAGGAGCCACAGGTGAGAGCCAAGCACAGGGTGGTGATCAAAGGTGGACAAACTACCCCAGAAGGAGCACAACATGTCCCCTACCATAGGTACTACCTCTAACGCTCAAGTATTATAAAAACAAGATGTCGATAAAGCTTGCCCACTAGACTAGCTACAGAATACGGCTTCTTTAAGGTGTTGTGAGTCCCATGTAAACAGCCCTGCACTTGCCAAGGAAGATTAAGATATGGTATTTAAATCCCATTTGTTTTAGAAGTAGGACCTGTTGAGTACATTGGGGCATAAGGCCAAGTAGGAAGAGAATAATATTTTCTCATTTCCCACCATCTTGAGTTTCGTTTTCCCCATTTCCTCATTGGTTTGCAGTTGTTGTTATTGTTTTTAAGGCCTGCATGAAAAAGCTGTTTCTGTTTTCATGTGTACATCATCTAATACATCCTTCCCCAACCTGGAGTCCCCCCCCCCCCCCCCGAGGTTTTGGACTGCAATTCAGCTATACTGCCTGGGACTGATGGTAACCACAGTCCAGAACTTCTGAAGGGCACCAGGATTAAAAATATGATTTTGTCAGCAACCCCTCCCAAATATAATACATTTTTGTGCACACTTTCCCAGAATACATGCTTTTTTTCATGCAGTTATTAGTTGGATAACTGCCTCACCAAATTTGGAGAAGTGCAAATGTCAAGAGATAGCTGTATTTTGGTTTGGTTTGCTTATTGGTTTGGGAAATGTGACACAGTTTAATGTGAACTGAACACTTTTCTTCCCCATGCTTATGAAGTGTGTATAGGACTGTAGCCTAAAACCAAGAAAAATAAAGACTTCCAGCCCTTCATTCTTCACTCCGCTTAAACCCCAGAGATTTCAATAGGACTAACTTCTGAGTTAGCATTGTGCTGTCCAAGCCCCCTTAGACAGATTTTTTTCCAGGTGGGTCAGCAGCATTCCATTAAAATGACACTGGGTGATGTCACTGCTTCTGCCTTGCCCAATAAAAAGGCAAAATTCAAGATGGAATTTGCAAGATTTATTTCCGTTGTGTGTTGGGAGCGTGATGCTACTTCAGCTTCTCTCTTGTGTATGCATTTTCTGATTGCTCCCTCCACCTTTCTTTCTGCTGACCCTCACATACAACAGTATGTGTCTTTGGCTGCACCTCCATTCCCCCGCAGACTAAGTCTTCGCCAGCTGGAAGCACATGCCGAAAGCTAGAATGTGAGTCAAAGAGCAGAATTTGAACAGCTGTCTAAATACCGTGTAGATACTTTCTTTTAAAACTCTTGCAGTAGAGTGTTATGCTAGTTATGTGTGTGGTATCCAAATCAGGTTTTTATAATCCATTATCTAATTAAAAAACTGGATGTTTCCTCATTCTGCAAACACATTTAGAGCATCTAGTGTTTTGAGAAAGCAAATCTATCTGCTTGCCAGTACATTCTCAGCCACTTTGATGGCATACTATGGGAACTTGGCTTACCCTGTGGAATATGGTGGCTGTCTCACATGGTTATCTGTCCAAATATCAGAGGAATTGTACAAAGTGAACTTTAACTTGCTTGAGGCGTGAGCCAGCCAAAAGTTAAGCACAGGCTGAACTCTTACCCATTAAAATTAACAAGGCTTTAAAATGCTAAACTCTGGGCTGTGCCCTATACTTATATCCTTCCAATATAAAGGTGCAGCAAGTGATGATTCATTCTACTTGGGGAACTAGTGATCCATGGAATGCCTGAAATGCTTTTGACGACTTGTTTTCTGTGCTAGCCTTTGCTTATAGAAATATCATTTTCAGCAGTTTCCTGGAAGCTTGACTTAGAGATCTCTGCTGTCAAGAAGACTCACTTTCTCCCTACATGGTGGAGTATAGTTGGGCAAATGGCATCTTCCTCACTGCCTGACTTAGCAGGGTGGGTGGAAAATACTCCTGAGTACAAGACTGCCAGTAATAAGTAAATAAAATCTCACCAGCATTCTTTAAGTGAGGAGGGAGCTTTTAGTCATTGCAGTTAATAGGTGATTGGGAATACGTAAATTGTTAGATGCTGGCATCAATGGAAGCTCCCCTCCCATCACCAGTAGCCACTGAGGGGGACATACAGCAGGACTGTGGAGGTGGAGAAAGGATTAAACAGCACTCCCTGCACACTGTGGTCCCAGTCCTGCTCAGGAGCTCCTGTATTTAGCTATTGCTAAAGGGGGCAGGGGGCAGCCATGAATTCATGCATTAAACATCAACAATACTTTCACTCATAATTCTGTAAATTAGGGGTAGCTAATGGGAGGTCCTCCAGATGCTGTTGGACTCCAACTCCCATCAACCATGAAATGATGTAAACCGCATTGATCAACTCTTCCTGGAAATGAGACTTACTTACTTATTTAAAGTTGGAGTGCCTGAAAAGTGAATCCATTATTCTATAGGCAACTTTCTCTTTTCCAACAATACTGACAATGGAATAAGCTCGTTGCATATAGCATATGTCAACTGTCCCTATTTACCTGGAATGATCTTTATTTTCTGGTACTTATCCTTGTCTCTTTTTTTTAAAAAAAAGAAATACTCTCATTCTTCTGTCTTTTGTGGGACCCTTATGCCCCCCTTTTAAAAAAATGGCAGTGGCTGCATACTTAGCAACATTTGAGAGCAAAAGAAGAGCCTATTAGATCATGTCAACAGTCCATTAGTCCAGCATCCTGGTCTCACAGCATCCTGACCAGATGCCTCTGAGAAGCCTGCAAGCTGGACATGAGCCCAGCAGCACTTTGCCCACCTGCAGTTCCCAGCAACTGACATTCAGAGGCATACTGACACTGACAGTGTAGATAGAGCATAGCCACCGTGGCTAGTAGCATAGCAGTCTTATCCTCCATGAGTTTGTCTAATCCTCTTTAAAACCATCCAAGTTGGTGGCCATCACTGCCTCCTGTTGGAACTAATTACATAGTTTATGCGCTGCATTACGTCCATTTATCTGTTCTGGAGTATTTATATTGCACTACAATACTTGCAGCATTAAAGTGCCCCTCTTCTATATTTGTCCAAATCAGTCTTCCCCAGCTTGATATCCTCCAGATCTTTTGGACTGCAATTCATATCATCCTCAGCCAACTCAGTTGTGCCAGTTGAGGCTCATGGGAGCTATATTCCAAAACATCTGGATGGCACTCAGCTGGGGAAGGCTGATATAAATAGATGCTGATCCAAATATGTGTGAATTGCAGCTATTCTGAGTGAAATTATTTTTTTAAAATGAAATTTCTATGACCAGTTCTACTAATATGGAAACTTCAGAAGCATGCATGAAAGTAGCTATTATACAATGCATGAAGAGCATAGACTTGGAAAAGAGCGAGGCATTAGTAGAAGTAATGTCCCATGTATGTGTTTGTATGCATGAGCAGCTTACATAGTTGTCCTTCGTGTTAGAACAGAGATTATTCTAATTACACCAGTGTATCTCTGTTTTCACATCAAAAGTTTGAGGGTATTTAATCCAGTGACAGTGACAGTGACATAGCCTTTAATTAGCTGTGGCATAGGTATAAATCCACTGAATTCCAATGCATGACCACCAGTCTGTGTTTTATTGAATTAACACCATAGGGTGGTTTGGTTGGGCATTGGTTGAACCACAAATTGTAGACTCAAGACTGGCAAAACCAATGAGGCACATGCTGAGTTGGCCTTTCTCTAAGACAGGGAATGATGTCAGTCTTAGATCACCCTGATCTTTAAAAGTAGCCTGTGTCTTTCACACCTCTCCCTTTTCTCTTTCTTGTACCTCAGAGCACCAGAGAATGAAGACATCTCCTTAATTTACAGCTCTATACCCAGTCTTTGCCTGCAGCACATAGATGAACATTTCTTATGTCTGTGTGCTGAAGGATTCCCCCCGCCTTTGTCTCTGATTTTTTTAAAAAATAAATAAATCAAAAACCTGTATGTGTGGGATGATGTTTAGGACATCAGAGCTGATTCAGTCCTTGGCCAGGATCCAAAGAGCTACTTTAAGTATGGCCTATGGGATTTTGTGTGACCTTTCTTTTGCCAGTAGATCATTATGGCACACACCCAACAGCTTGTGGAACACATTTGGGTTTCAAAAGCAGTTTGCCATGTATGTAACATGGAGGGGTGTGGAGTTGGAGATGCAGGCCATGGGCATGGGGTGTGAGCTGAATATATAGTCCCCAAAAGAGGGGGATTTAGGGGAGCAAACTGGTTTGGTTGCATTGGGAGCAGAGCTTTGGGAGTGCCACAAGTGTGATATAGAATGAAAGGCAAGAGGTGGCCACCAAATTTTGGTGTTGCATGGGGCGCCACTGAAATTTGAGACCCCAAGGTTTGCCACTGTACCAAACCAGCATTGCAGAAGCTGGGAGGAATTTCCCCACCAAAGGGTGTTAATGGGAGTCAGTGGAGTCAGTGGGTAGTGGCTGGGGTTGCACCATGTGGATACATAGCTGCTGAATGCATAGAAATTGTCACTGCCTGCAGCTTGTGTTGGATACTCTCAGACATTCAGAAGTCATGTGCCTGAACTGTGTGGGTAGAGCTGCCCTGCCTCCTAGCAACACCCTCTGGTAAATCATGGGGCCTTTTCCTTTTGGCCAGATGACCCTTGTATAAACAGACAAAGAAGCACCAGTAGAAATCAAGGCACCATTCTGAGGGTCATTCTAGACGTAGATGTGAGCATAGTTTTGAACTGTGTTGCAAAGAGGCAACAGTAATGGGGTTGTGCTTCTGTAAGCTCTTGTAGGAACCCCCACAAACCAGAGATAAAGCAGAAATACTATGGGGGAGGCATGGGCTTTATGAGGAGGCAGAAAGAGAAAAGCTGAGAGAAGCAGGAGAATAGAGAGGTTGAGGGAGGGAGGCATTATTGGGACTCCATCCTACTTGCAGAATAAGCAGTTTAGAGGAATGGAGAAAAGAGGGTGATGGCCTCAAAAGCATACACCAAAGAACAGCAAGAGGAGAAAATGGATTTGGAGGGAGAAGTCCTCATACTGAAGAACAAATAACACGTGAAGACACAATAAGAAGTGAACATGTGTAGCAGGGAAGGTAACACCTTAAGAGGCCATTAGGTGGACCAGGAAGTTTATATCTGTAGAAAAATACCCTGTAACAGCAGTAAAGCAAAGAAGAGGAAGTATATGTCAGCTTCCCTTGCATGTTCAGTTAGAATGGGTGAAATATTTAATGCTGTTAAAGGTAAAGGTAAAGGTACCCCTGCCCGTACGGGCCAGTCTTGACAGACTCTGGGGTTGTGCGCCCATCTCACTCAAGAGGCCAGGGGCCAGCGCTGTCCGGAGACACTTCCGGGTCACGTGGCCAGCGTGACATCGCTGCTCTGGCGAGCCAGAGCCGCACACGGAAACGCCGTTTACCTTCCCGCTTGTAAGCGGTCCCTATTTATCTACTTGCACCCGGAGGTGCTTTCGAACTGCTAGGTTGGCAGGCGCTGGGACCGAGCAGCGGGAGCGCACCCCGCCGCAGGGATTCGAACCGCCGACCTTTCGATCGGCAAGTCCTAGGCGCTGAGGCTTTAACCCACAGCGCCACCTGCGTCCCATTTAATGCTGTTACATTTACCTAAATAGGCTTAGCAGTTGGCACAATTGTCAAGCCTAAGCTATGATTTGCCAGGAAACTGGAAAAAACTAAAAAAAATAGAATGGGGGGAAACGTAATATTTGCCCTTCCCGCCTATTCACTATTGGGAAGTGGGATCTTTTGGTAAATACAGGGCTTAATTTACAATAACTATATTTCAGAATATCACAAGTTAGGCAGAACAATACACTCTACAGTTTTTACTTTACTAGCAATCTAGAATGTTGGCATCTCAGCAACAATATGGGAGCATATCTATGCAGGTGGAATTAAAAATACTTTATTCCAAGCACTGCTTCTCTTTACAGGATCAAAGATCTCCCCTGCTACACGGTTTCTTCCAGAGGTATAAATTTAGGCACCTAATCTTTCAAAACACTTGAAAATTCTTTCCTCCTCCAGCCAGCTTCCCTGTTCTCAGCCACAGATTCCTACAGCTGTGCCTCACTTTAAGTCACAGTTGATTTTAGAGTAATAAATAAACGGCATGCAAACATCCTGTGGTATCTGTACAACCCATTCCAGCTGTAAATGTTCCCATCTCTACATCTAATCTCCTTCTGCAGTTTCAGCATTTACTTACTGGAGGATTGCTTTTCATGAAATGCAACCCTTTTGCTTTGCCTTCATAGCTACATATTCACAGTCCTGTGTTCTGCATTTCTTTTATTCAGTTATCTAAAATGTGGGATACTGCTTTTTCTTAGCTGAATAGCTTACCACAATTCTTCTAAGGCTGCAATCTTATTTATAACATTGTTATCCTACCCATTCTCCAAGGAGCTCAGGGCAGTGTAAACCACCCCTCAACACACATACATTCTATCCCCTGTAGCAACGGAGGAGATACTGTATTCTGTTCACATTTAAGGGCAAACCTACCAAATTCACTCTTTCCAAAACAGTATGTGAAATGAAATGCAGCCATTCTCTGAAATTCACATGTCTCTGAATTTTGCAGTGCAGTTTCCCAGCCAGGTTAATGTGTACAAAAAGGCATATACATGAGTAAAATGTGTGTAACAATATACTGGTGAAAAGAACACACAAAAAGGAATTATATTTGGGATATTTTTCCTGCAAAAAAATGCATACAGTATTAGGCTAAATTACCTACAAAAATGTGCACAGTAAGAGAATCTTGCACTAATATGCTGGTGAATTTTTGTGAGGGCTTAAAATAGTTACCTGAGGGTAAATCGCTTCTTTCTGAGTAACCATAACATCTGATTAGAATATCTGTGAATGTCTTTCTTAAAATGTGGCACTCACACCATCCCGAATAGGGCACAGTGCTGCTAAAACATGCTTAGTGTTGCAGTTTATCTACCTGATACTAAGCATATTTACTCAGAATCCCAATGATTCCATTGAACTCACTTTCAAGGAAACAGCTTTATGACTAGGCTGAACATTTCACCTCTACGTGACTTTCTCCCATTTAGACTCTAAGTCTAACACAGGGACCACAAATAGGTTATGAAATATAAAACATGCAAATGGCCATGTGGCTCCCATTTTGTTCCAGATTTATGCTAGGGAAGTTACTGCATCTGTTGGTTGGGTGCATGTACCTAGAGTGCAAACAGGCATGTGACTATTAGACATTATGTTCGTCAGAACTTTTCAGACACTAATATTAAGCTTATGTTGAAAAATGGAATATGACATAGTCCCAAGATGACCAGCTTCTTTCATGTTTGAGATTGAGATTTGTCATAATCAAGATCTGTAGGAGATAGCAGCAGCTGTCCATGTTTCTGTATAACAGAAATCTGCTATGGGATAGATTCCAGTTAAGACTGTTCCTAAAGACACTGATCTAATGAGAACTCTCTGACTGCTGAATGGCTATTGTAAATGGAAATTCTTAGACTTAGCAGCTGGAAGACCATTTCCCATGTTCCATATGGCATTCTTATGAGACGAGTTCAGAAGTTCATGATGACAAACTTATGCATTGAACTGATGAGAGACCGTAAGCCAAATTAAGGGCCAGCTGAGTCTTGCAAACTATTAGGTCACTGAACTTTACAGAGTTTCTTTCTTTCTAAGAAAGAAACCAATAGATCAGAATACTGATTGCTTTTGGCTCTTGATTGACACATCTTACCAAAAACACACACAAATAAACTACAGTGGTACCTCCGGTTGTGGATGGGATCTGTTCCAGAGCTCTGGTTGGATCCTGAGGTTTTTGCAACCAGAGGTGCCTGTTCTGCGCATGCTTGCAGTGCGGTAGAGCGCTTCTGCACATGCATGCATGGCGAAACCCGGAAAAATACTTCCGAGTTTGCTGTGTGTGTATCCTGAAGGATACGTAACCAGAGGTGTGCGTAAGTAGAGGTACCACTGTAGTCACTCCTAATATCCATTTGTATTTTATATTTTCCTTCTCTTTTTAATCTGCTGTACTGTTGGAAAATATATGACAAGAAGAGATGTGGAGACAAATTAACCTTCATACCTCTTGATTTGCTTTGACTATACTTGTTCACATTTTGATTCTAGATGAGCAGTGAGCCACTCCGATTCAGAATAGTAATCAACAGAACACTCAGTCTAGCTTTCTCTAATATGCACCCTTCAGATGGGAGTTAGATCACAACTCCTATCATCCCTTACCATTGGCCATGGGAGTTGGAGTCTAACATTATCTGAGGGAAACTTGGTTGGGGAAGGTTTATTTGAACACATTTAAGGCTGGGTCATACATGAAATACTGTTACAACATTTCCTGCATATGAACATCCTTTCAGTTTATGTGCTATTTCCTCTACATAAAGGTGGACCAGTGAGAGGCTGAGGAGTTACCCCATATCAACTGGCTTTTAGCCCCATTGCAGGACAATATACTTGCTTCAGTGGTTCGTGAATCCCATAACTATCATGCATTGCAATAGAAGAATGTACTTACTCTTATCATGCATGCAAGTATATTTTGTCTGCATACATTACAGACTTCTGCATACATTAATGGAGTCTTAATGTAGTGAAATGTCCGCAATACTGGTCCTGCTTTTGCTGCTGTCACAAAAATGATAATTTCATACTCATTTCTTTGTGTGCACATTTTTTCCTCCTTCCTGTCTAGCTTATTCCACAGATGGAGAGAAACTCATGTAAATCATTAACCTCAGTGCTCTCAGGAAATTAAGGGGCCTGCTGTTCTAGGAGTAACAAGAAACACATTATCAAAATATAGCTCCAGAAATGCATGTTCATGCAAATGTTATTTACAACAGGCAGGTTTTCTTGCAGTTGCACTACTTTTGGACAATATTATTTTAAAATGATGATGCAGTGCATCAGGTTTCAAGAATGGATCCAGGAGTATCTCACACTATGAATATCAGCTTTCAATGGGAGTACTACCCCGTCCACAGTGGACTGAACTCCAGTCCCCAGGTGAGATACCTACACCAAGATTGTTAACCATTTTTTTCTTAAGGACTTACATTCACTAAGGACTAATACTTGGGGATGGGTGCACATACCCTTGCGCGCGCACACACACACACACACGTACACAGCATCCATTCTCAGCTGATTTGTGTAGATCAACTAAGAAGCGGGTAATTGTCCTTTCTCTGCTCATCGAAAGATTCATCTGATGACTGGGGAGGACTATTTGTATGCAGGACATTGGGAGTGAAAGGGAAGAAAAAAAAGATGGGTGTCCCTGTCCACTTTTAGCCTGGGTCTAACTCCCAATTTGCATACAGTTGCCATTAGATTACTCCCAAGGAGTTGACAGATGCTCCCGCCCCGCACTGCCATTCTACAAAACTCATTGTATGCATTCTAGGTGTGTAGTGTGTAGGTGTTTAGTGTCCTTCATCCTGGGGGATGAAGAACTCAAATCCAGAGTGTGGTTTCTGCCCAGATCTTCATTGCTCAGATCAGTATAGTCTGTAGGGAAAATAAGATTCAAAGGCACAGCAGATGTTATGATGGCTAAGCAAACTAAGGCGTCAACAAGTGACATGCTCCCTTAGGTGCCACTATGTGGGAATAGGGCAGGCACTTCAGCATGGCAAATGGAACTGTGTTTTGGACTGGGCAAGTAAAAGGGAACTCCTTCTGGAGGGTTGGATCCAGAGCCATCCCAATACATTTTCGCACCTGAGGACAACCCCCAAATGGTGTCACTCCTCCACCAGAGAAGGGCTGAGTGAAGATCTACATCACATCAGGAACAAGCAGGGAATAAAGATTTACATCCGGGACAAAGAGGGAGCGAAGATCTACCTCAGGAACAATGGGGGAATCAAACCAACCTTACCTTATGGTTGAAGTGGGAATCAAAGGCTGTCACGTGGGAGAAAGGGGCCAGCTCTGAATCACACTGGGTAAGCGCAAAGTCCAGAAGACTCTTGAGGGCAGCCCCCGCCAATTCCTCCCTGGGGCTGGGAGAAGATCAGCAGCACCTCCTATTCACCAAGTGGCTGCTGTAGAGACAGCATAGAGGAGGGTTGTCGAGGAGGTAACAGATCCAGCCTCCAAGTAGCACACCATAGCCATTGCAGCCATTACAGCAGCAACAGCAGGTGATGCATTCCTTGGAGGCTGGATCTGCTCCCCACGTGGAACTTGTTACCCGAGGCAGTAGCCTCACCTTGCCTAATGGTGGGCAGGCCATTGTTGGCCCCGAGCTGTATGCTCCCACCTGCAGTAGCATCTCTGGGACCTAGGCAACTGAAGAAGCAGTAGTGGCAGCTCCAAACCAGTACGAGCAGCAGATTACTCCTAAGAGGATGGGCTCTGGAGCTGATGTCGGGGCAGGAGATGAAGCTGGCCTGATAACTGGAGGTGAAGTATGTCAGGGAACTGCCATCGGAGCCAAGGGTGGTGGTAAGGCTCCCCAATGACGCTGGAGAGGGAACCAGCAAGGAGAGAGGGAGAGCTTCCACTGGGGAAGGAAATAGACGTGACGCCAGGGAGGAAGGGGAGGCTGAGGGAGCTTCGGAGGGAAGGCTCCGGGACTGTTCCAGCGAGACCAGCGGAGAGAGCACAGGACCTCCCCTTGGGACGCCCACTCTGTGCAGAAAGCTTCCGCGCAGGGAAGCTAGGCTGCGACTTGGTGTCAAAGAACTTTTATGTTGGAGGAAATTCAGGAAACGCCCACTGACGGATTCTGCCAGTGATTGAGACAGTCATGGAATACTGACTGTCCAGTCAGGGGAAAGTTTTAACCAAACTACTCAGCTTGGAGCAGTTTGCGCCTTACGCACAAGCAACCCCAATCCCCATTACAAAGTAGATGCAAAGTGCCTGCGTAACCTGCAAGAGGACAAAGAAGTGCTGGGCTATATTGCTTGGGCCCTCCCCAGACTCTGACTCATCTGTGACTCTTCTGTCTCCCAAGATCCTGAAAGAACCCATCTGGAAACAACCCATCTGAACTTGCTGGGCTCTTCCCCAGGGTCATCAACGGGCAACTCCTCCAACTCTTCGAATCCCATGTTCTGGTCTGGTCAGCCCCTCCAAGACACTTCCGTGGGGCTCATGTCACATAGAATGAATGTGTACAGGCAGCGGAAAGGGAGAGTTTTGCAGAGGCTGGTTCCACCCCTATTTTGAGACAAGAACAACACCTGAAGCAAAGCTTACAATCATGCCTTCTTTCTAAACAATTAGAACATCTGGGTCTCGAGAAAAAAATCCAGTAGGGTAAAAAAATGGTAATACTGTTTCCCTTGAAGTTTCAGGACTTAGGTTCTTAAAAGGAAAACAGTGTGTATAGAAAGATTGTGTTTTTAAGTAGAATGCACACCTGTTTATGAAAAATAGCTACAGATAAATATGCAGATGGAATACGTATGCAGAACTTGCAGCTCACAGTCTATAAAGCAGCAATAAATCAAGAATAAATCATAGCAAAGCAGAAGCTTTGCTGTTTTCCACAGCTCCCCCACCCTCAAGAAACAGCATCACAAACATTGCAATATTAAAGGGTTATTGGGTGTTTTTTATTTTAAAAAATGGATTGTGGACAATATGGATTTGATTACCTCATGGTGGGGGGAAAACCTTGTTGGACAATGACTTGTTGAACTTATGACTCCTTTCATTTTTGTTTATTATTTATGTAGTTTAAAATTACAGTTGTACCTACTTTAAGAAAGTAGTGGAGATGTAGGGATTTTCTCTGCACTTTAAACTGCAATCCTGTGCACACTTCTTGGAAACAATTCCTATGGAATGCTTTTGGATTTACTTCTGAGTAGACATACCTACAGTAGGACTGCACTGCAAATACGCTAGAAAAACTGTCTGTTGTAATGCATTTGGGTAAGATGCATTATATATGGGATGTTGATTGATGAAGTGTTTCTGATACTTATCCAGATAGATGCATCTTGCAAATGAGTTGCAGGAATCCAGACATCTCAGCACTACACAGACTACAGAATTCTTGTCTCATTATTGAGCTTCTATTCGCCATGTTTGGCATTAAACCTGGAGTTGGTTGACAGGAGAACAAGATTTTCTTCATCTGCTTTACAGCTCCGCTTTCCTTTGAAGCTGTAGACAGACAATGTTGCTGTGGTCATGCAGATGTTCGTGAAATAATTGCCACCAATGTGAACGGGACTTGGATTAAATGTTTTGTTTTATTTATTAAATTTGTAAATTTTAGGAGTAGAGAAAGGTGAGCAGGCCTGGTGAGCAGGCCTGGCACCAGCCCCCTGCATGGTGGGCATGTAGCACCTGGCGGGACTCACTGCTGTTGCCATTGGGCTTCTGGTGCTGCCACTGTAACTAGTGTGGCTGAGCTGGGTACTGGTGGTGCACATGGTGCATGTGTACCAGGCAACACTACCATATCAATGATACTGCCCCTGCCTCCAGCACATGCGCACTGCTAGTGAAAACAGTGTTATAAATGATTTGGAGTTAGGGGTACGTAGTGAGGTGGCCAGGTTTGCAGATGATGCCAATCTTTTCAGGGTAATTAAAATAAAAAGGGATTGCAAGGAGCTCCGAAAGAATCCCTCCCAACTGGATGAATGAGCATCAAAATGGTAAGAAAACTTAACACACATGGCTTCCCCGGAAACAGCAGTTTGCCTCTCGCAGTGCTAGAGTTCCCTGTACCTTAGCAAACTGCAGTTTGGGCCTTTTAGGAAAGTATTTTTTAAAAAATATTAAGTAAATTATTTGCTTTTGGTTTACTGATTCTGATTTTTCTGAATAATATTTTCATTTCACTTTTCATTTGTATACCGCCTTTCACGAATCAAATATGCATTCTCCTGACTGTCTGCTGCAAACTGTTTTATGCTTTTTTAAAATTATATTGTGCTTACCACAGAAGGGAATCTTTCAGTCTATGAGCCATGCCACAAAAATTAATCATACTGTTTACAGATTAAGACATTGCTCATCTTGACTAAAGAGTGTCTGCGGTCATTTATCTGCCTCCAAGGAATTGGTTAATGTCTCAGGGTATGCACTGCTACACTCCTAACCTTTTGATTTCTACACAGAAGCAAGACTACGCAGAAGCATATGCAGACAGAATTCCATTTACACAGACGCAAGACTTCTGTGTAAATGGAATTCTGTCTGCATAAGCTGCAAAGAGCCACCTTGAGACTTTGAGGCTTCCATTTTACAAAACAGGGCTTGTAACCTATGCTTGCCCATCATTATATTCCACTGGAATCACTGTGACTTTTTTTTGCATCTCAGTTAGACTAAACTGCAGCCATTGGCCCTGTTTTCAGGAACCATCATGCACAATAATATCTGAACAAGTCTCCAAATGCATAGCAAACAAGCATCTTTCCACAATATATATTAGATTTTGATATTTATATGTTGTATTTTACATTTTATGAAAGCTGTCTCATGATGGTTCTGCAAAAAAGGAGGCACAAAATATACTTTAAATAAATAAATAAATCCATCTCTGGATTGTGCATAAGGTTTCAGCTTATTGATGTAGTATATTTCCAGTGTATTTGGAAGTGTGGCCCAGTCAAATGAATCTAGTGAAAACCATGTCTATAGGCTGAGCATATGGAACAACTTCCAAGAGCAAAATACTCCCTCCTCAGCAGATGGAGATGCTAATCTCAATGCAATTTGTCATCCCTGGAAAATCAAGGAAGGTCAATAGGGGACATGCTCCCTTAGTGCCCACAAGCTTTTGTTCACTTGAGTATTACAAACTCATTTTCAAGTAAATTCATCTCTCAAGCCTTAATTCTCAAGCTCTTAAGCTCTCAACTCTTGACTCCTCTCCCTGCTGCAAATGGATTTGTTTAATTTTTAATATTAACTCACTGAGTTTTCCATCTCATACTGAGTTTGAACCAAGACAAAGGAGTTCTAGCACATCATGGGTGTTAAGAGCCTTAGCAATGCTGGATGTTGTCAACAACTGTTTTATGAATTACCACTGCTAGTTATGTGATTATAACTGCCTGTGCTTTTCTGAATTTAGTTTCTTATGATCTTGCTATTTAAAATTCTACTCTACCACAGTGATGTGTAAATATACTTGCATAACACACCATACATTTCATGAAGTATAGTCCACAAAAGCTTATACCATAAGAAATTTGTTAAGTCTTCAAGGTGCCAAAAGATTCTTTTAAAAAATGTTTTTATGAAAGAGTTTCTTGGGTTACAGAAGTACATGCAGCATCTCTGCTTTCAGTTCACAGAGTCCTTCCATGGATCAGTAACATTCGATGTGCGACACTAATGTTATAGATAGTATAAGGTTGTGGGAGAAGAGAATTAGCAGTATTGAATATTTTCCAAAACAATAACACACACTCACATTACAAAGACCGCATAAGTCACCCACTCTCAGCAGCCATGAGCATCATAGCTGGAGACTGGAGGGACCTGTCAGGAGTAAAGATGGACCACTGGTACCAAACTGTATGGGAAACAGCCCTACTAGAAAAGTTAATCAACGAACTGAAACTAGCATGGGGACAAACAAAAGACTCTTTGTTGTTGTTGTTTTATATAAACTATGGAACTCATTCCCCCAGGAGGCAGTTATGGCCACCAACTTGGGTGGCTTTAAAAGATTAGACAAATTCATGGAGGAGATGGTTATCCATGGCTACTGACCATGATGGCTATGTTCTACCTCCACGGTTAAAGACAGCAATGCTTCTGAATAAGAGTTGCTGAAAGCACATAAAAGTGCTCTTGTGCTCGAATCCTGCTTTCTGTTTCTGATAGGCGATTGTTCACCCACTTTGAGAACAGGATGCTGGACTAGGTGGGCCATTGGCTTGATCCATAAGGCTCTTCTTATGTTTCTTAGAGATAAAAGATAGAACCTAAGAGTTAAACTGCGAAATAGGGATTGGAAAGTGCTGGGATAGAGCTTGGTTAGGGCTCGGAAAGGGTTTGGTGATTAGGAGATTGCTAGGCAGGGCAACCAAAATTATCTCCCTGAGAGGAAAGAAAAGATGCTAGAAAGAGTTAGAAGTGTTTTGCTGGTTTGGTAGGGGGAAAAACAGCCACTGTAGGAGGAATCAATTTAATTAGAACCAGGTTTAAAGTGGAAGTTTTAAGTAAAGTTCTTTATTACTTCTGTAAAGTGTTTTGACTGAAACAAAGTGTTGTGCCTTATCAAAGTAGCCATTAAGCCTTAACTCTCATTGTGTGTGTGTGTGTGTGTGTGTGTGTGTGTGTGTGTGTAATAGTCCAGTTTTGTTTCCAACATGCTTCATACTTACTTTAATCCTCTGATTGACGAATAAGTGATCACAGGTTTTTCCTTTCACATTTTAAAAGCCCTCGCTTCTAGATATTAGAAAAAGCCACCACATAAACAAAGTCTCAGACCTCTCAAGTATTATTGACAGGGTTAAGGTTAGAAACACCCCAAACCAAATTACCTCACCTCACTCCCACCTTTGCTGAGGGATTTTGCCACAGCATATTCTAGGGTAAAGCTGTGACTAAAGCTTACTCTGTTCTCCCTTGTAGCTTCACTAACAGGGGCCATGGCTCAGTGGTAGGCCACATAGTTCACACGTCAAAGGTTCCCAGTTTAATCCCCAGCATCTCCAGGTAGGAATGGAAATGTCCCATTTCGGAATCTCGGATGAGCTTCTGCCAGTCACTGCTGATGGTACTGGCCAAATGGACCAGTGGTGTGTCTCAGTATGAGGCAGCTTCCTATGTTCCTAGCAGATGTCACTACAGAGGCAGTGGAACAAATTACCTGGGTTGTACCATTCTCCAGGGCATAAGCTCTTCCGAGTTGTGGGACAAAAACATTGCTGTGTTTCATTTTGTAGTGCAATACTTTTTGCTGTTGGTACCTGGCCTTTCCTTAGATAGCTCCTAGGAAGCTTGCCACTTGGGATTTTACCTAGAAGCCAGAATATATTGCATACAGCAATTTTCTGTACCTTTTTAAAGTGCAATTGAAAAGATTGAATGTGTGGGCATATTTGCTTGCTAACGCTATTGCAGTGAGAGAACTCCTGTAGCTATAGGTTCAGTATTCCAATTCCTCAGGGCGCAATTATTTGTAATGACACACTGCATAAGCTAATGGCAAAATGGGCTATTAAATTCATTTAGAATTTGTGAAACATGCAGAAATAACCTAATCACATTGAAATACAGTGCACAAAAAAACACTTACCTCCAAACCTAGCTGAAAGTGGTTCAATTTGGGTTACACACAGAAACGCTTTTGAAAAGAACAACAACAACAACAGACTAGAGCCACAATGAGTTTACTTTGGTGTGTGATTCTGAAATAGGAAACAATTAAATCTACCACAGCAGTTTACAACATAAACCACAACAGCCCTTGATTAAAATTAGGGGTGGCATCAGCAACCATCATCTTTGGGCAGCTGCTTAAGCCATAATAGGGGTCACAGACTCCAATGATTTGTTCTTCCTGCCTGACCATCTTATGGTGTGGGTTTATTTGGCAGTGGGAGCTGGGTTCAGGAAGCTGCCTTCCATTTTACATCACCCACAATGCTCCAGAGAGCTCACGTATTGGTCCCGCCCACAACATTTGTTTTAAATGTTTTACTTTGTCAGACTAGTACAAGAAGAGGCATCAGTAACAGAAGGCTGAACACTGAATGATAACACATTCCTGGAGTCTTTCTTAGTAAATTGTGTGTCAGTAATCCTATTGTGATAAACCAGATTTGACGGAGAGAGATCAGGCAGGATACAAATGCCCATCAGCTTATATCCAAGCTGGTGCTCAGAAGAAAGATATGTGCCATCAAACTACAGGCAATTAGACAGTCAAGGCACAGAGTCATAGTGACACCATTTGGACAGGTGTGGTTATTTCTAGGTGTGGTCTCAGGTCTGGTTTAATATTATGCTTGTGGTATAGAGCTGAGATGAAGTATTTCCATTTCAAGCAGAGTTTGGCTGTCCTGCAGAATCTGCATCAAGATGCAAAAGTGAGTTCCCTTTGAGGTGAAGTAGACTCCTCAGATGATATGAACAGCAACAGAAGAAAATGGTCAGTGAGCCCTGAGCATACATTGCAGCCCTGCTGCCTTGCTCCCCCTCCTCTTAGTAAGCTAAGACATCTGAAGGCAGCCCTGTTCAGGGAAGCTTTTAATGTTTAACAGACTATTGTATTTTAATGTTTCGTTGGAAGCCGCCCAGAGTGGCTGGGGAAACCCAGCCAGATGGGCAGGGTATAAATAAATTATTATTATTATTATTATTAGTAGTAGTAGTAGTAGTAGTAGTATATTAAGCCATAGCAACACTCAGCATTGGTAAGATGGGAGGGCAGCACATCCCCACCTCTATGGTCCTGCCACCTACTACAATTGCAACAGAAAAAACTAACGAGATAGTTAAGAGATCCATTTGAGAATGCCTGCTGAAAATATAATTTCTTATCATTAGAAATGGCAAGGCTACTTACATGGGAGACATGTGTTGCCATTTCCCAACCTTTATTATTATTATTTTCTTTTAAATGACAAACAGCCAAGAACAACAACTGCTTTTCATTTAAGAATGAAAACTGGGAGACTATCAGTACGATCCTGTACAAGTTTGATTTTTAAAAAACAGCCCCTTGAGATCAACTGGAATTATTCCCAGCCAGAGAAGTGAGTATAAGATTGCAGTCAAATGCAGTCAGTTTAGCCCTGACTTCAGAAGTTATTGATTACAAGATTCACCTACTTTTCCTATCACTGTATTTCCTGCAGCTCATATCTTCTGCAGTGTGTAGACTTATGAGAGCATATAGACAGGCATCTTGACTGATGGTGACAGGTAATACAGATCAACCACAGCAATTGCAGGTGACAGATGGCAAGGACTCCTTGTTGCTACATATACTAATTACACTTCTTAACCCTGTAACCCATTGCTGTAAAAGCTGATCATCCCAGAAGGATTACTCCTCCTGCTGCTGCCACCTCAAATACCCTTTCACCAATGCTACTTTCGGCATTCCATAAATAGCACACTGCTGCTAAGTGCTATTCAGAGTACTTATGATTCATTTTCATGTTAACTAACCAGGACAGCATTTTATGAAACACAGCCTAAGAACGTCAGAAGAGCCCTGCTGGATCAGGCCAAAGGCCTATCTAGTCCAACAATCTGCTTACGCAGTGACCAACCAAATGCCTATGGGAAACTGATTGACAGAAGCTCTCTAGGGTCTGGGGCAGGAGATTTCAGAGATTCAAACTGGGCCCTTCTGTATGCTGTTGCACTGAGCTATGACACTTCTGCCTAGTTGCAAACTGGTTTGGATTACAACATATTGACCAGAGAGCTGGTGAGATTGAGAATACAGTTCAGCAGAGGGCCCACATATCACCTCCATTTTCAGCCGTCACAGCAACAATTCACTATCACTGTATTTCTACTACTCTGAGAAACCTTCTTTTATCAGGAAGTGGTGAATTATGGCCAAAATGGCAGCACCCGCTACTTATCATCACATTTGTCAGATTTATTCAGAGCTTTTCTATTCAAATACGTTATTTGCAACAAACAGAAGATACAATGAAATGACGGAATAATTCATACACTTATGAACCCAAAGAAATGAACAGATTCCAGCAGCTGTGTTATGGTATGGTGAATATGCATGTGTTTGTCTAACTTCCTGCTATTCTTTCACAGGCATAGCAAGTTGCCCCAATACCCTGAGCATCTGGCAATCACGGCTAGCACAACATGTCTTGGTTTGGAGGCTCCAGTTGAATAAACAGTTCCATTAGTGTCTTTCAATTTCCAGCAAGAAGCTCTGGGTCACTGTGTTTGGAATAATATTTCATAAACTGTCAAAGTCAAAAACACATGATCACTCAGGCACAGCGGACACACTTTGGAAGCTCTCTGATCTAAGCTATAACATAAACCAGTGTAAGGGTAATAAAGACGGGAAGTTGCTTGAGGCTGTCTGTAATTATAAGCCAGAAACTGAGCTGGGCATGAAACCCGACCATATTTATTCAAATTGTATCAATAGATTTAGCTACAGTCAATTCAGGAGAGAAAGAGAGAAAGTTCACAAAGTCCTGTTGAATTCAGATAGGGCTTACTCCCAGGTAAGTGGGGTTAAGATTGCAGCTTTACTTGGAAGTAAGGTTGCTTCCACATTAGAGCCCTGCAGGGCTACTGAGACACTGCTTTTCTGCATTAGTTGTATTGCGTGTGAAGACCCCCAAGAAAGACACAGTTGACATCAATATTAGTTTAAGGTTGTTGGCATAAATTTGGCCACAACTTTATTGATTACAGAATGTGAGTGGTTTGCTTAGGCATTGGTTCGACTAGCTGCACCTACACCTCCAGCAGGGCAGCACTGACAACTGGACACTGGCAGAAGTCAGTAAGGGTAAACATACTGGGGGAGCATTGGTCCTACCACAGACACAACCTCACCCCGAAATGCTCCCAGGTGCTCTGGCATGGCCCTGACCCCTGGAAGGGGGTGGGACAAAAGCATGGTGAGCATCTGGATTCCTTTAACAGAATACCCTAACGCACACTGGGAGGGGCAGGTGTGACAACCTCTCCTCCGCCACACCTTGAACCAATGCCTAACCGCCAAACCTTACAGAGTTGTGACGATTTGCTACGCAGCAGGCAAAACCCAAGTTGCACCAGCCAATCAGCCAAATGGGAAAATTCCTACAGGGCCCCTGTCCCCAAAGCAGACAGCCCACGATGGCATAGCAAGGTCATAGCAAGACCCTAAATATAGGGAGGGTGGGAGGGTGATCCGCTAAGAGGACGCTTATGCAGCAGTATAAATAGGTCCCCTGGCTGCAAATTCTCTCAACCCCATTGGCCAGAATTACCCCAGCAACCGAGGGACCCAATCAGGTTGTTGTGGCTATTCAAACGATCCCACCCACACAAACGGTGAGGTCAGTCTTAGTGATCTCACCGCAACACGTGCCCTCCATGATGAGGACACGATTTAGCAGAATGAAAATGGTGGTTACACAGCACTTATTTTAAAACTGGGATTTAATATGGTGTGAAAACCTGGCCACTGTTGCAAGAGCAGCAGAAACCATATAAAACACATCAGTGCTCAGCTGTGAGCTATGTATTGGCTACAAACCCTGTGGAAAAAATCCAGGGCAAAAAACAACAACAACTAATAATAATTTATTATTTATACCCCTCCCATCTGGCTGGGTTTCTATATTACTAGTGCAATATGGTTTTTTAAAAAAAAAGAAAAGAAAACTCCTCGTTCAGCTTATCTTTTGGGTTTAGCTCATTCCAGAATCCTTGAGGTGATTTTTCAAAGGTTTAGAAAAACTTTATACTAGAATCACTAGTTATACTCAATGCAGTTCGGACAACAGTCTTTTGGAGTGAACCTTTATCAGAGATATAGTGCCACAGGGAAACTATGCAAACAGTCTAAGTTGACTTGCTTAGGGCAATTTATATCTAGGAGTATGCAAGAGGCTGATGTCAGCAATGACAATGGCAGCCTCTAGAGAATGAAAAGACTATGAAGTGTGTGTGTGTGTGTGTATGTGATGTGGGGTGTCAGATGATACAAACTTCCCCAGTAATAGAAAACAAACAGTTGAAGCTTGGTATTCATTTTCTTTTTTTAGGCTGATATTTCTCACCGCCTAATAGAATTTTCCATGCCCTAGTTAAGGTGCTTTCAGTATGCAAGTTGTGGCCAGGAAATGCAAACCACTAGTTTGTTTGTTACAGAAAGATTAATGGAACTGACATCTCAAGGGGAACTAGGAGATAAAGCTGAAAGCTGAGCGATACAGACTCAAACATGCGTCATCAGAGCACAGTTACTGCACTTTCCTCCTCAGTGGTTCCTCTTTAAGGAAGTACATCATAGTTATGCAGGCTCCCATAACCATCCATTATGATTGTAATGAAAGAAAATGGCATTCTAGGTGAGTCAGCATTTGGCAACAATGTACAGGCAGTATTTTTGTGATCAGTGAGATGGAGGAAATGAAATCAGGGTTCTCAGCAAGTTTGCACAAGAAGACACAGCTGACCACTGCAGACATTCAGCCCTCCAATGTTGAGGGCAATGAATGAAGACAACCACAATAGCATAAAGGAAAGTATGGGACCAAGGGGTATGTCTCTATTATTAATAGAATCATAGAATACTGTGATGGCTTGAGAATACCCTTTGCAAGAAATGCTTCTGCTCACTCAGAGATACATAGATACAGCCTTTATTTTACATATGTACAAGCAGCACACATAATTACACGTCCGAATCCTGTGAGTCAGATTCCTGGAGTGATTTACGTCCGCCCCTTTTCCAGCAGAAGAGGCGCGGCATTCTCAGCTGATGTCTCTGCCCTCTCCGCTTTAACCCTCTCCATTTCTGAGCAGATGGAACTGGCACAGCATCGCTGTCAGTGCCAGAACTTCCGGTTCTGAGTTGAGGCTCTGCTCCAGCATCTGAGAGCCTTTCCTCCTCCTGGCTTTCCCCCCCTTCCTGCACTGGCTCTTCCTGCCCCCCTTCCTCTGCTCGTCTCTCCTCCTCCCCTTCGTACTCCGTCAATACCATGACAAATACAGTGGTACCTCGGGTTAAGAACTTAATTCGTTCTGGAGGTCCATTCTTAACCTGAAACTGTTCTTAACCTGAACCACCACTTTAGCTAATGGGGCCTCCTGCTGCCGCTGCACTGCCAGAGCACAATTTCTGTTCTCATCTTGAGCCAAAGTTCTTAACCCGCTGTACTATTTCTGGGTTAGCGGAGTCTGTAACCTGAAGCGTCTGTAACCTGAAGTGTCTGTAACCCGAGGTACAACTGTAATGGCTGATGGGAGTTGGAGTCCAACAATGGAGGGATGCAGATTCCCCACCACTGCTCTATTTGAACAGAAAGCTTTTTTTTTTAAGCCACCATGAATCTTCAGTGTTCTTTCCTCCAAACGAAAACCAGAAGGATATTGCTAAGATAAAGTTCCTAATAGCAAAGGTATTAGTGGTCTCACAGATAATTCTGCAGTTTTAGGGTTAAGGGAATGAAATATTGCCACATAAAATTAAACAGTCAAATTACCTGTGTGATTACATAATTGTTTTGTTCAAATCTTTGTTCTATTTCCCCCATGAGCACCCTCATGAACTCCTTTGTTACCATGGAGCTGTTTATGAACGCTCGACTACTTTTAAAATGAGCTTAATTAAAAGTTTGTGAAGGTCTCCCCATTCCAATTACAGTGAAGAATTTGTGCAGTGAGAATCCAAGCATGCACGCACACACATTTAAAGAAAAGGGCATTGGATCAAGTTTGGGGCCTCTAATCCCTTGATAATTATTTTTTAAAGTCTCAGTTCATATCAGTCCCTTTTTAGAGGCAACGTAGAACTGAGGAAATGTGATCCAGCCAGCATCAAAAGCTACACTGTAAGCCTCTCTCTTTCAGTCTGCTGCTCATGAGGACTTGCTTTATCCACTGAATCCAAGCTACAGAGTTGCCTCTTGTGTTTTGTAGAGGTGGTTGGCTCAGAGTGAAAGGTCTGATTCAGATTATCTACAACCTGGGGCATGTAGCTGGGAAGAGTGAAAGGTATACCACAACACAAAGGTTCTCCAACTTGGTCACATTGTTGATTCACCAAATTTAGGAGAAAATAATAATAAAATGATCTGTCACCGACCCACAGTCAACCTTCCCAAACGTAGCAGAAGCAAACAAAATTTGGGACCACTTTCTAGCTTCCATTTGGGTGATTTTACCTCTTTGTTGTGACCAGAACACGCATCAGTGTGAGAGTAACTAAAGTCACTCCTTACTACAGCATTTTCTCCTTTGGAGAAAAGAAAGTTCCCACAGAGAAACCTGGGAACTTTAGTTCATTGTAGCCCCATCTGCATTGCAGTATCACACCACTTTAACAGGCATGGTTTCCCTCAAAGAATCCTGGGAACTCTAGTTGGTTAAAGATAAGGAGGTGGGTTAGAAGACCTCACTATTCTTCTCACAGAGCTACAAAGCTAATCAATCCCTCTTCTCTCGGAGCTCTGGGAATTTTAACTCGGGGGGGGGGGTATTCTAAAAACTCCCAGCAAACTACAGTTTCCAGTTGTTAAAGTGGTATAATAGTGTAGATGCATCCTCTTCTCATTCTGTATTTTGGTCCTTCATCACAGCACTGCAGCATTTACAGGCCACTTTGAGAAAAGCCAGTCACCAGACATAATCACCAAACACTATCATCTTACCTGAAAGTGCTATAAAAATGATCTTATCTACAAACACTGCAGATTTTGGAAAGTGCAAGTGTCCAGGAAAAGAATAATAGTTTGTACCATCCTGTTGAGCTAATTCCCTCCTACGAAATGGTTTGGAATTTGTACCAGTTCCTGCCTATCCCCCAATGGGTTTGCTCAATCACCTCAGAGAAGGAAGCATAACCATGTTGTTCAAACGGCTGTGTGAATTTGAGAATGGCTGGTTTCCTTTCTCAGGTTTACCACTAATTGGCTGCCTGTCTGTAAAATCCCAAACTCCTTGCTTCTCTTTCGGCTTCTGTCAGAGATGAAGGATATTAATTCAGATTTATGAGTCAGAAGATGTTTATACAGTAACCAAGACATTATTGTTATAATCAACCACGAGCAGGCTACCATATATCACAGGCTATGTGTTAACACCTATGGCCATTCTACAAAGGAAAACCAGCACATTACAGCATCTGGCTACGTCAGCCACCCAGTTTGATGCTCAAGGAACTAACACAGGAAGGAGATTGAAAAAAGCAAGAGGGGAGAAGATCTAAGTTAAAATATGAGACTTCCCTCTAACATAGCACAAATGGATGAAACAGAATCAGTTAGAAATCCACACATTTTTGCACTTAAAGGGGTAGAGGAGACAGGTAAAATAAAGGCTTCAACTGGAGACTTTCTTTTTCCAGAAAAGCTACTAATAATTTGTTACTGAAGGATGGGGTCCAGCTGACTGGCAAAGAAAAAACAAAAAGGCTTTAAGCAGAGAAGTTCCTCTTTAAGCAGAGAAGTTACCCCACGGGTGGTGGGCCCGTTCGGATGGCCCCTCGGGGACTGATGGAACTGCATGTGTTCCTGAATACTCTGATGTGCTCTAGGTGCTATTGAACTCCAACTCCCAGCATGGCCAATGGTCAGAGATTATGGGAGTTATAGTCTGACAAGTGCTTTTTGATTTCCTGTGGGTACTCAAGGGTACACAGTACCAGCACTTTTTTTGTTTCCAAAAGTTAAAAGTGTGGCACTTACTGTGACAACTTAATGGTGAGTACTGGCACCTTTTTCTTTCTCTTTAAAAAAAAAACGCCGAGTCTGACACTATCTATGACACTATGCGCTCCTCATTCAGTGTTGTAGTAGCCATAGTCACTATTTATATAGCATACTTTACAATTGTATGCCCCATTTACACTAGCCAGTTTCTCAGTAATGTACTTTAAATCTGTAAGGAATGATGGATGATGACTCTGCCCAAAAATTAAAAGAAAAGAAGCAAGTTGGGAACTGAGCTGAGCTGAACAAACAGAACATTAGGACTCTGCCTCTTCAGCATCATAAAGCTACCCATGAGGAGAGGAATAGTCTTCAGAAGTCACAGGCCAAACAGAAGCTGCAGAAACATGACAGAGGGAATACCATTCCAGAAACAGATCTCCCCAAGAAAGAACTAACATCATCCTGAAAACGCCCACATTCCCGCAATTATGATGCCAAATCAGCCTGTCATGCATGAGAAGCACCTTGGGCAGGGGCCGACTTTGGTCTTTCAAATTTCTGCTGAACCCTGTGCAAGGCCAAAATTTGGCACCCCCTCCGCCTCTTGTATTCTGTTCTGTACATGCACTACATCATAGCTGCAACGCCCTACAGCATCCCCTCTGCTTGGCCCCCAGTGTTTGCTGCCCCAAATTTGTCTCAGTCCTGGGAAAACAGATGAAGAGGCTCAAATAATTTCATTACACCTTGAGGTAGAAAAAGTATAGCAACCCATTGACATAGCCACTGGTAAGCAAGACTTCTGCAGCCCAGGAGAAATGGAAACTTCCACTGTGCCTTGCTCCATCTGTCTATCACTCTGTTTGCCAGGCTGACCAACCCATAGCTGTCAACGTTTCCCTTTTTTAAAGGCAAATTCCCTTATTCCAAATAGGATTCCTTGCAAGAAAAGGGAAAGATTGACAGCTATGGACCAACCAGCTGTCAAAGCACGCATCTCTGGTAAGTATTCGTGTGTGTGTGTGTGTGTGTGTGTGTAAGAGAGAGAGAGAGAGAGAGAGAGAGAGAGAGAGAGAGAGAGAGAACACCCTGGTTTATGAATTGTATTCAATAAATGTGGCATTCCCCCCTATAGAAGACTCTCACCAAATTATTATATGTTGGGTATACATTGACTATATAACCAATATAATATCACACCAGCATCACCAAAATAAAAATGAATAAAAATGACAATTCATTTAATGTACATCATAATTTAAGGGACGCAGGTGGCGCTGTGGGTTAAAGCCTCAGCGCCTAGGACTTGCCGATCGAAAGGTCGGCGGTTCGAATCCCTGCGGCGGGGTGCGCTCCCGCTGCTCGGTCCCAGCGCCTGCCAACCTAGCAGTTCGAAAGCACCTCCGGGTGCAAGTAGATAAATAGGGACCGATACCAGCGGGAAGGTAAACGGCGTTTCCGTGTGCGGCTCTGGCTCGCCAGAGCAGCGATGTCACGCTGGCCACGTGACCCAGAAGTGTCTTCGGACAGCGCTGGCCCCTGGCCTCTTAAGTGAGATGGGCGCACAACCCCAGAGTCTGTCAAGACTGGCCCGTACGGGCAGGGGTACCTTTACCTTTACCTTTTACATCATAATTTAAGCAAGAATAAAACTCACTAATAGGCAAAGTAAAAATATCCAGTATCTTCAGTTCCCAAAGTAGACCCAAAGCTACATTAGTGTCTTGTGTGCCCCCACATATCCCAAAAACATTTAATGTCTCAACCCAACAGGCTAGAAAGTCCCCCCAGAAGCCTTCTGGAAGCAACTTCCATATGAAGGATCTTGGGGCTAGTGGGGTTGGGCTGGGGGCAGGGGCGGAGGAAGGGGGTGCGGTGGGTGCAGTCCACCCCAGGTGTCACCACTGGGGGGTGACAAAATGCCAGGCGGCACTAACCGCGGGGCCTGCAGCACGCCTGAGCCACGTGTCTCTCCTAGGAGATACATGGTGGCTTGGGCGTGCACAGGCTCCACGTTGCCCAAACGGTCTGCCCGCTGCTTCTCCCCCCCCCCCAGCTGTAGGGTGGCTCAGTGGGAGGAGGTAAGCAGATTCCGGAGGCCTCGTGATGTGCCTCGCCCTCGCCCCATCCCTATGGGCGGCTGACCTCGCCCCTGGGCATGCCACCCCAGAGCCTGAGCGGTTTCCTCCACCACTGGCTGGGGGTAAGGCAGGTGCAAACAAAGTCTCTCTCCAATCTCTACTTCTAGTAGAGACAGTGCAGAAAATAGCCATAGGAAACATAGCCTCTTATTTTGCTTTGGGATTCCTCTGTGTAGTGAGTGCTTATGTATGTATCCGTGCATAGGATATAGCCTTTGGAAGGGGTGGCAAACCCCAAATGTGGCTCTTGGATAGAAAAAGGTTAGCTACCTCTGACCTAGTCTGGTGAAGAGTTTTAGAGAACTCAAAAGCTTGCTCACTATGTATTTTGATTGACCTAATAAAAGTATGAACCTAATACGGAGTTTAGTAATTTTGCATGTGAAGGTGCATGTAGTCTGGAGTGACTCTACCACTTTGTGACTCTACCACTTTGTGACTCTACCACCTCCTTCTCACCGAGTTCTCCTGAATTAATAGATCACATCAGCATTACTTGGAGAGAAAAGTCAGAAAACATCCATGCAGGGTCTGCTTAGGGTTAATACATTGCGTGGACAGGCGGAGCCCCCAGATCCCGCGCGGTCCCCCCGTCATGTGGAATAACGACTCAAGACAACGTGCTATGGGATTAAATTGGCCACAACTTTATTAAATTTCAAATGTGGGTAGACCTTGGCTCAGGCATTGGGCGTTCTCCCTCCCCAGTCCCCAGCCGGGGACCTGGGGAGCATCAGGGTTATCCAGTGGGGGGGGGATGGGCCGGCTCTGGAGAACATATGTTCAAGCAGAGATAGCCGCCCCCGTTATGCCGCCGCCGCAGGGGAGAGCAATGACGACCTTTCGGCGTACGGTCAAAGCCTCCCTTCAGAAAACCCCTTTAACGGGGAACCCTGGTATCGCCGCTGCAAAGAGGAAGATGGACTAAAGGATTCCGCCCAAGGCCTGATACCGCCAAAGTTGTGACATTTTGCTACGGGGAAAGGCGAAACCTGCCAATGCAGGGAAATTCCTTTCCGGCCCTTTAACAGCGACCTTAACGTAGCAGCGCCCGCATACCTGTGAAGAAAAGTTAACCTGCAAAACCTGTGAAGAAAAGTTAACCTGCAAAATAAGACATTAACTGAGGGTGGGTAGGGTGGGAGAAGCTCTGGAGCCAAGTGAGGATTCCCAGGTAAGATCCTCCCTCTATTGTGTGGGCAGGTAATCCCTCCCCTACCTGGCCTGGTCTCCATGACAACGCTTCCCCCAGGTGGGATTGGACAACTGACTGAGGTAGGCGGAGACCTTCAGGTATCCCACCTGAGGGAAGGCAAAGCCAAGCCTATGCCATTGGAGCCGCTCCAGATCTAGGGGCTGCACGCATCCACGCAAAGGGCGCCCCCCGTTTTAAGTGGGGAGCAGTCATTCTTTTTTCTTTTCTCCCTCCATTCACACACCCAGCTTTGATGAAGATTTCCTGATATCTTAAACCACAGTTTCCATTACATTCAAACCAGTAAACGGATCCAAGTTTGATATTCTGGTTTGTAGGGAAGCCTTAAACCTCAATCAATTGTAAAGGGAGGGATCAGGGATGCCATGAGAAAACATGGTTCAAGAATCCAGGAAATCTGCACTGAAGCTGGGTGCACCTGGGAGAAAGATTAATCTGTTAATTTCAGTTTCTCTGAGTTGCTTATTTTTTCATTCTTCAGTTTACCACATTACTGCACCAGTTTGCAATTCTTTTGTAAAAGTCCTCAGAAAAAATAGCCAGCATTTTAATGCACCTTTTAAAATTATTTCTTTACTTGCTTATATCACACCTTTCCTCCAAGAAGTTCAGGATGGTGTACATGGTTGTCCCCCTTCTTATTTTTGTGTGTAATAATGTACACATCACCACAAATATTATTATTTTTTCATTTTTATATGCATTTGGATCAGAGACCTGCTTCACAAAGTCGCTTTTTGGTTTTCATAATGTTTTTGGAGGTGTGCGTTCCTTAGGCTCACATTAAAATGTGAACAGAAACTATTCCCCCCCCCCCAAAGCAGAGGGAAGGGAATTGTGGGGGTTTGTAAGAGCATAGCTTGTTTCTAACTGGGATCTTGATTCCCAAACCAGGCTGATATCTGTGCAGGCAGTTCAGTTAACAAAATAGCAATGGAAGCGAGAAATCAATTGTAAGGGGAAGGATAAAGGTCTCCTCTCCTCCTTCAACTCAATCTCCTTGGCCTACTTTAATTGATCAGGTATCACCCATTGTAAAGTCTATTAAAATCTAATCTCCTCTAGGCTTTTGTGGAAAAGCAATTTCTTGGTGTACAAAATTGTGTTGCATCAGCTTCTAAATCAGGATTCCATTCATGAATCTGGTGATTTCAAGCAAAAGGAAGACTATTTTTTTTTCTTTTTCACCCAGAAGCAAATACCATTACAGTGGTACCTCAGGTTAAGAACTTAATTTGTTCTGGAGGTCCATTCTTAACCTGAAACTGTTCTTAACCTAAGGTACTGTTCTTAACCTAATGGGGCCTCCTGCTGCCACCACGCCACTGCTGCGCAATTTCTGTTCTCATCCTGAAGCAAAGTTCTTAACCCAAGGTTAGTGGGTTAGTGGAGTCTGTAACCTGAAGCGTCTGTAACCCGAGGTACCATGGTAATGTAAATTAAACCTATTCCAGGTAAGTGGTGTTGTTGTTGTTAAAAATAAGAACACAAAATATGTAGTAAAACAAAAATTAAATAAACCAATAACCCCCCCCCAACACATTTAAAAAGCTACGGAAAGTTAATCAGCCAAAGGCACCAGGCGAACACCGTGAGGAGAGCATTCCACAAATGGGGAATGACTGGAGAAAAGGCATTTTCTTGTGTTATCGCCCTCTGGACCACTTGTGGAGGAGGCACACCAAGAAGGGCCTCAGATTATGATTGTAGGGTTCAGATCAGTTCATATGGAGAGAAGTGGCATTGTGGTCCTGAGATATTTAAAGCTTTATCGGTCAAAACCAACACTTTGAATTGGGCCTGAAAACTAATTGTCAGCCAATGCAGTTAGGCCAGGATCAGTGTAATATGCTAATACCATCTTGTCCTGATGAGCAGCGTGGCTCCTGACTGCTGCACCAGCTGAATTTTCTGAACTGTTTTCAGAGGCAACCCTATATATAATGTGTTGCAGTTATCTAACCCAAGACTCACAGCCAAGATGGTAACCCAAGTATGCTTAGGACAGTAACCTCAAGAATGCACAGGTCTAAAACAAAACATAAATTCAAAATCCTAGTACATGCTCATCTTGAATGCTAAGAAAAACATGTGCCAACTTCTGTATCTTTCTGTCCACGTCACTTTTGACAAAATAGAAAGATGTAAGATTTCTAAGCAGGGAAAGGTTCCTTTTTTCTCTTGGGAGATGAAACACTGATTAAATCCACTTTTTCTTCTCTAAAAAAGAAACTCTCTTCACATTCAGTCATAATTTCTGTTCCATAATTAGAGAGGTGCTAAACAAGAAGCAGCCTTGATTTGAGTGCCTTTGTCAGAAAGCGGTTTTCTTCTCCCCTGCAGACCAAGAGAATTTCCTGCAATCATTGGGTCACATGGCACTAATTTAGTCAGGCAGTAAAAACCTCTTAAGTTGGCTGAGAAATAATGCCAGGTCACCTGACAAAGCCAAAGCAGGATGGGTGTTGGTGATACGGGGTAGCAGAGCTTGCTTTAATTTTAATTAAGCATTAAGATGAGACAACACTTTCTGGGAAGTGATACAAAGATTTGAATACGTTTTTGCCTTCGGAAACGAGTCATTAATTCTCTCCATAACTTACCTTGACTGTGTGATTTTTCTTTCTCCTTAGAAATGAATTTTTATATGTTGCTTGAGTCTCATTTTATGTTAATTTTATGTCTTGCTGCTTATATAACTTCACTGGATAATGCTGCAGATGGAGGTGCAATCTGTAAAAATAATAACTGCTAAACAACAACAGTTGGGTTTCTTTGTCACAAAAAAACTTCTGACAGAAAATATGAAACACCAGTGATATAGCACTTAGTATTCCATAAGCATATCTTAAATGGTTGTTTTTCAAAGCTCCTGGTCACTTTGATAAGCCAAAAGAAGAGTCATTGACACCCGGGGATTATTTTACCCACCCCAATTCAATCTACAACCTATTTAAGTGAGAGAAAAATAGGATGTTATAACTAAACAAGTGGACAATTCCTTGGCATCATCATCAGTGTAAAAGTAGACTTCTTGCAATTTGGCTCAGTAGAGACTTATTTTAATTTTTCACTTTTCTTTTTCAAGCAACAGCCCCATGCCATGAAACTTATTGCATTTGCTATGATCGATGGGTTTGGGTCCATGCAATATCAAAAACCCCTTTGTTTTCATTAATCATTATTTTTGAGAAGTGAAAACATATCACAACAACTACAACAACTACAGCATTGTGTGGTGGTCCTGGAAGCAGATTTTGGATCTTTCTATCCTTCTGTGTCTTTATTTTATCACGGGGAGGGGGGCAGCTAGGGGCACCCCAAAATCTTTTGTTTTGAAACTTATGATGATTTACAGTCTCTTAAGTTTTTTGAACTAGCTGATGACAAGCTCATGAATCATCAAGGCTCGACTAGTGTTAGTTGGCTTAAGTGCCGATGTTGTTTTGTTATAATTCCATTTATCAGGACACAGTTGTCATACCGAGAGTCTGGAATACATTTGTTTCAGTTTTAAAACTTGTCACAAGGTGAGAACAACAACAGAATTGCACAGCGTCCCCAAGGGGTAAGATTAATGGTTTCACTCTGTCACCTAGTGTTCAGTCTAGGATGTTACTTTTATTCACTTTCAGTCAGTCAATGGTGCATATAGCATTTGAAGACTCTTTTAGCCTGCTTTGCACTCATTCACAGTTTAAATTCCTCAAACCAAAATATAGAGAGGGGATGCATTTTCTCTTGCACATTTCAATGCGATATTTTCTGTTGTTTGGGGGGGGGGGGTGGAAGGTTTTTTTGTGTGTGTGCCAGGGGATAAGTTATAACCTTGAGGCTCAGAAGAACAGTAAGCCACATCTTGTTGCTTTGTAACTCTTATAGAGATTTCTGGGAAAAGTTGATTGATCCAGTAACCATTTTATATCCTGGAACATCATATGCAGATTGTGCTTTTCTTCCCTCTGAGAGATATATAAGAATATTACAGAAATTCTAGCCAAATTCCTCTTGAGAGCAATGAAGGTATGAGCCTGAATCATGTTCCTCCAGTGTATTTGATCTTGGATGATTATGGTGATGATTTATTTGTACCTCGCTCATCTGACCGGGTTGCCCCAGCCACTCTGGATGTCACTTTTGTATGACATTTATTTATTTATTTATTTGGTGGTTTATATTCCACCCTTTGCACAAGCTACAGGGCAGTTCACAACAAAATCAAATAAAAAGGATACATAAAGTCCACAAAATAACACAATGCTTTACAATAACAACAAAAAATACAACAAATAGTAATCACTGTTTAGTGATTTGTTATAGCAGTACCTGATGGATGTATAAGTCTGATTGTGAGGCCTGTTGGCTGCTTCAATAAATTGATTGATGTTCTGTCAACACTGCAATGTTTTACCTAATTTTTTATTAAAATAACCCAACGCTGAACTAACCATTCTTTACAGTGGTTCTCATCATTCATTGTTCAACCATCATTCTCTTTCAAACCCTTTCCCTAGTATTTATTATTATTAGTAGTAGTATCTACTATTATTATTACTGCAGTTTTGCTGTTTCTTTGCAAGCTCCCACACATCTGCCTCTCCCTTTCTTTCTACCTCCTCTGGATAGCTATTCTCACAGTTAAAAGCTGATTAATGTTTCCTCTTTTTAAGGCCTGTTGTATTCAGCTCTTCAGCTGCAACCTATAAAATGTTGCACTTTAAAGCATATGCCTCTAGGCATCCTTGTTTAGCTCTTTCATTGGGTTTTTCTAATTGCCCTTGGATCAACTTCAGGCACTTTCAACTATTCCCAGCACTTCAGATGCAATTATCTTCTGTTTCAACATCTCCAAACAGCAGAGTCCACCCATATCAAAGTTCAAGGTTCTCCATCGGTGAGCAGTTGCCAGTAGTCTTATGATGGGAACCCAGCAAAGGCATGCTGACTGGTTTGCAGGTTTGGTCAACTGTATTGTTTATTTTAAAACCCCTTTTGGAGAAGCCACATCCCTTTACTCTCATGTGCTATATTGTCTGCAGCACCGACCACTGACAGACCGGTAACATGTGCGCAGCCTTTTTTCAACATTTTCTTCCTCCTCTACATGACACAGAAAGAGGGAATTCAAGGCATAGAAGAACAGTTGTAATATGTGTTTCTGAATGCCAGTGTGCTCAAAAATATGTTTAGGAATCATCTGCAGTAATGTAGAGATACTAAAATGAAATTGCAAAGCTGTACTTTTCAAATCCCCTTCATGGATCACTGCCTTACCGTGGCAAAGGGGCTTGAATAACTCAGAGAAGCTATGAGCTATGCCGTGCAGGGCCAACCAAGATGGACAGGTCATAGTGGAGAGTTTTGACCAAACATGATCCACCTGGAGCAGGAACCGGCAAGCCACTCCAGTATCCCTGCCAAGAAAACTCCATGGACAAAGACAACAGGCATATAAAAGTTATGACACTGGAAGAAGAGCCCCTCAGGTTGGTAGGCATCCAACATGCTACTGAGGAAGAGTGGAGGACAAGTACAAGTAGATTCAGAGCTGATGAGGCGACTGGGCCAAAGCCGAAAGGACACTCAGTTGCAGATATGCCTGGAAGCGAAAGGAAAGTCCAATGCTGTAAAGAAAAATATTGCATAGGAACCTGGAATGTAAGAACCATGAACCTTGGTAAGTTGGATGTGGTCAAAAATGAGATGGCAAGAATAAATATTGACATCCTGGGCATCAGTGAACTAAAATGGACAGGAATGGGCAAATTCAGTTCGGATGACCATCGTATCTACTACTGTGGGCAAGAATCCTGTAAAAGAAATGGAGTGGCCCTCATAGTCAACAAAAGAGTGGCAAAAGCTGTACTGGGATGCAATCTCAAAAATGATAGAATGATCTCGATACGAATCCAAGGCAGACCTTTTAACATCACAGTAATCCAAGTTTATGCACCAACCACTGGTGCTGAAGAAACTGAAATTGACCAATTCTATGAAGACTTACAACACCTTATAGAAATGACACCAAAGAAGGATGTTCTTCTCATTATAGGGGATTGGAATGCTAAAGTAGGGAATCAAGAGATAAAAGGAACAACTGGCAAGTTTGGCCTTGGAGTTCAAAACGAAGCAGGGCAAAGGCTAATAGAGTTCTGCCAAGAGAACAAGCTGGTCATCACAAACACACTTTTCCAACAACACAAGAGACGACTCTACACATGGACATCACCAGATGGGCAGCATCGAAGTCAGATGGATTATATTCTCTGCAGCCAAAGATGGAGAAGCTCTATACAGTCAGCAAAAACAAGACCTGGAGCTGACTGCAGCTCAGATCATCAGCTTCTTATAGCAAAATTCAACCTTAAACTGAAGAAAGTAGGAAAAACCACTGGGCCAGTAAGATACAATCTAAGTCAAATCCCTGATGAATACACAGTGGAAGTGAGGAACAGGTTTAAGGATTTAGATTTGGTGGACAGAGTGCCTGAAGAACTGGATGGAGGCTCGTAACATTATACAGGAGGCAGCAACTAAAACTATCCCAATGAAAAGGAAATGCAAGAAAGCAAAGTGGCTGCCCAACGAGGCCTTACAAATAGCGGGGGAGAGAAGGCAAGCAAAATGCGAGGGAGATAGTGAAAGATACAGGAAATTGAATGCAGATTTCCAAAAAATAGCAAGGAGAGACAAGAAGGCCTTCTTAAACGAGCAATGCAAAGAAATAGAGGAAAACAAAAGAACGGGAAAAACCAGAGATCTGTTCAAGAAAATTGGAGATATGAAAGGAACATTTCGTACAAAGATTACCATAATGAAAGACAAAAGTGGAAAGGACCTAACAGAAGCAGAAGACATCAAGAAGAGGTGGCAAGAATACACAGAGGAACTATACCAGAAAGAAATGGATGCCTCGTATACCCCAGGTAGTGTGGTTGCTGACCTTGAGCCAGACATCCTGGAGAGTGAAGTCAAATGGGCCTTAGAAAGCACTGCTAATAACAAGGCCAGTGGAAGTGATGATATTCCAGCTGAACTATTTAAAATTTTAAAAGATCATGCTGTTAACGTGCTACACTCAATATGCCAGCAAATTTGGAAAACTCAGCAGTGGCCAGAGGATTGGAGAAGATCAGTCTACATCCCAATCCCAAAGAAGGGCAGTGCCAAAGAATGCTCCAACTACCGCACAATTGCACTCATTACACACGCTAGCAAGGTTATGCTTAAAATTCTACAAGGCAGGCTTAAGCAGTATGTGGACTGAGAGCTCCCAGAAGTGCAAGCTGGATTTCGAAGGGGCAGAGGAGCCAGAGACCAAATTGCAAACATGTGCTGGATTATGGAGAAAGCTAGAGAGTTCCAGAAAGACATCTACTTCTGCTTCATTGACTATGCAAAAGCCTTTGACTGTGTCGACCACAGCAAACTATGGCAAGTTCTTAAAGAAATGGGAGTGCCTGATCACCTCATCTGTCTGCTGAGAAATCTCTATGTGGGACAAGAAGCTACAGTTAGAACTGGATATGGAACAACTGATTGGTTCAAAATTGGGAAAGGAGTACGGCAAGGCTGTATATTGTCTCCCTGCTTATTTAATCTATATGCAGAATTCATCATGCGAAAGGCTGGGCTGCATGAATCGCAAGCCGGAATTAAGATCGCCGGAAGAAATATCAATGACCTCAGATATGCAGATGACACAACCTTGACGGCAGAAAGTGAGGAGGAATTAAAGAACCTTTTAATGAGGGTGAAAGAGGAGAGCGCAAAATATGGTCTGAAGCTCAACATCAAAAAAACGAAGATCATGGCCATTGGTCCCATCATCTCCTGGCAAATAGAAGGAGAAGAAATGGAGGCAGTGAGAGATTTTACTTTCTTGGGTTCCATGATCACTGTGGATGGTGACAGCAATCACGAAATGAAAAGACCCCTGCTTCTTGGGAGAAAAGCAATGACAAACCTAGACAGCATCTTAAAAAGCAGAGACATCACCTTGCCAACAAAGGTCCGTATAGTTAAAGCTATGGTTTTCCCAGTAGTGATGTATGGAAGTGAGAGCTGGACCATAAAGAAGGCTGATCACCGAAGAATTGATACTTTTGAATTATGGTGCTCAGCATTGTTTTAGGGCAGTGTGTGTGAAAGCATAGGCGTAGCCAGGGTGCCCCCCTAAATCAAGTAAATAAATAAAAATACTTAACTAACTGATCAATTGCATTGCAGATAACTCAGTTCTACCCCCCCAACAAAAAGCTTGCCCCCCCCTTAAAATAAATCCTGGCTACACCCATGTTTGACAGGGACAGAATGGTGTCTGCAACCTGACCAAAATGGTGACGAATATTGAAGAAGAATTGTGCAAAGTGGCCCCTTTTTTCTAGGAGTGGGAAAAAATGAAAAGCCTCAGGAATGTTGTCAGGATAATGT
Source organism: Podarcis cretensis (assembly GCF_951804945.1). NCBI lineage: Eukaryota > Metazoa > Chordata > Lepidosauria > Squamata > Lacertidae > Podarcis > Podarcis cretensis. Next base: position 27,439,338 of record NC_137178.1, read on the forward strand.
TGTTGGAGAAACTTGGCTCAGCTCTACTTGGAATTCAAGTTTTGCCGCTGATGCAATTTCATAAAGTTGTAAATCTATGACCAAGAAGATTTTATATCCCTCTAAAGACTTTCCTGGGAAGAGAGCAATCAAAGGGCAGATGCATTTGAGGTTTTTGTCTCTATAATATTTACACAACAGTAGCACATTGCTATGCAGTTTCTAACCCTTCACTATCAAAAAGACAGTTCACATAGAGAATGCCATTAAATCTTGTAACAATGAAAAAATGTATTTTTAGTGGGTCATTGTGTTTCTTTCCACACTATTGCAAAGAATCCAATATTTAGGTTGTGTTCAGCTAACTTTTATTCAGAGTAGACCCAAAACTGGGTAAAGGTGCCGGGCTTTGGAAACGAGGCATGAGGGCTCTGACAGGGTCCTAGAATCCCCCACCCTCCTTTCCAAAGCTTAGTTAGTGCTTTGCTAGCTTTGAGAAGGAGGCTGGAGGGATCTAGGACTCTGCCAGAGCCTCCTTCCTCCTTCCCAAGACCAGCTGCCTAACTTATTTGGCTTTGGGAAGGCAGTGTGTGGGCTGTGAGGGGCATCTATTTTTTTGCCTTGCTCCCCCATCCTGGCACAGATTCCATGTCAAAGTACTCTTGTGGCCCACTTGGTACAAGAAATTGGGCTGTCCTGATCTAAAGTCATACGCTTTACATTTTGACCATAGTACTGCAGGTGGTGCTGTGGGTTAAAGCCTCAGCGCCTAGGGCTTGCCGATCGAAAGGTCGGCGGTTCGAATCCCTGCGGCGGGGTGCGCTCCCGCTGCTCGGTCCCAGCGCCTGCCAACCTAGCAGTTCGAAAGCACCTCCGGGTGCAAGTAGATAAATAGGGACCGATACCAGCGGGAAGGTAAACGGCGTTTCCGTGTGCGGCTCTGGCTCTGGCTCTGGCCAGAGCAGCGATGTCACGCTGGCCACGTGACCCGGAAGTGTCTCCGGACAGCGCTGGCCCCTGGCCTCTTAAGTGAGATGGGCGCACAACCCCAGAGTCTGTCAAGACTGGCCCGTACGGGCAGGGGTACCTTTACCTTTTTACTGTAAGTTATTGACAAAAATGAGCAGGCAAACTGTTTGACTAGATTGCCAGACAACAGCAAAGGATGGCATAATCTGGGTCACTTTGATGATCCACTTTGTTTGATACTCACATATCCATCATCAATAGCAGCAATGATAAAAGATACCATTGTTGGCCCCAATCTACCTGTACAAAACCTTGCTGAGACAAATGGGAGATGTATAGTAAGAACCCCAGCTATGCTTTGCAGAGTCTACATTTATTTAAATGGAGCTTATGCAAGAGTTGCTCCAAGTGGATGCTGGTTGGAAATAAATTGTGTGCATCACAAATCAGTCCCAGTATTTTCAACAGGATCGTACTGTAAATCAGATGGATTATTAATTCTGCCATATGCCCTAAACTATTCTCAGCTTTTTAGTATGCTGTAGCACCATATGGCACATGTGTCATTAGACTAACAGGTTTTTACAACCATGCGAATTGTTTTTAAAACTAGATGAAAAAATTTCCCACACAAATAGGTAAAGGCTTTACACATTGAATATTTCATTCTATCATTCATTGCTCCCAATGCTCAGTTAAGATGTCCCTAATGTCCTTTTTGGAAATCAGGTATTTACAATAAAGAGTTTTTATTTATGATCTAGTATTGATGGTCTGCTCCAGACCAGATCATAACACACTGTATAGTTACCATCTGGAGTTTTACAATTGTTCTGGGGGTGCAAAAAAACCCCTGTCTTCACAATAATCCTGACACAATGCTTTAGAAAGAAAATGTACAGGTGAGATGAACAAAAGAATATCTGTTTCTATCAATGCCTGAAGCAGTTTTGCAACATCAGCTGCTCTGTAAACATGTTTGTCACAACCCTGGAGCAAGTTTTTAAGATAAAACTCTGCACAACATAACAGAACGCATTGTGAAAGAGCAATGCTGGCTTATCAACTGCTGATGTGAAATGGGTGTTGTCAAGCATATAGCTCTGTTGCCCAACTGCCAAGCCTGCAGCCTGCCAGTTTTTAGCTTCTAGCTCACATAACTCAACTAATACTGCTCCAGAACCCACAAACCCCCTCATCTCAATCAAAAAACAATGGGAACATGACATAGGCTATGAAATAAACTCTACCCAATGGACCAAACTGTGATCTAAACCTCCCCTTAAATCCATCTCACCCTCCCTTCTCTCTCTCTCTCTCTCTCCCTCCCCTCCCTCCCTCCCTCTCTTCTTCCCCAAACATTTAAGTCTCACAATGAATATAACTGACCTGAAAACAAAAATGATATACAGTATGTACTTCTGTAACCCAATAAAATCTTTAATAAAAACATTTTTTAAAGGGGGAAAAAACCCCTCTGGTTTTTGTCTTGCTACCAGTGAGTTGAGAAATGGGGTCCACCCATATGCTGTCTGTCACAGAGCCACTTCCTTTGTTACCTTAATGGCCCATATTTAGAGGGCCATTACCTCACCAGGAAGCTAGGCCGGCTATTCTAGGAATTGAATCCATGCTGCAGCCAGAAATTAGAAGGGGGTTCAAGCATACAGGCCTTCACCCACAACTTATAACAATACACATGCAAATAAGCCTTATTTTTTGGCATTATTTTCATAAAGTAAAACAAGAAGCAAAACAAATAAATGAACAAACAAGGATGGAAAATTTGGTTTCTGTCACCAGAAAATGTGCTGCAAATCATAGTCAATATTTCCTGCCAATATTTCCTCCTTGGTAGGCTTAAGTTCTGTTCCACTATATCACATAAGGCCTCTAATTGTCCACATGTGGATTGTCTATTTTCACAGAGTCTCATGAAGTGAATAATATTTATCATTATCAAAGTCTGTCAGGCATTTTGAAGCCATTTGTCTGTTGCTGGCTAATTCAGTTCCTTTACATTCTTGGCAATCACTATCTGTGATGTAAATAACTAGTTGTTTTTCAAATATTGATATTACTTTTTATATAGATTGTTGAAGCAGTTACAATAGCCAATATTCTAATCTACAAAACCCCATTTACCTACATCAGCAACAACCAGTTTTGTGTTCCTGAAAGCAATTTTACTAAAAGCTCATGCTGGCATAGAGATAGTTCTAAATATATACCCCACAGAAGAACAACACAAGGATGTTCAGATCTAGAGGTTCATCACTCTGAATAACACATCTACTTAGAATGTGTGTAGATGTACAGGCCTGTCTCTCTCTTTAGGGACATCAAAGGATTTTACCTAGCAATGATATTACATTATGTTGTTTTGGCTCTAAGGCGTCAGCTGTTAACTCTATGTAACTGATAAAAAGCCTGTTGTTTAAGGACATTATCAAAACCACAAACTGTGATCATAATACATTTGGATAGCACTTTGGTCTCGCAATGGAAAAGCCTAGGGTGACTATTACAGGGTCAGTGCATTGTAATCTAACATTCAAGTGATGCACAGGATTACTTGTGTTCTTATCTTCTAATCCCGGATAAAAATAATGGAGTATTGAGGTATCAAGATTAATCAAATGTTGGATTGCTTTTGACAGCATGGTTCCATGCAAAACTGTCCTGGTGGTCTGCATTTATTTTGTGTTTAAAAATCTGTGGAATTGGGGGGGGGGGGGGATTGATAGAAAATATATTTCAAATAGGAAGAATGGCAAATTATTATTATTATTATTATTATTATTATTAATCATTTCAATATGATGGAATGATAGAGAAAGAAATAGATCCAAAAGATTGCCCAAGGCCTACCTTAGGAGCAAGTATTTTAAAAGTGAGAGAAAAGTGAGCAGTGGATGACTTTGTGGTATTTAGTTCTTTTGTAGATTTAAAACCTTTTATTTTGCAGAGTATAGTAAACCCTGCTGGGGAGAAGAAGTGAAAGGATATAGGTGAATTCAAAATATACAATGGGATTCCTTATTCAGAGTTCTGCAGATTCATTGTCCTAATGAATCAGACCAACCGTGTGATTCCATAGCTCCTCCGAAAGAATTTCTTCAGAGCCTTGCCACGGCAACCTTGCATAAAAGCACACATAACTCCTGCTGCAATGTCTCCAAGCACAACTGTCTGTAGCATTTATTATTACTATTTAATATCAAGATCCCCCCCCCCATTTGTATCTCATCCTTCATTGAAGAAGTTCAGCCTTGAAGAAGTTCAATATGTCCATTTCCCATTTATTCCCTCGCAGCAATCCTGTAAGCCTTAAACATTGGATAGTGGCTCTTTGAAGACCAGCCTAAAAGCCTTCATAACTGAGTAGGGATTTGAATTCTGTCTCTCTGGTTGTAAGTGTAGTAGCCACTGCATCACGGTGTCTTCCAACCACAGAATAATAGTTGGAAAAGACTGCAAAGCGCATGTAGTCCAATACCCTGCCGATGAAATTAGGGAGATCCATGATCAGATCTCGTAACATTTTGATTTTATCTCACGAGCAACTTTACAGGGGCACTGGGCTGAGGCACTGTTTCCCCATCGCCATTTCCTGATCTAAATTGTCTCTTTTATTAGACAGCTAGGAGTGTCCAGCGAATGAACAATCAGAAGGCTCACCTGATATCACTGAATTCTCTTCGGTGCCTGCTAAAACCATTCCTGTTTAGGCAAGTCTGCCTAGATGCTTAGAAAGTTGAGGTAATTTTATTCTGTTTTAGTATTTTAACTTTTGTATCTTTTAAAGTATGGTTGGTAATGTTTTTCTTCATTTTATTGTTTTACCTTTTTGTAAACCGCTTCGAGGTTTTTAACAATCAGGTGGTGTATAAATTTTGTGAAATAAATAAAGGAATAAATACATAAATGATTTTCCACATCTGTATGTGAAGCAGGACCCCATGAGATGTTAATTATCACTCTTCCCTTCAAAGTGGGAACAGAGAGCAGTCATTAAAACTGTATTGCAAAGCTGATGTAGCATGCTGAGAACAAGTGTTCTTATATCCCGCATTGCATGTGTGCCTCTCTATGTAGTGGGAAGCATCACACAGGGGACATAAGCTGATTGAAAGTCTCTGCCACCAGGAGGTGATGCCACAAAACTTACCAACCAAACTGTATTAATGAAGCCTTTTATCTCATTTCCTATTTTTCTTCAACATCACCCCTTCTCCTTAGGAAGGAGACATTTCTTCCCTTCCCTCTCATGCAAACTTGCCTGTCTCCCGGTCACCTTTACTCAGCATGCATTTCTGACAATGATGTATGATCAGTAGCAAACAGCATGGTGGGGTGCTGCTGCTCACCTGAACTTCCAAAAGCTGAGTTGATGCTACTTACATGGAAGGGTAGGGGTGAGATGGCGGAGAGGTTAGCACGGTGCAAACATGCTGGCAGAAGAGCTGGACTGGCTCCACCTGTGTGCTTACACTGCACTGACCTCCTTGCTGCCTTGCTCCCTTTCCACTTGGTAAGCAGCAGTGCAGTGGTGGCAACAGAAAAAAGTGGGGCAGAGAAGGGGCAAAGTATATTTCTAGGTGGGCGAAAAAGAAAAAATAGGCTTGTATGCAAATGACAAGAGTTCAGAAATGGGGGCAAGTCAGGGTGACCTTGCTTTGGGCGGAGCAATTGCCCTTGACTGCCTCTGGCACCACATATGCAGTAGTGACTCAGATGTTGGAAGGTCAGGTGGGAGCTGCCACCTCGCCATGCTGTCTGCCACTGAGTATGATCTCATATATAGCTTAGTGAGCTAGTTATTCCACAAGCATATTGTTATCAGGTTTAAAAAAGTTTTAGGTTTTTTCCTGTTGCAATAATAAACTATGAAAACTTTAACCAATGCTGAAATGGTGGCATTCTTGACACATTGCATAGTTTCTGCTGCAAGACATTAAAGCATCAACAAATCCATAGACACACATATCTCTATAGCCTCACATGCACCAAAGACAAGATAATTGCTGGAGTATCCTTGCTGATAAACATTATGAAAGGCATCCAAGTATCTGGAAATTTGACCTTCATTATTTTATGTCCTCTGACCAAGCTGCGGGGGGCAGTGGAGGACAGGAGTGCCTGGCGTTCTCTGGTCCATGGGGTCACGAAGAGTCGGACACGACTAAACGACTAAACAACAACAACAACATTTTATGTCCTCTGCTAGCTCTATGATATTGGGTAAGCTTCCCATGTAAAGTGAGCGGCAAGACTTTAACAGTCCATCCCATTACCTATTTGTCTACTGTCTTTCAGTGACAGACTATTATTATTATTATTGTTGTTGTTGTTGTTGTTATTATCATCATCATCATCATCATTATCATCATCATCAGTGAGTTTCTTTCATCCTTTAGTGTTTTGCTGTATTCTTATATGTATGAACTTGTTGCCTGCATTTAGAATTCATATTTCAAAACAACATTCCATGAGTTCTGTAAGAGAGAAGCTGTGCTCAGGCATTATAAAACTGTAAGTGTGTAGGAAACTGTCAGAGGCAGTCTTCTATCACTGTCTTTTTATATTATGTCGGAAGTCGCTCAGAGTGGCTGGGGCAACAGTTGGATGGGTGGGGTATAAGTAAAATGTTGTAGTAGTAGTTGTTATGCCTTTGAATAGTAGTTGTTGGGAATCACATGGGTTGAGTGATATGAGCACTCATGCTTTTGAGCATCCCATCAGGTTGCCAGTGTGAGAACAGGATACCGTAGCAGGTGAGCCATGGGCATGATCCAGCAGGCTCTTAAGTTATTGAAAGGCACGGGGCTGTGCACAATAGCACACTTGTGTGGCAAGGTCTGAAGGGAACTGGTAAGTGTGGTTACAAGATGCCCCATGATCAGAAACCCTATTGGGTTCCAGATCATGCAGAGTCTTGCCAGTCAGGATGGAGGGAGCAGGGCCAATGACTAATGCATGGCCTTGTATCTCCCACATTTTTATAGCCCTAATATTAGGCTGCTCAGGAGGCAGATGCAGTGAGTGGAGGGCAGCAGTGGCAAGAAGCTAGAGGACAGAGCAGTGTGTGCCTCCTGCCTAGCCCCTGTGCCAGCCTGCTGCCCTTAGATGTTATAGAAGATACTGTCCAATTACTGAAATAAGATTCAACAGCCAGCCTAGTCCATGGAATGGGCAAAGGTTGCACCTTGGGTTTATCCTGCTGAATTGGGTAGAGTACCTGGGTATAGCATTGAACCTGCTGTGCACATTGAAATATGTATTTGTATTATTTGAGTATGGTGGTACATCTAAAGGGGGGAAATGGACTAAGCTGTTTCCCCCCCTCCCCAACAATGAAAACATAATGTATTTTATCTTTCAGGATCCTGTCTTGTTCTGACAAAAAGCACCAGTTACATACAGTTCAGAGGCATCTAAGCCAGTGTTTCCCAACCTTGTGCCTCCAGCTGTTTTTGGACTACAATTCCCATCATCCCTTGCCACTGGTCTTGCTAGTCAGGGATGATGGGAGTTGTAGTTCAAAAACAGCTGGAGGCACAAGGTTGGGAAACACTGATCTAAGCCTTATCTCTGCAGCTGGAGTATCACCTACTGGACACTTAGTCTGGATTCTACGTTTTGTCAAAGTTGGCATCAAGAATGTAGAATTAGAGAAAGTCTGTGATATTGTATGTCATATACTGAAAAATATAATCAATTAAGTAAAAGAAGAAGAATGGAGAAGTGAAGGTGATGGTTTCCACCAAGGTAAGTTATTTGACTTTGCAGGAGTCAAAGCCACAGAGGACTTGGGTGGAAAAAATATTCACAATTTATTTCAAGGAAATAAAAAACTCATTGTACTACACTCCCTACATTTTTCACTTTGTTGCCTGGATCCTTTGCCAACTGCTCACCTCACATTAACTGTGTTTTATCCAGATAAGAAAGATAGACAAAATATTAAGTATTCTTTGTTTCTTTTAGTAATGCTCAAGGATGTGGACATGGTGCCTGGATCTATCAGAGCAACCACTTGCACTCTGGACCCTTGCCCCTTTTGGATGATAAGAACTAGCAGGGAGGGGACAGCTGGCTGGGCCAGGGAGGTGGTTAATATCTCATAGCAAGCAGGAGAGTCCCTTGCCAGCTTGAAGGAGGCAGTGGTAAAGTCACTCAAGAAACCCTCATTGGATTCTGGAAAACTAAATAACTACAGGCCAGTTGCTAATCACTCCTTCTTGGGCAAGGTTCCTTGGGTATGCCTTTCATCAGCTTTGATTGTGGCCCAGCTGAACCCCTGTCTGCAAAGGGATAGCCTAATTACTGTTCTCTAAAGGTAAAGGGGGGACGCAGGTGGCGCTGTGGGTTAAAGCCTCAGCGCCTAGGACTTGCCGATCGAAAGGTCGGCGGTTCGAATCCCTGCGGCGGGGTGCGCTCCCGCTGCTCGGTCCCAGCGCCTGCCAACCTAGCAGTTCAAAAGCACCTCCGGGTGCAAGTAGATAAATAGGGACCGCTTACCAGCGGGAAGGTAAACGGCGTTTCCGTGTGCGGCTCTGGCTCGCCAGAGCAGCGATGTCACGCTGGCCACGTGACCCGGAAGTGTCTCCGGACAGCGCTGGCCCCTGGCCTCTTAAGTGAGATGGGCGCACAACCCCAGAGTCTGTCAAGACTGGCCCATACGGGCAGGGGTACCTTTACCTTTACCTAAAGGTAAAGGGACCCCTGACTATTAGGTCCAGTCGTGACCGACTCTGGGGTTGCAGCACTCATCTCACTTTATTGGCCGAGGGAGCCGGTGTACAGCTTCTGGGTCATGTGGCCAGCATGACAAAGCCACTTCTGGCGAACCAGAGCAGTGAACGGAAATGCCGTTTACCTTCCCGCCGGAGCGGTACCTATTTATCTACTTGCACTTTGATGTGCTTTCAAACGGCTAGGTTGGCAGGAGCTGGGACCGAGCAACGGGAGCTCACCTCGTCATGGGGATTTGATTCTTTTTTTTTTAAATAATATTTATTAAGAGTTTAAAGATTACAAAAAGAAAGAAAAAGAATTAAACATGACAATATAATAAAATACAAAAACAAAAACAAAAGCACTACATGAAACATTGAATTAACAGAACAAAACAAAAACAATTAAAAACACTTCCAATATTTTCAATCTTAACTTTCATTCACTTGTTTCATTGACTTCCTCTCGCCTCCCTTTTTGTATTCCACTTCAATTAACTGTTTCGGCAATTCCTTTCCATCTTCCTGTTTTCTGTCCTGTAATTAATCTTAACATATTCTAACCTTATTTTTTCCCTTCAATACATTAACAATCTGTCTGTACCTATTTCCTTATAACATTTCTGCCAAAGCCATATAACTTCATTCCACCATTTTTCTATAGCTCATTAATTTTACAATATTTCTGTAAATAATCTTTAATTTTTTTCCAATCTTCTTCCACCAACTCTTCTCCCTGGTCTCGGATTCTGCCAGTCATTTCTGCCAATTCCATATAGTCCATCAACTTCATCTGCCATTCTTCCCAGGTGGGTAGATCTTGTGTCTTCCAATACTTCGCGATGAGTATTCTTGCTGCTGTTGTTGCATACATAAAGAAAGTTCTGTCCTTCTTTGGCGCCAATTGGCTGACCATGCCCAGGAGAAAGGCCTCTGGTTTCTTCAGAAAGGTATATTTAAATACCCTTTTCAATTCATTATAAATCATCTCCCAGAATGTCTTAATCCTTGGGCATGTCCACCAAAGGTGAAAGAATGTACCTTCAATCTCATTACATTTCCAACATTTATTTCTGGGCAAATGGTAAATTTTTGCAAGCTTGACTGGTGTCATGTACCACCTGTAAATCATTTTCATTAAATTCTCTCTTAGAGCATTACATGCCGTAAATTTCATACCTGTGGTCCATAACTGTTCCCAGTCAGCCATCATTATGTTATGTCCAACATCTTGTGCCCATTTAATCATAGCAGATTTCACCATTTCATCCTGAGTGTTCCATTTCAACAGCAAGTTATACATTCTTGACAAATTCTTAATTTTGGGATCTAACAATTCTGTTTCCAATTTTGATTTTTCCACCTGGAAGCCAACTTTTTTATCCAAGTTATATGCCTCCATTATTTGGTAATAATGAAGCCAATCTCGCACTTTGTTTTTTAATTTTTCAAAGCTCTGCATTTTTACTCTGTCTCCATCTTGTTCCAAAATTTCCCAATATTTCGGCCATTTGGCCTCCATATTGAGTTTTTTCTGTGCCTTCGCTTCCATTGGTGACAACCATCTTGGGGTTTTATTTTCTAACAAATCCTTATATCTTATCCAAACATTAAACAATGCTTTTCTAACAATATGGTTTTTAAATGCTTTATGTGCTTTTACCTTATCATACCACAAATATGCATGCCAACCAAATACATTGTTAAAACCTTCTAAATCCAGCACATCAGTGTTTTCAAGAAGCAGCCATTCTTTCAGCCAGCAAAAAGCAGCTGATTCATAGTAAAGTTTAAGGTCTGGCAGGGCAAATCCACCTCTTTCTTTAGCATCAGTTAATATCTTAAATTTTATTCGAGGCTTCTTGCCCTGCCAGACGAATCTGGAAATATCTCTCTGCCACTTCTTGAAACAATCCGTCTTGTCTATAATTTGCAATGTTTGAAACAAGAACAACATTCTTGGCAATACATTCATTTTTATCGCAGCAATTCGACCTAACAATGATAGCTTCAAATTTGACCATATTTCTAAGTCCTTTTTCACTTCAATCCAACATTTTTCATAATTATCCTTAAACAGATTCACATTCTTGACAGTCATGTTAACCCCTAAATATTTCACTTTCTTGACCAATGTTAATCCTGTCTCCTCCTGGAACTTCTCTCTCTCATTCAGTTAATTTTTTCTCCAAAACCTTAGTTTTCATTTTGTTTAACTTAAAACCTGCTACCTGTCCAAATTCTTGAATCAGTTCCAGTACCCTTTTAGTACTAGATTCTGGCTCCTGTAAAGTCAATACTAGGTCATCAGCAAATGCTTTCAGTTTATACTGTTTAGCTCTCACTTGTATACCTTTAACCAATTGGTCCTTTCTAATCATATTTAGCAAAACCTCCAGGACTGATATAAAAAGCAGTGGAGAGATTGGGCAACCTTGTCGTGTTCCTTTCTCAATCTTAAACTCTTCTGTCATTACATTGTTCACAATTAATTTTGCTTTTTGTTCTGAATAAATTGCACCTATACCATTTTCAAAACCTTGACCTACCCCCATCCCCTGTAAATTCTTCTTCATAAAATTCCAAGAAATATCATCGAAAGCTTTCTCCACGTCCACAAATATCAAAACTGCCTTAGTATTAATATTCACTTGTAGTTTTTCTAAAATGTTAATTATGTTCCTCATATTGTCAGACAGATGTCTGCCCGGGAGAAAGGCCGCTTGGTCTTTATGAATTTCTTCTACTAACACCTTTTTGTAATCTTTTAGCCAAAATATCTGCAAAAATTTTATAATCCACATTAAGCAGGGATATGGGGCGGTACTCGTCATGGGGATTTGAACCACAACCTTCTGATCTGCAAGCCCTAGGCTCAGTGGTTTAACGCACAGCGCCACCCGCATCCCTCTTGGCCTGACTTTACTGCCTGTCAATTAGTTTTGGGGCCCAATTCAAAGTGCTGGTTTTGACCTATAAAGCCTTAAATGGCTCAGGATCACAATACCTCAATACCACCTGCTGATGCAATCCTGCTGATGTCTGCTTCTCATATCAAGCCTCTTTACCAATTCTCTCAGAATGCTTCCAATTTTTAACAATAGTCATTTGTGTTGCTTTTTTATTTATTACTTATTACTTTACAGATAAGTAGCCGTGTTGGTCTGCCATAGTCAAAACAAAATAAAAAAATTCCTTCCAGTAGCACCTTAAAGACCAACTAAGTTAGTTCTTGGTATGAGCTTTCGTGTGCATGCACACTTCTTCAGATACCTGAAGAAGGTATCTGAAGAAGTGTGCATGCACACGAAAGCTCATACCAAGAACTTAGTTGGTCTTTAAGGTGCTACTGGAAGGAATTTTTTAATTTTGTTTTGACTTATTACTTTACTTATTTATTTATTTAGCAATACCTTCCACATTCAGTCCATCCTATGTCCCCAATATGCCATAACAGCTATAGGCTAGATTTCTTCTTTCATAATGAAATTAATTTCAGTGAAGTAATGAAACAACTTCAAGAGACTGTAGAATTGTTCTGGTTTGACACATGTGTTTCCATCTATCACCACTAGAGGGTAATGCTTGACAAACTGTGAGTCTATGTAACAAGCATCTAATACAGGATTAAATCTTTGAAAGTCTTTTTTTCTGTGCACCAGTCCACATCGTCTACAATGACACCACAGAGCCAGTTTAATAAGTAAATAACCTTCTTTAAACATATAATATGCCTCCTTGCCCCTCTATGCTTCCTGGAGAATAAAATATAGTTTTCATAGCTTTTAGAGAATATACATTTGTTTGTAAGGTAAGGTAGAGAAAGTTAGGTGTATTTCTTGGTTTTCTTTTTAAGTAGTGCCTCATTCTCAGGGTACTTGTATTCTTTTTCTAAAATTCGTTTCTGGCATTGAGCAACTTACTGTAAAAGCTCAAAAGCTTTGTTTGTACTCAAGGGATATATGCACAGGTATGTAAGTATCTATGATTCAAAGACAATGCTTTTGATGTGGCTGAAGCCCTGGGCTCTTTGCAAAGCCACTGGGGCCAGAGTGGGCCTGAAGCAAGCTGAGGGGTGCTTAGATGGGGAAGTATGGCAGGCAGGGCTGTCTGCAGCTTATTCACCTGTTTTCCTAAGACAGGGGTGGGGCCCTCCAGATGTTTTGGGACTACAGCTCCCATCATCCCTAGCTAACAGGACCAGTGGTCAGGGATGATGGGAATTGTAGTCCCAAAACATCTGAAGGGCCAAGTTTGGCCATGCCTGACCTAATGTCACAGAGACATTGAATGACCCATTTTTGCCCATGAAGATAACCACCTGATGGATGAGTCTTGCAAAGCAATGTGCCCAGAGCTTTGCAGCTGCTGGTGGTCAGCTGATTGGTGAGGCTGCAAACTCCCTTTAGTCCAGCCATGTCTTTGCCTGCCCCACACCTGATATAAAAAAATGATGCCTGATGCAATATATGATGCCATATATGATGCTGTGATTACTAAGACCCAGCATGGGTTTTTCAAAAATAAGTCATGTCAGATGAACCTCGTTTCTTTCTTTTCGAAGGAGTAGCAAGCTTGGTGGATTAGGGGAATGCTGTGGACATAGTGTATCTTGATTTCAGTAAGGCTTTTGACAAAGTCTCCCATGATATTCTTGCAAGGAAGCTGGTAAAATGTGAGTTGAACAAGACAAATGTTAAGTGGATTTGTAGCTGGTTGGCGGATCGAACCCAAAGAGTACTTATTAATGGTTCCTCGTCATCTTGAGCAAAAGTGACCAGTGGGGTTCCACAGGGTTCTCCTTGGGGCCCATTGTTGTTCAACATCTTTATAAACGACTTGGATGAAGGAATTGAGGGGATGTTTATCAAATATGTAGATGACACCAAACTGGGAAGGGTAGCTAATGCTGTAGAAGACAGAATTAGAATTCAAAATGACCTTAACATAGTGGAGAACTGGGCCCAAGCTAACAAAATGAATTTCAGTAGGGACAAATGTAAGGTTCTGCACTTAGGCAGGAAGAACCAGATGCATAAATATAACATGGCGACACCTGGCTTACTAGCAATACATGTGGAAAGGATCTAGGGGTCATGGTGGACCACAAGCTTCACATGAGTCAACAGTGTGATGCAGCAGCAAAAAAGCTAATGCTATTCTAGAGGACTTCCGGGTTAGCGCCATCGGTAATGGCGGAATCCCTCTGACTAGGAGGGATTTGCTTCGTGGGAATCGGGTCTGTCCGCCACGGCAAAGGCGGAGACCCTTTAAAAATCACAGGTGGGTGAAACCTGTGAACGTGGGATTCGGCGGGCACCCTTTGCGCCCCCCCAACTCGCGGGGGAACCCGACTGCATGCTCCGGAGCGAAGCGGGGTGAGCGGCGCGGTGCTGTGAATCGACTGCTTTTTCCACGGAGCGAAGCTGCACAGCCGTTACCAGAGAGCGCTGGCTTTTTCCTGTGACAATTCGACTTCAAAAGCAACTACCCGTGAGTAGGGTAAATCGAAAAAAAGGAGGGGGGGAAAAGACTCAATTTGACACTGAAGCGGGGAGGCTTAAACGGGAAGTCCGCCTTCCGCTTTTGTAAATAGACTGAAGCAAAGACGTTACAAGCTAAAGTCTTTGAAAGTTTTTTGATAAAGGATTAAATCTCCATTGGTTAAAAATACAACCCCCCCCCCTTGGAAGCAGGTGAAGAGGGGGGAAATTTGGAATTTTGAACTTAGTAAGCCTGCAGGAGTGAGGGGAAGATCAAATTACCTCAGCTCTGAACTTGGGAACGGGCTGCCAGACGATGCTTGGGGAAAGTTTATTGACAGAACGGATTTGACAGCTAGCTAAAACAAGAGCAAGATACTGTTTCCATTGTCCTCTTCTGCATTTAAGATGGAGGGAAAAGTAACTGAAAATCAAAACTATGTTTAATGCCTGAATTGTGCTTGAAAGAACTGATACAAGTGGAGACTGTTTCCCTCTAGAGGGAGCCTTTGAAATTGTTATAGGAGTGTAACTGGGAGGTCTCCAGCTGCAAGATAAGGATTCTGAGAACCTGAGATTGACCTTGGACTATTCAAAATGTTGATAGGAGAAGTTATTTAGACTGCATTATGTAAGACAAACTATTTGCTGGAAGAGATTCATAAAAAGATGGATGACATGACATTTAAAACTGATAATTTGGAACAGAAAGTGACTAATATGAGACAAAAAGCGAGCACCAACACAGAAATAATTCAGGACCTGGCACAGGAACCTACCTTGGCAGAACAAATGGTGGAGGAAAAGGAGAAAGTCATTGTTTTTGAACCTAAAATAACACAAGCGGGACCCTTAGTTCTACAGAAGCAAATTGAGGACTATAAATTGAGGCCTTTTATGATTGAATCTAGAAAAAGCCAGATTTTGAGGATTGGATCCCGGCTTGGACTGAAGAAGGATAGTTGGAAAGATCTCTTTATCCAGGGATTAATTGACTTTTGGGACATGGACTTGGATTTGAAGGAGACTGAAGTTTTGGGGGCCTTTGGATTTGGAGGAACCTTGAAATATGTCCTGAAACACTGTATAGACTCTAGCTTCAACTATGGAAATCTGGTTGAACTGTCTAGAAGGAATAAAAGCAATGTTAAGATGGAGTTCTCTCAAGATTTGCTCTCTAGCATTAAAGAATATGAGGAAGATCTGCAGAAGGGACCTGGAAAAGAGTTAAGAACCTCGGACATAAGATCTCCAGGTTGATGGACTATATGGAATTGACGGAAAGGACTGGCAGAATCCGAAACCAGGGAGAAGAGTTGATGGAAGAAGATTGGAAAATTTAAAGTTTATATATAGAAATACCGCAAAATTAATGAGTGATAGAAAAATGGTGGATTGATATTTTATGGATTTAGCAGAAATGTTATAAGGAGTTAAGCATATATAAGTATTTTAGTTTTAATGTTAAAATAAGGTTAAAAAAAATTGGTGAAAGGAGGGAAAGTAAAGTTACATTATATTGAGATAAAACACAGAACAAAAATTGGAAAAGATGGAAAGGATTTGCTGAAATAGTTAATCGAATTAGAATACAAAAAAGGGAGGTGGGAGGAGGTCAAGGAAACAAGCAAATGAAAGATAAGTTGGGAAGATTAGTTGTGTTTTTTGTTTTTGTTTTTGTGTGTGTTCTTTTTTTCTTTTTCTTTTTTTCTTATTGTGATGTGTTGTTTTGTTTTTGTTTGATATGGTGTTATTACTTTTACTTTTTTTTGGTAACCCTTAAAAATTTTAACAAATATTATTTAAAAGAAAAGAAAAGCTAATGCTATTCTAAAAGGTAAAGGTACCCCTGACCGTTAGGTCCAGTCGCGGACGACTCTGGGGTTGCCGCGCTCATCTCGCTTTACTGGCCGAGGGAGCCGGCATTTGCCCGCAGACAGTTTCCAGGTCATGTGGCCAGCATGACTAAGTCGCTTCTGGCGAACCAGAGCAACGCACGGAAACGCCGTTTACCTTCCCACCGGAGCGGTACCTATTTATCTACTTGCACTTTGACGTGCTTTCGAACTGCTAGATTGGCAGGAGCAGGGACCGAGCAACGGGAGCTCACCCTGTCGCGGGGATTTGAACCGCCGACCTACTGATCGGCAAGCCCTAGGCTCTGTGGTTTAGACCACAGCACCACCCACGTCCCCCTAATGCTATTCTAGGCTGCATCAACAGAAGTATCGTGTCCAGATCAAGGGAAGTAATTGGTCAGATCACAGTTTTGCTTATGTTGTGTCTAGTTTGTTTCTAGGCTAAACATATGTTTTAGGTAACATTGCTAGGTTATTTGTTTCTTTGGTTAAGTGCAAAAGTGAAATAACTTGCTTGTTTGTTTTTTAAGAATGCAACCATAAACAAATTTACCAGGGTATAAGCCAAAATGAACACCTTTCTTCCGAGCAAACATCACAAAATTGTGTGAGTCTGAGTAGATGACGTATGTTACCAGCCAGAACAATCAACTACGATGCTGCATTTCTCATGGGCTGCCACACGGAAGATGTTGCAAGCTTATTTTCTCCTGCTCCAGAGGCTAGGACCCAAACCAATGGATTCAAAGCAGATTCTGACTAAACATACGAAAAAACTTTCTGACAGTAAGAGCTGTTCAACAGTGGAACAATCTTCCTCATAAGGTTGTGGACTCTCCTTTCTTGGAGGTTTTTAAACAGAGATGGAATGGCCATCTGTCATGGATGCTTTTGCTGAGATCCCTGCATTGCAGGGGGGGGGGGGGTTGAACTAAATGACTCTCAGGATCCCTTCCAACTCTACAATTCTATCATTCTATGATCATATAGGATGTTTGTAATGTTGTAGAGTATTGTAGAATAAATTTCACAATTCTTGTGAGCTGCAAATGGCAGACCAGTTCGCCTGGCTGCCAGCTGATTGACCAATGCTGGCAGCCTTTGAGGGGCGTTCCCCTGGCGGTGGGTCCTACTAGCCAAGGGTCACTTGGGCCTGTTCCCAGGGTCAATAAATGGTGGACTGCCCGATAGTTTTCCTTGGCCTTTCTTCATCATACCTCCCACTCACCCTCTCTTAATTTGATTGTGTTTACTTGTGCTTTGGCCTTGCTATGGACCAAGCTGGCAGCTGTATTTGAGGCTGGGTAGGAATTTTTCCATTTGGCAAATTGGCACCGGGGATCTGGTTTTCGCCAACCTCATAGCTATTATCACAACTTTGTAAGGTGGTTAGGCATTGGGTAAGCCTATATTAGGGGTCGGCAAACTAAGGCCTGGAGACTGAATGCTTGTAAATCCGCCCCACGCCACGAAGCCGGAACCCGCTGCAAAGTCGAAACTCCCAGGGATGGTAACAGGAGGAAGAGGCTGAGCTGCGGTGGCTCTGCCAATCAAATGCCGCGCCTGGTTTACCTCAGAGTGGCGAGGGAAGTCTCTGCCAATCAAATGCTGCGCCTGGTTTGATTGGCAGAGCCACCGCCGCTTGGCCTCTTGCTCCCATCACCGCCACCACTGCCCTAGTGCTCCTGTGGGCCAGAGAATGGAGCAGACAAGCTCGCTCTGCCTACCTGCTTCACAAGAAGAAGCAGCGGCAGCGGTGGTGGCGGCAGCCCCTGGGAAGGTAAGCGCAGCGCCTTCTTTCACTAGGCAGGGAGGAAGCCCGTTTCACGCCGCCACCGCCATCCCTTCGGCAAATGAGGCAGGCAGCAAACCAAGAAGGCGGCTGGGGCTGAGGTGTGTGGGGGGAGGAGGACTACTTGCCCCCCTCACAGTATGCATAGGAATTCAGTTTTATATTTGGTTTTATATTCCATTTTATATAGTCCGGCCCTCCACAAGGTCTGAGGGACAGTGGACCAGCCCCCTGCGGCTTAGATCTTGGCTGGAGGGGAGGTTGTAGCCTCTGCCTGTCCCTCCATGGGAAAGGGTATCCTGTTAAAAGGATCCAGGAGGAGTGGCTTCTGTCTGATGCCCAGAGTGGGCTAGGGCCATACCACTACTTCAACAGGGACCCTGCAGGGGTACCCTAATTTGATGTAGGTCAGAGAGCACCCCTTCAAGATGTGGTTTACCCTTAGATGCACTGCCAGCAGAAGGGTCGGAGTGGAATTGCAATTGCTTTACCCAATGTCTACGCCAAACCATTCTCTACTGTAACCAATAAAAGTTGTAGCCACAATCAAGCCAAAACCCAATACAGTGGTACCTCGGGTTAAATATTTAATTCATTCCGGAGGTCCATTCTTAACCTGAAACTGTTCTTAACCTGAAGCACCAGTTTAGCTAATGGGGCCTCCTGCTGCTGCTGCGCCACCAGAGCACAATTTCTCTTCTCATCCTGAAGCAAAGTTCTTAACCCGAGGTACTATTTCTGGTTAGTGGAGTCTGTAACCTGAAGCGTATGTAACCTGAAGGGTATGTAACCCGAGGTACCACTGTATGCTGCTGTCCTGTGTGATATTCTTTCCCTTGTGGAATTGTGGGGTCATGGGGCCTTGGCACACAACTGTAATGATCACAAACTGCAGCAGAGCATTTCTGCATAATAATGGTTCACATCTTTCTTTTTTCTGTGTGATTAATAAACTGGCCACCTTGCCTGTTTGACCTGGCACTAGGACTGTATTAAAAGAGCTGAAAGGGCTTGCTCCTGCCCTAGCTGCTAAATTTTGCAGGACTGCATTTACATCACTGCCATTTTTCACACAATGGTGAGTACTTAACTTTTATGCGCTTCTTCAAAGAGGTTTCAACAGGTGGCTTAGAGTGGTTCAAAGAATCAAAATTTGCAGGAAATACCAGTTGCTCTGAAACAGCTCTGATAATTGCACATGCAATAGGTAGTGAGGGTTGGGGCTGGGAAGATTGGACTAGATTCAAAAAACATTTACACATCAACAGCAAACACAAAAGGAGCAATAGAATTGGACTTGTGTCAGAACTGGCATAAGTTTCCAGCATAAATTCTAAGCTCTTGGTTTCAGAACCATCTATCCATGCCTTTATTATCTCATCTGCACAATGCACACATTTTAGCATTTTTATGGAATTCAATGAGCACAAGAAACAGTGATCCTTCCAGCAAAATATAGAACAGAGTGCCTGAATGACTGTGTGGCCTACACACATTTTTTTGATTTCACTCGCTCCACTTAAGGACACTAACATAGATGGCTTTTCTTGTGGTGCCCACTCATTCTTTATTTCACAAGGCAGGGCTGAATGACCTCAACAACTCCTGGGGCACCCACACCCAAGCTTTTGAGGGCAGTGCAACTACCAAGAGAGATCGCTGGGTCTAACACTAAGAACACCATGTAGAGCGCATTGCAATAATTCAAGCTGGAAGTTACCAGAGTACAGTGGCCAAGTCATTGCTGTCCAAAAGGGGCTGTAGCTGGCAGACCAACCACTGCAATTTGTAGCCATGTTGCACATTTGGTATGCAATGATATGTCATGTGTACATGAGACTATTACAAAAGTATGCAAACAATTCAATTTCACAGTCCAATGGGAGCACTGCATAATTTATGTGCAGATAAATCTACAGCAGAGGCTGTACATTCCTACCAGCCTACTTAGGCTAGCAGACAGGAAAATACATAGAATACATTCTTCATTGTGTGCTTTCTAAGACTGAGAGTCAGCCTCTGCACTGCCTACTTCTGGGAGTGGAGAAAGACCTTCTATGAACTGAGCTTTCAAAGATTCTAAAGGCAGGGGTGGACAACCTGTTTCTCCTCAGTTATCTTCAAATGTGATTTCTCAGAAATTAGAAGAGAAACTAGAAGAAACCCTTTAACCATCTAGTTCAGGAGCCTGTTAAAATACTGTATCAGCCATAATGGCCAGGAATCCAGAAGGCATGTTGTTGGCCTCACTGCCGTAAGCATCTTTTTCACATCCTTGGGCTGCAACAATAGGAACTGATCACACTAGGTGTAAATTGATGATGCTGTAGAGGCCTGCTATAGACTTGAACCAATTCTAGTCTCAAGTTCAGCATGGATCTGAGTGATTGACTGGTCCATTGTCAATGATATCACCCTGTTCTAGGCCAGCCTGTTTACCAGTCTAAATATCTCTATTGGGCGATTCACTGAGAACTCAAGAGAAGCAAAGATATATGCTTCTTTTGTTACCATTGTGGTAGGAACAGCTATGTAGTCATACCTCTGTCAGATTCACACTGAGACCTACAACACCTGTACTCCAGCTGATGTCCAGTCTATTCCATTGCCTACAGCTCCTCAGTAAACTAAGGAGCCTCCTGAACTGTCCATGGCCAGAGAGAGCAATCAATGACCCTTTCCATCTCACTGTTCCACAACGAAACTAAGAGTCTGCTGGGCAATGGATAGAGGACATAATATTGAAATGGCAGCATCAAAAAGACTGTGGATTGTAGATTTGAAATTTACAGAGTGCTACATGATAAAAGAAAATTACCTGAAAATGATGTTTTTTAGATGGTATCTGACTCCTAGTAAGTTAGCAAAAATGTATACATCAGAACCAGATATCTGTTGGAAGTGTAAAGAGAAAGAGGGTTCATTTTTCCATATGTGGTGGTCATGTAAGGTAGCAAAAGATTTCTGGGAATGATTTATAATGAGCTTTAAAAAATGTTGAAGATAACCTCTCTTTAAAAACTAGAAGCTTTTCTCTTAGGTTCAGAGGTACCCAAAGAACAGAAGATATTATTTTTGTATGTGACTCCATGCCCATAGATGGAAAAAAGAAGCAGTTCCAACCAAGGAAGATTGGCAGACAAAATTAATGGAATATGCCTAAATTGCGAAACTTACTGGAAGAATAAGAAATCAAGAACAGAGGCTTTTTAATACAGAAATTTGTGTACTATTTGAAGAATTATTGTAAATCATTAGGATTAGCAGGATTGATGTAAAAATGTGCAGAAAGAATAACTTTTAAGGGAATATCAAAGGAAAATTAGTAGATAGGTTTGAATTGGATATGCGGTGGTGAAAGATATAACATAAGTAAACACAGAAAGTGGGGAGGGGGGGTCGATTTGAGGATGTGATTCTCTTTACTGAATATGTAATTTTTTGTTAAAATATTTGTAAAATTGAAAAATGAAACTAAGAGTCTGCATCCTGTGCATGTTTAGATGAAACTAGGACACTCTAATCCCATTCATGCTTAGGTGGAAGTAAGCCTTCTAGGACTTACACTCAGGCAAATGTCTGAGAGTCTAAATGGTAAACATGCAAGACTCTTTTTTAAGCTTTTTGTTTTGAAGATGCAATCCATCAACAGAAGCCACCTACGCTTCTCATTACAATTAGAGATATTCAAATTTTCTTTGAGAAGCTCCGAATGGCACAGGTTTCCCACGTTGTCTCCTATTTCAGGTAGCCTCCTCCCAGAGCCACAGACCAGGCAGAGACTTGTTTCATTTTGACAGGCAAACTCAGACCACTTTCTTCAAATGTTAATAAAAATGGATATTAAATGTAATATAATAATATACAGATTTTTACAACACATTTTTGTATGCTGTTTTCACTAATATACGCATTTTATGCACACTTTACCCTAGTATATGCATTTGTTATACACATTACTTGCATATAATAATAATAATAATAATTTATTATTTGTACCCCGCCCATCTGGCTGGGTCTCCCCAGCCACTCTGGGCGGCTTCCATAAAAACCAAAAATACACTAAAATATCACAGATTAAAAACTTCCCTGAACAGGGCTGCCTTAAGATGAGAACTGTATAGAGAACTGTATGGCAAAAATCAGAGAAGTGCACATTTTAAAGGATGACAGAGTCCTGCTTCAGAAAGTGTGGATCATGTAGATTTACCTACAAATGAGAACTGAATCGAATTTCTCCCCCATCAATGGTAGCAGCTTAACCTCTTTCTTTTCCCCCTCACAGTTTGGTGTTTCATCTTGTTTTTGCTGCCACTACAAGTGGTGGCAACAGCAACTATGTTGGCAGCTTGCCCACCATTTTTTGCATTCTTCACAGTGCCCTGGAATGTTGCATTTGTGCACAGGGAATGGTAGAAAATAATTATGGAGAAAATTATGCAAAATGGTCTCCTTGGTGAAAGTGGGGTGGGAAGATGAGAAAAATAAGAAACTCGGAAATTATCTCAGAAAGACATCATCTTGGAAATGGCAGGGGCAGAGCTGAGCAAAATAAGAATCCCAGAACTCTTGTCAGAAATACATCATCTGGGAAATTTCAGCTCAGCTCTAGTCTCATTCTGGCTGCTTGTACTTTGTTTAACTTTATCTCCTAACAACCTTCCCCCTATCAAAATTACATATATCAAGGTTCAAGGACAAATTAACCCAAGGGCTATTGGCCAGCTTGATTCTGACTGTGCAATAGAAGCTGGAATCCAACCACGGTTTTCATTCGGATGCAGATAATGGTCCCAGCGGCTCTGCACAAAGAGATCTGTGCTCAGTCTCTGGAGCAGTTTCTAGAGTTCATTGGCAGCATAGGCAACACATGTCAGCTTGCATTAAGCGTAAGTGCTAGCTTCCAAAAATGCTCTGGGGAGCACTGCTTGCAAACTTAGACTGTTGGCGCTGTCCACTTTCTCCTATGATATATTTTCCAAGGAGTGTTACTTCATTATGAACTTAGATTCCATAATCATATGAAAGTGGAAGCAGGGGGGAAATCCTACTCAAATGGCTTACTTACCATAACTATTTGTTTTTCACATGCATGGGGGGAAAATAATAATCTGCTGATGCCCAGTGTAACTCGTGAGTGACCAGAAGGACATGGCTTTCATATATAGCTACCCTGTTTACCAGTTCAGACTGCAAAACTTTGAACTAGCCATGTAACTACAGCATTAACAAAGGCAGCAATTAAAAGGTGATGGTGCTTCTTTGCATGCCATGAAAATTCTGCCTGTTATAAAAAGCATGGGATCACTCAAGGCTGGCTTCCCACCTCAGTCAGTTGGCAACTTTGTGTTCGGTTTCTGTCTTTTCATCATCACCCCACCATCTCCAAGAAACTCTATATGCATCCTTGTTGCCATCCTTATCCTCAGTGACGGATTACCAAATAGGTAGAGTAGGCACCAGCCTATGGACCCCATGCCTTTTAGGGGGCCCAAAACAACAGATCAAAATAATATTGATTTGATCTGAAAACTGGTTTATTAAAATTGTTGACTGGTAAAATAAAAAATGTATTAGGAGATAATTTGCAAAGCCCTCCCCTAAGATTTCAACTGCCTAGTGGCCTCCACAGGGTTTAATACAGCTCTGCTCATTCTGTCCAAAATGTTCAGGCAGATCTCTGCAGTCATCTCCTCTCATTCATTCATTTGTTCATTCTTCATTTATCTGGCTTGGCATGCAACTGAAATTTTCACTTTTAAGTGTATTTTATTGAAATATGAATTTGTATCTTGAAAGCTCGTATCTCTGCAGCTGATCTTTTATATCACTTTAGTTGGAAGACGGTGTTAAAACAAGCCACTTACTTGCTAGCATTTAACTAAATTCAGGGCTCCTACAACAGCAGGCACTCTCACACTCCTTACAGCTGACTGCCCTGGACTTTGCTGCAGTAATAAATCAAATGATCCCTTGCCTTTCAGCAAAAATAACCTTGAACTGTATGTTGGTTGGTTATCTACCCTGAGAGCTTCCAAGCTTTATTCTGCTCTCATCAAATTGGATTATATGTTAGCTCATCACATATCTTGGGTTATCATTTTTAAAGGTTACTTTCCTTCCTGGAAAAATTAATTGCTTTGAAGCTGTCTTTCCTGCTCCTGGCCCTGCAAACTGTACAGTTGGTGGAGGACTACTTCATATGCTACCTGGAGCAGCACGCTTGCCTGAACAGCTTGTGGGAACATCTGCAACTTGCAACAAGCCATTGTTTGTGCAATATGTGTTAGTCACCCTATTCACATTCGCAGAAGTTATCAGGTGCAGTGTGGGAGTAACCTTGGAGCTGTCACAAATATAGGCTGCCCCAGGTAATAATAATATGACTGCTATTTATTTTTATTGTTTACATGCACACCTGTATTTTACCGGTAAATTGTCTTTGCTTTAGCCTCCACCCTTCTCCTTCTTCCACATTTTACCTACAAAACTCTAAGACAAGAATGACCCTCCAAAAGTTGTTAGACTACAACTCCTATCACTTCTGCCCATTAACTATACTGGCTGGGGTTGAAGGAGTCCTGCAATATCTGGAGGGCCACAGGTTTGCAACTGCTGCTCAAGCTTCATTTGTTCTACCTCTGACAATCATATAGCTGTTAAAGGTATAAAAAGTAAAGGGACCCCTGACTATTAGGTCCAGTTGTGACCGACTCTGGGGTTGCGGCGCTCATTTCGCTTTATTGGCCGAGGGAGCCAGCGTACAACTTCTGGGTCATGTGGCCAGCATGACTAAGCTGCTTCTGGTGAACCAGAGCAGCACACGGAAACACTGTTTACCTTCCTGCCAGAATGGTCCCTATTTATCTACTTGCAGTTTGACATGCTTTCGAACTGCTAGGTTGGCAGGAGCAGGGACCGAGCAATGGGAGCTCACCCATCATGGGGATTCGAACCGCCGACTTTCTGATCAGCAAGTCCTAGGCTCTGTGTTTTAACCCACAGCGCCACAGGTAGAAACTCTAAAGCAGTCCTAGTATTGAACGGCACAAAGTGCTTTTCTGTCCAACAGTGAGCTTTCCCTTCTCATTGAACTATAACTTGCTGCAACATTCGGTAACTCACATTCTGGCCCTGCTACTTTATGGAACTCTTCTTCCTTTCTTGATGTGGGCAGGCTTAGAAATGCTTGTTTGAATAAAGTCAGGCTTTGGCAGCATTTCAGGAGCTTGGCTGAAGGATAAGGAGAGGTCACAGAATAACAAACTAAACAGTCAGCCTGGATAGTAGATTAAAAATTCAAAAATTTGGGGTTGCAAATCTCTGCAGGTTCTGGGATTTTGACCTAACTGTAATTCTACACTGTAAGTACATTAAAGTGCTTTCAAATGCCATTACAGTGGGATAGTGGAAGAGGGGATAAACTGATGACATAATGACCAAACACTTGTGCACTGAAAGAACAGGAAAACAGGGGGAAGAATATACAGGGCTGTGTGGGCTAGGCCAAGATCTGCAGCGTATGCAGTGGCCATGCCCACTACTATCCACATGTCAGGACATGCATAGAGCTCCTTCATGTGCATGGAGGTCTCTGTGGACAGCAGTGACATAGCCACTGTACATGGCAGCTATGCAGGCAGGGCTACTCACAACTCCCTAAAACATTCTTCCAATGTGTATTATGCATGTGTGTGTGTGTGTGTGTGTGTGTGTGTGTGTTTGTTTGTTATGAGCCCCGCAGCATAGTCAGGATTGGGCTGAAGCTGGCAGGATCTGACAGAAGAAACAGAGAGAAGGTCTGAGTGGTGTGAACCTCTGTTCACGGATCTCCCTTTTCTGCCGTAACTTCAGTCACTTGACCAGAGACAGCAGGGATGCCGGTTTTCCCTGCTGCAGCTTTCTTGCTAATAGCTCAGGAGGGTTTGGGGCAGCCAAGAGAGAGGCAGGGCCAGAGTTGGCAAGGGCTGAACAGGAGCCCCAACAGGAAGGTGCAGTCTTGCCATCTAGAACAAGGCGCAGAACCACGCACCCCAGAGGAGAGCACGTTTGCAAATCTGACATTCCAGCAGGGCAAGTGAGTCTTATGAGTGAGTGTACCAAGCCTTGCCATTGAAAGCTTGGTGGGAGAGGCATGGAAGCTTGTTGGGGCATCTTTGTTGCTTCTGTCCAGATCTGAACTTCTTGTCGTGCTCTTGAGTTCCTGCACCTGACTCCTGAGCTTTGTGTCTGCTGCTGAGCCTGTACCATTATTTGCCTGAATGATGATCCCTTTCTTAAATACATGCACATGTGTTTTGGGATAGGAGCCAGGACAGTGTGTCTGTATGCAGTCTGAATACTCTTTTGATAACTAGTCAAAGCTAGGCAAAATTCCTCCCCACCCCAGGTACCAAAATAAATAAATGAACGAAGTCTCCAAGAGGCAGGAACCTGGTATACTCTCAGAGCACACCTGCACCTGTTTCTCCTTCCTTTCTCTGTTTCTCCACCCCATTTCCCACTGGTTTCACCTACTGCATTGGGTTTCAGTTAATTTCTGGGCCTAATTTAAAGTGTTGGTTTTAACATTTAAAACTCCGAACAGCCTGGGACCAGGTTACCTCTTTCTGCTCATGCCTAAAAGATCCTCTTTGGATCTTTAGTGCCCCCACTAAGTGAAATGAGACAGGTTAGTGTTAAAGAGAGGGGATTTTCAACAGACACATCCCAACTATACAATGGCCTCCCCAGATAGGCTCACCTACAGTCTTTTCAGTGCCAGGTAAAATACCTTTTTATTTACCCATGAATATAATCACTGAATGGCACAAAATGCATTGGGCCCAGTTTCTGACCTAAGTAGTAACAGGTGTCTAAATACATAGACTCTCCCCTTCATCCTGGTTTCTGCAGACAGGATTTGCAGCTCTGCATATTTCTGTGAAACACTTTGCCACACTAATAGCAGTTGAGCAACCATTTAACAATTTCTCCCTTGATGTACATATGATGCAACGTGCAAGAATGATTGTGCGTGCCTTTGCCATCCTGGTGCAATCAACCATTTATTACCTTTCCCTATTAAAATGTCCACCTTGTCTTCCTACATGAAAGGGTTGGCATTATTGGTGTTGGGCTCCGCCTGACTCTAATCAGAAAATCTGGAATAATGCTTACATTCTCAATATTTCACCTGCTGATACCCAAGTGGTAGCCATGGATTTGCACAATGTATTCCATCAAGTTCAACTGAGTATGGTAGTCTAACAGTGCAGGGCTGAGGAACAGGGACACGAAACAAAGACAGAGGGCAAACAAACTCCATGCTCCTAATTCTGGTGAAAGTTTAAAATGAAACTATCTATTTCTCTATCTTTCTATGCTGGAGACTCAGACATAGGAATCTAATCAGGAAACAACCTTCTAATGCCGTCTGAATATCAGGTCTGCAAAATGGGCAAAATCTGTGGATTTGACTCTCAGTTCATGAAGTTCAATCCCAGGGAATGCAGAATTAACTGTTTCATTGCCACAGGGCTGATCACTCTCCCATGAAGACTGAAATTGAAATGCATTTTAAATCATATACTGTATTGTGGAAAGGCTGAAGTTGGCAATATATATATATGACATTTCGAAGCTCCTACCCACTAAAGATACAAATAACGTCACACCCATTTAAATGGAGCATTTCTAAAAGCAGGTTTCTTAATTTTAATGAAAACATTTTAAAGATCTCTTTCGAATTTCTTTTATTTTACTTTTGGTATGAAAATAGCCTGTTTGACATCTGCTGGGAGGACATTCCACAGGGCAGGCATGACTGCTAAAAAGATCCTCTGACTGGTTCCTTATAACCTCACCTCTTGCAATGAGAGAACCACCAGAAGGCCCTCAGAGCTGGATCTCAGTGGGAAATGCACTCACACAGGCTTCCTAATGTGTCTTCATTCCCTGCATTTGCAGTCCTGCTCATAAAATAAGGGGAATTAATAATCTCCAGGCAGTAATGTCTTGCTTTCCAACTGTGTATTTAATAATGAAAACAATTTTTATTATACACTCAGAATTATGGTTGCTTGCAATGAGCCAGGAGACACAGTGAATGGCTGGAATTTCACTATCTGCTAGCTAGACTGGTCCCTTTCTGACCAGTTGCCCCACTCTTCCTTGCCTTAAATCAACAGTGTCTGTGTATGAATGTATGTGTGTGGATCACACTTTGTCAAAGTGGTTCCCTTTAGATGTTGACCACAACTCCCATCAGCCTTGGACAGCGCCCATGAGAGTTTTAGTTCACAGCATCTGGAGGGCACCAGGTTGGTGAAGGCTGGTATAGATTCACAGTAAGGGGCTTGAGAACATTCAACAATATATCCTGGGCACATTTTAGGAACATAGGAATTTGCCCTCTACAGCATCACATCATCGGTCCATCTAGCACAGTACTGTCTACACCAATTGGCAGCATCTCTCCTGCGTTTCAGACAGGCATCTCTCCCAACCCTCCCTGGAGAATTTGGGGGTGGAACCTGAGACCTTCTGCATGCAAGGCTGATGCTCTACCAGAAGGAAAGTGATTTGAACCTTCAGTTTTTGCTGAACTTTTGGCTTATGTACCCAATACACAGATCTCTGTTAATTTCTTCTAATACCTGCCCTAATTTCCTTTTTTTTTTTATAAATATTTTTATTGAGCTCTTTTTCATATGACCAAAAAACAAACAAACAAACAAAAAAACGAATACAAGAAAAAAAAAGGACAAGAAATAACAAACAAAGGTATCATATAGCAAAGTTACAAAACCACCAACACATACAGAAAAGAGAATATATATATATATATATACATATACACACATGTGTATATATATATATATATATATATATATATATACACCCACCCATCCCAAAACAGTGATTGACTTCCCTTCAAAACGGCTTGAGTTGTACTCCCATGTTATTTTCCTGCCCTAATTTCCTAAAGTTATCTCTTTTTTTCAGTCACAGTGATGAAGATTAATTGTATGTATTGTTGCCCAAAATAGCCTGATGCATTTTTTCTTGTGCACAAAGAACTGTGGTTGCTTTGACGATGTTCATTAACATTTTTCTGAGGACACTCTACCGCTGTTGACTGTTTTTACCACGATCCCTGCTTCAATGAGCTTGATGCAAGGGCTTCCAGCCACAAGGTGTTACATTTCATTTCACTACTTATACGCCCAGCCTTTCAGCACTAGGTAATTGATGGTACGATTACCATTGCAGGAAAATGACTCCTGGTGAAATACCTGATCTCTCTGTTGGTTTCTTTCTGCAAAAGGCACGAGTGCTCCTGTACCAGCTGTTTCTCCACTTCTTCCATTCATTGAATACAGAAAGGGCACTTAAATCTTCATACCTCTCTCACACATGCACATTGACTTAGAGCAGAGGTAGCTAGCCCCAAGTTTAGCAGTCATATCTAGCTGACCAAGCAATTTCCCCACTGAACCTGAAAGTTCCAACAGATTTTGGTAGAGGAAGCAAAATGATTTAAAAAAAAAAAATAGACACAGAGCTCAGTATCCTGACATGGAAGCAAATCACCCACTACTATCATTTACTGTCCTGCCTTCCCCCCATGAAGCCCAATGGGGAGCCTGGTATCACTAAGCACAGCAGTTCTGTGGAGGAGGCTGCCCCCTTTGGAATTTTTAACTTGTTAAACTCTATGTGGTCTTCAACATACAGTGTGACACCATCTCCAGCACAGCTTCCTCTAGAGTTTGTATCTAGAGATAACCGTTTCCCATTGATTCTCCCCATTCTGTCAGGTTTCTATTCTGCCCACTATATATATGCTCCCCTTAAGACTAAGCACCCTGGCTTACCCATATTGGTTTGGACGTTTCTGGTATTAATTTATAAGCATTTATACATGCAATCTCTCTCCCGGTGTCTTTGGCACGTGTATTTTATCCTACAGTGCTTTCTGCTTTCTGAAGTACATCATGTGCCCCTGTATTCTCAAGCCTAGTTCTGTCCTACCCTGCTTAAACATTTTCACCCTTCCTCATCTGCAGGGGATGATCTGTTCCAGATCAGGTGTTTCCCAGTTTTTGTTGGCTTTCTCCTTGCAATCTCTTTCTTATTTTGAGTTCCAACAGCCTTGTCCCACCTTGGTTCAAATCACATAGAGTTGCCACCTGCAGTGCATAATACAGGATTGTCCCGTATTTCAATGTAAAATGCTACATCCTGTATTGATACAATTTTCTCATGTATTTCAGGTTCTCTCTCTCTCTCTCCCTCTCACTCTGCAAAGTTAGGGATCCTCTCCAAATGCATGTGTTTGAAAGGGTATGTGAAAGGTCATGTATTTAAGCTCTAGGTAGCCAAGCACAGACAGATTTACAAATGTGTGTGTGTGTGTGTGTGTGTGTGTGTGTGACAAATTCCAGAGGGGCTGTCCTGTTAGGCTGCAATAGAATGTAATGGATTGCTTTGAAATCACTTCAGCACCAGGTTTTTTTGGGTGGAATGTCCCCAAACTGCAACACACTGCCCTGTCCTGTATTTTTCTAGAACAAAGGTGGCAACCTCATTCAAGTGGAGTCCATCCCTTTTGTACAGGCCAGCCTTGTCCCCAAACATTTCCCAGTGCCTAAAAAAATTCCAAACCCTTCCTTCCAACACCATCATCTCATCCACTCACTGAGACTACACAGCTCTGCCTATCTAGCTGGCCTTGTGCATAGAACTAGTCGCATTTCACAGGCTGATGCAACTCTCAAATATCACACTCCTTTGTTACTTTCATTATGAACAACCCCTATTTCTCCATGATTTTTATAAAATGTATAAAGCAAATGAAGCTGTTCTTATAAACCTGTTTAAAGATTGCACTTGTGCCTTCAGTAACAACACTGAATCCAACAGCACCACCAAAGAAAAGAAATGTGGCAGTGAGGGAAGTTTCCTCTCCTCAAACTGAAATTAAGGAAGTACACCACAAAGACTAAAACAGAAATTAACATTTCCCTTCAGCAATGAAGATATGTTGAATATAACACCAGTACGATACATGCATGCATCAGTTATACACTCAACCACATGATTGCTCCATATGCAAACCTGATTACTTGCATTTCTAATTCTAGGTGTGAGAAGAAAATGACCACAGTGATCGTACATAAAAGCAAACAACCAGTCATTCACTTTTCAGTGTGCACATAATTCCATTCACATGTTGATTGCTCCATCCACCTCAGAGTGTAAGCATAAACGATGAGTCAAACAGAGAAGCCAAAAAGTTTCTTAAGTGTTTGCCTGTTAGTAAAGAGGGAAGACTGGAATGAAGAAAGCAAGAAAGCTGCACATTATTTTATATTAAATCTAACTTTTCCTTCTCCTATTCAGAGTTGGATGCTTTGTGCTATTTTTAATGCTAAGGATATCATTTTCCTCAAGCACCTGAAGGAACACTGAAGGACAAAGGTATCATTCTGAAGGGCAGTAGCTGTTTGCAGAGAAGTTGCCGTGGGATCTTTATTCTGTTGATTCAGTGTCTCTTCAGATGAGATGAATGATAGGGGGTACATCTGTCAGCACCTTTGAAACTTCATCTTTATTGTGCTCGCTCTCACTCTCACTCCCTCTCATGCCAAAGCAGGAAGGTCTAGTAATGTGTCTGTTCTGACCAATGAAACACTCCATTCTTACCAGCAGGGGAACAGCTAAGACGGCAGCACTGGTTCTTTAAATTTTATCTTTTGCAGCTAGAGCTAAAGGCATTGTTTTCTTGACATGACAATGCTTTGATGTGTAACAAGTGGTGATTTGATACACTCATATTGAAGACATACAATATGGGGAAGAATGAAGGGGGGTGGGGAACTGAGGCTGCAATTCTAAACACATTTACAGTGGAACCTCGGTTGTTGAACATGGCAACCAAATTAGATAGCCTAAATTTCTCTAAACCAGTGTTTCCCAAGAACAAGCAACAGCAACAATGATCTCTAAAGCTCTAAATCAGTGTTTGCCAAACTTGGGTCTCCAGCTGTTTTTGGACTACAACTCCATCTTCCGTAGGTAGCAAGACCAATGGTCAGGGATGAAAGGAATTGTAGTCCAAAAACAGTTGGGGACCCAAGTTTGGGAAACACTGCTCTAAACCATATTGAAAGCTATCAATGATGACCAGTCACAGTGGCTCACTGAATATCAGCTACTGTATACATAGGAGAATGCTGTTGTGCTTAGATTCTGCTTGTAGACTTCCTATAGGCAGTTGGCCAGCCATTGTGAAGATAGTTTACTGGACTATATGGGCCTCTGCTTTATGCTGAGTCATTGGGATAAACATATTTACAATGGGGGGGGGGATACTTTGGAAAATTAATGTGCTAGCTATGCACTTTAGGAAGCCAACAATAATTATAAACAGTCCCCTGGGTGCCAGATTGTAAACAAACATAATTTATTTTAGGCAGAGTGTATGCAAATGAAACTTATCACTTTACTTCCTAAGTTGAACAGGTACTCTGACTAACAAGGAAAACTGAGCAGATCTGAAAAGCTCAGGGAAGCAATAAAAAATTTAGCAGCCCACTTATCTTTTAGGACCTGCATACCTACAGGATCCATATAATTTGCATCTGCTGCTGATAGTGGTCTTTTCAGTTTAGGTATCTAGTTTAAGGATCAGTAGACAATTAACAATTGATAACCAGCTCAAATAGCTCACCTGATCTCTCTCTCTTTTGAGGCATATTCCCACACTGCCATTGTCCCTGTTCACTATCTCAGCTACAATGAACAATAACTCTAAATCAAAAACAGAGGCACCAGCAAGAGGAATGTGCAGCAGAGAGAAATTAACAAGAGGAACGTCATATATTTGTCACAATTTCTTCTGCACTGAAATCTTCTAATAAAGAGCTTCATAAGGATTTGTGAAAGGGCTGCTATTTGAATATATTTGATTAACTGAGAAGAGAAAAAATTATTAGGAATACAATGAAATCTTGTAGAAATGCAGTGTATGGAAGCATACATTTCCCATGTGGCTTATGGAGATTATGTTTGATTTCTCAGCCAGTGTGCTGACTCATGCTAAGGAAGTGATTGACAGCTTATGTAATTGGTTGACAAGCACACTGTGCAAAGTATGGTAATATGCTCTTCCCCCAATGCATTATCCACAGCAGGCACAGCCCACCAGATGTTGTTGGACTACAAAAGTCATCAACCTTGAACATCAGAAGGGGAGGAGCCACTATACTATGCTCCCAGGAGGGGGGTTGCTGTTGCACCACATTGACTTCCACACTACCCCTCCCCAGTAAATATCAGTGACCAGAAAGCTAGCATAGTGGCTCAGCCCCAAACAACAATGTCTTTCTATTTGCCATGGTGGGTTGGGCTGAAGGAAGTTGGATGGGGGGTCCAACCACATCTGGAGAGCCTGATCTATAGGAATGCCACATCTCAGTCTCTCTTCTGCGCTTCCCTCCTGCTAACTTTGAAATGGTACATTGGGTACTAGTATTTCCTCCCTCCATTGCAAGAAGCTATCTATAGGATCCGCCCAACCTGTGTTTGTGTTTCCAGAGTGAGCAGCAAAAGTCAGCAGATGGTCCTTTTCTCCCAACACTTGTTCTGATGTACCGTGGCACTCAGGTTATTTTTCTCGGCTACGGAGTCTACTTGCACTTTGAACTGCTAGGTGGGCAGGATCTGGGACCAAACAACGGGAGCTCACCCTATCGCAGGGATTCGAACCACCAACCTTCTGATCAACAAGCCCTAGGCTCAGTGGCATAGACCACAGCGCCACCCGCGTCCCTTACTACTACTACTACTACTACTAATAATAATAATAATAATAATGGAATAGGACATCCCTGTTTTCATTGGAGAAATGTTGGAGGGCATGGTGTAGTCAGCAGATTTCCTGCCTCCCCACCGGCTATTTACTAATTTGAATTCATTTTACTGTAGATTATAAAATAGAAGTTTGCTGTCGCTTTCTTGTATATTAAACCTCATAATCCAGGCCACATTGCTTCAGAAACAGGGCACAGGAACAAACGTATGCACAATTTTAAAGTGCTTGCAGGACATTGGTGTGGTGTTCCTGTTCTTCTCTAAGAAGGACTAGAGATAACTTGAAAATATGAAAAAGAAGCAGCAGCTCAAACTGAGGTAAGTATGTGATGTTGTGTGTTTCCCATCGACTGGGAGCTTTATCAGAGTGTGTGTGCACAAAGTCACCTTGTCCCTAGGGCAATATGTTTCATTTGTTTAAATGTCATGTTAAGACAGAGCTTTTCAGGACTTTGTTTGAAAAACCATGGGGCATGTAGAACCTTCCAAAGGAGCTTCAAATTCTGGCTTCCCAGAATAAAAAGATTGGCTGCAGAAAAGACCTTGAGAAGCTTTACTTGGCGTCTACTGCAGTGCTCTGAAGTTCATGCTGCTCAGGAGCTTCCAAAATAGGATGCCCCCACTGCTCTCACACTTCTGGCCGACGTGCATGGCTGAATACCCAAAATGGTGTCCAGGGGTCCTTTACCTTTACCTTTCTTTTAAAGGTGTCACACAATAAACAAGAGGCCCCATACACTTCCAGACCTATGGGAAAATATTGTTCTCCTCTTCCAGCTTAATCACTTTTACATTTTTTCCCCAGAATGTAGAATCAGGCAGAGGAATATTAATGAGACTAAGAGCTGGAAGACCAGGGTTAAAATCAGCCATGTAGCTCGCTGTGTGACCTTGAGCCAATCACTCTCTCTCAGCCTAACCTACCTTGCAGGATTGCTGTGATGATAACATGAACACCAGCCCAAGCTCCTTAGAGAAAAGGTGGAATGAATATAAACATAAACTGATAAATAAGGAAGAATCAATATAAACATTATCTCTGTAGACTACCTGTGCTTCGCTTTGAATTGGGGGAACAGGGCCAGGTTTGGAATCATGAACAAAATAAACCTAAAAATCAAAGCAAGAAGAATCTGGGACACAATCAGGATATTCAAATCTGCAAGCATTGGACTTTATGTGTAAGTCATTGACAAACAAGTGTGTGGCTGTCTGCTAAAAATGTAAAAATGGTAAATGACCACTAGACGGTTAAGTCCAGTCAAAGGTGACTATAGGGTGCAGTGCTCATCTCGCTTTAGGCCAAGGGAGCCGGTGTTTGTCCACAGACAGCTTTCCGGGTCATGTGGTCAGCATGACTAAATCACTTCCAGTGCAACAGAACACCGAGATGGAAGCCAGAGCACACGGTAACACCATATACCTTCCCACCGCAGTGGTAGCTATTTATCTAGTTGCACTGATATGCTTTTGAACTGCTAGATTGGCAGAAGCTGGGACAGAGCAAAGGAATCCCACCCCGTCGTGCGGATTCAAACTGCTGACCTTCTGATCCGCAAGCCCAAGAGGCTCAGTGGCTTAGACCACAGCACCACCCACTTGACTAGGTGGGGTGTGTAGGCAGGTTGTAATCCATGATCCTGTACTGCACATAGGTTATGCACACTGAATTCTCATCTGAAACATCTTCTGCATGATCCTACATTTTGTAATAGAATGGGCTCATCTACACTTCCATTTGCCCCACTGCTTCCCCTTGGGAAAACCTGTGGCTTAGTGCTGAATCAGAGCAAATCAGAGATTTTCCGTGGATTGCCATTTGTTCTGATTTATTGCTAAAGAGTAGGTTTTCCAAGGGAAAGTTGTGAGTCAAATGTAAAACCAAGCCTCCTACATTTACAAATGATTGCAAAAGGTGGCATATAGAAACATACACACTCAATCCAGCATCAATTTCTCATAAAAATATTAATAAAAACAAACTGCTCAAAGTAGCACCCACACCCTTCTCCTGGCTAGCTACAAAGTGCTTCAAGGTGTGGCTGTGGTCTTTTATAATATATATATATTTTTCCAATAGAGAAGTTGTCTCTTCTATCAAGAGGGGGAAATTTGCTGGACTGTGACAAAGTCATAATAAAAATATTTAGGGTGACCTAGCAAATGTATTTTCTTTTCTTTTTAAAATCCAAGCACTCAATCTCTCTGCATCTTTCTCTCTTAATTTTCCATACTCTGTTTCTCTATTGCCCTTGTCAAAGGGTGATGTGATGCTGGGCCTCAGGCCAATATCATGTGCATTGCACGTTTCATCTTGTTCTTTCCATCTATAGCTGAATGACTTATAGGCATTTTGAGAACATCTCATTAAAGTCTTATTAGCGTTTTCCTTTTGTTCAAAAGCATATCTTGCAAATCTTCTCATTGTCCCTAGTTTATAGAGGGTGAAACTTGTACCGCCTTTTTAGAGCAGTGAAGCAATTTAGCGACTGCCCAGAGTTTAAACAGATTTATTCTCTAGCCATGCCCTGGGGGAGGGATTTCTACAAGTTCAAGCAGATATTGCCTATGCACAGTACTGATTGACTAACCCCAGTGATGCCACCGAAACACTTTTCAGCCTCTGCAACAATTATTTTTAAGTAACTTTTTTATTAATAACAAGACTCATGAACTTTCATTCGGTGCTTTGAAAAACAAATTAAAAAGTAGACATTGTACACAAAGATTGATAGCTACACCAACATTTAATTTGGTGTGCACATTTGTCATTTTGGTTGTGAAATAATATGTCTATTATCATCCAACATTGTCTTACTACCATGTTTCAGGATATTGTTAGAGGAGTCTAGGTTTCTGGCTTGATAACACAGTAAGTGCATGTAGTTTGTTGTTGTTTAGTCGTTTAGTCGTGTCCCACAGCCCCACATGGATGACGCCCTTGAAGAACAGCATCCCCCCCCCCCCCGTGGTTCCTTCATCTAGACAAGTGGTTCCTAAACTCCCCCCCTCCCTCCACCAGACTACTTGAAAATTGTCTAGGATTTTATTGTAATGTGCTGCGTTAAATTCTGTATGATTTTTAATTGTATTTCCACAGACATGCCGCAGACCACCTGAATGATGCTCACAAACTCTGATCTAGATTTTACCAGAGCTGCAAGGGAAAAAAAGACAAGAGAAAGTGACCCTCTTGACACTAACTCTACAGGAATATACAAATGAACATCAGGTTGTTGCAAGACCGAAAAAAAGAAACTCTAGGTCAGAAATTATTAGAAAGAATCTCGGAAAAAGCATCATACTGCAGCTAAATAAATTTATTGTGCAGACATTTTTAAAAAAATAATATTTATTCCAATTTTAAAGGTTACAAAAAGAAAACACTAAATTCACACTAAATACAAACAGACAAAAAAATAGGAAAAAAGGAAAAAGAAAAAAAGAAAAACAGCACAGAAAAATACGAACAAAAATCAAAACAAACCTTCCCGTAACTTATTTTTCATCTACTTATTTCCTTGACCTCCTCACGCCTCCCTTTTTTGTATTCTAGTTCAATTAGATGTTTCAGCAAGTCCTTCCAACTTTGTTTTTATCCTAATAATTTATCTGAATATACTGTTATTCATGTCTTTCACAAATTAAAATGTCAATTTTAACCTAATCCTTATATCATTTCTGCTAAGACCACATTACTTCATTCCAACAACCTTCTAACATTCCTTAATTTTACAATGTTTCTGTAAATAGACTTTAATTTTTTTCCAATCTTCTTCCACCGACTCTTCACCTTGGTCTCGGATTCTGCCAGTCATTTCCGCCAATTCCATATAGTCCATCATTTTCATCTGCCATTCTTCCCGGGTGGGTAAATCTTGTGTCTTCCAATACTTCGCGATGAGTATTCTTGCTGCTGTTGTTGCATACATAAAGAAAGTTCTGTCCCTCTTTGGCACCAATTGGCCAACCATGCCCAGGAAAAAGGCCTCTGGTTTCTTCTGAAAGGTATACTTAAATACCTTTTTCATTTCATTATAGATCATCTCCCAGAAAGTCTTAATCCTTGGGCATGTCCACCAAAGGTGAAAGAATGTACCTTCAGTCTCTTTACATTTCCAACATTTATTATCGGGAAAATGATAGATTTTTGCAAGCTTGACCGGGGTCATGTGCCACCTGTTATTGTGCAGACATATTTAAAGTATTGTTTGCAGTTCTGCTTACACAGTCATACTTAAGTTAAAGGTAAAGGTAAAGGTACCCCTGCCCGTACGGACCAGTCTTGACAGACTCTGGGGTTGTGCGCCCATCTCACTTAAGAGGCCAGGGGCCAGCGCTGTCCGGAGACACTTCCGGGTCACGTGGCCAGTGTGACATCGCTGCTCTGGCGAGCCAGAGCCGCACACGGAAACGCCATTTACCTTCCCGCTGGTAAGCGGTCCCTATTTATCTACTTGCACCCGGAGGTGCTTTCGAACTGCTAGGTTGGCAGGCGCTGGGACCGAGCAGCGGTGGCGCACCCCGCCGCAGGGATTCGAACCGCCGACCTTTCGATTGGCAAGTCCTAGGCGCTGAGGCTTTAACCCACCTGCGTCCCCATACTTAAGTTATCTGATCGTAAAATTTCATATCCTTTAAAAGCAAGTTAAACAGCTTATACAATCGTAAAGCAAAACCAGACAAAAGCAGCTCTGTATAGATTAAACAAAACAAAAGAGGTGGGTCCCACAAAGATTCCTCAACTGCCAAAGGCCAAGGTAAAGACACATGACCCCAGCATACAATGGAAGCTGTATAATGAAACTGCTAGGCACATGTCTGTGGCGAAAGGAGTTCCACAATTTAGGAGTTACTGCAAAGAAAGCCTTCTTCTGCATTGCCATTCACCACACTTCAGAGGGTGGTGGAACCTATCAAGAGAGCTTCTTTCCTGTTTTTAACACCTGATGGGGTCCTGTTGGAATAGATGGTGCATTTCAGACATTTGAGGCCTAAGTTGTTTATAGCTTTAAACATCAATTTGAACATCTTGAATTAGGCCTGGAAACAAACTGGCAACCAGAGCAGCTGTTTTAA
Source organism: Podarcis cretensis (assembly GCF_951804945.1). Lineage (NCBI taxonomy): Eukaryota > Metazoa > Chordata > Lepidosauria > Squamata > Lacertidae > Podarcis > Podarcis cretensis. Next base: position 27,478,096 of record NC_137178.1, read on the forward strand.
AACCCAATTATATGTGCTCCAAACAGTCTACCTGATCAGTGACACAGTCACTGCATTTTTGGGCCAGATTTCCCAATCATCAAGGGCAGCCACACATAGAGTGCCTTGCAGCAGTCCAGCCTGGAAGTTAAAAGAGTATGGAGTATGGATCTAAAATTCCAAAGAGACTGGAGTAAATTTATTGACTATATAAATAATAACTGTAGAAGTTTGAAGACACTAGCAGGATTGAAATAAATCCTACAATGTAGACTTTATAATATAAGACTAAACTGTGAGATATAGATTTGAAAAGGGAAAGCTTGTTGGCGGGATGGAGGGAAGTCATAAACTTGGCAGAGCAGTAGGGAATGAGATTGGTAGGCCCATATTGGAAATTACTGTTTAAAGTGAAAGTTCAATAAAAATTATATTAAAAAAGAGAGAGAGCATGGAGTATTGTAGCCAAGTAATTCTCTGCCCAGCACTGCCTGTAGCTCACAAACCAGCACCATAGCCAGAAAGAGGCACTGGAATATAGCTGAAAATTGGTACCAATTGGACAATTTAAATGGTCAAGGGTTTGGAGAAACTTTCTCATAAGAAAAAGAGTGACTAATGGGGCTATGTTAGATAGATCCATAAACAATGTGGAAAGAATAAAAACAGTCCAAATTTTAGTACACTAAGGCTACAACTTAAGTGGGGGTTATGCTCCAGGGATACCACCTAAAGCCAAAATTGCGTATAGCCAAAACACATTGGGTTTAATGACAGGTGGGATTACCAAAGTAATTTTTCCTGGAACCCTGTCCCATTTCCATACTCTTGTTATTTTTATTTTTTTCAAATATTTGCCACACGTGTAAAGCTAAATACATACAAATTACTGTAAATGCACATAAGTCAAGGTTTTGCTGTATATGAGAATTTGTTAACACAAATTAAATAAGGAGAGCCCTCCTGGCAGATCAAAAACCTGCTTAATCCAGCATGTTGTTTCCAACCGTGGCCCCTATGAAAAGCCCAAAATCAGGATATTAATGCAATAACTACTGGTATACAGCAACATGCTGCCTCTGCAGACAGTTGCATAGCCATTATGACTGACAGCCTTATGCTGGGCATGTCCAAAGTCCATTCTGGGGGGCCTAATCCGGCCCGCCAGTCGATTTAATCCAGGCCCCATGGCAGTATATGTCCTGAGGTAAAATCCTTAAAAAAGCTCAGCAACTTTGGTCGACCCCCACGCATGTTCACTTCATCAAATCTGACCCTCTCTGGAAAAAGTTTGTGCACCCCGCCTTATGCTTTATGAATTTGGTTAATCCTGTTTTAAAACCATCTAAACTGGTGACCATTGAAAGTAGCTTCAGAACATATACAGTTGACATATGACTTGTCAATAAGTATGCAAAATTTACTAGTCTGTGGAAAAAAATTACTAGGCTGATTGCTTATATATCTAATAATACTTTGTGGCTCCAAATTAGGCAGATTTAACTTTTGTAAAGCTTTGTCCTGTCTAGTCTGGCCCAACCGAAGACATGATTATATCTGAGGCAAAACAGCAAATGCTGATCCCACCACTCAAGTCAAGGTACATGGTAAGGTAAAGGTCCAGTCATGGCCGACTCTGGGGTTGCAGCGCTCATCTCGCTTTACTGGCCGAGGGAGCCGGCATACAGCTTCCGGGTCATGTGGCCAGCATGACTAAGCTGCTTCTGGCGAACCAGAGCGGTACCTATTTATCTACTTGCAGTTTGATGTGCTTTCGAACTGCTAGGTTGGCAGGAGCAGGGACCGAGCAACGGGAGCTCACCCCGTCGAGGGGATTCGAACCATTGATCTTCTGATCGGCAAGTCCTAGGCTCTGTGGTTTAACCCACAGTGCCACCCGCATCCCAGGTACATGGTACCCGTCCCCCAAATCCCACAAGTACTTGCCCCAGGTAGTAATATTACAATAATACTAACTTACCTAACAACTTGCTGCATTTCATAACCCCAAAAATCAGCCACCCCCTCATTTTGTGTTTGGAGATGCTCATTATCACAATTAGATGGGAGGCTGTTTAGAAGTGTACAGGCATTTGTTTACACCACACATGTTGTTGTTTAGTCGTTTAGTCGTGTCCGACTCTTCGTGACCCCATGGACCAGAGAACGCCAGGCACTCCTGTCCTCCACTGCAGCTTGGTCAGACTCATGCTGGTAACCTCGAAAACACTATCCAACCATCTCGTCCTCTGTCGCCCCCTTCTCCTTGTGCCCTCCATCTTTCCCAACATCAGGGTCTTCTCCAGGGAGTCTTCTCTTCTCATGAGGTGGCCAAAGTACTGGAGCCTCAGCCTCACAATCTGTCCTTCCAGTGAGCACTCAGGGCTGATTTCCTTCAGAATGGAGAGGTTTGATCTTCTTGCAGTCCATGGGACTCTCAAGAGTCTCCTCCAGCACCATAATTCAAAAGCATCAATTCTTCGGCGATCAGCCTTCTTTATGGTCCAGCTCTCACTTCCATACATCACTACTGGGAAAACCATAGCTTTAACTATACGGACCTTTGTTGGCAAGGTGATGTCTCTACTTCTCAAGATGCTGTCTAGGCCTGTCATTGCCCTTCTCCCAAGAAGCAGGCGTCTTTTAATTTCGTGGCTGCTGTCACCATCTGCAGTGATCATGGAGCCCAAGAAAGTAAAATCTCTCACTGCCTCCATTTCTTCCCCTTCTATTTGCCAGCAGGCGATGGGACCAGTAGCCATGATCTTCGTTTTTTTGATGTTGAGCTTCAGACCATATTTTGCACTCTCCTCTTTCACCCTCAATAAAAGGTTCTTTAATTCCTCCTCACTTTCTGCCATCAAGGTTGTGTCATCTGCATATCTGAGGTTGTTGATATTTCTTCCGGCAATCTTAATTCCGGCTAGGGATTCATCCAGCCCAGCCTTTCGCATGATGAATTCTGCATATAAGTTAAATAAGCAGGGAGACAAAATGCAGCCTTGTCGTACTCCTTTCCCAATTTTGAACCAGTCAGTTGTTCCATATCCAGTTCTAACTGTAGCTTCTTGTCCCACATAGAGATTTCTCAGGAGACAGATGAGGTGATCAGGCACTCCCATTTCTTTAAGAACTTGCCATAGTTTGCCATGGTCGACACAGTCAAAGGCTTTTGCATAGTCAATGAAGCAGAAGTAAATGTCTTTCTGGAACTCTCTAGCTTTCTCCATAATCCAGCGCATGTTTGCAATTTGGTCTCTGGTTCCTCTGCCTCTTCTAAATCCAGCTTGCACTTCTGGGAGTTCTCGGTCCACATACTGCTTGAGCCTTCCTTGTAGAATTTTAAGCATGACCTTGCTAGCGTGAGAAATTAGTGCAATTGTGCGATAGTTGGAGCATTCTTTGGCACTGCCCTTCTTTGGGATTGGGATGTAGACTGATCTTCTCCAATCTTCTGGCCACTGCTGAGTTTTCCAAACTTGCTGGCATATTGAGTGTAGCACCTTAACAGCATCATCTTTTAAAATTTTAAATAGTTCAGCTGGAATACCATCACTTCCACTGGCCTTGTTATTTGCAGTGCTTTCTAAGGCCCATTTGACTTCACTCTCCAGGATGTCTGGCTCAAGGTCAGCAACCACACTACCTGGGGTATATGAGACATCCGTTTCTTTCTGGTATAATTCCTCTGTGTATTCTTGCCACCTCTTCTTGATGTCTTCTGCTTCTGTTAGGTCCTTTCCACTTTTGTCCTTTATTATGGAAATCTTTGTACGAAATGTTCCTTTCATATCTCCAATTTTCTTGAACAGATCTCTGGTTCTTCCCATTCTATTGCTTTCCTCTATTTCTTTGCATTGCTTGTTTAAGAAGGTCTTCTTGTCTCTCCTTGCTATTCTTTGGAAATCTGCATTCAATTTCCTGTATGTTTCACGATCTCCCTTGCATTTTGCTTGCCTTCTCTCCCCCGCTATTTGTACGGCCTCATTGGACAGCCACTTTGCTTTCTTGCATTTCCTTTTCATTGGGATGGTTTTCGTTGCTGCCTCCTGTATAATGTTACGAGCCTCCATCCATAGTTCTTCAGGCACTCTGTCCACCAAATCTAAATCCTTAAACCTGTTCCTCACTTCCACTGTGTATTCATAAGGGATTTGACTTAGATTGTATCTTACCAGCCCAGTGGTTTTTCCTGCTTTCTTCAGTTTAAGCTTGAATTTTGCTATAAGAAGCTGATGATCTGAGCCACAGTCAGCTCCAGGTCTTGTTTTTGCTGACTGTATAGAGCTTCTCCATCTTTGGCTGCAGAGAATATAATCAATCTGATTTCGATGCTGCCCATCTGGTGATGTCCATGTGTAGAGTCGTCTCTTGTGTTGTTGGAAAAGCGTGTTTGTGATGACCAGCTTGTTCTCTTGACAGAACTCTATTAGCCTTTGCCCTGCTTCGTTTTGATCTCCAAGGCCAAACTTGCCAGTTGTTCCTTTTATCTCTTGACTCCCTACTTTAGCATTCCAATCCCCTATAATGAGAAGAACATCCTTCTTTGGTGTCACTTCTATAAGGTGTTGTAAGTCTTCATAGAACTGGTCAATTTCAGTTTCTTCAGCACCAGTAGTTGGTGCATAAACTTGGATTACTGTGATGTTAAAAGGTCTGCCTTGGATTCGTATCGAGATCATTCTATCATTTTTGAGATTGCATCCCAGTACAGCTTTTGCCACTCTTTTGTTGACTATGAGGGCCACTCCATTTTTTTTTTACGGGTTTCTTGCCCACAGTAGTAGATATGATGGTCATCCGAACTGAATTCACCCATTCCCGTCCATTTTAGTTCACTGATGCCCAGGATGTCAATATTTATTCTTGCCATCTCATTTTTGACCACCTCCAACTTACCCATGTTCATGGTTCTTACATTCCAGGTTCCTATGCAATATTTTTCTTTACAGCATTGGACTTTCCTTTCGCTTCCAGGCATATCCACAACTGAGCGTCCTTTCGGCTTTGGCCCAGCCGCTTCATCAGCTCTGGATCTACTTGTACTTGCCCTCCGCTCTTCCCCAGTAGCATGTTGGACGCCTTCCGACCTGAGGGGCTCATCTTCCAGCGTCATAACTTTTATATGCCTGTTGTCTTTGTCCATGGAGTTTTCTTGGCAGGGATACTGGAGTGGCTTGCCGGTTCCTCCTCCAGGTGGATCACGTTTGGTCAAAACTCTCCACTATGACCTGTTCATCTTGGGTGCCCTGCTCGGCATAGTTCATAGCTTCTCTGAGTTCTTCAAGTGCATGTAGTTAAAAAGGATTTATTGCAAAAAAAACCAAGCAGTTATCTCCGGACTGCTCTAGCAAGCCTCTGGCCCCCATCACTCAGTTGACCCTTCTGAGGAGTTCTTCCTGTATCAACAGAAGAGATTGAACCTTTGACCTTTACGTTTCTTATTTTGCTTCTTGTCTAGCAGCCTTCCTATCTGCCTACGCCTTGGACTTATTTGGTCAGCTGCAGCCCCTTCCTGTTCTGAAAAGCTGTCTGTGGCTTTCTGCACCTGTTTGGGCTTCCGGGGAGCTTTGGCTGTGTTCCAGCCTGCTCTCTGTCCCTCCCTTATCAGCCATCAGTCCAAGGTCAGGAGAAGTCGACACTAGCAGCTGCGGGCTCTCCTGTGCCAGCGTGAAAGCCCAGCCTCCCTGTTCCTGACTGCATTTTGCAGCCAGCTGTGAGATTACACTTGGAGCTGGTGTGTTCATGACAGATATAGTTACAACTGGTTGAAAATGTCCCACTTTCCATCACCAGCATAAATTAGGAGAGCTTCCCCACCCCCTTTTGTTTGCCTCACTGACCTTTAGAAACTTCTGGAGCACCATTCAGCCACCCTCTTCTGTTCAAAGAGATGGAAACCTATCACCAGTGTGTGTGTACGTGTGTGTTTAAAAAATATGTTTCCATTGTAATCATTTGTCGAAGAATGTGAAGCAACTGGAAATCAATCTGTTTTGACTCAGTGTGAAAATAGTTGCAGCTCAGTGTTACAGCACTTGCATTGTATAGAGCAGTGGTATCCAAACTTTTTTCAAAGACGGCCAGATTTGATGAAGTGAGGGCCGGCCAAAGTTGTTGAGCTTTTTGTTTTTTTTTTACGATTTTACCCCAAGGTTGAGGATTGAAGTCACTGGCGGACTTATTCCTTTTGGGGGGGCCCCAAAAGTTGTTGCTCACCAATGGGTGGATAATAGATAAACAGGCAAGAGCGGCTGTGAAAATGCCTGCAGGCAAGTGGGCGGGAGAGCAAGCCACACATTGAGCCGCTGCAGGAGCCCGCAGCCAGGCAGCAGGGAGAGCTAGCTGCACAGGAGAGCGAGCTGCACACCAGGCGCACAGCAGCCACGATAGAGAGCCGCACACAGGGCGCCTTCATGAGCTGGCCAGTGGCCGGGATAGAGAGCCACACGCAGGGTGCCTGCACAAGCCAGCCAGCAGCCGGAAAACATAACAGGGTGCATATGCGAGCTGGCGGGTGGGCGGTTCCAAGGGTCGATGCTGGAGAGCTGCAGCTCTCCATCAATGCGTTGGCTCCTGGGCAAAACAAGCCGAGAAGCAGGCGCTCAGGGGCCGCAACAGATTCATTTCTCAGAATTGCTTGGGGGGCCAGATTAAATCAACCAGGGGGCTGGATTTAGCCCCCAGGCTGGACTTTGGACATGCCTGGTATAGAGGGTCCCAGCTTCAGTTCTTGGCATTTCCAATTAAAATGTGTTGGATAGCAAGTGGTGGAAAGGACCTCTGCCCTGAGGCCTGGGATAGCTGCTTTCAGTGGAGCAGACAACACTGGACCAGATGGACAGAGAGTGTGACAGCTTCCTGTAGTATTTGATCTCTGAAAACTTTATTCATATACACGGAATTCCTTTTTTGATGATGCAGCCATTAAACAGACTGGTTCCAGAATGAAGCACTGGCACTGCATTCCTTTTCATAAGGTGACAGATCTTCAATTCTGACATTTCCATGGCCACCTATTTCTATGCTGGATGCTTTTAGATTGTTTGAAATGTATGCACTGGGTTCTGAAAAGTGCATTTGGATATATGTATCCCTGAGCAGTTCAAAGCTATTTGAGGTATTTTGATGTAGAGTTTAGACTAATTTTTTGCAGAGAATGATTGACCCTTTTTATGTTCCATATTTCAATCATCCTTCTTCTTATTCTTTCCTGTAGCTTGCAGAATAGCAGTACTTACAACCCTATGTGTTTTTCTCTAATGTATATGTAATACAATCCTCCTTTTAGAATTCCATCAACCCACACTGAAGGTCAAGGCGAGCATGAAACCAGGCACTGGGAGCAGGCAATGTCACAATACTCTGTATTCAAACATTTGTACCAAAGGAAATACATAATAGCTTTCATTGTCTGCATGCTGCCTGAACCCTTCCGGGACAATCACATCCTTTCTTTCTATGGGCTTTCACTAACCTTATTGTTTGTTTGTTTCTCGATCAAGACCCAACCTAGTTTCTATCAGATTACCAGCACCTTTGATACTAAACATATGATAAGCTTTTTTTTGCATATGCTGAGTCTGCAGAGTCTAAGCTACTGACAAAATCAGTAAGTTTTTGCAGGTTAGACAAAAACACATAAATAAAAGAACCAGAAATTACCATCAGATACCAGAATGGTCTTAGTGTCTCTCTAGACTACAAAGACTTACATAATTAAAGTTGGGCATATAATTAACCTGCTAAACATGCTTTCAAGTTTTTTAAAAAAGAAAATAACCTCTTTTGCAGTACATTTAGAAATGACCTATTTTGGTAAATAGTAGTCCAAATAGTAGTAACCTTGTATAGGTCAAATACTTATCTTATATGGATTCAGTTCACTGTTATATAGACAGATTATTATGCTCTACACCAGGTTGCTATTGGATTTCGATATTACAATTCAATGACTTTTGCACTGACCTTGGTGGTTGCCTTAGGAGGTTAGATTGAATTGCCTAACTATAATAAGGTTACCAGATTTTTTTCAACGAATCCTGGGACACTTTTCAACTTCAGTCGGAATGGATGGATTTTGTCAGGGGACTGATATGTAAATCTGGGGACTGTCCCCGGGAAACGGGGATGTCTGGTAACCTTAAACTGTAAGTTTATATTGATGATTATGGTTGTGATAGACTCTCATCCAAATCCTTGCAAGTGACTTTAAACAGGTTGCTCTTTATCATATTTTTGTTTACATTTAGGATCAGTCTAGATGCAGCTGCATGCAATCATCTGCATGCAACCCAACACAGTAGTAAAGGCATGCAGTGCAAATGGGGCCACATCAAATGCTTCATGCTTAAAAATGCACCACACTGCAGACATACATGTGGATGGCTATCCTCTTCTGGATTGTGCCCTAGCAAGGAAATCAGTGCTCTTAAGCACCCCACATTTCACATGCTGCACTTATTTTTTCTATTTGAAAATTTGTGCTGGTTTCTAACAATTTGAAGCATGAATCGTTAAGAGCTAGGTGAATTTAAGAGTTCTCAGAAACTAGTCTAGAGGCGTTAGCGAGTGGAAAGAGAGTTTAGAATTTGTTCACACATCTGACTTACAGGTCACACGCCTAGTTAATGAATGACATCTAAACAAGTCTGCTGATGGGAAACTTCCCAAAGGTGGTGCATCCTGGCACCAAATATAAAAATGTACAAGTTAAATACTGTGAGAGAACTCATTGGAATGGGGGGAGTACAATTGAATGAATGCAGTAGTGGGGAAAATAATAGTTGAACCTTCAGTTCTTAAAGCACTGCAGTGGTGCATATGAATGCATTGTAGTTCTTCAAGTCTCACCATGTACTGGCTGTTCGTCTTTCAAGCAAATGAAAGGAACAAGAAACTTGCAACAAAACACTGTAATGTGGAGGATTCCTGTCAGCCAGTCAGGCACGTCCTTCTCCAGGGTATTCCACTCCCACTCAGTTTTCCACTTTTACTTCATCAGTCATTCAACATTCTTGGCCTCTAAGCATGCTGAGTCGCCTTAAGATGTTTTGATGTCCCTCTTAGGATTCCCCCCATCACTTCTTTGTGGTCCTGCAAATCTTGGCACTTCCCCAAGCCCGCTGATACCTCCTTCTTGTGTGTGGATGGCATCATTTTGAATACATTAAAATGCACACTCACTTTTGAACTTTGAATGGAAAGAAAAAAGATTCTGTTAACATGAAGAACAACTGAAGTTTCCCCTCCCCCTTTTTGCACCCCCGTCCGAGTGATAATATTATCAATGGCCAACAATTAGCAGCAATGGAACTCAGATCATCTTGCTAATGATTTAATTAGGTAGGAAAGAACTAGAATTAGGTGTACTTACAATACGTATGTAATTTTTATATATCATATGGCAGAGTTCTCAGTCTTCATGACAATCAATATTCCAGAGTGTAGAAAAAAATTAAAGGGTTTAAGCCTTCTAATGCAATAAAACAGAGACTTTATTAGCATTTAGTCCAGGGCCCAGAGAACACAATGTGTATGTTTTGTTAAATCTCATGTGATGAAGAGAAGTCACCTTGGACCAGGCAAATACTTCAGAACATGAACTTTTCTGAGGATGAGGTTAGGAAGAGAGAAGATTAGAGAACCATACTTATTTGGATTGCTGCCATCAGGGAAAAATGAGGGCAAAGAACACCATTACAATAGATTTGGATGAGTCTGGAACAGCATATTGAGGATGCAATATAGACAATATTTACAAAGTAGAGGGTCTTCTGAGGTAGATAGGGTTCCAGATTCATTCTGTTGCATCTCCAGTTTAATGAATCTCTGGTAGGTAACAGAGCTGGAAAAGAGCTCTGTCTCTGTTGAGCCTGGGGCCTAGCATTCTTATAGATTCATTTGGAGCCCAATTTTGGGAAAGGTAGGCAAGGATCAAATTGGCAAGAGGTAGAACACATACTCAGAAGACAGGCTGATGGTTTATTAGAAAGACAAGAACAAAAGGTCCAGCCAGAGGTCAGGTACTCTCTATTTCTGAAATTCAGAAATTATACAAGATCTCAAAGTAGCTGTTCTATTACAAAGGAATTTCAGAAATAGACTGGAAAGAGAAGCTGCTGAATTGCAACTTATTACCAAACTTAAAACCATGGAGAGACCTGGTCTGAACAAAGACATTGGATTCTTATCTCATTATACATGACAAAGCCATTTTTCACCTTCTCATTTAGTCTCCATATTAAGTCTTTTCAAAGCTTTCGGTTCCATGGGTGAGAGCCACCTTGGGGTTTTATTTTCCAAAAAATCTTTATATCTCGACCATACATTAAACAATGCTTTCCTGACAATATGGTTTTTAAAGGCTTTATGTACTTTAACCTTGCCATACCACAAATATGCATGCCACCCGAATACATTATCATAACCTTCCAGATCTAAGATGTCTGTGTTCTCAAGAAGTAGCCATTCCTTCAACCAGCAAAAAGCTGCTGATTCATAATAAAGTTTCAAATCTGGCAGGGCAAACCCCCCTCTATCTTTAGCATCCGTAAGTATCTTAAATTTTATTCTGGGCTTTTTGCCCTGCCAGACAAATCTAGAGATATCTCTTTGCCACCTCTTGAAACAATTCATCTTGTCAATAATTTGCAAAGATTGAAACAAAAACAACATTCTCGGCAATACATTCATCTTAATAACAGCAATTCGACCTAGCAAGGAAAGCTTCAAGTTCGACCAAATTTCTAGATCTTTTTTCACTTCTGACCAACATTTCTCATAGTTATCTTAAAATAAATTAACATTCTTAGAAGTCATATTCACCCCCAGGTATTGTATTTACCTTGTTTTTGTTCACAGAGAACTGTTTTAGTAGGGCTTGTTCTGACAGTTGACTTTTCAATTAATGAACCTCCCATTTTAAAAATCATTTAACAGCTTTACAAATTCTTCTGAAATCCTGCACTGCAGAGGATTGGACTAGATGAGGCTCAGGGTCCCTTTCAACTCTACAGTTCTATGATTCTATGAAACTACATACCACATCAGTACAACATAGTGATCTTCATAGGGCAGCTGGAGGAAACTCAGCTGGATGTTTCCAAGAAGCAGCTTCAGGAACCCCTTGGAGAAGACAGAGCTTTGAGCTGTTCCCCCTGCTATTGCTTATCCCTCATTTCTTTCACCTCCACATTGCTATGTATGGAGGAAGTCAGCCCTTCAATACTCTGGTCCTAAACTATTTAGAGGGGTTTAAAAACAATCACCAGAAATAGATTAGGAGCCAGTACAGCCTTTTCAGTAAGGGAGTCACATGATCCCTATGTGTCCAGGAGAAAGATATTTGTATAATTATTAATAACAACAACGCGTATTTATATTCCACTTTCCTTCAAGGAGCTCAGGGTAGACACCCCCTTTATCCTTTCAACAACTCTGTTAGGACTAGAGAAGGTGAGTGGTTCGAGGTCAGTAAGTGAGCTTCAAGCCTGGCTCAGTCCAGCACTCTCAGTCTAAATAAGAGTCTTTTAAGGCACTGTTTAATGCCCCATTATCTGCCAAAATGGTGTCAACTGTCCAGGCCAGCTCTCCTTTTGGCTTATGAATGGCTGAGCCTATATATAAAAATATAATGACTTACTAAGAATGTTACAACTATGGGGGTGACTGGAATATCTTGAAACCACCCTCAGAAGGCATCAAAGCATAGCTAATTGGCCCTTGCATGTGTTCTCAAATCATTAACCTGTTCAAAATGCTTGAACAAATATAAATAGGCCCCAGTTTGCTCTAGAGAAGTTTCTATTAGTGAACCTTTCAGGTCAGATGAAAAAAAACACAATGCAAAATAAATATACTGCCATTTTTGACACCTGTTTCCATAACAAGGTAAAACATACCATCTACTGTGTATCATATTCAATCTCAAGCAAACAATAATGTAAGGGATTTTAGTTTGCCTGACTGGCACTGCAGTCCTTTATTCAAGTATTAGGTTTGTTGGTAGCACAATTCTAGTACAAACCTATTCATCTCTGTTTAGAAGTAAGTATTAGCAAGTTCTGAAATTGACCAATTCTATGAAGACTTACAACACCTTATAGAAGTGACACCAAAGAAGGATGTTCTTCTCATTATAGGGGATTGGAATGCTAAAGTAGGGAGTCAAGAGATAAAAGGAACAACTGGCAAGTTTGGCCTTGGAGATCAAAACGAAGCAGGGCAAAGGCTAATAGAGTTCTGTCAAGAGAACAAGCTGGTCATCACAAACACGCTTTTCCAACAACACAAGAGACGACTCTACACATGGACATCACCAGATGGGCAGCATCGAAATCAGATTGATTATATTCTCTGCAGCCAAAGATGGAGAAGCTCTATACAGTCAGCAAAAACAAGACCTGGAGCTGACTGTGGCTCAGATCATCAGCTTCTTATAGCAAAATTCAAGCTTAAACTGAAGACAGTAGGAAAAACCACTGGGCCGGTAAGATACAATCTAAGTCAAATCCCTTATGAATACACAGTGGAAGTGAGGAACAGGTTTAAGGATTTAGATTTGGTGGACAGAGTGCCTGAAGAACTATGGATGGAGGCTCGTAACATTATACAGGAGGCAGCAACGAAAACCATCCCAATGAAAAGGAAACGCAAGAAAGCAAAGTGGCTGTCCAATGAGGCCTTACAAATAGCGGGGGAGAGAAGGCAAGCAAAATGCAAGGGAGATTGTGAAACATACAGGAAATTGAATGCAGATTTCCAAAGAATAGCAAGGAGAGACAAGAAGACCTTCTTAAACAAGCAATGCAAAGAAATAGAGGAAAGCAATAGAATGGGAAGAACCAGAGATCTGTTCAAGAAAATTGGAGATATGAAAGGAACATTTCATACAAAGATTTCCATAATAAAGGACAAAAGTGGAAAGGACCTAACAGAAGCAGAAGATATCAAGAAGAGGTGGCAAGAATACACAGAGGAATTATACCAGAAAGAAACGGATGTCTCATATACCCCAGGTAGTGTGGTTGCTGACCTTGAGCCAGACATCCTGGAGAGTGAAGTCAAATGGGCCTTAGAAAGCACTGCAAATAACAAGGCCAGTGGAAGTGATGGTATTCCAGCTGAACTATTTAAAATTTTAAAAGATGATGCTGTTAAGGTGCTACACTCAATATGCCAGCAAGTTTGGAAAACTCAGCAGTGGCCAGAAGATTGGAGAAGATCAGTCTACATCCCAATCCCAAAGAAGGGCAGTGCCAAAGAATGCTCCAACTATCGCACAATTGCACTAATTTCTCACGCTAGCAAGGTTATGCTTAAAATTCTACAAGGAAGGCTCAAGCAGTATGTGGACCGAGAACTCCCAGAAGTGCAAGCTGGATTTAGAAGAGGCAGAGGAACCAGAGACCAAATTGCAAACATGCGCTGGATTATGGAGAAAGCTAGAGAGTTCCAGAAAGACATTTACTTCTGCTTCATTGACTATGCAAAAGCCTTTGACTGTGTCGACCATGGCAAACTATGGCAAGTTCTTAAAGAAATGGGAGTGCCTGATCACCTCATCTGTCTCCTGAGAAATCTCTATGTGGGACAAGAAGCTACAGTTAGAACTGGATATGGAACAACTGACTGGTTCAAAATTGGGAAAGGAGTACGACAAGGCTGCATTTTGTCTCCCTGCTTATTTAACTTATATGCAGAATTCATCATGCGAAAGGCTGGGCTGGATGAATCCCTAGCCGGAATTAAGATTGCCGGAAGAAATATCAACAACCTCAGATATGCAGATGACACAACCTTGATGGCAGAAAGTGAGGAGGAATTAAAGAACCTTTTATTGAGGGTGAAAGAGGAGAGTGCAAAATATGGTCTGAAGCTCAACATCAAAAAAACGAAGATCATGGCTACTGGTCCCATCACCTCCTGGCAAATAGAAGGGGAAGAAATGGAGGCAGTGAGAGATTTTACTTTCTTGGGCTCCATGATCACTGCAGATGGTGACAGCAGCCACGAAATTAAAAGACGCCTGCTTCTTGGGAGAAGGGCAATGACAGGCCTAGACAGCATCTTGAGAAGTAGAGACATCACCTTGCCAACAAAGGTCCGTATAGTTAAAGCTATGGTTTTCCCAGTAGTGATGTATGGAAGTGAGAGCTGGACCATAAAGAAGGCTGATCGCCGAAGAATTGATGCTTTTGAATTATGGTGCTGGAGGAGACTCTTGAGAGTCCCATGGACTGCAAGAAGATCAAACCTCTCCATTCTGAAGGAAATCAGCCCTGAGTGTTCACTGGAAGGACAGATTGTGAAGCTGAGGCTCCAGTACTTTGGCCACCTCATGAGAAGAGAAGACTCCCTGGAGAAGACCCTGATGTTGGGAAAGATGGAGGGCACAAGGAGAAGGGGGCGACAGAGGACGAGATGGTTGGATAGTGTTTTCGAGGTTACCAGCATGAGTCTGACCAAGCTGCGGGGGGCAGTGGAAGACAGAAGTGCCTGGCGTTCTCTGGTCCATGGGGTCACGAAGAGTCGGACACGACTAAACGACTAAACAACAACAACAATTAGCAAGTTCAATAGAACTTACTACCAGATAAGTGCTTGTACGATCAGGTTTCCTCAGACATCCAAAGCTGTGTTTGCTCTTCTGGTTTGCAGTGGTGGAGCAAGCTTGTCTGCTTCCTTGGCTCTCTCTTAGCTGGTTTAGACGAGTTCTTATGAGCTGTGATCCAACATATCTATGTACAAAGATCAGCAACTATTTCCCCTAGCACCAACTTTCACAAGTGGCTTTGAGCAAGAGTGTGGGTACTTTTTGCTATCCTGGTTGCTTCCAACACACCTCTTGACACACTCATTCACATTTTCTATATATTGCACCATGCATAGCTGTTGTCTATATCAGTTTAGGTTACATCCCCATTGTCCAAGGTATTTGCTGCAGAAGTATACCAATCTAACCACAAATTAGTAAATATATTCTTGCTCAATAGCCTTCAGTGCAGCACATCTTATAACATAGATTTAATTTTGCATCTCCAAAGTCCCTGTGACATGGCCTTTCCTGCTTCAGTCTGTGTTCTTAGATCCTAGGGACTTGTTTCAGTTCTGGAGTTTGGGGTTTCTAGCTTGTTACAGGTCTCAATCAGAATTGACAGAACATTCTGAATTGGCACCCTTCAAATGCTTTTTCTTCACACACAAAATTGATGGTGTTGAGCATGCTGTTCAGAGGGACTATATAAATACTCAGTTAGCACGAAGCACATATTGGAACAAGCTGTTTATCCTTGGACCTGTCCAATGTACCGAAGGCCCCATCTTTGACTACTCTTGCTTCTTGGCTCTAGTTCTTGACCTTTTCAGTAGATACAATGTAGGTGGTTCATTTGGCCTATCTCATGCACTGAAAGCATGTGTAAAGGGCCATTGGGTTGTGATAGGTAGCCCTTCCCACCCACCAATCACATTTGTGCTGGCAATTCCCTCCACTGGACATGCATTTGACAGTTGTGTGAAGAGGTATTGCAAATGCATCAATATATGTGTGTAGAGCATAAGACAGGATTGTGTTTTGCTTGTGTCTGCTGCTATGCACATAGGACCATTTCACATGGCCTCCAAATAAACTGCCAGAGGGGAACTTGCTGGGGCATTCATTAGTGTAGGGTGAGGCCAGACAGCATGACTCCCTCAGATGTGCTGTCAACACATGAAGAGGTGCAACAGGGCTTCAGTCACATCCTACCTCTTCTTGCTGTCTGCTTTGGATCAATAGGCCACCCCTGAGCCAAATAATAATAATAATAATAATAATAATAATAATAATAATAAATTTTATTTATATCCCGCCCTCCCCAGCCGAAGCCGGGCTCAGGGCGGCTAACAACACTAAAACAGTGCAACATTATAAAAACATTATAAAAATTAATTAAAATCAAAATTCATGGCAACCATAAACTAAAGTTTTGTAAAGATTGCCAAAGGAGGGAGTCAGGCTGCGCCCTGGCCAAAGGCCTGGTGGAACAGCTCTGTCTTGCAGGCCCTGCGGAAAGATGTCAAGTCCTGCAGGGCCCTTGTCTCTTGTGACAGAGCATTCCACCAGGTTGGAGCCGCAGCCGAAAAAGCCCTGGTTCTAGTTGAGGCCAGCCTAACCTCTCTGTGGCCTGGGACCTTCAAGATGTTTTTATTTGAAGACCGTAAGTTCCTCTGTGGGGCATACCAGGAGATGCAGTCCCGTAGGTACGAGGGTCCTAGGCCGTATACGGCTTTGAAGGTTAAAACCAGCACCTTAAACCTGATCCTGTACTCCACCGGGAGCCAGTGCAGCTGGTATAGCACCGGATGAATGTGATCTCGCAGCGAAGACCCTGTAAGGAGTCTCGCTGCGGCATTCTGCACCCGCTGGAGTTTCTGGGTCAGTCTCAAGGGCAGCCCCATGTAGAGCGAGTTACAACAAAGAGGTAAGTGACTGTACAACCTTTAGAAGACATCTGAAGGAAGCCCTGCATAGGGGCGTTTCTTAATATTTAATGTTTAACTGTGTTTTTATATATGTAGGAATCCACCCAGAGTGGCTGGCACAATCCAGTCCAGTGGGTGGGTTATAATTAAAATTATTAATTATTATTAATATTAATATTAATATTAATATTAATATTAATATTGATATTAAATAGGACATCCCTATTTTCATTGGGGGGGACGCAGGTGGCGCTGTGGGTTAAAGCCTCAGCGCCTAGGGCTTGCCGATCGAAAGGTCGGCGGTTCGAATCCCTGCGGCGGGGTGCGCTCCCGCTGCTCGGTCCCAGCGCCTGCCAACCTAGCAGTTTGAAAGCACCTCCGGGTGCAAGTAGATAAATAGGGACCGCTTACCAGCGGGAAGGTAAACGGCGTTTCTGTGTGCGGCTCTGGCTCGCCAGAGCAGCGATGTCACGCTGGCCACGTGACCCGGAAGTGTCTCCGGACAGCGCTGGCCCCTGGCCTCTTAAGTGAGATGGGCGCACAACCCCAGAGTCTGTCAAGACTGGCCCATACGGGCAGGGGTACCTTTACCTTTTTTTATTTTCATTGGAGATATGTTGGAGGATATACAATGGCAGGCCTGCTTCTTCTGGACAATGGGGCCAGATGAATTACTGGGAGGAGGGTAATAAGCTTATATATGAATGTACAGAAATGGCTCAAGGCATTATTAATATGTTTTAGTAGACACATAAACTAAATTATTGACAATTTGCTGCCTTTTAATGGTATCTAAAAGTCCACTACCCAAAGCAGCTACCTCGTTTTGCCTAAGGCCAGACCAGGCCTGTTGTGCATTGGCAAAATCAAGGCTTATTTCCCACTTTAACAATACTTCTGTTTCCATTCCTGACCAGAGAAATCAAAGTCCAAAAGTAGCTGGAGAGATAACACAGTTAACTTGTTAAACATACAAGGGAAATAGGTACAGACATTGTTTTATAGTTTTGCATGGCAAAAGGGTATGTATGAAACATTATAGAAGTGTATGTTAGCCTTTAAGCGCTATTGTTCTGACTTGAGCTGCAGCCAGGTAATGAATAAGTACATGGTACAGAAACACACACACATTTTAATCTTAACCTTTGTATGGTCCCATTGTGTATTTCAGCCTGCCCACTAAGACACTTGCGTTGAACGCCTTTGGAAACATTCCACTCAGGACAAAGGCATATTTTAGAGATGTCCCTCTCACAAAGAAGTATTGATGGAACAGAAAAAAAAAAGTTTGGTCAAATGACCATTTCATTATAATACAGCCTTTTGTTTATGCTCTTGACATTGCAGGGATTTTTTTTAAAAAAGTTTGTCAGTTCTGTAGATACCAGAAAGTAGCTCCTCCCCATGTTTTGTTATATATGTCTACTATATATTTTGGGAAATGGTTTGTATGTTTGTTTGCTCTCTATACATTCAGACACTTCTCTATATGATGGTTCCTGATGTGGGAGTGACAGTCAATGTTCGGCTGCCGGCCACCATTTTGAACTTGGCCCAGTAGGAAATTGGCAACCGGTGCAGATTTCTTCGTTAATACCAGATAATGTAGGTATTGTATACTGACAAGACCTCACTCCTGTCAGCAATCATGCTGCAACATTCTGAACTGACTGCAGCTTCCACATCAAGAGCAAAGGAACCCCGACATACAGCACATTTCAGTAATCCAGTCTAGAAGTAGCCAATGCTACTTCAGTGTGGCAATGCTTTACCAGTCCAGGAAAGGCCATAGCTGTTGAATCAATCACAGTTGTCAAAAGTCACTTCTAGCCACTGAGCTTACCTGAGCCTCCAGTGACAGAGATGGATACATAAGCATCCCTCCAACTGTGGACCTGCTTCTTCAGGGAGAGTGCAATCCAATCCAGGGTAGGCAACTGACCAATTTCTCAGACACAGGAGCTACTCACCCACTGTGCCTCCATCTTGCTGGATTCAAGCTCAGCTTGTTTTTCCTCATGCAGTTCACCACTGCATCCAAGCAATGGCTCGGAGACTTTGTTAAATCAGATGTTATGGAGAAATGGAGCTGAGTTTTCTCAGTATATTGATAGCATCTCATCCCAAAATTCCTAATGATCACTCCCAGTGAATTCATGTAGATATTAATCAGCACTGGATAGAAGATAGTCCCCTAAGGCACCACATAACATAGCCACCAGGGGGCCAAAATGCACTCTCCCAATGCTGCTCTCTGGACTTAGTCCTGAAGGTACTATTGGAACCAGTGTAATACAGTGTGCCCCCAATTCCCATTCCCCAGAGCTGGTCCAGGAGGATGCCATGGTCATACTGTCACTTTGACATGACCTTGCCTATTTTATGGCATAGGCTTGGCCTTCTCTTGAGATATTATAGCCAAACTCAGCATAAGGGTTTCTGAGTTGGGGACAGTGGTCTTTGTTGATGTTCAGATGCTAAGCACCATTTTGAATCACTATAGCAGACCAAAATGTGACTTTGCTGTAACTTCACCTAATTTTAATATGACAGGTCCAAAACTCACAAATCACACTAACCATTTAAAAATCACAATATATTTTTGGTTTCTAAAAATTTCTGGGCAGATCAATCGATTAGATAAATAGATAGATAGATAATACTCTCCACACAGTAGAGAGTCTGAATCCACACAGTCCAAATCCAACTAGCTTGTCACTGAAGTCACTGAAGCAAGAACTTCAATTAAAGAGAAGGTGCTGAAAGATTCATCACCTCAGTTCATTCTCTTAGAAAGCTAAAGACAACTGTTCCCAGTGATGGGGGGAATCAGATCAAAACAGACGTGGCAGTTTGCAAGGGCGAAGGGGTGTGGAGGCAATGTCACGTGAGTGACATCACACATATGCAACGTCCTGATGTCTGGCGCGTGATGTCAAGATGTTGGGAGGAGCTGGGGGTAGAGCCAAACGTGGCAGCTGCACAGCTTCAACGGCCAGGAGCTCTTCCTCCACCTCCTCCTGGCGCCGCCAGAGGCAGGAGACTGCTTCGATCTTCCTTCCTCTCTGCAACAACAGCAGGAGAAGGAGCCACCCACTGGAGTCATGCTGTGCTGGGTTCCGTGCTTCGCTTCTGCACTAATGGGACACTGCAGGGGCCCAGTCCCTACCTCCCAAATATTGAGAGGGCTAAAAAGGGCTTGGCCCCTGCAGCTGGTGCCCCTGGATCAAACCATATCTCCATACTATTCTCTCAATCCATATCTCTTTTCTTCTTTTGGGGTTATGCATTAAGTAGCTACCTGGATCACTTTCTCTTTTTCACACATTTGTGTGCACGCACACACACTCACCTGAGCTGCTATTTGCTCAGTGGAGATAAACTTTCAGGTTCCTGCACAGTATCTGCATGTTTCCTCCCAAAATAATTAAACCTACCATCCCCCCATCTGTGAAAGTAGCCATCTGCCCTTTTTAATGTGATGATCTAGCTACAGATTTCTTTTCATCTCATATAGTGGTGCCTTTAGTGTCACACTCCACTTAGGCCAGAATAGTCTTCTTCATTTAAACTTTCTTTATGTTAGAAAGCTCTCTCCATTTTTGTATGCAACCGATCCAATGAAAATTTGGATCAATAAGTTGCTTTCTGTACTTCCTTTGAGACAAGCGACTATCCTTAGCAATGTCTTCCAAAGGGGAAGGATCTAGTTCAAGGACTATGGCTATGGGGAGAGCTGTAGTTCAACTGCAGAGCATGCATGTTCAATCTCTGGCATCTCCAGGTAGGATTGAAAAAGGACCCTATCTGAAAGCCTGGAGAGCAGCTGCCAATCACTGTACAGTGGTACCTCGGCTTAAATACGCTTCAGGTTACAGACGCTTCAGGTTACAGACTCCGCTAACCCGGAAATAGTACCTTGGGTTAAGAACTTTGCTTCCGGATGAGAACAGAAATCATGCTCCGGAGGCGCGGTGGCAGCTGGAGGCCCCATTAGATAAAGTGGTGCTTCAGGTTAAGAACAGTTGCAGGTTAAGAACAGACCTCTGGAACCAATTAAGTACTTAACCCGAGGTACCAATGTATACAATGGGCAAATGATTTGTCTTGGTAGAAGTCAACCTCCTATGCTCCTAAGGTAAAGGATTAATTTGAGCAAAGCATAGTACTTGGTTTCAATGGCGTGACCTAGTCCTGAAAATATGAATTGATAACCTCCAGTCATTGAGGCCTGTATCTATTCTTGCAGTACTGCAGCTTAGGTGTTGAGAACTTAGGATGCAGAGCTGGAACTGCAAGGGTCATCTAGTCCAACTCTCTGCAATGCAGTAATCTTTTGCACAAAATGGGACTCGAACCTATGACCCTAAGATTAAGAGTCCCATCAAGAGTCCCTATTGGCTATGCTGACTGAGATTGATGGGAGTCCAAGAACATCAGCAGGTCCATGGATTCCCCATCACTGCTATGAGGAACAGACTTGTCTGGCTACGTTCCAGAGATGGATGAGGCAGCTGGAATCACAATGTGACTCTCTACAGCAGGCATGGAAAACCTGTGGTCCTCCAAATGTTGTTAGATTCTCAGTTCCCATCAGCCCCAGCAAGCCCAGCCAATGGTCAGGGTTGGTAGGAGTTGCAGTCCAATAACATCTGGAGGGCCACGGGTTTCCCACCCCTGCTCCAAAAATGTTTCCTGTCTGCTATTGGCAATGCTAATGTTACAAGTCACATATACATGTGTTTCTCACAGCACATTCACAGAATGTGTACCCACATCATCTCATGTTAAAAAGGTAAAGGTAAAGGTACCCCTGCCCGTACGGGCCAGTCTTGACAGACTCTGGGGTTGTGCGCCCATCTCACTTAAGAGGCCAGGGGCCAGCGCTGTCCGGAGACACTTCCGGGTCACGTGGCCAGTGTGACAAAGCTGCATCTGGCGAGCCAGAGCTGCACACGGAAACGCTGTTTACCTTCCCGCTGGTAAGCGGTCCCTATTTATCTACTTGCACCCAGAGGTGCTTTCGAACTGCTAGGTTGGCAGGCGCTGGGACTGAGCAGCGGGAGCGCACCCCGCCGCAGGGATTCGAACCGCCGACCTTTCAATCAGCAAGTCCTAGGCGCTGAGGCTTTAACCCACAGCGCCACCTGCGTCCCATCATCTCATGTTAATTACACACAAATGTAAGAAAAACATGTCAGTGTACTCAAAAGGCAGTCAGACATACCCGACTCCCAAAGATACTACCCCCTTGGTATGCAAAGGTAGATTAGTTGTGCAGCTGTTTGGATGATAGAACCTCTCAAGACATGCCAAACATGTGGGACTGTAAAATCAAGAACTTAGCCACTATGGTCAAAGCTACATTGTAGAAGGAAAAAAGCACCAGCCACTTCATCTGCTTAGTAATGGAGGTCAATGTGGACATAACCTAGGATTCTGTTGTTCACAATGCATCTTCATTTAACAGAGAGTCCTGTGTAAGGTCTCTTTGCTGACATTCAAAGCCTTCCATGTGATCAATGCAAGCTTGTTAAGAGAGCATCTCTCCTTTTGCTAACATGACCTCCTGCAGGAAACATGAAACTGCAAGGGGAATTTAATGAGGGCTGAAGTGAAAGCCAGCTAATCAGGGCAATGAACTTTTCAAGAAGGAAACAGAGATACCTGTTAGAGTATAATTATTCTGTTTAGAGTCAATACTAGTGCATGTGT
Source organism: Podarcis cretensis (assembly GCF_951804945.1). Classification (NCBI taxonomy): domain Eukaryota; kingdom Metazoa; phylum Chordata; class Lepidosauria; order Squamata; family Lacertidae; genus Podarcis; species Podarcis cretensis. Next base: position 27,500,257 of record NC_137178.1, read on the forward strand.
GCTTAATTATATGAATGTCATATGAATGTGAATGAAGAAAATGTTTTTTTTTTAAAAAAGCCACACATTTACTTTTTTTAATTAATATTGTTAATGGTTTGCAGGGGTCAAAGGTCCTCTAAAATTCCTGGATGCCAGATTCTCCCCATAATTTCTAAAATTAGTATATGTTGAGTTTTTTTAATGGATTTAGCAAGGCCTAAGAAGAAGTCAAGCCAATTTCCTCAGGAGCTTGGCTTAGAGGTGTGCCATCCACGAACAAAGGTGGGTGGTGACAGAGATGACAAAAGATGAGACATTTAATGCCAGAAAAGAAAGGGGGAGGCTACCAGGATTGTAGGTGGTGATTTTGCAACAGGCACCTGAAACAGAGATTGCCAGGGTGATGGGGAGGATGCTGGAAGCAGGAGGGGAGGATTTGTTTTCTGCAAAGGCTGCTGCCGCAAAGGAGGAGGAAGTAGGCAGAACTTGGGAGAGGCTGCACAGAGAGAGGGGGGCGTGATACTCTTGGGGTGTAATGTTCTGCACCCCCTCCAATGAAGGTTTCAGGTGTAATATGTGTAAAATAAACTATTTTTTAAAAACACTAGTCTCCGCTGTGCCTCATTCCAAAGGAACACAAACTAGGATTAAGTGCCAAGATTCCAGAGGTATTGGCACTTAATCTGAGTTTGTGTCCTATAACAATACAGTATATACAGTAGTTGTAAATACTTAGGAAATGGGCACATTTCTTCAGTGCCTCGGCTCAGCACTTGAGTAGATATAACAATATTCATACAAAAGAGAGTATATCTGAGCATGGGTTTCTCCTCTGTACTCAAACACAACTGGAAAGGGTCTGGCTTCCACCATAGCATTTATTATTATTTTTGAAGTAATCCCTTCAGATTATAAAAGCACCCAGGATTAGATCAATTTAATGTTGCCATCACCCTTCAATGTTTTCACCAGGAACCATACTGTTTTTAACATTTGATTGAGAGCCGCCCAGAGTGGTTGGGGAAACTCAGCCAGATGGGTGGGGTATAAATAATAAATTATTATATTATTATTATTATTATCTGACTGTTTATGATGACAGCTAGATAGATTTGTGGCAATAGTGCATTGCCCTTTAACAGAACGTAGCTGTATGTTGCCCTTTAAGAAACCACAGTAAGTCCAGTGAAATTAATTGGCATAACAACAGAAATAGGGGAAGAAAAATAGCTAATGAAATTCATTATTTTGAATTTTGCTCTTCTTCATACATATTTTATCCAGGAGAATTTTCTTAAACTTTGTTAAAATTACTGACTATGTGGGCTGAAATCCCCCACACATTTACCTGGTCTAGGGATGACTCCTATTGAATTCACTGAGACTTACTTATGAGCAGACACTGTGCAGGAGGAAACAACGGAGCATGCCCTTCTTTATTGCCAGTATTACATAGATGTTCAAGCTAGGTTTATCCAGCAGATCCTATATAAGTTCTCTGGGTGTTTATTCAACATCTTTATCAACGACTTGGATGATGGACTCAAGGGCATCCTGATCAAATTTGCAGATGACACCAAACTGGGAGGGGTAGCTAATACCCCAGAGGACAGGATCACACTTCAAAACGACCTTGACAGATTAGAGAACTGGGCCAAAACAAATAAGATGAATTTTAATAGGGAGAAATGTAAAGTATTGCACTTGGGCAAAAAAAAATGAGAGGCACAAATACAAGATGGGGGACACCTGGCTTGAGAGCAGTACATGTGAAAAGGATCTAGGAGTCTTGGTTGACCACAAACTTGACATGAGCCAACAGTGTGACGCGGCAGCTAAAAAAGCCAATGCAATTCTGGGCTGCATCAATAGGAATATAGCATCTAGATCAAGGGAAGTAATAGTGCCACTGTATTCTGCTCTGGTCAGGCCTTACCTGGAGTACTGTGTCCAGTTCTGGGCACCACAGTTCAAGAAGGACACTGACAAACTGGAACATGTCCAGAGGAGGGCAACCAAAATGGTCAAAGGCCTGGAAACGATGCCTTATGAGGAACGGCTAAGGGAGCTGGGCATGTTTAGCCTGGAGAAGAGGAGGTTAAGGGGTGATATGATAGCCATGTTCAAATATATAAAAGGATGTCACATAGAGGGGAAAAGGTTGTTTTTTGCTGCTCCAGAGAAGCGGACACGGAGCAATGGTTCCAAACTACAAGAAAAAAGATTCCACCTAAACATTAGGAAGAACTTCCTGACAGTAAGAGCTGTTCGACAGTGGAATTTGCTGCCAAAGAGTGTGGTGGAGTCTCCTTCTTTGGAGGTCTTTAAGCAGAGGCTTGACAACCATATGTCAGGAGTGCTCTGATGGTGTTTCCTGCTTGGCAGGGGGTTGGACTTGATCGCCCTTGTGGTCTCTTCCAACTCTGTGATTCTGTGATTCTGTGTTCAGAACAACGCTACATCTCCCTATTACTACAGGACGAAAGCCCAGAAGTCACATATTTAGTTGCCTGATTTTGCACTGCCATGATAGATTTTCGTCGAAGGATGGTCTATGCTACAAATCAATCCTAAATAGAAGGCCCATATTGTTAGATCTGCACTTCGGAAGACCCACGCCATACAGCTGTTCTTTTTTAACTGGTCTCCTTTAAATTTTCCTTATTGGTTTTATTCATCCATTACCTATGCTTAATCAAGTATTCTATGTATATATTTTAATCTACGTTTGGTTCTTGATCCCAAATAATTTAATAATTATCTGCTTAGAGATATTGTTATGCTATTTATTTAGATGTTTCGTTTATGCTGGTCTGTGACCATAATGAAGTAAATTCATTCATTCATATGAGCAGACATGTTTAGGATTGCACAGTCGTTCACGACTGGACCAAACCGTCGGGGTACTTTACCTTTATTGATTACCTAGGGGCTTGTCGACGCTTCCGATTGTCTTGCTGCTTTTCCTTGGGATAAGTGGAAGTGTGGACAAGCCCTAAATAAAGGTCAAAGCTGACCTGTTGTGTTAATTAAATATGCATGTGCTGGTTTGGTTATAAAAGGGGGAAATGTCATTTTTTTGAGGTTAAATGGAGCATGCAGTCTATTTAGCATAACCCCAACTCTTCTTTTACAGCCAAACCAGTGCATGTGTGCAAGAAAGTTGTGTATATATGCTTTGAATCTAATATTCCAGTACATAGTCTAGAATTCAACATGATAATCATTTGTAAGGAAGAGGCTGAAGTTCCATGGTACAGCAACAGGTTCCATCCCCAGCATCTCCTGCTAAGGCTGGGAATGTTCCCTGCTCCCAGTCAGCGTAGACTAGTTAGAGTATTTGTCCTTTCAGGTGTTGCTGAACTACAACTCCCATCATCCTTGACCATTAGCCATGCTTGCTAGGGTTGATGGGAATTGTAGTTCAGTAACAATCCAGAGGGTCAAAGGTTCCTCATACCTGGTGGAGACATTGAGCTAAATGGACTAATGCTCTGACTCAATAAAGGCAGCTGCCTATGCTCCTGTTTAATCACTTGAATACTAGCAGTAGACATCCTGTTGCAGGTGGAGTCTCTTTTACACAATACAAAGATGTGACAACAGTTGCATAATCTTAATCTTAATTGTATAATCTTCTGCAAATGTGTTAATCCTAAATATAGATCTCATAATCTTCTGCAAATGTGCTTATCCTAAGAAACACATACGGTCAGTTATTACTAGAAAGAGAAATATTCAGATACTGCAGCCCAGACATCTTGACGACAAACTTCGTCAAGCTGATAGAAGACAATCTGCACCACTGGCAGGATTTGAATAAACTTCACAATTTCACTTGAGTAACAGATATTTCACAGAAATTATAAGGGATTTTATTTTACACAATACAAAGATGTGGCAACAGTTGCATAATCTTAATCTTAATTGTATAATCTTCTGTAAATGTGTTAATCCTAAATATAGATCTCATAATCTCCTGCAAATGTGCTTATCCTAAGAAACACATACGGTCAGTTATTACTAGAAAGAGAAATACAGTGGTGCCCCGCAAGACGGAAAACTCGCTAGACAAGTTTTCCGTTTTGGAGGTGCTTCGCAAAATGAATTTCCTATGGGCTTGCTTTGCAAGACGAAAATGTCTTGCGAGTTCCTGCGGGTTTTTTTCCCTCCCCCCCTTTTTCTAAGCCGCTAAGCCGCTTATTCGCTTATCCACTAAGCCGCTAAAAGCCGCTAAAAACGCTGCTAAACCGCTAATAGCGCTAATCCGCTAATCCGTCAATGGGCTTGCTTCGCAAGACGAAAAAACCGCTAGACGAAGAGACTCGTGGAACGGATTCTTTTCGTCTTGCGAGGCACCACTGTATTCAGATACTGCAGCCCAGACATCTTGACGACAAACTTCATTAGGCATGATAGCAGCTGAAACTAAATACTTAATTTGGGTAGGAAGTTTTATAACATCCACCACCTTTGCCAGCAATAGCCAAACCTGGCCCTCCAGCTGTTTGGGGCTACAACTCCCATCATCCCTAGCTAACAGGACCAGTGGTCAGGGATGATGGGAACTGTAGTCCCAAAACAGCTGGAGGGCCAAGTTTGGTCATGCCTGACCAAGGCAAAGTATAAAATCCAGACCATTCTAAGGTGTGACTTTGTAAACCTATTTTATCTGGTAGATGTGGAAGGTTAAGTATTCCAGCTAAGTGTTTTTCAGGACACTATATTGTCCTGATGAAGGAGTCATTCCAAGGCCCTATTATAGTTGAAGGGAAACTTTCAAGGGAATTTTCGATCTCAACTTGGGGGAAAATCCCATTTCTTTCAGCCACTTGCAGGAAGTTCCTCAGAAAGACATAGTGCAGAGTTCAGTGAAGCAGGCACACAGTCCTTGAAAACCTGGAGCTTGATGGAACTATATTGATTCCCCAATATGCACTAGAGCGGGGCATATGTTTAATTCAGGGGTAGCAATTGTGGTGCCCTCCAAACTACAACACCCATCAGCCCCAGCCAACACAACACATGGTCAGGTTTGATTGGAGTTTTTGTTCAACAACATCTGGAGGGCACCACACTGGCTACTCCTTGTCTGATTCATATAGCACTGGAAATCCACTGTGACATGGTAGCCATTCCAGATTACACAGTGTTTTTATGTAAGCAAGGAATATGGGGGGGGGGGAGTGCATGCAGCACAACTGCAACATAGTGATGCAGCTGGGCACCGGCCAAAGCTGATAGAAGGCACTCTGCACCACCAAGGCCATTGTAAGATTAATATGGTTTTGATACCCTACAGTCTGCCAAGCCACAATATGAGTATGTGACTGAGGAATCAGGTTTGTATATAGTCTCACTTCTTGCTGCTTCAATTCAGTATTAGCCTTCCTTACCTTCTTTCACATTCCTTGGATGCTTTTAAAGTTGCAAAGAACACAATAAGGGATGCGAGTGGGGATGAACAGGAGGAACTCATTGGTAACAACATAAAGAGCAACCATGCAATTTTCTTTGAATACATCAGAACCTGGGAGGAGGATAGACCATTAGATGATGAGTGGGTCAAATCTACATGAAAGCACTGCAGAGGATACAGAAAAGCTATTAAAAAACATATCCTTGTGTTTGAACCATGGAAGATGTGGGACAGATCTTATTATAATTATTGGCACCCGCCCTGTGAAACGCCCTCCCACCAGATGTCAAATAGAAAAACAACTTTCAGACTTTTAGAAGACATCTGAAGGCAGACTTGTTTAGGGAAGCTTGTAATGTTTAATAGGTTATTGTATTTTAATATTCCGTTGGAAGCCGCCCAGAGTGGCTGGGGAAACCCAGCCAGATGAGCGGGGTATAAATAAATTATTGTTATTATTAATATTATTACAGATACCCAAGCGTATTTTCCAGCAAGGGGAATATACGAAGAATGGAGCAAACAGTAGTGACAAGGAATGAAGTGCTTCATCTTACCGAACTGACAAATAAAAAATTAACAAATCACCAAGTCCAGATGATATATAGCTATGAGTTCTTAAAGAACTCAAATATGAAATTGCTAGTCTCGTGAGACAAATTACTATTATTTATTTATTTCATATAATTTATATACCTAATGACTGGACCTAATGGTCAGGGGTACCTTTACCTTTATTGATTACCTAGGGGTTTGTCCACGCTTCCGCTTGTCCTGCTGCTTTTCCTTGGGATAAGTGGAAGTGTGGACAAGCCCTAAATAAAGGTCAAAGCTGACCTGTTGTGTTAATTAAATATGCATGTGCTGGTTTGGTTATAAAAGGGGGAAATGTCATTTTTTTGAGGTTAAATGGAGCATGCAGTCTATTTAGCATAACCCCAACTCTTCTTTTACAGCCAAACCAGTGCATGTGTGCAAGAAAGTTGTGTATATATGCTTTGAATCTAATATTCCAGTACATAGTCTAGAATTCAACATGATAATCATTTGTAAGGAAGAGGCTGAAGTTCCATGGTACAGCAACAGGTGCCATCCCCAGCATCTCCTGCTAAGGCTGGGAATGTTCCCTGCTCCCAGTCAGCGTAGACTAGTTAGAGTATTTGTCCTTTCAGATGTTGCTGAACTACAACTCCCATCATCCTTGACCATTAGCCATGCTTGCTAGGGTTGATGGGAACTGTAGTTCAGTAACAATCCAGAGGGTCAAAGGTTCCTCATACCTGGTGGAGACATTGAACTAAATGGACTAATGCTCTGACTCAATAAAGGCAGCTGCCTATGCTCCTGTTTAATCACTTGAATACTAGCAGTAGACATCCTGTTGCAGGTGGAGTCTCTTTTACACAATACAAAGATGTGGCAACAGTTATATAATCTTAATCTTAATTGTATAATCTTCTGCAAATGTGTTAATCCTAAATATAGATCTCATAACCTTCTGCAAATGTGCTTATCCTAAGAAACACATACGGTCAGTTATTACCAGACATCTTGACGACAAACTTCGTCAAGCTGATAGAAGACAATCTGCACCACTGGCAGGATTTGAATAAACTTCACAATTTCACTTGAGTAACAGATATTTCACAGAAATTATAAGGGATTTTATTTTTGTGTAGGAAAAGCAGGATATAAATAAAACCAAATAACTCAGCAGAGGGGGAGTTGGCGGAAGTCCAGAAGAGGGGAGGGAGAATAATTGTAAATAACATAATGAATGAGATTTGTATCATTAATTGTTATAAAATTCAAATAAATAAATAAATAAATAAAACTCATCCAAACTTCCAAGCATCTGGGTAGGCTTGTCTAAATAATAATGTATTCTTATGGTAACTTGTCCCTCCTGGGTGTGGGTATGTGGCCTCCTTACCAGAGGACTGGAAAGCACTCCATGTAACACCAGATTTTAAATACCAGATGCATAGTTAAAAGACAACCTTTGCTAGTGCAAAACATGGTGTTGGACATCAAATTAAGATGGCTCTAAAGGTAGATTGGACAAATTCATGGAGAATAAGGCCATCAATCATTACGAGTTATGAAAAGCATATGCTGTCTCAAGGATCAGAAGTAGCTTGCACCTGAAAACCAGGGCTTGAGGAACAATGGTCGGAGGATTCCATTGTCCTCGTGTTTCAGCTTTTGCACTTCAAATAAGCATCTGGTTGGCCACTAAAGGAAAAAGCACACTGAACTAGATAAAAGCCAAGAAGTCTTTAAAAAACCCGATCATGAGATCCAGCAAAGTAACAATGGTGGGTTTTTTAAATTACACGTTTTGTGTTGTCATTTTGTATTTTTATGTTGTGAACCACCCTGTGATCTTCAGGTGAAGAGCACAATACAAATTTAATTAAACAACAACAACAAGTATGATCTCAAAAACATAACCACCAAAAATCCAGGTAAGCAAAATTTTTCAACCTCAGGGGCGACCAGTCCTATTTCCCATCTGAGGTAAAGTGGGAAGATGCTCTTCCCTGCTGCAGCTGCACTTGCTTGTGACACATATCTGCTTCCAGTGAGATCTTACTGGAAGCCACCATTGTGCAACCCTGGCAGTAGCAGCCAAGGCACTCGCAGGGGCATTGCTCCAAAGGATTCTGCCACCTGAGGTGACTGCTTCAATCTGCCAGCCCTGCTCAGCCTGGTGCTTAAAAACTGACAGTGGTGTGCCAGGCATGTTTCCTCATAGGGAGCATTTGTCAAATGTGGGGGCAGAAAGACACCACTGAAAAAGCCTGTTCTTGTGTTGCTCTGCTCTGCTTATCCCTTGGATGAGGCATATGGAGAAAGGCTTAAGGCTCAGATAATTACTTAAGAGTTCTCTATTCACAGCAAATATATAATCATTCTGAATGATATAATCATTTTTTAAAACAAGGAAATAAGGAAAAAACAGTAGCAACAGTAAATGAAGTGCTGCTTATTTTGTTGAGAATAATATCAGAGAATAAGCTTGTAACCGTCTTCTTATTGGCACAAGCTGAGGATCTGGGCGCCATAAACAAAATGTATAATTCACTTGTGATGCTCATTGTCTAAAAATATAAATTGATGCCCAAGAATCTCCATGCTAAAAAGAATCTCCATGAAATTAGATTGGATTGACATTCCCTGAAAATGATGCATACTTTGATACACAAATAAAGCTCTAATAGAAATTATTATTTAATAAATAATCTTCTCAACATACATCATTATGCGATTGTCTCCAACAGGGTAGATTTTCATACAAAATAGTGGAGGATCAGATATTTGAGTTTTCAAAATTAGGATGTTTTTAAAGAAGTTTGCTTTTTGTTAGGCCTGACCTAAGCATCATTTACATCTTGATTATTAATATTTTTGGGAAATGCAGAACTATTAGTTATCACAGAATATATTTCTCTGTGTTTGCTGACCGAGTGGCTCATCATAGATATGCAACAGATGTTCTTTTGACAAATTATGGATTTATTTATTTTTTAAAAAAACCTTTGTCATCACTTCTGTTGCTTTATTGTTTCCGATCATGAACATCACCATACAGCTAGAAGTCTAAGTGTGGATTTTCACTTTACCTCTTTTACTCAAGTACAAAATACTCATACACAACCCATCAAGTGTGAAGGACACAGCAGCCATGAACAGATCAGGTTTCTACGTCCAATTTTTAAAGAGAGACAGACAACTAATTCAACACACGCACATTCTTCACACTTGGTGGGGCATGTTTATAACTTTTGCACTTAGGCACAAAACAGAGTAAGAATGGAAAGTTGGACTCACTGCGAAGAAATAACTTACAAACAAAATACCATTAGCAGATTAACATTTATCAATTACAGATAAATACATTGGGACAAGATATATGAGCCCTGTGGTGTCCTGTCAGAAGAGACAAGTGAAGAAGAGATGCACAAACTACCCTCTAGAATTTTGCTGCTCGAATATAGTGTGGATAGACCTGTCTGTTCTATTACCTGCTGACCAGAAAAAACATTTCCACAGCTTCCTTTGGCCAAGACTTATAAACCTGGGAGATAGTGCCACTTTAATACCTGAGGCCTCAGGTAGGCCACCTTTTTAGTAGTAATCACAACTTTTAAAACTAGTGCCAGGCCCATTCCCTACAGCAAGGGTGGGGAACCTCCAGCCCAGGGTCCTACATAGGGTTGCCGGGGGTCCCAGTTTGGCCCACAAGGACAGTTTCCTCACATCCAACCCGCCTGCCCCACACCTGATGTCATGCAACATTAAATGTGGCATGTGGAGCAGATACATACAACTTTTAGAAGACATCTGAAGGCAGCCCTTTATTGGGTAGTTTTTAATGTCTGACATTTTATTATGTTTTTATATGTACTGGAAGCTGCCCAGAGTGGCTGAGGAAACCCAGCCAGATGGGCTGGGTATAAATAATAAAAATTATTATTATTATTATTATTATTATTATTATTATAATAGAGAGAGCTGGTATCAAGGAAAGAAGGGCATTAACCCAATCACGTTGGAAAGTAGTTGAACACAAAACAATATCCCCTATAAATAACCCTTTCAAAACCTTAGTAAGGAACAGCAATCCTTACACCAGATATAAATCCTTGCACTTGTACAGAAGCCCTTATAGGAAGGTTTCCCAAATACAGTGGTACCTCGGGTTAAGTACTTAATTCGTTCCAGAGGTCCATACTTAACCTGAAACTGTTCTTAACCTGAAGCACCACTTTAGCTAATGGGGCCTCCCGCTGCCGCTGCGCCACCAGAGCACAATTTCTGTTTTCATCCTGAAGCAAAGTTCTTAACCTGAAGCACTATTTCTGGGTTAGCAGAGTCTGTAACCTGAAGCGTATGTAACCTGAAGCGTATGTGGTACTGCTGGCATGCTGAAGGGAATGATAGTCAGCTGCTTAGGAGACAAGGATACCTGGAAGTAGTCGCTCCCCTCCATTTTGTTCTTACCTGAAAACTACGCCTTTGTGATGCCATTGGGCTCCTGCCACACTCCAGCCCTGCACCTCATCTGGGAGTGGGGCAAGGCGGGGAGGAAGGCATTTGCTTAGAAGGAAAAACACACCACCGCTCTTCTTCTCCATTTTGTTGTTACTTGAAAAGTTGAGCCTCAGTGCAGCCATTAATCTTTTGTCACACTCCAACTCTGAACCTCGTGATAGCAGTGGCATAGCGTGGGGGGTGCAGGGGGGGCTGGCCGCACCGGGCGCAACATCTGGGGGGGCGCTCGCCGCCTCCGGAGTCGCCGAAGAGCCTCGGGCGCAGGTTGTAGCAGAGCCCCATGTCTTGTGGAACCGACGAGCTGTGCGCGTGTCCGGGCTGAAGGCGTCCGGCAGGCAGCGGCTCTCAGCACTCACCGCGGTCCCCGCGCGTCAGGGCCGTGGAGGGCGCGCCAGGCAGCCCCTCCTCACAGCGCCGCCGCCGCTGCTGCTGCTGCAGCTGCTGGGCCATGTTGCATTTTCCTCGCCTCTCTGCACTCCTCCTCCTCTGGGCAAGCGGCGTCGTTTGGGCGCCAGCACCAGCGGCAACTCGCCTCAGATCACCTGACACGGACCCGCTGCCGCCGTGGCTACCTTACCGTAAATACCCCAGCCCAGGCAGCAGCAAGAAGAAGCTGGCAGCGGCGGCAGGTTAGGGGTTAGGGGCGCAAATTACTTGCCTTGCCCCGGGTTAGGGGGCGCAAATTACTTGCCTTGCCCCGGGTTAAGGTAAAGGTAAAGGTACCCCTGCCCGTACGGGCCAGTCTTGACAGACTCTGGGGTTGTGCGCCCATCTCACTTAAGAGGCCAAGGGCCAGCGCTGTCCGGAGACACTTCCGGGTCACGTGGCCAGCGTGACATCGCTGCTCTGGCGAGCCAGAGCCACACACGGAAACGCCGTTTACCTTCCCGCTGGTAAGCGGTCCCTATTTATCTACTTGCACCCGGAGGTGCTTTCGAACTGCTAGGTTGGCAGGCGCTGGGACCGAGCAACGGGAGCGCACCCTGCCGCAGGGATTCAAACCGCCGACCTTTCGATCGGCAAGTCCTAGGCACTGAGGCTTTAACCCACAGCGCCACCTGCGTCCCCATCTTGCCCCGGGTTAGGGGGCGCAAATTACTTGCCTTGCCCCGGGTGCTGACAACCCATGCTACGCCGCTGCATGATAGAAGGGGGTAAAGCTCTGCCTTCTCAGAACAGGGAGGTGTGGCTGGACTTGCTCTCCAATCAGTACTGAAGTGCACTTCCAGCTTTCACCAACAAAGAGACAATAGCTTCTTAAGGAGGACCAGTTATTTATTCCACATGCAAAGCTATTTAGGCCTACAGCCCTTCATTCCAACCGGCCACAATGAGTGCTGTCACCTCAGGGCAGCCAATCAGTCCACACGCTACTAGGAGGCAGAAGGGCCTCCCTCAAATATTAACCTTCCACTCAAATGGGCAGTTTGCAGGTTCTTAATAAAACTTGCTAGGCCTCAGTACATCGATTAGGCCGTTTCAGTGGGGAAGGAGACTAATTGCTTCAAGAAAAGAGTGAGAGCAAACACATGCTTCTTCTGCCTCAGAGACATTGAACGGAAAAGGCAGTCCACATAATAAAATGCCAGGAGGAGAGGACCCAGGCAACCCTTTTGGTTCATACCTTCATAGCTTCTCCATAGCTTCCTTGGCATCCGTGAGCTACAATGACTGCCAGGCAGCCACTTAATGGCTCTTTCAAAATAGTGCGGAATGCCATGGCGCAAGGGCAGTCAACATGGTGCCCTCCAGATATTGCTGGATTTGAATGATGGTGTCCAAAGATCAGAGAGAAGGCGCTACCAGTCAGTGCAAAGGTCAAGCCATAGTGGCTGAGTAGCCCCTTCACCACACTTCTAGGCCTGAATTCATGGAAGAAAGAGGTGCTGCTGAACAGGGGCCCTCAACTGCTTCAATGTCAGTTGCTTTCCGGCTCTGAGGGTCTGAAAGTGGGGGTGAGACACAGGATATTAACCCAGGAAAACTATGTAAGGAGTCGAATGTCATCTCTGTTCAGGAGCTCTTCCGACTTTGGGGTCAGTGTAGCCAAAACTCATAGCTGCAACCTATCTGAAATAGTGGGGGTGCTGAAAAGCAGAGCTCCCTCCATTGACTCTGCTATGACTGGCCAGCTCTGTCAGGCCTCATTTCCCATCAGGGGTCACCTCAGGGCAGCCATTGCATCAGACTGCCTCAATACAGAGCTCATTTCATCAGCTTTGCTGGAAGCCCAGCTTCACCAGGAACCTCCTACCCCTGAATATGCTTTCCAGGGCAGAAGAATGATTGATCTGTGCTTTAAAGCTCTGTGTCTAAGCACCCTTTTTATTTTTTTCTCTGGACCTTTTCTCACGATAACTTGCTCTTTAAAGCTCAATTGGAGCAAACAGCGATGCGCTTAAGATCTCAATTGACATTTGTGCTGACTTAACATTAAAGACCATATATTAAGATTAATATATTAAACTGAAGAATCACCATCACCATATATTTTATTGTACTTTGCTTTTTTAAAAAACAAAACAAAACTTGATTTACGTTCTTAGAATTTTTGCTTCATGTAATTTAGGATAGTTTAAATTTTTTTAAACTAGAAGTGTGGGCTGACTCCATTATCCTCTTTGTTATTTTTGCTGGGAAAGCTCTGGGGGAACATCCTCACACACAAAAGACCATGCTCAGACATAGAGCTTTTAAGCATGCACCTGTGCCTGGAAAGAGTGGGGCAGAAGGTAATTGTGAATAATTTTGATTTTCCTCTTTCCTCCCTTTTCCCTTTTGTGTTGTGGGATTAAGATGGTAAGTGTTATGTACTGAAGTTCTCAGCCTGGGCCAGCAGGGGGATACTGTAGATAGTTATGCAAATGAAGGATTGAAAGTGACGTTCAGTGATTGGATAGTTTTAGAAAGTTGTTACAGTAACAAGGTACTGGAGCTCTATATAAGCAGGCTGACTGAGCCCTTCAGCTCAGTTCAGTTCTGGCCTCAGAATAAAGAAGAGCTGTTTGAAGAATCGCTGTGTCGTCTTATATGTTCGCCCACAACCTAACAGAAACCCTCCAGGTAGGACCTGTCTTGTTTGTTTGATCATATTTAAGCTGCTCTGGAATTCGTTTTGGCTGAAGAAAAAGATGCTAATACTGTAATTACCGTATTTTTCACCCTATAGGACACACCGGCCCATAGGACGCACCTAGATTTTTTTTTTGGGGGGGGGAAATAAAGGGGAAAAAATTATTCCCCCCCCCCCAGGCGCGGGGCTGGGGTGGGGGAAGCCCGAGCTTCCCCCTCCCCCAGCCCCCAGAACGGGACCCAGAGCCATGCCGAAGCTGCGTGCAGCTTTGGCATCGCTCTGGGAGCTTGCGGGGCTGGAGGAGGGGGAAGCCCTCTGCCAGCCTTCTAACCAAGTCGGAGGACAGCGGGAAAGGCGCGCTGCACCTCTCCCGCTGTCCCCCGAGTTTGCGGGGCTGGCGACGGGGAGGAGCAAGCTTATCCCCCCCGCCAGCCTTCTAACCAAGTCGGGGGACAGCAGGAAAGGCGCACTGTGCCTCTCCCGCTGTCCCCCGAGTTTGCGGGGCTGGCGACGGGGAGGAGCAGTCTTCTCCCCCCCGCCAGCCTTCTAACCAAGTCGGAGGACAGCGGGAAAGGTGCGCTGCACCTCCCACTGTCCCCCGAGTTTGTGGGGCTGGCGGTGGGGCTCTCCAGGCTTCAGCGAAAGCCTGCATTCGCCCCATAGGACGCACACACATTTCCCCTTCATTTTTGGAGGGGAAAAAGTGCGTCCTATAGGTGGGTGCTATGAAGAAAATTCTCTTTTGTGACAACTTACATTGGTGAAGCGGAAGAGGCTATGATAACTGTCCTCTGAAGGTTTTAGGAGGAGAGATTCTGCCGCTTGCCTCCTCCTTGGCTTCCCCTGCCATTTTGCAAGACAGTAATGCGACTGAATTAGTGCTGCTCAAAATGGTTGCTCTCCTGGGCTGAGTTCTGGCATCCTGTAGAGCTACCCAGTGGCGTTGCAAGGTGGGGGGGGCGGTGCACCCCGGGTTCTGTGTTGGGAGGGTGACAAGAAGGCACCCCACGGGGTGCTTGCCCTGCCGCCCCAGCCTGAGTGTGGCGGCGTGAGCAGCCATTGCATCTCCGCGGCCGCATGTGGAGGATCCTCTGTTCACGGCTGCAGCAGCGAGCAGAAGATCCCACCATCCGTACGGCGTTTGAGTAGCGCCCGCAGCAAACCGTTATGTACAACATATGTGCGGTGTCGAACACATGCGCTGTACACAGCAACACCGCACATGCGCTATACATAGCGGTTTACCGCCGGCGTCACCCGAGCACCGTACAGACAGCGGTGGGATGCCGCCGTTGCCACTACAGCCACATGCAGAGGATCCCACGGCCGCCAGTGCAGCCACGAGCAGAGGATCCCACCACCATCCGTACGGCTCTTGGGCAGCGCCAACAGCAAACCACTATGTACAACACATAGGCGGTGTCGCATGCATGTGTGGTGCATAGTGACACTGCACATGCGCTGTACATAGTGGTTTGCCACTGGCGCCGCTGGACCGCCATGCGGATGGCGGTGGGACACCCCCCCCCCCCCGCTGCCAGCAGGAGCTCGGGGTACTTGGGAGTTGCAGGGGTCAGGCACAGAGGTATAGGAAGGGGGGCGACTCCCAAGCCTATCCCAAGCTGTCAATGTGTGCGGGGGGGGGGGGGAGTGACAAAAAAAATTCTGCACCGGGTACCACCTGGGCTTGCTACGCCTCTCGATCTGATGGCCTGGGAATCTGATTCAGAGGCTGAACCTGAGAAATCCCAGCCTGAACAGGGGTCCCCACCTCCAGGGCCGGCTGAGCTGGGGCAGGGGCTTGAACCTGAAGGGCCCTCACCTGTGCCGGATTCTCAGGAGCAGACACCAGCTGAATCCACTCTGGCTCCGGAGGTGATCGAGGACGCATTGCCTGCAGGTGCTTCTCTCCCAGCCCTGTCAGGGGAAGGTGAGGTTGCCTCTGGGTCCAGTAACCTTCCAGCCTCTCCTGAGCTGCAGAGGCTCAGGGCAGAGAGGTGGCGGTAACTAAGTTCTCGCAGGAGGAGTGCTCGCCTCCAGGCCAGGAAAGGCGAGTCACCTGTGGGCCGCCCTATGCCTCAGAGGAGATAAAGGCCAGCCAGCCCAGCCCCAGGTTGCTTTCTGCCAGAGTTCCTGACCACGCCCGACTCCCTGCCCTGGACCCCGCTTCAGCCTCGGACCGGACACAGACCACGCCACGCAGTAACCCCCCCCCCCCCCGGACCAGCACACTCGAGCTACCCACAATCCTTCCTAGTAGGTTTTGCCCCAGTGAAGTTATTGCAAGGATTGAAGGTCTCCGCCTTCCCACCACTCTCTAAGGCTCATCCCCCGGTTCTTTCCCCAGCAGCCAAAAGCTTCATCTCGTTCTCATTGCTCTTCCCTCTTTATTTCTCTGCATGTTCTGGGAGGGTGGGGGGAGGACTGGTTGCAGCAGGAGGGGGAGACTCCCTGGGTTCTTCAGCAGCTTGCCTCATCTGTGTCTCCTAGTCCGGCTCCTCTCCTGCCACAGCCTCTTCCAGCTCACTAACCCTTCTTGCCTCTTCAGCTTCCAGTACCCCATCCTCCCAGTCTGCTCCCTTTTCCTTTTCTGACCACACATTGTCATCCCACCACCAATTTTCTGCCTCTGAGCCTTCATTCCCTGGGGGTTCCCCAACTGGTGCCCCCCCACAGCCAGTCCATGACAAGAATCCACCTCTGAAGCATATTAGAAGGGCCTGCTTCATGGCAGTTCAGAACATTGATCCATCTAGTTCAATATTGTCAGCACTGACTGGCAGCAGCTTTCCAGCATTTCAGACTCTTTCCCAGCGTTACCTGGAGATGCTAGGGAAAGTGGGACTTTTTGCATGCAAAGGATGCTGATTTTGCAGATTGAGTGATGTGATGCAAGTTCTAGGGTTTGGATTTACTGGAATGATGTACCATATTTTTCCGTGTGTAAGATTTTTTTACTTTTAAAAAATTTGTAAAAAAATTGGAGTCTTATACACTGATGGTGCTAACCTGTGGACAGAAAACCATTTTAAAATTCAAACTTGCATTCCAGCCAACTTCAATTTCACGTTGCAAAGGGATCAAACGCGAGCAGCATTGGGGTGTTGTAGACCGAACACCCTGCGTTTACTCGGAAGCGGACCTAGCGCCGTCTCCTCTCACGCTGAGCCTCGCTGGAGCCAGAAGGATGCAGGACAACGCTGCATCCTTTTGCTTGTGGTGCTCCTGCTGCTGCTGCTGCTGCACCAAGATGCTGGGCTGCTCGGCGAGATGCAATCGACACTTTCGCTAATACTTTGGGACCAATGAATCAGGCGAACCCGCCCCTCCCATTTATTTGCACCCCGCTTTGATCGATCACCTTTTCGGTGCTGCAGCGATGGTACAGCCCACCCCACCAAGACGTCAGCCCCGTGCAGCGTCTGGAAGCAGCTGCGTGGTGGTGTCCTTTTTCGCCCCAGTCCCGATCCCTAGCTCCGCTGACACCTCCTCCTGCCCGAGAGCGCCCCTCTGTAAGTGGCCAGGCGCCTTGGGGAGGGAGGGAGGCTCGGTCCCGCCCGCTGGGAGGTGGGAATAGGGGCTGCCCCATGGAGCGGTCCCTGCTGCTGCTGCTGCTGCACTGGGAGCCGGGGTCAGTGCATGCCATCGGAAGGTGCCCGGGGGGCCACTGAGAGCGGCTGTCGGCGTGGGAGGAGGGGGAGGGGAAACGGATCTCCTCCTTCCTGGAGAGACCTGGAGCCGGCGGCGGCAGTAGCAGTAGCTGCCTGACCTTCCCGTCTCTCTCCAGGGACCTTTCGCTGGTGCAGCGCGCGGCTGTGCTTGGGAGGTGCGCTCTCAATGTCACGAGCGGTCCATGTGCGCAGCTGATACTGAGGGCCCAGCTCTGAAGCCCGGGGGCGATCAGCAGCAGGAGGAGGAGGGAGATCAAGGGGGCGCCCAAGTGATGAGAAGTTGAGGGAACCCTGAAGTTGCACCCCCTTGCTTGCTTCCTCCTCCAGCCCGGAGGCAGCAGCCGAGCTCCGCGTCAGGTACAGCGGCTGATAGCGGAAGAGACACCTAGGGGAGCGAAGGGAATCTGCTGCTTCTCCCGGACCGGCCGCCGCCTCTGCAGCGGATTTGGAAAAGAGCAGCAAACGCCCAGTGCGTTTAAAAGGGACGGGCGGGACATCGCCGCGGGCTAGACGCTCCCCAACCCTCTCTGACGCT
The DNA here is from genome assembly GCF_951804945.1 of Podarcis cretensis. Taxonomy (NCBI): domain Eukaryota; kingdom Metazoa; phylum Chordata; class Lepidosauria; order Squamata; family Lacertidae; genus Podarcis; species Podarcis cretensis. Next base: position 27,517,995 of record NC_137178.1, read on the forward strand.
TCCTCTTCTCGCCCCCATTTCCGAGGCAAAGGCAGGGGATCAGGTCCTGAAGTGAGGTAAGGAAGCGGAGGAGCTTTGCAGGAAGCCGAGGATGCGGCTGCCTCTTGGCGCTGGCAAGAGAAAGGCAGGCTGCGAGAAGGGGATGCTGAAGGTGAAACAGGCGTCGCTGCTGGAGAAGAGGGGTTGGGCAGGTGGGAAAGTTGGCCGGCGGGGCGGGCGGGCGCACGCCCGGGGTGCGGGTTGTGTGTGTGCGCGCGCCAGCCTGCGAGCCCGCACTTGGCCACGAGGGCTGGGGAGCAGTGGCGTAGCATGGGGGGTGCAGGGGGGCCCGGCCGCACCGGGCGCAACATCTGGGGTTAGGGCAAATCCACGGGTTAGGGGGCGCAAATCCACGGGTTAGGGGGCGCAAATCCACGGGTTAGGGGGCGCAAATTACTTGCTTTGCCCCGGGTGCTGACAACCCACGCTACGCCACTGCTGGGGAGGGTCGCCGAGGGGAGACGGAAGCCGGGGGCAGGGGTGGAGTCGACGCTGCGCTGGGAAACTGAAGGGCGCGGGTAGCTTAGGAACCGCAGGTGGAGACAGAGCATCACGGGTGTGCTGTGGAGGGAGAAGGGGTGGGTGGGAGTTGTGGACACACAGCTTAGTATCCCAGTCCGGGGTGTGTGTATGTGTGTGTTTTGCTCTCTCTCCCTATGTGTGTGTGTAGAGAGAGGGGGGAGCGCGCGCGCGCCCCCAGGCAAGAGTATGTATCTATTATGTGTCCCCGCGCGCGTCTGTCTCCTTCCACTCCGGGAGTTTGTGTATACAGTATATGTACAGTATGTATATATATGCGCGCACGTGTCTCGGGCGAGGAAGTTGGCCGGAGGGCGCCGAGGAGGACTTGGAGAGGGCTGCTTCTGAGAGGAGCCTCGTCCAAATCCTCGCCCGCTCTTTTCTTCCTCCTGCAGAAACTTTCAACTTATTTCCCCAGCCGCAGACTCCTTCTCCCCACGCAACTGAACTCCCGGCTGCCCTTGACTGGCGGGACGGTGCCCGACGCCCCGTTGGGGGCTGGCGACCTTAAGCCCGGGGCCCGTGGGAAGGAGGCATCAAGGGTAGGGGGTCGTGGGGGTGGGAAGGGGGAAGGGGTTGCTTCCAGAAAAAAGGGGTTTTTGTGTCTGCGGAAGTAAGTTGGAAGTTTCTGGAGGAGGAAGAAAAGAACGGGTGAGGATTTGGACGAAAGAGTACATTAAGGGAAGTAGAGGCAGGCTGTGCACATGGCTGCAGGAGGGCAGGCTTTATGTGTGTTTTTTTGGGGGGGGGCAGAATTGAGCTATCTGCCATGTGGTTGGCTAGTTAAGTATTATTTATTTGTTCGTTTGTTTGATGGGGGGGGGAGCAGCTGCCCTCCCCGTCCCCTTTGGTTATGCCCATGGTTGTGCATCCAACAGCCCGCTGGAGGGGGGGGGATGAGGGGCTTTGTTTTAAAAAGTGCTTCAGAAAAGGGAGAGTATCTTTGGGGAGGGAAAGAGGCTGGTCTCCCAGGAACAACAACAAAACTTAGTGCCATTGCCATGAACAGATGGTGTGGAGCTCCTAGACCTGGAAGTAGAGCTTATTTCTAGGGCCTCTATACGTTGTGTTTGGGATATGTAATGCCAGTAGAAGAAGAAAGAAAGAGGGTGTGGGGAGCCTCTCTTGGGCAGCAGGCCAAGCAGGCTTGTATGGAAGTGAGATCAGTAGCTCAGAAGCATGGTGGGGTGAACTAGAGGGCTTATTTGAACTTGCTAGGAGCAGGTCCAGTATTGCAGGCAGGAGTTGAAAGTCTTCTGGGGGGATTATAGACAGTTGTCATTGGAGGGGATATGCATACAGAAAGGGCATAGGCAGTGCTATTTTTCTAGAAAAAGAAGTGCCGGAACTCACTATGAATGCCTCCCTTGTTGTCTTACAATGGTAATTGCTCCTACCTGAGAGGTGCCAGAACTGAGTTCTGGTGAGTTCTGGCTGAAAAAAGCCCTGGGCATTGGAATATAGGGAATTAACTAGTGCTGAGTTGCACTGCTCCTCTGATCTGGTTAAGAAGGGTAGAATGGAAGGTGTATCTGAAAAAAACTGAATGGCACAAACTCAAATGTGTATTGTTAGGCTGAACACACCTGGCTTGTAGAGAGAGAGATGATGCTTCATGTGGGAACCGATGATGGGTCCTTGACAAAATGCTAGTGGAGTCTCAGCTATATACGGTATTTGGAAAAGGAACAGACTGTGTGGAATAATAATAATACAGGACAGGTACCATCTAGATACAGTCTACTCTAAAGAAGAAGAATAGTGTGTTGCAAAGGCTTTAGGAGAACTAAAATCCCAGGTACAGCTTGACTTTGCTCATTTGCTTCTGCTGCACCACTGCAGTAAGCACCTCCTCTCCATCTGTTCCAATGCTACCGTTTCTTCACATTCTTTGTCCTTCTTAGAACCGTAATGCCACAATCCTTGCCAGTCATGCAAAGCGTTCATTATTTTTGTATAGGAGCTGTGAAACTGAAGTATTTAAATGACAAAATGCCTTTTAATACAATATGGCTACTTGTACTTTTATCACAGTTTAAAAACTAATTTTGTGTAGATATTGGTAGATACAGATTCATTTTTGTTGTGACATTGAAAGTGAAGTATTCAATTTTGTTTGAATATATTTAGGCACTGGCATAAAAATGAATACAGTAAATAGCCAAAGAAATAATTAAATACAGTAGGAACATATAGCTCTTCAATTTGCTTAAGCAAACTTTTTTTCTGATTAAAATATTTTGGCTGCTAACTTGTCCTTCCATACAGTACGCAATTAAGTTCAACCAAAACTATCTCACAAATAAAAAAGGATTGCGGATTTCTTGATAGACCCCTCCAGTGATGGTTGCTAGACATTACTGGATTATGATTTGTTTAAAAAATTGGAATTTATATTATAATAGAAATAGTGGCATAACATAATCATTTATTTTTAATGTACCACATTCGTATCCTCTATCTTTCCTCCAAAGATACTGCCAAATGCTATCTTGACAAGCACCCTGTGTGGTTGCATAGCCTGAGAAATAGTGACTGGCACAAGGTCAATTTGTGGCTATCTGAAATTACATCTCTCCAGTCCTACAGAACAATGCTAATCATGCCCTGAGGGATGATGAGAGTGGCAGATCCACTGCCACACCTGAATCCCCGTGAGATTTTGCTGTACCAGTTTCAGGCTGGCACAGTAGAGAAAATTTTTATATATGATCAACAATATATAAAGGGGAGGTAGATATTACTTCAAGGAAAAGTAAACATTCTTCTTGACTCATCCTGATGTTTGAGCAGATAAATAGGCACAGAACACGACAAATTTGCCAGTTACCTTGTTTTAGTGGTGCAGCTAGGAAAAATGAAACTACAGTAAGCTTGAGATAATAATGTGTATTTATTCCTATACTTGATAATGTGGTGAACCAGTCATGCTGCATGGGGGAGGGCATGCACGTTTTGCTGGATAGGACTAGGAACTTCTGCCCAAAGTCCTGCCCTGAAGGCACCACTGCCGTACACCAGCACTTTGGGTAGAGGTTATGCATTTTTGTACACTAATGGAGCTCCCTCTTCCAAACCTTGATGAAGGTTAATGTTTTACTCAAGCTATGCAATCCAGAGAAATAGGAGTAAGCCATAACACGGCTTGACAAAGGACGTTGGCATAAATTAGCAAAATAAGGTGACATTGAATTGGGAGAATTTGTTTCGGGACAAGTCTGGTGGAAGCCAAGGAGTGGTGTTTGGTAATGGGGCTTGGTTAAAATGTAAGAAATGATGGGGGTGAATGACGTTTGGGGAGGCGAATGAGGTTTGGGCTAAGTGAGAATGGGGGGCGGGGGAGTGAAGGGGAGGAGGCCATGCTGTTGGAAATACTGGGGTGCCATAAAAGGAAAAGGTTACTGGCATAGGCGCCGACTCCATGGGGCCTGAGGGGGCCCGAGCCCCCTCAAAAATTCGTTTGGGGGGGCTCTGCCCCCCCAATAATTTAAGAAAAACAAAGCCACTCCTGATCAAGAGAGGGGGTGGGGTTGCGGGCTCTCGACCCATCAACAATCTCGCGGGGCTGGCGTCAGCCCCACGAGAAGCGGGGATTCCCCCTAGCTCATTAATATTCACCGCCCACGGCGGCAGCCAATCGGCTGCCGCAAAGGGCGGGCCCTCACAGGTTCACTTAAGGTCGGGGCAGCCCGGGGCTCGCCCCTTTCCTTCCCCCAGCAGCAGCGGTTTGGAGGTCTTGGGCCCCCCCAATATTTTTTATAAGTCGGTATGGGCCCCCGCCCCCCCCCAATATTTTTTATGTCGGCGCCCCTGGTTATTGGTCCCACCTTTTGTCTTTTAGCTCACATGTGACTGCTCCTCAGGAGCTCAGAGTTTCAGCTATATATACATTTTAAATGGGTCTGTGTAAGTAGGCCAGAAGTCATGAAGGTTCAATAGTTGTTACGAGATTTTTTTAAAAAACCAGCTATACTAGTCACAACAAATGTTCTAGCCACAATTTACAGTCATACCTCGAGTTGAATATGCTTCGGGTTGAGTGTGTTCGAGTTGCGCGTTACTTCCGGGTTTCGCTGCTCGCGCAGAAGCTCAAAATTATGTCACGCGCGTGCGCGGAAGTGGTGAAACGCAGCACGCTCAGACGCATTGTCGCGTCTTGTGTTCCATTCGGGATGCGAACGGAGCTCCGGAACGGATCCCGTTCGCATCCCAAGGTACCACTGTATTGAAATCTGAAAAGGTGAAGCAATTTCTTTATTCTTGCACACAATCCTTCATACTCGCTGATGATATCCCCAATTCTAAAATGTGAAATGACACTGCTGATAAAGTGAGAAACAGTGATTGGGTGGGTGCCTGAAGTGAGGAAAAATGAAGGGGCTGAGTTATATAATAAAAATTGGGAAAGAGGCATGGAAAGAAAGGTGTAGAAATATGATTACAGATTTATCAGGCGGCTTGAGGAGTGCCCATCATCTTCATGCAAAATGGAAGTGGGAAGAAGCCAGGGGATTTGGAAAGAGCCAATAATTTTTTATTGCTTAACTATGTGTGGTGTAAACAAATGCCTGTACACTTCTAAACAGCCTCCCATCTAATTGTGATAATGAGCATCTCCAAACACAAAATGAGGGGGTGGCTGATTTTTGGGGTTATGAAATGCAGCAAGTTGTTAGGTAAGTTAGTATTATTGTAATATTACTACCTGGGGCAAGTACTTGTGGGATTTGGGGGACGGGTACCATGTACCTGGGATGCGGGTGGCACTGTGGGTTAAACCACAGAGCCTAGGACTTGCCGATCAGAAGATCAATGGTTTGAATCCCCTCGACGGGGTGAGCTCCCGTTGCTCGGTCCCTGCTCCTGCCAACCTAGCAGTTCGAAAGCACATCAAAGTGCAAGTAGATAAATAGGTACCGCTCTGGCGGGAAGGTAAACGGCGTTTCAGTTCGCTGCTCTGGTTCGCCAGAAGCAGCTTAGTCATTCTGGCCACATGACCCGGAAGCTGTATGCCGGCTCCCTCGGCCAGTAAAGCGAGATGAGCGCTGCAACCCCAGAGTCGGCCATGACTGGACCTTTACCTTACTATGTACCTTGACTTGAGTGGTGGGATCAGCATTTGCTGTTTTGCCTCAGACATAATCATGTCTTCGGTTGGGCCAGACTAGACAGGACAAAGCTTTACAAAAGTTAAATCTGCCTAATTTGGAGCCACAAAGTATTATTAGATATATAAGCAATCAGCCTAGTAATTTTTTTCCACAGACTAGTAAATTTTGCATACTTATTGACAAGTCATATGTCAACTGTATATGTTCTGAAGCTACTTTCAATGGTCACCAGTTTAGATGGTTTTAAAACAGGATTAACCAAATTCATAAAGCATAAGGCGGGGTGCCCAAACTTTTTTCAGAGAGGGTCAGATTTGATGAAGTGAACATGCGTGGGGGTCGACCAAAGTTGCTGAGCTTTTTTAAGGATTTTACCTCAGGACATATACTGCCATGGGGCCTGGATTAAATCGACTGGCGGGCCGGATTAGGCCCCCCAGAATGGACTTTGGACATGCCCAGCATAAGGCTGTCAGTCATAATGGCTATGCAACTGTCTGCAGAGGCAGCATGTTGCTGTATACCAGTTGCTATTGCATTAATATCCTGATTTTGGGCTTTTCATAGGGGCCACGGTTGGAAACGACATGCTGGATTAAGCAGGTTTTTGATCTGCCAGGAGGGCTCTCCTTATTTAATTTGTGTTAACAAATTCTCATATACAGCAAAACCTTGACTTATGTGCATTTACAGTAATTTGTATGTATTTAGCTTTACACGTGTGGCAAATATTTGAAAAAAATAAAAATAACAAGAGTATGGAAATGGGACAGGGTTCCAGGAAAAATTACTTTGGTAATCCCACCTGTCATTAAACCCAATGTGTTTTGGCTATACGCAATTTTGGCTTTAGGTGGTATCCCTGGAGCATAACCCCCACTTAAGTTGTAGCCTTAGTGTACTAAAATTTGGACTGTTTTTATTCTTTCCACATTGTTTATGGATCTATCTAACATAGCCCCATTAGTAACTCTTTTTCTTATGAGAAAGTTTCTCCAAACCCTTGACCATTTAAATTGTCCAGTTGGTACCAATTTTCAGCTATATTCCAGTGCCTCTTTCTGGCTATGGTGCTGGTTTGTGAGCTACAGGCAGTGCTGGGCAGAGAATTACTTGGCTACAATACTCCATGCTCTCTCTTTTTTTAATATAATTTTTATTGAACTTTCACTTTAAACAGTAATTTCCAATATGGGCCTACCAATCTCATTCCCTACTGCTCTGCCAAGTTTATGACTTCCCTCCATCCCGCCAACAAGCTTTCCCTTTTCAAATCTATATCTCACAGTTTAGTCTTATATTATAAAGTCTACATCGTAGGATTTATTTCAATCCTGCTAGTGTCTTCAAACTTCTACAGTTATTATTTATATAGTCAATAAATTTACTCCAGTCTCTTTGGAATTTTAGATCCATACTCCATACTCTTTTAACTTCCAGGCTGGACTGCTGCAAGGCACTCTATGTGTGGCTGCCCTTGATGATTGGGAAATCTGGCCCAAAAATGCAGTGACTGTGTCACTGATCAGGTAGACTGTTTGGAGCACATATAATTGGGTTTTAAAACAGCTGCTCTGGTTGCCAGTTTGTTTCCAGGCCTAATTCAAGATGTTCATATTGATGTTTAAAGCTATTAACAACTTAGGCCTCAAATGTCTGAAATGCACCATCTATTCCAACAGGACCCCATCAGGTGTTAAAAACAGGAAAGAAGCTCTCTTGATAGGTTCCACCACCCTCTGAAGTGTGGTGAATGGCAATGCAGGAGAAGGCTTTCTTTGCAGTAACTCCTAAATTGTGGAACTCCTTTCGCCACAGACATGTGCCTAGCAGTTTCATTATCCAGCTTCCATTGTATGCTGGGGTCATGTGTCTTTACCTTGGCCTTTGGCAGTTGAGGAATCTTTGTGGGACCCACCTCTTTTGTTTTGTTTAATCTATACAGAGCTGCTTTTGTCTGGTTTTGCTTTACGATTGTATAAGCTGTTTAACTTGCTTTTAAAGGATATGAAATTTTACGATCAGATAACTTAAGTATGGGGACGCAGGTGGGTTAAAGCCTCAGCGCCTAGGACTTGCCAATCGAAAGGTCGGCGGTTCGAATCCCTGCGGCGGGGTGCGCTCCCGCTGCTCGGTCCCAGCGCCTGCCAACCTAGCAGTTCGAAAGCACCTCCGGGTGCAAGTAGATAAATAGGGACCGCTTACCAGCGGGAAGGTAAACGGCGTTTCCGTGTGCAGCTCTGGCTCGCCAGAGCAGCGATGTCACGCTGGCCACGTGACCCGGAAGTGTCTCCGGACAGCGCTGGCCCCTGGCCTCTTAAGTGAGATGGGCGCACAACCCCAGAGTCTGTCAAGACTGGTCCGTACGGGCAGGGGTACCTTTACATTTACCTTTAACTTAAGTATGACTGTGTAAGCAGAACTGCAAACAATACTTTAAATATGTCTGCACAATAACAGGTGGCACATGACCCCGGTCAAGCTTGCAAAAATCTATCATTTTCCCGATAATAAATGTTGGAAATGTAAAGAGACTGAAGGTACATTCTTTCACCTTTGGTGGACATGCCCAAGGATTAAGACTTCCTGGGAGATGATCTATAATGAAATGAAAAAGGTATTTAAGTATACCTTTCAGAAGAAACCAGAGGCCTTTTTCCTGGGCATGGTCGGCCAATTGGTGCCAAAGAGGGACAGAACTTTCTTTATGTATGCAACAACAGCAGCAAGAATACTCATCGCGAAGTATTGGAAGACACAAGATTTACCCACCCGGGAAAAATGGCAGATGAAAGTGATGGACTATATGGAATTGGCGGAAATGACTGGCAGAATCCGAGACCAAGGTGAAGAGTCGGTGGAAGAAGATTGGAAAAAATTTAAAGTCTATTTACAGAAACATTGTAAAATTAAGGAATGTTAGAAGGTTGTTGGAATGAAGTAATGTGGTCTTAGCAGAAATGATATAAGGATTAGGTTAAAATTGACATTTTAATTTGTGAAAGACATGAATAACAGTATATTCAGATAAATTATTAGGATAAAAACAAAGTTGGAAGGACTTGCTGAAACATCTAATTGAACTAGAATACAAAAAAGGGAGGCGTGAGGAGGTCAAGGAAATAAGTAGATGAAAAATAAGTTACGGGAAGGTTTGTTTTGATTTTTGTTCGTATTTTTCTGTGCTGTTTTTCTTTTTTTCTTTTTTCTTTTTTCCTATTTTTTTGTCTGTTTGTATTTAGTGTGAATTTAGTGTTTTCTTTTTGTAACCTTTAAAATTGGAATAAATATTATTTTTTATAAAATGTCTGCACAATAAATTTATTTAGCAGCAGTATGATGCTTTTTCCGATATTCTTTCTAATAATTTCTGACCTAGAGTTTCTTTTTTTCGGTCTTGCAACAACCTGATGTTCATTTGTATATTCCTGTAGAGTTAGTGTCAAGAGGGTCACTTTCTCTGTCTTTTTTTCCCTTGCAGCTCTGGTAAAATCTAGATCAGAGTTTGTGAGCATCATTCAGGTGGTCTGCGGCATGTCTGTGGAAATACAATTAAAAATCATACAGAATTTAACGCAGCACATTACAATAAAATCCTAGGCAATTTTCAAGTAGTCTGGTGGAGGGAGGGGGGGAGTTTAGGAACCACTTGTCTAGATGAAGGAACCACGGGGGGGGGATGCTGTTCTTCAAGGGCGTCATCCATGTGGGGCTGTGGGGGCTGAGCCCCCCAATTTTAAATGAGGGGGCTGGCCCGCCTCAGTATTCAATAGCCCACACCATGAAAGGAAGCCTGATGGGGCATGTCATGCCCTCCAAATGGCCTGCTGTGGCTGTGATGGGCTATGTCGGCCCCTCCTACTGAAGCGGAGACTGTCACAGCCGCAGGAGGGCCCATCAGGCCTCTTTCCACAGTGTGAAGTCATGTGCGTGCCAGGTCCCCACAATGTTAGACAGAACCCTGTGCATCTGGTGTTCTTTATCACACAAATGTCACATTCCGTTTTGGGGCAAATTCGCAAGGAAGTTGTTCCCACCGAACTGGAGTAAAGTATCAATCCACCTAAAAAAACCTGGTCGATTTTTGAATTAACTCTCCTTAACCATTTTTTATCTTGTCCCCCACACTGAGTACATGGGAGGTTTAGTATATGTATTTCTAATATATCCTGATCGAGACATTTGTCAGCACCTGTCTGTTTAAACTTTAAAAGCTTCTCTATACTTTTTTTTGACATCAAGTGCTCTCAGTCTGTGTCAATATAGTTCAGGTGGAGACTTCTTTGCTTCATAAATTACTTTGAGGTTTGTTTATTTTTACAATCAAGCATTATATAAATTTTATGAAGTAAAATAAATATAATGCATTTCTTATTATTGGACAAATCTAAATTATTCCTTCTAATACGTTTACACAGGCATCCCCAAACTCGGCCCTCCAGGTGTTTAGGGACTACAACTCCCATCATCCCTAGGTAACGAGACCAGTGGTCAGGGATGATGGGAATTGTAGTCCCAAAACATCTGGAGGGCCGAGTTTGGGGATGCCTGCGTTTACACACCCATGCAAAGTTTTCAGAAACGCCCCTTATCACCTACATGTGTTATCTTTCTGCAAGCTGAGATAGTAGAGCAGGCTTCCTCAACCTCAGCCCTCCAGGTGTTTTGAGACTACACTTCCCATCATCCCTGACCACTGGTCCTGCTAGCTAGGGATCATGGAAGTTGTAGGCCAAAAACATCTGGAGGGCTGAGGTTGAGGAAGCCTGTAGTAGAGAATTGAACTATTGTTCAGCCTTTCAAACCCTCATTCTAATGATACACTCTGGATTGAAATTAATGTCTGTGATAATTTTGGTTGATTAATGGATCTTCTCTGAGTAAAAGTTGAATACAACCCTCTGTCTTTATTTTACATGTTGATAATTAGCAGTATGGCCCAAGTGCCATTTGCAATGGAGGGTAGGGTTCCTGTTCCTTTAAGAGTACAGTGGTAGCTTGGGTTACATACACTTCAGGTTACAGACTCCGCTAACCCAGAAATAGTACCTTGGGTTAAGAACTTTGCTTCAGGATGAGAACAGGAATCGTGCTCCGGCGGCGCGGCAGCAGCAATAGGTCCCATTAGCTAAAGTGGTGCTTCAGGTTAAGAACAGTTTCAGGTTAAGAACGGACCTCCGGAACGAATTAAGTACTTAACCCAAGGTACCACAGTACTGCATCAGGAAATTGCTTCCCTCCCAACTCCTGCATCACAAAGACATTCCCATAGCTGTCAACTTACAGATTTGAAAATAAGGGACCAGCAGCCAAAATAAGGGACCTGCAGCCTCACCTGTTCCAGGCACTCCAGTCTTCCTGTCCTCCTGCAGTCTGGTCAAACTCATGCTGGTAGCTTTGAGAACACTGTCCAACCAACTTTGTAACCAGAGGTTCAACTGAATAGAATCTGAATCACATGCACCACAAGGCCTATGCAGCCTCAACTTAAGATGGCTCCCCAGCCTGGCTTTGCACTGCAAAGTTTGCAGCAGCATGTGCAACAAAATGGCGTCCAGCATTCAAAAACCCCCTCAGCTTGCATTAACTAGCCACACACAAGGCATGCAAGCTCCACCCCCAGTCGTTCTTAGACTTCTTATGGGGTGAGCAACACAGCCAAGCAACACAGTTGAAGCCTCCCTCCTCCCTGGCCGGCAGGGAGGGAGGGAGAGGAGCTGCTTCCTTTGAAATTTAAGGGACATCATTTAAGGGACATTTAAGGGACATCCATCAATAAGGGACAACAGCGGGACATGGTGTTGGAATAAGGGACTGTCCCTTCAAAAAAGGGACACTTGACAGCTATGCATTCTTTTTTCTTCATATTCCAAATGAAGACATGTGTGTCTTCACACCTTGTAACCCTGTCTTAAGCAATTTCTAAACACGGAATTGCCATTTGGAATGTAAAATGCCATTTTGTTTTACTGAGTGTTGATTTGCAACAGAAACAGAAAGGCATGAACTATCAGACTTTTAATGCATTTTACATTGAGATTCATTCTGTGAGTTAGACTACAGCTCTAAACAATTACTAGGCATGAAGCTGATAGGAACTTATTTCAGAGTAAGCATGCACAGCATTGTCCAGTAAGTGCAACTAAGTCTGTTAGTAAATCTCACTGAGCTTGGTGAGACTTGCCTGTGAGTTGACGTGTAGAATTACACTGCAAGTCATAGAAATGTGATGAGGTCAGAAACAGAGCAAATACATTATTTCTGCTGTAGAGTTTGCAGAATCCAGATAATTGGCTTTCTAAGCTGCCTCCACACAACTACCGGGAGCAGGGCTACACCTCTGGTATTGGACATACTTCAAGTTGGCCTCTGCATGTTGTTGTTGACTGTACATCAAGAAAACTTACATGTGAGCAGCTTCTCGTTCATCAGCTTCCACATACCTTCCAACATTTCTCCAATGAAAATAGGGACGTTCTATATAATAATAACAATACCGTGCCCATCTGACTGGGTTGCTCCAGTCACCCTGGGTGGCTTCCAACAAAAGCATAATAAAACATTAAACATTTTAAAACTTCTCTGAAGGCAGTCCTGTATAATAGAGGTCTTCTAAATGTTGTATAGTTACTTATCTCCTTGGCTTGGGGGTTGCATAACTCCATACCTTCCAACATTTCTCTGATGAAAATAGGGACATCCTAAGGAAAAGTGGGACATTCTGGCATCAAATCAGAAACTAGGACAGCTTCTGTAAATCTGGGACTGTTCATGGAAAATAGGGACACTTGGAGGGTCTGCTTCCATCCATGAATAGAGCTATTCATATGCAGGTTGTCTGGCAGTGTGTTTGATGCCTGAAATTATCTAGCAGCATGGCGTTCCTCCTGATAATTGCACAGTGCGATTCATAATATTAATGAGTAAAGGGTAGCCTACTGGTGTGACATCAGGATAGCTACCTTGTACCAAGCCAAACGTAATAAGACAGAAATCCAAATATTCCCAAGTTACAGGGAACCAGGCAGAGGGCCTTCTCAGTAGTGGCACCCTCCCTGTGGAATGCCCTCCCACCAGATGTCAAAGAGAACAACAACTACCAGACTTTTAGAAGCCATCTGAAGGCAGCCCTGTTTAGGGAAGCTTTTAATGTTTGATGTATTAGAGTATTTTAATTTTTTTTTTTTTTTGGGAAGCCACCCAGAGTGGCTGGGGAAGCCCAGCCATTTGGGCGGGGTACAAATAATAAATTATTATTATTATTATTCATTCTATTTGCATAGAATTGTTTGTGGTTATCCTTCAGTAGATGCCCCCACCCACAGATGCTATGGTTTAAAACAGGCTTCCTCAACCTTGGCCCTCCATATGTTTTTGGCCTACAACTCCCATGACCCCTAGCTAGCAGGACCAGTGGTCAGGGATGATGGGAATTGTAGTCTCAAAACATCTGGAGGGCCGAGTTTGAGGAAGCCTGGTTTAAAATTAGGAAATTTAATTCATACTGTCCACTGGTTTGTATCACATGGAATCATATTGAAGAGCTTGACGCTTCCTTTTATAAGGTTGGAAAGACCACAAGCCTGTCGTGCTTCCACCTGTCAATGTTTCGTGAGAAATATTGCCTTGGAACTCTGCGTTATAAGAGACAGTATAAATTAGCAGTAAAAAGATGAAGCCGGCAAGATTAACTCTTAAAATATGTTACCTTCCCAAGTAATCTGAGATTCAAGTCCTCCGGCCCTCTAGAGGGAGATGAAGCATGCATGCCTTTATCTGCAGTTTTTCCTCATTTTAATATGACAATTTGTCAGCCTGCCCTAGATGGAAATCTGTAAAGGCCTTAGGTAGGCCTTCATCTTTCTGAAGCCCTGGAGTGTCCTGTTCATTTATGTATGTTTCTTCTCCTCTGGAACCTTCAGCGCAAGCTGATTGCTTTCCATTTCTTCACTATTTCTGGTTGTATATTTGCTTACAGACTGCATGTTAGATGGTTCCTTTGTCTCCCTCTCCTGTACCGGATATTCTCTCTGAGGGATTTTCTATTAGGGATCTGTTCCTCCGGCAATGCTGCTTTGTAACACACTGCAGGCCTCAGCAGGTAAAAAGATGGTGATTATGCTCATACGTTTTCCATTCAACTTTCAGATTATGCTTGTTCTACTCTTTAGGAAACCGTGAATTGAAGTCTGCGGCCAGTTTATTTAAGAAAGATAGCTGAAATGCTTTGATGGTAGCGACAGAAGATAAATTTTATATAACCACATATTGGGCAAAATTGATGTTAGTGGAAAATAATAGTAAACTCAAGTAAGCTCTCAAGTTAGATAAAAGGGGGGAGGGTATTCCTGTTCCTTTGTATTTCTTGTGATCTTTCAAAACTCATCTATAAGAAACTGCATTCAAGATTAAGTTCTTTGATTTCTTTAGAAAAACCTATTTATGGAGACATTTCAAAAGTTCAGATATTCAAAAAGACACTGCTGTGGAAATTTAGGAATAAGTAAATGTTATTATCTATAGGGTTTATGGTGACATAAGCTTTGTCAGATGTATGTATGAAGGGTGATAGGGAGGAATATATAATTTCATTGTATGATTTTGGAAAATGAAGGAAATCAGGTTTTTAGACATTCAGCAATGAAAAAGAAAATATATTACTCCTGACTTGTGTTCAAAGAGGTATATTGCTCTATAATTTAGAGGAGGATTACTAATGTTTAAAATACCGCATGCCTTATGTTGTTGTTTTTTCAGTGTCATCACTAGTGCAGATTCATATGCTAATTTATTGTGGACTCTTGACTGCACTTAGATAAAACAGAATGCCTGGCAAAACTTCTTGCTGCAGTCCTGGGCTTATTTTACACAAAAGTATAGTATGGTTAATTGTGCAGTACAGATATATGCCTTATGTTTAAGTGGCAAAACTGATAAGAGTTGTGTTACATAGGTTTATAGGCTACTGGGAGAATCATTTAGCAATATAGCTCTGATTTCCCCCAAATGTTTTCCACAGTAATTTTATTATTATCAAATCAGTGAAATTTATTATTCACTTTGAAACTTAGATCCACTTTGATTTTTACATTGTGGATTATGATGAAGCAGGAAAATCAGAAACTGCCTTATACCAGATCAGACCATTGACCCATCCAGCTAGCTATTGTGTACACTGAGTAGCAGTTGCTCCCCAGGGTTTCGGCAAAAGGTAACGGTACCCCTGACCATTAGGTCCAGTTGTAGCCGACTCTGGGGTTGCGGTGCTCATCTCGCTTTATTGGCCGAAGGAGCTGGCGTACAGCTTCCGGGTCATGTGACCAGCATGACTAAGCCGCTTCTGGCAAACCAGAGCAGCGCACGGAAATGCCATTTACCTTCCCTATTTATCTACTTGCACTTTGATGTGCTTTCGAACTGCTAGGTTGGCAGGAGCAGGGACTGAGCAACGGGAGCTCACCCCGTCGCAGGGATTCGAACCGCCGACCTTCTGATCAGCAAGCCCTAGGTTCTGTGGTTTAACCCACAGCGCCACCTGCGTCCCCCAGGAGTTTTTTTTAGGGGGGGGGAGAGCATAAATACGGGATCTTTCGTGTGCATAGCATATGCTCTACTACTGAGTTACCACCTATAAAAGTGAGAGGGAATGCACAGCGCAAGCAGTGTAAGAACATTCCTACAGAAGAAAGTGCAACTTGCAATATAGACCCCTGGTGTTGCAAATATACATATTTTTATTTCATGAAAAAAATATTTTGAAATCAGTTAAATTCCTAGCAGTAGCACAGTAAGGCTGTTTTATAATATTGGGCATATCATTTGTAAAAATGAGTGATTCTGCAATATATTTATTAACTTCAGTTCTAGTCTGCCCATCTATGTAGATCATAGGGCCGAGTAAGAGTACAAGTAGTATATATTTTCATGTGGCCAGGAACAGTATGTAAAACCCTAAGTGTTTCCACCCACAAAGTTGTGTTCTGCAAGTTCACTGCTTTAACTAAACTGCATAGAATTCTTAATCAGTCACACAGCAGAAGACATCTTTACAATTATGTATGGAACAGAGTAGTTTACAAATGCACATATTTTTGCTCTTCTCTCAAAAACCCTATTCAGATGACCAGTGAATAAACAGAAGGGGGGGTGGAATCAGCATCAATGTCTGTGGGATCACTGACCTCTTCTAATATTCTTTATAGAGTCTCTCTGTGTTGTTCAACTTATACAACAACTTTGGCAAAACAAACAAACCAGTTAGACCAATGTTCAGTATGTCAAATACCTTACGTAATTCAGCCTTCTGCTTATCATACACTATATTAGTAGCCTAGATTGCTTTCTGTGTAGCCAGGAATAAAGGACTCTTAAACTCTTCCTTATGGAAACCTCTGTGTAATTCAAAACAATTATACCAACTGAAGCTGTTCTTCCAAAACTTACTGTTATGCCTATTTTATATACCTTGGAGGCAAAACAAGATCAGGATGTTCCATGCAGAACAATTTGAAATCACTGCCTGAGTTCATAAAGGCCCTGGAGCATCATAAATGGCACATTTGGCTAATCACCTTCCTCTTTCTCTGACATAATAGCATAACTGAAGCCTATTGGCTGGAACTGTTCAGAAATGGCTTTTTTGATTTCAAACCACCACATTCTAACTGAAATTCCAACACAAACAGGGGGTGGTCTCTTGATTGAGGGAACTTGATAATTTAGCTGGCTGTTGGGTCAGACGGGGGCCTTTCTGGAGAACTATCAAGATCTTTACTTCGCAGGGAAAGAAAGTAAAGTAAAAAGAGTAGGATAGAAAGTAAACAGTTGCTGGTGTGTGTGGCACTGTCTCTGAGGTGGTGATACCTATAACTTTGTATGCCTTACTGTCTCAGCTTCAGGGATGTTTCCATAGCACAGTCAGTGTTTGACAATGAAGTAGAGTCGCTAAACTATTACAACTAATTAACTGCTAATTTGGATTGGAATGGCGATTTCAAGAGGTTAAAGACATATTAATTAAGCAGATAATGTGCTAAGAGTCCTGCCCTGCTTTGCTATCTCTTATGATGTAACAAGTAATTTAAAACCTCCTGGTAACATGATGAGTGAGACTGAGGCTGTAAAGATTGCTGAGCTGCTGGCACTAAAGTGCTGCTAATTGGTTTAGCCATGACTTTTTCTTCTTGCTGAAGAGACTTAAACTGCTCAGGAAGGAGCGAAGTGAACTGAACAAAGAAAGATATGAGGTAACGTGCTTAACTGTGTTTTCCCTATTTCCCCGGACTTTTTCACCTGTGGCTGAAATGTCAGAGAGATTAATGTCCTTATATATTGTAATTTGGTCAATTCTTCTGTTGAGAATAGAGATATTTAATGATTGGCAGAAATGCAGGTCATACCTATCTGAGTTTACTTGGAAGTAAGTCCCACTGGTTTCAGTGGGGCTTATATAGAGAGAAGGACTGCTGTTTATTTTTGATGTTTCTAGTATTTCTGAGTTCAGAAAGGAGTTTTTTTGTAATGCTGCAAAGACAGAAATAGAGGCATGTAAATACGTTTCTGTCTATCTCTTTCCCCTGCCCGGGGGAGGGCAGGAAAGAGGGGTGTGTCCTTCTCACACTGAGAAGGATCGCCTATTGCGGCCTAGCCTGGATCTTGCTGGGGAATGCAGCCAGGGAGGTCAACAGGAGATCAAGCTGGGTGCCTGGGAGAGTTGCCAGTTTCTCCTGATATGGGCTTGATTCCCGACAAACACTTCAAAAAATATCTCCCAGAATATGTATAATAAGGATAAACATGCAAGGAAGTAAGTTTCAAGCACGCTCTCAGCAAATGAATAAGCAGTGTGGTGCCTGTGGGTACCTTTGCAGCTGCCAGTAGCTCCTATAGCTCCTTTGAGAATGTTTCAGTTCAGAAGGGACGCATAGGTAATCTTGAAAGGGTTGCCCATCTTTTAGTTCCAGCACTGTCTGCAGACCATGGTGTGAGATCTGTGACGTACATTACACTAAATTTAATGAATTAATATGTTTCAAGGGAAGTGCATGACTCTTCCTATTGATTTTTTTAAAATGAATATTAATTGGCATTTTCAAAAACCACACAAAAACAAAAATAAACAAAAAATAAACGAAATACAAAAATCCAAAACTTAAAAAACAATTAAAAACACATACAATTTCAGTTACTTATTTTCATTTGACTTGTTTCTCAGACCTCCTCACACCTCCCCTTCTTGTATTCCAATTTAAATTATTAACCCAGCAAATCCTTATTACTTATTTCTCAACCTTAACTTAATAATTTATTTTAACATGTTGTTATGTTACTTTTCCTCTTCTTCCATTTCCTCAATTTATTTTTGCAGACCTTATTTTCATTTAATATAGACCATTTTGAAAACCAATTTTAACTTATCCAAACTTAAACATCAATACTTATACATCATTGCTCATTCTTAAACATTTTTCCTAAAGTCGACCAAAATTTCCCTTCCACAACTTTCCCAATTTCCATACAGATAGCAGAACAAAATAAAAACAGAGCAAGTTATAATTATATACCCTTTGGATTCCCAGACTCCACCCGCCCCTTTCCCGGTTTCAGTCCCCAAGAAGTGTCCATCAGTCTCAATATACTGTTTAGCCTGGAGATCTCACATCCGAGGCTCTTAAATCTCTTTCAATTCCTCTCTGCCGGTTTTTTTGATAGTCCTTAATGTTAAATCCCAAATCTCGGAGAGGCTCCGGCCCAACAGGATCCATGTTTCTTCCAGCCTGACCTCCATACTTAAAAGTAAAGCCTGTGGGGTACTCCACATCTTGTTTCATGCTCCTTTCAAGTCCAAATGTCCCCAAAGCTCCGACTTCCACCTTAGTCAGATTTATAGTCCTTCGGTCTTCAGATCTCCACATAAGGAGATCTCTCAGTTTTCTGCTCTCCAATTCAGGCCAGACTTTCCACATCAGATTTTTATTTTCCTTTGTTACCATCATGTCAGGCCACAAATTGCAGCTCTCCTTTAACATCTGCAAAATTACAGCTCCTCCTTCCTCTTCTTCAGGGGCAGCATATGTCTCCTTCTCCATTTTCTCATGGCTCTCAAGTTTCTCTATTTCTCCAATTGAATAGGCTTCCTGCTTCAAATCCTTATCAGATTCAACAATGTTATTTACTGTTAAGTCCAGAGTTGTGACGTTTATAGCCAAAACATCGATTTGGCCTTGTAACTTTCCCAAGAGAACAAATGCTCTTTCCAATTCAGCCTGGATTTTCCCTCCTCCAGCCATTTTTGTAATGTCCCTAAACCCCCTCTAGGGGTTTTTTGGTTCCTTAATGTTCCTTTCAGCTCAAGTCCAAAAATCAAGTTAGTTTGTATCAGCCCTTCCTTATTTTCAACAAATTGCAACAAATATAACCAGCAGAAGCAACAGAAACAAAGTTCTCTTTTTCCTCTGACAGCTAACTTGACAGCTGTCAAACTCTTCAATACTTCATCAACAGGCTCTATCGCGGGACGCTCCCGGGTCCAGGTTGGGGGGGTGAAACTTCAGCTCCCAAAGTTAATCTTTTATCCTCCAGTAAAATTTCTTATAATGTCAAATCGTGAAAGTTAAAATCTTTTAAAAAACAAGAAAGAAAAGATTCTCTCGACCTTAGATAGCAGGTCCTTTGCTTTAGATTATTTACAAAGGGGGGGGGCGGACTTCCTTTTTAACCCTTCCCCGCTCGTTCCTGATTCAACAAAATTTTCTTTAAATTCCAATTTCCGTACTACTCACGGGTTGTTACTTCAAAGTCCAATTGTTCCAAAAAAAGTCAGCGCTCTCCGACAATGGCTTGCGGCTTCACTCCGCAGAAGGAGCAGTCTACTCACAGCACTGTGCCACACCCTGTCCCCGTTCCGGAGCCTTTGAAAAGGCTCCTTCGCAGCTTGGGGGGGCGCAAATGGTGCCCGCCGAGTCACCACGCTCACAGGCATCCATGCCTGTGATTTTTAAAGGTCCCCGCATCGCCGCAGCGGACAAGACCCGATCCTGCGGAGCCGATTCCCTCCGGAGCTCAGAGGGAATCCGCCATTAGTCGATGGCGCTAACCTGGAAGTCTTCCTATTGATTTTAATTGATGTGGTAATAACGGAGTGGCTGCTTACTTACACTGTAATCACACATAATATCTTCTACCCAGTGGAGTTCTTCTGGATAAGAGGAAGCACTATTACAGAAGGCCTTATGGCCAATTAAAATGATAGAGGCTTTCTGGGAAATATGTAACAATTGGGTGCGTGCATAAAATGTTGGGTTTGTTACTATTGAGGGCTTTCTTGGAAGTTGTGCCCTCCCTGTGGAACGCCTTCCTGTTACATGTAAAGGAAATAACTATGTTTTTAATTACTGGAATTTTTAATTATTGGAACATTATTGACTAATGTTTCTAATTATTGGAAGCTGGCCCAGAGTGGTTGGGGCAACCCAGTCATATGGGAGGCATGTAAATTCTTCTTCTTCTTCTTCTTCTTCTTCTTCTTCTTCTTCTTCTTCTTCTTCTTCTTCTTCTCCTCCTCCTCCTCCTCCTCCTCCTCCTCCTCCTCCCTGGGCTTTCTACAGATTTGTGCTTATGTTAATTTTAGGAATAAAAAATGAGGGTTGAAAAGTTTAATTTGTGTTTTAAATAATGAAATGTATGATTAATTGATCACAGGGGCAGTTGTAACTAGAAAATATACATATTCTGGTTTGTTTGTAATACTATACTATTTTTTATATAATTTGAATTAGGTTAAAAGACAAAATTATAACCCCACTTGGAGCAAATTATGTTATTTATAGTGGCAGTAGTTGCTAATACAGTTTTTATTAACTGAGGATCATATTATGTGTTAATGGAATGTGCTATATTATGCATATAATTTTATTAATGCACTGAATTTTCATTTTAATATTTTTCTACAAATTGCCTATTCAGAGATGAGTTTTATCTTGTGGTTTGTTGAAATAGCCTTTATTGTGTTGTGCTATGAGTTGACATGGTTCTTAACTGCAGCAGTGGTGGGTAGTATTTTGGTACCATACAGGTGACTGCAAACTCATGGTTCTGGGCAGTTTTCAGACTTGATACCTATGTGTTGTATTTAAGCTGATTGCATTGACTGACATTAACGATTAATACTTTCTGTGATTCTCCCATCTATTTATCTCTTGAAAGTTGCACTTAGTGTTAAATAAGATGGAGCAGGCCCTGTGAAATCATACATGACTGATGTTGGAGTGACTTGTGTCTCATAAAATGACTTGTGAAATCTTGTGACTTTGTGGTGCAGAGTCCAGAACAGTTCTGATGGAGAGTGAAACAAATGCTCCACCAAAATTCCAGAGGACAGGGAAGCATCCAGAAGGGATTCTACAATTTACTCTTGCTGTATGAAAGGAGCCTATCACAGCATGTAGTTTTTCAGTGTGCTCAGAGGACAGTGAAATTGGCCATCTAATTCTTGGCTGTGGAGAAGTCAATGGGAGGCCTAGTGCATCAGAAGTTCTTCAGTGACTGCACCCGGCATGCAGGGAGCCTTGGAAAAGACAAGAGGAGTCCTGGAATGGCTCCTAGGCAGCAATTGGGCTCACTTCATCTGTTGAGGTTTATTTCATGTCAAGCAAGCAGCTACATTGAGGAGTTTTCAAACACTTCACCCCATAGAGAGAGGTAGTAAAAAATGCAGTATGTTCAAATGACCAGCTTCTGATTGGTATGAGAACTGAGCTTTAGCATGTTAGAAATAATGGGTTGTAAAGCTGTTTATCCATTTTGCTTTCCAGTGCCGATTTGCTTTAACCTCTCATTTAGGCAAGGGGGGGGGGGTGCGAATTAGATGCAAGAGACACTTGTGTTCATTTTTATAAGCATGTGTTGTGAAGTAAGCATTTGATCTCATATACATTTTGCTTCTGCACATTCTTCAAGCAGCACTGGCTCCCACTGTCCCTGAGATAAAGATTTCCTTGACCATTATGGTGTTTGTCCATATCACTTGCTCTCTTACCCTCCTGCTTTTATCACATATCAAACTACAAGTTCCACTTTAACTGCAAATGCACACTGGCTCATCCAGAAACTCAGAATGTTGCTTGTTCTGCTTTAACACTTCAAAAAAAATCTCCCAGAATTTGTATAATAAGTATAAACATGCAAGGAAGTAAGTTTCAAGCACGCTCTCAGCAAATGAATAGGCAGTGTGGTGCCTGTGGGTACCTTTGCACCTGCCAGTAGCTCCTATAGCTCCTTTGAGAATGTTTCAGTTCAGAAGGGACGCATAGGTAATCGTGAAAGGGTTGCCCATCTTTTAGTTCCAGCACTGTCTGCAGACCATGGTGTGAGATCTGTGACGTACATTACACTAAATTTAATGAATTAATATGTTTCAAGGGAAGGGCATGACTCTTCCTATTGATTTTAATTGATGTGATAATAAGGGAGGGGCTGCTTACTTACACTGTAATCACACATAATATCTTCTACCCAGTGGAGTTCTTCTGAATAAGAGGAAGCACTATTACAGAACGCGTCATGGCCAATTAAAATGATAGAGGCTTTCTGGGAAATATGTTTCAATTGGGTGCTTGCATAAAATGTTGGGTTTGTTACTACTGAGGGCTTTCTTGGAAGTTGCCCCCTCCCTGTGGAACGCCTTCCTATTACATGTAAAGGAAATAACTATGTTTTTAATTACTGGAATTTTTAATTATTGGAACATTATTGACTAATGTTTCTAATTATTGGAAGCTGGCCCAGAGTGGTTGGGTCAACCCAGTCATATGGAAGGCATGTAAATTCTTTGGATTGGAATGGCGATTTCAAGAGGTTAAAGACATATTAATTAAGCAGATAATGTGCTAAGAGTCCTGCCCTGCTTTGCTATCTCTTATGATGTAACAAATAATTTAAAACCTCCTGGTAATATGATGAGTGAGACTGAGGCTATAAAGATTGCTGAGCTGCTGGCACTAAAGTGCTGCTAATTGGTTTGAAGAACCTCTCTTTAGCCATGACTTTTTCTTCTTGCTGAAGAGACTTAAACTGCTCAGGAAGGAGCGAAGTGAACTGAACAAAGAAAGATATGAGGTAAGATGCTTAACTGTGTTTTCCCTATTTCCCCGGACTTTTTCACCTGTGGCTGAAATGTCAGAGAGATTAATGTCCTTATATATTGTAATTTGGTCAATTCTTCTGTTGAGAATAGAGATATTTAATGATTGGCAGAAATGCAGGTCATACCTATCTGAGTTTACTTGGAAGTAAGTCCCACTGGTTTCAGTGGGGCTTATATAGAGAGATGTGTGTAAAGGACTGCTGTTTATTTTTGATGTTTCTAGTATTTCTGAGTTCAGAAAGGAGTTTTCAAACACTTCACCTTATTAAAGGTGCTGTAGGTAAAAGGTACCCCATAGAGAGAGGTAGTAAAAAATGCAGTATGTTTAAATGACCAGCTTCTGATTGGTATGAGAATTGAGCTTTAGTATGTTAGAAATAATGGGTTGTAAAGCTGTGTTTATCAATTTTGCTTTCCAGTGCCAATTTGCTTTAACCTCTCATTTAGGGAAGGGGGGGTGCGAATTAGATGCAAGAGCCACTTGTGTTCATTTTTATAAGCATGGGGAACTTTCCTCATCCACAGAACAGTTGAATTTTAAAATCAAAAAGGGTGTATGGGCAAGGAGGGTAGAACCCTCTCCTTGCAGACAGCTGAAATCCCATTCTGGAATTGTTGTTATCTGGGTGAAAAGAGGCAATGGGGACATTAGTTGTAGGCTTGGTTCTGTCTGCCCTGCTTGCTTTTAAAGTAGTTTCATAGTTCTGGGGCTACTGACCGTAATGACTATCTGGTGGATCAATAAGACCTATAGATGGTATTGTTAAGGATGTACTCATTGGAAAGCTGGCCTGCTTTAGAATTATGTGGGGCTTAATCTACAAACCCTATGTGTTGTGCTGACATAATTCCGTGTCCAGTATCAGCACAAACAAACTGCTAGTCAGCTCTCACAAATTCTAAGCAATCCTAGAAGCCATGGCCTGGAAAAACCACAGGCCATTTACAGAGCCTCTGAGCTGCAATCATGTAATACCCACATTCCACTCAAAACTAAGGACAGCTCAGGGCCAACCCATTTCTATCAGCAGGAGGGGAATAGGTAGATTTTGCACAGTGTTTAGGCCATGCAGTAGTTTGGCTCATAGTTGTGCTTGTGATTGCAGGAGATAGGTTCCTTGAGTGTTTTGGAAACGTGTGTATACCTGTAGTGCGGTGCAATTGTAAAACACGCTCTAAAAAGTGTACCTTTTCTTACATTATAGGCTTTAAGCTCTACTTCATCAATACCATAAAATCTTTGGTTTGTATACAGAGCTTGCCTATATTAGTTAACTATGTTTGAATGTACAGCTTGAATGTACTGTACAGGTTTAACAGCATAAGCAGTGTAAAGTGGGTGTCCTTGGACATTGTGCTTGCATGAATCTTGTTGCATCTGTTTGAACGAGGTCACAGCTAAAAATGTAAGACAAACCTGCTTGATTAGGCCAATGGCCTATCTAGCCCAACATCTTGGTTGACCAGACGCCTGTGGGAAGCCCCCAAGTGGGACATGAGTGAAAAGCATTCTGTGTGCCTGCAGTTCCAAGAAAGTGGTATTTAGGGGCATACTGCCTCTGACATTGGAAGTAGTACATGGCCATCATGGCTAGTAGCCATCATAGCCTTGCCTATGACTGTATCCATTCCATGCACAATTTTATAAACCTTTATCATGTTTCCTCTCACTCACTTCTGCTTTAAATGAAAAAGACCCCAATGCTGCAATCTTTCCTCATGGTAGAGTTGTTTCATCCCTTTGATCATTTTGGTTGCCCTTTACTGAACCTTTTCCAACTCTTTTCTTAAGTCTTACTGTTCATGGTAAGACTTAAAGGAGAAACTTCTGCAAGCGTGGATTAGCCCATAGGACAGCCATTGTGGAAGGTTACATGTTGACCCAACTGGTCTGCCGTTTCCTTCCCCTGCTATTTTCTTTTGGAGCAGGGAAGAGGATTGCCAGTACCAGGCAAGTTCATTTTCCATTTCTGTTTTTTTAAAAATAGATTTAATTCTGAATGCTTAAAAAAAGGTGAATTACAAGTATTTATACCACACCCCTTAAGCCTAAAATGGTTTCTAGGGTGTCTTACAATGTAAAAACCAACAGTTAAAAAAAGGTGGGTCACTTTTTCTTGAGAGCTGCATTCCTGGCGATAATCTATGGCCCCAACCAATAATCTGTTAGTGGGGCCGTAGATGGCCAGGGACAAGCTGGAAGGTAAATAATGTTTTTCTGGGGTTTGACTGCTGGCCCTGTCTCCACTTTAATAGTTTTGTGCTGTTTCTATGAAATCATGATTATCATAAGTGAAATAAATCACATTCCAAAGACAGTGGCAGATAGGGCCACCTCATATTTTTATTTCTCTCGATCCTTCCCTTCCCAACATAAATTATGTTCCTGCACAGCATGTAGTCTTAGAAAACCCTTCCCACCTGCTGCAACTCCCCCCAAAATTTCCTGCTGGATAGCATGCATAGTGGGGGTGGGGGTAAAAGGTCACATTGGCACCACTGAGAGCTTCTTCTGCCCCCCCCCCGGCTATCCTGCTTGGTGGGAAAGCGAGACTGAGATTTCTAGATTTTTTTGTAGTGTAGGGACAGTTTCTATAACTCTGCAAGGTCTCAGCCAAAGCAAGGTGCTGAACTAAATCTCTGTTATTCTTTTATTTGGCTTTTTATGTTTTTACTGTTTTTATGTTTTTATGTTTTTACTGTTTGTTGAGCCCTTCCCTGCAGAGCCCTTCCCTGCAGAAGCTTAGTTTATTTGATAGGCTGTTAGAATGGTTAAAGTTTAACTATATGGTGTTTACACAGTTTTGTTTCTGTTTCCACAGCCGTTATGCATTCTATCTTGTACTAGTATGAGTTTGTATCTATAAATAGCTAAGTTTTGCTCTAGGTGTGTTTTGTCTAATATACGGTAAGTGGTTATGGACCAAGCCTGCCCTATGGGTTTCCTCCCATATGCATACCACAATCCCAATACATAGCAGTCATGAAATACATCTCCTTCATCCCATGCAAATCATGAAAGAAAAGCTTCTGTTTTCATTCTGAGAGTACGTTTTCTACATTTTTGAAATAACATTACAGTATGGCTCCACTGGGTCTTTTCTGCTGTACCCTAAACATACACTGTTTTTGCAGTTTTTGTTTAACATAATAGCCAGCCTGAGAAAGAGTCCTTCAAAGCAATTTTATAACCTTTTGGTTAAAAAAAGGTGTTATCCTGTTACTGTTTTTCTTAAAATTATTATTCTAGTGGATGAGCACAGAATTATTATGTTTCAAGGGAAGTGCATGACTCTTCCTATTGATTTTAATTGATGTGGTAATAAATCAATTGGCTGCTTACTTACACTGTAAGTAAGTAAATAAGAGTGGCTGCTTACTTACACTGTAATCACACATAATATCTTCTACCCAGTGGAGTTCTTCTGAATAAGAGGAAGCACTTTTACAGAAGGCGTTATGGCCAATTAAAATGATAGAGGCTTTCTGGGAAATGTAACAATTGGGTGCTTGCATAAAATGTTGGGTTTGTTACTATTGAGGGCTTTCTTGGAAGTTGCGCCCTCCCTGTGGAACGCCTTCCCGTTACATGTAAAGGAAATAACTATGTTTTTAATTACTGGAATTTTTAATTATTAGAACATTATTGACTAATGTTTCTAATTATTGGAAGCTGGCCCAGAGTGGTTGGGTCAACCCAGTCATATGGGAGGCATGTAAATTCTTCTTCTTCTTCTTCTTCTTCTTCTTCTTCTTCTTCTTCTTCTTCTTCTTCTTCCCCTCCTCCTCTTTCCCTTCCACGACTTTCCCAATTTCCATACAGATAGCAGAACAAAATAAATACAGAGCAAGTTATAATTATATACCCTTTGGATTCCCAGACTCCACCCGCCCCTTTCCCGGTTTCAGTCCCCAAGAAGTGTCCATCAGTCTCAATATACTGTTTAGCCTGGAGATCTCACATCCGAGGCTCTTAAATCTCTTTCAATTCCTCTCTGCCGGTTTTTTTGATAGTCCTTAATGTTAAATCCCAAATCTCGGAGAGGCTCCGGCCCAACAGGATCCATGTTTCTTCCAGCCTGACCTCCATTCTTAAAAGTAAAGCCTGTGGGGTACTCCACATCTTGTTTCATGCTCCTTTCAAGTCCAAATGTCCCCAAAGCTCCGACTTCCACCTTAGTCAGATTTATAGTCCTTCGGTCTTCAGATTTCCACATAAGGAGATCTCTCAGTTTTCTGCTCTCCAATTCAGGCCAGACTTTCCACATCAGATTTTTATTTTCCTTTGTTACCATCATGTCAGGCCACAAATTGCATCTCTCCTTTAACATCTGCAAAATTACAGCTCCTCCTTCCTCTTCTTCAGGGGCAGCATATGTTTCCTTCTCCATTTTCTCATGGCTCTCAAGTTTCTCTATTTCTCCAATTGAATAGGCTTCCTGCTTCAAATCCTTATCAGATTCAACAATGTTATTTACTGTTAAGTCCAGAGTTGTGACGTTTATAGCCAAAACATCGATTTGGCCTTGTAACTTTCCCAAGAGAACAAATGCTCTTTCCAATTCAGCCTGGATTTTCCCTCCTCCAGCCATTTTTGTAATGTCCCTAAACCCCCTCTAGGGGGTTTTTGGTTCCTTAATGTTCCTTTCAGCTCAAGTCCAAAAATCAAGTTAGTTTGTATCAGCCCTTCCTTATTTTCAACAAATTGCAACAAATATAACCAGCAGAAGCAACAGAAACAAAGTTCTCTTTTTCCTCTGACAGCTAACTTGACAGCTGTCAAACTCTTCAATACTTCATCAACAGGCTCTATCGCGGGACGCTCCCGGGTCCAGGTTGGGGGGTGAAACTTCAGCTCCCAAAGTTAATCTTTTATCCTCCAGTAAAATTTCTTATAATGTCAAATCGTGAAAGTTAAAATCTTTTAAAAAACAAGAAAGAAAAGATTCTCTCGACCTTAGATAGCAGGTCCTTTGCTTTAGATTATTTACAAAGGGGGGGGGACTTCCTTTTTAACCCTTCCCCGCTCGTTCCTGATTCAACAAAATTTTCTTTAAATTCCAATTTTCGTACTACTCACGGGTTGTTCCTTCAAAGTCCAATTGTTCCAAAAATAGTCAGCGCTCTCCGACAATGGCTTGCGGCTTCACTCCGCAGAAGGAGCAGTCTACTCACAGCACCGTGCCGCACACCGTCCCCGTTCCGGAGCCTTTAAAAAGGCTCCTTCGCAGCTTGGGGGGGCGCAAATGGTGCCCGCCGAGTCACCACGCTCACAGGCATCCGTGCCTGTGATTTTTAAAGGTCCCCGCATCGCCGCCGCGGACAAGACCCGATCCTGCGGAGCCGATTCCCTCCGGAGCTTGGAGGGAATCCGCCATTAGTCGATGGCGCTAACCTGGAAGTCTTCCTATTGATTTTAATTGATGTGGTAATAAGGGAGTGGCTGCTTACTTACACTGTAATCACACATAATATCTTCTACCCAGTGGAGTTCTTCTGAATAAGAGGAAGCACTATTACAGAAGGCCTTATGGCCAATTAAAATGATAGAGGCTTTCTGGGAAATATGTAACAATTGGGTGCGTGCATAAAATGTTGGGTTTGTTACTATTGAGGGCTTTCTTGGAAGTTGTGCCCTCCCTGTGGAACGCCTTCCTGTTACATGTAAAGGAAATAATTATGTTTTTAATTACTGGAATTTTTAATTATTGGAACATTATTGACTAATGTTTCTAATTATTGGAAGCTGGCCCAGAGTGGTTGGGGCAACCCAGTCATATGGAAGGCATGTAAATTCTTCTTCTTCTTCTTCTTCTTCTTCTTCTTCTTCTTCTTCTTCTTCTTCTTCTTCTTCTTCTCCTCCTCCTCCTCCTCCTCCTCCTCCTCCTCCTCCTCCCTGGGCTTTCTACAGATTTGTGCTTATGTTAATTTTAGGAATAAAAAATGAGGGTTGAAAAGTTTAATTTGTGTTTTAAATAATGAAATGTATGATTAATTGATCACAGGGGCAGTTGTAACTAGAAAATATACATATTCTGGTTTGTTTGTAATACTATACTATTTTTTATATAATTTGAATTAGGTTAAAAGACAAAATTATGACCCCACTTGGAGCAAATTATGTTATTTATAGTGGCAGTAGTTGCTAATACAGTTTTTATTAACTGAGGATCATATTATGTGTTAATGGAATGTGCTATATTATGCATATAATTTTATTAATGCACTGAATTTTCATTTTAATATTTTTCTACAATTTGCCTATTCAGAGATGAGTTTTATCTTGTGGTTTGTTGAAATAGCCTCTATTGTGTTGTGCTATGAGTTGACATGGTTCTTAACTGCAGCAGTGGTGGGTAGTATTTTGGTACCATACAGGTGACTGCAAACTCATGGTTCTGGGCAGTTTTCAGACTTGATACCTATGTGTTGTATTTAAGCTGATTGCATTGACTGACATTAACGGTTAATACTTTCTGTGATTCTCCCATCTATTTATCTCTTGAAAGTTGCACTTAGTGTTAAATAAGATGGAGCAGGCCCTGTGAAATCATGCATGACTGATGTTGGAGTGACTTGTGTCTCATAAAATGACTTGTGAAATCTTGTGACTTTGTGGTGCAGAGTCCAGAACAGTTCTGATGGAGAGTGAAACAAATGCTCCACCAAAATTCCAGAGGACAGGGAAGCATCCAGAAGGGATTCTACAATTTACTCTTGCTGTATGAAAGGAGCCTATCACAGCATGTAGTTTTTCAGTGTGCTCAGAGGACAGTGAAATTGGCCATCTAATTCTTGGCTGTGGAGAAGTCAATGGGAGGCCTAGTGCATCAGAAGTTCTTCAGTGACTGCACCCGGCATGCAGGGAGCCTTGGAAAAGACAAGAGGAATCCTGGAATGGCTCCTAGGCAGCAATTGGGCTCACTTCATCTGTTGAGGTTTATTTCATGTCAAGCAAGCAGCTACATTGAGCACTGGCCATTTAGTGGTCTGAAGGGCTGCAGGCATAGTGGGGAGATGTAATACTGGAATGGACCAAAAAGCATCACGTCTTGGGTCCTCTTTGGAAATGCATCTAACCCAATTGGGTAGCCAGAACTTCGTCCCATCTCTTGTCCAGGCTACATTGTTTACATGATATAATAATGAACAATGTGATGTTGGAGTTTAAAATATCAGATACTTCACATTGTTACTGGGCAGTGTTTATTTTTTATGTTCTGAATAACATATGTTGAATTAATTCTTTTTGTTTGTCATTTCAGCTATGAAGTCTTACATTCCATTTTTCATTCTTCTTTGGAGTGCTGTCGGAATCTCAAGGGCTGCCAAAATCGTTATTGTGCCGCCAATTATGTTTGAAAGCCATCTGTATATTTTCAAGACCCTGGCCTCAGCCTTGCACGAGCAAGGCCACCAAACAGTTTTCCTTCTGTCTGAGGGCAGAGACATCCCTCCATCTAATCACTATAGACTGCAGCGTTACCCAGGAATCTTTAATACCAGCACCTCAGATGAGTTTCTTCAATCCAAAATGAGGAGTATCTTTTCTGGGAGACTAACAGCCCTGGAACTGTTTGACATTCTGGAACACTATTCCAAGAATTGTGACATGATTGTAGGCAACAAGAAGCTCCTGCATGCCCTGAAACAGGAAAAATTTGACCTGCTGCTAGTGGATCCTAATGAAATGTGTGGATTTGTTATTGCTCATCTTTTAGGGATTAAATACGCAGTTTTTTCCACTGGACTTTGGTATCCAGCAGAAGTAGGTGCTCCATCACCTTTAGCATATGTTCCAGAATTTAATTCACTTCTCACAGATCATATGAACTTGCTAGAGAGGCTTAAGAACACTGTTGTATACCTGGTTTCAAGATTTGGAGTCAACTTTTTGGTTCTGCCAAAATACGAAAGGATAATGCAGAAGTACAATGTACAGCCAGCAAGGTCCATGTATGACTTGGTTCATGATTCTAGCCTGTGGATGCTGTGTACTGATGTAGCACTAGAGTTTCCAAGACCCACCCTTCCAAATGTTGTGTATGTGGGAGGAATCCTTACCAGACCAGCCAATCCTCTACCAGAAGTAAGGTTTGCAGAGTTTTTTTGTTTTTGTTTTTTACCTTTATGTATGATGATTTCGTACAACTACTGTTTTATACTCTGTTTTTAAACTATTTTTCTGTGGCTTCTCAAGATCACAGGACAGGTGTATTTTGTAATAAGGTTTCATATGCTCACTTATTTCTAGGACTAGTGCACAGATTGCTAGACTTTTTCAGCCTGAGGGCTGCATTCAAGGTTAGCCAACCCTTTTAAGAATTGCATAGGGGGCACATACAAATAGCACACATACAGCACATGCACACACACAAATTTACTGGCACACAGTGTTCCATTTTTACATTCTGAGCATGATTTAAATTCACTGACTTGAAAGTAATTGCTTTGCTTTTCTAGAATCAGGTCTGTGAAACCAATTCTAGATGAAAGCCAACAGCTTTAAGTTAAGAAAAAGCTAAGAAACCATTTTAATTATCTGGAAGAGGCAAGTTGTGGTTGCTTAAGTTAATATTGCAGAGGACCTTTCCAGTAGTGGTGCCCGCCCTGTGGAACGCCCTCCCACCCTCAAAGAGATAAACAACTATCTGACTTTTAGAAGACATCTGAAGGCAGCCCTGTTCAGGGAAGTAATGTATTTTTAATCCTTGTAGGAAGCTGCCCAGAGTGGCTTGAAAAGCCCAGCCGGATGGTTGGGGTACAAATAATAATAGTAGTAGTAGTAGTAGTAGTAATAATAATAATAATAATTAATAATAATTATACAGATGCCTACATCTGATGTAGATGGAATACTTCTGACTCTACAAAGTTGCTAATTCTTTTTGGTACTTATTTTTAATTAAGGAATTATGAAAGTGGTAAGGCATTATGTCAGTAAACAAGGGCAGATAACACCTCAACTATTTAGTCATAATGAATTTTAGTCTGGAGATTATTAGGCAAGAAACAAGGAGCAAATTTATCTATCTGTGATTGTAGCAGATGACATACTTGTGACGGTTCTTAATCTCCTAAGTGAGAAACCAGCCAACATCCAGGTATACAGCAGAAATGTGCAATCTTGTCTCTGAGGCTGCAGATGGCAGAGCCTGGTGGATTGGGGACTGCATAGATAGAAATGCATGCACACAGGCAGGCAGAGTGCACAAAATGCCTATTTCCATTCTGATTAGCAGCAAAGGAACAGATATTTTCTCCGCTGCCCAGCCGATGGCTCATTGGCTGGGTAGTGGGGAAAGATGGGCATGGATCCCCAAGGCTTTGTGGAGCATACAGAGAGCAGCAGCAGCAGGGTTTGGATAGCCTACATATGGTAGACAGTGAGTCTATGACAGAGCAGTGATTTAAATGCCACAGTCCTCAGTTACTTTAGCTGTACACAAGGGTTTGCATGCTCCCAAATGGACTTGAGGTTTTTGAACTAAAGAATTCAACATCTTAAATTCCCAAAAGTGTTTGAGAACTAATTCGAGTTGGTTCAGGCTTACAAAAACATTTTCAAGGGGCTATCCTGTCCTGTCCTGTTCATTGTACACACTCCTTTTCTCTCTCCACTCCGAATGATTCTTTATTGTGCCCCCCACCCCACCCGCCAATATGCCTTTCCTCTTTCTCATGTGTACTTTATTCCTTTCTCCATCCCATCTGAATGGCAGCTGCTGGTCTTCTGCCCTCTGATTCTTCAGGTGTTAGTGGTGGTTTCCCACGGCGTATTTTGTTCCAATTTTATCTTGGGGAAGTTTTGTTCTTTGGTAATACTGCTCTTTAGGGAGAGTTTTGGGTTTTGTGACTATGTAATGCATTGTACACTTTATCTCTTGAGAGTCCTGATTTAAACATTTAGTGCTACTATAATCTGTGGAACCCAGAGTAAATAGGAATACTCTTGTAGATAATTCTCACAATTTCATTATTTATTTATCTTTTATTTCATAAAATTTATACCCTCCTTAATTGTAGAAAAAACCCTCAAAGCAGGTTATGAAAAAGATAAAAGAATAAAATTATCACCAAAAAATTTACACCCATAATTTGAAATATGCGGAAAGTTAAAACCACAGCAGATTAGACTAAAACAAATGAACAAATTTGTTACTAACAAATTCATACTAACTTTCTAAGCATCTGGGTAGGCTGGTCTAAATAAGAATGTTTCCAGCAGGCACCAAAATAGAATGTTAAAATTATGATTAGGAAAAGTAGAAAAGAGGCATAAAGAATGAAGGAAAATGCAGCCACCCAAATTTTAGCTAAAAGACTATAATCCTATCTCTACGTACATGGGAGTAAGCCTCATTGAACTTGGTCATAGAAAGAGTATCAGTGTGTTCAGCATTATTCTCAGCATCAACTCACTCATTTTTAATAGGATATTTTGGTATGTAACATTTTAGTTGAATAATCTTTATGCATATGCATAAAAAACTATTTTTGTTCAGTTTAAGTAATATGTAGAGTTGCTCAGATTTGTTCTGTACGTGATGGTTGTTCTGTTCGTCTTGCCTTCTGAATTAAGTACAGTGATCAATTTTCAGTGGGGTTTTTTCCTTAAAAAATTGCATGTTATGAATGCAAGCCTAATGAAATCACACACACATACATTTGTGCTGTAACTTTATGTGCATTTGCACTCGTGTGAATTGGTGACCTGTAAGAGGGAAAATGGTTTAAATTGAAAACTGACAAAGCTCCGCCCTTTCTCAAAGTCTGGAAGTCATGAACTGAGGATTGAAGCATTGCTTGCCGGTAGTGCATATGAGTATGTATGCACCTGTGGACGAAGTCCAGCTCAGGCATGAGAGACTCTCTCTTGCTTCCTTCTTCATTCTCCTTGTATGAAAGAAGAGTCATTTTAAGACAGTACTAGCAGCTGTCTCCCAGAAAAAGTTTTCAGGAAGGAACAGAAAGTACCACTTCTTTCCTCTCAAGAAAACATGGTAAGAAAAGAGAAAGTGCTTCCCCTCTCCCCCTGTTTGTGCATTTATAGGACGTTGCAGTAGTGACACACTACTGGTATGTTCTGCAAAATGGCAAATATCTCTCCATTCCCTGAGACCTCTGCAAATGCAGAGGACTTGTCAGTAGTGACCACAATAATGGTGGTCAGTAGTGGTGTCAGTAGTGACCACAATAATGAGTTTTAATAGGAAGCAAAGTGAAAATTTGTGGTGTTCTGTGGATTAACTGAGCACTATCACTTTGCAAAGAAGATTAAATTATTTTGTAACCTTTCATAATGCTTTCAGCTTGGTAAAAACTGCCTTGCTAAACATTTTTGCATAAATAAAGGCGTGAGTTTTATGCAGCTAAATCTATTCAGATGCCTATTTATGTT
Source organism: Podarcis cretensis (assembly GCF_951804945.1). Classification (NCBI taxonomy): domain Eukaryota; kingdom Metazoa; phylum Chordata; class Lepidosauria; order Squamata; family Lacertidae; genus Podarcis; species Podarcis cretensis. The sequence continues at coordinate 27,552,208 of NC_137178.1, forward strand.
GTTTATCACTGCAATTAAACTTGTAAAAATGTTTGGAAGATGCCTGTTCTGAGTTTCTTCTACAGAATTATACTTAAATAACATAGTTACACAGGTAGGTAGCCATGTTGGTCTGCCGTAGTCGAAACAAACAAACAAAAAAATTCCTTCCAGCAGCACCTTAGAGACCAGCTAAGTTTGTTATTGGTATGAAGCTCATAGCAATAACAAACTTAGTTGGTTTCTAAGGTGCTGCTGGAAGGATTTTTAATTATTATTAAGTAACATAGTGAGGGTGCAGGAAGCAGCTTTTCATAACCTAAAAGAAATGCAGTATATATTAGGTTTTTGGCCTTTCCGATTTGCAAACACCGGTCATAATTTCCTTTATTCCTTCTTTCTCTGTGCTTAAGAAATGTGAAATGTTTCTTGTTAGATAGTCAGTTTTTTTTCTTCTCAAAAATCCTGGTGATTAGGTTATCTGGTAGAATTTCATAGATGGAAGTTCATAGATGGAAAGCGTTTACAGGGATAATGAGAACTGTCTTTTACTGAGCCAGGCTCAGTTTTCTCTTGGTCAGTATTGTGTACCCTGACTGGAAATGGCTTTTCCAAATGGGGCCTTTCCTACTTGGAGATGCTGTGGATTGAACCTGAGATCTTTTGCAAGGAAAGCATGTGTGCTCTGCCACTGATCTACAGCCATTCTGCCTACCCCATTGCAGCTCAGGGAGAATAAGTTGTAATGTTGAGTAATGAAATGTAATTTTAATTGTTATTGTTGTATCATGAACAATAATTTAAGAACCTGTAGTTTATTCCTCCCTGACTTTAAACTAATCTCCTTCATTTCTAAGGGGAGGAGCTCTTACTATCGTATCACTGCTTTGAATGAAATGCATATTTCATATTGGTAGTGACGCTTCTTTTGAGCTAAGAACTGCCAGTTTTAGGTAGAGAATGCGACAGAATGCTCCCCCAAATAAGAAGCTATTTGCATGTAGAAAAATGAATGTTGGGGGTTCAAGTAGGGATTTCTATTACCAGTGAACAATACAATTCTGAGTAGTTTTGGAATTAGTTTTACTGCATGAAGAGCCACTGATCTGTATTTGGCTCAATTCATGCAAATTTAAAGGATGATATGAAATTTGGAAATATTGCCCAAACTATTGTGAATTGGTTTTCAGGTGTTTGTGAATTAATCCTTGATCTAATTTCACTAGCTGCTGGTGTTTAGAATTTGGGCAGTCAGGTTTCTTTTTCCGCTGATGGTTATACTTGTAACAGCTATACAATGGTCCCTCGGGTTAAGAACTTAATTTGTTCTGGGGGTCCATTCTTAACCTGAAACTGTTCTTAACCTGAAGCACCATTTTAGCTAATGGGGCCTCCCGCTGCCGCTGTGCTGCCGCCGCACAATTTCTGTTCTCATCCTGAAGCAAAGTTCTTAACCCGAGGTACTATTTCTGGGTTAGCGGTTAGCGGAGTCTGTAACCTGAAGCGTCTGTAACCTGAAGCGTCTAACCCAAGGTACCACTGTAGTAGATTTGGGACAGAGGTTAGCAGGGAGGAGGCTGTGCTGTCCTACACCTCTCTCCTTGCTTTCTCCAGCAATGGTGGTCTCACAGTTTGAGGCTGACCCAGAAATGGGTCACTCTCGCCATTTGGCAAGTGAAGGGAGCAAGGAAGGCGGGGGGTTAGCTCACTTCTCCTTTGACAGCACTGCAAATTGGAGCGGCACTTGCTGTTGCTTCTGGCAGGCACAGTATGTGCACGAGAGCTCTAAATATGAGTAGAGGACATCAGTAAATGGAAGACATTGAAGCAGCCATTTTCAGATAAATTCTCAATTCAGAGTTGCATTTTCGTGCATTGCTTCCATTGTCAACTATAACTAGCAATGTGGAAAGTCACTCATACACACTGTTTAAAAAGAAGTACTTTTTCTCCCCCCCCCCCCAAGTTAAGTCTAGATTGCATTTTTGACAGTGTCAGACCTAGTTCAAGGAGGTGTTTCTTAAAATTGGTTATACTCCATATTGATGCTAGGGCTATGGCTGAAGGAGGCTAGATATTTGGATTAAAGCAAAATGTGGGAAAACTTTTCATAGAGGTGCTGATAAAGTTCTCCAGGCTTGATACAAGCTCTCTGAGGCGCATCTTAAAAGGGAGATGAGCTTTATGAACTCCAAAATTATTTTCTATGAGATTAAGAGATTCCTAGTTTATTCACCCAGTGATTTCCCAAACCCATTCCCATCTTTCTATTTAAATTACATTTAATGGGGTGGCTAGCAAGGAGCACCAGTGATGATTAGCCGGAATGTAATGAATGATATTTTGTATCAAGGAGAGAGATAAGGGACTCCCCCCCCCCATTTTTTCTGGTGTACTGCTAGCATGCTGTTGAAGCCACTGTGCCCTTCCATCCTATCACTTGAGCAGTTTGCCAGAGGGAATGGAAGAAGTGATCTGATTCCCCTTTTTACCTTTAGTTTATCTCTGACATGCTTCTTGACAAGAGTAACTTTAAAAGGAAAGGGTTGCAGGGCTGCTGATTTATTAATTTATTGTAAAAAAAACCCTCAAAGTGGTTTTCAAAAAGACAAAACAATAAAATGCAGAATAGTTGAATGATTTCCAAAGTTAGATTGCCTTGAAAAATTAGCTTCTTATTGATGCGGTATTAAGAACTGTGAGGTTGTCACTTCAGACAGTGCCAGGATTATTATTTTTATATTTTCTGTTTCTGTTTCTTATATGCTTTCCTGATCATGGGTTTTCTATTTGGAAATGGACGCGCACATGTTTCTAAGATTTGTAATGTAAGAAGAAATAGACTATTTGTTAGACCCTAATTTTGAGACCACATCCTTCTAAGATAAAAGTTGTAGCAGCAACATGTACCATCATGTTGAGGTGCTTTGAAACTCCATTGCTCATACAAATGTTACAGACATTGGATAGACTTAGTATATATTCTCAGACTGATTTAAGAATTATTTTTATAGATTTATGTGAAACATTGCATCTAAAAATTATTATTTTTAAGCAAATGCATTCTCCTAGAATATCCTCCACTGATTTTCCAGAAAGCATTTATGATGGGGTAAAAGCTTTTTAAATGTAGCCTTTTATATATAGTATTTGTAACAAAACTTCAATAAACTTAATTTTACCTACTAATAAGGTAGCTCATCTTTCAGTTTTTTTCTAAATAATTATTTTATAAATTATGTATTCATGGCTTGTACAGTAACATCATCAAGATATATTTTTGTGAATTGATGATTGCTCACAAAAGTCTTGGGCAAATAGGCGCTGATGCTTCTGCATATTTGATTCCAACAGCTGAACAGGGAGAGAGCTGCAGACACTGAAACCAAGTTATGTTTGTATTTATGTGCTTTGTTTATCTGAAACAAAGCTCAGTATTAGGCACCACTGGTTACTGCCAGCTGGGACCTCACACTATAGTCACAGCTGTGCAGAATAGCTAGCTAGAAAAACCAAAGAGAACAAAGATCACACAGTACTGTAAATACAATACCATATCTGTCTGATATCTTGTATTTTTTATATAAATACTAAAATGGTTAAAGCAAAACTGCAGGGAGCACTTTAGTAGTGCTAATTCACACGCTTGAAACCCTCTCCTAAAGTGTATGACCTTCCATAAGAATATGAATTCATGTGATTTGACATAATGTTTTGTCTTTGCAACAGTTTCCTAAATGGAACCTGATTTTTTGGAAATGTAGCTGAAGTTTAGGTTTAAAATATAGCTAATACTCATTTCCAGATTAGAACCTGCTCTGAAGAAAGATCTGTGTATGCAGAATGGTACTAACATAATTGCCCATGTTTCTGTTTTGTTAGTGAAATGTTATCAGTGTTAGGAGGCATGTCCACTAATCAACTTAACTCAGTTCCATTGCTGATAGGGATAAAATATAGTTTGATATGATTCTTACCTTAGAACAATATTCTGGATTTTAATTCAAATGACTTTGATGGAACTTTTGACCAGGGCAACATCCACATTTCCCTTCTTTGTGGTACCCTTTCAAATCCAGTTCAGATTTATGAGACCAGTTCTGATGGGCACGGTTGAAACAAAAATGTCAGGTAGGTAATAGAGATGTAAAAGTGCCAATAACTAGGCCTTTGGTTGGTATGTTTGACATACAATACCCTTTTAAAATGCTGCTCTTCTGGGGGTGTGTGTGTGTGTGTGTTATTGGGTTGTTGTTTTTATTCTGATTATATATGTTGTGATCTTTTCTGTGAACTGCCCTGAGACCTCCGGGTATAGGGTGTTATATAAACTCAATAAATTGGTAATAATAATACTACTAATAATAAGGCATGAAAAGGAATATAAGTTGCCTTCATACTGCCCTGGGCTTTCTGAAGTGAAGACTAAAATAAAGATCAAAGGCCTGCAGCCAAAGATTTGACTGAGAAGTTCCATCAGTATATGAAATTGAGTCCTCATTAGGAGCAATCACTTCTTAGGATTCCCTGGGCCCAGCCACCAACCTACAAAATTTCCCTCACAGGGAGGTGGGGTTTAGGATGGGTTGATTGGGTGGAGGAACTTGTAAGGCCACAGTTCACCTCCAGTCTTCACAGGAGCAAGTTGCCCACTTGAAGCTTTCCGTGGTGCTGACCTGCATCATGAGTACATGCTATAGGCATTCGGAATATCTAGCCTTGTACTACTGTTAGAGAAAGATGAGCACGTGCCAGTCAGTTCTGCCTTCTAGCTGTCGTCATACATATCCCATTGGTTACAAGGCTTCACTTACATAAATACAATACATTTTAGATGGACCTCACCTGTGATTTTACAATTGGAGTTTTTTATATAGTGCTTCTGCTGTGTAAGGTGCTTTGCAGAGTGCAGGAGGGCAGTTCCTGCCCTATAATTTGACACAGGAGAGTGGTAAGGAGTGGCAAGTTGGTGGAAAAGGAGAAGCAAATGTCATTTGAAGACATGTACAGGGAAATCAGAATGAGGAGAGGAGGATGTAAGGCTGTCGAGGACTTTCAGCATAAGAACAAGAAATTTGTGCTGGATTCAGGAGTGGGCAGGAAGCCAGTATAGAGATTTGAAAAGGGGCAGAACAGGCATCATGGCTAGTATCCATGAAAGAGGTGAATGGTTTTGTCTGTAAAGTGCTGGGGGGACGGGGACGGAGAAGCCTCCAATAAGTCAACGGAAGATCATAAAAGCAAATATTGTAGAATTTAAAACAAAATAAAAAAAATTCCTTCCAGTAGCACCTTAAAGACCAACTAAGTTAGTTCTTGGTATGAGCTTTCGTGTGCATGCACACTTCTTCAGATACACTGAATCTGTGAATCACCCAATCCCACCACCCTTCTGAGTAATACCCCTCCCCACCTTCTCACTATATAGAAGGGTCTGGTGACTTCTGTTTCAGTGTATCTGAAGAAGTGTGCATGCACACGAAAGCTCATACCAAGAACTAACTTAGTTGGTCTTTAAGGTGCTACTGGAAGGAATTTTTTTATTTTGTTTTGACTATGGCAGACCAACATGGCTACCTATCTGTAATTGTAGAATTTAGTTCAAGAGCTGACTGTAATATGAACTGGAGTTTTCACCAAGAGAATAGAGAGGAAGGGCCAAATTTTTGCCATGCTGTAAACACAGAAGCATTGTGACTTCACAGCAAAATATAGGGGAGAAAAGAGACAGATAAAAGGTTTGTGTCTATACAGCAGGGTGACAGGAGACATTGTCGACTAATAAGTAGAAAGTACAATGAGAAGGGCTTGGGTGGAAAAACCAGAAATTCAGAGTTGGCTATGCTAAGACATTAAAGCATTCAAGGACAAATATCAGGTGGGGATACAGGAGTGGATGAAGGCGTAAAAGTATCAGGTAGAGAGATGTGAAACTGGATATTGTCATTGTCATTGTAATGGGATGGGATTTGATAAGGTCTCACAGAGACAGTGTGTGGAGAGAAAGGCCAAGAATATATGGCTCTCCAGTGGAGAGAGGAAGCACTTCCACTGTGGAAATACTGAAGGAATAAGGTTGGAGTGGAATCAGCTTAGGATAAAGTCATGGCTAAAGAAATCAAGTGTATGGAAGGCAGCAGTGAATTGAAGATGGATGAGACAGAGGCATTCTGATGTGTAAGTGATTTTAATGAGGGTGATTTCAGTGACCTGCAGAGGGTGGAAGCCAGACTGGAGACAGTCAAGATTGAAGTAGTCTGAACAAGAAGTTAATGCAACATGCTCTAGTAATTGAAGGATAGGCCAAACAACAGTTTCTTGAGGAAAGGGGAGAGAGTACTGTTTTTGAATACTGCAGGAAACAAGCAAGAAGGGGTTGATAATATGACAAAGAGGAAGAATAGCAGTGCTGCGGGGGGTGTGTGTGTGTGTGTGTGTGTGTGTGTGTGTACAATTTGGAGTTGGTAGGAAAATAATAAAAGGTGCACATGGAAGGGTTAGATGAGGACACTAGTCAATTCAAGGGAGATGGGGATGTTGCAGGAGGTGTAGGAATATGGAAACCTCAAAGATTCCTATCCTTAAATTAGAAAATATGTTGACTTCACTAAGGGCTTGTGAAAATTCTAGGACCAAAACCCCCCCAATCTGCCTCAGATGAAGTGTCGGTCAGTAAGTGAAAAATATTCTGTAACTTTCAGATATTTGGGTTCTTTTATTATTCTTTTATTCTTGGTTACTGATTTACCTCAAAAAGTATTTCCTTGTGTGATGCTAATCTTTGCTACTGAATAAAGTAAATAAAGTTTACATTCTGCAAGCATATAATTAATCACTTATTCTACTGGCATTACCCCAAAGTTTCAAGTATGTACAGTATTGTTGCATCAGATCTCCCATGAGTGATTTGGCTGACTTTGTGCTGGAATATGAGAGGCAAAGTTCACGTCTTGGGGTTTTCCAATTACATGTAAAAATGCGTGGGCCTTGTATTATTCTAGTGATTGTAATATTCTGGATTATATTTGTACTATTTTTAAAAACTCTGCTCAGAGTGCTGGAAATTTAAAAGTCTTCAGGAACAATATGTAAATTTGTATTACCTCCAAAGTTCAGGCTGTAGATGAAAAGCTAAGAAAGAGTCGCTTGCCTAGTGCTTCCAATTAACTTAATGGCTAAGGCCTTCTGGGTCATAGCTCATGTATTTCACTGTCCTGCCACATCCGTCCACAAGATGGCCCACACCGCAAGACTTAGAGGTTGCAATCATACATATGGCCAAGAGTAGCAGTCCCTGCTATGACTGCATCTCCCTCAAGACTTCTTCAGCCAGACACAGGGGTGCCAATTTGAATAAAATATTAGAGGGGCACATGTAAGCCCTGCCCCACATAAATAGATCATCATGGTACGATGCACGCACACAATTTGAATGGCAATGCCCATAAACTTGGGTGGCGCTCCTCCCTCAAATATTTTATGGGGGGGGGGCTGAAGACCCCTCCTATAGGAGTTGGCTCCTATGGCCAAGCATGTGTCTCTTGGCCCCCATCTTTGCAAACTGCCAACCTGCCTGCTTTCCCTGTAAAAAAGTGCTGCTTCCTCTTTCAGCTGGGGAAAAGGTGGAGAGGAAAAGGGATTGATCCTGAATTGCTTGGCGATTGAGTCACCATTTGACCACAGCCACACAGCTGAGACATTCTTGGCTCAATTTACACTCTCCTTATGAAACAGGTCATTTTTTTAAAAAAAAATTACAGTTACAGACAATAGGCTGTGATTCAGCAGTTGAATCCATTCCTGAAAGTCATAGTGGTATTTGCATGTTAGAAATGACTTTCAGAACTGCATTAAGTGCTTTAGGCACAATCAATACATTACCCTGCATACCAAGATAGTGTATGAATCCTTGGTGCAACTGATCAGCCCCGGGAGGATGCTCAGGTGTCCAGTGTGTATGCCAGTTTGTGGTTCCATCTCCACCTTAGTCATGAGATGCCTCGAGCTATGGGCAGCAATAGGAGAGCCTCAAAAAAAGTCTAGTTTGCTCATGGTTTTGATTGTGCAGGATCCTCCTGACTTATGGGATGAGGAGGAAGGACTTAACTAGTGACATGCTCAGGCTACTTGATTACTTCCTCCTTTTATCCCATCCTTGACTCCCTAAATATCGGATGCCCTGTAGCGGGTGATGGAAATCTATTTCCCTTTGAGTATCTAGTAATTCCATGGGCTGGGTTTCAATTCTGCACTTGTTGCATTTGTGCTTTCTGGATTGTACTCACAGTTGTTTTTAATTAATGAAATAATGAATCTTCAACAAAACTGCATTTATCGTATGGATTTGTTTTGACACTGTTTGATGATAAGGGAGCATTTCACTTTGTGGCATGGTGTTTGCTAGCCGTGACAGCAAGCTCTTTATTTTCTCAGGATCTCCAAACGTGGGTGGATGGTGCTAATGAAAAAGGCTTTGTCCTTGTTTCATTTGGAGCAGGAGTCAAATACTTGTCAGAAGATATAGCACATAAATTGGCTCATGCTCTGGCAAGACTTCCTCAACGAGTTATTTGGAGGTATGTATAATAGCACAATAGCTTTGTCAATGGGTTTAAAACATTTATGGATATCCAGGACCAAGTCCATGCGTTTAAAGCATATTGAAAGCACATTTCTCATTCAAAGAATTCTGGGAATCGTAATTTGTTTAGGGTTATAGGATTTGTGGTTCTGTGAAGGGTAAATTGCACCTGCCTGCTTTTTTTTGTGGGGTGGGGATGTGCTTTGAATGGATGGTGTTTATGCAGCCCAAGTCTTGTCTAGGAGAGTGCAACACAGGCAGCAAAAAATACAAAGGAGTGGCACCGTCTATTCCAGGCGCATTCACTCACCTTTCTGTACTACCTGCCCACAGAACTTTTAAGTTGCAGTTCACAACAGGTGGGAAAGAAGTGTAGGCCAAGAAAATAACTCTTAAGGTCCAAATCAAGGGGGGGGGGTCTAAAAATGTATTGCAAATATTACATGGTTGTTTAATTTGAATTTTAACAGTCTTATTTATCATCAGTGTGTTACATTGCATGCGCTTTCTTGAACTGAAAACTGATCTGATGTATTTGGCTTTTAGCCTATTTGTGAAACTTTTAAAATCCATCACCTGTGCCTCATTTGATGCACCTGATTTTCTGCCCTTGTCCTAACCCAGGGGCAGAGAACTCCACCCTCCCATGGGCCATGTTAAACAAGTGGCCTGCCCCAGTCCTGCCAATCAGATGTTTGTGGTGCTTGCAGTGAGCCACTTTGAAACCCTGACAGTGATCTGATGCTTCAAAGCGCCATGCACAGCTATCGGCAAACCGCCAGTCAGGGCTTCCAAAGAGCCACAAGGTCTTTGTGGGCACCATCAACCAGCTGATTGGCAGTGCCTGCAACTCCCAGTTTTTGGTCCAGCCACAACTTTAGCTGCCGCACACTTCATAACATGTATTTATTTTATTTATTTCATAAGATTTATGTACCACTCAAAACGGTTTACAAAAAAGATAAAATTTAGAAAATTACAGAAAGTTAAAAACCACGATGGAAGAGAGTAAAACAAATTAAAACTCATACAAACTTTCTAAACATCTGCATAAAAGGTAAAGGGACCCCTGACCATTAGGTCCAGTCGTGACTGACTCTGGGGTTGCGGCGCTCATCTCGCTTTATTGGCCAAAGGAGCCGGCGTACATCTTCCGGGTCATGTGGCCAGCATGACTAAGCCGTTTCTGGCAAACCAGAGCAGCGCATGGAAACGCCGTTTACCTTCCCGCCGGAGGAGTACCTATTTATCTACTTGCGCTTTGACATGCTTTCCAACTGCTAGGTGGGCAGGAGCAGGGACCGAGCAACGGGAGCTCACCCTGTTGCGGGGATTCGAACCGCCGACCTTCTGATCAGCAAGTCCTAGGCTCTGTGGTTTAACCCAAAGCGCCACCCGTGTCCCTAAACACCTGCATAGGCTTGTCTAAATAAGAATATCTTCAGACACCAAAAAGAATACAGTGAAGGCACCTGCCTGATACCAGTAGGCAGGGAGTTCCAAAGTTTTGGTGCTGCCACACTAAATGATTGTCTTCTTACAGATGCGGTGCAAGTATTATGTGGCAGCTATAAAATGCCTGTTCCTCCAATTGAAGCAGTTGATTGGGTACATATGGGTAAACTGGTGTCAAGTTGTTAAGGGCATTGTATACTAATGGTAACACCTTGAACTCAGCCATTGAAGTACATCAGCAAGCAGTGCAGAGCATAGGTGTTAACATGCTGAGAAGGCGGCAACATATATCATGTCAGGTATAGGACAGGTGTGTTTCACTTGGCCAAAACAGCCTCTTGGGTAGCCCTGGCAGGTGTATTTTGGCCCGAGGTCCAGAAATTGCCTACCCTTGTCCTAACACATAAGCTATGTGTTTCTATTTTTAATGAATTGCATACTGGATTTTAAATCCTTTGATTTGCAAGTCACTTGCACAGTAGAAAAGGAGCTAGCAAATTGTTCTATAGATCTTCCTTAGAATGCATTTTGAAACTGGTTTCTTTTCTCTGTGTTAGGTATTCGGGGAAGAAACCTAGGAATTTGGGTAACAATACAAAACTCATAGAATGGTTACCGCAGAATGACTTACTGGGTAAGTAGAATTGGAAGTGATGTTTAGTTCTCTCTGCTCTTAAACACTAAAATCCCATTGTATCTTATTTGTAAAATACATTGGATTTCTAGATTTGGTATTTATTATTAAAAACCCAGGTTCTGATAGCTCAAATAGTGTTTCGGAAAGATATGTCCACTTTCTGTATTCACTTTTGGTTGTGAATATGGTTTTATTTGTTTATTATTTATTATGTCAGTATACCACCTTTTCCTCCAGGGAGATCAAGGTGGTATACGTGCTTCTCCGCCTCCCCAGTTTAACCTAACAATAACAGCCTTGTGAGGTAGTGACTGCAGTGGTCGCCCAGTGGATTTCATGACTTGAGTGGGGATTTGAACCCTGGTCTCCCAGGTCTTAGTCCAACACACTAACCACTACACCACACTGGCTCTTTTCTTTGCACTACCAAAGGTATACTAATGTTCTTAGTGGTACATCAGCTATATTATCGCTAATAATGTAGCATTTAAGGGAGATTGCCTCTCTTGGCAGTATATACACCTACTTAGCATCTGCTCTGACCATTGTTTGAAAAGTGAAGCCACTGATGTTTTTATTGCCCACACTTTGAAGCATGAAGACAGAATTTAGATCTCGTGTGTAGTTCGAAAAGTGGCTTGGCAAGCAATAGCTTGTTTCTGTGTTCTGCAGCCATGGCAACAACACTGCCACATGCACATGTCACCTGCAATGAAAAAGCACTTTTCCAAGGGAGATGGGGAAGCCCTCCTATTCCCATTCTAAGTTTATGCAAATGCCTATTTATTAAGTACATAGATACGGTATTTTATGATAAGTTAAAGTTAACATGAAGCGTTTTCTTCCCTACACCTTGCCTCTTGCCGCTTTAGGTCACTCTAAGATTAAGGTCTTCCTGAGTCATGGTGGTCTGAACAGCATTTTTGAAACCATGTACCACGGTGTACCTGTGGTGGGAATTCCTCTTTTCGGAGATCATTATGACACTATGACCCGAGTGCAGGCCAAAGGCATGGGAATATTATTAAACTGGAAGACTATTACGGAGGATGAATTATATAAAGCACTAGTGAAAGTTATTAATGATCCCAGGTAAGATTCCTTTGCTAAGCTTCCACTAATGTGGAAAAACAAGTCTATAAAGTAGTTATAGTAGCCATATGCAACTGTCCACTGAGTTTTAATGGTTGATATTTTATAGATATTTATGATTGTGTTGTATAATATCAGATGCATTTTATTTTATATTATAATGCCCTGGGCTCCTCTAAAGGAAGGGCAAAACAGAAATGTAACAATATAATAAATAGATTTCATAGATTCACCTCCAGAAAATTACATTCAGAGGTGATGAAGCAATTAATTGGGGGAATTGCATAGATGCAATATGCTGAATTAGTTCTGTTTTTCCACTTCACAGCTACAGAAAAAGGGCCCAGAAGCTGTCTGAAATTCATAAAGACCAACCGGGTCATCCTGTTGATCGAACAGTCTACTGGATTAATTACATCCTTCGTCATAATGGAGCACAGCATCTACGCGCTGCTGTTTTCACAGTCTCTTTATATCAGTATTTCTTATTGGATATTGCCGTTATTGTACTGCTTGGTACTGCCTTACTCTGCTACGTTTTGGTCAGGATAGCAAAATTTATCCGCAAGCAAAGCAAACATCTTTGGTCCACTGATGAACATGCTACCATTAATGGACATTACCAAAATGGGATACCAAATGGCAAGTATAGAAGAAATGGCCACATTAAACATGAAAAAAAGGTGAAATGAGCCAACTACCCAATGTACATTAGCAGCGAATCAGTTCTATAATTGAATTTTATAGCTGTAACTTAGTCTAACACCTACTTAAAGCAAAACAATAAACAGTTCTAACGCTCCCCTACAGTATGTAATCTTATGCGATTAAATTTTGCAGAACTAAGGAAAATCTTTAGAAAAATGAAGCACAACCTAAAATGCAAAATGTATTTTATTCTTAATACTGATGCAAAAAGTTATTCTGGCACTGAAGTTTTTTTAGAAGCCTTAATTCTCTGAAGTAATTCAATAAGTATATTTATGACTTCTCCATTTGTGAATCTACATGTGTGCGTCCCAGATAAGGAAAGGTTCACTCTTACTTGGCAACTATTCTTCCTTTTTTTCATATATTCATTCACATTTTTCCAGAGAGAACTTTGTTTTGATTCCTTGAAGTTTCACTATGTTATCTGGCAATGATGTTAAAGTCATCTTTCCTGGTGTTTGGTATATAGCAGTGAACAAACTGCAGAATCATAATGCAGCCATATAAATCATATTCTTAAACGGCACTGAAGAATATGATAACAAAACACTAATTTTGATATACTTCTTAACTCTTCCTTTCTCTTCCATTTCTTTAGAGAAAAGGAAATTGCACAAGAGTACCGTAAGCTGTAATTTTATATTTATGTATATTTTATCTTCCTTCTTCACTTTCCACATATCCATTAATTTATGCCATTGTAAGGGTGTTGTTTTATTTTGATAATTACAAGGGCTGTGTGGATAGATTAGATAGATTTAGAAAAACAAATGAAGCAGAGGGGAAAGAAAATCTGCCCCAGGCTCTTTGGAAAAGGTCTTGCCATGTCCCTTGAGCAATGCAGAATCAAACCACCTTTGGGATTTGTTACAAAGTTGAATGTCTTTGCTTTTATATTATTGCAATTAAGTTCCCCACTCGCACCCCAGAGCCATGGTGGTTCTGAGGTTCACTGTCAATAGTTCTATCTGTGTTCCTTCTGCTGGTCTGGGCCACACAATCCATGTTACATAGTTGCCAACATCAATTCTCTGAATAAATTGGAGGCTATCCTTTTTGTCAGTTACTGCTGTCTTTGTAGAGGTTTGATATCATGCATGACATTGAACCTAGGAAACCTAGTTGGAATGTTTGTCTCTGCCCACGCCCATAGCTGCCCTTCTGCACAACACTTTCAATCACTGTAGCCGATACCAGACTTTTCTGGCTTTAAACAGAGAATGGGAACATAGGGCGTTGAGCAAATATCAGGACGGTCCTATTGAACCAGTGTTGGCAACTATGAGTTTATTAATTTCCATGTCATTCTGTTTACTTGGAATTTGCACTGCACATGTTGTGAGTGTCCGCTGTATTTATTTGCAGTTTGAAATCCCATGTCTTAACAGCAGGGGCTGGGGGCGGGAAGTCTCTACTGAGTGTTGTTCACTAACATGGGAAGAGTTCTGAACAAAACAGAATGCTAAAAATCATCTTCATACACAGTGACATGGCATTCCATTATCATCCCATCAGGAGCCTCTATCTTGTAGCAATAAAGTAGCATTGCAAATGTGCTTCTAATATTCAGTACAGGACAGTTGTACTGCCTTTCCAAATACTTGAAGAAAAAATGATATTATCAGTAAGTCTGTTAGCTTTATCTTTTTACAATCCTATCAATATGTGGCAACTTAAAGGAACACAAAGAGGCAATGAGTGTTGGGAAAGTGACAGGACCTAGAGTGTATGAATGAGTTGGTTTTAATGTTTTTCTTATTGATGGTACACAAGCACTGACCGGATGATTAAGAATAATTTAATCTCCACTGTGATACAACTTAAGCAATAAACATGGATTTAATATAGAAACAAATAGTTGGAAGCACATCTTTATTCAAACACACTTGTCTGTTTATGTGTATACTTAACAGCTATACCCTTTGTGTGCATGGCTAATATCTGTTAGGTTTTATATTCTTGTGTGCGTATGTTCTGTATATACACTCAGTCACACATTACATAACACAGTTGAAAAGAAGAAATGCTCCTATTTCTTCATGCCTTTGGTCCACCGTCAGTTTAATAAAATGGGCTCACTTAAGTCTGCAACATTGTGTTCTAGTACAGTGCAGTTTTTCATCATACGGAAATTCTTGGACATTGCTCACTGTGTGAAAAATAAAGCAAGAAAAGAATCAGTGTGGTACTAATATTGAAGTTATTTAGATTGAGGAATAGCTAATTTCCAGAAAATCTTCCAGGTATCTCTATCTTGTACCTAGTTTGTATGCTCCCTAACATACCGGACACTTTTTATTCTAGATATGTTTGTAGACGAGACCACTCGAGATATGTTTGTAGAAGTAAATCCCTACTGGGAGTAATGGAAGCTAGGGTTGATTAGTGTAACTATTTAGGAAGAGCTACTTCGACAAAAACTTCCTTGTGTTTATTAGATGTGTCTGTGAGGAACACTGTTCATGTGAATTGGCTACCGTGAATATCCCCAAAAGGCACATCATGATCTATGTGAGAAAATTCACCCAGCTTGTCACGTGCACAGCAGCAACTTGTCCTTTTGGCAACCAGTTGTCACAACTGATTTGCAACAAATGTTTTCACATAACCTCAAAGTGGTTGCTATAGAGTCCTGTTTGCCCCCAAAGTTTTGATGATCTTGTAGTCCTTAGTATTATACCTTCACAATAAATTGGTTGGGAGAGACTCTCATGAGACTGCTGTTCCCAAATAATTAATTTCTTAGTACAGTAGTCCCTTGGGTTAAGAACTTAATTCGTTCTGGAGGTCTGTTCTTAACCTGAAACTGTTCTTAACCTGAGATACCACTTTAGCTAATGGGGCCTCCTGCCGCCACGCAATTTCTGTTCACATCCTGAAGCAAAGTTCTTAACTCAAGGTACTATTTCTGGGTTAGCGGAGTCTGCAACCTGAAGCGTCTGTAACCAGAGGTACCACTGTATAGTTAAGAAAGTTAACTTGCCATGTAATTTTCCTGAGTTTGTTTATTATCTATTATTTTATTTCATAAAAATTATACACCACCTGATTGTTAAAAACCTCAGAGTAGTTTACAAAGGGAATAAAACAATGAAAGCTGGGTGTTGGCATTTCACCCAGCTGTTTCTTTTTCTCCTCATTTCCCTTCAGGGAAAGATGATCCTTCAGAAACCTCAATGGGAGCAGTTCAGGAACAGCAAATTCATTTGAGCCATTGTCTTTCATATGATTTTTATAAATCAAGATTGCATCTTGTCAGCATTATTGGGTGATAGTGTAAAATTAGCGTTGCTCAGTTTGAATAGTGAAGATGGAGTTAATTTTTCTGCTATTCA
This sequence comes from Podarcis cretensis, assembly GCF_951804945.1. Classification (NCBI taxonomy): domain Eukaryota; kingdom Metazoa; phylum Chordata; class Lepidosauria; order Squamata; family Lacertidae; genus Podarcis; species Podarcis cretensis. Next base: position 27,567,998 of record NC_137178.1, read on the forward strand.
GTGAATTAAAACCCGTGTTACCTGAGTACTCGGAGAGGTGCTTAAAATAACTGAATAAACAGAAATTATGACACGCATTTAACTAAGCTGCTTTTGTATTGGCTCCAGAAGAACACACAACATTTTATAACGCGCACAAACAAACAAATAGTTTAAAACACACAATTCCACATTGACATTGCTGTTTAGCTCAAATGTATCAAATTGTGTCTTTCAAGTTAAAGTTCATTTAGAACTGCGTGTTCTGAGAACGAAGGAATGTGTTCAAAGCAAGTGATTATGTACTTAATGTGAATTTTCATGCCTTGTTTAAAAAGTCAGATTAATGTAGGAATGGGATTAAACAGAATTCTGAGGCCTGTGAAAGCAAAACAAAGCAAAAATAGACTATCCCCACCCTGAAGAATAGATTTTTTTGGTCAACTTCATGACAGAAGGCTAAACTTTATATGAATGTCAATTGGTAGTATAGTGTGTGGGCGGGGAGTGTATTTATGCATTTACACATGCACATTAGTACTTTTTGGTAATGCTACTCACTGGTACAGAGTTCCATCACTTTGGGGGGGAGGGGGTTGTGCCTGTGGCGCTTATATGAAGATGTGAGTACCAGCACCTCATTTGTTAAATGCACAGAATGTGTGTATGTAAATTTTTAGTCCCCACAGGGTGTGAAGAGACGAGTTGGTCCATTTATTCAAAAATAAAATACATGCAGCTTCAAGTGATAAGCATCATATGTAGCTTGATCTGCCAATGTGTGCATTTAAAATAGCTGAAGGGAGCTCCAGTACTTGGACATATTGGCATAGTGATGCCATTGTATTGATACATTTGTGCTTTGAAGGGCTTTTCCCCCCCATTTCAAGGTAAACAACTTTTAGCACTGGAAGGATTATATAACAAGACAACGTGTCCTCAGTTTTCACATGATAAATGGTGTTTCTATATGGTAAGATGGAAAGCTATGTTTGGAAAATTACTGACAAGTGGATTTTTAGGATGTGGGTACAGATTTTTAAAGCTGATATAGTTATGCTTTGAAGACATATTTAGCACATGTACATTGAGGAGGAGACTCCCAAGGCTTCAGAAATGGTGGAACCCATGGGCTTTTCTATTCAAGGCTTGGTTTGCACACATTTTATGAGGTATAAAAAACCTAGAATAAAACACTGATACAGTCTAGGGGCTAAGTGAGTTGAAAGAAGACAGAACCGCTTGACTCAAGACTGTTTTTCCTCTCATGTTCCCGGCCACTTTCACAAGGAGAAATCTACTTTTTGTTTTCTGTACACCAAAATAGAACTATGTCTATTTCGACAAGTATTGGTGAGGTGGCTGGGCTTGCATTTTGCCAGTGAGTTGGGGTTTGATGGTCCCAGATCATTATTGATATATAGCCTACTATATTTTGTCTAAATGGCAGTTATTGCTGAAAAAACTACCTTTCAACGATACACACTACCGAACGGGAGCAGCACAGATATTCCTGTATCGGCAAGTTCAGGAAACGCAGTAACGGAGTAATTTTGGGGAAATCCCACTTCCAAAAATGTATCTTGGATGGTCCTATCACACAGCAGTCCAGTGAGTTTTTGCACAAGACAACTTTGTAAATTGTAAATGGGTTTCATGCCTACTCTCGTGTCTCTGTTTCTTCAGCAGAAATGTAGCTTACAAATTTTGACTAAGCAAATGTAAAATCAACCTTGGCTTAACTATTAATGAACCTTGGCAGCAGTTCAGGTGTCAGTCCTTCACAAGGTGCTTGCATCCTGCACTGTTTTTGAATGACTGTTACAGCTCACCATTTGGGCACCTGCATATCAGAGGCGAGCTGCATTAGGCATTCAAAAATCCTGCACAATCACCTTGTGGCAAATTGTTGTGGATCTTCTGCCTGCAAACATGTAAGATTCAAGCCTTTTTGGCATTTGGTTACAAGTGTCACCACAGCATTATAATACACCAACAAACCAAAAAGTTGTAAGAGGTAATATATATATATATATATATATATATATATATATATATATATGAGTTTTACCTATAAAATCCATGATCCCGTTGTACAGACTTTGTGACCCACAGATTGGGAAACATTGATCTGCAGAACAGAAGAATAATGAAACACATGCAAACCCTTTCATTGTCTTACATTAAGTATTTGATTTGTCCGTAAGAGGAGGGAACAAAAGCACTATGAATGACGTTACTTCAGTATCTCATGAGGAAAAAGTGGACTTATTCTCTACATGTTTCCATCATGGGTACTTAACATGAGTTAGAGTTAGCAGTACAGAATTCTGCATGCACTTTTGAGAAGTAAAGAACCCAAATACCCAATTCCTGATTTCATAAATTATAAGGTACAGTGGTACCTCGGGTTAAGTACTTAATTTGTTCCGGAGGTCTGTTCTTAACCTGAAACTGTTCTTAACCTGAAGCACCACTTTAGCTAATGGGGCCTCCTGCTGCTGCCGCGCCTCCGGAGCACGATTTCTGTTCTCCTGAAGCAAAGTTTGTAACCTGAAGCACTATTTCTGGGTTAGTGGAGTCTGTAACCTGAAGCGTATGTAACCTGAAGCATATGTAACCTGAGGTACCACTGTACAATTGTGAGGTCCATGCCCTGAGAGGACTTCATACACTTAAGTCAGGGCTGAGGAGCCTTAGGCTCAGGGACCAAGTCTTGCCCTCCAAGGCTATCTGCCTAGGCCTTGGGGTCCTCCTCAGCCATGCACCCTACTGATGTTGTTTTGGATATTTTCTTAGAGTTTTTGACTGGCTGGAATGTGTACTTGAATTTTGATAATGTCTGTAGCTTGCTTGGATGGGGAGATAGAGAGGGGTGTGTGCCTGCGTGTGTGAAAACTAGCCTTTTGTACAAAGATACCATTTACATTTTACGTTAATTGTTCCACCTAGTTTTGCCTCTGGCTCTGCCCATATCTGGCAATGGCTGATAAAGGTTCACCGCCCTGCGTTTAGTGGTTGTATAGAAGAACCTCACCAGCTGTGACTTTTGTCATCCTAGTGTTGTATTGATAGAACAAGCTGAAGGGGACATCCTGTGCTGCCTGTCCACTTTCACACGGAGAAATCTATTTGCTGTTTTCCCTACTTCAGCCCCCCAGAAGCTGCTATGGAGGCTTCCTCCCACCTTCCAGCTCATATTCTGGCAAGTACAGAAGTTTATGGGAGGAATGTGAAGAAGAAGCCCTGTTATGCTAGTAGACACCACCTTATACTATGTTGGAACTCACCCCGAATCTGATTGAATTTTCCTATATTCTTCTATACCCCAAGTTTCTACAGTGTCCCATCTTCGTTCCGGAGGTCTGTTCTTAACCTGAAACTGTTCTTAACCTGAAGCACCACTTTAGCTAATGGGGCCTCCTGCTGCTGCCGCGCCTCCGGAGCACGATTTCTGTTCTCCTGAAGCAAAGTTTGTAACCTGAAGCACTATTTCTGGGTTAGTGGAGTCTGTAACCTGAAGCGTATGTAACCTGAAGCATATGTAACCTGAGGTACCACTGTACAATTGTGAGGTCCATGCCCTGAGAGGACTTCATACACTTAAGTCAGGGCTGAGGAGCCTTAGGCTCAGGGACCAAGTCTTGCCCTCCAAGGCTATCTGCCTAGGCCTTGGGGTCCTCCTCAGCCATGCACCCTACTGATGTTTTTTTGGATATTTTCTTAGAGTTTTTGACTGGCTGGAATGTGTACTTGAATTTTGATAATGTCTGTAGCTTGCTTGGATGGGGAGATAGAGAGGGGTGTGTGCCTGCGTGTGTGAAAACTAGCCTTTTGTACAAAGATACCATTTACATTTTACGTTAATTGTTCCACCTAGTTTTGCCTCTGGCTCTGCCCATATCTGGCAATGGCTGATAAAGGTTCACCGCCCTGCGTTTAGTGGTTGTATAGAAGAACCTCACCAGCTGTGACTTTTGTCATCCTAGTGTTGTATTGATAGAACAAGCTGAAGGGGACATCCTGTGCTGCCTGTCCACTTTCACACGGAGAAATCTATTTGCTGTTTTCCCTACTTCAGCCCCCCAGAAGCTGCTATGGAGGCTTCCTCCCACCTTCCAGCTCATATTCTGGCAAGTACAGAAGTTTATGGGAGGAATGTGAAGAAGAAGCCCTGTTATGCTAGTAGACACCACCTTATACTATGTTGGAACTCACCCCGAATCTGATTGAATTTTCCTATATTCTTCTATACCCCAAGTTTCTACAGTGTCCCATCTTCGTTCCGGAGGTCTGTTCTTAACCTGAAACTGTTCTTAACCTGAAGCACCACTTTAGCTAATGGGGCCTCCTGCTGCTGCCGCGCCTCCGGAGCACGATTTCTGTTCTCCTGAAGCAAAGTTTGTAACCTGAAGCACTATTTCTGGGTTAGTGGAGTCTGTAACCTGAAGCGTATGTAACCTGAAGCATATGTAACCTGAGGTACCACTGTACAATTGTGAGGTCCATGCCCTGAGAGGACTTCATACACTTAAGTCAGGGCTGAGGAGCCTTAGGCTCAGGGACCAAGTCTTGCCCTCCAAGGCTATCTGCCTAGGCCTTGGGGTCCTCCTCAGCCATGCACCCTACTGATGTTTTTTTGGATATTTTCTTAGAGTTTTTGACTGGCTGGAATGTGTACTTGAATTTTGATAATGTCTGTAGCTTGCTTGGATGGGGAGATAGAGAGGGGTGTGTGCCTGCGTGTGTGAAAACTAGCCTTTTGTACAAAGATACCATTTACATTTTACGTTAATTGTTCCACCTAGTTTTGCCTCTGGCTCTGCCCATATCTGGCAATGGCTGATAAAGGTTCACCGCCCTGCGTTTAGTGGTTGTATAGAAGAACCTCACCAGCTGTGACTTTTGTCATCCTAGTGTTGTATTGATAGAACAAGCTGAAGGGGACATCCTGTGCTGCCTGTCCACTTTCACACGGAGAAATCTATTTGCTGTTTTCCCTACTTCAGCCCCCCAGAAGCTGCTATGGAGGCTTCCTCCCACCTTCCAGCTCATATTCTGGCAAGTACAGAAGTTTATGGGAGGAATGTGAAGAAGAAGCCCTGTTATGCTAGTAGACACCACCTTATACTATGTTGGAACTCACCCTGAATCTGATTGAATTTTCCTATATTCTTCTATACCCCAAGTTTCTACAGTGTCCCATCATTCATCTTTATTTCTTTATTTCTTTTCATTAGTTCTTTATTGTAATTAAGTGTTTTGTGGCTTTGATACATTTATTTATCTTTGCTACCGTAGGCCTGATGCAGTCAAAATTGAGCAGTCTTCGCTGAAATAAAAACGAAAGGACTTGAAAGTGCCAAATACTGGATGGATCACAACCATTTTGAGATACCCTTATTTAAAAACACATTAGCTAGCTTAGAATCTCCCAAGGTTATTTTTTAATTCCTCAGGGGTAGGCTTAACCCTGGTCCTCACATTCCTTCAGTATCATGCTCTCTCTGCTGTGTTATCTCCTAGGGCTTTTAAAAAATTAGCATTTGTCAAGTATCACTTTTCTATTGTAGAAAAAGATTTGGAGACCTACTTCTGTCCGACAAGGAGTAAGACATAATTCAATGTATTATAATATTCAAAACCATCAGATATATTTTCAAACTATAATGTGATTTTAAAACAATCCTTCAGATAGGTCTAGGGGTTTTTTGTGCTAGTACCTGTGAAGTTTATTTGGGTGCTGGTGAGAGAACTAAAGGGTATTTGTTTCTCTCCTTGTGGTTTTTGTGGGTAACAATTTTATGATGAAGATGGGATAAGTTGTACTGGTGCCCTTGCGCAAGTAGACTACAATGTTCCAGAGGGATGGGGGCAGGTTCTAGGGAGTAAGGTGTGTAGGGGGACAATTACAGGCATGTGTTCTCCACAATTGGCACCAAAGATCACAGAGATGATAAGTAGTTGTTTGAACAGGAGTGGATGAATGGGCATATAGCACAGAGGCAGATGGATACGAATGTCTGGAATTTTCTGAGCAGGCACCATGAGTAGAACTAGCAAAGAACTCAGAACAGACAAGAACAAGACAGTAAGTTACATTATCATTCCCCTAAAGCACTGTTTTTGGAGAGCCCTGTTAAAATAATCTCTGGTTGAAAGCTAGACCTGCTGTCACAAAACAGCTCCTTTCCCACCCTGCATTTTAGTATACATGCAGGTCTCACTATCCTAATGCAATGCATTCTCAGGCAAGTGTTCACACAGTGAGTTAATGATTTCCCTTGATGCCTATGGGAAAATTTATAATGTGTTCCCGACCATGGAATTTTGACACCAAAATGATGGAAAAACCCTGGAAAAATCTCCAAAACATTGCAAAAGGAATAGGAGGAAGGAAAACATGCTCTTATTTGTCTGATCTTGCTTGCTGACTTCCACCATGGTTTCTGGTGAAACAGCTGCCCCAGACCAGCAAAATACAAAAACTAAGGCTTGTTTAAGACTACTGATTTGTTCACAGTACTACACACAGGTCCGGCTGTTTGAATATTTGAATCTGCTGTGTGCATAGTGAGGTTGGGTATGAATTCCTCATGTTTGGCTAAGTGAATTTTCATACAACAAGCATTTGGATAGTGGGAGCTGCATGTTCAGCAGTCAGGGGAAATGTTTCAAGGGTACACTGCAATGTTGTTTTTAAACATACAAATCTCTGAATGGTTTTAGGCATCTTCGGCTCAGGCACTTTGGAGAGATCCTGATTTAGATGAGAAGAGCCCTGAATCTGTCTGAAGCTGCCCTGCTACAGTTCTTCAGTTGGGATTCATCCATATCTTTTACCTCCAGCAGTTCCATAAATTACAGTATATCCACTAAATGCTAAGATAAAAAGACATGGATTCAATTTTGCAAGTGGCTTTGGGTTACGTTTTGTAAAGAAAAGCAATTAATGAGTGCAATAAATAATACAGGTGTACCTTGGAAGTTGGAACAGAATCGATTCCGGAAGTCTGTTTGACTTCCAAAATTTTCGCAAATCAAAGCTTGGCTTCTGCAGCCAATCAGAAGCCATGGAAGCACTGTCGTACGTTCAGGTTCCAAAAAAATTTCGCAAACTGGAACACTCACTTCCAGGTTTGCGGCATTTGGGAGCCAAAATATCCTGAGTACCAGGAGGTTCAGGATCCAATTTATGATTCTCATAACTTATCCTGGGTCTCATACTCATTAAATGGTTGCTTAATGTACTTTCTCAATTTCCTGAAAGATGCAGGATACAGGTGTGAATGAATCAGGGTGAATGAAAGGGCAGAGCACTCAGTGATGCCATTCCTATGCTCCAGCACCCCGCCCAATCTATGGGAACTTATTAAAAAGTTATTTGTGCTCCCACTTTGGTTTTGTCCAAGAGAGTTTTGACTTCAGTTTGCAAACATAATATATTTAAAATGACCTAATTTATACAGGGATGTGGGTGATGCTGTGGTCTAAACCACTGAGCCTCTTGGGCTTGCTGACCAGAAGGTTGGTGGTTCAAATCCCCATGACGGGCTGAACTCCCGTTGCTCTGTCCCAGCTCCTGCCAACCTAGCAGTTCGAAAGCACACACAAAAAAAGTGTAAGTAGAGAAATAGGTACCACTCTGGTGGGAAGGTAAACGGCGTTTCCGTGTGCTGCTCTGGTTTTGGTGTTTCGTTGCGCCAGAAGCAGCTTAGTCATGCTGGTCACATGACCCAGAAAAACTGTCTGCGGACAAACGCCAACTCCCTCGGCCTGTAAAGTGAGATGAGCGCTGCAACCCCAGAGTCGTCTGCGACTGGACTTAACCGTCAGGTGTCCTTTACCTTTACCTTTGAATTTATACAGAGTGTGTACTGGCTGTTTGGAAGGAAGCCAGGCCCTGTTGCTCCTGGTCAGCAAGAACAATTATCACTCTTGCTTCTGACTTCGGGGGCAAAAGAAATAATTCTTTTGTCAGTGATACAAAAGGATGCAAGTTATGAAAGGCAATAACAGACAATACTTCCTGGACAGCTCCCTTCTCACAAGGCAGCTGCAAAGGTGGCTTTTAGATTCCTTGAAAATACTTTGGAATGAAGGTTGAAGCTTCCTGGTCTGTTTACAAAGGTATTGGCTAATATTAATATTAGAAGTCTGTAACATAGGAACTGTAACATAGGAGTTTGTAGTGGTGATCTGATTTCTTTGCTGCCTACTTGCAAAGGAGGTGGACCTGCTAGTGGTGCTGCTTCGGAGGAGGAGGAGGAGGAGGAGGAGGAGAAAAAGAATAAAGAATAGTCGGAAGAATCTGACAACGATAAGGGCTTTGGTCTCCTTATCTAAGCTGACTTTTTGCACTCTTAATAAAAATACAAGCATGTAAAATGGGGACCAGAAGAAAGTTTCCCAATCGCAGTGCAGGTATTGTAGATAAGTGGCTCCTTTCAGTAAAGAGATTCTCATCTCACCCCTTCGCATGTGTGTGCACAAAGGCATTTATCATTGTGTATATAAATATGCAAGACCTTTGATGTGCATGGATCATAAACAGGTTGATAGTGCAGTCCTGTAGAGCAGTGGTTCTCAATTAGCTAAGTACTGCAGACCCCCTGTTTTTCAAAAGCCAAGCCATGGAGCCCCTAGTTTTGAAAATTTCGATATCTCTGTGGTAGTTTTTGTTATGGGAATGGTGCCATGGACCCCTTGGGGGTCCGCAGACCACCAATTGGGAACCACCATTGTAGATTTTGCCTCCTCTATTTTCCCTCTGTAGATGGGAAGGTGAATACGTCACACATATTGTCTTAAACAAGGCATGCATGTTAAACATTGAATGGCTGATTACAAGAATAGGTACAATACACATTAGCCAAAAGACTCCATTAGTTCAGTGTGCTTAAGGTCACTTTCATGTTTCCTGGGCATTTGGCTCCCTGCCCTGCAATGCAAATCACTTTCTGGAAGGGTCGATTTGAAGGCACCTACATGAGGTGACAATCTGCTGGCTAAAGACAAAAAATTAAATTTTCACTGTGTAGGCTCAACATTGTGAGGGCATGCAACGTAGCTTTTTGGAGTACAGCCAGAGTATATTCTTTTGATTCATCCCATATGTATTGCATACTACTGCCAGATATAAGTGAGGTTCAGTAAGACTTTCCAGCTGGTGTGCCAGTGCCAGTCAACATTTAAACCATCAAATAATATAGGTCTCAAAAATAAATATAAATTGCACACATGCTTTTCTCTTCTCCCCTTTGCCTTTTGTGTGGACCCTTAAGATGCTCAGACAATGGACAATAGAAGCAGAAACTGTAGCTTATGTTCAAGAGCTTACAAAGACCAGGATTATTAAGCCTGCAAAAGAGATGCAGAGTGATCTCATTGAGGTGTTTATAAAGGGCATAGTGAAAGCTGAGCTGCGTCTCCATTTTCTTTGTTGCATAATAGAGGAAAGGAGGCACCTTTTGATGGGCACAAAAAGGGAAGAAGGCTCGAAGGACGGAAAAGAAATGCCTCCTTACACAGCATGTGGTTAATAAGACAGCTCACTTAAGACATAATAGCAGAGAGGATTGTACAGGGAACACACACCACGCAAGTCAGATTTTAGCCACAAGCCCATTGCAGCGCCATAACATCCTACACTTGGGGAGAAGGAGAAGCATCCTTCCATTGCGCTCCTTGAGGCTGCTATTTTCAGTGTTAATGCATAGCTTTCATGTGGGGCTGGTTTTGAACAAACAGCCCTCCAGCTGGAAAACTATCCTTACAGAACAACTTTGTTAGCTCAGTCCAGCTTCTTTGGGCTGCCATCCCAAGGGGCAGCAGGAGGAAGAACCCGCCTGATCCTGCTCACTGCCAGGCTTGCAGCAGCAGGACAAAACTGAAATTAGAGCAATGTTCTTCTGCTCCTTCCCAGTCTTCTTAGGAACATAGGAAGCTGCCATATATTGAGTCAGACCATTGGTCCATGCAGTTCAGTACTGTCTGCAATGACTGGCAGCAGTGCTCAAGGGTTTCAGACAGGAGTCTCTTCCAGCCCTACCTGGAGATTGAACACGGGACCTTCTCCATGCAAAGTCACTTCTCTCTCACTGAGCCAGCCCCCCTTCTCGCTCCATGTTGGGAGTGAAAATACATATGTCAGACACAGGCCTAATATATACTTTCCCCCATGTTAAAGGGATGTTAGGAAACTGGCATGTTTGGGTCTATAGACTTCAACCAATCTACCCTCAGCACTTTATAACTCCTTTTGATCCCAGAGCTCTGATGTCAGGGGTAAGGTCTCCCTCTTGGAAGGTAGGCATCTCTTTGCCTTCAGAGAGGGAGATCCAAAACATTCTATCCTTCCAGGGACCATAAGGTTGAAGGCCCGGTTCAGTCTCAGAATATGGAATTTTTGTTTCAGCCTGTGCATTCATTTCTGTTTCCTTCTAGCATTCACATAGGAAAAGGATCTTGTGAATTTCAAGGAGCCCGCAATAAGTAAAACATTGTTTAACCGAGATAACAGTAGGAAAACTCTGGCCAGATCCTTTCAAATAAACATTCATTATTGGTTTTAGCAGGTAAAGTACTGGCAGACTGATAAAGCAGCCATTAATGAAAATGCCACAGGCAAATGAAACCATTTTTATCAACTGTCAGGCAAAGGTTGCTTCTTGTATGTGCAAAATAATTTGGACACTTTAAGCAATGTTTCCCCTCCTAAAAAAGAACAAAATAGAAATCTCCTTATGCTTATAAACAATGGCTTCGATCCAGACTTAGACATGTTTATTGTGGACCCATTGAAGGCTAATTTCAGTCCTAATGATTTTGGCGGGTCTTCTCTAAGCATAACTTAAGTTGGATCCAATCCTGGAGGATTATGTTAAATGTTTGGAAATATTTACTTCCAGCTGGGTCATCGTCTAAGTGTGCAGGTGCAAAGAGGAATTAACACCACAATGCTCTGAGTTACAGTTGTTATTTCCTGGCGGTGATTTATTTAAGCGAGAGTATTTTTCATTCAGCACACCAATATGGGTCACAACCTGCAAGAGGCAGGTAAAACCAAGTCTTACATTACCTATTTCATGGAGCTTCATGATGCATAATTAGGGCTGTGTGCATGTTGCCTCTTGAAATTCTCCTTATTTGTGGTCAAAGAAACGGGGGGGGGGGGATTTCACCAAATTTCTTCTTGGGGGAGGCAGAATTCTTATATTTCTCAGGGATGTGCCCCAGCACAGCTCCTCTCCTCTGGTATTTCTGTGCTTCCACAATGCCCGAGGACCTAGCATCATTTCAGGGTTCTGTGGAGGGAAAATGGTGGCCACCCAAAGGAAAAGAAAAGTGCACAAGTACCTGCTTTTTCTAGAAGGGAGAGAAAAGAAAATTTCAGGATTTGTCTCAGAAAAATGTTTTCTGGGAAGTTTTGGCTCAGCTCTACTCAGAATGCTCCACGTAGAGATATTTTCTAATATCTGAGCATATATAGTGCATTTTATGACTTATGCTTATGTCAGAATGAATCCACTGTTTCCGATGTGGTTTAAGATACATTGGGCTCACAATGCAGTGCAAACACTGATCCTAGTTCAACTGGAAATAGTTCTTCCTTGGGGTTATTGTGGTTCGAGGACCCGACCCCCGCGAAGTAAAATGAAGACACGGGGACACGTGATATAAGGTTAATGGGCTAGAAAAGGCCACAACTTTATTTATTACAGCAATGAAAAGGTATTGGCTTAGGCATTGGATCGCGAAACAAGTGGGTTTATTCACCAGGGGTTCATCACCTGTTGATGCTAATCCAACTATAGGCTCACCCCTGATGTCACCGAGGGTCGTGCCATGGCCTCCCGCCAAGCAGGCTTCGGACGGAATACACGACCGCCAGATTCCATTAACGGAATACCCCTAGAAATTGAAGGCATAGGCGATGGCCACACCTAGCACTTTGACACACCACAACACATTATTCCAATGCCTAACCTACCCACCAATACCACCAAAAAGTTGTGACGATTGCTACGAGGTAGGCGAAAAAACCAAAAAGCCTAATGCCAAATGGAAAAACTCCTACCAGGCCCCCCGGGCAATCAGGGCGACCAACCTAAGGTCCATAGCAAGGCCAATGACCTAAGCCCTAACTCAAAGGGAGTGGAGGGTGGGTGACTCGCCCAGGACGACAAAGAGAAATGAGGCCGGGGGGGAGGCTGGCACTGCAGCATAAAGGCTGCTGGACACGCCCCCCCATTGCACCTGGTTGGACGGCCACCGGGGGGGCGTGAGTGCCAGCCAGGTGAGCTGGAGGCAGTGGGCAACGCCCCCTGCTAGGAGCGGTGCTCGGGCTCCCGTCCACAACCACTCCCCTCTCTTTCAGGGAGGAGAGTCCTTGTTATTCAGTTTTTGGTTTCATGCTGGCCTGCATTTGCCCACGTAGTATATTATAATTAAACTTTATCTCCATTACAGAAGTCTGGATTGCCCGCACCAGATAGTCCTGCCCACAGATTCAACCTGAAACAACCCCCCCCCCCCAGTAATCTTATTAACCACCACAGTGAAACCTGAAATGGACAGAATTATCTCTACCACAAAAGCAATTTGATACTTATCCTCCAGTATTATTATCTCCTCACACTGTTTCATATTTATTACAGATTTTCCTTTTCCTAAAAGATCTGGGGTCATTGCACGGACAGGCGGAGTCCCCCCAACCGCCAGGCAACCCCCGAGTGGAGTAATGACTCAAGACAACGTGCTATGGGATTAAAATTGGCCACAGCTTTATTAAGTTTTAGATGTGGGGAAACCTTGGCTCAGGCATTGGGCATTTATCCTTCCCAGTCCCCAGCTGGGGGGTTATCCAGAATGTGTGGTGTTGGACTGGCTCTGGAGAACATATGTTCAAGCAGATAGCCCGTCCCCTGTTTCGCCGCCGTTGGAGGGGTAAGCAATGACAACCTCTCAGCTTATGGCCAATACCTCCCCTCAAGACCCCTTTAATGGGGAACCCTGGTATCACCGCCGCAAGGGGGGCATGGGTCACCACTTCACGCCCCTCCCCCCCCATTTAGGAAGATAGACTAAAGGATTATGCCCAAGGCCTGAAACCGCCAAAGTTGTAACGTTTTGCTACGGGAAAGGCAAAACCTGCCAGTGCAGGAAAGTTCCTTTCCGGCCCTTCAACAGCGACCCTGACGTAGCAGCACCTGTGAACCTGTGAAGAAGGGTAAAGGTAAAGGGACCCCTGACCATTAGGTCCAGTCGTGACCAACTCTGGGGTTGCGGTGCTCATCTCGCTTTATTGGCCAAGGGAGCCGGTGTACAGCTTCCGGGTCATGAAGAAGAGGTTAACTTGCAAAAGAAGACTTAACTGAGGGAGGGGAGGGTGGGAGAAGCTCTGGAGCCAACTGCTGCTTCTCAGGTAAGATTCACCTACTGTTGTGTGGGCAGGGTGGTCCCTCCCTTTACCTGGCCAAACCCCTGGCAACGCCTCCCCAGGTGGGATTGGGCGATTGGCTGAGGTAGGCAGAGACCTCCAGGTATCCAGCCTGGGAAGGATGAAGCCAGCCTGAACTACCAGGAGTCGCACTGGGATCCGGGGGGCTGTGCACAACCACACAAAAGGTGCCCCCCTGTGAACTGCCTTGAGATCTATGGATGAAGGGCAGTATACAAATAGTAGTAGTAGTAGTAGTAGCAGCAGCAGCAGCAGCAGCAGTAGTAGTAGTACAAAGCTTTTTAAAAATATAAATCCAGATATAATTTATTTCAAAAATTATGCTATGAAGCCTCATGAGTACCAATAGGCTTGCCATATGTCAGGAAAATTCCTGGCATGCCCTGGTTTCCGGGTGTAAAAATAGCATGGGGGGATTTTTGCCAAATTGGCAAAATGTAAAGGAAAATCTGGATGTATGGCAATGGTGAAACAGCTCCAAAAGCTTTAAAACCACTATTTTTTTTGGGGGGGGGGGGTAAAAAAGGTCAAGGTACCCCTGCCCGTACGGGCCAGTCTTGACAGACTCTAGGGTTGTGCGCTCATCTCTAGAGGCCGGGAGCCAGCGCTGTCCGCATCTGGCGAGCCAACACAGCACACAGAACGCCGTTTACCTTCCCACTGGTAAGCAGTCCCTATTTATCTACTTGCACCCGGGGGTGCTTTTGAACTGCTAGGTTGGCAGGCGCTGGGACCGAACGACGGGAGCGCACCCTGCTGCGGGGATTCGAACCGCCGACCTTTCGATCAGCAAGTCCTAGGCGCTGAGGCTTTAACCCACAGTGCCACCCACGTCCCTGTTGGGGGGGGGAGGTTTCCCCCAAAAAGCTCAACAATGTTGGTGGTTTCCTAAAAAGAAAAGGAAAAAAAAGCTCATCCATTTTGGGGGTGTAATGAATTTTACTTTTTGAAATATGGCAATCCTAGTACCAACAATAATTTTCTGAATTTATTACCTGTCTGTCCCACCTTTCCTTCAAGGAGCTCAAAGCAATGTGCATTACTCCCTCTATTTTATCCTTGAAGCTGAATGATGGAGACTGGCCTAATGTCAGCCAGTGAGTTTCATGAATCAATGGGGAGTTTAAGGTGTTTCCACAGTGACTGTGTTACAAAGGTGTCTTGTTTGTGTGTGTACACGTGCCAATTATGTGGCTATAACAAGTAAGAGTGTGCTTCTGTACCTAATTAGGTTAGTGGGAGTTTTCTAAAGTGGTTTCAACAAAATGGCTTCCTATGAGCAATTTTTCCGGTGCACAGGGTGATTCTCCTGTTGTTTCTCTACTCAGTGTTTCAAAATATGTGCAAGGCAGCAGTCATAAAATGGATGCACATCTTTTCCTTTCCTTTCCTTATAATGTAAAGATAAAGGTAAAGGTAAAGGGATCCCTGACTGTTAGGTCCAGTCGCCGACGACTCTGGGGTTGCGGCGCACATCTCACTTTACTGGCCAAGGGAGCCGTCGTACAGCTTCCGGGTCATGAGGTTTAGACCACAGCGCCACCCGCGTCTACCTCAGAAGTGCTCTGGCATCTCCCAGGGCTAGTCCAACTGCACAAGCCATCCAAGATGTTGTAAGGCATATGCACGACAGGGTGAGCTCCCGTTGCTCTGTCCCAGCTTCTGCCAATCTAGCAGTTCAAAAGCACACTAGTGAAAGTAGATAAATAGGTACCTCTGTGGCGGGAAGGTGAACAGTGTTTCCATGTACTGTGGCTTCTGTCACTGTCCTCCGTGCTCCAGAAGCGGTTTAGTCATGCTGGCCACATGACCTGGAAAGCTGTCTGAGGAGAAACGCCGGCTCCCTTGGCCTGAAAAGCAAGATGAGAGCCGCACCCCATAGTCGCCTGTGACTGGACATAACTGTCCAGGGGGCCTTTACCTTACCTTACCTTATGCTACCAAAGATAAAACACCTCATGCTCTCTTGCCATTTTGTACAGGGTTTCAGAGTGCAATTCTTGATTTAACATGAGGCAGGGCTTTTTTTCAGCTGGAACTCAGTTCAGGCACCTCTCAGGTGGGCGCTATTGCCATTATAAGAGAACAAGATAGGTGTTCATGGTGAGTTCTAGCACCTCTTGTTCTGTAAAAATAGCACTGCAATGATCTGAGAATTACACCCCATATCCTATATCAGTCTTGGAAGAATTACACTGGTACCCAATTTGCTTCTGGGTCCAGTTCAAGATCTTGACTTTGACATCTAAAGCCCCAAATGACCCAGGTCACAAATAGCCAAAAGAACTCTCCTCCCATTCAGGCCAGCTGGGAAGTTAAGATAAGCAGGGAAAGACTTGCTAGTAATTCTGCCAACTTCAGAAGTCCATAGGATGGCACTATGTGGTAGGGCCTTCTTTGTGGTGGCCCCCAGACAGAAACAAATGAGTTATTTTACAGTGTGGGCTATATATGTTGCTTTTGTTAACTTTGCTGTCTGGTCTTTGACCGCAATAAAAATTGATTTGATTTGATACATAAAAATCAATTAACTTAAGTGTGTGATGCTCATGGTTTACTCTGAGTATGATTTAATCTGATACAATCCATACTTATTAAATATATGGACTTACTTTCCAAGAGCGTTATAATCAATGCCTTTTTTTCCTAAAAAAATATGTTTAGGGGTACTCTCATTTTGGCTCAACAAAATCACGATTTTATAGTTCAAATTGGGAAAAATAAATACAGTAAATGGACAAAAGTACAAAGATTCACAAAATGTTTAGGGGTATGCGTCCCCCTGCGTCCCCCCAGAAAAAAGCACTGGTTATAATGTAATGAAACCAAGGCACTTTTTTCCTTGTTTCAAGTGATATATTGACATTATGGTCATCTTTTAAAATATTTCTTAGCCTTTGGTGACATCTAGTGGTGGAAATAATTCAGTTTTCTTTGGATTATGTCCAACTGTGAAGAGCATCTTCACAGTTTTTAGCAGAAAACTAAGATAAGGATATGCAGATATTGTCCTTTACTCTGGTTCAGCGCATTGTCACAACTGTTCTTTAAAATTACCCGCAATCCACCTGTTCCCAAAATTACCCACAACCCACTAGTCTCTTCTGAAATACTGTGTTTTGATGCAGTTTCCTCAAATTTTCACTCTAGCCCCATCTGCACTATCTATTTAAAGCAGTAGCAAAGCAACTTAAGCCATCATGGTTCCCCCAAAAGAATCCTGGGAACTAGTTTACTCAGGGTTCTGCTAGCTTTTAGGAAATCCTATTCCCCTCAAATAACTAATTTCCAGAGTGTTTTAACAGTCATTTCCTTTTTTTCCAGGGAACTCTGGAAATATTATCTCTGTGAGGGAGACAATTCTCTGTGTGGTAGACAATGTATGTATTTCCCCCACCTGCAATCCCATAGCCTCCAGCATTCCTCAGATGAAAATAGGGACATCTCTCTCCCCGCCCCCGGTTATACCAACAGGACCTAGCACACATGTCCTCCATCCTTCTGAGAAAACCCCTTGAGCCATCTGCCCACCTGTTAAAATGACCTGCAGATGGTGGAGGTGGTTGGAATCCAGCCCGTAAGTCAGAAAAGGTTTTCTTCTGCAGTATAGTGTATGGAGAACAGCACTGCCAGTAAAGGTGCAGGTTGTGTACTTTTCAGCCAATGAGGAATTAACTGCAGAAGCAATAACAACATACATTCATAAGGACAAAAGGCAGAAACTGGTGTGGGAAATAACCCAATTAATATTAATCCACTGCTCACAGATCCTCCAAGTGTTCCTACTTTCCAGGGACAGTCCCAGATTTGCAGGAGCCTTCCTGGTTTCTTTCTTTCTTTCTTTCTTTCTTTCTTTCTTTCTTTCTTTCTTTTTATTTATTTATTATTATTATTATTATTATTAAGTAAATTTTATCAACATATAAAACACATACATATACATTTGCACAATTACACAATACATGTACATAACACACTACCTTATATTCATAACATAAAACATACCTACATTGCTGTATATAATACCTACCTATACTGTACATATCAACATACCTACACACCTACCCCACACAGACACCGACCAAGTGACTTGACTTCTTGTACTTGTTACACTACGTTCTTGTTACACTACTTTATTTTTCCAACTAGCTTAAACACATTTCATTACTTCTTTAATCTCTTCTTCTATCTTAACTTTACTCTCCTTTCACTCTAATTGTTTTCTGGATTCACTCAATATCTGCCAGAAATTCTACTTTTTCCACATAAATTTTGATATATACCTTAAAGATAGCCCACTCTTTATTCACTTTTTGTACCATCCTGGTTTCTGATTTGATCCTGGAATGTCCTGCTTTTCCTTAGGACGTATCTATTTTCATCAGGTAAATGTTGGAGGGCATAGAGTTAGGCGACTCCCCCAAGCCAAGGAGATAAGTAACTGTGCAACCTTTAGAAGACATCTGAAGGCAGCCCTGTATAGGGAAGCTTTTTTAAAAAAATGTTTGATGATTTATTGAGTTCTTGTATCTGTTGGAAGCTGCCCAGAGTGCCTGGGGCAACCCAGTCAGATGGGCGGAATAATAATAATAATAATAATAATAATAATAATAATAATAATGGAATAGGACA
Source organism: Podarcis cretensis (assembly GCF_951804945.1). NCBI lineage: Eukaryota > Metazoa > Chordata > Lepidosauria > Squamata > Lacertidae > Podarcis > Podarcis cretensis. The sequence continues at coordinate 27,586,071 of NC_137178.1, forward strand.
TCCCTACTTTCATCAGAGAAATGTTGGAGGGTAGGTGCTCATTCAAATACATTTCAAGGACTTTTAACATTGGCATGTGGTGTGCAGTAAGTATATATGATCTCATCCAAATGGTAATATTCCAGCAACTGATCACTCTGAGGTCCTTTCTTGGAGCTTTGGACAGGATGTCAGCTTCCAAGGAATGGCAGGGAGTCAGAGTCTTTACACTCAGATTTTAAACTTCTTTATCTCAAGCCTGTGGGATACTTGCAGATGCCACACATCCATACACTTGATCAAAGTCTGAAAGCGTTTGCCTCTCTTGACAAGTAGCAGCTAAGAGGGTTTTTTTTTTAGCAGTCAAGGCAGCTTACAGGCACCTTCTAAGAAAGCGATGGTAAAGCAGTGGCCCTCTAAATGTTGTTGGACTCTGAATCCTTTAAGCCCCAGGCCCATGATGCCAACAACATCTGGAGAGCCATGGGTTCTCCACCTGTGATCTAAGACAACAAACAACAACAATTTTGAAACACATAATTTAAACAAATAACCATAAAATATATATGTACAATGGTACCTTGACTAAAGTCCAGTCTATTATAAGTCCATCTTGGACTTAGTCCAATTGCAACCTGGAAATGAGTGCTCTGGGTTGAGTCATTTTTTGATATAAGTCGGGCCCAGCTGCTGTTTTAGGGGTCGCTTTTCATCATCTGGTTCCTGCTGAGTGTGTTTCGTTTGTTAATTGAGTCCCTTGCTGCTAATCAGAGGCTTCCTGTTGAGACTGCTAGCTGTTGAGTCCTGAGAACCCACACAACACAGAGGTAATATTTGGAGGTTTTGTTTTTGCTTTTTTTTGCGTTTTGGTTTGTGTGGCTTTTTCAGTTTTTTGGCTGTGACTTTGTTTTATGGGACTGACCTGTGACTGTGGCTTGTGGCTTCGTCGATTTTGTGACTGTGTGGAACCCAGTTCAGCTACTGGTTGATTGTGTGACTGCAGAAATGATTAAAGCCCCCCATCCAAACAATGACTATCATCAGTGCATGTAAGGGGGGGGGATGTTATTTTTTTCCATCTACAATATGGTCTTATTTATTTTATAATACAGTACATTGATTATTGCCTTCATTTTATGGATCAATGGTCTCGTTAGACAGTAAAATTTGTGTTAAATTGCTGTTTTAGGGGGTGTTTTTCATTGTCTAGAACGGATCTATCCATTTTCAATTACTTTCTATGGGAAAGCACGCCTTGTTTTAAGTCCGCTTTGTTTTAAGACGGGACTTCTGGAATGGGTTACGGTCTTAAATCAAAGTACCACTGTACACCTTTAATAAATAAGGCCAATGACCATTGTACACCTACCAGGGACTAATCCATACTGAACTCTGTTAGCCCTGCACCTAAAATTAATCAAACTATGCAACAGGCAAAGAGCTTGGGGAGAGCATTCCAAAGATGGGGTGCTGAAACAAAAAAGACTTGGGGTAAATGCCATCACATTATCACTTCTATCAGAAATATGGGAAACAGGGGAAGTGGTAAAATTCTTGAACCATGTTTTCATGCTACATATGACTGGCTCCCCACATGGTTGTGAGTCCCCAACAGTATGTCCCCCTCTGGTAAAGAGTTACCTTTTAATCCCAAACTTTTTGCTGCTCAGAGAGAAAAGAAGAAAGCACACATCAAACTCCTTTGCAATCGCTGCAGTTATATAAACAAATGCATTGCTATTACATTTCAGCCAAAATGGATTTAGAACAAGGACGAGATCATATTAAGGTGAAGGATGGTTTGACTGTTTCCTTGCAAAGGTATTAAATGAGCGCTGTTTGTTAGCACGATTACCATTACACAGTCACCCCTCCTTTTAAAGTTCACATCTTTCTTAGTCTGAAGAATAGTCAAAGCTCATAGCTTCCTCCTTGTAGAGTTCCTCAAGGATAGAGTCCCCTTTATCACTTTTCATTGCAGAGTTCCCCAACCCCTTCCATATTTGATGGGATGAGATTAAAGTGATTTGCAAATAGAAGGGTTCCCAATTGCATGGAGAAGCCTATGGAAACACCGCTGTATGCGCACAGAGTCCATTTCATGCTTCCACTGGGCGTGCGGATGGCAGGCCACTTGGCACTATTGAACTCTTATGCCCATGAATACATACAATATCCACAGGGAAGAATAAGGGCTCTTTTGCTTGTGTGGCAAATGGCTTTATTTTTCATGTTGTGCTGCTTTTGCACAGCCTAGTATCTGGTAAGTCAGCAATGAAGGAAACTTGTGGTCCTGCAGACACAGCTGGAGTCAACTCCTAGGGGCCATGGGGTCCTCATCTTCCCCACAATAAAATATTTGAGGGGGCTGGGTCCCCCTCAAAGTTCATGGGCACTGCCATTCAAATGGTGTGTGTGCACCCCATCATGTGATTGATTGTGTGAGACGGGACTTACTTGCCCCTCCAATATTTTGTTCAAGTTGACACCCCTGGCTGGACTACAGCTCCCATCAATCCTGACTCTTGGCCATGTTGGCCGGGGATGTGAGAGTTCAGCAATACTTGGGCAACCACAGGTTCCCTACCCCTGAGGTAAGTGGTGACTATTTAATTAAGGTAAAGGGACCCCTGACCATTAGGTCCAGTTGTGACCGACTCTGGGGTTGCGGCGCTCATTTCGCTTTATTGGCCGAGGGAGCCGGCGTACAGCTTCCGGGTCATGTGGCCAGCATGACTAAGCCGCTTCTGGCAAACTAGAGCAGTGCACGGAAACGCCGTTTACCTTCCCGCCAGAGCAGTACCTATTTATCTACTTGCATTTTGACGTGCTTTCGAACTGCTAGGTTGGCAGGAGCAGGGACCAAGCAACGGGAGCTCACCCCATTGCGGGGCTTCGAACCGCCAACCTTCTGATCGGCAAGTCCTAGGTTCTGTGGTTTAACCACAGTGCCACCTGCGTCCCTATGACTATTTAATTACTACAAAATTAATGCCAATTAGAATTCAAGCTGATTAAAATTTGAGAAGGATTTATGCCAGTGTCCAGGGACTGCATAGTAACAACAGCATCAGAAAAAAAGCAGTGAATTAGGTGATAAATTACTTTATACTTGCCAGTGGCAAAGAAGTTGATCAATTGGGTCTTCACATTAGGTTTACTGTTGATTGAGGGCTACATCTCTGCACTGAATAAGAACCGAATGTAATTAACTTCAGGCAATGAAAAATTCACAGCAGGTGTGTGTGTGAAGTACTGAAGTTTCATTATGCATTCCTATACTATTCCCATCACACTTATGTTAAAGATACCAGTGAGCTTTAGCTATTCGATATTTGCATTCAGATTATGCATGTCAGCATATCCTTTTTTTCTCTTTTCTTGGCTATAATGCTTGTCGTGTGTCTGTATTTTAGAATCAGCCTTTAATGATAATTCATTTCACTTTTCCATTTGAATCTTAGTAGCCATTTCCATCCGGTTTCCATTTAAAAGGCAGCCAAGGGGAACAGTATCTGTGATAAGGAGATGGCAGGGCTGGAGGAAAGCAGATCGTAACATTTAAGGAAGCAGATCTGTCGGCAGTCACAAGACGGAAATACAGAAGAGAAGACGCAAAAATGTTCCCAACAGTTGGATGTTTTTAGTAATGTCACCATTTACAAGGTATACTTTCACATCCTGGAGATAAACCAAAGAGGCTGCCAAGCAAAGCCCATTTACCTTGGATTAATGGCATCCTCTGAAACAAAAAAAGTCATCAGATAGATTTCATTTCACACAGAAGATGCCTTGTTGGGGAAAACAAGATATCCAAGGCTGTAACGTTAGCTATTATTCAATGACAGTATAGAACCCTTAGTAAACTCGGGCTGGAGGCAAATGTATTCCTTTTTCTAAATGCTACAAAGACAGGGAATACACAGTCCAGTTAATAAGAGTACAAGCTTCAGGCAGGAAGGATCACAATTTAGAATGGGAGCAAATAACAAAAATTGACTGAAGTGCTGATGTTCTGCATGGTTATGAGATAGATTTGTGTGTTGTTTTAAATTTGCTTCCTATCAGCAATGAGACAGGGACAAAGAAACGCACTTGTTCGGTTAGGGTTATCCGGTTTCTGTTAATTGTTGCTGATAACTTTTAGGCTGCAATCCTGTGCACATTTACCTAGAAGTCAGCCCCATTAAACACAGCGGGACTTACATCTGGTAAACATGGATAGGATCATGCTGTTAGACGCATTGATCATCAACTGCTTGCTAGAAGTCTCTGCTTCTCAGCCCAGTGGGAAGTTGCAGGCAAGAATTCGCAACACAGCTGTAGGCAAGCGAGTTGCTTTCATCTGTGCTGAGGCTGTGTTATACATGACTGGCTTAAAACACAGTGAGGCTCCCCACTGCAACATATCAGAATGCATTTGTGCATTTCCAAGTCACCTGCTGTCTGTCCACACCAGTGGGTGGAGAGAGGGGGTCTGGATGTCTTCATATTGCTCATGCTTTCCTGACACAGTATTTCTCAAGAACCTATGGGATAGATATGGATTGTGGCTAACACCATGCGTACATGGCTTTACAAACCAGTAGTGGGAGCATGCTGGTTGCAGAGTAAATGGGTGTGTGTACACAGCCTTAACCTCTGAATACTAATGCACAAGTTTATTGGGCTGGCTATGACGACAGTTGGCAGGAGGTGAGCATTCTTCCACCTACAGACATTTTGTACTTGCTTAGCTGAAGGTTTCCATCTGTAAGTGTTACCGCAAGTTGCCTGCCAGCGCTTTTAATACCTTGATGCTTTCTCTCTCACAAAAATAGCAATGAGGAACATATGCTTGCAGAAGCCAAACATTAGGCACACCGAGGTTTCAGCATGTTTCAAGATAATTAGGAATATAGCACAGCTCTGATATGAAAGCAGACTTCTTGATTGGAATCTGACTCAGTAAGGACTCAGTAAGGAAAAAAGGGAAATATAAGTTTTGAAATCTATATATATCTCCCCACCCCCGACTTTGCCACACACAAGTGTGGCTGTGGTGGTGGTTATTTTGAGGCCCAGGATAGCAAACATATCACCAGTGTAAAACATAGCATTCTAGAAAACAGAGCCCCTGTGGTGTAGTTGATAGAGCGTTGGACTAAGACCTGGGAGACCAGGGTTGACGGCACTGTGATCTAAACCACTAAGCCTCTTTGGGCCTGCTGTTTGGAAGGTTGGCAGTTCGAATCCCCATGACTGGCTGAGCTCCCGTTGCTTTGTCTCAGCTCCTGCCAACCTAGCAGTTCGAAAGCATGCCACTGCAAGTAGATAAATAGGTACTGCTGTGGTGGTTTCCATGCATTCTGGCACTCATCACTGTGTTCTCTTGTGCCAGAAGTGTTTAGTCATGCTGGTCACATGACCTGGAAAGCCGTCTGTGGACAAACGTCGGCACCCTCGGTCTGAAAGTGAGATGAGTGCTGCACCCCATAGTCGCCTTTGGCTGGACTTTACCTGCCATGAAGTTCCCTGCATGGCCTTCGACCAGTCACCATCTCTCAGCCTAACCAACCTTGGATAACAGTAAGGAAAGAGGGAGAACCGCATGCACCACATTGAGCTCCTTTGGAGGAAAGGTAGATCTATCTAAATGTAATAAATAAACAGTTACAAACAGTTTAAAAATTATGCGAGTGATTTCAGGGTTGCCCAGAACAGTGGCTTTCAGACATCAAATGCCTGGGCAAACAGGAATGTTTTAAACTTTATCCTATAAGCCAGTCATGATGGAGATAGATGCACATTATGAGGGAGAGCATTCCACAAATGGGGAATGACTACTGAAAATACCAGCCTGCAACCCTCAGTGGCACCAGCTATAAGGCCTCACCTAAGGGTTGCAGTGTCTCAGATAGTTGATCCTGGGGAAGACACTATTTTAGGTTAGCCTGAGAACCAGGACAAATAGCTCCATGTTTGATCGTTAGTTTTTCCTGTTGTAATTTTTGCTTCATCAGTTAATAGTACTACTATTTAAGATGGGAAGAGCTGTAGTTGATTTGCCACCACAAATTCTTTTCACAATTCTCACCTGTGAATTGTAATGGCAACTATTCACTGGATATTTAAATGTTTCCCATTTAATAGATAGTTGCTTGTTTATTGCATTAATATGCCTCCCTCCATATTTATCCCAGGGTGGTTTATAACAGGTAGAATGGGAGAAAGTGGGTCATCCCTAAATATTTATTTTCTTGCTGTGAAGTACCAAAGAACTATATAGTTTTGTAATGAATTGCATTTTCTTTTCATTGCTGGTGAGAAATCAGCCCTGGTGCTTTCGTATTGTTAGCAAACAGATTTTATTAACAGCTTTGCAGTTTAGATAAATTGTTATTAATATTTTGTTCAATGCAGCTAAGAACACCTCCAAATCATATTAGAGGCCAGAGAAGTGCAACTACAGAAATGTGTTAAAGTGTATTTCTACCTAATGAGGTCTGTCTTTAAGTATGAGCTGATCTAGGCAGAAGTTTGTTCCCCTCACATCCTTCAATTCAATGCAATCATAAAGAGATCTGTTTTAGAAGGAAATAGACCTTCCTTCCTTCCTTCCTTCCTTCCTTCCTTCCTTTTTACCTTTAAAACGTATCACATAGTAAGAGCAAGCTGCAAACTAGGCTAGAAATAGAAATCCTTTCTCAAAGTCACAAGTTAATACCAATGACATGGGTTGTGGGAAGAAGAGAGAGAGAGAGAGAGAGAGAGAGAGAGAGAGAGAGAAGTACTAACATGCTTGTAAGCCACATATTAAAGGCTTAGGTTGGTTTGTTGTTGTCTGTTGACCAGGGCTGGCTCAATACATTTTGCTGCCTGAGGCAAGGGACAAGATGGTGCCCTCCCACAGCAGACCCTCCTTGTTCCTATTTTCCACAGCCATTCCTGATTTAGAGATGCCATCCCGGTTTCTGATTTGATCCCAGAATGTCCCATTTCTCCTTAGGATGTCCACATTTTCGCTGGAGAAATTTTGGAGGGTATGGAGTTATCCGACACCCAAGCCATCTGAAGGCAATCCTGTATAGGGAATGTTTAATGTTTAATTATGTTTTTATATATGTTGGAAGCTGCCCAGAGTGGCTGGAGCAATCCAGTAAGATGTGTGGAGGTATAAATAGTAAAATTATCATTATGGAATGGGATGTCCCTAATTTCATCAGAGAAATATTGGAGGGCATGCCACAAGACACAAACAGAAGCCAATCAGATGGGCAGTTGACTCTTACTTCAATGGTGGTGAAAGGAAAGTATCTTCCACTGCACACAAGGGCAGCATGCTAGTGTAGGAGGAACAGCACATGCAGTGGTGGACATTTTGGGGGCCCTGAAGCTTGAACTGTCCTTCACAACCAGCAATGGAGGGTTTCTAACCCAGGCCTGCAGCAGAATTTCTCCTTGTCTAAGTGGAGACAGGGGAACAGCTTGGAAGGGATGTTGCAGTTAATTCATAGCAGGGATGGGAGAGAAATCTGATTAGAGTTTGCATTTCAAGAAAAAAACCTGCCTCATTCACACTTTCTGAAACCGGGGCGAACGAAGGCGTCGTGACACCCAGGGCGGGTGTTGCTACATAGGGTGCATGTGCAGGATCGCTACGTATGGTGCGCCGTACGTAGTGACGCCGTACATGTGCTGTACCTAGTGGTTTGCCGCCAGCGCCGGGATCCTCTGCTCACGGCTACAGCCGCGAACGGAGGATCTTCCTCATGCAGCTGCGGCGGTGCAATGGCTGCTCTCGCCACTGCGGCGGGGCGAGCCCCCGCGGGGTGCCTTTTTGTCACCCCCAGACATGGCACCCGGGGTGAACCGCCCCCCCACCCGCACCCCCATTGCAATGCCACTGACTGAAACAATACATGGACTGAAACGTGTCCAGCCTTTGAAATTCATGCTTCTCCAACGTTTGCAATGCTGTTTCCTGTCAAGTAATTGGTGACGATAATGCATATACTTGGTGAAGTCCCCATTGAAAAGTATATGTCAGTGAAAATAATATGCATTATTTCAGGGAAATGCATTATGTTAGGGGAAGTAGTTTTGCAGAAATATGCATATTCGACAAATTTGCACACAAGCATGGGTGTACTCAGAGATATTCTCAGTAAATTTCTGTAGTTGACCTCCTTCGTAGTGGGTTTTTTAAAAAAAAAATCCGGAAGATAATATTTTAGTTTTCTGTTAATTTTGTTGCTTTGACTGTATACTTTACATTTGACTTTCTTCAGAAATGTTTGATTCTGGATTGTTTTATTGATGTTTTAATATGCTGTAAACCACTTTGTGATTTTTCTTAAAAATATAAAGCGGTATAGAAATGAAATAAATAATAATAATTCTGATAAATTTTCATAATTTAATAATTAATTATTTATTGCGAACTGGTGTGGAAATGTGGAGAACTGACCTCAAGATTGGGAAAAATTGAAATTGACAGATTTGCCCATTCAGGATATATACTCAGTAGATATCCATAATGTTCACTTGGTATATTCAGGTATTCTTGGGAACATACCCAAAATAACTCCTTCCCCTGTAATTTTCAATGACACAGATACCAAAAAGTTGGAAACAGTGACTACTTCATAGCAAGGCCAACTAATATTGGTGGGAGTTTGTCCTGTGGCACATCATTCCTACCCCCAAAATCAGAAATCCTTATGCTTTGGCTTCCAGCGAAACAGGAAAAGCATTTGAAGGGAGGATAGCAAGGAGGAAACAAACACTGTTTATTTACTTCCAAAAATGCTTTGCACCACAATCTCAAGTATCAGATACCGAAGTGGTTTAACAATTGCTATATAGGAACAATAAAAACCACATAAAAAATAAAAATTACAGAGCACCAGCTAACTATCTCAAAAAAAAAAAAAACCCGGAAAAAAAGTTCTTTCTTAATTGCCTGAAAAAGCCTGCCGGCATAAAGAAGTTTTCAGCAAACGTTTAAACTTTAATGCGGAAGACACCGGCAGAATCCAGTGACATGATAGGCTTGGTTTTGTGTTTGTACAATGAACCTCTCCAACTCAGGGGAGAATCAGTGATGTTTCTACAGATGCTCTCAGTGATCAAGCTGGGATATAAGAGCACAGGTTGTCCCCAAGATACCCTGGAGCTAAGTTGTTCAAGTCTTGTAAATTAATACAGGGAACTTTAACCTGGCTGGGTAATAGATGGGCAGCCAGATGTTTTAACAAGTCTGTCCCATTTTGTCGGCAGTCTGGCTGCTGCATTCTGTAGCATCTGGAGTTTCTGGTCCAGCCCTCAGGCCAGCTCTACATAGAGCACATTGCAGCAACGCAGCCTTGAGCTTACCATCTACAATGCTCAGGCTGTTGTGATACAGCTTGTTCTGAATTTCCAGATGTCAAACCACAAGACCACCATTTCTTGGAACAGAACGCTAGATAATATGCAACTCTGTCAATTTCCCTCTATAAAGGGAAGAGTGTTTTTTTTATGTATATAAAAAATAAAAAGTACCAATCCAGTAGTTCTGTAGGCCCCCAACAGGCAGAGACCGGTTTAAGCCAGTGTGACCAGTTCTGCTGCACTGGGCGCTGAGCTTTTTTTGGGGGGGGGGTGCTGTAGGGCACTGCAACTATGATGTAGGAAATTGAACAGAATGGAAGGTGAGAGGCAGGGTGGAGGACACCAAATTTTGGCCTCGCCTAGGACGCTGCTGAAATGTGAAAGGATTCCTGCAACAGGAAAGCAGATGGCATTTCCCCTCAGATTCCTCCGTTTTATCAGCTTTGCCATAGAGGAAATAAATGCAGAAAGACATAATTCAAAGAGGCAAGGAACTGAGGGGGTGGCGTGGCATCATAATAGGCCAGTTTGTCTCAAATTGCAGCCACTGTACGGCTTGTGGAGACTTTGCCTTTTATGTAGTGAGCCACCAGGATCAGAACGCTAATGCAGGCCTTTTGACATGTGCCACAAAGCTGGACTTTGTTCTGAGAGTCCCTCTTGAATTTCTGCCTGGTCATTGTCATAAGGCGGATAAGCAGGGAGGAGATTTCACTGCAGCTTGTCGCTGACAAGAAGGGCAGCTGTCGCTATGCTTTTTCAGACGATTGTTTCCTGACAGCCAACTCAAATTTGAACTTCAAGATGATACTAATTCTAATCCCATTCTCCCCCCACCCCCGTCCCAGCTTTCATTCTCAGCAATGTAAATGTGCACAACAACCCACGACAGATTGAGAAGATGTGATTGTGCTTTCCCACTGCTGAATATTTAACCCTGTAGATTTAACCACTTCTCCTTTCTCTGTGGAACCTTTTGTGAAATGACAGGTTTAACCTGAGGCTCATTTATTTCATGCAGAGTCCATATTTATAATAAATAGAAAGCCCCTGGGTTCAAATGGATTCTCAGGGCCGGTTCACAGTTTACACACTGCGTTTTATTTGACGCACATATACATTAGAGGTGCTTATGGAAGAAGGATGGTTTATGCAATTTTGCTTTTGTTGTGGGTATATATCAGCAGGTATTGGATATATATTAGTGATTCCTGTGTCATGGTGTGAAGCAAGAGCTATTCTGAACTTTAAAATGGAAAGCGTAATGCTGGTGGTCAACAAAAGAGGTTTAAAGACTGTCACAAGGCAAATCTAAGAAGAATGTCTTACAGTCATACCTCATGTTACGTTTGCTTCATGTTATGTTCTTTCAGGTTACGTCCTGTGGCGACCCAGAAGTACCGTAAAGGGTTACTTCTGGGTTTCGCTGAATGCACAGAAGCACTAAATCACGCTTCGCGCACGTGCACAAGTGCCAAATCGCACCGTGGACCTGCGCAGATATGGCACTTCAGGTTATGCTCTTTTCATGTTACGAATGGGCCACCAGAATGGATCCTGTTCGCAACCAGAGGTACCACTGTATAAACACCGACAACTGGGAAACACTGGCCTGCGGGCATTCCAATTGGAGAACAGCCTTTACCAGAGATGTCATGGGCTTTGAAGACACTCGAAATCAGGACAAAAGGAAGAAACATGCTAAGAGGAAGGCACGTTTGGCAAACCCTCACTGTGATCAACTCCCATCTGAAAGCCTATGTCCCCACTGTGGAAGGACGTGTGGATTCAGAATTGGCCTCTACAGTCACAGACTCACTGTTAAATCCATGTTTATGGAAGACAATCTTACTCAGCTATGAGTGAGTGATCAGCAAAGAAGAAGAAGATGTTAAAAACAGTAGACCTGTGCCAGGGTAGAAAAAATGTTTTTCTGCCCCATAACACCAGAATTTGGGGACAGCTAAGGAAGCTGATGACGCGGGTGGCGCTGTGGGTTAAACCACTGAGCCTAGGACTTGCCAATCAGAAGGTCGGTGGTTCGAATCCCTGCAACGGGGTGAGCTCCCGTTGCTCAGTCCCTGCTCCTGCCAACCTAGCAGTTTGAAAGCACATCAAAGTGCAAGTAGATAAATAGGTACTGCTCCGGCAGGAAGGTAAACGGCGTTTCTGTGTGCTGCGCTGGTTCGCCAGAAGCAGCTTAGTCATGCTGGCCACATGACCCGGAAACTGTACGCCGGCTCCTTTGACCAATAAAGCGAGATGAGCACCGCAACCCCAGAGTCGGCCACGACTGGACCTAATGGTCAGGGGTCCCTTTACCTTTCAGGAAGCTGAACATTGGATGATTCAGGACAGATGAAAGAAGGTACTTCTTCACATGCTGCATAGTTAAACTATGGAAAATGGATGCCACAAGTGGCAGTGATGGTTACCACCTTGGATGGCTTTAAAGGAGAATTAGACAAATTCATGGACCATCCATGGCTACTTCCCGCAATGGGGTATGTTCTACATCTACTGATGGAGTCTCTATGTCTCTGGATACTACTTTACTACTTCCCAATCACAACTTGGGAAGAATACCTTTGTTTTTAGGTCCTGCTCGCCAGTTTCCTGTAGACGTCTGCTTGACCACTGTGAAAACAGGATGCTGGATTAGATGGGACTTTGGCCTGATCCAGCAGAGCTCTTCTTTGGTTCTTACCTCAGCTTCTTCACTGGCAGCTTTTACTTAATTTTAATATTGGGTGGTTTGTACTTATGGCTGTAACCTACCCTACAGATGGAGGGTGGGATTTAAATATTCAAATAAATAAATGCACGAATAAATAAGGAGTTCCCTGATGTCCATCCTATGTCCCAGTCTCCTGCACACCTACAGTGCTTGCTGGTAAATATGCAGCAAACACATTTATGGCATAGTTTAAATTGGTGCCCGATGAAAGCTATAGGTGATATATGGAGTCTTTCTGACTCAGTTTGCCACCTGCTGACCAGTAATGCTCGCAAGCTGTGTTGCAGTGTTGTGAGAATGAGCAAATCGGCAAAGCCCTTTGTGTATTAAAAGCACTAGCTAATCCATATCTAAATCAGCCACTTCTGCTCATGGAAACCACAATTAACAAATGTTTGAACTCTAGGTTCTAGGGCATTCCTAGGTCATTATCCCCTGCAGTGCACTGTTCCATTGCCATGTGCCTGGTTTCTGGGGAAATCTTGTGATGGAAAAGTTTTTTCTAGTTCTTATGGAGGGCTTAAAAGTATGATTTTTAATGAGTATCAGGGGCATGCTACAAGGAGCTTTTATTGGGCTCCAGGTTCTGTGTAAAGCCTGTGGCTTTAAGAGAGATTTTAAGCACCACCTTTTGCTTCCCAACTCTGTCTTCCATGCCTTGTTAGAAGCAATACAGTTGTTCCCCAAGGAGCGTCCTGCTCTGCTCTGTTTCTTGATCAGGAGCACCTACCTTGTGAGAACTAGACTCCAGGTATGTATGTGCCTTGAATTCTAGGGTTGCCATATTGCCAAAAGTGAAAATCCAGACAAAGCTGTTGAGCTTTGGGCGGGGGTGGGGGGCAGCGGGGGGTGTTTATTTGATTTGTAAAGCATTTAAAAAACAAAAAACAAAAACACCCTACTTGCCATACATCTGGGTTTCCCCAGACATTTTGCCGATTCCACAAAAATCCGCCCAGACGCCAATCTGATTACCAGATGTGACTAGGAAAACCCAGACGTACGGCAGCCCTATAATTCAAAGTCAACAAGATGATCCTACTCCTAAGGCATGTCCCAAATAGTGACATGGAAGGGTTCCTGAGGTATTTTGTGAAGCTGGTCTCAGCTTAGCTGTGCCTGATTTTACCGTTAAAAGATCCTTATTACTCTTTTTAGGGGTGCGGAAAATCAAAGTGGAGGTAATGAACATGATTAGCCACTAGATGGCACAACACAGAATGAAATACCCTGAAGCCAATATATGGAGAAAAATTTTCTTTATGTCCAGCTGGTTTTTCTAAGTGACTAGAAAAAAAGAGTATTAGGAAGTAAGTATGACTGAACTAAATAATAATAATAATAATAATAATAATAATAATAATAAACAAGGCCAATGTTTATGACATCAGTGGCCTTTGTTTGGCTCAGTGCTCCAAAACATGCACTTTGATATATATTGCAATACAAATTACACAAAGAAGCACTGATAGTTTATTTTTTTGCTTGGGTTGTACTGGTGAATTTCATTTTGCATTTACATACCCCTATTTCTTTACTGTTACTTCCTTTCCTTTTTTTTTGCAGAAAGTAAAATAGTCATAGACAATTTATTTAAGACACTGCTAGAGTATAAGACTGAGTGTGGGAGTTTCAGCCGAAGGCTATCGTGCTGACTTAAGTCTAGAGAATCCGTCATATAGGGGAATTATGCTTCTGTCTTTAGGACTAATTTTAGTTGTTTTTATCCATTATATGCCTTTTTTGAAATTTTTATATACACTGTATTATCTTGGATGATTAAGTGGAGTATATAAATACCTGGAATCAATAAATAAAATGTGTTGTGGGATCTGCTGTGGCTTGAAGATGCAATTTGAACAATGAATTTCCATTTTCAAAATACTACATTTTTTGCCCTCCAAATCATGGCAAGCTAGAGCCCCTAAAGGCCAAGTTCTCTATTCATTTCTGATGTAGTGGATGTTTCTGATCACACCTCCTTGTGCTAAGTTTATATCCTGCACAGCCATCAGAAATCAAGTTCACATTATTATGAGGGAGTTAGGTGTGTTTAGGAGAGGAGATATGATAGCCATCTTCAAATAACTAAAGGACTGTCACATGGAAGATCTGTTTAAGATTACATTAATGAAGCAAGCTTGTTTTCTCCTGCTATGGAGCCTAGGACCAGAACCAATGGATTCAAGTTACAAGAAAGGAGATCCTGACTAAACATTGGGAATAATTTTCTGGTGGTAGGAGTTTCTTTGACAGTGGGTTAGACTACCTTGGAAGGTGATGAACTATTTTTCCTTGAAAGCTTATAAGCAGAAGGTGGGTGGTCATCTTTCATGGATGCTTTAATTGCATACTCTGCAAGATCTTGCACAATTTCAGACCTGATTTCAGCTGTAATCGGCACCTATATCAGTGCTGCTTCTGTGGAGGTGGCAGGGTGCCTGCAAGGCTGCCACCTTTGGGCTTTTGCAACCTGAGGCAGCCGCGTCAGTCTGCCTAATGGCAGAGACAGCTTTGAATGCGGGGAAACGGTCACCCTCTTGTGGTTACTTTGTTGTTTTGGTTACATGCATCCTATTAGATTAGAATAAAAACGTGATGGTCCTTGTAGCCCAAGAACTGAACCTCTGCAAAAGTTCATGTTTAGTAGCAAACTTCACCGCCTCAGTTGCTTTTTATCTTATAGAAACCTATCTACTACAATGAATCGTCTTTGGTATCTCCAGGTACTGTTTCCAATGACATAGTAGGCAATGTGTAATATTGGATGGCTTTAGGGACACTAACTTAATAAAGATTATCAGGCTCCTTGTTTGAAAATTAAATTACAGTGCCAAATATTGAGCAAGATAGTTGACTTTGGCACTGAAAGTTATTCACAGTCTGAGGCTCTCTTGTGGCGCTTTGTGTTTCAACACACATTTCCTTAATAGTGTTGCCTTCCCCAAAGACCTGATTTATCAAATCCAGTAGGTACAACTTCATCATTTTGCACTACCCTACGATTCATCAAGCCTCTTCTGAAACAGTCTGAAGAGAAATAAAACAGAGGCAGTAATGTTGTCTTTGGCAGCTGGGTTAGTCGTTTCACAGTGACATAAATTTCATCTTTTCAGCCATCATGTAAGTCAGTTGTTTGATATCAGGACAAGCCCATGTTTATTCAGACGAACATCTTTTTGTCTTCCTGAGCTGGATTAGCACCAGTCACAACAGATTAATATTTTAGCTATTGCTTTGGCCTGGCAATCTGATACTGAGCACTGGGAGAAGAGCATGAAAAATCAGTGCTTTTTTCTCATCTCAGTCCTTGATATGTTTGGTCCACTCTGTCAGTAATGGCTTTCTTGTAAAATGCATTGAATTTTCTGAAAGCTTCAATAACCACAGAATACCAAAGTTTCAAACAATGGGTTGTTTTCAATGTTAATCCTACTCAGAGCAGACCTGTTGAAATTAATGGGCATGACTAACTTAGAGTCATTGATTTCAATGAGTACAGTTTATTCAATTTCCCTGACATTTCTGTTAATTTCCGCATTGTATTTGAGCTTTCACTCAATGTAAAGGCCACTTCTGGAAATATAGTGGAATGTAGCACAAGTTTAATGGTCATTTGTCTGTTATTTGCAAATGGATTTCTTCCCCCTGGAAGCAAATGGCATGGAAATGAGCACTAAACTTGTGCTATATTCTGCTATATTTCTGGAAGTGGCTTTTAAAGCTCAAATATGATGTGCAAATTAACAGCTGGGGAAAGGATGGGGAAATGGAATAAACTGTTGTGTGAATGCAACGATAGCTAGTTACAACCCAATGTAGTTAAAGTAAAATGATATATACTGTATAATTCTTTTTCTGAGCAGCTTGAGTAGATTGAAACAACAACAGCAAATGGTCCAGCATCTCTCTTGTTTAGCAGCCCCATCCAGATAAATGCTTTTACCTGCTGATGTTTCTTGTATCTTTTGAATAAGGATCTCTATTTGGCAAGAACAAAAAGAGCATAGCAAAATGGTCAAAAGGACATCCAATCTCTCAGTTCAATAGGGACCAAAATAAAGGAAAACTCAGAACATTTTCTCCTGGTGGCACCCGAATTCCCAGAAACTGAGTCTCGTTTTTAAAAAGAGTAGCGTTCATTGTGGGAAAGGCAGTGAACTACTTGGCACTTTCTTCCACATGTGGTGGAAGTGGAAGTGGAAGAAGCATGTTGGGTTCAGTGTTTAATAAGTGCTACAACATCACAAGGGACGCAGGTGGCGCTGTGGGTTAAAGCCTCAGCGCCTAGGACTTGCCGATCGAAAGGTCGGCGGTTCGAATCCCTGCGGCGGGGTGCGCTCCCGCTGCTCGGTCCCAGCGCCTGCCAACCTAGCAGTTCGAAAGCACCTCCAGGTGCAAGTAGATAAATAGGGACCGCTTACCAGCGGGAAGGTAAACGGCGTTTCCGTGTGCGGCTCTGGCTTGCCAGAGCAGCGATGTCACGCTGGCCACGTGACCCGGAAGTGTCTCCGGACAGCGCTGGCCCCTGGCCTCTTAAGTGAGATGGGCGCACAACCCCAGAGTCTGTCAAGACTGGCCCGTACGGGCAGGGGTACCTTTACCTTTTACCTTTTACAACATCACAAATGATAAGAAAACATCCCAAATGAACACTTCTATTCATTGATGAGGGGGACAGTGAGGATTTTGACATAGAAAGAGTTGCTAATCTTTTTTTTATTTGCAGACTCATAGAAATAAATTATTATTATTATTATTATTATTATTATTATTATTATTATTAATACCCCACCCGTTCCTTTTCAGAAAACTGGGCTCAGGGCGGCTAACAACAAATTTAAAACACTTAATTGATGCAACAAAAAAACAGCATAAAATACAGTATAAATGTACAATGGAAACCTTCTGCTTTTAGAGAGTTGTGGTAGTAACAAACCTGGAGCATACAGTCCCTAGAGAAACTTTCAATACAAGTAAAGAAAGGCTAAAGGACAAGGAAAGGAAGCTAAAGTATCTTTGTATGACTTAATTACATTTCTAAACAGAGATAGCTAACGCAGGGTGCTATTCTGTGGAAACACGGATCATCATGGTGTGATACAGTTCAAGGCAGCGGGTGGGAGACATAACATCTTAACTGTTAAACAGAAGTAAGAAAGACTCTGTCACTTTCTCTCATGCTAATTTTTTGAACATTTCATTTATGTGTTGTATTGTTGATTTACTACGAATCTGTAAAATCAAAGACAAAGAAAGGGGGGGGGGAGAGAAAGTGGAATCTCTACCTGCTAGTAAGCTGGCAGGGGTTGCAATATAGTCAAGCTGCTGATATATTGTGTTGTTCTGCTTCAATTTGCAGATTTCAGGACTAGTTCCAGTGTAGAGGCAATCTGGAGCAAGGTTCAAGAGCCAGAAAAGCCCGGTCCTATTTTAGAGTACAAGGAGAGATTAAGAACTCAACATATGCAGGACTGACTTGGTCTTCAAACCAGAATGCTGAACGGACCCTGTTAACAGGTGTTAAATAATACCCATTCTGCACTTGCAAGAAATCAATGTTATAGTGTGGCAGCACCTGCCCCTTGGCATTAGGTAAGCATGCCTATTCAGCATGCCTTCCAGCAGCCACATATTACTTGTAGTGAAAAAGAGGCTTGCTCTCATACACCTGTACATGCAGGTATACTTCCTCCTGGTCAAGAATCCTGAGTGTCCCAGGGCTCCCAATCCCCGGCAGGAAATCTGTGTGCATTCAGCTGTACATGAAGAGGCACCTTTCTCACTAATGCTCAATGCATGGTTGCTGGGAACACAGCCCATGGGCATGTGGGAAGGCATGCCTAGTGGGCACAATCCTGCTTCTCTTTGCAAATTCATGAATGCAGAGGAGAGGGGTAGTGCATATAGGGCTTCTGTCTGTGTATTTTGGAGTCTGAGTTTCTTTCCTCTGGTTTAGAAAACAGCACCATTTCTCAGATTTTCCTTTCCTTTTTCTAAACACACAAACACATATATAGACACTTACACAGAAGGCTGTGGGAAGGCTTAATAGTGAATATTTGCATTATGCTTTGAAGATGTAAATGTACTTAAACGCTAAGCATTATTATTTCATGTCTGTACAACGCAGCAAAATTCACCCAAGAATGTTTACCCTGTGGATTTAATTTATTTCTGTGAGGATTGCTAAATAATTTATAGAGGAGGCTTGAGGGGTCCCTCCCCCCTCTCCAGTGAGATACTAAAATTATTTAAAGGGAAATAAATGGACTAATGTATGTATGTGCAAGAGATCAAAATAACACTGCTGATTATTTTTTAATAGCAAAACTCCTGGAGACATACCATGTTGACAAGAAGTGCTAAATTGTAGAACAGCATTAGCACCCCAGAGTGTGATAGGAATTAAGTGTGTTGGCATGTATATATGAAGGAAGATTTAATCTACCACTATCAAAAACTGCAAGGAAAACTGAGCAGTAATTCACTATTTTGTCTAAATCTCCACACTGCAGTGCGTATGTAAATAAATGCATATGGACTTTCAGCAAAGCTTCTGTCTGCTCAGAAGTCCTATTGAATTCCCAAGTAAGTGGGGTTGGGATTGCAGTCTTAGTCAAGGATTTAAAAATGCACAGGCATCATATCCAGTTGAAAAGGAATATCTTAACACCATACAAATAATATAATTATAGTTTTGCAGAGTTGGAAGGGACTCTTAGGAGCATCCACTCCAACCCCCTATAGTGCAGGAATCGCAACTAGGGTGGAACCTACACACATATAAAAACTGTACTGAAAAATGCTTTTAAAAAAAGTGTTTTTAAATATACATTGAATTTTCCATAGGGCTCACCATCGCCATCTAGTGGCACATTGTATATTTCACTTAAAACACACTGAAAACGTTTTATTTGCAGCTGTGTAGCTGAGTTCTAGATCATATATGACAGGTGGACATACAACCTCTGCTTGAAAACCTCCAAAGATGGTCTATCACATCTGGAATAATGTGTAGAGTTCTGCTTGTTGGAAAAGGTCCAGAAAAGGGCAAAGAGAATTATTAAAGGGTGGACCAATTTCTGCTACTGGAAATCCTAGAGTACTGATAATATGGACTTAGATGAATTAGGGATTCTTTAGCTGTGATTCTCACATTGACGGGGCTTGGACTGCATGACCCTTAGGATCCTCGCAACCCTACAATTCTATGAATCTATGAAACAATATGTTTCTAGCCAAGCAGACTAGATCTGGGGGATCCTAAGCTACTGACACCCTGCTCCCCAAGCACCCTGTTTCAGAGTTTCCCACTTATGAATGCTGCAGAAGAACCAGCAGCTGAAGCTTTCTGCCAGCTCAGGAATACCTGGGGTGTCTGCTGTGGCAGGATCTGTATCCACCAGCCATGCTTCTCTCTGTAACAAAGTCTAGCAGAGAAGGAAGTGCAGGCTAGCAAGGACAGTCATCAACATATGGGTGCAGGGTTAAGACTGTACTCTTAGTGGTTTCTTTGAGGAATCCCTGTCTTCAGCAGAAGGCTGTACACACCCTATGGCCCAAGCCAAGCTAAAATGTAGGCAAACTCTCAGTGTTTTCTCCCTTACCTCCCTCCCACCGCATTAATACTTGTTCCTGCTTTGCCAACTTCATCTCCTCCTGTTGTAGTTTGAGAGCACAAAGACTCAGAAATGCCAGGGAGGGAACTGGTGGTAGGAAGAGGAGGAGAACATGGTAATCAAACGTGGTCTGTAAAGCTTCATGTTGCTCTTTGTGTTTGCTTTTCTGCAGGCACAGAGCGATGCATTATTCAGGGCATCTCTCTCTTCTTGCAGCTAGACAGAAGGAAGGAGCTCAAGGTTCTTCATGGAAGTTTTCGTCAGCCATGTAGTTAATGATCTGCCATAAGTCAAGGTACAGAGAAGGCTGAGAAAATAAAGCAAAATATTCACCGCTGTGCTAAAAAAAGTGCTGCATGCTTTCAGCGAAGAAGCTATAAATTGACTATGTTCTTTGTACTGTTATTCTCTGATGGAGGGGCGGGGGAGAGAAATAATTGTGCTTGTATATAAGTTATTTCCTGGTGGCTTCGTCCTCTCTTAACCTGATGGTGGCACTTTTTTGAAATCTGCAACAAAATGTTTTCTAAAATGTCTAGTTGGGCTCTCGGAGCTCACCAGGAACCAAAGCTTCCCTAGAAGAACAGCGTGACATGTTAAAGACTAACAGATGTATTGTGGCATAAGGTTTGATGGACCAGTGCCTGTTCAGATGTAGCAAATGCATATTGAGTTATGTACATATGTTCCACATTGAAATATTGACAACCGTTGTAAACAGTGGGGCCAAAAGTCCAGTGGTACAGTCTGTGACAGCTCCTCAGATGTTTCCCCCCCCCCCCCTCAGTATACTTAGCTTATTCACTTCAGTTGGTTGAATGGTGGAAGGAAGATGAGCCTTAGAGAGGGAAACATTTTGACCAGCGTGTTTGCAGCTTCTTCCTTAAACATTCAAACAATCTTCAATTAAGACAAAATAAACCCATACTTGGATAAGCATGCAAATGTAAATACTTTGCATATGTTTTTCTTTAGCTATATATTCTGCAAGTAGGAACGTTTGAATATTTTGGCAAGTGTTTGGACATTGTTATAATTTCAAGAAAAGAGTCTGTATTGCACATGGTTTGGCTTCCTGGCTGCAATCTAGCTACAGTGGTACCTCGGGTTACGTACTTAATTCGTTCCAGAGGTCCGTTCTTCACCTAAAACTGTTCTTAACCTGAAGCACCACTTTAGCTAATGGGGCCTCCTGCTGCCTCCGCACTGCCGGAGCACGATTTCTGTTCTCATCCTGAAGCAAACTTCTTATCCTGAGGTAATATTTCTGGATTAGTGGAGTCTGTAACCTGAAGCATATGTAACCCAAGATACCACTGTACTCTGCTAACAAGGCTTCGATGGTCTCAGGCCAGAAACAGCCACCAGTCAGTGCAGTGACAATACTGAGCTAGATTGACCAATGGTCTGATTTGGTATAAGGCAACTTCATATGTCCATGTGAACAGTAGCATAGCTGCCACTTCAGCTGCCAGAAATACCTGTAGTTTTTTAAAGCAGGAGGTTGATCTTATATTTATCATGTAAAGGTAAAGCTATTATACAACAAATACAAATTGAGCCTGGGCCCCTGTCACCTAAGAACTGAACGGAATAGCTGCAGTTCATTGCTATAATTCAGCTTCCTCTTTCATAGGCAATTTGAACAGCCAAAATCAGAATTTTCTCTTCTGACACCTGTACCCACAAAGTTCAGCTCGGTGCTCCAGTGTTGAGCTGACATTGTTATTTCTTTTTGTGGAGCAGACCTGTGAAAAAGCCTTTGTGTTTGCAGGAGGGGGAATGATTTTTTAAATTGTTATTATTGTGTATTTTGCATTTTCATTTTGTATATGTATGTTGTGAACCACCCTGTGATCTTCAGACGAAGGGTGGTACACAAATTTAATTAAAATAAACATTGCACATACCTTTGAAAACCAAGAAATCATTCATATATATATATGTATGTATCTCAGCATATCTACTCTGATATTTATTCTTCTATATTACGTTGGCCTGCTTATCCCCCACATTTCTTCCTCCAAAAATATCAACCCTATATATATAAGTTGCCTTGGTAGAATGTGGTGAAAGGAGAAAACCTTGAAATAAATCTTCCAAAATGACCTTTTATATAGGCAATCAATATTTTTTTTAAAAAACAAAGCGCTTTGCTTTGCTTTCTCCAGGTATGCATTGCTCTGGATCCATGCATAGCATACACTGTTGATGCCAGCTCAAAAGGTACAGAAACTTTGTAGATCAATACGAAACACTTATTTAAGTATATCAATTCACATCTGTCCAGACTGATAGCTTGATACGTTCTTGTAAATTACACTTCTGTCTCTATGTAATATCACGCTCTGGGTAGTCTGAGACTATAAGATTATACTGCATTTGAGACCTTCAACAAGAAATTGATTTCCCTTTCTGAACCACCCAAATGTAAACATTTGGGCGTTGTTGTTGTTTTTAGTGGCACAGAACTCGTAGTGTCCATGCCATTTATTTATTTTTTTAAAACCAAACACTTCCACTTCAAAATTGTTCAAGAGCACATATTTTTCCGGCTTGCATGCATACATTGCTTCCTTGGTTAATTAGCTAGCAAATGGCAAGTAATGATTCTCCATGGTCTTCTCAGTCAAGCCCACTTTGGAAACCTGCTGTTGTCATGCTCCCTAACTGCTGCCTATGATAACACTAAGTAACAAACGTCAGACAAAATCACTTCTCTGCTTGCCTCTGAAGAGTGATCGTGCCATTTAACTCCAGGAATTATTGGTTTGCCTTCTGTTGGGCACAGCATTCTACCCTCTTTATCCCAAGAACTCATGCCTAGAGAGACATTAGGATGCACTTCCAGAATTGCAGGAATTTCAGCTTCAAAACTACACTACTGCAGTATCAATCTACTGATACTAAGACTATGCTGCTGAATTTTTATGGGGTTTAATCCCCACCCCCGGCATTGAAGCTTCCATCAGTGGCAAAGTCTGTTGCTTTACTAATCATTTAAACACCCTTTTCAAGTTATTCATATGATTCATAATGGTTTCCCCCAATGATTGTCATTGCCAGGATTTGGACACGGACATTTCTGCAGCCTAAGAGAGCTTCTGGGATGTCAGTAACTGAGAATGTGGGAGATCCCTCTCTCCGTGCCAGCTCAGGAAGCAGTCATCAGAAACTAAATGGCATTGAATTCAGCACATGGTAAGATGGAAGAGAAGCCAATGACACAATGCAGTGAAATGACCATGTATATGCTATTCTTATAACTTGATTACACTTTGCATATCAGTAAATTAAGGTTCAGGTGGAGACAGGTGGGCCTCAACAGAGCTTCCTTGTTTTAAGGCAAAGGTGCTCTCAATAGCTGAGAGAAAAGGCTATTTCACCACAAAAAAATTGAATGGGCTTCTTATGAGCTGGATGGATTCATAATGTTCCTTTGATCTGATCTGAGATTCCCATGCTGTTATCTTCCAGTATTGTTGTTGCTGCTGTTTTATTAGTGACGGTGAGTTACATTAATCAACTGAGAAAAGTACAGTCTATCTATGTGGTGCCATTCAAGGCCCCTGGAGCCATGCCCTTAAACTTCAGTTTGCTTTCTCAACCGAATAGAGTTTTGGGGCTGAAACAAGTGTCTATTTTTACCTGCAGCCTTCAATTTATGAGCATCCATAACAACAACTTGAAAAAGTGCAATCTGCAAGTATTCTTCGGCTTAAGAACACTGAATCATGCTTCCTTTCTCTCCATGGTTTTACGGCGTGGGATTTCAGAAGTACTTTTAGCTATTTTAGAGCGTGACTCTGTACAACACATAGGTGATCTGAGAGGGGTTGTTTTGACGTGGAAAGTATGTGGCAGAAACACATCACTTTACTCTTTCACCAGCCTTGCTGAAAAATACCTACGCATCTAAGCTATTGTGGTGCTAATGACCTCTGCCTCCCCCTACACAACAAAAGAACTCATGAGGTGCTCCTTATGTATGAAGAGCTGTCCAATATCCATGCAAACTATTGGATTTCCTCTGCAGGGAAGTTTGTCTGGTGCCTAAATTGATGTTCTTCAGTGCCTGGTTGTTGTTTTTTTGGAAGGGCGCACCTTGAATTAACTTTTCTGATCCAGTAGGGAAGGAAACTCTATTTTCAGCACTATAACTGAGCCATCCATTCTTCATTGTGAATGGGTTTGAGCAGGGCTTTTTTTCCAGCTGAAACTCACTGAAACTCAGTTCCAGCACCTCTCAGGTGGGTGCCACTGCCATTCTAAGAAAACAAGGAAGGTGTTTATGGTGAGTTCCGGCACCTCTTTTTCTAGAAAAATAGTACTCGGTTTTGGAACTGGGACCTTGCAAGGTGCTTTTGTTTTAACTGATTTTTTGGTGGTATGTTAATTTTGTAATTGCATTTCATCATAACTCATTGCAAACGCCCTGGGATAGATCTGTATGAAGGACAATATACAATACGCCCCCAATGGATGGCATATTGAAGAGAAAGAGGACTTCAAAGAGGAAGTCCTGGACATTGTGGCCCCTCCCACCCTGTAACTGCAAGAAGTCACTGCATTATATGGGGTCATTATATGTCCAATTTATATATAACAATTTGTTTATTTATTTATTGTATATTATCTACATACATTTTACTTTCTGAAGACTGAGTGTTGCTTTCAGTGTTATATTTCCTTGCTTGCATTCTCAAAAGAAATGCCAGGAAGTCGAAACCATGCATCCTAATGATGTGCAAATTGTTGCAGATGAGTTTCTAACACCCTTCTGATAAACCTTTTGGGAGTTTCTGTGTTAGTTGTTGCTACTGCTGTTATTACATATATACATACATAATTTTATTTGTATGGCACCTTTCCTTAGTTAAAACAATGCTCAAGGCAGTGCCAGAGGTATGAAACAGCCAGCCGAGTTGTTAGGAAGCTCACACAGGGAACCTGCTTCAAACTAGATCCCAGCTCTGGAGAGACTTCAGGTCATTGTGATCTGAAGCCTTGCTCTTGTGAAGCAAAAGCCCAGCAGCCTTTTCCCTGCGCCCTCTCTCTTTCGCATATTCACATGCTTTGCTGAGGGAAGTAGGGGAGCAGCAGATTTGTAATGGGGAGGTATCAAATTTCATCTGCGTGTGCCTCAATTATATCAGCATCTCACCTGAAGAGAGAAAGCTTTAGCTTGGAAGAGGTTAATCATGGTCACAAGGAGGTGTCTAATCAAAGATAATATTAGATCAGTTGTGACGAAAGAGCAGCATATAGGAAGCAACTTCACTTCACGCCTTGTCAGTATTGGATGGTGCGACTGAAAAGAGTTTCAAAGAGGGCACCAGCAATGAAATGAGCTCTGGTGTGATTAACACAGCTTGTCTACCAGTTTAACTTTATTTTAAGATTGTGCGAAATCACTTCATTTCTTTCTTTTTTAACCTAACATGCATATTTGCAAAGAGGTGTTACAAACAGAGTCTTGCACTAACTATGGCTTGGCAAATAAAAGTAGTCTATTCCTGTTTTTTCTTTATTTGGGGGAAAAATCCTTTCATGAATATGTGGGATAACCAGCCTCATATAACCAACATGTTTAATTAATGCATGAAAGGGTTAAGAGCATAGAGTAAGTTGTCCTGCCAGGCTTAGCTCAACTTGGGAGGAACAAGGTAATTAGACTTACTGTTGTCTCTCAGTCTACCTGAGAAGTTCAACATGTGATCTAAGCTGGTTGCTCTAAGCTCAGACCATATGGCTTTTACAAGCTATTATTTAGGTCCTGTACCAGTACTTCAGGAACTAAACCAGGTTTTATTGCATGTGTTTTCTGGCTGCTCTATGAAAAAAACACCTGACTCTGACCTTTGGAGATTTGTAAGTAAACAATTTTTTAACTTACCAGTTGTGTGGTCATTTTTCAATGCTAGGGAAAGAGGTGAACTTTGAAAGGAACTTAGAAGTAAATCTTTTAAAGGTCTTTCATCCTATATTTCCACACTTTTCCTTTGTTGCATATTTTGTGATTTTAAATCTCTGCTGCGGTTCTCTCATCAAAGAATACTTGCTCCATATCTTGATCTTGACATCTAGGGAATACTCCTTTTATATCTATTTTCATCTTTGCCACCAACAGAATATGCTCTTTTTAAGACTGGCATTAACTTTGCCAACCTTGAGCCATCTAGCTGTTTTGGACTACAGCACTGGAAAGAGACAGATTTGCCTGTCCCTAAAAAGAAACTGATGCACCCCAGAAAGTTCCAGATGCTTAAGCCATGTTGTTGAGCTACTGTATGATGCACAAGACTGGAAGTCTCTGTTGATGGTCACAACTGACTGGAAACTCAGCGGCGGAGAAGCCGTTTGGGCGCCTAGGGCGGCATGCCCAGGGGTGGGGCAAGCTGCCCATGGGGCAGGGTGAGCCACCCATAGGGGCGGGGCGCACCGCAGGGCCTCCAGAGTCTGCCTGCCTCCTCCCACTCTGCCGCCCTACAGCTGGGGGGGAAGCAGTGGGCAGACCATTTGGGCAGCGTGGAGCCTGCGCATGCCCAAGCCACCACGACTCTCCCAGGAGAGACGCATGGCTCGGGTGTGCTGCAGGCACCATGGTGAGTGCCACCCGGAATTTTGTCACCCCCCTCAGTGGTGACACCCGGGTCAGACGCACCCACTGCACCCCGCTTCCTCCACCCCTGCTGGAACTCTCTAAGATTCTGATATGTTTCCTAGTGGAACCAGATATTTCCAGACATTCTCAGACGTTTCATGCAATCTGGATGAGAAAGCAGGGCAATTTCTAGTGCTGTCAAGTGGTTCAGCCATTTCTAATTTCACCTAGGGTTTTCCGCTGCAGTCAATATGCAGCTCACATGGTTTTAACTGAGGTCCTTTAGGTCCATTACCAAGCCTTTCTGGCTTTAATGATGTCCAAGAATTTTGCCTAGTGAGGTACCTTTTCAACATAAACTTGTTATGCAACCACATAGTTTCATCTTTTATTGAAAAGACATAGGCAAATGTTAACAAAGCATAGAGTTGCAAGAGGCCAATTAACAGACTACAAGCTCTTTGGACTACAAGCTCTTTGTAGCTGGGAAACCTGGTGTGCAGTAGCAGAACAGCTGCCTGGTGGGAGCGCAGACTATTTGCCTCCATGCCTACTCTGTGAATTTGTAAATAAGCCAATGCCACCAACTTAGATGGCTTTCAAAAAGAATAAGATCATAGAGGATAAGTCTATCAGTGGCTGCCAGCCATAATAACTACGATCTACCTTCACAGTCAGAAGCTATATGCCTCTAAATGGATGCCAGTTTTGGGGAATCATAAGTGAGGAGAATGCTGTTGGACTCAGGTCCTACTTGTGGGCATCTCATAGACATCTGGTTGGCACTGTGAGAAGAGGATGCTGTGCTAGATAGGCCCTTGGCATGATCCAGCAGGGGTCTTCTTCTGTTATGTAAACAAAAACTCTATCAGTCTCCAAAGAGTGCCCTCCTTTCCTCCCAAACAAGGAAACACAGGACATGCTTCCCTTGGAACTACTCAACACTTGGGGGAGTGGGGAGTAATGCAGTAGTATTTTCTGTTGCTCAGGTGACTATCTGCTCCCTATTACTGCCACACACTTCTGTCTCCAAAGCGTAATGTTCAATCAGGAACAGCGATGTCCTTCACCTTTGTTGAAGTGTTTGCCATTTTTTCCTCATCCACATTATTTTGGCACTCTTAATGGCTTCAAAGCTTTTATCCCCCCCCAACCCCCTTGCAGTCATGCCATATGGTCTCCGTTTTGGAGAAGGGGATGAATCAGCATAAATAACCAGGCTATTAGGCGGTGACAGTGAGCGATGTGCTGTGTCACCTGCCCTCGACAACCTGCTCTATCAACAGGCACCGAGTCCGTGTGGGCAGGATTCCAATTAATCACTGCCTGGCAAGACAAGGGCCTGGGTGTTTAAATAACTGTGAGGCAATCCTTTGTTGGCAATGTAAATTATGCAGTCCAAGCTGAGGATAGCTCCCTAACTGCAGGAAGGCAGTCTATCAAAATGTCATTAGCCGGTGTGGAAAGCCAGGCTATTACTGTTAATGCCTGTGCACGTAGTTGGAGATTTTGCTTAATGATGAATTTGATGAAGTCTGGATGAATCACTGTTGATTGCTCCTCCATATTCACGTCAGGTATCTTTCTCACAAACATGCCCAACTTCTTCTTCTTCTTCTTCTTCTTCTTCTTCTTCTTCTTCTTCTTCTTCCTCTTCCTCTTCCTCTGCGATCACTCGTAACCGAGTAAGATTGTCTTCCGTGGACACAGTCTTAACAGTGAGTCCGTAAGTGACGGTGGAGGCCAATTCTGAATTCACACGTCCTTCCACAGTGGGGACATAGGCTTTTGGACAGGAGCTGATCACAGTGAGGGTTTGCCAAACGTGCCTTCCTCTTATCACGTTTCTCCCTTTCGTCCTGAGTTCGAGTGTCTTCAAAGTCCACGACACCTTTGGAAAAGGCTGATCTCCAATTGGAGTACTCGCAGGCCAGTGTTTCCAAATTGTCGGTGTTTATACTGCTCCCCCCCCAAAGATGCCCAACAAATAGCCCTACCCTTTCATTAGCCTTTCTCTTTCCATTATAGCCAAACTATAAGGAAATAATTGGGAATTGTCAGTAAGGCAACAGAGAACTGTACGAAAGATGATGGTGGGTCTGTCTTTCACTCGGTGCTTGAGGGATCTAGAGGACTGGGGAAAACCAAACCTCTTGTTTGTGTCCTTTATTTGTTAGATGACAGAATTGCAAAGAAATGGCTGAGGGCTAGGATATCTGAAAGACCCCCTGTTCCTGCGTGAACCTGCCTGTAGGTTGAGATCATCTTAGGAAACCCTGTTGTGTTCTCCACCACCACCAGAGGTTCACTGAGTGGGAATGCAAGACAGGGCAGCACCTGGTGGTAGGATTCCTCTGCAAAAGAGGCAACACTGGCTCCATTCCTGATGGTTCTTACATGCAGGCTTTGTAAACATGGTTATTCTGTTTTGCATTTAACGGTTTTGAATATACGATTGTTCTTGTATGTGTGTGTGTTTAAAAAAACCCTGCTGCTTTTGAATTCAAAGTTACAGTTTTATTTTTTATTTCAGAGAATGTGTGACCTAGGAGCAAGGGTGTGACCTGGGGAGCATCTTAAGCACCAGCTAGAGAGGCTTAGAAGACCAAATTTGGCGCCAATCCCTGCCTTTCAGGAATTTATCGCAAGCATTAAATAGAGCATCTCCCTATGCTTCTGCAATTTGTAAAGAACTTTTTTATTTTTAAAAAGATAGATCATTTGGCAATTCTATCTGAACATAAAATAACTATGTATTGTTCCATCAGGATGATTTGATCTCAGCAGGAACTGGCAATGCTATGTTACCCTGTTGAAATACTCTTTTTTATGGAGTTTCAAGCAGGCATTTTGGAGAGTTTTATCTTTTACAGAAGCCAATATGTGATTCTCATTATTTCATGCCTTTCTAAAAGTCCCGAATCAGATTAGAGCAAACACTAAAAATGCAGCACAAAAAAACATTTGCTGGAGCAAACTGTGATTCCAATCTTCAGGAAACATTTTATTTCTGTATTTGTTGTACTTTCTACTGATCAAAATCCTGTTGAAGAAGTCTTCATTTATCAAATTGTATTATAGGCCAGATTCAGAAGATCAAAATAGCCAAGGGAATCCTTTTCACTAAATCAAGCAGTGAAGATGTACGCAAAGCTTTGAACTCCATAGAAACTTTATTATAAAGAATGGAAGTATAACTTGCATGCCCAAGCACCACAGCCCCCAATACTCTGACTTAATAAAAGAACCAGTCACGACATGATATACAAATTTTGGCTTAAATAAGACCGCATCTTTTATTGATTGCAGATGTAATAGGTTTGGCATAGGCATTGGGTATAACCATTAACAACAAGCCTGCCTGCTGGAAGTATTTCCATGGGGGTCGCCCCTGAGGTGAGAAGGACCTATGACATACATAAAAAGGGATCAACCCCGCATGAGTGCCGCCTTGAGGAGTGCGATGGCCTTAGCCCCCTGCCTGGGCATCCAGATAGAAGCACCTCCTTCAATGGGATACCCCTTTCCTTTGGAGGGGCAGACGAAGGCTTACAATGTCCCCTCCACCAAGACTAAGTCCAGCCCAATGCCTAGACCGCCAAAGCTGTTGCAATTGCTATGAGGTAGGCAAAACCCACAGATAGTGCCAATTGGTCTGAAGGACAAAATTCTGCCCAGCCCTGAATATGGCGACCAACGTTGTCCATAGGAAGGTCAAGTACATAACAACACAACAGACAAACAAAGGGAGGGTGCGCAGGTGAGCAGACCCTGCAGAGGACAGCGTAGGCCTCACTGAGTGTACTTTAGTGAAGCCTGCAGGCTCAGTTAGTCCCGCCCCCTGAAGAGCATCTGCCCCTGAAACTACCTACCATTGGTGAATTGGATCCAAGAGGTCTCCTGCATCCTCAGCATCTTCCTCTGAGGATGGGGAGCTGGAGCCCTATGGCATGACAGCCAGGCCCAAGTCAAATGCAGCCTAAAGTAACTTCAAGTAAACCCATTCTGAATTGAGCAGTGGGGTGCTCACCTTTCCACTAGCTTTCTTGTAGTACAGAAATAACTTGAAGTTGTGATTTTGACTATTGAGAGTCTAGAGATTTTGGGTTTTGTTTGTTTGTCCTGCCCGGACACTGAGGTCCAGCACCGAGGGCCTTCTGGCGGTTCCCTCAGTGCGAGAAGCCAAGTTACAGGGAACCAGGTAGAGGGCCTTCTCGGTAGTGGCACCTGCACTGTGGAACGCCCTCCCACCAGATGTCAAAGAGAAGAACAACTACCAGACTTTTAGAAGACATCTGAAGGCAGCCCTGTTTAGGGAAGCTTTTAATGTTTAACAGACCACTGTATTTTAATACTTTGTTGGAAGCCGCCCAACAAATCATTATTATTATTATTGTTTGTTTTGGGGTGGGGGATGGAGAATGGGAAGCGGCCATCTCCTGAGTCAGAGCAGAGGGCTATCGAGCTCAGTACCATCAACACTGACTGGCCGTGGCTCCCCAGGGTTTCAGGCAGGGCTCTCTCTCAGCCCCACCTGGAAACATCTGGAATTGGACCTGGGCCTGTTTGCATGCCAAGCATGCACTTTACGACCACTGAGGTACATTTCTTCCCTGAACTCAGAGAGAGAAACTAGCATCGAAGGAGTGAAGCAGGTCACCAGAGAGAGATTATGCTGTACTGTAGGTTTATAGATTTTCTGCTGCTTTTGATTTATTTTGACTGATTTACTATCCGATCAGCAGCCATTTCCCCTTCTTCGTTATTACAAACAGAAAAAAACAACCCCAACACAACACCCTGAATTATGAAGAGGCTACAGGAGAGAACTGAACACAAACATCTACTCCCAAGTCTCAGGCAGGTTCTATGCAATGAGTCTTTGATATCTGCATTTAATTATGTCTCAATTGGATTATAATAATCCTTTACCTCCTTGTTTCTCGCTTACCGTTTTCTCCACTTGTCTTGCACTTAATTAAAAATGCAGGCAGCGCGGCTAAGATGGTGAAATTAAGGTTGACACACAGGAGAATTTTGCTTCTGCTGGATCTTTTTTTAACCTGTAAAAGTCTGAGCCTTGGGGGATCTTGGTGGGTGATTTTTTTTTTTGGGGGGGGGGTTATATGTATTCTAATATAGGAAAATCTGACAAAAGCAATTCCACTGGCATTGCTTGAAGGTGAGATAAGATTCCCGTGAGATCTGTCCTAAATAAAGTCATCCTTTGTGGGGGACCCCCCCCCAACATCCATGTTATACATCCATTTGGAGCAGGTTTGTGTTTTTAAAAGTGTAATTACAGATGTTCCCCAGGGCTGAGGAGAAAAATTGTATTAGTGATAGGAACAAATAAGACTAGCAGATAATTGTGATAGTCCAGCCCAGTCCACTTTGTGCTATTCTACACCTGCTGGGTAAGGGCAGTTTACACGGTAATCATAAACAATGGGAAATGAAAAGCAGAGCAAAGCAGTTCAAAGTCGTTGTAATACAGGGATATTCTATATTTTATTCTGCTATTCCCCTCAGTCCAATAAATACCCCTCATGCTTGGTCTCTTCATGCCCTGCTGAGAGCCATTTTGTCGCTTGTTGTCTGCAAGAAGGGACCACATAATTGCAAAAATCCAGCTGGGGTCACACCTGGATCCACAGGATTGTGTGTTTGCATCCGTAGCTGGATAAGGAACCAGATATGCAAATAGATGCTCTGTGTATTTGGTCTTTGATGTGATCCAGCTGCTAAAGTTTATCTGCACATAGTCCTAACATGGTCATTGACAAGATCCCCGAGTATAGCCATCCCCTTCAAAGTCCTTCTAAACTAGTAGACCCTCAACCCGTTGAATAACCTTTTCTTTGATCACCATGGTGATTGCTTTTTTCATTTTGTAGTTTACATCTAAATTAATCCTAAAAGCTACCTTTTTGATCTGCAATCCCTTTGAATGCTCTGTGTTGAGAAGTTGTTTGTTCAGAAACCCTATTGTTATCACTGCCTGCACATATTGAGTACTGTCCTTCTGCAATAAAAGGTAAAGGTAAAGGTACCCCTGCCCATACGGGCCAGTCTTGACAGACTCTGGGGTTGTGCGCCCATCTCACTTAAGAGGCCGGGGGCCAGCGCTGTCCGGAGACACTTCTGGGTCACGTGGCCAGCGTGACATCGCTGCTCTGGCTAGAGCCAGAGCCAGAGCCGCACACGGAAACGCCGTTTACCTTCCCGCTGGTAAGCGGTCCCTATTTATCTACTTGCACCCGGAGGTGCTTTCGAACTGCTAGGTTGGCAGGCGCTGGGACCGAGCAGCGGGAGCGCACCCCGCCGCAGGGATTCGAACTGCCGACCTTTCGATCGGCAAGTCCTAGGCGCTGAGGCTTTAACCCACAGCGCCACCTGCGTCCTTCTGCAATAGGTGTAGCCAATATAGCACCTTCCAGATGTTATGGGCCTACAACTCCCATCAGCATGACCAGTGGTCAGGGATTATGGGAGATGTAGACTAACAACATCTAGAGGATGGCATGTTGGCTCCCCCTTCTCTAGAGAAGAGATAGTTGGATCCTTCTTGTCATAGCTACAAGGGCTGAGTGGGCTCTCTCCAGTCACCTACCCAGAGATAGTCATTGGTTGGAGAGAGAGATCTCATTCCCCAGGCTAAGGAACCTTCCCAGCATCCTAGTGCTAAGTAAGAAGGTGCTCTTGAAGTTCCTGCAGTGTTCCAGGTGTAGCTTCTTCTTTTTTGGTAGGAAAACAAAGTCTTATGTCGTATTCAGCAGTACACAAGGCACTTCTTCCTGCCCAACAGGTACCCCATGCCAGCTACCCGCCACTCCTGAGAGCAGAAAAATTAGCATTGCAGGGAGTTGGACTTGATGACCCTTTTAACACTACAATTCTATATTTTTACATTTTTGATTAATGGAGAATGACACAAATTCACTATTTTTAAAAGGATGTGTTGATAGTGGGCTTCTAAAGACTGGGGATTTTTTCTTCTTCCTCAAGTGTTATTGTCGTTGCTGCAGTAAGAGTGTGTTAGTGGTGGGTTTATACTGGACCATCTACACAGCATTGTGTTTTATTAGTTGTTCTGTGAAGCCTCCCCAGTGTAACTGCTCTCTCGTGTCTGACTCTTCGTGACCCCATGGACCAGAGCACACCAGGCACTCCTGTCTTCCACTGCCTCCCGCAGCTTGGTCAAACTCATGTTGGTAGCTCCGAGAACACTGTCCAACCATCTTGTCCTCTGTCATCCCCTTCTCCTTGTACCCCCAATCTTTCCAAACATCAGTGCAACAAAAGTGTGACAAAAGGCAACACCCCTGAAACATCTG
Organism: Podarcis cretensis; assembly: GCF_951804945.1. Lineage (NCBI taxonomy): Eukaryota > Metazoa > Chordata > Lepidosauria > Squamata > Lacertidae > Podarcis > Podarcis cretensis. The sequence continues at coordinate 27,619,704 of NC_137178.1, forward strand.
TGGCATGAAAAGTTACGTGGTTTCAGCAGGTAGCTACAGGACATGGACTGACTGGAAATAAAGGAGTACGCCCATCACAAACCTTTCTTAGGGGCAAACAGTACTGAAAGGGGGATTGCATATAACCACTCCCATACCATAATGAGCACAAATAAACATGAATGTACAATGAAAAGGACATCTGGAGGAGTCCTACGATAAGAGGGGCAGCCTGAGGCATTGGCGCATCAGCTCAGCTGCACAAAGGCTGGCATCTCTTTAATGAATCTGAAATGGACATGGGAAGCATTCCATTTTGGCATTTGGGTGTCATTTCAGTGACTGAAATGCATTCCTCCTTTATGACATTTTGAAATCCTGCAATACGAGCCTTCAAAGTACCAAATGTCTGTTTACAATCCATTTGATAATTGGATGGTTGAAGAAGAGGACTGGGTAGATAGAAGGAAATTTCATATCCTAACATGTTGGATGGTCTCTGAAGGCTTTCTTAGATCTTCATTCCACGGGGCAAGGACCAGGAATGAAGGAAGATTCCAAAATGGGGCAGCTCTAAATGTGGACAGATAGGCAGGCTGACCCCATTTTGAGTTGCATCATTTAAGCTAGGCCTGTCTGGAAATGGGGCTCACGCCATACCTGTGCTGCTCTCCTGCCTTTCCTGACAGTCTCCCCACAACCAAGGGGCAAAAAAGCTTTGCCATAGGGTAAGGATGGGGGAGAAACTCAATCCACTTTGTAATTAAAGATGAATGCACATCTGTCAAGTTTACACTAAATTATGTCAAACTCACACGGTACAAATTCCTTCTATTACTACCATGGGGAAAAGTAACAGGTGACATGTTCTTTTTGACACAGGAGAGACTCTGTAGGCCCTCTGGCTAAAGAAAATCATTTCTTGCTGGGGATCACCAGTTCATAAACAAGCCTACATTTTGTGTCTGGAAGGGAACATTCTCCTGTCCCTTACGCCCTTTCCCAAAGTAAGGCATCAACATGCTCCCAAGTAATGTGTATGGAAGTAGACAGAAGGGCAAGAAAATGACAGAGATATGAATAGAGGCCTTGAGGAAGGGTCCCTGACTAGTTGTGAAGGGGAAGTGCTGGGAAATTGGGCCTTTTAATTTTATTTTTGTTTATTTTTTGCGGGGACGGGACCCTCAATATTTGTTGAGTGTTAATGTCAAATAACCCAGTAAACTTTTTCAGAAATGATGGAAGGTGCTTGCAAACACAACTTTCAACAGCCTAATGACTCCTCTCCACAAAATCAATGTTTACTGGCGCTGACGTATCAGAAGAGACAGAAGTTGCTAGGCTACTCCTACTAATCTCAATATCCTCATAGGAGTGGATATCACCACATATGGGCCTAAAGGTTTCTGCACCTCTGACTTATAGGAATATATCAGAGCATACCCCACCCTTCTTTCTATAATTATTTAAAAGAACCTTTTATACTTATGAGTTTTAAAGTTAGCAAATACTTAATATTCCAGAAGTGTGCCAACGAAATGCTTCAAGCAAATATAGTTGGATAAAAAAATAAACTTTATTTACATATTATGTGTCATCAAAGTATTGTTGTGTCTATTATTTTTTAAAGCACTCTTTTGGTGGGTTTTTTTACATTATTATTAGTTGTTAAGTTATTAGTTGCTAATTATTAGCTGTGACAATGATAACAAATGTGATAAACTTCATTATTATTCTGGAATCAAACTTGCTGTGGGCCTAATTTTCTATCTCCCGCGGTTACCCTCATTCAGAGCTACATATTTGCTCCAATAAATACATAGAGGTCTTATCTTAGAATCATAGAATTGTAGAAGGGACTGGAAGGGTCATCTAGCCCAATGCCCTGCAATACAGCAATCTCAGCTAGAGCATCCATGGCAGATGGTCATCCAGCTCTGCTTAAAAACCTCCAAGGAAGGAGAGTCCATAACCTCCGGAGGGAGACCGTTCCACTGTTGAACGTCTCTTACTGTCAGAAAGTTCTTCCTGATATTTAGTCAGAATCTCCTTTCTTGTGACTTGAAGCCATTGGTTTGGTCCTACCCTCTGGAGCATAAGAAAACAAGCTTGCTCTATGTTCTCTGTGGCAGCCCTTGAGACATTTGAAGATGGCTATCATAACTCCTTTCAGTCTCCTCTTTTCCAGGCTAAACATACCCACCTCCCCCTGGAAAAACACAAGTGCTAAGTCAAGAACAAACCTTGGCTACAGTGCAGAGTTTGTCTGGAACAAGACAAAACATGAACCTGGGTGTGGATGCATTGCTAAGCCAAACCATGGCTTAGCTCCAGGTAGCATGGGAGAGAAGCGAAAGGGCCTTATATTTTTCCTCAGAGTACTTTCATCCTGGTTTGTCCATGCTTAGCCATGGTTTGGGTTTGCATTGTGAATGAACCAGGCATGTATGTGTATCTCTTTCTTTGGTGGGCTAATCTGAAACACCGGGGTTTTGTTTTTTAATTCAAGGGAATAATCATTATTATTACCAAAGCCAGCCCTCCCCCTCCTTTTGTTTTTTTTATTAAAATTTTTATTACATTTTCAGTTTACAGAAAAGAAAAAGAAGGACAAACCAGAAAAAAGAAAGAAAGAAAAACAATCCAACTTTCAAAATACATTTTTAAGTTACTAACTGGACTTCCCCACATCTCCCTCACCCTGCGTTCTTTACAATAAACATATCAGCAAATTATTACCTTGTTTCGTATCTTATTTATATCTTTCAGAGTGTTTTACTTCTAAATTTAAAGTACCTTTTGTCAAATATTTATACCTTAAGATAATACATAAAATAACTTTAAATTTCAACTTTTTCTTACTTATAACTTAACTTTCTATTTTCCTAATCTAATTGCAGGAGCTAAAATTTCCAAGTCATGCAGATTCTTAACATTCATACAACTTATAATGTTTTTGTAAATAGTCCTTAAATTTCTTCCAGTCCTCTTCCATTGTCTCTTCTCCCAGATCTCGGATTCTGCCAGTCATTTCAGCCAGTTCCATATAGTCCATCAACTGCGTCTGCCACTCTTCCAGCGTGGGAAGGTCTTGTATTTTCCAATATTTTGCAATGAGTATTCTTGCTGCTGTAGTTGCATACATAAAAAAAGTTCTATCCTTCTTTAACACCTTTTGGTCCACAATGCCCAGGAGGAAGGCCTCTGGTTTCTTAGGGAAGGTGTATCTAAACACCTTTTTTAACTCATTATAGATCATTTCCCAGAAGGCCTTCACTTTTGGACAAGTCCACCAGAGATGAAAGAATGTCCCTTCAGCCTCCTTACATTTCCAACATTTATTATCAGACCGATGATATATTTTTGCAAGTTTGACTGGGGTCATGTACCACCTATATATCATTTTCATAATATTTTCCTTCAGGGCATTACATGCCGTGAATTTCATTCCAGTGGTCCATAACCTTTCCCAGTCTTCTAACATAATGTTGTACCCAATATCCTGAGCCCATTTTATCATGGCTGATTTGACTATCTCATCCTGGGTGTTCCATTTAAGCAGCAAGTTATACATTCTCGAAAGCGCCTTGGTCTTAGGTTCTAACAGTTCTGTCTCTAATTTCGATTTTTCCACCTGGAATCCTATTTTTTTGTCTGACTTAAAAACCTCTTGAATTTGAGCATAATGAAACCAGTCTTGCACCCTATTCTTTAATTTTTCAAAGCTCTGCAGCCTCCAATTATCTCCAATTTTTTCTATTATTTCCCAGTATTTCGGCCCCTCCCCCTCCTTTTGTACTACAATAACTGTGCAGAAGAAATGGTTAAAGAGCTTACCAGAATAATCTAGATTGTTTCCATTTGAAAGTGCTTCACTGCTTTGGTGTTAAGTATGTAGTAAAAAATAAAAAAACCAGCTGTAGACACAACTGATTTCATTTCCCAAAATGATGTGGCAGCCACCAGCCTCAAGGAAAGGAGCAGGTTGAAGTGCAAATGGTCAACATTGCATTTAGAATAGCTAATAATAGTAATAATCCTTTATGCTGTTGTAGAGCCTTTTATGTAAGAACAGAAAAGGTCACAGGAATGCAAAGAGTGACTATTTCATGGCTGCACACTCACTTAGTGTCCTTTTAACATTTCCACAAGCTCAAGGGGAGGGGGGGCAGAGAGAAACAGAGAGAAATAATTGTAAAGAAAGTAACTAAATATATTCCCATACTGATGAGGCAGAGAGGATGAGTGATAATACTGGGGGCCACAGCATTTGTTGACCCTATAGCTATTTGGCTTCCAGTCATTTCCCTTTAATGCCTGCACAATTGTCAATGGGAAGACTTTAAGAGGATTGGCAGCACCATTCCAGGACTGTTGGTTATGAGAATCCACCCCATTTCAACACTGAAAATATTTAATGCCAGGCTAGGATCAATGCAGACAAGAACTAGCAGATATCCTGACTTGCCTGCACTAGGTACAGACCGCAGGCTGGAGAAAGTATTCTTTCACATAAAGTAAGTTACAAATATTCTGAATATTTCAGATGGGGCTTTCCAAGCACCAGAGAGATCTCTTAGATATGGCTGGCCATATCCATGATGAAGTGTTATACAGTTTCCAGGTGGGCACCATGTTCCGACCTTAATTTTGGAAGCAAGCCTCAAAGAGGTGACTTTCTCAGGATACAAAGGCTAGGGGTGAACTACTCCATTTGTTCACTTCCATGCAAAACTTAAAGGCAAAGGTAAAGGGACCCCTGACCGTTAGGTCCAGTCGCGGACGACTCTGGGCACTCATCTTGCTTTACTAGCCGAGGGAGCCAGCGTACAGTGTACAGCGTACAGCAAACCAGAGCTACGCACGGAAATGCTGTTTACCTTCCTGCTGGAGCAGTACCTATTGATCTACTTGTACTTTGACATACTTTCGAACTGCTAGGTTGGCAGGAACAGGGACCGAGCAAAGGGAGCTCACCCCGTCGTGGGGATTCGAACCGCCGACCTTCTGATCGGCAAGCCCAAGAGGCTCAGTGGTTTAGACCACAGCGCCACCTGCGCCCCTCCCACATACAAAACTTACCATTCTTTTAACAAAATGCAGCTGTAGAGATTGTGATCTGCAGTAGGAAGACCAATGTGGATGGGGAAATGGGTAGGGGAAAGTACTTCTTAACTCTTTCTTACCTCTGGTGGGTCTCCCCACCCCACACACCTAAAATCTCCACCACTGCTTTTCCGCTTGCAGGGGGAAAAGAAATGTGTACAATGTGTGATGTGACATCACCATACTTTGTATTTCCAGGCACAGCCACCAGCAGCCAAAGACGTGAGCAAATTGTACAGTGTGATGATGCAAGCTCACACCTTGTGCGACACCAGGCATGAAACTAGGAACACAGGAAGAAGGGAAATGCCTTTCACATTTCCTGCAGTGTCCAAATCTACCCACTTGGCAGGGAACTGAAATGGGGCTTCTCCAGATATTGGATATTGCTTTGTGACTAGTCAATTGTGACCCCAATGCATGAATTCCCTACTTATGGGCTAAGTGCCCTTCCTCATAGGTGCTGGGATGCATGACATCAATAAAAGGAAAAGAAGAAGAGGTCAAAAACAGCAGCACAGCTACCTCTGTCCTCTGCCAAGAAACAGCACTGTGTCCCATCCATTTCTTCTGAACTTGATGTGAGGCTACTGTCTTTGAATCAGGTGTTGCAGGATTATTCCCCCAAAGGCCAAAAATGTGATAAAAGATATCCTTCAAGCCAATCATTTGGAGAAGCCCTTAAGACACAGCACTATTGCTAAACATTCATCTGTGCAGCTTCAGGACAAGCGCCAAGGTAACTGGAGGCTGGCGGAGGAGGAATAAAACTATTGATGGAGTGGAAACCTTTACGTCTTGAACTGTTTAATCTTCAGTGCTTAGGGACCAGGTGGTAGGACGGTCGCTTGTGCACTCATAAAAAAAGAGGATACGGTTCAGCAAAATAAACAGGACAAAATAGGACACTGATTTGTTGAATAATTAAGCGTGACTAATTGGTTTACTAATTGGTCCTGGGCTGCTAGCATTCATGGCCGCCCTTCTCTTTCGAAGACAAAGAGAATAGTGAGTAGAACTCCTCCCTCCTTCCAAAACTTGCGTCAGAATGTGAGGCGTCACTCAGAACATCTTAACCCTGTAAGTTCTGAATCTCTACACCCCTTCTCGCCTTGCATTCTGATGAGACCTGTGGATGTACCTTTACAGACCTCTGTGAGATCAAACACTTCCCCAATGCCTTGCGCCTTTTCCTGGCGTTTCTGTCAGGCACCTGTGGAACATCCTCACAACTCTCAGACTCGCATTGTGCGAAACCAACCCACACCCCAGTGGCCTGATACCTCTCAGGTGGAATTCCCTTCGTTGTGCGACTGGACCGCCTGGGCACAAACTCAGGTATTTCCTCTGACTCACTGCGGCCAGTAGGTGATCAGAGTCAGAGGAAATACCTGAGTTTGTGCCCAGGCGGTCCAGTCGCACAACGAAGGGCATTCCACCTGAGAGGTATCAGGCCACTGGGGTGTGGGTTGGTTGAGAGAGCACAAGCGTTGCATAAAAATTGCATAAGCTAATTTATATGAATAGGTGCAGATTTTAAATGACATATCACAATTTAAACAGAAATATAAGCCATCTCGCCATTGTGGGGAAGACTATGACCTGGTGATCTTTGTGCCTACTCCATCTGCTGCTTAGGTGCTACCTGTAGTCCCTGCTCCTTAATGGATTTGAACAGGACAGCCTTCCACATAGAGCTATATCCTTTGTACAGTAGGCCACATGATGATCTTAGGCATCCAACCACTTGGAGGTATCATAAGAAAATAAGAGGAGCCCTTCTAGGAATCCAAAGGGAAACAACAGGAGACCATCTACAGAATCTTGCAGCAGAAATGTTTATTCTGTAGAAGTGTGAGGAAGAAAAAATAAGGTGTATGCACATAGTTTAGTCCCCTAAACAAACAAAGAAACCTAAAAAATATTCCAGGGTGATTGAAAGTTTTGTCCCCTTTAGTTCCAGCATCAAGTATATATCCAGGCAAATGGGATTTGCAACAGTTCGGTAGAAAACAATCCATTTTCAAGGCATTAAACATCAAAGTACATATTGGAATTATTTTCCAGTGTGTTTGTGTGTGTGGGGGGGGGGAGCGATTATGTTTTCTATATATATTTATATAAATCCAGTTCTTGCACCATGGCAGATGTAAGAGTTTGTGTCGCTTGTGAATCTTTATTCGTTGCTGTAGATGCAGCAGTGTTGGGGAGCATCCAGTTCTTGAGTCCACACTTTATAAAATGCATAGGAAAGAGACACTGGATGCAGAGAAAAAGAAAACATGTTTTCTTTAAATGAAGCATTTATTACCACCCCCCTTGACGGCATCGCTACTCTGGAAACTCCACAAATTCGCCTTCGCCCCCCTTTTAAAGCTATCTATGGCATAGACAAAACCCCTCTACAAACACTTTTAAAACAGCCGCGAGGTTGCTTGCATGTACTAAAGTGGTGAGAGATTGTAAGGAAAAATAATGCTAATATTAAGAAAGCTCGCAAGACACTGTGATACCAAATTAGAGCCTATGGGGAATCTTAACAAGGAAGGCAAATTTTATTGTATGGATATTATTAGGCTAGAGAAATTATGAATATGGGGCGGACTCTTTTCTGTTGACACCAAGTCAAGGGGAGGAAGCTTCAGCTCCTTCTACTCAGAACCAATGTTCAGTGATGCCAGAAGCATAAATGAGTGATTACACCCCACAAGATTGTCACGGCTAAAATGGCCGCTGTTTCTTTAATGCGAATAAAGCTGGCTCAGCATGAGTCAGCGGCCTGCACCAAGTTGTATATATAGAGTGAGAAATGTTAGTTTGGTTGCTGGTGTTTGGGTTGGTTGGTTGGTTAGTGTTGGTGTGTATAGTTGTTCAGTCACTTTTGCACAAAGACTTTTAAGAATAAAACTCTGCAAGGATATTCTCGTGGACTCTTTTTGTGCCGACAAGGGTCCAAGGACCAGGCTGAGGAGACAAAGGGAGGTCAGAACCTTTTCCTCCTTCTTTTTGCTTTTTACAAACACTGACAAAGATCAGTTGTTTATCCAGCACAAATGTGCTCCTTAGCAAACCTGTTTCAGAGAACAAGTGTACGGCTTAGATCCAACCTATTGTGGAAATTGCTCTTAAGCTCTCACACAACAGCCCACACAAGCCTGGAAGGCATGCCTGAGACTGGTGTTCCCAGCACAGAAAGAGCTTTCAAATCTCTCCGCCTTGCAGTGCCTTTAATCTGTGTGATGTCAGCTGGCCGACGACCAACCACAGAAAGCTGCAATTGCGTAAGTTAAATGCATGCAACTTATGAGTCAACTTTATGTCTAAATTGTCAGGAGATGTGTCTTGTAGAGTTAATTAGTTCCTTCCCCCAAGATACATATTTTATTTCATTTCATAATTCAAGCATTGTGAGAATTGGATCAACAATTATGCTTGTATATTTCACCTCTTCAAAGCACACCATATCCTCTATACTAAATAAATCCCTGCACATGGAAACCTAGATGCCAAGAAGGGTTGTTCTAGCCTAGTCTCCCCTGACACACTAGTTTTCTGTGTGGGTGCTCTTTGTTTTTGTGTTTGGTTTGTTTTGAAATGTGAAGCAGTACACTCCATGAGACTAGGCCTATGATACCAGGAAGTGGTTTCATGTCTAATCAAAACAGGACAACAGAAATGGTGTGGGTCACACAAGCAATTTGTGGTATGCTTTGTTAAAAATCACACAGCACCTTCCTATACACATCTATTTAGAAATTTCACTGAGTTCAATGGGTCTTGCTCCTAGGAAAGAGAGTACAGGCTTTCAGCCTTAAGGCACCATTAAAAAGTCACTGTTGCAAATCATTTTTAATACTCCATGATCCACTTTGTCCTGTTAATCAACACAGTTCTTTCTTTAACACAACTTTGTGATACTATCCCTTACCTGATGTGTGACATACTTTATGTAAAGTCCTCAGCGATACACTTAAAACTTATTTCGAAGCATGGTTGCTACTCAGCACGAAAGCTCCCATTGAAGTTTTAACTGGGTACTTGCTGAAAAATTCTTGTGACAGTCACAGAAAATCAGCATTTTGTTTGGTAATGTAGGAGGCAGTGGCGGCGCTTCATGCTCCGGCACTGGAGGGCGGAGAGCAGGTGGGGAGCTGGAGCGTTTCCTAGGGGCACGATGTGCCACCCGCAGGGGCGTGGTGTGCATCCTGGGGGCGTGGCACCCAGTGTGGGTGGGAGGGCAGCCGTGATGGCACCCCACCAGGATTACACTTCCAGAGGCACTGCGCTCCCCCCGCACCCCTCTTCCTCCACCAGTGGTAGGAGGTGATTCATGGGGAAGAAGAAGAAGAAGAGTTTGGATTTGATATCCCGCCTTTCACTCCCCTTCAGGAGTCTCAAAGCGGCTAACATTCTCCTTTCCCTTCCTCCCCCACAACAAACACTCTGTGAGGTGAGTGAGGCTGAGAGACTTCAAAGAAGTGTGACTAGCCCAAGGTCAAGAAAGTCACCATATGGAGGTTGCTTGAAGTCACTCCACATACTGGTACTAGGAAGATAGGGCTTTAGGGAAAAAGCCCAGAATGTGCAGGAGGCCCCCAAACACAGCAGTGCCGTTGTCTTACCATATTTGAAAATTAAGAAAGACACAGCGCCATCTAAAGAGGGGAGGCCTTGTAAGACTGTTATGTCTTGAGTCTAAAATCACCTAACGGCACCATTGACTCAATGAGGCAGTCATTGCCACATGACCAGTTTCTTGTGTGAAGTCTCACAGCACATAGGTGAGACAGTTATTATTGCTACAACCACTCAAAAGTCAACCTGAGGCCGAGATGCTATACACAAGCTGGTGGCCACCATGTGGAATAATGGACACTGCATAGTAGCTGTAACTTTGTAAGCAGCAACGTCTCCTTAAGAAACATGCTACAACAACAGACTTGAGCTTCTGCTGGCCTATATACATATACATATACATATACATATACATATACATATACATATACATATACATATACATATACATATACATATGTATATATATATACACACACACACACCCCGACTGAAGTGTTCTATATTATTAAGAAGAAGGAATAAAACAAGCAGCACAGAACAAGCAAGCATACCTACAGGAATGCAGACCCCTGGAGAATGTAACTGCCTTCATTTTACTGGGGGGAGGAGGGGCTAGCTGCAAGATGAGCCCCAAAATAACAAAGCAGGGAGGGATATAGAAGCTGACTAAAATTGCAGTTGTCAAGGAAATTACAAACCTCGCAATCCACCGAGAGATGTTTCCATCCTTTGCTTGTGTCTTGACAGACTGTAATTTGTCATATAGGATGAAGACTATCGATCATACATACAGTTTCTTGTGACTGTCTGGTAAACAGAATAAGTCTGAGCCCCAGACTGGATAAAGAACAATGCCTCATAGCTCAGAATCTTTCCCCAGAAGCTGACTAAAAACGGCTACTAATAACTGTCAGCCTGTGCATATTTAACAATTTTGCTCTTTTCTGGTTGTGTGTGTGTGTGTGTGTGTGTGGCCTTTTAAAAATTTGCTCTTGAGAAAGAATTATTCATGAGATCCTTCACTAATAATCGGACGTGAACCGGGAACTTGAAGAGTGGGAGAGTGAAAAAAGCAGGGCATCGGCGCTTTGGTGTCTCTTTGCTATCTCACTTTCTGAAGTTCTTGTCTTAGCCACGATGGCAAAGGTTGTCCCAGTCTGTGCAGCAGTTTGGATAGTTCCACATTGTGATCTCTGTAGTAGTTTGAAAGGAATGCCCTAGACTGTCAATAAGAAAACAAAGCAACTGTCAGACTGAGTCCTCTGCATAGGATTTACCTAAAACAATAATTCTTATAAATACCTTTTCTCAGGCCACTTGAAAGCTATAGGGGGATCTCAGCCAACCCCTTAATAAGCTTGTTTCTTTGTTCTACAAATCAAAACACATGCGTAGCTCATATATTTTATTCACGGCAGTCTTGCTTTTCTCTTGTGATGGATGTGCCTGCTGGGCTATATAGATTCATCTTAAAATCTTGGCTATATGTAACTCCATCTTGTAATTTATTTTTTATACTGAATATGCTCTGTGTATGTTTCTGCTATTTTATGTAGGGCTGTTTGTACATAAGACTATGATAAATCAATAACAATTAAACAAAAAATGGATGTGCCTGCTTTTGTGAGCAAAGTCACATGAAGTCAGGTGTAATGTTTGATCACTGAACTTGGCTAGAGGGTTCCTGAGGTGGAGTGGCAGACTTCATTACTGCTTGGACACTGGGTGACATTTTGAATCAAAACATTACTTTGGCATGACTTCATCCCGGTTTGGCATCGGTTTGGATGCCTCTTGATATAGCGTCCACAAACTTGGCATGAGGGTTCCTGAAGAGGGGATGGCAGACATCAATGCTTGGATGTTGGGCACCATTTTGATTCAATATGGCAGACTGAAATGTGACTGTGATATGAATTTGCCCCACCCAAAAAACTTGGCACAAGGGTTCCTAATTTGGGGGTGAGAGTCTTTGAATGCCAAGCACCATTTTGAATCAAGATGGCAGATGAAAATGAGACTTTGTTGTGTCTTCACAATTTTTTTAGCGTGATGGGTTCAAACTCATAAATTACACTATCCGTTTTAAAACCACAATATGTTTTTTTATATATATATATAAAATCCAGGGCAGCACTAGGCACACCCCACTAGTATATTATATTTCTGATAATAAGCTTTCAACATAAATCACTGCTATTAGCCCTGCACAATAAAGGCACAATTCAGTTTCCAATCAGGACCAGCAACGAGGGTTAGCAGTGTCAAGCCTCTGCTGAGATTCCTGCCTCTACAAGTTGCCCATCGTCATCCCTCAGATCTTCTGGTCTTACTGCTTCTCACTGCTTCTGCTAAATGTTTGGCTTCCCTCTCTGAGCACATGAGCAATGACAGGAGCAAGGAGAAGGAGCAGCAACCTCTGCTTGCTTCCCCCCTCCCTCTAGTGGGCTATGTGGATTGGTCCTGGACCAAAAGGGCAAGCCAATGGGCAGCAGCAACAGAAGGCAGACCCACTCAGAGACGGGAAACTCCTTGGTGGCATCTTGCAAAAGACCTCCAATTGAACCTGGAGCTGGTACTGCTCCTAGTAGTGAACCCCCCTTTTTTCTTCACTGAGACATTAAAATGGTACCTAATGTTAGTACAGCTGTAAAGTTTAGATATATGAAGAAAATTGTACCTCTTGATCCATTGGTGGGTATTTTCGGCCTTTACTTTTCCCCAGGCATTTTGTCTTTCCTCCTTCCAGTAGTTGACACCAAAACCCTTTCTGAGGGTCAAACCTACAAAAGTTTGCCTAAATTAGTGGAAGATATACATGGGGGAAAGCCAAAGCTTCACAACACTCAATGGCAGTTATCTCTGGCAGTCATTTTCACCTTTCCAATGCAAAAGAAATCTGGGCAAGAATTTGAAATGTCAAATCAAAGATGGAGGAACTGTATTTTTTTTTTTTAAAAAAATATCATACTAATGAAGGAACCAAATATATTAGTTTTGAATATACTGTCACAGCATATGTAAAATGCTGGAAAAGTTTGCAATGTTTTCACTATTTAGCAGATGTTTTGGAAGGCCGCAGAATAATTGGTTGGAATATAACAGTAATTAGCTGCCAAAAGTATTTTTTTTTCTTTGCCTTGGGCTTGTTCCGATAATAGCAATGAACCTGAATATACCCACATATAAAAACACATTTCAGATATAGAGAAGTATTTTCCCTCCCAGCTCGGTCTGTTACTTCTATTCCTCAGCCTCTAAATTGTATTTTAGTTGTGGTATCAATTAAAATTAAATAAATCATTGATTTAAAAAGGATATATTGAGAGGAGATTCATTTCTATCTACAATTTCCCAATCTCCTTTTTGCATAGCAAAGTACTTTTGCTAGCTTCCAGTAATTTCCCAAGAGGAGAAGCAATGTCACTGCCTATGCACAAGGAAAGAAATAAAGCTGTAGAACTTATGCTCCAAACAATATATATGCTTTCCAGGAAATGTATATAACTTTACCAAGAAACAGTGCTAATTTGACAAGCTTTTAAAAAGTTTCTCCTTTTAAAATCTAACCCCAAATTACTTTCCTCTTCCTCATTCTCTATAACTACTCTCTTTTTCCTTTTTACTCTTTCTCTTTCTTTAATCAAGTAAAACAAAGGCAGGCGGATGATTTGGTGCAATGGTGCCCTTTTAAAAAAGGGGTGGTGGTAGCAAGGCACCTCAACTGACCATAAAGAGGAGTGGGGAAGTGGGCAGGTTGGAGGAGTGGTACCCAACAAATTATACACCTACTCATGTTAGGACACCAAAAATAACTGATTACAGGAGAAATAATAAGGTGGAGCTGAGGAAAATCAGGACAGGCATCTGTCAAAAAAGACCAGAACAAATGTGTGCTTTGCTGCCAACTCTGGATGAGCCCTAAGCAATGAAACTGCAGAAGCTTGCATTGATTTTATAACCACTGGTATTGTGGAGAGTGGGCACAATCCACTGTTGTAATATAGTTACTGATTCACACTTGTGTGCATGAAAGGGTTAACCAGAGCTCAGGCTGCCAATGAGGTGGAGCTTAGCAGGCTCCCTACAGCCTTTTGTTTTCTCCCTCCCAGTCTTTCTCTTTCTGTTTTGTGGAACAAGCAAATAGCCATGTGGCAATGGCTCACTACAAGTGGGCTGAATCTCTCTAAAATGATATTTTATAGTCTGCATCTTTGCTCACCCAAAGATAGCATGATCCTTTTTGTAAGGAAACCAAGCACACTGAAACGTGCTTAGATTTACATCTGGATTCAACCATCTTTTAAACAAACCTTTAAAATACTTAGGCAAGAATAAATCACAGACAGTTAGCTTTGCAAATGTGGGAATATTTTATTCACAGAGTTTCCAGAAGTTACAGCAAAGAAGTCGCCATCCATGGGCAGTACATCGAAGATGAAAAAAGGTTTCAAATGACTTAAAAGGGAAAAGAACTTGGTTTCCTTACAAAAAGAATCATGCAATCTTTGGGTTAGCAAAGATGCAGACTATAAAACCCAGGTTGGGCTTTATTTTTATGTACATCTGTATGCATCCTGAGCCCACTGAACATGAAAACATGAGAACCCCCCGAGACGATAATGTGACTTCAGAATGCTGAGCGTTTCCAGTCTGTTACCCAATAGTGCAATGGGTGAAGATCTTTATTCTTGTGTAAACATTCGCCTAATAACCATATAATAATTACCTGTGCAAAATTCAGATGCAGAGGATGACAACCAAAGGGTTTAAAAAAGGAAGTAAAGGGGACTTACGTTAGGGCTTCTGAATAATTATAATGAGGAGAAACTCCCAAAAACTTTTGAACTTCATCCATTACGGTTGCTGGGTCACTTCTTAGCTGCTGTCCATCAATTATTAGTAACTGTATGGATAGATAAATTGTTTGTTTAAATAAAAATCTCAGATGAAGTGTGCGGTAGTGTTGCATGAATTACAAGATACCTAGACAAAAGCTGAGTATGTGATTGGATCTTGTTTTCTATGATACGACACTACAAATGCATTTACAAACTGTAAAGGTAACATATTTGCAAAATAAATTTGCCAAATGACCACAGAACTGTGTGAATGCTTCCCCCAGCACCCCAAAGGTATATACTGAAAAGTGAACACGCAAAGAAATGATGTCAGTACACCCACTGGTCCTATCTCCACCTCTGCACATTCACATTCAGTTTGGTGCCTACATGCATGAAGCTGTAGACCTCAATGGATCTATAGGAGTAACATTCAAGGCATGGGGCAGGCTCCTCCAAATTTTTCAACCTGGTACTGGACAGATTTGGAAAAGCTGGTACTGTGGGTTAAACCACAGAGCCTAGGACTTGCCGATCAGAAAGTCAGAGGTTCGAATCCCCGCCACAGGGTGAGCTCCCGTTGCTTGGTCCCTGCTCCTGCCAACCTAGCAGTTTGAAAGCACATCAAAGTGTAAGTAGATAAATAGGTACTGCTCCGGTGGGAACGTCAACGGCATTTCCGTGCGCTGCTCTGGTTCGCCAGAAGCGGCTTAGTCATGCTGGCCACATGACCCAGAAGCTGTACGCCGGCTCCCTCAGCCAATAAAGCGAGATGAGCGTTGCAACCCCAGAGTCGGTCATGACTGGATCTAATGGTCAGGGGTCCCTTTATCCTTTACCTTTACCTATAAGCTCTCCAACATTTAAACTGTTTTTAATTCTGAATTTTAAGTTCTTCTAACCAGCCCTTGGAACTGCTGGTGATGATGATGATGATGATGATAATAATAATAATAATAATAATAATAATAATAATAATAATAATAATAATAATAGACTGCTATGAATATAGATGAGAAATATAACATGCTGCTATGGTTGCAAGAAGCTGCACACAGCTTTTAAAGTTTCCTTGCTGGATATCATTTTTGACTGAGCTTATTTTAAATTATTGAAATTCTGAGTGCACATTATTAATTATGAGTGTCCCACAACTGCACTTTAGCACAGTTGCTAAGTGCTTACAGTTACTAGCCTTTGTAACACCAACCGGGCAAGCTGCGAAAGAGGCTCATTTTAGAAGAAAGGAAGCAGACTGAAGGATCTGCAGTCACTCTGATAAAATCAGAGCTGGCATATGTGTTACATTTCTGGCAATGGTTGGCAAGGCTGCAATCTTACTACAACAAGAGGAGGTTGATCAAACTCCTAGTGGGCCACTGGTAACAGTGTGTGGGCTGTGTTTGGCTTGAGTTGCAAATTGTGTTCTCATGCCTCATCATGGGCTCAGAGAGGTAGGCACCTCTGGCCCTTTCAAGCCTACTGCTGCTCTGCATGCACACAAACCTCACAGACCTCTCTCTTTCGATTTCCCAGTGTTCTTTGGCACAGATAAAAGCCACGTTCAGGCATTTGCCTGAACATATGAACACAAGCATGCAATCCCGCCAGCCCCAGTGTTCCTGGGCAAGCCAGGTGCTCTTTAGATCTTTGCACGACTAGCATGAAGGCCTGGTGAGTTTTTAAAAACTGTTTGATTGAACTCCTCGTGAGCGGGAGAGCTGGCTTTTTTCTGGGACGTTTTCTAAGTGCTTTTACCCAGACATGCTTTATAAAACCCATTAGAGTTTGCACTAAGAGTGTGAAGATTCTAGAGCAGCTGGCATGCCTGGAGAGAATGGAGGATTCTGCGTGAATGCATATCCTTGCCCACATCCCTGGTACATTCTCAGGCTAAAGCAGTAAAGCAAAGTGTCATGGCAGGAGGGAAAGAGGAGCCCTGAAATTCTATCAGTCCTGGGATGCAGAGCAAAAGTGATGTCTTCTCAGCATTGGATTTAATGGAATTCCATGCTGTGGCTGAATTTAGGGGGTTCTTGCCCTTCCATGGCACATTTGTAACACCCTCAAGGCAGAGAAGGAGAATGTGTGGTCTTCTAGATGTTACTGAATAGCAGCACACATAATTCCCCAACCATAGGCTATGCAGGCTGGGGCTGAGGGGAGCTGGGGTTCAAGAAAACCTGTAGGCTCTCTCCTGCTTCTCCTAAGGTCAAGTTCACACACAAATAATTATAATTAAAAAGCAGGGCTAGAGGAATTTATTTATTTTTAATAAACTTTAGGCAGCAGCAACATATTTACAGTGGTACCTCGGGTTACATACACTTCAGGTTACATACCCTTCAGGTTACACACTCCACTAACCCAGAAATATTGCTTCAGGTTAAGAACTTTGCTTCAGGATAAGAACAGAAATCGGGCTCCGGCGGCGCGGCGGCAGTGGGAGGCCCCATTAGCTAAAGTGGTGCTTCAGGTTAAGAACAGTTTCAGGTTAAGAACAGACCTCTGGAACAAATTAAGTACTTAACCCGAGGTACCACTGTACTTCATTTTTAGCAACCTTCTAGGGAAAATATTTCAAAATTCCTCAGCAGAACCCCCATTTTTTTAGATACCAATGGGTTTTTCAGCTCTTTAAAAACTGAACTTGTGTATGAATGTGTATGCTGAAGTGCTTTGTCTTTTAAGATGAGCCACAAGATGAATGCTTGAGGTTTATCAATCCATTATTAAACAAGCTACAATATTGCAATTCATTATTAAGCATGCGACAATATTAAACATGTTACCAAGTTATGATTATCATTTATCACAGGGAAATTATTGGCAGAGAGGGAAAGTTACCTGTGAAGTGGGGAAGTGTGTTAGCCACCTTTCTATGTGGATAGCATACCAGCCAGGGGTCAAACATCTTTTCTGTAGAGCCTTCAGGTCACTGGGTGCCCAGTCATCAGAAGTAATCACTTCATAGAAATTGAATTTTAGGGCAGCTGAGTCCTCATGAGAACGCTGGTGCTAGTTGAAGAAAACTGAATGTTAATTAACCACAAGTCAGGTGGAATGCCTGATATTTCCCAATCTTTTCTCCCCAATCTAGCCACTGTCATTCACTGTAGTGAGTTCTACATCGGAATGCCCCTGAAGACAGTTTGGAAACTACAGTGGATACAAAACGCCACTGCTCTCCTTTTGACTGGTGTCGGCTGGTGAGAACCTTTTATTTATATTATTATTAATATTAACTAAATTTATATTCTGCCCTTAATCCAAATATCACAGGGAGGTTTACAACATAAAAACACAAAATAAAAATGCATAACATAATAGCAACTCCTCCCCCCCCCCAAAAAAAATAAAAACCTCCCCACCAACCATTCTGAAATACCTGGCTCACTGGAACCAACAGTCACTGATGCGGTGGAACATAGGTGAAAAAGATTCACTTGCCAGTGTGGGTATCTAACACTGTGTCTAGGTATTTGACATCTGATTTGTACTTGACTGCAGTACAGTCGTACCTTGTTTTTTGAACAGCTTAGTTCACAAACAACTTGGAACTTGAACATCACATACCCGGAAGTAGGTGTTCTGGTTTGTGAACTTTGCCTCGGAAGCTGAACGTCTGGTGCGGCTTCTGTGGCTTCCAGTTGGCTGCAGGATGCTCCTGCAGCCAATCAGAAGCTGTGCCTTGGTTTCCAAACGTTTCAGAAGTCAAATGGACTTCCAGAACGCATTCTGTTTGAAAACCAAGTTACGACTGTAGTGCTAGAACTATTTGCTCATGGCTTCTTCTGCCCACCCATCTCTGATAAGGTGAAATGGGGGCAGTGCTAACAGAGAAGGAACCAGGTCCTTTGGTAAGGCATAAGGATATGACTCCTATGATGCCACAAGTAGTGTATATGAACTAGACTTATCACTACTGTTAGATCACTTCTTCAAGTACAAGCTCCATACCTGATACCAGGAATATGCCCGGTCTGATGGATCGATGAGAATGGTGATGATTTTTGCCTTGGGGATCAAGGAGAATGCACGCCTGGGAGCGTCTTCTGAATGGAAGTAGTTGGCACTTTTCTCAAACACAATATCAGTGGTGAGGTTAGAAGGAGTAGGAAAAAAATTCATGTACCTGCAAGCAAGTAAAAAACCAATGTCAGCAATGCTGATGGGGATGGGAAAATACATTAAACCAGTTATTTCCTCTCACTCCAAAGTAAACATTACAACACTTGGAAGCCTAAGCAGCACGGTCAAAGATATACATTGGGGTAACTAATGAACAAATAGATGCCCCATCAGTTAAAATAATAGCAAAATGATACTTCTACTTTTCCTTTCCTTTCCACATTATTCCCCACACTGAACTTGAATTTTTCATTGCTGCTGATAATAATTTATACAACATCAAGAACAGGCAATTAAAAACAAATTAAAAGGGACATAAACAGAATAAAAATGAAAATCTAACTCTTTCCTCAACTGTGTTTGTTTATGAGGAATGTAAATATTGATACTGTAAAGTCAGACGAGATGAAAAAAGTGCAACATTTTGGCAAGCATCACATCAGTACAAACTAATTTCTTATTCATTCTCAAAGCACTATGCACCAAAAACTTATCTGGAAATTATGTAGATGTCACAGATACTTCTATAATTGCTCCTTTGTGGTTTGGCATATGCTAACAATGGACATTTGCTTTGTTTTGTTTTTCTTCCACTTACCAGTCAATTCCCTTGTGATAGTTGTTGCCATTAAAGAACTGAACCTCTTCAAAGGTTTTTGGACTAGGGAGATTACTAATGATGGAAGGATGCATAAGGAGAAATAAATAAAGCGCTGTTGTTCCTACAGGGGAAAAAACACAGAAGGAAGGATTAATATGATAGTGTAGGGAAGTGTAAAAGATGTAAAGCATCTCAGTAATGGAAAGGTATGTTAAAAATATGTATTTTATATATCAACCCTGGCAAAGGTTTATTTTAATTGCTTTTTACTTAAATCCTTCTCTCTGGTGAGTTAATGAGGCCCCTACTGACTACAGTGGGAAGTATGCATATATGTTTAAAAGTAAAATTTATCCCGGATCTGAGAAATCTTTTCAATATGATAATGATCTACTTTATGTTCATTTCATTTTTAGATATCTTTCTGGTTTGACATGTTCCTGTCCATCTGAAATATTAGGTGGCTCAACCCTTTGTCTAAAATAGGTAAAGGTAAAGGTACCCTTGCCCGTACGGGCCAGTCATGTACGACTCTAGGGTTGTGCGCTCATCTCACTTAAGAGGCCGGGAGCCAGCGCTGTCCGGAGACACTTCCGGGTGGGTCACGTGGCCAGCATGATGAAGCTGCTCTGGCGAGCCAGCACCAGCGCAGCACACGGAAACGCCGTTTACCTTCCCGCTATAAAGCGGTACCTATTTATCTACTTGCACTTAGGGGTGCTTTCAAACTGCTAGGTGGGCAGGAGCTGGGACCGGAAGACGGGAGCTCACCCTGCCGCAGGGATTCGAACTGCCGACCATATGATCGGCAAGTCCTAGACACTGAGGTTTTACCCACAGCGCCACCCGCGTCCCTTTGTCTAAAATAACAGCTATCAAAGCAAACTCACTTTTAAAAGTTCACTTTCTCTGCCACTTTTCTCTCAAGAGCACATGGTAGGTATTCACAAATCCATTTTTCTTTTCATTTGCACTGTCCTGTGAGGCAGGCTAGGCTGAAAGTACTATCCAGGTACATTGGGGTTGGAGATGGATCTGAACCTTAGAGGTCCAGCCATATTATGTTGTAATTATGTTGTGGCATCTAAAGTATAAAAAATGAAATGAAATATTGGGTTAAAATAATAAAAACTGGTTTAACCTACTCCCAATAAATGCAGTTAGAATTGAAGTATAAGTCTGTAATCCTAAACACTCATTGAATACCACTGAAGCCCATTGAATACAGTTGGACTTACTTCTGAGTAAACATGTGTAGGATTGTGCTGTTAAGTCTCCTATGCCCAAATTCAACCAAGCAAAACTGGACTTCTAGAAGTGAAACCAATTAAGAGAATTCATGGCTTGGTCACAGAAGATGAAATAATTTCTGATTTCAAACTTTCCTACAGTAGCAGATTCCCCTCATCACCAAAGATACAAAAACAAAACTGTTTTATGTAATTAGTTTTAGATTATTTTAAAAGCTGTCTTTTAGCTGCCAAACTAGGTTATGTGATAGGAACTCCTGGGGTTTCTTTAAGAATGTAATACGAAGTTCTGTGGGAGGAAAGCTGCAGTGGCTCAGAGCTGATGATGGTTTTTTATGAAGAGTGATAATCCATCAATTGCTCATCACCAGCTAACTTTGCACTGTTGGTGAAACATTAACTTCTAAGTTTTCAATTTGTGGAATGCTCTCCCGAGGGAGGTCCATCTGGCACCTTCATTATACACCTTTAGGCGCCAGGCAAAAATGTTCCTCTTTAACCAGACCTTTGGTTGATTTGATTGACATCTTATGCCCTTTTAAAATATGGGTGTTTTTTTTTGGGGGGGTGTTATTGGTTTGTTGTTGTTTTTATTTTGATTATGTACTTTATGGTTTTTGTTCTGATTTTATCCTGTGAACCTCCCTGAGACCTGCGGATATAGGGCGTTATATAAATTCAATAAATAATAATAAAAATAATAATCCTGAAATCTATAGATGCAGATCCATAGCACTGCATGGATATTTAAAACATGGTAGGGACTTTCTATACAATAAGTTGCAACAAACCTGAGTTTGCAACCAAGTCAACCAGGCAGATGGCTTTCTTGGTAGTGGCGCCTGCCCTGTGGAATGCCCTCCCATCAGATGTCAAGAAAATAAACAACTATCTGACTTCTAGAAGACATCTGAAGGCAGCCCTGTTTAGGGAAGTTTTTAAAGTTGGATGTTCTATTGTGCTTCAAATTCTGTTGGAAGCCATCCAGAGTGGCTGGGGAAACCCAGCCAGATGGGCAGGGTATAAATAAACAAATTTATTATTATTATTATTATTATTATTATTATTATTATTATTTGAAAGGAACCTGTAGCCAGTCCAGGTTCTCTGATTGCTATACCTCTGTGCTATATGGGTATACAGTACTTGCTTTCAAATACATGTCTCTCTTATTCACTTATCACACTTTCAAGTTTGCTTATGCAACCCTGAGGTGGATAAGTAAAAAATACTATTTGTCACTGGGTTCTTTTGTTAAGGCATGCTGGACTATGGGATTGGCTAAACAATGAATCTTTGGTGTAGTATCTCCTCCTTCGCTTCTCTGTCACTGAAATAGAAGCAGCTCAGCAATTGTGTTTCTGCCTTTAGACCACAATAGATTTACTCAGGAGATTGCTAAAAAAAATTGGAGTTTCTCTCTTTTCTGACCTAGTTTGTATCTCATTTCCCAATTTATCAGTTTTGTCTCTTTAAATCAAGAGACATCAGACAATTGCACAGAGCTGAGACAAGAAGTGGTTATAAAGGGAACAGCAGGAATGACTTTTATGGTGGAGATTATTCCTTCTCCTTTGAGGGACGCGGGTGGCGCTGTGGGTAAAAAGCCTCAGCACCTAGGGCTTGCCGATCGAAAGGTCGGCGGTTCGAATCCCCGCGGCGGGGTGCGCTCCCGCTGCTCGGTCCCAGCGCCTGCCAACCTAGCAGTTCGAAAGCACCCCCGGGTGCAAGTAGATAAATAGGGACCACTTACTGGTGGGAAGGTAAACGGCGTTTCCGTGTGCTGCGCTGGCTCGCCAGATGCAGCTTTGTCACGCTGGCCACGTGACCCGGAAGTGTCTCCGGACAGCGCTGGCCCCCGGCCTCTTGAGTGAGATGGGCGCACAACCCCAGAGTCTGTCAAGACTGGCCCGTACGGGCAGGGGTACCTTTACCTTTACCTTTATTCCTTCTCCTTATCTCCATGGATATTGCATTGTCACAAAAACGGAGAAGGCTGTAAGTTCTTAAACTAAAAATGTCTGGAAGAGAAAGAACAACCCAGGAAGTCTGCTGAGCTTGAATAGTGGTTTCTAAATTTATGAATGAAAAATGACTACCAGAGAAAAGTGGAAGACCAAATAATGTCACTATTTTAGGATGACATTGTGTGGGTTACTAACTATATGGTCAATAGTGTGTCTGGGGCCACATGATTACCTGGTATTGGACTACTTGACTGCAAAACAGCACCAGTGGTCAGGTAGAAGGACTGTGAGACCAAGTCCGGCATACAGTACAGTAATGCAGTTTAATGTCCATCCCTACTTTGATAAAGATTCAGTGTTGAGCAGGAGAATTCTACTCCAGCAATCAATATCTTTCCATGCTCAACACTTGGTCAAGCACTGAAAATGTTAGGGTCCACAGGAAAGCTCTCTGAGTGCGGTTCATGGCTTTTATCAAGGTCAGCAGCTCTCCAAATAACCACATCCTGGACAAAAGGTCGGATCCTGCCTTACTTTTGAATCTTGTTTAATGATACCACTGCAGCATTCAATTACCTGTTTTCTGAGGTCCAATCACAAGAAATTTTGGTAGATGGTCACACGTTTTATCCCTAGACCAGATATCCCGATGTCGTCTGTCATCACATGGATTCTGATTGAAAGAAAGGAGTGGGTTAATTCCTGGAAGAAATTCAAGTATTCTGACATTCTGTCCGACTGAAATGTCCTGTGTAGTGAATGCTCCTCACTTCCTGCGATGGAATGCAAGAAGAATCCTGCCACTCCCTGGTTGACCACAGATCTGATCTTGAAGCCCAGGTGCAAGAGAATGTATCCAAATTACTGTTAATGAGAAGGCTGAAATTAATTTTATATGCTGTAACAAAACTGTCACTTGAATATCATGCCCAAAGCTAGCCTATATTTTAAATTATTTATTCTGACAAATTATTTGGTAGTTTTTTTCTCTTTGTGATTGTTTTTCTTTTTAACAACAAAATGCTATTTCTCCCCACTGTTTGTAGGTGTGTATATTCTTCTCATTAATAAGCTTTCCAAAATAAGATTCAGAATAAAACTTCACACATGAAGAAAAACCTACACTTAAAATACGTGGTTTGATGTGTGCAATTATAGTGTGAAAACACCACCCTGTAGTTTGCCTGACAAACCACAGTTGAACAACTCAGTTTAAATAGGAGCACTCGGCATTAATTTCTGGTCTGTAAGTTCAAATCCCAATTTGTATTGCATTTGTTTAGCTCCAGTGAATTTGCTGACCTTCTCAGAACAATGCAGCATAAAAGAACTGCCTTGTGGCAACAGACTATCTAGCACAATGCCTTCACACCAATGTACTGATGAGACCTTTCTGTGATTTCTTTTCTGTACATATACATATACACCAGCAGTAGTTGCTGCTGTGCATAGTCAGCCTGCATAGGCTGGGGAACATAACCATTGCATATCACCCTACTAAACAGTCAACTGGAGTTCCCCAGATGTAAAATAGGGCTATTTGCATCTTACCTCACAAGGCTCTTAGGAATATGTGCATCGCAAGGTAATGTTTGCACTTTATGTGCTACATCAATGTTTAATAATGGATGTTGCCAGTTCTGATATTTGATTATCCAAAATTTACAGTTTGGTTGGTTTTATTTCTTCTTTTAAAAGAAGCAAATCAATGGAATTGTTACTTAAAGTTAAATTTATCCACTTCAAACTCAGGTGGCAATTATGTTTCCAAGATAAAGTGTTTTGGCAACATTGAACATTCTCAGGGCGACACAAAAAAAGCGAAAGATCGCAGATCGAGGTTATTTAGCCATTTATCCTTCTGCCATGCGTTAATGAGAAATAAAATGTGAGAAGAAAGTGAAAGGAGGCTCTTCAAAAGAATTATCATGCTGGAATTGCCTTTGTAGGGGATCCTGGTGTGTTAAATACAGTGGGCTAGATATTCAGATGGTATTGATCATACAGCTTTATTGCAGTTCACAGGCATCATGGCTTAAAGCAAATGGGTAATCCTTTCTTTCAGCAATGAAAATTGTAGTGAAATTTGTCTTTCAAGGTTATAAAGAGCTGTTTCTCAGCCCGGCCCCACTAAGATACTTTTATTAAAGTTCCCAGGAACAAAAGTTAGGATGGTACACATGAAACACCCTTTTACTGGGACTGTCATTTGCTGTAATTGTTTTTAGGACTGAATATTAAATTGTTGTAACCTATCCTGGGACTTGCTAATGAAGGGCAGGTATCAAATGTATAAAAATTACTATAATAATATACACGCATGTGGTCAAGTGTATGGCAGTTACCAACTTGCTGACTTCAGTTCTTGATGTACATCTGCTACAGTTGACCGAATGATATGGCAGACACAAATTTTGCTTTCACATTTTTTTGAAGCCACCCGATGTAGATGACAATATATTAAAATAGGTGAATCTGCAACCCTGGAAGGTCACCTAGTCCGTCACTGTTTCAAAGTGTTGCATCACACAATTTACATGTTTTTAATTAAATTGTAGTCACCCTGAGCTTGGGAAGAGTGATTTGGAATATATGAGGCAAATAAGTGATTAAAAAGTCAGAGTATGGCATCTTTCAGAAAAGTCCAGAGGACATTAGTGTATTTGAAAATGCACAATGAAGAGTCATGAGGTGGATCTAAAAAACCATGAAAAAGAGACCAAATTATAAGTTACTTATACTGTAAAAATATGTAATATCCATTGCACGAAGAAGCAAGAGACATTTGATAGTATAATTAGTAGGCCTGAGACAAAAATATTTATTGTATTCATTTTCAGCAGTTTTGAAAGACAGCCCCTCTTACAATGAAGTTGAAAGGTACTCCCTGTTTTTAAAGAAATGCTTCTGAAATTGTTCTCCTGATCATTTAGATTTCCTTTCTTGCTGTCTTAATTTGCCTTCAGTAGCCAAATTGATTGGCTGTGTCAACCCAACCAGCTACATGATCCCCCAATTGCTAGGATCACCCATATCTAATAATCTAACAAACCTAGCCCTTACTCTCAATGTACTTTGCCTTCACTGACATCATCAAGTATTGGCTATATAGAACTGTGATGTCATGTTGTTCACTATGTGATATTGGCTGGGATAGCTCATGTGACTAATCCAGGAAGAAGAAGAAGAGGAAGGGGGAGGGATGATGAAGAAGAAGAGTTTGGATTTGATATCCCGCCTTTCACTCCCCTTCAAGAGTCTCAAAGCGGCTAACATTCTCCTTTCCCTTCCTCCCCCACAACAAACACTCTGTGAGGTGAGTGGGGCTGAGAGACTTCAAAGAAGTGTTACTGGCCCAAGGTCACCCAGAAGCTGCATGTGGAGGAGCGGGGAAGCGAACCCAGTTCCCCAGATTACGAGACTACCGCTCTTAACCACTACACCGCTACACCACACTGGGATGCTACTAATACAGCAGCAGACACAGGAATCCATGGCAGGGAACAAGTTTGAAAGAGAGCAATAATTTAACTAACATTGAAGGATTTGGGAAAAATATTTACATTACTACGTATCCCTAAATTGCTATTTTTGGTGGAAAAATTGAAATGTGAAAATATTTAGTCCGGTTCTAATAACTGCAGCTTTCTTTAGACAAGGAATAATGAAATGGTAGATATTTCAGTATTTGGGGAAACTTTCATCTGCCCTACTCTCTTCCAAACTACATAAGGACCTAGGCTGTAATTATGCCATATATATAAAAAGCAAAGAATCTTGGAAACTGTAGTTTACCCTTCACGGACCTACAATTCCTAGCAGTGTTAACAAACGACAGTTCCAAGGATTATTTGGGGGAAAGCAATCTGTTTTAAATGTGCTTTAAATATATGGCATCTATGCAGCCTAAGCGGGGCAAGAGTTGGCGCATTTTGACCAGGGGTGCATTTTTCCTATGGCACAAGAGGCTATAGACCCCCTCCTTAGTTAGGTACTTGTGTATATTTTCTTCAAAATAGTCAAATAAATGCATCCCAAATGCTACCATTCCTCCAGGTTGCTTGCGGTAATTGGAGTTGCAAGGATTCCATGTTATAACATGGCTTGTCTGCTTGCTCTGTCTGTAGTCATCTAGCAGGCTGTTCATCAAAACAAGTTAATGCAATGCATCAAGCAAATAAAGGGGAAGGCATGATATGAAGAGCACACAAACACTCTTTGTCTCTTATAAACAACAGTCAGTGTAATAGCTGTTTTTTTACAGCCTAGCTCTAGGCAGGTGCTAATGAAGGTAATGTGACAGACAGTACCTTATCTTCTAGCTAATGTATTCCTAGGCCAAACTGCTGACTTTGAAAGGGGAATTAAATGATTTTGAAAGGCCATTTAAAAACAGATTTAAATGTCTTAATTAGTAGACGTTGCATTTATAGTTCTCCCCCTCCCCCCACAGCAGTCTTCCCTAAAACAATATTGTGAATGAATGCCGGGCTCCTGCTGTTCAGTCAGCTGGGTCTCCTTACCTGCCAGAGTGGGTCTTTTTGCTCAGGGAAGAGCTCAAAATACTTGTGAGCCAGCTGAATGGGACGTAGGGTCTGCAGCTTCAGGTTTGTCCAGCTCTGGACAAAGCTGGCCAGATTGACAAACGTGTACAAACCCAAGCGGTCATTCCCGTAGTTAGACAAGTGAGTCATGAAGATACTGATCTGAAAGGTGAACAGACGAAATACTTGTTTGTTGTAGTAGCAGGAGGACATTGCTAGGTGGCAGCAACTATGTTCCCAACCTGAAGTTAAAACATTTTTGTTGTTATTTAAAGTGTTCTAACATCCATTCCCTTCTGTCACTATGCAAGGATGCTTTTCAGCAAATTTATATCCTGCATTTGCTGTTGTTTTTGTTTTAAAGGAAGGATAATAGCAGTTTTTACAGCATCTCTGTGTACAGCAGAATATGCCTTGGATTTCACAATAGTTTTCCACCTTCTTTTGCTGTTGCATCACAAGGTGTAGTAGTTTTCAGAGGCTCTCACAGCTTCAACTCTTAAATCCACAGATAATGGGATGGGATAGGTAATCACAGTTGTAGCAGCATCTGCACTCGATCTAATGCACTTCCCTTTTTTCAAGGTGTGATGAATGTTGTTAGCTACTAGAGACTCATATAATTTGCTTACAGTCTTGAAAAGAACAATATGGCTACAATCATTCCCTTTGCTCATGTCAATTGGCTCCAACAATGTTGTGTTGTAATTGTGTAACCAGCCCTAGGATCTTAGGGTGAAAGGCAGATAATAAATTGTATTAACAACAACAATAGCTCTACATGGGATGAATGCTTCCTTTTCTATTCAGGGCTTAAAGGTAAAGGGTAAAGGGGACCCCTGACCATTAGGTCCAGTCGCGGACAAGTCTGGGGTTGCGGCGCTCATCTTGCTTTATTGGCTGAGGGAGCCGGCGTACAGCTTCCAGGTCATGTGGCCAGCATGACTAAGCCGTTTCTGGAGAACCAGAGCAGCGCACAGAAACGCTGTTTACCTTCCCACCAGAGCGGTACCTATTTATCTACTTGCACTTTGACGTGCTTTCAAACTGCTAGGTTGGCAGGAGCAGGGACCAAGCAATGGGAGCTCACCCCGTCGTGGGGATTCGAACCACTGACCTTCTGTTCGGCAAGCCCTAGGCTCTGCGGTTTAACCCACAGCACCACCCGCATCAGGGCTTAGGCCAGTGTACAAAAGTACTGCTTTAATCATAGGGGAGATTGCATTCCTTTCTTGCAAGCTTTTTTGTTTTTTACCACAATATGGCAGAGTGAAGGTATGAACCATTTCTCTTAATTTGTCTTGATATCTTCTTATTGACTATGTTGCATTGTTATCAAGGGCTATAAACAGGTGGGGAGAGACCCTGAAAATAGTCACTTGGGAATTTTATGTGCATGATGTGGTTGGATCTCATGGAGATTCTGGCTGGGGAAATAAAGTTTAAACACAGAAATATTGATAACAATCAGATGGACCCATGTCTGTTGCTTTCAGATTCACCCACCCACCCCACCCCATGATTGCTAATCATGTTGCTAATGTTGCATGTAGCTGAGCAGATAGATTCTTCGTTTGTTTACAATTTCACAATCCTATTTAGCTGGTTTTCCAGCTCCGTATGCCTCATGGCACTGATGTGTTGGACATTTGATCTGAAGAAAATATTATTTCTCTTCAGCTTATCTTTTATACAAACTTATTTCATTTTCTCTTTTGCCTAATTGTGGGTTTTTGGATAGTGACACCACTTTCAAATATGGAACAGCATAGAGGACAATTCATACAGAGATTTAAAATTAACTTTCATGAGTGCAAAGTCAGTGCTTTATCAATAGATGCTTTCTATCCAGCTTTCTGTCCATTCAGCCTATCTTTGTTATTCACAAACTTGTATACACTGGATTAACTAAAATTAGGATGTACATGGAAAATGAGTTAATTATACAGTTATCAAGAGATAAGAAAAGCAGTAAGCAATTATCATACTTCGCTTTTGTTTCCAGTGGATTCACTCCTGGGTTAACAAGAAATATGCATTTTGTCGGAGGCAATGTAAATTAACTAATGCCACCACTGCAATTAGGGAAAGACATGCTAAACAGTATGTTTTGTAGTCATTATGGTACGCTTCTGACAGCATTATGAGGAAAAAAAACCGTGGCGGAAGCATTTTCCCCCTTAGCATCTGAGAAATATAGTGATCTCTCAGTAATATATTCCCTGGAGTGGCATTTTGCTGTAGTCTGCTAATGGCATCTCAATGTGGAAAACAAAAGAACAGCCAGGATTTTACATTTACTGGGCATTTGTAATCAATGACAAATTTCTCTTTGTCTTGGGGCCAATGTGGACATCACAGCCAACTTTCCAGTGCAAATAACTGCTCACTAATGGAGCAGCCGACTTAGGGCAGGGTTGAAGAGGATGGTGGCAGGGACGGCTAGTGTGGAGAGTTCAGAAATGGCAGAATCCCATCCAAGGACGGCTATCACATTGTCTCTTGTCTCTTCTTCAGGTTAAACACACCCACGTCCTTCAACTGGACTTCTTCATAGGACTTGGTCTCTAGGCCCTTCTCACCAGCTTTATCACCCTTTTCTGCACACATTCCAAGCTGTCGCTATACTTTTAAAATTATGGTTCCCAGGACTAAACACACTCCAGCTAAAGTCTGTCAGCAAAATAGAGTGGCACCATTAACTTATAAGCTGGACATTATATTTTTGTTGATACTATATCCAACTCTCAGCCCAACCTGCTTCACAAGATTGTTGTGACAATAAGAAGGGGAGGGGGGAAGGAGGAACCATGCACATCATCTTAAACTTCTGGAGTAGTAGTGGGATATAAGTAATGAATAAATACGTGGTGGGGAAGGGAGTGCAGGGTTTGTTGACATCTAGGCAAGCCACCTGAAGGCAACCCAGTTTGTTGACATCCAGGCAACCCACTTCAGGTGGGCCTGAAGTTCAGAAAGGCTTCTACCTGGGAGGAATGACTCTTAGTTTCTGAACCGGCTTTTGCCTTCACATTTGTTACCATATGTGCACACTAATTTATATTTATGGGCATAGCTAGGCATTATTTAAGAATATCCCAGGTAGATCAGAACAAGACTCCAGCAACAGCCGGCCAGATGTTTACAAATAGCCTTTATGCAACAGGCCTCTCACCTGACCTCACTATCTAGAATAGACGTGTCCTGCTTCTAAAAATGGGGGTTTCGTTTAGTTATCATGACTTATAGACCTATCCTGCACGGATTTGTGCAATCCCACAAGTTAATTCCTGCAATCTATAAAGATGCATGTACTTACTTGTGTGTAATGGAGGAAATGTAGGTGAGTACAATTCTGGGACTTGAACCTATGCAATCAGAAGTAAGCACTACTTAGTCCCAGGAAACTATGCATAGTATTGCCAACATGCTATGCACTATGGCTTTTCAATGTGTGTGTGTACAGTGGTACATCTAGTTATGAACTTAATTTGTTCCGGAGGTCCATTCTTAACCTGAAACTGTTCTTAACAAGAGGTGTGCTTTCGCTGATGGGGCCTCTTGCTGCCGATGCACCCCCGACAAACAATTTCTGTTCTCATCCTGGGGCAAAGTTATTAACTTATGGTAACTCTTCCAGGTTAGCGGAGTTTATAACCTGAAGCATTTGTAACCTGAGGCGTTTGTAACTTGAGGTACCACTGTATGTGTATACATATCAACCACACACCCACACACCTAGAACTGTCTGCATTTCTGGACATTCCTAGTGGACATGGTTATGGGGCAATCATAATGAGCTCCTGTACTTCCATGTTTATCACTACACCACTGGACTGGCAGTGCCATGTAACTCAGAAATGAATAGTTCTGCTGTAAGTGTTTTTCAGGCATGGAGCTGAAGGGAAAGCCTTGAAAGCCTGCTGAGACCTAGAGATCTGCATTCACACCCTCCTCTTCCGCTTTCTAGAATAACCGCAAGATAAGGAGCCATTTGCTTTTCCATTTTCGCCCCTGCAGCTTCTGCCAATGTGCCACTTCTTTAACTGTGGGTTCACAGTGTTTAAAAACATGTCCATTAGTTTGCTAAAATATTTATAAAGCTTTTAGTACATCCATAAGGTGAAGATGGATGGAACTTAGGAGGAAGTGTCCCTCATGACCCATCCATAACTGTGTTAGCGCTGTATCCACTTTATTTCACAGAAGGTCATTCAGGCTGTTTTTGTCTCACTCTGAGTCTCCTATCAGCAAAATGTGGTGAGCTCACTGTATATTTTCTGCATCGGCTGAGTGAGGCACAGGCAGCTGGTGCAAAATCACTGGATGCAATTGGAGAAGAATGCTGGACTATGCAATCAACTTTAGACCTTTTTGGTGGCCCTCAGGAACATATGATGCCTCCCCCCCAGCCCTCACCTTGCCAATGCAGGTAAGCAAGGTGCTGGCCTTTGGGAAGGAGGCAGGAGGGCTCTGCCTGGGTCCTAGAGCCCTCCCACCTCCTTCCTAAATCCTAGTTAGTGCTTTCCCAGCTTTGGGAAGGAGGTGGGAGGTCTGGTGGTGGTGGGACAAATTCTGGCCTCACTCCCCCCTCCTACCTAACAAGACAGTGAGTGGCCCATGGGTTCCATGTCAAAGTACTATTGTGGCCCATTTGGTATGAATAGTTGGAGCACCCTGACTTAGAAACCAGCAAGTTCTTGGGTGTTTATAGGACTGCACTTGAAGCTCACATGTACATTTAATCTGCTATTTAGCACCGTTAAGTTGCTAGTTGTCATTTAGAAAAAAATAAACTGAGGAAATACCATTTGCCATTTGCATTGCTTTTTCAAAAAAAAATTCCTTTAGCTGACATAATGCAACAAAAATTGCATCCTACATCTGGCTATTTACTAGCTTCCCGGAGTCTCATTCATAATATTTGGTTAGTGACTTATTAACAAATAGGAACTGTTTTGACTTAAGACAGATGAGCTTGTAAAGACCAATCTTCCCGAATAAAAAGCCTGGACAGTGACTTCATTAAGGCATCTTTAAGAGGGCAGCTGTTCAAACAAAGAACAGAAGGCTCTTGCTGTATTTCAACCAGCGATCGCTTGACAAACCATTTTTCTTTCCCTTCCAGCACAGACCTGATTCATTAAAAAGGCAATACATGCTAAACGCAGTGCTATTAATTCTAGGTGAAATGCATTCACACAGCACTTGGCTGCATTCTGAGGGCTCTCTCAGCCATTATGCTGATCCTAAAGCAGTGCTCATTTAGCAGGAAACTTCACATGGCAAGATCTAATGAGCAGTTGATTCCAGAACCTAATTTCTGAAATAAGTGGTGCAGTGACTTGAGGCTATAGCATAGCTTACTGAGTTAGAGACTACCAGGATGGGCCCTGGAATCTATTTTGAACTCTGCTTCTTCCAGCTCAACAATGTTATTGGGATGGAGAACGTATTTGTTTTTGGGTGGGTGGGGGGTACTGGAAAGCTTAACATGGGAGCACCCTCTGCTCAAATTAAGTTATTTTTAAGAGACCCGGCAAGTTTTAGGCTGCTACCCTAACCTCACTTACTAGTGAGTAAGCACTATTTAATTCAGTAGGACTTACTTCTGAGTAGATATGCTATAGACTGCAGGGATAATTTCTCTTTTCTACTAGAAGCTGGGGCAGGGTTTGCCTTTGAGAAGCTCTGAACGCTAAGAAGTGCTCTACAAGTGTCAAGAATCAAATCTGAATGTGACCAAGATATAGAATTCAAGTTTGCAATCTGATGGTGGAGTGTCTCATCTTAAGGCTTGGTTACATCTCACTGTCACACTTAAAATGTGACCAAGAATAAGAATCCAAGCTGGAACAACATTGAGGAAGTGTAAGACTACGTGGATAGTGTGGACGTATATTCTAAGTTTTGTCTTACTGTCACATGTTCATTGAGAAACAGAATCTAAGTTTTGAGTTATGTCCACCTGGGTATTCAATAGCTCCTACTGAGAAACAAGAACATGAAAAGGCCATTTCATTTACGGATCAGGATCATGTGCTTCAATTGGCTATGGAGTTGCACTCTGAAATATGTTTTCTTTATTTCATCCAAACATGTTAAACTCACTGTCTGACACACTATCTCTACTGTTTTCCTGATAGTTTTTGCCTTCGTTTTTGGAAGTTTGAGAGCAAAAATGATACCTGCAATTTCAATTTTATTTCCGAGAGATAGTTATACTACTTGCTCTTTTTCTTCTTTGAGCACATCATTTGTTCCTTTCCTGCACCTGTTACATAAACTGTAACCAATAGGCCCTTTTCATGCTGTAATGTTTTGTGTAATTTCCTTTATCTGCTTTTGTCCTCTACTCTTTGATGCATCAAGCATGGAGATACATGAAAGCAATGAGTTATCTGGGGGTATGAATTCCAGATGTCACTCAAGGGGAAAACATACTTCTGTCAAACTGGTTATAGTTCGTTCTCCTGAAGGAGACATTTTTCTTTCTCTCTCTCTAACTTCTGTCCTCTGAACACCACCCACCACATTCCCAGTTCCCTCTCAGCTAGTGGTTTGATGATTATTCAAGGGTTAGCGTTGGTATTTCCTGTTGCAAACTCCACTGATGAAAGCATTGGGGACAGTGCAGAGACAGTCCAGTTTGTTTAGATGCATTAGAAAAAAAGGAACGTTTGCCTCAAAGAAAGAAGTGAGATGAAAGTTGAAGAATAAGATATAACAAGGTAACTATGATCTGGTTTGAATATAGAGGGGAAAAAGATAGATAGGACTCACAATTGGTTTCATAGGAAATGTATTTAATCAGTGCTTTTTTCTGGGGGAACGCAGGGGTACACATACCCCTAAACATTCTGTGAATCTTTGTACTTTTGTCCATTTACTGTATTTATTTCCCCCGATTTGAACTATAAAATGGTGATTTTCTTGAGTTGAAAAGAGAGTACCCCTAAACATTTTCTTTAGAAAATAAGCACATATTTAATAATATGGCCAGTTATGACATCATAGAATCTCAACAAACATGGCAGTGGCTTTGCTACCCATTCCATCTCCTTCTGTGATAGTTCAGTAGAGTAGCAGAATCATATAAGTAATTACTTTTAGGATTTCAGCCTTATTTTCAGATTTTGAGAAATCATGCACTAAATGTTTAACAGAGAGCTTTAGCTACCTAACATCTCTCTTACTTTCTCTGGAAATAACCTAGGAGCTCCCAGCAATCAAAGAAAAGACAGATATGCCTCCTTCCCGTGGGGGGCACAGCTCAGGAGTAGAGTATCTGAAGAAAAAAATGTCTCAGGTTCTGTCCTTGGGCTCTCCAGGTAGAGCTGGGAGAGAATACTTCCTGGAACCCTGTGGAGCTGCTGCCAGTCCGTGTAGACAATACTGAGCCAGCTAGACCAGTAGTCTGACTCAGGTGCTGGATGCAGGCATCCTCCTGGGATGCTGTACATGCAATGTCATGCCCAAGTCGTCCCTATCCCACCTGTGTATACAGACAACACAGTCGCTGCCGTGTTAGACGGAGTTACAGCATAAAGGCATGTACAACTGCAAACCACTATGTAGAAAAGTACACAGTGAAAAAATGGCCCCTGAAGATTTTGAAGGCTATGTGTGCACACAGCCTCAGTATAAGGCAACTTCCTGTGTTCCAACCCTGCCAAGACAGAGAAGTCTGAAAAACTTTCTAAAATAGATGCAGTATATTTGTTTAAAGTCCTTATCATTAAGTTCACAGAATCATAGAGTAGAAAGGGATTTCGAAGATCACCTAGTTCAACTCCCAGTCAATGCAGGAAATCTACTACTACATCATCCCTGATAGGTGGCCACTAACTTCATACATTAATCACAACTTTTAGAAGTTTGCCTCTTTAGAGTGTACATAGACCTGTTGTTAGGACAGTATGTTCAGGGGCAATGGAGTATGGCCCTCCTGTCATTCCTTTTTTGCCATGTATACATTGTACGGGACATGGGTGGCGCTGTGGTCTAAACCACAGAGCCTAGGGCTTGCCAATCAGAAGGTTGGCGGTTCAAATCCCTGTGATGGGGTGAACTCCCATTGCCTGGTCCCTGTTCCTGCCAACCTAGCAGTTTGAAAGCACGTCAAAGTGAAAGTAGATGCCTTCCCGGTGGGAAGGTAAATGGCATTTCTGTGCACTGCTCTGGTTTGCCAGAAGCAGCTTAGTCATGCTGGCCACATGACCCGGAAGCTGTATGCCAGCTCCCTCTGCCAATAAAGCGAGATGAGCGCCACAACCCCAGAGTCGTTCGCGACTGGACCTAATGGTCAGGGGTCCCTTTACCTTTATACATTGTACAGGCCAGCCTCTACAGAGTTCTTAGGTAGCCCAGCCTTGTTTGATAGGCTCTCCCCTTTACTAGCCGCATTCAGCTAATTCATCCATTGCACCTGTTTCTGTAGCTTAGGTCCAAATCAGTTCTCCTTCTAGGTATGTGACTGATGAAAGTGTTGGCTTTATACATACAGGTGGGTTCTCAGGCTCAGGCTGTAACTTTCCTTGAGAACTGATAAAACACATGCTGGCATTTTTCAGGTTTGTAAATATAATGCAATTATTTGTTGTCTCGAATGAAAAACATAAATTCAATTTTACAGAGAAATTAATAACAAGCAAAGTTCCCAGAGAGCATGCATTACTTTTGTAGCTGAATTACCAGCTTTTGGTGCAGCAGGTTCTGTGGGAGAGCAAGAAATATTGCTCTGGCTGCAATTCTGATCCAAGCAATGGCATTTTAATTTCCCATGTAGGTTTGTCAATACATCTCAGACTTGTAAATTCCACTGTTCTAGCCCTGGGTAGAAATTCAGTCTTGTTGTGAGGGGCTTATACTTATATAACATGCCTTATTACCGAGACCTATGAGGAGTTAACAATACTTAAAAAAATACAGCACATGCACAGAATGTAGAAGATGTTATCAATCATATGAACATACGGAAATATGAGAATCGGAGGGCATAGCAGAACTTATATCTACTCTGGGAAATAGGCTAAAACTGCAATATTATTCCTCTGTAATATTGCAACACTTGCTCATAGAACCACACATTACCAAAGGCTTGCAAGTTATTGAAGCTGCACAGGAGTTCAGCATCTTAAACTTTTCAGGAACTTTCTCAACACAAAAACAAGATGATACAGAATCTTATTAAGAATGAAGAGCATGGAACAATGCCCTCTATTGATCTGATATACTGCTTATACAATCATTACAATGCTTTATGCCCTTGGCATAGCCTTAATGGAACAGGATATAATTTTATAATTGCATCCATTTCATTCACTCCTGATTTTTCTTTTGAATTTATGATCAAAAGCTCCCCGTGTTGAACTTAAATTATTGTTAATTAATTATAATTAATTATAATGTTCGTTGTTCATTTCATGTGATTATTCCACATGATTATTCCACCTTTCTCTTTGGTTCGTTGGTTTTACATGTTGGTTATTGTTATTAGTGGCATAGCGTCAGTTGCTGGCACACGGGGTGGGCGTGCGTGACGGACAGGGGATACCAGCCCAGCCCTTGCCACCGATGCCAGTAGAGCAACTCCATCACCAAAGGAGCAAAACAGGGCTGTCCTGAGCTGCCTGCCCACCCATGCAGGGGGGAGACCAGCCGACTGACGGAGCCCTTAGCAGGCAGGGAGGAGCACCAGGCCACGCTGCACTGGGGTTGCTTGTGTGGGGGCGCCTGGTTTTCACCAACACAAAAATTGTGTGTCCAGGGACACAGACCCCTTGGTACCCCCCAAACTATTCCCCTGATTGTTATGATCAACTAAATGGGCAATGACTGGGCAGAGTGGGGGGTAATATTGCTACGACTCACATGAGGCTTAAAAATGTAACCACAGCAAATGCTTTTTAACATGCACTGGCATTTTTTGGTTGCAATTATATATTGAATATATCCAACTCAGGTTCTTGAAGCTGACTCTGAATTTTGCTCCCCCCCCCCCATTTGAAATGGCATCCCTGCAGGGTGCCAATTATACTTTCCAAATCAACACTGATGCTTTCATTCGTTCAGAATCTATCATGGTCATATCATGTTCATGTAACATCAAGCATTTCTTCCAAGACTTCAAGCCGGTGTGGTAGTAACACTGACTATAATTGTACAAGCTTAATCTGGAAGCACAATCACGTGGTGGCATTATGTTGGTATGAAAAATTCACCAGTGGGCGTGCCTAAAGTTGCTTCAAATGTAAAACAAATGACAGATCCCCACATTTTGAAGGGTCTATTTCCAATGAGGGGAAAATAGAACAAAACAGAACAGAAAAAGATGGCAACTGCTAGCCCAGTGGAGCCACATATGAACTCTGGTTTACATCCATTCACCATACGTACCAAAACTGTATACCCATCCTCTGATTCAGCTGAAATGGATCCCTACTCTTGCTTCCTATGAAATAGCATCCAACACACCCCAGATTTTAACTGTTGATTAAATTTGCTATACAAAGGTACCTCAGGTTACATACGCTTCAGGTTACAGACTGCACCAACCCCGAAATATTACCTCGGGTTAAGAATTTTGCTTCAGGATGAG
The DNA here is from genome assembly GCF_951804945.1 of Podarcis cretensis. Classification (NCBI taxonomy): domain Eukaryota; kingdom Metazoa; phylum Chordata; class Lepidosauria; order Squamata; family Lacertidae; genus Podarcis; species Podarcis cretensis. Next base: position 27,657,301 of record NC_137178.1, read on the forward strand.
AACAGAAATCGTGCTCCGGCAGCGCAGTGGCAGCAGGAGGCCCCATTAGCTAAAGTGGTGCTTCAGGTTAAGAACAGTTTCTGGTTAAGAAGAGACTCCAGAACGAATTAAGTACTTAACCCAAGGTACCACTGTAGAGAGAATGAAGTAATTTCCCCAAAGACTGAAGGATGGGGTTGTTGTTTTTTCTTTTCCTTTTAAAAGTCATCATTGAAATCTTGCGTTCTGCTTCTACATTGCTGGCAACAAACTGATCTTTCCTTCCTTTGAAGGATTCCAAACATGACATCTATATGTCAAGCAATATTAAATCTCAAACCCCCAAGGAACGGATGATAAATAAGTGCCTGCACATGTTGGTTGAAGTTGTGCAATATCTTTACGCTTATGATTTTTTGCATAAGAACAAGAGAGCATGCCAATCAAGAACTTACATCAACAACACAACTGTGCTTGGCTCTGGGAATTCACCAAACATGAAGAAAGGAAATTAGTAATGGCAGTAACAAGGGAGAATTCTGTTTACCATTTGGTGGTACTTGTATTGATCTGTTTACCAGAGAAAATGCTACTGCTTGGCTAATGGCATCCTAGTCCCCAAGAGGTGAAAATAGGAATGTGTTTGTAGCACCCCAATTCTTATGATAAAGATCACCCCCAAGACAATTACAGTGCCTTAGTTTGGGGAAGGGGGTGCTAGGCAGGCTTTTTGCCCTGAATGAAGCCTCCCAGCCTTTGTGTGTGTAAGCAAATGTGCTTCGAAGAAGGGGTGCCAAACTGGGTCTTTGACCTGGGCGAAACAAAATCTAGTTTCATCCCTGTCCTTTGGTTCATATTGCTGTACTCTGCCTCCCATCTGGTGTATTCATTTATGTTGCTGCAAAACTGGTCCTGCACAGATCCTTCTTCTTTTTGTTAAAGGTGCATTATAAAAGCTTTTTTTAAAAAAAAGGTTTATTGGGATTCTTTTAAATGCTCTTTATTGTATTTCATATGAATCATCTAGGGAAAAATTTTTCAACGGAGGAATAGAAATGCATGAATTTTACTTACTGAATAAATAGGTAAAACAATCGGCAGAAAACAAGAACAGCCTACGGGATTAGGCCAATTGCCCATCTAATCGAGCATCCTGTTCTCAGAGTGGCTAATGAGATGCATACACAAAACTCACAAGCAGGACCGTGCACATGAACACTTCCTCCACCCCACTCATGGTTTCCAGCTCCTGGTATTCATAAGCAATGCTGCATCCAAGCATGGCAATGTGTTATAGCAGTTAAAATATACTGCAGCAGCAGCAGTATGCAAGATGACCAGTCCTGCACAACATGGTGCCTTGGTGTTCATGTGCATGCATTTATATGCATTTCTTCCAAAGACCAGAAGCATCCATTATTCTCCTACCCAGAGATTTAGCATCTAGTGACCCTGGAGATCTGAACCTTGAAGAATGGCACTAGCAACTAACACTGATAACATTTCTCAAAAAGCAACTCGAAAAGAGCCAAAATAGGGATGTTGATTTCCAGGAAGAAGTCCCATGAAATGTGACCATTCCCGTAAACAGGGAATGTTGGAGTGTATACTAAGTTGCTGATAAAGGAAATAGCATACATAGCATGCAACCTCAGTACACAACAGTTTATATTGCAAATTTGCTCTTCCGGCCAACAAGTTGTGTTGTGCTGTGATATATGTTCTGTTTCATATTAGACAGGGCTTCTGTATATTTAAGAGCTCTGAGGAAAGAAGAAAACAGAAAATGCAGCTGCTCTCATCACACTATTGAAGACTTTGGGTGACATGTCCTCCTTCAGAACTCTCAATGCAGAGATGGCTTCTGTACTAAATCTACCCCATGAAGCAATTTTATCTGTCCCTGCTCAGTCTTAGCAGTTTTTAAAATCCAGGTTTGAATACAGATTTTATCATCATTTCACCCCATAGCAAAAGAAGGACATTTTGAAAAGCTTTGAGAGAGATATTACATACCGTATTTTTCGCTGTATAAGACACACTTTTCCCCTCCTAAAAAGTTAGGGGAAATGTGTGTGCGGCTTATGGAGTGAATGCAGGCGGGAGGCTCTACTCAGCACTCCCTTTAAAGAGTCATGTGTGTGGCTTTTGCTGCCCTTCTCCCTCCTTGGGAAAAAGCCCCCAAGAGCCGCACACACACTCCACGTGCTCTTTAAAAGGAGCGCGGCTCTCTTGGGGGAGTCTTAGCTGTGTGCAGCCTCTCCCGGGCAGGGGATCCCTCTTGCTGTCCTGGCTTCTGGGATTCAGAATATTTTTTTTCTTGTTTTCCTCTTCCAAAAACTAGGTGCGTCTCATGGTCTGGTGCGTCTTATAGGGCGAAAAATACAGTACATACAAGTCCGATGCAAGCATTCCTCCCCTTTCTGGGCTAAATGCAATGAGGAAGCACAATGGCTGGACTTGCCCCAGATATGATTTCGCACTGCTGGTCCACCCTCAGACATTGACATAATCAGCAGAAAGTCTACAAAGTGCAGCTTATGTACATAAACCTGTAGATAAACACTACCTACAGTTGGTAGCCTTGCACAATCATACTGTTGCAAGGCTACAGTATCAGGGGTGGGGCCGGGGTTACAAAACCATTGGGGTGGGATTGGTAGATATGATCCTGCTTCCCCTCCATGTGTTTAGCCTAAATGAGATTTATACTGGGGTGGGGGGTTGTAGCCACACCTGTTAATTCATAGCCACACCCATAAATATGTTTCTTCTGCAAATCTATATACAAAACATCATTTTGTAATATTTTTGAAACTTTAATAAATATTATTTTAAAAAAACAAAACATCAGGACTTTTATAAACAAAGTGTAAGATTTTATAACTAATGTTTTAAAAAAGAAACATACTAGAGAAGAAGCAAGATGCAGGTTGGTAGAGACTGGAAATTTAAAAAAAGACAAGTCATTCTTTTTCATAACTTTGTTGCTGTCAGGTTGCAACTCTTGCAGTTTTATGAAAAGCTGCCTGTTTTATGTTATGTAGAGTCTATGAATGATGATTAATTTAGCCATTTGGTGCCCAACTTCAAGCAAACAACTGAGTTAATTTGATCCTTCTCTGTTGGTTCGGGAAATAATGCCTTTTCAGTCTTTTCTAGGATAGTGCATACTTCAGCCGCCCATCTTCCAATTAAAGCTGAATGCTGAAAACATTCAGTGGCAATTTTGCTCTTGTCCATTATGGCTCCATTTTAGTTAATCAGAAATTTTTTTTAGTCAGCTTTCTTCTTTCCGTATACAGCCTTTTAGTTTTTCCTTCTGACACTTTAATAAATGATCTTATGGAGAGTGCTGGAGGTAACAGATTTTTTTCACTTCCTTTGCAACCCTGTAGCTGACACACAGCTATTTATTACTATTTCTGTCATCTCCTAAGTTACTTGGGACTAATTCTGATGAAGTACCCTCCACCAGGGCACAGGACTAGTTTTCCTTAGAGGCAACTGTCATGAAAAGGAATTTGCAAAGATGATAAGGTAGATGAAGCTGCAACTGTCATTGAAAAACCCCAGTGTCCTAATAGCAGCATGTGTCAAGGATGTTTAAGCCTCCTCCTTTCTATGCCTTATTATTTTTGAAATTTTCAGCCACTTAACACTCCATATATAATCATTAATTCCCTCCTGCCATTGCTTTAGGACACGATTGGCACCTTGGATGGGTAAATTAAAGTAGCAGTCATCGTGGCTTTTAAAAGGGTGAATACACATGACCATTTATCTTTTGGAGAAAAATTAAGCCCTTGCCCCCAAAAGTAGGGCCTCAGAACTGATGTCCCAGGAGTCTGTAAAATGTTTCCAATCTTCCCCTCAGAAGACAGGTTCAACCTCATACAAGGAAATCTGTCCTCATAAGGCCCTTCTGAATGGCTGCAGAAACTCCTATGTCCCTTTATGAGTTGTGAGTTTAAGTTCTGTTTCTCCTTCCTTCCTTGCTTCTGTTGTACTATGTAATGACAGAACATCTTCAGTTAAGGAAATTGTTTAATCCTTATTGTCTTCCTTGAAAGAAGACAATGAATTGGATCTGCAACACAGCCTTTAGTTCATACCCTAGGGATAGGGATGTCCTGTTCCATAATAAGAATTTTACTATTTATATCCCAATCATCTGACTGGATTGCACCAACTACTCTGCAGGGCTTCCAACATATATAAAAACATAATAAAACATTACAAAAACTTCCCTATATTGGGCTGCCTTCAGATGGGTCAGAGGTCAGATAACTCCATACCCTCCAACATTTCTCCAATGAAATTAGGGACAACCTACCATACCCTCCAATATCTATCTGATGAAAATAGGGACATCCTAAGGAACAGCAGGACATTCCAGAATCAAATCAGAAACCAGGATGACATCTGTAAATCTGGGACTGTTCCTGGAAAACAGGGACACTTGGAGGGTCTGCAGTTCTCCCCTGGTTTCCTGGTAGGATTGTACTTCCCACCAGGCTTTGAGCATATGCCACCAGTTTATGTGCAATTTTTATTCTAAAGTGCATTTCAAAATATTTTGTTTTATTAAAAAAAAATGTGCCCGAGATTATGTTTCTGCATCCTTTCCACAACTAGGCTCAGAGAAACAAAGCAAATTAAACAGAAACATTTTTATTAATGCCCAGCCTTACAGAGTGGGAAGGGAACATATCTCCTGTGGAAATCATTTGTTAACCCTTCTCATTTTAAATATTCTGCAGTTATATTCTCTTCTATACGAATGATGAGAAGGAACTAGGAAACAGGCCAATCTAGGTACAGTACATGTGGGAACTGCATAATCTAGATGTAACGATTCTAAATGAACAATAACCTCTTAGTTACTGGGAGGTTTTTATAATGTAAATGCCTTAAAGTGGCCCTGAAAATTAAAAATGTCCCATAGCAACTACAAAGAATTAGCCTGTATTAGCTTTGAGATATCACACTTCTCCCAGCATTATTATAATAAGCTCTTTGTATAGATTTTGTTCTAACCTTTCTGTATTATGTGGCTTCTAGTCAGACACTCTTACTTTTGCCCCCTATCCTTAAACAATTTGTGCAAAAGTAAAACAGCAATTCTGGCAGATAATACACCAGTTTCATTTTTGTTTTAAAGATGTTTGGGCCAAAAAATCAAAGCAATGAAACAATTTTGCAATGGAGTATGGAAAATAAATTGGTTTGGCTGAAGTCAATGACAAAGTTCCATTAACTTAAATAAGCCAAGATGCTCCCCAGTGTGTGCTGAAAATTAAGTCACACTTCAGAAGATTTTTAATTGGTTCTAAGTCTTAATATCCATAGTGGCTTGACCTAGAAACTCTCAATTTTTAAAAATTATTATTTAATAAGTTTTACAGTATTGGCTTTGTTGAGGAGGAGACCCATTTAGTTTGCGAGAGATGGAGCAATGAAAAATGACCAGAAAAATATCTGGCAATAATAATAATCTGGCAAATATCGCATACTGCCAAGCTGATTCATAGAGCAGAGTAACACTGGAAGAACCTGCCGAAGACCTGCTCAGACCTGGCGTTCTCTTACTCTCATTCTATGCTGAACAATTTGCTGTGCTATATACAGAGCTCCAAAATTCTGAAGTACTTAGTAAATATGTGTAATACCTTTATTTTTCATAGCTATTTTTGCTTGTCTGGCAATTGCCTTCACATGTTCAGCAGTCTTTGTACCAAAAGCTGATATATGATTTTTATAACGTTTCCATTATGGTAAGGGACCATACTGAGACTGCCTCACACTTGGATCATTAATTCAGCTAGCCTCAGACTAGAAATGATTCTCCAAGCAATCATACACAAATCTTTCCTATAAATTTATTTTTTCAAAAAATAAATTTATTTTTTCAAAAAATAATAACATAAATTTGACCACTTTCCCTAAACACTCAAAGAGTGTTAGGACATACTGTAAAATAAATCCTATGTACACTTTATAGATAGTATGTCCTGTTGAACACAGCAGGGGTGTATTCTGACGGATTAAGTATTGTGTTACTTTTCCTGATTTTAATGCTAGGGCTTCTGTTTTGTTTCCTAATGCTCCTTTCACACTGCAGTAGCTGTTGCATTATGGAATGGTTGCTTTTTGACTGATATACCAGCATGCCATGCCAAATTTCATTCACAGGAATGAATGTGGGGAAACACAACAGTGAACATCAATGGACAACACTGCTATTCCCCCACCCTTTCCATACAGGATTCACCCTTGAAAATGGCAGCAAAGAACTACATGTTGGTATACCATCCCAACTTTCGTCACTTTACTCTCACAATTTTTCTGGGTTAGTTTATTGTGGAAGCAATTAACATGGAAATGAGTTCCATTGTATTCCCCAAGATTTCTGGAAGTGGCTTTTACCATGTGTGAAAGCTCAACTTAAATGTGGAAATTTACAGTGAGAGAAATATTGGGGAAGTAGAATAAACTGTTAAGTATAATTGCTTAATTGTACATTTAAATGGAAAATAACTGTGTGTGTACTGCTAAATGCATAGGATGGAAACTTCCACTGTGGGAAGGAGTTGATAATTAACGTAGAATGTATCTCTGCTACACCATCATGCGGTGTTTAACTTTAGATCACACGAGAAAGGTATTCAGTTGCAAATTTCCATTTTGTGTGAGTTGGTCTCTGAAGCTGTTTTCAGCTCTGGACAAAGTAACTTCACATTTTTAAAAGGCTGTACCAGTACTTGGACAGACACATGATATTATGCAAATATTTGTATGTAAAATTGTTGTTTGGAGCAGGCATCCCCAAACTTGGCCATCCAGATATTTTGGGACTACAACTCACATCATCCCTAGCTAACAGGACCAGTGGTCAGGGATGATGGGAATTGTAGTCCCAAAATATCTGGAGAGCCGAGTTTGGGGATGCCTGGTTTTAGTAAACTTTGGAACCATATTTCTGGACTGGACAATTTGTATTTCAAGAAGAGTCAGTTTTTATTCATCCTATTGCTTCCATATGTACAATATTAACAGAAGCATTATAAACTGCCATGTAAAAGCAGCCTAGGACATCTGAGTAGGCATGCATAACATTGTACTGGAGGGGAGAGGCAGGAAGAGTATTGAAAATAGTTGGATTAAATGCTACATGAGTAGGGGGGGCCACTAGGTGGCGCATCGGAAGATGGCTGACAATAACATCTCTCCGACCCACACGAGGTAATTTGGAGGCTATGATGGGGGTAATTAGCCTCCTTAACCCCCCCAGGATTATGGGGGGGACGGCCCTTGCCTGCTGTGCCCTATACCACCCCCGAATTTGTGGGGGTGGGGGCACTAGGCACAAAGCCCTCCTGTGGGATTTTCAGCACTCCTCGACGCCGTCCCCGATTCGCGCCGCTGGTTGCAATGATCTTTAAAAGAAATAATTTGGACATGATTAATTGCACATACATCAAGGAAAAAGGGGAGTAAATATTGCTGACAGAAGAGATCTCTGATAACAAGACAACAATAAAATACGAGAAGAACGTCAAGATACGGTAATGACTGAGGGGGGAGGGGGGGAAAAACCTGCCTCTACCTTTTTATGTGATTTAACAAGAATCCCCCTCCCCTAATGAGTCAGAAATTAAGGACTTAAGCTGTGGGTTTAAGGCTGTGTGGAGATAAACTTTCGATCCAAAGCAATGTTTCAAGATGAAACTGGAAAGCTAAGAGTTTTGGAGTGACGCAGTCAGGAAAAAATGCCGTTCGCCATTTTGTGAGGCATTGTGGGAGCTCTTGGGTCTGGGAGGAGAAAGAGAGAAATAGAGTTGTTTACATATCGTGAATCAACTCCTCGATGGGACTTAAGAGCGACAAATGCCAAAATTTACGATGGATAAAGTGATGTTATCTACGAAGGAGATATATGGAAACCATCTGGACTTAGTGAAGGAACGGGAAATCCACACAGGATTATTACACTTGCTATCGGCTTAAGGAGACTAACAGAAGAGATCGTAAAGGAAAAAGAGAAACTATACGAACAAGATATGATGTGGCAACACCAAGATAAGACTGGATAGAATTATGAACTTTGTTTGGACTGATTGGGACTGATTTGGACATTAACGCAGTAATAAGAAGATGATCTGAATTCCCCTTTGGATCTTGAAGTATGGGTTCCCCCAACAAAATTTAAAAATTTGGCTTTGTAATTCGGAATTTATATGATGTGATTTAATTTGATGTGATTGGCCAGTTAATAAAAATTATTTAAATAAATAAATAAATAAATGCTACATGAGTAAATTAGTAACAGTGCAGTTTTGCATATATCTTACATGGGTTTAGATTAAGTGTACACAAAATTTAAAATTAGCCACAGATTGATCATAATAACTGCAGGCTGCAAATATTGTGTATGTATGTGAAATGAGTGTGTGTGTGTGTGTGCGTGCGTGTTTCTAAAAAGGAATGGAGTCACTTTGCTTTTTGGCAGCTATATGGTATAAAATACTTCCTCTGATTAATTTTTCTGGCTTATTAAGAAGCTAGCCTTGATGGGCTTAAAGGATTATTTTAGACAAATAACCCTCCTGTCTTAGTTGCAAGGAAATAATATTTAGAGGTGTATTTATCAGCTTATCTTCTCTGTTAAACATTTATGGGCCAGTTCTTTATAGTCTGTGGAGCAAGGGAGTAAAGGAGATGAACTGGAAAACAGATAGTGTGAGACCTTGTGGACACTGAGCACATGTGATATATAGCCCCATCTCAGGGGATGCTTTAAATATGCCAGAACACTTCTTTGCTTGACTGAATGAAGAGTACCGGTCAAGGAGTGCAGGGCAATTCATTTAGTGTATTGAAAATATATATATATCAAAATTGTCCTTGTATAGTCTCTGTGGAACTATTAGTCTGCAATTCTGTGTCAAGTGGCCCATGCATAATTCCTATTAAGACCAGGTGTTGCTCTTTTTCTTTCATCTTTGATGCACGAAACTTGGAATATTTGGGGCAAAAGTCTTGGCAACTTCCTTCTAATTTTTATAGAAACAGGCTTTTGTATTTCTTTGGAATGGTTTTGAATCAAACTCTGAATTTTGTTAGTTTTAATAGCTGGTAAAATTACAACACTTAAACACTAGGGAAAAAATCCTGAAGTAAATGTCTTAACTGTCAGCATGACTGAATTAAGTAGTCTGTCTGCAGTTATATATAACAGTTATTATGTCAAGTAAATATCTGGTGCATAAAAAGGATGATTTATAGGCTCTAGTTTAGTTGTCATCGAATTGGTTCTATTTTATTATATTTGAATCTTTATTGTAATGGATTACCAACATAGAAAATCATTTTGGGGAATTGTTTTTAAAAGTTGAGCAAATATTTTTTGAGGGGGAGGGAAATGAGGAATCGACTTGCTCATTACGGCATAGAAGATGTCAAGCCTCACATCTCAATCCTAATTTCAATATAGATGGCTTATATCCAGGACACATAATGCCAGCAAGGTCAATCAGCAGTTCAGCGCATAAAGGTAAAGGTAAAGGTAAAGGTAAAGGTAAAGGTAAAGGGACCCCTGACCATTAGGTCCAGTTGTGACTGACTCTGGGGTTGCAGTGCTCATCTCGATTTAATGGCAGAGGGAGCCGGCGTACAGCTTCCGGGTCATGTGACCAGCATGACTAAGCTGCTTCTGGCAAACCAGAGCAGTGCACGGAAACACCATTTACCTTCCCACCTAGAATAGAACATATCTACTTTCACTTTGACATGCTTTCAAACTGCTAGGTTGGCAGGAGCAGGGACCGAGCAACGGGAGCTCACCCCATCACGAGGATTGGAACCGCCAACCTTCTGATCGGCAAGTCCTAGGCTCTGTGGTTTAACCCACAGCGCCACCCGCGTCCCTTATGCATTCAGCGCATAGTGAGGCAGAATTAACTCCCCTTCCAAATAGAGGACTGGTACGTTCACAATTTTATGAATGGGCATGCATCAGCCTTCCTCAAACTGGTGCCCTCTAGATGTTTCCGACAGCTACATCCATCAACTCCTGCCAAACTGGGTGTGCTGGCTAAGATTGATGGGAATTTTATCACTTATATAAAACACACACAGAGAGAGTGCACCAGGTTGGGGAAGGCTACTCTTCATGCATGCAGCTAGTAGAATAAGTTATATACGTATCTATCTATCTATCTATCTATCTATCTATCATCTATCTATCTATCTATCATCTATCTATCATCTATCTATATCAATATATAGATATAGATATATAGATATAGATATATATAGAATTATTTCATGATAAATGAAAAAGACAGAAATTGCAAATTGAATTCTATTACCAACAAATATTATTATCAAACATCATCATTAGTCCCATAATCCCGACTGGATATATTTACAAAGTAAATGTTTATTCACAAAATGAATATTTTGACTTTTTAATTCAGTCTTCAAAGAGAATGTTAATTATATCAATCTGTTTCTTTTTGCTCTGCATTTCAAGGTCATGCAACTGTTGTATTGTCGTACTGAGAATGGGCAAATAATAAAGGGTTGTTAAGTCTCCGAGACGGGCTAATCCTGAATGATACCAAAGTTAAATATTCAAAACAACATGGGAATAAATTCTTGTGTGGTTATTGTTACAAAAGTTGTATATTCCAATGGATACTAAAGCAGTACTTTATTCCAACTGGGATGTTTCTGATGCCGTGAGTAGCCCTGAAATTGCACTGGGTGGTGAAAATTGATCTTCCTGCTCCAAAAGCTATGAACCACAATAACGTTCAAGCTTGCAAGAGAGCAGATAAGGGGGATATAAAGGAAGGGGAAAGAGATGCAAGTGATTTTACGGCTGAAATGAAAATGGCAGGAAATTAAAATACTAAGGAGGACAGATGACAGAATACATGGGAAGTGGAATACACAGAAAACATTGGGATAATTAATACATGAAAATGGATATGATCATCACCTCTGATGTGTCTCTAAAGCTGCAGCAATTGACACTGTCACATCTGTGTTCGTGTCATTCTTAACAATTTTTTCCTTAACATACTGTTCTTGTAGCCTCACAGATAAAGTCTTAGAAAAAATGACAACTTTGCATATTGTACTAAAAGTTTATAGTACATGTAGACATCCTTCCTCCTGAAACAGCTGGATTCAGTGCTCCAGTTGGGTAGTTTTAGGCTTTGTCAGGTCTTTGTTCACTAACTTCAAAATACAGAAAGCCAAACTTCCTACTTGTCAGGACCCTCCTCCTGAGTAAGATCTGGGACATCAGCCTGCAAGTCCTGCTGCCTGGTGGCACCCTTGATTGAATTGCTGCCAAATATCTTCATGTACTGTTAAAGCAAGGGGGAAGGAAACAGTGCTTTTTTTCAGAGGATGCTCAAGGATACTTAGTACTGGCACCTCTTTTTTGTTGTTAAAAAGTGTGGCACTTACTGTAACAAGTTGTATAATGGTGAGTACTGGAACCTATTTTTCTAGGGGGGAAAAGCACTGAAAGGAAAGTGTCACAGTGGCCTAGCGTGGGGGGTGCAGGGGGGCCCGGCCGCACCGGGCGCAACATCTGGGGGTTAGGGTACAAATCCATGGGTTAGGGGGCGCAAATTACTTGCCTTGCCCCGGGTGCTGACAACCCACGCTACGCCACTGAAGTGTCAACATTGAAACTGAAATAGTTTCCAGGGTTAGTGAGCAAAGGGAAACAGAAATGTTGCTTAGTAAGCAGCCCTGGACAAAATGATGTTTGTGTGTGTGGCCAAGTGGCCTTTGTTAGATAGGTTTGCTGAAATGTAACTTTGCTAAAGTTTGGAGAGAACTGATGGGACAGATGCCAATATGATGGACATTGCAAAATGTCTGTTCCAGTCATTTGTGTCAATATTCGGGGGCAGTGTGGCCAATTTTAAATCCCAGAATGTTGTCCTGTCTGGTTTGTTTGCACCTGTTATTGCCTTGGTTTTGTCTTCTGGAAGGGAGACACTACATGTAGGTCAGCAACCAGGGTTTAACCAACAAGTTTTAAACCAGTTGAGCTTTGAGGATCAGCTATAAGGCTGTAGATTTAATGTTACAATTAGGTAAGTGTGCTAGCTGTTATTTCCCCCAAATACATTTATTTATACATGGTGTACAGATTTTGTTAAGGTTCTTACTTGCTGTTAAGTCTCCTCTTTTTAAATATGTGTTAGATGCAAAATTCCATCTGGTGCAGTATTTGGGTGATAGAAATGTTTCATGTGTCATAATAATGATATAATTGCTTGTTGTTAGGAAAATAATACCTATCATAATAATCTGATTAAACCTTGCAGTTTGCTGCTGTTCTGCATTTTGATAAGGCCTTAATGCAAACAGCCTGAAGCTGCTGATTTTTTTTAAAAAAACACAAACATCCAAGGCATTCGATTCCATAGATACACATGTAGGAGATCAGTGCCAGGAACTTGAACAATATTGCTGCATTTGTCTATGAATATTATGCAGTCATCAGATATACATAAAACTCTGGTACTTATCTGGTATTTCAAAAAGTGATGGTTATACAAATATTAATGATTTTCTTGTCATTATACTGCATAATAAGGTTTTAAAATTCTGGTTCAGCATAAAAATTGCTCAGCCATCTCAAAGCCACTGTTGAGAAACATAATTTTGAATTTGCACAAGATATAATATTAAAACAACCAGACTGGGATAGAGAAGCATTTCAGCCAGTTGACCAACTGTTTATACACATACAGTAGCAAAATACAATATGGTAAACAGACATTTTTACAGCCAGAACTGCTACTTGAACAGATTTATGAATTAGAGTTGGCCTAAATGGGCTAAATTGCCAAAGGCTTAACCAAACTGGGGGCAACAGAGAGAACAGACCTGGGAATTTCAGTGAAATACAAAATTTCTATTAGATAATGGAGAAGGAATTTGAAACCAAGAGTTATTTTCACGTAGGCAGCATTTTTATTTACACTCCATTTGGGAGATGTCATGCAGAGTTTAACTGGTTGTAATAGCAGTTTTGGAAGTCTAGATAATTCACTTGGTCCCCCTTTATACTTTGCACTGCTGATTCTTCAAAATTTTCTTAAGACACAACTATAAATCAAGACATTACTTGAGGCTTTGAAAACCTGTATTCTAAATCATCCAACCCAGTAATTTTCCAGCACATGCCGCAGAGCAAATGCAAAAGGTATGCCTGTTCATTGAACAGAACCACAACTTCTAAAACTCCACTGGGGGCCGTCCCAAGCTCAGTCAGCGTCTTAGCCTAAAGATAATTGCCCAGTGACCTGTTGCATTTGCGTGCGCTTTGTAAAGAAATCTATTGGATCAATACTTTCGTAACTGTGGAACATGCTATCCTCCAGTGACAGATAATGGAATTTAGCTTTGACAATGTCTCATGATATATTGCTCTGTGGGTCTCTATTCATGCCAAGTGTAATTCAGCCAGTTAAATTATCTACATAAATGCTGTCCTTCAGGAATAATGCATGCTATCATCTGTGCATGCAACTCTAAATTTCCCTGCTCCCCCCCTTAATGCACTATTATTTATTGAATACATTACCTATTGTTATTCCTCTGGATAACTATAGCATTATTCAATATCTCTCTCAGTGAAATGTTAATGATACAATGACCATACTACTGTCCTCCAAGCTGAATGCCTTTTAGACTGCTGGGGAGATATACTAGCATATACATCCCTCTCCAAATGAATGGTAAATGCTGCTGACACTGCAATTCAATCTTAAATTATAAACCTGCAGCCAAATACTCAGCTATTTTGTCCTAATCAGGATATTAAATCTAATTTCCTTGGCTGCTTTGGCTGTCTAACCCACTCAGCTGAATTTATTTTCTATTTCCCTCGCAGAGTGTGTACAGTTAGAAAATACAATAATGGCAGGAGGTTATGTTGATGAGTTGGTGAGGGCTCTCAGGGAAAATACACCCTGGCTTTAGGAGAGAGATGTGCAGCCCAGGGATGTGTTGCTAAGAATTCATTTTGCCAATTACCCAGCATTAATGATTCCAACACACCTCAATTAAAAGCTCAAATCTACCTGCAAATTGAGGTTAGATTTTACAGATCATGCCCTCCTGGTTGTCCTGTTGCTTATTCATGATATTGCAATAACCCACCCTTTGGGATTCCTTTGCCTGATGTACAAAAAGCTCCAACCTTAATTGTATTTTAGCATTTGTTAAAATCTTAGGGCGGTATCTAACTCTCTAGCCACTAGAGTTAGTGCAAGCACTCTTGGCTGCACAAAGAACTTCCCTCCCCTTCTCCTCTCACTGCATGCCCCCATGTGCCTCCTAAATCTGCTCTACAGGGTTAGAGGTTATTTACACCCCACCTATCTGGCAGGGTTTTCCCAGCCACTCTGGGCTGCTTCCAACACATATAAAAACATAATAAAATATCAAAGTGTCTCGAAAGCAGCTGTAGTCAACCTGGTAACCTCCACTTTTTGTGTGTACACCACAACCATCATAAGGTCTGGCCCTTTGCTGGCTATGCCTCATGGGAGTCCAGCAACATTCATAAGATACCACATCATTCCCTGTTTTAAAGGATGGCGTCAAAAATAATGGCATAAAAAGTTCCTTGTTCAGACAAAGACTGTTATTTGGAACAGTGCAATGTTAATGACTAGTCTTTTCAAACTGAAGACCATAAAAAGACCCCTAAAGAACGGGGCAGATGGGCTAGAGATGATTTCGTGGAGAATGGCTGGAAAGTATGACATTTCATGCAGAACATGAACGTTCCAATCAACAGGACAGAACAGTTAAGAAAACAGGCATCACAGGGATCATTGTCTACTAGATTTCAAGTTAAAATGCTTCGACTTCTTCAAGGCCTCCTCTTGGGTAAATTTAAAAGGTAAAGGTAAAGGGACCCCTGACCATTAGGTCCAGTCGTGACCGACTCTGGGGTTGTGGCACTCATCTTGCTTTATTGGCCGAGGGAGCCAGCGTACAGCTTCTGGGTCATGTGGCCAGCATGGTGAACCAGAGCAGCGCACGGAAACACCGTTTACCTACCCGCCGGAGCGGTACCTATTTATCTTCTTGCACTTTGACATGCTTCTGAACTCCTAGGTTGGCAGGAGCAGGGACTGAGCAATGGAAGCTCACCCCGTCACGGGGATTCGAACTGCCGACCTTCTGGTCGGCAAGCCCTAGGCTCTCTGGTTTAACCCACAGCGCCACCTGCATCCCTTGGGTAAATTTACTCAAGATATATTATGGCATGCTGCTGTGAACACTGCTCTGCAAAGTTTCTCTCAATGCCAGCAATTTCTTTTGGGGATTCAAGTGGGCCACAGTCTCTCTTCCCCTTTGTGAAAGCTTACTCAAGGAGAAACATGGTGAGACTGCAGAGATGGTCTGAAAGCATAGGATGCAAGCTTCAGCACCTTGGCCAGTGCCTAGATGAGAAACTCTTGTTGTAAGCTCCTTGGAGGAAATGCAGGGTATTAGCAAAAAGAAAAAGAAACTTGCCATTTTAAGAGCAAGCTGTTTGAAAATTTTTGTGATGGCATGCTTGAAATGGTGAATCAATCAAGGGCTTCAGCGTGCTATTACATCAAATAAGTCAGAAATCTAGTTTCAGAATTCAGAACTTCAGAAACTTCAGCAAGCTGTAGTTCAGGGGAAATCATAAGAAGCTTAAGCAGGAAGTGAAGGTACATTGGAAAGGATTAGAGTGAAGCAAAGGCTTGGTCAAGGAATGAACATTTTCTAATCATAGTGTAGAGACAGTGATAAGCAAGTTTGGAGACAGAAATGTCTTCTAAATAATAAAAGCAGAGTTCAGAAAGAGCAGTTCTCTTTACACTGAGGTATAGGTACTCTTATACTTAACATTTATTCAATAAAAGTGCTCCGAATATCTGAATCTACTCTAAATCTCTTTGAAGTCAAACCATGCTTTATTCCTGAAGTCCAGACATCATCATTTTAATATATAGGTGTCTAAAACTAGACTCCACAACACATACTTAAATGATGACCTACTTTTTTTAAGCTAAAATTTTGTCTATCCCAGTAGAATTTCTTGCACTTTAAAATAAAATTATTCTGGACAACTGGAAATTGGGATATTTTGTGGAACATAAGACCAACTTCCTGAGAGCACCGGAAACAGTCCAGAAAAAGAACAGGACAGAAATACATCTACTTATGTAACTGTGTGAAGAACAGAAACAGCTAGCACAAGAAGTTTAAAAAGTCTGGGCCTAGAAAAAATACTCATCAAGAGCTCAGTTTATTCATAACCTTTAAATCAAGTAACATATACACATGGGCAACTCTTGCTGGAGGTCTTAAATTAGTGGGACATTTAATGGGGCTAGTATGGGTGAGATCTGATGCCAATGGACATAATGGAATAACCCTTTCTGTCCCCCCCACTGCAGCTCCACGCCCTCCCAGTCTATTCAAGAGTTTTCCCAAGATTTTGGGGGTGCACAGGGAGAGAAAGTGTAAGTCCCATTTGTGCAAGTGGGATTTGGATATCAGCACATTATTTTAAGGTATCACAAATATCAGGTCCTAACTGTGCTGGGATGAATGGAACCTTGAAAATCCAAAGATCTGGTGGATGGTGAAAGTGAATTACTGACTCAGCTTGACTGATAAATGATGGTATGTTAAGAAGGCATGTAAATGGAGTGAAGAAATAGCAAGTTCATTGACAAGCCTCAGGATCAGCTGATAAAACTGATAAACTGGCAAACAAGAATTATTATATCACTATTGCTCAATGCCCTATATTTTTGATAAATAGGGCATTTCATTATAAGTCAGTTATCATAAAATAACATGATACATTCTAAGTACAAAGGAATGAGTGACTGTGATAACATATAAACATGGAGGTGTGGTTACCATATTCATATACTTTCAGAGTAAGTTGACTGTACTTTCAAAGAACAAAGCAACTAAGCAATGAAAATTAAGAAACATACGATATTTATGTCATGCAGAAGAACATACAGCTTGCAAAAATAGTGAAGATTGAAAGAAGAGGCAAGCTTGTGACCAGCATGAGATAATCTATCTCCTACAGAGAACCAACTGCAGAAAAAGGCCTTTAGATCATGGGGTCAGGGAGTAATGCTTAGGGTAGCTGCCTATGGATCACCAAAAAATAGAAAATGCATGACAACAATTATCACCTGGACCTGTGTGCTTCCTCAGTGTGGTCCAGGTGATAACTGTTGATGGGCAACTTCAAGATCCCTGATCTCCCTTCCTGTGGCTCTTTTATCTTTAAACCCAACTTGAACTGTGCAGCTTTTCAAATAGAGGGCTGTCTACAACCACCCCAATAAAGCCCTCAAATTGTATACTGTAAGAGCTGTTAGAAGGTTGGTGGTGGTAATGTATTGCCAATGTTCATTGCTTAAAGAGTTAATTAAAGGTCCATCTGCTTTAAGCCTTTTGTTCCAGCTAATGGTGTGCCTTACCAGTTTGAAAGGGGCTCATCCAGAAGAACCACCCGAGGCAATCAAAAGTGTACATGGGTTAGAAAATAAAAACTGAATAAAGAAGAAGTCATGGAGATCATTGTTGTTGTTTAGTCGTTTAGTCGTGTCCAACTCTTTGTGACCCCATGGACCAGAGCACGCCAGGCACTCTTATCTTCCACTGCCTCCTGCAGTTTGGTCAAACTCATGCTGGTAGCTTCGAGAACACTGTCCAACCATCTCGTCCGCATATTTTTTTTTAAGTGCTGTATTATAAAGTTTGGAAAAATTCTGTACCAGGAAGTATATAAAGGGAGTGGCATTTTGCACATGGTGACATGTTGCTAAGGACGGCTTTATTTTTAGTGGGATTTTGAAGGAATTTGTAAACAAACAAACAAGCTTGCAGCTATTCATATTAAGCTTGTTTGGTAAATCATTGGTGGGACAATCATGCAACCTTTTAACTCAAGTTAATTATCTCTTAATTGGCACTTATCTCAAGGCTATTCTGAAGTGAGCCTTTATTAACTTATTATGCTCCTTGTGAGAGAAGCTGTGTGAATAATATATTAATGTGAGGGTAGCTGCTGAGGGGGAAATCAGGGGAAATTATAGGCTTGATGGTGCCTATAGCTCTTGCTGTTTTCTATCTATCATTGCTCAACCTACCTCTGAGCATAAGTAAAAGAGAGGATGAGAGGAATCAAACCAGCCCTAAATTGGCCAGGTTCACTTTCCTGTGATTGGTCACCTTGCCTCAGGTGACCTTACCCCTTCCCTTTGCAGAAATTCCTTTCAGAGTCTCCTTCAGGTAAGGGGTGGCGGTGGAACAAATTCATCCCTGCTCATGGCAGGAATGCTATTCTCCTATATAATATGATAACCTGAAACCAACCTTTTTCCAGCTGTGGTCCCCTTTCAACCTTGTTTCCTTCCTATGCCCCCCATGGATGTAGCCCAGGAGGGCAGCAGATGCCCATAAGTAAAAATCAATACAAATCAATACATATTTGAGTTTCTGCCCCCCCTAACAAAAGCCTGCTCCATAACAAAAATCCTGGCTATATCATGTACCCTCCCCCATCCTACCTGTAGGAAGGTAGCTATTTAAATATTTTGTTTGTAAATAGAACATTATTTTATTTATAATTTTTATAATTTATACAAAATACAACTGTATAAAATGATAGGGACAGAATGAAATATTGCTGAAACAGGAAAGCCCTCTATTTACACAATTTTCACCTGTGGCCCCCTTGGAATATCCTGGGCTCCCCTGTTGGGAAACACTGGTTTATGTTTTGCTTTGCTACCCACAATGGAGGAATATACAGATTTATTCTGTTACTTTATGTGGGTGGTTCCTGCAACATACTTCCATTATGTTGAGGTCTCTCCCAGTCTTTTAGTTCATGTTAACCTTTCTGCTTGGGTGTATTTCCTACAATACAAAATTCTAAATACCTGGACTTTATTCAGTCTAGGAAGAAAGAGTGGGCACTTCTGCAGGGCAGGAAAACACATACTCAAATTTAGATTTTTTATGGACATACTATCACTGGAAATGGAGACACAATGTTGCAGAATATATTGTAATGGCTCTGCTGTGTTAATGGGAGGAGTTTAAGTGAAATAAATCCAGGACTAGGCACATATCGAAATGAAATATTAGTGTAGCATAGAAGCTAAGGCTGCAATCCTATGCATACAAACTGGGAAGTCAAAACTAGTAAATTCAAACCTCTAAGTAGACACACCCTAAGACAAACCGTGAATTCCTTGGTTTGAATGCCCTGCTGTGAACTCACTAAAGGATATTAGGGAAGCCAGACTTAGCTCAGTTCTTCCACCCCACCTTGTATCTGTAAAAAGGGGGTCATAATATTGAAATTGAATTAGACCATTACGACAAAATGTTGCATGTGGAGTGTTTTGAATAAGTGGCATTTAAATACTACGATATCATAATCACAATAATATATTGAGATCTTTTATATATAGCACCATTCAAAAATATAATATGACACAGTGATTGTACTGGATGCAGCTCATATAAGTCTCAGACCAAACTGATTTTATTTGTGCTTTGGAATGAAAACCACCACCACCACCTCAGTTATACTATAATTGTATAACAACAAAAGGAAGTACATACGGGGTTGAGAAGGATGGTAAGAAACAGTTCACCTCCTCGTATACTTTTGTCTAGTTCTTGAGGCCCTCCAGGATATTCTTTGTAGAAAATTGTGTGGGTGAAAAGTCCACACGTCTGTCGAGGGAGCACCTGAAAATAAAGACAAAAAAGATCTATGTGTGTGTGTGTGTGTGTTTCCTCCATGTCCTAGATCCCCTGATAATTGAAGGTCTGCTATTACGTCATAGATTTATTTTTTCTGATCTAAGAAAAGGCCAGATCCAGCTGAGGGGAAGGAGGTACTAATTGCATTAAAAACCCTCCCTAATTAATTCACTTCAATCCTAGGCCTAATCTTTAAACACAAAATTTCATGGGATCTAATATTTATTTGACTAAATCAGTTAGTTTAATAGATGCAAAAGCTTTTGATCAACTAAAATGGTGCCAGGGACTAAACAGACACCGTATATCATTTTTCATGTTAATTATTTTTACTATAAAAACTTACATAAACTGCAGCTACTGAGTGCAGTCTTAGAGGATATATTCTACTTTGTCTCTTGTGCAGGTAGAAACACCTAATATGGAACCTGCTACAACACATATATGTATATTAAACAAGCAAATAAACCCTAGAACTCTCTTTGTTACTTACACAAAGGGGCAAATGTGGTGAGTAGTTGTGTGGAACTTGCAACCCCTTTCGTTATGCTTCTTCTCTTCATACAACTAACACCTGCACAGGGCTTGTGTGGAAAGAAGGCTTTGGGGTTGTTTTTCTTAACCATCAAGTGGCATATAAATATTATGAAACAAGTAAGTAAGTAAGTAAGTAAGTAAGTAAGTAGAGCCCAGCTGGATTAGACCAATGGTCCATTTAGTCCATTCTGTTTTCCTACATTGTCAAGTCAGATGCCTATGGAGATGAAGGCAATAACCTTCTTCCATTGTTGGTCCTAAGCAGCTGGGATTCAGTGGCATATTGCTTCTGATCTTGGTGTCTCCATAAAGCTAACATCGTTAGTAACCATGCATTTGCCCAAATCCCCTTTCAAAGTCATCTAAGCCGGTGATCACTACCACATATTGTCATCATCCCCTTGTTGATATTCAGAGTACGTACATTACAGCATGATCTGAATCACCCTGGTCTCTAGTAAAACATGGTGTTAGTGACACCATAGAGTACGTAGATGCCCTTAGCATCCTCACAAGTAGCTATTTGTATTTCCATCTTCCAATGTATGTAGTTCTTTTTCAACACAAATAAACCTCTGGCCATAACTGCTTCCCCAAACAGTGCAGATAGTGTAGATATAAATGGTTTTTCATGAAAAGGTAATCCTCTTTACTTCTGAAGAAAGGTTTGAAACCACTTCTTTAAGTCAAAACTTTCAACCACAGAAGCATTCTGGGAACTGCAATAGTGTGTTTGTTTCTGTGGCTCCAACTTTCTCCATTTCAGAAACCAATAAAGGGCTCAGAATACATGTTGGTAATCATGTTACCTGTTTCATAGTGAGATCCAGAAAAAAACTACCCTTAATTAAACATATTGAGCCATATTTCCTACTGGTAGAGTACTGAAGGCATGTAATTTGTGTTTCTGATTTCCATCTGCCTAAAATTTCCTTGACGTTTCATTTGGAGATAATGTTAATCTGTGGTCCCCCCCCCCTTTCTCCAATCTGTTCTTCTTGCTAGTTTGGTTAGTACAGCTGCCAGCTAGCCAGAGCTTTTTCCCCTCACTGATGGGCCAAGTTAATCTAGGTAAACATGACCTAGGACCAACAGCTTTGACCTCATGCCATGACATTCAGTGGAAAATATAAACAGCTGTCCTCTCTGTACCTTGGCTGGGAATTGCTTCACTTTTATGCAGTGGTGACTGTTGCTTGAACCCTGTCACAGCACACTGGCAGGAGAAATATGCATCCCATCTGAGTTTGTTGACCACATGGATAAAGTATGCTGTTATCCTATACAGAAGGGCAGCCAGAGGAATAGCTCTGAAGTATAATCATGCTCCCTGTCTGAATGCTCACTTACTTTCCAAAGCATGATCCAGAGGCATTTAAAATCTTATGCAAAATAAATCAGTAATTTTGCCTATAGTCAAACCTCTGTAAAGTGATTCATGCAAACTGAAGGGTTATTTTATTTTTTTTTGGCACTTATTAATTAAAGAAATTTGTAGGTTGGATATTCTTTTCAAGTGCCCTCCCAGTTTCTAGTGAAAGCATGGAAGGGAACTGAACCACCAGCTGGGATTGCAAATGTACAATTCAAGTGTGGCAGCTTCTTAAAGTTCTCTGTCACTGATGGTTTTTAAAGACCACGTTTAAAACTCCAAGCAATGTGAATAATAGCATTGCTTTAGCCATTTTTGCCAAGATACGATTATGAAGTAATGGAAATGCAATGTACCATGATGCCATTGTGGATGAAGCCCCGCCTGTACCGTGCAGGTTTCAGATGAGGGTACTCTTCAGTGCTGGTGACTTTAATACCCCAGACTTTCTTCCAGGCTTCATAAAGCTGAATATGAACAGGGTAGACGCCAGAATGGTGTGGAGCCACTGCATAGCCCATGTCAGTTGGAATACCATGTTCCTGGGGGTGAAAAACAAAGAACACTACTCCTTGTAGGACAATACTATAAAATATCAACAAGTTTATCATTAGAGGCAGCAGTGGTCAACGATGTGTAAGCATTCATTCCAAACTGCACCACTTTGGGGAGAAATATCACCTGTCTCTTACCGTACTTATTTTTGTCTATCGTTTTCCAATCATTTGCTAGTCAGTGTGTTTTCCACATATAAGGAAGGTTCTATAGCAGGAGGACTGATCAGAGGCAGAAGGGTCAACCAGGCGATCCACAACTGCTTGACAGACTTTGTTGTAAGCCCCTCTAGCTTGCAACAGATGTCACATCAAATGACTCACCAGTGGTGCCTTGCAAGCCGCTCTCCAGTTTTGCTAGTACAATATCTACAGCTTGCCCTTGCACCCAGAAAAAAGACTCAGGTGATAAAGAAGGCTATATTCATTGAAACAATAACTTTTTATCACAATCCAATTAAAAATAATAAAATAAAATTTAAAAAAGCCAAATTACAATCCAAATTATTAATTATTAATTTTTCAGGCTTCCCATACTCTGGACCTCTGAAGTATATCTCCAATATTTTCATTTCTGCCTTCTTCTTGTTGTTCTCATATTTTCCACATTCCGATCTTAACACCTTAAAGTTCCCCGTCCCTGGCTGTGCGATACTCAATCATGTCAGAGATCATGTATCCTTTCATCCATTTGGTACAGTTTTATTTGTGTATATATATATTTTCAACTGTCAATTTGCCAACGCAGATTTTCCTGACTTCATTCCAATCTTCCAATCTTCCAATCTGGGCTGATCTGATGGATTTTTTAATTGGATGTTCTTATTGGAACACTAATAAACATGATTTATAAAAAAAAGAAAAGAAAAACAACTTTTTAGAGGATCTCCTAATTAGCTAACCAACTAAGTGAGGGCAGGGGGATCAATGATGGCATGAGAGAGAAGCATTCTTCACCCTTCTGGGCATGAAAGCCAGCAGGTTATTTGCTCCCTGGCCAAGGACCGGGAGAAAAGTCTTTCTCTTTTCTAAGACAGTTTTGGGTAATTGAAGCCCAACCTGAACACCTGGTGCATCATTATTTAGGGTATGACTGAAAATTGCTATAAGAGCATGTTAAATGTACGGTATCAAAGTGACCTATGCAACCATAAATCTCACAATGCAAATCGTTCTGAAAACACCGGGGAAGAATTTGATGTAACTTGAAAGCTTGGTCTCTTGCTCCTTTCAAGAACTAGCTCAATGTGCTGGAGAGGATTTTTCTTCTATGACTTTCTTCCTCCTTCACCTTTTCTTGATCCTTATCCTGGGCTCCTGCTCTTGAGCTCACAACTTCACTGCTGACTCACTTCCCGTTGTTAAAAATAATTTTTTAAACCCGCAGGGTTCTGATGTGAAAAAGGGTCCAGCCTTCTAGGCATAGCCTTGGGGAATAGCTTCATCAGCACCTACCGGGGTTTGATAACCTGCACCTTGTTTCAGGGCTTATCCCGAGGCAGCAAGATTGTCATGTCTAATTTAAGGCAAGCTATTTTGCCAGAGGCAGGTGCATCATGTACGGGTCCAATTTGCTTCTTTAGAATTCATTTATCAAATTGCATCTGCGTGGGTCTTAAGGCTTAACTGCCTTGCCCAACTGAATACCCCATGCTATAACTGGCATCCAGTTGACTTTAGTGTTCCAGAATTACTGTTCTGTGTTTAAAAAACAACAATGTGTATAACCATATCCTATGATCAAATAATTGTTGCACCCTGTTATTTGGCCAAGCAGACAACATGATTTACTGGACTGTTCCTTTCTTCATTTGAAATGCCAATAAAAATGCATAAGACAAAAAATCAGTAGGGCGCTTGTCAAGCAGCAAAGGTGTTAATTATTATCACCCTTGAAAATGTCAACTAAAGTAGCTGTTAGGTTTTTTCAGTGTTAAGATACACTGGAGGAAATTTACAAGGGTAGGGAAATGCTCCCCAAAACTGAACAAACAAAACAGCTCTATGTCTACATTAGATTGATAAGTAAGAAGGATAAAATCAAAGAAAGTGGACAGAAGCTAACATATTATTGAAAGGAAATTTAATATCCTTCTCTTCTCAGTTGCTGGAGATGAAATTTAATATGTAATAAATCGGTGGCCTTTTTCTGAAAAAACAAAACAAAAACAAGGCCATATTCCACACTGAAAATGTAAAGTGAAGAAGGGATCTTTGATGCTTGATCACTATAAAATATTGGAATGTTTACACAAGGTTGAGTGATCCATTCAAGCATCAATAAATTATGATACTGTACATTTCATTGCTTCTGTCAAAATGCCAAAATTAGTCACCTCCTGTTTTCACAAGTTCTAGAAGTGCAATATGTGCCCTTGCAAAGTGAATTATTTACTCTTAACACTTCTGGGTTTAGACTTGGCATCTGTAGAAAATGTAAAGGGATTCCCTATTACCGTACATGCGGATATTCTTACTAAAAGTAAAATGGTACTGGTTGTTTCACTTCAATACTCTTTGCACTTCAGTACATTAGTTTGAATGCTTAAATGAGCACCTTTCAAACTCGCAGTTCTGCTAGGCACATTCCTTGCATCAAAGGCTTTACCAGATGCTTTCTGAATTAAGATGATGACAGAGAACAATGGAGCAGTTGGGATAGCTCAGTTGGTAGATCATGAGACTCTTACGCTCAGAGTAAGGCAAAAGGTTCCTGCACTGAAGGAAGGTGGACTGTACAATTCTATGATTCATGTAACTTCTTAGTAATGTGTAGAGATGTTACTTTCTATGGAGCAAGGCCAAATCAGAGACAATGGTAAATATAAGAATAAGGTAAAGGTAAAAGACCCCTGGACTGTTAAGTCCAGTCAAAGGTGACGATGGGGTGCGGCGCTCATCTCTCTTTCAGGCCAAGGGAGCTGGCGTTTGTTCACAGACAGCTTTCTGGATCATGTGGTCAGCATGACCAAACTGCTTCTGGCGCAACGGAACACCGTGACGAGCACATGGAAACGCCGTTTACCTTCCCGCCGCAGCAATACTAATTTATCTACTTGCACTAGTGTGCTTTCGAACTGCTAGGTTGGCAGAAGCTAGAGCAACAGGAGCTCACACCATCGTGCGGATTTGAACCACTGACTTTCCGATCAGCAAGCCCAAGAGGCTCAGTGGTTTAGACCATAGCACCACCTGCTCCCGTTACAGTACTATAAGTACTATATGCCTGTTGACTTATTGGCAACTAAATTTGTTGGGTGTGATTTAGAACAATGACGACAACACCCCAGGCACATTAAAGTCAATCACATATGTGATATCATGTCTAGTTTGGAGAAAGTGCATCCTAAAAGAAGCCTTGGACAACTTGAGCTTCAGCACCTGCTTGGGTATATTGAGCTCTGAACACTAGCTGAAAAATTATAAAAGAACCTGCTTCTTGAACAGAAGTGTTCTCGACAGATCATAATAAAACCCAATTGGGTTTTACTGTCTGCATACTTGCCTCAAGTAAAAAGATAGGGACTTAAAAAAACACAAAAAAACTACAGCTGTAATGTCTGGGAGTGGCCTGAATTGAAATACCCCAGAGAGGGAGCTGCCCCGAAAGTCCCGTGTATTTGTGGCCCTGAAACAGACACCTGTCTGTTTTAACATAGAAGATCCAATGTTTCTAACAGTCTGAGAAAGAAAATCGTTTTGTCCTCTGTTGGCATAGCAAGGCTAGATGAAGAAGCGATCCCTGCTGAATTGCTTTCAGTTTTGTCAAAAGCAGAGAGGTGATATGTTGGCTCTCAGCATTTTCTAAGCTGTCACCTTGCTGAATTAAAAGATTTGCATAAGCTCTTATCTACTTTTAGCACTGGAATGTGTTTTTTCTAGTATTGTTCAGGCAGGCTGAGACTTCCCCTAGGAGATTATTTTTTTAGTGTGTCAGCTTAATGCATTATTTTATTTTTGTAAAGTTTCAATTCCCACCCCCCCCCCATTTTGAACCTATCAACAACCCTTCCAGTTTTCAGTATTTCAAAGTATTACATGTTTATCCTGCTGTGTGCAATTGAGGACTACAGCTTTAATGATTGTGTGGCTTGTGAATATTCTGGCCACAATCTACTGAAATCAATGGGGATGAGGTAGGGAGCTCTGATATTCATGGAGCTGTGTTGTATTATGCCTGGCTGCAAGAAAGAGCTTAAGGTGCATTTTGGAAAGGGAACCAAGAACCACAATGAGAGCATGTGGTATGGCTCATGTTATCTAAGGGTGGAAGTGAGATTTGGGCCTTATTGGGCTTTAATCCCCCCCCCCCAATGTGTGTGTGTGTGTGTGTGTGTGAAGGTCCTCTGAGCCTCCTGATATATCCCTCTTGTCGATAGCAGTGTCTAAGTTTACTATTAGTATATAGGATACATTGCTCTGCACTGCAGCTGGATCAAATTTAGCAGTAGCCTAGTGCTAAAAAGGTACGTGGGTGGCGCTGTGGGTTAAACCACAGAGCCTAGGACTTGCCAATCAGAAGGTCGGCGGTTCGAATCCCTGTGACAGGGTAAGCTCCCGTTGCTCGGTCCCTGCTCCTGCCAACCTAGCAGTTTCAAAGCATGTCAAAGTGCAAGTAGATAAATAGGTACCGCTCCGGCAGGAAGGTAAACAGCATTTCCGAGCGCTGCTCTGGCTTGCCAGAAGCGGCTTAGTCATGCTGGCCACATAACCCGGAAGCTGTACGCCGGCTCCCTCGGCCAGTAAAGCAAGATGAGCACCGCAACCCCAGAGTCGGTCACGACTGTACCTAATGGTCAGGGGTCCCTTTACCTTTTAGTGCTAAAAAGGGATGCACAGCAAAGCTACAGCCTTTCCTTTGTGAGGCATGACCAGTTTCCCAATGTTAAGGTAAGGAGACTGAGAACTATGCTGATGTGAAAAACACTATAAAAATGTTTATGTGTATGTAATATCAGCATGTTGTCTCAAAAAGGCATCTGCAAATCCAGGTAGAGTTGCATGAATATATTTTGATTGATGTAGACAGTTCATTTCCTTCCATTATTGCATTCTCACACTCGCCTCCCTTCTGGTTTTGACGGTGGCTGAGGTTATTGAGAAGGCAACACTTGGCAGAAAAGAGAGGCTGTAACTAAGGCCGAAAAAGCTTCTGACAGTGATGTAAGTGTAAATATTATTTTGCTTCTATGCTGAATTTTATCACCCACCCACCCCAAACAAGTGGGCCACTTATGATTACACTGTATGTGCCAGAAACATCTTCCCTTCATCCAGCTTGGATGGTAGTTTTGGTATAAATAGCAACATCACATCTTGACAACTTTTCTTGGAAATGGAGCATTTATAGAAGGCTTATAGAAACATGCAATTCAGCTTCCTCCGTCCTAACAAATTGACGTCCGTTTCAATATTTAGAGAAATGTAAGAACAGTTATCATTTTACTGAAATCTTACTGATGGGCTGAATAATTACATAATGCTTCAGAATATTGACTACACTCTGAAAATGATAGATACAATTTCTGATTCTGCTCTTGGGGAGGACATGGAACTCTTTCCTAGTTGGGATTTTGCCTCAGCAGCTTGTTATCTGGTGCCTCAGCTACAAAATAAACCAGTATATTGGCATTTGTGTATTTGGAACAGAAGGACTGGAAATATTTAAATTTTCCATGTTCCATCATGTAGGGACTGCCTTATAAGAAGCCAGACCATTGGTCCATCCAGCTCAGAATCATTTGCATTAACTCACAGCTGCTCTCAAAGGTTTTAGACAGGAGTTTCCCCCAGCCCTATCATGAACTTTGGACCATCCTACATAAAGCAAGTGCTATACTGAACTATGGACTTTCCTTGGCCAATGCAGTGAGGCATGAGTCTCCATGTCAAAGCATGTCTGTTAACATGGAATAGTTGTTTTGGAATGAAGTGGTGGTAGGTAGGTGGGGGTGGGTAAAAATGACTTTTTCAGCATCACCACCAAATCAAGATTCTCTGGATGCTTATGGGGAAGGCATGAGTGCTTATTATTATTTATTTCAAATATTTAAATTGTTTATATCCCACTTTTAAGAAGGTAATGATCAAAGCTGCTTACAGTGAATAAAATGTAGAAAAAATGCAGCATAAGAACAGAGTAAAAACAGATGATTTGGACCAGGGGTCCTCAAACTATGGCACACTGGCTAGATTCAGCCCGTCAGGGCCGTAAACCCGCCCCACCCCCATGAGCCCACCCCTGCCAGTGGTTCCACTCTCGTATCTCTAGTTATCTGCATCACTCGTATCTCTAGTTATCTGCATGTCTTCTTTCGCACTGGGCATTTTCCAAAGTTGGGCCGGAAGTGCCCTTGAAGGGGCCTTGAAGGGGCCTCCTTCCTGCGCCTCTCTCTCTGGTCCTCCCAGGCTTTCTCCCTGCTGCTGTGAGTGCCTTTCCATGTCTCTCTATGGCGGTGGTGGTGCTGC
This sequence comes from Podarcis cretensis, assembly GCF_951804945.1. Taxonomy (NCBI): domain Eukaryota; kingdom Metazoa; phylum Chordata; class Lepidosauria; order Squamata; family Lacertidae; genus Podarcis; species Podarcis cretensis. The sequence continues at coordinate 27,686,053 of NC_137178.1, forward strand.
GCAGCCTGGTAGACCCTGTCCGCAGGACCTGCCCGTGGCCATGGGGCTGCTGGTGGCCCTGGCCGATGGGCAGTAGGCCGTGGTGGCGATGGTGGCCGCAGTGGGAGGCCCTCTGGTGCTGGCTGTCCACCTGGCGGGGTCTGAGGAGCAACTGCTGTTGCTGTGCGCTGCACTGCTGGAGGCCAAGGCGGCCTTGGGGCCAGAGCTGTGGCTGGGCTGGGCCTTCCTGAGGCAGCTGGGCCTGGCGAGGGGAGGCATGTGCGGGTCTGGCCCGTGAGGAGGCTGCCGTTGCTAGACTGGGTGTTACTAGTGTCAGCAGGGGCAGGGCAAGCTCCGTGACTTGCGGCTGCCTTGGGCTCCAGCGTCCTGGTGCGGCATGGGGAGATGCTGCCAGACTCGGGGCTGCTGATGCTGGAGGCCCTAGTGAACCTGCAAGGGCTGCTGGGCACTGGCATCCGCTTGGCTGTGACTGAGCTGAGGGGCAGCGGTGGTAGTGGTGGGGAGAGCTGGGACCGGAGCGGGGGGCTGCTGCCGCTGCCGGTATCTGCGTAGACACACGGCAGGGAGTGGGTGGTGAAGGCGGAGTGGGGCCACGCCGCCCTGTGGGGAGGGGAGGACAGTGAGATCCTGTGGGTGACACCCAGCAGCCTGCACAGCCTGGACCTCTTCCATGGGGTGTGGGTGTCCATGTTGAACCCTCAACCCCCGGCGGTACTTCTCCCTCGCTGAGGACAGGCGCTGCTGAGGAGGAGGACGCCTTTCCGCACGAGAGGGCACTGCTACCTGCCACCTTGGCCTTCAACCTGTCCTGTGACCCTCTGGAAGGGGCACTCCTTAAAATCCAGGTGGGCGGCACCTGTGCAGAATGAGGTGCCCAGCTGGGAAAACAGGTGCTGAGCCGTAGGAAGCTGCCTCACACCATGTAGGGCAGCTTTCAGACTACCACGGTTCTGTCTGCTGGCACTGGGAGCGTCTCCCAGATGTTTCAGCAGGCAAAGCTACCGGCTATAGGCTTTTTACCAAATGTATGCCCAGCTCACAAATCTGGGAACTGAAGAAGGGAGCGTAATGCCCCTAAATCTGGCTAATGCTACCCCCCCCCCCCACGGAGCAAGGGTAAAGTTATCCAACTTTGGTGTGGCTTTTAAATATTGTATTTTTCCTGTTTTTTTTTGTGCACTACATATTTTTTTCAAACTATAGTCTGGCCCCCAACAGTGTCTGAGGGACAGTGAAGTGGCCCCCTGTCTAAAAAGTTAGAGGACCCCTGATTTAGACCTACTAAAATCATGGATCTTATCATTACCTCAAGGATGAAAACTATAAAATAAGCAATGTGGATCTGCTCGTAAAGATATTTCAAAAACTAGAGGTTACTCACTAATGCAAATTCCTTGTTGAGGATCATCTGTTCTACCAGAGATGACTCGTTGTGGAAGAGATGAGGTTGCATGTGGCTCCACATGTGAGGAAACCACCAGAACTCATCCACAGAACTCAACAATAGATCATCACCTTCATCTTCTTCAATGGTTCCTACAAAATGAATAATATTATCTTCTGGTGTGGACATGAACAGCTTTTTCCAGGTTGACGATAGTTGATACTGGAGTTTATGTAACTTCATTTTTAATAAACTTCCATATCATGTTTATAAAAGGCAACATCAAAGGAGAATGGTTACCTGTGAAGGATTCCATGCACTGAGCATCACATATTAACTGGGTGTCTGGAAACATTAACACAATATGGATCCGTGGCCCATAGGTATGTAGTGCTAGTATGCTGATGTTGCACATCCATATGCCATAAGTACATCATTATCCCAAGAGCATTGAACTCAGAACAGCTAATTTTTTTAAAAAGCACCAATGTGCTGTTTACACTGGACATGAATAAAAAAACCTGAAGATTTGCATTGTTACAGTCTACCATCATAGCTGAAGACTGAGCTGTCATAATCAATGCAACATCCAGTTAGATCAGCGGGACATCCTGCCATCATCATAACTACGGCTGGTGGAAATGCATGAAGGGATTTCTTTGTTGCATAGCCTAGGATGTAATCCATTTCGTCTCCACCCTGACGATTTCCGCCCCTAGCATACAGCAGTGGAGGCCAGTTCATTAGGTGAATGGGGCACTGTTTCACCAACTGGAGTCTGCTCTCAGACAGCATCCACCTGCTGTTGTTTTACTGCCAATCAGGAGGTGGCTCTGCCTGCCATTGGCTCTGGTTCCGCCTACTGCTGGCCTCTGCTTTCTGCTACACCAGTCCCAATGCTTTGAACTCACAGGGTTGCCTTCAGCAAGCTACACTCCCTCAGGGCTCTTCCAGACTTTGCTTGTCCTGTGCCTAGAAAGCAAGGATCCAAACTTGTCCCGTGCTTGTCCCATGCTTTCTGGGCATAGACTTGAGCAGTTTCCCCCTCAAAAACCCGCTCTTTACCACTGAACTGGAACAAATATCATTCCGTGGAAAACCCATTTGATGTCCAATTCAGTGGTAAAGAGCGGCTTTTCCTGAGGAAAAGTGGCAGGAAAGTCATCAGTCTCCCCATCTGCAATATGGGAGATAATAACACTAACTTAATTTATGGTTTTGGGGCTGCTTTAAGGATTACAACTAGGTAATACCAGTCATGGGATTGTTGTCTTTCACATGACGGAATTCTAACAATACCTATGTAGCCCTTGAACACCTGAAAGCACTATACAAATGCTTACTGATGTTGTTACTGCTGGCTGATACTGGATTTTTCTATGGCTACTGTCCCATTGTTATTCTAGTATGTCAGTTAGGCTTCCTGTTCATGCATTTTTGCTTGTCTTTTTGTTGTGTTTATTGATTAAACTATGATATAAGCCGACTCAAGGTATTTTAGCTGCAACAGAAAGGTGGGATAGAAATGTTTTTATAAATGTCAGCCATGATGAATACTGTCTCTTCTCTTTTAAGGGCTAGAATACCAAGAGAAAATGTTCAAAAGTTCACATTTTTCATGGATAAGGCATGACGCTTGGAGAGTGATGGTTTCTTTGAGTAGTGGTGATATGCATCAGTGCAGAAGCAACAATTAAACTCTATTAAAGCTGTTTCTTTTCCAGGTTTATCACCCAAGCAATTCCTTTTTAAACTGCAATGCTGGCATAAATATTGTTATCTAGGTTCAGTAATGCTGGCAGCATGTGTTCCTCTTATTGTACTAAAAGCCTGTGGTCCTCCAGGTCCGTGTTCAGTTCTGAAACTGGGAATGTAAGTACAAGGCTGGATCAGACCAAAGGGCAATCTAGTCTAGCATCCTACTTCCCACAGTGGCTGACAAAATGCCTCTAAGAAGTTCACAAGCAGGACATCTTGACAATGACCTACTCCAGCAGTTGGCCATCCTCCATGCATCGCTGCTGGCTGGCATGTGATGTTTTGAGCTTTCAAACAGGAGCAATCACAAGAGCAAGCACTCATTTTCAAATGGACATAAGCAAGATCAATGAAAGCAGGACCTCCTGCTCACTGTTACTATAAAGAAGCAATGCAGAAGAAAGAAGCAGCAGCTAAGCCAGCTGCTGGTGGCTGGAAAGCCAGACAGGATGTTTGTGACTGTTACCATGGCAAGAAAGGGGCAGTCCATTCTCCGTATTGACCACCGGATGTGAGCTCAGCGTGTGACATATGACCTGTACAGGTTGTACATGGGTGGAGTTTAATTCTCTCTGCTGTTGTTTGTGAAGAGTGCAGACATCTTTATCTGTATGGCTGCTAAAGACAGAAATAAAGACATGTAGATACATTTCTGTCTGTGTCTGTATCCCCTCCCTGGGGAGCAGGGAGGAGGAGAGAAGCAGTGGTGTGTTTTTCTCACAGTCTGGGAAAAATCGCCGATACAGACCTCGCCTGTTTACCTGCCTGGAGTCGCAGGGGGAGGTCAAAAGGAATTCAGCCGGTGCCTGGAGAGGTAGGCACATTCCTCTGACCGAGGCAGAATTCCAACACTCACAACCTGTTGACCTCATTCCTATGGACATCACTCCCAGCTGCCCCTCCCCCAAGGGCTTTGGGGGTGCACAAAGGAGGCAGAAAGCACTTCCTTCAAGACCCTGACTGAGCATGTTTTGTTGTTGGGGATAGTATGCTCATGTATCCCTAAATGCAGAATCGGAAAGTAGCGTGCAATAGCTATGTGGCGCTCTTATAACTGTGATAGTATTATAAACCTTCTGACAGATTCACAATTCTGTCTTCCTTTCTGGAACCCTGTCAACTCGACTTTAGGGATGGAGAAGCGAATTGTGCATTAAGGAAGAAGTCAATAAGGCATAGCAGTTTCAATGTGCTAATAAAACATGTCGAGCATCTTACATTAAAAGCCTCCTTGGGTAAACAAGCCACATTTACGGTAATTAAAGAATACCTCTCCATGTTTTATTTATAATGAGTCAATAAAGTGTATGTTTGCATGGAGAATACTTTGACATGCTGCCTCTAAGCTGAAGTGACAAAAAACAATGCTAACTTTTTAAGTGGGATGTGCTTTCGATCTAGGACGCCTGGCATATACAGCACAGCAGGTCTCTTAATGGAAGGCACTGACGTGCCTCAATTCCTTGAGTTACTTCATGGTCTTTGAGTGAGCCCTTTAAACTGCTGGGGAATACATAGTTGTAGGCACATGCATACCATCTCAGTCTTGGAATAGTCACAAATTCAATATTGATAATGTTTGAGTCAAGTGGGAAATAGAAAGCATTAACAGTCGGTATGTGATACAAATTTTATCAGTGAATTCCCAAAAGGCATCCAAGATAGACAGGAGGAACAAAAAGAAAATAAGTCAGAATCAGCAACAGTAGGGGCAAAATCTTTCTCATTAGGAAAGTGAACAGCACTGGAAATACAAGGTGTTTCCATTGTTTATATTGGCATGAAACATTTCAAATGTAGATGTACTTAGAGAGGTTGGTAAAGTGACCTCTTCCTTCACCAACCCCTCCAAGTACACTCACATTTGAAATGTTTCATGCTGATATAAATGATGGGAAGAACTTGTATTCTCTTCCTTCCTGTAGGAAGGATATTACTTTAACCCAAGTGATGATTGCAAAGCATTTATCTGTTCTGCAACAATTTATGAGATGACTGAGACACTTCTAAGGGATGGTCAGTAGTCTTAGACATCTTCATTTTCTTACAGCTTGCTCAGGTCTCACAGGAAATCATGCCCTTTGACCTGAATATTACTCCAGGGCTGCTTATTTTCATGCAGCATTGAGGAACTTTAGCTATCCTTAAAGGGAGTCTTTTATTGCTCATCATGTTACAGGGAAGAGCCCAGCACTTGGGGGGGGGGTGAGCGCCTTCCAGGATTAAGTGATGTGATTCTGTGAGCATGGCTCAAATTGAACTTTGCTCTTCTTCACTTAGTTTGAGCCAGCAGAAAGTGCTTCCGCTCATGCACGGCAAGGCATTTTTTTTTTTTTTTGCCAGTTCCCCTTACCTGCAGCTTCCCTTCTTGTGATATTGCATAGTGCTCCAGGAACAAATTTTTAGGGGGCACAGAGACTTTGGTGGATAGAGGAGACAGTAAAAAACAGGTGCTCTGTGTTGTGCAAGCGTAAGTGCTTTCTGCTAATGCACAGTCACCACTGGAGAAAATCTATTCTATTGCGTATTGTTATGGGACTGGGAGTTGGGCTGGACGGCCTCTCAGAATCCCTTCCAACTCAATGAGTTTTGATCTAAGATTTCCCTGAATAGGTTCTCTGTTGGTGTAGGTGTTGCCTGACACATACCTGATAAGAGTCTTGGAGTCTTATTAATAGCCCTGGTAAAATTGCCCAGTACCTTCTCTTTGTTAGGTAAATTAGCTGGTGGCTCTCTATAGCTGGCCTTAACAACAGTTGAGGAACTGACCAGGGACTGTTCTGGGAGAGATAGACATTTTAGAAAAGAGAACATGTCTGCCTTCAGCCACCTCCTTCCGCTTGCTGGAGATGATGTCAACAAGCTTTGCATGTGAAGAAATTGTATTTTAGAGAAAGGTAGATGAAGAACAGGTAGAGAGCTGAACTGACACTGGACATATGCTCTGGATAACTTCCATAGTTGCTTTTCTTTCTGCCTAGAGATTTATTAGTTATTTGGTAATGTATTTAGTATGCTGCGCCACTGAACTCCAAGCTTTTGTATCTTCAAGTCCTATTAGCTGGGACAGCTAGTTGTCAGGGATGATAGGAATCAGTTTTCCAGATGTTTCTGGACTACAACTCCCATCATCACCTTGGCTGGGGCTGGTGAGAGGATGAAGGGCAGTATACAAATTTAAATAAGAATAAGAAAAGCAGCAGCAACTGTCCCTGGGGATCTCCAGCTCCAGAGTTGACATCACTACAGTAGCAATTACATGTCCTTGCAGAGTCTAGACAAGACGACCTGCCAGAAGTCTTGACAAGGAGACCTGCAAAAGTACAAACCCCTGGGCAGCCCATATTGCTTTCACAGCTTGGATAATAATCTTTGTTTTATTATTTGCCACTGGCTACTTTCATATATTCTCTCAGGTGGCATGTCAACCTGCTCTCTCATAAGTTGTTCTCTTCAGAACGAAACCTTTACTCGGCTGCCACATACACAAAATATCTTGCAGTGAGAGCTCATCCACAAGATAATCCCAAACTGCAGAAAATAGGCCACCCTGAATTCCCAGAGGATTTTGTCAATATGCATTCACCCCATAGACATCAGTATGCTTTTAGAAACTTGCCTGAGGCTGCAAAATTATTTGCACATAGAGTAAGGCCAGTATAGACATGGCATCATCAATGTAGCTAAACCATTTCTGTGTAGCATTCTGCAGGGCCAGTGTTTTAAGTAAACTGTCGTTTGCAGCAGGTCATAGCAGAAAAAGGCTTCTCTACTGTGTGATCATTGTCAATACTTTTGTATCTTTATTTCTGCCGTTTTAACAGTTTTCTAAGAAAAATGTTGGAGCCTGGATTAAGGAAGCAGTACCAGACTCAAGGGGAAAACACTGAGCATTTTACTGCCCTAAAACTCTGCTTACCCTTAAAGCTGTATCTTCACGGAGAAATATAGACAGGAGGATGACATTGGGAAAGTAAAGTTTAAACATGTAAGAGGCGTGAAATAAGCAAATGAGGGCAGATAGGAAATGCAAGAAGAAGTCTGGAAGCAGGTAATGCTAATCTGCAGAATCAGTGGGCGGGTGGGCAGAATCAATTAATTACTTAGAACTGGAAAGGTGAAGTAATCCTCTTTTCATTTAATTTAAATTCCCCTTAATCCAAATCTTTTCTCCCTTGGGTAGGGCAGTGCACTTTAAAAAATAAATAAATCCCACAGTGCCTCCTCACTTAGGCGACGGACGTATTTTGGTCACCTCAGTTTGTAGCCGTGTGAAGCGAAGGCGGAATGTGCATCCCAAAAATAGGACTTCTGTCAAAAGTGGACAGAGAACTTTGTTTTGCAACTTTCTGTCTCTTATTCTGCTTGACAGGATAAGAAAGCCAGAGATGGCACCAGCTTTGCCTTGCCTTGCATTGGCATAAATACCTGGCAGTTATGTCTGCTTCTTTTTTTAATCCTTCAACTGAGATTATCTGTTTAGGAGAATGATCCACAGTGCTTTCATATTCACACACACACACACACACGGAGAGAGAGAGAGAGAGAGAGAGACTGTATATACCATTTACTTTAGTATGTTTTAGAAATCCGCTCACCAATTCAGAAGAGCCATTCCTAACAGTGCCAGCTCTAGGCTTTGGAGGAACTTTGGGCAATAAACTCCATGGGCTTCACTGCCTCACTAGGACCACCTCCTCACTAACAATTTCACCATCTATCATCATTGCTATCACTGGCTTCCTTGCCAGACAGCTAGCCAGCAAGGAAGTGGGCACTGGCGCCTCCTGCTTTAAAACTCTCACTAATACCATTGTTTGGACCAGAGGGAGAGGAGGTGAACAAGCAAGTTGTGATGCAGAAGGGAGAGAGCAGTTCCAGGGGACTCTTGTCAGTGCCCCTATTGCTGGGGCATGGACTCTCAGTAGGTACCCCAAAATGCTGACTGCTGATGCCAAACCAGATCCAGAAGATCAAAGTTCTTTAGTCAGCAAACATATATATTGGTGAACCATTTTTCCTGATGAGGAAGGGCAATTTGTTCACTGATACTTTTTAAAGGATGAATCATTCAAAACTCCAATATCATAACTAATGTTAAATTAGATTTAGAGAGGGAAATTCTCACACCGTTATTTTTTTTAAATGAAATATAATTTCAGTATTCTGTTACCAGCTACTGAGCAAAAGACAAAATTGTTTCAATGTATTTCACCTGCTTAACCTGAAACTAAATGGTTCCTTCTTACCTGTGTGGTAAAACTTTCCTGAAAATCCAAGGTTGAAGGTAAAATTTGCAACCTGAGTGCGTAGTAAAGTTTGAGTCTCTAGTAAGGCCTGAAACAAATAAGAAATAGCACACATTTAGGGGGGGGGGAAGCCTCTTTTTTAAAACTGATGTTTCTTGGGCTATAGCATTTAGAATCCTTGCAAATATGATCATATATCAGTGAATTCCACTTCCCATTTCTAATCTAACCTAGAAACAGGTGTAAGACTTAAGGAAAACTAACATTACAGTTTAAAATTTATCATTAGATTTTATAAATTTGCGATGCAATCACCTGCATGTTTATCCAGAAGTAAATCCCACTTTAGTCAACTGGAATTACTCCCTAGTAAGTGTGTTTAGGATCACAGCCTAAGTTCAGTAACCACAGAAACTCCTAGTGATGTGGTGACGACAGAACATCTGGATCTGGTTCACTGTTTGAATTGAGGCCTGTGTTTTCTCCCTCTGTGTTTCAAATTGCACTTGCACTTGCTGTATGCACCAGAGAGGGAGCAGGGTTCACTTCTGCCAATGCACATTAACTGATTTGTTTCCCTGTGTCTGCAACACTCCCCCTGCCAACTCCTATTCAATGAAGTGGTCATTTGTGCAAAGGAACCTTCCTCAAAATTATCTGATGGACTGGATTTAGGTTGTCAATTTGCTATGAATGTTTTAATCTTATAGTTCATGGGTTGCCCGCTCGGCACCTATGGATGCAATGGTGTCCTTGATGTCTTCTCCTGAGATGCACAAATCTATGAACCAACCATCCCCACCCTTACTGCCATGAGGCCATGGAGTGGTTTGGACCAGTTACATTTTCTTCCCTTGAAAAGTACATACAGCTGAAGGAGGAAGTTGGAAGGGTGACGGTCTTCCTCACTTTCTCTTTCAGTTCTATCTACTTTTCAAGGCTCAGATCAACTCTGCTGCAGTGTCCAAAGGGAAGTGGCACCCACAGCACTCACTCAAAAATCTTCATGTGCCCTAAAAATGTTGGCAACCTCTGTTTTAGGTACTCTGAAATGTAAGCAGTCACTAGATTTATTAGAGTTGGTCAGTCTGGATAGCTCAGTTGGTTAGAGCATGGTGCTGATAATGCTCTAGGTCAGTGTTTCTCAAACTTGGGGCTCTGGCTGTTTTTGGACTACAATTCCCATCATCCTTAGCTAGCAGGCCCAGTGGTCAGGGATGATGGGAACTGTAGTCCAAGAACAGCCAGAGACCCAAGTTTGAGAAACACTGGTTGTGGGATTGAGCCCCATTTGGGACAACTTCATTTTCCTGCACTGCAGGCGGTTGGACTAGACCATCCTCAGATCCCTTCCAGCTCTATGATTCTATGAATTCCACTCAGTTATATTTTACATAGGTTAACCACTGTTTCTAAATTAGTTGCTTGTCAGTCTATTGAACCATAGGAGGAGCAAAATGTATACATTTAAACTGAATCAATGTAGTTAATCTTTTTTTTTTTTTTGCATGTGTTTATGGAATTTGTATTCTAAAACTGAATGTAATTAGTGGATGCGAATGCTTACATTGCCCTCTGTATAAAATAAATAAACCACATTGAACAGCAAATATTAGTATTAAACTCTCCCTTCACTTTGCCCCCCCATCTATTCTAAATTAGATGTAATATGTGCTTAATACATTATTTATCTGTTCTTAAAGAAAAGTATTGGAAGTCAGTAGCCAGCATTCAGGGAAAACAATCAGATTAAAACTGGTATGATAGGAAGCATATGGCAGCAACATCCCAGAGGCATGCTCAGTGCTGCTATATTATTTAAAGTTTGGGGATGTCATTACTTCTAACAGCAAGCTGGGGTGGTTTAGAAGCAAAACACGCACACGTACCCATAAGGGAGGCATGTCTACATACTTAAGTGGAGTCCCTAGCTAAGTAAAAGTGTGCAAGTTTATAAACTAAAATAAAAAAAAAAAGTTTTAACAAGCAGCCACCACCCACCGTAAGAGCCTGACAAGAATCTGCAAATATTGAGATGTTGCAATGAGTGTTAATTTTTAGAAAGAACAATAGTAGGGGAAGATGGAACTGGTTTACTCAAGCGCCTAACAAGCTGAGAAGGCATATTTCACGAGCAGGTAAATTAGGTTGGGAAGGATGTATGCTGTAAGATCAAAACACCCCAGAGATATTTCAGAAGGAAAGAAAGGGGAAAATACACTTTTTCTGTTTCCCATTCTCTACAATCCCCTTCTCCTACTGCCATAATGTTTTAAAATGCTGAGGTTCAAAGCTGGCAGCCAGCCTAAAGTAAGTGGGAATGGACTGAGAAGTATAATAAAAATTATGCTTCTCGTAGACTTCAAATATGAAATCCTATTTGTTTTTAGGGACTTCTACCCACCCATGAGTTTAGCCATTTCCCTCTCATTGAAACTCAACATAGTTTCAGGATTTTTTGTATTTTTTTTTTTAAAGAACAGAGTCTTTCAAATCTGGTGAAATAAATATTGCTTCTCAAGGAAAGTATAATCAGGAATCTTTGTATTCAGAAAGGCTCACATCTGAATGCCTAGTTTAGCAGTTTGTATTCAACAAAGGAATCAAATGAAGCACTTCAGTCGCTCAGAATCTTTGTGGAATTGTTGGTTTCATTATATTAATTGCTTTTCTCCTTTGTTCGTAGGAGTATAAATCTCTCCTCAGTGTCCACAGGATAAGTCTCTTTATTTATTTATATCTTGCCTCCACTCGGCAGCATTTTAGATTCATCCGTGTAATTACATTTTGTAGGTTTGAGTTGCCTTGTCTTTATTCTTCATAATTGTCACATTTATTAAGGCAGGAGTGATATTTTCCCAAAATGTCCTTGTTAATTACAACTATCTCCTTCATTTGCATAATAAACTTTTTTTGGAGGGGTGGGCGCTAGTTCTCCGGGAACATTTCATGACTAATAGGAAGCAATTTGCTTTCCTTTATTAAGTACATTAAAACTTCATGCCCCAGACATCATTGACTGTAAACATTTGATTCTGCTCAAATTTAATGCACCAAGGTTCTTTGCTCTGCCATATTAGCTTTATTTATGTGCTGTGTTCTGGATTGTTAGCTACTAATGAGACTTCAGCTCTTATTGCTCTAAGGCCTGAAACACTAACCTCATTTTAATGAGATCATTATTTGCTGTCTTCTGAATGGAAGACAACAAATTTGCCTTTTAATTAAAGGTCAAAACACCTCTAGCTAAGGAGAGTGAAGAGGTTATCAAATCCTTAGAGAAACCAGAGGAATAGCTTTTCTCTCTCTGCTTTACTTCTGCGCCAAGAAAAGGCAAAACCAGACTGGGTCGGCAATGATTCCTCTGGCACAGAAAAACTCTAAATATAAGCTAAGTGATAACAACACTAAAATGTGGGAGCTATGGGCCCCGAGATGCTGTAAAAAACAAAAGTCAGCCAAAGTAATTAAAGAGGCTTTGCTTCTAACCCAAAAGGTCTGCCTCGATCAATACCTCTGTTGAAGCCAGATCCCTTGTTTGCATGAGGAATAGTTTATAAAGGTAGAGAAGACAGATGCCGGATTAATTGAGTAAAGCCCCCCCACCTAATCTCATATTTCTTATCAGAAAAGGGAGGCAAGTCTAATCAATAACCTGAGCCATTTTAGTATCACATGCATGGATGTGACTAATTGAATACTTATTTTGTCTATGTTGTAAGGATATGCAGAGAGATATGGAAATGCCATGGAGACTAGAGCTAGTCTGCACATGCCTCTCTTTCTGTGTGTGTACCTGGGCAGCCAGGTTTAATGGCTCAGTTACAATTACAACTTTAAAATCTGTTCTACAATACAGCTCTCAAGAAGGGGGGAAACTGAATGATAGAGTACATTTATATTACACCTTTCTTCCATCATGAAACTCAAGGCAGTGATTGGCAGCTGACTAGGCCACATATCCCATGAGATCCCATGTTATTGAGCTCAACTGAGAGGGTGCATGTGGTAGACCCAAATAAGAGGCTGGTGCCCTTGTGCTGAAAACAAAGGGAAGCACACTCTGGGTTCTTTCCACTCCACACTCCAGGGGACCTAGAGCCTCTGGAAGATCATGGCAAAGAGGAGAGACCAACCTGGTCCCATCTACTGGACAGTGAAAGAGCAGCTGCAGAGAGCTTGCTTCCCCTTTTCCTGACACCTTAAGAGCAACACAATTGAAATGCAGGGTATAAACTTTCTAAATCAATAACAGCAAAGAAGAATAACACATAAAGAGCCTGCTGGATCAGGCCAATGGTTGGTCTAGTCCAGCATACTCAGTTGGTTAGAACATGGTGCTGATAATGCCAAGGTTTCAGGTTCGATCCCCAAATGGGAGAGCTGCATATTACTGCATTGCAGGGGGTTGGACTAGATGATCCATTCCAACTCTACAATTCTATGATTCTATGATCCTATTTTCACAGTGGTCAGCCTATGCGAAGCCCAGATGCAAGGCCTGAGGACCTGGCTTGTTCACTCTTATAATTTGTGAAGCTAATTGAGAACAAGACTTTCCTTTACAGGAAGCCCTTGTCTGTGTTCTTGGATGCTTGAACACTTCCAAAAACTGAGCTTTACATGTACTAGTTCTAATTATATTTATATTGTTTCACGACTACGTGTCTTCTTTTGTTGAACAGATTGTCTAAATATTTTTTGTAAGATGCTACAACAGCTCTAGGGAACAGGGCGTATGCTTTAGTAGTTTGGTAGTTACTTTAATACATTTTAAAAGTCCCCCCCCCCCCCGCAATATATAATTAAAATATGTGTCAGAATCCACAACTTCAGATTTTTGGATTTTCATTGTATTCTTCATGCTTTCTGAAAACTGTGGAGTGGCACAAATAAAAAGAAGTTTTATCAGCTCTTTCCCATGTTAGCTGTACTGTAGATGCATTTCCTAACATGGTCATATTTCTAAAACTGTCTTTATTCAGCAGAGAGCAGTACTTAATTGACCTCTTATTTAATATTAATAGATGATGTACAGACAGGAAGAGTAGTAAAAAATAAAATCATATTTTCTCCCAGCTCTTCACACTAGAAGTAGTAGTACTGTTACCAATAAAACGCCTTATGCTGCTCTTTTGTACCTCTAAGAATCCGAAAACTATCTGGAATCTAATTACCCATAATTCAGGGTACCTGCCTGCAGCCATTCCTCTATAGGTTACCAATTTCTGCTGAGCGAGATGAATGGTGCAGCGTGGAAACAAATACACCAATTACTCATGAGTTATTGACCATCGGTATTGCTACTACTGCAACACCCTATTTAGTTGTTTGCATAAAGCTGCTGATAATATCTTAAAAATGAATGACCAAGAGAAAAAGTTTGCCACTTTTCTAGGAAAACAAGTGAGATATATGAGGTAGGAGCCTTTCCTAATTAAGAATTGTAGATTAACTGTTAAGACACCCAGAGTTAAATATTACTTATGGAGGCTGGGAAGAATAAACTACCTTTTGGGGCGCAAACTCCTACAGGTAACTCAAAATACGCTTTCATTATTTCGTCCAGTATGGTCAATATAAACAGTGATGCAATGATATTCTTAATCTGGCATAGAGTATCGTCTGGCCCTTCCCACTGATCCCAGTAATATTCCTTCATTTTCAGTAACAGGATCATTTCTTAACCAGGAACATTCATAACCTAGAGACTCTGGGTTAGTAAAAGAGAATCAGGATGACTAAAGATTGGAATTCTGGGACACAGCAAAACTGCTGGTTCATCCAGAAATCCATAACCATCTATTTCACATGGCTGAAATGAATGGACTCTAGCGCACTATTTTCTTCCTACTTGAGACTTGGCATCTCTTATTGGCAGTAATAGCAGTTACTACAGTGTATCTGGAAGGATATACTGCTAGGTCTCAAATCTTGCTGCTCAATCATGTCAATGGCATTGCAGTGTCCTCGAGAAGTAGTGAAACACTTTCGATTGTGCAGTTAGAAGTCTCACAACCCATCCATTATCAAAACCCTTTTATACAGGGTTGGATAACTTCACTTTGGAGAGATGACAACAGAAATCCACACTAGGAAGCTGAAGGTAGGTAAAAATAAGCCTTGTAATGCGGAGCTGGGGATTTAATAGCTATAGCTAGTTGTATCAATGGTGACATAGCCTAGTAAGCTTATCTTAATTGAGCCTTCATCAAACCATGAAAAGAAGACCTTGAAATCAGTTATACCCTTCAGCAGAAAAAAAAATTGAAATGTTAATATTAAAATAATAATAACTTTTCAAGGAGAGAAATAAAAGCATCAGTGAAAGGAAAGAGGTACAATTAAAACCCAGCATTTAATAGCCAGGATACAAGCTCTGAATGTCATGCCTTGTGTGGATACTTCTCTTCGCATCCTGCCTTTCCTGTGGACACAATGCATTAGATAATGACTATTGTGGGTTCTAGAGTTCTTTATGCCTAATGCCCACTGGGCCATTTTAACTAAGCCCTTTGGAGCCATCTCAATAACATTATATTTTACTGTATGCTTGGCACATGGTTTGTAAAGCATTTTGAGAAGATGCGTCCTTGAAAAGTGGCATGCAAATTTATTAAGGGAAAATAAAATTTAATATTATGCCCAATTGTATAAACCCCACTATCTTAGCAGCCCCCACCTCCTTTCTTTTAGTGCTGGATAGCACCAGGATGAATGGAGAGCTGGACCGGCAGGAGGAACTGGTCTAAGATAGGGACTCCCCAACTGGACATTAATATACAGTGGTACTTCAGGTTAAGTACTTAATTCGTTCCGGAGGTCCATTCTTAACCTGAAACTGTTCTTAACCTGAAGCACCACTTTAGCTAATGGGGCTTCCTGCTGCCGCCGCGCCGCCGGAGCACGATTTCTGTTCTCATCCTGAAGCAAAGTTCTTAACCTGAAGTGTATGTAACCTGAGGTACCACTGTATTTGGGGTGAATAAAAAAATAAAATAAAATATATATTTACTGTTTTATACATGTTACTTTTTTGAGGTGCTGTAGAACATTGAATTCCCTTCTTTGCGGCCTGAAGGAGAGAGTAAGAATGTGTTAGAATCCCAAAGAAAAGCCAGGGGAAAATGTTCTCTCAAAACATTTCTAGTTGGAGAAACTGCACCCAGTTTCTTCAGGGAGAGAAGAAATTATCCAATAAGTTTTCAGAGGGGTGGACCCTCACCATTAGCAGTGGTAGAATAATAACTCCCTTCTTTTTCACCTAAGGGCCAAGTAGTAACAGCAACTGGCTTGAATGCCATTTTGAATCCTCCATAACTTAAAGTCTTTCCGGGGGAAGGAGAGCGGGAGGATAGCTGCCACAAAAAGCATGGTGGAGAAGTTTTGGAGAACATTCAGCAAAGTAACCTTCCTTTTTAAGCAGGGATGGAGGTAAAAGAAGGAAAATGTCACAATTTTTCTCAGAAATTCATCATCTAGGAAATTTTGGCTCAGCTATACCCTTTACCCCAGAAAGCACGGTGGGAACCCCCTGGGCAAATGTGGACCCAGACTGAAGTACTAATTGGGCTGCCTTGCAGCTGCAAATATGATACTTGCCAATTGTTTTTAGAGCCGACTGAGCAAATATGTGTATCTTTTTAATTGAAATAATTATAACTATGGAACCAGTTTTATTCCAGAAAACAACAGCAGCAGCAGCATTGTGCTCCAGGAATCAAAAGCTGGGGAAACACTGATTTAAATCATTATGAAATATTCATTATTTATAATTAAAACGTTATTTTGGGAGGAATTACAACCACTTGTGGGCTAAATATAAATTAGATTGTCAGGGGGGGGGGGAAATCATTTTCTAACAATACACAACCCACTGCTTTTCCTAGTTTGCCATCTGCTTAGTTTTCCACGTCTGAAAATAAATCAAAATGATGAAAATGAGTTAATGTTTTATACATCTAACTTTTGAAAGCTAAAAAGAAAGAAAGAAAATTCTTCAGGCCATTTACTGGGCCTGCTAGACTTGTTTTCAGTTCCACTAAAATATAATCGGACCTTTCCTCTCAATTCTTTATTATTCCTGTAAATTATTTATTTGGGTAACCTTGGTTTGTTTGTTTTTAATCCCTTCACCCTCCGTTGCATTTATCTCAAACATTTATCTTAAACTCAGTAATCTTAATTCTATGCTCAAAATTTACTGCTTACGAACCAGCCACAGTGGGAGGTACATGGCCTGTAGTGATATATGTGTTTTTAGCACCTCATTTCTATTGCACTATGTGTTATGAGAGAGAGGGGGGAAGTGACTAGAAGAGTGAAGACATCTTCAAATCTCCAATTTTCCTGCAGTTGTCATGAGAGGTTGTGTTTCCTGTGGACTAGATTCACCTAACAGGATTCTCAAAACCTTTAAGTGATAGACTCTAGGCCTGTTCTTTCCACCACTGTTAAGTCCAAGGTACAAATTAAACAAATATAGGAGGTCTTTCTTTCCTTTGTCCTTTGCCAGATAGTTACAATGTTGCAATATTACAGGGTAGTATCCAACAAAGTCACTGTTCGTGCAAGGACTTCCACATGCACCATGACACTTCCTCTTCCTCTGCCAACATGTCCCCTAAATCTGTTCTGGGGTTTCACTCCAACCCTCTGAAGCAGATTCAGGGTGTGTTGGGTGGGAATGTAATGAGTATATCATATTCATTAGAGATTTATGGTATGAATGGAGGAATGAATGTAGGCCTGTTTTTAGGCTGAAGAACACCACTCTAAAATGGAGTCTCCTTAAGACTTGTGGGACTGATAAGGTTGGCAAGCGAAGTGAGGAAGATGTGCTGAGCTCATGGGACTTGACATACAAACAGGCCGATAACAAAGGACGTGTGTTGATCAAGATTGACTAATGAGGATGTGAGGAACTACGTGATAAACAACTTGGACGAGGAACTGATGGCTGGAATGTCTTGTTGAAAGTATATAAAGTGGAAACGTGTGCCAGATTCCCAGTGCTGCAACCTGTCCTCTTGCCATAGCCTGATCAGCTATTGGTGTAGAATTGGTGAGTATGATTGAGAATGTGTGTGTGTGTGTGTTAGGGACTGTGATTTTGATGTGTACAATAAAAGTGTTTTACTGAGTTTCAACTCTCTGGGTCTACTTGTGTTTCTTTCTCCTAAAAACCAGCTAAAAATGGATCCAAAAAGAACCATTAATATGTAACAGGACAGGGAGTAACAAAGAAGTCCCATTACACAGACAGAAGTCCTTGCGCTAATGAGATTCCTTTGTTGGATACAACCCACTGACTGTGAAGAATGCATCACATTTTCACAATAATGATGTCCAATTTTGAACAGTTTCCTTTTAAAAAAAAGTGACATGAATTATTTACATAATTGCCAAACATTTTCTCGGAACAGAGTTGGCTTTAGGACTTTGTGAGGTGCTGGAAAAGACGCAAGGTAAGAGCGGATGGAATGGACACAGGACAGAAGCAGACCAGACTTCTCTACCCATATAGATCATAGTAACACCACAAGCTAAGTACCAGGTTGTATCAAGATGGCGTATGCTACTTTCAGCAGAGGGCAATGCCAAGCCTAAAATAAAATGACAGCAAACATCCTGTTATGCTGTTGCCTGAGATGTTTCTCCAGTTTCTTCATGCCTTCTTATGGGGCTTGCTTTCTTTCCAAGGGCCCCAATGGTGAATTCATCTTCCAGGGGCTCTGAAAATGACCATGCTACTGAAATATTTTGTTCACCTAACCTCAACAACCACTAAACACTAGAAGGGATGAGCATGCAGCTGTATGCACAAAACACATAAAGGTGACCATGACAAATCAGTGTTGCTAAAGGAGACTCCATGCCCTGCAGTACTAGTCTTCCTGTTCTTGTTGTTTAGTAGTTTAGTCGTGTCCGACTCTTTGTGACCCCCTGGACCAGAGCACGCCAGGCACTCCTGTCTTCCACTGCCTCCCACAGTTTGGTCAAACTGATGCTGGTAGCTTCGAGAACACTGTCCAGCCATCTAGTCCTCTGTCGTCCCCTTCTCCTTGTGCCCTCCATCTTTCCCAACATCACGGTCTTTTCCAGGTGTCTTCTCTTCTCATGAGGTGACCAAAGTATTGGAGCCTCAGCTTCAGGATCTGTCCTTCCAGTGAGCACTCAAGGCTGGTTTCCTTCAGAATGGATAGGTTTGATCTTCTTGCAGTCCACGGGACTCTCAAGAGTCTCCTCCAGCACTATAATTCAAAAGCATCAATTCTTCGGCAATCAGCCTTCTTTATGGTCCAGCTCTCACTTCCATACATCACTACTGGAACTAGTTTTCCTAAAAATCCTAAATTCTTTTTGCACATCTTTTTAATATCTGCCCCATCACTGGGGCCCTTGCAGTTGTGTTGATGTTTCCATAATATGTTCATCCCATGCTAAGTAGTCCTCTGAGAACAGAACAGACATCTACTTTGCAATTTAGGAACCTTCCTCATCCCCAGCAGTGACCTACTGCCACCACTCCTCTTTCTGCTATGTTAGAGAGGGAAAATCTTGCACATAGAGCGATGTAAGCATAGGCTACTGCTGTGCTTTAATGTTTCCTCTATCAAGAACACAAGGCTAAAGAATAACTATGTGGCCTAGTGGTCAGAGTGTTCAATTAGATCTTGGAGTTCGGGAGTTCAGATCTCCATTTTAGCCATAAAACTCGCTTGGTGGCATTGTGTCAATTTCAGCCCAAACTGTCCCACAGTATTACTGTGAGGACAGACTCTCTCTCTCTCTCTCTCTCTCTCTCTCTCTCTCTCTCTCTCCTCTCTCTCTCTCTGTGTGTGTGTGTCTGGGTGTGGGGAACAAACACTATGCACAACACCTCAGGATGGAATGGCAGGTTATAAGTGCAATACAAGACAAAAGCATAAAGATGGAGGCCAAATTCAAACCAGATATAGGGAAGTTGCTCAAATAAGAGAGGAGGAAAAAAAGAGATGCGGAAGTAAGACATCAACATGGGATATTACTTTGATCCTAGATGAATTACTAAAGGCAGGCTTCTTTTTTAAAAAATGAAGCTGCTTTCACTGTAATTTTTCCCACAGCAAATGTGCCCTCAGCTAATTACATAAATAAAGCATTGGTGTAGCCTGAGCAGAGAATAATATTGATTTTTTAAAAAATAAAAATGCCCAGTTTTTTATTTTAAAAAAATCAGTACCACAGTCTATTGTTACAGCCTATTCACAATCTATTGAATCACATCTAGAGTTTTGTTTTGTTTCTAATGTGAGACACAGTGATACTGCAAATAAATCCCAGTTGTTTGATGCAAGGTAAAAAAAAGAAAAAGGTATCCAGATAAATGGCAGAAATTGCAATCTGTATCCAAGGAGTTGCTAAACCGCAGAATATTCTTTTTCCTATGACTAGGCTAAGTGCTTTTCACCCCTTACACATTCTTTTTCAGTGAAGGATGCATTTTCCAGACTTATTTCCTTACTGTGGCATAATACATGATGAAGTCTAATGTAACCGGCAAGAGCTGTAAGTGGTATCAGAAAAATCCCTGAATCAGCCAAAAGACTTTCCATAACTACCAAAGCTTTGGGCCACTTAGATAGTTTTAAGTGATACACTCAGCAGTTTCTAAATACAGAGACAAGGGCAGCAACTCTCTAAAAGGACAAAATGGAGGCAGTCCCATCAAGATAAGGTCTGAAAGCATGAACTTGAAATTGCCACATGTTTTTAGTAGAATCTCTGGTACAATATCAACCTTGCTAAGATCTTCAAGCATTGCTTGATTTGATTATGCTCTGCAAACTGCAATCCTGCACCCACTTACCTGAGAGTAATATCCACTTAACACAATGGAACTTATTTCTGAGAAGACATTTACCATTACATTGCAAGCCAAAGTATAAGTACCTGAGAGAATAATCTGCAATGACCATGATGAGACATTGCTAGCACTGCACTGTGAATGAGCTATGGCTATTTACTGCATTTCTATTTTTACACAAGACATGAAGAGAGACTATAATGCCCATTCTACAGGTATTAAACTGAGTCATATGCTGCAAGTCTATGCATGGTCATTTGGGAGCAAGGGCCAAACATGTGACAATGCATGACCCCAATCTTGAACATGCTCCTGTTCTACTTTCTGCAGAAAATCACCTGATGCTATTTGTGAGCTTGTATTGCATCAGGGACCAACGGCTGATCCAAGAGCAAAACTAAACATGATGTTACAAATGTACTTTAGGATTGTAACAATCTAATTAAACCTGCAAATGGCCATTGGAGAGGCCAGTTAGGACTGGGGTTCCTGCAAAGGGAATTAATAATGCTTTCCCCTTTGCTGCGGTTTCTATGAAAATTGCTTCCACCCCCTACAGTGCCTGACATGAACTCTCATTGGCATCAATAGATGCCATGCCAAATTGGGAAGAGGCCACATGGCCTTCTGCCAACACGGGGAGGCCTGGCAGGTCACTCCCCCGATGCGAGTAGGTCTGGTGGGGCCCAGCCCCTCAAGATTGGGAGGCTCAGCCCCATACCTGCATACTTGTGGGAGCTGAGTTGTCCTTAGCCCCATAAAGTTGGTGCCTGTGTCTCCTTCTCTCTCTCATCCAGACAACAAAAAGCCATTATCAGAGTTCAAGCACACAATCAGGCCAGGCAAAAACATTCAAGGTACCAAGCAGGACCAGTGAGGTGTGTGTGTGGAAACAAAAGCCAGAATGCATGGAAACGCCGTGTACCTTCCCGCCAGAGTGGTACCTATTTGTCTACTTGTGCTGGTGTGCTTTCGAACTGCTAGGTTGGCAGAAGCTGGGACAGAGCAATGGGAACTCACTCCATTGTGCAGATTCGAACTGCTGACCTTTCGTTCGGCAAGCCCAAGAGGCTCCGTGGTTTAGACCACAGCAGCCCCCACATCCCTGTTTTAATGTAAGGTAAAACAAGCAAAGGAAGGAAATGACCTGATGCCTGCAAATATAGTTTTGCAGACCAGGGGATAAACATGTCCAGTTAGATCCTGCATTGCACTTCTCTTTTAATCTAGGAAGACCATGATGGGCTCTCCTGGTGTTGTTGGTTTGCTTATTCAATTTGCATCCCATATTTCATTCCCAAGGGGCCCATGTTTTTGGATGACAACTCCCAACATCCCTGACCACTAGGGAGTTGGAGTCCAACAACTTCTGGACTACAGGTTCCCCACACCTATATTAAGGGAGTCAGGCTGCAACTGGATAGGCCAGGGGTGAGGAACCTCTGGGCCAGCGGTTGATAACACCCTTTTAACACTGGTTTATGGGAATGGGTTAGAACCTAAGAAATAGTGAGCTTACATACAGCTGTCTGTCGTTAAGACTTCAAGGCTAGTGTCCCAAGATAATAGTGTGGAAGAGGTGAAGACCATGGTCTAAGTTCCCATAAAACCTGGATTGGTGGGAGCTCTTGGCAGCCAGCCAGCCAAACCAAGGTCAGCATCTATTTGGGCTTTTGACAGCATCTTGTTCCATTGCTCAGCCTAATGATATTTAAGTGTAAGTGTTTATGCTAATTAGCTGGATAAGTTAGGGTTTGTTTTCTTACCTTCTGAGCTACTTTAATCTGTGTAATTATTTGGAGTTTATTCCTCTCTTGTAGAGTTTTGTTTTAGTAAAGTCTGTGTATGATTGTATGAAATTTGGTCTGGTCTGGGTTCCTGAACCCTTTAATTTTGATCATGCTTTTCATTAGAAACATGCTTCTGCACCACATAAAGATATCACGGTGGGTTTCATTAGTCCTAGGATTTACATGCTTCCCCTTCTTTGTGCACCCAAGCTACTTCTCAGCTTTCAGAAGAAACCTCTGCCAACTGTTAATGGATATCCAATCTACAGTGGCCTCCCAGAATTATTTACGGCACTTCTGGGTTGCTTTTATTTCCGGATAATGTAGTAGCAGCATGTTTCCAGTTACAGCAGAAATAATGATGAAAACAAAAGGGAAACCTTATTCCCTCCCCTAATAACAAATACAGTGAAATTACACTTTACAATACTACAGTGGTGCGTTTATAGCGCTCTTGGATCTCAGGATGAATCGAGCAGCAAACACATGGCAAGCATCTGTAATATTCCAGAACTCACACTATGGTTGGATTACTATTTTTACAAAAGGGGTTGGGGAGAGAGAATAGGAGTTAAATTTATCATCAGTCTGATACTGCACAACCTAGTTAATTTGCAGTGATATTGGGAGAGACTTGCTGGGAGAGCAAAATCAGTGGGAGAGATATGGGGGTGGGGTGAAGTTAGCAGGGAAGGTAGCGTGTTACAGATATATTATATTGTGGTTCGAGGACCCGACCCCGCGAAGTGAAATGAAGACACAAGGACACGTGATATAAGGTTAATGGGCTAGAAAAGGCCACCACTTTATTGATTACAGCAATGAAAAGGTATTGGCTTAGGCATTGGATCGAAACAAGTGGGTTTATTCACCAGTAGGTGGAGCCTGTTGATGCTGATCCAACTATAGGCTCACCTCCTGCTGTCACCGAGGGTCGTGCCATGGCCTCCCGCCAAGCAGGCATCGGACAGAATACACGACCGCCAGATTCCTTTAACGGAATACCCCTAAACATTGAAGGCATAGGCGATGGCCACACCTAGCACTTCGACACACCACAACACATTATTCCAATGCCTAACCGCCACCCGAGCCGAAAGGCTTGCCGCCAATACCTTCAAAGCTGTAACCAATCCCAGATGCTTTTGCTGACACTAGCTAACCAAATGTTGTTCCCCAGATCCGATAGGTGGACACCATCATTCCGGTATAAAGCTTGGTCGCCAATCCGGATACGGTCATGATAAATGACTCGGCCATACAAAAGTGCACCCAACGGGCTAATGCACGATTTAAGAGTTTCCTGGATTTTTCAATGGCCATACAGTTCTGCACACTGCGTCACACAATTCTCTTCAGGAAGGAGGACCAGAACACCGTTGTTCCGGGACACAAGGCAGCCACCTCATCCAAATCTCTCTTTATGTGCCACGGCAAGTCCACACTTCTACTGCTAACAAGGTCATTTCCCCCTAATTGAAGGATAAGGATGTCAGGAGGGCCAAACGCGGCAACTCTCCCTCTCAGCAATGGCATAAGCAATGCCTCGTCACGAAAACCAGGAAACTCGCACTCCAGGAAGGCCAAAC
Source organism: Podarcis cretensis (assembly GCF_951804945.1). NCBI lineage: Eukaryota > Metazoa > Chordata > Lepidosauria > Squamata > Lacertidae > Podarcis > Podarcis cretensis. The sequence continues at coordinate 27,709,671 of NC_137178.1, forward strand.
GTGGCAACTCTCCCTCTCAGCAATGGCATAAGCAATGCCTCGTCACGAAAACCAGGAAACTCGCACTCCAGGAGGGCCAAACGTGGCAACTCTCCCTCTCAGCAATGGCATAAGCAATGCCTCGTCACGAAAACCAGGAAACTCGCACTCCAGGAGGGCCAAACGTGGCAACTCTCCCGCTCAGCAATGGCATAAGCAATGCCTCATCACGAAAACCAGGAAACTCGCACTCCAGGTGGGTGTCAGGAGGGCCAAACGTGGCAACTCTCCCTCTCAGCAATGGCATAAGCAATGCCTCATCACGAAAACCAGGAAACTCGCACTCCAGGTGGGTGTCAGGAGGGCCAAACATGGCAACTCTCCCTCTCAGCAATGGCATAATCAATGCCTCGTCACGAAAACCAGGAAACTCGCACTCCAGGTGGCTGTCAGGAGGGCCAAACGCGGCAACTCTCCCTCTCAGCAATGGCATAAGCAATGCCTCGTCACGAAGACCAGGAAACTCGCACTCCAGATGGGTGTCAGGAGGGCCAAACGTGGCAACTCTCCCTCTCAGCAATGGCATAAGCAATGCCTCATCACGAAAACCAGGAAACTCGCACTCCAGGTGGCTGTCAGGAGGGCCAAACGCGGCAACTCTCCCTCTCAGCAATGGCATAAGCAATGCCTCGTCACGAAGACCAGGAAACTCGCACTCCAGGTGGGTGTCAGGAGGGCCAAACGCGGCAACTCTCCCTCTCAGCAATGGCATAAGCAATGCCTCGTCACGAAGACCAGGAAACTCGCACTCCAGGTGGCTGTCAGGAGGGCCAAACGCGGCAACTCTCCCTCTCAGCAATGGCATAAGCAATGCCTCGTCACGAAGACCAGGAAACTCGCACTCCAGGTGGCTGTCAGGAGGGCCAAACGCGGCAACTCTCCCTCTCAGCAATGGCATAAGCAATGCCTCGTCACGAAGACCAGGAAACTCGCACTCCAGGTGGCTGTCAGGAGGGCCAATCGTGGCAACTCTCCCTCTCAGCAATGGCATAATCAATGCCTCGTCACGAAAACCAGGAAACTCGCACTCCAGGTGGCTGTCAGGAGGGCCAAACGCGGCAACTCTCCCTCTCAGCAATGGCATAAGCAATGCCTCGTCACGAAGACCAGGAAACTCGCACTCCAGGTGGCTGTCAGGAGGGCCAAACGCGGCAACTCTCCCTCTCAGCAATGGCATAAGCAATGCCTCGTCACGAAGACCAGGAAACTCGCACTCCAGGTGGGTGTCAGGAGGGCCAAACGTGGCAACTCTCCCTCTCAGCAATGGCATAAGCAATGCCTCGTCACGAAAACCAGGAAACTCGCACTCCAGGTGGCTGTCAGGAGGGCCAAACGCGGCAACTCTCCCTCTCAGCAATGGCATAAGCAATGCCTCGTCACGAAAACCAGGAAACTCGCACTCCAGGTGGCTGTCAGGAGGGCCAAACGCGGCAACTCTCCCTCTCAGCAATGGCATAAGCAATGCCTCGTCTTGAAAACCAGGAAACTCGCACTCCAGGTGGCAATCCGAGGTTAGGGGTGAGGCCACAGCTAACTGACCGTACGTGGGCCAATGGACTATACCATGGCCACAAATCCAGACACTTCTGAGAACGGCTGAGAATAAAGGAAAGAGAAAAAAAAGAAAAAGAAAAAGAAAAAATAATTACGGATAAGTAGAGGTAAAGGAGCAGGGCGCATTCTAACGAATGTAACCTTTATAAGCATCGGATTCCACCGGCCCATTTCCTTAATCTTATCCACTGGCAGGCCCAAGCGTGCAGCTGTTGTGGCGGCGCCAATCCTGAATGAGTGTGCCGCATAATCCTGGGAAGATAAACCACAGGCATCAATAACTTTGCGGAGTGCCCTTGTGAATTGGTGTCTCAACAAAGGTGACCCATCCTCGTGAACCAGGAGCGGGCCAGGACCGGGCAGTCTGAGGTAAAGGTACCATCTAGTGTCTTTGACCGGGCATGGGCCCCGCTGCGCTGAAGCTGTAAGTTTTACAAGGGAACCCCTACCTGCCTGGTCCGTTTTGGATTGACGTATGAGCACAGTCATGCTAGCTTCGGTCAACTGCACTTCCTCCCACTTGCGTTAACCTCGGCTACCACTTCGCCAACCCTCAAGGCGCCAAAGAAGGCAATCGCATATGCTGCGGAAAAGAGGCGGGCCTCGAACTTGACCCAGCAGATTGACCTAAGCTTTGTGCATATCTGAGATAGCAGTCCGTAAGAAATTGGCTTACGGCTCTAGGGGGGGTTGTAGCCTGCCCCAAACCTCAATAGCTCTGCGGATCAGGAAGTCACTGCACGGGTCAGAGGAAAACATGGCTTTAGCAAAGAAGCTGATGGTGACTACGTGTATCTTTAAAGTTTTGGGGTCCCGTCCCAAATCGTCAAGATGGTAAAGGTATTGCAGAATGTCATCCGTGGTGGGTGGCACGCTAGGCAAAAGCCCCAATATCCCTGACCTGAAGCCCATGAGCTCCAGGTGCTAGCAACCGGAAGCGAGACACCTGAGAGCGAGACCCTTAGGGTAAGAAAGGTTGTGGATTAATCTAAACTCACCATGGGTCTTTTTGGGTACAATACCAAGGGGCGAGATATGCAGGTTTGGGATAGGGGGGGTGTACGAATGGACCAGCCACCCTCCCTGTGGCCACTTCCTTAGTTATTTTCTTTTTCTGCAACCTCAAGCCTTTCCCTTACTGACATCTGGTTAGGGGAAATCCTTTGCAATTAAAGAGTCAGTTACTGGTATTCTGAAACCCTCTGGCAAAACCCTTCCAACAAAAGGATGCTGCGCTTCCGTCTGGATAGCTAGACAAGAGGTTGCGGAGAGGAGGGAGCTGGATCAGTGAAAATGCTAGACCCGGAGGGTCCCTATCATCTGTTCCCTGCTGCGGGAGCTCCTCTGGAGCTAGAATGGTGGAACCCCCAACCTCCCCGAAAGGGCTGCTTCTCTTTGTAACACGCTGCGGCTGGGTGTACCCCTGCACACCTCTCGCATTCGTGCGGATACTTACCAGACTGCCTTGGCATGACCCCTTATTGAATTTCCAACACACCTTGCGCTTTGGCTCCCTTCTTAAGTCCGGCTTACCCATGCGATGAGAATCTAATGGCTTCTTCTCAACATACGGGATGACCACCACCGACCAGATGCCCTTTTCAAATTGATCCCAGCGTGTTAGCGGGATCCTGGAAGCCTTCCTTCAGAACTTTTATCATAGCTAACGGTGGCGGCCCCCAATAAGGCACATAGGCTGTTCTGACTCTTCTTCCGTGTTGCCCATTTCCAACTTGCTCTTCTTACACACGTGCTTCTTCTTGGTGCATCTTTAGCCTGACGGTTTGTCCCCCTCAGCTGTCTGAAGTTCCCCCTCCAGCTACTGTTCCTCCTCACCGGCTGAAGAGGTGCCCAATTCTGGAAGCTGGACCCAGGGCTGCTTATTTTGCGAAGGACTGGAAGAACTGGACACAACAGGGTTATTGACATAGGCCGGCGGCCTCCTCGCAAGGGGACCCAATGCAGTTCTGAGGACCAGATGATGCCGAGTGAGCCCGAGACCCAGTTTGCACTGCTGCAGTTACTGTCCAAGAGCTTGGGCCTGCACCTGAGAACTGAGAATCGTTGAAGAGGTCGGCAGAGGTACCTGGAAGGTCATCAACCTGGGTGAGAGGCGGGATCTCCGGGACCACCTGGGTATCTGATATCATATCAGGGGTAGCAGTGGAGGGCATGGGGTTAGGGGATTGATTGGAAAAAAGCTGCTCATAATCATCAATGAACGATCTAAAGGCATTTAGGTAGTGTGACGTAGGTTTGGGGTTATTATCCCGTCCATGTGGCACCCATGCAACCTGAGGTGTGAGCTGATTCCGCCGCAGAGCACTTCCTCTTAGGAGCCATGGATAACGCGCTAAAGTTACTGCCACAAACACCTGAAACTGTTTACAAGCTGTTGTTATAGGCACATGTTATAGATTCTGAAACGAATGTACTAATTAACGATTGATTTACTTATAATAAATAACGATTTTTCCAAGTATTTGGTTAAATGTTCAATTGTTTATCCAATTAGTATGTGCGACGTGCGTGTGTTATTTATTACTATATATATATATATAAAGATGCTTCCTACTTCATATTATAATATCTCATTCAATATGCAGGGGTCCCATACAGGGCATTATCAGCACTATGCTTGACCAGTTGAGCTATCCAGGCTCTCTAGAATTGTGTGGGACCCCGAGGGTCATTTCGTCCGACCCCTTGCAATGCAGGAATATGCAGTTGTTCCATACAGGGAACAAACCACCAACCTTGGCATTATCAGCCCCATTCTCTAACCAATTGAGCTATCCAGGCTCTCTAGAATTGAGTGGGGCCCCATGGGTCATATAGTCCAACCCCTTGCAATGCAGGAGTATGCAGTTGTTCCATACAGGAACGAACCTGCAACCTTGGCATTATTGTCACCATGATCTAAGCAACTGAGGGTTCCGAAATATATGTCAATTATTTATTATAAATATTATTATTTTTTATTTTTATTAATTTTATTTGTCTATTTATATATTTATCTTTAGATTTATTTATTTAGTTAATCAATTTAATCTTGGTATGTGATGCCATTCCACTTATTCTCTCTCTCTCTCTCTATATATATATATAAATAAATAAATAAAATTTATTATCTTTATACAAATTATTCATCTATGTATTTTACGTATCTTACAATCTAAGTATATGTATATTATGTGTTAATTTGTCAGTATAGCCTCCAATGATGTCCAATGAATTCCAAATTAACCTAAGTACCAATAAGATTGAATGCTGATTACTATCGATCAATTAATTATCACTGTCGATATTTATATCCAAACTCAGCAATTGACGATGGTGCTAATAGTATTGAATACCACTGGTAATGCTAATATATGCTACCGATACAAACCGCTTTCCACGCTGAAATAATAATGTTCACTGGATAAAATTAACTATTGCTGTGGATATTTATAACAACTAGTGATGCTATAATTTAAATGATGGCAATTTTAAATGATGCTATTAGTCAGGCCCAATGTGATTGGGATGCTGAGTAATCAATGCAGAAGTAAAGTGGGTCACAGCCAAATAAGAGAAGCCTCTCCCCTATGGTAGTTAACCCAAGGAAAACAGGAGGCAAAACTTCCACTGAAGCTGCTAAATTTTACTAGCCATATCAGCAATAAACAATGGCTGAGTGCTTCCCCCCAACTGCTAGCTTCACCTAGCCATGACAACAGGAAACTGCCTGTTGATCGGTTGCCAGGCAACCTGACAACAATAGCGGTGCTTCGGCTGCTAGAACAAAAGATAACACTAAGAAAGCAGCTGCATGAAATGTCTCACAGCAATAATGGCCCTCTTACAACTGTGTATGCTGAATAACAATGCCCCCAAGCACCGCTCGTTAGCTGCTGAGCTTCAAACAGCGTTTCTATAGCAGCACCGTGAGAGGAAGACAAAATCAAATTCCCCAACTCCCTTTACCCCCAGCGAGGAAGAAGCGGGGGGGGGGGGATTGGAAAATCAAAGCCACAAGGAAGCTAAAAGCAAAGAAAAAACAGAAAAGGGGCTTCTTAACTGAAATAACTCAAAGGAGCGGAAATAGATCTGCAGGAGGAAGCCCTGCCAAATATGCAATCCAAAATTAAAAGAAACCTCTCCCTTCTCTCTACTTGATACTATTTAAAACTGCTAAAGCAGGGTCTGTTGTTTTCAATGTGCAGGGCTGGCCAGCCGAGGGGGAGGAAGGACACTTTGGATTAAAACTAACTGAGTGAAACATCCAGGCAGACACGGAAATAAAATACCCACTTTAAAACCAAGTGGGTGGGGGAGGTAGAGGGGGGGAGCTCGGAGCACAGGGGAGGAATAAAGCTAACACAATAAAGCAGGAAAATGGGGGCAATAACAGTAGTCTGCAAGGAGGCTTGGAAGGAGCAGCCGCCCCCTGAAATTGTGGACGTGTGGAAGAGGGGGGGGGAGTGGTAGAGGGGGGGGGGAGCGCAGCATAAAGACCGTTAAGGCAGAGAGGTGAAACGTTGCCCCCCCAAAACGCCCTGACCACGTGTTCCAAAACACCAATAGACCAGTAGAGGAGGATGAGTTAAGATCGACCCTCCTGCCAGCAGACACTCAAAGCAAACACACAGGCACCAGCAGAATACACACAGCGACCGTCTTAAGGACAAACAAAAGGGAAGGATTACAGCTAAAGCAATAAAGAAGCAAAATGGGGCAACAACATGATTTTTTAGTTAAGTAAACCACATGGGGCAGAAGCAGCTTTGCCTGGCAAAGCCCGTCAACAAAATACTATTTAAAAGGCAAAGAGAGGCTGGGTTTAAACGCACAGAGACGGCAGGCAAAAGGGGAGGAGCGGCAGAAATGCAGCTGGAGAAACTGGGAGAGGATTAGCAACGTTCTTCACAACCACGGACAAACCACTTTAACAACTATAAATGGTGCAGCAATGGCAAAATAAGGAGCAGAGCTAGCCTCGATGCTATGTGTTGAGGCAAAGAGGATAGTAGGTATGCGGATGAAGCTGCAAGCGCACGTGTGCTGAGGCAAGACAGCAAAATAATACAAATAAAAGGAAAGTAACCAGGCAGTGAAGAAAACTGCACTGTGGCAAAAACAAAGTCGCTAACCCCGCAACATGCACCCAAAACAAAAGGAGGACTTTAGGCAGACGGGAGGCAGAGAACACTAGAAGTAAAGTCTTAAAGGGTAACGTAGAATTTCTGGAACTAAATAAGCTCAGCAGACGGAAACAATGAGAAAAGGCTTTAGAAATCTAAATGAGAAAATAAGGTAGAATGATGGGAAATCAGTAGGGAAAAACAAGGTACAGGCAAGGGGTTAGCTTGGACAACAGCAACAACACGGCAAAACCTCCCTTTTAAAAGTCCTCTTCAAAGTACAGGCTCCACGTGGTTGCTCAGCTGGGCACGCGGAAGAGGAGATCCTGATGAGTTGACTCGCAACGGGACGACGAGGAATGAGGCCAGGGAAAGGCTGGCGATGCAGCAAAAGGCTGCTGAACACGCCCCCTCCGTGGCACCTGGTTGGATGGCCACGGGGGGGGGGTGTGTGAGCGCCAGCCAGGTGAGCTGGAGGCAGGGGGCAAACGCCCCCTGCTGGGCGGTGCTCGGGCTCCCGCCCACAACCACTCCCCTCTCTTTCAGGGAGGAGAGTCTTTCTCACTTAAATATTTGCAGTGTGGCATTCTAAATGTTTTGTAAAAGTGGTATGAATTTCCATTGCATTCATAAATCCAGAATGTTAAAATAGACACAGGCATTTAGGTTATAGCCAAAGACATTATAAAGGAAGCACATTAGTACCAATTTGACTCACTGACGAATGGCTTTTAGTGGCGTTATATAATGCCATCAAAATACTACATTTTAATTCTGTGGTTGGTAGATTATGTTGTGTGGGAGCAATGGAGGTGGGGGTACTTGATGGGGTAGTAAATGCCATATCTTTGCAAAATTTGGCTCAGAGTTGCAGCTAATCTCAGCCTCAGTTTTGGAAAGGATTTTTGTGAGAGTTGAGTAACCAGATTCCAAATCTGATAAGTGCTACAACAGTGCATACTGTGGCATAGTTGTTTAGCATATGAGCTGTTTGTTGGAAGTTCCCAACTTGGGCCCCATCTGCATTATAGATTTGAAGTTGTATCATATCACTTCAAAGAGTGATTGCTTCCCCTAAAGAATCCTAAGAAATGTAGTTTGATAAGGATATTGGGAGCTGTTAGGAGATCCCTATTCTCCTTTCAGAGCTATAGTTCCCAGCGTGGTTTAACAATCAGTGCCTCCTCCCAGGGAACTCAGAGAATTGCAATTCTGCCACTGAAATTAATGGACCTAACTTAGCCATTTTCATTCATTTCAGTGGTTCTACCCTGAGTGAAACTTAGTAGACTACCAAACTGTGTGTTTTCTCTCAAAATATGAACAGTTAAACCTCAGTTGTTGAATGTAATCCATTCCAGAAGTCCGTTCAGCTTCCAAAATGTTCGACAACCGAGGTGCAGCCTCTGATTGGTTGCAGGAGCTTCCTGCACTCAAGCAGAAGGCATGTCAGATGTTTGGCTTCAGAAAAACGTTCAAAAACTAGAACACTTACTTCTGGGTTTTCAGCTTTTGGGAGCCAAAACATTCCAAAATGGAGGTGTTTGGGAATTGAGGTTTGACTGTATTTAAATGTATACATAACTGAGATGTGTTTTTTGAGACGCTGAAACTGCATCCCAGCATTCAGGGAAGTGTAAAAAAACTAATGGATGTGAATGAAAGATCAAATTCAACACTTATACTGGTTGCAGCTCAACCTATGTCTGACTCCTGAAATTCTGAACATTGCTTGTCCACCTATCTGAACACAGGTTGGACTATTGGCAAGAGCAGAACCCAAATGTGATGTTCCAGAGGAAAACTCAAACAATATTTTTCAGGAGGGAAAATTTGTAATGTGATTCCTTCCTAGTTTTGTCTTTGAGAATAATTTTTCATAGATGAAGCTGAAAACCCTTCACGGGAATCTTATTTTGCACAAAGTGCATGGTGCTGAGGCAAACATACAGTAAGTTTCCTCTTGACATAGAAAGAACTGAAGTGAATCTCATTTTCTTTGAGCTGTTCCCAACTGCAAGTGCTGAAGAATTGTTATCATGTCATGCCAAACTGCTAAGTGATAAATTCTGGAATACATAACCCAGAGAATTTATATCTATTCAATATGCCACTGTAGGGAAAAAAACAACAACCTCAAAGTAGGGGGAAATGTTATTTCAACAGAAATTCTAGAATGTTCTGGTGGATGATATGGATATTAATGTTATGCTTAAATAGTGTATACACTAATTATGCTTCTGATTCTTGGGGATGTTGAAAGTAATTTTTTTTAAAAAAACAGGCATTTCTTTCATTGGCTTATCCCCTCAACAGTATTCCTTGACTAGTATTACTCATTTTTGAAGTATATTTTTTATACTATTTTGCTGTCTCTCTTAACATTCTACAGTCAAAAGAGTCCTTCATCTTTCTCCACAGAGAGGGGGGAAAAATCTGAGTGAGTATGCTACCATTGCCTGAATGAAATCTGTTACTTATGACATCATAAAGACCAGCTGAGATCTCAAGTTCTCGCAGACATGTTTTGCTGTATGAGGGTATTTTCAGAAGAAAAGTTTGGTGTGTGAAAATCAAATAAAAAAGTCACTTCTTTCAGAACATAAAGATTAATGTGAGAACTTAGCATTATTGAAACTGCCAAGCTTAATATTTGCACGTTGTGCCCATCACAATGAAAGAGGCATATGTGTGTCTTCTTTTTCAATATACTCAGCATTTTTTACTCTCCTTCAACTCATTGTCCCCCACTTTGAGGTCCATCACTGTTTGTGTCTCTCTTGCTCAAAAAGCAAGGGAGGATTCCACACAATTCCACATCACCTCACAGGTTGAAAGCATGTGTGAGATAGTCATGGAGTCCCTGCAGCTTCCCCCACCCTTTGACCTGCTCCCCACAACTGATGGACATGCCTGCAGAAAGCTCCAAGTTTGGCAGCTATGTGTAGACACACTGGGTTTCTCCACTGTAGAGGAAATCTGGGTCAATCAGGATTCCCCTTTATATAGAATAGTGCTCTTCTAGAGGTTGTTGAATTACAGAATAGTGCTCTTCTAGAGGTTGTTGAAATACAACTCCCACAACACCCAGTCAGCTTAGCCAATGGTAAGAAACAAAGGGAGTTGTAATCCAGAAATATCTCAAGACCAAAGGTTGAAAAACACTGATGTAGGGGGACTCTCTGTATGTTTGGTAGGTACTTAAGCCCCTTTACATAGTTTTTGAATTGTGAAGCCATTGGGGCAGGGTGGGGAATTGGCCCATACTTCTAGTTTATGGAGCTAGCCAGCAGTGAGACCCCTATACACATAGTTTCAATGCAGAAGGGGATCACATGAAACCTTATCATATATGCTAGTGTCCCAAATACTTTTCTTTTCTATTCTTTTCAAGCATGCCTCATGAGGTGGGAAAAGAGCAGAGAAGTGGTGAGGAAGAGAAGGGTGCTTAAACATTTACAGCCTGCCCCACCCCACCCCAATCCAGTTCAAAGCACACATTTGTCCTAATATTAGCCTTAAAGATTTAATTTGTCCTTAAGAGGCCTCCATCACAAAATAATCCACTCACAAGTCCTTATTAGATTTAAGACAGGTTTCCTTTGGTTCCTGAGTCCAATGCACACATACCACAAACTGGCTGAAGGTGTGTAAAAATTCATATAGTGATTACGTTAGCTTTCTATATAACATAGTTTCCCACGGTAAAAAGGCTCTCTCACTATACCGGGACAGATCAATTGCTGAGATACAATAATTCAAATGTTTGCTACGGTGGCACTGGAATTGCATCTGCACAAAGGACATGCAGATAACAGAGCTATTAAATCCATGAATAAGATATAAGGCCAACAAACAGGAAGCTAAGGCTAAGCTAAAGCTGATATTGGCGTCAAGCTACTGAATCGAGAATGGCACAGCAATAAAAAAAGAGCAGGAATTTAATCTGCCGGCTGCATGTGTTGCTAGCAGCCTGTGTAGGGCAATAAATAAATGGATCGGCCTGATGCATAATACATTGATGGAAAGGGAAATAAACAAATTAAAGAAATTCTCCTGGTGGTAGAAAACTGAAAACGTTTTGAGAAGACTCCGAAAGATGCAGGAAATGAAAGCATAAGCGTACTAGCCACTTCACCACATTCTTCCCATGGCAGGGAACTTGTGGTCCTTTAAGATGTGAAATAGAGCTCTGTTTTAAGAGGCAGAGGTTGGGAGCCGAAAGCTGCTTTAGGCCAGCCCCAGTGCTTGTGCACACTGAATGGGATCACTGACCTCCCCCACCTTTTTATTTGAGCAGCTCCCTGTGCCACATCATACTGCTTCAGCTTCAAAAATCAGCTTGCCGTGCAGGATAGAAAGCTGCTGGTGTTCAAGAGACATGCAAGAGCAAAGCACCTTAACAGCTGTGCTTGTTTGACTCCTGATCTGGGAGTTAAAGGAAGGTTGGCTCTAGAAGTTTTACCGTTCAAGTTACATAGCCTTTCTTGAATTAGTCATTGCCAGGAGCAAGCAGTGCTTGCAGGAGTCAACGCAGGGGGTACTTTGTGTTTTGTACAGGGGCATCTGTGATTTTATAGTTTTAACATCTAATAATAATAATAATAATAATAAAATTTATTTATATCCCGCCCTCCCCAGCCGAAGCCGGGCTCAGGGCAGCTAACAACACTAAAACAGTGCAACTTTTTAGACGTTTTGAAATGTTTAAATTATTTTATTTTTAATCATTTTGTTCTGTCACTTCCATTTTTAACCTCTCTGTGTCTTTTGAGGGGAAAGGGTAGCATGGAAATACAAATAAATGAATATGTAAGCCACTCTGGATTGTCTTGGGCAAGATAAAGTGACTAACAAATTTAATAAACACACACACACACACACACACAGACACCCACACGATGGATAAATAGGCTTACTTCACAGCTAACACACAGGCAGAAGTTTGAAAAATCCCTTCTTAAATTGTTTGCCACTGGGAACATGATTCTCTCTATCTAGTTCAATTTAAGTACCATCTTTCCTTTCCTCAGTGTACTGCAGGAAGGGAGGGGGTATTCTGTGCATTACCTGAAAAAAACTTCTTTGTGCCTTTACCAAGTGCTTCCTACTCTGGATTTTGATTTCCTTTTCCAGGTCTCACCCATCATTCTGCATCTCTTGTTTCCACTGTAGTCACTTGCATTGCTGAGTTGGTCTGCTGCCTTTAATTAAGTCTTAAAATTCATGCTAGCTTGGCTCATTGGCATGTAGTGGAAACCTTGAAGACATGCCCCCTCCCTTCAGCATTTATTTTTTTTGCTGTGTTTGCAGGGAGTTGCAACCTGAAAATGGCCTGAGTCCCCTTGCATCCTTTCTGCTTCTGACTTCCAAGACTTTGCTTGCTCCTTTCCAACCCTTGGGACTAAACTCTGAGAGCTAAATGAGATTAGCTTCTCAGTAAACAGGCAATGGAATGGGTTGTACAAGATCTGAGGAAGAGCCCCAAAAGTCATAAGAATTCCTTTCTTAAAACAATGTACCCATTGAATAGGGTTGGGGGAGAAATTCAACCCACTTTGCATTGAAAAGCAATTATAATTTGAACTTTCTGAAGCAATTCACACTTTTCTGAATTTTGCAATGTGAAGTGATGCATACGAAAATGCATAGACTAGGGCATAAGTGAGTGTAAATATGCATTTATTAGTGCAAATAACATTCAAAAATGTTTTGCAAAAATTTATCTATTGGAATAAATTTGCATTGAAATGAAGAACTTTCACAAGGGCTATTTAAAAAAGAGCAAACCGATATGGAAATATGGAGAACGGAACTCAACAGTGGAAAAATCTGAGAAATTGGCAGATTTACCCACTGCTACTGTTGGAGCAGCACATGGATGATGCCAAATATCTGTTGATGTTTCAAAACTGACTGCTGCTGATTCTGTACAAGAATGCCCAGGCAGTAAAGTGTAAGGAGTTTTGCTCTACAGCCACCATTCTCCTCTCTCTCTTTCCATCTGTCTATTAGGCATACACTCCAATGAATTAATAATGCTCCTGTCTGAACTGGGTTGCTTGGAAATTTCTTGTATAATGATACTAAGTGGTGCTGTTGGCCTCAGAGCTATTTCTTCTCCATGCATTTAGAAGACAAAGACCTATTTAAAGAAACATAAGTAATATTGTTACTAGCGGAAGTGCATTACAACTGACATTCTTCGTGAAGTGTTTATTGCAGCGCTGAGTGCTTTTAAGACAATAATTATGACTGCTCTTTAAGTTTAGATTAGCTATCCTTTCTGCCATGGCACTGATTCACAACTTAATGTGTTGTTTTCTGATGCAGGAAACAATGGGTGGTGGTTGTTTTCCCTTTTTCCTGTTGATTAATGTGCATTATTGTTTAAAACACAGGTTAATGTAGAGTTCTATGAAACATGACAACAGTTGACTTCAAGATGTTCCATGCTTTTTTAAAAATGAAAAAAGTGATTCATCTGCTGCAGTTGCTTCATTGCAGAGGCCTATTGAAAGGAACCTGGATAACATGCAACAATTCCAGCACGTTATGGACTTGAAAGTTATCTTTATTGTTATTGCTAGTTATAATAATAAAGTTTATATTGCTACCCATCAATAAATATTCATTGGGCAACATACAAGAAAATGGGTCAGGTTGGTGCATCCATTCATTATGGAAGTGAAGCAATTCTAATATCAATCAATCAGTTTTGTGATGGACCTCTAGAGACCAAAAACCCAAAACAAAACCCTATGCCAAAGATGAGGTATAAAAGACTGTGTGCCAGCAGGAGGAAGAGGAGTTGGCACTGGACACCGCAACACAGACTTGCAATGTCACACACACACGCCTGCCCATCGCATTGCAGTGGCAGGCACACACAAGGTGGCACCGCTGCATTACAGTCCAAATCCTGAACCAAGTTAGGCAATTTTGGCAAATCCAGACGTTGACTGGATTCAGTAGGGATAATATCCAATCACCTAGGTCAGGTCATTCCACCTGGAGTGATCTGGAGCTGTTGAAAGATGTTGGGTGGGGGCTTAGAAGGAAAGGCAGGAGAAGAAGAGTTTGGATTTGATATCCCACTTTATCACTACCCTAAGGAGTCTCAAAGCGGCTAACAGTCTCCTTTCCCTTCCTCCCCCACAACAAACACTCTGTGAGGTGAGTGAGGCTGAGAGACTTCAAAGAAGTGTGACTAGCCCAAGGTCACCCAGCAGCTGCATGTGGAGGAGCGGGGAATCGAACCCGGTTCACCAGATTATGAGTCCACTGCTCTTAACCACTACACCACACTGGCTCTCGTCTGCAAAGAGCAGCATGGAACTGTTTGCAAAAGGGCCTTCAAACAGCCCCCACTGTACTTTTGCTGCAATTATCTGGTTTGCTAGTTCATTCCCTGCAGGCGGCACACTAGTGAAGCAGACCTCAGCAGGACCAGGATCAGATGGAGGGGTGGGGGTGAGGCTGCACAGCCTAGTTCTTATCTAGGCAGCAACTGAATGGGAGAAGGGGAGGGAAGAGACAGTGCACTAATGATCTGCCTGCAGCGGACAGGAGATTAGAGTGGGGAGCCAACCCACTATTGAACAGTGCACCTTTAAGTAAAAGCCACAGTAAGACTCAGAGCAGATTCAGGAATAATGTTAAGAATTAAGCCCAATGTTGGCCAGTGCCAGTTGTGAGAATGGTTTGGTATCTAGTGGAACCCAGGCAAGCTCAGCAATGCCCACAAAATGCCACATTTCTGGAATTCTGCTGGGCTCTGCTGGTGGAGATATCACCCTCTTTGCCCACATGTTTGGTGGCCAGCAGGAGGATGGCTGAGCTGGCAGAAGTGAGCAGAGCCGTGGCATGGGAAGGTTCACATTGCTTCCCCTAATCATTCATTCCAGTGGTTCCACTCCCATTTTCTCTCAAAATAACAAAATAATGTACTTGCTCTCAATATATATATATATATATATATATATACACACACACACACACACACACACACACATATATATATATATATATATATATATAATATTATATAGCTTGCTAAGCTACATAATATATATTATGTAGCTTGCTAAGGTTTTGAGATGAGAACTTCATTAGAATATATAGCAAGTGCCAAAGTCAGTTCCAGGCTAAATACCAATGCACACATTAATCCAGAAGATGTAAACAAGGCCAGTTTGTATTAGAATTAGCAAAGATAGAATCCACCAAGTCTCCCTACTTAAATGCATTAGACGGTTTTGAAGCCTGTCCACATGAACACAGCGAGCTTCAAAAGCTGAAATTATGTTAAAAGTTGAGCAGAGCATGCCCCGAAAATTTTCAACTTGAAGCATTCCTAGTGTTATGAATCATTTACGAAACAGGTGCCATGGATGTTTACAACAACACAGGTCTACAAAAGTGCAACAAAACAACAACATAGTGTTAGAAGAAAATCTAACAGCAAATCCACTGTTTATGTTGAGCTTAAGATTTGGCAAATGCTTCTCACTAATTAAAGACAATTACATTTAGTGTTTGTGGGAAATAGAAGCATTTTAAGGTTCAGAATGACTTGTGGGACAAAATAGAGGCCATCTTGATGGAAATGAAAAGAATATGCAACCTATATTTGTAATTATTATCTGAAAAGGACATAAGCAACTTTTAAGACATTAAAATTGTTTTATAATTTGTGTAGGGAGGAAAAACTATGCAGAATATCATCCAGATATAGAGGTGTCCTAATCAGACTCAATGTCCTAATCAGAGTAGACCCAGTCCCAGTGCTTTTTTCCTAAAAAAAAAATGTTTAGGGGTACTCTCATTTTGACTCAGGAAAATCACCATTCTATAGTTCAAATAGGGGAAAATAAATACAGTAAATGGACAAAAGTACAAAGATTCACAAAATGTTTAGGGGTATGTGTACCCCTGCGGTCCCCCCCCAGAAAAAACACACTGGGTAGACCTATTGAAATTAATGGACCTAGCTTAGCCATGTTCATTTACTTCAGTGGGTCTACTCTGAATAAAACTTAGTTGAATACCACCCGATGAGGAAATTGACTTTATCCATTGCTTTCTGCTGGTGGTTAAACCAATTAACAAGGCATATTATGTGTTCATGTCCAGTTTGCATGTTCCCCACAGGCATCTGTCTGGCCACTGTGACAACAGGATGCTGGACTAGATGGGCCAGTTGCCTGATCCAGCAGGCTCTTCTTATGTTCATGTGGTCTTCAAAGGCATACTTCTACTTTAACCAAAAAAGGGAGTTGCTTCCTTTTTAGCTACCTCCTGTCTAGCTTCCTGAAATAGTAAGGCAATGAACAAAACCAAAACAAGTGAACAAACTATTAATACACTGCTTAATTTTGCCACACTCTCCTAAATATTTCACATTGTTCAACAAAGAATAGAGAAGCTGAAGAGCTCTAATTGGAGGGAATTACTTTGGTTCTCTGTGCGAAAAGGACTAATTGATTTAATTCCTGTTCCTGGAAATGTACATGCAACTGTTCATTAATTTAGAAGTTCATATAATCCTCTCAATCCAAACTAGAAATTCCTTTCCTGATAGGATTCCTGCAGCAGTTCCAGTGTTTGTTCCTGAGCCATGTTCATTGAAGGCCAATTTTCTTGAAGAAGGATGACAGCCTGATATTACATGTGGTTAGGGACAAAGATGGGTCAAACGTCTACCCCAAACGCAGATTGCATTAGCACCAGTGAGGAGGATGGGGAATGGTGTGCACAATCCTATTAAGGCACAATCCTATTATATACTGGAAATTACACACACTGGGTGGAACGGGACATGTGAAAAATGTGCTATCTCTATTCCCTGTTCCCCAAGCTCTCTGCAAGTTCAAGGGTGCAAGATTGGCACCAAGGGTTGACATAATCATGTTCTTGCCAACAGTAGGCCCCACTAACAAGACCTCCATAGACCAACTCCACCTCTTGCCCACTGCAACTTGTTTGTCCACCAGCCTTTCACTGTGGCCCTGATAATGGTGGTGATAAGTAGTAGATGCCACTGCCTGCTTGATCATTGGCCTGGTGGTAGCAATGATGAGGAAGAAGAAGAGCATCTGCTGAAGATGGTGATGAAGAGGTTGACTCACTAAGAGAGGCAGGCCCTTGGAGGATGTCTTGCCCAAGGGCATTACAAAACCTGGAACTGACAATGACTGTCAGATGTTGGGATTTTGATTATACATGTGTAGGCTTCTCACATGATGTAGAGCCCAGATTTTCCAGGGTTCTTGATCACACAAAAGCCTCTGAGTACAGAAGGCTTCATTGCTTCACGCCGGTTGTGAGGACCCTTTGGCTGCTGAGCTACATCTCCCATTATTTCAGCTTTTTGAACATGCTTGCTGAGGGTGCTGAGAGTTGTAATTCAGCAATGTACGGCGGGTCAAAAGTTACCCACACCTGATTCAGTTAGCCTCAAATTCCTGGAAGGTGAGGGGGAATGGGCACAAGTGGGTAGAGTTAATATGCTTGGTCCTGTGTTCCTCCTTGTATGTGGCATTTTACAATAACGCCTGGATAAGGCTATGATGGTAATTAAAGACCAGAAATCACAGCGTGGTCTGTCATTTGTAATGTGGCATCTTTTGTGGGAATCTCTCTTATTTTTAATGAGGAAGATTAACGTATGAAGTCAAACAAGTTCTTCATCCCACAGGTGAGCAGAACCCCTGAGAATCGTAGGCTTGCCTCTGACAATTTTATTGGACTCAAACACATTCTTTGTGCATCTTTTACAGTACCCTTAAGTTGGCATTCAAACTGGATGCAATGAAAATGGATGGGAAGAGGAACACCAGACTCCTAGTGTGTGTAATTTTGAATGTGTGAAGCAGGGTGCAGCCATGAACTTGTTTATCACAGTGCTCCCCTTCCTTTCATCCTGCTCCCCTCACCTTGCACTTGCATCATATCCAGGTTGAAGGCATGTTTGTTAAGTCTTTAATGCTCTTGGGCAACCAACACTCTGCAATAAATGCCAAGAAAGAAGAAATGCACCTAATGTAATTTATACTATCAACATAGGGGTACTCACAGACTTTTGATTTTATACACACATTTTATGCCAACTATATCTAAAAGTTTGGCCACAGATGGGGAAGGATTTGGGATGGGGGGGGCAGCCCACATTTTCTTTTCTGTCCTTTGTATGTAATAACATCAGTGATTCTTTCAGAAGGATCAGAGAATGTACCAAATGGAAGCACTATAATTAGTTTTATCGCACCTAACGCCTTCTCCAGAACACATGTAGGATATAGTCCCCTGATGTTATGGTGCTATTTCATTCCCTATGATCAAAAGATCTGTGTGACTCTTATATGTATTTGTGTCTTTATGGCACTGAAATGAGAGCCTCTTTCAGAGTTCAAAGTGCTTTTTAATGCACAAAGACCAGGTGAGGGTAAAAAATAGAGGCCTTCAAAAATCCAAGGAAGTGTCAAAGACTAATGGCATTTTATATCATTTGAGAAGTAAGGGATGAAGGTTAATGCTTAGAACATGCGAACCAAAGGGAATGTTTGAGGGTCATGAGGCCCAGAGGGAAATTGAATAAATGCACAGAGAAGGCTCCTAAAGCGTGTTCTCCCTAACAGAGAGCACATGTTGCGGTTGGGAACAGGCCACCCTCCAGTGACTAGGCAAATTTAGTTGGAACCGAACCATTTAAATGGTTAAACTGGGTTGCTGGGGTGTTTGATTGTTGCCAATTTGGAGGAGGGGTCAGAGTCTATATATACAAGGGCCAGACGTTGGCTCGGCCTCTCGGCCGTTTTGCATCGGATCACCCTCCCTCCCTCCCTTTTTGTTTAAAGGGGGGTAATTTTGGATTGCTTGACCTTGCTATGCCTGTCATGGGGTCGTTCACCTTGGTGTGGGGGCCTGGTAGGAATTTTGCCATCTGGCTGATTGGCTGGTGCCATTTGGTTTTTGCCTACTGCGTAGCAAATTGTCACAACTTGTAAGGTTGGCGGTTAGGCATTGGTTAAATTGGTGCTTGGAGGGGTAAGTGCCTACCCCTCCAAATGATGCGAAAGGGAATTCCGTTAAAGGAATCCAGGGGCTTGCCATTCTTTCGTCCTTGTCCCCGGAGTCGGACTTGGGCTGTGCAAGCCCCACAGGAACATGAGGGTGAGAAGTGATGGTCTGGTGCCCAGCTTCAGTTCTCACCCAATACTTGTTTCCCACGCTGGCTTCCGCTGGTGTCCGGAAGGCCAGCTGGCTTCCGCTGGTGTCCGGAAGGCCAGCTCTGTCCCTGAGGGCAAGGACAGATAGTCTTCACCAATGCCTAAGCAACCACTCACATTTTTGTATTTTAATAAAGTTGTGGCCAAAATTATGCCAAAAACCTTAAACAAAAAATTGATGTGTGAAGTGTGAATTATTGGGGGGTGGGTGGGTACTGTGACTCAACACGCAAACCATGCCATGCACAATCACTTTTTAACACCTAATATCATATAGGAAAACAAGTGCCCTTCTACCAAGAAATGTTTTATAATTGCACCAGGTATTTAATGTATTTCTAGTTGTTCAGAACAAATGAGAAACTATACATTTGGGGTGCATTTTTCCATCTTGGTAGATATACCTGAGCACAGAACAAATAATAGTCATGGTTTATCCCCCCCCCCCCGGTAACTGAACTGAACTGAATTGCCCATTAAAAGGAGAAGATAGGGATACTGAAAATAATAAGGACTGTGAAGTTGTTCACATTCAGTGTTGATTAAGTGTGAGAATAAGCATGGTTATTGTTGTTGTTTTGTTGCTTCTAATGATTTTACTGTTTGTATTGCTATATGTTTTTTAAGTTATACTTTAAATTAGCTTCATGTGCTTTGAAATTTTGCAAACCACCCTGTAAATTTTATTGAGGTCTGGGTGTAAAGCAAACAGATCAATCAAGAAACTACTCCCCCTTCCACACACATTTTGTCAACCTGGAGCATCATTTTTGCACAGTCTGTTAGCAATTTCCTTTTCTTGAATATTTGCATCTCGAATGGGAAACTGGTTTGTGAAAGTCACTGCTGAGTACACTGTGAAATATTCAGACAGTTCTGTCCTTTGAATGTGAAGCTGGTGAATTGTATGTTGCAAATGCAACATAACCAAACCAGAATTGTTTTTTTAACAATTCTGGGCAATAGACAGCATAATGCAAAGCAAAAATCCAATGCTGTACAGTGGAACCTCGGGTTAAGAACTTAATTCATTCTGGAGGTCCATTCTTAACCTGAAACTGTTCTTAACCTGAGGTATTATTTCTGGGTTAGCGGAGTCTGTAACCTGAAGCGTCTGTAACCTGAAGCATCTGTAACCTGAGGTACCAGTGTATTACTCAGCAGCTAGCCAGGTCTAACTTTTAACTCAGTGGTGGGGTGCTATATCCTTTGATAAGGAACTTGCTTCCACCCCAAGTTAGGGTTTTTGGTGGGGCTTGGAACTAATGCCATAGGAAAAAATAAAACCAGTGTACCAAAAGGTCAGGAAGGCTGTTGTGCTAGAATTTTGTTGTCTTCATTTTTCTTTTCATGCACAGGGATATTTTATCGTGGAGACCCATCCAGATGAGCAGCCCTCTTTCCAAGTATCCTGAGATGGAATAGCCCTGTGAGGATTGTACCATGGACCCTTCCTGAACATTTAAATCAGGTATTAGTGTTTTAACACAGCAGAAAAGAACAATCTTTAAAAAAAAGAGCATTAGGCAGCCAGAAATACATAAACCACAGCTCTATATGCTTTAGATTTAATCCATTCTCCTTGTCTCCTCCTGACCTTTTCCTTCTCTTGCAGAGTAGGTTGCTTAAACTCATTGGGGAAGGTCATGCAAACTGATTTTCAGTTCTGTGAGTCTTCATAGATAGTTTTCTAAGTCTCAGTAGTTTTCCCTTACTGTAAACCAATCACAGAGATTTTGTTTTTTCAGTACTGTATAATGTTCATTAGGAAAGAACTTGGCTTGGATACTAATGGACTCTAAAATTCTATGGCCTGTAAATGACTCATTAACAAATACCTAGAGAAACCAATCTTATTTGAAAGCAAATAAAATAAAACACTAAAAATCAGAAGCTTCTGCTAAAAGCTAAATGCAGGCTCCTGATTAATCTCAAGCTGTTGTATTATGCAGGTATCCTCCCTCTTGACAGCAAACATCTTTTATCAATAGGAAGGTATTGATCACAGGTAGCAAAATGGATTAAGGCTGTGCCTCTGGCTACTCCATTCATGCATCCATTGAGTGCAGAGAAAATTCTGATAGCTGTCATGTTTTTCTGCTGCAAACTTTGTGAATGAAGCAAACAGGAAACCAAGGAACTTTACCTGAAGAGCGCAACTCTTATCATTGAACCCCATTTGCCATTTTAATACCCTTCATCCAGTTCAGAGAGATCCTTTCGAAGCTTTTCACAATCCCTGAACAATTTGTTGATGTCAGTGGGACACCACCCTGCTCACCTCTATGAAACAAGTTTAAAAGCACCAGTCCCAATATAAATCATTTGGGGAGCCCACTTCTTACACCCCTACTTTGTGAGCTCGGTCCATTCATTCATTCTCTCTGCTTCCTTTCCTTCAGCCATTACTGATCCATTAGATGATTTATCCTCTTACCCCATGAATGCTAAACTTACTCAAGAGTCTTTGGTGAAGGAGACAGTGCCTACTTCACCACTCCTATCCATGAGCTTTTTGTTCCTCTCAAAGAACTCTAAAAGATTAGAATGCTGTTCTTCAGTACTTTTCTCCAGAACTTCTGCCTTCCATACAGCCATATGGAAGAATTTTGGTTCCTAAAATCAGTGATTATCTGTAGTGTTAATACTATTTTGAGCTCTCATTGTGTTTATTAGAGAGTCTGCAGTGTAGTGGTTAAGGTGTTGGAATAGGAGTTGGGAGGATTTGTGTTCAATTTCCAATTCAGCCATGATGCTCACTTTTAACCCAGCACAATATTTCAGCATAGCCTTTCCCATAGAGTTTTCATGAGGATAATAAAAACATCTATTCTATGCGGAGCTCCTTGGAAGAAGGATTAGGATACAATAGATGTGGGAGATAGGGTTCAACAACCACTTTTTGCATACAAACCCCAAATGCACTCCCCACCCCCCACTTCCTGGTCAAACCCTAACATAGGCTACTGGTCATATCTCATAGGCATTTATTTCCTGGCAAACCATAACCTTAGCTCAAGTCTAATGTCCATACCACCTCCATTTTGGTTAAACCATAAGCAACTTTCAGATAATCTTCACCAAACAAAATTGGTCATTTAACTGTCTAATGAAAAATGTATTTAAAATACACATTTAAGCCACACAAAGTGTTCACCAAAAAATATAGCGACATTTAAGTACCTGCTTGATTTTCTGGAAGGCATATAGTTTCTCAAAATGCAATTCTGATACACGCTTCAGTAATATGAAAATATCTCCTGATTTTGCAAAATGTCTAGAGAAATCTGTCTGTGAGTTCCCCATTTCTTGTGATGGAGAAACCTACAAGACCAGAAATTTTATAGCCCAGAATCATTACAGAAATAAGGTGGTTGTTGTTGTTTTACGGCAGAAAGCATTTTTGAACACATAGTTGGCTGTAATGTCTGAGTTATATAGCTTCATATTCTCTCACTTGGTTTTTTAAAAATAAAAAAATACCCCAAATATTAGCCTGCACAGGAGCAGCCATACCAGGAACAGAGTCACCTTCCCAGAGAGGTTCACCTGGTTTTTCCTCTCTGATCATTTCAGCACCTTTTAATTCATCCAGGGTTTTAATTGTTTTAAGTTTTGGTTGTAAATTGTTTTATGTTGTCTCATTGTTGTTGTTGTCTTTTATTATTTATTGTTGATTTCTCTTATTCTTCCTTGCATTTTTATGTTGTTTTGTTTAAAGCCACATGAAGAATATCTATTGATAGGTGGCTATAAAAATAATAAATACATGCAAATAAATATAATATGTGAATGAGGCAGGCATGTGGATGGCTGCACTCATCACATCTACTTTGCCCCCAATTCTTGGAACTCTAATGTGGAGTGATAGTTTATAAGATTGGATCCTAAGTGCAATTAATTACAGAAATCTGACTGCAACAAATTGCACTTTCTTCCAAGTAAATTTAGTTACATTGAGGCTGCAAGTCTGCTGTTATGGTAACAGAAGTGAGAAGTGTGATACAATATTGCATATAACCAGGAAAGCCACCATAATCTGATGGACTTGATTTCCACTGCAAATATTCTAGTTCTGTAAAAATAGAACATCCCCAAACACACATGTATGTATGTATGTATGTATGCATGCTTATTCTATTGTTCTCAAGGTGTGGCATTAAGGCAGCTTCCAAAAATAACACGGGGGGGGGGGACCCACACATGTAACTAGTAACTAGTAACTGAATAAATGAATGAATGACCTATTACTAAAAAGCGTTTGAGATCTTCTAGTACCATTTGAAAGAATGGGATGGACTTTGCCTGGGGCATGAAAGATAGCAAAGATGGTGCCAAGCAAGTATGTTAAGTGAGTTTTGTAATTAAGGTGCTGCTATCAAAAAGGCCCTATTAAGTCTCTAATCACCAAACCCCAGAAAGCAGATATGACCGGACAGGAGCCTCAGCATATCTTGATTAATGGATAGCTTATGCTGGAAAAAATGTCATTTTGATGCCCAGGTTCTATATGATTCTGTCTGATTTTTTTTTCCATCAGGAAAACGTATTGTCAGAAGCTCAAAGTGAAAAATCTTGGACAAGATCCTGCTGCTGGGGTTGAGAATGAGGAATGCACCATTAAATTCCACCCCAATGAAAACAAAGAACAGTCTCTGGACTTGGCTGGGCATCTGGATATGCCTCTTATTTATTTCTGCAGCTCCTAACATCAAGGTTATTTGAGACACTATGCATGGGGTGGAAAAGCAAAAAAAAACTCTGCAAAAACAAAGAGAGAGGTTTGCAAATCCATATATACACAAGTCAACAAAGAATTTATTCAGAAAGCAGATTGTTCAATTTAAGTGATGCAACATTTTAAGGCTGTGGTTCAAAGTATCTCATTATGGAACCTTATACGGGCCTTTGTTTGATTCATTAGGGAACAGCTGGAGTTTCAGGTTTCTTTTCACCACTTGTTGTCCTGGCCTGGATAACAAAGAAATCAAATGGCAAACATTTGATGAGCCATGCCCTATCTTTATGATTTGATTTCTTTGGAATTGTGGCCAGGACAACAGGTGAGGAAAAGAAGCTCAAAGAGGGTGCTTATATATGTGTATATATATTTGTATATATCTTAGAGAGAGAGAGAGAGGAAAAAAACCCCAGCATTTACAAGGTGAACAATCACCCATAAATGAAAATCTCTCTGTACTGAAATGGAGAAATGGTTGTAGTTTTGGCTCCCATAATGATGATTAATTCGATATTTAGATACATTTAGACAATTCCCAGGGAGAATTTAATTAGGTATATCGCTAGTCCTGCTAATTTATTTTTAATCTCAAAATTGTATGTAAGGCTTGCCCAGTCTCTTCCCTGAGGATTCCTTTGGCTGTAACTTCCAAGAACATTTCCCTTCAAGTCAACAAGAGTGTCTTAGCAGGATGCAAACTTTATTAGTACAAAGACACTTAATTGTTTTACATAGTGGCCCATGGGTGCATTGAGGCCTACTAAATCCAGAGCTCAGTGAGCTCCCTTGGATGACCAAGTTGTTTATTCACTATTTTTGGGTTTGCCACCCTTCTGATGCTGTTCTTACTAGCAAAAGCATTGGTCCACTAGCCTGACGATCATTGCTAAGATGTGGAGGACAGGTAGTTCTGATTAGCTTCCCACCTCAAAATTTACCCTAGCAGAAATGTTAGAGACAAGTCCTCTAACTGGAAACAAATAAATCCAGACATTTTAAGCCTAAATACAAACAAAAATCAGTGTGGTGTATTGGAGACAGAGTGTCAGACAGGGACTGAAGGGACCTGGCTTCCCATTCATCTGTGAAGCTCATTGGATGGCCTTGGGCTAATCAGATCCTTCTTCCTCACCCGCCTCACAAGGCTGTTGTGAAGATCAGATTGGAGGCAGGACTCATATGTTCTTTTGAGAAGTTTGGAGAATGGATAGCTTTACAACAGGCAATGAATCAATAAATAAAACGCCTAACCTCTATCCTTTAAACACCTATAGCAGGGATGGCAAAACTGTGGCCCTACAAATGTTGTTGGATGCCAGTTCCCATCAGCCTCAGCCAGCAAAGTCAAGGATGATTGTCCCAGGTTCTCTTCCCCTGAGTGAAAGGATTGGTGGATGCTTGCAAACTGCAGGACAAAACACTGTTGAGAGGTATTACTAGCCTTCTGATGCTTTATGTGTCAGAAATGTATTGCTTAGAAGAGCTTTCACCATTCACTCTTGTCTTACCTTCACATCTTTAACATTCATCCTTGTCCCTTCCTTCCCAACAAAGATGTCATCGATGTCGACAAGAATGTATCTATCCAAGGACAATGTAAGCCTCTTCCCTGACAGGAAGGAGATGGCATCTATAAAAATGAGTTTGTGCAGCCAAAAGTTCAAATTGTTTCCAAAAAGAACTCTTTGAATCCCATCATGGAGCCCCAGGTCCTGAATCACTGTGGCATAGAGAGAAGCCTTAGGCAGTGATACTGGGAATGGTTTGGAAGCTTGAAATTCTGTTAAAAGCACTGGTTGATAAGTGGAGTGATTATATTGGAAAATGGTCCAGTCTTCACCAGGTAATGGGCCTTTCTCAACCCTTGGGGCTTTGGTAATGTGAAGCAGAGGAGACTGGGGGTTTACTAAGCAGTTTTGCAGAGCGGCATTATTGTAGAGATGTAATGGAAATCCTTTGAGTTTAGTGCTCGACAAGCTGTTCTCATTGGCTTTATGAAAACCAATTATGCTAACACTGTATTCCACACAGTATTTTTCCAGGAGTTCTCTATTCCATGAATCCATGGAGGTGTACTTCAAAATATTTTCATAGATTACAAGGATGTATTTCCCTTTGCCATTGTCTGCCAGTGGAGGAAGGTCCCCTTTTCCTGATGCAATCACCATCTGAAACTGAAACCGACTTGACTCCAGAATGGCTATGATGTCTTGGCCGAGCTGAGAGTACTGGCTCTCCACAAAGAGCAGCACAGTCGGGTCAGTCCTAGATGGATCTATGGGCTTCACCGTTTTAAGCTCCATTGACCTGTATGGCAAGAGTTTAAGATCCTCACACTCCGCCCCTCCTGTGGTATCAATGAGGGCTATTTCCTGCTTGTGACCTGTATACAAGTAATAAGCAGAAATGACTATGCTCGCTAAGCAGAAGGTGGCTAAGAGAACGACCAATGTTCGAAAACTTCTACGAAGCTTCACAATAAGATTCATGTTTTTTGCAGCACTTTATGTTTGTTCATTTAGTTACTAAAAAAACAACAATTGGCTTCTTCCTTCTAAAGTGCCATTATAAACAGAGCAAGTGATGGTGTCAGTACCACTCTCCAAACGTTCATGTGACCATTGCAATGCATTTATAAGGGGAGTGTTCAAAACTATGAAACTCTCAGAGCTGGAAGTCCAAAGAGTTGGAAATCTATATTGGAAGTCGTCTTCACTGAATGCGCCAGTTGCCAATAATCAATGGAGAAGACAATTAACATTATCTGCAACAAAGTGAGAAATTAGAGTAGGTTAAGAAAAATCCATACAGCAATTAAAATGTGTTAATTAAATAAGCTAGTCACCTTTAAAAAAAAAGTTCTATTGATTCCACCATAGATGACGACAGTGGGATGCCTTCATAGTGTCATTTAAGTGTGGAAAAATATTTATAATTTATCATTATTATTATTATTTTTTAAATGCTATAGTAATTAGAGTTGGAATGAATCGTGTTACAAAAAAGCAGAATTAAGGTTAAGATAACTTCACTTTAAAGGTTAGTTGCAAGCAGAATGATGGCAAAGAGGTATTTTAGGTTAAGGTAAATCTTAACCAAACATTCAGCAAGTGAAATCTTTGGGATTTTTTGGTCTTGCTCTCAGAAGGGTCATTTGCATTATAGCAAGGCTGCTGTCAGATTCTAGACAACAACAACCTATATCTGTTTTGGAGTGGTGGGGTGGAATGTTTATGTTTCTTGGCACCCATATCAATTTTTTTAAGAGTCCAGGTGACTGGGAGAATGGAGACTGGTTTATAGCTTGGCCTTCACAATTCATGTCTTACCTCTAAGATCAGTAGGTGGAGCAGCCTTGATAAAATGCTGGGGGGGGGGGATACTTGTTCCTTTCACAGAAGTCTCTAGTCCCTTTTAATGACATGCTCCAATCTATGGGCCAGATAATTCAACCGCATATACAGCAGGGCCTGTTCTCTTCAATATTCTGAACTGCCAAGCATGTGCTATGTAGGGCTGGCCCAAGAGAAATTGCTACCTGAGGCAAAGGACAAGATATCACCCTCCCTCCCATGTAGATGGCCTTGTAGCTGAACCTTATTTTAAGACTGGCCATAGGGCATCTTCTTCCACTGCACATGAGGACAGTAGACTAGCTTAGGAAGCACGTGGCAAATGTCATCCTAATGCTGTAGCAGAGCCAGCCCTGGCTCTGGGAAAATAAAATAACAGAATTGTAGAATTGAAATAGGCCACCAGGGCAATCTAGTCTACACCCCTGCAATGCAGGAAACTTTTGCCCAATGTGGGGCTTGAAACCGCCACCCAGAGATTAAGAGTTTCATGCGTTGCCGACTGACTACCCATAGTAGTTTTCTGTTTAACTTCAATGAAGTGTATTCATATCCAGTGCTTTGTAGATTGTTACCCAATGTCATAAGCTTGGTCTTAGATGCTGTGATACATCACTTGGGCCACCTTGCTGCTGCTTCTTCTCAATCATTAATGATGACTTCAGTCTTCTCCATGGAAATCCAGCATACCCCACCCTCCATTTGGAGAGGTCTGACTCGTGGCAATTATAACTGCGATGTTTTTTTATAGGTCAAGCTTCAATCTTATACACATATACTTGGAAACAAGGCTGCAGACCTAACTATACTTACCTGGGAGTAAGCTTGCTGTATTTAATAGGACTTCTGAGTAGGCGTGCATAGGATTGTTAGTTCATGGAAGTCAGTGAGTCTTACTTTTAAGTATACATGTATATGATCGATTTGGCAGGCCCCCCGAACATGACAATTGAGTAAATATAGAAATGAGAAATTAATGATGTTAAAATGGATATTTATATAATACTTACAGTATGCAAAGTGCTTAACACTCTTAACCTTGCTCAGCATTAGAATGCTATTGATTACTGCTCCCATACTACAGGTGGAGTATCAAGGATTAATATGTTTTCTAGATAAGGCTTCAAAAGCAGAGACAATATATAAAAATGTATAACTGGAATATTAGAATGTATAACTGGAAAGTCCCCCCCCCCAACAAAAGCCTACTAAAATGTAATGATACATATAGCCAGTTTACTGCGCCTATCATTTCTACTACTGATATTACTACAGCTAGTAACAGTTCAATTGCTGCTTAATTACTGAGATCATAATCATGATTAAGCCAATGTTTATAGATTTCTTGCTTAACTGTAATGTTTCAGATGCTTCCTGCAAAGCGATAAGGCTCTAGACAGATACAGCAGATCATGTGAAATTCTCCACAAGAGTTCATTGCAGTTTTGAAGCTCTGGTGACACTGATAAATCACTGCAACTTCACTTTTGGAATACATCAAATATCACACACACATCTTGGGCTTTACAATCTCATTAGGGTTATTCACTGTCCCTAAACAAATCAATAAGTGGTCCTTACAGCAAGCAAGAACAAAAAAAAAAACCTTTTGAATTTTTGCTACCAGAAAAGGGGGGGGGAGGGGGGAAGTAGAGCATTCTTAGATGAAATCTCATTTGTTTTCATTCCAGTTATATATTTTTCAACACTAGAGGGCAATATGTTCCCATTTTTCCTTCATACAAGAATTGCTATCACCTCTTTTACTACCAAGACAGCTTACAAAACAAAGGGCTTCGCAGTCAACCCCAGAGTCACAAGGATCTAAAGAACAGGTTTAAAAGTGGATTGGAGACTTTACTGCTAAAACAATATAATGTAAATTCTCATAGATAATATATTGCTGTCATATTAATACTTACAATATTTCTTACTTTGGACCAGAAGAACAGGTGAAATTAGAAGGCTGTTGTTTTCTCTCTTTTTGTCTTTCTTTCTCTTAAGGTGAGTTGGGCACCAGAATTCTAAGCTATGAAAATAATATTTGGTGAAAAAGAAAATCTGTTTTGGATTAATTTATTGATAATATAGCTAACAAAATCCCAATCATGAGGAAACATCTTGACAGATGCAGGTTTATTTTTAAATGCTCTCCTTCTGTTTTCTAATTTTGGAAATATGGAGGCCAAACTTATTCTGCTCTGTTTCAAAGCAGCTCATGGCACAAACTAGTCAAAATTAAGTACATTTAAGTTCTGTTCACATCAATGAAAGTGTTAATGATATGCTTAAAATCTCTCATTAGATTTAATGGGATTTTAAAGCACTTAACTTTGGTGGGGTTGTATCTATGATCTGTAAATTAGTACGGCTATAGCAGGGTGATATTGAAAACAATGGCAACTTGTGACTGAAAACATAATATTCCTTGGAGTTATGAACAATATAGAAGATAGAAGGCCCTCCCCTTTTCTCTCTCTTCTCTCTTGACCCCCCGTTCTCTCTTGATTGCACAACATACACATTTCTCTTTGGAGAACTGTATTACAAAACTCAGAAAAATGCTAATTTCAAAGGCCAGCTGTGTTTATATTTGTGTATATTTAAAGGAAATGACAATTACACATTTTTCATCTTTATAGTGAGGGGGTTTCTTGTCTATCAGTTTCACCACTGTTTTTTCAAGCCACTGTAGTAGAAAGAAAATAATGTCTAATACTGTATTATTGTTTAAGATGGGACAATTTTGTGCAAAGATTGTGACAGACAGCAGTGAAATGGACAGTCTCTTCCTTCCACCAGTTACATAACAAATCGGAAGAAGCTCCTTCGCTTTAATAGCAAAACTTACAATGGGCTTCAAAATCAAAACCCCTAGTCAATTTCAACTCTACGACGAAAGGAGCAATTCCTTCAAGATGGGAATTTACTTCAGCAGTTTTCAGTAAGCTATGTGATCTAGACACTATTTATAAACTTCCTGTCCTTCTTAAAACTTTGATGATATCTCAAGAGCCAAATGCAAAGCAACCACTGTTCACTCACTTCTCAGATTTAATGGGCGAAAGAGTGGAACTGTTCGAATGCTATTTCTGAAAGAACTACTGGGCAGTTTTCCTCTGAGTATCTGTTTATGGGAATCGCGGGTGGGGAGAATGCAATTGCACTTGGGTTCCGCTCATGGGCTTCCCATAGGGTCACTCTGAAAGCTGGATGCTGGATGAGAAGGTCCAGCAGTGTTCTTATGTTCTCATCTTAACATTGTCCCTTGACCTCATTGAACTTTGAACCCCAGAGATGACATCCCTTGGTGAAACTGGCTCCCTTAACACCATAGGTATCATGCTCCTCAGTGCCTGTTGAGTGTGCAGAGTAGGAGCCGATTCATTGTTGGTGGAGTTCTAGGCTCTAGGCCAAAGGACTATCCCTTTAAGGCTTCAAAAGAGGTGAGTGGACAGAACTTAGGAGAGATAAAAGGCTTCAGTTTAACCCCAGACCTCGCTGGAGCCAGTTGTCTGCTTTGAGATACCCAAGATCCTGCAACTTTAGATCGACCCTAATCTCTACTTCCTTGATGAAGCGTTCATCATATCCCATGGACTTTTGTTTAGGACAGTATATCAACACTGCATATACTTTCTCTTTATATAGGGGTGATGCTAGTCATGTGGTTGAACTAGCCAGAGGCCACTGCATGGAATGCATGCAGAGAGAGCTTTGCGGCTAAAATTTGTCTCTGCTGTTAATGAGCAGTTATGGATTCTTCCATGCATGCCTGTGCCACACATTGCCTTCCCTGTCTCAGATTCTCAATGCTTATCTTCTCAAGCCTGGACTGAGGATGCAGTTGAGCCGCCAAAGACAGAAGGATGCACAAATGAGGACCTTTGGGGAGATAGATTCTGTTTCCTGTTATTATTTTTTTTACCATTGTGAATGTTTCATTATATAAGGACCGTTGTACCGATTATGAGCATTTATAGCAATTATTCTTGAGAGACAGCAAAGTGCAAGGCTGCAGACTACATCTCTTTGTCAGAGGTAATAGCAGGTCTTCAACAAAGTTTCACTCAGAGTAGAAACATTAAATTAATAGACCTAACTTAGCCATGTCAGCGTTAACTGGGATGTAGCGTTAACTGGGATATGCATGTGCAGAATGAGGTCTGCTTGCACACCAGGATTGCTCCCCTACATTTCTTCAGCAGGTCCCCCCAACTCTCCAGAGCTAATTTTGGGAGCACAGGGTGCAGGTGGAGGAGAGGCAGGACCATCCCATTGCATGAGAGAAGCTTGTTCCATGCATGCAACAAGTTAGCTGAATCCAGCCTAATGGGTCTACTCTAACATAAAGTTAGTTGAATGCCACCATGTATGGCAGCTGTTCCCAGAGGGTTGGCTATGGGTCCATGTGGCTCTCATATTGACTAAACTGTATTTGAAGTGTGTATTTGGGTGTGTTTTGTAGTTTGTGACAGTAAACCTGTTGAAGGTTTGGTGCCAGAGATCGATGGGTGATGAGCAGCATCTGGCACAGAGCACAATTCTTTCATCTCTGGGTCTTTCATTATAAAAAGGACCCAGTCCCATGATTCCCTTTTATGCCCATGCTCATGTTTCCAGAATTTGCAAATCTAATGATTCTGTTCTGAACCACTTCTCTTCTCCTAAGTAATATACAGACTGAATACTGAAACAAAACTGTGGCCAGCGCCTAGACAGTTTCCAAGATACTACAACTCAATACATTAAAGTGTATCATTGGGATTTGAAAATGGGTTTTGGCTACATTTTGGACCATGTGTCAAGTCATTGCTCTGAGCCAATTTGATTTAATTGAATTTTGCAAGTAACTTTTTTTTTGTGATACACTATCAAATGCTTTTTGGTGGAGTCCATATATATTACATTTACAGCTGTTTTTGTACTGCTGCCAGCAACACAATCAAGTTTCTGAGGTATGATTTGCTTTCCTCTTTCAGCCAGGAGACCTGCATTAATGCAACATTAAGGTAGCTCTGTTAAAAATAAAAAGAGCCGGGTGATGCAGATACAGAGGCTCAAACAGCAGCATTAATATGCACAGATACTCAGTGGGTTTTATGGCGCACAGCTGGTGACTGAACAGCGATGGTAAACTAAAAGCAAAACAGGGAAAATATTATCGATGTGATAGATAACTCTTTTATTTTATTTGTCTCCCACTCCTCATTTCTTTACTTATCCTTATCCGTTGCTTTTGTATCATACAGTACTCAAGACCGCAGTTAACCACCTCTCTGTAGCCAGGTCTCCTGGGACTAGATAGCATATGATGCCACATATCCTCTGCTGGGATATGATATAAATCTCCTTTCCCCTGCAAGCTCTTTGCATATGCCAGGGTTTACAAAGAGCATGGGATTAGAGCCAACAATAAGTGCACATTTCCATATCACTTTTGTGACTTAAAAAATAATCCTAATGAAACTGCATCTGCATTTTAATGCAATTTTTACTACTTACATTTTTTTAAATGCAATTTTGCGTATAAAGACATTTCTGCAAAGCAATTTCCCCTATTGTAATACATTTGTATGTTATTTTCTCTAGCAAGTATTTGTATGTAAATAAATTTTTATTTATACCCCGCCCTCCCTGGCCAAGACCAGGCTCAGGGCAGCTAACATAAAATATCAAATACATTAAAACACAATCAAACAATTGATTAAATTACAGCTTAAAATTAGAATCAGGATAAAATTAAATGACTGCCCATGAATTACAACCATAGGGGTCGGGAACCTCAAATATTCATCAGGGCCAGCTATCCATGTTGGTCCCACATAAGCCGATAAAAGGGCCAAAGAGGTAACTTGCAGGGTCCCATAGAGGGGGGTCAAACTGGGCCCGGACCGAAGGCCAGGCGGAACAGCTCCGTCTTGCAGGCCCTGCGGAAGGATGTCAAGTCCCGCAGGGCCCTGGTCTCCTGTGATAGAGTGTTCCACCAAGTTGGGGCCAAAGCCGAAAAGTATATTTATATGCACACTTTTTGAACACATTACTTGGCTGGAGAACTGCATTGCGTAATTTGTTTCAAAGACCGTTGTGTTTTGGTTTGCATATGAATTTGGAATGTGCACTTCCCAACCCAGCATGCTGGGGATCTGGTGTGCAAACAGAGCTCTGTATTACCAGAAGCTGTCCTTTTATCTCCTAAGAGTTGTGGACTATTTGGGGTATATGACAGGAATCCCCACATCATGGAAAAGAAAGAGCGTCATCTCAGATTTCAAGAAGTTCCGCTGTGCACATAGGAACCCTGCAAAGTTTTGGACCACACACACAACATCCAGCAGCAATATGTCATAATAGAATGTTTTACCAAGGAATGTAGAATATTTGTGATAGAGATGATATGCACTTAAAGTTAAGCTGCACATGGAACAATTCATGGTATTACTAGACCACTGTTGTCTAGTCCTTTGTAGCCAGTTTGGCTATCTCAGCCCGATTAGAAAATCAGGATGTGAGATAGGAAGAGAAATATTTTTCCATACATTTTTTCTCCCCTCTCTACAACACTCCAGTGTTTTGATTTATAGTTGCTTTAGAAAAAGAAAAATCAGATTCAAGAGACATATGTCTTGTTTGACCATTGTGGATTACTCTTAAAGTGCAGGTTTGCAGGACTCCTTCTACTTAAACTCTTCAGAAATCATACCTCATTAATGAGGTATAAATTAACTTTTGCTGTGTGCATAGCTTAATACCATGCACTCCACAGGTGTATCACAGGAAAGAGGTGGTAAATCTGAAGTCACAACCAGCACTGTGATACACAGGATAAATAACCACCACCACCACCACCACAAATTTCACTTTAAATGTTCTAAGCATTGTAAAGAGATAAAAGGCCACGTCACTCACTGCAAACTCAGACTAACCTTCCCACACCATATATTTAAAGCACAATAAAAACACATTGAAAGCATCTTGGGAACTGTAGCTTGTTAACTGTAGTTCTGTAACAGGAAACAACAGTCTCCAAGAATCTCTGGGGGAAAGCTATGTGTTTTCAATGTCTTTTAAATGTATGTGGTGGATGTGATCTCATGATACAAAAGGGGGGAAAATGGAATGATAGGGGAGAGGAAAGCAAGCATTAACACAGGGTGTTTTTTTCTGGCAGGGAGGGGGAAACCGGGCTCCTTCAGCTGCTCCTTTTTCTGGTCGATAGATTTTTTAAAATAACCTTTGTAATGTGCCTTATTTCACTTTCTGGTTTTGTATTTCACTGTCTTGTGTTTTTAAGCTTCCTGGTGTGGACTGCACTTAAAAAGAGAGCCTGCCAATGAGTTCGTGATGATAGATGGGCCCATACTGATCTCCTTGCCATGGTGGTCTTTCTGGGAGGCAGCAGGTGCAACTTCCCAGCGACTCTTGGTCCCCTGGCCTGGAGTGTATTTTCCTCCTGTTCTGCAGACCCAGGGCAAGAGATAAATGCCAAGAGTTGTATAGATGTGGAAAGAATAAGTGAAAACTTCCCTAAATCCTGGGTTGTAATACGAAGGCATTTGTCTGATATTCAACTAAGCCAAAATCATGGTCATAAATTTTAATGGGTCTGTTCTAAGTAAAACTGAGCTGAATACCACCCTTTTAGATTACATGCATTTTTACATTTCTTTAGTTGATTTCACTTGGCTAAACAAAATGGGAACTGGCAATGTAACAAAATCCTAGTGCCTTTGAAGTAACGGATTTGGAGCGTGCATCATTTTCTGTGTGCACATTCAGGACTTGCTTGCCTTTCTGAATGTAGATAAAACTCATGACAATGTTGGGGAAAGCTACTGAAGTTCATTGATGTGCTTTAGCACTCGAAAGACTAGCTCAGGTTAAATTTGCCATTCCTTTAGAAGAGATTTGCCGATGATTACCAAGGTGTTCCAGCTCTCAGCACATGTGTGAATCAGCGCATGAATTCTACTGCCTGGCACTTTTGTGGTGCACTAGAATCTTACAGTGTTCCATTACATGCTGTCTATGTATATGACTACAGTGGTCTGTAAAATGGTTGGGGCAGCAGGGATATAAAAGTCCACAATGCACTAAAAATATCACAAATGCAGCATGAATGCAAAACTCCACAAACCACTAAACATTTATGGTAGCAAAGAGATTGCATTTCCCTTTACAGCATAAAGTTTCTGGAACTTCTACAAACAGTTCAGCTGTGTTGTGTTTCCAGGGTTAAAGCTGCTGTGGCATTCCTGCCCCCCCCCCCCCCCGGAATGCTGACACTATTTGAAACATCTTGCAATGGTTGCTTGAATACAAACACAAAGCAAATTAAAAGGATTTCTTTTTAATTAAAACAACAACAACACACTGATAGTGAACACAGAATACAGTGGGCCTGGATTGGGTTCTGCTCTCGGTTGTGTTAGATAGCCGAGATTATTATTTCTTTGTCTTTCAAACTGACCAATTTGTTCATGGAGCAACAACCCCATTTTAAAAAAAGCAAAGTTTGGTTCTGTCATATGCCCTTTTTTGAGTAAATCCCATGGAAATCAGCATATGGAAAAAGATTACATTATGCATGAAAATCCATGTTGGTTTTGCAAGAAAAAATAACTGAGTGGGATACTAGAGTCCTCCACAAGAATTTTTTTTTGGGGTGGGATTTTACAAAACATTTTGAATTCCAGCACAGTATTATTTTACGCCTATTGTTTTATGAGAACCACTTTATAAGCATGGTGGTGTAAGAAATTGCTACATAATAGGAGGTCTAAAGTCTTATTAAATGATTGAATGAACTCTTGCACTTTGAAACAAACCTGGGTCCTCTGTCCTCACTGATTTCAGTAGGTCTGAAACCAGATAAACTAATGTACTTCCACTTCAGTGATTTGTAGAGAGGGCTGTATGAAAAATTCCCTATACATTTATTTATTTATTCTAATGTGTACATCTGTAAATACTTTAAGATTATATGCATTTTTATATTACTTTGGTGGTTTTTACATGCTCACATGGGTATTGATGAGCCTGGATAGCTCAGTTGGTTAGACCATGGTGCTGATAACGCCAAGGTTGCAGGTTCGATCCCTGTATAGACCAGCTGCATATTCCTGCATTGCAGGGAGTTGGACTAGATGATCCTCAGGGTCCCTTCCAACTCTACAGTGCTATGATTCTGGGTAAGGGCAATGTTACAAAATGTGAGAATCTTTAAAGACGGGATATGAATACACCATATACCACCAACTTCTGTGTGCTGTAGAAGTGGCACATTCAGTACCTGTTGCCTTTTTCTAGCTATGATTGCTCTTACAATTACATTTCTATGCAATCCTTTCAACATAGCTTAGGTCAAGCAATGACTCGTTTTATGAAGAATTCTTTTGTGGCGCTAAGTGATGGAAATGAGGCAGGTACAATAAATGCACTGTTCTTTTTCCACCTTAAAATAAAAAAAATCCCTTTATTTATTTATTGCCTCAAACCCAAGGAGGTTTACATCGACATGACCAAAGTAAACTTACAGTAATATTCAAAGTGACAATTCAAAGGCAGTGATACATAAATTTCCAAAAAGTTAAAACATCCAGCTTCTCACATAAATGCATGATGTATGACCCACCATTAAAAACAACCCAGCAGATGAGAAAACATCACCAGCCAAATGCTTGGCAGTCAAGGACTGGTGCTGAAAAGAGGACCATGTTTATGAAAGGCAGCATCCCTGAAGAGAACACTCCATAATTGGGGGCCCACTATTAAGGAGTCCTCTGTCCTATAGCCACTCACTGTACTTTTGCTGGAGGATGGCCACCAATGATTTCCTAAGGGTCCAGACAGGTTTATGCAGAGAGATATGTTCTAGAAGGTATGGGTTTGTCAGCCACGTAAGGCTTCATAAGTCAAATCCAGCACTTTGAATTGTGCCCCCAAATGTATTAGAAGCCAGTGCAGTCATGCCAGAACTGGTGCTATAAGTCTGAACTGCTGGTCCTCATTAGCAATCTGTTTGCAGAATTCTGTACTAGCAGATGCTTCTGGACAGGCCCACATATAATACATTGCAGTACTCTAACCAGAAGGTTTCCTGAACACAGATAATTAAAACTAGGTTACCCACATACTGGCTGTGGCATTTTTAAAGGCACTCTACACTACAGGGACCACTTGGATCACCAATGATAGTGATGGATCCAGGGGTATTCTGCAAGCTGCAACCCTACTCCATTGGGGGGAGGGCAACTTCACTGAAGACCCCACTGGCACCACACTGCCAAAAATCTGCAGCCACCACCTTCCCATCAGCAGATGCTTTGGAGTGACATAGACTTCAGGGTGGCTAAATATGGCCCTTCAGATGTTGTTAAGACTCCAATCAGTCCTTACTCCTAGCATGATGGGAGTTGTAGTGCACATCATGTTAGACACCTCTAATTATATACCTGCTGGGGCTGTGAGAGTTGAAGTCCAACAAATCTGGAGGGTCACAGGTTTCCCATTGCTATGTTATATGTGAATTTACACTAGGGATGGAGGGGAAAAATTAATTCCATTTGCATTTAAAGGCAAACTGACCAAATTTGCATGTTTTAAAACAAAACAGGAACCAAAACCCAGCCAGTCTTCAAAATTTGCACTTCTCCAAATTTTGCAATGCTGTTCTGCAACCAAGTGTACAAACATGAATATACTAGGGTGAATATTGCATCAACGTGCATATACTGATGGAAAGAATGTAAAATAATGCAATATAATAGAGGAAATTAGTCTGCAAAAATGTGCATATTGGGATAAATTCACACTAAAGTGCTGATGAGTTTCCATGAATTTTTTTTTTAATGCAAACCGATGTGTAAATGTAGAGCACTGAACTCAAGACTGGGAAAAGGAGAAACAGAGAGAAAACAACATTGGCAGATTTGCCAGGCTCAACAGACAGCAAGCTTAAAACTCCCACCTCTTACAGTTCTTGCTCTGTAACTTATATGGGGGAAACGTCACAGGAAAGAGGGAATCTGCAGAAATTTGGCATCTTTACTTCAATATACATGGGCTAGGATCCAAAGAGACATTTTGTGGATATTTGTGCTTTTTCCAAACAACTTCTCCATATGCGAAGTTCTTCATCCTTCCCCCCCCCCTCAGTCTCCCCCACAAAGCAGTTATGACAATCAATGGATTAAGAGCAATGTGATGTTAGTGGACATCAGCACCTGGATGCACAACTCAGCCTTTGTTTTGTTCCTCTCCAGCTAGCTTGCAGAAGAATTTGTTTCACTAAAATGAATGAGGGTTTTGTGCATCCGGTTGCTAATTTTAAAACCAGGCAATCAAAAAATTGGTGGGAGGTGGGGAGGTTCACAACTACAGAACAATATCTATATCAGAAATCAAGCAGGGCACATTAGCCTGTTTATTTACTTATCCATTTAACTCTAGCCTGGTTTCCAGGTTGCACAAAGTAATAATGCTGCTTTATTCCTCGCTATTCCTCACAGTACTCCACATCTAGAGTACTGTGTACAGTTTCAGACATCACATATTAAGGATGTAGACAGCAGCAGGGGTGAGGCCACAATGCTGGCTTCTCAGCAGTAGGAGAGGCAAGCCAGAAGCAAGTTCAAGATGGTGGGGATGCACCAGTGGAGCCAATCCAGCATTCCCACTGGTGCACCTGCACAGCCCTGACCTCTCTGATGGCTGGCCCTTCCCTTCCTCTCTCCCTATTAACAACAGCAACACTGCTGCTGGGAAGCTAGAACTGCAGCTCCACCCTACTGGGTGAACCACTTCTGGATTGGTAGATTGGAACAGGTTCACTGGAGGGCAGCGAAGATGTGGAAAACAACTGCCCCCCAAGGGTGCAATTGAAGTGCTGGGGTGCAATTCAGGCTGTAGGCTGACATACCTTTATGAGAAGGGTACGGAGAGAGAAACATCTAACCTTCCTAGACTGTCCTAGTTGTGCAGACCTATTGACCTTCCTTCAGTGACACCATCAGTGCTGCTGACCTCATTTCCTGCTTCCTCTTCATCCTCACCTTGGAAGAAGAGACACCAAAGCAATCATAGCTCTTTGTATCTCCACCTTATTTAGACAGAACTAATATATTTCATATCAACTATGTATTTTCCTGAATACATTTTCTTTCTTATTTTCCAAATCCAGAATCTCATTGCGATTCTATCCACAGATAAAATGTGCTCCTCCAACTGGGATTCAGTTAAGTTTCCAAGCTGCATATTAACTCTAAACACCAACAGGGCGCAAATTATAGGAAGGTCAATTTCAGTTGAACATTAGGAGGTGCATCAAGCAGAGGGGTGGAGGGAAGATAGCCACATGTTTGGCATATGGGTTTCCTACACTGAGTTGGAAGAGATGTCCTGCCCTGCATGCCCCGCTCCAACTCTAGGGTTCTATGTGTTTCTCGCATGCGGGATTCTGTCTTTTAATTAACTAAGCAGAATGTGTATTTGTCCCCCAGGGGCTAAAAAGAAATGCTTGCTGCAGAGAACTGGCTGAGAAGAGGCTCAGACATATGGCTAAATTACCCCTCCAGGACAAGATACATCTTGCCAATGCAAGTCAGGATGCCTCATCCCCACTTGCTAACCTGTGCTTTGGGCCATGGGCTATTAGGCTTCTGGTTACTGCACACTCCTGCTGTCAATGTTTGTGCACATACCACACCCTATTACATTTCCAACTCCTTGAATGATAGAGGCATTCTGAGTGCATCAATATTGTGTTGGGCTGCTGCGTTTCCCAGCACACTCTGGGGTGTTATTAAAGGATGCCAAATGTTCTCCTTCACACATTCCGTGGCATTCAAGAGCTGATGCTTTGTTCTCCATCTCCTTGTCTATCAGGATTTGTGAAAACTGCAAAAACAACACTTCACTTGTCGCTTTGCACTTTAGACCGATTTCCCTAGCCACAACACACAGGTCAGTCTGTATTATGAACACTAAACTGCATGCAAACAAAGCATGTATATTGCACATCCTTCCTTCTCACCGCTTGCTGAAGTTGGTTCCTATTGAGCAGCCCTGAATGCCTCAAGATTCAAAGGTAAAAGTACACCACATTGTCAGAGTAGCCTTCCCACTATTCCAGCTATTATCTCACAAGGAATGGGGACTAGAATTTGTGAACAGAGCAGAGGCCAGTAAGGCTTACATGTTGCATCTTCATCTTAGTGCCGCTAACATCTGCCAAACTGTCAGTGTTCATCAGGCTGAAACTGCATTCCTAAACATCACTAGCAACACAAATATGGTACAGACGATCCTATATTAAAACTTAGAATAAAAGAATCATAGAGTTGGAAGGAACCCCAACGGACATCTAGTCCAAACCCCTGCAATGCAGGAATCTCAACACACAGTCCCCCAACCATACTAGACCCTGCTTAGCTTTGCAAACACACTAGCAGTTTTATTGCTGCACAATCTTCTGCATTATGAACTTTCCTGCTTGTTCTGCTAAGTGGGGCCCTGGACATCTGTCCCAAAGTTTAGCCCTGATGGCACCACTGAAAATGAAGCAGAGAGGGGCCTCCTATGGAAAGGGTTGTAGCTCAGTGATAAAGCATCTGCTTTGCATGCAGAACATCCCAAGTGCAACCCTTAGCATCTCCAGGACAGGCTAGGAGAGAGCCCTGTCAGAAATCCTGAGTAAAAAAATGTTCCCCACCCTTATTCTATGTGAACTGGAATATACACATGAATATAGCTGGTGTACCACTGACAAAGATTTCTGTGAACATGGGAGCTTGAAAAAATGCTACAGACAGAATCCACACATGCCTAATACTCATATTATGTTATGTATACTTGTGCATTCATAAGAAAGGTTGACAGAAAGACTCCCATAGCAGCCAATACCTCTTCTGAAAACAACCTGTACATCAGCTCCCCTTAAAAAGATGGGTAAAAAACCCCACTTCTCCAGATTTACAGTTCAGAGAAGGGGGTGTTTTCATGACCATCTACTATTTCCTGAACTTGGAATGCTTGTTGACCTACCGTATTTTCCCATTGTGTCTTTCTGTACCCTTTCACTTCCCAACTCAGGTTCTGCTTTCTAAGTCCAGCCTTTTTCTCAGGAAGTGGAGAAGAAACAGGTTGGTCTCAAAAATCTCTGGATCTGAGCCATCTCTAATGATGTGCTGCAAGAAAGGCAGAATGGGAAGCAGCCTCAGGTGGAACACCCTGAAGATGGCCCTCAGGCTATTCAGACGAATTTGGCGTCATATAATATTAATAGTCAGGAACACTTTGGGACCATTTTTAACAAGACAAGAAAACTGTAGATGTAACCTCTGCTCACTGTTAGTCATATTGAGATGGGGTCGAGGAGACGGCAAAATATGATCAGGAAAAGAAAAAGCTATTCTTTAGCTTTTTGATGCACTCATGGGAAAACCTGCCAAGCCTTCTAAAATGTTCAGTGGTGCAGGTAGGTAGTTTTAGACACTGGGCTGAGGGAAGATCCACACTGTACATTAAAAGGATGTTCAACACACATTTAAAGCACATGACTTACCCCAAAGAATGCTGAGAACTGTCATTTGTCAAGGTTGCTGGAAATGGCTGTTTTTGTGAAGGGAAAACGACCATACCCAAGATCCTTTGGGAAAGTTATGGGCTTTAAATGTTGAATATACTTTAAATGTATAGTGTGAATCTACCCTGGATGGCTTGATCCCCACCTATTTAAATTGAAATGTGAATACTTCAAAATGTGGTATACCATCCATACAGTTTTTGAAGGTCCTTCTGCTCATTCTGTCAAATGGGGCTCTGGTCATTGGCCCTAAAGCGTCACAGCAAATACAAATAGCACATTAGGGGAACATTAGGGTCACTGCAGATGGCATGTTCCACATGGAGGGATTGGGCACAAAGCCCAATGCAATATGGTGCCTCCTTTTCCAAGATACTGCTTTATGCATGACCCAATATTCAAGCACACACCATTGTGAGCATGAAACAGAACCGAGAATGAGACTAGTTAGGCAGAGAGTTTTGATTCAATATCGTATATCACATGAGGCACAAATCAGGCAGCCCTGCATCCCTTTCCTGACTCCTGTAAAACTGCATTGTTGCCATACACTCCTTGGGAATGGGGAGGAGAGGCAATTTTGTGGTGAGGGCTTGCTCCGTTCATGTTATTGAGTGGTCCAGCACTCACTCACTAGGATCCTTTGTGATGTGTGTGTGTCTGTGCATGTTATGTATTCAGTGGTCTGTGTTTGCCTGAGC
Source organism: Podarcis cretensis (assembly GCF_951804945.1). NCBI lineage: Eukaryota > Metazoa > Chordata > Lepidosauria > Squamata > Lacertidae > Podarcis > Podarcis cretensis. The sequence continues at coordinate 27,751,999 of NC_137178.1, forward strand.
TTGAGTCTGGACTCAGGATTCTGAGCCTCTGTGGTCTGATTCGAGACATGATATCCAATCAGAATATTTCAGGATTTGGGCCATTGCCATTGGCCCTTAAACTCTGGGTTATGAATTTAGACAGCCAATCCCATTGAGAGTGGGAGTGGCCCAGGCCTACAGAAATGTACATAAACAGTTGATTTGCCCCTGTTGCCCAGTTCTGTTAGTTCAATACAGGTTCTTGGTGTTATCACTGCATCTTGCTTCGTGGGAACCCACCTACACTTTAGTGCACACTGCATGAGTACTGCATCTCTGCAAACAGAGGATCCTGTGGATTCTTGCAATATAGTCCTCCCTCAAAGAGGGCACGTGTTGCGGTGAGACCTGGAGACTGACCTCCTGTGTTGTGGGTGGGTACATTGGACAGCCACAATACCTGATTGGTAGGTCCCTCATTGCTGGGTTTAATCTGGCCAATGGGGTGCAGTCTAAGCAGATTGAGGGACCTATATATGCCACTGCACATGACCCAGAGCTTCCTCTTTTGGCTCATGCATCGGAACACTTGGCTACCTCTCCCTATATTTAGGGTATTTTGCAATTGACCTTGATATGCCGTCGTGTGTTGTCTGTCGTTGGGACAGGGGCACGGCAGGAATTTTCCCCACTTGGCTGATTGGCTGGTGCCATTTGGGTTTCGCCTGCCGAGTAGCAAATCGTCACAACTTGTAAGGTTGTGGTTCAGGTGATAGGGATGGGAGAATGGTCTCGCCATCCCTATGTGAAGGGTATTGCGTTAAAGGAATCGAGGGACTCAACTTGGTTTGGTCCACCCCCAAGAGGGGGTTGTGCCCATGCCTGAATCCAGGGGAGCAACTGGGGAGTGGACATAGTCTGTTCCCAGCTTTCCACCTACCTCAGGTGTCCACCCTTGGCTGACCTATGCTGGAGCCCTGGGTCAGCGCTACCTGCTAGGGTGCAGGGAGCCAGTCGAACCATAGCCTGTGCAACCACTCACTTTCTGTAATAAATAAAGTTGTGGCCTAAATTCTGCCAAAAATCAAAACTAAAATTTGAGTCAAATGTGTGTTTCTTTAGGGGGGAGGTCTCTGGGTCTGAACACGCAAACAGGCCCTTTATACACACTGTGCCCACCGTAAACAATGGCCATTTCACTAGGACTTTCTTTATATGCTCCAGAAATACTTGGAGCCATTCTGTAAGGTAGGTCAGTATGATCAAGTCCATGTTACAGATAATAAACATGTATATAATGGATAGAGAATGGGTCAGGTGTGGCTGAGAGGTACCACCTTGCCAAAGACAAGCGAGTGAGAATGCAGGTGAGAGAACAATTGCCAGCACATAACCACATCAGACCAAACAAGCGAAGGAGCAGGATGATCCTGCATGGATATACCCACAGGTAAACATCTATTCTCTTAGCAAACTCCCAAGGAAGACTAACTTTACGCATTGGGTGGCATTCAACTCAGTGTTACTCAGAGCAGACTTACTGAAATGAATGAATCACTGAGTTACAGACGTTCATTTCAATAGGGCTTCTCTGAGTAAAACTGAGTTGAATACCACTCTTTATGTGCTAGATTAATGTTTTGCCATACTAAGGCACAATTTAACACCCATCACCTGCAGTCATGTATTTTAACAATTGCTCAGATTTTGGGTTAATATGCATGATATTCCTTTTTTTACACCACTCATTTTTATAGGTTAAACTCCATTCACTTATAAAATGATATTAAAGGATATTTGCGCTTCCTTTTTAAAAAATGGATATAACACTCTTCTGCATGTCTTTCACAATGTACTGTATAGGAGGAGGAATTTAAAATTATTATTAAGTACAGCTACACTAGCTTCTCATTAGGAGAAAAGGAACGCTTGCCAATATGAAATGGAAACTTTTCCGAGACAAAGCTAAGGTACAATAGTGTGCTTTTACATAATGTTTTAATGAAATTCAACCCAGAAAACATTCTTCTCAACAGCCATACCTGCCTAGTCTGGCTCAAAGCCAGATACTAACATTCTCATTTTCTTAGCTAAGGTTCTGCAGAACTTGGAAATCAGAGATGATGGCCCAGGCATCAATGAGCTACCCAGGAGTTCAGCTCTCTGCTGTGTTACCCAGCAGGAGCCCAGGGCTCTGTTATCCGTCCGTCCATCTACTTACCGACCGGTACCTACGCAAATATAGGTGTGTGTGTGTGTGTGTGTGTGTGTATAAAGTCTAGCAGCATTAGCCACCTAATCCCTGTACTGGCAGCCTAAAAAATTATTCATGACATACTTCCTATATTGCAGTCAGCTTGCATTTCCCTACATAAGAGATTATTTCCATGTAGGAAAATGATAAGATGTGAAGCAGCCCACCAAGTGTTAGATATTCAAATACTATATCCCTAGTAAATATGTTTGTATTCCAGTCCTTGAATCTATTTCTTTAGAAAAGGTTATTAAATGATAATTCATACTGTTGTAGACTAATTTAAGTAATCACTAGATCACTAGATTTTCATGCAAATCGGGGGACAAAAGTTCTCCTTCTCCCAGTTTGTGGAAGTGGGGTTGTAAAGTGAAGCATCAAATTGCTGAGAGCCACTTGAATTGCAGGTGGAACTGAGATTCTGACCTAACTCTGTCAATAATTTACCTACCAGGTATGGTAAATACTTGCTGTTAGAAAATGTTCACATTGGGTCAGAAAGAACATGCCTTTGCAATTCTCTGTTTCTTAGGCTGCAACCCTAACCCCACTAACATTGGAATAAGCCCCACTGAATTTAGCAGAATTTAATTCTGAGTAGATGGCTTAGGATGGCACTGTAGGGTATGCTCTTGCCCTGTAGCTATCCCAGGAGCATGATATGCTAAGGATTGCAACCAGGGGACTTATTTATTCCTTCATTGACCTCATTTTATTTTTATATGTGTTTCTCTAAGTGTTTTTGCTTGAATTTTTAACTCTATTTCAAAATATAATTCCAGGAAGAAGAAAAATCTGAAAGCTATCATTAGATTTGACATCTCTGTAATGTTGGAAACATTTGCTGAGTAGAATTTCTCATCCTGTCAGACAACTTTTGAGAAGTTAAGTTATAATTGACCTGGAAAGGAAAATTATTTTAGGAATACTGGATGTGAGCCAAAGGAAGCCTATACTTTCCAAGAACACTTTCCTAATCATTCCATGCACAAAGCAATTCTAGGCATGTCTACTTGGAAGTAAATCCCACTGAGTTAAAGGAGACATATTCTCAGATAAGTGTGCTTTGTGCTGTTGCCCAAACTTTCAGCCTGTCTATATATATTTAAAATGCAGGATTATTTCATGTAGTTTCTTTCTTTCTTTATAAGTGTGGTATGTACATTATATGCAATTTGTGTTTGTAGGTGTGTTAAACCTATGAAACAAATTTGTTCCGCGCAGTACGCTATTTTTCATTTCTTTCTAGATTTCACAGCAGCCTTGCTTCTGAGTAACAAATCTAGTATGGTCAACTTTGAAGGTTAGCAACTGGAGGAAATGCCCCATTTCTGCAGTAAGGCATGATCACTGAGAATGATGATAAGTTTGATCACTGAGACAATTATGACAATGATGCCTTGCCATTGTCAAACCATCCAGCAGTTATCACAGTGTTTATAGACCCATGAAGTTCTGATCAAAGTTGCTGGAGTTGAAATTGTGGGCTTTTAAAAAGCCTACATACAGACCACTTGCTTGTCATTAACTTTGATTTCCCTCTCTATATACAAATATATAATTTGTATATAGAGAGGGAAATCAGAGTTAATGACAAGCAAGTGGTCTGTGACTCAGCCATTGCTATTTATATTTAAAACTAATTCACAGGCTTTGTTTTATTCTGTCAGACTGATGGGACAGAGGGGAACTATTCAGTAGCATTATAGAAAGCCCTCACCCTGTGCCAGGTTGGCACTGAATTGTGAACATTTGCCTTTCTGGAGACTATAAGACATTACACATGTGCTGATAATCAAAGAAGCCCTGAGCTTAAAGAGTGAAGGATAACTTTTAACATTTCTGCAGAGAGCTCAGCTGGTGAAATAGACAGTTTCTCTGACAACATTTAGAAAATTTGCAAGCAAAACTTTCCCCTTGTCTTCCACAAGACTTTGGCTTATATCAGCCCCTTTACTCTACCAGAGCTCCATTAATGTCAGTGAAACTGCTTTCAAGTAACATATTGGTCTTGGGCAGCTTTACACACTGCCCTGAACAGATGAATACAAGTCTTCCTGATTCAAAAGTTTCCTCTGTGTTTAGCTTTTGGAGAGTCCAGGATCTTCTGCTGTGAATTAATTTCTTCCTAAGTAGTCTTTGAAAGAGGACAGTTCTAAAGCTGCAGTCCTGTGTCCACTTACCTGGGAACAAGCACCATGCAACATTTCATCATTTACTTCTAAGTAAACACGCACAGACTGCCTGAGTAACAGGATCCAGGAATAAAATATTACTTTGCTTGGACTCTACACTTCTAAGGCAATGTATATTAAGGGACATAGAAGCAGGTTGTATGGGAAACATACAACACAAGTGGCTGTAGCTGCCTTGACTTCTGGCTTATGTGAAGAGTATGAATCACTTCTAGGAATGGCTCTGTTTTGAGTACTTCTTCCTGGCAGCAGTGTGACTGGGAGCCAGAAGATAAAGCAGCTAGGATGCCCTGTTTTTCTTGCTGTAACTCTAGAGCAGAAGGCACTTTCTCTTCCAGTCTCATTGCACTCCCGCCCCCGGCCCCTGTTTTCTCCCATACTTAAGCAATTGGTAGTTGCAAACACAGAACAATCAGTCTCTCTTAAATGTCCCGGACAGATGTTGTTCAACTACAAAATCAGTGGAACAGAACAAATTTGCCTGGGCTGCCTTCCTCACAGATTAGTTATCAAGGGAAGAGCTTTAAATGGTTCAGTTTAAGGATCATCCCAGATAATCATAACCTTTTGATCTGCCTTCCTTGCCAGGCTTTTAATAGTCTCTTCTGTCAAAAAGTGTGGGGCAAAGAGCATGAAGTGCAAGTCCAGACTAAGATCCTCAACTTCGTTCCTCCCATCCCATTTCCCACTGTTTTCTAATTTGCTGCTAACTTATTCTACCCTTCTAACCTCGAGACAGACATCCATCAACAATCACCACAGTTATGCCTAGTGGATCGGAATACTTCAGCTTTGAAACCTGACTGAAAAGCATTTGGGTTTGTTTGGTTATGCTCCCCAGTTTCCCCACGTTAGACTTTATGAATAGTGGGTGTTATTTGGCCATTTCCTCCATTCCACCAGGCTTCATATATACTACAGAATTATGTATATACATGCAGTTATTCCATATGTACACATGCACACCATATGTTTACAAGTAAACACACACAAAACTCATCTGAAGCTATGCTCTGTGCACAGTATGGCGCAACTTACCCAAAGATAATTTATTTTCAAGTAACGGTCCATGAGGGGAAAGGGGAGTCTGGTGTTGAGACGTCTTCATCCAGTTCCCGGCAAGGCAGGAGTTGTTCCTTTATTTGCGAATATCATACCCACTGCTTGAATAGTATCCCGGGAAGACTCCTTCTGCTCTGCTCCCTGTCCGTTGGATTCCTTTGGAAGAGTCACATTTTATTTATATACACACAGTCCTTTTCGGAATAAGCAGCCAGCTGGAATGATTCAAACCTCTGTTCAGCACACCGTTAAAATGCAGCTTCCTTTTCGGACATAGGAATTACACCAGGGAGCAGTCACCGAACAGCAAAGAGGCAATGAGAACTACTTAATCACCCGAATACCAGCTGCTGCTGCTGCTGCTGCTACTCTGCCTCTTTCCTAGCTGTGCTCTTCTCTTTCTCCCTCCCTCTCCGCTCATGTCTACAGAACTATAAAGGCGGCTTTGGAGGATTATGATTGGCAGAAGCAGCCAATTCCTTCAGCTAATCATCCTCAAGGTTTTCAAGGACTAGAAGCTGTTGTGATGTCATTCAGACAGTGTGGGGTTACACACAAACACATTCCAGCAGAAGCTAATTCAGAGATCAGCTGCATTCCGCTCACACCCTAGTGATTGATTAGCTGCTCCTGGAGGATTTGCATAATCTGTCATTGTACAGTTGGGCCATCTCCTTTATAAACCTGGCCAAATTAAATCCAGGAGTGGAAATGCCACTGGCTGCTTTTTGACACCTGCAGCCAAAGCTGTGAAAATAAAATCACAGAGAAATGGGGGCGGGGGGGGGGGAGAGAGAAAAGTTTGAAGAGTGATTTCCCGACCATCAAAAAGACAGACATGAAGGATTCTGGGGTGGGGAAGGAGGAGAGGAAAATCGTAAGACAGACAAGGTCTCACCCTTCCAGCACAGAATTCATAACGGTATTAGGACCACTTTAACCCAGAAATGTCACAAGGCTTGTAGGTTTAAAAACAAGGGGCGGTCACGCACCTCCTTTTCCATGTATTTTCCGTACTGGGGGGGAGGGAGTCAAGTTTTGATTTGAGAAACCCCAATTTCCTTGATTCTGATAAATTAAATGCACATTACATTTATTTATTTATTTTAACTATTCATTCTGGTGCCCACTGTGCTTGCTTAGTAGAGAGCAAGTCCTATTGAAATCAGTGGGATTTGCTTCTCAGTAAAAAAAAAGGAAAGGATTTTGCTGTGATGAGCAAGAGCAAAACACTATTGGACCAAGAAATTCCACACCTGGACCACTGATGATCTAGATCAACTGCCCCTTCCTTAGCTATGGAGATTCACCAGATGCTTCCCAAACACTTTCAAGTAAATCTTCTGAATCCTAAGGATTAGAAACTTTAGGATTTTGTTCTGTTCGTTTTTTTAAAAGGAAGGACCAAATTTTAAAGATGCCCAATTTTAGTATAAGTCTGTCTCTCTATCTATCTATCTATCTATCTATCTATCTAACTATCATCTATCTATCTATCTATCTATCTATCTATCTATCTATCTATATCTATCATCTATCTATCTATATCTATCTATATCTATCATCTATCTATATCTATCTATCTATCTATCTATCTATCTATCTATCATGGATGGATAGGTAGGTAGGTAGGTAGGTAGATTTTGTATGTGCTATACATTAACAGGTTTTGTTTCTCAAATATCCTCCTTTTTGACTGTTTCAGTCAAAAGTACAAATCATTCCCCCCCCCCCCAACAACAATAAAATGCTACTCAATAACAGTGTTATCTGGCAGCTTACAAATAATACCAAACCATTTTTTTTTTGTTTGTTTCATCAACCATTTTTAGGGAACAAATTTGATTCAGTCCTGGTCATTTGTTCAGCATTTTTGGATTTTATATTGGATTTTTTATATTTTATGATGTTCCAACGATTTTATTGTACACTGCTTTGATACTTTCCCCCTATGAGTTGGCAGTTTGTAAATACTCTTATAAGCAAGCAAACAAAGAAACAAGTATATGAAATATGAAAATATAATAGTCACAGAACAATAAAAGCAGCAAACTAATTCCAGCATACAAATTCCAGTCACAGAAAGTAAAACAAGGTAGTGTCTCAAATATGCAGAAAGTAAAACAAGGTAGTGTCTCAAATATGCAGCAGCAGAAATAATTCCTGCCATCACTTGTGTCTGTTGGTATTTATTAAATTTATATCCTGCATTCCCTCTCAAAGGAGCACAAAAATAATAAAACAATACCATTAAAAATAAAATATTTTTTAAAGTTAAAAATGTCTTACAAACATGTAAACAATCACACACTCTCACAGTTAATAATTTAAAGGTCACCAGGAACAGGAGACGACACACATGGAGATAAAAATAAGAAAATTGGATATGGAAAACTTGGGTTCAAATTCCTTCCAGTCCTAAACAGCCAACACCAGGCCTCCATCTTTCAGCTTCAGTTCCCATGACAACAGAAGCATTGTGGGAAATACAGCAAAGTGCTCAGAAGTACTATATACATGACTAGTAACAATAATCACCCTTGGGCTGCTGTGTCATTTGCTCACCGCCTGTCTCATACAGGTGAATATTAGCTGAACTCCACACAAACTGTTCCTTTTGAACAGAACATTGCACTTCAGAGCACAGCAGCAGCTTTGTTTTAAACTGTGTGGCTGAAGAACAGATGCCTCTGTGCCAATCATCCTAAAAATATCTAGCAATTATCCTCGGTATTACCCTATATCTAAGGTAATCTCCAACCTCTAGTGCAATATCTTATCAGTTGTTTATTGCATTTTCCTTACGGGTCCCTCTCCCCATCCTTCTGGTGATCATGGAGACATGAAAAGACCTGCCAAAAAATGTGTGAACAATGACAGCATTTTCAAAGTGATCAAAGTGGAGCATCCAATGCATTCCTCATTCCCAACTGCATAGCATTGTCCTTTTATTTAGAAAGCAAGCGAGCAAGAAAGAAAGCAAACCAACCTGTCATTGTTATCAAAAGGGATCTGAATCACAGGTGCAGGAATGAACGAAATCAGCACTTGTTATCTGGCTCAGTGATGCGCTTTTTCTGGAAGAGCTTTTCTTCCAAGAATAATTTCCTTAGGTGCACAGGGTTATATCTCAGGGAAATCCTAGTTGGGCCAGGGATGGCTTTATTGCCCTTATGTTGGCAAGTGACAGATGAAATCATTACAACAGGCACACATCAGCCTCCCTGTGTGTTGAGAACATCATTGGAGTCTCTGACCCCACTGTCTGAGATGAGTGGGGAGAGGACCTTCTCGGTTGTGGCACCCAGCTTGTATTCTCTTCCTAAGGAGGTTTGCCTGATCTGTACTGCATTCAGACAAATATTGCTTAATAAGTGAGAGCTGAATGAGCCCCCTGCTCCAAATGCAGCTGCTTCACTCCATAATTTTATTTCCTGGCTTGTCTTTTAAGCCATTAAACATAGTTTCTTGGTTTCGATGCAACAGCCTTCCTGTCTTCTTCCAGCAGTCATGGAGCAACTGCATGCGGGTATATGAAGCTCAGTCATATCTTAGCTTATTCAGCTAAGACTTGATCATCCAAACACAGTGCCAGGTAAAATACTTTAAGAGCTTGAAAGCGGGATATCTGAAGTATTACCTTCTCCTGCATATGTCTACCTAAGCTCTGAGTTCTGCTTCAGATATTTTGTTGTGGTTGTCCGGACCAACTAAACTGAAGCTGCCAGGGAGAGTGGCTTCTTGATGGTGACACCCCAGTTTCAGAAAGCACCCCACCCCAAGAGGTTCGTCTGGTGCCTTCTTTTTGAAGAAAATTTCTCCCAGGACTTTTTGAAAAATGTGGTTTTACTGATGAATTCTCCTGTTGGTTTATTCTTCTCTCTGCTGGAAGTTTTTAGACTGCATTGTTCTTTTACAATATTTCAGTTGTGTTTTATCATGTTATGTTTGTGAGCCACCTAGAGAACAATATTACTGGAGGCCATATATGAAAAGAACAAGTAAAAAACACCTCAAAATGCCTTTACCTTAATACATTTTTTAATGCAGCTCTATAGCACATACATTTTTTTGCAAGCAATTTCCCCAATCTAATGCATATTTTGTTATTGTCACTAAAATATACATTTTAAGAACACTTTTCAGTAATATAATGCATCTATGTGCACTGAAGACTTGCATTGCAAGATTTTGAAAAGTGCGAACTGTGTTTTGGTTCAAGTATTGGTTCAAAACCCTGAATCTGGTAGTTTCTCATTAAAATGAAAACAAAATTGTATTTCTTCTCCATATAGCTCCCATCAGCCCTAGATTTCTGGAAAATCTGCTTTCCCTCCCCAAATTCCTAAGGCATCTCTAGCAAATTTACAGATTAAAACTCAGTATCAAATATGAATCTCACAGAATCCAAAATCCTGAAGCAACATAGGTCCAGTTCTGATGCAAGAAGAATAGGCTATGGTGTTCCTTCTAATGGAATGTTTAGGGTGGAAGGCATCCATCAATGTATGTTACTCAAAGAGAATCCTATGAACTTTTACCAACCAACCAACTTTTACCAACCAACCAATCAGTCTAACCAACCTAGCCTACCTCATAGGTTTGTTGTGAAGATAAAATAGGAGAAGAAGCAGGCATTTCACGTTGAGCTCTTTAGAGGAAGGAGGAAGGAGATGAATACTGATGTGTGAATCGAGACTCTAAAGTTATTAAAATGGGCCTTCTAAACACAAATAGTTGTGCTCTCTCTCTCTCTCTCTCTGTGTGTGTGTGTGTGTGAGAGAGAGAGAGAGAGAGAGAGAGAAATAGATGATAATCACAACAAATACTCTAAATATAAGCAGCCTTTTTACAGTGCAAAATGTATTCAAGTGAAATCAAGACTTTGGGATGTGTTTGAAGCTTTCTTCTCTCTCAGCTTTAATCCCCCCTACTGAAATCAAACATATTGCAAACCTTTAAGCGTATAAACATTTTGAAATTTTGCGTGGAAAGTAGTTTCCAAGACCTGGCATCTTCCTCTTGCCTTTCTGCCATGCGTAGCAAGACACACACCATGTAATGGAACATCAATAGAATGCAGCAGCACAGATGCTCCTACTGAGGGACTTCGGCCAAGTGGTTAAGCTTGTCCTCCGAAATTTGTTTTAATTTAAAGGCTAAAATCAATACGCTTAGTCTGTACCAAAGCTTTGTTGCTTAGCAGAATAGCCTGCTATACTGCAAGAATCCAGCATAAAACAGCTTGTCTAGTAATATATGTACTACCTCATATTTCCCTGTACCTTACAAGTATCTTGAATGGGAAAGCAAAGCATCCTAACTTTAGAGAATCTGCCATCAGAAAAGACATCCAAACTGTGTATTCCTTTCAAATCTTTCAGATCCAAACTTGAGCTATTATTATTATTAATTACTACTAGGCACGGGACTTCTTATATATATAATTTTTATTAAATTTTCTGGTTTACAACTTAGAACACTCATTTAAACAAGCTTAAAATATCAATGACTTCCCTTCTTCTCTTTCCATGGTTCATTTTGCATATCATAAATCCCTGCATATTTTGCATAAACCAAACCATTCAGTATTCCATTATTATATCCATCAACACATACTTACACTGTTGAATTTATCTTAATGCAGCCAACGTTTTCAAGTGTACACAATTTCCCCCCATATATTTAATAAACATTTTGCAATCTTCTTTTAATGTATGTTCTTGTTCTCTTATTCTATATGTTAGATCCGCAAGCTGTTCATACTCCATCAGTTGCCACTAAACATGGGATTTCTTACCTGCTCTTCAACATAGGGTCTCTCGGTGGGTTACAAAATAATATAAACTACGGTATTAAATCAGCTAAAATAATTTACAATAAGATGAATACCGTGGGCCCTAAAACACATATATATTGAGTTGCAAAGGCCAGGATGAAGAATATGTGTAGTTTCAGTTTTTTGCCCTAACACTTTATTGACTCTACCTTAAGGGTGCTTTCTTATTTTCCTACTCCTAAGGTTGCCTGCTGTTATCAGACTATCCCAGATCCGGTTGCTATGATCCCCTTGAATCAGATCATTTTTTGTCAATTTACCCCAGTATTGCCTGTGTTGGCTGGCAGCAGCTGTTGAGGCCATCTCTCCCAGACCTTCTTGGTGACACCAAGATTGAACCCGAGTTCTTCTGCAGGCAGAGAAGATGCTCTACCATGGAGTAATGGCCCTGCCTCCGTGTATAGTTAGAATATTTGAAAATGATCTGTGCAAGTGGAGGCACGAACACATCCAAATAAAGTAACCTGACAATCTGTACTTTTTTGCTTTAACAGTACGTTTCTAGCACTCATGTTACATCAGGAGAAAAAGTGCAGCTATGGATCCAAAGAAAGGAAGCAAGTAGAAAGAAGCCAGTCCTTTTCAACAGCTGTGTCTCCTACAGCAGTTTTCTTCCCCCTCACTTTTTTTTGTGTGTATGTAAAATATTTGTACTGATTTGCTGAAATATGGCCAACAAGATAAAACTAACTTTGTAACAAGAGATGAAAAAAGGCAGTCATCAACACACATTATTCGCTTCTGTGTTTTCTTTTTCAGAATATACAGGGCAAAAATAGAGGCAGAGGATAAAATCAGTAAGGGAAAGAGAAAAAAAGCAATTAAGGGCAAAGAAGAAGAAGAAGAAGAAGAAGAAGAAGAAGAAGAAGAAGAAGAAGAAGAAGAAGAGAAAGCTCTAGCTCCAAGATAAAAGCAACATACAGTGGTACCTCGAGTTACAGACACTTCAGTTTACAGACTCCACTAATCCAGAAATAGTACATCAGGTTAAGAACTTTGCTTCAGGATGACAACAGAAATCGTGTGGCGGTGGCGCGGTGGCAGCAGGGGGCCCCTTTAGCTAAAGTGGTACCTCAGGTTAAGAACTGTTTCAGGTTAAGAACGGACCTCCAGAACGAATTAAGTTCTTAACCCGAGGTACCACTGTATGTGTTTATGTCACCCTCCACCAACTTGGCTGGACTTATAGAAGATGTGCTCTGAAGCATTTGGAGGGCACCAGGTTGGGAAAGCACTGTTTACATTGTTTACATCTCAGATATCCTATACATTTCACATGGCAGACTCTTCCAGTTAGCTAGGTTGTAATCTATAAACACTATAGATTGTCATTAATGGTTTTTGTTCCCATTAATGGGAAAGTTATAGATAGAACCCTGAGAATGCTGGTCAGTTACCTGCATCAGACAACAATCCATCTTTTAATTAACCATTTTGTATTCTATAGATTCTTTCCTGAGAATGTCCAGAAATGCCAGCCACTATTTTCACAAAACCTATTTTGCCTGAATTGTGGTAAAGTTCTTAATTTTATTGCCTGCCTCTGCTACAGGAATGTTTGGGGAACTATAGGTCCTGCACTTTATTACTGTCAAATGCACAACATTTATGTTGACGTTCTTATTATCGTCTTCCAGGAGGAACAGCAGATGTGAATGTGTTTCTCTCTCATATATATATATATATATATATGAGAAACCTATTGTACCAAGGGCATTCACACACACACACACACACACACACGTATATATGCGCTTCGTACTATAGGTTTCCAGAGTTATCTTTAAAAACAAGTCTCTGTGAGTTCCATGTGCCTCTCAGATAAATTAAATGGAGGTAGGAAAGAGGGAGAGAAAACAGGAGAAGAAGCGGTAGCAAAGGGAGAGAAAGTGGTTGGGGAGAGGGAGTGGAATAGGTGAAGAAAGAAAGAAAGAAAGAAAGAAAGAAAGAAAGGGCTGCAGAAAGAGAGAGAAACGGTGGAGAGAAGGGAGGGAGAAAGGGGTGACCCACTTACAGCTGGCTCTTATCCTGCACACTACTGGCATACAACCCACCCCAAAACCCCTACCACCCAAATGTGGCCTGGAAGAAGTATGGCAGACTAAGACCCAGTCCCTCAGCTAAAGAATTTTGTCTAGAATCTACATGCCAAGGGGTCATGAAAACTGGAATTTAGAAATGGACATGTGTAAAATTTATGCTAAAAAACCCCACCCACCCACCCACCCATAGGATGGCTTAGATCTCTTCCTTCATTTCTTCCTGGATTTTGAAGTTTCAAATTACCTGGTCTTGTTTGCAAAGAAAAAGAGGCGTGTAAATCCTCCACTCTGCACATGCGTTTTGCCGAAGCCTTCAGTTACTTTAGCTGATGTGCGCCGTTCCCTCTCCACTTTGCATCACAGATGCAGATGGGCCCATTGATGAAAGCAATCTTGATGTGATTTGGCCCAATATTATTCTTTGTGTGGTTTTATTAGCATGCAGGCACTCATGTGCACATTGGTTAAACATAGCAGAGGGGTGGGGGTGGGGAGAATCTGAATGCAATCATAGGTACAAAGCGCTGCAAACACATTGCAATTGCTTTTTTCCCAGAGTCCTATCAATTTGCAGATTCATATTGGTAATGTAGAGGGGAGAAACTGCAGGAAATTGCACATGCTTCAATTATGGAACTAATTCTAACAATTCTTCCACTTAAACAGAACTCAAAAGGGTCTGCTGATGGAAGGAATCCATCAACGAAATGGGAGTGGGAGGCAATTTGGGGGCATTCTCCACCCCTTGCACTGTACCCGGCACTCCCACTCCGCAAATCTACTCCCGACTTTTTGGGTGTGTGTGTGTGTAATTGTATTAGCTGGGGTAGGGCAGGGTGAGGGCAATCACCCTAAATTGATTTCCTGCCAGTTCTGCTGATGTGTTCCTTCCTTCAGCAGAAAGTCAGCACTGGATACCACCCAGAAAGAGTAGAATGCAGTGCAAATGCATATGGAAGGCATCTTCCTTTAAGAAAAAAATGAAAACTGGTCATAAAATGAATAAATGGGTATGCTTCTAATCCTAAAACTTCAGTATTGGAAAACAGCCACTAACAACTCTAGAGGTATGGTGGGATAGAATATGGAATATGGTCCTTAAAGGTAAAGGTAAAGGTAAAGGTAAAGGTAAAGGTAAAGGGACCCCTAACCATTAGGTTCAGTCATGGCCAACTCTGGGGTTGCGGTGCTCATCTCGCTTTATTGGCCTAGGAAGCCGGCGTACAGCTTCCAGGTTATTTGGCCAGCAGGACTAAGCCGCTTCTGGCGAACCAGAGCAGTGCACGGAAACGCCGTTTACCTTCCTGCCGGAACGGTACCTATTTATCTACTTGCACTTTGATGTGCTTTCGAACTGCTTGGTTGGCAGGAGCTGGGACCTAGCAACGGGAACTCACCCCGTTGCGGGGATTCGAACTGCCAACCTTCTGATCGGCAAGTCCTAGGCTCTGTAGTTTAACCCACAGCGCCACCAGCGTCCCTAATATAGCCCTTAAGGAGAAACTAACAAAGAAACTTAGAGTGCTCAGAAACACAAAGATGAAAGATGATTTTGAAACTGTATGGCACACGTTTATTCAGTATATCACTAAGGACAGTGTTGCCCTCTCAGCACCATCCATGCACGGATGTCATCAATTCCAAACTACTTATAAACCCAATGTTTGACTGTATTATTGGCATGGTATATGCATACAACGTTTCTTGTGGGGTGGGGTTATATATCCAGCATTTCTCCAATGAAAATAGGGATGTCCTATATCATCATATTTATACCCTGCCCATCTGACTGGGTTATCCAGCCACTCTGGGTGGCTTCCAACATATATAAAAACATAATGAAACATTAAGAGGGTTGCCTTCAGATGTCTTCTAAAGATTGCATAGTTACTGTGAGTGTCTGGAGGCGGTTGGAGGATGGATGGCAGGTAACGGATTGAGGTTGAATCCTGACAAGACAGTACTGTTTGGGGGGGCCAGGGGCCAGGCAGGTGTGGGGGACTCCCTGGTCCTGAATGGGTAACTGTGCCCCTGAAAGACCAGGTGCGCATCCTGGGAGTCATTTTGGACTCACAACTGTCCATGGAGGCACAGGCCAATTCTGTGTCCACGGCAGCTGTCTACTAGCTCCATCTGATGTGCAGGCTGAGACCCTACCTCCCCACAGACTGTCTCGTCAGAGTGGTGCATGCTCTGGTTATCTCCCGCTTGAACTACTGCAATGCCCTGTATGTGGGGTATCTTTGAAGGTGACCCGGAAACTACAACTAATCCAGAATACAGCAGCTAGACTGGTGACTGGGAGTGGCCGCTGAGGCCATATAACACCAGTCCTGAAAGACCTACATTGGCTCCCAGTACGTTTCTGAGCACAATTCAAAGGGTTGGTGCTGATCTTTAAAGCCCTAAACTGCCTTGGCCCAGTATACCTGAAGGAGCGTCTCCACCCCCATCATTCTGCCCAGACACTGAGGTCCAGCTCCGAGGGCCTTCTGGTGGTTGCCTCACTGTGAGAAGTAAGGTTACAGGAAACCAGGCAGAGGGCCTTCTCGGCAGTGGCACGCACCCTGTGGAACACCCTCCCTCCCTTCAGATGTCAAGGAAATAAACAACGAACTTTCCAAAGACATCTGAAGTCAGCCCTGTATCAATTTTATTTAATGTCTGATGCTTTACAATTTTCTATGTGCTGTAAGCCGCCCAGAGTGACTGGGGAAACCCAGCCAGACGGGCGGGATGACTGACAAGCAGTGACACCCCTTGGACCAGTTGGAAGGCAGGCAAGCAAGTGGAGGCTGGTTGACAGCCAACTGAGGCTGAAGAGGCAGGGCTCCATTTCCCCCAAAGGTTGAGCCTTCACTGAATGTGCAATGAGTCACTAACATTCCTCCTTCCACTTTTGCCTCTGTCTTCAACTGCCAGTGGCACTCAGACCCCAGAAGGTTCCTTATGAGGAAATGCAGCCCTGGGGCTGAAAAAAGTTCCCTGCTCCTACCCTATGAAAATGCCCCCCCCTCCTCCTGGATTATATGGGGACAACGACAATATATTGGGTCCATAATGCTGCATTGATCTAGAACTGAAGTGGCTCTTTCCTGCACCCATTCTTTTGAAACATCTTATCATTAATAGAGATGGAAGAGAATTCGGTTTGGTCTGCATTTTTAAGACGAGTGATTTAATTCACACCTCCCAGACTAACTCATTGATTGGAATGCATTTATCCCTTGGATTTTGCAATTCTCTGAATTTTGCCAGACAGTTCTCAGCTCAAAAGGTACCAAAATGCATTAAAATGTGTGTTTTAAGATAAAATGTGTGTTTTAAGAACTGCATACATTGAGATAAAATATGTGTTTAAATTTATTTTTTGTACATTTTTAAAAATAATAATTGCACACTGATGCAAAACTAGGATAAAATGGACTTCTGAATGAACATTCTGAAATAGGCAGATCCATCCATCCCTAACTACCTCTTCAACCACAAAGCTCAATTTGACATTGGATGGAGTAAGTTTTGTTACTCCTTTTCTGTTAAAATGCCATTGTATATTTTACGATTTACATTAATTTTTCAGGATTCGGTTACATTCTTTTTTTTTATCTACAATGAAAGTCTTTCATGGGATGCATTTTCTTCTGACTAAAGTCAATACAAGTCTTCCTTGCTTTGAAAAGGAGTGAGACCTAGAAACCACAAAAGGCTTTCATGCTATGTAATATTAAAGAATGTGATTACTCCAGTTTGTTCTCATAATATAATTTAAGAATAACTGAAGGTATAAGGATGATGTTCCAGATTGTGATATAAACATGCTCTATGGTATTGGCTTTCTAATTTCAAAATGGTAATACAGTGGTACCTCCAGTTACAAACTTAATTAGCTCTGGAGGTCCGTTCGTAACCGGAAACTGCTCCCAACATGAGGTACGCTTTCGCTAATGGTGTCTCTCGCTGCACGTGTGCTGCCAAAGCGCGACTTCCGCTTGCATCCCGGGGCAAAGTTCGCAACAAGGGGCATCTATTTCTGGGTTAGCAGAGTGCATATCCAGAAGCATTCACAAGGGGGACGGTACATAACACGAGGTACCACTGTAATTGATTAAATTGCATGTGGAGACATATTGATGTTTTAGAAAGGGAAGTACAGTGATTGAAGGCATTGCTATCAAAATGTAGGCCTTAACTTTCCATAAGTACAGATGTCTTACAGAACATCTCAGCAAGAATCCCTTTTACCAGCAAATATGCATAGAATGAATGCAAGGAAGAACCATGCTTTCATTTCTTGTCCTCTACTTCCTGTCCTCTTGCAAATGCTCATACAACTTGAATTTGTACAGCCCTCCTCCATTAAATCTGTGCCTAGGGTTTTTCAGGGATCACAATAGCTGACAAAGTTGCACATGTATAAACTTTGGTTCCACTTTTGAAATAACATGAAGTCTGCAAATGCTATCCTTATTTGTGTTGCTTTGTTTTATGTGAAAGGAGCTAGAGAATGCAATACACAATAAATACAAGACCTGCCTTGCCATGAAGCAAGCATCAGATTTTCAATGGGTGGTGGAGGGTGATTTTGGGCTAAAGGGGGGTCCTCCTCTGCTTGTGGAGCTCCCTGAAAATCAAGATTATAAGATACATGGGGAGCCCCCAGGAGTACAAAGGTCTCCCCACTTTTCCATATTGCCCTCTAAACATGGGAGATAACAAGAATGGTGTCAAGGGGAGTAGAACTAGCACATTCATCCCTGCTGAATCCCTCATGCAATGACTTAACCTTTTCTTAGTAATACCAGAAGAGGTTCTTTGTGCCATTTAAAAATGCCTAAGACAGAGGGGGATAACCTGTAACCCTCCACATATTATTGGATTCCAGCTCCCACCATGCCAAGCTATGATGGTGAGAATTGTAGCTGAGCAAAATTGGGACGGCCGCAGCTTAGCCATCACTGATCTAAAGCAGGAGTTAGCAGACCCTCCAAGCATCCCTTTTTCCAGGGACATCCCTGATTTAGAGAAGCCATCTTGGTTTCTGATTTGATCCTGCAATGTCCCACTCTTCCTTGGGATGTTGGAGGGTATGGTAGAATGTCCCTATTTTCACTGGAGAAACGTTGGATGGTATGGAGCTATCCAACCCCCGAGTCGTATGAAAGCAACTCTGTATAGGGAGGTTTTTGTAAGGTTTAATGTTTTATTATGTTTTTATATATGTTGGAAGCTGCCCAGAGTGGTTGGGGCAACCCAGTAAGATGTGTGGGGTATAAATAGTACAATTATCACTATGGATTGGGATGTCCCTATTTTCATTGGAGAAATGTTGGAGGGTATGAGTGAGTTAGGGCTATGCAGATAGGCTTGGGCTGCTTAAGCTTCTGCAGGAAAATAAAGCCGATTGAAATCAGCAAAGACAGGAGTTGAAAGGCACCATGTCCCCCCCCCCCCCATGAACTCAGCTGCTACCTCAGGCATGTCTCTCAAGAATCCCCACTACCTTCTCCCATTTTTATGAATGTCATTCATTATTATGAGAGAGCATGAAGTTCTGCAAATTGACTCAAGCTAACCCAGCCTATAGTAAGCCGTCCACAATCTACAGACGGATATCGTGCACTTCCTGAACCTTGGCATTTTACTCCTGTAAATATAAGTATGAATATATTGGATATTTTGGTAGCCCTTTCATAAAAGGCAAAGGCAGTGGGGTTTTTTTTTTTGGTGGGGGAGGACTTAAGGGTACGCAGTACCAGCACTTTTTTTTTCTGGAAGAAAAACTCTGGTTAAATGTGTGGCACTTACTATAACAACTTCATGGTGAGTCCTGGCACCTTTTTCTAGAAGAAAAGAACTGGGCAGTAGGAAACAGATGTTCCATCTCTCATTTTCTGTTAGGGTATGTGAGGTAAAGGTAAAGGGTGAAGGTCAGTGTGGTTGCTGACCTTGAGCCAGACGTCCTGGAGAGTGAAGTCAAATTGGCCTTAGAAAGCACTGCAAATAACAAGGCCAGTGGAAGTGATGGTATTCCAGCTGAACTATTTAAATTTTTGATGCTGTTAAGGTGCTACACTCAATATGCCAGCAAGTTTGGAAAACTCAGCAGTAGCCAGAGGATTGGAGAAGATCAGTCTACATCCCAATCCCAAAGAAGGGCAGTGCCAAAGAATGCACCAGCTACCATACAATTGCACTCATTTCACACGCTAGCAAGGTTATGCTTAAAATTCTACAAGGCATGCTTAAGCAATATGTGGACCGAGAACTCCCAGAAGTGCAAGCTGGATTTTGAAGGGGCAGAGGAACCAGAGACCAAATTGCAAACATGCGCTGGATTATGGAGAAAGCTAGAGAGTTCCAGAAAAACATCTACTTCTGCTTCATTGACTGTGCAAAAGCCTTTGACTGTGTTGACCACAGCAAACTATGGCAAGTTCTTAAAGAAATGAGAGTGCCTGATCACCTCATCTGTCTCCTGAGAAATCTCTATGTGGGAAAAGAAGCCACAGTTAGAACTGGATATGGAACAACTGATTGGTTCAAAATTGGGAAATGAGTACGACAAGGCTGTATATTGTCACCCTGCCTATTTAACTTATATGCAGAATTCATCATGCGAAAGGCTGGGCTGGATGAATCCCTAGCCAGAATTAAGATTGCTGGAAGAAATATCAACAACCTCAGATATGCAGATGACACAACCTTGATGGCAGAAAGTGAGGAGGAATTAAAGAACCTTTTAATGAGGGTGAAAGAGGAGAGCGCAAAATATGGATTGAAGCTCAACATCAAAAAAACGAAGATCATGGCCACTGGTCCCATCACCTCCTGGCAAATAGAAGGGGAAGAAATGGAGACAGTGAGAGATTTTACTTTCTTGGGCTCCATGATCACTGCAGATGGTGACAGCAGCCACAAAATTAAAAGATGCCTGCTTCTTGGGAGAAAAGCAATGACAAACCTAGACAGCATCTTAAAAAGCAGAGACATCACCTTGCCAGCAAAGGTTCATATAGTTAAAAGCTATGGTTTTCCCAGTAGTGACGTATGGAAGTGAGAGCTGGACCATAAATAAGGCTGATCACCAAAGAATCAATGCTTTTGAATTATGGTGCTGGAGGAGACTCTTGAGAGTCCCATGGACTGCAAGAAGATCAAACCGGACTCCAATACTTTGGCCATATCATGAGAAGAGAAGACTCCCTGATGCTGGGAAAGATTGAGGGCACAAGGAGAAGGGGACGGCAGAGGACGAAATGGTTTGACAGCGTTCTCGAAGCTACTAACATGAGTTTGATCAAACTGTGGGAGGCAGTGGAAGACAGGAGTACCTGGCGTGCTCTGGTCCATGGAATCACAAAAAGTTGGCCACGACTAAAGGACTAAACAACAACAACAAAAGGACCCCTGGGCTGTAAAAAATACTTTGATGTGGTTAGAGTGCAGTGCTGATAATGCCAAGGAATTAATGCCCGTACGGGACAGCTGCATATTTCTGCATTGCAGGGGGTTGGACTAGATGATCCTCAGGGTCCCTTCCAACTCTATGACTCTATATTACTTTTGGAAAAGTCATTATGGGCTAGATCCTGCCTCTTGCACAGCTCCAGAATTTGCACGCCCATTACATACTCAGTTCTCCCCTTGCAACACCCCATCTGCCTCTGACTTCCTACATGATTTTCCTACATGCATTTAACACAGCGAGAAGGGAGGTTCATTTTGGGAAAATGGGGATTAGCACTTTAATTCCTCTAATTGACAGCAAGCAGTTTCAGTATGTTCCTTGCCTGTTCAGGTTTTTAACTCTCAAGTTTGTCAGGTACAGGGCTGGTGACAGCACTCTATAATCCTTCCACTTAGAAAGGCTTTACTTTATTTTTGTCCCCCTGGGTTGCAATTCTTCTGCCATATATTGTTGATTTGATTTATGATATATTGTGTTTATTTTCCTTGACTATACAGTCTGCATCTTGGGGTGGGCGGTCTTTGGCTCCACATGAACCACAACAACAGTAGCAACAACAATCCTAGTTAGTAGCTTACTTGGAGGCAACTTTTGAAATTGATGTGACCAAATAATCATGCATAGGACCCGGTGGCAAAACAGTATAGAGAATGAAGCCTTTTGCAAATAAAAGCTGGGGTTAAATAGGAAGTGACTGTCATTCCTATCTTGCTGATCTCATAGCATTATAGAGCGTGGAAACAAAATGAAAGAGTATAACATCATTCTTTGACATGTTCATCAGTTGCATGTGTCAGTCAAAAGAGCTTTGTAAGAAAGGACAAAGAGAAACAGATTGCTTATATCACTGTGGCACATTGTTCTACAAGTGGGTAAAGCAGTATGGCAAGACTTCAGATGTATCCTTTGAAGAGCCAACAGTCGAAAGCTCACGCAAGAGAACAAACGATCTAAAGAGTCAAAGCCTACTTTGGCTCACAAGTTGCCTAAAGGCACATAGATTCTAATAAACAGAAATCAAAAGCAGCTTTTGGCAAACCAATCCTCACATCAGACAGCGCCATTCTGTAACCCAAGCCATGGCATGCAAATACCAATCTGGGGGTTTTCTTTCTCCTTGATGGTTCGAAATCAGAGGGCTCTGCATTGTGAGCTCTTGGTTTAAGAGCTTAAGTGATTCTTTCTATTCCCCCCACTCTCCTCTTCTTATTCAAACATGCTGAAAGGCTTATAAAGTGCCTTAATTAGACAGACACCAGTTCCAAAGGGAGACTCCTTTAACATATCCATGGAGGTGGATCTTTCAATACCCCAAGACATTGCAGAATAAAAGGTGAAACTACAAAAGGCATCTTTCAAAGGTGAAACTACAAAAGCATTTATCTTTCCCTTTTGCAGCAATCCAGATATCAAGTTTCCATTGCACTTTATCGATCATTTCTTTCCACACTGGCTCTTATAACAGTGGCTAAAATAATTTGAAACCCCCAAACCCTTGGTGCATTCCCCCCCCCCCCACAATAAAAGCACATAATCCTACTGCTAAATTAATTCAAATCACTGTAAAGCTTGAATCTGCCTAATTATGGGCTTCTAGCTTTTATGTTAGCCCAACATAATTTATTTTCTGTTTCTGTGTTTTTTTTTAAAGAAGCATCTTATTTATGAGTTCCTCTTACTAATGTTCCAGCCAAAATGGGAACTCTTAATGTTGCACTAAGATTCCTGCATAGGGTTTCTGTTCTTTCAGGTAGCTTTCTCATCTGTAAAATACCACTATTCTGTGATGAAGTATTGCAGCATTGCCTCCTTCACCTTTTCCTTCTCTCTCACACACATTAACAAATTGATTTTGATTTTCAGTGGATAGGCAGCAGAAGAACACTGCTCAGTTTGAAAAGATGGTTCAAAGTTGCCTGTGATGCACCTAGCACAGTGAATGTCTTAGGGGGAATGAAGAAATTCAGTTTGAAAGTTTCTTCAAGAACGAAATCCAACTGGCCTGACACACACGTAGAAGCAACATTTTGGAATTCAGTCAGAACAGCAGAGGGCTCGGCACTGATGTGTGTCTTCATGGAGCACCATCAATCACCATCTGCATGCTTACTTTCAACTAATGCCACCAAATTCCACCCAGTGCAAGAACAAAGCCAGAGAATTCTTGCGTGACATGATCGTGACAGCCTCCCATTCATATCGCCCTGAATGTGTGAAACATTTGAATGCTCACATTCTTTGGGAACTGTGACATAAGCCACTTATACCAAGGTCTGACTTAATTTCTTCCCTGGATCATAATGAGCACAATGACCAACTCTATCTATGTTGAGATTTGGGGGTGGGGGACAAGACACAGGGAGGGGGAAATCCCAGGGCATTCTTAACGTAAAAAAGAATGAAAGCACCATTAAAAAAATATACTTGTTCATAAATGTGCCAAAAACACTGCGTGTTGCTTTTTTGGTTATTATTTCAGACAATATTATTCACCTGATCAATATAATCAAAATGCTTGATAAAAGAAGAGCATGATCTCACTCCATTTTAATATTAAAAATATAGTCATCTTTGATTTTTTAATTGCCTTCTAAACAACTGTCTCAAAGCAACACACAGTAAAGATTTTTTTTTTAACTAACACCAAAATAGCAAAAACATTTAAAACAAAACTACAACCACACAAAGTGGACACTCATGGTAAATATCTACTTCTTGACAAAGTAGTCTGTGACTAGTGGATACCTGAGTTATCACAATGAGATATTTATATATGAAGAACTGTCCTATTTTCATCATAATGTGCCCTGTTGAGTATATTTTCATGTAAGTCAAACTATTATACACACAACTCAGTCTATTATATTCAAGACACTCTGGTACTCATTCACATGGTTTTCCAAAAATCTTTGAAAAATAAGTAATTTTTGCAAAGTATCAGCTAAACTAAATATGCCATTGGGAGAATTCCAAAAAGTAAATGCACTAACATGACAAATTGGATGTATTTTCTTGCTTGCATTCATCTGGTCCAGAGGCATGTGCTGCAGAGGCTTTTTTGCACCCACCCACCCACCCACACCCCAGTATCTCCATTCATTTCAATAGAGAAACACTTGCACATTCATTCCTTTGCACATATGGAGTTGCCATTTCCTTTGAAATGAATGGCACAGCTCACAAATGTCTGACTAACTACATTACTTGTCATATACTTTCTTAATTCGCACCATCAGTGCAAATTATGTCCATTAATATGCAATAATTATTATGTAAATATACATGCAACCATATCATCTCTCCTTTCCATTAAATCCTCTAAATCATTGGTAGGCAAACTAAGGCCCAGGGGCTGGATCAGGCCCAATCACCTTCTAAATCCGGCCCGTGGATGGTCCGAGAATCAGCATGTTTTTACATGAGTAGAATGTGTCCTTTTATTTAAAATGCATCTCTGGGTTATTTGTGGGGCATGGAATTCATTCATCCCCCCCCCTTCAAAATATAGTCCGGCCCCCCACAAGGTCTGAGGGGCAGTGGACCGGCCCCCTGATGTAAAAGTTTGCTGCCCCCTGCTAAATACACCTTTGCAGAGTGTTTTTAAAAATATTTATCTTCCTTCTGAAAACTAATTTAATCCTTAGGTCTCACTTACTTGAACCTGTGGGCCTGTAAAGGTAAAGGTAAAGGTAAAGGTAAAGGTAAAGGTATCCCTGATCACTAGGTCCAGTCGCGGACAACTCTGGGGTTGCGGCACTCATCTTGATTTACTGGCCGAGGGAACCGGCGTACAGCTTCCAGATCATGTGGCCAGCTTCTGGCGAGCCAGAGCAGCGCACAGAAACGCCGGTTACCTTCCCGCCAGAGCGGTACCTATTTATCTACTTTCACTTGATGTGCTTTCCAACTGCTAGGTGGGCAGGAGCTGGGACTGAACAATGGGAGTTCATCCCGTCGTGGGGATTTGAACTGCCAACCTTCTGATCGGCAAGTCCTAGGCTCTGTGGTTTAGACCACAGTGCCAACCGTATCCTGAGCGGGCCTGTAAAAGGTATTAGTAAATATCCCCCTAAAAATCTGTGAGAAGTTTTTCCTGCTCAATTCCTTTTTGCACTGGCTCAGTTCCTTTTTGCACTGGCTCAGCCTCCCCTACATTGAACGCACACTCTGAAACATGCCTACATTTGATTGGATGCTAAATTGTGATGCCCATCCTCTCATCTGTTTTGAGCAGAAGAGTAGTGTTATGTGTTAACACCACAGCAGCTGATAAAGGTGCATTTCCCATGTTAATAGGGTGACTGAAACATGGGGCTTGGTATGCCCATGCCATTTTGTGGGTCTGCCTCTTTTAGACCTGGAAGTCATTCCCTATGGCATCAATTCTGTGTTTTATCATGTCAGCAGCTATGTTGTGAATGGTGCCTACAGCGCTTCTTTAAAAATCCAAATATTCCCACCAGCCCCAAAAGCTTGACAGCCCCTGCATTAAGCAATAGTTCACATTCTTCCCTCCTTGCAGTTGTCTATTCCTCTTTCTCTTCTACTGTTTCTCCACTGTATATTTCAATTTGTGATCTCCTTGGACCAGGGATCTGTTTACATTTCCTATGCAGCTTAGCAAGATGCAGTGTTTTATTATGAAATGTCAGTGCTCTGATTTCAGGGGGCGAAATACATAAGAAACCCAAAGGGTTTTATGACTAAGTAATATGCATTGCTATTGTAATATGATAGCTCTGAAATAACTACCTTTGACAGAAATAGGATAAAAATAAAAGAACCATTGCTACCCAGATAGGATTTTTTTAAAAGCAACTTGACAAATACAGGTACAGAAAGTCAGCAACTTAGGAAAAAGCTAAACATCATAGATAGAGAAGTTTGTTGCTGATCTAGAAAATATCTGGTGCTCCCATAGAGGGCAATATTGCATAAAATATTGGCTACTGCAAATGAACTAGGAATCTGCCAATTCGTCTTTTAATATACTTTAAAGAAAATTGCTGTGACAATAAATTTGATGCTGCATTTCCCCTCAGTGAAGCTATGACTAATACATACAATAATGCACACAAAACTACAGAACAGAGTCTCATTAAAGGTGAAGGAAATTAATTTTGTAGACTGCTCACCAGCAGAGTACTGTACAGAGGATAAACAGCCACATTTTAACTTACAAGTTTTCACCAAATAAATGGAATCAGAGTAAATACAGGGATTGCATCCCTATTAAAAATGATTACTCAGACTAATTAGTAATTACAAAACATGCCCTTTTATGGAACGTTTGTTATGTGAAGTTCAGTAATCTGCTAATCTAACCTATTGATCAAGGCACAAGAATATCAATGTTTTGCACAAAGACAGGTGATCTCCAAGGACGGGAGATTACCTAAGACTTTCTTCGAAATGACTGACAATTTGGACTTGATTGACATCTGGAGAACAAGAAATCCTCTCGAGAGGGAGGGAACATACTTTTCGGAATCACAGATGACCTGGACAAGAATAGAACAAATATGGATTACTAGTGGAATGGGTCCAAAGATAAAGAAAGTGGAAATCTGCCCAAAGACATGCTCCGACCATAATGCGGTAAAGATGGAAATGAAAATAACAACAGCTGGCTCCTTTAGATGGAGAATGAATGACACCTTATTTAGAGATCCAGAGGTTTACCAAAAGGCCCAAAAGACTTTGAAGGACTATTTTGAGATAAACCTGAGGACAGAAGTGGAGAAACGAGTGATCTGGGACGCAAGCAAGGCCGTGATGAGGGGTTTCCTGATACAACAGAATTCCTTAAAAAGGAGGAAACAGCATGAGAAGAAAGATAAAATTTTGGAAAAAATAAAAGATAGTGAAAAGAAATTGAGATCTAAACCAAAGTCACATGAGATCTTGAGAGAAATTAAACTGTACCAGAAGCAATATATGGAATTGATGAACCAGGAGATTGAATGGAAAATTAAGCGAATGAGACAAAAGAAATTCGAATCGGCAGATAAATGTGGAAAACTCCTATCATGGCAATTGAAGAAGAGACAGAAATTGAACACAGTCACAAGTTTGGAGGTAGATGGAAAGAACATTTCTAAACCAAATGAGATCAGCAATTGCTTTCAGAGTTATTTCAGAAGATTATACGCACAAGGGCCGGAAAACGAAAGAGAAATGGAAGAATTTCTCAAGAAATATGGATTACAAAAAATTCCGCAACAAAGTATGTTGCTATTAAATGAGAAAATAACTGAAGAAGAAATAGAGGGTGCCATTCAAAATATGCAATTGGGGAAATCTCCAGGGCCAGATGGATTAACCTCCAGATACTACAAAGCTTTGAAGGACTGGTTAATACAGCCGCTTAAGGAGGTTTGCAACGAGATATTAGAGGGGAAAAGGGCACCTGAGACGTGGAAAGAAGCTTTTATTACACTTATACCAAAGACTGAGATTGATAAAAAACAGATCAAGAACTACCGCCCTATATCATTACTCAATGTGGATTACAAAATTTTTGCAGACATTTTGGCAAAAAGACTGAAGAAGGTGCTGGTGGAGGAGATTCACAAAGATCAGGCAGGCTTTCTCCCGGGTAGACATATATCTACCAATGTAAGGAATATAATTGACATTATAGAAATGTTGACAGTGAATATTAATACAAAGGCAGTTTTAATCTTTGTGGACGCGGAGAAAGCCTTTGACAATATATCTTGGAAATTTATGAAGAAGAATCTCCATGGGATGGGGGTAGGCCAAAAGTTTGAAAATGGTATAAGTGCAATTTATTCTGAGCAAAAGGCAAAGTTAATTGTAAATAATGTGGTTATGGATGAACTACCTATTGAAAAAGGGACACGGCAGGGGTGCCCAATATCCCCATTACTTTTTATATCGGTCCTGGAGGTTTTGTTAAATATGATTAGGGGGGATCAGCTGGTAAAAGGGATTCTGGTCGGAGCCAGACATTACAAATTGAAGGCCTTTGCAGACGACCTAGTATTGACCTTGCAAGAGCCAGACACTAGTACCAAAAGAGTTCTAGAATTAATTCAAGTATTTGGCCAGGTCGCAGGATTTAAGTTGAACAAACAAAAAACTAAGGTACTGGAAAAAAACTTAACAAATGTTGAAAGAGAGAGATTCCAAGAGGAAACTGGGTTAGCGGTGGCAAAGAGTGTAAAATACCTGGGGATTAACATGACATCTAAGAATGTAAACCTATTTAAAGATAATTATGATAAGTGCTGGACAGAGATAAAGAAAGACTTAGAAATATGGTCAAACCTGAAGCTTTCCTTGTTAGGTCGAATTGCAGTAATTAAAATGAATGTATTGCCTAGAATGTTATTTTTGTTTCAGACATTACAAATTGTTGATAAACTGGACTGTTTCAAGAAGTGGCAGAAAGATATATCTAAATTCGTCTGGCAGGGCAAAAAGCCCAGAATTAAGTTTAAGATACTTACCGATTCTAAAGAAAGAGGGGGGTTTGCCCTGCCGGACTTAAGACTGCACTATGAATCGGCAGCTTTCTGCTGGTTAAAAGACTGGCTACTTCTTGAAAATGCAGACATTCTAGACTTGGAAGGTTTCGATAATAACTTCGGTTGGCATGCATATATTTGGTATGACAAGGCTAAAGTGTACAAGGGTTTTAAAAATCACATTGTTAGGAAAGCACTATACAACGTTTGGATTCGGTACAAAGATTTATTGGAAAATAAAACTCCCAGGTGGCTCTCAGCAATGGAGGCCAAGGAGGTAAAGAAACTCAATATGAGAACTAATTGGCCGAAATATTCTGAAATTTTAGAACAAGAAGGTGGTGAACTTAAACTACAAAGTTATGAGAAAATAAAGTCCAAGGTACGGGATTGGCTCCATTATTTTCAAATAATGGAGGCCTACAAACAAGAAAGGAAAATTGGTTTCCAGGTGGAGAAATGGAAATTAGAAACAGAACTGTTAGAACCCAATACTAAGAATTTATCAAGAATGTATAACTTGCTGTTGAAGTGGAATACAATAGATGAGACAGTGAAGTCAGCCATGGTTAAATGGGCACAGGACATAGGTCATGACATTATGTTTGCTGACTGGGAGCAGTTATGGACCACAGGTATTAAATTCACGGCATGTAATGCCCTACGAGAAAACATTATGAAAATGATCTACAGGTGGTACATGACCCCAGTCAAGCTTGCGAAGATTTATCATTTGCCCAATAACAAATGTTGGAAATGTAAAGAGACTGAAGGTACCTTCTTCCACCTTTGGTGGACCTGCCCAAAGATTAAGGCCTTCTGGGAAATGATTTACAATGAGATTAAGAAAGTGCTTAAGTGCACCTTTCACAAGAAACCAGAGGCATTTCTCTTGGGTATGGTCGGCCAGCTGGTGCCGAAGAAGGATAAGAATTTCATTTTGTACGCTACTACGGCAGCAAGGATTCTCCTAGCAAAGTATTGGAAGACACAAGAGCTACCCACGCTGGAGGAATGGCAAGCGAAAGTGATCGACTTTATGGGACTGGCAGAAATGACCGGCAGAATCCGCGACCAAGAGAAAGAGACTGTGGAAGAAGATTGGAAGAAGTTTAAAATATATCTTAAGAGTTACTACAAAATTGAGGAGTGCTAAAATGCTGAGGGAGAGGAAGACGTAGAATTGCAGCGGTAAATTGTGTTTAGTTTAGGCTGAAATTGAAAAGGAGAATGAATTTATATTTAATTGGCTAAGAAGGGTTGCTGAACAATTGTTTAAAATAAAGGATGCAAAAAGGGGAAGGTATGGGGAAGTCCGGGAAAAGAGGTTTATGGAAATAAGGTTAAGAAATTATGATTTTTTGTGTTTGTTTTTATGTTGTTTTTGTGTATGTTATAAATTTGGAAATTAATAAAAATTTTATTAAAAAAAAGAAAGAATATCAATGTTTTGAGATTTAAAAAATCACCATGTACAATAAAGAAAGGCACAACTATATGATTTACTTTGATATTTATTATTATTTTTATCATTAAATTTAATTTCTGTACCACCCTTCTGAGGATCACAGGGCAGTTTACAATAGAAAAACACAAAAATACATATCATAGTAACACACTTTGTATCCCCCTTTCCATTCATCGAGCAAAACATGATGTACATAATGATGCTAATTTATCGTCCTAATGATTGTATAAGGTTGATCAGGAACCTTTTCTACACAAACTTCATTTGGTTGCCTGCATATGCTCCACAATTCCTATTTATTGGGAACTTTCCTTATTTTCTGGCACCCTGATCAAACTCCCTCTCCATATCATGTTCCTTTTTTAGCCTTGGGAAGAGATGCCTTGATAAAATATTGTTGGTGTGATTTGCTACTGTTGTCAAATTAGTAATGATAAGCAATGCATATTATTCCCCTCTCTCTGGGGTGGGGGTAGCCAACACTGTGTCCTCCAGATGTGGTTAGGCAAACAACAACTCCAGTTATCCCTGCATATTTGTCCACTAATCATTTTTTTAATAAATTTTTTATTAAGGGTTTTTTCTTTAAAATACAAAACAGAAAAAAAACGACATATGCAAATAACAAAAACAAACATAATAATTAGCATCATGTAATAACCAACTTTTCTTCATCTTTGGACTTCCTCACATTTCCCGCTCCTGCATTCCATATTTGATAAATCTTTAATCAGCAATTTGTCACCTTATTTCCATTCTTATTATACACATTTTCAATAATTTGTCCCTAACTTTGAATATAATCTAAATCTTAAATACCTAATTTTAACATATTATTTGTTCAAAATTTATTATTCTCATAGAATCCACTCATTCTCATACTCTTTTCGTCTAACTTTATGGTGCCCTGTTGTTTTCAAATCTCTCATCCTTCTTAACATTCATATAGTTTACAGTGTCTTTGTAAATAGTCCTTAAATTTCTTCCAATCCTCCTCCACTGCTTCTTCTCCCAGGTCTCGGATTCTGCCAGTCATTTCTGCCAGCTCCATGTAGTCCATCAGTTGCATCTGCCATTCTTCCAGCATCAGTTGCATCTGCCATTCTTCCAGCATGGGCAAATCTTGAGTTTTCCAATGTTTCGTTACAAGTATCCTTGCTGCTGTTGTTGCATACATAAAAAATGTTCGATCATTCTTTAGCACCCTCTGGCCAACAATGCCCAAGAGGAAGGCCTCTGGTTTCTTGGGGAAGGTATACTTAAATACCTTTTTCAGCTCATTGTATATCATTTCCCAGAAGGCCTTAACCTTAGGGCAAGTCCACCAGAGGTGAAAGAACATTCCTTCAGTTTCCTTACATTTCCAACACTTATTATCTGACAGGTGATATATTTTTGCTAGCTTGACTGGGGTCATGTACCACCTATATATCATTTTCATAATATTTTCTTTCAAGGCATTACATGCCGTAAACTTCATACCGGTGGTCCATAACTTTTCCCAGTCAGCAAACATGATATTATACCCAATGTCCTGTGCCCACTTTATCATAACTGATTTAACCGTTTCATCCTGTGTATTCCACCTCAGCAGCAAGTTATACATTCTTGAAAGTAATTTAGTCTTAGGTTCTAACAATTCTGTTTCCAATTTCGATTTTTCCACCTGGAATCCTAACTTTTTATCCAATTTAAAAGCCTCTTTAATCTGAGCATAATGTAGCCAATCTCGCACTTTATCTTTTAGTTTCTCCATACTCTGCAATCTCCAGTTGTCTCCATCTCTTTCTAATATTTCCCAATACTTTGGCCATTTGACCTCCATATTGGGTCTTTTCACTGCTTTAGCTTCCATAGGTGATAACCACCTCGGGGTCTTATTTTCTAATAAGTCTTTATATTTTGTCCAGACATTAAACACTGCTTTCCTTACAATATGGTTCTTGAAATTCTTGTGAATCTTAACCTTAGGTAAAGGTAAAGGTAAAGGTACCCCTGCCCGTACGGGCCAGTCTTGACAGACTCTAGGGTTGTGCGCTCATCTCACTCTATAGGCCGGGAGCCAGCGCTGTCCGCAGACACTTCCGGGTCACATGGCCAGCGTGACGAAGCTGCTCTGGCGAACCTGCACCAGAACAGCACACGGAACGCCGTTTACCTTCCCGCTATAAAGCAGTACCTATTTATCTACTTGCACTTAAGGGTGCTTTCGTACTGCTAGGTGGGCAGGAGCTGGGACCGAAGGACGGGAGCTCACCCCGCCGCGGGGATTCGAACCGCCGACCATGCGATCGGCAAGTCCTAGGCGCTGAGGTTTTACCCACAGCACCACCCGCGTCTTAACCTTGTCATACCACAAATATGCATGCCATCCAAAAGCATTGTTAAATCCTTCCAAATCTAAAACATCAGTGTTTTCAAGAAGCAGCCAATCTTTCAGCCAGCAAAAAGCTGCTGATTCATAGTACAACCTTAAGTCTGGCAGGGCAAACCCCCCTCTTTCTTTAGCATCAGTTAGTATTTTAAACTTAATTCTGGGCTTTTTGCCCTGCCAGACAAATTTAGAAATATCTCTTAGAAATATTATTTGTCCACTAATCAAGCCTGATATCCGACTATAAGTGGAGGGTACCACATTGGCAACCCTTGATAAGCATGCAGAATAAGGGTACCTTTCTACATCATCACACATGAAACATTCTTGTTGGTGAGATACAATAAGTAACCAGAAACATGGGGAGATGCCTTCCATCTAAAAGATGAGCTGTTTCCCCATGATCTCTAGAAGTTTAATTCCTTGATAGGGAGACGATGCATTTTGTCCATAGCTCATATATATTTAATTATGCACACGATAATTAAGAGCAAATTGTGATCGTCAGGAAGAATAGCTTTCCAGCCTTGCAAATAATCAGAGACAAAAGCCCCATTTAAAGCAGCATCATGCCACTTTACACAGTCACAGCCTTCCCCTAAAGAATCCTGGAAACTATGGCTTGTTAAGGGTGCTAAAAGTTGTTTGGGGAGCCCTATAACCTTGCCAACAAAGGTCCGCATAGTTAAAGCTATGGTTTTCCCAGTAGTAATGTATGGAAGTGAGATCTAGACCATAAAGAAGGCTAATCGCCAAAGAATTGATGCTTTTGAATTATGGTGTTGGAGGAGACTCCTGAGAGTCCCATGGACTGCAAGAAGATCAAACCTATCCATTCTGAAGGAAATCTGCCCTGAGTGCTCACTGGAAGGACAGATCCTGAAGCTGAGGCTCCAATACTTTGGCCACCTCATGAGAAGAGAAGACTCCCTGGAAAAGACCCTGATGTTGGGAAAGATTGAGGGTACAAGGAGAAGGGGATGACAGAGGATGAGATGGTTGGACAGTGTTCTCAAAGCTATCAGCATGAGTTTGACCAAACTGCGGGAGGCAGTGGAAGACAGGAGCGCCGGGCGTGCTCTGGCCCATGGGGTCATGAAGAGTTGGACATGACTAAATGACTAAACAACAACATAACCCTCCCGGAGCTACAATTCCCAGAGTTCCCTGGAAAGGAGGATTCACTGTTAAACCACTCTGAGAAAGCCACTCACAGGCAATGACCATTTTAGGCGTGTCCAATTGATGCGCAATTCCAGACGCATGGGTCCTTTGGGACCTGGAAGAGGGAAGAATGAGGGTGCAATGGGTTGGGGCAGGTGTCACATGGTTATCCACACTTTCTTGGTAGTAGTTAGCCTGTTTAGTACCCCTTTACCCACTGAGATGCACCTCTTGGAGGCCCCAAGACAAAAAGATGATGTTACCAACATTTATAGGATGGCCCCCAACTCTAGTGGACATGATGTTTGCATGGTAAATCACCAACCCATCAGCTCATGTGCAACAAGCCTTCCTTTCCTGCTAACTTTTTTGAGGACCCTATTAATTGCCCTAGGGTCCTCCTCACAATTCCAAACTATGCATGGTAGAAGGTCTGACCACACAATTTAAACATCAGACCAATAGGGCTTGATTAACTGAAAATCCCAGGCGGCTGAAGGCTTAAAGCCTTCGTTTCAAGCAAACCCAAATCATTGCCACCCAGGTACACAACCAAAATGTGGGCTGCCACTTTTGGCTCGAATAGGCTGCAAAGAATGCCTCGCTGGCTGGCACCGATGTGTAATGAGCAGCAGAACGAGCCATTTTCAACTTCTGAAAAGGAAGCCTTGCATTATCATTGCTGACTTAAAAAAAAAAGATCCTTCATTTTTTATTTTTTTTACAGAATGTTTCTCTTTCTGTTTAATTGCCTCATTTCTTCTGATTGTATTAGACATTAATTTTTTTTAAATTGCTGTTTTATTTGGTTAGTTATTGATGCATATGTTTCAAGTAGCATATGTTTGCTACTTTGGAAGTGTATTTTTTACCAAGAGGTAGATTAAACATTTTAAGTAAATAAACAAGGCAACAGAACAGGAGGGACTTTTAGTTATCAAGAGAAAAAATGAATTACAATGAGAAATAGATACATGGCTACAGCTGAATCATGTGATAAATGCTATTTTGCCTGTGTCTTCAATTCATCATATAACTTAGGTATCTGTCATTTTTTGTCACCACAAATGGAGGGCAAGAAAGAGGGGCCATCTGCATATCTAAACATCTAAGCATAGCAATGGTGCAGATGGTGAGGAATGACCAGGTATTTAAAGAGGGAAATGGCTTGCAGGTAAGAAGGGGGGTGGGCAATCACATTAAACATTAAGGTATATATATATATATATAACTTAATCTTAAGGTCAATCAGGCAATGGAATAATTTAAGCAGGGAAAGCAAATGGCAAATGAAACATCATTACACAGTGCGGCAATGAAGTGAAAATTCAAAATAAAAAGTGGGGAAATATTGTACGGCAAGAAAGTAGTAGAAGATATCCTTTAGGGAGCCATCTTGCAATGGCAAGGCATTAAATGTCTAATATATTCCTTAAACCTCTTCTGTTTAAAAAAGTTCTAGTATTTTAACTTTCGTGGTTGTTAAGAGGCTAGATGGAAAGATTTAACAAGGTGGGTCACAAGATCCATAAGTTGGCCCCTTTTTTTTTAAGATCCCTAATGCATAGCAGAGAAAATATTATATCTTGCTCGAAATGCTAAAAACTAACTGGCACTTAAGGGATTCGTATTAGCATTTCTCCCATACCGTCTACTGCTGCCCACTGTCCAGAAGCAAATTAAGCACTCTGTAATGATTATGCCCGTAATAGGCAATGGTTGTAATCTACGATATATACTGCTCAAAGACTTGTAGCAATCATAAAGATTACTTTCTGTACTGTCAGGTTCCTGTACTGTGGAATTACAAGGATTTATTGTACAGGGAGAAAGAGAGAGAGAGAGAGGAAAAAAAGCTGTCTGCTGTTAAGATCACATATCAAAAATATGCAAAAAAGTTCCATCTTCCTTTGGGTAAAAGATGCAGCTGCATTCATCTCCTGCATTCTAATTTGACAAAAATATAATAATAGGAAGAACGTAAAGAATCCTCCCCTACAATCTTCTTGTACCACATTCATCCACTTGGGTGAGAAGGGAATGAGATTACAATTATTCATTGAGGATATGTAGCTACTTTATAATGAGTCAGGCCATTGGCCATTTTAGCCTAGTGTTGTCTAATTCAGAGATAGTCAATGTTACACCCTCCAGATGTTGTTGGACCACACCTCTCCTCATCCCAACACTTCTGATCATTGGCTAGGCTAGCTGAGGCTGATGGGAGATGGAGCCCAACAATATGTGAAGGGCACCACATTGCCCCATACCCAGTGATGGAGGAAGCCTCTCTGGCACCTGAGGCGGGGTGCCGAGGGGTGGGGTGAAGTGTGGTGGCATACAGACTGCACATGTGTGGCACCTGTTATGTACTGAAGTTCTCACCCTGGCCACCAGGGGTATTGTGTATATAGTTTTCACTTAGGTCCACATAAGTTAATTTGGCGGGAAACCCTGGGCTGTAGTTACAATGTTGACAGCCGACTGCTTATAAAAGCAGGCCGGCTGAGCTGTTTGCTGTTCAGTTCAGGTCCAGCTTACTTATAAAGAACTACTTGGAGAAATCTCTGTGTCGTCTGCTATGTCCACCCACTACTTAATAGCGCCCATACGGACTGTGCATGCGCGGTGCCCATACTGACAGGGCTCAAGCGGCAGCCCGTATGGACTGTGTGTGCCCTCGGCCGCTCTACAGCTGGGGGGGGAGGCAGCGGGCCATCTTGTCACCGCTCCCCCGAGGGTGGCACCTGGGGTGGGGTGCCCCCGCCCCCCTTCGTACGCCCCTGCCACTACCTGGTAATCTGACTGGCACTGGTTTTGTTTTGTTTTAAAAGGATTCAACAGATGTCCCTTCTGCTTGCTGTATCTGAATGTCCTTTTTCCACTGAATATTCACATGGTCAGGATCAAGGACCTTTTGAATGCAAAGGATTCACTATACTTTTAAGCTATGGTTACTCTTATTTATTTTGACAATCCATATATGTTATAGTCCTATGCTGCCAGCCATGGCAGAGCTCAGTGGAATAAAAAGCCAGCCAACCAGCCAAGTCTCAGGGGAGTTCTTGCCTGCTGGCAGAGTCCACATGCAAGATTCAGTCCAGTCCTAAGATAAGGAGTTTCAATTCACGTAGTCAGATGATCCGGGGGTCAAGAAGGCTGAGGGTCCAAGGTCATGAGAAGCAAGAAGCAGCAAGGTCTGGCCTTTACCTTTACCTTACTATTTAAAAAGAAACCAAATCTGCACCAAGATTCACATTTAAATAAATAATTTTAAAACACCCCCCCCACAAGAAACACATCTTTAAATACATTCTAATGCCTTTACAAGCTGAGCATTGCTTTAGAATGTTCAGGAAGCAAGAAAGCTTTGCTGATCACCAAGTTCTGATCGGCGCATTACTCTGGGAGGTACAGATGAGGTCAGCTGGTATCAGAATTCACAAAGACTGAAATCCTCAACCTTCCTTAATCCTGTTGAGTCTTGTTTCAATTCAAGACAATCTCTCTCACTAAGACTAGAGGTTCCCCTGAAGTCATTAATACAATTGTGAAGGAAACAGATATGCCACAAGCTTTTTTTAAAAAAAACAAAAAAGACACTAATTATGTTTGCTGCTATCATCCTACATTAAGTGGCAGCTGTCACAGCTATATTCTATTGATAAGCAGAGCCTTAGGTGTGAAGTTTTCTCTCTCTCTTACGTGCTAAAAAACATGTGTGCCAACAGCTGCAAGTTACTGCTCAAGGCATGCTATAAAGAGTCAAACCCTTTCAAAAAATTACTGGAAAGCTTGAGATCTTCAACTGAATGTCAGTCATGTTTGACAGCTGCCAGGCATGGATTATGTTACGTAAGGCAGAGTGGAGCCCCTATCCATTCATTCCCCCTGTTCAAATCACATGCAAACTCTGGGAGAGGTTTAAAGGGAGCAGGATTAGGATCTGAATTCAGATTGTGAATAGGATTCAAATATGCGTTTGACTCACCACCAATATGCCAAGGAAACTGATCTAGAAGCTTTGAGACTCTAGCCCAAATCATACAAAATGCAGTGTTGTCCCACAAGAAAACAGATCAAAATCTGCTTTTTGGCAATAGCTTTATTTGACCAATCAAAATGATACAATACAATGTGCAAGCTTTTGATTTTCAAAGAACTCTTTATAAGGCTAGATGGCAAAGTGCTACCCCTCCTTGGGAAATGGGGTGGGATGGACAGAGAAAAATATATTTACTTTCTGGTGAAGCTATCTCTGGTTGCATTTTGTAAGATGGAGTGATGGATGAAATAGCAGACATTCAATCTGGTATCAGCATTATCCCGGTGCTACTAGATTCTTAGAGCCCAGTCTTGCTAGATCAGGGGTAGCCAACCTGGTGGTCATACCAGCGGAGGCTGACGTGAATTTTAGTCTAACAGAAGTAGATGGACAATGCAATGTTGATTATCCAGTGCTACTGGATTCCAAGTATACTCTTACAGCTCCTTTGAACAGTATAGGTGACCATCTTAACTTCCCATTCGAAAAGCCTGTCCACGTGGGTGGGTCCTTCTAATGATAGGTTTGTCTGTCTGGGCAGTCAGCCCTTGAGAAAGGTTGAGATTTCCAGCCATTACATGCGCTTAAAGAGCATAAAAACCCAGGGTTTCAGCCAAACCTATTAAAGCGACTGCCTCAGCAGGAGTTCCGCTTGCCAATTTCTCATGCCAAAATGATGCTAAATTAAAATGCTTCTCTGCAAAAAGAGTCAGTGCTTGCAGCTACCTCATCTAAACTCAAGTCTGAAAGAGAAGTTGATTGGAAACGATTACATTTAATTTCACCAGGACTTTAAAAGAGATTTTAGCAATAGAATTTGTAGAAGAACCTGCCAGAAGAAGATTCGAGCATTTTATGATGCTGCTCATTTAAATTCTCAACAGGTACTTATAAAAGCCAGCCATATTTTACATGTTACTATATTCTTTGAAGTATTGGCAGCTCCTGCTTCATTTACATGAAAACTCTCTTGAATTATAGCCTCCCCAAAAGGCTGCAAATTACTCTAATGTTATACTAATGTTTTTATGTGCTACGGAATCAGAGAGTCTACATTCAATTCATCCTGTGACGGTTAAGGTTAACAAGTTGACATTATTTACTGTAATATTGTTTGGGGACACTACTGACAGTCAATTCCTAACACAACAAAGCACATTTAAAACCTTGTCCTCTGTTGAAATTTAAAGTGCAAACTCTATGGTACATGAGAACATTAAGAAATGCCCGGATGCAAGCAGGATTATTTAAGCAAGCATTCTGTTTCCACAGTGAGATGCCTATGGGAAACCCCAGAGCAGGACATAAGTGCAGTAGCCCTCTCCTGTAGCTGTTCCCCAATAACAGGTATTCCCCTCTTCCTGCAGGTAGTATATTGCTATCATAAATAGAAGTAGAAGTTTAATCTTTCTAAAACTGTTTAAAGTTTATCAGTTGCTGGAAACCGCAGAAGGGTAGAGTACAGTTGTGTTCAGGTCCTAGTTATGGACTTCCCCACAGGCATCAGGTTGGCCATTGTGAGAACAGGATGCTAGATTATATGGGCTACTGACCTGCTCCAGCAGGACTCATCTTCTGTTCTTCTGAATGACTCTGAGTTCTAGCATTATGAGTGGCAGGAGGAAAATACCTTTCTATCTGCTTTCTCCATACCATGAATAATCATATAGACTTTTATAAGATTTCTTGATTGATCCCAGGGCAGTCTCCAACATAATATATTTCTTTTAAGATAAAGCAACGATCAAGCAAAATACTATAAACCAATCATGAATAAAATAGAGCAGTGCTGAGAGAAAAGCTTGAAACATTAAACAGCATCAACTAATTTCTTTCAAGCATCTAGGAGAGCAGATAGGTCCCTCGACTCACTCATTCTCCTGCTGGAGATTTGGAGACTAGCGCTCCCAGTTCTATTCTTCAGTAGGGAAAGATGGTCTTCTGGGGCCTGGGAGAACCCACCAGTGTCCTCAAGGTTGGACCTTGGGGAAGTGAGAGATGATGAAGTGAGAGCCTGAAGGGAGGCCACTGCTCCCTGCTCACCTTGATCACGCTTGTGAGTAAATCCTGATAGCTACATGTGAGTTGCTGTCAATACCAATGGCTACATGTCGGGTCCTCTTAAGCACTGGCTGCTCCTACATGCCAACTGTCAGATTCTATCAAAGACAAGACCTTCAGATGTCAGATGCAGATGCCAAACATAAAATATTCAGCAAATATTCACACTCCCAGAGAATATTCACCATCAAAATTCAGAGGATAATTCTGAGAAGGAAGGGTTGAGGACAAATTCATTCAGGTCTCTATTTTGCCTAAGGGTATGAATGGCCTGCTATCCTAAAGTGCCTGAGGGAGCCTGATGCTGTTGCTTAGATACAGGCTAGTAACCACTGCTGGGATACTTACCTGGCAACACAGTGGATTGCATAAACAGTGATTCTTGCAGCAGCTGTGGATCTGAAAAACTGGTTCCTTGCCACTGCATCTAATTGGTTGCCAGAATATTATATTCAGCAGCTGGTGAGGCTGATTGGTTAAAGTGAAATAATAGATTGGAGAAGCAAGGACTGGAGCTAATACTTGCTTGTTAGTGACCTGGACTGGAGCTAAGTTGTTGAGTACAGTATTTATATGAATATGTTGTGTTCTAAAGAAAGTCGTGTGCAAGAGTTAGGATTTTGTAAGTTTAATATCTGTATTGGAACTGCATTTTTGACAGCTTTATTAGGGAAATAGTAACTGGCTTTTGTACTGAAACCAAAGTGTGGGAAATGGGAATATGGGAAGCTGCCTTATAAAAAGTCAGACCATTTGTCCTTCTGGCCTAGTACTGCTAACTTTGACTGGCAGTGGTTTTTTTAGGGTTTCATATAGGGGTGTTTTCCAGCCCTACCTGGGGATGCTGGGTATTGAACCCAATGCCTTCTACGTGCAAAGCATGTAGCTACAGACCTCCGCCTCTGACAATTAAAAATGTGCCAACAAAGACTGAACATGCTGATGTTCTAGATGCTCACACCTCTTTGGGACCAGATGCAACACCCCTACACTTGGGGGCATGGGGGGAGGGAAGGAAGGAGTAGAATTCAAGTGGTT
Source organism: Podarcis cretensis (assembly GCF_951804945.1). NCBI lineage: Eukaryota > Metazoa > Chordata > Lepidosauria > Squamata > Lacertidae > Podarcis > Podarcis cretensis. The sequence continues at coordinate 27,792,463 of NC_137178.1, forward strand.
TCTGAAATTGCTGTGAACATACTGTGCCAATACTATTTTCCTTTTTGACAATCATTTCCTCATTCTTCTTTGTTACAGTAATTTCAGCAATGAACAAACATGTGCCAGCCAGCCAGCCAATGCACACAGCCATTGCCTTCCCAATAATCTAGTCCGAGCAACCCAGACAATACAAATGCAAAATGGGTATTGGAACTCATAATATTCTGATTTATTTATTTTTTGTGAGCAGAAGATTATCTTCAGGTAAGGGCAGCTTGTCTTCTCAAAATATATTTGTATACTGCAAGCTAGCTAAATTTGTATTGTGAGCCAGATGTTATCAAACTGTGAAGGGGAGTGCTGTTTCACTCAGGTCCTGCTTTTGGGCTTCAAATCGGTATTGGTTTGGGTACTGTGATGACAGAATACTGGACTCAATGGGACATTGGTGTGATCCAGCAAGCTCTTCTTATCTTCTTATGTGAGCATCACTAATGTTTGGTGGTAGATACTGCTGACTGAGAAACTTTTGCACCAGCTTAAGATAATAGAAATTCAATCTGTCTGGAAGACTTTCCACTAATTTTGGTATCGTTTCTGAAGTATACAGAGTTCACTTTTGTTTCAGTTTTCTTCAGTTCCATCATTTTGTCAGAGGTAGCCAACTTTTTTCATGATGAAATGCATTCAGTCTACAAATATAGAAAACATTTTAAAACAAATTTCCATAGATTTTCAAGAATATTAATAACTTGGCACAAACAACCAAAGTTACACACTTTTAAGTTCCATTGATTTCAGTAGCAGAAGGTGATGATTCTTGTCAGTTATATACTGCTTCGTACTTCAACGATGTCTCAAAGCAGTTTACAACATTGTAAAAATATCACAAATGAATTAAGCACCAACTTCAAAATTCTATTTTCTGTGTTCTTGAAGAAGGTTTGCAGAAGGTAACCCTTCGGCATAATTATTTTGTAGGAAATGAAAACTTTAAAACCATCACCAGCTGTTACATTTTAAATGTTGCTTCTTCAAAGAGGGATAGACATATTGGATTTGGGGAACACGCCAGATGAAATAGGTTCAGTTAGATAACTAGGAAAACAGGCTCATAGGATGCAAAGAGATGGAATTGTTTTCAGTTGCGGGGGGGGGAAAAGTGCTGTGTGGGAGATTGGATTCTGTATACACTCTAAAGTTCCATTATTCACAGGAGCTTTGCTATTATTAGCCAATGTTAGTTGATGTGTGACAGGTTAGGTCTGATCTAAAGTTTTACCTGAAATACAAAGACATATTTCAATTTTTCAGAGAAATGTGTTGTGGCAGCTGGAGAGCAGAGTACGAACAATGTAAGTGAGAAGGATACTGAGAAGAAAGCAACTCCTGACAATTTATCACAAATGTCAGGAAAAAATCAAGAGGATCCATTGGAGTGGACAAAACAGGGCACTCCAGACAGCCCATCTTCCACGTACTGATGTGACTCTCTTGCTATATCGCAAGGTGCAGATTGTATATATTCCCAGCTGACATCATGAATGGACTGTGAAACCGGGATGACATTCCTGTCAGACTTTTGGGAAAGTATCATTTATAATAATATGGTGCCAAGTGTTACTTTTTGGTGATTCCCATTTTGCTTCCTAGCATTTTGATGTCCGCCTGAATAAGGCCTCAATTAAAAAGGTACTTTTCTTGGCATCCATCTGTCTCAAGACACAATAGAGTACACCTCCAGGGGAGAACTCAATTTGCTGGAGAATCACAGCACCTAATATGCCTCCAGGAACTGGTAACTCATAACTGCTGCCTCCTGTGTTGTTTTCGCTGCATGAGCGGTACTAAAGTGACCTCTTCTGCATGCCAGCCTGCGTAGCGTGTATAGAGGTCCTGGGTTGCCCCCTCTTGGCCTCGCTGATGTGGTCCAAAGGAAAACAGACCAATACATTGTCCTGAACTCCTGCCCTACATGGCAGCAAGTCAGTATGTCAAGTCGCCAGTCCAGGGTCAATCCATATGTCCAAAGATCCTGGGCCATCCAAGCTGAGGTCCATCAACATGGGATCTTCAGCAGACACAGCACCTCAGCCCTGCTGCCCTTTTATACTTTGCATGCTGATTGCAGCTGTGGGCCCTTGTCTGCCTCTGCCTCCTGGAGTGCCTTGCCTGCTGCTCCCTACCATGTTTGTGGCGACAGGAACCTCTCCGGCTCTGGTGATGGGTCTTGCTGCTCTGGTTCCTGTGCACAGACCCCCATCCCTTCATCCTCCTCTGTCACCCCATGAGAACTTCCTATGCCATCTTCTCCTTCCCCATCCCCAGCTTGCCCTGGTGTGTCCCAGCTACACCCCTCACTGGGATCCACTCCCTTCTTTTCCTCCTCCCCATTGTCCTGCCAATTCATGACATACAGTTGGCACCAGCTTGGCTGCAGGTGTTGCCAGAAGGAAGTGTACAAGCAGAAAACTGGTTGGTGCTAACCTTACTTCAGAGGGGAAGGCATTTAATAAGGGGGTGCCAACATAGAGAAGGCCCTAGTAAAATATATCTCCTCTAGTATCTGGACAGTGATTAGGTTCTCCCCTAAAGATTTCAAGACATGGACAGGATGGTACAAAGAGAGGTGTTCCTTCAGGTATTTGAGTCCCTTGTCGTTTATGAACAATAAGACCTTGAATTGGCCACAGAAATTAAGTCATGTTTGTACTTCATTTTTGACTGCCTTATGTAAGGTCATACTGTGCTCAAAATAAACTTCCACAAATAAATATCACTGAGTTGTAATGCTGAGACAAAATCCTAATCAGTGTTCAATCATAAGCTTATAGGAATGTGTTATAACATACAGCTTTCACCTTCATTGATTTCAAGGACTCTGTCATTATGCCATTTTCTAGGTTGAGGTTATTTCTAATTATGCAGATTCTGGTGTTTAATTCCAAGTGATAAGCTTGAAACGAATAGTTGATTGGCAGGAGCCCTTTACATTCGGAGGGCCACATATCATTGGTAGAAAACAGTGGATGAAAAACAAACATTTGAAAAGCAGTGGCCATGGATGGTAACGAGAAGCATCAATTCCACACTGTCAAGTAACTTTTAAACAGTGCTCACCTGCAATTTACTTGCAGGACACAGATATTCATTCTATTTTGTCCTTTCCAACCCTGCCAGACAGCACTCTAAACCCTAGAGTTTAAACTATGCCAAAATAAGCAAATTGTTTTATCTTCTGAACTAAAGAACATCTATACAAGGAACAGAAAAGGTTCTTTTCATGGCTCCATAGGAGTTTTCCCCCTCAATAACCGGGAGGTAAAAATTGAGATTATTTCATATCTAGTGACAGCTTTGCTTTAACATTTCTTGTTTGTTTGAATTGTTATAAAATCTTACCTGTGAATCATTGCTTTTGTTATATTCCTTTGCAGAGCTCATGAAGAAATAAAGCACATAAAATGTCTACATGTGTTATGGTTTGCCTAAACAAAAATGTTTTAAGTAGGCACCCAAAAGAGTACAGCAAAGACAGCTGCCTGATGTAGGGCTGTTGTGTTTCAAAAAGTAAAAACCAGGACACACCAGAAAATTCCCTGCAGACATCAATTCTGCCTTTGAAATCCTGGTAATATCCAGGAACATCTGCACATATGGCAGCCCTAGCCTGGTGCCAACAGGCAGGGAGTTCCAAAGTATGGGGGATGCCATGGTGAAAGACTGATTTCTTGTTGTTTGTTGTTTAGTCATTTAGTCATGTCCAACTCTTTGTGACCCCATGGACCAGAGCACTCCAAGCACTCCTGTCTTCCACTGCCTCCTGCAGCTTGGTCAAACTCATGTTAGTAGCTTCAAGAACACTGTCCAACCATCTCGTCCTCTGTCGTCCCCTTCTCCTTGTGCCCTCAATCTTTCCCAACATCAGGGTCTTTTCCAGGGAGTCTTCTCTTCTCATGTGGCCAAAGTATTGGAGCCTCAGCTTCAGGATCTTTCCCTCCAGTGAGCACTCAGGGCTGATTTCCTTAAGAATGGATAGGTTGGATCTCCATGCAGTCCATGAGACTCTCAAGAGTCTCCTCCAGCACCATAATTCAAAAACATCCATTCTTTGGTGATCAGCCTTTTTTATGGTCCAGCTCTCACTTCCATACATCACTACTGGGAAAACCATGGCTTTAACTATATGGACCTTTGTCGGCAAGGTGATGTCTCTGCTTTTTAAGATGCTGTCTAGGTTTATCATTGCTTTCCTCCCAAGAAGCAGGGATCTTTTAATTTCATGACGGCTGTCACCATCTAGAGTGATCATGGAGCCCAAGAAAGGAAAATCTCTCACTGCCTCCATTTCTTCCTCTTCTGTTTGCCAGGAGGTGATGGGACCAGTGGTCATGATCTTAGTTTTTTTGATGTTGAGCTTCAGACCATAATTTGCGCTCTCCTCTTTCACTCTCATTAAAAGGTTCTTTAATTCCTCCTCACTTTCTGCCATCAAGGTTGTGTCATCTGCATATCTGAGGTTTTTGATATTTCTTCCGGCAATCCTAATTCTGGTTTGGGATTCATCCAGTCCAGCCTTTCGCATGAGGAATTCTGCATTCTACTTACAAGTGTGCATATTATGTGGCACCTGTAACATCAAAGAGGTTGAATGGGCATATATTGACTATGGTGATATCTTACCTGCCATTCTCTGCCATCAGATGGCTATTGCATTATTATTTACTTAATCTAAAAACAACCAAATTCTACTGCTACCTTAAAGAATCGTTTAAAAAATAAAAATCATAGAAAGCAAAGCCTCATCCTTTTTCTCCCTTGTAAATCCGCTTTTGTTAGAGGGAGGGGGGGAATCAATAGCAGCAAGTTGATGAAGCCTAAGTCCATTTGATTCCTTTTCACCAATGCTATTATGCAGGCAGTCAATTGTGATGTATTTAGTTCATGCCGCACTTATTACTCCCAAGCACGGCTTGTCATCAGGGAAAAATTAAAGCAGATGAGAAGCAATCAAGCCATTCTGGAGGGGCAGGAAAAAGCTCTGCTTCTGCCGGCTTCCTGCTACACTCATGCTTTCACCCTTTCAGGGCCCTGAGAGTGGTTGTCTAGGATGCAGCTGCTGCACCTCTGTACAAAAGGCTTTGCCAGCTATTGATGTCATTTGCTGCCTTGTCTCCATCTGAAATAGAAATGGCAGGACCCTGGCAGAAATAGTAAAAGGAGACAGCGATGTGTGTGCTGTTTTTTGGGGGGGAGGGGGGAATTGCTTGAGAAGCTCCTATAGCTTATTTAAATATCACAATCTTATTCAAAGTTTCTTCGCAAAGCCTTGTAGTTCAGTTTCTGCTTATTAAAAACAGGGAACGTTTGGAAATGGGTAAACTGCCATCAGTTTTCTTTCCAGGGCTCAGTTAAAGTGTTGGTTTGTTTGTTTTTAAATCATACACCATAAATAGAAACAACAACGATGCTTATGGCTCTTCATTGTTTGGAACCACAGTATCTCAAGAACAGCCTCTTCCTGTATGAACTTGCCTGAGTCCTGAGATCTGCCTCAACTCTAGCTTCTTTTGGGCAGGCAGAGGGGACAGGACCATTTCTGTTGTGGCACAGAGACATTGGCACAACCTGTCAACCTGAGGGAAACTTACTTGACCCCTCACTGAATGCTTTTTGGGGTGAGGCATCCAATTCTTTTCTTTTTCAATGGTTATTTTGGACAGGGAGAGGGAGCTTAATTTGTCTGGCTTAAAATGCAATTATTGATTTGTCTGCCATTTTTAAGACATATTAGCAAGTTAAAGCCGGTAACATATTTACTACTACTACTACTACTACTACTACACACTACATTTGTATCCTATCTTCTTTTCAAGGAGCTCCAGGTGGCTTAGACTGTTTTCCTCAGCCATCAGTTCATCTTCACAACAACTCGGGTTAGGCTGAGGTTCAATGACTGGCCCAAGGTCACCTAGCAGACTTCATAGCAAAGCAGCTCCCTGGCCAATGCTCTAACCACTGCACCACACTGCCTTAATGTAGTTGCATGCTTTTGTTATATTGTTTGCTGCCTTGAGAATTCCAACAGAAAGAAGGGATATCTGAAATTAATTAATATAAGATGTCTACTACTCAGCTAAGAAACATTCAGATGCAATTCAGTGAGATCTGAAATGTACTTTTCTGGGAATACAGTGGTACCTCGGGTTATATACGCTTCAGGTTACATACGCTTCAGGTTACAGACTCCACTAACCCAGAAATAGTACCTCAGGTTAAGAACTTTGCTTCAGGATGAGTACAGAAATTGTGCTACGGCGGTGCGGCAGCAGCAGGAGGCCCCATAAGCTAAAGTGGTGCTTCAGGTTAAGAACAGTTTCAGGTTAAGAACGGACCTCTGGAACAAATTAAGTACTTAACCCGAGGTACCACTGTATTGGGATTTGAGTCCAACAGTGGATCCTGAAGAATGTGAAGTAGAGATTCACTTGACATACTTCAATGCATGTGTCATTCAACTATGCCTGCATGAATGGGTGTCTGATGACACATGGCAATAGTACAGAATTCTGATAATATTATATATTTTATATTTTGAGGAATCGTATCATTTCTACAAGACATCTGTTTTTGAATTTTGTAATTAGCTGATTTTTTTGGGGGGGGGTGTGCAAATAGTTTGCCTTGTTTAGGGCACAAAATAGCTTAGCACAAGCACTGAGATAACCCAAGGGTTAATCTTATTCCCCTCCAATTATTACTAACGAGTCCTTCCATGCAATGGAAAAGCAAAGCGTGCATTTTAAAATTAATGCCCGTAATGTGAAACTCCAATTGGGGCCAAGGCTAGAATTATTTAACAAGAACTCTCACTTTGATTACTAGCTCTCACACACCATGCTAAGGAGACTTAATATTGTATGATGTACATCTTAAATCCATTAAAAATAAAGTTTAGGGCTGTCTGCTTCCCACTGTAAAGCCTGTAAATCATGTTTGAATTGATTATATTTGTTATTTTAATGAAGTAAAGTAGACCTTTTCTGACGGATGCTTTGGAGAGTAGTTATATCATATGGAAGTGCAGGCACCATATATCACTTGCTCAATGCAACAGTCCACCCTCCTTTCTTTCCTTTTGCATCAGAGTTCACACGTTGGCAACAAAATCAATTAAAATGAAATCTCGCTGAAGCCATATAAGTCAGAAGAGTGCAATAGAATTAATATGTTATGTCCTCGTTCTGTGAATATACCAAGAGAGAAAAGGATTAGCACTTGGTTGGGAATAAGAGGGAAAGAGAAAGAACTTCTTATGTGCCATTACAGCAGGAAGTCATCAAACTCCCAGCATTTTTGACCTGAGTGATACTGAATGAGGAAGCTGAAAACTATTGTTCTGTGGGCTGTTTTAGAAGTATATAGTCTGATTTACTCCCCTACAAATTTACTTTAAAAAAGAAAGAAAGATTGACTACACTGCTCTTACAAGAAATTATTTCTGGAAAACCGCTTTCACATCCAGTTCCCTGCACTTACTCCTGAGTCATCTGGTTGTTGTGGTTGGCATTTGTGAAGTCACCTCATTACTTGAATAACAGGAAATCGGCACTCATGTTTCTTAATTTTGTTTGAGAAAAGAAAATGAATGAAAGGAAAAGGTCCCATTTTAAAGGAAGTGGCAGGATGAAGAGGATACATAAAAATGTCCAGGTGATGACAAACACATAGAATCCATGGTCCCCTTTCCTCCCATAGTTGCTTCCTTAAACCAGAATACAGAGAGCCAAATTAGATGGAGCTAAATGGCTCACTTGACATAACATTTTTTTCCTTGCTAGCAGCTGTTAAACGCCCCCCTTCCCATTTTCATTGCTCAGTTTTGATGAGCCGCCACCACCACAATGCACTGGAAGGTCACCTCCTAGAGGCACCTGTGCAATCTTACCTTCCAGGACTTATTAACCACCATGGGGTGGGGGAACAATTTTCATTTGTTTTTTTTTAAAAAATAATTTTTATTAACTGGCCAATCACATCAAATTAAATCACATCATATAAATTCCGAATTACAAAGCCAAATTTTTAAATTTTGTTGGGGGGACCCATACTTCAAGATCCAAAGGGGAATTCAGATCATCTTCTTATTACTGCGTTAATGTCCAAATCAGTCCCAATCAGTCCGAACAAAGTTCATAATTCTATCCAGTCTTATCTTGGTGTTGCCACATCATATCTTGTTCGTATAATTTCTCTTTTTCCTTTACGATCTCTTCTGTTAGTCTCCTTAAGCCGATAGCAAGTGTAATAATCCTGTGTGGATTTCCCGTTCCTCCACTAAGTCCAGATGGTTTCCATATATCTCCTTCGTAGATAACATCACTTTTTCCATCGTAAATTTTGGCATTTGTCGCTCTTAAGTCCCACCGAGGAGTTGATTCACGATATGTAAACAACTCTATTTCTCTCTTTCTCCTCCCAGACCCAAGAGCTCCCACAATGCCTCACAAAATGGCGAACGGCATTTTTTCCTGACTGCGTCACTCCAAAACTCTTAGCTTTCCAGCTTCATCTTGAAACATTGCTTTGGATCGAAAGTTTATCTCCACACAGCCTTAAATCCACAGCTTAAGTCCTTAATTTCTGACTCATTAGGGGAGGGGGATTCTTGTTAAGTCACATAAAAAGGTAGAGGCAGGTTTTTCCCCCCCTCCCCCCTCAGTCATTACCGTATCTTGACGTTCTTCTCGTATTTTATTGTTGTCTTGTTATCAGAGATCTCTTCTGTCAGCAGTATTTACTCCCCTTTTTCCTTGATGTATGTGCAATTAATCATGTCCAAATTATTTCTTTTAAAGATCATTGCAACCAGCGGCGCGAATCGGGGACGGCGTCGAGGAGTGCCGAAAATCCCACAGGAGGGCTTTGTGCCTAGTGCCCCCACCCCCACAAATTCGGGGGTGGTATAGGGCACAGCAGGCAAGGGCCGTCCCCCCCATAATCCTGGGGGGGGGTTAAGGAGGCTAATTACCCCCATCATAGCCTCCAAATTACCTCGTGTGGGTCGGAGAGATGTTATTATCAGCCATCTTCCGATGCGCCACCTAGTGGCCCCCCGGAACAATTTTCATTTGGATTGTAGCAGGGAAGAAAAGCGTTAGCTCTTTTTTTTTTCCACTCATGCCATAATTAGAGTGAAAATCTCACACCACAATGGTTCTCTATCACCATCATCTTAATGAACAATGCGTTTAGCTTTAGTATCTCATCTAATCTGCTCCTTTGCTGGGGCATTTTGGGAGCATCAAGAAAACTCTCCACTTTGATTAGTACAGTTCTTTCACTACAGATGGTGAAAGTTCATCTAGTCAAACATTCAGCCTCGAGCATTTACTCACCATCAATCTCACAGCAGAGGCAGGAGCCAGATTTGCTTAGGAAAAGAGACATTTCAAGGAAAGAACTCAGCAGACATGGGGTAGCTTTCATCATACATTAAAGACAGGCTTGGGTACACCTGAAAAACCACCCATTGAGTTTGATTGCTCTGCTCCTTCCACCTTGCCAAATATTTATTTGGCTATGACTTGCCAGATGCCCAAACCTAAGTGCTCTCAGCCTGAGGTGCGCATTTGAGCTCAGGAGATTGCTACCAGCTTCTTTGCATCCGAGTGATTAAGAACCCACAGAGAGGAGAAGATGCAGTGTTAGCAAACCAGGCCTCCGAAGCTGCATTGTATGATTTGTGTGATTCACACGCCTGTCTGTGAGGAGTGTGAGAAGGGAAGACAGGCTTATCTTTCTTCCGGTATGAGACTGTAAAATTGTACTTTCACTTTTACACTGTGGATTCTTCTGCTCTCGGAGCTGGGAGAGAGCACCATGATTGCTTGTCTGTATATTCTGTAAATAAATCAGTAGTTTAGAACTACAATGTCTCTAACTTCTTGCTGTGTTAAGCCAGAAGGATAGTGTGCTTACACCAGCTGGTGTAGGTCACTGGGAGTGCCCTGGAGTTTGGATTTGATATCCCGCTTTATCACTACCCTAAGGAGTCTCAAAGTGGCTAACAATCTCCTTTCCCTTCCTCCCCCACAACAAAAACTCTATGAGGTGAGTGGGGCTGAGAGACTTCAAAGAAGTGTGACTAGCCCAAGGTCACCCAGCAGCTGCATGTGGAGGAGCGGGGAATCGAACCCGGTTCACCAGATTACAAGTCCACCACTCTTAACCACTACACCACACTGGCTCCCTGGAGAAGAAGAGGATGCCTTTTCCAGAGCTACGCCCACCAGAGTATGTCCGGAGAAATGGGGGCTGCAGGCACCCCAGGGCGTTTTCTCCCAACATGCAGAACCTTAGGAAAAAGCTTGAACCAACACCCCCCTCTAGTGCTTTGCATATTCCCCATCACAACTGAGTAACCAGACCTGAAATGCTAAAGAAGCGGAAAAAGGTTTCTACTCAGACTGAGTTTGGTGATGCACAGAGCCTGGAATTTTGTAATACACTGGGACTAAGAGTGTTGAGTGGTATGACCAAAGGCTAAAGTCAGAAAATTTAACACTGGTTTAAACTAACAGGAAACCGGATATTGCATCTAATTGACAGAAACAATGGGGAACTTCTAGTGAAAGCAGAACAGTTCCAATTTACTGATAAAAATGAAGGATGTGGTGACAAGGGGAAGCTAATTCCAGCTACTTCTGGGAAGTTCCAAAAACTTCCTATTTCCAAACCTCTCCAAAAATGGTGATGAAATCACATCTGATTAGTTATTTGGCACTGTTCTCCGACACTCTGATTGTTGAAGGGAAATGTTGGTTTTGGAATATTGACAGTAAAATCTTTCCCCCCCAAACAGCTTTTGAGAAAGTCCTCACCAAAGTCTGCTACATAAGCTCAGCAGTCATGGGATAAGAAGTCAGGTCCTCTTCTAATTCAGTAGCTGGTTAAAGAACGGGAACTGGAGAGTAGGAATAAATGGACAGTTCTCACAATGGAGGCATGGAAGAAACGGGGTGACCTAAAAATTGGTACTGCTTTTAAGCTTTTTCATAAATTATCAGGAATTAAGGGTGAGCCATGATGTGGCCAAATTGGCTTATAAGACTAAATTGTTCAGGATGCAAAGAACAAAAAAGTGGTTGCAATGGAAGTTTTAGTGTTTGTTATTTTATTGTGGTTTTATATTTTGTTGGAAGCTGCACAGAGTGGCTGGGGAAACCTAGTCAGATGGGCGGAGTACAAATAATAACATTGTTGTTGTTGTTGTTGTTGTTGTTGTTGTTGTTATCAGTGCTTTTTCAAAAAAAGATGTTTAAGGCTACTCTCATTTTGACTCAAAAAACCCACCATTTTATAGTACAAATTGGGGAAAATAAATAAAGTAAATGGACAAAAGTACAAATATTAACAAAATGTTTAGGGGTATGCTGTGTCCCACCTGAAAAAAGCACCACTTCTTCTTCTTCTTCTTCTTCTTCTTCTTCTTCTTCTTCTTCTTCTTCTTCTTCTTCTTCTTCTTCTTCTTCTTTCCATACTGATTTTTCTGAACTATGTGAATTGAATGGGCAGTAAAATAACATATGCAGTTCAATATAAGCTACTGTAAAGTGATGCATATTGGGGCAAAAATATTGTATGTAGCTTCATGCAAATGAGGCCAGAAGTGGTGATTGTTGACCAGTAAGAAAGAGATTTTAGGTAGTGTTATGCCCAGCCTGCTCTCTCCATCCCCCGCCCCAAATCCTCACTCCCTGAGAAAGTGATGGTGACTGAATCCCAAGATGTGCTGTTGCCACTGCTCATGAGGAGCCTGCTCTACGAAACTGGACAAACCAGGTGAAATCTTTCCATCTACGAGTAGGGTGAAGAATATTAAGAAGCTGTTTGTGTGAAGCTCTAGCTTGAACCATCTCAGGGCTGTCTTTTTAACAAAATCTTAAAACTAAGTTTAAACAGGACTCCCAGGGAATTATTTTTGCATGAATGATGAGAGTCACGTGGAACGCAGAGGCTGCAGCTCTAAATGCTGGGGTAGGCAGGGGCTTGCCTGACTGATGTGAAGTGGTTGTGACATGCAGTGCTTCTACCATCTTTCCCCTTTCATTGCAAAAGGCACACTGGGTGTCTTGTACAGTTACATAACCCCACTTTTAACACAAATGAGCTTGATTTTGCTAAATGCCAATGCGGTATTTTCTGTGCTAAATTTATACCTAACAAATAATTCTCCAGACTGAACTTGTCTAACTCATTATGTGATGCATTATTTACAATGCAGAATGTATTCTGAGTTCTGCAGCATTCTCGCTGTTTGAGAACTAACTTTAAAAGTCAGTGTGGTGCTCAAGGTGACTAATCTCAAAAGGGAGCTTTGGCAAACCTCCAGGAGGCAAGAAGCTAAAAACATTAGAAGAACCCTGCTGGATGAAACCAAAGGTTTATTTACTCCAGGATTCTGTTTTCAGAGTGACCAACCAGATGCCCACGGGAAGCTCTCCTGAAACAGAAATCTCTACTTCGTCATCCAGCCAGCAACTATGGGCCTAATCCCCCTGATATTGGCAGTAATACAGCCACAAAGAGTAGCAATCACAGACAGCATTATTCTCCACAGCTAAACATGGTTTTTTAAATCATACATTAACTCTAGATTTGGCAAGGGTGGCACTGTGGGTTAAACCACAGAGCCTAGGACTTGCTTGCTGATCAGAAGGTCTGCAGTTCAAATCCCTGCGATGGGGTGAGCGCCCGTTGCTCGGTCTCTGCTCCTGCCAACCTAGCAGTTTGAAAGCACGTCGAAGTGCAAGTAGATAAATAGGTACCACTCCAGCGGGAAGGTAAATGGCATTTCCATGCGCTGCTCTGGTTAGTCATGCTGGCCACATGACCTGGAAGCTGTATGCCGGCTCCCTCGGCCATTAAAGCGAGATGAGCGCCACAACCCCAGAGTCGGTCACGACTGGACCTAATGGTCAGGGGTCCCTTTACCTTTACCTAACTCTAGATTTGAGAAATGAAGAGCAGTGTATTGAAGCAAGCCCATTAGACATAGGAAGCTGCATTATACTGAGTCAGGCCATTGGTCCATCCACAGTATTGTCTACATGGACCGGTAGTGGCTCCCATGGTTTCAGGCACAGAGCACTCCCAGTGCTACTTGATGGTGTCAGGGATTGAACTAAGGATCTTCGGCATGCATAGCAGAGACTCCGCCACTGAGCAATGACCAATTGAGAAATAAGAGAACTAGTCCAATGTGAACACAATGATCTATCTAGCCAAATACTGGGCATGTGATTGACAGCAACAGGTTATCTAGGACAGTTCCACAGACAGTACACTATTGTAGATGCATCTCACAGCTACACAGAAAAGAAAGATAGATATGAATTAACATATTGCAATTTCGGTTCAAAAGCAGTCACATTGTTCTCCCTCCTACCCTACGTATTTGTTTTGCACTTCGAAGACCCCAGGTCACACACACACACACACACACCCCACAAACAAATTCACACAGAAACGTATTTTAGTTTAAAGGTTGATGGGCAAAATTTAGGCTACAATTTTATTGATTACACAATGTGAGCGGTATTGGCTTAGGCATTGGCAAGACTATAACTGACTCCTGCCCTCCCAGCAGGAAGTCTGAAAGGGTAAACATCAGATGAGGGAGCTACATCGATGCAAATCGATTGAAGCTTACCCCGGGGTTCCTGTGGTGCTGGCATGGCCCTAGCCCCTCAAGCAGACTTCAGGTGAGATCCAGGACCCCCAGATTCCTTTAACAGAATACCTTTTTCATGGAGGGGCAGGTGATGGCCACACCTCCCCTCCCACACACTTCACTAAGCCAATGCCTAACCACCAAACCTCACAAAGTTGTGATGATTGCTGGGAGGTAGGTGTAGACCAAAATGGCCAGTGCCAATCTGCCAAATGGAAAAATTCCTACCAGGCCCCTGACATAAGACAGGTGACCAAGCGAAGTCCCAAGCAAGGCCAGAGCACCGAAACCAAGAAAGGGTGGGGGGCGCGGGTGTTTGGCAGCACAAAGCAAGAGGCTGAGCCATGTTGCGCTGCCGCTTAAATACTGCCCCCCCCAATCATGCCATTCCAAGTGATTGCCTAATAAGCCTGGCACAATCGTGGGGCTATCCTGGATAGAACTGGGCAACGCCCAGCCCCAATGAGGTAGGAGGTGTCCCAGGATTCCACATGCAAGCCGGAACTCGTTGAAGAGGATCCCATTTCTAGTCTTTCTTCTGCATATGTAGACAGATGTAGGTGTTTCAAAAGCGGGTTCTTACAAGAGAAATATAGGTACTCTAGGAAGAAAAAGGGGCAACCATTTGGTCAAAACCTATTGAGACATGCTTGTTTCTGTGACTGACTGCTATCCAGTATTTAGATCCAGGAGGTCTCCCATTTACCAGACTCAGATCTAAATACCTTCATCAGGGTAATAGCCTCATATTCCTCAAGGCTATAACCTGGGATGGCCAGTGTTTTCCTGGTATATTTCAACTAAATTATTGCTTCTCCTCCTTCCAAGAGCTCTTTTATTCTTCTTATAAACCTCCCCATTTATCCTCCCACCCTTATTATTAGATAGCATTACAAAGCTATCAATATAGTTCCAAATGCATTGACATGCACTCCTGATATGCAACCCATGCCTTTCTTCCCACCTAATGGCCAACCCTACATTGCAACCAGGTTATACAATGCTGCTTGAAGTAGCATATTGTCTCTTACTTTTAGTGCTGTAGAGAGACATAGCAATTAGGACAAGAGATAATTTTTAAAACCAGGACAGGGCAACAACATCATTATAGGCTACTTGAACCATCCGTAAAGGGTACAAAAGAGCCCTGACCCCGAATCTATAGAAAGATACAAAGTCATTGCAGATGGCCTGAACATAAATTGAAGGCAAGTCAGGTTTCTGAACGTCATAAAAACAGAAATAGCAGTAAGTGCACTTAACAGGTGCTTTGGATGTGGAAACACCAGGAGGTCAGGTTCTCAGCATGAAGAATCAATGGCTGAAAAATGCAGTGGCTAAGAATGGATTGTGTGTGTGTTTCACTTATGAAGAGGCACTTAAAATTTATAGAGCATTTTCATACAATAAGTATATATCAAAACACTCGAAAAAGAAAAGCGATAAGGACAAGCAGTACAGCGATTGCATAAAGGCAAATGTCAGAGTCTCTATGCCTTTCTGGTACTACTCATAGATAGCAGATGCAATGCTTTCTTTCATTGAAAGTATACTCACCAGGAAATTGATGCTGTATTTTTTTCTTAACAGAAAGCATTTTCTCGTGTATAGCTTAGAAGTTGGGGAAAAAATATTGGATATATGCATCTTGATTCAGGAATTATCCTTGTAAGACAATGAAGGTTAGCCTATATATGCAACTCTATTACACCTTATATCAGGCATAGGCAAACTCAGCCCTCCAGATATTTTGGGACTACAACTCCCATCATCCCTGACCACTGGTCCTGTTAGCTAGGGATGATGGGAGTTGTAGTCCCAAAACATATGGAGGGCTGAGTTTGCCTATGCCTGCGTTATATTAAATAAGACTTTCATTTACCTTGTGACCGGTATGTGCCGAAGCTTGATGGAAATGCTACTTCAAAACGCACCATTCTCCCTGCACTCTCAAACTCTCATTACCCTATATTATGCTGGTGCTTTCTCCCACCCCCAACAGGTGCCTAATGTTTGGCATGGAGGATGGCTGCACTAATTAAGCCATTCATTTTGAAAGATGCTACACAAGAACCATGGTAAAGTCACATTATCTGGACATTAAGAAAGCTGTATTGTGTTTTCCCCCTCTGAAAATCTCAATGGCAGAAATTCTCAAGCAAGCCCAGCACTTGCAAATTACCTGTGGCGAATTTGAAAGAGGCAGTGAGAAAGTTTGTTTCTAAAGCCAAGCCATTGGCTGCAGTTACACCCAGGTGGACTTGATGAAGATAGGGTTCAGGAAGCTGAGGAATGAGCTGGAGGTGCCCATTTACCTTTTCTAAGCATCAGAGAATGCCAAGGAGGAAAGAAAAAAGGGGGACTTACAAAACAGAAGAAGATTGCATAGGAAGAAAGGTAGCAGCAAAAATTCTTGAGAAGAATCAGTAGGGAGACTGTAGGACAAGGGAAGCGGGAGGGCTAGGGTGTTCTCAACGCTCCCCTGAGTGGGCAGAACCTTTTTCAGATTGAGAGAGAAACATGGACAATGCAATGGAGGTTTATTTTAATTTTGTATAATAGGCTAGTTTCTTCATGCATTCAGACATCCTGCTCTAGGTCAGTGTACTGGAGACAGAAGTTCAAAAGTAATCAGTCAATTCCAAGCTTAGAGCAGCTTGCTTGCTAGGAGCTGTCCATGGTGCTGTGACAACTGATCTGCATTACCAGATAGGTTCCTTTGTGCAACCAGAACTGGACAAAGCACAAAAAGGCACAGAGAAGGAAGAATGCAGCAGCAATGGAATAGCAGAGAGACGAAAGACAATGATAGAAACAAAACCTCATCCATAAAGCCCATGAAAAGCAAAATATTTCAACACCATGCTAGAGGTCCAGGATCAAGGAGGCCATATGTGCTTCTTTGGGACAGTCCCTGATTCTGGGTACTGCAGTGCTCTCTCCTGAATACCCAAATGGTTAACTTCTGAATGCAGGGAAGATCTGGAAAGCCTTCAGCTGGCAAGCTGGAACAAGTGTCCAAACCACAATTTAAACAACATGTTTAAAGAAGCATTAAAGAACATACTGAATTTAGTTTTAAATAAAAACCACTAGCAGACAGAAATATTTGACCTGAAGGCCACATTTACTTTTGGCTGACCCTCTGAGGGCCTCAGATCAGTGATGAGTGGGCCATCCAACAGTCTCCCTGCTCAGGCCAGAGCATCCATGTAATGTTGATGGAAGCCAACATAGTTCTGAGAAGACCAAGCGAAATTTCTCAGAGGAGATTTCACACTATCCAAGTTGAAACATCAATATTATTGCTAGAAATGATTCCTTAGCACCGTGTGAGGCATCAACACAGGCCTCCTGAAGAGGTTTAAACTTTAAGTGTGATACTATGATCAAACATTTGACATATGGCTTCACAGTGGGTGCCCCAGAATGCATGCCAAATGTAGTGAAATTTTGTAGCTGGTGGTATATTTAAGTGGAAGTGTGTATACAGTTCTAGATCCTGAAATCTTAATAACTGGGTTTTCTTTCCTGTTTTTGCTTATGGAAATGGTTCCATGCCTGCCTTATATATACTACTTTCATTTCATTGCTTGAAACCCCAACACAACTTTAAAGAAACTTACAGCAATATTCTGTTTTTCGGTAAATTGATATGTACAGCCCCCCCCCCAAGTCTACTCAAAAGTAAGCTGCAGCCATTTCATCTAAGGCAGCGTGTGGAACTTTCCAGGGGTCACATGCTGGTGGTGTTGGGCAGCAGAGGCAAAAGGGGATAGAGTGATGGATGGGGTTCTTACCTTTGTAGAGTAGACTATATTCCACCCACTGAAATGACAGGGCTTTTTACATTCACACACATCTCTCCATTCCCCCATCCAACCAAGCGAGCCAAACTATCACTGTCCAAGGACACATTGCTGCCAGACAGAAGCACTTGAAAAGGGGGTAGTGTAGGACCAGTGAGGGGTGTGGCCTGTGGAGAGAGGGTGTGGCCTTTGGAAGTCCTTATGGGCCACATTTGGCCCCTGGCCTGATGTTCCTGATCCCTGTCTTAAAAGATATATGATTTTCACCTAGGGAATTTCACAAATGTTATTAAAATTCTCCTTGGGTCCTTCAAAAACCCTTCAGGTTTGTTTGTTTGCTGCTGCTCCTGCTGTTGTTTTAAAAAAACCTGAATCCCCCCCCCCAGACCAAGTTCACCCTGTAGATATGCTTTAGTTGAAATTTGCTGGCAAATCTAGTTGTTATACTTCTCTAAAGAGCAAACACTGCTGATTACAATCTACACTTAATATTTCCCAAACTCAGGAGATTTTGCTCTGTTTCTGATGCAGCTAAGTTCTGGATGAACCATCTTGAGACAGCAACATCATTCATATTTAAGAAGTGTGGTAACCCATTTTGAATGAAAGGCAGTTTGGGGCTATTGGAGTTTTCAGATAAATGTAATTGTGATGTATGCAAAATGTACAACTTCAATGGAGCCAGCAACAAATACAGTGTTGGTAGCTAAGAGGGAGAAAACAGTAAACAGAGAAGAATGTAAGAGAAGTACTGCTATTGTAATGAAACATGAATAGGAGCTTCCAAACTGGTATAAATAAACAAAAAAGTCTCTGGCATTTAACATCTCATACAAAAGAACTGACACATCACACAGTGTTCTGAGCAAACATCCACTAATCCAAAATGCAGGGAGAATTGAAGACATTTGCATAATACAAGAACCTATGAATGGAAATTAACATTATGGTCCTCAACTGACCCCAGTGAGAAACTTTTCTGCAGTAAGTAGTTTTGTACTGTAATCTTGATGCTGTATTTTAAACACCCTGGAAAAACCAAAACCTTGCATACTTCATTTTGATTTTTTCTAGGACTAGCCCTTCTACTTTCTATTTGATGTCAGCATTCTATTTTTCTCCACCCCCCACAAAAATCTGAGTAAAAGCTCAATGCACATTTGTAAGGTGCCTGATAGGGGAATGAATGGCAGGCAGGCAGATTCCTGCAACAAGACCCACTTCACCCCTGGAATAAGAAAAGATATGGAAGTTCTCCAAAGCAAGTATAATTACTCCCCCCTCAAAAAAAAAAAAAAAAACACTCCCAAAAGATTCAATGGATAATTAATCCACTTTGATAGCGATGGAGCTTGCTATGTAGTTTCAGGTCTATTCCCCCTTTTGTTATGGATTTTCACATGGAAAAGAAGCCAAGGCAACCGAATTTAAACAGCTGATTAGCATTTCATAATCTTCTGTAGGTGTTTCAGTCACTTCATCCTTTTCTTTTTATTGTTGCCATGTTGATATCAGTTCTACCAGAGCTGTGAGAGCTTGCTTAGCTTAAAACAAACCTTCTTGCCTGAAACTCAGTGAATTGCCAAAGAATGAAAGTAGGTGGGACGAGGAACCTGTTGCCCTCCAGCTATTGTTGGGCAACAACTTCCATGATCCATGATTGTGCTGGAATCACCCATCAATCTATGGTTATCTTTATATACTTAACTAAGATGCCCATACATGAGGCCAACAGGGGTAGAGAACTTCCAAATGTAGCATAAATTCCATAATCCCTTGTCACTGCCTATGCTGAATAGGGAATTGTGGGAATTGGAATCCAATAACATTTCAAGGCCCATGGACCTACAATTTTAGAAGTGAGATAGAGATAGATACAGATAGGATATTAGGATAGTTACATCTTATGCTTCATATATGTACTATCCGAAACATTTGTGATTCTCTTTTTAACACAGAAATTACTCCAAATGCCATTGAACTAATGCTCACATAGCTCCAGTGCTCAAATTACAGGCTGACAAAATGGACTCAAGTGCCTGACCTTTGTGACAGCCTCTTAAATTATGGTTTTTAGATGGCTACTGGGGGTGGGTGTGCCAAGAGATTGGATTTTCTCATTTCATTTAGGCACACCTATCTTTTCTACCATAATCTGATCACAGCATTCCATAACCCAGTCCAATGCCTGTTTGATCAAAGCCAACATATCTCCTAGTAAGTGCGTATGGAATTGCAGCCCCAGAGAACAATAAGGGAATAGAATGTTACATCATGGTCTAAGCATCTCTTTTGTAAAGGCTAGGAACATAGGAAACTGCCTTATGCAGAGCCAGAACATTGGTTCTTCAAGCTCAGTACTGTGGCTGTCAGTGGTTCTCTAGGGTTTTAGACAGTGGTCTTCCTTTTTGGAGATACCAGGAACTGAACCTGGAGCTTCTGCATGCAAGGCAGGTGGTCTGCCACTGATCTACGCCCCTTCACCGAAGAGTGGATTTAACTTCTTTCTTCCAGACCCTATTTTAGAACTTTCCCCCTTTGAGGAAACAGGATGAATTATTTGCTAGCAGACTTATTCCACAGATGCACAATTCTTCCATTTGTCCTTATCACATACCTTCTTTTGGAACAGAAACAATTTTGGGTACCCATTTCAGAACACCACCCATTTCTTTACTTGAATGATAATGGCATGAAACCCACGACTCTTGTTGACTTTGCTATGTTGTCCTTTGGAGACGCTTGCAAGTTTTCACATCATATTTTCTTTTCTAGCATTATTCAAGTGTTTTTGCTCTTGTGCAGGATGAGAGAGGTTAAAAACGTAAAAATAATAAAAGGGACTCCTTCATTTGTTCCCTTAATGTACAAGCCAAAGGGCCAGCACTAGTCTATTACTGAGCTCTGCATGACTTCTTAAATCTCTAGAATTAGGATGGCAGTGAGGAGAAAAGAGAAAACGAAAAGTCAATTTAAGGTGAACAAAAAGTGACTCCAGATCGGAGGCTCAGTACATTCTGAATTACTCTGATAACAGGCTTGAAGAAAGTTCCAGTGCATGTAAGGCAGTTCTGTGCTTTGGGCTTACTTTTTCTCTGCATGGTGCTCCTGACCACAAAGGGAGGTGCAAAGAGGGTTCCCTGTTTAGCAATATGTGTCCACATACTGCCACTAGTTTGGCCAGTTGTGTTTAATGGAGGCATGTTACTAAAACAGGATGTTGTAGCTCGTTATGTGTGTGTGTCCCCTTGCTTGACAGTATCGTGCAGAGACTGGTTCACTTAGGTAATTATAGCTTCTTGACTTATATGGTCTTATGGAGGCCTCCTCTTTGAATGGTATTAGGTATTACTTCATATTGTGATAAGCCAGGCCTACTTGTGCACTTATGCCCTTGCTCAGTTTGCTTAGTGGGGCTCTGGATTTCTGCCTACAAAGTCCTGCCACTGCATGCCACCTTATGGCAGATGGATATCTGATCAAGTTCCCATGATTCAGTAGGGCACACACCTTTGAAGAGGGCTCTCTTGTCTTCCTCTCTTCCTTTTACCTGTTGTCAGAGGCAAATGGGCAGCCCCACATTCAGTAGTGTCAGTTTCCTACAGACTACTGGCTGGCCACTGTGAGAAAGAATTGCTAGGCTAGATGGGTCATTGGTCTGATCCAAAAGGCTCTACTTACATTCTTAAGTCCAGGCACTTACCCAAGTGACAGCAGTCCTCAGTAATTAAGGAGCAACCAAGTGCTCCCCTTTTCCATCACCCATACAACAGAAGTTAAGTGCAGGTACTCCAAATGGAAGCGTGTACACATGGCTGCCTGATTAGCAGTGTCAGCTGAGATGGGGCCCCAAATAACCCCTCCCCCAAGGCCCAAAACATTATAATTCTGGTCTCTACTCCCTGACACCATGATGCCCTGACAATTGGTGTTCGTTCTTACCAGTCCAAAAAAGCAAAGAAATAAAAGTAGAAAGATGGTGTAAATCAGATTTCCATATGTATTATTTAGCACATAGCACACTCCATTGTATGTTCTGTTCTGTTGTGTTAGTGGCAGTGGAGAACTGCACATCCCTGTTCCTCCACCACACAGAGACTTATGATCAGCCACCTCAACACAGTGACCTACTGGTCTGACAGAGTTCTTATGCATGTAGTACATGAAAAAGGATTATTACAAAAATGCAATAACAGACTGGTTGTTCTTTAGCCAACAATTTAATTTCATTCTACTGGGGGTGGAGAAATGACAACAGCGCTCATGGGGGAGTTCCTAATAGGAACAGTAGTTATTTTGGGCTGCATTGCATCCCTTGAAGTATATTTGCATTACTCAGAGATAATAAAGAAGTCACAGCACAACAACTTCTGCAGATTTTCCAATTTTGTAGGTGACGCTGACATATGAAAGGTTTAATTTAGAGTCCAAACACAAGCATTAGGGGCGGTGGCAGGGTGGGGGTGGGGAGAGAGCGCTCACAGCACTCACACAGAGGACATTAATGCATCCAGAGGCTGTGCAAATCCCTGCTGTTTCTGTGGAAGTAGATTTATGGTAGCATGAGGATAGATTTGCCTAAGTGCATGCTACAGAAGAAGGAGGGAAAGGGGAGCTGATATTCTGTTTGGATCAAGAGAGGATAACATAGCTGAGCTCAGAGCCATCAAAGGAATGACACACACGCACAGCATCTTGTTGGGTTGACTGTTATAATAAAAGCTATGTATACAACAGGGATTTAGGAATGCCTTCTCACCTTGTGCCTTCTTTCTTAAAGGTGTAGTAGCGAAATAGCATCTAACAGATGGATTTTAAAAAAAAATATTAAAGGAAAATGTGATTTCTAACAATCTGTGGAAAATGCAAAGTTGATGCAATCTCAAGTCATCAAGCTGCTAGGATGGCCCAGGTCATTACTTGCAACCACGGCATGCCCCACGGAGGACCTTAAGGTCCATAAATAGTAACACCCTAGAGGTCCCAGGCCCTAAGGAAGTTAGATTAGCCTTAACCAGAGCCAGGGCTTTTTCAACACTGGCTCCGGCCTGGTGGAGAGCTCTGTCTCATGAGACCAGGGCCCTGCAGGATCTGATTTCTTTCCGCAGAGCCTGTAAGACAGAGTTGTTCCATCTGGCCTTTGGCTTGGAGTCAATTTGATTCCCTCCCCCTCTTTCTTTTTCCCTTTCTCCTCCTGTGATGAGGCTGCATTTTAATGTTTCAGTGTTTCAATGTTGTATTTTAATTTTATTTTTTTTTGTTTAAGTTGTAATCATTCAACTTGTTTTTATTACTGCTTATTAGCCACCCTGAGCTCGGCCTTGGCTGGGGAGGGCAGGGTATAAATGAAAGTTGTTG
The DNA here is from genome assembly GCF_951804945.1 of Podarcis cretensis. NCBI lineage: Eukaryota > Metazoa > Chordata > Lepidosauria > Squamata > Lacertidae > Podarcis > Podarcis cretensis. The sequence goes on from NC_137178.1 coordinate 27,815,347, forward strand.
TTGTTGTTGTTGTTGTTATTTAGGGGCTTTGATCACTCACAAGTGGTGCATCAGGGATCATGGAGAATGCTGGAGCAAATAAATGTGAACGCCTGTCTACTGTTAGACATTATGGCAGTCAGATGGGAGCCGGTATGGTATAATGGTTAGAACGTAGGACAACGGTCAAATCCCTACTCAGCTCTAAAGCTCACTGTGTGACTGGAGCAGGAATAGCCAAAGTAGTGCCCTTCAGAAGTTGCTGCACTGCAACTCCCATCACCCCTGACCATTGGACCATATTGTCTGTGTATGGCACTTGTGGTCCAACAACCTCTGAAGGGCATCACATTAGCCACCCCTACTTTGGTGCACTAGACTAATGTTTTAGGGATATTCTGGAAAACTGGTAATATAGAAAGGGAGATCCCAGGAGGCTGCCTTACCCAGAGGCAAATCATTGGTCCTCCTAGCCCAGTATCGTCTAAACTCACTGGGTGATTTCAAGCTGGGATATTTCCCAGCCCTACCTGGAGATGCCAGAGCTTGAATTCAGGAGCTTCTGAATGCAAAGCAGATGCTCCACACCTGAGTTATGGACAGTGTATAGTCCTTGAGAGTCCCATGGACTGCAAGAAGATCAAACCTCTCCATTCTTAAGGAAATCAGCCCTGAGTGGTCACTGGAAGGACAGATCCTGAAACTGAGACTCCAATACTTTGGCCACCTCATGAGAAGAGAAGACTCCCTGGAAAAGACCCTGGTGTTGGGAAAGATGGAGGGCACAAGAAGAAGGGGACAACAGAGGACGAGATGGTTGGACAGTGTTCTCGAAGCTACAAACATGAATCTGACCAAACTGTGGGAGGCAGTGGAAGACAGGAGTGCCTGGCGAGCTCTGGTCCATGGGGTCACGAAGAGTCGGACACGACTAAACGACTAAACAACAACAACAACGTCCTTTTACAGTGAATTTAACATGCAAAAAGCCCAGCATGAGAACTGGCCCTCTTTGATTCACAAATGCGACTACTAATTATGATTGTTATTCTCATCAGAATGTGACTTTTAGATTGCCAAGTACTTTATAACTTTTGAAAAGTGGGATCCTATTGAGGAATGTGTCCTCTCAAGTCAGCTGATTATATGAAGAAATCAGTTGTTCTTTTTCTGGTGCCCTGTCTTCGTGAATCATCATTTTTTTAAAAAGCTGGAAGTACCCTGGATCTCTCTGAACCTCTGAGAAGCCCTGCTCCTTAGGTCATTTTACTCTATTTGTCCCATAAGATGACCCATGATACACTGAGGACTGTAATCAGCAATTTCCCCCTTAACTGGCAATCTGCTTGTATCATTATGTGCATTCTTCCTTTTCAAAATAAAAGGAAATGTTTTCAAGTTCAAAATAAAAGCCCACATTAAAGCAACGATTTAGGCCTATTTTCCACAGCTGTTGATGATGATGTTCACCACTATGTTGAAATTGAGCCCCCTTTCCTACCATCACATAACCTATTGTTTCTCGGAGTTCTTCAGCCTACAGCCAAAAGCATCACTCTAAGCCCATCTCATTACATTTTGCAAACCTCCTGCCGTCAATAACTACAAATGAAACTCAGGCACAATGGCTCCCTCTAGACCACAGACAATTTCCAACTTCCCGTAATTCAGCCGCAGAGCTGGACAAAAGAAAGACTTTTGACTACTTGTCACCACCAGTGCAGTACCAGAGCTAGATGGAACAACTTACTGTTTATAGGTGCAAGGCAACCATCAGCTACAAGAAGCCTTGTGCGGTATGGTGCCATTTGGCAACAGATTTAGGATGGCTTAACATCACTTCAAAATGTGACTATCCCCTTGGCAGGATGCCTGCAAAAAGAACAGGGTCAAGGGTACAAGAACAATTGAGATAAGGAAAGAGTCTAGGGTAAGAGCTTAGTGGTATAGCACAGGCTTTGATATCTCTCATGGATATCTCTTTTTAGACCTGGAGCAGACACCCATCTGAATCCCAGGAGAGCTTCTGCCAGTTAGGGTTGTCAATACTAAACTCAATGAACCAATGGTCTGAATCAGTGTAAGGTAGCTTTTTAACTTCCTTCCTCTGCTCTTCCTACCAAAAAACACATATTTGTTACTTTAGCTGCCACAAAATCAAGTATAGATATTTAAATCCCAAATATTATAATGTTTAGAATTGCAAAACAACTTATGCTAGTTATATGATTAGCTGCTAAAATAAACACACTGGTATTCTTCCACTGGCACATCTGAAGGATATAGTCCAATATCAGGTACACAAATTTGCTTGAGCTGGTTGCAGCTACTGAAGGTTTGTTTTGAACAGTTCTCTGTGTTAGAAGTAAATGTAAGATTCTTCTTCAGCCTTGAATAAAACACTTTATATAGCCAAATACAGTAGTACCTCTAGTTATGGACTTGGTCCGTTCCGGGGTGCCATTCGCACCCTGAAAAGTCTGTAACTAGAGTGCTGCTTCTGTGCATGCGCACAGCACGATAGAGTGCTTCTGTGCATGTGCGAAGTGTGCAGAACGCTTCTGTGCACACATGCTTCCGGGTTTGCCACGTTCGCAAGCCGAAAAGACGCAACATGAACCTAACGCAACACAAGGTATGACTATGACTGTACATTGGAAGTATGATGTATGCAACTGGTTTATTTCTGTATTGGATGCCTCTTACAGCCATGCTGATACCTCCTAATTGCTTAGTGTACAAAAGTAGTTTGCACCCAGGGTATTAAAATAGGATCATGTATGTAGAATTCCACAGTGTTCAGTGCATTCCACTCTAAAATTGTCAGCTGCAATCTTGTGCACACTTTGTTTGTTTAAATGCTTAAGTGGTATTTAAACAACAAAACTGCCTGAAGCCTTTATTTTCTTGTGAGAAGCATAAGAGAAATTGGACCTTGCATCTCCCCAACTGAAGATGGAGGGCCTTAGATAAACTGGCAAACTAAACACTTAAAGGATTTTATGTAACCCGTTGGCAAGCATAATCAAATCATGTGCAAGCTATTCAGTCATATTGACATGCTCTAGATTTGCATTACATTGAGTTGTTAAATACATAAAATTTGTCTTAAGGTGTGGAAGAGGATACAATCACCAAGTCGATGCAAAATTACAATCTACAATTCATGTGGCTTTATTTACTTAAGTGGGAAATTCTAAGGCTACACAGGTGGTTTGGACTCTTGCACAAGGTATATGTGCACAATGATCTATCATTTCAGTGTTGCTCTCTTCACAAAGAGGCAAAGGAAATTTTGCCATAAGCATAACCATAACCAGATGATAAACTGCAAGTCCCTCTAAAAGGGATCTTTCTGTTCCCCTGACAGGAGCCCTATGCTATCAGCAAGTGCATGAATGGGGCGGGGGGGGGCATGAATGGGGCAGGGGGGGCAGATTTCCTGACACTGAGAGCCACAGTAGGCACTGGGAGCTCTGTGATTGCAAGCATATAATAAAAGGTTTACTACCCCTATCACAACATTACACCTCCAATATTATTTGGGTTCCACGGTAGGCCTAAAAAACAGTGCAGGAAATCTGACCAAGGCTCTCTTACCTTCTTCTTTACTTTGCCCCCCAAATCCTATTAATTGAGACCACCTGGTCCTCTAGCAACAGAGATGATCCAGGAGCACCATAAACCTGCTCCTTCAGGGGGATTATAATCCTATACAAAATAGACAATTGACCAATTATTCAGACTCAGGAACTGCCCACTCACAGCACCTCCCTCTTGCCAGGATTATTATCAATAGCAAGACTATTTTCTTGCTGCCAGCTCTGTCACAATTATCTTCATTGAAGTTTCATAATGGACAAAATGACAAAAACACACACACAAAAACAACCAAGCAGAGCAGGAGCATTTCCTTAAAAGGCATGGGAATGAAAAAGAGGTGGTTATGGAAACATAAAAGGGGGGAAATGTAATACTTTGTCTCCTGCAGATTTCCTATCAGAACATCTTAACTATGATAGAATAGGCTTCCTGCAGGTGCATTCAAGGGAAGAGAGGCTTGAAAACCCTCTTTTTGTTCTGACAGTAGAAAGCTGCCTGCCTGCCTGCCAGCAGCAACAAAGATATATAGAAGATGACAGAACTTCTTTTTGAATGGGATATTTTACAAAACATTTTTGTTTTGTTTTGCTTGTGATCTGGAGGCTTGTCTCATAGCGATCCCTCAAAACTCGGAGACATATTAAAGATGAGAAACCATGATGGGATAGCACCTATTTGCCTGATCTTAAGACAAGCTAAGGCTGCCATCCTATGCACAATTACCCCAGAATAAGCCCCATTGAACATAGTGGCTCTGAGTAACCATGCGTAGGATTGAGCTACTACACAAGTCTGGTCTAACAACTACATGTGACCGGTAAGAGCCAACGGTATGGATGCTAATGACCACTGACTCAAAGAAAAGTTGAATACATTCACAAAGGATAGAACTTCAGTTGCTATTAGCCATGATACTAATGGAGAATGTTCAGATCCTTCCCAATAGGGGGCTTAATATTTTAAATGAGATCTTGAGATATCATGAAGAGGTTTTTGGCAGCAGCCTTAAAGTTATTTTGAAGATATTTCGTGGTGTAGAAATGAATAAAATAGATGAATAGAAAAAAATGTATATTGCTCTGTAAAGTGTCTCTCTCTCTCTCTCTCTCTCTCTCTGTGTGTGTGTGTGTGTGTGTGCGTGTGTGCCTGCCAGAGAGAGTTTGGTTCAGAAGGGTTTGTGACACACCATCTCTCATAATGGGTGTTAAAACCATCCAAAATAATAGCCACAGGCTTGCAGTAGTTCTGGTTGATTACTCTTATACTTGCAAAGACTAGAACAATTTTTCTTTATTCAAGAAGCTCGTTCCAACTTGCACTTACAGTGCCTTGAGTATCCCACATAAAGGCTGCCTTGCCGGACAAACTTAGGCGTAACTGACACCAGCTGTTTGAACTTTTTCCCAATGAAGCTGTTAAACTTTAGCCTGCTGAATCTTCCAGGTGATGCATCTCAGCACCTGTGTGTAACTAGCAGGAACATGATTGCTCAATCTCGTGGAAGCTATTAAGATTGCTCACAGGACACATTACAATCTGCATTAATAAGATAAATTTGTTCTAAGAGCAGACTTGGTCCATAACACTTGGAGTGATGTTATTGCAAGAAATAAAAGATCCAATAAGGAGAGGACTCGTAAATAAATATTTAAGGAGTAAAACAAATCTCTCCTGAAGGATGCTTGGAAGCCTTCTCTTCCTAAAGCTGTTTTTACCTGAGAATATTCTTGGCAATCCCAGACAGGGTGTCTATTAACAGATATTTATTTAAATATATATAAATATATACGCCGTATATTTAAAGTACAATTAATACAAATTTAAAACACATGGCTTCTATAAAAGAATCCTTGGAATTGTAGTTTACCCCATACAGAGCTTCAGTTCCCAGGATTCCTTGGGCGAAGTAATACATTTTAAATGTGTGTTAAATGTACTTTAAATGTATGGTGAGTTTGCTCTACCTCTGTTATTTCACACATGATAAAGCTCCTCAAATGTTTAGTCCCATAAGATTTCTACATCTATAAGTGATTTCCTTTTAAAAATCTGTATGAAAATTCATTTGCATTTCATTGTGAATATCTCTTAATATATGTGTTTTATGCTAAATATGCACATTTTTGCAAAAAAAAAAAAATCACCTAATACAACACAGTTTATATTATTTTTCAAAGATATATGCCTTTTGCATGTTCAGCCCTAGAGACCTCTCCCTTAAATAAACACACATTTGACTCAAATTTTAGTTTTGGTTTTTGTCAGAATTTAGGCCACTTTATTGATTACAGAAAAGTGAGTGGTTGCATAGGCTCTGGCTTGACTAGCTCCCTGAACCCTTGCAAGTAGCGCTGACCCAGGGCTCCAGCATAGGTCAGCCAAGGGTGAACACCTGAGGTAGGTGAAAAGCCCAGGAACAGACTCTGTTCACTCCCCAGATGCTCCCCTAGACTCAGGCACAGGCACTACCCCCTCTCAGGGGTTGACCAAACCAAGTTGAGTCCCTGGATTCCTTTAACACAATACCCTTCACATAGGGATGGCGAGACTGTTCTCCCATCCCTATCATATGAACCAGTGCCTATCCACCACACGAGCACCCACGCTCACCACCAACCACTCACACCTGTAACCAATCCCTTAAACCCGCTGACACAGCGGTCAGCCACAAATCATTTACAGTCACAGACAGATGAACCCCATCAAGCCTGTAAAGGGATGCATCACAGAAGGTAATGCCCGGGTGATGGATCAGAACCTTCTTAGCCACTGCACTCTGGACACGTTTCTGGCCCTCTCGGTGGCAGCTGGGCATTGGCTACCTTGCCACACACGTCACTGCCATCAGTGACCACAAATTTTGAGTCCAGGAAGAGCTGCCATCAACTCTTCCAAGTCCTCCTACATGCGTGTCTGCAAGCTCAAGCTGGGGGATTCCGGCAATTATTCATGCCTCCGCAGACACCTTCACCTGCACCGCTTGGGAGAAGTCCCTCCCAACACATTCCTTGTCTGGACACCCAGGAGACGCACACATGGTCGGGGAGTCCGAGCCTGCATCTGAGTACAGACTCTGCTGCGCTCCTGCCAGCCTCAAGGTCAGCCCTGATGAGACTGTGCAGGGGTTGCACATTCTAGGTCCTTGGTGTCACCATTCAAGTACAGACTCATTGACTTGTTATGGAAATAAAGGGGGGGGGACACTTATTGGAAATCAGTTTTGTCACCTCTCCCCCCCCCAAACCCCAAGGCAATGAGCCCAGCTACCTTTTATTCACAGTCACATAAGCACTACACTACAGCATGGCCATAAACTTGTACTTTCAAAAGCTGAAATATACACCCAATATGTAGCAATGGAGATTTATGTTACTGCTTTATGAATGAACACTGTGTTTTATGAATGGACTCTGTATTTTGTGAATTACCTAAGAGCCACCAATAGGGAGTTCTAGAATCTGACAGCTAACCAGTTGGGTACTACCAAACAGCGACCCCTATTGCTGAAAGCAAGTAACCAGCAGAGAATGCTTCAGCTCAGTCTTTGCACTGTTGACTGAACACCCCCTGCTGTGCAGATAATGAGAAAGCTCATAAATTGTATCCCTTCTGGCATCCTGGCCAACTCTATTATGCTGGTGTAAACCCTGGTGCACCAGAAGCACAGAATAGCAGCAAATAAAATCTGCTCATACATCAGCAACTGATAAGACTTGTCAACCAGTTCTTCCAAAGTCTTCTTAAATTATAAAGCTCCAAAATACAGGCCAAAGGAGAGCAGGTCTGGGAAGCGTGAGGCATACAATGGGCACCACCAGTGAAAAGGCCCTGCTCCGTGTCATTTGATAGAGTGCCCACTTGCCCTCCTTCTTGACATGGAATGCTCTCTATTGGAGTCTCCAGGTCCAGTACAAAGACCATAAGTAGGGAAAGCAGGGACCTTGAAGTTCCCAACAGCTGTAAATCAATCAAGCAAGCACACACACAGGTCACCTTTGTCACAGTCAGGACACCTGTCTTGGCCAGGCCTGCACCCAGTCTTGTTTTTGTACAATCTTGTTTGTCCTCAGTAACCAAAATTATATTACCAACATATACAAGCAGAAAAGTTGTTTTCCTTCATTTGCAAGGAATTGTACAAAACAAAGTGGCACTAATAAAGAAAAGTTCCAGGGTGGTAACAGAAAGCAAACTAAAAATATTTTGCAGTTCATCAAAACTATCCAGCAATATCAAGTTATAGGAAAACTGGTGCTATTAACAGCAATCCTTCTAGTTGGTTAATTGGTTCAGCAACTTTGATGCACATGATGTGCGACGCTAATGATTTCCCCTAAGAGTTAAATGCTAACCAATCAGAGGCAGCTACAGGAGGGCTATGAGATTCAGGTGAGGGTCAGATGCTTTGTCAATCCCAGCAGGTATATAAGAGGACGACCCAGCCTGCCCAGGCCTCCGGCCTGCCCACCATTCTCCTAAACCACCCAAAAGGTATGCTGAAGAGTTTTCTAAAACAGTCATAGCAGATACAGCTGTTGTTAGTAACTCAGAGAAGGTTGGGGAACCTTCAAGCTTCCAAAAGGTCCAAAGTTTAACCTCAGAGGATGCTGAGCCATGGTTAAATGCCATGAAAGCTGAACTTGATTCCTCAGAGAGGAACAAGACATGGGAAGTAGTTCCAGGCCTGCCCAGGCCACAAAAGGTTTACAAAGTTCCGTTCGACTTCCAAAACATTCGGAAACCAAAGCGTGGCTTCTGATTGGTTGCAGGAAGCTCCTGCAGCCAATCAGAAGCTGTGGAAGCCCCATGAGACATTCAGCTTCCAAAAATAGTTTGCAAACTGGAATAGTTTGTGACATTCGGAAGCCAAAACATTTGACTTGCAAGGTGTTTGGGATCCAAGGTACGACTGTATTAGGTTGGTGAATAATTTGGCATTTGACCCCCAACTCTAATAAGCATACAGTAGGTTTCAAGAACCCCATTCTTCAGAATTGTTCCATATGGGTTGCTACTGGCTTGCTGATGTGGTAAAAAGATCATGCAAGCTCACAGCACATAGCTTGTGTTCTGAATGGAATATTTTGAAATACATCCTCTCCCATAATGGAGCAAAGGCTAATTAAACAGCGACAAAAAACCCCACAGAAATGTTTATTTTGAGCAGTGAAGTTTGGATGAAATTTTCTTTATAAACAAGTTGCAAGACCTGCTCTGTGTTTGGCTTCTTTTGATGATATCTATCAAAACTTCTTTGAAGTGGAGACTTTTGGATAACACATACTAAGCTTTAATTTAGGTGATCCTGGTTTCTGCCTGATAAGAGGAGCTATTTGTTTCTGTCTAGTGTCGATATTTATAAATTTAACAAGGGAAACAGAGTAAAGCGTGAGTACCGCAATGTGTTTCTCATATTTATTCTTCCTCTGCTTAATCCACAGAGAACAGTCTCTGCTAAGTGGCAATACCTTGAGGAAGGATCAGGGCTGTTCCTCACAGTTTCTAAAATGGGATCTGAAAACTAAATGTGTTTTTTAAGAGATTTCCATTACAATGATTCTTTTAGGCATCCATAAGGTAGCAATCATAATCATATTATGATGCACATCAAACAAAGCTGGAATGAACTGAGAATTTACTATAGACATACACCAATAGCACCTGTGAGGAGATTGCATGTTTGCATTGCTTCCGCTGCTGGCGCACTCTTGCCACACTCTACAATAGTTGGATATTTGGTGCCATGTAAAATTAAACGGCGTTTCCGTGCGCTGCTCTGGTTTGCCAGAAGCGACTTAGTCATGCAGGCCACATGACCAGGAAGCTGTACACCGGCTCCCTCAGCCAATAAAGCGAGATGAGCGCCTCAACCCCAGAGTCGGTCACGACTGGACCTAATGATCAGGGGTCCCTTTACCTTTGCCTTTAAAGGTACCCTACCACCATACATGTATAGTTTCTCCATGCAAGGTAGAATCCTGAATGGTCTAGGCCTATGCATTTACATTGGTTTTCTCATAGGGCTACTCACATAGCTGTCAAATGCTTGACCAACAGGTGTGTGGATGGACTTATTTGTGGGGATGGAGCTATTCAGCACAATTCCACAATTCTCTAATGCAATGGTGTGGGAGGGCCATCTTAACCCCCTAAACTAAGGTAGATTTCCCGATTTTCTAATTAAGGTTTATAGTTTCCACGCTTGCTTTTCTCTCTCCTTTCTCACAGGTAAAGATAAAGGGACCCCTGACCATTAGGTACGGTCGTGACCGACTCTGTGTTTGCGGTGCTCATCTCGCTTTATTGGCCGAGGGAGCCGGCATACAGCTTCCAGGTCATGTGGCCAGCATGACTAACCAGAGCAGCACATGGAAATGCCGTTTACCTTCCCGCTGGAGTGGTACCTATTTATCTACTTGCACTTTGACGTGCTTTCGAATTGCTAGGTTGGCAGGAGCAGGGATTGAGCAACGGGAGCTCACCCCGTCGAGGGGATTCGAACCGCCAACCTTCTGAAAAGCAAATCCTAGGCTCTGTGGTTTAACCCACACTGCCACCTGCGTCCCTTTCCTTCTTTCTCATTAAACTCTTCAATTGCAATTCTGTCATCAGGGAAATTGTAGGGAACCTTTAGTTCATGAAAATATTTGTGGTTTGGAGATTTGGACAGGAGTGAGGTGATAACAATCACCTACGGAGTCCATTATTCTGCGGGGAAGAGCCAAAAATGCCACCAAATCAGTCACTGTATAATCAATCCAGACAGAAGAAGTAGAAACATAGGCAAGGTATGTAGTTGAAACGTCAGTTTAGATGTGGAAGAGGAAGAAACAATGTACGGGAGAGAGGAGCAAGTGGAGGATTAATAACAGTGACATCAGGATTGGCAAGAGTTGCAAGGATTAGATGCTGGCATAAAAGGAGCAGGTAGAACAAATCTTCAGTAGAGTTCAAAAGCCAACTCATAGAAATGGACCAGTTCAAGTATTTGACCGTAAGAGTGAGAAGTCACTAGCTCTCTTTTCTTTGGACCAATTTCTGCTGGCTATGTTAATAGGGATGGGTGAATTTGTCAATTTCAGTTATGGACCACAGGTATGAAGTTTACGGCATATAATGCCTTAAGAGAGAACATAATGAAAATGATCTATAGGTGGTACATGACACCAGTCAAGCTTGCAAAAATTTATCATTTGCCCGAAAATAAATGTTGGAAATGCAAAGAGACTGAAGGTAAATTCTTTCACCTTTGGTCGCCATGCCCAAGGATTAAGACTTTCTGGGAGATGATCTATAACGAAATGAAAAAGGTATTTAAATATACCTTTCTGAAGAAACCAGAGGCCTTTCTCCTGGGCATGGTCAGCCAATTGGTGTTAAAGAAGGATAAAACTTTCTTTATGTATGCCACAACAGCAGCAAGAATACTTATTGCAAAGTATTGGAAGACACAAGATTTACCCACCCGGGAAGAATGGCAGATGAAGGTGATGGACTACATGGAACTGGCAGAAATGACTGGCAGAATCCGAGACCAGGGAGAAGAGTCAGTGGAAGAAGATTGGGGGAAAAAATTAAAGTTTATCTACAGAAACATTGTAAAATTAAGGAATGTTAGAAGGATGTTGGAATGAAGCTATGTGGTTTTAGCAGAAATGTTATAATGGATTAAGTAAAAATGGATTGGTAATTAGTGAAAGAGGAGAATGTAAAATTATAGTATATCAAGATAAATTCTTAGGATAAAAACAAAGATGGAAAGGATTTGCTAAAATATCTAATTGAACTAGAATACAAAAAAGGGAGGTGTGAGGAGGTCAAGGAAATAAGCAAAGGAAAGAAACTTATGTAAAGGTTGGATTTGTGTTTTTTTGTGTGCTTTGTTTGTTTAACTTTTTCTATTTTTCTTTCTGTAACCTTCAAAACTTTAATAAAATCTATTATATAAAAAAAAGAATTTGTCAATTTCAGTTTCTTATTTTTCCAGTCTTAAGTTCAGTTTGGCACATTTCTGCAACCATGGGTGGCTGGCTACTTTTCTTTTCTTTTCTAAAAAAAGGTCTCATGAATATTTATCAGCATTTTAGCATGTATTTTCCTAAGATACACATTTTTTTGCATGCTCTTTTGCCTAGTAAACACAGTTTTGCAAGCAATTTCCCTCAATTTAAAGTATTTTGTATGTTATTTTCACAGACACATGCATTTTTATGAACACTTTCTCCCCCATCCCTACGTGTGTATACTGTCAGATTCTCCTCAGTGTTCCCCATGCTGTGGAATGAACTCCCCCTAGAGATCAGGCAGCACCTATGGGGATCATGCTCCACTGGTTTGTGGAAATATACCTATTTGCAAGTGCATTCTTGAGAACTGGCTTTCAGTAGAGTTACACTGCAATTTCTAGATATCTGTTATCTTTTTCTTAAATATATATTTATTTGATTATATTGATTTTATATTGTAAACTGCCTTGCAATTTAACAGTGAAAGATTATCTATTAAAGATTTTCTAAAACAAAGTAAGTGAAAGCAAGTGTGCTCTTATGTCAGCTAAAGCCAATCCAAAAAAGGATGTCACATTGCCTGTTCAGTATGGCTCTTAAATCCCATACTTTAGTTTAAAACAAAATCTACTGAGGGAAACAGAAGCACTGAGCATGCCAGAGTAACTTGGCCTATCCTGAGGTTAAGCCCACATTTTGAGTCACTGAGCTGAGACGTTAACACCACCAAGTTTGATAGAAAGTTTCTGAAGTTTCATTTTGATTAATACTTAATTTTCCTTCCTATCAGAATTCAAGAGAAGTTCATTTTCTGTTCCTTTAGCCTGGCACCTTGCCAATGGAAGGAGACTGATTTATTTCTTTTATTTCCCCTTTCTTCTGCGGAATGCAAAGAATTCTGAACAGCAGAGATAATCACTGTACATTTGTATGTTAATGTTACCAGGTAATCATCTTGAAAGACTGAATATGATTAACACCTTGAATCACAAACTAAAGGAAATGTACAGCACTTGGCAGGGAGCGAAACATCCAGCACAATGAAAAATCATCTGGCCAGGAAATTGTTTTCCAAACACTGAAAATTATAAGCAATTATCAAGCATTTTACTCGACTGTACTCATAACTCTGTTTTAGTGACACTTTTGCTGAGAATATGCTGTCTCCCTGTGCCACCCCAGCACTCTGATTTTTGGATAAGCACCCTGAGTCTGTGATTTACGCTGTTTCATCATGTTCCTTTATGCATGTAGCAAAATATCTCCATGGTGCACTTTAAGGGTGCAATCAAGGCTGAAGGCACTCTTGTTGCAAGTAAAAGGAAGAGTGTATTCTGGCAGTTTTCATCAGCTAAGGTGCTAATATGGGACGCAGGTGGCGCTGTGGGTTAAAGCCTCAGCGCTTAGGGCTTGCCGATTGAAAGGTCGGCGGTTCGAATCCCTGCGGCGGGGTTAGGGTTGCAAGTAGATAAATAGGGTGCAAGTAGATAAATAGGGACCGCTTACCAGCGGGAAGGTAAATGGCGTTTCCGTGTGCGGCTCTGGCTCGCCAGAGCAGCGATGTCACGCTGGCCACGTGACCCGGAAGTGTCTCCGGACAGCGCTGGCCCCTGGCCTCTTAAGTGAGATGGGCGCACAACCCTAGAGTCTGTCAAGACTGGCCCGTACGGGCAGGGGTACCTTTACCTTTACCTTTTAAGGTGCTAATACAAAATTCAGATGCCCTAAAAACAACTCTCTCTCAATCAGACTCTTCTGTAAGGCAGACCACATCTCTTTTTATTGCTCGTTATGTATTATCCTCGGGAAATGTGTGCAAGGAGGAAATCTCAGAGCAGAAACAAATTAGTCCAGTCAACTTTGTGAATCAAAACAGGTATGCCTTCAATTGAAGGGATCTGCTGAATTTGGCTGTGTTGGAAACCTGGTTGTCAGAACTTTCTTGCACACAAGAGCACACAATGGCCCATCAGTAGCTGGGATCAAACTTGGCTGCCTAAGGGAAAGGAAAGATGGTACCCTCTCCCATTGTATGTGCAAAAGCCAGCTGGAAGCTGAATCTTACTTCAACATGGGGGATGCCACAGCATCTGACATGTCATTCTGTCTAATGGTAGGATTGGCCATAGCATGCAATGAAACTTTGGGATGTTAAGATCACTTAATGTGAACTGGATACTCCCAAATACTTAGCATACAGTATATCCTACCTTAAAAGAACAGGGCAGCACTTCAAATATATGCAAATTCTCTATCCCCTAATACAGTGGTTCTCAACCTGTGGGTCCCCAGATGTTGTTGGACTACAACTTCCATCATCCCTGAGCTCTGGCCTTGCTAGCTAGGGGGTGATGGGAGTTGTAGTTCAACAACATCTGGGGACCCACAGGTTGAGAAAGGCTGCCCTAGTAGAATATTCAGTTTGTGAGCATCATGTCCTCAGCTCACAATCACCAAGCTAGAGATGCTTTCAAGATGAGATCCTCTAAGAGCTGCTAAATATTACCACAGAGGGGGAGGGGTGGGCCATAGTGGCATGATATATTCTGCTAAGAGCAATAGATACACATACTCAGTTCACTGAGAAGCAGCAGAAGCAAACTTTTCAAGCTTCTTCATCATGGTTGTCACACCTTCAGTGGCCATAGGGGTGAGGTAGGAATCTTTCAGATTTGGATTCCAAAGCAGACTCACCCAATTCTATCCAGGAGGATCATGACCTGGATCAGATCATGGGGCCACTTCAGAAAACATATTCCTGTGGATCCAAGGCAGTTCTAGGGCTGTGGCACTACCTCTGTTGTAGTGTAAACTATCTTGCCTTTTAGAATGTTCAAAACAGGTCATCCAGCTGCTCGCAGCATATGGGGATCATTGCCATCACATTATTTGAATACAATATAGCAAGTCCCCTTGGAAGCAATGAGATTTGATGATGTCTTGTTGATCTTGGGGGGTAATGCATGGCATATATACAACTGTCCCCTGTCTTTATGTGGTCCATTCCTAAGCATTTTCCAAATTGGGAAGGCTGTGAGAGTGCATATGAACACCTGGTTCTTCACCTGACTATTAGTTAAGGAGTATTTCATTGCTGTTATTGTTTTTTCTTTGTATTGATTTATCAGAATTTCTATAGAATTTAATCATCTAAACCTCTAAGCACCTTATATAAATTATAAAGGGAACAAGCATTTCACACATGACCAAGGACTTTACGACTGCAGACGCACATGCCACTTTCAACCCTGGAAGGGGGTGCAGCAGGCTCATGCTGATGTGTACAATGACCCAGAATGCAACCCTCACGCAAACGGGGAGTTGCTTTTATATTAAAATTATGGATAGACTCAGAGGTTAGAAACAAGTCAGCATGGCTCAGAGTCTCAGAATGCATTTATGCTGTGCTTCAACAAATACATAGTAATGCTGTAAATGGGGGAAACCCAGTCATATGGGTGGGGTATAAATACATTATTATTATTATTATTATTATTATTATTATTATTATTCCCATTGGCTACTGGAAAACCAAATCCAGCTATATTTGTAATGATCACTCCCTGTGATTATTACAGCTGGAAAAAGGTGCACTTAAAAAAAATAAATCAATGGAATTATTTGCTATAGCAGGGTCTTCCTCCCTCTCTTTAATGGGAACAGGAAATCTGTAAAAATGAAAAAACCTGAGCAGCATGATGCTGTTTCCATCTCCCTCTTCAAAGGGGAAATTCAAAGTATGACTTGTACCACCAAGCTCCATCATAAAAACTGCATTTGGTGCAGAAGTCCTTTTTGCAGAATGAGAAGAAAACTGAAGATATGACAAGTAAAATACATGCTATTGATGTCAGAGTTTGTGATGTTGAAAACTTTCCCACTGCTATACCTCTCTGAAAGTGAGAAGTTCATAAAAAATTAGAGCAGTCAGATATAAAGAGAAAAACGAGATGGAGATATGCAATTTAGCTTTGTATTGTTTCATAGTCACACTGCTGGTATTGCTACTGCCCTGGGCAGCTTGGATTCCTTAATGATTCACTCCTTCCTCATATGCCATCTATGTGCCTCATATGCCACTACATCATGAGTAGCCTCTGCAAGATCTGCTTTGCCAGCTTTCCCCCATGAGCAGCTGGTTACCAGAGAGTTCAGTCCTGCTGGGTGTTGCTTCATGAGCATATTCCCTACTGGGAAGCATTGGCAAAACAGACCTTATAGAGGCTGCCTGTCTTTCCTGTCTCCTGCCACCCAACTGCCATGTCCTTTGACAGCCTTAGATCATTCTGGACTGGACAAGGTAACTGTTACGTGGATTTGTAGGTGGTTGACTAAATCCAAAGATTGCTCACTAACGGTTCCTCATCATCATGGGAAAAAGTGACAAGTGGGGTGCCGTAGGGTTCTGTCCTGGGTCTGCTGTTGTTCAGTGTCTTATAAATGACTTGGATGAAGGAATTGGGGGATGTTCATTCAATTTGCAGATTACACCAAACTGGGAGGTTTAGCCAATGCAGCAGAAGACAGGAATCTGGATTCAAGATGACCTTAACAATTTGGAGAACTTGGCTATTTGCAGTTTAGTAGCGCTGCAGAGAGCTTGCTCGGGAGACCATGTATAACAAGGAACACAAAAAACTTTAACAAGGTTTTAATAACAAAAACAAAAACTCATTTTACACTAAAGATAACAACAACAAACATGACCCAACCACCAACCCATCCCCCAGGGTAATGAGAGAGCTAGGTGCTGCTCCTTATATACTATGCCCAAATGTTGACACAGCTTACCATATTTTTTGCTCTATAAGACTCACTTTTCCCCTCCTAAAAAGTAAGGGGAAATGTGTGTGCGTCTTATGGAGCGAATGCAGGCTGTGCAGCTATCCCAGAAGCCAGAACAGCAAGAGGGATTGCTGCTTTTGCTGCGCAGCGATCCCTCTTGTTGTTCTGGCTTCTGAGAGTCAGAATTTTTTCCCCCTTGTTTTCCTCCTCCAAAAACTAGGTGCGTCTTACAGTCTGGTGCGTCTTATAGAGCGAAAAAATACACTAATTAACACAACCTAGCAGCACCTGCTATGTTTCACAGCTGTAAGACTGGATCTCATTATTTGCCCTGGCCCTTAAAGACATACACAACTTGTGAAACAATAATGAACCTTCACATTTTACAGTGACCATTCAACAACTAACAGAATGAGTTTCAGAGGAGACAAATGTAAGGTTCTGCATTTAGGGAGGAATAGCCAGCTGCTCAAATATAAGATGGAGGACACCTGGCTTGTCAGTAGTATGTGGGGAAAGGATCTAGGGGTCTTAGTAGACCACAAACTGAACATGAGTCAATGGCGTGATGCATCGGGGGGGGGGGGGAGGGACTAATGCTATTCTAGATTGCGTCAACAGAAATATAGTGTCCAGATGAAGGCAAATAATAGTACCACTCTATTCTGCCTTGGTCAGACCACACCTGGAATACTGTGTCCAGTTCTGGGTGCCACAATTTAAGAAGGATATTGACAAGGTGGAACATTTGCAGAGGAGGGCAACCAAGATTATCAAGGGTCTGAAAACCAAGCCTTATGAGGAACAGTCGAGGGAGTTGGGTATGTTTAGCCTGGATAAGAGGAAACTGAGAGGAGATATGATAGCCATGTTTAAATACCTAAAGGGCTGTCACATGAAACATGTATCAAGCTTGTTTTCTCCTGCTCCGAGCGTAGGATTCGAACCAGTGGATTCAAGTTACAAGAAATAAGATTCCGACTTAACATTAGGAAGAACTTTCTGATGGTAAGGGCGGCACAACAGTTGAACAGACACCCTCAGGTGGTGGTGGATTCTCCTTCCTTGGAGATTTTAAAAGAGAGGCTGGATAACTATCTGTCATATATGCTTTAGTTGAGATTCAATATTGCAAGGGGTTGGACTATATGACCCTTGGGATCCCTTCCAACTCTGCAGTTCTATGATTCTGTGACCCAATCCAGTCAAAGCCCAGTTCAGTTCGGTATCTAGGCTTCACCCAGATTGGTTGCACAGTTCTAGTTACTGCCTAATTACATTTGTCAGAAATCCTAGAAGTCAATATTTGGACTTTCTGTCTGTGGCTAAAGTTAAAGTGTATATCACATATCTGTATATGTAGAATTCTGTATGTTTACACCAAAATAAGATTGTTAAGTCTGTATCAACACATTTCTTGCTGTGTCAGTTGAGGCATATAGTTGAAGTGATGACTGATGGAAAGACAGTCAGAATGCAAGGCTAGGGGACTTCATGGGGTACAGACATCTGTCATCAACAATATTAATTTAATTAACTGAATTATTTTTCTGCCCCAGTAAAATTGAGGAAGAACTGAAATTATAGTATTCTAAAAATGTGTTTTAGTAATCACACTTATATTATGCAAGTGGATTGTAAGAAATGCTACTTTTAATTTAAAATAAACCCAACTACTGTCTGGTGTGTGTGTGTCTAGCAATTTGCAATTATGATCTTCTTGATGAGTTTCCTCCATAAAAAAACAAGAGGTATTATAATTTAAATGGAGTTGTAGATATGGTTGATTTTAATTTGTGACCCAGGGGTCAATAGTTATTGGGTGTAATAACCCTGTGGTAATATGACTCTTCATGGCACATTTGTATAATGAGAAATCATAACTAGTTAGAGGAAGTACAATTTTATTTTATTCTTTTGCCTTTGCTATTCACAAATGCTACTATATTGGCTTTAATTTTATAGACCTAAACTTCCAGCAATTGAAATATCCTTTTTCCCCTCAACAAAGCAACAAACAGTATTATATGGCAGTTTATACATGTATTTCAGCTCCCAATGCAAAATTGCTTCCAGTTTTTAAAACGATATAAGCTGCCCCCCTTCTCAGCCAAAGATAAGTTGTTGCAAAATTTTAAAATTGGAATGATTTTGTGCTTCCCTAATATTAATGTGAATTTCAGGTGGATGGCTGAAACTTGATTCTCAAGAAGTCTGCCTACAGTGAAGTGCTATGGATTGTATCCCAAGTTTGTTACATTCAGTAAGACCTGTTGAATTAAATGGAGACTTAGTCCCAGGTACAGGGGTTCTAGCTTAGTTATTTGTATTTCTTTCTAGCTAAATTTAAGCAGACAGCAAAATACATCATGTATTGATGTAGCAGCATGATGCAGCAGCATATTGCTGCTGCCGCTTTGCCGTGCGTTGTGGGGAGGGCTCTTCCCCCTGCTAGCCCATTCTCCATCTTGGGCTTGGGGACGGGCCCATACTCCACCTCAGCGTGAAGGACTCCAAGGAGGCCCGGGACACTGCTGCTGCCGCTTTGCCGGTGAGTCTTGGGGAGGACCGCTCCCCCTGCAAGCCCATTCTCCACCTTGGGCCTGGGGGCGGGCCCCAGACTCCACCTCAGCATATAAGGCTCCACGGAGGCCTCGGAACATTGCTGCTGCCGCTTTGCCGTGCGTTGTGGGGAGGGCTCTTCCCCCTGCTAGCCCATTCTCCATCTTGGGCTTGGGGACGGGCCCATACTCCACCTCAGCGTGAAGGACTCCAAGGAGGCCCGGGACACTGCTGCTGCCGCTTTGCCGGTGAGTCTTGGGGAGGACCGCTCCCCCTGCAAGCCCATTCTCCACCTTGGGCCTGGGGGCGGGCCCCAGACTCCACCTCAGCATATAAGGCTCCACGGAGGCCTCGGAACATTGCTGCTGCCGCTTTGCCGTGCGTTGTGGGGAGGGCTCTTCCCCCTGCTAGCCCATTCTCCACCTTGGGCCTGGGGGCGGGCCCCAGACTCCACCTCAGCATATAAGGCTCCAAGGAGGCCTCGGAACATCGCTGCTGCCACTCTGCCGTGCGTTTGTGGGGAGGGCTCTTCCCCCTGCAGGCCCACTCTCCACCAGGCCAGGGGGCGGGGCCCACGCTCACCACCGACGCAGCCTCGGGGACACTGGTGCTGCTGCAGCGGTTGTTGGAAGTGTTTTTATATGTTTTAAACTGTTTTTATTTTTTTTTGCTTTGTTGTACCACCATAAGCGGTGGTTTTTATCCATGTACTTTTATTTTGTTTTGATTTATTGTGGGTTGGGGTGGGGTGGTTGGGGAGTGGGGTGGGGATTGGTTTTGTTTTTATGTAATTGTTTTTCTTTGTTTGCTTTTATATTCTGTAAATGGAGGCAAGTATGAGGCTTGGGATTCCTACTGTGGAGGGGCGAGGGAGGTATGGCGGTGGGGGCAGATGTCATAGGCGAAGGGGATCGAGATACGGATATGCTCGTACCCCTTCCAATCTGCGCCCCATCCCGAGAGACGAGGGTAGGGTGAGCAAGGATTACTCACCTCCGTCACTGGTGTTGTGCAATGCCAGGTCTATAGGCAACAAAACCGCCACCCTGCGAGATTTCTTCACCTCACAGGGGGTTGACCTGGCATGTGTGACTGAGACCTGGGTGCGCGAAGGGGATACTGTTACCCTACGAGAGATGGCGCCCCCGGGTTTCTCCGTCCTTCACCAGTCGCGGACTGTGGGCCGGGGGGGAGGGGTGGCGTTATTAATCCGGGAAGATTGTTCTTTCAGGGCTCTACCATCACCATCGATCCCCGGTATTGAATGTGTTGGCCTAGTGTGGGGCTCCGAGGTGAGCTTGGCTGTCTGGCTGGTGTACCGGCCACCTAGCGCACCAGCAGCCACCCTGTCAGGCCTGCTGGAGGCGGTGGCCGGCTGGGCCTTGGAGTTCCCTAACCTATTGGTATTGGGGGACTTCAACATCCATGCTGATGCCACTCCCTCCTCACAGGCTCTGGACCTGGTGTCTTCCATGGCGACACTAAGGCTCTCCCAGTTTGTTTCGGGCCCCACACATCAAGCAGGCCACACGCTGGATTTGATCTTTGGCGTCGGTATAGATGTGATCATGTTTCCTTCGATGAAGGTGCCATGGTCTGATCACTATGCTCTGAAAGCCAGGATTGACGTTCCACCCCCACCCTGCTTGGGTGGCGAGCCAATTTGGGCTCGCCCGCAGAGGCTGATGGACCCTGATAGATTCCGTCAAGCCTTGCGGGACCTTTCTCCCCCTGGCGACTCATTGACTGAGCGTGTTGAGGCCTGGAATACCCAGCTCCTGGCAGCCATCAATGAGATCGCACCTAAGCGCCCTCTGCGACCCCGCAGAAACCGGGCTCCCTGGTTTACCGAGGAGCTCCGGAAAATGAAGCGGGACCTCAGACGGCTAGAGCGAGTATGGCGGGGTGCCCGTGACGGAGCCTCAAGAACATCTTATAGGGTTTTTATGAAAACCTATGAGATGGCAGTGAAGGCCGCTAAAAAGTCCTACTTCTCGGCCTCCATTGCATCCGCTAGCTCTCGCCCGGCACAATTATTTAGTATAATTCGGTCTTTAACGTCCCTCGAAGGACAGCCAAATTTAAATAACAATTTGACACACAGCTGTGAGGCATTTGCGAGCTTTTTTGCGGAGAAGGTCTTGTTGCTCCGCCATGACCTCCCTGCCAATTTGGATACAATAAAGGAACTGGAGGCCCCTCGACTGTCCTCGGGTTCAGTATTGGACCACTTTGACTGGATATCCCCAGCTGATGTAGACAGATTCCTCCGAGCTGGAAAGCCCACCACCTGTCCTCTCGACCCGTGCCCGTCCTGGCTGATTAGAGCGTGTCCAGAGGAGGTGCGGGCCCCCCTGGGGGATATCATCAACCTGTCCCTTGGCACCGGGACATTCCCAGGGGAACTGAAGGAGGCAGTGGTGCGCCCGCTCTTAAAGAAAACATCATTAGATCCCTTAGATCTATCCAATTACCGCCCGGTTTCGAATCTTCCATTCCTGGGTAAGGTGATTGAGAGAGCGGTTGCTGAACAGCTTGGTAGGTTTCTGGATGAAACATCAGCTCTGGACCCATTCCAGTCCGGCTTC
Source organism: Podarcis cretensis (assembly GCF_951804945.1). Classification (NCBI taxonomy): domain Eukaryota; kingdom Metazoa; phylum Chordata; class Lepidosauria; order Squamata; family Lacertidae; genus Podarcis; species Podarcis cretensis. The sequence continues at coordinate 27,836,870 of NC_137178.1, forward strand.
CGCGCTGGTCATGGGACCGAGAGGGCTCTGGTCGCCCTAACAGATGATCTCCGCAGGCAGCTGGATCGAGGCGGGTCGGGGCTGCTGATTCTTCTAGACCTGTCAGCAGCCTTCGACATGGTCGATCACGAACTCCTGGACCACCGCCTTGCCGACGTGGGGATCCAGGGCACAGTCCTTCAATGGCTGCGCTCGTTTCTCTCTGGTCAGGGACAGAGGGTGGCGCTTGGGGGGGAATTGTCATCCCGCCACTCCTTGGTGTGTGGCGTGCCTCAGGGTGCAATACTCTCCCCGATGCTTTTTAACATCTTTATGCGCCCCCTCGCCCAGCTTGTCCGGAGTTTTGGGCTGGGATGCCATCAGTATGCTGATGACACCCAACTCTATTTGTTGATGGACGGCCACCCGGACTCGGCCCCAGACACATTGATCAGATGCTTGGAGGCTGTGGCTGGATGGTTACGTGGGAGCCGGCTGAAGTTAAATCCTTCGAAGACAGAGGTCCTCTGGCTGGGACGGGACGACGTGGGACTGAGGGGGCAACTCCCATCTCTTGCGGGGGTGCAATTAGTGCCAGCACCGTCCGTTAAGAGTTTGGGTGTAATCTTCGATACCTCCCTCTCCATGGAGGCGCAGATTGCAGCTACAACAAAGGCGGCATTTTTTCATCTCCGCCAAGCTAAGCAGTTGGCTCCTTACCTCTCTCGCCCTGACCTAGCCACTGTGATCCACGCGACGGTCACCTCCAGACTGGATTATTGTAACTCGCTCTACGTGGGGCTGCCCTTGAGACTGACCCAGAAACTCCAGCGGGTGCAGAATGCCGCAGCGAGACTCCTTACGGGGTCCTCGCTTAGAGATCACATTCATCCGGTGCTATACCAGCTGCACTGGCTCCCGGTGGAGTACAGGATCAGGTTTAAGGTGCTGGTTTTAACCTTCAAAGCCCTATACGGCCTAGGGCCCTCGTACCTACGGGACCGCCTCTCCTGGTATGCCCCACAGAGGAACTTACGATCTTCAAATAAAAACACCTTGAGGGTCCCAGGCCTCAGAGAGGTTAGGCTGGCCTCAACTAGAGCCAGGGCTTTTTCGGCTGCGGCTCCAACCTGGTGGAACGCTCTGTCACAAGAGACAAGGGCCCTGCAGGACTTGACATCTTTCCGCAGGGCCTGCAAGACAGAGCTGTTCCACCTGGCATTTGGTCAGGGCACAGCCTGACCCCCTCCTCTGGCAATCTTTACAAAGCTTTAGTTTATGGTTGCCATCAATTTTGATTTTAATTCATTTTTATAATGTTTTATAATATCACACTGTTTTAATGTTGTTAGCCGCCCTGAGCCCGGCTTCGGCTGGGGAGGGCGGGATATAAATAAAATTTATTATTATTATTATTATTATTATGTTACATTAAAACGGTAAAAAGAGAGAGGTTCATATGCTTCAATGGTACCACAAAAAATACCACAAAACAAAAATCCTAAACAAACCAACAGACAGACACTAAAACATTTCTCTGAAATAACTCATTTGCCTTTTCCACTCTGCTTGACTGTGTGATTTGAAACTGCTTTCTCTACCAGTTGACTTCATAGAAGGACTCCTCAGGCAATATTTGTATGCAAACAACAACTGGCCATTGGGGTGTTAAAATTATTACTAAATTACTAGTTTTAATTTGTTATCACTTTTATATTCCATCTGTCTTCCACAGAGCTCTGATATATTATAATAATAATTTATTATTTATACCCCACCCATCTGGCTGAGTTTCCCCAGCTACTCTGGGCGGCTCCCAATCAAGTGTTAAAAACAGTATAGCATCAATAATAATAATAATATGTATAGATGTCCCCATTCCCCCTCCAGCTTCCACAGTCCTGTGAGGCAGCAAAAGGTGAGAGCTTGTGAGTGACTCAAATTCACCCAGTGAGCTTTGTGGACAGTTTCATTACATAGTTATACGGTCACTAAATGGACTTGGTTATATCTAGGTAAAGTCAGATGTGGCTGCTGCTTTCTTGCTGGGGAGAGACCAGAAAGTTATTGTTTACCTTCTTGGTGGCTGTGTCCTCAAAGCCTTCCATGACAAAGGCTGAGCAGATATTGGAGTCCAAATATCGCCACTCAAAGGCCAGCTACCTATGTACAGTATTACATTGGGTCCTGTGTGTAGGAAACTTGTGAGTTTGAAGGGAATATGCAACCTTGCAGCAGAAGAATGTGCCAGGATGGAAATTGGTTACTTGATCCCTGATATGCTAGATTTCCACACACAGGGATTGTCTTTGTGCCATAGCATTTAAACAAACACTTGTTACCACCACTACCACTGAAAGTGGTACAATCAAGAAAAAGAATTTATCCACTGGATTCTATTGGCTGGATAAACCAAACCAAGAACCCTAAACAACTGCTCCTGATATCCTCTACCTCTAGGAGTTCCTTAAAATGGGACCATTTCACCAGCAGTAAATATCGCTAGAAGTAACAATTTGGGAGCATGTTTAAATGGTAGAGAAGAGATGGGAAAGAAACTGAATGAGCAGGATGGGAAAATATTGTTGTTACAGATAGAGCACTAACATCTGCCAAACTTGTACCATTTTCTATGAGTCTTTCTAGAGAGCTTTTCATTTAAACACTGCTCTTGGTTTTAATAACCTATCATTAAAATCCAAGCTGCTTTGTTAATTAGTTCCATAGATTATATAATATGGGGTATACCACCTTTCCAAAGTTCGCTGTATACATAGAAGGAATACTCTCCCCACAAATTGCTTTCTGCCAAAAATCCTACAGTAGTTTGCTAAGTACTGCAGAAAACCCAGTCATTAAGTGCAACAATCTATTTATCAGAATATAAACACTGTTATACAGCTGTGCCAATGTGTTAAGAACATTAATAGGGTTTATTTACTGAGCGAGGCAGACGCTGCTCCTGCAGCAAAACTAAAGCGACCACGAATGTGTAAAAGAATAATTACTCAGGGAATGAGATGATAAAACTGTTTACACCCCACCTCTCCCGGCCACCATTCAACATTATTTCTGAGAGTCTGTTCCCTGGTTGTTCTTGGTTAGCTGAGTTCAGGCTTAGTTATTCAAAGCATGTTTCAATTTATCTAAATAGCTGGGTGTAAGTAGACAGCAAAATGTCTTATGTTTAAGTAATATTTTTCAAAAGGGCTCATATGCTTCAACGGTGAAGTAGGATATCAATACTTAACATAAATAATGTAAAAGTACAGAAAACTAATGGGAATTCAATTTGATTAAATCTCTTGGCTGTGACAAAAAGCAGGGAGAAAGTTACGCAGTTCATAGCCTGCAACATAGTAGTTCTTCAAAATTATCAAGCTGCCTTCTTTAACTAAGTCAACATGTCTTAGCCTTCCCCAGTTACAGTGATACCTTGGTTCTTGAACAAAATCTGTTCCAGGAGCCCATTTGGCTTCTGAAACTTTCGAAAACTGAGGCATGGCTTCCTATTGGTTGCAAGACCAGTTTCTTGCACTCAGCAGAAGCTGCATTGCATGTTCGGGTTTCGAAAAACATTCAAAAACAGAAGTATTTACTTCCGGGTTTTCAGCGTTTGAGAACCGAAATGTATGACAAGGGAGGCGTTCTGTATCTGCATGAATCTCTTGTCTGATTATTGTTCTGTTAAGGAAGTGACTTTAACGATTTCAGGTTCCTTGGAAGGAGGGACTGGAAGGGCTAAATGTAGGCTTGCCATATGTCAGGAAAATCCTGACATGTCCTGGTTTTCAGATGTAAAAATGACTTGGGGGGGGGATTTTGCCAAATCGGAAAAATATCAGGGGAAACCGGATGTACGGAAACGTGATGGGAAAAGCAGCAGAAACAGCTCCAAAGCTTAAAATCACTATTTATGGCAACCCTAGCTAAATGTAAAGACTGTGATTAGTGGGAGGGGCAGTATGCTAAAATGTGACATTGGGACTTTGATTAACTTGAACAATGTATATTCAATATTCAACTTAGCACAATGACTTTGGGAGAAAGAGGCTGTGTACAAGTGCTGAACCAAAATGGAGGGTGCATTTTGTGATTTTCTACCCTTGTAAAGATCAAACGAGTGGGACGCGGGTGGCGCCGTGGGTAAAACCTCAGTGCCTAGGACTTGCCGATTGTATGGTCGGCGGTTCGAATCCCCGCGGTGGGGTGAGCTCCCGTCTTTCGGTCCCAGCTCCTGCCCACCTAGCAGTTCGAAAGCACCCCTAAGTGCAAGTAGATAAATAGGTACCACTTTATAGCGGGAAGGTAAATGGCGTTTCCGTGTGCTGCGCTGGTGCTGGCTCGCTAGAGCAGCTTCGTCATGCCTGCCATGTGACCCGGAAGTGTCTTCGGGCAGCGCTGGCTCCCGGCCTCTTAAGTGAGATGAGCACACAACCCTAGAGTCGGACACGGCTGGCCCGTACGGGCAGGGGTACCTTTAAAGATCAAACGTATCCATTATTAAGGAAATCAGCCCTGAGTGCTCACTGGAAGGACAGATTGTGAAGCTGAGGCTCCAATACTTTGGCCACCTCATGAGAATAATAATAATAATAATAATAATAATAATAATAATAATAATAATAATAATTTATTATTTATACCCCGCCCATCTGGCTGGGCCTCCCCAGCCACTCTGGGCGGCTTTCAAAAGAATATTAAAATACTATGATACATCAAACATTAAAAGCATCCCTAAACAGGGCTGCCTTCAGATGTCTTCTAAAAGTCTGGTAGTTGTTGTTCTCTTTGACATCTGGTGGGAGGGCATTCCACAGGGAGGGTGCCACTACCGAGAAGGCCCTCTGCCTGGTTCCCTGTAACTTGGCTTCTCGCAGTGAGGGAACCGCCAGAAGGCCGTCGGTGCTGGACCTCAGTGTCCGGGTAGAACGATGGGGGTGGAGACGCTCCTTCAGGTATACTGGACCGAGGCCGTTTAGGGCTTTAAAGGTCAGCACCAACACTTTGAATTGTGCTCGGAAACGTACTGGGAGCCAATGTAGGTCTTTCAAGACCGGTGTTATATGGTCTCGGCCTTCACTGGTTCTGATTTGAAAGAGAGGTAGAGCTGGGTATCATCCGCATATTGATGAACACCCAGCCCAAACCCCCTGATGATCTCTCCCAGCGGCTGCATGTAGATGTTGAAAAGCATGGGGGAGAGGACAGAACCCTGAGGCACCCCACAAGTGAGAGCCCAGAGGTCTGAACACTCATCCCCCACCAGCACTTTCTGAACACGGCCCAGGAGGAAGGAGCGGAACCACTGTATGACAGTGCCCCCAGCTCCTAGCCACTCAAGACGGTCCAGAAGGATGTCATGGTCGATGGTATCAAACGCCACTGAGAGATCCAGCAGAACTAGGAAACAGCTCTCACCTTTGTCCCTAGCCCGCCGGAGATCATCAACCAGTGCGACCAAGGCAGTTTCAGTCCCATGATGAGGCCTGAATCCCGACTGGAAGGGATCCAAATGGTCCGCTTCTTCCAGGCGTGCCTGGAGTTGTTCAGCAACCACTCGCTCAATCACCTTGCCCAAGAATGGAAGATTTGAGACTGGGCGATAGTTGGCCATCGTGGCCGCATCTAAAGATGTTTTTTTAAGAAGCCATTTGATAACCGCCTCTTTCAGCGGGTCTGGGAAGGCTCCCTCACGGAGGGAAGCATTCACCACCCCATGAAGCCCATCGCCCAGTCCTTCCCGGCTAGCTTTTATAAGCCAGGATGGGCAAGGATCAAGGAGACAGGTGGTTGGTTTCACTCGTCCAAGCAGCCTGTCCACATCTTCGGAGGTAACAGATTGGAATTGATCCCATGCAATTTGACTAGACAGGACTCTAGCACTCTCCCGCCCCGGCCCTGCTCCCACGGTGGCGTCTACCTCTTCCCGAATCTGAGCGACTTTATCTGCAAAAAACTTTGCAAAATCATTGCAGGAGATCATGTGGCCCATACTGGGCCCCGATGTAGCAGGTGGAAGAGAAGACTCCCTGGAAAAGACCCTGATGGAGGAAAGATGGAGGGCACAAGAAGAAGGGGACGACAGAGGACGAGATGGTTGGATAGTGTTCTTGAAGCTACAAATATGAGTCTGACCAAACTGCGGGAGGCAGTGGAAGACAGGAGTGCCTGGCATGTTCTGGTCCATGGGGTCACGAAGAGTCGGACATGACTAAACGACTAAACAACAACAACCCCTGTAAAGCATTCTCCCTTCTGCAAAACTTCTCACAAGGTTAGATTACAGCAGCATGTTTTACATGGGACTTTGGCTGAAGACAGTTTGGAAACTTCAGCTGGTGCAGAATTCAGCAATTAGGAGTTTACCAGGGCAGGTAAGTATATTATACTAATCCTGACCCGATTGTACTGGTTCCTGGTTAGTTTCCAAGCTCAATTCAATAGCTGGTTTTGACCTATAAAGTCTTAAATGACTCAGGACTGCAATATTGTTTTGGTTTGTTACTGTGGTGTGCATTTTTGGTGTATTTAGATTATAAAGCATCCTGTGAACCTTGGATGAAGTATGGTATAGAAATTTAAGAAATGAAATAAAAATAAAATAGATAAGGAGGTAGGAAAGACTTGTTTTATGAGAGGAGATCTCGGGATTAAAGCCTAAATGTTTAGGAAACTTACAAATCCTGTCAATCCCTGCGCCCAAGAAGCATGAGGCATGCCCAGATCAGCTAGAACAGGAATGAAGAATCCCAAGCCAGGAGGCCAAATGTTACCTTCCAAGGTTCACTGTCTGACCTCAGCTTATACCCCATCACTCACAGTGTTTCACACTGTCCTTGAGTGTTTGAGCCTGGCTATGGTGGGATGTGGGCTTGCCGATCAGAAGGTCAGCGGTTTGAATCCTCGCAATGGGGTGAGCTCCCATTGCTCAGTCCCTGCTCCTGCCAACCTAACAGTTCAAAAGCACATCAAAGTGCAAGTAGATAGGTATCGCTCTGGCGGGAAGGTAAACGGTGTTTCCGTGCGCTGCTCTGGTTCACCAGAAGCAGCTTAGTCATGTTGGCCACATGACCCGGAAGCTGTACACCGGCTCCCTCGGGCAATAAAGCGAGATGAGTGCTCCAACCCCAGAGTTGTCTGTGACTGGACCTAGTGGTCAGGGGTCCCATTAGCTTTATGCCTGGCTGGAATATGCCCCTGAACTCTGATCATTCCTTTTGATTGTCTGAATGGCGCATAGAGAGGGGTGTGTGAGTGTGTGCAGATAGCACAAAGCAGATAGCATAATGAATGAATGTAAAATTTATATTCCATTCCCTTTTGCCTCTAGGCTCACTCACCCCCCCCCCACCATGTGGTGCCAAGGCTGGGGCTGAAACAGGTTCCTCCTGCATCTTCTAGAGCAGTGAATTAAGGAGAAGAAATGATAAAATACTCTTTCATACTCTTGCATTTTCAACTTCATAATTTTTTTTTTATTCTATTTAAGGAATCCAGATCAGTGGGTGGATTTTCTTTTGGGTACAGAAAAATAGGATTTTGAGAACACGACTATTGTTCCAGGAATCTGCCATAAAATCATAGAACTGTAGAGTTGGAAGGGGCTCAGAGGGTCATCTAGTCTAACACCTGCAATGGAGGAATCTCAGCTAAAGCATCCGTAACAGTTGGCCATCCAACCTCTGCTTAAAAACCTCCAAGGAAAGAGAGTCCACAACCTGGTGAGGAAGTCTGTTCCACTGTTGAACAGCTCTTACCACCAGGAAGTTTAGTCAGAATCTCCTTTCTTGTCCTTCCATACCAGCACAGTATTTGCTAACAAGGATTTGCATGTAAAAAGCTCTTGAATAATCAAGAGCTGGGCCTAGGGGCAAATTGTGGGTAGATCCCAAGTTGCTCATTTTGGGCAAAAGAGTTGATTCCCCTCCAAAAGCAAACCCTTATTACAAACCATGGCACATGCCTGTTAATAACAGCATCTGAAATTTGCTCATGTGGCCAAAAATCTTTATAAAGAAGCACTGGATTTCTAGTAGATAGGATTCCCTTGGAGAACACAGTTTTGATAAAGTGCCTTCTGAAAATGCTTCCTCCCACCCCCAGACCTAAACTCCACACGCAACTTCCTAGAAAGATGAGATATAAATATTCCTACATTGTGAGGCTTTTCATTATTGCAGGCAAACTTCCAAGCAACTGTCCATCAACTCTACTCCAATTAAGTCCAACAAGCTTGAACTCCATTTATCTGCCTCTTAAGTGAATGCTTTGCCATAGATAATAGACTAATTGGATGGTTACTAACCAGGACTCTTCCTTGCTTGTATTTGAGAAGCCATACTTCCTGGCATAAATGAGTTTAGGTTAGTATCATTAACCCTGAAGCCTCAAAGGTTAAGATTTCAGGGACACATCCCTCCCCTCTTTTCCCCAGTCCTCAGTAGATTTACTTGCTCACTACATAGGTGGATAGATAGTTAGATGATGATGATAGATAGATAGATAGATGATAGATAGATATAGATAGAAAAATAGATAGAAAAATAGATAAAAAAATAGATAGATAGATAGATGATAGATAGATGATAGATGATAGATAGATAGATAGATAGATAGATAGATAGATGATAGAGAATACACAGTTCATGACAGATTCCTTGGACTGAGCTCTTCTCTGGTTCTCACAGTGTCGCTTTGTTCTCCTCCCTCCAGGTAAAATTAGGCTTGAAAGAAATATTCCATTGTACCCAATGAAGTAGGTTGTGGTGTGTGCTTAGTTGTGTGTGTGGTGCCCATGAGCCTGAAAAGGTTGGTGGCAACCGTCGTAGACACACCTCTAAAATGTTTGTCTTCTATGGGTCATACCAGATGTGATAGAGCCCTTGTTCACAATATAGGGTGCAGAATTTTGAGAGTTCCTTTCTGCACACCCATAGTTAATACCACCTGTCTTGCAAAGTCGATCAGACTCAAGAAACATCCTGTTTCAGGAAGAGAAGCGAAGGTTTATATTACTGTCAAAGATTGGAGTCAAAGATTTTTAAAATTGTTGACCAGTGTTGAAAAGCAGTAATGCTCACAATCAGAAAAACATTCAAATACTGATCAGAATATGGATATAATTCTGTTATATCCACAGTCCACAGTCATGGGAGCCAACTTGAATAAAATATTTGGGTGAGGGGTGGGGAGGAAGCTAAGCCCTGTCCCTCATCTTATCCACCTTAGGCTTGGTTTTTTCACTAACCCTCGATCACCTCCAGCAACTTCACCTGCTCCTTAGCAGTGCCACGCACCCCTTGCACAGGGCACAGAATCCCGTTCAGGTTCTCCGCTCTACATCACGAGGCCTGGCCCACTGCCCAACACCCCTGCCAACAGGCAATGCTGCGCTGAGAGCAGCAGGAAAGGCATGCGGCACCAGGCAAGCTAAGGGCCATGGCTGCCGCCACTGCATGCCACAGTTGCACTCGATTACCGGTATGTGTTCTTGCACAGAGACCAGCACCTGTGAGGATCTGGCCATAAGCAGTTCTCTGTAGCACAGATAGGAGCAATAAAAAGTTCTGGGTGGGAGAGGGTTACTTGTGGCCTCTAGCTTGCCTACCCCTCTTTCTTCCCTATGGGCCCATGTGGGATCCAGAGACATTTTGGAGAAAGGTCAAGGTGTCCCTAGATTCCCGCATGCCACTTTCCAGTCACTTAAGCACCTTCCATGGTCAAAAAGGCAACCCTAAAAAAACAACAAAAAACACCTGGGCATCCACCGGTGAGACACAAAAGTTATTGAGGTTTTTGGTTTTTTTTGCGGGGGGTGGGGTGGGTGGGTGGGCAAAGTTATTTTTAAGGAACATCGGCAAGAACGACACATATGTCATATGTCTGGACATTTTGCTGATTTTTGTCCGTATGCTAGAATTCCGGGTTTGTCCTACTGCTGCCATAGTGCCATAGTGCCACATTGGGAAATCCAGCTATAAGCTGACTTGAGTGGCCATTTTGCCTAGAATACACACACACACCCAGTGTTGTTGGCTGTGTCCATAATACATTTCTCTTGAATTTCACAGTCAGGGTGCAGAAAAACAATGTGAGAAATATGCATGTATAAGAATGCTGTTTGAAGGTGCACAACACAGTGTGACTTTAAATGAAACTATGGATGAAACACCAGGGCTTAGATTGAAACATTTTAAAAGTAGGCCATGCTGGAAATAGACACACTACACGGTACTGAGCAAATGCAAATTTGCAAATTCCACTGTGCTGCAGAGCAGAGGGAGAGAGAGGAAGCAAGAAGGGGTTATTCTATCACTGCTGCTCTTCCACAACTGTCACCTAGCAGCGGTTTTCCTCCACTCACATTCGAGGTGTCTCCCAGTTTGTTTTCTCATCACCCTAAGCTCTGGAGTATACCAGGGAACCAAATGGGCTACACAAAGCGGGAGAGGGTTCTCATGGGTGATCGTATCAATGGCCCGAGCCATCAGGATATTCCAGAGGTCAGCCAGGGCAAGTCATATCAGCTAGAAAATCCCCCAGTGCCATTGGACCCATCAGCCTCTGAGAGCGGATCATCCTAATAGGTCCTCTGCTTCCACAGAGGATGAAAGGTGCTGAAAGCCTAAATCTCAACAGGAAGTGATTTGACTATGGCAATAGCCCCTGCTTTCAGATCACCCTCTTCCTGCCCAGTCAAGAAAGCAAGGTCCACAGTGTGGCCTGCCAGATGTGTTGGCCAACAAAGTTCTGGGCCACCCCAGAGCCAGGCACTTCAGCATGGATGTTAAAGTCCCCCCAAACCAGGATTCTGGGAGTCCTCAGCACCACCCCTGAGACCACCTCCATCAGTGAGTCCCTCCCCCCCCCTTGAATTATGTGGGATGTGGCATGTTGGAATGGTATGCATTGGTCATCAAATGGTTTGGTTGTCTTGGTGAATTGTTTGATTGATTTGTATATATTTGCATATTGTATATATTTGTATACATGGATCCAACCTGCTGCCTGTAGTTTTGGACTCTCCTTTTAGAGGAGTCTACAGTGGTTGCCATGATAGGTTCCCAGACTTCAAAACTGACCACTATGCCTATTGCTCTTATGACGCGAAGCAGGAGTTAGATCATGGTATAATTGTCCATATCAATGCCTGCAGCCAAATTATCCTTTATTAACAACTTCAGATTGAAGTTTAGGGGGAAAGTCTCGATGTGTCAGAAGGAGACAGCTAAAATAGAGTAATAAAAATGATTTAGAGGGACATTTTACTGCCTCTGTAGTCCAAAAGGTGGAGATTTGGTTGCTTTGGAAGCCTTTTACTATGTCTCCTTTGCTATTGGGGGAGAGTCTGATCTTGCTTCTTAGGATACAACTTGAAGATTTAACTGTATGTAACACAGACTGCGGTGAACTCTGCTCAATAGATCTGATTATTCAGAACTGCTGGAGAGGCAACTATTCAAGGCAATGGAAGTATAATCAGAAATCTCAGGTGATATTAAAATGCACTGCCAGTACATGCAGACAAAATACCAATTCAATCTTGTCCTTAAGCAAATGCATTTTGGTAAATGAGAAACAACATTCTTTCTGAATAAGGGTCCTTTATGTCCTGATCATCAACTTGTTTTAGAACAAGTGTCCTTTACGTCCTTATTGTCTGAGGTTTAAACAACCAGATGATCAGGAATGTAATGTAAAATACTTCCTCAGCACCCACTTCAGTACCCAGCTGATGATTTGTGTAGGTCGGTGATCAGTACCCAGCTGGCAATGAGATGTTTTAAGCTGTTCCTCAATACTAGTATCAAGTTGCTGGTTCCAAAATTCTCATAGCTGCTACAAATCTCAGCTCCCATTTGCAATAACAATGTCTTCACTAGGCACCAAAGCATCATTGCACTAGGCACCTGTTTATTTTCAGCTGGTAATTGATTCCAGAGAGCTGGAGCTGCAAAACTAAAAGCCAAGCTAAGCACACCTCTTGGGCATATGGTACTCTCAGCAGTGCCCCATCATGCAGAGTTTACAATCATGTGAAACATCTACACATTGAGGTTTTCATTTCCACACCTATATGGGCCATGCACGGACATAGGAGAATTGAACTCATGACAGGAGAGGAGGGTGTTATATGCTCCCCTCCATATGTGATTGTCCTGCATAGAGCTGGCGTTGTGAATTTTAGCTTTATAAGTGGCACTTTCTTCAGGGGAATTCAATGTTCCTATATTTTAATATGGTGTTATCAGTGCTCAGCCTCAACTACTATTTCCCAAGTTGACAAAGGAGAGGCAATGCAACTTAGGAGAAGTTTTTACCAGGCTTGAATTAACGTTTGGATTGCTGCTGAGCTCATCTACCACCTTTCTCAAAACTATCCTGCCTTGCAGAAGAACAAAGTTACCTATTGAACATAAAATTCTGGAGTTTTCATTTTTCGCATATATGTTCCACAAAGCTTCCCCTGCCAGGTATATTTGAAATGCCTACAATTCAGAATCTTTCCTCCTGTGCTTTGTACTGTGACATGATGATAATGATGGATAAGATGCACCAGTGCATTTCCTGGCATTGCAAAATGAAAATTACTTCCCTTTTCTACCAACGTAACTTTGACTTAAACATTCCGTAGCGGCTTCACATTTCCCCCAGCATTGATTTAATTGTAGATAGAGTCTATGTTAATGTGGACTATGTAAATCCACTACATATTTCACCTATTTTGTAGTTCACATATTTTAATTTGCCCCTTAAACTATACATTTATAATTTTATTTTACAAGTGCCTTGTTCTTCTTTTGGCATGTTTGTGAGTTTGTTATTTGTATACAGCATGGATGGAAAACCTGTGGCCCTCCAGATGTTGGACTCCCATTGTCCCTATGTGGTATTTGTTGTGTCAAACATCTGCAGAGTCACAGTTTCTCAGTGCTTGGTATATGGGGTGCTATTATCTTCTGCCCATTTGTGATCTTTGAGTTTTTAGGTATTGCAGGAACAAATGTGTCTAGCTCAATTGGTATCTCAAAATAGAGCCTGTACAATGTTGGGGGGGGGGGCAGAGATGAAACCACGTATCATCCTAATAAAAGTTTGCACAAATTGGACCTCATATTCAACTTCTCAGTTAATTTAATGGACAGTTCCTGGATTGCTTCCTAAGTCATTAGCAAAACCCAAGTACAAAATGTTACTTAATTCCACCCACTACCAAAAAAAGAGGCAATGATGAGAAAATTATGCTTCTCCAAAAAGTACTTTTCTATGTCATGATGTATTGTTCCCTGATTAAGTGAAGAAAGCCTCAACAAAGTCTCCTAAATTAGATATTGGTTATCCTCCAGGGTAGAAGGTTTTCTAAGCAGAAGGAAATATTGATCCTTTGCCTGGCTTAAAGTCCATGAATATAGAGTGCAATCCATTATCAGGGAAAGCAAAAACCATTAAACTCCTCAAGCATTCAATTAGACTATTACTTTATCTGCCTTAATTGATGCTGCTAATAGTATCATATATAATTGTTCCATACAGGCAGAAAACGTGCTTGTTAATGACTGTTAGCTAATTCACACTGTGACATTTAAGCAATAGCAGCAGCCCTGTACACAAGTTCGTGATCAATGTGCAACTCGTCACCTTAGCTGTGCACTATGCTAATCTAAAATAGTTCTTGTTTGTTTAAACCCAGAATCTAATGTATAGCAGCCAATTTGCATCACAATGGGAGATGCTCTGGGAGGGACATTCAGCTGCTTGTTGACCACAGCATTATCCTGATTAGTTATGCTATCCTAGCTTTGGCAAGAATTAGCACTTACAGAAAGTATATGATGGTTGTGCTGCTACCAAGGTTTAAATCTGCTTAGTAATTAGAGCCAGGGTGTGTGTTGCTTTACAGAACATGTGTCAGCAGAAATAAGAGTGGAGAACACATTGGTTTGTGTCAAGGGCGGGGAACCCTTTTCAGCTGTGTATGTGTGCACTGGATGCACAGGTATGTGTTGATAGCCAAAATTACCTCCCATGCTCACTCCTCTAATTGAGATCATTTCATATAATCAGTCTTGGCACACTTGTTAGAATTCCTGCTCCATGACTGCAGTCATGGGATTTTTGTCTATCACATGACAGTATATGTTTTGACTCCACAAAGTGAGAAGTGACGGAGACAGGATGTTTGTGTTACTGTGTTCCGTGAAGTGGGACTATTGTCCTTTGTTCTTTTTCTCTTTGCTGTCTGATGCTAGAGAGAGAGGGAGCCATGTTGCAGTGCTCCGTGTGTGTTTATATGTAAATAAAGTAGATTAGCCAAAATGCTGAGTTGCTGAGGTCTGTTACGCAAGCTGCAAAGACTATGCAGATCCCTAAGTGTGCCGATGTCTTTTGGCAACGGTAGCTGTGATGTTCAGGCAGAATAAAGCTTTTGAAGCTCCTGAACGATTGACCAGGAGGGAGGGAACATGCCAGTCGGTCATGTGTCTCTGCCAGGGTCCTACTCAAGAGTAGGACAACAAGTAGAGCTCCTGACAAGTAGAGCTCCTGACAACACTTATATGTTTTAAGACTCTGGGCTTAATGGTCTTATGGGCGTGCACTCTTTAGATAGTAATGCACACTATTTCACTTACTTCAAAATGTAGTATACCAGCCTTCCTGCATTTAGAGGCTCTCCTACTGAGCTAAAATAGTACTCCTACTGAGTGGGCCTAGACTTCAACTCCAAAGTCCTGCCTTGATGGTACCAGTGCAAAGGTAGCCAACATGCTGCTCTCCAGATGTTGTCCTATCAGCCTCAGCTACCATGGTTAATGGTCAGGCATGATGGGAGTTGTGGTTCAGCAACATCTGGAGGGTACCATGTTGACTACTCCTCCACCAGTGTTTGTTACTTCTGGTAATACTGGGATATGAGGAGTTGCATAAGGGGAGTATTTAGTAATTTGAATTGCATAATGTTGGCATTTGGAAATAAACTGTAGGTATTCTTTGTTGGGAGTGTTGGGAGTGTAACACCGTGCGTGATCCCGCAAAGGGCACCCACAATGTAAAGTGTGAGTGCTCATTTTGCATGTAATTAGCAATTCTGTTTATAAATCTTTGTAGTATTTGTTGCAATGTCAAAACTAGGTAAAGAAATGTTCAACTGACAAAGAAGTTCTGAAAACCAAAACTGCATATAAGATGTAAATGTCAGGGGGAGGGGGTATTTAGTTTCATCTGAAGAATCTTTTCCTCCCCAGCCTTTGCTAATCTAAAGAAATATGAAATCCTGTAGTTTAATGAATATCCTATATGTACTAAACTTCATATTCTTTATGCGTGTGATTGCGACAAAACAGTTTCTTTGGGAAAGAAAAAGAGTAGGATGTTCAGTCAAAGATAAGATGGTAACAATAACTTTAAAGAATGCTGTTCTGTTAAACATAAAAGGGCATTTACAAAGTTTCCATTGAGATGTTAGCACACAAAACCCAGTGAGGCAAGACATTAACAAAGGCATGGCTCCAAACTTTTCCATCGTTTGCTGTACTTTTTGAACTATCATCACTAAAATTAGACTACATTCTCCACCTACTATAAATATTCACACTGACTCATGCCACATAAATCCTTAGCTCTGAAGCTTTGTTCAGGGCATCTCAATTATTTTCCCTTCCAGTATGGAAAGTTTCCAGTGTGTTGAGATGTTATGGAAGAAATAAAAGTTCCGAAAATTGTAAGTGTGAATAAAAGCCAGCTTTTTTGGGATGGCCTTCTGTTTGTTCTTGCATCCAAGGAAAAGGAAGAGCAAGGATTGCTTTTCAAGGTGCACCAGTTTAGCCCTCACATCCCAGATTTGTCCTTAAAGGTAAGTGTGCATTTCCATGGGTAATAAAATAAAATCTCACAAGAATGTTCACCTTTGACTCCTCTTAATGTACAGCCTTAACAAAGCATTATCTCATATGCCAAGTCCTAATGTTAGCCCTACATATTATGTAACCCCAAAAGATTTAAATACTATAAATCCATAGCAAATCATTCAGTGCTCATAGAACTACCCATATAGCTAGATTATATCCAAATGTTTGGGTGCTGCTGGTGCTAATGTAGGGCTTGGAGACACTTTTGCTTGTACTGTGCCTAGAAAGCATGGATCTGAGCAGTTTTGCCTTTGCCCCACCACAGAAGACCCACAGCTTAGCACTAAATTGGAACAAACAGCAATTTGTGAGAAACCTGATTGCCGTTTATTTCGGTTCAATGTTAAAGTGCAGGTTTTCCCAGGGGAAAGTGTGGATGAGCCCATATAGTGCATGTTTAAAAAAGAAAAAAAGGAAGAAGGAATGATACAGATAAAATATCATGACCTGGAGGTTCAAGGAAGGTGTTTGAAGTAGCACAGCTATAATAGCTCAACATGTCTTCTCCAGAGATTAGCACTATTTGTGTTGTTCCCCCGTTACTGTGAAACCCTTCTTTGTGTTGTTTCCTATGCCTTCTCCAGCTGAGGAATATTTCTGTAGATTATTCTTCTGATGAGCAAAGCCTTGTGCGTGATCATCCGTGTACAATGAACATCTGGAACAAACGCTGGCTAAATTTGGTAAGGTTGGGTCCTGTGCTGTTTCTATAACATACAGGGTGAGTCCTTTAAGAGTACACATGTTTCACAGGACCTCTTTTAAAAGACTCACCCTGTATAAAGGGTAGGACTGTGCACTGGAGTTGGCCAAGCCAAATCAGGCCTTTTTGGAGGGATTCAAGCTATGGCAGGTTGAGACAGCCACAGATCACTGGGGCTATCAGGAGGCTGCACATCAGCAAAACTCTGTGAAAAGGCTGAGCTGCATCTTTCTGTAAGAATGTCGGAGCTTGATGCTACCTGATTCTCTTTCCTGTCTGATGCCCTGTCCATGAAGCAGCTCCCTGCAGGATTGATGTTTCTACACAATAGCTGCTGAGGTGGCGCTGTGGGTTAAAGCCTCAGCGCCTAGGACTTGCCAATCGAAAGGTCGGCGGTTCGAATCCCTGCGGCGGGGTGCGCTCCCGCTGCTCGGTCCCAGCGCCTGCCAACCTAGCAGTTCGAAAGCACCTCAGGGTGCAAGTAGATAAATAGGGACCGCTTACCAGCGGGAAGGTAAACGGCGTTTCCGTGTGCGGCTCTGGCTCGCCAGAGCAGCGATGTCATGCTGGCCACGTGACCCGGAAGTGTCTCCAGACAGCGCTGGCCCCTGGCCTCTTAAGTGAGATGGGCGCACAACCCCAGAGTCTGTCAAGACTGGCCCGTACGGGCAGGGGTACTTTTACCTTTACCTTAGAGGCATAGATCCTATAGGATGCACCATGTAGGATCCTGTAGGGCGCCATGTTGTTAGCATCCATCTGTCTCAAGAGACAATGGAGTATGTTTCTGGGGCTGAATTCAAACCACTGAAGAATCACAGAGAGTGGTGACTCATAACTGCCGCCTCCTATATTGTTTTTCCTGTGTTAGCAGCACTGAAGTGACCTACGACAAGACACCTCCCACCACCTTGACCTCGCTGATGTGGTCCAAAGGAAAACAGAGCAATACATTTGGCAACAACTTGGCTGCAGGAGTTGCCAGAAGGAGGTGTACAAAATGCTATCCAACTGTCTTAGGGACTCCATTCCAGATTTGTGTAGGGTTTATTCCTTAGCCTTTCCTTCTTCTGAAGATGTCCTGTAAAACAGTGGGTATGGCTTTTTACTCAGGGTTTACTCCCGAAGCCTTTCTCAAGAATGACTGTAGCTGCAAGGCAGCAAAGGCTTAGGATCTGTGTTTTCCTTCTCATAGATGGGTTACCTTCCCGAGCACCATCTGCCCCTCAATTCCCTCTACGGCACATGCAGTAACCATCTCCTTGGACCCACTATTGCTCTTGTATGCTGAATCTTCCAGAGCCTATGTTCACATGCAGGGCAAGTCCCTAACTCGCTGAGGGTTTGAGACCCATCAACTACCCTCACCCTGCTTTAGTCAGCCAGTCGAAGTCATTCTGGGTCGTGGCCACCATCACAGGCTGACAGCTTCTATGAGCCACAGATTAAAGTTGAGTGCAGAGTGCACACTAAATGTGGACAAACTACACCAGAAGTAGCATGACAAATACTATGATTCTCCTAACAACCGATATTCTCCTTCCCCTTTTAGCTATGTTTAATTAGGAGATTTTCTCAGCCTGTTGGCTAAGATCAAGTGTGTGTGTGCAAAAAAAAAAAGCAACATTAAAATTAGCTCCTAATTTAGGATCAGATCCAATGTGTAGCATGTGATCCCTGGGTGGGCCCAGGGTCCAATGGCATAATTGGAGCCACAGGGCAGATTAGGGGTGTGTGCAAAGCCCTAATAAAGGGCACATAACAGCATTGCATACCTTCAAGGTTTATATATTTGAATACAATACAATTCCAGAAATCTCTTCTATAAACTGTGGTAAAATCCTTGTTTCATATGATTACTTATAGACCCCATTAAGAAAGGTTTAGATAATACTCAGTTTCTCATAAACACATAATTTAAAATGTATAGAAAAGTGTGCCCATCCAGCAAAGTAAGTCATTCATTCTTCTATTCTGACCTCCATAAAATTCACCAAACACATCAGTCAGATTATATTCATAGAAACACATGAACAGTCAACTGCTTTTTTCTTTTCTTTTTAAAACTGACTTCCAGACTCAAAACAGGATTATGCTACTGGACTGGAAAATAACTGAAGAACAAATTTTAAAAGTCTCTGTCTATTTTCCAGCTCAATAAGATCTTTGTTACATAAACTCTAAACTATATAGCATGTAATGTTTGAAAAGCACTTTAGACTTGAACACTAGGTAAGTGTTTTCATTCTTATACTGCAACAGTCTGGGATGGGGGGAGAACCTCAGATAATCAAATGGTGTCACTAAACCGTAAGCATGCAATTATCTTCCCACAGCTATTCTTCTTCTCTCTTTGAGTACTGGGGCAACTGAGTAACTCTCTGGCAAACTCTGCATTGAATTTGGAACCTTTTCCAACAATGTGTTGTGACTTCCCTTTGTTTTCTTTTACTTGCTATTTTGTTATGAGTCTCTTTTGTATGACTTTTTGCTCAATTTTTCTTTCTTTCATGCCAGCTGTATAAATAATAGGTAGAATTCACTTGCATGCTGAACTTGAATTTAAAAGATATCAGTTCATCTTACTATGAAACATATATTGTCAGGATTGTGTTATTTTTGTCTGCATCCCTATAAACACAGAAAAGTAAGCACCACTGGAAAAATATATATGTTTGCATTGTCTTGTTGTTTATTTCTTTTTTTATAAAGATTTTTATTAAAATTTTTCCCATAAAAACTCCAATCATACCAATTTCCACATCACATATTTTGACTGATTGGACCTCCCTCAACTTCTCTGACAATCATTCGTAGTTGAAATCCTATCTTCACATTCCTTAATTTTAGTATTGCCTTTAAATACTATGTTTCTATCCTTATTTACTTTCTTACAATATTCCTTATATTTTCACAAAGCTTCTTTAAAACACACTAGCGTTGTATTTTCCTCACATACAGTTTTCAAATACTCTGTAAATTTTCCCCAGTCCTCAAAAAACTTGTGATCCTTTTGGAATCTGATTTTTCCAGTTAATTTATCCAGTTCTGCATAATCTGTTAATTTTGTTCTCCATTCTTCCAAGGTCGGTACTTCTTCTTGTTTCCATTTTTGAGCCATCAATGTTCTTGCTGCTGTTATTGCATACTGAAAAAGTTTACAGTCCCTCCTATTTATATCCATCCTTGTTATTCCCAGCAAAAAGGTTTCTGGTTTCTTAGCAAAGCTATATTTCAGCATTTTCTTTAGTTCATTATATATCATCTCCCAGAACCCCCTTACTTTCTTACAGTCCCACTACATATGCATAAATGTACCTTCTTTCTCTTTACATTTCCAACATTTGTTACAAGTTTTGTACATTTTTGCTAATTTTACTGGTGTCATATACCACCTATATACCATTTTCATAACATTTTCTTTTAATGTGACACATGCTGTAAACTTCAAGTTTTCGTTCCATATTTTTTGCCAATCGTCCATATCTATGTTATATCCTAGATCTCTGGCCCATTGAATCATTACCGCTTTTACTTCCTCATCTATTGTATGCCATTCCAACAAAATTTTGTACATTTTTGAAATTATCTTACAATCATTATTAACAATTTCTGTTTGAAATTTTGAATCTTTTTCTTTATACCCTTTTTCTTTCACATCCTTTTCAAACATTTCACTTATCTGATAGTAGTGCAACCAATCATATACATATTCTTTTACTTGTTCATATGGTTTCAATCTCCATTTCCCTCCTTCTTTCACCACCAAGTCTCCATAAGTGATCCATTCACTTCTCATATTAATTTTTTTGACACCTATAACCTCTAATGGGGATAACCAATGTGGGACCCCCATTTCTAGTATATTTTTGTATCTGTCCCAAATTTCCATTAGCGATCTCCGGAAGATATGGTTTTCAAACGATTTATAACCCTTTTTCTTCTCTTTCCAAAGATACGCGTGCCACCCAAATCTGTTATCAAATCCTTCCAAATCCAGGAGCTTTGTATTTTTAAGTTTTATCCATTCTTTTAGCCAGCAAAGACATGATGCCTCATAGTATAACTTCAGATCTGGCAGGGCGAAGCCTCCTCTTTCTTTTGCATCTGTTAATAGTTTATACTTAATTCTCGGCTTTTTGCCCTGCCAGATATATCTTGAAATCATTCTTTGCCATTCTTTAAAAATTGCCACCCCTTTTAGTATTGGTATCATCTGGAATAAAAATAACATCTTTGGTAGCACTGACATCTTAATCATTGAAATCCTACCCCAAAGGGATAGTTTTAATCTTCCCCATACCTCCAAGTCCTTCTTAATTCCGTTCCACACCGGAACGTAGTTGTTTTGGAACAAGTCAATGTTTTTTGGAGTTAACCATATTCCCAGATATTTAACCTTTTTAGCGATTTCAATGCCCGTTTGTTGTTGCAATGCTTCCATCATTGTTTTTTCCATATTCTTAGCTATAATTTTAGTTTTCTTCCTATTTATTATAAAACCTGCCACCTCTCCAAATTTTTCAATTTCCTCCAGTATCTCAGCTGCATTCTCCATCGGTTCTTCCACCGTTAAAACCAAGTCGTCGGCAAAGGCTTTAACTTTATATTGGTTTTGGCCTACTGTCACCCCTTTTATGCTTTCGTTTTTCCTAATTGAGTCCAGAAAGACCTCAAGGACCATTATAAATAATAGTGGTGAGAGCGGACAACCCTGTCTGGTACCTTTTGATATTTTGATTTCTTCTGTTATCACATTGTTTACTATCAACTTCGCCTTTTGTTCTGTGTATATTGCCTTTATTCCATTAAAGAAATCATTCCCCATTCCCCTCTGTTCTATATTTTTCAACATAAAGTCCCATGATACATTGTCAAATGCCTTTTCGGCATCCACAAACATCAACATTGCTTGTTTCTCATTCCTGGCTGTCAGGTATTCCAAAATATTTATAATGTTCCTCACATTGTCTCTCATCTGTCTGCCAGGAAGGAAACCCGCTTGATCTTCATCAATGATTTCTTGTAAAACCTTTTTTAGTCTCTCTGCCATTATTCCTGCAAAAATTTTGTAATCCGTATTTAATAAAGAGATTGGTCTATAATTCTTTACTTGAGTTAGATCCGCATCCTCTTTTGGAATAAAGGTTATAAATGCATCTTTCCAAGTCTCTGGAATCTCTCTCTCCTTTAAAATATTATTCATTACTTCTCTTAGTGGTAACATTAGGGTTGTTCCCAACTCTTTGTAATACCTTGCTGTAAATCCATCTGGTCCTGGGGCTTTCCCATTCTTCAGTTTTGTTATCACCACCTTCATCTCTTCTATATCAATTGGGGTATTCAGCCTTTCTAGTGCTTCTGTCGGGATCTTTTGCACCTCTTTCTCTTTTAAATATCTTTCTATTTTCCTCATATTGTTCTTTTCTTTGCGTCTATACAGTTGTCTATAAAAGTCCAAGAATCCTTTTCTGATATCTTTAGGGTTGGTTATCTCTTTTCCTTCCACTTCAATTTTATTTATTGTGCTTTGCTCCTTTCTTTTCTTAGTCTGCCAAGCAAGCCACTTTCCTGATTTGTTTGCGAATTCAAAGTTCTTTTGTCTTAGTTTTTTGATGTTCCATTCCACCTCCTTATTTATTATCATTGCGAATTGGGTTTGTAAAACCTTAATACTTTGTTTAATTTTTACGTTATTTGGTTTCTTAATTAATTTTTGTTCGTTTTCCATAATTTGTTTTAGAATCTCTTTCTTTTCTTTCTCTCTATTCTTCTTTTTGGTCGAATTTTGTTGTATGAAGAACCCTCTCATCACCGCCTTGCTTGCATCCCAAACTGTGCTCATCTTCGTTCCTTTGTTGCAATTATCCTCAAAATATTCTTTCAATTTCTTCTGTGCCTCTTGCACAACTTTTTGGTCATCCAATAAATAATCATTCATTCTCCATCTAAATGTTCTTTCTTCAAAACCTTTGAGTTCTAACTTGATAGGACTGTGGTCTGAGATAACTCTCGGTTGAATTTCCACTTGAAGAATTCTTGGAGTTAGTTCATTTGAAATCCAAATTTGATCGATTCTAGACATTGACTGATTTGGTTCTGAATGAAATGTAAATTGTTTTTCCAATGGGTGTCTTAACCTCCAAATGTCCATTAGATTACAATTTTTAACCATTTCAAAAAATGTTTTGGGTAGTTTACCTTCTTTCGATCCATTATTCCTTAATCTGTCCATTTCTGAAGAAACTACCCCATTCATATCTCCCATCACAATTATCTTCTGGTCCTCATATTCCAACAACTTTTCTTCCAAATTTTTATAAAAATCAGTTTTATTTCCAGTAGGTGCGTAGATCCCGACAATCATTATTTTTTCGCCTTGCCAGTTAATTTGAACAGCGATAATTCTTCCTTCATCATCCTTAAAAATTTGCTGGGCTTCAATTTTACTCTTTACATACAAAATCACTCCTCTCTTTTTTTCCTTGTCTGAGGATATAAATTCATTTCCAAGTCTTTTATTAATCAAAATTTTCCTGTGTCTTTTTGCCACATGTGTCTCCTGCAAACAAATGATATCTAGATTCTTATTCTTTAAAAATTGTTCCACCTTATTCCGGTTTTTTTTCATTCAGTCCGTTAATATTCCAATTCCATATCTTTAATGCCATGTTGCTTCCAATTAATAAAAATAAAGATTTTCCCTAATTTATTACAATCTTTCTTCTTCTTCCTCTTCCTCTTCTCCTTCTTCCTCCTCCTCTTCATCAAGTTGTCCTCCATTTTTCTTCTTTACATCCACTCCTCCTGTTGCTCCTTTAACTTCTTCTTCCTCCTCTGCTGTCAGTTCTTTATACTTTCTCTGGAATTTGCCTATCTCCTCCGGGCTGGTCAGTCTATGTCTCTTGTTTTTATAAGTAAAGGAGATCCCTTCCGGGAATTCCCATTTGAATTCTATATTGTTCTTCTTGAGATTTGCACCTGTGATTTGTAGGGGTCTCTCCGCTTCAACAGTCTGATTGGGATGTCTTTAAAGATAATTATATAACAACCATCTATAGACAATCTTTTTTCTCTATTTTTTTTAAGAACCAAATTTCTCATATCTCTATCTTTAAAAGTTATCAGGCAGTCCCCTGGAAATTTCCTTGCTTTAGTCGTTCTCACTTTCATTCTAAAAACATTCTGTACTGTATTTGCCACCTCTCCTTTTTGAAGCTCCAACCATTGTGCCAATTCTGTTACTAGTTTTTGTCTGATATTCTCACCTTGAGTTTCTGGTATCCCTCTCAGCCTTAAATTAACCTCCCGTTGTCGGAGTTCATTCATGGAGATGGCATCCCACATTTCTTCTTGCGATTTGTTGGTTTCCAGAAGACCGACCCTGATTTTGTCCTCTTCACGTTTCAGTTCCTTCATTTCCAATTTTGTCTTTTTCATTCCTTCTTCTAACACATGAGTTCTTTTGGATACTTCTTTAATTTGTCCTTTCAATTCATTTACTGTTTCATCAATTTTCTTATCCATTTTCCCAATCTTTGAGTCCACCTGTTCAATTTTTGTTTCTAAATTCTTCTCACTCTGTCTGATCTCTGCAAACATTTTTAATATTTCAGATCTAAAGTCTGATTCTTGCTTAGACCCCTTTCTTTCTGCCGGAGTCCCCCCGTCCCCACTTTTTTTCTGTAGATGCGACATTTTCCACAATTATATTAATAGCACACCAATTAAATATAAAGCCTAATTTCACTATTCAAATTACTTATCCCTAAAAATGCAGGGAAAAAATGAATTAATTTCCCAAGACTCAATCAAAGTTCAATCATTAAATTCCAAAAAGTCCTTCAAAATTCAATATATTTTTAGTCCTAATATAATTATAATAAGACTTTTTGCATATATGTCCAATATCCAATGTCCAGTGTCTTCTCTTCTTCTTGCCACCAATTAGGCTAATCCACCAAATGAGATACTTTGAATTGAAATCCAATATATAAATCAAATCAAACCCTAGGTCTTAAATCTTCCTGCCACCATTTAGGCTATTCCATACCAAATTGCTTACATTAAACCACTCTTGTTGTTTATTTCAGTTGATTAGAACATATTAGATCTGTGACCTCCAAACCTTTCTCCCCAAGGACCACTTGAAAATTGCCAAGGATCTTAGCAGACCACATAATGTTTTTTTCTGTCTGTTGTAGCAAGTGTGTGAAAGGTACTGTATGATTTGAACTGAATTTTTGAAGACAGGCTGTGGACTACCTGAATGCAGCTCACAGACCACTGCTGGTCCATGGACCACCATTTAGGAACACCATGCACTATATCAATTTAATACTTTAAATTTACCAGCAGACTAAGAATTAAGGGGCCGTTTCCCCTATTCTCCAATCCTGTGACCCTGTCACACATTCTGCTCTCTCTTCCTTGATATATCACGCAGAATTTCTAAAAGTAATGGGCCCAGCTCCCAGTTACTGCTAGCAGAGGCATTTGAATAATGTGAAGAAGAGTCCAAAGACAGAATTCTGGCAAAAAGTTTACCAAAGAAATTAGAGAAATATATACCATATTTTTCGCTCTATACGACACACCAGACCACAAGACGCACCTAGTTTTTGGAGGAGGAAAACAAGAAAAAAAATATTCTGAATCTCAGAAGCCAGAACAGCAAGAGGGATCGCTGCGCACTGAAAGCAGCAATCCCTCTTGCTGTTCTGGCTTTTGTGGTAGCTGTGCAGCCTGCATTCGCTCCATAAGACGCACACACATTTCCCCTTACTTTTTAGGAGGGAAAAAGTGAGTCTTATAGAGCAAAAAATACGGTAAGTACATAACCTGAGCAAAAAGAAACAGAGGGATTTTGTCTTTTTTTGAGAGCAGAGAGATATTCAACTAAACATCAACAAGAAAAATCCCACACTGCTAGACAACCTATCAGAGCACACTGATAGGTTGTAACAACTGATAGATGTAACAACTGTTGGGAAACAGCATTGATTCTTTTGGGTGCTGCTTCACTGAAGTAAAGCTGCTTGCAAAAGATCAATGCCTCCACCCAACAGCAGCTATATGGAGGCAGCAGTCTCATGGGGTGCTGCCTCAGGCATGTTGGGCTCCTACCTACTTTTGGGAAGACACAGCCAGCAGTCAGGTAGGTCTTTCTGCAGGGTTTTCCTGCCTGATGCCTGCCTATCCTTCCGGTATAATTTCCCACCCCCTGACAGCCCTGGATCACTCTGGCCCATTCAACATGATCTGCCATCTGTGGCTGTCTCAGCCTGCCTCAGCTGATCCCTCTGAATAAGCCTGATGGCTCGAGACTCAGCTAAATCTGGATACAGCCCTAGAAATGCTTTAATAAATACCTAAGGGTAGTATCTATATTCTTTGTTTTTATGATGCTATTTGATGTGCAAATGCATTTGAAATCCTGATTGAACTCACTTTCACTTACCTGTAAGGTGTTACCTTGTGAGTTTAGTTAGTAAGTTACTCTCACTGTAGAGATCGTGTAAATGAGCTAGAGTTTTAACCAGCATTTACTATTATTCTTCCCACTGGACCATGCTGAATCTACAGAGACTCTTTGAATTATCAGACATAATAAAAGTTTGCTTCAGGACCAGAGCTAATCTATTTCTTCACCACAATACTTCTTGTAGCACCTTGATTTCTTTCTCTTTCTCTCTCCCCCCACCCCTAGCTCTCATTCCAGTACGTACTAACTTGGGAAAATTTCTTAAGAGCTTTTGAGACCTCATAAAATAATGGCCTGGGGTGGTACTTCTACCCAGATTTAATCTTTTGGTCAAGACAACATCATATTGTCCATTCTTCCTCAGAGGTTAGGAATAATGCTCTTATCAGTATCATAATATGTGATGAACTCCTCAAGGACAGATTGAAGTCAGATACTGGATTAAGTTCCGTTCAGGATGTGACTGATTGGTCTCGCAAGTGTGGGAAAGAGAGAGAAAAACCCCCACTTATGAAAGGGTAAAAGGCTCTAAGCTAAGGACAATCTCCACACAGTGGTTTCAGAAGCTTTGTTATTAATATAACAAAAAATATATTCCTGGGGTGGGAGGAAGGCTCCAGAAAAAACCCCCAGAATTTTCAGCTGCCAAAAAAAGCATCAAATCTCTTAGGGTTTTTTTTTTATGACAGATATATCATAAGCCAGTAATGAAAAGCAAAGTATGGCCAGACTTCAGAGTGTCAGAAGCTGCCTCAGATTTTTCTCAACTAACATACCTGCTGGAGTAAGCTACCATTTCTGAAAGGCCAGTTGCCTTGTTGCTAGGATACACCATGGGTGTAAAATTCAAGCTGCCATTCAAGCTTGTTGAAGAACTAATCGGGCCTTCATGACTTGCAAGTAATTTCTGGCTGAAAAGGAAAATACAGTCTACTTTTAATTTTTTTAGCAGATGTACAGATACCACTTAGCGAGCCTTAAATTTTTTTTTAAAAAGATGTCGACAGCAATAGAGTAGCAATAGACAGCAAAGGGGCAATAGAGTAGGAAGAATTACCGGTAAGTAAGGTGATAACAAACAAACAAAAAATTGGGAGCAGGGAGAGGAAGGACAGCAGAATTGGAAAATTATTTTTTTTGCTGGCTGTTGGAGAGTAGGAGTTTCTTAGACCTGTCAGCAGAATCATAAAAAGAGATGTACCATCTTATTATAGATTATATAGCTCTCTGGGTTTGTATCATTTCACCAACAAACCATACTAAGAATTCATTCTTCCTCCAATATACATGAGGAACTTTACAGTATTCTCTTGGTATTGCCAATATACTAGTCTCTCAGTATATTTGTATTACAGGTAGGTAGCCGTGTTGGTCTGCCATAGTCAAAACAAAATAAAAAAATTCCTTCCAGTAGCACCTTAAAGACCAACTAAGTTAGTTCTTGGTATGAGCTTTCGTGTGCATGCACACTTCTTCGGATACACTGAAACAGAAGTCACCAGACCCTTCTATATAGTGAGAAGGTGGGGAGGGGTATTACTCAGAAGGGTGGTGGGAATGGGTGATTGGCAGATGGCTGTGATGAGTCTGTTGACGACTCTTAACGACTGCAATAGGTCTTACAGGAAAAAGCAAGGGGTGAAAAGGTGAAAAATGGCTTTGTCATGTATAATGAGATAAAAATCCAATGTCTTTGTTCAGACCAGGTCTCTCCATGGTTTTAAGTTTGGTAATAAGTTGCAATTCAGCAGCTTCTCTTTCCAGTCTATTTCTGAAATTCCTTTGTAATAGAACAGCTACTTTGAGATCTTGTATAGAATGTCCTGGGAGATTGAAGTGTTCTCCTACTGGTTTCTCTGTTTTGTGATTCCTGATGTCCGATTTATGTCCGTTTATTCTTTGGCGTAAGGTTTGGCCTGTTTGTCCAATATAGAGAGCTGAAGGACACTGTTGGCATTTGATGGCATACACAATGTTAGACGATGAGCAATTAAATAGTCCCGAGATGGTATGTGTGATGTTGTTGGGGCCATTAATGGTGTTGTCCGGGTGTATGTGGCAGCAAAGTTGGCATCTGGGTTTATTGCAGGCTCTGGTGCCAGTGTCCGTGTTAAGTCTGGTTGTAGTATTATTGTGGGTTAGGAGTTGTTTAAGATTGGGTGGCTGTCTGTAGGCAATGAAAGGTCTTCCTCCCAGAGCTTGAGAAAGAGAACTGTCATTGTCCAGGAGAGGTTGTAGATCTCTGATGATGCGTTGTACTGTTTTAACTTGGGAGCTGTATGTGATGACTAGAGGTGTTCTGTTATTTTCTTTTTTGGGTCTGTCTTGCAGCAAGTTCTCTCTGGGTATCAGTCTGGCTCTGTTGATCTGTTGTCTAACTTCATCTGCTGGGTATTTTAGTTCTAAAAAGGTTTGCTGTAGATCTCTTAGGTGAGAGTCTCTGTCTGTAGAATCTCTTTCTCAAGCTCTGGGAGGAAGACCTTTCATTGCCTACAGAGCTTGAGAAAGAGATTCTACAGACAGAGACTCTCACCTAAGAGATCTACAGCAAACCTTTTTAGAACTAAAATACCCAGCAGATAGAAGTGTGCATGCACACGAAAGCTCATACCAAGAACTAACTTAGTTGGTCTTTAAGGTGCTACTGGAAGGAATTTTTTTATTTTGTTTTGAGTATATTTGTATGTCACAGTTTTCCATCACAATATTCTCTCTTGTTAAAACTATTTCTCTTCCCCTAGCATCCCCCCACCTGACTTCCACACTCTGATTGTGTTTATTCCTTGAAAGTTGGACTTCTGTTTAATATTGCTAAGGTATAATGCTACTATTCTGAAAGACTTTTTAAAGCAACAGTTAGTGGTGCCCTTGTGCCTGGACCTCCATTAATGGGATAACTACAAACAAAGTGCCCTGGCCCTACTCTCTCCCGCCCTGGATTGAGCCAGGGTGACTGGGACCTGTTCTGCTGCTGGTCTCTCCCAAACAAAGCAGTTTTGAACTGCAGTTTGCTTGGGTTTTAAAATGCAACCAAAGGAGGAAACACTCTGAATTCCAAGCCATGTTGCCATGTCTCAAAATGGTACTTTTAGTGAGAGAGTTCAAATAACCATCAACCCTGGTATCCAGCCCTTTTTCCAAATCAGCTAAGCAGCCAATCACTGCCTGATTTGTTATGGTGAGGCACGGCCAATGGTGAGTCCCCTAGCATGTGGGGCACAGAGTAGGATTGCCCCTACTGAAAATCAACTAAAGCCTGCTTTTCCTTTAAAGAAATGAAGAGGAGGGGAAACTTCTCAATGGAGATAAGTGCAGTTTGTATTTTAATCTTACCAGGAAAGGTGGAGAGGGGGAATGCAACCCAAACCATTGATGCTATGGCATCATGGTGGGTTTAAAAACTGTTTTATGCATGTGACCGACCTCTGTATTTTAGCTTCTTTTGAAAAAAACAGGGAAGAAAAGTGCAATACACCTGGGCCATTCAAACATCTCATTCTGCCATGTGAAAATATGCAATTATAATGTCTGCTTTTCTTAAGCAACAATTTCAGAAGTGTATCCTTCAGAGCTGGTGGTCTTTAGAGCTTCAGTTAGCCAGTCTACTGCACACTGGAGTGCTGTCCTCTTCCCTAGCCCTGCTAACATGGCAAGCTTCCCCCCTTCTCTCTTTTAAATGGTGACAAGTGTCATTGAAACAGCAGGGCCAGAATAGATACATCAGCCTTTTCCACCTTGGAAAGTTGATGGACCGCTACTTCAAATAGGTTCAATTTATCTGTCAGAACATGATATATATTTGTAACATTATTTCTGAAATTGCAACTTATTTTTATCACCTCAACCAGCTGGATGACTCTGTCACAAATTCAGTGTACATGTTGAAATGACAGAAAAGAAAAGCGTGAGAACAGATTTCAGGAAAAAATTAACAGGGGCTTTTTGTTTTGTTTTGTTAGTGGTAATGCAGAATAGGATGGGGAATGGAAGAAGAGTTACTTCTTAATTTTTATTTTCGCTATCCGAGAACTTCTCAATTTTCATGAAGTTAACAGACCAACATCAACCAAAGGAAATAAGCACCATGGATTTTACTAACCATATAGTGCAGCCTTCACGATCCTGTCACTTTCCAGCATGATTTCTTCCCCTCTCCATTGTTATCCTTGCAATAACCATCGGAGATAAGTTAGGCTATGAGAGGCAGTGACTGACCTACAGGTCACGCAGTAAGCTTTATGGCTGAGTGGGGATCTGAACTCTTGTCTCCCAGGTCCTAGTCCAGCACTCTAACCACTACACCACACTGGCTCTTTGGGTAGAATTTTCTTAAAGCATCAAATATTCTTTGCAGTTTTTAAGTACATCATGTAAATAGGAAAGCACACCACAACTCTATATCATCTAGAAACGATCATTGCCCTTATCTAAGTCTAAGTATATGCAGATAACATGTTGACTTTATCACTTATAGCCTGCCAGTTTAATCTGCAGAGTGGAATCTAGCTGTAAAAGCAATGACAGACCATTTTGCTGCAGTTAGTGTGTCCATTTAGCTGGAAAGGACTGTAGTTAAAGTGAAGTGATCCTGATAAAACATTTATAAATAAAGATGACCATCCTTTAGAAGATACACTTGAAATACCATAATTACTATGAGAAGAAAACCCATGTATTGACATATATCTTCTTAATGAAGGGTAGGGGACAGTGCAACCTTCAAGTGAATTTTATCTGTTCTTTAATCACACAAGACAATGGGATAATTAGACCCTGCCTTGTGGTGAAAAACCATTTACAACACCTTTACCAAAATTGTCTAAGGGCGTGCTAAGTAGAAATGAGTAGATGCCCTTAGTTCTATTTTAAAATCATTCCAAGATTCTGAAATCCCTTTGGCAACTTGAACATTGCCAAAGCGATTTAAGAATCTCACACCTATATCTACCATGGAATTATATTGCTTGCTCAAAAATACTAAGTCTTCAACATACACATCCATATAGATGAAACTGAGAAGGAAATGTATGAAATTGCAAAAAAAGGGGTGGAGGAGCCAAAACCATTAAGAGCTTGAAAGACAGTGGGGAATGGCTAAGGATAGTTTTGAACCATACGATGGTGAAGAGCTGATGGAAATGAGAGTGGTGAAGATACTAAAGATGACAGAAAGACAGAACATGCACGGTATAAATCAGCACACAGACAAATCCAGAAGCCCAGATGCAGCAGAAGAAAGAAAAAGAACATTAGCACTAGCTAATTATTTTGACAGGCTTCTCAGGCTCCCCAGAAAGGTGACACCTGTCTTAGAAAAAGACTTCCTACAACTTCCTTTGCCGAGTATGGGTAATTGTAGCAGGATTTCACTCATTGTGCAGGTAGGAGATGGGGAAGTTTTGTAAAGGTCATGAAAAACTGGCTGATGTTATACAGGTTGCTTAACTGGCCCAGAGGAAGGAATCAAGTGCAGTGCTATGATCTCTTGGATGGTGTTTCAGGGGACATAGGGCAGATTGGAAGTGGATCTACACCCTCAATGGGCTAGAGCTCCAACACTGGAGAGGAAGGTCCTTCCGCACTGCTGCTGGCTGCCCTGATGCCCCTAGCCCAATCAACAGTGGAGCTGCAATGTCAACAGACCCAGTAAAGGAAAACAATTTGAAGGTGAAAGATACAAAGTCCCTCCTGGGTTCTCCATGCCCCCTAAATAAGGGCACACAATTAGTCTCAAGCATTACTAAATCTTTCCCGCCTTTCCCTCCCATCATCTCCAATGGGATATATTAATTTTTTGTAAGAAAAGAGCATTTAAAGCTGAAAAAGGACATGGAAACACAGAGCCTTAGCATTGGATAAGGTGGTAAAAAGGTATTCCTTTTCTGCCTACACACACAAACCCCTTAGACTTGCACTGTCAGGCACTTTTAATTTCCACCATGTTCTATTTCATTTTCCAAATCTCCAGGGATGCATTCATCTTGACTATACTGAGGTCTAGTGTATCCAATTGCATTGGGGACACCAAAATTATTGAAAGTATCTGTGATCATCATCTGGAAATAAATATGAGAAGAATGCTGAGGTCGAAAAGCTTCCTGCTTCAGTCTTGCTGATAACAAAAATGTTTGGGGTTGAAATTCTCTAGGTGGCTAGAACTGCAGCCTCTAAATAGGTCTCATGGTATTTTTCTTTATCTGGGCCGTGTGCTTCATTTCCTATTGCATGTATTTTGCACAAAATTGCACTGTTCCGGTGCTGCTGAAATGTCAGAGGAGCTTAGCAAGGTTACACTTAAGCTGGAAGGAATACAGTCAACCAAAACCCATCTATGCATTCCGATGCACAATTTGCACTAAACACAGGATAGGAAAGAACAACACATGAGCAATGGGATGTAAAGGAATGCTTGAAAATCCAGTCTAGGTTTTACTATTGTACCTTGTACAGCTGGAACGTTGCCCTCAATGTTGCACAATATATTGTGTTAATGATTACAAGCACCTTCACTTAATAAGGCGAAACTGGAGCATGCAGCCCCGTAACATATATTGCTGTGAAACATATACCACAGTGGGGTAAGGGAAAGTGGTTTAAGAATCAGTGCATACAGAAATCTCCAGTTCCACTCAACATAAGGAAAGCCTCTGTTCTCCCAGCCGAATTCCCACCTACATTATTGGCCTGCCATACAGGAATGTTGTGAGCTTTACTAATATAGTGTATCTGAACTCTGCGAATGTGCTTGTCAAATGCAAAATATGATCATTAACAGAAACAGATTGTGATCCCCAAATATCAAAGAGCTACACATGGCAAGTAAAGTGCACCTAAAATTATACATATTTTAAATGAAAGTGTTCAATGTAAATGGTGCACAATAGGCAGGAAGTTGCAGGTGATGTCTGGATGCAACTTATGCCAATTATACTGAAGTTCAAGCATACTGAATTCAGTGGGTGTTCTTCCAATTAACTAACCAGATAAAAAGCAGGGCTATGGATATAACTATGAGATTTGTCCAAAAGACAATTAAATTACATCAACTGCAGTGTTCGTACTCACATCCCTCCCATCAAAAGGAAGTTGAGACGTAAAACACTTGCTCCTGAATTATTGAAATTAAGAATGTCAGGGTGTACAGGCTTCTCTGTTTTCATTAGCTTTCCTAAGTAATGAAACTCTTCTTATCAGTTGCCAAGAGGCTGGAAATGTTACATTGTGAGCTACAGTAGATAATGCCGTTCTTTCTTTTAGTCTTCAGAACTCAGTAATATCCTTTGTTTCTGTTGTGATCAAAAGTGGCTTTATCTTTCTGAACTGCAGCTGCACAAAATTACCAGATGCTCATAGCTCTGTCCATTTAATTTGCCTGTTCCCAGATGTATCTGTTTTTCTTTTAAGTGTAGATAAACAGAAGCCTCATTCCCAACACTGTTCAGGAATTCTAAGAAACCAACAATCAGTGCAGTTTTGAAATCTGTGGTTAAAATCAGTGAGGTTTTGAAAGAGTCGTCAACAGGCTCATCACAGCTATCTGCCAATCACCCAATCCCACCACCCTTCTGAGTAATACCCCTCCCCACCTTCTCACTATATAGAAGGGTCTGGTGACTTCTGTTTCAGTGTATCTGAAGAAGTGTGCATGCACACGAAAGCTCATACCAAGAACTAACTTAGTTGGTCTTTAAGGTGCTACTGGAAGGAATTTTTTTATTTTGTTTTGAAAGGTTCAGTTCACTATCTTGATTCAAATGGCATACAATTGTACTCAAACCTAGATAGAAGCTGGCTCCTTGGTATCAGGAGCCACCATGCAAAATTGTTTATGATGTTATAATAATAATAATAATAATAATAATAATAATAATAATAACAACAACAACAACAACAACAACAACAACAATAATAATTTATTTATACCACGCCCATCTGGCTGGGCTTCCCCAGCCACTCTGGGCGGCTTCCAAAAAAAATATTAAAATACTGTAATACATAAAACATTAAAAGCTTCCCTAAACAGAGCTGCCTTCAGATGTCTTCTAAAAGTCTGTTAGTTGTTGTTCTCTTTGACATCTGGTGGGAGGGCATTCCACAGGGAGGGCGCCACTACCGAGAAGGCCCTCTGCCTGGTTCCCTGTAACTTGGCTTCTCGCAGTGAGGGAACCACCAGAAGGCCCTCGGTGCTGGACCTCAGTGTCTGGGTAGAACGATGGGGGTGGAGATGCTCCTTCAGATATACTGGACCGAAGCCGTTTAGGGCTTTAAAGGTCAGCACCAACACTTTGAATTGTGCTTGGAAACGTACTGGGAGCCAATGTAGGTCTTTCAAGACCGGTGTTATATGGTCTTGGTGGCCGCTCCCAGTCACCAGTCTAGCTGCCACATTCTGGATTAGTTGTTGTTTTTGTGTCACCTTCAAAGGTAGCCCCATGTAGAGCGCATTGCAGTAGTCCAAGCGGGAGATAACCAGAGCATGTACCACTCTGGTGAGGCAGTCCGCAGGCAGATAGGGTCTTAGCCTATATACCAGATGGAGCTGGTAAACAGCTGCCCTGGACACAGATTTGACCTGTGCCTCCATGGACAGCTGTGAGTCCAAAATGACTCCCAGGCTGTGTTACTATAAAGAAGCAATGCAGAAGAAAGAAGCAGCAGCTAAGCTAGCTGCTGGAGGCTGGAAAGCCAGACAGGATGTTTGTGACTGTTACCATGGCAATAAAGGGGCAGTCCATTCTCCGTATTGAGCACAGGATGTGAGCTCAGTGTGTGACTTATGACCTGTACAGGATGTACAAGGGTGGAGTTTTGATTCTCTCTGTTGTTTGTGGAGAGTGCAGACATCTTTATCTGTATGGCTGCTAAAGACAGGAATAAAAGCATGTAAATACGTTTCTGTCTGAGTCTGAACCCCTCCCTGGGGAGGAGGGAGGAGGGAGAAGCAGTGGTGTATTTTTCTCACAGTCTGAGAAGAATCGGCAATACAGACCTCGCATGTTTACCTGCCGGGAGTCGCAGGAGGGAGGTCAAAGGAATTTAGCCGGTGCCTGAAAAGGTAGGCACATTCCTCTGACCGAGGCAGAATTCCATCATTGGTGGCAGAGCTGCTGGTTTCTACGATCCATGGAAGTCTGCAGAAATAGTAGCAGAGCTGCTGTTTTCATCTCTCTCCATGGAAGCCTGAAGTGAGGGGCGCTATTCCTCTGCAGCTAGAAGCTGAACAGAAGAAGCTGACAGCCAAGCCACGGAGCCCAAGGTATGAGATTTTCGGGCTTAGAAGTGTGAATGCAGATTGATTCATTCTCTGCTTCAAGGGAGCAGCGTTTTGGAAAAACAGCTCCGAGTGAGAAGAGACCTGCATTCCAGAAATTCTTGTGGTTTCCTGTACTAGAAAGGAATGCACTGTTGCTAAGCAACGCCCGTCAGTGGAGTGCAAAGCTACCAGAAGAGAGCTGGACAGTCAGGCTATGCCTCAGAGAGGCAAAAACAAAGTCTTGTTTTGACTAGGCTCTCACGAACTTTCCAAGCAGCCAGCGTTCAGAGCTGCCAGGTGCACAAGAGCGTAAACAAACCAGCTATTGGATTTTAGAGGCTTGTGTTTGAGAGTTAAAGGCAAAGGACTCAAAATGGATGTCAAGAAGGGGGGAGCCCTGCCTTCTCCACCCCTCCTGACCAATGACAATTATGCATCTTGGTCTATTAAGATGAAGGCCCTGCTGCAGAATCAGAGACTGTTTGGGGTGATTGAGAACCCCATCCCTGCAGCACCAACGCGTGCTTGGGAGTCACAGGATGTGAAGGCCAGAACGGCTATAATTCTGTGTGTGTCAGACTCTCAGCTTATCCATATACAGGATTTACAGCACGCGAAAGATGTTTGGGACACGCTGAGAAGGACACATCAGAGAGATGCGGGTTCTTCAGCGCTGCTGTATTTTGAAAAGCTGACCAATCTGAGGCTTGCGCCTGATGGAGATGTTCAAGCGCACCTGACGGAAATGAAATATCTGCGCCAACAGATGGTGGAACGCAATTTTCGTCTGCAGGAGGAAGTGTTTTGCTTCATGGTGATAAACAGCCTGAATCGGACTTACAAATCCGTTGCCAGTCAGCTGGGGTCCCTCCCAGCGCAAGATTTGACTTCGGAGAGGGTCTTTGCCGTCGTCCTTAATGAACAGGACAGACTTGCTGCACTGCAGGTCAAGGACAGGGGGGAGGGAAGAACGGAGTTCTAACACCCCCACTGCTGTAGCTACTGGAGGAAACGCCGTAGCTTTGAACGTTGTCCGATGTTACAATTGTGGACAGACTGGGCATCTTCAGTGGAACTGTAAGAAGCCACGTCAGCACAAGGGGAGCTCCACGAAGTCTGAGGCACCAGGCAAAAGTCATACCAAGTCACAGGCGAAGCCTGCAAAGGCTTTGATGTCGAAAGGAACCACGCCAGAAGTGGAGAACGCTTTTGTCATTGATACGGGGTGTACGTTTCACATGACAGCACGCAGGGATCTATTTTCGTCATTTAAGAAGCAAAGCTTCGTTGTACAACAGGCCAACGGTCAGGAGCTGAAAGCCACCGGAATTGGAACTGTGTATCTTGAAAGTCTGAACTTGACTATAAACAATGTTTATTTGGTTCCAGATTTGAAGTACAATCTGCTCAGCGTATCGCAGATTGCTAAGAAAGGACTAAAACTGTCATATGATGATGAGAGCTGCGAAATCTACAAAGATGGAGAGCTATATCTTTCTGCCAAAGAGAAAGATGGACTGTATTTGTTGACTTTTGAGCAAAGTGATTACATGAATTGTAATTCCAACATGATCTCTTTTGCAGGTGTAGCCAAGAAGAACACCAAGCAGGTCACCTCGAGGGTCGACAGGGCATTTCAGCGGGTGTATGCTGATGTGATTGGTCCTCTAGCACCTTCTAGAGGCAATGCAAAGTATTACCTAATATGTGTTGATTCTTTCACAGGTTTTGTCTGGATTTATCTTTTGGAGAGACCAAAAGACGCCTTAGAAAGGTTTAAAGAGTTTTGTGACAAGGTTAAAAATATGCATGATGCTGACATAGATTGTCTTTGCACAGATGAGAAGCCAGTTTTTCTCTTACAGGATTTCCAGAGGTTCCTGAAGAAGAAAGGGATAAGACACAGAATTGTGGCTTCCGAAGAAGCTTGGAAGAGATGTGTTTGTGTTAGGGTGAACAAAGAATTGCAAAAGGGAATGGAGGCGCAATTGCTTAGTTCACATCTGCCACATGAGTATTGGGCTGAGTCGCTAATGTCGTATTGTTATACGTGGGTGAGGAAATTTTCAAAAGAGTTGGGAAGTTCTCCTTTTGAGAAACTGTTCCACAGAAAACCTTCTGTTGCCCATTTCAAGGTTTTTGGGTCTCATGTGAGGACAGAAGCTCCGGGTGGAGTAAAGAATGCCAGAGGCATTTTTGTGGGTTATGAAAAGGGTCTCTACAGAGTAATTTTGTCTGAATCTGGTCAGGTGATTCTCACAAAGTTCCTAGAGAGTGCTCCTGAACAGGAGAGAGTGATTGTTCACACATTTCCCACAGGAGATGATGATGATTCAGATGATGATGATGATGATGTTGATTTTATTGAATTCAGTAGTACTGATGATGACAGCGATAGCTCAGACAGCTCAGTTGTCACAGTCATTGAGAGAAAATCTCACATAATGACTAGACCCTCAGAAGAGGAGGATGAACCACTGATTACGCTTAGTACTGGTTCTCCAAAGAGTCCAAAGGCTGAACCAGAAAGCAAAGAAGAGCAGCACCTCTTACGTAGGTCTGAGAGAGCAACGAAGGGTGTACCACCCCAGAGGTATTCAAAAGAGTTTGCCAACTTAGCTATTGCATGTGTTGCTGTTGTAAACGACCAAGGTCAAATTGAAGCTGTGTCTGAGTCAGAGACAAAGACACAACAGAGAGTTGCTAACCAAGGTAATGCAGATGCACTCATTCCTTGGAAGTCATACAACCAGAGAGGTACATTGGTAAAACCAGTGGTGGGTAGTTCCAAGGGTGGAACTGAAACAACAGGGGAATGTTATACATATAACAACTGTTTGTTTTCTTCTCTAGATCAGGCAATGCACGCTGCACGCATTGATTCTTTAGGGGGAGGATGTTACTATAAAGAAGCAATGCAGAAGAAAGAAGCAGCAGCTAAGCTAGCTGCTGGAGGCTGGAAAGCCAGACAGGATGTTTGTGACTGTTACCATGGCAATAAAGGGGCAGTCCATTCTCCATATTGAGCACAGGATGTGAGCTCAGTGTGTGACTTATGACCTGTACAGGATGTACAAGGGTGGAGTTTTGATTCTCTCTGTTGTTTGTGGAGAGTGCAGACATCTTTATCTGTATGGCTGCTAAAGACAGGAATAAAAGCATGTAAATACGTTTCTGTCTGAGTCTGATTCCCCTCCCTGGGGAGCAGGGAGGAGGGAGAAGCAGTGGTGTGTTTTTCTCACAGTCTGAGAAGAATCGCCGATACAGACCTCGCATGTTTACCTGCCGGGAGTCTCAGGAGGGAGGTCAAAGGAATTCAGCCGGTGCCTGAAAAGGTAGGCACATTCCTCTGACCGAGGCAGAATTCCATCAGGCTGCGCACCTGGTCCTTCAGGGGCACACTTACCCCATTCAAGACCAGGGAATCCTCCACACCTGCCTGCCTCCTGTCCCCCCAAAACAGTACTTCTGTCTTGTCAGGATTCAACCTCAATCTGTTAGCCACCATCCATCCTCCAACCGCCTCCAGACACTCACACTCATGTTCTTAAGAGGTCTCCAAATAAATGGTGAACAAACACATTTCCAGAATATATAGCAGTTTTGGGGTCATGTTAATTTCTTCCAAATCAAGAAACAGCACCACACCTTTCCCAATTTTACTTAAATAAATGTAAGACTAGAACCACACCCACCATTATTGAGATGTCTTGGTCCAGTGTTTATGACATCCGATGCCAACCTTGAAAACTAACTTCACATATCCCAGTGGATGGTTATTTCTAATCGACTCGCTGCCATCACATTTCATACCACACACATCAGATTACCCTGTAAATTACACTGTTAGTGACTTCAGAATTATGTAATTTGTTTATGCAGCTTGTTGAGTTTGTGCGTGTCAATTGTTCTTGCACTGGAAAAAAATGGGCATGCTTTAATGTTATTCAAAGTTGTTGAAATGAAGTAAATACTCTCTGACAGGATAGGAACAAACAGTAGTGTAAGAATGAATCACCAACTTAGAATGCTAGAATTCACATTTTTCATCTATCAGAAGTAACAAAGAATTTGAGTCATATGCATATAGTTTTTTAAAACCTCATAATGTGGAAGAAGGAATTTGCATTAATTTCACTCTTCTTGTGAAGTTATTGACTATAGAAATGGATCATATTTATCATTTTGTGCTTAAAATGTGAAATATTTCTTTACCAGATGAATCCAATTGCTGTCTCATTTGCCGGAATAATGAAAAAAATATTCCCAAACCAGGTTTTGTACCAGTGTACTCAAAAAAGGTTTAATACCTGCTCTGTGGCAGTAGATTACAAATGATGAAAGTCTTCAAAGCTCTCATCTACTTTTTTTTCTTCATCTTGTAGGACACCTGCAAAGTAATCTTCCCTGGAGGTGCTGAATAAAATGGCAGCATTTCAATTAAATCCAAATGTAATAGGCTCTGAGAGATTATAAGCAAGTTTTATCCTCTTGCATTTGGCCTCTCTCTCATTAGAAAACTAGTTTTCTTTCTTTCTTTCTTTCTTTCTTTCTTTCTTTCTTTCTTTCTTTCGCAGGAAAGAATGCAGTATGAGCCAACATACAAAGTTTTTATAGTATGAGAAGAGTAAAATATATTTGAAACACAGGGTGCAGGTTTTGACTTCTGGTTGCTGTTAGAGTTGGGGCCAAGCTGGATTTCAACTCTGAAGAAACCCTAGACAAGACCACCAGCACTAATAGGAACAACCCACACTAGACCTTCCTGGCCCTCAGGAGATGAGGTGATAATAAATGTGACTGAGAGCCCACTAGAGCCCAGCTGACTGTTTGGTGCATTCCTTTCTATAGTTGTAATTGGGAGGTACTGAAGCAGATATACATAGCTGCATGTCCTGGACTGGTTCCCAATTGACAGCTAGGAAAATGTGGATCAACCAGCTGTTATATGTGCCATTCAGTTTCCATGTGGCACGGCTGATACCAGAGCTCCCTATAGGCTCTCATCAAGGGTACAGCTGCAAAGTCTGCATATTAAGCCTCAGTGCCCAGGTTTCCACCTCAGTAACTGTGAAAAGTAACCTGGACTTTCAAATCATGTATCTGCAAAAGTGAATAGGCACTTTTCATGCACATAGCATTTTGCCAGTTGTTATTGCATGAGTTAGTTTGGTT
Organism: Podarcis cretensis; assembly: GCF_951804945.1. Taxonomy (NCBI): domain Eukaryota; kingdom Metazoa; phylum Chordata; class Lepidosauria; order Squamata; family Lacertidae; genus Podarcis; species Podarcis cretensis. The sequence goes on from NC_137178.1 coordinate 27,877,372, forward strand.
CCTGTTATTGTTGCATGGTGTTCCCCTTGTGCACAAAGTTTGCACAAGGCTTCTTCCTAAAAGGCACATGAAATTACCTCGCGATCTTGACTCTTTCAACTCTGAGCTCATCATATTCTGTGCTACTCAGAATATGCTGAGTAGCTATTTAATAGCCAGTCCGTCTTGTGCTTTTAATACTTACTCATTCAACTGATGACCAACATGCTATTGCACTTCTCCCCTATTGTGTACAATTGGCTTGTGGAACACCCTTACACGGTAGCCACTCACTCCCGTGCAAAAGAATGGTGCCTGGGGCTTTCCCCCAGGTAACAATGCATAGGATTGCATTGCCAGCTACAGGCTGGCAGGCTTCTGTTTCTTGTGGCTCTGTACTACCCATTCAGAATGGTTATCTACCATGGCAAATATTCAATTTTAACCCTGGAAATGAAAATCACACAGATGCATTCTGCATCTCCTGGATAGGGGGTGGAAGGGCAGCTTCAGCCAATCCATATGAATAGGCTACCTGAAAAGTAGTTCAGGCACACACAGATAAAAAATGTGCCTTTTGTATTAATGGAAGCTTCGAGCTTACACCTGACTCTTACAAATGCATTGGTATTTGCTCTGACCTTACTCTGCATATAGAAGTCAGGAAAATGGAGATATACAGTCTTCAGTATGTGATTATGAAGTAAGGAATGTGGAACCTCTTCTCTAAAAACTGACTCAAATGTCATCGCCTTATTTTCTTTTAACTCTAATTCATTAATTTGGTAATGTGCTAAATACCTATTTAATATGAATTATGCATATGCATGCCAGCTATAAAAGAAAGCATTCATAGAGGTTAATTGTTTAAGAGCAGATGCAAGTGGAGAATTGCAGTAGCCTAGTGATGTCTGACATCCACCGTTATAACTTGAAAGTTGAAATGTAACTCAGCGAGCACACGTCTGTGGCCTATTTTAATGCCAATTTCTACAATTAAGTAGATCAGAACCTCTGAGCTGAGAGCACCTCAGGAATAAGGATGAGGAAATTTTGGCATCAAATTCCTTGTGGAGGTTGGATTCCATGATGAAGGCTTTTTATGTTAGCGTGCAATCTGAGACTTATGTGTCCTCAACAAAGAGCAGGAATAAATGAATACAAAGGAAATAAAAGGGATTATTAAATTGGAGTTGCCTGTGTGTGGAGGAGAGAACAAACACCTTAAACATAAAGGTAAAGGTAAAGGGACCCCTGACCATTAGGTCCAGTCATGACCGACTCTGGGGTTGCAGCGCTCATCTTGCTTTATTGGCTGAGGGAGCCGGCGTACAGCTTCCAGGTCATGTGGCCAGCATGACTAAGCTGCTTCTGGCAAACCAGAGCAGCGCATGGAAACGCTGTTTACCTTCCCGCCGGAGTGGTACCTATTTATCTACTTGCACTTTGATGTGCTTTCGAACTGCTAGGTTGGCAGGAGCTGGGACCGAACAACGGGAGCTCACCCCATTGCGGGGATTCGAACCGCTGACCTTCTGATCAGCAAGCCCTAGGCTCTGTGGTTTAACCCACAGCGCCACCCGCATCCCCACCTTAAGCATAGAAATAGCCATTGTTGGTTCTTGCAGTCAAACCTTTCATACCTTCTCTCTACATATGCACAGAACAAGTGGATGGAATCGAAGCAGTTTCCAATGTTCACACACCCAGGGGAAAATGTGAAACAGGTCATTTTATGTCTACACAGCTGTAAGTCCCATTGAACAGAAGAGGCAGTGGGAAGAATGACCAAGATGAACACAATTCTCCCTCCACGTCTTCAATATGTATGCGAAAGTAGGGTCAGCATTGGTAGGTCAGGGGCATCATCAGGCACCTGCCAATATCTCAGCATTTTTAGGGGTACTGCTGCAGAAAAGGTAAATCCTAACCTCTAACCATTTGACACTATATGGCTCAGCCCCCACAACTTGTGCAAACTCAGACTTGTGCAAACTCAGTCTTAAGCAAGATTTTGGGAAAGAGAAGGACTGTTGTACCTGAAAGTGTTGACCAGATCTTAAAATTACATTGAATTACATTGAAACAGGTAGTGCTTGAGGCAAATGCTTCTAGATGTTCCTGTTATGAAACACAAATTACTGCGGGACCGGGATCAACTCTGAAAGCACAAGAAGAGAAGGAAACTTCAGCATCCTGAATTCATTCAGCAAGGACCGGGATTGTCTAATACTTAAAAAATATATGAGGCAGAATATTCACATCTGTGCTCCTGAAAAATGTAGAGTGACTTGCATTGCACTAATACTGTATAACTAAGGACTTTTGAAAAGTTGTTTTTTAAAATAATAATAGAATCACACATTTGCCTCCTTGCTTTATGATCATACGTCATTGGTCCCATACAGGTTCAACATTTGATCAGAACTGTTGCTTCAACCAAATTATTATACTGCTTATTCTAGTATTTTTGTCACTTGGTATTTCGAGTTACTTTTAAATGCTGATTTGTATTACCCAACTGATACAGATTAGAGTTTCAAACTGAATTACCACCAAAATGAAAAGGGCCTCCCATATGAATGCTTCTTTGTCCGTGAACCGCCCTGAGACCTCTGGGTATAGGGCGGTTATATAAATTCAATAAATAAATAATTTTGTTTAATGTTTTTAAATGACTTCTCCTATAAACAGTGACTGCAGTCCTTCCTGATCAACCTAGAAAGGACCCTTCCAAATGGCCTGCTTATTGAACATTCATCCTGATTTGCTTGCACAAAGCTGAGGTGTTGGTTAGATAATGCTTATTTGCATACAACAATGGATTTCACTGTCACTTTCCAAACATCAACAACCCTGATTCCTTTTTGAAGGGCAATGGATCCCTTCAAGCCACTTTAACTGCACAGACCTAAAATTCCAGTATGTACTTGAATCCACATGCAAAACAGTGACAGTCTGGAGGCACCCAAAGGTAATAAAAACCATTTCGCTGACCAAGTCCCTTTTACGTAATTTGTTTGCATGCAATTGTGTTGGCACAAATAGGGTGCATGTGCAAGGGGAATATGTAAGAGCTTATTAGTGTGTGTGACTTTCAGATATTCCACTGGACACACTGAGGTTAGAGGATAGCTGGCAGGCAGAAACCCACTCCAGTTAGGGATAGATGAATATGTCAATCTGGATTTTACTCAGTTACTTATTTTTCCATTCTTACTTCAGTTCTCCACAAATCCTCAAGGAAATTTATAAGCATTTTAGTGTGGATTCCTCCTAGTGTGCATATTTTTGCAAAGCAAATTTGCCTAACAAAGTGTGTTTTTGTGTGTCATTTCCCCTAATTAATAATACTCTATGCATTAATAATACTCCAGCCACTCTATGCATTCATATGAAGCTTTACCTCATTATATTCCCTTTTTCTACACATTTCTTGGCTAGACAAAGGCATTGCAAAATTTGAAGTGGTGCAACTTTTGAAGGATGGTTGTGTTTTGCCTTGCACATTGTTTTAGAAGTTGTGAATTAGGTAAGTTTACCTTTAAATGTGAATTGAATCGAATTTATTCATCACCCCTAGGCCAGCCTCTGCATAGCCAGTGAACACCTGAACAAGTTTAGGACCACGCTTTTATTCCTGTAATCCTGAGCTGAGCCCAGGATCCAGATAAGCCTTGGGCAGGAGCTAAGTGGGGGGCAGGAAAACCTAGACATTTTTAAAGGTGCAATAATGAGTCTCCTTGGAATTTGCCCCACTACTCAGAGCATATGTTCCAGGAGAAGAGAAGCATGCTGCCAGTACACTGTTAATGGGAATAACAGTAGTAATGGTTTTCTGGTAAGTTACCAAATAGATTGTACTTAATGCTTTACTATTCATGTCGTGTCAGAACCTTGCAGTACTAAACTTTCCAATGTTCAAAATTTATTGAAGTTTACACTTTTAAAAACCTTCTCTCAGCTCCAAAATTAAATTAAAGACAGTCATCTGTTATTAGAATGCAGTACATGAATACTAATGACATCAAATGTACAATACTTGAGGAGGAAATTTCCAATACAGTAGGTGATTATGTTGGCATTACTTGCTGGCAAATGAAAATTTAATATAATCCGAACAGCAGGATGCAAGTATATTGTGGTGAATTATATAAAAAAAAAATTGGCACATGGCTAGAATGTTTCACTACATTAATAAATTCTCTTATTTGAAATACCATAATTAAAACGACACAGAATTTGAGGTCACACTGTACCCAAGTTAGACTAACTTCGGATATCTATTTATAAAGTTTTCCTTATTCAGGTAGTTAAAAACCCAAACTCAGATTTAGAAATGATACTGTCTTAGAAACCCTGGCCTGAGTTGTTCATCCTCTGGTGACCTCCAGCCTGGACTACTGTAATGTGCTCTACTTGGGGCTGCCCTTGAAGATAGTCCAGAGGCTACAGCCAAAGCAGAATGGGGCTCCCAGATTGGAAAGTGGAACAGTCTGGTATTTAGAGCACTGCACAGTGGCTGACAGCGAGTTACCTGGTCCAGTTCAAGTTATTAGTACAAGCATACAAAGCCCTAAACAGTTTGGGACACAAGTACCTAAAGGTGTGCCTTCCCCTATATCAACCATCTCAGGTTCTATAAGCATCAGGGGAGGCCCTGTTGGTGGTGGCGGCACTGGAGACTGTCCAGTTGGTTGTAACTTGTGACAACCCTGGGATGCCCTCCCTAGGGAGATGCATCAGGCTACCTGATTATTAACTTATGATAAAAAAAGTTTAGCCAGGCATTTGATGGCTGAAAGACCTGTCCCTGGCAACCATGAAATTGTTAGCTATAAGAGCCATTGCTTTTAAGAGTTTTAAACTGTTTTACGAGGTTGTTTTTAAACCTTCTTTCAAAGTTTTAATTGTATTGTTTTAGTATTGACATGTTTTCCACCCTACGCTCCTTAGGAGGAAGAGTGGGATATAAATATAAATTTAGGAAATAAATGGAGCATAGTATTGGGCTGTCTCTCATTTGTCCACCCTTTGTCCAGAAGCACAAATATTAGTTAAAGCTATGCTCTGTAATCTATGATGATAGACATCCTTGGATATATGGCTGGATGCTTCTTTAAGAGGTGCTGTCAATTTTCCTGTTTCAGGGATTGAATCTACTAACCTATGTTATGTGGTCTACTTGTGCCACAGTCAATTGGAGGTTGCAACACCACTGGACAGGAACATGGCATAGAATCACTTCCTTATGTTCTGCTACTACCTTTTCTCTAAATCAGTATAGGCACTGGCACATCTAGGGACAGGGGGATGTAAATGTACTTGAGTTCACACCAGAGGAACAGGTGCACCAACTCTAGGGGGCGGCGGTGTCTTTGGCACCCTCAATATTTGTTGGAAGGGGGCAGAGCCCCCTCAATATTGAGGAGGCGGAGGCAACCTAGTGCAGAGCTGAGTGTGGCGCAGCTTCAGTAGCCAGCTTCTCCAGAGAGCTCAGACTCCAGACATCGTGACATCACAACTTGGCACCTCTGCAGAGGAGTAACCTTATTTTGGACCCAACTCTTGATGTGTTTGCTAGCAAGACTGACCACTACCAATGTAACAAAAAAAAAAAGTGTGCCTCTGTTTCTCTTTCAGACCTCCAGTGATTCCACAACATACTTAAAAAATCTTCATCCAACACTACCGTCCCTCAGTTAAAAATAGCGATAGCACTGTGTTCACCAGAAAATTAATTCAAGGAAGAATATAAAAAGCAGAATCCACAATTTGTTATTTCCCTCGTCTTCCTCTTCCTCCTCCTAGGTAAAGGAGTCTGAATTGGACATTTGCGATTCAGTTGAAGTTCCTCAGCATGATATGTACTTTAATGTACAGTAGGAATGTTTAGCAGATGCGGATGAATCCCAAACACATAGGGTGTTTCAGAGGATTTGTGGCTTGGGAGGAAACAAAGCTTGTGGGTTTTTTCCCCCTGAAGCAGATTCAGTTTCAGACTTTGCTCTGAACTAATCACCCTCTCAAGCACTTCAGACCGAGACTGGCTATTTTCTGAAGTGCCAGATTGGGATCTGAATTGAGTTTTGTGGTTCAGTGAATACCCCTAGAATACACAGTACCCATGATATAGTGTGGATGTTCACTAGGTGAAATCTAGTCAGGTGTCTGATTTTTCTGAATAAAGCTTTTGGTGCATTGCATTTATTTCTGCTTCAAAGGTACTTACTAATGTTTATCCTAAATATATTTGCTTGCTGTTAGATAGATAGTCCCCTAGTAGCAACTATGCTTTCCGTGGTTACTTGTGTAGGACTATTTACTTATCCTTATTAAATGCACGTGCTCATTAAATTTAATATCCTTAAATATTTCCAGTATGATCGTCATCTTGAATTATGCCTCAAGAGTAGCTGTAACCCCCTTCAATTTTCTACCAGCTGCAAAAATTTGATGACGATTTTCTATTCAATCCATCAAGTTTGCCTCAACTGGTATACTGCTGCTTCTACAGTTCAGTTAGGAGATCTGTGCATTTTTATCCAGGTTTATTGGCTGAATTCAGTTTGTTGAGGCTGAAAGATGTGGACATGGCACTTGGTGACCCTATCCACAGCTTTGTTTGACCCCCCCTCCATATCTTCCTGATAATATCGGGCAGGAAACAGATGGCCGGCTAGGTCAGGAGGAGAGTGGGCAAAGTATCATTCAGTCCTGAGAGGAAGTTCCATTGAAATGAATGGGGCATACTTCTGAGTATACATGCATAGGATTGTGTTGAAACTTGGTCATTTAAATAATACTCCATGACTACTCAAAAAGTTTCCTGATTAGTAACTCATTTGATTACACTTGTTTCGGTATTAAAAGAAGTTTAGCAGGGTGGCACATCGTTTCAACTTGATAACTTCACATATTATTTCTGAGGGTAAAAGGTGTTAAGACCTTTCTGTACAGACCAGCATTTAATTTCCTAAAATATTATAGAACAGAGAGCTCAGGATTTTTCAGCGCTGTTAAAATTCAAACAGATACTATCAAATAGGATACAGCTTTATTTTCTTGATTAGAGCCAGTGTGTTGCATTCAATGGCATCTGCTACTCATGGAAAGACTATTAATATAAGAAAGCCTCTGATAATGGAAGGGCATGAGGTGGGAGAGAGGAGGCAGTTTTCATCAGTCCTCTCCTCAGTGTCCTAAAAACCTGCTCTACAAAGTTGCACAGCCATCTGGAATACCAAGAATTGCATTCAGCATTAACTGAGCTGAATTTTTTCCCTCCACCAAAAGGAGAGTTTTCCCTCCTTGGTCCGATGATAAGATTAAGGGAAATGCCACTTCTGCCTATTAAGACAGGGTGAAGAAATTTTTGGGACCATACATAAGTTGGAATGTACAAAGCACTTATGGCACAGTTTCAACAGAATGTTTTTAGACACACTGAAATCTGCTTTCACCTGTGCACAATAAGCTCAATGCTGGGGCTCTTAAGAATTTCAAGATGTGCAAAAATAGTAACGATTAAACAGGATGGCAAATGAGAGGCTCAGATAGGTGTCCAAGTTCATGTATGACTTTTCTGAGCAAGTAAACTTCATAACAGGTTTGACCCCAATACAAGGCATGCCCCCTTGGTAGCAATAAGCCAATGATAAACTCTGCTTCTGTGGCAGCTTACAATATGGATGACAATTCTAGCTTCTGTTTTTGTCCAGGTGGTGATCAAATGGAACTCCCAAACTGTCCTTTATTGATTGACAAAAGGTTGATTTCCCCAAGGTCACTTTGCATAGCTTTATGTCACATCTACGGCAGACAGTTAGATTTACTCGATGTTACTTATGCCCTTCAACTTTCGGTCCCTTGAGTCTGAAAGACAGAATAATTGCTGTTAAAGAACCAGAGTTGCTTTTCCTCCTCCAATACAGTGTCATTTATTTTGCGGCCCAGCCCTGAGCAGAATGAAGATGCAATTGTATCTTCACACTGTTGGAGAAGTCTGGTTGGTAAGACTTTCAGGATTTGCAAGAGCTGTATCATTTTAAGTAGACAATAACGTTGATTCTTGTACAAGTCCAGGCTTCCTCAAACTCTGCCCTCCAGATGTTTTTAGCCTACAACTCCCATGATCCCTAGCTAGCAGGGCCAGTGATCAGGGATGATGGGAATTGTAGTCTCAAAACATCTGGAGGGCTGAGTTTGAGGAATCCTGAGCAAGTCCTTTCCTTTCCCACCCCCCTTGATCCTACTGCAAGTCACTTTTGTTCGATGAGTGGGACTTACAAACAGCAAAGAGGAGGAGGAGGAAGCAAAAGAGGCTTTATGAGTGGGAAAGAATGAGGTGGTGGTGTTAGGTCACAGAAAAGATGATGCTCCCTGACCTGACCGTAATAAAGGTTGGGAACTTTCATGAACATATTCCTGAATAGAGTTATTTGTCTTGAATATCTCCAGCAATCCTATTTCTCTATTATACATGCTGTAAGGGAAAACTAGGAAGCTTCATTTTCCCACAACTTCTCATTTATTCTCTGGTGGAAAGAAGAATTATGGTTTCAAAAGAAAGCTATATCCTTGGGGTGTGCATTGGCTGTGTGTGGAGGTCAAATAAAAAGTTGAATCAGGGTGCTTTAGAGGCTCCATGGTCTGAGTTGAAGCATGATGCCAATACCCCCCGCCGTAGATCAGCATCCCCTCAAAGCTGAAGTATGTCATGGTACAGAATAGGTTTATGTTTTCGTATATCTCTATTTCTCCATTTCTGTTGGGTTTGCAAAAAGTGAGAGAATCCAAAATGTTCCCTGTGGAGCACTGAAGAGCTCAGGATTATTTTTTGTTACACATACCAGTGAAGGATTTTTTTAAAGTTAGAAAAATGGTTAAAAAAATACAAATCCTGTGCTTCTTTGCTTTAGCAAAAACAAAGAAACCCAGAGCTCTTCAGACCTCCATGTGCAGCATTCTAGATAGTGTCACATTGTAAACTCTTTACATTGCAAAGAGGGCTGTGGACTATCAGAGAACACAAAAAAGGCACATTTGAGGGGACTGAATACTAAGGCTTGTGTGAAACTGACAACAATTAATTGTCTTAAAACAAGAAAGAACAAAAGATATCCTTTCCTCAGAAGAGCAAGAAAGAAACCTCCACTGCCCATTTCTTAAGGAGAAAATTTGGTACTACTCTAAAGGGGCTCCTGCGCCTGTAAATTTTATCTACTTTGGCCAAAAGGGAAAAAATTACAGCCATATTTATATACTTTATTTTAATGAATGCAGAAATTCATAACTTAATTTTATACTGAGTGGCTGAGGAGCCAACTTAAGATCAAAATGGAGAGAGCACAGAGCAATTGAAATAGATCAGAAATTTCAAAAATGCATTGTTTACCAAAATAAATGTTAACAAAATTTCAAAAATGCATATATACAGGTTCAAGGTGAATCTTGGGGCCTGCAAGCACCTCAGTCTATCCTGTTACAAAGTACTCCTACAAACTTCTGGGTCAGGTTTTCTAGAGACAGACGTCACTGTTGTGTTTCTCAGTGTTCAACTTAATAATAATAATAATTTATTATTTGTACACCGCCCATCTGGCTGGGTTTCCCCAGCCACTCTGGGCGGCTTCCAACAAAGATGAAAGATACACTAAAATGTCACATATTAAAAACTTCCCTGAACAGGGCTGCCTTCAGATGTCTTCTGAATGTCAGGTAGATGTTTATCGCTTTGACATGTGATGGGAGGGCATTCCACAGGGCGGGCGCCACTACCGAGAAGGCCCTCTGTCTGGTTCCCTGTAACTTGGCCTCTCGCAGTGAGGGAACCGCCAGAAGGCCCTCGGAGCTGGACCTCAGTATCCGGGCAGAACGATGGGGGAGGAGACGCTCCTTCAGATATACTGGACCAAGGCCGTTTAGGGCTTTAAAGGTCAGCACCAACACTTTGAATTGTGCTCGGAAACGTACTGGGAGCCAATGTAGGTCTTTCAAGACCAGTGTTATATGGTCTCGGCGGCCGCTCCCAGTCACCAGTCTAGCTGCCGCATTCTGGATTAGTTGTAGTTTCCGGGTCACCTTCAAAGGTAGCCCCACATAGAGCGCATTGCAGTAGTCCAAGCGGGAGATAACCAGAGCATGTACCACTCTGGTGAGACAGTCCGTAGGCAGATAGGGTCTCAGCCTACGTACCAGATGGAGCTGGTAAACAGCTGCCCTGGATACAGATTTGACCTGTGCCTCCATGGACAGCTGTGAGTCCAAAATGACTGCGCACCTGGTCCTTCAGGGGCACACTTACCCCATTCAGGACCAGGGAATCCTCCACACCTGCCCGCCTCCTGTCCCCCCAAAACAGTACTTCTGTCTTGTCAGGATTCAACCTCAATCTGTTAGCCACCATCCATCCTCCAACCGCTTCCAGACACTCACACAGGACCTTCACCGCCTTCACTGATTCTGATTTAAAAGAGAGGTAGAGCTGGGTATCATCCGCATACTGATGAACACCCAGCCCAAACCTCCTGATGATCTCTTTCTTTTCTTAATAGCTAAAACAACAACTAACTCTACTTGGTCAAATAAAGGAAAGGCTCAAACAGACCTGGAAGCCACACACAGGAGTTTCCCTGGAAGCTCTGCTCTCTTGATTTGGTTGTTATGGCATGTCTTTGAGAAAAGTTCAGCAATTCAGTTTCCCAATCAGTCTGAGATAAATAGTCTCAAAAATGAATGATGTGAAATTTAATATAGATTTTAGCCTAGGAAAACTAAGCCCTGAAGCTAGGTAATTTTTCTAGTGTTCAAAGTAACCTGGTTCTCTTCATGCAGAAAGATGTAGATATTGTCCAACACAGACAAGTAGCTGTAAAATGCTAATAGAAAGTCACAGCTCTCAGACCACATCATCTGTACCGTCTAGACTCCAGCACTGAGTGGTTTGCTGGTTATGTGTCTAATCCATTGATCTGTGTTCTGATCAGCACATGGATATAAGGGGAGCAAATGGAATCCTCATCATCCCTTTTCAGAGCAAGTCGGTTCACAGTGAAATTTTCAAAAATCAAATTCCTTAGGTACTATGACATGATAGACCGATCTTGGGTTCTTATGAAATTGGTGTAAGGATTCTTCAGAAGTTTGCGTACAAGTACAGAAACATTTTAGAATAGCAACTTCTTTAGTATAATAGAAGAGTTTTGGGCAGAATGCCCAGATTAAATGAGCTTTAATAGTTTGTATTCAACGTGGATGCAATGAGGGCATTTTTCTGAAGCTTGATTGATTTGATTACATTTGCCAAATTAACAAAAATTGATTAGTTTTTCTTCATATCCATAGTAATACCAAAAGAGCAGCAATGTTGGTAAAAAACATTCTTAATTATCTGCCAGGAGCATGCAAATGACTTTGTAATTGCTATAATAAAATTGAAAATGAGTCAGACTTTGAGTTTCAAACCCAAATTGGTTAACCACATGTAGGTAGTAAATTACCTGTGTAAAGCATTGTATTAACTCAATTTGTTTAAAAAAGAAAAAAATATATATTAACAGCCCAACAGATACCAGATGCTATTTTAAACATTAAATTTACATTCATATTCCAGACACACACTGTGAAAAATCTGCACTTGCACCAGTCTCCAAACTTTTGGGGTTCTCTTTTAAATAGTCCTCTCTTTCAGGAGCCAAGGAAGATGTATGGTTCTGTAAAACATTCAGATGTAAGCATGTACACCCAACTCTGTTACATCCTTGATAATCCCAAACTCATCTTCATATTTCTGTAGACCATGTAAACATGATAAGACAATGCAGTCTATTCTTTGGTTCACAATAGAAGCTGGAATAAGCATTGTGGCATGATGGGATCACCCCCCTCTCTTTCTGTTATGTAGTGAAGTTTCACCCTGGGCCAGCAGGGGGATACTGTATATAGTTTTCACTCAGGTCTGTAGATAGTTTTCACTCAGGTCCACGTCAGTTATTTTAGGCGGGAAACGCTGGGCTGTTGTTGCTACAATGTTGACAGCCGGCTGCCTATAAAAGCAGGCCGGCTGAGCTGTTTGCAGTCAGTTCGATTCCAGCTTACAAAATAAAGAGCTACTTGGAGAAATCGCTGTGTTGTCTGCTATGTCAACCCACAACTTAACACTTTCACCCTTACTCTTGTTTCATGACATAGGATTTAAGACTAGAGTTCCTAACTCCAAGCTGCAATAATCAATCATGTTTGGCAATACAGAGTCTGACCCTTAAGCAAAAACTTAACTTGCAATAAGGAATAGATTTCCTCCTTGTACAATGTCACTTTGGTGTAAATTAAGCTAGGGATTTATGACATGTCTGAGTAGGCAGAACAATATCTGTTTACTCTATGTTTTTGAATAAAACAGAAAACTAACATCACACACATCACATAAATACAGTGGTAATCCTGTGGGCCATCTTGAAGGATTGTTAAGCTTAGGGAAAAATAAGAAAATAAAGGAAGGATCTTCTAGAAGAATAACTTTCCTAAACATTAAACCTCTGCTTTTTCCATACATTTCAATGAGTTCCAAAAATATTTTCAAAAGGAGCAGTTTTTGGCTCCTTCAATCCCCTTCCCTACTGTCCTAAACCCCTGGCAGCAAGTCAGTACACCAATTCACACAAGTAAAGTCTGAAGTCCAAAATCTAAAGTCTAAAGGTCAGGTAACGAGGTTCAGGGTCAACCCAAGTAGCCAAGTCCGAAATCCAGCAGTCAGGATACAGTCCAGAGTCAAATCCAAAGCACAGTCCTGTGGAGGTCCAGGAACATCCAAGTCAAGGTCGATCAAAATGGGCAGTTGAGGAAACACAGCACCTCCACTCTGCTGCCCTTTTATACTTTGTGTGACAATTGCAGCATCTGGGCTTGATGAGCCATGGGACCCTCAACTGTTCCAAGCCTACTCCAGCTGAGGAATCACACCCCTCCTCCCAGAGCTAGCAAGCCCCACCTGGCCAGCTAGAGAGCTGCTCGCTATGCTTCAGAGCCCACCATGTTCATGGAGACAGTCACCCCTCTGGCTCTGGTGATGGGTCCTGCATCTGTAGTTCCTGTGCACTGATCCCATCCCCTCGTCATCCTCTATCAACCTTCCTACACCAACCTTTCCTTCCCCAACTCCAGCTTGCCCTGGCATGTCCCAGTCCTGGCTAAACCCCTCGATGGGATTCTCTCCCTCCTTCACGTTGTCCTGTCAGTTCGCAACACCTACCCTCTCCCCTTTCCCTCCTTCCAGCTGCTCATGTGTTGGGTTTTCATGTAATTACACAATCAGCTGTCCAACTTGAATGTTGCCTTTACATTGTAGGGTGGTGCTAACCCAGAGACATGCTTTTTGAGGGAAGGGCCAGCAGTGTGGCCCTGGTCCTGCTTTGATGTGAGATTGTGCTACATGCAAGTAAAGCTGAAGACACACCTCTTTTCCTTGGCCTTTGATTCCTGGGATGTGTGTTTTCAGAGCCCATTCTATTTGTGCAGCTGTAATGCATTTTAACTGATTTAAATACTGAATTTTAAATGGTTGGAATCTGCCCTTGGACCTGCTGGTGAAGGGCTAAAGATGACAGTGATGATAATAATATAGAGTTATTGTTGTGCACTACAGCAAAACACCCTTCCAGTGATGGACCTTGGGATCTCAAATTTCAGTTATGTCCTGTGCAATGCCAACATTTGGTGCCCCAATGCCTGTATTCCATAGTTGTGGCATCTCATGAGGTTCTGTGCCCAGTGTGGTCACACTTCCCTAAATCTACCTCCAATCTTTCCATAGTGTTTAGTGTTCATCCTTTAAAAGAATGAAGCAAATGTGGCCAATTCAGCAGATTGAATACGCTGCACACTCCTTGAAAGTAAGGCTTCTTGCTGTCTTAAATGGAACTTTCTCCAAAGTGACTGCAGATAGGTTTGAAGTCTTAAAGCTAATTATAATCACATTTACTCAGACAAATTCTGTACATGTTCAGGGGCATTCATAGCCAGGTGCCCAAATTGATGTAAACAAAAGGCAGAAGTCATAAACACACTCAAGCTCAAAATAGCCAGTATCTCATTCAATTGTCTCCTAATTGTGTTGTAATTACACAACCTATCCAAGCTCTTGTACAAATCACAAGAAGAACCATGGAACTTATTATAGCACTGAACAGATTCTTGTACAACAGTTTACAGAGAAGTGCAAGCCGCTATTTCCCCTTCCACTCATGAATTTTTGGACCTGTCTCAATAATATATAGACTATTTGTAATATATTTTGACACCAACATGTAAATAAAATGAATTAAAGTGCCTTCTAAAAATCCCTAGACAAGTTGGCTTTGGATTCAACTCTTCCTATTTATGAAGGTATTATTTTTCACCAAAGATAGAACAATTCTTAGTATATTATTGTGTCAGCATAGCCTTTACTTCTCGGGGATAATGCAAAGTGGGGTTTTGACAGTTATTGATTTTATCTTTGTTCAGATCTTAAATGTAAAGTGTGTGGTACTGCCTGGATAAAAGGGAAGCTATGTTATATAAAACAAACCCTATAAAATAACTAGATCATAAAACTTCTGTATTGCAAGAGCTAAAACTTGCAGTTATTTCAAAAGATGACATTAAAATTCAAAACACCTTTCCTTTGTTACCTACTGAGCTGCATTGTAGAGGCAGGAAACCTTTTCCCATCACATAGTAAAAGTGGTGAGCAAGTGAGAACTGAGTTTTGGTTTTTAAAGGGAAGAATGGTGCATATTTGGCAAGCATGCAGCTGCAGACAATTTTCAGCACCTCATATGGACAGATGGAACTAAATGTGAGAAAAAGCGCAATCTCTCTCTCTCTCTCTCTCTTTTGGGTCAGTAAACTGAGATTTCTGATCATATGCTTTTCTGGCTAAGTCAGTCATCTTGAAATGGTGCCTGCAAGAATTGTCTCAAAATCAAGACTGCTACCCACAAAATCAAAATGGCTTAAGCCATTGAATTGGGGTATGAGTGTCTGTGAACATTTCCAGATAATTTCAGGGGAAATTGCATTTTTTTTGTAACCTTGATGCAGTATGGCAGATCCCAGCCCCCTGTTGAAAGGCATTTGGGCATATCCTGAGTTCACCCACATGTGACATTAAAGATTAACACATGCAAATTTAGTTGCTAAGCACAGGATGCTCAACTCCTCACTAGGATCCATCCACGCAGTGTTCAGGTGATTTGAAGACAGGCAGCAGACAGGGATGCCTGGATTCAGATAGGCTCACTATCACAAGTCTTTCATCCTTCTGTTAAGCAAACAGGATGGCCAGTTTTAAGCATTTCTCACTATTCTGGAAGGAATTATGGAAATTGTAGAAATCACTCAGTTCACAGCCCCCTCCACTAGCATGCCTTGGCAAAAAGGTATAAAAAAAACTATTAGATTCAAAAGTTAGTTGTCTCTTCTAGTACCAAGAGAACAGCACTTACCCAGCACTCCCCAGGATTCAGCACATTTCTGTTTCGCTTTAAGAACAGGTATACTTTCCTCACCAGCTTCTCTCCACTTCTAGTTTATGCCCACATTTCTGTAGGCCTTTTGGAATAGTTAGGGAATCATTTTTTTCTTTAATTAAGGTATGCATGTAATGTAATTTGCTACCTGCTTTGACTGTAACTTTGCTGTCTAAAGCAGCATTTTATATACTGGTATATACTGTATTCTGTCACTTGTATATTATATACAGTTGTACCTTGGTTCTCAGACATAATTTGTTCTGAAAGTCCATTCCAAAACCAAAGCATTCCAAAACCAAGGCTTACTTACCCATAGAAAGTAATGCAAAATGGATTAATCCGTTCCAGACTTTTAAAAACAACCCCAAAACAGCAATTTAACATGAATTTTACTATCTAACGAGACCATTGATCCATAAAATGAAAGCAATAATCAATGTATAGTACTATAAAATAAATAAGACAGTATTGTAGATGATTAAAATTAATTCCCCCCACCCTTATCTGCACTATCCATTTCCACAGTCACACAATCAATCAATAGCTGAACTGGGTTCCACACAGTCACAAAAACAAATGAACCGAAAAAGCCTCAAAAACACAAATATAAAATAAATAGCAAAAACAAACGCACCAAACTTAATCCGTTTTGGAAATCTGTTTGACTTCCGAAATGTTTGAAAACCAAGGCACAGCTTCTGATTGGTGCAGGCGCCCCGGAAACAATAGTTGACAGCCGCATCAGACTTTCGGCTTCCGAAAAACATTCAAAAACTGGAACACTTACTTCTGGGTTTTCAGCGTTTGGGAACCAAGGCATTTGAGTACCAAGGCATTTGAGAACCAAGGTACCATTGTAATAAATCAAGCTTTCTTTATTTTTTGTGTGTGTGAGAGAGCATCTTGTGGGCATAAGGTTAAGGGTTAACACACTTCCATAACAAGCACATATCATAACTCCAGCAAAAGATCCTAACCCTCTCAGCAGTGTATATATGAACATACATGAGTGCAGGTAACATCAAATACACAGTAAACTTTACAGCACTCCTGTATGGAGGTATGAGGTACAATTGTAAAACCTCGACTGCATTTTTAGGCAGTCCCCTTTGTACGGTTGCTCTTGTTCTTTCCTATCCTGTGTTTAGTGAAAATTGTGCATCAAAATACATAGACGAGTTATGCTGGACTGTAGCCCTTCCAGCTTAAGCATAACCTTGTTAAGCCTCTCTGACATTTCAGCAGCACTGGCGCTAGCATGAATGTGCATTTGTTAGGTTTGGCTGCTGATCTTGTACAATTAGGTGATAGGGAAAGTTATTTTCTTCTCCCTTGAAAAGTAGATTCATAGCATTGTCTGACAGTGGAATGGACTCCCTCAGACGGTGGTAGTCTCTCCATCAGAGACTTTTAAGCAGAGGTTGGATGGCCATCTGTCATGGATGCTTTAGTTGATATTCCAGCATGGCAGGTGGTTGGACAAGATGAACTTTGGGGTCCATTCCAACTCTATGATTCTATACAGCCATACCTCTTGTTACGTTTGGTTCAGGTTACGTCTTTTCAGTTTGCATGCCGCGGCGACCCGGAAGTAACAGAATGGGTTACTTCCGGGTTTCGCCACTCGCGCATGCGCAGACACTCAAAATGATGTCACGCGCATGTGCAGAAGTGACAAATCGCGACCCATGCCGACACAGGTTGCGTTTTGCTCATGTTGCGAACGGGGTTCCGGAACAGATCCCATTCGCAACCAGAGGTACCACTGTAATCCTATGCATATGGCCCTTGGAATATACATGCATAGGGTCAGATTTCATTGTTTTACTAGCTTAGGATCATACTTCCACAACCATAATAATTTACTTCAAGGAGTTATAAGTAGGAACACACACACTTAAAAAAATAAATAGTTTGTATAAAGAATTTATCCAGGTTAGGTATGTTACAGCGTTAATATTATCTAAGTCTAAGACACTTCAATTAACTCTCTAGTGAGGTTCTGCTGGAGCTATTACTGTGTCAGTGGTAATGTCTAAGCCTCTGCAATTAACTGCCTAACAGACAGATATGCAGGAATGGAAATTATTGTCAAAACATTGAAGTGTATCAGGCATTGCAATTACTATAACATCATAACACAGAGATGGGTGAAATATTGCAATTGACATTGCAATGATTTTGATGTCAACCGGCATACATAAGTCATTGGAACAACATCAGGCACTTTAAGGCATAAAGTGTTCATTGTCTCTGTCTGCAATACTTTAATGGAACCAAAACCCATGCTAGGTCATTGGAATGCTGTAAATTGCGGCTCCTGCAAACACAAAACTGTCATTTCTCAAACGACACATTTCTCTAAATATATAAGATAGAATTTCACAATGGATTTGGGAGACTGGGTTTGAAGTTTATCATGGAATGGCGGGTGGGGATATTGCAACTGAGGGAGACTCTCAAGTTGCCCCATTGACTACAGGCCACACAAGGCCTGTCTGGAGTCTGAGATGCTGTTGTTTGCATGAGGAGGAGCAGGACCTTTCCACTGGTCCTGTTATCTGGTGGAGTCACATAGAGGAACAAAAATGGGGATGGTCATCACAAATGCAGCACCCTGTCCCTGAAAACTTGACCTATATCTGGGCCATGAAGTCATACAGCATACTACCATGAACTTTGCAACTAACCATACTAGACACAACCAGATTTGAGCAGGCACATTGTATTGTATTGTTTTTGGAGCCTTCCTGTACCCACAGGCTGAAACATTTAAGGCTGGGGTGGCTTAACTCCACTTCATAGGTCTGATTCAGTCCCCAAGCAATTTTTGCTCTACTCTCGCAGGACTCCACCAATTTTGTCAATAGTAGCATAAAGAAAATAAATTCATGTAGACACAGTGCAGGGGTGGGTGGAGCCCAGCACCTTGATAGAGAATGCAAATGTCCCCATCATTCTGGATCAACCAAATTATGAGCAGAGAGGAGCCAATAATTGCTCTTCCTCTGCTGCCCTGCCCTGTGCCTATGTGTGTTTCTGCCTATATATTTGCATATGCAAGAGTGTGTGTGAGAGAGGGGTGGGCACACCCAATTCTAGACACATCCTATTTAATGAACGTCAGAGACTACAGTAGATTAACAGCAAATCTTCTCTTGTCCGAAAGTGACTATGCAACACTTCTAAGAAACTCACTGATGCAGACCTTTCTAGTACTTCAATCCTAGTTGATGATTTACTATATAAGGCATTGTCTGTCTATTCTGGGGTACATTTCACTGCACACAGCACTAGCACATGGCCCCCAGAGGGTTGGAGAAGACTGAATATCACCCTCAAGCCAGAAAAGGCTGCCCACCCCTTTTGGAAGGAAATATAATCAGGGCACTTTTCAACAAAGTTTAGTTTACTGCTAATTTGCAGAATTTGTTCTGTGGCTGTTCATAGTATGGAATCTAATCAACTGCTCTAGAGTAAGCATTGGGGAAAGCACTGCATCCATTAACTAAATTCATTTAAACTGTCATAATCTCAGCAGTATATTATGCATTGAAAGGGAAGTGCAGAATAACAGATTGAGACTGAAAATTTCACAGAAAGGATGGATTTCGTGCTTACCTCAATTTAACAAATATATGTAATTTAATTCAAGGACTGAATTACATTATCTACAATCGTTGCTTCTTACATGGTGGAAGAGCTCTCCAATCTGTGTGTGGGTTTGCAGCCACATTGCAGTTCATTGGTCGACAAACAGGACAGCAGGAATGGGTCCCACTTAAATTCCTATGTGGCATTGCTACTCAGAATTCATGACAAATGATTGAGCTCATGGTGGTGTATAACTTACTCAAGTGCAGTAGCTCTTTTCCCACAGTTACATTAAGATTTAAGCAACTTTATTCAAGGTTAATATTACACAGATCTGTATACACCTAATAGTTAGTACAGTGGTACCTCGGGTAACAGGCGTTACAGACACTTCAAGTTACAGACGCTTCAGGTTACAGACTCTGCTAACCCAGAAATAGTTGTTGTTGTTTAGTCGTTTAGTCGTGTCCAACTCTTCGTGGCCCCATGGACCAGAGCACGCCAGGCACTCCTGTCTTCCACTGCCTCCCGCAGTTTGGTCAAACTCATGCTGGTAGCTTTGAGAACACTGTCCAACCAACTTGTCCTCTGTCGTCCCCTTCTCCTTTTGCCCTCAATCTTTCCCAACATCAGGGTCTTTTCCAGGGAGTCTTCTCATCTCATGAGGTGGCCAAAGTATTGGAGCCTCAGCTTCACTATTTGTCCTTCCAGTGAGCACTCAGGCCTGATTTCCTTAAGAATGGATGGGTTTGATCTTCTTGCAGTCCATGGGACTCTCAAGAGTCTCCTCCAATACCATAATTCAAAAGCATCAATTCTTCGGCGATCAGCCTTCTTTATGGTCCAGCTCTCACTTCCATACATCACTACTGGGAAAATAGCTTTAACTATATGGATCTTTGTTGGCAAGGTGATGTCTCTGCTTTTTAAGGTGTTGTCTAGAAATAGTACCTCAGGTTAAAAACTTTACTTCAGGATGAGAACAGAAATTGCATGGTGGCAGTGCAGCAGCTGTGGGAGGTCCCATTAGCTAAAGTGGTAACTCAGGTTAATAACAGTTTCAGGTTAAGAATGGACCTCCAGAATGAATTAAGTTCTTAACCTGAGGTACCACTGTAATGTAGTTTGAAATGCACGCAGATAGAATTTTCTCAGTTTCCAAAGTGTGCCCCTACAGGCTGGATGAAACAAAGAGGGATAGGAAGTTAACCCTTGTGTGAAATTCTTCAAGATCTTCTTCTGCAATTGGAAATGATACGACTTATACAAAAGTTACCGCACTCCCCAGCCCATTTCAGTTGATGCCTTGTACAGAGAATTTGGGGTCGGTTGTGTTTCTGTTCTAGCAAATTCCCAATTTTAAAAGCATTTTAAATTCTGGTTTCTTTCCATCAAAGTGACTCAGAAGTAGCTTGTAGCTCTACAAAACTGTATTAAATCAGACACAAAAAATTAGCCCAGCAAGTACTGTGATAAACTTATTTACCAGCCACAGAAGTTAAATTAAATTCTACTTAATTTGATCTCTCCTTAGCAATTGGAAGGTTGGCGGTTTGAATCCCCACGACGGGGTGAGCTCTCGCTGCTCGGTCCCAGTTCCTGCCAACCTAGCAGTTCGAAAGTACGTCAAAGTGCAAGTAGATAAATAGGTACTGCTCCGGCGGGAAGGTAAACGGCGTTTCCGTGCGCTGCTCTGGTTTCACCAGAAGCGGCTTAGTCATGCTGGCCACATGACCGTAAAAACTGTCTGCAGACAAACGCCGACTCCCTCGGCCAGTAAAGCGAGATGAGTGCTGCAACCCCAGAGTCGTTCGTGACTGGACTTAACTTTACCTTTACCTTTAAAAAGGAATCTAATTCTTGTCTTAGCCAATTACCAAGCTTGATTATATGAAGAAAACATATCAAACAGGAAGTGTTTTAACTATGACATTCCAAAGTCATATTTCATATTGGCATGCATGTGTGTGTACAGCACACATAGGTATCATAGTCTGTTGGATTAAGTAATGTATATTCATTTGAGGAGTAAAGGGGTCTAAAAATGTTAAATATAAGAAAGCTTCAATTATTTTTCAGACCGCAAGTCTACGGATACTGGTTTTTGTTCCATTTCAGTTAATGTAGCTGGATTTTTAAAAAACAAAACCATCATACCAGTGGGACTAATTCTGGTATAAAACCCAACTGATACTAATCAGAGGTGCAAGACACACCACAGGACACACATAGTTCTGTCCTCCAACAAATGGAATGGCTTGGTAGATCAGGATAACAGCAGTACTTTACAATACATTCCAAACATTTTATTTGCTGCTGTATAGCTGAGTCCCAAACATCTGTTACCTGAAGTAGTTGCTTCATTCTGCCTAAGGATAGGGTCGACCATACTGTGAACAGCTATTCATATGCAGAACTTTGACAAAAGAAACAGATAAATGCTTTCAGTTTTCATTCAGGTTGTTTTGCTATTTTACACAGGCACAAAAATGGGGGGGAGGGGTTGTTTGAGTTCAGTTTGAATTAGAACAATATACACATGGTTGTCATCAGACTAGCTGCCAGACCTGCCCAGTCCCATTACGAATGAATCTGTCAATCTGACATGACTGCATAATCCCCTCTGCCAATTAAACCTCAGGCTCTGCTTCACCTCTCTTCACCTGTAGAGTCGGAATAGGGGGGAAAATAGTCTCCACAATTCACAGAAGTTTGTCCAATTAAAGGTATCAGCCTTACCTCCCGGAAAACTCCTCTTCAGGATCACAAAGTTCAGAAAAATGGTTCAGGAGGACCAGAAGTCAGGCTATCAGTCCAAAGATTTATCTGCTCTGGGGTGAGTCTTAGAGGGTTAAGATCAGAACTCAAAATGATCACTTTCAGATAAGTCAAGAGGAAAGGCCAGCAGGCAAAAGATTCAAATGGGGATGGAAGGGAGCTAGGATCATTGGGTATAATGAGCTATTGCCACTACAGTGGCACCTCGAGTTAAGAACTTAATTGGTTCTGGAGGTCTGTTCTTTACCTGAAACTGTTATTAACCTGAGGTACCACTTTAGCTAATGGGGCCTCCCGCTGCCACCGCGCCACCGCTGTACGATTTCTGTTCTCATCCTGATGTAAAGTTCTTAACCCGAGGTACTATTTCTCAGTTAGTGGAGTCTGTAACCTGAAGTGTCTGTAACCAGAGGTACCACTGTACAACAAAGTGGATATCTTCATCTTGTTCAGGCCTAAGCAGTGAATGTGACCCATGGAGCTGTTGGAAACTATCATGACTACTTCTCAGCAATGAGGATCAGAAACAGGAAATATTTGTCAGCCTTCTTGCTTTTTTATTTTTGTAAGCCCCAAACAGTGACTCACAGACACACTTCTAGCTTGAGGAAGTATGTTACGTTCCAGGTCAAATGTCTGTCTGTGGGTTTATAATGGTTGGGGCTCACATTTTCTGGCACTGATACCGCTGCAATACTCTCAAGAGCATCATAGACTTTCATCATCTTGCCTGTGAATTGAAGTTGCCTGGGATGGAAGAAATAGTGTTAACTGTTCAGTTTCTGCTGTGAAGTTATGGCATTGTTGTGCAAAAGGCAACATTTGAAACCCTCATCAAGTCAACAAGGCATTAATTATTGAGATTGCTGCATTACCAATTCCGCGGTAGCACTGACAAGGGAAAGAAATGCTAAAGGTGGAATAAATAATGAGAAGCCATCACATGTATCCTAAAGAGATGTGTGTGTAAACAAAGTCTATTTTAGCCTCATTGCTTTGAAAGGGAGCATTTTGAACAGACGATATCTTGGTTATGAAAATAATCTCAACATTGGAAAATAATCAGAGACTTGTGTTTTAATATGTAAATTATATATGAATGCTTTCAACCACCTCTTTTTGCTCTGGCAAATATTTATACAGATGCCACAATAATATGGCTGAACAATGGCCAAAGTCAGCATGTCCCAACCTGCCACCCCAAATGTATTGAATTACAACTCCCATAAGTTGTTTAGGGCTGATGGGGGTTACAGTCAAAACATCTGGAGGATGCCACATTGTGGAAGGCTGGACTATATGTTTATGTCAAATGAGATCCACACAGTTATACTTGCACAGAGTTGCGCCTTCAGAAAACAGGAATGAGGAAGGGAATTCAATGTTTCTCTCTCCCTGACAAAGGCTGCATCTAGACACATCAAAGAAGCGTTTCAGTTAAACACGTTGAAATCCGGTTGGGAAAGACAAGACTTCACAACGCCATCTGGTGTGACAGTGTTATATTGCACACACAACACTTTTTCCTTACCAATCTAGCCGAGTCCAAGGTCTCTACAAAATCTGTTTCCTGAAGCTTGTACATGCATTTTGAGGGATGGAGTCCAGACAGAAAATAAACCTGACAATATTTTACTGGGTAAACTGAACAATAACTGTATATAATATGAGGACAAATAAACAGTATATTTTGTCTTATTTACAGGCTTTGTTCATAGCAAGAAGATGACCTTTTTTTTTCATGGAAAGGGCAGTAGGGTTACCATTAAGCATGTTTTAGTTTGACCCTGAGACTAAGAACAAGTGAGCCCATTGTGCTAGTGCAACTGTCTTACACTGCAAGAACCACAGTAGCATCCCCCACCCACAAAGCAGTGTGAATCAATTCTCCCTTGCTCCCATAATCTATCTGCAAATGTGGTTCTATTTGATTATGACTTAATCAAGATTCTGGTTTCCTCTCCTACTATGTGACCAATTAATGTTGGAAAGCTAGGAGATGGGAGAACCTTGTCAAATTCAGTTTCTCTCAGTTTCTCATTTTTTCCTGTCCTAATTTCAGTTCTCCACATTTCCACATTTTCCACCTAGAAAAGTTGTCATGAAAATTTTCAGGTTTTTAATGCAAATTTCCTCTAATATGTTTATAGGCAATTTTTGCTAATATACACATTTTTGCAGAACATTTTTTTCTAACACAATGCATATTTGCATGTTTCACAAATATATGCATTTTAATGCATGCTTTACATATACGGTACATTTTGGCACACACTATTTTGCTAGAGAACTGTATTGCAAAATTCAGTGAAGTGTGAATTTTGAAAGCTGAGTTTTGATTTGCATGTTGTTTCAGAAAAATGTGATTTAGGGAGAATCGCTTTTAAATGTAATCTGAATCAAATTTCTTCCCCACCCCTACAAGCCACCTGTTGCTGCTATGAATGCTCCTTGTACTACTCTTGTAGCATCTTTAAGCCAGGAGTGGAGAACTTTTCTCAGTCCAAGAATGGATTTTCCCCATGTGCAGCCTTCGTGTGTGGATGGGGGCTTGATGACCAGGCCGAGAGGCAAAAGTGGGCAGAGAAATGGGTGTGACTTATCTATGTACAGAAGACTACATTCCAGACACTCAAACATCAGATATTTTTGACCACCCAAGTACACTTCCATTTAGTAAAAAGAAAACAGTAATTGTTATGGATTGTCAGGGACTGGACTGAACAGGAAGGCTGGGAAGTATTTTCTTGGTCTGCTCAGCTCCTCTCAGAAGAGGAGGGGAAGTGGGAAGGTTTTCGCTCCTTGTCTCCAGACGTTTCAAGAGGAGAAGGAGACAGGGCTGAATTACAGCTGAATGCAGAGTTGTCAAGTTTCAAGATAGAAGAGGAGGAGGAGAAGGAGGATGGAGTGAGACAGCAGCCAGAAGAGACCTCCCTAAAGAGTCTGAGAGAACCTCCTTCTCCAAGGGCTCATAGGTCCCTTCACATTTAAGAACAGAGAATGCAGAGGGGTATGACTCCTGGGACTTTCTGTAGGTACTCAGGATGTTATCGGGGACGGAAGAGGAGGGACTCAGAGCAGGCAATGTCTCCTTTGCGTGGAAACATGGATTCTTTGTCGTGCACCCATATGACTGAATAAAAACCATAAATACGAACTACAGTGGTACCTCGGATTAAGAACTTAATTCGTCCTGGAGGTCTGTTCTTAACCTGAAACTGTTCTTAACTTGAGGTACCACTTTAGCTAATGGGGCCTCCCGCTGCTGCCTCTGCACGATTTCTGTTCTCATCCTGAAGCAAGGTTCTTAACCCGAGGTACTATTTCTGGGTTAACAGAGTCTGTAACCTGAAGTGTCTGTAACCTGAAGCGTCTATAACCCTAGATACCACTGTAGTTTGTTCTTCTTGCCTTTGACGCTACCGGAGAAGGAGAGGATTCTTCATGTCTGACCCGGATAAGCACTCAAGGAAGGAGTATAGTCTGAGATCATAGGGTAGGGAGATTCCTGCAGGCCTGAGGTCCTTTAATCCTGCTTTAAGCCCTCATAGATTTGTAAAAGACTGTCTCTTGGATGTTGTGCCCATTATTTCTGCTTGCCCTGTTGCTCTACTCCTCTGTGTGTGTGTGTGTGTGTGTGTGCGCGCGCGTGTGTAGTTCCCTGTGGTAGAGTCTCTGTAGTGTAGTTGATAAGAGTGCTGGACTATAGGAGAACTGGGTTTATTTCCCCACTTAGCCATGAAGCTCATTAGGTGACCACGGACCAGTAACCTTCTCTTGGCCTGACGTACCAAAGAGAGTTATGGTGTAATGATAAAACGGGGAGAGATAGAATCGTGTGTCATACTTGGAACTCCGTGCAGGAAAGGCAGGATATAAATGTAACAATTTTAAAAAAATAATCTGAGGATAATACTGGTATAGGCTCTAGTCCATGAACACTGATGTCACAGTAAATTTGTTAGTTGTTTTTTGCCTAACAGACTAACAGGACTCTACCCTTCCTGGAAATGATTTCTGCTATATCAAGGCTTGTAAAACTATCCTACAAAGGTTAAAATGATGGAGGGGCACTCTTTGATTGATGAGGCTAGGTCCTTGGAAGGATGACAGTTAGAAGAGATGTAAGCCTTCCTAGCAAGGAAGGTACAGTTGTAGCATTTTCACTAATGCTGCCATTCTGAGTGCACCTTCTTGGGAGAGTTAGTCCCTTTGAACTCTCATTGAGGCATCCTTCCTATTAAACATACTTGGGATTGGGCTGCACGAGATTCTAGACAAGGCAATGCATCTCAACCAATTCACCTTTCCAAGAGGAAAATGGAGCTGCTGTTTTTAACAGGGCTCAGAACTTGAACTTCATTAAAAATAGAAAACTTGCTGCTGAAGGTGAAAACATCATCTGCAAATACAAATCACATTGTTGTTGTTGTTTCAAAGGAGGAAAGGGACAAGGTCAACCTATTTTATGTCACTGGAGTGCACTAATACAGAGGGGAAATTTAATTAGGACACCACATGGATAATACAAAACGAATCATTTCTTTATTGTTATTTTCATTATGAAGCATCCTCCTTCCCCTAATCCATGATAACAGATTATATTATTGTTCTGGGGACAAACATCAGTTGCTCTTTCCAGTGTCTTATATATCTGATTGATGGCAATTGAATTTAACCCTTTTGGGGAGGTTACTATATAGAGTGGTTACTGTTATGCTGGTGAGAAGCAGAAAAAAATGGCAAAATTTAGCACTGTGGTGGATAATATTCATTGTACATATAGGTTTTGTACCTGTTTTGTGGGATTTGTGTTGTGCAGGCTTACATTTCTGCTTGAGTCTCAAATTCCAGTAGGATTTAACCACATACCTTTCACACTTTGCTTTCTCTCATGATGAAATCACATGAGGTAACCGGGTAGCTATGAGGATTTCAAAATCATCTCCTTTCTTACTGGTCTTCTGAAGACAACATAATAAAATGATTTCAGATGGTGGGAACAGATGGTGACTCCTTAGCAGAAACTCAATGCCACATATATCCTTTCTATTCCATTCCAGAACTCCACACACCACTACCAAGTCAAGAAATGGTTCAGGATGCCACAAACCCTAGCTTTCCCACTTCTTACTGGCTCCCTCATGATAGCAGGCATCAGGGTAGGTATTGTGGGACACCCACCAAGGCCCACACTCCTACAGGGGAACACTGTCAACCCTTGGAGTCTTCTGTCCCTGCTCCTTACTGCCACAGCCTGTTTATTTGCTTTTTCTGAGCATGCAAACCATATGTAGAGGAAGGAGAGAATTTCACTTGCTGCATACTTTCCCTCTGAGTGGTTGTATAAATTGGGCCCAGAGAGGAAAAATGAATAGACAGCAGCAACAGGAGGGAAGAGGAAGTGTCTCAGGGGCACCACTAAGGGTATCTTGTCAGGGTTGCCTCAAGGCTTTTTGGGGGGCCCTTGGCTTCATAGACCCTTCCTCAGAGAGTTTATGCATTTAATGCAGATCAAGAGAGCTCTTGTCAGTGTGCTCCCTGATGGGGTGCAGGCAGATGCCAGTTCAGACTGGCACTTGAGACTGGCCCAAGGGCCTGCCAAAACCTGGATCCATTACTGAACAATAGTTTCCAGCCAAACAACAAGTGTGCCAAAAGGTGACAGTAGAACCAGCCCTCACTTATTCAAGCTACAAATGTTGCTCCTCAGATTTATATGCATTTTATGTGAAAGAAGTGTGTCTTAGAAGAAACCATGAAAAATATTTGTCAGGTTTGTTTTGTGACTTTTCAACAAAGCCTTTATCTTATTTACGTTAAATGTTTTGAAGTTGACTATCAATAAGGTATCTAAACGTCCTTGCAAATATAATTTTTACTTTTTCTCATTTGCAGATTAGACTGTCTCCTTCTCCCCATACTTGAGTAGCAAGGCAGAAAAACAACAACTCTTATTTCTTGACAGGAAAGAGCATATTTGATGGATAGTGCACAAAATGTAAATCAATTAGACTTTTTATTAAAAAAACAAAAAACACCCCACACACATTTTGTGTGAAGTGAGGTATTGTAGACAAGTAATGTGGTGCCAAAATTCCTTCCAGCATTTTTTTCCAACCACACACTGTTAATGAGAAAAGAATTGTGTTTGAGAATTCTTGAAAGAGAGATTAAATTTCTGAGAAATTCTTGTGGGTCCCCACCATCACTGACCTTACATTTGAGGTGGATGAATTTTGTGAGAGTCCTTTTTTTCCTTTTACTTTATGGGTGTATACATATCATACATTGAAAGCTCATTTCTCTCTCCCCAAGGTATCCTGGGAGCTTTACTTTGTTAAGGGTGCTGGGAACTGAAGCTCTTTGAAGAGCAAACTATAGATCATCACCTGGATGGAAGAACAGCAGAGCACCCATAAAAAACTGCTCCTAGAAAGAAGAATTTTCAAAAAATGGGAAAGAAGGATACAAAATAAAAACTGAAGGACTTACCTCAGCAACCTCCTGTTAAAGACTTTCAGCCCTAACTTATTTTGCCAGATATTGCCAGAAGCTTTGAAGTTGTTTGGCTTATTGCGTGGACAGGTGGAGTCCCCAGATCCCGAGTGGTGCCCCCCGTCATGTGGAATAACGACTCTAGACAACGCGCTATGGGATTAAATTGGCCACAACTTTATTAAATTTCAAATGTGGGTAGACCTTGGCTCAGGCATTGGGCGTTCTCCCTCCCTAGTCCCCAGCCGGGGACCTAGGGAGCATCAGGGTTATCCAGTGTGTGGGGTGGGGATGGGCCGGCTCTGGAGAACATATGTTCAAGCAGAGATAGCCGCCCCCGTTACGCCGCCGCAGGGGAGAGCAATGACGACCTTTCGGCGTACGGCCAAAGCCTCCCTTCAAAAACCCCTTTAACGGGGAACCCTGGTATCGCCGCCGCAAAGAGGAAGATGGACTAAAGGATTCCGCCCAAGGCCTGATACCGCCAAAGTTGTGACGTTTTGCTACGGGAAAGGCGAAACCTGCCAATGCAGGGAAATTCCTTTCCGGCCCTTTAACAGCGACCTTATCGTAGCAGCGCCCGCATACCTGTGGAGAAAGGTTAACCTGCAAAACCTATGAAGAAAAGATAACCTGCAAAAGAAGGCATTAACTGAGGGTGGGTAGGGTGGGAGAAGCTCTGGAGCCAAGTGAGGATTAACAATTAAGATCCACCCTCTATTGTGTGGGCAGGTAATCCCTCCCCCTACCTGGCCTGGTTTCCCTGGCAACGCTTCCCCCAGGTGGGATTGGACAACTCACTGGGGTAGGCGGGGACCTCCAGGTATCCCACCTGAGGGAAGGCAAAGCCTATGCTGATGGGGCCACTCCAGATCCAGGGCTGCACGCGTCCCCGCAAAGGGCGCCCCCCGTTTTAAGTGGGGAGCGGTCATTGTCATTAATCCTGAACAAGATCATGGCCAATTCTGGTATGATGCCTTTAATTAAATCTACTGATTGTGATGCTGTTCAGGAACCTTGAAAGACTGGGGATTTTCTGTTTTGATAACCAGCTGGAAGCATCAGCTCAGTCTTTTAATAAATTCTACCTTTTATGGGTGACTCTGCTTAATCCTTTGGCTGCTATCATTGTCATCTCTCTCTGACAAGCAATTTTCTATCAGATTTGTGTTGGCAAAGTGATGTCCATATGTCCACCATGATCTCCTCTAGCCCAGTTTAAGCTGAATACTTGCTCTTAGCAAAGTTTCAGTGACATGACATATATTGTCAGTTTATTGTAAACTTTCCTAGTGAGGTCAAATTGTATTGCAGCAAACACAGATATATTCTTCTTTTTATGATTTTAGTTTTGGGTATGGTACAGGCAAAGTTGAACACATTTAAATCCCATCGAATTCAGTAGAAAAGATTTAAAGATACATTTGACTTCCTCATTGAAGTTAATGAGATTCCTTCATGCTGAATCTTGACCTTGCCATTGATAATAACCTTTTTAAAATTTAAAACATTACTGTCCCCCAGAAAACTTCAAAGCTGCCAACAACAACAAGTTAAAAGAGGATCATAAAATTTTTTGAAGTAACAAAGATTAATACAATAGTCAAAGATCATTCAATAAAACACATAAAATGAGTTTCCATCCAATTTAAAACATTTAACCAAAAATCTTTCTAAAAAGGAAGCCAGAAGGCCATTAGAGAGGTAGCAAAGGCATCTTGTTCCTCCACAGCTGGGTCTGTCCCTTTATAAAGCAGCCTTTGCTAATCTGGTGCCCTTCAAATGTTTATTATTTTATTTCACACAATTTATAAACTGCTTTTATAAACTGCTTGGTTGTAGGCACACCTTGAAGTTGAACAAAGGTTGTTAGCTTGGACTTTGTGCCACATGGCAAATACAAAGTGTGTATGTGCCTTATTTCGATTTGTTATAAAGATGTATCAAAGTTGTAGAGACCCTTTGCCCAGGGCAGTTCTTTTCAAACTTGCTCTGTCCTACTGCACAGTAGAAAATAAAGTAGCGTGCCTACTGACTGCTTTGCTTTGCTTTATATTTCTTGGTCCAGTCTTCTATTCAGTATCCCTATGTGGGAAACGAACTGCTTGAAGGGATTCTCATGACAAAAAGAAATAAAACAATAAAATTATCAGTAAAAAAAAAGCTGAAAACAGCTATTTAAAGCATTAAAAATAATTTAAATCAATAAACAAAACCCATATTGAAACACATGTCAACATCCTGCATGTCTAGCACAGAATGGACCTATGGTTGAGTGCTATTAACACCAAAGTCAGATGGAAATGGCTGCTCAGCCTAAGGCAGAAATAGTGACCTACATTGCTAAATGCAGTCCAACAACCACCTAAGGTTGACCATCTATCAGATGCTTGATAACCACTCTATTCTTTCAGTTCCAGATGAGTCAAAATGTATTGCTTTGATACAGTTTCATATGTACATCTATTTTTCCACATTTACTGTAATAATATCCTTCCTTCCAAAGGAGTCCAGGGTGGCAAACGAATGGGTGTACTCTTGAGAATAGTGATGGGAGATTCAGTTGGCCTATCTCATCACCTAAAAATGATATAATTTTAAACCTTTGCCAGACTACAACAGGACATTTTGAAGTGATGTTTTTTGGTGCCATCTTCTGGTGTGAAGTGCTCCTTTGAGATGATAGATGATAGATAGATGATAGATAGATAGATGATAGATAGATAGATAGATAGATAGATAGATAGATAGATAGATAGATGCTAGATAGATAGATAGATGATAGATAGATAGATAGATAGATAGATAGATAGATAGATAGATAGATGATAGATATACATGTGCATATAACAAATATTTGCTTCAGGAGATGTTATAGGACATGATTACTAGAACAATACAACATACAAATCCTTACTAATTAGGGTGTATAAAACAGATAAAATGTTTACTAAAAACAGAAAAAATGATAAAACTGCCTAATTCTATAAAATATATTTATGCTGATTGGGGACAAAATGTATAAGAGTCCCAAGAAGTATGTAATATAAGATACCCTCTTGTTATACCTTTTGAGCCCCCAAACAACCATGTCATTCATTCAATAAATGGATCTTCTAGATTCGCCCTGTGTTTTGCTTTTGAAAAATAGCCAGACTGCAGTTTGTTTGGGGGAAATGACTGGTACAGCCCTTCAGCAAATCACAGCTACCCGTCTTTGGAATGTGGTATATTTTATATCTGCATGCTACCCTATACAGTGGTACCTCGGGTTAAGTACTTAATTCATTCCGGAGGTCTGTTTGTAACCTGAAACTGTTCTTAACCTGAAGCACCACTTTAGCTAATGGGGCCTCCTGCTGCTGCTGCACCGTTGGAGCACGATTTCTGTTCTCATCCTGAAGCAAAGTTCTTAACCTGAGGTAATATTTCTGGGTTAGCGGAGTCTGTAACCTGAAGCGTATGTATAATAAAATACTTAGCATGTAATGGAAAAGAGCTAGCCTTCTTGACAGCATGCTAGCTCTCTATATGTGGGGAAGTGTTTTTGTTTTTTTACACTGCCAAGAATGGATTCCCAAATGTGTGATCTCCTTACCTGTGCTCTGAAATGGTACAATCCCAAGAGAGCTGTTAAGATATAGTTTGGTGCTGTAGATTTTGTATGCTTCTAGTGTTATTGTATTGTTCTTATGGCAATTGTTTTAAACCACCTGGAAATTTTCAAGGGTGGTGTATAAATGATTTTTTTTTTAAGCCAAGCTATCAATATGTGCTTTCCTGGATATGTGGTTCAGCCTTAAAATTAAAAAGGCTGGGCAATATCAGTGTTCTATCACAACATAGGTCTCCATCTAGCCCATTGGCTTAAATAGTACCATCTATTTGGTCTTCCAGAAGAAGGGATAGGTTACTATGACCGGATGCAAACAGTTTGCCATATGTCACTTACCCCTCCACCATAATCAGTGGGGCAATAAAAATGATTTCAACCTGAGTTTCACTATGTCGCCAGTCAGAAATGATTTCTGAAAAAAAGGAAAGGCTAGCAATCTTAGAGAATTCGTACTCAGTAATGATGTCTCTGGCTTCACTAAGCATCTATTGGATATCATATCCAACTGAACTTTCTGAATTATGGTTGGCTGAGAAAAAGATACATATATATGAAGAACAGAATGAAACAGATAGATTACTGAGGTTCTGGTGCAGGTGCTCTAGGTACTCCACTGGGAAAAGAAAACATAGTAGTGTACTCCGTAGCCAATTCATTCTGCAGAACAGATGGCACATCCCTTTGCTTTGCTCATTCTCTCCACCACTTTATGACTCATTATGTCATAACTCATGCCATAGCTTCTGGATTTAGTTTGGCTGCGCAAAACAGAATATTTCATTCTATCTAAATAGTATAGCAAACATGTTGTGCCAAGGGAACAAATTGGGCTAGATCTTCAGCTTGTTGCGATGGGCATAGATCCATTGAAGTCAACAGAGCTATGTTGATTTACACAGATGAGAATGTGGTCCAACAATGATATGTTGGCTTGAATGCAGATGGATTCCTGCTGCGTTTTTTCCCAACTAGGCGTTGACTGCTTCCAATATAACCGTCACCAAGTACTGAAAGGTTGTAAAAAAGAAACTCATGTGCTCGTCCAGGTAAGGCACACGGCTGTGCACACTGGTGACAGCTCAAAGGAGATCTTAAAGATGACTTCTCAAAAAGCATTTGAAAATTAACAATACACTTTTTGACCGAGAGATCTTAATTCCAAGAACTATACACCATAGTAACAGCTGGTATTTCTGGCATTAGGACCAGCTGAAGACACCAGTGACATTGATTTATTCATCTTGTACATTCCATTTGATTGTATGGTTTGTGTTGTGTTTATTTATTTATTCTTCCTATTTCTAGCCTAGCCTTCCTCCCAAAGGAGTCCAGGGTGCTTGTACAGCATCATAAATACAACTATTACAAAAATTAAAACAAAACAAAAAATTACTCCAGGGAGGTGGTGTGAAATTTTGTAATCTATCTCCATCAGCCCCAGTCCTATGCAGTTGCTTTCATTTCACTTCTAGAGATTAAGTTTGCTTTCTCACCATAAGCACAAAAGGAGAGCTTATTCCTTATTGGCAGCTATAATGATGTCTCTGGGATCTGCTGGCCAAGTGGATATCATGGTAGATTCGTGCCCATATGTCTGATCGCTGGAAGCAGAGTGCAGTCATATAAGCCCAGGGTGTTTTGTTTTGTTTTGTTTTGTTTTATGGAATGTTAAAGAGCTAGAGGAGGGCTCACTGGGACTTTCTACCCATGATTTGATGGAAGGAAGGAAGAGAAGATACTTTTATGCGTCAAAGGTCAGAAGCTATAACTTATTTTTGTGTTGGGGACGAGTAATGAAATCTACTTGGACTTGAGGCTGCTTCTCTTCAGTACAGTACATGTTCCAATGAATTAGTAAGAAAAAATAAAATCAGCTGCATAGTAAATTCTTTCACCCTTCTTCCTGCCATAAAAGACAGCAGTCAATTGCTTTTCAGATTAAAAAAAGAAACATGTTTTTTAAATAAATCACCAGAATGTAAAATGGCCTGTCCTGATCAAGTGTCATCAATGCATGAGGTTTACATTCTTTGAAGAACAGCATGGGTCGAATGCAAAGCCCAAACTTTGTATGAGTAGAGTCAATACTCCTTGAAAATTTAAACATATGGTCAAATCCTTCTTTCCCAGCCTCTTATCTAAATTGAGAACTGAACACTCTCAGCATATGCCAAAGCTCTGTAAGTTCTCTAAAGCAAACACAGAGCTCCACATACATTGAGTATTCTCATTGTGTACTGTGACTGGAAATGATCCAGTTGCTAAAAGTGATTTACAAAGCCAGGGATCCTGTGGGAACAGAGTTCCA
Organism: Podarcis cretensis; assembly: GCF_951804945.1. Classification (NCBI taxonomy): domain Eukaryota; kingdom Metazoa; phylum Chordata; class Lepidosauria; order Squamata; family Lacertidae; genus Podarcis; species Podarcis cretensis. The sequence goes on from NC_137178.1 coordinate 27,911,660, forward strand.
TTCACACAGCATTACTTATTTTGAAGAAAAGAACGGGGGGGGGATCTGTGTGTGTTTTGGGCTCCATGTGCACACTAGAACCCTGGTTCCACAATGAAGAAATTGAGATATTATTCATATTCACTATGGTTGCTCTGGGTACTTTTAAGGAAGAGACTTCCATGCTCATTTATTCAGACCTAAGGTATAACATTATTTCAGTAATGCTTACATCTACCCTGTAGGCAGTTCTATATTATTATCCTCACACTGAAGATGGATTACTGAAACTTAGTGACATGCTTAGGGCTTTTCCTTGTGAGGTCACTGCAAAGCTAAAACCTGACCCAGGGGCTTCCAGCTCATAGCTTAGAATCCTAACCACTGTTCTGCACGTGCTCTCAATTGACATTAGTATAATGAGGGCTCTATTATACACCGATGCACTGTTCCCCTGCCGTGGCAGGTTTCCGTAGTGATCTGTTTGCATATTTATCTCACTTTGTGCATTCTGCGTTGGAGGAGGCAACCAGCTTGAAGCAGTTAATTTAATTACAAATAAATTAGCAGAATTGAAAAATAGCAACATTTCCACAATCCCCTGGCTACTGCAACAACAAGAACAGCAGGAAATAATCCAGAAGCTACTTATGGCCTTTGAATCTAGCTCCTCATAATTAAAATTATCAAGCTCTGCACAGGGATTTCATTTTCCCACATCTAATCAGAAGGTTCCTGTTATATGTATTTAACCCCTAGAGTGCTTTCCCAAAAAATTGCTCAGCACCCTGATTCAGCACAATTCCTTTCAGCATTCAAGTTAGCTGACCAAGGAAAGAGAAATGCTTTTGACTTTCTGAACCGGGTCTTCAGTTGTGAGGCCCATTTGAAGCTTAGATTAGTTCTCTTGCTTTATTTATTAATTAAAGTAATTGTTCTTGTCCGCTTGCCTGGAGCTGTATCTACCATTCTTGTTACCGTAAGCTGCAATCCTATGCAAGCAATGAGTTCTATTGAAATCAGAGAGTAAATATGCAAAGGTCAGTGTTGTTCTTCAATGTAGTTCCATAATGTGTGGAATACGGTGGAGTGGTTAGAGTAAAGATTGGGAACCCATGGCCCTGCATATGTTGTTGGACTCCCTACTTGCATCAGCCTTGGCCAACATGTTCAATGGCTAGAGGTGGTAGGAGTTGTAGGCCATCAGTATCTGGAGGGCCATAGGTTTCCCACCCTCTCAGAGTGCTGGATTGAAATCCCTGCTCAGACATGAAGTCCACTGTCTGTTACTGTCTTTCTACCTCACAGGGTTGTTGCGTGTCGAGGTCCCCAAGCCACCCCCCAAATAACTCACAATGCACACTTAATTTTTGTTTAAGGTTTTTGGCATAATTTTGGCCACAACTTTATTTAAATACAAAACCGTGAGTGGTTGTTTAGGCATTGGTTAAGACTATCTGTCCCCCCGCCTGGGGACAGAACTGACTTCCGGGCACCACCGAAAGACAGTGCGGGGGAAAGCAAGTCGGGGAGAAATGGAGCTGAGCCACAGACCCTCAATTCTCATCCGCATGCTCCCCGAAGGCTTGCCGGCCCTAGTCCCATTCCAGGGATTGGACAAAAAGATGGCAAGCCCCAGGATTCCTTTAACGGAATTCCCTTTCCACAGCAACCATGGAGGGGCAGGCCCAGCCTATCCTAACTCCTCCTCCACCAATTTATAACCAATGCCTAACCGCAACCTTACAAGTTGTGACGATTTGCTACGCAGTAGGCAAAAACCAAATGGCTCAGCCAATCAGCCAGATGGACAAAATTCCTACCAAGCCCCTGCCCCAACGGCAGACGACCCCATGACAGGCATAGCAAGGTCAATGCAACAACCCCTTACTCAAGGGCGGGTGGGCGGGTGATCCGTTGCACACAGCAAAGAGAAAGCTCCAGGCTGCGTGCAGGGTATTTAAACATTTTACCCCTCCCACCAAAATTGCAACATAACTTTTACCCCAGCAACCCAGTGAACCAATCACTGCCCCAGGCCATCTTTAGAGACCCTGCCTGGTAACAGAGGGGTGGCTCAGCAGACCCCACCACAACACGTGCTCTCCATGAAGGAGAACATGCTTTACAAGGATAAAAAGGTGGTGGTGACTATAGTGGAGAGGACCATATGCACTGCTTTTGTAATAAACTTGATTAAATGCAGTACATGACCATTATTAGACACAATGTCTGCTACTTTAGTGCCAAATGTTTAGTTATACCATAGTGGAAATTAATCCTTAAATTACTTCCAGCTGTCAGGCCTTCAGTCAGAAACACAATACTATATTATAAAGAAGATAAAGAGCCTCTCAGCTTCACTCATCTTGTCAAAATCAGCTGAATTCCATCAAAATCCCTCATATCCCCCAATATGATATATTTGTGTTTGCTTTAAGATAAAATCTGAAGCGATACTAATCTTACCTAGATTCACCCAAATTTCTCCAGAGTTTAGAATTTTCTCTTGTTCCTACAAATGGCATTGATATCTTTGGAATTTTCCACTGCTTCATGTCTTTAATGCACACACAATTTGTCACAGATATGCCACCCAAAAAAGCAAATTTGAAGTGGTTGACTGTATCAAAGTCATACATCTCACAGATATTAGACACTAAATTTATTTGTGTGGTGTTTTTTTAATGTTCCACCTTTTCTCGAAGGAGCTCAAGGTAGCATATATGGGTCGTTCATTCTTTCCCCCAATCAACCTTGTGGGGTAGGTTAAGCTGAGAGACTTTGAAGGGCTCAAGGTCACTCAGCTTCATGGCTGAGTAGGCATTTGAGCCTTGGTCTGCCATGGCATAGTCCAACATTCTAACCAACACTATGACAAGGTGGCTCTTGAAATGTTCCCATTTCTGTTTCTTTCTACTTGTTTCCTCATCCCTCCTGTCTCGGTGCCCATTCTTTGATCAACACCATTCATTAAGGAAGGTGGGGTGGAATAAATAAGCTGGGCAAAGTTATGAGATGTTCATGTAACTTATCATGAAAGGCACTTTGAGATGCAAGGGAGAAGTCAGGGAATTACTAATAAGATGCAAACACCTTGAAAATGTGACTGGGATTAGATGAATACATTAGAATAATCACCATCCAAGAATATTTAGAAATTCCTCTTGTTTTTACTCAGGCCAAAAAGCAGTAGCCTCCTCCATTCCAACAGACACACATATAGTTTCTATGCTTTTTTCCTCCTCCCAAAAGAGAACATTTACAAGTAGCAATGTTATATAACGACATGAGAAGACAAGGCAAGATAAAGTGTATCATTTTTCCAAAATATATCCATGGAGAAACAATTTTATTTTAATCATTTTTCAAAACCAAAGTCCCAGGCAAGAAGCCAAGGACAAGAATAGCCTACTTTTTTCTTTTCTTTAAAAGGAAATGTAGTCCTTTCCTTCAGAGCTCCAAAGAGAAGAACAACAACTATATGTAAGTATAACATATTAGTCATTCAATTCATTTATGAATCACATATGTAAACACAGCCACATAGTTTGTTTGTTTTTTAAAAAGTTAAAACAATTTCAACTATAAAAACATTTTTTGAAAACAACAACCCACAATTAAAAATACAATAACAGTTTAAAACATCAACAGCAGCACATCTATAAAATTAATTCAAATCTAAAACAGGTACCAACCATGATGCCTATCTTAGAAAGCTTGTGGAAAGAGGAATGTCTTTAGCAGGTACCATAAAATAGAGAAGGTATCTAATATGCAATGGGTACCTTCAGTAAAGTTATTATTATTATTATTATCATCATCATCATCATCATCATCATCACTAATTAGATTTGTATACCGCCCTATACCCATAGGTTTCAGGCCAAGCCACAACACAAAGTTACAAAATAAAAGTCCAAAAGACATAATAAAAATAATTAAAGCAATTAAGAATATGAATGTATAAAAACTAATAAAAAGTGCATTGGCTAGTCAGTTGGAAATTGGGCCATGTCAAAAATGGTAGGTTTCACAGAAGGGCTGCATTCACACATAGAATCTGTTGTGTTAGATTTACTGGTTATAATGCTAGTGCTTCTGTCCCAATTTCTAATGAACCTTTTATACATCTCAAGCATATCTCAGAAATAAAGGATGGCAATTTCCCCTTATTCAGTTCTGTCTGACCTCTCCCTAATCTTAACAAAACGTCTTCATAATGGAACCTGGGATTTGACTGTACAGATTCTGGACAGTCCAAGGATTTCCTCCCCGAATGCCAGATTGTTTCCCCCCCCCCCCATGTTATATGCTTCAATCAAGGGGAGAAAAAGCAGGGGAAACAGGCTAAATTTCCTTAGTAGGGTGTTACTGGGAATTTAGTTGGTCATTTCCCCCTTCCAAGTGGAAAATCAACTCACAGCTCGTGGAGTTCCTTGTTCTCATGAGCTAGAGGAAACTGAGAGTTGGTGGCAGCAGTAAGTTGCAGTACTGTGAATGGCCTTGCTTATAAGTAGCTAAGCATGTCTTCACAGTCCATTCTTATTGGAATTCACAAAGATTGAATACTTTTAAGCACCTCTGAAAAGTCCTGATGAATTGAGTATTAAGCTGTGCATTACTGCTCTTTGTTGTGTAGGTGTATACAAATACTATTTTAAAATGGATGAACACATTCACATTCTGTATCTTTGGAATTTTCTTGGGAGTCTGGCTATGGAGGCTGTTATAAGGAGCTCCTGCATTTCAGAACTTACCACTACACCAATACTGACCGATCCGTTTGTTAGCCAGTACACAGCACTCTGTCAGCTTGACTTACAATAATTAATATTACACCATAGTGATAATAATTCATGCCGTTCAGTAATACTAATCAGTAATGATTTTTTTATTTTATCAATTTCGCCAAGAGCAACTGTCACATCCTGCCTTGGGACCTATTACAAAATGCCTATGCTATCTCATCTCTCTGCTAAACGGAGCTGAAATGCTAGCCCAAATTAGTTTCTGATTGAAGCAGATATCTCCCATTTGACATGCCCCAACTGGAAAAAGATCTCCTTATAGCAGGAAATTGGGGAAGAGCTTAGTATGGCTTAATCCCATATTCAAGATTCTCTTCCAGAGTATATATGGGTAATTTTTGTAGTTTTATTTTATTTTTATCTTAAGCTGTAGCAATTACGTCACTAAAAATTGAGTTTGCTTCCTCTTTCCTACCAAATCTTCGAGGTGGATTCAGAATGCAATTTGGGACTTAACCAGCATGCATTCTGTTAGTCCTGGTTCAGAGCTGAAAGCCCATATAAGCGGACTGCTGAAATGGATGCTTAGAGTGAGAGGGCAGAATTGTACCTTTTGCCCTCTTCTCCACCTCCACACATTGTTTGGAAGATGTGACAAGGGCCTAACTGCACATACTCCAACACATCCAACACATGTATGCTCTGAAGATGTGGCATGTAAAAATTGCATCATCAGAGCATGTATGTGTTGGAGTGCACATGCACAGACATGTATCTTCTAATCAGCTAATGTTGGGTGAAGTTGGGTGAAGAAGATGTGATTCTTGCCTCACTCACACATTTATTTCTACACAATTTGAGCCCAAAAAGAGGGAAGCTGCCTTATAGTGAGACAGACCTTTGGTCCATCTAGCTCAATATTATCTACTCTGACTGGAATTGTTTCTCCAGTGTGTCAGACTGACTGCTCTTTCAGCCAGCAGGAGATGTTGGAGATTGAACATAGAACCTTCTCATGCAAAGTAGATGGCCTACCATTGAGGTAACTCTCTTTCTACACAGCCTTAGTTTGTGAAGGTCTGAGACCTGTAAACCTAAATTTCATCTAAGTGACCTATCCGTACTTACATTATGCACAGCACTCACTTGAAAATGGGTATCTCTGTGCTGAGACTACTATTAACAAAAACAAAAACAAAACACCCAACACAAACAATGGAAATATAATATAAATAACAACATCAAGAAAGCAAATGACCCGTTTCATCCTGCTCAGATTTCTATCCACATAATCCCGCCAGGACTGCAAAAATGCTACTTTTAATACTCTGTCACCTGTGTAAATATAAAAGATTTATTACTATTTACCTTTTCTAAATCAAAGCTGTTTTACTAGCAACTGTGCTTCATAGTCTTGGAAGAATAATGATTCTTTGTAAACTAAAATAATGGATATTCCCACTTTGATTGCCAACTTTATGATAGCAGAATTGATTCACATCACACCAAGGGGGCAAAAAACAACAACAGCAAAGCAAAACAAAAGCAATTAAAAATGAATTTTGTGTGCCTGATGGCTTAAAAACCCTGTGACCAATAGCAATAATACAAACGAACAGTTACAAAAGGGAAGCCTAATCTAATACACTCTCCTGTTAGTGCCTCGGGCCTACAGTGAATTTTCAGAGCAATATAATCGTGAGTTTTATGAACCTTCAGTTCATAACAAAATTAGGAGTTGACTATTTGTTACTGCCCATGAAGAGAGGGAGGCAGGCAAAATCAATGTGCAGTTCTCCCCTTATTTTAAGAACCCAGCTTGTAGAAAGAAATGTAATCTTAGCAGAAAAATCCAGGAACCCTGAGTCATCTGTATAATGGTGGCAGGCATCAAAAGTGTTCTCTGAGTAGGTGTTTGGCGGGAAGCAGCTTAGAAGAAAACACCAACAGAGAATTGAAACTGAGAGCAGCCATCACTGTGGCTTTAGAAATGGTTGCGAAGTGTAGCTAGGAAAAAATGGTTTGATCCTCACTTCAGTCCCTTGTGCCATGGTTTTTTAAAGTCTGTGGCAGCAAATTTCATTTTGATTTGATGAGGCCTCAGTTTCAAAAGATATTTGCTATTTTAACCCCAGCGTTACTTTGCTTTGTTCTTAAAGATGAGGAGACCAGTTAAGAACAAGCATGTTATTGAACCAAAATATAATTGGAGAATGCGTAAGAATATGCACTCTTGGATCTGTAGAGCTCTTGCTATAAACCAGGTTCTTTCAGCATAACTTTATAACCTGTTAATCTAAAACTGCCTCCAAGCAAGTCTACAAATAAGGATGGGCTGAGAGGCTGGTTTCATCCCACTTTGTTGTTCCTTGTACTCAGTTATAGGTCCATACTCTTCCATTCCATGTTGTGCTGTTGTATCCTGTTGTTTTCATTTTGTGCACATTCTTCATGTAAAATACACTCTTTTCAATAAGTTCACCAGGAAAATCCATTTTTTCTACATATCTCTTACGTAAAATAATAAACACACTTTTGCATTGAAAATACATTGCAAAATGAAAAGTGTGTAATCCAGCCACAAGTAGTGTTCTGATCCACAAATAAGTTTGAGAGTATTGAATTGGGCCATTAAACAAATTCCTTCCTCAACCCTACCTACAAAAAGATACTATGACTGCATGGGAGATAACTAGATAACTATGACACTCTACATGTAAGAAAGGTTATGCTTACAGTTGCTGTCTGGTGGCATTCCTATTCCATTTGGTGAGTTCTGTCCTGCATTCTAAATACAACCCTCTCTTTCAGAAGAACCTAAGAGCCTGCTGGATTAGGCCAATGGCCAATCTAGTTCAGCATCCTGATCTCACAATGGCCAACCAGATGACTGTGGGAAACCAGCAAGCAGGGCATAAGCACAAGTGCCCAGGGAGGCAGAGCACAGCCATCATGGCTAGCAACCATCAATAGCCCTCTTCACCAAGAATGTGTCTAATCTTCTCCCTGTGATCTTTCTGAGAGCCAGCATGGTGTGGTAGTTAAGAGCGGTGGACTCGTAAGCTGGTGAACCGGGTTCACTTCCCTGCTCCTTCACATGTAGCTGCTGGGTGACCTTGGGTTAGTCACACTTCTCTCTGAAGTCTCTCAGCCCCACTCACCTCACAGAGTGTTTGTTGTGGGGGAGGAGGGGAAAGGAGATTGTTAGTCGCTTTGAGACTCCTTAAAAAGGTAAAGGTAAAGGTACCCCTGCCCATACGGGCCAGTCTTGACAGACTCTGGGGTTGTGCACCCATCTCACTCAAGAGGCCAGGGGCCAGCGCTGTCCGGAGACACTTCCGGGTCACGTGGCCAGCGTGACATCACTGCTCTGGCGAGCCAGAGCCGCACACGGAAACGCCGTTTACCTTCCCGCTGGTAAGCGGTCCCTATTTATCTACTTGCACCCGGAGGTGCTTTCGAACTGCTAGGTTGGCAGGCGCTGGGACCGAGCAGCGGGAGCGCACCCCGCCGCAGGGATTTGAACCGCCGACCTTTCAATCGGCAAGTCCTAGGCGCTGAGGCTTTAACCCACAGCGCCACCTGCGTCCCTATTGAGATTCCTTAGGGTAGTAATAAAGCGGGATATCAAATCCAAACTCTTCTTCTTCTGCTGCTGCTGCTTGGACCCCCCTCCTCTGTGATGGCTATTTACATTCTCTAAAATGTGTGCATCAAGTGCATTCTTACAATGAACTCTTCTTATTTTAGCATGACCCCGAGAGATATGCTCCTCCTAAGAGCTTAACGCATTTTAAAAGTCCCACCTTATACCTTGCATTGTGCTTTAAAATATGCCACAGTGCTGGAAATTGAAATGTGAAAGAAGGCTTATATAAAAGTATATAATATAAAAAACCAGGATCATTTTACAAGTAAATAGACAGCAAATGAACCATATAATTTACTGTGGTTTAACAATACATTAACTTTAAAAACATACCTCTGTGAGCAGCATTTGTTTTCCTGTTCTAACAGTGGAGAGAAATGTTAGATTCAAAATGTTTGTGGAGGAAAGTGTATGGGGTGAAAATGTACTGTTTGAGAGTTGTTCCTAAACCTGACATTCATTCAACTGCTTGATTAATAATTTCCCTTGCACTTTGCTGCAGTACTGCTAACTCAGTCATTTTCTAATGGGAAAATCTATGGACAAATTGATGAACGTTGACGACATGTTAGGCTCTGCTATTAGTATGCTGGTGCATTGGAAGAATAATTCAGGATATTGTATTTAAAGCTGAAATAATGTGGGAAATACTAAACAGGCTTGCAACCAGCTTCATTTACCTGTGTCCAGCTGGAAAACATAGGGCATTTTCAGTGAGGATAGAACTTAGGTTCTATGATGGGTAATCAGAGTTTCAGTGCATGGGAAGACCTGCAGGTTAATGTGAATGATTTCAAGTGTTTACCTCAGTGGTTCTCAAAGGGTGTGGTCCACCACATTGGTGTGGCAGGAGAGGATGGCAAGATTCAAGGACAACCAAAGAACCATTTGAACATTTCAGTGTAGTGTAGTGTAATATCAAAATACTTCTTTTATTTGCAGAATATGGATCAATATATTTTCCAAACGAGAGCAAAAGCATCAAGTGATACTGAGGATAATCCTAGCTGTGATCCAGAATTTCCATTGGAACAGAATGTTAGAGAATAGCATTGGCTCTTCTACAGTTCTCCACAACATATTGTTGTGAACAGGGATTTTCAACTTCAGACAAATATGAAAGATCAGAAAAGAGAAAGGCTTCATTGTGTTGATAAGGAGATGAGAGTTTGCTTGTCTCAAATTTGACCTAATATAAATGAAATTACCTGGCAAAGACAAACTCACACCTCTTTTCAAGTTTGTATACAGACTTAAGGACACTCAATCAACATGGCCAAATAACTACTGCACCTCAGTCAGTTTTTTGTTTCCTGTCCAGTTCTCTCTCACCAATGGCCAGAGGCACTTTTGGCTTTGGATATGCTTGGCCAGTACACCAGTGAACCATCATTTTTCATCATATTCAAACAATGACAACTTTACACATATTTTAAATTTGTATTTCTACTGAACTGTTAATGAGTCCACCATTTTTTGAGGGCCCTGTGGCAAAATTTCAAAAGCTGGAACATGCAGGTAGGTCAGTAAATGAACCCAAACCCTTCTAAGACAGGAAAAAGGAATAACAATTGTAGGAATGCCTACAAGATAGCAGATCATCTGCCCCTACATCTGACTTTTGTTTCACACACACACACACACACACACACACACACAAACACACCAACATTTCTCCGATGAAAATAGAGACGCCCCATTCCATAATGATAATTTTATTATTTATACCCCACACATCTTACTGGGTTGCCCCAGCCACTCCGGGCAGCTTCCAGCATATATAAAAACATAATAAAACATTAAACATTAAAATCTTCCCTATACAGGATTGCCTTCAGATGGCTCAGGGGTTGGATAACTCCATACTCTCCAACATTTTTCCAATGAAAATAGGGACATCTGAAGGAAAAGTGGGACATTCCAGGATCAAATCAGAAACCGGGACGGCTTCTCTAAATCAGGGGCGTTCCTGGACTTGGAGGGTCTGCACATATACCTACCCACCAGACTTCTCATTTTATTGGGAGGGGAGTAATTGCCTTCCAAAACTCTGGTGGATATTTATTTTCTTTCATAACCACAGAAGTGTTCCCACCTATCCCCTCATCACTTGCTCCCCTTGAAGAGACATCAACTGACTGTTACTGACTATTAATTAGTGATCCTCCTAGTGAAGGATATTGTCAGCCATTTGCTCTATCAATATGTAGCAGCCTTGACTGCCCTTGCTGTTGCCACCAAGACTTTTTCAATAAAATGTAGAAATACATAGGTAGTGCAACATGTCCAGTGCTTTCTTTGGTTGTGTTTCATACACAGTAAAAGCAACATTCTTCCTATCTTTAAATATTGATATGAGTACAGGGATGGAAATAAGGAGTGCGAAATTATGGTCAATCTCTCCCCCCTCCCCCTTTATGCATTTATAATGCTATTGTTTTGTTGACAGTTTAAGGTATCTATCAGCTCATTACTACCAGCAAGACAGGTGTCTCGCCCATCTGCTGTGGTGGATGGTGTGTGCGGCTATTAACAGTACTTCCCTCCTATTATTTCCAAATATCTGAATGAGATCCGCTCTGATTAAAATGTGCAATTTATAGAGAACATTGCTCTGCCAGATTGCTGTGGCTAAGAACAAGCTCTCATTGTTTTGAGGCAGCTTCCAGACTGCTAAAGGCATATTTTATGTTCCAGTACTTATGGTCACAAATGAGGGGGGATGAAACAAACTACAAATTACTAAGTACCTACTTCTGCACACAGATATATACACAACTGAGCATATGCACAGGAGGGGGATTAAGGGGGAAATATCCCCACACTTTTGCCTATGGTGAGGCCACTGTTTTAGAGCAGCAGAAGAGGAACAGGTGGGGGGGGGGAAAGAAAGTGATTGACTGCTTGAAACTGAAATTCTGCACAGGCATGGCATGATAAAAATCTCACTGGAATGCCTGGATACGACAGTGTGCTATTCTGATGGTTCTGCCACTGCACTGACATACTGTGATGGCTAAGAGAATGAGCTACAAATCAGGAACTCTGGGGCTCAAATCTTGTCACTACTATGTACTCTCTAGGTGACCTTAAGTGACCCAGATTCAGTGCCCCTCCATCTCCAATAACTGAATAATAACACTAACCTACCTTACAATGACGTCATAAGATCTACAGCAAGATGTTATATATGAGATGCTTTAAATATCTGAACAGTGCTTTAGTATAACTGTTATTAGGATTCTTTATTCCATTTTAATGCTACAGATTCTATTTACATAATTTGCAGTTTGTCATAAGTTGATGCGTAAATAAACTTATAAATAAATATTGCTCTATGTTTTTATTCTGTGTTTCTTTTATGTCATCTCTTCTACTGAAAGGCATGGATTCTATTCAATGGCAGCTTTGAATTGGCAGAAAGTGTGTTGGGGGAAGCCATTGTTGCTGGTCCCTCCACTGAGCCTCCTGTGTCCCACTCCCCAAGCTGCTCTTGAGGTTTGGGCAAACCTCTGAGATGCTATGGAATATGGCATCGAGGACTATATCAGGTAAGAGGATCTTGTCAAAACTGGGGAACTTAACTTGTGCTGTTGGAAGCAGTTGCAATATAAGTCACACTAATTCAAATAGCATTCAAAAAGAGAGCTATGCAACCATGAGAAAACTGAAAACATACCACACACAGGGCTGCTGCTGAGGAGTACTCTCCCTTGCACTGTGAATTTTTGGCCCCTGTTGGCTGACGGAGGCTAAGTTGTGCTGTGACAATTTCTCTATATGGATTAGTATTGCTATACAGTGGTACCTTGGGTTACATACGCTTCAGGTTACATACACTTCAGGTTACATACGCTTCAGGTTACAGACTCTGCTAACCCAGAAATAGTACCTCGGGCTAAGAACTTTGCTTCAGGATGAGAACAGAAATCGTGCTCTGGCGGCGCGGTGGCAGTGGGAGGCCCCATTAGCTAAAGTGGTGCTTCAGGTTAAGAACAGTTTTAGGTTAAGAACGGACCTCTGGAACGAATTAAGTACTTAACCCGAGGTACCACTGTACATTATGGGGAAGAGAAGACAGTACTTCACACAGTGATGATAACTTTTGCGACAGTCCCACTTCCCTGTTCAGGGAAGTTTTTAACGTGTGGTATTTTACTGTATTTTTGGTTTTTATGGAAGCCGCCCAGAGTGGCTGGGGAGGCCCAGCCAGATGGGCGGGGTAAAAATAATAAATTATTATTATTATTATTATTATTATTATTATTATACACAGATAATTTAGCTTTGTGATTGAAGACAGAGCCAATATATCTTGGCATATGCAATAAAACATAACTTTGCGTACAGTAGTGCTTTGATTGAAACATTTTTTTCTAATTCTACCTAACTCATTCAACTTTAGGTATTAACGAACAATGCTGGCCCAATATCTTTTGCTGCCTGAAGCAGAGGCCAAATGGTGCCATCCTAACTTAGGGGAAATACATTAAAAACTGTATGCTAAACTAATATCCTGAAATGTTTTGTCTAGCAGCTTCCCTGAAATAGTTAAACTCGCTCAGGCAGATGTATGTGAGAACCTAATAATCAACAGAATCCTACCACCAATACAATACAGATCTAGTTAAAATTCAACTCAAAATCTGATCTAAAATTTAAATTGGAATTTAAATCATAATATGGGCATAACTCTTCCCTATAAATATTAATGAAGTGTCTTATAGGAAAACAAAATTAATCTAATAAGTTCTGTTTTTCTCTTTTTAAAACCACCTAATTTAGTCACGGATCATAGGTTAATTTCACATTTGTAATGAACTCACAAAACTGCATTAATTGAAGAGTTCATTTATTTTAGGCCACTTAGCTGAAAATAATAATGAGAGCAAATGACTTAAGCAGCTGATTTAGGTACCTTGTAATGCCAAAAAAGCCAAGAGAATATGCCCATAGTCCAAGAACTTCCAGAGTTCCATACAGAATCTAATACTATTATTTCCTGAACTTCTATAAATTAAAGTATTTCCAATTGAGCAAAGCATACATACACTGAAACCTCAAACAATACAAGGCCATGAGTGCTGTGAGGGTTGTTGGTTGTTTCTCTTGTGCCGGTTGGCTGAAGCCATTTCCAATAAACCTTGGAGTGGTCAAATCATGGTTTAGAAATTTTCCCATAGGAAAGAATGGAAATTGGCAGTTTGTTATGCAAACACTCGCCTAACGAACATTTTCCTGGGAATCCATGCTGTTCGGAAAGTGAGATCTGCATGTACAGGAAAATGCACTGAAAAGTGTTGACAATACTTATTATGTCTTCTTTTTTAAAAAAACCTGCACAAAATTAGATGTAACAAACCTTTGATTGTGTTCCAGCAAAACAGAAATGGGATGGAAATTGGGTGTGTACAGGGAGCTTTAAAGAAATCCAGATAGATTATGGCTTCTTTATTCTCTTCCAAGACCAAGATACTTTTCTACATGCACATGGAAGCTTTACACTCAAGGAACATTTTCCCTCATGAAAGAATGGGGGCCATGTTGAGATTTAAGTTGTGCCCAATGTTTTTACCCACAAGAGTCCAATAAACTGCATCATATCAATTCCACTCTGCCCCACAACTTTTGAAAAATCCTGGTGTTTACTTTGCAGACTTTACAATGTGACTACAACTTTTACAATGAAAACTGGAGCATGAAAGCTACAGAGTTCGCATTACCTTATTTGTAGTAGCATTAATTCCAGATTCCCACTCACTTGAAAGGCTTGGCAAGTGTAATTTTGTCATTTCAAGATAATAAAGCAGTCAAAGGTTGGGAAATGGTACATTTTAGTTCACAGGGGCACAGTCTTAAAATTAATAGTCATTATGTCATGTTGCTGCTTCCCCCCCTTTTTTTGAATAGGAGTTGAAACTGTGGGGAAGTATTGTAAAACGTTCCAAACTGGAAGGCAAGAAAAAAAGTCATTGGTGATTCAGTTATTTCCTACTGAACGAGAAGAAAAGAAAGCATACATTTCACCATTTTGATGAACGACAGTCGACAGGCCTCGCAGTCTGCAGGATACAGGAAATCAAGGGCAGAATATGTATTGTGTATTCATCACTCATTGTCCATTAAAATGTTAAATAATATTGCAGTGCCTCAGAATGCCTAGCACACATGAAAGGTATTGTCTTTGGACTTAATCACACTCAGTACAAATCTTTCCTCTCAGGGGGGAGATGGGGCTTAAATTGCAATGTAAAACAAATTTCCTGTAGCTTATCAGAAAAGGATACAAAGAGCTATATAAAGGTCAGTCAGTGGGCTCTTTGATGTGGAATGATAACAGAGGCAGAGAAGCTCACATGAAAAGAAAAACCCCCACAGGCAGGGAGAGGATCCTGGAAGGATGACCTCAAGTTCAAGTTCATACTGGCAAGGTGGGCATGTGTGCTCACACATATGTAAACCCTCACTATAAGAAGAACCTCTCATTTGGTAGTGTGCTATCCCCCACTACTGCACATGCTGCTCATATTTTAGCTCTGTCCCCAGGCCCATAGTGAGGAAGCCTAAGGGTACAAGAGATTGGGGACAAGAGAATTAATGGGACCAATAGGTTACACATTAAAAAGGCTTACATTTATTAATAGGGTGACCCCATGGGAATCTCAGCTGGGATGAGCATCTTGGGATGGTTCAGTTGGCTGATTCCTGTTTCAGCCGGGCTCAACTGGCGTTAAGTCCCCAAATAAATATCCTAACTAAAAATATTTCAGAAAGCAACACGAGAGCTGAAACTTCAGATAAGGAAAGTGGGCCCAAAGATATCTCTATGAACCTTTCCCTGGGCAGAGAGCCCAAGACGATATGAGAGTATAGCCTATCAATACAATAAAGTGGTACCTACGGTTACAGACGCTTCAGGTTACAGATGCTTCAGGTTACAGACTCCACTAACCCAGAAATAGTACCTCGGGTTAAGAACTTTGCTTCAGGATGAGAACAGAAATCACATGGCAGCAGCGCAGTGGCAGCGGGAGGCCCCATTAGCTAAAGTGGTACCTCAGGTTAAGAACAGTTTCAGGTTAAGAATGGACATCCAGAATGAATTAAGTTCTTAACCCGAGGTACCACTGTACACTGTCTGTGCTCTCTATGTTGCATGCCACCCCAATCTCTGAGTGGTGTGAGATTCCAGGGGTTGCAGGAGCTTACCCACAGTTTACTTCCTTTGCAATGAGGTACAGAGGAGACAGTAGTGTCTTTATTATATATGGTTTATTTACACATATCTACAACCTGAGCCTGGGGACGCAGGTGGCGCTGTGGGTTAAAGCCTCAGCGCCTAGGGCTTGCCGATCGAAAGGTCGGCGGTTCGAATCCCTGCGGCGGGGTGCGCTCCCGCTGCTCGGTCCCAGCGCCTGCCAACCTAGCAGTTCGAAAGCACCTCCGGGTGCAAGTAGATAAATAGGGACCGCTTACCAGTGGGAAGGTAAACGGCGTTTCCGTGTGCCGCTCTGGCTCTGGCTCTGGCCAGAGCAGCGATGTCACGCTGGCCACGTGACCCGGAAGTGTCTCCGGACAGCGCTGGCCCCTGGCCTCTTTAGTGAGATGGGCGCACAACCCCAGAGTCTGTCAAGACTGGCCCGTACGGGCAGGGGTACCTTTACCTTTACCTTTACCTACAACCTGAGCCTATGATGGAAGGGTTCACAGCACTAACACCCCAAGTGGGTCTTGCTTCTCACATGGCTATAGCCTTGGATTCCAACAGAAATCAGGCATAGCTCTGTCTCCCAGATGCCCAGCCTGCAGACGGCCAGCTTCCAGCTTCTAGCTCACATAACCTCAACTCTGGCCTTTGTCTTGCTACCAGCAAGCTGAGGGCACAGAGCCACTTCCTTTGTTGCCTTAATGGCCCACACTTAGTGGGTCATCACCTCACCAGGAAGCTAGGCTGGTTATTCCAGGAATTGAATCCATGCTGGATTCAGGAATTAGAAGGGGATTCAAGCATTCAGCCTACCACTGCCCCTCCTAACTCATAGCAATAGCAATCATACAGGAACTGAAAGATTGCTTTTGCTGCAGCGTGGACTGGCATAAAATAAGAAATGGAATAATTTGTTTTTGCCTTGCACTGGCCCTAGAAGCGTTCCCATCAGATATAATATAGTATAATAATTTTTTTAATCACCACCTCAAAATCCACATCCAATTATAACTGGAAAAAACAATGCTCGTTAATATTTTAAGGGCTGATTGTAGCTTTTATTTTTAATTATTTTTTTGCTATAATGTTTGTCACATCACTGCTTCAGTCGAGGAGTGAATCTGGGGGTCTCATAAATTCTGTGAAAACACAAAAATGTGTTGATTAAATCTCTTGTACAGCTTCCCTTGGGAATAAGGGACATTTTCTTTCCTTTTTCTCTCTCCCCCCCCCCCCCGAAATGTCTAATCTTCCTTGTGCCTAGAATATTTCTTTATGGGTAAAGAAGCAATTGCTAAATGGCAGATTCCATTTCAAGACATTAGAAACAGTGCTGACATTGGCAGTTGCTTACAGCCCTGCCGTCCTCTGCAACATCAGGGACCCAGTGCAACTAAGGACAGGCTTCCCACTTAAACCACAAGGGTTTGCAATTTCTTTTTGACTATTCAGCTGGAACACTTGGAAAACCACCACTTCCTCCTCCATATCCCTTTCCCCCAAAAGAAAACAAAGTGGGAAAATAAAGTGGAATGGTCTCTCTTTGAGGTGGTTTTTGGAGATTTTAAAGCAGAAGTTGAATGGCCGTCTGCCATGGATGCTTAAGCTGAGATTCCTGCATTGCAGGGCCTAGTACTAGATGAACCTGGGCGGGGGGGAGGGGTGGTACCTTCAAACTCTACAATTCTGACTGTATAACATCTGATTTCTACATAGAAGAAGTCCCCTCTCTGAAACACTGGAGGGCTGCTGCCTGCCAGTGTGGTTGGTATGGCTCAGCATAAGGCAGCTGTATATGTTCATCAGCCTAGGAACAAGAAGAAGAAGGGCCAGGAAAGGAAGAAGAGGAGGCAGCACCGGGCATACATCAGGGGTCATTAATGCGGTGCCTGCAGGCATTAGTGTATCTGCCAGCTCCTTTTCTGGCACATGCAGAATACCCCAATAAATATCCACTTTAGTCTTGTGCTTGGGACACCCTTGGGATGCTGATGGACATACAAAAATGTTAACAAAGTTCAAACAACTGCAATTGTTTTGGACAGACACCCTGACGCTGAAAGGGTTGAGACAATCCAGCTGAAGTTTGCCATGATAAGTCCTATGGGAACAAATTAAGTTGCGACAAACTTGTTTTGTTGTGTTCAAAGAGTCTGACAGCACAATCCTAAATGTGTTCACTCAGAGATGAGTCCCCTAGGGTTATATCCAAATGCTAGTTCTAGCCAGAGTAGACCCATTGAAATCAGTGGTCATGGTAAACTTAAGTCCATTGATTTCAATGGGTTTATTTTGAGTGGAACTCACTTGGAATCAACTCACAGCGTTCAATAAGACTTACTACCTAATAAGTGCACTTTCTCGTTAGTGTGCCTTGGTCATGATTAAGCAACACTGGATCAGGGCCATAGTAGCCTGGCCATTCAGGAATATGCTCCCTAGAAAGACTAGGTAGTGGTTTCCATTAATGTTATACTGTTAAGCAGCTTGATGGAAAACAAATACAGTTATATTTTCATCCCCCGCGGATAAAATAGAAGTTATCATCAATTAGGTTTCACAGCTCCTGCTAAGTTGCTTATGGCTACTTCGAAGCACACATTTGTTTTATAATTAAATTACACAAATGTCTGCTCTCCTACCTAGATTAACTAAATATAGAGAATATAGTTTCATATTGATTTCTGCTTTATAAAGTTCTTGTAACTTTTGTAATTGCATCTAATTTTAAGGTGGGGGATGAGGAGGAGGGAAATTCTCAAGTAGCTAATTCCCCTGCTGATCAATGGAGTTTAACTTCGTGTGAGCAAAGAAGCTCACCATATGTTGAGATGAGTTGTAGCTGAATGCAGAGCCCTCAGTCCTCCTTCCTGTCACAAGTTAGTTTTTCTCCTTTGATTTCCTTGGCACTTCCTCTCTTCATCCCTCCTTTCCTAATTGTACTCTATTGCCTCTTCCTTATCCATGGAGGTCTGCCTTGTGCTGCAATTCCAGGTGGCATGTCATGTCACCTAGCTTGCTGGTCATGTCAGGCCTCCTGTGGTTGGGGAGAAGACAAAGCAGCCTAGATGATGCATTTCCCCCTATACAGACAACCCTCCATTTACATGTGGAGAGTGTAAAATTGCATATAATCAGAACACCCATTCAGAAAGCCTGCAAACACTCTGTTCTGTCTCCTTTTTGTGACATTTTAACGATGTTTCTGGGTAACTTTGGGTGTGGCACAATGTGCACATGTGCGGTTGCACACATATTGGATGTGCCTAAAATGGTCACTGACTGTATAGCATGTGTCATAATGGAAAGCTCTCACAGACTTTCTGGACTGACTACTTGGGAACGTCTCCTTCATGGATCACTGCCTTGTCATGGCGAAGGGGCTTGAATAACTCAGAGAAGCTATGAGCTATGCCGTGCAGGGCCACCCAAGATGGACAGGTCATAGTGGAGAGTTTTGACCAAACGTGATCCACCTGGAGCAAGAACCGGCAAGCCACTCCAGTATCCCTGCCAAGAAAACTCCATGGACAAAGACAACAGGCATATAAAAGTTATGACGCTGGAAGATGAGCCCCTCAGGTCAGAAGGCATCCAACATGCTACTGAGGAAAGCGGAGGACAAGTACAAGAAGATTCAGAGCTGATGAAGCGGCTGGGCCAAAGCCGAAAGATCGCTCAGTTGTGGATATGCCTGGAAGCGAAAGGAAAGTCCAATGCTGTAAAGAAAATATTGCACAGGAACTTGGAATGTAAGAACCATGAACCTTGGTAAGCAGGGTGTGGTCAAAAATGAGATGGCAAGAATAAATATTGACATCCTGCGCATCAGTGAACTAAAATGGACGGGGATGGGTGAATTCAGTTTTGATGACCATCATATCTACTACTGTGGGCAAGAATGCTGTAAAAGAAATGGAGTGGCCCTCATAGTCAACAAAAGAGTGGTGAA
Organism: Podarcis cretensis; assembly: GCF_951804945.1. Classification (NCBI taxonomy): domain Eukaryota; kingdom Metazoa; phylum Chordata; class Lepidosauria; order Squamata; family Lacertidae; genus Podarcis; species Podarcis cretensis. The sequence goes on from NC_137178.1 coordinate 27,931,198, forward strand.
AGCTGTACTGGGATGAAATACTCAAAAATGATAGAATGATCTCGATATGAATCCAAGACAGACCTTTTAACATCACAGTAATCCAAGTTTATGCACCAACTACCAGTCCTGAAGAAACTGAAATTGATCAATTCTATGAAGACTTACAACACCTTCGAGAAATGACACCAAAGAAGGATGTTCTTCGCATTATAGAGGATTGGAATGCTAAAGTAGGGAGTCAAGAGATAAAAGGAAAAACTGGCAAGTATGGCCTTGGAGTTTAAAACGAAGCAGGGCAAAGGCTAATAGAGTTCTGTCAAGAGAACAAGCTGGTCATCACAAACACTCTTTTCCAACAACACAAGAGATGACTCTACACATAGACATCACCAGATGGGCAGCATCGAAATCAGATTGATTTCTCATATGTCTGCTGAGAAATGGGACAAGAAGCTACAGTTAGAACTGGATATGGAACAACTGATTGGTTCAAAATTGGGAAAGGAGTACAACAAGGCTGTATATTGTCTCCCTGTTTATTTAACTTATATGCAGATTTCATCATGCGAAAGACTGGGCTGGATGAATCCCAGGCCGGAAGATTGCCAGAAGAAATATCAACAACCTCAGATATGCAGCTGACACAACTTTGATGGCAGAAAGTGAGGAGGAATTAAAGAACCTCTTAATGAAGGTGAAAGAGGAGAGCGCAAAATATGGTCTGAAGCTCAACATCAAAACAACTAAGATCATGGCCACTGGTCCCATCACCTCCTGGCAAATAGAAGGGGAAGAAATGGAGGCAGTGAGAGATTTTACTTTCTTGGGTTCCATGATCACTGCAGATGGTGACAACAGTCACAAAATTAAAAGACGCCTGCTTCTTGGGAGAAAAGCAATGACAAACCTAGACAGCATCTTAAAAAGCAGAGACATCACCTTGCCAACAAAGGTCCGTATAGTAAAAGCTATGGTTTCCCCAGTAGTGATGTATGGAAGTGAGAGCTGGACCATAAAGAAGGCTGATCACCAAAGAATTTATGCTTTTGAATTATGGTGCTGGAGGAGACTCTTGAGAGTCCCATGAACTGCAAGAAGATCAAACCTATCCATCTTAAGGAAATCAGGCCTGAGTGCTCACTGGAAGGACAAATCGTGAAGCTGAGGCTCCAATACTTTGGCCACCTCATGAGAAGAGAAGACTCCCTGGAAAAGACCCTGATGTTGGTAAAGATTGAAGGCACAAGGAGAAGGGGACGACAGAGGATGAGATGGTTGGACAGGGTTCTCAAAGCTACCAACATGAGTTTGACCAAACTGCGGGAGGCAGTGGAAGACAGGAACTTGTGAACCTCCATACTGAACTCCAGTGGGAATTTTTTCCCAGAATATTGTTATTGTTATTGTTATTATTGATATAAGAAATAAAGACTCGCACCCTGTGTAATGCAGGGGTAAGCACCACAATGCTCTCCTGATGTTGCTGGACTACAACACCCATTGCCTATGAAAACTGGCTTTGCACCATGTTTAAGATCATGGGAGCTGCAATTTAAAGAAAAGAAACAAAACCAAGAGGTCCTGTGTGTGTGACTGAGTGTCCTTGGTTTGCTCCTGGACAGAATTGCTTTCTGAATTGTTGTCCTTTAATCCACCCCTAGCCCTATGTTTTTCGAGAAGTTTTCTGAGTTGTGTTGTTGCTCATGTCCATTAATCCAGTCTAATTCCTATGCTGTTGAAGGAGTTTTCAAAATTTTACCCGGTTCTGCTGCACTTTCTATTTTGCTGCTGTGTTTTCTAGTTTCTGTAGGCTAGACTCTAGCAAAGAAATAAATAAATTAAAATGACCACCAGCAGCTGCCACAGTCTGAAAAACCCAAGATCTTATCGTTGACAGCTAATCAATGAGCAACAAATGAGAAGTAATAATGCCCGACTTGAGAAATACTGTTTGTATTCCTAGCCCGAAGCCAGGGCTTACCAATATGTTAAGATCAATCACCCTTCCTTTTCAGACTGAACTTAAATCCAAACAATCAAACCTACTAATGCAATATATGCAGAGCACCCTCCCGCCTTCAAGCCAGTGTACAAAGCAGAATAAAGCTGTAGCAGGATGAAGTAGAACAGATTTAGAACAGTGCCAAGGGTTGCTTCCAGATGCATTCATTGTGATTTGTTTGTGCAAAGTTTTCAGGGAGGTTAGATGACGTCAGCTCTTTACTTCAGGTTTCTTTGTGGGGAGGTTAGAGGATGTTGCATCAAAGAGGTGTTCTCTCTCATTTTTCCTGCCACTTTCTTATTGGAAAAAGGCCATGTTTGGGGAGAAACAGGTTTGTTGCACAAGGATGCCAAATCAACTTTAATTGTGAAACCTGAATTTGCCAGCATAGGATCGAATCCCACCCCAAAATTAGCAACAGTCCTTTAGGCTGCCTGTTTACTGCCAATGGATCTGTCACTACAGTGACTCCAGATGGAAGCAAGGGATTTTAAGCAAAAGTAATGAATGTTCTTTAATTGATGGCTGTGTGTGTTGCGTGTGTAGGTCCCCAGGCCACCCCTCAAATAACTTCACACATAACACGTAATTTTAGTTTTGGTTTTTGGGCACTATTTTGGCCACAACTTTATTAAAATACAAAATCAGTGAGTGGTTGTTTAGACATTGGTTATGACTATCTGTCCCCCCGCCTGGGACAGAACTGACATCCCGAGGTCCGATCGGTAGCCAGTAGAAGAGAAAGTCAAACTGGGGGTCATTTGAGCTAAGCATCGGACCCACGCCGCTCACCCCAGCAGCTCCCCGAAAGCTTGCCTGCCCGGTCCTATAACAAGGATTCCCATAACAGGGATTGGGCGGCCCTGGTCCCATAACAGGGATTGGACGAAATCATGGCAAGCCCCAGGATTCCTTTAACGGAATTCCCTTCAGCGCAGTAGGAGGGGCAGGCCCAGTCTGACCCCTCCACCACCAGCATATTATAACCAATGCCTAACCGCAACCTTACAAGTTGTGACGAATTGTTGAGTAGTAGGCAAAAACCAAATGGCACAGCCAATCACCAAATGGCAAAATTCCTACTAGGCCCCTGCTCCAAAGCAGACGACCCCGTGACAGGCAAAGCAAGGTCAACCGGAAAGAGGGCGGGCGGGCGGGCGGGTGATCCGATGCACTCTGCAAAGAGAAAGAGAAACCAGAGTGCACCAATATTTAAGGACTATGGTCCCACCCACCCAATTTGCAACATACAATTTGCCCCAGCAACCCGGTTACCCAATCATGATGCCAGGCAACAATTATTAACCTGCCTGGCAACAAGAGGCCTGGCCTGGTGGCCCACACCGCAACACGTGCTCTCATTTATTGGAGAACACGCTTTCCCTGAATGGGATCTGCCAGCAGGCTATGTGTGAGAAACAGCAAGTTTTGCAGTTGGAATGGGCTGGGATTGAGGAGTGATTTAGCCAGGTTATTTTAGACAGAGACAAACTTTGGTCTTCCAAATTTCAACGGTGCCCCGTCTGAGGCCAACATTTGGCATCTTAAATTCTCTTCTGCCCAGTTCACTACACCTTAGTTACAACACCCTGTGGCATTCCCTAGCTTGGCGTCCAGTATGGCAGAACCATAGGGACGTGGGTGACACTGTGGTCTAAACCACTGAGCTTCTTGGGCCTGCTGATAGGAAGGTTGACAGTTCAAATCCATGTGATGGAGTGAGCTCCCGTGGCTCTGTCCCAGCTTCTGCCAACCTAGTGGTTTGAAAGCACGCCAGTGCAAGTAAATAGGTACTGTGGCGGTGGGAAGGTAAATGGTGTTTCCATGTGCTCTGGCTTCCACCATGGTGCTCCAGAAGTGGTTTAGTCATGCTGGCCACATGACCCGGAATGATGTCTGTGGACAAACGCCTGCTCCCTCAGCCTGAAAGTGAAATGAGCGCTGCAACCCCAGAGTCGCCTTTGACTGAACTTAACCATCCAGGGGTCCTTTACCTTTACCTTATGGCAGAACCAGCCGTGCTGCCCCAAATCCACCTCTGTTTTAGATTCTAGTCTTAATGGCCTTGCATTAAAGTGTATATTACTTCATTGACTTCAAAAATGCTAGCCCTTCTCTGTCACTGAGCTACAGTCACTGATAAATTTCTTACAGCCAGCTCCTGGTTTTATAATAAACATAAGAAAAGAGGGGGTTGTTTGGAGGATTTGCAGCACGTAGTATTTTCACTTTTTTATATAATATACAGTGAATATATAGTAGCATATATGTAAGTAGCATATATATAGTATTAGCACATGTGTAGTTTTATATAATTTACAATATTTATATGATTTTAGGTATTTTTATAGACATGCATTAGGTATGTCTAAGAATGTACAGTTGAAATACAGGAATTCCTTTTGGGAACTAGTAACTAAAATTTATATTTTTGGAGGGGAAGGGAAAATAAAAAATTCAGAATCCAGTGTTAATATTATTATTTTTACATTTATCTTCTAGTGAAAAAAAAGAATGGGCTATGCAAAGCAGTGTTACTTTCAAGGGCATTAATAATAATAATAATAATAATAATAATAATAATAATTTATTATTTATACCCCGCCCATCTGGCTGGGCCTCCCCAGCCACTCTGGGCGGCTTCCATAGAAAGCAAAAATACAGTAAAATATCACACGTTAAAAACTTCCCTGAACAGGATCTAGTTCTCAGTGCTTCAGTGTAAAAAGTTTCCACATTAAGGCTGAAATTGTAACACTTACCAAGGAGTAAGTCCCAATGAATTAAAATAAAATTTACTTCAGGATATACATGTAAAGTATTGCATTGCAATTGCAAATCCATGTTGATGATCATATCTGTTAAACGTTAATTGCTGAAAGGCTTTTGGATAGATTGAGAGGCAAAAGTGGAGAAGTGTCATCACATTCTCCCTAGGTTAGATATATGCCATCTTGCAGGTTTGATGCTTCAGAGACCAGTTCAAGGAGAACATTTGCCATATGGCCGGCAGATCCATCTGGTGGAGGAGCTGTTGATAGGGCATAACTCACTGAGGTGGCATAACTTATTGATGTGACATAATTCACTATCCATGTCATACAGGAAATCAGAACAGTGCCTTGAAAGTAGTTTCTGTGTTTGTTTCCAAAGGACAAAAAGGAGAGTAAATCCATCTCCAAATCAATATTTGAGAATTATAAATTTATGATTGGTGTAATGTGTGTTTTCACTGGATGTTGCCACTGACCTTTTGACTCTGTGGCACTCCTATCGACTCTGCATTTGAAGCGTTCCTGCTTGAGGAATGGCTTTTTTGTAATTGTTCTCCCTGCACAACCTTGTTCTGTTACTAATCACAATTACTCAAATTAATTAGGATATAAACACACCTAGAAGGACTGTAAAACCACATTTATGACTGTAATATAAAACAAGACATTTGCCAATGCTAATTGAAATGATAAAATAGTTTATAGGATATGCAGATCTTTTCAAGTCATCCCTCCCTGCCTTCATGTAATGGTACAGTAAATGCTTACTTTTCTTGATATGATTATAGTTTTAAACAATAAAAAGGGGGGGGGGAATTCCATTATCTTATGTCAAGCAAACCTCTAGAGAAGATAAAAGCACAGTTAATAAACAGGGTTTCTTCTCAATAGCAATCGCTCTATAACGGAAAATTCACTTTCTAACCTTCTAGCCCAGAATGTTAATCAGTTAATCAGTTCTCTTTCCATAATAATGGCTTAAAGCAGTTCCCTCCCTTTAGTGTAAAGGTGAATTCAAGGATTCTCTACGGATGAAAAGTCAGTGGTGGGTGGATAGAGGAAGCAATTTGCTTGTTATGTGCTTCCCACTTTCCCGATTAGTAAGAAGTTCCAGGGACAGTGCTACAGGGTTAGTTTCTTTTAGATGAAAAAGCTCTGGAGACTCGTGGTGCCTTTTAAATATTTGTTTTATTTATGACTCTTCGAACAGAACATAGTGGAAGCAAATAAACTCTCTTACAGCAGGTCTCCAGACAACCACCTATACAGTCTCCTAAGACTGTGGCCCTTCTTCTAGCTAGAATAATCAGCTGATAATCTCAAAACAACTGACTGATGTTTCTACTGTCTCACTATCTCCACTCAATGAAGAAGGATGTGGCTTTCAGCATCTCAGCCAAAGTATTCAAGAGAGATCCCCAGTTACTAAGATATAATCTCCTGTTAGTCTGTTCATTTAAATTCATTTATTTAATGCTTTTTTAACCCCACCTTTTAGAGTAGGTGTAACAACAACAACTCCTCCTCCTCTTAAATGGAAACTTAAAGTAAACCCCCAAACTGCCCAAAGCCTGAGTTCTTGAACATGGCACATTTAATCTAGTTTCTGCTGATGAAACATCACTATCCTGAAATGGTAAGGAATTGTTGGCCAGCAGCTGAAACAAGAGTCAGGCAAAAGCTTATGGGGTTTGTGCAGCCATGTTTTAACTGCAAGAAAGTTTCCCTGGTCCCAAGGTTTCCCTTCTATAAAAAGCAAGTAAGTTTACCTGGCTATTGAAAAAGAACAGATGCTCAGAGTAGCTTGTTTAACCTCAGTAAACACCTCAATGGGATATCAATAAAAATTGTTGGTTCAAAGCAATGTTCCAAAGATGTCTAAAAGAAAGCAGAGACAACTCCTACTGCCATTGTATTGGCAAGGAGTTTTACAGGGCAGGATTCACCATACTAAAAATGCTCAGTCCCTAATAAAGACTGCTATAACCCTAGAAGTGTGCTTGACCATCCAAAGTGCCTGATTAGAAAATCTCAATGATTGAGGTGGAGCATAAGGAACTATGTAGTCATAGGATCCTAGAATAAGGTGGCCCTTAAGGTACTTGTGGCCCACAAGCATTTACACAATAACCTTGAACTTGACCTGGTAGCAAATAAGCAACCTGTGTAGCTCTCTCAGCAGAGGACTAACATAGAATTGTAGAGTTGGCAATGCAGGAATCTCGGCTAGATCATACAAGGTCGGTTGGCCAGTCAACCTCTGCTTATAAACCTCCAAGGAAGGAGAGTCCTTAGAGGGTGTTTTTTTTAGCAGAGGTTAACTTGTTCCTGTGAGCAGTCTGTTGCTGTATCCTGTTGAAACAGATCATTTCCCTAATGGGTCTTCAAGAAGCTGGATCAAATCCAGAATTGATTTAACATTTCCTCTTGGACCTGTCTCCATAGGAACTGTGGACACTTGCAGGTCAGACTATGTGTCCTTCTAGAGGAAAGGGAATGTGAGTTGTGGAAATCTGTGGGGTACATAGAGCTTAGTTTGCCTTGAACTGGTCCATAGTTGCTAAACTTGCAACTAACATGGTGAGCACATGTAGGTGACCATCTTTCTGTTTTCCTAAGGAATGTTCTGTTAATAATATTTCTGATTATTTGGAGAATTTTGTGTATGAAAACCTCCCTGAGAGGAAAAGAATCTCCAAGCATGTATATCATAGATCGCTGTAGCAAAATGGCTGCATACCAAATATTGACTGGTGATAAAATTTAATTAGACTACAGTAATGTATACATTTTATAACCATTCTGCCAAGGTGATCTAAGCTAGACTCCCCACCCCCCTCAGTAATGCATGTACCTATCCATTATCAGGGCTTGCAATCTATTGCCTTAAAGTCATTGGCAAAACTACCAGTTACTTCTTGAAGAATGTTTGCAGCTATTTGCATGGCTGGCGGATTTGAGATTTCATTGTGCTTAACGCTGGCTCAAACTATAACATTTTGCATAACAAGCAAAGAAGCCAGCCAATTTCCCTCAAGAGTAAATGCCAATACGTCTAACAATTACTGAGTTCAATATACTTGAAGTCTCTAAATTGGAACATGCTCCCTGGGCATCCAGATCCAAGGCCCCAACTAATCTTTTCTCACTAGGTAATATTCTTCTTTGCGAATCTTGCTGCAGTATTAAATAGCACAAATGGAATGCTGTTAGATTTACAGGATGCTTCTGTTCCTGCTGCTCTCAAATAAGCTTCACAGCAAGAAGATTTTCACTTTGCAGGTACATCCATGGTATTATAAGTCATTGGACAGAAAGCCACTGGGAACTTTTGTGCAATTGAAATGAGTGGGAAGTGAAATTGAGCAAGTGTCCACCTGTACTGTGGCCAAAACCCCTCTCATCTCAGGGAGTCTTGCACAGAAGAAGTCTCATGGTTAATATGTGTTGCATTCTGCTGTGAAAACCCACAGAATAAAAGGTTTCTGCAAAAGACATCTAAATTGCATTTGTTGCAGCGCAGTACTCTGAGTGGTGCTATCAAAAAATCCTAGTAGATTTATGTGTGTCATATTCACCAACAGTTTGTTTTAATCAACAAACTATAGAATAGTATCTGATGAAGTTATATTCAAAGTCCATTGATTGTGAGTTAAATTAGTCATACTCTGAGTATGACCAAGTCTAATGCCAACCATAGTTCCATATATGAGTATTGAGTTATATTTTGAGTTCCACCCGCTGATACTACTTATTTAATTAATATCTTCTGTTTCAGAATATGGTGCCTAGTTCAGTCCAAAATGACATTGGCTATGAAAAGAATAGCAGGCTTATACTATGTCATTGCTGAAATGAAGTTACAAAATCTAGCCAAATTTTATAACGGACCATTTTGTGATTCACGTTCCTCTCTGTTCCTCCTTTTCCTCTAAGAGCCCTTTGCTCCTCTTGTTCAAAGGGCACTACAAGGTTTTAAGATGCTGCTGCATGCCACCCCATTCTCTGATGACTGCAAGATTCTAGAGGTTCGCGTTTCCTTCTGGAAATGAGGCACTGTGGTGTCTTTATGATATATGGTTCATTTACACATTTATAAAACCTTAGCCTACGGTGGAGGGGTTCACAGCATTAACACCCCAGAAGGGTCTTGTTTCTCTCATACCCACAGGAGAAAGCAAACAAAAAGTCCAAAACAATGAGGGGAAATGTTCAAAATGTACAACACAGTAAACTAAATCCCAATAGCCTTCTTTGGGCTTTCTGAATTTGTATCTGCAAAGGAGGCATGGGACTGTAAAACTCAGCCTCATTCTGAAGGCTCATATAAGCATCCTCAGTTGCACACACTTACAATCCTCTCAGTAATCAAGAACCTGTGCAGTCAGTTGCTGAAAACTGAGTGTGGCTGCCCTATGTGGAGAACTGTTGAACAGATGCCAGCTTTGCTGCCACATACACCCGGACAACATCATTATTGGCCCAATAACATCAAACATACCATCTCAGGCCTATTTAATTGTTCATCTTCCAACATTATATACACTAACAAATGCCAACAGTTCCCTTCAGCTCTCTATATTGAGCAAACAGGACAAACCAAAGAATAAACGGACATAAATCTGGCATCAGGAATCATAAAACAGAGAAACCAGTAGGGGAACACTTCAATCTCCCAGGACATTCTATACAAGATGTTAAAGTAGCTGTCTTATTGAAAAAGAATTTTAGAAATACACTTGAAAGAGAAGTTGCTGAATTACAACTCATTACCAAACTATAAACTATGGAGAGACCTGATCGGAATAGATATATTGGATTCATGTCCCATTATACATGCTAAAGCTAATTTTGGTCATCTATCCCTTTAAAAATCCCTTGCCCTTCCCTGTGGAACCAACTGCTATCATTAACAGTCATCAACAGTCATAAGGTTGTAGTGACCTCTGCTTCAGAGTATCTGAAGAAGTGTGTATATACACAAAAGCTCATACTTAGAAAGTTGGTCTTTTAGGGGCTACTGGAACATCTTTCAATATTTTTTTTTAAATCTTTCATCATTGTTATTTGTTGAGCGGAATGTTACAGCTCTACCACTGCAGATCCTTCCAGTTTGAACCTGTCCACCCCAGGTTCATCACTGGATTTTTCTGGGCAGGGTGGAATATTGGGGGCTTCCTTTTCTTGCTGACTCTTACTCAAACAATGAGATTTTCTTAAGCAGTGGCATGTACCTTATATTTGGCTGTTCTTCAGTCCTGACTTCTGGCTTGTTACCAAGACTTGACTTGCTCCTGGTTTGTCTTTTGGTCATGCCTTGCTTATTGGTTAGGATCACTGACCTATCACTTGGTTCCTAATTGGCAGATCCAGACCCAGTTAAAAAATCACATTCCATAATACAACAGCTACTGCAGTGTGAAATAAACATTAGAGAACAGGACAGAAGTGGCATCATGATGAACAAAACTAAAACAATAATCCCCATATCTGAATGTGTCTTTGTGGCATGTGGGGAAAGTCACTTACGTGGTTCCAGATTGTGCAGGGATGGTGGTGGTTAGCAGAGTTTTTAGGTATTCTGGGGACATGTCTGCCATTTTAATGCCATTCCTTTTTTTTTATTCATGTTTCTCCCTTCCTGGACCGAGCATGCTTTGGCTACAGCTTTAGGGAATCCAAAGCTCTCCCCTGCATGGGTTAATGTGAGAATTGGATTGCTCTGCCTGAGAAGTTGCTCAGACTAAATTTGGAACTCCACACATAAAAAGCAAATAGCTGATAATTGCCAAGTGTTTGACTTCATTTTATATGCTGCCAAACAGTCTACAATATTGATGTCTGTAATAATCAATGCCCCTCTCTTAGAGGAAAGGAGTGAGGTGATATTCAAGTCCATGTAAATGACAAACAACAACAAAAGCACAGAAATGCAGATACTGGGTGGCTTAAAAGAGGATGGCACACATGCATGGAGGCTATCAGGGACTGTTAACCCTGATGGATATGTGGGAATGTTTAGGGATGCGGGGGAGGATATATTGTCTAAGATATCCTGTCCCAACTTGCCTTTACAAGTTCAATAAAATCAGCAAAGTTAACATTCCCCTTTTTTAAACACACACACAGCAGATAGCTTGCTCAGACTCCTTAGAGTCTCTGTAAATATTTCCTGGTATTTTCCCCGTTTAATCCCTCCTAAAATAAGATGCTACACAGTCTTCTGTAAAGTATAAAATGTTTACCCACAAGTAATCATCTGTTCACACAAAGGTTCCCAGAAGGCAGACTTAAAAGGTTAGAACATAGTTTAAATGTGATGACTATCTCTTTAGGGAGAAAGCCCCCCTTTTCTACGCTTGGCCTGGAGCCAAGGGTGCATCTTAGTAGTGCTGTTGCTAAGATGGCATCAATAGAGACAAGATGATCGCCAGCCTGTGGTTCTTTCTACTTCTTGAGAGGCCACGCCCATCTCAGGTTACGGATAGGAAGTTTCGTCTAAGTCCTGGAAAGGAGGAAGTTCTGGCTGGAATACTGAGACAACCTTCATGTCTACTCTAGCAATGTTGTGTTTGACTGCACCTGATTCTTACATCCCACAGGATATAGGCTTCCCATAGGCACCTGTGAGAACAGGATGCTGGACTAGATGGGCCACTGGCTTCATCCAGCAGACTCTTATGATCTGACAGTCTGAATATAGCCTGTTCAGGAACAGTTTTGCTACCTGATAAACTGCTTGTCTGGAGAGCCTCTAAATGCCCACCCATATTTTACCACCACTATGGAAAGTGGTACAGAAATGTTGTGGTGGGGATCCTTCTGTGTTTTCCTTATAATAATGGGCTCATCCCTTGGCCATTTGCGAAGTTTCAGAAAGCTTTGGTCACACTCTGGATGCTGTGAATGCCCCCCAAAATGCATCTGTCACGTGCAATCAGCAGCCCTCCAGCTAAGGATTTCCTGTGGATATTTATTCTCTCCAGCTCTGTAAGAAATATTGGGCACTGTGCCTTTCATTCAGTGCTGCAGAAATCTTTGTGGACTAATTCCCAGCTCAGTTAGGCACTCAGGCATAAAGAATGAAATGTAACAACTGCTGTATGTACCATCTAACCAATTATACCAAATGCGGACAAAAGGAGCAGGAGAACACAAAAGTGTTTCAAGCATCCATTATAAACAGTTTCAATTTCCTTTCTAAATGTCAAGTACAAAATATATATTTTACATGCAAATAACTCTGGAGGGTGGTTGCTAATATACTCCTGAAATTACATCTTTTTTCTTTCTTTTCAAAACCATGACCTTTCTTGCTAACAATAACTTACATTTTAATTAAATCTGTGGCCATTTTCACTTCACGCCAAATATCCTGATGATATACATTAGAGACTTTCCCTGTCAGAAGAAGAAAGCAAAAGGTCACAGACTTAAATAATTATCAACTCCAACTTTCTTAATGATTTATGGTTTTTTCCCCTTTTGCAATAATAAAAAACCCACCCTTGACAGGTGTGTGACTCTCTTACCAGAAGAAGTGGAATAGCATCATAGGTGAGATATGTAAAATATGTGAGTGAAAAATAAAAATAAATAAATCAAAGTTTGCATGCTAGAGTTTCAGTAAGTTCAGAGTGTTGAAGTCTGTGTACATTTGCCAGTCTCAGGATTCAGAAATCCCCATGCCTCTGCATTGCTTGGAGCTTCATGCTATTGGAAGTCTAAAACCAGAGTTGGTAAAGGTATAAATCTGCTGTATTCTTGGGGAGAAGCCAAGAGCTGGAGAGCTGGCTTTATGCTCTGAGTAAATTGCAAGGGATTGGCTGGAAATGTGCTGGTCTAGGATCTTCCCTTCTGTCCTTTCTTGGGTGGTGACAGAAACTACTAGATAGAAAAGCACTGCAGGGTTGTTGTGCAGCAGTGAGGCCAAGAAGTGGGGCCAAGAAGTGAAGGGTCTCCTGACCACCCCTCTTTCTTTATACTTACCATGTGATCGTGCCCACCTGGAACTGGGGGTGGTGACCAAGTTGGGAGGCTCTGCTCAATTGCTCCTGCCCATGCAGCATGTCACGTTTAAATGTAGTAATGCTGTGAGATGAAGGCACATTAAAAGTGACTCTCACACAACTGGGTACCCTTATGCACCAATGAAAGATTAAACTCTAGGCTTATGGTACATCTAGCATTAACAGAAGTACCTTGATGATTAATATTGTGGCCTTTCATCTCTACTTCTATTACCCACTTGGAGAGAGAGAAAAAGACCATTAAAACACTCCTATCAATATTTTATTCAAGCTCAATATATCTGTGTGCCAGCCTCGTCCTGAATATATTTTCTTAAGAGCAAGTAAACCACACACATTACTACTGATGTCTGAGAAAGAGATGAAGAACAAGGAAAGTGGGGGGAAGCAAACAAAATCAAGAGGAAGAAGAGAAAGGACAGCTGGAAGTGAAAGGTGCTCATATGATAAACAAAGGAGCATCAAAAAGCAGTAAACACACAACAAACTTGAGAACTGTTAGTATTGAATCATTCCTTTCAAAATCAGTGCAGCCTATAGTCAATAATGCATTTTGTTTAATCGTTGTGGGTAATTTCATCTTAATAATTCCTGATTATTTATATATATTTTTACAAGATCTAAAGCCGTGATTAACAAACAGTACTAAGTGGGATTTAAAAACCATTGGTCATGTAAACACTTTATCATAGCTATCATTTTTCTGGATAGCTTCACTGATGGAAGAGAAGTTCACAGCATGTATGAATTTCCAGCAATATAATTAGCTGCAAGCTATTTGCATAAAATGCATCATAAAGGTGTTTGGCTCTAGGCTACATTAATTGCTTTTTGTAATGTTGTCCTGCAGAGTTCTAAAATGCTATCTGGAATGTCCTCCTTCCTTTCAAACACGGTCATCCTAGAAACATATAGGACTTGAGTGACATCTGCTCCAGGTGTAAAAAACCAGGAGTTTTGGACTTCTGTTAGTTTGTTCTCAGCTTCAAAAGGAATAGTATTGGCCATTGCCTGTCAACTGGTGTCAGTTTTCTCCAGATGCTGGGATACAACTTCTATCCACACAAAAAAGGTGCTGAAACCTTGGAGTTTCAAATTTCAGCAGTGCCCTGTGTGATGCCAAAACTTGGCACACACACCCCAGCTCTCATGTTCCATTCTTGATCATAGCTGTGGCATCCCCTGCAGCACCCCCGGGGCTCTGTGCCCAGAATGACCGAGCTGGTCGTCCTCCCCTAAATTTGCCTCAGAAAGGAGGTATCAAAACCCAAGGGGAATCTCAAGGTTTACAGATGTACACACAAAAGAAAAGTTTTTGGAAACCACTCCTCAAAACAGCTCAACGAGGACTGCCAATGGTCAGTGGTTGGAGAACCACTGTGGTGGGTAAGGGGAAAATCATGGGGGGAATTAAAATTGATTCTTCATACATGCAGACAAGGCATTGACTACATTCACGCTATACATTTAAAGCACTATGATGCCATTTTAAACAGTCATGGCTTCCCACAAAGAATTATGGGAGCTGGTGTTAAGGGTGCTGAGAGTGGTTAGGAGATTCCTAGTCTTCTCACAGAGTTGTAATTCTGAGAGTTTCCTGCAAGAAAGGATTACAGTCATGGTTACAGTTATGATTTTTTAAATTTCCTCCCTTTGATTCATTTGATTCTTATTAACTTTACAGCTGTATTCATATATATATATATATATATATATATATATATATATATATATATTTGAGGGGGGTCCAATGCAAGCAAAGTTTGGTTGAAACTGCAAATTCTACATATTAGTCCATTAAAAATTGAACATAGGAAGCTGGCTTATTCTGAGTCAGATCACTAGTCCATGTAGCTGAATATTGCTTACACTGACAGGCAGCGGCGCTGAGGATTGAACCCGGGACCTCTGTATGCAAAGCAGAAGCTCTGCCATTGAGCCATGGCCTTTCTCCATTCTTACTCATATGATTTTTCCTCCATTCCTAAATAAAGAAACTTTAACAACTTTTATATATATATAAAAACTTCCTTTTCTGGTAACTCCAGGCTATTTTAAATATCTGCATAAAGTAGGAACACGCAATGCATTATAAAGCTTTATTATCTCCAGTTGTAAAATGGAGAAAACTGAGCTACAGCAGCTGCATAACAGTTTACATTAACCTCCTGGGCTCCAATGTCCCTAGGGAGAAAATATGACTTTAATCTCTAACCTGATCCATATGTCCTGAGCTTTTAAAGCATGCTATGAATAGTCAAATTGGAACAGAAAGTTTTAAGCTCCAGATAGTAATCGGGAAACCTGTAGAGTGTGGAGCACTAATGAACTAGTAAACCTGTAGGATCTGAAAAGAATCCTTTCTGGAAGCTGTTGTGAAGCCAACATTTTATCATCAATACTTGGAAGTCATTCTGACCTAGGACTGATATACACACCATAGCAGTTCCCATGTGGTTGTTTGTGGATAAGAGGGCTGGATCCAATGTTGTGGCTTCTCTGCTGCTACAGCACAATAGGGCTTCCCCTTCCTCTTTGGTTCCCTCCAGCTCCCACAAACCATCAAAATCACCTCAGGAGGAGAGGAGGACCCACCAAAGCAGTTTCTGTGGGTGTATGGGAGGAGGCGAGTGAATTGAAGTCACATTACACCAGCAGAACCGCATGGGTGCAGCACTAGATACAACCCATTAGGGTTGGGATTTTTGTGTGTGTGTTCTTAGAACCTGAAACAAAAATAGAAGATTTGCAGCAAGTGATAAGCAAAGTAAATGAAATAACAGTTCCAGACAGTTACTGTAGATCCATGCAGCCGGGCTGGAGAAGGAGGAGAGAGACCTCCCAAAACACACACATACACTCCCACCAAAGCAGTTGCATTCTCAGTGTGCAGGATGTTGCACATCTGCTTATACCAAATGCAGAGTGGGGAAAGATATGAAACTGAATATTGCCTCCATTTGGGAAACAGCATGGCAGGGTTCAAACCAGTCCTTTTCAGTGCATGCACAAGGGTGCTGTGGGGGCTTAGTCATAACCCACCAGGGCCAGCCACATATTTGGCAAGCATGAGAAGAGTCCCTGTGTATGTACCAATGTATGCATGTAGAAGTCTTCTGCTAGGGTGAACTTGTACCCTACTTCACAAGAGACAGCCCTCTAGCTGAAGATAAAGAACCATAAGAAGGGGAAGCAGGGGCTCAACAGTTAGTGCCTGGAAAGCAAACTGAGGAAGCACCTTATTTACTTCTTCTCCATGATTTCTTTTCTCTTTAAATTGCAGTACTTATTTCTAGATATGCACCTATTCATATAAATGAGCAATTTTGGAACTTCAATGGAAATTCATGACTTCTTTTGTCCTCTTCCTTTGATTTTTGTGTCAGCAGCCAACCTGTGCTCCATACAAGCGCCACCACTTTGTGGTGCCCTTCTTCACCCCTTTAGAAATTAATGCTAGTGTCAGTGACTGTCAATTGGCCATTTACACACCAAGTTTAAAAACCCTCATCTGGTTCAGGAGCGCCATTAAAGGGCAGGGGAGAAATAAAGTTTCAACACGGGCAAAATGTGTGGTAGATTATTACATGCAAAAATTGGACGTGGATACCGGTGAGACAAAAATGGACTCTGTTCCTAAGACACACTAATTCAGACTAGCCTGGGGTGGTGTTCCTTCTTGCTTCCATTGACTTCCCTTTTTCTGTGGGTCTTCAATACTCTCAGTCTGCAGCCAGTGTCTTTGTAAACATTTTAGTATGTGTACTGGCTGGGTCATCAATCACTAGAGTGAAACTCATGAGCTGTGGAATAATGTTAATAAAATGCTAATAGCTTGCTGTTCTGCCCAGGGCAACCATGTGCAGGAACTAATATAATATTGATCCTGCGAGGCAGTAATGCAATAACACTAGCAGGATTTCCTCTGAAATACACATTTCTGAGCAGTTCAACAATTATGAGCAATTTTGGGTGCAATTATATTAATTACTGAAAGGTCCTTTAGAGTTTTCGAGCAAGTTCCTCGCATACCTTCTAGGCTTCAGTGACACGGCAAGCACAGTAACAGCAGGGACAGGAAGCCTGTCTACATTGCCATTCCCACACTCCAGTCTGGTGGCTTCTTGTGCAATGAGAAACTCCTCCTAAATGCACATCTATCCCCCAAGTGACGAATGTGTATTGCTTCTCTCTTCACTGAGAGTACTGGAGAGTTCCTATGGAGCTTTGAATTTGTTAATGTTGTTAATACAAGTGTGAAGTGTTGTGACAGCAACAGCAAATCAAAGGCAAATCGCCCTACCATCAAGAACAGATTTAAAAAAATGATGGTGTATTGAGTTGCCATTCTCTGTACTATCACACCCAAGGATTCCTTTATATGTGGTCCTAGCTGAACTAGAGAGTGGCTTCTAAGTCCTCGGGGGTGCATTTCTCTACCTGAAAGAGCGTCTCCACCCCTATCATTCTGCCCAGACACTGAGGTCCAGCTCTGAGGGCTTTCTGGTGGTCCCCTCACTGTGAGAAGTGAAGTTACAGAGAACCAGGCAGAGGGCCTTCTCAGTAGCAGCACCCGCCCTGTAGACCGCCCTCCCATTAGATGTCAGGGAAATAAAGAACTACCTGACTTTTAGAAGACATCTGAAGGCAAGCCTGTATCGGGAATTTTTTAATGTCTAATGTTTTACAATTCTGTTATGTGTTGTAAGCCACCCAGAGTGGCTGGGGAAACCCAGACAGATGAGCAGGGTATAAATAATAAAATGATGATGATGATGATGATGAGAAACTCCATCAAGAAACACTTTGTTTAACCCAAGAGAAGTCTGGGAGGTTGGCCACCTACCTAAGCAGAATAGTGAACCAAAAATGTAGTGGAAAGAAGATGGTTGCAGGACAGGAAGGAGGGGTTACAATGCTCCTGGCAGGGAAACATGAGAATGTGGAAGATGAGTAGCAGTGCAAATAACCTATTCAATGAAAGTGACCTTCTAAAGGTGCTACTTGAACCAGTATGGAACCAGACAGCTGGTCCTTAAAATAAAGAATGTGGTGTGGCATAGCAGTTTTCAAGTTGGGCAAAGCCAACAGGACTGGAGCAACATCTGGTTTGGGATATATCATCCCTAAGGAATTAGTATAGGTATTTATATGTTGAAGCCTCCAAACCAAGATGGTGAGCTGGAGAGCTTAGTTTTAAAGGAGAACATCATTAAAGCAGAATGGAAACTTGAAGAGAACCAATGGGACACCATTATTTTTGAATACAAGCCCTATAGGAAGGAAAGGGAAGGTGTATTGGAGGTGCTGTCATTCTGTACACCAAAGAGCTTCCAACAAGCTAGAAATTACAGGGTTGCTGTGAGCTCCAAGAGTATTTTAGTACTGGAAATTCTTTTTTGCCCTCCTGATCAAAATGCACAGGGTAGTCTTGAAATATAGAATGAAGTCAAGGAGGCATCCAAAGAAATAAATGCTGTGTTAATAGATCAGTTACCTTAACATAGTCATGTTCTTGTCATTACAAAGAGGTAAAAATTCTAGATACCCTAAATGAAAATGCCCTCAAACAGTTGATCATGGAACTGATCAGAGGATAGCTGGCCTTGGATTTTATCTTAAGTGTTGCCTAGATCCTGATGTGAGATGTATTACTGAAATGACGGATCAGTGAACACAGTGCTAATTCATACAACATATATGTAAGTCAACAATTGCAAAGGAAGTTGAAAAAGGCACATTTTACTTCATAAGAGGAAAAAATGGGGAGATTAATTTTAAAAAGAAAACTGAAAAGGAAAGTCAAGAGGCTTAAATATCTCCACAATGCTTGGGTCCCATCCCCCACCAAACCACAATAATAGAACAGGAGGTTTCCGTTAGCAAATGGAATTCTATTCCAAATGAGGACAAAAAGAACACAGATTTTGGTGAAAGGAACAGAAATAGACAATATGAGATGCAATAAAAGAATTCAAGGAGCACAATGCTAAAAACAGTAGGACTAACAATAGAGATACCCTTTAAATACAGTAGAGGCAGGAAACTGGCTAGGGAGCCAGCTGGACCTTTGGGCAACAAGGGAGTCAAAGGTGTGCTAAAGGAGGCAAAGGTGGTTGCAGGAAAGCGGAATGAATTCCTTGCATCTGTCTTCACTGAAGAAAATGTAAAAGCAGTCTGAAGAACTGAGGGAAATTGTGGTCTAGGTGGCACCCGCCAAAGAGTTCTTAAAGAACACAAAAGTGAAATTACTGATCTAACACAAATATATAGCTTGTCTCTAACTTGTCTCTAACTTCCATACTCAAGCACTGGAAAGTTGCCAATGAAACACTATTATTATTATTTTTAATGGATTGGAGGGGAGGAATTGGGGAGGCATTCAGGAATTTAGTTAGCTTAATATCTGTTTTGGGAAACAGATTAGTATTCTGACTAATAAGATTATTATGAACTTTCTAAGAGATTCTTTTTTAATATATATATATATATATATATGTCACATAATATTAGAACCTGGGATCATCTAATGAAGCTGAATTCTGGAAGAATGAAGGCAGACAAAGGTAAATAGCTCTTCACACAGCACACATTTAAACTGAAGAATACCCTACCATCCATGAGAGGTAGTAATCACCACTAACTGGTTTGACGTAAAAATGGGATTAACAATATATATATATGTATGTATGTATGTATGTATTTGATTTTGCCTCCCACTTCTCCATAAAGCCCCAGGGAAGGTCACAGCATTTGAAAAATACAATTCATAGATAATAATGCAATCAGTGACTAACGAAACCATGACGATGCAGGACAAGTGTTGTATAGCAACTACGTCAATCCAGTTGGGAACTGCCTTTGCTTCCCTCTGCAGCTCTCTTCTCCCACTTAGAAAGGCCAGGTTTGCTTCAGAGGGAGACAAATGCTCAAATAGAGGGAGGATTTCAATGGACTACTTATTTTCCCCTTCCTCTCAATTATGTTCTACTTTTCAGATGTGCACTTAAGGCACATGAGGTGATTGATGAATAGATATGTGGTGGGGGTAGTGAGGGAAGTGTAGATTATAGTCATAGTTCACAGCTCTCTAAGAATGCAAGCACTTCATTGTTTTATTCACAGCACCAGGGAGTCTCTTATGATGCTCCTATTTGAATCCCAACGACACTGACACATTTCAGAGAGGCCATTCGTTTGCCTTACGGTGTTTTAGTTTGATAGAATTATTATCCTTCCTTTTTATTTGTTTAGTGAAACAGTATTGCATTTTGTACCAATGGGATTTTCTAGACCAGGCATAGGCAAATTCTGGTCCTCCGGATGTTTGGGACTACAATTCCTATCATCCCTGACCACTGGTCCTGTTAGCTAGGGATGATGGGAATTGTAGTCCCAAACATCTGGAGGGCCAGAGTTTGCCTATACCTGTTCTAGACCCTTTCAAAAGCAACTCACATTCAGTATGTTACACTGTTATGCTACAGTAATCCAGTCTGGGTGTAACCAAGGCAAGTATGGCAATGGCAATATCTGAGTTCATTTCCATCTATGTGAAGGTACTCCAGCTTAAGTGCTGTGCTGAAATTTTCCCTTCAAATTCTCCAAAGTTTTCTTCCCATGCAATAGAAGTTTCCATTTTTTCTGCTTCCTTCTCTGAACACTTCAGAATTCCTTTAGAATTTTAGTGAGTGTAGAGTTTTGAGCTTAGCTTATCCTTGTGAGGTGGCCAAGTGTGGGTTGCGTTTTTCTTCACCAGATTGATGTTTTGTAGGTCACTCACAGACACCCCTCAGCCACTGCAAAGTAAGAAATTCAGCAGGTGCCTTCTGTTTTAGGCTTTAAGTGTCGGCTGAAAAGTTTTCTTATCCAGCAAGCTTCTGCAGGCAATTGGTAAAACATCCTTCTGTAGTAATTAGTTGATGTTTGCTGATTTTATTTTTTTACTCAGTTTTTATTGTACAGTGGTACCTCTGGTTGCGAATGGGATCCGTTCCGGAGGCCCATTTGCAACATGAAAAGAGTGCAACCTGCAGTGGCAAGTCTGCGCATACGCAGGTTGCGATTCGCCACTTCTGCGCATGCGCGTGGCATCATTTTGCGCTTCTGCGCATGCGCAAGTGGTGAAACCCAGAAGTAACCCTTTCCGGAACTTCCAGGTTGTCATGGGACGTAACCTGAAAGAACGTAACCTGAAGCAAACGTAACATGAGGTATGACTGTATATCAATGCTTTGATATTTTATGATATAGTAGTATATAAACATTTTAAATATATCTAAATAAATTTTGGTGCAATTTACTTTTGGCTATTTGAGTACAATTGGTTTTAAAATCACAGTCTTAATTAAGCAAGCAAGTCAAGTGAGCTCATGTAAGTATCAGTTCCGCCTCCTCTCCCCACAAAAAAAACTATTTAGAAAAGGATGAGGCTGCCAATTCCAAAGTGCATGAAAACTATATTTTCTGCTTTCATAACACATGCATTATTTTAGCAGAACACTATGAATAATCTTTCGCACACGCTAGTAAGCTCTTAAATCTAATCCCTTTTCAACAAGCATATAAACACTCTAGTCAAATTGAATGCCATCTGTTCTTCTAACGCCATCACAGACAAAAAAAAAGAGAAAAGTTTAACAGCTTTCCCAACTGGGAAAGTAGAACTTAAAGGGGTGGTGGTGGAATGTTGCCTTGTTTGCTCAACCAGGAACAGATTATGAGGACCTGTTTCTTTTATTCTTTTCCCACCCCATTTCCCCCTGATTTTGATGTATTCTTGAGGTAACTTTGGAGACAATAGGTTGTTGTTGCTGTTTTTTAGTCATTTAGTCATGTCCGACTCTTCGTAACCCCATGGACCAGAGCATGCCAGGCACTCCTGTCTTCCACTGCCTCCCGCAGCTTGGTCAAACTCATGTTGGTAGCTTCGAGAACACTATCCAACCATCTCGTCCTCTGTTATCCTCTTCTCCTTGTGCCCTCAATCTTTCCCAACATCAGGGTCTTTTCCAGGGAGTCTTCTCTTCTCATGAGGTGACCAAAATATTGGAGCCTCAGCTTCATGATCTGTCCTTCCAGTGAGCACTCAGGGCTGATTTCCTTAAGAATGGATAGGTTTGATCTTCTTGCAGTCCATGGAACTCTCAAGAGTCTCCTCCAACACCAGATAATAGGTACCTCTATCTTAACCACATTCATGTTCCTTTCAGAGATGTGCAAATGAGGGGTGGGGTCCTCCTAGGGAGTAATAAATCCTTCCATCCTTGCCCAGGAATTAGTTGGATGTGCAATGGGCCAGTTGCACTGCAGTTTGGAAGTACTTTTGAAACTACCATTGCTCTTGGTCCTGAACAGACAGATGATGGCAGTGGCTGTGAGTTCTATTCACAATGGTTATGCCTACGTCCTCTGTTGGAGGCAGTATGCCTCTGAATACCAGCTGCTGATAATAAGAAGTGAGGAGAGTGTTGCTGCACTCAGATCTTGCTTGTTGGCTTCCTAGATTGTTAGCCACTATGAGAACAGGACATTGGATTAGCTGGGCCTTTGGCCTAATCCTGCAGGGTTTTACTTACATTCTTTCCCCCCCCCCCATTTCCTATTTTTATTTTGACAAAAGTAATAATCATAAACCCTGAGTGGTCACTGGAAGGACAGATCATGAAGCTGAGGCTCCAATACTTTGGCCACCTCATAAGAGGAGAAGACTCCCTGAAAAGACCCTGATGTTGGGAAAGATGGAGGGCACAAGGAGAAGGGGACAACAAAGGAAGAGATGGTTGGACAGTGTTCTCAAAGCTACCAGCATGAGTTTGACCAAACTGCGGGAGGCAGTGGAAGATAGGAGTGCCTGGCGTGTTCTGGTCCATGGAGTCACGAAGAGTCGGACACGACTAAACGACTAAACAACAACAACAACAATAATAATCATAAATTAATAAGAATGAAAATGTGCACCCCACCACCAAGACCATTAATTACAACTATTCAACCACCCAAAACTTCCAACACCTCTTGTGATGGTTTGACCCCTTTCCATTTTAGCAGTACAAATTCTACACCTTCCATATCTCCTCAAAAACATTTCTCTTGAATATAGTGGTACCTCAGGTTAAGAACTTCCGTTCTTTACCTGAAACTGTTCTTAACCTGAGGTACCACTTTAGCTAATGGGGCCTCCCGCTGCTATTGCCGCGCTGCCACCATGCGATTTCTGTTCTCATCCTGAAGCAAAGTTCTTAACCCGAGGTACTATTTCTGGGTTAGTGGAGTCTGTAACCTGAAGCTTCTGTAACCCGAGGTACCACTGTATTCCCTGTCTTAATGGCACATATTAATTTATCATTAATAGCTATATCCAACGCCTCTTTATACCATTCTTCTATTTTATATTCTGCTTGCCCCTTCCACTTCCTAGCTATCATAATTTGTGCAGCTGTCAATAAATTTGTGAGCAAACCTTCCACCCCATTGTAAATTGATAATACAGTGGTACCTCAGATTAAGAACTTAATTCATTCTGGAGGTCCGTTCTTAACCTGAACCTGTTCTTAACCCGAGGTACCACTTTAGCTAATGGGGCCTCCCACTGCCGCCGCGTCGCCACCACACGATTTCTGTTCTCATCCTGAAGCAAAGTTCTTAACCCAAGGTACTATTTCTGGGTTAGCGGAGTCTGTTACCTGAAGCGTCTGTAACCTGAAGCGTCTGTAACTCGAGGTACCACTGTAATGCTACCTCTGGACTTTCGGTCAGCTTTAACCAAGTGATTTCTGTTATCTCCTTAAACAAACTTTGCCAGAAAAATTATACATATTTACATGTGAACATAATTCCTAGTTTCCTGGCATCCTCTCCAACATAACACTGAATATTCCTTGTTTATTTGATTTAATCTGACTGGTGTTAAATACCACCTCCAAATTAATTTATAATAATTTTCTTTTATTCTTACAGCCAACATTTTCAATGTGTGATTCTCCCATATTTCCCCCTTTCTTACATTATTAACAGTGCCGTGATGAAAAAATTTCTGACCTATGCTCCCCTTGCTACCATTCTCTATCAATTAATAAAAAAGAAATTGCACTAGAAAGAAGAGGAGAGAGAGATGAATGGTGAAATTCTCATGATCAGGATGCAAGGTTTTCTGTCAGAACATTCCACAGGAGTGGGCCAATGAGATAAAGGCTCTGTTTTGTGTCACTATCTGGTGAGCCTCACCAACTAGAGAGATGACCAACGATGCTCCTGGACATGATCCTAGTAATCAAGCTGGGATAGAAGAGTCCAGGTGCTCTTGAAGGTTCAGGGCTTTGTAAATTAATACAATCTACTTGGCAGTAGCTAAGCAGCCGGTGTAGATGTTTTAACAATAGTGTCACCTGTTGCTGGCTGTGTCCACATCAGCACATTTTGCACCAGCAAACATTTCGTGATATGCTGTATCCTCATGGCACCCATGCTGCTTTCTCAAAATTTCAAATGCACTCACTAAGCCAAAAAGGTTGGCAACACCTGGAATCAGTGGTGGAGGAACCCTCTCTGGCACCCAGGGCAGGATGCCAAGGGGCAGGGTGAACCACCCAGTGACACATGCGAGATGTCCATACGGAGTGCGCATGTGCAGCGTCTCATACAGAGTATGCATTTGTGGCATCCCGTACAGAGTGCGCACGCACAGTGACTGTACAGGCTGCTGTGCATGCGGCGTCCGTATGGGCTGCTGCTTGCACGGCGACCGTATGGGCTGCCACGCAAGCAGCATCCTGTACGGACTGCGCATGTGTGGCATCCTGTATGGGCTGCCCATGTGCGGCATCCCAGACGGCGTGTGAGAGCGGCAGCCCATATAGTTGCAGTGTGAGAGGCAGCCTGTACGGATGCTCATATGGATGGCGCGGGCAAGTGGCAGCCTGTACGGATACCACGCGAGCGGCGCCCACACTGACTGCGCATGCCCTCGGCCGCTCTACAGCTGGGGGGAAGCAGGGACCATCTTGTCACACACACCCCAGAGTGGCACCCGGGGTGGCCCGCCCCCTCCCATAGCTGTCAACTTACAGATTTGAAAATAAGGAACCAGCAGCCTTGAAAATAAGGGATCAGCAGCTAAAATAAGGGATTTTCCAAGCACAGGTATGTTCAACTTCTGAGCCCCTCCGAGCCAAAGGCAGAAAGCCCAGACAACAGCCAAACGAAGCCTCAAGCGGTGGTTCCCACAGCACAGCAACCCGGCAAAGGGGATGCAGCAAGGGAAACCACCGTCACCTCTCCGCTGGGAAGCGCTGAGCAAAGGCGAGTCCCCAGGCAACGCGGCCGATTTGATCGGCACAAGGCATGCAAGCTCCAGTCCTCAGTCGTTCTTAGACTCCTTATTGGATGAGCAACACAGCCAAGCAACACAGTTGGAGCCTCCCTCCTCCCTGGCCAGCAGGGAGGGAGGGAGAGGAGCTGCTTCCTTTGAAACCCAGGAAATTTAAGGGACATCATCAATAAGGGACAGCAGCGGGATAAGGGACTTTCCCACCAAATAAGGGACGGTTGACAGCTATGCCCCCTCCACTCCCCACTTCGTACACCCCTGCCTGGAATAGCCTTTCTGTCGAACAAGTTAGCTCAAGATATCACTCTGCTCAAGCTAGCTGCAAGCACAAGAAGAGAATTTGCTATGCTGATGAATCCTTGTATATATCTCACATTCTTAGGATAAAGAAGATCACAGCTCTCTTTGTCCCCTGGTTCGCTCAAAAGCTCTGAAGATTTTGCTTCATCTAATATACAACTACCCTATTTAATTTCCTGTGCATGATAACTTTGCTTTCTCTCACATAATAAATGATGGCCAGGGAGTCTACTCTAATGGGTTAGAAAAAGAATGTTGTAAGCTCTTGAACAGGACTTTGTGGAGAAATATCACTGTTGGGGGGAAAGTATTGTACATGAACGACAATTTCTCATTTGTGAAAATGAACATGTTTTTTTCTTCTCAAGTGACATGTTTTCATCTGAAAATAAAAGGCAATTTCCACAGGCAAAAGCTGTAACTTTAATGCAAATATGATTAGATATTTCTGTGAAAGTGGCAAATTTTAGCCTCGAGCACTTCTATGAAATTTCAAACTCCTCTATTTGCACCCAGAGAAGCTTAATATTACAGGCTAAGTTGGGGGGTGCATATGTTTGACATGTTTTGCACACACTTCCAAAAATGCTGAATTCAATCCATATACACTGAGATGTACAGGGCTCAAATCCAGGAAGGATGTCCCTTCAAGTGCTCCTTTGTAGATTGAGTCCATGCGCACATAAACAAATGAGCCAAGACTGGATACCCTTTTTAAGCCTGAGATCCATATCCCCTTATGGACAAACTTCTAGGGACTGCATGCCAGTGGTGGCTAGGAAAAGCAATAAAAAGTGGTTGACACAAGAGCCAAAAATAGATGGAGCAATGGATGGGACCATTACTTTCCTGCAGTAGATTATATTCCAGCTGCCAAATGGTCCAAGGTTTCTATTTGCTCTCTTGTATTAGTCTATCTTCCATTCATTCAAGTAAGAGGCATTATAACAGGTCAAATTCATATTCCAGCCAGGCAAAAGCATTCAAAGAGGGTGCGGAGTAGAACTGGTGAGTTGTGCACCCAGGTGGGGTCCAGAAAACCAGTTAGAAAAGCATGGGAAGCCATGTTTGGAACCCAGGCCTGAGCTTCTCCATTTCCCGGCTGACTGCATTTCCTGGGTAAGGACGCCCCAAGTAATGATGGCATACAATGACACAGAATTATTCCTGTAGGCTGTAGACGTTCTGATCCAGCAAACATGGCTAGCTGCAGAGCTTTTAAAATATTCTTTAAAATCCTAGCCATCTTGTCCAAAGTAAGGTAAGTTAGGTTTCCTCCCACCTGAAGATTTTGGCAAAATTTGTTTACCCGTCCCCTCCAATATTCAGGGACATTTCCCCCCCTGAAGTGCCCCCAAAAGCTGGGGCAAATGACTCAGATTGTCAAGGATACCATTCTGTGCAACAACAGGGGCCTCTGACCGTGTGTAAGGATCTGTGGAACAGGGCAGGTGTAGCACATTTTCTACTGTACCGGAAGGGAGTTGAAGCTTTATTAACAGTTTCAGAAATGCTCCTTAATTCTTAATTTTATTCTGGGATGTGATTTCTTTATCTCTCTTTTTTATTATTCAAAAGCTTTAAAAACATAGCTTGAGGATATTTTGAAGGCAAGCCATTAAATCAGATTTTAAAAACTGCCTCTTATGAGGAAGAATGGCAACTTCAGAGATGCAGCACTGCTTAATGTTAAGATTAAATTACAAGGTCATACGCCCAAAGGCATAGACAATTGTTACTGTTATGCATATATACAAACCAATAAATGTATACTCTGCCTCAGAAGACATAGAAATATCCTTTACCCTGAAGGCCTCAGATTCTCACAGTGCAATTACTATTGAGGTCACATATAGTTTAACTTTTATTTGGCTACTTTCTCCTAGCACAGAGCCACTGTGCCTTCATAACAAATATTGTTCTCCAGCTTTTGAAGCAAAAACTTTTCTGGATCAGATGGACTATGAGGAACATCTAATAATTATAGTAACTATTTATTATTTTCAAAAGAGCAAAATAGTCATTCTTATGTTGCTTTTTGATTCAACAGAATTAACATGGCACATGGGTTCATTTTATCCATTTGTTTATTATCAGTCAAATGAACAAATCCCAAAGAAAATAAGAACTGTACTTGATTCAGTAAATATCAGGCATGCTGTGATGCTGTATACACTCCCAGGAGTAAGTTCCATTGAACTCAGTGGGAGTTTCTTCTGCGTTGACGTGTACGTATTAGAACTGCACTGTGAGGATAGATTTAAATGTATTTTATGGATTCAGTTCATTTATTGGAAGTGTATACATCTTAATTACAATCATCTCTAAGCAGTGTTCAGGGAATGGAATATAATGAACATTAAAATTGTTTTTAAGAAATCAGAATTCATCCAAAATGTGCACTGGAATCATAGATAGATAGATAGATCAGTAGGCACTGGAAGTTCAACAGGGAGGGGTCCTGTCTGTCCTCAGCTTGAAAGAAGTTCCATAAAACTGGACTCACAATTCTGAACATAAGGCTCCTGATGGATCCAAGCAATGCAACTTTGCCATGGAGCCCCACCAACAGTGACTCACCCAAAGAGTCTCTTAGGGCAGATCCAATCACATGGATCAAGGGTGCAATAGGAGTGGCAAAGTACCATATTTTTCCGAGTCTAAGACACCCCTAAGTGATGACCCCTATTTTTTGAACCCCAAATTAATAAATATTTAAACACCAAACAGAACAACTTTGATATTTTATGAGTGGGACGTGGGTGGCGCTGTGGGTAAAACTTCAGTGCCTAGGACTTGCTGATCGCAAGGTCGGCGGTTCGAATCCCTGCAGCGGGGTGAGCTCCCTTCGTTCGGTCCCAGCTCCTGCCCACCTAGCAGTTCGAAAACACCCCTAAGTGCAAGTAGATAAATATAAACTGCTTTATAGAGGGAAGGTAATGGCGTTTCCGTGTGCTGCACTGGTGCTGGCTCGCCAGATGCCACTTAGTCACGCTGGCCACGCGACCCGGAAGTGTCTCCAGATAGCGCTGGCTCCCGGCCTCTTGAGCGAGATGAGTACGCAACCCTAGAGTCGGACACGACTGGCCCGTACGGGCAGGGGTACCTTTACCTTTACCTTTATTTAGACATCAAACAGAACAACTTTACCATATCATAATTACAGCAGGTAATTTAAAAAAATAAAAAAAACCTGGGGGGCTAGTCAGCATTATTATAACGTGCAGTATAAGAACTGGAGCAGCGGTGGAGCTGGTGTGGAGACAGACAGGTGAACTGGAACGAGAGCGTGTCCCTGATGGCCGGGAACTGGTCGGCACCGCAATGCAAGAATCATAGCTAATGAACCCTTTAAGAGGGAATTCATATGCTGCAGAAGTCAAATTGCTTTTTTCTGCTCCAAACATCCAGGGGAGCGAACTTCACTCTGCCCCTTGGGCCCAAGCGGTCTGCCCGCTGCCCCCCCCCAGCTGTAGGGCAGCTGAATGGGAGGAGGCAGGCAGACTCCGGAGGCCCCACGGTGCGCCCCGGCACACCGCCCCAGGCACCGGAGGAATCTCTAACACTGTTAGGAGCTGCGACTGCCAGAGCTGCCTGAGTGAGTGTGCTTGTGGAATGGGGGGTTTGGGTAGCCAGGGGATGGCTGAGGGAATTGGGTGGAAGGGACAAGGTCCAGAGTGGGGGCTGCTGGGGGGGAGTACCAGACCAGGGTTTGTCGTGAGGCCAATAGTGAGGGGAGGCTGGGGAGAAAGAATACATGGCGGCATGTATTTATATATTTAATTGCAACATTCCATGTATAAGATGACCCTAATTTGAAACTTTAAAAAATTGGGGGGAAATATCTTATACATGGAAAATACGGTATATACTGGTTGAGTGTTAATTAGTTAGTGTTAGTTTCAATAACAAAGATTGAGCATTACAGTGGTACCTCTGGTTGCAAACAGGATCCATTCCGGAGGCCCATTCACAACATGAAAAGAGCGCAACCCGCAGCAGCGCGTTTACGCATGCATGGGTTGCAATTTGCCGCTTTTGTGGATGCGTGTGATGTCATTTTGCACTTCTACACATGCTCGAGTGGCGAAACCCAGAAGTAACCCTTTCCGGCACTTCCGGGTCACCATGGGACGCAACCTGAAAGAACGTAACATGAAGCAAATGTAACATGAGGTATGACTGTACAGTCCTGTTACAAATTAATGCAGGGGAGTACAGGATACAGGCTATATGTGGAAAGCACAGATCAACTACAATGCAGCTTTACAATGTGATGATTTACTACAGTGTAATACTTCTGTACTGGTGCTTCTTTATAGTTAGGAGAACAAAAATCTTCCAGTGGGAAAGAATGAGCAACCAGTGCTTTGATATTAGAATGAGAGCCAGTGCCTGTAGTGCTTATCTGAATATAAACTCATTCAACTGTCAGTTTCCTCATACTGGCTCAATAACCTAAACTTAGCCCATCTTTCATGATGCTGAGATTCATTAGCTTCCAGTTTTGAAAGATGATCCACCGAGGTGGTCGCCTACACATGTACAAAAGCTTAATTACTTCAATAGAATGGGCCCAGGGTTCCAATCACATGGTACCATTTTGCAGAACTCAATGAATGTAGGAGTTTGGAAAGGGGGGAGACTCACCGCTGAGCCACATTTGTGCCTATTAAAAGTGAGTCAAAGCTTCATTTTGAAGAAAGGAGAAGCAGTGCTGATTATAGTCCAGGATGCTGTCTCTTCTGTAGTCAGAATCTGAATAGGCTCTCAAAAGTTATGCTATCTCAGGGCATGTGAATGGAAACCAGGCCTGTGAATGGCTGAACATATAATATACTGTACTTAAATAGTGTTGTCAAAAAAGTGTTCACGAGACCTGAGATTTGGTTACTAGGATTTCTGGCATGAAATGACTGCTCCACATGTTGCCCAGATAATTTACATGCTTCTAATGTGATTTATCTCTGTCCATTAAGTGCAGAGCTCCTGCTGCTAATTTTATAGTTTTGTTTTGCATTGATATTGTAAAGAAAAGCCATTAGTGTCTATTCTTTTTTTTTTTAACCAAGCATGGAAAATGTATCTGAAGAAAGACAGTATATTAATTCTCAAAAAATAGTGCCTCACAGATCTAGAAAATATAAGCCTGTGTGTTTAAAGCCGTTTGTTTGAAGTTACAGTATTGTTTGCATTTTTAGAAGTTGCTGCTATTTTTTATAGAGAATAAATCTATAAACCACAGAATTCACCCATATCTAAATTTGATCTTTTCCCAGTTCACTCTAGCAAAGTACCTGGCATCTGCCTTTCTTTCTTTCTTTCTTTCTTTTTTTTTTTTTTTTGCTAGAACAATAAGGTTACTTTGCAGTGTGCAGTCATGCTCTCTGACAACAGCTGGTGATACTAGGTCCTGGTCCTATGTGAATTGCTAATGTTTGACCTACAGTAAAAGTGTAAAGAATGCAGATGTTCCTATTACAAACAGTAAATCAGCACTAGGACTAGGAGAAGAAATAGATATATATTTATGGAGTACAAAATCACCACACTGTATTTGGTTCAGCAACAGCTAGTAACTCATGGATATCATCTAAAGCAACTTGTGGGATCTTGGAGACTATGGGATTTACTTCTGAGATCAAAGATTTTGCCACAGCTATAATTTTTGAACATATTGGTCCTCATTCAATGGTAGATTCCTTGTTAGTTAGGAGAACATAGGTGGTGGTACGGGGAGAGGGTGATTTTTTCCACCTTCCGAAGCCCTGTTCAAACTCTCAGCCTAGATCTTTAAAGCCCTGACCAGTTTGGGGCCAGCAAGATATTTAAAGGCCCACATCCTCTTCTATAAACCAACCATGCATTGATTTTTTTTGGCAATGCCCTGCTCTGTGCTTTGCCACCACTGAAGATGTGATTGCAGGTGATGTAAAGGTAAAAAGGTAAAGGACCCCTGACAGTTAAGTCCAATTGCGAACGACTCTGGGGTTGCAGCGCTCATCTCACTTTACTGGCTGAGGGAGCTGACGTTTGTCCACAGACAGTTTTTCCAGGTCATGTGGCCA
This sequence comes from Podarcis cretensis, assembly GCF_951804945.1. NCBI lineage: Eukaryota > Metazoa > Chordata > Lepidosauria > Squamata > Lacertidae > Podarcis > Podarcis cretensis. Next base: position 27,962,682 of record NC_137178.1, read on the forward strand.
GCATGACTAAGCCGCTTCTGGAGAAACCAGAGCATCACACGGAAACGCCATTGACCTTCCCACCGGAGTGGTACCTATTTATCTACTTGAACTTTGACGTGGTTTCAAACTGCTAGGTTGGCAGGAGCTGGGACTGAGCAACGGGAGCTCACCTTGTCGCAGGGATTCAAACCACCGACTTTCCGATCGGCAAGCCCTAGGCTCAGTGGTTTAGACCACAGCGCCACCCACATCCCGCAGGTGATGTACAGGTAGCTTTTTAGGAGGTTCTCCTGGCCACCTCTTTGTCCAATGCATTCTTTGTTTGCCAGTAGTTATTATTCCATGTGGGGTATGACCTGCAGAGTACCTGAAAGGAAATCTCTGGATCTGGCATTGTTACTGATACGAACAAGGGAAGGGCTACTATTCAGTGGTAGAGCATCTGCTTTGCATGCCACAGGTCCCAGGTTAAATCCACAGCATCTCCAGGGAGGGCTGGGACAGACTGAAATCTTGGAGAGTGGTTGTCAGTCAGAATAGGTGATACTGAGTTGGATGGACCAATGTTCTGGCTCAGTGTAAGGCAGCTCATTGTGTTCATACGTAGATCATTGTGCTACTGGTTTACTGGTTTACGAGTTTGTTGATGGGTTTATTTGCATCTTTTTTATTGTTCTGCAGGTTGTATTCTTACTAATTTATTTCCATTTGTTACTTGTTATTACAGTTATGTTGTTAAGACACTTTGGGGTTCTTTTTTGGGGTTAAAAATATTCAAACCAATCTATCAGTGAATTGTGAGTCTGAGTAAAGGTGCATTATTAGATCACAGTGAGGCATTTTTTTATTATTATTATTTTGCAACTGGTAATACAAGTGCTATTTTTCTAGAAAAAGAGGTGCCAGAACACCATGAACACCTCCCTCGTTCTCTTAGAATAGCAATGGTGCCCACCTGAGAGGTCCCAGAACCCATGTGTGAGGTGCAGGAACTGAGTTCCTGTGAGTTCCCCCTGAAAAAAGCCCTGGATAATACTATATAAAAGAATCTATCTACCATCATTATAATTGTTCAGCTTTTAAAATACAGCTGTGTGATTCTTAAAGAACCCAAGAGAAAACACAAAGTGTTCAGGTCAGGGCAGACTTTGATTGAAATAATTTTAGTAAAAATCATATCCTTTGCCCTTTATATTGGCACTATATACAACTCACAATCAGCTGAAGTACACAAGGTTTTTCCCAGTTCTTAAAAAATTGAATTCTAAGAACTGACAAGTATATTAGAAGGTCTAAGTTAGTTTAAGACCATTCATTTATCCACAGCCAGACGTGTGAAATTACAAAAGCAGATTTCTTCATAGACGTATGAGGAACATATTACCATAACTCACATTATCAGAATTCTCCCTCAAAGCACACTTTTCATTATTGGCAAAAGAGTAATTACTATAATGCAAGAGGTAAAAGGTTGATTGAATTATTTTATATTGCTTTTAAAATTATAGTCTTTATCAGATGACATTGAATTATGCACTTAGAAAATTACAGCTAGTCTTCTAAGACTTTCTTTAATACTAGAAAAACTCACTGTTTGAAGGCGAGTGCTCAATTAGATACCTATCAGTCAATGAGTAAAACTCCCACAGGCTCTTCAAATATGAGATATTGCCTGAGGGTGGGAACCCTAATTCATGACTTTCTCAGTTTAAAATACTTAAAACAAAACAAAAAACCCAAATCTCATTCTTCATGGTTTCTTCTTTTTATTTCTACAACTCAAGGATGGGGAATCTGTGAGCCTTCAGATGTTGTTGGACTACACCTCCCATAACCATTGATTACACTGGCTAGGACCAATGAGAGTTGAAGTCTAGTATCTTCTGGAGGACCACAGTTAACATGAGGAGAAATGTCCCCGTCATCACCACTTCTGGAAAACTAATGGAATATAGCACCTTTCCATCCATGTTATTTGATTCCAGAAAAAAAAAGAAACATTGTTTGGGGACCCCTTAACCCAGAAATTATCAGGAGTTACCATAAGTGACAAAATGTGAGGTGGTATACCAACATACAGTTCTTTCCTGCTGTTTTCTTGGGTGAAAAATAGGACACATTTGTAGAAATGGAGAAAATGGTGGAAAATTTGGGTGGGGGAGTAGCAATGTCGATCAATGATACTTGTTGTGTCATACCATGCTCACAGGTGTGAATGAATTTTAGCATGGCGCACTGGTATATTGGTAAAACCACCACCATTACATAACCCAGCAGGTACTGTAGTGTGAGAGGAATGTTAGAAAACATTACAGAAGTGCTAGCATTATAAGCAGGAAAACTAATGCAATATTCCCCCTATCTGAATGTACCCTAAGTCACAGAGGACATCTCAATGAGTATAGAAGGCTGGGTTTTTTGGTGACATCTATGGATGGGTGAATCTGTAAATTTTGGTTTCTCTATGGTTTTCACATCTTTAGTTCAATTTTCCGCATTTCCACAACAGTTTGTGAATTTTCTACATATTCACGAATATTCATCAGCATGCTTTTATTGCAGATTTATCAGAATATACACATTTTGCAAAGCAACTTCCCCTAATATAATGCACTTTTGTTATTTTCACTAATATATACATTTCATACACATTTTACCCTAGAACATGCATTTTTGTACATATTTCCAGGCTGGATAACTCAATTGCAAAGCCCAGAGAAGTGCAAATTTCAAAGGATAGCTGTGTTTCAGTTCTCATATTGTTTCAGAAAGTGCAAATTGGTTAAGTTCACCTTTTAATGTGAATGGAACTAACTTTCTCCCACACCCGCAGTGACAACATTTGCTAGCACTTACTAGGATATATTTGTAATGAAGTGTGGGAATTCCTGGGTCTAAAGATAAACAGTTAAAGGAGCCAACCCTTTTTCTCTATCAACTCATTGACATTGTTCTCATCCCACTTAATATTTCATGTCAGGTTATTTGATGCCACAACTTATTGACAATGTGATTAAAATATCAATGCAACTGCACTTTACATTGCTAATTAGAAAACATTTATTACATGTTAAATGTATAGTTACTAATTGCAGCATTAACAAAACTTAGCTGTACATCAATTTAATGAAGTGTGTTTGTTATTTAGGAGGTTTGAATTGCCCTAACATATTGATGGTATTGTCAATATGTGGCCCAAAATAAAAATGTAAATTGAAAATTTTGGGGGAGGGGCATAATCCTGATTGTAATACTGTATAGTGGTTAGTTGATAACTACTATTTTTAAAGCTGAATGGGAAGAAGGTCTAGAATTAGGAGAAGACCTAGTATTCAAGAAGGCCTTTCCTTTCATATTAAGGATGACATATAAATAAAATAAATGAATTTGAATAGTTGAAAGAAATGCCTCATGGTAATAGTTAATAAAAATCACAGTAGTGGTTAATGAAACCCCCAGGTTTTAGGAAATAATAGTAGCATAAAAGGTAGTGGACTGAGGGAAAAAGTGTGGAGGAGTTAGGAAATGAAGAGCTAATGCAGGCATCCCCAAACTCGGCCCTCCAGCTGTTTTGGCACTACAACTCCCATCATCCCTACCTAACAGGACCAGTGGTCAGGGATGATGGGGATTGTAGTCTCAAAAATAGCTGGGAGGCTGAGTTTGGGGATGCCTGAGTTAATGGGACAGATGGGTGAGGAAGGAAAACACATCTTACAGAGCCTGGGGAGGTGGAGAGAGGCTATGCTGTCAGAAAGAGAGAGTAAGGGTAGCAAGGGAGATTTGGGCCATATCTGCACCATGAATTTAAAGCCTGGTTGCACCATTTTCACAGTCAAGACTTCCTCCAAAGTGTCCTCCTGGAATGGTCCTTTGTTAGGAGTGCTGAGAGTTGCTAGAAGATATTTATTTCCCTTCACAGACCTACAATTACCAGAGTTCTTAGGAAGAGGAATTGATTGATACAAACTACTCCAGGAACTGTAGCTCTGTGAGGGGATTAGGAATCTCCTAACATCTCTCAGCACCCTTAACAAGTCCCACCACACAAACCAATTTCCATTGCAGCTATCATTGGACGCCACCCCAAATAAGCCACTTCTTGGTTTAATAAGTGGCTAGTTATGACATCCACTGATACATTCCATGCTAAGAGCGAGTGATTTGACATGAGATAGGCGCAACTCCTCTGGAGAAAAGCATGTGATATTCTATGAATCCTGCACAGGAAATGAGATGGCACCAAAGCACAAATTGCATCACCACCCTAACTGTTATCAGTTGATGAAAAATCAGATTGCTTGCGCCCAATATACACAGAACCAAACAAAACATATGCAAGAATCGATGACAGCAGCGATAAATGCAAATTTATGACATGCTGGGAATGATTTTACATCAAGCATTAATCAGGCTGCTCTACCCACCTGCCCCTCCCCCTATCTCAGCAGCACAGCTCAACAGCTAACAACTTGTAGATCAGCACGAGTGTGGCAGAAAATCTGCTGTTCTGTCTAAGACATTTTGACAGGTACAATCTGTACTGTATCCAAAAAGTCTTCCCAGTATAGCGCTTAGCAGGATGGCTGGGCTGCAAATAGTGAAAATGTGTATCATAAAGTTCTAGGGATTCTAAATTGTTAAATGCTACATTTTAAATCAACACATTTTATTTAACTTATTTAAATCACCACGTTTAATATTTAATGTTCTCTTTGTGCCTCCCCCTAGTTACTTGTGCTGAATGTTTTTTAAATGTATTTTTAATGCAAATCTGTTAATGGAAAGGAAAAGGAAAAAGGAAAAGGAAAAGGAAAAGGAAAAGGAAAAGGAAAAGGAAAAGGAAAAGGAAAAGGAAAAGGAAAAGGAAAGGAAAACAGAAGAACACCCACACAATAACACCCATATAATGTTAACAATGCAACAAACACTAGTACATCCATCTTATTTGACACATAAAGCTGAATATATATCATCCAAATGTCCGAATAAGTATCCAAAGGAAGTTGGTGTTTATAAAAAGTATGTTCCTACGTAGCCAGGGCTTTAAGGTTTTCAGATCACTGTGTAACAGATGGCAGGTACTGTATTTATTCTTCTAAGCTCAAAACTCTTAGCAGCGATAAGGGCTTTTGAAATCTATATTTTTATCCTGCCATTAATCCCTGTACCACAGGAATATAATTTTATACTTCATGATCACCCACAAACATCAAGAATTTTACCAATACATAGCTGATACGGGCAACAACTTCAAACCAAAAGCTCCAAAGCTGTGCCAACAGTCTGTCAAGAGCTCTGACAACCAGGGGCGAAGGAAGGTGTCGTGACACCCAGGGTTGGCGTCACTACATAGGGCGCATGTGCAGCGCAGCTAGATCCAGCACATGCATGCGATGATGCACATGATCTGTATAGCAGTTTGCCGCTGGCGCGGCTTCAGCGCCTTACGGATGGTGCCGGGATCCCTCCGTCGTCACTGCAGCTGCGAACGCGGCTGTAGCGGCGATGGAGGGGTCCCGGCACTGTTCGTATGGCGCTGGAGCAGCACTGGCGGCAAACCACTATACAGCGCATGTGTGGCGTCGCTATGTACAGCACATGCGTGCAACACCGCACATGCATTGTACTTAGTGGTTTGCTGCTGGCACCGGGGTCCTCTGCTTGTGGCTGCAGCTGCAAATGGAGGATCCTCCAAAGGCGGCTGTGGCGGCGTGATGGCTGCTCGTGCCACTGTGAGCCCCCACGGGGTAACTTCTTGTCACCCCCGCAGACATGGAACCCGGGACGTACTCCCCCCCCCCCGTTTTAACGCCACTGCTGACATCTTTTAGGAAATTGGAATTGACATGCTGTGCCATCTTTGAGAGAGTTTTAAGTAACATTTTCTCTCATTAGTAGATACTGTTATTATTGATGCAAATTTAGGAACAACTTCACAGTATAAAGCAATCAAATTTTGTGTTTTGTAGTGCATGCATCACCCCAATTTTTTTTTAAGTTTTTTATTTATACAAGAAACACAAATACCAAATTACACACAAATTACAAAAAAATAACCATAGACACATAATTTTCTTAGCAAACAATAAAACATCTATTGGGCTTGACACTAAAGACCCAACCTCCCATCTATTCCATATTTCAAATTCAATACACACTTTTAACATAATTTAACTTATTCTCAATAAATCTAATTTCTTATATCTACCTTGCAATTATTACTGAAGTTCCTCAAATGCTGCAACAGAATTTAAACTACTATATTTATTTTTCAGATAATCTTTGAAAACATCCCATTTTGAAATAAATTCCTGTTTTGGTTTGTTCTTTATTTTTTCTGATAAACCATCTAATTCAGCATATTCTGTCAGCTTTTGGATCCAATCTTGTATAGAGGGGATTTCATTACTCTTCCATTTTGCTGTGATGAAAACTCTTGCTGCCGCTGTCGCATATAAAAAGATACCCTTCCTCTTTTGTGGAATATCCAAATCTGTTATTCCCAGGAGGTAGGCCTCTGGTTTTTTGTTGAAAGAGATCTTTAGCATTTTTTGCAGTTCTGCATGGATACTCTCCCAGAATACCTGTACCCCAAAATATAAAAAGACAGAAGAGGACACAGATTTAGATAGATTTGCATGTGCTAATTTGTATGTATGCATGCACATTTGGAAATAAGTACTATCACTGAGATGGAAATATATTTCAACATAGCGGGGAACAAGGCTATGATCAGGTGACCTGTGTGCCTGCCTCTGCAGTCTTCTGACCAGGTCTCTAACTGTGGATAGACAACTTCAAAATCCCTTCTATGCCTTCTTAAATTTCTTTGTAGACAGTTTTGACTAGACAGCTGTTGAAAACAGGAGACCCCTTCAAATGTATTATGTTTCACTGAGAGCCTTTCAGATAGAGGTCTGTTCTCTGGAAAGTAGGACCCATGGCCACCCTAGTATTTTGGTTCAGGTGGCAAAAAGCTTATTGTTTTCCAAACATCTTCAATTTCAAATGAATGGAAAATCTAGTTATGTGGATAGGCCATTACTTGCAGACAGATGCAGAAGCCTCTCTTTATTTCTTGTTATCTGATTACTGAGCAGCACTCGATGACTCAAAGCTAAATAGGTGAATTGTCTTCATTAAAAATATATTGTCATGATGCTACTACCATCATCAGAGGCACCATAACTTGGATGCCAGTTACTACAAATGGCAGTGGAATGTGATGTTGTGCTCATGTCTTCTTCTGGGCTTTCCATAGGCATTTGGTTAACTGCTGTGGAAAAAGGAGAATGCTGGACTAAATGACCCTTTGGTCTGATCCAGAAGGATTCTGCTAATGCTTTTGTTATGTATGCAGAGATTAGAGACATTTACTTCTGCCATTTAATCTTATTCTTGAGAAGCAAATTACGTTTTGCTTTTTTGTTTTTTTTAAAGATTTTTAGGCTGCCTTATTCAGCCATATCGTCCCAAGGTAGCTTCCAACGTATAAAACACAACACATCAAAATCAAAATTCCATAAAAATGTTTAAAAGCACCACTATAAAGCAGTAAAAAGAAAAATCTGAAGTTGGACAATAGTCGTGTTTGGACCAACCAAAAATGTGCAAAAAAGTGTTGCACCTTCCAGAACTCTTTGGGTGGTAGCACTAAGTAACACATTTCACCAATACAAAGATTTCTGCTTGTATGATGGAAATTTTGGTCCCTGTTTCCTTTCCCCATGTACCACAGATGTGGCGAGTGCATAGGGTGCACATGGGGAGAGGAATGGGGTAACTTCCATGGTTCAAGTGTAAATCCTTGCACTGACAGAACATGTTAGTTGAATACTACCCCCTCATCAAGAAAGATGTTATACAAAGCAATGGGAGTGAGTATGACTATAACGTACAAAAGAAATATGGCTAGATGATGTAGTATAACACCACTTTTAGACTCAGCTCCAAGATAAAAACTGCAGACTGAATATCTGCCAGGTATATGGATATTGAGTTACACACCTAGGATTCTGGAATAAAGAAGGAATGGCTGCACCCCACTTTTTAAAATAAAAACTTACCCAGATTTGTGCCTTGCTTAAGCAAATCACTAATAACCATGCCTCTATATTACATTTAAAAATAGTTCAACATGATTTCTAAAATGATTAAAATGTCATAGCACCCATATCTGTCTAAGGCAGGGATGAGGAACATGTGGCCTCCATATGTCGTTGGAATCCAAATTCCATCCACCTTGGCCAGCATGGTTAAAGATGGTGGTAGTTTTATAGTCCAACAAGTTCGGGATGGCCACAGGTTCCACATCCCTGGTCTTAGAGAAGGCAACTCAAAACAAATGGAGTCTTGCCCTGAACTAATGGGGCCATACAAATCTCATTTCTACAAACTTGGGATCACAAATGTGAAGGCAGTATCGCTTTGAGTCGTATACATGCGTGTATGAACCTGGACTATGATAAAAGTGTCAAAAGGCTGAGCCATTATACCAAAACAATATTGATTTTTCATCCCGAATACTATATAATGTGGATAACATGAAACAATAGCCCATTTATAGATGAAGCAGCTATTTGGATGGTGGATATTAATTTTCTGCTGTAGAAGTCATTTTAATCAGCTTGGCACATTTCTTCATGAATTTCACTGGGGAACAGAACAGTAAAAGCATATAGATTTATAGCTCAACAGATGCTCCACACAATACATAATGTTTTACTTCCTGGTCCATATTCATCATCCTTACCAACTCCTAAATATATACCCCCGTCTTTGAGAACATCTGGTGTCCTTTCTTTCCCCCATACTTACAAATAATAATTTGTTTGGGAGAGTATTTTTCCTTGTAATACTTTAAACCCTAGAGTTTATTTTCAAGCTGAACACCCCAAACTGGACTCTTGTAATTAAACTTCTGAATTTATTCTTTCAGAGAGAGAATTTCTGAAAACCAAAAAAGGTACATGAAAGAGTCAAAAGGATGATGGAACAGAAAACAAAGATAGATTTTGAAACCATACTATAGGCATATTATTAATATGTTTCCTAGTATTATTAGAAATATTTCCTCTGTAACATCTACTATGAGGAGCAAAAGTAAGGCTTTTATTGATTTGCTTTCATAACCAGTTCCTGTGTAGACATTGCTGATGGCTTACTGGGATTATCTGAATTAAAGAAAATAGGCTGAAGGCATAGAATGAAGTGTGTTACCTTCTTCATATCATGATAGCATGCTGATTTTTTTCATTTGAAAAAAATAAAATAAACCCTGGACTGACTTAAAGATGAATGATTGATGTTATTGTGCTAGGGGGTAGGTCTCTTTAAGGAAATGTTTGTTTGATTGTTTCATAGATGCCATCGTTTTCTCCAAGGAGCTCAAGTTGGTGTATATGGCTCTCTCTCTCTCTCTCTCCTCGTTTAATCCTCACAACAACCCTGTGAGGTATGTTAGACTGAAAGGCAGCAACTGGCCCAAGGTCACCCAGTGAGCTTGTGGCTGAGAGGGGAATTGAACCCTAGTCTCCCATGTCCTAACCCAACACTCTAACCACTACACTACACTACACTACACTGGTTCTAGGAAATATGTGTGTGAATTTCCTAGAGGAATGCTCACCTGTCCCAGTTCATTTTTTGTGGGCACACTGACAGAATTGAGAGATGGACCATCTATGCAGTACACCTTTAACGAGTAAGAGGGCAGCTACAGGGAATACATAAAGGATTGGATACATGTGCAGAAGATGCTTATGCCTTGGTTCCTGGCCTCTATCTTTAAAAAGTACCAATAAAGCACAAGAAATTGATGAATCACTCGCATTCAGTCATTACTATTAAAGAATGCCAGTTGGTGCTCATTACAGTAGTTCTTTCCCTCTCCATTCAGATCACACAGGGTTGTTATACTGCAGATACCGACAGAAAGTTTCATTTACCCAAATATTTGGAACAATATTAGCATTTCCTAGCTAAGAATAAGAAAAACATTTAGCCATAAATAGTTCATACGCTCCTACTAATGTGTTGGTAATAAATTTAAAGTAACATAAATATTAAAACAGTGTACCGATTATAAAACAAACAAACACCCATATTCTGCCCTCTGGGGTACCACACAGCTTTGCAGATGGTCTGCTGACAGAAGACAATCACAGGCATCATCAACAACTGCAGGCATCTATTGAGCTCTCCCCCCCCCCCAACTAGTGGTGAACTGCTCAGCATCCTGTCTGCACAGCACCATTGGATTAAAATAATCAATAAATGAAATGAATGCCAGAGGGTTATAAGCATGCAGTTAAGGTGGCAGACCTTAAAGTGTATACTGCTATATGCTCAAAGAAGTCAATGAAGCTGTTGTTGAAAAGTGTTGGTCTTGGAGCTTCAGAGAGTTCTTATTATCATTGCTCTTATTATCGCACCATATTAAAGAATCATTTACTCCAATTCCACAGGCTCACAATATACCTTAAAGAACATAGGAAAGCAAAGGGGGAAACAAAAAAGCTTGTTTGCAATTAAGTGGTATACAAATGCTACTAAATACATCATACAGTATAACTCAGATCTCCTACCCTATTCCCATTTCCATAGTCCATTTCCGTAGTCATCCAAGCAAATCCCACAGTGACCAATTTAGCCCTCTCTTGTCACCAGTTCTAGCCTCAGTGCATGATTTAAACTATATAAAAATAGACATCTAACCATTCTGTAGCCCAAAGTACCCTTGTTAGCAAAACTGTTTAGATGGATATCACTCCAAACTATTTTGAATTGGTTTGGGGCTGTTCTTTCCACTCTTATGTGTGGGTAAATTTGCCATACCCTTATTATACCCCAAAGGATGGCTAAATTGATTTCCCCCTGGAGAAGAAATCTGGGGTGGCATGAGTGGGCAGCTGTCCAATCTGGATGGCAGGGAGCTAGGATATGTAAACCTGTTCCACCTCTAGCCTTATCTCTTTTACCATTGTGGTGCGCAACCTCCCCTTTTTCAGTGTGGGCTTTTTGTCAGTTGCATGTTGAAGGGGCTGAGTAGGAATTTGGGGACAGGACCCCCAATTGGCCCAAGTTTCTTCTTCTTTGCTTACATCACATTGTTGGGAGTGATTTTTAGAACGGTATAATTTATGGTTTAATCTGGCCTTTAGTTTGAGCTGGAAAGACAGTTTAAGACCTGGGGACCATTAATCCAGAGGCATTACAGAATAGGGGCATCACCCTTCAGTGTATCTGCTTAGTGGGTGATACGTGTGCCCTGTGGGTCTGGCATGCACATCGGGGTGAATGCCAAACTAGTGGAGTCACAGTGTGCTTGTCTAATTCACAGACCAGGGGAAGAATTCATTCCAATCCTAACTGCAGGGCACAGGTAGTGACTGGATTCATCACCTCAGGGTTGGGGATGGAGATGATCTCTCCTAAGGAGAGAACTTTCCTGCTCAGACTATGCTTTGTTTGCTTGAATTAAATACAGTTACGTTAATTAGTTTTCTCTGCAGATCCTCCCGTTTTCCTTAATGTTATATTTAATAAACACAACCTTTTCCCAACTTAGAGCATTGTCTTGAGTCTTCCTTGGGGCAAACCATGTCCCAAGAAGACTGCAGACAAACTGGATGGAATATCAGAGGTGAGTTAATAATGAGAAAACATGAGGAAAGCAAGGTCACGCATGGTACGGTAGGGAGTTGCTTTGGTTAAGCTCTGATGACTTTCAAGCCAATGCTGATAATCTATTTAAATCCAATTACATTATTATTTTCCTCCGTCTCAATTTTCAAATGACTTGGTGTATGTGCACATCTGGCCTAGTGTATACCCCACAGTAAGCCAAACCATGTGAATTTGCTGGCTCCCAGGAAGGAGCTCACATCTGCTTTGCTCTTCTCCAGTTGTTTTAACTTTGTGGTTCTCTCTCTCCTCCTTAAGCACAAGGAGAGACCTTAACCATGTTCGATGACATGGTAAGTTTAGCTGAGCTGAAAAAAATGAGGAAGAGCAAAGTGGCTGTGAATTCCTTCCTGGGAGTTTCTGCTAAGCAATGGTTTGGCTTAGCATTACACGAGAATGTGACTTTTTATTCATTTTTGGCATCAAAAAATTGTAAGGTTGCAGCTGTGAAATTTAAAGGCTCAGATGATGAATCAGAATCAAAGGACATCTGTTGCTTAAATTCATCACCCGGCTTGAGGTGTGAGTTATAACTGTGCTTATAAAGTAGACAACTTTTTCTTTCTTTCTTTTTTTAAAAAAAGAAAATGTGTTTAATCTGCAAAAGAGGTTTCTTGAAAAAGACACATTGTACAAGGACTTGGAGACTTTCCAATGGTTCATGAAAGGGCATGGTATTATAGGTCACATAAATTATTTATTTAATTTATTGCAATTTTAATTATATATTAGATTACTCTACATTTTTTGGGATACTCTACAGTTTTAGTGTCCTTGCTCAGAAGTGACTTATGAATATTATACTCAGAACTATGGTATCAGAGGGTTTTTTTTCTCTCCCCAAGTTAGGTTGTGCATATGTATTGAAATACCCTTAGGTCATCCATTTTCAAACTGTGCTTCAATGAATCCTTGACATTTTTTGAAACTTCTTAGTGGTGCCTGAACATGAAGGCCAACTAATGGTGAATAAACTTCCCCCAAAGCTTCTTCTGCTATCTCCCCCGCTGTCTTGTGCTGTCTTAGAGGAGCATTAGGAATGTTGGAGATGACACAAAAGCCCATTTAGTGAGCCCAATAGGCTTTGTCAGTGCCCTCCATATTGTCTGATGGCCTTTAGGCTTTAAATCTCTTCAGCTGAAAGTCCACGCAGGTGCCAGCACAGATTTGGGGACACATTCTGGGTTCCTTTGCTTGCATGTTTAACAGGTGAGGAGATGAGAATGTTCCAGAAACATTTCTCAGGCAAGTATCACATAGTTCTGCTGTGGATATTCAAGATAAACATTCCTTCTACCTTGGGTGATTTAGCTATATATTCAAAGCAAATTTTCAAACAAATATTAAGCAGGTAACATCGATATATAGTACAGGTTTGTTACAGCATGTCTGCTGTCTGAATAAGTCATGAAAGTATTTTTGAATTCATTAGACTCTTTTGTGTGTTTGTATAGCTTTCCTCATATTAGATTCTCCTGGGAGAAATTCTAATTTAATCATAATATTAGTTAACTCAATCACTCATTCTTTTTCTTACAGTAATGACTTTGTGGCAAAACTAGCAATACTTACCCTAGATTTCTAAGAATTCCTCAAGTAATTAGATTAGAAATTATGCAGTGAGAGCCCATTTATAATTCTTCACAGTTCAAGACTTTTGTCAGTGTTTTAATCAAGCAGCAAATGATGTATTTCTTAGCCTACTTCCAATTCAAGTTGGCAATCCAAATTTGTATGCATTACAACACAAGCCTTTTCATGAGGTGAACCAAACCACTGGAGTCGTTTGTCTTTCTCATTCTCCATAGCAAGAGAAACAAAAACAAAGAAATCCAGCAGTGATTTCCAGAGTCAAAACACACCTTGATGCCCAAATAAACAGACATAATTAGAAAATAGGCAAACAAGTGGGATTAGAATTAATATAATGCACCTGTAGAATGTATTATCACCCAAAATGAATTGACATAATTGCCTGGATAGTTTATGGAAAATACAGCTCTAAATGTACATGCCTATACTAATCTAGCAGCAGATTTATTAGTGACAAGGGAACACGCAAGGCCTTACTACACCACACACTATTTCTGGCAGAGAAGGAACTTTCTGGAAAGCAGCATAGGATAATGGGAGCAGTGGAGAAGGTCCCCTGAACAGTGGGAGGTGTGCTGGTTGTAGAGAGGTCAGGAACCAAAGGTCTGACTAATCTGGACATTATCTGCTTTAAAAAGAGAGTCGTTTAGAATATCAAGCAGACAGTTGCTGAAGCCATCCATTTAAGTGGCACCTCGGGTTACGAACTTAATTCGTTATGGAGGTCCGTTCTTAACCCGAAACTGTTCTTAACCTGAGGTGCACTTTCGCTAATGGGACTGCCTGCTGCTGCTGTGCTGCCGGCGCGTGATTTCCATTCTCATCCTGCAGCAAAGTTCTCAACCCGTGGTACTACTTCCGGGTTAGCGGAGTTTGTAACCCAAAGTGTTTGTAACCCAAAGCATTTGTAACCCGAGGTACCACTGTATATGGAGCATTTATGAATTGGAAAGGGTGGGTGGGTCTGTGCACCATGAAGACTTAGTGTCTAAGCATCTGCCCTAGTCCCAAAGTGATATTCATCCATACACAGAAGTAGGAGTCCATCAGCAGTTTTTCAATCTGACGTAGTACACTTCCGCAAAAGGATGCAGCATGAGGATGCGGCCAGCACCCAGAGGGGTATATACAGTGATTCAGGAGCATTCAGTTTGTCAAGGGGATAGAATCCAAACAATCCTTTCCTGCCCACTCCAACATCAGTACTGTCAAAGGTGATGGTGTCTTGGAAGCACAATCTTCCCCTCCCTGTGTGAAAGAACACTCAACTCTAACTAAAAGTTGTCCTGGGACTGCATCGCTGAAAGGCAGCATGCTCTGGCCTCTGACATCAGCCAAGGGCCTCAGGGTATCTTGGAGACTGAGGGATAATTATGGCTTCATCCATTGAGTGGAGAAGGAACAGCTGCAGAGTTTGTTTCCCTGTTCCCTCCTAGAAAAAAGCACTTATAGGAACTTTGTAACTCAGAGCTATGGCCTGAATTTGGTTCCCTTCCCTCCTCTCCCAATCACTTCCTTTTGTGTTGTGACTTTTAGATTGTAAGCCTGAGGGGAGAGACAACCTTATTACTGATCACAGTAAGCCGCTCTGGGAGTCTTTTTTCTACAGAAGAATGAGATGGAGATGCTTTTAATACACAAATAAATTCATCCCACTTGGGGGCTATGTAATTTCCCAATGATAACTATATAATATTTTATGAATAACAGTGAGGCCAGACTTCATACTTCTACTAGTTGTTTGTTTTACAGCAATATTATTGTGCATAGTGCTTTCTAAAGTCCATCAGGGCAGGACTCTACCCAGAGACACTTGCAATCTGAAATTCAGCTCAGAGAAAATAACAGAAGGAGGGGAATGGAAGTATTGTTGCAGTTTAGTCATTTAGTCATGTCCGACTCTTCGTGACCCCATGGACCAGAGCACGCCAGGCACTCCTGTCTTCCACTGCCGAGTTAAATGCAGGAAGAATGTGCACTTATTCGAATTACAACACAAATAGAAACTAGGGTATTGTATCAAGTGTTTCATGGTGAGCGGAGTGAGTTTTGAGGAGGGATTTGTGAGATATAAGAGGATGGCATCGTGGTAGTTTTGGGGGAGTAAGTTCCAAGTACTCCCATCTTTTTAATAGTTCTCCACATTGCATCTGTGATGGTAGGGAATCCAGAATGGAACTGCCACAGTTTGTTGTTGAAAAAAATCTTTCTTATCATGTAATTTCCTGCTAAAAATCACCCTCCTTTTAAACCCACTTTTTACCCCTAGTTTAAAACAAAATGTATCAGAACAGCCTGTGTCCTCAAATGTTTTTACTACCACCTGCAGCTTTAAAGGGAAGGGTGATTCTCATTAAGAAAATGGCAGTAAGGGAAAGTGTTGGTTCCCTTAAGCCTCTTGCTTCCCCAACCCAGATCAGGTGCCGCATTTGGCAGCTATTTCTTAAAACCATAAAGTGGCAGATTCATTCATCTCCATCATAAGGTTTGCATTTGCCTATAGCCTTCTCCTTAGAGGGAAACTATAATATAAGAAGAGGCTGCTGGATCAGGCCAATGGTCCATCTAGTCCAGCATCCTGTTCTCACAATGGCTAATCAGATGTTTGTGGCAAACCCACCAAGCCGGATTCAGTCTATAACACTCTTCCCTCGTGTGGTTTCTAGCAACTGGTATTCAGAGGTATTATTGCCTCTGATCATGGAGGCTAAGCATGACTATCAAGGTTGTTGTTGTTGTTTAGTCGTGTCCGACTCTTCGTGACCCCATGGACCAGAGCACACCAGGCACTTCTGTCTTCCACTGCCTCCTGCAGTTTAGTTAAATTCAAGCTGGTAGCTTCGAGAACACTGTCCAACCATCTTGTCCTCTGTCGTCCCCTTCTCCTTGTGCCCTCCATCTTTCCCAACATCAGGGTCTTTTCCAGGGAGTCTTCTCTTCTCATGAGGTGACCAAAGTATTGGAGTCTCAGCTTCAGGATCTGTCCTTCCAGTGAACACTCAGGGCTGATTTCCTTAAGAATGGATACGTTTGATCTTCTTGCAGTCCATGGGACTCTCAAGAGTCTCCTCCAGCACCACTATCAAGGTTAGTTGCTCTCAAAGCCATGAGCTGGGATTGATCCTCTGCATATCATCTATCTGAAATCATTTTCCATTTAAACCAACGGGCATCAAAAGTGCTTATCTTTGTCTGGATCATGCCAAAGCTCATATTCAAAATTAACAACTAGGTGATGAAACTATCTAGCAGTTAACTGTGGTAATGAGTCCCAGCCACAGCTGATACTAAGTGACACAGAAACAGGCATTTTATCAGTCTGTATTGTAAGAGAGATTGGCTTTCTTCCCATGTCTCCCTTACAAATTCCGTAATAAATAGTCTGATCATTTTGAGTGACATTTAGGATCTTTATTGGGAAAGACATTTTCAAATGTATCTGTCTTTTGTCTGGTTTATATCTGACATTTATAACAACCAGCTATTACCTCTCTAAAGCCTGCATCTGAAGTGCTCCCGTCTCTTCATTTCCCCCCCGTGCTGCATAATGGTGACATTTCCAAGTTTTCTTTCTTCTGTCTAGGCTTCTCTCTCTCTTTTCCTTTTCTTTCTCTTTCTCTCTCCCCTCTCCTCGTACAATCATTACATCATCTTTAAACCTATTTCAGAGTTTCACAACCTGCACAAAAATGAGTGTCTCATGCCAAATCTCTCATTGATTGGTCCTTCCCATATGTTATAGAGTGATCCTTTGGACAGGTCATTCATGTCCACCAAATAAATAAATAAATGGCCTGTGATCTTTCTGTCATCTGCCTTTTCTTTCCTCTTGGCAGCAGAGTTTTAGCTGCTTCTGAGTGGCTCCGCTTTGTTTTCATATTTGTTTGGTCCAATTTATTTGTATTGCAATAAGGTCCTGCGATGCACAGTTCCATGCCTGCCTGCCAGTAGCTTTCTAACGTATCATGTGGTGTCTCTAATCCATGTGTCATTATTGTAAGCTGTGAGATGCCTGAATACTGACTTTTATCTCAGAGGGCTCTAAATGTCCTATACATCTGCCATCTGCAGATTCATCTTGGCACAGTATTGTTATGTGTTCTGAGAATGATATTTCCTGGACACAGAAATCACTTTGATCTTTTCTTGAATTGCTTCCCTACTTTTTAAACATGGAAGGCCTACTAACATCAGATAGAAGCTTCTGGCGTTTGGAAAGTTTACGACGTGTTTACAGCATAGCATGCCAAGCCTGCTTTGGATTATGCAGGTCACACATAAAGAGTGAAAGTACCCTTTGCACAAAACAACTTTCCCCTGTCTCCTTGCCCCATCCCTAAATCTGTCTTGGAGGTTCCAGCAAACAACTGGAGCAGATTTGAAGAGGGCGCAACATGTGTGGGGAGGAGAGGGGGGAAAGCTTTGTGCGCAGTGATCAGCAAACTTTTTCAGCAGGGGGCTGGTCCACTGTCCCTCAGACCTTGGGGGGGGGATGAATGAATTCCTTTGCCCCACAAATAACCCAGAGATGCATTTTAAATAAAAGGACACATTCTACTCATGTAAAAACACGTTGATTCCCAGACCATCCATAGGCCGGATTTAGAAGGCGATTGGGCCGGATCCAGCCCCCAGGCCTTAGTCTGCCTACCCATGTTCTAGGTACATGCCTGTTTTTTTTGTTTTGTTTTTAGTGACTAATTTCTAGTACAATACTAAGTTGTGGCTCACAACTTTAAAGCTTTCATTTTCAAGCCTTGTGGTGAACTTAGTATTCACACAGTTTTTATTTCTGGCTTAGATGAATCCAGACTGTTGTAGAGCTTTTTTTTTTTTTTTAGTTGCAGTTTCCCAGACACTGCTTGAGGCTGCAGTATTCTGGGTATATCCAGAAAATTCTGGACATATGGCAACGCTACATTTTATGCTCTTTTAACGGAAGACACAGAAGAGTAGATGGGGTGGCTGAAGAGACTTAGAAGTGGTCTTGTAGATTATATACCACTGCCAACAGTTCAAGTGCATGTCTTAGAGTTACTAGCCCCAAATGTCTCTTCAATATGGGGGGGGGGGCAGGGATAAGTCATCATTTCAGCCTAGAACCTTCCAAGAACAGTGTCTGTGGGTTGTGTTCAATGTTAGTCATAGAACAGACCAGTTAAAAATAATATTCTTTACTATCTTCATTTCAATGGGTCTACTAATTTGAGTAGAATTTAGCTGGATATAACCATATTAAAAATAAGAAGGATATATTTTTAATGTCTCAAAACACTCTTACACTCTCAGCAAGAATTCCACAGTGGAAATGTAAAAAACTCATTTACACTGCAAGAATCCCAAGAATCATAAATGAAACTATTCACTTCTGTACAATGTTTGAATGAGTGCTCTGCCAATATTCTAGTTCAATTCCCCCTGCAGCAACCATTTGCTCGTCGGTAGGCAAAAGGAAATCTTAATCAAAAAGAAAATGGGATGATTTTGGTGAAATTCTTAGAAGTAAGATGTAAGGTTTGGTGTCTTAGTTGATTAAAAAGTGACTGAGGTATGTGTGTGTTTAATGTTTGCTCTGTTTTGCAATCCCTGCACCTGTCTCTGGCAATCCACAGCTTTTCTGGCTGCCATGTTTCCACACACATGGCACACGGCACACTGGAGAGCAGCACAGTGATTGTAAAATAAATGAGCATATGTAGTATTTTTTACCCTTTGGCTACATTGTATTATTGAACTCCAGACTCTGACTTCCCCAGAAAATATCACAGAAATTCTTCCATCCCATGCTAAAGCGGCAAAAATAAACAAACCTGTCATATATTTCACGGAGAATGAAGAGTTTACTGAAATTAATGCATGTGGTATTGGAAAGGGTGTGGCCTAGTCTGACATGGTCTATGGATTCTGGAAGCTAAAAATGTTCTTTCATGTGAACATATGACTGAGGAGGAGGAGTATTGAACCAAACATTTTCCAGGTTTGATTTTAGCCCTGAAAGTAGTGCTTTCAGAGAGGTGATCTTTTCACAAAACCTTGATCCTTATCTTTTAATGACTGTTTGCCATTGGTCACATTGCTTCCCATTGGTGGATTTGGAATAGAGGAGGGTCCAGGGGGGTATGCACCTCCTTTTGTTGCCTCCAGTGTGCTTTGCTCAGGCTGGTCCCCAACCCAAAGGGATTTTATTATGTGCTAAGGAAACCAGCTTGGGGCATTATGGAGTGAAAAGCTGATTATGTATCCTCTTGCCTTATCAAAGTGCAAAGTCCAGGAAATAGAGGTTGTTAGACCCTTAAAATGTCCCAGTATTATGCACTCACAATTAAGCACTCCATACAGACCCCTCAGAGTGAATAGACTACAACCTTAAGTAAGTTTAAATGCTTTACTTACAGTAATCAGAGGTCTCACTCATGCATTGTACAATGCATTGCACAGCAGAAACAACACAGATAAGGTATTATTGTATCTTCAAACATGGAGTCGGGACATAGGAGCTCCAGCCTCATATGTCTTGTCAGTTACATGGAAGAAGAGGAGGAGGAGAAAGGAACAGGAAACAACCCTTGCTTCCTGCCACCCTGAAGGTGAGGGGGCATGACCTAGTCAAGCCTTCGCTAACATTTTAGAGCTCTGTGTTTCTTAACCCTTTCACTTACTACATAGCATAGATATGCATTGTTAGATTTGACTGCAAAATCTCCTGCCACTGAGTGCCTGTGCTTTGTGTGCGTGTGTTTTGTGCTGTGTGACTATAGAAACCATTGGCTATGAAGTGTTTCCTTTTTAATAACCTGAAATAGCTATTTACCTTCATCTGTGGCACTGTTCTTTCTTGAAAACAACTAAAAACTCATGATATTCTGAACTGGAGGGAGCCATGAGATGTGTGGGTGAGTGTTCTTAAAGCCCAATTGAAATTTTATTTCATCAAATATAAGACTTGGATCGAAGATTATCTCTCTCACATCTAGTGTATCCAAAACCAGCAGGACACTCTCCTCTGTACACAGATGTCTATTTAATAGCTCTGGAAACAGTATTATCACAGGTGCTCGGTGGCCAGGAATGTGTAATTGCTTATTTTCATGAAGTCTGGCACGGCCAAATTCAATATGTTATTCCTTGTATCTGCCACCCACTGTATTAAGTGTCTGCAGGCAACCATGATCTCCTATTCTCAGTCTTCCCATTAAAGTACAGCAGTATGTAAGGTGTTCAGCAGGAAGCAAAAATGGTTTTCTTATAAGTAAATGCAACTTTACCCTTGAATTTGCCTTAGAAAGCATGAGAGCTTTTGATTCAGAAGCAATTCTAGGAATTTTCTTTCAGCCCCCGCAAGTCTTTCTTGTTGGTGTGTTTGAATGGTGGCAAAACCACAGGTCAACACTAGATACATATTTTTTCACCTAAAATAAAATTTCGCATTTTGTGGTATTTTTGTCTTACTTGCATATAAGGTGCTAGTGGACACCCTAAAAAAAATCTTATCCTTTCCTTAACTGGGGAAGAGAACCTTGCTGCCACCCTCAGTTGTAGCTTAGAAGACATTCTATGGGAATATGGGAGCAGCAGCAGACATATTTTTTCTTACCATGTAGGCATGAAGGAAGTATTGGCTAATCTAAGCAGCTGAAAAATGTTAAAGCAAGAAAAAGACAGCCTTTGACCTCTGTGTAAGTAGTGTTGTAAATCTGGGAGGAATTTTAAAGGATTTTTCTGAGGAAAAATCTGGCCACACACAGGACAAGATACAGCTGTGCACAAATGGTTCATGGGACAGAAACAGACTGATCTGTCCATCCCTGGTGAGGAGAAGTGAACAAAAAGGCCAAATTGGATGCATATTTTCTCATTACAGACTTCATGTTCTAGGAGGTTTAATGGTTCCTACTAAAATGGAAACATTTTATGAACCGATTACTAGCTATTGATTTTTGCATACA
The DNA here is from genome assembly GCF_951804945.1 of Podarcis cretensis. Lineage (NCBI taxonomy): Eukaryota > Metazoa > Chordata > Lepidosauria > Squamata > Lacertidae > Podarcis > Podarcis cretensis. Next base: position 27,983,891 of record NC_137178.1, read on the forward strand.
TTTTTATTATGGCAAATTAATTGAATGCCAAAAAGTTCTGAATGCTCTAGAGCATGTCTCTCTTAAACAGCTTACATCAATAATTATTTATAATCCACTATAGGTACATCAGATCAGGAGCCTAACAGGACTGTAGTGGCATAAACCCACCATAACAAAACGGAGGCCAAAAATGTACATCCTGGATAACAATTTGCCTTTTCTCTCTTAACTTTTACAATATCAACCCCGGTTTAGCAAACTGGATGAAAAAACTTGGCAGCTAAAACAGAGGTGTTTCCACCGCTGATGAATGGTTTAAGGTACATTTCAAAGGATGGTTGTATTTCAGTTCGCACATTGTTTCAGAAAGAGCAAATTAGGTAGGTTTCTTTTTTAATTGCAAACGGAATTGAATTTCTCCTCCATCCTTACCTGCCACTAATGTACATGTTAATTTTACCTTTGAAGGCATTGTGGTTTCTTAGCATGTCGGGGGCTGATTCTATTCTACTATACTTTCCTTTTTATACACATAGGAGGCAGCTTGATACAGAGTCTGTGTTATATCCTGCAGTGCTAATTTAAAATCACTTAGTGGTATACTTGTTCTGCTGGCAAAATAGTTGTCACCAGAGCAATGCTGTTGCACAAGAGAATGCAAAAGCAGGTTGCTGGCAACTTTGTTGCACAAATGATGGTGTACTCATTTGTGCAATGAGCTTCTGTGCAGCTAGCACAACTGTTGCATTGGATTCCTCTGTTGTGCAACTTTAAAACTCACTAGCACAAAAGCCCTTGCACATGCAGACAGAAAACAGAGGATACAGCCCCATGATTATAGGTTTATGTAGCTCAGTATTGCCTATTCATTTATTTAGAATGTCTTTCCCAGTCTTTATTGCAACAGCAGTTTCAGAATGAGTAACAACTGTGCTGTAACCATTATGTGTTGTCTGTGATCACCAGCAGTGGCTTTCTAGAGTCTCAAAGATCAGTTTTTCACCAAACCTCTCTGGAGATGACAGAGGTTGAGCTTAGAACCTTTTACATGCACAAAGCAATGAGTTCTTCCTTCGAGATTCTGCCTTTCCCTTCAAGAACAGAGAAGAGACTCCGTAAAACATTAGGGCAAATGTGTGCAGTAGTTCTCATATTATGGAATAATTGTTCTTCCCCTTTAAGTCTCATTCGCAGATTTCTTTTCTTTTCCTCGTACTGCCTCAAATGGAAAATTGGACACCTACAGCTAACCTGATGCACACAGACACCATTATTTTTGTAACAGGTGTGTTGTTTTGCATTTCTTGCCCAGAGCTTTTCATAAAAGGTTTTCAGAATTTCAGCCCTGGAGCCCAGGTTGAAATTATGAGCGGAATTAAGGTGCTGATTTTTGCTCAGGATCAGCATGGCTCACCAACTTCAGGGCTGCCCAAAGAACTTTTGAATCACTCAGCCTGCCACTATTAGAGAAAGATTATGACACAAGGCTTGAAAAATAAGCTTTTCAAAATGCAAGTGTGTTGGGTACTGGGGGAGAGAATTGTTTATGATCCAGTTGAATGACATTGGGAAGCAAGGCACTGTATATCAGCCTTACATAATGAATGCAAATTGTATTTCAGGTTCCAAATGGGAAAGCATAAAAGGCTATGGAAAGCTTTAATTTATGATTTCTACAGTTTAATGCTTCACACCATTAAGTGCCCATTAAATCCTTATTTTATATGCTTCTAAGTGCATCTCCATAACCCAAATAAAAATATTGTTTTAATTCCGCCTGATACAAAATTAAACATTTTAATTAAGGAGATTTGTGATAAATAGGTTACTAGCAAAAAGTATGTTGAGGCTCAGTTGTGACATGTCACCTATATGTTTTGCAGGTTTTGTTTTGTTTATTACTGTGTTAACTGATACATGAATGATCCGTATTCGCAGATAACAGTTTTGCAGCCTGGTTTGGCTTTATATTTATATTCTAGTAAAAATAATAGAATTGTAGAGTTGGAAGGGACTCCAGTGCAGGAATATTCTGAGGAAAACTCTGAGATATTTGTGAGTAAATAGAATTCTGTTTGCACAACAGAACTTCCCCTTCCTCTCCTCTGCAAATCTGCTCCAGAGGGTGCCTCAACACCCTGGAGCAGATTTTGGGGGTCGGGGATACAGGGGAGAAGAGGGGAAACTTTCATTGTGTAATTGGCAGCCAGGTTGTGCTGGTGGAACAGCAGCACTGGATATAACCAGGGCTTTTTTCCAGCTGGAACTCGCCAGAACTCAGTTCCGGCACCTTTCAGGTGGGCGCCATTGCCACTAGAAGAGAACAAGGGAGGAGTTCGGGGTGAGTTCTGGCACCTCTTTTTCTAGAAAAATAGCACTGGATAAAACTGTATTTTTTTGAATTAACTTTTGACCTTGGAAGACAACTTAAGTAGCAGAAATGGCCCTATTTCTCCTTTTCCATACAATTCTGGAGGATATGCATTTTTGCTGCCTTTCACTTTTGTTTATCCTCACAGTCAAATTATTTTTTGATGCAAGATTATAATTGATTTTAAAGTCATCAGCACATCTTTAAGTGGCAGACAGTCAAAGAGGAGCTCTTAGGATCAGTGTTAAACGTCAATGACTTTCTAGCCTTGGTGGGATATACATGTCACAAAATTCAATACAGCCTGATAGTGACAGTAATAAATTGAAAACTCAGCAAAACACAGCCATTAGTCAACAGTGTCCAATGTCAAAAACACACGCCCAAGTGATTCGGGAGTAACATAGATTAGAATCAGAACCAAGTGGCCTGTAACAAGCAATACTGCTGATACGGAATCATCCAGATTATTCAAGCAAAGTGAACCTAATTAACAAATGTAGATCAGGTAGTGCATCAGGAATTTTGGTAAATTGCTTTAAGGTGAAAAGGATCAGGGTTTTATGGCAGAATGATGGCATAGCAGGCAGTATAAGGAATTGGGACAGAGCACAAATGGCAGGACAAAGGAGGCAGCCAGAAAGGTTGAGGCCTAGAAGCATGAATGACTGGTAGTGTGAACAGCCATTGCTAAAACCAAGGGGCAGCAGCAGTAATGACTTTCCATGCTGATATTGTTTTACTGTTTGATCGACTAGTTGATACTGTTTTATTTGCTTTTTTATGGGCTTGTTTCTTAATAGCTTATTTGCTGAGGTTTTTAAATACTGTAAACTTCTTTAGATAATTTGCCCAGAACAGCAGCTTTTAAAAACCATAAAATAAATTCATAAATAATGGCATTTTTATACAGGGGCATGGGCCAGTCACAAGTCATCTAAGAGTTGCCAGACCATGTTATACCATAAGTTTGGATAAAACTGCAATTGAAGTGGAAATGAGGCTTTGTGAGGTATTTCCTGCATGATAGTATGCTATGGTGATGCAAGGAAACCACAATGAAAAGACTGAATCCTAGTGATGCCTTGCAAACTGTGAAGAAGCACTCTCAATAACTACAGTCCTCCATCTCCCAACCAAAGTATGAAGATCTCAGAACAGTTGTTGATGTGAGAAATTTGGGGAATTGTGTGAAGGAAGAATATTGCAAGGGGCTGCCCACTGCCCATTGCCCCATTTGTTTGAGTAGAAAAGCGTCCATGCAATGAAAGCCTTGAACATCAGACAAGGCACAAGACACTCTGCACATAACTGGCTTCCACATTTGGGGCTGGGGTAGAATTACTACCCTGGTCAGATGGGCCAGTATAGTGATCTACAGGGTGGTCATTGCTACTGTTGTTTTGACTGCTTGCCTTCCCCAGGCAAGTGTAGCTTTGTGTACTGATGGGCTAAAGCTTCTAGTGTCATGACCTTTTCTCATTCCTGCCCATGCATGACATGACTTGTGTGGACTCTTCTGTAGGAAGATGTGTGGAAGAGCAAACCTTAGGACATGGACTGGAGCTGAAGTGACTTTCTGGCCTATTTCATTTTAAAATTCTCCAAGAAAAAAGCCCACAAAGCACTGTGCAGATTTCTTTTACTTTCTCTCTGTGTTAGGAACTCTATAATAACCCCCAATGAGTTTCTTGTGTAACACCCATTAGAATAATTAATAGCTAGGATTGTATAAAAATCTAGGTAGGCGTATGGTAACCACAGGCAATCTATACAACTTGAGCTGTAATTACGCATCTTTGCAACAATGCTGATTCTTAAAACTTTGTTATCCCCAAACCCTCCATACAAGAGCACACTTCAGTCCCAGTTTTTTGCAGTAATCAGGACAACCATGTTGACTGACACATGTAGGGCTATAGTTTTGATATTCCTTTTTTCTCTTTGTGTGCTGTAACATTTTCTTTGTTGAAAACCTCCTGCTGAGCGGCTAGCAGAGGCCTTCAATAATGTTTTCACAAGCAATATACCAGCTATCTCTCTTGCCCTCAGAGCTCCAGATAAAACTGGCATGGAAAGACACAGGGAAGCTCAGCCAACACTCAAGGTTGAATCAAATGGACTGGCCTGCAAACGCAGGAAACAGCCTCCAGCAATTTAGCCTTTTGACAGATGGGCCACTGGATTCAGATCTCACAGACTGACTTCCTATAAAACAGCGAGGGAAATGCTGCAAGGGAAAATACCTCTCACCTTGTTCATAAGGATCCATTTGAACCCTAGAATAGCATGGGTGGATCCAGCCCCTTCCTAGGTGGTCAGAATGCTGCATGGCATAGCCTAGGGTTTATTATGTATATGGTGTGGGAAAGGCAGGAATTGAAAACTATTAAATGGGTTTGTTATGAATCCCCAAATTCAAACCCGGAACAAGGCTGGGTCCATGCAACTTGCAGTTACCAACTTACTATCTTAAGGTCCATGTAACTTGCAGTTACCACATGGTCCATTGCAGCTCCATGGTACAGAACATGGGTATGCATGGGGGGCGGGGAGTCCCAGGTTCATTCCCTAGTATAATCACTTAAAAGGATCTCAGTTAGTAGGGCTGGGAACCCTACAGGGCATGGCATTAGTTACCGTACATCTATTCAAACATTTCCCTTTAATACAAATTAGCTTCTCTTTTTTGAAAAAAAAAATTCGGGGGAGGGTAGATTCTAATAGGATTGCATTCAAGATATGTCATAATGCAATACAGTAAGATAACAGAAACTAATTTAATTAAAAACAAAGGAGAGAGGAAACGCAGTCCTCTCTCAAAGTTAGCTCTGAACCACGGGGTGGAGCTACCTGCCCCGGCACCCAGAGCAGTGCAGGGGCGGGACTAGCCGGCCCGCCGTCCACACGTTGAGTGGGGGGGCGTTTGCTGCCTGCACTGTGAGCATCGGGGGAGGGCTGCTAGTCGCCCATGGCAGCATTGTTCCTAGCGGCCCACCACCCCGCAGCAAGCGTCCGGGGCACTGCTCGCACAGTGAGCAGGGTGGTGGCGGCGTAGCGATGTCACCTGCCCTCATGGCTGACACCCTGGTGTGCACCGCACCCCCCGCACCTGCCTTCCTCCTCCAGTGCTTAACCTTTGTTAAGTGGATCCTCTCTTCTTCTTTTTTAAGAATAATTTTTTATTAACCGACCAATCACATCAAATAAAACCAAATTACATAAATTCCAAATTACACAGCCGAATTTTAAATTTTTGTTGGGGGTATCCATATTTCAAGTTCCGAAGGGGATCCAATCAACTTCTTGCTTCTTACTGCTGTTTTAATGTCCACAAATCTAACCTTATGATGTTCACAGTACTATCCAGTCCTTTCTTATTATTTTTCCACATCTCTTGTTGTTATTTTCATATATTTTTCCTTTCTCTTTGTGACCTCTGATAGCCTCCACAAACTGGTTAGAAGATTTTGTAATCCTGCGTGGATATATATTTTTTTATCCAGTAGCCATATCCAGACGTTTTCCATATAACATCACTTCCATACATCAAAACAGTCTTAGCGTCATTAATCTTCACCAATCTGCCTCCTTTCTCAAAACCTCTGAGGAGATTTACCAGGAATGCAGTCTGAAAACAAGTCCGTTCTTCCTCCCAGCTATAAATCCTTTGGCAAGATGGTAACTCCGAATTAATTGCTGCACCATTCCAAAAGCTCTTATTGCTTCTCGATCTCCATAAAGCATACTTTTGGTTAAAGTTTATCTCCACACAGACCTTAATCATCCTGCTTGGGTCAGTTCAACCGACGATTCTAATGAGGAGGGGTTCTTGTAAATCACATAGTAGGAAAGTAAAAAAGCCCCCCCCCATTCAGTCCCGTTGTCAACATACCCATCCTTTGGTGTATCTTCGTCGTAAAATATTCCTGTTTCTCCAATCCGTCGTCTTCTTTCGCAGAAGTCACTTAAATTAGCAGACTTCACTCCCCTTCTTCACTTGAAATATGTGCATTTGCTTCTTTTGTAATTAATTATTCCAAATTGCTGCAGCTAGTGTGCGATCAGAGACAGCGTCCAGGAATGCTGAAGTCCACACGGGGGCATTCTGCCTAGGGCCCTCACCCCCTTCTTTCGAATTAGGGGGTGATTTATGGGCACAGCAGGCAAGGGCAGTGTTCCCCATTTCCTTGGGGCAACAAGGGAGGCTGCCTACTCCCATAACAGCCTCTTAATTACCCCGTGTGGGTCGGAGAGATGGTATTGTCGGCCATCTTCCAATGCGCCCCCTAGTAGACCCCTGTTAAGTGGATCCTCTCAGCTCTCACCTGGGAGCTTCCCTTTCTGCTTCCAGTCTCTACCCTGGGAGATCTTCCCTTCCCATCCTTTCCCTGCCTCTCACTCATGGTCCTTCCATCTTCATACATGTAATCCTTGGATCCCAGTAACGGTCCAGAGCAGAGGACATCAAAGGAAAACAAAAGGGGGAGAAAGAAGGTAACAAGAAGGAAATAATAGAAAAAAGAAAAAAAGGAGGAAATAAAAATAAAAAGGAGTTCTGACTTTCTGTCTGCCAAAAAAACTATTCAAAACATTTGGTCTAGGATGACATCGAACTGCTCTATTTTCTGTTAATTAATAGTTAAAAGACAAAGCGTGTTTGTACATTACTTTCCTGGCCTATAACTGATAACTAGAATATACCAGGCACATCTTAATCTATGGACATAGACCCCCCACCCCCACCCCAGGAGTTTCTCCTTTTCTTCCATTGCAACTCTGACCTCTATTGATGTGAATATAGACTGCCACACCACAAGACATGGGCATGTAAATACTTTTTAGGTTGTTTTTATTGTAGTATTGGGTTTCTTTTAGCTTGTATACTGCCTTGCAGTATTTAAAGTCTAGTCTGAAAGTATTTAAATAAATAAATGTGCACCAGGGAATGTCATGTACTCAGGGTGAGGGAACATCTAATGACATAGAATCATAGAATTATAGAATCATAGAGTTGGGAAGAGACCACAAGGGCCATCGAGTCCAACCCCCTGCCAAGCAGGAAACATAGTTTTCAAAGAAAATGTTCAGTATATTCAAGGCCACTCACCTCTTCTTCTTTTTTGTAGCATTTCACATTTTTGAGAATTCATTTTGCCATATTAAAAATGTGATGGATTTAAAACTCAGCTTTGTTTGAGATGCCTCATACAAACTTTAACTAACAGCTCAATCTTGGACTGTAAGATTAGACAGACTCCTACTTTATGTGCTGCTCATCCTGATCGCCTAAAATCTGGTCTTCAGCTGTTTATATGCACACTTGTCTGCTGCTTTCTTTTCAGGCAAATATTTGTCTCATCTTCTCAGGTAATCCTATTCCTAACACATACACACTGTGTCTGGATTTGTATTCAGTCCCCTGCTGCCCCACTGTTTACCAAAGTTCAAAACTTGGGCAAATAGCAATTTGTTTGGGCAGAATTAGTAATACCTTATTTTTGGTGGGCACAAATAACCGTGTAATTATTTTCTGAATTAAGAAATTGCCATACTATCTCAGACTCATTACATGGGCATTTCTTCTCAGCTGATGGTATTTGAAGTGTTACATGCAAATTGGTAACTAGCAACTGTAGCTATTTGTCATCGTCCCCCCTTCAATATCAGAGAAGCAGCAATTAGACACAATATATTCCGAAGGGGGGGGGGGACACACACACCTTAAAATGGCACATCTGGTACTGATATTTGTGCAACACAAATCAGGGTTGTTGTTTTTTTATTAAGCATATGTGTAACGTTCTCTTTTTTACTGTGAAAAGTGCTCAAGGATTGTTCATCCTAACATAAGAATTTACATTAAGTGCTCTGCTGGATCAATTCAGTGGCCCATCTAACTGGGAAGAAGAAGAAGAGGAAGAAGAGTTTGGATTTGAAATCCCGCCTTTCACTCCCTTTAAGGAGTCTCAAAGTGGCTAACATTCTCCTTTCCCTTCCTCCCCCACAACAAACACTCTGTGAGGTGAGTGGGGCTGAGAGACTTCACAGAAGTGTGACTGGCCCAAGGTCACCCAGCAGCTGCATGTGGAGGAGCGGAGACGCGAACCCGGTTCCCCAGATTAGGAGACTACCGCTCTTAACCACTACACCACACTGGCTCCCACTGGGAGTGGAATTTGAAGAAGTAAGGAACTTCATGCTGCACCACTGCCTATCTATGCCTAACCTATATGCTGGCTTCTCACTGCTGCTGCAAACTTCAATGATTTACATCATGGGTAGGCAAACTAAGGCCCGGGGGCTGGATCCAGCCCAATCACCTTCTAAATCCGGCCTGCGGATGGTCCGTGAATGCATCTCTGGGTTATTTGTGGGGCATAGGAATTTCATTTAGTCCGGCCCCCCACAAGGTCTGAGGGACAGTGGACTGGCCCCCTGCTGAAAAAGTTTGCTGACCCCTGGTTTACATTAATCATAGAACCAGCCTTGATCCACCCACGTCCCGTCCCCCCCAGAGAATTAAGTCCTGCAAATTTGATATGGGATACAGCGCTCATATCCACTTTCAGGCTGATGGAGCTGGCATTTGTCCTCAGACAGTTTTCTGGGTCATGTGGCCAGAATGACTACACCACTTCTGGAGCAACGGGACACCATGACGGAAGCCAGAGTGCATGGAAACGCTGTTTAACTTTCCTCCGCAGCGATACCTATTAATATACTTGCGCTGGTGTGCTTTCAAACTGCTGTGACAAAGTGACAGGAGCTCACCCTGTCATACGGATTCAAACTGCTGACCTTACGATCAGCAAGCCCAAGAGGCTTGGTGGTTTAGACCACAGTGCCACCCGCGTCCCTTGATGAACAATAGAGCAATACTAGTTTCATATTTTTTTTTACAAAGGCAAAATATTAGACCTATCCATTGAGAAGCCAACTAAAAATCTTTCTTTCTTTAAAATTTTACCCTTACTGGTTCTGTTAACTAGTGAAAACACATTGTTTTTCTGGTTTTGCTAGCTCATCTGAAACTAACATTCCTCATATGTTTTACCCAGTCACCCAACATTCCTCATATGTTTTAAAAATAGGGACCTTCCTTATAGTGAGCCAGGCTGTTAGTCCATCTAGCTAGTATCATCTACACTGAATGGGGTTTCAGACAGAGGATGTTCCCAGCCCCACCTGGAGATGCCAGGGACCTTCTGCATGCAGAGCAAATGCTATCCCATTGAGTCACGGCCCTTCCCACTGCTATGGGAAAACATTCAAATCTGTTTGAAATTTCACTTCAGATAAAATTTCAGAGGTGGCTCAGGCTCACACAAAGAGATGGAAAATATTTGCTCAGTATTTACGTACTCATAAAATAATTGCTCCTAAAATGTTAGTCATTCGTGACACGATCCTAACTGCGTTATATTTAGGAGAGCATAATGAAACAGGCTTCAGAATTTACCCTGGAGCACTTCTATTGCAATATTGGATTGGGAGCTGTAATTTGCATAAATGAAATGAATAAATAAAAAGATAGAGGTATTTTTCACTACATTTGTCACCAAACCAGTTTATCATTTAAGTAATTAACAAGATGTTGAAAATATAATTCACACATCCAATTGAAAATGAATTAATAATGCTGGTTTCTCTATATATGGTACATTTGTTTGCAAAAGAATATTTGTACAGATACACACACACACACATACAGCAGGGGTAGTCAACGTGGTGCTCTCTAAATGTTGTTGGACCACAACTCCTATTGCCCCTGAGCGATGTCTATGCTGGCTGGGGGTTATTATTATTATCTTATTAATCACCTTCTACACAAGCAATTCACATGATGTAGAATTAAAATCACAAAAAAGTTCTCTCTCTCTCTCTCTCTCTCTCTCTCACACACACACACACACACACACACACACAAAACCCAGCCAAGACATTTGAGACAAATGTAAACCAATATGAAATAGTTTTTGCCTGGCACCTAAAGATATATAATGGTAGTTCCTGGAGAACTTCCCTGGGCAGAGCATTCCGCAAATGGCAAGCCACCACAGAAAAGGCCTGTTCTCATGTTGCTACCCTCCAGACCTCTTGTGAAGTGAGCACATGAAGAAGAGCCTCATGAAGAAGCCCATCATTCCCTTCACCACTGCCCAGTGTTTGAAGCAGAAATTGCATGATATATGAATTCAAAGTTGCTTTGCTTGCTACCTAATAATGCAAAACTCTATGCCAAAGCAACAACCTTTCTCAACCCTCTTTTATGACATCATACAGTGGTTACATACGCTTCAGGTTACATACACTTCAGGTTACATACGCTTCAGGTTACAGACTCCGCTAACCCAGAAATAATGCTTCAGGTTAAGAACTTTGCTTCAGGATGAGAACAGAAATCGTGCTCCGGCGGCGCGGTGGCAACAGGAGGCCCCATTAGCTAAAGTGGTGCTTCAGGTTAAGAACAGTTTCAGGTTAAGAACAGACCTCCGGAATGAATTAAATACATAACCAGAAGTACCACTGTACTTGCAACAAAGGAAAATGGACTCCCTTCTTATAAAAACTAGTTAGAAGGAAGGATAATTTTGTTTGTCTTAAGAATATGATCCAGAACTGGAAAATATTAACCTTAAAGCAGGAAAAAAGGAATAATGAAGAACAGGATTTTTAAAATAAAAATATATTTAATAATATTTATTTATTACAGCATTTATTTGCTACCCTTCATCAAAATACCACTGGACAATATACAACAGAAAACAACACAATAACTTGGAATAATAACACTGCACAGCACAATAATAACTAAACAGCACAAAAACCTAAAACAATGATTTTAATAACTGAAGCAGTGCATTTTCATGCTCTTCGAAACAGGAAGAAAGACCTGATGTACTAGTAATAGTGATAACATAGAACACAGTTCACCTGAAGCCTGCAAGCCTAATCCATAAAACCTCAGTTGCAACAAGAGATGCGGGGGAGGGAAATCACATTTTTATCTGCCAATTTATTCCCAAGTTATTAGACCAACTGTACCATCAATGTCACACACCCTCCCTTCCTCATTTTGATGCTTTACTGAGAGAGAAATATACCTGAAGTTCTCATAGAAGTGGATATGAGTATTCACTCCCTTACACAATAAAAACTTCATAATATATCAATAGATGGCAGTAGCTGAATTCTCAACTAAGGAAAAGGCATCGTGGAAAGCCTCTTAATTGCATCCTTTTGCAGACAAAACAGATGCTCCTTTTGCTCTTAAAAATAATTTATGTGGTATCATAAACCAGGGTCAGTGTACAATTTCCCTTATTTCTTTCCTTCTTAAACCTCTTATCATCACATTTCATAATACAGCACCAATTTTGCTGTAGGCTATAAACCTCAGGACACCACAAATTCAATGTGGGATCAAAGACAAAAGGTCAGCTACATTATATGAATATTCTTATAGAAACAGAGATCCCGACTATTTACTCATTGGAAAAACTAGCTGGTTTTTGACCAAACCAATTGAGAATGCCAAAATATTATTTCCTATCTGAAAAGAAGAAACCATGCTGGGTACTACCAGGAACTTTTCCCTGTAGAATGGCTGTGAATATTTTTCAAAGCATACAACTCTATTAAAAGAAAATGCAGTGTTACACTATTTGTCAGAACAAATTTCCTATTATTAATTTAAATTAACTATGGAGGTGAAACAAATAGTGCCTTTAAACACGCAAACAAACAAACAAGCAAACTGGAAGAAAATTCCTGTTTAAAAGACACTGGAGACAGATTTACACAACCATTTCAATGTGGGGCAGTTGTGGGAAGATGCTGTATTGCCCTGAATTCTAGAATTGGTTGGTTGTTTGTATGCATCATTTTGCACTGACTCAAACCAGGATTTGGCCTTCAGGACAACACTGAGTGAGCATGAGGAAAGTCACTGACTTTCATTGTTATTTAGTTCAGAATAGGAATCTATCTGAAAACAATTTATCAAAAGATAGTCTATGCATTGTGAGTTTTTAATGGACCTACACATAGCCCATGAATAAGAAAAAAAATGAGCTCTGCACAATACTGATTTGGCTAATTTTCCAGAATTTGAAATTTTCAAATTAGATGAGAAATTTAGTTAGATCGTGCATTAGATCTATCAGCATTAGACAGACTGAACATTTATTTTACTGTTTAATAATATTTATAGAATGCTCAGTAAAAACCTTCAGTAAGAACCTTCAAGCATTTTACATGGGCTTTAAAGAAGTAAGAGGATGTGGGTGTCGCTGTGGTCAAAACCACTGAGCCTCTTGAGCTTGCCAATCAGAAGGTCAGTGGTTTGAATCCCCACAACGGCATGAGCTCCTGTTACTCGGTCCTAGCTCCTGCCAACCTAGCAGTTCGAAAGCACGCCAAAGAAAGTGCAAGTCCAGAGGGAAGGTAAACAGAGTTTCCGTGTGCTGCTCTGGTTTCGGTGTTGTGATGCACCAGAAGCGGCTTAGTCATGCTGGCCACATGACCTGGAAAAACTGTCTGTGGACAAACACCAGCTCCCTCAGCCTGTAAAGCGAGATGAGCGCCGCAATACCTGAGTCGTTTGCGACTGGATTTAACTGTCAGGGGTCCTTTACCTATTCACCTTTTAATGAAGTAACATTCAAACATGTTATCTTATTGCTGAGTTATATCCAGCTGCAGTGAATTCACTATGCTTAACACTTAACATTTCTAGCCTTTACATTTCGTTGTTCCTGCTGTAACGGGTTAGGAACCCTGCCAGGGAACTATCTGTGATCCTGATATAAAAAATCAGGGTTTCTCCTGAATCCAGTAGTGAGGTTTCAGCAAACAAAGCAATTGGTTAAGAACATAAGAAGATCCCTCCTAGATCAGACCAAAAGCTGGATCAGGCTATCCCACCCTGTATCCTGTTCTCAGAGTAGGCAACCAGTTGCCTCTGGGAAGTCCACAATCAGGACCTAAGCACAGCAGCTCTTCACCCACTTATGTTCCACACCAGCTAGTAGACAGAAGCATTGTTGGCATCTGTACAAGACACCATTCAAATGCCTTAGGCATGTCATTCTGGATTTCTGTCGGATATACTCCATAGCCTTTTCTTATTCCAAAGATGTCCCACAGGGCAATGGATTGAGATTGTTCCTCAGGGTTTACTCCTGAAGCCTTTTTAATGGATGACTATAGCTGCATGGCCAACACACACCACAATTGCCTCATTACGTAAGTCATGTAACACATGTAACTGGCTGTAATATAACATAACATTATATGTAATAAAACTGTAATTTAATTGTCATATCAAAAAATTGCAAAGCACAGTTCCTGATGGCAATAGCATATCATATTACTATTAACCTTCTACAGTGGTACATCTGGATACGAACGGGATCCGTTCCGGAGCCCCGTTCACATCCTGAAGCGAATGCAACCCGCATCTGTGCGTGTCACGATTGGCTGCTTCTGTGCATGTTCCGTTACTTCTGGGTAGCCGCAGAGCGCAACCCAAAAATGCTCACCCTGAAGCAACTTCAACCCAAGGTATGACTGTATATGTATTATTGTTGTAAATCCAAGGATTTTCAAGTCCAAAGATTGTCAAGTCCAATGATTGCAATGTACAGTTCCTGTTGGCAGTGCCATTTCATACTGATCTTCCTTCTGCATCGTCCTATGTCTTAAAAGTGTAACAAACAAAACTTCCTTCTGCATCGTCCTATCTTGAGAGTGTAACAAACGGAACTACTTAGTAACAACAAGGCAGCTGATGATAGACCAGTTCTCAGGATACACCCTTGTTTTGCCCATTGGGCTTCTTCAGCGACAAGGTTTCCAGGAGATTTTTCAGTAGGTTTTTTCAGCCAAAAGTAGTCCACAGGAACACAGAAGTTGCCAGTCAGAGACACTCCATATCAATTGACAATCTTTGCACTTGACAATCCTTGGACTTTACAACAATAATACATATAGAAGGTTAATAGTAATATGATATGTTATTGCCATCAGGAACTGTGCTTTGCAATTTTTTGATATGATGATTAAATTACAGTTTTATTACATATAATGTTATGTTACTTTACAGCCAGTTATGTGTGTGTTATAGCTGCATGGCAACAGAGGTTCAGGATCAGAGTTTTCCTTTTCCTGCATGAGCTACCTTCCCAGGTTGATGAATCCCTTCTGCCCCTCATTTCACCCTACAGCATGTGCAATAACCACTTCCTTGATGTTGGACCCACTATTAGTCTCATCTGCTCAGCCTGCCAGAACCTGTCTTTGCATGCAGGGGGTAAACAAATCCCTGACTCATTGATGGTTTAAGACCCATCAGCTATGCTCACCTGGTTTAGCCAACCAGTTGAAGCCATTTTACTATTGTGTGACTGCTGTCACATGCTGACAGCTTCTAGGAGCCACAGATGAGAGCAGAGCATAGAGTAGGTACTAAAGGTGGACAAGCTACCCCCCCAAAAAACATGGCATGTAGCCCCACCAGAGATACTGCCCCTACCCTAATATAGCATACACCATGTTCTTATTGGAAGGATAACTATACTATGTACAATATAAAAGCAATATCCATGAAAACTCTAATCTAAAACCAATAAAACAGTAAAAAAATAAACTTATAAAAACAAATAAAACAGATTTGGGAGATTCCTGAATTCTTTGAGGAAGAATCTAGGATCTAAGAACCTACCAAGGTCTCTGTGCATATACTAGCTCTTAGTTTATGTGTCTGATGAGAAATGTCTACAAACAGGTACATTTCCCATTGATCTCAATTTGCACTAAACAAGTAGTGTTTGTCTCAATTGTCACAATTTATTAACTCACAGCAGAACATTTGTACATGAAGTGTAATTTAGGCAGTCACTACTAATAATTATGAAGGAGGAAAGAAACAATGGTCTTTTAAGTCAGCATTTTCTGTTTAAATACTGAAGATTGCAAGGATGCATACTAACAAGCAAATAGCAGCTATTTTAAGTATGCTTTAAATTTACAGTACGTTGAAGCTAATTGACATTGAAATTGCAAAGCAAGTGCTTCACACATAAAAAATTAATGACTAGCAAGTTCCTTTTTTATTATGATGATCAGAAGAATTTGTTTTGTGCTAGATTGTGACCATTTCAGCCACTCACTGTTTTAAACTACTGCAATATACATTAGTCAGGGTGCTTCTATGTCCTTATGCTCCATCTAATGAGGCAAAACAACAAGCCCTTGCTTTTAAGTATTTCTATGAGCCTGTATGCTGTGAGGCAAACCCTATAGGATGCCTAAGAAAAGGGCCCCACATTCTGCCTAAAGAGCTGCGGAGGATGTTAAGTTGTGAGTCTTCTGCCTAATCATGGCAGGTCTTCAACAAGTAGGACTGGGTCTTCCCATCTTGTGACTGGAAGAAAAAGAGGGGCCTGTGAAAATCTGGTCACATAGAAGTAAGAAGTTCTTCCTTTATGTTTATTTATTTAAACAATGGAAAATCATAAATGATATTGAATATTAAAAGAATTATCCACAAAGATTAGTATAATATCCATACTTTATTATATTTTTTTAAAATATAATACTTAAGTAGCTTAAAACTGCAAATTAATTATTGCAGCATATTGCATGTTATTTGTTGTTCCAATACATTATAAGGTCACCTGCTTCCATTACACAATAGCTGGTGTGCATCCCACACTTTCCCCCTAGTGAATACCCTCCAGCAGTTCCTTGTTGTAGCATCAGTTGAGTACAGTCTTAGGCCTTACACTTCAGTTTGTCAGCCCCTTAGGTTCCTTCCCAGCATCATCTCCCTGTCTCATCTGGCTGGAGGAATGTCTCCCAGCCATTCTCTACCAGAATGCCATCCTGGCCAGGGTCTTGATCTTCCATCCATTCAGGAGGAAGTGCAGGGGGCAGGGCCGAGATTACTGTTTATAGTCAACAAAATTCAAACATGCAAATAGGCAGAGGCCAATAAGAGAGAATTGGTCCATGGCTGCTGCTGTCCCCCTAGTCCTTAACTGAGCATTGAGTGTACATTGCCCTTACATTTAAGTCATTTGGAGGGTTCCTGCCCAGTGAAAGGTCAACACGTTCCCCAAACACAGACTATTATCTTTCCCTCCCACTGAGGTTTTTAGCAGTTGAGTAAGTGTTTTCCCCAGAAAGATGGATACAAAACTTACACAGAATGCTATCATGGTCATAGGGCACCACCATGTTATAAAACAGAATCTGGGGTGGGGGTGGGGAAACCTTCTATTGTAAATATCAAACATAATAAAATCACCCACTTTATTAAAGAGCTAGATGATGAGGCTAAGCCACAGACAATCAGGGTCATTTTGTATGGGTTTCTCTGTTTCATAAGTCTGTTGCATTAGACCCATGGGATTTCTCTTAGATCAGTTTAACTGTATAAACCAGTAAGGCTTTCCACTTGGGGGGGGGGGGTTATATACAACAAGAAGAAAACTCTAGCCAAATTGCTACTTTTAAATTCCAGTGCTCACAGCTGTCTGCAAGATAGGAAATAACCCACATGCTTTGTTTTAGTGGCACTACATAAAACTGGATGACTTGCTGCTAGACAACTCTGCTCCCTTAATTTCCAATGCTGTAAAGTCATTTAGGGAGGCATCATGTCTTATAGCACTGTTCACATATTACCTTTTACTAGTGCAGCGCCAGAAATTTCTCCTGTGTTTTTTCAACCATGTTCCACCAGTTAACAAGAAACAAAATTACATCAAAGGGGAGAGTTTGGTACGGGTGTAAAATTCACAGGGGCTGGGTTCAGGGTTTCTGTTGCGATTATCTAACTTTCCAGATGGTCAAGGGGTGAGTATTCCCACTAGTGAGCCACCCCAACAACCAACAACCAACTGCAAAACTGTATCCTTTTTCATACGTCTAAGCAGGACTTTTTTCAGGGGGAACTCACCATAACTCAGTTCCGGCACCTCTCAGGTGGGTGCCATTGCCATTATAAGAGAACAAGGGAGGTGTTCGTGGTGAGTTCTGGCACCTCTTTCCCTAGAAAAATAGTACTGCTTCTAAGTCATTTTTCTCCCTCCCTCCCTGCTCACCTTTGTTTTTCGTGCTCCAACAACGGGGAAGGGAGTGGAAGGTCTCCCTCTTCCTTCGTGCTATGATGGCTGCTGCACTGTTATAGTAACCTACCACATGCAAGAAACACTGGGAAATTTTATTCTCCCAGTTCAACCATCACATGCCATTTAAGGATACAGGGGAAGGTGAAAGAGAAACTGAGAGCACATTTAAATTTCTCTCCAATTAAGATTTCATACCAAGCTAGAGAAAAACATTTGGATCATAATACTTATTTTATACGGAAGAATTACAAATTATGATTTGGAGCAGCATCATTTGTTATTACCTGTTTGTTTAGCTAGAGTGAAATTGTGAGTTGTCTTATGATACTGCTTTGGGGGAGTAACCATTATTGGTACTGTACTGTGCTATCACTGCGATTCCGATAATCAATTCACTGAGTCTGTTTGGCTTTGTTTAATGCATCCTTATCTTCTAGCCTGTTACTATAAGAAAGAAGCATAGAGATTTCTCTATGTAAGTAAAGGTCAAAAAGCAAAACAAAACACGACTTTCGGGTTAGCGCCATCGGCAATGGCGGAATTCCTCTGATCCAGAGGAACCCACTCCGTGAAAATTGGGTCTTGCCACCGCGGCTAAGGCGGAGACCCTTTAAAAATCCCAGGCGGAGGAAGCCTGGGAACGTGGGATTCGGCTGACACCAGGAGCGCCCCCCCTACACGCAAGGAAACCCCTTTTTCGGGGACCTGAAGCGACGTGGGGTGAGTGGCGCGGTGTTTTGAATCAACCGCTATTTTTACGGAGTGAAGCCGCACAGCCGTTGCCGGAGAGCGCTGACTTTTTCCTGGGGACAATTGGACTCTAAACAAGTACCCGTGAGTAGAACGGAAAATTGGGCTAAGAAACACTTTAATTTGGCACTCAGCGGGAAGGTCCTAAACAGGAAGTCCGCCTTCCGCTTTTGTAAATAGTCTGAAGCAAAAATCGTGCAAGCCAAAGTCTGGAAAGTTGTACATAAAGGTTTTTAATTCCTCCTGTTTTGATCATCTAAACCCCTCTTGGAAGCAGGAGTAAAGAGGGGAAATTTGACTGTTCAAGCCTGCAGGAGAGAGAGAGTAAAGAAAGATAAATTTCCACCATCTCAAACCTGGGAACGGGGTGTCAGAGACGGAGATTTTTGGTGAAGTTCATTGACTGTGAATGGAACATCTTTTGACAGTTAGTTGAAGAAGAGAAACAAATTGATTCCAATGTTGCCTTTTGCATTTAAAAGAAACAAAAAATCTGAAAAATGAAAGTAATTTTTCTTTGTTGGATCTGCTTTTAAAAGATGGATACAAATAGAAATTGCCTCCTCTAGAGGGAGCTTGTTAAATTGTTGCTGGAGTCGTTCTGGGGATTTTACAGCTGTGGAGATTAGGATCATGGGAGCAGACTGTGACCTTGTACAAAAATGTGTTTGGAAGAAGTTTTGGTGCTTGCTTTTTGCAAGACAAGCGCTTTGTTGGAGCAG
This sequence comes from Podarcis cretensis, assembly GCF_951804945.1. Classification (NCBI taxonomy): domain Eukaryota; kingdom Metazoa; phylum Chordata; class Lepidosauria; order Squamata; family Lacertidae; genus Podarcis; species Podarcis cretensis. The sequence goes on from NC_137178.1 coordinate 28,002,856, forward strand.
ATGCATGAGAAGATGGATTTGATGACTGTTGCAGTCAGAAACTTTAGACAAACAGTGAATATGTATACAGAAACCATCCAGGAGCCAACTCAGGAATCTGTTTTGATAGAGCAAGTGCAAACGCAGAAGATAATGGAGGAGGCTGCTATTGAACCTCAAGTAACACAAATGGAGAGGCCCGAGGCCCTACAGGAGCATAAGCTATTGTTGTTGAAGGCTGAATTTGAAGTGGGCCGGGGGGGCGGTCTGGAGTTGTGGGGCCCCTTAAGTTTGGAGGGACTTTGAAACATCCTTTTAAATATTTTCTGGACTACACTGTTGACTGTGGGGAATGGGACTGTGGGGAATGGGCCGATCTGCTGAGGAGAGATGGAGATATTTTTGAGTTGGAACATCCCTGAGACCTACTCCTCAATGAGAAAGGAAAGAAATTAAGAAAGAGATCTACAAAAGACAAGGTAAAGTGCAAGTACAAACAAGAAAAAGACCTGCAGAAGGGACATGGAAAAGACTTAAGAGCCTCGGATATAAGATCACCAGGTTGATGGACTAGATGGAATGGACAGTAAGGACTGACATAACCCGAGACCAGGAAGAAGAGACGCTGGAGGAAGATTGGAAGAAAACTTTTAAAAATTTATTTTGGGAATTAGTGTAAAATTAATGAGTATTAGGAAAAATGTTGGAATGAAAATATTTGGCTTTAGCAGAAATGTTATAAGGAATTATGTATAAATAAATATTAAGTTTTAAGTCTTAAGGTATTTTTGGGAAGATAAGGTTAAAATAAACTAAGGTAAACTGAATGACAGAATATAGTGAAAGATGGAAAGGATTTGCTGAGTTAATTAATAGGTTAGACAGTTAAGACAAACTATTAAAAAAATTGAGAAGGATGGAAAGAATTTGCTGAAATAAATAACTAAACTAGAATACAAAAAGGGAGGTGTGAGGAGGTCGATGAAACAAGTTAATGAAAGATAAAGATATGGAATATTGTGTTTTTATTGTTATTGTTGTATTGATTTTTATGTTTTTTTTTCTTTCCCCCCTCTTTTAAGTATTGTTATATATGCTTTGAAAATTTTCTTTTGTTGTTGTTGCTTTCTTCTTTTTTCTTTCTCTGTAATTTCTGAAACTTCTAATAAATATAATTTAAAAAAGAAAAGAAAAGAAAGCAAAACAAAACACATAGGCTTCATGGACTGAAACAAGATAATGCCATGATCTGCACTGAGAATGCATATGCAGGAAACGTATGAATAAAACCAAACATTGTGTGGTTTTCCATTCATCTGGTTTTCATAGGAATGGGGATAGTGTGTGTGTGTGTGTGTGTGTGAGAGAGAGAGAGAGAGAGAGAGAGAGAGAGAAGAATCCTCAAATCTTTAATGACAACACAATGCATTTTGAATTAAGTGAGGGAAGGCACACAAGTTCATTTTTCCAAAAGTACAGCAAAGCTTCAAAAAAGCCCTCCAAATAATTAAAGTGACTTTACTTTCCTAAGCCAAAGGCTGCTGTTTAATCAATTCCTGTGTTATATTATCATTAGGAACAGGCAGTGATTTATAAGGCACAAAGGGTGAATGTTAGGAAAAACTGAACATGCAGTACTCCCATGGTTTTTGTAGTGAGGTAATGAGAACTCTTTTATTACCAATGGTAAAAAATGGCAAACATTATGATTTAATACTGTGGAGGGTGTTTTATAACCATATATCATTCTTTGAATCAACCAAACACTTCTCCCCTTCTCTGTCACATACTATGAACTCAAGGCTGCCGCTTTATTTTGTGCAATAATGGCTGTTCTTGCCGCTGTGATCCACAGTATTTTTTTCCCAAGACTGCTGATTGTTTCTGCTCAAAATTACTTACTTCACAGTTCATGTTTACTCAAAAGTAAGTCCTACTGTGTTCATTATTAGGACTTACACCTAGGAATGTGTGCATAAGATTGCAGCTTCAGTTACTCAGAAGCAAATGTGAGAATTAGCATGACTGAGCCCTCAGTCTTTCTAAAAAAATCCTTTTTTTTGGGGGGGGGAGAAAATTTGAAACGTGGCTAGCATGAAAATCCTTGGAACCACCTATCTGAAAGCTAGCAGAGTTAATCCCCTTTGTGGGGGCTACAGTGTCTCCAGCTATTCCCCCCATGTGAAAAAACCAAAAAGTTAGGTTCATTTTAAATTTCAAACATTATAAATTTTAAAAGTGGCTAGTATGAAACCCCATGACTACAATGTCTCTAAATTTCATGCCTCTGTGTGAGAAAAAGAAACTTATGGTTGCTTTGGTTTTGTGATGCAAATCAAGGAGATTTCTGCAGAACTATTTTTTCTGGATCACAATCAAGACCTGGGACAGGTCTGATTTGGTCTGGATCAGTTGAGAGTAAATTAGGTTTAATCTTGATTTACAAATCAGATGTGGGTGGTTCATTGTCATAATAAACATACAACTTTCACACAAGAGAGACGTAATCATCTCAGGACCAGCCTGAGATATTTTGACACCTGAAGTGGACCCCAAAATGGTGCCGTCCCTCCCCACCAGGAAAGAAGGGGTGAGGAAAGATCTACATCAGGCTGGAACAAAGCGGAAGAAAGATCAGGCAGCAGTTCCAGTGGATCCTGCTATCTTAAACTGTCACCTCACCTTGCCTCATGGGTGGACCTTCTTTCTTTGGCGATCACTCATAGCCAAGTAAGATTGTCTTCCATAAACATGTTTTAAAAAATGAGTCCATAAGTGACTGTGGAGGCCAATTCTGGATCCACACATCCTTCCACAGTGGGGACATAGGTTTCCGGGTGGGAGCTGATCATGGTGAGGGTTTGCCGAGAGTGTCTTCCTCTTAGCACGTTTCTCCCTTTCATCCTAAGTTCAAGCATCTTCAAAACCCATGACACCTTTGATAAAGGTTGTTCTCCAATTGGAGCGCTCACGGGCCAGTGTTTCCCAGTTGTTGGTGTTCTTAAGAACACAAGAGTTTGAGCTAAGCTCCAAGGGCAAGCTTAGAATGAGTCAAGATATAAGCATTTCCTATTCACATTGTGCTAATATTATCTCTCATACTGTAGATCCTTCTGCACAGTTTAATTAACAGATTTTTATATACTGACGAATTTCTCAGGATGTGCTGCCATTCCCACAATACAATATTGATGCTCACTACACTTATCCTAAAGCGAGCAAGGACTCAACCCATTCTTGAGCTACTAATTTGGCATTACCTGTACAGTGGTATCTCAGGTTAAGTACTTAATTCGTTCCGGAGGTCCGTTCTTAACCTGAAATTGTTCTTAACCTGAAGCACCACTTTAGCTAATGGGACCTCCTGCTGCTGCCGCGCCAGCAGAGCACGATTTCTGTTCTCATCCTGAAGCAAAGTTCTTAACCTGAAGCACTATTTCTAGGTTAACAGAGTCTGTAACCTGAAGCGTATGTAACCCGAGGTACCACTGTATTGATCACAAACATCCATCCATTCATTCTTTGTGTACTTCCTTCTTTCTGTGCCCTGCTTCTTGAGTTAACAGGTCCCCAAAGTAGTAAAGAAGGTGCTTTAGACATAATAACTTTCAGCAGCAATACAATGATCAAACCAGAAGTTCCAACCGTTTAGGGGCATAGGGTGCTGCTTTATACTGAGTCTGAACATTGGTCGATCTAGTTCAGTATTCTTCACACTGATTGGAAGCAGTCCTCCAAAGTTTCAGACAGGAGACATTGCCAGCTCTACCTGGAGATACCTGGGATGTTTTGCATCCAAAGCAGATGCTCTACCCAGCCCAGAAACCTAACAAAATGTTACCACTCTCTTAAAATACCAAAGGAACAGATGTGGTAGCTGTACTTTAGGAGAGAACTCAGTGCCCAAGAGGCCACCCTTTTCCTATAGCCACTCTCACTGTTAACATGGGATGCCCAGCCACCTCTACTCCACATACCCATGTAGTTTTTCCTGGTAAAAGGGAAAATGATTAGCACATGTATATTGGTCAATGCTTTAAATGGGGCTTAAGAAGCCTCCGTAAAACAGGTGTGCTTGCAAAAGTCTAAATAAAATCATCACTGTCGCCATCCTCATCTTTTATTTAGTAACCTCATGTTATTAAGCACTGTACAATTAACGTGAAAAAAGACAATTATCCACCTGGGGAGTCACAGTCTAAAAATACACATGTATCATCACAAACACAGATTCTTCCCTAACACTGAAGGAAAAGAAGAAGAAATGCAGATCTCCATTGTCTGTGTACTTGACCCTCTCTTTCAGGATCAGAAGAGGAGGGGTATCAAAGTCCATTTTGTATTTCATGGGATTTAATGAATCCACAGACCAACAGAACAATTTAGGGACTTAATTACATTCTTGCATGCATCAGTGGTTAAAGAAAAGAGATAATTTCTTAAAGAAGCATATTCCTTCCTTATTAATGGAGATATGAATCTTCTAGTTCAATCATCCACAAAGGAGTGACAATATTAAGTAGGAGTTATGTAGTCCAGTGTTTTAGTATGTAGCTAGCCAATACTGGAGGTGGCAGCTTTAGAAGAATAAAGGATAGCAATTAAACAATGCTAATAGCAGATTGTGTTTTCATATAATTTATTACTCTTTTATGTTTGTTTGCTTTTAAAAAAATCATGATATGCATATGACTTTCATCCTTATTTTGCTGTCCAATGGCAAGAAGAAGTGGTTTTATTAGGTAATCATAGAAATGAAGGTAAATAGAGCAAAAGGGCCAGAATACAAAGTAGAGGAATAAAAAAACTCCAACAGCTAATATTGGAGTAAATCCCTGGATGATTTAACCATCCTAGGACCACCTGTATGAAGAGCAGAAACACCTACAGTGTCTTATCAGCTCAAGGTCCCTGTGGGAGGCCAAGTGGGTCCAGCATCATTTTTGTCTGAATGAGGACTGTTGAATTAATTTCAGAAAATCTGAATGGCATTTGAAGGTAACTAAGCACTGGGCGAAGGAAATTGTTATGCGAGTGCCAGCACAAAATACCTAGTTAGGTTGATTGTAAATTATGTGTTGTAGCATCTTTGATGCTGTGACAAAGGAGGTGTGACAGTTGAAGAGTAAAGGAGTAGAAATCAAAGATTAAAAAAACTTTGAACAGACTGGTGCCTAAATAATTAATTAGAACTATAAAAAAACAAAAAAAGGAGTGAAGCAGAAGTAATTGTTGACACTGATATTTAACAAATATAGGATTCCTCTCCCCCTCTCCCAAATCACAATTGGGGCTTCTAAGAGCATGTTGCTATCATAGCAAGCATTTCTTGGAACTACATGTTCTGAATGTTCCATGGTTGTTGTTTTTTTGGTTTTTTTTGGGGGGGTTGTATGGTGACAGTTACTGAATAATTAGGTTATCCTTTATAACTGGAATTTATTTTTAAAATGTGAATGTGTGAGCTCTCAGCAAAGAATGTGACTGTCTGTTTCACCAGGGCTGGCCTACCCATGAGACAAGGTGAAGCAAACACCACAGACAGCAAATCCACTGGGGCAGCAGATCTTGATGTCAATGTTTTTTCTCCGTTGTTCCTGATATAGATATTCCCTCACCCCTTCTTCCCTGGTGGGGAGGGGGACACCATTTTGGGGTCCACCTCAGGTGCCAAAATGTTTTGGGCCAGGCCTGGGTTTTACTCATTATTGTTATTAATGCTATTATTAATTAAATTTGTATATTGCCTATATCCACAGGTTTCAGGGAGGTTCACTCGTCCCTGCAGAAGCAGCACATTTTGCCCAAACCCATATTAGCATGTGGGACTCCCCCCCCCCCCCCGCAGGGCACTTTGCAGTCTGCTGGTATCTGGGCAGTCTTATAAACTCTTTTGGTTTTCCTTATATATCTTGAATACTATTTACACAATCAGAAATATACAAATTTGTCTTTTGAAAATCCAGGTGACAAGCTACAAATGTTTAACTCATCTTATAGTTGGTCTCCCTTAAAATTCCTCAGTTGTTTTGTCTCAAGAGGAAGTCCCAAAGTTACTTTGGATTTTATTTTGGGGGCAAATTGATGGCAACTCTACATCTGACCTTAAAGACATGTGTCATTTTTAATGACTATCGAGATTCTGTATGTTCTCACCCAGGTTGGAAAGGAGTCGTGGATTAAAGGATAGACTTGGCCTCTTGCTATCATGCCATGATGCTTGCAACACACTCCATTTAAGATGGGAAAAGCTTTGATAGCAATATTATTTGACCCCCAAGGACTCAGCTTTGCATTATGCCTTTTCAATAAAGTTGGAGCCTATTTAATATACTACTCAGCTGTCCTGGCCTTCTTTCTACTTCCTCCCTGAAATAAGTATTTCCTATACACTTCATATTTTAGGGAATAGGAGAGATGTTCCTTCTTTAAAAAACAAAAGACAAATACATTCAGAAAAACAATGGATGCGACATTTTGCCCAAAGAGATATAAAAAAGGAGCACGTGTAATTTGTTACAGAATATCATCTCAGCCAGAGCAACATCACAAAACTAGTAGAAAGGTTAATGCATTTCGGACTGGAATAAGATTTGGCAACATGCTATACAACGCTTTGATATCAAGCAGTCTTTCTTATTTGCTGCTCTATACCTAGCACAGAAGACAGGAAAGGTTCCTAAGGCAGGATTAATGCATTCTGATTTATGCCGCTTGTATCAGGCATCCTTTCATACACACCTGCTTCTGGGTCAGGGCAACATTCCTCATAAAACATTTCTGACGTGGAGCTGAGATATAAATCCTGAGCATAAAGCAAAGGGTTTAAAAAGAACATGAAAAAAGTTAATAGGTAACATAATAAGAGTTACAAACACAATCATTTCTATACGCAAGAGAACTCTACTTCTCTGCTCATACTTATCTTTCTGACCCAGTCCATGAACTAACTCCCCCTGCCCCCAACTCTCTCTCTTTTTCTCCCATTTCTTTAGCTCTGAGAATTGGGAGGGGGAAACACCATATAAATATTGATTAACTGAAGGCAAAACATATTTGGGAGGAGAAAAATATGTTCCCAATTAATTATTGGTCACGATCAAGTCCTCCAGTAATTGCAGATCTCTCCTGGAGCACAAGTTGTCCCAATTCATTTCCAAAGCAAGGAATAGTCTGCATTCACAGAATGCCTGTAGGCATGGAGTATTCTCAGAAACAGATAGGGAAAGGGAGCCTCTGCTCATACAGGGCTTTGCTTTTAGGCTAGAAAGCATATTCACTGATGCACCAGTTTTTGGTTTCATTTCATCTGGGACAGTGCTTACATTTTGTCTTCTGGTTGATACTGCCATTTTGATATCAGCCAGAATATGAATTAACTCAGTCCTGAAAAATAAGCTGGGAGCATCCATAACTTGAATTCAAGCCATGGCACCTCCATCTTGAACAGTTTTCATTCACGCTGCACCTGTAAGAAAGACTCTTAAATATTGGGACTGTGCACTGGCTCTGGGAAAATCCAGGATTCTGAACTAATTCGACCCTTGATTTAGAGTGTGGCTGGAGTGGGTTGAGGCAGCCCCAGGGTGGATCAGGTCCATCCAGACTGATCTGGGACTGTCAAAAGAGGAAGTGGTCTGGTAGCAAGGAAAGGAGTGGGGGGGGGGAGACATACATTGGCCACCTGCTTGGGTCTCCTGACTACATGTTGGTTAGGTATGATTAAACACTGTGAAAGGTTCCCAAATTTATTCACTGCCCAGATCTGGGTCAACCTCAGATCGTCTTTGGTTGGACTGCAGGTGTTCCAAAGTGCTCCAAATCGGGCTCCCCGAAAGACTGATGTATTCACAGACCTGCTGAGTACTCTTCCAATTCTTTCTTTTGTACCTTTTTCTGTTGCAATGCAGGACTCCAGAAAAATGTACCAAATTCAAAAACTTTGCATTTTGGCTACAAATTAATAATTAGGAACACACTTGGAAGTGCACTCCCAGTTTGTCCTTTGCAGCCACAGCTTCAATTTGCTTGCATCTCATGCCATTTTAAGTCAGGTACTGGAAATGGATGTGTTTTCTGCCCAAAACAGTCAGATGGGACAACCTTCAGAACAGATTATTTGTTTGATAGATTTCCTCAAGTTACTTTTGCTGGTCTAACATGGCTTCTGATGCATCAGCAGCCAGCACCAATGAACGAATAGTTCCCTCCAGTAGCATTTACTTTACTACATTAATGATTCACCCTAGAATTAAAAGATCTTACACATTCTGCAGCAGGGTCGGCAATAATCTCAACAGTGGCATGGTTCAAATTAAACTGTAGCTACCTACCCAATTAGTTCTGGTTCAGGCCATTCAGTTCATCTACTTTATCTGGCTGCTTAAGAAAAGCTTAATGCATTCGTATTTATTGCCAATTGCCCAAATTCTGTCACCTCCTGCTCAAACACTTCTGAAGCCAATTGCATAGGCAAGACGTAAGGCTGAGCATCTAACACGTCTACATGTTTATTTGCTCTCTGTCTCTCGGCACTTGAGGGCTGCTTGTTATTTCCTTGTTTCCTGCTGCAACATTTCCTACTGCCATCCTAGCTTGATGGAAATATTATGGCAACTAATGAAAACTATATGTTTAAGGGGAAATAATAGAAGCCGAAGGGAGCTTGAATGCGAGCTCCTTGCTCTGTTCACATCTTAGAAAAGGAATTAATTATACTATTCAGTGTTCCCAAAAGAAATTAGTGACTTTTATAACCTTCCCTTCTTCCCTTAAATGTTGCCATTAATGCTCGAGTGTAGGCTAGGAGCTGCTTATTGTGAATTAAAGGGAGGGGGTTTTTTGGAGAGGGGAGAAAAGAAAGGCATAGCAGTTGGTGTGGATGAATGAAAGCTTGTTTCCTGTACCAGCACAACGCAGGGAATGGCAGCAAGCTGGCTTATCAGTGTCAAAGAGTATGCTTTCATCTTTATATGCTGATGGCACCCAGTACCAATTTGCCGTGCCCAGGATTTGACTGTTATGTATTTTGCAAGTCTACTGGAAACTAATGAGCAACCAACCTTTCTGACCTTTCTGAATGGCAGGTGCCTTCTGACCTGCAAGTAAACAGCACCCTGGTTTTAATACCCAGCTCTACATTTCCTCCAGAGAAAAACAACAGACTTTTTGCCCCCCATCCATCACCATCTCATTCTGGAGATTGATTATTATTTTATTTCATTGTTCTCACTAAACACCCATAACTGACAGCCTCCTTCCCAACGAGACACATCTGCCATAGCCATTCGCTGGTTATTTCATAACGAGCTATCATTGTCCACGAATAAATGGATTTTAGCAGCCCAGCTTGTTTCAAAATAAGCAGCTGCAAGAACTGTGTGCTTCTTCAAGAGCCTCGATTGAATGCTCTTTAAAAAAAATAGTTTCTTGCTATTGCAATTGCCCTGTATGTTCAGGTCATGCATTTGGTATGTAAATTTCCCATTGCTGCTGTTTTGTTTCAAATGTTGTTTTCCAGAAAGCCGGATTCTCCAGAGGGAGCTGGAGCTCAGAAGCATGTGTTTAACATCTGGCACACTACCTAGCGCTGTGCCACATGCTTACTTAAGTAGGTGCTCCCCTGCTATCGTTATCTCCCAAATAAATCTTTTCCTAATACAAGCATTTCTTACAGAGAATTTGGCAAAAACTGCATTGACTTTCCTCCAAACTGGCTTGGGGGGGAACTGGGAGAACCCCAGAAAAGTACATGGGGGGAGAAGAGGGGGGATCATTCCATCAGGCAAGCCAAAATGCTTTTACTGACAGAGTGACTGCTGTTGTACACAACCTAGTCTGTGAGTGGTGGGAGACTCTAGGGGTTTCTGTGCACCCCCTTTCCCCAGGACTTGGTTTCTTTGGAATGCAGGCTAGTGCAGACAGTGGTGTCTTTAGGATATATGGGTTTATCGCAGATAATAATAATAATAATTTATTTATGCCCCGCCCATCTGGCTGGGTTTCCTCAGCCACTCTGGGCGGCTTCCAACAGAATATTAAACATTAAAAGCTTCCCTAAACAGGGCTGCCTTCAGATGTCTTCTAAAAGTCTGGTGGTGGTTGTTCTCTTTGACATCTGGTAGGAGGGTGTTCCACAGGGCGGGTGCCACTACTGAGAAGGCCCTCTGCCTGGTTCCCTGTAACTTGGCTTCTCACTGCGAGGGAACCGCCAGAAAGCCCTGGGCGCTGGACCTCAGTGTCTGGGCAGAACAATGGGGGAGATATGTACAACCTGAGCATGAGATGGAAGGGCTCACAGCATTAACAGAGCTTTCCTACCCACTGGGTACCTAATGGGAAGAGAACCATCAATGTTGGAGGCAACATACCTAGGGATTCCAGTTACTGAGGATCACAAGTGGGGGAGAAAGCAGGGTTTTGTGCTCATGTCCTCTTTGCGGGCTTCTCATAGGCCCTTGATTAGGTGGGTTTTTAGTCCAAGCCAGCAGGGCTCTTCTTACATCTTTAGATAGTAAAGCAACATCTGAAGATCCCAGGCACTCCTCCCCGATGTAAGTGCATTGGCAGCAGAACCCTAAACGTTTTAACTCAGAAGTAATGCTTATGTCATCCAGTGCTTTAGGATTATGACCTCAATATAGCAGACTCATTATGAGATTACATGCATATAAATAAAGTTCTCAGCAGCTCCAGTTCCTAGTAGGAATCAGTGCTGTGCTCTTCCAGCACAGTAGCTATCTCAATTTTCACTTTCACAGTCAACAAGTTTGTTTCTAAGAGCTTGGCAGAAGGCAATAACAGAAGCAGGCATACCCTCCTGTCTCTTTATGCTGTTCTTCTGAAGCTGGCAGGAATACAAAGCATGGGGCCTGGCATGGATGCTGCACATGTCTTAACAACTGAATGCAGCCCTAGGGTGGGAGACTTTTAGCTATTAATATTGGTGCCCCCCCAATATGCTTTTATACAATATGACATTTATGGCAGTGGTCTTGACTTTGGCACACTCATCCTTGGCTGCCTCTTAAATTTCATTAAAAGTATAATGTATTCCAACTTCAGTGTGCTGTGATTTAAAGTGACATCAAATAATCTGCTTGGTGTGGAACTATTTTCAGCATCGTGTGCGTTCAAAGTTTCTATTTGTTTCCAAACCCTTTCACTACCTCATTCTCAATGAGTTTTTGACTCAAAAAATGCTCTAGGGCTGAAATCTTTTACATATACTTGGGAGGGGGAGGTAATACAAACCCAGGATCCACTAGGATGAGTGGGTTAAGATCTGGTGGATCTTTGGCTCTGCCTGCTGAAGCCTGGCTTAGCCAGGGCTAACTGACATAAATCCCCAACCCCAGTTCCGGCAGAGATACACCAGATTAGGCCAGTGTAAGTCCTCCCCTCACCCAAAAAGGGTGTGTGGGGAGGGGTAAGTGGTGGAGGGGAAACCAGACTGAGCAGGACATATGCTGTATCCTAACTCTCTTCATCTCTGTCACATGACCTGCCTGTTGGGATTCAGTCAAGGAACCGGGGGCAATTGGCAGGCCCCTAGCTGGCTCCAGCCCACTCTATGCAACTGGCATAAATCATGCTGGCCTCCCATAGTTAGGATTGCTCCCATACATGGGAGTAAATCCCACCAATCATAGTGGGACTTACTTCTGAGAAAACATGCACTGAGCAACTATGCTATTCTTAAGTTACAGAGACCCATCTGGCCTCAGTTAGAAGTCGGGCATTTAGTGCTGCCAGTCCCGTGCTGTGGAACATTCTTCCACCATCAGAGACTTGGCAGGCCCCACAGACCCTCCATGTGTCCCTATTTTCCAGGGACATCCCTGATTTAGATCCCTGAATGTCCTACTTTTCCTTAGGATGTCCCTATTTTCATTGGAGAAGTGTTGGAGGGCATGAAGTTATCTGAGCCCCCAAGGTGTCTGAAGGTAATCCTGTATAGGGAAGGTTTTTTTTGAATGTTTAATATTTTATTATGTTTTTTTTTTTTTTTAAATATGCTGGGAGCTGCCCAGAGTGCCTGGGTCAACCCAGTAAGATGTGTGGGGTATAAATAGTAAAATTATAATGACCGCTCCCCGCCTAAAACGGGGGGCACCCTTTGCGTGGACGCGTGCAACCCCTAGATCTGGAGTAGCTCCAACAGCATAGGCTTGGCTTTGCCTTCCCTCAGGTGGGATACCTGGAGGTCTCCGCCTACCTCAGTCAGTTGTCCAATCCCACCTGGGGGGAAGCGTTGCCAAGGAGACCAGGCCAGGTAGGGGAGGGATTACCTGCCCACACAATAGAGGGAGGATCTTACCTGGGAATCCTCACTTGGCTCCAGAGCTTCTCCCACCCTACCCACCCTCAGTTAATGTCTTATTTTGCAGGTTAACTTTTATTCACAGGTTTTGCAGGTTAACTTTTCTTCACAGGTATGTGGGCGCTGCTACGTTAAGGTCGCTGTTAAAGGGCTGGAAAGGAATTTCCCTGCATTGGCAGGTTTCACCTTTCCCGTAGCAAAACATCACAACTTTGGCGGTATCAGGCCTTGGGCGGAATCCTTTAGTCCATCTTCCTCTTTGCGGCGGCAATACCAGGGTTCCCCGTTAAAGGGGTTTCTGAAGGGAGGCTTTGACCGTACGCCGAAAGGTCATCATTGCTCTTCCCTGCGGCGGCGGCGTAACGGGGGCGGCTATCTCTGCTTGAACATATGTTCTCCAGAGCCGGCCTATCCCCCCCCCCACACACACACTGGATAACCCTGATGCTCCCTAGGTCCCCGGCTGGGGACTGGGGAGGGAGAACACCCAATGCCTGAGCCAAGGTCTACCCACATTTGAAATTTAATAAAGTTGTGGCCAATTTAATCCCATAGCACGTTGTCCTGAGTCGTTATTCCACATGACGGGGGGGACCGCGCGGGATCTGGGGACTCTGCCTGTCCACGCAATTATGGAATGGGACATCCCTATTTTCATTGGAGAAATGTTGCAGGGTATGGGCCCCATTGCTTTTGACTTCCTTAGAGCTGTTTAATCTTTATTTTTGATTAGTCAATCACCTTAATGATTATCTGGTTGTTTTTTTTAATAGTGATTTATGTTTTACTGGTGCACTCTAGTCTGATATCTTATGATACGGTGGCACAGAAACAGTTTTATAAACAATAAATCAGAGCCACAGATACCGCTGAGCTGAAATTTCCCAGAAGACATTTTTCAGAGAAAATTTCTTAGAATTGTCATTTTCTCATACACAGAAAAGGCCAATTTGCAGCACTTTATCCAAATATACTCCAGCATTTTCTGTGGTGGCTGCCTCTCCATGACCAATAATGATGCTGTTGTCTGTGGCATTGTGGGGGATGCAAAAATACTGGCTAGGGTTGTTGTTGTATTTTTTTTTAACAACAACAACAACAACAACAGCCAAAAATAGACAAGCAAAACTTAGGAAAACAGAAAGAAGCCAGACAACTGCCTTTGCTATTGGTGGGCCCACTCTGATAAACTGATGTAGAATTTTTCTTCCCCTTTTGTTAGATCATTCCAGTATTTTCTTTCTACAACTGGATTGAGAATTATGAGAGACCCTTTTCACACACTTCTGGTTACAGGGTTTGCTGTGAACTCTCAGTGTATCAAGGCCTAAGGCAAAGTCTATGTTAGGGACAGAATTACCTGACCATTACCTTTGGCACTATATTTTTTCCACTAATAATTCACAAAGATGCTGTCTGCGTATTCTCGCAATTGCAGTCTCTTTATGAAGCAGCAATTTCGCCATCGGGAAATCACCCCCCCCCCTTTTTAAAAAATAACCCCTTCATTATTTTTCAAGCTCAACACTGTGTGTAGAGAAAGTATTACCTCTATGACAATGCCTCAGGGGATAATTACTCAGGAAACTACAAGCTGACTGTGTTCCAGCAGATGTATTGCCAGTAGACAATACTGTTTGGTTATTTTGAGATGGGATGCAAAAATACACACCTTGGAGAGGAGGGATTGCATTTCCTAGTCACTTTGCTCTTGTCTTATTTTTCCTTAGCACTTTTTGAGACAAACTGTGAATCCTGATGTAGATATATTATTGTAAAGGCTCTTGGCTATGCACAATAAAGATTGACTGATGTACCAGTAGATATATGAATGAGATTTAAAGACATGTAGATTTGGGTAACATCAATTGGTAAACAACGTAGTAATTCTATATAATTAGTTGAGGAAAATCCAGGATTTTTCCACCAACCTGTTTTGCTCTATTGCCTGACAAACATAAGTCGATGTATGGAACCTCTATTAGAAATACCTTACAACTGTACTTCCCTTGCCAGTCTCTTTATTTTGCAGATAACTCCAGGCTATAAAGGTGTTAATTACTATTGGCATGCATCAGCTCTGTGTACCCTAAATAATGAGGCAAAATGGGGTGATTTGGTTGATGATCTCATATTCCCGTCAGATTGCACTGATTTCTTTTCTATGTTTTCTATGCTCTGCTGCCACTTCATCCAACCACCTGACGATTTTAAGAATTGCATAGTGCAAGCACTCATTGTTGGGCTCAAGTTATTGTGCTTCCTGAAGTGAGCTCTGCTTTTTAAACTATACCAAAGTTGTTTGTAACCATGAAGCAAAGGAGCCAACAGGGCTGGTTAAACCATTAGGGAGAGTGAGACTCCCACCTCATGTGGTAGGTTGTGTGAGCTACTTCATGTCAGAACATGCCTGGGGGGCACACGTAGCCCCCGGGATGAAACAAACCTCTCCAGGCTTCTTCCTTATGAAGCACAGCTTGGGACGTCCATAAATCTTCAGTCCCGGCATGCTTCCAGCGACACATATCAGATGACTATGTGCACGCCCACTAAGCAGAGTTTAGCAGAAACGAAGTGGAGCATTAGTGGGTGCATTCTAAGTATTTATTAAGCAATATATACAGCACATGGACCAGAGCCTGGCGTGCTCTGGTCCATGGAGTCACGAAGAGTTGGACACAACTAAACAATTAAACAACAACACAGCACAAAGCAAACACGGCATTTTCCCTCCTTCTGTTGGTTTCTGCTCTCTTCACTGTGCAGCGAAGTGCTTGTCACGAGGCAATGTTTACATTTCACAGTCAATTGCTGTTGGAGTTTCTCACGGGAAAGGAGACTGGATGTGACGTACACTGGTTTCCTGTTTTTCACAGTGTTCTCTCCGTGCTTTAGAGGAGAGAGGATGCTTTCTCTGCTCCGGCAGAGGCAAGATGTTTTTCTGTAATCT
Source organism: Podarcis cretensis (assembly GCF_951804945.1). Lineage (NCBI taxonomy): Eukaryota > Metazoa > Chordata > Lepidosauria > Squamata > Lacertidae > Podarcis > Podarcis cretensis. The sequence goes on from NC_137178.1 coordinate 28,018,107, forward strand.
ACCAGCTTTGAAGTGTAAATAAAGTAATATAGAGTATGTGGCACGTACTCCTCATCATTCCGCTGTGCTTGGGACACTGCAAATTCAACATTTTATGGTTATGGGCTCCAGAGGTTGGATCGGAATGCAGAGGGACGGATCGGACGATATCTCTGCGCGTCAGGATGATTGATGAGAGGTATGTTGCTCATGCTCCGGGCAGCCTGCCAGCTTCTAGTTAATGGCTTTATGGCTGGACTTTGAACTTTTAGAGCCGTTTGCCGGGCACAGGCAAAGGCTCAAAGGCACAAGCTCCTAGGCTTGGGGGAAACCGAAAGTACCTTTTAAAAGTGCCTTTGGAATGAGGTTTGAGGCAGCAGAGACGCAGCTTGTATAAAGCAGCTTGTTTAAAGCAGCAGAGATGACGCAGAAGGCTAATGCCAGAGTCATGATGGCTAGCTGCAGAAGGCTGTCTGATGCAAGTGGGGAATCTGATGCCAATCTGCCACATGCTCAGCTCAGAGTAGCCTGTGATACTGCCATGATTCAGAATGAAGCAGACCGCCAGGGTGATAGCCGCATGGGTAAGGGGGAGTCTTCACAGACGTCATCCCAGAGTGCAGTGGAACCACCAGATGGCGCCAAAGCTTTGAAGGCAGTGAAATGCTACTCGTGTGGACGTCTAGGCCATATGAAGAGGGAATGCAAATATCCCAGGGCCAAGACAGAGCAGCGCAGCGGAAGCTCACCGCGTGGAAGAGGCCGAGGCAAAGGCAAAGGTCCGGTGTCCAGGACAACGCAGCACAAGGCAATGGTCTCACGCTTCACTCCAAAGGTTGCAAAGGTCCAGAAGACATCTAGATCTTTCTTCGTTGTTGATTCAGCAGCGACCCACCACATGTGCAACGATAAGCGACTGTTCGTGTCTTTTACACCACAGGAAGGTGCAATTCACCAGGCGGATGACCACACAATCCCCAGTAAAGGCTACGGAACTGTTGTTCTTCACAGTTTGGACTTATCGATAAAAGATGTGCTTTACGTACCAGATGCCAAACATAATCTGCTCAGTGTTGGACAGCTGAATGAGCGGAAAATTGACGTTTCCTTTAAGAACAAAAGGTGCATCATCACAAAGAAAAATGATTATGTATTGCATGCTGAATATGTTGATCGTTTGTATGTTTTGTATTATGATGATGTTGTGCAGGATGAAACTTGTTGCATTGCAGGTTCTAACAAAAGTTTGCATGCAGAATGTATTCATGATTTTCATCGGAAATTTGGTCATTTGCATTTTGAGGCAGTATCTAAAATGCCTGCCTTGGTTGAAGGTATGACTATTACACCCTGCAGGTACCACATGAAGTGCAAGGCATGCGCAGCAAACAAGGTGAAAATGGCTGCGAAAGGTAAGGTGTCTAGTAGGCAAGCTACAGAACCATACCAGGTTGTTCATGCTGATTTGGTTGGACCACTAGCGCCCTTTTTGGGTGGAAACAGGTACTTCATGGTTCTCATTGATGCATTTTCCAGGTATATTTATGTGTACAATCTCAAGCAGAAATCAGAGGCTTTTCCAAGGTTCAAGGAATTCTGTGCTTGGTTGGAAAATGTGCATGGTAAGAAGATAAAAATTCTTTTCACTGATCACGGGGGGGAATTCACTTCTCAGCAGTTTGAAGCTTTTCTGTCTGAGAAAGGAATTCAACACGATTTATCTAGTCCTCGCTCGCCATGGCAGAATGGACTTTGCGAGAGGGTAAATCAAACATTGCTTCAAGGGTTAAAAACCTTGCTGCATGATGCAAATCTTCCAGAGAGTTATTGGGCTGAATCTCTCTTGTGTTTTACTTACAGTTATAATCGCAGGTTGTCTTCAGCGATTGGTTGTACCCCCTATGAGAAGATGTTTGGCAAAAAGCCATACATCAAACACATGAAAATTTTTGGTTCTGACATGTGGGTTCACTCACCACAAAGCTCCAAGTTAGACAAGCGTGGTTTGCATGGTATCTTTCTAGGTTATCAGAAAGGTTCTTACAGAATAATGATGACTGACTCTAAGACAATTAAGCTCACAAGAAGTGTTGAGTACAATGCCAAGTGGGGGGAGAATGTGGGAATTTTCCAATGTTATCCTGATGACAGTGATGAGACTGAGGATAGTCAAAAGCAGCCACAGCAACCCACACCCACTGATGAAGGTTCTGATTCTGAGTCTGAAACTGAATCGGGTGATTCAGAGGATTTCAAGAGTGTGAAAGCCTCTATGCGACCCTCTGAAAGCTCTGATCAAGAATTGGAGGAACCATTGTTCACAATAGGTCACTTTTCTCCTAAGAAGGAAGAGGAAAGTGTTGAAGACCTAAGGCTAATTCGCAGGTCACAAAGAGCCACAAAAGGCAGACCTCCAAAGAGATTTGCTGATGAGTTTGCCAAGATAGCAGTAACAGCTGTTAAAAGCTCCAAGAAGGTATTTGAACCTTCAAGTTTCCAAGAAATCCAGGATTTGGATTCAAAGGAAGCTGAGCCATGGTTAAATGCCATGAAGGCTGAGCTTGATTCCTTAGAAAGGAACAAAACATGGGAGCTTGTTCCAGTAGTTCCAGGAATGAAACTGCTTGGAAGCAAATGGGTCTTCAAAGCGAAGACTGATCAAAATGGCAAGATAGTCAGACACAAAGCCAGATTGGTAGCCAGAGGTTTTGCACAGGTACCAGGTGAAGACTATCACGAGACCTACTCACCCACAGTGAGGTATGAGAGCATTAGGCTTATGCTCAAGCTAGCTGCAGAGGAGAATCTACACATTAGTCACCACGATGTGAATACAGCTTTTCTGTACGGATCTCTAGGTGAATCTCTTTATATGCTTCCACCTGATGGCGTACAGGTAAAACAGGGATATATTTGTGCTCTGAAAAAGTCCCTTTATGGTCTCAAACAAAGTGCACGGTGTTGGCACACAAAACTCACTGAGGTATTGTTTTCTCTAGGTTTTCAGCAAGGGAAAGCTGATCCATGTGTATTTATCAAAGAGGAGGGGCAAAAGAAACTGTATTGTTTGTTTTATGTTGATGATCTTTTATTCTTTTGGAAGGATGTCACAATGTACAATAACGCCCTAGCTCAACTGAAAAAGCACTTTGACATGAAAGATCTTGGTGAGGTAAACAACTACCTATCTCTTGAAATAGAGAGAGATCAAGATGGTAACATTCTAGTACACCAGTCACAGAAAATTGCTGATGTGTTAAGCAAACTAAACCTGATGGATGCTAACCCTGTAGACACACCGATGACAACAGGTTATCAGGTAGATGACACTGAAGAAGCATTTTCTGACACTACACTGTACAGAAGTGTGCTAGGCAAGCTAAACTTTGTTGCCAGATGTTCAAGACCAGACATTGCTGTTAGCTGTAATTTGCTAAGCAGACAAGTCAACAATCCTAGTGTTAAGGATTGGAAAGCTCTGAAACGCATAGCGCGGTATTTGAAAGGCACTATGCATTACAGACTGAGATTTAACAATCAGAAGTCTGATGGTCTTGAGATATTTGCAGATGCAAGTTTTGGAAGTGACACTACAGACAGGAAAAGCACGTCTGGAGTTTGCTATATGTACAATCAGGGTCTATTTGATTGGTCATGCAAGAAGCAAACAACAGTTAGCTTAAGTACTTGTGAAGCTGAACTGAATGCACTGTCTTATTCACTCAAAGATTGTGAATGGTTGTTACAATTGTGCAAAGACATGAAAATTCCTGTCAAATGTCCAATCCAGGTTTACCAGGACAACAAAGCATGTTTGGCTTTGCTGAATTCTGAAGGTTGTAAGCAAAGCACGAAGCACTTGCAATTGAAGGTGCAACATGCTAGGGAACGTATTCAGAAGGGACTCGTAACGGTGTCCTATATGCCAGGTAATGAAATTCCTGCTGATGTATTGTCCAAGATTGTATCAAGGGATCAACACTGTACCTATGTGCAGAAGTTGGGTTTGTACTGATATTGTACGAACACGCTGCCCAGTGATGTTCACAGAAAGGGGGAGGATGTTGGTTTCTGCTCTCTTCACTGTGCAGCGAAGTGCTTGTCACAAGGCAATGTTTACATTCCACAGTCAATTGCTGTTGGAGTTTCTCACGGGAAAGGAGACTGGATGTGACGTACACTGGTTTCCTGTTTTTCACAGTGTTCTCTCCGTGCTTTAGAGGAGAGAGGATGCTTTCTCTGCTCCGGCAGAGGCAAGATGTTTTTCTGTAATCTACCAGCTTTGAAGTGTAAATAAAGTAATATAGAGTATGTGGCACGTACTCCTCATCATTCCGCTGTGCTTGGGACACTGCAAATTCAACACCTTCTTCTCCAAGAGAGAGAGAAAGTAAGTAAGTAAGTACAACAGCACAACAGAGCGGAAGAGATAAGACTGGCTTCTGTTCACACACTTTCTAAGCCTAGAAAGTAAACACAGACATGTGATGTAACCATCACACATCCAGCAACGGAGGAGTGAAATGCTAACACTTGGCCTGTCCTGCAGTCTCTAAGGCCTCATTCACAACATACATTTAAAGCACTATTATACAATTTCAACTGTCATGGCTGACCCCAAAGAATCCTGGGAACCATTGCTTGTTAAGGGTGCTGAGAATTCTTAGGAGATTATCATACAACTTTAACAGTCATTGCTTCTCCCAAAGAATTCTGGTAACTATCAGAATTGAGGAGCTGAAAGGGAGCTCATTCCCTTCATAGAGCTAACAACTCCTAGAGTTCTCCGGGAAGAGGGACTGATTGGTAAACAACTCTGAAAATTGTAGCTCTGTGAAGGCTTTGACCCAATCTTCAAAGGTTCCATAGTGCATGGGGCTGCCTTTCACAACTGTACTTAGCAAAGAATACAGATGCTTGGCTACAAATGGGGACAGACCATTGGGAACAGATATGACCAGAGCTTAAAGGGCCTAATTCACCCCAGGTCCATTTACAACCATAATTCAAAATGTTGGTGCTTACGTTTAAATCCCTACATGGTTTGAGATTTGGACACCTGAGGAAATGTTTACACCACCAGGCATCCGGAACCTCTTTGGCCTGAGGGCCACACTCTCTTCTGGGTCCTCTTCCAAAAGCTAGAGACAGAAGTGAGCAGAACAAAAAATGTTGATTTTTACTTTTTACAGTAGACCACTTTCTATGTACCCTCCTCCCTGTTTTCTATACAGACAAGCAAAAAGCATTATCAGAATTCAAGGACGCATTTCAGTTGGTCCAAAACACTCAGGGTGTGAAACAGGTCCAATGAGTGGTGTGGTCTGTGGAGAAGGGGCTGTTAGTGTCTGCCAGGGTCCTACTCGAGTGTAGGCTGAACTCCTGACAGGGGCATGGCCAAGTAAGAGATAGGCTTGTTTGCTCCTTCCTTCCTTCCTTCCTTCCTTCCTTCCTTCCTTTCTTCTTCTTCTTCTTCTTCTTCTTCTTCTTCTTCTTCTTCTTCTTCTTCTTCCTCCTCTTGTAGCAGATGTGGATTAAATATACTCTAGAATGTTTGGGTGGGAAGAGATAGTCAGGATATTTTCATTATGTCCCCAACTATTATGTTATGTTACCATAACTATTTAGATCGTATCACCAAATGAATTATTCAAGTTCTTGCAGTCTTATTTCAGGTTTGATCTAATCAGAAAAGGATTAACATTTCCCATATCTCCCTAATCCACCTGTCTTCATAATTTCCAACCTAGGCTGATTCTGACAGAAAAAAATGTTCAGCAGTTTGAAAGTATGTTAATATAGTAAATATATCTGAATTTAAGGGGTTTTCTGGAGGAATCCTTGTTTTGGTGCCCATTCCTTTTGCAAGAGAAGAGCTATGGTTCAGTGGTTGAGAGCATGTTTTGCATGCAGAAGGTCCCATAGCCACTGCCTGATATCTCTAGTTAGAGCTGAGAAATACCCATTGCTGTGTCAGCTGGGGCTGATTGGAGTTCAAAATATCTGGAGGGTACCAGGTTGATGCAGTCTGATTTAGGCAACACTGAGGTAGATGGTTTGGCTTGGTATAACACAGCTTCCAATGTCCCTAGCCCTACTTAATTTGTTTTTTAAGTCTCTGAATATTAACAATCATCATCAAAACCCTCCAGTGGCATTTGTAGGTATACTAGGTATCAGGCTGTTGCTAGAGAATAAAAGTTATGGTGACAAGGCCTTTGCTCAATATTCAAGATAGGTGAGCTGTTCCTTGACAAATTATTCCTGCACTGTATTAAGCAATTTGGTTTGATCCATAAAAGCACGTAAATGCATGCTTCGTATTAATCACTTTAGATCCATGGCAGAAAGCAAGGGCCTAATGGTCGGCTTGAGTTTACATGTCATTGGATCTAACTAAGGGTTGTTTGACACAAATGCTTAAGACCATATCTCACAACAGCTTTTGAGACAAAGAAACACTCTTTCAAGTCACTTAGCACCTGGAAATTGATGTCACCATGGTCTGAAACAAATATACTAGCAAATTTGGTTTGGTTCCATATTTAGTCATGCTTAGAGTGGACCCATTGAAGTCAATGGAACTTACATTAGTCATGACTAAGGAGTAGCTGTATAGTTAATGAATGTTTTGGGCAAAGTCCATATGATGACTTCCAATTTAGTGTTAATTGTCAAGAACAATCAAGTGGTTTGGATCCTCCAATTATTCAAAGGTGAAAATAATGAAACTCACAAATTTTAACAGCCATATTTTCACATCATAGACTCCCCATTCATCACCACTCCACTATTCCACATTGTGGAACTATCTTCTTTGAATGCTGCTATGGTATTTGAAAAAAGCTCTAGGCAGAGAAGTCTCTATTTCTGACATTAATATTTTCCACAATTCACTTCTGTAACTTTTTTTTTTTTTTTAAATGGAGTGCCCACTTGCTCAGCCGATAAACTGCATTGGAATGCTTGACTATTCAATCAAGAGCAAAAAACTTGACTGGGTTTTCAATAGTTTAACTTGAAAAGCTGAGCAGTTGAATTGGCCATGCTGTCTGGGTCCAGCAACATCGGGAGGGCCAGAAGTCACCCAGCCCTTCCATGGGCTGTCATGTGCTAATTCCTTATTTTATCTGCTTTTTACTTTCTCACTTCATTTTATCATCTTGCGTCTAATCAAGAACAGATTTGTTATAAATAGGGCTGCTTTTTAATATTTAATATCAATATACATTAATGCTAATGCATTCTTACTAGCATTCTTGTGTTTAATTGTTTGAGGTTTGCATCTGGGGGGGGGGGGGAGAACTTTGTTCTGACCCCTTTCAAATGACCTTGCAAAATCTGGCTCCAAGCTGTTACACTAACATTGGTATAAAAATGGGGAAATAATTTTACTTTACACCCTTGAGAAACAAGAGTGAAAGCAATATTCGGTTTAACTGCCCGTATGAATACTTGAAGTTGTTCTGGAGTATTTATGCAGCAGATGAGCATTGCTTGCTGTGAGACAGTTCAGGCATCCCTAATCTGGAGAGACTAGAAGCTTGTTGTATCAACCCTTGTTACAATTCAGCATCTGTAAACATTCTCAGCAATGTTTCAGCTGCAATATTCTAACAACCAAATAAATGAGCGATAAGCTATAATAAAAAAAAAGAGTTGCCTATTTTTTTTTACCTAAACCAGATTTTAAATAGAAGAAACTCACAAAATATAATGCTGATAATCAAAGTGAACAACTTTCTGCCATCTGTTCTTAATCCATTTATTTATACATCCAAATCATGTGATGAATACTTATTGAAGGACAAAAAATCATGAATGATGTTGTCAGAGCTGCCTCTAGGTCCCAGCTCACAGAGGACCAACGCTAGGCTGTCGTAATGTACAAAAGTCTTTATTGAAGTTCAATTTCCATTTCAAAGCCGCAGCGCGCAGCCCTACGTCTTAAACCCTAGATCGGCGAAGTCCCGTCTGAGTCTCCTCCCCTCTGACACCAGTTTAAGATCCTAGCCCTGCTCCACCTTTTCCGCTGCTCTCTCTTCCTCTGGGTCCTCCTGCCCGCTGGGGCATTGCCCTTTCTGGACTCTTCCGACGCTGAGTCGCTTAGCTCCTCCCCCTGCCTCCTGCGGGCTTTAGGACCCGGTTCCCAATCCTCATTCTCTGCTGTCCCGCGCTCCTGTACATTTGAACTTGCCTCTCGCGCCAACCCAGTGACCTTTCTCCTAACCGTTACACTACTTCGGTCACTGCTTCCCTCTTCCGGGATGCTGGCCGGATCTGACCTCCCCTCCGTTGTCCGACTTTCTGATGGAGGCGTGGTCAGCCCTGCCTCGTCTTCTCTCCCTGGTGGGGAATGCACTGGCCCCGCTACTTGGGACTCTTCCCCCCCACTCTGCTCTGGTGGGGAAGCTGGTCCTGATTTCCAACTACTGCTCTGGGAGTCCCTGCTGCCCCCTTGCTCCTGGGGCGTTCCCCTTGGGACCCCCCTACCCCTGGCCACTGGCGCCCCCTTCTGTGAATCTTCCGATTCGCTGGAGAGGCTCATGGAATCCCTCGGTCCACTGTCCTCTTCTCCTACGCTCCCCTCGGATTCTTCCCCTTCGCTCTCCATCTCCTCTCTTCCCTGTGCCTCTGCTCCTGAGCCCCTGACAGATGTGAACAGGAAAAAGCATGTTCACAGTGAATAATTTTACCACTCTTGTAGTTTTTACTGTTCACTTTATTCAAGTGCATTACCTTCCACTTGCCTGGTTCAATCTAATTGAATTCTTACAGTTTCTCATGCTAACATCTCTTAAGTTCTTTATTATTATTTCTGTCCTTATGGTCTGCCAGAAATCCAAGGACAGTGTGATTTACATTTTGAGGGGGAGGAATTTTTCCAGGGCTGTTTGAAGTTACCACATAGTATATACTAAAATAATGCCCTAAGGATTGCATTTGAGGAAAGGGGAACCTGCGGCCATCCAGATGGACTACAACCCCCATTTTCTCTGACCATTGGCCATTCTGGCTGAGGCTGGTGGGAGTTGGAGTCCAGGGAGGGTCACACTGCTTGCTGAATGAAAGCAATGCCATGCTTTTTGGCCCACCCTCAACCTTTGTGAATGGAGCCTACATGCAATCTGATATAGGAAAATGGAGAATCACACATATCTGATTGGATGTACACACATACTGTAGAACCTTTGTAATAGGACCTTTGAATGATTGCAGGGTCATTGGATGTGACCCCTATTTCACGGGTCAACCATGACGTTAATTGTACTCAGATAAATAAGCAAACCAGGGCTAAAGACAGCTAACAAATAAGGTACAACATTATTAATTTGTATTGGTTATTTCTTGTCTAACATGATGCTCCCTTTCTGCCATCCTTGAACCCAAGATGCTGCATGTGTAGTTCCAATGAGGTCTCCCATCCAGGCACTAAGCATAAGGCACACCTACTTGGCGTCAGATACCTTCAGATGTTTTATTCACACTCATCAAAGGCATTCTCACAGTCTGAAGAAGTGATAAATGCAGCATTCTTTTTTGAAAAGGTAAATACAGTTCCAAATACAGGTTTTTCTTAAAATGAGCTCCTTGTGTATATACAGTTTTGTTTCTTCTTTAACCCTTCCTTTACTGGTACTGTCATTACACTGCTGTGTTACTGAGAAAGAAATGACACGAGACAAACAAGTTTCAGAAAAAATAACGTCACCATTTTCATCAAGCTAAGATGGCATATGATGGGCAATGGTAGCTGCTTAGCCTGCCTGTTCTATGTGCCCTGTAAACACTTCGTAATTGTGCAGTGACCAGAAACTGCTACTGGATCAGTGAGCACTTAAGATTCTATTAGTCTTGTTTGGTTCTATTTTATTACCTTTATTATTTGATGAATTGTGTTTGCTGTCCACAGCCATTTAGTGGGAAAACCACAAGGAAAATACTGAGAGGGAGCTATGTTCTAATTTGTTGAAGAAGGCATCACAAAAAACCCATCAACTTTTTTCTTTGGTATAAAATAATAATGCTGAATCCCTGCACATTCACCAGACTTCTATAATCTAGTCTCCTGCCTCTGATGTGGCAGGGCCCTAAAGGAGGTGCAATGTATGAAGGACATTTACTACCAACCAAAAAACAGAAATCATGAACCACTGGAAATAGCATTTTACAAATTTCAAATAACTGTATAGAACCTACACATTCAAATAGCTGATATATTTATTGCATTTTATTCTGTTCTAAAAAAAGCACTGTCTGAGGGGGGAAGCATCCTTCTTTTTAACCTGACAACAACCTTGTGTGGTTTTTGCTGCCACTGTTCATTGGATTACTTAGCCTCCCCTCACCATAAAGTCCAAGGCTGGGTTACAATAATATAAAAATAAAATATTAAAGTCAATTAAAGTGATTTAGCATCAGGGGGAAAAAACCATATCTCATCCACCAAAGGCGATTGAGCAAGCCCCATGGCTGCATATTACCTGTTGAGAATGAGAGCCTTCTGGCCCCACCCCCTTTGCGGCCTTCCCAAGGATCCACCTCCTCCATCCATGACCACATGTTGGGACTGAATGTTTGCAGCAGGGAGCCAGATCTACCTGTGGAGGCTTCTCCACACTGTTTAGAATTCTGCACCACAAAAGCTATAAATTTCAAAAAAACAAAAGCAAAACCCACCAAAAACAGCCAGTTCCCCGCTACAGACATTCCACTTGTATAAATTACTTCCTATGAGGCACTTCAAAGCAATTTACCACACGCACACACGCGCACGCATACACTACACATATAAAAATAGTTAAAATAAATGCATATAAGAAGACAATTTTATTTTTTTAAACCTCAATTATATATAAAACAATTTTAAAAAGAACAATCATTACATAATGTAGTATATACATAATAGATGCCAAACATCATATATTACATTTCATAATGGAAACAAGGTCTGGTCGGTGTCAAAATCAAGAGGATGCATGTAAATATTGTGTGAAATGGCATAAACAGGATTTGATAGGATTGTCTTTCCTTGACCAGTCGCTAGACAGTGTGTGTAGGCACATCATTTATTGAGAAACCAAGGAATTCATGATTACTTTCACAGTAATGTCACTTGTTCCATTGAGAATTATATCTAGTTATACAAAGAGTTATTATTCGTAATGTCTCTGTGTTTTATGTTCATATATAAAGTTTTATAAAGGTTTTCCAACAAGGTGCTGGAGGATGCATCATCTTATCTTGTGCAATAAAACTAAAATAAAAATAAAGCAGCAACAGCAACAAACAGAACAGTTTCTGAAATGTCAAACTTGCAATTGCAATGAGACCTGATATTCCAGTGCAGAAAGAAGATAATGATTTTGCACCAGATAAAAAGCTGAAATCGCTTTGGTCATCAAACAAGGAGATAAATAACAGGTTACTCATGAGGTCAATAGCTTGTGTAAGCTTCCATTAGGAAATGGAGCATAAGAGGAGACTATGCATACCTTCCCATTCAGAAGATTCCCCCATCAAATGTGCAGGGGATCTTTTTCTAAAAAATGAATGATTGTACATAAGAATGGAGGGCATTCCGATAGCTATTGTTAATCTGGGTTCAATAAAAATAAACATCCTGAAGTATATAATAATATGCTGCTTGCTTAGTGCTGTGTTGTTGTTCTTTTCTCTCCCAATTTTGTGTTAGTGACCACAGAACACAAAATTACCCACCTACTTCTCACTCTCTTTTCAGAACATAGCTCCTGCAATATTATGTTATTTAAGAAAGGCCATCACCAACTTTAAAAGATGTGCAGGACGGTGTTTCTCCATAATGTCCCTGGGGAGCAAGTGCTGTATTTAATAATAGCATGCCTCTTGCTCTAAGGCTGTACACAAAACAACACAATTGCTGATATAGTCTGCTTGTCAAGAAATGTGGAGCAAATGCATGAATTCTGCTCAGGTTATGTTTCAAAATGGGGAGGAAGACTTGCTCAAACTTCATGCTGTGTTAATAGATCCCATTGCAACAGAGGAGACAGGAAGCTGCCTTATATAGAATCAGACCATTGGTCCATGTTGCTCCATATTGTCTTCAGTGACTGGGAGGGATTGAGATGGAGATGGTTGCAGCTGGCAAGGCAGGGAAGGGTGGGGCAGGATCGCTTATCTGCCTTTCCAACACTGGGATCACTGGGAAAGTAGACATGGGATTGGAAAATCTGCCAATCTCATTTTTTTCCAGTCTTAAATTCCATTCTCTGCATTTCCACATCAGCCTGTGATCATACACCTTTTATTTTTGAGAAATTTTGCCCAACATACACATTTTTGCAAAGCCATATTCTTGGCTGAGAGAATACCTGGGTAAAATACATCTGAAATCTTCTCTGAGTTTCCTTGGAGCAAATGTGGAGTAAAAGTACAAGACAAAATAAGGTCTTGTGAGGTTTGTTATCCAAACTGGAGAGCACTGGGAGGATTCTATATAAGGCCATGGGACCTTGAACACAGACTACTAATGAAAAAAACAACACCTCCCATGGAATACAAGAGAGACAATATGGCTGAAACTTAGCAGCTTCATTTTGACCATCAAGAATGAGTGATCAGAAGAAGTATGTGCTTTATTGTAGGATAAAGAGAGACAAGGATTAATCCCCTGATCTCAGGAGCACAGAGGATCTTGAAGTCGCCATCTTGAGTTGGAGATACAAGGAGCTAGATCAAACTCTCTCTTACCAATCCCAAAACATGGAGCAGTGTAAAAGAAAAGAAAGCTGAGTACAGAGAGAATGATGGGGACAAACCAAGAGGAGAACATGGAGGTGAAACAGATAGAAACTGAGAGATGGAGAGAAAGATATTGACCAGCTTTCAAACACTTTTCATACCCCTCTATTTTCAGAATGTACATCGCTGTTTGGGAGCTGCCCTTTAGAAAGTCTGAATTATTTTCTTTTTAAAAGACCTTGATACAATAGAATCTCTGAAGTAGGGTTTTCTTTAATGTCCCAGAGGCCATATGCCTATCAACATCGTGAATCTGGATAGGGAGTCCCAATTTGGACTTGTCTGCAAGAGAAATCTGTTGGATCTATTGATTCTGACAGTTGTATTGGGTATTTTACAAACTACTAGCTGGCTTTGTTCAAAGAGTTTCTCCTGCTTGATCTTTCTCCTGAATCAGGTCAACTGAACTGAAAGTGACAGTTCTGTTTACTGATCTTATTTAGGGAATTGGGATGCCAAGTCCTATTTCAGTGATTTCAGAGTGAATTGCTGTTGGAGAAGTAATGCAATCTGAAACAAGACAAAGTGCACACAGATTTTATTCTATTGCGCACAGTCTTATAAGACGAGTACTAATAATATTGATGTTATCACTACCACAAATGATAATAAATTTTGCATACATTTAAATTTTCAATATTGTCCATTTCCTTAATTCTCTTGTGGCTCCCAAACAGGGAAGTTAGACAAACAGCACAATTCTCTACTCAGACGTTTCTTTGAGTTCAATGGCAGATATAGGATTGTAGCCAAAGTTGATTGATTGATTGATTGATTACTTTTCAGTGGTATATAAAAAACTGAAGTAACAAAACAAAACTATTACAAAATACACAGTTGCATATGGTTAATACAAAGTTACCAATATATAAAAATTAAAAAATTGATCATTTTTCTTCTGACATACCCCCAATTTCAGCCTCCAGGTATCCAAACAAACTTTCAGCTCACCTGCAAAAGTCTCACAATGAGAAGAGTTGCTGGAAACAGTGGACATCATTCTAGTCTCTCACTCTAGGCTTGCTTTTTATGGGCAGGGCCAGGGTGGATGCTAGTTCCTCAGGCTGCCCACAGCTGTGTCCCCTTCAGCTGCACTTTCCACACACAGTTCCAGGTACAGCAGGTTTGTTGAGTTTCCCAGGGGGTCCAGAGGATGGGAAAAGAGCCCACCTTGCTCACAGCTCTTTCTTTACCCTCTGTCCTCTCCTCCTCCTCCAGCTGCCATTATGAGTGATACATATTCCTATACTTTTAATGGGCAAAAAGCAAAATATTTCAGCACCATAAAAAGAGGTCATACAATAAAAATCATTTCTAATTAATCAGGAATGAAATGTATAGTGCTTCATGTGATATGGGATTTTAAAAGGGGTGGGGAGGGACTAAGGGCTTCTGCTTTGGGAAATAAATTACTCATACCAGTAACAGAAAAGGTACATAGGAGGAGAAGCTGCCGTAGCCACAGATTGTACTTGGTTTTCTGAGAAACACATAAATCAGTAGAGAGGTTTTTGTTATTGTTGTGATAAATATACAAGGAAAATAAGTGAATGAAGATAAATATCTATACAGATATGAGAAAATAAAGGTCAGAAATAAGTAAATGCATGATTACTTAGCTAAGCAGAACACCCCCAACAGTTAAATCAGTCTTTAAATTGCTAAATTATCTCCAATACAGTATATGGACAACATCTTGTTTCTTATTGTAGTAGCACATTAAGAAATTACTCCATTTTTCAATGAGTTGATTATCTAGTTATTTACTGTCTCTGACTCTTGCAACATCAGGCAGCTTAACCAACAACCAGGGAGCTTGGATTGGGGAGTCACCCAGAGTGGCTGGGGAAACTCAGCCAGATGGGTGGGGTATACATAATAAATCATTATTCTTATTATATTCTTAGCCAACCTTCCAATACAGCAGCCCACCTCCAACCCCCAGAATGCAACAATTAGCTGTAGATGCTACTGTTGGCACATATGTTACTAGTTCTGTATCTAATGATATTACTCTCTATCATTGACATAGCTATTTATATATTCTGGAAAGCTGTTTCTGAGATCAAGGAACAGGTATTTGTCTACATTTGGATATAAGTGGGCACCATTATTATTTTTTGTTTTCTCTAATAATTTTTATTGCTTTTTATGTAAATACAAGAACAACCTATGACTACACTACAGTAACTTGTCCAGTGGTACAGTCTCATGTGCAATACACAGTACACAAGCAATACATTTATTTATGCATTATCAATTCAAGTATCCTCTCCACAGAGATTTTTGTGTTGTGGGTAGAATAAAAGTATCTTCTGTATTCCCCTTCATAGATCACTGCCTTGCCATTGCGAAGGGGCTTGAATAACTCAGAGAAGCTATGAGCTATGCCGTGCAGGGCCACCCAAGATGGACAGGTCATAGTGGAGAGTTTTGACCAAACGTGATCCACCTGGAGCAGGAACCGGCAAGCCACTCCAGTATCCGTGCCAAGAAAACTCCATGGACAAAGACAACAGGCATATAAAAGTTATGATGCTGGAAGATGAGCCCCTCAGGTCGGAAGGCATACAACATGCTACTAAGGAAGAGCGGAGGACAAATACAAGTAGATTCAGAGCTGATGAAGCAGCTGGGCCAAAGCCGAAAGGATGCTCAGTTGCAGATATGCCTGGAAGCGAAAGGAAAGTCCAATGCTGGAAAGAAAAATGTTGCATAGGAACCTGGAATGTAAGAACCATGAACCTTGGTAAGTTGGATGTGGTCGAAAATGAGATGGCAAGAATAAATATTGACATCCTGGGCATCAGTGAACTAAAATGGACGGGAATTGGCGAATTCAGTTCGGATGACCATCACATCTACTACTGTGGGCAAGAATCCCGTAAAAGAAATGGAGTGGCCCTCATAGTCAAGAAAAGAGTGGCAAAAGGTGTACTGGGATGCAATCTCAAAAATGACAGAATGATCTCAATACGAATCCAAGACAGACCTCTGAACATCACAGTAATCCAAGTTTATGCACCAACCACTGGTGCTGAAGAAACTGAAATTGACCAATTCTATGAAGACTTACAACACCTTATAGAAATGACACCAAAGAAGGATGTTCTTCTCATTATAGGGGATTGGAATGCTAAAGTAGGGAGTCAAGAGATAAAAGGAACAACTGGCAAGTTTGGCCTTGGAGTTCAAAACGAAGCAGGGCAAAGGCTAATAGAGTTCTGTCAAAAGAACAAGCTGGTCATCACAATCACTCTTTCCCAACAACACAAGAGACGACTCTACACATGGACATCACCAGATGGGCAGCATCGAAATCAGATTGATTATATTCTCTGCAGCCAAAGATGGAGAAGCTCTATACAGTCAGCAAAAACAAGACCTGGAGCTGACTGTGCCTCAGATCATCAGCTTCTTATAGCAAAGTTCAAGCTTAAACTGAAGAAAGTAGGAAAAACCACTGGGCTGGTAAGATACAATCTAAGTCAAATCCCTTATGAATACACAGTGGAAGTGAGGAACAGGTTTAAGGATTTAGATTTGGTAGACAGAGTGCCTGAAGAACTATGGATGGAGGCTCATAACATTATACAAGAGGCAGCAACTAAAACCATCCCAATGAAAAGGAAATGCAAGAAAGCAAAGTGGCTGTCCAGCGAGGCCTTACAAATAGTGGGGGAGAGAAGGCAAGCAAAATGTGAGGGAGATAGTGAAAGATACAGGAAATTGAATGCAGATTTCCAAAAAATAGCACGGAGAGACAAGAAGGCCTTCTTAAACGAGCAATGCAAAGAAATAGAGGAAAACAATAGAATGGGAAAAACCAGAGATCTGTTCAAGAAAATTGGAGATATGAAAGGAACATTTCGTACAAAGATTTCCATAATAAAAGACAAAAGTGGAAAGGACCTAACAGAAGCAGAAGACATCAAGAAGAGGTGGCAAGAATACACAGAGGAACTATACCAGAAAGAAATGGATGTCTCGTATACCCCAGGTAGTGTGGTTGCTGACCTTGAGCCAGACATCCTGGAAAGTGAAGTCAAATGGGCCTTAGAAAGCATTGCTAATAACAAGGCCAGTGGAAGTGATGATATTCCAGCTGAACTATTTAAAATTTTAAAAGATGATGCTGTTAAGGTGCTACACTCAATATGCCAGCAAATTTGGAAAACTCAGCAGTGGCCAGAGGATTGGAGAAGATCAGTCTATATCTCAATCCCAAAGAAGGGCAGTGCCAAAGAATGCTCCAACTACCGCACAATTGCACTCATTTCACACGCTAGCAAGGTTATGCTTAAAATTCTACAAGGCAGGCTTAAGCAGTATGTGGACCAAGAACTCCCAGAAGTGCAAGCTGGATTTAGGAGAGGCAGAGGAACCAGAGACCAAACTGCAAACATGTGCTGGATTATGGAGAAAGCTAGAGAGTTCCAGAAAGACATCTACTTCTGCTTCATTGACTATGCAAAAGCCTTTGACTGTGTCGACCACAGCAAACTATGGCAAGTTCTTAAAGAAATGGGAGTGCCTGATCACCTCATCTGTCTCCTGAGAAATCTCTATGTGGGATAAGAAGCTACAGTTAGAACTGGATATGGAACAACTGATTGGTTCAAAATTGGGAAAGGAGTACGGCAAGGCTGTATATTGTCCCCCTGCTTATTTAACTTATATGCAGAATTCATCATGCGAAAGGCTGGGCTGGATTAATCCCAAGCCGGAATTAAGATTGCCGGAAGAAATATCAACAACCTCAGATATGCAGATGACACAACCTTGATGGCAGAAAGTGAGGAGGAATTAAAGAACCTTTTCATGAGGGTGAAAGAGGAGAGCGCAAAATATGGTCTGAAACTCAACATAAAAAAAACGAAGATCATGGCCACTGATCCCATCACCTCCTGGCAAATAGAAGGGGAAGAAATGGAGGCAGTGAGAGATTTTACTTTCTTGGGCTCCATGATCACTGCAGATGGTGACAGCAGTCACGAAATTAAAAGACGCCTGCTCCTTGGGAGAAAAGCGATGGCAAATCTAGACAACATCTTAAAAAGTAGAGACATCACCTTACCAACAAAGGTCCGTATAGTAAAAGCTATGGTTTTCCCAGTAGTGATGTATGGAAGTGAGAGCTGGACCATAAAGAAGGCTGATCGCCGAAGAATTGATGCTTTTGAATTATGGTGCTGGAGGAGACTCTTGAGAGTCCCATGGACTGCGAGAAGATCAAATATATCCATTCTTAAGAAAATCAGCCCTGAGTGCTCACTGATCGTGAAGCTGAGGCTCCAATACTTTGGCCACCTCATGAGAAGAGAAGACTCCCTGGAAAAGACCCTGATGTTGGAAAAGATTGAGGGCACAAGGAGAAGGGGACGACAGAGGATGAGATGGTTGGACAGTGTTCTCGAAACTACAAACATGAGTCTGACCAAACTGTGGGAGGCTGTGGAAGACAGGAGTGCCTGGCGTGCTCTGGTCCATGGGGTCATGAAGAGTCGGACACGACTAAGCGACTAAACAACAACAACAACAACATATTATGTATTATTTATAAAGGAATAGAGAGGAAACCAAGTTTTGTTAAAAGTGTCTATCCTTGAAGTGCCTTTAATTACAATTTTTAACCAAGAGGGTGGACTTAACCTTTCAAAGTGTCACATATTTTAACCACTGATTTCAAAACTGCACTGATTTTCTGGTTTCTTGGAATTCCCAAGCAATGCTTGGTGTGAGGCTGCAAGTGCAAAATAGAGAATATTCCATCAGTTTTGAGAGCAGATATGGGAACAGTGCATTACACATGAAACTGCTAATCAAAGAGGCAACTTATGAGAAGTGGTCCTAGTGCATAAATCTTCCAGTGTGATCCTGAAACATAATGAAAAAGTAAAATGTTTGTGGTTGTTGTGGTAGTCACTGATTTTTTTTTTCCATTTCCTCCCTCTTCTTTCTCACCAGATGATCATGCCTACTGTAAAAGTGGCAGAAAGGGGTCAGGAGATGGCTGTATGTTTAATTATTTACACATAATTCCAGTTTACTATACAAATGCTACCTGCAGTAAATTAAAAGGAAAAGTGTGCCATGCCTCCATTTTGTTGCCTTTTGTTACCCTTCCACTAATTTTGAGCCACAGTCTAGATATTCAAATCTAAAATAAATGAACATAATAAATGCATTCTAGATTCAGGTAGATAGCTGTGTTGGTCTGACGCAGACAAAATAAGTAAATAAAAATTTGAAAAAATGTCCAGTAGCACCTTAGAGAACAACTAAAGTTAATTCTCGGTATAAGCTTTCGTTTGCATGCACACTTCTTCAGATACACTGAAACAGAAGTCACCAGACCCTTATATATATTGGAGTAGTAGGAGATGGGTGATTGACACAATGGGTATGGTAAACCTGTTGATGACTGTTAACTACTGCAATTAGTCCTACAGGAAACAGCAAGGGATAGTATGCAGATGACCAAAAATAGTTTTGGCATATGTAATGAGACACATGTAATGAGACTTATCTTGTCTCATTACATATGCTAATTTGGTCATCTGCGTACCATCCCTTGCTTTTCCTCATAGGACTAATTGCAGTCATTAACAGTTGTCACACACCCATTGAGCCAATCACCCATCTCCCACCACCCTTCTGAGTAATACCCCTCCCCACCCTCTCACTATATATAATGGTCTGGTAACTTCTGTTTTAGTGTATCTGAAGAAGTGTGCATACAGAATACCCAGAACTAATTCAGCTGGTCTCTAAGGTGCTACTGGACTTTTTTTTAAAAAAAAAATTAAAAATAACAAATGCATACAATAGAACTGAATGATTAAGCAATCAAAGCTTTTCTTCTGGGTCTGCTGAGATTTACAAAACCATTTCTTCAGACTCCCCTGGAATGTGGTTGGCTGGTAGTGAAGGGGGTGGGAAGAGATAATAGCCCTTTTCTGCCATCAAAGAAGTGTGCACAAAGATTCCATCTACATTTTACACAGCTTGATGAAAATGCATTATAACCTCTGTCTCAAAGGAGAGGCAAAGTGAAACAGCTTAGAATAACCCATCAATAACAATGGGAAACAGCCACATGCCATTAAAGGGGCCAAGATAACTGTAACAATGTAATATAATAAGTTGTAGCATCTATAAGGAGTATTCTTCTGGCAACGGAAGACCATCATTCACTCAGCATTTTAGCTCACTCAGCAGGCAATTAAGGACATTTCAATTGCTGGATAAGAGAAATATTGCTATCTTCCACGTGAAGTTTGCAATGAAATATGTAAGTAACATTCCCAGGGTGCTTCCAGGCTCAAAGGCTGGATGCTTGAGCAAGTGATGATACTCATTTGAGCAGGAAGGAGACCAGCAGAACTGAGACTGGTGAAAAAGGTGGTCTCTCTTTCACACACACTCTAAAACTCAACCTGTTTCAATTGTGGCACCCCTTTCCTTGCAATGCAAGAAAAAACCAATTATTGCAATACAACTCATAACAAAAGCAGCAGTAACAAACTATTCATACATGAGTTCACACTCAGGACTACACAGCTCAGTCCTACCTATTCCCATCTACTCGCTTACCAGTTGCACCCCCTACTGATCACTTTTTTTGGAGAGGGGATAAGTTGAGATGGTGTTGCCAGTGTTTTTGATCTATCACAAGGAATGGACGCCTGGAACGCATTCTGTTCGAAAACCAAGGCACCACTGTATAAGCACCAATCTAAGGGGCCCAGGTCTCTTCATCCACCCCCAATAAAATATTGGAGGGGGGCAATGTTCAAAACAATCAGTTGCAGGAGAGGCTGAGTGTGGCACCAAGCATAGTGTGGCTTCTCTGGCTGGTGATTCCTCCTGCTGATGCTGCTGCTGCAGAGGAGAAGGATGGGGAAACAGCCCTGGGCCGGTGGCAGCGGCAGGAGAAGGAGGCTAAGTGCCACAGAGGAGCTGCCCAACATTGAAGCCACACTGCTACTGCATTCGGCTCCCCCCCTGGCTCCCCCCAATGTGCCTGTGTCATGGGCATGTCATGCATGAATCATTGTGCCCCCATCTTCTGCTCAAGCTGGCACCTCCAATTCCTGGGGTCAACGTGTTACAGTTACAACAAAATACAGACATAGCCAATGGAATTTTGTTTGATGCAAAACATGTTCTGGCGTTGCTTGTCCATCTGCTTACCCTGTGGCTAATATTCAGGGTGGGGGAGGCGGAAATGATACAACTTGTTCTCTTAGACTGCTTTATTCTCATTGTTGGCACGGTTATTTTCTTTAACAGCTTCAAGCAACTGCTATGGCACTTGATATCTCTGCTGCGCTACACAGGAACAATTCTAACTCTCTCCCTTCTGTCTTCCTTGTCCCCTCTTTAAAAAACAGCAAAAATGCTTTATCAGAATTTCCAATCTTTCTTGGATGGATAATAACTATGCATATGAAACTTTCCATATGTAGAATTGTTTTGAAAAAAGCTTGCTGCATCTCTCTCTCTCTCTCTGCATTCTACTGAATTTGTTTCCTAGCTGCAGGTACATCATGCATACAATCAACATTTCTTTTTGTGGTGGTGGAGTCACAACTGCATCAGTTGGCCCTACCCCAATCATTGCACATGCTTCTGACTTTATGGATAGAGGCTAAGTGCACATCAGCTCTGTTCAGATGGTTAGATGTACATGCCATGCTTGGAATGGGGCCAGACATGTGCATCCCCCAACCTGAAAAGCTGTGTGTCACACCATTTGCACAGGGGTTAATTTTCAGCTCCTTAGGAAGATGGCTGTCCCCATCCCTTGCTGCCTGTAACTCCCTCCACTGTCTCATCCTAAACCAAGCCTGAATCATCAACAAGACTCACCCAGAATCTGTTTTAAGCACATGTGCCTTTTAAGGGAAGCTTCCCCCTTTCACCCACAAAGGTTTCCATTGAGATGCAAATAATATTGTCAAGAAGGTGATTTTTGTCTGGACTGTTGCACGGCACTGGCTTCCCTATGGTTACTTTTAAACATAGAGTTACAAGTCAATGAAGACATATTCAGAGTGGACCCATTGCAATCAGTGGCTTTAAGTTAGTCTTATCTATTGATTTCAATGGGTCTACTGTATGACTTAGTCTAGGGCTGGGGAACCCCTTTCAGCCCTTCTGGGCAGCCACCCAGAGATCACAGGCTAAGCATGGCTAAGACAAGAGACAAAAGTGGGCAGAACAATGGATGTGAATTTTACCTCTATACAGTAAGCTAGCTTCTACAGAAACTCACCCCCCCCAAGCTCTGTCTTTTAAATAGATAATAAATCACAGCTTTGGAAGCACCTAACATTTGAGGAGCATTAATCCTAGTCCTGTAGAGCCACCCTATAAAGAAACCTCACTTGCATTGGGGGTGGGGCGAATCTTTGTTTTGAGATCACTCCAGTGTTTGTCTTCCAAATGCGTCTCGAGCAATTTAGCTGTGTTAGTTGATTTCCCACTCACCATCATTTTGTATGCAAGCATATGACAAATCAATCACATCAGCTTGCCAGGGAATAGAGATGTTTCTGTGTAATGCTTGCATGCTTCATAAAACCGTTTGTGTCATTAAGGTGAATAAACAGGAACAGCAGGAACATTGGTTGCAGCAAACAAAATGTCATCCTCGAAACATGGAAATGAGAGGATCTGAACGCTGCGACAAAGAGCAACTTATGGCTCATTCCAAGCAGGGAAAACAAATGGTGATAATTGACTTGGACAGTAGCATTGTCCGGATAGAAACCAGGAAGGCCTTGGAATTTTGCATCTGATTGTATGCAACAAGCTGAACAGTACATGTGTCAATCTTACCCCTTCCTCAACTGAGGTGATCCTGCCCACTTTCATTCATTTTTATGTGGGTTTCCTCCTTTTCCACATTAAATAGTGAGGATCCAATTTCCACACTTAGACTGAAACCATCACATTAATATATGATACTTCTAATGCTGGCTCCAGGTTCACAGGCCTTTGGACAATATGTCCTCAGTATCTCTGAGTGGGTCAAATTCTTCCCAGACACTACGACCATCCACTATTCTTTAGGAAAAGCCATGACTGTTTCAGGTAGCATTATGGCTGGCAACATCAACTCTGCCATGTAAGAATCCTTTGCAGTGCTTGGGCAGTCAGGTATCCATAGCAGTGACTAGAGAAGGAAGGACTGCTGAGAGGCGCGCAGAGAGAAGAAACGGTGTGGTGCATTTGCAGCAGCACATATAGACACCTCCTTTTGCCCCAAATGCAACATAACATGTCTCTCCTGTGTTGGTCTCTACAGCCACAGCAAGTGCTGAAAAGTAGATTTCCGAAAATTAGATTCTGCCTCCAAAGGCGCACTTCTCCATTGTCTCCCGAGACAGACAGATTGCAACAACATCATCAACAACAATACTACTTAAATGTGTAGTGCAGATGGGGCTTGACTGATGGAGACACTCCAGGGATTCTGGCTGGACTCTTTGGTAGACCAACTTTGAGATAGTAGGGAATGAATGTGGGATGTTTTACATTCAAAGCATGGCTCTTCAAATGAGCTGTGGCCGTACCCCAATTCATGGTTTTAAAATACTTGAAACTTGTTCACTTTCCCATCTCTCTGGTCTGTCCTAATACAGATGGACCTCTTGGGAATCACATTTAAACATAGCAAGCCTTCAGATTTCATTACCACTTCCTTCATTATTGTGCCTCGAGGTGCTATAAATAACACATGGCTAATTTGTGAGTGTGGCATGTTCAAGCAAATGTGTATTTTAATCAGGGCACCTTCTGACATTTGGTAATTGGTTTACAGATTTGTTATATAATTTCATGATTATTAACTTTGCCAGCGGGGGAAAGCTGGACTAAATTCAAGAGTGAGCTACAGCTATGAAACTCTACTGAAATCAGCAGAATTCGAAAAGTATAATTCAAGCAGACATTTGCTTTATCATCATGTACACATTTTGCTCAGTCTCTGAGTAACAACCCGTAATGTCAGCCCAGTTCCAGGACAAACTTCCAGTCAGGGAATGGGACTTCCCATTCCCCTTCTTCCCTCTGCAGCATCCCCCAGCACTTCAGAACTGTGATCCAAAGGATTGAGAGGACCCCCCCCCAAAAAAAAAAGCAGATTTGGGAGATGCAGAAGGGAGGAGAAATGAAAGTCCCATTGCATGAGCAGAAATAACGGAATATCATCCTACAACTTTCAATCTTGTTTCACTGAGCAGACAACTTCTGCAAACTATGGGATTTGTTATTTCTCTGCTGACAAATACTTATTAGGGCAGATGAAAATAGGTGCCCCAATTCACCACCCCATTTGCAGATGACACTTTGGAGATAGTCATTGACGTAAAAAGGGAAGCCTGTACAATGACATAATTGATTCATGCTATTTATAGACCACCCATTGACCAAAGACCTCTGTATCTTTCCAAAAGCCATTTATATGTAGGGTGTGGTATCTTTAAAGGGGACCCAGCTGTATATGCATAGGTGGTCTCACTGATCAGGAAGCCTGGTTGTGCAGGATTCCAAGTCCCGGGGAGAGCCTGTGTGCATAGAGTGGGATCTGATTTGCAGATGTTTTCCCCAAAATATGGACAGCAGGTATCTTGATGGCAAGGATTGGGTGGGACCAATAGGTGTGGCTTTCCCCACTTTATAATATATGGAGGAGAATGTTGAAGCATGCATTTGTTTTCATTAGGTCATAAAGAGAACCCAAGCTTCTAGACTAAAACATGCAGCACTCATTCTAGAGCAGGTGTGACAGACCTTTGACCCTCCAGGTGCTGCTGAAGTATACCACCTATCATCCCTGGTCATGGCCCATGTTTTGCTAGGACTGATGGGAGATGTAGTTCAGCAACACCTGGAGAGTCAAAGGCTCCCCATCCATCTAACAATAAGTGAAATGTGTGGGTGTGTGGGGGGCAGACATAATCCCCACTGGACTTTACCATTTTAGATGTAGGGGCCTCTTTGTCTGTTCAAATAGTTCTTGGTTTTTTGTTTAGATCTACCACACAGAGAAAGATGTCAAGGAGAAGTGTTGAAGCGTGCTCATGTCTCTAACATGCTAATTTCCGCATGTAAATTTCTGACATGAGGGAACATCCAATTATGCACCACCTCCTTGTATTCTGAGGTAGTGTCATCTTGTGAGGACTATATAACTCCATTTAAAGCTGTTCTGTTGCAGCCATTGAAAATGTTGGGTTGGTATTCACTAGATTCTTTTATATGTCAAGTCTGGCCATAAATAAGACCTTTCGCAGTAAAATACCTTATTGAAAGTAACCCCAAACCACTTTGATGCTGGTGAGAAGAGCAGCCAAACTAGTTCTCCAACTTTTTGCAGACACTCCAGAATAATTGAAACATCTGACAGAAAAGAATAGGTGAGGGCAATGATGATTGATCCATGTCTTTAAGAAAAAAATTGAATCCATATTTCCACCAGGGGGTTCAGACAGCAATATATTCATCACAAGAAAACCCCCACAACTGCTCAGCCTTTGCGGCATTAAAAAAAGCTGCTCGCTTCAGGAATTTACAGCTATCGAGCAAGATTCATACCCTCTTTCTTCATTTATTGGAAACAAATCTCTCACAACTGAATAAAAATATGTATAAATATACATTTAAATTCTGGTTCCAAGTGGTACTGAGGAGAAGATACATGTTTCTGCCTCTCTCTCTCTCTCTCATCCACCCCATCTTCCTCTTTCCTCTGCCTTCCCTCCCTGCCCACCCACCCACAGAGAGAGAATAGGAAAGATGTCAAAACTGAAACACTGAAGTTGTTGTCTCTCATGCATATAATAGGATATATGTATGTGTTTGAGATAAGAGGAATATAGGTTGAGTGGTTAATGTGCATATCAACTGGCCATTGTGCACATTCACCAGGCCTCACTTTCAACTTTCCTCTCAATTCATGAGACAACTCAACAATTCATTCTGTGAACAGTGGCATATTTATAAGAGCTTCATACCTGAAACATGATTAGTACACCTTAATAAATTATTTTCCTAGCACCTGTTGAGAGTTCTTTACTCTGGAATACTCCCCCCCCCACCATGTTCAATTGGGCTTACTTACAAGTAAGTGTTAATAGGACTGCAACCAAAACCCCAGTTAGGGCTGTAATTCAATACACACTTGGGTGCTTACTTGACAATGCCCCATTTAAAACAATGAGTTGTACAGGTGAATAGTCATTGTTTGGGCCCTACTGAAAATCTATTATGCAGCTTTTTCTCCTGTTCTAAATGTGTGTAGCAGCAACTTGTGCTAAGTCTTTTTTCCCTTGTCATATGGTTTTATTTATCAGCGGCTTTGACATCTGCTATAAGAGGTTTATTTTTGTCTTTGCCAATTCATGATAGTAGCAAAGCAATTCATTATTTCCCCACCAAGGAATAGACCGTTGTCAATTTATCCTTGTTCTGGGGTCTTAGTGTCCACTCTTATTGCCATTTCCATTGCAATCAATTTAGGATTGGTTGCTGTAGCAAGGGCATGACATTGGTTGTACTGAGAGTGTGTACACTCTTCATAGATAAGGTGGGGGAACAAAGCTCAGCTATCTTTAATACACTGGATTTATTTAGGCATCCGCAGGTCTCATCTCATTGCACAGTGGATGAAAGAACAGAATGTTCCACAATTGTGGATTTTTTACAATGTTAGTTGCTCTATAAATGCTTATAAATGCTTATTGATGGGCAGCACACAAATTATTCATCTGGTCCGTGAACCCACATCTTGGCTGTGAGTCCTGGAAGATCTGCTCTCTGCCTTGCTTACTTTTTTCCACCTCACCTGGGAGGGTGGGGCCCTGACTGACTCCAGGATCCTTGTCCATCGTGGGCACAAGGAGAAAGGGACGACAGAGGACGAGATGGTTGGACAGTGTTCTCGAAGCTACAAACATGAGTCTGACCAAACTGCGGGAGGCAGTGGAAGACAGGAGTGTCTGGCGTGCTCTGGTCCATGGGGTCACGAAGAGTCGGACACGACTAAACGACTAAACAACAACAACAAGAAAGTGGCCTCTTAGATCCAGGTGGAGGAAAAAGATTATTCAGATCCATTCTGATCTGGGGTCTGGAGCAGTTTTAGAATGATGGCAGCCTTAATCACTCAACTGCAGGGGTTCTTAACCTGTGGTCTTCAGGGTGTGTGTGAACCAGATCCAAAAAAACAAAAACAAACCAAAAACAAAAACCCCCCACCCCCAATACAATAAAATAAATTATATGGAAAATGTTGTGTGTATGTGTTTATGTGCATTTTTTTTCTGGGAAGTGGGTCCATAGGTTCTATCAGTTTCTCCAAAGGGATCTTGACCTCCAAAAGTTAAGAACCCCTGTCCTAGTGAATGACATACAGCTCGGTGATGCTTTACAAACAAAATATCTCAGGTTCAATCCCTGGAATCTCTAGACATAGGTAGGAGAGACCATTGTCTGAAAACCCAGTGAGCCACTGCCAATTAGTAAAGACAATACTGAGCTAGATGGAACAATGGCATGACTCAATGTAAGGCAGCTTCCAATTACCTATGTTCTTTCCCATTCTTTTATCATGATTCCCTCAGTAACATACATAAAATGCAAAGCTGAGATGCTGAACAAATGCAATCTGAATTCTGCTGTCAGATCTGAATCACTACCTTCAGCAAAACTAGGCCTGTTGTGCTTCATATTTCAACATGACAATTCTCCAAAACTAATCATGCAACAGTTTCTTCCAAATAGATGTGGGAAGAAAGTTCTGGGGGGGAAAGACACAAATGTGGTAGTGGTGTAGTCCCCGTGTGAGGGGACAGAAGGAAAAGAGGATGTCCATTCTGTAGGGACAAGTGAAGAGGAATGCTCTCTGATTCAGCAGCTAGAGTGCCAGATGCCAGCTACAGCTGGACAAAAAGACCCTCTGGTCTAAAGGAAGCAGCTATAACGTGCAAAGTCTCTTGGCAGTATAATTTGAGGATAATTGGTTCTCCGGTGAACATGTTTCATATGCTATTAGCTAGTTTGTAAAATGTTGCACATGCACACAAATGATTGGTTTCCCAGCACCTGTTTTCTTGTCATTCATATATTCATGTTTTGTTAGCCTAAAAGTTTTGTTTTCTTAGTGGGTGGGGTTGTAATTTTGATAAAGTTTGGCTTGTTAAATGTTCGTTAATATCAGTTTGGCTCTAAGGCTTCAATTCATGAACACCCACAGGTCCTGCTTTGCAAACACAAGGGGTTCCCTGAAAATTGTTCGTTGAGCAAGTGTTCACATAATGAGTCAATGATTCTCATTGATTCCTAGGGGGAAATTTCTATTGCATTCCTGACCAAGAAATATACGATGCTTACAATGAGGCTTAGGTACTAATTCCTTGTATTCAGATAAGTGAATTTTCGCATAGCAAGCACCCACCTGTGTGTATATGCATTCCTAATTATTTATAATGTTGGTTTTTTGGGGGGTGTATTGTTTTTTCTGAAATTTAGCTTGTTTAGAACAACATTTAGAACAACTTTCAGAGACTATCATAATGCCTTATTCCCATCTCCCTGACCATTGGCTGGCTGGTTGGGGCTGATGACATTTTCAGTCCAAAACATGTGGAGGACAGCAGGTTGCTGAAGGCTGGTTGAGAATAATGGATTTGTGTTGTTGTTTTTTAAAATTGGTGTTATTGGTGCTTCTTTATTATTTGCTTTATTATTTGCTTTACATTGTTTAATATATTTTTAATCTTATGTTGGAAGCCACCCAGAGTTGCTGGGGAAATCCAGCCAGATGGGCGGGGTAGAAATAATTTATTTATTTAATAATAATAATAATAATAATAATAATAATAATAATAATAATATTTTAAATCTATGCTATATGCTTCGAGAGGTCCGGAGGGTGGCAACCTGAGAATGGGCCTTCTCTGCAGTGGCTCCCCATCTGTGGAATGCCCTCCCCAGGGAAGTTCGCCTGGTGCCTTCATTATACAACTTTAGGCACCAGGCAAAAACGTTCCTTTTTAACCAGGCTTTGATTGATCTTATTGACATCCACACCCTTTTAGAATGTGGCTTTTGGGCGTGGTTTATTGGGTTACTGCTTTTGATTTTATATGTTACGTTTCATTTTATATGTTGTGGTCTTGTTGTGAGGCGTCCAAAGACCTCCAGGTATAGGGTGGTGTATAAGCTGAATATTCCTGTTGTTGTTATTATTGTTGTTGTTGTTATTATTATTATTATTATTATTATTATTATTATTACAGTATTAAGTATTTTGAATTGTGTATGTTGTACTCTCATATGTATAAGTTTAAATAGTCCCCTGGTAAATAACTCACTGTTCAAAATACTATTGGGATTGAGATGTGCTCCTTAAGAACATGAGAAGAAAACCCACCCCCCACCTATCTCACATTGGTCGGAATATCCCATATTCTGTTGTGCAAATGTAGGCAGCATCTGATGCCTCGTGTCCAAATCAACACCACCTCCAGTTGTTAAATGTGGTTGCCAATCCGGCATGATAATCTGCATGAAGGAGTTGCCTCCCTTGTTGGATCAGGGCACATGTTGTTATCCACCTAGCATCAATGTCTGCTAGGTTACTGCAGATGAGTAAGAACATATTATACAAGAACCATCATGTTTTTCAGCATTAGTTGTGAAGCGGCAGCACAGGTGGAAGAGCAACAGCAATATTAATCTATCATCCCAGGATGACAGCAAAAGTAAAAAACAATTGATATTTTATTAACATCTTTAGAATCTGTAATAAATCACTATCTGGTGGAAAAGTGACGTATTTTCTTCCTCTTACGGTCCTGGCATTTTGTAATCAGCTTATATGAAGTATTCCATTTTCTCCAAGCTAGATTATCTGGTTTGTATGTGTCACATTTTGTGGATTCATATGAAGAATGAAAACTATTACCGTGAAATTGTTTGTTTATTTATTTATTCCCAGTGTTATTATACACACATTTATTTAAGCAAAAAACCCTTCAACATTTCTTTAAAATACTGATCCTAGAATAAAATATGGATCCTCTGATCCTAGAAACATAGGAAGTTGCCTTTTTCCTAGTCAGACCATTGGCCTATCTAGTATTGGTCCAGTATTATCTTCACTAATTACCAATGACTCTCCAGAGTGTCAGAAAGGGAGTCTTTCCTAACCCTACCTAAAGATGCCTGGGATTGAACTCAGCACCTTTTGCATACAGATTACAAAATCCCAGAATTGTAGAGTTGGAAGGTACATCAAGGGTCCTCTAGTCCAATCCCCGGCAAAGCAGGAATCTCTACTAAAGCATCCACGGCAGATAGCCATCCAACCTCCAATAAAGGAGGGCCCAAAGTAGTCTGTAACTCTGTCAAACAAGT
Organism: Podarcis cretensis; assembly: GCF_951804945.1. Taxonomy (NCBI): domain Eukaryota; kingdom Metazoa; phylum Chordata; class Lepidosauria; order Squamata; family Lacertidae; genus Podarcis; species Podarcis cretensis. Next base: position 28,048,302 of record NC_137178.1, read on the forward strand.
CTTAATGTCAGAAAGTTATTTCTAATGTTTAGTTGGAATCTGCTTTCTTGTAATTTGAACCTACAGATTCAGGCTCTATCCTCTGAAGCAGCAAAGAAATAAACTTGCCCGATCTTCCATGTGATAGCCCTTCAGATATTTGAAGATGGCTATCATTTCACCTCTGCTCTGCAACAGAGCTACAGCCCTTTCGTTTTTATACTTTTCCAAATGACTGCCTCTAAGTATTTTAGGTATGCCTAAGTAAGCCTGGCGTGCTCTGGTCCATGGGGTCAGGACACGACTAAACGACTAAACAACAAAAACAACAAGTAAGCCTAATTTTCTTTGATATTGTTGTTGTTATAAATTTGAGATTCAGTACAATTCGTTTGATCTACATGAGAGTTATAATATATGCAGGGTGCTTATATATATATATATAAAGCTTTTGTACATTAAGAGTGATAAAAGGTAAAGGTAAAGGACCCCTGACAGTTAAATCCAGTCATGAACAACTCTGGGGTTGCGGCGCTCATCTCGCTTTACTGGCCAAGGGAGCCAACGTTTGTCCGCAGACAGTTTTTCGGGGTCATGGGGCCAGCATAACTAAGCAGCTTCTGGCGAAACCAGGAGCAGTGCATGGAAACGCCATTTCCCATTCCCTCCAGAGCAGTACCTATTTATCTACTTGCACTTTGATGTGCTTTCGAACTGCTAAGTTGGCAGGAGCTGGGACCAAGCAACGGGAGATCACCCCATCGCGGGGATTCGAACCGCCAACCTTCCGATCGGCAAGTCCTAGGCTCAGTGGTTTAGACCACAGCGCCACCAGCGTCCCTTATTAAGAGTGATAAATGCCTGTAAAGAGAATGAATCCTCTTCATCCTTTGAAATACAGCTAGGTACACATGACATTTTATTCTAGAATCAATGGAGACCGAGTACTAGCTTTCCTGAGTGGTCTACACAATCTAGATCTATTGCATATTTTTTTGCCCTTGAAAAGTGCTTCTTGAGAAACTGGTTTTATTCCAAAAATAAAAGCTCATTGCTGATTCATTCTACATTACCCTGCAGTGTGTCCATTTGAAAACATAAGAAAACATAAGAAAGGTGGTCCCAGCAATGGGGGTGGGGGTCTACATTTGCCAAATGACATTTTTTTGGGGGGGAGTATACCAAGATTATAAGTAACACTCTCTTCTTTATGCACATTGGACATGAGCAGAGAGGAAAAAGCAGAGATCACCTAATAAAGGGGAGGATTCAAATATATATCAAGTAACCCCACCCATCCTAGTGGATGCCAGGATGTCGTATGTTGAGGGTGAGCATGAACTATTACTGATTTAGAAAAGCTACATGTTGTGCTACAAATGGGCTTATGTGTACACAGGCTAAGTACAGTGGTACCTCGGATTAAGTACTTAATTCATTCCAGAGGTCCGTTCTTAACCTGAAACTGTTCTTAAACTGAAGCACCACTTTAGCTAATGGGGCCTCCTGCTGCCGCTGTGCCGCCGGAGCCCGATTTCTGTACTTATTCTGAAGCAAACTTCTTAACCTGAAGCACTATTTCTGGGTTAGCGGAGTCTGTAACCTGAAGCGTATGTAACCTGAAGCGTATGTAACCTGAAGCGTATGTAACCTGAAGCGTATGTAACCTGAGGTACCACTGTAATATATTGCAGCTGACCCCTTTCGAGACAAAATGGAAAGCTTTCTGATTTTAAACTTCAAAGAGAGGATGGGGTGAGGGAGAGTGGGAGACAGAGAGATCACCACTTAACTTACTGGGTGATTTTGCCCATGTCACCAGCAGTTAAGAAATTAAAATTCTAAAATGTGGTTTATATATATTGACTATGCAAAAGCCTTTGACTGTGTCGACCACAGCAAACTATGGCAAGTTCTTAAAGAAATGGGAGTGCCTGATCACCTCATCTGTCTCCTGAGAAATCTCTATGTGGGACAAGAAGCTACAGTTAGAACTGGATATGGAACAACTGACTGGTTCAAAATTGGGAAAGGAGTACGGCAAGGCTGTATATTGTCTCCCTGCTTATTTAACTTATATGCAGAATTCATCATGCGAAAGGCTGGGCTGGATGAATCCCAAGCCGGAATTAAGATTGCCGGAAGAAATATCAACAACCTCAGATATGCAGATGACACAACCTTGATGGCAGAAAGTGAAGAGGAATTAAATAACCCTTTAATGAGGGTGACGCAGTCCCTTTAATAAAGGGACGCAGGTGGCGCTGTGGGTTAAAGCCTCAGCGCCTAGGGCTTGCCAATCGAAAGGTCGGCGGTTTGAATCCCTGCGGCGGGGTGCGCTCCCGCTGCTCGGTCCCAGCGCCTGCCAACCTAGCAGTTCGAAAGCACCTCCGGGTGCAAGTAGATAAATAGGGACCGCTTACCAGCGGGAAGGTAAAGGGCGTTTCCGTGTGCGGCTCTGGCTCTGGCTCTGGCTCTGGCCAGAGCAGCGATGTCACGCTGGCCACGTGACCCGGAAGTGTCTCCGGACAGCGCTGGCCCCTGGCCTCTTAAGTGAGATGGGCGCACAACCCCAGAGTCTGTCAAGACTGGCCCGTACGGGCAGGGGTACCTTTACCTTTTACCTTAATGAGGGTGAAAGAGGAGAGCACAAAATATGGTCTGAAGCTCAACATAAAAAAAACGAAGATCATGGCCACTGGGCCCATCACCTCCTGGCAAATAGATGGGGAAGAAATGGAGGCAGTGAGAGATTTTACTTTCTTGGGCTCCATGATCACTGCAAATGGTGACAGCAGCCACGAAATTAAAAGATGCCTGCTCCTTGGGAGAAAGGCGATGGCAAACCTAGACAGCATCTTAAAAAGCAGAGACATCACCTTGCCAACAAAGGTCCATATAGTTAAAGCCATGGTTTTCCCAGTAGTGATGTATGGAAGTGAGAGCTGGACCATAAAGAAGGCTGATCACTGATGCTTTTCAATTATGGTGCTGGAGGAGACTCTTGAGAGTCCCATGGACTGCAAGAAGATCAAACCTCTCTATTCTTAAGGAAATTAGCCCTGAGTGCTCACTAGAAGGACAGATCGTGAAGCTGAGGCTCCAATACTTTGGCCACCTCATGAGAAGAGAAGACTCCCTGGAAAAGACCCTGATGTTGGAAAAGATTGAGGGCACAAGGAGAAGGGGACGACAGAGGATGAGATGGTTGGACAGTGTTCTTGAAGCTACAAACATGAGTCTGACCAAACTGTGGGAGGCAATGGAAGACAGGAGTGCCTGGCGTGCTCTGGTCCATGGGGTCACGAAGAGTCGGACACGACTAAATGGCTAAACAACAACAAATATATTGCCATATTTAACAGCCTTTTCCCTTAAGAAATGCTTGAAATTAAATTGTGGCACGTTCACTGCTTGGCCTGAAACTCACTCTGTCATTGTTGTGAAGGAAATCAGAATCATACAATTTATTCCCCCCCCCCTTTTTTTAGTACTTATTTAATGTGACACATACTGGAGGAAGAACAGAGAAGGGCTGTAGATCACTGGTAGATAAATTATGCTTATTTTTGAGTTGAACATGAGGATCATGCAAAAAAAAAATGCATCTTCAAAATTACTGGCATGCATTGTATTTTGTGTGTTTAATGTATTAATTAAGGCCAAATTCCAAAAATCTATTTGTCTTACTTTAAGATTCGCATACTTGGTTCAAGTTCTATTCAGCTCAGAAAATCTTATGTTGTTTAAAGTCCATTATACTGCCAGCTCCAAAACTTTGAATCTCTTGTGTTGATTTCTAGTCTTAAACGGTGGGAATTAGATCAGAGGTTGCCATTTCTTTTGCACTGCTTTCCAAAGCCAATTCCACTGAAAGTCTAGGCAGAATGGAAACCTGGCAACACCGTGAAATAGAACAAATCTAAAATTCAAGGTAAAGTAGAAGGTTTATCCTCAGCGGAGAATTTGTAAGATAATTAAAGCAAAACCCCACCTGTTCTCAAATGTCTTGACCTATTGCTTTCTCTCTCCAAATTGGAAAGTACCTGGCTTAGAATATCAATGACATGACTGCTGCATATTCATTGTAAAGGAATCTGAATGCTCCTAATTAATACACACAATTGATCCCCAAAAAGTGTATCTTAGCAGATTTACACTTTTTGCATGTACTGTCTCTGCATTAAGCCATCGGGATTAAAGTGAGCTGCAACAGACAGGGAATTGAAATAAATGAAGATAATGAAAGGAAAAGAAATAGCACTTTACATATCATGAAACCCTACTGTATAGTCAGAAAAACAGGATTAAAAACAAACTATTTGTGGGGTGGGAATGATAAACCATTCACTTTAATATGAGTCAGGTAAGATTACATAATCCACTTAGAGGTTTTTATTTACAATTAAGCAGTATACAAATAAATAAAATGATGGCTTTTCTTGCACCTTTGGACCTCTTCCGAGACATCATCTAGAAAACTGCAATGGAAGTGGGAAGGCCTAATATTGGTTTAATTTTCTACCTTATGAGCAAAAAGTTCACTCCAAACTCAAAACATAGGGTTGTTGCCAACTAAAGTGAACTCAAAGTAGACCTATTGAAAGCAATAAGCTTAAATTAGTCATACACATGGGTGTACCCTGTGTATGACTAGCACTAGATACAACCCATAGCTTACAGTACAGTCCTTGAGATGTCTTTTATGAGACTAGTAAGAGATTTATTTTATGAGACTAGTAAGAGATTTATTTGTATTTAAGATGTGCAAGTCTTTTCTACCAAGTCTGTGGTGGACATGCAAAATAACAAAAGCATTCTGGGAAATAATACATAATGAATTGAAAAAAGGTTTAAGATAACTTTTGTGAAAAAAACCAGAATCCTTTTTAATGGGAATAATAGGTGAAGAAATACCGAATAACTTGAAAAGACTGTTTATGTATGTGACGACAGATGTGAGGATGCTTTTTGCCCAGGGGTGGAAAGAAGAGAAAGTGCCAACCAAAGAAGAATGGATAATCAAGATGATGGACTACGCCAAAATGGCGAAAATGACTGGGAAGACCAGACACCAAAATGATAAGAAATTCAACAAGGAATGGATAAAGTTTATAGAGTACCTGAAAGAACACTGTAAGCATCTAAAGACGCTAGGAGGATTGATATAACACTTGTAATGTAATTTTTTAAGGTTAAAAGTGGACAAAAACAAATTTGGATAAGTATATTTAGATGTAGTAAGGGAAAAAAGATATACATTGGAAACCATGGAGGGGGCAGAGGGAAGTCCGGGGATTCAGAGAATCCCTCAAATGTATAAAATTGACTAAGCTTAAATATAAAGGTTATTTGTAAAAATTGAAAATATTTTTTTAAAAAATAAAATAAAATAAGATGTGCAAGTCATTATAAAAACACACGTCAGTGTGAAAGGGCAGAAGCTACTTGGGATCTCCACACCTCTACGCACCCTCACTTCTACCAAATTTAAATCTGGTTTATGGAATGTCTCCTCAGGAAGGCTTGCCTTGTGCCTTCATTACATATCTTTAGGTGCCAGGTGAAAAAAAATCATTTTCATTTAGGTCTTTGTCTTATTAGACCATCTATGACCTTTTAAACTGTGGGGTTTTTATTGTTCTGTTTATTACTATGTTTTGTTTTTCTGTTTTTATACTGTAAAGCACCCTATGATCCTCGGATAGTATATAAATTTAATCAATACAGTGGTACCTCGGGTTATAGACGCTTCAGCTTACAGACGCTTCAGCTTACAGACTCTGCTAACCCAGAAATAGTACCTCGGGTTAAGAAATTTACCTCAGGATGAGAACAGAAATTGTGCGCCAGCACCACAGCGGCAGCAGCGGGAGGCCCCATTAGCTAAAGTGGTACCTCAGGTTAAGAACAGTTTCAGGTTAAGAACGGACCTCCAGAACAAATTAAGTTCTTAACCCGAGGAACCACTATAATGGTAATGATAATAAGCGTCATCAAAATTTGGTGCAGTGCTATTTCTGGTGGCTGGATGCTCTGCAAGCTAGGCTGGCATGTCTGCTGGTACATTCCCCTCTATTCTCAATATTTATGAAAGTATATTTTTTATTACTAGTATTATGACTTCCTATTCTTTATTTTGTGGAACAGCTCAATCCACAAGGATGGTTTCCCCCCACCTTTTTTCTCATTCTAACTTCATACACTTTCTTCGATCAGACAGGATTCACATTAATCTCACAAGGAAAAATACATTGTGTTTTACGGATTTCTTCGCTGAGTTGCTCTTAGGATTAATCACTGTAGTCCCTCCTCATGAATCATCAGTAGATTTTTAAATGAGCTATAGATCTTCCTCCTCCAAAAACTATTATTCTAAAAAAGGGAGAATCCTTGTTTTGACATTTGATAATCAGCTTCCGTAGATACACTCAACGCGTATGTGTTTGTTTTAAATATATCACCTCTATAAAAATAAATCCTCTATTTATATGCAGCAGATGCTGCTCATATAGTTAATTAAAATCTCTAAAGAACTGATGAATATGCAGAATACAATAATCCAAAGAGAAATGTGAATTTCTTTAAAACATTTCATCTTAGTAATTAAAAGTTAGTATGACACACGGGCTCACAATTTATCAGCTCCTAGTTTATCATCTAAGCTCTGTTGGTTCACAAAGTATCTATTCCCATTTTATTAGAATACGCACCCACTGATATTAACCATTTATTATACACATTACGGACCCATATTAACCTAGACTCCTTTCCACCTGTCCAGCTTCAGCCTGGCCTGGCAAATAAGTTGATATTCAGTAGCATGCTGATGTAATTTACCGTATAGCCATAGGTTGTAATGACATCAAACCATGGAAACTGTTTCATCATACAACATTACATAAAATCCAGCTTCCAAACATATCACTATATATATTGGGTCTGTTGGGAATTTAATTAAAAATAAAATGCAATTAATAAAAGTGTATATCGCCTTGACAATCTACATTCTAATCATTAAAAAAATAGCTTATAAACATAAATCCCATACACAAACCCTGCTCTCTTATGAATAAGTATGTTCCTATCAGCTGATATTGGGGATTCCACCCACCATCATGACTAGTAGTTGATAGATCAAGCCTCCTTGAATTTGTTATCAGTTATCAAAGCCACTTTCCATCACCACATCTTGTAGCAGCAAAATTCCATAAATACGTTCTGTGTTGTGTGAAGAAATTACCCATACTTTGAGCAATGCGGCTGCCACTGCCTTCATATATGGGGAACTGGAGGGATTTATTAAACCTCACAAGAACATAAGAAGAGCCTTTCTGGATCAGGTCAAAAACCCATCTATTCCAGCATTCTGCTCTGGCCAACCAGATGCCTATGAGAAGCCTGCTAGCAGGTCCTCCGTTCAACAGTGTTCTTCTCACCTGCTGTTCCCAACAAATGGTATTCAGAAAACATAGTCATCATGGCTTATAGCCTTTAATAGCAGTATCCTCCACTAATTTGTCCAATCCTCTTAAAGCCATCTATGTTTGTAGCCATCATTACACATTGTGGGATCGAAACTATGCTCCCACAGCTATTGGATAAGTGCTTTCATCTGTCTGACCTGAATTTTTGGATATTCAGCTTCATTTGACAGCCCTTAATTCTAGTACAGTCATACCTCTGCATACGTATCCCTCCAGTTATGTAAACTTCGGGATACATAAGCGGCAAACCCGGAAGTATATTTCCAGTGTGTGTGCATAAGCGGTCTCTCCAGCTGCAAAAACCTCGGGATCTGGCCAGACCTCTGGAATGGATCCCATCTGCAACCAGAGGTACCACTGTATTAGAGGAAGAATACTCTCTGCCTTTTTCCACGCCAGACATGTTTTACACGTCTAGCAACTCCTGTTCCTAGGCACAATTTTACTAAACTCAAATATCCAGTTGTTCAGATGGCAGAACTAGTCTATAGTATGCTCTGAAAACCCTGATCCTCTCTCTCTCTCTCTCTCTCTCTCTCTCTCTCTCTCTCTCTCTCTCTCACACACACACACACACACACACTCTCTCTCTCTCTCACACACACAAAATTCTAGGTTCCAGTTGTAAAAGTTATCTGACAATGAAGTGTATCAAAACTCAGGAAGGCTCAGTCTCAGTGTGAAAACACCAGGAAGAAATATAAGACAATACAGTAGCTCCTAGTGCCATTATTTAGTGCTTATTTAGAATTACCATACCCAGAAGTGTTTTCACTACTGAAATAAACATTACCAGAATGCTCTCTGTAGGCTTTTCAGCTGTGCATTGCTCACAATGAACTCCATTTAACTTATGATAGCTTCTGGGAAAATAAATAGCCCAAAGTGGTTGTGTAACTCCACATTTTTAATGCAAAAATGCTACTTTGAAGCTGATGTTAATTGCAAATGAAGGACAAATTTAAATATATCTTAATTAAAGCACTGTAGAGGTTTGATGGCAGTCCCTGCTGTATACAAAATGAAAATAATGGTCCCCTTCCCTACTTTAATTTGACACAATGGAAACACAGTTGCTCAGCCCACAAACACATTTAACCCCACATATTTTGATTTGTCATTTTAGTTTCACTGGAGCCATACTTATGCAGGCATGGATTTGCTGTTTGAAGCAAAGGGCTAAGTCTGGTCCATGGGAAGGTTGACCTTAGGAACTAATGCCAACTGAATCAAGTCCTATGCATTATCTGAAAGGAAATGTGCACAAGACTGCTTTAGACATTTTCTCTTGTATGGTCCAATATGGCCTATAGTATGATGATTTCATGTATAGTGCAAAAAGTTGACACTATCAAATATCTAAACTTAGGTACCTACTCTAGTAAACCAACTACAGTATTTATTTTCCCTCTGACACCTGCTAGGCCTTCTTGAGTAGCAGTAATTTTAATGTATTTTGCTAGTTGCTGGTTGTAGTAAGAATGGGGAATGGACAGAACTTTAAATGGTAGTGTTAAATGCCCATACAATGGTACCTCAGCTTATGAACTTAATTCGTTCCGGAGGTCCATTCTTAACCTGAAACCGTTCTTAACCTGAGGCGCGCTTTCACTAATGGGGCCTCCTGCTGCTACCGTGCCGCCACACCATTTCCGTTCTCATCCTGGGGCAAAGTTCTCAACCCAAGGTACTACTTCTGGGTTAGGGAGTTTGTAACCTGTTCGTAACCTGAGGTACCACTGTACTAGGGCACAGGACATCCTATAAACTTAACCCCCCCAAAAAAAAACCCTGTTAGTAGTACTCACAGGGCAGTTATTCATATTGGGGCCGTGGCACTGCGAGCCACCCACCATTTTTCCCCATGGCATTTTCCCTGTCAAAATCACCCCCAAAGTGCTACTTGTCTAACGGGTCAAAGCATCTGATGCTGTATCCTTTGCCATATGGGTCAAATAAATGCTTCTAGGATGTGATTTTAATAATAAAATGGTGAGAGGGAGAGAGAAAGAGTGTGTTAATCCTCAGCATCACAGTCTCAATCTGCTATTAAAACTTTAAAGTGCTGTAGGAGATGCTATTCACAGATCTCTCAAAGTTGGCCTAAAGTTGGAGACAATGCCCACAATGACAACTTTGATTTTGGCAATGGTCAGAGAGGATAACATGGTAAAACTGCTGATGGCTAACTAAAGTTAGGAAATGTAAGCTAATACATTTTTAAATTTTCAGGTTACAGATGCGCCCTAGACACGTTCTCAAAGTGATCAATCTTTGGATTGTGTTGAAAAGAGAAGGGGAGGAGGAAGGGTCTTATATAAATCAATAGTGATTTTAATAAACTGGGGGCTTCTCAGTACTAAATCTGTCTGCATCTGATCTGAATTGCAATTACCTGTCAAAAATTCATCCATCATAGCTTAGTTCCAGACACACATTCTGCTAGCAGATGTTTCAGGAAAGCTATTTCATAGGGGAAATATATCTTTTAGTGTATAGCATTCTCAAAGACAAAGGAGAAAAGCAGCAAACATTTCAAACACAAGCCAAACAGCAATAACCACATCCAAACTTAGTTTGATTTACATAATTTGTAATCACATCAAATATAAATCAATATAAAAATGTCAGGTTGAACTGATCCCTCAGATATGAATTATTGCACTTCAGTATTGGAGACTTGATGACAGCTATAATATTTCCAGCCTTCTTAAGGTTGTGATCCTAAGCACACTTCAGAGATAGATGAAATATCCCTGAAATGTCTTAGCCCGACCTTTAATAATCAGTAAAACAAACAGACAAACCTTCTCCTTAACTTATTTCCTATATACACCTTCTCAATATTATTGTCAGAATTCTTTCAATGTGAGAGATGTATTCATTTCTGAAATTCATTTCCATAATTTTGTCCTCACTCTATTTTATTCTTACTATTTCTGATTTTTCCTTTCAAATATTCTTCTGTGACTGATATCACTCTGACTTGAATGATAGCTTTGTGGATTACCTCAAAGGATTTGCAAAGGATAGTGGACCAGCTTTAGGGGTCCCTTTTGCCAACTCCACACCACTTAGCAAGCAAAGGGGTGGAACTTTGGGCATCTTTGAACTCTTCAAGCCCTATGTTTGTTACAACAGAGTGATGGGTGGTTGTTCAGATTTTGCATTTTGTGCAATGTTTGCCTGCACTCAAAGCTTTTCTTTTTTTTATGCAAGGTAAGTAGTGTGTGTACATGTTTTTCCTTAATTCCTGAGGCTGCTTGCTAGGGTCCATGAACAAATTGTTATTTTTCCTTCCCATTGCAAAGTGAGTGATATCCTAAAATCTATAAACATTAAATGACAGGGATATTCTGAACTCATCTTCCACACAAGGTGCACCTTGGCTTAATGCAGATTTCCTCAACCTCGGCCCTCCAGATGTTTTGAGACTACAATTCCCATCATCCCTGACCACTGGTCCTGCTAGCTAGGGATCATGGGAGTTGTAGGCCAAAACCATCTGGCAGGCCGAGGTTGAGGAAGCCTGGCTTAATGCCTTATTTTGTATGTTATTTTTTGTATTGTGTTTCTACTTTCACTTTGAATGCTTTGTTTTGATTCATAAAAGCATTGGGCTCTCTTAAGAGGAAGGGTGGTGTGTAAGAAATACTGACAATAACAATTATCTGTAAATCCTGAAATGATAAACAGCTATTAAAAGCAGCTATTGTGTTTGACTTTGGTATGGAAATTTGCTCCTAAATGTTTAGTTCTAGATAGCTTTTTCTACTTTTATTTTAATTAATGTTTATTATTATATTTTATGTTATAAATATATATATGTAAATAATTTTTAAAAGGGAGAGAGAAAGTGAAAGAAAAGAAACTGCCTTATATGTGGTGTGTGGAGATCTATTTCAGATGTTTCTGCAGTTTACCGTATTTTTCGCCCCATAGGACGCACCTTTTCCCCTCCAAAAATGAAGGGGAAAAGTGTGTGCATCCTATGGGGCGAATGCAGGCTTTCGCTGAAGCCTGGAGAGCGAGAGGCATCGGTGCGCACCGACCCCTCTCGCTCTCCAGGCTTCAGGAAGCTATCCTCAAGCCTTGCAAGCCCGGCGGGAGTTCCTGCGGGCTCACAAGGCTTGCTGGCAGCAGCCTGCAGCCCCGGCGAGTGTCTGCAAGCCTTGCGCGCCCGGCAGGAGCTCCCGCTGGGCGCGCGAGGCTTGGGGCGGCAGCCTGTTGCCTGAAGCACAGGGAGCCCTCCGGAGGGCTCCCCGTGCTTCGGGTGAGTGTCTGCAAGCCTTGCGCGCCCGGCAGGAGCTCCCGCTGGGCGCGCGAGGCTTGGGGCGGCAGCCTGTTGCCTGAAGCACAGGGAGCCCTCCGGAGGGCTCCCCGTGCTTCGGGTGAGTGTCTGCAAGCCTTGCGCGCCCGGCAGGAGCTCCCGCTGGGCGCGCGAGGCTTGGGGCGGCAGCCTGTTGCCTGAAGCACAGGGAGCCCTCCGGAGGGCTCCCCGTGCTTCGGGTGAGTGTCTGCAAGCCTTGCGCGCCCGGCAGGAGCTCCCGCTGGGCGCGCGAGGCTTGGGGCGGCAGCCTGTTGCCTGAAGCACAGGGAGCCCTCCGGAGGGCTCCCCGTGCTTCGGGTGAGTGTCTGCAAGCCTTGCGCGCCCGGCAGGAGCTCCCGCTGGGCGCGCGAGGCTTGGGGCGGCAGCCTGTTGCCTGAAGCACAGGGAGCCCTCCGGAGGGCTCCCCGTGCTTCGGGTGAGTGTCTGCAAGCCTTGCGCGCCCGGCAGGAGCTCCCGCTGGGCGCGCGAGGCTTGGGGCGGCAGCCTGTTGCCTGAAGCACAGGGAGCCCTCCGGAGGGTTCGCCGTGCTTCTGGCGAGTGTCTGCAAGCCTTGCGCGCCCGGCGGGAGGTTCTGCCGGGCGCGCGAGGCTTGGGGCGGCAGCCTGCAGCCCGAAGCAGGTGGAGCCCTCCGGAGGGTGCCCTGTGCTTCGGGCAGGCGTGTGCAAGGCTTGGGGCGGCAGCCGCGGCTGGGGGGGAAATCATTTTTTTTTATTCATTCCCCACCCCAAAAAACGAGGTGCGTCCTATGGGCCGGTGCACCCTATAGGGCGAAAAATACGGTACCTCTGATGCAAGAGACAGTTTCTATGTTTTTTCATTAAAAAACTTTTGAAACAAACAAAAATAGTAACCCTTATTTGCTTGTATAAAAAATTTAATAAGTGCAAAGATTACAAAGGAATACAAAGATCATGGTTATTAATAAAATCCTATATTTGATATTATATTTTGCAAAATAAATGAAATAGTTTGTTTAACACAACACAAAAACCTCTTCATGCTGTTGTGCTGGTTTGGGTTTTTTTGGGTTTTTTTTGACACTTTGGGCTGGGTAGTACATACTGCAAGTGAAAACAACCCTGCTGGCATGCATTTCTTTAAAAATAACTCATAGCAGCGAACAAATTGCATAGCTGTAACCTGAAGCATATGTAACCTGAAGTGTATGTAACCCGAGGTACCACTCTAAAGGCGTTCCTTACGTCCATGCAGTCTTCTGAGTCACTTTGATAGGCTTTCCTGAAGTCCTCAGACATACCTCCCTCATAATCTTTGAAGCAGCTTCTCCTTCTTTCTCTGGCTATCCTTTCTAGCTCATCAGCTTCCTCTTGGGAGGCTCCAGAAATTGTGAAGTAGTTCCCCCCACCCTGTCAGATTTTCTTTTCCTGGTTGCATGTGAAGACACCCGCCCCCAACCACCCTCCAAAATAAACACACAATAGACACAGAATTTTAGTTTAAGGTTTTTGGCAATAATTTTGGCCACAACTTTATTGAATTACAGCATGTGAGTGGTTGCTTAGGCATTGGTTCCCGACTACCTGACCCTGCACCGTGGCAGGAACAGGACTGACACCTGGACTCTACCAGAGGTCAGTAAGGGAAAACATACTGGGGGAGCACGGAGTTGAGTGCAGGCTCCAGTTCACCCCATATGCTCCCAGGGACTCTGGTATGGCCCTAACTCCTGAAAGGGGATCAGACAAGGCAAGTCCCTGGATTCCTTTAACGGAATTCCCTAGCAGCAGCAATGGAGAGGCAGGCACAGCCAACCACTTCCCCTCCGCAAAACATTGAACTAATGCCTAACCGCCAACCTTACAAGAAGAAGAGAATGACAGCATCTAGGAGCTGTGCCAGTGACTTTTGGCCTCTGTCCTTAAAAGGCCCCTGCGGCGTTCGCACAGAGCCCCCGGTTGTTCCACAGACTATTGACCCTGCACCACCATGGCTTATCGCTTCCACTGCCACCAATCAGGTTTCTCCGGTAATATATTCAGACTCAGTCAGGCTGTAACGTATTAACAAAGATTCTAGTTTATTGTGAATGCAAACAAGTTTTAAATACTTTGAAACAATGTGATCCGATTCACTCTCTGTCTCCCCTCTGTCTCTAACCCGCTCTGGGTCCTATGCCTCCCACCCACAAGAAACCAAACTAACTAACTGTCGAAACCCCTGTGTTGAGCCTTGTGCCGTTTGCCTCCTAGGATGGGTCATAAGGAAAGGGTTAAAATAGGTGTGATGTGATTGGCCAGTGAGAATGCAAGGGGGGAATAAAAGTTAGAGTGGGAGGTTTTGAAAGTGAGTTGAGTTGAGAGGTTGAGGTTTGGGAGTTGAAGAAGGAAGAGGGAGGTTTAGGTGTGGGTTGGTAGGGTTGTATTGTGAGAGAGTGAGAGGAATTGTTAGGTGGAGTCAGATAGATAGTTGTGAATAGTCAGTTTGGAGTTGTTAGGAACTAAGAATAAGAAACTGCCAAGTAAAATTAACTGTAACCATAAGCTTGTTCCTGCATTTAAAAATAAACTTGATTATTTGTTTATGTTAACAACTGACTGGATTCCGTGTGTCCCCGTGAGATACTGGGTGGTGGCAGCAGAAAAAGCAATCGCAGTGGCGGCACAGGGTCAATAGACCGTCAAACGTTCGGGGGCCCCGTGTGTGATCACCACAAGCCTTAAACACAGTTAGGCTCAACCCCTGGGCTTTCTTATTCGTCAGCCTATTAACCCTTTCTCCCCCCCAGTACAACATCTCCATAATGCCCCCATCTCAAATGCAAATAAAATAGGAGATGTGGCTTTCCCAACCCTTTCATCACTGTCATATCACCTGCCCCAAATTTCATCCTGTTGACAGTTTGGCTCAGTTTAAAGATACAGTGGAAAATGCTAGTACTATTCATTTATATTTATATTATTAATATCTTCAAGAGAATGTCTATCAATCTGATGTCCAGCTTTTGTTTTAAAACTTTTCAGTCTTTTACAGTCTGCTTTATTTCTCTTTTATAAATGATGGAGCTATTCTTCTGTTCAACCAGGGACAGCTGTTTCTCTAAATGAATAAATTGAAATTGCTATGTATTTTTGCATGGTATTTTCATGGGGATTGATTTCCTCTACAGAATTGAGAAGAGAAGAGAAGAAAAAAGGCACTGGTGCCCAGGGCTGATTTTGATTTGAAACATCATGTGCCATCCTTAACATGAGCCCTGGCTTCCATGTCAACCCAGTCTGGACTCCAGTTGAAATGGGATTGACATTTGGGCCACCCTGCTGTATTTCAGAGGCACAGGCTAAAGTGAGATGTTTTCTCTGTGAGAATGGCTGATTTGCGGGGCAGAGCTGTTGGGTAACCACATTTCAAATGCTACTCAGCCAATAGACTAGGTGTGGCAACTAGGAATGGGGCGGAAATTTGTTTCACCTTCCGAAACAATACTCAAGCTGAAACACAGCCGCTCCTTGAAAATTGCACCCCTCTGAATTATGCAGTGCAGTTCTCCAGCCAAGCAATACTCTCAAAAATACATAGATTAGGGTAATTAAAATACACATAAAACATTAAGGCTAGCAATGCATTAAAAATTATGGCTGGAAAGTAAACAAACTATGGAATTAAAGCACTGTAAAAATCATATCTATTAGAAGGCAGATAGAATTTTTTTAAATGAATTTTCATGAGGAGTTAAAAAAAAAATCACAAACTGATATGGAAATGTGGACAACTGAAGATTGGAGAAATGAGAAACTGAGAGAAACCCATACTGACAGATTTGCATATCAATAGTGGAAACTCATTTCTCTATATAATTTACTATAAAAAAGAGCTGAAATGCGACAATTTTGGAACATGTTTTATTATGAAAAATTCAGTGCAAATAACTATTATTTGGTATTATTTTGTATGTTTTGCTTAAACATCAGCTTTTGGGTTAGAGATGCTTATTTTATTATGCATCTGTATGCTGTTACAGTGGTACCGCAGGTTAAGTACTTAATTCGTTCTGGAGGTTCGTACTTAACCTGAAACTGTTCTTAACCTGAAGCACCACTTTAGCTAATGGGGCCTCCTGCTGCTGCCGCGCCGCCGGAGCACAGTTTCTGTTCTCATCCTGAAGCAAAGTTCTTAACCTGAGGTAATATTTCTGTGTTAGCGGAGTCTGTAACCTGAAGCGTATGTAACCTGAAGCGTATGTAACCCGAGGTACCACTGTATATGTAGCTTGATTTAAAAAAACCCCAAAAACCTGGAAACTAGGGAGCTGGAAGCAAAATATTATCATTTGCTTATCATTACCATTTGCTTAAGGCCAAGACTAAACATTTGCTATTATGGATGACAGAAAAAAATGGCTTTGTTCAGTTTGGTTTACATATCTGGAAACAATACATGAACCAAAACACAGCTATACTCAAAATTTGCATTTCTTCAAAATTTTGTCGTGCAGTTCTTCAAACAAAAATATGCACAGGGAAAGGTGTGAAGAAAAATACATAGTGAAAATAACATACAACATTAAATTAGGAAAATTTATTGTGGAAATGTGCATATCAGCAGAAATACTTACCCAAACATGAGAACTTCAGAAAAATGTTTTTAAAAAATCACAAACTGTAGTGGAACTTTGAGGAGCTGAACTTAAGATTGGAAAATTAAAAACTATGAGAAACTGAACTTAAAACTTAAAACTTTATAGATTTACAGGTACTGTAACAAGCTGGGATTACAGGTAAAACCTCTCCCTTACAGAATGTGCTTCCAATTGCAGCTTGTTACATACAGTGAAGATACCAGGTAGCTTGACATCTGGCTGGTTGATAGGGGATCAAATACTTATTTCACTCATCATAATGCACATCAATCTCTGACTTTTGTCTTCTGGGTTTCTGGGGTTTTTCCTGTTGTTATTCTGTCTCTCACAACTACAATAAACCTATGGACTGGTCATTTCTTCGTCAGAGGACAAATGGGCAAATTTATCAGGGGATCAAATACTTCCCTGCCCCCCACTGTAGGTCACTCCAGGCCTCCTCCTGTAACCTTTTCAGGGTTTTATGAGTCAGCACTCAAACAGATGAAGCAAGGAAGAAGTGACTGGATTATCTGAGCATCTGTGGAAACTGCCCTTTCCTTATTTCTCAATAACTTCAATCCACCACCACACATCAGCACAAAGGAGAAGAGAACATTCAACTTAGAGGACACCAGCAGAAGACAAGCTTTAACTACTCTTCTCCTTTCAGAAATATTGCATTGGTTTCAACCTTCATTCTGTTCATGAAGGTTTCCTGTTAGTGCTATTAACTGATCTTCATCTCCACCAGTATTTTATAAGTTGTAATGCCTGCTGAAGATGTGTGTTTCCATAAAAATAAAATATGCTATGCAGGAGTATTAAACAAGCATAATCAAAATAATCATAAAGGCAGTATTTTGCAATCAGGTTTCTGTCTTTATTTTTTATTGCATGCAATAGAACTGGTTTTCTTATTTTTGCATGGCTTCATTCAAATTAATTGCATGTGAGCTGTTTTTAGAATCTGGCTTGTGATATTCACACACACACACACACACACACACACACACATTGAAGGATGCAATTTAATTTAGTTTTTCACTACAGGAGACAAAGGGTTTAGTTTATGCTATATTGGTCTTCACTTTGTTTACAACAATCAATTTTGTCTTTTACAGCTGAGGTCAAATGAGTTAGATCCAAATAAATGTGGTTCAGTATGCATTTAATTTAGTTTGAAATGCACCCTGTCTTGAGGGCTCAAACTGTTAGTAGTTTTCCACTCTACTTTTCTCCTACAGAGTTTCTCTCTCTTCTCAACTAGATTCATACAATAAGGGGTTTCCATTCTCTCTTATCACTGAGAATCAAATTACCAAATGGTATGCGGAAGTTTGTTTCTTAAATAGGTGCTAAACCATATGCCACAGCACCATATGACCATAGCATCATAAATGCTAAACTATATGACAAAACAAAACCATAGCAGAAAACTGTACGGATTGGTAAGTTGGGCAGTAGCATTTGGTCACCATCTGGTGGGATTCTTGGTTGACTGCAGGAATATATTGAGTGGTGAATTCTGCACCCCCTTCTTGCCTAACAAACTTCAAAAATCTTAACTTGTTCAGCTGGTTCAGATTCTGGAGTTCATTATTCATTAAGTTCCTTGACTGAAAATGTCAACGCTCATCTCAAGAAAATAGTTATTCAACACACATATTCAATGTATCAGTGTGCCTCACCACAATCAGAAAACAGAGCTTTTGTTCCTTTAAGAACTTTAGAGCTAAGGAGAAACATGGCAGGCCTGATTCCCTTCTTCCCCATCACTCCAGGCTCAAAGCTTCATCAGCACAGCTGCCTTCCCCAGCTGGAGTCCCATATGTTAAAGTAGGCAAGAGAAGGGGTTAGCTCAGAGCTTAAACTGCCTCATGTTATCCAGCCCACTGGTTAGATGGCTATTCCCAATGTGTCCTGAGGGCTGCAGAACTATTTTTAATGTGGCCCATGTGGACATCATAGTGAACATCCCTGATCTGTATTCTTGACTCTACACAGATGAACTATTTTATTTAGATGTTTATGCATAAAACTTTGGCTTGATTATCATGGTAGAATTACATTTTTGAAATGGTTTTGACTATCATTATTCATTAAATAATGATTACTTACACCGGGGAAAAAAGAAGCCTCATAACAATGGGTCAAGCAATATATAGCTTTGTATAGCAAAGTTGAAATCTGCTATATTCTCTGTGCCTGGAACCTATTCTGCTCTGAGTCCATTTGCA
Source organism: Podarcis cretensis (assembly GCF_951804945.1). Taxonomy (NCBI): domain Eukaryota; kingdom Metazoa; phylum Chordata; class Lepidosauria; order Squamata; family Lacertidae; genus Podarcis; species Podarcis cretensis. The sequence continues at coordinate 28,066,914 of NC_137178.1, forward strand.
GTGAAGTAAGAGATGATTCAGCTGATGGAGGTGTTTTCACACATTGTGAATTATGCTGAATGTCCTAGTAGATGTCCAGATTGGCTTGTATCTGGGATAGGGAACCTGTGAGCTCCTATGGAGTTGCTGAACTCCATAGGCCCCATCCAATTGTAGTTCAGCATCTGGAGGACCTCTGGTGGCATATTCTCTGACCATAATCCTGCATCCAGCTTAAAGTCGGAAGGAGAGGAGTCATCATCTGGGTGCTGTCAGTGACTGGCTGGACAGAGAGGAGTGGTGGGAGGCACCAGCCAGGGAAACCCCAGGAGAGAAAGTCTCAGAGCTAGGGTATTTGTGGTGGGACACAGAGGAAGGGTCAGAGAGAGAAGATTGGTGGGAGAAGGTGTTGGAAGCTGAAGGAGCAACAGAGTTTAGTGAGTAGCAAGAGCCTGTGACAGGGAGCAATTCAGACTCTGAGGCTGAAGCAGGGGTTGGGGTCAAGGGACTGCTGAAGAAGCCAGGGACTGAAGAAAGGAATGCTACAAGTGAAAGGTTTCTGGAGAAATCCCAAGAAGGAGAGTTGAAGAGCTGAGAGACTGACAAACTACAGGGGAAAGGAATAAGAAGAACCATCTATGGAGGAGAGAACAGCAGCCTCCTACCTCCATAAGAGCATTTGTCCAGAGGTAGATCCATAATTGGGGAGTAGCAGAGTTGGGGGCATAAACACATACCAGCCCAAGGCAGTGTAGCCAGAAACAGGTCCAAGGGACTTGAAGTATTCACCTAGGGATAACTCGTCCTTGGAGCTCATCTCCGACCCCTCAAATTCTCGTTGAGTTTTAAGGTTTACCTTCAATTGACCTGAGTTGCTCGTTGTTTCTTCCCCTCTTTCCCCTTCCCTCTTAAATTCTAGACCTCGAATTTGTTTTCCCAATCCTTTAAGTTTTCTCCTGGTTTCCTCCAGTATCCCTTTAGGAAATGAGGGAGTGGACAGTAGGCAAGATACATTGCCTTAGCATCCCTCCTCCACCCCAGGTTTGAGAACCAAGGTCAAACATTTCCCTCCAAGCTAGGGATTCCTGGTAGCAAAAAGAAGGAATTACTGATTGCATCAAAACAGCTGGCAAACTGTCCCATTGAGCTCATTATAATAGGCACCTTTTTCTCACACCAGCACAATCTTTAACCTTTGGAAACTTTCCGGTGACTATTCATTTTTCATTTCTGTCAGAAAGAAGACATTTATTTAGATTTTGGACACTTGCCTGTTGCTTAATATAGGGAAAAAAGAGCTTTGAATTTGTTGACTAAATATTAACACCTGAGGACCAAACTGAAAATTAAGAAACTGTTCCACTTGACTTGAAGTATTATGGCAGACTAGTGAAATGATCAGTTACCTCAGCTGTAGCATTTAGGTGTTGGTAATTACACATCAGTTCAAAGATTTCAAAATTAACTGAGTTTATATGCAGTTAGGACAGTGGAGAGCTTGACGTTTTCCTGTCACATTGAGTAACTCCTCAGTTCAGCCTGTGAGTTTATTCATACATGTAATTATATAAAGCAGCTATAAAAGCCTCCAGCTTTTTTTTTAAAAAAAAAGGAGGTGGAAGGGGAAAACTGATTTATAATTGTTTTTTTACAGCTTCCTTGGAGACAGAAGGCAGCGACTTATTTATTTTTTATGGCAGATAAGGAAAATGAGCTTGTAAGCCTTCTGAGTACATGCACTTCTTGATTTAAAATAGTAAGCTCTGCTGGCCTACCATAAAAATCTGTTTTAAATATATATCTGACATCCCTCATCAAGACTGAGTGGATAATCGAGGTCAATCTGTATATTGTAAACTGCCCTGTGGTCTTCAGATGAAGGGTGGTGGTGAAATGAAATTAAAGGAATAAACAAACAAACAGGGAAACTTGTGTTGGTTACACCAGAGCCATTATTTCATCGTATTCTTAGGAGTTCAGGGTGAGGTCCGCATCTACCAAGCTAGGAAATTATAAGAATAATTGGAATACAAATGAAATAAAAAAGTAATGGACATAATCATGACTATCAAGAGCACACAGACTGAGAACATTTTAAAGAGGCTTCCATCACTAATTAGTCCTATGCAGCACTGAATGACTGTTTATATTGTACCGCTCTCATGAAATGGATCTTTGATTCTGATGCTTAACAAATAGTACATTTTCAAAGCTTCACAGGGTTTTCACAGAACTTAGGATTCAGCAGATACTTTGGAATCTCAGTTAGAGAACAGAAATGTAAATTCAGCTGTAAACATTTTAAACATATTATGCGCTATTTGCTGTTCCGTCCTTTGTATTTGAAGGCCAGAGTGAAATTGTTGTCACCTATTCTTCGCTTGTACTCTTCAGTTGTACACTTCAGAAAGTGGAGATCAAACTTTTAGCTGACAAACAATTGCGTGCTATGAATTTGGCTGCTAAGTTTACGCTGGCAGCTAAGAAGCTGAGTTCTAGCCATATCAAGAATTATCATGAATCATAAATTTTAATCCAGTGCTTTGTTACACCTGGCGGATGGTATACATGGCTACTAATGGTTGCCCTATGACTTTACGTAACAACTTTCTCCTTTAATGCATGTATTACTTTATAAAAAAATAAAAATTTCCATATTGTAGCCTTTGGCTATGTACAATTAACCTGATCAATTAACTTACATTGTGCTGTGTGTCTCAGCCCACTAAATTATATGAACAAATGTTACATTTTACATCGTAATATTATTGCTTCACACTCATTATTGGAGGCCAAAATCAGTCTCAACCAGCAGTGTCCACAGTTACATTACATTCTTCCATAATGGTGGCTTCCTAGTAGTGAATATCTTGTGAAGTAATTTCCCCCATCCCCAGGTGACAGCAGTATCAACTACCTTGTGTTATGATGAAAAGAAAGTATACAGTCATGCACTGCAAAAACATGTTCACAAGATATTGACAAGATTGCAGACCAAGCACTTAATAATTGAGCTTATTGATGCAAAATAATCATTCCCCCTTGTGCATAGATCTTTAATTATAGGAACCAGTTTTCATGGAAGCCTATATTTATTCAGCCCAAGGGCTACATGCTATGAATTAACCACTGTTAATAACGCAATAGAGGCCTATAGTGTGCTATATTCCATGTTAGTCTGCTGTAGCAGAATCAGCAAAGAGGCCTGTGGCACCTGAGAGACTAACAATTTTACTGTGCCATGCGATTGTCTAAGTAGCAGCCTTGAATGTGCTGCTGCTGCCTATCAGAGTTCATGCCACAATTGATTCATTGGTCTTCTGGGTGCCCAAGGCTGCCTTGCTGTAGCCTTATTGGAATTCACCGATTGGGTCTGCGTTGCTCCGGGACAGGAGGAAGGAAGTCAAATGACACCGGGGTTGGTTCAAAGAAAGAGTTTATTCTGCTCTCCGGATAGCAGAAGGCACTTGCTTGGTGAGTCCACAGCAAGTCCAAAGAAATGGGAAATTTCATGAAGTATATATATCCTCCAGGCACCCTCTCCCTCCTTCCCCAGGAATCCAACCACGTTAGCCTATCCACGCAGGTTGACATCACAGATGTTCCTGCTCCGGCACTCTTAACCATAAAAGGGATTTCCTTCCTGCACTCCTGACCATAAAAGGATATTCCTGTTCCTACTCTTATCGTGGAGCCAGAGGTCACCATTTCCAAGAACACACTCTGGCATTGTTCCCAGACTTGGGTCTGTGCGTCTTTGTGGTCAGTGTGAGATTTTGACTAGCTTCGGCCCATCTGAAGCTGATACAGGCTCGTCTTATCTTGAGCCCAAGCAGAGCGTTGTCACACAGCAGAAGGATAAGCAGTATGTGCTACATTCTTAATTTTTTTTTACACTCTATGCTGAGAGAATCCAAACATGCATCTTGCCTCTGTGAGAGCAGAGAAGCAACTGTCTCTCTAACAAAGAAACTGAGAGAACAGTGAAAACAGGAAACCAGTGTACGTCACATCCAGTCTCCCATTCCTGTGGGAATCCAACAGTAACTCTGACAGTGGAATGCAAAACAATGTCTTGTGACTGCAGTTGCTGCTCAGTGAGGGAAATAGAAACCAACAGTCAGAACATAAGATAAGGCACAAACGTGTTTTTTCTGTTGTACTGGTACAGTCAGGGTCATCCTTGACGTCACAAACTGATAAAGGAGAGAGCTGTGTTCTTGTTATGCATTTGCTCAACGGCCCCAGTTTATGCATTTTAGCTAAGGAAAAATAGGGATTTTGGTGCAGTTTAAAACTGCCTGCACAGTCAGTTTTGGGTTTTGGGAAACCCATTCCTTCATTGCTATTGGCCTAAAGAGTGAGGTCTTTGGGGTGAATGTGAGCTACAGAACTGCCCTGAGCAACAAGTAGCTTGTTATCACAATGTTCTCTCCCCAGCTTGAACCAATGTTTTCCTGATTTACTTGCAATGTGGATGGAAGGGATTGGTGCTGGGAGATCAGAGAAGAAAAAGGCAAATTCTACTAAAATTCAGCTACCCTAGTCTCATGATATGTTTGACAGACAATCTCCTATGGAATTAGTTGTTCCTGCCAGCAGAAGAAGAAAAATGGTCAAGTGATGAGATAAGCACATGAAGACTTAAGCGTGGGAAATTGCTATTTTGGGTAATTTGTTTATATGTGACACAGCTGCCCAACAATGGAACAGACATTGGGGTGGGGTGCTACTGCCCTTAGAGCTTTTATTCATCCCTCCTTCTTGAACGTGGTTTAGGGTCTCATCCACACTATGCTTTTAAAACACTATTATACCACTTCAAAAGTCTTGGCTTTCCCACAAAAAACCCTGGGAACTGAAGTCAGTTAAGGGTGCTGAAAGTATTTAGGAGACCTGTCATAGAGCTCCAGTTACCTGTGCATTCAGGGAAGTTTACCCAGCATTACAGATCTTCCCATGGAACTCTGTTTATATAAGCTCTCTGGGAATAACGTTTCAAAACCACTTCTTCAGTGTTTTGCTACACTTTGAAGTCAATGAAAGCTGAAGATGATTATGTATTTTTCTTATGATGAATCTATTACACCTCAAAAACAAACATTCATGGGACTAATATTTCCACTAATGAAGTCAGAACATTTTTCTATGGGCTTCAGAGAAGCTGGCGTTGGCCCCTTGTGAATTCTGTGGTTTATTTGAGAAGTTTTGATGGATTGTTCTGCAGCAAGTAATTATTTTCTAATAAATACAAAGCTCCGGAGCCCTCAAGAATCTTTAAGCTAAATGAATATGAAGCTACAAATAGGTTTATACAATTTCACAGTTCATTTTCAAGTGATGGTGTCCTGGGAAATATTAGAAACTTTAAATAAAAGCCTTTGCATCACGAGCTATTAATTTTAGAATCACTGAAAAAGAGAGAAGAAGAGTTTGGATTTGATATTCCGCCTTTCACTCCCTTTAAGGGAGTCTCAAAGCGGCTAACATTCTCCTTTCCCTTCCTCCCCCACAACAAACACTCTGTGAGGTGAGTGGGGCTGAGAGACTTCAGAGAAGTGTGACTGGCCCAAGGTCACCCAGCAGCTGCATGTGGAGGAGTGGAGATGCAAACCCGGTTCCCCAGATTACGAGACTACCACTCTTAACCACTACACCACACTGGCTCTGAGAGAGAATTAATGCTTAACTTCTGTGTTTTATGTGGAATACTTTGAACCAGCATGTGTAGAAATGCAAAACTTTGAAACCCCAAAGACTTGTGGGGAGCAAAATGTATGGCAGGCCATCAGTGATTATCTGAGACAATGTAATGTGTAGGGACCTGAAATAAAGTCACAATGGCGTTTATAAAACATTTCAATAACATAACAAACAAGTGCCCTGATTAATCAGGCCAAATGTTCATCTACTCCGGCATTCTATATCCAACAGTGAACAGTAATATGCCTCTTTGAAACTTAGATGCAGAAGAAGATGGGTAGAACCTTTCATTGTTTCTCTCAGTTCTCTTGTATTCAGAGCTACATTTCTGCTGAATACTGTCATGTCATTTGCTGTCATACCTAATGAAATCTATTCACCATGAGCTGTATCTACTATTGCACATGTGGAGTTCCACTTGAGCCATGCAATTAATTCTCTCTTTCCTCTCCCTGCATGACCTCAAAATCTGCTGTAGAGGTTCCTACAGAGGGTGGGCAAAGGGCTTTAGGGGAGAGGAGAGAATTTATGTTATGTTAGCCAAGCAGAAGTCTGCTTGGCTAACAAAACAGCACTGTTGGATGTGAACACATGTTTGTCTAATCAAGGGATGGAGGAACCTGTGACCGTACAGATGTTGTTGGACTCTAGATCCCATCAACCCCAGTCAGCAAGGCTAATGCTCAAGGATGATGGGGCCTGTATTCCGACAAGATCTGGAAGGTTTCCTACTCATGATCTAATGGGCATCACCGCATCAGTGACTGTGGATTCCATATTTTAATCAGGTGTTGAGTGAGGAAGTGTCTCCTTTTGTTTGTTTGATCTGTTGCCTGCTTTCCCCTTACCTTTTATTTCTAATAAAGCTTCACAATGGGATTAGTGTGTGATTGCCAGGCTCAGGATTCAGGCCTAGATTCCTTTGGGTTCCATGCTATTGGAAGTCTAAAACCAGAGTGGGTAAAGCCAAGAATTTACCCTATTCTCAGGGAGAAGCAGAGGGCTGGAGATCTGGCTTTATACTGTGTGTAAATTGCAAAGGGTTGGCTAGAGGTGTGGTAGTCCAGGATCCCAGGATTCCCAGGATGTTAACCATACATCCCCATCTTGCCCCCATTTCTGGGCCTGTAGGTAACCTAAAACGGTGGTGTTGGCAGCAACTACCAGACAGTAGTAAGTAATGGGTTTTTTTTAGTAAGACCCAAGTAGCAGCAATGGGAAAGTGGTGTGAGAGGCTCCTCTGAGCATTACCCTTCTTCACAGATTCCATTAGATTTCTGAGAGAGACTTCTACATCATGTGAAAAAAATCACATAAAGTGCAAAAATTAATCAGCTAAGAAAAGATCAGAAAACAGGAAGAAGTGCTGTCTGGATGCAGCCGAATTTAGGCCAGTATGCATCTGCTCTGCTGCGTTTCACTGATTTGCAACAAGGCAGGCTATTTAATGAATAATTCTCATTTTCAAAAAGTGCATCAAACAAAAACATTAGATGAACCTAGGAAAACCCAACTTGTCAGCCATGCTTCTGAATAGATAAGTATTTAGGTTCTCTAGTTCTCTCGTTTAAAAGGCTGAACGTAATCTTAACAGCAATGCCTTTAATATGGATTAGTAACATTGTCATGTTGTCTTAAAAAGTAGCAACACCAAATCTTTCTCATATCGATCATTGTACTCATTTTTATCTTGGCCCAAGATAATACACAACATTGTTATAGCATTATTATTTTTCATTTGTTCCCTATTGATTTGCTGCCAGTAACTTACAGGTCAATTTACAAAGAGATAGAGTATGATTTATTCTTTTTCTAAAAGACTGTGCCACGTTGGGAATACTTTTTATAAGGCTGTCAGATCTTTGGGATATTTTTCCTTCTTGCACAAATTAATTATATTAATAGATCAGTGGCTCAGCTCCACCTAGATTTATATCCCGGATACCCTTGACAATTTTACACGAATAAGTGCATATATGTCTAGAGATAAAAAGTGTCTCTTTTACAACTAGGGCTTATTAATTACTTCTGCCTGAATAATTTCTGGAATGTTTGCCCTGCTTTCAGCAGAGCTGAACTGATACGTTTGTAATGCACAGGGCTTAGAGCAGTTTATTTTCATTTCTATATTTGTACTGCTATAGTCTGATAACTATGGGTACAATCCACTTCCACAAAGTGAGAGTGGCTAGAATTATGGAGCACCACAAAGGAATATTCTAGGGCAAAAGTACATGTATCCTCCATACAACTCAATGGCCCAATGTACAGAACTGTACATGGTGTGCTATGCAACAGGCTAAAGAAGAGTGAATCAAAGTAAAATGGGGTTCAATGATGTCCCATAGGGATCCCGTAAGCCATCGTTTTATAAGCTGTGAGCGTGGCTGGATGATTCATGACCTTTTACCAAAAAGGTATGTGTTTGACAGCTTGGACACTATGCAGCAGTGTTTTTATTTTAATGCGTGTAGTCTAGACATATATTCGGGGTGTGCCAGTCTGCACCCGTCTGTGTGGCTAACAACTACATGCATGGGCCATGTGAATGCTGTGTTGCTAAATTATTGCACTGAAGGGACAGCATATCTATTGCAGGTGAAAACAAGTATTTTCCCCAACTTACTGAAAAGATGCATGGCAGAAAACCTAGACTGGTGAAATATCTGCTGCTTATATAGGACTGGTTCCAGCCGGTGTTTCTGTGCAGTCACTTAAGGAGTTTATAGAAGCCCAGACCACAGTCAGTAACAATGCCTGGCACCATCTCTTAGCTGCTGCTATGTGAGTTCTGCACCTACTGCTAATGCCAGCCATTAGACCCCCACCCCCATCCACTGTGTGTTACTGGGTCTGGAAGCCACCTGCCGTTTGAAATGTTCCACAATTATTTATATTTATTTATTGCATTTATAGTTTCTCTTTTTCTCCAAGGATCTCAAAGTGGCACACGTGGTTCTCCCCCATCTCATTTAATCTTCACAACAACCCACAACAACTACACCACTCTCAATGCTCAGTGCTCTTGAGTGTCTGACATAGCATTGCTGTAGGGCATTGTGGGGGATTTCAGATGGCAGCTGGGGCCCAATGATAGGAGGCAGGCCTCCCTTGCTAAAGCCATTTTAGCAAGGTTTAAGCCAGATCTCAGCAAGGTAGAGAAGGCAGGGTCACTTGGAGAGTAGTGCAGTGGGTTGGGAATCCTGCTTTGAACATCTTCCCCAAGGTTCCCCCAAAACCTGGAACCAGCACTTACTTCACTGGATTTCCTACATCTTTGACAAATACTATGCCTCCTGAAGTCTCACATAGTGTGCACCTCACTTGTGTGCCTTTCCTTTCCGGATGCTTGGCTCACAAGTTACTTCTATCCTATTTTGGTTTCAACTCTACTTCCAATCACCTGGCATCAGCAAGCTGTATTTTGGCTAGCTTTGAAACAGAATATGAATTAAATGATATAAACTACAGGGGCTCAGAGCTGGGAAACAAAAAATAATAATCCCACTGAGATGTTCTACTTGGCAATATTGTGTGCGTCTTCCAGCAGAGGTTTCATGAGCAGGTGTTGCACAGATGACATCCCCAACTAATTCCATGGAACGCCAGCCAACTATGTTTGCAGGTGTTTGTGGATTGCCTTGCTGCCACCCTGGGAGAAAGAAATCCCCGCACCTCTAAAGATCTTGCTCAGCTCGATGAAGCACGTGAAATAAGGAAAGGCAACTGAAAGGAACCTTCTTCTTACTTAGCCAAGAGGATAATATGTTTATGATAACATTTGCATGGACTGTACACACAGTTTCAGAATGTTGTGATTGAATATGGTTAGTGGAAACAAGGCAAAATGAGGAAAGTTTAACTGCAGCCTGCCACTCTTGATAAAGCCTGTTTCAAGGGCCCAATAGCAATGTCTTAATAAGATTTAGTTATATTTCTATGTCATCTTTAAAAATAGTAACACTGAATATTTCACACACCTCATTTTCATCAACACCTCTCATACTGATCATGGCTGGTCCTGTGTCTAGCAGCTTGGAAACAAAACAGGGTGATTCAATATATCTATAAAATATGTGTGTGTGTGTGTGTGTGTGGACACACACAAATACAAAATCTGCATTAATATATTAGTTTATATTAGCTTTTACTGGGATCTGCCATAAACAGCAATGTTTCCATTGATGCTAAGATGGACAAATGTATTGGCAAGGCAGCTACAGTAATGGCTTGCCTCTCCAAAAGGCTATTGGAGAATATGATGCAAATGACCAATACCAAGATGAAGGTGTACCAGGCTTGCATGCCCAGCACACTGCTTTATGGACGTAAGTCATAGACAACAGGTGTGATGCCTCAATGCCTTCCATATGCACTGCATCAGGAAGATTTTTTTTTTTTGGGGGGGGGGTTTCACATGGCAGGACAGAGAAACAAAGATGTGCTCTTCCAAGCCCAAAATCCTAGCATTTTCTCACCCCCTGTCTCTGCCATGTCTATGCTGGCTTGGTGATGTCCACAGAATAGCCATGAAGTCAAACTGCTGGAGATTTACAGTCCCTGTCTCACCATTTGAAATATAGAGAGTGACCATCATCACTCCTGACTTTCATCGTCAGGCAGCCCCCTTGTCCCTTTGCTTACACATACTTGATGCTGCCACGGTGCACAGAATTGGGTGGCAAGATCATGTCAACTACCCTGAGATCTACGGAAGAAGTGTGATACACAAATTAAAAATAAATAAATTAAGTAGGATCAGTTTTTTAAAAAATGGTTTTATGTCCTAAATGGTCCATTGCAGCCTCCTGTTTGTTGGATTTGAAGCCCATTTTATTTAGCCATTTGTGCTGTGCTATATTACATTGCCCTTTGATATTAAAAAAAGAACACCACCACCCCTTTCTTAAAGATGCATCTTTGGAGCTAATGGGAACTGCATGATTAATGGCACAAACTGCATTGCTGTTCAATAATAAAACAAAGTCTAACTGGTGAGGGCATCGCAATAATAGTTCTGTGCTAAACTATTTCCGTGTAAATTGTCTGTTAAATGCACTTTTTATTATTTTATATAGCTGCTCATCAATGCAATGTCAAATGGGTCAGTTCCTGTCAAGGTACAGTAGATCCTTGTACACCCGGTAGGTCTCCAAAGTGTGGTGAATGGCTGTCTATTAACACTTAACGGAAAGGCTGTGAATAATTCATGCCCAGATCCCAAAAGATGAATATGAGAATTCAAATTTAAGGCAGGAAGAAACTTCCTTTATTGAGACAGAACTTGCAGCTATTAGTTGGTCATACATCAGTCCTTTGTAAAGATGTCCCCTGTAACCTCGTTATGTGTTTGCAATAAATTAGAAGAAATGTGCTGCCGTGTCTTGCCAAACTATTCCCCATTCCTCATGCTATTACAGCACAACTGCCCAAGCAAGTCAAGGTATCAGTCAACGCATCAAAACCTTAATCAGCAGAGATGTGTACTTGAATGGGGTAGCAAGGAGGGTAGCCATTTATTTAATAACAAGCTCTGGCATAAATACGACAAATGGTGCTGATGCTGAAGCAGCAAAAAGTTTCAATCTCTGGGAGCAGATCTGAATTGTCATATGATTGGATTCAGGAGAGATTGGCAGTCCAACCTTTACCTGCATGAAAACTTCATTTCAATGTGCACAGGTACCGTATTTCTTTCCTTGTATCTTTATGGGTGCACAGAAATGGCATTACATAAATTTGACTACCGTTCTCATCTTGGTCCATCCCAGTCCATCCTTTTAAAGAAAAAAAGAACTTGTATATGTCTACCAGCTGCTCTCTTGATATACAGGAGATAGAGATTTTTCCATTGGAGCAAATCATATAGATTAAGCAACCACAGCCATAAAATCCTCTGAGTTTTGAAACCCTGATGAAAGTACAAAGGAGAATGGTGGTTGTTTGCAAAAGAAAAAAGAAAAAGAAAAGTTCCCATTATACTTTCATTATTATTTGATATATTGGCACTGGCACCATAAAATACGCCAAGTCTTTTTTTTTTTTTTTTTTAAGGTTCTGAAGCCCATGCTATAAAATTGAAAAATTACCAAAGGACTTGATGTCCCCAAGGACATGGGCTGTGAGATGTTGCTCTATTTTCTATATGACACTATATATACAACATTAAGCACTATGGTTTGTGGAAGATAAAGGCCTAAATTCCTCCAAATTTACTCACAAAGAAAGATGCTAAATATAAATTATGGTTTATATGTAGGGGTGCCTTTTCTCATTTTGGGGGGTGGGGAGAGATTTAGAGGGGTGGGGATCAAAAGGCCTGTTCATGAACGTATTCAATATTAACTTGCAAAAAAAGTGCATTTGAAGAATATGTTGTGATTACTTTTGAATGTCCCATAATAACTATGTCATTAGTAATGCGAGCAAATTATCCCATCTACCATTTATATAGAATCAAAGGTCCTTTTGCTATATACACTCAGTACAGAGGGGACCTTTTTATTGCCTGTAAGATTGCTTCTGTGTCAGTCTGTGGCCCATCTCTTTGACTGCCTATCAAAATGGTCTTTCCCTCCATAGGTGGGTCCCAGGAGGACTATGCTGGAAATGCTACACCTATATAGACACTGCATTGTGTGGACTCTTCTTCCATCCCCTTGTGCTGTGCTATCAGGTGGTGGTTGCACAGAGTATAAGAGCATTTGGGCCGATATCTGTAGGGACTAGCAGTATGAGGACCATTGCTGGCTAGGCCACTGGGCTGGAAGACTGGGAGTGCGGTGAATGTGAATGTGAATGTTGTGGTGCATTATGTCTTGGGGCATGTCTCCCTTTTCTTAAGTTCCTTGGCTTCCCATGTACTTGGAAGCATGTTGGTATAATCACCAGCCTAGTCCCTGATGGGTGGGCTTTTGCAGAGTTTCCAGTAATACTGGCAACAGTGGGGTAGGGGAGGTATCTGCTATTTATATTCAATTTTTGCATTTAGAATTCTGCTGTTGTGTTACACCTCCTGACCTGGGCTGAGCAAATATGGGAACTGCCATTGGTAAATGGTACAGAAACTTTGGTTGGTTCAAAACAGGGAAGCAAGATTAGGGATGGGACATTGTGATTGTATTACATCCATTTTAGTCCTTCGCAGTGGCTTCCGGCCTGTTTTGAGGCCCAGGGTAAAGTGCAGGTGTTAACATTTAATTAGCCTTCATCAGATTGGGACCAGGTTACTTCAAAGACTATCTCCTCCAACAGAAATACATACTGTACTCTCAATCTTAGTGCTCATCCCTGGGGGACCTTCTCTGGTACCCACACCAAATGAGGTGCAAGAAAGCACGTGTTCAGTTGTGGAACACCCTCCATGGAGATGATTTCCTGGAGAGGATGGCTTTGTTATGGTTCTTCTGCTGAGAGTTGAAGACATTTTTATTTTCCAGCACTTTTTCAGTTTTGAAATCTTGTAATGATTACAGATACTCTGGATGTTTTTGACATTTTAAGAACCGCAGAGTATTTGGTGCTGCTGTGAGTGTCATTTTTTGGGTGTCTGTTGCTGTTTTTAGTCTGGCATAGCTTTCATGGCTTTGTTTGCAAATTTTATTGTTGTTGTTGTTGTTGTTTCACTGCAAGCTGCCCAGGGAACTTTCATTATTGGGTGGCACAGAAATACTGTGAATAAATAAATATGGAATGTGGAGTGTGTTCCACCTGCATAAACTTCAGATTTCTGCATGGAAAAGGGCCTCATTCACCCACACAGACATGCCTGCCAGTTACGATCTCCTTCACAACTTCTTTTTGAGCATGCAGGACAACACCACCAGGAGTCAGAGTTGGATGCAGCAGTAGGTGGTAGAATTGCTGGAACAATGGAAGAGTGGCCAGGCTGGCAATTCTTGTTTACAGTGTGACATGTTGACATTTATGCTATATTTTCAAATATTTTATTTCTAACTATGATTTTTGGGTGTCCTTTGCTGTAGGGCAGGTGGCTGCCAAAAAGAAGGCGTTTTTGGCAGTCGTGCCAAAATCCCAAATCCCCTCCCTACACATGCAGGTCTGGTACCTTTTGTATTGGGTGCAAGGAGAATTTTTCTTATACTACTACTACTACTGATAATAATAATAATAATAATAATAATAATAATAATAATAATAATAATACTGCCCATCTGACCGGGTTACCCCAGCCATTCTGGGAGGCTTGCAACAAATTAAAACACAATGACATCAAACATTAAAACTTCTCTGAACAGGGCTGACATCAGAAGTCTTTTTAAAAGTCAGCTAGTTGTTGTCTGAGAGCCTTTTAATTCTTTTTGTGATGCTTAGCAATAATAATAATAATAATAATAAATTTTATTTATATCCCGCCCTCCCCAGCCGAAGCCGGGCTCAGGGCAGCTAACAATAATCAAATAATCAAACAATCAAATAGTCACACATTTAAAATATTTCATTATAAAAATTAATTAAAATCAAATTAATGGCAACCGATTAAGCAAGATTCTGTGCAGGTTGCCAGAGGAGGGATTCAGGCTGCGCCCTGACCAAAGGCCTGGTGGAACAACTCTGTCTTGCAGGCCCTGCGGAAAGATGTCAGGTCCCGCAGGGCCCTAGTCTCCTGTGACAGAGCGTTCCACCAGATTGGAGCCACAGCCGAGAAGGCCCTGGCTCTAGTTGAGGCCAGCCTAACCTCTCTGAGGCCTGGGACCTTGAGGATGTTATTATTTGCAGACCGTAGGTTTCTCTGTGGGGCATACCAGGAGAGGCAGTCCCGTAGGTACGAGGGTCCTAGGCCGTATAGGGCTTTAAAGGTTAAAACCAGCACCTTAAACCTGATCCTGTACTCCACCGGGAGCCAGTGCAGCTGGTATAGTACTGGGTGAATGTGATCTCGCAGCGAAGACCCCATAAGGAGTCTCGCCGCAGCATTCTGCACCCGCTGGAGTTTCTGGGTCAGTCTCAAGGGCAGCCCCATGTAGAGTGAGTTACAATAATCCAGTCTGGAGGTGACCGTCGCATGGATCACAGTGGCTAGGTCAGGGCGAGAGAGATAAGGGGCCAACTGCTTAGCTTGGCAGAGATGAAAAAATGCCGCCTTTGTTATAGCTGTAATCTGCGCCTCCATAGAGAGGGAGGTATCGAAGATTACACCCAAACTCTTAACGGACGGTGCTGGCACTAATTGCACCCCCGCAAGAGATGGGAGTTGCCCCCTCAATCCCATATCGTCCCGCCCCAGCCAGAGGACCTCTGTCTTCGAAGGATTTAACTTCAACCGGCTCCCACGTAACCATCCAGCCACAGCTTCCAGACATCTCGCCAGTGTGTCTGGGGCCGAGTCAGGATGGCCATCCATCAACAGATAGAGTTGGGTGTCATCAGCATACTGATGGCAGCCCAGCCCAAAACTCCAGACAAGCTGGGCGAGGGGGCGCATAAAGATGTTAAAAAGCATCGGGGAGAGAATC
The DNA here is from genome assembly GCF_951804945.1 of Podarcis cretensis. Taxonomy (NCBI): domain Eukaryota; kingdom Metazoa; phylum Chordata; class Lepidosauria; order Squamata; family Lacertidae; genus Podarcis; species Podarcis cretensis. Next base: position 28,082,072 of record NC_137178.1, read on the forward strand.
GCACCCTGAGGCACTCCACACACCAAGGAGTGGTGCGATGACAATTCCCCCCCAAGCGCCACCCTCTGTCCCCGACCAGAGAGAAACGAGCGCAGCCATTGAAGGACTGTGCCCTGGATCCCCACGTCGGCAAGGCGGTGGTCCAGGAGTTCGTGATTGACCATGTCGAAGGCTGCTGACAGATCTAGAAGAATCAGCAGCCCCGACCCGCCTCGATCCAGCTGCCTGCGGAGATCATCTGTTAGGGCGACCAGAGCCATCTCGGTCCCATAACCAGCACGGAAGCCGGACTGGAATGGATCCAGAGCAGATGTTTCATCCAGAAACCTACCAAGCTGTTCAGCAACTGCTCTCTCAATCACCTTACCCAGGAATGGAAGATTCGAGACCGGGCGGTAACTGGATAGATCTAAGGGATCTAATGATGTTTTCTTTAAGAGCGGACGCACCACTGCCTCCTTCAGTTCCCCTGGGAATATCCCTGTGCCAAGGGACAAATTGATGATATCCCCCAGGGGGGCCCGCACCTCGTCTGGACACGCTCTAATCAGCCAAGACCGGCACGGGTCAAGAGGACAGGTGGTGGGCTTTCCAGCTCGGAGGAGTCTGTCCACATCGGCTGGAGATATCCGGTCAAAGTGGTCCAATACTGGACCCGAGGACAGTCGAGGGGCCTCCAGTTCCTTTATTGTATCCAAATTGGCAGGGAGGTCATGGTGGAGCAACAGGACCTTCTCCGCAAAAAAGCTCGCAAATGCCTCACAGCTGTGTGTCAGATTGTTATTTAAATTTGGCTGTCCTTCAAGGGACGTTAAAGACCGAATTATACTAAATAATTGCGCCGGGCGAGAGCTAGTGGATGCAATGGAGGCCGAGAAGTAAGACTTCTTAGCGGCCTTCACTGCCATCTCATAGGTTTTCATAAAAGCCCTATAAGACGTTCTTGAGGCTCCGTCATGGGCACCCCGCCATACTCGCTCTAGCCGTCTGAGGTCCCGCTTCATTTTCCGAAGCTCCTCGGTAAACCAGGGAGCCCGGTTTCTGCGGGGTCGCAGAGGGCTCTTAGGTGCGATCTCATCGATGGCTGCCAGGAGCTGGGTATTCCAGCCCTCAACAAGCTCAGTCAATGAGTTGCCAGGGGGAGCAAGGTCCCGCAAGGCTTGACGGAATCTATCAGGGTCCATCAGCCTCTGCGGGTGAGCCCAAATCGGCTCGCCACCTAAGCAGGGTGGGGGTGGAAAGTCAATCCTGGCTTTCAGAGCGTAGTGATCAGACCATGGCACCTTCATCGAAGGAGACATGATCACATCTATACCGGCGCCAAAGATCAAATCCAGCGTGTGGCCTGCTTGATGTGTGGGGCCCGAAACAAACTGGGAGAGCCCTAGTGTCGCCATGGAAGACACCAGGTCCAGAGCCTGTGAGGAGGGAGTGGCATCAGCATGGAAGTTGAAGTCTCCCAATACCAATAGGTTAGGGAACTCCAAGGCCCAGCCGGCCACCGCCTCCAGCAGGCCTGACAGGGTGGCTGCTGGTGCGCTAGGTGCCCGGTACACCAGCCAGACAGCCAAGCTCTCCTCGGAGCCCCACAGTAGGCCAACACATTCAATGCCGGGGATCGATGGCGATGGTAGAGCCCTGAAAGAACAATCTTCCCGGATTAATAATGCCACCCCTCCCCCCCGGCCCACAGTCCGTGACTGGACGGAGAAACCCGGGGGTGCCATCTCTCGTAAGGTAACAGTCACCCCTTCGCGCACCCAGGTCTCCGTCACACAAGCCAGGTCAACCCCCTGCGAGGTAAAGAAATCTCGCAGGGTGGCGGTTTTGTTGCCTATAGACCTGGCATTGCACAACACCAGTGAAGGAGGTGAGTAATCCTTGCTCACCCTACCCTCGTCTCTCGGGATGGGGCGCAGATTGGAAGGGGTACGAGCATGTCCGTATCTCGATCCCCTTCGCCTATAACATCTGCCCCCACCGCCATACCTCCCTCGCCCCTCCACGGTAGCAATCCCAAGCCTCAAACTAACCTCCATTTACAAAATAGAAAAACAAAACAACCAAAAACAATTATGCCCAAACAAAATCAATCCCCACCCCACTCAATATCCCACCCCAAAGCAAAACAAGATGGAACAAAACAAAAATACATAGATAAAAACCACCATTCACGGTGGTACAACAAAATAAGCAATAAAAACACGTTTAAAACACCTTAAAATATATAAAACATCTTTAGCATTTGCTGCAGCAGCACCAGTGTCCTTAAAACTATCACGGAGGTGAGCCTGGGCCCCGGCCCCTAGGCCAGATGGAATTAGCCTGAGGAGGGGGAGGCCTTACACTCCAAACACTCACGATGCAGCAGCAGCGATGTCCCTGGCCTCAGTGAGGCCTCTTAAAGCCGTGGCGAAGGTGAGCCTGGGCCCCGGCCCCTAGGCCAGATGGAATTAGCCTGAGGAGGGGGAGGCCTTACACTCCAAACACTCACGATGCAGCAGCAGCGAACAACAATGACTTAATTGGGCTTAAAACACATAGAAGTACATGGAGCTGGCGGAAATGACTGGCAGAATCCGAGACCAGGGAGAAGAGTCGGTAGAAGAAGATTGGAAGAAATTTAAAGACTATCTACAGAAATATTGTAAAATTAAGGAATGTTAGAAGGATGTTGGAATGAAGTTATGTGGTTTTAGCAGTAATGTTATAAAGGAGTATTTAAAGATGGATTATTAACAGGTGAGAATGTAAAGTTATAATATATTAAGATAAATTAGTAAGATAAAAGTAAAAATGGAAAGGATTTGCTGAAATAACTAATTGAACTAGAATACAAAAAAGGGAGGTGTGAGGAGGTCAGGGAAACAAGTAAATGAAAGACAAGATATGGAAAGGTTGGTTTGTTTTTAATTGTTTTTACTTTATTGTATTTTGTACTTTTTACTGTTTTCCATCTAGTTATTGCATGCTGCTTTGAGGCCATTTGACTGTAAGACAGAACAACAACAACAAAAGAATATAGATGAAATAAATGGCAGAAGCAAGAATGACAGCAACATGTAATTCTGGGGCAGCCCATGCCGTTTTGCCACCTGAGGTGAAACGGGAATGTGCTGCTCCCTGCCCCACCCCTGCTGCGCAGCCCACAACTTCTGCCACTGGCAGAATGCCCTCCTCTTGCCAAACTCTTCCAGGGCTGGGGTGCTCCAGAAACCATTGCTGCTCATGTTCTCTGCCCCAGGGGTGGGTAAGATGAGCAACAGCATCATAAGCCATAAACAGTAGGGCAGGCAGCGTGTCACCTCTTGCATTTCTGCCATCTGAGGCAGGTGAACAGACTCTGCTGTAATCATGACCTGAAAAAGTAATTATTATTATAAAGGTTTCTGCCAGACTTGGGAAGGGGGCAATAGCCCCAACCCAGCTGCTAAACTGCTGAAGTTGCTCAAAAAGTGTTATAAAATAATAACAGAAATAGGTAAAAGGTAAAGGGACCCCTGAGCATTAGGTCCAGTCGTGGCCGACTCTGGGATTGCACCGCTCATCTTGCTTTATTGGCCGAGGGAGCCAGTGTACAGGTTCCGGGTCATGTGGCCAGCATGACTAAGCCGCTTCTAGCGAACCAGAGCAGCACACGGAAACGCCGTTTACCTTCCCGCTGGAGCGGTACCTATTTATCTACTTGCACTTTGATGTGCTTTCGAACTGCTAGGTTGGCAGGAGCAGGGACCGAGCAATCGGAGCTCTCCCCATCGCGGGGATTCGAACCGCCGACCTTCTAATCGGCAAGTCCTAGGCTCTGTGGTTTAACCCACAGCGCCCCGCGCCCACAGAAATAGACAAACCAATAAAAAGGGGGTCAGGTAGAAAGCCCCATCCCAGTGCCATGGTAAATCCACTCCTCTTCTCTCCAAAATTTTTCAGGAGCTGAATCACCCACCCAAAGCATCCACCCACCATTCATTACCATGAAATGGGGTGGCAAACTGGAGACACCTGTTTCAATTCACCCCCACATTACTCCACTCATTTCCATTACCTCTTCCTATCAAGGAAAACCATACTCTGCCCTTCCTTTTCACCTGTCAGTAGTTGAGAATATAGAAAGCTGCCTCACACCAAGTCAGATCACTGGTCAACCCAGCTCAGTATTGCTTACAATGACTGCCAATGGCTTTCCAGAGTTTCAGAAACATGTCTTCCCCACACCATACTATGTCAGGGATTAAACTGGGTCCTTTTGCATGCAAATCGTGTGCTCAAAGCACTGAGCTATTGCCCTTCCCCACACTTCTGACAGCTGCATCCAGGTCATCAAATTAATTTACAGCATCGCAAACTCAAACATGTATTGCCCAGCCATGCCTGTGGTTTCAAAATGCCCTTGGATGTTGTCTATTCGTCTTTCTAAATTTCTGCATGATTCATTTTAAGACACTGATCATTTTGCTGGAGAACTTTTTCTTTTCTTTTTTTTATTGAGGAGCAGACAAATGTAGTAATATCCGCTTCAGATGGTTTGCAGTTATGACACACCTGAGGACAGATAACTTTCATAAGCCACATCACTTTATAGGCAATGTTCTGGCTGTATCACGATGTGTAATATTGTTTCCTACGATGGAATGTATACTATTGGACACCCTTCACTAAGATGCTGCTGAAAGTTCAAAGCAACATCTTGTCCCTCATGTACGTCCTTTCCAACATTTCTGCTCGTGTTAGTTTTCACTTCTTGCCTCTGGAGTATGATCAGAGTTTCTCCAACAACTTTATGAATTAAGGTTGGGCCTAAAATGTGCTCTCTCTCTCTCTCTCTCTCTCTCTCTCTCATATGTTTGGCCAAATTGGGATGGGACTTCAGGGGATGAAATGGGAGATTATTTACTTGGCTGTCAGTTTGAAAGCTGGGAGAAAAAGTGCTTTGGCTAGTGATGAATCTCTCAATTCCGTTCAGTTTCCTGTTTTTCCAATCTGAAGTTCATATCATCACATTTCCCAGACCAGAGTTTGGGATTTAAAAATAAATAAATAAATCGTCATGAAATTTTGTGAGCAATTTAGTGTGCATTCCTCCTCATAAACACATTTTTGTAGCCAATTTTGTCTGATGGACACATTTTTGCAAGCAATTTCCCCTTATAATGCATTTTTATGCAAACTTTCCAACAATATACACATTTTTGTACCCATCTTTTGGTTACAAATGGCATCACAAAATTTGGAGAGCTGTAAATTTCAAAGGATATCTGTATTTTGGTTTGTATGTTGTCTGGAGAACTGTGAATTAGATAGCTTTGCATTAAAATGTGAAATGAACCAAATCCCACGTCAACTCCCCACTTGCTTCCCATGCATTCCTATGGCCCCTAAGGATATGGGAAGAGAGTTATTCCATGCCCCACATATTCCACTCCCCCACCACAAGTCTTCTCATTTGCAAAGCTTGCTATGTCACAGTAAGATTGTGTGGCTTACAAAGTGATTTAGGATCTACCAAAAAAGGCAGTAGAGGGACTGAACCTCCAACTGCCTAAAAGCCACCTCATTAGCAGTAGCTGAGATAACAGTGTGTTGTCATAATTATGTTGACCAATAGGACTGCATTTTGAATCTATTGAGTGTTTCTCATCAACCTTAAATGACCTTTGCAGGAAAGTTACAACTACAACAGTGTCATTTGTTCCTCTACTTTTTGGCACTAAGATCTGAGACTTAGGGGAAACCCCTAACACATAGTGAAGTTAAAAGTTGAAATTGTAAGGCAGAAAGCCCTAGGGTCAAACGTTGCCTTAGACCTGAAATTACCAAATGGCTTTAGAAATGCCTCCATGTATAAGTCGCAAGTGTCCTCAACCGAATCTGGCCAATCTGCAATATAATACAGTGCTGACCTATTTAAGGGCACTGGTGACAGTGTGAATATGATACCCTTTTAATAAGTTCAAAAGTGCTGCATAGATGACATATTTTCTTTGTTTAAATTTGTTTCTTAAACTTTTAGAGCCATGTTTCCAGCAATGCTATTTTGGTCAACTTAATTGCGCAGTTATTTTAAAACACAAATCACAGAACTCCTTCACTTTCCTCACATTCCCAAAGTGACATCCATCAAAATCTTCATGAGTGTGGGATTTCTGGCACTTGTTGGAAACCCTGTCGAGATTTATTAACAGATGGCCACATGTTCTTTTTGGCTTAGAGTGAGTGGAAGGTAATGAAAAGCTGTCAAATGCTGGAAGAACAGAAGCGTTATTCTATTTTTCTCCCCTCCAGATTCATTGAAGGACTTCTGTAGCATCCCAGACACAAAAGGGGGAGTGGGAACGGTTTTAAAAAAGAATAGAAAAAAAGAATGGGCCAACACGGGATTCAAGAAAACCGGCTGTCTGAGCAGTCTGTAACTCCTTATGTACAGCCAAGAAAAGCTTTGCACATTCAGTATACAGAGGCACACTGAAAGTTCATTAAATGCAATGTTCTGTGGCATTGGCTTCTGATGCAGAGGCAAATATTGCATAAAAAACAAGCGGACATGAGAGGCTAAACATGTCTTGCCCAGATCAAGGAGCCCCTTTCCCCAAGAGTCTCATGCACATTTTTTAATCAGTTGCAAATAATGTCTCGGGTGAAAAATATAACATAAAATGGTAGGAAGATTTAAACATCTCTTATGGCATCCATTTCAAGAGTCAGTCAGCTAGAAATGTACTGATAGTTGAACATACAGGTTAAACCAGAGCTGTCATGACATGTTCTTAGCCGGGTCTGGTTTTATGCTGACATTTCCCAGTTTGGGGTGTGCTTCTGACAAATGGATTTTCCATTTTGTAATGGGATAGGATGTTCTTGCCTCTTTAGAAACACATAGAAACCATGGAATGTGGGGTTCAATGTGTGCCCCTGAGGAATAACTCTGAAGAACTGTTGACCAATATAGTTCCTGTTGACCTAGAGGTTGTCTTTTCTAGTGATTGGTGCCTTTCATTTTGCATTTCTCTGATAGAAATCAATGGTCCTCAGAAGTGCTTAACTTTGGCAAAATCATACCTAATCTCTTTATCATTCAGACTACTTTGGTAAGGAGCTGTCCAGTCCCAAATTGGAGCTGGGTGCTTAAAGCATTCCTCTGGGTTCTTAAAGTGTTCTGTGTAACATTGCTTGGGAGAGTGGTACAGCTCTACCAACCTGCCAAAGTTGGCCCCTGTGGGTGGGAGAGATGAGGATCCAGCCCTGGTTTAAGATATGGAGTTACAAAGGAAATAAAAAAAATAACTAGTTTGGTGAAAAATAGACACTAGTTAGAAATTTATGCCAAGGCAGCACAATCAGTGCAGGTAATTTATTTAAAGTCACTTCGGAGCCCTATACTCATTTCTCAGTTCTAGAGAACATGTGTTTCTCCTGGAAGACTTATAAGCTGGCATGGTGATAAGGTTCTGCTGTGCCCTGTAGATATGCGCAGAGGCCCGGAAGCTAGATTGTATAGTCAATGAGTTAATGACAATCATTGACAAGGCATTGCCTGAAGGGCATTTACTGCTCTGTTACTTGCAATTCTGCATTTAGTCACATTTGCTTAGCAATCTAAATCGTGTTGTTAACTGCTGACAGCAGCAATTTCTAATGTGTCTCTGGTATCAAGAATGATTACTTTATGATTTATAACTGACCAAGTGCTTATTCATAACAAGGAGTGGAACAAATGTAGTAGTTAAACTAAATGAGAAATGCAGGAAGAGATGATGCCAGGCTATCTCTATGTACTGTGACCTTTCAAAATCTGTTGCCAGGTAGATATTTTTTTCCCATAAGTCCATTAAAGGAGGACAAGGTAGTTGCTCTTTATAGTTGCAGCGTGAGTGGGTCAGTAAGCTTGTGATATTATTAAGGCTTCTAGGCTACAACTAACTGGCTGACGCAGTCACCCATTGATGAGGGTAATCAGAGTGGTTGAGGTTCTTCCGCAGCAGACAGAAAGCTGTAATTTTTTTATGTATGTCATCAAAGATAGTTTTGTGACTAAAAAAAAGTATATGTGTAGAAAAACGAGTCACACACTAATGCATACCTAACAGTCATTGCTGAATAAGGATGGGACAAATTTTGGAAACAGGAGTCATAAGACATTAAGAATGGTCCTGCTGCATCAGGCTGTTGTTGTTTAGTCATTTAGTCGTGTCCGACTCTTCATGACCCCATGGACCAGAGCACGCCAGGCACTCCTGTCTTCCACTGCCTCCCGCAGTTTGGTTATACTCATGCTGGTAGCTTCGAGAACACTGTCCAACCATCTCGTCCTCTGTCGTCCCCTTCTCCTTGTTTATGGTCCAGCCTTCTTTATGGTCCAGCTCTCACTTCCATACAGCACTACTGGGAAAACCATAGCTTTAACTATAGGACCTTTGTTGGCAAGGAGATTTCTCTGCTTTTTAAGATGCTGTCTAGGTTTGTCATTGCTTTCCTCCCAAGAAGCAGGCATTTTTTTTAATTTCGTGACTGCTGACACCATGTGCAGTGACCTGGCCAAGCTACTCTCAGACTAACGTATCTCACAGGGTTGTTGTGGGGATTAAATGAGGAGGAGAACCATGTCCACCATCTTGAGCTCTGTGGATAAAAGGTGGCACATTAATGCAATAAATAAAATAAATATGTTCTGCCCAACAGCTTTACGGCAGCTTTTTCCATACCCTTAACATTAATGAAACCTTCAAAGACACTGGATTCTAGCCTGCTTTTCATCTCGCTATGGGTATCTCAGGTGAGAATACAGGCTTTGGGAACAGTTAAAATTGGCTGCACCACCCCCAGCACCCCAACTTCTCCAGCCTTCTTTGGTCCAGCTCTCACTTCCATATATCACTACTGGGAAAACCATAGCTTTAACTATATGGACCTTTGTTGGCAAGGTGATGTCTCTGCTTTTTAAGATGCTGTATAGGTTTGTCATTGCTTTTCTCCCAAGATTGCCACCATCTGCAGTGATCATGGAGCCCAAGAAAATAAAATCTCTCACTGCCTCCATTTCTTCCCCTTCTATTTGCCAGGAAGTGATGGGCCCAGTGGCCATGATCTTTGTTTTTTTGATGTTGAGCTTCAGACCATATTTTGCGCTCTCTTTCACTCTCATTAAAAGGTTCTTTAATTCCTCCTCACTTTCTGCCATCAAGGTTGTGTCATCTGCATATCTGAGGTTGTTGATATTTCTTCCGGCGATCCTAATTCCGGTTTGGGATTCATCCAGTCCAGCCTTTCGCATGAGGAATTCTGCATTCTACTTACAAGTGTGCATATTATGTGGCACCTGTAACATCAAAGAGGTTGAATGGGCATATATTGACTATGGTGATATCTTACCTGCCATTCTCTGCCATCAGATGGCTATTGCATTATTATTTACCCTCATTAAAGGGTTCTTTAATTCCTCCTCACTTTCTGCCATCAAGGTTGTGTCATCTGCATATCTGAGGTTGTTGTTACTGCATCAGGCTAGTCCAGCATCCTGTTCTCAGACAGTATCCTGTGGTCAACCAGGTGCCAATGAGAAGCCTCAAAGCAGGACTTGAAGGCAACAGCACTGTCCCTCCTGTGGTTTCCAGCAGCTGATATTCAGATACATCCTGCTTCCAGCTGTGGAGGCAGAGCATCATGGCTATTTGATAACCTTCACCTCCATGAATTTTTCTAATCGTCTTTTAAAGCCCTCCAAATTGATAGCCATCACTGTCTCTTGTGGGAACAAATTCCATAGTATAACTATGCATTGTGTGAAGAAGTTCTTTCTTTTGTCTATCTTCAGTCTTCCAGCATTGAACTTCATGGGATCCACCAAGTTCTAGGAGACAGTGAGAAAATCTTTTCTCTATCCACTTTCTGCATGCCATGCACAATTAAACTAAGTAACTTGGGAAGTTGCCTTATATAGAATTAGGCCATTATTTAATCAAACTCAGTATTGTATAGTCTGACCTGCAGCTGCTTTCCACTGATTTTTTTTCTTTCCCAAAACAATCTGGAGATTGAACCTGGGACTGTTCCCATACAAAGAATGTGCTCCACCACTGAGCTATGGGCTTTCCCCAGTTGAAGAAACTCACTTCAAGTTTGGTCCAGACTCAAAATGGGTGCACACCATAACACAACCACCTAAGATCCTCCAATTCTCCAAGAAAAGGATTCACCTTGAGAAAAAGGGTAAAGAGAACATTGGCTAAAGAGCTCCCTTTTCATGCTGATTGGATGGCCCTAGGATGCTCAAGAGAGCACCCTGTTGCATAAATAGTAATGGGTCTTGCCCACCTCCCACCCCAACCCCGTGTTCCTGCACCACTACATCACTGGTAAGGCAACATGTAAATCAGTGCCAATGTGGTGTGCTAGCCAGTCTGTAGACATGCACCAGAACGGCCTTGTTCATAATGCAGACTCTTATGAAGCTCAGTTGGTGATGTTTGGCCAATGGCCATTCCTCAGCAATATCTACATTGGCAGTGTTTTTGTGAGGATTAAACAGGAAGGAAATTTTATGTTCACTGCACTGGGCTCCTGGGGGAAAAGGGTGGGATATAAATCTGATTAGTGCAAGTGTGTGTGTGTGTGTGTGTGTGCCATCCCCACCCCCACGTACATAAGGCTTTGCGCTTCGGGTGGGGAGACTTTACATGGCTTTATGTTTCAAAGAATAGCTAGTGAATATGCGTCTATTACAGTAATTTGTTTGTTGTAAACAGCTTGCATGAGAAGAGCTACTCCCCAAAGTCCACAAGAAGACAACAACGAAATGCAAAGTGACTGTATGAAACGACATTTGTGCATTTTCCATTGATCCTTGAATAATTAGCTGTGCCCTCTGCTTGGATGCAAAGATTCTGCTAATATGTTTGGGCATTTCAGATTATCCCCGAGGAGCAAACTTCCTCCTCCCCCTTTGATCCTTAAAAGGGAAAGGGGGAGAATGTCACACGGGATCAGTCAAATAATAAGGCTTTAGGGAAAGCTGGATTCATTTGTGCCGTTTGTGATCATAACGTCTCCAGCGCCAATTACTTAGCCATGGGGTGGACTGATTGCACTTTCATGTCTCTTTGTTTTTTGTTATTGCTGCCATTCATTATTGCCTGCAGAGCTTCTTTTCTGATCTCAGATGCAATAACGTAAGAATCAGTAAGAGATATTGAATACCCTCAAGCCCAAAAGCTTCTTAAGTATTGAGGTGGGGAGAGAAACATATTGGCACAAGTCTTTCCCCTCCCCGCTCTCCTAAACAACAAACAAATAAATGATACTTTCCTCATTGCTATTTCTGTTACCTCTCTCTTGGCCTTGGCCTTGTGTGGTCCTTTCTTTAGAAGAACATGCTCTGTTAATGAAGCTTACATAATGTGGCTTCTGCACAAAAAAGTAATTATTTATGCTGAAGTCATAACTGTTGGTTGTAGTATAAGCAAGAAGTAATGCACCACAGGAGAAAACTGCTGTTTATCCTGTCCTGTACAAATATACCTGCTTCAGTGCAGCAAGGGAATCCAACATGCTGCCCTCAAGGTTTTGTTGACTACTGTTTCCTTCAGCCCTGACCATTGGCCATCACAGTGGCTACCCCTTGCTACAGCATATATCTAACTGTGCAGTTTTCTTGGGATGGTATCTGGGAAAAGATTAACTCATGTGACATCCACTTCCTGCAATGACTATATTGCTCTGGTCAGCAATGGGAGAGATTTATGGGAGAGTCAATTTGAGGTGGTGATGGAGGGAGGTGGCCCACAGCAATTACTCAGCTAATTCCATTGTGGGAACCACCATTACTGCCAAGCACTTCCCTTATCCCTAGGCTGGTGATACAACTAGTAGAACTTAAGGTTCGGTATACTGGCCATAGAGTCACCAGTTGAGGAGCCCTACTCCATGGCCACCATCATTTTTGTATCATTAAAATAATCCCATAAGTCTGATCAATGTTGCCAAAACATAGTTGTCCCAAACTAATGAGGAAGAACAGCATGGAGAATAGGTACATGGGTTGCATCATCATACTGATAACTGCATTAGAAGGTTAAACACGGATCCATATTCAGGTGGAATGCACCCTGTGCAGTCCCTGCCTAAACTGGATGGTGTGAGTTGGGCAGCATGCTCCTATCAGATTTATAATTTGGATATGAGTGCATGTTGCCACTCACTGCTTTAAGCCTCTAATTTATGACAAAGCATCCATCAAAGCCATGAAACGGTTATTGGAAGAACAATGGAACTATAATCTGTAAGGTAAAGGTAAAGGGACCCCTGATCATTAGGTCCAGTCGCGGAGGACTCTGGGATTGCGGCACCATCTTGCTTTACTGGCTGAGGGAGCCGGTGTACAGCTTCCGGGTCATGTGGCCAGCATGACTAAGCTGCTTCTGGTGAACCAGAGCAGTGCATGGAAACGCTGTTGACCTTCCCGCCCGGAGCGGTACCTATTTATCTACTTGCACTTTGACGTGCTTTCGAACTGCTAGGTAGGCAAGAGTTAGGACTGAGTGTCGGGGAAGAGCCAGAACGCGTTGCTTCATCAGTAGCAGGGGAGGGTTTGGAGCAGGAACTGTCAGAAGAGGAAGATAGGGAAATGATGTATGAAGCAGAACAACGGGTGGAGAGTAGTCAGGCAGAGCAGGAGTTCAGAGATGGTGGAGAGCCCTATAACCCACCAGAGCTGGGAGAAGGAAGTTCAGACTCAGAAAGGGGGGGAGCCTTCACATCAGCACAGGCAAGAAGGGAAATGAAATGTAAAGATCAAAGACGTCTCATGAGGTTTCCACGCCTTCTTTGTTGGTGCCAGAATTGAAAGAAGCCACTCCCCGAATCTGACTTGACACGTTTGGATGCATGATTTTGAACTGTAGCTGTTCTTTTGTATATATGTAATAAAGACTGTAAATATCACACTGCGTGTACTGGAGTGTTACTGCGAAGAGGGAACACCACCTGGACACTGAGCAACGGGAGCTCACCCCATCATGGGGATTCGAATGGCGACCTTCCAATCAGGAAGCCCTAGGCTTTGTGTTTTAGACCACAGCGCCACCCACGTCTGTATAATCTGTAAGATCACACAAATAGAAGACCTTGCTGGATCAGACCAAAGGTACGCCAGTATTCTGTTCCCAGCAACAAGCAACTAGCAGTCTCCAGCAAGCAAACAAGATAACTGAGAAGGCCAAGAGCCTTCTTCTCTTATTTGCCCCCAGCCTTTGGTATTCAGAATCTGCTTCCTCTGAAGATTGACGTTTAATCAAGCTGTTGTGCTTAATTGCCATTAATAAGACCTATCCCTCATAAATTTGTTGCATACTTTTAAAAGGTAATCTAACTAGAGGCTTCCGGAGGCGGCGCCTATCGGCAATGGCGGATTCCCTCTAGCCGGAGGGAGAAGCTCCGTAGAAATCGGGTCCACCGCTGCAGCGAAGCGGCGGACCCTTAAAAAACCTGCAGGCGGGGGAAGCCTGAGGCCGTGGGGCTCAGTGGGCACGAGGAGCGCACCCCGAACTGTCAAAGGAGCCCTGCAAAGAGCTCCGGAGCGGAGCGGGGCTGCGCTGTGCTGGGAGTCGATCGCTACTTCTACGGAGTGAAGCTGCATAGCAGTTGCCGGAGAGCGCTGACCTTTCTCCTGTAACATCGATTTGAAACATCTACCCGTGAGTAAGACTGGGGAAACTTTGAAAGGATCAAAGGAAAGGATTTAATATAAGCGAACCATTGACTTTGACTTTGACACTTTGATCCTGGGACTTTGAACTTGAATTTGAACCTGAAATCAGCAAAGTTTAAACAGGAAGCCCGCTTTGCCGACCTGTAGACAGTTTAAAGCAAGGGACATCGGAGCTGGAAACCAAAGAATTTGAAATTTTATAAAGAGCTAAATCTCACTGCCTGACAGAAGAACCCCCCCAAAAAAAAGGGAAAGGGGGGGATTGAATCTACCACTTAATCCTTGACTTCGGTCTGCCTTAAATAATTGAAAGGTCACTTTGAATGCACCGTTTTATAGACATTGTAACTATTACAGTAGACCTCTGCAAAAGATTGGTAACATTTTGGGACTATTTGAACTTGTAATTGTTGCTTTCTGTGTAACACTATTATATTTACGAAGACATTGTTTCTATAGTCGTCATCCATGGAACATTTTGCTACTCTGCTCCCCCAGAGGCATCTTGTGTTATAGCTGGGAATTTTCCACTGCAGCTGTCTTTTTATTATTGTTGAGAACACTCCTGGGAGCTGTGAGAACTGTGTAAGTGACCTTGACTTCTTGAGCCGTAGGAATGGATCAAGACAAACCACAAGATAAGGCTCAGGAGAAGGTGCAAGAGAAAGTTACAAAATATAAAACCAGACAACAGCAGCAATTGTTGACGCAACAACAACAACATCACAGAAGACCATCTCTAACAGGCCTCTCTGTCCCACAAGTCACAGAAAGAGAAGAAGCCAAAGGAGCAGGACCAGTAGGATCAGATTCTGCAATACTGGATAAGATTCTCTCAGCTCTACAAAATTTGTCAACCAAGATAGACTTAAATACTTCAACTATCAAAGACCTTGGACAAAAGGTGAATGATGTGGGGCAGAAAGTGAACTCCAATACCCAGGCAATTGATAGGCTACTGCAGGAATCCAAGGAGACAAAACAGACAGCAGAGGAAGCGAAAGAGAGGATCTTGGCGGTAGAGGAAAAATTACTGCCAATTAATAGAAGATTGGATGACTACAAGGCACAATTTTCTTTGATTGAACTTAGGGAAAAGCAGACCAATTTGAGAATAAGAGCAGTCCCAGAAATAGAGGAAGGAGAATTAACAGAGTTCCTCACATTGGAGTTTGAGACTTTCTGGGGTTTAGACCCTGAAGAAATTAAGATAGTGAGTGCCTTCCGACTGGGAAGGGTCAGAAGGAAGAATAAGGCGAGGGACTGCTTGATTTCGTTAAGATCAAAAGAAGAAAGAGATAAAATATTGAGCCTACATTACCAGAAAGCACTTGAGATTGGAGGTGAGAGAATTGAAATTTTTAAAGATATTCCAAAATACCTATTAGATCTTAGAGCCAACTACAGTGATTTGGTCGTGCTACTAAGAAAGAACAATATTTTGTTCAGGTGGGAATTTCCGCAAGGCCTCTCGTTCACATTCAAAGGAAAAAAAATTAAGATAAGATCAAAGGAAGACAAAGTGAGTTTCCTGAAAGATTTTGGTGAAGAACTACGAAAAGAGGCAAGAACAAAAGATTTGGAGGCACTAGGATTGGGACCACCTGACTTGGACAGGCACCCCCTGGGGTTGGATCGACCAGAGAAAGAGACACAACCATCGGAGGAAGAACAACTTTTAGGAGCAGTCGGAGGAACGCTACAATAATTACAACATGTCTCTGCAGATGCTAACTTGGAATATCCGGGGCTTAAATTCCCCCAGTAAGAGGAAGAGAATTTTTCATATATTAAAAAAGGAACAATTGGACTTGATTTGTTTACAAGAAACACATATAACTAGACTCCACAGGAAATTATTGATAAACAAGAAACTAGGCCAAGAATTTATCTCATCGGATAAAGTCAAAAAAAGAGGAGTAGTGATATATGCAAAAGAGAAATTGGCACCAAAATTTCTGTTTAAGGATGAACAGGGACGATTTATTGCAATTGAAATACAAATATATGGAGAAAAAGTTTTAATAATCGGAGTCTATGCACCTAATGAGGGAAAATCAGACTTTTATAAAAAACTGCATGAGACGTTGCTCGACTACATGGACCAAAACATCGTTTTGATGGGAGATATGAACGGAGTTGTGTCAACAAATATGGACAAATCTGAAAGACAGGTAGTTACAAAGGATGGAAGGCTACCAAAGACTTTTTTTGAATTGACAGACAATATGGACTTGATTGACATTTGGAGAACTAAAAATCCCCTAGGCAGAGAGGGGACCTTCTTCTCTGAAGCCAATATGACATGGACAAGAATTGACCAAATTTGGATTACAAGAGGGATGGCACCTAAGATACGGAAAGTGGAAATCTGCCCAAAAGTCTGCTCCGACCATAACCCGGTGAAAATGGACATGAAATTAATACCGATTGGTTCCTTTAGATGGAGAATGAACGACACCTTATTTAGAGATTGTGAAATTATCAAGAAGGCCCAAAAAACTATGAAAGATTATTTTGAAATAAATCTGAAGACAACTGTAGAAAAAAGAACAATCTGGGACGCGAGTAAGGCGGTTATGAGAGGTTTTCTGATTCAACAAAATACTTTAAAGAGGAGACTTCAAGAAGAAAGAAAAGGAAAGATTCTGGAGAAAATTGGAGATGGAGAGAAGAGGCTAAGGACGAAACCAAAGTCACAGGAGATCCTGCGAGAAATTAAATCATATCAGGCACAATATTTGAAACTGGTCAATCAGGACATAGAATGGAAGATTAAACAAATGAGACAAAGAACTTTTGAATCAGCCAATAAGTGTGGAAAGCTGCTGGCATGGCAGCTGAAGAAAAGACAAAAATTAAATACTGTGACTAATCTTGAAGTAAATGGAAGGAATGTACAAAACCCACAGGAGATTAAAGATTGTTTCCAGAGATATTTTAAACAACTGTATGCACAAGGGCCACAGAATGAGACCAAGATTGACGAGTTTATAGAAACAAATGGATTACAAAATATTTCGCAAGAGAACAAACTAATATTGAATGGAAAAATTTCTGAACAGGAGGTGGAAGGTGCAATAAAGAATTTGCAACTCGGCAAGTCTCCAGGCCCAGATGGGCTTTCCTCCAAATATTATAAAGTTATGAAAGACTATTTAATTCAACCACTAATGGAGGTTTGCAATGAAATTATGGAGGGGAAAAGAGCGCCGGAGTCGTGGAAAGATGCTTACATCACTCTTATACCGAAAAATGAAGCGGAAAAGACACAGCTTAAGAACTACCGCCCCATTTCCCTACTTAATGTGGATTATAAAATTTTTGCAGATATTTTAGCTAAAAGACTGAAAAAAGTTTTGGCAGGAATTATACATAAAGACCAAGCAGGCTTTCTTCCAGGAAGACATATGTCAAATAATACAAGGAATTTAATTGATATTTTGGAAAAATTACAAGTTAATATCAATACGAAAGCAGTATTGATATTTATTGATGCTGAGAAAGCCTTCGATAATATCTCTTGGAGTTTTATGAAGAAAAATTTGCAAGGGATGGGGGTGGGAGAAAGGTTTGGGAACGGTATAGGGGCGATTTATTCTGAACAAAAGGCAAAGTTAATTGTGAATAATGCGGTTACAGAAGAAGTTAAGATAGAGAAAGGGACACGACAAGGCTGCCCAATCTCCCCTCTACTTTTTATTTCAGTCCTGGAGATATTGCTGAACATGATTAGAAGGGACCAACAGATTCAGGGTATACAGGTCGGAGTGAAACATTATAAATTAAAAGCCTATGCAGATGACCTAGTTTTGACATTACAGGAGCCAATCCCTAGTACTAGAAGAGCCTTGGAATTAATACAAGAGTTTGGTCAAGTGGCAGGGTTTAAACTCAACAAATCAAAAACTATGGTTTTAGAGAAGAACCTAACACAAATGGAGAAGGACAGGTTTCAGAGAGAAACAGGTTTAACAGTGGTGAAAAAAACAAAGTACCTAGGGGTGAATATGACTTCAAAGAATGTTAATTTATTTAAGGATAACTATGAAAAATGTTGGTCTGAAGTGAAAAAAGATCTTGAAATATGGACAAATTTAAAATTATCCTTACTGGGTAGAATAGCAGTAATTAAAATGAATGTATTGCCAAGACTATTGTTTTTGTTCCAATCACTACAGATAATTGACAAGATGGATTGTTTCAAGAAGTGGCAAAAAGAAATTTCTAGATTTGTCTGGCAGGGCAAAAAGCCCAGAATTAAATATAAAATTCTTACTGACGTGAAGGAGAGAGGGGGGTTTGCCCTGCCGGACTTTAAACTATATTATGAGGCGGCAGCTTTTTGCTGGCTGAAGGAATGGCTACTTCTTGAGAACACAGACATTCTTGATTTGGAAGGGTATGATAATGCTTTTGGATGGCATGCATATTTGTGGTATGGCAAGGATAAAGTACAAAGGTCGTTCAAAAACCATATTGTCAGGAAAGCGCTGTTTAATGTTTGGATCAGATACAAAGATCTTTTGGAGAATAAAACCCCAAGGTGGCTTTCTCCAATGGAGGCTAAGGCCTTAAAAAAACTTAACATGGAATCTAAATGGCCAAAATATTGTGAAATTTTGGAGCAGGAGGGAGATAAATGGAAATTGCAGAGTTATGAGAAACTTAAAGATAAGGTGCGTGACTGGTTACATTATTTTCAAATAAGAGAGGCCTATAATATGGACAGGAAAATTGGCTTCCAGGTGGAAAAATCGAAGCTGGAAACAGAATTATTAGAACCCAGGGTTAAGGTATTGTCGAGAATGTATAACTTGCTGCTGAAATGGAATACTGTGGATGAAACGGTTAAATCTGCTATGATAAAATGGGCACAAGATATTGGTCATAACATTATGTTTGCTGACTGGGAACGGTTGTGGACCACCGGTTTGAAATTTACGGCATGTAATGCCTTAAGAGAGAATATTATGAAAATGATGTATAGGTGGTACATGACCCCAGTCAAGCTTGCAAAAATCTATCATTTGCCCGATAATAAATGTTGGAAATGTAAAGAGGTTGAAGGTACATTTTTTCACCTTTGGTGGACGTGCCCAAGGATTAAGGCTTTCTGGGAGATGATTTATAATGAAATGAAAAAGATATTTAAATACACTTTCCTAAAGAAACCAGAGGCCTTTCTCCTGGGCATGGTCGGCCAATTGGTGCCAAAGAAGGATAGAACCTTTTTTATGTATGCTACTGCAGCAGCAAGAATACTCATCGCAAAACACTGGAAGACACAGGATCTACCCACCTTGGAAGAATGGCAGATACAAGTGATAGACTATATGGAACTGGCAGAAATGACCGGCAGAATCCGAGATCAAGGAGAAGAGTTGGTGGAAGAAGACTGGAAGAAGTTCAAAGTTTATCTACAAAATCATTGTAAAATTTATGAGTGCTAAGGGCAGTGTAAATGAAATGATGGGGATCCAGTGATTAGGATAAGGAAGTGTACAAAGGGAAAGATAAAGGATAAAACGAATTTGAATGAGCTTGCTGAAAAAAACTTTTAAAGTGGAATACAAGAAGGGAAGGCGGGAGGAAGCAAGGAAAATAAGGTTTTGAAGACCATTAGAATGAACCAGAGTTGTCTTTTAATGCTTCTTTTACTATTATGTTGAATTTTCTGTATGTTTTTTCTTTTGTTTCTATGTTTTTTTTGATATCGTTTGTATTTCTGATGTCTGTTGTCTGTTGTTTTGAAGTTTGTTATATTTTGTGAAACTTAATAAATATCATTTAAAAAAAAAAAAATTAAAAGGTAATCTAACTAGAGGCTATCATTAATCATGTGCATTTAGCTCCATAGCTTTTGTCTATCCTTATGGTCATAGCAGTTTATTGCAATGATCTTGCAAACTTGTGGCAATGTAGTGTTGCCTTGTCAATGTTTATGATTTTCTATTGACTTTCCTTTTTGAAATGGTGCTTGTCTCCACCCCACCCCAGCCACCACTGCTATAGCAACTTATATGATGTAAGTAATATCCTATTTCAAGAGGACCTTGTCTCCTTTATTCAATTTATCTCCAAGATATACACTAACATTTCTGCATCAGACACTTCACCCAAATCTTCTGTTCTCTCTTGCCTGTTTAGCCATTCTCGGATCATTCTGCTGTGATGAAACAGCCTGTGTCACTTGCTTGACTTCTGTCTTCAAGGGATGTAAACAACAGCACTAAGACAGATGTTTCCATGAATCCATGAAGAATCAGATGTCTTGCTGTTGGGGCAATTTCTGCTTGAGTTAAATATTCCCAACACTCCAGCTTTGGGCTCTGTCATGTGTTAGCAACCTACATTTTATATTAATCTTAAATTGTCAAAACCAATTTGGTGGTATGTATAACAGCTGGGAAATGGCAAGATTGAATTTCTAGAAAGAAATTCTAGAAAGAAATTCTAGAAAGAATTATTAAGGTTATTAATGGGGGGGTTGGTGGGGGGGGTTATGTTAGTGATCTGAAAAATCCAAACCAATAATATTATTTTTAAATATACTTTTATTATGGGCAAAAGTAAGGCAAACTTCTCTGGGTCAAAGACAGATACAGATCTTGGATAGAGAACCCTCAGTCTGCAGGCTGCACATAGCCCTCAGCCAAATTTTATGTGAATCACAACATCACTCTGGTGCTTTTCCAATTTTCTTCTCACTTGGTGTCATGCCTATTTCTGGCATGAATAATTCATGGATGAATTGATTGAATCCATGGATCAGAGGGTGAATCAGTCACCCCACAGGTAGATGGCTTTGAGGAACAGACAGGGCCCCCTGAATCCAATGCAGAGAATTCCCCTGAGGAGCTCTCTGAATTGATACATGATGGGGAACCCCTGGAATGGCCAGGAACTATTGAGCCTTCCAGTTGGTGGAAACAAAACTAGTCTCTGGCTCCTCATTCCTGATACTCGTTTCCTTGTCTTGCTGTGTTGTACCTTGGCAGGACTTTCCGTGATTTTGATCTTGAACTGTTTCTGGCTCACGTTTGGACCTCGACTGATACTTTGTGCTTGACCCTTGGCTTGTTTGGACTGTGCTGCATCTGTAACCCTGACCTCATTGGTGAGTACTTTGGCAAAGGCTTATAACTCCTGTAACTAGAACCTTAGCCCATCAGCCATTTTCCTGGAGAATGATACCTGCTTCCCTCTCAGTACCCACTCAGGGTGGGAAATAGCCACTTTTTCACTGCCTCTCCTCACCACAGTTGCTGTCACTCAGTCATTTGCTACTTCCTCGTGACAGCCCTCCCTCCACAACTGCCCCACAACAGACCCCAGCACAGCCTTCCCCTCTTTGCTCAGAGATATTGCTTCTTCCTGAATCCCTTCCACACACATTATCCTTTGCTGCTCAACTGCTGCTGTTTTCCCTGCCTACAGCTTCTCCTTATATGGAAAGATAACTCTGGTTGGGGTGTGTGTGTGTGAGCAATCTAACCATAGAGATGAAGTGACCACACAGATGAAGTGAACATAGAGATGAAGCGTAGATGGACAGTCTGAAAAATGGCTGAAAAGTGATGCTGAGAAGAAGTGGTGATAGAAAAAGAAAACGAGTGTCTCTGCCCATCATTGGACCTTGCTCCACCCACCATTGCACACAGATCCCAACTGTCCTTTCCCATGGGACAATGACTATTCAGAGAAAACAAGGTTCTCCACTCATAATATGTTGAGAATGTGGTTTAAAATGATCCATGAAAACATCATCAAGTAGTAGGAGCATCCATGGAGTTTCATTTCCTCCATTTAGTTTTGTGTGTGTGTGTGTGTGTGTGTGTGGAGAATTGGCTCTCTGCCCAAGGGTTGCTTCAGACATTCAGTTGCATGTAATATCCTACAAAAATACAAGGGAAGATACCAAAAAGGAACAAGGTAATTTGAGATATAAACTAGGACATAGAGGACAGGCCTTCTAAAACTATAGGAAGTTTTTAAAAAATATATCAGGGCCTGCTTTACACTTTAGTCCCACAGAAATCTGAATCCAAAGTTTGCTATTGAAGCTTATCTGAATTACATATGATTTTAATAGCACATTATTTAAAAAGTGACGCAAAAGAGATGAGTTGGTGAGTTGGTGTTGTAATATTGTGGTATCTAATTGTTTTCCCTTGGTGTGAATACCCGCCTTCAAGCAAACTATAATGTCAGAGAATCGAAATGGCATGTTATAATTAGTCTACCAAACTGTCTCAGATTTTCACTAAATACTTGCTGCTTCTAATAAGCTAAGGAGTACAAGGCTTTGGTGTAAGATCATGTGTTAGACAGAAAACATTCCAAATCAATTTTCTGAAACTGTGTCAAAAAGAAAAAGGGAGGCAAGGAAGAAAAGAAATCATCCACTGTCAAGGGAATCTGAAAAGAAAAATGCTACATAGACCCCTTCTGACCTATACATATTGTTACACGTCACCCCAATCTCCACGAGTAGTGTGAGATTCTAGGGGTTGCAGGCATGCTTACCAAGGTCTATGTTCCCATTTGGGACAATGAGGCACAGCAGAGTCTATGGTGTCTTTAGGATATATGGTTTATTTATTTATTTCTATATATTTTATTTTACTTTTTTAAAAAACATACAGTATTATTGGCATTAATGCATAAACAAATTCAGTATCTTTATAGGGGTTTTCCGATCCCCAGACTCCCACCCCCACTCCTCTCCCCAGTTTCTAATAATTGTCTCTTCTCTTTTCTGCAACTAAACACTTTTATCCAAACTATTAAATCTCCTTTTTCAATACCCTCTATCAAATGATATTACAAGTGCTAATCCAATCCTGCTAATGTTTTTAAATGTTTACAATACTCCATCATATATTCTATAAAATTAATCCAATCATTTCTAAATTTATTGTCCTCTTGGTGTCTAATCTTCCTGGTCAATTTTGCC
Source organism: Podarcis cretensis (assembly GCF_951804945.1). Classification (NCBI taxonomy): domain Eukaryota; kingdom Metazoa; phylum Chordata; class Lepidosauria; order Squamata; family Lacertidae; genus Podarcis; species Podarcis cretensis. Next base: position 28,104,727 of record NC_137178.1, read on the forward strand.
ATTTCAGCATAGTCCATCAGTTTCAATATCCATTCTTCTTTCTATGGGGTTCTTCCTTCCTTCCATCCCATGGCATATAACATTCTTGCCACTGTCATCGCATACATAAATAGGACCTTTTTCTCCTTCGGTATTTCTTCTCCTATTATACCTAATAGAAAAGCCTCTGGGTTTTTTAAACAAAAGATATTTTAAACATTTTTTTTTAGCTCATTGTACTTCATTTCCCAGAAGGCCTTTGCTGATTCACAGGTCCACCATATATGATAAAATATACCCTCATTCTCTTTACATTTCCAACATAAATCAGACATTTTTAAATACATTTTTTGCAATTCTTGTAGGAGTTAAGTTCATCATTTTCATATAATTCTCTTTTAACAAACAGCAAGCAGTAAATTGTAGATCCACTTTCCACAACTTTTCCCATGAATCAAACTTTATATTACGACCCACATCTTTTGCCCAGTGTATCATTACCGAGAACAGCAGTAAAGAGAAACGCAGAAATGTTTTTATTAGCAAAACTAGAGCAAAATTAGATGGTGTACTCCATAAAAAACAAAAACAAAATGTCAATGGAAGCTGAATTAGCCCTCATATTATTTGTTCTTCTCCAACCTGGGATGAAGCCATAGGGAAGCATCTATCATGGCACTTCAGTAACTTGAACTGGCTCTCACCAGTGTCGCACAGTAAAAAAACAACTATCAAGGAGATGTGTTGTACATTGCTATAAATAAGGTAACTTTATTTATAACTTCCATTTACAGTGGTTTTGTGAATCGGCTCTGCAAGCAAAGCAGCAAATACCACATCTTGACTTCCAATCCTAGCTACTTATTATATCCTGAAACCTTATCAAAAAGAATTAGCAGTTTCCTGAGAAATCCAGACATGTTTGCTTTCACTCATGTATACTCTGGTGACATTTTCTCCATTATGCAGGTTAATGATTTTTGAGTTTGAACTACGGAATCATGTTGCACAAATTGTACATAATTAAAATATGACACCGCATTAATAGCTTTTCAGACAAACAGGACTTTCCCATGACAGAAGTAGAGCACAGCAGTCACTGGAAATGTTTTTTTTTTTTTTTTTTTAATATTGAAGTTTTACTATTTCAAACCCACAAGAATGGTGGAGAAGTTGGGGTGCTGGGGGTGGTGCAGCCAATTTTAAATGTTCCCAAAGCCTGTATTCTCACCTGAGATACCCATAGCGAGATGAAAAGCAGGCTAGAATCCAGTGTCTTTGAAGGTTTCATTAATGTTAAGGGTATGGAAAAAGCTGCCGTAAAGCTGTTGGGCAGAACATATTTATTTTATTTATTGCATTAATGTGCCACCTTTTATCCACAGAGCTCAAGATGGTGGACATGGTTCTCCTCCTCATTTAATCCCCACAACAACCCTGTGAGATACGTTAGTCTGAGAGTAGCTTGGCCAGGTCACTGCACATGGTGTCAGCAGTCACGAAATTAAAAAATGCCTGCTTCTTGGGAGGAAAGCAATGACAAACCTAGACAGCATCTTAAAAAGCAGAGAAATCTCCTTGCCAACAAAGGTCCTATAGTTAAAGCTATGGTTTTCCCAGTAGTGCTGTATGGAAGTGAGAGCTGGACCATAAAGAAGGCTGATCACCAAAGAACTGATGCTTTTGAATTATGGTGCTGGAGGAGACTCTTGAGAGTTCCATGGACTGCAAGAAGATCAAACCTATCCATTCTGAAGGAAATCAGCCCTGAGTGCTCACTGGAAGGACAGATCGTGAAGCTGAGGCTCCAATACTTTGGCCACCTCATGAGAAGAGAAGACTCCCTGGAAAAGACCCTGATGTTGGGAAAGATGTAAGGCACAAGGAGAAGGGGACGACAGAGGACAAGATGGTTGGACAGTGTTCTCGAAGCTACAAGCATGAGTTTGACCAAACTGTGGGAGGCAGTGGAAGACAGGAGTGCCTGGTGTGCTCTGGTCCATGGGGTCATGAAGAGTTGGACACGACTAAACGACTAAACAACAACAACAACAAGCTTGGCCAGGGTCACCCAGTGAGCTTCATGGCTGAGTGGCGATTTGAACTCCCATGTCCTAGTCCAGCACTCTAACCACTAAAACATTGGCAAACCTTTCAAAGGGCTCAGATTTTGAATACCCCTTGATCTTCATGCCATTGTGAGATATTTACCCATTTAGATCTCCACAGCGGCAAAGGGACTGGGGTTGATAAAGAAATGGGAATAAATATGGCATACTCTCCAACACTTTGAAGCCCACATCCAGGATGTCATCTTCCCAGATGCCATCTCCCCATTTATTTATTTTTATTAGGAGAGCACAGTGGACATTTTGTTTCCCATGATCTTGAGCAATTTCATGCTGTGGTTCTCCCCTCAAAAGTGCTTTTTGGGGCATGGTGTGTGAAATCCCTTTATTCGGGGGGGGGTAGTGTGAGATCACAGCAACCACAATGACTGCCATTCTCTTGTGATAAAAAAACAACACAGCATGTCACTTTTTCCCCCCTGGGACACTTGTGGGGTATGATATGGTGCTAATCAACCCATCAGCATTTTCCATTTATTTCTTTATTTCCTAGTATATGACCACAAGTTCAGCCTCCATTGTTCATTTATACACTTACAAATTCATTCTGTTCTCTCTTTTTCAGTTTAATCTGAATTTTTAAAAAGAATCTTCACGGAAATTCATAGTTATATACATGCTTGCATATATACTTTTAAAAATGTTTTCTCTCAGAACATGCATTTCTAAACATGTTTACTCTTAAAATATACTCATTTTCAAAATGTATTCTATATGTTTTGTGATGCAGGAGTTAAAATGGACAATCCCAAACCCTGCTGAATAAGTCAGGTCAGGTAAGTTCAGATCAGACTTTGTAAAGATCAGGTTCTTAAAGCATGCAATGTATGTATGTACATTCCCCTGGGGCACTTCCTCTTTCAAAATCAGTGAACAGTTGTCATGTCATTTGACATGAACTTTTCACCTTAAGTAGTGTTCTATTCCACCTGGCATAATCCCTAATTACTGTGCAGAGGTGGCATCCCATCTGCAAACAAGGCAGCAATTTATTACCTTCACTAAGTGAATCAGAATCACCTGGGCATATTTTTTGCAAAGTGTCTTCTGCTTTTTAATAAGTGCTTGCTTCCTCACAGCCTGTGAATCATTCCCAGAACAACATTTGGGAAGCTGTGAGAAAAGTCTGTCGTAATGATCACTCTTCATGCATATGGCCGCTCAACATATTTCTTTGCTTTCATGAATATGGAATCTGATTATTATGAACAGGTGCAACCAAGTAACTACATTTCATGCTTGGTGAGGTATCACAAACACTTAAATCTGATAAAGTTAATACACAACTAAAGACCGGGGTACACAACAATACGTTAATGTACATTCATGAGAATGCAAATATGGCGCTCGGGATTCTCAGCTTTGTGGCTGTGATCAAGGCTCATTTGGAGTAATTTTCTACCATTATTTCAATTCATTGCTTAATTTTCCCCACAGCTGGGTATCCATACTTTCTCACTGCTGTTTTTTTCTTGCTGAACGGAGACCAGTTCAGCTTCTAGTTTTATTATAATGCCTGGGAGACAAAGGAAGGAACTTGCAGTCCTGAATCCCCTCAGAGTGCCGTTGTTACTACCATATGGATATATTGTGGTTTCTTTTTTTTAAAAAAGCAACTGGAATCTAGACACTTCGTTCGATGAGGAAAGAACTGAATTCTCAAGCCAGTATAAGGGAGAGAAGATGGGGTTGAAATTGCCTGAAGTTGGTGGTGTGTCACTTCGCTTTGTTAAAACGCAGATTACAATATAATACAAAATGGCATCTGTGAGACGCTGAACCGCTAGGTTTTGGAGTAAGCTACTGTGATGGCAATATTGCTGATTTTTGTTTTTTCCTATGAGTCACAGAACCCTCTCCTTCACTCCTGCTATAATGTTCATGACCCTAAAGGTGTATTCCTGCAGAATTCTCTTAGAATGAGAGTGAATATACTGCCCCCCCCCCAAAAAAAATGCTGATACAGTTGGGTTCCCTATTGCCACTACTGTATACCCTTGAACTGGATTTAAATAATTAGATGCTTTGAGACAGCTTGCAATAAAGTGGCTGTCATGTGTAACTCAGTGTCTGTATTCAAATCCATTTGGGCCATGTGTGTGTATGTGTGCGTATTCTCTGGAACTGCATTTCCACAGCCATGGAGGTCGTTTCAGAATTGAACTGCTGGCATATGTTTATGTATGGCAATAAATGATGTCAGTTTGTATTGTTCAATTGGCCCCCATATTTTGTTTCTTCTTAAATGTTTATGAATTGCAGTTAGATGTAAAATTATGGATATCACAACCTCCAGTCCTAAAAGAGATGATGTATAGTTTATTTTCAACATTTTCCCAGCACCCTCTATAATGTATAATATTTCATCAAATAATTTTACTGTTTTACACAAAATCAAGTTGAGATGTGATGACAGAAGGAAGGCAGAGGAGGACAATTTCTCATTGCTTGTCTTTTTCAAGAAACATGACTGTGCGGCATGCTTATAAAGACTCAATTTTCAAATTAAACTGGGCACAACAATTTTATAGGTGTTGCTTTTTTAACAGTAATCTTCATGGATAACAAGCCTACTTCCCATCTGTCATTTGGACATATTTTTTTTCCTAAATAATTTGCAGCCAGATTCTGATTTCTTGCTATCCTATGATGCTGTAACTTTATGTCAGGGGTCTGAGCAGAAGAAAGCCACCTGTGTTTGAGAATGAAAGCTAAGAGGGTCCAGATGGGTGTCAGTAGATTGGGCTGTAGGTTGAAGTTGAGTACAATGCCTCTCATTTCATTGTCCAGAACTAGAATGACTTAAATGCAGGAGGTGGTTGCAGCTCAGTTCAAGTTGATAGTCATTGCAATTTGATGCACCTCAAATCACCTCCACCAGTTGGTGTTAGATGTTTCACCAAGTTCATTACCATGATTTGTCAAGCACTACATATGTCATCACTTAGAAGGGACCCCAAGGATCATCTAGTCCAACCCCCAACAATGCAGCTGTCCCATATTGGGATCAAACCTGCAACCTTGGCACTGCCAACACCATTCTCCAACCAACTGAGCTATCCAGCCTGGTAAAACTATGCTCTACGGATTTCTGAAGGGCTATTGTAAACTTGACTAAGTTTTCCAGTGTATATGAAAATATCCATCTCAATTTATTTATTTTATCAAGCAAGAGATATAAAACTGATGTTCTGAAAAGCCTGACTGATGAGGGCTCAGTTTTGCAAAGACTTGGATAGACTAATTTAAAATAAAACCATCACTCTAAAAACTTGCCATTCACCTTGATCCTGCAATATTTTTTTCAGACATTGCATTGATTAACTTTATTGCCTTTAAAAAGGGAAACTTGATCCAGGCTTTTCAGAAACCTGGTGGTGCTTCCTATGAATATCCCCAGTCATTTCTTGAGAACATTCTATCAAACTCGGCTGATAAAGATTAGATTAACCTATTATGGGTGTCATTTTTCTAAACACCAATATTTTCATTTGTCAGCGAGAAGCAGCTTTGACCTTTATGGGCAACATATATAAGATCTTGTCAGAATGGATCAGAAGCTCACATAAAATAGATGACATGCAGCCATGAGAAATAGCATTGGGACTGAAAGTCTACAAGAACTTACTTATCCATTATAGATTAAACCCCTTCTTGTCATCAGACAGGTGGCAGCAACACGACCCTCTCTAATGAGACTATAGTGCTTTTGTGAGTTTGCATTTGGAGAATACACTGTGTACTAACTGTGCCAGTCTTAATTTACTAACCCAACTGCCAATGGTTGAGTGGTGATGAATACATACTCATGATTATAGAGACAAAATGAAGGTGTCAGCTGATATCTCATAAAGGTAAGTTATCCTAGCCAAATAAATAATATTATTTAATCTAAAATTATATGTAATGTCCAGTGTTTTCTATCTTCCTGTCTTTCTTTTGAAGGCATAGAAGAAAGGCCACGATGAGTCATGGCACTTTCGGACAGTCCCTGTTTTCGGCCAAGATTCCAACACTTGCCAACAAATTCTGGCTGCACAAATTAAACTTGCTTTTTTGCTCTTGCAAAATAATCCTGCTTCCTCCAAAAATTGAACTTTATGGTGCAGAAAGTGTCGGGAAAATGCACTGAGAAGTGTCATCCTCTAATATATCTAGAAACAAATAGGAATGAATGCTCAATACATGGCAATTCTCATTCAACATGCTCACAAACTTTGTGCAATGAATGCTCAGGTTGTCTTGAAGTGAATTCAGATTAAGCACCAGGAAAGTGCTGTGCACACACACAAACAGAAGTAAACCCCACTGTGTTCAATGGAGCTGAATCCCAGGTAAGCAGCTCAACAGAATGAGTCTGTGAATGTCTACTTGGAAGTAAGACCTATTAAACTGAGTGGGATTTACTCCTAGGTCAGAGTGAACAGAACTGCAGCCTATGTGCCTGAATTGTGTCATACACAGAGAGACACAAAACACATTTTAAAGGCCATAAATTAGAATGGACAATGTTGTTGATATTCTATTTCCAGTTTGGTTGACACAGCAGTCATTAGAACATCATTATACGTACCTTTTAAAAAATAATTTCCCCTCTACTCAGTTATGTTTGATCTGAATGATTATGGATCTAGTTCACCTTTTAAAAACCTAATGGAGTGTTGATAATAAATCATAAATATTCATATGCAATATATTTACTATTGTTCTCTTCCACACCATCTCTTTCCAATATAGGAATTTCTGATTCCTATTTTGTACTGTAGGCCTGTTTGGATGAAAACAGACCTAAAATATGGTAGGAGTGGTTTAAATACACATACACCACATTCTGAGGCATTTGTTTTTCAAGGCAGAGAATCTGCGTCAATACTATTTTCACCACACTTGGAATGTAGGGCATGTCTTCATCCCGAGACTAATGGTCTGCTAACAGATAACCAGCAACATTAAGGGCAATTTTTGATTTGAACTTAGGTCTCCTAGGGATAATTTAGCACTCCAGTAGAGGGTTACATTGCTCTCACTAAACAATCTGGTTCACAAAATGCCAGCATTAAAGAAAATGCCACGTTAAGGCCATACTAAATGTCACATGGGAGATGGGTAATAAAGATCTCTTGTTTGCTTTTTAAGTGAAGGACAGGCTTGGGGTGATGATGGCACGATTTCCTCCATAAGGCAAATAGCAGCTTTGGGAGAGGCAATTTTAATAGGGAAAACAGGACAGAAAGAAAGGGTTGACCACCACACCTATCTCCCATTATCAGCTGTGATCCTGTTTGGACCCACGTAGCTACTATTGCTTTTTTGAAAGTTGGTGGGAAGTCTTCTTGTTCACAGAACTTCAGCATCACATCTGGTTGTGCCTTTACACTAATTTATATGTGTACAAAAGCATTTAGTCTCTTTTGAAGAGATCTCATAAGGTAGTTTTTTATTTGAAGGCATCATCTAATTGAAGGTCAAATCCAATTTCAATGTAAATAACTATAATAAAAGGGAGGAGGAGGAGAAGAAGAGTTTGGATTTGATATCCCGCTTTATCACTACCCAAAGGAGTCTCAAAGCGGCTAACATTCTCCTTTCCCTTCCTCCCCCACAGCAAACAGTCTGTGAGGTGAGTGGGGCTGAGGGACTTCAAAGAAGTGTGACTAGCCCAAGGTCACCCAGCAGCTGCATGTGGAGGAGCAGAGACATGAACCCAGTTCACCAGATTATGAGACTACCGCTCTTAACCACTACACCAAACTGGCTCTTCGTGGAGATGCCCATCAACCGTTAGCACCTGAACAGCAGATTGAGCAGACACACAGTCTTCTCCACTATCTCTGGCATAATTAAAATATTGATTATTTCTAAATTTGCATTTCTACATATAAATTAGCATATGCAAAAATCTCACAAATCTACCCTCCTTTCTTCTCATTTCTGGTGACGCTTTTCTTCTTTTTTTTGGCAATGTCTAAATTGTTATTACGTAATATATAGATAAATAGGACTTATCTATGGATGTAAATGCAACACTTCCTTGATAGTTTCTTATTAAAAATGCTTCTATGTCTTGTCTGGGAGAAGACAAATATGAAGTTGAAGGGTGGGGACAGGAAACTCATTAAGCAGACTGGGCCATTCATTAGTGAGAGCTTTTTCTAATGTGTTAATGGAAAAATCTAAGCTGAAAAATATATATACTGTTCAGTTTCAGGCCCATAGATGCTGGATCCTCCCAGAACAAGTCTCAGTCTGTCCAAGGTACAGGAATTTTGCCAAACCATATGCTCCCTATATTTCCCTTTGCAGGCCTAGCTGCTGTTCTTCTGGCTCTCCCCACAAAGTTCTCTTGCCACCAGGTGGGCAAACATCCAGCTTTTGGAAGCAGACAATCCTCCAACCAAATGTCAGTATAAAATAGATTGGAAGTGATGTATGGAAATTTGAAATCAGAAGATGTCAAGGCCAGATGCTCAGGCTGTTCCACAGATATCACGCCCTACTTTAAGTTGTTGACTACAATCAATTGCATTTATATGAATAAAAGACTAAGTACATTCCCTTGCATGTCCTGCTTGTCTTTCAATAACACAGCTGTTTTGACGCCACTCAGGCTCTGGTACTGCCAGCTCACAGATGGCAAAACACGGTGTACTTTGGCCTGTTCATGGCCTGGAGGATGAGCTACTTCTGAGTTACATTTGAGTCCCTTTGTAGTATAAAGCATTGCTCCTTATATTCCATACAGCAGTGGCCAGTGGGGTGGCACAGGTGGGGCTCTGTTGCTCTCCTGGTTTCCCAACACTGCAAGTCACTAAGAGGGAGCGGGGTGAGACATAGGGAACTCAGTGCAGTGTGGCATGTGGCAGCACAGCCAATCTGATGCTCTTGATGCCACGTGTTGCACCAAGCTCCCCATGCCTTTCCTCTCCCCTTCTCCCTCTCACAAGTGTCAGCAACCCACAGTGCCAGGAAGCCTGGAAAGCAGCAGCATCCCAGTCGTGCCATCCCACCAGCTGCTACTGCCCACCACCAGGAGAGTCATGTCTGGTGCATATCCATGTGGTTTCTCTTAGACCAGCCTTCCATAAGTTGGTGCCCTCCAAATGATTTGGACTACAAATCCCATCAGTACCAGCCAGCCAACATGGTATGGAATTATGGGAGTTGTAGTCCAACGAAATCTGGACAACATCATCTTGGGGGAGACTATGCTAGACTTTGATTTCTACAGGTGTACTGTAGTAGTCTGAGAAGACTATTCTGGGAACATTTTCTTAAACAAACTGTATGAGAAATAAGTGTTTCTCTTTGAATAAGTTGAAACAATGTTTCCTGGAAAAGGAAACAAGTCATTTAATTTCATTGTTAGAGCACAATCTCATCCCTGTGCTAGGTCCTGGAACTTTATATAGGAATCTACCTTCTATTCAGCTGGATCCTTGGTCCACCTGGGGCAGTATTTTCTACTTGGATTGACAGTAGCTTTCCAGCATCTAAGATCTTTGCCATCATCTGCTACCTGGTCCTTTAGCTGGAGATGCCAGGAGTTGAATTTAGGACACAGCACATGTACTCTGCCTATATCTTCCCACTACGTAAAGCTATCATTTAGATTTAATACATCAGCATTATTCCTATGTTGCTAAATTTCTTTTTTATTTTATCTTACTCCTTTCACCTTTGCAAATGCTACCTCCTCGTCCCATACTGATCCTCTTCTAGATTATTCTAGATTATCTTCACAGCCTTTTAATACAGCCTTTGCATGATTTAAAAGAAAGACAGTTGTATTATATTATATTATATTATATTATATTATATTATATTATATTATAATAGTATTGCCATAAATAAATGTGGTATCTTTCTGAATCTTGTACAGTGGTACCTCGGGTTAAAAAGTTAATTTGTTCTGGAGGTCCATTCTTAACCTGAAACTGTTCTTAACCTGAGGTACCACTTTAGGTAATGGGGCGTCCTGCTGCTGCCGCAGCGCTGCCGGAGCATGATTTCTGTTCTCACCCTGGAGCAAAATTCTTAACCAGAGGTACTATTTCTGGGTTAGCGGAGTCTGTAACCTGAAGCATCTGTAACCTGAGGTACCACTGTACAGTGGTGCCCCGCAAGACGAACGCCTCGCAAGACGGAAAACCCGCTAGACGAAAGGGTTTTCCGTTTTGGAGGCGCTTCGCAAAATGAATTTCCCTATGGGCTTGCTTCGCAAGACGAAATGTCTTGCGGGTTCCTGTGGGTTTTCCCCCCTTCCCCCCCTTTTCCTAAGCCGCTAAGCCGCTTATCAGCTGATCCGCTGATAAGCCGCTTATCAGCTGATCCGCTAAAAGCCGCTAAACCACTAATAGCGCTAATCCGCTAAGCTGTCAATGGGCTTGCTTCGCAAGACGAAAAAACCGCTAGACGAAGACCCTCACAGAACGGATTAATTTCGTCTTGCGAGGCACCACTGTACTGGTGTTCTAGTTTTCTTGACTGATGGAAGGACTAATATTATTTCCTTCTATGGACTACATAGAAACTGGACTACATAGGACTACTACCATATAGAAAAAGAGAGACTGAAATAAATACGTGTGCAAAACACACACACACACATGTTAACTAGCAAGCCAGAAATTTGAGTGAATTGCATTATGGTATTAGGGAACCATCTCACTATATTTGCCAAAAAGTGTCACCAAATGGAATGTGCAGGGAGTGTTGGAGGTTGCATCTTGGGGAATAACACATTTTTAGGGGAATGAATTTAAAGTAGCATATAGCAAGGTGATGCCACAGATCTTTAAACTTGACAGGCAGAAATGGAGACTGCAATGATACCAATGGGATGTCATGTTTGAGTTGTGTTTGTGTACTGCTAATCCATGAGGTTACTGTTCCATTTCATTTTTTTTTTTTAATAAATATTTATTAAGATTTTTTAAATACAAAATGCAAAAATAATACACAATATAACATGTATCATAACATATTTTCAAAGCCTCTTTGGACTCCCTCACATCTCCTGCTCCCACTTGCATCATTGTGAACTTTTTCCAGCAATTTATCATCTTGTTTACATTCTTATATCTCATTCAATTAATTTAATCTAATAATTCTCCAAAAATTTTATATTTTCCTCAATCTCACTTATCGTCAAATTTCAAATCTAATTCAATGGTAGGCAATTATTTATGATCTAGCATCCTTCTTAGCATTCAACCAAATTGCAATACTTTTGTAAATAAATCTTGAATTTCTTCCAGTCTTCTTCAACCCTCTCTTCTCCCAGGTCTCGAATTCTGCCAGTCATCTCGGCTAGTTGCATATAGTCCATCAGCTGCATCTGCCACTCTTCCAGTGTGGGTAAATCTTGAGTTTTCCAGCTCTTAGTGATAAGTATCCTTGCTGCCGTTGTTGCATACATAAAAAATGTTCGGTCCTTCTTTAACACCTTCTGGCCGACAATGCCCAGAAGGAAGGCCTCTGGTTTCTTAGTGAAGGTATACTTAAATACCTTTTTCAACTCATTATATATCATTTCCCAGAAGGCCTTCACTCTAGGGCAAGTCCACCAGAGGTGAAAGAATGTTCCTTCATGTTCTTTACATTTCCAACATTTATTATCAGACAAATGGTATATTTTGGCAAGTTTAACTGGGGTCATGTACCATCTATATATCATTTTCATTACATTTTCCTTCAAAGCATTACATGCAGTGAAGTTCAGCCCAGTGGTCCACAACCTTTCCCAGTCCTCAAACAAAATATTATGCCCAATATCCTGAGCCCACTTTATCATAACCGATTTAACCATTTCGTCTTGTGTATTCCACTTCAACAGCAAGTTATACATTCTTGATAATACCTTATTTTTTGGTTCTAACAATTCTGTTTCCAACTTCGATTTCTCCACCTGGAACCCTACCTTTTTGTCATTTTTAAAAACTTCTTTAATCTGAGCGTAATGTAACCAGTCTCGCACTTTATCCTTCATTTTCTCCAAACTCTGCAATTTCCAATTGTCTCCATCTTTTTCTAATATTTCCCAATATTTTGGCCATTTGGCCTCCATATTGGGTCTTTTTCGGGCCTTAGCTTCCAGAGGTGAAAGCCACCTCGGAGTTTTATTTTCCAATGTCTTTGTATTTTGTCCAGACATTATAAACTGCTTTCCTGACAGTATGGTTCTTAAAGACCTTATTGATCTTAACCTTATCGTACCATAGGTATGCATGCCAACCAACAGCAATGTTAAAACCTTCCAGGTCCAATACGTCAGTGTCTTCGAGAAGTAGCCAGTCTTTTAGCCAGCAAAAAGCTGCGGCTTCATAGTACAACTTTAAGTCCGGCAGGGCAAAGCCCCCTCTTTCTTTCGCATCAGTTAGTATCTTAAACTTAATTCTGGGCTTTTTGCCCTGCCAGACAAATTTAGATATATCTCTCTGCCACTTCCGGAAGCACTCTGTCTTGTCCACTATCTGCAATGTTTGGAACAAAAACAACATCTTTGGCAATACATTCATCTTAACAGCAGCAATTCGGCCTAACAAAGAAAGCTTCAATTTTGTCCAACTATCCAAGTCTCTCTTAATTTCAGACCAACATTTTTCATAGTTATCCTTAAATAGACTCAGATTCTTTGCTGTTATGTTTACCCCTAGGTACTTTACTTTTTTAACCACAGTTAGTTCTGTTTCTCTCTGAAACCGTTCCGACTCTGTATCTGTCAGATTTTTCCCCAACACCTTAGTTTTCTGTTTGTTTAGTTTAAATCCCGCCACCCGACCAAAATCTTGAATCAGTTGTAGTACTCTTTTTGTACTAGATTCTGGCTCCTGCAGGGTCAGAACTAGGTCATCTGCAAAAGCTTTAAGTTTATATTGTTTCGTTCCGACCTGAATCCCTTCCACCAACCGGTCCCCTCTAATCATATTCAAGAGCACCTCCAGAACTGATATAAATAACAAAGGGGAAATCGGGCAGCCTTGTCGTGTTCCTTTTTCAATTTTAAACTCTTCTGTAACCACATTGTTTACTATCAATTTAGCCTTTTGTTCTGAATATATTGCATCAATCCCATTCTCAAAACCCCGACCCACTCCCATTTCTTTTAAATTTCCCTTCATAAATTTCCGAGAGATATTATCAAAAGCCTTCTCCGCATCTATGAAAATTAATACTGCTTTTGTATTTATATCAGTTTGCAAAAGTTCCAAGATGTCAATAATGTTCCTTGTATTAGCAAACATGTGTCTACCTGGGAGAAAGCCTGCCTGGTCTTTATGAATTACTTCATTTAAAACTTTTTAAAGTCTACTTGCCAGGACATCTGCAAATATTTTGTAATCCACATTTAAAAGGGAGATGGGATGGTAGTTCTTGAGTTGTGTCTTTTCAGAATCCGATTTAGGTATCAATGTGATAAATGCTTCCTTCCACGATTCCGGCGCCCTCCTCCCCTCCATAATTTCATTGCTAACCTCCATCAGTGGTTGTATCAAGTGGTCTTTTAATGTCTTATAATACTTGGAGGTTAGCCCATCTGGCCCTGGAGATTTGCCCAGTTTCATGTTTTGAATGGCTTGTTCAATCTCTTGACGTGTTATTTTACTGTTCAGGAGAGATCTATTTTCTTGTGACAATTTTTTAAGTCCATTTTTCTCCAAAAATTGTTTAATCTCAACCTCGTCCTGCGGCCCTTGAGTATATAATTTTTTGAAGTATTTCTGGAAACACTTTCTGATCTCCATGGGGTTCTGAATGTTTCTTCCTTCAATTTCCAAGTTTGTAACTGTATTCAATTTTTGTCTCTTCTTCAACTGCCAAACTAGCAGTTTCCCACATTTATTTGCCGATTCAAAAGTTTTTTGTTTCATTAATTTAATCTTCCACTCTATTTCCTGATTTATCAGTTTAGAATATTGTGCTTGATGGAGTTTGATTTCTCTCAAGATCGGCAAAGACTTCGGGTTTGATCTTAACTTCTTCTCTAATTCTTTTATTTTCTCCAAAATCTTATCTTTTCTATTGTTTTGTGTCCTCTTCCTTACAGCATTCTGTTGTATCAAGAACCCCCTCATCACAGCTTTGCTTGCGTCCCAAATAATTCTTTTTTCCACCGTAGTGTTCATATTTATCTCGAAATAGTCCTTCAATGCTTTCTGGGCCTTCTTAATAATCTCCTGATCTCTGAACAAATTGTCATTCATCTTCCATCTAAAGGAGCCGGTTGGTAATAGTATCATGTCCATTTTCAGTGCGTTATGGTCGGAACAGGTTTTTGGGCAGATTTCCACCTTTCTGACCTTGGGTGCCAGACCTCTAGTTATCCATATTTGGTCGATTCTTGTCCAAGTCAGTTGGGCTTCAGAGAAAAATGTTCCTTCTTTCCCCAAGGGGTTCTTCGTTCTCCAAATGTCAATCCAGTCCATATTGTCTGTCAGTTCAAAAAAAGTCTTTGGTAGTCTGCCGTCTTTTGTAACATTTTGGCTTTGTGACTTATCCATATTAGTTGATACGACCCCGTTCATATCTCCCATCATAATGATGTTGTCATAGTCCAGATAATCCAGCATGGTCTCATGCAACTTCTTAAAAAATTCCGATTTCCCATCATTTGGTGCATAAATTCCTAATATCAGAATCTTCTCTCCTTGATGTTGTATTTCAATTGCCAAAATTCTTCCATGTTCATCTTTAAATAAAAATTTAGGTGACAGGCTCTCTTTTGCATATATCACCACACCTCTTTTCTTTACTTTGTCTGAAGATATAAATTCCTGGCCAAGTCTTTTGTTTATTAATACTTTTCTGTGGAGCCTAGTCACATGTGTTTCTTGTAAGCAAATAATGTCCAATTGTTCCTTTTTTAATATATGAAAAAATTTTCTCCTTTTTTCCGGAATGTTACAGCCATTTATATTCCAGCTCAAAAGTTGCAGAGACATCCTGAATAAATCTGGTTATTTTTCTAGGGGTGGTACCTTGTTCGCTGGGTCTTCAGGATCCGAGGGTGCAGGCACCCCTGGTACTACAGGCCCCGAGGGTAATTCAAGTCCTTTTTGAAGGTCCTCTCCGTACGCAGTCAGAAACTTGTCTCTATCTTCCAGTGATCTGATTTTAATCTTCTTCCCTCTAAAAGTGAAGGATAATCCTTGAGGAAAATCCCACCTGAAGATGATTGTGTTGCTCCTTAACAATCTTGCTAGCTCCAAGTAGTCAGATCTAAGGTCCAACAGTTGTTTAGGAATATCCTTGTAAATTTCAATTCTTTTGTCCAAAATGTCCAGTGACTTTCCGTAATGTAGACCCAAAATCTTGTCCCTTTCCTCCTTTGATCTCAGTATTATTAAACAGTCTCTGGGCTTCTCTTTCTTTATAAGTCTTCCAAGTCTGAAGGCTGATATGATTTTAAAATCTTTTTCCTCTAAGTTCCAAAACTTGGAAAATTCTTTAGTCAGGAACTCAGCTAGGTTACCTTCTTCCACTTCTGGTACCGACCTTATCCTTAAGTTAGTCTGCCTGTTCTGTAGTTCTATCATAGAAAGATAGGTCTGGTGTTCACCTACTTGTTTACTGAGTGCTCTTACCTCTTTCTCTAAATTTCCCAGTCTTTGGCTGGTATCCTCAGCCAATTTCCGATTTTCACCTGCAGTCTCCTTCAGTTCTCCAATTGCTTGCACATTCTGTGCAACTTGTCCGGTTAATCTATTTAAACATTCTGTATTATGATCAATTTTAGCTGTTTGCTGATCAACTTTTTTATCCAAAGATTCCAGTTTTTCAAGAATTTTCTCTAAGGTAGAGCTAATTTCTCCTGAGGCCATCTCTTCCGATTGTAATTCCTCAGTTTCTGCCCGTGGCAGAGAAGCAGCTTCTTTCTCAGAAGTCAGAGTAGGCAAAGTAAGCACAGTAGGCACAGATGATCTACGTGCCTGGGAGACTGCGGTTAAAGTTGTTTGTCTGGTTCTCGGTTCCTTTTTTCTTGCACCACTCATTCCAGAGTTATCTAAAATTCAAGGTCAAGCTGAGTTGTTCCCATGAGAGAGCAACGGCCCAGATGGTAATAGTCAAACAGGAGGCCGGGAAAAGGAAAGTAAAACAATGTCACTGCTGTAAATCCCAAATCCTCTAGGGGGAGCTTAAAATGTCTTTAGGGAAGAAGACAATTCCAATAAAAATAATAAAATCCAATTTAATGTCCAGGAACCTTCAATAAGGTAGCTTTTAGCAGAGTTAGTGTTTAAAAAGCCACAGTGTTTCAGACAGTGCTTAATGGTATTCCAAAAGGTGCTTCAAAGTAGCCAGTTCAAACTCCCTCAGATTGTTTCAAAGTTTAAGTTCAAAGTATCCAACCCTGCAGGCTGACTTCTCAGTTACTCAGGCAGTTCCAGCACCTGGGTTTCTTGCTTAAATTGTAATCCAAATAGAAGAAAGGTATCACAGTCCAGATAAAAGTCATATAATCAATTACTTAAAGTCCTTATTCTGCTTGAAAATAATTTCCAATGGTGTCCAGATCAGTTAAGTTAAAAGCTCACTCTTTGCCTCCACTCCTCCGGCTCTTTGCTTAGAAGTTCAATGACAGCGGGAGACGGACTTCCTATTTTTCGTCACTCCGCTTTCAGCCAGATTCAATGCTTTAAGTCCCAAAATTTTGTAAAGTGCTTTTTACTCACGGGTTGTTGCTTTCCGAATCAGAAGTTTAGGAAGAAAGGTCAACGCTCACCGACAGCAGCAACGCGGCTTCACTCCGCCGATTGCGGAACGATCCACAGCGCCGCAACCCCCTCCGCGATCTGGAGCCCCTTACAGGGTTCCTTCAACGTTTTGGGGGCTGCTCCTGGCGCCCGCCGGATCCCAGGACCACAGGCTTCTGCCGCCTGTGGTTTTCCAAGATGGGTCTCCGCTTTGCCGCAGCGGACGACCCTTTTCGGCGGAGCTTCCCTTTCCCAGCTAGGAAAGGGCAGCCATTGCCGTTCGCGCCGCCTCCGGAAGTCGGTTACTGTTCCATTTCAATTCCACATCCTGCTACCATGATGGCTATTGACTATTTGGGCTTATGCACGGCAAGCTTTAATCCAGATATGGTGGTTATGTTTACTGAGCACTTTGTAACAGCCTTCACATAAACCTGACTGGGACTTGATATGGAAAGTCATGACTATAACCCCAAATCTCTTGGTCTCATCAGCATATATCACATACCCTCCAACATTTCTTCCATGAAAATAGGGATGTCCCATTCCATAATGATAATTTTGCTATTTATACCCTACACAGCTTACTGGGTTGCCCCAGCCACTCTGGGCAGCTTCCAACATATATAAAAATATAATAAAACATTAAAAAAAATTTAAAATACAGGATTGCCTTCAGACGGCTTGGGAATCAGATAACTCCATACCCTCCAATATTTCTCCAGTGAAAGTAGGGACATCCTAAGGAAAAGCAGGATATTCCAGAATCAAATCAGAAACCAGGACAGCTTCTCTAAATCAGGGACATGGAAAATAGGGACACTTGGAGAACCTGATATTAATCTCCATTTGCAAAGGGGCCTGTTTTCTATTATTTGGTACTGTGTCAAAAATACAGACATTCTGCATTTTTAGTTTGTTTTGTTTACATTTGCTGCTCTAAATCTAAACATCATCCTTGTGTTCTCCCTGTCTGGGAATTGCAGTTCATGGAACTGACTACTAGTATGAAGCTACGGATATTCTGATGTAAATAGAGTTTGGTATGTTTAGCAGGGATAACAATCCAGTCATCATATTTCCAGCAACGCAATGCCAATGACTCATACTAAAATGTGTTCAAGTTCTGGTTTTTGTTCTTTAAAAATAGTTTGTTTCTGAGGTTAGCAAAGATAATGTTGTAAGATGAATGCTGTGAAAAACCTACCTTTCCCCCAGAGAAAGGGAAAGAGAGAGGGGGCATATTGGGGGAGATGTCAGTCTCCAAAATTATTACATCTATAGCAAGTGGCAGAGCAGATGCTTTGTGTGTTCCCAGCATCTCCAGTTTAAAAAGGATTAAGAAGCAGGTAATGAAACAGGCCTCTGACTGAGATCCTACAGAGTAGACAACAAGGGGTTAAGGCCAATGGAATCCTCCACATGACCTATTTATTCAGCATTCATCCTGGTTGACTTGCACAAAGTTTACATGGAGGTTAGACTCTGGCTGCATTCAAGCTGCACTTTATTCCATTTTCCTGACATTTCCTCACTTGATAATTTCTGCATTTTCTGTGATCTTTCACATGGCATGAAAGCCACTTCAGCAAAGCTAGTGGTTGTTAAGTGCTCATTTCTGTGTTAATTGCTTGGGGGGGGGATCTGTCTGCATCCCTTTTTTTTTTTTTAATAATTTTTATTAACTGGCCAATCACATCAAATTAAATCACATCATATAAATTCTGAATTACAAAGCCAAATTTTTAAATTTTGTTGGGGGAACCCATACTTCAAGATCCAAAGGGGAATTCAGATCATCTTCTTATTACTGCGTTAATGTCCAAATCAGTCCCAATCAGTCCAAACAAAGTTCATAATTCTATCCAGTCTTATCTTGGTGTTGCCACATCATATCTTGTTCGTATAATTTCTCTTTTTCCTTTACGATCTCTTCTGTTAGTCTCCTTAAGCCGATAGCAAGTGTAATAATCCTGTGTGGATTTCCCGTTCCTCCACTAAGTCCAGATGGTTTCCATATATCTCCTTCGTAGATAACATCACTTTTTCCATCGTAAATTTTGGCATTTGTCGCTCTTAAGTCCCACCGAGGAGTTGATTCACGATATGTAAACAACTCTATTTCTCTCTTTCTCCTCCCAGACCCAAGAGCTCCCACAATGCCTCACAAAATGGCGAATGGCATTTTTTCCTGACTGCGTCACTCCAAAACTCTTAGCTTTCCAGCTTCATCTTGAAACATTGCTTTGGATCGAAAGTTTATCTCCACACAGCCTTAAATCCACAGCTTAAGTCCTTAATTTCTGACTCATTAGGGGAGGGGGATTCTTGTTAAGTCACATAAAAAGGTAGAGGCAGGTTTTTCCCCCCCTCCCCCCTCAGTCATTACCGTATCTTGACATTCTTCTCGTATTTTATTGTTGTCTTGTTATCAGAGATCTCTTCTGTCAGCAGTATTTACTCCCCTTTTTCCTTGATGTATGTGCAATTAATCATGTCCAAATTATTTCTTTTAAAGATCATTGCAACCAGCGGCGCGAATCGGGGACGGCGTCGAGGAGTGCCGAAAATCCCACAGGAGGGCTTTGTGCCTAGTGCCCCCACCCCCACAAATTCGGGGGTGGTATAGGGCACAGCAGGCAAGGGTCGTCCCCCCCATAATCCTGGGGGGGTTAAGGAGGCTAATTACCCCCATCATAGCCTCCAAATTACCTCGTGTGGGTCGGAGAGATGTTATTGTCAGCCATCTTCCGATGCGCCACCTAGTGGCCCCCCTGTCTGCATCCCTGTTAATCAGGAAAGTCATAGGAGTTCTTCACTGTAATTTTCCTGTAGTTTTCATACATCATACAATGTGATGAAATTTGGTGCAGTAACCAGCATACAGTACTTTCCCACTGTTTTCATCGGTGAATCATGGGAAAGCAGAAGCACGCATCTGCGCTAAAGATGGTGACATGCCCAGTGACATCTGCTGTTGTGTTACACCACATTTACTGGTGTGAAGGAAATTCAGCACAACATAGTGTTATACCAATCAAAAAACTACAATTCCATACAGGGCTGTCTTAAGTATATGCGGCGCGAGGGTGCAAAAATCTGCCCAGCGTCCCTTCCCCAGTTTCCCAGTCCCAGGTGCGCAGGAGGGCGGAGCTGGCCGGCCACCTCAGCATCTCACTGGCTTGGTCCCACCTGAACTTGTGGTGCAGATCCGCCTGTAGCAGAAAAGCCCGGAGTGGCACTCCGACCGACAGGCGGGCTCTTTCCCAGACTCAACTCTCGGACCCTGGACTCCTGGCTTGGTGCCCCTGAGAGCCCAGCGCCCGGGTGCCCCACACCCCTAGCACCTATGGGTAAGACAGCCCTGATTCCATAACACAGTCGGTTATGCAGTTTAAAAGGAATTTAGAAAGTGGGACAGAAGCACTAGCAATAATCTCCATATCTGAATGCCCACTATGGCCATTCTCTAGTGAGCATTTGTTCTGAATTGTTTGCAGGCTGGTGTCCTGATCCATAGGCCCAAAGGAGGACATGTGTGAATGTTTTGGTGCAGGGATACTGAAGAAAGATGTCAAAAACTCCAGAATGGTTGGTTGTAGTGATTTATTTTTATTTTTAGAAGAGTAAACTTACAACACAACCAGCAAAAGCTTTGCTGCCACTACAGACTCTGGAGAGACACCAAAGCAGCAAGCAGTCACCATGACATGTCCATGAGGTGCTACTAGGTTAAGCATTACTTAAATGTAAAGCAAGCTACATAAACTGGCATCGCTAGCCCAATTAACTCACCCCTGGCTAAGAGGCTGCCTCATCCATCTCTCAGATAAGGGAGTAGCTGACAGCATTGAGAAGCCTCTCCTTTCCCAACTAACTGAACCAAAACTAAGGCTTCAAGACTTCAAAGCAGATAAACCTATATGAGCTCCTTCTTGCAGCAAATAACAATTAGTCCCAGGGTTATCTTGACTACCAAGATGCCGTTTACAGGCCTCCCAGAACATTTTCACCAATTCCATTCCTGGGTAAGGTGATTGAGAGAGCGGTTGCTGAACAGCTTGGTAGGTTTCTGGATGAAACATCAGCTCTGGATCCATTCCAGTCCGGCTTCCGCGCTGGTCATGGGACCGAGACGGCTCTGGTCGCCCTAACAGATGATCTCCGCAGGCAGCTGGATCGAGGCGGGTCGGGGCTGCTGATTCTTCTAGACCTGTCAGCAGCCTTCGACATGGTCGATCACGAACTCCTGGACCACCACCTTGCCGACGTGGGGATCCAGGGCACAGTCCTTCAATGGCTGCGCTCGTTTCTCTCTGGTCGGGGACAGAGGGTGGCACTTGGGGGGGAATTGTCATCCCGCCACTCCTTGGTGTGTGGTGTGCCTCAGGGTGCAATACTCTCCCCGATGCTTTTTAACATCTTTATGCGCCCCCTCGCCCAGCTTGTCCGGAGTTCTGGGCTGGGCTGCCATCAGTATGCTGATGACACCCAACTCTATTTGTTGATGGACGGCCACCCGGACTCGGCCCCAGACACACTGATCAGATGCTTGGAGGCTGTGGCTGGATGGTTACGTGGGAGCCGGTTGAAGTTAAATCCTTCGAAGACAGAGGTCCTCTGGCTGGGACGGGACGACATGGGACTGAGGGGGCAACTCCCATCTCTTGCGGGGGTGCAATTAGTGCCAGCACCGTCCGTTAAGAGTTTGGGTGTAATCTTCGATACCTCCCTCTCCATGGAGGCGCAGATTGCAGCTATAACAAAGGCGGCATTTTTTCATCTCCGCCAAGCTAAGCAGTTGGCTCCTTACCTCTCTCGCCCTGACCTAGCCACTGTGATCCACGCGACGGTCACCTCCAGACTGGATTATTGTAACTCGCTCTACGTGGGGCTGCCCTTGAGACTGACCCAGAAACTCCAGCGGGTGCAGAATGCCGCAGCGAGACTCCTTACGGGGTCTTCGCTTAGAGATCACATTCATCCGGTGCTATACCAGCTGCACTGGCTCCCGGTGGAGTACAGGATCAGGTTTAAGGTGCTGGTTTTAACCTTCAAAGCCCTATACGGCCTAGGGCCCTCGTACCTACGGGACCGCCTCTCCTGGTATGCCCCACAGAGGAACTTACGATCTTCAAATAAAAACACCTTGAGGGTCCCAGGCCTCAGAGAGGTTAGGCTGGCCTCAACTAGAGCCAGGGCTTTTTCGGCTGCGGCTCCAACCTGGTGGAACGCTCTGTCACAAGAGACAAGGGCCCTGCAGGACTTGACATCTTTCCGCAGGGCCTGCAAGACAGAGCTGTTCCACCTGGCATTTGGTCAGGGCGCAGCCTGACCCCCTCCTCTGGCAATCTTTACAAAGCTTTAGTTTATGGTTGCCATCAATTTTGATTTTAATTCATTTTTATAATGTTTTATAATGTCATACTGTTTTAGTGTTGTTAGCCGCCCTGAGCCCGGCTTCGGCTAGGGAGGGCGGGATATAAATAAAATTTATTATTATTATTATTATTAATTGGTTCTACAAATGAGGTGGACATACATCCTGATTTGTTTGTGTGGTGTTTACACCTTGTCCCATTAATCATTCATTCACCCTATATTTTTCAATACATTTTGTTATCACTAACTGCAAAATGCCCGTTTCTTTTTAAAAAGTGGATACATTGCCCTAGGCAGAGTCAGCCCAGGATATTTTGCTACCTGAGGCAAACCAGAAAATGGCGCCCCCTAAGAAATGTAGTTTGTTAAGGAAGCATATATATATATATATATATATATATATATATATATAATATTTATTGATGTTTCAAAAAGTTACAAGAATAAAACAGAAAAAAAAGAAAAACAGAAAATACAAAATACAGAAAAAAATAAAAACAATTAAAAACAAATCCATCTTTCCATATCTTATCTACCATTTGCTTGTTTCCTTGATCTCCTCACACCTCCCTTTTTTGTATTCTAGTTCATTAGTTGTTTCAGCAAATCCTTTCCTTCATTGTTTTTATCTTACTAATTTATCTTAATATGTTGTAACTTTACATTCTGACCTGTTAACAATCCATTTCATATTCTGTTATTCAATTTGCCTTACTTTATTTAACCTTATCTTACCATAAAATACCTTAAACTTAAAACTTAATGCTTATTTATACATAAATCCTTATATCATTTCTACTAAAGCCAGACAGTTTCATTCCAACATTTTCCCTAATATTCATTAATTTTACACTAGATCCCAAATTAAAAAAAATTTCTTTATAAACTCTTCCAATTTTCATCCAACGTCCCTTCTTCCTGGTCTCGGGTTATGTCAGTCCTTACTGTCCATTCCATCTAGTCCATCAACCTGGTAGTCTTATGTCCGAGGCTCTTAAATATCTTCCATGCTCCTTCTGCAGATCTTCTTCTTGTTCATACTTGCACTTTTCCTTGACTTTTGTTGATCTCTTTCTTGATTTCTTTCCTTTCTCATTGAGGAGTAGGTCTCTGGGGGATTTCAGCCCATAATTATCTCCATCTCCCCTCATCAGACCAGCCCATTCCCCACAGTCCTACTCCCCACAGTCATCAATATAATTCAAAAAATATTTAACAGCATATTTCAAAGTCCCTCCAAAGTTAAGAGCCTCCTCAGCTCCAGACTCCCTCTGGCCCATTCCAAATTCAGTCTTCCAAAACAACGGCTTATGCTCCTGCAGGGCCTCAGATCTCTCCATTTGTATTGCTTGAGGTACAACCGCAACCTCCTCCATTATCATCTGCCCTTGCATTTGCCCAGTCGAACCAGTTTCCTGAGTTGGTCCCTGTATGATTTCTGTGTCAGTATTCCCTGTTTGTCCACATTCACTGACTACAACAGTCATCAAATCCAACTTCTCATTCATCAAATCCATCTTCTCATGCAACTGCTCCAGCAAAGCGCTCATCTTGCAAAAAGCAAGCACCAAGACTTCTTCCAAACACATTTTTATTCAAGGTTGCAGTCTGTTTCCACGATCTTAATCTTGCAGCTGTGAAGTCCCCAAGTAAACTGCAGCAACAATTTAACAAGCTCCCTCTAGAGGAGACAATTTCTATTTATGTCCATCTTTTTAAAGCATGTCCAACAAAAGAAAGTTACTTTCAATTTTCAAATATTTTGTATCTTTAGAATGCAAAAGGCAACATTGGAATCAGTTTGTTTCGCTCTTTTTTTAGCTATCTGTCAAAATGTTCCATTCACAGTCAATGGATGTCTCCAACAATTTCTGTCTCTGACCCCCGTTCCCAGGTTTGAGACGGTGGAAACTTATTTTTCTTTACTCCCTCTCCTGCAGGCTTAAACAGTCAAATCCCCCCCCATTTCTCCTACTTCCAAGGGGGTTTTAGTGGTTATAAATGAAGGAAATTTTGACCTTTACAAAACAACTTTCCAGGCTATTAGCTTACAAAGTTTTTGCTTCAGTCTGTTTACAAAAAGCGGAAGGCGGACTTCTTGTTTTGAACCTTCCTGCTTTGGTGCCAAATTAGGATGTTTTTTTATCCAATTTTCCGTTTCTACTCACGGGTACTTGTTTAGAGTCCAATTGTCGACAGGAAAAAGTCAGCGCTCTCCGGCAATGGCTATGCAGCTTCCCTCCATGAAAATAGCAATCAGTTTGCAGCACCGCGCCGCTCACCCTACTTCGCTCCGGAGCCCCAAAATGGGGTTCCCCGCGAGTAGGGGAGGCGCTCCTGGTGCTCTGCCGAACTCCACGTTCCCAGGCTTCCTCCACCTGGGATTTCTAGCGGGTCCCCACCCTCGCCGCGGCGGGAAGACCCAGTTTTCACGGAGCCAGCTCCTCCGGTTGGAGGAACTCCGCCATTCGCCGATGGCGCTAACCCGGAAGTCTGTTAAGGAAGCTTAACAACAATCCTGGGAATTGTGGTTTAAGGTGTTTAACAACAATCCTGGGAATTGTAGTTTGTTTATGGTGCTTAAGAGAGCAACAGAGTACAATCCAAAAGTTATGGTGTGTGTTTGAATCCCTCCCACAAAAGAGTGACAGTCTAGAGTGACCCTCCTTGTCAGATGACTTCTTATGCCCAAAGAGCTCACCATTCTTATCAGGAAAAGCCAGGATACATGCAATTTCAAGCATTCTTTATTTTTATTTTTCCTTTTTTAAAGAAAAACAAAGAACTCTCATTAAAAATATAATTGATTTGGGAGTTGTGAGGATACAGCATTATATTCCTGAGACAAGTTTCTAACACAGCATCTAATACGCGGGAAATCATGGAAAAAATGAAAATGGCAAAACCTTCAAGGAACAGTGTAGCTTAAGAGAAAGTGTGTGAGAGAAGTGAAAATAGAAACAGAACAGAGAGCTAAAAAGCAAACTTTCTATATTAGCTGAAGACTATTTATATCACTGACAAGTAGCTTCCTAGGAACCTTGGCCAAAGTTGCTTGTTTATTTTCATTTCTTCAATCATTTTTTTCCTGTTTCCACTATATCTAAGCCTCTCATCCGATTGTCCTTGTCCTGCTTGAATAATGTTGTATGAATTCTGTATTCCCAGGGCACTCATTGCAATCAGATCCATAAAGGGCTATAAAACTACAACATCGCTTGAAAGATGCCATTCCTATTTCCTATACATGAATTCAGGCATCGTGCAATAACCGTGGGAGCAGTTATGGCAATGAAAGCATTCAGCCTGTTCAAAGACAGGAGCCAGTAGTCTCTCTATCTTTCAAGAACTGTGAGATGGAAAGCCAATGTAGTCCAAGGGTTAGGTGGCTGAACAATGAATCTTAGACCCTTTGTGTTGGTTCTTGTGATAACTTTTGAGTCCAAGTGAGAAGTCAAAACTGTTTCTGGAGCATGCACTCATTGACAATACCATGTGTGACCAAATGATCATGGGAAAGGGCGTCAGTATCCTGCAATCACAATGTTACTAGCTGCTCACATGGACAGATCATTATGGTGGGAAGTGGGAACCACTGGATAGCTCAGTTGGACTACATGATCTGCAGTGTCCATTCCAGCTCTACAATTCTATGATCTGCTTCTTTAAAATATCCCTTTTCCAGGCAAAGTCACCAACAGGATGCTAACACTTCATGAGCATTCCCTATGTAACTCTTGAACTCATGATATTGCCAGCACAGAAATATACATCACTGAATGCAGTAGGAATCTAGATTTATACAGATGTGATTAGAAGGTCACAGGTCCTGTGTTAATGCTGCTGTGTGCATGAACTCATTCAACTCTCTCATGCCACCTGTTTTGATGGATGGATGTTCAGGCACGCCCAGGTGTTTCAACATGGACCTTAATACTCAGAGTCACTTAAGGATGCTGTCCAATTCATTGTCTGATTTCATTTAGTTTTCTACATTGATCTTCTCTGAGCTGATGTGATAGCTGCTCTTATTTATGACAACTGATGTCTGCCCAGGATTGGCAGCCCAACCCTGCTAATGTACCATTGCATTTAATTCCCCCTTCTTTTTCTTCTTCACCTTGTCACATGATTCTGTAGAAACACAGAAAGCTGCCTTATACTGAATCAGTCCAATAGTCCATCTAGTTCAATACTGCCTACGGTAGATCTCCAGGATTTTAGTCAGGGATTCTCCCAGCCCTACCTGGAGATGCTGGGAATTAAACCTGGGACCTCAGCAGAGGCTGTACCACTAAGCTATAGGAAACCAAAGGTGAATTATTCCAAAGCATTCTCACCTTTGCTCATGAAGCAGTACAGAAACCAAATATCTATTGTGACAATAGTATGCTGCAACCACTTTATGAATGAATGCTATTTATTATCTCTTTGCAGATGGTGCTTTGCTCAAGGTGACTCTCACTGATACTTGTGTGCACATAAATATTCCAAAAGAAAGTCATACCTCAAGATATACATAATGCATTACAAATTCTGAGTGGCAATGCGAAGGAATACACACAGGGCAGAAAATAAGCAAGCATCCAAGTGATGTAAGATTGTCAAATCATTGTGAATGGTTAATAGGAATGTACATTCCAAAGCAAACATTATTCAGACTCTCACACAAGAGAGTCTTAGGGTACTCTGTTTATTAGACCTGCTGGTTGACTGAAATAAAGAAAAATATCAATGCCCTGCATGTGATTTTGTCACAATACGACTTAATACATGCGAAGCAGAAAGGCTTGCGTGAAATTCTTTGCAATGAATTGATGTTTTGCAGGTTTTTTTCCAAACTAAGAGGAAGGTTCATATTGTATTTACTGAAAGCTGGCTTGAAGCTGAAGGGGGCAATGCCACAATGGCTTAAGGGAGGAAACATCTTAAGGCTGATATCATCAGTGGTGTAAAGGTAGTTAATAGGAATCATCAGCAGACAAAATGGTATTCAACTGCAGTGCAACTATAACTATAAAATAGAACAAAAGGGGGGCAGGAGGGTTTGTTGAAGGTAGTGTGCACAATGTAGATGTGAAGTGAATAAATGAATTCAATACCTGATAAGTGGAATAAATTAAAAAGCTATTCTTCCTGTGATTCACACTAGTATGCACATTTTGGAGCAATCCTGGTATTTGAGAGCGTAGACAAATTTGATGCAGGCATGTCCATATGGCAACCTCCTATGCTTCTAATCTGGTGCCCCCCTCACTTTGGTTGTAAGTGAGTATCCCCCTCCATCACTCCTTTGTAAGGCTTGACTCACTCTGGGCAGGTGCCAAAGTAAAGTCTGCAAGGCTTGTCACCCTTTCCCCTTTTCTATCACTTCAGGATCGAAAGACTGTCATTCATTTCTTGCCCTCATGATTGTCTTCATGTGTTGTCAATCATGTTTGTTCTGAAGGATAAATGACGGTAATGCATTCTCTATGAGATTGCTTTCAGTAATGGTTTAAAAGCTTTACCAGCTGGTGGAGAACATCCTGACTCATCTCAAAGGGGTTAAGACACCGAGAGCACATCACACCATAGCACTAATATCAGCACTGGCTCCCTTTTGTCCTCTGGGTACAATTCAATATGTTGTTTTTGACCTGTAAAGCCATTAATGGGTTGAGCCCTCCATCATTCAGACCACTGGCTCTCATTTATTCCGTCGCAACCTTTTATCAGCACATTCTCGAATCTACCATCCATGCATCAAGCTCAAAAAGCAAGGTCACACAGAATGGCACCCTCAGTGTCTGACTCACAGTTGTAGAACACTTTCCCCCTAGAGTCTCATCATAATCCTAGCCTCAATAACTTCTGGAAGTACTTTCCAGAGAGGTAGTTCTTTCCAGCAAAAACAATGAAGTCTTATGGCATATTATATACTAATGCATTTCGTTATGGCATACTTTTCTGTGGACTACAGCTCACTTCATCAGACCCAAGAAGTACTGTGTTTTTCATAGGACTTGCCTTACACTGAGTCAGAGCACTGGTCCAACAAGCTCAGTATTGTCTACATTGGCAACTAGTGGCTCTCCAGGGTTCCAGGCAGGAGCCTCTATTGGCAAAACCTATTGGTGTTTCACAACTTTCTGACTAGTTGCAGGACCTTAGCCAGACCTAGCAGAGTATACGCAGAATCCACAGAAGCAATTGGCAACTTGGCTGCAGACAGGATAGACAAAGCAGGAACCAGGAACTTGTAGTTAGGTGTTTATTATATACAGTGGACTGTTTACAGGAACAGAACACAGATCTTTTGCTAGCTCTCTCTTATACAACTCACAACTCCTACACTGACACAGAACTCTGAACTCAAACTCTGAACTACCAGTTAGTAGGCCATTAATTATCACTCCCTTGAAAGAGCTTGACCAATCAGGGAGCGGTCTTCATGTCTTTGTTATCACCAGGCAGACTAACTCCTTCAGATTGCCTTCTGGCTGTCTGCCAAACCTTAATTGACTCTGTGTGAGTAGCTGCACATACACAGTTTCCCAACAGCCTCTCCCAGTCCCAACTGGAGATGCCAGGGATTTAACCTCGGACCTTAAAAGCTCATGCTCTACCACTGGGCTACAGCCCTCTCCTGGCACCATATTGTCACAATGAAAATATTGTCCACCAGGACTTTGTTTTGAAAGTGCATATTTTGCCCCAGTAGGGTAAAAAAGGGTAAGGGGCCCCTGGACAGTTAAGTCCAGTCAAAGGCAACTATGGTGTGCAGAGCTCATCTTGCTGCAAGCCAAGTGAGCTGGCATTTGTCCACAGACAGCTTTCCAGGTCATGTGGCCAGCATGACTAAACTGCGTCTGGTGCAATGGGACACTGTGACAGAAACCAGAGCTCACGGAAACACCGTTTACCTTCCCACCACAGCAGTTCCTATTTATCTACTCGCACTGGCATGCTTTCAAGCTGCTAGGTTGGCAGGAGCTGTGACAGAGCAACAGGAGCTCACCCTGTCGTGGGGATTTGAACCGCTGACCTTCGGATCAGCAAGCCCAAGAGGCTCAGTGGTTTAGACCACAACACTATCCATGTCCCTTTTGCCCCAGTAGTCAACTGAGCATGTGTGGAGCAAGGCTGACCTGCTTGCCTTGGCACCAGATAAACTTTTACTCTACCCTTAGTGTTCACCACTTCACAATATTTTCACATGCTTTCAAAAATGGGTGCAAATTTACCAAAAACAGAGTGCAAGTTTTTTCACAGGATGCAGGAATGAACCATCATTTGAACTTGATTTTTAAACCAATAAGAAATTGTAGGAAAGTTGTTCACAAAATGTATCTTTCTTCAACCATAGCTATTTACAGGGTTTGCCAACATGGTGCCCTTCAGATGTTGTGGACTATTACTTCCATCACCCCAACCACTGGGTATTTTGGCTGGGTTTCATAGGAGTGAACATCAGGAGGGTACCATAGGTACCATGTTGGCAGAGGAGAATGCAAGTCTGCAGCAAGCTGAAAAAGAACAAAACCTATTTTGCTCATTATTATGAATGGGATAGAAAACAAAATTAGGAGCAACAGAGAAAAATGATTAAAACACGGTGGGGAGATAAAAACTGAGTGAAATCATTAACTGCAAATAAATCTCATCAGTTGCCTTCTTTTGAAAAGTATTATAGAATGGACAAAAATCCAATTTTTAACATAATTCCATAGACATTAATGAGATAAAGCCTGGGATTAATTTGTCCGGAACATTTTAATTTTTATTAACACAGCAAATAATGCAATATTAGCCTGAATGCCTATAAACCTGAACCATCTTAACCCTTATGTCTCCTCCTCATTTGAATGAGCTCTTATTGGGTGGTAAAACAGAAGGAATAGGTTATGAAACATATGTAATACTTTAGGCATAAAACCAGCAAACCATTTTATATCTTCCTTTGCGTATTATTTCAACATGAATCACAAGAGTCTTTTTAAAATCTGCAGTTCACTTGCATGAATCCAAGAAGATAAAAAGGTGCTCTACTTCTGTAGTCAACCGGTATGCAATGGGGATGAGCAGAAACGAGTATTCTAGCTACACCTGCCCCACATTGTCCTCCCTGAGTGGGAAGAACTACTAGTGAAGCAGGGAACTTTCTCAATGCATGTCACTGCCTCATGTCCCTGAGAGTGCCTTGTTGTGGCAACATGAGAGTGCACTCTCCCTCCCTTAAAAGTGTGTGGTGGGGATTAAAACAGTGCAATGGAAAATGAATGTGCTTGGTGGACAGAGAATGTACATTGATAGCTAGAGGGAAAACTGAAGAACTGGGGAGGAAGGCTTGGCATAAATTGCCAAGTGGAAGATAACTGTTGTTTAGTTGTTTCATTATGCTGTACACCACTTTATTGCAACAGCACACTATACAGTGGTACCTTGGGTTACAAACACCTCGGGTTACAAACACTTCAGGTTACAGACTCGGCTAACCCGGAAGTAGTAGCTCGGGTTAAGAACTTTACCTCAGGATAAGAACAGAAATTGTGCAGTGGTGGCAGCAGCAGCGGGAGGCCCCATAAGCTAAAGTGGTATGTCAGGTTAAGAACGGTTTCAGGTTAAGAACGGACCTCCAGAACGAATTAAGTTCGTAACCAGAGGTACCACTGTATATGCCTTGTAGATATAGTCATTTGTGAGAAAGACTTTAGGAGCCCACCCCGAGAGAAAATCCATACCTGCCACTTTGTGGTATAACTTCACCTTGTGGAGAAGAAAAGGCTACGGAGTCAACCCTACACAAATCCAGAGCAGAGTCCCTAAAACGGTTGGATGGTGCCTTGTATGCCTCCTTCCAGCAACTCCTACAGCCAAATTGCTGCCAAATGTATTGCTCTGATTTCCTTTGTACCACATCAGTGAGGCCATGAGGAGAGTCTCGTCCTCTTCGTAGCCCAGGACCTCCCTACACTCTGCAAACCTGAGGAAAGTGGGAGAGAATCTGTAACACCATGATTTATGGATCTGGAAAAGAAAGTTCAACTTTTTGGGGGGAGCTGAAAATGTCTTATTTTTTTATCTGCATATTGAACTTTCTCTTTTTAATCTGCCTTTTTATTGGTTTTAATAGGACATCTATCTTTTCATGTTTTATTGCTCTATTTGTATTTTTATTGCTTCATTGGGATCTGCTGTCACTGCAGTTGGAATTCTCATTCTGAATTCAGCATATTTTGGCACTTCGAAAGTGAAAAAACATTGCTAAAATCTATATCTAGTGTCTGTCTGTCTGTCTGTCTGTCTGTCTGAAACACCACTTCTGAATCTAATGGGAAAACAACAAGCAAAGGACCTCTGCTGAGATAATTAGATCCCATAAAGCCCTTATCACATGCCCATAATTGCTACTGAATCCTTAAGAAGTATTGTTAGATATGTAAACTAAACTCCAGTTCTCTAGCCTTACGCACCAATTACACCCTGAAATATTTGTTAGCATAGAATTCATAAGGTCAAAGAAATAAGCCCCGTTCATGTGTTCAAAAGAAAATGTGTGAGGACTTTTGATGAAGAGTGGGAGTAAGAATGCAAGCACTGGGTGTGCCTGACCCACCCCTGAGCTTCACACATTCAGTAGTTGAAAGCACATATGAGCCAGTCTGTGACTGCAATTATTATTATTATTCATTATACTTGTTTATTCCAGATTTCTTTAAGGTCTGCCTTACTTCTATTCACTCTTTTTGTTCTTATTTGAATAAGGGCAGTGTTGGTCAGTGATGGTATATATGACAACAGAGGGCCTGCTGGCAGCCAAGATTTTCAAAATATATACGGTATTTTGTATTTTCATTATATTTAATTCTTCAGTTACTTAGTTTATCCTCCATTGTAGCTCAACCCACAAGAAAGGTACCCAACGACAACAAATCTAGGGAGGATATGATGATTTAGCAGAATTAATCATATGGTGAAGGATGGCTCCCATTACAAAGGCATGCATGATTTAGTTCCAAGATATCACATACCATTGGGAAGGGCATTGGGAAGGGCAATGATGCTTTACAGGGCATTTTTAACATTTAGTTTCTAAAGTACATGCTTCAGCATAAGATTAGGTGTGTCCTAATTTAGGCAAACACCGGCTTACCAGCAATTATTGCCTACTTCAAGGGACTTTTTGAAAACTTGTCAGGAAATTTCATTGTTTAAAACAGCTATTTTAAACATTTAAAAATTTAAAACTGTGATAACTTTAGAACAGATTAAAACACACACCAACATTTTACATATTTGGGTTTAAATAATATAACTTGATCATCATGCAATGGCTTTGCTCAAAAATAAATCCCATAGAATTCTTTTTTATTATTATTCAACCAGATATACACATACATCATCCCAAAAACATAAAAGAAAAATACAACAACCTCAGCAACAACAACAAAATCTACATCAAAAAGAAAAAATCCCAAGCACTATGTTAAACACAAAATAACACACTGAAAATGGTCTT
The DNA here is from genome assembly GCF_951804945.1 of Podarcis cretensis. Taxonomy (NCBI): domain Eukaryota; kingdom Metazoa; phylum Chordata; class Lepidosauria; order Squamata; family Lacertidae; genus Podarcis; species Podarcis cretensis. The sequence continues at coordinate 28,137,411 of NC_137178.1, forward strand.
ATTACTATAGAGCCAACTTCCCGTCCACTCCTTACTTCAAATTTTCATTAATTTACATTACACAATACATTTTATCAAAATTTAGATATGATTGAACTATCTTATCTTTCACTGCAAACTTAGAACTGCTACTAAAGTTACTCAAATGCTGCGACAGAATTTGAACTGGGATAATTATTTTTCAGATATATTTTAAAGGCTTCCCATTTTGAAATAAATATTTGTTTTGATTTGTTCTTTGTTTTTTTCAGACAGGCTATCTAATTCCGCATATTCCACTAATTTTGAAATCCATTCTTTCCTTGAGGGTATTTTATCACTCTGCCAATTTGCTGCTATAAGAACTCTCGCAGCCACCGTGGCATATAATATATTTTGCTTTTTGGGGAATATCCAGGTCTGTAATTCCCAAAAGGAAGGCTTCTGGTGGTTTTTTTAAGGGAACTTTTAACATTTTTTCCAACTCTGAGTGAATCTCCTCCCAGAATGTCTCAATTTCCTTACACTGCCACCACATGTGGTACAGGGTACCTGGTTTTTCCTTACATCACCAACAATTGCTTGATATTTTTATACATTTTAGAGAGTTTCCACGGGGTTAGATACCACTGAGGTTGAATTTTTAGGAAGTTCTTGTGAGGAGAATCAGAACTTACAGGGTTAAACAGTTCTGAGTGACGTCTCACATTCTGAGGCGTGGTTATATTCACATACGGGAGTCTTTCTCTCTGTGTGTGAGTTCTTTCGCTTTTGACTGAGAGGCGAAAGATGCCGGCTCTGTCGCCGGGCTGATTTACGATGTTTTTCTACTCATTAAAGACTGTTGGAGATTAGAAAGAAAGCCTGCATTCAGTCTGATTTATTACCCACACAAGGCAACAGTTTTTTCCCCGCTGCATGAACTCTGCTAAAGCCTTAAGTAAGAGAGCCAAGGGAGCTGAAGTTATTTTCGATCGGTACGGACGTCCAGTGGCGCAGCAAGAAACGTGCCGGACGCCATTTTATCTCAGAGTTCTCTCTCAGAGTATAACAAGAAGTAAATTTCCAGTTTATCTTCCACAAAGTTTCCCAAGGTTTCAAGGTTATCGTGTATCCAAAATCCTGGGACCACTTAACCATGGCCGCTGCGACCTCTTGCTTCTTTTTTAGTTGCCAGGTCAATAATCTGCCTGGCTTATTCGCATGCTCGAAACTTCTATGTTTTAACCATTTAATCTTCCATTCTATTTCTTCGTTAATTATCATCGAGAATTGTGTCTGCAATATTTTTATATTTTGTTTGATTGATTCATCATCTGGTTTTTGGAATAATTTCTTTTCACTCTTTTCAATTTCTTCCCATATTTCCATTTCTTTTTTTCTTCTTTTTTCTTTTGGTAAGCATTTTGTTGAATAAAGAGACCACTTTATTCGCATCCCAGACCATTTTGATATCCATGATATCCTTGGTTTAAATTAAACTTAAAGTATTCATCTAAGCTTTGTTTGGCCTTTCTTACTGTATTTTCATCATTTAACATGCTTCCATTAAGTCGCCATCTTTTTATCGTTTCCTCTTCTTGTTTAAACTTGACCCATACTGGGTTATGGTCTGAGATTGTTCTTGGATCTATTTCAAGTCCCATAGAGTTCAATGAGATTAACTTCCATGTAAGTGTACACAGGATTGCATCATATAGATATATGATTAATGAACCCACAAACCCTAAAATAGACAAAAGGTTGGTTTGTAACTGAAGATGCCAGCTGATCATTAGAAGGTGGACTCTGGGGAAGTTAAACATCATCTCCCAAGAGCATAGTGACAAAACATTTGCTTCTTGAAAACATGGATGCATCAGGAGACAACAGAGAATGAATTTATTCAAACAACTCAGTTCTGTAAGGGAGCCATTGTACAATGTGATAAAAATGCTCATCTGAACATGATCACAAATCCCTTACTATGTAAGTATGATCATTGTTAATGGATGTACATGAGAAAGAGAATAATATCTACAAGTATATCACAGTGGCTGGACTAAGACCTGGGACCTGGGTTCCAGGTCTTAGTCTTAGTCCTAACCTCACACAGCTATGAAGCTCTCATTGGGTGACCTTGGGCCAGTCACTATCTCTAAGCCTAAACTGTCTCCCAGGGCTGTTTTGAAGATAAAATGGAGAGGAGGAAAACCACGTATGTCACCTTGAGCTCCTTGGAGGAAAGGTGGAATATAAATGTAATAATTAAAATGTATCAATAAATGTTTAGAAATCTATAAAGGACTATATCATTTGGACAAAAAAATATGGAGCATTTATAGATTGCATTTGTTGGAAGTCATACACAATGTGCTTCTGAAACAGATAAGAGTGCCTGCATGTTATTTCTCATAATTTGTTTTTAAGAGATTGAAAACACTAACAAGCCAGCTCTGTCAAAGGTAATGAGTCTGTGAAGCCATCTGATTTATAATCTTTCTAAACAGAAAGCACTGTTGATGAATTACCACTTTAGAAGATTAGTAGATTATAGGGTTCTGACTATCTTTCACATTCATTCACATTTAAAGTTCTCATCCCAATAAGTGCATTCTTGTAGGTGCTATATTAACAAGAAAACCATTTAATGATAGAGGGAAGAGTCTATTAGATAGAAGAAAAGAAAACTCATAATAACTTCTAGAAGGGCAAAATTCCTCACCCATGTAGACCCAGGCATGGAATTCTGATGCAGTACTCTATTCTCATGGTACAGAATTGATGATGCACATATACAGGATAAATACATAAAGAATGAAGATGATAACTAAAGGTAAATCGTCAGCAATGTGTTTAAAATATTTAAGGCTGCAATCCTAAAGTCATTTAGGATTCTGGGCACCACAATTTAAGAAGGATTTTGACAAGCTGGAATGTGTGCAGAGGAGGGCAACCAAGATGATCAAGGGTCTGAAAACTAAGCCTTATGAGGAGCGCTTGAAGGGGCTGGTATGTTTAGCCCAGAAAAGGGGAGACTGAGAGGAGATATGATAGCCATCTTCAAATATATTAAGGGCTGTCACATGGAGGAGGGAACAAGTTTGTTTTCTCCTGCTCTGGAGAGTAGGACTCGAACCAATGGCTTTAAGTTGCGAGAAAGGAGATTCCCACTAAACATTCAGAAAAACTTTCTGACAGTAAGAGCTGTTCAGCAGTGGAACAGACTCCCACGAGAGGTGGTGGACTAGCCTTCCTTGGAGGTTTTTAAGCAGAGGTTGGATGGCCATCTGTCATGGATACATTAGCTGAGATTCCTGCATTGCAAGGGGCTGGACTAGATGGCCCTTAGAGTCCCTCCCAACTCGTAAGATTCTGTGATATGAAATAAATAATCAGTCAATTTTCAGTTAAAATGCAAAATTGGATTTTTTAAAAGGCAAAAAAAATTAGAATTGAATGCACAAGGGAAACTGTGTTTAATACTCAGGAACTTGGCAAAGTTTTATATTATGGATTTTTAATATTATATATATATGTTCCATATTATTTTATTAATACTGTTGCCTAATACAAGCATGTCATGGCTTTTGGGTAGAACAATAAACTTACAAACTTGAAAACTTGAGTTAAAATGCTACCTTCCAACTAAATGAGCCTGGAAACAAAGTTTCTTTTGTGTGCCCATGGCATAATAAATGACGAGGAATCCTGTTGCCCATCTTTTAATCCTTCTGTCAAATCAGGAGTTGCTCTAAACAAATGGCAGCAGATGCCACATGAATGCAGACTGCCAGCTTTTTAACAGAAGGAGCAGGGGAGTGGAGATAGGAATTCAGTTTTCCAGATGGGAAATCTGTATGATCAATCCACAAGATGTCACTCTTTCTCCAGAGAACTAGAGTGGGCGGTAGGTTTTCTTCTTCTTCCCTTATTCTGGTTGTAAACTGATATGAGGAGTACTTGCCCAACAACTATGCATCTTACTCAAAATGTTTTGCTTCAGATCCCAGCTTGTGGCCATAGCAATGAGCTGCGATTTATATGCACTGTCACAACTTTCATAGCACAGAGCCAATACGAAGGCTCAGACTCCAAGGAAGGATGCTAAATCACTCCAACTTGGGGGGGAGGGGGCTGCGCAAAGAATAACAAGTACCTTCTTGATTTTGTGCCATAATTCAATGGTGGAACCCATTCCTTGTGTACATAAGGTTCCAAGTTCAATCCCCAACAGGTAAAGGTAAAGGACACCTGGGCAGTTAAGTCCAGTTGAATTCAACTATGGGGTGCAGCGCTCATCTCCGCTTTCAGGCCGAGGGAACCAGCATTTGTCCACAGACAGCTTTTCCAGGTCATGTGGCCAGCATGATGAAACTGCTTCTGGCGCACGGTACGTAGGGACATAGGTGGCAATATGCTCTAAACCACTGAGCCTCTTGGGCTTGCCAATCATAAGGTCAGCAGTTCGAATCCCCGCGATGGGGTGAGCTCCCCTTGCTCTGTCTCAGCTCCTGCCAACCTAGCAGTTCAAAAGCACACCAGTGTGAGTAGATAAATCGATACCACTGTGGCGGGAAGGTAAACGGCGTTTCTGTGTGCTCTGGCACTTGTCAGTCCCTGGTATCTCCAGATAAAAGGACCGAGCACCAAGCAGCTGATGGCAAAAACCTGTGACCTTGAAGAGTTGCTGCTTGGTCAGAGATAACAACACTGTGCTAGATGGACAATTACTCCAAAGAGGCATTTGGCAGATAAATAAATATTTCAATGTTTCCGTGGAAATCTTTCATCAGAACATTTCTCAGCATGTAATGCATTTCCCATTTTCAGCTACTGGAAGATTAATACCAAACACTTTCCCTGGCATAGGTGCCTACAGTACTGTTTTCCCTAACGATGTGCTTTATAATGTTACATGAGTTATAGCTTTTCGTATACTTGCTCCATGCACTTATGGGCTGCCACCATTTTAGGACAGGATTGTAAAAATCCCATTTATGATTTCAGAAGAATGTTGTCGTGACCTCAAACGGGAGATTCCTGCTTGCATAAATTGTTCCTCAGTGGGACAGATTGCACTTACATCTCTTTAACCACGGTTATTGTGCCACTGGACTAAAATAATAAGAAGCGTGGATGATTTGTGACTTAACAGTGCAACAGGAGAACAGGGTGCTAGGCATTATATGTTTAAAAATGGCCTCATTGTATTAGACATTGAAACCCATCTTCATTTCGAGCTGCTTTGCCCAATTTTATTACTTCTTCCCATTTTAAAGTAACATATATCCCTATAATCAATAACATCAAAGCACTCAAATATTTAATACTATGGTTTGGATCCAAATTACCATTCTGCTTGCAGACTTGGGTTTTCTTGCCTCCTTTCTCCATCTGCAATTTCCTGAGTTTGCCTCAACAGCTGCTCTTCGGGGATCAGCTGAAATAGAAATGGATGAAGCACGGATCTCGCTGTCTTCTTCTCTTGTGGTGGAAGGTGAGGTGTGGAAATCAGCAGGAATTAAGATACACACATCCATGTGTAAGCAGAAGTTCTTTCCATTCAATCCCTGGGATCCACTGTTTCCCTCTTCAGGAATAGATGTTTAATTTGTTAATTGATCTCACAGCCTGGTTTCATGCTTATCTGCCTGGTGATAACAGAGCAACCCAATACCCCCACCCAACAATTCACCATGCTGGATGGGAGTTTGGATGGAATGAAAGTGTCCCCCTGACCAGCACTGCCCATTAGCAGGAGGAACTCCCCATTTTCCATTGGTAGTATAGTCCTGCTGGCAAGGAATGCTCCAATGTACCCACTCAAGTGGTGGGAGGGAAGCTGCTGCTGTGGCACCCATCCTGGCAGCATGGGACATTTTGGAGTGGGGTTAGCACAGGATCTGCAGGATCTTGAGTTGCCCCTACTACTGTCATGTGAACCAAGCCTCCTCAATGCACCATCTTGGGAGATGGCACAGCCTCCTACGTTCTGCCCAGGATGGCGTGAGTGGCAGTACTATGCCAGATGTACCACTTCATAAAGCCCTGCCACTCCCTGCCAGGGGTTAGGATTGCAGCCGAAATCCCTCTGAGGCCAATGTTCTCACCCCCAAGTAAGTGTGCATAGGATTGTTGACCTTATTTATAGCCAAGGGATGCAGTCTTAAATGTTTGAGTGTGCAATTTACGTGGCAGGATTACATCTGAAAGGACAATGTGTCTGAAAATCAGTCTGGGAGCACCTAGATATCATTCAGACAGTCTATCAATCTCCAGGCAGTAGATGATAATCTGTGAAATTTCCCCAAGTTTCCCGAAGAAGATTAAACAATCTTTAGTTGCAGAGAACATATCACGCAGTCAATCACTGGACTTTCTCCTAAAGGGAAAGTACAATCTCATTTATTTGTATGGCCTGAATGTCACCCCAAGTATCTGTATAATCAAATAAATGGTTTTCAATGACATGATTGAATTCATTGCAAGTCCTTCATTTCGAATAGTCCTTTTCCGAAGTGCTTTCCAATACATTCACTGAATATGCAGAGACATGATATGACTGGCCTTAAGTGGACTTAAGTCATTTAAGCTGATTTCAAGACATCTAACTAAACATTGTTTATCATTTTATATGTTTTTCACAGATACAGATAACACTTTTGGAGGAAATTTGGATATGGTAGGCACCGTTTCCTTAATTTTAAATATGTGAGAGATGTTCAGTATTGCATATAGATTAGATTCAGTCTCCATTTACCCAAACATATGATCATTTATAACCCACTTGAGCCTCCTGCAAAAAAGACTGTGTTATCGAAGACCCTGAAGCTTATCCATCCCATGCCAAGGAATCTGTGCTGTGTAGCCCAGGGAGCTATATAGCACAGATTCATACTGCCTCATTTACTTAGTATGAACGTGATAATAAAATTGTCTCACTGATCACTGCCAAGCTTCCAATCATGGATCACTCTATTTTGAACAGCATGACAATCTTGTTTCCCAGTAATGAGCTACAGCTGATGTCAATTGCGACCTACTGCTGACTTTGACTGATGCCTTGCAGTGCAGCATCAAGGAAGAGAACTGAATGGCTTTGCTGCTTTCTGGATGAGAAAAGGATCACCTGCTGAGTGTCAATCAGGAACGAATGAGTGTGTGATGGGCCTCCGTGCTGAACAGCTATTGAAAGGTCAAGATGGAGGAACAATATAAATCAAGGAGGACTGTGCAACTGGAATTGGCAATGGATATTTTGCTACGGGAATAGTATTTTGTTTCCTTTCTGTTTTCTTATATTGACTACTGGAAACCTCACCAGTTACCACTGACTTTAAAGGCTGATATCAGGCAATGTGACACTATTCACATCACTATAATGTTGGGTGTTTGGGAATTTAGTTTTAATTTCTGCATTGTAGGTTTCTGTTAGCGTTGGTTCCAGAGGGGCATTTTTGTGGTGCCTAAATGTGAGTTTATATGAAACCATCAAGTTGTTAGCCAGTTCATGGACCCAAATTTGAGTGGAAAATCAGGTTATAATGTATGAAACCAACAAATAAAACATAGTTGAAAATTCTGTAAATAAATTTTAAAAACTACATTATCCGCATTCAGATTTTACCATTTTTGTGCTCTGAAATATATCTCATCTCCTATTTTCAAGCACCCAAAGAAGCACAGCTTTTATTCTTTCTTTCTCCATAAAAAATGACAATTGGCAACAGATAAATTATATTTTAAGACCATAGCTGTAGAAACAGGATGGGAAAACGTATATTCGCAAGTTCATCCCTTTTCATTTTCTCCACCCCTTCTATGTCCACAGAGTAGCATTAATGCAAATCCAGTAAAGGTAAAGGTAAAGGGACCCCTGACCATTAGGTCCAGTCATGGCCAACTCTGGGGTTGCGGCGCTCATCTTGCTTTACTGACTGAGGGAGCTGGCGTACAGCTTCCGGGTCATGTGGCCAGCATGACTAAGCTGCTTAAATGCCGTTTACCTTCCCGCTGGAGCGGTACCTATTTATCTACTTGCACTTTGATGTGCTTTCGAAATGCTAGGTTGGCAGGAGCAGGGACCGAGTAACGGGAGCTCACCCCGTTGCGGGGATTCGAACCGCCAACATTTTGATCAGCAAGTCCTAGGCTCTGTGGTTTAACCCACAGCACCACCCGTATCCCTGTATCAGTACCAGATACAGTACCAGAGGCCAATTTGTAAGAGGGGAAATAGCACCAAGATCTGTGGTCACTCTAACTAAGCTTTATGGGTATTTGGCCTCATGTAGAATTGGTCAGAGTACATGTTACACAGCAGAGCCATATGAACCTAAGAAATGCCTGCTGGATCAGACCAATAGCCCAGCTAATCCAGCATCCTGTTTTCACAGCGGCCAAACATATTCCTGTGGTAAAACCCTCAAGGAAAACCTGAGCACAAGAGCATTCTTCCCTCCTGAACTTTCCAGCAACTAGCATTGGAGCAGATTTTGGTAACATGGCGCCCTGAGCACTGATAAAATCCCCACCCCATTTCTTATTTTCACAATAATTGAGTAGGTACCCATATCAATATAGATGGTTGTTGTTGTTGTTATTATTATCATATTGCACCCCCCTCAGCTTGGGGTCCTGTGCAGGGGGACTGCCCACACCATCCTAAATCTGGAGCTGCTGGCATTCAGAGGCATGCAGTCACTGTCTGTAAAGACCACAGCCATTAAATGGATCTGCTGGGATTTTTGCTTACGTTTAGGTTCTCCACCATTTCCCCATCTTAAAATATCAAGGGGGACAATCAACTATCCCCGGGTGCCATTACTCCAATCAGATTATGAGTACCCCTCAAAGCACCAGGAGAACCAGTCACATTCATGTGCAGGTAGGATGTGAGGGTGATCTGGCTGCGACATCTGTCACTCCCTTTCACACATTTTTAAGTAGGACAGGAAATAACATCAGAAACTGGCCTCAGATTGTTACAGTGGTGAAGAAATTTTAGTAAGCATCCTGCAGCCTGCAATCTAAGCTAGATGCCTGTTGCAGGGAGAGGAAGCAGTCAAAGCAGAAATCAGCAATTAGTCGGTATCTTTTGTCAAACAAAAAATAATAGGTGTTAATCATCATCAGCACTGTGTAAATATTTGAAGGTGTGTTTGAATTGTTGTTGTTTTTTAAACTGGGTGATAAACAAGGACCAATATGTTCAACTTTTTTCAAGCATATTTTTTGGGGGGAATGGGGTCTATTTTATTTTACAACTAACTGTTAAGCAATCGGAATCGTGTGCTATTTTAAAACTTGTAATAATCAGCCACAGATGGTTTTGCATTAAGATGTTCTGTGTTTGTAGCACAAGGGAAGACTGTTTCCAGGTGTGAAACAGATAATAGGCTTTTAAATGGCAATTTATTTTAAATGAAATGCAGTGAACAAACAAAGGAACACACTTAGATGCTCCTTATAGCGATAATTCAAAATAAATTGGGTTTCATGCATTTTCATTAGATTAAAAGATCTACTGGTGCTCCACTCCACATTGCCTTGCTAGCATCTGAGTTTCAAAAAATGCAATAAAAATACCTTGGGTGAAATATTTTATTGGAGATGGGAGGCACTGATTTACTATAGCTTACATCTTTGTTGCATAACAAAGTTCCATAAAGCTGATTTGTGATTTCACGAATAGTACTGTAGTAGTTTATCTGTTTTGAATATCTTGCATAGTATGAGTAACAGTGTTGTTGGCCAGCCAGTGGCAGAGGAAGGGGGGCAGTGGGGGGTTCACCCCGGGTGTCATCCCAGAGGGGGGTGACATCGCCGGGCCGCCCCCCTGGGACGCTCGCTGCTCGCTGTGGGTGGCACCCCCCCAGGACGCTCTCCGCTAGCCCTGCCCCCCTTCTGGCCTCTGTGGCCAGCTTCAACAAGCACACAGTTCAAGATTTCCCAACATGATGAATGGTCATTGTCTTATTCTTTTACTTTCCATTTTTTTCTTCCTGTGGAAGAAGATTTCAGTCTTCTGAACAATCCTTCCCCCCCCCCCCCCACCCTTCATAGGGCTTCATAGATTCTCAGAGCTTGCTAGCAGTAGTTTGGAGTTTCTGAACTCAGGAGACCATATCACAGCAAAACCTGTAAAAAACTAAGTAACCATGAGGCAGAACCTCTAGCTCTGAAATGAACCTAACAATTGCAATCGTACTCAAGTTTTTAAAGCAGGGGTGGAGAAACTGTGGTCTTCCAGATGTGGTTGGACAACAAATCCCAGAATCCCTTGCCATGGTGGTTGGGACTGATGGGAGTTGGAGTCCAACATCTGGGGAGCCACAGGTTTCCCATCCTTAATTAGGCTGCTTGTTCCCAGCCTGGTACTACCAAGTAACACTGTTAGTCTGCATGGCATCTAAGACCTGCCTAGGACTCTCTCCAGACTATGGCATTACATTATGGAATGATCACAGTGCCCCATCATGTATTAATAAAGTAGTTTCCTTCATATGCTGTAATTTCTGTTCTTAAATTGCTTTATATGTGTCTTTTTAAGAGATACTCCTACAATCCTCCTTTGTGCTACCTATTATTATCAATGCCATGGACACGGCTCATTACCACTCCCACTCACCACTTAGCAAATGAGAGAATGTCTTTATTAGGTGATCACTAAGTGCTACAGAACACAATTGTTTAGCAAGCTGGTATACACATATGTGTTGCTTCATTTTATTACCTAGCTACTATATGTTGCAGGTCAAAAACAATACAGAATTTTAGCATTCTGTATTCTTCTGTTTTACATCAGTTTAAAATTTTCCTGATTTTATTAATTTTGCTAATGATACTTGAATCTAATATGAAAAGGAAAATCCTGAAGGTGGTGGAGTCTCCTTCATAGGAGGTTTCTAAGCAGAGGTTAGATAGCAATCTGTCATGAAAGCTTTAGTTGAGATACCTGCATAGATGACACTTGGGGCCCCTTCCAATTCTACAATTCTACAATATTATGATTCTATGAACATCTACTATTTGTCTCTGTCTTGCAAAGACAAAGTCATTCTGAAACCAGTGCAGGAAAACATTCAAGAATATTAACAGTGAGAATGAATCATATGTATAAATGTAAGTTGAGATTATTGTCGCAGCTTTCTTGTAACCTGTGGAAAACAAGGAGCAGATGGGGAAAATCATAGCCTCCGAGTATTTTAGAGTTGAAAGCTACTCTGGGGGTCATCTAGTCCAAACCCCTTCTATGCAGGAATCTCAGCTAAGGCATTCATTACAGGTGACCATTCAATCTCTGCTTAAAAGCCTCCAATAAGTCTCATTTTCTCACTTTCTGTTCCACAGCTGAGCAGCTCTTATTGTCAGAAAATTCTTCCTGATAGTCAGACTCTCCATTTTATCTGACTTGAATCCATTGGTTAATGTTCCTGGGTAAGGTGATTGAGAGAGCAGTTGCTGAACAACTTGGTGGATTTCCGGATGAAACATCGGCTCTGGATCCCTTCCAGTCCGGCTTCCGCTCTGGTCATGGGACCGATATGCCTCTGGTCGCTCTAACAGACGATCTCTGCAGGCAGCTGGATCGAGGCAGGTTGGGGCTCCTGATTCTTTTAGCAGCCTTTGACATGGTCGATCACAAACTTCTGGACCACCGCCTCGCCAACGTGGGGATCCAGGGCACAGTCCTTCAATGGCTGCACTTGTTTCTCTCTGGTCGGGGACAGAAGGTGGCGCTTGAGGGGGGAACTGTCGTCGCGCCACTCCATGGTGTGTGGAGTGCCACAGGACGCAATACTCTCCCTGATGTTTTTCAACATCTTTATGTGCCCCCTCACCCAGCTTGTCCGGAGGTTTGGTTTGGGTTGCCATCAGTATGCTGATGATACCCAACTCTATCTGTTGGTGGACGGCCATCCTTACTTGGCTCCAGACTCACTGATCAGATGTTTGGAAGCTGTGGTTGAATAGTTACGTGGGAGCTGGTTGAAGTTAAATCCTTCGAAGACAGAGGTCCTTTGGCTGGGTTGGGACGACATGGGATTGGGTGGCCAACTCCCATCTCTTGTGGGGGCGCAGTTAGTGCCAGCGCCGCCCATTAAGAGTTTGGGTGTAATCTTTGACACCTCCCTTTTTATGGAGGTGCAGGTTGCAGCTATAACAAAGGCGGCATTTTTTTAACTCCACCAAACTAAGGAGTTGGCTCCTTACCTCTCTCGTCCTGACCTAGCCACTGTGATCCACGTGACGGTCACCTCCAGGCTTGATTATTGTAACTCGCTCTATGTTACATTGACTGACCCAGAAACTCCAGCGGGTGCAGAATGGCGCAGCAAGACTCCTTACGGGGTCCTCGCCACAGGATCAATTTCACCCAGTGCTATACCAGCTTCACTGGCTCCCGGTGGAGTACAGGATCAGGTTTAAGGTGCTGGTTTTAACCTTTAAAGCCCTATTCTGCCTAGGACCCTTGTACCTATGGGACCGCCTCTCCTAGTATGTCCCACGGAGGACCTTGCAGTCTTCAAATAAAAACATCTTGGAGATCCCGGGCCACAGGGAGGTTAGACTGGCCTCGACCAGATTCAGGGCTTTTTCAGCCGTGGCCCTAATCTGGTGGAATGCTCTTTCACAAGAGACTAGGGCCCTGCGGGACTTGACATTTTTTCTGCAAGACAGAGCTGTTCCACCAGGCCTTTGGCCAAGGCACAGTCTGACCCCCTCTCTCCTTCTTTAATCTTCAAAGAACTCTAACCCAATGGTTGCCATTATTTTGATTCTGAATTGATTCTTGTTGTTGTTAGTCATTTAATCGTGTCTGGCTCTTTGTGACCCCATGGATCAGAGCATGCCAGTCTCCTGTCTTCAAATTGATTCTAGAATGTATTTTAATTAACTGACGGTGCGATTTTATGTACACTATGCTATTTTTACCTGTTGTTAGCCGCTCTGAACCCAGCTTTGGCCGGGGAGGGCGGGATGCAAATAAAATTATTATTATTATTATTATTATTATTATTATTATTATTATTATTAATGTGCTTGCTCCATCTTCCATGTGACAGCCCTTTAGATATTTGAAGGTGGCTATGTTATCTCTTCTCAGTCTCTTCTTTTTCCAGGCTAAACATACCCAACTCCTACAACTGTTCCTCATAAGGCTTGGTTTCCAAACTCTTGATAATCTTGGTTGCCCTCCTGTGCACATCTGTTGGACTTTACAGTCTTGGCAGAGTTTCAGTTCCAAAAGATAATGGGGTGGTTGAAGTCTCCCGTGACTACTCTGTCTCTCATTTTTGAATGTTTGGTAATCTGCTGTAGGAAGGCATCATCCAAATCTTCAGTCTGATTTACAGATCTATAGCAGACACTCACATTAAAAGTCAGTTTTGTTTCCCTCTTCTACAATGTTTACCCATATACTCTCAATCTGCTTTCCATGTCCCAAGTCATGGATCTCTTCAAAAGTGTACATGCCTTTATATATAATGCTACTCCTCCCCTCTTCCTGTTTGGTCTATTCTAGTGGTTCCCAATTAGCTAATTACTGAGGACCCCCTATTTATTAAAAGCCAATCCACGGACCCCCTTTTGAAAATTTTGATAACCCTATGGGAGTTACTTCTGCAAAGCATTTTTTTAAAAAGAAAATGTGGGGTAGACCCTAATAAGCAAAGGATTTTAGGTATATCTGGTTTTCAACATTGTGGTATATTAGCAGATAAACATCATGATATTCTGGACCCCTGATTGGGAACAACTGGTCTATTCCTTTTGAACAGCTTATACCCCTAAATTTCTACATTCCATCAATGAGTCTCATCCCACCAAGCTTCACTAATTCAGTGTTAGATCATATTTGTCATCCTGTATTAAGACCTCAAATTCATTTTGCTTGTTTCCTATATTCTGTGCATTAGTATGGAGACAACTGATACCATGAGTCATTCCCATCAGCTGCTTACTTCTTGTAGTTTCCTGCCCTTTAGCAGGAAATAGGCCTTCGCCCTCATTGAGTAGTGCTCCTCTTACGGTTTTAACATTAAACTGTTACTGAGTGCCTCATATTATTCCTAGCATATCATGTCTATTCTTCATGATGATGGAAAACCCATTCCTTAAAACATTTGCTATGTTTTGGAACTCCAAGACACTTCAACTTGCACACTGTTCATAAGACTGAATTGCAAGGGAAGTCCGCATTTTGCGCAAAGATCCATGTATGTATTGGAGCCTCCACCGGCTAATTACATTTTTAACATAGCCAAACAAATGTGCTTGTATCTTCAGGGGAGTGACCATGTGTGTGAGAGACACATAAAAATTGTTGGTTAAGTTTCCTGGTCAGAAAACGCTTCATCAAAGGCATAATAAAAAGAAATTCCTTGTTCGAGCCAAGATATGAGTACAGAATAGATCATGACGGCTGACATTTCCCAATATACCTCCTAATCTTACAAGCCTATTCACAAAGCTTTGTTGTCCATATCAGTTCATCTTTTCTCCAGGGTCAATTATGCTGTTTGTATTCAAATCAATCCCTTAATCAAATCCTTTGATAGTTTGAGCCAGCCAGGCAGATATTTATCACATAAATGTAATAGAGGTATCTTTGTTTCAGAGTGGCATGCTCTAATGGTGTGTTGCCACACCGAACCACTTATACATATGTATGCGCCCAGAAATCCTTCTTATCAGCATCCAAGAATGCCCTGTCATCTCCTCCTCACTTCTTAGTAAAGACCTATGAAGGAATCATATTCTCATTATACTGATAAAACATACATCACCCAGATGTGTGACAGAACATTCTAATATAGCGTCTATTAAACAGGCTGTTAAATGTTTCCCTAAAAAAATAGTTGAATTTTGAAAAAAAAATGCCACTGTAGCTAGGCAGGAGAGCAAAGTAGACATAATAAATATCATTATCATTATCACTAATAATAGTAGTAGCTATATAAAAAAAGTATGACTGCTACTAACAGTCCTGCTTAGGTCCAAAGCCAGTAAGAAGATGTCTTCCCTACTCCCCCACCTCCATTTCTTTAAACACCAGTACTATTTAATTGTTTCTTTTTGCCGTGTTCACTGTCTTAAGGTTACAATTTGCATGTGAAGTGGCAAAAGCAAAGTTAACACAAACCTTCCATCTGAAGATGAGATCCAAATTGATTATCACATTTTGGGCAGGGGGGAATTTCTCTTTAGGTTATATTAGTATAATGAAAATGATAATGTTAATGAAGAATTGACATGTGCCCTCTCTAAAATAGGAAGATTTGAAGTTGCCTTTGGGAACAACTTGCTAACTGGCTTTGAAGAACCTGTGTCTCTTCTGGGAGTTGAGACAAGCTGCATTGGGCTGCCTTGTGACACCAAAATAGCATATTCTCATGGAAATAAAAACACACACAAAACTTAAGTTTTCATTAAAAACAAACTTTTACAAAACATTTGGCTTGGCACAACATTGTCAGGTGCAAAATGTAAAGAGCTTAAAGTTTATTCTTATATTAATTCTGAAGAAAGTTGCTTCTCAATGTTGGGGGCAACGTGGAGAAATATCGTAGGTACATTTTTACATGTCTTGTGGGCATGTTTTCATATTGTTTCATTTTTTAAAAAAGTGACAATGGCCTCTACAGCCCTGTGGCGTTTGCCTTCCTAGGTGTGTGACATCATACTGGGTTCTGGGTTAATTATAAAATACTGGGTTAATTATAAAATAACTAACCAATGGGAACCGAGGGGGAGGAGTTAGAGTTAGAGTTAGGGGGGTTAAGAAGTTAGTCTGGAGTTAGAGAAGAGACAGAGAGGATAAGTCTATGGGTTGGGCTACTCTGATTTGAGAGAGTGAGAGAATCTGTTAAGAGGAGTCAGTCAAACAGTTGAGATAATCAGTCAGAAGGTATTAGGAAGGTATAGGCCGGTAAAGAAACTAAAGTTAAGAAACCGACAAGAATATTATCTGAGAAACCATAAACTTGTTAATGCTTATAAAATAAACTTGTTTATTTGGTTCAATTTTAACAACTGTCTGGACTCAATGTCTACCCGAGAGCCAGTGTGGTGTAGTGATTAAGAGCGGTAGTCTCGTAATCTGGGGAACCGGGTTCGCGTCTCTGCTCCTCCACATGCAGCTGCTGGGTGACCTTGGGCTAGTCACACTTCTTTGAAGTCTCTCAGCCCCACTCACCTCTCAGAGTGTTTGTTGTGGGGGAGGAAGGGAAAGGAGAATGTTAGCCGTTTGAGACTCCTTAAAGGGAGTGAAAGATGGGATATCAAATCCAAACTCTAACAGGTTGGTGGCAGCGGGAAAGCGAGCACAGTGGTGGCACAGGGATCAATAGACCGTTAAACATCCGGGGTTATCGCCACAAGCCCTTAGAAACAAAATGTGAAATGGTAAATGGATTGAACTATGGGCCACAACTTTATTCTTCTACATGTGTGAACTGTAGCATTTTTAATTCATTTAAGCAATTGCACTTTATTACTGTCACACACCAAAACAGTCCAAGTTGGACGGTGGGAGGGATAGACAGGAAGACTATATAGAAAACAGGTGTAATAGACCAACAATGATGCTGTCTGGATGCTCCACAAAAAGTGAGTGAACAAAAGATGCCAATTACAAAGAAGATGCGCAGGTGCAAAAGCAACCTCTTTTTCTCTCTTTGCATAGACAGTTTGCTTCTTTTGAGTATAGTGCAAACCTGTAAGCATGACACAAGATAATGCTAGATAATCATATTCTACTTATAGAGGTTAATTGTAAAATGCTATCCCAATTGCAACAGCATAAACACTGCACTTACTCTCCAGAGGTCTGATTGGCAATGACTGTATTAACACAAGGCATGTGCCATAATTTTTTATTGAAACAATAGTCCCTACCCCTGAGAATTTATCTTGGAATAACTAGCTGCCGTGTGAAATATGCCTTGAACAATTGTTAACATAACCTAGTGATCTAATTTAGTTCAATTGTTGGTTGAACTAATAATAAAATATGACATTTTAAGACTGGGCTAATCATTTGAAGCTAATTCTTGAGGTTAAGAGATACGTTTGCGCTCATAAGATAACGTGTGGTAACTGGACATGTGTTCATGGAGGAAGGGAGATTGGGATCATGCCAAGAGATCCTGCTCTTCTTAGTTCACTTGTGAACTAAGTCTATGTACATACAAATTGTACATGCACGGGCAATGCACATATGTAAAAATCAAACTTGTTAAGCATGCAGCACCTAAAGACCCACATCATCCACATGAACTTATCTATTTTAAAAAGATATACAATCATACCCAATCTTACTTTAGATCAGACCCATTTGGTGAGCACCATAACACAACCTTTTGTGCAGTGTTGCATGGCTTGTGGAACTACTTCCCAGGCGGGGGAAATCCAGTAAGCCCCCTCTCTTTGACTTTTTAAATGTGTCTTGAAAGCATTTCTATTCAGGATGACCTTTTATGATTAGTTTTATTAAAGAGAGAAGGAACGGAGATCCTCAGCATCCAGGTAAATTCTAACAACAGAGGTGAAACCAGAATTTCAGGACAATGGCTAAGCATTGCCAAGCAGAGATGATGGACTGAGGGTGCAAAAGCAAACACCGAAACCAGATCTGCAAGGATAGATCAGTTTGAGTGGGTTGATTCTACCCAAGGAGTGAAATCATTGAAGTACTTGTAGGATTTTTTTTTTTGGGGGGGGGGGTTAAAAATGTGAAAGTAGTATTTTAGCCTTTTTCCTCTGCTTAGATTTTTTTTGTGTCTTTGTGTGCTGGTGTTTTTAATAATTGGAATGATATCAAAATACTTCATACTCAGAGCAGACCCACTGAAATAAATGGATTTATGCTACTAAGTGGGTCTATTCTGAATACAACTAATGTTGGATATAACCCCTGAGTTTTATGAAAGGGGTGGGAAACTTCCAATCCACAAATCAATTGAGATCCACCAGATGTTGTCCTTATCATCCCCTTCACCAGCTGTAAAAAAAACACCCTCAAGTGCTTTTGCCTAGTTGGAATGTTTCATTGAACTTTGATAATGCTTCTTGTTTAAGTGGATTGAAAGATAGAAAGGGGGTTTCTAGAAAGATTTGCTTTTGTGCAGCTGGAATGGTGCCCTCTGTACAAAGAAAAGAGTCACGTTGTTTCCTCCCCTCCCCTCTGCCTCTGCCCCCCACCTACCACTGTCATGCGGCTCTTGGGGGCTTCCCTGAAGGCGGATGCAATCTTTGTCCTGAAAAAGGTCCCCTACAACAGTTTTATGATGTGCCCTTCCCAGGTATCATCACAGATGAAGGCTGGTATAATAATATTTAATTATAAACAAGCACACAGACACATCACTGCTGAGGTGCACTTGCCATTGTGAGGCCTGAGGGAATTATGATGATGCCATTCCCACAGGTTGCCGTTGGCTACAGACTACCCGTGACACCACAAAAGCACACAACAACTGAATGGATACAAAGGTGGGCAAGAATCTCTCTCACTGAACAATTAGGAATTATTTCTACATAATATTGTGTGTCAAATGAGCTATAATAATTAATTGCACAAGGAAAGGAAGCACAAGAACCACAGTTTCCAATTCTGGTTTGTTTTTCTAAGCTGGTGAATTGACTCCATGCTACTTACTCTATAGTTCAATCCATATGTTACAGTAGTAACACCTAACAAGAGCACAAATGAATCAGGTTGATGAAAAAAATATTAAGGATACAGCACTGTCAAGAAGATGTCTGACTAAGCTACATCTATATAAACATTACTTTTTGTTTCTGTATTATATCTGTTTACTTCTCATCGTTGACATGTAGTAGACACCAATTGCTTAAGATGAATTATTTTTCAGCAATAGAATCTTTTGGGATTACATTTTGCTGCTGCTGTTGTCAAGTTGAATTTTATCTTCATTAGGATGAGAAGCAGGCCCTTTGATTAATAAATATATCTACTGGGAATTTAAATATGTTTTGCAACAGCACAATAGATTTTGCCCACCTAACTCATGTAGCCCAAATATTCATTGTGTGTTTAACTATGTTAAAGCTATCACTATCTACCAACAATTATTTTCTTATTACTTCCATCACATTTCTATATTACTATATTGCCTGCTGTAATACTAACACACACATATCATTGACAGCAAATTATTGCGGCTCCTATTACACTGCTATATTCAACTCCATTATTGAATACAAGGCTACCTGCTATATATTTTTAAAGTATCAATATTTTCACTTCTTTGTCTGCATCTAACAGTTATCATTTTTACAGACACTCACATTTTCTAATACCATTTTTTTGCAGCTATCAGTCTTTAGGCATATTTAAGTATAAAATTATAATGCTGGTTTTAATTTTGTTTTTGAAATATTTATGCAGAATAGCAACTAAATTAGACAGCATCTGATTCCCAACTATTTTGGCAATTTAAAAAGAGCTGATGAAGCCTATGATTTTGTTTCTATTATACTATTTCAGAATATACAAAGAAATGAATTTCTCTCAGTCTTGGTTTCAGTCTTGTACACAGGCTGCTGAGATGCCACTGAGTTCAATGTGACTTATGCTGCCTAACAATGTGCAAGTTTATCACCTTCTCCAGCAAAATATCCTTGGATCTTCATTTCAGTGGATAATTGAGAGACCTCATGGGTTGACTGCCACAGAAATATTATCAAACAGGATCAATCATACCATCATTGTCACAAGAAAGTCAAAATGCCCCTGGGATATGTTAGGAAACATTTCAAAACAACATTGTGAAAAATAGAGAGATTGGATGTGTGCAATTTGATGAGCATCTATCCATTCTTTTCATGAAAATATTGTAAGAACCACCTTCTGTAGCTGTAGGAAGTCATTTCAGTGGCAGTCTGGCCTTCTTCAGATGGACTCAGTCTATCTCCTCTAGTTGACAACCATATGTCTCTGTGATGCCTCCAAACAGGTCATGAAGGTAGTAACCCTCTTCCACAATATTTTCAATAAAGCAAGATGTGGAACCTATAGGGGTCCTATGAGATAACATATACTATTCATTTTTATGTTCTCGCTGCCACTCAGTTTTTCAATACAATGGCTGTGTGAGCACCACATAACATTATGGTGGTAGCCCTAAGAACTCTTGGTGCATTTATGTGAGGACCACCATTTGGTCTGCACTAGATCTTAGGGTGTGTTCCTATGTATGCACATTATTTGATACATTCATGTGTAAAACATCCCTTACAGATCAAACAAAACAGAGCTTTCATATCACTGCACTTCAAACGCAGGCAATAGCTTTAGCTGTTTGTTACTAGATGATAAGATAAACATTAATATTTTTAAATATAATTAAGAGATACCAAATGATGCAAAGCCATGCTTGACTCAGTCCTAAGACATTTTAAATACAAGACATGGGTATAACTGGTTAGTGAATGACAAAATGTTTCCAATGCACACCAAATACATACCTGGAAAGCTGAACAATACAATCCTACTCCAGTCTGCTTAGAAGACTACTTTTATCCAATTACAGAATTGATTTTTTCACTCCTTTGATGTCCTTTTATTGCTGGCCTTACCGTGTAAGCAAGATTTGATATGTGGAGAGTGACTTCGGCTCTGAAGGCTTTCTAGCATTTGCCAGACTATCATTCTCTATTGTCCAAAGCAAACGGCTGTTTCAAGGAGGAAATGAAATCATAATACCAATGAATGCCACCAGGCAGGTTCAAATACACAAACGCAAGCAAGCTATGGACTAATTAAAATAAATCAGGACCTCCTCCATTCATGGGGGGCGGAGGTCTAATTCTTAAGCGATGACACAAGCTGAAAATAATAAAACATTGTCCGATTGCTTTATATTAAAAAAAGATAAAGGGGACCCCTGACCATTAGGTCCGGTCATGACCGACTCTGGGGTTGCGGCGCTCATCTTGCTTTATTGGCCGAGGGAGCCGGTGTACAGCTTCCAGGTCATGTGGTCAGCATGACTAAGCCACTTCTGGCGAACCAGAGCAGTGCATGGAAACACCGTTTACCTTCCCGCTGGAGCGGTACCTCTTTATCTACTTGCACTTTGACGTGCTTTCGAACTGCTAGGTTGGCAGGAGCTGGGACTGAGCAATGGGAGCTCACCCTGTCGCGGGGATTCAAACTACCAACCTTCTGATCGGTAAGTCCTAGGCTCTGTGGTTTAACCCACAGTGCCACCAGCGTCCCTTTGCTTTATATTATTCCGCCATAATTCTTTCTTTAGGTGGATGTCAAACTAGGGTGGCTCTTCCTTGTGCGCTAGCTATGAGGTATCTCTAGATATGAAAATGCAATGGAACTGAGATATACTATCACAAAATGGCATTCCTGAAGATGATTGGCTTGACAAGGAATGAGCAGCTCTCGTACTGTTGTATTAATGTATGGGTGAACAATGGGGATCTGTTTTGTTCATGTGAACGTTGCCTTTCAGAGAGAATATTATGGAAGTATGGTTAGTTGTAATTCACCTTTCTCTCCTTGCAATTAGAAGAGCTGGGTGACTATTAATATATAAAATTAAATTATATTTGAGAGACATCTCACATTAAAAAGTATGAAAAAATTAATTATGCAGTAATTACCTGGTTCACAGGCAGCAAATGTTACCCATTTGAAGCTTGAATAAACTCTGTAAGATACTCTGCTATATGACTTTACTGCTTTAATAAAGTTACCAAATTAATTGGAAGGCAACGGGCAATAGAGATTGTAAAATGTCTTTAATTTTAATAAGTCTCAGAGATGAATTAACTGGACAACGTTGCAGTTCTATTGTTGTGCTAATACAGTGCGCTCGTCTGTTTCTTCCCTTTTATTCACAGCATCTGTTTTCTACAATGTTACCATTTTACAAGGGTTGCACTTCATGGCTCAAAGAGTTCAGACTTTGGGTGGGATATTTTCTCTGTGTGATAAATTACAGTGCATGACCTTTTCACACCTGCTCACTCTATGTTTGCTAAAATCTGGCATTTCTGACTCTGATTCTGCAGGTGGTGTTTTATATAGTCACCTCTCTTATTTTCCTGGCTGCAATATCTGACTTTCCTTATTCCTTTTAACTGAAATACCTTATTTCTCTAGACTTTGTTGGGGGTCATACATATCTCAAATGCTTATCTTCCTGTGCTGTAACATTGGGAAGAATATTGACACTATGGAATAAGAGTAACAGGTTGAAAAAAAAAAAAATAGTTTCGATCAGAAATGCCCCCAGGCACATGTCCTTCCAAAATCCCATAAATATTGTATAGTCCTTATAATTTGGCCCACAAGAGAGATAGAATAAGTGATGCCTGTTTCTGCCAGGCAATGTGGAAATGTCATAGCAGGGATGTGGAACCCGTAGCCCTCCAAATATTGTTGGATTCCTATGACCATCAGCCTCAGCCATCATGTGCAAGACTCAGGGATGAGGGAAGCTGTAGTCTAGCATCATCTGTAGGGCTCCAGGTTTCTGACCCCTGCTAGAAGGTATCGGAAACATCCTCAAGACAACAGAGCAGCAGGGAAAGGATTGCACACTCCGACATACTGTATTTCCAAATGCTACATACATGATACAACACATTTAACTTAATATACACTTAACTTAATACACACTCTTGTATGGTTCCTGAAGCAGAAACACTATGAAACAGTACATCTGCTTGTGCGTGATTTTTGTGTGTGGATAACACACAAAATATTTGCAGCTGTTTGGTGCAATGATATCTCAACACATGACTAGTAGTATAAAACTAACTCATTTGCAATATTTTTTATCTAAGGGATCCTATGCAAACACATTGCTTGTTTTGTTCTCTGGGGTGCAATAACTACCCAAGAAAATAACACTTGTGATGCAGGGCCAGATTACTAATGACGACGGAGTGATCTTGAGGAGAAACATGCTATGCCCACCTGTCAAATGGCATATCTCATAACAACTGCACAACTACACCACCTCACTGCAGTCACATGACAACAGATGGTGCTGGCTGCGACTGTTACTATTAATATCTAGGGTTGAGCCAAAACATCATTGATTTCTAATTTTGTCGTGCAAGATGCCATCCAGGGAGGTAAGTCTGCCAAGAAAAGGAAAGGGATCCCACTGAGATCTGAAGTTGGCTGCCGTTTGCATGTACTAAAGTGGCTGCATCTTGCCAAGAGTTGGGAAGGTTAAGCTGGGAATCCACAGGCAGCTGAGTTTGCTTCTCTTAAAGAGACTTCAGTGTGCCTCTCAGTAGGAGCTTGACAGTTATGGATTGCCACAGGCATGCAGGAACCAAATGAGAGATGAAACATCAATGTAGGACAAGCTTGTTTTATATATATAAAACAGAAACCTTAAAAATCTTACATGTTGGTATTTTGCCTTGATCACATTTGGGGGAACTGCTTTGAGGATTGGATGAGTCTTAATGGCTACAGCTTGTTTGGGCTATTAATGTTATGTTATTAATTAATGTTATGTTATTAATGTTTATTTATGCTGTCTAATTTTAAATTGTTGTTATGACCTAATCTGTATTGAAATTGTCCTTTGTTCTTCTGGTGTTATCTTTTGCTGACTAGCTGTACGAGTTAATCTGGTCTGTGACCGTTTAATAAACTTTAAACTTTAGACATTCCTCTCTGTGTTTTTTTAGACACAGCCTCAAGCATTAAAGGTGCCAGCTTGGGTCCTGAATTGCAGTGGTGGGTGAAGTTTTCCTTTTGCATTCACTCTTTTTTTCTGGCAGCCCCTCAAGCTATCCTGAACAGGCTGGGCTATGATGTGAAGTGATTTGATGGGGAACAGATGAAAACTGAGCATGAGTATTTGCCTATCCCATTCAGGAGAGTCCCCTGGCCTGAGACAGGCTTTTGGGTGGTCAGTGGGCTGCCCATCCCTTTCTGCTTGCTCTTCCATGGATTTGAACAGTTCAGTTTTATAATCTTGCACCTCACAATTTGCCTTTTAAGAATAGGTTTTAAAAGTACAGTAACTACAATTGATTGAATGTAATAAAATTCCTCCTGTATTGATACCAATGCTGAATAGCAACAGAATGGAGTAGCCATATAAAAATTAGGATTGCAGCCTTTGCTGAAACGATTCACATCTTTTTTTTCCTAATAGATTGCACTACATATGTGCTTAGGTAATATTGGCTAAACAGAACTGTGACCACTGAATTGTGAAACCTCAGATATCCCATGCAAGAAACCAAAGTTTACTAAAACTACAAAGAGTGCAATATTTTGGAGAGCTACCGATTGGGCATGTCAGAAGCACAACCAGGGCACAACTTCCAAGTCACAACTCTCATATACCTGCAATAGAATGGATGTTTTGACCTGAAATGTGACAGAATCACTTCAAGGAAACAGTGTGAAATGCCTACTTAATAAAGAGGTGTGAAAAGTATTAAGCAGCCATTTCTAATAATCTTTGTCTGGTTTCGAACAAAAACGGTTGTTGTTTTTAAAGCATAGAATAAAACGCCTTCCTTTAAAAAAAATTGTACTGCTTTTCAGCTTATAGTTCCATAAGCAATAACACAAATAACAACAACAACTGTTTTGTTGGTATCTGTCTGTCTTGAGGGACAATGGAGTTCGCCTCCAGGGGTGAAGCCAAACCACTGCATTAGCAGCACCTAAGTGACCTCTCAGGGGCAGAAGCCTGGCAGTGTATATGGAAGTCCTGGGCTGCCCAGATGACAAGACTACCTCCTCTCAGCCTTGCTGATGTGGGCCAAAGGAAAACACCAGCTTGGCTGCCAGAGTTGCTGCAAGGAGGTAAACAAGACACCATTCAACTGTCTTAGAGACTCCACTCTGGATATCTCACAAGGCAGAGGAGGTTTACGACGAGTTTTCCTTCTTTTTGAGGGGCTACCTTCCCAGGTTGTCAAGCCTCATCTTCCTATAGACAGAAATTTTTCAAGGTTTGTCCCGTTTCTGTTTGTTTCCAGGACAAATAGCATATATCTAAGTTGTGTCTTTGAAATGTGTCTTACCACAACATGTGGCTTTGGTGGGCTACATACATTATCCTTCTGTTCATAAAGTTACCCATACACCTTTTTAGTACAGTCACACCTCATGTTACGTTTGCTTCATGTTACGTTCTTTCAGGTTCCATCCCACAGCAACCTGGAAGTATCAGAAAGGGTTAATTCCGGGTTTTGCCGCTCACGCATGCACAGAAGCGCAAAATGACATCATGTGCAGACGTGTGAATCGCAACCCAAATGGAGTTGGACTATAACTGCATCTTTTCATGTTGCAAACGGGCCTCCGGAATGGATCCCATTCACAACCAGAGGTACCACTGTATTGTTTTTGGGCCTGAGGCTAGTGCTCACATCATAACAGATGCCACAGTACTAAATGTATAGATTCTGCTGGTTTCCATCTTTTCTCTCTTGTTGCTTATTTACTTTTAAGGTGGTCTCTGATCAAAAAAAAACCCTACGGAATTGCTGACAGATCCAATTTGTGATGAAGGCAACTATTTCTCCCGAGCTGGTTTCAAAATTGCAATATTGAAGTAAAATTGACAAGACGTGTGCAATGAAGAGTCAAATGCACTGGATGGATAGAAACAGGACACAATTTTATTAATAAGGTTAATATGGAAATTTAACAACCATACATACAAATAACCAAATCAGGCCAGTGATAGAGAAAACCTAGAGTCATCTCTGGAGCCCCCCGCCCACCCGTCTGTACCACCAAATGGCCTCCAGGGACAAAGGCGTTGAACTATGGTTTAAACTTTTTGATCATCCTTGGTCTAAATGAGGCACGAGAAACCTATAGCACTCCAAATGGAGTTGGACTACAACTGCCCTCATCCCTAACCATTGGCCATGCTGGCTGGGGCTGATGGTACTTGCAGTTAGGGACACTAGAAAATTTTGATGGAAATGGAAATGGGAGTGGAAATTGATGTTGTTTGCTTATTCATCCCATTGGAAAGGAATTCAATCTATCAATTTTTTTTCAAAGACACCGATGATGGAATCTTTTGAGGAGTTGGAGATGGCGTTTATAAGTGATCCTTGTTTCACAAACATACAGTAAAGTTGGTAGTACAATAGCTTTGTAAACAAGCATTTTGGTTTTCCTGCAAATGTCCCAGTCCTCAAACACTCTGCGCTTCAATTGGGAGAAAGCTGCACTCGCAGAGCTCAGGTGATGCTGGATTTTGGCATCAATGTCGGCCCTTGTCAAAAGCCTTAGTCAGGTCAATAAACACCATATACAGGGATTGGTTTTACTCTCTGCATTTTTCTTGAAGCTGTCAAGCGGTGAAAACCATGTCCACTGTCCCCCTAGAAGGCCGAAAACCATTTTGGGATTCAGGAAGGGTCACCTTGGATATTGTTAAAAGACAGTTTGCTAAGATCCTTGCAAGAATTTTGCCTCAGCTAATAGGGAGATGCCTCGATAGTTTCCGCAATCAGTTCTGTCACCTTCTTAAAAGAGATTGATAATTTTGGCATCCCTAAAGTCTGTTGGGTTCTTTTCTCTCTCCCAGATTTTTTTGATGAGCTCGTGAAGTTGTTGTGTAAGTTCCATTCCACCCACTTTGAAGAGCTCAATAATATTTGAGCAATCTACCATTCTGTATGCCTGTTGTCTTTGTCCATGGAGTTTTCTTGGCAGGGATACTGGAGTGGCTTGCCGGTTCCTTCTCCAGGTGGATCACATTTGGTCAAAACTCTCCACTATGACCTGTCCATCTTGGGTGGCCCTGCACAGCATAGCTCATAGCTTCTCTGAGTTATTCAAGTCCCTTTGCCACGGCAAGGCAGTGATCCATGTAGGAAGTGAGAGCTGGACCATAAAGAAAGCTGATTGCCGAAGAATTGATGCTTTTGAATTCCTAAGGAAATCAGCCCTGAGTGCTGCTCACTGGAAGGACAGATTGAGAAGCTGAGGCTTCAATACTTTGGCCACTTCATGAGAAGAGAAGACTCCCTGGAAAAGACCCTGATGTTGGGAAAAATGGAGGGCACAAGGACAAGGGGTTGACAGAGGACGAGATGGTTGGACAGTTCTCGAAGCTACCAGCATGAGTTTGACCAAACTGAGGGAGGCAGTGGAAGACAGAAGTGCCTGGCGTGCTCTGGTCCATGGGGTCACGAAGAGTCGGACACGACTAAACGACTAAACAACAACAACCATTCTGTAATTTCCAGCAACTTGTATTCAGAAGCATTTGCTGCCCTCAGGCATGGAGGCAGAACATTTTTTGACTGGTTTCTCTCTCAGCTCTACCTGGAGATGCCAGGGTTTGAAACACGGATCTTCTGCATGCAAAGCAGATGGTGTACCACTGATCCCTTCCCCTGGGTTCTGCCTGTGTTTTTAAAGGGGGAAGTATGGCTAGTCCTCAGCCCTTCCCCTTTTAGTAACAACTTTGTGTTGATTTTTTCAGGGTGAGAGATCATGCACATGAATGTGGAAATGGGATGGAACCGACTTCCTTGTGAGCAGATGTGATACGGACATGAATTAGATTTATACTGATCTGTCTATCCACTGAAACACTCTATAAAGTGTTACAGCAATGCTGAGTATTGCTTTGAGGCATCCCATAGTCTTCTTGTGTGAATAGGCAGAGGAGGCAAGGGAAGGCTCAATATGATCCCTCAATTGATTGGCCATCGGTATAGCATATAATGGCTTTTGCAGTTTTTCTTGTGCTAACACGTCTCCAGAAAATGCTTCTTTAACCTATTTGAATGTAAATAACATAAAGAATGTGGCAAAAATAGAGCAATATAGTTTATAAAAATACAAAATGCAATTTTAAGTTACAGTGAAGTGAATAAAATATGGATCCAAAATTTGCTGTTTTTTATGAAACTCATTAATCTTACTAATGCTTTATTGGCTATATGAGTGTTTCAGCACATAAGAAAAATTGATCCCAGGAGCTGCCTTTCTATAAATGCTTTGGTGATCTCTTTTAACTGCAGTACTTCACCTACTTATGATTCTCCTTATCTTCCCTTGAAATGCTTGAATATTGGAACAAATGTGATTTATGGCTGCAAATACTTTAACTGGTTTATTCCATTGATCAGATGGGTTATCAATACTTATATCTTCCTTTGACTAACAATGAGAGGGAAAAACAAAATGACTCACAGTTTTTGAAAGGATGTTTCTCTATTGGCAAAGTCTTCCATTTAAACTGCCCCTTTTATTTCATTTTAACAATTTGTTCGCACTTTCCTATGTAAAAATGATTAACAAATATAGTCATACATTAACAAACAGGCTTGATGTACACATGGACTTTTAACAATTTGTTACTGTATACTTATTTTCAGATTACTTGATGACTTGCTGTTGAATGCATGATATGACACTGGCCCCTTTCAGGTGCTTATTAGGGTACAATGGACTTGCTTGGAGGGTCAACATCAAAGTAGCAGGCTGTGCTCCTGACCTATGAGTGTGCTTTAAAAGGTCAGGATGCAACCCCTATGAGGACACCTATGCATGGGATACCAGTCTCCAACATTTTAATGAACACACGTCGGTCAGGGTGGAGCCTGCCTCCTCTTATATAAAGCTTTCAGAATGTAGAATGCAGCCCACTGCACAGATATGATTTGTAAAATTACATTCACAACCCCATTTGGCCACTTTGAAAGTAAAGTAACAAAAACTCATAATAATTTCACTAAAGTTACATTTTCAAATGTAATCTTTTTTCCTTAATTGACAGGAAATGGTAAAAACAACAACACAAAAGAAAATTTTGACACAACACTGTTTGCATCTACCTTCTCCTTGTCACCACCATTCCAAATATTCTCTCTGAGAATATGATACCATATATATAGTGTATGGTATGTATCATAGAGACGCACTATGCCTCAGTGGGTCAAGGTGGGCTTGGCTGGGGGCTTCAACAACCACAATGACTAACATAGATTTACAAATCATTGGTACTCCCCCCCCCAGACACCAACTAAATGCGAATTCCTGGGTCCCAAATACAAACTACATTCTACAACTAGGACTTTGAAAAACAGTAGCAGCTGTACGGTGTTGCTTTCTTCAGTGCAGAGGTGAGAGTTTGCCGACTCACAATATTAAGAACAAAATCCTTTTGAAATATTAATAAAATCTAGTCCGGAACATGTCTTCCCCATGGCCTTTTTAAATCGGTGTGACTTAGAGTGGCAGAAGGTTTTCACAGTTCTTCGGCTTTCACTCTCCCTCTGAGACATTAGCAGCAGGAAGCTCAGGATATTGCCATAATCGATTAGCTCATTGCTTTAATCTTTGGTATTTCAGGTGACCTGATTAATCTCATTCACAGGAAATGAAAAAAGCTGGCGTTCCCTGTCCCTCTTTTCCTCTTTTCATTTTACCCTCTTGAAATTCCAGTGAAAGAGCTAAGCTAAGCTAATCAAGGAGTTGGTATACTTTATAATAGCACAGCTCTTGCCACCCTTCTCATTTCTTTGCTATCTTATTTGCCAATCCTTCATTTTTATTTTGGACTTCTATACAGTGGTACCTCGGGTTAAGTACTTAATTCGTTCCGGAGGTCCGTACTTAACCTGAAACTGTTCTTAACCTGAAGCACCACTTTAGCTAATGGGGCTTCCTGCTGCCGCCGCGCCGCCAGAGTACGATTTCTGTTCTCATCCGGAAGCAAAGTTCTTAACCCAAGGTACTATTTCTGGGTTAGCAGAGTCCGTAACCTAAAGCGTATGTAACCTGAAGCGTATGTAACCTGAAGCGTATGTAACCCAAGGTACCACTGTATAGTCATTAGGGGTGTACATCAGCTTTGTGTAAAGCCAAAGTCTTGGGTCAAAAGAGGATGCCTCAGGGAGGGGCAGGGTTGAAGGATGGTGGCCTAAGTAGTGTCACAAGTTGAGTCAAGGCCACAAAAGGTGATGCTGAAGACATTGTGACTGAAACACAACACTGTTTACCATAGGAAAACTCTCTGCTAAAGTGGGGGAGAGGGATAGTTCTATTGTGACTGATGTGTAGCTTCTAATAAATGAGAATCCCAGAGCTTCGAGGGAGGGTCTTTTGAGGGAATGCTTGTCTCACATGTTTTCTGCTCTTTTGCACCTTCTTTCCTTCCAGCACTGGATGCTGTAAACAGTTCTGGTAGAGTTGGGGCAGAGTCCCTCAACTACCCTTTTTAGTGATGCTAAATTGGTTTCCTCTGTTCCACTCTCACTAGCATCCTTTTAAATGTATTGTTTTATTTCCATTCATTCATTAGCAGTTCTGTTCATTCCATTCTTTCTGTCTTGCTTGGGCCAGAGTTTGTTTTAGAATGCAGTGTTGTTGCACCCACTTTGCCATCCCATTTCCCATAAAAGCACTGGATATCTCGTCTTGAACTTCTGCATGTGAGGTTTTTATTTCCTTTTTTAAAAGTGAGTTACTTTGTTTACTTTTCATTTGGCCTTATGGCTCTGAGTGTCTGTGATTTATTATTATTTTTTTTTTTACCTTTTCAATCTCTCTCAGACTTATTATTTTTGTAGTGAGGGAACTTCCACAGTCTTGTACAGTTTAGTGACTGTGTGCCCACTCATCGAATGATTTTCTTTCTGATATCTCAAGCCTATTATCATCATTAAATTCCACCACTAGTGCTCCTGTTTCACAGATAACATTGTATGAAAAAAAGCAAACAACAACAACAACTGGTCCTATGCAGTTTGATGACTCTTTCCAAGGAAATGGGGGAAAGCAGTGCTTCATTTCCCACAAAGCAGATTTGGATCCAACGCCAGAAGGCTACAAAGCATTTCAGAATGAGGCAGACTTCTGATTGAAGTGCTGAATCTGGATCCAAATGGAATCTTGTGGTCTGTGCACACAGTTAATAGCTGTACCAAACTGAGTAACTTTTCTTCTTATAAAAACATACATAGGAGGTATGAGATACTATAGCCTTCTAGTGACAATGTTTTTGCTTCTGTTTATTTCAAGTAGCAACAGATATACCTAACTAAGGTTATGTGGTCACACTAGCAATTTAAAATAAAATGTTCTGTTTTGATCAGGCTTTTTATCCAGCATTTTCATTTCCCAAACTGTTCAAGTCTAATGAATATTATTTTTCCAAATCAATTGACAGACAATAGCTCAAATACATAATTCCTTCTTCAACAAATGATGAATAGATTATTTGATGATGAAATGGAAAGGGAGAGACTCCTAGTTATAGCTTGGGAGAGACTTTCTATTTCCTAGATTGCTTTTTTTAATGAA
This sequence comes from Podarcis cretensis, assembly GCF_951804945.1. Classification (NCBI taxonomy): domain Eukaryota; kingdom Metazoa; phylum Chordata; class Lepidosauria; order Squamata; family Lacertidae; genus Podarcis; species Podarcis cretensis. The sequence goes on from NC_137178.1 coordinate 28,168,690, forward strand.
GATAAGATTTGCAACATCACATGAAGAAAAAAAAAATCAGGCATGCCATTTATGTTCTTAACTATTTTCATTAATATTAATTTAGAGAGCTTTCTTCCAACAGATGAAACCTTCAATGGTCTGTCAAAACAGTACAAAAATTTACATTAATTGCCACAATCTTAGACCATTAAACAGATTTCCTGTTAAGCAATGGTAGAAAGGAATATTCAAAGCAGGCTTTCCTTTAAAGCATAAATTGCGACAGCAAAATTTCCAGCATTCCATTTAAATACAGTGGGACCTTGGTTTATGAACTTAATCTGTTCCAGAAGTCCATTCTTAAACTGAAACCATTCTTAAACCGAGGTGCACTTTCCCTAATGAGCCCTCCCATCACTGGTGCCCTTCCACCGTTTGGATTCCATTCTTAGACTGAGGTAAAGTTCACTAACCGGGACACTACTTCCGGTTTTGTGGCGTTCGTAGACCGAATCGTTCTTAAACAGGACTGTTCTTAAACTGACGTACCACTCTACTATAAAAGTACATAACGTGAAATAGAAATATAATGCTCTTACTGGTCCATATTCTATGGCAACATAGCAGTGGTGTTTCAATCATAAATCTGCAATTATATGGTCACATTCCAGGAACTGACTTTGCAACTCAAACCTAAGATCCACTGGGTTGAGTGAGTTTGGAACAGGCAGCTTTGTGACTAAGCTGGCCAAGGTTATGCTCACTTGGCGCTAGCTGAAGACACCCTTACTGCATTTAGTCATCCATTCCTTGGAATGCCCTCCAGACAGGACTCTTCTCTGCTAAAGAAGAAGCCTTCTAAACCCTTGAGCAAGGATTCTGAAGTCTTTATCCCCAATGGTACCTTTCTTGGATTTCAACTGATTTTGTGTACTTCAAACAGTCTGAAAGAGCAACCATATATATATGTGTGTGTGTGTGTGTGTGTGTGTGTATACTGTTTTTACGTAACTGTTTTATATATGTTTATTGTAAATTTGTTTAGGGTGCCTCATGGGAAGGAATTCATAAATGAAATAAACAATAATAGATTGTACCTGGATATGTATATTAATAAAAATGCAAGTCTTTACTTGGGGATAGGGGAGTAACTCAATTCAGTTCACATTTAAAGGCAAACTTGGTTAAGTCACATTTTCTGAAACAAGATGCAACCCAAAACACCATTCTTCAAAATTCACACTTCTCTGACTTTTGCAGTGCAGTTGTTCTCCTGCCAGGTAATGTACAAAAGTGCATATAATCATTCATAAAAATACATATATGGATGAAAACAACATACAAAATGCATTACATTAGGGAAAACTGATTTGCAAAAATGTGTATATTTGGGGGGAAATGTACTAAAGTGGTTATAACTTATTCAAAAAAAATGAAATTAAAGTGGAATTTTGGAGAACTGAACTTAAGATTTGGGGGAAAATGAGAAACTGAGAAAAAAATGAAATTGACATAGTCACCCATCCCTCTCTGCTGTCAAAGGAAGGCTTTAACCTTGCCCATCCATATTTAAACCTAGGTTTATCCTACTCTGTTTGACAATCACAGCTGACAACACTAAATTTTTAAGCTGGGCACTTTTTGTTTGCTACCACTTTATTGATAGAGGATGAAAAAATATGCAAGATGAGTGGGGAACAAATTTGATTCACAATCCAGATGGAGACATTCATTATCTACTTTTGTCATCTTACCAATTTAATTTCCTTGAATGGGCTATGGACTTGGTAACTGCTGAACAAATGCACTAAATGAGGAAATCTTCTTTTAAAGCTTTAATTGATTGTGTGGCTTCTAATCAATATTCATAGCAATTTGTATTTCATCATGACAAATGTTCGAGCCATTTTGTTGGCCTTCTTTGCAGAAGCATCTTCTCAACTGCATTCAAAATTTTCTTGTTCCTTTCTTTTGTAAGAAAAAAAGATCAATTCTGATACATTTGGCAAGTCCTGTGGGAGAGAGATCATTCCATATTGGAAAACTACAGGGAAAAAAACATTTGGCTACAAGAAACTGATAGGCCGATGGAAGAGGGAGAGAGAGATGTCTTCAAGATGTACGGTACTGGGAGTCATAAAATAAACAGTATCGAGATTTAAGACATATGGGTGGGAGAGATTTTGTTTTACTCATCATACTGCATTTCTTCACAGATACTCCTGTATACTATTGTATGGTACACTGCCCTTTACTGTACCTTTGTACCTATGTCATATCATATTCCTTTAGGGCTAAACCATATGCCATACTGCAGCCACATGTAATTCAATGGCCCCTGCTCTTAAGCACTCACAAGAAAGGGCAATTTGTCATGGGAAAGGAATAATTTGCAGGGAGCGGGGACAGAGAAAGCTTAACTCTTCCTCTGGCACCTACTTTTTCCCCATACCAGCTGCTTGTGAGTTAAATACAGGTCAGGAACACGGGCAAGTAGGAGGCAGATAGGGGTGCTTTTATGGGGGGGGATGTTTATCTCCTCTTGATACCCATATTAGGTGTACTCTACAAAAGAGATACGAGAAGGCAGAAATCTCTGTTTAGACTGGCATTCATTATGTTTAGTGCTGTTTCTGTTCCACTGCAGGTCGGTTTCTGCCAAATACTATGTTATGCATCTCACTGTCTTCTATTTAACTTAAGTCATGTATGTTGTGTAAATTATGCAACGTATCTTGCATTCAGTTCAACAGAAAGGAAACATCAGAGCAATATTTAAAAAAGGTCATCCATTTCATATCATTTGCAGACTTAAATAAATCAACAATTAGGTGAACAAATACTGGTTGTAATTGTCTGAGCTATTTCCATTTCTGACCACAGAAAAGCCGGCACACTTTTCCATCTTCTTAGGTATTCTCTGGTAGCCCCATTCTATAATAATGATATAATCATATATACTAATTGTGTCATATCCACCAACAATTCTCAGAAATCAGTCTGTTAGGAAAATGGGCCGGGACTCACAATCCTAAAAGATACTCTTGAGCACATTCACATGTCGCTTCCATCATTATTAGCACTATATGGAAACTAAGGATTTCTTGATTTGGGGTAGGGGAGAAAAACTTGTTATGTTTTGATCCAATCTGAATGGCGCTTGGTTATCTCTAGAAGTGGCTGTAGTGCCTCTGAAAAAGCCATAAGCCTGATACCAGAATATTGGCATTGTACTGCAAAAAGCATATTACAACTGAAGAGCATACCATATGCAGTTATCTTGGGAAAACAGTGTTCCTTGCTGGTTACATTTTTTGATGTAAAGCTTGTACGTTGTCCTGAAATCATATTCAAAACACTTGCATAGCAGTGTTACGTGAGAATATCTCCTTTGCAATATATATTTAGGCATGGAGGAAAGTTCTGTTCTGTTTGCATTTTAAGCAAGCCAAACTAATTTTCACCCCTGTGTTAATACACAGTTTGGAAATAATTATCCTTCAGTTTTTGCACTTCCTTGAATTTTGCTGCATGACTCTTGACTCCAAAAAGTATCAAAGAGCATTTAAAAATGTGTACATTAAGATATAATGTTTGGAAATGTGCATGTTAAGATGAAATATATATACGAATATGTTTTCTGTGATAAAATATATATTACAATACAGTTTTGGGGACAACAACAGAGATTAATATAGAAACGAAACAGAATGGACTCATGAAGGAGCAAAACTGACACAAACTGGAAATAGTTGGATCTGCCCATCTTAATAAAAATTATTGGTCTAGATCTACAGGTTTGCTTTCTGCAATAGAAGGGGGTTTCTCTATGTATAAACAATATTTATTCCCCCACACAGTAATCTCCCCAAACCCCATTTTTTTATTATTTTCCTGAAAGTAGTTCATTTTCATTTTGCTATTAAGCATTTATCTGTAAAGCAATGAACATTCAGATTGTCTGGCTGTTTAACACACTATTAATAACTTCAGTAAGACATTGTACCTTTACTTACTACAGACTGTAAACATTTTATGTCATTAGGTAATGCACCAAGCCCCCCCCCCTTTCTCTTTGGTAACTGCCATAACAGCTTTATTTATATACTGTGTTCTGCATAATTAACTACTAATGAGGCTCTAACTTCCACTGCTCTAAGGCTTGGATAGCTATTCATCTTTCAGCAAAATCATTTTTGCTGTCTCATTAACACTTTTAAAAAACCCCTAAAAATGTATTTTAATTAAAGGTTAAGCTACCTCTAGTGGGAGGTTTTAATGGGCTGTTGCACTCCTGAGAAAGGCACAGGAATTTTCTTAGTCAAGGTAAAACCTAAGCCTTCAATCCTATGGATAATTATTTGGCAGTAAACTATTGGGAGGTGATTGGGACTTATTTCCAAGTAAACACGGTTAAGTTGTATGTGTATCAGAAATAAGCATTGATATAGTGTTCCTCAGTATGTCATTTAACAGGAATGACACAATCTTCTGGTCGCTCAAATATAATATAAATCTCCTATCACCTGACAATTAGAGAAAGCTTCCCATTGTTAGCAGTCTCTGAACATCTTGCTATGGCTATTGGTAAGCTTCATGTTAATAGCATTTTGCTAGCCTCCTAGTAAAGGTAAAGGTACCCCTGCCCGTACGGGCCAGTCTTGACAGACTCTGGGGTTGTGCGCCCATCTCACTTAAGAGGCCAGGGGCCAGCGCTGTCCGGAGACACTTCCGGGTCACGTGGCCAGCGTGACATCGCTGCTCTGGCCAGAGCCAGAGCCGCACACGGAAACGCCGTTTACCTTCCCGCTGGTAAGCGGTCCCTATTTATCTACTTGCACCCGGAGGTGCTTTCGAACTGCTAGGTTGGCAGGCGCTGGGACCGAGCAGCGGGAGCGCACCCCGCCGCAGGGATTCGAACCGCTGACCTTTCGATCGGCAAGCCCTAGGCGCTGAGGCTTTAACCCACAGCGCCACCTGCGTCCCTAGCTAGCCTCCTACTCCATGCTAATTGTTACTCAGAGCTATACTTAAGCCATTAATCAGCAATCCTTTTAACTCCAAAGGTGGAAGGGTGGGAAATATGTGGTCCTGCTGGACTGCAGCTCCCATCAGCCCTGACCATTGGCTGCACTGGTTGGGATTGATGGGAAGTTAGAATCCAACAGGTTTCTCACCCCTGAAGTGAGCCAGATTTCAGCCAGAAACAAAGACGGCAATTTGAAGTGATTACATCATGGCTTGATTGTAAACTGCCCAGTCATTTGGTTGAACACTGCAAGAAACAAAATGCTGAAGAAGATTGATATTGACTGTGTCCAAGCTTGAAAAGCCCTCCTTCTGTTCTTACTTCCCATCTCTGAAGAAGGCTCTAGGTCTGCCACCTGGTTATCCAGCAACCAGTGAGAGCTGGTGAGAGCCAATCAGGAGAGAGAAATTGGCATTTAAGTTAGCTGCTGATAGTTTAGTGGTCAGGGATGGACTTTTTTTTTGCCTGGGTGGACAGGTGAGGTTTCTGTCTACCTGAGTGGGCTCAGATAGGGATTATCTGTCAGGGGCTGATAGTGTATTGGTTCTCAGTTAGAGATGGGAGTTTGATTGTCAGTGGGAAATGAACGAGCAGTCTGCATGGGCAGTTGGAGTTTTTAAACTATCTGAGTGGGGTTAGCTAGGCAGGGCAGTGTGGTTTTGATTCCCTGTGGGGAAGTTAAATCCTAGAAGGGGCTGAGTGGGTTTTGCTGATAGCATTGCTAGGTGGTAAAGGTCTACCTGAGACTTCATTAAGAAAAGCACACTGTTTAAAAGTTTCTCTGCAAAGCGTTTTGGTTTCACTTGCGAAGCCATCCAATGTTAAACCCTCATGGGTAAAAAGGTAAGGTAAAGGACCCCTGGATGGTTAAGTCCAGTCAAAGGCGACTACAGGGTTGTGGTGCTCATCTCGCTTTCAGGCCGAAGGAGCTGGCGTTTGTCTGCAGACAGCTTTCTGGGTCATGTGGCCAGCATGACTAAACTGCTACTGGTGCACAGAGGACCGTGACAATACCAGAGTGCACAGAAACACTTTTTACCTTCCTGCCACAGTGGTACCTACAGTATTTATCTATTTGCACTGGTGTGCTTTCGAACTGCTAGGTTGGCAGGAGCTGGGACAGAGCAACGGGAGCTCACCCCATCGTGGGGATTTGAACCAGCGACCTTCTGATCAGCAAGCCCAAGAAGCTCAGTGGTGTTAACCACAGCACTGTTAGGATATAGTTCCATTTCACCTTTAGAACAGGCATATGAGTTGTTGTCACATGTCTGTTTACTTTCAGCACAGTCTGCTGGGAACTTCTGTTGTATATAGCTTTTGCCTATGCTGCTTTCTTGGACACGAAGGGAAGCAGACATGTTTTTCCTTTGTCCTGCTGCTGAAAAAATGCTTGAAAAAAGGATTACATATGCCTCTGTCCGCCACTTCCATTGTGAAGAGTTATTTACTCTGCTGATTAGAGCGTGCTCAAGTTTCTGAAGGCTTCTGAAGCTATGAGTCACTGATTGATGCTGTTCCAAGGGAGACTGGAGTTCGCTCGGCTGCCGGCCAGTGGGCTGGAGCCAGCTGGGGGCCTGCCAATTGCCCCCGTCTCCCCGGATGCATCCCAACAAGCGCCACTCGTATCCCTAAACCCTCATAGAGTGTAATTAAATAAAAATTAAGGACACTCTGTAAGGGGTGTTAAATAAACACTGGACATCCTTCAAAGAAATATAGAGTGCATTGTTACTGTGAACAACCCAAAACAATTACTCATAGACCTCTCCTATGCAGATACACAGGTGTGTGTGTGGGGGGACTTTATCTAATAACACACCTAAAATATCATCCACCTTACCCAACACCCATCTTCAGTGAGGATGTCTGTCACAGGGAGCTAGTTTCCGGACCTCCCATAGCATCTACCAGTACATCTTTTTTTAAAAAATGAATGTGCTATCAAATGTGCAACTAGATTACTTTCCAACAAAATGCATTTTCTGACCAATGTGGCACATCCTTTAGATTTACTAATGAGGGCAATTAAAATACCCTTTTGAGTGACCCTTGTGAAAAATGTCTTTTGACACTTTCTTTCACCCCTTGTCACAATCTGTTAGTTCCTCTTAGCACCTTTGCAGCTAAGCTTGATCAGGGTGGGATTTTATTTTACTTTTTGGCTGCTTGGCTTAGTCCTAACACCACACAAATTGTAATTAATTTTATGCTGTCATTCATTTAAAAGACAGAGCATATAGAAATTGGCAATAGGCAGCTTGCAACCCTGTCACTGAGGCTGTGGTTTACAGGGCGATTCAGTTCAAAGGGGATAGAGTTTCCAGTAAGACATTTTGTGTAAATGTAATATCTGGCATTTATTGTTTGGATCCGAATATAAACTAATATCCCTCTGCTGAGACGTAGTGACAAAACTTCATCTGTTTCATCTGGTCTTCAAGGGCTGATAGCTCTGCCAAATGTGGAATGGGACAACTCTGGCAGTCCTTTGATCTCCTGACAAATTTCAAATCCCTGATCCAAGCTAGGTAGACAAGAGAGATTAGAGGAACATTTAAGGGCTGCCTTCTCCTGTAATTAATGCCAGCCTGACTAGCTGCAATAATCCTGCTAATATCTTGCCAACTAGAAAATAACAGGTTCACTTGCCATGCTAAGTAACTGATGTCAATGGCTTAACCTATCCTGGGAACTGTTCCTTATTATCAACTGGAACATATTTGCTAGTAGCAAACTAGAGAACACTTGATTTGCTAACAAACAAGAACTCCTGCTAAATGAAATCTAGAACATTTTGTGCAAAGGCATAACTTTTCCCCACCCTCATGCATTCAATTAACAGTAAATAATCTAATAAAGGGACGCAGGTGGCGCTGTGGGTTAAAGCCTCAGCGCCTAGGGCTTGCCGATCGAAAGGTCGGCGGTTCGAATCCCTGCGGCGGGGTGCGCTCCCGCTGCTCGGTCCCAGCGCCTGCCAACCTAGCAGTTCGAAAGCACCTCCGGGTGCAAGTAGATAAATAGGGACCGCTTACCAGCGGGAAGGTAAACGGCGTTTCCGTGTGCGGCTCTGGCTCGCCAGAGCAGCGATGTCACGCTGGCCACGTGACCCGGAAGTGTCTCCGGACAGCGCTGGCCCCTGGCCTCTTAAGTGAGATGGGCGCACAACCCCAGAGTCTGTCAAGACTGGCCCGTACGGGCAGGGGTACCTTTACCTTTACCTTTTTAATCTAATAAAGGCAGTATAAACACTTATTGCCTCCTAAAGGTCTTCAGAAGTATGCTGCTTGTGGTAGTGCTCATCTTCTCCATTTCTCTTGGAAATAATTTGGGGGGAAATGAGTTATTTTTTGTTATATTTTACAATCAGAATCTACAAATACATTAGGAAAAGAATGGGAAACCTGTGGCACTGCAGGTGTGGCTGGACTACAGTTCCAATTATCCCTTCCCTTGGGCCAAGATGACAGGGGGTGATGGGATTTAGAGTCCAACAATATCTAGAAGGCCACAGATTCCTTGTCCCTGCATTAGGGCTGTTTGTGTGTGCATGGACAGTGGTACCTCGGGTTAAAGACGCTTCAGGTTACAGACTCCGCTAACCCAGAAATAGTACCTTGGGTAAAGAACTTTGCTTCAGAATGAGAACAGAAATCACACAGCAGTGGCATGGTGGCAGAGGAAGGTCCCATTAGCTAAAGTGGTACCTCAGGTTAAGAACAGTTTCAGGTTAAGAACGGACCTCCCGGACTAATTAAGTTCTTAACCCGAGATACCACTGTATGTGCACAGATATCGTCAACTAAAGGCTGTATTCTAACAATATTAGCCTTGCCAAGGGAGAAGACCACATGGCACTATTTGTTGAATCATATGTTATGAACTGGCAGGACAACGGGGAAGAAGAAGAGGATCCTGGCAAGGGGTGTAGCCGGCCCTGGGACACACCAGGGAAAACTGGGGATGGGAAAGGAGAGGTTGATGTAGGAAGTGCTAATGGGGTTACAGAGGATGATGAAGGGATGTGGGCCAGTAAACAAGAATCAGAACAGCAGAGCCCATCACCAGAGCCAGAGGGGCCCTGTCTCCACAAATACAGTGGGCTCTGAGGCATAGGGAGCAGTGGAGGCTGAGGCAGGCACAGGCCCTCAGCCCAGCTCCCTAGCTGGCCAGGTGGGGTTCTCTAGCATGGGAGGAGGTGTGATATCTTAGCTGGAGTAGGGTCACATGCCTCATCAAGCCCAGGATGGTTCTCTAACTAGACTCTTGGACTTTGTGAGTACTTGGTCAAAGGACTGGCTGAGATACTCAGGCGGTCACATTCATTCTCCATTTGAGCCCTCTCCATGTTTGTGACTGTGTAAGAAAAAAAACCTCTCCATTCTTAAGGAAATCAGCCCTGAGTGTTCACTGGAAGGACAGATCCTGAAGCTGAGGCTCCAATACTTTGGTCACCTCATGAGAAGAGAAGACTCCCTGGAAAAGACCCTGATGTTGGGAAAGATGGAGGGCACAAGGAGAAGGGGACGACAGAGGACGAGATGGTTGGACAGTGTTTTCGAAGCCACCAACATGAGTTTGACCAAACTGCAGGAGGCAGTGGAAGACAGGAGTGCCTGGCGTGCTCTGGTCCATGGGGTCACAAAGAGTCGGACACAACTAAACGACTAAACAACAACAAGAAGAAAAAAAAGATGGCTGAGCTACCTGGGCTGGTTGATGGCTGGAGGCTACATAAGCTGACAGCTATTTCTGCAACTGTGCCGTACAACACTCAAGGAAATGGACACATGGCTGTTGGCTAGTATTGACTTTGGGTATAGTCTAGTTCACAGTCACACATCCCATAACCAGGGCTTGGGGCGGGGCATTCACCTATTTGCCTGCATCAGAACTTACTTTGCTTATATTAGCAGAGAAACATAACATACTATGCCTTTTAATGTCAACATTAATTTTTGTTTCAGTCATCAATGTAAGATACCCTTTCCCGACCTACTTAGCATGCAAAGTGCCTAAAATCTCTTATAAAAGCTTTTCCTAATATTAAAGTAGCTGAAGAGATCTCAAACGCTTAGCAGTGGCTGATTTTCCCTAAAGATGAAAATCCAAAGAAAGCCAACTTAATTAAGAATTAATTCCCTTTAAGCAAATGCATGAAGTGTTCATTTCTGCTCTAGTCCCCAATCAATTATTTGTGATATGGATTGATTTGCAAGAACATGGGAAGAGGGGGATTAGCAGGACAAAAGCTATCTTGTGTATCACATTTGAGAGAGAGAGAGAGAGAGAGAGAGAGAGAGACTAGGGTTGTTGTTGTTGTTTGTGTGTGTGTGTGTGTGTGTGTGTGTGTGTGTTTGCAAACAAAATCACTTACCAAGGTTGCTACATTTTTGGGCAGAGCCCATGCCTTTAGGAGCTGTCCAACAGGTAGAAAGTCAACAAGTGAAGATTTTGCAATCTTTGCATTATTGTGTTGGGAAGACTTCACAGGTGGATTTCTACCTCCTATAATGTTGTTAAAAGCTCAATAGCTCTGTCAGAAAGAATGGTGGCATCCTTGGAGTATAATTGTAATTATTTTGCAGCTTAGAACAGCCATTATAAAATATACACTTCCTTGCAAAAGTTATTCAAACATATTTCCCAGTACCACTCATTTCTATACTACACTGCTTTTTACACATATGACCAATGTTTTCAACAATGTGGAAAATACTTTACAATATTTGTTTTGTTTGTGATAAAAGGGTGTTATTATCCCCAGTAAAGGTCAAACCACTCCCAATCTATTCATAATTGGCAAACCAAATTATTTTCCAAGAAAGACCCCAGGTACTAAGAGCCTTGGGACACAGAGTTTTCATGGCTCCTGAACCACATACCAAGAATTGACCTAATCCTAAAATCCCTAATCCCTGTACCATCTTCATTACAGTGTTCAAGGTGCCAGGGTGAAATAAAGGAAAGTACAGGTGCTCAAATTATAAAGGAAAACCTTTCTAGGGAAATGCATTTAATTTGGAATACAGTGGTACCTCAGGTTAAGAACTTAATTCGTTCTGGAGGTCCGTTCTTAACCTGAAACTGTTCTTAACACGAGATACCACTTTCGCTAATGGGGCCTTCCGCTGCCGCCGCACAATTTCTGTTTTCATCCTGAAGCAAAGTTCTTAACCCGAGGTACTATTTCTGGGTTAGTGGAGTCTGTAACCTGAAGAGTCTGTAACCTGAAGCATCTGTAACCAGAGGTACCACTGTACAGGTGAACAGTGTGAGACAGAATAGTTTGTATTCTGGTTGCATTCTCACCTGGAAAGGTCAAACTTTGACAGCTTCAGTAATTAGTCTCCACTTTACAGATAAGGAACTTGAATGTGGGTGGGGCAGAGAGTGAGTTGCCCAAAGCTAACCAGTGAATGTGTGTATGAGGTAAATTTTGTATTCATATCTGCAGAAATGAAGAAAACATTGTTATTGCTTGACCATATGGGTTGTTTTGTTTATGCCTTTGCTCTCAACCTGTCAGGGCTGGAAGCTGCTCTCTTCCCAAGAAACCACAGCAGACCACTGACGGTTTTATAGTCTTTATTTACAGCTATATACAGAAGGCATAATGATTAATCCGTCAATCCGAGTCACTCACTTCAGATACAGCTAACAACTTCTTTTTCCTCTTCCAGCACCTAAAGTGTGGGAACCTAGAGCCCCGCCTCTGACCCTGTCTTTTGTCCCATCTCCCACCCCCATCCGATTCAGAGGTTAACCCTTGCGGTGCCTGTAAGTCAGCTTGTTCACCCCCACCTCTTCCTGGTTCTCAGGTTCTGTTGGAGTTGACACTGCTCCACTGGGTTCTTCTCCCTCCTCTTCCACATACATGTATTCCTCTTCTGATCCTGTCTCTAAGCGCCCATGCTCAGCTATGTCTGGGGACTCGAAGCGTCCTGGCTGTGCCCTGACACAACCGCTTACATGCCACAGTGCATGCTATTAAATGGGGAGCAGGAAATAGATTCTGATCTCTGCAGTACCAGTGTAACTCTGAGTTAAATCTATTAATCAAATCAGATTTACAATCTGACTTGGATTAACCCAGATGCCATCAGAATTTAGCCCAATGGGATAGAATATAAGGTTGCAATCTTTCCATCTCTACAGTGATTGATTAGAGAGTCTTGGGGGATTTTTCTGGATCTCTCATGTTACTGCTGTGTCATTTACTTTTGGTCCTAGATAGCTTCTTAGCGGATATCTATAAATGTCAATGGCTGCTACCAGCACAGACAACTACAGAAACCTCTTGAATAACTGAGAGTCAACAGCTGTCTGAAAGAGAAGTACTGATTCTGGATTAATATATAGCTCAGTGAGCTAATGCCTACAATGAGATGTTTCCTCAATTCACGAAATCTTTAACCCTATTCTTGACTATCTAGTGTTATTCTCACAAGAAAAGAGACAGAAGATTGCCAAGTAAGGATGTTGGATTTTCTGGTTCATTATACTTGTTGATCTGTTGTCATTTAGATTTCACTTACTAGTTATGTCCATTCTGGTGAACAGAGATAAGCACAGGGTCGGATGAATTGGTGAGATATTGTTGTCCCACCATGCATTGTGTATATGTGTTTTCATAAAAGTATGAATAACTTTTGTCCTTGCATCTAGTAAGCCAAAGAATATTTAAATGAGCATCTCTAACTTCATGCATACTTTCTTTAAATTAAAAACATTTGTAAAGGCATTTTTAATTATGTGATATTGCAGATCTGTTGGATGTAGTTTTATTCATATTCTACTTGCAGCTATCAATTTAAGGTGTGTGTTTTCTTGCCAAGGGAAGGGGGTACTTTTTCAGGAATTCTGGATGCAAACACTAGTGATAAAGAAATCTAAGATTTTATTAAGTTGTAGGGATATTGAACGCAAGCATAGAATAACATACCAAGCAAACAGATTAATAACCCCTCTATTCAGCTGCTGGGAGCCCCAGAGATACAGTAGCAGAGAGACAGACCACCCCCCCAAGCTGGCCAATGGGTCACACAGCATGTAAGCAAACCGTTCAGGTCTGTGCCTCTTTGAGTCAAATGCTAGGGCTTATATCTATGAGGTGCATTTGCTAGATCACTTACATGTGACACCCAGGATCTCGTGACAGCTTGATTAATTACTCACAATGGGCACCAGGGATCCCATGATCTGGGCTGGCAGGCAAGGTAGTTAGTCTTGGGATCCTCCTGATGTACTACTGCTGTGTTACCTCTAAACAAGGAATTTAGAAATTTAGGCTTGGAAGACAATCAAATTGGCATGATTCAGCATTAACACTTTTGTTAAGTTTAGGAGAGCAGTGAACCTGCTTCTCTGACAGGCCACATATAACAGTGACATGAAGGACCATTTGTTCCAGGCCACTAAGCCTGCTCAAGATACAAAATGTCGTCAGTATTTTCCCTGCATGTGTGTGTCCATCTGTCTTTGTGTAATATTTTTAATGCCCTTTGAATCATAAAGCACACCCTAGATAGTTGCCAGGTTTCACATCAGCATTGAAGATTTCACAGCTCAATCTCAAGCATGCTTACTCAAAAGCAAATTGTACTGTGTTCAGTGGGACATAATTGCAGGTAAGCATGTGTAGTATTCCAAGTGAAATGTACATCTCACCTAGAATATATAAAGTATTTAAAAGTTTCACCATCTCTAGGTGGATACTTAAGCGTCATGCCAATGTCCAATGGCATGGAGCATCAGAAGCTGATCTCTGTGTGACTTCCTCCTGTGATGAACCACTGAACTGCAGGTGGAAACCTCAGTAACAAACCTTCTGGACCGGGAGTGGCTCCACCTACAGAAGTTTCTCATCGGATGCTTTGGCACAGGGTGAAGTATAAAAGGCTACCTGTCCTGCTATAGCCTTGCTTGGGCAACATAATGTAGCTGTTGTGTGTTTCTACACCCTTGACTATTCTTCAGTCCTGACTTGCCCCTCAGTCCAGTCATCCATCAGTCTTGACATTTGCTTCTACACTCTAGTTCACCCTTCAATTCAGACATGTGTCTTAGTCCTGATCACTGGCTCATTCCATGGGCTTTTGGTTCATAGCTCAACTAAGAGGCTCAGATGCCTTCCCTTCCTTACTGCAAAAGCAATGGTATTATTGTTCTGTTGCACTTCTGCCATCACTCTTTGGTGAGGAGTTGGCAGATGGCAACTAGCTACACTTTCTATTTACAAGACATAGAGTTATATGAATGTGAACAGCTATTTTTTTATTTATTTTTTAAGGCAAGGAATGCAGTGCTCTCATTTTGCCATTCTCCCCTGAAAAGCAGATGAAATGGTTTGGCCCCAGTTGAATGTGACATTACAAATATTTTCTTTCAAGGGTATTTTAACATGAATTAGACCCCCAATATTTTTTGCTCTTTAGAGAGCCTAACATTGTCTGAAATATTCATGTTGACCTTCAGATAAATGGGACTGAGGGAGAGAAGCATAACTAATTCCTTTAAATTATATATACTCTTTCATGTCAGAAAAACTATTCTCTTTTAATTGAGTATCTTCCTCTAGCTACAAAAGAAGGAGATGAGTTTTATCTTTCCCATTGGGGATCTAGTTGCTCTTCCTTTATCATTTCCTCAATGAAAGTTTAGTTATGTTGGATTTCTTTGGCCTACCATTAAATATCCCATTATGCTTTTTTCCTTCTGAACAGTCTGATGTCTGTCTGTTTCACACTGAATATTTTGCAGTATGTGTTTGAAATGCATTAAGAATCACAACAAAACAATTATGGTTTTCTAAACATTTTGACCCATGGTCCAGAGTCTGTTGCAGAATGGGAATGCAGCATCATAACTTACTGACATCATTCTCAGCAGCATTTTGTCCCCAGGAAAAAATGTTGAACTACCACTTTAAGCAGTCGTAAGGGTCCCCCCCCCCAGAAAAAAGATGAAAAGGAAAACCATCCTTGACTATCTGTTATTTGAAAGGAGACCCTCTTCCTTCCCAAAAGTCTTAGAACTCTCTTCCCAAAAGTCACAGAAAATGATATAAATGGGGCATTAACTTACGGAATTCCAAGTTCAGTGGTATTTTGCCTCCAACTACCAGTGTCTGGAGATAAAAAAATAGGAAAAAGGATGCTGACTTCAATCTCTGCTTGCAGGCTTCTGGCTAGTCACAGCGGAAAGCAAGATTATGGATTTGCTGGACCTTTTGTCTGATCTAGGTGGGTGCTTCTCTGTTTTTCTGTTGTTAATGTGGTTGCAAACTTATGTTAGATACTTTCATAGAATTATAGAATTTTAATGGACCTTGAGGTTCATCTAGTTCAAATTCTTACAATGCAGGAATCTCAACTAAAGGATCCACAACTGATGGCCATCCAACTTCTTTAAAACCTCCGATAAATGAGAGTCTACTACCTTCCAAGGGAAGTCATTCTACTATTGAGAAGGTCTTACCAGCAGAATCATGAGCTACACTGTCTGGGATTCACTCAATATCTCTTTTACAGGCATTCTGGACATCTGAAATCCATACTCTTTCTCCCTTTTCCTTAGCAGAGGATTTGGTTTTAATTCCCCAATTCATATTAGATATGGGGCTTGTTTTCCAACTTCTGATTCTTTCTTCTCTCACAACTTCCTCTTTTTTCAGGCTGAAATCTGCCCTATAACATACCCTTAGTTAATATCTATTTAATCCCTTCTCTTAATTGCTAAAATGTACCAGCTCCAAGTGGGCAACAATCAGCAAGCTGACATGGCAAAACAAGGAGTTACAACCAGCCAAATTGTGATCCAACAAATTCTAATTATGGGTGACAGACCAAATGGCTTTGGAAATTTGGTACTTAATGTTATATATTACCCATTACAGTATAGAAATAAAATTAGTTGCCCTGAAACTGAAATATATGCTTAGCATAAAAAACATATTGCTGAACTGTAGTCAGGTGAAATGTCTTAAGGCTTTCAGTGGCCATAAAGATAATTTTGCACAAGAAAAACAAGAAAAAGCAGATTTGTTCCATTCTGGTATGGGATTTCCCCATATGCTCCACTGCTCTGAATTCAACATGGTTTAGTGACAAATATTTTTCAGTAAAAAAAATCAAGGATGCTTACTGCTCTCATCATGAAACATGATTACTGACTCAATCAGCATAAAACAAGTGAGAGGGTTGCTGCCTTATATGTTTGAATATTGAGTGGGCAGTCCCAGAAAAAAGGAATAGCCCATGTGTTCAAGGGATCAGGTGTGCCATCAGGGTGTGTGTGTGTGTGGGTGTGCAAAATATTTCAATGAAGGGGCCAGGGCCCTTCAAAGTTCTGTGGCAGCTGTGTGTGCATGCTGCAGGGTATGCTTGTGACATGCGCAAGCTGCGGGGCATCCACACAACATGCCATCACGCCCCATGGCATGCTGACATTGTGCAGCCCCAGCCCCCTCAATTGCAATAGCAAGGTGAGGCATGTACAAGGGATGAAGATCAAAATAATATAGAAGGTGGGAGGAAAGGTACAAAGAGGATATTGGATGAAGCAAGCTGGCCCTACCACTAAACTTCTGGGTAAGGCATCAAGCCAGAAATCTCATGAGGACTTTACTGCAGAAGGTCCCTACAGGGTGTTTGTGATCTAGGAAGCAGGTAACTACTCATATGAGAAATGGACACCATGTAAGGAGCTCTTAATTGCCATCCATTTTGGGTGTACAAAG
The DNA here is from genome assembly GCF_951804945.1 of Podarcis cretensis. Lineage (NCBI taxonomy): Eukaryota > Metazoa > Chordata > Lepidosauria > Squamata > Lacertidae > Podarcis > Podarcis cretensis. Next base: position 28,185,420 of record NC_137178.1, read on the forward strand.
GAAGCCATGTGAGGGAGAACAAAAGAGGAAAAATCACATGTCTAAGGGGGGCACCTTTGAGAAAGTGCAAATAGAACAGGACCATTTCTTTGATTCAGAGTCATTGAGGCAGCCATGAGGTAGGTTCTAGTGCTTCATCCTCTCTTCATCACATCGAGTAACAAACAGGGTCAGCTATGCAATGAAGAGATAGATGTCGGGCCCTTTAAATTTAGCAATGGTGGCAGTGACTGCCCATTTCCCATTCATTCATTGCTCCCTCCTTCTGCCTGCTGTCCAGCACAGCTGAAGTCCTGCTTCAATACAGCAGGTCTGCTAATTAATCACAAGATCCCTATGTTTCTTGGGATGCTTTATGGAGAGAACCCATCAACTGATAAGGGGCTATGCATGCTATAGGTCACTCACTTCTCCAGCATTCTTCACAAAGTTGTTATTGTTGTTTTCAGATTCTTATGCATCATTCTGTGCCCAAATGGATTCATCCATTTGGACCTAAGCAGACCTAAGATATGAAAACCCAGTTTTATTTTGTTTCCTCATAGACCCAACTGCATGGCATTCCTAACATGGAACACAGATGAGAAAAGTGCACAAGCTCATCCTGCTTAACAAGAATTTGGAGCTCTGGTGGAAAATATAATTGAGACTGCAATAATATGCACACCTATCTGGGAATAAGCTCCATTGGATTTAGTAGGAATGCCTAGAATTGTGCTGCTTAATCATATTGTATGTCACCCCCAATATAAGCTGTGATTTCTCTTCTTCTGTAATGTGGAAGCAGAAAGGGAGAGGTTTCCTAAACTTTTAAAAAGAGATAAAAAAATTCTCTAAGTTTATCTCATTAGCTTCAATCAAAATAATTTGAGATTCATTAGGAGCCTTGCTATTGGCTTTAGATGGATATGAATTCTACTCTTGTTCTCATTTTCAATTCTAGTTATAATCCTGGTCAAGGTGATAACTCATTGTGCATATTCTGCACTGTCTTTTTCAGCCAGTTTCTTTTTTGTTTTTACACTTCTCTGTAGGTTCAGTCCTTTCCTATAATTAAGGGAAACAAAATACTAACTATACTAAGCCTTCTTTTAGCATAATATACTATTCTCATTCACAAAGTGTGTTCAACACCTCTGCTTTGAATAAATCATGTCATGCTGCAGTACTGTGCTTATTTACTTGGGAGTATGTGGGTAAAAGCCTCAGCGCCTAGGGCTTGCCGATCGAAAGGTCGGCGGTTCGAATCCCCGCGGCGGGGTGCACTCCCGCTGCTCGGTCCCAGCGCCTGCCAACCTAGCAGTTCGAAAGCACCTCCGGGTGCAAGTAGATAAATAGGGACCGCTTACCAGCGGGAAGGTAAACGGCGTTTCCGTGTGCGGCTCTGGCTCGCCAGAGCAGCGATGTCACGCTGGCCACATGACCCGGAAGTGTCTCCGGACAGCGCTGGCCCCTGGCCTCTTAAGTGAGATGGGCGCACAACCCCAGAGTCTGTCAAGACTGGCCCGTACGGGCAGGGGTACCTTTACCTTTACCTATGTCCCAATTAACTCGGTGGAATTTGTTTTAACATAAATGTCCATAAAATTGGGGTATAAGATATGGAACACAAGGAAGGGAAATGGATTGAAAATGATCTACCCAAAGTATTTTTAAGCTAACACAGAAGCTTTCATAACAATAACAAAGAGCATTAACACACATTGAAGACTGTAATTTATTATGGTCTATGCTTCGTGGACTACAGTCCATTTCACCAGATGCATAGGAACCCTTTCTCTCCAGATCAGGTATATTTGTACCTGCAGCTCAGGACAACTCTTTATGTATCTGATGAAATGGGCTGTAGCCCATGAAAGTTTAGGCTATAATAAATCTTTGTCCTCTGGGTGCCACAACACTCAGCTATTTTTGCTTCAAGAAGTAACATGGGTACCCCTTGGGAAGAAGTTTTCATATGTCTTCCTTAAAATCTATATCTGATCAATATTTTGATGATTATTAGATATTATCCTTAGAATCATAGAATCATAGAATCATAGAATCATAGAGTTGGAAGAGACCACAAGGGCCATCGAGTCCAACCCCCTGCCAAGCAGGAAACACCATCAGAGCACTCCTGACATATGGTTGTCAAGCATATGTTCCTTCCCAATGACTTGTGCATTTGAATGGCTAAATATAAAGAAAACAAAAGTAGCATTAGTCCATACTTTGCTCCCAGTTTTATTCAATAAATAATTATTAGTGATTGTCCATTTTTTCCCATAGATAGTTCTGCCTTCCTACCCATTGGCACCAAATCTTTAAAAGCATAAGCAAATGCAGGCATGCTATTTTTGTGATGCAGATTACATCTATTTTATTGTGCATGAGCATACTATTAATGGAGCATCATGTCCCCTATTCCAAAGCACAGACATCACATGCACGATTGCTTAATCACACAACATTGTGTGCCTCAAGTCATTGCTTTATGACCACAGATTCAATGAGAATAGTATCAAACCTCCTTCATCTGCAACAGCATATGCTGTATGCAGTTTTGATTAGGGGCAAAAAGTCATGAATATCTACAGCATTTCTATAGAAGAATGCCTGAGAACTAATATAGAAGACTCAAACCTATATAGAGTCAAAATGATGTCTTTGAGAGTTTTCTCTTGGAAAAACCCTGGTAAATAATGACAGTTATTGTGATAAGCCTTATCAGATAAGAGCTCGGGGAACTCATTCTAGTGACTGACTGAGCTTTGTATATTTAGAAAACATGACCACTGCAATTAAAGTGAAATGATCTGTACAACAATTGTGCTGTAGTTTGGCGGCCATAGACATGACAATAAATATCTTAATTAAAGTGAAGATTTTGACTCCGCCTTGTAATGTTTAATCTTGTAATTCACAAAGGTGAAACAAGCACAAGAAGATCCTAGTCCAGGACTGTTGTATAGACTCTATCATCATAAATATAATTACTCTGAGGAGGTTATTGGGGTCCCAATGCACCCAGCTATAAAAGATCCATGCACACAACATAGAATATTACAGAATCGGTCCTCTCATTTGTAAATCACTGTGGAACCCTTGGGTATGAAAGCAACATCATAAAATGTCAGATGTTATTACCGCAGTTATTTCCCTCACTTTATTATTATGCTCAAGGAAGTTCAGCTCCTAGAAGAGAATGCCTAGGGAGAACAGAATCATTTTGTGTCAACAAACTTTCATTCCATCACAGAAAATCTGCACCCAATAGATCAAAATCATCATTTTAATCACAGACATTGTTTTGATCTTTTAAACAACTTCTTCTCAATAGTGTATTGAATTTTCAGTAAACAAAGCAGGCAAAAAGGAGATGGCTGAAATAGAAAGACAATAAACTGTGGACAAGAGATGGAAGCTAGATTAGTCAGCAAACAGTGTCCTGTGATTTATGGGAGGAATGAATAAAGGTTATGATGTAGCAGAAACATATACAAACGGCAAGCTGTCTTCCAAGTGCCTTGTGCAGGAGAAATGGTACTAATTTGCCAGGGAACACATAATTCTTCACTTTGCATTTCTCACTACTCCACATCTATTATGTCTTCTGCAGTTGCTTCCTTAGTTCCAACTAGGAATGGATGTATTAGCTTATTTCCTTTCCATATCAGTTTTGCAAATTTCCTATCATAAATTTGTTTCATCCCAATTTTAGCAGATTTTTTTTGAAAAGTATGAAGCAAGTAAAATTTGCCCTTAAATTGTATATATTTTGCAAGCATTTTATATGCAAATTTTCCCTTAAAATACAGTGGTACCTCGGGTTACATACGCTTCAGGTTACATACGCTTCAGGTTACAGACTCCGCTAACCCAGAAATAGTGCTTCAGGTTAAGAACTTTGCTTCAGGATGAGAACAGAAATCCTGCTCCGACGGCGCAGCAGCAGTGGGAGCCCCCATTAGCTAACCTGGTGCTTCAGGTTAAGAACAGTTTCAGGTTAAGAATGGACCTCCAGAATGAATTAAGTACTTAACCTGAGGTACCACTGTACACATTTTTAAATAACGCACCACAAAATTTAGAAAAGTGCATAACCCAACTGAAATCTGCATTTGAACCAGTATATAAATCCTGAGAGTGCTAAATTAGGTAGTTTTAAAACTCAGACCAAACATATTTCTCTTCCATCCCTAGTTCAAAGTAAGAGGTGTATCTTCTCATGAAGCAGAAGCACTTTCTTGAGTTAAAGAAAAAATGGATCTTCTTTGAATATTTTCCAGTTGGTTCGCATGACAGTGTTCTGTGCATTGGGCTCAGAGAATGGAAGAGAACAGGAAATCTAAGCACTTTTCAGACATCAGTTAATTGCAGAAGAATTTATAAATATGGTTCATTTATTCACACCTGCCTGCAAAAGTTGTTGCCTTATGTATTGTTTGTTTGTTACCTGCTCTTCATCTTAAGGTCCCAGGGTGTCAACATTAAAATACAACACTAAACAGTTTAAAACAACTTGCCCTAATGTAGGTCTTTGCACTAGCAGAGAAAGAGGGTCCGGTGGGTGTGGTCTGTCCCAGGTGTCATACTGGAGGGGGACATGCTCGCCCACCCCTGAGCCCTGCCCCCGGGTGTACAGCATGTGTGCCACTCCGGAAGCCGGAATAGCTAGCTCCGCCTCTGGGTCTTTGTACTGTATACAGAGTTCATGCAAATGAAACTGTGGAGATAAAGGGGAAGAGTTTGAGATAGAAACCATTGCTGTCACTCCAATAATTGTGTAATAATTTGTTCATACTAGTAGCTATATATTTGTGAGAGCTGACAGAACCTGGCCGTCAATATTCTGCTTATTGTTCCTGGACCAAAATTTTGCTCCACAAAATAGAGCAACCATTTGAAAATGCTTCTTTTTAAGTCTTTTTGGTGTATATTTGGTACACCTATTACACAGCAAGTCCATTGTTAGGTTATCTTCCTGATGTTCCTGTGATTTCGCCCAATCACTTGGATAAGTTGAGGGCTGCATTATTCCCATGGAAAACTGTTGGGGACCGCATTCAAGCTCCATATACAACCACACAGATACATTTTCCGTTGAAACAGAAACATATATTTAATTATTAGTCTGTGGGTTAAAGCCTCAGCGCCTAGGACTTGCCGATCGAAAGGTCGGCGGTTCGAATCCCTGCGGCGGGGTGCGCTCCCGCTGCTCGGTCCCAGCGCCTGCCAACCTAGCAGTTCGAAAGCACCTCCGGGTGCAAGTAGATAAATAGGGACCGCTTACCAGCGGGAAGGTAAACGGCGTTTCCGTGTGCGGCTCTGGCTCACCAGAGCAGCGATGTCACGCTGGCCACGTGACCCGGAAGTGTCTCCGGACAGCGCTGGCCCCTGGCCTCTTAAGTGAGATGGGCGCACAACCCCAGAGTCTGTCAAGACTGGCCCGTACGGGCAGGGGTACCTTTACCTTTTACCTATCTCAAGTTTCACCTTCCATTTACTCCTTAGACTTCTCAAAAAGTTTTTTAAAAGCTCTCCAGTAACCTTTACCTGTGCAAAATGTAAAATCAACTCAGAAATCCCAACAGAAGAATACAAATAAGGTCAATTGCACAGCTTAACTGCAGGTCCGGCTTTGATGAATCAGACTTCCAAAGGAAGTCAAATCCTGAAAGCTGTAGGCATGTAATTGCGAAATGCACGGGCAGGTGTTTCCAAATGCATCATATGAATAACTGCAACAAGAGCTGCACAGCTTGTGGCTCACAAAGCTGAGCCCAGGCTCAAATGCCGCCAGCCATGTATGGCGGGTCATGAGGGTTTCACTATACTGTTTCCTGCAGCTGCCCACACAGGAATGCAAACAAGAGATTAGGCAAGCAGGAGGCAGGCTACTTTACAAAGCTAGCATCTGGTTTGGTAGCCCACAACTGAGGCAGGCCAGAATTAGGCCACAGATGACATAGTAAAACATGTGCTGGCCTTTGTGGATGAGAATTGTAGTCCCCAGGGCTTTTTTCCAGCTGGAAGTCACCGGAACTGAGTTCCAGCACCTCTCAGGTGGGTCCCGACATCTCTCAAGTAGGCACCATTGCCATTCTAAGAGAACAAGAGGTGTGTTCCTGGTGAGTTGTGGCGCCTCTTTTTCTAGAAAAATACCACTGGTAGTCCCAAACATCTAGATGGTAGCAGGTTGACGAAGACTGTCCTAGGGTTTTGTGCCCTGTTAGTTTTAGGAGAATAGACATCAAAAAGTAAAGAAATGAACAAGTTCCAGGAGCATTTTTCTTGAAAATGTTTCAAATTATATGGGCAGGTGCTTTGTACAAGAATATTCTATTTTTCACTTCCCTCCCACTGAATTTCAAAGTACAGGGGAAGGAAAGTAAATATAGATGTGTTTATGTTAAAAGGAGGAATATGAGCTTGTGAGATTTTATCCTTTTTCATATTCAAGGGATAAAACAGTGACTTCTAGCTTGGAAAGCTTATCATTCTCTTATTCCCCCAATACTACCTTTACAGTTTAAATAACTATCTAGACATCAGAAACAAATACACATAGTATACAATCATGAATCAGGATGCATTTTCCTACTGTGGCATCTGATTTATTCTGCGCCTGTCTCAGGGATAAGCCAGAATATGTCTACCATTATCAATTTTCAACCTAAAGTTCACTGCTTGTTTATTTCTCCTCAAAATTATATGCACATGGATTTATGGTGAGGGAAATCTCTTCTGAAAAGAATGCTTATAAGCCACAAGATGTGCCACAATAGAACATATCATTAGGCACTTGGCGATGAATTTCAGACCAAACACTATTTTCATTAACATAACAAGCTCTAGTCTCTTTTTGTCTAATATACATCACACTGTGAAACACAAAAGCAGTTTAAACTGTAGGCTTTGATGTATGAATTAATCTAGTCCTTTGAAAAAAATGAGGATTTAGGAATGTAATGCCATTTTCTGTCTTTTTAAAGAGCAAGCTATTGCTTAATCTATTCTGAATATGTCTCTTCCAGTATAAAAAATATAACAGCCATTTAACCAGGCCTAGGTTATCTCAGAACTGGAGCTGAGCTGATTTTTTATTATTATTAAATTTTCGTATGAAAATGTGCTATCTTGATGAGAGGTTATGCAATAGTTATGGAAATGAAACAAGAATGGAAATTATTTATTTATTTATTGTTCACCTGAACAATAACCGCCAATCACAATCAACTTTTCAAAAGCACCAAATTGCATATTGTTAAGACTCTATAGTCTCTTAGGCCGTCTTCACACTCCTATTTGCTGTGTACTCACTGCATTTCCATTGCTGGGTTTTAAAAGCATATACCGTATTTACTCGAGTCTAATGTGCCATCGAATCTAATGCGCACCTTAATTTTTGCACAGAATTTGGGCCAAACAAGTGAGCATTAGATTCGAGTAAATACAATATATCCTATACTTTGTTATAAAATATAACTGTGTAATGCACTGTTTCTCAAACCAATTGGATTCCTTAAGCTGTTCATAATTCATTTCTAGCCAAGGTGTGAGCACCTTTGCAAGGGATAAAGACATCTCTGCCTCATTAACACAAAAAGAAATGAATCTTAGAATAATGAAGCGTGTGCTGATGTGAACAGCTAGGAGCTGTGGAACACACCAGAAAAACATTAACTTCTCTGTGCTCTAAGGTGGTAATGTGAACACACCCTTAGTCTCTGAACAAGTCCACTGGGCACACCTTAGAGAAAGTATGTGCTTTGGAATCCAAATGTTTGTGCGGTTCCTGAATACAGTGGTACCTCAGGTTACAGACACTTCAGTTTATAGACGCTTCAGGTTACAGACTCCTCTAACCCAGAAATAGTACCTTGGGTACTTTGCTTCAGGATGAGAACCGAAATTGTGCAGTGTTGGCATGGCAGCAGCAGGAGGCCCCATTAGCTAAAGTGGTACCTCAGGTTAAGAACAGTTGCAGGTTAAGAACGGACCTCCAGAAAGAATTAAGTTCTTAACCCAAGGTACCTCTGTATATTGACGTAGACCACCAAACTCAGAGACGCTTCCTGGACCTACTGAACAAAATGTCCAGCAGAGTCCTTTCATGTGACTAGGTATAAGGAGTGAGAATTAAACAGCTAATAGCTGTACTCTTCTCAAAGTTCAGTCTTGGAGTTCCTCCTAATATCAAAGCACTTGACTATTAAATGTAGGAGGCCTGCTTCATGAATGCAGGGAGTTTAGAAACCTCTTGGACTCATAGTTCTTTGGACCCTGGACTCGGCTTCTCTCATAGAATCATAGAGTTGGAAGAGACCACAAGGGCCATCGAGTCCAACCCCCTGCCAAGCAGGAAACACCATCAGAGCACTCCTGACATATGGTTGTCAAGCCTCTGTTTAAAGACCTCCAAAGAAGGAGACTCCACCACACTCCTTGGCAGCAAATTCCACTGTCGAACAGCTCTTACTGTCAGGAAGTACTTCCTAATGTTTAGGAGGAATCTTCTTTCTTGTAGTTTGGAACCATTGCTCCGTGTCCACTTCTCTGGAGCAGCAGAAAACAACCTTTCTCCCTCCTCTATGTGACATCCTTTTATATATTTGAACATGGCTATCATATCACCCCTTAACCTCCTCTTCTCCAGGCTAAACATGCCCAGCTCCCTTAGCCGTTCCTCATAAGGCATCGTTTCCAGGCCTTTGACCATTTTGGTTGCCCTCCTCTGGACACATTCCAGTCTGTCAGTGTCCTTCTTGAACTTGAACTCTCCTACATCTGCTGCTCTCACCAACAACATTATGCCTACTGAAGTACAAGTGGAAGCAGAAATGCAGCGTCAACCATATTGATCCACCATAGGTCCAGGCTGCTCAAGGGCTTCAATATCTATTGCCACAAACGAAGGTGGCAAAATTCAATTATTGTACTAATTTCCCTAAAAGTGGCTTGCCATAATTGTAAATGTCAATTAGCCAGTATGAAGTACATCATTGTTAGCACCATTTTACATTATTTATAATTACAAATAATGTCAAATTATAGCCACTGACTGTGCCACAACCATTAATTTTGATCTTGCTAATATTTTAGAAGTTAATTACTCTTTATTTCAACCACACTCTTCTCTCTCCCCCACCAGTAAGCCACTCAGTCACTCTAAAGCTATTGAGCCATTCTGCATACCAAATAGGCTGTGTGATTTATCAACTGACTAACTCAAAAGACTACTTGCAGTGATTTCATCAGAGTGACAGTGGGTATAGTAAATAGATGGGAGGAAATAAAGTGCTTGCAAAAGCAAGGAAGAACAAGCTTGTGATTTGTCAGTGCCGGACAAGCATGCCAAGCACAATTCTTGAATTCCAGGATATTTTGTCATCTAACTGACTCGAAGTTGGATCGGAAGGAACTTACAGCAAATTACTCAGACTTAGATGCCTCCTTGACAAAACATTTGATTCATGAAGTATAAATATACTATGATAATAAGAAAATGCTAGGCATGGCAAAATCATATCTTAAAATATCTTCATAATTCTCTGAGTGGTTTATTTATTTTATTTTATTTATTTATTTGCAAAAATAATAATAAATAAAAAATTCTATGCTGCCAACCAGAGAAATGCTGTGCATACAAATGTTTGTTTGTGTTTTGGGGAAGATTTTTGTGAGCTCTGTTGATGTCAGCAGTGGTGGGCCTACATTTTGACAGCCCTGAAGTTTGAACTGATATGGGGGCCCCTTCACAAATCAGCAATGTTATATTCTTCAATGGGTTTGTTCGACGGCAGATCACATTTTTTAAAAAGCTACTGCATCTCAGATTTTGATTAAAATTGCTGTACTGGATTATCTCACATATCAATGTCACTGATGTGAATAAAATTTTTTTACGCCTTATAGTTTTTGAGTTATAGCTCAGTTGGTAAAGCATGAGGCTCTTAATCTCAAGGTCATGGGTTCAAGCCCCACATAGGGGGAAATATTCCTGCACTGCAGGAAGTTGGACTAAATCATTGTTGTCCCTTCCAACTATTCTAGGGTTCTATGGAGAGGGGTATGAAAATTAGGGGAAAATAGGGAACTTTTAAAACATTTTTTTTTAAAAAGCAAGTTGGATTTAAGTCGCTTCTGGGGCCCTTCTAGGACTAGGGGTCCTGAAGCTGGAGCTTCATTAGTTTCATGCCAGACCATAACTGTCAACGTTTGAAGCCTTGTGCTGTTGCAGGCCTACTTAGAAGTAGTTGCTTGGTTACAGGTTCTGAAAAGGGAAAGAAAGACAACTGCCGTTAATATTTATAGATGGGGCCTGGATCAGACATATTTTTGGGGACTAGCTTTTGGATTAGTCTGGGAAACAACAGTCTCTGATTGGCTAGAAGGACTAGTCAGTGAAAAGGAAGGAACTCGCTGTCAATGGAGGCAGGGACAAATGAGCTGTCTTTGGGGGGAAATAATGGGAGTCCGGAAGCTCAGTTGATGAGGTAGGTGTGAGGCAAAGACCAGAGAAAGCTCGGGTGAAAGTGATCCATGTAATCTTTGCATAGTAAAAGGTGAGTTTTTCTACTATTGACTGTATTAGGAAATAATTTTTATTACTCAGATGATACACAATGTCATTAATGAAAAGGGGTCATTTGAAAAATGAGCATTATGAATCTCCTCGCTCAGGGGAATTCCCCATAAACGCTGCAATTCCTGAATTAAGGCTTCTTTTCCCATAAAGGAACCATTAATTGTCCTCACACATCAATTGTGAATAATTAGTGAGGCTATCTCTTCCTGTGGGCATCCTGCCAAGCACAGACCATCTATTGCCTCAGGTATTCGAGATGTCTGGATTGCTTTGGCTTTATTTGATACCTTTTTATAAAAAAAGATTGTTCATCATGCTCAGCTGTCATTCCTCCTAATGATGACAAGATGGATTCACCATAGGGACGTTCTTTATATTCATCTAAAGTCAGCATGGAGTCTCCGTAGCATTGACTATGAAACAGTATCATCCAACTTCCTAGTTACTTTAGTATTAAGATACCCAGTGCCATGATCCCAGCTTAATGGGTAATGAGGGGCAGTGGCAGCAGGGATTGTCTGTGAGACAAAAGGTCTCATCCTCCTGAGCTGAGGAACTACTGAAAACATACCCATTAGGCTGGGAATCTCTGAGATAATCTCCGGTAGCCACAAAAGGGAGGGGGAGTCAGGGGACTGGCAAAATGAGTCATACTCAAAATAGACCCATTAAACTTAAAGGATGTGCCTACCTTAGGTCCATTAATCTCAATAGGTCTACTGTGAGTAAATTTAGTTGACTATAACTCAATATTTCAAGTTCTATCAAATTATATATAGCTCTAAAGATGGCTTGCAGACCTAAATGTAATTGTTCTAATTTATCTTGCTGAGAAAAGAATTATCCAAAGCATTAGTCAGTATATATCAATCTCCTAGAGCCTCCTAAAAAGCAGTATTCTTCTCAGCTACTGTTAGTTTGCTTTTCATCACCAGAATTATATTGATATTTAACTGAATCGACAATAACCCCACTAAATTTGGTGAAAGGAACCCACACAGAGATCTTGACCTCACTATATTCTTGATTGTCAGCTTTATTCTGATATTAGAGAACACTATCTAGAGCCCTTACTAAAGAAAATGAAGTGAAATCAATCTATTTTACCAGGGTAGCATTGTGACCTAATATACGGAGGACAGTCCTCTATTTGAATGGTTGCCAGAAAGCAGAATCGAAGGGCTGCCTGGCTCAAGTCTGGTTTAAAGATAAAGAACTAATAAAAAGCAATTGTATGGGCCTTGAAGTTGCCCATCCAGAGTTAGGACCTAAGCAGCAGGCTGAACAGGCAGGTCACTTGGTCATATAGCCTTTCCCATTATGGTAAACCACTGCATTTCAATTTCGATTAAATAATAAATATTTTTCAGCTATACATATAAATTAGCATATACACATTTTATTGAACTCTTAGGTCCTTTTTCTTTTAGTGATACATTGCAATCATATTTTCTATCTATGGTTTATATTTTGGAGTGTATCATATTATCTAATTGCCAATTTCCCATTTCCTACTATGTCATTCGTGGTATTGAGCTTATTCCAGGGGCCCATTGGTCATATATTGTTAATGCTCACATTTAATGGTTAGTAGACCTAGCCCTATCATGAGACACGCTGGGCTGTGATGAAATGGGAAGGGGGTCGAATGGGCTTATCTCCCTGCCACCACCTGCCCAAGCACCTGCGAACTTGTTTTGTGGCTGGCTGGCAAAGCCTCTCCTCTTGCAAAGAGGGGAGGGGTTGTGGGCGGGACGCGATGTCTGCCTCATGCAGGGGGCGTTATGCCCCCTGCCTCCCACTCACCTGGCTGGCGCACCACACCCACAGGTAAGCACCCAACCGGGCAGCTTGGAGGGGGCGTGGTTTGCAGTTTAACTTACTGCTGCACCAGCCATGCGGCCTCATTTTCCGCCTTCCCGTCGGGGAATGTGTTGGTGGTGTGTGGAAGGGCTAGGTGTGGCCATCGCCTACCCCTTCAATTTTGAGTATTCCGTTAAAGGAATCCAGCGGTCGTGGATCCTGTCCAATGCCTGTGTGGCAGGGGGCCATGGCACTGTTATTCTAAAGCAGCAATGCTGCAGCAAGCAAAGGCCCCAGCAGCTCAGTCAGCTGCTTGTGGCTGGAAAGCCAAACAGGAAGTTTGTGACTGTTGCCATGGAAACAAAGGGGCAGTCCATTCTGTACTGAGCACCGGATGTTAGCTCAGTGTGTGTGTCATATGACCTGTACAGGATGTACATGGGTGGAGTTTGGAGTTTCTCTCTGTTTGTTGATGAGAGCAGACATGTTTTCTCTGTACTGAAGTGAAAGACAGGAATAAAAGCAATGTAGATTCATTTCTGTCTGTGTCTGATTCCCCTCCCTGGGGATATGCTGGAGAGCAGGGAGGAGGAGAAGCAGTTTGGTGTGTTTTTCTCACAGCCTGAGGAAAATCGCCGGAACGGACCTCGTGTGTTTTTCCTACCGGGAGTCGCCGGAGGGAGGTCAAAAGAATTCAGCCGGTGCCTGGAGAGATAGGCACATACCTCTGACCGACCCTGAATTCTGACAGGCACAACCCTCGGTGACATCAGGGGAGAGCTTATAGTTGTATTAGCATCAACAGGCTCCACCTACTGGTGAATAAACCCCCCTTTTTAGGCTCACCCCTCTCCGAGTGGGTGGAGTCAATCTATCGTGGTCCAATGCCTAAGCCAATACCTTCTCACTTGCTGTAATCAATAAAGTTGTGGCCTTTTCTTGCCCATTAACCTTATATTCCGTGTCCGTGTGTCTTCATTCCACAAAGCGGGGATCAGGTCCTCGAACCACAACCTGCCGGGCTATGGAATACCACTTCGGCTGCCAAGAGAAACCACAATTATTAACACCAGCACTTATGACCACATGCAGAAAGAAAAACCTATGAATTGAGTCAAACTGAAATCTGATTTAGTCAGCTATGCAAATTCCATTTCTGCCTTGTGCTAGTGGTGTTGACTTGTCACAGAGAACTGAAGTATTATGGTTACCAAACAAGTAGTTAGAGTAGGGAGGGTATAGATACCTGGAAAATAAGCTGGAGTGGAGATAAAACAGAGATGTGTGCCTTTTGACTGGCATATTCAGTCAGTCCAAAGTGATCATTATTTCCGTAACAGAGCAAGCACATTTAGTGAGTGCATTTGCACGTGCAATTAATTATGCAGTGTTTAAAAGCACTCTATCTACAATGCTTAATTCTCCATTTCCTCTGAATCAAATTATGAAGGCATGCGTTTGATTTGAGGCTCACTCTGAAAATGCTAAAACACATCCTGCCTCACACGTTCTTCTGGATATATCCTCTGTCCCATTAATGTTCTGGCTAAAAATAAGTCAGACAGGAAGAAAATAGTTTTTTTCTGTAGCTTCTGCTCCACATGCTAAAATAGCTTTAACCCTCAAGTTTGGATAGTATGTCTGCTAGTACTTATAAATTATTATACAAGGCCTAAGACTGTCATCATGGCCAGAATTAACCCTCTGAAGGAGGGTAGAGAGGTCAATTAAAACATTTGATCTTCAGCTGTGCCATTAATAGCCATTGCCATTGCACTCCAGCTAAGGCTGCTGAAGAGGCCAGAGGCCATCTTGGCTGTGAATCCTGGAATACCTGCTACCTGTTATTGTTAAGTTGTGGGTGAACATATCAGACAACACAGTGATTCTCCAAACAGCTCTTGTTTATTCACAGGTCAGAAGAGAACTGAACTGAAGGTTTCAGCCAGCCTGCTTATATAGAGCTCCAGTACAACATAACTGTAACAACTTTCTGTAACTATCCAATCACTGAACGTCACTTTCGATCCCTTATTTGCATATGTGGACCTGAACTATCTACAGTATCCCCCTGCTGGCCCAGGGTGAGAACTTCAGTATATAACAGTTATGCGGGCCTTTTCCACATGACCTGGGAGAGCGGGGCCTTGACTGATTAAGCGTGTCCTCCCTCAAAGAGGGCACGTGTTGCGGTGAGACCTGGAGACTGACCTCCTGGTTGTGGGTGGGTATATTGGACAGCCACAACAGCCAATTGGTAGGTCCCTTGTTGCTGGGTTTAATCTGGCCAATGGGGAACTGTTTAAATGGATCGAGGGACCTATATATACCCATGCACGTGAACCAGAGCTTCTTCTTTCGGCTTGTGCATTGGAACACCCTCCACCTCTCCCTATATTTAGGGCATTTTGCGATTGAACTTGCTATGCCATTGTGTGTCATCTGTTGTTGGGACAGGGGCACAGCAGGAATTTTTCCCACTTGGCTGATTGGCTGTTGCTATTTGGGTTTTGCCTGCCGCGTAGCAAATCGTCACAACTTGTAAGGTTGCGGATAGGCACTGGTTCATGTACTTGGGATGGGAGAATGGTCTCGCCATCCCTATGTGAAGGGTATTCCGTTAAAGAAATCCAGAGATTCAAGTTGGTTTGGTCAACCCCCAAGAGGGGGTTGTGCCCGTGCCTGAGTCCAGGGGAGCTTTCCACCTACCTCAGGTGTTCACCCTTGGCTGACCTATGATAGAGCTCTGGGTCAGCGCTGCCTGCAAGGGTGCAGGGAGCTAGTCGAACCAGAGCCTGTGCAACCATTCACCTTCTGTAATCAATAAAGTTGTGGCCTAAATTCTGCCAAAAACCAAAACTAAAATTTGAGTCAAATGTGTGTTTATTTAGGGGGGAGGTCTCTGGGTCTGATCATGCAACAGCTACAAAAGCTGAGGCTGCTGAACAGACTCTTGGGTTGGGATGTTTGCAGTGTTTTGTTGGGGACAGGGTTGTTCCTGCTGATTATTTGTATAGTGTTATCTTGGTTCTTGAATTTAATCCATTCCAGGAGTCCGTTTGGCTTCTGAAACAGTTCGAAAACCAAGGCACAGCTTCTGATTGGCTGCAGGAGCTTTCTGCACTCAA
The DNA here is from genome assembly GCF_951804945.1 of Podarcis cretensis. Classification (NCBI taxonomy): domain Eukaryota; kingdom Metazoa; phylum Chordata; class Lepidosauria; order Squamata; family Lacertidae; genus Podarcis; species Podarcis cretensis. The sequence goes on from NC_137178.1 coordinate 28,200,924, forward strand.
TTGGAAGCCACAGAAGCTACGTTGAATGTTCGGCTTCCAAAAAACGTTCACAAACTGGAACACTCACTTCCGGGTTTGCGACGTTTGGGAGCCGATGTGTTCGACTACTAATGCATTCAACAACCAAGGTACCACTGTATTTATTTTAGATCTTGTTGTGATTTATGTGGAAATTTATCAGTTTGGTTGTGCATTTTGTTATTATTCTATTTATAATTTATTACTACTTTTGTTATGCGGCAGCCATATTTTTTTAATGTTGTAAACTGCCTTGAGTATGGTTTGAATTGTGGAAAGGCAGCATACAGATAACATTATGTATGGAGATGGATGGATGGATGGAAGGACGGATGCTGGGAGAAGCTAAAGCACATGTCACAGCACCACAACAGCCAAGGGATGCCAGAGGCTTCATCAACGTCCCTATTTTCTCCTGCTACCAAATCCTTTAACGTGTTACAAATCAGACTGCCTCAGCCTTAAGCCATAGCGTTACAAGTTACAGACAAAATGTGACAATACACAAATATGAATTCAAGACTGGAGTACAAAGTGACTTAAAAACCAATTTAAAAATAGTGAGAGCACCCTAAGGAGCAACTCCATTAATCACTTCCCTTCTCATCTTGGCAGTAACTAAAGCAAAAGAGGCAATAGCTTTCATAATGACAAGATTCTTATCACACAACAGATAAGCAATTTGCAATGTAATAGGCATAGAAGACACATTATCCAAAATGGGTGTCAGACACTTGTTCCCAATGTCATCATAAAAGGGACAATAAAAAGGTAGGTGGGAGAGGCCATCAATTGCAAACACAAAAGCAGAGCTGGGAACTATTGTATAAAAGTGTAAAACTTTGGTAGGCAATTCTTGCAGTGTTGGTGCAGTACAAGCTAATCTAAGTGAGCAATGAGTTCAGTCATTTAGAAAATTATTTAATCTATGTAAATCACAATAAAGCCAATCATTTCTCTGTCCTTCCAAAACTAAATTGATTCTCAGTGTTGTGTAGCACAATTCCATGCACAATTAAACAGAAGTTAAGTCCCATATAGTGACTTTAGGATTTTAGTGAATGTAAAGTGAAGGAAGAGGATAGTCTAACCACTGTAGTTTTTGTGTTGGTAACTTCAAGGCTGGATTACAGCAGTGTGTTCTATGTGGGACAAGTATCAGTGCCTGCCTATTTTGCTCCTTAGGCCTGGCTAACTTCTTGCACCCACCCTCCCACTCTATTTCTCTCTCTCTCTCTCTCTCCTAACTTCAATTTTGAAAAACAGATGTCTTGCAGAAAAAAAAGGAATAGTACAAAATTTGAAACTGCTAATTTTATTTTAAATTGCAAAAATAAGCATTACAACAATCTTTTATTATCTTCAAATACAAAAGAAAACATTTTCACACACAAATCAGTTTGAATAATCTTGCGAGTTGTGATGTTAAAATTTAAGTCTCTTAGAAGTTTCAATTTCAGACACATCAAAATCTCACTATGTGTGCCTTTTACTCTGCAAATTTTGGCCATGCTGGCCAGGACTGATGGGAGTTGGAGTCCAACAACATCTGGCAACCCAAAGCTAGGAATGGCCGCTCTAGAACACTAACAGTATCCTCAGTTAAAGACTGATGGGCAGAGCAACAATTTACTAGACAGGAAGGAGGAGAGGAGAGAGAGAGAGAGAGAGAGAGAGAGAGAGAGACTGGCCATTGGTTGGCCCCATGGTGAAATTTAGGGACTTTAAAAAATGGATGCAATAATGTCAATCTGGCCCTGCCTTCTATCTATATCTATCATCTATCTATCTATATCTATCTATCAATGAATCAATCAATCATCTATCTATCTATCATCTATCTATCATCTATCTATCTATCTATCTATCTATCTATCTATCATCTATCATCTATCATCTATCATCTATCTATCATCTATCTATCATCTATCTATCATCTATCTATCTATCTATCTATCTATCTATTAAAACAAAACAAAACAAAACAAAACAAAACAAAACAAACAAAAACCAAACCCTGTACTATAAAAGGAAAAACAACTGATTGGTTAAAATAATTATAATTGGATCTTCTTTCCCTTCCCCTTCATGTGGAGGATAGTCCTTCAGAATCCCCGGGGGTTGGGGAGGAAAGGACCACCTTTGGGTTCTGGATGGTGGCAGATCACCAGACTTTTTCTTTCTTCTCTCTTCTCAGGGCAACCAGGTGTAATACAAGTTGTCTTCATTATGAAGGACATAAAAGTTCAAACTAATTTCCAAAAAAGAGGTCCAAGCGCACACAAACTAGCTAAGATAGGATTTGTTTGTTTTTTAAAGGTAAAGGGACCCCTGACCATTAGGTCCAGTCGTGGCCAACTCTGGGATTGCGGCGCTCATCTCGCTTTATTGGCCAAGGGAGCCGGCGTACAGCTTCCGGGTCATGTGGCCAACATGACTAAGCTGCTTCTGGCGAACCAGAGCAGTGCACGGAAACACCGTTTACCTTCCCGCTGGAGCAGTACCTATTTAACTACTTGCACTTCGACGTGCTTTTGAACTGCTAGGTTGGCAGGAGCAGGGACCAAGCAATGGGAGCTCACCCCATCATGGGGATTCGAACTGCTGACCTTCTGATTGGCAAGTCTTAGGCTCTGTGGTTTAACCCACAGCGCCACCCATGTCCCTTGTTTGTTTGTTTTTAGTTTGCTTTAAAAGATAGGGTATTAATGCCTATTTTTCTGTCTGCCTTTCTCTCTAAAAAAAAGCCAAGTCTATAAACAAAAAGTTCATAATCTGAGTTTAATAGATTTTGTTTCCTCGGGCAATGCAGCTATGAAAGTGTTTAAAATGGTCTTTTCCTCTGTGTGATCAATAAAGCTTTCCCAGAAAGATTGGCTCAGTTGCAATGGCTTCTTTAACAGTTCCACAGGGCTCTAGAAAACCAAATAAGTATTTCATCATAGTTTACACCTAACTAAAAAACAGACAATGGTGAAGTTATAAAAAATATTATCAAAAACTTTGGGTGGGAGACACCGTTCATAAAAAAACTCAGTCAGGTTGACTTTCTAGAACTCTGTTGACTGTAATAAAACATGTGAGGGTGGCAGATTTGAAAAAATATAATAGTAGTTTAGGAGACATGTGTCAGTTTCTTCAAACTATAATTTTGGAGAACCAGCAGGCTATGGACACGACTGACTCTCATTATGTCATAACATTAAATATTTCACAAGTCTTAGCAATATTGTGCTATTTCTCTCTTCTAGTGAACACGTGAAGGTTTAACCAGGGAGTACACATGTGAACCTTGCCAGCAAAATTCAATGTGTGTGCAGTTGGAAAACTGGATTATGCTTAATAACACTGGATGCATTTCAGGGTGGACTGACTGCTCTCAGGAGATTCCAGCAATCCAGTTTAGTCCAGGATGAGAGAAACTGCTCCAGAACGGGGTTAGGAAGGCCTGCAGAATTTGTTAATTTATAGGTCTGCTTTTAACTATTTGCAGGCATATCCTGGGATCAAAGTATTAATTAGAAGAATTTGGATTTGATATCCCGCTTTATCACTACCCAAAGGAGTCTCAAAGTGGCTAACACTCTCCTTTCCCTTCCTCCCCCACAACAAACACTCTGTGAGGTGAGTGAGGCTGAGAGACTTCAGAGAAGTGTGACTAGCCCAAGGTCACCCAGCAGCTGCATGTGGAGGAGCGGAGACGCGAACCTGGTTCCCCAGATTACGAATTTACTGCTCTTAACCACTACACCACACTGGCTCTCAATTAGCGCTCCTTTTTCAGACCATGGAAGGAAGTGATTTGCTTTAGGAAAGCTTAAATGCTGTTCTGACAGAGTCTTAAAAGTGAAGGCATATTAAAAAGGTAAAGGTACCCCTGCCCATACGGGCCAGTCTTGACAGACTCTGGGGTTGTGCGCCCATCTCACTTAAGAGGCCAGGGGCCAGCGCTGTCCGGAGACACTTCCGGGTCACGTGGCCAGCGTGACATCGCTGCTCTGGCGAGCCAGAGCCGCACACGGAAACGCCGTTTACCTTCCCGCTGGTAAGCGGTCCCTATTTATCTACTTGCACCCGGAGGTGCTTTTGAACTGCTAGGTTGGCAGGCGCTGGGACCGAGCAGCGGGAGCGCACCCCGCCACAGGGATTCGAACCGCCGACCTTTCGATCGGCAAGTCCTAGGCGCTGAGGCTTTAACCCACAGCGCCACCTGCGTCCCTGAAGGCATATTGGGTTGCACCAGACTGATTTAATCCACATTTTTCCATGTTTTTTGCACAGCCCTATATTTCTGATGTGTTAGTGAATTCCTCCAACAAAATAGTGACTATCTAGAGGCAGTCACAGTTGAACGATGGAAAGTGGGCATGCAGGAAAAGGTGTTCATAATGACAGACGCTTTGCAGAATTATTTGTGAAGAATATCTGGATAGTTCCTTCCATAGCTATTTTCAGATGCAATGAATTATCATAATTTCAAGCTCCCAGTTGGGTTCTAGAATTCTTAAGAATCTGTTTATAATTAATAGGGAAACATCTAAGCTTGAGGCTCAAAGTGGACAAAGTACAGTATATCACTGTGACAACACATGAAAAAGAGCAGAAAAGCACCTTTTAAACTTCAGCATCTTGTCATTACTTTCTCCTGCCAAAGACCAAATTGTGTGTAAAAAAATTGAAGGGTCTTCTTTTTCCTTTTTAGAATTAACTTTTCCTCAACTATGGTTATTATACTAAGTAACCTAGAGGCAGGTTGGGAACCGAAGAGAAAATTTATTAGCTTATTTCCCTTATTCTGCTGTGCTGGTTATGCTTGTAAGAAGGCTGACTTCAACATTTTTAAAATTAAAAGACAGAAGATCTCCACAGTATCAGAACTGGCTAATGCGTTAATCTAACATTTGGCTTTTCATACATATCCAGCATTTAGTCATCCAGAACGACAGCAAGGGCAACAAAAAGCCTCCAGCTTTCATTTTCTCTAAGCAATCTTGTTTCTGCTAGGAGAAACAATAAATAATATTAAAAGCCTGAAGGTTGGATCCTGGAAAGTCCTACATGACTTCAGCTCCCGGTGAAATCAATTAGGTTCCAAGGTTCATTCAAGCAAATTCTTTGAGTTCACAAAGTACTTGCTGGAAAAGGAAAAGTGCCAAGGGAGACGGCGTCAGGAGCTGCCACAGCTACAGAAAAAACAATGTTAAGTGGACTTGCACTTTCCTTTCTGGAAGTCTTGGTGGGGGGATTTTATTTCAAGATGTGGCTCTGAACCGGTGTGTCATATTCGAACAGCTTTTCTCTTTCCACTATCCACCCTTGGTCAGGTTGCCTTGAGCCAATTGAAAACCAATTCTGATTCTGCCTTTCTGCACAAAGCAGTTTACAAAGAACCAACAGCAAACTGACAACAAAACACTTGATTAAAAGCAACTAAAACACAGATAAAAGAAGTGGGAGCAGATGAACTGTAAGAGCATAAACACAGCTGTTTTCCCTTCAAACAGCTGATAAGAAAAGAGGCATCACTTGGTGCCTGAAACAAACTAATAAGTGTACCAAGACAATATGTCTGGGGAAGGCCTGCCAAAGTTGGGGTGCCACAGCCATAAAGGTCCTGTCACCATTCACTACCCACCTAACTTCTGAAGATGGAGGCATCTGCAACAAAGCCTCTGTTGATGATCTCATTTGTAATTCTCCCTTTTCCAATACTTTGTGCCTTGCACACAGCTTGAAGCTATATGTAGATATCAACACCTAAGGCCTGTTGGTAACTAAAGGGATGGCTTTTACCTGACACATGGAGACCACTTTAAATTGAACCTGCTTGGGGTAATCCAGTCTCAGTCTCAGTCAGTTTTATTGCACATAGCCAAAGGCTGCCGCAATGTACACAGAATTATTTGACAATTAAAAGAAAATATACTGAATTGATAAAAAAGACTTAAAACATTTATATTATTAAAACATTACGTATGCTAAACAGTGCTATAAAAGTACCCCAGTGTACAAATAAAAACATTAAACAATAAAATTCATAAGCTAAAATCATCACATGGTCACTAATGTTAAAAACAATATCAATTAATACAGTGTGCAATTTATACTCAGAGTTTGGTGATAAAGATAGAGCATAACCTGAGGTAGATAGATAGGATCAAATAAATTCATCTCCTTTACAGTTAATGGCTACCTTGGCTATATAATTTGCTCTAATTTTCCTAGCAGCAGTTGCAAGACCCAAGATGGCGAGGGCTTAGCAAGCAGGCTTCGGAGCTCCAGTCATATGGCTCACTGCTCATATCACCTGATGTGATTAACATTTCTTTTTAAACTTTGTAGGGGTGTGAAAATGTTAGGATCATACAAAGCTCCCTTATACTGAGCCACACCATTAGTCTATCTTGTTCAGGATTTTCTACACTAGTTGCCAGGATTGTCTCTACCCCGTCCTGAAGGTGCCAGGGATTGAACCTGGGAAATTTTGCATGTAAGGCGTGTGCTTTACTGCTGAGCACCGATAAAAGCACACTCTGGAAAAGGGCAAAGGAATTCAGTATGTTTAATTTAGAGAAAGCTGTAGTCATACACATGCCTTTTGCACTAAGTTGTTATACAAGCTCCTAAGCAGTTAAACGATGTTTTAATGTGATGTGTCAAACAAGGTCACACTGTTTGTCTGTAGATTGAAAAAGAAGTTTTACACCAGAAATTAGGGTACCCATCATACAGTTCAGCAGAAAGTCCCATGCCATTTTGGTATTAATGAAAAAGTAGGAAAATACTAATGCACATTTAGAAAGTCATCCTTTTAAAATAATTTAGAACATAGATTGAGCTTGTTGGATCAGGTCAATGACCCACCTAGTCCTGGATTCTGTTCTCACAGTGGCCAACCAGAAGCCTATGAGAAGCCCACAAGCACGACATGAGTGCAACAGGAGTTACTGTGATCCCCAGTAACTAGTACTGTATTCTGAGCCATGATGCCTCTGACAGTGGAGGCAGAACATAGCCATCATGGCTAGTAGCTGATGATAGCTTTGTCCTCCATGAGTTGGTCTAATCCTGAAGCCATCTGAGTTGGTGGCCATCACTGCCTCCTGTGGGAACGCATTCCATAGCACTGGAATATTTTGAAATTTTGAAATGGTTGCAATAGGATTGCACTGTTAAGCCGTACTATTTGTAAAGTAGCCCAAGCAGCTTAATATTTTTCAGGTTCATTCAGGATTAGCAAAAAATGAGACAAATCCCTAAGTTGTATTAAAAAGTGCTGAAGGTGTAGAAATATATATATATATTAAGCTGAAAGGAAACTTGTTTGGATTTCTCCTCAGCTTTTGTAATGAAGGCGAGGGGAACTAGGGCATCTAACATTTTCTGTGGAACTACCATGGGAGTATGTTGCATTGCTTAACAGACTGTAGCCATAGGATTCAAGCAAACATTTCCATTTGTCAGTGGACATGCATGTTTTCTGCAAGAGAACTAAATTCTGCTCCTGACTCCTGATCTCCCTATGAATGAAAACACCAATGAATGCAAATTAATTCTGTCCTTTAGCCAACAAGTGCAAAAAACCCCACATTTGAGATGTTTCTATTCAACTGCCTATATTGCATAAGGATCAAACTAGGCACAACTTTAGCCTAGGACATTTCTCATAGGATTGCACTGTTAGGCTGTTTACATAAGGCAGCCACAGGTTTTCTGAACTAGATCATAGTATATGGTGGTTAACACTTCCCCTTCACATTGTTTTCATTTTTAACATGATGACAAATTGTACCTTTGCAGGCTGGTTGGCTGTGAGTGCAGGGTGTAAGTTTGACTCTTCTTTCCCTTGAGCCATTGCCCCAATACAAGCTGCATCCACTACTTTTTAGTTTTTTTAACAAATGAAGAGACATTACCAGTGGCAAGCACATGATTCAAAAACATGTTTAAAACCATGCATTGTTTAATCCTAACTTAATTGTAGCAATTTTGTCCTTTTTTTAATAGACAAAGAATGAATAGTCATTGCTCCGTACTAATTTTTGCTTCCCTTATCATGCGAAGAAGAGAGTAAAAATGGAATCTCAAAATAAAATTATGCTGTAATAAAAGATTCCGTCAGTACTTCTCTGAGGAAAATATTGATCCTTCTGTATAATTGTTCCATTATCAAAGAGCGCAATGCCATTAAATTCCTTCAGCATTCCATTAAACTAATGCTTGTTTCTTTTTTAATTATTAGAGGGCCAGTAACAGACTGTGGCCTAATCACTCAGGTGTTCTTTTCCTTTTCTTTTTTTAAGTCTTTAAAGCCACAATAGGAGACAGAGAATTTGTAGAGCTCTTAACCACAGAGGCTTAAAAAACCGAAGCTGACTCAGCTGGTTTTACATACAGACCTTTTCTTGCAGGAAAGAGAGAGAATGTCTAGGACAGTGGAAATTAAAAAACAGCACTGAAAAGATATTTTTGAAGTGGGATTCAAGGTTTTGAATACTAAATGTGTAATTCCTTCTCCTTTCTTTCTGTCCTTGTGTCACTGATATAAAATAAGTGTGAAATAGATATAATTCCATGTCACTAGCGGAGGATGAAAACTTAATTGTAAGTTACTCACATAGCTTGTTGTGCTTTGGTAATGGTAAAGTGACCCCACAAATCACTGAGAGCTGCTTTTCTATATATTATTTCATACAAACAATTTTTTGTTTAAAATATGTTCTGTGAGGGCTTTGGTTTAATCAAAGTGCTTTATTACAATGATTTGAATGCCCTTAAAGAAATGAATTTTCTCAGAATTTCCTGCCTTCCTTTTATAAAAATACAACTTGGAGAACACTTTAAAATTGACATATTTTATTGCCATAGTAGCTAAATGATAATTAAAATTCATAGATCTTGTCAATATACAGTGGTGCCTCGCAAGACAAAATTAATTCGTTCCGCAAGTTTTTTCTTCTTGCGAGTTTTTCGTCTTGCGAAGCACGGTTTCCCATAGGAATGCACTGAAAATCAATCAATGCGTTCCTATGGAGACCGTCCGGGGACAGAGGGGAAGGCACACGCCTTCCCCTCTGTCCCCGGAGATTGTGGGGCTGGCAACGGGGAGAAGCGATCTTCTCCCCACTGCCCCTTGCTTCAAAAGAGGTCTGGGGACAGCGGGGAAGACGCGCTGCGCTTCCCCGCTATCCCCGGAGCTTGCGGGCCAAGCTTCGTTTTGCGAAGCAAGCCCATAGGGAGATGCGTCTTGCGAAGCGGCTAAGAAAACAAAAAACTCCTTCGTCTAGCGAGTTTTTCGTCTTCCGATGCGTTCGTCTTGCGGGGCACCACTGTATACAGAGGTTTGGCATACTTTGTTTAAAGAACATGTGTTGTTGTTGTTTAAATGGGCAATTTCATGTTTCAACAATATTCTGGGCTTCTTAATAAAAATATTTGCTTGAGAGTACTTTTTTTTATAAGCCCCACTGAAGAAAGAGAGAATATTCTGCTTCAACAATTGAATTAGCTGGGGGTGGGGGAATCTCCAGAATAAGCTACAGGCAAAATGAAATTATTTGCTACAGCAGAGTTTCATGCAAATTGATTTATTATTGAGATTTGGGCTTGATTAGATTTCCTCCTGTTCAGCGTAGACGGCAATGTTTGAGAACATGAGACACCCTTATATTAGAGATCCATGCACTAAAGTAATTCTCTTTGTATCATGAGTTGCTTGTTTTGTAGAATTGTGAGGTTGTTGGGTGGGTGGGAGTTAACTCATTGGGAGGATTTTCTATTTATTTTGTCTACTGAAAATCTTTAGGGATGCAAAATTCATCAGATCTTGAATGCCAATAAGACTGTGGTCAGAATGAGATGTTCCAGTAGGCATGTAGCTGAAAAAGGCTATGAGTGTCATTTCTTTCCTTGTAGTATCTGCTACAGTAACAGGTGTCTTCCAGCTCATGGGTTGAATTAGGCCCAGAAGGGGTCCTAATTCATCTCATGAGGCTGTCCACACTTTTCTCTTTTAAAATGCCCCAGTCCTGTACATCACTGCAGGAGCCAGCTTCTCATTTTAGCCTACTATAGCCATACTCTTCCCTTTTTCTCATCCCCATCCCCATTCCTATGTTGTTGTTGTTTAGTCATTTAGTCATGTCCGACTCTTCGTGACCCCGTGGACCAGAGCATACCAGGCGCTCTTGTCTTCCACTGCCTCCCGCAGTTTGGTCAAACTCATGCTGGTAGCTTCAAGAACACTGTCCAACCATCTTGTCCTCTGTCGTCCCCTTCTCCTTGTGCCCTCAATCTTTTCCAACTTCATGGTCTTTTCCAGGGAGTCTTCTCTTCTCACGAGGTGACCAAAGTATTGGAGCCTCAGCTTCAGGATCTGTCTTCCCAGTGAGCATTCAGGACTGATTTCTTTAAGAATTGATAGGTCTGATCTTCTTGCAGTCCATGGAACTCTCAAGAGTCTCCTCCAGCACCAAAATTCAAAAGCATCAATTATTTGGCGATCAGCCTTCTTTATGGTCTCAATTCCATACATCACTACTGGGAAAACCATAGCTTTAACTACATGGACCTTTGTTGGCAAGATGATGTCTCTGCTTTTTAAGATGCTGTCTAGGTTTGTCATTGCTTTTCTTCCAAGAAGCAGGCATTTTTTAATTTCATTCCTCTAATCTGTGGTTATTATTTTGCTGCTGTGGACTAGCCAGGATAACCACATATTTATTTTTATTTTATTTAAAAATATTTCTGAACTGCTCAGTATTTAAAAATCTCAATATGGTATACAAAATACAACATAAAAATGAAGACAGTATAATAAAAATAGAGGTACAATATAATAAAAACAAAAACTGGTAAAACAATTTTATAGAAACAGATGGAAACAGGAATTTAGTAATAACAGTCTAATGTCTCAGGGTTATCTAGGACAAAAAGATATGCATTTACCTCACAGAAGCCCCAGTCAGTGTATTTCTACAAGGAAATATGCTCTGTTTTTAATTCATAAATGGGAGGTGTTATGCCTATGGGCGTGGTTGCTCGAGAGCGAACAGGCAAGATCCCCACTGGTCTTTTCAAAGGCTTTTCAAAGGCTTTATTATCCGTGCAAAAACATTCACAGTGCAGAACGTCTCAATTCCATGTCTTGCTCAGTCACTAGCAGAATCTGAGAGTGGGCGGTCCTTAAACTTTCCCCAGCAGAGTAGTCTCTTGACCCCCATCCGACACCTCCCCTCTCTGCGCATTAACCTCCTGCGTAGAGAGGGCGTGGGTAAGGGGGGACCTGCCTCCCTTCCGCTTTGCTCATGCACGGTGTTTTGGCTGTCTCTTGCATCCTCCGAGCCCTGCATCTCTTCCCCACTAGAGGTGGGGCTTCCCTCCTCCGTGGAGGAAGTGCTGCTTCTCATGATCTTTGGAGGCTCCCTGTAACCCAACTGCCCTTCCACCTCTCGCCTCTGAGCTGATGGCAGTTCCCTGACAGGAGGGTTGTAACAAAAACAGTCCCTGTTTGAACCACAATTTTGCCAAGTGGAAGGGTAAAGTGAGTTCCTGTCAAAGTTTCTAAATCTAGCTGCATTGAAAATCTACTTGTCTACTTTTCTGGGACATACAGTTAAACACTTCATAATGCTGCCTTGGACAGTACTTTGACGGAGTACCATCATCTCTATCTCATTGTGGGTTTCTATTTTTGTTTTTTGCTAATTACCCAAATAAGAAAGATGGTATTGATGTTAATCAGTTAATGCTAAATCCCTCCTCCTCCAGTTAAGCAAGATACTGGTAACAAGGCCTGCTTTCAATCTCAACACTTTTCTTTTGAGGGCGCTGAAGTTAATATTAGGTGACTGTGTCTCTGTGCTGAGTGGTACATCGTGTATGATATATTGAGAATTGATCATACTGAAGATTGCCCACTTAGTTAGCAATTGTAGAGCGACCTAGTTTCCCAAGTTCACTAGCCGAGCAAACTGTCTTGATGATTGCATCATGCATTTTTCTTGCTTTATGCACATTGATTTTCAGTCTGCAAACATTTGGGCATCCTAATCTGTTTTCCAAGGGTAAATCCTTTAGGAACTTCATTGTCCTCTGTTGGGAGGACAAATAAGGGAACAATGCACATTTCCTTGAAAATCCAGAAACCAGTGAGCAAAACTGTCAATTTACAACTCTACCAAAATTATGAATATATTTCTAAACACAAGCCAAAAATGAAATAAAATCACTTTGAAGTCCTCCCATGGTCAGGAAGTTTGATAAGTCTCTTACGTCTCTTATAATATTTATGCCCTCACCCATTCTTTGAGTGTCTTGACTAGGGTTTCCCATGTCTACTTGCATCTCTTGTGATCTCCAAGAACCTCTCTACTGCCTTTGAAGTTGCTCCACAGGCTTATGTGGGCAATGCCAACATTATAGATGTTCAGATATCCTCCACACATAAACATCTGTGCATGGAGAGGAAGTGGGACTGTGCCCATTGCCTCATCTCAACATCATGCATCATGCTGGTGCCAAATTCAGCATATCCATATTTATTATATATATTTGAAAGGGGAACCTATGTGCATAAGCTGTATGTGCAAAGGCTCTCTGTGAAATCATGTACCATTTTCAGATGATGTACTGAATATGCAGATGTCAGGGCAGAGTCAGCAAGGCATAAGATGTTAAGATGGGATTGGTGGTCCTGTTCCTTCTCCACGTGTTGGAGAGGGTCAGTTGAAAATCCCTATTATCTCCAGGATGAAGTGCTGAGAATCACTTTATGTTTAAAACAGATTTTCTACAGATGAAACAATATTTTAGAGAATTGCAATGGCATTGTATACATGTCCACTCAGACATGAGCAAGGAAGGTAGCACACAGGAGGTCACCTATCCAGAAACTGACCAGACCCTGACCTGTTTAGCTTAAGCAAGTTGGTGGCTTCATGTGCTTTCAGGCAATACCCTGAGACACATAAAATAGGTGGACAGCTACAGGAGATTTCACATGCACAACATTTTCTACAATATTCAGATCATTATTGTTGATGGAAAATTGAGACTACCTAATGCCTTGGTTCTACTTTGCAAATTATTCAGCAAGTCCAAAAAAGTGGAACTTATCACATCCATTGCCCAGCATCATTTTGATTATATTAAGCTACAGACAGACTTCAAGAGATTGGAGTTCGCAAAGCAAAGTGGCTGTTTTATTTAAAGAATAATTTGTTTTGCAAACTAGTTGGCTGAAATGAAGTGCCTTCATTTTCTCTTAGAGCAACAAAGTGCACATCAGTAGCATCCCTATGGGATCATGAGACATGGTCAGAGGCCAAAGCAATGCAGACATACAGTAGGCATAATTGGCCATCCCTGGGTACTAGCCTAGCTTGTTCCTCTATAGACTTGTTAAATTCATTAAACGATCAGTGAATATAATGATCAATAATATATGATAATGTGTATCCCATGAAATTACATACATAGGGAGTTAGGCCAGCACTAACAATTAAAATAATAATAATGTGCTTAGTTTTATTAGCTAATCTCTAGGGGTGCTGTGAATGAGCACATGGAGCTTTGGAAACTATTTTGCACTCCTGGAAATCACCAACTTAGTTGGATGCAGAGAAGCTATCTTCCAAAAAGGTCACAATTCTGGAGTTTTATTGTTTTTATCATTTGGAATGCATTTATGACCTATTTAATAGGATGCATTTGTGTCCAGCTACAGTGTTAACCACAGAGCGGTGCTCACAGAGTTTGACTTTACTACTAGAAATCCCAAGGTAGTTTTAGAGGACAACACTTCCAGAACACAAGCTAAATGTTGTCTATGTGCTATGTATAGTGGCTGACCTTGAAAGCATAGCATTGTAGTCTTGGAAGGACATTGCGGGTCACCTAGTCCAACCTTCTGCAATGTAGCATTTTTAGTTAAAGCCTACATGACAGATGGCCATTGAACCTCTGTTTATAAACCTCTGAGGAAGGAGAGCCCACCACCTTCTGAGGGAGTCCATTCCACTGTCAAACTGCTCTTACCATCAGAAAGTTCTTTGATTTGGGTCCTAACCTCTGGAGCAAGAGAAAACAAGCTTGCTCCATCTTCCATGTGATAGCCCTTTAGATATTTGAAGATGGCTATCATATCTCCTCTCAGTCTCCTCTTATGCAGGCTAAACATATCCAGTTCCCTCAACTGTTCTTCATAAGGGTTGGTTTCCAGACCCCTGATCATCTTGGTTGCCATCCTCTGCACACACTCCAGTTTGTCAATATTGTTCTTAAATTGTGGTGCCTAGAACTGGACACAGTACTCCAGGTGTGGTCTGAGCAAGGCAGAATAGAGAGGTACTATTACTTCCCTTGATCTGTACATTATACTTTTGTTGAGATATAACCCTTCATGGGCTTTACTGCTTTTTGAGGAGTGCAAAAACACAGGATTGTCCAGCACCTGCCAAGGCAAAATATAGCTAGTGAACAGTTTACTGCTTGGTGGGATGGAAGATGTATAGTACATGACTGTTGTTGGTGACTGGAACTCAGGAAGCAATGCTACATTTTGGAAAGTGGCAGCTCGCAAGATACAAGTACCTTGCAGTGGTTGAAGGGCTATGGGCAAGTGTCACTGGTAGTGGGACCTGCTAGAGAACTGGGGTCCTGTCAGCTGCCTAATGAAGCTGTGTTCTAACACCAGACCTACGTATTTTATGCTTCTATTTATTTAACAATGGACAGAAGTAAAACGAGTTGAAAGTATTACTTGTTTAGGATATTGACTTCCTGAGAGGTGTGGAAGACGAGAATGGAGATTTCAGTTAAGGTTTAATCAGTTTTAGCTGTCATTGTATCTTGCAGATGGTTGTATTGCTTTGCTAATATCCTTCAATATTAGAAACACATTAGTAATATAAATGCACCTCTAATTGCACCCGTTTATGTATTGCATCCATAACCATTCTCAAGCTTTAAATTAAATTGTGGCATGCTGCTCTTAATAGTTTATCTAGGTGAAGCAATTTCCCCCAAAGTGAAGTATAATTTCAATTTCTGTTCAGTATCATTTACATATTCTAGCAAAGCCTTGATTCAGATTTTTCTTTTAGTGGTAGCGGCAATGGAAGCTTTCTTGAATAAAAAATTGTGGAGACAGTATGGTACAATGCATGTCTATTCAGAAGTCTCACTGATTTCACTGTGTTACTTCCAAGTAAATACGTACAAGGTTTCAGCTCTAATTTTTTTCAACAGTAAACATTATTTGGTGGGAATTTGCATGTCATTTCCTTCAAAATATATTTGGTTCAGTATTAATAAATGTATTTTATTTTGCATATTTGCATTATTCATCACTAATCAGGGGAGTTTATAATCCTCAGTGTAATCAATTACTATTTACAGAAGGAATCATTACATACTCTTAATTATGCTTAAAAATTTCATGCACTTAAATCCCCAATTTAAATGAATGTTTACCCGTGGAAGTCTGCTCCTATTAAGATAATGCTTAAACGACATATTTTTGTGCTGTCTCTAATCTTCCAGTTTGAAGCCATGCTGTCAGTTTCAGCAAGAAAGTTGATTTATAGTAGATGGGGCTGGAAAATGGCAAAATATTTAGAAGGAAGTGCTTTGCTGGCTAAGATAATTTTCATTGTTCCTCCCAGTGACATAGGGACATTTCCACAGTATGTTTTTAAGGAACAGAAATGCTTTTCCAAATTAGCATCATGAATGCATAAAATGATCTAGAGTGACCATTTCATGAACTGAATAGATCTATTCACAGAAGGAACAAAGATCCAGCAGAAGCTCTTCACTGGAGTAAGAAAATAGGAAGGCATTTTTTGCTGATTCTCTATTTCCCCCGCTGGTTCCCCAGCCCTACAGAGTAGATTTTCAGGAGATGCAGGAAGAAGGAGAAATCACTTCTCCAACCCCTTCCACCAGCACAAACTGAATGCTGCTAAACACAACTCTGGAGGCAACCCATTATGTTGGACAAGTCAAGAAAAACATGGACATACACCAAGCTAATCCCAGAGCAGGCCCAGACCTTTCCAGCCAAAGCCATAAACTCTGGCTTTCACACATGACAATCTCTCTGTTTTTTTGCATTTCCAGGAAAATAAAGCAATCCTACACATACAACACGAGGGCTACCATGCTGGTTGATGAACTTCATTAGACATGTTGGGTCACCAGTTGTGTATGACTGTTTTAAACATTCCCACATCTTTATCATAAGAAATGCATGCATAAAACATACCACTGCAGAGGGTTACTGAAAGCCACCGCCCAGAATAGGGTAAAATACCTTGCCCTTTATTCTTCACAGCTGGACACCTAAGGATTGCTGGGGTGATGGCAATCAATCATATCTCATTATCTGGATAATCTGTTATGGCTATTGCAGGGCTAGCTCCTCTGCCAGAAATGTTTCCACAGCTCCATTCTCAGCAAAGTCAGAATGCAGCTGCTTCCACTCTTTATGACCCTTCACTTGATTTTATTCACCAGATGTTGTTTTGCGCTAATAAGTGCAGCCATGTACCTCAAAACCCAAATCATGTCTTGTTTTTTCTTCCCCTGGTGGTATAAGTGGCAATGGCAAACTTTTCATCAACACATGGAGCAGAATGTCAACACTGATTCATTGTCCTCTGAGACTTTCATTTATGTTTGCCCATGGCAACTGACCTTTCTGAACAGAATATTCTTCTGCAACAATGGTAAACAAATGGATGCCTACAGAAAGCTGAGTTGAGAATCCTGTTTTTCGTTTAGCAAAACAGCTGGTGCTTTAACTCTGTGAAGGTTTTGCATTAACCTTTATGTACTACTCTTGTTAAAAAACAGTGCAGTCCTCGGCATGTATTCTGAGTGAGAAGTAAGAATTCAGTGGGAGTTGCTCCCAGGTAAGTCAGGATTGGATTGGATTGAGTGGCAGAAAAATGGTATACAAAAATGCAAATAGATACTGTACATAAAATGCCTAGCTTTTGACCATATTTAAGCTGCAAACCTGAGCATGCATATCTGGAAGTAATACCCATTTTACTCACTGGGGCTTACCTCATAGTAAGTAGGCAGAACACTGTAGTTCGAGTGTGTATTTGTGTATATAATTCCACATGTCCATACTCCCTGTTGTCAGGAAGTGTTCTTTCATAATTTGATAGCTGCATTGATTTCATAGCAGCACTTTTATATCCAGTTACAGATAGGTAGCCGTGTTGGTCTGCCATAGTCAAAACAAAATAAAAAAATTCCTTCCAGTAGCACCTTAAAGACCAACTAAGTTAGTTCTTGGTATGAGCTTTCGTGTGCATGCACACGTCTTCAGATACACTGAAACAGAAGTCACCAGACCCTTCTATATAGTGAGAAGGTGGGGAGGGGTATTACTCAGAATGGTGGTGGGATTGGGTGATTGGCAGATAGCTGTGATGAGCCTGTTGACGACTCTTAACGACTGCAATAGGTCTTACAGGAAAAAGCAAGGGTTCTATTACAAAGGAATTTCAGAAATAGACTGGAAAGAGAAGCTGCTGAATTGCAACTTATTACCAAACTTAAAACCATGGAGAGACCTGGTCTGAACAAAGACATTGGATTCTTATTTCATTATACATGACAAAGCCATTTTTCACCTTCTCACCCCTTGCTTTTTCCTGTAAGACCTATTGCAGTCGTTAAGAGTCGTCAACAGGCTCACCACAGCTATCTGCCAATCACCCAATCCCACCACCCTTCGAGTAATACCCCTCCCCACCTTCTCACTATATAGAAGGGTCTGGAAACTTCTGTTTTAGTGTATCTGAAGAAGTGTGCATGCACACGAAAGCTCATACCAAGAACTAACTTAGTTGGTCTTTAAGGTGCTACTGGAAGGAATTTTTTTATTTTGTTTTTATATCCAGCACACTCTTGTGGCTACTTGTAGTTAGAAATTGCTCAGTTTTGCATTTCCTTTCTTTCGGTCTTATGCCGCAAGTTGACATTATTTGAAGTTCCTTTACAGTGAACTTATCTGTTTCTGTGAAGTGTCTGATACCAATTGTACAAGTGCACACTCTAGTCAAGTATTTCCAGGTGTTGCCTACTGCTAAATCAGATGCACTATCTTGCAGGGTTGATGGGGAACAGTGATGTTACTTGACATCTGCCTTTGGAAATGTTCTTAATGATTGCTCCATCTGGTGCAAAAAAAGCAAGGGTGGTCTGCAATTTAAACTGACCAGTGGGTTTATAACCTATGCTAGAGTAGGTCTCAGGAGGGCCTTAAAATTTTTTGGATCATATTGTAACGCAAATTCCCTTACAATTAATTATGGAAAATCTAAGATCCTGATTTTCTCAAAGAGCCGGAAACTCCATAATTGGAGAATTGATGGGAGAGTCATCGAACAAGTCTATAGATTCCAATATTTGGGAGTTTGGTTACAACATAACCTTAGATGGAAGACCATGTAGCCTATGTTACAAATAGAGCCAAAGCTATCTCCTTGGCGGTCTTGCGATTCTTCTTCACCGATGGGGCCCTTCATATCCCATCGGCATTGAAAGTCTTCAAGACCAAGGTGATCCCGACAATTGCTTATGCCATCTCAATTTGGGGGACTTTTATCAACCTATCTCACCTGGAGGTTATTCAAAATCAGTTTTTAAGAGGGATATTGAAACTACCCAACTGTGTAAGTAATACAGCGCTACGCATGGAACTTAATACTGTATCCCTGGAAAATGCTCTGTGGAAGCACATACTTTGTCACTGGTTATCTCTATGGCACAATCTCCCAAACTTGTACTTGATACAATGTATGTGGAGAGATGATTTCCAGAGCCCATGGGTAAAAAATTTACAGCTGAAAATTACGGCAGTGGGAATCTCCCCATCCAAATTACTAGAGCAGGACATAGTCCCAGCTAAAAGAACAGTAACCTGTAAACTAGAGGAGATGGACTTGCAGCAGAAAATGGTCTTGGGCAATGGTACCTGCTCACCTCTAAATCTTGGTTTATTACCCCTCTTAAGGCTCCCAAACTATTTGAATTCCTTAACTTCTTCAGCTCATAGATATGCCTTTGTAAAGGCAAGATTCAACACCTTCCCATCGAACATGCTGAGAAATAGATTCTCCAGTGGACAGATATCGCTCTTATGTGATTGTAATTGTGGGGCACCAGAATCGTTGCATCACATAATTCTTGACTGTGCTTTTCACTTACCGGCCAGGAGCAAGTTTCTTGCTCAATATCTAAAGGGAATTGCCGATGATACGATTGAAGCCAAACTGAGATATCTACTAATTGATGATGACCCCCTAAGATCACTCATGGTTGCCAGATTCTTGATCAGCGTCCTATCCCTAAAGAAGAGAAACGGACTCCTGTGTGGCTCGGATAATCCCTTTAAACCATGATCTATGTTTTAGGATGTAATTAGGTG
Source organism: Podarcis cretensis (assembly GCF_951804945.1). Classification (NCBI taxonomy): domain Eukaryota; kingdom Metazoa; phylum Chordata; class Lepidosauria; order Squamata; family Lacertidae; genus Podarcis; species Podarcis cretensis. The sequence goes on from NC_137178.1 coordinate 28,220,392, forward strand.
ATATCACCATTGATATCCTTGATTAATTTATGAGCAGAGGGCGATGTTTAGGTTACAAATTTATTGTAATGTATGATGGTGGTCTTTGTTTTTGTTTTGCTTTGGTTCCTGTTTGTCTTTTGTAAGTTTTGGCGGTTTTAAATTTGGAGGTTTAAGTATATTATGTTGGTATGGGAAACTGTCGTGTGACGGGCCAATGGCCGTAATAAAGATCAATCCAATCCAATCCAATAACCTATGCTGAGACTCAATAGGAATGGGAAAACTGCTCCAGGTGTTGGACTATAACTCATTCATTCTTGGTCACTGGAGTTCAACAACATCTGGAGGACTACTGTACATATATAGATGAAATCTTTGGTGTAGCACAATAGAAAGAAACTTATTGTGCTGTGCTCATTTGAGACTTAATTCTTGTGTTCTTTATTTGAGGATTTATAATCCACTTCTCAACTCAAAAGAGTTCTCAGAGTAGATCACTCGTACACCATCACTAATTATAACATTGTTAAAAATATACATGTTAGGTCCAGTCCTTTGTAGTCCAGTAAAAGAATGGCAGAGTTACAGATCAGCCCACCTCAGGCATATTAATTGATGCTTTTCAAATATTTTTAGGCAGAATAATGTTCTTTGAACTCTATACCAGAATGAGATGATGGAATTTTTTTCCCTTCACAACTAAAGGTTTTACATAAAATATGAGCATTTATTAAATAGTATATCAAAACAGTGAAGTGTGCTTGCTATGTATATGGGAATTGTGTCAAATATATATGTAGTATTACTTACAGTGCCTGCTTATTAAAATAATATATTTTGAGGACAGCAACTATATACTGCCAAGCTACTACGTGCTTCCCATGTTGAAACCTAATGTACATTTAACAGTTTTGCAAGCTCTTTTCTATTGAAGTTTTCCAGGTACCTTATATCTCACTTACAAGAGAACTGTCTAGTCCTGAGTATGTGCCTGCTTCAGATGAAACCTAAACTGAGACACAAAGTAGGCTGTTCTGGAGCAATTTGGGCGCTGTCCAAGGTGAAGTGGGCCTCTCCCACAGGGCTCAAAGAAAATTGTCCTGCTCTCAAGAAGAAGAAGAAGAAGAGTTTGGATTTGATATCCCGCTTTATCACTACCCGAAGGAGTCTCAAAGCGGCTAACATTCTCCTTTCCCTTCCTCCCCCACAACAAACACTCTGTGAGGTGAGTGAGACTGAGAGACTTCAGAGAAGTGTGACTGGCCCAAGGTCACCCAGCAGCTGCATGTGGAGGAGTGGAGACGCGAACCCGGTTCACCAGATTACGAGTCCACCGCTCTTAACCACTATACCACACTGGCTCTCTCACTATACCGCACTGGCTCTCAAAGCTTTGGGTCCACATCCAGGATTGAAGGACACAGGCAAAATCAGAGTGTCAATTATAAATGGTTACATTTCTCTTCCAAGCTCCCAATAAAATAAAAAGGCATAGGGAAGAAAGGAATGTAAGTTTGTGAAACTGAAAGGTCTAGTTTCCATCCAGCATTTAAACAGAGTGACAGCTCTGTGGGTGTAAAGACATTTGCAAAGAGAACAGATTTCTCTGTTGAAATGGGTGGATAGGAGCTTTATGTTTCACTGTAAACTTTCTCATAAGAAAGGATCTGCTTCATCAGCCAAGTATTTTCTTTAAGAATTTCTTAAGTAAACCACATCCACAGATATTTTCTTGTTTCCTTGCCAGGTTATTGGCAGATGTGTTGCAGTATTTTTTGGCCTTAGGTTTACTGTTCTTGCATAACTTCCTTGGACTTTAGAAGTTATGAAAATAAAGATAAAATAAATAAATAAATAAATTATATATATATATCTATATCTATATCTATATCTATATATATATATATATATATATATATATATATATATATATATAACAAGTCCAAGACTAAGCATACAAGTCCAATTTACACTGGTAGGCAGCCAACGGCTGGGAAAGTGGGAGTTTATATCTTCAGTATATTCTCTAACTTTTCCTTATCTCACCTTTTTTGATAATTTCTGATGTGTTTCCCATCTAATACAGCAGTGATTGTTTCTGTTATCCTTTTAAATATTTCATTTTCTTTACATTCTTGCTATTCTGAATTCAGGGCAATATGGTACTCTGAATTTTTTATAAATCTAATATTTGAACTGATAAACTGGCACTGAACAGAATGATTTCCAGGCTATGTTTTATACACATGGGATATCTTTCATGAACATTTCCCATGCCTGATACCTTTGCAAAAATGTACACCTGAATATAGCATAGATGCAACATTTTCCAATACAGTGGTACATTGAAGGCTTATAAGTAATTTCTAAAAATGTTTGCTAACTTTTTTACTGACTGACCTGTTTGCCTGTACAGCTTTCAGATGTGTGACTGGAAAGTAAGAAATAAACTATAATCCTATACATGTCTATTCCTAAGATGTTCAACGGGACTTCTAAGTGCATACTTTGAAGTCTACATGAAATCCACTTACCTAGGAGTCAGTTCCACTGAATTCAGTAAGAATTACATCTGAGTACGTATACATTTTATTGCACTGCACAAAGATGACACTATTTCACATAGAGGTAAATGGTAGGAAAAACCTGCTGCACCATGTTTGGGTTACTGGTTGTATGTTCTCACATACAAGAAAACAACATGTTCATTCTTTCCATGCTTTTCAAAAGTATTGATAGTAAAACATTAAAACTCACAAGCTTTGCTTTTATATTTTTTTTAAAAAAATCTCCTTCACCTTGAACTTCACAGTTCTCAACAGAACTTGATGGTGATTCCTCAAACATCAACTTGTTTAAGAATAGACACAATATCAGATTCTATAAGATGTGAAGTTCTGTGGAATATATAATAATTGGTATGTTGAAATTATATATATATATATATGAATAGACACAATATCCACATTTCATTAAAGTGTGGCCACGGGAATAGAAATTCTTCATCTTCCATCATACTTGAAAACCAAGTTCTGAGTTGCCCTACAGTGATGCTAATACAACTTACCTGTCTATGCTCTTTGATCTTGTTACCTTGTCCCAACAGACTTGCCATATTACTGGATTTTATTGAAGAAAAGAAGACAATTTTGCCACACCTGTTTAGTTCCTTTTCCTAAAAGAACAGGGACCATATTTCAATAAAGCACCAGAATTTGCAGAGGAATTAAATATGAGCAAAATGTATTCAAATGTTTTGACAGATGATGATGCTTTGTAGAGATATTGGAGCCAAGTAAAATGAACCACTCTGTGCTCCTCAGATGAAAGGTGGTATAGTAATCAAACAAACAAATAAATTGTGTGCCATCAACACTATCCTACATAAAATTTTGTATGTGCTACATTGATAGAACAGTAATTGTGAACTGTATTTTAAGCTGAGCATGTACTGAAGTAATGACGACTTTAGTATATTCAGGTTCAAAAAACAGACCTCAATAGGCCTGGAAATTGCAGTTAGTTCAAAATTACCGTGTTGACTGGGACTGCTAGGTGGAAATACATCTTGACAACATTTAAAGCTTTCTCTGTGTTAGGACACTGGTACTTGAAGTAATACCTGTTAAAATCTGTCCAGAAACTGAGCTTATAATCATAGGGTCTCCTTTAGGCATCTCTTCCATGCAAAGCAAAGAGACAGCTACTTAGTTGTGGTGTCCTGTCTGAAAAATTTCTGTCACATGGAGGCTCATCTGGCACCAACACTGTAAGCTTTTTGTGTCATTGAAATCAGATTTACCGGTATATACTGCCTTTCTGACACAGCATCAAAAGCATTTGACCTTATAGTAAAATATTTAAACAAACAAATGTTCAGGGTTATGAAGGCTCCACTAATTAAAAGGAGATCAGCAGAGTGACCTGTCAATATTTGGGAAACACATTTTTAAAGAAGCCATTAGTCTATTTCATTATAAAATTTATGAGAACTACTAAAATAGACATTTTGGGTAGCATTAATTGTACCCATAATTGTAGATAATAATAATAATAGTAACAACAACAACAACAACTAATCACCCTTCATCCCAAAGGAGCACAAGGCTTCAAAAATCAAAATATAACAAAAATGTATTTAAAGTATTTTAAACAAATAAAAATAAATAAATAAAACACCATCTTGAAACATTTTATGCATTTTAAAACAAGCGCATTTAAATAAAAAATGATAGTATTTAAAGGATAGTATTGTGAATGACAAGAGTTTGTCCTTCAGTCAACCTACAGTTGAAAGGGGAGCAGGAAGGAAAACAGAATTTAGAAGCATTTCTACTCCTACATTCCTTTAATATTCTATGTACAATGGTGAACATCCATTTTGGTCAAAGAGAGATTTTTTCCCCCAGCAGACTTCTGATGCAATGTGCATTTGATATAATGGAACTAAAACCCTTCAGCAGTGATGAATTAATGATGAAAGTAGCATGATACAGTGACTTATAAGAGATTTCCTACTAAACGTGTCTTGGGGCAATCTTCAGTCTCATTTTTTATATTGGGGATTTGGGCTGCCTCTTTTTATATAGGATGATAGTATGATAAAATCACAGAGGAAATGTGAGATTCTTATTTTCTCTCTTTTTCCCAAGCACTAGGAAACTATATTTTTGGCTCTCCGTTGATTTGGTGCTTGGTAAAAAAAGCAGCCTTCTGGAACAATCTCTGGTTGCTCCCTGGGAAATTAGATACCGTTTTAACAAAAGTCATATTTGGGCTCTGTTGAAAGGATTAAGTTATCACGTGGCGGGGAGGGACTAGGCCCAGACCAAGACATTTTGTTGCCAGAGGCAAAGCAGAAAATACAAACCCCCTGTCCTGCATGCAACCTGACTCAGACATTGAACATTAATCAGGTGGTAAGTGGTCAAGCAAGTGTTGGTCTCTCAGAAAAGATGGTCACAGGACTGGTTCCTAAGAAAATCTGATGAACAGTGATCTATAAAACATAAGACAGAGAGAGACAGAGACAGAGCATACACATGAGGGAGATGGGTTAAGGCTACTGTCATGCTCACAAAGGACTACTTTTTCTTATGGTGCTGTTTTCATGCAAATTACACACACACCACGTAAAATATGATTAGAGTAAGCCTAGTCCAACCCTCTGCAATGCATGAATCTTGGATATAGCATTGATTACAGACGGCCATCCAATCTCTGCTTAAAAACCTCCAGTGAAGGAGAGTCCACAATATCCTGTAGGAGACCATACCACTGTCAAACAGCTCTTACTGTCAGGAGAGTTTAATAGGAATCTTGTAATCTGAAGCCATTGGTTTGAGTCCTACCCTCCAGAGCAGGAGATACCAAGCTTGCTCCATCTTCCATGTGACACCCTTAAGCCAGATACTTCTTAAGACAGAAGTACGCACAGGGCAACAAAGACATTTGAAAGTCCATTCGACCTATTTGTGCAGTTACAGAGCAACCTTTGGAGCTGAGTTTTCAGGTTATATATCTGGAGAATGCTTTCAGTTCAGCACACAAGTCAGCTGCATCTATGTCACGCAATCCGCCACATGTCAATGCTTTCTCTAGCTTATTGCACTGTTGATACAGGTCTTCAGATGTAGTTTCTATTTGTGTTTTTTATTGCAGTATTGTAGCACTCCAAATATATTGCTGTTTTCTTTGAGCTGCAAGAAGCATTCTTCTCCTCACTGGATTGTGAGAAGTCTAGAATTTGGTTAGAAAACTCAACTTTGAAATGCTGTTTCTTGGTCTGTGGTGAGATCATCTTGTGCCTCATAATCAAGCAGCCTTTTCTATATTAAAACCTCTTGGCTTGTACAGGTGGGAATCATCCTTGAGGAAGGATTTTGCTTTGTCCAGTTCTGTCATGGCTCCAGAAACAGCAAAACCAATCTCTTGGGAGTTTAAATAGTACATCATACCACAACACCAAGCCACACAGGAATTTAAATTTGTGTATTTTTGAGGTAATTCCTTCAACTTCTACCTGTCCTCTGCCCAGAGTTACTCCTGTTAAAAGACTTGTCCTCTATAATTGCAATTGCAGCATCACCCACTTCTTCAGTCTGGTACTGGATAGCCTTTACTGCCTCCACATGTCAGGCGTGAAGTATCTTCCCCCGGCAACCTCAGAGGCAAAAAGAATAATTTGTAATTTATGGCTTTTTATTCATCTGGTTGCAAGACAAAAGATCCATGTCTCCACGTACAGGAGATGTTGGCTGCTCTGAGTCCCTCCTCCTCCGTCTCCCACAACATCCTGGAAACCTACGGGAAGTCACAGGAGCCACATCCCTCTGTACTCTCTGTTCTTGAATGTGGAGGGACCGATGAGCCCTTGGACTAGGAGGGTCTCCCATACTCTCCAGGGAGGTCTCTGCTGTCTGCTCTCTAACTTCCCCCTCCTCCTCATCCACTATCTCATAATTAGGCAATTCATCATTCAGATGTACATTTCATTTCCCATTCCTCCTGTTCAGTCCAGTCCCTGACACCACATGACTTTCCCATCATGTAGCACTCGGTGGTTTCAGTATATCATGGGGTTTTTCAAGATGGTGCTTTAGAACTCGCCATGGGTGTGTGGATCTTTACAAGCAGAAGCAGCATCATACACCATGTGATTCAGTGAATGGGAGCTTCGTGGGCCAAAAAATGCTTGGGGATTTAACTCCCATGCCCGTGTCTGTACTTCACTGTTCTTCCCTCTCATGTTGGCTCCATTTTCATAGCCCTGGCCTCTCATGCGTGCAGCGTCAATCGCCATTTCTTCAAGCTTTTGTAGAAGCACATTTGTCGTCCCTGCTGCCATGGCTGCTAGGGGGAAAAAGGAAGGGCACACCATGGAAGATTCCAAGGACTAGAGAATGAAACAGTTGCTAGAAAAACACACTAATGGAGAAGGAGAAACAGCACTTCTTTATAAGACTCCAGGGATTCCTATCACTTGGAGTTAAAACAGCTCACTTGTCAATCATTCTGACTTCACTCATTGCCTAAAAACACTGAAAGGCAGTGGACTTGCCCTAGAGTGAAGGCTTTCTGGGAAATGATATATAATGAGCTGAAAAAGGTATTTAAGTATACCTTCCCTAAGAAACCAGAGGCCTTCCTCCTGGGTATTGTCGGCCAGAAGGTGTTAAGGAAGGACCGAACATTTTTTATGTATGCAACAACAGCAGCAAGGATACTCATCGCTAAGCATTGGAAAACCCAAGATCTACCCACACTGGAAGAATGGCAGATGCAACTGATAGACTATATGGAATTGGCAGAGATGACCGGCAGAATCCGAGACCTGGGAGAGGACAGAGTTGAAGAAGACTGGAAGAAATTTAGGATTTATTTACAAAAACACTGTAATTTGGTTGAATGTTAAGAAGGATGCCAGATCATAAACAATTGAGCACCACTAAATTAGATGTAATCTGGATGATAAATGAGATCGAGGAAAATATAAATTTCTTGGAGAATTATCAGACTAAATTAAATGAATAAGACTTAAGAATGTAAATAAGTTGATAAATTGCTGGAAAAAGTTTTGCAATGATGCAAGTGGGAGCGGGAGACGTGAGGGAGTCCAAAGAAGCTTTGATAATATGTTATGATTTATGTTATATTGTTTATTACTTTTGCATTTTTGTATTTAAAAAATCTTAATAAATATTTTTAAAAAAACAAAACAAAACAAAACAAAAAAACACTGAAAGGCAAAAGCGGCCAGGCTGGCTCATCTCAAAGAAATCACATAGAAAGGTATTTGCACATTAGGAGGACTAGATACTTATTTTTATTTTTATTGTAATGAAACCTCGGAGCTGGCTCCTGTTGGCCTGGGACATCCCTATCTGCTGTACCTGCTCCTCAACATTCCTGCCCCAGTCACTTTCTTTTAACCACATGCCAATAAATTCACCTTTGCAGCTCATTCCCACCTTGTGAAGGTAACTTCACAAGCCCCAGACCATGTGGGAGGAGCTAGTCCTACACCAGGTAATGGATATGTGAATGTGACAGCCATGTGATGTATATAGCATAGCAGGCCTGTGTTCATAACTGAAATCTAGCTTAGCTGCTCAGGAGTCTGAAACACTCTTGTGTGTCTTTTTGCTTTTTGAGTATGCACAGTCAGCTGGCAGATCCTGACCTTGGTGGATGCAAGGCATGGAAAATAAGGCTTAGCTGATCTTCTGTGGGACTTTGAAGAAAACATTCCCTGTTGTGATGAGACTGGCTTGTTTTTTACTGCATTAGGAAATGCTGTATTAGGATTTATTTTTTTATTTTCCTGTCCCTGGGGGAAGTGCAAGGTTGACTCACAGCGCTGTTTTTGTTGCAACCTCTCTGGTGAGTTTAAGTGGTGTGCTTTTCTGAGTAGAAAATCTTCAATGCCTGAGCTTTATTCTTTTTTATGATTTCCCACCTGCCATGTGGAGTGTAAAAAACTACAGAATTCACTTGGTGAATCCCGCAGTGTTTATAGATACTCTAGACAGAGAAGCAAGTAACTGTGTTGTCAAGAATAATTCCTCTTGTACTGGAATACTGCTAAACAGAAATGCCAATCTGTTCACCTACAATATAACGGGGAAGAAGAGAGAGAGAGAGATTCATAACAGTACAAAAAAAGTATTTCTAACAAGGTCTTTCAAAACCACCACCTGCCTTTTATTCATAGAAAAAGCTTTCTATGATTTATCAGCTCAGCCTTCAGTAGGATTTGCAACTTACTCCCCAATGCCAAGCCTACCATGCCATGTCTATTATCTAATGTGCACCATTAAGTTCAAGTAGACCCAGAAATAGAGGAATGCCATTTTGTAAAGTTGTTATTTGATTTATATCCCACCCTTTCTCCCAAAGGAACCCAACTGAAGTTCTTCTATTGCTGCATGTTTTCGTTTGTTACTCCATTGTTTCTGAATGACAGAGCATAGCCCATTGGTTTTAGCAAGTGGAAATACCTTGTGGTGAAGCCTACCATCCATCTTTATTAACTAATCCATATGTGTGTCAAAAATCTGTTTGGGTTTGTTTGGTTTTGCTTTTGCAGATGTCTGTATCTGAAGAAGCACCTGCAAGAATCAAAGTCTTCAAGTCTAAACAACTTGCTGCTTCAGTAAAATATATGTGGCTCTCATTCTCTCTGTAGGACTGAGTTATGATATTATACAGCATATAAAATCTGACCAATAGCCTTGTTAAGTATCCTTCCTGGTTTGAAATTCCATTACAGTGGTACCTCTGGTTACGAACTTGATTTGTTCCGGAGGCCCATTCTTAACCTGAAACCATTCTTAACCTGAGGTACCACTTTAGCTAATGGGGCCTCCCGCTGCCGCTGCACCACCAGCACGTGATTTCTGTTCTCATCCTCAGTTAAAGTTCTTAACCCGAGGTACTACTTCCGGGTTAATGGAGTCTGTAACCAAAGCGTTTGCAACCTGAGGTGTTTGTAACCCAAGGTATCACTGTATAGTTCTAGTTTTTTACCCTCTGACAAAAGGGTAAAAAGCATAGGTGTCTCCACCCATAAAATTAACCTGTGCCACAGTTATCATGTTAAGGCCAGAGGTCTTATTAGTCTCATTGGGATAATGGATGCTATCATGGCATCCCCAAGCACATTCCACATAATATTAAAATTTTCCGAGACAGGAAGTAGACCAGCTTATTAGTAGATAAAAAAGGCTGATATAGCAACAGTTGCTCTTACATGACATGACAGCAGCTCCTTTAATTTACAGTAGCGAATTAGAAGGTGAAGGAACTAGCAAGAGGGCCAGTCTTAGCACCCGAGAATATATGAGTAGAGAAGGTGCCGTGCTGCAGACATTTAGCCCTCAACACACCAAGGGTTATAGGAGCAACAACAGTGATATGTAGGGCCAGGGACTGTGCTTTCATTCTGTCCCCTCACAAGATAGCAACCACAGTGGGAGGACAAGGTAAGGAGGGCTAGAGAACCTGGTTATGGGTCAAGGCACACCTTATTTTCCTCTCTCAATCACCCTACGGCAGTATGAGATGATGAGTGTCAGAGTTCTACTTCACTGGCTATAACAAAGTTGATGGGATCAGTTTTCAGTGAAGGAATATTTTGGGTAGGAAATTATGGTTACAATCAGTGAAGTGGCAGCAGCTTTTCAGGTTTTCTGGTTGGCTCCTGGTTCAGTCATTGTCTGGTTACAAAACATAGAGAGCAAGCCTTTATTGCTACAAATACATATTTAAACATACATTCAGACCAATGTAATTTTGTTTCCCAAATTCCAATGTAAATTGTGGCTGCTTTCCAACCATATACAATTGATCCAACTTTACAACAGATCTATAAAAATGTAATCATAAAGATGATTTATAGTACTGCTTTCTTTTCTGCACAAGGAAAGAAGCAGGTTTACTTATTATTTATTGAAGTGACGAAAATTAGCCTAGACAACAGTCTATTAACTGCAAGGCAGAGGTTTGCTTTTCCCCCTTAAACTACATTATTGTAACATGAATTTGGCTCTTGTCATCGGTGCTGTATTAAAAATGGGCACCCTTGGAAATGAAATGCATTTTCATTTTAAGTGGGATATTTATCCATTTGTTTTATCTTTGCTTTATCACTATCATGACATGCCTTTTATAGATTTTTGCTTGGTTTTGGGGTTGATGAGAGCCTAAAGAGAGGTGGGCTGGATCAGACCAATGGTCCACCTCCTCTGGGCTTCTTCAACCTGGTGCCCTTCAGATGTTGTTGGATTTATGACTTGCATAATCTCTAATCTCTTGCCATGCTGGCTGGTGTTGATGAAAGTTGTCAGTCAAAATATCTGGAGGGCACCAGATTGGGAAAGACTGATTTTGTTAAGAATTCTGTTTCTCATGAGATAATTTCAAGTGTTTCTTCTGCACACAGGGATAACGTGTGGAGGGTGAAGCAGGATCACATCACCTGGATTCTGTCCCAATTGCCAGCTCCCCCCCCCCCCATTAAGCAAAAGAGGATTGTGTGTAATTGTTCCATATGAGCTGTCAGAAACCAGACTGAGGTTTACAGCTCTGAAGAGGAATGGTGGGAACCTCCCCCTCTTCCTGCTCCTGACCAGGTCCTCAAGCTGCTCAGGAACAGTGGAGCGGTATAGATTTAGAGAATTGGTTTGCAGAGGGACATAGTTCGGAAAACAACAGCTGAGCAGTGCTGAGTAGGGAACAGCCAGGAGAAGCAGAACAGGGGGAGAGAGAGATAAATAACTCCCCTTCGCTAGAAAGTGTCCAGCCTCTCTCTCCAAGAGCAAGGAGAGCTGATAAGGTTGCTACGCAGAAGGCTCTGTTGTTGCGAGATCAGGTTGCAAGAAGGGGGAAGTGACGGAGATGAATCGGCGGGGAAGTAGGAGGGAAGCTTCATTGGAAGCACCTTCACTCTGATAATGGCTGTGTTGTTCTTTTGTTGTGATCATAAAAGGTAAAGGGAACCCTGACCATTAGGTCCAGTCGTGGCTGACTCTGGAGTTGCGGCGCTCATCTCGCAGTGGCGTAGCGTGGGGGGTGCAGAGGGGGCCGGCCGCACCGGGCGCAACATCTGGGGGTTAGGGTTAGGGGGCACAAATCCATGGGTTAGGGGGCGCAAATCCACGGGTTAGGGGGCGCAAATTATTTGCCTTGTCCCGGGTGCTGACAACCCACGCTACACCACTGTCATCTCGCTTTATTGGCCGAGGGAGCCGGCATACAGCTTCCAGGTCATGTGGCCAGCATGACTAAGCCGCTTCTGGCGAACCAGAGTAGCACACGGAAACGCCATTTACCTTCCCACCAGAGCGGTACCTATTTATCTACTTGCACTTTGACGTGCTTTCGAACTGCTAGGTTGGCAGGAGCAGGGACTGAGCAACGGGAGCTCACCCCGTCATGGGGATTCAAACTGCCAGCCTTCTGATCGGCAAGTCCTAGGCTCTGTGGTTTAACCCACAGCACCACCCGCGTCCCGTTGTGATCATTAAACACTCTTAAACTGGTAAGGAACTCTAATTGCTTTGTTCTGCAGATGCACGGCCAAAGGAGGTGGGGAGGAAGCCGTTTCTCTAAAGCCTGACATGTGCTGAACCCCATACCATGCAGGATATCTATGTACAAACAACTGCTTATGTGTAGACATTCCTTTTCAGGCATCAGCATGCAATATGCGGAAGATGGGAGGCAGAGCTGGCATGACATTTGGGGTTAAGACCTTGTTACATCTTCCCTGTGTTATCCTTATCAGCACTGGGAGACTGCAGTGGCCAATAATGTTTCTAGGAAGTCACCAGCAGGGCATGAAAACCATGGTGCTCTTTCCCTCCCAGGTTTTCGCCCCCACTCTAGACACCAATATTCAGTGACATACTGATCCTGGAGGTTGCATATATCCATCATGACTTGTAGGGCTGGCAAAGATTCCTATCTGCAATTTTGGATAGGCACTGCTTGTCAGTAATAATAAGTCTGAAATGTTTCTTGTAGCAACCTTGACAATTGTATTTGGACTCTCCAGTGGCTCAGATAAATGCTTGCAAGTTTGGACCCATTGGGAGATAGTTCCCATTTCTTCCCAAGAAGGGCTGTGATGTTGATCTAATCTGAGCCTTGCAAAGCATCTCATTTAATGGAGAAGCAGTGGCCAGGTCGTCCGCCAAACATTACAGACATCCTAAGATTGTTCTGATCTAGGTAAAAATATGACTGTACATGAAATGAAAAGAGGAGTTAAAACAAGTTTTTAACGTAGTTTTGAGGACTTAGATATCTGAACTGGTTTGCTGTTCTTTTAATCAGAAGATTAAAAAACCAAAAAGAAATCTTATTTCCCTTTTACTTCAAATAAACAACATTCATATTTGGTTCAATTAAAAGAGGGATAGATCTTCAGCCTGGTTCTTCTTCTTATGTTCAGTTTGTTCCTGCTTTTATTAAAAGAGAAGGAAATGTCGCTTTTGTTCTGAGAACCTCCTTTTCTTTGTAGTAGGATCAAAGCAGTTTTGTATCTTCAGTTTTCCCCAAGTTTGCAGTCTCTAATGGTTACAACTTCTAGACTTCTGGTATCTACTTATTATGCATACAATTTCCTATAGTTCACAATTCTTTTGTAAGATAACAATGACTCTTAAATAACAAAATGTAACTAAACAAATGAATGATGTTGAGCATACAATGGAGCACAGCAGACAAAGAGCCCATGAAATTTCTGAATAGTCTTTAAGGGTATGATCCTAAGGAACTACTTTTGCTTGTGTTTAAAGGATGTATGAAAAGACAGGTATCTTCCTTGGCAGTACTTGCGATAGGAAATGTGCCATCTTCCTATACCTCCTTATTCATTAATTTAAATTAGTTTTTTTCTTGTCTTTTGAGTAACAAGCCCTCTTCCAATAAAAATGGACTTTTTGTGGCAAGGATGGTGATGGGAAAATGCACCAGAAAGTGTGGGATAGCTATTAATTATGGGGAAGCTGTACAATCTGCAGGCAAAGTAATCAGAATTAATGCTCAATGAAGAGTGGGCATTGTATAACTTCTGTGCATGCTGTCTTCAAACAGAGGAGAAAAAAATGCTCAATAAAGAGTTGTCCTCCATTTTAATAAGGCATCTTCTTCTACTCCAGATAAGATTTCTCTTCTTACGCAACGCTACTGAAGTACACAATTGTTAAAACTATATGAAATGGAAAACTATTTACATGAATCATTTACTGCTGAAAATAATGATATAGTAACAAAATCTGATGGGACATGTGCAAGCAACATCTTCCAAAAACAAAAAATGGACTGTAATGGCTTGGCTCTCCCACAGAAGCGAGACACCGGCAGTAATTATCTCAGGTTTATTGCTCAAACACATAAATCACTCCGGAGCTCCTTCACTCCGTGTCTGACTCCAAGTTAGCAGTTGTCGAGTCTAAACTCCGCCCCTTCCTCTTCTTCCAACAGAGGAAAAAACCCTTTCGCTTCTGCTCTTTTCCCCTCCTCTCACTGACCTTTTCGCGCCTTCGAGTTTTTGGGCTAGCTATTCCCGGCCTCTCCCCTTCTATCTCTGAGCTATCTTCTGCTTGCTCTCTGAAGTTTTCTGATGCTATGCCACTCAGCTTCCCCTCCTCCCTCTCACATTCCAGTTCACATTCCAGTGTCCTTATCTCCCTTGGCTTGCTTAGATTTCCAGCTTCTGTCAGCTCCAGAACGAAGTTGACATGGACCCACATGGACCCACATTCCCCTCTCCCCCAATAATGCTACAACAGAAATGAAGGGCTTTTGCTGCCACTCTTCTTGCCTGCCTTATTGCACACATCCCAGTTTGGGATGTGATCAGTGGCATGTGGTGAATTTTTTAGTAGGGGAACAGTTAGGGCCAGAGGTGCCGGCTTGCAAGAGTGATTGTGAAGGGGTGGGCGGATGACATCACAATGTCCTGACGTCACGCACATGAGCATCACGCCTCCCTCCCTAAACCGGGCAGAACTTTCCCGGGCTTTGAGAAGGATGTGTCAGGGGAACATTTAAGGGAGTAGACTAATCCCGCCACCCAGTCCACTGAAAGAATGCCACTGGATGTGATCTTGCCATCAAAAAGAAGGGCTCATCACACCTCCATTTGCCCTGCTGCTTTCCCCTGGGTAAACCTAATCTTCAGCGCTGAATCCGTACATGTCAGGTTTTTCGTGAATTGCCATCAGTTCCGATTTATCGTTAAAGAGTGGATTTTCTGAGGGAAAGCTGCCTAGCAAAGGCCAAAAGTGCTCAGACCCCTGCCTAGAAAGTATGGGAGAAGTGGGAAACTACCCAGACATGAGCTGTCTAGGGGTGCGACAAGTGGAAGTGTGGACGAACCCGAAGTTAGGAAGATTAAAAGTGAAGCCTGAATTAAATTCAGGATGAAGTTGAGAAGTGACAGGTTAAATGAAATCAGTAACAGAAATGGGAAGGACATGCAAAGGAAAAGTTCACGGAGAGAAGTGTCCAGGGTTTGTTAATGACATGAAACAGATAAAAAACCTGGAACAGCAAGTGTGACTCCATGAAGCAACCTGTAAAATGTGGCTTTTTAAAAAAAAGTGGTTGCACTCCAATGTATATAACGTGTATAATAATAACAGTAGTAATATAATAATAATGGTAAAAAGGCCATGTTTCAGGGATTGTGTAAAAGAAAGTCAAAGAGACAGTTCAGAAGTTTGGTTTTCTAGGGGACTATAGAATGATAGGCTAACCAACATTAGCATCAGCTTCTAATAACTAATTTTCTTTGTTAACAAGAGTTACCAAGATGACTACAGCTCTGGATATAAGATAACAAAGCATTAATCTTCCTTAAATATTTTTTTTCATGCTCTTTTTATGATTTTTCAGTGGGCAGGCAGCCTCATAAAATGTTGGAACAACTGTTCCAGAAAACAACCATGTCAAGAAAATAACAGTGGACTCAGCTTTGGTTCCAGGCATGAAATTTTTAAATGGGCTATGTGAAATAGCAGCAGAGTGACTTGGGTCCACAAAAGGCCTCTGAATTGTATTTAAGGACTGCAGAACCGTTTGTGTAGAGCCGAAATTCCTGAAAGCTGCTTACAGAGTGGGAAAACTCTATGCATTGCAGGCATAAATTAGAAAGAAGATGCTTGCCATTTTGTTTTCCTCAGCATTTTTTTTTAAGAGGAAGAAATGCTAAGAATGGCTTCTTGGAAGTTCCAAATCCATTTACTATGTGTTCATATTTTGCAAACATAATATGCCTTTGGAAAACGACACAACAATAACAGCAGAGTTGGGATTAAATCTCATAACAAACATAGTATTTTAATAAAAGTTCATCAAACTGCTTTTGGAAAATATTTATAGCAACATGGTTGAAAAATAAGAACAGTGATAAGGAAGGGACAGTAATATTGCTTTGCCACACTGGCACTGCCCATAGTACTTGAGCCTGGATTGGACTTGCTGTGATCATGTGATAGCAGTGAGACTGGTTTGGAATCCAATGGATCCCAAATTGCATGTTCAGTGGGCAGGACAGAGAGTGCCTCATGGATGGAGTGACAATTGTGTCACTCCAGTGGCTGCCGGGAGGCTGTCATAGCTGGGAGAGCTGAGTGGAGGGGCACTTCCATTCAGACTAACCCATGTACCCAGCCAGCACAATAATGCTTGGATTGCTCTGTAACTTTAGTAGTAGCCTGCTCTGGAAATAAGAGAAAAAGAATGGATGAGTTGAGGAAGGGAGGGGATTGTGTCTGTTGTTGGCAGCCATACAGTTTGTTGTTGTTGTTTAGTCGTTTAGTCATGTCCGACTCTTCGTGACCCCATGGACCAGAGCACGCCAGGCACTCCTGTCTTCCACTGCCTCCCGCAGTTTGGTCAAACTCATGCTGGTAGCTTCGAGAACACTGTCCAACCATCTCGTCCTCTGTTGTCCCCTTCTCCTTGTGCCCTCAATCTTTCCCAACATCAGGGTCTTTTCCAGGGAGTCTTCTCTTCTCATGAGGTGGCCAAAGTATTGGAGCCTCAGCTTCACGATCTGTCCTTCTAGTGAACACTCAGGGCTGATTTCCTTAAGAATGCCATACAGTTTACTACACTGTAAATAGGCAAACAACAACTAAACAAATTTATGAAGTTATCAGTAAATATTAATGGCCCAGTAGACCAGTCAAAACCCCTTTATTCCAACTACAGTACACTTCGGTTCCTATGCATCCAAATTGCTGCAAACACATTAGGTCAGAGGTCAGCAGCCTGTGGCCCATGTGCCACAAGGCACCCACGGAGGTTATTTAAATGGCCCATGAGCTGCCCCCGAACTGAGCCACCTGCTTGGTGAGTCCCTGTGCACTGTGCTAAACTGGCAGAGCGGGGACTCGCTTCCGCAGTGCCAGAAATCATGTCTGCGCAGACGCAATCCGGCCCACGGAGCAATCTCCACAGGAGTGAACCAGCCCAGGCGAGGCAAACCTTGCCAACCCCTGCATTGTGTGAATGGCAGAAAAGTTGCTTTAACCTGGTTCAAAAGACACTTATATTATTACAGAAGGGCCAGTAAAAGTTTTCATTTGTAATAAGAATGTATACTGCACAGCAGGGAGAACTTTAATTGTGCCGCTGCTCTCTGAAAAAGGTGCATACAGCTGAGGCATAGATGTGCGAGTCTCAACCATTTTATGGATTTAGAGTGTCCTCAGCTTCCTGCAATTTGCTGATTTTCTTTCTCCCTTCCTTTTTTGCCTTTCATCAAAATAAGAACTGGAATCCAGCATGAAGTCCTTGAACAAGGGAAAATACGTGGTTGGCCTTTAGGAAAACATTCTTTTCTACCTCTTATAATAACCTACTGGGAGGAACATGGGCTTTTAGGGAAATGTCACTGTGCTGTTGTAGTTGTTTCACTACTGAGCTGAATTATTTGCAGCGCTGTGTGGGTGCTTGCGTTCACCCTGTACCGGGGTCACTGGCCACTTATCACTGTGTGAGTCACTTTGAGTAATGGCAGAAGCAGTTTGTTTGCCTAAATGAAAATTTGCAAGGGCCCTCCTTAGAAAACACAGCAAGAGAATGCACCTCCCATTTTTTCTTTGCTTGATAGGTCTAGTGCTCTTTTTCTGGGGGGACACAGGGGTATGCACACTCGTAAACATTTTGTGAATCTAAGTTTGGCCTCATTGAGGGGCAGTATTTTAATATGAGTAGGAAAATGAGAGTACTCCTAAACATTTTTTTTAGAAAAAAAAGCACTGGATACATCTATATGAAACACTTTGCCATTATTGAAGAAAGTTGAGGAAAGAAGAAACACACACACATTTTCTGTCATGAAAACCAAAGGAGCACACCTAGTAAGTCATTCCATTATGTTTTGTTTCTTCAAAAGAGGCCCCACAGCTTAGCAATTTAACCTAAAACAGTGAATGTATCGTAATTCGTTATATTTTGCTATGCAAATGTTGGGTTATTTTCTATCTTCTGACGGACTGATAAACTATCAGTCTGAGAAAGTGTGTTCTCCCTCATGGAGAGCACAGGTTGCGGGCGGGGCTGACAAGACACCTCACTGTTACTAAGCAAATGGTTTGGCCATCCTTTAACAGGGGCGGGCTGTTACTGGGGAAATCTAGATGTTGCCATTTGTTGATTGACAGCCCTATTTGTTAAATACAATGCTTGCAGTGAGGAACTTCCTCTTTTCGCTGCTTACTTCGGATCACCCGCCCTCCCTTCCCTAATTTTAGGCTGTTTGCTTGACCTTGCTATGCAAACAATAATATTGATTTAATATTAATTTTTTAACTTTGCATAAAATGGTTTTCAAGGTGGCTTTCAAATTACAAACAAAACATATTATGCACAGCACCGTTACAAACAAAGCGAGAACTATAGAAGTCAGAAAATCAGAGCACTTCTTAAAAAGGGCAGAGAAGGCATCAATAAACCAAAGGAAACAGGAAAAACATGCAACTTCGCGCGGGGTGCGAATGTCAGAGCTGTCCCCGGACGGGGTCAGTTAGTGCTACAAATGCCTAAGCAACCACTCACATTGCTGTAATTTGAATAAAGTTGTGGCCAAAATTGTGCCAAAAACCTTAAACAAAAATTAAGTGTCAATTGTGTTTTTCTTTGGGGGGGGGGGTGTCTTGGGGACCTTGACGCGCAAACAATAATATTGATTTAATATTAATTTTTTAACTTTGCATAAAATGGTTTTCAAGGTGGCTTTCAAATTACAAACAAAACATATTATGCACAGCACCGTTACAAACAAAGCGAGAACTATAGAAGTCAGAAAATCAGAGCACTTCTTAAAAAGGGCAGAGAAGGCATCAATAAACCAAAGGAAACAGGAAAAACATGCAACCACTTAAAAACAAGCAAAACAACAGATGAAACAACATCTAGCTATTCAAAAGCCTAAGCAAACTAAGATGCTTTCCACCTGATGATAACTCATCAAAAACTCATGAGAGTTGGTACCAAGTGTAGTGACTAGACGTGAGGGCCTTTTATTGAATATAAAATGCATTTATTAGGGGCGGGCGGGGGGGAGAACCACACACAACATGTTAGGACAAGTTAGGCAAAATGTATACTTAAATGCTGATGAATGTTTATGATGAGTTGTTGTTTTTTCAAACTTGCAGACTAATTTGGAAATACAGTGGTACCTCTGGTTATGTACTTACTTCATTCTGGAGATCCGTTCTTAACCTGAATCTGTTCTTAACCTGAAGCACTACTTTAGCTAATGGGGCCTCCAGCTGCCGCCACGCCACTGGAGCACAATTTCTGTTCTCATCCTGAAACAAAGTTCTTAACCTGAGGTACTATTTCTGGGTTAGAGGAATCTGTAACCTGAAGCATATGTAACCTGAAGCGTATGTAATTTGAGGTACTACTGTATGGAGAACTGAACTTAAGAAAAGCAAAATAAGAAACTGATGGAAATTGACAGATCTGCCAATTCCTAGGTATTATACAACTCTGGCAAGCAAATGTCTGATATTCATTCCATTAGCTTCATTAGTATATGTCACAATGAAACAAGACCAAAACCCTTGCCTCGAGATCAGACCAAATTTTTAAAATCAGTGCTTCCAATATTGACAGATTCGTTTTACAAATAAAGATGTGCTATGAAAATGTAGACTTTGAACTGAAGTTCAAACCGACTATTGGGATTCCTTAAGGTCTGTACCTCTCTTTAAGAGAAGGAAACCTTTGTACTCAGTGCCACCCACTGTAAATATATTAACTGTAAATGACATATAATTTAGCTTCAAAAGTCATAACATATTTTCCTACCACTAGAGGGTCCTGATTCATGACTTTCTGCAATGTATATTAACAATATTGCCCTGGAGGTTCTGAATTTCTTATGCTTAGCTGATTAAAAAAAAATGACCTTCATTTCTCTAGCTGTGTTCTCTGCCTGAGGTACTAAGCAGAAATGTACACTCTAATGTTTGCATTATTAACATCTGTCTCGCAGCTATGATGCTTTGGAAAAATTAATTTGGATTAAATGTTTTCTTTACCCATCGCAGCTAGTAGATACAGAAAATAAGCCTTCCTTTTCAGTAAAAAACCTATTGAACAATTTCTTATTTTTGGCATGATTTTGATTTCGGTTGGATTGGTTCCTCACTTTCTTTATGTGAATTGAATAGAGCCCCCTCCTACCCTCCAAATATCTGTTATTGGGGATACAGTTGAGCCTTTAATGCTGTGTGTGGGGGGGGGTTCAAATGGAAAGGGAATTGGCAGAAATTGCCTCCATTTAAAGTGAATTGAGGCTATGTTCACTCTCTCTTAGATTTTATTGATACCATTCACATTAACACACCATACAGAAAAAGAAAATAAATTTCCATCACCGTCAAAGCAAAAATAAGAGAATGAATACATCACTTAATAACCTCCAAAATATAAAATAAAAGTGGTCTTTTTTTATCGACCAGACTTTCCGTCTATTCCTTATTACAGATTCTGTATTATTTGTTCACTGCCATTGCATGACTAGTTTTGTTCATATTTAATATCCTTTGATCCATTCATAGGTTTTACCACATTCTTAATACTGCTACTGAAATTATTTGAACACTGCGAATGACCTTAGACTACAATTATTATTTTTCAAATATATTTTAAAAACTTCTCATTTTGAGATAAATACCTGTTTCGGTTTATTTTTTATTTTTTATGACATGCTATCTAATTCTGCGTATTCAGCCAATTTTTGAATCCATTCTAATCTTGACGGGACTTTATCACTTTTCTAATTTACTGCAATGAGAACTCTTGCTGCTACCATAGCATATAAGAAGATCTCTTTAGGCTTTTTAGGAATATCTGAATCTGTGATTCTGAAAAGGAAAGCTTCTGGTTTTCTATTGAAAGATATCTTTAACATTTTTTTCAATTCTATGTGGATGTCCTCCCAAAACACCTTGATTTCTTTATGCTGCCACCACATATGGAATAGAGTACCTGGCTTTTCTTTACACCTCCAGCAGAGGCTATGTTCACACTCTCATTTACTGCGCACTCCTTGTGTTTCCAGTACTGGGTTTTTAATCCATGTCTGCATGGCCTTATGCAAAATGCACATGTATCCTGTTCTTTGTTGTAATATACTACTGTTTTTACTGTTACTCAAACCAACTTCACATCTATTGGAGTCCTTAAGCCATTGATTCTGCCTTGCAGGTAGCAATGATGAAGTAAGGAGAAGTCACAGCAGCAGCTTTTGATAAAGGTCGTGATGCGGTAGCTTCACTGAGGTAAAGTGAATCCAAAACCTGTAGTCAGCACGGGCATATGTACAAATATTAAGAGGAACCAAGAAACGCTAATTATGCTTAACCTACTTCACCAGGGTGTTGTGGGTATAAAATGGAGAGGGGAAAACCAAGTCTGCTCTTCGTAAGAGAAGTGAGATATAAATGTAATAAATAAAGTGGTACTTCGGGTTACAGACGCTTCAGGTTACAGACTCCGCTAACCCAGAAATAGTACCTCGGGTTAAGAACTTTGCTTCAGGATGAGAACATAAATCACAAGGCAGCAGCACGTTGGCAGTGGGAGGCTCCATTAGCTAAAGTGGTACCTCAGGTTAAGAACAATTTCAGGTTAAGAGGGGACCTCCAGAACGAATTAAGTTCTTAACCCAAGGTACCACTGTAACAGCATTCTATCTCACACTCGGAGGCTGCTTGCAATGCATTCAGGACCATGGCCAGAGGCAGAAGTGGTTCTGAATACCAATTTTCAGGAGGAGGGGAGAGTGCTATTTTGCTTGCATCCAGCTTGCAGGTTTCCCACAGGTATCTGGTTGGCCACTGTATGAAAAGGATTTTGGACTAGATGAGCCATTGGCCTGATCCTCTTCTTATGTTCTTAACATAGGGCATTGCCTTAGATAGGCCAGACTCTTTGTCCCTCTAGACTAGGCAGCAACCCTCCTGGGCAAAGCCCTTTCTTTTCTGCTGCTACCTTTTTCTTTTTCTTTTTAATTTAACCAAAGATGCCAGGGATTGAACTTTGAACTTTCTGTATGCACAACATGTGCTCTTGCCTTTAAAAAGAAAAGAAAAAGTGCTGTATCACTGAACTATGGCCGTTCCCCTGTTCATCTGAGATGCTGAAATTCATCACTCATATATTGGCTCTTTGCTTGGTTTAACAATCCCAGCATGTTTGAAATCTGCAGTGTTTCTTGTCAGAGAGGCATGAGACATGACATATACTCGCTTTTCAGCACCAGCGTGTTGCCCAGGCTGCTGCATGGCAGTAGCTAAGAAGCAGGCATGTGACATTTCTGTCAAGGCTTCCTTTGATAGCCAAATGCACTGCGATATGCTGTGAAACTCTCTTTCTTTCTCAGTCTCTCCCAGATTTTGAAGGAGTCCCTTTTCCTTTGTTCTTGTAAGCTTTGTGATGCAAAACAGTTCGTTCTATTCCCATCCAATTCAAATGTTTAAAAAGACTTTGATTGCAATTTCTTCTGTGTACCTTAGAAATCTTTCATTCCTGCTCCGTTTTCAGTGTGAATTGCCTTTTCTATTTGTTGAGTGAGTATGTACCTTTTTAAACCTACTTATCACCACGTATATTTCATTCAATGATTAAAAGCCCTTTTAGGTTAACCACTAAATTCTACCAATAGTTTGGACAACCACATAGACCTAGAGCACTACCAGACCAGTCAGTAGTCAGCAAAATAAATTTAAGTGGGGAACTTTGTGCAACTGATGTTCATTAAAGTACTCCATCACTGTGGTACAACAAATCTACCAAACAGAGCAAAACAAAATCTACTGAAAAGTGTGGGATGAATGGATGTTTAACAGGTAAATGTAGAACACTGTGCAAGCAAATGAGGATGAATGCTCATTGTTGTATAACCTCCTTGCACACTAAATACACTGAATGCTCATTCATAAAAAACAAGATATAGTCTAACCTCTGCATAACTGCTAATATTTGAAACATAAAAGATATAAAATTCCATAGAGTAATTCTTAAACCATGAGAAAAAAATGTCTGTATGTGGACTTTATTTAGAGTGGAAGATGAGAAAATCCCATAAATGTTTTGGGCAATGAGATCTATGCCATTCTTGCTTCTTTTTCTTTTTTTAAAAAAACACAAACCTCCTCATCTTACTAGAAATGAAATGCATTATCTATAGCAGTTAGTTGACAAAATTGTCCTAAGAATGTTGCTTTTTTATATAAATATATACCTGTCAATAGCAATAAAACAGTGTGGGTCACATGTTGATCATGAGATGAAGAGTTCTAGAGAGATCAAGGATCACCCTTGATCCTGAGATGAAGAGTTCTAGAGAATTCAAACGTTTCCACATTATTTTGTGATGGTTGCCCTAAAATGGATTAAATATTTTATACATTTTCCTAAATAAAAATATCAGTACACACAAGGGAGTTAGGCATATTTAAGTCACATAGATTCAACTGGAGAGATTGAACTCAATAACTATCTCAGATGTGAATCCTGGAAGACCTGCTCTCTGCCTTCTATGCCTTTTCTCACCTAACCTGGAAGGGCACCTGACTGACTCCATCTACAAAAAGCTGAGGCTGCTTAACAGAAACCTGGACTGGGGTGCTGTTTGTGGGATTTGTTGCTGTTGCTTTTTTGTATCTTTATTTTAAATCTTGCGATGTATGTGGAAATTGGTCAATTACTTAATGTTTTGACTACTTTTGTTATGTTTTGTTATGTATTTTTTCCCCATGTTGTAAGCCACTTTGGTCCTGGTTTGAACTGTGGAAAGGTGGCATACAAATAAAATTGTGCATGTAACTATTTTTAATAACTTTAATGATAATAAAGTGAAAAACTTAAATAACTTTTTATTTTCTATAGTTCACAATTAAAAAAAGAAAAACGGCATGCTGATAAATAGCTACCATGATCCATCCGAAAAGGTCAGGAGGCCCACTGAATTGACCTTGTTCACGTCTGGGACTGTTTAGTGTCACAGCTCTGAAAGTATGATCAATAAGTTAATACACTGCCTGGTAGGCGTTTGCAAATTGAAATACCAGTTTGTATTCACTCCTTTATCTCCCAAAGTTACCATAATAAGAAACTCTCCCATTAACCTGCCTTTATATTTTCCCTTCCTTTTTCTACTTTTTGATCAAATATATGATAATTTGTATAAGATAAAACAGAAAAGATACCGGAACGCTACCTAATCTGAATGCAAATTAGATTTTTCTAACTTAGAGGGCTTATCTTTTTATTACTATCTCAGGAAGCAGGGCAGTCTGGTCAGAGCCAGGGGCTAAATCAGAAATAACTTGACAACCCACTGATAATATGGCATTTTCGGAATATATTCTCTGCTCTAAGCCAAAGTAATGAAGTCTGAATCACAAATTGCACAAGTCAATCAGCTCAGGATTTTGTTTTTACAAGAAGCATTACAAGACTTCAAGAATACTGTCTCATCTAAAACAGGAGCTTTCATTTGGAAAGTCTATGGCACATGGTAAGTGCTATAGGCCAAAAGGCAGATTACAAGAAATTAGATCAGGAATAACTAGGACTTTCTTTTAAACATTCTACATGTAATCTTCCATCTCTCCTTTCCATCTTTTGTTCTTTTTTTAATCTCAAGGGGCTGTTCTCTTTAAAAGATTATCTGTCGGTCATTTGCCATGTCATATTTTCTACATGCAATTCTACATGGCAATTGGAAAATGTGCACACTTACTCCACATTTTAGGGAAATCTTAGATGCAGTCATGCCATTCCATGCAGACGGGAGGCAGATCAGGAGTACTGACCCCATATTGCTGGACACTTGACAGTGTAATTGAAAGAATGGCCTATACTGTAGCCTTCATGCCTTGCATGATGAATCTGCATATCCAGAACTCCAATGAACTGGCTCAAAAGCACCATGGACCTAGGCCTACCCAACTTCTAACTTTCACTGTAATAAATAAATTATAGAGAGAGAGAGAGTGTGCAATATGTTTGGTTTTTTTCCTTACATGAGCATCAGGCAGATGAAGCACGGCAATGTTATTTATGCCAGTTCGAAAACTGAATTGTCGTTTGTTATGTGGAATATGAAGAACAATGAAACAGGAGAAAACAATTTCTTTAATGAATACACATCTGGATGGAAACTGACATCATGTTACATTCTGATCTACCACTACCAGTGCCAGATTTACGTATAAGCTAAACAAGCTATAGCTTTGTGGGCCCCCAAAAAAATTAAAGGAAAAAAACAACTGGATGTACATTTCCAAAACATAAGATAAAAAACAAATAAAATAAAACCTACATCATACAGCAACAGTGTTTTGTGTTGTGTAAGTAATGTAATGTAATGTAAGTAATGGGCCCCTTCTGCTAGCTTGCTCCCTAAAATATCACTGGTTTGCTCATTTCTATATATAGGGTGCCTACATTCTGCATGTGCAAATGACTTTAGACGCCTATTAGGCCCATAAATTACCATATAGCATATATTCAACACAAAAAACAGCAACAATTTGTTGTTGACATAGGGCAGCTGGACATATGAAGGGCCCCATTACCTTCAGTAGCTTAGGGCTTCATCAGACCTAAATCTGGCCCTGACCACTACCACATCCCTGCATGTACCGATGCTGTTTACTCAGCCTTCCCATGTTGAGCAGTTCCTACCCATTGAATGTGAGTAGGACATTCTAGGATTCCCATTCACACAGAAGGTTTTACTTGCATTCAAGCAAACACAGGCCGGTAGCCCCCTTCTAACCAGTAGCTAAGAAATCAAAAGAGAAAGCACTTCAGTTGCTGAAGTGATGCTTTTGACGTTATTATATACACACAAAAACTCCTGTTTGCCTGCTTCCTCCCAAACACTCCTCCTTGACTGTTGCTCCAGATTATATCTCCCAAGCAAAGTATCTAATTAGCATCCTGGGGTATTGTCAGATGAAGCAACAGTGCAGTGTGTGTCATGTTCATTTCAAGAAACTGTTGAACCAGAAAATAATGGTATCAAATATTTGAACAAAAGGACAACATCAAAAGCGGCGTTTTCGTTCGTGTTTTGATGATTCTGCTTCCCTTCTTTTAACATTCTGCGTGTTCGCATTGTTTGTGCAATGTGATACATATAACATAAGGCGAATGTAGTATACAACATTTGTGAATCTGAATTCAGCTCTTCTGTCTATTAGGGGAATAAATAAAAGCCTAGTATTCATAAAAACATCCATAATTCTCAATTGACTTGCTGGGGCTGGGGTGTGTGTGCCTACTTTCAATTTATTTCCCATCACTGTAACCTTCTTGTCAAAGCATGTGGAGGTATTTTGGGGGCAAGAGAGAATTCTCAGCTTTCCCATTCATTTTCTGTTTCTATTTAATGCTCAAACTGTTGTGCAGTCTTGCATAATGAAGGCTTTTTTGTACATTTCTTGGCCTCTCTTCTTATCAATCCCCCCACTTCTGAAATATAGGCAGCAAGGTCTGCTTCACCATATGTAGACAGAATACAAATAATCCAGTCTTATCTTACAACAGCATCCATCTTTTCATTGCTAAACAGCAAGGAAATTTGTAAAGAACACACCACCGCTCTCATAATGTAGAATGACGATCGTATATAGCGGCATTATACAGAGGCATACTCACAAATCAGGCGACATAGTTCCTCAAAAAGGGAAAATTGAATTAGAGCAGCTAATCAATAGGTCAGCAAAAGGCGAGAATTAACACATCAGTTTAGGGGCCAAATGTCTACAGTAGCTGTCAAATGTAATAATGGATTGTAATATCACCCTTGAGACCTATTTTAATTATAGATTTTAGCAGCAGTGTTCAGACCATGATGACAAGTGTTTTGCTATTTCCATGGGAAAAAAGTGTGTTTGCACACATACACCCTGAACTGACTCCATTAGAATCCTTGACTTGCCACAATTAACTCTTGTCAAACTAAGTCACAAATATTATTACATACGGGTGAGATTTTTGTTGGCTTCCAGATATATGAGGCGTCCTGCAGTGGGAGGGGGATAATATACAAAGAATTGGAATAGACTTCATCAAAGTAGGAATGAACAGATATAAATTTCCCTAAACCTAGTGTTATTTTTCTAGGAAAAGAGGTGCCAGATCTCACCATGAATGCCTCCCTTGTTCTTTTATAATGGCAATGGTGCCCACCTGAGAGGTGCTGGAACTGAGTATCGGTGAGTTCCAGCAGAAAAATGCCTTGCCTAACCCATATCATCATGTCTTTACAAAACATAGAATTTCTGTACTTGTGTACCCACACAAAAGATACCAGATGCATGAGAGGGACCTTTTCCTAACCTAATTGTCCTTGGGATTGTGGATGGATCGTTACCATTCCACAATATTTATAATTTTGAGATTTGCCCTCTTGTCTCATCTTGGATTAGCTTGAAGAAATGGACTTGAAACTGAAACTTTTGGGAGGGTGGGAATACAGATGAATACATCATCGGCATTTTAACTCATAGGCATATGTAACCATCCAGCAGCAACCACAGTCTGAATGAATGAAGGAGGGTATGTTGATGGGCTCCTTGACATGATTGACCATTTGCTACTGTTGTTGCTGTGGTACATGTCTTTGTTACAGATTATTCTAAACAGCACAGGCTGTGATTAGGGCTTGGTCTAGTTCCCCTCAACGATTAATTCATAAATCAATTCTGTTTCACCTCAACATTTGTAACAAAAAAAGTGCAAAATGTTCAACTCCCATTTAGCTGTTCTATGATTAATCACCTGCCTGACAAAACTCAAGAAAGTAGAATCAGGGACAGCTACTGCCTTTGCTTCTGCCAAACTGGCATTTCAAGTTGTTGATATTTACTGACTTTTCTCTCAGCTAAATAAATCTAGGGGAGCTTTGCGTATATGTGAGAAATTCAAAAAGCTGAGTTACAGTTTTCATTGGCCCACTCTAGATGTTGGCGTACCAACACACACTTCTTATTTCCTTTCTAAATATGTCTTCGAGAAAACAGAATACTGCATAATGAGTTGTATACAGTGCTGTACCAGTGGGGTTCCACTGGTGCAACAGGACTTCCATTTACTCTGTTCCATGTCCACCCTCCAAAATCCGCTCCAGATGGTCCCACAACCTTCCAGAGCTGATTTGAGAGTGTGAAGGGGGCTGGAGGTGGCAGATGAGGAAGCTTTGTTGCACAAATAAATATTTTTTATACAGGAAGAGCTGCAGCATTGGATACAGTCCAATATATTGATATATTTTATATTGTATGGGATATGGTTCCAGTGCCTAGTGCCTATTTATTTTATTTATTTCAGCTATTTACATACCGCTTAATCGCCGGAATTTCTAAGAAAAAGTCTTCAGAAAAGGCTCTCTACAGCAGCCCGTCAAGAAATAATAACTAAATGGTTTCAGGTGCTGTGTGCTGAATAATGGTATAGCTATTAATATTTACCTGTTTGTTTTTTCAATCTGAGCATTAAAATGCAGCCCTCGTATTTTTAATGGAATGCTTCTGAAACCTATGAGGTAATATTTTGATGTCAATTAAGCTGAAGCAAACAGATTGGTTTTAACACTCAATGACAGTCTTTTATGGACTCTAATTTTTTTCATAGACCACTTAGCTATAAATAATGCATGCAAATAGCAATTAGGCCATTTCCTGGTTTTATGTGGGTAGGCTTTAATGCCTGTGTGGCATAAAATCTTTTAAAGCACTAAAATACACCATTTTGAGTGCATATCTTGAATAGACCTACTGCACAACTTTTAAAATATACCACATGGCTTTAGAATGGAGAAAGGAAAGTAGACGTCTGATGATTAGCTACTAAAAATGAAAGAGAAATTAGATAGATAGATGGTAGATAGATGATAGATGATAGATGATAGAGATGATAGATAGATAGATAGATAGATAGATAGATAGATAGATATAGATAGATAATAGATAGATGATAGATAGATATAGATAGATAGATATAGATATTGTAAGTAATGTTACTTAATGATCCACCATATTGGAGATCTTGATTGTAGTCCAGGTTCACTGGATTCATTTCCATTCCGGACGTGGGACAGATAAGTAGCAATTTCCTCACCCATTTCTGTTTTTGTCAGAATTCTCCAACATGCCTAGTACAAGGCTCAGGATTGCCTTCTCCCTCACATGCTTCTATAATATTAGCTATGGATTTTGTTCATGGGGGCATTCAAAGCCACAGTCTCCTCTTCCCTCAATCTGAAGTGGTACACTCGGTGTTTCCCCTTTTAGAGCTCAGCAGATAAGAGGATAAGGACCAAAGTCAAATTTGTTTGCTCTTTCTGTCATTGCTCTGACTCTACCTACTGTTGTCTCCCTGTCTTTCACACCACAATTCCCAATGGACACTATCCATCACTGTACACAATAAAATATTTTACCTAGCACCTACTGCTTAAAAGTGCTTAATGCTGATGAAACATTCCATTCCCAATGGGTTCTCCAGAAATTGGTCCACCTACTTGATTACATTATTCACAATACAGGCGGCATTAGTATGTCATAAATAGTGCAGACCTAAGTTTAGCCAATTTATATGTATATATCCATGTCTAGACTTTGCCTGCAACTCTATCCCCCCCCTTTTTTTTTAGTTCTGGTGGATGAATGTTCTTTAAGCAGAAAGAATACCATTGGCGAATCTATATTATTAACACTGTACCCAAGTACTTGAGCATTATGTCCAGCTCACACACAGTGCAATGTTCGCATGCTCTAGCCCAGGATCTCCAGCAGTTTTTGGACTACAACTCCCATCATCTCTAGCTAGCAGGACCAGTGTACAGGGATGATGGGAGCTGTAGCCCGAAAACAGCTGGAGACCTAAGTTGGGGAAATCCTGTTCTAGTCCAACAAGGGAGTTTTCCCATCCTAGACCAACCTGCTGAAAAATATTCCTGCAATACAGCTGACAGTAGAAAATTGTTTCAGGCCTTGATAATTGGTAGAAACAATTCAGTCTTTCTTTTCTTTCTTTTGTGCTAAAGTGAGAAGGATGTACTTAGGAAAAATGTATTCAAGGACAGAAGGACAATGACAAGTGACTTTTCAGTAATATCTGAAAAGGGGATTCAGCATATGAAATGCTTGCGAGAATATTAATCAGGTTTGTTCTTATGCTTGTTCTTTTAAGCAAATTCATTATGCAGAGAAAGGGTTTGGCATAAGAAAATAGCAGCTTTGAAATACCTGGGCTAAGTATAGTGGAGGGAAATGAAACTAATAGGACCACTTTGAAGACTCCAAAAGAAGATCATTAAAAAAGGTCTGAGAGAATGCAAACTTGTGACAATGAGCACACAAGATGAAACGTGGAGGCATTTGGCACATTATTAATGTCAAAAATATTTTCCATTCACCTTTGTGACTCGAAACTCACTTTTAAATCTCAACTTCAGAAAAAAGAATGTGGAAAATGTAAATGTGCCTTTTAGTAATAATAATGAGGTACCGGTACTTTTGAACCAGTTTCGGGGCTTACTGTTGTGTATTGAACAGGAACAGTACAGGAACATAACAAATTTCAAAACTTGAGATCAGCCTGCAAACTTTACAAATCAGGAAACTTCAGTTTCATCTTCATTCCATCCCATTCTTAACTACAAATCATTGAACAATGGGGCAGACTGGATGTGATATGAGAGTTCTATGACTGAAGGTTTAAGTGGCTTTGAAAAGGCATTAGACAAATTCATGGCGGATAAGGATATCAAAAGCTTCCAGTTACAATGACAATGAACTGCCTCCACATTAAAAACATTCTGTCTCTGACCTCTAGCTGAGGAAGTACTTATTGCTTCCATGACCTGTCTGTGGGCTTCCTACAGACATCTGTTTGGTGTCAGAAATGAGCCAGCTCCTAGTGGAACTGTACAGCCTTGCTGCAGAAAAGAGAGGCTTAGATTTGACGCAGGCTGAGCAAAGAAGACAGCAGTTAGTGGTGACTCCTCCAGGCATTGGAATGCCAGGAACAACTGAGAGCAGGCTGGAACACTGCCAAAGCTCTCAGGAAGCTCAAACAGGCACAAACAGGCACAAAGAGGCAGCTGGAGCTAATCCAATGTCCAAAGAGTTGGCAAATGGGGGGGCTGCTAGATAGGAAGCAAAACAAGAGATGTAAGGGGTGAAGGTTCAATATACTCTGTAAGAACCGGAAAGAGTCTTCAGAAGGGTCATCTTGAATGATGATGCTGACGGCTGCATTACAGCCGTCCGGAGCTATCTGTTTGCTTTTGCAATAAATCCTTTTTAATTACCTATGGTTACTGTGTTATCAAGCTGGGAACTTGGATTACTGACAGTTGGCTATGGTGGATACAGGCTGTTGGTCTAGATAGTGCTTTGGTCTTATCCATCAAAACTCTTATTATGTCCTGATATATCCCTTCCCACCCTTGTCTAAAAAGCTGCATAATTAAGATGTATGCATGTTTCCACCTCTCTGGCTAATAGCAGCTTTGAGAAGGGAATTGCGTTGGGGAAATAGTGAAAAGACAAAAAGCTAAACACGTTTCCCCTCTGATTCATCTCTCTTGCTCTTATACCGCTTTCCTAGTCCTAAAGAATCCTGGGAGCTACAGTTTGTTAAGTGTGCTGGGAATTGTGGGTCTGTGGGGGTAGGCACTATTAACAAACAACATCTGGCTGGATTCTTTGGGGGAAGGCATGACTCTTGAAGTGACATATAAGCTCTTTAAATGTATGGCATGTATGTGACCACTGAAATCTCACATTGCGTCTAGCTTATGCACAGGATCCTATCTTGGCATCTATCTACAATATGGTTTGTTGGGGGGAACAATGCAGCTGAGGGAGGCCGAAGTGGAAAGTAACAGGAAGGAGAAGGGGAAAGCATCTCCTTCCCTTTGCACCTGAAAAATTATGTCTTATGTTACCGCCAAACGCTTAGTTAGGCTTTGGTATATATCACCATGGTGAGTTTTTGATGGCCATTTCTTCTATGTTTATAACCTGAGCTACATAAAATCTGCTGTGTAAGATTTCATGCATCATACTCTACAGTTCCTGCTGCCATCTTTATGTCTATGAATCATATATGAAATATTCTATTTAGGTCAGGGATGGGAAACCAGTGGGACTTCAGATATTTTTGGAATACAATAGTCAACCCTGACTATTGCCCAGCTGGGTGGGCTGATAGGGGCTGGAGTCCAACACCCCCTGAAAGGCCACAGGTTCCTGAGCTCTGTTTACCCATGAAAATAATGAAAATGCAGAAGTAAGAAAGTTGAACTAATGAACTGCAAAATGATGATGCTCTGGGCATTCAAGAATAGGGCTGGGAGATTGTAAGGTGTTATGTGAAAGGTGCTCAGAACCAGGACCACAGGTTTTCTCATTTCAATACTGGATGAAGGCCCAAACCTTATTTTTCTATATGTATCACAATAATTTTACATACAAATGATCTCAAAATAATCACATATTCCATAACTGAAAGTATTTCTATTAATCAATGATATTTCTTTTATGTTATCTGCATCATTTTGGAAACAAAACATTTATTTAGGCAAATTGCATTTTCCCCAATGTACTCATTGTACAATGTGCTGTACTTAAAACTGTCTTAACAGAACAAATTAAATACAGTTTCATTACAGTATCTGATTTCCACTTCATCCTCAGTCTTGCTTCACATTTTATTGTAATCTTTTTAAGGTTATTTTTTTAAGGATACAAAGTTTATAAATCGTTGCTGGGGGCATTGCCTAACTGTCTTATTGAAAAACAAAAAGTTCAAGTAATGACTGGTTAAGTGTTTTTATTGTGCTGCATTTAATTTAGGCTCTTCAGCTCCATCTTCTGGTTCAAGACTATCTGTGAAAAGAAGGTTGCTGAACAAAGCAGGGAAGGTAACCATTCAAAAGCTGTTATAAGTAGAATGGAGTTCTTTTGAAATTGGCACAACACTGAGGTGTGTTTTGCTGAAAGGGTTCTACTCAGTTTTCCCACCTTTTCTGTTCTGTATCACCTAATCTCATTTTAAAATATGTTACAGTATAGAAGAACTATCCTTGCCATCTGAAAACATATTTCCACTCGTGGCATTTGCCTACAAAATTATGGAAATTAGAAAATAAGAAGAGCCCTGTTAGTCAAATCAAAGGCCTGTCTATCGCAGCATCTTATTTTCCACAGTAGCCAACCATATCCCTAAGGGAAGGCTACAAGCAATAGCTCTTTTCCACTGTTGTTCCTTCATGGTTGGCATTCAGTCTGATATTCAAAATCTGTACTAGACAGGACCAGAAAACAAAGATCATACTGATGTGGACAGTTAGCTGATGAATTGATACAGGATGGGTGAGGGTTGTGGCATTTAGAAATTGCAGCCTACTTCACTTTGAGACGATGAAATATGGCTCCTATATTGCTCATACTATCATTTCATTTACAACAGTTCAGCACAACTGAATTTTGTCTAAAGTGAATTTTTTAAAAAATGTGTGGGGTGTGTGTGTGTGGAAATGCTACTTGGGTTAAAAATAAATCCCTCCAAGGGAAGTAAAAACTGTTTTGCACCATTTCTCTGAATAGTGCATTTTTTTTTTCTTGCCACTAGGTTCACCCAAACAGAATTTCAAGTCATATTTTTGGTAGTTCCCTAGTTTTCGCAACTATTGCATTGATTCTGAAGAGAAGCAAAAGAGTTTTGAGAAGATTCAATATTTTGTGTCAGTGTGTGGCATGCCCTGGTGTCAAAAGCATTAATTAGAACAACTTCTAAAATCTTAAACAATGGCATTAACACCCATCAGCATCCCCACAGTCTCCTGTTAAAGCTGGACAAGGTCATTCCAAGTGGTTTCTGCTTCCAAAGTATGCAGCAGTGAAGCACTCCAATACAAATCATTATTAATGGGCTGTGAACACTTGAAGCATTTTACATTGGCCACCTGTGGAGGATATGCCACTTTACTATAAACTAGGCAGATGAGAAAGAAACCTCCAAATTTGCAAGGTTTGTCGTTTTGTCGTGTCCGACTCTTTGTGACCCCATGGACCAGAGCACGCCAGGCACCTCTGTCTTCCATTGCCTCCCGCAGTTTGGTCAAACTCATGCTGGTAGCTTCGAGAACACTGTCCAACCATCTCATCCTCTGTCGTCCCCTTCTCCTTGTGCCCTCCATCTTTCCCAACATCAGGGTCTTTTCCAGGGAGTCTTCTCTTCTCATGAGGTGGCCAGAGTATTGGAGCCTCAGCTTCACGATCTGTCCTTCCAGTGAGCACTCAGGGCTGATTTCCTTAAGAATGGATAGGTTTGATTTGGATGGATAGGTTTGAATTTGCAAGGTATCAACCTTTATATTTTTTAAGACTGTTCTTGCATGTCTCAAGTTGTTTTCCTAGACTACAAAAATGGCACTGGCTATGTTCCACCTCCAGAGACATTATGCCTCTGAATAACAGTTGCTGAGAATACTGAATAGGCAGGGTGACATTGCTCTCTTATCAAGTTTGCAGACTTTTCATAGGCATCTGGTCAGGATGCTGGACTAAATGGGCCATTGGCCTGATCTAGCAAGGTCAATTTATGTTCATATCATGGTAAGCCATGAACCATTCCATCTGCACTGAATGGTTGCTCTAGGAAGAAGCAAAGCATGATTCTTGGTTTAGTATTATGCTTGAATCATCAGGGATCATGGTTTGTTTCCCTCCAAACAAACCATAATGCGTAGTGAAGGTTTCTTCTTGGTTTAGTGATCATGATTTGTTGGAGAAAAATGAACTATGATCCCTGAATTCAATGTTGCCAAAGACAATTGTGGTGGGTGGGTGGTCATTTCTGATTGTTGAAATATGTTTTCTCTTATACCTGTTGCGTTCTTAGAGTCCTCTTCATTTTCTAAATTGTTATCTTGGGGACAAGAGTATATTTTACACACACAAACTAACCATGCACAAGTGATTGAGCTTTATCATAAAATTGGCAGCATTTGCCAATAAGGCTGATTTCTTAGCAGTACGAGTTTTGTGGTTATGAAGCACACACACTCAAGCAGAGCAAATGCGAACATCTATATTTTACATTTATGTTGTATAAAAAATCCGAGGAAGAAATATAACGTGGACTACATTACTTACCTGCTTGCAGTATTTATAGGTCATCCTATTACAGAATATATTGGAGTGGGTGAAAAAAAAAATAAAACCCAGTAACAATAAGAGGATAAATCGAGCATAAAAACTCATGACTCTAGCAAAAAAAACAACTTAAAATTAAAAGGAAAGCCTGAAAGAATGAAAAAGTGTTTGTCTGATGCTGAAGCTGACACCAGAAAAGGTGCCAGGCTGAGCTCTCTGGGAAAAGCATTCGCCAACCAGCGTGCCAGTACCCGAAAGGCTTCTGTGCCCCATCTACCTACCACAAATCACTTAGCGAGGGCACTTGAAGAAGGTATTTCAAGAAGACCTCAGGGTCTAACTAGGCACATGTGAAGAGAAGTAGTTATTCAGGCCTTTCTTATATACTGAAAACAGGGTTCTTCCTTTTCTTTGCAAATGAAACTGAAGGCACACATTTTATCATATAACCTAACACTTCATCGGAATGTCAGGAACAAGAGAAACTGGTTCTGACGTCATATCTAGTCCTCCAGATGGCTATCTGCATGAGACTTCAGCAGATTTTCCCCACCTGGTGCCTTCCAGATATTGCTGGATTGCAATTTCCATCACCCTGTTGGCCATGTTGGCTGGGACTGATGGGAATTGGAATGCAACAATATATGGAGGGCTCCCTTTTGGGTACAGTTAGACTACAGTATGATAGGAAATAGTAATATAGGCAACTGACGAAACTATTGTATGATGCAGCATCATAAGCAAAATGAATTCAATCAGCATGTGCCTCAAATTGGAACATGAGATCAGCAAACAACCCTCTGCCGAGAGGTCTGACTCATTTTCATTTCTGTCAATATTTGAGAATTGGGTCCTAGATCAATTGATTGTTTGATAGCAAGGTGGCAGCAGACTCATGCTGTCTATGTGTCAATAAATGCTGACTGTTTCAGAGAAACTTTCTCCTAGCTATTGCAGTTATTGTTAAAGCAGTTTTCTAAAACGGTTGTCATTCCCATGTGGGTGCCCTCTCTGACTCCTTTTCTATTTAAAGAGAAAATTGAATTCTTGATGCCCTTCAGTTTTAGTACAGAGAAATTCTTGCCCTAATCTTGCTTTCAAGACCCTTGTAAATGGTACATGATGGTTCAAATCATGCTGTATGTCTCAGAACCTGTTCTTCTTCCAATGGCATTAAAAATCATGGCCATTTTGATTAATACCATATATACTCCAGCATCAGCAATAAAATGTTAATACCTCTACAATTTACTAATTCCATGCCAGCCCAGATTTATACTAATCTTACTTCAAATTCTGTTAAGCACTGAGAACACACAACAAACTGAGCTCCTTGATATTCTGATGCACACACAGAGTTCCACATAAGCAGAATCTATTCCATTCTCATGATTGACAGGGAACGGTATGCTTATGCAATGAGGAACTGTCAATTTAGGGTGATTATCTCTTGAAACAGCTAGAAGGAGCAGGAAATTTAATCGGACCTCTTGACACTAATTGAAAATTAGGACATAGCTTCTAACATTTCAAAGAGGGAAGATGCATGGCTGTATGCATATAACACCAGTGCAGCCACATGAATGATAACTGCTTGAAGTGCCCTTTGCAACATTATGCACTGTTGATGGCTCTTCTTTCCTCTGTGCAAAAGTCTGTGGTGCACTGCAAAGTGTAAAGCAATATCTTAACCATGAAAATGTAATGAGAATTCAGCTGGTTCTAAGTGAAAGAGGCTGTGTGTATATATACAAAAGTCGTCTTCAACAAGTCATGTTCTAATTCCTCATGGATAAGCAACAAAGAGCGACCTGTTGGAAGGCAACATAACAGCTTCAACCCAGCCAGCAAGCACCTTCTGCATGCATGAACTAGAAAAGTGTCTGGCGGCCATTTTTAAAAGCTGTTTCAATTAATAGCATTCATGAGAATTCTGGCTATTTTCTCATGCTCAGTTAAATAATATAGAAACAAATTTATTTATATACAGTTGATTTTCAACTGGGGGAAAAAATCACTTGAAACATTTCCTGACCTTTGAAACCAATGGCCCTTATTCCTCCATTCTAAAAATAAACAAATGGTTTAAGGGTGATAGATCGCTTCTTGTTACCCAGATGGTTTGCTGAAGTTATTTTAAATGTATGATTAGAAAAGCAGATGTTTGTGGTCACGACACAGTTTTATCCCCTCATTTTCACAATCCCTTTACTCTGCAGTGTGGGTTTCTTCTCAAGCATTTCACTGGGATAGTTTTCTGTTTATCTGATAGGTACTGATGAAAACAATGAAGTGATTAAAGTATGCATCCTTCTGTATAGGTATTCTGCATCAACACACGATGTGCATTTGGGTGACTCAGCAAATGATGTGTGAAAAGACTTGCTTAATAGGTCTGAGATACATGTGTGCAAAATAGGAGGCCTGAGCAAAATTGGCCTTTCAAAATTCTCCATGCTCTATGCGGGTAGAAAATCTGGAGGGGAGGGTGATACTGAATATTCTCTAGGGGAGAAGCAAAATTATCCAACAGTTCAAGTCTGACATCCACAAAAAGAATATTTTCAAAAATTTGTCAAAAATTGGAGCATTATTATTAAATTTGTACTATTGTTAGCTCATATTGGTGGATGAAGGAGCCAATGCAAGGACTGGCAGGAATAGAGATCAGGTTTCTTCAATCATATTAAATGAAATATAATGTTTCTTCAAACATATTGAAATAATATTTAATAATATTAAAACAGTTGTGCCTAAAATTCATGAATGGTAAAACCGGGAAGACTACTTCACCAAATATTCTCTGGAGGAGAGCGGAAATTTCCCAGCATTTTACAAGGAACTTGAATAAGGATATTTAAAACAACAACAACAACAACTACAACAACAACCCAGACCAACCCTATAACATACTACTGTAGTCCTCTTGTCTTCTGTTTGAAAGAGGGTGGCTTTTAAAATTATATTTGGGATTCCTGAAAAGGAAGCCTTCTTAATTTGGGGAAAATTGTAAATACTGCAGATCCATACTTGTGAATTCTGGTACCTCGGTAAGGGATTAATTGGATGAAAATCCTTAATATAAATGCAGCCCTCCCAGTCCCTCAATTTGAGGATTTTAACATCAATTTTGGGGGTAGAGTGGGGAAAACATATCCCTGATTTCATGCAGGCACATATGGTGTTTGTTGAAAACCAGTAAAAAGTCAGATGTAATGGATATCCAGAGTGGTTTCTTGAAAAGCGTATATTCACAGTTGTGAATATATCTCAAGCACAACAGGTTTCTAAACAGTTGTCATATCTCCATCAAAAGAGGTGAGGCGAGAGTGACCAGGCAAGATGCTGCACAGTTGATCCAGTTGCACAGAATGAGGCACCATTGTGTGCCTGATCCTTGAGCAATGCCAGAGTCATGCACCATAGTGAGCCAATTAGCATGTCGATACTGAACAATGTTAATATATAACAAGTGAGTCAATTATTTGATGGAGAACCCCTCCAGCACTGTGAATCTAATTTATGTGGCGCTGTGGGTTAAAGCCTCAGCGCCTAGGGCTTGCCAATCGAAAGGTCGGCGGTTCGAATCCCTGCGGCGGGGTGCGCTCCCGCTGCTCGGTCCCAGCGCCTGCCAACCTAGCAGTTCGAAAGCACCTCCGGGTGCAAGTAGATAAATAGGGACCGCTTACCAGCGGGAAGGTAAACGGCGTTTCCGTGTGCGGCTCTGGCTCGCCAGAGCAGCGATGTCACGCTGGCCACGTGACCCGGAAGTGTCTCCGGACAGCGCTGGCCCCTGGCCTCTTGAGTGAGATGGGCACACAACCCCAGAGTCTGTCAAGACTGGCCCGTATGGGCAGGGGTACCTTTACCTTTACCTTTTTAGTTTAGACAGTTTTAATTGTGGCAGATGCCAACAATACATCAATTTATAATAAGCTCCTCTTCAATTATATAGGGACAAAATCCATGACTGCTTCACCAAATTTCCTTCTATCTTTCATCCCTAATTAGATCCCCAGATCTATTTTCTCATTACTTTTTTTGTGAGTTTATCTTTAAATTTGAAGGAGTATCTCCACCTCCATCATTCAGCTGGGACACTGAGGTCCACTTCCAAGGGTCTTCTGGTGGTTACCTTACTGTGAGAAATAAAGTTACAGGGAACCAGGCAGAGGGCCTTCTCGGCAGTGGAATGCCCTCCATCAGATGTCAGGGTAGATAAATAATTACACAACTCTTAGAAAACATCTGAAGGGAGCACTGTTCAGAGAAGTTTTTAATGTCTGACATATTCTTCGTCTTTATATTTTGCTAGAAGATACTCAGAGTGGCTGGGGAAACCCAGCCAGATGGGAGGGATATAAACAATAAAATTGTTATTGTTATTGTTAGAGATAGCATATATTTTGTTAAAGGTTTCATCAGTAATACTTGCTTTTCAGAGGAAGTGAGAAATGTTATACCATTATTTCTCATGTGCCAGTCCAAAGAAATTAGAATAATAAGAAAATTCCACAGGTTGTGTGTGTGTGTGTGTGTGTGTGTGTGTGTGTGTGGTATAATAAATGTGAAACAGATTTTAATGCTGATTCTTGAGGCTAAACCTAAATAGCTTCTGGCTAATGTGATATCTAGACAAGAGTGAAGAATGGAGTCTAGGTTCAAAAACAGAATCAATAATAGTCTAGCTTCAAAAATAGACTCAGTAAGAACACCAACAAAGTCAGGGAGATTTCTTTCAGTGCTTGATATGAAGGTGAACCATATTCTAGGTTAGGAAAGCAGGAACTAGTGGTCTTCTAGATCCTGATGGGCTACAAATTTTCATCATCACTTACACTTGGTCATGCTGGCTGGGGCTGATGAGAGTTGGAGTCCAACAATATATGGCAGGTCACATATTCTCCACCCCTGTTCTAGGGCAAATATTACCTCATTTTTCAATTGGTGAACAATGGGCTACCCTAGGACACCGGCCCTGTTGTCCAGATCAAAGTAGTCATCTTAACAGATAACCTTGCCTCAAATTCCTCCCTCTGAGCTGAAAGGCAATGTCAGCAGGTGCCTCAGGCGAATGTTTGTCATTAAAGTGCAGTAAATTGTTAGATAGTCATGTATTTATTGATGCTGCTCTTGCTATATTTTTACTGCCTAGGGGAGGGGGGATGCTGTACCTCAAGGATCAAAACACCAAGTATCAAATGACTTGATTGGGAGAGAAGCAGATAGTACCATTCGTTCAGAAGCAAATTTTTGGGTGTGTGGCCAGTTCAATCGCACTGGGCATGGAGCCTTGGGGTGTGTCGTCAGGGGTGCTGCAACTATGATTTACAATGGCACATGAGAGGTGGAGGGGCTCCCCATTTTGGCATTGCACATAGCACCACTGAAATTTGAGACCCCAAGATCTGCCACTGAGTTGCTGTTCCCCTTTCAGAAACAACATATCTTGAGCCAGCCCTCCTGAAAGGCAGACAGCATGCCTTGTGTACCCCAGTTTCCTTTACTGGAAGCCTCATTGCCATTTGCACAGAGTACTGCAAATCCTGAGGATTTCCTTCTGAAAGGAATTAGTATCACAGTGAGTTATTAAGCACATATATATATATAGAGAGAGAGAGTGCAGTTGCTGAAGGAGGGTGAATGGGTTTTAGGTGCGATATTAGCCTGCCTGTGAACCGTTATCGAACAGACAGAGAAGAAAAGCATGTTTGCATAAATTATATTTATGTCATCCTTTTACATCCTAATAAAATAATTCGTTTCAAAGCAACATCACTCACTACCGGTAAATGATCAAAATATTGCTTAGGAGCCATTTTATTAGCTTATGCCAATGTTCTAAAAATAAAAGAATCATCAGGCGATTTAAATGTCATGCTTATATATCTTACAAAAATCCTTGATCAAGCATTCACTAGGCAGGCCAATATCTTCAATTAAACCATATGTTTCTTTAACCCACAAGCATAACTTAGTTTCATGCTGTCGTATCAACATATCAGAATAGCAAGCATAAGCAGGGGGCAAGGGAACAACACACAGTTTCAGTACTTTGAAGTAGGGATCCCTGCTATGCGGCATATCTACATTCATTTCTTCCATTTAGGACAATTTAAATGCTTGCTCTATGGTGGTTCCACCACTTAATGTTGACTGGCTGCAAGTTCTAAGCAATATCTCCCTGCAGGGAACAATGAAATGCAAAGACAGATCTTCAGACAAGTGTGCCTCGGTTTGGGGTAGGGGTAGAGGTAGCAGCTTGCATTACATTTGCCCAGAGATCTGTATGAGAAAACCTCAATTTTCTCATAATTTGCTAAGCAAGGAACTACTGAGCAAGAAAGATCAAGAGTGAAAATGAAGCATTTCTTTTTGCCTAGATATTACTATTTTCCAGTGGCTGAGCTATTTGTTTTAAACTTGGCTACTGTGATGACCTTATGAGCTTCAATGAATAAAATTACTTGGAAAAGCCTTCTTGCATTTTTCTATCAGAAAGGCACATCCAGGTTGTTTCTCTTTCACCAGAGACAGTTACCTAATCCTTTAGCTATAGATTTTCCTGCCAAATTCTTTCAGTACACTCTTTCCTTTAATCCCTTGTTATTTGTTTTCCCCAAAGACCAACAGCCAGGATCAAATAAAGCTTTATTTAATACTCTTCACTGCTCAGCTGGTGACTTAGAAAGGATAGCTGTGGAGCTTATGTCACATTAACCTCAACCAGAACCTCACAGAGAAGGGATTACATCTTGAAGACATGCTTTAATATTCTAAACCTGCTCCAACATAGCCAAGTGCCACTGTTGTTATTGTGTTCTGCCATCAAATTCACGAGGCACACTAAGAAGTAAACTCCCAAGTGTAATAAACTACCAGAGGTTAGGAAGAGGAGCGAAGATATATATCTGGTAATAGAGAAGAGCAATGGGATACTTCCCAACAGGTTTCAGAGGGCTTTGGGCCTGGTAGAACTTTGGGAGTATTTTGCAGCTCACTACATTACATGCAGGAAGTGTTTTCCTCCATCCATAGGAATGGATGACTTCCATGCACTCATCTGAAGGTTGGAACAGAGCCTCTGTGCATATAACTACAGCCCTATCTTATAAACAGGGGTGGCCTGTTCCATTTTGCCACCCAAGACAAAATTTGGGAATATGGGAATATGCCAGTCCCTGCCCCCCACACTGTGCCCCATCTTCCACCATCACCCTACCAAACCCCATGGTGGAGAAGATGAGGAGCAATGCTGTGCCCCAGTGTAGGTCCAGTCTTGGTTTCACAGAAAAGGTGAATTTGGGATTTGAGGACGAATCTGAAGGAAGAGGGAGAAGGGACATTGCAAAGGTATTCAGGGAAAGGATCGTTTCAGAAAGCAAAGGCTTTCTAGAGGAAGCTGAGTGTAAGCAGAGGAAGCTTACCATTAGGGATACAATGTAGAATTCGGGCAAGAATGTAATTGAAGCAATGCCTTTTGCAGCTTGAAAGATAGGAACTTTGTCCTAGATATTTAAGGAGGTGCAGAGACTTGAAAAAGAGTCAAAGAGAAGAGTGAATGATTTGGGCAGCAAAGTTCCAGCAGTGAAATGACACTGTGTGACAAAGGAAGGTGAGAAGGAAGACGCTTACTGCACAGAGAGGGCTACATTAGACAACCTTTCAGAGAAAGCCACCACACTGATCTCATAAGGAAGTTTTTTACCTCCCTAAAAAGCATGCAGCAGGTTTCCTTAACATAAATTACCAAATCTCAGAGCATTTCAAACTAAGGTGCTTTCCATCAGGGGATAGCTTCAGGATAAAAATACATGCATCACTAAATACATGAAACATATTTTAAAATATTATTAAAACATTTTATGTCAGTATTTAAGTGTTATAGCTGTAAGGCTGATTCAATTAAACTGTTGCCCTAGTGGGAGCTGACAGAATGTTCCCCACTAGTTTTCTTCCTCTCCTCCTGCAAGTTTTGGCATTTTGTGTGTGCTGGTGGTGGGGTTCCTAGTCTTCCCACACTGTTCTACATGGCATAGAAAGAGAGGAAAGTGCCTCTACACATCCAGACAGCTTTGGGCTGTCTTTCAGCCCTGTGCAACATGACGCCAGAACATCAGAAAAGTGTTAATGTATTGCTTAGGTAAATGGGTGGATCTTCCCTCTCTTCCAGTACTTTAAACCCAAAAGGCTATTCCACCTTCATGAGATCAACGCACAATGATGTATACAACCCTGACTGTACACTGGGAGAATCACACATGCACCCAAACCCTATTTCACATCCAAATTTCATATGTGTCCTCAGTTATTTGTAGACATTAAATCAAAGTTTGAACAGAATGATCTGCATTGAAAGAAGGTGTGGAGTAGGTTACAGGGCCACCCAGGTCAGGCCCCCATAATAATAATTTATTATTTATACGCCACTCATGTGGAGGGGAGAGAGGAAGGTCTGGAACTGGCAGAATCTGGCAAGGCTGAGGCCAACTCCACCCCAGAGTGTTCAAGGAAAGGGGTGTGGCTAATGCAAAAGGGGAATAAAAAGAGAGTTAAGTAACAGCAACTGAAGGAAGGCAGGCAGGCAGGCAAGCAGGCTGCTCTGTGTGTTTCATGATAGGATAATTATACAAAAATTAATTACATAATAAATCATAAAATTATCAAAAGTATCAAGACTACAGTGACATTTTATTTAACATATTGCTTATATGAAATACCTGTGCTTCATGCAATATTCAGAGAAGCTAAAGAAGAAGAAGAAGAAGAGTTTGGAATTGATATTCTGCTTTATTACTACCCGAAGGAGTCTCAAAGCGGCTAACAATCTCCTTTCCTTTCCTCCCCCACAACAAACACTCTGTGAAGTGAGTGAGGCTGAGAGACTTCAGAGAAGTGTGACTAGCCCAAGGTCACCCAGTAGCTGCATGTGGAGAAGCGGGGACGCGAACCCGGTTCACCAGATTACGAGTCCACCACTGTTAACCACTACACCACACTGGCTCTCAATTTAGATATTAAACTTGCCTTATAGTCACGAGATAACACTTCTTAGCCAACAGATATGTCAAGCTTAGCCTTAAGAACTGGAAGGCACTAGAGAAGATGTTAAACCTATTAGGAGAGTCCTCCTCTCGTGTAGGACCCTGGCAGAGACACACACCCGGCTGGCATGTTCTCTCCCTCCTGGATGATCGTT
This sequence comes from Podarcis cretensis, assembly GCF_951804945.1. NCBI lineage: Eukaryota > Metazoa > Chordata > Lepidosauria > Squamata > Lacertidae > Podarcis > Podarcis cretensis. The sequence continues at coordinate 28,264,795 of NC_137178.1, forward strand.
TGGGAGCTTCAGAAGCTTTCTTCAGCCTGAACATCACAGCGACTGATGCCAAAAGGCATCAGCACACTTAAGGATCCGCAGAGTATTCGCAGTTTGCATAACAGAACCAATAGCACAGCATTTTGGCTAATCTACTTTACAGTCATACCTCTTGTTACATTTGCTTCAGGTTAAATCTTTTCAGGTTGCGTCCCAGAAGTACCGGAAAGGGTTACTTACAGGTTTCGTTGCTTGCGCATGCCGGACACTCAAAATGATGCCACGCGCATGCGCAGACGTGGGTTGCATTCTGCTCATGTTGCGAACGGGGCTCCAGAACAGATCCCGTTCGCAACCAGAGGTACCACTGTATTTATATATAATACACTCGGAGTGTTCTGACTTAGCTCCTGCCTCTTTCTCATCAGACAGCAAAGAGAGAAAGAACAAAGGACAATAGTTCCACTTTATGGAACACAGCAACACAAACATCCTGTCTCCGTCACTTCCCACACTGTGGAATGAAAACATACACTGTCATGTGATAGACAACAATCCCATGACTGCAAACACGGAGCAGGAATCCTAACAAAACCAACATCTAGGGATTGGCCATGACCTTTGAAGCTTTCACTGAAACCACTGTTCCTTACCTAAGAGTGGTATTTCAGTGTTTCCCACCTGAAGTCACTAGTTATTTAAGGCTAGCTTTACTCAAGGTTTCTATGCATTACAAATTGCATTAGAGTTTTCAAATCAGGCAACACAGGATGTTAGCATGGGTCTTTTATTAATTTTTTGATTAGTAGTTACTTGTCACCAGCCAAAATTGCGTCACACTCAACTTTACAGAGCAGAATAAGAAATAGAGACTGAGCTTTTTTGAGTGTAGTCCTGCACTTCATGAATTGCTTTTTAATTCTGTTTTATTTCATATGGTCTTTTTAAAACATATGCACATTAAATACATTTCTTATTGAAAGGCTGTACCAGATCTCTGACCAAAAAATAAATAAAAATGGAACAGCAGGCCTGAACATGTGGATGTATCCTTTTTCACCACTGCCTGCAGACACTCATGAATTATTTCTCCTTAGTTAGTTTTCCCTTCCAGACATACCGTAGCTGTTCACTTAAGTAACTATCAAGGATATAGAACCAGCTTCACTGGAACTACTAACTCTCTACTGACCTTCTCTCTCCTCCCCCCTCCCTCTGATTTTGCCCCCTCTATATTTTTGCATTTTCCTTTCCTCTGCTGAATTCCAAACCTACAGGATATTGCAACTGAAAAGTCTGTATCTTAGAAAATACCACTGAAAGATATGCTAGTTGAACATAAATAGCTACGGTTCTCAAGCTATTGGCTCTGGAGTACTCCCACTAAACTCCAGAATTAGTTCTAATTCTGCATATATCACTATGTCTAAATAGTAAAATATTTGTACCAGAACTGTAAACAATTAATGTCCCTCAAAGCATCTCAAATCAATTAGAGACCATTTGCACACTAAACAGACAAAACACAGGACAAGAGTAGAAGGGAAACAGTAGAGGAGGTCATATATTTAAGGCCAGAATGAAGTAGTGTACTGCAAGCAGATATTTGTTTACTTATTTACCCCAACGTACATCATTTTTTACTTGTTTAATTTGCCATTTCACTGCCCATTCACCCAGATTGAAGACATCCATTCGGAGCTCCTTGCAATCCCTTTTTGTTTTAACCACCCTTGTATCATCAGCAAATTTAGCTGCCTCACTGCACACTCCTAATTCTAAATAGTTGATGAATATGTTGAAAAGCAAAGTCTCCAATGCAGTAACTGCTAAGAATAGCAAATATATCCGTGGCAGGAAATGGGAATGGGATGGAACAGAAGGTTTCCTAAAGAGGCCGGGGGCCTAATCTGCTCTGATTAGGGAGCCTGTGCTAACATGAAAAATCTGGGGTGGGTGTGTATGTGTGTGTGCCAGTTGTGTAGTTTCAGCCTTAACTGCAATCCTAGCAAATCAGCATCAAATCATAATTTGTAAATATGGTTTATAACAAGAGCTTAAACCACTATTTCCCACTTTGGACATAAGAGGAAGCTGAGTTTAGGAAACCCTGAAAAGGTGTGTGCATGTGTGTGGTCTTCTTATTCAAGTCTGAAAGTTTTAGATTTAGACATGAGAGTGAAAAAAGAAAAGAAGGAGGGTGTAGGAGAAAAGACATGAGTACGATACTCCAATAAACTGTGACTTCTTGAATCAAGACTATTGCAGCTGAACTGGGCCACAGAATGATGATTCCTATGTCTAGAGAATCTGTGGCAAAAGCAAATGAAAGAAAAAGAGGAGCAAAATGTGACTACCTTTCTCCTCTCTCTCATGATGTCAGGCTAGCCTTTCCTTTATGCTGTATAATATAATATAATATAATATAATATAATATAATATAATATAATATAATATAATATAATATAATAATATAATATAATATAATATAATATAATATAATATGCTGTATAAATGAAAATATGTGCTTGCTACCTAATGCTGTCTATGCTTTTCTTAAAAACAGTCTTTTAAGTATTTAACAAGGGCAGATTGCCCTAGAATGAAGGAAGAATGTTTCCTAAGCTGTCTGAAAAGTGGACTTAAAGCAATCACTTTAAAACACACATACACACACACACACACACACAGAGAGAGAGAGAGAGAGAGAGAGAGAGAGAGAGAGAGACCTATTTCATTATCTGAAACCACTCAGGCTATTTCATTCTGCACTTAAAGGGCATGCAAAATGAAGAAGGTGTTAATTTGGGTTTGGGTGATACAGAACTCTCCACCTGAGTTACAAGATTTCTTGTAGACTCTCACAGTACTAGTCCTCACAGTACTCCACCTCGAAGGGGTGGAAGAGCATGGGTGTAGAGTGGCCAAATACATCAGTGTGAAGAGAAAGTGTTAAGAAGCCCCCTCAACTGCCGTATTTCCATTCCTGACTGTGGCTCCTGGCTGCAGCTTAACAAAATGAAAAAGGAAAAAGAATTCACAGCTAAGGATGTGGGGGGGAATTAACGCAGGTCTCATTTGAAGCTGAATCGATTGAACTGGCACTTTCCAAAATGGCTATCATTCAAAATTAACACATATCAGTTTTTTCTATTCATCAATCAAACCATATTTCTAAAAATGTGTATATTAGAGGAAAGTGTTCATAAAAATGAATACATGCAAATTGCAGTATGTTAGGGAAATTGCTTGCTAAAGTATATACATTAGTCAAAATTGCATATAAAGATGTGCTTATTTAGGAGAAAGTCACACTAAAATGCCAATGAATTTTCATGAGGACATTTTGTTTTAATGTAATTTTCTGCAACATTTGGAGAACTGAATTTAAAACTGGAAAAATGATAAACCAGAATTGACAAGTCCTTCCATCCTTTGTCATAGGAATTAAATAATGTTATGAGTTTGTAGGTGCCAGACTCCCCTAAATTTTTAGGGAGTTAAACTGGATGCCAGACTCCTAATTCCTGAATCCAGCTTCTTGTGTTCAGGAGATTGCCTTGGAGATGGGCCATTAAGAGAACAAAGCAAATGTAATGAGCCATTAAAAAAGCAAGGAAAGGGGGGGGGGTTCTCCTCCAGTCCTGAGATGTGACCTAGAAGGGGGGGGGGGGGGAGAGAGTTGCACACTGGTAAAGGCAGCAAGCTGGAGAGAGGGTCAAACCACAATGGTTGATGTCTGTTTGAATTCAAGGATATGGTTATGGGAGAAACAAGACCTTCTTGGGGTGATTTTGACGTTGGCTCAGGTTGTTTATATGTGTAAATAAAGCATATATCATAAAGAAACCTAACTGGAACCCCTGGGATCTCACATCGCAACAATGAGTTACTCTGTAGAACTAGGTATTAAAGTAAGAAAAAACAACACCCAGAAGCACCATTTCATGTTTCAGGGAAGGGAGACAAGATTCAAAGGCAAGGTTCAAAGAAAGATTGTAAGTATGCAGGGTATTTTAAGAACATTTGTTGTAGCTATCTTAAAGAACCTCATACTTCAAAGTAGGGATGGACGGGTCAAACCTGTTTCAATTTTGCATGTGTACATTATGTGCTATTTCCATATCAATCTGTGAATCAGCAGTGTGGCATCTGAAAGATAATCACATCCCAATATCATCTGTGTATTGGTATGGGATTTGAAAATTATGCCAGCTCACTTAAAATGAGGGCAGAATAAAATTCTCCTCCACCCCTACTTCAGGGGAATAATCACATTCTGAAGTGAAAGGGGGACTGGCCCCTACCCACTTTAAAAGCACTGCTTCTCCCAATATGGAACACTAAGCAGCAATTTCTGAGTTTTCCAGTTGAACAGGACCCTTCCTCAGGCTAGATATGTAATTTAAAGAGAGGTGTGTGAGAGAAAGGGATGCTTCTACACCCAGCCTGAAGTTTTATTTCATCCTTAAGATGGTAGTGGATGGAACTTTTACAGTTTTGACTGGATGAGCAATGTGCCTTGAGCAAAGATAATATCCCACAGAGGCATGTTCAACAAAGAAGCAGCCTATCTGCTTCTATAATATTATCTTCTCTCTTTATTTATCCTTCATCTTCTGTGTCTCAAATGGTTTAGCAGAAGCCTAGCTTTGCTTAGCTGAGGGCTCATTAACTCTAAACTCTACATAGTTTTCTACTGCAAGCACTTTTATTCCATACTTCTGTTATTTGTGCTTAAACTGATTATGGCTGCCCTCATGGTATAATTAAACAAACAACTGTGGGATTGTTCAAAAGGCATTTATTATTTCCACTTTCTCCTCCTACTCAATGAACTTTTAAAGCAAGGAAAAAATAAGGTGATATCTAAATGCATTGCTCCCACTTTCTGTTTGTTCTCTCAATTTTATTTACTTCAGAAGGATAATTTTTCACATCCTGTTTCAAATAGTATTTTCCATTTTGAAGCTTATCTGCTGTGTCTCAACAGCACATCTGAAACATTCAGAAGTCTAGAAATCTAGCCCTTTATATTTTCTTGATGAAGCCACTGGAAGAATGATAAACATGATTTAAGAAGCTATACAGAGCATCAATATGTTTTGATAAGTCACATTCTGTGCATTTTGAACTGATTTAAAAGTATTTCATTTTCTCATAGAAAAGGGATGAGAATGCACAACAAACAAACAAGAGAAGCAGAGTTAGTGATATATTCCATTAGGTCTTAATCAAGTTGCTTTAAAACAAATGTTTTTTTAACAGGGAAGTAGTTAGACCACAGCTCCCCTCATCCCTGATCATTGGTCAAGCTGCCTTGCCAGGGGATGATGTGAGTTGCTATTTCAGCTAGAAACTGTAAGATTTTGACCAGCTTCTGCCCATCTGAAGCTGATGCAGGCTCTTCTTATCTTGAGCCCAAACAGAGTAGTCCACACAGCAGAAGGATAAGCAGTATGTGCCACATTCTTAACTTTATTTACACTTCTATGCTGAGAGAATCCAAACATGCATCTTGCCTCTGTGAGAGCACAGAAGCAACCCCTCTCGGAAACAAAGAACACTGAGAGAACAGTGAAAAACAGGAAACCAGTGAACGTCACATCCAGTCTCCCATTCCCATGGGAATCCAACAGTAACTTGGACTGTGGAATGCAAAACAATGTCTTGTGACTGCAGTTGCTGCTCAGTGAGGGAAATAGAAACCAACAGAAACACTATGGTTTTCAGAGCTCAGTCACTATTAAAAAAACCAACTTCCAAATTTTTGTTTTCCCCCAAAGCACCATGTATTCCAAATGGTAGGAATAGCTACAGCCAGAGTAGGTATCTAAAGCTGACAGCGTACCTGATGGTTATACGTAGCCCTATATCTTTGGCACTGCACTAGTTATAGTGATACTAAAACTAAAATTAACCTGTAGTTTAAGTGGTCTGAATAAAACCTCTTCTTCACTTGCATTTGCTGGTTCTTCCCCTCTGAACTTTCCTACTAAGCTTTCAGTGTAATGTAATTGGACAAACACTCTCATTCTCCCAGATACTAATGGAAGTGTGAGCAGGGAGGAATGCAGGAGGTGAATTTAGGTATACCCTAATGTAGTGCTGGTGCAAGATATGCTCCTCTCTGTTTATAAGAAGAGCCCCTGTTCTCACTGTGGCCGACCTGATGTCTATGGGAGGCATGCAAGCAGAAAAACCGCTCTCCTGCAATTTCGAGAAACTGGAATTCAAAAGCAAATTGCCTCTGACTGTGGAGCCAGACTATATCCAGTAGCCACTGAAGCAAAGAACAAGATGGAGCCCCTCCCCATTCCATCAATAGAAGCCAACTTCAGCATTAACGGAATCTTATTTCGATACTTGGGACGGGATAGCATCCTCCACCATGTCTTGAGGCAGCGGGTAATGTCAGAGGGCTTAGTACATGCTGTGACAACGAAAGACAATGACTGGGAGGTTGAGAAAGAGCCAAGGACTGTTGTTGCTAGCAGCAGCTGCCTTAGAAATAAGCACCTCTTTGGAAGAGGGCAAGATAGCAGTTAAGGAACAGGCAAGTGTCCTAGAGGCAAGTGTCCTAGATGTGTCCTAAATCCATGTGAATAAGTTCAAATTTGGCATCAGTATCAGCTGCCACAGGGACCAATCAGTGACATATATGTGGCAAATGTAAGGTACTAAATCTTTACAAGTGGAGGGCTGTCCAATATTTTTTTAAACAAAAAAACAAGTGTGTTCATTTACAGTGTGATCTGATGGTATGGAATAGGTGAGTTTTGAGCTATCCGGGCTGAGCTGGGCTCAGCCAGGATAACACCAGTGTGACTCCCTTATCCTGGCTCAACCAGGAATATACTAGCATAGCTCCCTCAATCCACCTGAGCCAGATCTATGCTGACTCAACTGAGGCTCAGCTGTAGAATTTACACCAGCATGAGTCCTCCAAAAGGGATGTTCTGGGGTTGGGGTTCAGGGATGCAACATGTAATGGAAAAACATAAACTTATTCCAAATCTATTTCCATTTAGTCACATAATCTGGCAAATCCAGCTGGCAAAAAGAGGCAATATATCTCAAGCTGGACTTTAAAGGCTTGTATTTCCTCTGCCAAACTTGGGCTAGCTTAGCAATCAGTAGCCCTGCTCCTGAACAGGTTTCAGAACAGGGGTAATTTCCCTTTCTATATTTAGGACTGTTCTGTTAGTGTGGAGCAAAACACTCTGTTTTCGGTGCTGTTCATCCATGCCTGGCCGCTGTGCTGTTAATGAATGCAAGATATTTTGATGCCTCTCTCGTGCTCTTTTGCATCTTCTGTTGCATCAATATTAAAAGCAAAAACTACTGTAGTAAGCATATGTTTTATGACTTCATATGACTATAATTCAACAAAGCCTACAATTAGAACTAAATCCCAATAATCTATCTCTAAAAATGGTCATTGCTTCATTCACTACTGCGAACCAGAAAGTAAATATTTTTTCTTTCCATATCTAAGCTTAATAGCTCTATTTCTGAATTTTATTCCCAATGCTCTTAGACGAAGAATAAATGATTTTTATGCAGAAATATAATACTGCGGCAACTGCTGCTGATTCTCCACAGACCGATAGAATTTCATGATCATTAACAATCAACAATAACCATCAACAATAAACATTTAATGATGAACATAAAGCTCTAAGCATTAGAAGACCAAGTAGACACAAAAGGAACACTGCTGTAAATCTTTCTATTGTACATGTAAGTAGACACATTTCTTTCTTTCTTTTTTTGCAGGACACTAAACAATAAGCACTGATAATCTTTTAATTACCACATCGTAGCTGTAAATGCCTTCATTCCAGGGAGCACATTTAGGGGACTTTTACTGTGAAGTCAGAATGCAAGCTTCTCTCTATAAGTAGCAGCATTCTAATTTTCACAAGTATACAATGAAAGTTATGCCATTCTGCAAGTTAAGCAAACAGGTCTAATTAAATATTTTGATTATTTTGTAGCAGAACATTTTTTTAAAATTCCTCCATTTTTCTTTGCCCCTATCTTCCCAACTCCATTCATGATCTTAATAACTGAAGTCATAATGGGTAGAAATTCAGCAGGTGGATCTATTTTTAATCTAGGATCTTAAATTATGGGGAATTGATCCTGTTGTCCTTCTGCAGCTATTTAAGAGACATAGCAGGGCCTTCATCTGGGGGAGAGGCAAACAAAGCAAAGCAAAAATGTTACAATTAGCAGTGCCTCTTAGAAAAGTCTCCGTGTCCTAGAAACAATTTCATCTATGCAGTGTCCTTCAAATATATACAGGGGCGGAGAAAGGCTGCTTCTAGATCTAATCAATACTGCACCATATCAAAAAGAGTATATATAACTTCTGTACAATACTTTTTGGTCAATACATGTGAAGGAGACTCTGTACTGATAAGGCTGATAGCTCTGGCGCATAAGGCAGGGAGATGCTATTTCAACAGAGAGTACAGTAAACAAACTAGATGCACCATAACAGGAAATATAGTCTGTCTGTGGTTAAGCCACAGTGAGAATGGAAGAGGAAACTGAGAGTAAGGACACTTAAAACATGAAATGAGATGTATTCCAATAAACATTTAGGAACTCTCTGGTACATTAGACTCAAGGACAGTACACATTGCAGGGCCTAAGGTATCGGACAAGGTGAGAAGGGAATGTTTTGGAGGGCAAATTTGATCCTGGTGAGTCGATCATTTTCATAAATGGAATACTAACAACTGTATAAAAAGGGCTGGCAATTTAAGCTCAGGGCAATCTTTTAACGAACTCTGATGGATTGTTACCAGTGCTTTTTTTCTGGCAGTATGCAACATTACACAGTACATACAGAGTACAGAAAAATGTATGGTGTCATTTAACCACCAATAATACTGGCACCTTTTCTTCTAGAAACAAAAGCACTGATCGTTACTATGCTGGGTTATCCACTGGGACAAGCTGATGGGTCACCTCTAGTAATAAAATGGCATGTCTTTGAAAGTGTAAGAAACTTTTGTTTTGTATTCTCTTTATATCCTTGTGTGAAGCTGTGTGCACTCTCAATAGTCTTTTGTTAATTTTTAACTCCATTGTATTGACTCTACAAACTTGAATGAATCCTCAGGGACCAGAGAAGGTGAATTTGGTAAGGTTGCTGTAGAATACTTCTACATCAAGACGTGGAACCAAACTAATAATAACAGAAAATAAAATCCTACACATAAATGCACAAAATCTGTATCATATATTCTCAACCATGCCAGGTGGTAGCTGTGATGTCAGATGACTGATGATATGTTGGAGTGGCTTTAAATAGCTATTGTAAGCTCATTGGCTGTAGCATTAACCTGCCGCATTAATGATTATTTTGGGAATGAAGGCTCAGCCTTCCCTTAATCCCCAATGAAACCATTGGGGAAAGGGATTGGACTCAGAATAAACTTCCTCTGCACCTAATTCTCTAGTGAAGTGACAGAGAGAATTGGGCTTACAGAAATTCACATCCCTTCAAGAATTAGTTGAAAGGAAGAAGTGTAAAGAGCAAGGCCCCTTAGCAACTCCTCCGTGCTTTTCCATCCATGCACAAATTATTGTAGGTTCCCACTCCTTTTGTTTACACCTTATGGTGCCTCCTTGTTCATCATATACTATTTAAGTATTATGAAGCAATATATATATATATATATATATATATATATATATATATATATATATAACAAAATGCCATTTTGTTCAAGGTATTTGGAATTCATTTCTCTTGCACTCACCTTTCATATAGCCTGCCAAAAATCCACTCGTATATACTGGTATGTCCTTTCCATACAAGGTATTCATTTAAGGGAGCTGTTTGCTGTAATGAGGTAAAAGCTTTGGACTCTCATATTCAACAAATACATTTCTGATGCAGACTTTGTGGATAGAGGAGGAGTGCCAGCTTGGCCACGCGACCATGGGTGCCCAAGGCCATGGGTGCCATGCAGTGTGTATGGCCCTGGCACTGAAACTTTGGGTGCCCAGCCCCTTCATGGGGAATTTTGTGGGTGCTTGGGCACCCAGGGCCCTTGGGAATTGGCACCTATGGGATACAGTGAGATCAATGGGACTTACTTCCATGAAAATGGGTATAGGACTATAGCCTTAAATGTAACTCCCTGAGCTAGAATACTATAAGATTTTTCTCTTGATAATGAGGATATCACAGATTCTCCATTCATTTCTTTGAAGGCTCACCTGGAGGTGGGACAGCTCTACTTTGCAGGAGCAAAGTGGGCCTGTTTGTGGAGCAGAAGCCACAGAGAATATATTTAAAATAGCATCTGCAGTAGGTACATGGTGGCTGTAAGATGTATAATGGCTCTATTTTGAGTATGTAGCAGAATTCAGGAATCTGTCCAAGTTTTCTGTAACCAGAGAGTCAGCCAAGATGAGAATATTTTCTATTCAGCAACTAGCCTTTCACCCTCTCTTTATCTCGCACACACACTTTTTTTAACAGGCAGAAACAGCAGGGTAATTTGTCAGGGCCTTCACCCTGGTGTTACAGTGTATACAGCATATCAGACTCTACATTCCTGCAGAGTCGATGGCCAGAACAAGTGTCATAAAACTCAGTAGCTTGCTGCACCGATAACTAGAGGGCTATGAACACCACGCTGAGAAAACCTGCATAAGGAATAATGTCATTACCTTAACATTGCAGGTTGGTTTAATTAGCAGTTTGCTCCAATTAATCCAGACTGAAAATTTTTGAGTAACTACCAAATGCTTTTTGAAACCTATTCTTGTGTGCTGGCAAGTAGTGCAGCAAATGGCCACATTCATGATATACAGTAGTTAACTTTGCACACAAAAAAGAAGAAGAAAAAAGATGTGCTATCATATTATGACACAGTATTCAGAAGAGGATAGTCTAGAAAAACAGGAAGTTTAGGAAGGAAGTTCATGTAGAAAAGGAACTATTACCACCAAAGAGGATACTTGTTCTTGAAAATGCCAATTCCAACACCATTATTATTATCATGACTCCAGAGTTCAGCCAGTGAACGTGGCAGACCCAAAAGTGTTATCAGCTAAGGAGATGAACAGGGTTCCTGGCTCAGTGCATGAACCCACAGAACCAGAGCCTGTAGAACTTAAGCCAAGAGCCTTATGGGCAGCTCTTCCTCAGCCTGGAAGTCTAAGTGCTTCCCAATCCAGCAGCACAAGGAACATACCAGGCAGAAGGACATAGATTGCAGTAGATGTGCCCTTATTCAGGACTCTTTAAAAGACTCCATTTCACCAAAAGGGTGCAGAGAATAGGAGAGGTAGACTGGAGTAGAGGCTCAAATGGCCACAGGTCACATTCAACACTTGTTGGAACAAATTGGTCACTTACTTAACCGTGCTCTGTAGGCTCCTCTGTAAGACTAGAAAAAGAGAATTGTATAATTCATGGTGGCCATATAGAAAGCCACTATACTACATCCATGTGAGGGATATCAGGCTAAAAACCTGAAGTGGTCCTTTCTCATAGGGGTTGCCAGGAGGTTTGCACTTTATTTGAAATGTTGCAAGGGAGGGGGATATATTTGGGATGCTGCAGTAACTTGCCAGGTGAAATCTTCTAACATGTTGTTCTGCTAGTGCAGAGAGTTATCCTAAACTCTCTTTATGTCTGATTGTATCCATTTTTCTTGGGAGATGGATGTAAAAGCTCTTGTTCAAGCTAAGTGGAGGAGGGGATTGACAATGCACAATTAGAATCATATCTGTATGAGAATGCCAGCCAATAGTGCATTACTCCCAATAGGATGCACATTCCAATGCACAGCCGCATCAAACCCTTGCACACTTAGTCAACATGCAAGCACCAGCCCACCACTGTAATGCTCATCATTATTTGCAACTGTTTTTCAGGGGCAATGGGGGGCAAGAAGTGGTGGTGAGACACTTCATCTCCTCAGCCCTTTGCTGTTCTCATTCTAAAGGGAGAAGGAAGGGGGAAAAACATGAATTGTGAGCAACCAGACATATCAGCTCTGTGGGTGACCTCTGGGCTCTTATTAGGAAGTAAGAAGCACACAAATTAAAAACTAATGCAACTTAAAGATGTTCAAAAGGTCCAGAATGGTTTACTTGTTCTAAACAATATTCTTTAAGCATATTATTAGGACCAAATGAGCCACGGAGCATTTACAACTTCTCTGATTAATTTTTTAAGAGGATTAAAATGCCTAGAAGGTTGAATGCCAACTTAATTGCCGTTGGTATCAGTGGGATTGAATGGGCTTAATGGCTGTCATTTGGTGATAGTTATTTAATTATTTATTTATAGAATGCCATCTGTGTACAATGTTGCTTTACATCATAGCATAAGCCAAAAACAGTTGCAGATCTCTGCCCCGAGGAACTTTCAGTCCAAAGGCCCATCTTGACTATACATCTAAAGCAGTATCATACCAGTTAAGCAGTCATGATTCCCCTCAGAGAATCATGGAAAGTGTAGTTTGTTAAAGATGCTGAGAGTTGTTAGGAGATCCCTGTTCCCAGGGAACTCTGGGAATTGTAGCTCAAATGCAATTAACAACAGCAATCCTACCCCTCCCAGTTGATCTGAAACTATATAGAAAGGGTGGGAAGAATGAGACAACTTTGGAATGAAACAGGAGTCTTGAAAAGAGCTTCCCCACCTGAGCTGTAAACCGAGAGCCAACTAGCAATTAAGGAGAAAGGATTAACATGCTACACCCCTCTTGCAAAGTAATTCCATTTCATTTTAATAAGTCTACTTTGGAGCAACAGATTTCAGGATAACAGTTCAGATCTTAACAAACTTCCCAATGTTTATTCAGGTAGGTAGCCGTGTTGGTCTGACGCAGTCAAAAGAAATTAAAAAAATTAAAAATTGTCCAGTAGCACCTTAGAGACCAACTAAGTTTGTTCTGGGTATAAGCTTTTATGTGTATGCATACTTCTTCAGATACACTGAAACAGAAGTCACCAGACCCTTATATATAGATTTGGATTACCGGTATTCCCAATCTCTGTTTTGTATGTGTGTTCAATATTGTTTATATTGGATCAAAGACTGGGCATAGTTCTGCATGCATAAATCTCATTGCTTTCAACGGTACTTGCACACATAATCAGGACTGAATACATTATTTCCTGAAATACAATGAATGTTGAATACTAAAGTTAACAACCGCTCATTGGGTTCACAGGGTAAATGTTTCCAGTCACTTTCCCAATTTACATTCATTCCATAGCCTTCAATAGAACAATTCTTAATTTACATAAAGCCAATTATTGGTTTCATTCTTTATTCTGTCATAATAAACTTATCCTGATAAAAGCAGGATATAGATATCATCTCTCCATTAAAATCCAAGGGAGTTGCAGTAAAATGAACTGTTCTAAAGCTCTCAATGAGGCCATGTTCTGTTATATTTTCAAGACTTAATTTAATGGCTTTTGTAGGCCTGTTAACTGCTCTGAAAGAGAAGTTAAAAGTTTGTATATAAAAGCTTTACTGTATGATTCTGTCACCTCTAGAAACAAAGGAAGCTGTCATATAGAACAGGTGTGAGGACTTTTGGCCTTCCAGATATTGCTGAACTGCAACTCCCATTGTCCTCAGCAAGCATGCCCTATATGGCCAGGGTTGGTTTTTTTAAAAATATATGTTTCTATTAAGATTTTTCATAAGTAACAATAGTACATTCAGTGTCTCCATTCAATTTGAGACATTTTTGTTGTATGCAATAATAATAATAATAATAATAATAATAATAATAATAATAATAATTTATTATTTGTACCCCGCCCATCTGGCTGGGTTTCCCCAGCCACTCTGGGCAGCTTCCACAGAGACCAAAAATACACTAAAATGTCACACATTAAAAACTTCCCTGAACAGGGCTGCCTTAAGATGTCTTCTGAATGTCAGGTAGTTGTTTCTCGCTTGGACATCTGATGGGAGGGCGTTCCACAGGGCGGGTGCCACTACCAAGAAGACCCTCTGCCTGGTTCCCTGTAGCTTTGCTTCTCGCAATGAGGGAACCGCCAGACAGCCCTCGGCTCTGGACCTCAGCTTCCGGGCAGAACGATGGGGGTAGAGATGCTCCTTCAGGTATACAATGTGGGGCAATGTGGGGCTGGGGAAGAAATAGAAGTGGGGAGATAGACTGGGGAAACAGAGAAGGAGAAGGGGGTGAGAGAGACAGTAAACTTTCATTCTTCACAGAGTATGAGTGGTACTTTTTTCTCAGCATTGTGTGGATAGGTGTCTTATTTTTGTTGGTGGAGTGAGAGATCAGAGGGCCCAGGGCATGCTTGGTTGCAGTTGACTGGTTGCAGTGTGTTTCGATGGGGTGTGTGGGGGGGTGTTGCTGGGTTAAGTCAGCCATACTGATTTGTCTGTTGTCAGGGAGATCAATCATTGTCTTGTTGGCTTGTCCCTATGTCCAGGGTTAATGGGAGCTGTAGTTCAGCAATATCTGAGGGACCAAAGGTTCTCCATACTATTATAGCAGGTCAGTCTTTTTGTCCATCTGGCCCAATATTGTCTCTTCTGTCAGGTAGAAGCTCTCCAAGGTCTGAGGCATAGGTATTCCCCAACACTTTGTCCCTGATTCTTTCTAAATATGTGATGCCAGGAACTGAACTGGAGGCCATCTACCTACAATGTCATACTACTGTGCAATGGTCCTTTCCATTTCCAGCTGCCACTGAAGCCCTAGCAACTTTATGTAAGAAATTAACCGGATCACGTTAACTATGTGCTTAATTTTATTGAGAAGTAATTAATTGTTTATGGTAACATTTATATTGAATTTTATCCTTAGCCAAGAATTATAGTCCCCAACTGCACATTATGTTATCTATGAATCCAGAATCAATGTACATTTGCCCACTTACTTACACCAGCTCATGCTGTGAACAGGTTATGTTGTCTCTTGTTAGTAAATGATTAAATTGTTGACTGGTTGAATTTTTAAATTGTCCTATTAAAAACACAAAAGGGAACCCTACTTGAACACAACAAAAGTCCATCAGTCCTCTCCTACAGTTGTTCCCCAGCAACTGATATTCAAGAAATATTCCTGAAACTATTCTGTATTAGGTTCTGAGCAGAGAAACAGTGCAAAGCTGGAGTCAATAAACTATGAGGGGTCAGGTATGAAACAACAATAGAAGTATAACTTCAATTAGTCAACACATCATAAAGCCATAAGATCCCTGATGAATCAGACCTAAGTACCCTGTTCAGCATCCTGTTATCATCATGGACAACCAGGTTATGTGGTGATTTTTTTAATTTATATACTGCTTAATTCCCAGATGCCTATGGAAAAGGTCAAAGGTAAAGATAAAGGACCCCTGGATGGTTAAGTCCTGTCAAAGACGACTATGGGGTTGTGGCACTCATCTCGCTTTCAGGCCGAGGGAGCCAGCGTTTATAAACAGACAGCTTTCTGGGTCATGTGACCAGCATGACTAGACAGCTTATGGTGCAATGGAACACCATGATGGGAAACCAGAGTGCATGGAAATTTCATTTACCTTCCCACCACATTTACCTTCCCACTTCATTTACCTATTTATCTACTTGTGCTGGTATGCTTTCCTACTCATAGGTTGACAGGAGCCGAGACAGAGCAACAGGAGCTCACCTTGTCATGCGGATTTGAAACACTAACCTTCTGATCGGCAAGCCCAAGAGGCTCAGTAGTTTAGACCACAGCGCCACCTGTGTCCCATGCCTATGAAAAGCCTGTAGGCAGCACCTGAGCATAACAATGCTTTCTCCACTTGAAGGTCCCAGCAATTTGTATTCGGAAGCATTATGCCTCTGATAATATAACACAGCCTTTTCCTCCATGATGATGGCCAGTACTACATATTGCAGGTGTGAATACTTTCATTTGTCCTTAATTCAGCTTTATTGGGTGACACATGACACTAATTTTTTGAAAAAGGGATGGAAACTCATCTCCGCCTACTTTCTCCACACTTTGCATCAGATTATACACCTCTATCATGGATCCCTTACTTGCCTTTTTTTCTAAACTAAAAAGCTTCAAATGTTGTAACCTTTCCTCATAAAGAGGGCACACCTGAGCCTTAAGGGGAAGCCTTGCATGCATAGATGCGGCACCTGAATAGGTAAGGATTGTACCCTTAGCATCTAGTGTAAGACCTGTAATTTAGTAAGACATGAGGTATAAAACACATATTTTTAACAGCACCTTAAAGACCTTAAACAAAATTATGATAACAAAAGCTTTTGTGGATAAGATGCATGAAAAACACATACACATGTATGTTTAAGTAGCATAATGCAAGGGAAATTAAAACTATTTGGTTATTTTTGTTAAGTTACAGTTACATGTTTTGAGGCTCTAAGCAGAGGTGGATGCTGGATGGCAGGATTGCTACTCATCCAGAGCCTTCTAAATTTTATAAATAACTAAATGAACATGTTAGCAATATACAGGCACAATATTCTTGGGTTTTCTGGTTTTCCTTTTTTATGGAGATATGAAACTCTACTGCATGTAAGTGCATAATAGCATAGTTGTATTTTTGGAATATTTACCTGGGAAATATGCTTTCAAAAAGAAAAATGTAGACATTTCTAATCTCCACAGAGTATGTGAATGGTAAGAAAACTGTTTGCTACCTCTCTGCCTTTCTTCCAGCAGTACGTTTTCATATCTTGACAGGTCTGTAAGTAATATCTTCTCGAAGCAATTGACCTGGGAGGCACAAGGGAGACAAAGAAATGCTACAAACACAGCCCTACGTGGTGTTATTGCATTGTAGCTTCCTACATTATTGATAATGTTCCATTTTGTCTGGTCCATAACAGTTTCTACACTCTGTTCCATACTTGATTGTTATTATCAATAGCTAGTTTTGAGGTCTGTGCAGCTTTTCAACTATATATATATATAGGAATATATTTGATTGGGTTAGTTCAGCCCCTATCAAATATCTGTATAAGCTAATGCAGCAAATTCTTTCTCTCTATTAGAATATGAACATTCAATGCAACATTTTATTTATTAATTGTACTTATATCTTTCTATCCATGGAGCTAAGGGCGGGATACTGGTGTTCTTATTTTAACTGCACAATAACACTGTGAAGTAGGTTCGGCTGAGAGGGAATGACTGGCTCAAGGCCATTCAATGAGCTTCATGACTGAGTATCTCCAGTACTAGAAGTATCTCTCTGTGTACTAGAAGTTCACTGAGGCAGTCATGACATTTAAGGGCCAGCATGTGTCTCACTTGATTACTCATCACTTGATGATTCACAACTGAAGTCTGGTTAATATGTTTTCTGCAGTGACGTTGAACTCACTTCTATGCAAATGGCAGCAATGTCTGATGTAACTCAGCCACATGGATTGGAAACACTGCCATGGGAAGTGATGACATCACCAGCCCATGGCAACATGATCAGGCTGCTTCAAACAATATCATCAAGGCACAGGAGGAGCGACATCACAGTAGATCTCATGCTGATCCTCCATGTAAGGTGTGAATTGATTCCCCTGACAAGTTTGTAAGACGTGTCCTTGCAATAGGTCTGAGATTATGTGCATATTGTTAAGAGGAGTGAGATCATGCCTTTCTCCTCCCCACTTCCAATGTGCTGGTTTATGAGTTAAGTCAAAGCTGTAAACAAAGTGATCCTGGGTTGAAAGTACAATTAGAAACACAAAACTCCTAAATTTGGGAGGAGTTTCTGGAGAAATGAAAAAGAGAAAATGTTGTCCATCTTTCACATTTTAGGGGGATTGGGAAAAGAAAATGATGGAGGAAATGGTAGCTGCTCATTCTGGTGAAATCAAACTGGTGTCTACCAGCCAAGAGTATCCGCAAATAGGGCTGTCATCTCACCTGATGGACATCATGTTTCTTTCCCTGTTTCTTTCCCCCTAAAAATGGTTCTCAGAGCAATCCTCTATCATGACACAGGGACATTCTAGGACAGGAAATGGTGGCTGATAATATCTGGGACATTTTGTGGAAATAAAAAGGAAAAGGAAAAGGACTCCTTGACTCCCCCCCCCCATTTTGTTGCAATGCTCTGTGAATATGGCTGTACAATTGGGAAGGGGGATTTTATCCCTGTGGTAGAAAAAGGTCTATAAACATATGGCTCTACAAATATAAGCTATGTTTGCAGATTTGGTTAAATTCATTTAGTTTACTACATTTATATCCTGCCTTTCTTTCATTGTGGAACCCAAAAGTTCCCAGGCAATTCACCCATCCAGACCGAGACCTGCTTTGCTTCACAGGCAGATTTCCTCCCTGGTAGACCACACACTCATTTTTATCCCAGAACATGCCATGTGAACCATGCTTGTGTTTCAGACAACTGATTTTTTAAATAATCTTTCAACTGGCAATCCAACACAGTTTCAGAAAAGCTTGAATCATCTCTTATCTTCCCCTCTTATGATGGAGGCATTGGCTACACTCCAGAGAAACTCAGGAGCATTCAGCAAACATGTTGTGAAGCCGTACTGGAGGTGGGGTGGAGGCACACGTTGCAGCAAGATTTCTGTATCTGTATAACACATGCTGAAAAACCATCTGTGTGTTGCTTTTGTTTGTCAGAAAACTAGTCTAGCACACCATTCTTCTATTTTTGTGGTTTTTAAAAATTGAAATATCTCTCGCTCATTCATATATATATATATATATATATATAAATAAAATGATTTCTCATTCTAGGAACAGTCACCAGTAGGGATGTAAAAAATCATTGCTTTCTTTTCTGCCTTGTATTTGTCACATGCAGCATTGTTTCTGTTCGCCTTCAGATGGTCTTCCACCAAAACCTACCTTATTCACCTTGTTGTCAGCAAAATGTTGCATGTCACATAATTAATTACATTGTGTAAATTATGGTGTAATTATGTTAGTCTACTCCAATCATTTCAATGCAAATGAAATAATGCAAATTGGGAGGGAAATGTAATCAATTACATATTGACTGTGGACTGAAAGCAGCAGCAGCAGCAGCAAACACCAATTGTATTTGCTAATTGATTTTTGTTCCAGACATTGGACGAATAAGCAATGCCTATTCTGCTTCCCTTATCTGCTTTCATTGGAATTCTCTAACATCCCTAGTCATCTGACTAAAACTTTTTCATGTACTTCAGCTAGCCATATTGATCTCTCTCTTCGCATTTGAACCAGGGCTGTAGTGACCAGAAGTTATAGTGGGTTGATGAGTACTTAAGCTACTAGAGACAAGTTTTATTATTGAGGGAGATGTGTTATTTGAGTTTATATATTCACAGGAAAAACTGGGGATCAAGTAGCAATACTGCAGCTGCCATTTGGGGTTGGCTGATGCGTTATACTGAACATAAGAAAGGATCTGAGTGATGCTGAAGGCTGTGTCCAGAATTTTAAGTATCAGTGGATGCTCATAAATTCAGAAGGCCAGCAGTTCAATCCCTGACATCTCTAAACATGACGAAGAGACACCGTTGTCTGAAATCCCATTGAGCCATTGCAAAGGCACCCTGGACAATACTGAGCTAGAAGGACCGGTGGCCTGTCTTAGTATGAGGCAGCTTCCAGTGTCACTGTGTTGTCTCACTGGTCCTAGTCTTGGGTTGAAGAGAACAAGGAGCAGCGAAGTTTAGTTTGCGTCCACTATAGAAAGGGTTGAGAGTAGTGACCAGTATTTTACTACTACTCTTCAAATGTATGTATTTACTATATTGCTATACCACCTTTTCCTTGAAGGAGCTCAAGATGGTGTACATAGTTGTACCCTCTCTGTTTTATCATCCCAACAACCCTGTGAGGTACATGAGAGAGAGAGAGGGTCTGGCCCAAGGTCACCCAGTGAACTTCATGGCTGAGTGGTGATTTGAACCCTGGTGTCTCAGGTCATGATCAAACCTTTACACCACACCAACTCTCCAAAACTGTAACTACAATGGTAATTGCAATGAACTGCCAGAAACAGTAACAATGAAGCTGAAAATGAAGCTGGGTCTGGTGCTGGGGTAATTTCTGGGTACTCCTTTATGACAATTAACAAAGTGAACCATGTGTCTTGCTGAGTGGTCCTGTATTACTGATTGTGATATTTATTTATTTTCAGAATGTCTATCTCAAGGCAGCAACAAGTCTTCCTCTTTGGCGATCACTTGTTGCCGAGTAAGATTGTCTTCCATGAACACGGTCTTAACAGTGAGTCCGTAAGTGACTGTGCAGGCCAATTCTGGATCCACATGTCCTTCCACAGTGGGGACATAGTTTTCCGAGTGGGAATTGATCACAGTGAGGATTTGCCAAACATGCCTTCTTCTCCCTTTCGTCCTGAGTTCAAGCATCTTCAAAGTCCATGACCCCTTTGGTAAAGGTTGTTGTCCAATTGGAGTGCTCGCAGGCCAGTGTTTCCCAATTGTTGGTGTTTATACGTCATTATTTTATTTTTTAGCAACAAGTACAAATGTTTAACATGAAGACAATATTTAAAAATATGAAAATAAGCAAGAAAAAGAAAAAGAAAAAGAAAAAGTGAAGAGTAGCAACAGGCAGAAAATCAGATGAGGAAGCTATATCCCAAGGGTTGCATGGAAATAAAAGTCTTGCTTAAAAGTGAGCTGTGATGAGGTGAGGTAAATATCTTTTGGCAGGACATTTTTTTTTTTATAAATATTTATTGAGATTTTTTTAAATACAAAATGCAAAAATAATAAACAATATAACATGTATCATAACACATTTTTCAAAACTTCTTTGGACTCCCTCACGTCTCCCGCTCCCACTTACATCATTATAATTTTTTTCCAGCAATTTATCATCTTATTTATATTCTTAAATCTTATTCAATTAGTTTAATCTAATCTCCAAAAGTTTTATGTTTTCCTCAGTCTCACTTATCGTCAAATTCAAATCTAATTCAATGGTAGGCAATTATTTATGATCTAGCATCCTTCTTAGCATTCGACCAAATTACAATACTTTTGTAAATAAATCTTGAATTTCTTCCAGTCTTCTTCAACCCTCTCTTCTCCCAGGTCTCGAATTCTACCAGTCATCTCGGCCAGTTGCATGTAGTCCATCAGCTGCATCTGCCACTCTTCCAGTGTGGGTAGATCTTGAGTTTTCCAGCTCTTAGTGATAAGTATCCTTGCTGCCGTTGTTGCATACTTGGCAGGACATTTTTTAGCCATAGTAACATTTATTTCATAAGCAGACCTCCCTTTCCCCTTTCATCCAGAACCTATGAAAAAGAAATCATTCTGTATGTGCATACACACTTGTGGGGGGTGGGGGAAGATCACTTCTGCTACTTGTTTGGTCCATATGTTACAAGAAACAAAACAAGTACTATGGATTTTTAAAAAATATTTTGCAGTGCATATTATGTAAAGAACATAGTTAGCTTGAGAACCCCAGATCTTTGCCTTGAAACCCTCCTTTTTACACTCATTTCTTTAGCTGCAGAAGGACATTAAGACAGCCTGTCGCTTACTAGAAATAAAATATTGACACTGACAATCCTAGTTTAGGCAGATGTTCTGCAGATGCAGAGGAAGATTTAGAATGTGCTCTAAACAAGCAGCCTGAAAATTACTCTCTCACAGATGAATAAGCATCAATACAAACACACTGTCACAAGCCTTGTATTTCTGTATAACACATAATGAAAAACCATCTGTCCATTGTATTAATTTGCCAGGAAGCTAGTCTAGCATACCATTCCTGTTTTTTCTGAGTTTTGAGAAATCTCGATGTCTGATATATACACAGAGAGACACGCACACAGGATTTCTTAACTGTATTTCATTTTCCCGGCAGTCACCGGAATGAAACGTCCTCATGTAACGAATGCTAGCCATGGAGATAACAAAGAGATTGGCACTTTATTTTTATTTTTTAAATTAGTTTTTCCCCTCCAGAGCTTGGAGGAGAAAACAACAAAAGAGGGCTTTTGATCGAAGCCACTTTGCAGCCCCTTTTCTTTCTTCAGCAGTACTTTCCTGTACTTAAATAATGCATGAGGCATGTCTTCAGACTCACAGAGGAAGCTATTGGAATGGTATTTGTATGGTATTTGAAATGCATTTCAAAGCAAATAGATAAGAACATGGGATATTTGCAATCATCTGAGACTGTACATTTCCCAGTTAAACAGATGCCTATTTCATTAAAGTCTAACAATGCCATGTTCCTCACATTGGTCAGTTTTAGATCACCAGCTCTTACAGGAGAGAGACAGAGAGAGAGAGAGAGAGAGAAGCAGGCATGGTGAATGGCAACTCAGCCCAATTTCACATGGGCTGGTGTACCATACTGCATTTTAAAGGGCCAATCACATTTGAATGCTTTTGGAGAAGATGGAAATAACTGGTGCTGAAAGAGTTCTCATTGGCTCAACCAGGAATTTGCTTGGCAAAGTGTTCAGCAAGGTCAAGATGAGGTGGGGACCTAATCTATGAATACTCTCTCTCATCTCATAACTGGTCAAAGTGTATGATCTGAAGGCAAATGATGCCACCACTTTGTAGGCACAGGTCTGCCCAGTGCCTGGATGACTGAGAGCCTGGAAAAGACTACAGACAGACAGACAGACAGACAGACAGACAGACAGACACACACACACACCACTTGCACTCTTGCCTATTACTTAGCTGATTTTGTAGTTTGTGAAGGTTCATTGCTCTCCAATTCCTAGGAATATCTGGAGTTTATTGTTGATTGGCTGCCTGTACTGGAATGATATATAGCAGGGTGGTAGACTAAGGCCAAAAAGGTAAAACAGATTTGGCACAAGAAAGAATAATGTCTATGCCACAATAAAACATGCAGCTTAGCTGGCCTATACAGTGGTACCTCGGGTTACATACGCTTCAGGTTACAGACTCTGCTAACCCAGAAATAGTGCTTCAGGTTAAGAACTTTGCTTCAGGATGAGAACAGAAATCGTGTTCCGGTGGCACAGCAACAGCAGCAGGAGGCCCCATTAGCTAAAGTAGTGCTTCAAGTTAAGAACAGTTTCAGGTTAAGTACAGACCTCTGGAATCAATTAAGTACTTAACCCGAAGTACCACTGTAAACTCATTGGCAAAGGTTTTGTTGTTGTTGTTGTTTTACTTTTTTTTACAGTAATAAGTGTTGACTACTTGATGCTTTTGAATTATGGTGCTAGAAGAGACTCTTGGGAGTCCCTTGGACTGCAAGAAGATCAAAGCTATCCATTCTTAAGGAAATCAGCCCTGAATGCTCACTGGAAGGACAGATCCTGAAGCTGAGGCTCCAATACTTTGGCCACCTCATGAGACGAGAATACTCCCTGGAAAAGACCCTGATGTTGGGAAAGATTGAGGGCACAAGGAGAAGGGGATGATAGAGGACGAGATGGTTGGACAGTGTTCTCGAAGCTACCAACATGAGTTTGACCAAGCTGTGGGAGGCAGTGGAAGACAGGAGTGCCTGGCGTGCTCTGGTCCATGGGGTCACAAAGAGTCGGACACGACTAAATGACTAAACAGCAACACAGCAACAACTTTAGCACATTTTTGTAGTTGTTAAAAGGTTTTTCAGAGGCATTCATTAATTGTTCTCTTTAAGAAATAGTCATTATTATTGGCAGACAGCATCAAGAAAGACAACCGTTATTGGCAGAAAGCACTAGAAATGGTGTCATTTGTCAATATGGGCTGTCCTAAAGACCAGTAGGCAGAAAGTGTACCCTGTCCTTTATACTGAGAATGAAGAAGCACAGGGAACTATATGCCTATGACTATAGCTGTTTTATAGGCCGTACATTAATACATTACTTCTTCACAGGCAGTAGGTGCATTCAGGCATTTGCCTGAACATGTGAACTCTACATCCATGAATGTAGGGTGGTGGGTATGCATTCAAGCCACCCCAATATCTCCATGCATGTCATGGAGGGCAGTGGCATACATGAGAGGCAGCCATAGAGAATGAGAGGTAGTCCAGCAACAACTGGAAGGTGATGGATTCCCCGCTACCTGCCTAAAGCATTATTTGACCATTTCTATCCTCTCCACTGTACCAATAATCTACCAGCTCATTATAATTTTCGTATGCAAAAATGGCTCCATTAGTTTCAGAAGGGTAGCACCAGAAGCAGATTGGTGGCTTTTGATCCTGGAAAAAAAGATAATATTTAACCATTGAGATCATTCCATCCCTCTTTCCAACAGGTGCCATAATTCAAGGTGGCCTAGTGGGAGAACTATGAGCCAGATTGGTGACAGACTGTGTTGACTGTATCTTTTCTACCAGAATGTGGTTTCCCATATTTTGTCTGAGCATGTATCCTAAAGTCAGATAGATTTCTGCAATTGTACACTGTGGCCTGGATTACAAAGATCCGATGGGTGTGATGAGTGTGAGGCTGTCCAGCCTCACAGAACAGAGTTAAACTAAGAGCCCTTTATGATTCAGTCATTTCTTCCAGTAATAGCAAAACAGGCAATAAATGGTATATTAGGTTTCTTTACTAGAACATGAAGTTCATCATGGACAGGGAGCTTGAAATTTTATGGAACCAAGATTGAAACACCAGTGTTATATAGCTGCAATCATGGAGAGTTGACAACTTTATGTCAGAGAACAGTGAGGCAGTCCCTAATTGTTAAGAAAATTGCTAGCAGTACAGAGAAACATTCCAGGTGGTTTGTTATGAGCTGACACTGCTGCATTATTGGTTAAAGCATGCCAAATATACTACTCAAGATGAGGCTGTTAGATACATGAAGGATAATCTACTTTATTTGGCTGGCATCCTCAATTCCAAAGTTGCTTATAAATTGTACATGAGGCAAATTCTCTCTCTCTAAATCAGCTTTCCACAACCTGGTTCTCTCCAGATGTCCAACTCCCATCACCCTCAGCCCAAATGGTCTTTGGAGGGCATTAGATTGGGGAAGGCTGTTCCAAAGGAACTATGGACAAGCATTGGCAGACTGCAGTAACAGCCTGAAAGCAACAACAGGGGAAGCCTTTCACATAAGGAGTAGGGGAGTTGTTAAGAGATCCCAGAACTGTAATTCCCAGAGCGGTTTAACAATCAATCCACCTTCACAGGGAACTCTTGAGAACTGTAGGTCTGGGAAGGGAATAGAGGTCTCCTAACAACTCTCAGCACCCTTAACAAACTGCAGCTTTCTTTGGGGAAAATATCGACTGTTGTATTATAGCAGTTTAAATGTATGGGGTGAGCATGTCCTGGTTAGCAAACTTGTGGGGGTAACAAAGTCAAGAATCAGGTAAGGTCAATCACAAGGAAAGGGTTGAGCTAATCAGAACCTTTGATCACTAAAGGGTTTGTATAATGTTGCCTCCTGCCCCAGTATCTTTGAAATACCACAGCCACTATAATTCCAAATTCTTCCGTATCACAGCAACTAACAAATGATTAAGCTAGAATAGATATAGAATATAGATATAGAAAGAATACCAGACTCTGTTTTACAGATCCTGTACAGACCTTGCTGGTACAGTCAGTTCTTGTGCACAGATACTATGCACACCTTTGATTACACCTTTGATTACAGCCATATAAGGCAAATATTTTCTGCAGATCTACTTGAGAAAATGAAAAATGCAAGTAATTACCTATTTTATATGTGCGTTTTTTCTTACACTAACAGTTGTTCAAAAATATGTGTTTGTTTTTCTTTATTGTTGCACTTCATCAGTATTCAAATTGTGAAAGGCAAAATGTAAAAAGAAAGGAAGCAATCGTACTCCAAGTTGCATGGAACAGAATCTTCAAAATGTTCAACTTTCTCTCCCTTGATAATAAATGAAGGTTTGAATAGGCTTTGCTCCTATTTTTCTTCTCCTGAGAAAGATCCACAGGGAACTAGGCGGACAGAACACAAACAAAGAGTATTCCAATCAATCAGTCTCTCCCTCCACCCCATACCAAAATCACAATTTTGGTATATAGAATATTTCTTAACTACTTAAATGCTAGTCTATCCAGAATTGGAAAACTTGGGTTTTTTCTTTCTTTCTAATTATTAGTAAGAGAAATGACCAACCATCAAGAACACTCAAATGAATCAAACAACCTAGTACTTATTTTGGAATCCGCAATAAATGTTGATATCTTTAATACTAATTATACACCATTATTTAAGTTCAAAAGAATATGTTAATAGGGTTCGACTGAAATAACCTTTTTCTAGGAAGAACAAATGTTATTCAGAATCCTACACCTAAAAACAAATGGTTCCAAAATATTTCAGTTAACTTCATAAAACTGTGCTACTACATTACATATTGTAATGTATATTCACTTTTTTCACTAATAGTCTGCATGGGTGCCTCAGTTTGGCTCAAACACAAGTGGGGGAAAACTCCAGTCGAATGCAATCAAACACTGGTAAGGGCTCATCATCGAGCCCACCTAGTGGTAGTGAAGGCAGCAAAGAAGGCATACTTTGCTGTCTGCATTGCATCCTCATGGTGCCATCCAGTAGAGCTTTTTTTGGGTAATGTGTCGCCTTTTACAGTCTAGCCCAAAGGAGGTGATGAAACCAACATCAGAAACCAGATTGCTCACTGAGGTAAAATGTTTTGAGTATATAATGCCAATCCTGGCCTAACTGCACTGGTTGCCAATTAGTTTCTGGGCCCTAAGTGTTGGTTTTGACCTATAAAGCCTTAAATGGCTCAGGACAGCAGTATAATTCTAGGACTGCCTCTCCATATGAACCAATCCAGACCCTGTCATCATCTGTGGCCCTTCTTCATGTGCCTCCTCCACAAGAAGTCCAGAGGGTGGCAACACAAGATTGGGCCTTTTCTGCAGTGACTCCCTACTTGAGGAATGCTCTCCCCAAAGAACTCACCTGGAGTCTTCATTACATGTCTTTAGGTGCCTGGCAAAAACATTCCTCTTCTCCCGGGTCTTTGGCTAATTAAACCATCTATGGCCTTTTAAACTGTGTGGGAATATTGTTTTTGTTTGTTATTATGCTATGTATTTTTGTGTTTTTATATTGTAAACTGCCTTGTGATTGTCAGATGAAGGGTGATTTTGAAATGTAAGAAACAATAATGATAAAAATAACAACAACCGTTGATTTATTTTTCTTTTTGGTGATCTAATGTGAAAATTAATAAAAAGAATTAAAAAAAAACAACAACAACAATGGAGATTTACAAATGGAAATACCAAATGAGGTACTTCAGTTTCTATTCTTGAAATGTTCTCTGTTTTCAGTAATCCTTAACATTAAACAAAATGGTTGCAAATGATCAAACCATGTCAATTATCTCTCCAGTGGCTGTAAAACAGTTACAAAAATAAAACTGGCAAGTGGTAGTACTGTGCATGAAAGAAATGTTACGCAAACCACCATGAATAGTAAAAAATAATATCAGTGTCTGAGATTTCAAAATAGTAACTACTGTTACCTGTGCAAGAGAAAGAATTTTCTATGCTTTGCCTGTCTCTTTAGCTATGCCGAAAGGGAAGCACAAATAAGCGCATGTGTATCTCTCTTGTATTTGTTAGGAGCAGCTATGAGGCTAAAATCTGCTAAGCCCTCAAACAAAC
Organism: Podarcis cretensis; assembly: GCF_951804945.1. Classification (NCBI taxonomy): domain Eukaryota; kingdom Metazoa; phylum Chordata; class Lepidosauria; order Squamata; family Lacertidae; genus Podarcis; species Podarcis cretensis. The sequence continues at coordinate 28,292,371 of NC_137178.1, forward strand.
CCCCCCCAAAAAAATGAGAGCAAATCCCAGGAGACAATATGTGTCTTTCTCTCACAATCAGGGAAGGCAAACACGACAAGATAACTTTATCATCAAATGAATTAATTGTAAATTGTATTTGGTGTAGCAATGCCAAACCAGGTTATGGGTTCACAATATTGAGAAAGTTATTTGGAAAAAAGTGGGAGCTGATGAGTATAACTTTTAATACATAATATTCTATTTTGATACTGTGTTTTCATCTATATGTTCCTGTTTATGTATTCTCATTTATGCACCTGAATATTGACTTTAGGTTAAATCATATATAAGCTGTATCATGATGTGCATGGTATGTACTAAGATGCTATTTTTTCAAGAAAAATATGTGTGTGACTTTAAAAAGCTTGGGAAATTTAATTATAGTTAAATTTAACAGCTGATCAATGATCACCATGAAAAGAGCCCTATTTATTCATTATCCCTTCATGCGTACAGTGTACTGCCATCTCTGCTCCTGACCCATAAATCTGCATGGGCTGGGGAACTTGCTGGATTACCACTCCCCTTATCCTTGGCCATGGCAGCTGGAGCTGATAGGAGCTGGAGTCTAACAATATCTACTTTAGCAGAAAATTCGGTTTAGCAGAATATTCAGATGAGAAGCCCTCATTTGTACAACTAGATGATTCTAGATTTTCTATCTTGATTTGGAATGTTGAACGATCAGGGCTCACCTCACAGAGTGTTTGTTGTGGGAGAGAAAGGGAAAAGAGATTGTTAGCCGCTTTGAGACTCCTTAGGGTAGTGATAAAGCGGGATATCAAATCCAAACTCTTCTTCTTCTCCTCCAGATTGGGTGGAGAGAGTACATTCATATATCTGCACATGCACAGGCATGCAATTTCATGGCAAAGGTGGTGCAGAGATGGCATGACCTTGCATTAAGAAGGGGGGGGGATTATCAAAGGCTGATGAAAGCAGGATGTGCAGATGGCCAGCAATTTGCGACCATGGATAAAAGAATAGGTCTGAACCAGCTTTCAATCTGCCCAGGCAAACTCCGTAAGCAGAAATCAGTATTGGCATAACAAGCTATCCCAGTCATTAACATGGATGGGGCAAGCTGCTTCCACATTTGGAGAGACCAATCTATGCATGAGGGTAACATGCCTACCTGGAACAGTTTTTTCATCTGCAGGGAGCAAACCCTTTGTAGTAATTAATGTTCTTTGGGTATGTTGTTTACTGGGGTGCCAGGGGTCATGCCCTATAAAGCCAGAGTTAGAAAAACACTAATCTCTGAATTCTTGCACCAAATGTACATATAGGGCTTGCAATTATCCCATACTTGAGCTTGAGGATCTGAAGTCAAGGAACGATTGATCTCAAAAAACGTGGTAAGGGAGAATGTGGTAAGGGCAAAGATTCTTTTAGTCCAGTTCCACCCACCACCCTTTAAAGTGCCACATGATTTGATGCATGGGAAGGATAGCATTTATTTATTTCTTGGACTCATGGACTTAAGTGCATGGAATCATAACCAGTTTAGAGATTATATAGTGCGGCAGGAGCATAGCAGACTCTGAACCTGTTCCACTATTCTTCACACAATCTTCCACAGCTACACCATTACTCTCTTCATTGCTATCACTGGGAATAAGGCAGTTTGCTGTTAATCAAGGGGATATATGGCTGCGAGAACTGAATGAGGAAAGGAAAAGATGAGCTAGTTACTACTGTGATGCAATGACACTAAATAGGTTTGCTTCTCCCCTAGAATTTAACATTGCCCAAAGCCCATTACTGATCCTCATGTGTGTACTTGAGAAGCTAATAATTATTTCCAAGTGGTCAAAAGGATGCAGGGTATTATTTTTTTTAAGGGAATGAGCAGAGATTTGATAAGAGGAAAAATCAGCTTTATTACTTCACTGTGAATTATTGCCTCAAGTGACTTATCTTGGCTTCTTTAATTACAGAGCTGCTCAGCTACCTTCACTGTGTGCTCATGTTATATATATATAAAAAACACATCTTTGTACAAATATTTAAATTTCTAGTAATTGGATGCCTTGACATTTATTAGAATGAAACTGTAGAGTTAGGAAAGGGCCTAATAATGTATTAAACATAATTTGACAGTACAGAAAATGTCGGCACCAGTTCAGGATTTATAATGTTTTAAAGGGAATTTGCTAAGAGATGTCAAATTCTGAGTTGTCCAAAGTGTTCTACAGGAAAAATGAATCCACATGTTTTAGACAGGGAGAACTCACCCCCTCCTACTTGCTCAGTTGGCAGCCGTCTTGGGAGACATTGAAGGGGTGCACCTTTGGGCTGAGGTCAAACTGCTGGCAGGTTGCAGTGCCTGCTGGGGCTGTAGAGACAAATGTGGGAGAGACATGTTTTATCGTAGCTGGGGGAGATGAAGGGTGTCCAGTTGTGCTGCTGCAGATGCACCATGGTGTTTCTTCTCTCTGTGCTCCTCCCAACAGTCATTTCTCCTCTGGTCACTGCTATGGATACACAACTTGCTCATTGCGGTTGTCTGCAAGGGATTCCCACATAGTGGGGCTGGTGTTGCCAGTCGTCTTGTGATGCTTGCAGACTCCATTAATGTAAGATTATATCAGAGTGCTGCATGAGTCTGTGATATGAAACTTAAACAGCAGGCCAGCATGGGTGAGAAGCAGAAGTGCAGGTGTGGCCATGGTTGCTGGGACTGAAGGGAGTTGTAGTTTAGCAGCATCTGGAAGACCAAAGGTTCTCCACAACTGGATAAGCGAGATGGGAACACAGGATGCTGCCTTACACCGAGTTTGAGACTTTGTTGATATTGCTCAGTTGGTTGATATTGTCTACCTTTTTTCTGTCTTAGTGCCACATTCATTTCTGGTCAACTTTCGGAGAACCACAAGCCAGTGGTGAGTTGACCAATATAAATTTTACCTGTGTACAATAAGCTATACACAGCCTTCTCTATCGTCCATTTGGATAAAAGAGTTGAAGGATACATTCCAGTCAGATAAAAACAACATGGGTATGAAGCAGGGCTAAGGAGGGGCAAGACATGAGAAGCATTTTGAGAGCCTGAGAGAGGTCTGAAGGGCCATCTTTGGTCCCCAGGTCTGAAGCTCCCCACTTCTGGTCTGCAGTGACTGGAAGCTACTCTTCAGGTTTCAACTATGGGGCATTCCCAGCCCCACCTGGAGAGGCCAGGGATTGAACCAGGGACCTTCTGCACACAAAGCAATGTCACAGAGCTACAGCCCTTCCTCTGAAGATTCCCCTCAGATTTAACATAGCTCCCATTTACCACATTTTAAAAAATGTTTCAAGCTCCACTTGTGAAGAGGAATGGTTGGATGTATACAAATGATAGACAGAACAGAAGCTCCTGTTATCCACTTTTCCACCATGCTGCATCCCTTGTACCTTCCCTGTTTTCCATGGGTGAAGGAAATGAGGAACAAGAGACCTCAGCTGCTTTTTCCATGGGAACTTGGTGTCTTTTGGCTTTTCCCTTGATCTCAGTACTAATTTCAACCTTCGGGGGAAGCAGGGCATGCATGTGGCGGAGGAAAGTTGGGAAAGTCCCATTGCTCACATGAAAGTCCTTGCATGGGGCTTCTACTGACAATGCTGGCTAGGTCAACCCTACCCTACATATTTAAATGCACATTTAGGTACACATTTGTTGTGCTTTTTTTTTTTAATGCACATTAATGCAAACATGGGAGAGAATAGGCTTATAAATGAACACATGCCAAACTGACAGACCAGAAACAGTCTGATCTGCTAAAATGAGCGTTGATTCTGCTCCAAATCTATCTCCTGGAGATATGAACTCTTCCCTGCAATACTCCTCAAGGCTTCCCTTGAAATCCCTCAGATGGTTTGCCCGGTTCACATTTTCTTCTGTGGGAGGACACAAAAGACAGAGAGAGGGGGTGATGAGCTTTAATCACATGCAGTGATTTTTTTCTAGAAAAATAGATGCTGGTACTCACCATGAAGTTGTTACAGTAAGTGTCACACTTTTTAACAGCTAAAAAGAGGTCCCAGTACTGTGTACCCTTGAGTACAGTGGTACCTCGGGTTACAGACGCTTCAGGTTACAGACACTTCAGGTTACAGACTGCACTAACCCAGAAATAGTACCTTGAGTTAAAAACTTTGCTTCAGGGTGAGAACAGAAATCGCGCTGTAGTGGTACGGCAGCAGCGGGAGGCCCCATTAACTAAAGTGGTACCTCAGGTTAAGAACAGTTTCAGGTTAAGAATGGACCTCCAGAATGAATTAAGTTCTTAACCTGAGGTACCACTGTACTCCCTGAAAAAAGCACTGATCACATGGAATTAGTCACATTCGGCACTAACGAGACCAAGCTGCAGGTGTGCATTCTAATTTGCATCAAGAGATGTACCTAGCCACTAAAGTGTAGCTGGTAGGAATGAACGCGTCCTGGTTGATGGTCTGGGACACTGGTCTTTCTGAACTAGCTAGTGCCAATCTTTATGCATGGGAACATTTTCCCACTTCATCAGAGTACCATGCTTGCTACTAGTTGCATGCAGTGCTGTTTTGTGCACAGGCATCTTTGAACTAAGCCCAGATTTGTTAACATACCTGGCAAAGAACTATTTTTGGCCTGTGTTTCTTATTTATTTATTTAACTGTGTGGCTTGCGTTTTGTTTTTTTCAGCTTTTGCTTTTTGATCCAATGATAAAAATAAATTCAATATTTAACATATGGAGGAGGGTACAACCCTTTCACATTACCGGCTTGTTTCTGCAAGGAGTATTTATGGCTCCTTTTAGTGCATCAAAGAGGGAAGGATATCTGCCGAGATACAAAAGCAATAAAACATGCCATTTACTGTAGCATTATCTGAAAATGTAATCCATGGAAGAATGATTCTGATTAGCTAACAGTGCCAGTTAGGTTTATGATGGCCTGTTTTATGACTGTTTGATAACATAAAATATTATTTGCTTCCTGAAAGGAACTCACGGTGCACAGAACGAACACTGAACTCGGTGAGGTTGCCTCTGTAAATCACACACACCAAGCTGCTTCCTTCAGAAATAAAATCTGCATTGTATTATAAAAATTTTACTTTGTGTTATTATGAAAACAGGTTGAGAGCTAATTCTTGATGCACAGTGTGCCTCTGTACCCCACCACTTTATTTATATTTTAGTAGGTGCTGGCATTTAATAATGAGAGTAATCATCTTGAAGTGCCTTGTTCATTGTAAGGAACACATGATCACCACCCTTTATAAATTCATTTCCCCTTATGAAGAAGAGCTTACTTTTTCAACAAGACATTTAAGAAGAGCTCTTTCTCATTTTTTTGCTGCATTGGTATTGTTTTTAGATGTTTCTTCAGTGGTGAGTTTTATTACTGCCGCCCTGGGCTCCTTTGGGAGGAAAGGTGGGATATAAATTTAATAAATAAAGATGAGAGCAGCATAATTCCTATGGGTTATTGGCATCCCTTGCATACATTTTCTTGGCTACAGACATCCTTGGTCCTAAATAAAGGAATATTGCTTTTGGTTTATTAGGAACTGCAGCTTTCTCCATTGCTCTGGTGCAGCTATATATTTAGTTCCTCAAATATGCTCCTGAGAATACAGTGGTACCTCGGGTTACATATGCTTCAGGTTACATACGCTTCACGTTACAGACTCTGCTAACCCAGAAATAGTGCTTCAGGTTAAGAACTTTGCTTCAGGATGAGAACAGAAATCATGCTCCGGTGGCACGGCAGCAGCAGGAGGCCCCATTAGCTAAAGTGGTGCTTCAGGTTAAGAACAGTTTCAGGTTAAGAATGGACTTCCGGAATGAATTAAGTACTTAACTCGAGGTACCACTGTATCTGATTCATTATTTTGTTTCCTGAATCACAAACATGTCATACAAAGAGACTCACCAACCCTTGGACACCTTTGGTAAAACAGTTAACTGCTAACACATATCCTGGCATTTTAGTGTTCATTTCATTCATTTAGAAGATTCAACCTTCATCTGTGCTCATAGCAGTACAGTTCAAAGAAAATTACAAATAAATTCTTTAAAAAGCCATTGGTAAAACACACACATACTGTTTAAAACACCAGCAAAGGAAGATAACTAAAAACAGCCAAAAGTAGGAGAAAGCTAAAACAGCCACTCATTAACTTAAGTGCCTTTTCAGACTGTCTTTCTCTTTCCCCACATACTGCTTGACCTGCACCTAGCCAAGTCCTAATGAGGTCCATTTATCTTCCAATCTTTTCCCCTTCTGGTTTTATACAGTCTTACAAACCAAGTTCTGATATGGTAGACTTCACCGTTTTGAACCTCATTACAAATCCCTGATACCATCCTTTCTCTATATGACAACACAGCAACTTTCTTTTCTTTGCTGTGTCTTCTTCCTGAGCGACAGTAGGAAAGCGATGTTCCAGGTTATGGGTAGCCAACAACTCCCATCAGACGCAGTCAACATGGCCAATGACAGAGATTATGGGAGTTGTCCTACAGCAGCTGGATGGTGTATCAGGTGTATCATGTTGGCTTCCCTGCACTAAACAACCTAGGTTAGTCATGGGCATTTTCTTTTGCTATTTCTGTCTTGCTTAGTTGTGTGTTGAGGTCCCCAAGCCACCCCAAAAAACTCACACATCACACTGAATTTTTGCTTAAGGTTTTTTGGCATAATTTTGGCCACAACTTTATTTAAATACATAACTGTGAGTGCTTGCTTAGGCATTGGTTACGACTATCTGTCCTTCCTCCAGGGACAGAACTAACTTCCGGATTCCAGCGGAAGCCAGTCAGGGAAAACAATATTGGGCACCATCTGGGCATGAAGCTGGGCACCAGACCCTCACCTCTCCCTGCATGCTCCCAAAGGCTTGTGCGGCCCAAGCCCGATACCAGGGGTTTGGATGAAAGCATGGCAAGCCCCTGGATTCCTTTAACGGAATTCCCTTACCACACCAGCATTGGAGGGGTAGGCACTTACCCCTCCACCAACCAATTTTTTAACCAATGCCTAACCACAAACCTTACAAGTTATAACGATTTGCTAAGCAGTAGGCAAAAACCAAATGGCTCCAGCCAATCAGCCAAATGGACAAAATTCCTACCAGGCCCCTGCCCCAAAATTAGGCAACCCCATGACAGGCATAGCAAGGTCAAGCGCAAAATCCCCAATTTAGGGAGGGTGGGTGGGTGATCCGGTGCATGCAGCAAAAGAGGGTGCCCAAAGCTGCGTGCCCAATATTTAAAACCTTTGAGCCCAACCCACAAATTGGCAACATCAAATTCTCCCCAGAAACTCAATTGCCCATTCACAGCCTGTGGCCATCCAAACAGATCTGCCCAGCAACAGTGGGGTGTCCTACTAGACCCCACCACAACACGTGCTCTCTATTAAGGAGAACACGCTTTCTCTAACCTTTTTGAACACTAGTCTCCCAGATCTTAGTCCAACACCCTGAGCACTACACCACATAGGAACATAGGGAGCTGCCTTATACCAAGCCAAACCATTGGTCTGTCTAGTTCAGTATCATCTACAATGACAGGCTGCAGCAGTCCAGGGCTTCAGGTAAGATTCTCTCCCAGAGAATTGAGATTGCATCTGGAACATTTTGCATTAAAACAGATGCTCTACCAATGACCTGAGGCCCCTTTTATTTGTTGTTTGCTACATTTAAAAGAAATACACCAATAGTAGTAGCATCTTTTGATAAAGTGTGGTATAATAATACTACTTCATACAAACACATTACCGAATAAATTCTGCAAAAGACTGAATCCCCCAGTCTAAAGCCTGTGTTCTAATTTCCCACTCTGCTCTTGGTCTCTGCAGCCACATCCCAAATTCTAAAAGGCAACATTTTCACATAAAAAGGAAACCAATATGTCATTTCTCTTTCATTCCAGCCTGTTGTGGCTGCCATGCACAAATGTTTACATGTCCTCTTTCTGGTTCCCTCCTTGCTTTCATTTGCATTAAATGCTCATCTTTGGCCACAAAATGACTTGTCTCTCCTTCGTTTGCTGTGAATATAATTGCAGTATAAATAATTCAGAATCCCTGCCTGGAACCTTTAAAACAATCATAACCGAGCTGCACTTTGTTACTATGTAATGATTTTGTGTCATTCTCCGCTCTCGTTGGGTTATTTAATAATGTAATAATGATAGCAAAATGGAATATGCTGGAGAGGTCAACAGTCTCTTTAAAGTAATACTGTCCTAACCTATAGTTTTCTGATCAATGAAACTGAAACAGAGACCACAAGCCAGATAATTCCTTCCATCTCTATAAATGGAAGGGATTACTGCACTCTGTTAATCCTTCGGTGGGGGGGGGGGGAATTATCACCCTGTGTCACTTCATTTTTGTATATATTTTATATCGTAAGGGAAGATACTTGAAACTTTAGGGATGCTTCAGAATTTTGCCTCATCAGATTTCTCTACGGAATCTGCCTTTCTGACCTGCCTCATGCTGAATTCAAGACAGAACCAAACACAGTGTTTGTCCTCCCTTTTCTCTTGGTATTCCCCAGAGTTCTTGCAGAGGCTACATAGTTCACATGGACTCTAATGCAGCTTTTTTTAGTGTACTGCTATGTTGCTATCAGCCATTATTTTATTAGAATGTTCAGTAACTGTGTTAGTGTCTTGCAGCAAAACCAAAGAGCCTTGTGCTGCCAAATACTTCTATCTCTGCCTATCAGGACTCTTCTGAGGCCACAGCCCTTCCAAGGCACCATGCTACACATATGGTAGTATATGGTTTACACGTAGTAGATTTCTTATCACACACACAGCAACAACAAGCAAAACCCTCCCTGTCATGTAAGTTCTAGTGGGGAGGCTCTTCTTTGAATGCTGACTGAACATTCCTTGGGATTCAGCATAGTCCTTGGGATGCAGCAGAGGACCTTCACTGTAGCTAGATTTTGGAGCTCCATTCCTTGCAAAATTAATTTCCCTCCTGTGTCCTTGCCTTCCACCATCTAAAATAGGCTGCAATCCAATATAAACTAAGGGCCCCTCAGATGTTCTTGTTCTTGGGCATTCATTTTTATTTTTGTTTATGATTATTGGGGTGATCATACACAATCCCACTTTCAATACTGCATAGGTTTTCAGGCTTTGTTTCCAATCGGAGCATATCCTCTGAAATCCCATAACATTTTATTTATTTATTTTTATAATGATTGTTATTAGTTTTCAATTGCAGTCCAATAATAGCCTCATTGTAGCAGTGCCAATTTATAATACGGTTATTAATACCAATAGTTCATATGCCAAATTATATAATTTAGATTAATCCCCCCCCCGTGTGCTAGATTTGATGGTTTAATGGTTTTCTTTATCTCTCTGTTCCAAATCTTATTAATTTCAACTACATTTCAGTCATTGTAATAATCCCTCACACAACAACTGCAATATTAATAACTTCTATTCATCTTGACACATCAAGAGATTTATAAAACTACAACTACTCAAACTACATCCTTGTTCTTCCCATGTGTGGCAATTATTCTGTCTGTGGTGTTTCTTCCTGTCCTTGTCAGATGTTATGTTTTTCTTTCCCCCAGTTGTTGCTGTTATTTGTCATGCCTTGGGCGGAGCTGATATTCCATTGTTGTTCCAGAAATTTCTCCATCGCTCCGCCCTGTGCTTTGTTGTTTTGCAACTTTAACAACAGCTGCAAAAGTCACTCTGTCCCAGTAAATAAACTGCTGTCACCATTTTCCCTCTCAGCCTGGGAAGAAGAGTGGTCTGTAGAACTGCAGATGACTCAATAAAGAACCTTTTCAGTTCCTTGGCAGTTCACAGACTCCTTTCATCCTTCCTTCCAACTGAAAATATATGAACAATTATACTTGCAATTAAATTCCAAGTCCTCAGCATTATTCAGTTCACTTTGTAAATAATAAAGGATAGGGAAGATTCCGCTCTAAGTTTGCAATGTAAACCTTTGCAAAACAGAGCTTCCTCCCTTTTTCCTTTTTTTACACACACAGTTCCGTTTGATGTTATATTCCATTTTTATAATCTAGAGGAGGGTTGCTGAATCATAAATGTAGAGAAGAAAACTTTAAATAAAGAAACCGTAGGCTCTTCCCCACCATCTTTTGCACCGAATGAAGTCTTATCTCACTCAAGTTCAAACCTTAAAGTCCTTGCAGTTGGTTTCTTCTGCAGTTTGTGATCTCATCTCTTCTAGCACATGCCTGTTCTTTAGTCCAGTTAAGCTCTAATTAACAGGAGAACCTCTGCTTCCTAATGGAGCCGTTAAAGGGTTTTCGGCAGCTGAAGTGCTTTTGCACTCAGTGCCTCCCTGCTCCCCGCATTCCATGCCAGAGTGAGAGTCAGATACCGAGACAAGCTGTGAGTGAAGCCTGCCCCCCCCAATCATCCTTGTTTTTCCTTTGCCAACGATCTCGCGCTGTCGTGCGAGCTGCCTCCATTAAGGCAGAGCAGAATTGGTAACCAATCCCATAACCTTTTAAACCAGAAATGTTCTGGTTTATTTTAGTGCCAAAGCCCTGCTGGACAGCAATAATGGGAAAGCATTGGGAAAGCATCACAGAACAAACTAAACAATAAACATTAATGCACTATTATTGCATCAAGAACATGTTGCAGAATACATCCACAAAAAACTCCACTCTAGAAGGGCTCTTTTTAAAAGAGTAAGTCCCATTAAACTCAGTGAGTCTTATTTCTGAGTAGACATATGTAGGATTGTACCATAAAACATTTTTATTCCAACAAAAGTTTGACCAAATGGATTGAGGAGCCGCAGCTTGTTTTTTAGGTTGCATTTACCTGATGCATGTACTTATAGCTACTGTTATTGTGTTTTAATATTGTTGCAAGCAGATTTGTATCTTTATTGTGTCACTTCTTATTTTTCCATTTTAAGACATTATTGTTTGTCATGTTAAAATTGTCATAATCTGTCATGAACACTGTTTCCACAGGAGAAAGGTGGGGTATATTCCCTTAAATGAATAAAAAATAATGATGGGCTTCAGATAACAGATTAGTATTTCATAGATATAAATAGCCTTTTCTAACTATGTGAGATGTGCTAGCAGGCATAAAGCTTCCCTGTTGTGGAGAAATATTGGCACGGCAATCTATTTCTGGGAGTCAATAAAAATTAAAAGAAAAGCTAGGTCAAGGATAGAGAGGAAAACAATATCTGTATTGCAGATTGCTCTGCCAAATCTGGTATATTTTGACACTGTACAGAAAAAATATTGTGTCCTATTTGTGTGGAGTGACAACTGGTATCTATAGAACATAAAAATATTTCTGCCAATACTGGTGGGAGCTGAATGCATGTGGAGACAGGACTTTTTTAAAAAAACTATGTTCTATTAAATCCATATAGTTAAGAAAAGCAAAATGTTATCTTATTTTTAAGGAAAAGAAAAACACCACAAGTCTCTGGTATCTCCTGCACTGACAGTAGAGTTTAGAGGCTAATTACAAAATTAGCTGAAATCTTAGGCAGCGTGTGGCACTGACTAAATTAAGGTGCTTTCCTAGTTGTGCTTGCTTTCTCTCCATGTGACTCAGGAAGCCACCTGTCCAGTTGCTACTAGTTGAAGATAATTAGCCTTCAATTATAACAAGTTACATTTTGCTTGTTCCACAAATCCCAAGACCTTCGATCATATCCAATTAGCTGTTTTTATCCTTTCCACCCCATCTGGTTGACAGCAAGGTAGCAGCCACTCTTCTAGAGAATTAACTTTTCGCCTGCCAATGTTTTGGAGCTTTTGCAGATTTTCTTAGATTGTCACTCACAACCATCCCGTTCCGGAGCCAAGCTAAGCAAACTGGCCTTCACGAGAAAAGATACACACTCCATTTTAGAGTGATTGCACCCGAGTTGACTAGTGTTTTAATGAACTCAAAGCAGATGCCAGTTTGAGCCCATAATATCAGATATGGCATCAGGGGAAAGGGCAGAAACCCTGGAAAATATTCTTATTCTTATTATTTATTAAATTTGCATACAGCCCTTCATCCGTAGATTCTCAGGCTGGTACATAATACAGTGGTACCTCTGGTTAAGAACTTAATTTGTTCCGGAGGTCCGTTCTTAACCTGAAACTGTTCTTAACCTGAGGTACCACTTTAGCTAATGGGGCCTCCTGCTGCTGCTGCGTGATTTCTGTTCTCATCCTGAAGCAAAGTTCTTAACCCGAGGTACTATTTCTGGGTTAGTGGAGTCTGTAACCTGAAGCGTCTGTAACCCGAGGTACCACTGTATAAAAATGCAGTATTAAAAAGTAGGAGGCTTCTTATAAAGTTAACTAGGCATCCCTACAATGATGCTAGATTAATTAAATCCAACACTCCCTAATTGTTTTCTATTTTAGATATTTTAAAAAATTACACCATTATGTTACTTTTTATACTGGTCCCACAGCATTCAGCCTTGCAGGGCTACAACTCCTATACTGATAAGACTTTATGTCCAAAATATCAGGAATGTACTAGGTTGGGAAATGCTGCTTTAATTTCTCCCATTAGCAAATTACCTTTGAAATCTGAAAGTTTATATTTCCCTTTTTACCCGACACAGGACATCAAGCAGAGCTAGTTCAAACATAAAGCAAGTGTCTTGGGAGCTCAAAGGGGCTGCTGCCAACTTTGTGCCTCACAATCCTAACCACACTTGTCAGGGAGTGACCACCACTGAATTACGGTAAATAGGACTTACTTCTAGGTAGACATGATTAGCATTGCCCTGTGACATGCTATTTGTGATGGCTACAGCCTCAATGATGTGCACCATTGCAGCAAGCCTAAAATAAATCTTAATTCCTTTGGCCAAGACTCTTTCTGAAGGTTATTTGAACAGTTTCTATTAAAGGCAATATGATTCTTGGTGCTTGATTAGTGTTAATTGAAGTCCACTCTGCAGAAGCACATCTCCCAAACCTAATCATTGTTGGCATAACTTCAACAGTAATGCCAGCTGAAGAAGGATGATAATAACACTTGCCTGGTATTTGGCCTTGGAGGACTATTCTAATTGCACTCCAAGGAAGCTCCTAATTTTCTCCAACTTAACATCATGCTCCATTTCACTGGGATGTGTTTAAAAGGCTTAAATATACTATTTAGCAAACTTTCTCCCCCCTACTGCATCTTCTACTGAGGCTGGTTTTCTGAACAGCTTTGTAATTAAGTCTTAACTAAGTCAGCCAAGTTATGCATACATCTATTAAAGCTTTTGTAATGAACTATAATTTAATATTTTTTTAAATAACCTCTTGCTAAAGGTAAAGTGAAACCAAGGGGACTTTAAAGTACCTAACTTTACCTGGATTGTGCCCTTAGTTGTATGAAAACATGATCTTAGACGAAACAAATGTATGATTTTACCAGCAGTCATCAGTGGGGTGAGGACCATGGTTTGACCTATGATTACAAGTTATAGATAAAGAGGAGTGACTTTAATCACAATCTCAGGTTCAGACAACATGCTAAGCTAAACTCTGGCTTAGCTGCCATCTTGTGCTGACCTAAAAAGCCCAGGGAAGGGAAAAGTTGGTGAAAGCTCCTTTCCAGGAACCAACACATTAATGCAGTCATAGTAAGCCATTCACTGGCTTGCTGTGATGTGTGGACTAGACCAATGGTTTGGAGCCAGACATAGGCCTGATTTGAGTAGATTTACTTAGAGTAGACTCATGACAAACTAGAATTTCCTATATACAATGTCTTTGGTGCAAAAAATGAAAATGAAACTCCCTCAGAAAGTAGAGAAACCCAGAGAGACTCAAATTAGGGCCAGTTGTAGGACAAAGTTCTGCTGAGAAGGTCCTCCTAGGTCAAGTTTCAAGTTTGGTCAAATATCTGTTGAAAATGTCCTCCTAGGTTAGAGGCCCTAGGGTTCTTACCTGGTGACAGCTATGGTAATCAGCAGCATTGTTCAGTATGTATTAGGAAGCTGGAAGACATGGTTTTAATTCCCCACAATTGCTACAATATGGTGCTTCTCCAGAATATTGTGGGATATTAAAAATGGTGGCTCTCAGATGAAGTTGCCCTGCGCTGGAAGAAAAATCAAAGGAAGACCAGTGGTGGAGCCTGCCTGAGTGAACGTAAGAATGTGAGAAGCACCTGCTGGATCAGGTCCATGGCCCATGTAGACTATGGCCAACCAGATGCCTGTGGAAAACTGGCAAGCAGGACCTCAACACAAGAGCACTCTCCCTTCTTTTACTTTTACTTTCCAGCAACTGGTATTCAGAAGCGTTGCTGCCTCTGACCTTGGAGCCATTATGGTTAGGAGCCACTGAATGTTGGGATGGTAGCAGCTGGCTGAAACGCTGAGTCTGCTGTGAATGCAAGACCATTATATGAAGGTGTTATACAAGCAAAGTCTTTATTTTATTTTTAAAATGTGCAATTCATCTGTTTGGCATGTCAGTTTTTATTAGGCTGGATTTACAGCCATCATGCATTCTTGCATGTTTTATTTGTGTGAGGTGCCAAAGCAAGGCTTGTTATTGCCCTGCATTGTAAGGCTGCTAAGAAGATTTAAAGATTAATATTTTATGTCACACCTCCACTTATTTAAAATCAGGTATGTGATTTGGCATTGCCTTTCAGAAATAGTTCTGTTTACTGTCACTTAAAGGCAGTTGATTAGTCTACCTATCATAAATACAAAAATATTGTGGGTGGGTGGCTGAGAAACCTAATACTGTGTGCGGTAGAGAATGTCTCCTGCAAAAGGAACTTCTTCTTCGGCGATCACTTGTAGCTGAGTAAAATTGTCTTCCATAAACACGGTTTTAACAATGAGTCCGTAAGTGATGGTGGAGGCCAATTCTGGATCCACACATCCTTCCACAGTGGCAACATTGGTTTCTGGGCGGGAGCTGATCACGGTGTGGATTTGCCAAGCGTGCCTTCCTCCTAGCACGTTTCTCCCTTGCGTCCTGAGTTTGAGTGTCTTCAAAGCCCATGACACCTTTGGTAAAGGCTGTTCTCCAACTGGAGTGTTCGCAGGCCAGTGTTTCCCAGTTGTCTCACTACCGGCAATACTTTCAGGCCTTCCCATTATAAATTATATGAGGGGAGTGTCATGGAATTCTACTCAATATTGATCCACAGCAGATTCCAATGCATAGTTAGCAGAGTAAAAACTTAAAACACATTGCAGGATTCCTAAAAAAAAATAGATCAGAGGCAATTAATATTTCATTTAGCAGAGCTTTACTGTTACTGAAGGCAAATGAGCATAATGGTCACAAATCCAATACATTCAGGGTTGGCACTGTCCATAAGAAATCCATTTGCAGCAGACTTAACTTAAACTTACAATAACTTATAATAAGTCAAAACCAGTGCTTTTTTCCTGGAGGTTCGCAGGAGTACACTTACCCCTAAACATTTTGTGAATTTAAGTTTGGCCTCATTGTGGGGCAGTATTTCAATATGAGTAGGAAAATGAGAGTACCCCTAAACATTTTTTTTAGAAAAAAAGCACTGGTCTAAACCCTTAACACTAGGCATACACTAGGCATACTATGTACAGAACACCACACCAGAAGGAAAAAAATATAGAAAGTGAAAGTGAAACCCAGACTCCTCTGGCCCTACTTTTATAGTCAGCATCACCTTGACAGAAGAGATGGGAGAAACAGTTTAAGCTGGCTGTACTCAGCTTCTCTGAAGGAATAACCCAAACATCATGAACCTTCTGCTTGATTCACACAGAGAAGCTTCCAGAACCCTCTTGAATTAATTAGAATAGGAAAGATCTCTACACATCAGATCAATACTTTCTGCACTAAGAAATGCAAACTAACAGGGAGATGAAGGGATATTTATTTATTTATTTAATCAATTTATATACCCCCTTCATCAAAAGTCCCCAAGGAAGCTTAAAACATAGTAACATAATGAACAACAGAATGTACATACTTAACATGTTGTATAAAGCAAAATAAAAGTTTTCTAAATACAATTCATAATGAGCACCATCAAATTATTATAAATTATTTCAGTCATTGAAGCTTTCATCCACAAACCTACCAGAAGAGTGAAGCGTGGGGCACAGATGCCTTCATCTCCTTCCTAAAAGGAAAAAAAAAATGCACATCAGTGAGCAGAGCTTTGCACATTTATTGCTCTGGGAACATGGAACAGTGGGAAAGCGTGTTCTCCTTCAGGGAGAGCACGTGTTGCGGTGGGGTCTACTGAGCCACCCCTTTGTTGCTGGGTAAGTTCTCCAAGATGGCCAGGGGGCATTGATTGGATTGCCGAGTTGCTGGGGCAAAAGTTATGTTGCAATTTTGGTGGGAGGGGTAAAAGGTTTAAATACTCTGCACGCAGCCTTGTACTTTCTCTTTTGCTGCGTGCAACGGATCAGACACAGTGGAAGAGACTGGTTGTATTCAGCATTTATTCCTTCCCTATAACCCTCCTTTAATTGCCTATCTCTACCTTTTAATTTTATTTTACTTTACTTTTCTTATTAGTTTAACCCCATTGGACCCCTCTTTTAATTTAGCGGCTTCTGCCGCCTCTCGGCGGGGCCGGGGTGGGGGGGGGAGGAATTTTGTTGGCCTTCCCTGAAAAAAGAGGCTCTGCCAGCCCTGTGCCCTCCCCTCTTAATTTTGGCTGCTCCGGCTGTCTTTTTAGGAAGCCTACGGCCTGATCCTCAGCCGGGGCTTCTTTTAGCCTGCTTTAACTGCAGCAGGTCTGGAGCCGTTTGGGGAGTTGCCTTAGACTCAGTGCCGCCGATCAGCTGTTCGGCGGCTGCAGCGGCATTTCTGGGGTTGGCCTGGGTGCGGGGACCTTGCTGCCGCCTTCGGGGGGGCCCGGAGTGAGTTCCACAATCCCCCCCTTACCCCTGTGCGACTCACCTTTTGCTCTCCGTGGAGGCGCTGGTTTGCTGGGGGAGTTTTCTGGGCACCGTTTTGGCTTGCCTCCTTGAGGCTTTGCCTTGCCCACGGGGCCTTTTTTCAGCAGGCTGGGACAGTTGAGGCCTCTTTGGCTGGTGCCTGGGCTGGGGTGGTGCTGTCCCGATTATTTCGGGGTGCTGCGTTCAGCCCGTTTTGGCGGGAGCGCCATTTTGCTGCATCATTGCCCCACAGTGGCCTCCAGTGGCCGTTCTCGGTAACTGCAGCTAGTTTTATTGTGCATTTCTATTTGTTTGCCTCTGCTGCCACCTTCTGGTGGCTGGTGTTATTGCACCCCTTTTGTAAAATAAATAAACCTGATTTAATTTTATTTAATAATTTAGTCACTTAGCAGCTCTTGTATTGAGTTAAGTTAATTGTTCTTGGTTCTGTCGCAAGGGCATACGTTTGGGTGACGTGCTTTTGCATCTTGGGGCTATTTCATTTATTGAAATTTTGTTTTATTTTAATTGTATTCAATTTTAGTTTTCTTTGGTTTTCCTTTTCTTTCTCAAGCAGGCATGGCCCCAAAAAAGGCTGCAAAAAGGCCCGCTGTTACCCGGACTTCAAAGCGGCCAATAAAAGGCCCTTCTCAGGCGTTGCGATCTGGTGCACCCAGTCAGGCAGAGGACAGCCTGGGATCCCTAGTCGCCAGGATGGCTGGTGATCCAGCAGCTTTAACACGTCTTGCAACTGAGGTGGACGGCCTCATTCGGCGATGCTCAACGCAGTCCTCTGCCCCAAGGGGACCAGCTTCCACAGTTGGTCCATCTTCGCCTGCATCTTCATCTTCTAGCGAAGATGGGGGAGAGGCATTAGTTGCTGGGGTTTCAGTGCGGGCTTCTCAGCCATCACCGCCCCCGGTCTTACCTGTTGTGCAGGTTGGTTCACGGGGGCCAAGACGTACCACACGCCGTGCGGCTGGGAGGCAGACCCTTATGGCATCTCCCACCTGGGTGGTTTCGCCTACTCAGTCTACTGCGGATGCATTGTCAGGGCCTAGTCATTCACGTAGGGTCTCTTCTCAGTCTGTTCCAGGTACTTCACAGCAGGCAGTAGACTCGGAGTCCTCGGCTGAGGATAGTCTTCCTACTCCTGTGAGAACATCATCTGGGGGGCATCGTCGCCACAAGAAGAGTGCCAAGAAGCGTGCCAAGAGGAGGAAGGCTGACACTTCATCTTCTTCTTCCGGTACGTCTTCGAGTTCTGATGATGAGACAGTGGCCTCTTTAGACCTTTACTGGGGTTTTGGTGAAGAGGCCGGGGGGTTTCCCAAATGGATTTGGGAACGGAGGGCCAATTCGCACCGAGCAAGGTACGGTGCGGTCCAGGATTGCCGTGATGGCGTGCTGTTGCCTGAGGTGAAAGTCTCCACTAATTCTGTGAGGGACATCATACCTGGGGCTCATTTGTCAACTAAGTTGCGGGCTAGAATTTTAAACGGCCGCTACGTGGATATATTTAAATTAGCACCCCCACCCACAACTCCTGATTCTCAGGAGAAGGACGATTCTTCCAAAAAACGTAATGGGTCTAAGAAAATAGAGAAGACATTCGAGCGGTGGCTTGATGGCTTCCAGGTTTTTGCTGGGATCGTAGTAATGGCTTATCCACGCAGAGCCCATCACTTGATGGTCTATTTGTCCATTGTGCGCTCTGCTTTCACTATGGCAGGACAATTGGCTGCGATAGCGTATGATGTAAATTTTAGACGCAGGGCAGCCAAGATTTCTTCAGCTCGCTGGGATCGTAAGGATTTGGATGTGTGGACCACCTATGTGGTTCCACACATTGAAAAGAAAGCCATGGAACAGCAGAAGCCAAGGGTGGGTCCATTCAGACCCACACGCAGATCTACTTGCTGGGATTTTAACAAGGGTTCCTGTCAGCGCCAGACTTGTAAATTTTCCCATGTGTGTGATAAGTGTGCCGGGGGTCATCCTGCTTCCACTTGTTTGGGAGGTCGGCGGCCCTTTCGTGGTGGAAAAGGGGGCTCCCAGCAGCCCCCAAAGGCTGCTACTCCCGCCTCCACCTCTGGAACAGGGAAGTAGTGCATTGACGGTCCTGGCTTATACTCCAGTGCGTTTGTCGGCACTAATTCCTTGGTTGCAGGCTTACCCTAAAAAGGAGGCTGCAACTTATTTGCGTGAAGGTTTTTCTGTAGGTTTTCGGATTCCTGTAGCCACGGCTCCCGAGGCACGGAATCCCCTTAATCAAAAGTCGGTTCGTGTAATGCCAGAGGTGGCGCACAAGAAGATTGAGAAAGAGGTGGCCTTAGGTCGTATGGCTGGCCCTTTCTCAGATCCCCCTTTCCCTAACTTACACATATCTCCACTGGGTATTGTTCCCAAGAAAGCTCCGGGGGAATTTCGCCTAATTCATAATTTATCTCATCCTCGTGGCACATCAGTAAATGATGTTATTCCTCCGGAGCTTTGTTCAGTGAAGTATGCTTCTCTTGATCAGGCGATCAAGATGATCAGGAAATTTGGCCCAGGCGCTTTGCTAGCAAAATGCGATCTAGAATCTGCATTTCGCTTGCTACCAATTCATCCAGAGGATTATTGGTTGCTAGGTTTTCAGTTTGAGGGAAAGTTTTATGTTGACAAGGCTATGCCTATGGGATGCTCAATAGCATGTTCCGCTTTTGAGTGTTTTAGCACCTTTTTGGAATGGGCTTTGCGTGTTAAAACCGGCCTGGTAGGTGTGTCCCATTATCTCGATGATTTTTTACTGGCCTCTGCTCATGACACCGGCGATTGTGTGGTATTGCTGAGAGCCTTTGCTTCCCTTATGGAAGAATTTGGGATACCGTTGGCAGTTGATAAGACTGAGGGCCCATCTACCCAATTGACCTACTTGGGTATCCAATTGGACACTGTGTCGCAAACCTCTAGCCTTCCACTGGATAAAATACTTACCCTCCGGAATGTCATACAAGAGCTGCTTCCTTTAAAGAAGGTAACTTTGCGACAACTGCAATCCTTGCTGGGTCACTTGAACTTCGCATGTAGGGTGGTGGCCCCTGGCCGCCCATTTTGTTCACGCTTGGCTAGGCTTACAGCAGGTTTAAGGGCCCCGCATCACAGGGTGCGTATGTCCGCACGGGTTCGTGAGGACCTCCGGATTTGGTTAGAATTCTTGGAAGAATTTAATGGCGTGTCGTTGTGGCAGGACATTTTGAACCTTCACAATGATTTTCAAGTGCACTCTGATGCTGCGGGTTCACTGGGTTTTGGTATCTATTGGAAAGGTAGATGGTGCGCTAGGCGCTGGCCATCTGCTTGGCAGGGGCAAGCTATCACGCGGGACCTAACATTTCTTGAGTTTTTTCCCATTGCAGTAGCTGTGCATTTATGGGTCGACGAGTTCAGGGACCACCGAGTTTGTTTCTGGTCTGACAATCAGGCTGTTGTGAAGTGCTGGCAAAACAGTCATCTCGCTCCCCCAGGGTATCGGCCCTGTTGCGGGCATTCGTATTGCATTGTTTGAAATTTAATATTGTATTTTCTGCACGTTTCATCCCTGGGATATCTAACGAGATTGCTGATGCTCTGTCCCGTTTTCAGATGGAGCGATTCAGGTCCCTGGCTCCAGAGTCTCGTGCGTGTCCGGAGTATTTCCCGGAGCATCTCTGGAACCTTGGCAGCAATTAGTATTGCAGGGAGTAGCCGCCTCCATTTCTTCATCCACTTTGGGGTCTTATAAAAGAGCATGGACTGACTTCTTAAATTTTACCCAGTCAGTCGCAGGCAACATATCTTCCCCT
The DNA here is from genome assembly GCF_951804945.1 of Podarcis cretensis. NCBI lineage: Eukaryota > Metazoa > Chordata > Lepidosauria > Squamata > Lacertidae > Podarcis > Podarcis cretensis. Next base: position 28,313,089 of record NC_137178.1, read on the forward strand.
CCCTCCACTTCTCAAGTGTTACAGTATTTGGCACATATGTTTCAGCTGGGCCGAGCTGCTAGGACGCTGCGGATTCATTCTGCAGCAATTTCCTTTTTTAGTAAATCATTTTTCAACAAGGATCCTTGTGCCAAGTTTGTAGTGCGCAAGGCCTTGGAAGGTTGGGGTCGTCTTGCTCCCCCTAGCAAGGCAGTTCGGCAGCCTATCACTTTTGAGTTGCTGAGTAGAATGCGTGCCAAATTAAGGGTCGTTTGTTGGTCCAAGTATGAGGCCCGCCTTTTTTCGGCGGCCTTTTCAATTGCATTCTTTGCCGCTTTACGGGTGGGGGAAGTGGTCATGGAGGCTAGGCGAGATGGCGGTTCCAGGGGGCTGCTGCTTCAGGATGTATGTTTATCCCCTGTGGAAGTGAGAATCGTGGTGCGTAACTCGAAGACGGACCAATTGGGTCGGGGGGCAGTTATAAGGCTCCCCGTAACTGGGGAGCCGGGTCCTTGCCCGGTTAAGGATTTGAGGAAATTCTTAGCAGTGAGGCCCTCTGGGAAGGGTCCACTGTTCATTCACGAAAATGGTCGTCCCTTGGCACGGCATCAGTTTTCCAAGGTAATGCGTAAGGTTATTTCTGCTTGTGGGGTCCCGGCTTATGGTTTTGCACCCCATTCCTTTCGCATTGGTGCTGCTACAACAGCAGCCCATTGGGGGTTGTCGGCCCACAGGATTAAGGACTTGGGCCGGTGGAAGTCTGATGCGTTCAAAGGTTACGTGCGGAAGAGATGTTGAATTATTGTATTTGATGTGTGCTTGTTCTCCACCCTGTAGGTCTCGCTCCAGTCCATATCTGGATTGTCGGGCACAGCATCGTTTATTGGGCTGGCATCAGAGCGAGGCAGTCTGGAAGGGGACCGGATCTTGGCTTCCCACAGCACGTACAGGTGTCGTGGATATCCAGACGGGGAATGCGGTGGAGTGAATTCATCCCACTAATTAAGCGGAGGGTGCTTTCACATGGTCCCCCTTCGGCAATTGTGGTGCAGTTGGGGGAGAATGATATGGCAAAGGTTGATTGCTCCACTTTGCGCTCCACGATTCGAAAAGACTTGGGGGAGTTGGTGACCTTAATACCTACCGTTAAAATATTTTGGTCACAATTGCTGCAAAGGAGCAATTGGCAGGGCATTTCTCAACCCATGGCTGCTGAAAGGGCCAGGAAGCGCATTAATTCCGCAGTGAGCAAGAGGGTAACGGAATTGGGTGGTTTGGTGATTTACCACCAGGATATTACCTTCAAGGCTCTGGCCCTTTACCGCAATGATGGGGTACATCTTTCCAAGCTGGGGAATGATGTCTGGTTGGATGCGGTAATTGAAGGGTTGAAGAATGGGTTGGGATTGTGAGTGGTTGGCGGCGAGCGTAAAGGGCTCGATTGGCGGTTAGGCATTGGTTATAAATCTGGTGAAGGAGGGGTTTAGGATAGGCTGGGCCTACCCCTCCATGGAGGGGTTCAGGATAGGCTGGGCCTGCCCCTCCATGGTTGCTGCGGAAAGGGAATTCCGTTAAAGGAATCCTGGGGCTTGCCATCTTTTCGTCCAATCCCTGGAATGGGACTAGGGCCGGCAAGCCTTCGGGGAGCAGGCGGGTGAGAGTTGAGGGTCTGTGTCTCAGCTCCAATTCTTCCCCGACTTGCTTTCCCCCGCACTGTCTTTCGGTGGTGCCCGGAAGTCAGTTCTGTCCCCAGGCGGGGGGACAGATAGTCTTAACCAATGCCTAAACAACCACTCACAGTTTGTATTTTAATAAAGTTGTGGCCAAAATCATGCCAAAAATCTTAAACAAAAATTACGTGTCCGTTGTGAGTTATTTTGGGGGGTGGATTGGGGACCTCAACACGCAAAGCGTGTTCTCCTTCAGGGAGAGCACGTGTTGCGGTGGGGTCTACTGAGCCACCCCTTTGTTGCTGGGTAAGTTCTCCAAGATGGCCAGGGGGCATTGATTGGATTGCCGAGTTGCTGGGGCAAAAGTTATGTTGCAATTTTGGTGGGAGGGGTAAAAGGTTTAAATACTCTGCACGCAGCCTTGTACTTTCTCTTTTGCTGCGTGCAACGGATCACCCGCCCACCCGCCCTAGAATAAGGGGTTTGTTGCGTTGACCTTGCTATGCCTGTCATGGGGTCGTCTGCCTTTGAGCAGGGGCCTGGTAGGAATTTTTCCACCTGGCAAATTGGCTGGCTGGGTGGTTTTTGCCTACTGCGTAGCAAATCGTCACAACTTGTAAGGTTGTGGTTAGGCATTGGTTATAAATCTGGTGAAGGAGGGGTTTAGGATAGGCTGGGCCTACCCCTCCATGGAGGGGTTCAGGATAGGCTGGGCCTGCCCCTCCATGGTTGCTGCGGAAAGGGAATTCCGTTAAAGGAATCCTGGGGCTTGCCATCTTTTCGTCCAATCCCTGGAATGGGACTAGGGCCGGCAAGCCTTCGGGGAGCAGGCGGGTGAGAGTTGAGGGTCTGTGTCTCAGCTCCAATTCTTCCCCGACTTGCTTTCCCCCGCACTGTCTTTCGGTGGTGCCCGGAAGTCAGTTCTGTCCCCAGGCGGGGGGACAGATAGTCTTAACCAATGCCTAAACAACCACTCACAGTTTGTATTTTAATAAAGTTGTGGCCAAAATCATGCCAAAAATCTTAAACAAAAATTACGTGTCCGTTGTGAGTTATTTTGGGGGGTGGATTGGGGACCTCAACACGCAACAAGGCAGAAGCAGTTGCGAAAAGAACTAGCTTGGCACCTGGAAGACTTGAAGAGATTATGTCAATACTCTTTTGGCCCCAGGGGGATTCTAAAAGGGTCAGGGAGATGACACATCTTGTTAGAGAGTAAGGCTTATAGAAATGTTTGCCTTAGAGGAGCTTTGTGGGTTCTGCAAGAAATTGCTAAATTTTATACTTCAGACTTCGGGTGAAGAACAGAGATTTGGCCTAGGTAACCAATTGCAGTGATTGTGTGCGGTAGTGTTTCATGAAGCTATTTGAATCTTAGCTGAAGGCTGATAACTTGATGCCTAGTAGGCCTGCATTTGGTGTTTCAAGGTACTCTAGCATTCTAGGCCCTTGGGCTATTTTTTTTTGTAATGCACTGTTTAAAATATTCCTTTGTTTATATAAATGTTGTATTAGGTGATGTACTTTTGGAATCTCCTCTTTTTTATTGTAGAACAAACCATGTTATGCCCCTGCATTTTGTTTTGGCTTTGCATTTCTATACATCTAAAGAATATTGTAAGAGTCCGGAGAAAGCGCCTTTTTTTTCCTATGGAGGAGAAAAAAATCGTCTCCCAGAAATGGTTTCATGGTTGTGTGCACTTGCACTGCAGAGCTGGAATGTGAGGCACAAATACGTGCTTACATAGTCACAATTTTCAAGATATTGATGGCTCCACAACAAGCTACTGTGATTGCAAAAAATTGTGCATACCTACTCTGCAATTACTTCCTGCTCACATGCTTCTATTTTCATGTGAATGAGTGTCAGAAGCAAATGGTTTTCTGTATGTCAAGGATGTAGTGCTGTCACCATTCATATAAGCCAACCCTTAAAAAGTATCTGAACTGGAGTTTTCTATTGTTCTATTGAAGTACTTTAAGGAAAAATTAGGGGGGGAGGGAGAGGATGAGAAATCACCCTTCATGACGTTCTACTGTATTTTACATGCCCCTTTCCTATGTAGATTGACTGTGCCATCTTATAGTTCCCTAATTCTCTTAAGACAAATTTACAGGGGTTGGCATGGGAACTACAGGATTTACTTATGTTAGATATTGAATCAGCCTGTGTATAAAAATCTATACCACACGAGGTGACAAAGCTATTATTGGTTATAATGATTCACTGTACCAAAATAGTCAAACTTTGTTCTATATCAGCTTTGATTCATCCTATTGGTTCTTCTAGAATACTTCCTAGGTAGGTAAATTTAGATAGATTTCCCTGATTGGAAATCAGGTTTATACACTGAATAAAAACATGTTACAATGTACATATGTATTAAAGTTATCCTGTAAGATTTTCCATGTGAAGAACATGGACTCTTGGATTAAGCCTCTTGGCCCCAAGAAGGCAATGCTGCAACTTTTTTAGTGAACTTCTTTTCTATTTTTCATCTCTAATATGTATTTTTTCTTGGGAGCTTTGTAGCTAATAGATATATGGACATAGACGGGATATGTTTCAGGCTATCACAATTTATCTCTGCTTTTTGGTGAAATAGCTGCTGTACATATATACACTGTGAGTGGAATATATTGCACCTCTTAGGATGAAAGATGGAGACATTAATGACTGCTTTAATGTTTTTCATAGCCCACCAAATCTCAGTGCTTTATTTCTATTGATTTTGTAATGAGAGCTCATGAGGCTATGGGAATGTTGAGGTTTCTCAGCCAGCCATGCATTCTGTTACCATCCCACAGTGTGCACCAGCACCACCAACAAAAGGAAAAACAGCCATGAGGGGATTTTTCGGTTCCAGCCACTCAGCATATAGGAATTCTTTGATGCTTCAAAATAAAAACTTATTTAGTTTTATTTTCTCAGCAAATCAAAACTGCTAGACACTGAATGATCCTCAAAAAAGTTTAATCTTTGAGATACTTTCCAAAGTACTTACAGCTTTGTTCAATGTCCAATAATTGTGGGATGCCTTTGTCGGCAGTGCTATGGCCCATTATCTTCTCTGTGTGATGGGCTCATGGGTAAAGCTGCCCCATGATCCCTTGCAAAAGGGAGGGGAAATCCTATACAGTGGTACCTGTGGTTGCGAACGGGATCTGTTCTAGAGGTCCGTTCGCAACACGAAAAGCCTGCAACCTGAAGCACCGTATCTGTGCAAGTGCACAGCGCGATTTGGTGTTTGTGCGCATGTGCACAGCACGATTTAGCGCTTCTGTGCATGTGCGAGCAGCGAAACCCGGAAATAACCCTTTCTGGTACTTCTGGGTCGCTGCGGGACGCAACCTGAAGAAACATAACATGAAGCAAACGTAACATGAGGTATGACTGTACAAGGCTGCTTCCCTTGGCACTCAGGGCCATTTTGCCTCAAGAGCTTCCCTCACACCCACCCTCGACCCTCGGGTTAGAGCCTTCAATGAGCAATTTTGTGTCGCTGGTTGCCAGGACTGGGAATTTTTTTCCCTTTCTTTCAACCTGATTGGTACATGGTTGGTTTTTTCCTGCCTTTCCCTCAGTGAAATTATGGCCTTCCTTTGATAGGCGGAAGAACATTGCTTGTATGAGGGCGGAAATGGCATTGGGCAGCATCAACATGGAATGCGGGAAGAAACTAGCTGGTATTCAATGCAGTCATGCAAGAATTGGTTTTTAAAATTTCAGACCATCTTGCTCTGGTAAGCAATTTGCCACCAAGTTCTGCTCCAGCTGTAGATTCCAAGCTGTCTTCAAAGCCAGCCCCCTATATAAAGCATTGCGATAATCTAGTCTTGCGGTTACTAGAGCATAGATAACAGAAGTTAGGCTGTCCTTTTCCAAAGAGGGATACAGCTGGACCACTGGCTGAAGCTGATGGATGGCACTTCACACCACACTTATCTGGGAGTAAACTCTACTGACCATGGTGGGATTATATAGCCAACATGCCCAGTATTGTGCTGCATAGCCCCCTGGAATGAATAGAACAAGTTACTTGTAACAAGAAAGCAATAGGACTTAATTTCACTACTAACTGTAACTGGGTTGGGGTCATTTATCTCTTAATGTCCTCAAAGAAAAGCTGTGGCTTGTAACTTGTGCATGCCAGACTTTCATCTGCTTCTACCTTCAACTTCCAGACCGGGACATTTGTATGTAGTATAAATTATGGCATAAACAGATTTGTAATCAATATGACTTAGCCAAGCTCACAATGAAACTAATATGATGTGATTGCAAATAATAGCAATATTTATTATATGTCAGAACTACACAGTTGCAATTTACCAAGCTTAACCAGCTCATCAGCTGTGCATTGTAGCCAGATGTATGACAAGTCTCTTGTTTTGCTATCCCTGGCTGGCAGCAAAACCAGAAACTGCTGGAAAACCACCAGTCACAGTAAGTAGATCACAAGTTGTACAAGTCTGGTATAGGAAGAATGCGGATAAAATGTCAGAAGTGTGATATGGATTCCTTTGTGAATTATAAGAGAGAGGCATGCATTATAATAAGATGTGAGTAATGAGAGAAGCAGAATGCTATGGAGTTTGGAAGCAATTAGTGAGGACAGCATGGTTTCACGCTTATCAAAAAGGCAGTTGAAAATTACAAAGAGGAGGGGGGAAATCCCAAAATGATTATCAAGAAGCAGACAAAGTATGAATTAGGTGGGAAATGTGTCTAGACATTTTACTATGAAGAAAATTACAAATCCGGAATAGTGATAACACAACAGGCCCAAAAGGAATGGGCAGATGGTTTGATTTATTCTGCAAGTTCAAGTTATAAAATATCCCATATTCTGTTTCATATGATTCCCTGCCCCCATGGTATAGTGTATTTATGTGTACGTTTTTTAAATGTTAAGTCGCTTGAAGACTTTTAAGTGACAATCAACTTATTAAATATAGTGTTTTTACTATTCTTAATGGAATTAGATCTTATGTGAGGGTTAGGCTTTGAAGTCAGCACATAACACAAAGTACCGTATTTTTTGCTCTATAAGATGCACTTTCCCCCTCCTAAAAAGTAAGGGGAAGTGTGTGTGCGTCTTATGGAGTGAATGCAGGCTGCACAGCTATCCCAGAAGCCAGAACAGCAAGAGGGATCGCTGCTTCCACTGCACAGCGATCCCTCTTGCTGTTCTGACTTCGCTTTGCTGGAGAGGCACTGCACAGAGAGGGAGAGAATATTTTTTTTCTTGTTCTCCTCCTCTAAAACTAGGTGCGTCTTATGGTCGGGTGCGTCTTATAGAGCGAAAAATACGGTAGTGTATGCTCAAAATCAAGATCTTCTCACTCGCTCTCCCTTGTGTCTGGTGCCTCAGTTTGCAAGCAGGAGCTGGACAAATCTGGCGGGGGGGGGGGGACTTTCCTGCCTCCCCTTCCAGTTGGAAGGCCATGGTAGGTGCTGGCTGTTGTCTGAAAAGCCCCATGGAAAGATTTTTGCCAGGCTGTGAGCAGAAGCAGTGTGGTAGCTCACAATGGGGTGGCCAGATCTTCCCAATCTCTCTAATGCCCTTCATCTCCACATGCAAACCTGGAGAGCAAGGATAAAAAAAACAACAACCAGAGGAGGAGGGAGGGAAGCAGAAAGATGAAGTCAGGCAGAAGAAAAAGGCTGGAACGGATCCTTAAACTGATAGATGGGGTCCTGAGAGGGAAGCAGAAACTGAGAGGGAAGCAGGAACAAGGAAAACAAGTAGTCCCTTCCCACTTTTTTTGTCAACATCACATCATTGAATTTGTGTAACTTATATGATTGTAAGGTGTGATCCCACTGTAATAATAAACCCTTCAATACAAATTATTTGAATTTGTGACTCTGCCTGTGAAGGGCACATATGCAGGTCACAGTTCTCGGCTAGTTAAATTTGGTTGCTTACCATTGTGCCGACATCACCTATAGCAATGTCACTGTTTTGCTAAATCATATTGGCTACACTGTGCACTTGTCTAAGTTCTATGGATTGTAAAGCTGCTCAGGCCATAATTTAGACTATATACAAAATGATCCAATCTATCAGTAGCAGGTGGAGGCAGGAGAAAATCCAACCAGATAAATTGTGGCATTAAATGGTTCACAGCTTTCCTTTGAGAGCACTGACATAAATGGATCAGTGGACTCGTCTTATCTATCTGCCTTTTACTACATTTATACAAGTGATGGCTCATAAAGGAAGAAAGGAGGTGACAGCAACACCACACTTTTCAGGATGGCATGGGGCAAGGCAGCAACAGGGAAATGGCAGGATCTTTGGCTTGGCAGCGGCAAGGCCACCACAGCCAACCTAAGGGTCCCCTTTCTTGCAGCCTTGCCACCACCTCATCCCGCCCCATCCTTATCCCAATGATCTTATCAAAACCACCACAAGAAATACATCACTGCTTCTCCCTTCATGGCAGTTTACTTTTATAATAACAATCGATTTAGATTATAATGAAAGGTAGGCATTCATCAGACAGGAAAGTCACAAGTTCAACGAGCATGTGAGCAGAAAGCAGGGCTATACCATTCAGCTCTGCCCCATGTGCCCCTTTGGACAGGCCCCAGTAACCACATGTTCAGTTCAATCCTGTACATGCAGATAACCTTTTCATGCATTTAGGTAAATGTATGGGTGTTAGGGAGTGCATACCAACACCTTCTCATACAATAATTGCACACATGCGCTTCTTATCAGAAGAGGTCTATTGTGACATGTCCTCTAGGATGCACCATTAACTTTCTTAGTTGGGGGGGATTTCAATCAGAGTTTTCTCACAGTCAAGCGTATATACCACCGTGGCTCTTAAGTCATCCTATTCATGCAGAACTAGTTGGGAAATGGGATTCTTTTCATTGCTCTTATAGAAAATTTGGCATGAACATGCAGATCCTGTGACCTTCCCAATGTTCTTGGAATCTACTACACACAGGTCCCAGGCAGTACTGCCTCCACATTTAGGTACTCCTTCTCTAGAAGCCTCCTTCCTACTGATGACCACTCACCTGCCATTTCACTGTACAGTGGTACCTCGGGTTAAGAACTTAATTCGTTCTGGAGGTCCGTTCTTAACCTGGAACTGTTCTTAACCTGAGGTACCACTTTAGCTAATGGGGCCTCCCATTGCCGCTGCGGTGCTGGTGCACAATTTCTGTTCTCATCCTGAGGTAAAGTTCTTAACCCGAGGTGCTATTTATGAGTTAGCAGAGTCTGTAACCTGAAGCCTATGTAACCTGAAGCGTCTGTAACCCAAGGTACCACTGTATTCTTAACCCAGAAGGAGACCCCAGTGTGCGGTGTGTGTGTGCTGCCACTGAATCAGCTCACTCTTGTCACTGGTTGCATGCTCAGAGGTGGCAGATGAACACAGGGAGTGACAGCAAAGAGGCCAAGAAGCAGGAGTCTCCAGGGAGCACTCCTGCAAGGGGTGTGGGCCTCAGTCAGTGCCTAACAGTGCCTGCCCCTGATGCCAGCTTCGCCCTTACAGATGATGGGAGTTGTAGTCTGTAGCCACATGTTCCCATCCCTGAATTAATATATATTAAGTGTGCATGCAGTTACTCATATAATTGAACGAAGAACCAATTAGCTATTTCTGGAGCTTAAGGCCACATCACCATTGCCTGTTAACTTGCACTGTGTGGGAACAGTTAGTATCACACATTTCTATAATATTCAAATGTTGTGGCTAAAATATTAAATATGCTATAATCTGAGACATCAAGACCAAGGTCTAATAGAAATAGACCAGTTTTAGACTTCTGCTCCGGAGCTGGATGGCTTCCATGAAACTTCCCTGGAAACAAATTTGTTCAGTGACATAAGTGCTCTGTGATTTCTGACCTGTCACCCCAGGCAGCGCTTTTAGATTGTGTCTGACAGCACGGCAGATGGCATGTATATGCATCAATGGGCATTTTTAAAAACCTCTAAGAGTAAAAATATGATAGAAAGATCTTTCTTTTCCTTTTGCTTTCCAAGTGGTTGATTATTTAAAGGGAATGTGGGTGTAGGAGTGAAATTTTAGTTGTATTTCATCAGCTGCTATCAGATATGCTAACTCTCCCAGCAAGAGGCACCTGAGTTTAATGTTGATTTATTGATTTTGCCTTTGATCTGATTAATTTAATATTCACTAAGGTTTCCCAAATGATGTTTAAAGTAAGAAAATTGAGGTAAACTGTCCAAGAGTTGAATGTCCTAGATCAAAAGATAAGCTCCTTTGCAAGATAATTAACACTTTGCAACAAATCTCAGCTCTTTTGCTCCATAAAAAGGCAAAGTTAGAATGAAATCTAATACACATTTTTGTCTGACTAGGGACTAGTTAATACATGTGGCAGCAGCACCACTGAATCTCATGAGCATAGACTTGTTTTCACCCACAGTCATGTGGAGCTGGTAGCCTACATACCAGAAGTGTGTATGCACATCACACATGTCTACATGCTCATGTAGAAGATGCACATGTAGATTGTGATTAGCAATTGGTACAATCACCGTCTCCCATTCTGAAACCACCATGGTTGGTTCACCTGCTGTTTCCTCCATGATGTGTAATTGCACATGTGACCTGACCCAAGAATATCTGCAGACAGAGGATTCAGGAGCCTTACTTGTTTGAAGGGCCAATATGAGTATAAAGGGCCTGTGGGCCCCACATCCAACAAAGTGCAGCTCCCATTGGTCCTCTCCTCCAATATATGTGCATTTGTGTGGATGTATAAGGCAGGGACACCTATGTCTTTAGAGCTCTACCCATATAAGCTTCACCAGTCCTGGATCCCTGTGCAAAAAGGGTTCCAGGATCCAGTGAGCAGTGTGTTGTTGGGAGAGATGCAAAGTGGCTTCATTCCTCTGCCATTGTCAGGGGTCATAGCCTTCCACTTTCATAGACTTCATCCAGAAAAGTTCTGCACCATATAGGGCTCACAGGGAATCAAGGGCTTAGCAAACACGCATGCTTCCTCACAGTAGTGTGGGGCTCTTAGCACATAACATCCTGTCTCAGCAAACCTTCATGAGAAAATCATGTGGACACCCAATATCAAGTTAAACCTTTTATTTATGCCTGCTAATGTATGAAGATTCAAATGAAGATTCTCTTTCTTTTTCAACCTGGAACGGATAGAACCAGGGGTAGCACATCCAGTTTTGCCACTTCAGACAAAATGGGAACTGCCACCCTGCACTGCCGCTGCAGAGGAGCAGCACCAATTTCTGCTGAGGTTGTACTGGTTTCCAGTGACAGCTTGCTGAAAGCACACAAGATCTCACATGCTGTGCAAGATCTCATGTGATTTCAGTGTGATCTTGCCAGAAAACTGCACGATTTCACCTGATATTGGCACCGCTTCTCTGCCAATGATGGAGGAGGCATGGCAGGCAGGACACTCATAGGGGCACCACCTGAGGCAGCAGCTTCACCCCACCTAATGTACCAGTCAACTGTTGATATTTGGATTCATCAGATCATATATTCTGACATACATATTAAGTTTTGTTTTTCACAGATGGGAAACAAAATCCTAACATTGTATCTCAGTTCTCCTTTTCAGTTTAGCAATGTCCATGATCCTTATTTCCTAGTTTTTGCTATCCCACTGAGATTTTAATTGAACACATGGAAATTGTTTGCTAGGTTAAAGTGTGTTTTCAAATCTCAGAATGATTAAGGAAACAAGCCTGCCATATAATACCTATTAAACTAACCTTGATTATCTTTCACTTAAAGGGAGGTCTGTAATACTTTATTTCACGTGCTAACATCACAGCAGCAGATCCGATTAAAATATATTGCATTATTGATAGTGCATAATATTTTTACTTCTAGCAAGGTATTTGTACATATCTTCAAGTTTATTTCTACCACATCATTTTTTCAAGGGTCATTCTATGTTTTAATTTAGACCACTGTATCTACATCTGTTTGTGAGTGACTTGAGTATCACCCTAAGCATCACTGAACTCATTGGCTTGTCTGACTACAGTCATAACATTGCTGCTTATAAAACAAATATGGCAGCACAGAATTACAGCCAGAAACAGGTAATAAATTATTGTGCTTTGAAACAAACAGTACTGGCCAGGTGAGCAAAAGCATAAGGAATTCTACAGCATTTAATTGTTCAACAAAAAAATTATTCAACAAAATTGTTCAACAAAAAATTCAGTTTATCGGTGTAAGATTTAAAAAAGTAAAAGAATATTCTGAAAATAGACAGCTAATCCATTTCCCCCAGAGTATCTTATATATTTGCCTGTGCAACATAATAAAAGACATCCAGCTGTGTACAAGGACAAGAATACTGTACTGATCAGTGCTGGAAAATCTAGGCTGATTTTTACTGTGCTGGATCTTATTTCTTGCTAAATGTAGCTCAGTTATATAGAAAAATATAGTCTATATAATATGCTTTTTCACTGTCATCATGATTACTAATGCTTTCTTAGCCTACCCATCTTGGATTCCCTCCACTCCCTTGTATTGTAGTGCATAAAAGAAATTGTAGTTGCGTTTTGCTGAGCTCTTCTGAAATGGTAAGTTACTCTGTTTCTGGCAAATGGATCATGCCCCCTCTTCCCTGTAGGTGATGTATCCATGACCCTAGGTATCATCCTTTGCTGCTGTTTTTCTATGAGCACAATATTTCATTCTACAGTATACTAAATGCAAAACAGTGCATGATAGCGGTAGGCTCACATAGTCTCTAATACATGGGAGTTTTTTGTTTCCAAAAGTAAAGATGTAAGATGGTGACAAGATTGAATGTAGACCGCATTGTCAGAACCAGTCACCACTGTGGGTAAATTATATAACATAGATAATATTTCACATAAGCTTTCTAATAAACTTCCACTGCTACCATATACCCACTGCCAATCTGTTTTCCAACCTTGACAAACAACAACAAAATACTGCCTTGGAACAATCACCAACTCTCAACCTTACCTGCTTCATATGACAAACGTGAAGAATTAGAAGCTGGTATAAAATGCCTGAAAGAGGGCACTTACTTAAAGGTAAAAGTAAAGGGACCCTTGACCATTAATTCCAGTCATGACCGACTCTGGGGTTGTGATGCTCATCTCGCTTTATTAGCCGAGGGAGCCGGCGTACAGCTTCCGGGTCATGTGGCCAGCATGACTAAGCCACTTCTGGCAAAGCCAGAGCAGCGCACGGAAACACCGTTTACCTTCCCGCCGGAGCAGTACCTATTTATCTACTTGCACTTGATGTGCTTTTGAACTGCTAGGTTGGCAGGAGCTGGGACTGAGCAACGGGAGCTCACCCCATTGCGAGGATTCAAACCGCCGACCTTCTGATTGGCAAGTCCTAGGCTCTGTGGTTTAACCCACAGCGCCCCCGCGTCCCTTTTGGCACTTACTTAGACATCACCTATTTCATCTTTTAACATGAGTGATTCATCTTTGTACCATAAAGGGTCGTGTTTTTTCCACCCCAACCCCCTACAAATTAATACAGCTCCAGGATTTCAACCATTCTTAGTCTGACCTAATTATTGCATGTTTTCTTAAATGAATAAGTCTCACTTGTGTTCAGTTGAGTTTACTCCCAGGTTGGTGTGTATAGGGGATTATTACTGGCTATCCCACCATGAACCCATTGCCCCTTCCTCACAATATAACCTAGGCTGCAATGCTATACACAGTCCTGTGTGGTGAGGGCAGCCAGGAATACTTAGCCTCAGAAGGCTGTCAGTTGGAGAGACCCACCAGGGACCATCTGCCTTTTTGATTGAATTTATAACTTTATTCCAATAAGACTCCTACCCCGGGTCTCAGATAAACTCTGCCTAGGCCTGCTTATCCCCACTTACCTGGGTGTAAACCCAATTAAACTTTTTCTGAGCAGATGTGTATACCATTGTGCTATAAGTTAATTATACTGTGAATTCTTAATAAGTGTCTGGACTCAGTAGTGGGTGGCGGTGTTGGACAACAAAATTTTGCACCTGCCATTTGAGGGAAGGTGTTCTTTAACACCCACCCACCCTTATTGTAGCATTTGCAGAAAACAACAACTAGGGAGTACCTGACTTCAGACAAGCCTGCCACAGGACAGGTCCTGATTGCTCAGAAGAAAGAAAAGGCAACAGGATATATGGAGGAATCTGTCTAGGGGGCCTTTAGAACTACGGAGATTCCAGGGTCTAGAAAATGAGACAGAATCAGGAAAGAAAACTGCAATAAAAGAGAGGGGGAAACAGCAACTCTTTAGGACTACAGTGATTCTTATAGCTTGGTGTCCAAACAACTCGGTCATCAATCTCAGTTATGATGTTGCTTATTGGCTAAAACACTTAATGGTGGGAGCAGCTGGACTAATTCATCTCAGAGAAACTGCTTATAAGGGTACTTGAAAATTTTGCTGTGTAACTTTATTTCTAGGAGGACCAGAATCCAACTTTAATGAAACAAAAACAAAGCTTAGAGTCTGTCGGTTTTGAGTTCAGTGCATCAGAATCTCCTGTACCTGCTTCTCAGTGTCCCTGCCTAGGTCTAATTTAGCCCACCATTCACTCCCTACCCACCAAACAACTGATTGCATGATTACAAAATATTTAACAGAGTTATAAACAGACAGCTCTAACTGCATTTGTGGCCATTGTATTTTTAACATGAGTCTGCAGCACTCTGCATATTGCTTCAAACTGAGAAGATTTCCCCCCTTTTTTTTCTTTCCTGGAATCATCAATGGTCTTCTCAAGCTTTATGTCATAAGCTGATACCAACCTAATTTAAACTTTGACTTCCTATTACAAAGTCTACATCAGGAGATTAAAAACTTTCTGCTATAGATTTTTTAAAATAGAAAGTGACAGTTTAATTTGGCAGAGCTGTGCTGAAAGGGTACTTAAACCTTGCAGAGAATACTAACATCAGCAACCTTCAGAACAGCTAAAAATGAAAGCAGAACATGAATAATTAACAGATAAAGTTGGGTTTTTAAAAAGATTTTACATACATATTTAGTTTATTTATTGGCTCTATTCGATAAAGATTACAAATGGATTTTAAATATGCTTACTTTAGGATACTTAAAAAATAAACAAACCTACAAGTCCTAGATGTATACCTATATATAGTAGACATGTTTTGCAAAGGCTTCGTCAGTGACCACAAACCTAGAAATAGCAGCTGGATCTAGAAATGGTGTAGCCATGTCCCTCTGAAATCTCCCAGTGAAAGAAGGTGCATCTCGTTTGGGTGCAACTGAAAAGCAGTGACTGTCAAGATGGCGCTGTGCCCACCGCTATATCCTCTGGTGCCGGCAGAAGGTCTCAGTAAATAGCCCCTCAAAAATCCACAGTGTACAAGAGACTACTCTTTCAGCTGAGTTCTATTTGTGAGGGCTCAGCCTCTCCTACATCAATAACACCCCCTTTAGCATGTCCCCATTTCATTGGATGCTTGAATTGAAACCCACCTTCCCATCCATTCTGAAGAGAGGAGAAGTGCAGAGTGCTTTCTCCTGTGAGCAAGTGTGATTGTGGATGGTGGTAGGTGCCTTTCCCCCACTGATGAGGCAGCTGAAGGGGGCAATGTCCACAGCATTTTGTAGTTCTCTCTCTCTTTCTCTGGATATTTCAGTCAGATTGTGCTATGCCACACCTCCCACAGCAGCCATTTTATGACTGGTGCCTACACCACTTTCTCAAAACTCCAAATGTGCCCAGTGGTCCAAACATATTAGGGATCCCTGCTGTGAAGTAGAAGTTGCACAACTGGGCAGCTGAATCCTACTGGCACCTTTAGATTCAGTCATAAAGATATGATTGGTGGTTGATCATTACAAGTGATTTTCAGATATTTCAGATATTTTCTCTGAAATTTGAAGTTATTACCACCACATTGTTTCATGATGTATCCCAGAGTAGCAATAATTTAGCAGGAGCTGAGTCAATGTGACATTGTAACATTCACCTTTCTGGTATGCAGGCTGAGACCCTACCTGCCCGCGGACTGTCTCACCAGAGTGGTGCATGCTCTAGTTATCTCTCGCTTGGACTACTGCAATGTGCTCTATGTGGGGCTACCTTTGAAGGTGACCCGGAAACTACAATTAATCCATAATGCGGCAGCTAGACTGGTGACCGGGAGTGGCTGCTGAGACCATATAACACCGGTCTTGAAAGACCTACACTGGCTCCCAGTACATTTCCGAGCACAATTCAAAGTGTTGGTGCTGACTTTTAAATCCCTAAATGGCCTCAGTCCAATATACCTGAAGGAGCATCTCCACCTCCATCGTTCTGCCCAGACACTGAGGTCTAGCGCTGAGGGCCTTCTGGCAGTTCCCTCGCTGCGAGAAGCCATGTTACAGGGAACCAGGCAGAGGGCCTTCTCAGTGATGGCACCAGCCCTGTGAAATGCCCTCCCACCAGATGTCAAAGAGAAAAACAACTACCAAACTTTTAGAAGACATCTGAAGGCAGCCCTGTTTAGGGAAGCTTTTAATGTTTAATAGGTTATTGTATTTTAGTGTTCTGTTGGAAGCCGCCCAGAGTGGCTGGGCAAACCCAGCCAGATGGGCAGGGTATAAATAATAAATAATAATAAATAACAACAACAACAACAACAACAACAACAACAACAACAACAACAACAACAACAACAATTAACTTACTCTACAACCAATCAACCAAACCTTGTGTTGCTAAAATGCCTCCTTCCTCTTTCCATAATTAAAAAAGGCGGAGAGGCTTTTCCCTCTTGAAATATTCTGTGAAATGGGCGATAAAATTGCACAATGTAATTCTATAAAAGACATCAAGCACAGAACTTCATGAAAATATTATTCATGGTGTCAGAGCAGTGAAACTTTATGCCACAAAGCAACATCACATGCTCTTGAAGTGATGTGAGCATTTCTTGTAGAAGGACTATTCTCTATTCTGACCCAATCTACCACTTATCTGACTTTAGTGAAAGGAAGGGTTTTAAAGACTGCATTCAGGATAATTAAAGAGAGAAGTATAGTTGTTCTTTTTCTTTAAATGTCACAGTGTGTTCTCATTATTTTAAGGACCTTCGCTAAAAAGTAATTGGTCACACATCCCTTTTAGTGAGGCATTTGAGGGCAATAGTGCATTCTGGTTTCGTACATGGTAATCTAAGCAACAAAATAAGAAAGAAAACTAGGAGAGCACATCTCGTTTGTGTGCTGATCTTGAAGGGACTTTTAAAATGCTTGATTCTCATTGAGCTGAAGATTTTTAAATCAACAGACACTATCGCCACAGCTATAGCTAGGAGCAAAAGCATTTGTAGGAGAATCATGTGGTACATTTCTGCCCAGACCAAGAATAAGCACCAAGATGCATTGCATTGAATTAAGTCACATACATCTTTCTGCAGACATCATACACACCCATATATGGATTTTTTAATTGATGTTTTCACAATACAATTAAAAGAACAAACTAATCTACAAGAAATAAAGGGGGGAGAGAAACTAAAGGAAGAAGAAACAGGAAAAGAAACTATGAAATCCTCTCTCACCACTATATCTTAACTTTCATCCCCTACACAGGAAGATGTGTCCACCCAGCTCTCACCTGGGTTCATCCCTCTTCTCACATAGTCTGTCACTCTGTGAGATCTCCCCTTATCCGCCACTCACACGGGATCCTCACAATCTCCCTGCATATATGAAAGTTGTGTGCACACTCCCACATCCAGTGTTCTCCCACTTATGGCTTAGGCAGCAGTGTATACACAAAGTTAGCCACAATACATATCTATCCTGTCTCTAATCTGTTTTTCCTTGCAAAATACTGCAATGCATTTTGATGAATTTCTGTCCAAGCCAACTTCGATCCAAATTGAAAATGATATTGCTACATTCTAAGTCAGCAATATAAACACAGCCTAAGTTGTGGGGGAGGAGCTTCCACCCTAGCCTTATCTTTGAGGGTATTTATGAAAGCAACTGAAGGAAACCTGGCACAGGAAACAGTACAATGTAGTAGCTAGGCCAGGCCTTTTGGGGGAAAGCATTTAGCAGTGTCAAAGAACGACTTGAAAATAAAGTATCCAGCCTCATTAAATATTATCTCCTGTACAAAAGCAGCACGAAACATGTATCTGATGTATCTGAAAGGCAGACATTCAATTAAATTGGCTTAGATGGTTCTTTGTGGGTGTTAGAGCTCTGATGTACACACAACATTTCAGCTGCCTGCAAGAGTTTTCCCATTGGTGCCAATGGAGGTAGAAGCTCTACATGCACAAAGGGATTCATGAGAAGAGCAAATTATCCACTGAAGTGAATGGGGAAGGCTGCCTGATCAAGACACTGCATGAGCACATTAGAGCACCAAGGAAGTCATCATAGTTGTCTGTGTACATTGAGTTTTTGACACTGGAGAACATTCAGTGTTTTACTCCTCTGCTTGCATTCTGAAATGGTTCAGAAAAACTATACCACATGATATTTCATGATATTTCTAGCTCTACATGGGAAACAAATACAAACTGAAGGGTTGTATCTCAGGGGTATAGCACATGCTTTCCATGCACAGGTTCCCAGATTCAATTCCTAACATCTCCCTTTAGGATTGGGAAATAACCTTGTAGAACAACTGCCAATCAATGCAGGCAAAACTAAGCCAAATGGACTACTTCTCTGACTCCTAGAGTGGACTTTTGTCATGTGCATTGAAAAGTCAGCCATATCCCTTTAAGTAAAAGCAGCCCAGAACAATAAAGGAGACTGCTATTGTGTATAATGATTGATTAAAGAATTGTTCTTCAGCTTGGCTTGGGAAGAAATTACATTATATCAAAAAGAAAACAAATGCCATTTGCCAGTCACTGTCATTATTGTGTAAGAGACTGAGTGATTAATGAGCACCGGCAATATTTCTGAGAGCAAAGTATATTCTATAGAGATGAGAATGAAGCTCTAAGCTATTCTTTTAAGATGAGGTCTGTTGTGCACGCATGATCATTATTGGAATGATAGTTTCCATTAGAATATATATGAGAACAGTTACAGTGGAATAAAAATTGTGCATCAGTTTGATAGAATATAGGAAGCTGCCATATACCAAGTCAGACCATTGATCTGTCTCTCTTAATATACTGATTATCAGTGACTTTCCAGGGTGACAGACAGGTAACTTGGGACCCTCTGTCCCCAGCTTTCTGCAAGAATTGAGAAAAGCGCAGCCGATAGTCAACAAGAGAATTTATTTAGAAAACAATCTACATCTCACCTTTCTGTGCGACAATTGGCCTCCAAGGCAGCTTACAGTAAAATAAAATTTGAGGATATATATAATTTTTTGCCAGTGTTGATTCTGTAAAACAAAGGACCACTTACTGTTCTCGGCAGCAGCAGAAATTGCAGCTCAGTGAAGCTGCTGAGAAGTTGGCAGGGGCAGGGGATGTCACCATTGGCCTTGGCCAGCTGTGGGGGCTGATGGGATTGCCCAATGAAAGTTCAAATGACCAGCATGACCATGGGGAGTGGGTTTTGGTGGCAGACCTGGCAGCGCAGTCGGTATCGGGCATCCCACTCTGTATGATTGGCCCTGCCCAGAGGTCAGTGGGCAGTGTGTGTGTATGGCCTTGCTATAATAGGTCACTGTATTTGGGAAGGAACTTGCCTGCAGATGAATTGGGATTTTTGCCTTCTTCATAGCAACTGTCACAGTTTTCAGCAGAAAAGGCATTGGTTTGGATCCTTAGTCTAAACTAGTCCTTTTTTTAACTGGTTGGATGAATTTATATCTAGAAAGCTTCATAGATAATGTCTACTGCCTTGAATTTTCTTATTGAACCCTCATTAATGTTGACATATTCATAGGAACATCTTTGCATAGCTTATACTGCTGAGAAGTTTTGCTTGAAGTAAAATTTCAACTTGACCTTTTCTCCTTTTGCCTCATTGAAAGAGAAAGGAAATATAACTTGAAAGTGAATATAAGTCTAAAATTAAAGACACATTGGGAAAGATCAGTATTTAGGTTACAAGAAGGAAAAATGTGTATATGAGGGGGCCTTGCGATAAAAATAAATTCTAAAAATGTCCATATGTGCTTTTTCGTCCTCAGAGTTCTTATTGTGAAATAATTATTATTTCTACTCGATCCAATGGATCCAAGTTTCAAGAAAGGATATCCCAACAAAACATCAGAAAGAACTTTCTGGCAGTAAGAGACAGTGGAATGGACTCCCTCGGGAGGTTGTGGAGGCTTCTCAGGGATGCTTTAGTTCGGATGGCAATGCAGGAGGTAGGAATGGATGGTCCTCAGATAGGGTCCCTTACAAATCTGCAGTTCTATGATTCTTTGATATCCTACCAGAACAAGAAGCCCACTATTGCCAGCAAAACATTTAGCCTGCCTTGGTTAATTGTTTTGGTGGCACTAATTGGTTTCTCATTTAGTTGGGTAGATATAAAGCTACTTTCAAATGACGATTATTGGTGTAGTTGAATGGAAACACAGCACAGTCTCGGGGGCCTCTTTCTTAGACTTGGAGATATGAGGTTATCTGCCAGAGCACCAGGGTAATTGTTAGATTGTCCTGTCTCCAGCAACTGAATGAGGTAATAATGAGGTTTTCAAATTTTACTATTGTTCATAAGAAATTAGTGCAGACGAAGCCAGAGGATGAGAAAAATAATCAACAGCAGATGGATCTTTTTCTTTGATAGGGTTCCTACTTCATGCTGTGCAATTTAAATTGGACTGCATCAATGCAAAATAGTTTGGTCTTCTCAGGTCTTCTCAGATGAAGTTCAACAAGCTGATCTCTGCAGAATTCCTGCCAGTTCACTAATCTATGATCGTGAGCTGATTCTAATAAATTGAATGTTAAATACTGCTGCTTTTTTGGTGTGCGTCTGCAAGGCCTGCCCAAACATTTCAGCAGCTGAGCTGAACTGCAAAATGGCATCCCTCCCCATCAAGGAAGAAGGGGTGAGTGAAGAACTATGTCAGGAACAGGGGGAAATAATTATGTGCATACTGATCTGCTGCCCCTGGGGATCCTGCCATCTGAGGTGGTTTCCTCACCTTGCCCCATGGGTGAGCTGGCCCTGTGTGTCTGTGTAATGATTCAGTCTGTGCATTTTTTCCAAGTATTCTTGTGGCTGCAGTAATAGGGGTTGTCATCATGAGCTCTTACACTGCACAACATATCACTATATCACTGGTGATATCTAAATGGAACCTGCATTTTCAGAGGCAGTGTGGCTGTGCATATCGGTTGTGTGAGTGGATGTTCAAACAACAGGGGAGGGCTGTCACCTTATGGTACATTTGTGGACTTTCTGGCCCGTGTTGGAATCAGAATGCCAAACATGATGGACCCTTGGTTTTATCCAACCAGTTCCTCTTTTTATGTTCTGAAACAAGAATCTAAAGCCTGCATGAGAAGCGTTGTGTCCTCCAGAGGTTATTGCACTATAACTTCCATCATTCTTTGTGATTGGCCATGCAAGCTGGGCCACATGGGAGGTCAGTTCCAGAAACACTGGCTGAAGAGCTGTGTAAAACAGCTTAGTCTAGGGTTTCCATACGTCAGGAAAATTCCAGACATGTCCTAGTTCCGGGTGTAAAAATGGTGTCAGGGGTGGGGGGATTTTGCCGAATCAGCAAAATGTCAGGGAAAACCCAGATGTATAGCAATGCAATGGAAAAAGCAGTGGAAACAGCTCCAAAAGCTCAACAACTTTGCAGGTGTCAGGAATTTTTCTTTTTGAAATATGGCAACCCTAAGCTTAGTCAGTAGAGCATGAGACTCTTAATATCAGGTGCATAGGGCCGAGCCCCACATTGGGCAAAATACTGTATATCTGCCTTTCAGGGAGTTGGGACTAGATGACCCTTGTGGTATGAAGTAATAAAACCCTGGAGCTCTAAAGGTTCTCCATCCCAAGTCCAGAAACACAAAGTTACCCTGGTTGGAGTGGAGAGTAAGTGACCCTGAGAAGCTTCCAAATTTTATATTGAAATTTGGATTTATTTATTTTAAATTTTATGGTGAAACTGTGGACCACACTCATACAGCAAAAATAGTGGCAAATTATGGATGACCTGTGAAATGCTAAGATTTTATTTAAAGCCTCGTGTATTCCACTTTCTTGTGTGGTCATGGAGCCGGCTAAATATAGCTGTCTTCCGAACCCCAGTAAATTTCATTAGCTTCACTGACACCTCTTTTGCTTTCATTCTATTCAGATATTTTGTTTGATATGGAATTAATTAAAAATAACTTTGGTGCAAGTTAGTGGCAACCCCAAAGCTATGAGAGGGTTTGATTTGTCAAATATAAAATCCAGCACTGACATTAGATTAAAAATAGCAGTAATAAGACTCAATTGGGAAGTTATTATGCTGGAGTTTTGGCTGTATGATTATGCTGTTATATGACACTAAGTAAAATATGAACCCTTTAAATCGATTTAGAAAGGACCATTTCCTATTGTTGAAATCTTTTTTAATATAGAATTTACACAGACATTTATACAAACAACAACATGATGACTTCTGTCAGGGCCAACAAATACCACACACTTAGATTTTTAAAGGTTGTGAGGATTTTGAAAAAAAAGGAGTCTTCTTTAAACTTTTAAATGTCACAGCAGTCATCCTGCAAAGATCAGAAAAAAGTAGAATTACAAAACAGGAGAACACTTCAGGTCAAAAGCAAAAACAAACAAACAGAACAATAACACCACTAGATGCTTTTTTATCCCTGATATGACTGAGAGAGGGTGTTTTGCCTTGGTACAATAAGTTAAGAGAATGTGGGAAGGGAGAGGTATTGGTGGGAGAGAGAGAGAGAGAGAGAGAGAGAGAGAGACTGAAGTCTGGATTCTGTAGGGGGCATTTTTAAAACAACCACAACAAAACTCTCACAATTCCTGATGGTTTGGTTTCATGCTTTAGTGTTCAAAACAGGAGCTAAAGGAAAACTGTTCTTCATGGTAAATCTATATTTCTGTCCAGGTAGACACAGATCTGTTACCATAACTGCAAATTATTATTCGTTTTTAAGTATAAGATTGATCATGAAATGCATACTGTATTTTATTATCCCTTTTCTGGAGCAGTGGGGAGGGGGGAGAAATCAAATATGTTTATGTATCACCAGATGTTTGGCGGTAGCCTTGCCTTTTGGCTCTGCAAGATGCTGGGTGCAATTTTGTTAACAATTACAGACTTTGTGCAAATTAAAACAGTGTGTGTTATAGTTATTAATATCCCCTTTTTGATATCTTTCCAGCCGAAGTGCTAAAGGTTTAAGTTTTAATGGGATTAAGACCTTGCACAGATATTAAATCTTCCATTGCGCCTCAAGCTGTAAAAAGAAAGAAAGAAAGAAAGAAAACTTGGTGATATAAACTATCTCCCTGTTTTACATTTTAGGACTGTAAACTGCTTATGGCACATTTTTATAATGAAATGTGCACTGGACCCATTAATGTGACTTTTTCTTCTTTTCGTATGGCACTTAAAATATCTTTTTTTAGCTTGTTATTAAAATATATATAAAAAAGGTGGCGTTTTCAGTAGCAGCATCTATTTTCATACAAATTATAAATGAATTTTAAATAGGGAGTGATCTTTACAACTTTGTTGAAAATTGAATAGCTTTGGTGTGAGAGAATGTATACTGCACAGTCAGTATAAATGACTTTCAGTGACGTTATTAGATCAGTGTGCAGGACTTTAGAGGCAAATAACACAGAGAAATGTCTTACTTGGATGTTCAAATTAAGCAAATGCTGAGAAAAGCTTTATTCAGAAAACTTTCAAAATTTGCTTCAGGCCTTTCAGCAGAATATTTAATGACTGACAAACTTCTTCATTCCATCATGTTTCAAATGTATAGAGATGTGGCCATTACCCAAAATAATATTAAGGATGGTGGAGCGAAAAAAAATGACACTCCCTTTATCCATTTAATTTCTCTTGTGGTTGCCACTTCTCTTCCAGCTACATACCTGGTTCCCACCCTTTAATTTTTACATCAGTATATTTACATGTAGAGACAGCATGGCATTCATTCCATGCTAGTGTAATGTCATGATTTCTGAAACTCTGCTGTTTGCTAACACCTTCCAAACCATTTCTAGGCCACTTTAGTAAAACCAGGCCTTGGGGGGTTCATTTTAAAGAGGAACTAGTTCAAGCAGTGGCGGAGCTTCATGCTCTAGCACCAGGGGACAGAGAGCAGGCAGGCCAGGGGCGGTGTGTGTCCTGGGGGCATGGCACGCCGCCTGCGGGGCATCGCGCCCCAAGTGGGAGGGGGGCAACCGTGATGGCACCCCACCGGGATTGCGCTGCTGGGGGCGTTGCGCTGCCACCACACTCCTCTTCCTCCGCCACTGAGTTCAAGTTCAGCATGTCCAAAATGGAACAAATTTCAGGTCATGTTTATCCTTTTGTGAAACAAACAAGTTTGCTTCGTGTTCAGTTTACAGTGTAAATTTATTCAAACGATCCTTGGCAAATTCCCTCCCATGCACACACAAGCTATTCTGCTGAGGTAAAAGATCTGCTTGAGGGCAGGGCTTTTTGTAATGCTACTCAGCAATATGAATTACTGTCACCTCTTTTTCTTTTTCTTTTTTTGCTGCTCATTCCCGCCATTTTGTGCTGCCATCATGGCAAACCCTCCAAGTGTCCCTATTTTCCAGGGACAGTCCCAGATTTACAGAAGCCATTCCAGTTTCTAATTTGATCCCAGAATGTCCCACTTTTCCTTAGGGTGTCCGTATTATCACTGGAGAAATGTTGAAAGGCAGTGCTATTTTTTTCAGAAAAAGAGGCATCAGAACTCAACATGAACGCTTCCGTTATTCTCTTATAAAAGCAATGGCTCTTATCTGAGAGACTATGCTGGAACTGAGGTCTGGTGAATTCTGGTGAAAAAAGCCCTGTTGGTATGGTAAAGGTGAAGGTAAAGGGACCCCTGCCAGTCATGGACGACTCTGGGGTTGCGGCCCTCATCTCACTTTACTGGCCGAGGGAGCCGGCTTTTGTCTGCAGACAGCTTTCGGGTCACGTGGCCAGCATAACTAAGCCGCTTCTGGCGAACCAGAGCAGTGCACGGAAACGCCGTTTACCTTCCCGCCAGAGCGGTACCTATTTATCTACTTGTACTTTGATGTGCTTTTGAACTGCTAGTTTGGCAGGAGCTGGGACCGAACAACGGGAGCTCACCCCATCGCGGGGATTCGAACCACCGACCTTCTGATCGGCAAGCCCTAGGCTCTGTGGTTTAGACCATAGCGCCACCCACGTAGGGCATTCCTATTTTCATTGGAGAAATGTTGGAGGGTATGGCCCACCCATGAGTGCCTCAGGAGGCAAGCTGGGGAAAGCTGGGAAGGGTAGCAGATCTGGGCCCCCCAAGGAACACATCGCTCACCATCTCCTGGGCCTGTTGCCTGCAGCCACCACCTAGGAAGAGCAGGCCCCTCTTGCTACCACCAGCTCCCCCATGCTGCCTTCAGTGTGTCAGGGCTTCCCTGGGCTGGTTCCAGTCGGCTCAGGTAGTGGCAGAGGTGGAGGAAGAGGGTAACAGAGGCAGCAGCGGCATGTGTGATTCTGACACACACCACACCACCTGACACTTGTATTTAAATTGGGGGGAAAGCTCCCATAGGTACCAATGTAAACAGAAGCTAGCAATTTTTGCCTGAGGGGTTCTACTCCTGCATAGCCCTCGTTGCACATCCTTTTTTGTGTATTGTAAATAATGGGGGGAGGGCTCCTTGTTAGATATAACCAACTGAAGATATAGAACAAAAGATGCTTCCTAACTACCGATGCTGCACAGCACAGCCCATGAAGAATGCACTAATTGTTAGGGATAGCATTAAGAACAGCATTCCTTTCAGTGACTTTGACAAACAAATTGCAACAGACATGCTGATGAAAATGCCGACCAAATGCTTTGCAAAGTAACAGTTCCAGTGACTGACAAAAGCATCTTCACCTGCTATTTTAATGGTTCAGAAGGCATAGATAATTGAATTCTGCATTCAGTTGCAAATCCCAAATATATTTGCAGATTATCCTGGCTTCTATACATTGGGAAAAAATACGCTTAATAATTGGATGCAAATGGATTCACCACCATGAGCTCCCTTCTCTGCCTGAGGACATGCACTTGTGTACATTGCAAGGATTTATTATCCTATGACTCTGGTCCACAACGTTGTATCTTAATAAATACCCAAATGGCATCCCTGGTGCAGGAGAGGGAGGGAATAGACATTTTAGCCCTTCCCACTATGTTTTGGGACACATGTAATTATTACACAGGATAATCTATATCTTTAGTTATTTTGAGATTTATAAAAAGTAGTTAAAAGAACTCTGAAAATAAAATCCTACAATACACATACAACATACAATCTTTATAGTCTTGCATCCTCATTATCCTAAAATGGACCTTTATTTCAAAATACTTTTTATTTTCAGTGATAATGAGACAGTAATTAGTATCTGATTGGCATCTCAACTTTTTATGGATTGACAGAATTCTTAGATTGACAGGATTCTTAATAGGGAATCCACTTTTTTTTCATCCTTACTTTATCTGGAAAATTTTGTGCCGTAGGTGATACTTCAAATACGTTAGAAACCAGAGAGATGTTCTAGCTTGCCTGGAAACCCTCCTTACGAACCCCACATATGTAGGGCTTGACTTGGGTTGTTGATTGGGGAGAAGACTGTCAATATTCATGACTTTATGGTATGCTACAATTGAGACTTGGCATTGAAAAGCAGCTTCTGAAAGTCTGCTGTGGTGAGTCCTACCAGAAATTGACAGTGACATTGCTGAAACTCATCCCCGCCTGGTGCAGAATACAAATTTGCTTTGCGTACAGTGCTCACTTCCAGCTTTGTCAAAGAGAAGCCATTCAGCCTGTTCAAGAAAGCATGCTGCTTAGACTTGGCCAGGTTGTAAGCATGCTCACCTTAACTTTGGTCTTTGAAATATCTTAATCACATACTAGGAGGTGAATGCCAGCAGCTGGGCAACCTTGTTGGCATCCACCTGCTTTGAGAAACAATGGAAGAATGTGCCAGTGGGGGTAAAAACATCTACTGTGACTGTAGGCACCAATACTGGTGAACTCTTAACAAACTATAGTCCCCAAGATTTTTTTTGGGGGGGTGTCATGAGCTTTAAATGCATGGTGTAAATGCAAGCCTCAATATTTCTCTCTCAGCATTAACAATGTTAAAATAACTAAAGCCCAGCTACTGAATCTCCTGACATTGCCAGCCGACATTTGTTCTTAGCCCACTGGCAAACCAATAAAGTAAAATAAAACAGCCATTCCACATGCAGTCTTACTTTAGATTGTGCCAACTTCACATCTGGGCAAGATATGTACCGGTAACACACATCAATGAATGATGAATCAAACCCCCCCCCCTTGATCTTTCCTGCCAGCTCAGATGTCTAGCTCAGTGGCTACAAGTGGAGGAATATTTGTACTATATTGTTAATTATATAACAATGAATTTACATGGGTAATTTGGTGATTAATTACAGAGACTCATAAATATTTAAATCTTAGGTATTAAAATGACTGAAATGGCAACATACACTAGTACAGAGTGATTCTAATCAGCTACAGGATGTCTTCCCCTCACACAAGAGGATGACAGTCATTTGAATAAAACAACAACATTTATACTCTTAGAAGGGCACGGTAAATTAGAATATTCATTGCAGTGCTATAAGGAACAGGAGACAATCAGGATTATATCTTCATAAAAGTCACAGGCAAAAGCTAATTTGTAAAAACACCATGCTTTGTGTGTGTGAAGGATTAATTTATCTGGGAGGATAATGTTTTGTAATAGAGTGAAAATCTTTTGCAACCTGATATAAAATTAAGGTGAGTCTACAAGTTATATGGGCTGGGAAGAATATAAAGCATGGTTAGCTAACATAGCCCTTTCCAGGTGTTGTTGGACTACAACTCAAACCCAGCCAACACAATCAGTGGTCAGGAATTATGGGAGTTGTAATCCAACAGCATCTCAAAGGTACCACATTGACTTTCCCTTTTACACATTGGGGTCAGGGAGCTTCCCCAAGCATGGTCAGACAAGCTAAGGAATTACTTTTCCATGATTTGTATGCAAAGTAAGGATAATTTTAAAGCGCACTCAGAAATGTTTTGTAGCCACATTTTTAGTTTCTGTCTCCACTCTTTCCATCAGGTTGCCCAGGCAGAAACCTGCCTTTCATAAGACTCATTCCTGCCTCCCAACTGTGCAAGACAGAACATGCACTGAGGAAGGTCTGTAGCTCAGTTGTAGAGCATCTTGTTTGCATGCAGAAGGTCCCACATTCAACCCCTTGTATCTTTTAGTAGGGCTGGGAGAGAACCCTGTCAGGAATTCTAGAGAGCCAGTGTAGACAATATTACGATAGTTTAGAGCAAGGGGCTCAGTGAAAGGAACCATCCTAAGTTGCCTTCTTCCTGCACCCTCACAATCTTTTCCAGCCTAAGAGCCTAAGAATACTCCAGCATCCTCTTCTCACAGTGGTCAAGTGTAGGGATGTTTATAGATGCTAGGAGATGATATATTTATTTGATATTATCCTTCTTTCCTTATGTTTGTGAGTCCAGCAGAGTGCATCCCTTTGTAGCTTAAAAGAGAAGCTTGGATAGGCTACTTTTAGCCTTTTAGTTTAAGAAATCTAGGATGCTTTAAGGCAGACTGTATTCTCCTGGTATTTCCTGTTTTCTCCCCCTTAAAACAATAATCACACAAAAAGTCATATAAAATATAAAAATAACAATTACTTACTCAGAATTCTCGTTGAAGAGCAACAGATGCAGCAGCTTTATTTAGGCAGGCTTAAAATGGCAATTCAGTTACCCAGACCTGCTTAAGTCTAGCTTAAGATGGAGTCTGAGCATTGAAACTCAGACATAGCAGATTGTTCTCACATTTCTAGCTTGGTGATGAGATGAAGAGGTAAGAGTGAAGAGAAGCCAGCACCCAGCCAGGTGAGGAGATTATATAGAACCTGTCAGGGCATACTGGGAATGTCTCTCAGAATTCTCTCTAGCAATCTTACAGGAAAACATCAGCTCCCTTCATGTGCCTATCTAGCAAGCATGCATTGTTGGGTTGACAGCATTATAAATATCCCACACCAAACAGATGCCGGTGGGAAACCCTCAGACAAGGCTCATGCCCTGTGGTTTCCAGCAACAAGTATTCAAAAGCATCACTGCTTCTAAACCATGGAGCAAGAACCTTGCCATCATTGCTAATGGCCATGGAGAGGCTTATCCATGAATTTGCCCAATCCTCCTTTAAAGCTGTTCACCTTGCAGGCTTCCCCCCCACTGAAAACGAACCCTTTCCCCTGGCCATTTTTCCTCATGGGCATCATTTTTTATACTGTATGTTCTGCTGCTGCTATTTTAAAAGTTTTTATTTTAAGGTAGCTGTTATGTGATCTTGCTACTGTGCTTCAGAGATTGCTGCCATCCTTGATGCTACTGTCATTTTGGTTTTATCTGTACCTATAAAATTGTTATCACACATTTTATTGTTACTCGTTGTAAGCTGCCTTGGGAGCTAAAAGCAGAATGATGGGATAAATATTTTAAATAAGCAAATAATATTAAATGTCATCTGGATCTGAATTCCTTTTTTTCCCCAGGTAATACCAACAGCTCAACAAAAAAATATACTACAAATCATCCATACATCCAAAAATAGTTCTGTAAACATTTTGACAACAGGTCACCAGTAGGTTAAGCACTCCAAGTGTGCTTCTGTTTTCAAAGAATTTTGCCTCAGGAGTTTTTCTGAAGCCAGTCAAAAATACAGAGTTTTGTAGCTAATGTCAATAGGTCTGGAAATCTCATCCAAGCCTCCAAAGGTTATTTAAAAATCATTAACTGCATAGATTCACTAGGTATTTTGACTGTATTTCATGGACAGTGTAGAATAAAAGTATTAGCCCTATTGATTCAGCCTCTTCCAACTCAAATCTAAAGGACTTATCATTAACGTTGGCTGGATTCATGACCATTCTTTTTTATTTTTTAAATTAATAACATAAATAGATCACTTTTTACATATGCCCTTCTTAAATCTCAGCCAATCTGCAGGCTCCTTATGCAGTCACACTTGATTTTTTAGATGCCTCCTACTTTTCTTTCTATCTGGAAATGTCTGCATTTGGGCCTTCAATATTTCACCTTTAAGAAACTCCCATCCATATTGTAAAATCACTGTTGTTTCCCTCTCCTACAATTTTTACCCATATACTCTCAAACTGTCTTCCATGCTCCAGGTCATGGATCTCTTCACAATTGTACACCTCTCTTACATATAATACTATTCCTCCTCCCTTCCAGTTTGGCCTATTCCTTTTGAACAGGCTATATCCTCAATTCCTACGTTCTAGCCATGAGTCTCATCCCAACCAGGTTTCAGTAATTCCGTGTTAGATCATATTTGCCATCCTGTATTAAGAACTCAAATTTGTCTTGCTTTCCCATACTCCATGCATCAGTATAAAGACAACTGAATCCATGATTATTCTCTCCAATTGCTTCCTTTTTGTAGTTTCCTGCTCTTTGGGAGGTTTCTGTAGTACCACCTCAATTTCCTAGGCATCAGTGAAGCTTCCTTCTTTGATTCTGTCCAAATGCTATCTGGATCTACCCAAAGGCTTGCTAAATAAAAAAAAAATAAAAAGGCAATTTACTTTCAGCTATTTGAAATGGTGCTTGGTTGTTATGAACATTGGCTGGGATTGAAAGAACAGGTTAGGCTCCCACAAGAGGCTTGTGTTAGCCCAATGGAATTCAATTTTTGCATTTTTTTTCTTTCTTTGAATAGCTGCCACTGTGCTGTGCCCACTTTGAAGGGCAGTTTGTCATCTGGAAATGGGGGTGTTGGGGGAGTGCTATTCAAAAACAAGTCTGAAGCTCCTTTGGGCTCACTGAACTAGTTTCAATCATGGCCACCATGCAGCATTCCCCACATGTTCATACTTTTAGTGTTATTTTCAGAAATTGGAACAAAGAGTGTTTTGATATTAAACAAGGCCATTAAGCAGCCTCATACCCACATATCAAAGAACAAAATATAGCGGTTGTATAAAATATTAACTTTTCTCTGGAAAGCGGAAAGAGCTTTTTAAAGTAGTTGTTGAAGTTTAATAAAGACCTCACAAGCATCAATAAAAGACGTTGGAAAGAGTACACTGAACCAAAATGAAATCACAGCCTCCACTTCATACTCCTGCTTCATCAGTGGTTTAAATTAAAATGTTCACAGCTGCCATTCAAAGCACACTGGCACAGGTACATGCAGTGTTTCATAAAACAAGAAAAAGAATTGAAAGGCACTCAGTTCTCTGCTAATCTCCATCCACTCCTGTGTAAATATCCTTCTCTCTTTGTTAATTAACTATTTTAACTTTGAGATCTGATCCATAGCTCTCATAAAGCCTTTTAAGAGGTTTTCTATGGATGTATGGAATTGAGAGGGGAGAGCAGAAGCATGACACTTGACTTACCCATGTCATGCATTCTCCGAGGCCTAGTCTCCTTCCCATGTTCACACATACATGGAGCCAGTGTGGTGTAGTGGTTAAGAGCGGTAGTCTCCTAATCTGGGGAACCGGGTTCGTGTCTCCGCTCCGCCACATGCAGCTGCTGGGTGACCTTGGGCCAGTCACACTTCTGTGAAGTCTCTCAGCCCCACTCACCTCACAGAGTGTTTGTTGTGGGGGAGGAAAGGAAAGGAGAATGTTAGCCGCTTTGAGACTCCTTAAAGGGAGTGAAAGGTGGGATATCAAATCCAAACTCTTCTTCTTCTTCTTGAACATGATAGAAATAGCATTGTATTTGCAAACTGAATCCAGCCCCATGAATAGAAAATTAACACCATTGTACATGGTTTGATCAGGGCTATGTGTATGTCGCACCAGTCTGTTGCTGATGGGATCGGAAAGCTGAATGTCTTATCATACAAATACAAATATAGGAGCAGATTCCTTATGGCCTAAACTGGATCAGACTAACAATGTATAAATGAGCACTAAGGCAAATTCAGGGGGAAAACTCCCACAGTAACTGGCATCTTTTTTCAACCAACAGAACAGTCAATTTGCTTAGAAAGAAAAGCAAACATACTTACTTGCATTATGTAGCTTAAAGTAGGATTAAGTAGAACATGCCTTCTTGCAGCATAAAAGTCCTTCTTTTCATTGTGTATAAGGAAGATATTAATATATGAGATTAAACTCAATTAAATGCAAATTCATGAAGCATAGTAGTCTATTGATATTGAGGAGCTCAGAAAGAGATTAGATGATTGTATTGAATCAGAAACCTGGAACTTCTGAAACTTTATTGGCCATTATTCCACATTCAAATCAACAATTGCTACAATTTAAAAATAGCCAATAAAAGCAATATAAAAACAATCCCAGTAGCAGATGCTTTAGCTTGGAAGAACACACGTTGCCTACAATAGCCCTGCCAGATGCAGTATTCAAAATGCAAACAATGAAAAGAGAACAACCAACCCAAAATAGTAGCCATGAATTGGATGTTTATGAAATCAAGATACTAGGGCTTTCTTCTCCTCTCACTAAAACGTACCCCTCCCAGTACCTTGTTTATCTTTCAAGCCCATCCTTATTTTTTATCCAAGGCAGATGCTAACTGGGATAAAGTTTTTAGAAGGCTTGTTGAAATAGGAACGTGTTTAGCAGGTGCCAAAAAGACAACAGAAGAAGACACTTTTCTCAGTCGCAGTGGGAGGGACTTCCAAAGGGTAAATTCAACAACACTGGGTGGAAAGTACCTCCTGATAGGATGGTATTTGAAAGATGTCCTCTCTTGCAGAACACAGTGATTGGTTGGCTATGCAGGGGATGGGGTGATCTTTGAGGTATCCTAGTCCCAAGATAAATAGGGCTTTGCACACCTAGTCCATTAGCTAATTGGCAGCAGAGACATCATCTTGCCGACAAAGGTCCATATAGTTAAAGCTATAGTTTTCTCAGTAGTGATGTATGGAAATGAGAGCTGGACCATAAAGAAGGCTGATCGCCAAAGAATTGATGCTTTTGAATTATGGTGCTGGAGGAGACTCTTGAGAGTCCCATGGACTGCAAGAAGATCGAACGTCTCCATTCTGAAGGAAATCAGCCCTGAGTGCTCACTGGAAGGACAGATCGTGAAGCTGAGGCTCCAATACTTTGGCCACCTCATGAGAAGAGAAGACTCCCTGGAAAAGACCCTGATGCTGGGAAAGATTGAGGGCACAAGGAGAAGGAGACGACAGAGGATGAGATGGTTGGACAGTGTTCTCAAAGCTACCAACATGAGTCTGACCAAACTGCAGGAGACAGTGGAAGACAGGAGGGCCTGGCATGCTCTGGTCCATGCGGTCACGAAGAGTCGGACATAACTAAACGACTAAACAACAACAACAATTCTTTCAGCAACAATGTAACATAATGTGATTTCCAACACAGTGAGCTGTCGAGCTGCTGCATTTTGCCCTAACTGCAGCTTCCAAGTTAGCTCCAAGGGCAACCCCATTTAGAGCACATTGTTGTATTCCACCACAGTATATCTAAAAGATAAGTATGTTCCAACCCATGTATTAATCTGGGACATGTGAATCATGTCAGTTCACTTTAAAATGATGACCAAACTAACCTCTCTTTCATCCCTACCTCATAGAAAGTATTGCTGCTGTGTATTGTGTGCTAGCGTCCATCATGTAAAATATGTATTTGATGATAGTGGATGCTGCTAGTGGCAGTACTCAGTTGTAGGGGTCAATGGTAAGCTTTAATTTCCCTAATTCTCCCCCCCCCCCACAATTGATGGAAATATCTTCTTCATGTGGAATCTCTATTCATGAAAGCTTAATGGCAATAGCCATTTTATGTGTTTCTTACATATTTTATCCATGCAGTAAAGCTACCTGCAGTTCTTTATTATGCAAATAAGTAGAAATGGAGACTGCAGTTTGTAAGTGAAAGAGCAAGCAAAGTAGATGGGGAAAGAATTTCCAATGAGCTCCTGGAATTAACCAGATACATATTATTTCACCTAAGGGAAATCATTCCACCAACACAGCAGGCTTCAAAATGTCAAAATAATGTAAAATAGATGTGTATCAAATATGAACAGATCCTGAATCCCAAATCCTTAGCTGGTGTGGTTTCTTTGATGGATTTTGGGATTGTCTGATGTGAAGCAGGAGCCAGGCAAGGCATTACATACAAGTCAAAGGGCAGGGGGCTGAAGCTATTTGTGGCGCCTTGATAATCAAGATGTCAAAATGAGAAAGAAAACCCTCCTAAAAGTGAAACTAATGGCTCTAAACTTAGCATATAAGGAAAAGGAATGCAAACACTACCCTGAACGACTGGTGGTAGATGTGACAGAGAGGTTACAACTTGCAGGTTGCAACCAGAGGAAATGGTTTTACCTAAAAAGCAAAATCCTTTTCATCCCTCTCCCCTCCAAAAAACACCAAATTTTCAGGTTCCTAGAACAAAGGCCCTGTTTTCTGCAACTTAGCAGACTTCTTCCCCAGGGCAACTCTAGCATATCTATAATTCTCAGACCAATTGCCCGCAGAACACTACTGGAGATTAAGAGATTCATTTCCCCCCACTGCAAAGTTGGTTGTTCCTGTGGGAAAACAACTGCAGCTACCCTTATGAAAATCTTCTCAGTATAGGCGACAGGCCAAAGTGTCACCTGATTCTGCTTTTAAAAAAAGAAAAGAAGTTGGACATTTCCTTTAAAAAAAAAACAAAAAAACTTTAAGGTACCCTCCCCGCCCCCATACACACCAGAAACCTTCTGGATCTACTTTCCTGCAATTTGAGAAGCTTTAGTCAGCTTGAAGGGACTACTATACATACAAATTTCATCCGTCTATATAAAAGGAGGGGATTGTTTTTTTAACTTTGCAGTAGAAAGTGGGGTGGAACCCACAAAGTGGGCTTGATGAGACCCTGAGCTGAATTTACCAGTCTATGAAGTGCTAAGTGCTAAGCAAGCTGTTTTCCAAAGCATTGTACTGTGGTCCAGACCACATTTTTGGTTCAGTGCAAACCCCTAGTAGAAAACTCCCTAAGTTGTTGTTTCAATAAGAGGGAGTTAGCCAGTTGAGATAAGTTATACTCATTTAACAAGAGACCAGGCAAATCAGAGAGAGATGGATCTCTCTCCCCCCCCCCTTTTTCATTTTTTTTTTTTTTTACTCTCAGGCTATCAGTGGCAAAATAGCTGGCAAAACCACTGTAAAAATGTCATTGGGCTTGACTGATGATATCCTTACCTGGATCCATTCCCCTACATGGTGGGGATCAGAAGTGTACCTTTCCCACCCGAAACTGCCTGGTGTGCCTGACCCAACCTATGACCACTCCTCCAAATACACCTACTGGACTTTGTTCTGCACACCAACAGAGGGTGATTTCTCTCCATCCAACCACAGCCATTGCTAAAGCAGCAAGCCAAGTATGGTGGGTAGGAGACAGGGAGGTTGTGAGGGCAACAGGCAGGCATGAGGGCAAATCAATGGATAGGATGGAGACAGGAAGATTTTGGGGGTTCCACCCCATTGTACTCCTCATGGCACCCTCAGAGGGCAGACAGGGTCTGCTATGGCTTAGAATGGAAACAAACCAATCTGTTTCCCATGTTTTGTGCATAATAGTTCAATTTTCTGAGCCCAATTTTTCAATATTCCTCACCCCCGTCTCTCTCTCTCTCTCTCTCTCTCTCTCTCTGGCACACATATAAGCTAAAATCACATGCAATGCACTGTTCCTTACACGTTTTATATTTGTGACTTCAATGTCCATAAAGCTGGGTGAGAGACCTCACACTGAGCACTTCAATATTTTTATCCTGTTAATTGACTTCACAAAAAATATAGTGACTTCACAAAAAATATATACACCTGCTCCTTCAGAGAGAATGTGACTCGTCTCAGACACAGGAAACACCCACCAAAAATGGACCCATGACCCCAGGGTTCAAACACAGTTTATTGGCCTTTATGCAGTCCACCACTGCATTCAGACATGCACCCAGAGCCAATATAGTCATTTTTATGTACACTTTCCCTTAATATAAGCACTGTAAAAACATCGCCTGCTTGAGGAGCTGCATAGCAAAATTCGAGTAAGTGCAAATTTTGAAGAATAGTTGTGTATCATTTCACATATAGTTTCAGAAAGTGCAAATTTGATAGATTTGGCTTCAAATGAGACTTGAATTGAATTTCTCCCCCAACCCTAATTGAATCGCATTGGGTCAGAGCTTCCACCAGATAAAGTTTCCATATAGATATAGATATAAAATCTACATCTATCTATCTAAAAGCATTGACTTGAATAAGATTGCAGTATCCCACATTATGAAGTTGCTTTAATCATACATATTCATAGTTCTGGGTAGGGTGTGCAAGATGAATAAATTCCAGCCATGCTAATGTTTCACATCTGCTCTGTAGTCTGGAGCTTTCATCCTTTTCCTAGCACAAACTGGGTTTTAAAAGCCAAAACCTGATTGAGATCATAATAATTCAACATGCTGATATTATTGGTCAAAAACTGCAAGCTTGGAACCCAGATTGTCCA
Source organism: Podarcis cretensis (assembly GCF_951804945.1). Classification (NCBI taxonomy): domain Eukaryota; kingdom Metazoa; phylum Chordata; class Lepidosauria; order Squamata; family Lacertidae; genus Podarcis; species Podarcis cretensis. Next base: position 28,349,450 of record NC_137178.1, read on the forward strand.
TGAATTTTAGCATTATGACAATGACCAATCACCCAAAGCCAAATCTGTAATACAAAGAGCTCTGGAAAATGTGGATATGTGGTTTGTATTTGTTTCCCCACCCCTAACCTAATAAAGAAAAATCAACACAGCAGGCAATAGCGTGCTAATTAGATGAGAACATCGCATAACAGATGCACTGTAAACATGGTTGGGCTTAGGCAAAAGCAAAGGAAGATATTTTCAGCTACAATGCCTTCTTCCCTAAGAGCACAGCCATGACAATTCAGTGGAAAGCAAGGACAGTATGCTTAATAGGAACAGAAGGCTTAGCATTATAGCCACATTTCTAAAATATCCCATTTCCTTTGTCATTTTCTTTGTAGCCTTTAACTTCCATTTTCTGGGAAATGGCAAGGCTGAAGTAGAACATTTCTGAAGTGAGAGGCATATCAATCAGGTTCATAAAAGTAAGGGATCTGTGTTTATTTCTATAAGGAAGAACTGAGTTTCTAAAAAGTATCCTTGAATAAATGTCTTCGAAGCCGTGTGTGTGTGTGTGCATGTGTTTACAAAAACAATCCCTAAAGTAGTTCATATGCATTTACCACAAGAATTCTAAAACTACTGAAAGCCCTTAGATTTGGGAGAAATATCTAATGAAAGAAAGAGTGCATGGGAAGATTCGACATCAATGTCCAGAGGAAGGTGGTAGAAGGTGGACCAGATTTATCAGTTGAAGTTCCATTGTTGTTAATTTTACCCCACACAGTAGCCACATAACATGGCAGCAAAACAGCTGGCTATGCAGAGGCTACACACTATTCTCAGTTCCGTTATTACATGCTGTTGCCTTTCTCCAACACAGGATGCTGATGCACCGAACTCAGTATTGTCTACTCAGACTGACAGGAACTTTCCCCCACTCTATCTGGAGATGCCAGTGACTGAGCCTGGTAGGTTTCGCATGCAGGGCAGATGCACTGCCACTGAGCTACAGTCTTAGCCCACCATATTTTATCTTTCATTTCACTGCTGTGCTAAATCTGACAGAGCCAGAATAAATTGTAGGCATGATAGCAGCTAAACATAGCAGTGTGCCATCAAAGGTTCACATTTCCCTAGCTTGATTGCTCTAGGAGCTGTTGGTGACTATTGGGTGCCACAGCCTTCTGGTTTTATGGGAACTATGGGAGAGCTTTATTCAGAGGGCTTGATCTTATGGGAGAAGGATAAAGTAACTGTGAATGATTTTCTACAGAAATTTCTCCTCCTGGATAGCTAGGAGCTTTGGGTGAAAATTCCCATTGGCACCAATGGATAGTTACTCCCTCTAAGGTTCTGAGCCTCCTCGGATGGGTGGTATTTCATTGTAATAAATAAAAATTAAAAATAGCAGCTGGAGAGGAGGAAATAAGTCTCCCTTTGCATGTGTCACATTTATGGCAGGGATGGTCCTTCCCCATGGAAGAGAAACAGTTGTACACCTGAAAGGATCCTTCTTCAGAGGCGTTGTGACACTATATGGCCCTGGAAGTTATTAAGAGCTGTATTACTGTTTTCTTGTAGTGGCAAAGAGTTGTTTTTAAAAGATCAAAGTGCAGGAAAGAGAGATGTATCTGTGTCCACCAAAGCTGTAAATCCCTGCTTGCCTACTCCCTTCTGCTTGCCTACTCATGCAGAAGTACCCACTCCATGCCCCCAAAGTACAGAAAATTGGGCTAAGAAGGTGAGGAGACTGGTCATTTCAAGGGCACCCCACAGATCTCTTCTTCACTGCCATATGCTGTTCCTCACCCATTTCTCCTCATGGTCTCTGTTCTTTTACTATCACCTGTTTAATATTAAAGCGTGACTCCATATTAATTAATTGGGTCACAGCAGGGCCAGAATGCAATGCTCGAAACCCTGTTTAGAATCTGTGGATAGTGGGACAATATGATTTCCAAAAGCATTGGATGAAGCCATTATCTGTGCATGCCGTACTGCAATTCTACGCTACCATTTGTCAAGGAGGCAATTCCCTCTCGCTTGTTCTCTCTCAATTAAGTGACAGTTACTCACTGCTCTGAATATAAAAAGGGCTGTTTGAAATGTTAGGCGAGGACAGGAGCTGACAGGATGTCATCTCTAAACCTTGTTAATTAAGAGTCCTCTCAAATTCTGAAATTCCTCCTAAACTCAAACTTGGAATTTGACAATCAAGGTAAAGCATTATCAGTAAATGACAGGAACCAGCAGGCCTATAATATCTCTGCCTTATTCTCCCTGGGAAAAAAAGTGTCTACAACAAAGTGGATTAATGCTAATTTTATCAAAAATATAAAAGAAGCAGTGCTGGTTAGCCACTGATGAGTAAGCATTGTCAAACTTGTCAGACAACTGCCCCAAATAGCATTTAACAGTTTGACACTAATTTGATGTAATTTGAATTATGCTGCATTAAATTAGCATCAGAATGCCTAAAATAATGACTAGGGTTTTATCCTGTATATATAATCAGTGCTTTGCCGCACCTGAGTTCAGAAAATAAATGCTTTTATAAAGCAGATCACTTGGGGATGGGAGAGAAGAAACAGGTGAAAAGAAGCATTTTCTTTGTTTGGAAGAAAGCCAGCAGAGAGAACTTACTTTAAAACCAGAGATGAAAAAAAATATGAAGCAGACAACTTTGGAGATAGAGAAAAATAAAGTCTTCTGTGAGATGTAGCTCTGTAGGACTCTGATTCACCACAGTGCTTTTTCTTGGCCCCTCCTCTCCACTTGAACACATCTGTCATGCAAATGTTGCTTATGAGTCACAATAAACAGAAATGGCAAGAGAATATCGCCCTTATGCCCACTCACTATGGAGTGACCCTGAATCCCTCATGAAGAGTCATTCATTTCAAATGCACCTCTTATCTTAGCCTTTCAAACCTGAGATGTGTATTTTTAGGATCCGCCCTGTTTTTTGTGAATCTAAGTTGTTTCAAACTGCTTTTACAGTTGTGTTTTATATTGTTGCAACCCATGCTGTGACCTGAGTAAAAGGCAGATAATAAATGTAAATAATAATGATGGTCAACATGCATTAAGGGGTGGGAGGAAGCTCCATGAACAGGCTCTTCCCCCAGTCTGCACATGCTTATTAGAACTAGTGATGCCTTAAAAATGCAAAACTGGTCTGTGCAAAGTGGAACCTGGTAGGTTGATAAATGGCTTGCACTTTCTCCTGTGAACTGTGTTATTCTTGTAATTCAAACCAAGATTAAAGTTGATGTGTAGTTTAATTGTTTCTTTTTAAAATTTATTGCATTTGTGCCCCATCTTTTTCTCCAGAAAGCCAAAAGTGGTGTACATGGTTCTTCCCCACCCCTCGTTTAATCTCCACAACAACCCTGTGAGGTAGATTAGGCTGACTGGCCCAAGGTCAACCAGTCAGCGTCATGGTCCAATGGGGATTTGAACCTCAACACTGAAACCACTACACCAAACTGACCTGTGTGCATGGATGTTCAGCACAACTGATATGAGAGCTGCTTGTCTTGTGTTGAAGCTTAGCAGGGCGGCGCTGAGAGTGATGCCATTGCTTATCGGGACCGAGGGGTGGAGAGTGCAGAGTGCCAGTGAGGGCAGGATGGGGAGAGCCTTTAAAAAAAAACCAACCATGTAGGGGCAGTTAGTGCATGCAGCTCATTGCTGCTGTGTGCATTAAAAATAGCATAGAGCAAATTCCCATGAAAATTACAGATGTGCAGTAGGGGACCATGCAACATATTTTGCATACATGTGATGTCTTTTATGTTCAGTTCCTCCTGAAACTCTAAGCAGGAGGTCCTTCAACTATTATAGAGCCTCTGGGCAGGATTTTTTACAGAAATCATATGGGGGGGAATGCTGACGCTATGTGTGCTCTGAGACCAATCAGAACCTGGCACATGATTACATTAGGTGTCTGGGCTGGTAGACACACCTCATACTGTGACAGAGATGGTCCATTTATAGATTGATTTCACTTTGGAAACCATTTTAAATAAAAGGCCCAAGCAACAACCCATCCAATATATCCTTTTGCCAAGGCTAACAAAGTGTTTACCCAGACTATGGATAACAAACAAATGTAAATTTGATTCTATGCTGATAAAGAGAATAGTAAATAAATAGTGTTGCAGGCTGGTAACTCAAAATGACAATGTTTCCTACTTCTCAGATGGAAATCATAGCCTTAATTAGACATCAGTGAAGAGTTGCATTTTTTTTCTTGACCTGGTGAGTGCCCACAATGAGTACCCAGTTTAGGCTGACATTTCCATTTGAGAAGCAGAGACATAAATCCCTTATTGTCCCACCAGTCAAGTAAGTTTAGTTACAGTTTTGAACCATCTGCCTGGTGATAGCTTATGTTATTTTTCACACCCTGTGCCTGCCATACCTTTGATTAATTGTTGTTATTGCTGAAATAGGAATAATCTGTTCAAACAGTAATACAGACATACAAATCAACACATCAAGTCTATCTGCAATATGTTCACTATGGGGGGGGGATCTTCTGAAGGCATTGAGAGGACTGCAGTCGAATCTGTTCAGTGCCAATAGATGGCTTCCATTTCAAATCTTGGCAGCTAATTAAACATAGTGTGACACTCGAAAAAATCAATAGGCTTCGCATTGTTTCCATCTGTGAGGCCCTGTATAAAAAGAGAACCACTCGTTTCCTTCTTTTTCTTGTGCAGTTAAGAATATAAAGGATGAATGGCTTTGCTTTAGTACTTCATAAGTAACCTTTGAGATCATTCATATGTACTTCCCTAACAAAGAAAACAAGCGCAAGATCAATTTGAGCTAGGAAATTCACATTGCATCTGATACTGAAGTTGCTGAAACAAAGTAGTTTTGCCCCTAAAATATAATGTACTGTATGATCAAGCAGTTTGTTACCTTAAGAACATTCTCAAAGATTATTCATGTTGTCATACTTGATTGAGAGTATTAGGAACAAAAAATGACAGGTAGTATAAAGCAAAACAGAACCACTCATACAAAATTCATGTAGGGCTTATTAAATAGCCTTGTGCATATATTGAAGGCTCCTGACTCTCTCTTTTATTCTAATCCTGGTTCTTTTTCTTCTTCTTTTTATTATTTGTGTTAATTAACAAATAAAGGCTGTTTTAATATTCAACAGCAAGGGTGCTTGGCAGCTATACCTTTAGATTTTGTTTGACTATTACCGCAAAACATGTGAAAATTGTTTGGCTGAATTTTTATTTTATTTTAAGCTTGCAATCCTGTATTTGGAAGTAGGTATTGATAGGATCAGACAACATATCACTTATATAGTCTATGAATTCAGCAATTCATAATTTCTTTGGTTCCAGATGTTATGGGCTGATCACATATTATGCCTCCCCAGGTTTTGCATATGAAGGTGTCATATACACATTTACATTTGCATTTAATAATAAATCAATATATTGCTGGAAAAGGCATAATGCATGAAACAACCGCAAGTGGCTCTCATTTCCCTTTTAGAACTGAGCTGAAATAGATTGTAGAATACATGAATTCTGACTGCACATGAGTTCTCTGTATTAACTTTTCATAGATTACATTTCTCTGGATACACAAATGTACAAGTTTGTAAATACAGGAAAATAGATATGAATGGACAATCATGTGCAGGGAGGTGGGAGTAAATTCTATACCAGATTTACCATCTTATAAACCTATATCTCTCTTATTTATACCACAAGTTACAGTTGTTGTTTTTTGTGTCCCAATAGGCAAATAAAGAGGCAAACACATAAGCCAGGGTTGAACTGGGCTGCTTTTATTTAGACCTTGAGTTAAAATCAGCAGAGGGGATGACCATGGGGTAGGAACTAACTTACTGGATAACTATAGCCATAGAGTGACCCTCCCTTGCCTAAGGAATTAGGGCATGGCTCCCTACCTGGGCCACACCCTGTAGGTGGGAAGGGAGGCCTTTCCTCAACACCACCTGGCAGGACCACTGAACCCCAGGTGGATGAGCGAGTTTGATATCAAAGGATGCTCTTATCCCACCTCCTGAGCAGAAGAATCTGAGAAGTGAGCCTCTAGGCTGACCCATCACCTGAAAGGTGCCTAAAATACATCACCAGGTGAAACCAAACTATTTCTTTTCCAGTATCTAAACTGCAAAAAGTGACCAAATCAAGAAAGCAGATTCAATGTGAAGTAGGCAAAAAATCAATCTGCGATCCAATATGCGGATTGGGGAAAATTCCTACATGACCCCCTAATGGTGACCCCAAAGCACGCTGGAAGACAGGGAGAGAAGGAGGGAGGGTGCTGCTGCCAATGGAGAGACTGGAGGGAAGGCAGATTGTCCCTTAAATAGGGATTGAGCCCTGGCTTCCTCCTCAGACTACCTTAGGAATGGACAATTGGCACCAAGGATTTTCCCATGTCAGCACCATCTAGGACATTTGACAGAATGTCATTATTCTTGTACGTGACTGGACAAATGAAATATGCAATTGATATTGATATGAACTGTACAAGTCCTCTGTATAATATTTTGTACTGTTATCTAATATTATTCTAAAAGCTGAAACAAATGCATTTATTTAAAAAAAGTATAAAAGTGCCTTGTGGGATGGAGGGAAAAAGAACTTTTGAATCTGAACTAGCACAGAGATAGAGAGTCCTAGCTCTGGTTGATCATGGCCATGATCTATTAAAGAGTTAAGAATAAAGCCCACTAAAAACTTGTGAGGATTGCAAATTACTATATGAACCTTCACGTTTTTTCTCCTCCAATAGTTGTTAGCAATTTTCACATAAAGATGACAACTGATAATTACCTGATATTTGCATTTCATTCACTGCTTGTCATGAAGTAACTGTTCCATTAGCACTGTATTTATTGAGGTTGCTCTTAAAGTGCCATATTATCTCTACCAGGATATGAAATGAAATGCTGTTAACATTGAACATAATTGAGATTATATGGTGAGGGTGAGATAATGCAAAGATTTGGTTTCATTAGAGTAAAACAAGTATGCAATATGAAACTTTTGTATAGATATGTTTCTGAAATCTTCAGAAAGTATTAGTTCTTAATTCTTGGTTTATTTGAAGTTTCTCTTGAATGGGAAGGAGCCTTCTAGCTGTGTAGAGCACAATCCACTCTGGCATTTCTCTATGCAAGGCTCATTGGTATGAGCGAGAGCTGAAATGGAACACAATGTATGAGACGAGGAGGCCATCTGTGACGAGAAGGATGTTCTGTCTTGACCAATAGCAGAAACCCACAGGCCAGGAAGAATCAAGCAGAACCTCAGAGAAATTAAAGTTAACAGTTTGTTCCAACTGAGGCATTGTATTCCTCTTACATCAGAATAAGCCTCTCCAGGAAGCTGGCAGAACCTGGATGAGGTAGTCTTCTGGCCTTCATCTTTCTGTTAGGACCTTCATGTTTTTGTTAGGTCCCTCTGGGTGCTTTGCCTGAAATGGAGAGCATATATTGGCATTGTGAGGCCCCTCTTATAGAGTTAGGTGGTTCATTAGAGTAATCTGGCTGCCATCCCTGGAGATTCCAGTTCAGGATACTTTAGCTTAAAGGTAAAGGACCCCTGACAGTTAAGTCCGGTTGCGAACGACTCTGGGGTTGCGGCACTCATTTCACTTTACTGGCTGAGGGAGCAGACATTTGTCCACAGTTTTTCCGGGTCATGTGGCCAGCATTACTAAGCCGCTTCTGACAAAACTAGAGCAGCGCATGGAAATGCTGTTTATCTTCCCACTGGAGCTGTACCTATTTATCTACTTGCACTTTGATGTGCTTTTGAACTGCTCAACGGGAGCTCACTCAGTCACGGGGATTCGAACCGTCGACCTTCCGATCAGCAAACCCTAGTCTCAGTGGTTTAGACCACAGAGCTCTGGCTGCCATCCCTGGAGATTCCAGTTCAGGATACTTTAGCTTAACAGAATTCTAAATGACATGCTCAGGTCAGTGTTGGGCCTGGATCTGGTAGCTTATGCTGCTGGTCCTTCTGATCTGACTGAATATTCCTCCTCTGAATTAGATTCAAGACTGCTCAGATTTGCAGTCAGGGCACTGCTGCGAGACTATGGAATGAACTTCTCGATAACATACAGAGCTCTTACGGTATTGTGGCTTTTCAAAATCTATCACTTCCAGGTCTATGGCTGCTGGATATTGTGGACTTTTGATTCTGCTAGTGGATATATTTTTAAATTTGTTTTATTATTCTTTAACTTCATTGGACAGTACCTCAATCTTTACTGGGAGAATGTATCGATGTTTCAGTTAAATAAATAGGAGCTACTGTGTGCAAAAAAAAAAAAAAAAAGTGCTCATCCAGCAAGTGTTGACAGATCTTCTGAAAGAGGTCTCTTTGAAAAAATTACAAGATTACACCTGTGGTGATCCTCATGCAGGGTGGAGAATGAGTTGTTCTACAGCATTGTGGCCATTTCCAACAATACTATACTAATAATATACAGGGCTGCTGTGAGAAATGGGTGTGAAAAAACATGGCAAAGTTTCTGGAACACAAGAGGTGAAAAACGGCAGCACCAAAGAAACTGTTAAAATTGTTTTGCTTACCTTATAAAAAGAAATACTAAGTAATTGTGATTTTTATTTATTTAGATAATTCATAACACACTCTCTGGTGCTGAAGCACCTCAAGGCAGCTCACAACCAATTTAGAGTAATATTAAAACAAATTATTAAGGCAACTAAAATAAAACAATGAACAGTTCTGTTTATTAGCCCAAATATTTTTCCCTTGCTAATTTTGAGCACATTTGTTTCCATAGGAATCAGTGGGACTTACTTCAAAGGGAATGTCTGAGGTGCTGGTGTGTTTGAATTTTTGAATCACACTGAAAAAGACTTAAGCTTTGGTTTTCAAAGTGCAGATATCTAAGAGAGTTGGGGGGTGTTAGTACTATTGCTTGCCAATGTTTCCATTAAGAGTTCTGGAAAGTGAAATAAATGTATCCCTAATGAGAAATGAAAGGAAGGGAAACAACAAGGTTATTGGAATAAGGGATATGGATTTTTACCAAAAGACATCACCAAAATGTTTCCATAGGGATACAGTTTTATGTCTACAAGATATGCAAGATGTGTTGCCATCTGGATTTTGAACAATATTGTGCAACTTTGAAGGCAGCCCCAAATATTCATCACAATTATAATTAGTTCATGCCAATGTGTGTGTGAAATATTCATACTAAGGGTTGCAACCAGCGCTATTCCTACTCAAAGTAGACCCATTAGAAATAATAAGCATTACTCACTCAGGTCCATTAATTTCAATGAATGTATTCTCAGTACAAGTGTGAAGAAATCATCTTTTAAAATTTGTTTAATGGGAAAGGGTTTGCTTTATATAAAGGTAAAGGTAAAGGTACCCCTGCCCGTACGGGCCAGTCTTGCCAGACTCTAGGGTTGTGCATTTATCTCACTCTATAGGCCGGGAGCCAGCGCTGTCTGCAGACACTTCCGGGTCACGTGGCCAGCGTGACAAGCTGCATCAGGCGAGCCAGCGCAGCACATGGAACGCCGTTTACCTTCTCGTTGGTAAGCGGTCCGTATTTATCTACTTGCACCCGGGGGTGCTTTCGAACTGCTAGGTTGGCAGGCGCTGGGACCGAACGACAGGAGCGCACCCCTGCCACCGGGATTCAAACCGCCGACCATGCAATCAGCAAGTTCTAGGCGCTGAGGTTTTACCCACAGTGCCACCCGCATCCCATATAATGTATAGGAGCTCACTACGTGTTTGAAGTTAAGCAAAGGGTTAAGTTTAAAATATGAAGTATCCATCAGTCACTGGTGGTTGGTTGTTACCTAGTTACATGCAACTGATTTGGAGAAAACAATGTTTCTTTTCACACTGTGTTATAGGATTGTAAAATGACACTTCTGATTGGTCTGTGGGTATTATTCTTGGTCACTCGTTGGACAGGAAAAGTGCTCTGATGACGGGAGAATTCTCTGATACTCAAATCTGATTGGTTGAAGGATAGGTTGGCAGGATGAAGATTAGCAGAGAGGCCATCTAAGGGTAGTGAATGGTGAGGAAGGATTCAGTAAGGATGTTCTGGAGCTGACTACAGAGAGAATGGCCTGCAACCTTGGCTCGTAGGACACCCAGCAAAAGTCCCCAGTACCTGGCAGTGGTGAGAATTGGCTGACTGGAAAATAGGGACTAAGGGTAATTGGCATATAAATTGAATTGAATTAGTAGCTGAGCTCACAAATCAGTCTTACGCGGTTATCAGTCTGTAATTGTTATTTTAAGTGGCAGCTGCTGTCAATCACCCTTTAAAAGCAAGCACAAGCCTTCAAGAAATGGTAACCAATTTTAGTGTAGCATTCACCTTAATTTACCTTCAGAGTTAATGACATTGTTGCTTATAAAGTGTGTATGACTGGTTTTGTACCATTTCTGAAGTACCCTAGCTACTGGGTTACAGTTAAAGGCATTGGAAAACAGTATGGGATAGATAGCTGGTGGGATGAGTTAAAAGGCAAATCAGCAGTGGTAAAAAAGAAAAAGTTGGTTCTCCATGTTTTAAGAAGGGGTAACTCTAAAAAAACCCCACCTTATTTGTTTCCATTGGGATACAGTTTTGTGTCTAGAAGACATGCAAGATGTGCTACCATCTAGCTTTTGAACAATATTACACAACTCTAGAGAAAGCCACAAACACAAATCACAATCAGTTCAGATTGCTTATTATGCATGTCCAGTGTATGGGCAGAATATTGACACTACAGGTTGTTTTCAATGCTACTCCTACTAAGAGTTGGCTCACTGAAAATAGTTAACATGGCTATCTTATGTCCATTAATTTCAAAGAGTCTACTCTGGGTTGAACTTAGTTGGATGCAACCCTAAGAGTCAGCCAAAATCATATGAGGGAAAATAATTGTCCTGTTATTATTGTATGTCTAGCGGTATAGAAAATATAGTTTTACTAACTAAAACTAGATTGAAAATTTTTCAGGATTTGGGAACTTTAATTAGGGTGGCTAGGTCTAGTTGGCTCCACCTATTGTCTCTGACTTCACCTACTGTTGGCCTCTCTGACTTCTACCCTACCATTTGTAATGGACACCAACCACCATTGAATAAAATATGAACAACGGGCCCTCTGTGAGTTGCAGGTGTCTTTCAGATGCACTACTTTCTCCAGGTATTTCTTCAACTCCCAAGATTTTAGATCCAGCCAGGAACTGATTTGACTGATTGTGCTATCACAGAGTGCACTGCAAGTGTTGAAGCTCCCTGTGAAATAGTTTTTGGCTTCTCTCAGAAAGCACCAGATGTACTATTTGCATAAGTAGGATTTTATACATAGGGTTGCATCGTTTTTGGCTGCCTCCCGATTTATGATACTAAATGGTTCTTGCATACAGATGGACCAAAAATGAGGATTTTTCCTATATGTCTGACAACAGGGTACTAAATGTCTTTTTAAAGTATTTTCAGAGGCATTCAAGCTCATTTTATCCCCTTGTGGTAAAGCTGGTAAAATTTATAATCTAAATATTTTATCAACTTGCAGTACCTCTTTTACACAAAGCTGAATCTATTAAAGACCAAAAGAAAAAGAAGGAGAAAGGGCCAGCCTGTTTAATGTTCTTCATGCTGATGTTCTCTGTTGACCTTGAATTGGTGAAAGATTGAAGAAATATCAAGTAACCCTCTTACTTGCATCCTGATCAGAACTAGAGAAAGAGTCTGACTGAAAAATAAAACGTCAAAATCAGTCATTTTGGAATTGGGACATTGCCTAAACAAATTATTGAAATATAAATTCTTTAAAGAAAGATATTAATTGTGAATAAAATATATGAAATGAAACCTTATCAGATAATATACATTTTAAGCCATATGCTAAATTTAGACCAAAATGAATGACAAATTTTCACTGAAGTAGCTTGACACTCATTAAAAGAATAACTGTTCTCTGTCAGAATCAGAAAGATATCCTCAAACAACTGGTAAGTCCATTTTCTCAGAATCCAAAGAGAGGGACTTTCTCCTGTAACTGATTCCATTCCCTGCATTTGTAAAGATGACAGGTCTTAGCTTGAGCCCTTTCAAGTTCACCGCAGAGAAAAGCAATTCATTGGTAGACATTTGCTGAGTAGTGATTTTGCTGGCTTCTGTACTTTCACTGGGTATTCCTGGGCATCTGTGGATGTTGTCTTGGGGCATGCATTGCCATGGACAAGGATGCCAGGACAATAGGAGCAGATGGACCAGACCATGGGTGAGACTATTCTTCAGGAACACCTACATTTATGGCCAACTTAGTGGTTGTATGTACCACTCATTACACTTCCTCTTGTCCTGCTCCTTTTCTCCTAGGAAAACCATTCTTTAGCACTTAATAGGAGCAAGTAGCAATTTGGGTTTTCTCCAGATTGCCATTTGTTTTGATCTGTTGCTAAAGAGTGGGTTTTCCCTTTGAGAGGACTGGGACAAGGGGGAAACCACTAGGACTTATGTTATGTCTAGAAAGTGTAGGCGAAATAGAAAGCTATCCAGACCTGTGTTTTCTAAAGATGACACAAGTGGAAATGTGGATGACCTGTCTGTCGGTGGTGGTATACAAGTAGGACCAAACTACACATTACTCCAAATGCCTAGTTTGCAACCATATCTGTCTACAGCAAACTTTTGTCTGCGTGCTGAGTTCCAACATGAATCCCTACTACCCTGGCAATTAATTGAAAAAATAAAAAATGTAGCTGCATACTACTGTGTGGAGTTTGAACCTGAATGGGCCTTATAAACAATTAATTGACCTGTGTCCTAGTTATACATGCCAAAGGCACAAATCCTCTTGCTTATATTTTTTTAAAAGGTGACTATAGTATTTTAAAAGGTATAGAAAGTAACTACAGTACTTATTTGTTTTGTGATTTATAGCAAGAATGGATCCTTAATGTACTGAAATCAACTCTTTGGTATTTTCATACAACCCCTATTGCTTTTCCTAGGTGAAAATTCTCTTCTTATATCCACACTTACCAGATTATTACTATTATTTTTCATTATTATTATTCAATCTGATTTGTTCAGCAAGGCTGTGGAACATGCCAATTATCCGCACTTAAGCCTTCAGGTCTCCATACCTCCAAAGCATATAAGAAGCTTCCTTCACATCTGCAGAATCTAGGGATGTAATTTTCTCAAAATATCAGTGTTGAGATTTTTGAATGCCAAGTATTGAGCTCATCCACATTGCCCCCCCCCCCCCGCGCTCCGTTTCTCATCTCGCTCCTTGATCTTGATGAGAAGTGGGTTATTTTTTACTGGGTCCACTAAAATTCTGAACAATTTTCACATCTTATGCATATAATGATGCTTATAGTAATGTACATAAGACTATACACATATTTGGTTGTGCCCAACCAAGTTATCCTATTTGTGCAAGGAATTTTGCTTACATAAGCAAATTTCCTGTGTCTTCTTTTCTTCCTATGTGCCCCAGCCCCCTAAATCTGCTCCAGAGGGTTGGGGCAGAACCCATAACCAATTTTTTTGGGGGGTGGGCATGTGGAAGAAGAGAAGAATGGGAAGTTCCATTGAACAAGCAGAAATCTTTATATGAGGAGAATTTTGTAGGATACAAACCCTTAATATGCATATATAATCCAGGTTTCTTAAATGAATCTGCACATAAACAGATACATACATATATATAACTGTGTAAAATACTTATACAATTATCTTGGGTTGACTTCCTGTTGATTGCAAACCTGCTGCAAGTGGGAATCTTCCTGGCTGGGAGATTCCGTGCTTTTTGAGGAAAAAAGGGGGTGCTACAGGGCGCAGTAGCCCCCCAAATACCCTCAGTGGCGAACATTGAGGGACAGGTTCCCGGCAAGCCAATTTGCAAATCGCCTGGCCGTCAGGTAGCCCTGCAAGGGTAGAGTACGGCAGAGCGAGAAAGCAGGCTAAAGGAAGGTTTCGGAGCAAAAAGATTTAAACGTGGAGTTCAGCTGTACCTGCAATTGAAAACAGACGCAGAACTGTCGGCAGTGCGGGAGTGAGCTGTGAGTAATGGCTAGCCGTTGCCGCTTTCTCTTCTAAAACTTCTAAGAAGAAAATAGTTAAGCAATAAGATAAAAAATAAATAGAAGAGGAAGTGGAGGGACATTTGACTGTTATTTTTGGCAAATCTTCGGTGTGTTGGTGAGGGAAAGAAGGAGATAAGAATAGAAGGAATGCTTAGTTTCACTTTTAATAAAGAACTGCGCAACTGGATGTAAGGACTGCCGTCGCCATTGTTACATTGTTATACTTTGGAAAAATACCAGCAACATTTTTGGAGAAGTGAGTATTTTAACGGATAAAAGGGGAAGTTTTATGCACTGTAATAATCTGACTTTTGAAACTGAACAATGCCACAGGTTTTAAGGGTTGATGGTGAGCTTCAAAATTAACTTCTAAAAAAATACTGCCCCCCCACTCCCCCTTCCTTTGCCGTTGGAGTATAATACCATCTCAGGAGCTTTTTAGTGTGGTTTTAATGAATGGATAAGGCTGGAAACTGATTGAGATCGTCCCTCGGGAGAATCCTGCTTTGGATATAATTTTTATTTTTATTTTTTGTTTTTGTCTCCCTTTTTCCTTTTTTTGTGGGACTTATTTTATGGATTTCTGCTACTTCTTTTTCACTTCCTTCATTGAGATTGGAGAGTTTGAAGACTACATTGGATTATAATTGGAGTATAATTAAAATCGAAAACAACTGGCAATAACAAAACTGAGAAAATATATTATTTTTTACTCTTTTTTATGATTTGGTGCTTTTCTTCCCCTGTTGTATTTTATTTTCGAAATGATGGATTGGATTTAGCCTAAGTGGTGGCAAGAAGATTTTTGCCTTTCTATGGTCTCTTTATTAATAAAATGTTTTAAAACTTTGGCAAAATTTAGCGGAAATTGAGGAATGTGAATGAGCGAAAGGCCAAAAGTACAAGCACATTTATATTCTCTCTTTTGGGATTTTCTAAGATAATAAGAGTATCTCCATTGGGTTATATTTTATCTTTATTCTGGCTATTTATTTTGTAATGAAGGAAATACCTGGGTTGATATATTGATTGGAGGAGTTCGGTGTTAACTTTTATATGTTATTGGGTTTTGCTAAATATTGTATAGGGCCTTATTGGTTGTGCTAATTTTGGTGCATTCATTAATTTTGGTAGGAGTGTGAAGAGATTAAAAGATATGTCACACCAACAGAAAAAAACAAGTGAAGGGGGGACACCGGCAGAAAGGAGAAGCTCAAAACAAAGGTCAGATTTTAAGGGAGAAATATTGAAAATGTTTGGAGAAATCAAAAATGATATAAGTGATATAAAGCAGAGTGAAAAAAAGTTAGAGGCCAAATTAGAACAAATGGATAAAAGGATTGGAAAAATGGATAAAAAAATTGATGAAACAGGAAATGAATTAAAGGGACAATTGAAAGATGTGACTAAGAGAACACAAACGTTGGAAGAGGGGATGAAGAGGATAAAACAGGAAATGAAGGAAGTGAGGAGAGAGGAGGAGAAAATAAAGGTAGAAATGTCAGAGATTAATAAAACACAAGAAGAAGTCTTGAATGCGATTGCTATGAATGAATTGAGGCAGCGGGAGACCAATTTGAGGTTGAGAGCCGTACCAGAGATACAGGGTGAAAATATTAAAGAGAGACTGATTGCAGAAATAGCACAATGGTTAGAACTTCAACCAGAGGAGGTAGCTATGACAGTGCAAACTGCATTTAGAATGAAGGTAAGAACAACCAAGACAAGGAAATTCCCGGGAGACTGTCTAATTATATTCAAGGACAGAGAAATGAGAAATATGATCTTGCAGAAGAACAGAGAAAAAAGATTGAACATCGATGGGAATTATATAATTATTTTTAAAGATATACCGATCAGGCTGTTGAAATGGAGAGATCCATATAAACCATTGGTGCAAATTTTAAAGAAGAACAAAATAGAATTCAAGTGGGAATTTCCAGAGGGGATCTCTTTTTTCTACAAAAGTAAGAAACACAAACATACAAGCCCAGAGGAAGCAAGCAAGTTTCTGAGATGATACAAGGAATTAAGATCAGAAGAGGAAGAAACAAGAGGTGCAGCAGTGGGAGCAGGAGCTACAGGGGAAAGTGGATTAGGAGAGGGAGAAGAAGAAGATGGAAGAAATACAGAAGAAGAAGAAGAAGAAGAAGAAGAAGAAGAAGAAGAAGAAGAAAGATTATAAAATTTTAAATAAAATTTAATTAATTAGGATATCAAGATGGCGTTAAAATTATGGAATTGGAATATTAATGGGATGAACGATAGGAAAAAACGAAATAAAATTGAACAATATTTAAAAAAAGAAAATTTGGATTTAATATGTTTACAAGAGACACATGGGGCAAGAAGACATAGAAGAGTTTTGATTAACAAAAGACTAGGAAATGAATTTATATCGTCAGACAAAAACAAAAAGAGAGGGGTGGTACTGTATATAAGAAATAAAATTGAAGCTCAGCAAATTTTCAAAGTTGAAGAAGGAAGAATAATCGCAATCCAGATCAAGTGGCAAGGTGAAAAAATAATAATAGGCGGGATCTATGCACCAAACGGAAACAAGACTGATTTTTATAAAGATTTGGAAGAAAAACTGTTTGATTATATGGACCAAAAGATTATAATAATGGGAGATATGAATGGAGTAGTGTCAATGGAAATGGATAGACTGAGAGCATCAGGAATGAGTGAAGAGGGAAAACTACCAAAGACTTTTTTCTCGATAATTAAGAATTGTAACTTAATAGATATTTGGAGACTGAGACATCCACTTGACAAACAGTTTACGTTTCATTCAGAATCGAATCAGTCAATGTCGCGAATCAATCAAATATGGGTATCTAATGAATTAACTCCAAGAATCATGCAAGTTGAAATTCAACCAAGAGTGATCTCAGACCATAATCCAATCAAATGTGAAATAAGAGGTTACGAAGAAAGATCATTCAGATGGATAATTAATGACTACCTTCTAGATGATCAAAAAATTTTAGAGGGTGCACAAAAGAAGCTGGCGGAGTATTTTGTGAATAATTGTAATAAGGGTACAAAAATGAATGTGGTGTGGGATGCCAGCAAGGCGGTGATGAGAGGATTTTTTATCCAACAGAATTCAATAAAAAATAAAAGCAGAGAGAAAGGCAAGAAGGAAATTTTAAGACAAATAATGGACAATGAACAAAAGTTAATTGAGAAACCAGACAATTTGAAAATAAAACAGAATATAAAAGCTCTGCAAACACAATTTGCTATGATAATAAATAAAGAAGTGGAGTAGAATATTAAAAAAAAATGTGACAAAGGAACTTTGAATTTGCAAACAAATCAGGCAAATGGCTGCCATGGCAAATCAAGAAAAGAAAGGAGCAGAACACAATCAATAAAATCATCATAGAAGGAGAAGAGATAGTCAATCCAAAGGGTATCAGAAAAGGATTCTTGGATTTTTACAGACATTTATATAATAATAAAGAGAAAAATAACATGAGAAAAATAGAAAGATTTTTAAAAGGGAAAAAGGTGCAGAAGATCCCGACAGAAAAGAAAGAAAGGCTGAATGCCCCTATTGAAATGGAAGAGATTAAAGAAGCCATAAAAGAGTTGGAAAAAGGGAAAGCTCTAGGACCAGATGGATTTACACCAAGCTATTATAAAGAAATGAGAAACATCCTGTCTACACCACTGAGAGAAGTCATGAACAATAATCTTCAGGGCAGAGAAATGCCAGAGACATGGAAAGAAGCTTTTATTACACTAATTCCAAAACAAGAACCTGATTTGACTCAAGTTAAAAACTACAGGCCTATCTCATTGCTAAATACAGACTACAAAATTTTTGCAAGTATCTTAGCGAAGAGGTTGAAAAAGATACTACAAGAAATTATTCATAAAGACCAGGCGGGTTTCCTTCCTGGCAGACAGATGAAAGATAATATAAGGAATATAATTAATTTGTTAGAATATCTGACAGCCAGGAATGAGAAACAAGCTGCGTTAATATTTGTGGATGCAGAAAAGGCCTTTGATAATATTTCTTGGGACTTTATGTTAAAAAATTTAGAATATATGGAAGTGGGGAAAGAATTCTTTAATGGAATAAAGGTGATATATACTGAACAAAGAGTGAAGCTTATTGTAAACAGCATGACTACAGAAGAATTAAAGATATCAAAAGGTACGAGACAAGGATGACTCTCTCACCATTACAAAAAAAATTCCTTCCAGTAGCACCTTAAAGACCAACTAAATTAGTTCTTGGTATGAGCTTTCGTGTGCATGCACACTTCTTCAGATACACTGAAACAGAAGTTTCCAGACCCTTCTATATAGTGAGAAGGTGGGGAGGGGTATTACTCAGAAGGGTGGTGGGAATGGGTGATTGGCAGATAGCTGTGATGAGCCTGTTGACGACTCTTAACGACTGCAATAGGTCTTACAGGAAAAAGCAAGGGGTGAGAAGGTGAAAAATGGCTTTGTCATGTATAATGAGATAAGAATCCAAGGTCTTTGTTCAGACCAGGACTCTCCATGGTTTCTTTCTTACTAAATGCAAGAACCTGGACATTATACCCAAGGGTCTTAGAATTAAGAACCCTCTACAATCCACGTATCCCACTGAATATGCAAGAAAACTATGCAACACTTTCTCTAAGAAGCTGCTCAAACATCTGATCAGCGTTCTCTACTCTAAACAGAAGCTAATAAAGGAGGAACTCCTTGTATTGGACAACTCCATCAGGAACCACCAAGCTTGGCAAGAGTTCCAAAAGGAAAAACAAAACATTTACCACTCTCAACTGGAGCTACTGAAAAAACAGAAAAACAAGAAACTCTCTAACAGCTATCTGCCAATCACCCATTCCCACCACCCTTCTGAGTAATACCCCTCCCCACCTTCTCACTATATAGAAGGGTCTGGAAACTTCTGTTTCAGTGTATCTGAAGAAGTGTGCATGCACACGAAAGCTCATACCAAGAACTAACTTAGTTGGTCTTTAAGGTGCTACTGGAAGGAATTTTTTTTGTTTTGACTATGGCAGACCAACACGGCTACCTATCTGTAACCAATCTCTCACCATTGTTATTCATAATGGTTCTGGAAATTTTCTTAAATTCAATAAGGAAAAATGAAGCAATAAAAGGTGTGTCAGTAGGCCGGAATGAGTATAAAGTAAAAGCCTTTGCCGATGATCTGGTAATAATAGTGGAAGAACTGCTGGAAAGTGCAAAAGTAGTTTTGGAAGAAGTTGAACAATTTGGTCAAGTGGCAGGGTTCATATTAAACAAGAAAAAAACCAAAATACTTACAAAAAACATGGAACAAGGTATGATAGAAACAATGCAACAACAAATAGGGATAGAAGTGGTGAAAAAAAGTTAAATATTTGGGAATCTGGTTAACCCTCAAGAATATTGATTTGTTTCAGAATAACTATGAGCCAGTGTGGAAGGGAATAAAGAAAGATCTGGAGGTGTGGGGTTGAATGAAGTTATCTTTATGGGGGAGAATTTCAACGATTAAGATGAGCGTGCTGCCAAAGATGTTGTTTTTGTTTCAGACAATTCCAATAATCAAGGGGACAGTGATTTTTAAAGAATGGCAAAGAGCAATTTCAAGATATATCTGGCAGGGTAAGAAGCCTAGAATTCAGTTTAAGTTATTAACGGATGCGAAAGAAAGAGGAGGCTTCGCCCTGCCAGAATTGAAATTATATTATGAAGCTTCATGTCTCTGTTGGTTGAAGGAATGGATAAAGTTAAAAAATACTGATTTGCTAGATTTAGAAGGTTTTGATAACAGATTTGGCTGGCACGCATATTTATGGTGTGAGAAGAAAAAAATCCATAAAGGTTTTGAAAACCACATCTTTAGAAGATCTCTCATAGAAATATGGGAGAGGTATAAAAGTATATTAGAACCAAGAATTCCCCACTGGCTATCTCCATTAGAAGTTATGAGTCTTAAGAAAGTCAATATGAGGGGGAACTGGATTACATATAAAGAACTGATAGTAAAAGAAGGAGGAAAATGGAAAATGAAACCTTGTGAAGAAGTGAAGGAGCACGTATATGACTGGTTGCATTATTATCAGGTTAATGAAATGTTTAAAAAGGAGTTGAAAGAAAGAGGTTTTGATGAAAAAGAATCAAAATTTCAAAAGGAAATAATAAATAATGAGTACAAAATTTTATCTAAAATGTGTAAAATGTTGCTGGAATGGTACACAAAAGATGAGGAAGTTAAATTGGTTATGATACACAGAGATTTGGGTCATAATATACAGTTCAATGACTGGATAAAATTATGGAATGAAAATATAAAATTTACGGCATGCACTGCGTTAAAGGAAAATGTTATGAAAATGGTTTATAGATGGTATATAACACCCGTAAAATTGGCAAAAATGTATAAAACATGTAATAAGTGTTGGAAATGTAAAGAAAAAGAGGGAACATTTTACCATATGTGGTGGGATTGTAAGAAGGTGAAGGGTTTCTGGGAATTGATATATAATGAATTGAAAAAGATGTTGAAATATACATTTGTTAAGAAACCAGAGGCCTTTCTTTTAGGAATAGTAGGAAATGAGATAAATAGAAAGGACTGTAAACTTTTCCAATACACAGTAACTGCAGCGAGAATACTACTGGTCCAAAAATGGAAACAGGAACAACTACCGACGTTAGAAGAATGGAGAATGAAACTGATGGACTATGCAGAATTAGATAAACTAACGGGGAAGATCAGATATCTACGTGATCAAAAGTTCATCGAAGATTGGGGAAAATTTTCAGATTATTTGAAATGTATATGTGATGAGCAAACAACGCTAGTGGGATTTCAAGAAGCTCTGTGAATGTTTGAGGAATATTGTGTTGAAGAAAAATAAGAGGGTGAAGGTATATAAAATGCAATATAAAAATTAGGAAATGTGTAATTAAAAAATTGAATAATGGATGATTGTTAGAGAGGCTGAAGGAAGTCCAAAAGAGAAAATATGTGATAAATTTAGATTGGATATTATAAATGTATGTTGGAAAATTAATAAAAATTATTTATTAAAAAAAAATACAATTATCTTGCAGAAATATAGTACTGTACAGTATAATTATTTCATACATGGGATTATATATATAAAATATACATATTTTTTGTTTATAGTTCTAAATACAATTAGCTGAATATTTTTTTAAGCAACAGTGCACAATAGCTTGGACATAAACAGATGCTAAATGCAAGAGGTGGTCCCATGCATTCAATGTAGGCCAAAATGACCCCAAATTCAATGGATTTCTCATCCACCCCAAGCAGAAGCAACAGAGCAGGGAGAACTAAGACCATCTGATTCACCCTATGGAGGTCCAGTCTTGTACATACATTCTAAACTTTCTCATATATGCACAAACATAGGAAGTTGCCTTCTACAGAGTCAGACCATTGGTTCATCTAGCTCAGTAATGACTACATTGGCTGGTAGTTGCTCTCCAGGGTTTCATGCAGGATTCTCTCTGCAGGCAGAGCAGATGCTTTACCACTGAGCTATGGTCAGCAGCTGTCAATGGGAAGGCACAGTGTTGTGTGCCTGACTCCATGATGCAGGGTGGCACTGTCACTCACTGACAAGGGGAAAGGCAAGTTATGGGAAGCTCAGGCAGAGCAGGGGGCAATCCAATAGTCCTGCTGCACTGAGCACCCCACACATACGATATATTCCATGCTCAGTAACCCGCAGCAACACTGGGCATCGAGAAGCTGTGGTACATCTGGTTAGGAGCCTCTGTTAGCATGCATCTTCAGGTCTCCACGATACCTTGAGGATCAGGCCCTCAATATTTCCTATATAATTGGGGCCAAAAAGAACAACAGTGGGTTTGGCATGGAAAATCATCAACCTTTTAAGTGAGAATAAAACAACCTTTCAAAATCCTTTTGGTAACACATTTCTTTTGAAAACAATTTCCCCTCCCTCAAAAGACAAAGGGGAATTCTGCACCGCTAAGCTGGTTATTTCTCTTCAAAGAGATCACATTAATGGGAATGCTGAGCTGCAACTTTATGATGAATAATTGAGAAACACTGCAATTACAGGAAAATTTGCTTTGTATTGGGCTCATAAAAAAAGAACCAGTATAAGGATGAATATTATGTTTGAGTTGGTGGTAATTGCATTTGGTTGGCATCTGATTAGTCATGTTGGTTTTAAATGCTGAAAAGACCATTAATAAATTGGAAATTAATGAATGAGATAATGCAAAACATTTCCATGTAAATAAATCTTTAAAGCAATTACCCTTAATAATGCCATTTTGTGGCAACAAGATTAGAATATTTATACAGAAGCAACATTTCCTATATTTGTTGTAGAGTAAATACATTAAGGGGTCTGAATTAAGGCAGCATTCTTAATCTATTACACAAACGCCTGCTAGCCTTTAAGGCAAATTCTGGTAAGTAATTGCTATGTTAGCTAGAATAAGCAGCCCTTATGGTCCCATTGTGATATGCCAGCTATTAATTCATAGAATATCATCATTACCTTTAGAATTACCATCATGTTTACATATGTCAACCCACATATGTGTTCCGAAGTTCTATTAGTTTCCAGTTCCATTTACAGATTTCCAATACATTACAAAAGCTAAGGTATATGCATTGTGGATGGTAGCTCCCACTGTCTTTTTTGAAGGAGCCATAGTTGAGTGCTAAAACAGATTTTTTAAAAAAGGTCTTCTGTTTAATTTCTGGCATCTCCTAGGAAATTTGCAATCTCGTATAGATCCAAGTGAGATTTGAGAACACCACCTGCAGTAGAAAACAATAGTCACATTCGCACATCACAGTAAGGCGTAAACAATGGATTATAGTGAGTGAGCAACCTACCAGTGCACGCTACTATTTGAAAGGTAAGCCTCCTCATCCATAAGGACTAGGACTTCTGCATGACCTCCAAAATAACATAAATTCACTCACTCCACCTTAAATGGAGAATGAAGATCTGGTGAAGATGGGAGTGGAATTACAGACAAGTGCCTCTGCCTCAGTTGTCTCAGTCACATCTGTCTATTCGAGTCCCTTGACTACTGATGCTGTTTCTTCTTGTGCCAGAGAAGCTAGATATCCTCTTTGTTAACAGGATAATGCTGTAAACAGTCAGATGAGAAGTCTATTTCTACCATGTTTCAGTCTTACTGGCACTCAATCATAAATCGATTCCATCCTGTTTTCTGCTGATTCTTTTGAAAGAACACACAGGAAGGCTGCATTTAGACTGTACACATTTTGTGTGCGGTTTTATTCAAAATAAACTTTGCGCTGCTTTTGAATGCATCCACCAGCAAAATACACATTTTGTATTATCTTTCATGTAGAACGCACCTTTTCGTGCACTGAATCTCTACTGCAAAATTCAGAGATGTGTATAATCCTATGGGGAGCTGTGTTTCGATTCACAAGCAAGTTTAGGAGCACCAGATCAGGTCAGCCTGCTGCAAAAAGGAGGTTGAAATCCTTTCCCAGCCCTAACTAGGCACTATAGGCATGCCCTCACTTCACCTGCTGCCCTAGCAGGGTCACAGCATTGAAGCAAGTGAGCTCAGCACGTGATCCTATGGTCTGCTTCAACTGAACAGCAGAGTATAGGACTAGCTCAAAAGAAAACCTGGAGCTGTTAAGGGTATATTGAAACCCTTCATCTGACCTATCTAATCATTTTTCCTGGTTTTTTATTTATTTTATGTATTTTAGGTTTATATCCTGTCTTGTTCCAAAGTTCTGAACTGGGTAACAGGTTTATAAACAGGTAGAAAGATTTCAGTTATCAAGATAGCAAATAAAACCTATAGAGGAGAAATCTTATTCTCTATTTGCACCTGTGCATTCAAATGTCAATTCAGAATGCTTTAATGTATAGTGCCTGGGGCAATCATAGTGATGCATAACCTGAAACAGATCTTGGCTGCAATCCACGAGGCATTGACTTGTACTAGTCCATTAATGTCAAGATGCTTACCTGTTTTAATTGATGGATTGTAATCCCAGTATGTCTAAAGTCTTCCATCTCCATGGGCGCCTTTGATGCCATTTGGCAAACAAGGAAGTGATATCTGGTTCCCTGGGCAATGCATCTCTGGTGGCTTGCCAGCCATGGCATCAGAAATACCTCCAGGGAAGGAGAATAATTTGTATAGCATGTGGTGGGGACAACTGTGGATACTCCAGCAAAAGCACTGCTTGAGGTACATATAAACGAAGCTTAGTAGTACTAATCAGTAGCAGGCTTTGGAGCTTTAGAACAAAATTAACTCTTATCGGAACAATTAATAGCAGATGGTACACAAAATGTCTCAGCATATGATTTCTGTTTTAACAGGCCCCTATTTGTTTCATGTTGTTCTAAAAAGCACAGCCCATCACTATGGTTACTGACCTTTAGGATTATTCCCTCTCCCTTTAATTTATGTTCATTATTGTGGTAAACCTAGTGATATTACATATTTCTTTTTAGCCGCCTTGGTCTGATATTGAACTAGAAAACACCTTTTGTTTGGTCCGTAACACAAAATAAGTTGTGGAAATAATGAACAAAAAATAAGTGAGAGACTAAAGAAATTAGAGCAATCACTTTTAAAAAATTACAGCTAAAGGAACTTTGGAAAGGCCAAAAGCCTCATCTGAAAATATCTGAAGTGGAGTGAGGGGTTTTGAGAATATATTCAGTCCTGTAATTTACTTTAGCAAAGGAGAAAATCCTTACCTTGTTCGATAAAGGTCACTTATAGGCGTACAGGCAGTGAAGTATCAGCTTGCTGAACTGTGACTAATTGAAAAAGAGGATAGTTTTGCTATGTAGTCACCTAAGGGTGACATGAATATGAAAATTACAGGTGGGAAGAGAAATTGGATAAAAATAAGGTATCAAACACAAAATAGAAATTTATCTGTAGCAGATTCAGAGACCAGGCCTCTTTAATGAGGAAGAAATACACTCAGGATAGCTATTTACAGGAATGCTATAAAAGAGTATTTTGCAAATAGAATGTGTTATTTCATAAAAACGTGTTGTTAAAACAGAAGCTAAGCAGAAATTAAAGTAGATACCCCTTTGCTCTTCTTGCATATGCAACCAGATTATGCAGTGTTTTAGGACCTTGGAAAGGATATACAGTGGTACCTCAGGTTAAGTACTTAATTCGTTCCGGAGGTCCGTTCTTAACCTGAAACTGTTCTTAACTTGAAGCACCACTTTAGCTAATGGGGCCTCCTGCTGCTGCTGCACCGCCAGAGCCCGATTTCTGTTCTCATCCTGAAACAAAGTTATTAACCTGAAGAACTATTTCTGGGTTAGCAGAGTGTGTAACCTGAAGTGTATGTAACCTGAGGTACCACTGTATATCTGCAGAGAGTTCCATGTCCAAAATCTTCCAGAGCTCAGGCATTCATGTTAACTGATGGAACCAGGAGAAGCTATAGGGCCAAAGGGGTGGCCCCACAACTGCTTTGTATTAGTTAAGCACACAGCAATCATGTCTTAAAATGGTTTTCAGCTGGGAAAATATTGAGTCAAATTTGGCCATTGCAGTAGTTTTACTGATATTGTTGGTGATTATTGAGTAGATACACATAACAGGACCATGAATGAAAGCACACAGACTAAAGAACAACAAATCTAGGGTAAGGATTATTTCTGTTGCAATATCTTCACGTAATGTAATAGGCAAGAATATGCCCATTCTCTCCCCAACTCCCATTATGTTCCTTTGGCAAAACTATTTTCTTTTTCTCTCTGATTTTGCCTCATATGAAGGACATTGTACAAGAAATATTAGGATCACATTTCTTTAATTACTACAAAACAGTTTGCAGCTCTGTCTGAGCCCCATTCATCTAGTAGTAGTTCCTCATACATTTGCCTTTCATCACATGAGTGATACTATGAAATGATGCTGGATTTAGCTTTCAGGTACTGGTGCTTTGAGATATTTCTAGGGCTAATGCAAATGTATCTTATTCAGTGTATACGCATTTCCTTTGTAGCCTGTTCAGCCTACAGTTAACAATGAATATAAATTTTCCGGTTTTGTCTGGCTAATATTTTCCCACTTCATGTAATATGTTTATATAGCAAGGGTTCTTTTTTTAAACTTCCTTTGCTTCTTTTAAGAAGAAATGCTTCAAAATGCTAGATACCCATGTGATTAGTTTACAATTAGTCCCTCAACCACTAAACCCCTAACAAGCAACCTAATTTGTAAAGAACACATAACTTTACAAAAACTTAAAGGAGGAATTTAGGTGGAGTTTAGCATAGCATTTTGTCTTTCTCCATAAAAGGTCTTACTGGGTTCTCTGAATAACTGCCACTAGCAATGTGCACTTTGAAATGATTAGTGGTGTTCAGGGGCTGAAGGTACATTAGAGTCTTTAGGGCATTTTTCTCATGGGGGGCACACTTGCATTCATAGCAAAGGGATGGGCTGTCTAGCTCACACCTTAATAAATGTGCTTATTTGCTGCCAAGTTTTGCATGCACTTGTAAATGCATAAAGTGGAGCGATTATAGAGAAGACGAGGGCTCTATAACAGGAAAGGCCGAGTGAGTCGAATGACAACCATAACAAACGTTGAAGACACATTTCGTATTTGGGATGCTAACTGCTTATTGCTCTTTGGGATGTATAAAATAATGGTCCAATCTACACCTAGACAATTTCTTTAACATTTTTGCATCTCACATTTAATCTATTTCTATAATTTAGTTGTGATATGCTTATGCATTGTACCAAGGCTGAATAAGTGTGTAATTATCTGACTGCAAGATTTTTATGCATGAGATAATTGCAGTGCTAAAGGCTGTCTTCACAATACAGACAGGGATAGATTAACTAATTAACTTCCTTTTTTGCCTTTTTCTTTTACTTTTTTTTTACTTCATGGAACTTTCTTCACATATCTGTGAACAACTTGAAAGAGTTATGAACTCATCCCCCTTCCTCTGAGTGTTTTTGGATAGATCTGCCTTCCCTTTTAAGAGTCAGTGTGCTATGAATGTCACAAGTGCTTGGGTGCACAATACCACTTAGGGACAATTTGGAGTCAAATCCTGTGAGCTGGCTGCAACAGTTACAACAAGGGTGTTGTTAGAGAGGACAGAGGTGGAACCTGGGGCTTTTGCATCTTCAACAGATCTCCTGCCTTCTCTCCTCATTTTATAAAACTTTTTTTTTAAAGAATACTTTCTTACAGGGTGTTTTTCTTCTGAAAGTTGGCCAAAATTTTAAACCAATGTATATAGAAATTTCATGCACATTTTGTCAGGGGCCTGTGTCCCATGTCTTTTTAAGAACCTAGTAATGGGTGGCGCTGTGGGTTAAACCACAGAGCCTAGGACTTGCTGATCAGAAGGTCAGTGGTTCGAATCCCCGCAACGGGGTGGGCTCCTGTTGCTCGGTCCCTGCTCCTGCCAACCTAGCAGTTCGAAAGCACGTCAAAGTGCAAGTAGATAAATAGGGACCGCTCTGTCGGGAAGGTAAACGGCATTTCCGTGCGCTGCTCTGGTTCGCCAGAAGTGGCTTAGTCATGCTGGCCACATGACCCGGAAGCTGTACACCGGCTCCCTCGACCAATAAAGCGAGATGAGCACCGCAACCCCAGAGTCGGCCACAACTGGACCTAATGGTCAGGGGTCCCTTTACCTTTACCTTAATGCCCCTGAACTATACCTTAACCCTAAATGATCTAAGAGGGACCTCCAGGCATACACACTAGCTCCTAGGGGCTGAAGCAGTTTTGTTTTCCCTTTTTTAGGGCACCACCCCCCTCAATGTTCAGAGGCGATTTGACTCCACCCTCTGGCCCCTCGCAACATCATCCATGTGTGACATTAGGACAACGCATTAGGCCTCTTCAATCAACTTGAAAAGATGGCACCTCTGTCTCCAGGTAAGGGCGTGGAGAGTTCTAGTCACATGACATGATGATAATTGTAAGGTATAGCCAGTGCTTGTGCATTTAACTTTAATATGAGCAGACATCAAGAACAAATATGTACAAGGTAGAACACACGTATTGTAAATGAAAGTGCAAAACGCAGCAGAGCACACGGATAGCATACAATATACGTGAAATTCTTCATTTTTACTTAACCAGGACCAATTTTTCCACACTCAGGATATGATGTGGTAAACATGTGCTTAGACTTCAGATTGCAGGTGACAGCTCCCATGATTTAATGCTCCTTTATACAAAAATATCCTCACAAATTGAAAAGGAAAACATGGAACCAGCACCCATTTAAAGTCTGAAGTGGTCCAGACAAGACATGGATTTACCACCTTGCTCCTCATGGCTTTACCATCTTGCTCATCATCCTAATACATGTGAAAAATGGACTTACTTATGAGAGTTTTTCCCCTTGACAAATATACCTTGCTACACTAATGCTGTGCCCCTGATTACAGATTTGTATGGACAAAACCAAAAGATCAATCTTAGTTTTAAACAAAAGTTTAAACTTAATTTTCCCTTGTAACCATGAGAAGCTTCCCATTTTGTATAATAATCAGCAAGACATTTCTCCCCAGTGATAAACATATCTGTACCCTGCTGTCATGCGAATCTGATACTATCTGTCTATCAACCAATTCCTAGTTGCCTCCAGAGCACTGAAGCTTAGAGGTTATCAGAGAACCTAGGACAGAGGTTTATAGAACTATAGCAAAATCCCCCCTCTAGAGTAAATAGCAGTTATCAGTGATCTGGAAGAAGATACAAAAATTACTTCCAAAAAGATTTGTGGACGAGCCAGAGATTGACAGAGTGGAAAAGATGATGTGTGCTGCTTATTTAATCTAACTATCTGGTTTGTTATGTGAACAGGCATTTTAATAAAGATAAACACAAGGTCATAGAAAACATATAACTTCATTCCAGGGAAAGTAGAAATCCATAAAAAGAAGTTATCCTGGAAATGAATTGAGAGATTCAAATGACTAAAGGGAAGAAAGGTCTCAGTATGATTTTGGTCAAATCCAGGTCTAAACATGAACAGCTAAAAGGGAAGTAAACCAGCTATTAGTCAAAAACAAGAGACAGTGGCAGAGCTTCATGCTCCAGCACCGGGGGGTGGAGAGCAGGCGTGGGCAGGGCTGGCACGCATCCTGGGGTGGGGCATGCTGCCCAGTGGGGTGGGGCGCATGTCCTTGAGGCGTGGCGTGCTGCCCAGAGGGGCAGGGCACCCAGCACGGGGGGCGGGCAGCTGCAATGAAACCCTGCTGGGCTCATGCTGCCGGGGCGGGATGCTCCCCCTGCACTTCTCTTCCTCTGCCAGTGACAAGAGAGTCATCTATCTGATAACATGAAGTATTCTGGTTTATATAATATAACACCCCTGGATCTTTCTGTTCTTCACTGAAACTACAAGAGTTGAAGAAGGACCAAAATGGTGCTCCAAAAGCCCCCTTCCATTAGTTCAGCTTTGGAATACAGTGGTACCTCGGGTTAAGTACTTAATTCGTTCCGGAGGTCCATTCTTAACCTGAAACTGTTCTTAACCTGAAGCACCACTTTAGCTAATGGGGCCTCCCGCTGCTGCCGTGCCGCCAGAGCACGATTTCTGTTCTCATCCTGAAGCAAAGTTCTTAACCTGAAACACTATTTCTGGGTTAGCGGAGTGTGTAACCTGAAGCGTATGTAACCCGAGGTACCACTGTACTTTTTTTATATTAAAAAAAATCTCATTTGTATCTCATCCCACCAGTTTAATGCATGATTTTTATGCCTCATTTATCCTAATCATATAAGATGATAAATTTGCATACATGCATCTGGTCACAATCACTCACACTTTTTTATGTACTGTTGCAAATTTTCCCATGAATCTAACATTAAAATAGTGCTGCACACAGAAGTCAGTATCAACAGCTTTAAAAGTGAAGGTGTTCTGTTTATAGTGATTGTTCCATCTGTTGGATGGCTCGTTGTATAGATAGCTCACGACAGGTGTCCACCCAAGTGCGGCATACCTATCTATATCCAGACTGAAAGCATCCCAAAGTGTAATCCTATGAGTAGTAAGCTAGGACTTCCACACTTCAAATGTCATCTCAGCCATGAAATCACTTAGATGACCATGGAGATCTCTTTATCTCTCAAATTCAGTTTTTGTGTCCCATCTGCAGTATATGGCTAATTTTGCCCTGCTACACACGACTCTTCAAAAATTACTGAGTTAATGTTTGTGAAGTACTTTGAACACTTGGAATACACTATGTCAATATTAATTCTTTTTGTCATGTCACTCAAGCTCAAGTTATGTTCACTGTCGTTATCTTCATGCAGAACAGTTAAAAGCTAATTTATTTCACTCTGTGTAGCTGTGTGCATTATTATTATTATTTTATTATTCTTTGTTAATTTTTTAATGCCACAATTCATTCGAGGATCACAAGGTGGTTTACACACATAGACACACACAAAAAACCCCATAGCATGCACATGTGGGTTTTGTGGATAGGTAAATCCACAAGAATGGGGAATCTGTGGCCTTCCAGATATTGCTGGATTTCAACTCCCATGAGCCCCAACCAATATGGTCAGTGGTCAGAAGTGATAACATTTGCAGTCAACATCTGGACTGCAATAGGTTTCCCATCCTCTTGCATTAGTACCTTCCCTTAAAGTTGTCAAACAGCTTGCATGAGAGGCCACAGAGCCAAGCTTTGCTGACTAAGCATCTGCACCAGTCCTTAAGGGTTCTTGAACCATAAACTGAGGGCCAGGTGAAAAAGGCACCCTTACCACCCATCACTGAGGGCAGGAAAAACAGTGCAGTGACTGGCACCTGGAAAAAACATCATACCTATCTATAAACAAAAGGCTTCATAATTCCCTTGATGAGCAAATATAAATCCTATTACAGCATTGCTAATGCAGATTTAGGTGAATATAAATAGGATATGCTTGCCTGAAATATTCAAGTCTTCGGTATTTGTAAGAAGATCATCTATTAATTAATACCAAATTCAGCAACAAAGCAAAGTAGACAAGGGATTCCTAATGGCTTTGTTTGCCATCTTCAGTAATGAAGCTCAAGAAAATAATCAAATAACTGGATCTTGTCAGCTTCTGTGACGCAGTGACATTCCAGTTAAAATTCTGCTTTCTATGTATAATGATAATGGGTTGGATCAAAATATCCTAACATATTCATGGGCTATGTTCATGAAAAGGTTGTCCCAGTTCCAGCACTAACTAATGGGTGCCTTTTTCTTTTCTTTTCTTTTACTGCTTTCCCTCTCGATTCTAGGCCATTTCCAGAGGGCTAGGTGACCATACAGATTGGTATAATGGATGATATGGGGGGGGGGCTATAGGGAGGAAAGGATTGGTTAAACAAAAATGTTTTCCATTAGTGGGAACATCCATGGGATTAAAGTCACTTGTGTGAATGGAAAGACTCTTTCTGTGATTCATAGGACACTGCTGGCTCTAACCTGATGTTAATAAATTTGTATAACTCAACCCCACAGCCAGATGGGACATTGGATTTCTAAAAAAGTACTTTAAAAAAGTGCAACAAAAACTTGCTTGATAGAAGTGATTTCTTTTATTAGCACCCTGCTGTTCAGTTTATTAAAGACTGGAAAGGGTTCTGCCAAAAGATAAGGAAAACACAATTACTCTTTGATACACTGATAGAGCAAGCATATTAACTCCAACCTCTCTCTTCCACCAACTAAATACGGCTGCATTTTAGGTTAGCGCTTAGGTGGATTTTGCACATCTCATTTTGTGAAGGTCACTGATCAATCAAGATTATTTTAGCTGTGTACAAACCACAAGGCAATAAGAATGAGGAAACTCTGTGAGGGAAAAAGTGTGCTATTCAGGGTTAACCCTAAAAATCTAATGAAATCAGCGGTCTTTAACTAGAAGTGGGTTCAGGCTAAATCTGGGTCTATTGAAAAGCCCAACAGCAGCAAAAGGAAATGGAATCCTATGCAAGGGCAGAAAGTGACTGATAACACACACACATAAGAGAGGGAGAAGAGAGAGAGAAGCAAAAAGGTAGAAATTCTATGAATAAAATCTTCAGAATGTACAGCTCAAGGAAAAATATGATTGCTTATATCCAGTATATGGGAATAGGCAAAGGCTCTGCTGCTGCTACCACCACCACATGGTGCTTACATGCAGCCAGAGCATAAAGCATCATTCTATATGTCACAAATCCATTAGTGTCACACACACAAAACAAACCGTTTCTGCCATAGTAAGCTTGCTTCTCAGAGTTAGCAAAGGTTTTGGGAATCGGTCTCTTGGATCCCTACATAAAGGGCAGATCAGCAAGCAATGTGTGGTGTCTTCCACCTGTGGTTGGCCACATATGCAGAGTCTGCCATCATGTGGAACCCTACAGACGGTGCCTTTGGATTTTATGATACTTAATTACATTATTCTGTTATTTGAATCGTATTTTATAGCTATCATTTAAAGGCTAAGGAAGCTATCTGTGCCCATTAAAATCAATGAATTGACTTCGGTAGTTCAATTAAAACCAGCAGAAATTAGACGGCTAATTAAAACAGTAGTTCTTACCCTGTGGGTAATGAGTAATTCACTTTTACAGAACAGATATTGCACTTATCACACAATGCATTTTCCTAAGCACCTTTATTTTTGTTTATTTCCTTCTAACTCATAAGACACATTACTGATATTTTAGCCTTTCTGATTGGGTTGCATTTAAAGTACTTTCTATTTGCCCTTTACTAGTGATTCCTAATTTCTACCCAGTCCTTTTGACTATCATAATTTCCCCTTGTGAGCTCTGGCTACTCAGATGTGTTTTTTGTCCTAATCGTTATTACAGGCTACAATGATAAATATGTATTACTGTCAACCATAGTGGATGTCTTGGCATGGCCTGTTTGCATTCCTCAGATTCTATTGTTGTGCAAGATTTTCACCTAACCCTGCACATCTCTCGTTCCTGGTAGTTTGCCTTGTTCTGTTTTAATTAAGATGAAACCAATCACTTTTATAGTGTTTTTTCTCCACTTTGCTTGGCTTTTGACCAAATTACTTGCAGTGTTAAAACACTTTAAAAGAGAGATACCCTCTGCCAGAATTGTTTTTCACAGATGCACAAAAGAGCAAAATAAAGAACGATGAAGCTATAGGGAGTGCAATATGTTAAAGCTGACTGCATTGTAGGTGAGCCAAAGAAGGGAAGGTGGGAAATGATGTTGTTCTTACTTTTATGGAAAGCATGCTATGATGAGCAATGTCAGTGTTTTCTTAAATAGCCATAAATTAATTTTCTAATTAGTGATGGGTCTCTCATAATATCCTGGACTTGTACAAAGCCTAGATGAATTTTTTAGTATATGCCATCTTGCATTCTGAGCCAGAAAATACTTTCTAGGTTAAATTATGTTTCATTCATAATACATGGAAACATTATGAGCTGAATCCATTCGTATTCTATTTAAAAAGTGCATATCATAATTTAAAATATACCAACACATAACAATTGGTGCCCCATGCTATGATAAAAATCACAAGATTCTGCTGCTGTTACTACTACAATTACATTGATTTAATGACATTGGTGGACTCTATTGGATGTCAAACAGAGAATTCAAAGCTTGTCATAGAAAGCTGTGTATAACTCCTTTTAAAGGTTGCAATCCTAAACTTATTTAGGTGGAAACCAATCACACAAAATTTGGTAATCCAACCCCAAAAAGGGATATGAAATTCATCTGCAGGAGAAAAGCTAGCATGAATCTGAAATCCTTTATTTTTTAGAGTAGTTTAATTGCCCAAAGGACCACCCTACATATCTTAGACGATAGTAAATGAAGGAGCACGAGTTTCCTGATATGAAGATTAGGATCAGCTACTTTTAACCTGTTCACCAGGCACACAGTTCCAGCAATCAAAGCACAACCTCCCCCTTGGGTTCAATGCAACTTACATCCAGGTAAGTAAGTGAACTAAGAGATCAGCCTGAATCAGACATGTAATATGAAAAGTGTAATATGAGGTGTCATATAAAAAATGTGTAAAATATGCTAGAAAAATGAGTATTATAGCAGGTTGTAGTTTTCAGAATCTTATCTACATTCCCATTGTCTTTATATATTTCAGCAAAAGGTGAAGACCACAATTAAAGAAACCATTGCACTACTAAGTGAATTTTGTTCTCAATCATTTAAAAAATATTTTTCCCCCTGACGTCACTATCAAATGAGCTTTCTTTGCATTGTTAATTAGTCAGTGGAACAGATGGCAAAGCTTTTAATTGAAAGCAACATACCCATTACAATAACTGCAATGAATGCAGATATTCACTGTTCAAAAAGTTATCAGTGTAGCAACCATTGGAAGAAAGGGAACATTATTCTTGTTAATATGTCACAAGAACAAGGACATTTCTTTGATTTCATGCTCATTCCAAGATTGAAGAGCTTTAACTGCTGATATTTAATCCCTAGAGCTGAGTTAAAGCTATTCATATTAGTTTTTTCCATGAACATTTTCAGCAGTGTGGTCTAGCATCCTTTCTCATACGGTGGTCAGAAAGATGCCTCTGGGAAGCCCAGAAGCAAAACACAAATAGCTTTAGCAGCTGGTTTACAGTGTCTTCTTTTTTTCTGATTGACCAAGTGGAAGTGCTGGGAACCTTGGGAGGAAGTGATCATGTCCTACTGGGTTTCATTATAAAGGAAAACTGAGTGTAGTCGGACATGCACTTTGGACTTTAAGAAAGCTGATTTCATAAAGCTTAAGGATGAGATCTCATGCTCAGAGAATGGAGTCCAAGATGGACAGCAGTTTCTTAAAGGTGAAATACTGAATGCCCAAATGCAGACAATTCCATCAAAAAGAAAAGTGGGAGGCATCTGAAGAAATAGGTGTAGCTGCGTAAGGGGCTTACAGATGAGTTGAGATTTAAGTGCATGTATAAGAAATGACGCAGGTGGCGCTGTGGGTTAAAGCCTCAGCGCCTAGGACTTGCCGATCGAAAGGTCGGCGGTTTGAATCCCTGCGGCGGGGTGCGCTCCCGCTGCTCGGTCCCAGCGCCTGCCAACCTAGCAGTTCGAAAGCACCTCCGGGTGCAAGTAGATAAATAGGGACCGCTTACCAGCGGGAAGGTAAACGGCGTTTCTGTGTGCGACTCTGGCTCGCCAGAGCAGCGATGTCACGCTGGCCACGTGACCCGGAAGTGTCTCCGGACAGCGCTGGCCCCTGGCCTCTTAAGTGAGATGGGCGCACAACCCCAGAGTCTGTCAAGACTGGCCCGTATGGGCAGGGGTACCTTTACCTTTACCTTTACCTTTATAAGAAATGAAAGAAATGGGAAATCCCAAAGGAAGAGTGTACATGAGTAGTCAACAGTTGCAGGGAGAAGGTCAGGCAGGCCAAAGCTCAGCATGAGCTCAGGCTTGCAAGAGAGGATAAAAATAATTTTAAAAGAGGTTTCATCAGCTGTGTTGGAAACAAGAGCAAGAGCAAGCAAGTAGTAGGTCCTCTGCATGGAGAAGATGGAGAAATGCTCTTGGGTGACAGAGAGACAGTGGAACTACTCAGCACCTCCTTTGTCTCTGGACTCAGCTAGATTGGTAAAGAAAAAATGATTTATATGTGTTGTATATGCGATATAACACTGTGCCACACACTGTGGTGTGGAGTCCTGTTTTTCTCTACCTGTTCTCCCTTGTTTAAAATTACAATGTGTTTAACTGAAACGCTTCTTTGACGTGTCTAGATCCAGCTGCTGTTTTCACCCAAAATGAAAGTGATGCCCAACCTGGTGATAAGAGAATGAATGATGCAAGGAGGGAGCTGCAGCCCAAGATAGGAAACGAAGTGGTAGCTACTTTAAATAAATTCAAATCTCCAGGGTCTGATGAGCTGCACCATAGGGCACTAAAGGAATTTGTGAGTGTAATATCAGAACCTCTGTCTATAATTTTGAGACTCCTGAGAGAACAGGTGAGGTTCCTACAGACTGGAGGTGGGCAAATGTTGTCCCAGTCTTTGGGGGAGGGGGGGAGAGACCCAGGTAACTACTGACCACACAAAAAGAAAATGGCATAATTTACCCAGGAGAAAAATATAGCTACCTTGACTCAAAGCAAGGAATTTATCTTGCTACTATTTTCACTTGTTCCTTGTTTCTGGTGCTGAAACTCTGAATTCTTATGGCTTTCAAACATTATTTCAGTTTGAATATAATCTGTCTCTTATTGGCATTTGATTTTACATCATCACAGAAGAACCATTACTGGCGGATAATCCAGGATGCATCATTTACCTAATAACATGTTAGACTGTGTCCCAGAGCGGAAGAGATTATCTCTGTATGGGCTCTTGGAGTAAAATCACCTTATAAACAATAGAAGATTTGAGTTTGAGTTTATTACTTACAAATGTTGTGGTATCTCTACAACTGCCAATCTTATGTAAGGCTGCTGGGGCATTTAGGGGATAGCAGCCCCTACACACAAACACACCAGGGCCCAGTAGGTACCTAAGCTTGGATGAAACTGGTGCTAGTTTAGGTTGTCTTCCTGTAATCATCAAATATCTACTCTGATTATGTTACATGAGTGCAACCCCAAATCATGCTATGTAATGTGATCACTACCAGGAAAGATTATTACCTGAATGTATAACAGTTTCTGTTGACAGTACAGAATTATGTAGTACATAACTGGCATCCACATTATAGCTACAGTAGACTTTTTCATATTAAGAAAAACAATCTGAAATTAATTAGTGTCCCTTGGTTCTGGACCTAATTTGGCAGGGAGGCTGGAATACTCACTCCTGTCCTCCTATGAA
This sequence comes from Podarcis cretensis, assembly GCF_951804945.1. NCBI lineage: Eukaryota > Metazoa > Chordata > Lepidosauria > Squamata > Lacertidae > Podarcis > Podarcis cretensis. The sequence goes on from NC_137178.1 coordinate 28,386,388, forward strand.
GCAATACAGTAGGGGAGTTCAGGTGATACACTACATGCATATAGAAAGTACACATGAAGGCAGGCATGAACAGAGGTGGGGCAGCCAGCTACACTTGCCCAGGGTCTCAGAGGGCCTAAGCCGGTTAGGGGTCCAACCAGGGACCGGCTACTTTTTTGTTTGAGTTTATAACTTTATTCTAATAAGACTCCCGCCTTGCACCTCAGAAACTGTGGTTTGAAGTAGAGCCTGGAAGAATGTGGCATGGTCTGCTTGCCCAAGGGATCCATATTTTCAAAAGCAATTTAACATTTTATTTTACTGTGGACCAATTAAAAAGGTTCATATGAGTTCAGTGTGGTGTGGGCTTACTAACTGGAGCATTGGTAAAGGGCAGCAATGGGGACCCTCTCATACCACAAAGTCATTCAAACTACAGGAATAAATTGCCTTTTTATTGTCCCTCAAAGCACCAAAATATGTTTTGTATACAAGACTTCAGCCATTGTATTACCCTATTGATTCCTTAATGTAAGATCTCACTTGCTTCAGGGACACTATAAACATAGTATTGCTAAGGTCTTGCAATATCAATACTCATTTTTTTTTATTGATCTTCTTTGCACTTGTAAATTCAGAGCTTAGTATTAATGTGTGGTGACAAACTGCTTAAATTTATGAAAATAAAATTCAGGCCAGTAGCCTAACCTGTTTACTGAAATTGTCAGAGCATTTTCTTTTTCCTTTATGTGTAAATCCTTCAAATACCAAGGGAGCTATTTTGTGTGTGTGTCTTATACTGAATCAGCCCATCTAGTTGGGAATTACCAACTCTGACTGGTAATGCTTCTCCAAGCTTTCAGATGGGCGTCTTTCTCAACAGGATTCGTGAACAATCTCTGTACACCAGCAGAAGGGCAAATACTCCAGGACCTTGAACAGCACACCAGAAAAACATTCCAGATACACTGGAAGAACACATTACCAGCAGCCGAGCCATTCCACAGGTAAAATTACCAGTGACTGGCTGAAATGGGGTGGAGCCATGAGTGGAATGTGGACAGCACAATGGAGGAGCCATATCTTTTCCTCTTCAATCCATGGCTGCACCTCTACTGACAGTGCAATTTTAAACCAGTCCAAGGCCTTACACAAGGGATCCCACCCACATCCTTCACCACTGGTGCATGTAGAGACAAGTATGTTGCTACCATACTGAAATTAGCCCAGAATGAATGGCATCTGCATGCCACTTCAGAAAGTCCACATGAGTTGAGTGCAGCATGTGGTGGTGTCAGTATGTGCCTTACAACCTCTTCAGTAGCTGGAATTCTGAAGGTGTCTTTTTGCTCCCTATGTACAGAGGCAGTCAGGAGAACAGCCACTAAATAAAAAATTATTAAATAAAAATTTATTATTATTATTATTATTATTAACTGCAGTCCTATACATGTTGAATTAGAAGTCCACAGAGCCTAGGGCTTGCCGATCAGAAGGTCGGCGTTTCGAATCCCTGTGACAGGGTGAGCTCCAGTTGTTCGGTGCCTGCTCCTGCCAACCTAGCAGTTCGAAAGCACGTCAAAGTGCAAGTAGATAAATAGGTACTGCTCCGGCGGGAAGGTAAACGGCGTTTCCATGCGCTGCTCTGGTTCGCCAGAAGTGGCTTAGTCATGCTGGCCACATGACCCGGAAGCTGCCTGCAGACAAACGCTGCCTCCCTCAGCCAGTAAAGCAAGATCAGCGCTGCCACCCCAGAGTCGTCCGGGACTGGACTTAACGGTCAGGGGTCCCTTTACCTTTATCTTTACACACTGCATTCAGTAGGGCTCACTATTCAAGAAGTGCATGTAGAATTATACCCTACATATTTTTAGTAGTCTGAAGTCATCACATTCCTCCTGCCACTTTACATGCAACCATTTTCAGCACAACTGTTTTGTTTTCTATTGAAATGCCCTTCAATCATTATAATGTTACAGGCCACCCCAATCTTGGCTTAACAATAGCAAGATTCCAGGGGTCTTGGCACTTAGCCAAGGTTTGTGCTCCTTTTTTAATGAGGCAAGCAGAGGCTGGTGTCTTTTGAAGTATGGTTTATTTTACACATATTTACAGCCTGAGTTTTGATGGAGGAGGTGCAGAACATTACACCCCAAGAGTGTCCCTTGTTGCTCCTCTCATAGCTTCAGCAAGCTTGGATCCAAAGCAGCAGCCAGCCATGACCACCAACACCCAGGTTTCTGGGTGCAGCATCTCCCAGCCAGTGTTCATGGAGTGCTGCCCACTTTTGCCTTCCCAGCAGTACTTGCTCTCCCTCTCCATGCTGGCATCATCTTCTGCCTGGCTAATGGCTCCCATTATCAAACAAAGCAAGGTATTATAAGCCTTTTGTGTCTTCAGTGAGCCATTGCCAGGCTGGCCGCATGAGGAAGCTAGTTGGTGTTATTCTAGCCCTTGCTGAATTTATCTGTTTGTTCACATTCTGACTCTTCACTGAATGTAGAGATTATGGGGGTATATGAAGTCCCACAGAAGAAAATAATCATCTAAATTACAAATTATAGCATCAGATTCAGTGTGTGTGTGTGAACATTAATGCAGAATAGAAAGTGATCAATAGGTATTTGGAATATCCATAAGTGTTCTGAAATTTGTGGGCTTTGCATTTACATGGCAAACTGATGAAAGCAAGAGTTGCTTTTATGCTGGATGTGCAGAGATGCCCTCAGGCTGCAATCCTCTGCACACCTAGCTGGGAGCAAGTCCTATTCACAGTTACATTAATCCATTCTGGATATTACACATGGGTTGGTTACATCTAGATTGGATTACTCTTTACACATTTTTATGTGAGGCTGCCTTTGAAAACCTGTTTTGAAATGTCAGTTGACAGGAACCCAAGTTTGTGTTAAGATACCACATCAATATTTTACCATTTAATTGGCTCCTGATATATTCTTTGCCTTGCTTAGGCCAGTTCAAAATGCAAACCATTAATGCTCTAGACAGTTCAGAACTGGAGTACCTTAAAGACCACCTGCACTTATATGAGCCTACATGTTACAGTCATCAGGGAAGACCCTTCTCTATGTTATGCAAGCTGCCTCTATCTTTCTTCTTCTTCTTTGTTGGTGGTTTTATGTTGTTTGCATTGTGCCAGGTTTTACCGTAACTGTGACCCACACTGGACATCCCATTTCTGAAAGAAAAGTGTGGGACGTATAAGTGGGCGGGTGGCTGTACATGAAAGCACACATACATGTCTGTGTGGGATATCCAATAAGATGCACTTCTGAAAATTACACTGATTCTGACTCTATAAATAGCTATTTCCTTCTTTTTAAGAAAAAAAGAGGACCGTTGTCTCTTCAGGTGTGTTCACATTACATTACCACCTTAGAGCACAGTGAAACTGTTGGTTTTTTTGGTGTGTGTTTCACAGCTCTCTCCCCCACCCCAAGCTGTTCACATCAACACAGCTTCCTAAGTATCAGATTCATTTCTGTCTGTGTACACACCTGGAGGCATTGATAGGGTGGGGATATCTTTGTGCTATGCAAAGCTGTTCACACCTTAACTAGAGATGAATCGGGAGCATCTTAAAGACTCCAACTGGTGTGAAGCTGGTTTGAGAAACAATACATCAGACAGTAGCATTTTATGACAAAGTACAGGATATTATTAATTATTAAATGAATGTATTGCTTGCTTTTTTACAAAGGTAACTCAAAGCAGCTTGCAATATATAAGCAAACAAATGAACACATACATTAAAACTGGTATAAAAAAATCTAAAAGGCAATCCTATTTTTAAAATGCAGGATTAAAACATTGCCTCCCATAGGAGGCCACAGATAAATTTAAACCCAAAGGCCTGGCAAAAAAGAAATGTTTTTGCCTGGCACCTAAAGATATGTAATGATGGCACCAGGTGAGCCTCCTTGGGGAAAGCCACCACTGCAAAACCCCATTCTCTTTTGCCAACACTCTCAACCTCCTGTGGAGCAGGGACATGGAGAAGGGTCTCAGATGGTGATTGTAGGATCAGGATGGTTCTTATGGGGAGAGGCAGTCCTTGAGGTATTGGAGTCTGGGGCCTCATAAGGCTGTATAAGTCAAAACCAGCCTCGGTCCAGTATACCTGAAGGAGCGTCTCCTCCCCCATTGTTCAGCCCAGACTCTGAGGTCCAGCACTGAGGGTCTTCTGGCGGTTCTCTCACTGTGAGAAGTGAGGTTACAGGGAACTAGACAGAGGGCTTTCTTGGTAGTGGTGCCCACCCTATGTAACACCCTCCCACCAGATGTCAAGGGGGAAACAACTATCTGACTTTTAGAAGACATCTAAAGGCAGCCCTGTTTAGGGAAGCTTTTAATGTTTGAAGTTTTATTGTGTTTTTAATATCCTGTTGGAAGCCACCCAGAGTGGCTGTAGAGGCCCAGCAAGATGGGCGGGGTATAAGTTGTTGTTGTTGTTGTTTGAATAGGACTCAGAAAATAATTGGTAACCGGTGCAGGATACATATACGCTTGTGATAATGTCATGTGAACATGGACTAAAAACTCAGCACTGGAATCACAGTTAGTGCACAGCAAATAGGAGTGTAAACACATCTTAAACAGAGTATGAATTAATCCTTGTTCCTGGGGATCTGCATTGCAGTATTGGTAGTACTGTAGTATTGGTCTACTGGTCATGACTGGTGTTTACCACCTCTGAGTTCAGAGGCAGTTTTCCTCTGTGTGTACCAGTTGCTGGGGAACAACAGCAGGGAAGAGCTGTTGCCTTTATATCCTGCTTTTGGGCTTTGAAATACACTCGGACATAACAGGCTTCCCCAAAGCATCCAGTTCATCACAGTGCTAAGCACCTTGTTAGGTTAGATCAGCCTTTCTCTACCATGGGTACCTAGACATTCTTGAACTACAACTGCCATAATTCCTCACCACTGGCCATGCAGGATAGGAATGATTGGAGTTGTGGTCCAACAACATCTGGGGACCCAAGGTTGAGAATGTAGCTGGACCATTGGATTGGTCCAGCAGGGTTTTTCCTAGGTTCTTATACAGCAGCGGAAGGTTTTTGCCCTGAGCATGAAGATGTGTGACTGTGCTTTTTCAATCACTAGTTTGATTGTCAATGGCAGCAGAGGAATCCCAAATGGACAGTTCATCCATTCTCTGCTTTTCTCTCTCTTCTCCCTTTCTCCTGTCATATACATCACAACCACAATAAGTCTTTCCTGCCGGCAGCCATTAAACAGGAGGAATGAAGCACCTCAGATTTCACAGGCACACACTCACATACACATTTTAGCAATGATGCCGCTAATGAGAGCCTGGCTCTCAGCAGTTTAAAATCAATGCAGTACAACGCCACATACATGCTCTCGGCTCCATTACAACTGGAGGATATATTGCTCAAGACAAGGTTCACTTAACTTCTTGTGAAGAGAAAATTTGTGAATGTCAGTTCTTACAAATGGTTCAAAGTAAGAAGTAATTTGCAATTTACCCAGAGGCTCTGGGTTTTTGGTTCATTCCAACAGAAAAACACAAGTGGCTTAGAGATAAAGCTGAGTGAGGTGCCTCAGTGAAAGTTTTATAAGCCGTGTTCTGCCCCCACAGGGTTCAGTTATTTAGTGACAGCAAATCTGTGTATTAGTATTAGGTAGAAGGTAAAAAGGAACAACGCTGCCCTTTTAAGAAAAGATAGTGCCTTTCCTCCTTTTTAGACCCCAAGGGCAGGTTGGGAAATGTAGACACAGCAGTATTCTACTTTCTACTGGCTCTGCCAGAGAGCGGGAAAATACCTCCCTTCTATTGGCTCTGGCCAGACCGAGAAGAAACCTCTCTTCCTCCTTTGTAGTCTAGTGACAGTCTAGTTATGGCACACCCAAGAAGAAGGGCGAGCTCATCTTGTCCTTACAGAGCTTCACAGAGAACGTCATAAAAAGATTCTAACCATCTTCATTCAGAGCCAAAGAACAGCCTATTGGAATGTGAATAATATTTCTACATGTGCCCTGATTATATTCAATGACTCTATGTATGAGAGCTCTGTGGAGTTTTGTTAATACTATCCAGAGAGAGAGAGAAATCTCAGACGGAACAAGTGGCTATAATGTATTCAAATTGCCCGTTGCTCAAGAGCAGTCCTTAATTTGGAAACAAACAAAATATTCTTCCAGATTTCAGATGTGCACTCATTGATACATTTTATTGAATGCTGCAGCCTTGAGAATGTGAGCTTGTGGAGGGGCCACTAGGGGCGCATCGGAAGGTGGCTGACAATAACATCTCTCCAACCCACAGGGGGTAATTAGGAGGCTGTGATGGGAGTAAATAGCCTCCCTACCCCCCCAGGATTGGGGGGGGGGCTGCCCACGCCTGCTGTGCCCTATACCACCCCCGAATTTGAGGGGATGGGGGCACTAGGCAGAATGCCCCCTGTGGATCTTGGCGCTCCTGGATGCTGTCTCTGATCTGCGCCACTAGCTGCAAGAACTTCAAAAGGAACAATTAGGAAGAAGCGAATGCACATATTTCAAGGAAGGAGGGGGAGTAAAGACTGCTAACTGAAGAGTTCTCTGATAAACAAGAAGAGTCGGAGGAACAAAAATCAATCATGAGAAGACAGCTAAGACTCGGTATAGCAAAGGGACTGATGGGGGAGGGGGAAAAAACCTTTCTTTCTTTCCTCTATGTGATAAAACAAGAACCCCCCCCCCCAGTCAGAAATGCCGCTTTAATGACTTAAGCTGTGGATTTACGTCTGTGTGGAGATAATTTTTATAACCAAAGCATGTTTTAAGAAGAGCGTAGAAAGTTTAAGAGCTCTGGAATGACGCAGTTAAAAATACCGTCGCCATATTGGTAAGCTCTGTCGGAGGACTTGAATCTAGGAGGAGAAAAAGAGCTGTTTTTATACTGTGGGTGAGACTCCTCAGTGGGACTAAAAAATGACAGATTCTGAGATTAATGATGGAAAGAGCGATGTTATTTATGAAAGTGATGATATATGGAAACCATCACGATATGAGGATTGGTCGAACGGAAAAATCCACACAGGATATAATTGGTGTTTATCTGCTTAAAGAGATTATCAGAAGAGATCATAAAGAAAAAGAAAAAATGTATGAATAAGATGAGATGTGGAAACAGCAAGATAAGACTGGATAGAATTATGAACTTTATTTGGACTGATTTGGATATGAACGCAGTAGCAAGAAGATGATCGGAATCCCCCTTCGAAATTTGAAATATGGGTCCTCTGAACAAAAATTTAAAATTCGGCTTTGAAATTCGGAATTAATGTGATGTGATGTGATTTGATTTGATTGGTTGGTTGGTTAATAAAAATTATTTTTTAAAAAGAGAGAGAATGTGAGCTTGTGACATACCTCGAGCCTGTATTTCCTCTAAGGGAAATGATAGGGAGGTGGAAATCAGTACAGTGGTACCTCGGGTTACAGATGCTTCAGGTTACAGACGCTTCAGGTTACAGACTCCGCTAACCCAGAAATAGTACCTTGGGTTAAGAACTTTGCTTCAGGATGAGAACAGAAATCATGTGGGGGCGGCGTGGCAGCAGCAGGAGGCCCCATTAGCTAAAGTGGTGCTTCAGGTTAAGAACAGTTTCAGGTTAAGAACGGACCTCCAGTACGAATTAAGTTCTTAATCTGAGGTACCACTGTATAATCAACTGAAATACACATCTGGTACACCAGGAATAGAACTAACTGACTAGCAACCATAAACCCGAAATGTCAAGTTTCCCTTGAGGCTTGAATAAGGAGACTTTTGAATGGATTACTAAAGCATACCATTGAACCAAACTACACTCATTCATTTCCATATAGCCAATGTTATATTTTAAACATATTATATGTAAATAAGGAAAACTACTGAGGTGCAATGGTAGACCTGCTGGAAACACAGTGATACACACACTTACACATATATTTGTGCTGTGATAAGTTACCGATTTGAGCATTTTAGATTTCAGAGACATGAATTCTATATCCCTCACATATTCACATGGTAAAATTGAATAGATGCAGACAATTGAGCTCCTATATTCAGAACTACAACAATGACCGCTCCTCGCTTAAAACGGGGGGCGCCCTTTGTGTGGACGCGCGCAGCCCTAGATCTGGAGCGGCCCCATCAGCATAGGCTTGGCTTTGCCTTCCCTCAGGTGGGATACCTGGAGGTCTCCGCCTACCTCAGTCAGTTGTCCAATCCCACCTGGGGGAAGCGTTGTCAAGGAGACCAGGCCAGGTAGGGGAGGGATTACCTGCCCACACAATAGAGGGAGGATCTTACCTGGGAATCCTCACTTGGCTCCAGAGCTTCTTCGGGAAGGATGTCGCTGGACTTCCTCGCTCCAAAAAGGAAGCCTGTTGCCTTTGGCCTCCCCACCCCTCCCCCCGTGACAGGGATCCCAAAGGATAGCGGGGGGGGGTAATGGATTTCAGGATACCCTTTTAAAAGGGGATCTTTTCCCTAGGCGGGCCCTGATGCCCCGGGGTGTTGGGTGGTGGCACGGGGGCCCCTCTGGCTGCCCCCATGCCTGCGGGGGCATGTGGGCCACGGGGGGGAGGCAACACCACACGCGGCCCTTCCCTTCCCCCGCCAGGCCTGGTGGCCCTGGGGTGCGGCGGGTGGTGGTGGGGGGGTCCCCAGGCACCCCCCAGGGTCTTGGAGGCCTCCAAGCGGCCTTTTTATTTTTTTAATAAATATTTATTAAGATTTTCCAATTTTATACACAAAGAAAAACAATTAACAAAACAAAAAGCAAAAATACACATTTAAAGACAAAACAAAACAAATATAATTCCCAATTCTTATTTCCATTACCTTATATCCCGGACCTCCTCTCACCTCCCCCTTTTGTATTCCAGTTCAAATTCTTAATTCAGCAAAATCCTTGTTGCAACATTGATGTAACTTATTTTAACTTATTATTCCACCTTTACATTACAGCTGGTAACCATTTAATTTCTGTCCAACATCATTCTAAGTTTCATTAATTTTGCAATATTTCTGTAGATAGTCTTTAAATTTCCTCCAATTTTCTTCCGCCGACTCTTTCCCCTGGTCTCGGATTCTGCCAGTCATTTCCGCCAATCCCATGTATTCGATCATCTTCATCTGCCATTCCTCCAGAGTGGGTAAATCTTGTGTTTTCCCGTATTTTGCGATGAGAATTCTTGCTGCTGTTGTCGCGTACATAAAGAAAGTTCTGTCCTTCTTTAGTACCATTTGGCCAACCATGCCCAGAAGAAAGGCCTCTGGTTTTTTTTTTAAGAAGGTGTACTTAAGTACCTTTTTCAATTCATTATAAATCATTTCCCAGAAGGCCTTAATCCTTGGGCACGTCCACCAAAGGTGAAAGAATGTACCTTCAGTCTCTTTACACTTCCAACATTTGTTATCGGGCAAATGATAAATTTTTGCAAGCTTGACTGGGGTCATGTACCACCTATAAATCATTTTCATAATATTCTCTCTTAAGGCATTATATGCCGTAAATTTCAAACCCGTGGTCCATAACTGTTCCCAGTCAGCAAACATAATGTTATGTCCAACATCTTGTGCCCATTTAATCATAGCAGACTTCACCGTTTCATCCTGAGTATTCCATTTCAACAGCAAGTTATACATCTTAGACAAATTCTTAGTTTTAGGTTCTAACAATTCTGTTTCTAATTTCGATTTTTCCACCTGGAATCCGATTTTTTTATCCAATTTATAAACCTCCATTATCTGGTAATAATGAAGCCAATCTCGTACTTTACTCTTTAATTTCTCAAAGCTCTGCAATTTCCATTTGTCTCCCTCTTGTTCCAAAATCTCACAGTATTTTGGCCAATTGGACTCCATATTGTCTTTTGAAAGCTTTAGCTTCCATTGGTGACAACCACCTTGGGGTTTTATTTTCCAGTAAATCATTGTATCTTATCCAAACATTAAACAGTGCTTTCCTGACAATATGATTTTTAAATACTTTATGAACCTTAACCTTGTCATACCACAAATATGCATGCCACCCGAAAGCATTATGAAAACCTTCCAAGTCCAAAATGTCTGTGTTCTCAAGAAGCAGCCAGTCTTTCAACCAGCAAAAAGCTGCTGATTCATAGTAAAGTTTGATGTCCGGCAGGGCAAAAACCCCCCTTTCCTTTACATCAGTTAAAATCTTAAATTTTATTCTGGGCTTTTTGCCCTGCCAAACAAATCTAGAGATATCTTTCTGCCACTTCTTGAAACAGTCCATCTTGTCCACAATTTGCAATGTTTGGAACAAAAATAGCATTCTGGGCAATACATTCATTTTTATAACAGCAATTCGGCCCAACAAGGGCCGAATTTGACCATATTTCTAAATCTCTTTTCACTTCTGACCAGCATTTTTCATAATTGTCTTTAAATAAGTTCACATTCTTCGCTGTCATCTTAATCCCCAAATATTTCACTTTCTTAACCACAGTCAAACCAGTCTCATTCTGAAACCTTTCTTTTTCCATTGATGTTAGATTTTTTTCTAAAACTTTAGTTTTTGACTTGTTCAGTTTAAATCCTGCTACTTGACCAAATTCATTAATAAGGTCTAAAACCCTTTTCGTACTAGATTCTGGCTCCTGTAACGTCAAAACTAAGTCATCTGCAAATGCTCTCAATTTATACTGTTTGGCTCCGACCTGTATCCCTTTGACCAACTGGTCTTTCCTAATCATGTTCAGCAAAACCTCCAAGACCGATATAAAAAGCAATGGGGAAATTGGGCACCCCTGTCGTGTCCCTTTTTCTATCTTAAATTCATCCGTAACCACATTATTTACAATTAATTTTGCTTTTTGTTCTGAGTAAATTGCGCCTATACCATTTTCAAACCCTTGCCCTACCCCCATACCCTGTAAATTCTTGTTCATAAAACTCCAGGAAATATTGTCAAAGGCTTTCTCCGCATCCACAAATATAAAAACTGCTTTCGTGTTTATATTCACTTCTAATTTTTCCAAAATGTCGATTATATTCCTCAAATTATCTTTTTTTTTAAAAAAATAATTTTTATTCGTTTTCCAAACATATAATAGAAGCAATACAAAACAGAAAAACAAAAAATTCAAAACACAAACAAAAACATACAAAACATTTAAACCAATATAACTTCAAAATTATATTTTCATTCCCTTCTTTCTTTTGACTTCCCCATACCTCCCCATCCCTGCATCCTTGTTTAGTGATTCTTTAGCAACCCTTTAGTCAATTATCCTAATTCCCTTTCATTAAATTTCCTTTAGCTTATTAGTTACAACTGCAATTCTCTGCTTCTTACCCCCTGACATCTTAGCATTCCTCAATATTACAATAGTTTTTAAGGTATATTTTAAATTTCTTCCAGTCCTCTTCCACTGTCTCCTTCCCCTGGTCGCGAATTCTGCCCGTCATCTCAGCCAGTCCCATAAAGTCCATTACCTTTGTTTGCCATTCCTCCAGAGTAGGTAGTTCTTGCATCTTCCAATACTTCGCCAGTAGAATTCTTGCTGCTGTGGTGGCATACATAAAGAAGATCCTATCCCTCTTTAACACCAATTGGCCAACCATGCCCAAGAGGAAAGCCTCTGGTTTCTTAGGAAAAGTCCACTTAAGGACCTTCTTAATTTCATTATAGATCATTTCCCAGAAAGCTTTAATCTTTGGGCAGATCCACCAAAGGTGGTAAAAAGTGCCTTCAGTCTCATTGCATTTCCAACACTTATTGTTAGGCCGATGATAGATTTTTGCAAGCTTGACTGGAGTCATGTACCACCGGTAGATCATCTTCATAATGTTTTCTTTTAGAGCATTACATGCAGTAAATTTAATACCAGTAGTCCATAACTGTTCCCAGTCAGCAAACATAATGTCATGACCGATATCTTGTGCCCATTTAATCATAGCTGATTTCACCGTTTCATCCTGTGTATTCCATTTCAACAGCAAGTTATACATTCTTGATAAATTCTTAGTATTGGGTTCTAACAATTCTGTTTCTAGTTTTGACCTCTCTTTCTGGAAACCTATTTTCCTGTCCTGTTTGAATGTCTCATTTATCTGGTGATAGTGCAACCAATCTCGAACCTTGGGCTTTAATTTCTCATAACTCTGAAGTTTAACCCTTTCACCATCATATTCTAGAATTTCATAATATTTTGGCCATTTAGAGTCCATATTAAGCTTTTTTACTTCCCTAGCTTCCATTGGTGACACCCACCTGGGGGTTTTACTTTCCAGCAGATCTTTATATCTAATCCAAACATTATACAATGCTTTCCTTACAATATGGTTTTTAAAGCCTTTGTACACCTTTACCTTGTCATACCATAAATATGCATGCCAACCAAAGCTATTGTCATACCCTTCCAAATCCAAAATGTCTGTGTTCTCAAGAAGTAGCCAGTGTTTCAACCAGCAAAAAGCTGCCGATTCATAATAGAGTCTTAAGTCCGGCAGGGCAAACCCCCCCCCCCCCTATCCTTTGCATCAGTTAAAATCTTAAATTTAATTCTGGGCTTTTTGCCCTGCCAGACAAATTTTGATATGTCTTTCTGCCACTTCTTGAAACAGTCCATCTTGTCCAAAATCTGCAACGTCTGAAATAGAAATAACATTCTAGGCAATACATTCATCTTAATAGTAGCAATTCGGCCTAACAAGGAAAGTTTCAACCTTGACCATATTTCCAGATCCTTCTTTACTTCTAACCAACATTTTTCATAATTATCCTTAAATAAGTTCACATTCTTAGACGTTAAGTTTATCCCCAGGTATTTCACCTTTTTCGTTATTTCCAAGCCTGTTTCATTCTGAAATCTCTCTCTTTCTTCCATTGTTAAGTTTTTCTCCAACACTTTCGTTTTTTGTTTATTCAATTTAAAACCTGCTACTCGACCAAATATTTCAATTAGTTCTAATACTCTTTTAGTGCTAGTGTCTGGCTGTTGCAGAGTCAAAACTAGGTCATCTGCAAATGCTCTTAGTTTGTAGTGTCTAACTCCGACCTGAACTCCTTTAACCAACTGGTCCTTTCTAATCATGTTTAACAAAACCTCCAGGACTGATATAAAAAGCAGAGGGGATATTGGGCATCCCTGCCGTGTACCTTTTTCTATAAATATTTCTTCCGTTACCACATTATTTACAATTAACTTAGCTTTTTGTTTAGAATATATTGCACCTATACCGTTTTCAAAACTTTGGCCTACCCCCATCCCTTGGAGATTCTTTTTCATAAAACTCCAACAAATGTTATCAAAGGCTTTCTCCGCGTCCACAAAAATCAGAACAGCCTTCCTGTTGATGTCGACTTCTAGCAGCTCCAAAATGTCTATAATGTTCCTCACATTGTCTGACATATGTCTCCCTGGGAGAAAGCCCGTTTGGTCCTTATGAATCTCCCCTATCAACACTCTTTTCAGTCTTTTTGCCAAAATGTCTGCAAAAATTTTGTAATCCACATTGAGTAAAGATATAGGGCGGTAGTTCCTAACCTGGTTCTTCTCGGTCTCTGTTTTCCGTATAAGTGAGATGAAAGCCTCTTTCCACGATTCAGGTGCCTTTTTCCCCTCCAGAATTTCGTTACAAACTTCCTTCAGTGGTTGTATTAACCATTCTTTCAGTACTTTATAATATTTAGCCGTCAAACCATCTGGTCCTGGTGATTTTCCCAATTTCATATTCTGAATGGCACCCTCTATTTCTTGTTCTGTTATTTTCTCATTTAAGATCCCTTTACTTTGTTCTGAAATTTTTGGTAGACCATATTTTCTAATAAAATCTTCTATTTCTTGTTCGTTGACTGGCCCTTGTGCATACAATTTCTTAAAATAACTTTGAAAGCAATTACTTATCTCATTAGGTTTGTGGATAATTTTCCCATCGATTTCTAGACTTGTCACAGTGTTCAATTTCTGTCTTTTTTTCAATTGCCATGACAAAAGTTTCCCACATTTATCAGCTGATTCAAAGGTCTTTTGTCTCATTTGCTTTATCTTCCATTCTATCTCTTGATTCATGAGCTCCGTGTATTGCATCTGATAAAACTTTATTTCTCTCAGGATCTCATGGGACTTTGGTTTAGACCTCAATTTCTTTTCTCCTTCTTTTATTTTTTCTAAGATTTTTTCTTTCCTCTCGTTTTGTTTCTTCCTCTTTATGGAGTTCTGTTGAATTAGGAAACCTCGCATCACGGCTTTACTCGCGTCCCAAATTGTTCTTTTCTCCACTTCTGTTCTCCAATTTAACTCAAAGTAATCTTTTAGTGTTTTGAGGGCCTTCTTATAAATCTCTTCATCTCTGAATAGGGTGTCATTCATTCTCCATCTAAAGGATCCAGTTGTTGTTAGTTTCATCTCCATCCTCACAGCGTTATGGTCGGAGCAGGTTTTTGGGCAGATTTCTACTTTTTTTGTTCTTGACGCCAGGCTACTAGAAATCCAAATTTGGTCGATTCTTGTCCATGTCATTTTTGCTTCAGAGAAGAAAGTTCCCTCTCTCTCAAGAGGGTTCCTTATTCTCCATATATCAATCAGGTCCATAGTTTCGGTCATTTCAAAAAAAGTCTTTGGTAGTCTCCCTTCCTTTGAAATCACTTGTCTCTGTGCTTTATCCATGTTTGTGGAGACGACTCCATTCATATCTCCCATCATTACGATTTTATAGTCTAAAAAGTCGATTAATGTCTCATGCAGCTTCTTAAAAAATTCAGCCTTCCCTTCATTTGGAGCATATACTCCAACTATCAAAATCTTTTCTCCTTGAATTTGTATTTCAATTGCCAGGTACCTTCCTTGTTCATCTTTAAATATCAATTTTGGAGCCAATTTTTCCTTTGCATAAATCACAACACCTCTTTTCTTCACCTTGTCTGATGAGATAAATTCCTGTCCAAGTCTTTTGTTTATCAGCAATTTCGTATGTACCCTGGCAATATGGGTTTCTTGCAAACATATTAAGTCCAATTGTTCTCTTTTCAAGATGTGAAAAACTTGACGTCTTTTCCGGGGAAGGTTCAAACCGTTACAGTTCCAACTAAGGAGTTGCAGAGACATTTTGTATTTAAGAGCCTGTTCCTCCGACTGCTCCAAGCTTCTGTTCTTCCTCCGATGGTGGTGGTAAAAGTCCAAATGATAGATTTGCAATGTCCGGTGGTTCTTTCTCCTCTACGATTCCTTTCTGCAGGTCTTCCACGTATCTCTCCAGAAACTGTTCTTTATCCTGAATTGTTCTTATTTTGATCTTCCTTCCTTTAAAGTTAAAGGACAGTCCTTGTGGAAACTCCCATCTAAAGGGTATGGTATTTTTCTTCAGCAGGTCAACCAAATTTTTGTAGAGGGTTCTCACCTCCAAGATGTATTTAGGGATGTCTTTAAAGATCTGTATTTGACAATTTTGGATCACCAGTGCCTTTTGATAGTGTAAGTTCAATATTTTGTCTCTTTCTTCCTTTGATCTCAGTGTAATAAGACAGTCCCTTGGTTTCTTGTCCTGCCTCCTGCCCAGTCGAAAGGCTGTTGTTATCTCAAATTCATCTTCTTCCGCCCATTCCTCTTGCCAGAAGGCTATAAAGTTCTCTGTAAGAAATTCCCCAAGGCTGTCCCCTTCCCTTTCAGGAACCAATCTTAATTTTAAATTTTTCTCTTTCCTCTGAAGTTCCAGTAGAGAGAGGGTTGCATCATGCTCATTCACTTTTTTTATGATCGGCCCAAATTTTTCCCTTGTCTCCTCTGCAGTATTTTTTGCACTTTCTGCAATCTTTCGTGTTTCAGAGCTCTCTTGAATTAATCTATTTATAGAATCTGTGTTAGATGTTACACTTGCTGTATTTACGTCTAGCCTTGCTGTCAGCTCTGTCAGTTTTTTGGAATTTTCTGTAGACAGCTTTGTCAATGCTTCCAAGGATTGGTTTATTTTGAGGAGTGCCTGTGTCATAGGATCCATAGAGGCTGTTGCTGCTTTTTCCTGTGCAGCTGGTGTTGTGCCTGATATTGAGCCCCTTTTCTTTTGAGATTGCTTTGCTTTGAGCCTTGTTACTATCTCTTCTGTTGGGCCACTCATATCCTCAAGGTCGTTCTCACAGAAAGAGTTTCCAAGTGGAAAATCCCACTGTTTCTTTTTTAGTGCAACAGTTTCACCTAAAACCCTCTAGAGGGAGCATTCAATTGTATCCAAGTGGCAAGAGGAGACAAAGGAGCAAGGAAGCATAAAACAGTAGCCAACAATTTCCAAAGTCCACACTGTAAATTCTCAGTCTTTCAATATAACCAAAGATGCAGCAGGCTGAATTAAAGTCCAATCAGTTTATCTCAGACAAATCCCCACTTTGCACAGTTTAATATGACAGTTCACTTTCCCGGTGCCTTATTTGGGCAGCCCGACCTGGGGGATTTTGGCAGTGAAAGCTCTTATTTTCCCATTAATTTTCCAGCAGGTTATCAATGTCCAAGTCCCTTCCCCCCTTCTCCTGCCTATCGGGGGGGAAGCTTAAGTCCGATGTCAGGTTTGACAGCTTAAAAAAATTTTTTCCCTCAAATGCAGCTTGCTCTTTTCATTGCTTTGTTTATCCTGCAGCTCCGGGGAGGCAGACTTCCTTAATTTATGCCTTTCCCGTTTTCAGCCAAATTTCCAATTTTAATGTCCCGTCAATTTTTCGATCTTACTCACGGGTATTGTAGTCAATTATCAATTTCAGGAAGGAATCGGCGCTCTCCGTTCATGGCGACGCGGCTTCACTCCGCAAGCTGGGTGACGACTCTCAGCACCGCGCTTACCCCGATGCCGCTCCGAAGCCTTTAAAAAGGCTCCTTCACAGTACCGGGGGGCGCAAAAGGTGCCCACCGAATCTCCTTTGTTCACAGGCTCCGCGCCTGTGATTTTAGGGGTCCCCCGCTTGCCGTAGCGAGTCGGACCCGAACTCGCGGAGCAGTCCTGCCTCGGAGCTCGAGGCTAGGACCGCCATTAAACGCTGGCGCCGACCGGAAGTCCCCTATATTCCTCAAATTATCAGATAAATGCCTTCCTGGGAGAAAGCCCGCCTGGTCTTTATGAATCTCATCCATCAAAACTTTTTTCAATCTTCTAGCCAAAATATCAGCAAAAAATTTGTAATCCACATTTAATAAGGATATGGGACGGTAGTTCTTTAGTTGAGTCTTTTCAGTCTCTGCTTTCGGTATAAGCGTAATATATGCATCTTTCCACGACTCTGGCGCCCTTTCCCCCTCCAAAATCTCATTGCAGACCTCCTTCAAAGGTTGTATTAAATAGTCCTTCAAAGATTTGTAATACCTGGAGGTCAGCCCATCTGGTCCTGGAGACTTGCCCAATTGCATACTTTGAATGGCACCTTCTATTTCCTGTTCTGATATTTTGTAGTTCAACATCAATTTACTTTCTTGTGAAATTTTTTGTAATCCATTTACCTTTAAAAAATGTTCTATATCTATCTATGTGAATATAATTGTTTAAAATACTTTTGAAAACAGTTTCTGATCTCAATTGGGTTATGTATGTTCTTCCCTTCCACTTCTATATTTGTGATGGTATTTAACTTTTGTCTTTTTCTCATTTGCCAGGCCAAAAGTTTCCCACACTTATTTGCCGATTCAAAAGTCTTTTGGAGCCTCCCCTGGGTGGCGGGGGCCTTCTCGCCACCCCCGCAATCACTGGGGGGGGGCTGCAGGCCGCACCGCGCTGCCTCCCCCGACTCCGGAGGCCAAGCTGGGCCCCGGGGAGGCTCCACCGCGTTCCACGGCCTAATCGGGCCTCCGGAGGCCCTGAAGCCTCCCCTGGGTGGCAGGGGCTTTCCCACTGCACCCGCGATCGCCGGGGGAGCGCGGGCCGCAGCGCGCGGCCTCCCATGGCTCTGGGAGGTCTAGCTAGACCTCAGGGAGGCTCCGCCATATTGTGCAGCCTAGTTGGGCCTCCGGCGGCCCTGGAGCCTCCCCTGGGTGGCAGGGGCCTTCCTGCCACCCCCACGTTCTATGGGGGGCCGCAGGCCATGCTGCCCTGCCTCCCGCAGCTTTGGCTGGCCTTTTAAGGCCACAGGGAGGCTCTGCCACCTCGCACGGCCCTGGAACCTCCCCTGGGCGGCGGGGTGGACCTCTGCAGCTGGCAGGCATACCTGCCCCCCCAGGGGACAGTGTGGGCCTCTGCTTGCCCCACACACCCCTTAAACTGTGTGGCGGGGGATGGCATCGCATCAAGGGGCCCTGCCAAGCCGCTGTAGGACTGGTCCCTTTTGGGGGCGTGCAGGGCCTGCTTGGTGGTGGCTCCATGCCTGCAGCCATTTCAATGGCAACCGCATGGCGGCAGCCATTGTGCCGGTGGCTGCATGGCGGCGGCCATCCTGGATCTGGTTGCATGGTGGCAGTCATGCCTTGGTGGTCCTCAGGCACACCTACGGCCTCATTAGGTACGTATTGGTTTTACATCTCACCATCATGGCTTGCCAGCAGGCGCAGCGGACAGCAGGCATCACGCTCATTATCGATGAGGGGAGACTGCCCATGGACCTCAACTGAAATATGTGCAGTGATTTTCTAAACTATTGCTTGCTTTATTTTGTAGCCTTCAGTAGCGATTCCTTAATGGGGAGTTTGTGGATTTGTTTGATCTGCTATCCCCTGCCTCTTCGACATGCCTAAAATCTAAATCCGCCGAGCAGAGGAAAAAAGATAAAAAAGTGAGTGTTGAGCGTACCTTTCATAATTGGCTCACTGCATAACCACTTGCATGGGCATTATAGTCGCTAGTTACCCTGACGGGTTGGCACCTGACCAACTACCTACTTATCATCCTAAAGGCTGAAGCCATGTCTGGAGAGGCGGCGGCACTCTCCTATGACCAGGCATTCAGGGAGCGGGTGGCAGGGGACAACACAGCTAGATGGGATATCAAAGATGATGACGTGTGGTCTGAGTTGGTTGCCCCATTCTTCAAGAAAGGGTCTGACAATGTGAAACAGTCCAAATACCAATCCAAGGCCCCCAAGAGATCCTGCTGGGAGTATAACAACGGTTCCTGCTTCAGAGAAAAATGCCGATTTGCTCATGAATGCGAGCGCTGTAGTGGATCTCACCCCACCACAAAATGTTTTCAGAGGAAGAAGCTTTTTTGAGGCTCCCGCGGATCAGGCACAGGCACATCTCAAGACAAAAGAGAGGCCGGAGCCTCTACAGGCTCCTCTGGCACACAGCAAAGCAAAAACAATGCCCGCAAATAGTGCTCTCCTTTCCCTAGCCCCCTCACCCATATCTATCAGCAATGCTGCCTTTTTTACAGCAGTACCCCAATAAAGACGCAGCAAAATACATTGAGGAGGGCTTTAAGGAAGGCTTCCGCATCCCAGTGGTAGGCACCCCTTCATGCACCAATCCCCCCAACCAAAAGTCTGTCCGAGATATGCCATACACTGCCAAGAAGATCACCAAAGAATGCTTGCTGGGGCGAGTGGCAGGTCCCTTCACAGAACCTCCATTTCCTAACCTCATAGTGTCTCCACTAGGTATCGTACCTAAGAAGGCCCCAGGCGAGTTTCGATTAATACATAACCTTTCTTACCCAAAGGGTGGGTCAGTAAATGATGCCATTCCCCAAGAACAATGCTCAGTCAAATATGCATCTCTTGATCAGGCAATTAGGCTGGTTAGGGAGTGCGGCCCGAGCGCGCTCATGGCAAAATGTGACATCGAATCGGCCTTTTGTCTGTTACCAGTCCACCCCAGGGACTTCTGGTTGCTAGGTTTCAAATTCCAGGACCAATGGTATTTTGACAAAGCTATGCCCATGGGCTGTTCCATCACATGCGCTGCATTTGAAACCTTCAGCACATTCGTGGAATGGGCCATGAAACGCAGGTCAGGGTCCCACCGCATTTCCCATTACCTAGATGACTACTTTTTGGTCCAGCCAGTGGGCTCAGACGCGTGCGCTAGGGCACTGGCATGCTTCATTCAGCTGGCGGCTGAACTGGGCATCCCGTTGGCAGCGGACAAGACCGAAGGTCCAATCACTGTCATCTCATATCTGGGTATTGAACTGGATTCTGTCAGCCAAACCTCTCGCCTGCCCCTGGCCAAACTCGCCACGTTGAGGGAATTGATAACTACCATGATGGCCCAGAAAAAGACCACGTTGCGTCAGGTCCAGACACTCTTAGGACACCTCATTTTGCATGCAGGGTTATTTCGCCCGGTTGCGCCTTTTGCGCATGCCTAGCCCGTCTCACGGCTGGCGGTGTTGCCCCCCATCACCACATGAGGGTCACCCACAACATAAGGGAAGACCTCAAAATATGGCTGACCTTACAATGGGGTGTCCTTTTGGCAAGATTGGCTGCTGCCTAAGGAACAGCTACAGGTGCACTCTGGTCGCTTTGGCTTTGGAGTCTACTTCAGGGGTCACTGGTGTGCGCAGCCTTGGCTGACATCTTGGCATGCGGAGGGCATTACATGCGATTTAACTTTTCTTGAGTTCTTCCCAATCCTAGTGGCTCTCCGTGTTTGGGGGCACCTCCTCAAGGATCTTGTCTGTGGCTGATAACAACCTTGACAGGCACATGATACAAGTCAAAATCTGAGCCTCCAAAACCGATCAACTAGGTAGGGATTCCATGCTAAGTCTAGCCTCCTCCCCACACACTGGACCATGCCCTGTCTCAGACACACACAAATTCCTGAAGGTACGTCCTCCGGGACTAGGCCCCCTCCTCATTCACGCATCAGGCCACCCCATGACCCGTTGCCAATTTGTCTCAATATTGCGTAAGGCCATCCATGCTTGTGGAGGCGACCTGGCACAATTTTCTGGGCATTCCTTTCGTATCGGTGCAGCAACCACGGCAGCTGCGAGCGGCCTCCCGGCAGAACACATAAAAACAATGGGGTGGTGGCGTTCAGCTGCCTTCAAAGGCTACATTAGATACAACCAGCAGGCACTGACAGATACCATATAATCCTTTCTTTCAGGCTCAACCCCTAAACATGTGTGGATCTTCGGCCACAGCATAGTGCATTGGGCGGCCGTCCATGCCACCACTGGTCCAGACGAAGAACATCTGGGTTTGCAGCCAAAGATCTCCATTTCCTGGTTCAGACAACGTGGAATGCAATGGGATGCCCTGCTCCCTCGGTTGCGTCACGAGCTTGCGTTCCGCCACCCGCCAAATGCGGTTGTGCTCCACCTTGGTGAAAATGACTTGGTCGTTCGTAAAAGCATAATTCTGATCAAAACAGCGATCGCAGACCTGGAAAGCGTACACGCCACTCACCCCAATATCACGATTTTCTGGTCCAAACTTCTGCCATGCTTGCATTGGCGTGGCAACATCAAACCCACTAGATTTAATTACACTGTTGAAAAAATCAATAGGGCAGTGCGCTCTGCAACCACTCGCATGGGAGGGCGGGTCGTGAAACACCCCAACATTAAAGTTTACATGAAGGAGCTATTTCAGCCCAATGGCGTGCACCTATCAGACCTTGGTAACGAGCGTTGGCTGAGCGACATCAGGCATGGCCTGATTGACTGGTTGGAGGATGGCAAAGGGGCTATTCAGATGTAGGTAGTCTTGGCGGCAAGACTGCAATCTTTGCGGTCTCGGGTGGCGGTATCAGGCCATGGGCGGAATCCTTTAGTCCATCTTCCTCTTTGCGGCGGTGATACCAGGGTTTCCCAGTAAAGGGGTTTCTGAAGGGAGGCTTTGACCGTACGCCGAAAGGTCGTCATTGCTCTCCCCTGCGGCGGCGGTGTAACGGGGGCGGCTATCTCTGCTTGAACATATGTTCTCCAGAGACGGCCCATCCCCCCCCCCACACTGGATAACCCTGAAGCTCCCTAGGTCCCCGGCTGGGGACTGGGGAGGGAGAACGCCCAATGCCTGAGCCAAGGTCTACCCACATTTGAAATTTTATAAAGTTGTGGCCAATTTAATCCCATAGCATGTTGTCTTGAGTCGTTATTCCACATGATGGGGGGGACCACTCGGGATCTGGGGACTCCGCCTGTCCACGCAATACTAAGTACCTCTTACTATCAGTCACTGTTTTCTCCCCTCAGAGAGTCTTAGAATGACATTATGTAGTGGTGTATCATTACAGTGGTACCTCTGGTTACATACGCTTCAGGTTACATACGCTTCAGGTTACAGACTCCGCTAACCCAGAAATATTACCTCAGGTTAAGAACTTTGCTTCAGGATGAGAACAGAAATTGTGCTAAGGCGGTGCGGCAGTAGCAGGAGGCCCCATTGGCTAAAGTGGTGCTTCAGGTTAAGAACAGTTTCAGGTTAAGAACAGACCTCCGAAATGAATTAAGTACTTAACCCGAGGTACCACTGTACTCCATGGTCATATGTGTGTGTGACTTCTGAGGAAGCAGGCTTAGATTCAAACTTTACCAGTTGGAAAGAATGAGAAATCATCCCAGGTGTGGTTTTATCAAAATCTGGGATGAAGTGCCATTCTCTTTGTCTTCTGAGCTGGGTGCAGATGTGTAGGTGCTGAAGCAGTTCCTGGGTGCTGTAATGGGCTGCACAAGGACTAATAAACTAAAGCTAAATCCTGGTAAAATGGTTGATTCTTGGATTGAGAATTGGTGAGTGGCCTGTTTTGGACAGGATAATAGAAGTCTTCCCTGTAAAGACTTGCCTGACTCCAAAATTTAGATGCCAGGGACAGTGTTTTTGTTTACCCATGCATTTTGATGTGTTGGGAGATAATCACATGAATTTAATTTATTGTTGTAATCATTGGGGCATGTGTATGTGTATAAAAATGTTTTAAATAAACAAAAAGTGTCCCTGATTTTGTTAGCACAAGGAGCAATAATCATGGGGTGATATATACTGAAGCTTTTTTAAAACACACACACACACACACACACACACACACACAAAAGCGTATTGGTGTGTGTGCAAAAACCCTTTGAATAATGCTCTAAAATGACTAAACAACTTTAAAAAGGTGACTCGGTAGAATATATGTGTTCCCTACAAAGCGGGGGGGGGGGGGGGGGCAGAATGCTGAAGCATGCATTAAACTTGCAAGGTTCTGAACAGTAGCCTGAGGCAGATAATTATAGCTGGAGTGATGGGAATAGACTACAGGAAGCCCATGCTTATCAAAAATTGATGCGTTTCTAGCATATACCACAACACATCAGCTGCATGGGCAGCTTTTGGAATATTGAAAAATTTGAAATATTGACACACAATTATGCTTAGAGTGGCTCGTAAAGATCTGGAACAATGAAACAGCAATAAAAATGAAAGAAAAACATTATAGAAAATGCATTTCATGATAAGTTACCTCTCCCTTTATTCACTGATCTACCCATTTATGAATCTGAGTTCCCATTGCATGCAAAGCTATGGCAATAATTTAAGTAAAACTAGTCTACTGATCTAAACAAGTGGGGTTTTCTTCTTCTTTTTACTTTGAAAATATAGGTTGATAGAAGAGGAGCCACAGTGGGATTTTCATACGTGCCATTTGACAATATACAATAGGTGCTAAAAAAAAGAGAAATCTGGATTGATTGTAGCAATATAGGCAGGGCTGCCAATGGGTTTTCCCAGCAGGGCTCGGGTGCTTTCACATCGACAAGAAAGCAGAAATATCAGCAAGTAAAGTTGTATGCATCACTGCAACTCCATTCCAAGGCAAGTTTCTCTTGGCTGAATTTCTGCTTCTCACAGAGCTTGTAAAGGCACTGGAGCCCCACCAGAAAACAGCTGAAATCCTTTAGCAAATAGCAGTGGAAAGCATTTTTTAAAAAAAGCTCAGCAACAGACATTTTGTCAGAGTCAGCCACAACCATTTAAGAAAAGATATATCCACTCCCCAATGATTGGCAGGAGTGTTTCTGGTTCAAGGATGAAAACTGCTTGGATCTGCTTGTTGCACAGGAGAACAAGGCAGTACATTTATTCTTGTGAAATCTGCCACCCTTGGGGACAAATCCCACCTCAACCCGAGGTTCAGTGTCCAGACTACTGTAATGGGACGAGAAATAAAATGTGACAAGGGACTTGTTTCTTTAGCAGTTGCATAAAAGAGATTTTAGCAGATACAGCTTGTTTCATCACAGTATCGCAGGGGTGAGAAAATCAACGCTTGCTGAAATTCCCTCTTTTACACAACTGGAGTTTTGTCCTCTATTGCACCCACTCATCTCATTCCTTAGGGACATTCATTATACATAAAAGAAACCTAACAGGACTCAGAGTTATAGATTTGTTGTGAGGTTTAAGAGGAGTGTTATATGTCAGTCGGAAACAGCAATACTTTCAATTATCAGCTGTAGGAAACTGCAAGAGGGGAGAGTTCTCTGGTGCTCAAATTCTGATTGGGGGTTTCCCACAGGCATCTGTGAGATCAGGATGCTTGAATAGATGGGCCATGGGCCTGACCCAGCAGCCTCTTCTTATGATCTAATGTCACTTTGTGGTGGTGTTAGGCCAATCACTCTCTCTTATTTACTCTCTGTCATTTGTGTTCTCACAATTTCTTATGAGCACTATGATCAACATTTTACAACTGGAGCATATTAAATAGAGCGTACAGTGGTACCTCAGGTTACACACGCTTCAGGTTACAGACTCCGCTAACCCAGAAATATTACCTCGGGTTAAGAACTTTGCTTCAGGATGAGAACAGAAATTGTGCTCCAGTGGTGCGGCGGCAGCGGGAGGCCCCATTAGCTAAAGTGGTGCTTCAGGTTAAGAACAGTTTCAGGTTAAGTACGGACCTCCAGAACGAATTAAGTACTTAACCCGAGGTACCACTGTATTAAATCATATTCCAATTCAGAATTAATATAGGAAAATCCCAGTGTCACTTAAGTCTCTACACAATGTAAGTACAGGCTGGAATTCGCTTTCTAATCCTGAATACAGCAAATTGCCAGTCTCATGAAAAATAATCATTTGGGGTATCTGAAGAAGTGTGCATGCACACGAAAGCTCATACCTAGAACTAACTTAGTTGGTCTTTAAGGTGCTACTGGAAGGAATTTTTTTATTTTGTTTTGACTATGGCAGACCAACACGGCTACCCATCTGTAACTGAAAAAGAATCAGTTATCAATGTCTAATAAAAACCCCAGCAAAAAACAAACAAAAGAAGGCAGGTTTTGACAACATTAAAGTCTGATGGTGCTTTCATGCAAAAAGGTTTTGTACATGCATACATCTGCATTCTATTCTGCACAATAGATTGTACGCATGCAAACATATTATACTGGTTAAATTACAATGGGTATTCACAAAGCGTGTTCTCCTTCATGGAGAGCACGTGTTGTGGTGGGGGCCGCCAGGACACTCCAAAGTTGGGGGGCGGGCTAATTGATTGTTGGCCACTGATGTTGGCTTCCCTTGTTGTTGGGAAGAAGTTAATGTAGCCATTTATTGATTGACAGTCAGAAATAGTAAAACTCCTTGCACGAGGCTAGGGCTTCCTCTTTTCGCCTGTGCATTGGATTGCCCGTCCCTCCCTCCCTAGAATAGGGTTGTTTGCTTTGACCTTGCTATGCCTGTCATGGGGTCGTCTGCTTTGGAGCAGGGGCCTGGTAGGAATTTTGTCCATCTGGCTGATTGGCTGGGGCCATTTGGTTTTTGCCTACTGCGTAGCAAATCGTCACAACTTGTAAGGTTTGCGGTTAGGCATTGGTTTATGGTTTGGTTGGTTGAGGGGCATGGATTGGCTGTGCCTGCCCCTCTAATAATGCTGCTACAAGGGATTCCGTTAAAGGAATTGGGAGCTAACTATTGCTTGTCCACTCTGTCAAGGGGGCTCGGGCCATAGCAATGAGCTCCTGGTTGCATTTGGGGTGAGGGCAGGTTCCCTGCTCCGCGTAACCCCCAAGTGTATTCTCCCATTCTGACTTTCGCATCGTGCAGAATGTCAGTCTGTCCCCCATGGTGAGGGCAGATAGTCGCAACCAATGCCTATGCAACCACTCACAAATTTGTATTTTAATAAAGTTGTGGCCAAAATTATGCCAAAAATCTTAAACAAAAATTTCTGTGTGATGTGTGAGTTATTGGAGTGGACCTGGGGACCTCGACACGCAAATAGTGTTTCTGGATCTATGCTTGTAATTGGAGTCCCAGGTGGTTGCAGTGATTAAGAGGGTCCTTTACCAGCCGATTCTCCAACTATTGCCATTGCTGGCCTTGCTACTGTGACCCATGCACTGGTAAGTCCCCAGTTGGATTACTGCAATGCACTCTGTGTAGGGCAACCCTTATGGCTGGTTTGGAAGCAGCAACTAGTGCAGAATACTGTAGCTAGGCTCCTAAATAGATTATCTTAACATGTGCATGTAACAGTTCTCTTAAAAGAGCTGCACTGGTTGCTAATATGCTACTGAGCCACATTTAAGGTTATTGTACTGACTTAGAAAGCCCGAAACAATTTGGAGCTGGAGTATTTTATGGAGTGCTTCCACCCATATCATCCTGTTCTGTCAATGAGGTCAGCTAGTAAGGCCCTAATGATTGCCTCCTCATGAGACTTTAAGTTTATTGTCTTTATGATTGCTATTGAATAAGCATAATCTCTTATTATTTTAAAAAATACAGTATTTATTTTTTACATTGTGACATACACCGCTTCATTTGTTTTTTAAAAAAATGAAAAGCAGTATAAAAATAAATAATATAAATAAATGCTTTTCTTCAGAATTCACTAAAATACGCTCAAGAAAGTTTTGGTGACACTTCCCAGAAATATTTCACACATCAGCTTCAAAAGATGAGAAGCCGTCTCAGGCCAGGATTCATGTTTGACTTTGTTGACCTTCTCTCTTACTCCCTGCATTCATGCATGAGTTCTCATCATATTGACGTAGTCAGCATCTCCACATGCTCAGCTACCTTCTTCTCAAA
Organism: Podarcis cretensis; assembly: GCF_951804945.1. Taxonomy (NCBI): domain Eukaryota; kingdom Metazoa; phylum Chordata; class Lepidosauria; order Squamata; family Lacertidae; genus Podarcis; species Podarcis cretensis. Next base: position 28,413,299 of record NC_137178.1, read on the forward strand.
CCCTGTAACTCTCCAAAAAGAATAATTGAACAGACATTTGTCAATAAAATAAGCAAGAGGCTTGGAAAGCAGCCTAAGTGTCAATTCAAGATTGGATTTCAGTTAAATTTATATTTCCAGTCTCTTGTCTATCATGTGCCTATGCTTTTAATAGATATTAGAATGGGGTGGCCAATAGTTATTGGGCACCATCTACCATCACCCTTGGCCATGCTGATGAGAATTAGAGTCAAACAACAGCTGGGGGACACCATGTGAACTACCCCTGCTTTCTAGTTGCAAATGAAATGAGACATCTATGGAGCAGAATGGAGAGGTCTAGAGCTACATAATCTGGTTCAAAAGCATGCCAAAAGTGCAAGTAGATAAATAGGTACCATTCTGGCGGGAAGGTAAACGGTGTTTCTGTGTGCTGCTCTGGTTTCAGTGTTCCGTTGCACCAGAAGTGGCTTAGTCATGCTGGCCACATGACCCAGAAATGCTGGCTCCCTCGGCCTGTAAAGCGAGATGAGAGCCACAACTCCTGAGTCGTCCGTGACTGCACTTAACTGTCAGGGGTCCTTTACCTTTTACCTTTAAGTATTTCAGTGCCTTCTGTTAGATATCATGGTCCCCATACTTCCTTTTAGAGGTGGTTTGAACTCTATCCATTCCTGGGTTACAACAATCCTGTGAGAGACAGTGACTGGCCCAGTATCATCCGCCACACTTCATGTGATTTTACATGGTCCAAGGATGAAGGAACTAGGAGGGTGGTGGCAATGATATGATCGCTTCTTATGTGGACTTTGCCAGGATGGCGAAGCTGGACATTTGCTAGGGCCCAAGACCAGCGAAGGAACCCCTACCCCTAATGGTGTTGACTGCTTGTTAACACTTTGTACTGAGTATCCAAGATGATCTCATGCAGTCTTAAAAAATTCTCTTTGCACATTCTGCCTCTTTCAGGTTAAGAAAGCCCGTTGGGGCTGCTGTGTCAAGGGCCCCCAAAATCCTGAAGCAAAAACTGAATAGACAGGTAAATGCCAATTAGCCCAAAGTTATCTCCTGTATCTCACTAGTTTAGTTTCCCTTAGTATGGAAAAAGCTAACTGAAAACTTGACCAGTCTCACACACCAAATAAAGTATTAATGGTCATTTTAAGGTTGAAATTGTTTTTACTCGGCTGCATTCCATCTGTTGTATACAACTGAGAAGTTTTTAGTGCACCTTGGTTACTTGAAACCTCATACAATGAGGCCATGAGCATAGGACATTTTCTTCTAAATTGGAAGCCGAATAACCACTCACTCATATAACATGATTAACCCTAGATAATCACCCAGAATAGTTGCAGTATGGATCAAATGGAAACATAATTCATTTAAAATTTTATAAATTGACAAACACTTGCAGCCTTAAAGGAATAAGGCTTTCAAAGCAGAATAATCAAATCCATCTCTTGTCACTTTAGCAAGATTTATATGTGGATGTTGATAATTTTTCAGAAGCCCTGTCAGCATGCTTTTGAGATCAATGCCAATGAAATGTTTTGTTTACAATTTAACCTCCATTTCCCCTAGAATTTGAGGACTTTAATGCCAATAGTGTTTACATCTAACTCTATTGATCCTGGTTGCAAATTAAATGGCAAACAAAAGCAATTGTATTGTTCTGTCAAAACAGTCTCAATGGGGAGCTGAATTCTTTATTAAAACAGAGATGTGTTGGACTGGAATGAAAGGACAGTTTCATTTACAGAATGGTTTTCAAACCGAGAAATACTTTCAGCTAGATAGATCTACCTGACGAGAGTTACAAGGGTAATAAAAGTGAAATAGTAAATTGAATTTCTTTCTCTTGTTGTGAAGAATGAAGAAGACCTATGATCGTCTTCTTCTGATAAGACATAAACATATATAAAAAAGTAACAATAGATATAAGACAAAAAGAGAGTTTGGTGAGAGGTGGGAGTAAAAAAGATCAAATTACTTTTACTGTATCATGCCCATTTTCTTCCATCAGGTATGGATGTTGAAGTGGGAGTTACCTAAAGCCCAGTTAATAAAGTATTGGACCTCTTCATGGAGGCCTAGCCTTTCTAAAGCTCTTGAAGAAAGCTGGGCAGGATTTTTGAAGGACAGCAGGTTCAGTAATCAGCCAATTAGCAGAATATGTCCTATCCTTTTTAAAGAGTGTTGGCATGGAGTTCTTCTGGCTTTATCACAGTGTTCTCCAATGTCTTCCAGTTGTTTTTGACTCCAGTTCTCATGAGTCCCAGCCTGCAAGGTCAGGTGTAATGGGGATTGATGTACAAACCATCTGGAGTATAAAAAGTTTGGGGAAGACTACTTAGGGGCTCTGTGCTTCTTCAATTCTTTTTTTTTACCTGCTGTTTTCTGTAACAAGCTGCTTGAGGTGATGTGTGACTATGTGTGACTTCCCCCTCTGGCAGATATTTCAATGGCGCATTGCTTCACTGGGGATTTCCCAAAGGGTTTTCTCCTCAGTTTAATCTCAGTAGAAGCCATCTGTCCCTGAACTGAGCAGGCTGCTGGTCCGGAACTGGCCGCTTGCTGGGATGGTGTGGTGGTGAGACAGGGTGGTGGAAGCTAGGGTGGCTTGGGCACACCAGCAGGAGTGTCAAATTGGCTCCACAGGTGTGCCTATATCATCTTGACATTACTGCTGCCCTGTCTCCGTAAGCTGCAGTGAGGCTTCCAGGAATCCAGTGCCACATCAGGACTGTGTCCCTTATGGAGAATGAGGGGTGCTCAGGAAAGCCTTACCAGCTCCACTGCTGCACAACAGCCCTGCAGTGCTGTCAGATGCATAGCTCTCAACTTTTCCCTTTTCTTGTGAGGAATCCTATTTGGAATAAAGGAATTTCCCTTAAAAATGGGGGAAAGTTGACAGCTATGGTCAGATGGGTCTTACTATCCAGTCCTTGCTGCTACCTAGCCCCTGTCTTTTAGTCATTTCCAGCCCAAGAAACAAGAGGGGAAACCAGAAATATCCAATTAATTGTAAAGTTATTGTAAATCCAGCTGTCTAGCCCTCTGCTTCTCCGCAATAATAGAGCAAATTACTGGCTTTTCCAGCCCTGGTTGTAGACCTCCAATAGCATGAAACCAAAAGTAATCTAGGTATCTAAGTGCATGGGGATTTCCAAATCCCAAGACCAGTAAATGCACACAATTGTGCAACTTTATTATTAATATAAGGAAGAGAGCAATAAGGTCCAGCATAAATACTGAGAGCAAAAAGGAGCTAAACAACTCCAAAAGCTGACTACGACTATCTAAATTAATAACAGCACAATCACCTCAGCAAAGACAGTCAGCTTCCCTGTGGCAATGAAAGATCTGTTCTGGACCACTAATGGAACAAAGCTGAAATGGCAGCCCCTCTCCTTGGAAGGAGTGTCCCCTGGCTCTTTTAACCAATGAGAGACGCAGCCAGTTTGTCAGAGACCAATGTCCTTTATCACACATGGCTTCTGTTTGGGAGTGGACCACCCACAAAATTATTTGCGGCCTTTGAGTGGTGAAATAAAATGCTCTAAAACCCTCAAGGGGATTTTCCATGCATTCAAATTTAGCACTCAAAGGGTAGAATACAAATCTTACTCTGCTTGCTGTTTCCTCTCTTCACCAGAGAAATGGGGAGTTTCAGCCCACTTTTAGTTACAGTGGAACCTCGGGTTACATATACTTCAGGTTAAATACACTTCAGGTTACATACGCTTCAGGTTACAGACTCCGCTAACCCAGAAATAGTGCTTCAGGTTAAGAACTTTGCTTCAGGATGAGAACAGAAATCGTGCTCAGGCGGCGCAGCAGCAGCAGGAGGCCCCATTAGCTAAAGTGGTGCTTCAGGTTAAGAACAATTTCAGGTTAAGTACGGACCTCCGGAACGAATTAAGTATTTAACCTGAGGTACCACTGTATTATATGTACTTTAGGTAAACTGATATTATAGATGATTCTAAATAGAGATGATACTTTTCAGCATAGTTAGGAGATTTATAGTGAGGCAGTAAAATACATATGAGTCCAACAGCTTTCTAGTGTAGATCAGCTCAATAAAATCCAGAAGACTAATGGGGCAGGGTGAGAAAGTAACTCATTTTATACCCCCCCCCCAAAGGAGACAGACTCAAGACAGGTGACTGAGGTTCAGATTTCTATTCATGATGGTCAAAATCAAAAGATCCTGAGGGCAATGGAAGCAATGTACATAATGAACACAAATGCCACTGAGTTGAATTTTAATTGCTGTCATGCAAAGCCATCAAGTATTCTGTTTCTTCTGTACCCAACTAGGCTTTAATTGCCTTTTATTCATTTTTCCAAACCTTGCTGTTTGCTTCACCTTTCAAATGTAAATAGGAATCCAAAGAGCCTGTTCCAAAGTAATCCTATCCTGGACATCAATGAGAGGAATTGTGTTGTGTACCGTAGCTAGAGGCTATATCATAAAAAGGTATAAAACTAGCACTGAGACCAACAAACATTTCCCTCCCCATATTTTCAGTCTTCCTCCCTTCCTCCCAGTTGATGTTTGGAGTGGGTGAAAGCTGAACACTCAGCACAAGATGTATAACAGTGGAATACATTGAGGAATGTTTGCTTTACAGCTAAAAGGGGATGGATATGGGACACTGGAGTCAAGCTAAGCTTCTGTTCAAGGCAGTCTGGTATGTCTGAATATGAGGATCAATGAAGGGAGGGTGCATTGTGCAGACTGGCTAGGCTGACTTGATTGCATCTAACTGAAAGGATCAAAATGGGTAAAAGTGAACAGGATGGATTGAACAGCATGAGGCAGATAGCAACAGAGCAGGGCCACAGAGTCAAAAGTGCTTCAGAGATACCTAATCCAAACTTCTTGCACTGTATCACAATGCTCATTCTGTCTCCTTTTAGTAAATTTAGACAAGAGGAACTGGCAAAAATGTATTCTGTACTCAGGGAGTCTAGAGTAGGGTGAATTAGATGTTCATAAGAAGAGCCCTGCTGGATCAGGCAGAAGGCCTGTTTGGTCCAGCACCCTACCTTCATAGTGGCCAGATGCAAGCAGGACCTGAGTGTAGAAGAGGAGCTTTGAGAACTGCAATTCCAATATTGGCATTGGAGCTTGAGGATATAAGAAATGCTGCTTCTGCTCTGAACATCTGTGGCCCTCAGTTGGGTTGATGGTTTCTGATTAAGCTTGTCATCAGTCGTTGACATTCTGCCACAGTTGACAGATCTTATGCAGTACCTGCGAATTACTCACTCCTTACTACACACAACAGATTAGGCAATATTTCAGACACAAACTAATGCTTCATAGACAGGAAAGACCCTACATAATCCATAAGTAATATACTCGTTAGTAAAAAGAGAGAGAAGAAATTGGGTGTGTGTGTGATATTTATCTCTCTATACTTCCTTGAACAAAGGAAAAGACCACAAAGGAAGATTCTACCAAAAGCTTTTTAATTATAAAACACTTATGTGGTTTATTGTAATATGAAAATTAATGTTTAAAGGGCACTGAGTGATGAGGTTTCAGGCTCTGGGATCATATAGATTAATCTGCTCATTAAGATGCTGATCAGCCAATTTGGGTCTTCCCATGGTTTAAAAAGTTCTAATATATTTAACACTAGGGGTTGAGTCATCATAGGAGTTTTGTAAGTCAAGTGAGATTGATATCCTTGTAGGGGCTGACTGGTTTTGCTTTTTGACTTTATTTAATTAAGTAAGCGAGAGTTGGCTAAATTGCATTTTCTATCTTCACTCCACAGACCAGCCATGTAAGTATAAAGCTGTCACTGATGTGCTATGAGCGCATGATTTTAATCTACCCAAAATAAATTGGATATCCATATATTTTATGACAATCATAGTTGCCAGCATGCAGGAGTTGTTTGGAAAGCACAATTTAGCCATATGTCTAGGTGTTTCATTTACAAACATTTTAATAAGAGCATTGATCATGCTGAATACAGAATCTAAAAAGTAGTAATATACCATAAGAGCAATTCCATTGTACAAGCAGTGCATTTTTATTTGCTAGAGATACTACATTAATTCAGCCCTCCCACAAACAGTATTAGGAGGAATTGGGTATTTGAAAGGCCTGATCCTCAAACATAGTACACATGAACGTAGATCAATCAAGATAGAAAGTATCTGTGCTCAAATTGCATATGCAAATCGCTTGTACACACCTGTGGGTCTGTTCAGCATTGTATCATGATGAGGACATCAACAGATGGGAAATGTTTGCCAACCAAAGAAAGAAAAGGATGCAGACCAGTTTGAGCTGGTTTAGCAGCCATAGGAATTCATGGGTATACTCTGGAGCTGCCCTTGAAGGTGGTCTGGAAGGTGAAACTTGTGCAAAATGCCACTGCCAGAGTGCTAGTGGATTCTTCAGGTCATTCACATAATGTATAACATCAATTCTGAAACAATTTGCCTGTTGTTTTCTGGATCGATGGATAGGCTTTCTTGGCAGTGGCTTCATGATTTTGGAATGGCCTCCCCTCTGAGGTGTGTCTCACCATGGCAATGTCATCATTTTGTTGGAAGGCAAAGGCACACCTCTTCGCCCAAGCTTTTCAGAAGAGGTGAGGTGAACTGCTGCTGGTTTAATTTCTAACTGGAATCTGTTAGGATTCTTGTTCCGTGCCTGCAGTCATGGGATTGTTGTTATCACATGACGGTGTATGTTTTCATTCCACATAGTGGGAAGTGACAGAGACAGGATGTTTTGGTGTTACTGTGTTCCGTGATGTGGGACTATAGTCGTTTGTCCTTTCTCTTTGCTTAAGGTTACCAGATATTTTTCAATGAATCCCGGGACACTTTTCAACTCCATTAGGAATGATAGGATTTTGTCAGGGGACTGATTTGTAAATACGGAGACTGTCCCCGGGAAACGGGGAAGTCTGGTAATCTTATCTTTGCTGTCTGATGAGAAAGAGGAAGGAGCTAAGTCAGAATGCTACGAGAGTATTATTTGTAAATATAATAGATTAGTCAAAATGCTGTGCTGCTGAGTTTGTTACACGAACTGCTAACACTCTGCTGTTCCTAAGCATGCTAATGGCTCTTGGCATTAGTTGCTGTGATGTTCAGGCTGGAGAAAGCTTTTGAAGCTCCCGAATGACTGACCAGGAGGAAGAGAACATGCCAGTCGGGCATGTGTCTCTGCCGGGGTCCTACACGCGAGTAGGACAATCCTAACAGAATCTGGAATTCTGTTTTATTTTCTTTTAATTCTATTGTTTCTTTTTTAAAATTATTTTTGAAGTGTATATGCATTTCCACCTGGGACCTTCAGGTGAAGGACAGATTACAATTACGTCCAGTTAATAAATAAATAAACTTATGAATCAGAAATATATACTCTTACTGTATTCACTGCAAAAAGTACCTCTGAAATTGGATATTTATTCTAGTAAGGGCACTTGATACAAAAAGACTAAAGTTAGAAATCTATTGATCACTGTCAGGAAACAAAGATTTCTCCCCCCCTTTAATGTACAAAGACTTCATATCTGACCTGGTTTCCATTTATGGAAGTTTTGTAGATTGTAGACCTGAAGGAATGCTTAATGAGAGTCCCAGTTCACCAAGGGTTTGTGCATTCAATCTTCCTAGAGAACGGACTAAAAAATTCATTGGCTTAAAAATGTAGGCATTAGTTTCCTTATTTTGTAAATCTGGGGAAATATTGAACCTAATAATATAATTTAGCCATCTAGTTCACAAAGTGTATTTCCCCCTGCCAAGAAAGAATATCTATTTTCCATCAATTGATGTTTTTATTAGCTATTTTATATTTTTGTAATGATCTTGCTCCTTGCTTCCGAGGAGCTCGTGGTGGCATACATGGTTCTCTCACCACAACAACCCTGTGAGGTAAGTTCTGCTAAAAGAGTATAACTAGCCCAAGATCACTCAGTGAGCTTCATAGCTGAGTGGGAATTTTTATCCCATCTTCTGGCTCCTAGAATTTTTATTAGTTTGTTATTTTATTAGTGAAAGATTCCAAGTTTTTTTTTTTTAAAAAAAAATTAAATAGGATACATAAAAATATTCATGAACAGTGTGTTAGGATATTTCTGTTCCACCTTAAAAGGGAGCAGGATGTTTGTGTCACAGCCTGCGTATTCCTTTTCACAGGATGTTTCTGTTTTGATTGAGCTGTTGTCTCTCTCTCTCTCTGCTTGAGCAGACCGAAGCAGGCAGTCATGTTTTTTCTTTGTTCTGACCAACGCTGAATAAACTTCTAAATGATACTCTCCTGAGTGCAACTTTCGCTGTGCATTATCTGCTGACAGAGCGTGCATCAGTTCTGGAATGTGGAAAGTTATTTTCTGGAGCTTGTGTCGCTAATGCGTTTCTACGGGAGGTCGATGGATGTCCGGAGACGGCTTGGGAGCTACGATGGACTTTGTCTCCCTGGCAGTATCCCAACACAGTGTACTCCTATGCACATGTAATCATAAAGTCCACTGAGTTCAGTGGGGCCAACTGCCATGTAAGTGTGCTTAAGAATAATGCCTCAGTAAGAATGGGGAAAGGAAATAAATCTATAGGCTACCACTTTAACAGTCATGCCCCACCCCAGAATTCTGGGAACTGTAATTTGTTAAGGGTGCTGAGAGTTGTTGGGAGACCCCCTGTTCCCTTCACAGAACCATGCTTGCCAAGACTGATTGGAGTTGTAGTTCAGCAAGCTCTGTATGGCCAAAGGTTCCTCACATCTTTTTACATAGTTACATATGGAACAAAGATAGGGCAGTGAATAAAATACAGCAGAAATTTGCGGGTAATAATCATGCCATGTTGTTCAGCACAGATAAGAGCACCTCTGGATAAGGATGAATAACAAGGATGAAATTACAAGAAGATCTTAGCTCTGTTGTAGACAACGTTTGCATTCAGAAGGTCTCAGGTTCAATCCGTGGCATTTCTAGTTTAAAAAGATCAGTGAGTAGAAAGACCAAATGCTAGGGTGGCCATATTTCAAAAAGTGAAAATCCAGACACAAAAGTTGTTGATCTTGTTTTGGAAAAGTCATTGATGTTTTTGAACAATTTTTAAGGAAAGTGAGCATAAACAACACTGCTGACATGGGCTGCCATATATCTGGATTTTCCTGGGCATTTTGATGATTTTCAACCAGACACTGCTTCCGGCTGCAGTATTCTGGATATGTCTGGGAAATTAAGTATGTATAGCAATACTACCAAATGCCTGAGATGCTGGAGAACTGTGGGTAGTCAGAGTAGACCATACTGGGCTAAGTGGACAAATCTGACCTAGTATAAAGTATACTGGTGAAAATTCTACACTAACAGAAGTCATGATCATGTAAGTGAACCATTAGTCAAACAATCATTCTAATATTGTTATAAGTTTGTTGGGGTGCAGATTCCCCAAAGTTCTTACATTTAATAAATGCTGGGAGCCAGATATTGGATTTAGCAAAAGTGCTAAAATATAGGTGAGACCAGTTTTCTGGGACCAGGAAGCTACTTGGCAGGGGGGCCATCAACCTAACAAGGGGACTTAGCTAGATTGCTAAAGAAAAAACATTTTATATGTGTTGTATATGCAATATAACACTGTGACACCCGATGGCACACAGATGGTCCCATCTTTCCCTACTGGATTTCCCTGTGTGAGTTTACAACACGTTTAACTGAATCACTTCTTTGACATGTCTAGATCCAGCCAGGGAGAGAAGTGTTCAGCATAACTAAGGCTGTGTGCAGATGGCTGGGTAGTTTGGAAAACAATGGGAAAGTCGGCAAGTTTATGGCCGTGATGCTAGAGGAGAATTGTGCTTTTTGCACCAGTCTCGGAATGGCTGGGGCCGAAGGGGAATGGCTGCATTTGGCAGGCATTCTGGGAATAAGGACAAGGAGTTGAGGAGAACACCATGAGGGGGCTGAAGGGCAACAACCATATGAGCTGGCTGGGAAGCAGAAACAAAGGGGTGGTGCTTAGGATGACTCTGTCTGCATTGCTGGGCTGCTATGAAAAACAAGCCACTCTTGAGAAATGCTTTAAGATCTGGACCTCCACCTAAACCCATGTGTCATGTTGTGCAGATGCCTGATGATCGTCTTCCAAAGCAACTACTCTATTCCGAAATTAAAAATGGAAAGCATAATGCTGGTGGTCAACAAAAGAGGTTTAAAGACTTTCTCAAGGCAAATCTTTAAAAAAATGTAGTATAAACACTGACAACTGGGAAATACTGGCCTGCGAGCGCTCCAGTTGGAGAACAGCCTTTACCAAAGGTATTGTGGGCTTTGAAGACACTTGAACTCAGAACGCAAGGGAGAAATGTGCTAAGAGGTAGGCCCGCTTGGCAAATCCACACCGTGATCAACTCCTGCCCGGAAACCAATGTCCCCACTGTGGAAGGAACTGTGGATCCAGAATTGGCCTCCACAGTCACTTACGGACTCATTGTTAAAACTGTGTTTATGGAAGACAATCTTACTCGGCTACAAGTGACCACAGAAGAAGAAGAAGAAGAAGAAGAAGAAGAAGAAGAAGAAGAAGAAGAGGAGGAAGGAGGAGGAGGAGGAGGAGGAGGAGGAGGAGGAATAAACCATATTTCTTAAATACACTATAGCCTCTGTGGCATCTTGATTTTCAACAGAAACATGACTCTGGATGAGTGCCTGGAATCCCCCCTAGAATTTCATGCACTGCTCAGCAGAGACAGGGGGTGGTGTGCAACCTTTGCATCAATATTGTTGTTCCTCCACTTAATAAAGCCATCAAAGTTTTGCAACAAAGGTTTTACCCACAAGCAGACTTTCTGGTTTAAGATGAAGCCTTTTCAAATCATATGAAGCAGGGAGTGGTAAAAATAAATAACTAGGCAAACCATCAAAGCATTGTCTCAGAGCTTAGTTTACAATTAAAATGTGAGCTTCCATGGCATCATCACAGAAGCTGTCCTAGCAGCCAAAAATAAATTGTATTAATGCTTTCATCCTGCATCAAAACTTTCAGCTTTTCATAATCCACAGATGGATAGCACTATATGAACCACAGTCTAATTAGAGCCATGATTAGAAGTATGTGCTTTGAAATGGGAGGCTATTAGTGGGTAGGCTGAGTGAACTTTAAATGTAACATGTACAATACTAGATAGTATGCATCTGAGACCTTATGGAAATTGGATGATGACAAATCAAAGAATCTAATCTCCATGCACTTTTGCAAGCTGAGCAGAAATAAATAAAACACGTGCTCTCTGATATTAATGCAGTATGAAATAAGGAAAAAACTGTATAAGCTGAATGTGTTATTTCTCTGCTGGGTAAACTGTCACTGAAATTCCTTAACCCTCAATCAGTCTTAAGAGAAAAATGTTAACGGAAACAAATAAATCAAATTTCACACTTTCGTGCAGCAATATTTCAGTATTGTGTTGTTCACATGAGTTCCCCCAAAAGTATTGCTGTTCATATTTTAGTGTTAGAAAATGTTACAAATGAGTCAGTAGGTACAATTAAAAATGACAGACTTAACATCATCTTCTGTAGAAATTTATGTAAGGATGCAGAATCTCACAGATATAGAAGAAAATATTAATCCAAGGCACACAATGCACCTGTTATGGAATTGGGTGTTTGCTCTACATCCACTGTAGCATAATATAAATGCAAAATCTGGTGGGCTAGCTTTGCAAGGTTTATGTAAATATTGTTCTGGATTTATTCAGCTGAGTTCCCAGTATGGGTTCCTTCAGATTATCCAACTGGAGTTTTGATAAGCATGAATACAAAATGTCAAGATGTCAACATTCTCCCTGTCATCAAATCTAATGCGAGTTTCGCTGTAACACAGGAAACCCACAGAACTGACTGAATCTGGCAATTTCTACTAGTGTGTTCTTAGCTTCTCACTGAGCTAATTTGTAGCTTGATCATAAATACAATTGCCCTTCTTCCAATGGCACTGGTGCACATATTATTATCCATATATTGACTGTGACATTATCTGTATGCCCTCTTTATGCCATGTGGATCATCCCTCCCCATATGGATCACCTAAGTCATAATGGAGCTAATTAACTTTAATTATCCCCTCAAACATTTAAATAAAGCTATGGTGGGAAAATAAATAGCAGCGTCATGTTGAACAAAACTCATAACTTCAAATTCACAGGCTGATTTCCCATGGTGAAAATTGTGCACTTTGCATGTAGATGCAAATTTGCTTTAATAATGTTCTCATTTAAAACTTCTGTTTCACAAAGGCTGCTGCAGGCAAAAATACAGCGTTGAGATTGGTAGCAAAACAATATTATTCTACTTTTTTAAAAAAAATAAAAATCCAGAAATCTTACGCATTATTTCTTCTTGACAGGCCTCTTTTCTTGACTTCTACTTTGTTTTGTTTTGATAGCTATTAGGATTACATTACTACAGTTACTTGGATTAAAGGTCAAGAATGATGTTATGGTGAAGTTGCTGAATGCCAGAGGCAAGAGGCATAAAAGACACCAGCATCAACAGCACGTTGCTGTCTGTGAAAGATAAGCTGTTAAACTATAGGCATTTTTCATCCTCCCTCAGTCAATAGGTCTTATTTGAGGCAGTTAGTAGGAGGCAGTTGCAAAACATAGATGCCACACAAAATATGGCAATATGTATTGCTTCACCTTCTTCAAAAGAGCCCCCATATCATATAAGTTCATTAAGTCCAGAGTCTAGTTGTTGCACCCCTGCGCAGAAAGCAAGATAAGTGAGGGAAGGGCTTGGCCTATACAGTCTGAACCCACTTATATGGGGCTATCTGAATTCAACAGGCCATACTGATGAGTATATTTTTGCTGTAATCTGGCTGGTTTTCCACCAATGAAGTTGCAACATGGCAGCTACATTAGATGGTCTTCTTGGTGGCTGCTCCCAGACTTTGGGACTCCCTCCTGGAGAAGTTAGACTGGCTCCCTCCTTGTTGTCCTTCAGCTGGTAGGCAAAGACTTTCTTTTTGCATTGGGATTTTGGAAACTGATTGTTTTTAAAGTGTTTTCCCAACCCTCTGGAGCAGATTTGAGAGTGATGAAGGGCACATGTTGGGGGAGGAGGGGGGAAGTCCTGTAGCATAAGCAGAAATCATTTTGCATAATTGTTTAGCTGAATACAACCTAATGAATTTTCGTATGTTATTTTCAGTAATATTTGAATTTTTGTGCATACTTTACCATAGCATGCACATTTCTGTAACTGGAAGAAAGACCAGTGTGGCCACTTTTACTCGGTATCTTTCTCTAGATATAGATTTGAGAACTCCTGTTTGTTCTCTGCTGGCTTTCATTAGCTATGTCAAGGTAACACCGGCTTTCTGTTTGACCTATCCGAGAAGAATCATTTTGAGTGGAAAAAGTAAGATTGGACTTGGTGGGAATGAGCAACAGGGTCAATGGAGAGGCTAATAATGGGGAGAAAAGTACCCTTTGACTATGTGAAGGGTTAAAACTAATGAAGGCATTCATGTCTAAATGTTAAGTCACCTAGTCATAAAGGGCTATAATGTGGGGGGGGGGATGTCTACTCTGATTTAAAAGTAAAGAATCAGAAGTAAAAAAGAAATAACAGATAAATGGGGAAAATAAACAGGGTGCTATATGAATTGGTTTGTCTGGAACCTTTTGACTGAGCTTAATTACATTCAACTTTTTATGCTGATGAACTCCAGTAATAAATGCATTGTGAAAATCTGCTTAAGTGCAAATACACACACAAACACACAAAATTTAATTTGATTTCATATTCAAAAGACTAAACAAAACACTAAATAAATAGCAGTGTTGTGTTTTTAAAGTTTAATGTTGTCCAGTTTGATTTGAAAACAATCATCCATAGAATGCTTCTTTATCATACCTATATCTAATTTATTAACACAATCCTGTAATATTTGCAGTGGCTGGTTATAGCTGTTTTAGCTAATTAGACAAATTAGCAAATGGCACAATTAGTTTTATAAGTTGCTAATGAGGAGTATTGACATATTGGCATATCCCTAATTACAGACCAGTTTGGGCCAAGATATATTTATATTTCTTTCCTAAGGCTACAGATGTTCTACAGTGATTAGTAGATGTTTAAGGAGAAGTAAACAAATTGTTGTCCATGGAGTTATAGATAAAAGAAGCAAGGGGCAGACAAGGTTGACTCACTAACACTGTGCCAGAATAATTAGAGGAGGTCAGAACATGGCTAGCATAAAGTGATAATTGCCCAAGTCTAGTATTGCATGGACAATTAGTTGTGTTACACTTTTGTCCAAATTAAATATCAGAATACAGACAAAGGTGAAGTGTGGTGATCCTCTCCATTCCCTTTGTGTTTCATTTTTGTTTTTCTACTAACCATTAACTACATTATCTGTGGATATTGGCACAGTCCCAGCCTGCGACCCATCCCTTAGTAACAAAGAGGTCATGACTCTGACTGAACTTGCATTCCATTTGTGAGGGGCATACAACTAATGAACATCTTTGGATGCCTTTTGAATCATTTGACATATCAAGGTATGTCATGTGAGAGTATCTTATGCATGGACCAGTATGGACTCATTGTTAAAAACGCGTTTATGGAAGACAATCTTACTTGGCTATGAGTGATTGCCAAAGAGAAGACATGGACAATAGTCAGGAATGATCAGACTTGTAGTAGTCCATTAAACATCTAGAGGGCGCCATGTTGGGTACCTGGGCCTAAGACTTCACTGTCCAGTGATATTTATTTCCTTGTAATAGGATGCAGGGTTGCATCCTAAAAGAGAAATTGTACCTACTCAGAGTGTAACTACGCTAGAGCTCTGCTGACTCACAACTCTGCACATGTGTGTCTTATCGTTAAACTATTATTCGTGTTATTGTTTTGGTCCTTGACCTGATCATTTTGTTTGTGTTATTGGGGAATCTCTTCCTCTGGCTTGTCCACTATCTGCTCTTCAGAAATTTGCTTCCTGAGGCAGTTGTAGGTCAGCCCCTAATCTCTTCATCCATCCATCCCTGTGTGGTCCAAAACTTTTTGCCACCTGAGGGAAATGATAACATGGAGCTCTCCACATTCCACATCAAATAACTGACAGTGCTTGTAGTTGAATCATAGGAGGGTAGCAGGCTCACTTAGGGAGGACAAAGAAATTTGAATGTCACACAGAGCTCCATCATTCAACACCTTGCTGCTATGGCCTGCCCTCTCCTCAGCATCTGTTACCTGAAGTAGCCACCTCATTCTGCCTGATGGTAGGGATGGCCTATATCTATCTTGTAGTGAATCAACTGTGACTCTCTACCACATTCTTAGTGGGTCTGAAGCCAGGCTGACTAATAACTTGACTAACATGCAATTTGAAATGTGGAGCAGAGAGAAAAATTTCTCTGAACTTCCATTTTCAGGAGTAAATTAAAAATACCCTTCACAATTCGCTTCAACAAAAAAACCCAAAAACAAAACAAAGACCTTCTTTCTTTTTTGGGGGGGGATTTTTTTTTTAACAAGCTCATTATCACCAAGGATTGAGAGGCAGAAGGAACTTCAGGCACCACAAATTATTCATTAAGAATTGACAGGTGTGTGTACAAGTGAGAGTGAATGTGTGTGAGAGAGGGAGAGAGAGATTGAGTGACAGTTTCCAGAGCAGATGTCACACATTTCTGAAATATATATTTTGTAAAAAGGCCTGTTTGGAAATAGAAATGGTAATGTGTGTGTGTGTGTGTGTGTGTGTGTGTTTAAATTGGTTGAAGCTCTACCCAGCACAAGATTTATTTTATTGTTAATCAGCTAAAGGGGAATTTTGGAATGCCATTTGGCTGTCCTGTCTCTGAGGTGCAGATAGAGCAGCCTAAGTGGTCCCCAGTCACAGCAGGAGATTTAAAGCCTTCCTTGTTACATGGTAGATGCTATCATGCTACTGATCCTGTCAAAATATATATTTAGAAGACAATGGGCTGCATTTGTTAAGCATGTGTAGTGAACCCTGTGGCAAAGAGGCTGACCAAAAGATAACCCAGAGAGAGAAAAGCAGGCTGCTGGCTGATTCTCGTTGCCATGGAAATGAAAGAATCTGTGAGGGAATCCAGCTGAGGGAAAGCCCCAAGAGGTTGGATGGGACTGCTGGCAGAGAAAGAGCTGCTCAGAGCCTTAGGAGAAACTTCTGCCTGAGATGGAAGCCTTCAGAAGAATGCCCAACAGCTACGGAGTAACAAGCATCAAGAATAATGGCCCTCCAAAGGCAGAGGAGCAGCCAAGTTTTTGATTGTGATGGGAAGGCTACCAACAGACCCCAGATGCAAATGCCCTCTGCCCTCATTACTACCCAAACACTGACTGTGTAGAGCGGGGAGCAGGATCATAGTCGCTGGCCTCATCACCACCTTACTTCTGGGCACATGCATAGCAAGTTTGGAATAGCAAGTTGGGAATTGCAATTTGGGGGCAGGAAAAGACTGCCGAGGCAACCGCACAGTAAACTTCCCATTCTGCGGATGTTACACCATAAATATCTCCACTACCTGTTGTGAGCCACAGTTTCCATGTGGCTTTACCTGTCTTCCAGCCAGCCAGCGTGGGCAACTGTGAGTCAGACTAATGGGGTGTAATGTATCTTGATTTCAGTAAGGCATTTGCTAAAGTAAGGCATTTGTGAAGAAGCTGATAAAATGTGAAATGGTTGAGATAACTGTTAGGTGGGGATTTGTAGCTGGTTAACTGACCAAACCCTAAATATGCTCACTAGCATTTCTTCATCATCCTGGGGAAAATGTGACAAGAGGGGAGCTGCGGAGTTCTGTCTTGGGCACATGGTTGTCCAACATCTATAAATGACTTGTGTGAATATATTTCTTCTTTCTCTTTCTGCATATTTCTGGTTTCAAGTCAGTAAACTTGCTATGGATTGAACACTCAGTTGCTTGGGCTAGGGGTAAGGACACTAGCACTGTCAGACTACTAATTACTTCAAGTCTGTTAATTATAAAGACTGACCTTCATGTCTTTACTCAATCTGGAAACAGAAAAATGGCCTTAGACACCCACACATTCACACCTGCCTTCTTTGATGATGATGATGATAACAACAACAACAACAACAACAACAACAACAACAACAACAACAATTTTATTATTTATACCCTGCCCATCTGGCTGGGATTCCCTCCACAAACTGTTGCCATTTCAAATGCTGTGTATAAATATTGATTATTGTTGTCCTTTGTCCTGAAATAGAATAAAGTTTTGATGGTGGTAAAACATTAAAAGATAAAGAGGACACAAATGATGTGTATTCATTACCATTTTCATCAAACCTAAGAAGGTGGGCCTAAGACTAAAGGCTGCCATTTTGGCTCCTCTGTGAGCTATAGCCACTTCTGCTGCAAAAGGAAAAAAAAAAAAAATTGGGGGGAAAAACTGTATGGACATGGTCAGTGAGTGCATGTATGGAAAATAACAATGGGTCACTGTGGAGCAAAAAACCCCTGCTTTTTTCAGTTACATCTAATCCTGAGGTGTGTGCTATGTCACACAAATGAGGTGGGTAGAGGGGATTTGTAAATGAGGCAACGAATTAAGGCCTTGCCTTAAAGAGCGGCAATTTGTGCAGCATGTTGGGTTGGGGGAGCTTTTGTTGAAAGCAATTTGGCCAGCAGTGACTACAGTGCTAAATGTACACCACTCTCCCGCTGTAAGTCTTTCAAATGGGCTCTGGTTAGTACAACCAGCCATTCAGGTCCTGCGAGTTGACTTCCCTTTGGCACCTGGTTTGCTCTGTGGGATGCAGGATGCCAGATTAGATAGGCCTTTGGTCTGATCCTGGAGGTTGTATCCTATGATCAAAGCTAAATTTGATTGAAACTTTATCTATATAAAAATGAATCAAATTGTTTCTTATTTTTACCTTAATAGAAAGTGAGGGATGGGAGGGAGAAGAGGGAAGGAAATACAAACACCTGGTGAAGAACTTCTTGGCAAAAAACCCAGTAACTTTTCCTAATACAACTTAACCTAGTTTGTGAATTTAAATCCCTAATCCATCTAGTTCTGACTGCACTTAGTTTATATGTCCGTAAACTACATAATACATTAGGGAATGGATGGGTCATTAGGCTTGTGTGACAGACAGGGAGTAGCTGGTGGGCAGATATGTAAAAGGCTATGTTATAAAACAAGAAGTTGAGGAAAGGCAACTATATGAGATTGCTGTGGTTCCC
Source organism: Podarcis cretensis (assembly GCF_951804945.1). NCBI lineage: Eukaryota > Metazoa > Chordata > Lepidosauria > Squamata > Lacertidae > Podarcis > Podarcis cretensis. The sequence goes on from NC_137178.1 coordinate 28,431,537, forward strand.
CCTTCCCAGTTCATATTTTGCAGAAATAGGGTGATGTTTAAAGTAATGTGCTGCATGAAGAAACCCAATTTGGCACTGAATGTGCACTTGACAGGGAATACTCACAAGCTATACTAGCTTCCTAGCAAGGCAGCATCATATTCCAACCTATTCGATTTTCCTAACTGTCATTTTCTGCATTATATTTGAGCTTTCAAATGACGTAGGAATATCAAAGTGGAATATAGTGCATGATGACCAAAGACAAATATAGAGTTGGTAAATTCCTTCTTAGTTTTTTAAAAAACTTTTAGCAATTAATATGCAATTTGTAATTTTATTTTATTTATTTATTACAAAATGTAAAAACCGCTTTTCACTAAAGACCCCAATATGCATCCAGAACTCAACCATTAAAAGGAATCACTGGAACCTAAGAGTCACCTAGACTCATGCTAAGCTATGATTTAGCACAGGGGTAAACAGAGATAGACAGTATAGCATACAGGGAAAGAGCTCACTATCAGCATCACCAATAGTCAGGGATAACCGGAGCACCAAATTGACCATCGCTGGTTTAGCATGGTATCCTTTTGCAGCCACAGTGAAAATGCTTCTGAAAATAGCACCTTCATGTCTTGTCCTACATGGTATGATGTCCAGGTATACTCACTACATAATAAAGCATTTTGATGTTATGATTACATTCCATTGGCTGCTACCAGTTGAGGTTGTCAATTTCACTATGTTATGGCACTGCACCAGATAGCAAGGAGAGAGCTGACCCCACGGATACTATTTTCAAAGGCATCCTATGATGAGTCACGATACCTAGACAGGCTTCTCTGCTATGAGTTTACTTTGTATGGATATCTGTCTGGATGTGATCCTATAGGGAAACAGGGCACACCCTTGGCCTATAAAAAGATTGGGCACAACTCATTAACTACAGAGCTTCAGATTCTTTCCTATAAGAGCAATAGCTTTTATTCACAATCCAGGGAAAGGGTATTTTATTTTATTTTAAATGCTTTCAGTGTTTTGGACACTGGCTCATTTGGTTTCTTGCTACACGAAAGAGAATTTTAGTTTGACAACTGTTGACTTGTTCAAGCTGTTCCTTTCAAAATCTTCACATAACCCAGGGAGAAGAAGGGGTGGAAGCTGGAGGCAAGAGGGCAGTATCACCAATTCAATTTAACCTTCCATTTCAAAAGGCTTTTCAAATGCAAAGCAAATACAGAGGGAAAAATTAGCATAGGAGTCACCAGTAATAAAAGCCAAGAGAAAGAATAAAGTGATTGCTTTTCAGCAAAGCTTAAAGCAAAGCAATAGCACAGAAAATACTGCAGCTTAGAAAATTATTTGCCATTTCAGTGATTCATTTCTACTCTATAATGGGTTTTATTTCCTTGCTTTTGCAGTGATACATTCATTACATGCCCAATTTAGAGCAAAGTTAGCCACCAGATTCCATATAAATGTACAGCAAAGTCACTTTTCATCTCATCATGCTGGCTCCATCAGTATGAGATCTGGTAAACCCAGAGGATATTAATGTGGCAAAACAATAAAATATAGACAATGGTTACCTGCTGGGTTTTATTGGAAAAAAAATAATAGGTTATTTACTGGTGACAAGAGTTCACTGCATAATATATTAGGCTGCTGTCCAATCTCCCTGGAGTTAAAGTTGAAGTCAACAGCTGATTCATCTGGAGTTGTATCAGGCACATAAACTAAGTAGAAAAATATAATTATACCTTCCCCTTCCTTTTTATAGAAATGAAAATGGAAAGCTGAAGATAGCTAATCCAATTTAGTCCTATGACTCTAGATACTTGTGCATTATTGTCCCTGGATTATGTTATATATTGGTTGCAATACTGCAAATATTGTTCAGAAAATATACACTGGAATATCTTGTTGACCCATTTAAATGCAGTCACTTTCTATACCCATTTCACAGAGGAGCAAACTATCAGTTGGTTCAAAAATATTTGTAAGTAAATTTAGCAATTAATGTGTTTATTTCTAGTAAACTGATTTAATGTTCACAATATAAAGTCTGGAGCCATGGGTAAAATAGCAGGGCATTTGTGTACAGCTTCAGAAAACCTAAGACATAGCATTAGCTGTCTTTTAGATCAGCCTTTGCCAACCTGGTTTTCTCCAATTCTTCAGGATCACATGCTGGATGGGCATTGTGGGAGTTGTAGTCCAAAATATCTGAAAGGCAGCAGGTTGGCGAAGACTGTTTTAGATGTGTAGCATGCGATGGACGTCTTTCCTTTATTGGTCTCTACAGACACAACAGGCACTGTAACTTTCCAATGGTTTCTGTAGGAATGAAAATCACGACAGACGAGTAGTGAGTGCCATGTGAGGAGCGTCTGCCGGGGAAACCCCGGGAACTCTCTTTTATTGAATATTGCAAACATTGCCACAGGTGTGCTTGTGGCTGATTGGTTGATACAAACACAAAGAAACTCATTGCCTATTGGTTAATGCAAATGCAAGGCGGGGATTACATGTGAGAGGTGGGAATTACATGTGAACATTAATCACCGATAGATTAAAGGCTGGAAAACGAGGTTGGAACCAGACAGGCATGAAACCTCCTAATTAAATTATAACTAAAGATTGATATAGCATAAAACAATTACTAATGATTGATCATAACATGAAAGAATACAGTAATCAAGTTCTATAAATGTGCTCGGCTATGCATGGAGAACAGGTCAACATGAACTTTAAGATGAATTGAGCAAAGGAAGGAATGTCTTGGTGTTTGGAACAGGTCTGTACAGTGTGTGCAGAAACAGGGAAAAGATCATTCCCAGAATGCAAGAGAAAAGAAGCAATGCTTCCCCATAATGCAACAGTTACGTGCAAAGGGAAAACATATGTGCAGAAGGAAAACTTCCCTTTAGGTTTCACTGTACCCCCAATGGCACACTCTTCCATTGTCTCTCAAGACAGACGGTTGGCAACAACAATGATGTACAGGTATACAGACATAGCGCTGTGCTAAGATGAACGTTCCATCAGTGCAAATAATTTGTCCTTGTGTAATGGGACATTCTCTCCCTCCCCTCCACCACTAAATCTGTTCTGGGGATTCCTCCAACCTTCTAGAGCAGATCTGGGGACAGTAAAATGCATGCACAGGGTTAGGAGAGGCAAGAGAAATCCCCTTGCACTGGAGCTAAGCTTTGTGCTAGTGCAAAAAGTTAGTTGAATGTCACCCACAATATGTGGCCAATAGACCCAGGTTATAGTTTGTACAGTGTATAGAAACCTGGCCATATATGTATTATAACTCCTGAGACACCAACAGAGGAAAACTTCCTCCAAAAACTGCTCTGTATTTTGGGCCAAATCTGGTTGATGTAATTTCAATCAAAAAGAGAGTTGCAACTCCAAAGTGACGTTGTTAATTTAATCAATACCTGATAACACTTCAAATTGCATTGCATCCAATTAGTATTTAATTTGCATGGCAACAGTGATTATAGTTGGTTAAATGAATATTGATTAATCAAAGAACACTTATTGACACGTGAAAAGCAGTTGGAAATGTAGCTACAACCCAAGCAATTTTGAGCTCCACCGAGAGGAATTCCAAATAGGTGTAACACATTAGACTTCAGCAGCAATTAATTATAAATAGCTGGTTATGAACATTCACATTGACTGTGGAGGCCTTACTTAGCATTTTAACTGATTTCTTCAAACTTTATAATCTGGAGATTAAATGTTCATAAATATATCCTGGAAGGATAGAGCAAGTGGAGGTCTAGGAGCATGGCGAGAGGAAGAGTGGTCTTGGGGATTTAGAGGTGGGGAAGTGGATCTGGAAGATGAATGCAATACTTACATTTCCCATCCCCTGCAGGCCAAGTTGGACAGGTGGGTGGGGCTATCTACCTGCCAATTACCTGTTCTCACAATAATGACATGTGATATATTATCCTTTATCCACACCATTAGAAGCCACACCTTGCAGGCAAAGGAGCAGTGCTTTGCAGTAGCTGACAATCGGGGTGGGGGAGATTTCAGATCCTCAATATAATATCTATGAGCTCACCAACTTGAATTCCCATTCCACTCAAGTTTGGTTTCTGCCAAATGCTACCTTATTTGTCTCACTGTCCATTACAGTGGCAATTTTTTTGTAACAGTTTAATTTAATGACACGTTCTGTAATTGGTATATTTGTATTTCCAATGTTCTATATATTAATGAATTTTTTTTAAAAAAAATTCCAGTAGCACCTTAGAGACCAACTAAGTTTGTTCCGGGTATCAGCTTTCGTGTGCATGCACACTTCTTCAGATACCTGAATCTATATTTTAATGGTTTCTGTCAGCTGCTTTAAGCACAGCTCCTTATGGAAAAGTGGCATCTAAGTAAAATCAATCAATCAATCACATCTGTTGTATTTTTGTTGGAATGATTGTTGCTGACAAAGCTCAGCTCTACAGAATGAAGGATTATGATTTCCAGTGTCCACCTATTAGCTGATTGGGGGGTGTTAAATTCTGCTTGGTTCGTTGCATCAAATTTGGCCTATAAGGCTGATCGATCATGGTAAGACTCTGACTACGGAGTCCAAAGGGTACCCCATACCTGCCATAGATGAACATGCAGAGTTCAGAAATTTCCACTTCTGTAGCTCCACACTGACTAGCAGAGATTGAAAGTTGTACCTTCTGCATGCAAGCTTCCTAACAGTGTGTGTTATTGAGATGAAGCAGGATGAGGCTGGGAGATCTTGTGTACAGGATGAGGCCTTTTACTCCTCCCCTATAGCTTTTAGATTCTGCCATAAGCAATTTCACTTCTGATAAGAGGCTTTATTTTCTTGCCATCGCCTGTCACTCTGATGAGGGTAATAATTAAAGTGGCACACAGCTAAGAGTATGCGTGCACAAACCAAAAATAACTTCTTTTCCTGTTCACTAACTTCTTATACCCTCACATTTTCTCTGACAGCTTATTTAATATTGCCTTGCGTAGGAGGGGTGAGGGGTGGGTAGCAGGAATAGGGGGTGGAGGCTGAAAACATTTATTCTGTGTTGATCCATATGTCGCCATCCCATAATAAGCAAGCACCAGGGCAAAGAGTCCTAAACTATTTTCATGACTACTGTAGGCTCCTTACACTAGCACTAAACTCAGATCTTTGGGATGAGCACACTGCATTATCACCAGCCAACACATTATTTGCAGCCTACACATACAGCAAAGATTTTTACAGCAATTCTAAAAAATTGTGACATATATTTATCTCCCTGCATACAAAGCCTCATAGCTCAAAAAAATAATAATTGGTTACTTCTGCAATAATCTGATATTCCCAAAGTGAGCAGATTCAGCAGTCACCTCCATTGATCTGGGTTGGAATAAGAGCATGTGCTTAAACAAGACCGACCATACGAAGAGGAACAAAAGCATGTGAAGAAATAGGGAGATTTCCAGATGTAATGCCACTGTGAGACACTGGGAAGATAAGGCTAAGGACTACAGACCAAATTCATTCCCCATCTTATCTTCTTTATGCCCTGCAATCCACACTCTTCAGCCTTTGAGGAACATTAGACATAGGAGGCATTAGAGGAAATTCCTTCCCGCAACAGGTAGCTTTCTCCACCTAATGCAGAAGCTCAGTGGTTACTTAAAGGAAAGGCACTTTTCATATACTCCATGTGCTATTCATTATCAACAGTCAGCACATCCTATGAATGTTTACTAGAAAGTTAAGTCCATCAAAATTGACAGCACTTAAAAGAAAAATTATTTAGGATTTGAGTGTTGGCATTTCTCTTTCTGAAATTTAACATATGGGACAAACCTCTCCCCAACCCCACAAAAAACATGCTTTGCCTTTTCTGTGCCCCCCCCTTTTCTGGTCCCATCACTTAATGAAAGTTCTTACCAATTTTATGATTACACACAAGGCCTGCTTAACATAAAATGGCCAGAGCCCACGAGAAAATCTCTTCAATTGTTTCCACATCCACTTGTATATCAGTGTGGACAGAAGCTCTCCATTTCACCAACAGAGAATGGCCTGATATTGTGTCCCAGTGATGGCCATCAGTCATTATCCCTTCTGGAGTTAGCAGTTGCAAGCAGAAAGCTTAAATTTACATGATGAAAAATGACACAGAAATAAGTTTGCAGCAAACTGTCCAGAGATAGTTGCAGTTTCATACAGTTTCCATATTGGGTATCCATTTTGTATGAGTTAGGCCCAACTTTTCTGCAAATGCTAGATTCTGAATTTTCAGAGCTGCTTTTAACACGGCATCTGTTGTTGCAATTTTCAGCGATGCAAAAATTGCAGGGTAATATCCAGCTAAGTCATATTCAGAGGAAACACTGAAATCAAGCCCATTCATCTCAAGGTGTCTTCTCTTAGGATGACTTAGTTGGGTTCCACCTACAGAATTGTGTCCCTTGGAATAGAAATAGTTAACAGCATATGACTTTCCTGCATCTTTCAAGTCGGACAGCTTCAGAAAAAGTCAAAGCAGATGGCAGCTCAGTGCCAGATATTTATTGTTATGTAACAGAAATTTTGGCATACTGAAAAAGCACATAGTTATCTGAAAGCCTATTTACGGTGATATTTTAGAGGCCATATATTGCAATATCATCCTCCCCCCGCCCCTCTGAACATTATTATGTGAAAATGGGAGGGGGGGGTGGACAGTTGTCCCTGACTCTATCTTCTTTGGATTAGAGCTGAGCAACCCAACCAGAATTTCCAGCGCTCATTCTATCCCCAGACGTAGCATATTCTATTTTATAGAGAAGTAAACCATTTGAGAGATAACGTTTGTGAAATGAGAGAAAAATAAACTCATGTATATAGTAGTGCAAAAAGGCAGAACATCGTGCAGCCCAACTGGCACACAGTGATAACAAGATCAAGTAGTCTAGCAGAGGCACACAGCAGAATTTTGAGACCTGATTATTACCAGCTCTATTAGGGTGATAAAAGCGTATTAATAATTTCCAGTTAAACTGAGTTGACAGAGGAAAGAACTTTTACTGATTTGGTAAATGGGGACTGGAAATGGGAAAAACAGCTGAACCAGAATGCCTGAGGCATCTAACACCACATTAGAGAGGTAGTAGTTCATATGTGATGGCTTCAGAATGAATCATGTGCAAAGAGCTAATGGATACAAAGTAAGCCAAAGATTAATGATAGTTATTTTGACAACTCTCTAAGAATGGGATAGTTAACAAATGATAGATTGCTTCAACTATGCCAAATTTAATTCAGTTGTTTAATGGATAGTTCACACATGCAGGTTCCTTGTTCATTGACTATAGCATCAAGTCGTGACCTGTATATGTGAACGAGCAATCACATAATATTGAGGACAGCACAGGGGTTTCTCTGTTGTGGCATCCTGTCTTTGGAATTCTCCTGCCAAAACGGTTCACCTGGTTCTGTCCTTGACTAAATCCACACAGAGTTAAGCTTGCTCCTGGCAACTGATTTTTGATTGCATGTTTTATGTTGTATTTATTTTAAGTTGCCCAGAGAACGTTATGTTATGGGTTGGCCTAAATAAAGACATAAATATTGCCTACACTGACTGGAAGCCCCTTTCCTGAGTTTCAGACAGGATTCTCTCTCAGCCTTTCCTGGAAATGCCAAAGATTGATCCTAGGATCTTTGGCAAAGCATTGAGGTACAACTGGGATTCATTAGAATGAAAGGAGATTTACATTGGTTAGACTACATCCATTAAAAAAAAATACCTGTAATAACAAATGTCATCTGATCTTTGTTGTGAAATAGTCTTTGTTTTCCCCCTCTCCAAAATAAAACAAAAAACAACTGACTACACAGGACTGTGACAATGTGCAGTCTGCATTTTGTTAGTCTGCATTTTATTCAGACAAAAGTGCTGGCAGAAAAACTAATACAATAATCCCTACATCTGAATGCAGGATCCTTAATAACAGTTATGGAAAGTGAATTATCACAGTTGAGCCCCAATGAAATACCATACATAAATTTTCTTACCTTTAATTTCATTTGATGCATTTCCAGGTGAGATTTCCTTCTCAGTAGAGAAGCATCCACTGTGGGCTGCTAGAGTCCTAAGGAAAAGTATACAAACATGGATGTTAGACATAATCTCATTAGCTGCTCATTTAGGTCCAGAGATGTTACTCAAGAAGCCCATTCTTGCTGACTCAGCTGTTAAAAGAGTGGGTGGGGGTGGGGCAGGAGCTGTAGACAGGCTCTCCCAAATTCTTGCAAATTTTGCAGATGGGATTAAAATTCTATTCCATCAGAATTCAGTCTGTACTATCAAATTGGATCTGACACAACAGCTGCCCCCCAAAATAAGACCTTTTTTTGCAGAAGAAAAGTATTAGGGAAGCCATTTCTTGATGTGATGTTGTATAATAGGGTTGCCATATTTCAGAAATTGAAAATCTGGACTAAACACTTGTTGGCCTTTTTTGGGAGGAGGGGGACCAAAGTTGTTGAGCTCTTTTTGCAAAACCTCCAGAGAAAAAAAAAATATTGGCTACTTTTAAGGAGATCGGCAAAAAACCCCACTTACAACATGGGTCGCCATATATCTGGGCTTTCCCCAGACATTTAGAACAGACATAACAAATTCCACCTGGACACCATTTTAGGGATCAAAATACCAGCTATGTGTGGGATTCTCCAGATGTATGGCAGCCCTATGTATAACCTCCCCACAAACTTTGTGTCAACGCATCAGGATGAATGCTCATGAAGCAGGTCACCTGGAAACAATATAACAAACTGCATAATTCATTAAAGGCTCATAATTTTGCTTTAAAGTAACAAATGTTACTCTGGTGTTCATTGCTATTTTGCACATTGCAATGAGATGACATTTAGGGGCAAGCATATAGAATAATGGGTGGCGCTGTGGTCTAACCCACAGAGCCTAGGCCCTAGGGCTTGCCGATCAGAAGGTTCAAATCCCAACGACGGAGTGAGCTCCCGTTGTTTGGTCCCAGCTTCTGCCCTCCTAGCACGGAAACACCGTTTACCTTCCCACTGGAGTGGTACCTATTTATCAACTTGCACTTTGATGTGCTTAAACGGTGTTTCCGTGCGCTGCTCTGGTTCACCAGGAGCAGCTCAGTCATGCTGGCCACATGACCTGGAAGCTGTACACCAGCTCCGTTGGCCAGTAAAGCGAGATGAGTGCAGCAACCTCAGAGTTGTCTGTGACTGGACCTAATGGTCAGGGGTACTTTACCTTTACCTTTATATAGAATAACTAGGGTGAAGAGCCATAAAATCAGATATCCAGAATACCCTAGTGCTGAGATGCAAAGGCAGGAAATCTAACAGGGCATGTGACTAGGGGCTTTGGGACCACTCCACAGAAAGACACCCTTTGCACCACAGAGCTTTAGGGTCTCTCTGCATGTAGGCAGCAATTCTATTTTCAGCAGTCCTGAATAGTTGTGCCTTGCAACTGAAGAAACCAAAAGTATGGGGCAGAGGGGCAAGGTGGGCTCTATCAATCTATCCCCGGAAAAGTACACCAAGACAAAGTCTCTGAGAGGGATGGTAAGAAAATACATGTCTCCTTCCTGTCCTACTGAGGTTTAGGGGCTGCTTTGGTTGCTTCCACATGGATGGAGACATTAGATCAGGGCTTTTTTTGGTTCTTGACAGCCTCCATCCTATTCTGCATCTGGGTGCTTCTCTCTGCTGCCCAACCCAGCCTGCAAGAGGATACAGTATTTTATTCTTGAATCTGAAGTCATTGCCCTCCTTTCCCAGTCTATTTGATGAGCCCCCCTCCCTGCTGCTGTCAACTGTCCCACATTGCTTCTTAATGGCAATGCAGCACAGCTACCATGGGAGAACCTTAGTTTGTTTGCCAGTGAGAGCGCTGGCTTAAAGGCAACTTTTATCCTGCATTCCTTCTGCCTGAATGAGTCGGACAGTGTCACATAAGACGAGCCAGCTGCTGGCCAACTATGCTGTGCACAAAAAACAAGAAACAGTGATTTGGGCCACAAACCTCAGCAGCAGATGTTTAACACAATATTTATCAAACTTACTAGTTTTTTAAAAAAATACATTCCATGAATACCTGCTACCTGCATGTCTGGCATACAGCTGTTGCTAGATGGAAAATGAATCAAAGCAAAAAGATGCAATGATACAGTTGATGAACTTAATGGGGGAAGGAAAGGTGCAGCACAAACCATTGAAATGGGATGGATGGCCATATAATGATCAATTGGGATGAGCCCATTTGATCATTATATGAACACCCTACTGGTAAACCGCTGTTTAGGTGGGGGAATTGAAATCCAATTAAATGGTCTGCACAGAAGACAGGAGTCTGCTCCAAGATGGGCCATGGAAGGGTAGCAACACCTACAAAATTCCTGACACCTCCTTCCTATGTGATAGTTACTGATAGGCTTGATTAAGGATTAGTCTTTTCTGTAGTTGTGAAATTAGGCCATCTGTTCATCTGCATTATTATATCCCGTGAAGAAGGCAGCAAGCAATGAAACCATGCTTGTTCCAGCCTTATCATCTTGCTCATCCAGAGCCAAATGGTGAATGTCCACAGCTTTGCAGTGGACCGTGTTCACTGCAGAAGCACATAAGAAGATGCCAAAGGCAAGCAGCTGATATTCTCAGATTCCAGCTGCCCAGGCTGGCAAATGCCCCAATGAACACTGCCATATCATGAATGAACAATGCATGGAGTGAAGAGAAACAGTGTGTAGCCTCTTCAGAATCCAGCAGTATAACTTTGAAGCCCTAGAATCTGAATTTTTGAAACAGTCAACACACAATATTCCAAACCACTACCTTGAAAATGTTTACAAAAATATAAGGTCTTAAGCATGCCTGTAAAGTATCAAATGACAAAGCTAAGTAAAGGGTTTGGGCTTCAAAAATGCTTTAAGTCTCCTACTGTGAAAATTGAACTTCTAGGTCATCTGAGCGTTGCAAAGAAGAATAATGATGAAATTCAGACTTGGTTAGTTAAATGCATGCCATCCAATGTTTAACATTAATGGTAGCCCTAAGCTGTTATTCTGTATTATTTATAGTAAGGGACAGCAAGAGAAAGAATAAAATATGCAGTCTGGACTCCGCCACTCAGTTCAAAAATGAATTATTAGACAGTTTTCCCCAAACCATCATATTGACTGAAATGTGATGGAGATAATAGATATGCAGCATGATTCTAAGCATTTGCACTCAGATGTAAGTCACACCAAGTTCACTTGGACATATTCTCAGGTACATGATCTGGAGCTGCCATCAGGGCAGAAGCTCAGCAGAATGAGCAGAATGTCCCTCAAATGCAGCATGGCATTTTAAAGTGTTATCTAAAGGGGGAGTAGCATAAGTCCATCAAGCCCAACAACTAAGACAGGCATGGGAAACCTTTGACACTCCAGTTGTTGCTGAACTCCAGCTTCGATCACCCCTGGCCATTGGCCATGTTTGCAGGGGTTAATGGGGGTTGGAGTCCAGCAACACCTTGGGGCTAGGCACAAGCTCCTCACATCTGACCTAAAACTACATGGGTACATGTGCAAAGGATTTCAGCCTTAACCCTAGTACTCCAGTTGGAGAACAGCCTTTACCAAAGGCGCAATGGGCTTTGAAGACACTCAAACTCAGGACGCAAGGGAGAAACGTGCTAAGAGGAAGGCACGCTTGGCAAATCCACACCGTGATCAGCTCCCACCCGGAAACCAATGTCTCCACTGTGGAAGGACGTGCGGATCCAGAATTGGCCTCCACAGTCACTTACAGACTCATTGTTAAAACCATGTTTATGGAAGACAATCTTACTCGGCTATGAGTGATTGCCAAAGAAGAAGAAAAAACAGGAATGAATCCTGTGCTCCTTAGCATCTATGCAGATTATATCTCTATGTGAAGCCCACTGAAATCAATATAGCTGCTCTTTCTTTGCTTCAAAGAAAGAGAGAACTCTGCTTACAGAGTTATTTAAGAGAACAAATAATTGGCCACTGCTTTCTTAATATCTTCAAATCATATAATTTTTGTATGTTTCATTCGTATTTATGAGTATTTCTTGAAAATACATATAATTTCCCCAGAAGTATGTGTGTGAAACCACAAATGAAAGCTGTGTGTGAGAGAGAGAATAGAAAAAGCCATCATTTACATTTTGAAAAATGGCAATTATTTGAAACAAATTAGTTTATAGCAAAATGTCAGGATATCTAGTTTTCAAGCCTGTCCAAGAAAACCATATGTCATGTTCAACTGTGCTGATCACCACATTTTAATCTCAGAAAATGGGAAGAGGCAGAAAAGACAAGAAAATCCCAACCTAGAATCAATACATTCCTCAAGACCTTTAAGTATATCTCAAGCCTGGTGCTTTTCTTTAAAAGCACAATAACCTCCTAAGCAGGATGAGCTGTCTGTGGAAAATGTTTTGCTAGAAATATATGCAGTTAATGCTATCTAGAGTAAGATATCAAGTACATGACCCCTTGCCTAAAAGGGTCCATCTGATATTTCTGTTGTTGCCTAGACTTCAGCAGCCTGTCTGTTATTACAACTTGCAGCTGAAGATCAGCTCAGAGCCCTTTCAGAGGCCAACACAGGCCATTTTGACATGGATGTTCCTTCTTAGCCCAAAGTCTTTCCTCCTGCTCCTATGCAACACAAGTTAAAGCACATTTCCCCACTGGATCCACCATCCATTGTTAATATTTTATCACCATATTAAATATGTGGCATGATTTCAGTTTTCTGTACTGCTGCAAAACTTTAGGCTCCCTTGAATGTGCTGGTACTTCCCTCTTCTTTTTCCACGACCCAAATTTTGGCTCCTTACCTAGTAGGGGAAGTCATCACTTGAGTTCACTTTTAGAGGGAGAGATCGATCTGATACAGCATTTCACCCACAGGCAAAAGCTGTGGTGACAACTATGAGATTGTGGTATTATGGGGCTCAGTTGCAGGCACCTCCAATGGATTTGCCAAGAAAGGCACCTGAGAGTTACCGTGCTGCTCTCAAAGTTCCAGTTTTCATAAGAATAAATTTGGTGTAGCAGTTAACAGTGTCAGACTAGGACCTGGGAGACCAGGGTTCAAATTCCCACTCAGTCGTGAAACTTCTTGGATAGCCATGGGCCAGTCACTGCCTCTCAGCCTAACGTGTCCCACAGAGTTATTGTGGGGATCAAATGTGGAAGAGGCGAAGCTTGCACACCACCTTGAGCTCCTTGGAGAAAAAGTGGAATATAAATGCAATAGGTAAAGGGTAAAGGGACCCCTGACCGTAAGGTCCAGTCGCGGACGACTCTGGGGTTGTGGCGCTCATCTCACTTTATTGGCCGAGGGAGCCGGCGTACAGCTTCCGGGTCATGTGGCCAGCACGACTAAGCCACTTCTGGCGAACCAGAGCAGCACACGGAAACGCCGTTTACCTTCCCGCCGGAGCAGTACCTATTTATCTACTTGCACTTTGACGTGCTTTCGAACTGCTAGGTTGGCAGGAGCAGAGACCGAGCAACAGGAGCTCACCCCATTGCAGGGATTCGGACCGCTGACCTTCTGATCAGCAAGTCCTAGGCTCTGGGGTTTAACCCACAGCGCCACCCGCGTCCCATAAATGCAATAAATACACATAAATCAATCAATCAGATAACTTTGAAACTAACCCCTTTCCAAATAATTCCTTGTTTGCTTGCCATGTTCCACCTTTGGTGCATGAGTTTTACCTTGATTTATACCATTTACCTTACAATGTTAACATTCAGAATTTATACCTTCTTCACACACGGCCTCCCTGTTAGCAGCGGACGAAGCACCGATATTCAAGACACAATGTAGTAAAAACTACACAGGAGGAGAAATAATGTGCTCCTTTGGGAAACCTTCAACAGTATAATGAAAGTAAGCTCTAAATGCAAAGTCTGGTGATATTTGACATCCCAAAGGAATATTTGACCTTGGCTTAAAAACTTCTTGTTGGATGTTATGTTTGGTTCATGGCTTGAATGTTACCTGGAAAATCCATTATTGGGAAGTTGTTGCTTTTGCTTCATTTCCCCAAATCATCCAGTCTAGCAACCAGAAAGTTTTCCCTGTGGAGATGGTCTTCTGCAACCCAATGGAAATATTTCTTGTATGTTTTCACCGGTGCTGTGCATTCCTTCCACTGTTACTGCAGTTCCTTTAATATTCTTTGCGCCTAATCAAATACATCATGTGGATGAGGTGCTTTCAGAATTGTCCTCATCTACATCTCTCCCTAGATTCTGCGTTCCAAATTACTTGCCCTTTTTTTCTAAAGTGGAAGCAATACATTGTTCTATTTTTAAAATAAAAACAATCTATATGTTGTATAGTTTGTACAGCTTTCATTTCCTCTATTTATTTTTGCATTTTCCTGATTCTACACTAAGGTCTTACACACTGATAAAATGCAAACAAAGCAAAAAAAACCAAAACCCCAATCCTAATGTGATTGCATGGTGCCCCCTACTGGGTGCCAGACTTGGAGCTTCTTCTGTCTGACCTATTTGTTCTAACAATAGAACAATGCTCCCATAATCTTAGATATATTGTGTGGTGTGTGTGTTAAAATCCACCCATATTTTCCTCCCTCTTAGCGCCGGCTCTCGGCAATGAAGCAAAGGCTTGCAGGTATAACCACAGATCACATGCATAAGTACAACTAGATACTTCTGTAGCACCCTGCTTGTGGTTAACGCTTAGCTGGAATGAAATATTCAATGCAGCAATAGAGAAATTAAAATATTAATTTATTTGTCAGACAAATAAATGATAGGCACAGTGGTATATGGTTACCAAAGCTCTGCCTGCCCTCCAGCCCTGATGGCCAGCACTTATATTTCCTCAACCCAGCCCCCTTGCTCCTCCTTTGGCTGCCTCTGTCCAATCAGCCTGGTTGAAATTCCTATTGGCTGTTTGCTAGAACCAATCATAAAAGATACACCCATTTCCTATTACCTTTTATGGGAGACAAAGAGCTATATTTCCTTCTATCCATAAATGGCAGACAAGTAGCCATAAATCTTACATTTGCCTCAACAAGGCACCTTAATTACCAGATCACCTTTTGCCCCTTTTGCCCTGTTGCCCCTACATTCCAAAACAAATGGCTAAAACAGATGGCTTGTGGTATTAAGTTCTATCTAAACAGAGATCTTACTATTTACCAACTCTTAATTAGTGTTTTTGCAGCTTGATTGTATTCTGTAATATGTAGGGTCAGTGTAACCTTTGCTCCCAGCCTGTATTTCCCTTTTACAGCCTTGAGAAACCTGTCTCCTGCTACTACTATAAATCAGGGGGGCCCTTGTCCAGGAGGATAAACAACTGCCAAAGTCCTTAGCCAGCTGGTTTTCTGCCTGGCATGAAACATTTGCAAATCTTTAAGCTCATTTTAAAATACAGGCCTTGATCAGATGTCTCACTTCTTCTACAGTTTTTTAACAGTTCACACTAGTGTGTGTACCTTTCAGGGGCTAGATGAACATTATCCACCATGGATGGATGTGGATGGGAAACACTGATACTAATTCTGAGGGTGTTTCAGAGATTTCTGCATTACTCCATATGTCCTTAAGATGTCTGGTCACTTAAACCAAGCCAAAGCCATATCTTGTATGGTGTTTGAGGTGATACAATTTGATTCTGAGCAGGCCATGTATAATGACTAGAGCACCAAGAGACTCTGGAATACTGCAGAGACCTGTGGGTTGCCCTTTCATAATCTTGAATGTCTTTACATACATTAGAAAGAGTGGAGGACACTCTAAGAATCTATACTAGACCAAAGCATGTATGGGAACCAACTAAAATGTCACAAAAAATGTGGCATGCTTTCGTGATCTCCACAACTCTTAAATCAAGCAAGATGTGACAGAAAGAAAGGGGTTGGAGGGATGAGGACTAAGTTAGGTTGGATGTTGTGGCAATGAGGTCATCTTGTAGCCTCAGTTCCAAGATAGAGATTGCAAGCTAGATAAGTCCTCCTCAGGCTCTACAGAGAAACAAAACTCTGCCTTATAACCCAATTTTATTTATTATTTATTTATTTGTAAGTGAAGTTTTGATTTCTCAGTGATGGGGAGCGGCCATTACTTCTTTGTTCCAGAATCCTATGTGTGGTGCCTGATATCTGTATCACCTTGGAGGGACTTATGCAGCCTGTAATGTCAACCCTCGAACTCCTTCTTGACCATTTCTTGAGCGGTTGGGGTATCTAGTCCTACCCACATGCTTCTCTGAATTGCAACTGTTCTGTCTTGGCTCATGCCAGTTAGTTGTAAGACTCCCAAAGTATTGGTTTGATAAGCTTTTCTGTTTTATGCATTCTCAAAAGATGACAGAACTGCTGCTTTCATGGAATTCTCAGAAAGAAATATCATAATATTGTCAAAGGTTTGCTAAAATGTTTACTAACCATTCTAAATGTCAACCGATTTTTTTCCAGTGCATGAATTTTTAAACATGCTTAAAGTATTCTATTTGTACTAATTAACACTGAAATCTTCATCTGAACTTCAAAAAATGATCGCAGCACAAATCCAGTAATTTAATTATCAGAGGACTTTCCCTCAAACTAGACAGATATTTGGAATGTGGCCTATGTAGGAATATGTATCACATTTTACTAGTTTATTTTCTTGGTGATTATTTTTTCAAGACTCCACATTTTTTATATCTAACTTATTCATAGCCTCCCCTCCCTATAAAGGGTTGATTTTTTGCCATGCTGTGGAATAAGCTCAAATTTGTTCTGAAGCATAAAAGAGGAGCTTAGGCCACAGAAAAGGAGCATTAACATTTATATGTCGATATTGCTGATTGTTATTGAAAATCACTTCATTAAATTGTAGTACAGAGGAATGAAGGACATCTTGTAGAAATGAAAATGGTTGCAGATTTAATTAAAACATTAAATTATTGTTGCAATAAAGGTCATAATCATAAAATGTAATTGAAGGGAGTACATTAGCACATACCCTAAGGAATCTTTTCTATTTCAATATATATATTACATATTTGACATTTAAGAAAGGAAATGGATACCATTTTATCTGGATGGATGAACTAAGATTATAAGAATAGCTAGACATAGCACAATTCAATTAAAACAAAGAGGATTCCTGTGTTGGTGCAACATACTATTTTTATATCTCCAAATGAGAACATTCAGCCAGTGAGTTATTGAATGTTACAGGACTGTACAGAGTCTGAAGTTCTGTATATAGCACACCTAGAGTTTCTCTTCCTGGCAAAAATGTTTCTTATAAAACTGATTTAAAAGATTATTATGGACAGGTTCCATAATGTTGTTGTTATTTAGTTGTTTAGTCGTGTCCGACTCTTTGTGACCCCATGGACCAGAGCACGCCAGGCACTTCTGTCTTCCACTGTCTCCCGCAGTTTGGTCAGACTCATGTTTGTAGCTTCGAGAACACTGTCCAACCATCTCGTCCTCTGTCGTCTCCTTCTCCTTGTACTCTCCATCTTTCCCAACATCAGGGTCTTTTCCAAGGAGTCTTCTCTTCTCATGAGGTGGCCAAAGTATTGGAGCCTCAGCTTCACGATCTGTCCTTCCAATGAGCACTCAGGGCTGTTTTCCTTAAGAATGGATGCATTTGATCTTATTGCAGTCCATGGGACTCTCAAGAGTCTCCTCCAGCACCATAATTCAAAAGCATCAATTCTTCGGTGATCAGCCTTCTTTATGGTCCAGCTCTCACTTCCATACATCACTACTGGGAAAACCATGGCTTTAACTATACGGACCTTTGTTGGCAAGGTGATGTCTCTGCTTTTTAAGATGCTGTCTAGGTTTGCCATCGCCTTTCTCCCAAGGAGCAGGCGTCTTTTAATTTCGTGACTGCTGTCACCATCTGCAGTGATCATGGAGCCCAAGAAAGTAAAATCTCTCACTTGCCTCCATTTCTTCCCCTTCTATTTGCCAGGAGGTGATGGGCCCAGTGGCCATGATCTTCGTTTTTTTAATGTTGAGCTTCAGACCATATTTTGCGCTCTCCTCTTTCACCCTCATTAAAAGGTTCTTTAATTCCTCCTCACTTTCTGCCATCAAGGTTGTGTCATCTGCATATCTGAGGTTGTTGATATTTCTTCCGGCAATCTTAATTCCGGCTTGGGATTCATCTAGCCCAGCCTTTCGCATGATGAATTCTGCATATAAGTTAAATAAGCAGGGAGACAATATACAGCCTTGCCATACTCCTTTTCCAATTTTGAACCAATCAGTTGTTCCATATCTAGTTCTAATTGTAGCTTCTTGTCCCACATAGAGATGTCTCAGGAGACAGATGAGGTGATCAGGCACTCCCATTTCTTTAAGAACTTGCCATAGTTTGCTGTGGTCGACACAGTCAAAGGCTTTTGCATAGTCAATGAAGCAAAAGTAGATGTCTTTCTGGAACTCTCTAGCTTTCTCCATAATCCAGCGCATGTTTGCAATTTGGTCTCTGGTTCCTCTGCCTCTTCTAAATCCAGCTTGCACTGCTGGGAGTTCTCGGTCCATATACTGCTTGAGCCTTCCTTGTAGAATTTTAAGCATAACCTTGCTAGCGTATGAAATGAGTGCAATTTTGCGGTAGTTGGAGCATTATTTGGCGCTGCCCTTCTTTGGGATTGGGATGTAGACTGATCTTCCCCAATAATACCATAATACCAATGCATAAAATGTACTTGTATACATGTTTCTGGCCTGAATAGCCATTTTCAACTGTTTAAACATGATTCAATGAATGAGTAGGGGAAGCCATTGCTGCAGTAGACTTCCTTGCCTTCAGATGCTTCAACGCATGGACCTAGGGACAAGGAGAACCTGATATCTCAATGCATTCTATGTGCAGCTTAGGTTGATACTTTGCTTCAGGGGTGATGAACCAGTTGTCATCCAGATATTGTGGGACTCCAGTTCCCATCAGTCCCATTAGAGTGACTAATGGTCAGGGATGATAAGTGTTGTAGTCCAAAACATATGATGGGCCACAGATTCCCTCCTCCTGCTTCGCCCTTTTCATCATGCCCTTTCTTAATCAGAATTGTTCACTAAAGAGTAAAGAAATATTTATCTGAAGTTTAAACTTCAGATAACAGACTTGGACAACATCCCGGATTGGAATGGAGTCAAAGGAAGCTGCGCTGGTAAAAAGGCAGTTGGAAAAATATATATACACAAATAAAGCTGGATTTGTGGAGATATGCTTCAGAGGTCCAGACTGTGGGGAGCTCCGAAAAATCAATAATTATAATTTGGATTATAATTTGGTCTTTTTTATTTTAGTTTTTTATTTTAATTGATTATGATTGGATAATCATAATCTTTGATGCTTTTGAATTATGGTGCTGGAGGAGACTCTTGAGAGTCCCATGGACTGCAAGAAGATCAAACGTATCCATTCTGAAGGAAACTAGCCCTGAGTGCTCACTGGAAGGACAGATCCTGAAGCTGAGGCTCCAATACTTTGGCCACCTCATGAGAAGAGAAGACACCTGGAAAAGACTGTGATGTTGGGAAAGATGGAGGGCACAAGGAGAAGGGGATGACAGAGGACGAGATGGTTGGACAGTGTTCTCGAAGCTACAAACATGAGTTTGACCAAACTGTGGGAGGCAGTGGAAGACAGGAGTGCCTGGCGCGCTCTGGTCCATGGGGTCACGAAGAGTCGGACATGACTAAACGACTTAACAACAACATATTAATTGGATGTTTTTATTGGAAAATCAATAAAAATGATTTTTAAAAAGAGTAAAGAATATTTAAAGTTGTTTATCAATAATTCTGTATTGACACGAGAGAGTTACTGCAGTCATCCAATAGTTTTCAAATCTTTGTACATATTGTTGTCCATGTGTGGCCATTTATCCCAAAGCTTCCTTACATTTGATTCAAATATATATTGTTTGGATCCACAAACTCTTGGACAAGTTTTGTGGGGAGGATGAAAAACAGACTGAATGCCTTTGAGAAAACACATGGAAAGGTATGACCATGTGTTTGTCAGCACACATTTTCAATGTCGTTCTCATTTTGCTGCATGATCCCATCCACAGTTAGCACATTTCATTGATGTACAGATGACAATTTTCCACTGTAATGTGCATCAGTTTGCATGACTTCATTTTTTGGGGTGGGGTGGGGGAGGAGAAGCCCATCTGCACAGAAGTGATCCGGAAAAGCAAGGATATCCAAGGATATCCATTATGAGGCCTTTCAATGAATCGTCAAGAGCACATTCGGAGTATATTCAAGAAGCAAAGCAGAAAACTTGGCAGAAATGAGAGGGCAGATTTTTCACATTTCCTAATCGAGACATATAGAGATTGGGGTCTCAATCTTAGGTATAATTAGAACTTCTTGTTCTGTTTCCTTTGCCAGCAGTAGGGAGGAAAGAAACATGACAACAGTTGCCAGGAAACAATGAGCACAAAAATCACAAAGAACTGCTTCATCTAGGCATTTAAATTGGCACACAGTAGGACAGAATGGCAACGCAGCTCATCGCATAGGGAAAGAGACAAAGGCTTCCTTGCATCTGTTAGTAAAACTGCATGAGGATCGGTATTGCTACACCTTATCGTAATCATTCTCCTTGGCACTGATCCATACATTAAGGTGCTCAGAGATAATTTAATCCCAGTTGTGGCTGGTGGGGCACCCTTGCTCTGCCAGCTTCAAAACACAGAGGCACTGCTGCCATTACTGAAAGGAGAAAGGGAGGGGTGAAATATGGGGAGCTCGTCGCTTTGGCAGAGCCAATGCGATGCTCCCACAGACATGTGCTTCATTGGGAGGAGCTCCCTACACCCCACACCTTTCCCCATTGCTTTTGGTGAATGGAAGAAATGGCTGAATTTGAATTCTGACAGAGGAAGGATGCTCCACCTACACAACAGCTCTAGCTGCTACTGAGGAATTCCAAAGCTCATCAGTAAACTATTTATTTCCTATACCACGTGGAAGATGGAGCAAACTTTCTGATAATGTAGAAGACCCAAACCAATGGTTGTTGTTATCTCTGGATTCACAGGGAAGCGTGACATTGTAGAGGAAGTAACAAAGAAAGTCAAAAGGAAGAAAGGTGGTTTGTACTTTAAGCGGTCCTGCATGCTTAGCAATTTGAAGGCACATGAATTTGGAAATCTTTGAGAATGCAGGTTGCATTTTCTAAACTCATAAATGAAATTTGTTTGGCAGCTTTGTAACCAAATATCCTGACCCTTTAATGTGGGAATCACAGTCATATATTGGCCTGCAAAGCTTAAGGTACAATTCAAATGCAATATAGAATCAGTTTGCAAAAATATTTTTGTGACCTTGACGATTTCATGTATAAACTGGGAAATAGACTTCAGTACTGAAAATGTGTTTACAGTGATAAAGAAGAGTCAAGAGGTTGTTTCTTTCTGGACTGATGTTCCTGTGTGCAAATTCATTTGCACTCTGCAGTTAAACATCTTTTTCAAATGAACACTGCATAGCTATTTAGTCAGAGTGTCTCCAATAAAAATTCATTGGATTGCATTTTAAAAACACAGCAGAATATCAAATTACTGCTGTTGCGGGAGTACTTGAATGAAGGTTTGGAGATTAGGCGAGAGGTCATTATGTTTTTATAGCACCTAGCTTTGTGGTGTTACATGCTATTGTATCACTTCAAGAATAATCCTGTTACAAGTGTTAAAGGGAGCAAATGCACTCCATCTTCTGGAGAAGGGTAATGAGGTAGGCTCCATGTGCAAAATAAGAACCAGACAGCACATTTCCTTCTATAATTCAATTTCTTTAGGAGAATGTTTTTTGTGTATGCACACACGCACATACTTTTAAAAACAGAAAACAGAATTTATATTCCAATGACATTCTCATGCCCCTTAAAATAAAATGTTTCCCATGCTGTTGGCATTAAAATTAGGCCTCCTAAATGTTAGGAGAATAGTGTGATGACATTTCTGTTCATTTTAACTCTCCTTCTGATATTTCTGTTTCTTCTGCACATATGACATGTGCAAGGGATGGGTCAAACTGGCTTCGTCATGAACTGGTACAGTTCCAAGCAGAGAACAACATCAAAATGGGAGATTTCTCAGGGGACAAACAACTACTCCTTCACTCTCTCCCCTGTGACCTGGTGGTGGTTAAAATGGAGTATTAAAAGGTGTGCACAGACAAGGAGTAGATCTACTATGAAACTCATGAAGCTTAAGGGCCCTCAATCCTGGAGGGGCCTCAGAAGCGACTTCAGTCCATACTGCTTTTTTAAAAAAAGTCCAGCAGACCCAATTGGAGCCAGACAATTGAAATTGATTAATTATTTGTTGTATATATTTGATTAATCCCAATGCTTGAGAGTCGGTAGCACAGATGCTGTAATGGTGTGGTGATCTGTTGTGGAAGGACACCATGGAAAAAGGTAACAACAGTTAGCCAGCACTCATTGCTGATTGTGATGGAGCCCCCAACACAGTTCAAGCTTGTAGGTCCACCACTGGTGCAGACACCCAAAAATAGTTTTGGTAGTAATTAATTCCTCCTGCCCCCATTCACCCAATAGGCAAAATAGCAAACCACATGGTTTCCCGACATAGTGTTGTGAAAGGAAAGAGCCCTTTTAGCTCAGCCCTACACACACACACACACACACACAAAAGCTCCTTCTGAAGTAGAATGGGTTGCAATTGGGAAGAGAGCCTTCTTGTAGTGACGTTCTATTGGTAGAACTTTCTCACAACTGAGTCCCACCTGGCATTCACTTTGATACCATTTCAGCACCAAATGAAGACCTTTTTATTTTCCCAGTGCTAATGTTCTATGTTATTTTGATCTCCTGTGTTGTCTTGCATATAGTTGGACTGATAGTCTTGAATATTGATTTGTTATTATCATTGGTAAATGCATTTATTTAAAGGTTTCCTTATTTATGCCTCCTTAAAGATGTAGATTTATATAAATTCATTTACTGATATTAATAAATAGTAATTATAATAACACTCAGTGGAAAAATATATTAAATAGAATTGGCTGTAAGGAATTTTAGCATAGTTGCCAGAGCAAACCAAACTATAAGAAGCCAGCATAATTTATGCCAGGTTAAATTATGCTGTTGCAATACACCTCTATTCCAAATTACAGTGTAATTTACAGCTAATCCAGTGGAGCCTCTGGAGTGGCATGGAATGGGACGCAAAAGTGCTTTCCCACTCATGTAAGACATTTCTGAGTCAGGGTGATCAACACTGCAATTCTAGACATACCTACTCAGAAGTAAGCTCCATTATTTTCCATGAGGCATGTTCCCAGATAAGTGTGTATAGGATTTCAAGCTTCAATCCTTTATCATAGTTAACTGAATTGAACTCAGTGGAATTTACCTCTAAGTAGAGACACATAGGTCTGCATTGTTAAGCTTCTTAACTGTGCACAGGATTGCAGGCAGGATGCAGAAAATATTTATCTCCTTCCCACTGCAACCCAAGATACTCAGACAATTGTTTCTAACACTGAACAATGGAAAGTCATGAATATGTGTGTATATCAGTGGAAAGTTATGAATGAAAAGTAGTGGTTGTTTTGGTTCTTTTGCCTCGATGAGGTAGCTGGGTGCCAGGTACGTTTTGTATTAGGCAGGACTAGATTTATAAATTGCAGCTTGGCATTCATAAAAGGGACAATCACAATAGAAAAATAGTAAGGTGTCATTTATCCCGAGAAAATACGGTGTTCCCAGCCTGCTGCTTTATTCAAGGTGCTGCACTTTCATGGGTAGGAGCACACAGCATACATAATGATTTTCTGCCTGTTAAACAAAGTGGAAAGTAGTTTACATTATGTCAACATTTCCCTCAGGGTTTACATCAATACAGTTATTATAGAGAGACTGATTGTGGATTGCTCTGAAAACAGATGATCTCTTAACTTTTCTTATTGACCCATATTACACTGTCAACATAAGTACAGAGTTTCCACTTGGGTTTTTTAATATTAATTTTAACCCATTGGTTTTTTCTTTTTAAAAAAAAGACAGGACCACTGCTATCCATGCCCAACTATTCCCTTCTGAATGGCATCCTTGCTGCATAGTTCTAAATCCAACATCTATGCCTATCTATCTATGAAATGAGCATGCATTCCATGAATGCATAGATAGCCTACAAATTATTATCAGTTTTCTTATTTTCTCTTTCAGAGATGAAAACCAATAGCCAATCCACCAGTAGGGCTAGGGCAAGACATTAACACCACTAACATCAGCCAAACCTCACACTTCAACATAGGGTCCACTGTTGAAAGGGAAGAATGTTCCGGCATTCAGGTCCTATTTGCATGCTTTGGTTGGCCATTGTGAGAACAAAACACTAGACTAGATGGTCCACTGGCCTGTTTCAGCAGGGTTTTCTTATGTTTTTGTGTTCACTGCTGATCCTCTTATTGTTCCTCTTGTCATTGCCAACTGCTCATCTGCTCTGACCCAGAGGGAGAGTATCGGCAAGCAATGGGAGTGAGCAGAAAGATCAACAGCTATGCTGCTTGCTCACTTAGCTGCCTTTATCTCTGGGCAACAGGAGGGATGGGACCCAGAGGCAGAGAATGGAAGGGAGACAGCAAGAGCAACTGAGGGAATACAGGCAGAAGGAAGGGGACCTGTTCAATGTATCTTGCCCATCCTCCCACCATATCACCATCAAACCTGGAGTTGGCACTGTTTAATGGAAAGTGTTCTTGCGCAAAATCCCATTGATAAGTAAGCTATTTCCTCCCCCTCTCCAAATCTTCAAATTACCTCAGGAATTTTTTTTCAAGTTTTTTTCTCATTTTTTCCCTTCAGAAAATTCATCTGAGAAGTGATTTCATCTTTACTAGAAAACAACAACCCTTTAAAAAAGAGCACATTTTCTTCTCCAAAATAATATTTCAACCCTGCTTTTGAGGGACACAGCCATTAGTCCTACATGTTAATACCGCATTACAATATCTCACCATTTCAGATTTTACTTTAGCTTTCCAAATTCATCTGAAAGACAATTTGACCTTTCGGTTTAATGAGTTTCAAAATTAGTCTTAAGAATTTGAATGTAGCTATCCACACTTGGGTGTCTTCCATGCAAACAAAACAAGATGAGCCAAGAAAAAGCATATGGTGTACTAGAGAAATAGGTTAAAATGTCACATTGAACTAGCTGTAATGGATAATTGAAAGGGAAAACCTATTTGACATATGGCAATCCTGAAAAAGCAGCTCAGTAAATATGTCCAGAGATTTATGATCAGCATGTGAGTTTTGATTTCTTTCCTTAGTGTCAAGTATGCTATGGAAATGCTCGTTGAAATTTGAAAGATATCCTGACCTTCTAAAACTGGATATTATATGTTGTGTATATTCATATGGAGACACAAATTTACAATTTAGGTGCAAAATAAAATATTATAATAATAAAAATAGTGGTGGTGGAGGTGGTGGTGACTGGGAGTGGCCGCCGGGACCATATAACACAGGTCCTGAGAGATCTGCATTGAATCCCAGTACGTTTCCGAGCATGGAAGGTGCTGACCTTTAAAGCCCTAAATTGCCTCAGTCCTGTATACCTGAAGGAGCATCTCCACCCTCATCGTTCAGCCCAGACATTGAGATCCAGCGCTGAGGGCCTTCTGGCAGTTCCCTCACTGCAAGAAGTGAAGTTACAGGGAACCAGGGAGAGGGCCTTCTCGGTAGTGGCGCCCGCCCTGTGGAACACCCTCCCATCAGATGTCAAGGAAATAAGCAACTATCCTATTTTTAAAAGACATCTGAAGGCAGCCCTGTTTAGGGAAGTTTTTAATATTTAATGCTGTATTGTTTTTAATACTTGATTGGGAGCCACCCAGAGTGGCTGGGGAAACTCAACCAGATGGGCAGCATATAAATAATAAATTAGTAGTAGTAGTAGTAGTAGTAGTAGTAGTTTGAAGGAATGCAGTTCATAGGTTCATTCTCTATGAGCCAACAGAGACGACAACACCCCTGCAGGCTTCTTGTGACTTTCTTATCTGTATATTTGGCAAGTAACTTTTTGTATAAAAGGGCTCAGGTTATAGCATGCTGTGTGGGTTGTGGTAGCAGATTGCAGGATATCTGGTAGAACTGCAGATTCGAGCGAAGACTAATTGAAGAGATTGTCTGAAGAAGCAGTTGGAAAATTGCCAGACTTCAGAACTCAGAGAACTCTTATCAGTTGCAGAACTCTGCCCACAACTGAACTAAGGACTTGGCTGTGAACTTTAACACAGCAAGGACTTTGAAGCAAAGAACCCTCTCTGGGCTCAGAGCAAGAAGACTACTTGTAACATCTGTAAATAGTGTGTGTGTCTGTAGTGGTGCATATTGCTGTTGGCCTAGTAAAGGCAATGCTGCTAAATGGCTGTTTTCCGTGGTGAGCTTAACCACTTGACTGAGCTTCCGCAGTGCACACACCCAACACCCCAACACAGATATGTCCATTCATAGACCAAAAACTACCTGAGACCTCAAAGTGGCTTACAATTAATAAATAATGTGCTTGTGTACTATAAGAATGAAGATTAGTTTAGATTAGTTTGTTTTTCTTTTATACTGTATTATGAAAAAGCTTCAATAAAAAAATAAGGGGGGCGGGGAGAAATGAAACAGGAGCCAATGAGGTGTCCTTTTCAAAATTGATGTCCAGTAATACTCATGACACAGGACGTGGGTGGCACTGTGGGTTAAACCACAGAGCCCAGGGCTTGCTGATCAGAAGGTCGGCGGTTCGAATCCCTGCAACGGGGTGAGCTCCTGTTGTTCGGTCCCAGCTCCTGCCCACCTAGCAGTTTGAAAGCACGCCAGTGCAAGTAGATAAATAGGTACCGCTCCGGTGGGAATGTAAACGGCGTTTCTGTGTGCTGCTCTTGTTCGCCAGAAGTGGCTTAGTCATGCTGGCCACATGACCCGGAAGCTGTACGCCGGCTCCCTCGGCCAATAAAGCGAGATGAGCGCTGCACCCCCAGAGTCAGCCACAATTGGACCTAATGGTCAGGGGTCCCTTTACCTTTACCTTTAACACTCATGAAGATGTCTCAAATCAGTGAACTAAGACACTGATGGGACCTTACATAATTCAAGATCCAAATGAATAATTTGTGATGTTATTTTGTTCAGGCAACCGATCGATTTATTACTAACCATAAATAAAAAAGCATACAGTACATAGGAATCTCAGAGCAAAACAGATTGTAAAGTGCAGCGTAAGAACAACAATATAAAACTACAATACTGTAAAGTTAGTTCTTTCAGTTTCAGATGTTAAGTTGCTCTCTGTTTCTCACAGCTACCAATAGAAATTTAGCCACTGTCAGTGACACCTTTGGGTTTTTAATCTTCCATTAGATATTTAGTACAAAATGTTATGTTACTGAGACTTAATATTCTCTCATCTCTCCCTCATCCATGTGAAATGCACATTAGCCTAGATTACTAATCAGCCAAATTGCAGTAAGATTGGATCTAAGGGGATAGCAAATTAACAAAATTAAGGCTGACTTCCCCTTTTTTCTACAGCAGAGAAGCGGCAACATTGGTAAAACAAATTACCAAAGGCCTAATTTTTTAAAACAACACCTTTTTCGTTTGCCCCAAATTTTCGGTGAAAGGTTTACAAAATGCACACCGTTTGATATAAGCAAACAAAATATTGTGGTGTTCATCTTGACTGCACTACTTTAATAGAAAAGTTGTGATAAAAGCTGTTTTTCCAAGTAAGATTTAATAGATATGCAAAATGATCATTCATCAAGGAAGATGATTGCTGCTTAATTCATATGAGAATTAAATAGTTCCAGATGAGTTTCTTTGTTGAAGCTCTTCTTTTTTACTTTTTACTGAAGCACTGTTCCCACCCAAAGCCCCAATTTTACCTTGACTTGTTTAACACTTCTAACATTTTGGTATAGTTTCTTCTTAGTAGGCTATAGGTGCTTAGAATCTATGGAACTGCCTTCCTAAGTGCACATCCTTCTCTATTACAGAAAAAATGGAGCACAATGTGACCTTCTAGAGTATGTTTTGGGAATTCTTTTCCCTATTCCAGATTATCTGCAGTGGCTTCTGGTCCACTTGTGGGTGCTATTCAAAGTGATGATGATCACCCATAAAGCCTTGTGGCCCATATCAATCATATATTATGGAACGCTTTTTTATTATGGAGCCCAGTTTTTTATGCTATCTCCCTACAAGATAAAATATGCGAGAGTGTAGACCAAGACATTCTCAGTGGTTGAACAGCTGTAGAACATTCCTTCCTGAACCCCTCATTGTACAGCTTTCATGGACAAACAGAATTTTGCTAACACTTAATTGGCATTCTTCCAACCTTCATGCTTTGTGGCATTCCTGCTTCTGAAGTAAGGTTATCATCTTTTGAACCAACCTTTCTGAATTCTACCCTTAACAGTAGTTTGGTCTACATAATTAGCAGCTGATAATATTTTAAAGTGTTACGAAGTTTCACTTGCTAATTTATACAGAACAAATTTGTGTTAAAGATTGTTTTAAAGAACAGGCCAGCTGGCAACCCTAGACCCTTTCTTCAGAGTTTATTCGCCACAATGAATGTGTGAGGGCACACTTCTCTGTTTACTCGGAGCGAATTCATACTACCTGATGTGCAAATCATTGCAATATCGTATTCTGATTTACAAATAGCAATGAGTGTTAAAAATGGGCCAAGGTGCACATTTTTTATAATTGATATAATCTCAGAAGAAGTATGAACATGGTGTAGAGCTTAAAAAGAAAATCCTTTCAATAAACATTCAAGTAGCTTTGCAACTTAAATTTCTTTAGCATCAGATACTGTTCCATATGGTGCATAACTTTCTCATTGTTGGCATATGTTCAATGACTGTTAATGTGCATCCCGAAAATACTTTCTATGTAGACGCTGCTGCTATATGTAGCTAAATATCCAGATGGCATTTCATAGAAAAGAATTAAAAATTACACACTCTGGAAATCATAATCCTTTTATGCTGCTGCAAAGTGTGTAATAATTACAACTTTTAAAATAATATTGTTGGGGTGAAGGAGTATTAAAAGCACATTGTTAGAGTGTCATTACAGGGTTAGACCAGTGGCCCATTTAATGCATTCAGATGTTCCAGAAGTCATATAGATGTTCTATAGTAGCCACTGTATACTCTTCTAGACATTGTATCCTCTCATGTGGAAGGAGGTAGGCGTAGCAGGATTATTGGTTTGTTTTGTTCTTGTTTTTATGATGTCTTTTGTGTTTTTCTCTTGTATTTTATGCTGTGAACCTGCCCTGATATCTGTGAAGGGCAGTATACCATTTTAACAAATAAATAATAATCATAGTCTTTCTCCATCTTTTGCCATTGCTATCATCACACAGAGTTATGCAGTTTCCTTATACGTCATGCCCCACCTGCAAGCCAGGAAAATGGACTAGGGTGTGTGTTCTTGATACAGCTGTTGGAAGAAGGGGGCATCTGGCAACAAGTACACAGCTGACAGCATGTACTAAAAGGGTAGCTTCCATCTGAAGCTTGCGTCTGAACTTGTGTGCCCTTCTATCATTGTGTGAATGGGCAGCAAGGATCTCTTTACTGAATGATTTCCAAGATTGCTTGTGAATTTTCATAGATTTACTGTATACACTTATGGAGACAGGAGAGGGCCAAGTAATCGACTGGCACTTTAAGTAGCATGTGATTAGAAGTGCATGTAATTAGCAGAACATTACAGGGAACTAGTTATTCAATTACATTTTGACATAGTAAAGGTTTCAGAGGCATAATTATGTCATGCCATTTTCAAGTGCTGAGATCCTTAACGTCAATAGAAAAATGTGAATCTATCACATTAGAAAGCACACGTGGCACTGACATTTATATGGAAATGGGATTTGCTTATTGCACTCAGGTTTCGTTTGCAGGCTTCCCACAGGCAACTGTTTGGTCACTGTGAGTACAGGATGTGGGACTATATGGGCCTTTGGTTAGATCCAGGAGGGCTCTTCAGTAGTTATAGAAAATAAGCTGTTTTTCAAAAAGCAGAACAAAGACAAACACCCTGAGTTAGGTGGAGACAGCCCCAGGTCAGCTTGGGTCAGGATGGGCTGCCCTGAGTAATACAGGGCTGACAGGAGGCAGGGAGGCAGCAGGAAAGATGAAAATTTGAGGCCACTTCACTGGTGAAGAAGTACTAAGTATACTAGAATATTTGAATTTTGCACAATATCATGATTTTGCTATTTTATAACTATAATTAGGTTCAGGCAACTATTGGGCATATTAAGTACAATGGTACCTCGGGTTAAGAACTTAATTCATTCTGGAGGTCCGTTCTTAACCTGAAGCTGTTCTTAAACTGAGGTACCACTTTTGCTAATGGGGACTCCTGCTGCTGCTGCTGCCGCGCCACCAGAGCACGATTTCTGTTCCCATCCTGAAGCAAAGTTCTTGACCCAAGGTACTATTTCTGGGTTAGCGGAGACTGTAACATGAAGCATCTGTAACCTGAAGCATCTGTAACCCAAGGACATTACACATGCCGTTATCTTCAGAAATATTAAACACATGTGAGCAACAGGAATCCCTTATTTTATTCACTCAGTCAGTCACTCACACATTCAATTTATACCCTGCCTTTCCTCCAATGAGAGCCCAGGGCAGCCCTTTTGCAGATAAATACCCTTTCTGGAAGGCAGAACATTAGAAACTAATATTCAGTTAAATTCCCTCCTTCTCTTCACACTTCATCTCCTCCACCCTGCCACAATAAGCATGTGCCTGATTTGCCTCCTTAGGAGATGTCATCTCACATCATGCAATTTTCAGTTATTGTGACATGTCTGTCAGACTGGTCTAGGAACCAACTGCATTGCCCCCCCCCCCCCCGTTAAATTTCTTTGGGATGTTTCATGGAAAGCTATTCATAAAGGAACTGAATGCAGAATAAATAAATTAGCATTGGATAAGATAGTACAAGCCATGCGAAAATAATGTTCCTCCAAAGCAAGGCCATGTAAAGCCCTAGACTTTAGTATCCAAAAACATCGCTTTAAGTGCACTAGATAAGGAAGAACTTACAAAACATAAGCATAAAATAAAACTGGAACATGCTACTTCATAGGTGGAGTATCTGTGGGCCCGCCAATATTGAAAAATTGACCCGTGTGCCTGCTCAGCCTGCTCTCCATGAACTAACTTTTGACAGGCAACTTCAAGGCTCCTCTTATCTCTAAACAGGACTTGGACCTGATAGCTCTTCAGATAGAAGTTTGTCTTCTTTTGAGTAGGATACATGACCTCTCTTTTTCCCATCTTGGAAATGAAGTATATTTACATTGCAAACTTACACACATCTACTCAAAAGTAGGCCCCATTGAGCTCAGTGGGATTTTCTTGGCAGGGGGTTGGACTCGATGGCCCTTGTGGTCTCTTCCAACTCTATGATTCTAAGATTCTATGATTCTTTCAGATTAGTGTATGCAGGGTTGTACCCATAGATAGATAACAGAGCCAATCCTGGATATCAACAATAGAGAGCAGTAATTGACATATAAATGGTAAAAAAGGTCTTTAGGTTTCATGGAAAGACTCATCCTAAAAAAACAACCTGGGTGTACATTTACATTCTCACATCAGTTTGCATAAAATACTGCCTAGAGAAAGCTTACACCACAATCTACTATATATTTTGGAAAGTTCTTTGTTAAGAGATCATAACAACATTCTGTGTTATGGTTCTTGAGATTAGGGACAAGTTTATGTCTGTGTTTGGATACCTTTGGACGCCATTTTGATTCAAGATGGCAGGTTGAACCTTTCAAAACAATTTTAACTAAACTTTGGATAATGGTTCCAAAGATCAAGGAACAGGTTTTTGTCTGCAATTTTGGATGCAATTTTGAAAGAAAATGGAGGACCAAACTTTTAACCATTGATTTCTAAATGACAGGTTTCTTGCACTTCTTAGAATTCCCAAACAACACCAAGTATGGCACTACTAGTTCTAAATATAGGAACTGGGGAATAGTCTCATTGTTTTCAATTAGCCTCACTTCTACTCAGTTGCACAGAGAAAATACAACTATTGTACCTTGCGACCTTAAAGCTAAGTACTCTCATACTTGTAATAATGTGATGCCAATCTACAGTTAATAGTAACTTAAGTCCTGGCCATATATTTAGTTGGTTGGCGGGGGGGGGGAGGGTAGAGGAAAATGTTGTTTTTTTAAATTAGACTCTTCCAGCAGTATAGCAGAATATAGTTGTATGCTGGGAACAGCTTGCCATCTTTTATTTTGCTACACAGATGTAATAAAACTGTTCAAAAGAACTGAGCAATCAGCTAAAAGTAAAGTCTTTGTAAAGTTCGGTGTTAATTATTGTTCCGTTACTTTTCTTGCATATTTGTAAACAGTAAATTGCTTCTGAGGAAACTTCTTTAGCTCAGCAAACTGCTTTGGAATCACAATGCTTTAATTCATTGTTTAATCTTCCCATGGGGAAATTACTTTTAAGTGTCTGTCTGAAAATGCAAGTTCTTAAACTTCACAGCTGTCAACGTCTTGGTAGTAACTTCTATTTACATTTACCTGAAAACATGCTTGCTATGCAGTTTGCAACCTTAAATCAAAACTAGTCTTCATTTACATTCTATCAGACCACTGTGGCTGATGAAAGTAAGGCTGCCATCCTATTTACTGTGTAATCCTTTACATTCCTACTAAGATGTAAGCTCCACTGAGTTCAGGAAATGGAATGAGGAACCTGTGGTCCTCCAGATGTTACTAGACTCCAGCACCCATCATTCCTATTGTATATTTTTGCTGGAGCTGACGGGAGTTGGAGTCCAACAACATCTGGGGGGCCACCTGTGGTGTATAGAATGTCATCCTTAGTTTGGACCTACTTTTGCGTAGCCATACAAAACATTGAGCTGTTAGATTTACAGTTGTTGTTGTTGTTGTTGTTGTTTAGTCGTGTCCGACTCTTTGTGACCCCATGGACCAGAGCACGCCAGGCACTCCTGTCTTCCACTGCCTCCTGCAGTTTGGTCAAACTCATGCTGGTAGCTTCGAGAACACTGTCCAACCATCTTGTCCTCTGTCATCCCCTTCTCCTTGTGCTCTCAATCTTTCTCAACATCAGGGTCTTTTCCAGGGAGTCTTCTCTTCTCATAATTTACGGTATTCAGGAGCAATCCTATACACAAGAAAAAGTGTAAAGGAAGCTGGTATGAATCACACTGGCATAAAGTTACAACAAATCCAAACCCTGTTCTGTAGCTGTACTGCTGCTGCTGTTGCTCGACCAAGGCATTGCATAGGGACAATAAATCTTTAAAATGGTGTTCTATGCCAGGTTGCCAGCCAATGTGATCAAGCTCATCCAGCCTAAGTCACCCTCTCTGGTCCCACCTCTACAACTCCCCTTTGAGGGAACTTACACAAGCCTTATAGCCAGCTTCTGTTCAGCTGGCTGAGCCAAGATGAGCAAGTTACATTGGTGTATATTCGGCTGAGCTGCTGAGCCAGGAATCATCTAGCTGAGCCAGATATCTGCTGCATCCTAAACTGCTCACCCTGGTGGATTTTGCCAGGTGAGTGCTCCCTAAGATTGCATAGGGTTAGCATGTGACGAGATCTGTGATAAGATCTTAATTGGCACTGGCCAGCTAATTGCTTTATGGCCCCAATTAGCCCCAGTATAATGCGGTCCGGCACACTTCCCAGGTCTCAAGCTGCGCAGACCTTCTGCTCTCCGGTTTCGCCTTGCAGAGTAAAAACACAGCGGATCAGAAACTGTTGCAGTCTGCTTCAGATCCAGACAAACACACCAAGCGCTGTGTGTCCAAATTCATCAGTTCTTTATTGCAGCAAATATTTACAGCTCAGCATTTCTCAGATTCTCCTGGACTGCTAGCATTCATGGCGTCCGTCTCTCTCAGAGACAAAGAGAGAACAACAAGTAGAGCTCCTCCCTCCTTCCACACGTCAGAATGGGAGGCACAACTCAGAACAAAATTAACCCAGTAAGTTCTGAATCCCAACACCCCCTCTTGCCTCCATTCCTGAGGTGATTTGTGGATGTACCTTTGCAGACCTCTGTGAGATCAATCCCTTCCCCAATGCCTTGCGCCCTCTCCTGGCGTTCCTGTCAGGCATCTGTGGAACATCCTCACAACTCTCAGATTCGC
The DNA here is from genome assembly GCF_951804945.1 of Podarcis cretensis. NCBI lineage: Eukaryota > Metazoa > Chordata > Lepidosauria > Squamata > Lacertidae > Podarcis > Podarcis cretensis. Next base: position 28,465,812 of record NC_137178.1, read on the forward strand.
ACTGTGCGAAACTTACCCACGCACCTGTGGCCTGATACCTTTCAGGTGGAATTCCCTTCGTTGTGCGACTGGACCGCCTGGGCACAAACTCAGGCACTTCCTCTGACTCACTGTGGTCAGCAGGTGTGTCCTCTGCATCCCGGGATTCCCCCTCTGACTTAACGCGTCTTCGAACCCTTTGTATTACCCTCACAGGAGAACTAGGCTCACTCTTGGGCTCTCTTTTTACAACTTGCGGAGATGCCCCATCCTGCTCCTGACTTTGGTCACTGAGCTGATCGTCATCAGCAGACTCAGCCCCTGGCTCTCCTTCCTCCTCATCAGAACCTTCCTGCTCTGAATCAGAAAGACATTCTGAAAGAATATCGCGTCTGGCAGGGGTCTTTGACCTTTCCTCCTGCTTACAGAACTCAGCGTGTTTACTGATCAGCAGCTTACTCTGATCACCTGACGGGTACGCAAACCTCCATGCACGAGCCGCTGGCTCATACCCACAGAAGATCATTTTCTGGAACTTGGGTTCACCTGGCCCTCGCAAAGCTTCAGGCACTGGCACCGAGGCCGTTAATCCGAACGCACGGAGGAAGTGTACCTGCGGTTTCCTCCCGTGAAGCATGAAAAACGGTGTGTCTCCTACCACTGAATTGTAGGACCGATTCCAGGTGAAGCTCACATATTTAACTGCCTCCATCCAAAACCTTGAAGGTAACCCAGAATCTGACAGCATCACCTGTGCAGCCTTAACCAGAGCCTCACTTCTGAGCTCTGCCACCCCCCTCTGTTGAGGAGAAGTCACTGTGTGACTTATCCCTTTCTTGTGAAAGAACTTCTGCAAAGCAGACCCAGTAAACTGTGAACCTCTGTCACTAGCAATTTCCTGCACCTTCGTGGAGAACCTTAGTTCCACCTCCTCAATCCAACGTCTAATCAGCTGTGCTGCATCTTCCTTGGATTTGAGACCATGTGTCCAGGTGTTCTGCGAAAAATCATCCTGCAGCGTCAGCAGAAACCTGGCCCCTCCCAAACTTGGTTCCTTCATGGGACCCAACAGATCTATGTGCACAAGATCAAAAGGTTTTGTGGTTACCCTCTCCACCCTGGGGTAACTGCACCCTCTTACCTTTGCCTGTCTGCAAGCCTGACAATCTAGGACTCTTGCACATTCCTCAATTCTACAGCCTTTGCAAACCTCAGGTAGCACCTGTAGTTCTTCAAGACAAGCATGAGCTGTCTTCTTATGCCACGCACAAGAACATGAAACATGAGTGGGAACTGTAGCACGCAGGGCTTGTGCTTTCTCAACCTTCCCCTCACCCTCCAGAGACGTTTTAAGAATGAAGAGATCATTCTGCCCCTTTGCAACTCTGACCAGTTGCTTCCCTCCTTTGGAGATTGTACAAAAACCGTGTTCAAAGCAAACCTTAAACCCCTTTTTCAACAAATAAGGCACAGATAAAATACAGTGTTGCACTCCCGGCACAATGCAAACTTCCATCTGCTCCTGCAAAACAGAAAAAAAGACATTTGCAATGTTATTCACATTTTTCTTTGTCCCATTTGCAAACTGAACAGTTTTCCCAGCCGGAATTGCCTTGCAATTCCACATCTCGACTGCAGGGGTCTCTGGAATCAGGTTGCAGTTAGCTGCTGAGTCGATTACAAAGCGAAAGTCCGTGTGTCTCTCAGAGCTGTTCTCAAACAACGCCATACTGGCAACAAACGTCCCGCTGCCCCCTCTCTTTGGGCTTCTGCAGCAGTTCTCTCTGGTTGTCTTGGCAACCAACTCCCCCTTGCTCAGGACCTTGGCAGCTTCCGTAGAAGTAGCCTCCTCCGTTGCCTTGGAGACCGGCCTGGCCTCTGCGTTCCCACGCGACTCTTTAGGCCTTATCTTCACTTTGTCCAGGTGGCCGACCTTGAAGCGTCTAGCTCTCCGCAGCCTTCCATACTTTGGCTGACTACAACCCTCAGTGGAAAAATACTGCCCAGGGCTCCTTTCAGCTGGCCTGGCCCCCCTTCTTCCGGAAGAGCACTCTGTGCCAGCCCTGCCCTCGCTGAAACTGCGTTTCACTTCAGCACTCACAGTGGAAAACTTTTGAAACTTGCCTTTGGAATTCTCAGCCCCCCCGACTTGCACCTCAGGGACTGGGGCTACAGCCATCTCCAGGCTTTTCATGACTTCTCCAGGGCCCTGGCCTCCTGCTGAAGTTTCACACAAACTTCTCAGCACCTCCCAGGCAGCCCTTGCTGACTTTACGCCCTCCAAACTGGGCAAAAATGATGCATGTACGCATGCTTTCAGCATAGCAAGCTCTCTTTGCATTCTCTGCTGGCTTTCTTCAGGCAACGCAACCTCAAAGCCTGTAATGTCTGTCCCTTCAGGACCTGGATTCAGGGGAAGTGGCTCTTTCTGGCTTACATCCCAAAGCCCAGTAACCAGAAACCAACCCCTTACTCTTCTGGACCAGGTTGCCCAAGTTCTTAAAGTGAGCTTTTCAAGCGGAACGTCCTCAAGGACCTGGCTGTCTGCCATTCTCTCCTCTTCCCTGGGGCCCCAGCTGCTGTACTCACGTTTCACCAGTCAGCTCTCCGGCACCCGATATTTCAGCTGCCTTCCCAGCTCTCTGCCTCTCAGCATCAGGCAAAAACACAGAACGCAGACCTCCACTCCGCTTCGGTAGCATCTTTCCAGCTGAGCAAGCGGACTTCAAAGCAGACTTCAAAGCTCACCGGCAGACTCTCAGCAACAGTTTTATTAGCGGTAATTAGGTCCCCCATAACCTGTGACGAGATCTGTGATAAGATCTTAATTGGCACTGGCCAGCTAATTGCTTTATGGCCCCAATTAGCCCCAGTATAATGCGGTCCGGCACACTTCCCAGGTCTCAAGCTGCGCAGACCTTCTGCTCTCCGGTTTCGCCTTGCAGAGTAAAAACACAGCGGATCAGAAACTGTTGCAGTCTGCTTCAGATCCAGACAAACACACCAAGCGCTGTGTGTCCAAATTCATCAGTTCTTTATTGCAGCAAATATTTACAGCTCAGCATTTCTCAGATTCTCCTGGACTGCTAGCATTCATGGCGTCCGTCTCTCTCAGAGACAAAGAGAGAACAACAAGTAGAGCTCCTCCCTCCTTCCACACGTCAGAATGGGAGGCACAACTCAGAACAAAATTAACCCAGTAAGTTCTGAATCCCAACATAGCATGCATGCACATATTTAGATCTGGAATGTATTTTTTCATCACTTGTATTCATCATCATCACTGAGGCACTGTATAAAAAAAAAGTTTTTAAAGAGAAACTTCTTATTAAAAGAAGGATCAGATGCTGCTTTCTGGCAGGTCAGATGATTTGCCCATATGTTTCTGTTTTGTCAACTTTGCAGTTCTTTGGAATCTCAGGCTGATGTATCATTCACTTGTTGACCCTTTAAACTTTAATCTTTTAACATTATTGGCACTGAGTTCTATGAGCTATGACTCCCCTTCTTTCAGTTCTTTCTCAATCATAATTAGACATTCTGTTTAGATGAAAGAAGTGATATGAAAGGATTGGGTTTGTGAAAAGGAAGTTATGGCAGAAGTAGTAACTAAGAGGGGAAGAGGATATGTCCCCCAACATGTTTACTTACTGCAAACCACAGCAACAACTGTTTATAATGGTCTACATATTTTGCACCTTTTCCTCTTTCTACATAGAGGCTATATTTCCATAAGCAAAAATAGCTAATAGTTGGGAAATTCCCATCAGCCCACACTGTCCTTCACTTGGGTTTTCCACGTCTTTTTCAGACATCTTTCAGAAAAACCCTGGGACTAAGATTTCTGAAAAAAACTTGAGAAGGCAAAACTAAGGGGAGATTGGTCTCAGCTGTACTTGCAAATCCATTTCCCAAGTAAATTTAACCTTGCAAGATCTGGAAGCTCCTTACCATGCCCAGGAGCATCCTTTTGTACAACAGAGCATGGGAATAGAAGCTTCCCTTGGCTCTTGATGACTAATGGAAAAAAAAAAAAGTTGTGTAAAGTAGCCCCAACATACTTCCATTGCCTCCGTAAAATAACTATTTTCTTTCTCCCCCCGCTCACCGCCCTGTTTTCCAGCTGAGTAGAAAGTGTTTTTTGTCTGAATTAGGCAGGCTATAAAGGCATTTCTTTTTGGTCTTGCATGAGCTCCCTAATAGCCTTTAAGAATACTTGTCAAAATACCCTTGGGGGAAACTAACCAATCGGCTTGTCAAATTTGCAGCTGTGCTGCCAATTAGCACAGGTGGAAGCCTTCTTTCAACAGCTGTAGAAATATTGCATGGCCAGTAATGTTACATAGATTGAAATACAGCAGGAAAAATAAGGTAAATATAATCAAAGGCCCTTTTCTTGACGGAGTTAGAATTCCACCCATTGCATCAAATTGTGTCCTTTTGAATATAGTCAAGATCCTCTCCTTCGGAATATGGAAAAGATGAGAAAAGATAAATTGGTTGATAGATTTTCCCCACTTCGATCCAGATTTATGAATTGCTTTAAAGGGGTCAAAACAAACCCTACTCACATGTTAAAGAAAGGGGTCTTGTATCCATCAGGCACACCCCCAGCCACCAATATACTACTGGCCATGTCCCTGTTGGTTTCACATTTGTTAAGCATGAGAAGGAGTCCTGTGCATGTACACAGTGGCAGCTGATGCTCCCTAGAAGTGATGGGGCAGTTGGGACCATGGGACCATGGCCAAAGAGCAGTCGCAAGTTGTTCCGGTTTTATCTCCATCCTTCTCCTTTGCAAAGTGTAGAGACTTAAACATTGCAATTTTACAAGCAGCACCTAGCTAAACAGAAGAAAAAAAATGTATTTCTTTGGTTCAGAATGGGTTCCTCCTGTTACAATTTCCTAGCATTCGGTTCATGCCAAAGAAGTTGTGCTATACTCAGGGGAAAACCCACTGAATTCCATGGGGATTGCTCCCTGATAAATACATACAAATAGAGAGTTGGAAGGGACCCTGAGGATTATCCAGTGCAACCAATATGTAGCTGTCCCATCCAGGGATCAAACCTGCAACCTTGCTGCTAACAACATTATGTTGTAACCAACTCAGCTATCATGTGCTTAACAGATTCTACTACAAGGAGGTATGTCTTTTGTTGGAAATGATGATGCAATAATCCTTTGGTGTGACCTGATATGAGTTAAGATCAACAATCCCTAGGCAGCTTGCATTCATCTGTACTGTACCCTGTGCTGCTACTGAGGATCCTTATATGTGCTGCCATTCAAAACAGAGGTGAAGAAACTGTATTCCCTCAGATGTTGCTAGACCAAAACTCCCTGATGAGAGCTGGAGTCAACAACACCTGCACTGCCACAAGTTCCCCATCCTTGATTCACAAACACTTGGGAAATGGATCACATGGAAAGACTAAATAACTGGTGTTTGGTTTTAGAAGCAACTAATATTCAAAGGATGACTCAATTTGATTTATTTTTTTATGTTTCTTGAAACAAATACTTTCCCCCCCCTTCCAAGGTGCTAAAAGCAGGGCAGCATGTTCTGATATAAATGATTATGCAAAATGGATTTTTTATGTCATGCTGGTAAATCCTTCTTGTCAAGGGGATTATAGAAGTAAAGAACCTGAGGTGTTGAAGTCTGGATTTTGAGCATCTTTTTTTAAGGCTATTTTCTGCAGTGCATAGAATAAAGCAGGGATTAACACAGCACACTAATGAGGAAAGGTGAGAGAAGTCTTTCTCCCGCAAAGAGCAGTACGGTACTATATCCATAGTGATTTTTCTGTTGGACAATGGGCAGGAGAGCAGTTAAGGGGAAAGCAGAGAGACAAGTAAGAGAGCACCTTTTGTGCTCCCTTTTTATGTAGCCTGAATATATTTGCCTAAAAGCATCATTTTATGTATTCTGGCTGAAAATTATATGGAATATCCACATGTTTCCAGACTGGAATGGATGCGAACAAAAGCTTGTGCATTAAGAAAAGACACATAGTGTTGATAGTCTCAGTTTTCAAATCAAATCTCCTGGTCCCCTGCAATCTGGCCTGCTGCTGCTTCCCACACCCTTTGCTCTGATTAAAACATCACCTGTTGTTTCACATTTACTGCATTTATTCTTAATATATAACCTCCATTAACTTCAGCAAACTGATCCCTTGTTTACTTATTAGGGAACTGTGTAAAAATCACAAGCCAGTCAGGTTTCATCATACTCACGTTAGCCCTAATTACCTCATTGAGGTTTAAAGCTCTTATTCTGGCATACAGGATGCTTTGCTTTTCTAAATTTATTAGACGGTAGCCAATCAGTTGCCATGTTTGGAAACCAGCTTGTTAGACATGAAGACAGTACATCAGGCCTATAATTTATATGAGTAATTTTTTTCAACTCCAAGATTTAATCTGATGCAAAAGGTCCCCTGTTTGATCCACATCATCTCCACGTAGGGCTGGGAATTACCCCTGCTGGAACCCTGGAGAACTGCTGCTGCCCGTCACTGAATATAATACTAAACTACATGGACCCAATGTTATGACCAAGTGTAAGTCGTCTTCCTATGTCCTACAGCAGGGATGGGTGGCCCACCAGATGTTGTTGGACTCAAATGCCCATAAGACCAGCCATCAGGGATGATGGAAATTGTATTTCAGTGACATCTGGAAGGCAACAGTTTATGTGTGTTTGAAAAGAAAAGGCTGGAAGAGCACCATAAACTACATGCTGTAGAAACAGATGGAAATAATAGTCAAGAGGACTTAGCTACATTAAGTATCTCTTGCATACCTCTTTTGATTCTCTGCTACTTTCCTACACAAAATATTTTTTTCTTTTATTTGTTTATCAAATTTGTATACTGCCCTTCATCTGTAGATCTCAGGGCGGTTCACAACATAAAAATACAATATAAAAAACACAAAATACATAATGAAAATAACAAAAACAAACCAAGACCCCCATGCTCTTACCATTGTATTTTTAATGCTGGCTGGCTGCACAATTTGGGGTTCTTCCTCCAGCGCCAAAGTCTATTGTGCTGCCTCTCCTTTCATATTTATTTATATATACAAACTATTCCTAAGACTTCAGTCTCAGGGTGTGGCACAATTTAAATGGCAATTCAATTAATGCCAAGAGAGCAAACAAAATTAATAAAGGACCTCAGAACCTTAAGACTGCAGAATGGCTATAGTCTTAAACAGAACAACGGATAATCCATAAATCCATTTAAACTGGCACTAAAATGAAAAAAGGACTGATATCAAACCACACATCTAGGCGTGACCATACCACAAACAGGGCACAAACATAGAGAAGGCTTTCTTCCGTATTACTCCACAATGGAGGACTCCTGGAAAGGGGATGCTTAGAAGTGCTTCCTCAGCTCATATTAACATCTGGATAGAGAAATATAGGGAGAAGCACGGGTATTTAGGACTCAAGTCATTTACAAATCATCACTAACACCTTGAATTTTAATGAATATTAGCAAGTAAGATAAGAGAACAGAATTCTGCCAAAGGTTACACACACCTTCTTCCCCACCTCCTCTCAATAATCAAAGGAAAAAGTTTATGGATAATGTAGTGCATTGGCCTTCCTGGCTTGCCATACCAGGAACTGCTTGACTCTGCTCTCAGGCTTCTATTTGTAGTTACACTATGCATGGTTTCCTTCCCCACACATAAACCATTTTGCTTTAAAATTGTTTTGCTTATGGCACTTCTCAGATAGAATGCACAGCTATTGTATGGCTCAGTGGTAGGCCATTAGCTCTGCATGCAGAAGAATCCAAGTCCAATCCCTAGCATCTTGAAGTATGGCTGGGAGAGAGCCCTGTCTGAAACCAAAGAGCAAAACAGCCGGGGTAGACAGCACTCAGCTAAACAGACTGTTGTTCTAAGATGGTGGTTGAACAACCACAGCCTCTCATACACAAAACCCTATTAATAGAAAAAGAGATGAAAGCATTATTACCATGGGAACATCTTTCCAAATAACAAGTAACCATCCATCAGGCATTGAGTAGAATTATTTGGTTGAGGTGCTTTATTGACTAGCTTTAAAAAGAAAACGAAGGACGCCAGTGCTTTTAAATGTTACATTTCAATTGTATTGCTTGACACGCCTCTCATAATGGTCCTACTGCCAGCTCCTCCACCATGACAAGCCCATGACAAGCCCATGACAAGTCTATGACACTAATTCCTATCTGCTAGTGAGAAATTAGCATTTGACCTTTTGCAGCACAGCTTAGCTACATTCTAAAATGCAATGTGTTGCCACCAAAGCACTGCAACTCATCTTTTCCTGCCTAAGAACATCAGGAAACCATCTAGCTGCATGCCACAGGTCATAAGCATGCAGAATAAGCCTGGAGGAATGATGTGTCAAGGCTATAACTCACCCCTTCTGCCAAAATGCTAACATGGCTGTGTTCTGCTCCTGAAAAATAATTTGCTGCACTGATGTTTAACTGTGGTTGCATTCAAATGCAATTCTCCTAATACTGAAACAGTGCATCATCATCATCGAATAAGCCTTGGGTTCAAATCCAAAAAAGGAAACAGAAATGTTTGACTAGAGCAATAGTAAACTCAAGCACACCTGAACTGCTGCAGCTATCTCATAAGAGTCAGATACACTTGCAACTCAATTAAGATTTTGGAGTAGCTTAATAACATTGCAGAGAGGATGCATTGCAATTGCTAAAATTAATGTTTTACCAAGGCAAATGTTCTTGTTTATGAATATCTGATTACAGGTTCCTATAAATATCCTGCAGGCCTGGCAAAAATCATTATGGGTTTCATTTGGGCTACAAAAGCCACTGATGGTTGCAGCAATTGTTTTGTATTAGATGATAGATAGATGATAGATCATAGCTGTCAACTTACAGATTTGAAAATAAGCGACTAGCAGCCAAAATAAGGGACCTGCAGCCTCACCTGTTCTAGGCACTCCAGTCTTCCTGTCCTCCTGCAGTCTGGTCAAACTCATACTGGTAGCTTTGAGAACACTGTCCAACCAACTTTGTAACCAGAGGTTCAACTGAATAGAATCTGAATCACATGCACCACAAGGCCTATGCAACCTCAACTTAAGATGGCTCCCTGGCCTGGCTTTGCACTGCAAAGTTTGCAGCAGCATGTGCAACAAAATGGCGTCCAGCATTCCAAAACCCCCTCAGCTTCCATTAACTAGCCACACACAAGGCATGCAAGCTCCACCCCCCAGTCGTTCTTAGACTTCTTATTGGGTGAGCAACACAGCCAAGCAACACAGTTGGAGCCTCCCTCCTCCCTGGCCGGCAGGGAGGGAGGGAGAGGAGCTGCTTCCTTTGAAATTTAAGGGCCATCATTCAAGGGACATCTATCAATAAGGGACAGCAGCGGGACATGGTCTGGAATAAGGAACTGTCCCTTCAAATAAGGGACACTTGACAGCTATGTGATAGATACAGTAGATAGATGATAGATGATAGATAGATAGATAGATAGATAGATAGATAGATGATAGATAGATAGATAGATAGAGTATTAAAAGAACTGGCAGATGTGATCTCAGAACCACTGGCAGTCATCTTTGAGAATTCCTGGAGAACAGGCGAAGTCCTGGCAGACTGGAGGAGGGCAAATGTTGTCCCTATTTTCAAAAAGGGGGAAAGAGAGGACCCAAATAATTACCGACCAGTCAGTCTGACATCAATACCAGGGAAGATTCTGGAGCAGATCATTAAGCAAACAGTCTGTGAGCACCTAGAAAGGAATACTGTGATCACCAATAGCCAGCATGGATTTCTGAAAAATAAGTCATGTCAGACTAACCTGATCTCGTTTTTTGACAGAATTACAAGCCTGGTAGATGAAGGGAACGCAGTGGATGTAGCCTACCTTGATTTCAGCAAGGCATTTGACAAGGTGCCCCATGATATTCTTGTAAAGAAGCTGGTAAAATGCGGACTTGACTATGCTACCACTCAGTGGATTTGTAACTGGCTGTCTGACCGAACCCAAAGGGTGCTCATCAATGGTTCCTCTTCATCCTGGAGAAGAGTGACTAGTGGGGTGCCACAGGGTTCTGTCTTGGGCCCCGTCTTATTCAACATCTTTATCAACGACTTGGGTGATGGACTCAAGGGCATCCTGATCAAATTTGCAGATGACACCAAACTGGGAGGGGTGGCTAACACCCCAGAGGACAGGATCACACTTCAAAACGACCTTGACAGATTAGCGAACTGGGCCAAAACAAACAAACAAAGATGAATTTTAATAGGGAGAAATGTAAAGTATTGCACTTGGGCAAAAAAAAATGAGAGGCACAAATACAAGATGGGTGACACCTGGCTTGAGAGCAGTACATGTGAAAAGGATCTAGGAGTCTTGGTTGACCACAAACTTGACATGAGCCAACAGTGAGATGTGGCAGCTAAAAAAGCCAATGCAATTCTGGGCTGCATCAATAGGAGTATTGCATCTAGATCAAGGGAAGTAATAGTGCCACTGTTTTCCGCTCTGGTCAGACCTCACATGGAGTACTGTGTCCAGTTCTGGGCACCACAGTTCAAGAAGGACACTGACAAACTGGAACGTGTCCAGAGGAGGGCAACCAAAATGGTCAAAGGCCTGGAAACGATGCCTTATGAAGAGCGGATAAGGGAGCTGGGCATGTTTAGCCTGGAGAAGAGGAGGTTAAGGGGTGATATGATAGCAATGTTCAAATATATAAAAGGATGTCACATAGAGGAGGGAGAAAGGTTGTTTTCTGCTGCTCCAGAGAAGCGGACACGGAGCAATGGCTCCAAACTACAAGAAAGAAGATTCCACCTAAACATTAGGAAGAACTTCCTGACAGTAAGAGCTGTTCGACAGTGGAATTTGCTGCCAAGGAGTGTGGTGGAGTCTCCTTCTTTCGAGGTCTTTAAGCAGAGGCTTGACACCCATATGTCAGGAGTGCTCTGATGGTGTTTCCTGCTTGGCAGGGGGTTGGACTCGATGGCCCTTGTGGTCTCTTCCAACTCTATGATTCTAAGATAGATAGATAGATAGATAGATGATAGATAGATGATAAGGGAGTTCTGGGGTTCCAAATATCAGAAAGTATTAGAAATCTCTATTTTGGAATGGTCAGTTTTGGATTTGATTACTCAGACACCTTAGTAGTTGAACCTGCACAATGCCATTTTCACCCCATCCAAAGACAGCAATCTTCCGCTTAACAAAAGAAAGCTATAATTTTCACTGAGGCAAAGGTGAAAAATACTCAGCCAAGTGCCAATCATGTTGGGAGAAAAAAATCCTTCCTGGTCAATCAGCAACCCAAATAGCTCAGTGAATGCACTAACCTGAGGGTAGGTGGGCAGGAAGTTCGTGGAGTGAAATGGCCCCAAACTCCAGAGGGGAAAACCTTACAAAAGCTTCTACCCCCTTCCCATGGCTTCTACCCCCTTTCTCCCATGGGCTCCTGCGGGGATCATGATGTGGGCAGAACTCTGTCCCCATTTGCTCCTCAGTGGCCTATGCACCACTAGACAAAGGGATCCTAGGACTTAATTTGGCCTGGAATGAGGCATATGGAAATTGATGAAATGATGAATGGTTAAATCAGTATTTCCAAATAAGAGAAGCCTTACTGTGCATGGTAAGGAAATACAGCCCCCAAAGGGAAAACCTATTACATTCTAATTATATTGAAGGTAAACTCTATACCACATTTGTGAATTTAGATAGTACAGTGGTACCTCTAGTTACGTACTTAATTCATTCCGGAGGTCCGTTCTTAACCTGAAACTGTTCTTAACCTGAAGCACCACTTTAGCTAATGGGGCCTCCCGCTGCTGCCACACTGCCAAAGCACGATTTCTGTTCTCATCCTGAAGCAAAGTTCTTAACCTGAGGTACTATTTCTGGGTTAGCGGAGTCTGTAACCTGAAGCGTATGTAACCTGAAGCGTATGTAACTGAGGTACCACTGTACAAAGGAACATTTATAAAGGAATGGGTAAAAATATGAATTAACTTGGGATGAATGGTGATGAACCTGGTTTAAATACCAACAAACATTATACCCACTGAAATAATATTTTTATAAGAATCAATATCAGTGGAATTTGACCCTGTACAGCTTGGCTAAGACATATCCAACTGCAAAGAAAATGGTGGGGGGATGGGCCTCCCTCTCCAATAACTATTCACAAAAAGGGGCATGAATTTGTGTTCTTTTGTTACTGAAAAAGATATTTACACATTTCTTCAGAAAGCCTATCATTTAACTTACAATGAAACAATATTTGCACTTTAACCCAAAGTCACTAACTGCCACAAAACTGCACAAAAATGTATTGAATGGTGGTGAATCTGGTCGGTTGTATGACATGAGAGAAGTGTTAGGAAATAACTGGGGTATACTGATTAATCCTGAAGCCCTACTTGTACAGGAAACTACAAAAGAAAACAAACAAACAAACAAACAACAAACAGCTGACTGACTGCATTAAAAAAGCATGGGGCTTGTCTCACACTCTAGCCAAGAGTCCCCAGTAGAATTTAAAACAAATATATGCAGTGTTTTAAATGCTCACAATGTGCCCTGTTGCCTCTAACCCTCTCGCAGTGAATAGGCCACAAGCTTAAGTAAGTTTAAATGCTTTAAATACAGTAATCAGAATATGCATCGTTCAAAGCTACAGCAGAAACAACACATGTAAAACTTATTCAGCAGAAAATACGAAAAGTACGGTATCTTCAAACATGGAGTCTGGGCACAGAACAACAGCCTCGTCCATCTGGTCAGTTACATGGTGCAAAGAGAAGAGAGAGAGAAAAACAAAGAAACAGAAAAGAAGCCTTACTTACTGCCTCCCTGAAGATGAGGGGGCATGACCAGCCAAGTCTTCCCCAGCAATTTACAGCTCTGTGGTCATTAACCCCTTCATTTACTATCTAGCATAGACATGCATTGTTAGGTTTGACTGCAAAATCTCCCACAATAAGCTCAGAACATGAGGGCACTCCCATCACTTGCCATCCTGAAGCACACCTTCATGGTAGCTTAAGTCCAGCTTGCTTGTTTCTCTGCACTGCCAGGCAATTAACAATGTCTCATAAACCAAATTGTTCTCTTTTGTTTCCTGAACAAACCAGCTGTCAGCACCTCTGTCAATGCTGCCAAAATGTTGCAGCTGAATTTCTCTATCAGAGACCACTGAGACATCAGTGCTCAGTTCCCAGAGTGGTTTGACAAGCAACCCATCTTCCAGAAGAACTCTGGGAACTGTAGATCTGGGAGGGGAATAGTAGTCTCCTAAACAACTCTCAGTACACCTAACTGTTACCAGGATTCATTGGGACTGTTTAAAAGTGGTGTAACAGTGCTTAACATGCATACTGCAGGTATTTTCACACATACCCAAGACTAGAGTAAGTCTTATTGAACTCAGTGAGGCTTACTTCTGAGAAGAAATGAATAGGATTACACTGGTAGAAGTGTAAATGCAATTTCAGTATGATGTCACCCCTTTGTCTCTAGTGACCAATGATGTCACTGACTCTGTCATTCAGTCATGACAAATCACATTCTTTGATTCATGGTGGTTGAAGATATAGGCATACTAATAATTCAGGGATTTGGCATCGTATCTCACAAAGAGCAATTCACATGGGAATAGAATGTTAATTATCTCCTTTCCTAAGCCTTTTATGCTTGTATTGACATATTTCGTTATTAGGTACTAATCAGTTTTGGGGTTGCTTAGTTGTGAACCTAATTTGAATAAGTTCATTATTTTACTGCCAGAAGAAACAAAATGAAACTTAATTAGAGGTCACAACACCTCCAGGCTGAGTTAATTAAAGGTCTAATCAAACCTTTTGGGAAACTGTAGCGTGTCAGTCCTACAAAAAAACACTAAGTGGGAAATCAGCTATACCTTCCATAAATGGAAATTAACTGTGGTTGAGGGATGGGGTTGACAACAACTTTTTCTTCCTTCCTTCCATTCTTTCTATTTTTAGCTGCATCTTAAGCACACATGAAAGTAATGGGAGAAGAACCTTTATTGCAATGTGACGATCTATCCAAATACATGGTTGTCAATATTGCATCAGTTAAGCATGAGTTACTTCTTCATTAGAAAGAATGATTTATAGTCTCAATAAGGCAGATACTAATAGCATTGTAGGTCTCAATAATACGTCACTTCTATTCAAATAACGCTCTTGCATTCAGTGACAGGTCAATTCAAACATGCTCAGCAATTTAATTCAAGCAGCCTCTTGCAAACTATTTGGTTTAAAAGGGTGAATTACAGATGATATCACAGCCTATTTTCAAATAGACTACATAAAACACATGTCAAATGAAAATTTAAAAAAACTAGTTGTATAGGATCATTGCTTAGTTTGTTTTATGAGGGGGCAGTGTAAAAATAATAATTCACCAACATGCAAGCTAAGGTAGTGCCCCTCAGGAAGGACTTTTACACCTGCTTTTGCAAAACATCATGACCAGCAGCCAGTCAAACCAAAGAGAGACAAATGCTCTGCCGTAATCTTTAATTTAAATTGCATCACAAGCATCCTATGCTAGCCCTATCACTGAATGGAAGCTATTCCAATCACTCACCTATTACAATAGCTCCACCTGTGGAAACATGTATTTGTGCATGGAAAATTTAACTGCAGGCAACTCTTGAGTCTGGCTCCACATTGTTTCAAGTAAAGCCCATCCCTTTTGTCCTAAAATGTTCCCCATTGTATAACAAGTCAAAACTCCTACTCACCATCTCATGATGTAGAGCTATTTCTACATCATATGCTTTGCTGCTGGATTCATCTGCTATCAGATCTCACTTCACTCTAAATAACATTGCATTCATTTCCTTTGAACAAGTACAGTTAAATGCTGCCACAAGCCATTTGCACCCCCATTATAATTTCTAATCCAAATATCTTTATTGTGCTAGCCATTGGCCATGACAAATCTGAATCAAAAATAAATGCAAGGAAAAGGGATGCACCCCCATCATAACTTGAAAAGTAAGTTCCTTTGATTTCAGTGGAACTTAATTTGAAGGACTTGTATTAACTTTAAGTAGTTTTATTTTGATTGCAGCCTTATAATCTTTCATTATCACCTTGATGGATGCAGTGAGATTGATGTTGCTGCAGTGCTATAAACTGAAGAAAATCTATGGGTTTAGCTTATGATGACTATTATAGTAACTAGATATGAAACATTTCAAATATGATTCCTAGAGAATAAATGTTGTGGGCCTTAGCCAGAGGTAATACATAGTTATTCTGATTGGCATACTAATCTTAAGGAGAGTTTGGAGGTGCACTTTCAAGTCAGTATACTCTGATCACAGCCTTTTCTGGAGTTATTGCTATGATTCCAACCACTGTGTTTTCTTTAGTGGCATGAAAGTGTCCATTTTTCGACTTAGAGCTGCATTTGCAATTTTGCCATGAATTTTCGCTATCTCCAGGACATATTTGAAATGTTAGCATCCAGTGTGTCCTGTTAATTGATTGTGCTTGAGACGTTATGCAACGGAAGGAGAATGTGGAATGCCTGTGGTTAGAAATGAAGTCATATTTTTTGTGTGATTTCTTTGGGAGAAGAAAAGGCTAAAGAGTAAACCCTCCACAAATTTAGAGTGGAGTCCCTAAGATGGCTGGATGGTGCCTTGCACGCCTCCTTCTAGCAACTCCTGCAGCCAAGCTGGTGCCAAACGTATTGATCTGATTTCCTTCAGAGAACGGCAATGAAGCCAAGACAGAGGGTGTCATTGTCTGGGCAGCCCAAGACCTCCATATACACTGCACTGCTCAGGCTTGCTCCCCAAGTAGGTCACTTCAGTGCTTCTAACACAATGGTTTGGCTTCACTCCAGAGGTGCACTCCAGGAGTGCAAACATGCCGAGAATGTGGGCTTGTGAGAGCACATCTTTGTTTGAGACTCTGTCCTGCCATGTGATGCCCAAAATCTTCCTGATGCAGCACATGTGGAAGATGTTGTTCCTGAAGAGTATAAGTTGCCCACCTCTCACTAACATAAAACAATATTGCCCACATTATCTTCTAATATCAGGACGTGAAAAATCTTGCTTTGGGGCCAACCTTAAGTGTGTGATTGATAATAGCTGTGCTTCTCTGAATACAAAAAGAAGCCTGGGGTGCCTCAACCCAGCTTGGGTCATGTCGTTGGGTCCTCCTCTTCTACTTTCCCACCAAAACCACTCTCCCAAAGCTGCTACTTGCATCAGTTCAATTTCATTTTAAAATTTAAACAAATCTCTCTCTCTCTCTTTCTCTCAAAATCTCCTACTCTCTCCCCTGCTCCCTCCCTCTCCTCCTCTGTAATTTGACTGGAAAATGATGATGTACTGTGGAGGATTAAACCACAAACACACACACACACACACAACCCAAAGACAGCTGCGCAAGTAGCTATTTTTTACAATGCAGTTCAAGAAATCAATCAAAGAGGTTTCCTTCAGTATTTTTTAGAAAACTGCTTGGGGCACCTTTTTTACCATTCACCCCGCTATACCCATGATTAAATAAATAAATAAATAAATAAAGATTTCTGGAAATGCATCAGCAAAACCCCCCAAAAACTTAGTTGTACAGCTTTTATCATGTTTGGCATCTTTGGACAGCTGTTTTTGATGAGAGTGTGCACCAGGTCTGTTTGCACCTTGAACAATGAGGCAAATTGGGATGTCCCAGGGGAGCCCTTCATGTTACTGAGTCAGAACTCACTGTTAGCAAGGTGTGTCAGGGGGTGTCCAGCCTTCCAAATAGCTCTGTTGCCACGGCTTCCCGAAAACGTTAAACACATGGCAAGTTACTTCCTGCCCTTTGCTTTTCCAAGAAACAAAACCAAGTTGTCTGAGGAGATGCCCAGAGCTCAGGAGGAAAGGGTAGAGTGGTGGGCCTTATTTCATTTTTAAGGATAAGTCTAGCTTTTCCTCACAACGAATTATAGTCCCATTGCACTCGAATCATAATGACTTGGGGTGGGGTGTTGAAGTAAGTATTGTGGGTTTTCATCTTCTTTGAAGTCAGCTGTGAGAGCAGGACATAAGTCGAGTTAGACATAACAAAATAGTAAAAATCATAGCTCCCTATTTTGCTTCAGCCAGTGTGGTGTAGTGGTTAAGAGCGGTAGTCATGTAATCTGGGGAACTGGGTTCGCGTCTCCGCTCCTCCACATGCAGCTGCTGGGTGACCATGGGCCAGTCACACTTCTTTGAAGTCTCTCAGCCCCACTCACTCGCAGAGTGTTTGTTGTGGGGGAGGAAGGGAAAGGAGAATGTGAGCCGCTTTGAGACTCCTGAAGGGGAGTGAAAGGCGGGATATCAAATCCAAACTCTTCTTCTTCTTCATCGGGAGGATTTCCAGGAATGGTGAGGGAGAGGTGGATGGAGGGACAAACGTGACTTTTACAATTTTCAAAATTGCAAAGATAAATATTACCTTATATAATAGCCCTTGGGCCTATTTGTCTGAACCCCTAGCAGGGTTCTTACACAGGGGAGTATCCCCACCACCAGATACACAAAACCAAGGGAAGTAACATCTGTTCCATCTTAAAATGTCAAAGTCTGTCTTTCTTTATGGAATTTGGCAAGCTTCTTCCCCCTCAGAAGTGACCATGCCTGAAACTTTCTTTCAATTCCAGCAAAAAAATTTAAAATGTTTATTTTTTAAACAAACACACTCCAATTACCCTGCATGAAAAACCATTGATGAAATTTGTCAGGCTTAATCCATGTGGGGGCTCTCTTTTGCCTGAAAATTGCATTTCACCTATGTGAAAAGGAAAAAAGTTATAGCCCTATTTGTATTCCCCATTATAGTCAATGAGTATAAATGGCTGCAATATGGACGAGAGCTACTAATTGTCTCAGAAGCTGACAGCCTTCAGTTATAAGTCAGGCATTTAGCATCACCAACCCAAGCTCCGGAATACTTATCCAGCCTGCTTTCAGGCATTGCTTGAATATATTTTTTCAGATTGTTTGGTAAAACACTTACTTTGTTGTTTAAATTTTCTTTAAAAAATTGGGGCTGGTGGGGTGCCAAGCTGGGAGACTAACATTTGGTGGACCCAAAGTCAACAAAAAACAAAACCAGTGAATTCTAATTGTGTGCTCATCTTCCTCCTTGCTGGGCTCTACAAGGGCAATATGGAGACTAAGGAGGAGAAAGCAAACAGACAATGCCACCTCTTGGACTGGATGTAAGAAGGTAGACAGATGAGGAGGGCAGGCTGAAGTTGGTGGGGCAGTGCCCCATTCACTCTAATGGAGCAGTCTTTGTAGGTTTCAGAAATCTAGATCACTTTAAAGCCACCTTCAGTCACTCTTTGGGGGTAAGACTGTCCAGCCTTACTCCCATGACACACACAAAGCAAAGTAGAGGAACTGGCAATCCTCACATAGTACAGCCAGCAACTTGAGACTTTAACATAATGCATGGAGGTTGGGGAAAGAGCTGGCATGTGCACAGGACACCAGAAGTGAGGAAAAAGGTAGGCCTTGCTCTCCCTTATTTACATGCTAGCTCTTCCCATAGCTATCACTTGGATAGCTTAAGTCTTACAGCTGCGCAAGGCACATTTCACACATTTGTGAACAACAATAGGTTTTATTGTTCTTGCAGAAGGCTGATACTATCTCGACAACTTCACACTGTTCATCAGTGTTCACTGAAATGAGCAGGACTCTGTACCACCACAGTACAGAATTCAATTGAATTCTTTGCCTTTCTAAGTGCTACTCACTCACTGTAAGTATTGCTTGAGACTTACAAGATCTTGTCATATGACATAATTTTCAATTTACAAGGAGAAGATTGAAACTTGGATACTTTTGTCAGCGAAGGCTCTTATGATTTCTGCAGGCTTTTTCTTCCAAGATTGACTGCCTGGGAAGAGGTCCAGAAAATATCAATCTCTCTTTCCATTTGTACTTCAATTTCTTTTTTTCTTGGCTGCCACAATTTCTCTTTCAGATGCCTTTAGAAATACACTTATGTACCATTATTTTACAAGACCACTCTCCTGATAGCTATTTCTTCATATATATATATATATATATATATATATGCGTGTGTGTTTGTGCTTGGGCCTGCAACCTCCAGATCTTACATCACATTCAACCCCTGCATTAGGGGTTCAGATGATTTATTATATACATGAGTCGTGGTAGGGTGTTTACCATTCTAAAGAAATTATAGTCAATTAATTATCTATTAAAAAATAACTCCAATTGAATTCAATGGGACCTGCTCCCAGGTAATTGTTCAGATAGGTTTGCAGCCTAAAACATTAAAAATCTGCATATTTTGAGGAGGATGAAAGCAATCATCCTGCAGGAAAAGTCAAACTAAGTTGATTAAGATGAAGGGAACTTCTGCCCATCAACAAGAATAAGATTTTTGGGGGGCCACTAGGGGCGCATTGGAAGATGGCCGACAATAACATCTCTCCGACCCACACAAGGTAATTAAGAGGCTGTAATGGGAGTATGCAGCCTCCCTGCCTCCCCAAGGGGATGGGGGGGGACTGCCCTTGCCTGCTGTGCCCATAAATCACCCCCGGATTCGAGGGGGTGAGGGCACTAGGCAGAACGCCCTTGTGCGGACTTCGGCTCTCCTGGACGCTGTCTCTGATAGCGCCACTAGCTGTAGCAACTTGAAAATAAACAATTAGGAAGAAGCAAATGCACATATTTCAAGTGAAGAATGGGGAGTAAAGACTGCTAATTGATGGGACCTCTGTGAAAGAAGATGGGTTGGATAAACAGGAATATATCATGAGAAGACACATCAAGGCTCGGTATGTCGGCAGCGGGACTGGATGGGGGAGCGGGAAAAACTTTTCTTTCTTTCTTCTATGTGATTAACCAATAATCCCCCTCCCACAAGTCAGAAATCCTGATTAAATGACCTAAGCTGGATGACTTAAGACTGTGTGAAAATAAACTCTAACCAAAAGCATGTTTTAAGGAGACCGAGGAAAGTACAAGAGCTTTGAGATGACACAGTAAAAAAGAGCATCACCATTTTGGCAAGTTCTGTCGAAAGATTTATGTCTGGGAGGAGGAATGGATCTGTTTTTATACTGCGGGCGAACCTCCTCGGAGGACTAAAGAAGGCGACAGATTTGTGAAGATTAATGATGGAAAGAGTGCTTTTATCTATGGAAGTGATGATATATGGAAACCATCTCGATATGGCTATTGGACAAACAGAAAAATTCACACAGGATTACAACTTGTTTTTACGTGCTTAAGGAGATTATTAGAAGAGGTCGCAAAGAGAAAGGAAAAATATACAAAAATAACAAGATGAGATGTGGGAAACAGCAATATAGGATTGGATAGAATTATGAACATTATTTGGACAGATTTGTGGACATGAAGGCAGCAGCAAGAAGATGACTGGACCCCCGTTCGGAACTTGAAATATGGGTACCCCCAACAAAAAATTTAAAATTCGGCTTTGTAATTTGGAATTTATGTGATGTGATTTGATTTGATTGTTCGGTTAATAAAAAATATTTTTTAAAAAAACAAGAATAAGATTTCATTACATATCACAGGCATTCAGCTCTAAATGCTATGTGTCCTGTGTCCTAGTACATAGAATCATAGAATTGTAGAGTTAGAATGGACCCTGAGGATCATCTAGTTCAACCCCCTACAATGCAGGAATATCTAGCTGTTCAATATGGAAATCAAACCTGCAACCTTGGCATTATCACCACCATGCTCTAACCAGTAGTTGCAATCCTTGCAACAATCCTGTAAAGTAAGTTAGTATTATCCCCCATATTGCTGAGAGACAGGATGACATCCCACTATTCTACTTTTTATAAGCCAATATTTTTTTCCCAATTTTCAAGCGTTCATTTTCTTCTTCACACAAAAAGTCCAAAAGGGGTTCCCAATTAATATTATTGATAAAATGTCAACAATGGCTTTTTTTCTAATTAAATGTATCAGCTTTGCCTCCAACGATTTCAGCAACTATGCCTCCATATCCAATAATGATAAATCTTTTCCTCTTTGCACATACAAGAGTCATTCCGCTGTGATCATATATTATGTATCTATTGGTCTGCATCCAGTCCTGTAATATCAACTCTTCCATTTGTGTTTCTTACCTTCTTTTCCCCTGCAAAGGGGCCAGATATTTAATAGCTTTATCCCTTGTGTCACTCCAAATTGTAGGTAGAACTCTTCCTCTCTCAGTTCCTTCCATGTCAGATTATTCCTCATTTCATTCATCTCTGATGAGGAGATGGATCAGCAAAAAAGAAAGTAAAGTAAATATTTCCCACCCCCTGGCAGGACTCTGGAGGTGGTAGTAACTTTGTTCCTGTCCACCAACAATGATATGCAGTTCCTAGATCATTAAAATACTTGCTTGGGGAGAGGAAGGAAATTCTTCAGCAGATATACACATACCTGATTGACGAGAAGGAATTTAAAATGAGATCTGGCAAATCACTAAAATTAAACATTGCTTAGTGGGCCATATTTGTCTAAGTGCTAGTCTTCTCAAATCTTGTCACACAGCTTTGTTTTTAATTGCAGAAATTAATGAATAAGGAAAGATCTAATGACTACATAAATGCCTTAGTTAAAAATAAAGATAAATTGCCTCATAGGAAGCAACTATTCAAGGTTAAAAGAGTGGCAGATAAGGTTTACTGAGGGATATTGATCAAATGCTGACTATAGAGGTATGGTTCTAAAAATGTGGATTTTCCTGGGAATATATCTGTCATTGTTAGAGGAGACACAAGAGCCTTTAGACGTGAGCTGAGTAGCCCAAACTGAAGACCACAGGACATTATTGCTCCTTCCTTTGTGGTGTGATCTGGTGTGATCTGTTTGCCCTCAGGCTTCTAACAAGTTTGAATACTGCAGGCAAGTATCTTTGGGCCATTTCACTATGTAATTGTTGCCAGAGATGTGCATGATTTTCATACATGATGCTCTACGTCAGCGTACAAGATGTCTTTCAACATCCAGTAGGGATAAAGGCTGATGGCATCTCTAGGGTGGCTCTGCAGAGAGAGAGAGAGAGAGAGAGAGAGAATGCATAATAAAAAAGAAAAAGACACATTTGCATAAAATGTGCTGATGATTTCTACTGATGCAAATCAAGAAATAACCACAATCCAGTTAGAAATACATCTCAACAAAGTTGGGGAGACTGCAGGCAGATGACCCAAGTGCATGATCACAGGTATGCAACTTCAAGGTCTCTACTTTCCATTCTCATGGTTCTTTCCCTTTAAATCAGTCTTGCACACATTAGCAGCTTAAAACGCAGTGCGGTCATTTTCCCCCACTGCATTTTGAGAATTTTTTTATGTTGCTGTTCACACCAGAGAGAGGGCAGGTATCCCTTTGCCCCAATGGTCATTAGCTGATTTCTTTCCCTGCTCACTGAAGCTGTCATCTGCACATGTGCAACAGCTGCCCAAAGTGGACACACCTCAGTTTAACTGGACAGAAGCTGATTTGAAGGAAAAAGCATCAAACAGGAGCATTGCTCAAGAAGCCACAGGATACCTATGCATTGTGGCTAATGCCATGTGTACTCAGCTCCATACACCAGCAGTGGGAGCTCATACAGAGATTGCTGACAGCTCAGGGATTGTGCAAAATGTGATATAAGGTCACCCTTAAAAAGTCATATATAGTCGGGCTCTTCTTGACTAACCTTTTTGGCACAATCCCCTGGCTATCACTTTCCCATTTGCTCCACCCCTTTTCTGATAAGGTCCTTTGGGAACTCTAGTGTTCAGGGACTAATAGTGCAAAGCACATGTAATGTTCAGTTGGCATGTATTTTCAAAACAAAACAGCAATGGAGGCTGCAGTTTAACTGAGGGACTTGGGGCAGAACACGTTTTTAAAAAATCGTTATTTCCCTCTACTTTGTTATCTTAATAAATAATTGTTGTATTGGGTGAATTACAACTTATTCAAAATTGATTTGTTGCTTTGTGTGTTACTTTGGCTGAAAGAATTTAAATACTTTAAATGAATAGACTTGGAATGCACAGGAAAACCGTACTACTGCAATTTGATGACCTTCTAAGTTCAGAAAGAGGGATCATTTCGTGCAAATGATTTTTTTGACCCAGTGATTACTAAATGCATAAAATACATAATCTGAGAACAGTGAAGGGACTCCACAATGTTCCAAGTGCATTACTCAAGGCCTATGCCTTTATTTTTTAAAAAAGATTCCAATTCCCTACTGCTTGATATGGATTAGTTGCCACAATGCAGCATTTTCTGTCTGATGAGGTTTCATCAGGAATCTTCACACTAAATGTAGCATAAATACTTTCAAGTCTCTGAAGAAAGCTAACGAAGATCATTTATCACTTACTATACTGTGCTTGAGAGTTATCAAAAATCAGTGGACATGCTATATTAAACATCATATGCTGACTTATTTAAAGGGCAATTATATTTTTATCTGCGGTATAACAATTGTATGATTCAGACTTCAGACGTGAAACAAATCCAATCAAATAACCACCCATTTGGAAACAGTGGACAGTGAAGAGAGGGCGAGCCATAGAATATCAATACAAATACCTACTCACAAAGGGAGCTTTTATGGTGGAACCAAAGAATGCTGGCCTTATCTTCTTCACATTCATCAGAAGCAGCTTTCAATATTTGCAGACATATTTGAAAATCAATATGGGATTCCACCCTTAAACTTCAATCCTCAATTCATTCTCCCCCAAGGAGCTCTGTATTCCGAAGCGGGTTTCTGTCTTGCCAGATTGGAAATGTTTTGTGCAGATTGGATAAGAATGTGAACTTCAGAATATTCCTTCTGGTATATTCATAAAACACAATAAAAAGAGTTCAAATTACAACAACAACAACAAAAAAGAGTTCAAGAGTTCAGCAAAAAAATAATTGGGTGGAGCTCAGTCCCTCTCCCTATTTCTTATTCCTTCAATTAGACTGTATTCACTTTGATGTTTTTATTTTATTTCACTACCCCTTGCTGTTTTATACTGGGGGGGGGGAGCACTTTTACGCTATTATTTTTTATTGTTTTAGTTGTGACATGTATATGAGTATTATCTTCTTGCTTATGATATGAAAGCTGACATCTCAGTAATATTTGAAAAATAAAAAGCATACCTTTAATTACAGTGTATTAAGGCAGCAGGTGGGGGTGGGGAGATTCTGTTCAGTTAAAATTTTCTGTTATAGCGATATATCTGACCTGCTTGCTCTTCCTTTCACCAAGCCACTCAACCTGAGTGTGGTATGATTAAGTAATGGCCCTAATATAATTAGAGTGTGAAATAAAAATAAACAGCAACAGATGGGTGCCTTGTTGTTGCTTTTAAAAAATGTTGATATATTAACATGCTGTGAACAGAAGTGGCTTGTTTTTATGAGTTTGAATCAAACTGTCTGCA
The DNA here is from genome assembly GCF_951804945.1 of Podarcis cretensis. Classification (NCBI taxonomy): domain Eukaryota; kingdom Metazoa; phylum Chordata; class Lepidosauria; order Squamata; family Lacertidae; genus Podarcis; species Podarcis cretensis. The sequence continues at coordinate 28,490,305 of NC_137178.1, forward strand.
AAACACACAGGAATATAAATTGTACATGTTTATTAATAAGAATGAGGAAACATTTGAGTGATATTTTAAAACCACCTTCATTTCATTTTCTAAGGAATGATTTGGATGTCAGCTTCAGCTGAAATTAATGGGGCTGTTAAGGTTGTGATGACTCTATATTTGCAAAATTACATTTGCTAGGATAAGACCACCAGCTAAGCAAATACATAGTGTTGATCAGCTTTCCTTAACCTTGAGTCCTCAAGTATTGTTAGAAAACAGTGCTCCTTGTTCTCTGACAATTGGCCATGCTTGTTGAGGGTTATATTCCAACAACATCTGGGGACCTAAAGTTGGGGAGGGCTCATTTAGATAGTGAGATGCAACCAGACTCCCCACCGCCACCACCCAGTGCTTTCTGCAGAGGTTTATTTATGGTGTCTGCCACCCCTGGGCAGAAGAGAATTGCAACCCCCCACCAAAGAAATTATTTAGTCTTGGCTGAAGAATCAGTCAGCTACATTAGTCAAAATACAATGTTATAAATGCATTATAACACTGTGACACCAGATAGTGCTGTACACCTGAAACAGCAACTCAGTGATATTTTCAGTTGTGAGCTTTACAACTTGTTTTGCAGAGTTTTCAGAGCATGTTTTATAGCTGCGTAGATCTAGACTAACCTCACGGGTTTGTTATGAAGAAAAATTAGGAAGTGAGAAGAAACTTGGGCTCCTTGGAGGAAAGCTAAAAGCTAATTTTTTATGGGTACATACCAATCCCATCGTCCCCCAAGATTGAGACTGCAATCCTTTATATGTTACCTGAGAGGAAGCCTCATCGAATACAGTGGGATTTTTCCTCTGAGCAAACATGAATGGGATTGGGCAGTCATAGGAAAGTTTCAAGAGCGGTGATTGGAGGTGAGGAGGGAGGAAAGATAGCAAAAAAGAAGTAAATGAAGAGACTCATTTCTGGGGACCTAGCATCACTTCTCACTAGGCAGACAGGTGGGGAGAAGGAGCCTGCCCCATACACACCACAATCCGTCCCTCCATCATCCACCCACCCAGTGCCACTCAGGACAGTCCATCCCAACTTGTCCCATTTTTGACCTGCTTCTTCTAACCCCTCTCACCCCCCCATCAAAAAAAAAAGAAAGCTCTGATCTGACTTGTCACAGAGGAGGAGAGAAAATCCTGGGACTCCAGGGAAAGATCTGCTTCCTCCACTACTGACCTTTCTGAGTAGGGGTGATCTGAGCTTGCTATGTAGCATTTAGTGGGAATGTGTGTGTGTGTCCCCTTAAGAGGAATTCCTGTGTCCTCAGCCCACAACTCTGACTTCACACATTGGTGAGGACTTAGAGCAGCCAGGCTAGGCTAGCTCATTTCAGAGAAATTGTTGTGCGGAGGGCTCACATTTAGCTTATAATGTTTCTCTTAGAGCATATGTACAAAGTTTTAAAAATCATGGCCTCCCTAAAAGAGGGCACGTGTTGTGGTGAGACCTGGAGACCGACCTCCTGTGTTGTGGGTGGGTAAGATTGGTCAGCCACAACACCCGAATGGTAGGTCCCTCAATGTTGGGTTCAATCTGGCCAATGGGGCACAGTCCAAACGGATCGAAGGACCTATATATACCCATGCACATGACCCAAAGCTTCCTCTTTAGGCGCATGCATTTGGAACACCCACACATCTCCCCCTACTTTTAGGGCTTTTGTGCTTGACCTTGCTATGCCGTAGTGTTTCGTCTGTCGTTGGGACAGGGGAACGGCAAGAATTTCCCCCACTTGGCTGATTGGCTGTTGCCATTTGGGTTTTGCCTGCTGTGTAGCAAATCATCACAACTTGTAAGGTGGCGAATAGGCTCTAGTTCAGGTGATAGGGATGGGAGAACGCTCTCACCATCCCTATGTGAAGGGTATTCTGTTAAAGCAGCCTTTCTCAACCTGTGGGTCCCCAGAAGTTGTTGAACTGCAACTCCCATCACCCCTAGCTAGCAAGGCCAGAGCTCAGGGATGATGGGAGTTGTACTCCAACATCTGGAGACCCACAGGTTGAGAACTGCTGTGTTAAAGGAAACCAGGGACTCAAATGGTTTGGTCAACCCCTGAGAGGGGGTTGTGCTTGTGCCTGAGTCCAGGGGAACATCTGGGTGGCGGACATAGTCTGTTCCTGGCTTTCCACCTATCTGGATGTTTACCCTTGGCTGACCTACGCTGGTGCCCTGGGTCAGTGCTACCTGGAAGGGTGTAGGGAGCTAGTCGAACCAGAGCCTATGCAACCACTCACTTTCTGTAATCAATAAAGTTGTGGCCTAAATTCTGCCAAAAACCAAACTAAAATTTGAGTCAAGTGTGAATTTATTTAGGGGGGAGGTCTCTGGGGCTGAACATGCAAAAGCAAAAGCTAAGACTCAGTCGCATCTGCTGCTGGTATTGCAAATGCTGCCCCTTTCAGATTTGTTACCCTGGGCAGTTGCCCTCCCATAAATATGTCTTTGGCTCTGTGTATGACATGATCAAGCTACATGGAGGCATAGCTAAACTGCTCACTGCTCACTGATAGTTCAATAGCTTTCTTTCAGGGGTACAATATGCTTGAATGTACTACTTTCAATTGAAAATTATATCCTGGAGCAACTCTGAATATCATTGTGACTACTGTCATGGCTAGGAATGCATATAGGCTGCCTTTGGCAACAAACAGCACTTCAGAAATAAGAAAAATAAAGAGGTACCTGTATACATCAATGACATTCTCACACCTTGTCAGCCCTCTATGAGCCAAAAACAAATATCTTGTGTTATTCACTTTCCTGTGTGTTCTCTTCCAAAGTAAATGAAGCAGCTAAAGGCCATCAATTAGCTATTTCCCTGCAGGCTTCTAAACCTCTATGGCACTTCATGATAACAGCATTAGGAAATGTCAGACAGAGACATGTCAAAAAATACAACATTAATTATGTATAATCGTGGGTTTTTATTTTAAAAAACTATGATGTGAATGAATGCAAATTACGTTTGTGTCAAAGAATTCTGTTCTTTAACTAAGAGCAAACACACAAATGGAGAGAATTTCTGTATCTGCGTCCACTTACAGCAGAATTCAAGGGGCAAACATTGACCATGTTAAAGGTTAATTCCCCCCCCCCTAAAATGGGAGAGGCTCAGCATGTGACAACAAACTAGAAACTCCGCAAGTAGTGCCAACCCCAGTAGATACCATTGATTACCATAGTTTTCCCTGTATAAGACGAGGTTTATTCTTTAAAAATAGTGTTTAAAATTGGGGGTCATCTTATACACAGATGTGGGACGTGGGATTGGTTGCTGCCGCGACCCAGATATTGTCAGCGGCTATTGGGCATGTTATTGTTGACTGCAGCAACGACTGGTGTTGATTGGATGTCGCTGTGGCAGTTGGGCAGGTGATAGGCAACTCAGCAACTCTGGGCAATCTCCCCCCCATTTTTCTTAATTTGGAGTCCCCCCAAATAGGGGGCGTCTTATATACAGGGGCATGTTATACACGGAAAAATACGGTATAGCTGTCTTTATGCCTGTTAAATAACATGCATTCATTCTTCTGAGTGTTTAACTAGTCAGTCAAATGAGAGGACCCCAGGTCAATTAGAATTCAATGTTTGGTTCCTTCCCCCCCCCTTTTTTTTGGCTTTTCATTAGGCCACTACATGATGCTTTAGTATACATTTCCTCCCACAGGATATTGCTATCATCTGGAGTGGGCAATTGTCATGGTTTCTGAAAAGTTATTGCCACGGTTGCCAAAATTTGATTTCTGTTGAACTGAGAATGACACGTTTTAATGCATAAATTTTTCTATGTAAATGCAAGATTTAAAATATAAATAAAGCAACTGCAGCATGATTCTGCTTTGAGGTGTAGATTTGTTAAAGCACATCCCAGCAAAAGCATTTTCATTTCTTTATCCTATTTTCGTAGGATGAGGAAAGTCACATTTGACATTTCCCCAAAGACTGTCATGATGTGGCTAGATTTTAAAGTACAAACTTAACAGTCAAACTCTGAAATGTACATTACCTTCTAATAAATTACAGCGGACTTGAGATGCTGCAAATTTTTGCTGAGATGAAAACTGATTGTAGTAGGAATTTAAGAAAAAAAATAGTTCTGTGCACACAATTTCAGTTGTCCACATTCCATGTTCTCACTAGTTTATGCATAAAGGGCTTATTCAAAGTTAGAGCAAAACACTGTGTAGTTCATTTCTTCACAATGCAACCCATTTCCTTTCAGCAAATCAATCCTGAAATATTATATTACAGCAATACAAATCATCTTTTGAACTGTTATTAGAAAAAGATGGGATGTCTGATCTAATACATTTTGCCTAGCTCTAAAACTTTATTTTTTAAAAAACAAGGGTGCATGAAGATGTAAGGGAAAGGAAATGAAGACTGTGGCAAATTCCCTCAATAAAAATGGAAGCGAGGTAACATTTGGGGGTTGGGAGTATTTTAAAACTTTGACACTCCCTGTCAGTACAGTTGAGGGTTCTGAGATTCTCTTGAGGGTGAAGCGTTTACTAATATCCAGCAGAAATGGAGGTGACATATTTAGCAGTAATAATGTGAAAGAAAACCTGTACCCATTTATCCCTCAACTAGAATACTGAAGTAATGATGAGGCATGGAAATTTATTTATACATACTTGACAACGGTCAAACTTTTGACATGCTTTCTTGCATGAAATTAGTGGCCCTAGATGGGGTTGCACATCTATGCTAGACTCATTCATCAGATTCAGGGGAGACCAGTTGAAGACTAAGATGTGGAGCTGCGTAGCTGAATTTCCCCTGCTGAATTGGGCAACTGTATCTGCTCTCGCCCGGCAGCATCGATAATTTTGTGGAAACTGCAGTACCCTGCATCACGGCACTCAAGTGAATGGAAAAGTCACTTTGAAATTTGAGAAAAGCAGAGAAGACCTAGATTTAAGGGAATCATCAGTGAGGTCAGTGGGCCCATGGCAGCAGCAACCATGGCAATTAGCAGCAGCAGCAGTCAACCAATCAGCACTGGGCATCCCCAGCAAGCATATGTGATCTGCTACTTAATTTCCTTGGAGTGACACTATTTTGGGGGAAGTTATGGGGATCCAATGTCATTTCAAAGCATGGTTTAAGGGGGGTTCCTTAAAATTGTTTAAGAAAAGTGCCTGTGGTAGGCTGTGGTAGCATACTGCTAGTATCCTGGCATGTTCCCAAGAAAGGTGTTTTTTCTGGACCTGCTACAGATAACTGTATAGAGCTATCTGTATAGATCTGTATACAGTTACTGTAACTGTATAGAGCTGTATAGAGCCACTGTGGTTCAGTGCTAGTGTGTTGTACAAAGTAACCCCAGGTTCAAATTATTCTTCAGCTCTGAAGCTAAGGGTTGCTTTGTGAAAATCAATGTCTCTCAGCCTAACCTACTTTGCGGCATTGCAGTAAGGCAAAATGCTCTTTGAAGGAAGAATGAAACACCAATGCAACATTAAAATGGAAAGAGAGAGAGAGAGAGAGATTAACTGTTCTTTTTTCAAAGAATATCTGCTGCCATCTGTTGACTTTTTAGGGTCTTCTAATTTCACAAATAAAATAGATTATCATATGCTAGTCACGCAGTGTGCTCTCATAACGGATATTTTCCAATTAGCCATTAGGAATTGCAAACCATATGCTTCCCTTGGGTATTTAAAAGGTGCAGAAAAGACATAAAATCTAAGGAAGACTAGAATCTGAAACTATACTAAACTGCATAAGGAAAAATAATATTTCTAATTAAACTCAGTGAAGTGAGAAATTTTGCATTGTGCACTTGGGAATCCCGAGTTCTTTCAGTGTGCCTTCATTTATTCTCTGCCTTTGCAACTATTTGCTTGTTGCCTTGACTCTGTGCAAGGGGTTAAAGGTTCCAGCATTGTGTTCCTCTACAGAAGTACAGAACTGAGTGAAAACCAGGCAAACATTTAATCCTGTTCAGACGTTCAAAGGATGTGTGAATTGAACTGTGGGGCCTGTTATGCTGGCCCAAGGGCCAGCGGCAGGGGTTCTCCATTTGATTTACAGATATATGATGAGAATGGTGTGGAGGAAGCAAGGGGTGTGCATGGATGTGTCCCTGCCCCAGTGCCCTCATCCTTTCCCACTTTACCTATGACCTTTCTGCATTGAGTGAGAACATTGAAGGGGGGCTTGAAAACATATTCCGAGGAATGCACTCAGAAGCCTCAGCACAATAAGGAATCCTGCACCCACTCTGTACCCTCTTGCCTTCTTTTGTATGCTAGAATAAGGTTACCAGATTTTTTTCAATGAATCTGGGGACACTTTTCAACTTCAGTAGGAATGATAGGATTTTGTAAGGGGACTGATTTGTAAATCCAGTGACTGTCCCCGAGAAACGGGGACATCTGGTAACCTTATGCTAGAACAGGGCTTTTGTCCTATTCGGAAGACCAGATGGAGGTCCAAAATAGGCAGACTTTCTGCTCTCACTTGGGAACTCATCCAGATCTGTATTTCAGATTGATGTCTATTTCCCCCCAGTGTGATGAATACTGCCCAATGTCCTCAACTAACTCAGGAGATGCAAGTTCAGGAATGCAATGTTGGAAAAAGACTTCTGCTTCTCATATCAAGTGTAACTAAAGAGTCACTGGGAATCTAACAATCTTGCAACTGCAATCTTGCTGCACTTCAAACTGGGGCTAATGTGACTAGAGAAAACACAGGTTTGTTCTTCAAGTGTGTATCACATAACATCAACGCCTCCCTGGGGGCATTGCTAAATTTTTATGAGGGGGTAACTTGGTGCTTCATTTCTTGTAATACTGATTTTGTGCATGGATGGCTGCCAAGAGATGTTTAAAAGCAATCTCTGAGAACATGACAGAGCATCTAGCTACTCTATTTTATACAATAGTAGTAAAGATGAAAAACCTGACTCATATAAGAAGTCCAATAAAATTAAACTGGCATGCTTCCCCACCCCCAACCCATGCAATGTTTCTCCTCTTGCTGTTTGGCATTGCCTTCCTTGACAATTGGGATAAACTTGTACAGTATAACAATTTTTTCAGCTGCTTTGTTTTTTTCTTGAATCTTGGCATAACACATCTGAGGACAACATCCCCAAGACATTCACACCTTCAGCCAGGTACATATTGCTCACAGAAATTCAATTCATCTCGTCTTTAAAGGCAATCTTACCTAATTTGGACATTTGGGGAAAAGATGGAAATAAAAACACACCCGTCCTTCAAAATTCCCACTTATCCAAATTTTGCAGTGCAGTTTTTCAGTCAAGTAATGTTTACAAAAATACATACACTAGGATAAGTGTGTAGACAAATGCATATATTAATGAAAAGAACATACAAAAAATTAATTATATTAGAGGAAATTGCTTTGCAAGAAATGTGTATGTTAGGCAAATTTGCATATAAACAAGTATATCTGTAAAAATTCATACTCAAATGCCTTCCTTTGGATAAGATCTTTCACATATTTTGTAAATTAAGGTGAAGGGTTTTTTTTGCTTTTTAAGTGTAAACCATACTCTACTATGCATCTTTTTATTTCTCTTAAATATCCTCCAAACATTTCACCCACACCATAGAATCCTTTAAATCTGCCTTATTTTTCATTTTATGTGAAAATCCATGCCAATGCCCATGTTCTATCTTCTAAATTCTACCGTAGTTAGGATCACTTCTAGGTTATCACCACTGTATCTCTGCCCCCTATTTCTTCCCAAAGGGGAAGCCATGGCAGTGGTGCTGCTGAATCCCCCCTATTCTGGAAAATCTTACTGGAGTTCATTTTCTAACCGGCGATTTATCTTCATAAAATGGAAAACTGAATTTAGATCGAAAACATGAAATTTTTAAAATGCAAAGAAGTGCATCTGTTAGCGTGTTTCCAAGTATATTTTTCATTCTCCGTCTTATACAATGGAGTTCTGTTTCATCTGTAGAATGTTGAATGGGTTGTGCTGTTTGCTGAGACTGGGAACCTGATAATCTATGTTATCATAGAAAATGAGCTCATTAAATCTGAGATGTAATAATTCCACAACTCATCATATGAAAGCTCACTGAGATAATGGGCAAAGGATTAATTTAATCATTTCCAAATGAATATATAAAGACTGGCATTTTGACACAGTAAACAATAACATTTCTGAAAACAGGTACTTCATAATTACTAAAGTTATTTCCTTTCAGTTGCCTTTTAAAAATGCTTTATGGAGACACTTCAGGGAAGGTGGATTTTAGTATATTGTCAGTAACAAGTCTAAATGCCTAGGCCTGGTGCTTAATATCGAAGCTACCCTAAAATTTTGTCAAATTTGCTGGTGTCTTCCTACTGTTCATAGCTACACACACAACCCCAACTGTGTTTATTTCCAGGGAAGTGTAAGCTCATAGTGGAATAATTACATGAATTTTAATTGATTCATCATTTAAGCAATCAATTGTGCAATCCTATGTATGTTGACTCAGAAGTTAGCCCCAATGCATTCAACAGGACTTACTGCTAGATAAATTTGTACAAGACTGCAGCCTAAATGTGCATACATATGGATATAAGGAAAAACAATGGCTTGGACTGAGAGCTGCACAGAACAAAACTCCATGAACTGGATGCTCCCACAGATGGGGAGGGAATTGTAACCCTATTCCCCTTTCCTCCCACTTGCAGCCCCCTGTGCTCCCAAATGTGTTCTGGGTGGGTTGGTGATCCCTCCAAAACTGCATAGGATTGGCGGCTAGAGGGTGATGGAGAAACTAGTCAAAATTTACCTCCTCCTTCCACACCTTGGACCTTTTCCTGATCCACCTCATTTCCTCAGGCGGGTCTCAGTTCAGCGCAATAGCTTTCAAGTGGAAGGCTGCTCGCTTTGTTTTTAGATGACTAATTTAACTGCTGTAACAGTATCATCTAATGCTGGGGTAGGAAATCTCAGGCCCAGGAGCCTAATGCAGCACTCTAGACTTTTCTGTTTGCCCCTGGAATTCTCCCCAGTCCAAACCACTCTTCCCAATCCATCCTTTGGCTGTGGTTAGTGGGGCAGTTTCCCATTTATCCCAATAGACCATCCTTCACTGCATGAGACCATAGACATTATCTGACCTACTAGGTTTCCTTTTCACTTTCCCCCCAGGTAGTTTTTCATTTTCTCAACATGGAGCTTGCACTTAAAAAGAATCTGTTGGGGTTTTATGCCAGCATGAGAAAAATGAGTATCAGTGGAGCTGCAATGGCATCTTTTTATTAGATCCCAATTAGGCTGCTGCAATGACATTATTACACTTGCACACCATGTTTCTGAAATACATCAGCATTAATATGCCATCTTTTTAGAATTTGTAGTCTGTGAGAATTTCCAGGAGGAATTAATAAAAAAATACCCTCTATGCAAGCCTAGTGTTGGTATAGGCTAAAAGGTGTAAACAAAATGATAAATTTCTTAGCTGTTCTTAAAAAGGGCAACCTACTCTTTATAATTGTCTTTGCTTATTTAGCTTTTAAACTTGAGCCAAGCTGCACATGTTTTGGACTTTGTATGCATACATGCATGACAATTTTTATATAATGGGAGAGAAACAGGTTGTTAAGCAAGCACAAGCTGTATGGTTTAAGTAGAAGTGTGCAGTGTGCTCTTTCTGGGAAGCAAAATGTCATTTCATCTCCTACTAGTATGGTACTGTTGCCACTTTCCCATGGGTAGATGGACGTTGGTTCAATGACATTTATTTATTTTTAAAAGACCTTGTAGGATGGCCAAGCATCATGTTTCTTTCTGATGTGACCAATTTCTATGCATTTCAATGGAAGGGAATAATCAAAAACAATGAGAAAAGTAATGTAATTATTTGCATAACATTTACAGACCCCCCCCAAAAAAAAAAACCACTAGCAAATACCTCTTGTATTCGCTTGCATGATTTCCATTCCTGATCTCTGAACGTGCAAATTGTGGCAATTCCTGCTCCTTTTTCAATTTTTGATTCAATTCTGCAACATCTCTACTCAAAGGTCAGAGCATCTGCTTGGCATGAAGAAAGTCTAAGGTTCAGTCCCTGGGTAAGGCAACTTCCCATGTTCCTCAGTTTGAAACGCATGGATCAACACACAGTAATGGACAGAAATACTGAACCCACTCCTTATCTGTTCCTTCCTCAGCATTGTGAGCACAGGAACATGGGACATCATTCTTCCCCTCTGAGACTTTATTGATTTATGTGAGTAGCCCTTACATAGGAAGGATCCCTGAAGAACTGGTTGTCTTTAGCACAGAGCCACTGTGGTGTAGTGGTTAAGAGTGGTAGTCTCGTAATCTGGGGAACCGGGTTTGCTTCCCCGCTCCTCCACATGCAGCTGCTGGGTGACCTTGGGCTAGTCACACTTCTTTGAAGTCTCTCAGCCCCACTCACCTCACAGAGTGTTTGTTGTGGGGGAGGAAGGGAAAGGAGAATGTTAGCCGCTTTGAGACTCCTTAAAGGGAGTGAAAGGCGGGATATCAAATCCAAACTCTTCTTCTTTTTCTTCTTCTTCTTCTTCAATTATGCAGGCATCATTGGGCTGTTATACAACTACAAAAGTGCATGATGTGTTACAGCTAATTAAATGTTTCTGTAGCAAAAAACTGATTATTGTGCTCATTTACATGAAGGATAGGCTACCTGTGGCCCTCCAAATATTTCTGAACTGCAATTCCCATCATCTCTGGCTATTGGGCTAGGGTCCCCAGGTTCTTTAAAGATTAACCATCCGGTATAAGCATTGTCAGCTACTGGGATATATCTGCTTGTTTACTTCCTTGTGACACCTAACGTACTTCCACGACCTGAATAAGAAGGACTGATTTGTACCCAATGGCAGCTTTGCACTAGAAACCTTGAATGAAGGAAGGGCTTTCTGCAAAAAGCCACCGTTTGATACAACCCCCATATATCTGTGAATAATTACATTTCCTTCTGTTGGAAGAAGGAACCCAACAAGCTATTATTCAAAATTCTTATTTTCAAATCCAGATGGAGGAATATGCTGCTTTAATTTTCAGGCTGTAGAACAGAATTAATTTTCAGTTCTTAGAATAGAAAAGCTGTTTCCAAATGTTTTGTGGCGGTTCCTATTAATTTCTATAAATTTCATGGAAGCCTGGTGTGTTCATGCAGGTTCACAAATTTATCTTCACTTGCCAGGGAAAGTCTGGGAGCCAAAATGTACATGGTCTAGTTGTCATTGCCGCTGAAGATACATGAGGCATAAATAATACATCTCTTTTAAGTCACAGGAAAGCTGTTGTAGTGACAGAATAGCGAGGAAAATAATAGCTCTTAAAAGTACATTGAGAAAAATATGACATGCAAGACACAGTAAACACAGAGTCCATATGCAGTGCTCATGTTCCATTAGGCAAAGTGCTGGATTTTACCCCCCTCCCCAAGCCTATTAATGTCTTAATGAAAATGGTGCTTTCTTTCCTGGAAAATATTGAACAACCCCTTTTATCAATGAGACAAGCCACAAACAAGAGATTTTTCATGGATAGGGAGCACGGAAGAAGATATGTCTCCTTCCCATGACCTTGCCATAGCATCATGGTCTTTCAGCAAAAGGATACCACAGGGTGGAATTTTTCTAACTGCAACAAAACATGTTGTGGCAACTTAAAGTCTTAAGGATTTACTGTGAGGTAAACTTTTGTCCACATTATCTGACTTGACGCTTAGGTAAAGGTAAAGGGACCCCCTGACTGTTAGGTCCAGTCGCGGATGACTCTGGGGTTGCTCATCTCGCTTTACTGGCTGAGGGAGGCGGCATACAGCTTCCGGGTCATGTGGCCTGCATGACTACCCACTTCTGGTGAACCAGAGCAGTGCACAGAAAGGCCGTTTATCTTCCCGCCAGATCGGTACCTATTTATCTACTTGCACTTCGTGCTTTCAAACTGCTAGGTTGGCAGAAGCAGGGAACGAGCAACGGGAGCTCACCCCGTCATGGGGGTTTGAACTGCCGACCTTCTGATTGGCAAGCCCTAGGCTCTGTGGTTTAGACCACAGCGCCAACAGCATCCCTTGACTTGAAGCTTATGCTGCAGTAAATCTACAAGTCTTGCTAATAGAGAGCTTGCTTGTGTAGGGGGATGAGTGACTGTGTGGGAGACACTGCCCACCACTGCTGGGTGAAAAGGCTGTCAGAACAAGACAGTTCTGACAAGACAATGGTATTTGGATGTCACAAGAGAGGTGAAGAGGAAGACAAGGAAGACATTTGCAGCACTTATAGCATCCTGCCTTTGCTTACTTGTGTGTGATGAGCTGTCTGTGGACCTCCAGTTGTTGTAGTAAAGTTGAGTATTTCAGATGCATAAGTTCATAGGGAAGTCAAAATTTGGTCATCTTGTCACAGTGCAAAAATATACATGTCTACTCAAAAGTAAACCTGAGTTTAATGGCACATGCTCCTTAAGTTGCGACTATTCTAAACCTCGGAGTAAATTCCATTAAACTCAGTGAATCTTTCCCTTGCCTCTGTATCATTAAACTCAAGAGGACAGGATCTCTTCCTCTGAAGGTTCCCAGTATTTCCACTTCATTAATAATTTACTCCCTGTTGGTGAGAACCAGATCCAAGATAAATGATCCCCCTGTTGCTTCTTCCACCTTCTGGGAAATGAAATTGTCAGCGAGGCAAGGGAGGAATATGTTGGGCCTTACATTCTTGGCAGAGTTTTAATTCCAATGGATATTTGGGTAGTTGAAGTCTCCCAAGACTACTATATTTTTCCTTTTTGAATATTTAGTAATCTGCTCTAGGAAGGCATCATCCAAGTTTTAAGTCTGGCTTGGAGGTCTAAGAGAGGCAGAGAGGTTGATGGATTAGGTCTTTGAGGCCCTTATAGCTGTGTCCCACTCCCAGGATGATAGTTGTCCTACTGTTATAGAGAATGGGCATCTCCGGGAAGTAGGTTATCACTCTGAAACTGAACAGAGAGTTTGGAATGGAGCTGGCTTATAAAGCGTACTTCCTGCCCCATCCTGATTGGTTGATCAATCCTCGTGTGTTTACCACCTTCCACCCCTGAGTCAAACCACTGGAGCTCTTCTTAGGGGGCTAGGGTGTGGCAAATTTGACAACCCTAAAGAGTTGGAGTGAGATTGTTTTATCAAATTTAGCCAATTTCTTTGGAGCACCTACAATATACAGTAACATCTTACAGATTGCCCCTTGCCCTTTACATTGAGTTGATATTTCATTTACAGCATTCCCTGAAAAAAAGCTGACTTTTACTCTGACGCATTAACTGTGGAGGCTATTTACTAACTTACTTACTGCCCTTCATCTGATGATTACAGGATGGTTCACAACATATAAATCTATTTATTTATTTAAATTTGTATACTGCCCTTCATCCAAAGATCACAGGGTGGTTTACAATATAAAAATACAAAATGAGAACACAAAATGCATAATAAGAAAACAAAAACAAAAAACCCTCCCATAAACACATTTAAAAAGCCATATTTATTGAGGATAATAATATAACACGACTTAAAATGGTTTTCATTTCAGTGATATTTTTCATCTATTAAAAATAAAAACCCAGAGAAAATTGAAACCAGGTTTATTCCTAGGACAATGTTTGTTCTTAGAAGATGCTCTTTGCGTGAACGTATAATTCAAGAGTTCTATATCTCAAATGACTGGGACCTTAGAAGACTATAGGATTCTTGAAGAGATTGCTCAAGAATCACCCCCCCCCCAACGGCTGAATAGTCATTAAAGGAGAGTTGTGCTCTGCCTGTCCCTTAGAGTATAATAGAAACCTACTCTATTCCTGGTAGCATTATACCTAGTAATAAAGCTACATTTCTTTTGACTGCAGCTTACAGCTCAGCTCTCAAAGAAGTACAACTTCTATGTGCCAGTGAATATCATGAGTACATTCAGCATTCATTTTACTCCACTTTAATTTAGAAAAGAAAACTTATGATTCCCCTGGTATGTCTCACTTTTCACATAAAGTATTATATTTCTGTGATTTATTGAGATATTAACATGGAAATGGTGATGTTAAACAATACTTTGAATAGCTCTAAAAGTGTAGTGGGAATCATGATTTCATAAGAAGAAAATTAGTTATGTAGGTAACATTATTGTATAATTTCCCATAGGCTCTCTACATCAGGCCAGATTTTATTATATTCTAAAACAAAGTTGCTTGCATTCATTTTCGATATAAAGTACTGTAGGATGCAGCAATATCGTAAGACACCTCACAGTACAAGCAAAGACATCTGTTAATGATACCATGAATAGTTATAAACTGTGGATCTCAAATGGCTTTGCCAGCAAAGCAGGGCCTTCTAATTTATTTTTATAGCCAATGGATGCCTCATTTTTCATGGTTTGGTAGTTCGCATTCAAATATACCAATAACATCCAATGCAATCACGCCTACACAGCATGTTTTACTGTAGAACACAAGGCAGAATAGCTAATGGTCTGTTGGTGGGCAGTCATCTTTAGCAGCAGGTTGCTGCATGGTTGTATATTGCTGGTTGCAAAAATAATTTGTGAAATGGAATGCATTATACGAAGATACAGTATGCCTTCAACCATGGGCACATTTAATCTAATATCTGAGGGGTGAACCAAGTGGAGAAAAGACTAGAAATTTGGAACCTATTTCTTTTTAAAAAAATCCAAATATAATCAGTGGTTCTTCCTCAAAATGTTTTGATATCCAAATGGATGGACATTCTGTAATGCTTTTTTCCAATTATGTGATGTTCATTGTAGATGCTTAATTTTAAAAGAACAGGCACTGAAAAGTGGAATAAACAAATCAGACCATTTCAGGATTTTTTAAATGTCTGTTGTTAGCTATTTGTGGGGTGGTTGATGGGCCAGGGGGTCAGGAAAAGTCATATGAATTTGCAGGGAATAATCTTCTAAATAATCTGGCCTTCAAGCAATTCTTACCCTCCCTCTGTTTCTGCTATAGAGAAAGGATGTCACTTAAGTCTACAATTATCTTCTCTGGAATGTTAATTGTACAGCCCATAATGCCAGGGCATATTGCAATCAAGCACCACTTCCTCCTGAAGTTCTTTTCTGCCTTAGTGTGTGTGTGTGTGTGTGTGTGTGTGTGTGTGTGTGTTTCAAAAAAGCTTCTACATATGAATGGGCAGTATTCATTCTGACCAGACTGTTTAGGAGCATTGAAAGTTACCAAAAAGATTTTGTGTGTGTGTGTGTGTGTGTGTGTGAGTGTGTGTGTGTGTGTGAGAGAGAGAGAGAGAGAGAATAATGATTCCACAGCATTTTAGTATAGCATTCTCCTTATCTACACATTTGTATGTAATTTTGCCTAATGCACACATTCTTGTAAAGCTAGTTCCCCAATATAATGCATTTCTCTGTGTTATTTAATGTATTTATTTATATAATATTTATATGCCACTATTTATTAAAAAGAAAAATAAGAGTGGTTTACAACAATTATACATAAAACCATTCAATAAAAACCAAATAAAATGATGCAAATCAGTCATCAGCAAACTATGATGGAAAGATATATTCTTAATAAACCTGACACAATAGAAAGGTTTTCAGCAGGGATTTAAAAGCTGAAACAGAAAGCACCTGCTGAAAACCTTCCTACTAATATATGCTTTTATATGCACATTTTACCTGAATATTTGCATTCTTTTTCACACATTACTTGGCTGGAGAACTGCCCTGCAAAATTCAGAGTGGTGTGAATTTTGGGTGATGGTCATTATGTTTCTCTTCATGGGTTGTTTCAAAAAGTGTGCATTCAGTCATCTTTAAATGCACACTGAACTAAATTTGTTCACCACCCTTTCCAGCAACCTTCTAGGAGAACTTTTAAAATTATATTTAAAATAGGAGGGGAGGAGATCTAGGGCAGGATGCAAAAGACATAGGACTGAGGTCCCATGGACCACCTTTACCTTGGTTCTTGTTGCTTCAGTGTTAGCCCCTTACTGAAGGAAATTTCCCTTGATTGCTGTGAAACCATTCCAAATATGCCCATAGACCTAGAAAGGATGGTGACCCCTGGTGTAGAAGGAAGTCAAGCTACCTCTGCAAAGCAGAAGACAAAAAGTATGATAGCATTTAAATAATCAGATGCAAGCAAAGGCCCAAATAAAGTTAGAAAGCAGGAGAATGGGGTAGCTAATGAGGTGCCATGAGATAAATTTGATTCAGTTTGTATTTAAAGCAAACTGACCTGATTTGTACTTTCTAAAATAATATGCAAATGGAAACACAGCCTTCCTTTGAAATTCACACTTCCTTCACATCTGCAGTGCAGTTTTCCAGACAAGTAATGTGTACAAAAATGCATGTACTGAGGTAAAGCATGCATAAGAATGCATATATTAATGAAAATAACCTAGAAAATACATGAGACTGTTGGGGGGGAGGTATATATGTGGCTCAATCATATATATATATATATATATATATATATATATATGGAGAAATTTGCACTAAAAGGCTGCTGAATTTTCATGAAGATTATATGATGTGGAAACACGGAGAACTAAATTTAAGATTGAAAAACCAAACTTGATACATTCACCCATTGCTAGTGGTGTCCTCCAGAAGGTTTGAACTACCACTCCCATCAGCCCCAGATAGCATGCCCCAATGAACAGGGATGCTGGGAGATATGGTCCAAAACATCTAGAGGGCATCTCATGGACTATCCCTGCAGGAGAGATAGCTAAGTTCCACTGAAATAACGGTAAATTAGGTATTTATGGTGCTGGAGGAGACTCTTGAGAGTCCCATGGGCTGCAAGAAGATCAAACCTATCTTAAGGAAATCAGCCCTGAGTGCTCACTGGAAGGACAGATTGTGAAGCTGAGGCTCCAATACTTTGGCCACCTCATGAGAAGAGAAGACTCCCTGGAAAAGACCCTAATGTTGGGAAAGATGGAGGGCACAAGGAGAAGGGGACGACAGAGGACGAGATGGTTGGATAGTGTTCTCGAAGCTACCAGCATGAGTTTGACCAAACTGCAGGAGGCAGTGGAAGACAGAAGTGCCTGGCGTGCTCTGGTCCATGGGGTCACGAAGAGTTGGACACGACTAAATGACTAAACAACAACAGGTATTTACTAGAATTGTTAAAACTAGGGCAAATCATGTGTCAGTTGCTTCACACAAATGACTTCTAATGTAAGAAAGAATCCAAACAGCTTGCCGTCTTGGTGACAATGATACAGTAGCTGTAGTGTTGCACAAGTCTAACTATCTCTAGACTGTGCCATTGTCAACTGGTTACACAAGATTGTATTCTAACACAGGAGGGGCCATGAGACTCAAAAGAAGTCCTCCTTATTCCAACTCAGGTCAGCATGAAGAAAGAAAATCATTCCTCGATTCAGTAGTACTGAAAAATGAAGCTTCGATTTTCCCCGCTAAACTGGAACACCATATAAATTGGTCCTTTTGTATTTCCAGTGAGATACACTGAAAATGTCAAAGCTCAGGCTTCCGAGTTAGCGCCTCTGGCAATGGCGGAATTCCTCTGATCGGGAGGAATTTACTCCGTGGAAACAGGGTCTGGCCGCCACGGCGAAGGCGGAGACCCACTAAAAATCACAGGCGGGAGAAGCCTGTGAACCTGGGATTCGGCTGGCACCTTTTGTGCCTCCCCTACTCGTGGGGAGACCCGGTTTCGGGGATCCGGAGCGACGTGGGGTGAGTGGCGCGGTGCTTCGAATTGACTGCTTCTTTCACGGAGTGAAGCCGCATTGCTGTTGCCGGAGAGCACTTTTTCCTGCGGGCAATTCGATTTTAAACAACTACCCGTGAGTAGAACGGAAAATTGGATCTATAAATGTCTTAATTTGGCACCAAAACAGGAAGGTTTTAAACAGGAAGTCCGCCTTCCCCTTTTGTAAATAGATTGAAGCAAAGACGCTGCAAGCTAAGGTCTTGGAAAGTCTTCCGCAAAGGATTAAACTTCCATCGATTAAAACTATTAAACCCCCCTTGGAAGCAGGAGAAGAGGGGGAAAATTTTGGATCACGCAAGCCTGCAGGAGAGAGTGATGAAAATTAAATCACCACCGCTCTGAAGCTGGAACGGGGCTGCCAGTAAGATTGACGTTCTGAAGTTCATTGGCTGTGAATAGAACGTATCTTGACAGTTAGCTAAATAAGAGAAATATATTGTTTCCATTGTCCTCTTCTGCGTTTAAAAAGGAGGAAAATTAACTGAAAATTGAAACTACATTTACTGTTTGAACTGTGCTTAAAAGGATTGACACAAATAGAAACTGTTTCCCTCTAGAGGGAGCTTTTGAAACTGTTATAAGAGCTGAGCTGGGGGAACCAGCTGCAAGATAAGAGACTGTGAGAATCAGGGATTGACCTTGGACTATTTGAGAATGTCGACAGAAGAAGCTTTAGTGATTGCATTATGCAAGTGTCAGGGAACTGCCATCGGAGAGTCAGGTGGTGGAAGGGCTCCAGGAGGTTAGGAGACCCTCGGATGCTGAGGAAGGAACCAGCAGGGGGAGAGAGAGAGTTCCTGCAGAAACTCAGTCGGAGGGAGGGCTCCAAGATACTTCCAGTGAGAACAGCGGAGAAGTCTCAGGACCTCCGTTGGGGACGCCCACTCCGCGCAGGAAACTGTCACGCAGAGAATCCAGAAGGAGAGTTTCCATTAAGGAACTCTTATGTTGGCGTAAATTCCGGAAGCGCCTACTGACGGATTCTGCCAGCGATTGAGGTAGCCATGCACCCATGGCTCCGCGGTCTGGGAGAGTTTTTAGAAACTGATTACATGAGTTGAGAACTCAACCATTTACGCACAAGCAGCCCCTTAACCCATAACAGCAAGATAAGTCACTCGTTGGAACAACTCCACAAGAAGACAGATGTCATGACTACTAAAATTGATAACTTGGGACAAAAAGTGACTAACTTGGGACAAAAAGTGACTATCAATACAGAAATTATTCAGGATCTGATACAGGAATCTACTTTGACAGGGCAAATTGTTGAGAAGGCGAAGGAGAAAGTTGCTGTTGTTGAACCTAAAGTAATACAAGTGGGAGTCCCAGCCTTACAGAGGCAAATTGAGGACTATGAGTTGAGGCCTTTTATGATTGATTTTAGAAAAAGTCAGATTTTGAGGATCGGAGCCCTGCCTGGACTGGAGAAGGAAAGTTGGACAGATCCCTTCATGCAGGGATTTACTGACTTTTGGGATTTGGACTTGGGTCATGAGGAGATTGGAGCTGTGGGGGCCTTTGGTTTTGGAGGAATTTTGAAACATGTCCTGAAATACCTTATGGATTTTAGATTTAACCATGGAGATTTGGTTCACCTGTTGAGAAGGAATAAAAGCATTGCTAGGTTGGAGCTTCCCCGAGATCTGCTCTTCAGTATCAAAGGAAGGAAAAGAAGAACAAGATCAGTAGAAGACAAAGTAAAGTGCATGTATAATTATGAAGAAGACCTACAGAAGGGACTTGGAAAAGAGTTAAGAGCCTCAGACAGAAGATCACCAGGTTGATGGACTATTTGAAATTGACGAATGACTGGCAGTATCCGAGACCAGGGAGAGGAGATGGTGGAAGAAGATTGGAAAAAGTTTTAAAGTTTATTTTCAGAAATAGAAATATTGTAAAATTACTGAGTGTTAGAAAAATGTTGGAATGAAATCTTATGGCTTTAGTTGAAATGTTATAAGGAGTTAAGCATAAATAAGCATTATAGTATTAATGGAAAATAAGGGTAAAAATAAGTTAAGATATTTATATGACAGAAAATAGAGAAAGACGGAAAGGAATTGCTGAAACAATTAATAGAAGTGGAATACAAAAAGGGAGGTGAGAGGAGGTCGATGAAACAAGGGTATGAAAGATAGACTACTGAAATGGTACAATGTATGTTTTTAAATTGTTTTTGTTTTGTTTTGTTTAGGTTAATGTTGTGTTTTGTATTGTTTGTATTATATATTGTATTGTATTGTTTTTTCCTTTTTTGTTTTTTTTGTTTTTGTCTTTTTCTTCTTTTTCCTTTTTGTAAGTTCTAAAAGTAATAAATATTATTTTTTTTAAAAAAAGAAAGAAAGAAAATGTCAAAGCTCAGTGGGTTTCAAGTACAGTGGTTTAGATAAATGTAGTCTGTTTTTACAACCATAAATATAAACTAGCTGAACTCATTCCATGAGCAGTTCCATTTCAATTCAGAATGTGAGACATACAAAACTAGAGAAATATGCTTACATGCAAGTAAATTCTATTAAGCAGAATTAGCTTACTCTCAGGTATGAGAGTAGAACATGAATGGAATCTAAATATACAGTAAGGCTGCAATCCTGTGCCACGTTGCCTGGTAGTAAGCCCCATTAACTTAGTGGTTGGTCTTTGCTTCCAAGTATCGTGCATAAAGGGAAGGTGTGCCCCATTTCATTGCTTGAGGCAAAATGGGAAGTGCTGCCATGCCATGCCCTACCCTGCCACTGCCGCTGGTGCTGCCATAACTGCTGCTCCCAGCACTGTTTTGCTGTCTTCCCTGCTGCCTCCACTGCTGTCCGAGAAGCGGCACCAGCATAGGCACCAATTTGGGGCAAGATCTCTGCAAGATCTCCTGTGATTTTGGCCAGCTTGGAAGCTTCTGCTGCCTAAGCCTGCCCCAGCCTGTCTAATGGCAGAGCCAGCTCTGCATGCATAGGATTGCATTGAAGTATTGTAAATTACAAATTGCATCTCAAGCCCAAACTGTTAAAGTGACATTGCATCCAGAAATATCTTTAGCAAGTAAAATATCTTCCTATTTTTGTGTCTTATGTATATCACATGCTTTGGGGACTTTTGTTCTTTGCATGGTGAGTCCATGATTGTACAAGGACAGAATGCTTTACAGGCTGAGGGAGCCAGCATTTGTCCTCTTCCGCAGACAGTTTTTCCGGGTCATGTGGCCAGCATGACTAAGCTGCTTCTGGCGAAGCGAGAGCAGCGCATGAAAACAGCTTCTGGGTCATGTGGCCAGAATGACTAAGCCGCTTCTGGCGAACCAGAGCAGCGCACGGAAACACCGTTTAACCTTCCCGCCACTACGTGCACTACATGCTTTTGAAATGCTAGGTTGGCAGGAGCAGGGACGAACAACGGGAGCTCACCCTACCGCGGGGCCTCAAAACGTTGACCTTCCGATCAGAAAGTCCATGCAGCGCAGTGGTTTAAACCACAGCGCCACCCGCATCCCCTAAAGGCTTATAGTAAACTGTAATTTTCAGGCACTGATGTTCTCAAGGCATGCTGCAAGTACATCAGTCATCAAACCAGAAAGCACACAAGGAGAGCTGCTTGGGCAGGAGAATGTTGTTATTTATTTATATTTTTATTTATTTATTTATTTGAACTATTTGTATATCACTTAATACTAAACACTAAATACAAAATAACCTCTACCCATGCCCCAGACATTAGTGTCTCCTTTTTATAGATTCTGCCTCTTGCCCTTCCAGCTTAGTGTAAAGTCTTAAAACCAGTAACATGAAGCTGTTATGTGGACATTCCCTTAAAGTTATCTGGGACTCCCCCTACCCTTTTTACTGTAGCTCAACTGAATCCATCTTTTAATTGAAATGCCAGATGCACCACTATACATTTGATAGATTTCCCTCTCCTTATGTCCTCAAATTGCAATATAGTCATGAAAACAAGTAGAACCTAAATGCAGTGGCAGTTGTTGATCTCCTCTCAGCAACTGTTGAGGAATTAATGATTATTTCTCTCCTTTGAATAGGGTACATTTCAATTTCATTACATGCAAAGGTGATTTAGAAAAGATTTCACCAAGTGCTAAATCATTCATAGGACACTACTCAGGCTTACAGGTAGCTAGCCGAATTTTGAATGTTTGAGCTGATCAAGTCCTCTAATATTAATTGCAGCTTAATACTGAAGATGATTAATTCTACTTCACTGTGATATTACTTATTAATATGTGACTTATAGTAATGCAAGGAAAATTCATTTTATGGGGTTGTGCGTCTGAAAAATAAGATGACAAGTAAACAAGAAGTGTGATGTTATTTTTAAGCTGGGTATAGATCATGTGATGGTTTTTATAGAAAAATCTGGTTGGTAAAAAAGAACATAGAGTTGGGGACCAGGAGCTGTAGCTCAATGGAGGCAAGTTGCAAAGCCTTTCCTACTGGAAAGCCAAAGTCCAGTCCCTAACATTTCCTAGATCAGGGGATTTGGGGACCCAGTAGCCCTTCAGGTGTTCTACTTCAACTGCCATAATCCTTGATCATTGTCCACGCTGAATGGAGCTGATGGAGTCCAACAACATCCAGAAGGCTGTAGGTTCTCCACGCCTGGCTTAAGCAGTAGGATAGATCCCACAATAACAATCATTAATTCCTCTTCATCTTTTGCTTCTCCTTTATTATGGATATCAGGTGGTGTAGGTTTATTCCAAGTAAAAATTCTCTCCAGATGACTTGGTAGGTGAGTTTTGCTGATAACATGTCTCTGTCTGATCACTGATCACCAGGAACATGGCTAACTCCACTGTATATTTTTGTTTCACTTGCTTGAATCATTGCTATCTGCTTGGTCCCATTGCACCATTATATAGTGCCTGTACTCTTGGACTATAGGGCTCTCTGACTTAGACTATGTGTATAAACCAACATAAGGGTGGAATTCTGTGCTCTGTAGGATAAGATTGAATTAATGGTCTTTTAGTCCTGGACAACTCTGGGATTCATTGATTTAATGTAGGTGAAACTAATCCGCAACATAAGGTGCATCATTTTTAATGATTTTTTTTTTTGGGGGGGGGTTGCAAACAAAACAGTAAGTTGGTGTTTTTATTTAAGTGTAAGAATCATAGAGTTGGAAAAACCCACAAGGGTCATTTAGTCTGTCCATCCATCCCTGGGTGGGCTTTAACCACCAGCCTTCTGGTTAACAGCCAGAAGCACTGACGCATTGCTCTACCTGATATATATCTTCATATTTTAAAAGATGGTTGTAGTATGATGATGAAGGGGTCTTTTCTCAGTAAGCCTGCCTCCTTTTCTCCTTATGTTATGCATGCAATATATTCACTCAGTAATAAACCCAGTGACTGATAATGATAAATTACAAGTGTCTGAACTGATCTTTGTCAAACAAAAAGAACTGTAGGGCATGCTTAATTCTGTGAACCACCCCCTAGACTTCCCCTTGGTAACAATCACTTTTTCCTGTTCTACAGCAGTCTATCAAAAGTGATTTCTAAATGAAATCACTATCACAGTCTGCCAGGTAAGTCAGAGCCAGAATAGGTCCTCGACCAAGGTGTACTATTTGAGCCATCACTACTGAATTCTGTTGGCATTGAACTGTCATTTTACTTTATTTCTAACAATTACATCAGAAAATGTAATTAGCACCGAATAGTTCTACTTGGCGTGGGGAGGGGGGAGGCTCTGAGGCTGGTATTGATCAGACCTAGTTAGTGCCTACTGACTGTACTCTGTTGAAACCAAGTGGACAGATTAGCCTGTGTTTGTTGGCAAGTAAGGTGCTGCACCAGTCAAAATGTGATCAATCCACCAATCTACAGTGACAGAATAATACATTAGAACAGATTGATCTCTCAGTGGCACTAAATCAAGTTAACTGCTTCCTCACACTTTTGTGGGTCTGCTTTACAAAGCCAGATATTCTCCAGTCCATCTCCAGTGCTTGTTCAGAATGCAATGCATGGTTTTTCATTTTGATATCTTCTCCCTTACTATTGGGTTTGCAATCATTTTGCATTTCTTACTGGTACCTTCACCTATGCTCTCATGTGATATGAAGAACAGTTGGTAGAAATCCAAATCTTTGCCGATTAATCTAGAATTGCTGGCAAATTTAAGCGAAGCTTTTTTTTGTTATTTTGTTATTATTATTTTTAAATTTCCACTTAATGGCACTTAGAATGGTTTCCTCCAGCATAGTTAAACTCACTGTCTGTAAAAACCACCACTTTCCCCCTCTGTGACCCTCCACTCCTGCTTTAATCAAACTTCTGCCATTGTCTTAGGTCACCATTTTCCTCAGTAGGGAAATTGTCACACTAGAGAAACCCTCTCCCCTCTCAAATCCTTAACAACATAAATATGTGCCATACTTTTTATTCCTGCCCCCTCCTCCTTCCTCTGCCTTTAACACCTTAGGAAACAGTCAGCGAAAACAGTGTGATGATGAACGTTGTTGTTGTTTAGTCGTTTAGTCATGTCTGACTCTTTGTGACCCCATGGACCAGAGCACGCCAGGCCCTCCTGTCTTCCACTGCCTCCCACAGTTTGGTCAAACTCATGTTTGTAGCTTTGAGAACACTGTCCAACCATCTCGTCCTCTGTCGCCCCCTTCTCCTTGTGTCCTCAATCTTTCCCAGCATCAGGGTCTTTTCCAGGGAGTCTTCTCTTCTCATGAGGTGGCCAAAGTATTGGAGCCTCAGCTTCAGGATCTGTCCTTCCAGTGAGCACTCAGGGCTGATTTCCTTAAGAATGGATGATGATGAACAAATAATGCAAATAGAGAGAGATATCCTGGTTGCGTCCCAACAATGCTTTCAGGCAGGGCCAGCCACCCATGAGGCAAGGTAAAGCAACGATCTCAGGCAGCAGGACCTAAGCAATGCATCACCCACTGCTGCTACCCACGCCATGTGCTCCTTGGAGGCCAGATCTGCTGCCCTCCACAATGCTGCCTCCACAGTGACCTCTCAGTGAAGAAGAAGCACTGCTGGTCTCCTCCATCCACCCACCCATAATACTCTTTCCCGATGTAGATCTTCACTCCCTCCTTGTTCTTGATGTTAATGTTTTGTTTTAACTATTTCTTTGTGCTTTTATCTCGTGTTTTTATCTTGTGAACCACCCTATGATCTTTTGATGACAGGTCGTATAAAAAATATACTATTAATGCTACTACAACCACAACTAATAATTCTTCCCTGGCCTAGAGGTGAGGGAGAGCACCATTTTGTGGTTCACCTCAGCTGCCCACAACATTTTGCTGCCTGAGCCAAAGGTTTAGATGGTATCTCCACCCATTCTGCGTACAAAAGTTAACCAGATAAGCAGTTGGACCTTAATTCACTGCTGGTAATGAGGTGATCATCTCACTCTGACTAATGATAAAACAGCTTCGCTCCAGTAAAAGGGTAAAGCCATGTGGTTGGATAATACATTCAGGCCCCTCCCACATTGTTCAATGCCAATGACTATAATGTGCTCTTGGAAGTGATCTCTCTCTTTCCCCCTTTCATAATATAGTAAACAGTTTTCCAAAATGGTAGAAATATCAATAACACTTGGCATATAAGTGGCCCGAATGAGAGAGCATAATATTCCATTTTAAATCAAAAGCCTCCAACAATGAAACAGAGAAGTGATGGGGCTTTCACTTTCAGGCAAGATCTCTTAAATCTTGCTCATCTCCTTTCTGACTAATAATAATGTCAGTATTAAAAATGAATGAATGTGACACTTTACTGCAAAGGTTATTTAATATCAGTGCTACCTATTAATGAGCTCCTGTGCTCAAACAGAAAAGTGTGAATGAAACAAGGCTTTTAATGAAAGCATTTAATCTCTGTGCAGAAAAAAAATAAAAATAAAAATATATTTCTCTGAGTCCACAACCCTGGCCTAGGATTGCAGTTTTTTTTATGCTCTAATTTGTCATGTGGTATAAAAAGTTGCTGAACAGTGTTGGCACATTTGTGAAACTTTTTTTCCGCTGCTGGTAAATTACTTCATTAACTTTCTATGGCTAAGATGTTCATCAATGTGACAGTCTATTGAGGAGGAATGAGATTTGTGATGTTAAATTTTCAGGCTTGAAGCTCTGAAAGCAATAATTTTGATACAAGATGACATATAAAGTAAGGGGTATTAAGGAATAGGCCTTAGCTTATAAGCATAGGCTCCCTTGTTATTTATCAAATGAGGTGGAATACCTGCTTTAGTCAAATCTGTTTCTTAAAATTTCTGAGGTTAGTGCAGAACATGACAGAAAGCTACTTAGTGAAAAAGTATAAGAAAAGTAGTTAATTTAGTCCATTGGGACTATATTCATTGGTTTTAGAATGGTGCTGATGTTATGCTACAAGATGCAACAAGAGGCATTTGCATATGAATTCTGTGTTGTGAACCCATTTCTGTCACTCTCTAATGAAAGTAACTCACATGTCACTATGTGAGATGTTACATGCATGTTATCTGAAATGTAGAATTAAGCACAATCCTTGAATTGCTTTTTAAAGATTCAAGTGGGCCTTTTAAAGATTTTTAAAGATTCAAGTGAGTCAGTTACTGGGGTTCCCCAGAATGATCAATGGAGTCATTGGTATATGAAAAAGTGTGCGTGCACACAAAAGCTCATACCAATAACAAACTTAGTTGGTCTCCAAGGTGCTACTGGAAGGAATTTTTTTATTTTGTTTAGGCAATGGAGTCATTGTTTGGGCATTCTTTTCTCCTCATGCGAGGTCATAGCACGAGTAGGACTACTTAGCATTTAGCTGTGCTTATGGCATCTAGAATACTCATGTGTTCTACACTACAGAAGACAGCCCACTATTTGAAGGGATATCTAATCCCAAATCCAGTACAGTGGTGCCTTGCAAGATGAAAAGAATCCGTTCCGCGATGCTCTTCGTCTAGCGGTTTTTTCATCTTGCGAAGCAAGCCCATTGATGGCTTAGCGGATTAGCGCTATTAGCAGCTTAGCAGCTTTTAGCGGCTTTTAGCGGCTTTTGGCGGCTTATCGGCTTATCGGATAAGCGGCTTAGCGGCTTAGAAAAAGGGGGGGAAGGGGGGGGACCGCAGGAACTCGCAAGACATTTTCGTCTTGCGAAGCAAGCCCATAGGAAATTCGTTTTGCGAAGCACCTCCAAAACGGAAAATTCTTTCGTCTAGCGAGTTTTCCGTCTTGCGAGGCATTCGTCTTGCAGGGCACCACTGTATAAAGATAAGAAATGAGATGAAGAATGAGCAGGAGCCCTAAAGCAGCAGGGGTGTCTTCTCACCCTCAGGATTGTGGGTGCCTGCCACTCACCTGTGCGACGTCACACGCTCATGCGTGCACATAGTGCATGAGATGTCACACAGCCAGTGAGGCACCCTTTTCCGTGGGGAGGGACTTATGCCCAAGCCCCACCCCCCAGTGTGGCTGCAGAGGACAGAACTCAAATACTTCTCTCCTGGCTATTTCCATTGACTTTGTGGGTGCCCAGCCCCCACAATTATATTATTGTGGGTGCCCAAAAATGCACAGCCCCCTGAAGTTGGCTCCAGTCTTCTCCACTATGGTGAGATGCAACTTCCAGAGGGAAGTCATGTTAGGGTTCATCCACGTAGAGGAATTAAAGTAATTATTTCTATATTTTCATCTGTAGATATAGATTTTATGCAAATCTGTGCCCTTCTTTTGGTGAGACCACCTAAGAATCCCCAAACAATGGTTTCCTTAAATAGGGTTGATTTCCAATCAAGAGGAAGACATAGTGGTGATCACACACACAACTTAGGAGCCTGGTACATGGAAGGAGTACCTGTCTCCATTTGTACCTACCAAAAATTACATTAAGATTTTCAGTAGAGGTGCCCCCACGATCTGAGATGAGAAGGGTGATTATCAAAGAGCAGTGCCTTCTCACTGGTAGCACCCCAATTGTGAAATGCTTCCCACAGCCAAGAGTTGTAGCAGGCATGTACTTTATTATCCTTTTGACACCAAAGCAAATACACCTTTGTTTTCATGAGCTTTTAAGCGACAATGTAAATCCTACCAACTGTTTTATGTTGCATATATGATTTTGTGGCTTTTAGCTTTTTAAAAAATACTATCATTTATTTTTGTTCTTTTTCTTAAAAGCCCTGGGGAAATTATTGAATATAAAAGCTCTTACAGTAAATAAATAATATGTTAATTTAGACAACTGCTAACTCCTTGGGAAGGAAGATACTGAGGACACTATCCATTTAAAGCATATTCAACTCCCATCATTTCCCCCAAAGAATCATGAGATTCACCCTCACAGAGCCACAGGTCCTTGCACCCTTAGCAAACTACAGTTCCCATGATTCTTGTGGGAATACAGGGAGTCATGCGTTTTAAATGTGCATTGGAAATACTTTAAATGTACGGTGTGAATTTGCCCTATTAAGCTGGATACAGAAGGAGCAACTGAGGAAACCCATGGACTCCCGAGGAAGTATCAAGGGGCATTCTGCCCCTTCTTACTCAGCCTCATCACTAAGTTTCAAATCATGACATGCTTTCTTCATTCAAGTTCAGCCTTTTAAAAACTCTGCATGTACTCCCAGATTGTCCTTCTGTAATGCCATCAGCAAATGTATTCTGGTCCTTCATTCAGACCAATATTAGATTCATATTACTTTCTCTGCAGAGTCTGTCGGAGTCTTCCCTGCAGGCCAAATGTTTCTCATCACTGCTTGAGCTGATCTATGTTTCAGCCATTTGGCATAAATCCTCCTTACTTGCATGAATCAAGTGTCGAGAGTCTTGACATGCTCATAAGTTACAGCGCTGAACCTAGGTCCAGCCTGATTATAAAACATTTAACTGGGGATGCTCAGTTAGAACCCAGATTTGTTCAGTGATCAAAAACATAGCTGAGGGCTGGGAACACAAATCACTTTTAGAGGTCTGTGATCTTGTAAGTTATTATACTTAAAGGGATGCTGGAAGGAAGGAGAACAGAAAGGCACACAATGTACCCAGGAAAATGCAACTTTTTATTACTTGGGAATGCAGACCTGACCAGCTCAGGAAACTGATGATCAGTCTGTGTCATGGAAAGTTAGAAATACAACATGTTAAATTATAGAAATTACCTAGCATTTCTCAAGTGTGGATCTGGTGGACCAACCTAACCTCCATTTCTAAAGGGCAAAGCTTGCATGTTGCTGATACTTCCCCCCACTCTGGGTACCAAGTGTACATTATGCTGCCATATGTCCTATCCCAGGAAACTATTCCTAAGCAAGTAAAGAGTACCTGACATTGCTCTGGAATTCTTAGAAACAAAGAAAATAATGATATTTATAAATGGGTAATCTAATGTGTTTTAAAAATACATATTTTCATTCCAATGCTGTTGGGTACACTATAGCATTCAAAACTGTCGATTTTGGTTAAAATCTGTGCATCTTGATTCAAAATAGAATCAAATTATATCCAAACATAGGCAAAAAAAACCTGCTCCTCTGGGTGCAGTGCTGAAGGCTCGTGGTTAAAAACTTCCAGTGTCTATTCCCCTTTTTGTAATCCAACTTTTTGCAATCCAAATGGTGGGAGAAATATCGTGGCTCAAGAGGAGACCCTCCATGGAGCCTAAAGAGGCTGTCATTGAGGGTGGAGGATGACCCGAAGAGACCAGAGGCACAGCGGGGCTTTATGCTGCTCAGCCTCCCCACCTAGCAGCTGGTGTGTGCAGTAGGACAGCAGTAGCAGCCACTTCCCTCCACATCCTTTAGCCTCCTGCCAGCTCCATAGCTTTGATTCTAGTTGTGGATATTTTTGGATACAGTATTTTTGGTACAGATTGAAGAGAGAGCAGCAGATAGGGTGTTTAAAGGGTGTTTAGAGGGTGCTCCCCATGATTTCACTTATGCACACATGAGTCTGGAATGTAACCCCCATGTAAATGGAAGGATGCCTGTACTCCCAATACAAACAGAAAGGATCATTCCTTGTCTGCAGAAGAGAATGTTCCATCATTGTGTGATTTGCTGCTATGGTTTTTCCTTTTCCTCCTTCCAGTCAGGAGGGAGTATATAATAATAATAATAATAATAATAATAATAATAATTTATTATTTGTACCCCGCCCATCTGGCTGGGTCTGTGACGAAATCTGTTGGCACTGGCTGGCTAATTACTTTATGGCCCCAATTAGCCCCAGTATAATGTGGTCCGGCACACTTCCCGGCTCTCAAGCTGCGCAGACCCTCCTTCTCTCCGGTTTCGCCTTGCAGAGTAAAAACACAGCGGATCAAAACTGTTGCAGTCTGCTTCAGATCCAGACAAACACACCAAGCACTGTGTGTCCAAATTCATCAGTTCTTTATTGCAGCAAATATTTACAGCTCAGCATTTCTCAGATTCTCCTGGACTGCTAGCATTCATGGCGTCCGTCTCTCTCAGAGACCAAGAGAGAACAACAAGTAGAGCTCCTCCCTCCTTCCACACGTCAGAATGGGAGGCACAACTCAGAACAAAATTAACCCAGTAAGTTCTGAATCCCAACACCCCCTCTTGCCTCCATTCCTGAGGTGATTTGTGGATGTACCTTTGCAGACCTCTGTGAGATCAATCTCTTCCCCAATGCCTTGCGCCCTCTCCTGGCGTTCCTGTCAGGCATCTGTGGAACATCCTCACAACTCTCAGATTCGCACTGTGCGAAACTTACCCACGCACCTGTGGCCTGATACCTCTCAGGTGGAATTCCCTTCGTTGTGCGACTGGACCTCCTGGGCACAAACTCAGGCACTTCCTCTGACTCACTGTGGTCAGCAGGTGTGTCCTCTGCATCCCGGGATTCCCCCTCTGACTTAACGCGTCTTCGAATCCTTCGAATTACCCTCACAGGAGAACTAGGCTCACTCTTGGGCTCTCTTTTTACAACTTGCGGAGATGCCCCATCCTGCTCCTGACTTTGGTCAGTGAGCTGATCGTCATCAGCAGACTCAGCCCCTGGCTCTCCTTCCTCCTCATCAGAACCTTCCTGCTCTGAATCAGAAAGACATTCTGAAAGAATATCGCGTCTGGCAGGGGTCTTTGACCTTTCCTCCTGCTTACAGAACTCAGCGTGTTTACTGATCAGCAGCTTACTCTGATCACCTGACGGGTACGCAAACCTCCATGCACGAGCCGCTGGCTCATACCCACAGAAGATCATTTTCTGGAACTTGGGTTCACCTGGCCCTCGCAAAGCTTCAGGCACTGGCACCGAGGCCGTTAATCCAAACGCACGGAGGAAATGTACCTGCGGTTTCCTCCCGTGAAGCATGAAAAACGGTGTGTCTCCTACCACTGAATTGTAGGACCGATTCCAGGTGAAGCTCACATATTTAACTGACTCCATCCAAAACCTTGAAGGTAACCCAGAGTCTGACAGCATCACCTGTGCAGCCTTAACCAGAGCCTCACTTCTTAGCTCTGCCACCCCCCTCTGTTGAGGAGAAGTCACTGTGTGACTTATCCCTTTCTTGTGAAAGAACTTCTGCAAAGCAGACCCAGTAAACTGTGAACCTCTGTCACTAGCAATTTCCTGCACCTTCGTTGAGAACCTTAGTTCCACCTCCTCAATCCAACGTCTAACCAGCTGTGCTGCATCTTCCCTGGATTTGAGACCATGTGTCCAGGTGTTCTGCGAAAAATCATCCTGCAGCGTCAGCAGAAACCTGGCCCCTCCCAAACTTGGT
Source organism: Podarcis cretensis (assembly GCF_951804945.1). Taxonomy (NCBI): domain Eukaryota; kingdom Metazoa; phylum Chordata; class Lepidosauria; order Squamata; family Lacertidae; genus Podarcis; species Podarcis cretensis. Next base: position 28,521,834 of record NC_137178.1, read on the forward strand.
TCCTTCATGGGACCCAACAGATCTATGTGCACAAGATCAAAAGGTTTTGTGGTTACCCTCTCCACCCTGGGGTAACTGCACCCTCTTACCTTTGCCTGTCTGCAAGCCTGACAATTCAGGACTCTTGCACATTCTTCAATTCTACAGCCTTTGCAAACCTCAGGTAGCACCTGTAGTTCTTCAAGACAAGCATGTGCTGTCTTCTTATGCCACGCACAAGAACATGAAACGTGAGTGGGAACTGTAGCACGCAGGGCTTGTGCTTTCTCAACCTTCCCCTCACCCTCCAGAGACGTTTTAAGAATGAAGAGATCATTCTGCCCCTTTGCAACTCTGACCAGTTGCTTCCCTCCTTTGGAGATTGTACAAACATCGTGTTCAAAGCAAACCTTAAACCCCTTTTTCAACAAGTAAGGCACAGATAAAATACAGTGTTGCACTCCTGGCACAATGCAAACTTCCATCTGCTCCTGCAAAACAGAAAAAAAGACATTTGCAATGTTATTCACATTTTTCTTTGTCCCATTTGCAAACTGAACAGTTTTTCCAGCCGGAATTGCCTTGCAATTCCACATCTCGACTGCAGGGGTCTCTGGAATCAGGTTGCAGTTAGCTGCTGAGTCGATTACAAAGCGAAAGTCAGTGTGTCTCTCAGAGCTGTTCTCAAACAAAGCCATACTGGCAACAAACGTCCCGCTGCCCCCTTTCTTTGGGCTTCTGCAGCAGTTCTCTCTGGTTGTCTTGGCAACCAACTCCCCCTTGCTCAGGACCTTGGCAGCTTCCGTAGAAGTAGCCTCCTCCGTTGCCTTGGAGACCGGCCTGGCCTCTGCGTTCCCACGCGACTCTTTAGGCCTTATCTTCACTTTGTCCAGGTGGCCGACCTTGAAGCGTCTAGCTCTCCTCAGCCTTCCAGACTTTGGCTGACGACTATCCCCAGTGGAAAAATACTGCCCAGGGCTCCTTTCAGCTGGCCTGGCCCCCCTTCTTCCGGAAGAGCACTCTGTGCCAGCCCTGCCCTCGCTGAAACTGCGTTTCACTTCAGCACTCACAGTGGAAAACTTTTGAAACTTGCCTTTGGAATTCTCAGCCCCCCCGACTTTCACCTCAGGGACTGGGGCTACAGCCATTTCTAGGCTCTTCATGACTTCTCCAGGGCTCTGGCCTCCTGCTGAAGTTTCACACAAACTTCTCAGCACCTCCCAGGCAGCCCTTGCTGACTTTACGCCCTCCAAACTGGGCAAAAGTGATGCATGTACACATGCTTTTAGCATAGCAAGCTCTCTTTGCATTCTCTGCTGGCTATCTTCAGGCAACGCAGCCTCAAAGCCTGTAATGTCTGTCCCTTCAGGACCTGGATTCAGGGGAAGTGGCTCTTTCTGGCTTACATCCCAAAGCCCAGCAACCAGAAACCAACCCCTTACTCTTCTGGACCAGGTTGCCCAACTTCTTAAAGTGAGCTTTTCAAGCGGAACGTCCTCAAGGACCTGGCTGTCTGCCATTCTCTCCTCTTCCCCGGGGCCCCAGCTGCTACTCACGTAAAACCAGTCAGCCCTCCGGCACCCGATTCTTCAGCTGCTCTCTCAGCTCTCAGCTCTCAGCAACTCTTGCCTCTTAGCAGCAGGCAAAACACAGAACGCAGACCTCCGCTTCGTCTAGCGTCTTCCAGCTGTTCAAGCCGACTTCAAGACTTCAAAGCTCACCGGCAGACTCTCAGCAACAGTTTTATTAGCGGTAATTAGGTCCCCCATAACCTGTGACGAAATCTGTTGGCACTGGCTGGCTAATTACTTTATGGCCCCAATTAGCCCCAGTATAATGTGGTCCGGCACACTTCCCGGCTCTCAAGCTGCGCAGACCCTCCTTCTCTCCGGTTTCGCCTTGCAGAGTAAAAACACAGCGGATCAAAACTGTTGCAGTCTGCTTCAGATCCAGACAAACACACCAAGCACTGTGTGTCCAAATTCATCAGTTCTTTATTGCAGCAAATATTTACAGCTCAGCATTTCTCAGATTCTCCTGGACTGCTAGCATTCATGGCGTCCGTCTCTCTCAGAGACCAAGAGAGAACAACAAGTAGAGCTCCTCCCTCCTTCCACACGTCAGAATGGGAGGCACAACTCAGAACAAAATTAACCCAGTAAGTTCTGAATCCCAACAGGGTCTCCCCAGCCACTCTGGGCGGCTTCCATAAAAACCAAAAATACACTAAAATATCACAGATTAAAAACTTCCCTGAACAGGGCTGCCTTAAGATGTCTTCTGAATGTCACGTAGTTATTTATTGCTTTGACATCTGCTGGAAGGGCATTCCACAGGGCGGGCGCCACTACCGAGAAGGCCCTCTGCCTGGTTCCCTGTAGCTTTGCTTCTCGCAATGAAGGAACCGCCAGAAGGCCCTCGGCGCTGGACCTCAGCGTCCGGGCAGAACGATGGGGGAGGAGACGCTCCTTCAGGTATACTGGGCCGAGGCCGTTTAGGGCTTTAAAGGTCAACACCAGCACTTTGAATTGTGCTCGGAAACGTACTGGGAGCCAATGTAGGTCTTTCAAGACCGGTGTTATGTGGTCTCGGCGGCCGCCTCCAGTCACCAGTCTAGCTGCCGCATTCTGGATTAGTTGTAGTTTCCGAGTCACCTTCAAAGGTAGCCCCACGTAGAGCGCATTGCAGTAGTCCAAGCGGGAGATAACCAGAGCATGCACCACTCTGGCGAGACAGTCCGCAGGCAGGTAGGGTCTCAGCCTGCGTACCAGGTGGAGTTGGTAGACAGCTGCCCTGGATACAGAATTGACCTGCGCCTCCATGGACAGCTGTGAGTCCAAAATGACTCCCAGGCTGCGCACCTGGTCCTTCAGGGGCACAGTTACCCTATTCAGGACCAGGGAGTCCTCCACACCTGCCCGCCCCCTGTCCCCCAAAAACAGTACTTCTGTCTTGTCAGGATTCAACCTCAATCCATTAGCCGCCATCCATCCTCCAACCGCCTCCAGGCACTCACACAGGACCTTCACCGCCTTCACTGGTTCTGATTTGAAGGAGAGGTAGAGCTGGGTATCATCTGCATATTGATGGACACCCAGTCCAAACCCCCTGATGATCTCTCCCAGCGGCTTCATATAGATGTTAAAAAGCATGGGGGAGAGGACGGAACCCTGAGGCACCCCACAAGTGAGGGCCCAGGGGTCTGAACACTCATCCCCCACCACCACTTTCTGAACACGGCCCAGGAGGAAGGAGCGAAACCACTGCCCCCAGCTCCCAGCCCCTCTAGACGGTCCAGAAGGATGTTATGGTCGATTGTATCAAAGGCCGCTGAGAGATCCAGCAGAACTAGGAAACAACTCTCACCTTTGTCCCTAGCTCGCCGGAGATCATCAACCAGCGCGACCAAGGCAGTTTCAGTCCCATGATGAGGCCTGAATCCCGATTGGAAGGGATCCAAATGGTCCGCATCCTCCAGGCGTGCCTGGAGTTGTTCAGCAACCACGCGCTCAATCACCTTGCCCAAGAAAGGAAGATTTGAGACTGGGCGATAGTTGGCCATACTGGCCGGGTCTAAAGATGGTTTTTTAAGAAGCGGTTTAATGACCGCCTCTTTCAGCGGATCTGGGAATGTTCCCTCACAGAGGGAAGCATTCACCACCCCGCAGAGCCCATCGCCCAGCCCTTCCTGGCTTGCTTTTATTAGCCAGGATGGGCAAGGATCCAGGAGACAGGTGGTTGGTTTCACGCGTCCAAGCAGCCTGTACACATCCTCGGGGGTAACGGATTGAAATTGATTCCATGCAACTTGACCAGACAGAGCTCTAGCACTCTCCCGCCCCGGCACTGCTCCCACGGTGGTGTCTAGCTCCTTCCGAATATGAGTGATTTTATCTGCAAAAAACTTTGCAAAATCGTTGCAGGAGATCTTGGGGTCTTTACAAGGCCCCGGTGGTAAAGGTGGTTCCGTTAAATTACGAACCACCTGAAAGAGTCTCCTGCTACTATTTTCTGCAGATGCAATAGAGGCGGTGAAGAAAGTCTTCTTCGCCGTCGCTATTGCCACTTGGTAGGCTCGACGTTGAGCTCTAACCTGTGTCCGGTCAGATTCGGAGTGAGTTTTTTGCCACCGACGCTCTAGCCGTCTCAGCGATTGTTTCATCGCCCTCAGCTCCGAAGAAAACCACGGAGCTGTCCGGGCTCCATGCAATCGGAGAGGGCGCTTCGGAGCCAGACAGTCGATAGCCCTGGTTAACTCCGCATTCCAGCGGGCCACCAGGGAATCAGCTGAAAGGCCATCAACATGGGATAAAGCATCCCCTACCACTCTCTGGAAACCATTTGGATCCATTAAGTGGCGGGGGCGGACCATCCGAATTGGTCCCACCTCCCTGCAGAGGGGAAGGGTCGCGGAGAAGTCCAGTTGCACCAGGAAGTGATCTGACCATGGCACTTCTTTTATTTCACTTTTACTTAGTGTCAGATCACCCACGTCACTAGAGGTGAACACCAGGTCTAAGGCATGTCCATGACTATGAGTTGGGCCAAACTTATTCAGGGACAGCCCCATGGAGGCCATGCTTTCCACAAAGTCCCGAGCAGCCCCTTGTAAGGTCGTGTCGGCATGGATGTTAAGATCTCCTAAGACAACCAAACTAGGTGTCTCCAGGAGAAAATCCGCCACAACCTGAAGCAGCTCAGACAGGGAATCCTTGGTGCAGCGGGGAGGTCGGTACACCAAAAGGAATCCTGTACTGCCCCTATTGCCCAACTTCCAGAACATGCACTCAGAAAACTGGATCTTCCCAGTAGGACGCCTGGTGCAAGCTAGTGACTTCCTAAAAATCACTGCAACCCCCCCTCCCCGCCCACATAACCTGGGTTGCTGTGCGTAAGAGAAACCTGGTGGACAAGCAGCGGCAAGGACAGGCCCATCTGCTTCCTCCAACCAGGTCTCTGTCACACATGCCAGGTCAAATCCTCCATCCACAATCAGGTCGTGGATGGCAGTGGTTTTATTCATCATTGACCTGGCATTACACAGCAACACCTTCAGGTCATGTAGGTTTCCCCTGTTGATTCCAGTATCCATCTGGTCAAGGCCAGACCCGGAGGCAGGGATAGTCTTCAAACAACGACTAAACCTGCCTCCTCAGTAATGACATGGTCTGGTCTTAGCGTAACTCCGCCTCCTGCCCATGATCACCGAGATCGGATGTCCCAGTGCTTCCTCCCCCGTGGAACTTGTCCCAGCCATCGTGTTGGCTGGGGCCCCACTCCCAGGCAGCCCTGATCCCGCCCCTTAAAAACAAAACACAAACTATACAGAACCAATAAAACAACAACAACAAAAAGAAACAGAACAATTATACTAAAATTAATCCCCAACTAAATATCCATCCCACCCACCCCCAACAATGGAAAAAAGGAAAATAAAAATTTAAATTTAAATTTAAATTTAAATTGCCACCGACTGCTTGAGGACATTTTAAAGCACATTAACCACCTGGAACAGGGAAGAATGGCAGAACACTTCCCACCCTTCCCAAAAAGTTTGTTCCAAATAAATGCCTGGGCCACGCCCCCTGGGCCTGCTGGAAAAGGCCCTGGAAGGGAGCAGGCCCTGCAGTCCTCACCCAGCCGATGGTCCGAGGCCTCACTGCAGCAGGAGTCCCTTTGTAGCCGGGAGAGAGGGCCTGGGCCACGCCCCCTGGGCCAGCTGGAAAAGGCCCTGGAAGGGAGCAGGCCCTGCAGTCCTCACCCAGCCGATGTTCCGAGGCCTCACTGCAGCAGGAGTCCCTTTGTAGCCGGGAGAGAGGTCCTGGGCCACGCCCCCTGGGCCAGTTGGAAAAGGCCCTGGAAGGGAGCAGGCCCTGCAGTCCTCACCCAGCCGATGGTCCGAGGCCTCACTGCAGCAGGAGTCCCTTTGTAGCCGGGAGAGAGGTCCTGGGCCACGCCCCCTGGGCCAGCTGGAAAAGGCCCTGGAAGGGAGCAGGCCCTGCAGTCCTCACCCAGCCGATGGTCCGAGGCCTCACTGCAGCAGGAGTCCCTTTGTAGCCGGGAGAGAGGGCCTGGGCCACGCCCCCTGGGCCAGCTGGAAAAGGCCCTGGAAGGGAGCAGGCCCTGCAGTCCTCACCCAGCCGATAGTCCGAGGCCTCACTGCAGCAGGAGTCCCTTTGTAGCCGGGAGAGAGGTCCTGGGCCACGCCCCCTGGGCCAGCTGGAAAAGGCCCTGGAAGGGAGCAGGCCCTGCAGTCCTCACCCAGCCGATGGTCCGAGGCCTCACTGCAGCAGGAGTCCCTTTGTAGCCGGGAGAGAGGGCCTGGGCCACGCCCCCTGGGCCAGCTGGAAAAGGCCCTGGAAGGGAGGAGGCCCTGCAGTCCTCACCCAGCCGATGTTCCGAGGCCTCACTGCAGCAGGAGTCCCTTTGTAGCCGGGAGAGAGGTCCTGGGCCACGCCCCCTGGGCCAGTTGGAAAAGGCCCTGGAAGGGAGCAGGCCCTGCAGTCCTCACCCAGCCGATGGTCCGAGGCCTCACTGCAGCAGGAGTCCCTTTGTAGCCGGGAGAGAGGTCCTGGGCCACGCCCCCTGGGCCAGCTGGAAAAGGCCCTGGAAGGGAGCAGGCCCTGCAGTCCTCACCCAGCCGATGGTCCGAGGCCTCACTGCAGCAGGAGTCCCTTTGTAGCCGGGAGAGAGGGCCTGGGCCACGCCCCCTGGGCCAGCTGGAAAAGGCCCTGGAAGGGAGCAGGCCCTGCAGTCCTCACCCAGCCGATAGTCCGAGGCCTCACTGCAGCAGGAGTCCCTTTGTAGCCGGGAGAGAGGTCCTGGGCCACGCCCCCTGGGCCAGTTGGAAAAGGCCCTGGAAGGGAGCAGGCCCTGCAGTCCTCACCCAGCCGATGGTCCGAGGCCTCACTGCAGCAGGAGTCCCTTTGTAGCCGGGAGAGAGGTCCTGGGCCACGCCCCCTGGGCCAGCTGGAAAAGGCCCTGGAAGGGAGCAGGCCCTGCAGTCCTCACCCAGCCGATGGTCCGAGGCCTCACTGCAGCAGGAGTCCCTTTGTAGCCGGGAGAGAGGTCCTGGGCCACGCCCCCTGGGCCAGTTGGAAAAGGCCCTGGAAGGGAGCAGGCCCTGCAGTCCTCACCCAGCTGATGGTCCATCTAGCCCAATATTGTCTACTTTGATTGGCAGGAACTCTAAAGGCTCTCAGAGTTCTTTCCCACCTGCTACTACCTGATTCTTTTAACAAGATTATTTTCTCAACTGGCTCCATACACACCATACATTTGAAGCACAAGGCTTTCCCCAAAGAATTCTGGAAAGTGTAGTTCACTCTGCACAGCACCCCTAACAAACTGAAGTTACCAGGATTCTTTTGGTGAAGGCGTGTTATTTAAATGTTTGTTGTTTACGCAGCCCAATTGTTTTATTTTATTAGTGATGGCAGGAATGGCACTTTTTGCATGCAAGGAATGTGCCCTACCACTGAGCCAGGGTTCCAGCTCAGAACAGCAAACTGGGCAGAAGCTAGAGAAGGGAGAGCTATTCAGTGTTATTAAATCCATATGTTCCAAAACGATACGAGAACCGAAACACAAAAGCCCTCTGAAGTTTGCACTTATCTGAATTTTGCAATGCAATTTCCCCAACCAAGTTGTGTTTGCAAAAAATGCATGTTAGGGGAAGATGTGCATAAAAATGAATGGATTAGTTAAAATGACATACAAAAATGCATTAAATTAGGAGAAATTGCTTGCAAAAATTATACATCAGTAAAATGTATTAATTTGCACTAATATGCTAAAGAATTCTCTTGATTTTTGCTTTTAAATTGCACATTGAAGCTGAAATGCGGAGAAGTGAATTTAAGATTGGAAAAATGAGAAACCAAAAAAAGTGGAATTGACAGATCTTTCCATCCTTAGTAGAAACACAGGATCAGTGATTCTAAAGGGATGAAACTCTAAAAGTATTTCTTTTTTCTTCTTCTTTCCTCCCCAAATATACAAAAAAAGCATTCCCCTAATTCTCATTCTAGGGCCACCCTCAGAAGATAAGGAAACATGCTTCTAGAAGAAGGAGCAGGAAGGAAAAACTTATTGAGATGCTTGAGTAGTTTTAATTTAACTTAGCCTAGCTGAGTGGAATCAAGGATAAGTGCTTTGTCCTTTCCAAGTGAAATGAATGCACTCTTCCCGGCACAGAAATACATTCTGTTGTTCTGAGGCAATGGGCAGTGTAGTGAGATGCTAGCTGTGAGATTTGCAGTTAGGAAGGCATCACATATTAAGATGTAACACGAAGGCTGGCAACTCACTTCAGCTTAGTTGTCCTTCAGTAACACAATGTACCACGACAGGAAAGGAGAGAAACAGAGATCCTTTATCAGTCTAATGCTTCTGGAATGTTACGGTAGTATAAATTACTTGAGTAAAATAAATAGAACTGCCATGTTACTTGATTAGCTTATTTTGTCTTCCAGCTGCCCACTGGACTTTTCTAGGGTTGAAAAATTTGGTATTCTAAGAGAGGGTGGCTGTAGTCCATCCCCACACTTACGTATAATTAGGACAGCATTGTGCACCATTTTTAATGCTTTTGAAATGTATCTCCATTCTACTGGTACCCCAGACAGCTGAGGAAACAAAATATGGGAAAATATAGCTTACTGGGTTGAACCCAAAAGTGACCTTCCATTAACAAAGGAGTTCTTTTGACGGTAGAAGCAGTGATGCTGTTAGATAATAATAGACTCTAAACTTTTTAGAATTTTTGACTTAGACCTGAGCCTGCCCCCAACCCATTAAATGTATTCATTATTTTATATATATATATTTACATTCTGCCCATTCCAGCAATGTTCTCTAGATGATAAGCTGCACCCTTGCTGCACTTTGAGGCCCTCCTACTTGTTTGGCTGAGAGGGGCTCTGGATCTCTGCCCCAAAGCAGAGATTATGAATTTTCTCAATTTTATCCCTTTGTATTTTTGTAAACCACTTTGAGTATTTTTCGCAATCAAGCAGTGTATAAATTTAATGAAGTAAATAAATAAATAGAATCTGAACTTTGGGAGTTCTTATTTCTAAAGTGGAACTGATGTATTAGAGAGCCTCCATTTATATGTTTCATTTCCAAATTCTATACAGAGTACTGCGAATGTGCAGTTTGTCACAGCTTTCAGCACCATTCCTTGTTTTCCATCCTTCACCCTCTTCTGTGTTACAGGTGTTGATGTGTGCACTGATAAAAGGCTGCAAGAGGAATCTTGGCATGGTCACAAATCCAATCATATACTTAATCCGTACTTGTAATGTGCAATGGCAGCTTCAGCTGCACAGGCTCCATGGATCTATTTCAGTGAATAGACAAATCTGGAAAATAGGTCCACTTTGCCACCCAGCTCCAAGGCAGTGGTGAGGCTGGAACCGTGTCTGTGCAGCCCAACCTCACTGTTGCCTGCGCTGCCCACATAAACTGCAGTGATACTGGTGGAGGGCAGCACCATTGCTCTGGACAACCTTGTGGCCTGCTGCTGAGAAGAAGAAGAAGAGGAGGAGGAAGAGGAGGAGGAGGAGTTTGGATTGATATCCCACTTTATCACTCCCCTTAAGGAGTCTCAAAGCGGCTAACAATCTCCTTTCCCTTCCTCCCCCCCCCCCACAACAAACACTCTGTGAGGTGAGTGGGGCTGAGAGACTTCAAAGAAGTGTGACTAGCCCAAGGTCACCCAGCAGCTGCATGTGGAGGAGCGGGGTTCACCAGATTATGAGTCTACCGCTCTTAACCACTACACTACACTACACTGGCTCTGAGTACACCTTGTGGTCCATTGTTGTTGTTCTTTAGTCGTTTAGTCGTGTCCGACTCTTCGTGACCCCATGGACCAGAGCACGCCAGGCACTTCTGTCTTCCACTGCCTCCCGCAGTTTAGTCAAACTCATGCTGTAGCTTCGAGAACACTATCCAACCATCTTGTCCTCTGTCATCCCCTTCTCTTTGTGCCCTCCATCTTTCCCAACATCAGGGTCTTTTCCAGGGAGTCTTCTCTTCTCATGAGGTGGCCAAAGTATTGGAGCCTCAGCTTCAGGCTCTGTCCTTCCAGTGAGCACTCAGGGCTGATTTCCTTAAGAATGGATAGGTTTGATCTTCTTGCAGTCCATGGGACTCTCAAGAGTCTCCTCCAGCACCATAATTCAAAAGCATCGATTCTTCGGCTATTAGCCTTCTTTATGATCCAGCTCTCACTTCCATACATCACTACTAGGAAAACCATAGCTTTAACTATACGGACCTTTGTTGGCAAGGTGATGTCTCTTGTAGTCCATACAGACAGTTATTTCAAAGTGCTGGAGTAATGAGTTGCACCTCCATACTTTAATACCTGTTTCCCAAGGACCTGATAGTAAGTCTGGCACCCTTCAATAAGCTGCAATTATTACCTACAAATATTTATCAGGGGGGCTTAGTAGTTGCTGGAAACCACAGGAAGGTAGAGTGTTCTTGTGTTCATCATCTGCTCCATGGCTTCCCACGGGCATCTGGTTAGCCACTATGAGAACAGGATCCTGGACTAGATGGGCCATTGGCTTGATCCAGAGGATATTCTTGTGTCCTTATGTTATTATATAGTCATTACTTATATCTTACAGGGATTTCAATACCAGCTTTCATTCCAATTCCCAAAGAGTGCAGTTTTCATGTTTTTTTAAATGTAGCAGAACAAATTAAGCACATGCAAATATTTCTACTAAACTGCAGAGTAAACAGAGAAAAATAAAAACATAACCTTTTTGTGTTTTTGGTTGGTTTGCTTGTTTCTGATATAGTTCAGTCAGTAGAGCATGAGACTCTAATCACGGGGTTGTGGGTTCAAGGCCCATGTTGGGCAAAAGATTCCTGCACTGCAGGGGGTTGGACTAGATAAACCTTGTGGTGCTTTCCATCTCTACACTTCTATGCTTCATATTATCCATTGAAACACTTTTCCTGACTCATGTCTCTTTCTTTGCAAAGTAACTCAACTATTCCAAGTTTAAGATTATAGGCTCAGAGCATTTTAACATCTAGGCTGCCAAGGAGGCAAGGGGGTCCTTATCTGATTCTATATTCTGAGCCTGGCACAGAGGAACAATTTTATCTTCATTTCTAAAGTGAAGCTGTCAAATCCCTGAGAACCAGTCCGTCAAAGTGAGGATTGGAAAAGAAACAGATTTTACACACTGTGGTGACCTTTGTGGGCTGCTGTATGTAATTCGTGTGAAAAGCCATCAAAATTAGAAAGCAAAAAAATAACAAAAAAATCCCCACACCTGTCAATATTTCAAAATGTCAGGCTTCTTGCTCTTTGAAATGTCTTCTAGATAAGCAGTCTTTTTTTGCGTGGGATGACTGCCCAATAGCTTTTAAAGACAGCTGTATCATTTGTAAACAATTTTTAGCATTATATGTGATATACAGATAGGATCCCGGTGTTTACTGTGCTATGGTTGTAGCATAAGTTTGGGTAGGAAACATGTGCCATTATTTACTACTTACACAGGAGCAAAGTTGAATGAGAAGTCGGGTTATTGTGTTGACACACTATCTGAAACACTGAAATTAGTTTCTGTTCTGGGTCTGAGCAGCCTGGGATTGTATATCAAATACCCAGCCTGGCAGTTCCTCTTTTACCTTTTCTTTGTTCAACTTTTTCTGCTGCTCAGCCTTAAGAACAGTGATTAGGAAAGGCACTGCTCAGCTACATTTTCTATAAAGCAGTTTTGGATGCTGCTGTTTTCTTCTTTTTTCCCCAAAACTGGATATAAAAGAGGTTGGTATTACTGCATTTGCAGGAGCAAAATACTGCATCGCCTTATTTTAGGAGCAGATTCTCCCCTTGCCCAGTATTCCATTTTCTATGTTCTTATCTCCTGTCCAATGTTAATTCTAGTTCTTAGGTAGGGAAAGAGAGGAGCAGTCTTACCTCTTTCATAATAAATTTGATAGCAGAAATCCTAGTCATTTTTCTAGGAGTAGAAATAATCCACATGACAAGATGAACAATACATATATCATCATCGGGCCTCCTAAACAGACAAATATATTGGGCCAATATACCTCTCTTAAAGTATATGCAAATATAACAATTATATGCAGAGCTAGCATTCTGAGCTAGAAGCATTTCATGGAGTCTTTCACTGCTAAAGCAATCCTTGTAAATTTCAAAACAAAAAATGAAGAGACATTACTGTTTATCTGGTCAGGTCAATTCAACTAATTGTGAGATTTTTCTGTGGTGGCTTCACACCTTTTGAAATCCCTCCCTGTAAAGCTGGTGCAGGCTATACTGCAGACTTAAAGACTGCTTTGGTGCAGGCTATACTGCAGACTTAAAGACTTAAAGACTCAGGCCTTGCCTGAGTAGTTCTTTTTTTATCGTTGATTTAAGCAGTACCAATTTTTATACTGTAGTTTTCTATTGTTTGTAAGCCACCTTTTACAGAACTCTGCCCCCAAAAGTGGCATATAAATATTATAAAATAAAAAAATATTCTGAAACCCTATTGAGTCCAATGGGACTTATTCCCAAATGTGGGATTGCAGCCTGAGTCTACACAACACCTCCTCCCCTCCATGTTCAGATTCCTATGGTAGGGAAGAGTAGGAAGCCAAGGGAGATTCTTGTGTATCATCCAACAACCTGTTGGACTTACACTGGCAGGACAGAAGAAAGGACTTTGGAGTGCTCCATTCTTCTATGGGTGTGTGTTTGTTTTTAGCCTCACCTCCCAGAGCAGTGAGAAGTCTGGTAGCACTGTTGATTGTTTAGTTCTTTAGGATGAGGCTGCACTGGAAAAGAACAATATTGACAGATATTCAAGGAGAGCATAGTAGAAGCAAATAAGACCCTTATAAGTAGGTAGCAGAGCCTCTGATCTTGCTTTGCAATCACAAAGAGAATGTGTTTCAATCAGCTCCAAGGTCGCATCCAAGTTTTAGCTAACCACAGCTAAAAACTTTTCACTTTCCCCCTGTCTCTCTAAATTCAATCTGGAAATCTGGCTCCAAACAATTTATCTGCCCTTCCCCTAAGCTAGAGGGTGTCATCTTTCAAACTTTGATAGGTATTCTCTTCCATAGGCTGGAAAGAGATTCCCATCTATCACGGCTATTTTTGCTGCTATTCAAGTCCTTCATTGGTTGCCTGCTCATAGTAATCAAGACAGCCCAAACTCATTACACCACCCTTTCTTGAAAGGAGATCTGGTCCCTAGAGCTAGATAAGGTCTACAGTTCGTCCTAGAAAAGAAGATAAATGGATTACTTAAACAGAAGACAAAAATACAGAGAGATTCATGGTTAGCTATTTGCTGAAACATTTCTCCTTCTCTGGAATTAGCAATCATTATCCCCATCCCCATTAACTGTTTTCAGTCATAGGCAAAGCTATCCTTTTGCTCAATTACAGAAAGTATTCACCATAAACAAAATAAAAAAGTAAAATATTTGATCTTTAAGCAAGCAATTCACATCCCACTCCTCAACTCTTAGGAGATCCCCTGTGAGATGGCTTGGGAGATCCACTGGCCAATAACAGAGGTGTAGCATCATTTTAGGGACACTTTGCTGAGGTGATACAAGGATCTGCATTCAAAAGGTAGCAAAGGGGTAGACAATGTGGTGTCCCCTGCATATTGTTGGACTGCAACTCTCATCATCCTTAACCATTGGCCATGTGGGCTGGGACTGGTGGAAGCTGGAGATGAGCAACAGTAGGTTAGCCACCCCAGCTCTAAAATTTGTTGGTAGAATAGCTTAGCTCACACACAAACATGAAGAGAGCTTGGATACAATTTGTACTTTCATTGACTGGAACCCTACGTGCAACCACCCAACCAGCTATATGCCTTGCTACATTCTAGAGCCCTGTGTGCAGTGGTTGTCATTACTGCCTGCCCAGTCATGGAAGAACAAAAGAATATGACTGTAGGTTCCTGGTGGAGCTTATTACAATCACTCAAAACCTCAGCAGATACTGCACAGCCACAGGACACTGTGAAATTGTGGTTCCCTTGAATGTTACCAAGAGGAATGTATGGGATTTGACAGTCTGGCTTCTGGGGCTGATATGCAAATATCTTTGCACATACACTCAATGATTTATTTTCTATTTGTTATTAAAAATATTTATTTTTATTTCATAAAAAGCTGCCTAGTGGTAGGTTCAACCCCAGAGAGCCCTTTCCAGATATTGCCAGATAAGGAAAGCAACCTGGGTACAGTGGGGTTCCCTGTGGGGAGGCTTTTGCATGCATAGAGAAGCTTCCTTCATGACTGAAAATTGTGATGACACAGGGAGCCTACACAAGCACAAAAGCTACATGCTGGCTGGGACTGGGTGGTACCAGCTTAGAGAAGGTTGGTCTCGTGCATGTCCATAAGGGTCAAGTCTTGTGGAGATGGGGCAAGAAAAAGGCAGCATCAAAAATGAGTGCCATGCATTTTATGAATCCCACAAAATAAAAGGGAACCATCATTATGTATTATTCTGAAAACTCAGAAAGGTGTGAAAATCTGGAGGGACTTTGTGGTACATACGTACTAAGACTTACGAATCACAGAAGATTGAGAATTGAATTCTAAAATGAGAACCCTGTTAGAAGCCTAAGAAATAATCCCCAATACTATTACAGCAGAATAAAGCATCAATTACCATAACATGCACAGAGCATAAAAACATAAATAAATATGGGACTTACTATTTTTATGCCTTGTGAGCACAGCGGTGTGCTTTAATGTAGAGCCACAGTGGAATTCAAGCTCACCTGCGATCTCAGATCTGCTTAAATCCTTTTTACTTCTCTACGGGCATATAATACACATGCCAACTTGTGCATAAAATTGAATCAACCAAACAGTGTTAAGTCTGATGGTTCAGCAATTACTAGGTGGCTTAGTGTTTGGATTCTACTGCTGTCAAAGACAGTTTGATTCAATACTTATTTATGCCAGTCACAAATTCCATCTCTCTGAGTTACAAGCAGTCTTTTGATTCTTAAAGTATTTGAACAAAATAGCTCTTTCTGGCAGCTGAGGGCTTTTTGGCAGGGAATTAGACTAGTTTTAATGTCTTAATCTAGCACACGCCACTGCATCAAAGCTGGATGTGCAAGCAAAGATGAGATGATAAATAGGAGGGCGATCAAGTGAAATAAATTGTTTCATTTTCTTTGCAGCATGTGTACCTGTTCCACTACAAATACTGTTTAACCTTAAACAGGGTGATCCTGTGCATATTGATTCAGAAATCCTTCTGAGCTTAATGGGACTTACTCCAAGTAAGATTGCAGCTCTATAGCAATAGGGGTGAAAGAATCTGTCAATTTCAGTTTCTCTCCAATCCTCATTTTTTTCAGCTTTGAGTTGCCATATTTGTGTATCAATTTGCAGTTAAAAGAATAATGAAACTATGTCAGTGTTCCAGTGTGCATTCCTCCTACTGTACCCTTTCTCAGGAATGCCAACTTGAATAAAACATTGGGAGGGGCAGGTGAGCCCCGCCCCACACAATCACATCACGTGATGCAAACACACCATTTGTCCATCAACTTTGGGTGGGGTGGGGACCAGGAAATTTGAGTGGTGAGACAAAGCCTTCTCCTTTTCCTCCTTTCTCAGCAACTTCCTATCCCAAAGGTGGTTAACTGATAGGTGTAATTTGCAAGGTCAAGTTTGTGGTACAAACTTGTTACATGCTAACACATCCTTTTTGAAGTCAACCTTTACAAGCAAGCTACTACAAAATAAGGAAGCTGATTTAAATTCAGCTACGAGCCGATTGCAAGTGACCAATAATTACATTGTGGGCTCCAGGTGTGATGAAGGTTGTCAACATGTTTTGATAGGTGCTACTGAGACTACAAAGCAGCCAGAAATACTACCAAACTCTGAAACAGAACAAGTTAAAAAATGAGATACGGCAGTTTGAGTATGAGGCCCAAGAAGAGGCACTGCAAAAAAGCAGAAATTCTATGTATTTCTATTCAAAGTACTATTCAAAATGGCCATACAATCTGTTGAAGAGAGATTCCAACAGCTACAACAATGCAATTCCCTATTTGGCTTCCTGTATTATATGTATAGTGTCAATTAAAAAATCTGCTGAAGGTGTACTTAGGGTCTGTGGGAATTTGAAGAAACCATTGATGCACAATGGAAACAATGATGTTGTTATAAGTTTGAGGGCACTAAATGCCTGGGCTTAGTAAATGTTGGGATTTATTTATGTTAAAATGGCATGTCAGACTGGCTTGTCTTAAAACATGTGTTAGATACTGTTAGTTCTATGAAATTAGCATGTGAGATGGCTAATTAAGTCAGTCCCTGTGTGCTGAGCTGTGTGTCAGACATCCCTAAACCCATGGAATCAACAAGTGTAAAAGGTGTTGGAATCAGCCTAGTTTCCTTTGAGGTGATGGTCTAGCAACAATCAGAGGATTGGGGCCTAGGCCGGTGTTATAAAAGGCAGAAACAATGAAAGCTTGGGAGGAACAGTAGTGATGCAAGCTAACAGGAGGAAGTTAGGGGTCAGAGAAACATGGCTTTTTGCTGCTAGGCTGCTAGGCTGTAGTCCGGAGAGGAAGAGAAATCTCTGGGAGAGTAATATTGTAGACTTCTTCATATAGGCTTTAGGTTGTATATATGTGTAAATAAACCATATATCCTAAAGACACTACAGTATCCTCTGTGCCTCATGGCCATAAAGGAAACACAGACCCTGATAAGTACGCATGGTACTCCTGGAATCTCACACCCTTGCTCTGAGACTGGGGTAGCATGTAACAATATTGATGCTGAAGATCTGTGCTGTGAACTTAGCAATAGCTCGAAGACTTCCAAAGTCTATGCTACCCTAAGGAGTATATCTCTTCATACCACAACAAAAACCCCTGGTTAATGTGCCTAATGTTTCTGTTGCCCTAAAGAACCTTCTCACACTTTGTGTCACTGGCAAGTGGTGAATGAAATTTCTCACAGCTCAGGTTTATAAAAAATCTACATACACTCAACAACTTTGCAAAAGAGACTTGTTGGCTTGACAACCATATCAATTATATCCTTGACCTGAAGGAATTGGTAACAAAATTTGCAAAGTGAGATTTTGATGTTCCTGAAATTGAAACTTTGAAGAGTCTTAAAATTTAATATCACAAGTCACAAGATTATTCAAAATGATTTGCAGGCTAAAACATTTTCTTTTATATTTGAGAAAAGATCATAAAAGATTGCTGTATTTCCTATTCTTACAATTTAAAATAAATTTAGCAGTTTTAAGTTTTGTACTTTTCTTTTTTCTAAAAGACATCAGTTTTTGAAAATTGAAGGTAGCAATTTGGGAGGTGGGAGGGTTGCAAGTTCTTAGGCTTGCCTAGAGCAAAAAACAGCTTGGCACCAGCACTACAGTGTAAGTGTGTGGTTGAGCATGAGCGAGGATGGATGGATGGATATCCCCAGGGAAGGCTATAAAGTATCAGGTTTATAGTTAATCTAAAATTTGACCATGCTGCATATAAAATTCATTTTATTTGGTGCTCTCAGACACCGTACTCCCTCTTTCTTTTCATTTGTCATCTAATGCTGCAGTGCTTTGTTTATTCTCTGCCTTTTGGATAGGTTTCCAAACCACCACTTTCACAGATAAGATAATGTCTGTATCACGTTGCCAGTGACCTACAATCCAGGATTCCTGTTGTGTATTCAGTGAAACGAGATAACAGTACAATAAATGTTCATTGAAAGACATTTTAGAACAGGTTACTTCATATTTGAGCAACCATTGGTTTTATAGCATGCCTTGTGTAATAAGTCACTCAGTTGTAGCTCATATCACATATCCATAGAATTTGAAATGTCAGTTTATGGTGTTTCTTCAAAAAGCCTAAACCTAAGACTACACAGCCATTTTCAAATATATCCTATTCCTTAGACCCACAGCAATATATTCCGGTACAGGGAGCCAGTACATCAACACAGATGCTCAGGTGTGACAGATCTTGGATGTCAATGCAATATCAGAAATAGGTTTAATTCAAGCTGTAGACTTGCTCAACATCAGAAATCCCTCGCCAAATTCCCCAGTTCATGTCAGGGGCCCTATATGGGGAAGGAGTAGATAATCGGGTTTGTATAGAAAAGGTTCTGGGTTGAACCCCCAGGACCTCCAGGTAGAATCCTGTCTGAAATCCCGGAAAGCTGCTGCTAGGCAGTGTAGACAATATACTAGATGGGCCGATGGGCCGACTCAAGATGACCTCTTCCTGTGTTTTTCATCCTGGTAAGTAGATCTGGCATCAGGAGTTGGCATCATCAGACACCTGCTGAACCCCACCATATCATAGCATATGCCATCTGTGCTCCTCCCCGCCTCCAACACTGTTGCGTTCTGTTCATTTGCCTTCTCCAAGCACGCTAGCAGAAACAAAGATCAACGGGGAGAAGTAAGATCATCACTCACATGGCTTGCTCTCTCAAGATTGAACCCTGAGGGGGAGGGCCAGTGAATGGGTAGTCCTGATGGTAGCAAGGGGTGGTGTTAAGCCACAGAGGTGGGCGCTGACATCTCATTCCCCCAATGTGGAGCTGATATTGTTGGTATGACGGCTAACAGCAAGGACAAACTCAAGGAAGGAGAAATATCTAACCTAAATTGTACCATTTATGGGCCTCTCAAAACTAGCAATTAGTCTGATCCCATTTTGTTCATTTTCACTTTTTTTACATTCTGTTTCATCTCCTTTGTATCTTATATACAACAATAGAGAGTGTTCACATCTCGGTGTGATACTCTGGTTTGACATCAACTGATAGGAAGTGCCTACAGAAGGTGGTGAATACAGCATAAGATATTATGGGCTATCCCGTGAATCTGCTGGACGAAATAGCGGAAGAACCTTGCCTCAGGAGAGGGAGGAAAATTCTCAGGGATGATTCACACCCTGGCTGGCACTTTCTTGATCTCCTGCCCTCAGGCAGAAGATATAGAAGCATGATTAGTCGCACCAACAGGGTAAAGAACAGCTTCTATCCATGCGCTTTTAGGCTGCTGAATGAAAAGATAACAACAGGGCAACTGACTTTCAGGTTTGGTGTGTGTGTGTGTCAGTAAACAAGGGGAATTAAGACTAAGAGAGCTGAGTGGGGGGTGCTTGTGTAATCTCACTGTATACAAGTTGTACAAGTGACAATAAAGTTTTCTAATATAGCAGTTTGTGCACACACACAAAACTCTTTAAATATTCACTTGTACAATACTTTTTTTTGCCTGGGTGTTGTTGTTGTTGTTTTTACATTTCCAACATATGTTTGAACATATTTTCTTGTTATTTTATTTATTTGTTGTATTCTTACCCTGCATTTCCTTCTAAAAGTACCTGGGATGGTGTAAGCATAATCCAACATATCATCAAGATGAAATATTTTAACAGAATTATAAAAAATTCAATAAAACCACACACACACACACACACACACACACACACACACACACATTAAGGCATTTTGTGCATTTTCCCCCTCAGGCAAGAATGACCTCACAAAATTCAGAGAATGCAGTACAGCAAGAGAAGTAGCAAGAAATATAGCAAGAAATAACAACAGTAGTAAGCAATGAAAATAATGACAATATAGCGAGGGGAGTAATTGACAAAAGTTAGTGTTCTACCAGGGTAGGTGCAGTAGGGTAGTGGTAGAGTCTTGGGCTGGGGAAACCAAGGTCCAAATTCCCACTCATTCATGGAACCCACTGAGTCACCTTGTGCTAGTAGCTATCTCTCAGGCTTGGTACATGACAAGGTTGCTGTGTGGATAAAAGAGGGAAAATGTTTTCCTTGGGGAAAATGTGAAATATAAATGTAATAAGTCACTGTGGTTGGATCAGACTATGAGAGTCACCAGCAGAAAAACTGGAGTAAAAGAATATAATTTACAGTGAACCTGCATATGTGTGTCTTTGGGTCTGTACACACTCTGAGTAGGCATGCTCCTAGTTTCTTTTAATACCTCTCCCCTAGTTATCAGCATATCTTCTTAAAATAATCCAAGCCCTACCATTTCCAGTAGCCGAGACCAGTAAATATCGGCACAGAGATTCAAATACGGGAAGAAATCAGTCTGTCCCTATTTACTATATAAAACAACCCAACTCCATCTAATGTTGAATGTAGTTGAGTTCAAAGCTGTTCCATGTGGGTGGTGTGGGTTTTTGTTTTGTTTTTTGGTCAATGAATAAGGTCATTACCCTGTTTTCAAACTCATTAATTTTGCTACAGTACAAAGATTAAGGCTGTAATTTTGCACAAAATTAAGCTGTTCCAACTCCACTGATCTCAACGTGATTTGAGCACCATGTCCACTCACAACGAAGCCCCTGTTGAGTTCAACAAGACTGAATTCCAGATAAGTGCATTGAAGCTTTCAGCCTAAAATATCACAATAGATTTTAGATTTATGTTCTGCAATCCTCTCCAAAACTTGTCTGCAGTCTGGCAGCTTTTATGAGAAAATAAATCTGAACTATTTTTAAAAAGTTGCTATCTGTTTGGAAGATTAGTGTGTTTGTTATTTGGAATGAGTTGCCATTAGCATACATGGCTGTGTACCGAGGGCTTTCTGGTACTTTGATCAAAACTGGAAACTGTCTCAGAAGAACACAAGCTTAACAGAGTGCCAAAAGCTTAATTCTTCACTAGTAAATAATCTGTATGTCTGAGATACTATGCAAGTCAGGTAATCCTCTCTCTAGTTGTTTTGAGGCTACATTCCAACTTGAAGGGTTGTGATCTTTTAAATAGCCATCAAGCCAAATATTTTCCTTTATTCCAGTCAAGATCTCCATATGGTAACAGTATAAAAGGAACTCAGGAACAAAAGGATACATATGTACACTGTATGCTAGCACCATGATACCAAAGGCTTCATTAGGGTGCTTTTGTGCCTGAGAAGTATGGGCATGGGCTGGCCAGTTATGTGTCACCAAACGAGAGGATACACCACAACCCCCCTAAAAATAACCCCCCCAAGATATTTACATAAATTTTGCCTGTGCTAATTTATACATATAGGTGCAAAATCAGAATTTCAATTTCACAGAAGGCAACTGATTTCCCACCCAATCATCCAGAGTAATTTCTTTAATTAATGTGCATTATCAGTGGCCTCTTCGCAGCAGAGGCACTACCAACCTATCAGGAGGAAGAAAGAGAGGGATGCGGCAGTGGTGAGGAACCAACCAATGCACCCCCACAGCACAAACCTCCACACCACTGCACCCCTCCCTCTCACTTGGTAAGCAGTACCAACTCCACTGCCAAGTGTGTTACTGCCTGTCCTCACTGACCTCTCCCAATTTGCACTCATCTCCAGTTCACCCCCAATGTGTTCATTCCTCTTCAAATAACTTCCAGCCAATATATTTTCCTCCCACCCAAATCCTGCTCCAAAACGATTCCCCTTCAATTATTTTACCTGATTCATAGGTGCATAACTCTGCCTGGGGTGAGGATGTTTTGAATAGAATATGAAGTGGCCAGCAGGTTATTGATGGTCTTTCTTCTCCCTCAACCTCTTCTTTTCTGCAAGATGGCAGCTGAATTGCCACTGCTGGCCTGCCACCACATAATGGAAAATGATATCTCAACTTGCCCCCTGGGAAATGATAGCATAAGGTGTGTACTGCCATTTCCATTTCCAGGGACATTGTAGGAAGAGACGTAGCTGCCCTGTGGGCAGTTTCCATGCATCAACAATGAAAGTTTCCAAGAAGGCCCTCGTCTTTCTTATTCCCTGTGAGCTTTACACGTGGTTGATATTTTGATACGCACTCCTCAGCATGTTGTTTGCAGTACACTCATGTGATATGACTGCAGTGTGTGAGCACCTGCACATCTGAATTGGCTCTGAATCCCATATGGAAATCAGTCCCTCCCGACTGCTTCCTCTCTTCTCACACTTAAAACATTCCTGAAGATCCTTTGCTTGGTTTTAGGGTATCCACTCTTGGATTCTTTCTACAATTGCTTCTCCTTTTCTGTACCATTTTCCTTTTGTTAATACTCACCTATACATTTTCTATGTTTTTCTTATGTAAAGCACACCTTAGAGCAGGCGTAGGCAAACTCGGCGCTCCAGATGTTTTGGGACTACAACTCCCATCATCCCTAGCTAACAGGACCAGTGGTCAGGAATGATGGGAATTGTAGTCTCAAAACATCTGGAGGGACGGGTTTGCCTACGCCTGCTTTAGAGAATGCTGAATAATAATAATTATGAGTGACATCCAATTGATCTATGAGGGAAGCATGTTTCGTGAAAGGTGGGAAACGGCTACAACACAAAATCAAACTCCAAGCAGATTTCTGATCATGCTGTGGGACTTCCCCTTCCTTTCCTTTCCTCCTTGGGTAGCCCCCCATGCCCCCTCCATCTGCTCCAGAGGATTGTGGGAGGTGGGAGGAGAAGTCCCACAGCTTCTGCCACATTGGCAATCACTCAAGAACATTGTTTATCACCCATTTTATTTTTGTATGAAAGAATAAGCAAGGTTAAGGAGTCTGTTTTAAATTTTGAAAGCACTCTGTTTTTTGTTTTTTGTTTTTAAGCACCGTGCAACCGACATTGATCTATTTATGCCAGTAATTTATGCAATACTGAATCAGAATTTACATTAAAACTTTGAAGTACATGGTACAAATAGTTGTGCTGTTCAAAAGTCAAGCTTTCCTTTTGAAGAGTTTCATACTAAGCAAGAGTTGTGATTTTAATGGGGTTTTCCTTTCCCTGCCTAAGATATAAGAAGTGAGTTGTAAAGATTTATGTACTATGTCACAGTGTTCTTAGACACTGCTGTTACCTTAAGATTGCTTCTTTTATGAAAACATTTTTCTTCTACTCTCCATCAGAGTTACATCTTGTGCTTTGCAACCAGCACTGTTGTTTTTCGTTATTAAAACAACCACATCAAAAGTGTCAGCAGCATTTCGGAAAAGCACATCTGCAAATATTAAAGTATTTTGCAGCTCTGTCAAAATGTAATGGTCTTTTTCTTTGGGGGTGGGGGGAGAGAGAAAATGCCATAGAAGTTAAAAAACAAACAAACCTGAAATCAAAACTTTCCAAACTTTCCAACATAAAGGTTTTCTTTTCCTACTAATGTTTCCATGAGCGCAATATTTTTTAACCAGTTGGTTAGTTATTGTTCTTGTTTAATTATATAGCACCATTAAAACAACAACAACAACAAATTGTTTCCATTACTTCCTGCAAGACACCATGAGTGATAAAAACAACCACTTTGGGAGTCAACTCCTCACTCCTTGTACCTCCTGGCCAGAAGAGGGAGCCACAGATACATCAAGCCAGGTTATTAATGCATCTTGAGTGCTACCAAGGGCGTAAAATATTTGTGCAGCCTGTACCAACTGCTGGTTCATGACTTTCTGTTTCTATGCTATATGCTTACTTTCCTGGATGTCCATTCTCGGTTCTTTACACCTGTTCCTAGCTTCTCAAACCTGCTCTGCAAGGCATGTATGGGCAGCTGGCAGCCCTCCAGCTGTTGCTGGACTCCAACATCAGCTCCAGCCAGCATGAGCACTGGGAGCATGGAAGTTGTAGTCTCACACCTTTGGCCCACAAGTTCCCCATCTCTGCTCTTTGTGCTATGTGCTATGTACACTGCTTCATATCACTTACCAAAGGTGTCATGGGCTTTGAAGACACTCAAACTCAAGATGCAAGGGAGAAACATGCTAAGAGGAAGGCACACTTGGCAAATCCACACCGTGATCAACTCCTGCCCGGAAACCAATGTCCCCACTGTGGAAGGATCTGTGGATCCAGAATTGGCCTCCACAGTCACTTACAGACTCATTGTTAAAACCATGTTTATGGAAGACAATCTTACTCAGCTACGAATGATCGCCAAAGAAGAAAGAATATCACTAATGGCTTTCTTGTTTGTTTGTTTGTTTGTACACTTTTGGCTAACAACACTTGAGACTTACTGCCCCAATTATTTAGTAAGTTTGTGAGAACTGACTCTCAAAAATAAGGACCCATAGAGTTAGAAGGTACCACAAAGGTCAACTAGTTGAATACCCTGCATGACTAGAATATGTGTGTATTGCTCACCTTAATAACTTATCATTACACCAAATACATACACCAGATTACTCAAAAGACGAGATCCATACATGTACTTGGGGTCTTCTATGTAGGTGTCTTTGTTTTGTTTTCCCTGTCGATGACTTCAGCTGATCTGAGAAAGACATTCCATGAATGAACCAGATGAGGAGAGGAACTGCCAGTGATCCACAGCTATCCATGTGGCTCTTGGATGGTTTCATACTGTTTACAGTAATGGATTCTTTGGATGTAATAGCTGCTAGCAGAGTTTTGTTTTATTTAAAAAAATTTTTTTTGCAGTGTTATCAGAAAGCACAGCTTCTGCTAATGAACATAAGACTTTCTACCTCCTCTCCTTCCCACATAATGTAGAGTTTGCAAAACTTTAATCATAGACATCTCTCTTAAATATAGCAATAAATCACAACATATGAAAGATTAGCAGGCAGCAATACTTGAATGCTGGCTATATCTAGATGCATTAATCACACCAGAAGAACACCAATAATTTTCAAATGCACACCTTGGAATATTTTACAGCTGTTAGCACATGGCTCATTAATGATACATTTCATGCTTTAAAACTTACACTAAAGTCAGGTAGGAATTTTATACTGCACCATTTCACCATTAAAAACAGTTAGAGACCTGGAAAAAGTATACTGCAGGTTTATAGCTACTTTCTGCATAAATTTGTCATTTATGGTTGCTGTGGTTTTTTTTAAAAAAAATACATATAGGCTGCTTATTCGTCACAAGGCAAGCTTATACTGAAAAGCAATTAAAATGACATGAGAAACAATTTGAGTTAAAAACTAGCAGCAGCTCCTACAAAGAAACATAACAGTTCTAAATCCCAGAAAACCAGATGAAATTAAATGTTTTATTGATCATCTAAACATTGCAGTGTAAGAATTGTAATGGCTAATTTCCCTGATAATGGAATTCTACATTGCTGGGGCCACCACCACCAAGGCTCTCAAAAGGAAATGGCACTAAAAGCAGCATCTGTCTGGCACATTCTACTTCACAGGGATGTAGGGGAGATATTTGAAAAAGGCACTGCTGTTCTTAACCTTAGGAAATATTTTGGCTAATTTTAAGAAACAAATGAGAATATATTTGGAGAGACCACTGTCCCCCTGGACAAATTCAAATATTACTATGAAAAACAGAGGCTTCTCATGTGGATTGTGCAAATGTGTGCTGTGTTGTGAACACATTGCAGCAAAAATATGTTTGGATAGGGTTGCCATATTTCAAATGCTTTGGGGCTTTTTTAAAAGGAAATTCTACATTTACTTTTATTTATTTTACTTATGGCTTTTTAGAACAATTGATTCAAAAAATAGTGCTCAATCCATAACAATATTCCAAACCGTTAATTTAAAAAGCCATTACATTCAAACAATATAACTGGTTTAAACCAGCCCCAGCATTCCCATTTAAACGCCAAAAAAGATGTGCCTTCTAATCTTTTAAAAAAAGAGATCAGAGGGCGAAGCTGCCTAAGTTCCCATGGGATCACAGTCCATAAGTAAGGGGCCAACACAGAGAAGGACCTACTTCTTGCACCCACCCCCCCAAATACATGACACATTATGGATGCTGAGATGTATAGTTCAAGTCTCCTTCCACAGGAATGGATGAAATGGCATGGACAGAGAATGGCTACTGCTGCTTTTGCCACCACTGTCCCCCCCTTTAGCTGTGCCATGTAAGGTTTGTGGATACTGGTGGAAGCAGAAGAAGGGGGGGCTGTGGATGCAGCAGTGAGAATTTTGAGTGCCTGTGAGTGTTTTGCATGCACTCATATGGAACATGTGAAAATGAAAGCCCATATTGGGAAAAGCATCCCTGGCAGTTCCTCTGGTGTGATATGGTATCCACAACGATTTTTGCACTTATTTTGAGATATCCTTAAAGTGAGAGAAAACATGTGCAGCATATCATATATTTGGGGAGCTTTGTCAACATTTTAGATACGTCTGCCAGAGCTTATGAACCACATTTACTGTAATGCATATCTGATTCCCTAGGGAGGGGTAGAAAGCAGCTTGATATTGTATCTCGGTGAAAACAGGTGCCAGCTGCAAAGGTTGAAAAGAGTTTAGGTTGATGTGAAGAAAAGATGAATGTAGATAAAGTGCTTCCTTCCTGCTGAAAATGTCAGTGGTGTGTGTGTAATTTCTCTCTGCTCGAAGAGCTTTAGGTCTCCAGACACCCAGTGCAGAATAAATAAAGGAAATTATTCAAGATTATTGAAAAGGGATTAGTGGTAGAATTAAGCAGAGTTGTGTGCTTGAGTGGCTGCTTGATTGCTCTTCACTCATAGGCACCTGACTGGCAACGATAACCAAATCTATGTGGTATGTTTCTTAAAAGACTGCATATAGTGTGCTTTTTAAATGAACAGCAACACAATGCTCACAAGCATAGTTCCTAACATGGCTATCGGAAATCAAATGAGGCCACCATCTTAGCTAAAAATAAAAGTCACCTCTTTCCTTATGCATAATGATAAATTCACTTTCATGCTCTTGGAGTTTTACATTAAGCTATCCAGTTCAGCACAGTTAATTTAAAATGTTCCTTTATACTATCAAATATTTAGTGGCTTTTTGGTTCTATTAGGATTTGAGGTAATAAAATGATATTTTCCCTCACATCAGGAAACATTCCTGCATTTCTTATATAGGGATTGTATACAGTCTATATTTGGGCTAGGGTTAAAAAAAGAGATTTCAAATATCACCTTAAATAAGTATTTGGCTTGGAGTGAGTGGGGGAATTGTTCCTATAATCAGGTGGTTGCATACACCTGCCCTGATCTCTGTGTATAACAGAGGGTGCATGACTTCTCTGTGTGAGCGAGAATCACCTCCATCAAAAGATGGACAAGCAACTGTTAGATATGGCACCAAACAAATGTCCATATTTTTGTTTAGCCTAAAAAAGATGTGCAGATTTCATCCTTCCTATCCACCAAGACAAATTGGTGGTGTCAATTTGACCTCTCTAACTGTGTTGTTCAGCTTTGGTATGTTGTGTTTCGAGGACCCGACCCCCGTGAAGTGAAATGAAGACACAGGGACACTTGATAAAAGGTTAATGGGCTAGAAAAGGCCACAACTTTATTGATTACAGCAATGAAAAGGTATTGGCTTAGGCATTGGATCGCGAAACAAGTGGGTTTATTCACCAGGGGTTCATCACCTGTTGATGCTAATCCAACTATAGGCTCACCCCTGATGTCACCGAGGGTCGTGCCATGGCCTCCCGCCAAGCAGGCTTCGGACGGAATACACGACCACCAGATTCCTTTAACGGAATACCCCTAGAGATTGAAGGCATAGGCGATGGCCACACCTAGCACTTCGACACACCACAACACATTATTCCAATGCCTAACCTACCCACCAATACCACAAAAAGTTGTGACGATTGCTACGAGGTAGGCAAAAAAACCAAAAAGCCTAATGCCAAATGGAAAAACTCCTACCAGGCCCCCCGGGCAACCGGGGTGACCAACCTAAGGTCCATAGCAAGGCCAATGACCTAAGCCCTAACTCAAAGGGAGTGGAGGGTGGGTGACTCGCACAGGACGACGAAGAG
Source organism: Podarcis cretensis (assembly GCF_951804945.1). Classification (NCBI taxonomy): domain Eukaryota; kingdom Metazoa; phylum Chordata; class Lepidosauria; order Squamata; family Lacertidae; genus Podarcis; species Podarcis cretensis. The sequence goes on from NC_137178.1 coordinate 28,549,581, forward strand.
AAATGAGGCCGGGAAGAGGCTGGCCCTACAGCATAAAGGCTGCTGGACACGCCCCCCCAAGGCACCTGGTTGGACGGCCACCGGGGGGGGCGTGAGCGCCAGCCAGGTGAGCTGGAGGCAGGGGACAACACCCCCTTCTAGGGCGGTGTTCGGGCTCCCACCCACAACCACTCCCCTCTCTTTCAGGGAGGAGAGTCTTTACCTCACATTCAGGCGAAACTAATAAGGAAGGTCTTTGCTTGTGGGATTGGACATCAAACCAGAAACCACATTAGCTTGCAAATGGGAAGGCTTCGAAAAGAACATATTCACCGAGTGCCACTGGAGAGCTAATAATCATCTTCAGCCTTGATTGTAGTCTTAAATTACGGTGAAGATCTACATTCCACAAAGGATAATTAAAGCTTGTTTAAAGCTGGTACTCATATTATCTTGAAAAGAGAGGGGGGAAATGAAATAGTACTTCTGGCAAATCCATACAAGGAACAAGGTGTTGGAGGCAAAGCCTGCTTTCTGTATTTATGTATAGCACCTACTGAAAGTGCTATAGCAACAGCCATAACGAAAATACACACTTTAATAGGAGACAATGCTTACTTGCTAACATGCCTGCTTATTTTGTGTGGAACTAAGCATCCAGAAGCAATGACAATGGTAATGAGTTCCTATGAACTATGGAAATCTAGATATCTATAGATATAAAAATAGATATAAATCAGAAAAATAGTAATTACTGCAGCTTTTCGTTGAGTGACCTTACTGGTTGACTTTTATCAATACAGCAAAAATAAGATAGTGACAATCCTTTGGTCCAATATCTCATATTTTCCAACATACAGTGGTACCTCAGGTTAAGAACTTAATTCGTTCCGGAGGTCCGTTCATAACCTGAAACTGTTCTTAACCTGAAGCACCATTTTAGCTAATGGGGCCTCCTCCTGCTTCCGTGCCGCCAGAGCACAATTTCTGTTCTCATCCTGAAGCAAAGTTCTTAACCCGAGGTACTATTTCTGGGTTAGCGGAGTCTGTAACCTGAAGCGTATGTAACCTGAAGCGTATGTAACCCAAGGTACCACTGTATTTATATGATGGCAGTTTTCACTGCAAATCACCAAAGTTATGCACGCTGAAATCAGTTGGATTTTCTGCAACTTACATCTTCAAGATTGGAATGCCAGTCCACTGTCCTTGTATGGAATGCTTAATATGTTTTTCAAAAATTATAGGAAATGCAGATTATTATTATTTTTTTAAAAAAAATCATAGTGCACATTGTTGCACATATCTCAGCTATCAGCAGATATACATATAAAGATCAATTGACTTCCATTTGTGATCTGTTTCAAAGTTAATGAATTTCCAGAGGAGTAGCCCTATTAGACTTTTGTAGCAAGATGAACCAAGAGTCATGTGACACCTTAAAAACAAAGTAGCTAGTGGCCCATCACAAAGCCATCTGTGACTGCAAATCAAACAATGTTTGCTCAGAAGTAGGCTTCGTTGAATTCAGTGGGACATATTTTCAGGTAAGTGGGGTTAGAATTGCAGCCTCTCTTACTAGCTTACCGAGACAGAACTGAACCCTAACTGACTCAGTAATCTACTTATCATTCACTTTATTGCAACATTTTATTTCAGAAATGCATATTTTGTACAAAAAGAATGGCCATGTTTACGTGTCTGCTGAAACATAATGCTCATGCTAATTTATGTTTTAGATATTTGTAGTAAACACAATTTTAGGTTTAACAGTTTTAAATCCTTTTTGTGCCAATGCATTTCCAATCCTTGAAAAAGAGCAATAATGAATGGTGCATCTGTTTGATTTTTACATTTAGTTAGGCATTGACTGGGTATTTGATTTCTAATATTTTTTTCCATAAAATATTATACACCACTTGATTGCTAAAATAAGCTCAAAGTGATTTATACAGTTGGGTAAGGACACATTTAAAACAAAGGTTTAGGAGATGGGTTGATGTTAAAAAATGAGCAGTCAAATGCAGATGGCTCCCCCCTCTTTAAAAAAGAATCTCAGACTTTAACTGAGGTATGCATAGGAAGACAAAAGATAAGAAATGAGATCACTTCTTTCAACGTAAAAGGAACAATAATGGACAATCCATTCTATTGCTAAAAAAAAAATACTGTTGGAAGTTGATTAAGGCTGCAGTTCTAAGCCCATTTCACTTGGTGTCAGCCATACTGAATTCAATGGGAATTACTTCTGAGAAACCTTGGTTATGACCACAGCCTTAGTGTATATAGGCTGCCTCTGGCAATGAACTTACAAAAAAGCAAAAACAGCATTTCAGGGGGAAAGAAAAGTAATGGGGCACCTAATAGAATTGAGCAGGATTGGCAGCAACAAGCAGCAGATAATTTCTTTGCTTATAAAAATATTTTATTATCTTGCAAATTATGCTGCTTTAAATGTGCATTTTCCTTTTCATTGGGATGGTTTTCGTTGCTGCCTCCTGTACAATGTTACGAGCCTCCATCCATAGTTCTTCAGGCACTCTGTCCACCAAATCTAAATCCTTAAACCTGTTCCTCACTTCCATTGTGTATTCATAAGGGATTTGACTTAGATTGTATCTTACCGGCCCAGTGGTTTTTCTTACTTTCTTCAGTTTAAGCTTGAATTTTGCTATAAGAAGCTGATGATCTGAGCCACAGTCAGCTCCAGGTCTTGTTTTTGCTGACTGTATAGAGCTTCTCCATCTTTGGCTGCAGAGAATATAATCAATCTGATTTCGATGCTGCCCATCTGGTGATGTCCATGTGTAGAGTCGTCTCTTGTGTTGTTGGAAAAGCGTGTTTGTGATGACCAGCTTGTTCTCTTGACAGAACTCTATTAGCCTTTGCCCTGCTTCGTTTTGATCTCCAAGGCCAAACTTGCCAGTTGTTCCTTTTATCTCTTGACCCCCTACTTTAGCATTCCAATCCCCTATAATGAGAAGAACATCCTTCTTTGGTGTCACTTCTATAAGGTGTTGTAAGTCTTCATAGAATTGGTCAATTTCAGTTTCTTCAGCACCAGTAGTTGGTGCATAAACTTGGATTACTGTGATGTTAAAAGGTCTGCCTTGGATTCGTATCGAGATCATTCTATCATTTTTGAGATTGCATCCCAGTACAGCTTTTGCCACTCTTTTGTTGACTATGAGGGCCACTCCATTTCTTTTACGGGTTTCTTGCCCACAGTAGTAGATATGATGGTCATCCGAACTGAATTCACCCATTCCCGTCCATTTTAGTTCACTGATGCCCAGGATGTCAATATTTATTCTTGCCATCTCATTTTTGACCACCTCCAACTTACCCATGTTCATGGTTCTTACATTCCAGGTTCCTATGCAATATTTTTCTTTACAGCATTGGACTTTCCTTTCGCTTCCAGGCATATCCGCAACTGAGCGTCCTTTCGGCTTTGGCCCAGCCGCTTCATCAGCTCTGGATCTACTTGTACTTGCCCTCCGCTCTTCCCCAGTAGCATGTTGGACGCCTTCCGACCTGAGGGGCTCATCTTCCAGCGTCATAACTTTTATATGCCTGTTGTCTTTGTCCATGGAGTTTTCTTGGCAGGGATACTGGAGTGGCTTGCCGGTTCCTCCAACAGGTGGATCACATTTGGTCAAAACTCTCCACTATGACCTGTTCATCTTGGGTGCCCTGCTCGGCATAGTTCATAGCTTCTCTGAGTTCTTCAAGCCCCTTCGCCACGGCAAGGCAGTGATCCATGAAGGGGATCCCCTTACAAATAGCGGGGGAGAGAAGGCAAGCAAAATGCAAGGGAGATCGTGAAACATACAGGAAATTGAATGCAGATTTCCAAAGAATAGCAAGGAGAGACAAGAAGACCTTCTTAAACAAGCAATGCAAAGAAATAGAGGAAAGCAATAGAATGGGAAGAACCAGAGATCTGTTCAAGAAAATTGGAGATATGAAAGGAACATTTCGTACAAAGATTTCCATAATAAAGGACAAAAGTGGAAAGGACCTAACAGAAGCAGAAGACATCAAGAAGAGGTGGCAAGAATACACAGAGGAATTATACCAGAAAGAAACGGATGTCTCATATACCCCAGGTAGTGTGGTTGCTGACCTTGAGCCAGACATCCTGGAGAGTGAAGTCAAATGGGCCTTAGAAAGCACTGCAAATAACAAGGCCAGTGGAAGTGATGGTATTCCAGCTGAACTATTTAAAATTTTAAAAGATGATGCTGTTAAGGTGCTACACTCAATATGCCAGCAAGTTTGGAAAACTCAGCAGTGGCCAGAAGATTGGAGAAGATCAGTCTACATCCCAATCCCAAAGAAGGGCAGTGCCAAAGAATGCTCCAACTATCGCACAATTGTACTAATTTCTCACGCTAGCAAGGTTATGCTTAAAATTCTACAAGGAAGGCTCAAGCAGTATGTGGACCGAGAACTCCCAGAAGTGCAAGCTGGATTTAGAAGAGGCAGAGGAACCAGAGACCAAATTGCAAACATGCGCTGGATTATGGAGAAAGCTAGAGAGTTCCAGAAAGACATTTACTTCTGCTTCATTGACTATACAAAAGCCTTTGACTGTGTCGACCATGGCAAACTATGGCAAGTTCTTAAAGAAATGGGAGTGCCTGATCACCTCATCTGTCTCCTGATAAATCTCTATGTGGGACAAGAAGCTACAGTTAGAACTGGATATGGAACAACTGACTGGTTCAAAATTGGGAAAGGAGTACGACAAGGCTGCATTTTGTCTCCCTGCTTATTTAACTTATATGCAGAATTCATCATGCGAAAGGCTGGGCTGGATGAATCCCTAGCCGGAATTAAGATTGCCGGAAGAAATATCAACAACCTCAGATATGCAGATGACACAACCTTGATGGCAGAAAGTGAGGAGGAATTAAAGAACCTTTTATTGAGGGTGAAAGAGGAGAGTGCAAAATATGGTCTGAAGCTCAACATCAAAAAAACGAAGATCATGGCTACTGGTCCCATCACCTCCTGGCAAATAGAAGGGGAAGAAATGGAGGCAGTGAGAGATTTTACTTTCTTGGGCTCCATGATCACTGCAGATGGTGACAGCAGCCACGAAATTAAAAGACGCCTGCTTCTTGGGAGAAGGGCAATGACAGGCCTAGACAGCATCTTGAGAAGTAGAGACATCACCTTGCCAACAAAGGTCCGTATAGTTAAAGCTATGGTTTTCCCAGTAGTGATGTATGGAAGTGAGAGCTGGACCATAAAGAAGGCTGATCGCCGAAGAATTGATGCTTTTGAATTATGGTGCTGGAGGAGACTCTTGAGAGTCCCATGGACTGCAAGAAGATCAAACCTCTCCATTCTGAAGGAAATCAGCCCTGAGTGCTCACTGGAAGGACAGATTGTGAAGCTGAGGCTCCAGTACTTTGGCCACCTCATGAGAAGAGAAGACTCCCTGGAGAAGACCCTGATGTTGGGAAAGATGGAGGGCACAAGGAGAAGGGGGCGACAGAGGACGAGATGGTTGGATAGTGTTTTCGAGGTTACCAGCATGAGTCTGACCAAGCTGCGGGGGGCAGTGGAGGACAGGAGTGCCTGGCGTTCTCTGGTCCATGGGGTCACGAAGAGTCGGACATGACTAAACGACTAAACAACAACAACACAAATGTGCATTTTATATATGACTTCCTTTAGTAATGTTTTCTTTTGAAATGTTTAAGATTCTTGGTCAACTTTGCTGTGTTAAATGTGCAGTCTGTAGTTGACCTTCTTTATAATGTTTTATTTCAAATTCTTGAATAGATTATTTTAGTTTCTCTACTTTCTATACAATTAGGCTGTATATCCAACCCATTATTCTGTTGGAAATTATTTCACGTTAGTGGTCTATGCTTTTTGAATTTTTATTTTTACATAATACAAAGCTTTTTTTTTTTTTAAGGACATGAGTTACTCGGATAAATTATTGTATGCTATTTCTTGTCATATTATGGGTCTGGTCAGGAGCTCTTTATCACATTGGATTTATTTTTCTTCAATAGTATGAACCAAATACACATTATAAGGAGAATTCATAAATTCTTTCCCTTCTCCTATTGTATGGGAAGTTTGTGACAATGTTATTATGTATTTGAATAATACCTCTTTTTTTAAAAAAAAACAAAACCCTCTTGCAGCGAAAATGCTCAAAGGGAAGAGAAAGGAGAGCAAGGGGTCAGGTTCTCTTCAGCTTTCAGATATTATGTAGGCAGTAATAGATGTTTCCTTCAGCAAAGGTCTTTTAATCACAGCAGGTCATATTTTGAGCTGCCGTTCAACATTCCTGCTTGTGATCTTAACAGGCAACAAAAGGAGCAGTTTAATAATGGACCTGGGTATTACTATGTTTTTAATATTGCTAAATACAATTTTTCTTCCTCTGAACCATTATCATAATCCTATGCCTGCTTATTTTATTCAGCACTGAAGCTTTTCTCTCATCTGCAGACTTTATAAATAAAAATATGATAGATGATAGATAGATAGATAGATACCACCTAGACTGATTTCCACAGGTCAAAACCAAAGGAGTGTTTATATATACTGGATGGAGGGTATATACTGACATATAAAGTTATAGAACTTACTTCCATAGAGATCAAGTGATCTTCATCTCTTGATGCTTTCAAGTAGACTCAGAAGAATTTCTATTTTTTTCCTCTCTACAACTTTTAATGGCTGATTCAGATTGGGTGGCGCTGTGGTGTAAACCTCTGAGCCTAGGGCTTTCCAATCAGAGAGGTCGGCGGTTCGAATCCCCACGACGGGGTGAGCTCCCGTTGCTCTGTCCCAGCTCCTGCCAACCTAGCAGTTCGAAAGCACGACAAAGTGAAAGTAGATAAATAGGTACCGCTCTGGCGGGAAGGTAAACGGTGTTTCCATGCGCTGCTCGGGTTCGCCAGAAGCGGCTTAGTCATGCTGGCCACAAGACTCAGAAAAACTGTCTGCAGACAAACACTGGCTCCCTCTGCCAGTAAAGCAGGATGAGCGTCACAACCCCAGAGTCATCCGCGACCGGACTTAACTTTTGGGGTCCTTTATCTTTTACAGATTGGGCTATAGAGGTGGCTGCTTTGAGCTTTGGATGGCAGGCTCAATTTATGCAGGTTTTTTGCATTATTATGAATGGTAGGAGGAATGGTTTGGGGAACAAATGTAGGTCAGTAGTAGAGCATATTCTCTACATGCAGAAGGTCATAGACTGAAACTCTGGTGTCTCCCGGTAGAGATGGAAATGTGTCCCTAGGACACTCATGGCACTGCACTCTAAAGAATATCACAGGGCAGTGACTCAAAAATGGACATATTCCATGATTTATCCTGCAATGCAGAATGCCTTTCCTTCTGTCATACACAAAGATTCAGATCATTGTTTCAACTGCCTTGTAAAGAGTAAGACATATCTTTTTCCTCAGGTTTCTCATGACCCATAAGATTTGCCCCTGTTATTACTGAATTCCTGTTTTAATCTGTGTTATATACAATACTGTTCTACCAGGTTTATGGTTATATCACTGCTTTTTTATTATTATTTCTGCCATTTTTCCTTTTATTACATTTTCTTTTCATTATCCTGCTTTTGTTGTATTGGTTTTCAAGTATTAAACGGTTTAGAAAGGGTTTTTTTAAAGAAATAGTAAAGAAATAAAATACGTGGAAGGTTGCTTTCCTTTAGCTGCCATTTCTTTTTACAGGGGCAGACAGCAACCGACATACACACATGCATGTTTTCAAGCAGAAGCAGAATGCCTGAATTTTTGCAGCCAAGTATCTGTTCTCAAGTACAAACTGTAATAGAAGGCGATGCCTAGGACAGCTTTTCTCATAATCTTTGCAAAATCCACAGAACTCTACATTTCAGTCCTTAGCCCCAGCATTTCCTTTCATGTACATACCGCTCTAAAGTTTTCCACTTTGCTTTATAATCAGCTGCAAACGCATTTTTGTTCAGCAGAGCTCTTAGAATGGTTATGGTTTCTTAATGGGACAACTACTTGGATTCGACAAAAGTGTTCATTTCTGGATACAAAGATGGGGGTTAAATGCTTCACTTCCTTTCCTCCCAATCTTGCCGCACAAATGCCAGCAAAGAGAAATGGGAGGAAAGTGCCGTTAATCCGAATAAAAATTTAAAGTTTGACTCTTTGGGGGTGGGGGTGGGGAGTGTCCTTAAGCAAGGTGTTAATTGGGCAAGTCTCCTTTGGATAGGTGTAAATAGATTCTTTCCCACCCACTTGTCACTTATTCAATGAATTTCATTATCACCTTGCCAGAAGGCAGGGACTCAATTACACCTAGCCAGAGGGGAGCAGAGTGGTAACCAGCTCGGTTTAATGAGCTAGAACAGAAGTAGGTCGATGAATATGTATAATTTACTAGAATGACGACCATGTAAATCTATCAGTGCTTCACAAACTGGCATCCACAGTCATGTGAAGACTACTGACAATGCACTGACACAATGAGCGATGTGTAGTAGCACAGGGTCGCTCATCCAACTACCTCCTTGTTTAACAGCTTCATGTTGGAAATCAGAAAAATGGTGAGCATTGTGTTGCGATGCTGCCAACATTCACAATTCATGGGAAACAGCCTTATACTGAATCAGGCCATTGGTCCATCAAGCTCAGCATTGCCTATGTCATCTTGCAGCTGCTCCTCAGGGTGACAGGATTATCTCCCTGTCCTACCAGGAGATAATGGAGATTGAACCTTAAGACTTTTTGTATTCAGGGCATGTGCTCTTCCACTGACCTACCATTAGTTCCCTTCTTTTATTTGGAATATGAATGTTGGTGATTCAGAATTTTCATCTGTAATATCATTTAATCTGAGCCAGAGAAGAACTCTTCTGTTACCCTCCAACCCATTCAATCACTTACCTGACTGCTCCTGCAGCTGCAGCCACATTGGGGAAAGAGGCAGTCAGGAGTATACATCATTCCAAGCACCAGGAGGCCTATGGCGTAAGGTGTTTTAGTGCTTTAGAACTAGTAAATGGGCAGCTGCTGACAAATCCCTTGTGTTTACCATGTCCTTGTTTACCACAAAAACAATATTTTATTTTTTACAGCAGTTGATTTTGTTGCGATCAGTTTATTTTTTTTATATATATAATTTTTATTATTTTTCCAATTTTAAGACAAAACAACATACACACATCAACAAACAAAAACAAACACACAGATATAATTTCATAACCTCATTTTCATAAGCCTTCTTTCTCGGACTTCCCCATACCTCACCCTTTTTGCATCCATATTTTACAATTTTTCAGCAACCCTTTACTCCAATTAATTAAAACTTATTATCTTTCTCAATTTCATCTTATTTCAACAAACAATTTCCGCTGTAATTCTGTATCTTCCTTTCCCTTGACATTTTAGCACTCATCAATATTGTAACAGCTCTTAAGATAAGCTTTGAACTTCTTCCAGTCTTCCTCCACCATCTCTTTCTCTTGGTCACGGATTCTGCCAGTCATTTCTGCCAATCCCATAAAGTCAATCACTTTCGTCTGCCATTCTTCCAGTGTGGGGAGTTCTTGTGTCTTCCAATACTTTGCTAGAAGGATCCTTGCTGCTGTAGTGGCGTACATAAAAAAAGTCCTATCCTTCCTTGACACCAATTGGCCGACCATGCCCAAGAGAAATGCCTCTGGTTTCTTGTGAAAGGTACATTTAAGTACCTTCTTAATTTCATTATAGATCATTTCCCAAAAGGCTTTAATCTTTGGGCAGGTCCACCAAAGGTGAAAGAAGGTACCTTCAGTCTCATTACATTTCCAGCATTTATTATTGGGCAGATGATAAATCTTCGCAAGCTTGACTGGGGTCATGTACCACCTATAAATCATTTTCATAATATTTTCTCTTAAGGCATTGCATGCCGTGAATTTAATACCGGTGGTCCATAACTGTTCCCAGTCAGCAAACATAATGTCATGACCAATGTCCTGTGCCCATTTAATCATGGCTGATTTAACTGTCTCATCTATTGTATTCCACTTCAGCAACAGATTATACATTCTTGATACATTCTTAGTATTGGGTTCTAACAATTCTGTTTCCAATTTCGATTTCTCCACCTGGAAGCCAATTTTCCTGTCTTGTTTAAAGGTTTTCATTATTTGGTTGTAATGGAGCCAATCTCGTACCTTGGGCTTTAATTTCTCAAAACTCTGTAGTTTAAACTCACCGCTTTCTTGTTCTAAAATTTCAGAATATTTTGGCCATTTGGATTCCATGTTAAGTTTCTTCACCTCCTTAGCCTCCATAGGTGATAACCACCTAGGAGTTTTATTTTCCAACAAATCCTTGTATCGAATCCAAACATTATATAATGCTTTCCTAACAATATGGTTTTTAAAACCCTTGTGAACTTTAACCTTGTCATACCATAAATATGCATGCCAGCCAAACCTATTATCAAATCCTTCCAAGTCCAGAATATCTGCATTCTCAAGAAGTAGCCACTCTTTCAACCAGCAGAAAGCTGCCGATTCATAGTACAGTCTCAAATGCGGCAGGGCAAACCCCCCTCTTTCTTTTGCATCAGTAAGTATCTTAAATTTTATTCTGGGCTTTTTGCCCTGCCAGATAAATTTAGATATATCTTTCTGCCACTTCTTGAAACAATCTAGTTTATCCACAATTTGTAATGTCTGAAACAAAAATAACATTCATGTTCAACAAAACCTCCAGGACTGATATAAAAAGTAATGGGGATATCGGGCACCCCTGCCGTGTCCCTTTTTCTATGGAAAGTTCATCAGTAACCACGTTATTTACAATTAGCTTAGCCTTTTGTTCAGAATATATTGCACTTATACCATTTTCAAACCTTTGACCTACCCCCATCCCATGGAGATTCTTCTTTATGAACTTCCAAGAGATATTATCAAAGGCTTTCTCCGCGTCCACAAAGATTAGGACTGCCTTCGTATTAATATTTACAGTTAGCAGTTCCATAATGTCAATTATGTTCCTTACATTATCTGATAAGTATCTTCCTGGGAGAAAGCCTGCCTGGTCCTTATGAATCTCCTCCATTAACACCCTCTTCAGTCTTTTTGCTAAAATGTCAGCAAATATTTTGTAATCCACATTAAGTAATGATATAGGGCGGTAGTTCTTGATCTGGTTTTTTTCCGTTTCAGTCTTTGGTATAAGTGTGATGAAAGCTTCTTTCCACGATTCAGGTGCCTTTTCCCCCTCTAATATTTCATTACAAACCTCCTTAAGCGGCTGTATTAACCATTCTTTCAATGCTTTATAATATCTGGAGGTTAGTCCATCTGGTTCTGGAGATTTCCCTAGTTGCATGTTTTGAATGGCACCCTCCACTTCTTGATCTGTTATTTTCTCATTTAAAATCAACATGCTTTGTTGCGAAATTTTTTGTAATCCATATTTCTTAAGAAAATCTTCTATGCCTCCTTCGTTTTCCGGCCCTTGTGCATATAATCTCCTGAAATAACTCTGAAAGCAGTTGCTAATCTCATTTGGTTTAAAGATGTTCTTTCCATCCACCTCCAAACTTGTGACTGTATTTAATTTCTGTCTCTTCTTCAATTGCCATGCTAGAAGTTTCCCACATTTGTCCGCTGATTCAAATGTCCTCTGTCTCATTTGCTTGATTTTCCATTCTATCTCCTGGTTCATCAATTCCATATATTGCATTTGATAGAACTTAATTTCTCTCAGAATTTCATGAGACTTTGGTTTAGACCTCAGTTTCTTTTCTCCTTCTTTTATTTTTTCCAGAATCTTATCCTTCCTTTCATTTTGTTTCTTTCTCTTTAAAGAGTTCTGTTGTATCAGAAAACCTCGCATCACGGCCTTGCTTGCGTCCCAAATCACTCTTTTCTCAACCTCTGTCCTCAGATTTATCTCAAAGTAGTCCTTCAAGGTTTTTTTGGGCCTTTTTGTAAATCTCCACCTCTCTGAATAGGGTGTCATTCATTCTCCATCTGAAGGATCTAGCTGTTGTTAGTTTCATTTCCATCTTCACTGCGTTATGGTCGGAGCATGTCTTTGGGCAGATTTCCACCTTTTTAATCCTTGGAGCCATTCCACTAGTAATCCATATTTGATCTATTCTTGTCCATGTCATTTGTGCCTCTGAAAAGAATGTTCTCTCTCTCTCAAGAGGGTTTCTTGTTCTCCAGATATCAATCAGGTCTATGTTTTCAGTCATTTCAAAAAAGGTCTTAGGTAGTCTCCCATCCTTAGAGACCACCTGTCTTTGTGCTTTATCCATATTTGTAGAGACCACGCCATTCATATCTCCTAATAAGATCACCTTATAATCCAAATAATCCGTTAATGTCTCATGCAATTTCTTGTAAAATTCTGCCTTCCCTTCATTTGGTGCATAGATGCCCACTATCAGGAGTTTTTCTCCTTGGATTTGTATCTCAATTGCCAAAATTCTTCCATATTCATCTTTAAAGATCAATTTTGGGGCCAATTTTTCCTTTGCATAAATCACCACTCCTCTTTTCTTAACTTTGTCTGATGAAATAAATTCCTGTCCTAATCTTTTATTTATAAGTAGTCTTCTGTGTGCCCTTGTTACGTGGGTTTCTTGTAGACATATCAAATCCAATTGTTCTCTTTTCAAGATATGAAAGACCTCACGCCTTTTTCTGGGAAGGTTGAGTCCATTACAGTTCCAAGTTAAAAATTGCAGAGACATTATTAGTTAGTTACCTCCAGCTGCTCCCTGCAGCTGTTCTTCTTCCGTTGGTGACTTCAGTCCAAATGTTAAGTTTCCAAGGTCTGTGTCAGAGGTCGAGTCTAGCACTCCTTTCACAAGGTCCTCCTCGTTTCTGTCTAGGAATTGTTCTTTATCTTGCACTGTTCTTATTTTGACTTTCTTTCCTTTGAAGTTAAAAGACAAACCTTGTGGAAATTCCCACCTAAAAGGTATGTTATTCTTCTTCAGCAGGTCAACCAGATTCTTAAAATAAGTTCTTACCTCCAGAATGTATTTTGGGATGTCCTTATAAATTTGAACAGAAGCATTTCCAATCTGAAGGGTTCTCTGGTAATGTAAATTTAAATTTTATTTTATCTCTTTCCTCTTTAGATCTCAGAGTTATCAGACAATCCCTTGGGATCTTCCTGCCTTGCCTTCTGCCCAATCTGAAGGCGGTTGTTATCTTAAAATCTTCTTCCTCTGAATTTACCTGCCAAAATTCTGATAATTCTTTTGTGAGAAAGTCCACTAGGTTGTCCCCTTCACTTTCAGGGACCAACCTAAGTCTCAAATTCTTCTCTTTCCTCTGCATCTCCCACAAAGACAAGGCCGCCTCATGCTGGTCCAACTTCTTACAGACTGGTATTAGACTTTCCTGTGTGGTTTCTGCAGTAATTTTAGCTTCTTCTGCAATTTTTCGAATTGTGGCGTTTTCTTGAACCAATTTGTTTATGGTTTCTGTATTAGATGTAATGCTTTTGGTATTTAAGTCCAATTTTGTTGTAAGTTCTGTCAGTTGTTTGGTATTCTCCGTGCTCTGCTTAGTCAAATTTTCTAAAGATTCATTTATTTTGAGTAATGCTTGAGTCACTGAATCCATGAATACGTTTATTCCTTTCTCCTGTCCAGCTGTGCCTGTTGGCAGTAAGCCTGATATTGAGCCTCTTTTCTTTTGTGCAGCTTTAGCCTTAGATCTTGTTGTTATGTCTTCTGCGGAACCACTCATGTCCCAAGGTCGTTTCCCATAGGAACAGCTCTTAAGTAGCAAAATCCAGTGACTTGTTTTTATTTGACAGTCTATGTTACAACTGTAACCTTTCAGCCCTCTAGAGGGAGCAATACATTGTGTCCAATAAGCAGAAGAAACAAAGAAACCAAAAACCCTCTTGGAGAGAGGTTTTTTTTTTTTTAGAAACTTTCAGTCTTCCAATTGCAACAGTAATATATCTGTAAAGTCCCAAAAATTGTATCTATTTGAGCTCTCCGCTTTGCAGCAGGTTTTGTCAAAGCGCTTCACCCAGGCAGTCTGTTCCCAGAGTCAGAGACAGCAGGAATTAATCACTTAAATTTCCTCTCACGCAGGTTAAGCCAAGTTTCCTTTTCTTCCCCCCCTGCTCCTGCTTGCTGGAGGGGTAGTTAGAGTTCAATGCCAAAGTTAAATAATTCAAAAATTCAAAGTTACTTTTCCTTCAATTGCAGCTTTCCAGTTCCGTTGCTTTAAAAGCCATGCAAACCGGGGGAGGCAGACTTCCTTTATTTACCATCCCTGTTTTCAGCCAAATTTCAAACGTTTTTTATAATCCCAGAAGGTTTCCCAATCCTACTTACGGGTATTTCAATTTCAGTCCAGATTTCAGGAAGGAATCGGCGCTCTCCGCTTATGGCGACGCGGCTTCACTTCACGGGCTGGGTAGCGACTCTCAGCACCGCACGATCCCCCAATGCTCCTCCGGAGCCTTTAAAAAGGCTCTTTTGCAGTAAGGGGGGGCGCAAATGGTGCCCACCGAGTCTCCTTGTTCACAGGCTTCCACGCCTGTGATTTTAGGGGTCCCCGCTTCGCTGTAGCGGTCAGACCCGAACTCATGAAGCAGCCCTCTCTCCGGAGATCAGGGAGAGAGCCGCCATTAAGCGCTGGCGCCGACCGGAAGTCTGTTGCAATCAGTTTAAAATAGAAGGTACTATCTTTACTTTTCAATGCAGCCTGCACTGCACTCTCTTTAAGACCACAGAGGTGGCCCCTGGCAATGTCAGTTCCCAGATTCAGGTAGTTTATTTGTATCTAGTCATCATCACAAAACAAGAGTGTGACAAAGGGACCTCCATATCCCAATAAAATAACACAAAGTAATATCAATAAGTGTTCACTTAGAACCAATTGAAACTACAGACAATACAATCAAATGTAAAATTCTGGATGTTTCTGGCAGAAACATCTGATAGAAACCCACAACTCCTCCATTCATCTCCTGTTCATTTTTAGTTAAAGTAGTGTGAAATTTCCCCGAATATAATGCATGTCTCACTGAATCCACTGAAATGTGGATTTCTGTGAACACCTTACCTTAAAGGTAAAGGTAAAGGACCCCTGACAGTTAAGTCCAGTTGTGACCGACTCTGGGGTTGTGGCACTCATCTCACTTTACTGGCCGAGGGAGCCGACATTTGTCGGCAGACGGTTTCTCCGGGTCACGTGGCCAGCCTGACTAAGCCACTTCTGGGAATACAAGAGCAGCACGTGGAAACGCTGTTTACCTTCCCACCGGAGCAGTACCTATATATCTACTTGCAGTTTGACGTGCTAGATTGGCAGATGCAGGGACTGAGCAACGGGAGCTGACCCCGTCGTGGGGATTCGAACCACCGCCCTTCCGATCAGCAAGCCCAAGGCTCAGTGGTTTAGACCATGGCGCCACCCATGTCCCACATCTTACCTTACCCCAGTATATATATATTGCTTGGCTAGAGAACTGTATCACAAAATTTGGAGTACTGAAAACTTTCATAGGATGGCTATGTTCTGATGTTATCTCAGAAAGTACAAATTAGGTAGATTCTCCTTTAAATGAGAACTAAATCTATCCCCCCCACCCGCCCGCATCCCTATTTCCATACAATGCTTTAATTTTCTCAAATCAGTACTTTTGGGTGTGTGTGACGCATCTGAAGGCAATCATAATCAAAGTGTTAGTATAGTAGTTACTGTATCTCTATGTCTAAATGCTCCCGCAGTTGCTGATGGCAATGGTATTAAATGAATTCTCTACAGTTATCTGGGCATGTATTTATGGTAACTAAATTTGTTGAAATATCTCAAACTCTGCATTTGACAAAGGGATGCAATACAAGGTTATTAAGTTTCATTTAGACTCTATTCCTTGGATACACTCCATTTATTCTGAATTGAGAAAGTGTCCAAATGTCCAATTCTTTATTAAAAGAGTAGCCATAAAACAGATATATTATCTCCTTTTGAAGAAATTTTATTGCTCACCTCCCACTAAGATAAAGTATTAAAACCATTATGCGTATGAGATGATTCTGGGAAAATAAAATAAGAGATGAAACGTCTGCCTTTTTTGCTTATGAAAATGTTAAGTGTCACATCAAATCTTCTAGAACTTCCAAAGGGGGAAACTTGAATATTCTAAAAACTAGAAACATCCAGCCTGGAAACCCTTAGGACTCATTGTATAGTTTCACACACATAAATATGTACACCAAGTAACTAAAGCTGAGATGACATCTTTGGCTTTGAATACAAAACTCAAAGCTCTGAAGACGGATTTTAAGTAAACAGTCTGCCAGCCATATAACACAGTGAAGAGAAATGTTCTTACTGCTAATTTACGCATGCAAATTAGTTCTGTCTCTTGTATCGATAAATCAATACAGTATAATGAATTCCTTGGGCAGAATTCAAATATACCCCCCCCCCCAAAAATATATATATATATATACATGCACAAAGTTTGTGTGGAAGTAAATGTCTTGCACCAAACACTCCCAGGAGATTTTTCAGATTATGTCCTTGCATGAAATGTAGCCCTTTAATAATTATATATTGTTAAATACTAAAATTCTCATTAGTTACTAAAATGTGTACGGAATTTTTCATCTCTCCAGATATTTGCTGACATTGATCCAAATCAAGTTTTGTTTTGTTTTGAATCCTGCACACCTGCTTTCATCATTGTTCCTGTTGCAAGTTTATTTTGTTTCTTGAGTTCCTGCTAACCCTCCCCCAAATAAAATGAAAATGCAATGCTATGATGAATGAGCTCTCCATCATTCCTCTGTGTGGCCCTCCGCTACTGCCCACCGCCAGACTCATCTTCCTGATTCAGGTGGTTTTCAAATTGTTGTTGTTGTTTAGTCATTTAGTCGTGTCCGACTCTTCATGACCCCATGGTCCAGAGCATGCCAGGCACTCCTGTCTTCCACTGTCTCCCGCAGTTTGGTCAAACTCATGTTGGTAGCTTCAAGAACACTGTCCAGCCATCTCATCCTCTGTCGTCCCCTTCTCCTTGTGCCCTCCATCTTTCCCAACATCAGGGTCTTTTCCAGGGAGTCTTCTCTTCTCATGAGGTGGCCAAAGTATTGGAGCCTCAGCTTCACGATCTGTCCTTCCAGTGATCACTCAGGGCTGATTTCCTTAAGAATGGATAGGTCTGATCTTCTTACAGTCCATGGGACTCTCAAGAGTCTCCTCCAGCACCATAATTCAAAAACATCAATTCTTTGGTGATCAGCCTTCTTTATGGTCCAGCTTTCACTTCCATACATCACTACTGGGAAAACCATAGCTTTAACTATACGGATTGAACAAATTAATAGAAGGTTACTCAATGGCTACTGTCCTTAAATGATGGTCTATTACCTGCAGGATCAGAAGCTGCATGGCTAAATGTTAGTCACTGGGGAACAACGCTAGGAAAGAACAATGGTGATCATATCCTGATTGTGGGATTTCCCAGAAGCTTCTGGCTGACCGCCAAGTGAAACAGGATGCTGGACTAGGCAGACTTCTTACATTGTGACGTAGCTCAGACTGCTTTTACATTCAGGCACATCTATTTGAGAGCCACATTCCCGTGGTGCAATCCTTTGTGCCTGCTGTAAGTTTGTTTGAAGACCACATTAACCAGATGTTCAGGGTTGAACATGTCGCTCTTTTTCACTCAGTTGTCAGGCTCCTTTCCAGCAGCATCCTGTTGGCTGGGGAAGATGCAGTCAATTCCACTCACAGTATTTACAGCTGCAATATTTACACATATACCACAATTACGTGTGAAGTATGAAAGTGCACAACTGCACACTTCCAGCAGAAAATGGTGGGGAGATTTCCTGGGGCGGCAGGGGAACTCAGTTCAGAGCATGTCCTCATCAGGGCTTTTTGGCAGTCATTATTGTCTTTTCAGTAGTGCTGACGGTGATATAGATTACATCCCTCCCAATGGTCAGGTGCTCCCATCCTGCATGCCATATAGTGATCTGGAGAAAGTGAGGGAGAGAGAAGCTGGCAGATTGAGACGGCTGACAACAGTGAAGATTCCCTAAGCTTGGACTTTCTGATTATTTGAGAATTCTCTGAGAAACCCAAGCTTCCCCCCTGGAATCCTTCAAATTGGGTAAGCGAATTTAGGCCAATGACTTGTAGCCAGCATGGCCTGAGCCAGCATTCCCTTATCCAGATAAAACCCTGTGCCTTAGTAATATCCATGGCATGACTTGGCTTCTAAAACAACCATTTTGTTCCCTGCAGAGGACTGAAGCTATTCTCAGTTTCTAAATGTAATTATCTGCATGAAAGCAGTTGTCTATATGCTTGCTATGGCAGAATACCATTGATTTCAGGGAACTTTAACCATACAGTGGTACCTCTGGTTACATACTTAATTCATTCCGGAGGTCCATTCTTAACCTGAAACTGTTCTTAACCTGAAGCACCACTTTAGCTAATGGGGCCTCCCACTGCCACGTCGCTGCTGGAGCACGATTTCTGTTCTCATCTTGAAGCAAAATTCTTAACCCGAGGTAATATTTCTGGGTTAGCAGAGTCTGTAACCTGAAGCGTATGTAACCCGAGGTACCATTGTACTTCTTCCCACTTTGGGGTGATATCTCTGCATGCAAGTGGTGTATCTGTCTGCTTTCTTCATGCCCAATTCAGTGACATTTTGCATGACTAATAGTGCACTCTTATGCATGCTACTCCAATGCAAGTCCATCTGGGTGCACTGTGACTTGTTCTTAAGTGAATTTGCATAGGGTTACAGCCTAAGTCCCACCAAAAGCAATGAGAAGTTACATGTGTGGCTGATGTCCTCCAATGGCTTCTGTGGGACATGAAGCACAATACTGTGACTGTCTATTCAAGAGTATGTCCCATTATGTTCAATGGGAAATGTCACAAGGATATGAGCATAGGAGTGTAGTCTTAGTTTTGACCAAGGACTTGCCCATACTTCCACTTGTCCCATTCCCAGAGAGCATGGATCCAAGTGGTTGTCCACTTGACCCATGCTTTCTAGACAATGCTCTGAGTGGTTTCCCCATTGCCTTGCTCCTTTCCCGAGGGAAACCCGCTCTTTAGCACTAAATTGGAATGGCAATCCACAGAAAACCTGGTTGCCATTTGCTCTGATTGAGCACTAAAGAACAGTTTCCCACAGGGAAAAGCAGCAGGACAAGAGGAAGTGTGAATAAACCCTAACTGTGCCTTGATTAGGGCTTTCAGATATAACAGGATCAATTATGACAACTGGAATTTGACTCATTGAGGGTAAATTTGTGTCACAAATGCATCTATTAAATAAGTGCTAAAGCTCTTGATATCAATGAGACAAGGTAATAATGTAGATATTTGTGACCTTTCTAGATACCTTTAAATATAGAAATATGCAGGTGCTTCTGTATTTGCAAATAAAGAAGCACATGAAGAATGAAGTGTATGCTTAATTCCCACTTTAAAAAAAGACCTAAAAGTGGGAGTCTACCCTTTATTTCAAAGTATTTTGTAATTTAGACAAATATGCTATCATCTCCTCAGATGCTGATTTTTCATAGCTAGTGATTTAGTTAACTTGCACCAGTTGTGTTTTTGCATACATTATAAATGTGCTTGGATTTCTAAAATACTAAATCACCTCTTATCCTTTACAACTCATTTCATTAACCTCATATTAAAATTGTTTTTAGAAGTGAGTTTTTGTGCATTTTTTTTTTAAAAAAGCACAACTCATAAAGGCATTGTTCTGTCAGAAGGCTGAGTAACCTTGGGTATATTAGCAGTACATACAACTCAAGAAGTTTGGAAGAAACAATGGTTGGGAGCATTACAATAATTCATGCTTTCTAGAGACTGTGCCACTAAATTCATCAGTTATAAGGAGTGACACAAATCTCTCAAACATGCCCACACCATCTCATGACCATACAGCTGCATATAATCAAAGGCAGGTACATTCATGTACGTTAGAACATTTTCTACTCTACACTTTGGAGCACCATGTTGCTTTTTTAAAAACATCAACCCATGTACAGCTATTCATACATGCATCTGCACATGTGTGAAAACCCTTGGGCAGCATAATGTATGAAACACCCTCTTGGAAACAAGAGCTCAGCCTAGAAATGGAGAACTCGCACAGGAACTGAAATGAACAACATGATGATAAATGATAAAAGGTTGAGTTCATATGCTTGGACATCCAAGCAAAGGGCCGCTAGCAGGCTTGAGACTCAGCAGGGATTGCTTGGAAATACTGATTGTCAGCCCAATTCATCCAAGCATATGAACTCAACCTTTTATCATGGGTTGATGTTTAAAAAAAAGCAACATGATGCTCCAAAACTAACTCCAAACTAACAAATTCCCCTTCTCCCGTGTCTTAGCTTCCATCCTCCCTGTCCATAATTTCCACAGAAATTCTTTTCCTCCCACAAAACCGGTGTAAGCCATAAGGCAATTAATGCAAATTTTGCAGCAGCAAAACTGTACCATCATGCAACTAATTGGGAATGAAACATGTCCAAGAAAACAGTTCTGGTGGATTGTATCCCACGAGTGGCAGTCTACAATTTGTTAGTTTGGAGTTCCACGGTCATTTTTTAATTATTATTTTTTTGCCTCATAAAATAAAGCCATTTTAAGTAGTTTTTAATTATCTTCCCACAGGGTTTGGCATTGTGCGTTGGAGAATTAATTAACATGTAGCCTGTAGGGTTTCACTGAGAAGACTGACATTTTTCTCACTGACTTCAGTCAGAGGAAATTTAACCTCAGGGTATTTTACATTATATTTTCAACCGGTGTATGTGTGTGTGTGGAACTAGCTTTCTATACGGCAATGTGAATATAAAAAGATGCAAGCAAGCACTGGCAAATGAAAGGTTAACATAAACTCCATTATAAGAACAGTTACTTGTATTTGATCATAAAATTGCATTTCCCCCAGATTTTCAGTTTGCTGGATGTTATTCTGGGCAACATTAGGCTGCAGATTGTCCCTTTCTGGCCTCATTGTCACTCTCTACTTGATACCATTTGGGGGCTTTTACTATGGATTCAGGTTCCTGTGAAGCTGAAAAGCTAAAGGTCATTCATTAATTGAAAACATTTTTAAATCCTGCTTTTCAATAAAATATTCTAAACCACCCTGAACCTTGGATGAAGGGAAGTATAGAAAATACTGCTTTAAAAAAAAATGTGGTAACTACTTTTGTTACTGGTTGAACACACATTGTAAGCAAAAGTAGATTATACCTTGTTTTTTTAAAAGCTGCAAAATTCCTAGATGCTGGTTTGATACCTCAGGAAAACAATAGCATTTTAACTCCCTCTGAAACAATTGGCACCAGACAAACAGATAAAGAAAAGGAAATGCATCACTGACGTGACAACACCAAAGGGTCCTTTCCTGATATCCACTCACCCCAGTAGTGATGTATGGAAGTGAGAGCTGGACCATAAAGATGGCCGATCACCGAAGAATGGATGCTTTTGAATTATGGTGCTGGAGGAGACTCTTGAGAGTCCCATGGACTGCAAGAAGATCAAACCTATCCATTCTGAAGGAAATCAACCCTGAGTGCTCACTGGAAGGACAGATCGTGAAGCTGAGGCTCCAATACTTTGGCCACCGCATGAGAAGAGAAGACTCCCTGGAAAAGACCCTGATGTTGGGAAAGATGGAGGGCACAAGGAGAAGGGGATGACAGAGGATGAGATGGTTGGACAGTGTTCTCGAAGCTACTAACATGAGTTTGACCAAACTGCGGGAGGCAGTGGAAGACAGGAGTGCCTGGCGTTCTCTAGTCCATGCGGTCACGAAGAGTCGGACACGACTAAACAACAACAACAAATCTCAGAAGGTGGAAGCATCCAGAGTTGGGAATCTAATGATGATCTTAATAAATAGGCAGGTTCATGAGGGAGTAAATAACTTAGTTCCAAACTGCTGAGGCCTTAACGGTTAAAACCACCATCATGGCAGCAGCCATGCTTATATGCTGCCACTGTTTTTACAGCTGCTTGTTAAACAAGGTGAAACTATCAACACCACCATTGGAGTAGGCTGCTAACAGTGGCAGATATAGGTAGAGGACTGGGTCAGAACTGACTGCAGACCCTTGGGTATGGCTATTGACCCATCTCTGCTCTCTTTCTTCCCACACCCAGTGGCCCCTGAAGAAAAACAGAGCTAAAGAGAATCGCTACTGCACCAGTGCCAGACACCTCTCTTATTGGAAAACAGGACCTCCCAAAGATCCCAGTGTTGACACTGCACTGATGGAGCTTTAAAGAACAACAGTGAGCAACTGCTCCACTCCTTCCATATATCCCTTCAATATCATTGGGATATGGAAGCTTTTCCTAAAGGCACTGTAGGTCCCATTTTCCACTAGGAGGGGGAGCTGGAGGCAATAAAGCAGCAACTCCATGAGGATTCATTCTTTCCAGTCTCCACACATCTCTCTTCTCCTGTGGGGTGTGACATCTCCTAGAGCAGGCATAGGCAAACTCGCCCTCCAGATGTTTTGGGACTACAACTCCCATCATCCCTAGCTAACAGGACCAGTGGCCATGGATGATGGGAGTTGTAGTCCCAAAACATCTGGAGGTTGAAGTATGCCTATGCCTGTTCTAGAGGCCTCTGAGAAGCAAAAGGGGCCTCTGGGAACAATCTTGCATTCCTTGTTACGAGCAGTATATGAAAGAGGCTGTGGAGCACAACCATCTTGTGCTACATTTATTTCCCTGCTGCCAGGTGACTGACTCAGTGTTGGTGGGTGGTTGGTGGTGGGAAGGCTTCTGCTAAGCTCTAAGTCTTGACAGGTGCCTGGCCATGCCAATCTTTAACTGATCCTGGCCCTGGAACATGTCAGCAGAGATTAAAGTCCAGTGCACACAGGCAGTGGAGCATGTTAGGAAGAAGCTCTTCTTTCAGTGTCCAAACACTCCCTGTACTTTGGCATCTACGCTGCTGTAACATGCAAATAAATGATGTTAATTCTGTGCAGCTAAGCATACAAATGACCTATCACTCATTCATTTCCAATCTGTTCTCCTGTTCCCAGGCGAGGTTCCTATCCTGCTATTGACTATACGGGTCTTTTCCTAGAAGACGGAAGATCCTATTTCTCCTTCTGTCAACCTTTGGTGGAATTAGTTTCACGCGTGGGCTCCCGTAAGCTGCCGTTGTGATAAGAGGGATGCCATAAAAGTGTGGCGTCTCCTTGTACCTTTCCGCCCCTTTTTGTCTGTACAGAACTGATAATCACTGGCCACTGGACTTCACAGGGCACAAAATCATAAAGGAAAAAAGGGACGAATAGCCTTGAAGCTCAGCAAGCATTCTTGTTTGTGTCCAGAGGAGACGAGATTGCCTACATTAAAATTGTGACTTGGGCAGCCAGAAAAAGAAGCTCCCTCAAGGGAGGAAAAACAGTGGATTAAAAGCTAGATAAAGAACAGAACCAAAAGGACACTGAGATTAGTCATTTTATTTCCAGCTATAAAGCACCTTTTTTCTCTTCTTTTTTACAGAGACATAACAGTTATTTATCTTCCCTCTACCCACCATAAAAATGCACAGGGTGAAAATACAACCTAAGAACACAGTGTCTTTGCCCTTGAAAATCCCTGCATTAAGTATACAGACAACAGTCACTTCTACGCCATGAGTGAGCATTGTGCAGTCTCTCTGCTTGCAGCACTTGACATCTCGCTTTTTCAAAAACGTTTGAAAAAAAGTCACTGCTTGGACACTAGCCGTGCCCTGGCATGTCAATTGCAGGATGTGACAATCACTATCTCTCCTGGTGCTGTCCTTGGGACAAAGGACCAAACAAGTAAAGCCACATTTAAAAAACCCTAAAACTGTGGGGTGGGTGGATGAAAGACCAAGCATTTAAGTTTCATAAAGCCTGTATTCCATATTAATGCATTAGGATACCATTGGTCTAATTTGATCAGTCACATTGTTAGCAGGTGATACACTCTCAAAGGACAAGAGCTATGTGGCCATTGAAGTCGGCTTCTGGATGGAAGCCTGCACACAGTGCCATTTCACCTGGTTCAAGGATGGGAACGAAGGTTAGAGGTGAACAGAGCAGTTGATTCTATTCCATTTCAATCTTGCTGTCACTTAATCATATGTTCCCCATTGCATCAATTCAGTTGTGTTGTATGCATTTGGTATGTTGCTGTTATTTCAATTTATCCCCTGTCCTTCACCATATAAGTCTGAGATTCCTGGACAAGATTCAACAAGAAAAATCAGTATTAAAAACTGTTTCAACAAAGCAGTTTCCCTTCCCAGGGAAATTGGGGGTTGCGGGCAGATCACAACACCCATTCTGTGCATGTGGGGCGTAGCTAGCCCCCGCATCACAGGGAGTTCCCAGCTGCGTCACTCCTTGGTTGACCAATCCGGTCGGCCAAGGGGGCGTGACTTGCCTCATTTAAACATGCCACAGCCAGAGAGTCGCCCTCTTTTCTTGCTCCCACTCACTTGGAGGGGAGGGGAGGTAGTGGCCATCACCTACCACTCCTATTTCAAGGGTATTCCATTAAAGGAATCCAGGGGGTGTGGCCGAAGCCCAGACGGGGGCTAGGGCCATAGCACTACCCCTAGCGGTGACCCTGGGGAAATTCCTAGTTGATGTTCATCAATAGGGCTCCCCTTATGGGTGGTTAGCCCTTAGTAGATTCCCTGCAGGAAGGCAGGAGTCAGATATAGTCATTATGGTTCCAATGCCTAAGCCAATACCACTCACATTCTGTAACCAATAAACTTGTGGCCTTTTCTAGCCCATTAACCTAAATTCTGGTGTCAAGTATCTTTATTCCAGCAACAGGGGAGGGTTTGGGACCATGCCACACAAATTACAGTCTCAGGAAGAGAGTGGGTCCTGAAGAACAGGACAAAGAGAAATGTTTTCAGCATTCACTGAGAGCTGTATAGTGAAGAAGGCAGGCACACCTCCGTGGGAAAGGAATTTCACAACTTAGAGCAGCTGAAGAGAATACCCTCTCCCAGGCCACTGCCACCCCTGAACCTCTGAGGGAGATGGAACTACCAAGATTGCCCCTTCTGTTGAAGTTAACACCCAGGAAATAGGGAACGTGGCAGTCTTTCAGATATTTGGAGCTTTAAAAACTGACACAAGAACCTTCACCTGGGTTGGACTGGCACTTGTGACCAGTCATTTCCAAGCTGGAGCCCTTCAAAGGTTTTGAACTAAATCCCCCCATCAGTTTAGGCGGTGCAGTCATATTGCTTGGGCTGCTGGACACTGAAGTCCAAAACATATTGAGGGTACCAGGTTGGCAAAGGCAGTTTCTTGTGACTCACGGTTTGGGTACAGATCAAGTGCATACTTTTGTTCTTTGGATTGAGTTGCAAAGCCTCTAACAGCCAATAAATGCAACATTAGCAAAGCCAAACTGGATTTACGATCAAGGAATAAAGCAGTATAACTTTTTGGCAGGTAGCATTTATGGCATATGCTTGACAAGTAAATCTTTGTTTATGACCAGGATGGTGGAATAGACAAATAGTTTGTCAATAAATGATATTATAAGATTGTGAAAGAAAGGGGGGGGGGAATGACACATACATAACTTTCTGCAAGTTGGGCTTAATGGGAGAATGCCTTATTAATTTTTGTAATAGATGGTGACAATGGTATGAATAAGATTTATTACATTAGTCAACTGAAACTGCATGTGATGAATACACAAGCTTAGCCGTCAGTACCTGCACAACAAACCTAATTAAATGATATGCCACCAAAGATGATTTATATGAAAAGATAATGAAGCAAATCGCAGGATATGTGTTTAACAGGATTATTCTGAATAAATCAGAAAGATCATAATAATTAAGAAAGTAGTCCCTTGTGTTAATAAACTAATTTTAAGCCTGCCTAATTTAATACCCAACGTGTTAAATATGTCATTCAAAAGTATTCTTATTTGGATCTAGGGAGAAATATTTATAAATTACTTCTGGCTGACACAGCAAAGATCTCCCACTAAAATAGTGCAGGTAAGTGGTGTGTTCAGTATGTGTGTCTTTCTGTGTGTGTCTGTGGATAGGATTCCACTCTCCCACACCCCAGACATTGTGAGGTCAAGCTGAGATGACACATATGCAGACCAGAGCAATACTCTTCACGGAAGAGTAGTTCATCAGATGTTGACAAACTGGAAAGAGTGTGACTGGCCACCTCTCTCAAAGCTGTGTACCTGGGACTTTGTGTTCAAATTGTGTTCTGGGGAACTTTGGGGTCCATCAGAAGCTTACCTGGGAGCTCAAGGAGATCAGCTATGGCAAACATGCATTCTCAATGGCAGCTTGTTTACAATTAATCTTCCTTTGCACAGGAAAGCATTGAACATGTTCCCAGGTGAACCGTCCAATTCTCTCTCTCTCTCTCTCTCTCTCTCTCTCTCTCTCTCAGATTTCTGCAGTATCAAATGCAAATTGAGAACTAAGTCACCCAAACAGTTGGCTTGGGTGGGTGGATAGGATTGTTGGCTAGTGACCACCATGTTGAACCCTCCTCCATTAAAAACAATCTCCTTGCCCACAAAAAAACCTAGATGTTAATGTCCTTCCTTGTGTGAACCCCTGTTTTCAAGCTGGGGCAAAACCCAGAAAAGCTCGTGTGATCTAGGCCTGAGAACTTTATTGTTTTCATTTATCAGTCACTATTTTTGCAATAAAAAGTCCCACAGTGCCTTGACAAAAATAAAATACAACATATACAAGCAATTTAAAACCAGGAAGAACACAAAATATATTGTATAAAATGATCATCAAGCAACATTTTAATAAGGAACTTGTCTTTGCTAAAAGATGAGCACCATCATATGAAGCAACATTAACTAAAGTCTTGGGCAAACAGAAATATCTTATTTTGGCACTAAAATGACTCTCTGAGAATGTACTAGGCATAACTCCTTGGGAAGAGAATTCAGCAGTTGGGGTAAGGCCACAATTGAAAAGGTCAGTTCTTGTATGGCCCCCCTCCACAACTCCTTCAGGGGGGACACACAGAGAAAAGCTTCTGAAGACTGCAGGGTCTGGGCTAAATCATACGGGGAGATGTGGTCCTTGGAGTATTGAAGTCTTTAAAGGTTAAAACCAGCATTCTGAATTGAGCCCAGATCAGTAGCCAGATCAGTTGGGCCAGAATCAGTTCAATATGCTCAGACTTTCTGGTCTCAGTCAATAATCTGAATTCTGCACTAGTGTAATTGTCAAACTGTCCTCAAAGGCAGTCCCACATAGAACACATCACAGTAATCTAGAACATATCTCTGAATCCACATCAGACCCATGTGCTTTTCACAGCACACAGTGATGGGCAAAGAATTCATTGGGTGCAGAAAGTTTGAGGACCACAAATCCAGAGCTGCAATGCATTTGGCCCAAGGAAACAGAACAAAGGAGATGGTTCCTGGGGTTTGCACACCACAAGCCTATGCATATTTACAGATACATAAGACCACGCGGGTGGTGCTGTGGTCTAAACCACTGAGCCTAGGGCTTGCCGATCAGAAGGTCGGCGGTTCGAATCCCTGCGATGGGATGAGCTCCCATTGCTTAGTCCCTGCTCCTGCCAACCTAGCAGTTTGAAAGCACATCAAAGTGCAAGTAGATAAATAGGTACCGCTCCAGCGGGAAGGTAAATGGCATTTCCCGTACGCTGCTCTGGTTCTGCAGAAGCAGCTTAGTCATGCTGGCCACATGACCCAGAAAAACTGCCTGCGGACAAACGCCAGCTCCCTTGGCCAGTAAAGTGAGATGAGCGCCGCAACCCCAGAGTTGTTCGCGACTGGACCTAACAGTCAGGGGTCCCTTTAAGTTCCGCTGTGTTCAAGGGAGTTTAGGTAAGTGTACCTTAAAGTGAATTTGCCATCCTTCACACATTTTTAGGGAGCACTTGAATCAGAAATAATCCATTTTATGCTTCATATTATACACCACTTTCTAGCATTAACAGTAATTGGTATCAAAAGAGAGAAAAGGAAACTTGCAGCACATTTATTAGATGGCTGTCAATAACACTTCATTCTAAGAGGCAATAAGCCACAAACACAAAATATGTTGTTTTATAATGAATGATTGTTGAGAGAGGGGAAGGACTTCACAGCACTGGAAGCAGCTTTTGGAGGCAGGAAGTTTCCTGGTTTTCATTTTTTACCATGTTGTTTGCTCAAGTGAAATAGACATTTGGCAATGAAGTGACTCTCCACAGACTCTGTATTGCAGGTGCTTAATTGCATAGGGCAATCACTTGTCTGTGAAATAAGGCTCTTAATGGTACTGTAGCTTCAATCAGTTTCTCTAAAAGTAGAATAAGAATTACTGCTAAACCCAAAAGGTATCTAAAAATGCTTTTAGCCACTCTGCAGGAAACGTAAAAGTAGTTTCCTGATTAATATCCCATAATTGAAGGTTATCACATTACTTGATGCCGTGGGAACGGGAGAGAGATTAGCTGCCAATTATCTGTTTGCTGATATTTTGAACTTCTAAATGGTAGGGATAGGAACAGTCTGTAAAGTGTAGCCCAAACCACTGCTCTTTCTTGCTTATAGTCTTCAGACACTGAGGTCTCATCCAGCCTATTTTGGTAAGTGGCTCACAGTTTGGTGGGGCTTGTGTCAGCTGAGCTGTTGCCCAATTTCTGCTAAGGTAGGGGAGGATTCCTGTTTTCAGAACATTTCCTATACCCTTCTAATCACAGAAAATGGGATGGGATGGGTATTTCCTAGGGATTTATAGTGTGGTCCTATTAACAGGGTGGCCTTTTTTTCTACTGTGAGACAACTTTTTCTGCAATAGAAAAACTAGGTCAGCTGAACAAGTCCAGCATACAATGAGGCTCGCAAGTCAAAGGCTTGGAGCTTCTCACTTACTAGGATCTTCCTGTGAATGTGAAAACCTGGTTATCTGAATCCTTGCTGTTGCTTAGCAAAGATTGCTATGAAGGCTCTTACGTATTTTCCTATTTGACAATATTTTTTGTGAACCTGACATTTGCACGTATCGTAATTCTATCATTTGGATGTATTTACTTGAATACAAACTCCACACATATCACGCTATAGTCACACACTGACATGCATCACACTCTCTGACTACCTTCTCCCCCTGCCAAAAAAGGAAAAAACTTTAGAAAAATGGTCATAGATAGCCAGCAATCTGGAAGGAGCTTCTTCCACATGGCCTTGTGGATTTTTGCACATCAGGGGAGATATGGCTGTGTGATAGTGGCAGAAGGAAGAGACCAGTGCCCCAATCAGAAAGGCAGGTTGCAATCCAACAGGGAACACCACATTCCCTATGCCTGGCAGTGGGGGCACTGACTCATGCTTTCCTATGGGTAGGCCAGCACCCTCTATGACTTTTTGGTTGGCATGAATAACCCTCTTAAAGGTACTGTGACCATACTGCAGATAAATCAACCCTAATCAAAACAAAATAAAAAAATTCCTTCCAGTAGCACCTTAAAGACCAACTAAGTTAGTTCTTGGTATGAGCTTTCGTGTGCATGCACACTTCTTCAGATACACTGTGTATCTGAAGAAGTGTGCATGCACACGAAAGCTCATACCAAGAACTAACTTAGTTGGTCTTTAAGGTGCTACTGGAAGGAATTTTTTTATTTTGTTTTGACTATGGCAGACCAACACGGCTACCTATCTGTAAATCAACCCTAAGTTGCTAATATAGGAAATAATTGATAATTCCTATATAGCAACTTCAGTCATTCAATAACACATTTTTAAAGCTTAGAGACTGTGATGATACAGGGTTGCCTGCCTGTTATGCTTGAATATCTTGAAAGCCAAAGCTCATTCTTGTAGTTGCATTTTCAGTGTGTGATCTGCATTCATAGAACAACAGGGTCTAGCTGAAGTTGTGCCATTGCTGTATAACATGCTGAGATCTCCCACACAGTTCAGACACCTGCTGAATTTTTAAAAGCTATGGAGGATCCAATGAACTCTGCATGAATATGTTGTTATTAGTCACAAAATATGTTAAGTTTTTTCCCTTTTCCTTTTTGTAGGTTTGTTTCTTTTGAGTCGCCTGTATTTGAATCGTGAAAGCAAGAATGAAATATTCTTGCATGGGTTAGCATAAAAGATTTCTATTGTAATCTTGACCTGGAAATGGGGGTGAAAATTGTTCAAAACAATTGAAATTCCCAGACTTATAGATGGATCAGGATGTGGTTCACAGTTAAACAGAATACTTTTCCAAATTGTTATGTGCACAAGGGTGTATTTTAGGGGGGAATCAGCACAAAATGCACATGAAAAGCATATTTCTTGGGGGGGGGGTGTATACAAAATTCGTAACACTTAAAAACAATGTTTTCATGCTTTTTTGTGTATTAAAAAAACCCGAGTGAATGGGACAGGATGAATTGAGTTTGAACACATATGGAATGCAATAATCTGATCTTCCCTCCATTCAAAACTAGGATATGAAATTCACTATAGCCTATATATAGAATAATAGAAATGTAGGGTTTGAAGAGACCCCATGGTTCATCTAGTTCAATCCCTGCCATTCTTGTTATTTGCCAGCATGAGTGAGGGATTCTGATTACATGAGGTAATTTTTTAAATCTAGCAGAATACTGTTCTTCCAGAGAAAACTTTGCATCCTACCTCCAAGAGCTCACCTTTCATTGCAGAAAAAATGAACTCCACAAACATTCAGCACAGTTCATAGTCTGATATGGCACATAACAATTTCCAAAACAAAACAGGGGCCAGAGTTGGACAGGGGTGTTCCCCCAAACCCCAGTTTTCCCCAGTGGTTCTCTGCTGAGTGCTGCTGCCTATTTCTGCCACTGTAAACATTTCCCCCTGCCAAATTTGGCCCCCGGGATATTCCAAGGTAATAAAAATGTTAGTAGCTGCAGTTACTCCACCAGACTTCTCTTTAGAGTACCAAATCAAACAACAACTATGCTTTTAAAAAGATTAGCTATGACATCAGCCCAAGTGGGTATTTTCAGGGCCTATCATTTGCCCCTCAATGCCTGGTGCTGATGTTGGACCTCCATTCCTAGTTGGTGAAAATACTTAAAGCGTCTTAGAATCAGCGAAATGTTAGGAAATGGTAGCCGAGTTTGGTTCTGAGTCTCTCCAGCTTCCTCTCACCTCCTTTTCTTCTGCCCATTAGCCTGCTTGACTGCTTGTTCAGGGGAAAGATATATTTGTGCGTCGATTGGACAATGAGGAGGCAGTTTAGGAGACAGAAGAAATGGTAAGGAGTGAAAGCTCAAAGATTGATGTGATGCTGTCAGAGCACTTCCTCCCTCTCCCAGTTGGTGCAGATGAACTACCCATGAAGGAAGCTTGCTGTCTGGGTCCCCCCATCCTAGTACTTTCCGAAGGCAATTGATGTGATGTATGTTGCTAGGGAGGAAAAGATGGCATTACTGCCATGGTTACAATTCTCAATACACCCCGCAGAGCTGCAGGTAACAGCCACCAGCTTTTCCTGGCAAGAAAATTGGTGGTAATTAGTTCATTTCCTTGTCAGAGCACTTGGAGAACAGCAGCTGGTATTTTTTTTTATGCCAGCATCTCTTTTTGTCTGCTGTACTATGGAATGTGAATTGTCATGTGGAGAAATAGGGGCTGCATTTCTTTTCCATCTACTTGCCCACATCTGCCTCTTTTCTCTCTCCTAGTTGCTTCAATTCTCCATTACTGATTTAATGTCATGACTCACTATATGAAGAATGAGCTTCAGGACTGGCAAACATAACAATGCGCCTTTCCTTAGACAAGGCTCCCACAGTGCACTTCTGTGCCCATTTACTCAGAAGTAAGTCCTGG
Organism: Podarcis cretensis; assembly: GCF_951804945.1. NCBI lineage: Eukaryota > Metazoa > Chordata > Lepidosauria > Squamata > Lacertidae > Podarcis > Podarcis cretensis. The sequence continues at coordinate 28,581,460 of NC_137178.1, forward strand.
TAAGTTCAATATATCTTTCTTCTGACTGTTTAGGATCTTGCTTTAATTGATGAGCTTTGGGGGGTGTCTACACACCCAGCTCCCTTCCCAAATAACCTCTGCAAACATGAGATAGAAATGTTGTTTAACTTGTGTAAGTTATTGTGTAACACAACCGTAACAGTAGTTTCTTATAGTGTAACATTGTGGCACTGCACAGCAAGAATGGACCTTTAACATCGAGTCAGGGAAGTATGTGCTTATTAGTTTTCTTGCTTCAGAACCATTGGTTTACTCACATGAAAACCCATGCACATTTAGGCTGCTGTCATCCTTTGTTTTAGTGAATGGGGAACATTGTTTTTTAAAGGTGTGATCAAGTTTTCATTAAATTTGTTGCTTCACTGAACAGGATCCCGAGGAGTGATTAAAACTATACTCAGTAATAAAATTAATAAATTCTCATTTATTGCCCTACACATGGAATTAACCTCTTCAGAGTAAATCATCCCTGCTTTGTTCTATTTAGTTTTTTACAACAGAATAATCACTGGGCTCCATCTTTGCAACCTAGATTCCCAGGATGGTTTCATTTCTGCTTTCTGGACTTTCTTTTTCTTTTTAATTTTAAAGGTTAAAGCTTCTGGCCACCGTCCCTTAGCTGAAGTGTTTGCAAGTTCATACAAATAGCTCTGCAGCTGAATTGCTTGAGTGAACTGGGGATTTAGAAGAAAGGTTAGTAAATAGATGTGCTAACCTTTCTTTTGTGATCTAAAGGGACTATATATTGTAACATCTTACCTATCTTAAATGAAATTTCTTGCCAAACCCCATTTGCCTCTGAGCATGTCCACCAGCAGTGTATAAAATCTGCTCTTTCTCTCTGCACTTTCAGCTATGATCATTACAATTTCTGTAGATCTCAAATAAAACTTGATTGTGTCATGTGCCACTGTGCCTAGAATTTAATTTAATTCGCTACTTAATTTAATTCGCTACTTATGATGTGGATACTGTACATCTATTTATATTGTTCCAGATATATTCCCATGTTTCCTCTGGTAGCATTTCACCTATAATTTTATCTCATTTTTGTGTGTAGCCTAGTCTTCCAGTTTCTTGATTATGTTTTCTAATTTGATGTATTAAGGGCTTCTTTAGTTTTTCTTTGATCTAATTTGACCTATTAAGGCCTGATTACTTTATCTTACATTAGTCTCTCAGATCTAATTGTCAACCACCTTTCTGATTCCTTCACTAACTATTCATAAAATCTCCTATTTGAAAATAGTGTAATGGTACTGCTTTTCTATCTATCATCCTCAGTACTTTTTTGGGAGGGGTAGAAACTGAGGTGCTAGTAGACTTCCGGGTTAGCGCCATCGGCAATGGCGGAATTCCTCTGAGAGGAATTTGCTTTGTGAAAATTTGGGTCTGGCTGCCACGGCGAAGGCAGAGACCCACTATAAATCACAGGCGGGTGAAGCCTGTGAACGTGGGATTCGGCTGGCACCATTTGCGCCCCCCCACTCACGGGGAAACCCAGTTTTGGGGATCCGGAGCGACGTAGGGTGAGTGGTGCGGTGCTTCGAACCGACTGCTTCCTTCATGGAGCGAAGCCGCACAGCTGTTGCCGGAGAACGCTGACTTTTTCCTGTGGACAATTTGATTTTAAAGCAACTACCCATGAGTAGAGTGGAGAATTGGATTTTTAAAACATCTTAATTTGGCATCGAACAGGGGAGGTTCAAAACAGGAAGTCCGCCTTCCCCTTTTGTAAATAGACTGAAGCAAAGAGGCTGTAAGCTAAAGTCTTGGAAAGCCTATCTTAAAAGACTAAATTTCCATCAGTAAAAAACATCTAACCCCCCCTTGGAAGCAGGAGAAGTGGGGGGAAGTGTGGATCGTACATGCCTGCAGGAGAGAGTGAAGGAAGTTAGAATACTACTGCTCCGAACCTGGTCTGGGGCTGCCATTAAGATTGATGTGCTTTGAAATGTTTACGCACTGCAAATAGAATGTTTTTTGACAGCTTGCCAAATAAGAGAGATACTTTGTTTTGACTGTCTCCGTCTGACTTTAAAAAAAAGTAACTGAAAACTGTAACTAACTTTATTGCTTGAACTGCATTTTAAAAGGGGACATTACGGACTGTTACAAATTGCAACTGTTTCCCTCTAGAGGAAGTTTTTGAAACTGTCACAGGAGCTGGATTAGGTAATTCCCAGCTGTAAAGATAAAAACTGTGTTACTGTGGGACTAACCTTGAATTCTTTAAGTGTTATGGCAGGTGGAAAGGGAAAGATAGACCAGTCAATCCCAGAAAAAACAACAAGGTCTGGGAAGTCTTGGCAGCAACCTAGGAGAGCCTCAACATCAGGTCCCCCTGCTCCCTCAGCGGCTGCATCAGTACATTCTAAACCAAGAGGAATGTCAACAGAAGAGGCATTAGCAGCTGCATTGGGCAAGATTAATGAGGCTTTGGAACAGCTTAATAAGAAAGCAGATGCGACAAATGCGAAAGTGGATGCGACAAATGCGAAAGTGGATGCTGCAACTATTAAAATTAACTTAAATACAGAAAGTATAAATAACTTGGGACAAAAGGTGAATACTAATACAGAAACTATCCAGAAATTGATACAGGAATCTACTTTGATTCGACAGACCACAGAGGAAGCTAGGGAAAAAGTTGCTGTTGTAGAAGATAAAATAACACAACTGGAGGCAGAGAGAGTCCCAAATCTACAGAGGCAACTTGATGACCATAAGCTGATGCTTTCTATGATTGAGCTTAAAGAAAAACAGACAAATTTGAGGATTAGAGCTGTACCTGAACTGGAGAAGGACAGTTTGATAGAATTTCTCACGCAGGAATTTGCTGATTTTTGGGAATTGGACTTGGAGCAAGAGGAATTCAGAATTGTGAGTGCCTTCAGACTCAGAAGAGGGGGGAAGAAAGAAAAGAGTAGAATAAGAGGCTGTTTGATTACCCTCCGAACTAAAGAAGAGAGTGATTTTGGGCTGGCACTATCTGAAGACTTTGGAAATACAATAGTCAAGAGTGGAAATTTTTAAAGACGTTCAGAAATATCTTTTGGATCTTAGGTTTAATTACAGAGATTTGGTCGACCTGTTGAGAAGGAATAAAATCATCTTCAGGTGGGAATTCCCCCAAGGTCTATCTTTCAGTTACAAAGGAAGGAAAATAAAAATAAGATCAATAGAAGACAAAGTAAAGTTTTTGGATAAATACGAAGAATAACTCCAGAAGGGACTTGGGAAAGAGCCAGAAGTACTGGATAGAAGACCATCAGACAGAGGACTAGAGCAAAGAGCATTGGACAGAAGATCATCAAATAAGGGAATATTGGATATTTCAACATATTCCTTTGGATTGGATCCCCCAGTGAATGTGACACCAACAACACCAACAAAAGAAGAGCAAGCATTGGGTGCAGTTGGAGGAAAAGCAGAGTAATTACACCATGGCGTTGCAAGTACTGAGTTGGAATGTTAATGCACTGAACTCCCCGGAAAAAAGGCGGAGAGTCTTCCATTTATTGAAAAAAGAACATTTGGACTTGATCTGTCTACAAGAAACACATGTGAGCAATAAAAAGATTGGGCCATGAATTTATTTCATTGGATAAAGTTAAAAAAAGAGGAGTAGTACTTTATGCAAAGGAGAGCCTATCACCGAAATTTATGTTTAAAGATGAACAAGGAAGATTTGTTGCAATAGAAATTCAATCACAAGGAGAGAAATTTTTGATAGTAGGTATCTATGCACCAAATGAAGGAAAATCAGAATTTTTTTAAGAAGTTACATGAGACTCTATTGGACTATATGGATTACAATATGATCTTGTTGGGAGACATGAATGGAGTGGTGTCTACAAATATGGATAAGGCACAGAGACAGGTAGTCACCAAAGATGGTAGACTACCAAAAACTTTTTTTGACATGACTGAAAATATGGATTTAGTTGACATTTCGAGAATGAAGAATCCTTTGGGAAGAGAGGGAACTTTTTTCTCTGAAGCTAAAATGACATGGACAAGAATTGACCAAATTTGGATAACTAGAGGTCTGGTTCCGAAGACTAGCAAGGTGGAGATATGCCCCAAAACTTGTTCTGACCATAATCCTGTGAAGATGGAGATGAAATTGACGCCAATTGGTTCCTTTAGATGGAGGATGAATGATACTTTGTTTAGGAATGAAGAAGTAACCAAGAAGGCCCAAAAAACTTTGAGAGATTATTTTGAGATAAATATGAATACTACAGTGGAAAAAAGAGTAATATGGTATGCAAGCAAAGCGGTTATGAGAGGATTTTTGATACAACAGAATGCAATTAAGAAGAGGACACAAAATGAGAAAAAGGATAAAATCCTGGAGAAAATAAAGGAAGGAGAGAAGAAACTGAGAACAAAACCAAAATCACAGGAGATCCTGAGAGAGATAAAGTTATATCAAGTACAATATATGAAATTGATGAATCAAGAGATAGAATGGAAGATTAAACAGATGAGACAAAAGACATTTGAATCGGCAAATAAGTGTGGGAAAGTGTTGGCCTGGCAAATGAAAAAAAGACAAAAACTTAATACTATTACAAATTTGGAAGTGGAAGGAAAAAATATACAGAATCCAGTGGAGATCAGGAAGTGCTTCCAGAGGTATTTTAAACAACTTTATAGGCAAGAGAAGCAGAAAGAAATGGACATTGATCGATTTTTGAAAACAAATGGTCTACAGAAAATCTCTCAGGAAAATAAGCTAATGTTGAACTATAAAATAATGGATCAGGAAGTGGAAGGGGCCATACAGAATATGCAATTGGGTAAATCTCCAGGATCAGATGGTTTGACTTCAAGATATTATAGATCTTTGAAAGAATGGCTAATACAACCATTGAAGCAAGTCTGTAATGAAATATTGGAAGGGAAAAGGGCACCAGAGTCGTGGAAGGAAGCCTATATTACACTTATACCGAAAACAGAGACAGAAAAGACACAGCTTAAGAATTACTGCCCCATATCACTGCTTAACGTGGATTACAAAATTTTTGCAGATATTTTGGCTAAAAGATTAAAAAAGGTGCTAATAGAAGAAATTTATAAAGACCAAGCAGGCTTTCTCCCGGGCAGACATCTGTCTGACAATATGAGGAATATAATTAACATTTTAGAAAAATTACAAGTGAATATTAATACTAAGGCAGTTTTGATATTTGTGGATGCGGAGAAAGCTTTCGATAATAATAAGAATTTACAGGGGATGGGGGTAGGTCAAGGTTTTGAAAATGGTATAGGTGCAATTTATTCAGAATAAAAAGCAAAATTAATTGTGAACAATGTAGCTACAGAAGAGTTTAAGATTGAGAAAGGAACATGACAAGGTTGCCCAATCTCTCCACTGCTTTTTATATCGGTCCTGGAGGTTTTGCTAAATATGATTAGAAAGGACCAATTAGTTAAAGGTATACTAAACAGTATAAATTGAGGGCATTTGCTGATGACCTAGTATTGACTTTACAGGAGCCAGAATCTAGTACTAAAAGGGTACTTGAACTGATTCAAGAATTTGGACAGGTAGCAGGTTTTAAGTTAAACAAAATGAAAACTAAGGTTTTAGAGAAAAATTTAACTCTGAACGAGAGAGAGAAGTTCCAGGAAGAGACAGGATTAACACTGGTCAAGAAAGTGAAATATTTAGGGGTTAATATGACTGCCAAGAATGTGAATCTGTTTAATGATAATTATGAAAAATGTTGGATTGAAGTGAAAAAGGACTTAGAAATATGGTCAAATTTGAAGCTATCATTGTTAGGCAGAATTGCTGTGATAAAAATGAATGTATTGTTGGGATTCAGAACTTACAGGGTTAAGTTGTTCTGAGTAGTGCCTCCCATTCTGACGTCAGGTTTCCAAGGTTTGGAAGGAGGGAGGAGCTCTACTTTCTGTTCTCTCTTTGTCTCTGAGAGAGAAGGACGCCATGAATGCTAGCAGTCCAGGAGAATCTGAGAATCTGAGAAATGCTGAGCTGTAAATATTTTGCTGCAATAAAGAACTGTTAATTTGGACTCATGAGTGCTTAGTGTGTTTGGATCTAAGCAAGCAGCAACAGTTTTGTTCCGCTGTGTTTTTACTCTGCAAGGCGAAACCGGAGAGAAGAAGGTTGGCGCAGCTTGGCTAAGAAGTGTGCCGGACCGCAATAAACTGGGGCTAATTGGGGCCATAAAGCAATTAGCACTGTCACAGGTTATGGGGACTAATTACCGCTTGTAAAAACTGTTGCTGAAAGTCTGCCGGTGTGCTTTGAAGTCAGCTTGATCAGCTGGGAAGACGCTACCGAAGCGGAGGTCTGCGTTCTGTGTTTTGCCTGCTGCTAAGAGGCAAGAGTTGCTGAGAGCTGAGAGCTGAGAGCAGCTGAGAGGACAGGTGCCGGAGAGCTGGTGATACGTGAGTACAGCTTGGGGCCCCTGGGAAGAAAATGGCAGACAGCCACGAGTCATTCGTAGTCCCATTTGAAAAATTGGACGGCAAAAATTGGGAAGAATGGAGCAGAAGGCTGAAGGCATGGCTGGTAGCGAAGGGGCTGTGGGAGGCTGTTCAGGGACCTCCACTACCCACACCAGCGGCAGGAGCTTCAGCTGCAGAAATTGCAGATGCCCGTGCTTCACAGAGAAAAAATCACAAAGCCCTGGGAGCTATTGTGCTTAGTGTGGAAGGCTCACAGCTGCCTTTGGTAGAGGGACTGGAGAATGCATGTGAGGCCTATCAAGCGTTGGAAAGGGTGCACCACAGAACCACGGCTGGGGCAAAGATACACACCACCAGACGCTTGTTTGAGATGAAGTTACGTCCTGGGGATAGCATCAGGAAGCATGTAACTGATATGCTGGCTGTGTTTAACCAGCTGAGACTGTTACAAGTCAACTTTTCAGAGGAGCTGAAAGTGTACATTTTGCTCAGCTCTCTGGACAAGAGTTATGATAATCTGTGTCTAACTCTGGAATCGATGGATCCCCAAACGCTGACTTTGAATTACGTCACAGGACGCTTATCAGATGAAGAGGAACGCCGCCACAGAGAGGGCAAAGCTGGCACCGGGGGCTCTGGGTGTAAGGGCGGAGCCAAGCCAGCGGAATACACGGTCCAGGCTTTTTCCGTTCGTCGTTGTTACATCTGTAATTCGACTGAACATTTGCGTCGTAACTGCCCCCACCGGAGCAGAGAGGCAAGGCAGGATGTTGCCAAGGTCACTTCCCACGGGAACCAACCAGGTTTCCATGGCAACCAGTCTGGCAAGGCAGCCAGACGTGGAGCTGAGCAGAGCGGACGTGCTAAACGCGAAGAGGAAGCTTATCAGCTGGCTGCCAGTATGGCATTGTTTGAGGACAGCTCTGAGAGAGACAATGATTTACGCTTTGTCATCGACTCAGGAGCTAACCGAAATCTGATTCCAGAGACCCCTGCAGCCGAGATGTGGAATTGCACGGCAACTCCGGCTGGAAAAACTGTTCAGTTTGCAAATGGGGAAAAGAAAAATGTGACTAACGTTGCAAATGCCTTTTTTTCTGTTTTGCAGGAGCAGATGGAAGTTTGCATTGTGCCAGGAATGCAACACTGTATTTTATCTGTGCCTTATTTGTTGAAAAAGGGGTTTAAGGTTTGCTTTGAACATGATTTTTGTACAATCTCCAAAGGAGGGAAGCAACTGGTCAGAGTTGCAAAGGGGCAGAATGATCTCTTCATTCTTAAAACGTCTCTGGAGGGTGAGGGGAAGGTTGAGAAAGCACAAGCCCTGCGTGCTACAGTTCCCACTCATGTTTCATGTGCTTGTGCGTGGCATAAGAAGACAGCTCATTCTTCTCTTGAAGAACTACAGGTGCTACCTGAGGTTAGCAAAGGCTGTAGAATTGAGGAATGTGCAAGAGTCCTAGATTGCCAGGCTTGCAGACAGGCAAAGGTAAGAGGGTGCAGTTACCCCAGGGTGGAGAGGGTAACCACAAAACCTTTTGATCTTGTGCACATAGATCTGTTGGGTCCCATGAAGGAACCAAGTCTGGGAGGGGCCAGGTTTCTGCTGACGCTGCAGGATGATTTTTCGCAGAACACTTGGACACATGGTCTCAAATCCAAGGAAGATGCAGCACAGCTGATTAGAAGTTGGATTGAGGAGGTGGAACTAAGGTTCTCCACGAAAGTGCAGGCAATTGCTTGTGACAGAGGTACACGGTTTACTGGGTCTGCTTTGCAGAAGTTCTTTCACAAGAAAGGGATAAGTCACACAGTTACTTCTCCTCAACAGAGGGGGGTGGCAGAGCTCAGAAGTGAGGCTCTGGTTAAGGCTGCACAGGTGATGCTGTCAGATTCTGGGTTATCTCCAAGGTTTTGGATGGAGTCAATTAAATATGTGAGCTTCACCTGGAATCGGTCCTACAATTCAGTGGTAGGAGACACCCCGTTTTTTATGCTTCACGGGAGGAAACCTCAGGTTCACTTCCTCCGTGCGTTTGGGTCAACGGCCTCGGTGCCAGTGCCTGAAGCTTTGCGAGGGCCAGGTGAACCCAAGTTCCAGAAAATGATCTTCTGTGGGTATGAGCCAGCGGCTCATGCATGGAGGTTTGCATACCCGTCAGGTGATCAGAGTAAGCTGCTGATCAGTAAACACGCTGAGTTCTATAAGCAGGATGAAAGGTCAAAGACTCCTGCCAGGCATGATATTCTTTCAGAATGTCTTTCTGATTCAGAGCAGGAAGGTTCTGATGAGGAGGAAGGAGAGCCAGGGGCTGAGTCTGCTGATGACGATCAGCTCACTGACCAAAGTCAGGAACAGGATGGGGCATCTCCACAAGTTGTAAAAAGAGAGCCCAAGAGTGAGCCTAGTTCTCCTGTGAGGGTAATGCAAAGGATTCGAAGACGCGTTAAGTCAGAGGGGGAATCCCGGGATGCAGAGGACACACCTGCTGACCTCAGTGAGTCAGAGGAAGTGCCTGAGTTTGTGCCCAGGCGGTCCAGTCGCACAACGAAGGGTATTCCACCTGAGAGGTATCAGGCCACAGGTGCGTGGGTAAGTTTCGCACAGTGCGAATCTAAGAGTTGTGAGGATGTTCCACAGATGCCTGACAGAAACGCCAGGAGAGGGCGCAAGGCATTGGGGAAGGGATTGATCTCACAGAGGTCTGCAAAGGTACATCCACAGGTCTTGTCAGAATGCAAGGCAAGAGGGGGTGTTGGGATTCAGAACTTACAGGGTTAAGTTGTTCTGAGTAGTGCCTCCCATTCTGACGTCAGGTTTCCAAGGTTTGGAAGGAGGGAGGAGCTCTACTTTCTGTTCTCTCTTTGTCTCTGAGAGAGAAGGACGCCATGAATGCTAGCAGTCCAGGAGAATCTGAGAATCTGAGAAATGCTGAGCTGTAAATATTTTGCTGCAATAAAGAACTGTTAATTTGGACTCATGAGTGCTTAGTGTGTTTGGATCTAAGCAAGCAGCAACAGTTTTGTTCCGCTGTGTTTTTACTCTGCAAGGCGAAACCGGAGAGAAGGTTGGCGCAGCTTGGCTAAGAAGTGTGCCGGACCGCAATAAACTGGGGCTAATTGGGGCCATAAAGCAATTAGCACTGTCACATGTATTGCCAAGGATGTTGTTCTTGTTTCAAACATTGCAAATCATAGACAAGACGGATTGTTTCAAGAAGTGGCAGAGAGACATTTCCAGATTTGTCTGGCAGGGCAAGAAGCCTAGAATAAAAATTAAGATTTTAACTGATGCTAAAGAAAGAGGTGGATTTGCCCTGCCAGACCTTAAACTTTATTATGAATCAGCTGCTTTTTGCTGGCAGAAAGAATGGCTGCTTCTTGAAAACACGGATGTGCTGGATTTAGAAGGTTTTAACAATGTATTTGGTTGGCATGCATATTTGTGGTATGATAAGGTAAAAGCACATAAAGCATTCAAAAACCATATTGTTAGGAAAGCATTGTTTAATGTTTGGATAAGATATAAGGATTTGTTAGAAAATAAAAGCCCAAGATGGTTGTCACCAATGGAAGCGAAGGCACAAAAAAAACTCAATATGGAGGCCAAATGGCCGAAATATTGGGAAATATTGGAACAAGATGGAGACAGGGTAAAATTGCAGAGTTTTGAAAAATTAAAAAACAAAGTGTGAGATTGGCTTCATTATTACCAAATAATGGAGGCATATAATTTGGATAAAAAAGCTGGCTTCCAGGTGGAAAAATCAAAATTGGAAACAGAATTGTTAGATCCCAAAACTAAGAATTTATCAAGAATGTATAATTTGCTGTTGAAATGGAACACTCAGGATGAAATGGTGAAATCTGCTATGATTAAATGTGCACAAGATGTTGGACATAACATTATGATGGCTGACTGGGAACAGTTATGGACCACAGGTATGAAAGTTACGGCATGTAATGCCCTAAGAGAGAATTTAATGAAAATGATTTACAGGTGGTACATGACACCAGTCAAGCTTGCAAAAATTTACCATTTGCCCGAAAATAAATGCTGGAAATGTAATGAGACTGAAGGTACATTCTTTCACCTTTGGTGGACATGCCCAAGGATTAAGACATTCTGGGAGATGATTTACAATGAAATGAAAAAGGTATTTAAATATACCTTTCTGAAGAAACCAGAGGCCTTTTTTCTGGGCATGGTCGGCCAATTGGTGCCAAAGAAGGACAGAACTTTCTTTATGTATGCAACAACAGCAGCAAGAATACTCATCGCGAAGTATTGGAAGACACAAGATTTACCCACCCGGGAAGAATGGCAGATGAAGTTGATGGACTATATGGAATTGGCAGAAATGACTGGCAGAATCCGAGACCAGGGAGAAGAGTCGGTGGAAGAATGGAAAAAAATTAAAGATTAATTACAGAAATATTGTAAAATTAATGAGCTATAGAAAAATGGTGGAATGAAGTTATATGGCTTTGGCAGAAATGTTGTAAGGAACTAGGTACAGATAGATTGTTAATGTATTAAAGGGGGAAAACAAGGTTAGAATATGTTAAGATTAATTACAGGACAGAAAATAGATGAAGATGGAAAGGAATTGCTGAAACAGTTAATTGAAGTGGAATACAAAAAGGGAGGCGTGAGGAAGTCAATGAAACAAGTGCATGAAAGTTAAGATTGAAAATATTGGAAGTGTTTTTAATTGTTTTTGTTTTGTTTTGTTAATTCAATGTTTTATGTAGTGTTTTTGTTTTTGTTTTTGTATTTTATTATATTGATTTGTTTAATTCTTTTTCTTTATTTTTGTAATCTTTAAACTCTTAATAAATATTATTTTTTAAAAAAAGAAAAAAGAAACTGAGGTGCTAGTACTCTTATCTTGATAGAAGTATCATGGATGCTGGCACACAATGGCTGCTATGGACAGCAAAAAAGAACAACTAAACTCTGTAACAGTTCTGTAACACAGAACTGGATATCCCCCCATACACTTCTTTGTCCCTCCCCACTTCCCACACAAGGGTTTTGCTGCTGCTGCTTCTACCTTCAATGTGTGTTAACTGTGTGTTATCAGCCTGGTCACCATTTTTCATCCTCTGCAGGTCTAGCATTATTCTGGGGAGAAATGGCAGTCTCTATGAAAAAATGGAGAAAATTCCAAGAAAATTCTGCAAAGCAGCCTATTTCTTGGTGATAGTGCTGAATGAAGTCTCAGAAATTGCTCAGGAAGGAAGGCCTTCTGCAAAACTTCTGGCAGAAAAAAATATTTTTTAATGACAAAATTTTTAAGGTTAACCACCACTGCAGCTTATTTTGAGAAATTAAAGGATAAAGTGAGAGATTGGCTTCACTATTACCAAATAATGGAGGTCTATAAGATGGATAAGAAAATTGGCTTCCAGGTGGAGAAATCTAAATTGGAAACAGAATTGTTAGAACCCAATACTATGAATCTATCAAAAATGTATAACTTGCTGCTGAAATGGAATACGCAGGATGAAACAGTTAAATCAGCCATGATCAAGTGGGCGCAAGATATTGGTCATAACATTATGTTTGCTGACTGGGAAAGGTTGTGGACCACCGGAATGAAATTTACGGCGTGTAATGCCCTGAGAGAAAATATTATGAAAATGATCTATAGGTGGTACATGACCCCAGTCAAGCTTGCAAAAATTTACCACTTGCCAGATAACAAATGTTGGAAGTGTAAGGAAAATGAAGGTTCATTCTTTTACCTTTGGTGGACGTGCCCAAGGATAAAGGCTTTCTGGGAAATGATATATAATGAAATGAAAAAGATGTTTAAATACACTTTCCTGAAGAAACCAGAGGCCTTTCTCCTGGGTATGGTCAGCCATGTGGTGTTAAGGAAGGATAGAACTTTGTTTTTATATGCAACAACAGCAGCAAGGATCCTTATTGCAAAGTATTGGAAGACATCAGATCTACCCACTCTGGAAGAATGGCAGATGAAGATGGCAGATTACATGGGACTTGCAGAGATGACGGGCAGAATCCGAGACCAGGAGAAAGAGACAGTGGAAGAAGATTGGAAGAAATTCAAGGACTATCTTAACAAATACTATAAGATTAAAGAATGTTAGATTGACATGGATTTAAAAACATTGTGGTTTTCAGAGACATTAGAGTAAGAATGGAGTTGCTGATGGGATAATGAAACTAGAATACAAGACGGTGAGGTATGAGGAAGTCGGGGAAATTAGGTTGTGAAAATAAGTTTTAAAATTATACTTGTTGTTTTCTTTTGTTTGTGTTTGTTTTCATTGTAGTTGTTTTGTATTTGTATGTTCTTATTGGAAAGTTTAATAAATATCATTTAAAAAAAAAAAAAAACCACCACTGCAGCTTAATTCACAAACTGACACAACTGAATGCTAGAGATAGAATTCTAGTGAACTATATAAACCCCCCCTTACCAGCTAGTATAATTTAACACCAATTCTAAGGAGCTGTTATTATTTATATATATATATATATATATATATATAGGCATCATTAGTTAAAGTAGCATTTCATGTAAGCAGAATTTTCCTTCTCTTCTGTACATTTTCAGTAATATTTCAGAGCAATGGTAACTTTCAGTTCTCATGCAATTCTACCAGAGGATAGAAGGCACTATTTAAAGCAGCAGTTCCCAGGCACTGTCCTAATGAGCCTCCCTAAATCAAGAAAACTACTATTCAATACTTCAGAATGTTAATTAAGACTAAACAAAGACAGATGGCTTTCCTGGCAACACCCACTCTTGTTCCTATCACTGTCAGAAGTAAATCAATGGAAGATTGCAGGAAGAAGTCAGCAACAGGGCTCAGAATGGGTCTAAGATCTCCGGTGAAAGGAAAAACAGTAAAAAATAAAAAGGATATTCCCCACTGACACCAACAGCCCTGCCCATCATCATAAGGACTGAGGCATATATGTCCCAATGAACTGATTGTGAGTGACTCCAACTGGCCATTCACAGCACTATCTATAACCACCTGGGCACTGTTCAGATGTTTGTCTGAATGAATATATAGAGGGCCTGGGTTTGTGCCTAACTAGGCCAACAGTCACCTAAGGTGAAACAGGAAAATGCCTCATTGCCCTACTAAATGTCCCTTACCTGGGTTTGCATGGTGGTTCGCATAAATCCTCAGCATCAGGTTGCAGCAAGTTCTTGCATACTGCGAGAGAGCTCACAAGATCTTGGGAGAAACCAGTGCTGCTTCTCTAGGGTGCAAACAGGGGCACCATCTTGTGGGGATTTTGCTGCTAGAGGCAGCTGTCTCAACCTGTGTCATGGGTGGGCTGGCCCTGCCTGTTCACATACTTATACTTGAATATCTGAAAGAGTTCAGAACCACTCATATATATGTTGCCTATGGTTAGGAACCCTGCTTACCCTCTAGGCCAGGATCAGAGGTCCCTTTTTTGGCTCGAGGGTCCCGTTTCTTTATGGGCTACCTTTTGAGGGTCATATGCCAGTGATAAGCAGGGCCTATGGCAAACATGGACAGAGCCTCAGATATAGATATTTCTGTTACCTTTATAGCATAGTTTCTACACGCTGTCAGGCTCCTCTATGTTCTCTATGCAGACAAGATGTATTATCAGAGTTTGAGGACAAATTCCAGCCAGGCAAAAATATTGGGAGTGCAGAGCAGGGCCAATGAGGGGTTTGGCCTGGAAAGACTTCCATATAGAGTCCAGGAGGGTGACATTCAACCTCCACTTGCCTGAGATTCCCCATCCCTGCTCTAGGCTAACCATACCTGGCTTTTCTTTGCAGTGTCATCATCAAATTATTATTATTATTATTATTATTATTATTATTATTATTATTATTATTTTAAATGACTGTCTTTGGCTGAAAGAGGCTCTCACAGTGGTGTACAAATCTTTTCAAACAAGGCACTTTCTGCCCTCAGGCTTGTAGTCTAGAAATCCAAGACCCAAAAGGAAAATGCACTGGGAGGAAAGAAGGAAGAAATAAATAAGCAAACTCAGATAACAAGTTCTTCATTACAAGTTCCTCTAATGGACAGTTATTAAAAAGGGATGAGCCATTCATTTCTTGTCTCTCAGCTACACCGATGGAGTGACCTTGCCTCCTTTCTCTTTCCCTCCTCTGCTACAGCCTGATGTTGGAGCTGTTGCCAGATAATTATGCATTGTAGCATTTGGGAACATTTTTAAATGGCTGAAAACATAGAAACTGCCTCTAAAATTACTAGGTATTGTACACAATAGAGCCCTATGCATAGATGTGCAATCTAAGAAAACTACACAGACACAAGAGGAAAACAGGGGAGTTTTCAGATTCATTTTGTGCTGCATGCAAGTCAGGGTAGGAAATATTTTTGGCTCCATGACTAAGATCTTTATCAAATCCTAGCCTTGCAGTGATGCCAGGTAATTGTGCACTTTGAAGTCCAGAAGCTCAGACTTCAAAGATCCATGCAGAGTTTGCAAAGAGTCCTATGTGGTGCTTTAAAGCACCTGAGAATTTGGCTTTACTGTCCATCAGCTGATGGGTGTCAGAGCCAAAGACTGGTTTCTGCATACATTGGCTGCACAGGCAAATTCCCCACAGGGATCTGGCAGATGTTGACTCTACCACCCATCCGATGATGGGCTTGGGAAACAGACCTGGGTACTATGAAGCCATTCCTAGAATCCCTTCTTATGTGCTTCTACCCAAAGTAAATTTTAAGGCATCAAAACTGACAACTGGAAAGACTCCAATACTACGTACAACACGTCTGGACTGTACCACTTCAGGATACACAGAATACAATTTTAAAAGAGCACACTGCACATAAAGAATTACCATGTCAATAATATTAGGCTACAGCCCTTCTTCCTCTAATCTGAGCTTTCCCTGGACAGGCAACATTTAGTCAGGAGCAAACATGTGAAGTGATACATTCTCTGAAAAACTGTAGCACATGCTTTCACTGAATGAGGAAATTTGCCCTGAAGCAATGAGAGATTATACAAATTAAGGGGTGCATTTTGTGTAATGAGAAAAGAATCAAGCTAGCTTTCATAGCCCAGAAGCACTGCAAGCTCCCTTTTTTGTCATAAATGTCAAAATCAGTGGCTCACTGTGACTTCTGTGATATCACTTCAAAGCCTTCATTTTCGCAACATAATAAGGAATTATATTAGATAGGCACAAAGATTGTGCCAACTGACGTCAAGTATAATTATAGACAGCACATCAAACATTTAGAAGGGAAAAAAAGATTTGACATACACTCTCAAATCTACTTCATCAAATTGCCATTGTGACTCTCCCCCTCCCAATCTGTGCATTACTTTGGTGAAACTAAAAGGATAGAAAATGAATGTCTGATTTCCTATCAGTCAAATATTCAAACAGAACTGAGAGCAATAGAAAAAGGGAGAAAACCTCAGTGAACAAACTTTAATAATGTTAGCCTTTCCTCTGAACAATTGTGATCTGTAAAACCAATTAAGCAATCAATTTTCTTGTGGAGATTTCCACTGAAGTGTAAAAACAGATAATAAAGCTTCTTATTGAAGAACAAATTTTAAAAGCCAAATCTTATTCATATAAAATGATTAAACCTGAAGACTTAGTTCTATCTAAAGGGAATCAAAAGTTGTTTGTTCTGAAAAATCAAATATTGTGATAAATTGGATAAGGCATATAATGAATTTGGAAGGAAGAAGCCATTTTGTCTCTGTATTGTTCACTCACAGGATTGGCTGAAATGGAAAAAAGACACTGTGATCAATGCCTCTGTATTACTGAATTTAAGTTATAGTGACGGGTATGGCTGTATTTCCCCTACCTACATATATCATATTGTTCTTTTCAGTGATTTGCCTTGCCTCTCTCCTTAACTAAATATGTAAACATGGACTGTGAAAAAGATGAGACAAATGCTTCTCCAAAGTTAAACTGCAGGATGTGCTTCCAAAAAGTTACATTGTGTGAATGGTTTGGGAATTTTTGCTTCAGTGATTAAACCCACTCCTGTGCCACAATATGTTCTAATTAGCCAGTATCACTTGAAAAACGAAGTCATTTATTCTCATGTCTCACAGTTCATTCTGCCTAAAATGACTGCCAAACATCTGAAGGGGGGGGGAGCCTTCTCACTCATTTACACCTATTCATGTGGGAACAGGTTGTTAAATTGCTGGATGATTATTTGCACATGCTAGAGTTGTTAAAATCATTTTCCATATTAGCAAATTTTCTTTATCCAAATTACACATAGCAAGGCTGCCATTATATACATAACGGGTTTAAATTGCAAACAAGATGGTTTCCACATCCCCACCCCAAATTAGCTGACTGAGCAATACAAACTCCCAATCTGGAACACTGTAAGAGGAGTCTGGAGAAGCACGGGTGCTTCAAGTCAGCTTCCCTAAAGAACAAGAGCTCCTTAGGAGGAAGGGGCTCCTCACAAGTAGACTAAACTCCTTGGGCAATCTAGATGGCTTGCAGTTGTACTCCGGTTGGGGCTCTGAAGGCTCATGGTTAAAAATCACCATGTCCTGACCGTGCTAGAACAAAGTTTTCCTCATCAGCTTCTGGATGTGTGGGTTCCTGTGTTTGGATGGTGCCCCTTGTTTCGACTTTGGATTGTGACCTGGTCATTCTTTTTGGATTGTTCCTGTGAGCAGACTCATGGGCCTTCCCTTACTCTACCTGTCTGGATACCATGTCATTGTAGAAGCAGGGGGACAATACATCAGGGGCTAGCTTTTGTTTTCCCTTGGCTGGAGCTGGGAAAACACAGAGGGTTAACTTGCTCTGTGTGCTGAATCCAACATAATGGCTTTGGGGACCAGGAAACCTAATGGGGAAGCAAGATCAGGTGGACTGTAAATGCTATGAACCGTTCCATCCTATGCTCAGGGTGTAGATATGTGTAAATAAAACCATGCACATGCAGATCCTGCTCTCCATACAGAAGGAATTAGTACCCAAAACTTGAATACACATGACAAATTGAGCTATCCAAACATCCAGGAACCATGGTGGAAGAGCAGGCAAGTGATTAGATAAGATAGCATTTTTTTCCTTCCTTGTTTGTCTTTAACAAGGTTCCCCCATCATTTTGGGGTTAAAATTCCATGGTCGGGAATAGATTAGATATTTCCGCATCAACGAAAATCATCAAATCATATGAACACTCACCTAACAAATGATTTCCTTAACGCTGCCAACCTTTAAGTCTCTCACTGCTCAGAGAGTGGGGTGCACATAACAATACATTTCCAAATACGTTTGTCTCATTCACACATTGGAGGCAACTGGCAGTCATTAAAACTATACTTTGAAAATGCCATGTGTAAGAGGCTGAAAGGGTGGAGTTGAGGCTGCTTATAGTTCAGCACCCTTAATATGTTGAACGACTTGTCTGTTTTAAACCTTCTTCTTTGCTTGGGATCTATTTCTATATCAACTCAAACGCACCGTAATGTCATTTTTCTCCCCTGCACATAAACAACACACCAAAGAAAGTTGTCTAGTACCAAAGGCCAATAGTTCATTTTTCTTGAGGTAATGTCAGTGCTGCTATATGTCACTCTTCCAAGCCATTAACCTGGCCTTGATGGCTTACCTTTGCTGGAATAACATCTTATTTTGGTATCTTTAGTGAAGGTTAATGAACTTCCAGGTTTTGCATCACTAAACAGAAAGTAGATTAGAGCTGTACATCACTGAACACACGTTCCAAGAACAAATTTAGAGTTAGTGGGGGGGGGTGAGGGGACACTCAATGAAACCATTGCACTTTTATTCCTGGGAAGATGAGGTCATTAATGTACAGCTGGAGATTTAACAAACTGCATTTATACTAATGTTTTCTTTGTGGTTTTGCATGTCATCTTAAGCCAAGAGGGCCAGTCCAATATGTTTTGCTGCCTGAGGCAGAATAACAAAGAGCATCCCCGCCATCCCAAGTGAATGTGTGTAATACTAGGCCAAGTTATTTTGGCACCTGAGGCAGAAAACTGTACAAGTACCTTTCCCTCTTCCTCCAGTAAAAATTCAATAGCAGTACATTGCTGCAATCCTAGAAGTAAGTCTCTAAAATTCAACAGGACTTACTCCTCCATAGACATGTATAGGATTGTGTTGCAAATAACTAACATTTTGCTGCCTTGCCCTGCCTGATAGTAGGCCGAGCCCTTTAAGCCAATTATCCCTTACAGCTGATCAGCAGTGACAACTCACTGGTGTGGGGACAAGGGAAATGTTTTCCGGAAAGGGCAAAGTGAAGGCTCTGAGTGAAAAGGCTTGGTGTAAAAACAAATGCACCATGTCGTTGACCTGTAACAGAAATGCTGAGAGTCCTTACACATGTCATCACTTATTTACATTTCAGACAGTGTTCTCAAGTGGGAGCCAGCTAAGGTAGGAAACAAAACAGTGGGAAGGGAGTTCATTCAGTAGTTTTCCCTGCTGGCAAGGCCCGGGGCAAATAACTACATATCAAAGCACTATAATCACAACTCTGTATCAGCCAAATCTCATAATAGCCAAGTTGCCTCCTGTATGCATTAGTCTTGCTGCTGAAGCCTACACATGCCTGGGAGATCAATAAATAAAAGCTGGATTACGAGGAAGCAGAAACAGACTCCCACATGCAAAAAGAAAGAAAGAAAGAAAAATGCACATTTTTCAATAACTGAAGGCTGCCACAGAATTCCAGAAAAATAGGGGGGGGGAGTATTGTTACCATGCTAGCCAATATTTTCTTCTTCCAATTCAAATTCCATTAAAATGGAGGCTTACTGACACATCAACTGAAAGATACTAAGGTGCCCCCACCCTTTCACTAAGTTAAGTGTCACTTAATTCCACAGGATTGTTTTCTCCTCTGTAGCATGAATCACCATTTCCAAATTTAACAAGGAAACTTGGTTCTAAGCCTGGAATGGCAGGGAAGGGGGAAGGAGTCCTCTTCTTTGCAATGGCACAATGCAAATCAATTTGCATCATTCTAGCTCAGAAGTGTTTGCACAGGTTGGCAATGGCTCTTCGGGTTTTCAGACAAGATTATTCCCCCCCCAGTCCTAACTAGAGATCTCAGGGATTGCACCTGAAACTTTCAGCATTCAAAGCAAATGCTCTGACTTATGGCCCTTTTCAAATGAGAAAGGGCAAGAAGATGCAAGAGCTGCAGAAATGTTTAAAAGGGAAGGGGAAACAACAACTATACCTCCCACAGACCCCTCATTATGACAAAATAGGCTCAACGCTGCAACCGCCAAAACGACGAAGAAATTCAAAACCACCATGGGAATGAGGGAGAAAAATTGAGGCTGCTTTTGTAGGGGAAGAAATCTTTTGAGAAATTGGAGGACAGGTGTCAACACAGCAATACCAAATTATGGTACTTCCACCCTCCTTGCTCAGATTAGGTGTCAGCTGTTTTTGATCTGTGAAGAAAAGTAAGTTTTCGATTCCATGATTATGTGTCTTCCATCAACAGCTTCTCTTTTTTGAAAAAGGTAATGGTGGGGTGGATGGGAGGGGGTGGACTGTGCAATCTATACTACCAAATCAACTGGATTTCTTTGAATATCCTTTCCAGGCAAGCATTTCTGTCAAATTGCTCCTTCATTTTGTTAGTGGCACAAGTCCCCGTTGCTATATGAAGGTCAACAGCACTGAGTAAAGTTTCTTCTTTTGCCAACACTACTGATATTTGCTTGAAGATATGGAAAGCGGTTTCAGAATGGTGTTCAGTTTTCTTCCCTGGCAGTGTCAGGGATGTGAATTTGTGCTACAAAAACTGCTGAGGGTGGTCCACACATCACAACTTCCTTCATAACCTTGCTTTGATCAAATGGCATTTCTAAAGCACAGTACATTTCTTCTAGAAAAAAAAATGTGTCGGCACTGCGTACCCTAGAGCACCCCGAGAAAAAAAACTCCACTGCTAAAGCCTGCTAGGAATTGGGTCTGCTATCAAATATCAGCACCTTTAACAAACTCCAGTTCCCATATTCTTTGACTAAAGCCATAACTGTTGAAGGGGTATAAGATTGTTTGAAAAGTATGATGGATGTGACTTTTGTCTGCTGAGGAAGGTTCTCAGTTCTATCTGACTGAGGATGGTTTGTTGCTCTGTCATTCCATCCTTCTCGTCCTTCCACCTCTTGGATGTCCTCACCCAAGCTGCACTTCTGAAGAGGACATGTCAACATTGGCAATGCTCAGAAACTTCAACAGACTCAAAGAACTGCAGCCAGATTGTTGACTGGGGCTGGTTATAGGGAGCATACAGTCCCCTTGTTATAACAACTCAACTGGCTGTTTCCAGGCACAATTCAAAATGCTGGTTATGACCTATAAAGTCCTATACGACGTATGTCCAGGCTATCTGAAAGTCTGTATTCCCTCATAAAACCTGCTCAAGTTCAGAGATCTTCAGGGGAGGCCCTTCTCTCAGTCCTGTCACCCTCACAGGCACGTGGGAGAGGGTCTCCTCAGTGGCTGTTCCCAGATTTTGGAACTTCCCTCCCCAGAGAAATTAGACTGGGATTCTTGTTGACCTTCTGCCGGCAGGTGAAGGCCACCTTATTTCAACAGGCTTTGGGGAACTGACTGCTTTTAATAAAAGGGCCATACTGTGCTATTTTTATTGCAATTATCTGTATGTTTTAAATAGAGCACTGATATTTTTATATAGTTTTGATTCTATTAATGTTTGTTTCTTAATTATTGTCCTCCCACTCCAATGCTTTTAGCTGTTCCTATTTTATCTGTAAGCAGTCTGAGGCCCTGTTGGGGGAAAAGGCAGGGAATAAATAAATATCTGGGATAGCTCAGTCTCAGGGTTGTGGGTTTAAGTCCCATGCTGGGGGGAAAGAATCCTGTATTGCAGAGGGTTGGACCAGATGACTTTCATGGTACTTTCCAACTCAATGATTCTCTGATTATAATAATTTGTGGGGAGGCAGCTAAGAGGGCTACTCAGTGCTTTTTTCTGGGGGGATGCGGGAGTATCACACCCCTAAACATTTTGTGAATCTAAGTTTGGCCTCATTTAGGGTCAGTATTTCAATATCAGTAGGAAAATGACAGTACCCCTAAACATTTTTTTAAGGTAAAAAAAGCACTGGGACTTCTTATGTGCACCTAGCACATGGTCGGCATTGTATGTCTATATAGCAGCAGCAATCTTTTTTTAAGTTGGAGGCTACTTTTTATTACAAGTTACAGCGTTTTTTTAATTCCCCGAAGCATAAACGCTTGCTATTGCAGTTCATAACTGCCCACAGATTATACAATGGTTACATTTATGTCTGTTTTTAAGAGGAAAATGTTGTATGTCAGGGACCACAGGGACAGATGTTGGCCAGCATTCTCTAATGGCAGCAAGTGTATTGGAGCCGCCAGTCTCTTTCTACCTGGCCACACACCAATTGTTGCTTATATGCCACAGGGAAATGGGGAACATAAGGTTCATGCGTACTTGTGACTGCCAAAGGGGAGGTTTATGTCAGCCAAGCACTGGGGGACCCCACAGCTTGTTGATATAGTATGCACTGAGATAGTAAGCTTTTCTTGCTCTGCAAGCAAAAAGATTCAGCATCTTAGCTAACCAATGATTTAAAATGGTGTATAGGAATAAAAGAAGGGACAACTACTTGGGCAGGATTATAGGGAATGGACGGTGGAGGAAATGTTAGCATTGCTGTGTCTGTCCATCCTGGGCTCCTTCTGGAAGAAGGGTAGGATAAACATAAAAAAACCCCATCCAATACATGCAGGCCCTGCTTTCTGAACACAATGCGTTCCCAGGAAATCATTATTTAGGCAAGCGTTCCCATAATAATCTGATGGTTTCCATTATTTCCTTTGTGAAAATTTTATGCCATAGTTCCTCCCTCCATGCTTTCTGCCTGAAACTGCTGCAGCCAATCAGCAAAAACCAAACAAAGGAAAAACTGATTTTCTCCTGCTCCCCAATTTCTCAGATCTCCCTCCTGCTCTCCTTCCCAAAATGGCTGCCGCTGACCAACAAAACACAAACAAGTAAGAAAGTGGGCAAACTCTGTCTGTTCGGCTATCTGAATCTGCTGTTTGGGTAAAATCTGAGGTTTGGGTATAATTCTTTGAGTGCAGAAAACTGATTGCACATAATGAGCATTCTGCTAGATGGACCTGTGTGTAAATATATATTTCATCATAAAATAATAGTTGCATATGACTAGTATATGAGTATTTAAGACAAAATTCACAGGTTTATTAAAATAAACATTCAAAAATGACATGGACCAGAAACTGAGTGAACTGTTCTTTCTTCCTGCAACCTACCTAGATAGGCTGTAGATCAGTACAGAAGGTGTACAGCAGGACTGCTGCTGTCTAGATGCTGTTGGACTACAACTCCTATCATGTGCAAAGGTCCTCATAACTTGGCAGAAATAAATATACAGAAGCAAACATATAACCAAGCTACCTCAAGATGAGAGCAATTTGTATGGGCTCAGAATATCTCAATTGACTTAAAGGACTTAATTCTTTGCTGGATTTTGTTGTCAACATTTACTGTAATCTAAGCAAAGCAAAAGCAAAAAAATGTTGGTTACCATCTCGGAGATTGAATAAGCAGTTACCAAAATGCATATCTCCTTCTGCAAAATAGCAACTACAGATTAATTATATTGAGCAAAGTGAATAAATTACTTCCAAATTAGCATGCAGAGAAATGTAGTATAACTGGAAAAGTTGCAAAATAGCACAGGCTAGGAGGAGAGGAATGTTCTTGCATAGTGCAGTAGCAAAGCCACTGAGCTGAAAATCAGGATGTCCCTGGTCTCTAGGAAAGTAATTCACTATGGTTAAAGCTGGACCTCTCGAAATGAAAGACTATTCTCCCGCTTGGTTGTGGTTTTTTGAGAGGGCTATGCAGATGTTGGAGAGCTGAAGCCACAGAGCCATTGGGAAGTGCAGAGAGTCCCTGTCCCACCAATGGTGTGATCCAACTCAAAATGGTGTGATCCAACTCAAAAACATGAGAGCTTTCCATATGTCACCCCAGTTCAGGGTAATTCAGGGTATGTGCAACCTTTGTGTGAAGCCAATGCTACATTCTGAGGCTAACAGGAACCAGTTTTTTGCAGTTAATTGCAACTGTTTCCTGCACCAAATTATCATTTGCATCGGAATCTGCATAGAAAAGGACCCAAATGCAAACTGTTCTGTGCACACAATGGCACTTCTGAAACCTTCCAGCAAGCTGGTCTTGAAACTTGTGGAAAACTTTGAGAATGGCTCTGATGCATGTTTCAAGACAGCATACAGTATGTACCGCCTAAAGGGACATTTGATCACCCCTCATCATACAGAAAGGCGTGCAAGATCAAAGCTAATTTGTGGGATTCTAATATGTACACTATGCTTAACATTTGGGAACCTCTTCTATTGCCTATCTGGATTAAATTAAATACATAAATCATTCTAACAAATATCTCCCGGCAGACTGTGAACTTTGAAAATGGAAAAGGGGAATTAATGGCAGTGTATTTCATATTTGTGTTCCTCTGTCTAATGCTTCAATTATTTTCCCATAAAGAATTTATGGTTTCTACCCAACAGATGTTGGTCATCTTATGAATACATCTTGCTGAAGGTAGTACAAAAAATGACCTTCAAATACAATAAACCCAGCAGCTATTATTTATCTCATTGCCAAAGTGAGGGACCTAATAACCCATTTCAAAACAGTGGAAGTTGAGGATGGGCAGAGGCCTGGCCAGAATTCCATTGCAGCACCTGAATGTGTGATACGTAAGTAAGGGCAGAACTTTTGCAAGGAGATTTCTGATCATAATGAAATAAGATCCCAAATATATTTTCGGAAGATTCCTCTGATTGTTGTCCACCATGCTCATACAGTACAGTATGTTCGTTGGACCTTAGGAAGTTTCTGAACACGTGAAGCAGAAAATTGGTATGATTAATCAATTAATTCATCTTTAAATTGAGACTTTTAAGCTAAATTCCTTTTACTGCATCCTGTTAGACTGTGCTCTGTGCCAATGCGGCTGCTGTACATTTCTTGAACGAAATTAATTTCCCAATAAAATGTAGTGATTTGCCTTCCTTCAAAAAGCATATTTTTTATCTTTATTAAACATCTCCAGAAGTGAAAGAGGCAAAATATTAATTTTTGGCAAACTTTATGCGAAGAGCCAATTGGCATAAATGTTCTTTGGATATGAACCTGAGGCTGCAATCTAACACACAATAATTAGGGATGTAGATTTAACTGAGAGTCCCATTGATCACTGAAAAAATGCATAGGATTAGGCTGCCCATTCCATGTAAACATGCAGAAGACACTGCACAAACCAGAAGAAGAAGAAGAAGAAGAAGAAGAAGAAGAAGAAGAAGAAGAAGAAGAAGAAGAAGAAGCAGCAGCAGCAGCAGCAGCAGCAGCAGCAGCACCGCCTCAGTCTGGGCTGAATGTGCTCAGAAACGTAGTAGGAGTCAATGTAGATCTCTGAGGACATGTTATATGGTCCCAGAGCCATCCCAGTCACCAGTCTAGCAGCCGCATTCTGGGTTAGTTGTAGTTTCTGAGTAAGGAAACTATATAGGAATGGAGAGTGTTATCAAGAGTCACATTGAATAATGCAGATGGTGGCCACAACCTTATGAGGAATGTTTGAGGGAGTTGGATGTGTTTAAGCTAGAAAAGAGGAGACTGAGAAGAGACATGGCAACCGTCTTCAAATATCTAAAGGGCTGTCACATGGAAGATGAAGCAAGTTTGTTTTCTCTTGCTCTGGAGAACAGGACCTAAACCAATGGCTTAAAGTTACAAGAAAGGAGATTCCAACTAAACATCAAGAAGAACTTTCTGTCAGTAAGAGCTGTTTCGCAATGGAATAGACTCCCTCAGAAAGTGATGGACTCTCCTTCATTGGAGGCTTTTAAGCAGAGTTTGGATATCCATCTGTCATGGATACTTTAGTTAAGACTCCTACACGGCAGGGGCTTAGACGAGATGGCCCATGGGTCACTTCCAAATGTATAATTCTATGATTGTGACAAAAGAAACTTATAATAATTTACTGGGTAAAAAGAACAAAAACAGCCTATAATACAAGGAGAATTAAACAGAAGGGTTTTGTTCATAGCAGGAAGATATCCAACAACTAAACATACCAGGGAACATTAACCCCAGCCATCATCCTATCTCTATAATGAGGGAGGAAGCCTGCAAGTTGAATTTCTGTTGAGCTTTTGCCTCCCTTGTAGGTGTTAAAACAACAGAGCCTGGCCTGGAGGGAAAGACACATTGCTATTTTTCTAGAAAAAAGAGGTGGTGGAACTCATCATGAACACCTCCTTTGTTCTCTTAGAATGGCAATGGCACCCACCTGAGAGGTGATGAAACTGAGTTCCGGAAAATTCCGGCTTAAAAAAGGTGAATTGAGACCTAATAGGTGTATTATGAAGTATAAATGAACTAATAGGTGTATAAATTAACATGGTCATTTCTCACCTGCCTCCCATACCAATTACTCTCAAAATTTAAGCTTCCTCATTTGCATGTAAATCTGCTTAAAAGCAACAACTTCCTACAACCAAAAGCATGCCGAACACTTGTCTTTCACATTATCTGTTGAATGACTGGCAAGTAAGTGCAAATTAAACAACTTGGGACCCAAATACTGCACCTCAAGGACCACCTCTCCCTGTATCAGCCTGCCCATTCTGCTAGAACTAAAGGGGGGGCTCATTCTCCACAAGGAGAAGTGCATCAGCTGCTAACATTGGATAGGGCCGGGCCATCCAACACAGAGTCCACCAGGTGTTTGACTACAATTCACCTCCTCCTCCTCCTCCTCCTCCATTGGCCATGCTGGCAGGGGCTGAAGGAAACAAAAGTTCAATGACATTTGGAATGAATAGCTAGCACAATCCAGTTCCTCCCCTCCTCACATTAAATGAATGTTTTGAAAGAGGCTTTGGGTTGTTAAGTTTTTGTTTTGCTTTTTAGAAAAGGATGTTACAATCAAATATTGATAGCAAAAGCCTCCTCTCAAGTGATGCTATGCTTTAAGCTTTATGGTTTGCTGCTGCAATATGTGGAGCTGGTTCCCTACTGTGATAAGAGCAAAAATAGGGCAACAGAAATATACAGATGGAAAGTAGTCAGTGTAATAGGTAGTTGTGTTTTTGATGCACTAGACAGTTTCAGAATATTTAACCCAATTTTGTTGAAACTGGAAAACTACTGGCAGTTTGACATCAATGCCTACACACACGCACACACACACACACACATCTCTAACACTTTCTTGCTGTTTTGGGAAATGAATGAATGACTAATACATTTCCACAGCTGCTTAGCATATTCTTGATGATAATATGAAGATGCAGATGACTAACACCTAGAGAGAATAGAATATGTTATGATAGTCTCTGGGTATGAAGGAAAGAAATATTTTCCCACAAAAACTGGATAAAGATGGTCCTTGGAAGAAAAATGCCACAGCAAATTATGATTCATTGAGTTTTCTTTTCTTTTCCTTTCAATGGTATCATTTTTGTCTGATAGCCTAAAAATATGTATATTTATTCAGAAGCCAGACACATTCAGCTCAGTGCTCTTACTCTTAAGTAAGTGCACTCAGGATTGCATCCTTATAGATGCCATGGAATGTTTACTCAGAAGTAAGTGCCACTTTGGTGCTTTCTCCTTGGTAAGTGTGCTTGGGTTATAGTATTAGGCGGTAATCCAATGGCCACCTATCTAGGATCATGCCTCATTAAGCACAGCTTCACCTAGGAGTAAGCCTTATTGAAGTAGGCATGTATTGAATTGTACATTATCTTAAAGCTATAACCAAAGTGGCTTGTCAGGTGGGGTAGAGATGCTGTGTTAGCTGCCAAGCAAGTGAATTGCTATTGCTTACCAAGAAAGGGTGGCACAGAGAAGCACTGTTGCGGTCCTGCTGGTGCATTCTCCCTGCCACCTAGTCCCTCTCCCTCTGTGTCCAAGAAAGCAACTCACTTGACAGGAAACTGGCATAATGTCTCCAGCCCACCAGGCTTCTTCCTTCTTCTCTTCTTTGGCCATCACTCGGAGCCGAGTAAGATTGTCTTCCAAAAACACAACCCCACCAGGCAAGCCACTAGTGAATATGCCCACCATGATTTCCAGATTAATTTTTGGCACTTCCAGACTACTGTTGTTTCAGTCACGCACTGGCAAATCCAGGTTACACAATTTAAGCTGATTTGAAAGATTTGGGGCAACAAACCCACTTCTCCCCAAAGGGCAGATTTTTATTTTTATTTTTGCAATAAGGAAAATGATAGGGAGATATACTGGAAAATGTGGGAATACATTTGCCTGATGCAATGTCAATTAATTTCCCTGCAAACAAATCGGAATGAATGCTCAATGAACAGGTCAACTGGAAGTGCCCTCAATTCTGAGATCCTTTTAAGCTGTTGTTTTCCCGTTGTTGTGCTTGTAGTGCTTTTACCGCTGTTTGTTATTGCATTTGACTCTCTTCACGGTTGTTGCAAGTCACTCACAATGAAAGGTGGAACATAAATTCTATAAATAAATATATGCTACTGAATGGAAAAGGTTTGCTTGTTTTCCCAAACACAGAAATAGCATGTTTAACATTCCACAGAATATATGCCAAACTACCACTTTATTCACAAAAGGCTTTTCGTGCTTTCCCTCTAAACAAATCCAAGCAACACATAATGGGTTTATTTATGATCACTCATTTTTAAAAACAAATGATCATTCAATCCAAAAATAAAGCAAAAGTGGCTATTTCATATTTAACAACTGATTACAAATTGACACCATCCACTTCCATTTCACTTGCTTTTACCCATTTATATACAGCCTATTTTGTTTACTTAGATACCTCAGTGTTTACCAAGCTGCACAATTCCATAAACTTCAGAATTTTCTCGTTTATGTACAATAAGGGATAGGAATCTCCCCCCCATGTATCCATTCTCCTGGTTGCAGCCTTCCGAGGGCCACATTCCAATCGTGGGCAGGGCAACTGGCAAAGAGGGTGAAGAAATGAATTGAAATGATAACTTTGTACTGCAGTCTGGTTTCTACACACAAACATCCTATCTAGATCCTTCAAGCAGCCAGCTAAGGTCTCATCCACACTTCCTTTGGTGCACCACTTTCTAGGCACAGGTCTGGGATTTGCACGCTTGCCAAATCTGTTCTAGAGGGTTGGGGGGCAGGCAGGGACCAGAACAGATTTAAGGGCACATGTTTTAACTGTTTTAATATGGAATTTTAAATTGTTCTAACCTGCCCTGAGACCTGCTGGAGAAGGGTGGGCAATAAGTGCAACAACAAGTAGTAGTAGTAGTAGTAGTAGTAGTAGTAATTACTGTAGGGCCTTACATGACCATACAAGCCTTGGCTCCAAATCTCATGAGAAATACCAGTCACAGCAGGAGCAGGAAAGGAGCACCGGAAGTCTCAAACTGCTCCTCACTGCAGGGAATTGCCACAGCTCAGTGGGGACAAACTCCTTCCAGACTGCTAGTGGATAGGACAGCAAGATGAAGAAGAGGGTGGGACTCTGGAACCTTTAATAGTGGTGTAGATTGTGTCATCCCTCAAAGAGGGCGCATGCTGCAGTAAGACCTGGAGACCGACCTCCTGTGTTGTGGGTGGGTAAGATTGGACAGCCACAACACCCAATTGGTAGGTCCCTTGATGTTGGTTTCAATCTGGCCAGTGGGGCGCAGTCCAAACGGATCATAGAATCATAGAATCATAGAGCTGGAAGAGACCACAAGGGCCATCGAGTCCAACCCCCTGCCAAGCAGGAAATCACTCCTGACATATGGTTGTCAAGCCTCTGCTTAAAGACCTCCAAAGAAGGAGACTCCACCACACTCCTTGGCAGCAAATTCCACTGTCGAACAGCTCTTACTGTCAGGAAGTTCTTCCTAATGTTTAGGTGGAATCTTCTTTCTTGTAGTTTGGAACCATTGCTCCATGTCTGCTTCTCTGGAGCAGCAGAAAACAACCTTTCTCCCTCCTCTATGTGACATCCTTTTATATATTTGAACATGGCTATCATATCACCCCTTAACCTCCTCTTCTCCAGGCTAAACATGCCCAGCTCCCTTAGCCGTTCTTCATAAGGCATCGTTTCCAGGCCTTTGACCATTTTGGTTGCCCTCTTCTGGACACGTTCCAGTTTGTCAGTGTCCTTCTTGAACTGTGGTGCCCAGAACTGGACACAGTACTCCAGGTGAGGTCTGACCAGAGCAGAATACAGTGGCACTATTACTTCCCTTGATCTAGATGCAATACTCCTATTGATGCAGCCCAGAATTGCATTGGCTTTTTTAGCTGCCGCGTCACACTGTTGGCTCATGTCAAGTTTGTGGTCAACCAAGACTCCTAGATCCTTTTCACATGTACTGCTCTCAAGCCAGGTGTCACCCATCTTGTATTTGTGCCTCTCATTTTTTTTGCCCAAGTGCAATACTTTACATTTCTCCCTATATACTTTACATTTCTCCCTATCGAGGATCGAGGGACCTATATATACCCATGCACATGACCCAGAGCTTCCTCTTTCGGCTTGTGAATTCGGAACACACACACACACCTCCCTACTTTCAGGGCATTTTGCGATTGACCTTGCTATGCCATCGTGTGTCATCTGTCATTGAGACAGGGGCACGGCAGAAACTTCCCCACCTGGCTGACTGTCTGTTGCCATTTGGGTTTTGCCTGCTGTGTAGCAAATCGTCACAACTTGTAAGGTTGTGGATAGGCACTGGTTCAGGTGGTAGGGATGGGAGAATGGTCTCGCCATCCCTATGTGAAGGGTATTCCGTTAAAGGAATCCAGGGACTCAACTAGTTTAGTCAACTCCAGAGAGGGGGTTGTGCCCGTGCCTGAGTCCAGGAGGGCATCTGGGTGGTGAACATAGACTGTTCCCAACTTTCCGCCTACCCAGGTGTTCACCCTTGGCTGACCTATGCTTGTGTCCTGGGTCAGCGCTGCCTGCAAGGGTGCAGGGAGCTAGTCGTACCAGAGCCTATACAACCATTCACCTTCTGTAATCAATAAAGTTGTGGCCTAAATTCTGCCAAAACCAAAACTAAAATTTGAGTCAAGTTTGTGTTTATTTAGGGGGGAGGTCTCTGGGTCTGAACACGCAATAGAGGATGTTTTTACCAAGTGTAGCTTGCATCACAAGGTCTGTGTGTATGCATATTGGCATTACTAACACAGGACATGTGTGATTGTGTGACCAGGTGGCGACAGCCCAAGCCCCAAGGAATCATAAGAAAGGAATAAGGACTCTGACAATGTTATGGAATTAAAAATTAGGCCACAACTTTATTAAACTTCCGATTGTAGAAAGACCTTGACTTAGGCCTTGGGCATGTATCCCACCCATCCTCCCAGCCAGGGGAACTGGGGCACATCAGGGAAAATGGGATATGGAGGTGCTCTGCGAGACATTAAGTGTAGCAGGCAACTAAGCCCCCCCCCCCCAATATAGGGAAGAAAAGACTAAAGGATTCCACCCAAGGCCATAACCACCAAAGTTGTGATGGATTACTACAGGGAAGACAAAACCTGCCAATGCAAGAAAATTTCTTCCTGGTCCTTCAACAGCAACCAGTCAAAGACTGTAGTAGCGCCCACTAAACAGGAAGGAAAAGTTAACCTGCAAATAAGAAAACATTAAACAAAGGGAGGGGAGGGAGGGTGAATCTCCAGAGCCGACTGCTTGGCTATCGTCGACTCCACCCCCTATTTATAAATGGGGCTGGCCCCACCTCCCAGCAAGAAACTGAGGCTGGGCCTGAACCTCCAAATAATAACACTGAGAGGTAAATTAGCCCCCTCTCTACTAGTAAGTTCCCTGGGAACTGTAGCACCACACGCAATCCCTCAAAGGGCACCCACATTTTAAAGTGTGAGTGCTCATTCTCACAACTGCTGCTCCTCTTAATAAACTGTCTTCCAAATTGGCTCTTTTTGGAATGAATACTTTTTCTCCTGTTACTCAGGTAACTGTGTGGGCAAGAAGCCAAAAAGTGCTTGCTACTGCCAAGGTAGTCATCTTTCTTCTCTAGGGTAGGTATGCTTGACCATCTGATTGTACTTCAGAGGCATGCACAATCAGAAATTAACCCCACCTTTCCTCTGAGCTTAGAATTCAGACAAGATCTCAACTCTCTTTTTACCCTGTGCATTCTGAGCACCTCCGAAATTCAGTGCAAATTACCAGCAGGGTGGGGTGAGGGAGGAAAAAGTTAGTGGCAGTCACAAATAAAGGCTGGCTAGAAAGATCAGCCAAAATTTGCAGGCCCTTTGATTGTAAGCAACCCCCAACAGGACATTAAGGCAGTGATCCTGAGCATGGTTCGGTACAAGTAATTCCATAAAAATCAATGATACTTACCCACATGTAATCATGTTGAGGATTGCTGCCAAAATGAATCGTTTGCCAAGCACCCACAGGCTAACATTTGTTTGTACAAATTATATAGCAAGTCATTTGTAGTGTATAATTACAGATAACAGGGACTGTTCATTAACAAATCACAAATAGAATTAAGCAGAATACCTTGGGTATTTTATACACAATGAATAATTCACCAGCCCTACTGTTTGATATGCATGATTATCACTGTTACTTTTAAATATAGGCACAACTTCTTGGGGATTAAATTAGAAGGGCATATAGATAATAGAAAAGTTGAACATACAAAGGACTGGAATATTCTATTGTGCAGATGAAAAAGGGCTCCTAGGTAATCATACTTTTGACAGGTTGGTTAGGAATCAGTAGCTATGAATGCAGATACAATTGATGGAGAGGGGCATGGGAAGATCCTTTGCCCATCATCTGGAGCCCAGCAGGGGAAAGTATTTTTTTAAAAAAAACACCTTAACATCATATATTTTATGTTGTTGATTTTGTTTAGTCGTGTCTGACTCTTCGTGACCCCATGGACCAGAGCACGCCAGGCCCTCCTGTCTTCCACTGCCTTCCGCAGTTTGGTCAAACTCATGCTTGTAGCTTCAAGAACACTGTCCAACCATCTCGTCCTCTGTCATCCCCTTCTCCTTGTGCCCTCCATCTTTCCCAACATCAGGGTCTTTTCCAGGGAGTCTTCTCTTCTCATGAGGTGGCCAAAGTATTGGAGCCTCAGCTTCACGATCTGTCCTTCCAGTGAGCACTCAGGGCTGATTTCCTTAAGAATGGATACGTTTGATCTTCTTGCAGTCCATGGGACTCTCAAGAGTCTCCTCCAGCACCATAATTCAAAAGCATCAATTCTTCAGTAATCAGCCTTCTTTATGGTATTTTATACACGACTCAATACAGTCATTTATAAGCAGAGGGCAATAGGGATGCCAAAGAAATACAAAGGATGGAGTGATTTTTTGAGTAGAGAAACAACTGGTTAGAAAGTTTGTTTCTGCCCCCATGATGCAGCTCTGGTCAAAACTGGCTAAATTTGACAGCTTTGGGAATGTGTGTAAGTGGCACACCAGCCTCAGCTGAGGAGAAGCACTTTCAGCCTCTACCAAAATCTGGACATCTAGATCTAAGAGTAAATCCAAGTGTTCACTCAAATGCATCCCTGAGTTTTCAAGGGGGGTTATAACCCTACCCAAAACAGGCAGAACCCCAATTCCCTAATCTACTCACCAGTAACACCTTTATCTTATCTGCATTAATGATCAGTTTACAGGTTATGAGCTTTAACGAGTTCATTGCCAGACCAAGAAGAACTTTTAGACTAAATGCCACTCAGTTCATAATAGGGCCGAGCATTATGAGCTAGATGAATTTGTATTGCAAACCAGGTAATTATGAACTTGAGCAATATCATTATTTTTAATCATTATTTTCTTTCCCCCCTCCTATTTCTGAAAATGTGCAGATTGTGTAGTTCAAACTGATGTTGCTGAGCAAACACAAACAGACAAATACCTGTGATTCACACCACTGAAGATCAAAGTGGTCTCCTGCTGAGCCCACCTGCAATTAAATTGTAACGAACATGGTGCTGATTACAATACTGCTTGCAAATAGGGCTGGATGAGAGCCATTCTAAGCTACAGAGGGAGCGAATGTATAAGGAAGCATCATATGCAGTATATTAATGCTAATGGACATTATTAACATTTAATTTCCAATGAATTCGTTGTTACAGCTCATAACCCTTTGTTATTTGGGAGAACAGAAGATCAATGGGAGGGGAGTACAGCTGATGGCAGGCAGCCTGACAGGAGCTAACAAGTCATTGGGGAAGGTGGGAGAACAAAGAGGAGGGAATGTAGAAAGATCCATTTCAGATAACAAGCTGCTGCTCCACCCACCCAACAAGAAGCCATGGCATGTAGAATAAATATTATCCAGAAACAAAAATTCGCCCATGTGAAGGTTTGTAAATTGCCATGATACTGTGATGAGAAAGAAACTCAGAAACAAAGCCACCACATTGAACCAGTTTGTATTCTGTGATTAATTTGTTAGGCAAGTAAGGCATTCAAATGGATGCACCACAACCTTGACAAAGCCATTAGCCATAAATGTAATGTGAAAAGGGTTCATGGATAAGCTTTGCTTGTCTCAGTGGAGCTATCACATAGCCCTTAGCCAAGCCTTGTTGGTGTGACAAATGTCACTAAAAGAAGGACAATTTAATAAATAATAATAATAATAATAATAATAATAATAGCACTGAAATATCAGTCAGTTTGAACAATTAACTGTAGTCAAACATAATGAAAGAGGGAAGCTTATACAGGTCTTTCAGAAACATCTCTGCCCCCATAAAACATCCGTTTCTATGCTAGAAATATTTGCATCTGAACATTTGAAGCCTATCAGTTGCATGGAAAATGCAACAGAAGGAATTGGTGTTTAAGTGTGTGTGAAATTCATATTGAATTCTGCCCCCATAAGAGAAAACATTTTGGATTCCAATTTATGTTCCGCTCTTCAAGACATGGGGTTATCTGTCACAGAATCCAGCTAGAACTGTGTTATCTGATCCCATGAATATTATTCAGTTTACTGTGGGCCTTCTTACTCTTAAGTCGCTTTGTGAAGGATTGTAGCCTTTAGTTCACACAACACACTAGTTTAACACACTAGTTTAATTTTGAAAAATTACCAGTTTAATCCATGAAGGTTTGGCTTCCCATATGTAATAGATAAACTCAGTTTCCCCTTATTTTTCTCACAATTCAAATAAATGGACTAGTTTTCCTCCCTAGTGTAACTTTACTAACTCCTTTCTGTGTATATTTCTCAAATTACTTTTCTTCCTAATCAGCAAGAGAGATGCCTCCTAAGTGGTGTAATATTACAAAATGTCATCAGCTCAGCAGCAAGGGATTCGTTTGATCCTGTCAGCCAAAATTATCCGTGTAGTCTGTTTGACTAAGGGCTTTCAGTTTCCAGAGGACATAATTATTCATTCCTACCCTGGCTCCCCACAAAAAAAGATATGGTCTCTTCTCAAGCGTGGTTTGTGTTCAATTTCCATTAAGACTAATGGGAGTTAGGACTTCAAGTCCCAAGGAACATAGCCTGATCACCAAGCCTTTGACTTGGGTTGGCATGTTTTTATAGCTCACTAATTTAATGACTTTTGGCTCAGTCTGAGATTCTGGAAGCATTAGTTTCCTGGCAAGACTTGTAGCAATAGCAACACATGCAAAGGCAGCAAAAAGTGGTTTCTCAAATTAAAAATACACTGACCTAGCAAAAGAGTTGCATTACCTTCCGTTGCAGTTCTTCTGTTGGTTCATACAGGCCAAATATTGTACAAGAGGATAGGGATTTGGGATATTTCATTCTGGACGTGTTGGAATACTTTGTAACATTTATATAGCCTCCTTTTATATCTATTGCAGACAAGAGTACAAGTCATTGTGCACAGGAACACAGAGTTAGAAGGGACCTTGGAAATCATTTAGACCAGTCCCTTGCTCAGTGCAAAATCTACAAAGCAGAATACCACAACAGCTGGAGTGGCTTACCTTCTGCATCCCCCATGGGCAATCTTCTGGCAGCAACGTACCAGTGGTCAGTTGCAAATGTAGGTGGGGCCAGAGGTCCAAATGAGTGGAGTAATGACTGTCTCTCTCAACTTTGTGCAACTCAGCCATTCAAGGATATGGAGCAGGGCTGGTGAGGGGATAGCCTGGCGAAAATCCTTAGACACAGAGGTTTGGAGGGCCACAGAGTTTGTTCACTCCCAAACTGCAGCATCCCTGACAGGTGGCCGTGCAACCTCTACTTAATACCTCCAGTTCTCAGGTGGTCTCCAGACCCAGCTGACCAGACCCAGACTGCAGTAGCATCAGGAAGGCAGCTGCATTTCTGAAGGCATTTTTTGAACTCTGAGGTTTGCCCAAGCTTGTAGATCCTTCCCTCTTGTGCACAGATGGTGACATTTGGGCTGCATAAGGGTCCCCCAGTTCTACTTTTCTAGAAAAAGAAGTGCCAGAACTCAACAGGAATGTCTCCCTTGTTCTCTTATAATAGCAGTGGTGCCCACCTGAGAAAACTAAGCATTTGGGAAACATGCAATTGCTTTTCTTCATTCCATCTATGTACACAGGACAAAACATAATTCTAGACCCAGAGAGGAAGCTGACACGACTGTTCCCTGCTGCATTTGAAGTTGCTAGCTGCAGCACTATTCTTCATTACTGCCACTTACTTACTCATCTTTCCAGTCTGTGCAGGGTAGGGAGGGGGCTGGAAGATTTGGCAATTGGGCTAAGACTGTGGTATCATCTCAGGGTTGGTGGTGCACCCACCTCACCTCAACTTCCAGCAGCCTCTTCCCCTTCTCGCTACTGGCCTAATGCTGTGGTACTGCTGACTCTAGCAAGTTCAAGCATGTGACTAACCAGACTCCAACCAGGCAGTGTAGACAGTGGTTACTGAACCAATAAAATCTCATGCATGCACGCTGCAACTGTTCATGCCCCCAACCAATTCCCACTTGCCCAATCCTAGTACGTAGGTATAATTAGCACATAAATGAGCACAAACATAACATGCATTTAAGAATAAATGAATGGGGCTCGGATACCATACAGAAGCAGAAGATTTTTCTGTTTCTTCTTGAGCAAATTGGGCAAGAGGGACAGACACCCCCCAAACCAGCCTAGCCTTCTTCACAACCAGATAGTAATCCTAGTCTAAAGGTAAATGTAAAGGGACCCCTGACCGTTAGGTCCAGTTGCAGATGACTCTGGGCTTGCGGTGCTCATCTCGCTTTACTGGCCGAGGGAGCCAGCATACAGCTTCCGGGTCATGTGGCCAGCATGACTAAGCCGCTTCTGGCGAACCAGAGCAGCGCACAGAAACGGTGTTTACCTTCCCGCCGGAACCGTACCTGTTTTTCTACTTGCACTTTGATGTGCTTTCGAACTGCTAGGTTGGCAGGAGCAGGGACTGAGCAATGGGAGCTCACCCTGTTGCGGGGATTCGAACCACTGACCTTCTGATTGGCAAGCCGTAGGCTCTGTGGTTTAGACCACAGCACCACCCGCATCCATTAATCCTAGTCTACTCCTAAGTAATTGTTTATAGAACTGCAACCTTGTTGTATCATTTTAGTGATGAGAAGACCTAAGCAGAGGCATACTTGAAAGTTGTACTTTTTGACCATTTCTGGTTCCAGAAGCTGGGATGCTGGATGTAGTCTCTGTCTCTGTCTCCTCTCTCTCTCTCTCTCTCTCTCTCTCTCTCTGTGTGTGTGTGTGTGTGTGTGAGAGAGAGAGAGAGAGAGAGATTCTGTGCATGTTCAGAGGCACCCACTGCAAGAAGTAAGTTGTAAGAATACATTGGAGATATGACACTCTCCTTCAGAAGAGGAAATGCAGATGGCACACTTTCAAAGTAAAACTTGGGGCAACTAAATTCTTGACCATTTTAAGAAACCAGAGGGAAAATCAAAGATATGAAGGGGAAATGGAAGAAATGATGTACAATAATTGATTAGTCTGGCTGCTAAATTCACTCCAGGCACTGAAGCAAACAGAGTAGAAAGATTGCACAGCCAGCAACTACTAAAGTCTCAGTAAAATAAATAATCAGAATAATGATGACAAGGATACCCTCAAAGGAAAACGGAAGGGCAGCTGAATGAAAAATCACTTCCTTCTGTGTATTTTCAAAAGTAATAGATTTAAGAGAGCTTTGTTCTTGTGAATTGTAGCAAACAGTTGAAGTTACACTAAAAGGTATAAGACTGACATAGGGAACCTGCCTCCCTCCAGCTGTTGTTGGACTTCAACTCCCATCAGTCCTAGCCCACATAATCAGTTGTCAGGAATGATGGGAGTTGTAGTCCAACAATATTTGGAGGGCCAGAGGTGCCAAACCCTATTGCAAGTATTTAATTCTTCCTTTTTATAATGATATTTCCTTTTCAGTCACTCCCTTACATGAACTGATAGGCAATATGATCTACATAATAAAAATAAATATATAATTATAATAATTATAAGACACTGCAACACACTCATGATAATATCAGGTAGTATATGTTACTAACAGCAGGATGCGATTTCCCCCACTCAGTGAAATAGTTTTGCATTTTACCTCTACATTTATCTAGGGAAGAAAAGCACCTTTCCTAGACAAAAGAAAACAAGATCTCATATTGCCTATTTGCTTTCAGTTATTAACAATTCATTTATTTTTTCTCAGAAAATGCAATTTCACCTAACTTGGCTTTTGTCACTTAGTTTCTCTGACAAATGGCTTTTGTTTCTGCAAGCGATAGCAAAAGCAAAGCAGCTGGGACAGGTGTCAAAAATCTTAGCCATCTGTTGTGCTAATAACCACAAGGCCAAGAATAGGAGGATGGAGATAACAGGCATTAGGAACTGGGCCATTATCATGCTGTTGTTCTCTACCTAGATGAGCCTCTCACTCCAATTAGTGTGGAAGCGGAAGATGCCATTTGCCAAGGTGCTTACAAGCAGAAGAGCATTTTGTCTTCAGCAATTACGAGGCCAACTCGAGGTACATCTGCAGGCATTTATCTCTCCAGTGATGCATCCAAGCATTTTTCTGTATT
This sequence comes from Podarcis cretensis, assembly GCF_951804945.1. Lineage (NCBI taxonomy): Eukaryota > Metazoa > Chordata > Lepidosauria > Squamata > Lacertidae > Podarcis > Podarcis cretensis. Next base: position 28,620,075 of record NC_137178.1, read on the forward strand.
GGCTACATGGTCGTTTTAATTCTGCGTGTTCAGCATTGCTCAATTATAATTAGAGTTCCATGCTATCCCCTGTTTGAAATGTTTCTCAGCAGTGAATGCTCTGATTGCTGAATAACAGCATTATTGTTTTTAATATATATATATTTCATGCCTTTGTAATGGCAGGGGCCTACAGAACATCTGTAGGCATCCAGCAAATATCAGTATATCAGAACCAGAAGAACAAAATATGAAGTTATGTGTGAAGTTCTTGTCACTGTTTCCTAAGTGACTTCAAAAGCGGTGAGGTGAAGATAAGAGAAGGTCTGAACAACCATGTGAGACTTTGCTTCTAGTCTCTGTTTACCACATGGCCTCAGAAAGTCATTATCACCCGGTCTTCTCAGGCCACTTAAAAAGATAAGAAGAGCCTGCTGGATCAAGCCTACAACCCATCTAGTTCAGCATTCTGTTTTCACCGTGGCTGACCAGATGTCTGTGGGAAACCTACAAGAACCTGACCACAAGCGCATTCTCCCCCTCCTACAGTTTCCAACAACTGGTCTTCAGAAACATTACTGCTTCCAGCCATGGAAAGCAGAACATAGTCATTATGCCTGAGAGCCACATTATTCTACATAAAGAGGTTTCATGCAATTAAATGGTACTGATGTTGTTCAAAGTCCTCATGATGTTGTTGTTCCTGCTCACCTGGCTCCAGCTCCCAAGGTCCATGAGAGAGAAGCTCTGAAATGGTATCTAGCTATATGCATGGATCCAGGCTAGCTCAAGCCTCACAACTCTCCAGATGCAGTTGGACTCCAACTCCCAGCAACCCCAGGCAGCATGGTCAATGATAATGGGGGATGAAGTCCAGCAACATCTAGAAGGCCACTGATTCTCTCTCTTTGCTCTACATTTTGTATTCCTCCTATTATTATTATTTTTTTAAATCATCACTTTTACATTAGTTCTGCATTTTCTACATTGATAGAATGGTGCATTTTTGGTAGGCTGGATGTTTTCTTTTTTAGCCTTTCCATATTAATCAGACTTAGTTGGGGGAAAAGACATTTTATGAAAGATTTCCAAATGCAAAATTGAGTGGAGACAGTGAGCCGGCTTGTAATTCTAAGATGTTAGCTCTTCTTTCCAGCAATTTGTAAATCTCAAAGCCTTAAATTAGATTATTTGAATTAGATATGCGAGTTGAGTCTCTACAGTGCCTTGGATTGCCAAGAATTTGTCATAATCCTTGGAATGACTTTTGAGGGCATTACACAACGTGAGCATTAATTGTTCAAAGGCATCCTAGTTGCAACATAAGAAACATTCCTTCTTCCCAAATTTGCCTCCTTCTGTTTAAGAGTTGACTGAGGTCGACATAAAAGCAAGAGGTAGAAGAGAAGCTTTCTGTTATAAAATTCTTCTCTAGCTTTTCATCATTTCACGTAGCCATTGAAAGTTTCCTCTAGTTTTCAGATATATTGTTAAGAAAGCAATCCACACAACCTCTGAAATATAATGCAACCCTCCCAGCAACATTTTGCATGTGAATCTGTGGCCTAGTTTGGACAACTGGGCTCACATGCTCCCTGTCTCATGGTCACAAAGATGAGAATGGAAGAACCCCTTTGCTGCTTTAGTTTGTATCGCTGTTTTCATAAAAACCTAAGGAAAACCCACCGTGATCAACCACAGTGATCAACCAGAAACCTCATGGGAAGCCTGCAAGCAAGATATGAGGCCAATAACACTCTTCTGCTGACAGTGGCGTAGCGTGGGGGGTGCAGGGGGGCCGGCTGCACCGGGCACAACATCTGGGGTTTAGGGTTAGGGGGCGCAAATCCACAGGTTAGGGGGCGCAAATTACTTGCCTTGCCCCGGGTGCTGACAACCCACGCTACGCCACTGCTAGAACATCACCCCCACATTAGCTTCATTGAGCGTCAAGCACTTGAAGAGAAAACAAGACAGAAAAGTCCGTAACAAATGCTAACCTTCATACCTGTCTGAATACACAGTGGTTCCAAAAGTATGGTCTTTGTGTAAATATCTGTACAATGGGTACAATCCAAGAGAAAATGAGATGAATTTCATCCCGTTCAAAATCAACAGGTTTAAATATGCCCGGCTCTTAGCTTGCCGCTTGCTTGGTGCTTCACAAATGAGTTAGGAGACCCTGCATCTAGTGAGGCCTCAAATTTATTCAGGCTAAAAAGTTGAAGTTGCTACTGAACAGATGAGAAAGCAGAGATCGTAGGATCACTTTTTGAGACTCCATGGAAGTTGAGTGGTCAACTTCCACCAGGGAGAGCTGGGTTCGAGTCCTGCTCAGCAACCATGAGGTTCATTGTGTTACCTTGGCCAGTCACTGTGTCTTTCTCTCAGCCAATGTACCATCTGGGGTAGTGTGGTGATAAAAGCAGGGGGGAGGACACACCCCATTTTTCCCACTCGGTCCTCTTTGGAATAAATGGAGCTTTATTTAGTTTTTTTAAGCGAACTTAGCACACCTGCAGCTCTTTATATAAAACAACAACAACAGCTACTGTACCCCTTCTGCCCCCGGTGAGAATCTTTTCTCTTGTATGATGAGCAGCTGCCCTGAAGATACTTATTTTGGTAATTGTCCCATTGGCTCTGTCCTTGAAACCTCAACATTTAGCCCTTAAAATTACATAGGCATAGGTGGGAATGGGAGAGGAATGAAGGCAAGGAGAAAACCTAGCGCTGAAAACCCACCAATCCACAAGGCTCACCCACGCTACGCCACTGTCCGCTGATGTTTCCCAACAACTAGTTTTCAGAGGTGTGCTACCTCTAAAGCCATCACAGCTAGTAGCCATTGATATTATTATTTTATTGTGTATTACATTTATGGGTCACTCTACACCAGAAGAGTCTCAAAACAATGTATAGAATAAAAACCCATACAAATAAAGATTAAACAACAACCTTTAAAAAACATAGTGTTGGCCTTATCTTGCATGAATTTGTCTTCCTACATCCAAGATAGGAAGTCTGGTTAATTTAAATTGTGATTTCATCAAGAAGGAAAAATCATGAACCATTGATTGATCTGGGCTTGTTGAAAATAAGTACTGTATAGTTGAAGCTAACCACTGCTTTGTAATTGCAACAAAGCATGTTTAAAATGGAGAGTGGATGGTTCTAATCTCTGCTCACATTGGCTTTACATGGAGATATACTGTATGACTGATGCCTGTGAATACCTCCAGAAATATAAATACACCTCCAGGAATATAAATACACCTCACACACAGATCTAGGTATACATGTCCCTAATAACAGTTGCACACAAGTCATGCAAGATCAGGGTGAAGACAACAGATGGGTACAACTGTTTCTATATCCAGTTCCTTTTATGCTTCTATTGGGACATTTCCCCCTATCTTCTGACAGTGTTATTAACTTCAGAGTTTATTAACACCATTTCTATACCACTCAATATATGAAAATATATATCCAAGCAGTGTCCAGAAAACTGAAACACAACAAACTTAATATTTTAAAATACAGTAAACATATTAAAATATTACATTAAAACATAGCTTATACAAATAAGTCTCCCCTCCCCTCATAGTTCTCTCTCCAGCCTCTGCCCCCTTCTTCTCCAGCCGCTTCCTCCAGTAGAGTTATCCACCAAGTCTATGTGACCTTTTCATCCAAATTCCAATTCCCAAGGCAAGGTGGGTGTATGGGAGTTGAATGCCCTGCCCAAGGAGATCTGAGCAGAAGCAGGGAGCGGGGACTGAGAAATTCAAAGATATTTGGAAGTATAGGGTGAGGAACCTCAGTCTAAGACAGTACGTCCCCAAAATGATTGGTTGGGTGGGGGGATGTGAATAATATCATATAAAGAAAATGCCAGGATGAGGGAGGGAGAGAAGGAAGAGGTTTATCTTCCAATCCTGGGCTACAACCTCACCCAACACTTTCCAACCACAGTGCCTGAGAGGAGGAATGTTGATTCTACCACTACCTTTTTTTCTCAGCCTTTAGTTAGTTCTCTAAACATTACAAAGAGTTTAATGGTGTCATTTTAATTCAGCTTGTATCCTATATTTGACCTTAACCTAGCCTTTCTACCTGTTTGTTTTCCTCTCAATTCTTTCCTGTTCTTTCCAATCCAGCCCAAACCCCATTATATAAGTGTTTGTTGTCTCTTGTCCGTATCCTTCATAACTGTCATACGAGCCACTCCCTCCCCCCAATTTTTCTCTCCACTGCTTTTTCTCCCATTAGAGGGAGCAATGTGGGACCTGTACCTTTTTGTCCTGTGGCAAGGAAAGCAGCTTGAAGATGATTTTTGAAAGGAAAAATTGCTGGCAAGGGATTTTCCATCCTTCCTCTGCTTCTGATTTCAGTCTCCGGCAACTGCTTTTGAGATTTAAAAATGTTGGTGGGGAGGTTCATATAGAACTCTGCATAACATGCCCTGTTAGCCTAAGGCAGCATCAAACACCTCCACACGTAATGTGTTTTTGTTTATCAATAACTTTATTTGAGGGTGAGGGGAAACAGGAAAAGCTGGATGGGTTTAAACAAGTATTCTATTTAGTACTAGGTCTTGTGTTAAATGGTAGACACATCTGAATGCTTCAGGCATTGAACACTATACTGTTCTTGGACAGGTGAATGTGTTTAGGCATCTGTGAGGTCAGGTGAGCATCCTGAACACCATACCTAATTGCACTTTATTTTCTCATTTCCCATCTTTCAGCTGTCAGTACATTTGACATGGCTCGTATTTGAGCTGACTTCTAATTAATTTTGAACAGAAAAGTCTAATGAGATACTTGACGAAATGATTTACAAATTCTAATTTGTTTAGATTGACCTTGTTAGAATTAGCATAGCTTGGAGTAGCATGGGCTAAATCCTCATTTCTTTTTCTTCACTCAACAACTACATCAGGGAGGACGAACCTATGGCTCTCCAAATGTTGTAGGACTTCATTAGACTCTTGGGCTGAGCCATTGTTTAGGGGAGGTTATTTGGGAGCAGGGTAATTGCTGTTATTGATTTCCATTTGTGATTGTGGAAAATGTTTCCATTTGGTTGTGTACTTTTAAGAGTGCTGTGTATTTATTGTTTATGACCTACTTTTGTTTTTGTGATCATGCCAATCTTTTACATTTTGTAAGCTGCCTTGAGCATGGTTTTAACTATGGAAAGGTGACATATAAATAAATAAATTGTGGCGGTGGTGGTGATTATTAGCCCCAGCCAAGGTGACCCATGATCAGTTATGATGAAAGCTGTAGTCCAATATCATCTGGGGGGCCACAGATTTCCCCTTCCCTGAATGAAATATTCATGTTACTATTTAGCCACTTCCAGTATGACTAAGTGAATCCCAGCTGTAGCACACATTATACTTGTTGGGGTTCAGATATGAGGAGGTTGTAGGGCTGTACAGGCCAGTCCCACCCCAAATGATGTGTTTGGTGATCATGCCACCAGTTGCCATCCCCATCTTCAGCATGCAATGTGTGGAGAGTGTTTAGGTTTTCTCCCACATTACAGTCATATATGCCCAAACAAAAAGTACCGATGGATTTCTAAACTGCCTTGATTACCTTATGATGCACCCTTCTATAAATCATATTAGGGGTTAAAAGCTGTTGGCTTGTAGACTTTCTTCTCAGTTATTAATAATTTCAGAGTTACATTTCATCTTATTAAAGATTTTAGAAAGATTGGGTAATTGGAGGCCAACTGTATATTTGTTTAATGTGTATTTGTACAATTTCCCATGTATTTTACTGCCTTTGATTTTTTTAAAAAAAAACTCTGCTTTTTTCCAAGTTGTCAAAACAGACTATTACTATTAACCTAGAGGAATCAAATTTAAATAATTGCAGACAGCTCATCACACAAAGCCATTCATATGCAAAACATGCTCTCCTTGAGTGAAATGCAGGAGTTAATATGAAAAGTTTCATTTCAAAAGGGAATACTGTCAAATGCAATTCTGCCTAACTGAGGCTGATTTAAAATCATTTTTATTTCACCAGGTTTTCTCCTTTTCTTCAATGTCATGAACATTTTTTCATCTTTTCTTTTTGGCAAACTTCTCATCATTTAATTCCCCCCTCTAATCTTAGCACATCAGTGCAAAACATGGACTGCAGCAAATTAACCACCAACATTCTATCAATTACTAGGCCAAACCAAATATACTTTCTTGGACAAGCTGCCACACAAGACATTCTCTTCGCTTCCCTCGCCAGATAGCCGGAACAATCAACTTTCAACTTCCTGATGACCTGCTGTTTGGAGATAAAGAGAAGTAGTAGTAGTAGTAGTAGTAGTAGTAGTAGTAGCTGGCAAGAAGAGATGGCAGTATTCATCTAACTTTCCAGCAGCTCAGTCACTGCTGTTTATCAGGAAGGAGAGAAGGTTGCAGGGAGAGTCTTGCAGTGCAACTGCACCGCCAAAGCAAATTCAGCACTCCTGCTACTGTGTTTGCACTGTACCAACCTTCCTGCTGCCTTGCTCCTTCTCTATTTCCTTGTAAGCAGCAGTGACTCACCCATCACTAAGTCCAGTAAACGCTACTGCCCCCACCACATGGCCTGCTGCTGGAGAAGGGGCTACTTAGATTTATCATTCCCTTCCAAAAGGCCTCACTCATGTTATATACCTACACAGAGGGAGCCCCCAGACACACTGCAGCAGTCATTTGGCTACTTAATTTCAATTCCAGGAGGGTGGGTGAGCTCTACATGTTGACACAAATCACCACTGGTGGACGAGTGTGTCTGAATTTTTATTAGATCTTTACACTCCATATCTTTTATTCTTGTTTGAAATAGGCTATTGGATTGTCTGTGTGTTTTGGTTAACTTTAATAATAGTTTCATATCCTCCTCCATAGGATGGATGTCTTGCAAAAATGGTAAATAGAATACCATTGTCACAACTGTAAACAATCCAAATAAAATCTTATAGACCTCTGTAAGCAAGTCTTAATACAAATTATATGAGCTGGCAAGCATTCCTTAGCCAGTAAAGATTCGGGGAATGGGGATATATGTTGCATTCAGCATGGAAAAAGTTGGTCCTGTGTTAATTCTGTGTTAATTCTGGGCACTCTAATCCACATTGTGATGTCATTGTGCCACATATTTCCCAGCACCACCTACTCCACTGGTAGAGATGGAGAAAAGACATCAGTCAGTGACCTAAACATTACAGGAAGAGATGCAACCAGAGTTACTACAAAGCCCTATGAAAACCTGGGCAATGATGTGTATCTTCAAGTGGTGATTACGATGTGCTGTACACAACTTTGTTGTTATATTCAATGGCTTAAGAATGTATTTATGCAAGAATCCAGGTTCATTAGGTTTAAAATGGGGGGGTGGGAACTGAGAATTATCTGCAGTCTAATGTGAGAAATCAGCTTCTGTGTTCCCAAACAGTTATTTTGCTATCAAGGTTTGCTTGGGACACTTAAGGACATTTGTGCATTTGGTTGAACTTTCACCTCTGGAAGCAGTACCACCTAAGTCTTTCCTTCATGAACCAAAGCTGATGTGCCACCCTTTGGAATATATTCAACTGTAGCCTTCTAAATGGTTGGTGCAGATATTCTCCTTTTCAGAAATGATAATTCTAATGAGAGAAATAGAATGCTAAGTATGAAGCGATACAGTGAAAATGTTACAAAGAAAAGAGCACAGCTCCTGCTGGGATATATGCCTGCCTTAACTACCAGAAGACACTCTATCTGTTGCTTTCCAACTCTCTACTAATGACAGCAGATCAGTGCTGTAATGGAATTATAGTTGGCACAGTGCACATTCGGTCGACAAGAAATGAGGTGGAAAAGAAAAAGCCAAAAGAGCATTAGAAAAATAACACCCTACTTCTCACGTCTGCTGAACATAATCAATACCAGTCAAATTTGGCTAGACAGGTGAAGGCACAAATTATTTTTTATTCAGCGCCTGCTTTTCAGATTTACACTTTTTCCAATTATCTCCCAATGTGGCATTGGAAGGATTATTTGTAGCTCTGGCAGAAGAAATAAGTAACAAAAAGCATCTGCTCCACAGCAATCTGATCTGAATTCTCAATCTCTAAAAGCAGAAGAGAGCCAAGGATTTGTGCATTGTAAGATGACTTATGTACTTGATATAATTTTATTATATGATGAAAAGGAGTAGCACTATCTGCTACCTAACCTTGGAAATGTCAATTGCAACAAAATATTTATTTATGATAGTGTTCACACCCCGTTTGACTAGTCTAGAATCAGGCACCTAAAGATAATTATTGCTAATTGCTAACACAGTAGCAGCTCTTTCTGTGCTTTGGTCACCCATTTGCCTTTCTCTGATGGCGGGTCCTTCAAAGTAAGGCATTCTGGGAAATGTTGCAAGCTCACAGCAATGGCTAGATATTGCCTTATATAAATACTTTAAAATGTGAAACTGCTTTAGTAACTTTTTGCAAAATTTAATAGGTAACTTCTAGCTGCACCCACCTTCCCCAGAATGCCTTGCTCTGAAGGACTCTGGCTGTTCCTCAGAGCGAAACAGAAGGAAGGGGAAGGTGGAGAATGAGACACGACTAATGCTGCCAACCACATTGCCGGAGACACAACAATGAGCAAGGAGGGAGAAGTGCAAGCCCATCCCTACTCATAAGTAAATAAATAATAATAATTGGTACAAACAGAACCAAGATTCAAATTGATTGTGATGGGTTGGAACACAGGGCCAAAGCAAACAAGATGAAATTCAGCAAAGATAAATCTAAATTCCTGCTTTTAGGCATATATATAGGAAGATGGAGACCTGGATTGGCAGCAATGCATGGTGAAAAGGATCTAGGTGTTTTAGATGATCTTAAGCTGGAGAGGGACGTGGTTGGCGCTGTGGGTTATACCACAGAGCCTAGGACTTGCCGATCAGAAGGTTGGCGGTTCGAATCCCCGTGATGGGGTGAGCTTCCGTTGCTCGATCCCTACTCCTGCCAACCTAGCAGTTCGAAAGCACGTCAGAGTGCAAGTAGATAAATAGGTACCGCTCTGGCAGGAAGGTAAACGGCGTTTCCATGCACTGCTCTGGTTCGCCAGAAGCGGCTTAGTCATGCTGGCCACATGACCTGGAAACTGTACACTGGCTCCCTCGGCCAATAAAGCGAGATGAGCACCGCAACCCCAGAGTCGGCCACGACTGGACCTAATGGTCAGGGGTACCTTTACCTTAAAGCTGGACATGAGCCAGTCATTCAATGCAATGTAGATTGCATTAACAGGAGCAGAGTGCCCACATCATCAGAAGTAATAGTTCCATTCTGTTCTTCTCTGGCCAGACAGCATCTGGAATGCTATGTCCAGTTCTGGGTGCCATTTTTAAGAAGCATATACACCAACTGCAGCATGCCCGGAGGAGAGCAACCAAGATTATGTGAGTTTGGAAACCACATCCTTTGAACAACTGTTGAGAGTGTTGTGTATGTTGACCATGAAAAAGAGAGTGGGAAACAAATATATGAAGGGAGAAGATGGATAAAGCATATTATCTGTTGCTCCTATCAGGTATAACTGGGGGCAGACAACAGCAGGGTGCAGGGATAGGATTGTTACCTCCCAAGAGTCATCCAGCCAGAATGCTGGCCTAGACAGAACAGAAGGTTCTGATACTGTGCTCAGTATGATGATATATTATTCTAATGTGTTGATAAGGACACAAAAAAAGCCTAAGGTCAATGCAGTCTGCTGAAACTAATGTGATGCTCATGCACTCAGAAACACTGTATTTCAGTTAATGCTGCATTTTCAACAGCAACTGCAATTTTAAATTACAAGGGAATGAGGCCCTAGCTCAGTGCTTTACCTGAAAAAGGTTCTTGGTCCAGTTCCTGGCATCTCTAAGGATGTCAGCAAGAAAAGGCATCTGCTTTAGACCTTGGGAACTGTAGCTGGCCAAATCAGACATGACTAAACTAGACTGAACAACGGTCTTATTCAGGATAAGGCAGCTTCTTCATATATATTTAAACCACCAGTGTAGTGTGTATTTCAAATTCAGATGTACAAACACATGCCAAGAACAGCAGGCAAACAGCACTTTCCTTCAAACAAACTTTTCTGCAAATAAAAAGCTCTGCCCGGATAAACCCTCAGGAAATCAATTCCCAAATGGCCAGGCAATCCCCAGTCGCCTGTTTCAGCATTCTTTTTTTTGTCACAAATTGTGTTGACAGCTGGTAGCTCTAACTTTCAAGCCATTGATCTGCACAGTGCATATTGAGCAAGATGCACCTTGTTATAGGGGTGCCCTTACACTCGGAAGGAAGCGGTGGATAACAGCAAAAGCCCCAGAGACCTGACAGATGGGTTATTTGTATGCATCCTTCCTTGACAGCCGTAGGTTCTGTGACATATGGAAACCACAATGGACATGCTTTGATGGGGGATAAAAAAAATACTTAGCTTAATGAAAAGGACAGGGATGGAATATTTGCACGTCATGATACAACTGTTTAAAAACTAAAGGGCCATGCATGCCTTCTGAAAAGGCGTGAGAATCATATGCGGATCATCTAAAATATCAAGGCAGGGGAAGCTACATGTTTCTTGTCTCCTTGATCACAAATCATGGAGCAGCAACGAAACAGAGCAGGGGGAGAAATAAAACCTGGTGTGTCTTTACCAAACATTGGGCAGTGAAGTTTTTCAACATGTGTCTTCTTACGACAATATTTAAACTATCATACTCTTCAATTAGAAATATGTGTTTATAGTATTGTTGTTGCTAACTGATTTGTATTTACTTACCTAAATCGGGTCTGGATGAGGCGTTAGGGCAATATAATTGAAACATCCACATACACATATTAAGATCTTGAGCTAATGTGAAAGTTTGGCAAGAATAACGTCTTTAAAAAATAATAGAATACCACACCTTGCCATGAGACTTTCTTCACAGAATTTTATCTTGAACATAATAGCTTCATTTTTCTAGTGAATTTGGTGAGGAAGCACATTAGTGTTGCTACATGAAAGTGAATGTCACAGGATTTGAAACTGTTTTTGCAACATTCTCAGTCAAATCCAGCAGACTGGGAAATTGCTTGAATATCCATTTATCAACATATTTATCTCAGCCCTGGCCAAGAAAGATATATAGTCTGCTTGCTCTGAGCCAATGCCTGCAAGTCCAAAAGTGCTCTCACTCTTGTAATACGGTATGTATATGTTCAACTCACTACTTTTCATTAATTTCACTATATACACAATGAACTTAAGTGCTGCAAAAAGTTCCTTGCCCTTGCTGACAGGCCATTTTCCACCACACTGGCCCAAATCCATTCTATAAGATTATTACTTATTTTTATACTTCAGCCACTCAGAGATTCATATGTGGTTTCCATCCCTCCACCTTCTTCATTAAACTTCATTGTATTTTCTTCCATGCTTTTTGCTGCTCTCAGATCTTCTCATTTCCAGCTGCTCTCTGATCCTGCATTCAGTCTTTGTTCTTACAGCAACTGGGCCATTTATTACTATTTCCCTTTTGGACATAAGAGAATTTTCTTTTGTAAATGTTTCCACAGGTTCAACATTCTTTTTTGCTGGAGTACTTTTCTTAGCTGCTGCATGGAGGTGCACCCAGTGGGATTCTTTCAAGTAGTGAACCTTCAAGAACTAGAAATGAACTTCATGCATTGTGCAGTCCCAGTCTACTGTCTGTCCAAATATGCTGGTGTCAGAAAGGATGGACAAGGTGGAAAATGCAGAAATGTGCAGTAGAATAGGCCTGGCCCTATCATTTGGCAAAGGCAGATACTGGGGGGCAGGGATTGGCAGAGATGTGTTGAAGGACAGAGCTATGAAATAGAATAGTAGAGTTGGAAGGGACTATGAGGGTCATCTAGTCCAACCCCCTGCAATGCATAATTCTTTTGCCCATGACCTTGTCCTACTGCCCTCAGAGACAGTGGAGGATGCTGACGCATCAGCAGTTTTGAGAAGAGATTCAAGTGTCAGTCCAGTTGGATTCTGTATGTAGAATGGAGGGGCCACCATCTTGTCCTTTGCCTGAGGTAGCCAAGTATCTGGAACCAGAGCTGAAAGGAATCCCATGAACTATGAATCCTAAGGGAGCTCAGAAATTGTCATAGTCATTAACTCCAGCTTTTGCTGGTACTGTCGACCAATCAGGTAACTTCCCAGACTGTCACTATTGTGCAGGTATGATTCAACTGTATACCAGCAAATTTAGGTTGAGAAACTGAAGTAGATTTGGTGCTTTTGTGCAGGAAACCCACATCTTTTGCAGCAGGTCAAGGTGGAGATTTTGTGATAAGAAAAATGACAGGAAAAAGCACTGGAAAGTGTGGGATAATGATGACATTAGATAACCACCGCACAGACATGAAAACCCAAACATCAATGCACAGGAACATTGTATAACTTTCATACTATTTTTTGCAAACAATTCCAGGACTTCCAAGTGTCTATTTTCCAGGGTCATCCCTGATTTAGAGAAGCCGTCCCAGTTTCTGATTTGATCTGGGAATGTCCCACTTTTCCTTAGGATGTCCCTATCTTCATTGGTAAAATGTTGGTGGGTTATCTGACCCCCAAGCTGTCTGAAGGCAATCCTGTATAGGGAAGGTTTTGTAAAAAAAAATGTTTAATGTTTTATTATGCTTTTATATATCTTGGAAGCTGCCCAGAGTGGCTGGGGCAGCCAAGTAAGATGTATGGGGTATAAATAGTAAAATCATCGTTATGGAATGGGACATCCCTATTTTCATCAGAGAAATGTTGGAGGGTATGCAATTCAAAATAAATGCTTAATAAATACGTCACCCAGAAAAGCCTTAAATAACTAAGCTTGGTTACTTTGACTGCTTTGAGCATGAAAAGTAGCAAGTAGTTTGAAAGACGTAAGAGACTTTAGTAATTCAGATTTGATGGTTGGAAATAAATATTACACGTTCTTCAGGTACTTATTTGTAATGTTAAGGTCTTATAATCAAGACATTTACATTGCCCTTCACATAGCATACTGTATTTTCACATTTCAAGTCTTTGGCCAGTACCATATTTCCAATAGTAGTGTAACAGAACTTTTAATTTCCTCTTTCCTCAATAAAACAACAGAAGTGGGAAGGGAAACTGGATTTTTGTTCTTTTTTTGGATAGGAGTCTTGAGCTATTTTGTTATGAGAACATTTCCAGAGTAGAACTCTCAAGGCAGCATAATCTACCACAGCCAACGGGCCATTTCTTCACAGAAAGTGTTGTTCTGACTATTACTTACAATAAAATATGGAATTCAAGGCAACAGAAGTATCACATATGGGTTCATCTTTTTATATGCCTGTGGTTTATATATTGCAACATTGTTATGATTTACTTTCAACGAAAGGATAAAGCAGGATAAATAAACCTCATTTAGTTTGTGAGTTCAGTTATTATTTTGCCAGTTGTACAGATCAGAAACAGAGTGGATTTTGATATTAAGTAGGGGGGATATCATGCATAGGGGATATGAAATGGAAATGCAATGCAGGAGTGGCTAACTTAGTTTGGGCGTCTGATCAGGCTTACAAGACCTCATCTGTTCTCACACCAGAAGCAAAAACAAAGAAGGTATCAAAGTAGACAAATAACGGCGAAGGACAAAGAGGTTTAGACCTCTCCACCCAGCCCAGTGCACTAAAGGGCGTGCAAATCAATCATATTCATCATTTGGTGAGCAGGAACAGAACAATAACCCACTCAGCTGATCTGCATGAAGAGAGAGTGCTGTGTGTGTGTGTGTGTGTGTGTGTGTGTGTGTGTGTGTGAATGTATGCATGTGTGTGTGTGCATGTGAGAGTGGGTTGGCTATACCTAGTGCTGGCATGTGGCCAATAATTAATGTCGCCCTCAGGCCAGAAAAGGTTTCCCACTACAGTCAAACCTCAGATTCCGAATGCCTCTGTTTTGGATCCTGAATTCCGAAAACCCAGAAGTAAATGCTCCGGTCTTCAGAAGCTGAACGTCCAGCGCGGCTTCCGCTTGAGTGCAGGAAGCTCCTGCAACCAATCAGAATCCGCGCCTCAGTTGTCAAACATTTCGGAAGCCAAACAGGTTTCCGGAACGGATTACGTTTGACAACCAAGGTTTGACTGTACGCTTTTTCTTTTCTGCTGCTGCCACTGTTCACTCTTGTGGCACATAAGCATCTGTGTATTACCAGATGTCATTGATATTGGAGAAATACTGTGAATATTGACAGCTTCTATATATCATTATCATTTATTACATTGCTATCCCACCAACCAAACAGCAAAAACAATTTTAAAATGTCAAAAACCTTTAAAAACAATAAGATATATTCACACCTAATTACAGTGGTACCTCGGGTTAAGTACTTAATTCGTTCCAGAGGTCTGTTCTTAACCTGAAGCACCACTTTAGCTAATGGGGCCTCCTACTGCCGCCGCGCCACCAGAGCCCAATTTCTGTTCTTATCCTGAAGCAAAGTTCTTAACCTGAAGCACTCTTTCTGGGTTAGCGGAGTCTGTAACCTGAAGAGCATGTAACCTGAAGCGTATGTAACCCGAGGTACCACTGTAATTTCAAGGTTGTCTGGAACAATATGTTTCAGCTTTCAAATGCCTGGATGAACAGGAATGTTAATAAATTTCACAATGTTAAGGGAGGAGGGAAGAAGATCTCACAAGGGAGGGCATTCCATAAGTGGGGAGCCACTACCAAGAAGGACCTGTCATGGGGCAGCACTGGCAGGGCAGCACCTAGTGGCAGCAGCACCAGCAAGGCCTCTTCTATATGGATTGCGGGTTCCATCTTGTCCTTCATTTCAGTCAGTACAATACCTTGGGCCAACCCCAAGGGTAGGAAGGATGACACACTTACTTTTTGAAGTTGGCATTGCACTGACACTGCTGTGCAGATTAAAGGTTTTCAGCAAAGGTCTGTAATGGTGATCACATAATGGTGGGAAACAAGGAGTAGGAATGATTCTTACAGCAGATTCTTTAAAATGATGAATTTTTGGAAATAGCAGAAGATTCTTTGCAAGGTCTTCATTTGTCTCTGAATGCTTCTTGCACTGTTTAACAATAAGTCCTTTTTCCTTTCTCCTCCTGTGATGAGACTGCATTTTAATATTTTAATGTTGTATTCATTCAACTTGTTTTTATTATTGCTTGTTAGCCGCCCTGAGCCCGGCCTTGGCTGGGGAGGGTGGGGTATAAATAAAAATTATTATTATTATTATTATTATTATTATTATTATTATTATGCATGAAGCCTTATGGAACTGTAACATGTGATTGCATCATATTGCTGGAAATTATCTTGAAGGTGGCATCTCATGGTTTTTTTAAAAAAATCTATTGAGATATCAGCAAGCGTGGATAGAAAGTAACAGGGCATTGTTTACTGAATTTCTTAATAGTCATCATCAGTAGTCAAATAAGAGATTGCCATGCACCAGAAGGGTTATTTCATATTATATTGAAGCAATCTTATATGTGCAATACCAAATTGTACTGCAAGTTATGTATACGCACCATATGTATATGTGAGTTAATTGTGCAAACATGGTTGATACATTAAATAAAAATTTAAGCAGCTACTGTTTTTCTAATGGTCTTAGATTTGATATACTGTGCTCATTGACTGCAGTTTCACAAGGAATTATTGCCTTATCACAACTGCCTGCTTTCCTAAGTAATCACATTATAGACTTTTCACATAAAGTGGCGTTAATCTCCTTTCCCCCAACATGTGGCATGAAGAGTATTCTGCCTGGAACATCAGAAGGAAACTAGATTAGAAACAGCAATGCTTTCACAAGAAGTTTAAAACTCGGATATACTGCTGAAGGCATACTGGTTTTTAGCCTGTAGAAATTATGGCTTATTATTTTTCCCCTTTATGAATGGTAAATGGGAAAGAGATGGCTTGGAATCAGTGTTACAAAGGTGCGGGGGTGGAAATACCATCAAAAATGACAAAAAGTTTTTTAAAGTACAGGAATATGCACTTCCTAGCATCTTTGTCTAATTGGGTAGTAAGGAGCAAGGAGCCCATCCCTGCTAAATCCAACTACAGATCCTACCCAATGCCTCCAGGACGAGTCAAAAAGTTGAGGCAATATTATCACGAGATGTAATTAAAGACATCACAAAGAAAATTTCCATGAGGAAGGCAAAATCCCACTAGGTAAACAAAACCCCACAACACTTAAGCCAACCGTTGTTGTCAGTAAAAATTCATTTGTAGCCCCATGAACCGGCAGCTAACTTCTGTCCACAGCAAGGTGATGCTCGCCAGAAGACAAGAGCAGGTGAGAAGGAAATCATTCATGATGACTTCAAAGCCAGGCTAAGATCTCTATGTATGGCTCAGGAGTGGATCTGAAGGAAGAGCTCTCTCTGGTCTGCTCTCTGGAGACCAACGAACACAGCCAACTGGTTCCTAAGGTGGGACCTAGGCCACATCACGATCAGATGACCGCCCTAGACAGACTGCTTTCAAAACATCTCTCCTTTCCACTCACTTCCATGCACCAGGTGTAACCCAGCCTTCCCAGTACTTGAAGAGCCAGTAATAAATATTTACACACAAAAAAAAAAATTTCCATATAAACCAATTTAAGGAAAAATTACTTTATACACAGGTGGTAGAAGGCACCAGTTAAGGTGAGATGCATATATTTAATAAAATAGGATAAATGTTGGAGGTGTCAACATTTTCATATTCCATGGACTTGACCGACAGGATGAATAAACAGGTTGGCTCGAAGTGACCCTAGTAAAATTTCAGCCAAGCTGTGAACTACTTGAGGAAGGACACAGGTTGATCTACACAGAGCTTGTTCTCCACTAGCTCTCTGCATAGCTGTCAACGTTTCCCGTTTTTAAAGGGAAATTCCCTTATTCCGAATAGGATTCCTCGCAAGAAAAGTTGACAGCTATGGCTCTCTGTATCCCATAAAATATTATGGATGGTATAGAATATTTCTGAATCTGAGAACAGGTGTCTATGGAACATAAAATACTCTTCAGATCTCTTGGGGTAGTTTTGCAGCACCTCTGCTTATTACATACCAATTGTTACGAACAATTAGCAATAACAAAGGGGTAGAGTAAAGTCAATATGGATTTTCACGTCAACCTCACCTGCAAGTGTTTGGACAATTATTTTGCACAAAAAGTAAAATGGTTTACAGAGAGGTCGAGTACATTCATTGATCAGCACAGCAGGCCAGATGTCAGGGACTCCTGGGTGTTGTTCCTGCTTGCTGTTCTAATTTGTTTTCAAATTACCTCTCTGAGACCCGGTTTATTCATCTGTGAAAATTGCTCAGTATGGATATTTACTGCAGAGGTATGCAGAGACACTCAATGTTATGAAACATTCAGTAGCCTTAATATAATTTAAAATTACAAACTGTTACTATTAGGTCAAACCCCAAACCCCAAATTTGATCTCAGTACTTTTAAAAACTCTGTCCTCCTCAGTTCTCGACCAAATTCTGCCTTGCAGACGTTGAAGAACAAAATGTTTATTAGCCCTCCTCTTTGCACACACAATGGTTCCCAAAAAAGCTTGAACAGTGGGCCCACAAAGCTACTTGCTCTGACAGATGTCAATGCATCAGAAGTAAACATTTCATTGTACTGAGGGCAACTCAGTGTCATCACCAGAAGGGCTGTAATTCTGCTGGATGTTTTGTATTTCAGGAATATTAGGGCCACGGAACATTAAGAAGCTAAATGAAGCCTAATATTTTAATAAGTTGAACAGTGCCCAAGCTTGTTTACGAAAACCTATTTCAAATGCAGTAAGAGTTGTCTCTCTGAAGAAACATGCTGTGGCAGAGAGTGAGAGGTGTCCTCAAACTTTTAGTAAGGACAGACACTGCTATTTAGTAATGAAACTGATTTTTTTTCTATATAAAACCCACTTGACTTAACTACAGGCAATAACACAAACAAGATGGGCTTCTTTTTCCCATCCATGTTGCCTCAAAGGCAGATTTCCCTCCTACAGTTATTAACTTTTCCAAGACTTAGTACAAACCATAAGCTTTTAAAAATCTATAGCTGTGTACACATTACCACTCACTCTAGCTCCATGAGCTCCTACTGCTGATGGTTGAAGCCATGTACACATGATGTTAGCCACAATCCACATCCATCCTGCAGCTGCTTGAGAAATGTTTGGTGTGTTCTCCCTCACAACTGGCTTCCATCCAATTTGATAACACAAGCCACATTCATGTTTAAGTTAAACTGAGATGTATACATTTGAGAAAGGCATTATGCAAGTGAAGAGGACAGCTTCATGAGTTGGGGGTTGCAGGTGTGGGGAAACCAAATAGGCAAAGTGAAGACAATCCCACCACTTTTCTGGTGGGTACAGCAACATGCATGTCAATAGTCTAGTGCTGAGCAACAATGAGCATTGCTCAGTGGAGTGGGAGGCCAGCCAAACAGAAGAGTCTCTAAGGTGTACTTGCCTGGAGGCAGATTCCGTATTCAAAGTCAGGTTCCGTTCTAGGGTTGGGCAAACAGCAATCCACATGGTTAGATGGACTAGGGCAGGGGTCAGCAAACTTTTTCAGCAGGGGCTGGTCCACTGTCCCTCAGACCTTGCGGGGGATCAGACTATTTTTTTTTGGGGGGGGGGAATGAACGAATTCCTATGCCCCACAAATAACCCAGAGATGCATTTTAAATAAAAGAAAACACCCTACTCATGTAAAAACACACTGATTCCCGGACCGTCCGCTGGCCGGATTGAGAAGGCGATTGGGCCAGATCCGGCTCCCGGGCCTTAGTTTGCCTACCCATGGTCTAGGGCTCAGGGAAACCAAGAGTCAAGAGTCAAGATGAGCAGGAGGCAGCGAGGTAGGGCCAGGAACTACAAGCATTATCACCAGCATCTGAATGCTGCTGGAAGCTCTACTTAAGAAGGTTAATAATAATAATAATAATAATAATAATAATAATAATAATAATATAATTTATTTGTACCCTCCCCTCCCTGGCCAAAGCCAGGCTTAGAGTGGCTGACATCCTATAAATAAGACAATATGCATAATACAATATACAATATGCAAATAAAATAATATTCAATATTCAATATTCATTAAAATAAGATAGAATAATATTAAATATCAGCATTTCAAAATTAAACAAAAAACCAATCGTAACAGTTACAATAAGGAATTTCTAAACTCCAATCAATAAAACACAGCAAACCACAGTGCACAACAGAATACAATACAAAATGAGAAGCAGAGACTGAGGGTGGTTTTCATCAGCACCTTCTCCTCTGAGTCCTTGAAGGCTGATCAGCTGCAGTCACTCTGCCTTCTCTCTCTTCAGGCTGTTGTTCAGCGGGCAAAGCTGACTCCTGACCCATGACAATGCAACTTGAAATGCAGCAGGAAGAAAATGACCTTGGTAATTTTCAAACTACTAATATGTACATAGCTTATTCACTCACAGGGTAAAATTCTGGCCCTAAATGCAGACAGGAGCAATTTATTCCATTTTGTTAGTGCTTAGGAAGAGAAATGATGCCGCTCAAAAACAGGGTGAGAATTTTTACCAGTACTGTGATTTCAGGAAAATGTTTTTCAGATTGTTTTCTTCACATATTTAGCTGCTTTGTGTACAATGGGCGAGGATTTGTTAGGCATATACTAAAATATAATTAAATATTAAAGAGAAAGACTGTCATTGAAGCTAGGTCCCTGAATGGTGACTTTAAAATTAAAGCAAATCCAAAAATCCTTGTATACAGAAGCATGAGGTTCTGCATTTGTGTATCCTCTGAACAGATGGTCACACCGTCCACTTTGACGACATGATCATCTGTGTAGGCAGAAGATTTGACAGTGATGGTCTCTGTTAGAGGCTCATATACAGGCTTTGTAACTGGATGTGCTTTTATTCACATTTTTATAAGTTTGATACTTCACCCATTGATGATCACAGAAGCATGCTGGGACAATAGAATATCACAGGCTTTTGCTTTTCAAAATGCTTACTCTGGACTTTATTTTGTTGACTTTAGTGGGGCTCCAGTTGCAAATGTATTTATTTATACCCAGAAGGGGGAGCTTGTGGCCTTCCAGATTTGGTGTGGCTCCAACTCCCGTTAGACTGAACCAACATGGCTACCAGTCAGTGATGATGGAAGCTGTAATCCAACAACATCTGGAGGGCCACATGGTCTGCACCCTGGATGTACTTATTGTCTTCATGTTTAGGCATCCAAAGTCATTTACATTTAAAGTACAATTATTCTTATTACTATTTTTTTTACAAAAGTTGTAACAGAAAATATTAGTGGTCTCTTCAGGAGCTGATGGCAAGAGTTCCCTGGCCTGGAATTTTCCTCTCCTACAGTTTGAAGACAAAACTTAACTTCTTTCAGGTTGTGAAAGAAAAAGAAGGTTATAATTATTCAAAGACTGCAAATCTTAAAGTATAGTATTGTTGTTTTTAATGAAATACAATTCCTGAGAGCTTTTGAGGTACTAGACTTCATAGCTTGCCGTGCATTGCTTACCTCATTTAGTTCAACAAAAGACATCAATAAGCAGATGGTTATTCACTTCTAATTTTTTATGTCTTTTAAAATGTCATTGTTAATTCATGTGGACCCTTTTATCCCCCAAATCCTTCAATTATTTAGACTGCAGTCCTCTTGGGGACTGAAGTATTTGCATTTGGGGAAACTGCTATATGCAGTTGAAAGGATACACTGGGACAAAAGTCCAAGTAATAATATAACTTAAAGACCATTTTCACTCTAGCTATGGAAGTAACCAACACCTTCAGTGTTCATAGTAACTAAAAGAAGAATATTTATGCACCATCTTTCCATTTCCCAAGGGACTCTATTAAGGTAGGCTTTAGGGTCTAAAGCAACCTTTCTTCTTCCCTAGGTTTCCTCCCGTGACCCTTGGCTATGCTGTCTGGGGATGATGGAAGTTGCAGTCAAACATCTACGTAGCTTTAAATACAATTGACAGTGGTATCCTGCTGTACCAGCTTCATGGAATGGAAACTGGGGACACTGATTATATTCTGTTTCTGTTCTGTTGTGTTTCTCCATAGGAGAGACCATGCAGGCCATGAGCCAGTGCCTGGACGCAGTGGTGGGGTGGACGAGGGGAAAGGAAGCTGAGTTTGAGTCCTGGCAAGATGGAGGCACTGTGGGAAAGCAGTTCCCATATCAAAGAAATTGGTCAATTGCCTTTCCTGGGTGGAGTTCCATTCTCCTGGAGTGCACACCAACTGGGATGCTTCTGGACCCAGCTCTGTCACTGGAGGCCCAGGTACACTAGAAACATCTTTCCCCAGCTGCAACTGGTGCGTCTGCTATGACCTTTCTTGAACCAGATATTGGTGACTTCAAGACTGAATTACTGCAAAGCACTCTATGTGGAGCTTCCCTTGTGCTTGATCCACAAACTGCAGTTAGTGCAGAATGCTGCAGCGTAGATGCTCAGACACCTACACCATTTGCTGATTTGTTGCCAGACCAAGTTCTATTGGTATATAAAGCCCTTTTCAGTTTGGAACCAGTTTATTTGCCAGATCATTGAATTTCGATTTGTAGAACTGAGAATGTTACAGGTGCCACACAATAGTACTGTATTCTTGTAAGAAATAATTATTTTAGTGTGGCAGCACCTACACTTTGGATCTCCCTGCCTGATGACATCAAGAACTTGCCTTCTTTTTAGTGCCTGTTTAAGCCACATAAATGTTGCTGTTTTGATCTCTTTTTAGTTTACTGCTGATTCTAATTGTTTTGTAAACATTTTTGATTACCTGTTTTCAACTGTTTTTATTGATAATTTTAATATTTTGTGCAAAGTGTTTTCTAATCAAGTAGTATGTAAATTTTGTAAAATGAAGAACTGAAAATCTGGGTGGGTCTGGGGATTGAAGGCTGGAGAAGGCTGATCTAAAAGGCATGCGATGAAGGCAATCCTGGCTGAAAAACTTTCCTGAAATCGTATGTTCAATGCCGTAAGTTCCCATCATGGAAGAAAGCTGAGATACTGTGTGTGTGTGTGTGTGTGTGGTTTCACATGAGCTGAACGAATCCAAGCACAAATTCAGTGTATGTCATAGAGCGGTGGAGGTACAAGTTAGGGAGCCTGCAAGGGCACTGCCAGGGGAAGAAGGCTTGGAGCCAGGGGATTCGTGGTGAGACAATGGTAAGTGGTCAGAGGGAGGCAAAGGAGCAGACTAGGAGGAGGAGGAGTCAAACGCTGAAGAAGTAACAGGGTTTAGTGAGCAGAAAGAGGCTGTGACAGAGAGCAGTCCAGAATCGGAGGCAGAAGCAGAGAGGGATCAAGACGCAGAGTGGAGGCAGGTTGCTGAAGAAGCCAGCTTATCTCCATCCTGCTGTAGACCAGCTTCACTCCCCATTGGTCTCTCAGAACATGCAAAGAAATTAAGAGGGTGAGGCAAAGAGAAACAAGATGAAAGAGCCTCAAGTTTCTGGGTAGGAACCAGGGGAGGAGTCTTAGAGAGCTGTTGGAAGGCAGGGACCTTCAATCCTCACAACCGTATCATTGGGGCAAGACCTACTGGGGAAAGTTGCTGTAATTACTAGGCCTGAGTTTCTTTTAATAAAGAGTTAACTTCACTGATGGGTGTTGTGCCCCTGACTCTGTCTCCTGACAGTGTTTCAGCCTTTTGAAGTGTTCAAATATGTATATTTTTTAAACCTACACATGGCATATGCACAGCATGCTCTTGCCTCACACTGTTTGTGTGTTAACCATCACATTTCCATTTATCTCATATTTTGCTGTTCAATATCTTCAGGTAAATATGATCAAATACTGGGTAGATGTAAACAGAATATTTAACTTGGGTTTTACATCTTCAAATATGTATACCTGCTTATATTTAATTATACAAAAACAGGGTCACAATTATGCATCCGGATCCTATACATTCAGCTGCATACATGTAAGCACATTTAGCTGTATACAAGTAACATGCAATTTTATTTCAGTGAATGTGCAGAAGTCAGGAGCTCCCAGTTCCCTATACTCCTTGTATTCTTTGTTGTACATATATCTGAAAGGGACTTCTGTATCCCCACTTTTATCTTGAATATTCTACATCTCCCCCTCCCACTTGAATCTATTTTAACAGAGTTAAAAATGAAAATGTCCAGGACAAAAAAACTGTGAAAAAGCCTTTTAGGCCAGATTAAAATGCATTCTAATATTTACATTCTGAGAACTGGGAAGTCAATTCAATTTTTCCAAGCGTACTTCCCAATTATGAAAAACCATTTGTTTTGTGCAAAGACAGCCCTGTATACATATTGCGAAGTACACTTGTCCATCTGCTCAGATGATATTTTAAGAGGGTGATCATCTTTACCTAATCATTTATGTAGGCAATATCAATAGCTCATGACCCGAGGGCTTTTCATCATCAGTCAGCTTTCCCTTAACTTCTAGTTTAAATAATCCCCCTTAAACCTCATTAATTTCCTGTCCCAGCTGTCTGGATGCACTGTACTTAAGGTGTGAGCCTAATCCTCCAGCATAGGTTCTTGCTTTCTTAGCATGCTCTCCAGTCCCTTTGATATTTGACATTTTCAAAAGACAGGCAACCAGACCTTCATTTTGCTTCGATCTAACTGAGCGAATTAAACTTCATCGCCTTGGAAGCCTCCTAAGCCATTTTAATGGGAACAGAGTTAGGCTGGCACTGCTTAAATCTTATGAAAAGCTGAACCATGCCATTTGCTCTGGGGAAACAGGACTACTTCTAGATTACCTAAGCAAAAAGTAGGGAGGAAGAAAATGGCTTGGAGCCTCAGCTTTTAAGAAAGGCTTGATGGCAAGTTTATAATTGTACGTCAACCAGCCATGGGGAGGGCAAAGTACTATGATCATATGCCTTATCAAATATAATACAGTTCCCAGTTGACTCATTCTGATTCACAGCTCAGAATGGTCCATATAAGTCATGAGTTATTATCTAGCTATGTATTTTTAGATAGACAGATAGATAAAGCCCACTTTTCTTTATACAATGTCCTTATGGTGGCATGCAATCACATCCATAGACATAAAAGAAAGGGAAACAAAAGTTTAACACAGGCTAAAAGCTCATGAAGGGGCTTTGCAACTAACGTAAAGCTTTAAAAGATGGTGCCAACAAAATCTCTTGCGTTTCCACAAATTGGGTGCTCAGTAGAAAAGGTTATGTTCTACACCCCAACCTACAATGCTTTTGAAAGTGGTGTGATGCATAGCAGAACCCAAAACAATTGTGTTTCTGAAAAGGCTGGGACTCCTTTCCTTTTTCATCAGTCACACTGGTCCACTCGGTTAATTAAGCTGCCCAGAATACTGTGAATATGCCATTGTTTATTGCGTGGACAGGCGGAGTCCCCAGATCCCGAGTGGTCCCCCCCGTCATGTGGAATAACGACTCTAGACAACGTGCTATGGGATTAAATTGGCCACAACTTTATTAAATTTCAAATGTGGGTAGACCTTGGCTCAGGCATTGGGCGTTCTCCCTCCCTAGTCCCCAGCCGGGGACCTAGGGAGCATCAGGGTTATCCAGTGTGGGGGGGGGGATGGGCCGGCTCTGGAGAACATATGTTCAAGCAGAGATAGCCGCCCCCATTACGCCGCCGCAGGGGAGAGCAATGACGACCTTTCGGCGTACGGCCAAAGCCTCCCTTCAAAAACCCCTTTAACGGGGAACCCTGGTATCGCCGCCGCAAAGAGGAAGATGGACTAAAGGATTCCGCCCAAGGCCTGATACCGCCAAAGTTGTGACGTTTTGCTACGGGAAAGGCGAAACCTGCCAATGCAGGGAAATTCCTTTCCGGCCCTTTAACAGCGACCTTATCGTAGCAGCGCCCGCATACCTGTGAAGACAGGTTAACCTGAAAAACCTATGAAGAAAAGTTAACCTGCAAAAGAAGACATTAACTGAGGGTGGGTAGGGTGGGAGAAGCTCTGGAGCCAAGTGAGGATTAACAATTAAGATCCACCCTCTATTGTGTGGGCAGGTAATCCCTCCCCTTACCTGGCCTGGTTTCCCTGGCAACGCTTCCCCCAGGTGGGATTGGACAACTCACTGGGGTAGGCGGGGACCTCCAGGTATCCCACCTGAGGGAAGGCAAAGCCTATGCTGATGGGGCCACTCCAGATCCAGGGCTGCACGCGTCCACGCAAAAGGCGCCCCCCCCCCCCGTTTTAAGTGGAGAGCGGTCATTCCATAAAATGGGAAACCTTCATCACCAAAATGCAATGGAAGCTTGGTTTAAGATTTTTTGTACACTCACCAGCCCCCACAAGTTTCTCCTTAAGATGGTCTACGTCCAGCTTGAGATCAGTGTTAACAGCATCCATGTCACAGATAATTTCCCACTGAGGAAATCAAAAAATCATTGTACTTGACAGTTGGTATGTTTTATCACTACAGTTGATGTAAGTCACTTAAACCTTTTGAAGTCTGATGATGAATATAGGACATAATAATTAATAGTCAACATCATCTTTACGGCTCTGTCTGATATGCATTAATTAGCACACAGGGCCTCTAGATTTGCATCTGCACAAAATCAAAATATGGGGAATTTCCCCCACAGTAATATCACATGCAAATTCAGCACCTAATAGTTATGCAGGTCAAATAGGCCAGAAAAAAGTGCTGCATTTTCAGTAGTCAGCGAAGGAAAGCCAAGTTAGTCATAACAATCTAGGCCATCTGTACTTGTGGATGGCAATAAAGAGGTGGATGCATGAGAGGAATTAAATAGGCTGTTGCTCTATTCCATAAAGTAACATTTTAAACATGTACTAAAACCAGTGATGAGCAGAATCAGAAATAGTTGTCCAGCCAATGACCTCCAGGGCGTGATCTGCCCCATCATGACAAGCAGGTTGCCAGCCCAAATACCAGCTGTCCAGGCACTGCTGCCCAGGCAGTACCCCACCTCACCATAAGACCATGACAGTTACTAGAACAGTTCTGACCTCCCACTATCCTCTAGCCGATATGTTACATTGTAAGGTGTCTTACCTACATGAATGGTTTCTCCTTGATCACTGTCCCACTGCCCAAGTTGTGGCAAAGGAAAGGAAACCAATCGGCCTAACTCAGGTTCAACTTGTGCCCCCTTCCCATGCTTTGGGAAAAGGCCACTCACATAGGCCACTCTTGCAATGTGTGCATGGAAGATAAGACTATCAGGGCCTTCTAGACACAGTGACTAAGTTCTATCTACATTGGCACAGGTGCTATGCCTCCAAATCCCAAGTGGGATGTGTTCTGCTTCACCCAGGGCCTGCAAGTGGACTTCCCATAAGCATCTGGTTAATCACAGTGAGAACACAATGCTGGACTAAATGGCCCATTGGCATGACACAACAGGGCTCTTGTAAAAATTTCCTCCCCACCCCATAAAAGCAGCCAGATACCCTTGAGACAACTGCAACAAACCACAAGAGATATTTTTTGCCTTGCGACTTGCCATTATATTCATTGATTATAGTTTACTAATTCTTTATTGTAATTATCAAGTGTAAACTGTTTCATTATTATTTGCTGATACATAATTTTACTGTTTACTATTATATTCTAATGGATTCGTGAATATTGCTTTATTTGATACAAGTTGTTTATTTTAAAGTTATGTTTTTATTATGACTTTTTTTGTATTGGACCAGATTGTTATTAGATGTGTGATCTTTGTTGTCTGTTTTGTTGTTTCTTCAGTTTGTAACCTTCTTTGTGTAATATAGAAAGGCAGTATACAAATTATAAGTGAAATGAAATGAAATGAAATATACTAACTGAATTCCTTACAAATAAAGAGTGCAGTCTCTTTGTTAAACAAATCCATGTTTTTCTTACATTATGCAAATATTGCCATTATGGATTTTGCTGTTTATCCATCTTGCCCTGCAATACTCTAAGGCAGGGATGGGGATCATGTGACCTTTCAGCAGAATCAGACCCAGCCAGCTTGGCCAGTGGCCAGGGGCGATGGGAGTAGTTCTGCCACAACAGCTGTAAAGCCACAGGTTCCCTGCCCTTGCTCTAAGGCAAAAGGTGTCTATTAAGCAAGTACAAGGAGAATTAAAATCTAATTATATGAAAGCTGGGTGTTGCATGGCTCAAGCAAGTCCTTCTTCCTATCACCAAGAATTTAAATTCAGAAACAAGAGGCCGGCTAATCCGTAACCATGTTTCAGCCCGCATAGCCCAAAGCATTTATTAATGGTCATAAAATTATTCAGCCTATTTTAAAACCTTGCCAGAGAATTACTGCAGTGACCTCCTTCTGCAGTAAATTACACAGGTTGGCTTTTTTGTGCTACGTGAAGAAATATTTCCTTTATACTGGTAATAAATTAACTGCTACTCTATTTCATGGGGTGACCCTTTGCGCTTGTGTTTATATGAGACGGTACAAAGGAGGAGGTGAGCATTTTTCACATTCCCTTTCATACATTTGAATACCATTTCACTGCACAAAATAAATCTGTTCAGTAAGGCTGTGCAAGCCACCCCAATTCAGTTAGGGGCCGGATTCAGTGAGTGGGGGGCCAGAAGGAGATATTGCAGCCAGAGAGTCTGGCCTGCATTGGCTCCTTCTCCCCTTCTATGCCCACTGCCCAAGCCACATGTTTAATTAGGGCTTAAAACTCTGCTTGAACATGTGGTTGGCCAGTGAGGGGTTGTATACCCTCCAACATTTCTCTGAGGAAAATAGGGTCATCCTATTCCATAATAATAATACCCCGCCCATCTGACTGGGCTGCCCTGGCCACTAAGGGTGGCCCCCAACATATATAAAAACATAATTAAACATTAAAGAACTTCTCTATACAGGGCTGCCTTGAGATGGATAACTCCATACCCTCCAACATTTCATCTGATAAAAATGGGGACATCCTAAGGAAAAGTGGATCAAATCAGAAACCAGGGCAGCTTCTGTAAATCCAGGACTGTTCCTGGAAAATAGGGACATTTGGAGGGTTTGGAGTTCAGGAGAAAATGCAGGTGGGACCCTTTTCCTGCATCATCTCCATCTTCCTCACCACCCAACTGCATGTTTAATATTTCCCCACTTTTGACAGTCTACATTGACTGGCAGTGACACTCCCATGTTGTGATCAGGGTATTTCCCAGCCCTACTGAGATGTGCCAGGGATTGGATCTGAGCCTGTCTCTATGAAAACTTTGTGCTCCACCACTGATCTATAGCCCCTTTCCAGTTCATGTCTTTCTCCATTCTCCTACCTTTGCTGAATTTGCATAAAGGCAGGAAGTAACCATTATAGTTGCAGCACTGAGATGGACACAATGTCCTTGGCGTGTGATCCAAAGAGCTGATGGGCCAGGAGAGTGGGTTGGAAGCGTGGTCCAGAGGTCAGCCAGGAAAAGCCCTTTGCAACAGCCATGAGAGGGTGTCCTCATTGCCTTCAAAGCTGTGGGGTTTCTCCCTTCAGCCCAGTTAAATGGAAGGACATTTCTCAAACAACAGGAAAAGGGTATTTCCATTCCATTCACAATATAAGAAAATTCTGATAATGCTTCAGGCATTTTTAATTCTTTATAAAGTCCTGGGCTCTCAGAGGATACAAGAGAGAGAGAAAAACATCATTTAGCTAAATGCACACTAGATGACTTCAAAGATTAGGAAGGGAAACCAAACAAGTTATTTATAGTCAGATAAAAAGAGAATGATTTTGAGAATGCAGGAGATACATAACTGGAAGGAGTGATGGACAAACCCTTCACAGCTCTATTTGAAATAGGCTCAAAATTTACGAGCTTTTTTTGGCAAGTGCTTGGAAGAAGCTCATTGCTTTCAAGAGTTTACTCTTCCTGCTTTTAATGTTGGTGTGCATGTCCTGATCATGCTGCATGCGTGCATACTGTGCATTCCCCTGGGAATTGCATTTGGGTTTCACCTGCCCTGCTTCCACCCAGGACAGACAAAAGGGAAGAAAGTATTGTTGTTGTCGCTTAGTCGTGTCCGACTCTTCGTGACCCCATGGACCAGAGCACGCCAGGCACTCCTGTCTTCCACTGCCTCCCACAGTTTGGTCAAACTCATGTTTGTAGCTTCAAGAACACTGTCCAACCATCTTGTCTTCTGTCGACCCCTTCTCCTTGTGCCCTCCATCTTTCCCAACATCAGGGTTTTTCCAGGGAGTTTTCTCTTCTTATGAGGTAGCCAAAATATTGGAGCCTCAGCTTCAGGATCTGTCCCTCCAGTGAGCACTCAGGGCTGATTTCCTTAATAATGGATAGGTTTGATCTTCATGCAGTCCAGGTGACGAAGAAGAAGAAGAAGAAGAAGAAGAAGAAGAAGAAGAAGAAGAGTAGTAGTAGTAGTTTGGATTTGGTATCCCGCCTTTCACTCCCTTTAAGGAGTCTCAAAGTAGCTAACATTCTCCTTTCCCTTCCTCCCCCACAACAAACACTCTGTGAGGTGAGTGGGGCTGAGAGACTTCAGCCCAAGGTCACCCAGCAGCTGCATGTGGAGGAGCGGAGAGGCGAACCCGGTTCCCCAGATTATGAGACTATCGCTCTTAACTACTACACCACACTGACTCTCACAAGAGTCTCCTCCAGCACCATAATTCAAAAGCATCAATTCTTCGGTGATCAGCCTTCTTTATGGTCCAATTCTCTCTTCCATACATCACACTGGGAAAACCATAGCTTTAACAATACGGACCTTTGTTGGCAAGGTGATGTCTTCTTTTTAAGATGCTGTCTAGGTTTATCATTCCTTTTCTCCCAAGAAGCAGGTGTCTTTTAATTTTGTGACTGCTGTCGCCATCTGCAGTGATCATGGAGCCCAAGAAAGTAAAATCTCTCACTGCCTCCATTTCTTCCCCTTCTATTTGCCAGGAGGTGATGGGACCAGTGGCCATGATCTTAGTTTTTTTAATGTTGAGCTTCAGACCATATTTTGCGCTCTCCTCTTTCACCCTCATTAAAAGGTTCTTTAATTCCTCCTCACTTTCTGCCATCAAGAAAGTATTAGGACCAGCAAAAGGAAGCACATATTCACACAGTACATAGTTCAACTATGGAATGGCTCCCACAGGAGGCAGCAATGGCCATCAACTTTAAAAGAGAATTAGGCAAATTCATGGAGGTAGAAGCAATCAGTGGCCACTACCCATGATGGCTATACTTTGCCTCCACAAACAGAGGCAGTATGCTGCTTTATGCCACTGCAGAACAGCTGGGGCAGGGAGGGAATGTTCTTTGCTTGGATTCTGCTTGAAGGCTTTCCAAGGGCATCTGGTTGGCTGCTGTAAGAACAAGATGCTGGACTAGATGGACTAGATGGACCTGATACAGCAGGCCTCTTGTGTTCTTGAAGGACAAATAGCACACAGATGCGTTAAAGAAATGAGAAAAAATTCACAAATCTGGAAGATACTCACCAAACAAGAGTGTGGGTGGTCTGGTCACAGAGGAATCAATTGCAGTTTCTTTGAGAGAACGGAACTAACATTTTTTTTATATAAAAAAAAAAGACATTGACACGTCCTTCTCCAAACCAGCTGCTTTAGGACACTTGTCTGCTGAATGCTTAACATTTAACATTCTGAACCATAGAAGAATTTCTGAAGGAAACAGCACTCTGTTCATAATATAGTTAAATGTATGATCTGGACAAATTCATTTTCCAAATTAGGTACATCAGAATTGTGTATTTTTGCATATTGAATTGTGTATTTTTAAGCCATTGCTAATACATATCCTGATTTTCATTTGGAGCCATAAGTGTTTATTATACTTTGCTGACTCTTAGTGATTTATTACTTCAAAAACCATTCAATTCTTAACACAGAAAGATAACATTTTTGAGAGTAAGTCATTATGTTAGCCTCTTCAATGTGGGCAAGAAAATCACCTGGCCACAACAGACATCCTACCAACCTCGCTAACACTTTTGGACTCCATTCAATTCCCAAACTCACAGAAGCACTTATCTATATTTTCCCCCGTAAGCTTTCCTAGGCCTGAAATCTGGTATTAATCTATTTTCTTTTGCAAGAGATTAATGGTGATAGAAAATTTGAATCTAGCTGTTTGTGGACCCATCAGACCCATCATCTCTCTGAACTGTTGAAAGAACAGATATTCCCCTGTTTAGTGTATATGAATCACAAGCTTTGAGGATTCAAAAACAATGAAGATTCCTGTTGCTAGTGCCATCTGTCTTCTCAAAAGCAGTTACGCTGAACAACCAAGTCATATTCTCATCCCTATCAAAAGGTCACTTTGTAATTGCATAGGTAAGATCAAAACTGCAGTCCATGGATTAAATGGACTGCAGTTATCGGATTAAATTTTAGTTATGTGAAAAAGCACTTTAATGGGCTATATGGATCAGGAGAGGGAACGATTAAATTACACAGAGTACTAGCCTTTTGTAGGCATGCAGTTGCTTCTCACTGCAGTTCTTTTTCCTTGTGACAATCTTGAACACACACACACATGTATGTATGTATGTATGTATGTATGTATGTATGTACATAGTGTTCCCTAAGTAGTTATCTTATACCAGTGTCCCGCTTCCCAGTAATCAATATTCTGATTAGCAGCAGATTTCCAAGTCCTTTGATGAGAGTGCCAGCAAATGCAGAGAAAAATTATTATGGGACTCCAATATGTGGCTGATTCTTCTTCAGCTGCATTCCAGTCAGATATCTGAATTTCATAGTGTCAGAGCAGGACAAATTTTGTGCAGGCACCATTCCCGCTCTTAAAAAAGCTTTTTAAAAAATAAAATAAAAACCTTTAAAAATGTGAAAAATTCACCACTGGTCTATTTGCACATTAGCCTCCCCCCGCCCCAGCATTTTACCAGTGCAGTTCACCCATGAAAAACTCTGAAAATATCCTAAGAGAATGCAACTCCAGAATGGGTTCCAAAAACCATGCAGGAAATATTGAACTGCAAAATCTGGAGCAGAATCCAGTGGAAGCAGATTCCTTAAGCATCGCAATCCCCTTAAACTGGAGGTGGCAGAAAATATACCCTGGAGTCTGAGACTAATAATGCTTGCAAAGCATCTGCTATACTAGTACCAAATTTTACAGTACTGTACAGTTATTGAAGTTATTAATTGCTTGTTTTCTGCACTTAAGACTAAGCAAGCATTTTTTTTTTCCTTTCCTTAATCTTTTATAGTGGGTTCATTGGGTAAAATATTGGCCATGGCAGCACAGTCCCTGATTGGTTAATAGCGTTTCCATGGCTACTATGGATGGGTCTTGCCTTTTTTACAC
The DNA here is from genome assembly GCF_951804945.1 of Podarcis cretensis. Lineage (NCBI taxonomy): Eukaryota > Metazoa > Chordata > Lepidosauria > Squamata > Lacertidae > Podarcis > Podarcis cretensis. The sequence continues at coordinate 28,652,421 of NC_137178.1, forward strand.
CATCGTTGGGGTTTTTTTCTGTTTGTGTGTTTTCTCCTCCAAGACAAAGCATGTAATGGAATACAAAGGTTGTTCTAATGGTACAGGAGCAGCATATCTGCAATCTAGGTGCAATGGAATTACAGGATAGCTCTGCTCATGTTTTTATTAAAGCAAAGTAGAAAGTTCAGATTGCCGAAAACTAGGTAAAAGGTAAAGGGACCCCTGACCATTAGGTCCAGTCACGAATGACTCTGGGGTTGCAGCACTCATCTTGCTTTACTGGCCGAGATGTGGCCAACATGACTAAGCCGCTTCTGGCGAACCAGAGCAGAGCATGGAAACACCATTTACCTTCCTGCCGAAGCGGTTCCTATATATCTACTTACACTTTGACATGCTTGCGAACTGCTAGGTTGGCAGAAGCAGGGACCGAGCAACAGGAGCTCACCCCATCGCGGGGATTCGAACCACCGACCTTCTGATTAGCGAGTCCTAGGCTCTGTGGTTTAGACCACAGTGCCACCAGTGTCCCACTGCCGAAAAACTAAACTGTGTATATTTTCTGTTAAGAATCTTACAAATATTGCAGGAATAGTATTGTCTTTCCTTGGTCATATTTTAGTGCAACTACTAATCTAACTAAGTCACTGTGTTGTTGCTTTTCAAAGGAGGTAGGAGCCTTTTTGCTAAGTGGTTTCTAAATCGCTTCTAAATTGACAACCAAGTTTGTGGGCAATGTGAGGCAGACAGACAGACAATCATGCAGTTTAACAGCATCAAAACATATCTCATTTTCCTGGAACCGAAGGCAGAAATTGGTTTATATCAGTCAGTCAGTACAGTTTGCTCTGAAGCAAGAAAGAAATTAAATAAAGATTCCCAGGAAACTTTAGAACATTTAGAAAGATTGATTTTCCATATTTTTCTAACTTAAAATGGTTAATATTAGAAAAATCCCCAAAACATTGCAGTATTACATGAGCAAATGATGCCACAATTGAAAACAGTTACAATTTATTAAATATGCTAATTTGTATTGCTTTATTTCCATACGGATCACTCTCTGTTTGGATGTTTTTTCACCAATAGTTCTTTCTACTGCCTTCCCTTCTGAATACAAGTGTTCACTGATGCACAATTGTTACAGCAAATGCTATCAATGCAAAAAAAAATGTTGACTATATAGTAAACTAACAGCAATAGCAGCTATTGGCGTGGCATACGTAGGGCTAGATTGCTGCCCTGCCTTACAAATGCTGCACTTTGCTGTCACTTACTGAGAAGGAGAGGGGAAGGGGCAAGTCATAGGGTGCTAAACATGGTGTGGCTGCAGTGATGGGAATGTCGTATTGGCTCTGATACTTCTGTGCCCACACCAAGCTGAACTCCCGCTGCCTTGCGGCTCCTTCTCATCTTGGTAAGCAGCACTGATGTGTAACAACACTAGGGAGGGAAGTCAGCCCCCCAGTTCACCTGCAATCAGAGCCATAGCAAGGTCAGGTGGTACCCGGTGTGAAAAAAATTTTGTCACCCCCCCCCATCGGCCGGGGGTGACATTCGGCACGCTGCCCGTCCACGACTCCCAAGCCTCCCCCGAGCTGTCAAAATGAAGACAGAGTGCCACAGCTCCCCCCTTCCCCCAAGCACACTGCCTGCCCATGACTCCCAAGCCTCCCCTGAGCTGTCAAAACAAAGGGGGGGGGTGGCACCAGTAAAGCTGTGCCACTTTGCCAGCGGCCTTCTCCCCTGTAGCCTGCAATGCTACAAGCAAATGTGGTCTTTGCCATAATCCAGTCAATCCGGACTTCCGGGTTAGCGCCATCGGCAATGGCGGAATTCCTCTGATCTAGAGGAACCCGCTCCTCAAAAATCGGGTCTTGCCGCCATGTCGAAGGCGGAGACCCTTTAAAAATCCCAGGCAGAGGAAGTCTGGGAACGTGGGATTTGGCTGACACCAGGAGCGCCCCCCCTACACGCAAGGAAACCCCTCTTTCGGGGATCCAAAGCGACATGGGGTGAGCGGCATGGTGTTTTGAATCGACTGCTATTTTTGTGGAGTGAAGCCGCACAGCCGTTGCCGGAGAGCGCTGACTTTTTCCTGTGGACAATTGGACTCTAAACAAGTACCCATGAGTAGAACGGAAAATTGGGCTAAGAAACATTTTAATTTGGCACTCAAGCGGGAAGGTTCTAAACAGGAAGTCCGCCTTCCGCTTTTGTAAATAGCCTGAAGCAAAAATTGTGCAAGCTAAAGTCTGGAAAGTTGTACATAAAGGTTTAAAATTCCTCCTGTTTTAACCATCTAAACCCCTCTTGGAGCAGGAGTAAAGAGGGGGAATTTTGACTGTTTAAGCCTGCAGGAGAGAGAGTAAAGAAAGATAAATTTCCACCATCTCAAACCTGGGAACGGGGTGTCAGAGACAGAGATTTTTGGTGAAGTTCATTGACTGTGAAAGGAGCATCCTTTGACAGATAGTTAAAGAAGAGAAACTAATTGTCTCCAATGTTGCCTTTTGCATTTAAAAGAAACAAGAAATCTGAAAAATGAAAGTAACTTTTTTTTTGTTGGATCTGCTTTCAAAAGATGGATACAAATAGAAATTGTCTCCTCTAGAGGGAGCTTGTTAAATTGTTGCTGGAGTCGATCTGGGGACTCTACAGCTGCGGTGATAAGGATCGTGGGATCAGACTGTGACCTTGAACAAAAATGTGTTTGGAAGAAGTTTTGGTGCTTGCCTTTTGCAAGACAAGCGCTTTGTTGGAGCAGATGCATGAGAAGATGGACTTGATGACTGTTGCAATCAAAAATTTTGGACAAACAGTGAATACTTATGCAGAAACCATCCAGGAGCCAACTCAGGAACCTGCTTTGACAGAGCAAGTGCAAACGCAGAAGATAATGGAGGAGGCTGCTGTTGAACCTCAAGAAATACAAATGGAGAAGCCCGAGGCCCTACAGGAGCATAAGCCGTTGTTGTTGAAGGTTGAATCTGGAGTGGGCCAGGGGGGGGTCTGGAGTTGTGGGGGCCCTTAAGTTTGGAGGGACTTTGAAACATGCCTTTAAATATTTTCTGGATTACACTGTTGATTGTGGGGAATGGGACTGTGGGGAATGGGCCAACCTGCTGAGGACAGACGGAGATATTTTTGAGTTGGAACATCCCCGAGACCTACCCCTCAATGAGAAAGGAAAGGAATTAAGAAAGAGATCAACAAAAGATAAGGTAAAGTGCAAGTACAAACAAGAAGAAGATCTGCAGAAGGGACATGGAAAAAACTTAAGAGCCTCGGACATAAGATTACCAGGTTGATGGACTAGATGGAACGGACAGTAAGGACTGACATAACCCGAGACCAGGAAGAAGAGACGCGGAAGGAAGATTGGAAGAATTTTTTCTTACTTATATTGGGAATTAGTGTAAAATTAACGAGCATTAGGAAAATGTTGGACTGCAAATATTTGGCTTCAGTAGAAATGATATAAGGAATTATGTACAAATAAATATTAAGTTTTAAGCTTTAAGGTATTTTATAGAAAGATAAGGTTAAAATAAATTAAGGTAAATTGAATGACAGAATATAGTGAAAGATGGAAAGGATTTGCTGAGTTAACTAATAGGTTAGAATGTTAAGACAAATTACTCAAAAAAATTGAGAAAGATGGAAAGAATTTGCTGAAACAAATAACTAAACTAGAATACAAAAAGGAAGGTGTGAGGAGGTCGATGAAACAAGTAAATGAAGGAGGGAGACATGGAATATTGGATGTGTGTGTGTGTGTGTTTATTATTGTTATTGGTGTATTGGTTTTTATGTGTTTTTTCTTTTTTTTCTTTTTTTGATGTACAGTTATGTATGTTTTGTTAATTTTTTGTGGTTCTCTTTTGTGCCTTTTTTGTAATTTTTGAAACTTCTAATAAATATCATTTTTTTAAAAAACAAACAAACATAATCCAGTCAATCCAATGTGTCCAATAGACCCATTCAGCTTAATCTCATATTGGGGAATGTTCGACTTATACAGATCCTAGTACAAAAGTGCATTGCAATTTTGAGGAACAACAACAACAACAACAACAATAATAATTTATTATTTATAGCCCGCCCATCTGGCTAAGTTTACCCAGCCATTCTGGGCGGCTCCCAATCAAATGTTAAAAACAATACAGCATTAAATATTAAAAACTTCCCTAAACAGGGCTGCCTTCAGGTGTCTTATTTCCTTGACATCTGATAGGAGGGCGTTTCACAGGGCAGGCTCCACTAGCGAGAAGGCCCTCTGTCTAGTTCCCTGTAACCTCACTTCTCGCAATGAGGGAACCGTCAGAAGGCCCTCAGTGCTGGATCTCAGTGTCCGGGCAGACCTTAAGGCTTTAGAGGTCAGCACCAACACTTTGAATTGTGCTTGGAAACATACTGGGAGCCAATGCAGATCTCTCAGGATCAGTGTTATGTGGTCCCGGCGGCCACTCCCAGTCACCAGTCTAGCTGCCGCATTCTGGATTAATTGCTGTTCCCAGGTCACCTTCAAAGGTAGCCCCACATAGAGTGCATTGCAGTAGTCCAAGCGGGAGATAACTAGAGCATGCACCACTCTGGTGAGACAGTCTGCAGGCAGGTAGGGGATCAGCCTGCATACCAGATGGAGCTGGTAGACAGCCGCCCTGGACACAGAATTTACCTGCACCTCCATGGACAGCTGTGAGTCCAAAATGACTCCCAGGCTGTGCACCTGGTCCTTCAGGGGCACAGTTACCCCATTCAGCACCAGGGAGTCCCCCACACCCGCCCGTTTATCCATTAGCTGCCATCCATCCTCCAGCCGCCTCCAGGCACTCACACAGAACATTCACCACTTTCACTGGTTCTGAATTAAAAGAGAGGTAGAGCTGGGTGTCATCTGCATACTGATGAACACGCAGCCCAAACCTCCTGATGATCTCTCCCAGTGGCTGCATGTAAATGTTGAAAAGCATGGGGAAGAGGATGGAAGCCTGAGGCACCCCACAAGTAAGAGCCCAGGGGTCTGAACACCACTCTCTGGACACGGCCCAGGAGAAAGGAGCAGAACCACTGTATAACAGTGCCCCCAGCTCCCAGCCCCTCTAGATGGTCCAGAAGGATGTTATGGTCAATGGTGTCAAAGGCCGCTGAGAAATCCAGCAGAACTAGGAAACAGCTCTCACCTTTGTCCCTAGCCTGCCGGAGATCATTGACCAGCATGACCAAGGCAGTTTTAGTCCCATGGTGAGGCCTGAATCCTGACTAGAATGGTTCCAAATGGTCCGCATCCTCCAGGCGTGCTTGGAGTTGTTCAGCAACCACCCGCTCGATCACCTTGCCCAAGAATGGTAGGTTTGAGACTAGGCAATAGTTGGCCATATTGGCTGTGTCTAAAGATGTTTTTTTAAGAAGCAGTTTAATGATCGCCTCTTTCAGCGAGTCTAGGAAGGCTCCCTCACAGAGGGAAGCATTCACCACCCCGCAGAGCCCATCGTCCAGCCCTTCCCAGCTTGCTTTTATTAGCCAGGATGGGCAAGGATCAAGGTGGTCGGTTACACTCGTCCAAGCAGCCTGTCCACATCCTCGGAGGTAACAGATTGGAACTGATCTCATGTAACATGACTAGACAGGACTCTAGCACTCTCCCACCCCAGCCCTGCTCCCATGGTAGAGTCTATCTCCTTCTGAATTTGAGCGACTTTATCTGCAAAAAACTTTGCAAAAGCATTGCAGGAGATCCTGGGGTCCCTACCAGGCCCTGGTGATGAAGGTGGTTTCAATAGATTGTGAACTACCTGAAAGAGTCTCCTGCTGCTGTTTTCTGCAGATGCAATAGAGGTGGTGAAGAAGGTCCTCTTCGCCGTTGCCATTGCCACTTGGTAGGCTCAAAGTTGAGCTCTAGCCCGTGTCCGGTCTGATTCAGAATGAGTTTTCCACCACCTGCGCTCTAGCTATTTCAACAATTGTTTCATTGCTCTCAGCTCCAGGAAAAACCACGGGGCTGTCCGGGCTCCATGCAATTGGAAAGGCCGCTTCGAAGCCAGACAGTCAATAGCCCAGGTTAACGCCGCATTTCAGCTGGCCACCAGGGAATCAGCTGAAAGGCCATCAACATGGAATAAAACATCCCCTACCACTCTCTGGAAGCCAATTGGATCCATTAAGTGGCGGGGGCGGACTGTCTGAATTGGTCCTACCTCCCTGCAGAAGGGATGGGTCGCGGAGAAGTACAGTTGCACCAGGAAGTGATCTGACCATGGCACTTCTTTTGTTTTGCTTTTACTTAATGTCGGATCACCTACATCCGTAGAGGTAAACACCAGGTCTAAGGCACATCCACGGCTATGAGTTGGGTCAAAATTATTCAGGGACAGCCCCATGGAGGCCATACTTTCCATGAAGTCCCAAGCAGCCCCTTGTAAGTTCGTGTGGGCATGGATGTTAAAATCCCCCAGGACAACCAAACTAGGTGTCTCCAGGAGCACATCCGCCACAACCTGAAGCAGCTCGGGCCGGGAATCCTTGGTGCAGTGGGGAGGTCGATACACCAAAAGGAACTGCCCCTATTGCCCAACTTCCAGAACTACTGGAAGACTGTGTTTAATATTTATACATCTACCTGTGTACAGTTCTAGTCACTTCAAAAGGATATTGTAGAGTTGGGGAAAGTTCAGAAACGGGCTAAAATTAAAATGATCAAGGAGATGGAGCAACTCCCCTCTGAGGAAAGTTTGCAACATTTCTGACTTTGTGTGCAAATTCTGCTGGTGCATTTCCCACAGGCACCTGGTCAGCTACTCTGAGAACAGGATGCTGGACCAGATGAGCCAATGGCCTGATCCAGTAGGCTCTTCTTATGCTCCTATGCTCCGTACTGAATTACCATAACAAACATCTAGGCACAGTTTTAAAATGAGAGTCTTGGAGAAACATGATGGTTAAACACACATTGCCCATCATGTTTCTCCAAGACTTTCATTTTAAAACTGTAGCCTTGTAGAAATCCATTAATATCTCAACAATGAAAAATGCTCCTATGTGTATATTGGGAATCAATGGGGGAAGATGTGGATTTACAATTAACGTTATTGGTTTTTCAATAACACTGAAAATTACATCAAAAAGAACCTTGAAGATGAACCCCTGACTTTGTTATTGTTTCTGATTAACATCTTCCAGTGTTAATTCAAATTTATTTATCTGCTGTATTCCAGAGACAGGGGACAGGCAGAGTTGAGAGCCTTTAGCTGTAGCTAGGCCAAATGGGAACAGTCTGGGAAGCTGTAAGAGAGACCATAGTATCATTGTTTGGGATTCTAATGCAGGAGCAGCCCTTTGGCTGTTTTTAGGCTATGCTCACTTTCAATAGGTTCTACTTTTGTCCTTGTAAATAAAACATTTAACAAACACATCACAAGTCTCTGGCTGGCTCTGTTGTTCTCACCCAAAGGAAGGTCCATTCTTTCGTGCTTCTCCTGACTTAGCATGCTATCCTTGGGTGTCTCATTGCTTGGGGAAGTGTGGAGTACTTAACAGTACATTTTGACGAGTGAGAATTTAAAATGTTGCACTTGTTAGTACAGTAGTACATTTTTCAAAAATACTGCCACAGCTCACAATGAACTCCTAGTCCAGTAGCTCTGGCAATCTATGGTTGGGGAGAGAAATTCAGTTTAGTTCACACGTAATGTGAATGTACCTAATCTGCATTTTCAGGAACAATGCATGAACCAAAATCCTCTGCACCAAATGTTGCAATGAAGTTCTCTAGCCAAATAATGTAAACAAAAAAAAAAAACGTAGAGTTTCCATAAAATCGCATCTCTTCATGATAATAACATTAATAAATGCATTACATTGGGGAAAGGCTCTGCAGAAATGTGTTTATTGGACAAAATTGCATACAACCATGTGTATCTTAAGTAAATATTTGCTGATGAAATACAGAGAACTGAATTTAGGTTTGGAAAAATGAGAAACCAAGAGAACCCAATGTGCAGATGGTGCTCCAGAGCAGTCATTCATTCTCTTCAGTGTTATGCAATATTCTGCAAACATGGTAGAGATTCACATACCGTATATTCCTTCCATATACAATTTCTGTCTTGCCTTTGTCAGAGCTTTCAATCATGGCAAAAATATTTTCTGCCATTTGTCCATATGATTAAAGCCCCTTCTAACAGACATGGCGGAACCTAAGGACAAATAGTGAATTGGGTTTGAGGAAACAATTACGTTAATTGACCAACATGGGAGTCCATGTAACATATTCATATAAAGCATGCATTAACTAAGAATTATTTGCATGCACCTTGCATTGTCTGTCACATCTTGAATACATGGTTCAGACTTCACATAGGTACTGGCAGAAAACAGGTTCCTTTAACAGGGTTATATGCAGCTCCTTTGTATGGTTCTAAGCACAAGCCTGCAACTGGATTTTTGGTGAGCTAAGGGAAGACAAAAAGAAGGGATGAAGAAGGACAATGCATAGTTAACTGTACCTTAATGTAACATAGGCACACATTGAAAGCATGTTTGTCTGAATGTTTTCAGCTGCACACTAATTTCCACATTTCCCCTTCTGTTTTGACCAATTCATGCATGCCAACAGACACATGTGATGATGACAACCCCCCATTTGAAGCAAAGTGGGAAGGCCATTGATATTATTTACTAGCTAAGGGCTTCTTAAGAGAAAGAAAGAAAGAAAGAAAGAAAGAAAGAAAGAAAGATTAAATTGTTTGGGAGCATTTCATATTATTGGGTTTTTTAAAGTATTTATTTATTATGCTGTTACCATTCATGATTTCAAATATAATTTTCTAAGAAATGATTTATCAGCTGGGAGGAGAGCCAAGTACACTGAACTGCGCAGGCTAGTGCCTCATATTCTCCTTAGGCATTGCACTGACAAAGACTGCACATTTCCCAGAAGGTAAGGAGAAACAGTTATCTGTCTCAGGCAGCCAGCTAAGCAGAACCTGTCAAGCTTTCTGCCCCCCCCCCCCGAATAAAATCAGCTAACTGTGGCAGCAGCTGATACTATCACTACAGAAGCAGGTACAGAATGACTCACAAATGTATCCTGTTAGAGCATATTAAAATGAGCAATAATGCACATCGGCAACTTGGTGGTGTTGAGGATCCATGTCCTGTCCCAACACCCTCCCCCTAACATGTTCTTCCAGTGCCTCATTTTGTCCACCACCAGCAGTAAATGGTAGCAGAACTGAACTCCACTGCACTGCAAGGACCTTTGGCGGCCAACTTACCACCCTCTGCTCTGGCAGATCAGGGCTTCCGCTGATTCCTAAGGCTCCTCAGCCTCCTTAAAGAATTGCTCCATAATTGCTTTTGTTCCTATACTACAATTTAATGTGATTATTGTGATTTTATTGTGAGGATTTTTAAAGCCTCCAGGAGCCACCAAGAAATATGTCCACGTCAAAATTTATGAATTAAAGGCAAAGACATGCTTGCAGAGTGAATGAAACAATGACTGCTCATGTCTGCCATCAATGCTGACAACTCTTCTTTTGCACTGTGTGCTCTAAAACCCGCTAATGCCTAGAAGGCTAGAATGCGAAGTTAACCGATTTGTATTTATATTAATATTAGAGACTAGCTGAATATTTGGAATGATTTCATCTCCAGGATGTGGAACATACTACCCAGAGTTGCCGGCTTTCTCTGTCTCTCTCTCTTCCCTCCTCCAATCTTACTCAATATAATTGGAAATGTAAATGAATGCTTAATAAGTTACATAGCCTTCCACATATCTTAATAATCAGGGTGGGTATGCCTTGCCCTTGTCATTAGAATCATGCTGTGCAGGTGAATTTTACATTAGAGTCATCATATTAACTGGGGGGATGGGGCAAAGGAACATTTCAGTACCATATCCATCACAAAGTCATTACATCAGTGAAATAGAAGCTCAAACGTTAGTCTATAAATCAATAGGAACAACAGCCAATATATATATATAATTTTAAATGACAAAAATGTTCATTTTCATTGCTATACTATACAAAAACAACCCAGTTCCAAGTAATCATAGTAGTGATCACAATAAAAATAATGTTTTATATACATATGCATATATGAGTACACATGCATGTGTATGTGTGTGTGTAATATGTGTGTGTGTGTGTGTGTGTGTGTATGAGAATGACAAATAATATGACATATATACCAGTAATCTTATGAATGTATTCATCTGTAATAAATTCCTAATAAGTGGTCAGACTACCAGTTAGCTTAGAGACCATTTTCCATCACATGCAGGTTCCCCGACGGTTGTCCCTTAATCACGTTAAAGTCTTCAAAGTTGCTTTCCCTGAGCCACAAGCTGTGATATGAGATTATTAACAGAACTTCACTTGATCCTAGTTTCTGGTCTTTGGGGAGAAGGAAGAAGCAGTGGATCAAAGAGAGATGTTAAGTCTTAATAGATTCTGGCAGAAAGATCTATACCAAAGTGCAAGGGAGCTCTACCAGGTGCATTGGTATTGATACTGCATCCAATTATTTCAATAATATATTTAGGATGGATTCCATTAAAATAATGTATTGCTGTGCCCTGCAAAATTAAATTAGCTTCCCAAATCATAGCCATGCTGTAAAGGTTTGTGTTATATAATGGAAAGAAAACACTGCTTGATTTCAATGCCTCAGGATATGTAATACAGTGAGCCTGCAAATTACATGCATTTAACCCATGTACCTTCACCTTTGTGCTTGGCAATTTAAATAATAATAATAATAATAATAATAATAAGGGATCAGAAAGAGGGTGAGTGTCCAGGAAAAATGACTTTGGCAATACTACCCACCATTGAACCCAATGTGTTTTGACTATATGTGATTTTGGTTTTAGGCAAAATAAATAAATAAAAATTGTCCAGTAGCACCTTAGAGACCAACTAATTTTGTTCTGGGTATAAGCTTTCGTGTGTGTGCACACTTCTTCAGATACACTGAAACAGAAGTCACCAGACCCTTATATATAGTGGAAGGGTGGGGTGGGGCTTTTCTCAGAAGAGTAGTAGGAGATGGGTGATTGGCTCAATGGGCATGGTAAACCTGTTGACAACTGTTAACAACTCCAATTAGTCCTACAGGAAAAAGCAAGGGATAGTATGCAGATGACCAAAAATAGCTTTAGCATGTATAATGAGACAAGAATCCAATATTGTATCTCTATTCAGACCAGGTCTCTCCATAGTTTTCAGTTTAGTAATAAGTTGTAATTCAGCAACTTCTCTTTCTTTCTTTCTTTCTTTTTATTTTATAAATATTTATTGTGTTTTATAACAAATAAATGCAAATCTCATTCATTAAAATATATACAAATGTTCTCCCTCTCCTCTTTCAGATTTCCCTCAACTCCCCCTCTACTGAGTTATTTGGTTTTGTTTATTGTATCCTGCTTTGTATCAAAGTAAATTCCTTTGTCATTTTCTAAAATGTCTGTTACTATAATAAAGTTGTGGACGTTTATTCAAACCCTGCCAGTGAGTCCAGTCCATTTTGTTGTTTCTGCAAATAAACTGTAAATGGTTCCCAAACTCTTTTAAAGCCCTTTTTGTCCTTCTCTCTTAATTTATCTGTTAGCTTAGCCAATTCTGCTTAGTTCATCAGTTTTTCTTGCCATTGTTCTTTTGACGGTATTTCTACCATCTTCCAGTAGTGTGCAATCAAGATTCTTGCCGCTTTTGTAGCATACATAAATAATGCCCATTTTTTCTTTTGACAGTTCTTGATTAGAGATACCTAGTAGACAGGCTTCAGGATGTTTACCAAAGTTCATTTTAAACATTTTTTTCAATTCATTATATATCATTTCCCAGTATTTTTTTAATACATCTGCATTCCCACCACATATGATAAAATGTACCTTCCATTTCTTTACCTCTCCAGCATCTGTTATTTTCTTTCTTAAACATCTTTGCTGGTGTAATATACCATCTGTACATCATTTTCATGTAATTCTCTCTTAATAATATGCAATCTGTAAATTTTATATCCGCTTTCCACAGTTTTTCCCAACTCAGCAATTTCTCTTTCAAGCCTATTCCTGAAATTCTTTTGTATTAAGACAGCTGCTTTGAGATCCTGTATTGAATGTCCTGGGACTCTTTTCTGAAACTGTATGCCATCAGTGAATATATTTTTTTAATTTGTTAAGAAAGCCTCAGGTTAGCTGCCCCTTCAATTTGATCCTTGACTTTATATCTGCACAACAAAATGGGGCAACACTACAATGACAGGTGCATAATTGCACCAGCCCAAAGATTAGCTATTTTTATTTATTTCAACTGCATCAGACCAACACAGCTACCTACGTGAATTTTGCACAAGTTTTTCTGACTATCTGAATAAGAACAATAAAGATGAAATAGAATTTTGAATGCATTTAACAGTAGGACAGTAATTTTGTTCCAACAGCCTTCTCAGGGAAGATGTAGGCACTTGGTTTCATTACAGCCACTCAGAAAGAAAGTGCCTTAATACAGTCCTATTAATTCTTGTATGCACTGAGATTTTCTAACACGCTCAAAGCAAGACCTACTTAAAAGCCTGCGTCTTTTTGATTAAGGTTGCAAAGATTAAAAAAGATGCGTGCCAGCTAGTTACAGGTTATGAACAGGCAGTCCTGCCTAAACCCTTATTAGATTTAGCCTCAGTTTGTGCACAATCTATATATTACTCACTGTGCGCTACAGCCAGGACTAATGAACTGGTGACACTTTTCCGGGACTCTGGGGAGATCACTTTGCATGATCATTTGCAGCAGAAGTCAAAGTGGCATCATTTCCCCCTTTCAATTGAAGAAGAAGGAAAAGCAGCAACTGGCTGAAGCAGATGAGCCCACGTGCATTTGCTGGGTTTGATTCCCTCACCACAAACAACAGTGTGCTTTGTTTCACCTTTATCCAGTCTCCATTCTTTATTGCTGGTATCTATTTTCTCCACTGGACACAGAGCTGCCCTCAAAGCCAAGTAACTGATGTCTGACTTCTCTATGAACATAAGATAATGACAGCCTTATATTGAGTCAAACATCTGGTCCAGCTATCTCAGTATTGTCTACACTGATAGCAGCTGCTCTCTAGTGTCTCAGATAGGGTTCTCAGCCCTGCCCAGCTGTCCTTGGTGATTCCCCAGTGACTGTCTTTCCCCCTTTGCTCCTGATTTGGGGAAGCAGCAAGGCAGAATCTGCAGAAGGACACTCCCCACAATCGAAGGGGTCAGTCCAACCTCTGTCACTAAGGTGGCCACTTACGCATCACCAAGAAAAACAGGACAAAGGGGGACACATCTGTGTAAAATCTCACATGCATATTTATGGGGGATATTCAACTAAGAGCACACTCATTGAAATTAATGGAACTAATGTAGTCAATGTTCATTAATTTCTATAGGTTAAGTCTGAGTCAAATTTCATTGATTACTGCCCTATATGTACAGATGCAAATTTAGAAATCATTACTATAAGGTCAGTAGCAATGAACTCTTCTCACCCTAGCAGGGAAGATTATGACCAGTTGACTTGTGTGCCTGCTCAGTCTGCTATCCAGATGGGCAACAGCTCCTGCTCTTCCTTTTTTTTGGTCCTTTTCTTTAAACCAGACTAGGATCAGACAGTCCTACCAATGGAGGACAACCATTCAGCTTCTGTAAAATAGGATACACGTCCAATCTGTCTACCATTGGCACATACACTAGGTAGTATTAAGAAATTGGCTCTTATGTTCACTTGATCTCAGCATGGTAGCAAGCATGTGGAACGCCAAGCTGACTTAGACACAATATAGAATCATAGAGTTGGAAGAGACCACAAGGGCCATCGAGTCCAACCCCCTGCCAAGCAGGAAACACCATCAGAGCACTCCTGACATATGGTTGTCAAGCCTCTGCTTAAAGACCTCCAAAGAAGGAGACTCCACCACACTCCTTGGCAGCAAATTCCACTGTTGGACAGCTCTTACTGTCAGGAAGTTCTTCCTAATGTTTAGGTGGAATCTTCTTTCTTGTAGTTTGGATCCATTGGTCCGTGTCCGCTTCTCTGGAGCAGCAGAAAACAACCTTTCTCCCTCCTCTATGTGACATCCTTTTATATATTTGAACATGGCTATCATATCATCCCTTAACCTCCTCTTCTCCAGGCTAAACATGCCCAGCTCCCTTAGCCGTTCTTCATAAGGCATCGTTTCCAGGCCTTTGACCATTTTGGTTGCCCTCCTCTGGACACGTTCCAGTTTGTCAGTGTCCTTCTTGAACTGTGGTGCCCAGAACTGGACACAGTACTCCAGGTGAGGTCTGACCAGAGCAGAATACAGTGGCACTATTACTTCCCTTGATCTAGATGCAATACTCCTATTGATGCAGCCCAGAATTGCATTGGCTTTTTTAGCTGCCGCATCACACTGTTGGCTCATGTCAAGTTTGTGGTCAACCAAGACTCCTAGATCCTTTTCACATATACTGCTCTCAAGCCAGGTGTCACCCATCATGTATTTGTGCCTCTCATTTTTTTTGCCCAAGTGCAATACTTTACATTTCCCCCTGTTACAATTCATCTTGTTTGTTTTGTCCCAGTTCTCTAATCTGTCAAGGTCGTTTTGAAGTGTGATCCTGTCCTCTGGGGTGTTAGCCACCCCTCCCAGTTTGGTGTCATCTGCAAATTTGATCAGGATGCCCTTGAGTCCATCATCCAAGTCGTTGATAAAGATGTTGAATAAGACGGGGCCCAAGACAGAACCCTGTGGCACCCCACTAGTCACTCTTCTCCAGGATGAAGAGGAACCATTGATGAGCACCCTTTGGGTTCGGTCAGACAGCCAGTTACAAATCCACTGAGTGGTAGCATAGTCAAGTCCGCATTTTACCAGCTTCTTTACAAGAATATCATGGGGCACCTTGTCAAATGCCTTGCTGAAATCAAGGTAGGCTACATCCACTGCGTTCCCTTCATCTACCAGGCTTGTAATTCTGTCAAAAAACGAGATCAGGTTAGTCTGACATGGCTTATTTTTCAGAAATCCATACTGACTATTGGTGATCACAGCATTCCTTTCTAGGTGCTCACAGACTGTTTGCTTAATGATCTGCTCCAGAATCTTCCCTGGTATTGATGTCAGACTGACTGGGCGGTAATTATTTGGGTCCTCTCTTTTCCCCTTTTTGAAAATAGGGACAACATTTGCCCTCCTCCAGTCTGCCGGGACTTCGCCTGTTCTCCAGGAATTCTCAAAGATGACTGCCAGTGATTCTGAGATCACATCTGCCAGTTCTTTTAATACTCTTGGATGCAGTTCATCTGGCCCTGGAGACTTGAATACATCTAAACTAGCCAAGTATTCTTTGTACTATCTCCTTAGTTATTCTGGGCTGTGTTTCCTCTGCTGAATCATTTGCTCCAAATTCTTCAGGTCGGGCATTGTTTTCTTTACTGGAGAAGACTGAGGCAAAGAAGGCATTGAGGAGTTCAGCCCTTTCTGTGTCCCCTGTTTGCATTTCACCATCTTCTCCTCTGAGTGACACCACTGTTTCTTTCTTCTTCCTTTTGCTACGAACATACCCATAAAAGCCATTTTTGTTGCTTTTAACCTCTCTAGCAAGCCTGAATTCATTCTGTGCTTTATCCTTTCTGACTTTGTGTCTACACGTGCTGGCTATTTGTTTGAATTCCTCTTTGGTGGTTTCCCCCCTTTTCCATTTTTTGTACACATCCTTTTTTAATGTTAACTCAGTTAAAAGTTCTTTAGATAGCCACCCTAGCTTCTTTAGGCACCTTCCATGTTTCCGTCTCATTGGTATTGCCTGAAGTTGTGCTTTTACTATCTCCCTCTTAACAAACTCCCAGCCATCATGAACTCCCTTTCCTTTTAGTATTACTGTCCATGGGATCTCACCCAGCACTTTCCTAAGTTTTATGAAGTCGGCTTTCTTAAAGTCAAGAAATTGAGTCTTAGTATGCTTGGCTGCTCCTTTCCGCTGTATAGTAAACTTCAGAAGAGCATGATCACTCGCGCCTAATGATCCTTCCACTTCTACCCCACTAACCAGGTCATCAACATTGGTTAGGACCAGATCTAAAATGGCTGTTCCTCTTGTTGCTTCTCCCACTTTCTGGACAACGAAGTTGTCTGCAAGGCCAGTGAGGAATCTGTTTGACCTTATGCTCTTGGCTGAGTTTGACATCCAGCAAATATCCGGGTAATTGAAGTCCCCCATTACTACTATCTCCCTTCCATTTGCATGCTTGGCCATCTGTTCCAGGAAGGCATCATCTATGTCCTCCGTTTGGCTTGGGGATCTATAGTAAACTCCCACAATGAGGTCCCTGATATTCTTCTCTCCCTTAATTTTGACCCAAATGCTCTCACTTTGGCTTTGAGGTTCTAAATCTTGGATCTCTTCACAGGTATACACATCCCTGACATATAACGCCACTCCTCCTCCTTTCTTGTCTGGTCTGTTTCTCTGAAATAGATTGTATCCCTCCATTATTACATTCCAGTCGTGGGACTTATCCCACCAGGTTTCAGTGATGCCTATTATGTCATATTTAGTTTGCTGTACCAAGAGCTCAAGCTCATCTTGTTTATTACCCATGCTTTGCGCATTAGTGTACAGACATTGAAGTCCATTAATCATTCCCCCGTGTCTCTTATTTAAGGATTTTTTCCTCCCACCACTAGGTCTGTGTGCAATATCTTCCAAAGGTTGTTGAGCAGCAATCAGTAGACCCCATGATCTGTTAAAAATAACTATCTTTCTCATTATAATTACTACTATTACTTTGCTTTTTATTCCTATTACCAGTATGTACTTTATTTTTAATATGAATAAAATATTATTATAATAAAGAAAAAATTTGCTTGAATCTCAAGGCCTCTGAGTTTGATTAGGAATCCATATTTTGTTATTGTTCCTTATTCTTTGTGCTTCACTAAGGGCTCTCGACCAATTAAAGAAGACTTTTAATCAATTAACTGTCTGGTTTTTAAATGGTTTTAAACCATTTAAAAGGTTAATTGCTCAACTTAATCAGGTTCAAACAAATGTACACACCACAATGCCTTAAAGGAAATGTGCTGTTTTCTTTTAAGATATTCCACAGAAAAACTAAAAGAAAAGGACAGCTTTCCTTTAGTATAAAATAATTTAGAATTTGAAAAATTCTGATTGCTTTCTTTCATAAACTAGAATGAAGCAATAAATATAAGTTTATTTTAAAAAATATGCACTATACACATATTGCATAGTTTGAGGCTGCAATTTTATTCATACTTACATACAGTAAGTCCCAGTAAAATGAATGGGACTCACATCTGAATAAACATGCATAGGATGGCATTGTATGTATGTTCTTTAAAGTGACATAAAATGATTTCCACATGCCTGGCAATGGAATTCCATTTGGGTATCAAGATCTCCTGCCTCTCTTTTTTCTCCCTTCAGCTACCCCAAAATCACATTTTGGGGAAAGCAAGGCTCCAGGAGGAATCCCGTTGTGGATGCACACACTGCTCATGCTATGTTGCATCTCACCCTACAAGTTTTAAATTATACACATAATGTACATCAACAAAATAATGCAGCTGGGATTCACTGTGGGTCTTTCTCGGATTAAGACTCACTGTTTTTACTCTCTAAAGTTTACACTCAATAGTTTGTTTCTGTGAAATGCATAAGATTGCCTTCCTGACGGCTTCTGCCCTTTCCCCCCATAAAATATCACATAGTGGGGGGAAGATCTGACAAAAAATGTTGGCTCCCATAATAACAAGCTATCTATAAGTGTCTGAGTCCTACAGGTTAATGGTGGGAAATAAATTTTAACTAAAACGTTCATTGATTAAACTTGCAGACCTAGCCAGTTTTTGAAAGAAAATCTGCCAAACTTCCAGAAAATGATCTGAAGTAATGTTGTGTCATCAGATTTAACAGAATCTAGGAAATTCTGCTGGCTGTGGGGTGATTCAAAAACACCTCAGGTCACAGGTAGCAATGTGGTGTTGGCTGTAGATATTGTTGGACTACAGCACACATCAGCCCAAGCTAGCATGGCCACCGTTTGCATACGGCACTAGTTTTATGCAATCTGGAGGTCATGCATTGTTTTCAAGCCTTTTCTTCTATAAGTGCACATAAACTGACACAATCAATTCAGCGAAGTGTTTCAGAATTAAAAGGTCCACCACCAGGATACACATTAAATATGCAATCAAGATTTGGATTCTGGACAAATTGTAATGTAAAGAACACGTTTCCTTTCCACCATGAAAAAATGTCTTATATGGAAATTCAACATGCGAGTAACATTATGCATCTTGGGGGTGGGGGGAGCTAACTTTATTTAAAGTAGAACAAGAAATTATTGTGCATGCCACAAACTTTTGGTGAGACCCAAAGATATAGTGTAAATCAGTTTGGCTTGGTCAAAGGTCCTAGAACAGGGTGATCCACCAATATTTTTTTGATGCTGCTTTCACCTCCTTTCTTTTTCTTCCTGGGCCAAGAGGAAGATAAGCCCAGCATTGTAGAATTACTTCACTTGGAACTGAGAGAAGAGCTATCTCATGTTTAGTACTTTTTCCATTCCTTTAATCTTCTTTTTAAAATGATGACTGGAGCCTCAATGTATCCTTTCTGCCTAGTACCAAATGGCATTTTTGGATATCGTAAAAGCTACCGTTAGGCAATCATACTATTTTAGTTTCATGTGGTAAATATGTGGCACACATGAGATCCTCATGTGGCAAGAGCTTGGATTAAATCTGTGCTTGATGTCTATGAAGAATCCTATTTTTAGGATGAGTTACCAAAATCCTTGAATAGTTTAATATGAATAAGCTCCTGTCTTACAAAGACAAATGAGTGGCCTTGTGTGGTTTTTTTCCCCTGCCCCAAATTACATTGTATTGAACCACATTTGTCATCCGGTCCCTTGCCAAACAGTGCTCCATTAGCTTAAACTAATCAGTCTGAGGCAGATGGCAATTTGACAGAAAGAGAGATGGTGAGCTGACAGCTTTTCCTCAAAACATGGGGCACACACTGTGTTTCAAGTGCCAAGCTACCTTGACATTTAATTTTAAAAGTAACTTAGCATAGCTCTTGCACACACACACAAATAAATAAAATAAAAAACCCAGATGTCTCTGCAAAATCAATTTAGCTTTATTTAAACCAGAAATCTTGATGCCTGGAAGGCAAATCTCTTTGCTTTTTTTTAAAGAATCTGTTTTGTTGCCATAGGGGATATTGATGGTATTAAAAATGCATAGTGAATGGTCTAGGCCATTGGATTTGTCTCTAGAGAGGTCCAGAAAATAATAGTGTTTAATAAGCAACATGAAGTGCTATGAATGCACAAGTATATTGCTGCTATAATTAGCAAGCAATAGGGCTAGCATTTTTTCCAGCAAGTTTACATGCAATAACTGTATGAGCACAGAGTATTATACATAGCTGTGTCACCAATGATTATCCCCAAGGCAGCAAAATCCCCGATGAGGACACATTGTTAGCCTTCATGGGATTGATTCCTTTCTTTGCAGCTCATAATGTGGCAGAGATTCAGCTCCCAAGAACAGCTATTCTATAAACATTGCAATAATCTTGGACAGAAATTAGAGTTCATATTCACTTGGCATTGCATTATAGCTGAACTCTTATCCTTTGTGGCTTATTAAATCTATGAGCGGGGGGCAGATATCCAGCTGGGTCCAGGAGGCTGTAAATGTCTTGAAAGAGGGAGCAATTCCAGCTTCTGAAACCACAATCTAGCTTCTTGAGAAGAAACCTAGTCTGATCCCAGAAGATGTCAACTATTGCAGGCCAGCGGAAGTCATTCTCTTTCTGGGCAAGGTGCTTGAGAGAGTTGTGGTTGACCAACTTCACTCTTGAATGAAACTGATTTACTAGAACCATTTCAGCTGGGCTTCTGGCATTGTTTGTTGACAGAAACTTCCTTGATGCCTTTGGGACATTGTGCTGCCTTTGGGGTGACCTCTACCAAGAGAAACAGGGGGTGTACAACCCTGCTGATTTTCTTGGAGCTCTCAGTAGTTTTCAGTACCATCAGCCAAGGTATACCTGTGTGAGTGACCACTTGGTGATTGTCTTTTTGCTACCTGGATGGCCAGAAGGTGAGGCAGTGGCACCAATGCTTGACACCTTGGGGTCAAATAATTCAATAATACCTACAGCACTGAATGCCTGGAAATCCAGCCCTCCTCTCATTTACTGTAGCAGATGATCTAGCATGATGTCCTGGGTATATAGGCAAGGAACAGCTGGACACTTAACACAAGTTTGGGTTATACATGTCACACAGTGTTGGGTCACTGATATGTGTCTTAGTCTACTGCTGTTGCTATGTTTTTTATGATCATGCCTGCACTGCTAGCTCCTTGTTTTTGTTTCTAGGTTTTTGTTATTTTGATTTTATTTCTTTTTCAAAAGCTTTGCTAGCCTGCTCTTCAACCCCTGTGGATGCCAACAGGTGTGTATAAATAGAATCATGCTACAAAAATCTCCCACAGTATGATGAACAGAACAAGCCTTCTTTATAAAAAACAGAGTCAGCTAGAAACAATCAAAGCCAAGGAAAATGGATCAGGACTGGAATACTTCAAGGACTGTCTTTCTTCTCATATGAACTGGCCCGGACCCTGCAGTCATCATCTGAGGCCTTTCTTTGTGATCCTTCTACGCAGGAGATCCAGAGGGCTCCAACAATAGAACGAGCATGTTCTGCAGTGGCTCCCCATGTTTGGATAGCTTTCCCCAGCACCATCATTATATATCTTTAGGCACCAGGCAAAAACGTTCCTGTATAACCAGGACTTTGACCTTTAACTATCTGTTTGGCTGCTTGAGAACAGCATGCTGGACTCGATGGGCTTCCATTTATATTTGGAATAAATAAATTGTTTTTGAGAAACCTGCCTGCAATATTGGTACAATGGCCTGACTTCCTTTAGGATACCTCACAAAGACAAAACTGTGGTCAGTCAAGCAAAACAGCATGTCCTTTCTGCAACAGAGAAGGTATAATCACAGCCTTTTTTTCAACTGGAACTCAGTTCCATCACCTCTCAGTTGGGTGCCATTGCCATTCTAAGAGAACAAGGGAGACATTTGTGGTGAGTTCCTGCACCTCTTTTTCAAGTAAAATAGCACTCTATAGAGACTGAATTGCTGGGGTGGAGGGTGGGGAATCGGGATGCCGAATTTAAAATTATTTTAAATTACTGTTAGGTATTGCAGTCCCAGCTCTCTCCAAGACAGCAGGGAAACTCCTGCTATTTTGTTTACTGTTATATATTGCCACTGTGGTGGGTTTTAGTTGGGTTTTCTCCCTTGGGCACCAACATATTTTGCACTTCCTTTGCTTGCAGCAGCCGAAGCACCACACACACACACAAACAAACAAACAAACAAACAAACAAGTAATGCAGTGGCCTAGCAACACAGCAACACACACACACTTCCAGAGAAAACAGGGGGCAGCACAAGGACATGTTTCAGCTCTTCCCACAGGCGATAGTCATGATGTCTGATTTATGCGCTTTCATTTCCCACTCATTCTTGACTGTGTACAGCAAACAGAAGCTTCGCTTTTCATCGAGCTATGAAAAATGTCCCAGGCAGTAGTAACACTGTGCCACCACCAGTTCTCATATGTTCTCATTTGCAGACAAGTACAGACTTTCTCAGATATGCACTAACAGAGGAGGAACACATTCTATGGGGAAAAAGGGGGGAAAGAAAGAGCTGTGTGCAAATAGCCTCTCAAAATTCTCCACCCTATTTGAGGCCTGATCATTTCCGGAAGGTCATTTTCTCCTCCGGGGAGAGAGGAGAAGTTCTCAACAGGTTCTTGAGGTGGTAGCAGTGTCAGCAGTAGCATAGTGCCTGTCATTGGCCCTCATTATTTTTTTTAAATGCACCAGGGTGCTATATGTGCAGTTGTTGAATGACCTAGCTATAACTAAGACATAGGCAGAACAAGTTTACTGTGGTACCTCGGGTTAAGTACTTAATTCGTTCCAGAGGTCTGTTCTTAACCTGAAACTGTTCTCTTGCTCTTGTTCTGTTCTCTTCCTCTTGCTGCTGCCGCGCCGCTGGAGCACAATTTCTGTTCTCATCCTGAAGCAAAGTTTTTAACCTGAGGTAATATTTCTGGGTTAGTGGAGTCTGTAACCTGAAGCGTATGTAACCTGAAGCCTATGTAACCTGAAGCGTATGTAACCAGAGGCACCACTGTTCTCAGAAGTAAATTGCATCATATTCAGTGGGACTAAGTGTGCTTTGGATTACAACCATAGATACTGTTGTGGATCTGCAATCCACAATCCTGTGTGCACTTATTTCAGAGTAAGCCCCATTGAATGCAATGGGACTTACTTCTGAGTAGGCATGCATATGCACAGTCAGTGGATTTTATATGTGCCGGAAGCAATGTGGCTATATCTGTAACAGGAGAATTACTGAAAGATTACTACCCTTGCTTGTTTTTATGTTGTCAAAGCTGCAATGTATGGAATTATACAGAATCAAATGATATTTGATGAGCTTGGAAAATTCATCCTTAACCTACCAGAATAAGGTGAAAGCAGAAAGATTAGTTTTACTAGTTAGTGCTCTATTAGTTCTTCATGACCCAATAAGCATCTCATGAGCATGCTTTATACTTCGCCTTCTTCATTAGCTGTAATAATCCATTGCATATATTTGCGATTCTGAAAGGGCACCCACAATGTAAAGTGTGAGCGCTCATTCTATGAAAAACTGAGCAGGGGATGGGGCAAACCTATGTTCCCCTTGATACAGGGGTGGATTTTGGTTTTCCTTCCTCCAGAGAGGTCTGACAGATTGCATGAGATTGTGTTCTGGGCGATCTCAATCAATATGCAAAGAGATTAATTGTCTCCGTTTGCTCACCGACGTCCACCCTTCCTTTGGTGTCATCTGACATTGTGCTCCATCTTCTTTTTGGAGTCACAGAAGCTAACAGCAAAGCAGTGCAGAGGGAGCCCCTTTGAGCTTATGAGCAATACCAAAGCAACTGTATTGCCTGTGTTGTTGTTGTTGTTTAGTCGTTTAGTCGTGTCCGACTCTTTGTGACCCCATGGACTAGAGCACGCCAGGCACTCCTGTCTTACACTGCCTCCCGCAGTTTGGTCAGACTCATGTTTGTAGCTTCAAAGACACTATCCAACCATCTCGTCCTCTGTCATCCCCTTCTCCTTGTGCCCTCCATCTTTCCCAACATCAGGGTCTTTTCCAGGGAGTCTTCTCTTCTCATGAGGTGGCCAAAGTATTGGAGCCTCAGCTTCACGATCTGTAACTGCCTGTAACTGCCTGTATTGCCTGTAACTTGCTTTCGTTTTGGTTCTTTATGAGTACTGTTGTTCACTAGATGGCAGCACCGAGTAGCAGCTTCATTGGTGCTGAAACTGAAGAAAGAGACACAGAAGAGGGCAAATGATCTTTTGGTGCTTAAAATGTTGCATTGTTTCAAAACTTGCATGTTTTTAATCGTATGTAGGATTTCACAGCAAACACAAAAATGGAGCATGTAAGTGAACCAGCTCTATTAGTTGTCATATGGTTCATAAGAGGAATAGAAACGATCCTTCAAATGCCCCCCTTCCTAAATTACTCCATGAAGTCCTGTCACAAGTAATGTCTATTGCATCAAGTACCCATAATGAGTCCATTCTGGCAGGTAGCACCCCACCAGGGTGATGGGTACCAGCTCTTACCATCCTTGTAGGTGGAAATTCCAGAGATCAAACCTGGAATATTGCACATGGTCAGCCACTTAGCAACAGGCACTTCCTATGACATGGAAGTGGCGCTGTGGGTTCAACCACAGAGCCTAGGACTTGCCGATCAGAAGGTTGGCGGTTCGAATCCCCATGATGGGGTGAGCTCCCATTGCTCAGCCCTAGCTCCTGCCAACCTAGCAGTTCAAAAGCACATCAAAGTGCAAGTAGATAAATAGGTACCACTCTGGCGGGAAGGTAAACAGCATTTCCGTGTGCTGCTCTGGTTCACCAGAAGCAGCTTAGTCATGCTGGCCACATAACCCGGAAGCTGTACACCAGCTCCCTCAGCCAATAAAGTGAGATGAGTGCCGCAGCCCCAGAGTCAGTCATGACTGGACCTAATGGTCAGGGATTCCTTTACCTTTACCTATGACATGGAGAAACTTGACAAAAGCAGCTTTCCACACCACAAAAAGTCAGTGAAGGGAAAAGCTATGCCAAGTTCAATTTTTTTTTACCTTCCATTTAGCTCTTAAAAGTGGGGTCCTGCCAGGAAAGAAAAGATGGATTTGGTTATACTAAGTCGAAATTCGAAATGGAAATATTAAATAACAAATTTAAAACATTGTCAAAAATGTATAAATTGCTGTTGGAATGGCATTTGAAAGATGAAGAGGTTAAGTCGGTTATGATAAATTGGGCCAAAGACTTTGGTTATAATATACAGCTAAAAGACTGGAGAAATTATGGAAAGAAGGAACAAAATTTACTGCATGTAATGCTTTGAAAGAAAATGTAATGAAAATGATGTATAGGTGGTATATTATACCAGTGAAATTAGCTAAAATGTATAAAATAAAATAAGTAATAAATGTTGGAAATGTAAGGAAAAGGAAGGCACTTTTTATCATCTGTGGTGGGAATGTAAGAAAGTGAAAGGCTTCTGGGAAATGATTTATAATGAGATGAAAAAAATGTTGACATATACATTTATTAAAAAACCAGAAACATTTTTCTTGGTATTGTAGGCACTGACATTAAAAGACAAGATTAAAAAACTGTTTTTATATGCGACGACTGCAGCAAGAGTATTACTGGCACAGAAATGGAAGCAGGAATAACTACTGACGAAAGAGGAATGGCAGATGAAATTGATGAACTACGCAGAATTGAATAAGATGACAGGGAGAATTTGAAACCAGCAGGACCAGAAATTCTTGAAAGACTGGAGAAAATATACGAGTTATCTGAAAGACAATTGTAACCAACTGACTACGCTTGTAGGACTACAAGAAGTTTTGTTAGGAGAACTATTTGCAGAAAAGATTTATGGGGATGGATTTTAAGTTATGGATTATTAAAAGTAATAGTTAGGATAACAAATGTAAGATTAAGAGATGAGGTCTGAAAATTATTAGACGTGGTTGATGGAAGTCTCAGGCTAAAATAGCCAAAATGTTGTATAAGATGTTTGGAAAATATATGTAAAAACTAATAAAAATGTATATTTAAAAGAAAAAAGAAGAAAAAGATGTGGCTCTGTGTTATATGTTATCTGCCTTGTATGGTAAAAATGCTAAAAGATCAGATTGAGCATCAGAAAGTTGGCACTCAGTGAAGGAAAATGTTTTATTTACACCAGGGTTCAAACAATTAAAGGACTCAAAGGGCTGCATAGTCTAACCCAGTGCAATATAGATGCTGTAGCAAAGGAAAATATGCAGCAATGTTCCAATGATTTTTCAAGGTGGTTTTATGAGTGAGGTGGCTGCCTCAGACATCAGATGCTGGAAGCAGTGTGTGCAGTGGCACTGAAGTGCTGGAGGGGGACAAGATTGCTCATGCACCAGAACCTGCCCTGCATCCCATAAGCTAGTTTGCTGCCCTCAGGTGCAGTGGATAATTCTACCCTGACACAAATGCTGAAATGAGATTTAATACTCAGCCCAGTCAACTTGTGGAAGGTGAAGAGTACCATCTTGTCCTTTGCTTCAGACATGTCTTGGGATAACCCTGTTTGAGCTTAATCATTGCATTTTATTGGTTCAATAGCAAATAATAATAATTGGGTGGATCCTAAAAATACATACAGTGGTACCTCAGGTTAAGTACTTAATTTGTTCCGGAAGTCTGTACTTAACCTGAAACTGTTATTAACCTGAAGCACCACTTTAGCTAATGGGGCCTCCTGCTGCCGCCGCGCCGCTGGAGCATGATTTCTGTTCTCATACTGAAGCAAAGTTCTTAACCTGAAGCACTATTTCTGGGTTAGCGGAGTCTGTAACCTGAAGAGTATGTAACCTGAGGTACCACTGTATCTGAAATCTCAAAAGTTAGGGTTAAGAAGTGCATATCAAATCTCTGCTGGGATGTTGTCCCTTCTGCTTGTGGCCAAGGCACTTTCCATTATTAGCTGGGGGCCTTTTCGAAATATTGAACATATGATAGGAGTTTTAAGAAAACTTACAAATTTAATCCAAAGTCACCACTCATTGCTAAAAAGAAAGGCAAAATACATATACACACACTTTCCCAATTCTTGTTAGAGTAACACAGCAGCATCAGAATAGGCTAAATATATATAAATGTGTGCCTCGCTGATTAAAATTGCCCACCACCTATTGTTGAACCAAATTAATCTACCAATTATTTAATCGGTTCTAAGATTTTCCAGTCCAGAAAAAAAACCCCTCCTATTTTCAAAATGCAATTTGGCTGCAAGGTGTGAGGCACATCACAAGTGTGTTTGAATTTGGTTTGTGGTGTATTTTTCCTTTAAGAAAAATGTAGGAAATGCTTGCTACCACAGGTGACAGTTTTTAATTAGCCGTGCCTGGTGGACCTGCTATAGGAATATATGGTTTGCTCTTCTGTCTGGATTCAAATAAACAAATCTCAAGGCTTACAGAAGACTTGGTTGTCTTGATGTCTATCTAACTGCATGTCTAGGCAGCAGATATTATAGGTTTTCTACCAACAGGACAGCAAAGATAAAACTAATAAACTGTAAGGTCAAAATTGTCACCTCTAGCAGTTGGCATATTGTTCTGATGTACATGATGGACCTTTCTGCGCATAAACAAAAGACACAATGATTCTTTAAAACAAAAGAAAAAGACTCACAAGGTTTGCTGCAAGAAGATGGAATAGTCTCCTTTGCTGTTTGATGACATGATCGTGTCACCTTGTTTGTTTCATTTTAAGGGGGGGGGGGAAATGCCTATCATATCCCGCTTGCAGGCAGATTGAAAATTAGATATCCCCTGTCAAGTCCCATCTTTCCATTCACTAGATCCAGTGGCCTTCATAATCATATTATTACTACAATGAACATGTCATAGAATTCAAAGTCCTGCTTTGTGCAGATGGAGTTTTGCACATGAGCAGCTCAGAGAGAAAAAATTGTCCCTTGTAATGTACTACTGCAATTTTACAATTTTAAAAAATGAAAAGTTAAATGTAAAACCAGGCAGGCAACAGAAATTAGTTAAGCAAAAAAGAAACAAGTAACTCATTTTATTCAAGAAATACAGTGTTTAGCTCAACTGGAATATAATTATACCACACAAAGTTTCTCATCCATAACATTTTTCAAAACATGTTAACAGCAGGGTTTTTTTATTCAATTTAAGAATGAAAAAGCAATGTGTCCTGTTAATGTGGCAGAAAATAAGTACTTCTGCAGTGTTCCTATGGTTTAAATGCAACATGCCCTGAGGGTTTCAACGCTTTGCTTTGTTGGGGTGGGGTGGGGGGTGTAGGAAAAGGCCATTCTAGTACACATTTCATATTCATGGATGTTAAAAAATAGATCAGCTGTTCTAACAATAAAGGAAAAATATGTCTTTTTCAGCTTCGTATCTCTGCGAGAGTTTATTGCAAAATCTCTAAGGCATTTAGCATTGAATGTTGTGCGTCCAAAGAAGGGTTCTTTTCATTTCTAGGACTGCAAAACTTTAAAAGATATTTCCAATTCGTTGGCTATGGGGATGGTGCAGCACGCTGTTTTGTATAAAACGATCTCGAAGACTAACATACGGCTCTCCTGGCAGTTTCTGGCTTGTAATGTTCTCAGATTTTGGCAGTGTGTCATGGTGCATCACTGATGAATATCTATCTTGCCTTGGAAGGTTGCTTACTGGAGCATCCTTGACTCAAAATAGACTTTCATCGCACTAGGGTGTTAGATGTGATTTGATCAAACTGTTAATGGAAGGATACTATAGCAAAGGAAGTGTGGGGATTGTAAACTTGATTAAGCCTTCATCTCCTCCATACATTGAGCAAGCGAGGTGGGCATGGAGAATTTTCTGTGTAATTTAATGTGCAATGATTAAATGTTCATAAAGGCTGCAGGTTGCTGGGCTGTGTGCATTATCACAGAGGAAAATCAAATTGCTTTCCTTTGGACTTGCTTTATGAAGAAATGCATGCCAAGCTGTGGCCATGTATTCCAATTCAGCCCTTTGCTTTATACGTGTGTGGAACAACTATCCTGCACACTCAAAGTGATATATATTTGGTGGAAACAGCACACTGAGAATCAGCCTATGGCAAGTATAGGTCAGCAATGCTATAGGCAGGAGTGCAAGTGAGCCATGCTGATACAAAGATTTACTGGTAAGATTGTATATATGTGCCCATGGCCCTCTGTATTTGCATGCAAACCTCAAAAATGTAAACCTAGGACAACCCAGGAAGGACAAACAAAGCTTCCTTTTCAACATTATTTTAGAGAGCAATTTAAAAAGCAGCTTGTATAATTGCATTTTAAGAGTAAAGAACAGGCTGGAATCCTATACATACAGGTGTAAGCCTCATTCAACTCAGTGAGGATTATTAATATTTGCACTGTTGCAGCAAGATGTTAGATGACAAGATGCTGAGCTAGAAAACTGTTGGCCTCACCCACACTGGCAATTCTTCTGTTTGTTGTGTATCAGCTACACGTAACACTAAGCTATTGCACCATAATACGGATTTATCCTTCTGTATTGTCAGGGAACTGCCATCGGAGCCAGAGGAGGAGGGAGGGCTCCAGAGGGATTCCGGAGAGCGTCCCAGGAAGGAGAGAGGCAGCCCATCTTCTGGGGAAGGAAATCAGCGTAGCACCAGTGGAGAAGGGGGGCAAATGGGGGAATCGGCGAGGGGGCTCCATGACTCCTCGCCGGAGACCAGCGGGGAGAGCACGGGTCCTCCGCTGCCCATACCCTCCCTGCGCAGAAGGCTTCTGCACAGGGAGAGTAGGCGGAGACTAGGCGTCAAAGAGCTTCTTTGCTGGAAGAAGTTCAAGAAACGCCCACCGACGGATTCTGCCAGCGATTGAGACAGCCACGGATGAGTGGCTGTCCGGACAGAAAGGGTTCACCCAGGTAACCCAGCCAAGCGTGGCGCCAATTTACGCACAAGCAACCCCTAGAACCATTACATGTATGTTTTCAATTATGGCTGTAAAAAAAAATTGTGATATTTTTTATTGTTAGCTTTTTCGCAAACCTGCTTTGAGTTTTCTTCTACAATCAAGTGGCATATAAGTTTTATGAAATAAGCAGATAAATAATCTTGATCAGCTTCCTGACTGTTTCTCAGAGGCAATTTCCAGACAAGTTTAATATACTAATTTAGTTTGGGATCTTGGTTTCCCTAGAAATTAGTTCACCACCTGTGCCATTTCATAGAATGTGCAGTGCAATCATATGCATGTTTACTGAGAAATACATCCCACAGTGTTCAGTGGGGCTTATTCTGTAGTAATTGTGTGTAGGACTGTAGGCATAAGAACATTCTAACTACATTACTGTATTTTTGGTTTTTATGTAAGCCGCCCAGAGTGGCTGGGGAGGCCCAGCCAGATGGGCGGGGTATAAATAATAAATTATTATTAAATTATATTATTATAGTATCTATTTCTAGGGGGGTATTGCTTACTACTAGTTCAGCACTGGGAAAGTACAGTGAATGGGAAGGTTTTGTCATACTGTCAAAGAAAATATGATGGCATCACCAAAAATTAAATTGCTTGAAAGGAAGGGGAAAAGTTCCTTTTGGGGTATGTGGAAGAGGCAAGTTTTGTCTTTCAAGTTAGAGTTCTGAAAGAGAAAGAACAATGTATTTCACAAAAATGCCCCCATTCTAAACCTATTTTATCTGAAGTCCTATTGATTTTGGCAGACAGAGATAACTTTCAAGGAAGGATTACAGCACAGTTTTAAATCTCCAGTTTATGATTCAGTTGTAATTTCCAAGTCCCAGCAGAGGTGTGTGTGTGTGTGTGTGTGTGTGTGTGCTTCTGACTAGTGAATGATAACAGAAAACTTACTTTACTACATACATAAGGTCAGTAAGTGGGGGGGGGTGCTACTTTTCAGAGGATGCACCTAAACTTCTCACACTCCATCCCCATCACTGCCTCTGCCTGGACCAACTCAAACAGCAACTGTATCTTCAGGATTTCTTTGGCTCCTGCTTTAGTCGCCTAATACTGCACTATTCTGGGTTAGATGCTGAAGATGCATCATTGTGCACCTCTTATGTCATGATGGCTATATCACCTCCAGTATCAGAGGCAATAAGCTTCTCCATACCTGTTTCTTGAGATAATATGTGAGAAAATGCTATTGAGTTCATGTTCTGTTTGTAGGTATAGAGGGGGAAAGAAATTTGTTCAGTTCACATTTTAATGTAAATCTACCTAATCTGCACCTCCTGAACCTATATGCAAACATCTCTGAATTTTGCAATGTAATTTTTAGAGAGAAAATCATGTACAAAATTGCATCCTATTATGCAAAAATGCACATATTAGGAGAAGTGTGTCCAAAAATGTGTATACATTTTTATGGGGACACAAAGTTCAGGTAGATATGGGCAGAACTAAACAAAAGGTTGGAAAGATGAGAAACTGAGAGATTTGCCGATCACCACTTGCTGGCTTCCCATCTGGCTGGCCAATGTGAGAACAGAATGTTAGACTAGATAGGCCTTTGATCTGATCCAGAAAGGTTATTCCACTTGTTTTATCTCTGCCTTCCATTCCTATATTTTCCCATTCTGAGCTCTAGCTCCATATCACATACTTTCTTACTGAAACCATCCCCAGCTTCTTAGCAACAATAATTCCTTCTTTCTTAAAAAGACACAACGGACCTTTCAGATTCTTAATTCCACAGCTGCGTATACTTCTGCTACCTTTCAAGGCTTGTGACACATGATTTATATTTTATTTTCAAGACTGTCCTTGTTAAAAGAAACAAATGGTGAGTGTTGTATCAGTTTGTTTTGTTTCTAGGGGCAGAAACGTAGAGGTAGATGGAATGCATGAATGAACTGATCTGAGGGAATAGCATTAACGGCAATTAAAATGTGTTTTCTCCAGCATTTTATCACGATATGAACAATAGCCCTAATTACAAAATTTCCCTTTCATCAGGACTTTGTGGAGTTGATTGTGGAGCACATGTATCTGCGGCATTTACAAGACGAGGAAAGATATAGGCAGAAACCGCCACACAGATTAGTCCACCAGCCTGTTGGGATACTGCCAGGGAGACAAAGGCCATCACTGCCTCCACGTCGCCTCCGGACGTCCATCGATCTCCCGTAGATACAGTATCAGTCAATTAGCGACACGAGCTTCAGAAATAGCTTGCCACATTCCAGAGCTGGTGCATGCTCTATCAGCAGACTTCGCACAGCGAAAGATGCACTCAGGAGAGCATATTTACAAGTTTATTCAGCGTTGGTCAGAACAAAGAGAAAACATGACTGCCCGCTACGATGTCTCAGGCACACAGAGAGAAACGAAAGCAATAACAAACAGAAACTTCCTGTGAGCAGGAAATGCGTAGGCTGTGACTCACAACAGCCTGTCCCCTTTTTAAGGTGGAACGGAAATATCCTAACACAGCCATCAGCAGAACTGTTTGTATTTTGTTTTTGTGAGCTCTGGCACTTTCCTCAAGCATTACTCAAACACGTAATTCTGTTTCAGATAAGGTCACTGTTCTACATTTCAGCTATGCATACAAAAGTGAAGAAATCCACATTGTGAGGGTGGGGAGAGAGTGGTAAACTATATCCAACCTGAAATTAGGGCTCTGCAGAACATCTGAGTGCTGATCTACACCCTGCATTTTTCCTGTGCAGAAAACAATTCCATGGGGGGGGAGAGTTACACACGTCATTGGTAAGCCACTTACAACAAAGCAAACACTTTAGCTTAGTCTTCACACAAGATGGGCTGTGCATTTCAGGCTGGTATCTAAAGAAGTGTGCATGCACACGAAAGCTCATACCAATAACAAACTTTGTTGGTCTCTAAGCTGCTACTGGAAGGATTTTTTATTATTTTGTTTCGACTACAGCAAACCAACACAGCTACCTACCTGTAACTTTTTCAGGCTGTTTGCTATGTGGGAAAACATTGAGGCCCTTGTTCCTTGGTTCTGAAATCATCTGCAGGGTCTCTCCAAGCCTGCAATCCTATACACATGTAATTGGGAGAAAGGCAGCCACACCAAAATCAATGGGTTTTTTCTAAGTAGACATCCTAGGACTGAACTGCATGGGAGTGCTGGGTTGCTAAGTGATTTTCCTCCTGGTTGTCTCCCAACATTATTTGTGTTTGTATCTTTAGTGAAGATGATGTAACATTTTGGGTGCAACACACGAGGTTTTTATTGCTCTGGAGGGTTGACCTCAGGATTGTGTGTATTCTGTCTTTCTGAAGAGTACTATTCCCTGATGATAGTGCAGATACCTTTGTAAGTAAAGAGAGAAAAGTGGAATCAAGTAACATTAAAGGAGGAAGAAGCAGCCAGAAAATTGAAGGCAATTGTAGCAAGCAACACAGACGAATCGGTAATGAAAGAAGAAATGAAACAAGAGAATTCTGAAGAGAAGCGGGTTTATCAGACTGTTGCCATCTTTGTTAGTTCACTGCTTCCACTTGTCAAATTTACCAAAATGTGCTAGAACAATAACAGAAGGCATCAGACCATTCTGTGCCTATTCAAAAGGATTTGTTAGGCTCAGCAGACAGTAGCAAGTTAAAAAAGGGAAGAAGTAATAACTGTATAGTTAACAAGAATTAGACTGTATGCCAGATCACTGCAATAGCACTCTCACTTGTTGCTGTCTATGGGCAAGATCCAGTGCTCAGGAAGGTTAGGACTGGAATTGTTGTTGTTTGATTGATTAATTTCTTACCTACTCACCCTTCACCATAGGTTTCCAGGGCAAATTTAAAAATACAGCATTAAAACCAATATAAAACAAATTACAGTCAAGAAAATAAGATAAGGCCTAACAATATTTGTCTAGGGTGTCAAAGGCCAGCATACCACAGAAACAACATAATGAGGGTATCAGATGCACTTTCATCTGGAGGGAATTCCACAATTTAGGAGCAGTCACAAAGAATGCCCTCTCTGGGACTGCCACTCTCCAAATTTCTGAGGGTGGGGAAAACTACCAAGATGCTGCCCCCCCCCAGCAGCCAGTCAACACTAGAGCAGTCCTGTAGGAAAGGAGGCAGTATTTCAAGTATCTGGAATATATGTAGTTTAGGACTTTAAACACTGGTCCCCTTGAGTTGGGACCAGGAACAAACTTGAAGTAGGATGCTAAAGCCAAAAATCTTTAAATAAAAACAAGGGGATCAAAAAATGTATTTATTATTTATTTCATAAAAATTATGCACTGCTTTGATTGTTAAAAGAAAGAAAAAAAACCTTCGAAGTGGTATGCCCCCTCGTCAGTGGAGCTAATAGTAACTTCATGAGATGCACCAGGAAAATCAAATTGGGAAAGGGTTCAGCTTTCTCTCTGTGTGTACACACATAGTAGCAGCATTTATCCAAACAAAATGGTAGCATATCCTACCCTTTAAAAAAAGTGCTTAAAAAAAGAGAGTACTTACCCCCTGAATCCCTCTCTGTCTCTGTCTCACTTTTGCAACTGGTCACACCTACCTAGAAGGCTGACTATGGTGGAATTTGGCCCTCAGGCTGAAAAAATGTCCTGTTTCTGTTTTAAACAAGGTGTTGTTGTTGTTTAGTTGTTTAGTCGTGTCCGACTCTTCGTGACCCCATGGACCAGAGCACGCCAGGCACTTCTGTCTTCCACTGTCTCCCGCAGTTTGGTCAGACTCATGTTTGTAGCTTCGAGAACACTGTCCAACCATCTCGTCCTCTGTCGTCCCCTTCTCCTTGTGCCCTCAATGTTTCCCAACATCAGGGTCTTTTCCAGGGAGTCTTCTCTTCTCATGAGGTGGCCAAAGTATTGGAGCCTCAGCTTCACGATCTGTCCTTCCAGTGAGCACTCAGGGCTAATTTCCTTAAGAATGGATGTGTTTGATCTTATTGCAGTCCATGGGACTCTCAAGAGTCTCCTCCAGCACCATAATTCAAAAGCATCAATTCTTCAGCGATTAGCCTTCTTTATGGTCCAGCTCTCACTTCCATACATCACTACTGGGAAAACCATGGCTTTAACGATACAGACCTTTGTTGGCAAGGTGATGTCTCTGCTTTTTAAGATGCTGTCTAGGTTTGTCATTGCTTTTCTCCCAAGACTGTCACCATCTGCAGTGATCATGGAGCCCAAGAAAGTAAAATCTCTCACTGCCTCCATTTCTTCCCCTTCTATTTGCCAGGAGGTGAAGGGCCCAGTGTCCATGATCTTCATTTTTTTGATGTTGAGCTTCAGACCATATTTTGCACTCTCCTCTTTCACCCTCATTAAAAGGTTCTTTAATTCCTCCTCACTTTCTGCCATCAAGGTTGTGTCATCTGCATATCTGAGGTTGTTGATATTTCTTCCGGCAATCTTAATTCCGGCTTGGGATTCATCCAGCCCAGCCTTTCGCATGATGAATTCTGAATATAAGTTAAATAAGCAGGGAGACAATATACAGCCTTGCCGTACTCCTTTCCCAATTTTGAACCAATCAGTTGTTCCATATCCAGTTCTAACTGTAGCTTCTTGTCCCACATATAGATTTCTCAGGAGACAGATGAGGTGATCAGGCACTCCCATTTCTTTAAAAACTTGCCATAGTTTGCTGTGGTCGACACAGTCAAAGGCTTTTGCATAGTCAATGAAGCAGAAGTAGATGTCTTTCTGGAACTCTCTAGCTTTCTCCATAATCCAGCGCATGTTTGCAATTTGGTCTCTTTAAACAAGGTACATATAGATAAATAAGGACCCATTGGTCTTGTTCCCTTACATGTTGTCAGTAGTTTGCTTGTGGGTTATTATCTTCACCCATCTCTGTTGCAGATTTATCATCATGTAATTAACCTGTTGATTGACATTTCTGACTGACGCAGGGAAATAATCTTCTATGCCAAAAGGTCTGAATGAAATATTGTAACATCTCTGCCTCTCAGTGGTGTTTGTAACCTTTGAACAGTTTAATTTGCACAAACAACACCTGCTGATTCCATCAAAAACAGTGCCAAAACAATTTCGAAAGGAAGCTCAGAAAAACACATTTGATTGTGCCATCTTTCAGCGTGTTTGGAACAAGGGACTGGCTGGTGAGAGGTCAATCTATTTTCTGGAATCACAGCAGACCTGAGGCCTGTTCTAGCCTCAGAACACTGGAACTGGCTGTACCTATTTGACTAGTTAATATAAATCCTCTTCACAAGTTCTGAAAGTCAATCTGTGTAGATGCTGCAAGTTTGCAATTGCTGACTTCGCCCCCTTCACTCCTGATCTTCCTGAACTAGGAAGGAAGATCTGAAAGGGAGTTCACACCAAAAGTCATACAAAGCTATTGCTGACTTCACCATGTAGGGGTAGATTCAAAATTGATTGCATCAAATTTTGGGGAAAGTCACAAATCCATGCTTTCCGCCATCCCACTACACACAATGATTTTCAAGTGTTGATGACTTCCAAATTTTCCTCCACAGCAGAGATGGAGAATATTTGACCTTCCAAATTTTGTTGGACCAAAACATCCATCATCTCTGACCTTTGGCCTTGCTGGTTGAAGCTCATGGGAATTGGAGTCCAACAAAAGAACATAAGAAGAGCCTTCGGGATCAGGCCAGCGACCCTTCTAGTCCAACATCCTGTTCTCACAGTTGCCAGCCAGGTGCCTATGGAAAGCCTGCAAGCAGCACTTGAACACAACAACACTCTTCCCTCCTGCACTTATCAGCCGCTAGTACTCAGAAGCATACAGCCTCCAACATATGCATCAGGGTTGATAGCCATTAACATCCTTCATGAATTTGTCTTATGGTCTCTTAAAGCCATCCAAGTTGGCTATCGTTGCCTCTGTAGGACCAAAGGTTTCCCATCCCTGATGTAAAGGAATAAAATTGACACAACAAGTACTGGCAGGAAAATGCTGTGTTTTGATATCAATGAAATTGAAAAATATCAATCTCATTTCACTTTAAGCTTCCTCAGTTATTTACTCCACACATTAAAAGAACATGTAGAAGGGGAAACACACGCTATCACCACTCCCATTGTTACCATTCCTACTGCCCCCTATTGCCTTGCCCCGTGACCCAAACATGTAGAGGTCCTGATCATGTGGTGGAGTCTCTCCATTCAGATCTTTCACCTTCAGATCTTCCATGGATATCTGTAAGAGTGGAGCCAAAGAAGACAATGGCATTGGGGTCAGAACTAGTTCACATGGACAAAATGTTTGAAGGTGGTGTATATTGTTCTTTGTTAGAATTATATTGTCACCCATCAATGAGGTTTCCATGTGCAGCTTACAATAGCATATCTAAACACAATATGCAATTGTAATAGAGAAGGCTTCATACAGATGACATCTCCAATGTTCAGAAAGAATGGAGGCTAAGAAATCATGCCACAGAGAATTTCTTGTGTCAAAAATGTTGTATAAAGCAATGTACAGACTTCTTTAGAAGTTATAGTGTATGAAGGACAGAGATCCTTTCTTCTCAACTAGGCAAGAGAAGAGATGTCTTATTTCCACACAAACACACCCAGGTATTGAAAACAGTAAAAGGAAATTGTGGTTCGAGGACCCGACCCCCGCAATGTGGAAAGAATACACACGGACACGTGATATAAGGTTAATGGGCAAGGAAAGGCCACAACTTTATTGATTACAGCAGTGAAAAGGTATTGGCTTAGGCATTGGATTTGAACAAGTGGGTTTATTCACCAGAAGGTGGAGCCAGTTGATGCCGATCCAACTATAGGCTCACCCCTAATGTCACCGAGGGTCGTGCCATGGCCTCCCGCCAAGCAGGCATCGGACAGAATACACGACCGCCAGATTCCTTTAACGGAATACCCCTAAAGATTGAAGGCATAGGCGATGGCCACACCTAGCTCTTCGACACAGCACAACACATTATTCCAATGCCTAACCTACCCACCAATACCACAAAAAGTTGTGACGATTGCTACGAGGTAGGCGAAAAAACCAAAAAGGCCTAATGCCAAATGGAAAAACTCCTACCAGGCCCCCTAGTCAACCAGGGCGACCAACCTAAGGTCCATAGCAAGGCCAGTGACCCAAGCCCTAACTAAAAGGGAGTGGAGGGTGGGTGACTCGTGGTGAGAGGACGAAGAATGAGGCCGGGCGAAGGCTGCCGCCACAGCAAAAGGCTGCTGAACACGCCCCCCTGAGGCACCTGGTTGGATGCCTGCTGGGGGGCGTGGGCGACAGCCAGGTGAGGTGATGGCAGGGGGCTAATGCCCCCTGCTAGGGGCGGTGCTCGGGCTCCCGCCCACAACCACTCCCCTCTCTTGCAGGGAGGAGAGTCTTTGTGGTTCGAGGACCCGACCCCCGCAATGTGGAAAGAATACACACGGACACGTGATATAAGGTTAATGGGCAAGGAAAGGCCACAACTTTATTGATTACAGCAGTGAAAAGGTATTGGCTTAGGCATTGGATTTGAACAAGTGGGTTTATTCACCAGAAGGTGGAGCCAGTTGATGCCGATCCAACTATAGGCTCACCCCTAATGTCACCGAGGGTCGTGCCATGGCCTCCCGCCAAGCAGGCATCGGACAGAATACACGACCGCCAGATTCCTTTAACGGAATACCCCTAAAGATTGAAGGCATAGGCGATGGCCACACCTAGCTCTTCGACACAGCACAACACATTATTCCAATGCCTAACCGCCACCCGAGCCGCAAGGCTCGCCGCCAATACCCTCACAGCTGTAACCAATCCCGGATGCTATAAATGACGCTATCTAACCAGATGTCGTTCCCCAGGTCTGATAGATGCACCCCGTCATTCCGATATAAGGCGTGCTCGCCGATACGGATACGGTCGTGATAAATGACTCGGCCATACATGAAGCGCACCCAACGGGCAACTGCCCGATTTACGAGTTTCCTGGTTTTTTCAATGGCCATACAGCTACGCGCTCCGCGCCA
Organism: Podarcis cretensis; assembly: GCF_951804945.1. Lineage (NCBI taxonomy): Eukaryota > Metazoa > Chordata > Lepidosauria > Squamata > Lacertidae > Podarcis > Podarcis cretensis. The sequence continues at coordinate 28,690,604 of NC_137178.1, forward strand.
AAAAGTCCTCTTCAGCATAGAAGACCAGAACACTGTCGTTCTGGGACATAAAGTAGCGAACGCATCCAAGTCACTTTTCATGCTCGCTAGCAAGTCCACACTTCTCCTACTAGTCAAGTCATTCTCTCCTAATTGGATGACCAGGATATCGGGAGGGCCGAACGCGGCTACTTTCTCCCACAACAACGGCTTAAGCTCGACCCAGCGCATGCCTCTTCTCGAGAACCAGGAAACTCGAACTCCAGGTGGTAAACCAAGGTTAGGCGCAAGGCCGCGGCTGGCCGCCCGAACGCGGGCCCAATGGACTATACTGTGGCCGCAAAACCACACGTGTCGCCTGAACACAGCTGAGGGTGAAAGGAGAGAGAAAACCGGTAAGTAAGAGGACAACAGGGGGAGCACTCTAACGTATATAGCTTTTGTATGCATTGGATTTCCACCGGCCCATTTCCTTTATCCTATCCGTGGGCAGGCCCAAGTGGGCAGCTGTTGTTGCGGCACCGATCCTGAATGAATGCGCCGCATATTCTCGGGGAGATAGGCCACACTCCTCAATAGCTTTGCGGAGTACCCTGGTGAACTGGTGCCTCAACAATGGAGACCCATCCTCGTGCAACAGGAGCGGACCGGGGCCGGGTGGTCTAAGGTAAAGGTACCGCCTAGTGTCCTTTACCGGGCATGGGCCCTGTTGCGCTGATGCTGTCAGCTTAACCAGAACCCCTTTCCCAGCCTGATCTGTTTTGGACTGGCGTATCCTGACCATCAAAGCCGACTCAGACAACTGCACGTCCTCCATAAGAAGGCCGCGCGTAGAACCCCTCGCGCTAGCTTCCACTACAACCTCGCCAACCCTCAAAGCGCCAAAAAAGGCAATGGCGTACGCCGCGGAAAAGAGGCGGGCCTCAAACTTGCTCCAGCAAATTGACCTAAGCTTCAAGCGTATTTGAGATAGCAACCCATAAGAAATTGGCTTGCGGCCCTCGGTCCTAGGGGGTTGTGACCTGCTCCAACCTTCAATAGCTCTACAGATAAGAAAGTCACTACACGGGTCGGAAGAAAAGGTGGCTTTAGAAAAGAAGCTGATTGCTGCTACATGTATCTTTAAGGTTTTGGGAGCGCGTCCCAAATCATCAAGGTGGGAAAGGTACTGAAGGACATTGTCGGTGGTGGGTGGAACATTATGTGAAAGCCCAGATATCCCAAACCTGAAACCCAGGAAATCGCACCAGGCCTTCTTGTAAGACCTGAGAGTTGATGGAGCGAGAGACGTTAATACTCCCTGAATCACTTTGCGTCTCCAACGTTCCACAGGTGCTCCGGAAAGGGTTCGGGCAACGGTTGTGCACCAGGAGCTAGTGACCGGAAGCGAGACATCTGAAAGCGAGACAAGGCGTCGGCTATATCATTACTGGCCCCAGGAATAAATTTGGCTGAGAATATTATGTTGTACTCAAGGCACCGGAGAACGAAGGCCCGCAGAAGGGAGGAGACCCTCTCAGACCGAGATGACTGCCTGGCTAGTATGTTCACCACTGCCAAGTTGTCGGTCCTGAAGCATACGCGGCGATTACAGAACTCCTCTGTCCAGATGTGAACGGCCACGACTATGGGAAAAAACTCAAGAAAGGTGAGATCCCGTGTGATGGCCTGCCCCTGCCATCCCGATGGCCAACGTTGTGCGCACCAACAACCCCTGAAGTACAAGCCGAAGCCTAAAGACCCTGCTGCGTCTGATTGTACCTGGAAGTCTGAATACAAATTTAAAACATCCTGCCATAGAGATACCCCATTATACCTCTCCAAAAATGTCATCCACACCTCCAGATCGGCCTTAACCGACTTGGGAAGACGTACCCTGTGATGCGGGTGTCTGAGACCAACTGACAGCCTGGCTAGACGGGCGCAGAAGGGGCGACCAGGGGAAACTACCCTGCACGCGAAGTTAAAATGGCCCAATAGGGATTGGATTTGTCTAAGCGTGATTTTCTTCAGCCTCAGGGTATCTCGAATTGTGTCTTTAAGGGCATCAATCTTTTCAACGGGTAGGCGGGATGACTGGGCCATTGTATCTAATTCGATGCCCACCACGAGTCAGGATAGTCTCCCATCTGTGCCTAGCAGCGATGACCACGTGGATCCAGCTTAGAAGAGGAACTTTAACAGAGAAGTTTTTACCTTTCCTCTTCTGCCTTTTCGGCTGCTTTCTGCTGTTTTCCCCCTCTACGATCGTTGCATCTGCGAGGGATACGTTTCAGCTATTAGGGCTATTTGCGTAATTTGGGGCTTGCTTTCCTTAGCTTCCTTTGGAGGAGTGCTTGGGGTTGATTTGCTTTCTCTGATCTCCTTCTACATCGTCACTTCCCTTAAAATTGATTTGAGCTTAACCCTTTGTTTGGGTGTTTTTCATGCTTGCCTTGCTTAATTTGCTTTGCTTATTGGAGTGTCTGAGTGATTGCGGAAACGATTGTTTTGAATCAGCTGGAGTGTGTTCTGAGGCTGTGTGTGGGTAGATTTGCGTTTTAAATCAGTTCGAGTGTGTTCTGTGACTGAGTGTGGGTAGATTTCCGTTTTAAATCAGCTGGAGTGTATTCTGGGACTGAGTCTGGGTAGATTTGCTTTGCTTAATCGGGCGTTTGAGTGATTGCAGAAACTATCATCTTTAAATCTGCTGGAGTGTGTTCTAAGTCTGGGTCCGGGTACATTTGGAATCCGGGGGGACTTCCTGTGTAGCAAAAAGTTGTTTCTTCAAAGCTGGTTAAGTGCTGCAAGAATAGCTGATAGTAACACGAAAAGCAAAACCTGACTGCTTCCTTCACAGAGCAGCTTTGCTCACAGAGATCACCAAGCACTTTCAAGAAGAGAAACTGGCCTTGATGGATGAGCCCCTCAATTTATTTCTTTAAAAAAAGCTGCTTGCCTTGCAGCTAGAGCCACATTAATTGCTCAAACATAGATGAAACGATAAATCCCCCACTGAACAGATAATGTGAGTAATTATATTGCTAAGCCCCTCAAATGGTGACAAAATTATTTTAAAAACATTCTTCTCTTTGAAGCTACAGTCATGCTGATTGCAAGGAAAATCTGGAAGGAAAAAATGGGGATCTGTGAGAAAACAGCTCTTGAAAAAACAGAAATCCTAACCATACATACTCAGAAGTCCTACTGAATTCAATAAATACTCCCAGGTAAGTGGAGTTAGGATTGCATCTTAACTCTGCAATTCTAGCTATATTTACCTGGGAGTTAGTGATCTTTAACTCAGTGTGTTTTCCTGCTGAGGAGACATGTATAGACTGCACTGTACAGTACAATCCTCTGAATATTCACTGCATTTAATGGAGCTTACGGTACTTCCAGGTAAATTTGCACTTTAAATTTGTCACATAATTGCCTATACATACATATGTGTTTATGTCATTTATTTATTTGTTTCAGAATTTGTATGTCACCTTTCAGAGTAGACCCTCTCACCATAGCTCACATCAAAATAGAGCATAAAAATTATGCTGCGTCATATACCAATAAGCTGGTCCTAGCTTGCAGGCCAATGATTCATGAACCCTGCCATAAAACAATTAAAAACAAGCAGAGCAGACTAACATAGCCAGCTTCAAAATGTTTGGGCAAATAAATAAGTTTTTACCTGGTCCCACTAAGTGGTATTCAACTAACTTTTACTCACTGAAATTAATGGACCTAACGTAGTCATGCTAATTAATTTCAATCCGTCTACTTAGTTTTCAATTGCCTTTTGTTGACCTTTCTCTGTAAAAACTCATTTTCTGGATAACCCCTGATTCCATCTCTATTTCTCCACCTAGAATACCTTACAAGGGCACCCTATTATCTAAACTAAAGTGCATAAAGCTACACATCTCGTGCTCATGTATAATTTGGTAAACATGCTAATTTCTATGCTATCTCTATGAGGCTGACAGGCCTGTCAGCATCGGCCTTGAGCCAGTGCCACGGACTGGACTCATCCACTTCAGCCCCGACTGGGCTAGGTGAGCTGGGGTAGCACTTCCAGAGACCACCTTCTGCACAAGAACAGGTCAAAGTGCTGTGGACTCACAGCTTAGAGTTGTGAGCACCGGATTCACTTCCACAAGAAGACAGTCATTGCACAGCAGAGTATAGCAGAGTATAGCAGAGCATAAACTACTCGGAGAGCAGCTCTGTAGAATATCTTCTTTATTCTATCTACAACTATTATACACAACTATATACAGAGCTAAATGAAGTCTAAGCATAAATGAATGTTGCACTGCACTGAGTGTCTGCAGCTGCTCTTAGCAGCAACCTTATCTATACAAAACAAAATAAAAGAAAAAAATTCCTTCCAGTAGCACCTTAAGACCAACTAAGTTAGTTCTAGGTATGAGCTTTCATGTGCATGCACACTTCTTCAGATACCAAGTGTGCATGCACACGAAAGCTCATACCTAGAACTAACTTAGTTGGTCTTTAAGGTGCTACTGGAAGGAATTTTTTTCTTTTATTTTGTTTTGACTATGGCAGACCAACACGGCTACCTATCTGTAACTTATCTATACACACGATCTCTAACACGCAGTCTTTCTCTCTCTCCGTCACTGACTGACTCTTTGATGTGGTGCTGGAGCAGAATAAGTAGAGAGCAGAACACCACCCCTCCTCTCTGGAAAATCACCAGACTCATCAGGAGATTCTTGGATATGGGAGGGGTGAAATCTCCTCAAGGCCTGTCCTCCAGCAGAATAGGGCTGCATTTGAGCTAAATTCCTCCAGTCATGCATGTTCTGGAAGGGCCTGTTCCCTGGTCACAAAAAAGTAGTTTTCCAATGTGTAAAGAGATATGTAGCCCAAGCAAGCATGGCAGCAATACTGAAAAGGAAACAATAAGGTTTTGTGGAAATGCTGCTTAGAGTAGAAGAGGCAGTGTTTAGACCAGCTTGAAAAAGAGCGGAACAGTTTTTCATTATAAGATAGATCATGGAGATGTACCAAGAAAGCAACAATATTGTTTTGACTGTCAAAGTTTTGGAACACAGGAGCATTTATTAGTAAGCATCCTCTCTAGAAAATAGATAAAAAGATTTTGAAGAAGATGACACAAGTGGATTAATCTGAAGAGGTGCTCAAGCTGAGGTGGATCTGAGTATGATTGCAGAATGAAGAGGAAATGCTAATTTTTTTAAAATTTATCTATTGGATCAAAAATATGACTAGGAGCCATAATGGCCATTGAAAGAACTGCAAAACTGGGGGCATTCTTTATGGAAGAATTGCATATAATCATAGGTTATGAGAGGATACTGAGATCATAGCAGTGGTCATGAAAGAGGTACTGAGAACAGGCAATAAGAGGAAGCAGCAAATTCAGAGCAAAGGTCACTGCAGAGAGTGGGAGATGATTAGAGGAAGAAATAAAGAGCAAAGCTGGAAGCAAAGGTCTAAAAGAGATAGAGAAAAACGTGTCTTTTGCAGGCCAGTTGTGAATATGATGCAGATGAAAGGTGATCAGGACAAAAGAAAACATGATCTGAAAGGTTAGAAGTATTTAGAAGAGGATTAAAGCTAAGCATCTTAGTGATGTCAGTTTCCTTGTATGTGTCAGTACTGTGCCTTAGATGAATCGTTTTAATTAACACAGACTTCTGAGGCTTTTTGTTATCATTTCTTCAGAGAGCTAAAAAAAAATAGAAAATGAAAAGTCAACTAGGACAGAAGATTATAATACTGTTGTGAAGTTTGTTGCAGTGTACCAAGAGGGCCTAGACATTCAAGACTCAACCATGAAGCAGTGCATGGTCCATCTGCATATCCCATCGTGCCATACAGACCCAGAAGGGGATGACGAGGAGAACAGGATATATTTCCCATATATTGCAAGAAGTGAGAAAGAAGATAAAGCAGGCAAGAGATAAAAAAGGTATGAGCCTGGTCCATTGCATTATTCTTCTGATGAGCTCCTTTACAAGGAATGCTGGTATTTAAACACAATAAATGAATAGGTAAATAAATAAATAAAATGACGGAAAGAAATCAGATTTCCTGGTTGCATTATTTCAGAAATACTTGAGGTCATCTTGAGCACCACTGATTTTTATTGGACTAACCCTTTGCAAACCTACCTCTAAGCAAGTATCATAGAACTTAATGGGACTTACGTACTTCTGAGTAGAGATATATATATATAGTTGTACCTTGGTTTAAGAACAGCCCTGTTTACGAATGATTCGGTTTACAAACTCTGCAAAACCGGAAGTAGTGTCCCGGTTTGCGAACTTCACCTCAGTCTAAGAACGGGGCACTGGTGGCGGGAGGCCTCATTAGGGGAAGCATGCCTTGGTTTAAAAACGGACGTCCGGAACAGATTAAGTTCATAAACCGAGGTACTGCTGTACGCACATAGGCTTCTGCTGCATCTGAATGAATTCAACGCTGGTTCTTTCAGCTCCCATTACACATTACTCATGTGACTACTTTAGAGTTTGGTTAATCCAGCAGGACTTTTTCTTATGTTCTTCTAATTCACTTCAAGACTTTGGAGCCATCTGATGAGAAATATTCAACATACTGAAAGTTCAGCATGGCTATGCCTCACTCTCCACTCCTCAAAGGTGTCGGTGAGGAAGCAGTGTTTCTTTCCCCATAAGAAACCTGACTTTATTTGCACACAGTTCTTCCTTCTAGGCCCAATCCCAGTTTGTATGCATTGAGCCTTCTTTAAAATGTATGAATAAATTTGGTCTATTGTTTAACAACCTGCCTTAATACATTTTACACAGGCAAAATACAAAAAAAGGAGAGACAAAACTGCATAAGAGAGCACTTGCTGTTACCCAGAGAACACATCTAACTCTGTCTAACGGTCACCATAACAACATAGTGCACTTCATTTAACAAAATCAGATATCATATTTGTTGCAATTGCTCCAAATTGGATAGCTTTATAGGTTACAAACTTGAATGTATCACTTTTAAAAATAATAAATGCACCAATCACCTGTTCAGAAGGAAGGAGAAGGAGGAAGAGATGAGGTGTTGCCCTAGTTTATTGTACAGTTTATGGTTATTGATCAGAGATTGGATTATTGGAGCTGTCAAACAACATGAGGACACCAAGTTGGCTACCCTTGTCTTATAAGTTCAGTTACTCATTTGTTATTAATATTATTATTTATTTAAAGAAGGCCTCACAAATGCAGACTCAGCAGCTTGACTAAAGAGAGGCATCCTGCTACATCACAGTGGGTTCAGTTCTTCAGCCAGCCAGGAACAGGCATGTGACAACCTGTATCTTTGCATCTACGACCCTTTGGCAGCTAAGGTAAGACTTAGCTGGATTGGAGCTCTGGATCGTCACTGTTCTTTTGAGGGGCCAGGGTTTAGGAACCTGTTGTGGCTCTCCAGATGTTGTTGGACTCAAACTCCAACCAGCATGATCACTGAGCAGGGATGGTGAGTGTGCGTAACTAGCAATACCAGGAGATTAGTTCTAATGGTAAAAAATCAGAATCTAATTGTATGAAAAAAAGAAAAAGAAACCAGCAGGTTTTCAAAGGAGATACACCAAGTGAAAAGGGCTAAATACCGATGGACTTGCTCCCTGAGTTTCAATAAAAAAGGAAAGGAAGGAAGGAAGGGGAAGACGCTTCAGGTCTTATTAGAAACTGGAGTCTTAATTCTCTTCAAAATTGACTCCAAGCTTCAGTGAGTAAAGAGAAATCCTTAATTAATCACCTTCAGATTAATAAGCCCCTGTTAAGGGTTTTATATCTAGTGAGGTATTTAAGGATAATATAGATTGACCGGCTAATTCTTGCTAAATGATGTACATGTGTTAATGATGCAGTAAAGTTCCCCAACAGCCAGAGTATGGCTATTGCTGTCTGATTCTTTGATAAAGGTGAGATATGGAGGCTTGCTTTGGGACAAATACAGACCCATCAATATATGTGATGCTACTTTAAAAGATTTATATCGGATTTCTTCTAGGGCAATAAGACTGGAAAGAGAGGCTGTTGTTATGAACTGCATTCCACTGTAGATAAATAGCATTTCTTCTTTTGTTTTCTGCTCTGTCAAAATTTAGATCGTGGGCTCCAGTCTTTTCCTATTAAACTCTTTAAAGCACTATGCATGTAGCCCGCACTGTATAAATTAAAAAATAATAACCTCAGCTGGCTAACTGAGGGCAAACAAAGGGCTTGTTTGCATTGCAATTTATTTTGTCTCTGTCTCACGCAACTTTGGTTATAAATGTTCACAGTTCATTTGAATCTGCTTCTCTAATATTTTCCAGGTGTTTCCAGTTGCAACTGGCATGGAAGTGGGAAGTGCTGACAAAGAAGGGGGAAAGAGCTTGCACAATTGCAGCCCACTGCCACTAGAGGGGAAACAAGGTGGGTGTGGGTCACATGCTGCAGAAAGCATTTACTGACGACATCATCACTCAGTGCCTTTGGAATCTAACCAATTCTAAGCTATTAATTGATAGGGTTGCCATATTTCTAGAAGTAAAATTCAGGGCACAAAAGTTGTTGAGCTATATTTTCACCTGTTAAATCCCAGACATGTATGGCAACTCTATTACCAGAAGATTCTGGACAAACATTAAGCATAAATTGTCTTTGCACTGTATAGACTTGACTTGCTCCCTCTCATCAGCTACATTTAGTGCTATTTTTCTAGAAAAAGAGGTGCCGAAACTCACCACGAACATCTCCCTTGTTCTCTTTTAATGGCAAAGGCAGCCACCTGAGAGGTGCTAGTTTCAACACTGAGGCAATGTGTATTTAGCATAAAAATGCTAAATAAACATTTAATTTTCCAGATGGAAAACAGGAAAAGACTTCACTTGCTGGGGGTCAATGATTTCACCTACTGAAGTGGTTTGCTTTTAACAGCGGTAACACAATCATAGACTACCAAAGCAATGGAAATGTGTCATTTCACTTTTAATTTGTATACAGCCTTTCTACGTTATTCGACACAAGATGAGGCATCATTGTCAAAGTGTGAAGATGAGCTATTCCTTGTGTTGCATTAGGTTTCTTACATCTGACCGCATATGTCATTGCCTTATCACATAATAGCAGAGAAGCTTGTAGTCTGGAGGGTATCAGGGAGTTTTAAGTGAGGTTTGGGATGATTATTATTTGGGATTGCTTTATCTTTGAAGGTCCAAGATTGTGATACCATTGTTTTAACTTAGTGCCTTCTCACCAAAATATATTTCCCCCTAAGCATGCATTTTCTCACTTTAATGTCATCACAAATATGTACCAAAAACCTATCTACATCTCAAAAGTAAATGATGGATGAATCTACTTTTCATGTATTATGTCCCTACATATCCACATTTCTAGTGAGCCGCACATTGTAAACATAAGATGAAAAGATATTTATTTTCTGGAAATATTTGTAGGTCTTTTATGTTCTGGGGAAAGTAGCAAGACCTGTTGTTGGGTTTTTTTTAAAAAAAAAAAACCCAATAACTTCCTTCCTAGCACATTTTCTATTTTACAGTAAATTGTGCTCAGGTCTTCTACTTATGTGGAAATAATGCCAAACTGCAAGAGGACTATCACTAACTTTGTGGCTGTTTCTTTTTTTGTTTGTTTTTTACAGGGGTCACCTCATGATTACCCTTGATTTTTAAAACATGCTTCTTATGGCAGTTTAAAAAATAACAGACTTATGAAATGGCATGTGACAATCAGTTGTGAAAGGAATCCATCCATTCAACATAAAAATGAATGAATTTCAATCCAGTATAAATATCTGAGGACATGTCCAACATAGCACTAAATTCAAGCGTTGTTCTGCTAGTGGGTCATCTTGCACAAGTAGACCTTTTAGGGAAGGGTCATAGCTCAGTGGCCGAGCACCTGCTTTTCATACAAAAAATCCCCTGGTTCAGTCTTCATAATATCCATGCCTAAATTCCTGAGGAATCACTGCTAGTCAATGCAGACCAGGGTTTCCCAAACTTGGGTCTCCAGTTGCTGTTGGACTACAGCTACCTTCATCTCTAGCTAGCAGGGCCATGCGTGCAAATGGGTCAGAGGAATCGCACAGACCTGATCCTTAATGAAAAGGGCCTCTGCTAATACAACAGTACATATGTAGGGCTTTTCCATAATACCACTGGGAAACCTGAAAAAAGCAGGATTTCAAATTGTGTGGAGAGGGGTGCACTCAAAGTCTCTTTTCCGATCTTAATATTGAATGCATGGAGTTTGAATGTATGCAGTCCATCCATGCTTCATATTTCTCTCAATAATGATGGATACTCTGGAAAAGCATCGTTCCTGACTGAGGAGAGGGAGATCCAGTTGCATGAACAAACCTTGAAATCAGTGGCGTAGCGTGGGGGGTGCAGGGGGGCCGGCCGCACCGGGCGCCACATCTGGGGGTTAGGGTTAGGGGTAGGGTTAGGGGGCGCAAATCCACGGGTTAGGGGGCGCCAATTACTTGCCTTGTCCCGGGTGCTGACAACCCACGCTACACCACTGCTTGAAATTAATTGGCATAAGTCAAGGTTAGAACACACTACACATTCTATTGCCCTACACAATCTGAAGGGGGCTTTGGGATGTTGAATGCATCAAGTGAGGAATTTGAATGTGTGATCTGGTCCTAATTTGGGTCCAATTCACATGTTGCTGCATCATTAATGCACAAATCAAGCCTGAATATGCTTGCATTTTAAATACAGATTCTTGAGATTAAAAGTGAGACTTGCCAACTTCAAAGTGTGTGGGACAAAGTCTCATCTAATATGTAGGACATTCCCCTACCTTTCAACTGATATGTTAGCATTCAAGCTTTACTTTGTAACATTTAGAATCCCATATCTTTTTGTATCTTTAATGGGAATTTACATATTCAATTAGGCCCAAGGATAGACCATGGAAATCTGCAGCCTGCATGTGGCTATCTGAATACTGATTACATTTGTTTCTAAGGATGAGCCAAACCAGGCCTAATCAGTATGCAAGTGCCACTCAGGAGACAGATTGGAGAGTCAATGGAATCAAAAAGGCTTAATCCTCCAACACCGACCAACATTAGTGAGCACTACTGGGATTATGGGGAGGGTAGAGAAATGCATGCAGGAGAAGCAAAGCAATAGTGTTTAATTGCTTCGAGAAACTCTGCAGGGTATGTTCTTTCAGAGAGCAAAATCTTCTTGACAATCTAGTGACAGCAATTGGGCATTCCTGTGCTTAGTCACTTTCCAAGAAGACCTGGGTACTGACCTCAAGCAGATGTTACCCTCGCAACAGATGAGACAGTTCTTCTGCAATAAATAAATAGCTGTCCAATTTCCCTTCCTCGTGGCCATATTCAAGTTAAATAAGTTTAGGTTTATTCCCAGCTACTCCAGGGTTCAAGAAAATAGTAATATTTATTCATACGTACATACATACATACCCCACCCATCCGTCTGGGTTTCCCCAGCTACTCTGGGCAGCTCCCAACAGATTAAAAACAGAATAAAACATCAAACATTAAAAACTTCCCTAAACAGGGCTGTCTTCAGATGTCTTCTAAAAGTCAGATAGTTGTTTATTTCCTTGAGATGTGATGGGAGGGCGTTCCACAGGGTGGGCGCCACCACTGAGAAGGCCCTCTGCCTGCTTCCTCCATAAATGAAAAAACAGACTGGTTATGGCAGGTGTTGTAACAGGGGGATTCAGATGTTGCTGAACTACAAGTCCCACCATGCTTTGCTTGATAGGGCTGATAGGAGTTGCAGTTCAGCAGCATATGGAGACCAAAGGTTCTCCCTGCCTGGGTTAGGGTATTTACCGGTATTTCATAGTGAGAAATTCTGCTCTGCTACCAGCCCAGAAGTACAATTTTACACATTCAAGAGGAGATCAGTAAGAGCAGTTAATCTTCAAGAATTAGGGTATAAATTTCTCATAAAATAAAATTAATCATCTGGAAATTTCCTACAGGACTAATGTTTGGGACTGGAATCCCATGACCCCAATCAGCACCACCTAACAGTTATGCCTACAGAGCTGTAAAAAGCCAACAGAGACCACTGCAATAGTTTGTGACCCTCTGTTGGTTTGCAATGAGCACTGCTTCTGTTCAGCTACAGTTTGGCTTCCACTGAAACAATTGCACTATTTGCTATGGCCAAGACTTAACATCATTCATTATGTAATCAGTTATGTATTTAAATTAGATGCATTTCAGTGAAAGGGAAACACCAAAAGCAATGCAGAAAATAATGTATTTAGTTATGTAAGATTAGTGGACTAAAAAGTAAATAAAACCATCAATAGTGAATACTGTACTGTTCCTATTTGCTTGCCTGATTTCCATTCCTGGCTTTCAGCAAACATGCAAATTGTGGCAATTCCCACTCTCATTTCTGTTTCCGACACAATTCTCTGACATTGTTTCCAATGTTTTCTGTTACAGATAGAAACTGGAATTTGGGACTGTGTTGGAACATGGAAGTGTCAAGATGATAAATCAAATTAGTCAGCATTCTTTTAAAAAACAGGTTTATAAAGCTAAGCTCAATACACTTAAAAAAATTTTTTTTTAAATTATTTGTATATTGTCCACTCAAACAAAATATTAAGGTGGTGCACAATGTAAAACACCATGAAACAGTACAAAAGTATCACCAAAATGATGAGCTCATCTATATAAAAAAATAAGCACAGGAAAGACAAAGACTTTGATTCCTGGAGGTTACAAATCTATTTAATGATGTATGTTCGCTAAGGAGCCACGCACTGATTACATGCTGTGTGATCAGCTGCCCATGATAGCAAGCTCAAAACATTCAGTCAGTATGAACTGTAGATACAAAAAGAATAGCCAGAGATAATTTGAGACAAGCTTCTGTATACTCAGTGGAAAGCAAATGCACATCTTTGAATAACAAAAGCAGCAACAGAAGCAGCATCTTTGACCATAGTCCAAATTATATTTTTTAAAAAAGAAGAAAGCAAAACAGATCACCAAAGTAATTACTTGGGCAAGAATGTGGGAAATAATCATAGAGCACACATAACAGACAGGCAAATGAATGTTCTTCCTGCAATTGGAATGCATTAGTTTTCTGTGTCCCAAGACGCACTACATAATAATTTATTATTGTATTTAATTGATTTCCATTGAATACCACTGCAATGTCACTTTTTCAGGCAACAAGAATGCCTGTTTGGAATCAATACCCAAAAAACTCCCAAAGCAATTATTTCAAGGAAATTGAGGCCTGGCTGAAAATGAATGGGAAGCGGGAGGAAAAGAGAAAGGAAGTATTAGTTGAACAAGTTGTCTTTCTGCTTTATGTAAAAGTAGTCTATGCATTGTGAGAAAATGACTATGCCTAAAGCATCCATTTGCCTAAGTGAGATGCTTAGTTTATTACCAATAAAACTAGCCTAACATTGCTGTGAATAGTTTAATTCTGTGCATAAGAGCATCAGGGCTGCCCTGCCCACTGGCGGAGGAACGGGGGGGAGCACAACGCCCCCGGCACCATTGGTGAGGGGCGTACCACTGCGGCCACCCCCCCCAGACATGTGTCGTGCATACCCCCCACTGCACTGGGTGCCACGCCCCCACAGGAGTCACGTCATGCCCCTAGGACACATGCCATGCCCCCACGGGTGGTGCGCCACGCCCCGGAACACACACCACACCCCCGCGGGCGATGTGACACACCCCCAGGACACGCGCCAGCCACGCTCACACCTACTCTCTGCCCCCAGTGCCGGAGCATGCAGCTTCACCACTGGCCCTGCCAGTTCAGAACGAAGTCCCATCTAGTTCCGCATCCTGTTCTACAGTGGCCTACAAACGCTTGTAAGAAACCTCAAGCAGGATCCAAGTAAAATTTATTGAGGAAATGCACAGTGGTAAGTTCCACTCAGTAGTAACTTCCACTGTGTTCAATGGAGCTTTCTCCCTAGTAAGTGTATTTAGAATTTTAGCCACAGTGTTTACGTTGCTTTTGTGAGCAGATCCTCCTCTGGTGCAACAAGAGAGAATTGGGTCACTCGCAGGCATCCCTCTTGACAATCCCGAAATTCTGTGACAAATCCCAAATATCTTGATACTGTTACATGCCACCCCAATTTCTGTGAGTGGTACAAGATTCCAGGGGTTCCAGGCAGGGTTGAGTTTCCATTGTGAGGATTGAGGCACAGCAGAAGTTAGTGTCTTTAAGAAATATGGTTTATTAAAACATATTTACACTTGGAAGTCTGCAATGGAGGAGGCGCAGAACATTATACCCAAAGAGTGTTTCTCATCCATCTCTTAGCTTAGTCCAGTGGTGCCTTGAATGATGGGCACGGGTGCCACGGTCAACACTGGCCTCTGTCTCTCTTTCCTTCTCTGATGCCCTCTCGCGTGTCTGCTTCCCAGAGGCTTGTGCAGCTGTTTGTTGCAGCAGCCCTGGCTCCAAGCTCCCCAGGCGAATGGTGCCTGGGGGTGCTGGTTACCAGGAGCCAAGACGGCCTCAGAGCCTTAGTCAGTCATGGCTCCTGGTCTCTTAGTTCAGCTTCATCCAGCCAGTGGCGCATGGAGTTCTGGTCTGCCTAGCAGCTCATGGTGCCTAGCCTTTGTTCTCCTACTTTTTCACAGCACACCCATAGATTTTCATCACCCCCTCCCCCTTCACCATAGCCACTTGCCAATTCTCCTGTCTCTGTCCACTCCTCAGGGCGGGGGCAAGGCAGTTCTTTTGCATTGTCAATAGCCCTTAATGACACTCCATTGTTTCTTAGTGGCTCTGCACTTAGCCAACTGGTTTGCATGGACCAGGCACCCTGAAACTCAGCCCTCCAAGTGTTTTGGGACTACAATTCCCATCATCCTGACCACTGGTCCTGTTAGCTAGGGATGATGGGAGTTGTAGTCCCAAAACATCTGGAGGTCCGAGTTTGGGAATGCCTGGCATAGACCAACCCCAGGAATTCCTCTACATAGCACCACGTGTAGAATCATAGAATCACAGGTGTAGATTTGGAAGGGACCATGAGTATCATCTAGTCCAACTCCCTACAATGCAGGATTATGCAGCTGCTCAATACGGGGATCAAACCTGCAACCTTGGCGTTATCAGCACCACATTCTAACCAACTGAGCTATCCAGGCTAGCTCAGTGTTACCCACACTGACTGACAGTGGTTTTCTAGGATTTCAGACAGGAGGTCATTTCCCCGCTGTACCTGGAGATGCCATTGGAGATTGAACCTGGGACCTTCTGCAGACCATGGGTTAAGGGGCACAACAGTCACTTTGCCCTAGGTGCTGGCAACCCATGCTATGCCACTGCTTCTCTGCATTGGAGATTATCTGAAATTAGCAGGGTGGGTAGTCCTGATCCCCATTAAGCCACTAGTGGTAGGAGAGCTTTGCCCCTCATTGTGGTTTCAATCTGGATCAGAGGGCCTGCTTACAGAAAAGCTAGGACAATACACTATTTCAAAAGTCTTTGAGATGTGTATCCAACCGACTGGTACCTTTGTACCTGGACGTACAAGATCCATATAGGATACAAGTGGACATCCAGGCTGCAAAACTACATCGTCTGAGAGTGTAGAATTCTATTCAGGGCAATGAAGATTCTTGGATTGCGATGACAATTCTTATTATTTTAGACCTGTACAATAACAGGCTTTCACACAGGCATTAAGAACAGCTCATTCATACATTCTGATCACTTACGGTGATTGCACTATTAGGTTATCAGCCAATCATGGCCATTAGCTGGTCCACTGCTCTATAATCACCCTAATGATGTTTGCTTGCCTTGTAATAAAGATTAAGTGACAAAGAAATTAATGATGAGATGCTAAGTCAGCAGGGTAACATTTAAAAACGAGGTAAAAATTATTTGGTTAATGCAAATGCCGATGATTACATTAGATCGCACTTGTTCCAACAAGGA
This sequence comes from Podarcis cretensis, assembly GCF_951804945.1. Taxonomy (NCBI): domain Eukaryota; kingdom Metazoa; phylum Chordata; class Lepidosauria; order Squamata; family Lacertidae; genus Podarcis; species Podarcis cretensis. The sequence goes on from NC_137178.1 coordinate 28,706,532, forward strand.
AAGTGGTGATTGTTTTGTTTCTTTAAAAAGGAAAGGTGAGCAGCATGTTCTATTCCCCACCCAAGAAGCATGAACAGTATAGTTGTATCTTGGAAGTTGAGCGGAATCCATTCTGGAAGTCCGTTCGACTTCAAAAATGTTCAGAAACCAAAGCGTGGCTTCTGATTGGCTGCAGGAAGCTCCTGCAGCCAATTGGAAGCTGTAGAAGCCCCGTCGGACACTCAGCTTCCAAAAATAGTTTGCAAACCAGAACACTCACTTTCGGGTTTGCAGCGTTCAGGAGACAAAAGTTTTGAGAACAAAGCTGTTTGAAAACCAAGGTATGACTGTACTGACAATATAAAAAGGTAAAGGGTAAAGGGACCCCTGACCATTAGGTCCAGTCATGGCCGACTCTGGGGTTGTGGCGCTCATCTTGCTTTATTGGCTGAGGGAGCCGGCGTACAGCTGGTCATATGGCCAGCATGACTAAGCCGCTTCTGGTGAACCAGAGCAGCGCACGGAAACACCCTTTACCTTCCCGCTGGAGTGGTACCTATTTATCTACTTGCACTCTGACATGCTTTCAAACTGCTAGGTTGGCAGGAGCAGGAACCGAGCAACGGGAGCTCACCCTGTCGCGGGGATTTGAACCGCCGACCTTCTGATCAGCAAGTCCTAGGCTCTGCGGTTTAACCCACAGCGCCACCTGCGTCCCTGTATGACTGTATAATGGGTGATATATCTTTCACTGAGCTTTGCATGGTTTGGAGAACGATGATGGCCGAGACGTACCCCGGAGTCCCTGCCTCCTAGACCTAGTTCTTACTGAGATGCACAGCCAGCCTCATCAGTGGGAAGAGAGACCTGCCTGCCGCAGCTGGCAGATGCCTAGTCCAGTTGTTTCTCCTGAAGCCTTCAGCTGTGGAGGACCTCATCTTCCCTTCAGGCAGCATAACATTCTAGGGCAGCCCTGTCAAGATGATGAACCTTTACCACTTCAAGCTGGTAGCAGAGAGAATCAGGCACTTCAAAACAGACACTTCAGATGCTCAAACAAAACAAAACAAACATTTCAAGGGTTTTTGAGGGTTCAGAGCACCCAATTGATTTTCCAGGCAAGCAGCATGCTGCTCACTCATCTCTATTTCCAGGGTCTTGGGTCACAGCCTTCACCACACTACACTGAACCATCTTTCAATCAAATGTTGTATGATACACATAAATATAACTCGAAAATAAATGTAGGAGTATCTTATAGGAAATAAATCCCTGTATAAGATACTGTACAGGTACAGGGGCTAGGAAAGGGGGCTGTGAAGTGGGCTCAACAAAGTACTCATTGCACCAAAGAAAAACTGATGATGCTCAGAAATGCCTCCCAAACCAGGCAGAATATCAAAACCACTACCCCCCCCCAAAAAAAAAATTGAACACAGAAAATATAAATCAGGCAAAACGCTCCCAAAAATAAGCAACTCCCTACAAATAAATTCATTATTATTTTTTAAATGGAAAGGTCCCTTGGTGAGCACCTATGGTGGTGTCTGAGGGTGCTGTGGAGCCCACAGACTCCATGTTCGGGACTCCAGGAATGGTCACTTGGACTGGGGAAGACCTGAGTTCAAATCCATGCTAACTGGTTTGATCTTGCACCAGGCATATATTGTGAGTCATGCCTGCCTCATAGAGATATTGCATGGATAAGCAGGGGCAGACTTTGTTAATATGGCACCCTGAATGAGGACAAAATTTGGCACTTGCCTTTGGGTACCATTTACCTGCATATTTACCAATATAAATATAGGTTTATCAGCATCATTTATCTTCCCTCCTCTGCTTGGCACCCTGTGCTGGAGGGAATGCCCACACTGCCCTAAATCCAGCACTGGGATAATGAGTAATCCCAGTCCCTATGCTTCTGGAAGGAAAAGTGATAATGGTTAGAAAGAAACAGACAGATAGGTAGCTTTCTATGGAATGAGGAATACTGTTTTTCTGCCTACTTGAAAACTTTGTAGCAGGAATGGGGATTATCCCTGACTATAGTCCATGCTAGTTGGGGCTAATGGAAGTTGCAGTCCCAACCTTGACTTTACAGAGATACAGAGTGAAAATCCATCGTGACAAATGAGAAATAACGAGACCACCCTTCTTCTGATGTATTGAGTTAACAAATATGCTTCCTGTCTCCCCAAAGGAAGCAAACCAAACGTGTCAATTGCAAACTGGATCAGAACTAAATTGTATCCAAATGTGAGGGGGGGGGGGACTAAAAATGAAAGCTGAAAGGAACAGCAGAGCCCATATGTACAGCAGCTTGCTTTAATGAGACAATTAACCATTAAAATGGAAAAGATCTACCTCCAAGGAGCAATGTGAAGTTTAATTATTAATGTTTGTAAAGCATTTTGATATCCAGAAGATGAAAGCCACTATGTGCTATAAATACTAAGTATTATTATCCTCATATTCATATTATAGTTAATCTGGCTGGAAAGTGCAAAATCTGTGCTTGCAGTACTAGCATTATTAAAATGACTCCAAGGGATTCATTGCCATTGACATCAAATCTGCTTTCTTTAAAAGGAGGAACATTAAGAGGCCTTGATGAAATTATTTAAAAGGAGAAATAATATGTTTCATAAAATACAACCCTTGATAAGGCTGTGGGTCCTGTTCCAGCCAAAGAGAGTTGTGACTGATAGTCCAATCCTATACATGTTTTCTTATCTGTTCTGAGTTCAGTGAAACCTATTCCCACATATAGGATTTCAGCCTCTGATGTCTTAACACCACTGAAGCAAGTTAAAGTTTGTCTCTTTGTGGGAATCTGGTTTTTCAAAATCCAACTACACCAACCTTCCCCAACTGTTTGCTCTCCCTATGTTTTGGGCTACAACCTTCAAGTGTTCCAGCCAACACAGCACAGTGATAACCCAATACACAGGATGCAACAGGTAGCAGAAGGCTGCACTACATGTTGAACACAAACGCTGAATTAACCACAAGATTTATGTGCCACTTAATCAAAAATATCTCAAAGCATATTGGATGGAAGCACACACAGTCTTCAGTTGAGCTGAAGGTATAGGAGAGCCACAGGTAGAAGAATACGACAGAGAGGGTTGGAGCGAGAACGCGTTCCCGTTTCACACTGTTCTTGCTAGAAAAGAGGGGTTAATTTTCCTAATCTAAAATGTTCCACATCATTTCCCCTGATCTAAATTGCTCCCCACACCTGCCCACACCGGGGAGTTGGAATGCACAGGTATTGCAGGAAATGTGATCATAGTTCTCATGGAGTCTTATCTATTTTAACAGCATCCTGCTGGCACTAAGCAGCAAAAGCCTTTTGAAATAGAGGGACGCTTTGATATACCACGAGAATCCGCTGTTCAAAGTGGGGAAACAGTCAAAAGCCCCACTGGGTGAGAGCAAACCTCCGATCCCAGCCAATTATTTTTAGAGCACATAAGTGCTCTTGTCTTCTCCTTGCAGCCAATGGTACACTGGTGACTTCTTTATGTTTCTTGCACTTTGGTTATGCTGAACCCTGCTTTTAGGTTTTTGTAGTGCCTCAAGTCAAAATCTCTCATCACCTCCTCAGTCGCACAACCAGTGCTACTGAAGAAGGAGAATGTTCTTCTATGAATGACCTTGGCAGCAATTTGATAATGCCTATGACATAACTAGTGCTATATAACACTCTTTTTTCAGCTTACGCATGCCCCATTTACTCTTGAATCCATGACACATCTAGGCAGCAGCTGCAGCTGCTCTTGTCTCAGAGGGCAGAGCCCTCCGGTCCTGTCCCCAAAACCTGATTGTTCATGGGAGAAAATGAAAAGTACCATGAAGAAGCCATGCAGAGGACGCATAAACTAGACCAACTTTAATACAAATGGTTTACAGAGGGAGGAAATCATGCATCAGGCCTCTGTTTGGGAGGCAGAACAGAAACTAAGACTATGTGCACATTAGTGACTTAAAACACAGCAAGGTCATTTCAACTCGTGTTTGTAGTTTGTTGTATACATCAGTAGTGTTAGGTGTGCTTCTAAGATGCCCACTATCTGTCCACACCAGAGGGCAGAAAGACAACATGAATGCCTCCTCTATATGGCTTATGTTTTCAAATCTGATCAAAGCTGGTTTGAAGAGAAACAAATCAAAATGCAGAATTTCTCCAGAAGCTACAGGGCTGATGTGGATTGTGGCTAAAGTTGTGTGTACACAGCTTCACAAACCAGCAGCAGAAACACAATGTGAGTGCAGATTAAACAGCTGTGCGTGTAAAGTCTTAAAGTATAGTGCCCGAGAAATGACTCAGGTGATTCTAGGTATGGCAAGCAAGAAGGGCCAATGCCCCACAGAAAGACAGACTTTCTCATGTTGCTGCATTTGCAACATCCTGAGATTTCAGGGCTCAAACCTGAGGTCCAGGGAGTGGCCCCTGATGCTGTCATGGGATGGGCCCTGGAGACAGATTGAGAAAGTTTTTAAATCTATTTTTCTCTGAAACAATAGGATCCCCATTTCCAGCACCAAAGTGCACAGTGGAAAGGGAAAAGCTATGCTGTTTGGAAAGCGAAGTATGCAGTGCTACTAGCATAAATCGGTTGCATTGCAGCAGCCAAGGCAGTCTCATAAGATCAAGTGCTCAAACGTGAACCATAGTTCTTTTTTTCTCTAGAACATAATAATTGGCTTTAATTGTACTTCTCTGGAGTAAATGGCTGGGGAAACCCCAGGGTAAAAATAATAAAAGTATTATTATTAAATAGATAGTGTAGTACAGCCTTGACAATGAGGGCCAGGATCCAAAGAACTATTTTAGGGCAACCCCCATTCCAATGGTTTTACTGGTACATGTTTTGCATGTTCTTATCTGAACATTTGAGTGCAAGGCCTCATAAGAAGCAATTTTCCAATGTCTCCTTAGTTACAAAAAAATCTTTTATATGCCATATTGGACTGCTAATAGAGAAACTCAAGCCCAAAGTTCTGCATTTTGTTTAATTCCACTCCAGACATTTTATACAAAAACAGTCACACCTGGAGTACCAGCCCAACCCCTGGTGGAGAAACTCAACTCCCAAATTCTGCAGTTCTTCTGGTTCCAGACATGGTATCCAAAAGCCTTCATCTCTGTATGCTCAGCATCATGTGTTGACTTTTCTTACTCAAAAGAACCATGTTTGGCATGCACTCCCCCCAAAGCAGCCTACAAGAAATGGCCCTAGCTAAAAACATAATGTACAATTCAAATAATGTGAATTATTGTCCATGTTGCCTATAAAAAGTAATATTTTTCCATCGACGGTTAACATACGACAGCATGACTGAAATGTATTTCAGAAAAAAGCATTAAGTACGCTTGGATCATTCAAGTAAGCACTGCTTTGCAATGAGAAGACATCCCCATTTGTCCATTCTCAGTGTTTCCTTGCCCTTCCTTGTTCTACAGACTGTAACCTATATTGCTGACTCTGGGATATTACATGCTTAGCCAACTTTATGGGTCTCTTTATCCATAAGCGACATAAGCTTTCTATAAAAAGTCTATAAAAACAGTTCGGTATTCAGAGATACAAGGGATTGGTTTTGACTGCATGTAGCAACTGATTACAATAAAAGTCTCAAACTGTGCCTGAAAAAGAGAGGCAGAAAAGTTAAAATGTATTTCAGGCAGAAGGATGTGCTGTACTTTACAATAAAGAACTCTTTGGCTGGTTGATTGCCATCCTGTAATGTCATGACACATTACTTTTTACAAGCATTAACTGTACTAGCCTGTGCCTAGAGATTATCACAGCATCTCACTGTTCTAGCTGAATGGAAGGTAAAGAACATATCACCATAAGAGTCACAGAAAAGCAATGTCATGGGTGTTCAAGGGAGATGATGGCCCAAGGCATCCATTACTAGCACCACATTTAATAACTTCATTTTTTAATTGAATCCAGAGAAGTTTCCCATTCTTCCTCTTCTTCTTCTTCTTCTTCTTCTTCTTCTTCTTCTTCTTCTTCTTCTTCTTCTTCTTCAAATCTCATCAGCCTATTTTAGCTATCCAAGATTCATACTTTAACAGTCTGAAGATTAGGGTAACATCCCCTCCTCCCAAAACCCAAACCAATATGTGCTCATCTGAGCTGTCCCCAGGCATGATTGGTAGTGATCTATCCACTGAAAGTCCAAAAGAGACCAATGTGACCAACTAATTGGACCTCTTCCTCCTCATTTTCTGCAGTGGCTCCTTGTTTGTGGAATATTCTCCCCAGGTGGGCTTGCTTGACATCTTCGTTATACAGGTTATATTTTAGGTGCTAGGCAAAAAATGTTCCTCTTCAACCAGGCCTTTGGCTCATTAACATCCTCCATCCTTTTAATTGTGCTGAGGTGGGTGGGGATTATTGGTTTTATTATTGCTCTTATTCTTGTTATGTATTTTGTGTTTTCATCCTGTATTTTTATGCTGTGAACCACCCTGAGATCTTTGGATGAAGGGCAGTATACAAATTTAATAACTAAAATAAAAATATATAAAATATTTTTTTGGAAAAAATGTAACAAGTGGGATGTAGTAGGGTTCTTTTCCCAGGCCCATTGTTGTTTAATATCTTGGGTCAACTGCTTGGATTGAGGGGATGTTCATCAAATTTGCAGATGAGACCAAACTAGGAGAGGTAGGCAATGCCACTGTGTATAGAATCAGGATTCTAGATGACCTTAATAGATTGGAGAACAGGGCCCAAACTAACAAAATGAATTTCAATAGGATGAAGGATGTAAGAAATCACTTGCCTCTGGTACATATAATTTTTACACTAGTTCTGTGTCAACGTAAAAGAGGAAAGGGAATGGGATGTCACATGCTTCTAATTTACAGCACAGGAAATTAAATCAGCTTTAAGAAGATGGTTTGCACTGCCCAGTTATCTTATAGAGGCTCAAATTAAACACTCCAAGTAATTCTTGGCTGCTTTTAAAACCATTTCAATTTTCCAGCAGCCTTTGGATACCATAAACAGTTATTATTTTAATATCTTTTCCCTGGCAGCTTCATGCTGCTCATAGAGGTTTCATAGATATAATCACCTTTCTGCTCCTAGTTGATATTCAGCAACAGCAGCCTGTCATTATTTCCAGTATCTCTGTGAAGGGTGCTGCTTGCACATACCTTAGAGATGCTCAGACAGCTTTTCCCTCTTGCTACACTGTGGAGTACCAATAGCAAATCTTGTCACTTTTGCATAAATGTTTACATCACCTTTTCATTTTTTCTTTCTTTCTTTCTCTCTCTCCCTCTCTCTCACATATACACAAGTGTTCATTTTGAAGAGCAGGTTCACGTGCCACAGTGCCTGGCTCAGTGCCTCACAACATTTCATTTGTTTGAATCGCCAACCCCAAGGGCTTGTCAAAGCTTCCTGTAGGTTTGGACCACTTGTGTCTGTTTTTAAAATGCAAGGGTTAGCAGTAGCTAACACCATGGGGCTGTGTAACAAAAGCCAGATAATAATAATAATAATAATAATAATAATAATAATAATAATTTATTATTTGTACCCCGCCCATCTGGCTGGGTCTCCCCATCCACTCTGGGCGGCTTGCAACAAAGATGAAAAATACATTAAAATGTCACACATTAAAAACTTCCCTGAACAGGGCTGCCTTCAGATGTCTTCTAAATGTCAGGTAGTTGTTTATCTCTTTGACATCTGATGTGAGGGCATTCCACAAGGCGGGCGCCACTACCGAGAAGGCCCTCTGGCTGGTTCCCTGCAGCTTTGCTTCTCGCAGTGAGGGAACCGCCAGAAGGCCCTCCGTGCTGGACCTTAGGGTCCAGGCAGAATGATGAGGGTGGAGATGCTCCTTCAGGTATACTGGACCAAGGCCATTTAGGGCTTTAAAGGTCAGCACTAGCACTTTGAATTGTGCTCGGAAACGTACTGGAAGCCAATGTAGGTCTTTCAAGACCGGTGTTATGTGGTCTCGGCGGCCACCCCAAGTCACCATTCCAGCTGCCGCATTCTGGATTAGTTGTAGTTTCTGGGTCACCTTCAAAGGTAGCCCCACATAGAGCACATTGCAATAGTCCAAGCAGGAGATAACTAGAGCATGCACAATTCTGTGCGACAGTCCGCGGGCAGATAGGGTCTCAGCCTGCGTACCAGATGGAGCTTACATTCTCTTTAATGATATTCCGCCCACTAAAAACTCTCCTTCCAGGAGCCCATGATAAACATCTAGCCCAGCATCCTGGTCTCATATTGACCAGCAAGATGCCAACGGAAAACCAGCAAGCAGGACATGAGCACAACAGTTCTCTCTCCCTTGGAATCTTGTGATTCCCAGGCAGCAACTCCAGATTCCCAACCCAGCCTCCAGTAAAGGTACATAAAGGGTAAAGGACCCCGGGACGGTTAAGTCCAGTCAAAGGTGACTATGGGGTTGCAGTGCTCATCTTGCTTTCAGGCTGAGGGAGCCGATATTTGTCCACAGACATCTTTCCGGGCCATGTGGCCAGCACGACTAAACTGCTTCTGGCACAGCAGGTCACTGTGACGGAAACCAGAGCGCATGGAAATGTCATTTGCCTTCCCGCTGCAGCGGTACCTATTTATCTACTTGCATTGGCATGCTTTCAAACTGTTAGGTTGGCAGAAGCTGGGACAGCAACAGGAGCTCACCCCGCCATGGGGATTTGAACCACCAACCTTCTGATCAGCAAGCCCAAGAGGGTCTGTAGTTTAGACCACAGCGCCACCTGCGTCCAGTGCATTGACATCATGGTTAGCAGTCATCATTAGCCATTGGACATGACCCAGAACCATGTTTTTAACATAGCCTTGTGTTTTTTCCTCACCTTCCTGTAAGGCTCTTTGACAACTGTAAGAGTCACACCACAGCTCCTCTGGAAGGTCATGCCAGCAGTCTCAGGAAGCAGTGGCGGCAGAGAAAGCGGAAAAGGTGTGGGCTGTGTGTGCAAGAATGTTGATGGGAAAGCAGCAGTGGCAGGAGGGATGGTGGGAGCATGGTGTGTACCAGCACCTATATTTCGGGGGGGGGGACCCTGCTTATACTGGTGGTGGTGTAATGGTTAAGAGCGGTAGTCTCGTAATCTGGGGAACCGGGTTCCCGTCTCCGCTCCTCCACATGCAGCTGCTGGGTGACCTTGGGCTAGTCACATTTCTTGAAGACTCGGAGCCCCACTCACCTCACAGAGTGTTTGTTGTGGGGGAGGAAGGGAAAGGAGAATGTTAGCCGCTTTGAGACTCCTTCGGGTAGTGATAAAGCGGGATATCAAATCCAAACTCCTCTTCTTCTTCGTCAAGGATAAGGCTGCAACAATTGTTTACAGGATTTGGTTCTTATACTAGAACAGATGAGGTCAGTGGGCCAGCAGGAAATATTTCCATCCATATCTGCCATCCCAGGCCTTACATTACGTCTTCTTGTCACATCAATTGATATGGATCATTTTACAGTAACTTCTCTGTGGTGGCACCCTGGATGCAAAACCCCCTACCTTTGGAGATCGAGATGTCCCTTCACTGATGATTTTCCAATGATCATTTGGGGTAGGAATGTCAGTCTAGGTATTGTTAATTGTTTGCCTGCTACTGAATAGGTTTTATGATTGTTGCTGTTGTGTGTTTATTTCTAAATTTATTGGATACGTTGGTTTGAATCCTTCCATCTGTATGCTGGCTTGGGATCCTATGAGATGAGGGGTGGTTTAGAAATCATCGTCATGATAAGTAGGAGAGAACTAGTGGATTATTCAGTGCCATTAGTTAGTATCCCTATATGCTTACAGGTGTAGGCCAACATGGAGATTATTTTATTCCAGTCACAGTCTGCTTGCTCAAAGAATCCCACTATTTGTTAAAGTGTCATGTTCAAGGAAAAGGTGGACCCACTGTCTGCATTGCACAGCAGAATGACTGCTCTCTCCCCGTGCATGTGCAGATTTATGAACTGCATACGATGTTCTGGAGGAGATCCTTGACCTCTTATAAGCTGCAAATTTATTTCCCTTGGCAGTGAAAAACAGTGAAGGATTACTAAGGAGAATTGATTGTATTCATGTATTATAAATTAGCTCAAATCGTTTCCACCAGTGGGCTTTGGCAGTGTTTGTACACTGATGTGCAGCAATGTTTGCTTATTGTATTTTTATTTTCTGCTGAGTAAGACCAGCTCAGGTTGCAAATAATGTAAAAGTGGGGAAAGAGAGCGCATCGCAAACTCGGTGTATGTGTGTTTGTGTGTGCACACACATGCACATACTATACATTCATATTTCTAAATCCAAAGTCTCTGTGTAATGCTACTGCACATTAGATCAACATCTTTCTCTGATCAACCATCTGATTTGATTATGAATTTCTAAAGCAAATTTGCTTCAAAACTGCTTGAAAACACACAGAGAGAAAATAACGCTAAGGGGCTCTGTGTGTGTGTGTGTGTGTGTGTGTGTGTGTGTGTAAAACACAGCTATGGACTCAATAAGCTTTCATTATGCCTGAAATTATGTGCCTCCTTTCTCTACACACACACACACACACACACACACACCAGCCTACATGCAAAGAATGGTACTGAGTCACTTCAACTCTGGAAATCCAGCCAGCAAGGAAAGCAAAATGAACAGGTAACATCTAAACCCGCTGGGCCTTGTCATCTACAGCTCAGTGGAGATCTGGATTTCTGAGGGCTTCAAAGGGAAAGAGAAGAAAGCAAGCAGGTGGGAAGTGCAATTTTGCTGTGGCTGCTGAACAGAAAACACTTCATCCATTCATGAAGTCACAGTGATTTTTTGTACAATAATCTTTGCAGGCCCTGAGAGCACCCTGGGAGAGCCTTTAAATACTTCATTCTAGTGTGTTTCGGTGCACAGATATAGTCCTTTAAATTCAGTTTGCTAGTATTTTCTCCTCATTTTGCTCATATTTCTTCCAGTTCCTTCATTAGATCTGTGATTTGTGAGTAGGGAGAGAATATATATTTTGTAAAAAATATCTTCTTTTTTTGGCAAAAGTCTGTATGAAAAACACACCTTTCTCATACACAGGCAAGCATCCAACAGTCTCTCTTAACAAGGCACAATGCTGATTCCCGGGCACTTGCCCCCAGTAAATTATTTGTGGCATGGTATGATGAACTGGGGTAACAGTTCCACGGAACACAGAGGGTGTGTTTTAGGATGAGGGATGTATCTTAATAAAGAAATATAGAAACTTTGGTCAAGCCTTCTAGTGTAAGAGTCTTGTGGCTTCAGCACCCCGACAGATGATGGCTCACCCACTGCTTAACTATCTCTAGAGGAGGAGAGTCAACCACTTTCCAAGGCAGTCTGCTCCATCGTTTATCAACACATATTGCTGGAAAGTTTCTCCAAATGTTGAGGCAAAATAGGCTCCTTTGCCATTTCCACTTCTAAGTTCTAGTCTTGTCTTCTGAAGGACAAGGGTGCAATCAGACATGGGGATTAATGCATTAGTTTTCCTGATTGTAATGCTAGCACTTCTGTCCCAGTTTCTAATGCTCCTTTTACACTGCATTAGGTGGCGCTGTGGGTTAAAGCCTCAGCGCCTAGGACTTGCTGATCGAAAGGTCGCGGTTCGAATCCCTGCAGCGGGGTGCGCTCCCGCTGCTCGGTCCCAGCGCCTGCCAACCTAGCAGTTCGAAAGCACCTCCGGGTGCAAGTAGATAAATAGGGACCGCTTACCAGCGGGAAGGTAAACGGCGTTTCCGTGTGCGGCTCTGGCTCGCCAGAGCAGCGATGTCACGCTGGCCACGTGACCCGGAAGTGTCTCCGGACAGCGCTGGCCCCTGGCCTCTTAAGTGAGATGGGCACACAACCCCAGAGTCTGTCAAGACTGGCCCGTACGGGCAGGGGTACCTTTACCTTTTTATCCATTACATTGGGGAACTGTGGATTTTTTAATTGCTATAACGCCATGTCATGCTACAATTAATTCACGCCACAGCAGACGTCATTGGCACGTCACCACCACCTTTTATGAGCATGTGCACATCTGTTTCCCCATGAGTCACCCATGAAATCAGCAGGAAAGAACTATATTTTGGGATACTAGACAAATTTCATCCCAGAAAATTCCGGGTTAACACAGTTGCAAACAGGTTTTTACTGGTAGCTACTAACATGGAAAAGAATGCTAAACTTCACTTGATATCCAGAAGTGGCCTTTAATTGAAGAGAATTTACCTACAAGTCAATATTTGAACACTGCCCTGGTAGTGATGGGCAGATCTGTAATTTTTGTTTTTGCATAGTTTCTCATTTTTCCAGTCTGAAATTCAGTTCTCCACAGTTTGCATAAAGTTATTGTGAAAATAGCAGGGCTCCAGGGCTCCCTAGGCAGGGCTCCCTAGGCTGCGGATGTCTGCCCGAAGCGCGGGGCGCTCTGCTTCGGCGCACCCCACGCTCCGGTCAGCAGGCTACTATCCGCAGCCTAGGGAGCCCTGCGGAAACTCCTGCAGTCTCCCCAGGCTTGCTGATAGCTTCCTGAAGCCTGGAGAGCGAGAGGGGTTGGTGCGCACCGACCCCTCTTGCTCTCCAAGCTTCAGCGAAAGCCTGCATTCGCCCCATAGGACGCAAACAGATTTCCCCTTCATTTTTGGAGGGGGAAAAGTGCGTCCTATAGGGCGGAAAATACGGTATGTAAGTTATACAATTTTGCCACAATGAACACAGAGATGAACCCATGTTGTGGAAGATGAACTACAGCTGATCTTTGGGCGGAGGTTGAACTGCAGTGGAACAGAAGTAGTGCTGCATGCAACAAATTACAGGGCAGAATAGAAAACAATACCTTCTTACAACCCTAAGTGCCATTCCATCCACATTTTGTACATGGACAGGAGGGTCATCATCTTTTTATACTGATGAGCTTTTAAACTTCTTAACTTTTTTTCAAGTTTCCGAAAATACAGTGGAACCTCGGGTTGCAAACGTGATCCGTACCATCTTAACAGATTGTCCCAGAGTGAGCTGTGGGTAGCTGCTTGTCCTATGCATCAGGCAGCAAAATGTCTTGGATATATAGACACAACACGTAGGCTAATAACTGTTAAATTATATATATATATATAATATTCAATTTTAATATATAATGTGTATGCGGGTAGCTCAATTCTGTTATCATTCATTGGTTGTATGTTTGTATTGTATTTTCAGCTGATGAAGACTATCATGAAAGAGTAGTATCATTCCGGAAACACTGTCCTTGAGACTTTTGGGATGTCTTCCATTGAAAATTTTGAGAAAACTTTACTTTTTAGACTTTTGGGACATCTTTTGTTGAAACCTTTGAGTAACCATTGTGAGACTGACCTTTGACACCTATCTTGAACACATGGCTTGACATTCTGCACCACTAGGCTGTTACATTGTATATATGAACTCAAATAGATTTATTTCTACCTTTTGAATGATATCATTATTCTATTATATATGATTTAACAGTTATTAGCCTACGTGTTGTGTTTATATTTCTGTGATTTGCAACACAGGGGTTTGTTTTTAGCAAAATGTTTTGGGCTAAAAAATCTGAGACCATGTTAGTTGTTGAACGAGCTACTCTGTTCTTCTTTTTGGCATGGTTACTATGCCCATTCTGATCCCTAAATATTGTCACCAAAATGACAGTTTTTGCTCAGATGCCCTACATCATAAGAGCATTTTAATAAGCTGAAAATAACCAGTTATTCCATCCATTGCTCAAATGCTCTTTTGAACACAGTTTTAGTATGCTCCAAAAGAAAAGAAAAAATAATTGATTATTTGTTGCTTCACCTGACAAGGTGTTACTTTTCGGGTGGGGGGGGGAGGGTAATATCTTTATTTCTCCATCTTTATGTTTTGTCTTGTGAAAAACAAAAGGTCATGTCCAGGGTTCAGCCACTGAGGTTGCAAGAAAAAGAAGCAAATGTCAGGAAGAAAAATGATGAAACTTTGCTCTTTCTAAAGTAAGATGCCAGCTTCCTAAAAATCAATCACTAAACCATACCTTATATATCTTCTTTGTCAGATGTCTCCTCAGAGCATGAAAAGTGAATGTCAGGAGCAGCAAGAGGGGAGTTTAAACAGGTTCACAAGGCATGTCTCCTCTGAAGCAAGTCCTAGTCAGCACATAGGGGCATCCTTCCCGGTATGCGGATATAGGATTGCAATCTTAGACAGATATTAGGGAACAAATGTAATAGGATGTGACATATAGGGACCTCCATATTAGATTCATAACTTGCAAAATAGATTATTAAGGAAAGCAGAGAATATTGACAATACGATTGCCAATATAATTATTCCCAGGTGCTAGTATATGTAGACAAGTGACATGGTTGCCAGTTAAGACAGTGCTGTATGCTGTTCATCATGTCCTAGCAAAAGGATATCAAACCCCTATTATTATTCAGAAAAACCATAATTATTGGTAAACGAAAGGCAAATGGTTTAATATTGTAGAAAGTGGCACTCGCTTTCCCAAAGGGCCCAAAGAGCATTTTACAAAAGTCCTGAAAGGTAGGCTAGTGGTAATGTCCTTATTGTTTGACATAGGAGAGATCTTGCCACTTCCTGAGTCTACAACCAAACTCAGATTTCTGTCAGAAGCATCCCAGCTCATAGCTCTCATTCAAGTCCATCTCCAGCTTTGTAGAGAGACCATCCTGGGCAAGCTGCTTTTGCCCAGGTAGCATAATGCCTTCATCCCATGCTACTTACTTATCAGGTCCTGGGTCTCCCAGCCACCACTGGTTTTATTGGAAGTCTTTTGTGCAAAGCAACTTCACAGCCTGTTCATCATTCCCGCTGCTCCAGCACAATCCCTCTTTTCCACAGTTCATAAATCAGAACATACACAGGGAGAAATGGATGGCAGTATTTTATATTCTAAATATCCTCTTGGCTATGCTCACAGAAAATCTCCTGCTTGTTGTATTTGTGTTCCCGTTTTGTGCTGAGGTACTTGCATGCACAAATATAACACAGTCATTTTGAGACGTTAACCTCCCTTCCTCTTCCCTACACTTTCAATTATTAAAATAACTGCCACACATTCATCTCACTAAATAATGCATTGCTTGTCATTCAAAGTTCATGAAAGGTGTTATTTTAACGCAGTTTGTGCATTAAACATGAAGATAATCCATTAAAGGATCCGTGTATTACTTGCTGCTCATGTGTGGGTACCATTAATTCTATTAGGGATTTCATTCCTGTCTTCTCCCCAACCCCCACAGATTTGGGCAAATTGTTTAACCTCAGTTCACCTACATTTTCTCATCTCTGAAAAAAATGATTCCATCATTTGCCCACTCTGGTAGGCATGTGAAAAAAAAGTCTCCAGGTTATATTGTACAATGCTTGGCTTATTAAAATCAGGTCTAGTGCAGTACCTGCTTTTTTGGAGGGGGGCTGGATATTTACAATGTAGCCATTGCAGAAATACATTATATATCACCATGTAGTTTGTTACTCTATGGCTAAGGAGAAATTTGGACCAATTTACATGAAGCTTATATGCGTGTCAAAGCCCATGTTTGCCATTCAGTTCCCAAAGTGCTCCCCATTGTATTAAAAGTCATCGCAAAAAAACCCAGTAAAGATTCCTTAGCTTACCTTCACAGCATTGCTGTTCCTCTGATGTGCCAAAGGCTCATTCTGCCAGGAACATTTGAAGCAGGGAATCCAATGGCTGATGTAGCTACTTCTCAAGCAATCGTAGCATCTCCTTGTATGTAGCTTTTCCATCCATGATATCTCTTCTTGAAACACATAGAATGTCCCTAATGGCCACACTGCAAAGATCACCTAGGATTTGACCCCAGATGCCTTCCTAAAGTGGCAAGAGTGGTAGCTTGTAAATTAGAGATATCATCACAGTTTTTAAAAGCCAGGATAAAAAAAAAAATGAACTGAAGCAGCTTGTAATGCTCACCCTCCAGAGCATGTTATTTTCCAACCCTGAGCAGCTCCATGGCTCCCATCTGGGGGGACCCAATCAGGCTGACCTACTCCGAGCCAACCCAGAGACCATATGCTCTGCCTCAGATCCAGTCCCAAATTAGTTCATGGGGCAGAGCTAATGTTTAATTTGGGTAAACAAGCCTAATTAAACATACAACTAAGAGGAGAGGAGATGTTGCAACTCCCATCTCTTGCAGGGGTGCAATTAGTGCCAGCACCGCCCGTTAAGAGTTTGGGTGTAATCTTTGACACCTCCCTTTCCATGGAGGCGCATATTGCAGCTATAACAAAGGCAGCATTTTTTCATCTCCGCCAAGCTAAGCAGTTGGCTCCTTACCTCTCTCGCCCTGACCTAGCCACTGTGATCCACACGACGGTCACCTCCAGACTGGATTATTGTAACTCGCTCTACGTGGGGCTGCCCTTGAGACTGACCCAGAAACTCCAACGGGTGCAAAATGCCGCGGCGAGACTCCTTACGGGGTCCTCGATGCGATATCACATTCACCCGGTGCTATACCAGCTGCACTGGCTCCCGGTGGAGTACGGGATCAGGTTTAAGGTGCTGGTTTTAACCTTTAAAGCCCTATACGGCCTAGGACTCTCGTACCTATGGGACCGCCTCTCCTTTTATGTCCCACAGAGGAACTTACGGTCTTCAAACAAAAACATCTTGAAGGTCCCAGGCCACAGAGAGGTTAGGCTGGCCTCAACTAGAGTCAGGGCTTTTTCGGCTGTGGCTCCAATCTGGTGGAATGCTCTGTCACAAGAGACTAGGGCCCTGCGGGACTTGACATCTTTCCGCAGGGCCTGCAAGACAGAGCTGTCCAACAGGCCCTTGGCCAGGGCCCAGCCTGACTCCCTCCTTTGGCAAACTTCACAGAACTCTAGCCCAATGGTTGCCATCAATTTGATTTGAATTAATTTTATAATGAAATGATTTTAGAATGTTGTACTATTTTATTGTTGTTAGCCGCCCTGAGCCCGGCTTCGGCTGGGGAGGGTGGGATATAAATAAAATTTATTATTAATATTAGTATCATCATCATCATCATCATCATCATCATCATCTTTCCACGCTCTTGGAGACTAGGGGATTACATTCTGCATGGTGTTCCTTTTGCAAGTGGGGAAACTCACTTGTGAATAAGGTCCCTACACCCTGTAGGATTGATGCCTCCACTCAACTGCAGGAAAGCTGCTTGTGAAGCAGAACCCATGCCCTGGAGAGTGAGGCAGTATCCATCCTACAACATCCTGGTCTCCTACCTTCCAGGTAGAGGCAGCCAGTGGTCATATAGGTCTCTGCCTTTTGTAGGATTTCCTGCCTGGTGCCCTACACCTGAAAGCTCTGGATTGTTCTGGGCCATTTGACCTGATCTGTAGCACTCCATGACTGTCTAAACTCTATTCAACCAATGCCTGAATCCCTCAGAATAGATCCAATTTGGTTTGGTCCTCGGGTCTTGGCTGAATTGGGTGCACAATGGTGATGAGTTTTCGCTTAAGAGCAAATTTCATAAACAGTTCCTCCCCACAAGGTTTCTCTGTTTTTTTCTCATAATTGCTGGAAGCAATCAAAATTGAGCCTGGGGCTTCTCCCTCGTGCATTACCACAACTAACTTATGATGGACCACTAGCATGAGTGTTTCACCACAAGTGGCTGTCGCATCCTGCCTGAAAACAAGCTTTACCCTGAACAGCACCACTTTGTGAACCGTTCCTTATGTGAATATCTGCCATAATATTTTGAATTGCCTTCCACTGCTTGTCATAATTGAGGGGTCAAAATACATTTCTTCTCCACAGATATTCATATTAACAAAATAAAAATATTCATTGATTGTCTCTTTGTTTTTCAGTTCTCTAATGTTCTGATATCCATAACATGTACATACTGAAACTGCTGCAGACAATACATAGTGGTATGTATAATCCTTCCAGATTACTGATACCTCAGAATGAAGGGTAAATCATTCTGCAGGGCTTTCTACATCTTTGAGATCATATTTCGAGAGGAGGAAAAAAATCAATGCATATTTGACAAAGAAAGAAATTATGCTTTGCAGCAAAGTGGCAGGCTGCTTTTCCTTAACAAGAAAATAGCATCAGGATCGTGAATATTAGATCACTGTAAAGGTATTTTAGTTTTGTTGATTGGGCCCCACAAAATGATACACTAGATTGGTAAAATGATATCTTCTAGTGGACTAACGAGCTGTTTTAATATTGGAAGCTGTCAATCCATGTACTGTTAGATGTGCAGCCCCAAATAAAGCAAACAAGAGGGAATTATTATCCAGAATGGTTATTGATATGAGGTTACAAGCAAAGCAGAGATTGGCCAGTTAGGCTACATCAGGGGTAGCAAATGTAGTTTTTTCCAAATGATGTTGGACTACAACTCACATGAGCCTAGCCAGTATGACCAATGGTCAGGGATGATGGAAGTTGTAGTCCACCAGCATCTGAAAGGCATGTTGGCTAGCTCAGGGCTATAATGTATGTTGAAAGGGATTTTTGGTTCAGGCCTGTTCTCCAACTTTACCTTTTGAGATCTTCAGAAAAATCCAAGCTCAGGGAGTTATTTATATATGTTTAGGTTGACGAGAGAACAAAGGGGGCTATGTCTTTTATCGCAGGCCAGTTGTGGGTTTCCCACCAGAAGCAGAGCTACTGATCATTTAAGAGGCAGCTAAATGCTTTGTTGTTAATAAAGGTAAAGGGACCCCTGACCATTAGGTCCAGTCGTGGCCGACTGTGGGGTTGCGGCGCTCATCTCGCTCTATAGGCCAAGGGAGCCAGCGTTTGTCCACAGACAGCTTCCGGGTCATGTGGCCAGCATGACTAAGCTGCTTCTGGCAAACAAGAGCAGCACACGGAAATGCCGTTTACCTTCCTGTCGAAGCATTACCTATTTATCTAGTTGCACTTTGACGTGCTTTCGAACTGCTAGGTTGGCAGAAGCAGGGACCGAGCAATGGGAGCTCACCCCGTCATGGGGATTCGAACCACTGACCTTCTGATCGGCAAGTCCTAGGCTCTGTGGTTTAACCTACAGAGCCACCCGCATCCCCTTGTTGTTAATAGTGGACTCTTAAAGAGTAATGATCTGGGTAACACTAAGTTATTTGTTGCAGACCCAACACACCCACATAAAAACAAAACAAAAAGTATTTTTTTTAAAAAAAATATGTGATGTGGTGATAGCCACCAACTTGGATGGTTTTAAAAGAAGGTTAGACAATTTCATGGAGTAGCTACTAGCCATGACAGCTATGTTTTAACTCCACTGCTAGAAGCAGAATACCTGTTGCTGCGAATCACAAGTGGAGAGAAGGAGGTTGCCCTCAGGTGCTGCTTCCAGGCTTCCCATAGGCATCTGGCTGGCCACTGTGAGAACAGGAGTCTGAACTAGATGGGCCTTTGGCCTCATCCAGCAGAGTTCTTAAATGCTAGGAACGTTAAACAGTTCACATGGTGTCTTGACAGGATTCATTTCTGCGGCACTGTATTTAGACATTTTCTCTTCAATTTTCAAAGCCATTTTCCTGGACAAGTCTTTGGCATATACATTTTTCAACAGCAAAATATTTTCACTTTACTGTCTTTTACATCTTGAAAGGACTGCTAATTGCTGTCTAAAACAGAGTTGCTAATTGGTGATTGTATTTAAAATAGCTTTTTAAGTCACTCTTCCCTGCGAAACCTGCATGTGGGTGGGGAGTATTATTCACATTTTTTCCTGTAAAACGCAATACAGCCTGTACTACGATAATGAGTTCCAAATATAGATTGGAGGTAGGGGGAATTCATGAGTTTCAGGCCCAAGGCACCATGAGCTCTCCACCCCCAGCCAGGCATATGACTGAATAACCACTCATGACAATGATCTTTGGTTCAAATTAGGCCACACCTTTATTGATTGCCCATGTAAGGGGCTTTGGCTTAGATACTGGGCATACCCTGGTTCATCCAGCCTGCTTTTTGGAAGATTTCTGTGAGGTTGAGCCAGTGAAGAGGTTCTATGACATACATCAAATCAGTATGACTCCACCTGGCTCCACCTGGCTCACCTGGATGGATGCTATGGCCCTAGCCCCTGACTGGGCATGCAGACAGGAGCAACCCCTCCAGGATCCCTTTAATGGGATACTCCATTCCTTTGAAGGAGCAGGCAGAGGCTTAAAACCTCCCCTGCAACTGAGACTAATGCTGCACCCAATGCCAAAGTTGTGACACTTATTATGAGGAAGGTCAGCCGATAGACCTGAAGGACAAGTTCCTTCCCAGCCCTGAATACAGCAACTGATTGTCATCCATAGCAAAGTTAATGACCAAACATACACCTGAGATTGGAAAGAGAGAGGGTGGATGGTAGATCCAAAAGGACAGAGGTGCCAAGGAGCAGACCTGAGTGAAGTCCTTGTGAGGGAATGAAACTGACAGAAAAGGAGATATTAAATTGTAAGCAGAGAATGAGAAATGTTCATCATAAATGAAGGACCCTGTTGGAACGTGAGGGTTGTTGGTTAGCACAGTCACTACCGCACATTTATCAGACCCAAAATGGACACAATGGTTCCGGAGTTTATCAGCCCAAAGGTGTACGACTACAAAGATGGGGGGAAATTCAGGGAAGATGACATCACAGGTGATACCTAGATCCTTCCAATGGATGGAGCCAGGTAAGGGGCAGGTGCTCCTTTTAAACTCAAAGAATGAACCTAAATGAAATCCTCATGAGGACTCAGTCAGCTCCGCTCCCTGACTGGGCCTGCCCACTGGCCCATCTGTCATTGGTCAATTTGCAGGAGCGCAATTTAAAATTTCCTAGCCACTGGGAGAGGTTTCCCACCTAGAAACCCAGCTGAGGGCAACAGTTGGGTGAGGCAAGGCACTGCTGTGTCACAATGCTGTGCTACTTGCAAAAGGTAAGCGAAATTAGTGAATATAATGTAGACTTCCCAATCCCAAAGAAGGGCAGTGCCAAAGAATGCTCCAACTACTGCACAATTGCACTCATTTCACACGCTAGCAAGGTTATGCTTAAAATTCTACAAGGCAGGCTTAAGCAGTATGTGGACCGAGAACTCCCAGAAGTGCAAGCTGGATTTCGAAGGGGCAGAGGAACCAGAGACCAAGTTGCAAACATGCGATGGATTATGGAGAAAGCTAGAGAGTTCCAGAAAAACGTCTACTTCTGCTTCAGTGACTATGCAAAAGGCTTTGACTGTGTTGACCACAGCAAACTATGGCAAGTTCTTAAAGAAATTGGAGTGCCTGATCACCTCATCTGTCTGCTGAGAAATCTCTATATGGGTTACTACAGCTACAGTTAGAACTGGATATGGAACAACTGATTGGTTCAAAATTGGGAAAGGAGTACGGCAAGGCTGTATACTGTCTCCCTGCTTATTTAACTTATATGCAGAATTCATCATGCAAAAGGCTGGGCTGGATGAATCCCAAGCTGGAATTAAGATTGCCAGAAGAAATATCAACAACGTCAGATATGCAGATGACACAACCTTGATGGCAGAAAGTGAGGGGGAATTAAAGAACCTTTTAATGAGGGTGAAAGAGGGGAGCGCAAAATATGGTCTGAAGCTCAACATCAAAAAAACGAAGATCATGGCCACTGGGCCCATCACCTCCTGGCAAATAGTAGGGGAAGAATTGGAGGCAGTGAGAGATTTTACTTTCTTGGGCTTCATGATCACTGCAGATGGTGACAGCAGTCACGAAATTAAAAGACGCCTGCTCCTTGGGAGAAAGGCGATGGCAAACCTAGACAGCATCTTAAAAAGCAGAGATATCACCTTGCCAACAAAGTTCCGTATAGTTAAAGCCATGGCTTTCCCAGTAGTGATGTATGGAAGTGAGAGCTGGACCATAAAGAAGACTGATCGCCAAAGAATTGATGCTTTTGAATTATGGTGCTGGAGGAGACTCTTGAGAGTCCCATGGACTGCAAGAAGATCAAACCTCTCCATTCTGAAGGAAATCAGCCCTGAGTTCTCACTGGAAGGACAGATCGTGAAGCTGAGGCTCCAGTACTTTGGCCACCTCATGAGAAGAGAAGACTCCCTGGAAAAGACCCTGATACTGGGAAAGATTGAGGGCACAAGAAGAAGGGGACGACAGAGGACGAGATGGTTGGACAGCGTTCTCGAAGCTATAAACATGAGTCTGACCAAACTGCGGGAGGCAGTGGAAGACAGGAGTGCCTGGTGTGCTCTGGTCCATGGGGTCACAAAGAGTCGGTCACGACTAAACGCCTAAACAACAACAATGTAGACTCACTGAGATCAGTAGACTTAAAGATGCTTACATCCACTAATTTCAATGGGTCTTTTCTTATTTTGTTGGATATAACCCAGTGACTTATATGTTATGGGATATGTAGTTGCATTAGAGCCACTGTTTTTCTTATTAAATTTACATTAACCAGTGGACTCAAGGAACCATTTCATGTATATTGTCTGCAGCCAGATTATTCTATGCCAGTATGTCGAAAACACCAACAATACCAACAACAAATTAATGACTTGATAGACGTTGGCTTTGCTTTAATGGAAAACTTGACTCACTTTATAAGAAAAAAGATGGAGAAAAGACAGCTTTGAAAAGTCAGAAGCCATCTGTGGATTATTGTAGAGTAAATGTGTTACTTCCACAATGAAAGGGATCTTTTATATTCTTTTGAATTAGTCTGTTCTATGAATAATTATGAAGGACTGAGCAAATATTTAAAAATTTACAATCAAGGATTAAACCTGTTGATTTTGAGCAGTGGGTCATACTCAGGAGTATGTAGATGTATAGAGAGCAAATGGTTGACCTATGTGGTAGAGTTGATCAGAAGAATATATGTGAGCAGGAATATAAAAGAGATGTCAAAGTATATGGTTAGCATATAGAGTGACAAATTTCTAAGGCCCTTTATAAATGATTGATGATAAAAGCAACCATAATAAATTCAACCCACCGTTAGACAAATTTCACCACAAACTCAAAAAATGTTAAGTGTGATCCCATAGTCCTATATACGTTTCTTCTGTTATTATCAATGTCATTTTTCTGAGTGTGAGCATTGAGAGGTCTGTTTCAGAGATAGGCAGATGCTAAGGACTGTTATCCATGATCACCATATCTAAGGTACTTGAAACAAATTTATTACAGTGGCTTAGGTTTGCCATATTTCCAAAAGTTGAGCTTTTTTTTAAGGATGAGTTGTATTAAGAATAGTTTGTTACTTTTTCCATCATGTTGCCATACATCTGGCGTTTCCCTGACATGTTGCCAATTTGGCAAAAATCCCCCCGACGCCATTTTTACACCAGGAAACCAGGACATGTCAGGAATTTTCCTGCTGTATGGCAAGCCTACAGTGGCTGCTCCTCATAAGAGCTATAATGTGTGGAACAGACTATACCACTTCTAACATAAAGTGTGGGGTGACTTTTAAAAAAATTCTACACTCCCTCCCCCCCACCCCACCCCACCCTAAGATACACAGAATACTAGCAAATCACAAAGAAGGTAGGGTAGAACTCTTATTCCTCAGATTATTCTTTTAAATAAATATTAGGGCTATGTTGAAATGCGCAGTTCCCCACTTCCAGTCCAAAGTGGTACAATCCAGAGGAATGTTAAGATGTCAGGGGGTAAGAGGTAGAGAACTGCAGCAGTAACTAAAAAACTAAAGGAAATTTTATGAAAGGGAATTAAGACAATTGACTAAAGGGTTGCTAAAGAATCACTAAACAAGGATGCAGGGATGGGGAGGTATGGGGAAGTCAAAAGAAAGAAGGGTATGAAATGATGATTTTGAAGTTATATTGGTTTAATTGTTTTGTGTGTTTTGATTTTCTTGTTTTTCTTCTGTTTGTCTTGTTCTGTTTTTATTATGTGTTTGAAAAACGAATAAAAATTATTAAAAAAAACAAAACAAAGTGGTACAATCCAGTACATAAACCTGTATGTGTAGGCCAGTTTTGGATCATTGCAGTAGGGGGTAGAAGGGAGTGCAGTATATTAGATTATAATTACCCATTTCAACTTACTGAAAACATTTTCATTCTCTTCAAGGGTACGGCTTGCAGAATCATGAGCAAAATTTTAATGAAAGGCATGTGTCACCCATCTGTTCAGGCTGGCAAGAATACCACTGAAATATCACTTCACAGTGGCTGCTGCAGAAATGATTAAAATCGCTCTGCAAACTTGCTGTAGCTGCTCCAATGGAAAAAAGTGAAAGCCGTCTGAGCAAACTAAAATATATCTCATTTCTCCTAAATGTGTGCCCTGAAAATATGAGTGAAGCTCAACACAAGTTCAACACAAACTTTGCAAAGCTCACAAGCTTCTCAGTACAGTTGTAAAATGAGAAATATTTGGGGGTTGATGTTTTAAATGCATTCTTGCCAAGGGAGTGAGTAGAAAGTGACCCCTTTTCCACATCTTTCACCTCCACGTAGGTGGCACTAAGAATAGAAATGATCCACAGCAGAAATGAATTTACAGTTAATTCCATATTCATGTGGGCAAGACATCCCCCACCTTGAAATTTGGGGTGGATCTTGCCTCAAATGAAAGATGCTATGGTTATACCCTTCACTTCTCCCTATCAGATCTATAGACATGAAAGCAGTACTACAAAACATTTCTTCATAGGTAAAGATTCAGAGATTGAAATATGGCAGAGTGCAGTGGTTGAAGTGTTAGATTTGGATGGGGAGCCCAATTTCAAATTCTGGCTTTGCCAAGGGATTTGCTTTGGGCCCTATCAAAGCATGGATGCCAAGGAACGGCAGTATGTGGCAATTTCTGCAAATCTGGTCACATGCCTTTAGACATCTGAACAAAGCACTTACCTTCCCAGGTTTTCTGATTTCATGTAGAGAGCCCTTCACATGCATGGAGAGCCCAGTTTAGTTATGGGTTGATCAGACTATTTCCAGTTCATGTCAGTTTTGTATGTATTCATTCATAAGCCTATTCTGTCCCATCTCTGTGGGGGTTTTTCATATTTAAGTGCATATTTCTAAATATTTTTAGTTTATCCTAATTTATACCTTTTGGTACTTCCATTTTTTTAACTGAGAACAGCATCACAAAATTCAGGGAGATGTGAAATCTGAAGGTTAACTGTATTCTGTATTCACACAATATTTTGCGGCATGTGAATCAGAGTAGGTCACATTGGGACTTGAAGGAACCAATTTCTCAAGCATCCCTTTTTCAAAGGAACACACATAGATAGGGGTCAAGTTTGCTACCCCAATTTATAGTCATTAAGACAGATGCTGAACGCCTGAATAGCACCACCACCAAATTGTACTTGCAATCTGCCGCATAGCACTTGAAAAAAACAAACATATAATATAAATGAATACTGATAGCGGATAGGTTGGCATGGTGTGAGTACAAGACTATCTTTGCAAGGAAAGACAAGGAAGGTGTAGAGAAGAGGAACATGTCCTAAAGGCCAGACTTCATCAGCCTGGCACTTTCCAGATGTTTTTGGATGACAACTCTCACCATATGCTGTCTGGGAGTTATAGTTTAAAACATCTGGAGGGCACTACGTTAGCAGAGCCTGACTTATAGGATAAGAATTCCTCTCCACATTCCTCTTTCTCTTCTTTATTTGCTCATTGGCCATCCCTGCTGAAGTGGTTCTGGAAGATTACTTTTCCTATGCAAAGTGTTGCAGTGGCTCAGACTAGCTGCTGTCTATCTGAAGACACTCTATAAAGATGTTGATATCAAATAACACTCTTGTTGCCTGCATAATAAACAAACTGCATCTAAAAACAGTGCCTAGTGTTTTTTCACTGAATGCCTCACATATCCTTCTGACATGTTATATTCACAGAATCTTGAAACTGCCTTGCTTTTAGTAATGCTTCTTTGCAGGATTGAAGATTTCTCGCTCTTTCGTAGGCGAATCCCAAAATAAAACATGACAAATATACGGGCAGAAGGACATTAGAACATCAGGTGGAGCAGAGTGGAATATGCAGCTGTCAAAAGCAAAAACTTGTGGGCAGAGAATGTGGAATAAACGTCTAAGGCCAGCAGTACCTTCAATAAAAGAATAATTTGTTCCCTGCCGAATGTAGAGTGAACTGAAAATCAAATTAGACTCAATAACATCAGTATCCTTAGAAGGTATAGAAGGACGTAATCAGTTTTTCAGACTGCTAGATCTGAGGAATACTTCATCTTAGTGTCATAAAGTACCTTTATGCAATGAAAAAGTCCTTCAGTCTCTGGAAAAGCTAGAGAGGCATAAAAGAATAGCTGGAACACTCTCCTTTGCAGACATATTAAAAATAAGACAGGATGCTTATTTAGCTGTACAAATGCAATACGTAGACTACACTGCCAAAATCATTTATGTTCATAGACTTCAGCAGGATAGATAACCCACTGGGACTCTGATATGTACAGGGTGAAGCAAAGTCAATGATGTTCTTTTTTAAAACAACAATCCTAAATTTAAGTTGTTGTTTCGTAAACTTCTCACTTAGAACAAGTTACTCCTTTTTTAATGCATTGATTTAAATTAAATCTGACTTTAAGAGCCAGCAGTACAGGTGGAGGGGAAGACCAAAAGATGCGAGTGGAATACTTTTCATGCATTAATTTGGTGATATGGGTACAAGTCATAGGGAAGTGGTTTCACAGCTGCAACCATGCCACCTAGGTCAAGTGTGAATTGGGCAAAATAAATCCAAAGGCCTGTGCATGCATTACAAAAAAAAAACATGGACCAGGGGAGAAAGTCTGCCTCCATTGTCCTTAATCTTAACCACCATGTGATGAGCTGAATATAGGCTCATAAATTTGTATGTGTCTAAGGCTCTTTCTGGGAACTTAGAAACCCTGTAAAGGCAGAATTCCTAACTGCAGGGAGAGAGCCTTACATGTACTTAGCTGAAGCCAGTTGCAGATCCAGCCATGGGTGTAGCCAGGAATTTTTTTGGGGGGGGCAGAACCGATGTGATTGGTCAGTTAGTTAAGTATATCTATTGTTTTACTTGATCTAGGGGGACAGCTGCCCCCCTTGGCAACGCCCATGGGTCCAGCACAGGTGATCCTGCCACTCACCCCCTTATCTGAATATCTGCACAGGACATTAAGGAATACCCTGCATTCAACTTGTGACAAAGGTGCAGACAATCAGCTACAAATTCACTCTTAAAAATGTGTCAGATCATATAGCCAGTATACTGCTATAAATGGTAAGTGAGGAAAGGCCCTTAGTCAACACTTTGGGAGTGTAAAACTACAATTTGAATTCAGAAATATGATGCCTGAGCAGCTAAGGAGGAGGAAGAGGAGAACTGAGGGGATGGCAGGTGTCATTATTAGAGTTATCAAAGGCGTTGACCCACTGTCAACACTCATATGGTATGCAAGGGCTTGGGGCCATTAAAACTTTTTCCTGACTGAAATATTTATACTGTTCAGCAGCACAGTTCTTATATGGTTGTGCCAGCAGGGCTTAGTTGGATTTTGCCCTTTGCTTCTTATGCGAAGGCTGTCAGCATTTTGTTCTTCACCTATAAGCACCAGAGACCCTGTTATTCTGAACTGTCTCTCACATTGGGGTATTTTATGGGAAACTTGATGTGAAATCTGATGCTGTGAATAAGAAACAATTGGCAAACTGCAGAAGTCGGTAGTTGCATTATGAATGTTATGTCTCAAGACTAAAGTAAAGCATTTTATTTTTGGTCTCGATGCACTTGAAGGTTTATTCCCTTAACATTTATGCCCTGTGGTTTTTTTGTTATCCCATTCTTATTAATCTTCATTCATTTCATCATCTTCCATGGAAAGGCAAATAAATATTTAATTTTGACTCTTTTCCCACGTTCTTAAAAAACCAATGTTACTAAACATTGTTCACGCTTTATTTATTATCAGGTATCTTGCCAAACTGAGTGTGCTAATATGATCACCATATTTTTGCCTGAAACGTATAGCCTTTATTGATTTTATCTAATCAATAAGACCCACCTGAAGCTTGCTTCCACTGCAAGAAGCTAAATAGTATCAAATATGTAACACCGCCTGAAATCTGCTAATGCCACAAGACATCAAGCAAACATCAACCAAGGCTGCAATCAGACAGTTGTCCCTATCTGTCCCTTTTTCTGTTTGATTGTTTTCTTGGGGAGCTTTCAGACAATACAAGAGTGCTTCCTGTAAAGATTTAGCTTGTTTCTCAGGTTTTTGCCACCCTGAAAAAAACCCATTCTGGTTATTTATCAAATAGCACCATACAGTTGGATCTAGTAGCCATAATTATTATTCTTTGTTGCATTGTCCTAGAGCAAAGCTTTGTGGAAATTTTAAATAGCAGCTATACCCAGGCCTGTGGAGAACACTGAGGTCCTGGTAGCTGCCCAGGGAGACCCGATGCTGAGGTTAGTCTCATTGATCTCTGTCAAGATGGACACTTCTTATTGGCTGGTTTATATACTGACAATCTCCACTTACCTTTGGAGCAGAGCTGTTTATATACAGCTCCTATTGGTATCTTATCCACACTTGTTTCACTTCTATATTGCTTCAGCCCTAGGTTCTCCTATTTCATTTTCTGTGTTGTTAGTTTATCATTATTGGTGGAGAAAGCTTCACTGCAGAAGACTTTTGTTACATACAGATGACCTAATTCCAAGATAATAATTCATGTAAATATACACAATAGCTGTCTGCTGTCACCTTACAGAAGTATGTCAAAACATAGCACTCTATAACCTTTCTTTCTATTAGTTGCTGATGTTTAAGGTGACCTCTGCAATGGTGGGTATATTTTCACAGGGCCTGTACAATATGCCAAGGGCAACTACATCTAAATGATAATCATAACGTCATTCGTTCCCAGTTGAATATGTAATGTAAATTATTGCAGCATAAAAATAGAACGGAAAGCCTTTCCAAACTCTATATGCACTGGTATTTTTTTTCTAACCTTTAGTCTGAATGCCATACTACTACTTCCCAAATACAGGTTGGTTCTTTTACTAAGGGGCTGTGTAAGGTTCAAAGATGGAGATGGGAGCTACTTAATCTTCAAACGGTACAAAAATATCACAATTGAATGTGACATTCCCTTTGTGTCTCATCAAATACCATGCAGTGATAATTTTCAAAATTGCCCATAGGGAAATTCTTGTTAGACTTGATCTGGACCAATAGAGAAGAAAATCTGGTTATCCCTGTCTGGTGAGAGACATGTTGTGTTCCAGATGTTATGGGAGGCACAGCACAAGGAATGCTCATAAAAATGCCCAAACATGTTTTAATAGTAGAAAATTGTCTTTGAAAATGCCTTTCTGCACTGTGCTTACCTTTTGCAATAGACATTTATCAATTCTATGCAACTGAACTATGAATGAGAAAGTTTACATCAGCCGTGACCTTAACCTTCCATCTGCAATATGGGGACAAACCTCACAAGCTTTTTCTAAGGATTATAGCCAGCAGTGATGGATTTACATATGGACTGGGTGTAATCATAATCTAGGGGGATCTTGGCATATTTCCATTTTTTAAAGGGGGGCAGATTTTACTATCTAGCCCCAGTTGCTTAGTAACATTAAGCATATGATGAGTCTATGATGGTATAATAGTACGTACTTACTGCTTAGAAAAGTTCACAGAGCCTTTAAAGCTACTCAGAATCCAATGATGAAGTCAACTATGAAGCAATACATGTGTTCAGCTCAATTATTATAGCATGTGTTCTGAGAACAACTGAGGATTCTTTTACACCATTTTGGATCACAATAGCATTAAATTTTGACTTTTTGTGAAAATAATAATAAATAAGCAATGTGGAAGTGGTGGTAGTAAACGAAAGCAAAAAAAATAACAGAAGGGAATACTCAGATGTTTAAAGCCAACCACGTGTTATGACTTTGTACAGCAAGCATATGCAACCCTAAAATAATCCCCCAGATACAGAACATGCGTGTTCACAAACAAAAGAAAAGCAAGTAGATTACACTGAGCATTCTGAGAAACAACCAGTTTACATACAGAATACAAGAACTTCAACGAGAACTGTTGTCAGTAACTACCGCTACAAGTATAGATACTTCTGGAGAAAGTGACAGTACCTACAGCCAAATAATTAACACAAGACACTGAAGGAGCATGCCATGAGTTAGCTACAGCAAAAGAACCAGTTCAAGCTCATTGTCATCTTAAAGAATTGGAAAACAAATGATCTGAGCGAAAACCCTAGCATTGCAAACACAAACATACCAACTACTAGTGATTTCAGACACAATAATGATGTAGGTTTGTGGACCACATTGAATAACGAGGAAGTATTATTCTGGATTGAGAAAGGTCCATCAGAATGTCAGCACTTTAAAGCGAACATAAAAAAACCCAAGCTCAGTTCTGCTCAAAGAATTTGTTCTATTCTATTCCACCAAAGTAAATACTGTGGTACCTCGGGTTACAAATGCTTTGCGTTACAAACGCTTCAGGTTATAGACTCCACTAATCTGAAAGTAGTACCTCGGGTTAAGAACTTTACTTGAGGATGAGAACAGAAATCACGTGGTGGCAGCGGGAGGCCCAATTAGCTAAAGTGGTACCTCAGGTTAAGAACAGTTTCAGGTTAAGAACGGACCTCCGGAACAAATTAAGTTCTTAACCCGAGGTACCACTGTAGAGAAACCTACCCTTGAGAATGGCTAGTGTATTCTCCCAAAAAAGAAAAAGTAACTGTTTTATGTGCAAACTTTTCTCTAACCAAACTATCTCAACTACATCTTTAGCTTCTACTGGATTCACTGATTGGCATCACGCTTATCTTGTTCAAACCTACAGAAACTGTAAAAATAATAACACCACTACCACTACCAACAACAGCAGCAATTTTTTGTGATGCATAAGCAAAAAAGCTACCGCCATTCTAAGCTGCATCAACAGAAGTATAGTGTCCAGATCAAGGGAAGTAACGGTACCGCTCTATTCTGCCTTGGTCAGACCACACCTGGAATATTGTGTCCAATTCTGGGCACCACAATTTAGGAAGGATGTTGACAAGCTGGAACGTGTGCAGAGGAGGGCAACCAAGATGATCATTGTGGTATGAAGAAGAAAACCCAAGACAGGAGTCTCCAAGCTAGTTAAGTAAAATGCCTAGAAATAATCAGACTAAATCCAAATATTTCAAGTGCTTTGAAGGTTTGGCTGTGAGCAAAATGTTTGATGGGATTTAATCATTTCTTTGGACGGGCAGTGTTTGAATACAAATTTGTATGCCAGTTTTCTGAAAAACAGTTGATGACACACTGGGACATGAGGTTGTTTTTTTGAAACATGGAATTAGTAATGTTATTGCTTCCAAAATCATAATTCTGTTTGCCATGGTGTGAATTTATTTTAAAAGTAGAAGACTTCACCCTCTTATCCTCTACTTCTTTAAACATTGCAGATCACATTTCATATATATTAAAGAGCAGAAGCTCACTGGAAGAGAATTTTATTTTTATGCTCTTCCCATCTCTAATAAGTGATTTGACCCATTCCTTAACCTAGTTTAATGCATGTTTTCCCACAGACAGTTGAAATGAGTTTTCCAAATTTCCATACCTAGGCACTTTCTGTTCCGTAGTGCGAATGTCCCACACTAACCTTTTCTCCATTTCCTGCCACTGGATTTTGACACATTTCTGTTAAGTTTTGATGTATGTTTTGGTCTAACTATGGTATTCGTTAAGAGGTGACCTTTCACTTGGATTGTTTGGCTGACTCTGGTACTAATAAGCTGAAGGATGAAGTAGCTATTGAATCCTGTATATAGAAATAATGATAGATTACTTATTTGAAATTCTACAAACACAGCACTGTAGAGCTACCTGGAAGAGTCACTGGAACCAAACCAATCTTATAGCAGGAAGTTTTATTGATTACACTGAGAGAGCACATTTTAATCATTTTTACAGCACTGTACAGCCTGAAGTAGTAAAATCCATTAAACAAGGATTATAAACTTTGTTTTAAACTGGATCCTAAATTGTTTCTTGATGTACAGTCAACAGCACTCTGTATGATCAATCTCCGTTACCAAGGAATATTTAAATCAACATGTTTTATTTTAATTGCTCATACATCTGACCCTCTAGAGAGGCAGCTGTTCTTAAACCTAAATTGCTTTCTCTAAGATACAAGTTACATTTCAGTTTATGTTGGACATTTCTCCCCTCCTGTAATCTAACCAGCCTTTATCTTACTTTCCTTTTCTCCCATTTCCTGGCTGTTGGGTAGAGTTCATATTCCTCTGCAAACACGTCTCTCCCTATGCCTTCAATCTTCATTAGCAGAAAGTTACTTTGCCAATAAATCAAATATAATAAATAAGGGGGAGTATTTCCATTAAAGTTACAGACCTGATGACTTGTTTTGGATAGTATTAAATACATTTGTGGCATTAAACAAAATTAACATGGGGGGGGGGCTTTTTAATGAAGTATTTCTATAGCTTAGCACCAATATTTTGATACTGAAGGTCAACAAAAGGTTTGTGATTATACTTTCTTTCTACAACATATAATTCAGAAAATTACTATCTGTTCATGTACTTAGCAGTAAATATAGATGTTTTGGAAGAAGAGAAGTTTTTATGTGTGGACAGTATTTATATACCACTTTTCAGTGAAATCATCCAAAGTGGTTTAAACAAGTTTAATACAGCAATAAACACTGATTTTACAAAATACAACAAAATGGATAAGACAACTTGTTTGTGCTTCAGGACAAGGTGGTCTGCTATGGAAGCTGGATTGTGACAGTTCCTTAAGGTCCTTTCTTCTCCCCTCTCCCCAGGGCAAGATGGTCCTTCGGGAAGGGAACCAGAAAAAAGCCACAGAAGCTTCCATCATGAATAAGTTAGCCATAGGTGCTTATTCCAATAAATATTACATGGGTGATGGGACATAACAATCACATGATTTATGTAACGTGATGTTGGCTACATGCACAGCTGCCTGATTTTTAGAAAAATCATAGAAATAGATTCTATTTTTTAAAAAAATAATATTTATTAAAGTTTCCAGAATAAAAAAGGAAAGATAGAAAAAAGGAAAGAATAACGTTTACACTTAATTTCGTTGACATCTTTCCCGGACTTCCCCCCCCTCCCCCTCTTGTATTCCCACTCCATAAAATTAATTCCACAAATTCTTACCCCAAATTTTAAAACCTTATTATAATTATAAATAAACTTTTAAAGTCTGGATGTCCCAAATGTTCCAACTTCGAGTTTAGTCCAGCTCTTATTCCTCAGGTTTCTTTTCCTGTTCTGCTGCAAAAACCTTCTAATTCAGAAACTTCTTGTTCTCCACAGAGGCTTTATTTATTCAGGAACATAAACTTACGTCAAGTCCCTTCCTTTCTTCAATAGATAAATCCATTGTCTCCTTTAGTGTAGAAGCCTCTGTAGACAAAATAATGCTTCGTTTTTGCAGCTTTCCCAAGAGATAACAAATCCTGCTCAATTTCATAGTATTTTTCCACTTGCTGCTACTGTTGCAATGTCCCAACCTCCCTCTAGAGGGAATATGGTAACTTAATTTCTTTCCAGATCAGACCCAAAAGTCAAATAACTTGTTGCCTTTATTTCCAATAATTTATGTCCAAATTGTAACAAATCTAACCAGCAAAGCCATCGTAACAAAGTTCTCTTTTATTTTCCTGCTTTGACAGCTACTTTGACAGCTGTCAAAGTTTCTGTGTCTCTTCGCCAGTCTCTCATGACGGATCACTCCCGGTTCCCGGGGGAGTTGCATTTTAGTTCTCACAAACCAATCTTCTCCTCCAGCACAATTATTGTAATTTCCCTTCGTGAAATTAAATTTTTCAAATAAACAAATTCATCTCTCGATCTTAGTTGTCAAATCCTTGCGTTAAGACATCTACAACGGGGGGGGGGCGGACTTCCTTTTTGCACCTCCCCCGCTCGCTCCAAATTCATAAATCAGATTTTTCCTTTTAAGTCCGATAAATTTACTCACGGGTTGTTCTTTTTAATCCAAATCCAAAATTTTCCAAAGAAGAAGTCGTTGCTCTCCGCCGAATGGCATGCGGCTTCGCTGGGCAGGGGAAGCAGTGGACTCATAGCACCACACCACACACACCCCCCCCCGTCACCCGCTCCGCAGCCTTTAAAAAGGCTCCTTCGTGGGTCGGGGGCGCAAACGGTGCCCGCCGAGTCACCAAGTCCATGGGCATCACCGCCCATGGTTTTTGAGGGTCCCCGCGTCGCCGGCACGGCAGGACCCGACCCCTACCCAGCAGGCTCCCTCCGGAGCTCGGAGGGAGTCCGCCATTCGGCGATGGCACCGACCCGGAAGTCCAGCCATAGAAATAGATTCTAGGTGAGTGTTTATGTGTATGTGAACATAAGATGGTTATGCATACACACATCACATTATGCACGTGGTAGGCAATGATGTGCATACTCCTGCTGTCCAGAAACATTCAACATATTGGTGGAATTGAACACATGTGACATAGCCTTAAAAAACCCTTCTAATTCAGGTATTTCAGAGGTCCTCAGTATCCTGTAGAGGCAGATGCTTGCTCACTAGCACCAACATCTCAAGAGGTCTTTCCATTTGCCCACAGTCTGTGTCAGACATCAACAGAGCTGATTAGGCCCTTTGACCAGTTTCCCTTTCTGGCCCTCCATATGAGTACCATAAACACTTAAACAATAGCTACCGAGCAGATTGGAAGAGATTTTAAAGCCTTAAAAGAACAGATAAAAGGAGCTAAAGGCTCAGGGAAAAATATATGGACAACACTAGAACCATCAGGATTTTAAACCTTGTGACAATATATACCCATAAAATGTCCACATAAACTCTTCTTATGGTGGGTTTTTAGGGTTTTTTTAAGGTTGTATTGGATGCATTAAGGGCAGGGTGATTTCTGGTGGCATGAAAACTGGGGCAAGATTATGATAAGTCAGAATAAACAGCTAGTTGTCCTGGGCATGGATGGAGCTTCTCAAAATATACAGTAGCGATAAGGGAACTGAAGGGCTACTCTGTTTTGTGCCTCATTCAGATGTTTAGCTTCAGATAAATATGAAATAGTGTCCTCGGAGAAGATCAGCTGAAAAAGAAGCTTGGGCCAAGAGGAGCCATGAAACTTAACAAAAGTGAATGACTAGAGCAATTCAGTGGCTAGGTACCACTCCTCCAGTACAATATGCTTCCGCATTTACAAAAGTACACCTGAGAAATGAGAAAAAGTGAGTAACAGAAACAGATTCAAAGAGAATTACTGTATCTTAAATTCTATATCTGTAGGAAATTCATATGGGATGCCTTATTTGATGGCATGGAGCCATATCAAGAATATCCTACCTGTCTAATCAAATAAATATGAATGGTTTTCTGCTTGAAACTGAGATCTTTGCAAGATATCCAAGGTGGCAAAGTGTGTTCTCCCTCATGGAGAGCACAGGTTGCGGGCGGGGCTGACAGGACAGCTCACTGTTACTAGGCAAATGGTTTCGCCATCCTTTAAGCAGGGACGGGCTGTTACTGGGGAAATCTAGATGTTGTCATTTGTTGATTGACAGCCCTATTTGTTAAATACAATGCTCGCAGCAAGGAACTTCCTCTTTTCACTGCTTACTTCGGATCACCCGCCCTCCCTTCCCTAATTTTAGGCTGTTTGCTAGACCTTGCTATGCCTGTCATGGGGTCATCTGCTTTGGGGCAGGGGCCTGGTAGGAATTTTGTCCATTTGGCTGATTAGTGTGTGCCACTTGGTTTTTGCCTACTGCGTAGCAAATCGTCACAACTTGTAAGGTTTGCGGTTAGGCATTGGTCTTGGAATTGGTTGGTGGAGGGGTATGGATTTGGCTGTGCCTGCCCCTCCAAAATGCTGCTGCAGTTGCTGCTTCAAGGGTTTTCCGTTAAAGGAACCCAGGGGCTCCCCATGCTTTTGTCCGAAACCCCCTGGCAAGGGGCTAGGGCCACACAAGCCCCTGGGAGCATTCTGGGGAGAGGTGAGGCATGGTTCCCAGTCCCGTCTCTCTCCCCAGGTGACTTACCCTTCCTGATTTCGCGGGGCTGCGAATATCAAAGCTGTCCCCGGGCGGGGTCGGTTAGTGCTACCAATGCCTAAGCAACCACTCACATTGCTGTAATTTGAATAAAGTTGTGGCCAAAATTATGCCAAAAACCTTAAACAAAAATTAAGTGTCAATTGTGTTTTTCTTTGGGGGGGGGGTCTTGGGGACCTCGACGTGCAACTACAGCCTTCCATAACAGGACTTGATGGAGCCACATACAGTACCCCAGTGCACATGTTATCCATGGCAGTGGAGGGGATGCCCTTTCACTGGGCCAGCTACCAGGCTGCTGCAGCAAAGAGGCCTGGATTGGGCCCATTGCCATCATGTGACAGGAGCTGGACACACTCAGGATGCAGATGAACCTGTACCAGCCCCACCTCACCCTCAAAATGTCTCATTTCAGAAGATTCTACTGGCTACTACTAACTGGGATGCTGACCGTGGTAACATCTGGCTGCCCCCCAATTATGCAATTACGTTGGAATGATTCTTGCCTGTGGGGCTTCCCCCCTGAAGGTGCAGAGCTTTTCTGATGTGGCAGCAGTCAACACCTTTGTTCTGAACTGCAATGGTACAAGGTGACTTTGTTAAACAGACTGCTTGTAAGTCTTTTTCACTTTCCATAATGTTGCTGTCAGCCAACCTATTTCTGTGTTTTGTGGCTGTTTTCCTAAAACATGTTGGAAGACTTCAGCCTGTAAGGAAAGAGGTGTGAGCCATTGTGAGCGCACAACAGGTGTGACGGAACTGAACTCTTCCATCTTCCTTCATCTCTAGCGCTGCATTTATTTGACTGAGGAAACAGAAATAAATAAACAGAAATGTCATGTTAATTTCATGCTCCATTAGAATCATGGAGAAAAGTCAGTGTTTACTAAATGAAAAAGGCGGCATGGGTAAGAAAAACCATTTTTTAAGAACTCTGGTTTCTAAAGAAAAATTACAAATGGTGGAGTTAACAGCCTGGATTATTCTTTCCAATGCATCACTGTATTTCTGGAGTGTCTACAGCAAATTCATAGTTGCTCTAGATCTGCAGCCTCATTTATACAGTTTAGAATAAATAGAGGTTCTCTGATCTGTATCCCCTTTCCTAACATCACAGAACCTGATATGAATAGCAATACAGTTAGCAAAATATCTATATCTGTTTTTCCTTGATTTTTGCTTTGCTTTTGAATTGTCTGATCAGAACTGATTGGTATTTTAAAAAATAATAATACATTATTTAGCATTTGAGAAATGAAGTTTGGTTGATTCTTGACATGAAGTCCAAGGCTTCCCAACTAAGTAAGCTTGGCTTGACTTTTCTGTTTCTCAGCTCACCACATACCCAAAATGTTTGGAACAGTTGCTTAAGCAGAAGGGAATGGAACTCTCAAGGTTACTTGATGCACGTCAATTGGTATTTTCAAAACTTTAACCTCTGGGGCAAGGCAGTTGGAGACATAGCTATGCCCCACCCCTTTGGTGTTTAGTTTGAGATGAACTAAGATTCTCAACCACATTACTGTTTGTGGGTACAGCACCAAGATGGAGGCAATATCTGAAACATGATCAGCTCACAACACAACTGATTCATGGCATGGCAGGATCAGTTCAAGTCTCTCTCCCTTAATTTCTGTTCTCTTCCCTTCTGCCATTTATGTTGTTTTCACCTCAATCACTGCATTATCTTCATTTCTTTCACATTGTTTTGTTCAACTCAGATAAAAAGTGACTTATAATCAATTGCAATTATTAGTGGAAAAATGACTTACTTAAACGGTCATTTTCAAAGTGCCTTGCAGCTACAGAACCCATTTATGGAATGCCTTCCCAATGTCACCTGACCAGTTTCAACCATGTTGACTTTTTAATGTTAGGCAAATGCTTCTTTATTGGCTTAGGCCTTCCAGCATCGGATGTGAAATAGCTTGATTGAATAGGCTTTAGCCACTCAGCAGAATATTTTTCACTGAATTCTGTGCTTCATTCTGTGCTTTTTCAATTGTGTTTTTAAATATTATTATACAATTTAGTTGTATACTACTCTTATAGATTTACTGAAGAGTGGCCTAAATAAAATTGAATCATTGTTGGCTGGAATTCTCCAGGGGTCACTTTCTGCCAAATCCCATGCCATAGGCTGGCTTCCCCCCAAACTGGAACACTTCCGACTGCAGGTAAGGAAACACATGAGGAAATGCTAACCCAGCCCTACACATAGAAAATTAGTGTTTCAAGGAGAAGGTTACACTTGAACCCTTCACCATAACATACTGGTTTTCTGCAGACAGGAATATTTTGTATGGAGAAGCACTCAGTCATTTGAGTTTCCTCCTGTAGTCTGAAGTGGTACAACCCACTGGTTTTCCAACTCCTCTGCAGTTTGAGCAAATAGGAAGCAGTCCTTTGGCTAATGCAAAGGCAGGCAATTCTGGACCAAGCATTTTCTAAGGCCGGGTTCTGATGTTCTTTCACTCTGGGATTTCAACAATGGAGGGAGGTTGGGATATAGAAGGAGGAGGAGGAGGAGGAGGAGGAGGAAGAGGAAGGAAAGGCACAGCAGTTGGAAAGCTAGTTGAAGGCCATTGGGAAATGTTCTTAAGCCAAAGGACATGGTTTCTGGGAATTAGTCTGAGGATCACGACTACTATCATCTTCCAGAA
This sequence comes from Podarcis cretensis, assembly GCF_951804945.1. NCBI lineage: Eukaryota > Metazoa > Chordata > Lepidosauria > Squamata > Lacertidae > Podarcis > Podarcis cretensis. The sequence continues at coordinate 28,745,300 of NC_137178.1, forward strand.
AGGATGCTGTGGCTGCTGGAAGCCTGTTCCGAGCTGTGGTGTTTTTCTTGTGTTACCCATGCACAGGGGGCATATACGCATTCACTCACTTATAGATTGGCAAATCATTGACTTATTGGGAGCCTCCAACCACTTGTTCTGATGTCAAAAAACAACTGTGAAGTAAGAAGTATTATTATGAAATACACAGGACTGATTATTAAAAAATTGGCTTCCAGCCAATAGTTTTGCACCAGTTATTGGTGTTTTTTCCGCCTTCAAGGAAATCAGAATGTAAAGGTTTGCTAGAAACTGAGCTAGTTAGCTCAAAGAAATAGTAAAGCTATTTTTTTTTAGTGAAGCCTGGAAAGAGGCCAGTATTTTTCCTACATGTTCTATAACATAGTCACAGTGCTCTCTCTCTCTCTCTCTCTCTCTCTCTCTCTCTCTCTCTGTGTGTGTGTGTGTGTGTGGTGTTTTTTTAATTAAAAAATACATTACATTTTTTTCCTCAAGTGTGATTCAAATGGGGGGGAAAGGATATGGGTAAGTTTTCAGAATATAATGCCTATCTGCAGCCAAGTACTAATCCTCCTAAAATGGGGGCTTGTAAATGAAATGTTGAATCCTACTTCAATTATAATGTCACAAGCTGTACTTCTTGAAAAAACAGATTGTCAGCTACTAAGGATCAGATCCAACGCCCCCAAACAAGCCAAAGAACTTTGTTTCTGCTTATTTAAAGTCTCACTTATTTTCAAGGGGACTGAATCACCTTCAGTTTATGTCCTTCTGCTTTTGTGATTGTGAATCAGGCTGCAAGATGGCTATTCCAGTATGCCAAAGTCTTCCATTACGGATCAAAACTTACAAAATGCTCTTTTGTAGGGTGGGGAAGTGCGAGAATTTCTTGTACATTTGATAAAGAGAACATGGCAAATGTAGTAGAACAGTGTAGGCGGCTGATGGGTGGTGTAGGGAGAAAAAGCAATTCCTGCTGTTTATTTCAGACAAATTTCAAGTGTATCTGTTTCTCTAGGACAATCTAAATAACACTTAAGAAACATACACTTGCTCGGACAGCTTTAACTTCTCTTCCATTTCTCATGAGCTCTATTAATAGAGTGACTTCCCCCTCTCTATGTCTCTTCTAGGCTTTGCCTTTGCCAGCAAGTATTGATCTGTAGAATACCCTGTCCAAGGACAACAGTATCATTAACAGCTAAGTGGTCTGCAAAACAATTAAAAATCTCCTGGTTGTTGGACAAACAGATGAATGGAGCTTTCTACCTGATCAGGGACAGCAGTTGTTGGTGAACCCAACAGTGTTGCTCATCTCTCTGTTTCCCTCTTTTCAACACCATGCACACCATGTCATTACTCTATAGGATTATTTCCAGGAAATCTTTGAACTCTATGTGTGTAAAAAAGAAAAAAAAGGGGGAGGCTCACGCATTGCGGGTTACAAATCAGAGCTTCAAAACAAAGGCCATATCTCTTTCAAAAGCAGACTCAAAGTGCTCACATCTACTTAAAAAGGCTTGGGAGAGCACAAATGTGGGCTTGGGTGATGCCATAAGTCTTCCTGATGCAGCACAAGTGGAAGGTGTTGAGGTGCCACTCTTGTCGGTTGTAAGTTGCCCACGACTCACTTCCATAAATCAGCGTTCTCAACATGCAAGCCTGGTAGACCTTCATCTTGGTATTGGTCATTAGCACCACATTTCCCATGCCGTTTCGGAGAAGCAAGCCATTGCCACAGCTGCCTTGCCAATACACTTGTGCAACTCAGCATCAATGGAAAGGTTGCTGGTTATTGTGGAACCCCAGGTAGACAAAATTGTCTACCACCTCAAGTATGTGATCAACACAGCTGGTGGTAAGGCTGAACTCCCTGAAGGCGTTGGTAAAACGGTTGATGAGGCTCTGTAGAGCTTTATCGGAGTGTGCTCTCAAAGCTGCATCATCTGCAAACAACATCTCTTGGATGAGGACCTGCCACTTTTGTCTTAGTGTGAAGTACCAGGTTGTCACTTCTTGAATGAAAGTATACAGTGTCTTCAATTGAAGGCATATGCGAGCATCCGAGAGAATAACGTGCCAAACAGAGTACCCTGGATCTAAATTGTACCTCTACCTATCTTCAACATGTATAAAAGGTAAAGGACCCCGGATGGTTAAGTCCAGTCAAAGGTGACTATGGGGTTGCAGTGCTCTCGTCTTGCTTTTCAGGCCGAGGGAGCCGGTGTTTTTCCATAGACAGCTTTTCCAGGTCATGTGACCAGCATGACTAAACTGCTACTGGCGCATGGAGGACCGTGATGAGTGCCAGAGCACACAGAAACGCCATTTACCTTCCTGTCGCAGTGGTACCTATGTATCTACTTGCACTGGTATGCTTTAGAACTGCTAGGTTGGCAGAAGCTGGGACAGAACAATAGGAGCTCACCCCGTTGCATGGATTCAAACTGCCAGCCTTCCGATTAGCAAGCCCAAGAAGCTCAGTGGTTTAGACCACAGTGCCACCCACATCTCTTTTGTGTGTTTGTAAATAAAGGCACTGCTTACAAAGCACCATTAAACCACTACTGAGGGAAGCAAACCTGGGTATGTGCTGCACCTCTGGAACTTCTCACCATTCAGAGAAGTGGGCTGAGTGGAAGAATATGAATAGATTTTGCATTAGGGAGCCCTGATCTGCAAAGGCACATGTGACTATTGCGAAGGAATAATGAATTACCGGTTAAGCAAGGGGCTTTGTTAGCATGCGGTGCCGATGGTTTCTTTTATAAAGCTGCTTGTTTGCCTGTCGTACAGCTCTCATTCCTCTTCTCCTTTCCAAAAACACTTTCTAATAATAGCATTTCCCCAACACAAATCCTTCTTTCAACCTAATAGTGCCATTGACACTGCCACAACGGTCAGGTGACGCGATAGGTTAATAAACTAGCCACCCACATCTGAAAAAACCTGAGTTCAAAAGCACTTTGCAGCCCATCTTGAAATGAGTTCAGTGCTCTTGCCCTAATCCTCCATTGTATAGGAGAACAAAATATAATTTTAAAAACCTTGAAAAACAAGTAACACTTGGCGACTTCCCAATTTAATTTTCCTGCACATATTCCATTGCCTGCCGTTCAGCAAAAACAAGCAGTGAGTTTAATGCAGGTCATAAAAGAAGGCAACAGTTTGCAGGGGTGGCATAAGCTTTAAGGGTCAAGGCTTCTGTCGCTGTTCTGAAGTCCCTGGAACTCTACCAGTTGAGACTGCAGTCCTTAGAAGAGGGGAGACTGGCAGCGCTCCTCACATTCTTCCATTTCCCATATGATGGATGGATTTAGTGGTATTTGATCACCATTTGTGTCATGTATAGCTGGTTTTTTTCCAGTGGGCATTGAGCTAGATAATCTGGCGTTCCCCACTCTGCTCCCAATCTTGTATTGGGCAGAGGATTGGTGCCTCTGCCACCATCTTCCTAAAGGGTAATCAGGCAACCCCACCCCCTACGCATAGTATGCTGGATGTGGCAATGTGAAGGTTGGGGCAACAGCCACTCCCATCCTCCCCACCCCCACTTTTGGTGCTTGTGACAGCTGGTGTGGGAAGGGAAGGGAATAAAGGGAATAAAGTAGGGAAGTTGGTGACCCCCTTAGGCACCTGAGGCATGCACCTTGAGAGTTTTAGAGCTTTGAACCCAATGACTTCAAGTTACAACAAAGGAGATTCTGACTAAACATCAGGAAGAACTTTCTGACAGTGAGAGCTATTTGACAGTGGAACAGTCTCCCTCAGCAGGTTGTGGGCTCTCCTTCACCGGAGGTGTTTATGGTTGTAGGCTTTAGCTGAGATGACCCTTGGGGTCAGTCAACTGTACAGTTCTATGATTCTATGATTCCATCCTCACAGTAGCCAACCAGAGGCCTGTAGAAAGCCTACAAGCAGGACCTAGAAGAAGAAGAAGAAGAAGAAGAAGAAGAAGAAGAAGAAGGTGGTTTGGAGTCTCAAAGCGGCTAACATTCTCCTTTCCCTTCCTCCCCCACAACAAACAGTCTGTGAGGTGAGTAGGGCTGAGAGACTTCAGAGAAGTGTGACTAGCCCAAGGTCACCCAGCAGCTGCATGTGGAGGAGCGGGGAAGCAAACCCGGTTCCCCAGATTACGAGTCTATCGCTCTTAAACACTACACTACACTACACTACACTACACTACACTACACTACACTACACTACACCTAAGTGCAAGAGCCACCTCCCCTTCTGTGCTTTTCAGCAACTGGTATTCAGAAGCACTGCGGTAGAGCAGGGATAGGCAAACTCTGGCCCTCCAGATGTTTGGGACTACAATTCCCATCATCCCTGACCACTGGTCCTGTTAGCTAAGGATGATGGGAATTGTAGTCCCAAACATCTGGAGGGCCAGAGTTTGCCTATGCCTGCAGTAGAGCATAGTCACCAGGACCATTGATAGGCTTATCCTCCATGTATAATACTGAGCTAGATGGACCAAGCCGTGTTCCTGTGTTTGCCAACATGATGACTCTTGGTGAACTAGCAGTTTTGGCTTCATGTCCCCAGGTGCTCTAGGTTTAGTTATTTTAACGCTGACATAGCTGCTTTATGTTCCAGCCGTCACAAATGCTTAAAGCCTCTTTCATCAAGGCACCTTAACACCCCTCCAGTTACATAGCTGTTTTGAGCTTCACTCATCTTTGCTGGCCAGCTATTGCCCAGGCAGCATAAAAGCCTGCTGAGATGACCCCCTGGTTGTTAGGATATTTCCGTTCCACCTTAAAAGGGAGCAGGATGTTTGTGTCACAGCCTGCGTATTTCCTGTTCACAGGATGTTTCTGTTTTGTCTTTGCTTTCATTTCTCTCTCTGTGCCTGAGACATTGAAGCAGGCAGTCATGTTTTCTTTGTTCTGACCAACGCTGAATAAAGTTGTGAATAATGCTCTCCTGCGTGCATCTTTCGCTGTGCATTATCTGCTGATAGAGCGTGCACCAGTTCTGAAATTTGGCAAGCTATTTCTGGAGCTCGTGTTGCTAATTGAATGATACTGCGTGTCTACGGGAGGCCGATGGATCGCAACGGAGACGACGTGGGGTCATGATGGACTCTGTCTCCCTGGCAGTATCCCAATACTGGTTATGTTAATGAGGTACTGTGGAAATTCTCCAGCAGTTCACATATTGAGGTTCTGTTGAATTAAGAATGAAAATGAATAATGCCATTTGTGCTTTCATCACTTGGAGATGCATTTTCATACAGAAAACCAATTTTAGACTCTTGCCACAATTTTCTTGAACTGAAGATTGTTATACTGAGTGCTGTTATCAGAAGAAAGCCAGAGGCTTTGACAGTTGGACTGCAAAATATTGAGCATTTTTGGCTCCAAGGTATCACTATCTGCAGCTATATGATATACCACATAAGGAGTGGGAAACAGTTGACTAATACTGGCAAAAGGACTGCAATGATTTGTGCTAATGGCCTTTAATATGAATACGTTTAATGCATAAATATTGGGTATGAAGCTAATCAACATGAAAACTATTTAAATGAATTCTTAAGTGAATTCAGAGGCTTGCTAGGAGAACATGCAGACCCTTCATACGGCATTTTGAGGCTGCGTTGTTAAACATATTGCAGTAAGTGCAAGTGATATTGAGAGTCAACATTGTGATTCTGCTGCACATCTTCAAAAATGATCATAGAATCATAGAATCATAGAGTTGGAAGAGACCACAAGGGCCATCGAGTCCAACCCCCTGCCAAGCAGGAAACACCATCAGAGCACTCCTGACATATGGTTGTCAAGCCTCTACTTAAAGACCTCCAAAGAAGGAGACTCCACCACACTCCTTGGCAGCAAATTCCACTGTTGGACAGCTCTTACTGTCAGGAAGTTCTTCCTAATGCTTAGGTGGAATCTTCTTTCTTGTAGTTTGGATCCATTGCTCCGTGTCCGTGTCCGTGTCTTGCTTTGCAGAGTGACCCAAGCTCCCCACAGCTTCGCACATGAAACTTCACATGAACAGGAATAGTTTTGCTCTTGTTGATTTGAAATGCATAAGGAGGGATGGGATCCCTGCGATGTACATGGAGCATTCCCTAGTTAATTGAAAATAATTCTCAGGAGGACATGCACAATTTGTGAGTACATGCAAGCCTCATAACCAAGTATCCCACAGGTGCACTACAGTGATTCTGATATCAAGTGGTTTTGACCCTATTGTAAGGCATGAGGGCATATTCCCGTGTTTTAAGATGGATGAAAATGTAATGGAAAAGGTACTTTGCTCATTTATTTGCTACCCAAATGGTGCATTCCGTGAAATTCACAAACTGGGCAAGAAAATGGTCATAATAGAAATAGACCCAGCCTTCCTTGCATGACACATGCTAGAATCTTAAGAATATTACAGGTGTATGCAAACTGACCAATTGTCTCTCACCATATGATCACTCGTGACCAACCTTGGATAAGGGATGACATAGATAAATGGGTGGACTACTAATAAAACGATGTTGAATGTATGATATGCTGCAATCCTGCTCTTAAGATGGCTCCTCCTTCATGGATGAACCACATGATTATAGGAGTGGGGCTCCACTGCTGGCCCCATGCCCATGCCACTGTACGTTGACATGGACAAACCTGAAGAATCTCCAACCTAGAGTGCATTGTGTCAGGAATCCCCTGCTATAAATGATGGCCTGGCTGTTTTGAATTCCAAGTGTGTCACAACATCACACTTTTAGAAAAGTTTTTGCTCAGCTGTAACAACTGGCAGTGGGAATGAATGGGATTGCTGTTTCTTTGTGACACCTCCATTTCTGAAGATTTAAGGTGCTTGGATTTAAGGTGAAGAGAGATCTTCCCAAATATTTTTGAGCAAAAGGGAAACAGTGAGTGGAAGGTGTATTTTTCTTCACAGTAGGAGAGCTTCTACTTCCAGCCCTACATAACAGTAACAGATGCGGCCAATGTCCTTGCAGAGCAAACAGCTTAAATTGCAGTTTGCTTGGTCATATATAAAATTCCTTTATTAAAATAAAATTGGAATTGATTTCAAGGAAGTGCTTCACTTATCTCCATCAAATATATGTTCTGTTCCATGGTTAAGTTTCAGAATCATGTTGGACTAAACCAGGAATGGGGAACCTGTGGCCCTCCAAATGTTATTGGCCTCCAGTGATGGGAGTTGTAGACCTAGCCCCATTACTGGCCTAAGCATAGAGCTAACCTCTAATAGCTAACACCCAAGTAGTTAGCTTGGGACGCGGGTGGCTCTGTGGGTTAAACCACAGAGCCTAGGACTTGCTGAGCAGAAGGTCACGGTTTGAATCCCCACGATGGGGTGAGCTCCCGTTGCTCGGTCCCTGCTCCTGCCAACCTAGCAGTTTGAAAGCACGTCAAAGTACAAGTAGATAAATAGGTACCGCTCTGGCAGGAAGGTAAACGGCGTTTCCATGCGCTGCTCTGGTTCTCCAGAAGCAGCTTAGTCATGCTGACCACATGATCTGGAAGCTGTACGCCGGCTCCCTCGGCCAATAAAGCAAGATGAGCGCCGCAACCCCAGAGTCAGCCATGACTGGACCTAATGGTCAGGGGTCCCTTTACCTTTAAGTAGTTAGAAACTGCACATCACAAGGAACAGAAAGCAGATAGCAGTATTAATGAGGGAAATGGTGTAATGCATTCTACAATTGCAATTAATAATGTAAAATCATTTGCTTAGAGCTCCAAAACAGGCAAATTAAACTAAAATCCATGTGAATAATTACATCCATATCATAATTTAGATGAATTAATTATGTTTCTACAGTTATTATTTCAATATAATGGAGCCTTTCGTGCATATATTGGGGTGCAACTGATCATTACATTATAAGGAGGAATGGGAGGCAGGTATCAAATAACAATAACATGGACCAGACAGAGGTGGCACAAAGTATGTTACTAAGCATATTGGGTTTTCACTCCCAAAATAGAACCCTTTTTTAACACATAGGAAGTTGCCTTATACGTAGTCGTGGAAATAATGTGCGCGCACACACACACACACACACACACACACACACACACATTCTTTATTATTGTCCCAAAACCCGCAAAGTCAATTTCAAAAGCAAGGTACAGCAAAAATACAGGGAAAACAATACTAAGCGGTCACTATATTTTATCCAGAGCATGTTGATTTCTAATTCTTATTACCTTCAAGAGAAATTTTGCCACGGCCACATTGTTCCATGGAGATCAGCATTGTCTTCACTGACTGCAGTGGCTCTCCAAGGTTTCAGGCAGAGATTTTTCCTAGCCAAACCTGGAAATGCTGGGAATAGAACCTGGGACTATGTATAAGCTGCACTATGGGACAGGCTATGTGGAGAAGTATTTCTGAGCAACAAGCAAGAGTTATAATTTAAAAACTGAAAATTCATAAAATAGATGTTTTTAAGAATTGAGCAACAAGCAAGTATATACAGATATTGCCTAGCTGCTTACTTAAGATTGCAAATTTATGCACTCTTCCCTGGATGTAAGTTACATTGAAGTCAATGGTGCTTACTTCTGAGTAAGCATCTTTATATTAGTGCAGCACATCCAGTATTTTCCTAACGAGTTGTTATAATTCGTGACTGAAAATAAATAGCTAGATAGAATCAAATCCATTGGCTGGATAATAAAAAGGTCCTTCTTATTTACAACACTCCAGAGCAGCATGAATGATTGCAGCTGAGGCCATCTGTCACTTTTCTGAACTATATTTACTGGTGGAAAGTCTCCAGGACCACCATTGGCTTCTATTGCATCTAACACAGAACATGCAAAATATAAAGGGAACATTGCAGATTTTTGAAAGATTCACAAGTACCCAAGTGTAACAAAAATACTACAAACCGAACAATAACATCTTTATTTCTAGTGTCTGGCCTGTCCTGATCTTTATTTATTGCCTTTGCCATTCTCCTGTAAAAAGTGTCATGACTATAAAAAAACAACCATCAAGGCCACTCAGGAGGTATGAGTGATTGATCCTCAAATCGTGCATTGTGTTTTAATTATTTTTATTGAGTAAGAGTCCACACATCCCTGTCAGCAACAACATTACTGATAAGGTTAAACAGATGCTATCAAAGGGGGGAAAAATGAGGATATTTACTATTTAATCATAACAGGATGTTGGTCAAACAGGTCCACTTCAGCAAAGTGAAATTCCATGGGATGCAAACCAATCATGTGCTTCCATGGGACTTGAGCTGGAAGATTTCCCACTGGGTTCTCCTTATGTCAGTGTTTTCTCATTCCCTTTATCAGCCTTATAAATCATACTGTATTGATCCAGTAATGAAGTGAAAATGAAACAAACTATGGTTTCATTCCTCAAGTTAATAAGGCAATAAGAGCAAAGAGCAAAAATCTACATAAGCATCATGTTGATGGGTTGCTGTTGTTGTTTAATCTGCTTATTATCTCTGTTGTGTTAATATGCAACATTTTTGTATCTGCGACCATTTTTCCAACCCAGATTTCTTTTTAGACTTCATTGGAGGTGGGAGGAGGATTCCACTGTGTTGCCTGCCAAAGCTGTGCTGGAAGAGTGTTCCATAACATGAAGCTGGTGACTCCAAATGCCCAAATTCTGGTTGAGGTCAGTCAAGCCTCTGTAACACAGGCGACTGACTAACTGAGCTCCTCTGGATAATCTTGGTGATTGAGCTGGGATATAAAGTCTCAGGCAGCCCTCGCTCTATGTGGGGCTGCCCTTGAGACTGACCCAGAAACTCCAGCGGGTGGAGAATGCCACAGCGAGACTCCTTATGGGGTCCTCGCTGCGAGATCACATTCACCCAGTGCTATACCAGCTGACTGGCTCCCGGTGGGGTACAGGATCAGGTTTAAGGTGCTGGTTTTAATCTTTAGAGCCCTATACAGCCTAGGACCCTCGTACCTACAGGACTGCATCTCCTGGTATGTCCCACAGAGGAACTTACGGTCTTCAAACAAAAACATCCTGAAGGTCCCAGGCTACAGAGAGGTTAGGCTGGCGTCAGCTAGAGCCAGGGCTTTTTCGGCTATGGCTCCAATCTGGTGGAACGCTCTGTCACAAGAGACTAGGGCCCTGCAGGACTTGACATCTTTCCGCAGGGCCTGCAAGACAGAGCTGTTCCACCAGGCCTTTGGTCAGGGCACAGCCTGACTCCCTCCTTTGGCAATCTTCACAGAACTTTAGCTTAATGGTTGCCATCAATTTGATTTGAATTAATTTTATAATGAAATGATTTTAGAATGTTGTACTATTTTATTGTTGTTAGCCGCCCTGAGCCCGGCTTCGGCTGGGGAGGGCAGGATATTAAAAAATTATTATTATTATTATTATTATTATTATTATTATTATTATTAAAAGTACTCTTGACCCAAGTTGTTCCAGACTTTGTATATCAACATGAGAACCTGGTCTTGGTAGGGTAGGGCAGCCAATGTATACGTTCTAGCAGTTGTATCGTTTGCTGGTCGATCAGCAGACTAGCCACTGCATTCTGCACCAGCTGGACCTTCCAAACTAGGCCCAAGGGCAACCCTGGAGTCACCCCTGCCACATGGATATATCTTGGAGATACTATTTTGTGGACTGGAGGGAAAAAATGTTTTCCAGAACATGTGAAACAGCTAGATTTGTTATTTCCAAACACATTTTAAAATGCTAAATATATATAGTATGCAATGTCTGACTTAATACAAAAGCATCTGTTTATATAATTTATGAAATGTAACTCTATGTATCTATTTAAAAATATATATCTCACCAATTCAGCAGATGCATTACTAATCCTTGTTTTAATTCTGGTGACGTTATATAGGCAGATTCAGGACAGGGAATATGTATTCTCATTTCTATATAATCTCATGCATAAGTGATATTAAGGTAAAGGTACCCCTGCCTGTACAGGCCAGTCTTGACAGACTCTAGGGTTGTGCACTCATCTCACTCTAGAGGCCAGGAGCCAGCGCTGTCCGCAGACACTTCCGGGTCACGTGGCCAGTGTGATAAGCTGCATCTGGCGAGCCAGCGCAGCACACGGAACACCGTTTACCTTCCCGCTGGTAAGCGGTCCCTATTTATCTACTTGCCCCCGGGGGTGCTTTCGAACTGCTAGGTTGGCAGGCGCTGGGACCGAGCAACGGGAGCGCACCCCGCCGCGGGGATTCAAACCGCCGACCATGCGATCGGCAAGTCCTAGGCGCTGAGGTTTTACCCACAGCGCCACCCGCGTCCCTAATAAGTGATATTAGACTCACATAATTAAGACAGATTATTTTTGTTCCCCAGTCTTTATATATGCCTGCTATTATTTATTTTTTAAATGGAAGATTTCTTTTTAAAAAAACTCGAAACCCTAGATCTTACAAACCTATTTTCAACAAAGGCATACACACACCCTTAAAAAATGACAGCCAAATGATCACACCTTCAAAACGAATGTTTAGAATGGAAATGCTTATGCAGCCTTTATTATAGAGATTATGAATAGCCATAATGAAGGCTTCAATTGATGTCCTGGTGATTCTTTTGCTGCAACACGTTTTCTGAATTTGTCTGGCATTCAGAAAGATTGCTTAAAGTGGCCAAAATGTTTATTCCACCATTATCATATTGACAATGTTTCTTTTATCCCAGAGGAAGTCAAATGATGAACAAATTCAAGCAAATGTGTGAAACATGTGCATATTTAGCATCTGTTATGCTATTTCTTGGCAGCATTGTTTCAGGCGGGGAAATCATGGCCAAGAGCTCGGCCACCAGCTAAGAAGCAGTTGCTGTGAATCAGACATTATTGGCCATTGTGCATTTGAAACAACCCCTTTAATGCCAAGTGCTAAAAAGTTTTTTTTTTCTTTTTTCTTTTTTTTCTTTTTTGCTTGTTATGATCCTCATTTGGCAGGACAGCAAAGCTTTGATTACAAACCTTCATATTCTTGAGTTTATGCATAAATCCTTTATGCAGTTCAGTTTCTCAGGCACTTGAAGATGTTCACACTTTCTCCCAACCCCTTCTTTCATCTCTCATGTGGGTTTATACTGGATTCCTGTTGAAAGTTTTTATGCAAGACAAATGAGAGGATACATCCACCTTTTGGGGAAAAATAAATGCTTCTACACTTCTTCTTTTCATGAGGTGCCATGACATTGACTCCTTCTGTGGATAGAAGTGTAACAATAAATCCATCCCTATGATCTTGTGAAGACTCATTTGGGCTGTCAGAAGGATTTACAGGCACCACAGTCCCATACTCAGGATGTGCCTTCTATGTTTTTTTCATTAGTACATGAAATTATTCGTGACTTTTGTAAAATTACATTTGCAGCTACCTTTATCAGCCAGATTACTGTTCATTTTCTGCAATGGGCTTGTTACATATATTCTCACTGGAAATCCTGTTTATCTCCTGTGGCTAAATGCAGTATTACTCAGGTTAAAGTTACAGATCCTAAGTAGGGCTTTAATTGGAGAGCTGTTGGTGAGCAAATGGCTCCATTTAAAAGGGTGTGAGAGCTATTGCTGTCTTCAAAATGTAATATTGACTGTGTGTGTGTCCGATGCTTGCTTGTGTTTCTGCAAGTGCAGTGTGTGTGTGTAAGTATCAAAGGGAGATGAAGACCAACAAACATACATCAGCAGCTGCCCTGCATAAATCCTTATGTTTGGACGGTTTTGTCTCCAGAGAAGGAATCTTGGTGACAGATACAGGGCAACACTAAAACTTAAAAAAAAAGTCCTAATGACAATGCCTGGCCCTGTTACAGCTGATGGCAAGCTTAACTGATAGTGCCTCCTTTCTCAGATAGCTAGATGTGCCTGGTGTCAGTACATATAAAGTCGCTTGTCAGCACTTGGCTGCACAGAGTGATAGGAAAGCACTGAAGTATCCCACGGGAGAGCAGAAAAAACAAGCCATTTTGCAGCAGACCGTCCATAGGGCTCTGTCATCCTGCCAGCAATTGATGCAGCTAGCGTTGTCACTTATTTGCAGGTGCAAATGGTAACACTTCTGCCCTCCCTCAATAAGATTTGGGTCAACCCAAATTATAGGATGATGCCACGAGGAGATTGTCTCCTATGATCACTAGGAGAAAGCTGACGGGAGCTGAGGAGCACCCAGTATGGGATAAATCACACTTAAGGGATGAAAACGGAAATGTTTATGGTGATCCAAATGAGACAGGTGTAGAATCAGGCAATGAAAGTGCAGAGGGAGATCAGAGCAGTTCAAAGAGGTCCGGGTGCCATAGTATATAATGCATGAGCTAAAACATTTATAATCACCGTGTATAGGTGCTTATGTGCTAACACTGGAAGTCTCCAGCCTAGATGGTGAAGTTGGAGTGCTGGGTTTTGAAGCAGAGCATAAAGTGGACATTACATCAACCTGCTTGAATGGAGAAAACCTGGGGAACGTGGTTATCTCAGGTTACAAACATTTTATGAAGGACAAGAAATGATGCCCTGAATATGGTGCTGCTCAGTGCTATTTTTCTAGAAAAAGAGGTGCCAGAACTCACTATGAATGCCTCCCTTGTTCACTTATAGTGCCCACCTGATAAGTGCCAAAACTGAGTTCTGGCAAGTTCTGGCTAAAAAAAAAAAGAAGCAGCTCTGGTGCTTCTCTGAACATCTTAGAGGACATAGAATCCAATAAGTTGGAAATCCTAAAAGGTACCTAAGACTCATCCACAAAATGGCTGTGGGTGGTCAATAATAGACACCAACAGTAATTTAGAACTGGGGAAGCACTTTTGTCTTCCTGAATAAAATGTTGAGGATGATATTGAGATAGAGGATGAAATCAAGGAAGTAATGTTGTCCTGATAGGTGTCATCAATTACCATGAGCCAGACTAAAATGTGTCTAAATTAGACTAGAAATGGGAAATAATTGTTGAAGCAAGAGAGGTGTTTTTCAACTCCTCTTTCTTGACAAATATTTTTTCCATCGTATGTGGGACTCATATACACATATTTCCATCTTATATGCAGGTAGGACCTGTGTTATCTCAACAGAGCTCACCACATCACTGGAGATTTTTTAAAAGAAAAAGAGGCCCCTATATAAAAGCAATGTTTAAATTCTTAAAATACAGAACTCTCTCCTGACTTAAAAGTACTTTCCTTACTAAGCTTCTCTAGAGCTAAGTAATATAATTACATGGACTTAAAAAGGGGGGTGGAGGCAGGGGCATATATATGAGCAAAGAAAAACAAAGCCAGAGTTAAATAATTAATTTTCATCTCTGATATGAAACAGCCATTTCCCTCTGCCAGTAATGAGTGAGCCTCAAATGAGATGGAAAAAATATATAATTTGAGGCAGTTCATACTGTTCCAAGCCTTTAATGTAGCACAAACAGTGTAAACATTATACAATAAGAATTGCTGTGCTTTTTTTAAAACACTGATCCTAAAAACTCTTTTTCAAGATCCCATACACACCCCAGTGCATCTTTGCTCACAGTCTAGAATGTACATTATTTTGCCTACCTTTTAAAATTGATTAGTATTTTTTATTTAAAAAAAAACCATTCAAGGCAAATATTATTTATTAGATTTATTTACCGCCTTTCATCAAAAGATCTTAGGGCGGTTCACAGGATAAAAATACAAGATAGAAACACAAATAAGTAATTAAAACAAAAACAACAAAACAATAGCCCCCCACTCCCACCCACCAAAATGCTGTAGAACAGGCATAGACAAACTCGGCCCTCCAGATGTTTTGGGACTACAACTCCCATCATCCCTAGCTAACAGGACCAGTGGTCAGGGGTGATGGGAGTTGTAGTCCCGAAACTTCTGGAGGGCCGAGTTTGCCTATGCCTGCTATAGAATATTAATCAGCCAAAGGCCTGGTTGAAGAGGAACATGTTTTTGCCTGGCACCTAAAGATATATAATGAAGGTGTCAGACCAATCTCCCTGGAGACAGCATTCCACAAATGAGGAAATCTAGTCTCCAAGGAGCATGCCACAGCTGCCACTGCAGCAACAACAGCAGCAGCCACAGGCAATGCATTCCTTGGAGATGGATCTGCTGCCCCGGGAGTCCTGCCACCCGAGGCAATTGCCTCCCTTTGCCTCATTGGTCAGCTGGCCTTCCTGGTACCTCCTATCAAGAAGATTGCAGCTAACAAGCCTGGAAAATATATTTGTTTCAAACCTTGAAGAGCCACCACCCAACACAATACTACATTAGATGGGCAAGTGATTTAACCCAGTACAATGGTAGTACTGCATATTGTGCTAGGAAATGCATTTTCCCCCCCAAGACACATTTCCTGATCAGCAGCAATATAAAGGCAGGGGCATTTGTAGGAGCAAATCTCCCCTGAAACCTTTCCTGCATGCCTCCCACAGTCCATCACCCCCCAAATAGGAGTAGGCAGTGATACAAGAACTGAATCTAACCCATTATGTTTCTAATGGGTTATATTCATCTATATCTATACCAGTTTAAACATGGCGGTTGGCCAATATCCATAACTGTCCACACACTGTGTTTTTACTCATGAACATAACGGTCAGAACTGCTCATGTGGGTATGTGATACAATACTTAAACCAACTGGCCAACTAAATCATGTGAAAGTAGCCAATGGGTCTCAAAGCCTCAGTGAGTTAGGGGCATCCACTACATGTGAAGACAGGTTTTGGTGGATTGAGTGGACAAGACCAATAGTGAATCTGTTATGTAATAGGCAGGTAGGATCCTAGAATGCAACAACTGATTGGCTTGCAGGAGAAGACCAATCAGGCTCCAGGAGGAAGTTAATCAGCCTATTAGACTGGTTGGATCGTAGAATGCAACAACTGATTGGCCAATCAGGCTCCAGGAGGGCCTGGAGGCAGGCCCTGGACCAATCAGGCTCCAGGAGGCAGAATCAGCCAATCAGACGGGACTCATTGTGTAAATAATGTATATAAAGGCCTGAGGTTTTGGGGGAAATTCAATCACTGTTTTACAAGCTGCAATAAAGAGCATGAAATCACTGCAGGACTCTGAGTATATTTCAGAATCCAGTGATCAAGAAGGTAGTTTCTGCACGCGCTTCAGAGAAAAGTTTGTTGTATAGAGAAAATGCATACATATCTTGAAGTTTGGGGCCCAATCCAAGCCTCTTACTGCACAGAAGAATTTCTGGGTCAGAATTCCTTTCTGATTCAAGTAAAATACTAATTGTTTATCATATATTTCTCCAATCTATTTGTATCAGATTTGTATTTTGTTTCCATCGAGTGTAACAAATATTATTTTTTCCCTAATGGAACCAATATTAAACTAGCATGGCAACTCTTCAAGAGGAAATGCAAAATGTTAGTGCAATGAAAATCAATGTTATTTAGTTGAGGTGAGCAAAATGTAAGAATTTCACCGGTACCTGGGTAACTTGAACGATTAAGGATAATTTAACATTTTTCTCACAACTAGGAAATGGCAGAAGATTGATTTCTAGATAGAATCTATGAGTTACACATAAATGCCTCTTTCAAATTCATTAGCTGGTATAGATAATGCCATAATAGCACAAGTGGTTAAAACAATTGTTTTGATCAAGATAGAATAACAGCATGAAACACCACAATATTCATTTTCAAAGAAACAAAATTATACATAATATGTGCATTACCGGGATTTCAAAGGCAGAAATGACGTCCGGGGGTGATTTCTGAAAGGCAGCGCTTTTTCCTGGATCTTAAGCAAGTCAATCAAAAAATCAGATTTGTTTTTACTTTTTTTAAATATGGCAACCTATCCAGTGAATCATGACCAATATTTGACATGTTTATGGCAATGCGTCTTGATGAGTACATTTCAGTCTGCCAGAAATTAGGGATCTTCCATTCCATTTCGAGATCTTGTTGATTATTTACAGCCCATGGATGCACGACCATCACTGTATTTGTTGCATTTTTTAAGGTTGACATATTTTGAAAAGCAAAAAAGAAGACACTTTTGCTGACTTCTGCTTTAAAAAAACAAAAACAAAACTTTTAACTATAGATCGCAATGACGATTCTACCCATGAAAAAGAGGGCGTGTCCTGGAAAAAGAGGACATATAGCAACCCTAATTTTCAGTGACCAGCACAGTGGTATCTTTAAATCTCCATGGCAAGAGTCACTTAGAGATCTTAAATGCCATGGTTCCAGTGTGCTTACCCTTCCTTCATTTAATTCCAAGTAGGAATTGAGTCTTTTGCTTTGATTGCATTTAGTAAAGAGGAGAAAAAAGGCAAGATGCAAGACTTTGACTCATGTAAATGTATTTTTGTAACATTAGCAATATCCATCAAATGATTAGAATTGCAGCTGTCAGTGAGTCAGCTGCTATTATTATACAATGGTTATGATCTCATTATTAAACATCTTTATTAATGTTAATCCAAAGTGTATTGCTCTCTCAGAAGCAACATTAATAAAATCTTAACTGCTAAAGGGGTTGCAGTATCAGTTTTCAAAACTATTAGAAAAATGTGAAGGCTGCTGTATTATCTAGGCCATGATGAAATCATCCTTGAACCATAATGTGCTTGCAATGGAGTTGGTCTTGTCTCCAATCACATTGGACATTGGCATATGTTAATGCTGGCAGCTAAGCACATATACACACATCAGAACTAACCAAACAGCAAAAGGCTGGGCTGGATGAATCCCTAGCCGGAATTAAGATTGCCAGAAGAAATATCAACAACCTCCGATATGCAGATGACACAACCTTGATGGCAGAAAGTGAGAAGGAATTAAAGAACCTTTTATTAAGGGTGAAAGAGGAGGGCACAAAATTTGGTCTGAAGCTCAACATCAAAAAAACGAAGATCATGGCCACTGGTCCCATCACCTCCTGGCAAATAGAAGGGGAAGAAATGGAGGGAGTGAGAGATTTTACTTTCTTGGGCTCCATGATCACAGCAGATGGTGACAGCAGTCACAAAATTAAAAGATGCCTGCTTCTTGGGGGAAAAGCAATGACAAACCTAGACAGCATCTTAAAAAGCAGAGACATCACCTTGCCAGCAAAGGTTCATATAGTTAAAAGCTATGGTTTTCCCAGTAGTGACGTATGGAAGTGAGAGCTGGACCATAAATAAGGCTGGTCACCAAAGAATCAATGCTTTTGAATTATGGTGCTGGAGGAGACTCTTGAGAGTCCCATGGACTGCAAGAAGATCAAACCTATCCATTCTTAAGGAAATCAGCCCTGAGTGCTCACTGGAAGGACAGAGCCTGAAGCTGAGACTCCAATACTTTGGCCACCTCATGAGAAGAGAAGACTCCCTGGAAAGGACCCTGATGTTGGGAAAGATGGAGGGCACAAGGAGAAGGGGACAACAGAGGACGAGATGGCTGGATAGTGTTCATGAAGCTACCAGCATGAGTTTGACCAAACTGTGGGAGGCAGTGGAAGACAGAAGTGCCTGGCGTGCTCTGGTCCATGGGGTCACGAAGAGTCGGACATGACTAAATGACTAAACAACAACAACAAGGGATATAATTGTGTTTCTTTTAAAGCTGAAATCCTAATCCCATTTAACTGAGAATGAGCATCATTGAATTCAACAGGACTTACTTCCATGTAGGCATAGTTACAGGTGCTATTTGTGTACATCTCCCATGAACAGAAAAAAACAAAGAGTTAATGTGACTCAGTTTAGTACATTTGAACCCCACTTAAAAAAAAAAGGCTCTCATTGGTTTACAGTCATAAAACAATTTTGCAGAACAGCAATTCCAGCACAACAAATATATATCACAGTCATCGATATTCAAATACAAATAACAGTCGATTACAAAGATTAGATTATCTTTTAGAGGAGAGGATAATTGGATGCTACTAAAATACAATGCTTTCTCATAAAAAGATAAGTAAAGCTGACACAAAACTTTAAAAGCTTTTTATCGCTGACTGAAAATGTGCAGAACTGGAGCATAGGCAGCTCTCCCTCAGAATTGGTTCCAGAAAGCAAAACCCATAGAGCAGAAGAAGCCACTTGCCCCTCTTTCCTGGGGAGCTCACATCCTGAAAGAGGGAACCTCTTCACAAATATTAATAAAGATCGATAATGTGTATTGGGACTCTTTTCTCTCTCTCACTCTCTCTGTGTGTGTGATAAAAGATAAAAAGCAAATTATACATAAGAATACATAGGTGCTTCTTCTTCTCATGGAAAAGTGAATATGAATGAGAATGGACTACTGAATCAATGATCTCTACAAAAATGATTAATTTTAGCCATTTGTCACATGGATGACTAACCTATCAGAACTTGTCAAGTGTCTTATTTCATGAATTTCTCACTGTAGAATCTGCTTAAACACTGCCTCTAAAACAACTCAAGGTGCACACATGAAGAAAGCAAGAAAGAGCTTACTAGCATTTTAAGCAAAGAACCCCAAAATAAAGCAAAACAAACCAGAAAGCCACAATACACTGAGATGCTGTACTCAGAATGAATTTTACCCCTCCAGGAGGCAAGGAGCTCCATTTGCATATTCTACGGTGCTGAAGAAATTGATGTTAAATATCTGTCCCTTATCAAAAAAGTGATACAATGCAATCAGCCTTTTAACTAGCATCAAAGATAAGCTAAAGAAGCTTTCCCCTCTAAGTTCCAGCTGATAAGATAAAATATTCTGGGGGGACTGTCCAAACTTCAATAGAAAGCAGTTGTCATTTCACTTTTGTTTAATTTTATTATGTGCAAAATTATGGATGCCCATTGGCACCAAAACCCTATCTGTTTATTCAAGTATTCCAGGTAACAAAGAAATTAGGGTAGCAACAAGCTATCCTGCAACTAGGCCCACAGAGACCGTGACTCAAGCCAATATTGATTTTGAGCTGACTTCAATTATGCTGTATTGTGCTCCCGGGTACAACATGTAAGTTAGTAAGGGACAATGATTACAAGGCTTTAATGTAGTGCATTTCCCCGCTGGAATTGAATTTGGGGTATTGGTGTCTTAAAATATCTATTTCAACTTCACTATCTTCATGAAGAGGATGAAGACACAAAACTGGGTGACTTCTGCAGGGTAAGAGACTGTCTCCATCAGTAGCAGAGATTTACAACTCATGGAAGTAAGGGGGGCCAGAATGATCTCCACCTCCTGATACCACCACGGTCAAGGCTTGTGTATATGCACACATACATCAATTCTTCTGGGCAATATCTGTAGTACCAGAGGCAGTACAGGTTTCTAACCCTCAGCCTGTTCAACAGAGGAATGAAAGAACTGGTCTCAGAGAAAGTGTATGCTTTGGCCCAGTTCCCTTGTCCCAGTAATTACCGTATTTTTCGCTCTATAAGATGCACCAGACCACAAGACGCACCTACTTTTTGGAGGAGGAAAACAAGAAAAAAAATATTCTGAATCTCAGAAGCCAGAACAGCAACAGGGATCGCTGAGCAGTGAAAGCAGCAATCCCTCTTGCTGTTCTGGCTTCTGGGATAGCTGTACAGCCTGCATGCGCTCCATAAGATGCACACACATTTCCCCTTACTTTTTAGGAGGGAAAAAGTGAGTCTTATAGAGCAAAAAATACAGTATTTTAGGGATGGGGGAATCTTGACTGGGCTTAGTCCAGTAACATAAAGACCACAGGATTTATCCCTTAATGTTATTTTATTAAAAACCATGCTCATCCATTATTACTCAGTGGCAGGTCTATTCACAGTAATCTAGATAACAAAAATATACACTTATTAATTTGGCTCTTGCCCATCAATCTGTTCTACTCTTGCTCCTTTTCCCACAGATGCATCTTGAACAAACAAAGCACCATATAACTTTCTTTCGCACGTGCCTAGGCTATAAAAATAAATTGGCACAATGCATTAGGGAGGGGTGGCGGGAATCCAAACACAACAATAAGGTAATGAAATCCATTACTAAAAAGTTGCATGATATATGAAACTGTGTTTTTAACTAGCCTCTTATTCAATATGGAGATTGTGCAGACATCCCATTGACAAATTAACACCATTTCTCAGAGTAAGGGCAGACAAGGGATGCTAAATAAGGTGGAAATAACAAAAGCCGAAGAATTGATGCTTTTGAATTATGGTGCTGGAGGAGACTCTTGAGAGTCCCATGGACTGCAAGAAGATCAAACCTCTCCATTCTGAAGGAAATCAGCCCTGAGTGCTCACTGGAAGGACAGATTGTGAAGCTGAGGCTCCAGTACTTTGGCCACCTCATGAGAAGAGAAGACTCCCTGGAGAAGACCCTGATGTTGGGAAAGATGGAGGGCACAAGGAGAAGGGGGCGACAGAGGACGAGATGGTTGGATAGTGTTTTCGAGGTTACCAGCATGAGTCTGACCAAGCTGCGGGGGGCAGTGGAGGACAGGAGTGCCTGGCGTTCTCTGGTCCATGGGGTCACGAAGAGTCGGACACGACTAAACGACTAAACAACAACAACAACAAAAGCCTGGGAAGTCTCACGTGCAGCTAGAAAGGCTTTTCCTCCCTTTCTGTAGCTGTAAATAACAAACGGCATTAATCATGCTAATATAGTACAATATTTGCTACTGCTTTGACATAGTCCATTTAAATATTCAAGAAGCTGTTATGTACTCCTGGACTCACAATGTATCAAGCTGTATTAGTTCTATTCAATTAAACAGTTGGTTGTCAGATGCACTTGGAACAAAAGCGGCTACTTCATCACTGAGGGACCTATCCTGATGATGCAAGAATTAGTACTGGTGTTTGCAAACTTATTATTATTAGTATTATTAAGCTGACGTTGATGTAACCCTTTGTGCCATACACCAGACAGTGTGTTGTGTTTTGCAGCTACCAGACAAATGTTTTGTTTGTTCTGCTGAATCTTGTTATTATACGAATAAATATAACTTGAGCCAGGCTGCTTGGAACACTCATTTTGCTTTGCAACCAACAGCCTAGCAGAAGTGATGTCACTTGTTTATCTGCCAAACATCTAATCAATAAACTTCTGGGAAAGGCAGAAGCCAGACAGCATTGCACTTTCGACGGAAGATTAGCTGAGCTGAAATGTCTGACAGCTCTGTGTCAGCTTTTCCTGTTACAAAATGAAACATTATTCCACTCCCTTCACATCCTCCGAAGGAAATGAAAGAGATGTTAAACTGCCAGACATTTAAGTCATAACTATTCATTAGGCAAGAATTGGTATATTAAAAAAAAAACCTGCAATTTTGCTTTCTTGGAACAATCTGCAATGTTAGCTATTACCTAAAATCCATGTCATCCATATGCTTTTTCACTAGAAGGTCAAGTTCAATCATTATAGTTTCGCTATTATCTCTACACTGCTCTGTGTCAGTTCTGTGATCTTATTACCCCTGTCAAAGGATTCCCATTCTAGTTTTACTCAAAAAGTGTTGCGAGTGCAAAAGAATGGTGCCACCATGTGACGTCAGGTGTGGGGCATGAAGAGATGCAACTGTTGGGGATAAGGTACATTTGAAAGCCTGATTATGCACAGGCAAAGGAAAGGAAGCATCAGTTTTGCCACCCATCATCTGATGGGCAGTAGACTCAAAGCCTACTATATCAGATGTGCTAAGGAGCTCACCACAGGTAGGAGCAAAAAAAGAAAGTCTATAAGCCATCTGAGATTGGCCAGCCTTGTTTCCATAGTTGCTTGATATACAATTACTTCTGCCCTTTACTTTGACCATTCCTGACTTAACTATATACTCATAAACATATGCATACTACCCGTCGATCAAGGCAGTCTACAATTTTAAAATACTAAAATAAACAAGCAGTATAAAATGCAGAGCAATAGAGTCCTCTAATGGCAGCTGATGGTCTCCTGAGGAGCTCTGGGCATAGGTCCCTTACCTAGAATTTCCTGCTTCTGCCTATGCTCAGTGCTCAAGGTCTTAAGTAGCCCCGGGGAAGGTGGAGGAGAAGTTCTTATGCTCCTCCTCCATTTAGACAATGGACATTTTGTATACTGTTTTAGACCATTTGTATACTGCTTAATCACAGTAATCTTTTACTGGTGTGCAGGGGATTCAGGACAATGAAACACAACATGAGTTAAAGCTATACAATCAAAATTAAATTTAAAAGCCTGCTGGAATGATAATAAAAAGTCTTCAGTAACTTCAAGATGTTCAACAGCAAGAGGGACTGTCCATCCTCAACTGGAAGGGAACTCAATAAAACTAGGCCCACAATATTGAACTCACAGCTCCTGGTATATTAGGGATGCCATCTTCTTCTCCTTCTTTGGTGAGTTAGATTGTTTTCCATGAACACAGTCTTAACAGTGAGTCGGTAAGTGACTGTGGAGGCCTGTTCTGGATCTACACGTCCTTCCACAGTGAGGACATATATTTCCAGGCAAGAGTTGATTACAGAGAGGGTTTGCCAAATGTGCCTTCCTCTTAGCATGTTTCTCGGTTTTGCCCTGAGTTTGTGCTTCTTCAAAGTCCACAACACCTTTGGTAATGGCTGGAGCGCTCGCAGGCCAGTGTTTCCCAGTTATCAGTGCTTAAACTACATTGCGTGGACAGGCGGAGTCCCCAGATCCCGAGCGGTCCCCCCCGTCATGTGGAATAACGACTCTAGACAACGTGCTATGGGATTAAATTGGCCACAACTTTATTAAATTTCAAATGTGGGTAGACCTTGGCTCAGGCATTGGGCATTCTCCCTCCCTAGTCCCCAGCCGGGGACCTAGGGAGCATCAGGGTTATCCAGTGTGTGGGGGGGGGATGGGCCGGCTCTGGAGAACATATGTTCAAGCAGAGATAGCCGCCCCCGTTACGCCACCGCCGCAGGGGAGAGCAATGACGACCTTTCGGCGTACGGCCAAAGCCTCCCTTCAAAAAAACCCTTTAACGGGGAACCCTGGTATCGCCGCCGAAAAGAGGAAGATGGACTAAAGGATTCCGCCCAAGGCCTGATACCGCCAAAGTTGTGACGTTTTGCTACGGGAAAGGTGAAACCTGCCAATGCAGGGAAATTCCTTTCCGGCCCTTTAACAGCGACCTTATCGTAGCAGCGCCCGCATACCTGTGGAGACAGGTTAACCTGCAAAACCTATGAAGAAAAGTTAACCTGCAAAAGAAGACATTAACTGAGGGTGGGTTCGGTGGGAGAAGCTCTGGAGCCAAGTGAGGATTACCAATTAAGATCCACCCTCTATTGTGTGGGCAGGTAATCCCTCCCCCTACCTGGCCTGGTTTCCCTGGCAACGCTTTCCCCAGGTGGGATTGGGCAACTCACTGGGGTAGGCGGGGACCTCCAGGTATCCCACCTGAGGGAAGGCAAAGCCTATGCTGATGGGGCCACTCCAGATCCAGGGCTGCACGCGTCCACGCAAAGGGCACCCCCCGTTTTAAGTGGGGAGCGGTCATTCTTAAAGATTTGCCTTGAGAGCATCTTTAAACCTCTTTTGTTGTTCACTGGTATTTCGCTTTCCATTCTCCCTAAGGTATCCTGGACAGAAGTTGCTAAGGCCCATGTAAATTAATGTGAGAACCTTGAACTAGCCCAGTAGTAGCCAGTGCATGCTTTTGAGCACAGGAGTTGTGTGCTGGTGGTAGCCTGTCTCCATCAACTTTCTAGCTGCAGCATTTTCTATCAGTTGGAGTCTCCAGACCAGGCTGAAGAGTAGCCCTACATTGCGTGCATTGAAATAATGGTTATAAACACAGGACTAGAACTCAGGGAGATCTTGTTGTTCAAACAAGGGTCACCTGGAAAATTAAGCCCTTTATACTGCTTTCTCTCCGGAAAGGTACAGTGGTAAGCCTGCGTGGGTTAAGTGAGCCTCTCTAGTAGATGCTGAATCTCTTTAGATGCCAACTCTTTGAATGGGATAGAAGGCAGGATGCACGCCAGTGCCTGTGCCTGTGCAGGAATACAGCATAACACTTCCTGTACACATGCCTTTATAAATCAGTGGCGTAGCGTGGGTTGTCAGCACCCGGGGCAAGGCAAGTAATTTGCGCCCCCTAACCCATGGATTTGCGCCCCCTAACCCTAACCCCCAGATGTTGCACCCGGTGCGGCCGGCCCCACCTGCACCCCCCACGCTACGCCACTGTTATAAATGTCTATCCAGGGAGTAAATATTGCTGAATCTTTGCTGCTGTTTTAGTAAGTACAATCAAATAAGTTGCAAATTTTAACATTTCACTGCGTATGTTTAAGTTACAGGTTGCAGAAAACACTTATCTCATAACACACAACTATATACATAGGGATGTATCTTAAAAATAAAGCTTCATTGTTTTAGGAGAGGATATTTTTAATGTACAATAAAAAAGACACAAATGGAAGATTTCTGTTTTTGAAAGCTTCCCTGCAAAATGCTTTGCAGAATAATGGGACAGAAGTGTTTTATTTTTCAGATTTCCGCCATTCACATTTTATTATATATTATTTTCCAGGTGCCTTTGTTTTGTGGAGAGAAGCATCAAGCTGCCAATCATGCAAAACATGTAGGCTAAAGTAATGTTGAGCATTAACTCTTTCAGGCCCTGATCCAACGGTGAATTGAAACCATCAGAAAATGTGCTGCAAACCCCACCTGAATAATTCCTCTTTTGAAATCAAACTGGTGCCTTCAAGGTATTCTTTTTGGCACCTGCTTAAAACATTTTTATTTAGACAAGCCTACCCAGATTCTTAGAAAGTTGAGGCAATTTTAATAAAGTTTATTTTGGAAACTGCTTTGATGTCTTTATACCGTCAAGCAGTGTATAAATTTTTACGAAATAAATACCGTAAATAGTTCTATCTGTGATAGAAGGAGCTGCTATCATATAAGATGTCGCATAAACATTCCACTTTGGTTTTAAAAAGCTTTCACAAAAAATGACAAGTCTCTCCACCAACAGGATCAAGTGCATTTTCGTGGGCAAAAGTCCCTTTCCTTAGTATAGGGCTTCCAAACTGGGGGTATCATTTTATGTAGTATTGATGCAGCTTTAACTCGATTCAGATTTGTGGTTCCCTTCTTTTCTGTGTTGAGCAATCTCAGACATGACGCTCTTGGAATACAACTTTGTTGCCATCTTGGTTTTCTTAGGTGTTATGACCTTGATAGACGTCTCAAGAAGTCTTATTGAAATAAGCCAAGATCTTGAGGTGTGAGCAGTCTGAGCCAAACTATTTGAAAAGCTACTAGTTTATTTGAGCTTCTACCCAATTTGGGGGAGAGGAAGAAAACATGTAACTCTTTTTGCTTCACTCATTGTTGTTTCATCTGGCTCAACCCAAGTAATACCCTGCCGCATAAATTTGCAATACATTTATGTAAAGCTGTAGAGAAAAGAACATATGCCACCCAGCGGAGGAGGCAGAAAGTGTAGCAAAAATTTACCATCCATAATCAGCATGCTACTCTCATTTGCATGTTGGATAGAGTTGTCCGCCCAGCCACACTTCAGGCAAGATGAGGAGATGACCTTCTTGATAGAGCAGACTGGACTGTCCTGGAACAGCAATGCAGGCAGGGTGCCCTTAGGGAGGAGGAAGGTCACCCATTGCAGGAGATGATCCCCTGGAGGAACATGTCACACAGAAGAAAGACTACCAGGAGTCAGGCTGTGTCACCAAAGCTACAAAATTGATTCCATGCCTTACTTCAGACACTGATTATGGGCCAGAGGAGCTATGACAACAATTGCAGACCTCAGAACACACTGAGGTGGCTGTGCAAAGTACAGTACAGAACAAGTGTTGCCTCTCCTCAGAGGATGAAGAGATGTGTGGTGGTGGTAGGAGACTCCATAGTAAGGGGGACTGAGGCAGCAGTGTGTGAAGGTAACAGAAGATGTGCTGTCTTCCAGGTGCAATGATTCACTATATGACTCAGACATCCAAGCTGGAAGATATTTCCTGAGGGAGAGGCCTGAACCAGAACCTTATGTAAGAAAAAATATCTCATAGACTCTGAAACAAAGTCTGGGTGCAAACTCAAAGGTTACTTATACATTGGATATAAATCTTAAGTTGAGATGTCTTTGCATTATCAATTGTTGAAAGGAAAATGTGCAGCTTGGTTTCTTCACACAGTTACTACCAAAATAAGTAAATTTTACTAAGTAGGGCTTCAAAGAGAGACATTTTGTTGTCTTTCATCAGAAAGGTGGTGGCATGAACTTTGCAAGTATGCTCACCAGGTGCCTACTCTGATGTCATTTTGACACTAGGCAATGCCTTTTTTATTTGTTCAGGCTTTTTAATTCAATTTTATCATGGTTGAGTTTGTTCTTTTTATGCTGCTCATATTGATTTTACTGTTTTTAGTATATTTTATATGTTCCTAATTTGCAGGCTTTGAATTTGTTATACTGCATTTTGAAATTTTTCAAACCGTGCTTGGAATGCCATTACGTTGTAAACCTCTAAAATTGTGTGTGTGTGTGTGTGTGTATATTCATGAGGGGAAGAGGAAGAATTTTTTTTTACTGCCACATTCCCATGGTGAGGCTTTTCTGTAAATGCATCCTAACATGATCAATTTTTATATAATCAGGCATAAAGAATGATCCCAAACTGTTTCAGAATCTATCTACAAGGGGAAAGGGAACATTAACATGAAACCTTCACCACAGGAAAATGATAAGAAAAAGACATTGGACAGCATCCAAAGAAAAGAGATGCCTGTGTGACTGAGAACCATATGTGCAGCTAAAACCATAAGTTCCCAGTGATAGAACAGCTCAAAGATGTGCCAAGTTAAATCAGGAAACAGTAAGATAATGGACAAGAACCATGTGAGGCTCCCAGGATCCCTTGCAAAGGCAAGTCCTCAGGTGGTCATTAAGATCAGTCCATCAGATACTCTACTGAGTACAGAATTCCCTTTAATTACCCACTGCCACCACCTATTGACTTTATATTGTCAACTCAAGTACATTTTTTTCAAAATTGCAGTGTGATATATGTTTTCCACCCAGAATCTACACAGAACACCATGCACACAGCAGGCTCAGTCCTTCCACGAGGCAAAGTGAGGTAGCTTCCTCAGACAGCAAATTCATGGTGGCAGGAAGTGGCTAAGTTGTTGTGCTGTGTGGTTTGTCCTGCAGCCCCGCAGGTAGCTTGCTGCCCTAGGTTGCAGTGGGGGACTTTGCTTCAACACTAGGGCTGAACTAAGATTCAACTACCAGCCTAGTCAGATTTTGTGCACGGAACAGTGAATGCAACATCATGTCCTTTGTCTCAGGCAGGAAAATGGCTTGGGCTGCTCCTGGCATGAAGTTAAACCATAAGCATATATTGAGCTAAGGAATATGGGTGTTCACATGATTTTTTTTCAGAAGAAAAAATAAATATGTATATTTTCCAGAAGTAGATAAATAAACACATGTATCTAGCATCAGAGAACAAGTTTACTGGCTCTGGAAGATTGGGTGACTGGGGAATTTTCTAAATTAAGAAATGGTCAATGAAGCATTTCTTTTGAAAATATTATTGTCACTAAGGCAGTGAAATAGCTAAAAGAGCCCTCTCAATGAGGAGCATAAATATTAGTAGTTAGGCTCATAGAATGTTAGATCTGAATCTTTAAAAAATATAAATAAAAAATATTGTAGAATACAGAATATATCTAGAAAAAATCTAAACCTACCTGGCAAGGAAGACTTCTGGAAGATTTGTCAGCTGTGATGCTACTCTCTATTTCAAAGAATTAAATTCATTAGTCTAGCAGTACAAACTATATTTCATTTGGTAATCTATTTCAGTATTATGCCCCTCCTCCAGTTAAATCTATGTCAATTAGCTGATTGCTCTTTTATCATTGCCTGTACAGATATATGCAGGTGTGCCAAAGATTCAGGAGTGACTTAAATCAAAGATGGCCAATAGGAAGTACTGCTGTATCAAAGAGTAGCTGCATTCTAACAATGGTGGTGATCTTAACAGCTTGACTTGCCATCCTAATGCAGGGTGCAATTATTCATGTGGCAATTGGACTGTTCTACAGCATCACATTCTGTAGCTGTAACTTTTCATCTTCCAGAATTTTAAATGCAAAGCTTATTTTTACCTTTCTGCATTGCTGTATAATTAAAAAAGAAATTATTCTTCTTGGTTAAAAAGAAACAAAACTATTTTAGAAAAGCAATTCATCAGAACATATAATAACCAGAATAAAAAGCGGCAATCATTCATATTGTTCTGCTCTTTCCATAAATAGGGGTAGGGAGAATGGCTACTTTTAAGTTGACTGTAATGAAGGTGCATCCAAGATGGAATCCATAAATCTGAAAAGATGAGTGCAATCCAGTTTCTATACAGAAATATGGAGAAATATTGATACAGTTTTGTGGTTTCTACACTAACATTGCAGGTCCAGTGTGGCATTTGCCACCTAGCTGGGTCATAAGGAAAGGGTTAAATGAGTGTGGCGTGATTGGCCAGTGGGAACCCAAGGGGAGAAGTCAGAGTTAGGGTTGGAGTGGTGTGGAAGTCAGTTGAGAGTTGGGAGTTGGAGAAGGAAGAGGGAGGATAAGTCTGTGGGTTGGTCGAGTTGTGTTGTGAGAGAGTGAGAGGAACTGTTAGGTGGTGTCAGATAGATAGTTGGGATAATCAGTTTGAAGTTGTTAGGAATGTATAGGACAGTAAAGAAACTAAGATTAAGAAACTGACAAGAAAAATTAATTGTAACCTTAAACTTGTTCATGCTTATAAAAATAAACTTGATTATTAGTTAATGTTAGCAACTGTCTGGACTCCGTGTGTACCCGAGAGAAACGGGTTGGTGGCAGTGGCAAAGTGATCATAATGGTGGCACAGGGATCAATAGACCATCAAACGTCCGGGGACCCTGTGTGATCGCTACATCCAGATATACCAATAATGAAGAACTTAGGACCCTCTAGTTGTTGGTGGTCTCCAGGTCATGCCACTTCTGGCCAGCAAGGCCAATAATGAGGATTGATGGAAGTATTTAGAAGCATGGCATTTGCTGCCGCTGAGCCAGGTATTATCCCTATAGGTTGAGACCATGTGGTGGCAAGTCTATAGACTATTTCCTGTGTTCTTAAATCACATGACATCTCAGTTAGAATAGTTAACAAATTAGAGAGGCTGTGACATGCTTGTAACTGGTTGCTCCTATGTTCTTGTAAAGATTATGGATTTATAGCTCCTAAAATGTTTGCCCAGGTCTGTTTTAGTTTTATTTATGTACTGAATATCCTGGGCATTTACCTCCAATGATGTTTGATGCTTTAAAAAGCATACTCAACTTGCACAGCACTTAATGTTCTGCCATGGGAAGTAAAAATCTATTTATATCCTCCTCTTGCCAAGAGGTATTAAAAAAAAGTGGGGCATTACTTAAGTAGGGATACTCAATCAGTCCTTATCTATTTTATGGTGTTTATCTCACTAAGGAATAATTGAACACATCAGAAGATGACAAAATGAGCTAATTTTATCAAATGGTTAGTTGTAAATTATTTTTTTAGACTTTCAGCCATGCTTAATTTCTGTTTCATCCTAGAAAAAAACCTGGGAAATGTCTTTTTTATGACTTAACTATTGTAGCATTTGTACTGCAAATTACTTCGCAAGGTACAAGTGTTAGAGCATGATGAAAAATAGGTAGTATGAAGTTTTATCCTTTTTTCTTTTTAGAACATTAATATTGGAGTCATCAAATTCACCTTACGAATTTATAGGAGTTAAAAGAAGCAATAGAGAAAAACGTAATCATGGACCAATCTACAAACCAGCTAAGTAATTGAATTGCATGAGAACTAGTTTCAGGGCACATAAATGGGCTTAAATACAAGTATATCAGCTTAAAAGACTTGTAGGCTGAGATGTTGATCATTAAATTTGATCAAGCAGGGGTTATAGGTCACGGGCAGAGCACATGTTTTGAATGCAAAAGGTCCCTGGCATCTCCAGGTAGATCTGCAAATATACCTTTCTGAAACCTTAAAGAGTCAATGCCAGTCGGTGTAGGCAGACAATGTTGAGCTTGGTGAACCAATGATCTGACTCAATATATTGTAGCTTCCTATGTTCCATAATTCAGCAGTCATTATTTTAAGCTAGAGGCAGATCTACCAGAACTGACAGGTGGGAAGGACAGAGGGGTAGGCAGGGGTACACACATTCCCAGTACCTTTTCTCTCTCCCTCCTTCCAGCTTCCTATCCATCATTGTGTTTTTATGTGTAATGTATCTCAAATTCTGGCAGTGAAACAGCAACTGGATCTTCAGTGACATGTATCAAAAATGGACTCGTGTAAGGAAGAAACAGAGGTCCCCCACCTCCACAGGATAAACTATTGATGAAGGATAAAGAATTACTTTGGCAAGCAAAACAAATGGATATATCAGCAATTCACAAAACAAGAAAATAAATACTGTATTAGAAGCAGTGGGCACAGTGGTTTGCTATTGTTTCTCTTTTAATATGCATTGTCTTTTAGCTTGTGATATGTTTGACCCTGTCCTGGGTGCAGATAAAAGCCTGCAAAGTAAAGCACTCAGGCTTGGAACATAATTATGATTTCCTTCCAATTTTAAGGGCAAGAATACCATAAAAAGTGAGCATACCATTGAGATTATAAATCATTTCTGAAACATAAAAATCAGTGAAGCTCTACAGGGAATGTTTACAAAAGTGTTCTATAAAGCAGGAATAGGGAGGTGGAACAAACAGATGAAGATTAAGTAGTTGCTATCAACCAACTACACATGCAGGAAAATTGCAAAGTAATGGCGTCTGTCTTTTCTGCTGACAGGAGCAAGAAAACAGAGGCCTTTCCATGTTAATTTGTTAAGAAAAGAGGATACGGACAGTTTTAAATTTTCTGGGGGCATTTGCACCTAGCAGCTTCTTCTGCCTCCAGTTGTTTGCTGTAGCCCACATTCATGCCTATCAAAGTATCCTCAGGAAAGACAGGTACGGTATATGCTTTTCATGGGACATACCCTGCCTGCATTGTGGGAAGCCTACTATCAACCAAGGGAGATCCCATTATGGGCTGAATGAAGCAGTCTCCATCTGTGAGCTGCACTGATCAAAATCACTGTATCTGAACTTCTGAGCGAGTCATCATCATTTTGTGCTGTGATTGTGTGTCTCATCCCCTAATAAATATGCTTGCCAGAACTATAGAGGAAAATGGGGAGTTATGCTGGTGATTTTGCTGAATTGTTCCTCCCAATGAGTTCATTCAAGATCTGAACTACATTATGACATCTGCAGTGCCAATTGTGAGGGTAACATAATCACAGCAGAAGATGAGATGCCTTCAGCATATAGTGGCAATCAGTGCAGCATACAAATACGCCAGATAGCAATCTGTCATTTTTTACTAAACTACTGTATCATCTAAAACTTGTTGTGGCTGTGGTAGTTCTTCCTATAGTAGGGGGGAAACCTACCCGCATATATAACTTATTTAAATATAGGCAACACACATATAGAAAAGAACTAGTGTGTGAATCTGAATTCAACATGTCAGGGCTGGAGTCAGACACACATCGCCATGAAAGATGCATGGCTAACATTCAATTTTTTTGCTGCTGCAACACACTGTTGAGTCCTGTTAAGCTTGTGGTCTATTAAGACTCCTAGATACTTTTTACATGTAGTACTGGCAATCCAGGTGTCCCCCATCATATATTGGTGTAGTTTGTGCCCTGTTCTCCAATTTGTTAAGGTCATCTTGAATCTCTAATGTCTTGTGGCATTAGCTACCCCTCCCAGTTTGTTGTCAACTGCAAATTTGATGAGCATCCCCTCAATTCCTTCATCCAAGTTGTTTATAAAGACATTGAACAACAATGGGCTCAGGACAGAACCCTGAGCACCCCACTTGTCACTGTTTTCCAGGATGATGAGGAACTGTTAATGAACACTCTTTTATTTCAGTTTAGTCAACCAACTACAAATCCACCTAACAGTTACCTCATCCAGTCCACATTTTACCAGTTTTTCTACAAGAATATCATGGGGGACTTTTCCAAAAGACTTACTGAAATCCAGATACACTATGCCCACAGCATTCCACAGATCCACCAAGCTTGCAACTCTATCAAAAATGGAAATGAGATTTGTCTGTCATGACTTGTTTTTGAGAAACCCATGCTGGGTCTTAGTAATCACAGCATCCTTTTCTAAGTGCTCACAGACTGTTTAATTATCTTTTCTAGGACCTTTCCTGATATCGTCATCAAGCCAAACAGTCAGTAGTTACCTGGCTCTTCTTTTTTCCTCCTTCTTGAAGATGGGGACATTTGCCCCCCCCCCCCGACTGCAAAAATTCTATAATAATTCTTAAAGATGATAGACAGCAAGCTCCTTTAGTCCCCTTGGATGCAGCTCATCAGATCCTGGACATGCCTTCATTTAAAGTAGCTATGTGTTCCCTTGCCAACTTTTTTCCTGCCTTGGGCTGCAGCTCCCTCCTTGCATCAGTTATTCTGTTTCATAAGGTTGGGCACTGTTTTCCTTTTGAGTAAAGACAGAGGCAAAGTAGATGTTGAACAGGTAAGGGACACAGGTGGCGCTGTGGTCTAAACCACTGAGCCTCTTGGGCTTGCTGATTGGAAGGTCGCAGTTTGAATCCCCACAATGGGGTGAGTTCCCGTTGCTCTGTCCCAGCTCCTGCCTACCTAGCAGTTCGAAAGCATTCCAGTGCAAGTTGATAAATAGGTACCACTGCGGTGGGAAGGTAAATGGCATTTCCATGCGCTCTGGCACTCGTCATGGTGCTCCGTGTACCAGTAGTGGTTTAGTCATGCTGGCCACATGATCCAGACGCTGCAGGCTTTCGGGCTGCGTTGCCAGAAGATAGCCAGCAGAGAATGCAAAGGGAGTTTTGCATGTTGAAAGCATGCGTACACACATCGCTGATGCCGCATTTGGAGGGCGTGGAGTCAGCAAGGGCTGCCTGGGAGGTGCTGAGAAGTTTGTGTGAAAACTCAGCAGGAGGCCAGAGCCCTGAAGATGTCATGAAAAGCCCAGAGATGGCTGAAGCCCCAGTCCCTGATGGGAAGATCGGGGGGGGGCAGAGAATTCCAAAGGCAAGTTTGAAAAGTTTTCCCCTTCCGGAGGCGGCATGAACGGCAATGGCGGTCCTCTTCCTTTTGTGAGGAGGAAGCTCCGTGGAAACTGGGTCGTCCGCTACGGCGAAGCGGAGACCCACATCGGAAACCCACAGGCAGCAAGAGCCTGTGGTCTTGAGACTCGGCGGGCGCCAGAAGCGGCTCCCGAAACGCTGAAGGAACCCCGTAAGGGGCTCCGGAACGTGGAGGGGGTAGCGGCACTGTGAGTCGTTTCGCAATCTACGGAGTGAAGCCGCGCTGCTGCTGCCGGTGAGCGCTGACCTCTTTTCCTGGAAACTTTTGACTCGGGAAAGCAACAACCCGTGAGTAAAGAAGGACTTTAAAAAAATTGAGACTAAATTATTGAATTTGGCTGAAAGCGGAGCGACGCAAAACAGGAAGTCCGTCTTCCGCTGTCACTGAACTTCAAAGCAAAGAGCTGGAGGAGTGGAGGCTTAAAAAGAATCTTTAGCCTAACTGGTCTGAGCACCCACTGAACTTTCCCTTAAACAAAATAAGGACTTTAAGCATTTGATTCTCTGATTCTTATTTGTACTGTGATACCTTTCTTCTATTGGAACTACAACTTGAATGAGAAACCCAGGTGCTGGAGCTGCCTGAGCAACTTGAGCTGTCAGTTCTGCAGATCTGGCTATTGTGTATTAGAACTTGCAACAATCTGAGGGGGTCTGGACTTGTTACTTTGAAACATCAATTGAAGTACCAGTATGTACTATCTGAAACAATGTGGCTGTTAATACTAACTCTGCTTAAAACCTGCTATTGAAGGTTCTTGGACATTAAATTTGATTTTAGTAAATTTATTAGAATTGGATTCTTCCCTTAAGACATTTCAAGCTCCCCCTAGAGGATTTGGGATTTACAGCAGTGACATCATTTCACTTTCCTTTTCCCCGACCTCCTGTTTGACTGTTTTCCTCTGGGCTGCTGCTTTCTCATGGGAACAACTCAGCTTGACCTTGACTTTTAGATAACTCTGGAATGAGTGGCGCAAGAAGGAGGGGAAGAACTAGACAAACAACTTTGACAACTTTAACCTCAGTCTCGCAGACACGTAGATCATCTGTACCTACTTTGCCTTCAGAGGAAGAAGCTGCTTCTCTGCCAAGGGCAGGAGAGGGAGAAACTGAACAGTTACAATTGGAAGATATGGCCTCAGGAGCAACTGCTTCTATTCTAGAGAAAATCTATGAAAAATTGGAATCTCTGGACAAGAGAGTGGAATCTTTGGACAAGAAAGCCGATGAACAAACAGCCAAAATTTATCAAAACACAGAATGTTTAAATAGATTAACTGGACAAGTATCACAGAACGCACAGGCAATTGGGCAGTTGACGGAGGCCACAATAGAAAATCGGAAATTGGCTGAGGATACTAGTCAAAAATTAGAAAATTTAGAACAAGAGGTAAGACCACTCTGCAAACAAGTAGGTGAACATCAGACCTATCTATCTATGATAGAACTGCGGAACCGGGAGAGTAATTTAAGGATAAGGTCAATACCAGAAGTGGAAAAAGGCAACTTAGCTGAGTTTCTGACTAAAGAATTTTCCAAGTTCTGGAATTTAGAGGAAAAGGACTTTAAAATTGCGTCTGCTTTCAGGCTTGGAAGACTTGTAAAGAAAGAAAAGCCCAGAGACTGCTTGATAACATTGAGATCAAAGGAGGAAAGGGATAAGATTTTGGGCTTACATTACGAAAAGTCACTGGACATTTTGGATAGAAGAATTGAAATTTATAAAGATATCCCTAAACAACTGTTGGACCTTAGATCCGACTACCTGGAATTGGTTAAACTGCTTAGGAGCAATTCAATTATCTTTAGGTGGGAATTTCCCCAAGGATTATCTTTTACCTTCAGAGAGAAGAAGGTTAAAATTAGAACACTGGAAGATAGAGACAAATTTCTGACCACATACGGAGAGGACCTTCAAAAAGGAATTGAACTACCCTTTGGGCCTAGAGCACCGGCAGTACCGGCACCCTTGGAACCTGAAGATTCAACGAATAAGATACCACCCCTGGAAAAATAACCAGATTATTTCAGGATGTCTCTGCAACTTCTGAGCTGGAATATAAATGGCTGTAACATCCCGGAAAAAAGGAGGAAAATATTTCATATATTAAAAAAAGAACAATTGGACATTATCTGCCTGCAAGAAACACATGTGACTAGGCTCCACAGAAAAGTGCTAGTAAACAAAAGATTGGGCCAGGAATTTATATCTTCGGACAGAGTAAAGAAGAGAGGTGTGGTCATTTATGCAAAAGAGAGCCTGTCACCCAAATTCCTATTTAAAGACGAACATGGAAGAATTTTGGCAATTGAGATACAACATCAAGGAGAGAAACTTTTGATATTAGGAATCTATGCGCCAAATGAGGGGAAATCGGAATTTTATAAGAAGTTGCGTGAGACCATGCTGGATTATCTGGATTACAACAACATCATTTTGATGGGAGATATGAACGGGGTCGTATCAACCAACATGGATAAGTCACAAAGCCAAAATGTTACAAAAGATGGCAGACTACCAAAGACCTTTTTCGAAATGACAGACAATATGGATTTGATTGATATTTGGAGGATAAAGAACCCCTTGGGAAGAGAGGGAACATTTTTCTCTGAAGCCCAACTGACCTGGACAAGAATCGACCAAATATGGATATCTAGAGGTCTGGCACCCAAAGTCAAAAAGGTGGAAATCTGCCCAAAGACCTGCTCCGACCATAATGCAGTAAAGATGGACATGACACTAATACCAACCGGCTCCTTTAGATGGAAGATGAATGACAATTTGTTTAGAGATCAGGAGATTATTAAGAAGGCCCAAAAAGCTCTAAAGGATTATTTTGAGATAAACATGAACACTACGGTGGAAAAAAGAACCATCTGGGATGCAAGCAAGGCAGTGATGAGGGGGTTCTTGATACAACAGAATGCTGTAAAGAAAAGGACACAAAATGAGAGGAAAGATAAAATCTTGGAGAAAATTAAAGAATTAGAAAAGAAGCTAAGATTAAACCCGAAGTCACAGCCGACGCTGAGAGAAATTAAACTTCATCAAGCACAATATTCTAAATTGATAAACCAGGAAATAGAGTGGAAGATTAAATTAATGAAACAAAAAACTTTTGAATCGGCGAATAAATGTGGAAAACTGCTAGCTTGGCAGTTGAAGAGGAGACAAAAATTAAATACAGTTACAAATTTAGAGATTGAAGGAAGAAACATTCAGAACCCTGTGGATATTAGAAAGTGCTTCCAGAGATATTTCAAAAAATTATATACCCAAGGGCTGCAAGATGAGATTGAGATTAAACAATTTTTGGAAAAAAATGGATTACCAAAATTGTCACAAGAA
The DNA here is from genome assembly GCF_951804945.1 of Podarcis cretensis. Taxonomy (NCBI): domain Eukaryota; kingdom Metazoa; phylum Chordata; class Lepidosauria; order Squamata; family Lacertidae; genus Podarcis; species Podarcis cretensis. Next base: position 28,782,758 of record NC_137178.1, read on the forward strand.
AATAGATCAATCCTGAACTGCAAAATAACACGACAAGAGATTGAACAAGCCATTCAGAACATGAAATTGGGCAAATCTCCAGGACCAGATGGGCTGACCTCCAAGTATTATAAGACACTAAAAGACTATCTCATACAACCACTGATGGAGGTTAGCAATGAAATTATGGAGGGGAGGAGGGCGCCAGAATCGTGGAAAGAAGCCTTCATCACATTGGTACCAAAATTGGAAGCTGAAAAGACACAACTTAAGAACTATCGTCCCATCTCTCTTTTAAACGTGGATTACAGAATATTTGCAGATATTCTGGCAAGTAGATTTTAAAAAGTTTTAAATGAGGTAATTCACAAGGACCAGGCAGGCTTTCTCCCAGGTAGACACTTGTTTGCTAACACAAGGAACATTATTGACATTTTGGAACTTTTGCAAACAGACATAAATACAAAAGCAGTGTTAATTTTTATAGATGCGGAGAAGGCCTTTGACAATATCTCCTGGAAATTTATGAAGGGAAATTTAAAAGAAATGGGAGTGGGACGGGGTTTTGAGAATGGGATTGATGCAATATATTCAGAACAAAAGGCTAAATTGATAGTTAACAATGTGGTTACAGAAGAGTTTAAAATTGAAAAAGGAACACGACAAGGCTGTCCTATCTCCCCTTTGCTATTTATTTTGGTTCTGGAAGTGCTCCTGAATATGATTAGAGGGGACCAGTTGGTGGAAGGAATTCAGGTCGGAGCGAAACAATATAAACTCAAAGCTTTTGCAGATGACCTAGTTTTGACCCTGCAGGAGCCAGAATCTAGTACGAAAAGAGTACTACAATTGATCCAAGACTTTGGTCGGGTGGCGGGATTTAAACTAAACAAACAGAAAACCAAGGTATTGGGAAAAAATTTGACAGATACAGAGTCAGAACGGTTTCAGAGAAAGACAGAATTAAATGTGGTTAAAAAAGTAAAGTACCTAGGGGTAAATATAACAGCAAAAAATCTGAGTCTATTTAAGGATAATTATGAAAAATGTTGGTCAGAAATTAAGAGAGACTTAGATAGTTGGACAAAATTGAAACTTTCTTTGTTAGGCCGAATTGCTGCTATTAAGATGAATGTATTGCCAAAAATGTTGTTTTTGTTTCAAACACTACAGATTGTGGATAAGACGGAGTGCTTCCGGAAGTGGCAGAGAGATATTTCTAAGTTTGTCTGGCAGGGCAAAAAGCCCAGAATTAAGTTTAAGATATTAACTGACGCGAAAGAGAGAGGGGGCTTTGCCCTGCTGGACTTAAAGTTGTATTATGAGGCCGCAGCTTTTTGCTGGCTAAAAGATTGGCTACTTCTCGAAGACACTGATGTATTGGATTTGGAAGGTTTTAACAATGCTTTTGGTTGGCACACATACTTATGGTATGATAAGGTTAAAATCAATAAGGCCTTTAAAAACCATATTGTCAGAAAAGCAGTGTTTAATGTCTGGACAAAATATAAAGACTTATTGGAAAACAAAACTCCAAGGTGGCTATCACCTCTGGAAGCTAAGGCCCAAAAAAGACCCAATATGGAGGCCAAATGGCCAAAGTATTGGGAAATTTTAGAAAAAGATGGAGACAATTGGAAATTGCAGAGTTTGGAGAAAATGAAGGATAAAGTGCGAGACTGGTTACACTACGCTCAGATTAAAGAAGTTTTCAAAAATGACAAAAAGTTAGGGTTCCAGGTGGAGAAATCGAAATTGGAATCAGAACTGCTAGAACCTAAGACTAAGGTACTTTCAAGAATGTATAACTTGCTGTTAAAATGGAATACACAAGACGAAATGGTTAAATCGGCTATGATAAAGTGGGCACAGGACATTGGGCATAATATCATGTTCGAGGACTGGGAAAGGTTGTGGACCACTGGGTTGAACTTCACTGCATGTAATGCTTTGAAGGAAAATGTAATGAAAATGATATATAGATGGTACATGACCCCAGTTAAACTTGCCAAAATATACCATTTGTCTGATAACAAATGCTGGAAATGTAAAGGGAATGAAGGAACATTCTTTCACCTCTGGTGGACGTGCCCTAGAGTGAAGGCCTTCTGGGAAATGATATATAATGAGTTGAAAAAGGTATTTAAGTATACTTTCCCCAAGAAACCAGAGGCCTTCCTCCTGGGTATTGTCAGCGAGAGGGTGATAAAGAAGGACAGAACTTTTTTCCTGTATGCAACAACAGCAGCAAGGATACTCATCGCCAAGCACTGGAAAACTCGAGATCTACCCACACTGGAAGAATGGCAGATGCAACTGATAGACTATATGGAATTGGCTGAGATGACCGGCAGAATTCGAGACCTGGGAGAGGAGAGGGTTGAAGAAGATTGGAAGAAATTTAGGATTTATTTACAAAAATACTGTAATTTGGTTGAATGTTAAGAAGGATGCCAGATCATAAATAATTGAGCACCACTAAATTAGACGTAATTTGGATGATAAGTGAGATTGAGGAAAATATAAACCTTTTGGAGAATTATTAGATTAAATTAAATGAATGAGATTTAAGAATGTAAACAAGATGATAAATTGCTTGAAAAAGTTTTACAATGATGTAAGTGGGAGCGGGAGACGTGAGGGAGTCCAAAGAAGCTTTGAAAATATGTTATGATACATGTCATATTGTTTATTATTTTTGCATTTTGTATTTAAAAAATCTCAATAAATATTTATAAAAAAAAAAAACGCAGGCTTTCAGGCTGCATTGCCAGAAGATAGCCAGCAGAGAATGCAAAGGGAGTTTTGCATGTTGAAAGCATGCGTACATGCATCGCTGATGCCGCATTTGGAGGGTGTGGAGTCAGCAAGGGCTGCCTGGGAGGTGCTGAGAAGTTTGTGTGAAAACTCAGCAGGAGGCCAGAGCCCTGAAGAAGTCATGAAAAGCCCAGAGATGGCTGAAGCCCCAGTCCCTGATGGGAAGATCGGGGGGCAGAGAATTCCAAAGGCAAGTTTGAAAAGTTTTCCACTGTGTGCGATGAGCAGGAACGCCGTTTCAGAGGGGGCAGGGCTGGCACAGAGAGCTCTTCCGGAAGAAGGGGGGCCAGGCTGGCTGAAAGGAGCCCTGGGCAGTGTTTTTCCACTGTTGTTCGTCACTGTTTTGTTTGCAATTCAACTGAACATCTGCGTTGCCTCTGCCCACAGAGGGGCAGGGAGGCTGGGCAGGATGTTTTGAAGGTCGCTTCCCATGGGAATCAGCCCGGTTTCCATGGCAGCCAGTCGTCCAGGAAGACAGCCACGCGTGGGAAGCCGCAAGGGGAACGTGACTTAGACAATGACGGCCCTTATCAGCTGACGGCGTCTCTTGCTAAGTTTGAAGACTGCTCCAGGAGGGACAATGAAATGTGCTTTGTAATTGACTCTGGAGCAAACAGGCACCTGATAACAGAGACACCTACTGTCGAGCTGTGGAATTGCAGAACTGTTCCAGCTGGGAAAACTGTGGAATTTGCTGATGGGACTAAAAAATCTTTGTCTAACGTAGCAAATGTTTATTTTTCTGTTTTGCAGGCGGAGTTGGAAGTTTACGTGGTACCTGGGATGAAACATTGTCTTTTATCTGTTCCTTGTCTGTTACAGGAGGGGTATAAGGTGTGCTTTGAAAACAATGTGTGTATCTGAAGAAGTGTGCATGCACACGAAAGCTCATACCAAGAACTAACTTAGTTGGTCTTTAAGGTGCTACTGGAAGGAATTTTTTTTGTTTTGAAAACAATGTTTGTACAATTTCCAGAGGAGGAAAGCAACTGGTCAGTGTTGCAAAGGGGCAGAATAATCTCTTTGTTCTTAAAACGCCTCTGAAGGGTGAGGGGAATGCTGAGAGGGCTCAGGCTATGCGTGCTACAGTTCCCACTCATGTTTCATGTGCCTGTGCTTGGCACAAAAAGATGGCACATGGTACTCTTGAAGAAATCCAGATGTTGCAGGAGTGCACTAAGGGTTGCAAAATACAGAAGTGTGGCAGATCCCTAAAATGTAGGGCATGCAAAATGGCAAAGGTAAAAGGGTGCAGTTATCCCAGGGTGGAGAGGGCAACCACAAAACCTTTTGAGCTTGTGCACACAGACCTTTTTGGACCCATGCCAAAGCCAAGTCTGGGACTGGCCAGGTTTCTGCTGACACTTACAGATGACCATACGCAGAACTCCTGGGCCTACGCACTGAAATGCAAGGAGGATGCAGTGCAACTGATTAAAAATTGGGTTGCAGAGGTGGAACTAAGGTTCTCCACCAAGGTGCAGGGGGTCAAGAGTGACCAATGTGCACAGTTTACTGGGTCTGCTCTGCAGAAGTTCTTTCGCCAGAAAGGGATACATCACAAGGTGACTTCTCCTCAGGAGAAGGGCGTGGCAGAGCTCAGAAGTCAAGCTCTGATTAAAGCTACAGAGGTTTTGCTGTCAGACTCTGGTTTACCTCCAAGCTTTTGGGGGGAGGGAATTAGGACAGTGAATTTCACTATGAACCGGTCCTACAATTCAGTAGTAGGTGACACCCCGTTTTTTATGCTCCATGGAAAGAAACCCCTGATACATTTCTTCCGTGCGTTCGGGTCACAGGCCTTGGTGCCGGTACCAAAAGCACTACAAAAGCAAGGTGGCCCTAGGTTCCAGAAAATGATCTTCTGTGGGTATGAACCAGCGACAAAGGGATGGAGGTTTGCATATCCGGAAGGTAATCAGACCAAGCTTCTGGTCAGTAAACGTGCTGAGTTCTGTGAGCAGAATAGTTGGTCAAAGACTCATGCAAGGCATGACGTTCTCTCAGAATGTCTGTCTGATTCAGAGGAGGAAGTACAGGCAGAGGCTGAACCTGTTGCTGACGACCAAGTTTCTAAACAAGGTCAAGAACAGGACTGGGCATCTCCACAGGTTGTTAAAAGAGAGCCCAAGAGTGAGCCTTCGTCTCCTGTTAGCAGAGTACAAAAGGCCCGAAGACGCGTTAAGTCAGAGGGGGAGGATACTGATGGAGGAGACACACCTGCTGACCACAGTGAGTCAGAGGAAGTACCTGAGTTTGTGCCCAGACGGTCCACTCGTGCCACGAAGGGAATTCCACCTGAGAGGTTTCAGGTCACTAATGCGTGGGTTGGTTTCGCACAGTGCGAACCTGGGAGTTGTGAGGAGGTTCAACAGTTGCCTGACAAGGACGCCAGGAAGGGGCACAAGGCACTGGAAAAGGGACTGATCTCACAGAGGTCTGTAAAGGTAAATACCAGTTTGCCTCAGGACTGGATAGAAGAGGGGGTGTGGCTAGTTTCAGAACTCACAGGGTTAAGGAGTTCTGAGTGACGTCTCTCCATTCCTGAGGCGTGACTAGAAGGAGGGAGTGGTTTTTTCTCACTGCCTGTTTGTTCCGGCTTCTGAAGGAGACAGAAGCAATATGAGCGCTCTGAGCCCAGGAAAGCTCTTTTATTGTTTAACTGCATGAATAAAGACTGAAACTATATACACACTGATGCCTAAGTGTGTTTGATCTGCTAAACGCCGGAGAGCAACAGCACGCTGCGGGAAAACTCTGCAATTGTGGCTGATGGAGGACGGGGGTTCGAAGCAGCAGGGAGGCGCTCAACAGAAGTGTGCCGGGCTGCAGTTCAATTAGCTACGGCTAATTGGGGTCCAATCCAATTAGCTACGCCACATTTTCACAAACTGTCTGTGGACAAATGCCTGCTCCCTCGGCCTGAAAGCAAGATGAGCGCCGCAACCCTATAGTCACCTTTGACTGGACATAACCGTCCAGGGGTCCTTTGCCTTTATCTTTTACCGATGTTGAACAGTTCCATCGTCTCTCTGTCATCCAGTAATATTTTTCCATCTTCTCCACACAGAGGACCTACTACTTGCTTGTTCTTATTTTGAATGTAGCCAAAGAAACATTATTATTATTATTATTATTATTATTATTATTATTACTACAGTGGTACCTCGAGTTACAAACGCTGTAAGTTACAAATTCTGCTAACCTGGAAGAGTTACCTCAGGTTGAGAACTTTGCCCCAGGATGAGGACGGAAATCGTGTGCCGGCGGTGCAGCAGCAGCAAGGGGCCCCATTAGCGAAGCATGCCTCTAGTTAAGAACAGTTTCAGGTTAAGAATGGACCTCAGGAATGAATTAAGTTTGTAACTAGAGGTACCACTGTATTAACCTCTCTTGCAAGCCTGCACTCATTCTGAGCTTGGGCCTGTGTGAGACACATAAGGCTCTATAGGTCAAAAATAGCACTTTGAATTGAGCCTGGAAACTAATTGGTAGCCAATGCTGTGATGCCATGATTGGTTTCATAGACTTCAACGATCTTGCCCTGGTCAGCAATCTGGCTGCTGAATTCTGCCCCAGGTGCAGTTTTCAAACCATCTTCAACTGCTGCCCCACATACAATGTATTGTAGTAATCTAGACTAGAGGTACCGGTAATATCTGTGGTCTGGGGATAGCTGATGGAGGGAGGAGCCTGGCTTCACATGACTCTCGTTCTTACCTTCACTATTACAGGCTGACATAATGATTGCTACCAGGTTATGGGGAAAGGTTTCTCTAAAGGTAGAAAACTTGGCAACTGTTGACCTTGACCATCTAGAATAGTTGAGAGAGAACTAATATATATCTTATGTGTTGCATTATAATGTGTGTAAACCAAAGCAAAATAGAGGAGCTGGGTAGCTGGGGAGAGTGTGTTACCAAAACCATGAAGAATGGCTAAGTTGCAACTGAGCAGGAGGAAGATAAAGTGTAGCAGCAAGTCCCATTTCAACATGGATGTCAATCGGAACCTCTCACAAATATGTGTGGCAACCCTGAGAAATATTAGAGAGCTAGACACCATGAAAGAACTGAGGTCACACTGGTTAACTTGCTTCCATTGCGTGATTCAAGGCCTTGCTGAGTTGGTAATTGTAGGGAATTAGTCAGCTGTGATGCTCTGATGATTTGAAGCTGGGTAGAAAAGATAAGATTCCTGGGAGGCTGCCATGTGTCCATTGAGACTGCTCACTGCACCCTGAGTCTGAATAGGCCTTCTTTATTTTTTTAACAGGCAAGAGGAATAGTCAGCACCGTATTGTCCTCCTGGGTGGAAATAGGCTTTGAATACCACAGTACATGCCACTCGGTTGCCTCAGAGAGCAGAGTTTTTAAGCCTTCCCTTTCTATTCCACTGTGTTATTTTATCTTTTGGGATCCTCCTTCATGCAGAGCCTTTGGAACGGCTTTGCTTATTCGTCAGTCACATTGCGTGTTCGGTTCCAGCAGGAGATACTGAAGGCCACTTCACAGCTTTTGTCTGGATTGTTGGGGCATTTGCAGCCTGAAAATGCATTGTGACCGCATTCACGTTTTGCATTTAAAACATTATGATACCTATTCCCCTCACACAGCAACAATTTCCAGAGTAGTTTAACCGTCAATCCCTCTTTCCAAGGGAATTCCGGGAATTGTAGCTCTGGGAGAGGAATAGGGGTTGCCTAACAACTCTCAGTACCCTTAACAAACTCTCATAATTATTTAGGGGAAACCATGACTGCTTAAAGTGGTATCATAGTACTTTAAATGTATGGTGTGGATGTGACCTAAATCTACCAACTACAGTCAACTCAGATTTATATATTGATTCAGGCACAATTAAAGAGACTAAGTTGGATCCAAGCGCCCAAGATCAGTGTGCTGTTCAGAGATAGAGTACTACCAGAACTATCACAGGATGGCTGAGAGCTTTTTTTTTCAGTACAAGAAAGACATTCCCTCTTGGGCCACATTCTGGGGGCTGCATGCTAGTGTTTGGTGTGGCCATAGACAAGGGCAACAGATGTGACCCTTAGCTTTGTGGGTTACAATCCAGCCACGCAAAGTCAGAGTTTGCTTTCCACATACACATCTCTGCATCCTGGCAATTAGAGGTGCTACCACCTTTCAAGAACATTGTCACGGACCTGCTGGGTGCAGAGGAGTGGAGGGAGGCATCAACATATGAGGTTCTGTTGTGTTTGCAGATGTCCTCTCATCACTTAGCTCCTGCAGAGCTGGCATTCCATAAAAACATCAGCAGAATGATCAACTTCATGAAAAACAAATCGTGTGTTTTATAAAGAAGGAATGGGAAAGTGTTGGAGAAAGCTGGAATAAATAGCCTGGAGAAAGCAGATGGTGTGGTGGCTGCGATGGCCCATCAGAAATGTATCATTTCAGCTGGAATACAAACAAAGATGTCTCAGTGTTCCTAATACTAATAAAAGGCAACTCTCATTCGGAAAAAAAAAACTATCCATGCTTTATTGTTGTTTCCTCAGGCTCCTTTGATTTTATTTAACAGTTACGAATGACCGAATTGTGTTAAATGAGCTTAGTCATATTACTAATATTTTGTTTAGTAACTGTAGCATTTAGCAGCTGGTGGGACAAAAGTCTAATGAAACAGTATTTTGCTCACAATTGGAATAATTAGCACAAAAATATGTAACCAAAACCTAAATATTTTTATGAGTTTGTGGGTACTAAAAGGTAAAGGGACCCCTGACAGTTAAGTCCAGTCGTGAACAACTCTGGGGTTGTGGCGCTCATCTCGCTTTACTGGCCGAGGAAGCCAATGTTTGTCCGCAGAAAGTTTTTCTGGGTCATGTGGCCAGCATGACTAAGCTGCTTCTGGCACAACGGAACACTGACACCAGAGCAGCGCATGGAAACGCCGTTTACCTTCCCGCCAGAGCAGTACATATTTATCTACTTGCACTTTTGGCGTGCTTTCAAACTGCTAGGTTGGCAGGAGCTGGGACCGAACAAGGGAGCTCACCTCGTCGAAGGGATTCAAATCGCCAACCTTCCGATCGGCAAGCCCTAGGCTCAGTGGTTTAGACCACAGCACCATCCCTTCTAAATTCCTGGAACCAGTAAGTATTAGAATTTAATAAATGTAATTAAAGGCTTCTAATTCTAAGAAATCGCCAGACCACTATAGGCAAAGTGTTAGAATCTAATTAAGGCTGTGTGCTAGACCACTCTAATCATTGAATCAATAAGTGTTGAGAGCTAATTAAGACAGACTAGTTTTCTGATGAGATTATCATGTGAAGTGATGGATCATTAAGAAGACAAAGGACCAAAGAGTCAAGGTGTGAGATGGCAAATAGATGGGGTCCCTCCCTCAACAGATAAAGTTGGGGTTTAGAGAGCTGGAAGCAATGTGAGTTAAAAGCTTAGGATAGAGGCAGGAGAGTCAGAGCAACATTAGAGAGCAATGGTTGAGGTCTGTGGAATCCAAGGCTGGGCCTATCTATGGGAAAAGCGAACCCGCTTTGGGTGTTGATGCTGTGAACTCCTCCATCATAGGCTCGGGTTGTATATATGTGTGAATAAACCATATAGCGTAAAAATAAAGTCTCTTCTGTGCCTCATTTCCAAAAGGAAACACAGACCCTGGATAAGCACCTTGAACCCCAAGATTCAAGCACCACTCGGAGATTGAGGTAGTGTACAACAATACATTTACCTTGTTGAAATCAAAGGCTTTCTGTTGTGAACAGGTTCCTTTTGTATCTGATATTTGTTGTTTTATACTAGTCGTTTCTGAAATGTTAAAGCAGGATATCCCATTGCAAACAAATTAATCAGGGGTTAGGAAGCCTTCTTCATTATTTAGGTTTTTTATTATTATTAAATTGATGCCCTTGGGAAAAGGAGGAGAGAACCCAGAGGGCCAAATTTAAAAAACCTGAGGCTCCCAGCTCTGTTGTAAAACAAAAATAACAATGCTTCTTGGTCAGACAGAGGGTCCAAGATCCTCACAGAAGACCACTAGGAACTTTCCAGGGTGTTTCAAGCCAAAGAAATTAACCACAGTGTTCACACATGAATGTTGTTCCCACTGCCTCTCATATTTGCTGTTGACCGCATACTCCTTAACATGTACCAGTGGGAAGGAATCTCCCAGCTGGAGAGAAGATACAGTTACTGCAGACTGTAATGGTGGCAAAGAGGTGACTTCTTCAGCGCTTGAAGATGGGGGAATGGCTCAGCAGTCCATCACTGGACAGAAGAATACTCACTCTTGCACAGCTTAACAGAGACGATAGCAGCTTGATGCCCACTTAGCCACACTGTGGAGAGCCAGTGGGGAGAGGCAGCTCTCCCTTCCTCTGATGTGACATAGCATCTGAACAGCTGGATTCTACCCAAGCAGAAATGTTCATTTTGCTCATTTGTGCAAATGATTTACTTGCAATAGCTCCACATTCTTTTAGAAATGATTAAATATTAAATCAAGGGGATCAATACCCATCATGGGACTACACTAGCCCTGTCTGAACTTTAATCTATTGCCTCAGAAAATGCTTAGGAAAGCAAGTAAACAAGCACACAGAAATCCACATCTCCTGAATGTCAGGAGGTTAATGCCACAGCTTTTATCCTCAAAGCAATTCACTATTATAAATGAACCATCTCAGTCCAGCCTGCATTTGGACCACTGCATTATATTTTGATTTTGAAGTTGCAGTACCTGTCATTATGGGGAATCTGGTCTGCATCTGTGCTAATTTCTAAGGTTTGGCCAACTTGACACTGCTAGCTCCCATTTTTAAAAGTGCAAAACAGCATTTTGGAGGGCAAGTGAAATATACTCGGAGTCAAGTGTGAATTTCATGCTCTTTAATCAGCTCATAGTAGCAATGAATGAAGCTTTCCCCAAAACATCTAGCATTATTTACACAATGGGCCCCGTGTGATTGACTAATTCCGGGCTGCTCCTGTAGACCAATCAGGTTGCAGATTCACCTTCTCCAGAAGCCTGATTGGCTGCTCCTGCAGGCCAATCAGGTCACTGATTCACTTCCACCTGGAGCTGGATTCGGTGGCTTCTGGGACCAATCAGACTGCTGCATTCTGGATCCTATTGTTCTAGGATTCAGCTCAGTACATAACAGCGAGCAATGCAGGCAGGTTCAGCTGCCCATTCCCTAGTCAACAACTAGAGCGAAGACAAAGTGTGGTGAGTGTTGAACTCAAATGGTTCAAATTCTTATTGGTTCAAATGCCTACTGCATCTTCCCAGTGCCTGGGTGTACCAAGTTCTAATTTCAACCTGCAGAAGCAAATATTCACAGATCTGCATAAAATGTTTTGTGCTAATGTATAGGTACAGATGCAAATTTAGTAGTATTAACTAAAATTTAAATAGAAATGCAATACCTGAAGGAACGTCTCCATCCCCATCATTCATCCTGAGGTCCAGCTCAGAGGGCCTTCTGGCAGTTCCGTCACTGCAAGAAGTGAAGTTACAGGGAACCAGGCAGAGGGCCTTCTCGGTAGTGGTGCCTCCCTGTGGAACGCCCTCCCATCAGATGTCAAGGAGATAAACAACTATCTGACTTTTAGAAGACATCTGAAGGCAGCACTATTTAGGGAAGTTTTTAATGTTTGATGTTTTATTGTGCTTTTAATTATGTTGGGAGCCGGCCAGAGTGGCTGGGGAAACCCAGCCAGATGGGTGGGGTATAAATTATTCTTATTCTTATTCTTATTCTTATTCTTATTCTTATTCTTATTCTTATTAGTGCTTTTTTCTTTAAAAATGTTTAGGGGTGCTGTCATTTTCCTGCTCATATTGAAATACTGCCCCTCAATGAGGCCAAACTTAGATTCACAAAATGTTTAGGGATATGTGTACCCCTGCATCTCCCCAGAAAAAAGCACTGATGATGATGACGATGATGATGATCATCATCATCATCATTATACATCTCACCATTGCAGGGCAGACCATGACTAAGTGCCAGGTGGGCCTGCCTGCTCATTCCTGGTTATTTCTGTTGATGTGCAATCTAAAGACACCTTCTTCAATCTAAAGACCCCTTCTCACCTTTCTTGGGGCCTTCATCTTTAAACCAGACTTGGACCAGGCAACCATTCAAATAGAGGATGCCTTTGAATAGAGTACTAACAGAGGAATGTTCTTTGTAAAGTAGAACATAAGGGGACCCTGCCCTGACTACATGTATTGCTTGGCTGCATAACACCACACATATAAATGACATCCCTCCCCCCCCAAAAAAAAAAAATTCCTGGGAACTATAGTTTGTTAAGGGTGCTGAGAAGTATTGCTCTGTGTGAAATAAACTGCTGTTCTCGGGATTCTTGGGGAGGCGGGCACAGATTTGCTTCAAATGTACAGTGCGTAGGCAGCCAATGTGAGTTGTATCCTGGCTATTCAGGCAACAAGAATTTCACAGTTCACTGGTAGCATTTCCATTCTCTAGATAGAAGATGGGAGAAAGGTGTGTGTAACAGATGTTTTGTAGCTCCTCCACACTCAACAGGGCAACATATTTCATTGTTTGTGTTTGGCACAAAATTACAGTACGTCTAGTAAAGCAGAGGCATATAGCTGTGCATTCAATATACTGCTTGTTCTCTGCTTCTGATACCCTGAGCTTGTCGCATGATAGGACAGATGGGAACCTTATTTAAATTTAGAAAGCGTGAATGCCACATGCTGAGCTAGACAGAACAATTGAGGCTGGTTTCCTTCACATGAATTTTATTTAATGCCGGATTCAATTTAGAAAACCTTCGGGATGGCACAAGCGCTTGATGGGAAATGCTCGGAAATACCTACATTTCTCAACAGAAGGAATGCCCGATGCCTGGCTTGTACTATTAAGACTGTGTGAAAATGTGGCCAGAGGAAATCACATTTCCCAAGGAGTTGTCCGAAAAGACATTAGCATTCTGTTATTTATTGGTGTCATTATGAAAGTCCTGCACCATCCCCAATGCGGGGAGGGGGGTGAATCTGTCATGGTTGCCAAGAAAAAAAAGGGGGCGGGAGGATTATCCTTGAAAGCAATCAAAGGATAGAATAGTTTTTACCAACTCGTCACTGAAGTTGCCATGGGCACCAGCTAAGAGGCTGGGTTTAAATGTCAGATTTCCCCTGCATTGCTGTCCCTTTTTGCCATTCACCACTGTGGTATCATTTGATTATTTTTCTCTCCTTTGTTTTGGTCATTGTTTAGAATGCACCCAAATTCTGCTTTCTTTTCATATCTGCATCATTTCAGTTTCCTTTAATGCTTATTTCTGGAGGAAATAATTCTGTTTCTTAGCAAATGCGCATCATTCATCACATTTCCCTTTCATTAAAAAGAAATATATAAAATAAAATGGGGAGAAGCATGGCAAAACACTATTAAAGAGCCTTTGGAAACCATGGGCATATTAATATTTAGCCAGACCAACACCACCCCTATGCGCACACTTTAAAAAAAGGCCCTCTCTTTCCATTTAAAAGAATTGCGAGGGTATGAGCTAAACATGCTAAGTGCTAAACAAGTGGAGGCGTTCCAGTGATCATTGCTCTGCCTCCATGTTTCAGAGCATATGGTAGATTTCACTATTGACTTGCTAAAATGCATTTTCTGCAGAGGAGGGAATAGAAAAAAGGAAATGGCCTGTGCGTCTGCGGCAATATCTTGGCAGGGCGTGGGAAGCCAAATCCTCAACATTTCTGTCGGGTAGCTAAACGGCACATCAGTTGAATTAATGTATCTGTTAAATCAGGATAAAAAGGTTAGACGAAACAGTTTGCAGAGAATACTTTCCCCCTCTTTGCTATCCCTCTCTCCTGCCTACCCACCCCCAATCCATTAGCTCTACTAAGCTGGCATGAGACGACTGGGACCCGTTTCAGTTTTGATTTGGGTGGGGAGGGAAGTCTAGTGTGCCTGTGTAGAAAAAACAAAAACAAAATCAAAAGAGAGCTCAGCTTGCTTAAAAGAAAGAAAAGAGATGGGGGAGGGAGAAATCTTGCATTTGTGTTTTCGGTTTTCTTGTTAATACCGTTACCATGTAAATGAACACTAATGGCCTATAAAGTGAACAGCCTATGAATGGGTGAGAAGTTCACACCTCCTTTGACACAATTGCTCCAGACTGTCTGGCTTCAGGCTGAGTAGGGCCACTGCACATTCATTTATGCCACTAAACACAATCTTTGCATGTGAACAAGTAAACTTCCTGGAGGAGCAAAACAACAGCTTGACATTGCAGAGTTCGGCACTCGGATGCACACACAAAACAGCCGTATGGTCTTCAAGGCTTTTCTTTCCTTCTTTCTTTTGGAGAACATAGGTGAAATCCAAAGAATCAAGTAGACATTAAAATGCAAGTGAATCCCATTCCAGCTCTGCTGGAACCACCTCATTTTGATATCATGTATTGGATAAAAACTCCAGACTTTAGGGGCCCTCAAATTCATTGCTGTTGGAATCCAAGGCTGTGACTATGGAAGAAGCAATGTGATGCTGGGAGCCCCTCCATCCTAGGCTCAGGTTGTATATATGTGTAAATAAGCCATATATCCTAAATACACTGTCTTCACTGTGCCATGGCATCCATGGGCATCAAATTAGAGTATAGGATTGTCATTGGTGTTAAATGCTGGCTCCAATGAAAGAAGCAGCCATTTCTTCCAACCATTTTCAAACTTCTTGTTATCATTAATCCATAGTCCACAAACCGTTAGTCCATTAATCCATAATCTATATCATGAATCCATAATACATAGATTTCTGATCCTGTTCCCTGCAACAGTATTGTTTACTATTTGTCATATGATTTGCTGTTTATTCTAAAACCTTTACCACAGTACAGCCGTCCCATTTTGCTGATCTCGTTTGAACATTAGCTCTGCAAGGTAGGTCACTTCATCACCCTATTATAAAAATTGTTGAGACTCAGGGGAAAGGAAAGAAGGAGCTGAACCCAGCTCAAAGTGAAGCTTCTATCCCCCAAACCACAGATCTGCATTTTGGCAGACATGCTGTGAAATGAGCACTTTAGACCACAAAAGTAAGAGGCTGCCACTTCCTATGCTGATCATATTATACTTATATAACAGGCAGAGAGGTACAAGAACAAGGACAAAGGAAAGGTAACCTAAACCAAAGGGAATAAACATGCCGAAAGATTTGTCTGTTCCATTCAGAGCTGCTTGATTGCATTTCACATCCGTATTTTTTCCTGTTGACAAGCAAAGCTTGAAAGTAATAAGTGCTGCATGAATTAAATACATCACACTTGACTGCTTGGATACTGGTGGAGCTTCAAGCCAATCTGGGTTCTATCAATGTGCCGCTATTGATTTCTGTACCTTGACAGAAAATGGCTGAAAAACAAATTATGGAGGGCGACTAATAAAAGTTAATTTTCCTGCTACATCTCTTTCTCATCCAGCTAAAATAATGCTGAACTTGTAAACAAGGTTTTGTACTTGTATCCTATCAGTAAAGTCAAAACACTTACCCTCATTTTCACAAAGAAATCTGCTCAGGGTTCCGCCCCCGCCCCCATCAAAAGGACTTCACCGCCATCAAACTAGCATGCTTCTTTTGAACACCGGCCCCTAATTTATCTGTTTTGTTCCTTACAAATGATGCTACAGAGAAAAAGATACCTTGGAGCATAGCCTTGTCATATTTTCTTGCCAGATCATTTCATCCCAAGCTGAATCTTTCTGGTCAATGGGGGTGGGGCATAGCAGGGGGAGAGGTTGTCTTAGCTCTGTAGTTTTGAAGCTGTGTTTCCAGAAAGCCTGGAGTTCTTTAACATCTGATCTGTTGCTCCTCAATAAGAAAAGCACTGAGCGCTAGCATGCTCCCCAACAGCTTGTCTGCCATTACTGACCTTCCCCCTGCATCACTATGAGGCACTCCTAACTCTTCACATTCATAAGTCCCATTCACTTCAATGGGGCTTACTCCTGAGTTTGTGCAGGAATGCACCCGTTGGTCTATTTTAAATTCATCCACTTTATAGTCCTCTGAAGCAATTATTGTCCTTATTTTAGCACATTATGTGGTTAGCACAGAATTATGCTGCTTAAATATTGCACACACTGGGTTCTTAGCTGCAAAGCGCTCTTCCAGTCTTAACTGGCTAATCTTCCCCATGAGATCAATTATGGCATTGTTAAAAATTGAAGCTGCTTTGTTCTGAATGGCTTGCAAGGTGGAAAGGTATGAAAGGTGAAGGGAAACCTTTGTTTATATATGCCTCAAGTGCCAGTGCTTTAAGGTGTATAAATCAATGCCATTCACAACTTGTCATTGGAGAACTAAAAGAGAGGAGCTGAAGTGGTGGATTGCCAGCTTGTGTCGACTGGGACATGAAGTTTCCTAACAAATGAAGTAGTCCTCAATTCAGCCCTGTTTCAGCTTCTACCTCTAGCAGTAGCTCGATGCTCACTGAGCTTCCCATAGATGTTGTGGGGGCCTCTGTGGTGGACATGGCCTCCCCATGGGCAGAGAGCCACCTCCACCCAGTCCTAAGTCCCTTCAGCCAGCAGATCTGGAGGCTAGGATTGCTCTGTTGTACAAAGTTGTGCAATATTTTTGTGGCACACAGAAGTCCTCTTCAGCTTGCAATATTTTCATAATGGGGAACTGAAAGCTGAAACATAAATATTCTAAAATATGCACACACTTCTGGATAGGGACGTCGTTCCTTTAGAGAGTGCAAGAAGAAGCCGCCTCTCACTCTGTTTCAGACTACACTTGAAGAAGGGTCAAGAATGTATGTTGTTTTCAGTGGCTCTGAGTTAGGGTTTTAGATGTACATAGTGGTGGGAGACATGGTTTGAAATGAAATTGTTATACTGCTCCGATTTATTATTTTAATTGTAAATCTTGAAGTTTATGTTAAGCACACACACAAACACATTGTATACCAGTTTGGAAAGAGGTTTGGATTTCGAAAGGCAACTTGGAAATGTTAAAAATAAAGTAGGAACACAGATAGATTCTATACATGCCACCATTGTGCAACCTAGGACTTAACTAGAAAATAGGTTCTACACATAGATTGACCGAAGTTATAAATTGAATAGGCCTATTTGTTGGGTATTTAGACCAAAAGCACAGTTTCTGTCATTTGAATACATTCAATTTGTGCTAACATTGTCGGAGCATAGTCACCACATGCGTCTGGTCAGCCACTGTAAAAATAGGATGCTGGACTAGATGTGCCATTGGCCTGAACCATAACGACTCTTCTTACATTCTTATGTCAATTAACAGTGGAATTATATTATGTAGCCAACTCGAAGGTAAGTCCAGCTGAATTTAATTGCACTTATAGATAAAGATCTGTAGGACTGCATTCTAAAACTGATCATGAGGCATAAATAATTTGTTGTTGTTGTTTAGTCATTTAGTCATGTCCGACTCTTCGTTACCCTATGGACCAGAGCACGCCAGGCACTCCTGTCTTCCACTGACTCCCACAACGGATCCTTCATGGATCATTGTCTTGTCATGGCGAAGGGCCTTGAATAACTCAGAGAAGCTATGAGCTATGCCGTGCAGGGCCACCCAAGACAGACAGGTCATAGTGGAGAGTTTTGACTAAACGTGATCCACCTGGAGCAGGAACCGGCAAGCCACTCCAGTATCCCTGCCAAGAAAACTCCAAAGACAAAAACAACAGGCATAAATAATAAATAATAACAAATGGTGTTTCCACAATTTAATTGAATGCAGTAATTAAAGAATGCTTGCTTAGACTTACCTTCTCCAGGCTAAATATACCCAGCTCTTTTAACTGTTCCTCATAAGACCCACTGAAATTAATGGTCATGAGTCACCTAGGGCTATTAATTTCAGTGGGTCTACTCTGAATAAAAGTTAGTTGTCTACAACTCTTTGTGTGCAGACCTCTTACCATCCTAGTCACTCTCAACTGGATAATTCCACCTTGTCAATGTCACAGCTTAAATGTGGTACTGAGCATTTAGGGCTTCAGCCTTGTCCTAGGAAGGAAATAACTATGTAGATAGCACTAAGAAAATGTATCCAGTTCTCCAAAGTGCTTCCTGCAAAAACAGGAGGGTTACAACAACACATTTTTAGTTCTGCCCAGACACTGAGTTCCAGTGCCGAGGGCCTTCTGGCGGTTCCCTCGCTACGAGAAGCCAAGTTACAGGGAACCAGGCAGAGAGCGTTCTCAGTAGTGGCACCCACCCTGTGGACCCCCCTTCCACCAGATGTCAAAGAGAACAACAACTACCAGACTTTTAGAAGACATCTGAAGGCAGCCCTGTTTAGGGAAGCTTTTAATGTTTAATAGATTATTGTATTTTAATATTCTGTTGAAAGCCGCCCAGAGTGGATGGGGTATAAATAATAAATTATTATTATTATTATTATTATTATTATTATTATTATTATTATTCTCTGAGGGGGCCTTTAGTAAGAACAATGCTAAGCATTTTCTCCACCACAGCTGCAGAAGTCCAATCTATACAGCAGAGAAGGCTTGTAATGAGACATAATGCAGTTGTGAGACAAGGCATCACAGGACAATTTCCTGACAGGAAGAGTGAGATTTAATCACTCCGAGCTGCTTCTACAACTACTGCTAAGGCACGTTAGCTTCACCATGAGGGAGGGAGATGCCTGTCAAGATCGTAAGGAAACTGAATAGCTGCCAAGCTGTTGCCTATAGACAACAAATGATTCTCATATGCCATTTATTTTATTCCTGCACATTCTAATTTGGTGTGGTGTTGTCTTTGTGAACTTACGGGGCATTTCCACTCCAACAAAGGGACATCTAAAAATTGTTTTAATTAAAATGCCATGCATATGTGTGAGCCCACACCCACACACAAAGGCTTTTGCTCCTGCAAAAAGAATCCTCCTCTTCCAAATTTATTATAGCTGATGTTTAGTTTAAAGCCCTACCAACAAAAAAAGGGGGGCAGCCATTATTTTCTGAAGTGATAAAAGCTGTGCAGTTTCTCAAAGAGAAAACAGAATGTGTTTATACAGGAAAAACAGAATAAAGTATCTAATGATTTGCAATCAAGAAGAATCGTATCTTCTAGGTAACAATCATTGGCTCTTCTATAGAACCCACCCTGAGCAGAAAATTGAGGCAAGCCATTCATCATAAGAAATTGCCCCTTGCCCACCACTTATCTGTTTTCCAGTCACTGCTTTTCCTTAAATGTTAGTATTCTTGTCTGCCTGGTCATAAGAATTATTGCATTGCATACACGAGACCTGTGAGGATCATGAAGTTTGACTGTGGGTGTTGTCTTGTATTTGTGTACCATTATAAAACTACACTGATGTTTCTGGGTTGTGTTAATGATCTGCTGGTTTGGTGTGCCTTGGGCTACTGAGAAAACAAATACAAAATATCTATATTGTTATGTGTATCTGCCAACCAGAGGAGGTAAGAGCCCTGCTCCTTTAATCAGAGGTTGGATGGCCATCTGTCATGTATGCTTTAGTTGAGATTCCTGCATTGCAGGCGGTTGCCTTCTAACTCCACGATTCTATGATTCTATGATTCACTCTTCTTCCCAAATTGCATATAGTTAGCCTTCTTCTCTCTTTGTCCTGCACCCCTTGCTGAAAATCTGCCCATATAAATCAGTCCCCCCCCTCCAGCTTAGTTGTGGGGGCATGGGGTGGGTGGGAGAAATTTAGAATGGAGTGTGCATTGGTGTGGGAAAAGTGGCTGGTGGACAGTTTTATCTCGGTCTCTTATTACACTAGAAGAAGAAGAAGAAGAAGAAGAAGAAGAAGAAGAAGAGTAGTAGTAGTAGTAGTTTGGACTTGATATCCCGCCTTTCACTCCCCTTAAGGAGTCTCAAAGCAGCTAACCCGGTTCCCCAGATTACGAGACTACCGCTCTTAACCACTACACCACACTGGCTCTCGCTAAGTTGGACTTCAGAGAAGTGTGACTAGCCCAAGGTCACCCAGCAGCTGCATGTGGAGGAGCGGAGACACGAACCCGGTTCACCAGATTATGAGTCTACCGCTCTTAACCACTCGCCACACTGGCTCTAGAACTCAGTGACATCCGGTGAAAGTGAATGTTCGGAATATTCAGGACAGAAAAGAAATTATACATCACACAGTTGAACTCCGGAATTTGCTCCCACAAGAAGTAATGAAGGGCACCAGGTTGGATGGCTTTAAAAGAGGATTAGACAAATTCATGGAGGAGAGGGGGAATCAATAGCTACTAGTCCCAAATGGCTATGTTCTTCATCTGCTATCAGAGGCAATAGGCCCCCAAATACCAATTGATGGGAGTTGCAGGTGAGGAGGGTGTGGTTGTGCTCTAGTCCTGCTTGAAGGCTTCCCATAGGAATCTGGTCTGCCCCCGGTGACAAGAGGTTCCTGGGCTAGAAGAGCCATTGGCCTGATCCAGCAGCCTCTTCTTGTACTCTTGAAAGAAGTGAGCAGAAGAGGAAAGGTTTGAATGTATGGGAAGGCGTATGTTTGTGTGTGATGGGGTGGAATAGCTAGATGAGAGTGAATGAGTCTTAGATATGTGGATGAATTTGTGTGAATGGGATGTTTGTGGATAAATATGAATGGCTGGGTGGAATAATGTGGATGAATGTTGAGTGTGTGGATGGGATATATACAGTGGTACCTCGAGTTACAGATGCTTCAGGTTACAGACGCTTCAGGTTACAGACTCCACTAACCCAGAAACAGTACCTCGGGTTAAGAACTTTGCTTCAGGATGAAAATAGAAATTGTGCGGCGGTGGCACGGCGGCAGCAGGCGGCCCCACTAGCTAAAGTGGTGCTTCAGGTTAACAGTTTCAGGTTAAGAACAGACCTCCAGAACGAATTGCATTCTTAACCCAAGGTACCACTGTATGTATATATGTGACCTTGGCTTCATCCACTACTATTATTTTATTATTATTTATTGAATTTATATACTAGCCTTCATCCATAGATCTCGGAGCGGCTCACAGCATAAAACCATAAAAACCATAAAATACATAATAAAATTAAGAATCACAGCAAACCAACAATTCCCCCCGCCCGCCCGCAACACATTTAAAAGGGCATCGGATGTTAATCAGCCAAAGGCCTGGTTAAAGAGAAATGTTTTTGCCTGATGCTTAAATATATGTAATGAAGGTGCCGGGTGAGCGTCTCCAGGGAGTGCATTCCACAAATGGGGAGCCACTGCCAAAAAGGCCCATTCTCATGTTGCCACCCTCTGGATGGCTCATGGAGGAGATACATGAAGAAGGATCTCAGAGAATGATCTCAGGGTCTGGGTAGGTTCATATGAAGAGAGGCAGTCCTTGAGGTATTGTGGTCCTGAGCCAACTACTGTCATGTGGTTCCTGAAAAGTTACCCATGATGAAATGCATCTGGACCCAATACAGCTCTCTTACTTTCAAAAGGTTTGCCTCCCATACCCTGTACAATCATTCCGGTTTTGTGACCAGCTGTTTCCCTGAGTTTCCACCATATGGCCATCTGTTCTTCAAATTCTCATGCTGGTAATAAAGATTTTGCTCCAGTAACATTGTGTATGACAATGTATGGAAGGAAAACAAAGCAAAGTGCCCCCTGGTGGCATATAAGGATAAAAATTCACATCCACATTAACAGAAAGATGGAAATCATAATCTTCATCACACTATACAGGGTCAATGGGGACCACAGCAGGATAATGTGCATCCACATGTCCATCAGTGTATCTGCACACAGATGTACATTTGAGCTCCTTTGAACTGCTAGCACATCTGCAAAGCTAAGCAGGGTCCAATATGGTTTTGGATTGGATGGGGGACCACGTGTTGAGATTCCTGCATTGAATGGGGTTGGACTAGAAGACTCTCAGGATCCCATCAAATTCTACAATTCTACGATTCTATGTATGTAAGTCAACTACATCCAGTATAGCATCTGGCATCAGCCTAAATGCATAGACTTTGGGGCTGCACCTTTTATTCACATTAAAATAAAACCTACTGGATAATCAATTGTTTCTCGGTAACTCAGCATATTCTAACACATTCAATCAGCACAGGGTAAGTTTCAGTGATATACACTTTTTATGGCTGTTGACAGGTTAGAAATATTAACGGACTAACAAGAGAGTCAGCGCACTACTGAATAACCAGGTGATTTGGGGGATGGTGTGGAATCAATGGAGAAATTGACCTGTGTTTTAATGGAAAAAGAGGATTACATCATTTCAGTGATTGCACCTTTAAGGCATATCTACAAGTTGGTTCACAGCCTTTCCTGAATGAGGATCATTTCCACATAGTGGACTATGTGGCGCATGCCCCCCCCCCACACTCCTCATATAACCTGTTCTACATTTATGCCTGCACGCACAAATGCCTAATGTGTTGATCTTCCCTCTCAAAAGAGGAGGAAAGCAAGCCTTTGTAGATGTGAACACAGAGTGTCTGCAGCTTACACACAACCACTACCACCACAGGGAGACAATTCTCACCAGGGTGAGTGTGTGAACCAGACCTCTGTGGAAAATGGGATTTATAAATATTATAATGAAGTGTCTTCTTCAGCATCTTAATCATGTTTTATTATGACAGTAGCTTTTGAGGAGGACTGCCCAGTCTATCAGGTGCATTGTTCCTTTGTTATTTGTGGTGGAACAGATAACATGACTACCTTTCTGGAAACAAATATAATAGTTTGTGAATATTTGCTTTTGATATGAAAATGTGAGACATAAGGATGAACAAGGTGGTTTGATTTGGATTGGTTTTGTTTTGTTTCAGTGCTGATGTGAAGGGTCAGTTTCATTTTAAAAAATCTGCTTCTACCTGATAGTAACCCAGTGTTTTCTGGAAATAAAGACCAACCTAAAGAGGTCTTACATTTTGAGACGGAGGGTATATACCCTATGGCAGGATGGCATTTCTCTTACTTGGCTTCTCCATTTGGAAATGGGAACACTATTTCCCCAGTTCTTAGCAGAGGATTATAGAGGGCTGGTTGTTTTTTTCAGTGCTTTGAACTTGGCAGATGTTCTGAAAAGTGCTAAACGTTATCAGAAGGTTTTACACAATCTGCAGAGTCTCCATTGTGCAGTGTGTGAGAGAAGTAATGGGTAATTGGGTCCCTTCTTAGCATCATTAGATAAGAAATTTTTCACTTCAGTTCATCAGATGAAAGATTAAGGGTTCTTGTTACACCAAGGGAATAAAAAATGTATAGGGTAGAGGAAGTGAATAATAGACAACGTAAAGCTGTCATTGTCAACTAAAACCTGTTACCATACACAAAGATGTTCCTAACTGTGCAACACATTCCCCTCTTTTTATAGTTAAACTTCCAGTTCAACAGACAGTGAAACATTGTTTTATGTCACACAATAGAGTATAAACTGGCCCATTAATTGTCGCACCAATTTACAGCAGACTGTGTTGTGAGTTTCCACATCTATTGTCTCTACCCTAACGCTTCCATAACTCACTGCAAAGACTGTGGAAAGTCATCTGTGTGTCCAGGCTGATTCTCTTAATGCGTCTCTCTCTCTCTCAGTACCTCTGGATTACACAGGCTTGAGTGCACCTGATGGGTATGGGGATTCTATCCCCCCCCCCAACTGTTTTCTGTCTGTGACCAGCATAGCGTATATTGATGCTGAATTTGGCAAACAACTCTCCTTGACTATGTCAGTCCCCCTCAGTGTTTATTTTGGGGAAATCCTTGATATTTTCAGATGTTCGCGTACTTCTAAATCATATTCCTGTGGTGTGGGGATTAACAAATGGATAACGAAAGTGGATCCTACAAAGCCTTATGATTGCAAAGAGACTTATACTTCACGGCTGGAAGGATAAACACCCACTTTTCAGCAATCTGAAGAGCTCCTTGCTCTTTCTATGTTTGAATGTATATCTTAGAATTGTCAGCCCCATTTGGATAGCATTTGGACTGCATAAACATATATATCTTTAATTCTGGATTGATCTTTAATTCTGGGTTATCTTTATTGCAAAGTGAGCTGACAGTGTTTCTTTTTTTCTTTTGTTAAAATTATAAAAATAGATTTGTTTGAAAGCAAGACTACCACAGGGAGATGTAATCATGGATCTTCCATATTATGTATGGTTTGGCCCTGCTGAAATGAAAGCCATGGATCTTTTTGCAACCCCTTTTGGCCATGAAAAACCATCGTCTGAAATCCCTGTATTTACATTATAAATCCTAAGATAATGGGCTTCCCCCCCCCCGAATCCTATAGAAAAAGATGCCTACCAAGCCAGTAATTTCTGTTTTCTCCCTTTGCTGATTGGTGAGAAAGGACAAAATGGTATGCTAAGGCACTCTGGTACTATTCCTATCACACGCACAAACAAAATTAATGGGTAAGCATTTAATGCCCACACCATAAAAACTGTCCATTCTATTTATGTTGATCAACTTTCACCAGACAAGAACAATACCTGAGTTCCAGACAGCAAGCATTTAATTACTGCACGTAAGGAAATGCGTCAAAAGGATATTGACATACTTTCTCAATGGAATGGGCAGCCATGGTCAATTACCACTGTCTCACAAGACCTCCATGTAGAGCTATAAACTGAATTTTAAGTTGTCCAGTTTGTTTCTGGAACATGCAATATATTCAAGAATGCCTTAGTCCACTGTGGTATAAGTGGTAGTGGAGAAATCACTTTTCTCCCCTTCATGGTGCTGACAGACAATCTTTAAATAATTTTCTTTTATTGCATTCATATCTTACCTTTTCTCCAAGTTCAAGATAGTGTACATAGTTCTCACACAACAACCCTGTGAGTTAGGTTTGGCTGAGATTCAATGGCTAGCCCAAGTCAGTGGCTGGCCCAAGGTCACCCAGTGAGCTTCAGGCTGTGTACAGATCTGAACCCTGGTCTCCCATGCTCTTGTCTGACATTCTAACTACTATACCACACCAACTGTAAAGCTCTCTCAATGTTAAGAAGAAGGAAATATCCAAGTCTCAGTTTTTCTTTGAGTTAATTTAATGTGCTGTTCTCTCAGGCAACATGTTCTTGACAGAATAATAGTGTATTAGCGGCGGATTTATTCTGCACTTTAAGATTTTCCTCAATACTTTCCCCATGCTACCAGAAGAATGACTGTCCAGAGAGGCTCTAGCACAACAAAGCAGGACAAAATAAAACAACTTGGTGGTGAAAAAAGTGACAGGATTTCAGCAGGAAGTTAGAGCATATGCACTAATTAGGAATGAAGCAGAGTGACTGGGCCCCAAAACATTTGCAGGTGCATCCGTTCTATCACACATTCATTATGGTTTGTGCTCATTCATTATGATTTGTATCTGGGTGGTCACACATTGATATAATGTGTGACCACCCAGATACAAATCATAACGAATGAGAACAAACCATAACGAATGTGTGATAGAACGGATGTCTGGAGGGGACATTTCTGCGTGGCTTCCAACAAAGATTAAAAATACATTAAAATGTCACACATTAAAAACTTCCCTGAACAGGGCTGCCTTCAGATGTCTTCTAAATGTCAGATAGTTGTTTATCTCTTTGACATCTGACGGGAGGGCATTCCACAAGGTGGGCGCCACTACTGAGAAGGCCCTCTGCCTGGTTCCCTATAGCTTTGCTTCTTGCAGTGAGGGAACTGCCAGAAGGCCCTCTGAGCTGGACCTCAGTGTCCGGGCAGAACGATGGGGCCCTGTATGATCTTCAAGGGGAGAGTATTTTGCATGGGAATATTATTCAGCCAAATATATGTTTCCAAAATCAGTGCTATCGACAAGCACTGCAAGAGTCCTTGCACAGTGCAAAACCAGGATGGTTCTGGGCTTCCACTGGTGCAAAAGGGGTGCAGACCAATCCTATAGCACCTGCTGGGAAGCAGATTCATAGAATTGTAGAGTTGGAAGGGACCCAAGGACCACCTAGTCTAATCCCCTGTAGGCCGGAATCTCAGCTAGATGGCTATCCAACCTTTGCTAAAAACATCTAAGGAAGAAGAATCTGCCACCTCTCACAGGAGTCTGTTCCACTGTCCAACTGCTTTTACTGTCAGAAAGTTCTGAAGCCTTTGGGTTTAAAGACCAGAGTAAGCATGCTTTCAATAAAATGAAATATATATAGGGCTTACTCCCAAGTAAGTAGGATTGACGCCTTGGTTTCACTCTTCTCACACAGTGTGGCTGAGCAAGGTGTAAAATAGCTGATCCATGAGGGGGAGACACCTCCCACAAGCAGAAGCCAGCTCAATGGAATAAAAGTCCATTCAAACTAATAAGCATATAAAAATAACGGGAAGCCACAGATATGCTTGCACTGGCTTCAGCAGAGGACTGCAATTTTACCCCAAATGACTGATGGAAAGAGAGATTAATTTCTTATGTTCAGGCATGCAGGAGTGAGTTTCCTAATTATTGCTTTGAGTTCACCCATTGTGATTTTTTTATATGAATAGAGAAATAATTGAGAATAATAGTGGCCTCAAGCTCAGCCCTGCTTATAAATGTATTCATTTCATACTCCCAGCTTAGAGATGAGCAATCATTTCTTTTTGTACTCTGACAAAGCTTTTCTCCCACCCCATTTTCCATCTATAGAACAATTTTTTTTTTACTATGATAATCTAGAAGTCATCTCTGCATTAATGTAATTCATTTGCAGATGCTATCACATAGCACACTCCACACAGGGGCAGGCGTACATTAAAAGGAAGCAAAATTGAGTAGTTGTGTCAGGAATACAGGATCTGTTCTTTTCTACCAGCTTCATTTCCCAAGGAAAACAAAACAGAATTTTTAAAAAGTGAATTAAAGGTACACAAAAAATGCCATCTTTCTTTATTAACGTTTGAAAGAAATTCATGGGGATTCTGTGAAATATTCATATTATTATTAGTGATCAGCCATGGGCTATCCCTTATTTCTGAAGATCTATAGAAGGAGTGGTAAGGGTGTTGATGCTGTTGTTGTTGCTATCATCTGGTATTATCACTTATAAAAATTACCCAATGGGAAAATTACTCAATGAATCAAATAGAGTGTAACGTAAACACAACAGGACACAATAATATACGATAGTCCAGGGATGAAAAACCTGTATTCCATGAAGCTTATATTGGCAATTAAGAAAATATCCTTCTGAACCTAGTTTGCTCCATGGTTAGAGTGTGGTGCTGATAACACCAAGGTTGCAGGTTCAATCCCTGTATGGGACAGCTACATATTCCTGCATTGCAGGGGGTTGGCCTAGATGATTCTCAGGGTCCGTTCCAACTCTACATTTCTAAAATTTGTGATCTGAGATAGCTCAGTTGGTCGTGCATGAGACTCTCAATTCAAGTTTGTGGGTTTGAGCTCCACGTTGGGCAAAAGATTCCTGCATTGCAGAGAGCTGGAACAGATGGTCCTCATGTTCTCTTCAAAATCTACAATTCAGTAATTCTATGAAATAGTCAACCTCTGATTTTTATATGGTTTTTGCTGAATGGTTTTATGTATGATTGTTGCAAAGCACTCCATTTTCTTAAATGAATAATGTTATCTATATCTATATATAATAAACTTTTAGCCCACAGGACATTTCTTAATTACAGCTCTTAACATTCCTGACCTTTGGCCATGCTAGTTGATGAAAACTACCCGTGAGAGACAATTCTGAGCAATTTCCAATAATAATAATAATAATAAGCAACGCAAATATTAGAACAAAAATGCACTCAAAATCTAATCAATACATTAAACCAGTTGGGCAGACAAATTAGATCCCTGGGAGATCTGAGGCCTGGGAGAAATTGTAGGTTTCAACTAAGCAACAGAAGTACCATCAATTATGCCACAATCTGCACTTCTATGGGGAGGGAGTTCCAGAGCTGGAGTGCAGTCACCAAAAAGCTCTGTATCACATCTCAACACAGCAAACAACTGTCTCTGGTGAAACTCTAAGCAAAGTCCCCTCTCAGAGTCTGGATATGGAATATCCTCCATCAAATTATTTCATACTATGGAATAATAAACAGCTTCAGAGCCTCTCTGCTTAAGCATAAAGCATCAAGTACAGGACAAAATGTTGCAGTGTATCCTCTTCCTAAAATGTTGGCTCTTGGTCAGGATACCAGCCAGCCATTCCTTCTAAGCAGGGCATTCCACACATCCCTCTAGTTCTGTGCTTGTTCTCCAGCTGTCAATTTTGTGACTACTGAACATATCCTGTCCTAATTGGGTTGTTTTTAGGGACGCGGGTGGCGCTGTGGGTAAAACTGCAGTGCCTAGGACTTGCTGATCGTATGGTCAGCGGTTCGAATCCCCGCGGCGGGGTGAGCTCCCGTCATTCGGTCCCAGCTCCTGCCCACCTAGCAGTTCGAAAGCACCCCTAAGTGCAAGTAGATAAATAGGTACCGCTTTATAGCGGGAAGGTAAACGGCGTTTCCGTGTGCGGCACTGGTGCTGGCTCACCAGTGCAGCTTCGTCACGCTGGCCACGTGACCCGGAAGTGTCTTCGGACAGCGCTGGCCCCCGGCCTCTTAAGTGAGATGGGCGCACAACCCCAGAGTCGGTCACGACTGGCCCGTACGGGCAGGGGTACCTTTACCTTTACCTAGGAAAGTTGCATATGTGTGTGTGTGCATATGTACTTCTGCAAATCTCAGCATGCTGATTCCTCCTCCCTCCCTCCTGGTGATGCTTACTAGCAGAGTTTCATATTAGTAGGAGAGATGCCTACTATTTTCACTGCAACAGCAAAAAAAACCCCAAAATGATAAGATCAAGCTGCCTCATCAAATGGTCACTGCAGATTTCTCTGCTTGAGTGACCTGCTAGAGTTGCATCTCTGTTATAAATCAATATGATTTTATTTTATCTCAGAAAATCTTTCCAGGTACAGTGATGCTAGCACCTCGTACCAAATCATTTTCATTCTCTCATCCCTTCAGTCAAGAAAGCTAAATAACCCTCTCAAAGCAGCTGTCTTGGTGAGTTTTCCAAGCAGGTGGAACAAGGAGGCTGGAGATATAAGACAATTTAAAATAATTCTTCATCACTAGGCTACACCAGGTATACCTATCATTGCCTTTGATCTGGTTAATCTTGTATTCTAAATGATAGACGGTGAGAATCATTAGGTTACCCAACTAATTTTCCCTTCATGTGTCCCAAAAGAGACAAGAATCAGATTTTGATCCCAGGTTGCACGATATAAATCTAGAGTAAAGCCACTGAAATCAATGAAGTTTATTACTTTGCTTTATTTTACCACCCCTTACACTTTCTCTCTCTTTCTTGTTCTCTCTCTCTCTTTCTCTGATACACACACCACATTTCTTTTTATAGATATTGCTTTAGGAATAAAAATACTAGCTACTACCTGATGGAGAGACATTCCCCTTAAACCTAGTTGAAATGAAGCAATTCATTGTTTGGGTGAGGGTGGGCAAAAACTACAAAAACATCTGCTCTGGAGCATAAGAAAAAGCAAAATTAAGCTTTTCACTCTTTAAATCAGTTTTTCTTTCTTTGCATGAGAATGAAGCCTTGGCTTGGTGTGTTGTAAATGCACATTTATTATACAAGAACAGAATTCAACGCTGGTTTCTTTTGTGGCTGGCATTTCTCATATAAGCATGTCAGTTCTATAGAAGCCCTGATGGGGGAAAAGACATTTTGGATCAAGATCGAGCTTAGCTCATTTTTCTGGTTCTTTAAATCATGAGGTTAAGATTCTTATTACTCTGCTCATGTGCACAAGAGACAGCACTGAGAGAGAAACAAGAATCTTAAAGATAGAGAAAATAGGAGTGTGTTTTAAATGATTGGATCCAAAGCCATTGTCATGAGGGCGGTGAACGCACTACCTGCCCACAGTGATAGGGAAAATCATCTTGCATGTTTAGACCTTTTAACCTCCCCCTTAAATAAATTCAGACAAGACTCAAATTTTGGTTTGGTTTTTGGCAGAATTTAGGCCACAGCTTTATTGATTACATCAAGTGAGTGGTTGCATAGGCTCTGGTTCGACTAGTTCCCTGCACCATGGCAGGTAGCACTGACCCAAGGCACCAGCATAGGTCAGCCTAGGATGAACACCTGGAACAGTGGAAAGCCGGGGTCAGGCTAGTCCACCACCCAGATGTTCTCCTGGACTCACACAGGTACAACCCCTCTCAGGGTTGACCAAACCATTTTGAGTCCCTGGATTCCTTTAATGGAATATCCTTCACATAGGGATGGCGAGAGGGTTCTCACATCCCTATCACCTGAACCAGAGCCTATCCGCAACCTTACAAGTTGTGACGATTTGCTATGCGGCAAGCAAAACCCAAATGGCAAAAGCTAATCAGCCAAGTGGGGAAAATTCCTGCTGTGCCCCTGTCCCAACGACAGATGACACACGACGGCATAGCAAGGTCAAGCGGGAAAGGTGGGCAGGTGTTCCGATGCACTGGCCCATAGAGGAAGCTCAAGGTCATGTGCATGGGAATATATAGGTCCCTCAATCCATTTGGCTAGCATCCCATTGGCCTGATTAAACCCAGCATTGAGGGACCTACCAATAGGGTGTTGTGGCTATCCAATTGTACGCACCCACAACACAGGGTTTGGTTGCCAGGTCGCACCGCAACACGTGCCCTCTTTGATGAAGGACACAATTTCCCATACACTTCAGCAATTCAGACTGGTAGGGTTGCTTACAGGTATATGGTTCAGTTTTCATTAATCATGCAATTTTCCAGCCTTGGATCTCACCCATTGCTTTCACCATCTCCATCTGATTAAGAGACCAAGGAGAGGTGCAGTATTTCTTCATAGATCAGTGCCAAATGTGATCTCACCTGCATGGGATCTCTCTCTCTCTCTCTCTCTCTCTCTCACACACACACACACACACACACACCCCTGTGTGGGATGTAATCCACTGGGAGCAGTCAAATACAACATCCCTTGTTTTGCTAGAGTGGAGATGCAAGGGAATGTTTGGTCCAGCCAGTCAAAACTTCCTGTTCCTCCTGACCTGGAGCATCCCTCCTTGCATGTGACTAGTGGGTAGGTGTGACCTTTCTGGACCTGGTGAAAGGACAAGGGGTGCTGACACTCTCCAATCTGGACAAGCCAGATTGAATTGCGTATTGTCTTAAGAAACTCACATGAGTTTGCAACCAGTTTTCTGCTGTGTAAAGGGGTATG
Organism: Podarcis cretensis; assembly: GCF_951804945.1. Lineage (NCBI taxonomy): Eukaryota > Metazoa > Chordata > Lepidosauria > Squamata > Lacertidae > Podarcis > Podarcis cretensis. The sequence continues at coordinate 28,813,771 of NC_137178.1, forward strand.
CACTTTGCTAAGTAAAGGAACTTGCTAGCGCAAGTTAGGAAGGATATTAATAAACAATATATCCTCTCCTACCACCCTGAACAATCCCACATTCTGGGAAGGGAAAACATGACAGACTGCAATCACTACCCACCCCAGAGCCAGGTAAGCGACCATTCAAGATCCATCACCATTCCATGTTTTCCTTCCTCTCACGCGTCTTTGGATCCAATCCATTACAGCTGCAATCCTATAGGAGTAAAACCCATTGAACTCACTGACCAACTTCTGAGCAGACATGTAGAGCATGGGGCAGCAAATCTCTTCTCCCCACCCCCAAAATCAAAATGTTCAGTGTTTTACTCTTTACTTTTTGTAGCACTTCTTGTGTATCTATTAAAACCATACAAAACTCTATAATTATTCTTAACACTTTTGTGTAGGTAAATTTAACAGCTTTGTTCAAAGGCCAGCACATAATTACGAAAATAATCCCTCAGATTAAACCATTTCACCTCTAACAATAAACCTCATTAGCTTTACCTATTAATCCATACTGTTAATACCTCCGTGGATCGACTTGTTATATGGGATTTACTCTGCTAATAACCTTTGTTAAGCCTCTTAACTTACTTGTTGTGAACTGTGGTCTTGAACTATGGTCAAATAGAACAGTCTCCTTAAATTTCACGAAGCCTGGCCATAACAAGGCCACCAATCAATGCACATTTATCAATCTTTAGATTTGCTCACATATGCAAAATGGCTACAGTCTGTGAGGTGGATTATGTGCAATGTTTGCATAAATGTTTGCAGGATAATGTCCTCAAGTTGAGTGTAAAAAATGTTTGCAATTTCTGCATAGCTTGGCTTCAAAAAGAAGTAGGCATAGATATAGGAAGAGGCCTTGTGCCAACCAGTCCAACCATTGGTCCATATAATTTAGCATTGTCTACACTGATTAATGGAAGCTCTCCGCAGTTAGATAGAGACTTTTTTGCAGCCCCATGTGGAGAGGCCAAGGATTGAATTTGGGACCTTTTATGGGATGCGGGTAGCACTGTGGGTTAAACCACCGAGCCTAGGACTTGCCGATCAGAAGGTCGGCGGTTCGAATCCCTGCAATGGGGTGAGCTCCCGTTGCTCAGTCCCTGCTCCTGCCAACCTAGCAGTTCAAAAGCACATCAAAGTGCAAGTAGATAAATAGGTACCGCTCCGGCGGGAAGTTAAACGGCGTTTCCGTGCACTGCTCTGCTTCACCAGAAGCGGCTTAGTCATGCTGGCCACATGAGCCGGAAGCTGTATGCTGGCTCCCTCAGCCAATAAAGCAAGATGAGCGCCGCAACCCCAGAGTCGGTCACGACTGGACCTAATGGTCAGGGGTCCCTTTACCTTTACCTTTATGGGACTATCTCAGAGCATATGAAAATGGTTCTTGAATCCACACGGAATTAAAGCTGTTCGCACAGGTTAGAAATCCAGCGCAGCCACGGAAGCTCTTGAAAAAGGTTTCTTCAGTGTTGCTCTCTCCCATTCACTTTAATAAGGTGCTATTGACTTATGAAAATTCTCTTTCCAGACTCTCCTACGGTGGCTGCGTTATTGCACAGCAGCTTTAATAAGATTTTATTGTCTTGTAAGAACATTTTTTCCTCACCTCTTTCCCCAATAATGTGCATACCCAGATATAATTTAACATTATTGTTTCATGCCTCTCACAATTAAAGTCAAAAATCACAGAAGGGGGCTGCGCAAAGGATGGCAATGGAAAATATATTTGAAGGGTTGGTGGTTTTGATATTGTACGGTAAATAGTCACAGCACATTGTGTTCCTTTAAAGTGGGGTTCTCGAGAACGCATCAAAGGGAAAGGGAAAAGTAGAAGGTCAAAACAAACACGCCTTGTACTAATATATTTTTAGTATTTTGAGAGAGGTGTGTTTTACATACAACCTGCCTCGAGTGTTAGGATAGCAGTCGGAAGGAAGAGGAGGATAAAGGGAAAGAAAGGCCAGCAATGTGTCATCGCTGCTTTATGGGAAACATTATATTGAAAAACCAGTGGGCCAGATTATCAGAAGTTTAATAATCACTATAATAACCTTAAGGGACACGGGTGGCGCTGTGGTCTAAACCTCTTGGGCTTGCCAATCAGAAGGTTGGTGGTTCGAATCCCCATGACGGGATGAGCTCCCGTTGCTCAGTCCCAGCTCCTGCCAACCTAGCAGTTGGAAAGCACACCAAAAAGTGCAAGTAGATAAATAGGTACTGCTCCAGCGGGAAGGTAAACAGCATTTCCGTGCGCTGCTCTGGTTTCGGTGTTCCATTGCTGGCCATATGACCCGGAAAAACTGTCTGTGGACAAATGCCGGCTCCCTCAGCCTGTAAAGCAAGATGAGTGCCACAACCCCAGTGTTATCTGCGACTGAACTTAACTGTCAGGGATCCTTTAGCTTTAGCTTTATGATAACCTTAATTTTAAAAGAGTCTATTTAGAAGTGTGATTCCATTGTTACAAAAGGGGGATCAACTTACTTCCTCAAGCATTAGAAAATTTCCAAGGAGGCCTCTTTTAGAATTGGTGTCCTTATGACACTTAAGATAAATGAGGTCCTTGGAATATTTGTTTGGTTATTAATGTACAAGCAGAGCATAGTTGGAGCAATTAGGTTCCTAAAGAAGACAGCACAACCACTAATCTTGCATCTGATCCCTGAAGACTAATAGCACAAACTACAGTAGCTCTCAAAAGACTGCATCCCATTTAATTAATTCCAGCTAAATTCCCAGAAAGTTGCCTGAGAATCAAGGGCAGGTCCAGATTTAGGTTGGTCAATGTGCCTCCCCACTCTTGTGTTAGGATATTTCCGTTCCACCTTAAAAAGGGAGCAGGTTGTTGTGTCACAGCCTGCGTACTTCCGGCTCACAGGAAGTTTCTGTTTTGTATATAGCTGTTGTTCTCTCTCTGTGCCTTGACACTCAGGCAGGCAGTCATGTTTTTCTTTGTTCTGACCAGTGCTGAATAAAGTTGTAAATAATGCTCTCCTGAGTGCATCTTTCATTGTGCGAACTCTGCGAAAGGGCATGCATGAGTCCTTAGAATGTGGACAGCTGTTTCTGAGGCTTGTGTCGCTAATTGACTGATACTGCGTTTCTACAGGAGATCGATGGATCATCCGGAGGCGGCATGGGGGCATGATGGCCTTTGTCTCCCTGGCAGTATCCCAACATCTTGTGCCTCCTTGGATGCCATGACTTAACAGGCAGACCCAGCTCCTCTCCTTCACCCTCCTGTTCTTCTGCCTTATTAAAGTCCCCTGTTGGCAGATGTGTATGTGACCAGAACCCCACTACAAAGCGTGTTCTCATTAAAAGAGAGCACGTGTTGTAGTGGGGGCCAGCCAAGACACCCCTCTGTTGCTGGGCAGTTTGGGATGGTATGGCTCTGGCAGGGATTGGTAGCCTGAGTTGCTGGGGTAATTTTGATGTTGCCAATTTGGGGGTGGAAACAGAGGTTTTTCAAACAGTGCTCACAGCGATCTGCTTTCTCTTTTGCTGCGTGCACCGGATCACCCGCCCTCCCTCACTTAATTTGGGTCTTGTGCGTTGACTGTCATGCTATGCCTGTCATGGGGTCATCTGCCATTGGGGCAGGGGCCTGGTAGGAATGGCTGATTGGCTGGTGCCATTTGGTTTTTGCCTACTGCGTAGCAAATCGTCACAACTTGTAAGGTTGCTGTTAGGCATTGGTTAAAATAGGTTGGAGGAGGGGTAAGGATTGGCTGGGCCTGCCCCTCCAATGCTGCTGCTGCAAGGGAATTCCATTAAAGGAATTCAGGGGCTTGCCATCCTTTAGTCCAAACCCCTGGAATCAGGTTCAGGCCACGTAAACCCCTGGGAGCATGCGGGGAGAAGCTGAGGGCCTGTGGCGCAGCTCCACTTCTCCCCAACATTGTTTCCCCTCACTGACTTTCACTGGAATCTGGAAGTCAGTTCTGTCCTCAGGTAGGGGGACAGATAGTCCTAACCAATGCCTAAGCAACCACTCACATCCATGTATGTTAATAAAGTTGTGGCCAAAATTATGCCAAAAACCTTAAACAAAAATTCTGTGTGAAGTGTGTGTTATTGGGGTGGAGGTGTCTTGGGGACCTCGACACGCAAACAGTAGGAAGTGAAAGGGTTAGATCATGACTCAGATATTCAGCTCAGATGTTTGTGATCTAAGTGATTACTGGGCTTCACAATTTGTACCCAGAATGAATGATAGGGCTCTTATATATGAGGCAACTACAAATTCTTGTACACATATTGTGGAAATTGCAGCCTGCTGTTTTAAATAGCCTGTTCATTTGCCTTAGGACTTTATAAATATCCTGAATAATAGAAATGGCTTTATAAATTGTTTTTCCTCCTTGATTTGATCTGACCAGCAGCAGCTCTGCAATCCAGTGGGGAGTAATGTCTCATTGTCCTTTGCTCCCTCCTAGACAGAGAAGTATGGTGCTTTAATTCAATATGATCCTGCTGTGGATAGTTCAGTGGAAAAAGCTAATTTCCAATTCCAAATTAACTGCTCCTATAAATATTACGCAGCTTTCATTTTAACACAGCAAGTGAACCAGTCCAATGAGAATAAAAGCAATAAATAAATGTCACTCCATGTCAGCGTTAAGATTCCGATGACAAACTCATTTCTCATAGCTGATTTGTATATTTTTGTCTATATAATTAGTTATTTGAATACATGTATAATAATTCAAATAAGATGTATACCCTTCATAGAAATGAAATCTCTAATGAAACTAATAGTTACATGCTCAGGACACAAGACAGGAATACTAATAGAAATTTGGTTCTATCTCAACACCATTATGAGAAGGGTTTTTTTCAATAAGTTCCTAGTTTGGGGGTGTAAAATGTGTGTACTTGAAAAGCAACCTCCAGGCAAGAAAGTTAGGTGCTTGGTTTTCAAAATAATTTCAATTTTTTAAAATTTCATTTAAAACATTTATACACTTTATACACTCTCAAGGTGGCTTCCCACATTTAGTGAATAAAATATCAATGAATGATGTTCAGGTAGGTGCCCTGCAGTTCTGCTAGCAACTGCCACCATTCCTAAATAGTTTCTCAAGTGTGAGGAAGCAGCACTATAAACATGCTCAGAGTCATTTTTCTGTTATTCTATTATTTTCTATTATTACTTCTCTTTTTTCCTGGAATCGTTATTTTGGTAGGGGTGGAATTTTCTGAAAATCTCAATGTCAAGCTAAACCACCTGGATTTTTTTCCAATTCCTATCTTGCTCCTTGACCTTGATGAGAAGAGAGCCAGTTCTGCTAGAAATACGACAATTTGTGCCTATCACACACATCATGATATGCATTATTATACATATCACTCTACGCTTATACATGTGCTTAAACATATGCTTATGATACACATATGCACTCCAGGTTTCATAAAGTAGTGAGCACATTGAGAATTGCATGCAGCAGTGCATGTCACTGTATAAAATACTTATGTACTAATACTTATAAAATGATGCTGCAGAAATATAGGACCAGGTGGGCTTGACTCTTTTATAGGTGTCCCCCATCCCCACCCCACCACCAATGCTCTAGTGACTCAGACATAAGGCAAAAGGCGGTCTGGTCAACACATGTATATATCACACAATACTCCCCCCACCCAAAAAAACCACATAGGTGTAGCGTTTGCCCTCCTAGGTGTGTGACATCATACTGGGTTCAGACAGAAAGGGTTAACTAATTGTAAAATGACTAACCAATAGGAACCCAAGGGGAGGAGTTAGAGTTAGAGTTGTTAAGAAGTCAGTCTGGAGTTAGAGAAGAGAGAGGGAGAGAGAGGATAAGTCTGTGGGTTGGGCTAGTCTGATGTGAGAGAGTGAGAGAATCAGTCAGAAGGTATTAGGAAGGTATAAGCTGGTAAAGAAACTAAAGTTAAGAAACTGACAAGAATATTATCTGAGAAACCATAAACCTGTTAATACTTATAAAATAAACTTGTTTAATTTTAACAACTGTCTGGACTCAGTGTGTACCCGAGAGTAACGGGTTGGTGGCAGTGGGGAAGAGGGCACAGTGGTGGCACAGGGATCAATAGACCGTTAAACGTCCTGGGGCCCTGTGTGATCGCCACAAAAGGTCAAATATGAAACAAGTAGATTGGGAGTGATCTGTTATGAGATGCACTTCAGACTTACAAGGGAACATTAGTTAGCCTGTTTTCATAGAACAGCAACAGCCAGCCCAGATGGTAGCGGGGAACAGCTGAAAGGGAGCATGTGTCCCATGCAGCAGGTTAGGGGGTGGTAAAACAGGCAATTGAAAGGCCTTGCTTCTCCCCCCTCCCAAGAAGTTGTGGCAGGGCAGGGCACAAAACTTCAAGCTTCCTTGACTTTGTAGCAGTAGTGGTGGTGATGAGGGGGGCAGCAGCAGAGCATATGCCCATGCTGCCGAGGGCGGGTGTGCTCCCGAGGGGGGCTGGCGCAGAGGGTGCCCTCCCAGGCGCGGGATAGCCACTCGGGTGCCTGGAGCGGCGTGCATGCCCTACAGCCGGGGGTGGAGTGAGCCGCTCACGGGCAAGGAGTGAGCCGCCCATGGTGGACATTTTGCGCACCACCCGCCCACGACTCCCAGCCTCCCCCAAGCTGTCAAAACGAAGGGGGAAGGGGGGATGCCGCCAGCAAAGTAGCGCAGCTCCCCCCTTACTCCGACAGCTCGGGGTAGGCTTGGGAGTTGTGGGCGTGCGGCGTGCTGAATGTCACCCCCTTCAGTGAGGGCACCCGGGGCTGTCTGCCCCCACTGCTCCCCTTCCTACGCCCCTGGAGGGGGGACAAAGGTGAAAGTGTTTCCCATGTTCATCATTGTCCACCTTGCTACCAAGAGAAGTGTTTCTCCCCTTTGTGCCTCCTCCTCCGCTGTCAGCACAAAGCAGGCTTCCTTCTTTCAGTGGTGATGCCACTGAGGGCACCAGTGCAGACTTTTTCATCTTAAAGTAAAATTTGTACAGCCAAGAAAACAGCAAAAGTGAACATGGGTAGATAGACAATATTCTGTCCCTTTTAAAATCAAACCTGCCATCTTCTTTCCCTACTAAAGATTCACCATGACTTGTTTGGTAGTTTAGAACTAAGAAAAGTTTCAGTGGCATCACTTCGCCTCCTTGTATTGAAGTTTCCTGACTTTTTCTAATTTTGATAGAAGCTTATGGCATGCTTTTTATGGTCACAAAAAGGGAAGTTAATTGAGTTTTCTGGTGGGGAGGGGGTAGAAGGTACTGTGAGCTTTGAAGATTAACTTTTTTCTAACTTCTAACTTCTTCCCATTCCAATGTAGTCTGAAAGTTACATGCCAAGAAAGCTGAACCAAGCAGAGCAGAACATTCCTATAAGGGTATCTACCGCGCCTCAGAGAATTTGTTTGTGTATCAGATTGTGAATCGTTTCATACTTATTCAAGGCTCACCACCACATACTTCTCCGAAAGCAAATCAAATTGTAAAACTCAGAAAATGCCAAGGTTGGCTAGCATCGTGGCTCAACACAAATAGCAACAAATCCAGACACACCTGGGAAATGGTGTGGCTGGTAGCTCAAGGCACAGCTCAAAATGAAAAGTGCTGGGCAGAAATAATGGCTTTCCCTTTTTAAATAGTCAGAACGTCTAGCAGTTTCATTCAAAAAAACAACAACCAGAGGCTTGTAACATTGGAGATTTCAAAAATGTAAAGTGTCAAAAAGGTGAAGCAGATGTGGTGGATGCTTGATGTAATTTATTTATATGTAAATTGCCTTGAGATAATGATTTAGAATGTGATTAATAATAATAATAATAATAGGCTCTTGACATTTTCTACAGCTTTTAACTGGATCTTTGTGCAATTTACCCAAGTGGTGAACTGCTGAATTGCTGGTGACAGCTTCTCAGTGAAAAATCTTCCTGACCAACTCCACCCACCTAGGCTAGCCATAGGGCAGAATGGAATATAAAGAGCTTCAAGTTCCAGCTGAGCCTTACATGAACAACAGGATCTTGAGCTCTGGCATGCTCCTGCATCCTAAATTATCCTTCATTCCCAGTTTCTGGTTTGTTCCTTCACATTCCCTCCCTTCAGTCATGACTACTGGCTTGTCTGGTAGCTTCTGGTTCCTAGCTGCTGGTTAACTTCAGGCTCCTGACCTTGGCTTAGCCCTGGCAATTTGTTATTGCACTTGTCAGCTATCAAGGTTGCCATAATTGTGCACTCCCCTGATAGTGTTTACAGCTCTTAGAGTTTTCTAGCAAGAGGAATTGGCTGTTAAACCCCTCTGGGAATAATAGCTCAGTGGGGGGAATAGGGCTCTCCTAGCAGTTCTCAGCACCCTTAACATATGACAGTTCCCAAGATTCTTTGCGAAAAGCCATGACTATTTAAAGTGGCATGATGCTGCTTTAAATGTATAGAGCAGTGTTGTCCTTGTTGAACTCAGCAGGGAGGAGTATGGGACAATAGATTTAGTGGGCTCTGCCATTCATTGGCTATGGTGCCACCTACTGTATCCCTGCCTCCCTTCCACCTAAATAGGTGCTACTGAAGGACCACACAGTTCAAACAATTGTACTGAATATAAGCTGGAAAAGAGGGCCCATTCTGGGTGACAAAGGAAAAGCCAGGGTGCCATTGAAAACATAAGAAGTCAGCCCTCGGGTGTCCTTGATTTTTTGGCCTCCTGTTATTTTCTATACCAAAGCAATAAACAGAGCTCTGTTGAGCTTGAGGGCTTGGTGTAGGGGGAGAAATTGGTCTAATAAAGCATTGTTCTTTATTTATTTAAAAAAAATGGTGAGAAAAAGGAGACAGGAAAATCAACACTCTATATTTTATTTTTTTATTTGTGGGCATCAACAAAGTCCTCTGGGCAGGTTGCAAGACATGAAAAATCAGTAAAATAGTGAATAAAAATTAAACCTAATATAATAGCTATGCCACACATACAAAATCAGCATAAAACTAACACAAGCAGCAAAAAATGAATAGAAAGCTAGCCTCAAAAACAGCAAGGGGAAAATACTAAGTGCTAAATGCACTAATAATTAAAAAGCTTGGGAGAAAAAACATGATAAACACTGAAATACTTGCTGCCTTCATCTACATGTTATACAAAAATTGACTTTGGCATCTCGGTTCAAAACAGGCTCGCAAAGTCAGGAGGGTGTAAATCGACTATGCTTGTCGCTATGCAAAGTTCTCTCTACTAAATGTCACCAGGGAGAGAGCAGTGATTAGACTTTTGTGCCATAATGAAAGAGTCCCTGCCTGTTGCAACACTGTGCCCTATTTTCAGTGCTGAAGCACATTGCATGCTCAATAGCGCATTGAGTTCAGAAGCACCAGGACTTGTGAAGTATTATAAAATATTGATGCTTTAATTCCATTTTGTCAGCCCATATTATCTATTTGGGGCAGTGGGGAGTAAGAATGCAACACAATCATTCCCATTCCGTTTTGAGTACTTTGGCTTCTGAATGCCAATGACAACTCCCACCAGGCTCAGCCAGTCAAGGATGATGGGATTTGTAGTTTAACAACAATTTATGGAATATCCTCCCCAGGGAGGCTTGCCTGACACCGCCATTACATACATTTAAGCGCCAGGCAAAGACATTTCTCCTCAACCAGGTATTTGGCTGATTAACATTCTATGCCTTTTAAAATGTGTTTGTGGGAAGGGGGTTATTGGTTTGTTACTGTTTTATTATGTACTGTATTTTGTATTCTCCTTTTGTATTTTTCTGTTGTGAACTGCCTTCAGCTCTTCAGATGTAATAAAGAATAATGATAATATGGAGGATGCTTTTTGGCTACCCATGTGCATCTGAACTGCTCTAATACAAAATTATTTTTGCAGTTTATGAACTCACTCACTACTGCTTGCACAAGTGTTTGTGAAATGGCTCTAATTGCTATCCTCACCCCCACCCACCCCGCTCCCAGTATTTTGGACCAAGTCTTCTGTCTTCAGATCATGCTCTTCGTGTAATAAAAACTGTCTGCAAAGGATTTGGGGTTATTATAGGTTCCCTGTTGGCAAGGCTGCCGTTAAGATTGTGTCAGCAACTCTATCACCACCATTATAAACCTCTTTCCTTTTACAGCTTCATATTGTGGCTGTAAATGTTTCTTGTGGGCTGAAAGAAATCTGGTGCAACAAAGCATCACTAAAAAACAAACTTATTTATTTTCTGCCATTAAAACAAAGAGAGCTTTTAAATACGTTTTTCATTAATTTCAGGTCCTTTTGAAATCCTGCTAGAACTCAACAAATGGTTTTGATTTAGCAGACTGTTAGTGCACCTAAGAGTTCTTTGTTTTCTTCCCTTAAGCATGCTTTTTAAAGTTGTTTTTTTTTAAAAAAAACCCCAACCCATAGCTCATGGATTTTTGTTTTTCATGACAAAAACATGCTTTTCACAGCATACTTCCCTTGCAAATTGCCTACTCCCACACCAACCTTTCAAAAATTGCCTCAGGGTAAAAACACAGGGCCAGCAAGATGCCCTACAAGACAACAAACTGTGATGATGCCAAACTAAGGGAAGTCTTCCCCAACTTGATGCTCTCCAGATGCTGTTGGACTATAACTCCCATCAGCCCAAGACAGCATGGTCAATGGTCAGGAATGATGGGAGTTGTAGTCCCACAACATCTTGAGAGCAGCAGGTCAGGAAAGCTGCTTACAGGGTTAATTTTGAAGAAGCAGCCTTGGGGAAACAAGAATAGTTCACAATGACCTTGTTTACATCTAATGCAAAGTCAAGCCGTAGTTTAGCATGGACAAGCAAGTGTGCAGGCTACCAGAGAGGAGATGGTGGCTACTTTGCTTCTCGTCCAGCTCATAAAAGCTACTCAGCTGCCAAATGTATGCTTCAAAAGAAAACACTGATTAAAACCATTTTTCAATGGAAAGTGGTACCAAAAATCCACAGCCCATATTGACCAATACACTGATGATAAGATTAAACATGAAATGTTAGCCTTGCACATCATTTTCATTTTCAGTATGTTTTATTTTCCTTGTTGATTGCTTAGGGCTGGAAAAGCCATTTGTTTCCAAATACTGATTACAGATCCTTTTCTTCTTTTTAAGAACAAGTCGCTGGGAAGATATTAACATACCTGTGCCATTTAAAGAGATTGCAAGCATCTGACTTATGACAGCTATAAACTGTTGAGCTGTTTCAAGGAAAAAAATAGAAACCTAATGCGTTTGGATTCATCAAAATGCAGTCTCACAGATAACATCTCAAAGTGGTGAGTTTGCTAGTTAGATGGCCAGATTCTTTAATAGAGTGTAGCAGGATCTGGATTTATGTTTTTACAAATTGGAATGTAAAGGTTGAAAGTGATTCTAACAAAGGCCTATTGCAGTCTTTATAAGATGTGAATGCTAAAAATAGAATATCAAGGATGCTGGTCTATAGCAAACATCTTTACAAAACTTCCCAGGAAAATATCTTGCCTGTCTCATGGGAGGCCTTTGTGTGAGCACAAAAATAATTGTCCTCCACAAATTTCCATACAATAAAGATCATCCAGCGTATAACACACACCCCATAACCTCAGCAAGCCCCAACTGCATGCCTTCTTATTCATAACCTGTCCATTGGGCAGTGAAGGGTGAATTTGCCAATTTTTGTTTCTCTCAGTTTCTCATTTTCTCCACATTTTCACGTTACTATGTGAATTCTTTTTTTAAAAAGCCCTAATGAAATTTCATGAGCATTTTAGTGCAAGTTTCACCTAATATTCGCATTCTTGCAAAGCATCTTTCCCCCAATATTTATATTTATGATGTACAAAAATGTAACTCTTTTTTGTACATTATATTCACTAGCAAATGCATGTTTATGCACACACCGCCTTAGTATATGCATTTTTGTGTGCATTAATTGGCTGGAGAACTGCATTGCAAAATTCAGAGAGGCGCAAATTTCTAAGTATGGGTACGTTTCAGTTCATATACGCAGCATTTCGGAAAGTGTGATTGAGATAGATTCACCTTCCGATTTGAACTGAATCAGATTTCTCCACCATCCCTAGCAGTGAGTGGCGCTGGCAGCTGCCTCCTCCTTAGCCTCAGTGTTAACAGAGACGATGGGAACAAAACTAGAAGTAGTTGTCTCTGACTGTCATTGGCTCTTGCTTTGGCTTCACCTACTATTGACTTCCCTGCCTTCCTGTTGATTGCCCAACCAGTCCTAGAGGGCACCAGATACCACTAGGTGCAGAATTTGGTATTTCAAATTTCAGTGGCGCCCTGTGCAGGGCCGAAATTTGTTCTGTTCTGCTCAAGTCTCTACATCATACCTATGACACCCTGTGGCAACCCCTAGGCTTGGCACCCAGCATGGCAGAACCAGTCACACTGCCCTAAACTCACCTCTGGCATCGCTGTATGATTATACATGCCTTTAATGCTGTCAATGTAGCATGAAGCCTTTTGAGAGAGGAACAAATGCTTAGCTTAGAACATTCCTGCTACCAGCAAATAAGTAGGAGACAGCGTGAAGTTACCTTTAGCGCAAAGGAAGCTTGGCTGAAACGAAGTGCATGTTACAAAGTCAATGATAAATAATTTTCCCTCAGCAACACAACAGCACCAGCTAAGTAGCATAGTCATATGACCTCCGTTCCATGCATATCACTTACCAACCACGACAATACAGAACTGGTGTCACTCTGACCAAGTTCCTGCAGCCTGTGGTCAAGATGACAAAGGAGCCTTGAACAAATGGTCCCCTGGTAGCTGAAGTACAACAATCTATGACCCTGGGAAGAAGGCAGCATATCAGGGCAAGAACTTCACAGCCACCTGGAGCATCCTGGTACATGGACCAGACCCTGTTCCTTCCTCCTTCATCTCCCTCCAGGTTCCTAGGTTGGCCCTCTGTCAATCAGAACACTAATTATTGTTAAGCAACATCCCTGTGGAGTGGGTGGGTGGGTGTGAATCTGTCAATGTGTGCATGGATGAGCTCTTTAATTTATGAAATTGTGTTCAACAAATGCAGCCTGTTTACCTTTTCTCTCATGAAAGGTTGAGCTTTTTTGTACAACACTGATTGGACCAGGATCCACCCTCACATGGAAAATCTCTGCACATCTCTGTGAGTATAGAAAGGCTTTCCCTGACACATGAGATTAGATCCTGTTATTACTGAATTCCTGTTGTTACTGTCAGCATCGCCCTTGAACCAGTGTCACCAACTGGACTCATGCACTTCAACCCCGACTGGGCTAGGCGAGCTGGGTAGCACTTCCAGAGACCACCAGGTCAAAGTGCTGTGGACTCACAGCTTAGAGTTGTGAGCACCGGATTCACTTCCACAATACAGTTGTCGCACAGCAGAGTATAGCAGAGTCTGGCAGTGTATAAACAACTCGGAGAGCAGCTCTGTAGAATATCTTCTTTTATTCTATAACTACAACTATAATACAAAACTATATACAGAGCTAAATAGGTCTAAGCATAAATGAATGCTACACTGAGTGTCTGCAGCTGCTCTTAGCAGCAACCTTATCTCTACACATGATCTCTAACACTCTCTCTCCGACACACTGACTGACTGACTGACTGACTGACTTGGTGCTGGAGCTGAATACCGTATTTTTCGCTCAATAAGACGCACCAGACCACAAAACGCACCTAGTTTTTGGAGGAGGAAAACAAGAAAAAAAAAATTCTGAATCCCAGAAGCCGGAACAGCAAGAGGGATCGCTGCTCAGTGAAAGAAGCAATCCCTCTTGCTGTTCTGGCTTCTGGGATAGCTGCGCAGCCTGCATTCGCTCCATAAGACGCACACACATTTCCCCTTACTTTTTAGGAGGGAAAAAGTGAGTCTTATAGAGCAAAAAATACGGTAAGTAGAAAGCAAAACACTGCTCCTCCTCTCTGGAGAATCAGCAGACTCGTCAGGAGATTCTTGGATATGGGAGGGGTGAAATCTCCTCAGTTACAATATGGTTTTACGGGGTTTTGTGATGTTTTATGGCTTTTATGTTGTGGTTTAGGCCTGTTAAAATATTAAGCAGTTTAGAAATGCTTTTAAGTAAATCAGTGAATGAACCCCCTTCACAAACTGGTCTCTGTGGCATTTCTACCAGGCACAGTTTCTGTCCCTCCATCAATGCATGGGGGATTTTTGTATGAGCACCCACTATGTTAGTCGCACGAGATGGATTTTTACATTCCTTTGCATGCTGATGGGTGATGAGGTCTGTAATGTCCCTTAATGCCTGGAAATCCTTGCCAAGACTTTTGGAACGTCCCAGCTAGTGGGAATAAAAGAGAAACAGTGGTTACAATCTGAATTTGGGAGGGGAGCTGTGATATTAGCTGGACTACAAACAGTGTGGAAGGGATCATGCATGAGTCCATAGCAGTTGTTTGTGACTCTAATGTAGTGCTAGCAGTCGTGCTACCCCTGTTGTTTGCTGAAACTTGACTGTTGAATCCAGGCTCCAGAGGTGGTGGTGGTGATGTTTTACTGCTTGCTTGCAAGTCTCCTAACACAAGCCTACACAGGATTCCTCCTAGTCTAAGAGATTAATCTGAGGGGAAGGCTGGAGTTTAGGTTCTTTTAAGGGGTAAATAAATAATGAAAACAATAAATAAGTACATTCACTGTGCCTCAGTGCAACACATTTTAGGGAAACACTCACTTCCAGTGTGCTATGCTTGCATCTTTGCAAAGAAACAGATATTACAAGGACACAAGAACTCCCAGAGCTCTCTGATATCCAAAGGAAACAAGGTCACCTTGACACCATATATTAAAAGCACATAGCTTCTGTCAAAGAATCCTGGGAAGTGTAGTTTGTTAAGGGTAATGTGAACTGTAGCTCTATGAGGGGGTAATCTACAGTGTAGCAACAAGGAAGACGTGTTTGGAGATGTTTTCAAATTAATGTTCGATAGGCTGTTGAGAAGATATTTTGTAAGTTTTAAGGTAAATGTGTATATGGATATATACATATTTGTGTATAAATATGTATGTAGTTTTCATTTTTCATTTCTGTGCATTGCAAATATTTTTACATCCCATTATACTAAAAAGAGAGAGAAAGAGAAAGAACTTCTAATTAAATGCTGTCTCCTTAAGCAGAACAAAGCTGCTTTAGTCTGTTGACTGGGAGCACCACATCTCCATTTCTCTTTAATCCTTCTCCCTGTCACACAACACATTTTCCCAACCAAATTCAGTGTTACCAAGGACCTTTCAATCACATTGACATATATTCAAAACATCTCACTAAAATTAATACATTCTGAATTTCCACCACCACATATTGAATATGTATTAACTTATGAAACCCCTTGAAACCTAGAGACCTGATAGACAGGGAATTGAGGGTGGTGAGAAAGAACGTCCCACTCTTTCCATAACTTTTTCTTAAGAAGCATCCTTTATGATAGGAATTTCAGTCTCATTCATTAGTGATGAAGCATACAGTTCCAAACGAACTACATTGGCTCCCACACCCGTCATTGAACCAAGTTCAAAGAACAGGCCTATTCTGCAGTGCCTCCCCATGTGTAGAATGTTCTCCCCAGGGAGGTTTGGCCTGCACCTTCATTATATGCCTTTAAGCACCAGGTGAAAACATGGTACAGTGGTACCTCGGGTTAAGAACTTAATGCATTCTGGAGGTCCGTTCTTAACCTGAAACTGTTCTTTACCTGAGGTACCACTTTAGCTAATGGGGCCTCCCACTGCTGCCACGCCGCCACTGCATGATTTCTGTTCTCATCCTGAAGCAAAGTTCTTAACCCGAGGTATTATTTCTGGGTTAACGGAGTCTGTAACCTGAAGCGTTTGTAACCCGAAGCGTTTGTAACCCGAGGTACCACTGTGCCTTCATTACATATATTTACTGTAGATGCCAGGCAAATTGTTTCTCTATTACCTGGCCTTTGGCTGATTAACTGTGGAATCATAGAATCATAGAGTTGAAAGGACTCTAAGCATCATCTAGTCCAACTCCACCCCAAAAAATGCAGGAATAAAGTATGCAGCTGTCCCATATAGGGATTGAACCTGAAACACTTGGTATTATCAGCACCACACTCTAACCAACTGAGCTATCCAGGTACTAGGAATTGTGTGAGCTCCTTTGGCAATAGTTCACAGAATTCTGGGGGGGGGGGGAATGTGTTTTTGAACTACCGTATGTACACAGTATGTTACAGGGACCTAGGCTTAATGACTGGCTCACTTACTGTAGGGATAGAAAATGATCTCAGTTCCTGAGTGGGGCTATATGAAAGAATGAAGCATTTTAGTGTTTGTACCCATAAATACCGGTGTGAAGTGTGTGTACCTGTGCAGAATTGTCTTGAAAATATGCACTACTAAAGAAGAAGCAGTACATACTGGAAAAGTTAGTGTGGTAACTTATTTATTTTTTAAGATAAAAATTGTAGGAGTCTCTGGTAGTAACAAGACTAAAACAGATTTACAGCAAGTGCTAACACCAAACTGCATTTGTCTCTTTTGTTTCAGTTGGACATGCATAAGGTGCTTAATATGGATTGGGCCCTAAAGGCAGGGCACTCATCTATGATGCCAGGGATTCATCACCCAAAGACTCGGGGAGCCTTCAAGGCAGCTTGGGAGAAACACCACAAACATTTTTGAAAATGAAGAGTTGAAAATAAAACAAAAGCGAGCGAAGAGAAACGACCAATGCATTTTCCATCTAAGGGCTCAAAGATAAGGGAAACGGTGTAGGAAGATGGATGGTCTCAGGCAACGCTTGTAGAAAACATAACAAAACAAATCTTCAGATAATACAGATATGAAATGATGTGTAGCATAATAAAGTGGGGAGGGGGAACCAATGTTTAATGTAAGAGGACTGTATATCTTGGCCTGGTCGCTTCTTAAACTACCCTTAGAGAATGTACACTTCAGATTGCATTCTCCTCTCAGTGACAAGAACACCACTAATTCCAAATCAAATGTTATCACTGCAAATGAAAGAGAGGAAGGCATGTAGTCTTTTATGGCCTCAGAGAGCACATTAGTTAGGTGTGGGAGTGATGAATGCGTACTGCTGAGAACCACCATAGTATTTTAGGTGTCATGTTAATCTTTTTAGGACTTGTAAGGGTGATACATTTTCATGCTGCGTTGTGGTATATGTTGTGCTTCTGCAAAGCTGGCACCAGCAACCAGAATCCTTGGACAGCTGTTAGGGGCCTCAAGGGGGCTAGGTTCTAGCAGGATTTTTCTCATATTCTCATGTTCTCAGCCTAACCCAGGTCATGGGATTGTTGTGAGGGTCAAAAAGGGTGGGAAAACCATGTATACCACTTGGCGCTCCTTTCAGGAAAGGTAGGACATAAATGGCATGAATCACTCATGTAATCTGCTGTTTAATCCTTACCCAGGACACTGAATTGGAATCACTGTGGAAAAATCATATGCAAGGAATCAGTCTTTTTGGTATAGCAGCACTCATGTTGTGAAACTCCCTTTGTATTGCCATTAGGCAGGTGGCTTTGCTGTACAGTACTGCTTTAGATGCCTGCTAAAAGCTTATGCATGCTTATCTTCACATTCTGTTAATTTGATTTGCGTTTTTTATATTAAAAATGTTTTTTACTTGTTTAAGTCTTCTTCTTTTATCATTTTTAAAATAAATATTGTACACTATTTCATGTAAACTGCTAGTAGAGTTTTTTCTATTTTGAATAAGTGGTCTATAAATTTTGTTAAATAAATAAAGAGGCAATATACTCCTGAGTACACATAATAGGGAAAAAAATAGCAGGACAACACTAGAATGCCATCAAGTACTGCTTCTAAGATCCCAGAGACATCTGAAAGGCTAATGTTGTGAATAATCAGAATACACCAATTGCTATGTTCCTGCTAAAACATATTGCACATATCCCCAGGGGGTGTTGTTAGGAAGTGCCCTACAGGCTCAAGCCATGGGAATCACAGATCTCCTGCCTTTTCCCTATCCCCCACCCCCAACTTACTTTTATTTTACTTTGCTTGTAGGGCAGCTGGGTGTTCTGCAAAGTGCAGTACCCATGAAACTCCACCCACCCTCTTAATCTGCCCAGAGGCAAATTATGAAAATGTATTACCCTACCAATACAGGAGAAGAGCCCAGAGGCAAATTAAGCTCTGAAAGGAACAGCCACAGCGAAAGTTTGTGTCCCTCCTCACTGCCCTAAAAGGCAATCTCAATTTATATCTGTATATATAAATAAATAGCATGTGTGTTTTAATTTTAATTTTTGCAGATTTGCGTATTGGCCTGTGGCGCTCCAGTTAGCCTCTCGCATAAACCCCCTTCCCACATGTTTGATGAAATTCAGACTGGAAGTTTTGTAGGTCAATATCTGACTTTGTCTCTCTTTTGCTTCTGTCAATTAAAAAACAAACAAACTATGAGCACAATGTATACAGTATTTGTATACAATGTGTTCAGGTACTCGCTCCCACAAGAGACAATAATGGTAACCAACTTAGATGGCTTTAGAAGGATTGCACAAAAAAGCTATCAATGACTTCTAGCCATGTTCTGCCACTATGGGTAGAGGCAATAATGCTTCTGAACACCAGTTGCTGGAAATCACAATAAGGGAATGTTCTTCTGCTTGGGTACAGTTTGAGAGTTTCCCACAGGAAAGTTTAATAAGAAAGGTTCCAATCTATATACTAGGCTCTTCCTCACAGAAATACTACATACTAACATAAAGGGTTGTTTCTCAGCACAAATATGTCAGTTGGGTGGGTTCTCAATAATACTGACTGTGCAGCCAGTGTGCGTTTAAGGGGAAGTGATCAGTGAGCACATTGTCATGTGGGAGCATGACCTGTGTGAAGGCTGTGTGAACACCCTCATGTTGTAGACTTCTAGGTTTGGACAGGATTCAGTAGATGCCAGCATTTTGACACCAGTCGTGACAGCAAGAATCTATTACCTACTTTTAATGCAACCTGGTGCAGCAGAGCTGTCTAGTTGAACACGCAGAGAGGAAATTGCTCTTCCTAAAGAGGAGGTAAAAAGCAACTTGGAATCGAAGACACTTCCGAGGCTTGCCATAAATCAAAGCCTGGGCTAGTTAAACAAATCTCCGGTCTCTCAAATTAATTGGGGGGGGGGGGATTCCTTAAAACACACACACACACACACACACAATATCACAGTCGTGGTGTTAAAAACTTATTGAGTAGCCTTCTCAGCCGCACTCCGTGCATATTGTTTCTTTGGAGGTTTGTTAACTTCTCTCTCCTGCCTGTCTAATATTTCAAGCCAGATGGGGAGATTCCTTCAAAACCCACGGAGGGCTGCAGCACCAGCAGTAATAACCCATGATGCACGGTGAAGCTCGATCTTTCGCTCGCAAAGGCTGCAATCCCAATATACATACTTACCTAGAGAACAAGTCAGGCTGAGCTTCGGCGGGGCTTAGTTTGCATAGGATTGCGCTGCGAGCGATCCTGTGGCCAGAAGCGCGCAGCCCACCTGGAAGCAAGCCCCAGCGAGCTCCCGGGTTAAATCGCGCGCGGTGGGATCGCGCCGTGGGATTGGACCTTTAGGGAGCCTGGCACCGCACCAAAGGGCCTCTCTTACACACACACACACAAACACACACACAGCCCATGTGGGAAGCCCCGGGAATCTTTGCCAAAGAACCGTCTCCCATCCGCGGCTCGCTGCTGGGAGTTTCCCGGGGCGGCTGCCTGAGAACTCCGAGCCGCTTCCTCAGCCTCCTCCCAAGAACGCGCTCATTGGCCAAAGCAAGAGAAGCCTGCGACCAATGGGGAAGCCGCCTGGAAAGCGGCGTTCCTCCCCTGTTCTCAAGTGGAAGCCGCGACCGCAGCATCCCGTCCCCGCTGCTTGGAAGGGAAAGGCGAAGGGGCCACTGACTGGGGAGGGGGGGTGGTCTCGCCTGGCAGGCGCTTCTCTTTCCCGAGGGTGCCTCAGCCCAGGCCATTCCCGCTGAGGGGAAGGCAAAGCAAGCCGCCGCTGCGAGAGGGGCAAAGCTGGCCAAGCTTCCTCTCCTGCTGAAGTCGTAGTCTGCCTGCCTGCCTGCCTGCCTCTCCTCTTCCCCGGGGACTGAGGGGAGCCAACTGGGGTTGGAGGCAGCTGAGGAGGCGACCCTGGCTGGCCCTCGCCTGGGAAGGGAGAAGCCTCGGGGCGGGGTGGGCGGAGAGACGCGGCGCGAAGGAGCGAGCCGGCAAGTTGTGGCTGCGTGCGCGCGCGGAGGTCTATGTCTCGCGAGGAGCCGCAGAAGGTCACCGCCAAGTGGAGGAGGCACCATGGTCCTGGAGCGCATCTTCAGGTAATGGAGACCACGGGGGCTGGGCTGGGCTGAGGGGAAGAAAGAAAGAAAAAACCAGGTGTGGCTGCGCTGGTCCCTCTCTGAGGAAACCGGGCGGGAAACTCTCAACTTCTGACCCCGGATTCTCCCCTCCCTTTTTACCTCAAAGCGCAAAAGTTCTGTGACGACGACGCCTCTTTGCGCCCCTTGAAATGTGGAAGAAATATTTTTCCTCTTTCCCTCAGAGAGACCACGGGCTGGGCTGCTTGTGCCCTCAGCTACTTTTTGGAGAGTTATGCCGGAATGGCTCCTTATTTCTCTGTTTTAAAGGTTAGGGTTTTTGTTCGCATTAACCCTTTTCTGGTTGAGGCATAGCTTAATGAGGCTTTCAGACACCAAAAAAAGAGAAACCTCGCTGTGTTCTCTTTTAGAGCTTGTGATTTTATTTATTTTTTCAAAAACCCCAACAATTAGCTCGCCTAACATCTGTCTTTCTCCTGTGGTACCCAAGCAAGTCTTATTCTTAGATTTTTTTTTGTGAGACATTGTTGCCCTCTAGTGTTTTGGGACGCCGAAAGCTGCTTCCTTGTTGTGAGCCTCAAATAGGAATTTTTAATTGCAAAGTACTTAATATTGTCACACGTCTTATTGCAAAACAGTTCTGAACAGAGAGCCATGCACGAGGTGGTTCTTAAAGATTCAAATGTCAGCAGTTTTCTTAATTTGAAAAAGGTAAGCATTTGTTTGGAAGTTATTGCTGAGTGTTTTGCACCGAGGATTAAAACACAAGAATGAGAAATGGCTTGGTATTCAAGTTTGTGGGATATTTATTGTAAATATAAAATCTCTTTAGCTGATTGCAAAAGAAAACAGGTGTAGCCTTTTTTCCATCCGTGTTTTTAGCCCAAACTTTGTACGATGGCCATAATATTTTATCAAATGAATATTAACTAAAATACATAGAAGAAAGGAGAATGGATGTACAGTATACAATCTCTTAATTTCACTGTGTTTCAGCATCTGTATTTGTAAAAGTGTGGGATGGATTGTGTAGATATCATGATATTGTTGACATCTGGATGCTAGCTGGATGGAATAATTGAAAACAGAACTCTATACTGAAGGCAGAACAGTAAATAGAATGCTATATTAAAGACAGAGTAGTAATTTGAAAGTATATTTATTGAACAAAATAAATTGAAAAAATACATTTCAGCATACTGTGCTTGTAAAACAAATGTTACCTTATTAACAGATTGTAAGGGAGATAATGCAGAATAAACAACACAATATAATTATGCCTTTCATACAGGTCCATCCATAGCTGAAGTACCATAAAGGCTGACATAGTTTGCAATCCTCTGTGTGCTTACTCCCAAGCAACTCCCAATGAGTTCCATGGCACTTCTTTCTGAATAAACATGTATTGGACTGATGTGGCATAGGGCCCATTCTTGCTCAACCAGCATATATATATATATATATATATATATATAATTGGAGTGTACAGCATGCTGTGCAGCATCACAAACTCAGAAATGTATCATCTTAAAGGTAAAGGTACCCCTGCCCGTACGGGCCAGTCTTGACAGACTCTGGGGTTGTGCGCCCATCTCACTTAAGAGGCCAGGGGCCAGCGCTGTCCGGAGACACTTCCGGGTCACGTGGCCAGCGTGACATCGCTGCTCTGGCCAGAGCCAGAGCCGCACACGGAAATGCCGTTTACCTTCCCGCTGGTAAGCGGTCCCTATTTATCTACTTGCACCCGGAGGTGCTTTCGAACTGCTAGGTTGGCAGGCGCTGGGACCGAGTAGCGGGAGCGCACCCCGCCGCAGGGATTCGAACCGCCGACCTTTCGATCGGCAAGTCCTAGGCACTGAGGCTTTAACCCACAGCGCCACCTGCGTCCCTTAAGTTACTACAATTTCAGGAATAGCCTGGTATCACAGGCAGCTACATTAATGCAAGGGTTTAGGAGTGGGGAACCAATTAATTTAAGGCCATTTACCTGGTTAGGACCTTACCAAGTTCAAAATCAGGTTAGCCAAGACAGCAACAAGCTGAACATATCAAAGATTTGTTATAAGCTGATTTCTGCTTGCTGAAATCCAGCCCAGTAGACTAAATTGTTGTGAAGTCAAGTGTGCTGTGGTTCACAGAAGGTTGTGTTTGGGTATCAAAATTTGCATTCTGCTCTGGGCAGGTTGGTGTTGCTTAACTAAATCTACCTCGCTGGTTAGGTGTATGCTGTTTTTGCATAAATTAGATGTTGACCTCAATCATAGATCCTATGTAACTCTTAGATATGGGGGAGACATTTGCATTTCCCAAAACAGTACAAGACATGAAATACATCTATCCTTCAAAATCTTCACACCTACAAACTTTGTGGCACAATTTTTCTAACCAAAATGTGCTGTACAAAAATGTGTATGTTAGGTGAAAGTGTCCATGAAATGCATGTTAGTGAAAAGTGCATTATATTAGGAAGGGTTGCTTTTAAAATGTGTGCATTAGGCAAAAACTGCACACAAAATATGTGCATTAGGAGAAATGCATACAAAAATGCTGATGCTGGGTCTTTTGGTAAAGTATTCATATAAATTCAAATTGATACAGAAATGTAATTTAAGATTCAAAAAATGAGAAGCTAAAACTGAAATTGGCAGATTTGTTTATCCTTGCTTACTACTGCAAGTGTCTTTCCAAGCAAGCAGATGTTCAGAGCTACCAGCCTTGAGAGAAATGTTCTATGTGCATATCTGGGAGCTGCATATGATGAAGTCCCTGCCTTTTGAACAACATACCTAGAATGCTGTCCACTTGCTGGATGAGAATAAATAGTTGTATGCTACTTGTGTGGTGGAAAAAAGCTACAGAAATAATATTACCCCAGATGCATAGCTATTGGTGTTTTGTAAATCTGTGAAACCTTCATGTCTTCATACTTTTATTTGGTAAGTCATTGTGATTGTAAGTATTTTAAGCAAAAAATAAAATAAAATTAAGGAACAAATCTATACTTTCAAAACATTAATTTATCAAAACATTAAGAGCATGACATTTATGCTAAATGCAGTTTTTCATATTCTTTAGTATGTTGTATATTTTTTCCATTTAAAAATGCAGTTTTCTAAAAGCTCTTTTTCAGTCAGTCGCTTTGCAGTCAGTGGAAGAAATGAGCATTTTGTTTAAGCATTTCTCCTTTTGAAATCAATTGGACTTAAAAGTGTTTTGGTAGGATCATGACCTAAAAGTTGCCACATATCCTTACTAGCGTGACATGCATTAAAATATAAATTATTTGTTCCTTCTATTAGTTACATTTCTGTGTTGCAATTCCAAAGGAGCTCAGGGTAGTGTACAACATAATCAGATAAAACAGCCAATTCTCACGATAGATTAAAAATATAGAACAAGAATAATAATAACAACAACAACAAT
This sequence comes from Podarcis cretensis, assembly GCF_951804945.1. NCBI lineage: Eukaryota > Metazoa > Chordata > Lepidosauria > Squamata > Lacertidae > Podarcis > Podarcis cretensis. The sequence goes on from NC_137178.1 coordinate 28,837,550, forward strand.
CACAGTAGCCAATTTTCATAATACAGCATAAAATGCATCAACTGTTAGACACTAGATCATCTCCATCCCCTAAATCAGTGATAGCTAACATGGTGCTTGCCAGATGTTGGACCCGAATTTTGATAAGCTCCAAGCAACATGGTCAGTGATTCGAAAGCAGCATCTGGAGGGCTTCACATTGGCTCTCCTTGCCCTAAATATTCAGGTGATCTAAAGTATCTTGAGTTGAAACTGGAATGTTGATGGTGAGGGGGAAATGAGTAATTCTAGGGGAAGGGAATTCCACAGTTGAGTGCCACAGCAGAGAAGGCGCTGCCCTACCTGACTGTACAATTGTGTCATTTTCTTTTTAAATTACAAAGATTTTGACTTCAACACTAGCATCTTAAAGTTGATCTACATTGTATGCTTACTGGCTTTTTAACTGTCTGCCTAAAAACGGTATTTATGTTTGCTGTAGTTATATAATGTGGCTTTCAATATCTCAATATCTGTGTGCGTTGACTTGGAAAATATTTGTAGTGTTCCAGATTTTATTTATTTTGCAATTGAGTAATATATTTCTATTGCTCAAAGGTGGATAATATGTCAGGCTGGTAATACCAGTGTTTTTCCAGGGACAAAGGGATCAACAAGAAAGAGATAGTTGTTTCACTGAGGACTGAAAAATCTTGCATTTTTTATGATAACATGACCTATCCACAGTAAATGTCTGTGGATTTGATTCTGTGCAAATCGGGGGGGGGGGGGGATGTGGTCTAATTTCTAAACTTATATTTTTGTTTTTGTTCTTTTAAAAAATCTAAATGCTGAAATAAATCATTTATTGCTAATACAGTAGAGAATTTTTCTGTCACATTTTAAAACCTAAATTTACAACAAGACAACAAATTTAAAGTGGTATTCTCAGAAGATTGTAGAACGTAGAGGCACACTCCTATGGATATCTTATCCTTGTTACAAACATCCTATAGCAGCTTCCTTGTTTCAAAAAGAGTTCTTTTGAAGAATTTTTAACATTGTCACAAAATGTAACAGTGCACAGTGGTTCCTACTTTTAAATTGATGTAAATAGTTTCATTGTGGTTTAAGTCAAGCAACTTTTCTGGCTTGTGTAAAAGCTTTGTTGTAGGTGGTGGTGTTTTAAAAGCATTGCCTTTTTAGAGTTGTTGCACATAACACTCTTGATCCATTAAGCATGAAGAATCAAGTCTGGGCTGCTTAATTTTATGCCATCACAGGATTCAGTTATGCTTAATATTCTTGCATAGGCATCACTATTCCCCATGATTGAGTATTGATCAAGGTTCGCATGGGTTTCAGATCACAAGTTAATATCAAGCTTTGGTTAACAACAATTATGATTACAATCAGTGCTGTTATAATGGCTACCTATGGTTAAGAATGGTTCTGACATAAGTCTGAAACGTGGTTAACACTAGTGGGAGGAAGAACCATAGGTTTACATGGAATATCACAGGATTGTGGTGGCTGTTTCTACCAAGCAAATGTTTTCATGTCTTTGGGGCCTCATGGGAGTTGTTGCCCAATGACATCTAGAGATCCACAGTTCCTGTCCTTGATTTATAGGTGATACCTTTCTATAGAAGCCTTTAAGGAAGGAACTATAGTAAGAGATAAATAATTTCTTAATTGTAGTTGTATGCAATGGTCTCCAGAAATAATAGCAAACCCCTCACTTTGTGTGCTGATTATTCCCTTCTGGTTTTTTATATATTATAGGCATCCAAATTCCAATTTTCTATCTTACTTAGATGCATAAATTCCACTGCGTCTGTGTTTTACCTTTTGATGGTTTAGTTCACTTTCAGTTTGCTGTTAATTGGATCATTTTAATGTATGAGTGAAAATTTATTTAACTCTCTCTTTTCCTCCCTTCTAGTATATATTTCCTGTGAATTGTGCTGAAGATAGATATACACGCTGCAATGGTGACATAAACTACTAAACTGGACTGGAATAAAATTTGAAAATCTCCTTAATCTCAATGCTGCTGCTATTGGAAACCATCTAAGGCATGACTTACAAAATGACTTATATTGTGAAACTTCATAGACATTTCCAACGAACAGTTATACTGCTGGCCACTTTTTGTATGGTGAGCATTGTTATTTCAGCATATTATTTGTACAATGGCTACAAACAGGAAAATGAACTTTCTGAGATCTCTTCAGAGGTGGAATGTGGAGACCTTCCAGTACTGTTGCCATACAAGTTAGCACCGTGGAAGATGGTTAAGCCCATTGATCCCTTAAGGACTGATCCTGTGGTACTAGTTTTTGTGGAAAGCCAGTACTCTGCACTTGGCCAAGACATAATAATGATTTTAGAATCCAGCAGGTTCCAATATCATATTGAGATTGCTTCTGGGAAAGGTGATCTTCCTGTGCTTATAGATAAAAACAAAGGCAAATACATTCTCATAATATTTGAGAATATCTTTAAGTATGTGAATATGGATTCCTGGAATCGAGGTCTTCTAGACAAATACTGTGGAGAATATGGTGTTGGAATGATTGGATTCCATAAGAGCAGTGAGAACTCTCTACAAACTTCTCAGTTGAAAGGTTTTCCTTTTCACATTCATGGTAATGTGGGTGTTAAGGACTGTTGCATCAACCCTTATTCTTCTCTGCTCCATATGACTAAATCATCTAAGTTTGATAAAGGTCCTTTGCCAGGAAATGACTGGACAGTTTTCCACATAAATCATTCAGCCTACCAACCTGTTATATTTGCAAAAGTAAAAACACCTGAAAACCTCCCACCTCCTGTAATTAAAAGTTCTTTCCATGCAACTGTTGTTCATGACTTGGGTCTTCATGATGGGATTCAACGTGTTCTTTTTGGCAACAATTTGAACTTTTGGCTGCACAAGCTCATATTTATAGATGCTATTTCATTCTTGACTGGCAAGAGGCTTACGTTGTCTTTGGATAGATACATTCTTGTTGACATCGATGACATCTTTGTTGGAAAGGAAGGAACAAGGATGAAGGCCAATGATGTTCAGGTAAAGTGTGCAAAAAAGGGGCCTTCTATGCTACAGTGATATTACTCAAACTTTGGGTGCAAAGTGAAATTTTTAAATTGAACTAATTTTATTTTGGAATGCTCTCTCTCTCTCTCTCTTTTAGCTTTATCTCCCTTGTAACACATGTATGCAATCAAGCAGGATGGCTGTCTTAGACAGCCCAATCTAGAAACCAGGTGAAATACTTATTTACAAGATGGGTTTCATTCCACTGAACTAAAATGACTTAAATCAAGCACTTCGACTTTTGGGTGGATTGGACTATTACTAGCATCCGATTCAATTTAATAGTTAATAAAGGGTCTTTGAGACTGACTAATGTTGCTGTTTATTTGTTTTGATAACTTGCATTGGCCATAGTTTCTTTTGACAAGATGTTAGCAATCTTGAATTTGTTTATTTATTGCTGTTGTTGTGGACAATTAATGCAAGTGATATGACTGAAAAGAAGAATCTCAGGTTCTGAGAGCTTAAGCAGAGCTGTGAATCTGCATTGTTTTATATTTTGCATGTTGCATTGCTCATGAAAATAGACTCTGTAAGCAGTATTTTAGCTCAGGTTGGGTGCCAGAGTATCATTTGATGAAGTGAGCCTGAAAGTGTCTGCAATGCAACCCAGTGCCATGCCTATGAAGAAGTTTGTCTCATTGATTTGCATGAGGCTTGCTTCCATGTAAGTTTGGGTAAAACTCAAGCTTAGTTACTGATTTCAACCATAAGATAGCCTGGGGCAAAATATTCCTGAGCTCTTCTCTTTGCCCTGCTCATTATTTCAAAGAAAGGTGTGGTTTGCAGTCAAGGAGTCCCTACTGAGGAAAGTTTGTTAAACTATTACCAGATAACCCACACATCATGCTGTTATATAGGTGCCATTTTGCCTTTTTATCTTGACCATTTCCCATTCTCTTTCAAATGCTCTGCAGTAATAGTTACTGCAGCACTGGTTTTTATTTGCAGCAAAGGTAAAATGCAGTGTAGTTTCCACATTTTTGAAGAATGGAGACAAATTATTTAGTGACAAACTCATGCTTTTTAACTGAACACTGTTCAGTGGTACCTCGGGTTACATATGCTTCAGGTTACAGACTCTGCTAACCCAGAAATAGTGCAGGTTAAGAACTTTGCTTAAGGATGAGAACAGAAATTGTGCTTCGGCGGCGCGGCAGCAGCAGGAGGCCCCATTAGCTAAAGTGGTGCTTCAGGTTAAGAACAGTTTCACGTTAAGAACGGACCTCTGGAACGAATTAAGTACTTAACCCGAGGTACCACTGTAACAGAAATGCTGCTAAAACATGCTCAGAAAGGAGTTGATTTTCCCCATACGTGTACATGTCAACTGTTTGTTTATATGGGAGGAAATAAATGGATGCCCTTATGGTTACAGCAGCCACAGAGTATTAAGCTTCTGAGAATCAGGCCTCCTTGTGTCTCAGTAATCACATCCTGAGTTCTGTTTCCATGACTATATTCTCCAGGAGCAATGTTGCTTCTCTCCTTCAGTTATGCCATCTACTTTCTTTGTGTACAGAACTTAATGTTTTGAAGACAGCAAAATTCTGCATAGGGCAGTTTGACCCCAAAGAGATCTGTGGACAGAACCAGTTCTTGCAAAATAAACAAACAGAACATGTGCATTATGTACTCTTCTTTTAATGAGTTACTAGCTACAGAACATCATGACCCATGTCCTAGATGAATGCCAGTAAGCCCTTTTCAGTGCCAGGTGGGAGTTTGCAGCCATTCTACAGGAAAATTCACTATAATATCTTATTGGGTATATATTGGAATCCAATCATATTTAGTGGTATCTCTGCCCCTGAATTATTCCCAATAATGCAAACTATCCAGTCTCTGGGAACATCTTTGTTAGTGAGTTAATCATTATGTAGTTATGTAAGTTCTATGCTTGATAAAAGGATTACCTGGACCAAATATAAGTTGTATCATCCTCTGAAGACTCTATTGGAATAAACAAATACCTCAGTCCCTGGCTAGAAAGGGGGAGACTTCTGGATAATGTACCAGCTACATCCAGCATGGAATCTCACTGTAAACACCTTCAGCAAATTCATTTGGAAACCTAGCCAGATGGGCGGGGTATAAATAATAAATTATTATTAGTATTATTATTATTATGTAATTGGTTTAGTAATGTAAATTGTGTTCATGTAGATTAATTACTGCAATCCTAAATATACACACAAATAATAATAATAATAATAATAATAATAATAATAATATGAAATGTCTTCTATATATTGATATCATAGGATTTTATGGAGTTTAATTTCTGTATGTCTTACGTTGTATTCCAAATGAAGTATTCATTTGTGTGCAGAGGTGTAACCTTTGAAGAAAGCTATTTTTCTACTCTTCAGCTTTTTCCTCTTCCTTATTAAGAGAAGTTGGGTGGTAAAACAGATGGCCAGAGAATACCCTGTAAAACCCAAACAACATGGTCCAAGAATCTATCAGCAATTTATTACTTTGGTTTTGTGTGCTCAGAATACCAGAAAGTGCATTAAATAGTTGAGAATGTAAGATACAAAGGAGAAAGTGTGTGAGAGAGCAACATTTTAACTCTGCATACCCTTTTGGTTAGTAATCGCAGACTCAATTGAACTGACATTAAATTTACTGTAAAACAACAATTAAATACATTGCTTTGTAAAATACCATTTTGAATTAGCAATTCAAAGGTTAGGGGTATTTAAGCAGTTTGATAGACACATATAAGAAAAACAACAAATGGTCAAAGCTGTATATTATGTAGCTGTAACTTTCATTTCTTAAACACAGTTAAAGATGTATGCTCTTAATCCATTCTATTTAATGCCAATGGCAAATCTTTCATTTTCTGGAAATCCTGGGTATGAAAGTCCAAAACATTTGAAAACCTGTTGCTTTCACATAGTGGCATAGCATGATGTATGGGAATTGCCCTAGTGTGTAAACATTTGTTTATGATATGAATAATTCAATAAAGTGATAAACTTTAAAAAGTAGTAGTAGGCACAGGAAAAGCAACTTCTCTCTTCAGTTGCTCGGGGAAAACTTAAAGGTGTGCAACAGCATATTCTCTTTAAAGAAAACTTATTATCACTGTCTTTTTATTTATTTATTTTAAAAGCCTTAAATTCCAGGATGGAGATGAATTCTAAAACTGCAATAGAAACAGCTCTTTAAATAGCTGTTATGTTACACAGAATCTGGAGAGAATATCTCATTAAACTGTAATCTATTCAAAGTTAATGCATTCCATTAAAGATGTTGTTAGCAGTGTCCGATGCAATGCATCTTCATTACTATTGATATGGAAGGAGTTGTCCTCAGCAGCACAATGACACAATGAGCGAATGAGGTAAAGATAATGTAAATCAGCTGAAAATCTGTTATCGAAAGGCATATTTCTGTGTGAATACTATCATATTGGATTGTGCTATTCTACTCAATGCATCACATGTCTCAACTGAAAATAAGGTGCTGAACAAGGAGGTTGCACATGTTCCGCACCTGTGCGCTGCTCATTTCAGGCTGGCAAATTAATGCAGGTGCATCTTGGAAGGTGGAAGGGAAAAGGGGTAATAGACGAGGGCAGATTTATCCAATGAGCTTTCTATGTTGAGATTCAACAACAACAGACCCGTGTGCCAAGGCCACACTAATTCTTGGCACAGTTCCCATATAAACATGCATGCATCTCTAGTTGTTTCCAGTCAGAGATTACTCAATATATTAAAACTATAAATAATTGAAAAAAAATAGCTGCCATTTAATGCACCCCAAAATCTTCTGCCTCGTGTGGATTTCATCAACTAATGATATTTTATTTAGCTAAAAGCATTTCTAGATAGCGTTTCATTTTTGAAAAAAAAATCTAAAGTGGTTTGCTACAATAATCTAATGCAGTCACAATAAAACATATCAGTATAGTATTGAACTAAAGTAAAAAAACAAAAAAAAAAACCTAGCATCAACAGTCGGGTACTGCCTGGACCTGGGCACAAATACACAATGGATGAATGCAATGGAAGCACACTGCTGTTGGTGCCAGCCGCATTCAGGGTATGGGAAGATAGTTTCATAAGGTAGATACCACTATGGAGGATGTTTGCCTCCACACTGCATTAAAGCTGGGAGTTCTTCACATCATAGCACAGCACAGGGGCATTGTATGAATATTGTAGGGAGCTAGCAGTCAGGGTGGGAGGGGAGGTGTTACATTCTGGTGACTTGGGACTCAGCTACATTAGTCAAGAAAGTGTTTTGAATGCTTTATAAACATGCAACACTAGATGGTGTTGTAGAGCACAAAACTTTTCTATGCAATTTTACATAGGGTTTTTTTTCCCTTTAAATTTCTTTAATTTATGAATTATTTATAGCTCCCCCCCCCCCAGTGTGTAGATCCACCTTTGGTCCAAGGTGTTTCCAGTACCACTCATGAGCTTAACTTGCTGCTGAAAAAAGAAGAAGAAGCCAGTGCCAAAAGAGCATATGCGGGGATGGGGGATACAACCCGCCCTGTGATCCTTGGGTGAAGGGCGGTATAGAAATGTAATAAATAATAAAATAATAATAAATACATCTGATGGGGGGGTGTCATCCTGACGAATGAGTATAATGAGAGTGTAGTAGGAGCTTTCGTAACAGCGAACTTAAGAACACAGGCAAGGGGTGAAATGGCAGAGTAGGGTCTTTTACCAATGAGCATTGGTTGTAATAGGCAACAGTGGTAGATGCCAAAAGCTTACTGAATGCATCACTGATGGAGTAGTATGTAAGGTACAGACACTGCTGGAGAATCGTCCAGGTAGTTTTCTCAGAATTTTCACACTGGAAACTGATTTGCAGAACAATATGATATATATTTCCTTTTGTTCATGGCTTTCAAATTAGGAAGCTTGGATGGATAATATAATTCCAGTTCTTAAAGCTGTCAAAGTAAATAGTGTTGTTGTTTTTTTAAATAAAGAAAAATAAATAAGTGAATTTCACTTAGTGACCTTAGGCACTAGTGACAGATTTGATGGCATGAAGCACACATCTGAAATATCAGAACTAAAAATCTTATTTGTATTAGCCATGGGCCATAACAAAATTACAGAAAAAATGTAACCATGAATAAAATGGAAAGCATGCAGCATCAAGAAAAGAGCAAACACATACTTCCAGAATCAAAGTTAAGTATTTTCACCATTTTTCACCTAAAGCATCATTTCAAAGTGAATTTGGAGATTTCTGCTTGCTTAAAACTCAAAGCAGATTTGAACAAAATGCAGTTCAATAAGGCTTGCAAAATTACTCCCAGGGGTGGGAGTTGGTAGCATCCACATGTTTCCTAAAACTAGTAATTTATTCTGAAATTTACAGATAGAAAAACCATACATGAAACATAAAACATTGAAAATGTGCTTTGTCCTGTTTTGCCAAAGTCTATGAAATGGCTTATTTTAGCTGTGACAATCTGAAGTGCTCTGGTGCTTAAATATCATACTGCAGCCTATAACCAAAGTAAGAATGTCTAGTCTTTATAAGACAGATTATCAAAAGTTCTTATATATATATAACATACATATACATATACATCACTTAATTCCAAAGTTGGTTTCTAAGTGGCTTGCAAGTATAAAAACCAATTACATAAGCTTTAAAATTTTAAAAATCTATAGTTAAAATGTCCCATTCTAGTCCAGCCACCTAGTTTAACCTCTGCCCTAATAGTTGATGTTTTCAATGTAGTAGTATTGTACAGGTTGCCTGAATTGGAAAATCAGTATATAAATGTTTGGAATGTTTGTTTGGAAACAGTAAAGCAGTCCCATTAAAAGATTAAAATGTAAAAGTAAATAACTAAAATATGCAATAAAACAATTCTGCTTAAAAATAACACAGTAATTAAAACAGGATATTTGAGTTGATAGATCAAGGAAATGCCTTGTGTCATGCCTAATGAGTAAAAAAAAAAAAGGAATCAGATGTGAAAAGAATGGATAGTTTTCTGTCTTTAATCTCTGTGAATACAACATGCAACTTAACATGAGGTGGAATATTCTTCATGTACTGCAAGAAGCACTCATAACTCTTACTTGAGCCCTAAGGGGCATAATCAAAGTCATTAAGGAGTTCACTTTTTGCAGCTTCATGCTTTAATTCTGAAATTTGTCTACATACAGCAATTCTAAGATAAGAGGTGGAGCATTCAAGGAAATTGATATGCTACCCTACTGCCTTCATTATACGTTTTTAATGTCTGAGATGTATTGCATAGTGACGACCACTGGGCAAGACAAACTATGGAAGGTCATTTGCTGGCATGCAATGGTGTACATCAGGGGATAGAAGTTGTAGTGCAGCAACATCTGGAGGGCCATTGATTCTACACTCCAGTATATGTGGACGCTCATGTGAATGAGCATAGTAGCTCTAGTAATTGTGTTGCCAAACAAAGGGCAAACAGAGACAAGGAGTAGGTATCATTTTAGTTCACATCCTTCCTTATTCTAATATGAAGTTGCAGTTCCTTTTTGCTGACTTTTTGGGCACATGGTTTTCGGTGATAAACACGTAGCAGTAAGAGACCCCAGCAGAAAATGACTGCCTATGCAGTTCTAATACAATTTAAATCATGTTCAATTCAGTGCACATGGTTCATTGGAAACTTACTTTCATGTTCATATATATTTATTAGATTTCCATCAGATTATGGGAGCATGTCTTTCTTTTTTAAAAGAATATATCTATCTTTGCTTGCAGTGTTTTGTAATCACAAAGTTGTTCCATTGTAGACTTTTTAAACAAATTTCAATGAAATGTCTATTTAACCATGGCTTAGCAGGAACTTGTAGGCTCCTGTAGAGGCTGTGTGACTGCTTTTGCTCCTCCCTAGTCATTTTCCTGTCATACCAAACTAACCATGAACTGTAACCACAGAACAAACCTTTATGGCCTAAACATTGTGGTGTGGATGACACACTAACCCAAATCATGGGTGAGCTCAGTAAGGTGCAACAGCAAAATGATTGGTGAGAAGTGAAGTAGCTTCAGTCTCCTTTCCCAGAGCTTCCACACTCATATGTTTGTGCTATACCATCTTAGTGTGACATGCTAATAATTAGACCATTCTAACTATGGACTTTCTGATTCATAGCTCAGTCTCTTAACTATCAGAATATATTTTGCTTCTCCTCTTCCCATTTCCTCTCTCTCTATATATATATATTTATATATATTTGTGGTGCTGCTACAAAATAGTTTTTTCTAGGTTTCTAAAGATTAGGCAATCTGTGCATTGATTTTTTTCTCCAGCTCTATTTGCTGTTGATGGATTTGGACCAGAGAACTGGCCAGAAAACTGAGTGGTCCTGTAATTTCTAGAGTTCTAAATCACACACCTAATTCCAAAACACTGCACGAAACCTCACTTGGCAAGCTGTTACTCAAACTAAAATGCAGGAGTAGTGCAAACAATTCATCTCATGTTCCTCACTCAAAATGTGTCCAGCATAGTGATGGGTGGCACTCCTTCAAGACTAGACACCTTGTTTCTAAAAGTTGGGAAATATAATGATTTCTTTCTTCTTCTTTTTTTAATAATATTTATTAAAAATTTTCCAGAATAAAAAGGAAAGATAGCAAGAAAGAAAGAAAAAACAAATATGATTTACACTTGGTTTCAGTGGCATCTTTCCCGGACTTCCCCCCCCTCCCCCTCTTGTATTCCATTTCCCTTAAATTGATTCCACAGATTCTTACCCCAAATTTTAAAACCTTATTTGTAATTTTAAATAACCCATTTATTCCAAATTAATTTATCTTATTTATCTTAATGAACCATTTCTCCTTATATTTTATATAATTCCCTAAGATCGACCCCATTTCCCTTCCACGAATTCCCCTATTTTCAAACAACAAACATGAAAAAAGAAAAGAAAGAAATAATATATAATTTTACAGCCTTTGGATTCCAAATCTCCCCCCCCCCCATTCCCCGGTTCCAATCCCCAAAGTTCATCCATTGTCTACTGCCAGCCTGGTGTATCCACGTCTATATCTCAACTCCACTTTGCCGTCTTTTGATAGCTTTTAATTTCAGATAGTCCAATCTCGAAAAAACTCTCAGAAAAAGTCATTGTTCTTCCATCCAGACCTCTATGTTTAAGAGTCTAACTTAAATTCTATTTCTTGGTCCTTTTAAAGTCTGGATGTTCCAAATACTCCGGCTTCAAATTTGGTCCAGCTCTTATTCCTCAGGTTGCTTTTTCCTGTTCTGCTGCAGAAACCTTCTAATTCAGAAACTTCTTGTTCTCCACAGAGGCTTTTGTTATTCAGGAACATAACTTGCGTCAAGTCCCTTCCTTTCTTCAATAGATAAATCCATTGTCTCCTTTAGTGTAGAAGCCTCTGTAGACAAAATAATGCTTCGTTTTTGCAGCTTTCCCAAGAGATAACAGATCCTGCTCAAATTCATAGTATTTTTCCACTTGCTGCTACTGTTGCAATGTCCCAGCCTCCCTCTAGAGGGAATATGGTAACTTAATTTCTTTCAAAATCAGACCCAAAAGTCAAATAACTTGTTGCCTTTATTTCCAATAATTTATGTCCAAATTGTAACAAATCTAACCAGCAAAGCCATCGTAACAAAGTTCTCTTTTATTTTCCTGCTTTGACAGCTACTTTGACAGCTGTCAAAGTTTCTGTGTCTCTTCACCAGTCTCTCATAGCGGATCGTTCCCGGTTCCCGGGGGGGGGGTTGCATTTTAGTTCCCACAAATCAGTCTTCTCCTCCAGCACAATTATTGTAATTTCCCTTCGTGAAGTTAAAAATTTTTTTCAGGTAAGCAAGTTCATATCTCGATCTTAGTTGTCAAATCCTTGCATTGAGCCATCTACAACAGGGGGGGGGGCGGACTTCCTTTTTGCACTCCCCCCGCTCGCTCCAAATTCAAAGATCAAATTTCCCTTTTAAGTCCAATCAATTTACTCACGGGTTGTTCCTTTTAGTCCAAATCCGAAATTTTCAAAGAAGAAGTCGTTGCTCTCCGCCGAATGGCATGCGGCTTCGCTGGGCAGGGGAAGCATTGGACTCACAGCACCACACCCCCCCCCCGTCACCCGCTCCGCAGCCTTTAAAAAGGCTCCTTCGCGGGTCGGGGGGGCGCAAACGGTGCCCGCCGAGTCACCAAGTCCATGGGCATCTCCGCCCATGGTTTTTGAGGGTCCCCGCGACGCCGGCACGGCAGGACCCGACCCCTACCCAGCCGACTCCCTCCGGAGCTCGGAGGGAGTCCGCCATTCGGCGATGGCGCCGACCTGATATCAAATCCAGCAACCTTGTCAGACACCATCCTTTCTCCCTAAATTAAATGCCGATGGGGTGGCAAGATTCCTCTGGGGTTATTTCTGTAATACCTCCCTGCCTGCATCCTAGAATGCTGCATCTCTACAAATGAGTCCTAAATTGGCTGTTTTGCAGTGCAATCCTGTACATGTTTGCTCAGAAGTCCTATTATATCCTATGGGACACTCCCAGGTAAGTGTGTATAAAATTGCAACCATAATCAGCATTCTAGACTCTTCCATATTACATACAACCCCAAAAGAATGGGAAGCTTTAAGAGAACATTCCTAGTTGGGTCAGTAACAAACATGCTTTTTGGATAATGGTGAAGACTCGGTTTTAGCCAAGTGACCTGCTGGGTTTTAATGCTTCATTTATTTGCTTCTACAACTTGGTTTTCAGTCTAGCTATTGACTGTAATAGTTCAGGAATGGAGTGAAGGAAACTGGAAATCTTTCATGTTTGCCTAGTAAATGCGTGCATATGTCTTTTGTCAAATGCTGAAAGTGCTCCTAAGGTGGTTCCAGACTGTCTCTAATTTCTGGTGGGATTCAATCACATACCAGCAATTTCAGGTTGTGCAATTATAGTTGATTAGGAGGTCTTGAGCAACAAACCCAGTCGAGTCAAAATGAGACTTTTGTGTTAAGAATGTGATTGGAGAATGCTTTGGAAAGTGTGCGGTAACTCTTGCTTTGACACAACAATGTCTAACCTCCTTGCAATTGAGCAATCAGAATGAATGCTCAATAACCAGGACATCTAGAAGTGCCCTTAGCTGGTATCATTTCAGGTTTGTTAAATGGTAGGGCTGGTCTCCTGGGAATTAAAATGAAAGATGAATATAATGAAGCTGTAAAAAAACCAACTTTGGCTTTCTTTTCGCTATCTACAAAGATAAAAAAGAACAATGAGAAAGTTGATGTGGCTGATTTGGCCACCTTTTCCAAATAGATTAGTAGAAAATGTTGTTCCACCTCTATATGTCACCTGTAAAAAAATTAATTAACACTATGTGACTGATTCTTGAAGATCACGGTTAAAAAATCAATTCAAAATAAAGGGGGGGGAAATAGGGTTGCCACCGTGTGCCCAAGCCCTTGGATGGTTTCATATAAAATGTATATTGCTGAACACTTCAAAAGGATTGTTCCTGCTGCTACTACTTTGTTTTGTTTTTCTCTTTCCCACCATCTTTGTTTTCTTCTCTTTCTTTGGAGATAAAAGAATTGCCTCCAACTTGAAACCAAATGTATAGCACAAAACAGCATTTGTATACGAGCCCCCTTTCCATATAATGTTCTCAAAAAAGGTTCAGGAGTTTCAATATCAAGGGCTGATCTAAACATGGTGACAGCCCCACACTGGCCTCTGAAAATGTATACCTACCCTCAAACATGGTTGCGTATATTGCATAAAAGATCTATATACTGTCCTATAAATGTTATTCTTGTACATAGACTGCTGCTGTGCACATACAATGGGCCAACCCATACCTGCTGATCATTTAGAGCAGGTCGGATGTTAAATAATGGTCAGGTGTAGAAAGGCATACAGCTATCAGAATTCTAATGCAGGTATGCTATAGAACAGGAGCTGAGCTTCAGAGGTGGTGGTTGTGCAAAACGACATAGATTTTAGCTAAGGCTTCCATATAGCTCTTTTTTTGTCGTTATTGGGATTAAGATCACAGCTTTCAGTTTAGCAGGAAGGTTCAATCCCTGACACTTCCAGTTAAGAGAATCTTGAATAACAGGTCTGGGGGGGTTGGGGGGGTCCTTTCTGAGTTGTTGGAGAGTTTCTGTCAATCAAACTATACACTGCTAAACTGGATAGATTGATAGCCTGAGGTGTGAGGTAGCATGATATGACTTTTTGAGGTGCTGACTCGTGAGACACTAACATTGCACTGTAGCAATTCAGTCTTCGTTTGGTTTTAGTCACTGCAGCTGACCAAGGTATTATCCATATTTTCCTGCAGAATATTCTCCCTATCACATTTTTCTTTTCTTTTTGCAAGCCTTGCATAGAGCTAAAGCCATATGAAGATGCCTTTTAAGGAGTTAGGCCAGTGTTGTCTCCTCTGACTGAAAGAAGCAGTCCTTTTTTTCCTTTTCTTTTTTACTGTTATTAACTGTTTTAAATAATTCCAATTTATAACAAAAAAAAAATTCCATTTTCCCTTGCCTATCTCCTGTGTCCATTTACAAAGCTGGTGTAAGTCACAGAGTAGCTTCATTTATATCTAATGTACCTGTGAAACATCATGTTTTGGTGTATTAATATGTCCTGTTTCTAATAAGGAAACAAAACAAAAATAAGCAAATAGCAACTTTCCTACCTCCACATTCTATTTTAAAGTCTGCACAAAACTTCTTTCTTATCATTTATTTTATCTAGAGCATGTGCAGTTCTAAAAATGGCTACAAATGTATTGAAATTTATATGGAATTTGGAATGCATTACTTGTTTGTGAGTAGCAAGCTTCTTAAAAAGGTGAAGGGACCCCCGACCATTAGGTCCAGTCGTGACTGACTCTGGGGTTTTGGTGCTCATATCGCTTTACTGGCTGAGGGAGCCGGCGTACAGCTTCCGGGTCATGTGGCCAGCATGACTAAGCCACTTCTGGCGAACCAGAGCAGTGCATGGAAACGCCATTTACCTTCCCGCCGGAGCGGTACCTATTTATCTACTTGCACTTTGACGTGCTTTCAAACTGCTAGGTTGGCAGGAGCAGGGACCAAGCAACGGGAGCTCACCCTGTTGCGGGGATTCGAACCGCCGACCTTCTGATCGGCAAGTCCTAGGATCTGTGGTTTAATCCACAGTGCCACCCATATCCCTAGCAAGCTTCTTAGGATAACAAAATAGGAGATAAATACTTTTTTTAAAAAAATTGTCCATTAGCATTTTAGAGACCAACTAAGTTGGTTCTGGGTATAAGCTTTCGTGTCCATACACACGAAAGCTTATACCCAGAACCAATTTAGTTGGTCTCTAAGGTGCTACTGGACAATTTTTTTATTTTTATTTATTTTGACTGTGTCAGACCAACATGGCTACCTACCTGAATCTAAAATAGGAGATGTGAGAGATTGAACCTGGGATCTTTTCCATGTAAAATATGCACTCTACTACTGAGCTAGAGTCATTCTTCAGAATTTCATTGATAAGTACTGTTAGTTGTCTTTTCATATTTTTTCATCAGAACTTCACATAAATTGGCTGTACTCATTTGTAACAGTGAGCAAAGAAACTTGGCTTAATAAACCAGACTATGCACAAGGTGCATGTTGATACAGACAGCCCAGTAGCTCCCACTTTGTCAGTGGTGATGAGTGGGAATTTTCCTAAGAGAGTCTTGCTACCTGGTGATTTAATATTGGAGGCAAAGCTCATACCCGGGTCCTTCCTATTTCTTAGCTTGCCCATCCTTCACACTAGCCATTATGTGACATCAGCTCACAGGAAAGCACTTTATAATGAACCACTTGTGGAGATTTATCACTGCTGCTGCTTGTCCGTGTTGGAAAAATGAAACTGATATGGCCCTACTCTTTGGTTACCTCTTTCCCACACTATGGAGAGTGGGTTTGCATGGTTTTCAGGGTTATGTAGCCCAATACAGTACTGTGCATTACAGGGTCTGTGTGGGTGTGTTTGTTTGATATAAGAAAGTAACAAGGAATGCTAGTTCCTATATTATTTGTGGGAAAGGAAAACCAAGACCAAAAACTTTTTTATTCGAGTGTAGCCAGGTTTTCAATTATGCAGTGTGTGGTGATATTCTTTTTAAGCTGTCTAAATTATACATTGTTGCACCTGAGAATATAAACCTGAGTTTCTCAAGTAGCAAGTGATGGGCTTTTTCCTGCTGTAGCCGCTGTTGTTTGTTTTTCTAATGATATCTCTGTGCTATAAAAAGCAATTGAAATTTTGACTGCTTGAAATGTTTTATGGTTTGGACAGCAGGTCATAAAATATCAGTTCTGAGACTCTAGTTTTCTCTGCAACATCCTTTGGAAATAATGCAAACAAAAATCTGTAAGCCATGCTATAGTATTTTAAGTTCTGTGCTGGTGTGTTGATTTACCATGCTTTAAACTTTGAGTGATTGGATTCAAAGAATCATAGAATTGTAGATTTGGAGGGGGCTCTAGCCCAACCCCCTACAATGCAGGAATATGCAGCTGGCTCATACAGGGATTGAACCCACAACCTTGACATTATCAGCACCCTCTAAGCAACTGAGCCAGCACATCAAAGCCCTTAATGTTTGTGGAATAGTTGTGTTCAAGTTTCTTTGCTCACAAGGGCCAAGCTTGGTGCCAGAGCCAGGAAATTTAGCCAGCTGGCAAAGGTCTTCAGTTTCTGATGAAACCATTACCTTGTCGGAATGGGCCCTGAAAACCAGATAAAAAAATTAAGGCAAGTGGAAGAAAATCCAGATGAAAGACAGAAACATAAGGAAGAGCTAAGGCAGGTTCAATCTGGATCTCTAACAACAGTGACATCTTCTGGTGTAGCCACTGCATTAAGCAGTCTACAGTTAGACCAACAGAACAGTGTTCCATACCTGGTCTGCTGGTTAATGATGCAGAGTGTAGGAGGCCCTTTTCTTAAAGCCTGTTAATAAATGGCTCTAAGCAGAGCCTTTTTGGGTTGTTTTTTTTAAATGAGGTGCTGGTTCTCATATCTTGATAGAAGTGCCATGGGTGCCAGTACATAATGGCTGTCATGGCTGACAATACTCAGTTCCATTGAGTACTTTCAAATAAAAAGCTCTGGTCCTAGGCATGTACTAGTTGTCAGTCAAAACAATATTTGCAGCTTTGTATTTGTCACTGAGGTCCCATGGGTACTAATTATATCAGCATCCACTGAGACCATTAACATTAGAAGTACGGTACCCATGTAATGTAGAACTTCAAACATTGAGGAGATAGCAGCCATGTCACAAAGGTAACATTTGAATGAAATCTCTAACATGATCATACCTAACTATTTTAAAAAATCAGCCTTGGTAGTTATTTAATGCCAAAGCCCTACCTCCTTTTAGTAGCCTAGTTCCTAGGGAAATTAAAAGTTACCAGTTTGGATTTAGACTTAGCCATGGTTAGAGTAGGCGCATTAAAATCATTGGGATTTAAGTTAGTCATTACTAACTTAACTCCCATTGATTTCAGTGGATATACTGCTCTTAATGTGTCTGGAACCAGCCCAACATCCTCATACGTATTCCATGTGGTTTTGATTTGATTGGTTTATTACGGCCATTGGCCCATATCTAAAAACAATACATCAAAATTTATCCATAAACAATACAATTTAAACAGTTCCAAGTTAAAAACACCCTATAAAACCAATTTTACTTCAATTAAGTAAACTATACACAATAAGCTCCCTCTATGTCAACCGCAATTCAAATCCCTCAGATTTTGGGGGATATGCGTCTTAGTTCTGGCACTTATTGATGGTTCTTAAGTTTGGCTAAGCTGTCAGAGTCATACAGTGATCCATTTCTCCTCTTATGAAATAAGACATTAATCAGGTATCTAGCGACTGCAAGGGATCTACTTGAGTCTTCGTCGTTTAATAAGTATATTATTTGGGCTTCCTGAGGTCTGTCAGCTATTCTCGATAAATATGGGGCCAGAAACTTGGACCGTGAAGCCGAATGTATAGGACAACAGAAGATTATATGATATAACGATTCTATAGATCCACTTTTACAGTCACAGAGGAGTGAGATCTGTCCGTTGGAGAGTCTGTTACCCAACACATTTGATGGGAAAACATTGAATCTAGCCTTTATAAAGGCATACCTGTGCATCACCACAGATAAGGTAGTTAAATAAGATGGAAGCTTCGTTGGTGGTGTTAAGCCAAGGTTTATTGGCGAACAGGTGCCACCACCTGTCGCAATATTAAATTGTAAATCCATCTGCTCTAATTTGTGAGTTATAATTCTCTTGGCAGAAATTAAATCCAATTTTAGTAGTTCAGATGGAGATAGTCCTAAGGACACAAGTTTCCCATGTATTATTTTTGCCCAAGGGCTAGGGAAGTCGTCTCTCCAGAGACACTGTATCAAGTGGAGATTTGGAAGTTTATGCCATAATGCCAACCAGTAACAGAGGATGCATTTCCATAATGTGGTTTCTAGAGCTGTAACATTTAGTTCGAGACGTATAGCAGTATTGCTTACACACCTGGGTAATTTTAGCAACCTTCTTAGCAGCTGGTTTTGGATTACCTCCAATTGGGTTAGATTAACAAAGGACCCCCATATTGGGATTGCATATGCTATTGTTGCAATCACCTTTGCCTTGAAAACTTTTAACACTGATGGAATATGGAAAGCCCCATCTGAAAAGAAAAAACGCAGTAGCGCAAAGGAAAGGGCTTTAGCTCTATTTAATACATATGCCAGATGGACCTTCCAGCCCATGTTGTGTTGGAGAAGGACTCCCAAGTATTGAAATTTAAAGACTTGGTCAATGGCTTTTCCGTCTATTCTCCAATTATAGGTTTTTCGACTCTTGGTGAAAATTAGAACTTTGGACTTGGCATGATTAATTGTAAGAAAATTTGATTTGCAGTAAGCATCAAAAATTTTCAGTGCCCTCCTAAGGCCTACTCTTGAGAAAGATAGGATCACTGCGTCGTCTGCGTAGAGTAGAAGGGGGCAACGATATTGGGCAAGGCGGGGGGCATGGATCGTTTCTTGAGAATCTATCAGAGGCGCCCTCATATCACTTATAAATAGATTAAAAAGGGTCGGAGCAAGGATACATCCTTGACGGACACCTCTATTGATGGTTACTGAATTTGAGAGGTCGCCGGCCGGAGTGATTCTCACCCTTACGGCTGATCCGTCATGCAATTTAGTTATTAGCCACAAAAGTCTTTTGTCTATTCCCCATCGTGCTAGTTTTCCCCAAAGTAATCCCCTGGGGATGCTGTCAAAAGCGGCCTTTAAATCAATAAAGGCTGCACAAAGTTGGCCTCTATTTGGGGCGGAATATTTCCGGGCAAGGTGGTATAAAACTAAGACATGATCAACCGCTGACTGATTCGGTCTAAAACCAGCCTGTTCAGGCCCAATCAGGTTGTTCTCTTCGGCCCACTTAGTAAGCTTAGTTAACAAGAACCGTGCATATATTTTCCCAGTTATTGACAATAAACTGATATTCCTGTAGTTTCCCGGGTCATCTGTCGAGCCCTTTTTATGAATTGGAATAATAATCGCATCCTTCCAAATTCTTGGAACCTTCCCACTGTTGTTTACGGCATCAAAAGTAACGGCCAAGATTTTCGCCCACCAGTGTGCATGAAGTTTTATCGCTTCCGCCGGGACTAGGTCGGGACCGGGGGCTTTACCAACTTTGAGATTGGAAATGAGTCCGTGGATTTCTTCCGGGTCAGTGGGTGGCCAAAGAGGGAGCTGCTCATAGAATCCATCGATTGTATTAATATTAAGGTCTGGTAAGGCAAAATAGTTCCTTAGAAATGATTCCCAAACTGGGGCAGGAATAACGGTTAGTGGGTAACTTTTAGATTTTCTGTTAACCAACAGCCAGAATTTTCGGGAGTTACGGGTATTTGAGGCAGCTATAAGTGCATGCCAGCGGTTCAGTTGCCATTCCTGTTTGGCCTTTTTTTGCACATATTTGTAAGCTGATTTTGCCTGATAGTACTCCTTGGGAAGCATAGTCGCCCCTGAGGATTTGTAATCATTATAAATAGCACAAAGATGTTGTTTGGCTTGTTTGCAATTATGGTTAAACCACAGTGCACCTGTCTTGGAGTGGGCCCGATTTACCTGGTGGGTTGGGACAGTAAAGAATGACGTGAGGTCATTCAACAGATTGGCAAATAGATTAATAGTTTGATCGAGTTCATATGAGGTTATGTCAAGGGCTGAATAGGTTTGTATGATCTCCTGCTGAAAAAATTGAGAATATTTTTGAGCCTGCGTTACAGACCACTTTATACCCTTCACTCGTAATGCCGTATTAATGCCCTCTACCAGGTTTTCTGTGTTAGTGTCTAATTGAGTTGGATGACTGTACTCGTCCCCGTGCCAGTCTAGGTCAAACATAGCAGCAAGTGGAGGGTGGTCACTGAACTGAATATTGTCAATCTTAAAAGAGAGAGCTTTCGGCACCAGATCACTCGAGGCTAAAAGGTAATCTAGTACACTGTTTGATTTTATGCCTAGGTGGGTATACTCCCCCGGTATATCGGGAGGGCAGCAACCATTCAGGGGTACTAGGTTTAAGCGAATAGCCATTTGGTAAAGAAGTACTCCCGCCTCGTTTACTTTAGAGTCTTTTGAGGTTCTCCTCACGGCATGTCTCAAATCATAATTGTCGAGGCATGGAGCAGACCACCATTTAGCTTTAGTTAAATCGACCCAATTTGCTGCTATGCGTGCGTTAAAGTCACCCCCAATTAAGGATTGGCTATTGGGATATTTAACACGGCATGATACTAAATGATCTTCTAATATTTCCCATCTATCATGCAGTTCAAGGGACGAACCCCCTGGCGGGAGGTAGACATTGGAGATTAGCAGTGATACTTCCCCCCCCCCGACATCAACCCGGATAAAGCATAGGGGGGAGCAGTCAAAACTAATGAAAATTTGAAATGCAGCTTCAGTGAGATACCAATTACTAGACCACCTTTCGGCCGTCCTCCTTTCTGGGAGGGGCAAGCTGGAAGAGATAGAAGGTCGAATCCGTTTATAACAATTTCACCCTCCTCCCAAGTTTCTTGCAATAGAATGATATGAAACGAATTGATATACGACTGGAATTCTGGGTCACATTTTTTCCTACGCCAGCCAGCGATGTTCCAACAGAGGATTGATATTGGTGGTTTTTTGGGTTGTCCAGCTAACCGTCATTTAAATTCTTGTGGGAAGCTCTTATGCAGCAAGGACGCTCCCTTAAAGAAGTCCGTTATTTTCCTTTGCTGAGGGTTGACGTCCTGGTGTGGTGAGTCTTTTGCTCTGGTGCGCGCCGGTTGTGGTGGGTCTTTTGCCCTGGTGCGAGCCGATTGTGGTACGATCAAGTCGCAAGGGCCAGAATTTTGGGGGGGCAGAAAAGAGTTAGCATCCTGGTGGGTAGAGATAATATTTGACGATTTTAGCTGTCGGGCCCAACTAGGCTCTGAAGAGGCTCCTGCCAAGTCCGCTGGAGCCGTCCTCTTTGGGGATCTAACCGAAACACTTGTGATCATTTGATTTATATGTCCTGCTGGGTCTTCAGTCCACTCTGTGTTGACTCTCGACACTATAGTGTCTTCCTCACGTAATTTTTGGATTTTTGGTGGAGAAGCCTGACTTGGAGTGGCCACTACTGTCTCAGGTCGTGGATGGTCTTCGATGTATGTTGATTCCAAGTCCGGCATGAAGGGGTGCAGGGGCGACGATTTATCCAGGGGAGTGTTATCCTGAGATTCATTCTTTGATCGGTTAATCTCAGAGGGAACAGATAAGTCTATTAAAAGCAGGGATGAGTTACCAGTGTGAAGGGGAGGAGAAGAGTCTGCCTCCAGCAGTGAGACCTTCCCATCCAATGCCGATGGCACCTTATATGCTGGATATTGGGGGATTGTTGTTTCCACCTCCATGGGGCATGGCACCGCTAAGTTAGAGTGGGTATTATTCATAGTAACTCCGTTGCAGGCGATACTTAGGAGCTGAAGTTTAAGTGAGTCCAGCCTATTTATAATTTCTTGTTGTTCCATCGCTGGTAACTCTCCAAAGGAGGCGATAAGCTCTCTTTCCTCCTGGGGTGTCAAAGAGTTACTGGCACAATCATAGTGTTTAGTTGTAGGAGTGGGGGTACTATGGGACAGGCCCCGACATGAGGTGAACAGCTCAGCCCTCTTTTGTGGTTCAGGATGGGAAGGTTGTACCGTCTCCTTGATTAATCTCTCCGATAGGAGGGGTCTAATTATGGAGTCCATGAAAACTCTCGTTGGAAAAATGCCAAGACTATTCAAAAACACTTTTTGCTGAATAATAAGAGAGGGGATTTTTGCAGAGTGGAAAGCCAGCATTATTCTCTGATATCTGTTCTGGCGGACTAGGGGAAGCACAGCACAAAGATCTATTTGTGATGTCTCGAGTTTTAGAAGCCATCTGAGGTGCTCTTTAGACCCATGTAGCGTTGTCCAACTTAGGTCCCTTTCCCGGAAGGTTAGGGAGATCTTCCTTGGATGTAGAATCAGGGATTGGTGATTCAGTGCGGGGTTGAGATTGTATTTGCGGTTCTTCATACAATCAGTGTTTGGTGGAGCTTTCTGCCGGCGCAATGGAACATTTACTGCCCCATCTTGGGCTATCTGTGCCGGCTGGTCATCCAGTTTTTGCTGAAGGTTATGCAGCTGAGAGGATAGGCCGTCAATTCTCTTAAATATACAGTTTAGAGTTCTGATTATTAGATGGAGTTGCTCGCATCCTGTGCAGTCCGATTCGGCTGCCAACTCCTCCTTCGGATAGGGACCATCCCCATTTGTGTTACCATTAGCGTTTCCAATTTGTAACATCTCAGGGGCCTCATCTTCTGATGTTGTTTCAAGGGCAGTTAGAGGATCGAAACGATTTTGAGTTGCTATTGAGTAGGTACATTCCTCGGGGCCTCTCCCTCCTTTAGGTGAACCCTTTCTTAATTGCTTAGGCCTCGGAGAGGATAATGCCTCGTCAGAGTCTCTTGGACGTTTTCCATGACCCATAAGTCAATTTTGCAGGAGAACCGTCGTGGGCACTGTGCTGGGGAGCTCCTTAAATCCTTGAGTCTTCCTCACAAGAATACTACCACTTCCAGGAGAGTGGTGCCATAAAATTACTCACAGTAAGGCAGTTAGTTCAAGCCTCTTCCTTCCCCTCTTCCTTGTTCCTAGGATTTTCGAGACAGCTCGGTTCCAGCAGTCGGGCAAAATTCACTTCGTAGTGTGCAATAAACTGAAAGCTAAAGGAAAGAGCTGGTCGACAGGGCAGAGGATTTATGCCCAGGAGAACCTTTCACTTATCTCTCCCAGTTAGGGAGGCGGCGGCAGCCGTGGCGGCAAGTCCGGGCGTCAGAGCAACCCAGATAAAAAGAAAACAAAGATAACACAAGCAGCGGGATACTAAAAGATACTAAAAGACAGCCAGCACAGCCAGCAGATCATTAAAACTCACGGATAAAAACAAGGGAGGATAAAAACCGCTTAAAACCACTTAAAAACTCTGATAGGGGTAAGCGAGATTACTCGGAAACTACCTTCGCCGCCATGTTGGATCCGCAGCTCCATACATATTCCATGTGGGGAGGGGAGGAATAGGCAGAGATAAATGGCTTAGGTTGGCTGTCAAGAATGCAACCATGGTAGTGATAGCATCATATGACAAGCTATGTGTCCGTAATGATGTGCAATTGAAATAAATGTTAACTTCATGAACATAGGTGAAGTAAAAATGGTTAAAATTTGCCCAAATCCTGCGACATTAAAACAAATTATTTCCCATATAAAACTCTGCTATTGTGCTTGTATTATGAGCTGCCACCCCATGTGGATTGCTCTATGTGTGAACCAGGTCTTAGAAGTGATCCATTTAAAGTGGTAGGTGCAAATGAGCCTAGTGTCTTAGGCTACTTATGCTGGCAAACAGCTGTTAAAACATTTGTAACAGTTTATCTGGAAGCAGTTAATCCATTGTTGGAAAATAAAAAGTCATTTAAAAAAGCAGTTAAAATGCATATAAAAGCTAGTTCTAAAGAGCTTTAACAAGCATTTAAAAATGAACATGAAGTCTGCAACACTAAACGTGCTTGCATGTAGTGCCTACTGAAATCATTTTACTTGCTTTTAAGTAAACAGGGATATGATTGTGTTGCAGCAGATGGCTTTAAAATGGACAGTTTCCAGTAAGTATCTAAATTAAATACAGATTAAGAGAATTAATAGAGGAAAAATATAATCACTGTTTGTACAGTTTTGTCTGACAATGAAAACACTCCTGTAACCTGTTTCGTATCTCTCTGGGAAGCCATAAAGGAATTTTTAAAATGAGTAAATGTTTAATTAGGAGCTGTTAGGAACATTAGGTACAGTAGCTTGAAATATTTCCACAAACCATTTCTTAAGAAGATAGCACACTCAGGATTTTGTTGTTTGCTGTCATTTTTTTAAAGGCTGTTGGTGGTAGATTTCTGTAGAGGACCATAAATTTTATAAGTTGACTGCACAGTTTGAAGGTTTGAACACTTAGTGAATAAAAAGTATTGTTATAGGATTGAGGTTTTGTTTGAATGGTGCCAATAGGTCCCAACAAAGACAGATTCTGTATCTGCAAGGTTGTAGAACCTACTAAACTGGTCAAACTAATCTCTTTGTTAAAATAATGGCCCTAGCTGGGCCTGTAATCACCCACATCTGCATTACTAAATACTGAGCCATGTTGCCCTAGAGACAATTAGATGATAATGTTCTTTCAGAAGAGGATAAGCCTCTTCCTCCCTTAACCCGGCTGGATGCCATGTTATCCTAGTGGTAGGAGAACAAGGGGTGAGAGAGCTAGCCTTAGCCTGGGCTTAAGGTGGAAGCAAAGGAGACACAAAAGGTAGACGTATTCTGTGTGCTGAAACCAAAGCTATGGCTTTGGGGACCACCCTTGAAATGTAATTGGTAAGCAAGATCTGTTGGAATGTTAATGCTGTGAGCCTGTCCAACTTATGTTCAGGTTGTTTATATGTCTAAATTAAACCATCATGACATGAAAGTCTCCAACAACTTTCATTCCATGGAAACCAAACACTGGAAACTCTAACCCCATGGAGGTTAGAGATTGGGATACAAGCAACAATATAATTATACTATGTGGTTTCAGTTTATGAAATGGATCGTTTTTGTATCCTGGGGACAATTCTACCTAAGAATTACAACTGGCAAGTCCTTCAATCCTGGAAAAATATTGAAGCTAATATTCTCAAAATTTGTTTTGGGCTCACTATACTAGATGTACCTTGATGAAAATTTCCATATGCGTTCAACCAAGTTGTTAATTTATCTGAAGTGTACCAGTGAATACGTGCGCCATGAAGCTCATTCAGGGCTAAACAAGACGTTCCACAGGCTATCCTCAACACTTCCAGTGTTTTGTTTTCATTTTAATGACAAGCAACCATGAGGGCCTCAATCAGAAGTGGAATTGGTGGGACAGCATCCTTAACCATTTCTAGCTTAACTGTTTTTTCCACTCATTTGAGAATCCACTTCTTTTTCTATGTGAGCTGAGCAGTAGCTCTTGGGGACTGACAGACGATTGGCAGAAATTTCTCAGGATTTTCTGCAGTTGGCTTAGCCCATTCCTTTTCTCCAGAAACATGCATTTCTTTTGCTCCTTTAAATACAACTTCTTTATTATGTGATTTGTCATAAATCAGCATACAAATACTGTACATCACATTTTAAAACATTAAAACTCAGCAAAGGGTTTCCAAACTGCTGGTAATTCCTATCATCTTAATAGAGAACAGGATTTTGAACTAATGGTTTCCCTTAGGCCACTGTGTGATCAGCAACTACAAAAGCATGTTTTGCTGCTTGGGTAAAAATAAAATAAAAGGCAGTGTCAATACTTTTTGTTCTCTCAGTTTTAAATGGAAATCTGAATGCATTTAGACAAAAGCTGCAATCCTGTACCCGTTTCTCTCATTGAAAATAATGGGATTGATTTATGAATGGATATGTACAGGGGTTTACTGAAATCTGCAGGGTTTTTTCAGGTTATTTCCCTCTTTGTCATAATGTATCATTTGACTGAAAACTGCCAAAAAGAGTAAAAAAAAAAAAAGTATCCTACCTATGTGTTTTATAAACTGTTTGCAGCCTCCATTAAATTACTGAAAAATGTGAAGCTGGCTTTTAACCAGTTTTCTTCTTATCTGTCAATTTCTCTTTCCTTAACTGATACTACATCAGTTGTGGTTTATTTTTCTTACATAATTCTTGCACAATAGCTGAATATGTCTAAATAAATTTCTATCAGTGAGTAGGCTATGAAGCATGCACCAATATGTTTATATAGTTCTATTAATACAAATACTCAGAAGAACTGTTTATAAAAGCAAATATAAAAAGTAGAGAAAACCTTTCAACAACTTATCTTTAGTATACAAAATAGCATTTAGAAATGAAAATATAGACTCTGCCCCCATGAAAGCATACCCACATACACTCTGAAATGTACACACACATATACACACATAGCCCAAGCCATCTGTTGCTATATATTTTTCATGTGTTTTAACATTTTTCTTTTAGAACGTAAATGACAAGTAAAATGTCAAGTTACCCAGAAAATAGTAATAGGTATGACAACCAAATGTGAGCTCAGCTTGTTTGTCTAGAAAATAGTTCACAGGATAGCAGCATCCTTCTACGCTGGTGCTTCTGTCTGTTTCTTTTACCATTCTGTTACATTTTTAAAAAAAATAATAATATTTTATTGAGCAACAAAAACACAGTATATACAAAGAGAAAGACAAGCAATAACAACAAAATAAGTTCAACACATGGGAGCTTTTGATAATAGTCTAAAGAACAAGAAAAAATCAGGAGTGAAGGAAATAGAATTACAAGAATGCATCCTTCCACAATGGTTAATTGAGATCTGGTTTTAACTTTTTAACTTGTTCTTATTGAAATGTTTTTACGTTTTTATTGCTGTAATCTGCTTTGATATGTTTTTTATCACACAGTGGTATACAAATGTTTCTATAAATGAATCAAAATAAATAAAATTATAAATGGGGTATAAAAGCACAATGCACATTGCACAATGGAGAGAGAGAAAATTAAGGCCTCTATTCATAAAAAAATATTTATATATCACTGTATCACAAAAATATATCACAGTGGTTTACAACAATATAAAAGCATAAAACTAGTCAATAACATCATAACACGTTAAAAACAAGTTAAAAGCAAAAAATAAAATAAAAAAACAAGCAAACATTGATAGTGGGGATGTTCTCTTAATTGCCTGCATAGGCCTGAATAGAAATGTTTTCAGCAGGCATTTAAAAGTTCACATAGAAGTCTTGCCAGATACCACTAAAAAAAAAATCAGATTGTGAAGGGAATTGCCTATGTAACTGCATTGTCATATATTTAATAAATAACTACAAAACAGGGGTTATATTTTCAAAGAGACACACAGGGTTTTATCAGCATCATGACCCTTATTGATTTTGGCGAGGATCATGTGGTTTAAAATCTGCATAACCTTCAAAGTTTGCTGCAAATTGCAAAGTCCATGCTGAAGCCTAACCAACAACTGTCTCAACTAGAGCGTTGGGTCTTCAAACTGGGAGTCAGGGTTAAAATTCTTGCTCAGTCATGAGTCCAGTAAGCAGGGCAGAATCTGACGTAATTGTTATAGTCTGTTTGGTCTCAGTGAGTTGCATGACTGAGACCATTGTGTTAGTCTGCCTCATGGCTGGCAAAATTTATTTCCCTTGAAGAAATGGCCTGGTTAGTGGCCTTTCTCACTCCTGTTTTTACCACACAGTAAGCTCTCTGAAAAAGCAAAAAAGCAGAGACATCACATTGCCAACAATGGTCCGAATAGTTAAAGCTATGGTTTTCCCAGTAGTGATGTATGGAAGTGAGAGCTGGACCATAAAGAAGGATGATCATTGATGCTTTTGAATTATGGTGTTGGAGGAGACTCTTGAGAGTCCCATGGACTGCAAGAAGATCAAACCTATCCATTCTTAAGGAAATCAGCCCTGAGTGCTCACTGGAAGGACAGATTGTGAAGCTGAGGCTCCAATACTTTGGCCACCTCATGAGAAGAGAAAAGACCCTGATGTTGGGAAAGATAGAGGGCACAAGGAGAAGGGGACGACAGAGGACGAGATGGTTGGACAGTGTTCTCGAAGCTACCAGCATGAGTTTGACCAAACTGCGGGAGGCAGTGGAAGACAGGAGTGCCTGGCGTGCTCTGGTCCATGGGGTCATGAAGAGTCGGACATGACTAAATGACTAAACAACAGCAACAAAGCTCTCTGAGGAGAGATACCACTTGAAAGGCACTCTGGCCCAGGAAGGCTACACTGAGGGCTTGGGCACACTTTATCCAAAGCTGCCCCCCCCCCCCCCAAAAAAAAACCCTGGCATTTTCAGCCTGATCAGGTGTGGAAGTTAGTAATTTTGTTGGAGAAAGTTCAAGAAGTGTCTGTAAATCAGAGAACATTTAATCAGTTGGATCTGACTTGACCTGCACCTTTTTCTGGAAGAAAAGTACCTAGCTGAATGCACTTATCACTTCAAGGACTGACTATTTCAATGTGTTTTACATTGGGCAGATTTAGTTTGCAATCCTATATCCACTTACCTGGATGTAAGCTTCATTGAACTCATTTGAACTTACTCCCTAATAGACATGAATAGAATTGTGCTGCTAAGACTGTTTTTTGGACTGTCTAGTCTAGTCTAGTGGGAACACCTGCTGTCTAGGAGCAAGATTACAAAGGAGTCAGCAAATGTATTTTATATCAAAAGCTGCTGCAAATTCAGAAGGCCTGAATCTGAATAAACTTGCTGAATTCCTGTTTTGCCAAGGTTTATCTGCCCCCCCCTTTGCATTCCTGATTAACTGCACTAATCCATGTACTTCAGCATGCATTAAATTCATGTACTACTGTTTATGCTGACAGCTAAAATAAATGGCTTCCAAAATGGCCAAGTGAGACTGTAGATTAGATTCAAGTAGTTGCAGAATAAGCTTTTTGTGCATATTTTAGCATAATATTCTCCTTTTACACAAAACATATGAGGCTGTGATCCAGATGACTAATAGTATCCTTCTTACAGAAAAGGTCCTCCTTATATTCTTACAATTGGCTTTGTATAATTATCAAGCTGTTTGGGCTGCAACAAGAGTAAAAGAACATTGCTCTTGTTGCTCTGAGAGAAATGACTGTGTATGCCTGTTAGAAGAAAGAAAAGGGCAACTTCTGCATAAATAACATGATTATGTATGTACCTGATGAATTTTTAATTTATATCTGTTTCAGGCTCTGCTTGATACTCAGAACCTTCTGAGAGCTCAAATTGCAAATTTCACTTTCAACCTGGGATTTTCAGGGAAATTTTACCACACAGGTAAGGGGGGGGGGACCAGCAAAATTGGTCTCAATTGTTTTGTGTCTTTGCAGTGCATGGAGCTGAAATTGATTTTGGTGTTGCAGCTTTGTGCTATAAAACGAAATGAAATGAGAGTGAAGAACTCTCAGAGCCTAAGGGAAGAAGAAATCTTCCTTCAGGAGGATAAAACCAGAAAACCAATCAACTCTTCCTTATGTTGTGAATTTTACAAAGTGAGTTAGTCTGGCACTCAAATCCCAAACATTTTCAGTGTTGTATCAGTTTGTATGGCTGATGTCTTATCCACTGTAATGCATCTACAAGTTTCTTGCAATTAGCTAATGAGCTCCAACTATCATTTTGGGATTCACCAGCCAAATTCTGGACAGCTGCTATTGAGAATTTCTTTCTGTCTCTTAAAATCTTGGCCTTAATTAAGATGCTGAAGTTTGACCTGGTATGCAAGTTCAACACAAATGAAAAAAGCTGTTTTCCTTGACATTATGTAATACTTTGCTGAATAGAATCACAAGTGTTATGCAGATTGATGCAACTGTGTAGTGATAGACTGGGATATTCCACGTTAAATCCAGTCAAATTTGTAAAGTGCATTAAATTGTAAACCACTTATCAGCGCATGCCATCAACCAGCTTTAAGCCGCAATCCTAGTACACACTTGGGTTTAAGTCCCAATAGAACTCATTTGGATTTACATCTGCATTCATAGGATTGCACTGTAATAATAATTACAGTGGTACCTTGGTTCTCAGACTTAATCCGTTCTAGAAGTCCCTTCCAAAACCAAGGTGTGCTTTCCCATAGAAAGTAATGCAAAATGGATTAATCCATTCCAGACTTTTAAAAACAACCTCTAAAACAGCAGTTTAACATGAATTTTATTCTCTAATGAGACCATTGATCCATAAAATGAAAGCAATAAACAATGTACTGCAGTCACACAATCCATCAGTCAGTAGCTGTACTGGGTTCCACACAGTCACAAAAAACAAAACAAAAAGAACTGCAAAAATAAAAACACAAAATAAATAGCAAAAACACACAGACCTCAGTGTAATACTCAAAACGGAACTGTGGCACTCAAAATGGAGCATGTTTGGCTTTCAAAAAAAGTTTGCAAACCGGAATACGTACTTCTGGGTTTGCAGTGTTTGGGTTATAAGTTGTTTGAGTACCAAGGCATTTAAGAACCAAGGTACAACTGTAGTCATAACTGTTATAAGATAACTCTGCAGCCTTTCCAATGCTGATGTTGAATACTGGATTCCCGCCCGCCCTGCTCTTTACATTTGATTTAAATTTATATCCCAGCTTTCCTTCAAGGATGTCAAGGTGGCAAACCTAACTTTCTTCGCCTCATTTTATTCTCACAACAACCCTGAGTTCTTTCTTTTGTTGTTCTTTTTCTGTTTTGGCTAACCATCACTGGTTTTGTGTGTGAAATAATCCTGGCAGGGATTACTGTGGTCATGGGGCCATCATGATATCCTGCACACACAGGTTGAGGCAGAAGGTGGTATTGGAGGAACAGGCAGATTGTTTTTCCTGCCAGCTTTCATGTGTTGTGTCATGCATTTATCCATAATGTTACTGTTATCTGAGATGAATGTTCCCTTTTTGTAATCATGCAGCAAGAAGAATGTTATTCTACTGTAAACTGGAATATCCGATTGCCATTTGCTCCAATTCAGCAGTAGAACACAGGCTTTCCTGGGAAAGGGCCAGGACCAGGGGGAAACCCTGCTGAGACATGGAGTTTTGAAGCCCAGACCTGTGCCTAGAAACATGGCATAAAAGGAATTACTAAAGGTTGCAAAGTCCATTTTGTCCATCTCCAGCTGTAATGGGAAATGATTTTAAAGTAACAGTCAGTTGACACTGCAATATATTTGCTCCTCCTCCTCCTTCTTGTTCCACCTTTTTCCCTGACAGGGACTCAAGGTGGCTTACAGCTAAAACAGGAACAGCTAAAAACATAGGGGAAAGAAATCATTTAAAAATATAAACAGTAATAGGGTGTGTGAAATATATATTAAAGGCAGGTAGGTGGTGCTGTGGTCTAAACCACTGAGCCTCTTGGGCTTGCTGATTGGATCTGTGGGACAAACCTCCAGATGGTCCCCACTCTCCCATTTTGAGGGTGTTGGGTGGTGTTGATGAAAAGGCCAGAAGAGAAAGAGGAAGTTCTGTTGCTTAAGAAGAGAAAGAGGAAGTTCTGTTGCAGCCCATTGGCATCACCTTCTGGGGCAGAAGGGAAAATGGAGTGCCAAAAATGCTAATTGCGTGTGTAGGTCCCCAGGCCACCCCTCAAATAACTTCACACATAACACATAATTTTAGTTTTGGTTTTTGGGCACTATTTTGGCCACAACTTTATTAAAATACAAAATCAGTGAGTGGTTGTTTAGACATTGGTTATGACTATCTGTCCTCCCGCCTGGGACAGAACTGACATCCCGAGGTCCGATCGGTAGCCAGTAGAAGAGAAAGTCAAACTTGGGGGTCATTTGAGCTAAGCGTCAGACCCACGCCGCTCACCCCAGCGGCTCCCCGAAAGCTTGCCTGCCCGGTCCTATAACAAGGATTCCCATAACAGGGATTAGGTGGCCCTGGTCCCATAACAGGGATTGGACGAAATCATGGCAAGCCCCAGGATTCCTTTAACGGAATTCCCTTCAGCGCAGTAGGAGGGGCAGGCCCAGCCTGACCCCTCCACCACCAGCATATTATAACCAATGCCTAACCACAACCTTACAAGTTGTGACGGATTGCTGAGTAGTAGGCAAAAACCAAATGGCACAGCCAATCACCAAATGGCAAAATTCCTACTAGGCCCCTGCTCCAAAGCAGACGACCCCATGACAGGCAAAGCAAGGTCAACCGGAAAGAGGGCGGGCGGGCGGGTGATCCGATGCACTCTGCAAAGAGAAAGAGAAACCAGAATGCACCAATATTTAAAAACTATGGTCCCACCCACCCAATTTGCAACATACAATTTGCCCCAGCAACCCGGTTACCCAATCATGATGCCAGGCAACAATTATTAACCTGCCTGGCAACAAGAGGCCTGGCCTGGTGGCCCACACCGCAACACGTGCTCTCATTTATTGGAGAACACGCTATATTGACTCAGCTATGAATGTCAGACGGTGCAAAAATATGCCAGTCAAGATGCACCCCAGTTTACCATACTCACACCAACAGAAACAGTTTGTAAAATGGCTGCTGTGCTGAGAAGCAGGGAAAGGATTAGTTAATTTGCATCGTAGCTGCAGTGTGCACAAGACCTGAATCTCTCTGGTGGCATGTAAAAGCAGTGCATCTAAATAACTACCACAGAACAGATCTCTTTATGTTGGCTCACCCCTGAAATGGCCATATTGTCCAATGACAAAAGTCATTGGTTTTAATGAACTCCTAAAATCTAATGATCCCAAGCAGTCTATGGCATCATTTCAGCTGCCTGAAATGCTGTTTCAGTTCTAAAACCACTTGCTCCTCCCTGACTCAAAGAGCACCAGTAGGAAAAGAAGAAGTTTTATCAATAGAGAGGCAGAAGTTGTATGTATGAGGCTGTATATACCACACCAGATAAATCAGGATCTTAAATAAACAACCACAGCAAACAAAAACAAAACAGATTGTTCATTTGTAAGGCTCAGAAACTGGTACCATTATTAATAATGGCACCAAATAAGATTAATGTAACATCTCACCAGTTTAGGGAGCTACTTAATTTATTATGTCACAAAGAAGTTTCCAGAATACTTGGCTAGAGCACTGGTGAATCCCATGGGGGGAAATTTCCCATAAATGTGGAGCAGTTACCAATGACACCTTTGAACATGTTGTTCAAACAGAGATGTTATTAAGACAATGCTTATGTTCAGTCTTATGGATGGTGAAGAGGCACAACATCTTTCACCAGGATAAGACACCCATTGGTTTTGACTGCTTTGTTACACTGTGAATAAAGTGGCCGCCAGTGGAATAGCTGTTGCAAAAATGGGCTGTCACAAATTGATATCACCTTCTTTATCCAATTAAAACCTTATGTCCAAACACTCAAGCAAGGTAGTGCTCCTTACCTTGTCTGTTGTGCACATATAATAGGATCCAACAACTCATTCTTCTGCCCTGACCCTCAGCACTATTAATCAGTCACATTGGCAAGTATAGCTACAAGCGGAAATTGCTCACCAGGCACACAGTTTGACTTCTTGGACATTACTGTCTCACCCTGTCCCTGGCCTCAAACTCTGTAGCATTCTTACGTAAAATGTGGTGATTCTGGATTGCTCACAGCTCTGCTTAGCCTAGCAAAATGAAATCCCATCCTCCAGGTTTTTGCCAGTTTTCTAGATGTTAGTCTTAAGTTCCTCTGGAAAGATCCACACCCCATCCCTTAAATTCGTGTGAATGATTTTGTAAATATGCAGCCACAATATTTTTAATGCCATTTCTTTTCCAAATCTGCACCAGGGTGCTTGAAGTGTTTTTTTCTTCCAGACATGGAATAAATCATATTTCAAGCACCTTATTTTTATTTTTGCTCTTCTCTCCTCCCCGCCCCAATTAATGGTGCTTTCTCAGTTTTGTGGTTGGTTTTCTGGGTAAGTATCTAGCCACATAGACACTTCATCAACTGCATGCCTTGAGTGACTTGACCAGATGAATTGCCTTCTGTGTGAGCTGCTTTCTGTGTTTGGCTGTTGGTTGCTTGTGAGGCTGGGTTGATCTTCCTGCCAGAATTTGTTGCAATCTAATTCTAAAGTTCATTGTGCTTTTCTCAAATATTTGTTAAGGCATTTTTTTTAATGAAATGGAAAAGTTATTTCTATGAATCTATTTATTTCTGCAGGAACTGCAGAGGAAGACGAAGGCGATGACCTACTACTGGGGTCTGTGGATGAATTTTGGTGGTTCCCTCATATGTGGAGCCACATGCAGCCTCATCTCTTCCATAATGAATCATCCCTGGTAGAACAGATGATCCTCAACAAAAAATTTGCCTTAGTGAGTTTAATTCATATACTGTGGATTTGGCAGTTTTGCTTCCTAATTCATAGTACACATTTCCCCCTCTAATCTCATAAATTTCGTGTTTTCCATTTAGGGAATGTATTGAAATGCCTCTTAGATCAATTTATCTGGGCTGCTGTTCTCAGCTTGTTAAGAAACGCATTTGAATTCAGTCATGCTTATATGATGCCACTGGACAAGTCTAATAAAATCACAGAACAGGCACAGCTATTTTGCAGCACCTCCACAAATTCAAATCAATTGCAGTGGCGTAGCCTGGGGGGTGCAGGGGGGGCCGGCCACACTAGGCACAACATCTGGGGGTTAGGGTTAGGGGGCACAAATCCACGGGTTAGGGGGCGCAAATCCATGGGTTAGGGGGCGCAAATTACTTGCCTTGCCCCGGGTGCTGACAACCCACGCTACGCCACTGATCAATTGTTATTGCACTTTTACCAATAACAGTCCCACAACTAGTTCAGATGGAAATAGGCCCTGGTCACTTTCATGATTTCAAAGGTACATTTTCCAGCCTCTGGGATCAGAGAAATTGCCACCAGCCAATAACCACGTGTTCCTTGCTCAAGAATGACCATGACCATCAGCAGGATCACCAGCAAGATTAAATGCAAGAAGCTCTGAGCCAGCCCCCAGTGATACAGCTTTGAAGATCATATTCTTAGTCATTCTCCTCCTCTTGGTCAGAAAATGCTGTCCATTTTGGTACATCCTAAAATTAAATAGGGTGCTGCTTTATACTGGGCCAACTCCTTTTCCCACCTATCTTAGAATTGTCTACACTGAGGGCTCATCCACATTTCTGCTTGTTCCACCTTTCCCCCCAAACAAAACCCACTCTTTACCATGGAATCAGAGCAAACATTGGCTGAGTTTTCTGCAGAGTGACATTGGCCCTGATTCAGTGGTTAAAAAGCAGGTTTTCCTAGGGCAAGTGGCAGAGCAAACAGAAAACTGCATGGACTTGTGCCTAGAAAGCATGGGACAAGCAGAAAACCACTTGGACCATTGCTTTCTAGGCACTGGGCAAGCAAAGTGTGGATGAGCCCTGACTGGCAGCAGTTCTCAGACAGGGTACATTCCTAGCTGTACCTAGATACTGGGCATTTGTCAGGATTTACGATGTCTCACACAAGATCACCTATGAACAAATGACAAGATTACAGTAAAAAACTGTTTGCTTACCTTTACAATTAAGCTTTAAGCAACTAAATAACTTTCCCAAAAACTATTTCTTTTAGCGCAATCCTCTCTATATATACATATACATATATATACTGTGTGTGTATTACACAAGTCCCATTGAATTCAATCACACTTACTCCAAGGAAAGTGGATTTAGTATGAAATTTGTATTTTCAAAATCTTTTTTCTCCACAATTAGCCACAGTTGTGCTATTAAGTGCACAACAGACACTGAATATTCATATAGAAAGTACTGAAAATACACTGGTGGTTTTTTCCATTGTAAGTATAAACATTCAGATAAATTGGGAGTATACCTATATATTCTTATTTGTTTTAAATTTGTATTAAAACTATACCAGGGGAATTATGCAAAACTACCTTTATTGGCTAGCCCTGTTTTGGCTAAGGAAAATTCTATCAAGAATACTGCTATTGTTGTTTTTAAAAATTATACTTGAAGTAAACAACAGCAGAAAGCCAAAAGATCTCAATTTTGGCTGAAATCTGCCTTCTGCTCTTAATTCAGGTATTTTTGTATACATTTTACATGGGTGAACTAATTTATTGATAACAAATATGTCAATAAGTTCTTTATGTGTGCAGTCCTATAAAGTTACGTACTGTGATCTGGAAAATGTTTCTTATGGAGAAATCTTTAGCATTACTCTTACATACAGTTCTTGCATTGCAACCTCTTGTTTCAGCCTAATTTTCAGAAATATAAGAGTTGGTAAATGGAGAGCCAGTTATATTGATTATTGTGCTACGTACAATATGGCTAGGCATCTTGAACCTTTGTTCAGCAACAGAAGTGTTGAAGAGAAATGTTCAATGCGAATCAGCAGGCACACAGGGACCAGTTTAGGAATTTAACTTTAAAACAGAATTTTGAAATTGCATTATGCTGGCAGATAGGAATCTCCAAAGGAGACCTAAATTGAATTTAGTGAAATAAAAAAGTAGAGACTTAAAATTACACAGCAGCCTTCGTTTTAAGCTTTAAAGTGTAAGGCTTATAAAAAAGATTAAAAATCTGGAGGAAAAAGATTTGCCATTATCTAGGCATATGGGGTTCATCCAGGATTTTAAAATAAGCCACATAAGTCTATTTAAATTAACAAGTTATTCAGGGAGGATCATTTGCATGTTAGATATCTTGATAGAACACCGCTAGAGATACAACAAAAGAGAAACCTTGGTGGCATTACTGTTGAATGGAAGTCATGATCATTACAGAATGGAAGACACAAAGGCCACATGCTATTGCACTTGCAACAGAGGAGATCTTAGACAAAAAGTGCACTGAACTAATCAGAAAAAATGTAGGAGGAAGCTACTTTATAAGTTTCCTTTATAAGCTTTCATTAGCATGAAAAAGGAACCTGAAAGAAAAGTCTCAAGCTGACATTTGCCCAACCTGCTGTAGATTTTGAATATATTCTGTGCAGAAGGAAAGAAACAGAATGTCAGCTGGAATAACAATATCATAAGGATCAATGTATGGATTT
This sequence comes from Podarcis cretensis, assembly GCF_951804945.1. Classification (NCBI taxonomy): domain Eukaryota; kingdom Metazoa; phylum Chordata; class Lepidosauria; order Squamata; family Lacertidae; genus Podarcis; species Podarcis cretensis. The sequence continues at coordinate 28,874,851 of NC_137178.1, forward strand.
AACAGGTTGTCTGCATGTATAGACACATATGAAAAGCAAAGCAAGTCATAAAAGTGATTGAATTTCAGAAACTTACATATTGATTTCCTCCTTGTTGCTGTTGTTTCCATGCATTGCAAAATATATTATACCTATCATACTTTATGCAGATGAAAAATGTATGTTAAGTTCCATGACAGCTGAAAAGCTGGGGAGGGACCTTGCACATTACTTTGTCACTTTTACCGGTAGTTAATGCTAATAAGGGTATGCTATTGTTGCTTTTGGACTTCTTCCTCTAGTGGACCAAAATGCCTGCCTGCCATTTTTGTCATCTTTTCTGTGGCACTGTACCTGAAAGCAGGATGTGAAAGAAAGCATGATCACACTTGTTCATATATTTGCTTGGGTGAGAGGCCCGCAGAGAGCTTTTCACTGATTAGCTCTCCAGGCTTTTGTTTGCTTTGTTTCAGGAACATGGTATTCCAACTGATCTGGGATATGCTGTAGCTCCACACCATTCTGGCGTCTATCCTGTCCACGTCCAACTTTACGATGCCTGGAAGAAAGTCTGGAATATCAGAATCACCAGCACAGAAGAGTATCCACACCTGAAACCTGCACGGTACAGGAGGGGCTTCATCCACAAAAACATCATGGTGAGCTGTTTGGTTTCCGATGGTGAACATTTGTTTTAAATAGAAGAGAAACCATCTGATCTCCTCCTCAGTGCTGTGTCAAGAGAAGGAGGAGGGAATGGGGAACTGACAAGCCTGAGATGATTGTAGGTCACACTGAAAGGGGGGGGGGGTTGGCCAATTTTTGAAAAAAACCAATGTATTAAATTATTTTTAATTTGTGGTTGATTTGATAAGATTTGGAAAATCAATAAAAACTATTTGGCAAAAAAAGTTTTTTCCAAGTTATAAATATCAATGCATTATTAAATATATTAATACATATATAAATAAATTAACAATTAATCTGCTCATGTGGTGCTTCTTTAGACATTGGTGCACTGGCACAATATGGGGTGTTGCTGCTGTACCTTTCAATATGCTGCTGCCCCAGGAGTTTGTAGTTTTTCTTTATTCTGTGCATTTTTCTGTACATCAAAATTAAGGTTAAAAAATCACCCAACAAAGTTAAGCATATTCAAGTTGTACCAATTACAATGAGAGAATTAAGTGCATGTTAATATCTCTTCCATTAAAATTTCTGGGACTCAATAAGTGTTCTGCTTTGGGTAGATCATGCCTCATTCTGCCCTTCCCCTCACTGTTTTTCTGTAGGTTCTTCCTCGACAAACTTGTGGTCTCTTTACTCACACCATTTTCTACAAAGAGTATCCTGGTGGTCCTAAAGAACTGAACAAAAGTATACAGGGTGGGGAACTGTTTTTCACTGTTGTTCTCAATCCAGTAAGTAAATCACATTATTTTAAGACACTTAAAGAAAATAATCATTGAGCTTGTTTTAAAGATGTCCACAACCTTAAGAAATTGCAAATTAAACCATTGGCAGTATTTTTATTTAGCTGCTATCACTGATATGTTTAAGGTCAAATACTTTTGTCACATGTATTTCTAAAATTAAATATACTGGTCTAGGTTCAATATATTCTGTTGTTTGCTTAGTAACATGGTGGTAAAAGTTATTTGTGATATCCAGCTAAGTCATATATGCAAAGTAGGCCCACCAAATTAAATGGACATACTATGTTGTCCAATGTTAGTCATATTAACCCTCTGTGTTTTAGTTAAGTTAGTTAAAGCTATACAAAAGACTTAACCTGTTCAATTTCTGCCTGCCATACAACTGTTCCAGGGACAAAACCCCTATTTTCCTCCAATGCCAACCTTATACCCAAGCCTAGACTGTCTTAACCCCATTTAACATAATGTGACACATTTCTTGATAGGCATGGCTTCCATTGTACTTTTAAGTTAACTTGTACAATGAATTCTTAATGGTGTTTAACTGCTGAACATGCCTAAGCCTCTTTGCAAAGTCTTCATATTTACCTTTTGAAGAAAGGGGTGATTCTTTTAAATCCACCCACACTTACTGTGTAGTAGTATTTGCAGAAAATAATTTTCAGGGACTGCCTGATTTCAGATGAACCCACCATGGGAAAGTTGTATCCTGGTTGTTAGGAGAAAAAGAACAAACTATAGAGATTCCAAGGACTAGGAAAAAAGACAGAAACAGGAAAAGTGCACTGAGGGGAAGGGGAAAACAGCAGCTCTTTAGGACCTCAGGGATTCCTCTTGCCTGGTGTCTGAGCAATTCACTTATCAGTCATAGCTAAAATTCATTGGTTAAAAACATAGACAGATGGGAGCAGCTAGCTGGCTCATTTCACAGAAATCACTTATAAGGTACCTGCACATTTAATTTCATAACTTACTTCTTAGGAGGGCTAGAGATGTACTTTTTTAAACAAAAACTTAGAAACTGGGGCTTCTGCCCAGATGTGCCATTGAAGGCCTTCATGGGTACCATGTTGGTCATCCCTACAGCTCATGGACAAGACCAAACTGCACTTCAAGATCTAACTGTATAATGGAAATAAATGTATAACAGGGGTAAGATAATTTAGTGCCCTTCAGTTGACATTAGGCTACATCTGCCATATTCTCTGACCATTTGGATGTGCCGACTGGGGTTGATGAAAGTTGTACTCCACAAACATCTGGAGAGCACCACCTTGGCTGTGCTATGAAGTTTATTTTACATCCTCCTCTGGGCCGAAAAACAGCCACAGTAGTGTAAAAGAATAACATATGTGAATGTCTTACATGACTTGATCATTTATATTAGCTCTATTCCCTTCTAAGTTTCCAGATCCTTCAGGTTTAGTACTATGCACAAAAACATTATCTGTTTGCTGTGTTTGTGGGAAACATAAAAGCTTGTGTTCTAAAATAGCTCATCTAGTAGTCTTCTAATGCATGCACTTTTGTGGAATTGGTTTACGTCCCCTCTGTCGCTGGCTGAACTGTGATCTGATAGCAGGTATAAAATTATCCTAGCAGCAAAGCCCATTGTGTTCATAAAGCATGTAGAGAGCATAAATTCCAGCAGTGCATAAAGAACAGTAGGAGTTGATAGCACACTATTCACTTTTAAATAATCATTGCACACCCATAGGCTACGGAGGGTCAGATTCACTTGGGTAAATGCTTGTATAAAGCAAAGCTGTGCATATCTACCTAGACGTAAGTCTGGTTGAGTTTGATGGAACTTGCTCCCATGTAAGTGTGTGGGGGATTGCAGCCTTAATATGATTTGTAGCCAATTAGTGAGACCACCTATCAGGAGATAGCAAGCGTGGAGTGCATGAAGACTAGGGAAGGGCCCTAGTAGAGTGAAAGAGCATCTGCTCTATGTGCAGAAGACCCCAGATTTAATCCCCAGCATCTCCAGGTAGGAGTGGGGAAGACCCCTGTCTGAAACCCTGGAGAGCCACCGCCAATCAGTGTAAACCATAGTGAGCTAGATGGACTAATGGTCTGGTTTAATGTAAGGCATCTGTTCCTGTGATTTCATTTTTCACTTTAATTCATTTGGTCGGGATTACAGTTATTATTTTATTATTATTTATTAAATCTGTATGCCACTCTTCATCTGTAGATCTCAGGGCAGTTCAAAACATAAAAATACAGGATAAAAAGACAAAATACATAATAAAAAAGAAAAGCCCCAAAACCAAAAAAACAACAACCCATCCCTCCCACAAAAACAGTTTTATGTACAGTATTTTAAATTTCTTCCCTGTAACTGCTCATACAGACGGGTTTTGCCTTCCTGCCCTAAGTAGAAATTCTCAAAACCATTTTTGTTAGGTTATGGGCCTCCTCTTGTCTCAAAGTCTTGGACCTTTGTCTACTGCATTGGGCTAAGCTGGCTTTGCTGGCAGAAGACTCTTCCATTTTAGATTTCTTTAGTGAGAGCAGTGCAGTCATGTTTGTATACACACAGACCCATTTTGTGGCTTCCAATTGCCCTTTATACTTTGTATTGGTATGTGTATTGGCGTGCTCTGGTTCATGGGGTCACAAAGAGTCGGACACGACTAAACGACTAAACAACAACATTGGTATGTGTACCCAGTGTTTAGGAAGGAAGGAGAGGGATTGTGACAGCTTTTCCTCGCAGTACTTTGTGTTTCTTCCTGTCATTAAATGTCTCTCTTATCTATCCCAAGGCACAGATTATTTGATGAATATACATTTTTAAACTTTGCCTGCCTGAGTAATTAACGCTACCTATTTTGCTCAGCATAGAATTCTTTTGTTTTGTTTTTGTCATGACTTCAAGCCTGGCACCTCAGGTGACAATTTACTTCACATTGCATTGCTTCCAGACATGACTGTCTGCCATGCTAATATTTCTTCAAGTCAGTGATACTGTTATTACCATTGATGGTGTTACATTTTGACAGTACTATGGTGGTTTTTCTGCAACAAGGCTTGCTTGCTGATCCATAGTAAGAACTTGATTGCCTTTGAGCATATTTTTATTCTGTTTTATTGCTTACTTCCTTGGGCTAACCCACTACTAGAATGTAAGGGAGATAAGGCTGTAAGTTCTCAATGAAGCAGATAATTTTTGCCGCACTAGTCTCCTTATGTGAATTAGAAACAGTAGTGGTTATGTTGTTCCACAGCTGCTAGAGGCTTCTTGGTCAACATGACAGGGGCCATTGTGCAGATTCATAGTGACATGATAAGGACAAGTCCTCAAGTTTGGTGGCCATATTGAAAACATTTGGGACAGTTCCTAGCTAATGAAAACTTGCAGTTATAGAAAGTTCCACAAACAGAAGTGGTGATTTTCACAGATTCCTCCTTTCCCCATGCAGTGTCATGGCACCCTATGAAAATCTGGATTCCTATGGAACAGTGAAGAGGTTGATACCAGGGGCTACAGCAGGAAGGGGGAAATTGGCAAAAATTGCTTTCCCCATCCTAAATGGAATAATTCCTTTCAAGTGCAGTAGGGTTCCATTAGATCTGACCTGCTGCATCTCTCTTTCTTGCTTTGTTGACAATTTAATAAATATGATGGGCTAGTAGAATCATACTTCCATTCAGTGTTTCAAAGGATGAGATGCTACCAGTCTCCTAAGGGCATCTTGTGAATGATGAAGAAACTAAACATGTAGGTTTTGAACCAGATATAGAACAGTGCCATTCAGTAGTATATTTGTTTTGCAGGATTTGCTAATAAAACATGACAGGAAGGCATTATCAGTATCTCTGAGCCCGTAGAAGAGCAATTATACCCAAGGGCCAAGTTGAGTTCAACATACAAACACACCTGTCTATAAATCTAAAGGAATACTTCTGTATCTTTACTTTATGTCTGCTTCCTGCCATGCATGTAGACATTATTCCTTAGTAGTAGTAGTAGTAGTAATAATAATAATTACTACCAAAAAAATATTAAAATCCTCTAATACATCAAACATTAAAAGCTTCCCTAAATAGGGCTGCCTTCAGATAGCTATAATAGATAACACATACATTCTGCAATCATGTTCCTGTATCTGTTTATGCTATATTTACATGGGGAATGGTACATTCTGTGAATGAAGGCCATAAATGGCCTGAGTTCAGTATATCCTGAGCAGTTATCCTCCTTATGAAAAACTGGCAACCTTCTAGACCAGCTTTTCTCAACCTGTGGGTCCCCAGATGTTGTTGAAGTACAACTCCCATCACCCCTAGCTAGCAAGGGATGATGGGAGTTGTAGTCCAACTACATCTGGGGACCCACAGGTTGAGAACCGCTGTTCCAGACCTACTGAAAGGCATGTGCTTCAGGTCCTGTTATTCCACCCTCTGCCAAAAACCAGATAACACAAAATAAGAGCTGTCTCTGTCAAAGTACAAGCCCCATGCCACATGCTGCCCAGAGAAACCTGATGGTGTCACTCAGTATTAACCTTCTAGAGGCAAGAGAAGAGTTAATTTGATTTGCCTAGAATCCTGGTATTGTATCCAGCTTAATCATTGACAGCATGGAATGCCTTCCATGAGTGCAATGGAAGCACCCTCTCACTTCCCCCAAACCCATTCTGGAGGGTTAGCCAAACCTCCATGGCAGATCTGGGGGGTGCTTGGGAGGAGTTCCATTGTGCTCAAAGAAGTTGCAGGTGGTTGGACTAGATGACCCTTGGGTCCCTTCCAACTCTAAGATTCTATTATTCTAAGCTGTGCCTCACACACAATGATTTTCTTGGATACAACTCCTGATTATTATTATTTACTAATTTAACTAATGATAGGGTTTTCTGATGCAATATTTAGTATATATTTTTGATATACTCATTTCTGTCTGTTACCTTAATTTTAGCTCCAAAAAAAGTGTTACTGAAATTTTAATAAGAAAGCCACTGCAATGGTTGAGATTTGTAACACACACACACACACCCCGATGCATCCTAATGGCTGTGTGGGGTTTCTGTGCTTTCTGGATATGGCTGGCACCGTTAGTCTCTTTTCAAAATGGAAGTCTACTTTAAATAGTTCGTTTCCTCCAGCTGTGGCTCTTTCTGAACAATGAATTGGAACCACATAGCACTTTACAGGCCTTAAGTGTAATAGTACTTCATCAGGATATCATACTAGGCTGCCACAGATGTATTGCCCTTGTAAGCTTTGCCGTGGACTTCCTATAAAGAGGTGGAGAACCATACATTGGCATTTATCTTATCCTGTATGTTATTTATGGCCTTGTAAAGGTAAGAAAAATGGATGTTGCTGCAGACTTTGGGATGGCTTTCTGTACTGCTTATACAGTGCCTTTAGAATTTGTTGGTATGACTGAAATACAGATGATGAAAATAGCAGGTCAGATAAGAGATTTCAAACAGTATTATACCCATCCTCGAAACCTTTATTGCATTAACTGTTTAGTCCATGAAACCAACCTACATAACTAACCTAACACATTTTGTGCAGAATATCAATAATTCCTCTTAATAATAGTGATAATTAAATAACTGACAGCTTTGCATCCTTTAATTGCAAATATATAATTGAATGGTTTCCTCGCAAAACGTTAGCTTGATTTTTCAGCAGATCTTTTTCCTCCCAAGACTGCTCCCTCTCTGTTTTCATGTTCCACATCAACCTCCTTCAGTGTTGTAATGCATGATGCTCTGCTTCAGTACATGCTTGAGGCAGATTTGATATCGTCTGTGGGACAAAATACCGTATTTTTTGCACCATAACACTCACTTTTTTCCTCCTAGAAAGTAAGGGGAAATGTCTGTGCGTGTTATGGAGGGAATGCCTACGGGTGGCATGCCTACGGATTTTCCTCCTCTAAAAACTACATGTGTGTTATGGTCAGGTGCGTGTTATAGAGTGAAAAATATGGCACTTTAGAACTCTGTTGTTCTAGTGCATTTTATGTTATAAATTACAGAACTGAAATTGAGGGCACAAGTAATTTCTCAGTGTGGCAGAGCTGAAACCTTCCAGACATCAAGCCCTGTTCTTTGGGCTAGTAGATGAAAACTTGGTTCCAGAGAAGTTCAAGGATGGATATGTGTATCCATGTTGCCATCCACTTACAGCCCTGCCACCATAAAGGGTGCTGCTCCAGGCTCTCTGCAGCACTAGAAGCAACCTCATTCTTCTTTGGATCCTAGACACAATCAGTTTTGTTTGAGCAGTTACGGTATGCCCTGCCTATCTGTAATAAAATATGGCTTTCTGTATTATTTATGCAGTCCAACAGGTTCTGTAAAAATAAATAAAAATAATAATTCTGGATTGGATCGAGATTAAATCTACTCCCACAGAAATCAGTGTGACTTAGGTTAGTCATGACTATCTGGTTCCATTGATTTCAGTGATACTAAAGCATTACTTACTGAGTTTTCACCCAACCCTCTCTTATAGATATTTACTAATGGAGATCTGTGGTAGCTGTGAGATTTTCCTATACAGCTTATGTTGAAGAAAAGTGTGACATTGCAGGCAGAACCCTTTTTATTTCAAACTTTGAATAGTGCTCTTTCATGCCATCTATCTTTTTCTTTTTTTTAAAAAAAGGTTATTTTTCCTTCACAAATTTAAGAAAATATATTCAAGTGCAGACAGAAACCTAATTCATTATTCTGTCACTTTGTGAGTCTAATGGAGCAAGAGCAGCTGTTAAGAGCCTCTGAATACCTGAGATTTAACTCTTCAGAGTAATATGGAGACAATATCAGGGACCAACATACACAGTGTACATAATGCAAAATTAATTGGAAAATAGATGGTCTGAAAGTTAAACACACTCTTGTGGCCTGTAAACATTTGTTCTGTAGCTAAAATAACAGCACTATATTAAACTAAAAGAATATTTGCTTCTAGCACTTAAGTGAAACAAATTCATTAACCACCATTCATTTTGTTTTTAAGCACTGGATTACATGACATTACTTCTGTTCCTATTATTAAACAATGTATCAAGTAAACCTAATGCCAAAATTAAGCCCATGACAAAAAGATGTAAGAAATTGAATTAGCAACTTGAAAATATGTACTTGGAATTGAATTGCTCGAAGCCAATTTATGTTAGTCCCTATGGTGGTCTGCTAGAGAAATATATTGGTGCTAGCAAACATTTTCAAAAGAAAGTTATCACTGATATTTCAGAACCCTGAATAGTATTCAGAAGACCTGCCAATCTTCTCATTGTGTGCTCATCTGGTCTTCTAAGTTCAGTTGCAAAATTAAGGAATGCATTTTTCTGATTTTCATTAATCTAGTTTTAGAACCCATATTTCTTATCTTAAGCTGAATTATTTACCCACAAAGTTACCACTTTCCTTCCTTCATCCTTTTTTTTAGTGGTCAGGGTAGGACTTAAGTAGAGCATATATCAGAGATTTAACTGAAAGGAGAATGTGATGCTAACATCCATTACCAAGATGAAGGTCTACCAGGCTTGCATGTTGAGAATGCTGCTTTATGGAAGTGAGTCCTGGGCAACTTACGACCACCTTCCACATGCAGCAGCACAACTAGACACCTTCATCTCCTTCAGCTGCAACAAAATATGTCTGTCCCGCATCAGTCTCTACAGCCACAGCAGTCGCTGCAACCTTCCAACAGCTTGATCTCACCCCCAAAGGCAAACTCCTCCATTGTTTCCTGAGACGAATGGATGGATGTCAACAGAACTGAGAGGACAGACAGGAAAGGGCGGCTTTCTATGTTGTATAGAATGAAGCAACATGTCTTGACAATAGATTGAATATAGGTGCAAAGGAAAAGGATGATTAAAAATAAAGCCAAGGCTTTGTTCTGGGACAATAGAGTGGATGATGATGCTATCATCAGAGATGAGGAGTAATTGAGGAGAGGCAGGTTTAGGGTCAAATATGAAAAATTCAGGCTCAGGCATAATTGAGTTTGGGGTGATAGACATTCAAATAGAAATATCAGAGAATGTTGGAGACCTGAGACTGTATGAAGGGGGAAAGGACCAAGGTAGAGTGTTATTTCCAGCCTCCCTCCCTCAGCTGGAGTCCTCATAACGCTACCCTGACTCCACACGGGAACTTCAGTTGATTTCTAAAGGTAAATTCACAACCATTTAGGTCAGAGCTTTCCAAACTGTGCCATGACATGTGTGTTGGCTGCAGTGTGTAAGTGTGTCATGCAAACACCCCCCCCCCACTCCTCCCAGGGCTGGAATGGGTTAATTTAACCTCCAGTTTGCTGCTTGTTGTTGTTGTTTAGTCGTTTAGTTGTGTCCGACGCTTCGTGACCCCATGGACGAGAGCACGCCAGACACTCCTGTCTTCCACTGCCTCCTGCAGTTTGGTCAAACTCATGCTGGTAGCTTGGAGAACACTAGTAAAACTGAATTACTGTGTTGTGAAATGATGCATGTCTAAAAAGTGTGTCACCAACATGAAAAGTTTAGAAAGCTCTGGTAGGTTGTAGTTTTGTGATCAAACCACAGTGAATGGGTTCCTCCAACTGATGATAGTTTTTGTGAGTGCTTCAACCAAAATAAGGGTATGAACTTAAATGGAAATGGGCCTAGTACTAAGTAGCTGATATGGTTCCATTCTATGATATTGTAATTTCAATGTTACCCACAAAGCGGTGTCAGTATGCAATTCTCAACTGGTTCAATGGGTCTTGTACCCACAAGCCCTTGTCAGATGAATGGAGGCTGTGTATTACAGTAGGCACTGCCCTCTAATCTGTTGGGTTCAACTGGGATGTTCTGTTGCAGAATAGCACATTGTCAATAAAACATTTGACTATTTTAAGATGTAATATCTGAATACTTGTTTTCTTTTTCTTTTCTTTTTTGCTCCATGTTTTCATCATAAACTAAAAGCTGGGTGAAATGTTTGCTACTTCAAGGGTTTGGAATGAACACAGATCCAAAGGGGAGGGAGACCTTTTGCCACTCTTGATTTTGCAGTGTGCGAAAGCAGGCATGCTAGCAAGAAGTCAAAAGGAGATGATTATCCAGCTTGCCCAGAGGGTTATGTGCAATGGGAAAACAAAATCGAGAAACTTTGCTACTGTTCTGAAAAAGATGAAAATTAAAAAACAGTTACTAGCCAGGGGCCAAATGTAGCTCTAAACCATAATTTAAAACATTTTTCCCCATTCAATTTTCTCCTTTAAGGATCTTAATTTCCTTGGAGTGCAATGAAACACTGCTAGATTTCAAGTTCATTTGGGAGAAAAGGTGAAAAAGGGTGGGTGTTTTTCACTGAAGCAACAAAATGCGGAACTGCTCTAATAAGAAAGCTTTTAAGATGGTGGGATGCAATCTAATAATGTACCAAAACACACATTTTAAAGGGTGGAAAGGTTAGTAGAATTCATTCAGTCTTGTCTTGCCTTTTCTAAAAGGGAGAGGGGTGTTAAAGGCTATCAGTTCATTGCTGACTCACATTTGCTTGAGAAGAATTGGAAAGCATATATTCACTAAGAAATTGCTCTGGACCAATTTGCATGTAGGAAATGTATTGTAGGGCTTAAGCATAATGAAATGCTGGTTGTTTTTGTTCCTAGTTTGGTTTTGCATTTTCACACATCTGAAGAAATGAGCTCCAGCTCCAGAGACATTTATACTAATATTAAGTGTATAATTATTTAATGTAAGGCAATGCTCTTTGTAGGATTTGCTTATGGAGACCAACATAGCTACACATGTGGAATGTTATTTTGATAAACTGAACATTTCACATACATTCAAGTTCTCTCCTGGACCAACTTACAATTGGCAGGCCTTACTATAGGCTGCTAAAAATGTTTAAGAGATGATGAAGGGCCAATTTTCCTGGCATGGCTTCTCCCATCACAGTGCTGCAGTGAAATGATTCCTCCTTCCGTACTGCTGAGTCTTGTCTTGGTGCCATTCAGGGTCTGGACTTCACAGTACTACAAAGAACTAGTGGGCTTCCTAAATATAAATTTGTCTCCATAGAGAAGCAGTTGTAAACATCGGGGACTTTGCCATGATAAGCTTTTCTGAGTAGAACTTAAAAACATGACAGGCAGATTTTGGAATCCTAACAGTAAACATATAACAAACATATTTTAAAACAGCGAAGGAAACCTAGATTTAACACTATGAGCTGAAACTAACATTTTATCATGTCTCTTTTCTTGCAAATATGTTGAACATTTTGTAATGCAGAGGCAGAGTGGAACTAAAACTGAATTTGAGGTCCATGTTGAATTTTTTTCTCTTCCCTGGCAAAGCATCCTATTTTTGAAAATGATTTATTATGATCTATTTAGTCCACTTTTTAAAAAAAAAAAAGGAAAAAGAGTAAAAACCCTCCACACAATAACATTCTTAGGATTATAGTGAGATTTGCTTCAGGGAAAGAATAATACATATTTTCCCTGAACTACTAACATTTTCAAGTTCTCTCTCTTTCCCCCTCTTTCAGTGCAGTGTTAAAGTTGTTGGCAGGTAAAGAATTGCCGGGAGGTGAACTGACATTATAAATGTCAGAGGTCAGCACAGGTGTAGAAGGAAAAAGAAGCTGCTGAAAAATCAAGCTTACCTTTTGTGGGGAAACCTTCCAATTATATCTTTGTTGAAAGTAACAGTCCAGTTTCTAGACTACTTATGGCTTCAGCACTAAAAATAATAAAAGAAATTTGAAAAGGTTATACATGTGGCCAAAAAATACATTATTCCTTGCCTGAAGGGAACACAGCCATCTTTTGAAAATACATTTTTTTTACCATTCTAGCTTTATAAGGGGGATTGTGTTCTATGAATTTTATCTCTTTGTATCTCTTCATGCTTTGAGAATAACAAAAAATGAAGCCCCAGGCTTTAGTCACAAGCCAGGCAGTGTCACAAGGTGACACTCATTAAACAAATTCTCTGTGAAATGATGCTTGTTGCAAATTCTGCTAAAGAAGCAGCACAGAAATAGAATTGCAGAGCTTTGGGTGGAAATGGAGTGCATAGAAGGTACATTTTAAAATGCATTGCAACCTGAAAGCTGCAAATCCAACTTTCCTTCTCTAAACCTTGATTTTGTGGGTGAGGAAAAGGTTTAAATAATATCATACCTTCTTCCTGTCATGCAAAGAAATACCTTATCTCAGATTGAGCCAGAGGAAATGTCTTATAATATTAGACTGTATTTCAATTTCTAGCACATCCAGTCATTCCTACAATTAATTAGCCTTTTAACAAGATATTCAAGCTGTTTCCCATGTAAGCAAGGCTAGGCAGTTGAGTATTGTGTTTGCTAGTTGGGCAGCTTTTGTAGAAAAATAATGCATTTGGTATTGTGAATACAAAAATACAATATTGTTTGAAATACAATGCTTTCTCTTTAATGTATGTACTTTAGTTGTCCTGATTAGCAGGGCTCCACAGTTTTTACTTGCAGTGGCATGTGTTCAGTCGCTTTCTGGAGAGGGTGATGAGCCCTGGACTACCAATCCTGGAGGTGTGGGGTAGAGAGGACTGCTAATGTGATCCATAGAAACACAAGAAGCTGCCTTACACCAAGTCAAACTACAGTGGTACCTCGGGTTAAGGACTTAATTCATTATGGAGGTCCGTTCTTAACCTGAAACTCTTCTTAACCTGAAGCACCACTTTAGCTAATGGGGCCTCCTGCTGCTGCCGCGCCGCAGGAGCCCGATTTGTGTTCTTATCCTGAAGCAAAGTTCTTAACCTGAAGCACTATTTCTGGGTTAGCGGAGTCTGTAACCTGAAGCGTATGTAACCCGAGGTACCACTGTATCTGGTCTTTCTATTCCAAATAATAGTGGATTCATCCCCAAAGTTGAAGGAACGCATGCAATTTGGGGTTTCATTCTGCCTCAGGGTAGGGGTACAGACGTGTAGCATCTTTGCTCTCACCTGCCAGATACTTCAACAACCTAGCAAGTATAGAAACACAACATAGCTCCAGACTCTCCCTTTCCAGCTCTGAGTGAAAGGTGGGACAAGGGCTTCGTTTTTGCTTTGCATGAAATCTACACCCTTTTCACCAGCTCCAAGTTGGGAGCTGGGAAAGGGAGTGTGGGATTGTCTCTGGTCTCACGCGGTCTTTTAGAGGTGAGGTCAGAGACAAGAGCCCATACCTTTGGAGAGAAATGCATGGTTTTGGTAACCACAAGTTTTGAGTTGACTAATCCCTTCTGATTCAGACAGTTATTTTTAGCGACATTCAGATCTTTTCTAGGGAAGTGTAACCAATGCTATTGTATTTGTTTCCAGGGGCTGTATAGCAGGGAAAGTAGCAGCTCATGGGGAAATATTAGATATTGTAATGCACCTTATATATAACTTGTTGAATTTGCAGGGACTTCTGTTACCATGTAAGGGATTGCTACCTTATTTGTTGACCACTACACAACAATCTGTAGTTCAGAGATGGAAATCCTTGGAAGATCTAGACTTACCTGCTTGGCATAGAAATGTTTGAAATACTGCATTCTTGGGGGGGAAACACACACAACCTACCAGGGGAAAAGGAACCACAGACCTTTTATGCCATCTGGAGGAACTTTATTTTATATGCATCTAATAACAATATACATGATTATTTTTGTTCTGTTTCCTGTAAGAAAATTTTGGGCGGGAGGGATATTATTTATACATTCCATTTAATAAATATTTAGATAATAATAATTGAACAGCTGTTCATTTGCCAAGCACATTTGCTGGCCAAAAATCATCACTTATCATAACTGATTCAAAGTCTATAGTGGTAGAGAACAAGTTTTCCCTATGCTTCCAAAATTCTTTTTTACTTAGTTTATCACTGCAGCTGATGTAGCATCAGTTCACTGATGCTCTACTAACTGTATGTTGCATAGAAACTATCTATGTCATACCAGCCTTGGGAGCCCAATGTGCTTTACTGTGCTGTCTTACCACCACAGCAGAGCATAGGATATGCCTGTCAATAAGAGCATGTGTAGCCAGAGCATTAAGGACAAATAGCATGGATGTTATCTTCCCTGGAACTTCACTGCCATCTAGTGATACCGTAAGAAAATTGTGCTTTGTTTTACAGATCAGCATCTTCATGACTCACTTGTCTAACTATGGGAATGACCGCTTGGGTTTGTACACCTTTGTCAATCTGGCTAATTTTGTTCAGAGTTGGACTAACCTGAAGCTGCAGACACTACCTCCAATTCAGTTGGCTCACAAGTACTTTGAACTCTTCCCTGAGCAAAAGGACCCTCTTTGGCAGGTAAGATTGCAAAAGAAACATGCTATGAGGGATAGAACGGACAGCTTGCTTAATCTTCTGTGCAGTCTGATAGTCTTTTTTAGCCCTACCTGTAGATCCCAGGGATTGAACATGCAGTGTAAAAATCATATACCGCATATATAAAACTGCTTTCTACCCTTAATGTCAGATTACTAATCTGAATCTAACTAAGCAAAGCTTTTGATTGCTAACTGAATGTTATAAAATCAGTATCACTTTTATCATTACTCTCCCCCCCCCCCTCTTTCTAGATCTCTGCTTCTTAAAAACCATATAAAAACAAAGTATTTTACACAACCTAGCAACATATCTAATTTGGAGATTTTTCTCCCCTTTTTAATCCAATGGTGCCAGTGTGGTGTAGTGGTTAAGAGTGGTAGACTCGTAATCTGGTGAACCGGGTTCGCGTCTCCACTCCTCCACATGCAGCTGCTGGGTGACCTTGGGCTAGTCACACCTCTGAAGTCTCTCAGCCCCACTCACCTCACAGAGTGTTTGTTGTGGGGGAGGAAGGGAAAGGAGAATGTTAGCCGCTTTGAGACTCCTTAGAGTAGTGATAAAGCGGGATATCACATCCAAACTCTTGTTGTTTAGTCTTAGTTGTCTTCGACTCTCTGTGACCCCATGAACCAGAGCATGCCTTGGAAACTCTCACTTTCTTCTCAAAGCTTCTCCTTTTTATGTCCATTGAGTTTTCTTGGCAAAATACTGGAGTTGTTTGCCAGTTCCTTCTCCAGGTGGATCACATTTAGTCTAAACTCTTGGCTCTGACCTGTCCGTCTTGGGTGGCCCTGCACGGCATAGTTCAGAGCTTCTTGGAGTTATTCAAGCCCCTTTGCCACGACAAGGCAGTGATCCATGATGGGGAATGGTGCCTTATGTTTGCCTAAATCCTTATGTTGAAGTTTGAATCATCCTGTGATGTCAGGTTATTGACAAGTGGGTGTCCCCATCCACTTTCCAAAAATGGCCCACATGGTGGTACCAGATATTATTAATAGAATAAATATAAACTATTTTAGCATTGATACTAGATAAACATAAATTAAGGCTGCAATCCTATACACACTTACTTGGGAATAAGCCTCTTTGCACTCAATGCTGATTGCATAGGACTGTGCTATTAGATCATAATAAGGAAACGTGATTCCTAGCAGTAATACTTATTTTATATTCATCATTCAAAAATTAAAGTTAAAAATTAATTTTAATGCTTAGAAATTAAAATTTATCTTGCAACATAATATGTAAACTAGACAATTTAGCTACTGTTGACTAGTAGCAATAATGATGATGATGATGATGATGATGATGATGAAAGATTGCTTTTTCCTTAACTTAGAATCCTTGTGATGACAAGCGACACAGAGATATCTGGTCAAAAGAAAAAACCTGTGATCGGTTACCAAAATTCCTGGTTATTGGACCCCAGAAAACTGGTAAGGGCTTATTGAATTGGCTTGGTAGAAGAAAATATTAGCTAGGAGAAACAATGATGAACTCAGGCTTATCTACACTGCAGCTTCTATGAACCAACAGAGCACAAGGCTGTTCTGTTTGATTCATAAACCCTGCCCCAACATTACAACTGTCTACTCCAAAATGGCTGTTAAATTATAAGTGACTGTATAAAACAAAAAATATTTATGTAGAGTTGTGTTCTTCCACACGTAACCCAAATACCAGCGTACACCAATTTTTTATACTTGTTTAGTTTGAGCAGGAACATTTGCTTTCCTTTATTTTTATTATTGGCATTCAGTTGCATTTGAACATTTACTGTATTTGTTATTAATTGATGTTTCAACAATTGAGTTTGTTTTATGATTGCTCTAAAGTGTTACAATGTTAATATAATCAAACTGAGTTACTTGCTGGATTGTCATGTTATGTTTTGAATTTTTCATATTTGATTGCTATTGTAATGATTTATTGATTTGCATTTTTGTTCTATTGTGAGCTACTTTGAGCACATTTTTTAATGGAAAAGTGGTATATAAATTTAAATAAAACACTAAAGTAGTGCATCTTCTGCAATGTAAGTGAATGAAATCTCAGGTGTTCTCAGTATAGATACAGCTACTGCTTAAATAAATTTCAATTCAGCATTGATCCAAGAAAACTTTTTAAAGACAAGTACTTTTTTTTCATTGAAAAAAGTTTTGCATGCATATTATACATGTTTTTAAAAGTTCATTGCTGGTATAATTGCGGATGATTATCACAAAATACAAATGTTGTATAAAATTAGGATCCAGTCTTGTCTCAACTCTTGGATTTTTATTCTCTTTGCAGGTACAACAGCTTTGTATTTGTTCCTGATTATGCATCCATCCATCATTAGTAACTCCCCCAGCCCCAAAACCTTTGAGGAGGTACAGTTCTTTAATAGAAATAACTACCACAGGGGGATTGATTGGTAAGATGGGTTACTAGTATAAATCTCAAAATTTCTATACTGTGCACAATACAAAAATGGCATTACCAATGTGAGGTTGTTTATGCAGACTAAAATAACTTTTACTATTCTAAAAATTAAGTGTGTGCAAATAATGTAGCATCAATTACAAATACAATAAATGCCATCTGTGATTTCTTCCCTTATTTTACCACAGCTCTTGGAAAATACTGGCATATTTCAAACAATTAAATACTTCTGATTATACAAAGAAAGAGAAGTTTAATTACAATTTGTCACATTATGTAATTTAATGGAAATGGAATATTATCTAGCAGCTACAATTCTGAGTCTACCTAAAAGACAATATAAACCACAACATTCTATTCTTTACTAAGGTAGCAAGTAGCAATTTAAAAAGAGCCACTGCTGTGTTTCTTACATGTCTCTTTAGAGGTTTCTGTTCACTTTCATAAAAGCTGGTCTTCCTAAACATGCTGCTGCATATGGCTAAAACAGTAGTCGAAATGTAGTGGCATGCCAGCCCACATATTTCCAGGTGGATCTATAACCATCCCACACATTTTTAGGGGAACATAGTTGAGTCTGGCTTAACCATTCCACTTTTCTCCCTCTTTGAAACCATCTGACTTCCCTTTACCTCCAGCTTCAGGCACAGCGTTAAACAGCCAGCTGGGGAATAGCCAGTTTAGCAGTAATTTTAGACGTCTTTGTGTTTTACTCCTCACATGTGCAAGAGGGAAATTCTGTAGGACATTTTCATTTTAACGTCTCATTAAAATGAATGGGTTCTCTGTAAAAGTAGTCCTTTTCTTGGCATAAATGAACTTCCTCTTGGATTGTGTCCATTGTCTTGTACTTAACCATAATATTATATTATTCCATTCTATTCTAATATATTAATATTATTCTACTTAACCATAATGTTCTAATTACCCCTAATGTTAACAGTGAGGGAAGGTTTGTTGATACCATGTAGAGAGTAGTGAGAAAATAATCCTTGAAGAGAGGGCCCCAGTCTTGCATCAGGATATTTTGCCTGATGGACCAATCCCAGAAAAGATCCGCTCTAGCGGGTTTTCTCATGGAACTCTGTTCTCACACATTGATGCTGGTTCTATGAGAGTAGTCTACTTTCTTAGAATGACAAATGTCATATTGGTTTTATTTTTGCAACAGATTTTTATTATTAAGTCCAACAGGTGGTTTGTGGTTAATAAATATCACATGTTTATTTGGTTAGTCAACTAAAATGCTTGCTGCTGACTGACTCACACACAGTTTGTTCAGATTCTTCCATTTTTGTAAATCTGATCATCATATGAACTGCAACAACTAAGAACAGCCTCCATGAAGCACTTCTGTTGATAGTATTATACAGTGTTGTTAAGGAGAAAATAAGATACATTACTGGGGGAAAAGGAAACAAAATGTTGAAATTTCTCAAATGTTGTTTCCCTGGACAGACTGTCTTCATGGACTCTAACATTTAGCAAAGCTAGTTATAGGGACAACATATAGCATTGTCTGTGAATCAATATGCTCACAGAGCTGAAAGCAGACATGGAAGGTAGTTGTATTGATTCACAGGCAGTTGTATATGCTTTTCACTCTAACTAGGTTTGTGAGATGTCAGAACTCATAGCAGTCTTGTTTTTCTACCACAAAAGCCTGAATCAAAGGCCACTGACAGAATGGCTGCAGCTTCTGGCCAGATCACATCAACAAATGTTCCTGCTCCAAAACCTCGGTAAAATGTGATTCCAGGTGTGTGTGGTTGGAAAGTTTCTAAACTTCTCATTTATCTAATTAGGAAATACCATTTAGAAGACAAGTGCAAACATTTGGTTGCTTCTATTTGACAATGACACCTAGGATTGGTTTAACATATTACAAAATATAACAGATAAAGCTTGTCTTTGAATTTTTTTAATGTGCTCAAAATAAGTTCCTTTCTGCATAATGCTTGCAACTTCTAAACTGTTCTAAGGAACATACTCTTTTTCTGTAGGTATATGGAATTCTTTCCTGCACCTTCAAACATTACTACAGACTTCCTTTTTGAGAAGAGTGCTAACTATTTCCATTCTGAAGAAGCCCCAAAACGAGCAGCTTCTTTGATTCCCAAGGCAAAAATCATCACCATTCTCATTGATCCATCAGATCGAGCATACTCCTGGTATCAGGTAGAAGATTTAAGAATTAATGCAGGTTCTAGATTAATATATGATAAAGAATTTTGGGTTGCTTGTTTTAGCATATGCACCTCTATTTTATTTTGAAGGACAAAGCATTATTTGAATTAAGCCTTTCTTAGCAAGTCACCACACAATCCTAGGTATGACTACTCATAAATAAGCCCTATTTATTTCAGTGTGTTTATTCCTAGGTAAATGGGATTAAGATTTCAGCATCACTTCTTAATCTATAAATTTGGTTTGGATTGGACTGCTGGTAAAGACTGGTGATCCATTCCTTTAATTCTCATAAGTTTATTATAGTATACTTTTCTATTATGATATTATTTTCCCTTATAGCTAGTTTCTTAGTTTTCTTTCTTAGAATTCAATACTGTCCTAGAAATTTAGAAAGCTGCCTTGTATTAAATCAGATTATTGGTCCATCTAGCTCTTCAGGGTCTCAGAACAGTGCCTTTACTAATCCTACTTGAAGATTCCAGGGACTGAGCTTTGGTGTGGTGTGACAAGCAGCAACAGACTGCTTCAGCTGAAGATTGGATGTGTCCTACAAGAGTCAATGGATGTCTCTGGCCTGCCTGTCCCTCAAACTTCTATTGCCTTATAACTAATTGTATAGACAACTGCTCAAGTTTTCTAGCTGCTAAGCTTATTAACAATAATAGTCCAAGGAACAGAGTGATCTGACTGTCATTGGCATAGGCAGTCACCGGTATAGTCATACTACACACTGTTTCTCATTGCTGAGATGGTGTTTTTAAAATATTTTATTTTTATCATTAATAAGAATAACATTACTACTGCTAAACCTATATTCAAGTCCCTGGGTAAAGGACCAATTGTACCCTCCTAGAACCCAAATATGGTCATTTCTCAACAAAGTAGCTCACCAAATGGGTTAGATCTAAAAGCAATCAAGGAAAGATGTTAGTGTTAGCTTCTTCCCACTTTTACATGGGAAATTAAAGTGAGGGGCAGGTAATTAACAACAAAAATTATATTGATTATTCTGTGCATACCCTATTAGTGTTTTACCCAAAGTAATCAACAATGTATCCTTACTGGAATTAGTTTATCATATATTTCATCTGTCCAGTTTCTATAAAATTCACAATTTAGCATTGTCAAGCAGTTAAAATTAAAGAAGTATCCTTTTAAGAGTTGAAGCTGGCCTTTCTGCTTTCCATTTGCATTACTTCAATATTTTCCCCTCCAGCACCAGCGATCACACAAAGACCCTGCAGCTCTAAAGTTTACCTTCTATCAAGTGATCAGCGCTGGACATCATGCTTCAGCAGAGCTTAAGGCTCTTCAAAAGAAATGTCTAGTACCTGGATGGTATGCTACCCATATAGAAAGATGGCTAACTTACTTTCCACCTTATCAGGTAAATATTTACTCCCTCTCTACTACCTTGTGAAATGTTGATCTTCATGGTAGGCTGTTTCAAAATTTTGGCAACTGTCTGAGCCTTTCTGGGTACTGCAAAATATCCAGGGGCTTCTTCCCTAAAAGTTAGAAGAATAGTTCAACCCATGCATTCATTGGAATGATGTACTTCAGTATTCCCCCCCCCCCTTATTTTAAGGTTCTTTCACTTTCTGTCCTATCTTAAGTCCCACTATGACCTTAGTAGTGACAGGCAGGGCCTGCTAAATGAGGTTTCATGTGATAAGTCAGTCAATCTCTTTGTTGCTGTTGTTTTGCGGTTTCCTGCTAAGATGCTGCCTGATTCGCAGGGTAAGTGGCTCACACGGTCAAACAACTTAAAAATAACCCAGCTGCTTTACCTCCTAGAGTCCCTTGCTCATTCATAGTGGTCCAAGAGGATAACAAGCAATTAAAGAATGGCACACACCCAAAAAACTGTTTCCTGTTCTGCTTCTGAATTTAACTGTCACCAGACTGAATGATATTAAGAAAAAGAAGATATACATATGTTTTATATCTTGCTTTTGTTTTCAAAGCTACATTTGATAGTATGTTTCAGGGCAAATCATAGTTCTAATTTATCTGGGTCAAGATCTTTATTTCTCTACCATCACTAGTATTCCAAGCAGCTTCCAATTTAATATCATTTCAGATTTAATTAGTGGGCCATTTACCTCACTCCTAGATCATTAAAAGTGGTGATAAATATGAATGGATTTATTACTGATCCCCGGGGCACCTCAGTTCCTCCTAAAGACTGAGCTTTGCGTATGTGAAAAAATGTTTGAAGTCTGACATATAATGAATTTTAAATACAGTATTCACAGTTGACTTTTCTACCCCCCCCCCCAGTTACTAATTATTGATGGACAGCAGCTGAGAAATGATCCAGCTATCGTGATGGACGAAGTGCAGAAGTTTCTGGGAGTTACTCCTCATTATAATTACTCAGAAGCCCTAACGTGAGTTAATTCATTGATTTATTTAACACAGTTTGCATAGTATGATAAAAGTAAGAACTGCAATAAGAAGCCAGTTCGGACAATAGTATCTCAGATTAACAAGCCAAGATATGAGTAAGCATTTTTCCTATGCACACAGTCTCTTCACATAAGTTGTAAATAAAGTAGGAAGTCCATAAGTAACCATAGCTTCCCATTTTGTTTGAACTGGGGAGCAACTGGTTGGCACCTTTTGAGTAAGTTTGACTCAGCTTCAAACCATGATTGAAGACAGCCTTGTAAATACACGAGCTGACATGCTATTGTTTTTTGCTAGCCTACCAAGGGGCTAGTGGACTGATTTCATGCTAGCCATAGAGGGAAAGCCTCCTCTTCCATGTGCAGTATATGAAAGCCAACTTCTCTGTCAACAGTTGGCAGAAAGCATTTTTATTAGCTTGCTAATAAAAATGCTTTCTGCCAACTGTGTTGACAGAGAGGGACAAAGCTGAGGAATTGTGACTTTCCTTCCACCTCAGACTGGCAGAGAGGAGATGGAGAAATCCAGCCCTTCTCTCACTAACTCACCGGCATGGAATTCTGTGCACTTGCCACCTACTAATACCTGGTGACTTGCTAAATACCAAGTTGTTTTAGAATTCTGACTTGTTCCAAACTTCCTAGTTCAGAAGAAACAAGAAATTGTGGTTGATTTGAGCCTTTTTAATTTGCTTTAATTTGTTTTACTTACAACCCATGCAAAGGGTCAGCATATACAGGCAGAAAGCTGGCTCACAAAACAAATTGTCTTATTAAGTCAAGACATGATCATCTGAAACAGCTCACTGTTTCTAATTTTAGAAATATGTGGGTTTTTAAAAGCCTCCCCCCCCCCCATTTAATTCCCATGGGTAAATATGTACTCATACATGACCTTATGACATCACGATTTCCTTTCGGGAGTGGAGGTGGGAACAACCCAGCTAATTCACAATAATCCTGTTCACTGTACACAACCACTGGGAAGAAAACTATTTCTGTAAATCTTACTTTAAACATGCATATGGTGAACCACTTTAGAACTGTCAAGACACTAGACAGAAAAAACAAGGACTGTTCTCTATAAATTGGTTCTGCTTTTGAATGGATAAGTGGAACGCCTTTCCACCTCTTTGCTCAGCAGCAGAAGATTCACTATCCATAAGCAGCAAGGACAGAAGCTGCTTTTCTTTTTATTTGATTAGAAAGGCACAACAATGCCAGTGTCAGGGATACAGGACCCACTGTGTATATAATAAATAGTCATGTACACAAACCATTTTGATTCAAACATTTATTCACTTGCCCTTAAAATGAGATTGATAACCTTAGTCTGCTCTTTTGTATGAAATCCCATTGTCTGTTTTCATAAGAAGCTCTCAAAAAAGAATAGTGTTCATTCCCAGACAGTTCTCTATTTAACGCCTCTTAGTCAATTGTGCTGTTCTTTTTTTGTTGAGTATGTGGCAAAAAACCCCAACTTTATCTTCCATGAGATAAAGTCAAGTGCATTGTAAAGACATAATGGATCAAATTCACCCCTAGAGTAATTCTATTGAGCTTTCAGCCTCTTTTACACCATACTGCTTGACCTGGATGCTGTGAATTATTCCCATCTGCATCTAATTCCAGCGCACGCTTTCCTTTCCTGTCTACTCTTGTTTGCGAACAATGATTTGTTAAAAGATTTCTATTTAGGGTTACTTGTTCACTTAAATGATCTGATACAGCTCTCATAAAAGTACACTCTGAATTTATTTAACCTTGGATGTCTTCTTTTCTTTTTCCATTCAGTTTATATAAGCTGGTGAATATTCATCTTTGCTTAAACCACCAGCACCCAATATTTTGGACAAGTGTGTCACATATGAAGTCCAGCATATGACATAGTGCCCCTCTATTGTGCACTACTGTGCCACAATAATCCACCCCGTGCCTTGGGGCAGTGAAAACAGTCGACTTTTAAAAGAACTAAACAAATTCATGGCAGATGCTATTAATTAACTACTAGTCATAATGGCCTTATGTTACTTCGGGTATCATATGCAGTATGTCTCTGAAAATCAGTTATGGGGTACCCAAACATGAGCGCTATTGCACTCATGTCCTGCCTGATGGCTTCCCATAAGCATTTGGCTGGCCACTGTGAGAACAGAACATTGCATTAGATAAGCTTTTGATCTAATCTAGCAAGACTCTTCTTATATTAATGCAAACATTGTCCCTCCCAGAAAACGGGCATGGATGGCACAGGGGGAGTCATCACATGTGCTCCTCACATTGAACCTGGAATTTCTCATATTACTCTCATGGTCTGTGAAGGAAGAACATTGTAATGACTCCCACACTAGAGGTGTTAATGAGGCTCAGTATTCTAAAGAAGGATAGGTAGAAAGAATGAAACAGAACAAATGATATTCATGTTTCTGAGAACTGGTGCACATTAACCTCAGCTATGGCTATGGAATCAATGCAGTTGGTTACCCAAGCTGCAAATACAATAGTTCTGTTTGAATATTCCTGTAATGCATCTTTTGACAGGTAAACTGTCCTTTTTCACACACAAAAGGAAATCCCATAATGCATTTGCAGAGGATCACACAGCACCATATTTGAAAGACTGCACATTATGAAATTTGATCAAAGTCCAATAAACCAATGGATATGTTACCATTATTGTTCCTTCTTCCATGTAAAAGATAATGAGTGCAAAGTGGTGTCACCTTTCTTTGAGGGAGCAGCAAGAAACTGTTTCAGAAGCATGTAGTAGCAGTGGATGAGTCCATGAATGATGCTTCATGTAGGGGTCAACAAATGAACTAGCTCTCAGTTTATGGAAATAAGGCAACAATGCAATATGGCTTGTATTTCACTTTTCTTTTCCACATGCAGAATGATGTTATTCATTGTATCTAAAAGCATTATATGTTTCAGGTTTGATTCACACAAGGGTTTCTGGTGTCAACTCTTAGAAGAAGGAAAAACAAAATGTCTTGGAAAGAGCAAAGGCAGAAAGTACCCTCCAATGGATTCTGAGGTAAACTCTTTATCAGTTGTGCTGTGGATAAGATCCAGCCAAACATAACATACTTCAGTGATTTCAGTAAAAGAAACCTTAAGTTCATACTTAACTCTTCCCTTAAGATGAATGGGACTTAACAACAACTTAGGCTGAATTGTAATATACCCAGTATGCCATTTACTTCATTTGCAATTCATCCATATGGATTGTTGTAAAAATTTGCATATTTTTATTTAGAACTAAGCTTCTCAGCAAAAGCACACAAAAGTTATTGTCATATGCAATGTCTTGATTATTCAGATTTTTGTGTTACTTGAAAAGGAGAATTTTAATTCAATTTATCCTAAATTTAGTTAATTTATTCCTAAATTTCTTAGGAATCTCCTTTATCTCAGGTGCACAAGTCCTGTTTCTCAAATGAAGATATGAACACTTATATGCATGAGGTAGGGACGCAGGTGGCGCTGTGGGTTAAAGCCTCAGCGCCTAGGGCTTGCCGATCGAAAGGTCGGCGGTTCGAATCCCTGCGGCGGGGTGCGCTTCCGCTGCTCGGTCCCAGCACCTGCCAACCTAGCAGTTCGAAAGCACCTCCGGGTGCAAGTAGATAAATAGGGACCGCTTACCAGCGGGAAGGTAAACGGTGTTTCCGTGTGCGGCTCTGGCTCGCCAGAGCAGCGATGTCACGCTGGCCACGTGACCCGGAAGTGTCTCTGGACAGCGCTGGCCCCTGGCCTCTTAAGTGAGATGGGCGCACAACCCCAGAGTCTGTCAAGACTGGCCCGTACGGGCAGGGGTACCTTTACCTTTACCTTTATGCATGAGGTGGAGCTGTGATTGGACTTTAGGATTCAAGCACCAGGGAGGGGCAGAGGATAAGGACCTCAGGATCACAAACACAGAGGAAAATTTGCTCATTAAATGCTTGGCTTAACATCATAGATACAACATTAGGGGTAACTACTCCACATAAATCATCCTAAATGATTCTGTAAAACTACCTCATATTTCAGATCTCAGTCTTGCAGGTTGTTGGAAAAAATGAAGAATGTTTATTTAGTTACAGTATTTATACTTTCCCCTTTAGCCAAAGACTCTGAAAGCAGCTTACAAAAATTGGTTCTAAGACGGTCCGTGTCCTCAGGCTCACAATCTAAAAAGACATGGCACATCAGGGGGGAAAGGAATGAGTGAGAGGGAAGAGGGGAAAACAAGCTCCGTCACAAGTTCTTAAAATTACAGTTCTTAAAGTTACAACCAATGTCAGTGGCAATTCTGATTTCTCCTTGATAGGGCAGCCCATCCCCTAAAGCACTCTTCACCCCAGATCAGATCTCTATCAGTATTGTATGCTGCAGCCCTTAAGAAATTGATGCACTGAAAGATCTTTTATGTGGTATATTTACAAATAATTGGATAAATGTTCACATTTATTCATAAATGATTAAAGTGTGATCAGAGAGGAGTGGGAGACTTTTAGTTTTTATTCACAAACATGGTTTTACAATAAAGCTCATTACCGTGTAGAGAATATCTTACACAATATCACATGGATATTTTATTGACTAAGTAGAATGGCTCTACAAATTCAGGAAAGTCATTGAAACTGTTCCAATACTCTAAAACTAGATTAGGGTCTAGGCAATCAAGCTAGATCCATTACTACTATTTAACCTAGTGATGTGGACAAAAGATTTCTGATTGCTTAGGACAGGAAGCCAATATAGTACACACACACCCCCGAGGTTGGTGAATTACAGTTCCCATCATCCTTTACCTTTGGCCATAACAATTGGGGTTGTTACTGTAGTCAATGACATCTGGACAGCATTACTCAGCTACTCCTGGTTTAGGACTACTAAAATGATCCATGATAAGTGAAGTATACTACCACACATTAAAATTCTTTTTCTTCTATCAGGTGCATACTCAAGATCATTAAATGTGAGTTAGTCTTGAACCACCCTACAGTCACAATCAGGAAAAGTAGGGGAAGGGTGATGCGGGATTAAGATGGTACTCATAGTACAAATATGTTATCCTCTAAAATAGGAGTCAAACATGTGCCCCTCCAAATATTGTTGGGGCAGCATCCAATGAAGGAGTTCAATTTGTACTTCTGGCAGTACAACAGAACTTCCTCTCCCTCTCTTCTCCCCCAAGCTCCATAAATCTGTTCTGGGGGTTCCCCCAACCTTTGGACTCCAACTCCCACAGCCACAGCCAACGTGGCAATGGGCAGGGGCATCTGAAGGACCACAGGCTACCTACCACCTGTCAAGCTCCAGGACCAGCAGTTTGTCCCATCTTAAGAGGTTGTTTTGGAAAGAGGAGGACTCGCTAGCATTAGAGCACTATTGTAGTCTCACGGAGAAGGCATGGGAGCGTTGAATCTCTTTGGTAGCAAATCCCGTAGCCCTTGGGATTCCCTCTCAGAGACTCTAATACTGCCATAAGCTTTTGGAAAAGGTTCTGCAAGTGCAGCTCCAACTGCTGGAAATGGAAGCTGTGTGTGCAGAAAACATTTTTCTGTGTAGTTTCATTAGATGGATTAAATTGTCTGTGCAATTAAGTAATTCAATTGCTGATACTTAGTTCCAAATGTGATTTACAAAAAAAATATGGGTTGAGTTCAGATCAAGATAAAGTAAATTGGAAGACAAAATACTATAGACACTGTAGTATTTCCCCAAATAAAATGTTGGTTTTTGTATCCCTCAGTGCAGGGTTTTTCTGTCAAGCTACTACAGAGATCACAATGTGGAACTCTCAAAGCTTCTACACAAATTGGGACAACCCCTTCCATCATGGCTGAGACAGGAACTACAAAAAGTGAGATAGCATTGGGGAAAATGCTTCTAGAGAGAGCTCTTCTTCAAGTATAATCAGACCTAAAGTCTCTAGTAGCTACAAGAAAGCTGTTGGGAAATCTATCTCTTCAAGAGAACAAAAATGTGAGGCTTGTGCCATATGCTGGCAAGTGGACTGTGAAAGTGAGTGCACTTGTGTCTCTGGAAGTGCATGGCATTTCATTACAATTTCTGGTTTCATGGAGGTTACATAGGGAAGGTCATATGGGCCAGCTCCCACTTATTTCATTGGGGCTGGCACAAGAGAACTTCTAGTGGGTTGTGCCTATAACTTGCTGTGCAAAGGTGGAAATAAAAAGCAACTGGCCTAGGTTTAAAAACAACAATATACAACTGTCCAAAATCAAAATAAATATTTACAATTTTATATATTATATTCATATCAGTTTACGAATATTGTGTCTCATGTCAGTTTTGTAACCCACTGTCTGCCTGCTGAGGTTTCTTATTGTTTGATTACAATGCTGTGTCTTTTTTAAAATGAGAAAATACGTAGCACAAAATGCCAGATGTATTCCCCCTTTGCAATCTGATTCAAAGCACTAAACTAGGTTTTTTTTTAAGTCAGTTTATGTCGTTTAGAAATACAACATAGGTGGGGAATGCATCATAGTATTCAAAGAAATGATACTATGTATTTGAGTTGGCTGGCTGAATCCTTTCACCTCAATTCACTGAACTGGGAGTTGTGGAACCTGTCCCTTCCTGAACAGATGACTGATGGAAGAAGTGCTGCAGATGCTCTGCTTGTAGATCAGCATCAGAAGTGCATGTCCAACCAGGGCTTCTAGATATTTAAGATTTTCCCGAAGTACAGAAGATTCTCCCAAATCAGTCTTACACATTCTATTCACCTTTTACTGCATCAGGGTCTTTGGCCACTGCAGGGAAAAATACTTAGGCATAATTTACAAGGCTTTGGTTGTTTTGCTTGAATGCCACAAACAAAAACCCTTACATTGTTGAAGCAAAGAATTCCAAAATAATTAAATCCAAACTTGTAAAATAATTTTTCAGGTTCACAGGAGTAAAAAAATCATGTCAGAGAAATAATTGTATTTTTTTTAAAAAAAAAACATATCCTTTTTTAGTCAGCCTTTTGCCATTAGCTAAGCTGATTTCCCATCCCAACTTCCCCTCCTCCTGCCTAAAATTGGAAAAGATTCCACTGATTCACTAGTCCTACATCAGACAGAGAAAGTGGCAAGTAGCATACTCATATCTGATTTGCTTTTTTTACATCATTACGTGTTCTACATGCTTTGGATTTCTTAGGTACTATATTATGCATTTCTTTAGTATTTTCAAAATGAACAGATTCACAAGCTATGGAAAGACATTTGGAGGGAATATCTGCAGTTAAGTTAATACAACAAATTAATCAAAATTATTTTTTAAGCAATGAACATTATGCTGCTGGCCTAAAAAAATTATGAACACAGTTAACTTTAAAAACCGATGATGAAATTTCTGAAAGCATGTAGCTCTGATAATTAATATTTTACAACACTATAATGACTAAATGTGTAGCAAAGCTAGAAAATATTATGAACCAAGTTTACTCTATTGATATTTGGCTCAGGGTGCTTTGAAACTAAATGGCTAGATCTCTAACCAAATATATCAAAATATTAAATATAAGACAGTAATTATGCACCATTATTTTCATTACCGTTTACTGGATGTAGCATCACCCAGCCAAGGCTAAGCACTGTTCAGTCCCAATTATTTTAATGGAAAGCTGCTCACATGCTGAAATGTGCTTGGAGCCCCCAATTTAGGAAGCACTACATTGATAAGGAAATCTTTTAAGCCATTAGTCCTACTCCTTACCTTTTTGTTAAGTAAAGCAATAAACTGAGCGCAAATGGCCCCTTTATTCAATACAGAAATAACAAGAGCTCAAAATTTATCTCTGTCATTACCACTTTATGAACAAATATACAATTGTACTTGAACAACCACATGTATGCAGTATCCTTTCCATTTGTGAACGATTCTCTGCAGAAGAGTGCTTTCTTTCTTCCTTATCCTGTCATAGGTTCCTCCAATCTACTGGTTTTCAAACTTTTGCTTGATAAATAGAAGCTTGGCATTACTCAAAGAAAGATCTTTAGTGGCAGGCAAGTGTCCTTGAAAGATAGTTTGCTAACCACAACCAATCTTCTGAAGCAAAGTACTGGTTTTAGGCTGCAATCCTATACACACTTACCTGTAAGTCTCAATGGAGCTACTTTTGAGTACACATGTATAGGACTGCACTGTGAAGAATCCAAAAATTCAGGTAGGCATTTTATACCTCCCACTAGTTTAAATGACTGCACAAACAAATGCCAGAATAAATTCCAGCATAAATCTTTACATATTTACTTTAACATAGTTCTTGTGAAAACTCATGGAAGTGACTTTGAAAGTTGGCTATCTGAAACAGTTGTGTCAGTAAAAACAACAACAGTGTGATTATTTACAGGACATCATTATTAAAGGTACACACACAAAAAGGGAAACAAACAATGAAGTAAACCAAGCAATCCATGCAGTTACACATGGTTCTGCTGCAGTATTTGCCCAGTATTACACATGAAAAAATGAGGAGTGGAACTAATCTTCAAAATATATTGTACAGATTATCCTTATTATTGCTGGAAAATGTGAAGCTTCCTCAGGAAGAATAAAATAGGTATTTCAGTGTTTATAGATGTAATATTCTTCTCATTCACATTGAATGAAAATTGCTAGAAATGTTTTTCTCAAATTTTTTAAAAGAAAATAAAACTAGACATTATTCTGATAGTGGCATGATTTCTGCTGTGCAACAATAAACTCTGATAAAAAACAGCCTCTCCACATTGTAGTGACTTTATTCTAATGCAGTTTCTTTTACTGTTTGACATCAAGTTACAACGTACTATAGAAACAGCTGCCTCAGAGAGATTTTTTTTGAAGTTGCCTGCTGTTTCTATGTTAATAACATTATTCCGAGGGGCTCTTTGTTTTACTGCCTTGTCATTTTACTATCTTTCATGGCAGAATTTTTCAAGTGTGCTACAGTTACACATCCATAGTATTACAGTAAAGGAAAGCAATACAGAAGTCAATAAAAGTTACTTAGAACAGTGATATACCATACTGAAGAAAGCCCAGCATTTTAACACTATTAAAAGTGAGAGGGAGAACAGCCTGGTGTTTTCCAAACAATTTAGTTTTTGACAGCACAGCACAGGAAAGCACCATAGCTCAGTAGCAGAATGCATGTAGAAGGCTCCATTTCCACTTAAAAGAAATACAGTGGTACCTTGGTTCTCGAACTTAATCCATTCCAGGAGTCTGTTCGACTCCCGAAACTGTTAAAAAACCAAGGTGTGGCTTCCGATTGGCTGCAGAAGCTTCCTGCACTCTAGCAGAAGCTGCGTCGGATGTTCAGCTTCCCAAAAATGTTGGCAAACCGGAACACTTACTTCCAGGCTTGCGCATTCGGCAGCCAATTTGTTCGACAACTAAGCCATTTGAGAACCAAGATACCACTGTAACCTGTGTGACGCTGCTGAAAACACCTCCCCAGTAAAATCAAACATGACAACGCTGCAAGTTATAGCTTGCCCCCACTCCATTTCATTGGCTGTTGGTTTAGCTTATATTCCAAAAACATCTACTTTTGGTCTGAGGTCACAATACTGGGAAAGATCCCAGCCACTATCGATCAGGGTAGGCCGGGTAATACAGATGAATGGTTAGACAGGCAAACTGCTCAAAACTAGTTTCCAGCCCTATAAAGCTATGTGTACCTATGAAGAACTGCCACCTCTGGATGGTTAAATGAGCAAAGCCTCATGGATGTATCCAGTCCAGCAATTATTATTACTGATATTTACATGCAGAAAGAAGCAGTCCATATCACAGAGGAAGATCTACTACTATTTGATCTCCACGGCCTGGGTCTTTCATGCAAAATCATGTAGCCTGTGTACATTTTGTCCATCTTAATGGCCTCTGCTCTTAACTTCCTTCTTTATATTATTATTTATAATAATATTTTGGCAACAAAAAAGCCCTGCTCAAATTGTATTGTCATAAGTAAAGACATTCATGGGTCATGAGATTCCCATGGACTGCAAGAAGATCAAACCGATCCATTCTTAAGGAAATCAGCCCCAAGTGCTCACTGGAAGGACAGATCCTGAAGCTGAGGCTCCAATACTTTGGCCACCTCATGAGAAGAGAAGACTCCCTGGAAAAGACCCTGATGTTCGGAAAGATTGAGGGGCAATAGAGGACGAGATGGTTGGACAGTGTTCTCGAAGCTACCAACATGAGTTTGACCAACCTGCGGGAGGCAGTGGAAGACAGGAGTGCCTGGCGTGCTCTGGTCCATGGGGTCACGAAGAGTCGGACACGACTAAATGACTAAACAACAACAAAGACATTCATGCAATTCCCATACAAATTCCTGATTTCCAAGGATCTTTGTTGAAGTATTGGTGTTTGGGATTCTCACCCACAATCTGTGTGGCAGTTCAGGTTTTTATATTATTACAGTGCAATGGAACAAAATCCTTAAGGCAAATAATGGGAACTCTCCAGTGGCACCCCCACCCTAAATTTTCCACTCTGAGGAAGGGCTGTTCCTTAGTATGAGGCATTATTCTGCCATGGCAAATACAGTGGTACCTCGGGTTACAGATGCTTCAGGTTACAGACTCCGCTAACCCAGAAATAGTTCCTTTTGGTTAAGAACTTTGCTTTAGGATGAGAACAGAAATCGTGCTCTGGCGGCGTGGCGGCAGCTGGAGGCCCCATTAGCTAAAGTGGTACCTCTGGTTAAGAACAGTTTCAGGTTAAGAACGAACCTCCAGAACGAGGTTCTTAGCCCGAGGTACCACTGTACTGCTTAAGCAGTAGTAAGTTGTTAAAACTGTAACAACTTACTATTATTTAACTTTAAATAGCATTTGCCAATGTCACTCCTACTCTTTTGGGCCAACATTCCAATCTCGGGACCTCCCGGGGGGGGGGGGGAATAGGAGAGAGGTACTGGGGTGGCAAAGCTTCAGTTCTTTTATTTAGTGTATGCTTCGGGTTTTTCTGCCAGCATCACTTACAGAAGTTCTCTTTCTATTTGTTTGTTATGTTTCCTTGGTGGTGAGAGAGGTTGGGGTGGCCTAGGGTGTGGTTGATCGTCTTTGGCTGGCTGCAGTGGGATTTGTTTGTGCGTGGGTGAGAGGGGTTGTCAGGTTAAGTTAGCCATATTGAATTGTATGTTGTCAGTGGGTTATGAGCTTGTTCTAGTGTGAGTGGGCATTGTTATCTTGGAAGGTGTTCAGTAGGGCCAGTTCTGGGGTGACTTGTAGTACCTATTTGGCTTATTTCTGGTATGACGGCACACACTCCTTTTCTGACTGGGTCCTCGATTACTTGGTTTGGTGGGATCTGCTGGTTCAGACACAGCATATGTCTGAGAAGGCCCCACGTGGGATCATGAGGAGGAGGTGCGAGGAAAAAACTGTTGTCACATTGATTTGGCAACTTGGAAGTTGTAGTGGGATCCAGAAACGGCAACCTGGAGCCCCACTGACCACTTAACTTCTCTCTTCTCCATCAGCTTGGGAGCTTTTTCTGAGACGCTTGCAGGGTATGAGAGTATCCTTTGTCATTTGGACATCTTTATCAAGATGCTAACAGATCTGCCTGCCTTTGATCAGTTGTGCTTCAAGGGAAGCTCACCAGTCCTCCGATTCTTTAATATTTTCCAGCCCGGATAGATGTTAAGCAAAGTATCTTGCAATAGTCATCTCCTTGCAGGAGCAAGGAAGCATAGGAGAAACAGATGCACCACAAGAGCATCTTGGATGGGATGGCTTTCAAAGAGGGCTAGACAATTGCATGGAGGAGAGGCCTATCAAAGGCAACTAGCCGTGATGGTTATGCTCAGCCTCCCCTGTTGGAGGGAGCAATGCTTCTGAAAAGCACTTGCTGGAAGTCACAGATTCCCCAAACATGTTTCACAAGGACCCCTTCCTTCCCTCTGCCCCAGTACCTGAGGGTCGTCACGTCTCTCCATGGATTTGGCCAGAACAAAGTATATGTTGGGGAAAGGCTCCCTCCCTGCACAGAAAATGGAGGAATCAGCAGGTGCCTGGCGTCCAGCCATGCTAGCACCAGTCTGGCACATGAGGGTGGGGGACACGGGAAGGAAGCATTCCTATAGTATAGGGCACTCAATTGGCATTTCCACCTACCTGAACTCTAAGCCTTTCCCCCTTTTGTTCTGGTCTGTCTCTCTCCCAAGGAAGATGCAAGCTCTTGCTGGAAGCCACTGGTGGGGGGAGTGTTCCTATGATCAGAAGGTCGGTAGTTTGAATCCCCGCGACGGGGTGAGCTCCTGTTGCTCGGTCCCTGCTTCTGCCAACCTAGCAGTTCGAAAGTATGTCAAAGTGCAAGTAGATAAATAGGTACCGCTCCGGCAGGAAGGTAAACAGTGTTTCGTGCACTGCTCTGGTTTGCCAGAAGCGGCTTAGTCATGACCTGGAAGCTGTACGCCGGCTCCCTCGGCCTATAAAGCGAGATGAGTGCCACAAGCCCAGAGTTGTCCGCGACTGGACCTAATGGTCAGGGGTCCCTTTACCTAATCATAGCATGGCAGGGTTGGAAGGTATCCCAAGGGTCATCTAGTCCAGTGTTTCCCAACCGGTGTTCCGCGGCACACTAGTGTGCCGCGAGACGTTGCCTGGTGTGCCGTGGGAGGGAGGCGGGCGAGTCGGGCGGCGAGAGGCCTTAGGCGCCCTGCAGAAAGGCGTCCTCTTTGTGGGTGGGTTCTCCCCTCTCCCTTAGCGCATCGTATTTAGTTGGGGATTCTGGAGAGGGGGGCGGGGGCGCGCTGGCCCCGAGTGGAACAGACGCGCCGTCGTCCCCACCTCCCTCTCCTCAGTAGCTCCGAGCCGACTGACTGAGGGTGGGACGCGGCCAGCGGCGTCCTCTCTCTCTCTCTCTCCGCCTCCCAGCACCGCTTTCCCCGAGGCGGGCGCGCGCCTAAGGCTGAATGGGAGCAGCCTGGAGGCTTGGCGGCCTCTCAGCGGCTCATGACGGGCGTCCCCGAGGCGGGAGGTGCTGAGCAGGGGCTCTGCGAGAGGGCGCAAGGGATGCGTGGTGGTGCCTGCACGCGCGTGACTTAAGAGGGCGACCTGCTGCCTCTCCTCTCTCTCCCCTCCCTCCCCTCATGGGCACGGAGTCCCCGGCACAGCTTGGCGCTACTACAGCTACAGCTGCTGCTGCTCCTGCTTGGATGAAGGCGGCTGCTTCTTCCTAACGCCCAGCCTCTGAGGGACCGCAGTCTCCCGCCCTCTTTTTTTTTTTTTTTTGGCGGGATGCTGAGGTAAAGGATCCCCTTGCGCGCGGGCGGGCATCTCTTTGGGCAGGGCGCCTGTGGAGGCTTAAGGTGGGGAGTGTGGAGGGGTTGCCGCTTGCGAGGGGAGGGTTCATATTGTATTGGGCTGTGGTGTGGGCGACACGGCTCTCCAATGGCCAGCCCGCGGAGCAACATTGAGTTGGAGCATTTCGAGGAGAGGGACAAAAGGTGCACTGAATAAAGTATTTTATAATTTTTCATATTTCTGTTTACTTACTATTTCATAATAAAGTAATTATAAAATACTTTCTTTGTGTTTATTTGATTCCTATTAAAGAGAGTTACTTTATATATAGTCAATATAGGCACAGAGTTAATTTTTTAAACGTTTTCTAATGGTGGTGTGCCTCGAGATTTTTTTCATGAAACAAGTGTGCCTTTGCCCAAAAAAGGTTGGGAAACACTGATCTAGTCCAACCCCCAGTAATGCAAGAATCCTGCCCACAGCCAGCCTGGCTGGGCTCCAAACTCCGGCCCATTGCAATTCTGCATGGTGTGGAGAAAGGCGAGAGAGAAATGTGTTGCTTACACTCTGATAACACTGATATGAGATCCACACCATGCAGCCCTTTCAATAAGTAAAGTCTAAAGGGCTATCGCATGGAGGATGGAGCAAGCCTGTTTTCTCCTGCTCCAGAGGCCCTTAGGGCCTGAAGCAGTGACTCGCCTTACTTGGAGGTTTTTAAGCAGCGCTTGGATGGCCATCAGCCATGGATCATCTAGTTGAGATCTTCATTGCAGGGGGTTGGACTAGATGACCCTCGGTATCCCTTCCAACTCTACAATTCTATGATGCTATGTTTTCAAGAGCATTCAATGCGCCTTTAAAGCACATGACTTCCCCTGAAATTATCTGTGCCATTGTGGCTTCCCTCTCACAGACCTACAATCCCCAGAACCTCTAACAAACTTAAATTCCCAGGATCATTTGGGGGAAGACATCTGCTTTTTATAGAACAGGGATGGAGAACCTGCAGTTTGCTCACCTCCATTTCCTAGAAACCAGGAATGGGAAGCTCAAGTGCTTCTAACAGTATGGTTATATACAATATTGAATGTAATAGGGTTATTAAGGTAATTGTATCAGAATTATTATGGGAATGTTGTGGGGGGGGGGGAGAGATTTTGAAATTCTGGTGGTGAGTGATGATTGGATGATGGTTTGAAAGGGAGTTTGAATGTGAGGCAGTTGAGAGCAGTAGGTTCTGGAGCGGGTGGTTGGGCAACTAACTATTCACTTTAGGATCAGTAGTCTAGTCGTCATTGTTGTAATAAAACAGCATATAAGATAAAGAGAATTAGAGGCCATAAGTCTCTCTTAGTGAGGGTGCAGTACCTAGGATCTGGACCAAACATTGATATTTTGTGCTCTTTTCTAGTTTCATAGGTTTACGTTCTGGTTCTAATGATGTAATAGGGGTGGGGGCTCTTTAAATATTGGGGGCTGCTACACACTCCTTTTCTTCTTTAAAAAAACCAAAATAATTTTCCCCCGTTTTCAAAAGCACATGCATTATCTCTTTCTTCAGGTTCTTCAGTTACATTTGTTTTGAGACATTGGTGTTATATGCAGTATAGGGTTGGGAAGAAAAGAGAGAGCAGCATACTGTCAGCGGAAGTCGCTGGAGAGCCTTGGCACATCCACATTTTAGCAGTAACAAAAATGAAAGGAAGAAGTGATCAGTGCAGAAGTGGGACTCACAGGGAAGCAGCAATGGCTCTGTGTCAGGCAGCACAATGTCCTGTTAAGCATCCTCTCACACTGCAGAAAAAAAGTTGCACTTAACCCTCAGTTACAGCTGACTGGCAGCTTATTACATATGAAGTGAACAACTTGAGATATACATGACAATATACTCCTTGTTCTAAATTTGTGTCACAATAGTCAGTCTGTGTCTAAATCTTCAACACCATTAATACCAGAGGCTATGGAGTATCTCTTGGAACATCAAGTGGGCTAAGAAATCTTAATGGATTCACTTCAATTTATTTTAAAAGCAAAAAATAAAAACTTGAATAAACTGTTTGGCTTTAAGTAGAGACAAACAACAATACCTAAAACCATCTACAGTGGTACCTCGGGTTAAGTACTTAATTAGTTCCGGAGGTCAGTTCTTAACCTGAAACTGTTCTTAACCTGAAGTACCACTTTAGCTAATGGGGCCTCCTGCTGCCGCGCTGCTTGAGCACGATTTCTGTTCTTATCCTGAAGCAAATTTCTTAACCTGAAGCACTATTTCTGGGTTAGTGGAGTCTGTAACCTGAAGCGTACGTAACCTGAAGCGTATGTAACCCGAGATACCACTGTACATTATATGTGTAACTGCAGAGATTATAGCTTGTCTGCAGCAGCACTTAATGTGACTACAAGTACAGAACAAAGCTTTAAAATTCTGGTTACAGTGCAATGCTTCCAGTATCAATTGGAATGAAAGCAGAAACTGAAACCATCCCTACTGCTCATCAACTTTTCAGAAAGCCTCTACAAACAATAATGATCAGTCCTGTTATTAAAGCACTTGGGTCACAAGCCAACATTCTAGAAAGCATATATGCACATCAAGTCTCTCTTTGCCTTTGGGGAATACACACACTGCTCAAAATTCTAATGGGAAGACATATAAATTTGGATTGATTTGTATACTAATGACAGCATCAGTCTCAACAACTGATTTGCAAAGATGGAACATTTTTGTAGTAATAAAAGGCATCACTATTTTCAATAATTCTGCTCAGCTTGATGAATCATAGAATCATAACTATAGAGTTGGAAGAATTGAAGCATCATCTAGCCCAACTCCCAGCTAATGACTATAGTACCTCCCTCTGAAGAGCACAGTCAGGTGCTAAACCTTCCAAATCTGAAGCTGCAGAGGTAGACAGAGATCCTCAAATACGAGGAAAGTTGGAAGATGTTTGGCAGTTGCACAGCCAAAAGGCACCTGGAGAGTCTTAACCTCATAGGACTCAACTGGCAATCCTTTCCTGCTGCTCCTCAGTACAGTAAAGGCGGGCAAGCAGAATGTGCCTGTTGGACTTCCCTACCTGAAGGCCCACTTCAAACAGGGACTCTCTACTCACTTGCACCCAAACTGCTATTTTCCTTCCCTCCAGCAAGGGAGGATGTTGGATGTTCCTGCATAAAGGTGCTCTGGGCACTTTCAAGCAGGGATGCCCAACTAGCAACTCTCTCCTTCAAGCAGTGATGCCCATTCTGGAATGCCCTTGCTGGAGGCTGGGGCA
Organism: Podarcis cretensis; assembly: GCF_951804945.1. Taxonomy (NCBI): domain Eukaryota; kingdom Metazoa; phylum Chordata; class Lepidosauria; order Squamata; family Lacertidae; genus Podarcis; species Podarcis cretensis. The sequence goes on from NC_137178.1 coordinate 28,913,141, forward strand.
GCAGGTTTGGTGCACTAGCAAAAAAATTGTAATTATTGATTACTGCATATGGAATATATGCATAATTACAGGCAGTTAATACATAAAAGTAACTGCATTATTTAAATATGTAAACCTTTCCCCTCAAAATTAGGTCAAAGCTATGAAGCAAAAGCACCACCCAGTGGCCTAATTTATTTCCTACTACGTATCAGTGTTTTTAAGTTTTCCGAGTTCGGCAGATTGAATGAAAAGCACAGGAGCATCCATCAATCATTGTTTATTTGTTTAAATGTATACAGTATCCCGAAAGGATCGCTGCTGTTTTTTAATGTTTCTCTTGACTAGGATATTACATCACACACAAAGATCATGGTTTCCCCGCCCCACCCCAGAAACGGGTTCACGGGGCTCGATGTGCTTTGCTTAATTCGCTGCACAGTAAAACGAATACTGGGACGCAGGTGGCGCTGTGGGTTAAAGCCTCAGCGCCTAGGGCTTGCCGATCGAAAGGTCGGCGGTTCGAATCCCTGCGGCGGGGTGCGCTCCCGCTGCTCGGTCCCAGCGCCTGCCAACCTAGCAGTTCGAAAGCACCTCCGGGTGCAAGTAGATAAATAGGGACCGCTTACCAGCGGGAAGGTAAACGGTGTTTCCGTGTGCGGCTCTGGCTCTGGCTCTGGCCAGAGCAGCGATGTCACGCTGGCCATGTGACCCGGAAGTGTCTCCGGACAGCGCTGGCCCCTGGCCTCTTAAGTGAGATGGGCGCACAACCCCAGAGTCTGTCAAGACTGGCCCGTACGGGCAGGGGTACCTTTACCTTTACCTTTTTAAAACGAATACTGTACGTTGTCTGTCTCCGATTCGTTACTGGGAACTACTTTGGAAACCAGTAAAAACTCTTCTGTGAAGGCATCAATTCACAGGTAACTTCACGATTTGTTCCAAATCAATTCAGAACTACTAACAGGCGGCTGCCCACCAACTGCGATACACGTATAACCCACTCACACGTTGCTTTCGCGATAACGACTGCTGTGTAGGTTAACAGCAGCTCCCCCATAAACTAGCCTACCTTCTGTGTAAGTGGAGGCGCCTGGCCTCAGCCCCACTAAGTTTATTCATGTAGTTTCAGAGAGCTCAATGCAAGTACTAGTCTGCCAATTTAAACCGTGTCGCAGGCGGCGGCCTCGCTTGCTTGAAAGGTACACACTTCCGCGAAGCGCACTTGAGAGACTGAAACCTCGCCCAACCCAAAGCGGGAGGCGGCGCGCACGCGCGCCTCGCACCAACGACTCAACTGGCCCGGCCCTCGAGCCCCCTCCTCGTGCCTGAGAAGTGGGCGTGGCCTCCTCCCATTATAAAATCTCTCGCGAGGCGTGCGCCTCTTCCTTTTCGAATGCGCTCTGGAGACGGCGGTTGGGCTTTAGTTGGAGGCCTGGGCCTAGGCGAGGGTGGGGAAAGGGAAGAGAAGCGGAGGGGATGCTTCTTTTCCCGCGCAAGGCTAGTAGTTGTTTCTCCTGAGTACGCGCCTGTAACCAGCGAGCGTGCTTTTAGCAAGAGAAGCGTCCCTTCGTCTCGGAGCATAAGTTGCCTCAGGAGAGCGAAGGGCATCTAGCGCGCATGCGCCGTAACTGTCGGGGGGGCGTAAAAGGAGGCTGTTGTTTCGGGAGGGGGAGGGGAGTCCCAGCGACGCCGAACAGGAAGACTTCGCCAGGCGCGCCTACAGGTAGCACAACTTACTTTGCTTCGGAAGGGAATCCTGCGGGTCGCCTTTTTGCGCGTCATTTTCAAATGCTAAGTAACTGGCGCCTCGTGCGCCCGCTGGGGCTGCCGGGTACAGAGTGGGGGCGGGGACCAACTCCATGCTTCCATGGGACCTGCCAGCGTGGCAGCATCCCTTCCTACTCATGGTAGAGCAAGCGGTCACCTTGCCCCTTGGCATAGCTCGCGCCATTTAATTGGGGCGAGACTCTGACTAGGGCAAGTAACAGCGTTCCTTCGGGAGGGGCAGGCCTTCTCGGCCCGCGCTGAGGGATCGTCGCCTGGAATGGGGAGGGGGAGGGTCGCCTTCATAAAAAGACTTATCCCATCAGCCCCTTGTCAGTGTTCAAATGTGGCCTGCTTTGAAGCTACCCACAGTTGTGATATTAAGTTTTTTTGGTAATTATTGCAAACTGCTGAAAGCTTCAAGGATAATATTGGGTAATATTTAGTAAGGCCTTGCTTGGGGGTGACCTTGTGGCCTAAACACCGGTCGTATTGAGCCTCCTTGAATCTGTTTTTGGCAGTTAAGCTCCTGTTAGGGAGCCTCCTTTCTCTTTTAACTGAACTGGCTTTGGGTTTTTAATTGGAATTAGGCTCTTACAAGCGTCAAGGTCATTCTTCCAATGTTACTCCAAAAGCCCTCTTCAAAACCAGCACATTCTGTGAAAGTGCGCTTGAAATTAGAGCTGATAACTAAGAAGGCATGCATGACATCTTTAATTAGTATCCTTGGCATTTGACCAGATGCTTAGTCTTTTGCAGTGCTATTTGCAGAAAAATATTTAAATACAACTTGATTGCACTAAATTACTTTTATACATAAACTAACTTAATAATTTCCTTCCTCTTTAAAAATGAGTTGTGATAACAAAATCTTGATGGGCTATAAAACTTAGCATCCTTTTTTTCTTTTTGCAGGATATATGTGCTTGCTACTCTTGAGTTTGAAGATGGGCAGTGGAAGTGGCACATGCTTCTGCTAAAAGTGTGTTAACAGGGTAGTCATGAAATTTTTGTTCTCAACAGTGTTACAGCAATGAAAACAAATAACTTTAGTGCCTGAAACAAAGCTAATATAAGCTGTAAATATTACAAGTGAGTGCAGTTTAAATAATTGAAATTAATGTATAAGATTTGTTTGCTTTGTAAAGGCACTTTAACTTCTGTGGAGTAAATTGAGGAAAGTGCCTCCTCAGTTTGTATTTTTATGTGTATATATTGCCTTATGTTGTGGTTTTGATACAATAAAATTAAAATTGTTTGCAGTTATTTACTGTTTTCCCAATTCAGTTGCTTGGTTTTAACCTGGCTGATCACAAAAACTTAAGTAGGTGTTGCAAATGCATCAGTGTGTGTGGTGCTTTACAAAATAGGAATCTCAAAGGCACTTTTCATTGAAGTCATTTGAAAAAAATATTCCTGTGCCATAGTGTAACAGCCTACAAACAAAATAAAAAAATTCCTTCCAGTAGCACCTTTAAGGTGCTACTGGAAGGAATTTTTTTATTTTGTTTTGACTATGGCAGACCAACACGGCTACCTATCTGTAGCCTACAAACAGTTGAATGTTTTCTCCTTTTATCTGTCTCTACTTACTTCCTTGGGACAGGGGCCTCACCTCATTTACTCTGTAATCTGCCATGCAGAATTTGTCATTTGACCTTTTCCCCCAAATAATTTTACCATTTAAAATTTAACAGATGAGAAAAGGGGGAATGGATCTTCCCTCTGCCTTAGCCAGCATGGACGGGGTGAATGTTGGAGTAATATTTGGAGGGCACCATGTTGGCTGCCCTGTAGAAACAGAGTTCGGAGTGTTAATTTGAATGAAAGGAGAGATAACATCACACTAGTGTTTTGAAAGTGTTCTAGGCACAACAAAGTAAGGATGGAGTATTTTTGATGGAGCAGGTGACCTCCAGGCAGCTAAAAGTGAAAGACAAATCTGGCTTGTGAGCTGAAATGGATTGCCTGTAATTTCTATAGGTTACATACATTTCAATTTGTCCACAAGGGGGTGGTGGTGGTGTTGAAATGGGGAAATGTTAGCACAAGATACAGTGGTACCTCCGGTTACATACGCTTCAGGTTACAGACTCTGCTAACCCAGAAATATTACCTCGGGTTAAGAACTTTGCTTCAGGATGAGAACAGAAATCGTGCAGCAGGAGGCCCCATTAGCTAAAGTGGTTCTTCAGGTTAAGAACAGACCTCCAGAACGATTTAAGTTCTTAACCCGAGGTACCACTGTACTATGGGCTACATAAATTAAAAGTGGGCTTTGATATCTGTGATTTGCCCTGATAGCAGCTCTTGCATTTCCTTAAGTTAATTGCATCCTTGTACATACTTGGGTCCCTTTAAAGGGATAGAATCACAGTACATAACACATACCTTGTGTTTTAATTAAAATTACCGTATTTTTCCCTCTATAACACGCAGATTTTTTCTCCTAAAAAGTAAGGGGAAATGTCTGTGCGTGTTATAGAGCGAATGTGTGGTCCCTGGAGCCGTTTGTCCCAAGTGCATGGCAAAAATCATATTGCGCCTTCACGGAGGAGAGGAGGCTGCTGCTTTCCTGCATTCTGCCTCAGGGTCTTACTGCCCACCCTGTTCTGTTTCGGTTGCTGTTTGCTCAGATGGAACAAAGAGCAGTGAAATCCCCTCCCCTCCAGGCAAGTAGAGAGGAAAGCAGAGCGTCCCTGCTCCGGTGGTGGTGCTGCTGCTGCTGCTGCTGTTGCTGTGTCTGGGGACTCGGCAGGCAGCGGAAAACATGCAGATGAGAGAGAGAGAGAGGGCTGGCTTGAGTGGGTGGGTGGACTTTTGCCTTCCTTCCCCCCCTCCTTTAAACCCCTCTCCTGCATTCTTAGCCAGCTGCTTCTCCGCACACCCCTCTCGTGCTCCTTGTCCCTTCTATATTTTTCCTTCCCTCCCCACTTAAAACGTGGTTACAAAGCACGGATCCACATGGATCCTCAGGATCTTTGCATTAGGCAAAGGTAAAGGTACCCCTGCCCGTACGGGCCAGTCTTGACAGACTCTGGGGTTGTGCGCCCATCTCACTTAAGAGGCCAGGGGCCAGCGCTGTCCGGAGACACTTCCGGGTCACGTGGCCAGCGTGACATCGCTGCTCTGGCCAGAGCCAGAGCCGCACAGGGAAACGCCGTTTACCTTCCCGCTGGTAAGCGGTCCCTATTTATCTACTTGCACCCGGAGGTGCTTTCGAACTGCTAGGTTGGCAGGCGCTGGGACCGAGCAGCGGGAGCGCACCCCGCCGCAGGGATTCGAACCGCCGACCTTTCGATCGGCAAGCCCTAGGCGCTGAGGCTTTAACCCACAGCGCCACCTGCGTCTTTGCATTGGGTCACCCCAAATTCACCATCAGATCACATAGCAATGATCTGATGCAAAAACAGGGCTGCAATGGTGCAAAAACGTGGTTACAAAGCATGGATCCACATGGATCCTCAGGATCTTTGCACTGGGATCTTTGCATTCACCATCAGATCACATAGCATGTCCATGGCTACAGCCTGCCCCCCAAAAATCACGTACCCACTGTTGCCTGGGGCTGCAATGGTGCAAAAACGTGGTTACAAAGCATGGATCCACATGGATCCTCAGGATCTTTGCATTGGGTCAGCCCAAATCACCATCAGAGCACATAGCATGTACATGGCTACAGCCTGCCTCCCAAAAATCACGCACCCACTGTTGCCTGGGGCTGCAATGGTGCAAAAATGTGGTTACAAAGCATGGATCTACATGGATTCTCAGGATTTTTGCATTGGGTCACCCCAAATTCACCATCAGATCACATGTCTGTGGCCACAGCATGAAGCACAAAAATGATACATCCACTGTTTCATTCAGAATGTTTTTTCCCTTGTTTTCCTCCTCTAAAAAGGATGTGCGTGTTATGGTCAGGTGCGTGTTATAGAGCGAAAAATACGGTACTTTGAAAGCTTTAGTCTTCTACAAATACTGTTGTGACTTGGGAAAGCACTAAAAGATGAAGCAAGCACGTGCATCTTTGCATGTGTCCAAGTGAAAACCTTACAAATTACAGAATAGCCTATGAAAAGTTTAGTTTTTTGTTTGATAGGTGACTTCCCTTATTTGGGTGGGGAAGATTAGAAGAGCTGTATCAAAAGCATTAAAGAAACGAAAGGACAAAAGGTTAATGAGATTTCAAATGGACATACAGAGAAATGATGGCCACAGTTAGCTGCTTGTTCCTAGGACAAACACAAGAAGCATGTTTGAGATTCTTGCCTATTTGACACTTAAAACAAATGTAGGTGCATGTTGAGATCTATATCTTAAAAGTGAAATCTTCACTTTTTTAAGCTTATAACAGACTTCAATAAATGGCAGGTTTTATTGTGCAAGTTATGTTTTATGGCTTTGATCAAAATATAAAATTGTGACAAAGACTTCAATAAGATTGAAAACCATACTTTCTAGATAAGTTTTTGAGTGTACTGTACTGCTAAATGCTTAGACATACTGAAATTGCTTGATAAGTAAAGTCAGCCGAGTTTAAAACAAAATGTTGAACTTAGGAAGTTTTCAAATCACATTTCTAGTAAAAATGATTTAACTAATATAACATAGTTTTGAAAAGGGAAAAATAGCCTAGCACCTTGAATGTCCAACATACTTTTAGAAGACCTCTCCCAGCCCCTGTGCTTAGGCGGCTATTGTTTATGAAAAAAAATCAATTTAGCAGTTTACATTTCATTAAAGAACTGCTTTGTTTCATAAGGGTGAAGGCTGCCTAACATAAAATCAAGTACCAAGTGGAAAGTTACAGAAAGCTCTATAAATGGAGAAGTATCCATATAGAGCACAAAAGTTATGTTTAAGTTAGGCATAGCTCTTTGCCACATTTGTATACTTTGCCATACAGGACCAAATGTTTTTCTTGGGGATTTTTACATTTATTGCATTGACATTCTTCCCATATAAACCAGTCATCTGGGTTCTTTTCAAATCCATGTGTTTTTCAAATGATCTTGAGGTATTAGGTAAAAAATGCAACAAAACATACCCATACATGTAGAAACATCACTGAGTACATAAATGCACACCTATCATAACTAGGAAGCACCCAAAGGCCGACACATTGCAATTAGGAATTTTGTGAACGAAAGACACCAATCTTCACAGGTACGGTATATAACCAGTTGATTGAGAACTACCAATCACCCTCTTGACATAGTTATTGCTATATCTTTAAAAACATTTTTAAAAATTCAATTGGAACAGAAACTTAAATGGTTATAGAGTCTTACAGTTCATAAATAATGCAGTTTCCTATTTTATAATTAAACTTGAAACTCGGGTTGAAGTAAAATTGATTCTTTGTATCTTTAAAGTCCATTCTGGGTGTTACATAGTGGTTTGAGTCATGAAATCTTTTCTATAGCCTCATGCAAAGGAATCATGGAAGGATTTATTGTCTGAAAAGAAAGCCTTAGTACTAGTACTAGGTCATGTAAATCTAATGGAAAGCTAGTAGTAAGCACAATCTAGTGTGTCTGAAGCCTTGCAGAAAAACAAAAAGAAAAGCTCTTACAAATGAGTACAAAAATTTGGGCCTGTCTGCTATATATATTACAAGCCAATGTGATGAGTGTAAATCAGTGAATTTTTATTTTAGTCTGTCTAAAAAGTGTATTCTCATAAAATCTTGTATATGGATATTGCGCATTGATCTTTTACCACTTTACACATTTAAATAGGACAGGTCATGTTCATATGTATATCGAGAACTATTTGTGCAATTATTTAAATGTGCTATTCGTTGGGGATTTCATTGATGAGGGGGACACAATAAATATTACTTCCCCCTGTGTTTCAATGTAAGTCAACATTACTTGTAAGATGAACTACCATATTATCCAACAAAATAAGCATACACAGAAAAATGTGTACAGCTTTGTACTGACTGTGCTGTTAGTGGTCAGTGGTGCGAGCATGGTCATAGTTTGGTCACACTTCTTATCCAAGGTACAAAAGAGGAAACTTTGGTATAGACACCTGGAGAGTCTTTGACTCCACAGCCATAACCCCAGGAGGTCACCCCATATACAACCCAACTTTCTCCAGAGCGTTCACACATGAGTGGCCCACCACTATCTCCCTGGCAGCTGTCCACACGCTTCTGCTCTTGGAGGCTACCAGCACAGAGCATCCTTCCTGTGAACCTTGTCCGATAGCGTTCTTCACAGATTCTTTTAGGAAGCAGAGGGATGGCAGCTTGTTGCAATGTTCTTGAGTAAGCTCTTCCTGTGGTAGAAAAATACAGACTTTGACATAGTGAATGTGAAATGTGTGTTAGAAAAAATGGAGTCTTCTGCATTCCTTCCAGACATGTTCTTCCTATGCCAGTCAACTGCCACGTAGCATTGTTTTCACACTAATTAGGAGGGTCTTTGTGATTGACAAGGGTTTTTGTTTTTTTTTTTTTTTTTGGAGGGAGATACCGCAAAACTATATTAGGTTATTGCTGGCCATCTTTCTATAGAAAAAATTGGACAAAAACTATAATAAAAGAGTATGTGGATGCAATGGAACCCATACCTTTAATTTATCTCTCCCAAGCCACCTCACTAGCAATAGAAGGCAACTTTTTGCAGTATTTTAAAATGCTGTGCGGGAATACTTGACTGAGACTTGTGCAAGCAACTCCATTAAACCAGAAGTTGCCAAGGTGGGATACAGCATAATAATTTTAGACAATCTACTGCAACACACTGAGCACCATTAGAATAGAAAAAATAGCACCTGTCATATCTAAGGAACAACAGAAGTTGGTATAACAAGCAAAAATGCAGGCAGACCTGTCTGAAAAGCTTTTACTAGCTGGGTTATTCCATATCAAGTGATCTACTTGATCCACTTTTTTTACCTCATGTCATCCAGTTTTCTTTATATTTTGTATACTTGTTGAATGATCAAAACTTAAGTTTAAATCTAAAATTTTAATTTTTTTATCTCATCCCGTAGATGAGTTATGACAAGAAGTCTACTTTACCATAGTAAGGAAAAAATGATTTTGTGCTGTAAAAGCAATCCTTACCTGTGTCACCCCATCCAGTAATGTAACAATTGGGAGCAGTTTTCTGTGGCCTCTCTCGTCTGAGTGGCAAACAAGCAGGCAAGACATGGGTGCTAAAGCGAGCGCACTGCTCTTCGGGTCCTTGCAGCCTCACCAGTGCAATGTCATAATCACTGCTATCAGGCCTATATTCTTTGTGTTGCACAATCTCTTGTACTCCAATTTCTTCCTCGTACTCCTCGGGCACTAATGTGTGGTAGTCTCCAACACGCACCACATAGCTCCGAGTATTATTGCCATATCTAAGAAGAAGAAAATAAGCTATCACCTTTGGACTGATCTTCTCTAGTAAGACACTGGGGAAGTTTCATTAAAGATTCAAGGTTTTTGTAAAATCCCCGCCCCACCAAAAAGCGCCTCTACAATTTAGTAGTAGTTTCAGCTACTGTAAACACAGAGGCCTGGTCAACTACGGTCAATTTATTTAATCAGTCCAGTCTGTTTTGACTAAAGAAAACTGTTTTACAGGATTAAGAACTCCAATAATAAATACATCATTGTATGTGCTTTAAAGAGTTTGCATGTTTTGGATGTTATCTAGCACTGAGGAAAAGAACAATGGGGGCACATGACAGAAAACCCTTTTCCAACACTAATATTTTGTATAGTTCTCTTGCAAATCCCCCTGTATTTCCTTTGTCTGGAAATTCAAATGGAAAAATGCAGCTGATGTTAAATAATAAAAAGTGCATTATGGAAAAATCGACCCTCGTTATCATGAACACCCACTCCCCACAAATTGTATTTTAATTATACTATTTTTTTAAAAAAAAACAAAAAACAAAACATGAACACGTTTTTCCCATAGGAAAAATAGTGTCGTTTTCCTAACTGGTCAATGAAGATTGTTTTCAGGATTTATCTTCTGAGTTGAAACAAAGGCATTTTAAGAAAAAAGATTCAAAAATTATGTTGACAACTTTAAAAAAAGGTTCATAAATACAGTTTGCTCACAGGATGGTGTGAAGGGCAGCAAGGACTTGTAGAATCATTGATATTTCAGAAAGATAAAAATCCTTCACACAGCATACTCGCATATATCTAAATTGTGGCTATCATTCATGGGAGTCCTTGTGACTTAATCTAAGCAGCTGAGCTAAAGGTAAAAATAGCATTGCTGCCCCAATAAAATTGATTTTCCAGTTTGAGATTTGTATTCCTGATATATAATATGAAGGGAGGGAAAACACATTTCCTAAGTTCATTTGCAATGAAATTTCTAACTTCTGATACTCAGTGTTCTCTCCAACTATTTAGAAAGTTGTTCTAAAATTATTTTTTCACATAAGAACGACAATTTTGAGAATGATAAGCTAAGTATTCATTGGTATGCATTTATGAATCTTACCATATTGTATATTTAAGGTTTCTGTGCTGGCTGTTACAATTTAAGAAATAATTTCATATCAATAGTGGTGTGACTAAGCTTCAAATACTATGGAAATGTGTTTTCCAGTGACCTGCCTAGAATCTTGACATTAATTTACTTGTAGGAACTCTACCATCTGAATGAGAGAAATCAATAGAATACTTTGACTTAATTTGAAAATGTCACAACTCAATCACAAATGATGTGTTCTGACACCCACAGCAAAGAGGTGGCTTGTCTCCCTTCTGACAATGCTTGTGGCTTTGCTTCGATCTTCTTTGAAGAATGAAGGATAGTTGTTCACAGTAATGAATACATGAAGAGCTGAATTAAGCTTCAGTACTTAATGATGCAGCAAAAAGCTTTCGTTGAAATTACCTATATGTGGACAAGTAAACCGATTTTGTTTCCTGCACTAGTCAATAAAAAATTCCCCACTAGGCTATCGTTTCCCATAAAGCAAAGGTATATTTACCATTTGCAGTTTGGAAAAATCTGTAAAATAGAGGCAGCCTTTTGGATACAGATATATAGAACCAGAGGCATAGCTGGGGGGGGAGGGGCAAGGCACAGTGGGCGCCACACCGTGGGGGGTTGCACTTACCACGGGGCCTGCAGTGTGCCCGAGCCATGCGTCTCCGCACTGCCCAAAACAGCTGAGGGAGAGGCAGTGGACAGACTGCACTGCAAGCTCTGCGCTGCCCGAAAAGGCATCGTGCGGTTTACATCTGCCTTAGCGGCTAGCTACGCTGCTGTATAGAACAGATTACATTTTGTATAATTTGGCAGATTTTGGGTGACAAATGACTAGGACAGATTGGGAGACATTTGTGTGTATGCTTGTGTGAGAATACGCAAATAATATTGTGTGACCTAAGTGCTGCAGAATTTTGAAACTCCAGAGTATGGGTCCTACATGAGCTCCTCAGTGCTGGAAATTCGTTGTACAGTGATACCTCGAGTTACATACGCTTCAGGTTACAGACTCCGCTAACCCAGAAATATTACCATGGGTTAAGAACTTTGCTTCAGGATGAGAACAGAAATCGTGCTCTGGTGGCACAGTGGCAGCAGGAGGCCCCATTAGCTAAAGTGGTGCTTCAGGTTAAGAACAGACCTCCAGAATGAATTAAGTTCTTAACCCGAGGTACCACTGTAGTTCTTTTTCAGTATCTGGCCTAGCTAAGGTGCTTTCTGTCAATGCAATGTCCTGAAACAGCACCACATGTGTAAGCTGGGATAGCACAGTTGTTCTTTTGCGGTGAATTCACACTAATTTAGGAAGAAAGCCGAAAAGTAAAGGCTGCAGAGCGTTTTATGTGTACTTGCTCTACCATGCAGCAGATTATTCACAGAGCAGATGTATAAATGGAGTTTAAAAAGCATCCTGATACAGGAACAGATTAGGTTCCCTGTCGAATTCCACTTCCCACATCACCTCTTCAGCGGGTGAGATTATATACTAAGAAGATAACAATTTGGCTGAAGTTACCAGTCCCTTAGCCAATTTTTACAGCCCTCTTTAAACTATTGTAAACATAAGCACTACTGTATGCATGCATACAGCCTCCTCTGAGGACTTCTTGTATTAAGTAGTCATTGACAGACTGATAATAACCATCACTGTGAAACACACAATTGCCCTACAGGAAGTTGCAAGAGCTGAGCTATGGAACTCATTGCTACAAAGAAAAACGCTGTGGGAAAGAAACTTAACAATTTCCAAAGGTGAATTTGATATTGGTAGAAAATGGTGTCAGTACTTGCTATGATTGAGTACTTGCTTGATTATGCCAAACTTTGCCTGCATCTGCCAACATTTTGCAACTGGCTCAGCCCTTGCACCACAGTCTCAACTTTCTCAAGTGGGTCCCGAGGGTAGAAACTGTAAGAATCCCTGCACTGTTGTAATATCTCTTCAGGCTCATCCAATAGCAATGCAGCTAGAGAAACTTGCTGTTAAATTTGTCTCTCTTTACTCTACATATTTAGTGACTTTTCGTCATTTTAAGAGGAAGTTCTATTCATCTCAGTCAAGCTTGAATGATGCTGTACTATAACGAAGCTTTTAAGATATCTAGGCTACATATCATGCTTGTACAGTAGATCCACTTCACACATAATTTGTGATCTATGCTTAAGTTACCGGTATTTAAAACTACTACATCAACTTCCACTTTATTTCTGATCCTCTGAATTTGGACAGGGAGTGGGTGCGGAAGGGAGGCTATGTTAAAATACATTTTAGATATTTCTACTGGCCAATGTAGACACGTTTGTTACCTACAAGGTAGTTTTATATGCACTAGAAGCAAGAAAACAATTACTCTTTTTTTAACCCCAATGTTGTTGACTGTTAAGGGAATTTCAAAATCTAAATCAGGTTGAGAACAGGATCTGTTTAGAAGGCAGGATGCTGAGCTCCGCCATCCTCCACAGGGCTGCCCACACATGAGTTGCTTGAACTTACCATGGACTTTGTAACTGAGTCAGCTGGTCACAAGCTTTTGCCCAGTTGAAAGGCACAATATATACTGTCCTGGACTGGCAATGATCAACTTTATTTCAAAATGCTTAGTACCTGGAGAACCTGGCGTTTCTGTTGTGCTGTGTAACTGGTTGCTTGCTTTGTAAATACATCTGTTAGCTTGTGAACTAATTAAATTATAATGAATTGTGTCATTATTATGCATTATTCCCTACTGTATTTCACTGCTGAAAGTTAGTTAATTTTCTGCAATTTTCAAAATGATATTTTCTATATGCCTTAAATGAAGCATTGTAATACTAATAAAATTATTGATTCATTTTTTATTATTGATTCATTTAAGCTACAATACTGAGCCTGGTTTTGATCACTGGTCATGCTTTACTCTGTCTCACTGGGTTGCTACTGAGCAAATTCAAATCCTGACTGAAGAACCCATTTAATGTTTCTGCACTGGCCTGGAATGGCCGGACATGCAGTGGTCTTGGCTGAATCTCAAAATTAACTGTCAGTGGGGTCTTTGTCTTCCTTGCACTGGTCTCCTTCCTATACTAATGACCAATACATAACCACCTGCAAATCACACAATGGTACCTCTTAAAACAGTGTGCTGCCGTAAGCACCCAGCAGCTGCTGATGAGAGTGGCACCACACAGCAATCTTCCATCGCCATGGGATGATTTCAAGCGCAGAGCAACTTGCCAAGGCCATCCACCTCTAGAAAGAGAACAAGAATAATTCAACTTAATATTCCATGCAATATAAGGGTCTATGTGAAGTAGCAACTGGTGCCTTCTCTTTGATACTAGCACCTTCTCTTGTGCTTTGTTTTCAGTAGTTCTGCAGCTTACCTCTCTCCCCTGCAGGAGCTGCAAAATCTGTTCAGCGACATGAACTGATGAGACTTGTTAAGTGACATTCTGAATTAAGATTACATTTATACATTATTCGGCAAGCGGCAGTCTTTTCTCCTATTGTAAACCAATAAAACTAGCTCTTCTTGAGTTACATGTTTTGTTGCAAACAAGATTGTCCCTGTATCTCACCTGGAAATGACAAAAAATGAGCCTGGGACCACCTGCAAACAAGGTGTGTGCCCGATGACTGAGCTAAAGCCCTCGCCTTTTCACACTCTGGTTCTTTGAATCCAAGCTAATAGCTTTTTGCCCAAGTATCATTTTTTAAAAATTGCTCCATTTACCTTAAAGAATTTTTCCCTCCAATGATCCGCTTCTGCCGACGATGCAGTAACCTCAAACCACACACAGAAGAAAGGGAATCTATGCAGGAATGAAATCATAGACATTAGAGTCTCCCATCAGGAAACAGCAGAGCATTATTTCAATCGTTGGCTTGTTTTCTGTACGCCATTACTAGGGCTGATCCACTACTTCTGTATCTTTTTTATTAAAAAGAAACACACACACACACACACACACAATCCACATCATTATATTTTTTCCTCCTTCCAGCAAGCACTGAAGAAATCAATATAATACCCACTTCACCTTTATTACTGTTTGCAGGTGCCTTCTTGCTAAGGTAGTCACAGATCACCCCCGCATCTTCACTATGACGACAATTGTGTCTGCCAATATCCTGTTTAATGCAGTCAGCAAGAGATCTTTCATTTCCTGTACATTTCACATTGTCCACGTGGATGGGGCCCTTTCCTTCTCCAAAATATGCCATGGTCCTTGCTCGTGCAGAACCTCTAGAAACAGGAAAATTTTAAAGGTGACTTTTTAATTAAGACACTACAGCAACAATAGCAATTGAGGTTCAATAGAAATTATCTTCCATCTTTAATATTGCCTGCTACAGGAAAATATAAAATATCTGTAATTAATAGGCATATCAATGGTTTTGAAAATTAATAGCAACAGTTCAGATCAAACCACACCACAACAGGATGTCCAGTCCAACTACTCACTCCTTGAAATCTATCTACACTGAGAAAAACAGCAGCTAGGGTCATGACAGTAGCAGCGTCCACACAGCATGGTAAACCATAGTTGCCGTATTGGCCTGAATATAAGCCGCACCCGAATATAAGCCACTCCCTTAAAATTCTGCAGGCACTCACACCCGTTCCATTCTACCGTATGTCTGTTTCAGCAGCGATATCATAAAAGTCACTTTTCATGGTGAGAATTTGGGGGAAAGGTGAGGGCTATATTCAGGCCAATATGGTATAATGGTTTATCATAAATGCATAAGAGGCCCCCACTTTGCACCTCTCCTCTTATCCAACAGATCCAACAAACCACAATTCCTCACTTAGCATTACATCCAAACCAGAGATCATATTTTGTTACGCCAAGGTTTGTTCTTTGCTTATTAATTGTTGTTTGAACACAACAAACCATGATCCCTAGTATGGCCATAACACAAAGTCAGGAACCATGCTATGTTGCTCTTACTGGCTGCAGAAGTGTTGTGAAGAGAGCCTCTTGGGCATTTACACTAAGCATTAACTACAGTTTATCATGATGTGTGAAATGGGTCAACATATCCACCTGCATTAACAGCTCATTGTCAATACAATATTGCAGTTGGTGATCTTGTACTTTTCTTCTATTTTGTTAGCCCAACAGATCTTAGGGCTGTGTCATAAAGCATCACATATCCTTGCACAGTACTATGCAGTATTCATACATCATAATGTTATCCAACATAAACTGGTTCAACTGCAACATATTGGGATCTGCAAGCTATATATTTTCCTTAATCCGTTTAATCTTTGCATAAAATCAGCAGCTGTGTGAGTTAAAAATAATGTATTTTATAGTGTGACTCTTCTAGGAAGCTAAACTCGTTCAGACAGGGAAGAATCCTTATGCTACATTTTGCTGCAAACCTTGTCTACAAATAAGGCACTCTGAAATAAATCATTAATATTGCACATCAAATAATTAATAAGTGGTATACAGGGCCCCAACAAAAGCCCATTTAATTTTGTACTGACACTAGCAACACCAGTCTCCACAAGCAGCCGATTAGATGATAAACTTATGTTTGAGGCATACTGCTTCAGCTTGCAAGAGGGTTACATGCTCCTCCAAACGAAACATCCCCTGTGTGTAGAAATCTAACGATGCCAGGAAGAAAGTTGGTTGAGAACCCTTTTTACTGACATCCAGTTTTCTATATGCAGGGACTTTTTTTTTCCTTTTCAGACATGCCAATCCCTATCTGCAGTTTGCAACGCTACAGTTGAAAAACAGATTTCCCATTTCATCTGTTGCTTGTAGGAGCTAGGTCACAGGTCTCTGATAAGACAACATATTTTATCATCCGAGTAGCTATACTTCAGCTTCTGCAAACTGAACAGCTCCTTCTGTCCATGAATCCAGTGGCAAAGTGTGAGAAGTCAACTTTTGCACCTCCCACACTAGTCTAAAATCAGCAAAAGTTACCTCCCCACTTTTGATGTCTGGATCAAAAGTCATGTCTGGATCCAGCCCATTATGCTGTTCCTTTGGTCAACATCTAACATTTTCGTGTTCACTTGCTTCTTAAACCATGGTTGGGTATCATATAATACCAATTCTACATTTATCAGTTTGTAAGGGAAGAATGTGATATCATGTGAAATGCTGCTTTCCCAGAGAGCAATTATAAATCAAATTTATTGTGTACTCATTGGTCACTGCAAGCTTCATCATGTATCTTTTACAAAGACTTGTGTCATCTGCCAACATTATTAAATCCATTTCCAACCAACTTGTATAAACAGAAAGAAATGAATATTCCAGGATTAAAATAATTTCATTCTTACAGTTTCACAGTTTCTCAGCCAGGAATCATGCAGCATAATTTGAAGTTGGGGAAATATACTATAAAATGTTTTTGCTGTCCCTGCCAATCCTAGATTGGCTATAAACCTTAGTATAAGGCACTTACTATACAGGAAACCAGTCTGCAATCATAGTGTTCTCTTAGGATGTCCACATTATCTAAGTGAATAAAACACACAGTTCTATGGAGAGTTCTCAATCTCAGCATCTAAATGTGCATTGCAGATGTCCTTTTTTTAGTGTTCAGGAGGCTGATAAATTCAACCCTACTGTAGGTAAGGGAGACATCCGTTCTGACTTGCTGACTTTTGCAAATTATTAGGCAAATCATGCAAGCAGTTTTTATGGGTGAAAGCTACCTCCCATCCCCCAAAAATATACAATCGCAGACAGCACTGCTTATAAAAAAAAAAGTTCCTTTCAAGGGCAGATGCCATTTTGTTTAGTCCTTATGAAGTTAATATAATCCAAAGTATTACTTTAGTCATAATTAATTTTTGTTGTTGTTGTTTAGTCGTTTAGTCGTGTCCGACTCTTCGTGACCCCATGGACCAGAGAACGCCAGGCACTCCTGTCCTCCACTGCCCCCCGCAGCTTGGTCAGACTCATGCTGGTAACCTCGAAAACACTATCCAACCATCTCGTCCTCTGTCGCCCCCTTCTCCTTGTGCCCTCCATCTTTCCCAACATCAGGGTCTTCTCCAGGGAGTCTTCTCTTCTCATGAGGTGGCCAAAGTACTGGAGCCTCAGCTTCACAATCTGTCCTTCCAGTGAGCACTCAGGGCTGATTTCCTTCAGAATGGAGAGGTTTGATCTTCTTGCAGTCCATGGGACTCTCAAGAGTCTCCTCCAGCACCATAATTCAAAAGCATCAATTCTTCGGCGATCAGCCTTCTTTATGGTCCAGCTCTCACTTCCATACATCACTACTGGGAAAACCATAGCTTTAATACATGGGCTTATATCAACTCTTAAAATTATGGAGTGTATGAGCTACAGAGTAAAAATCATTCCCTCTGCACCTGCATAAGTTGGAATCAACTACACACCTGCTCTTTTTTGGGGGGGGAGTGCTACCCCCTCCAGAGCAAGTAGCTTGCCTGCTGCCCAGAGCCACCAATCTGCAGTATCTCCTTGTCAGGATCCATATTAAGTTTACTGACCTTCATCCAGCCCATTACTGATTCCACATACCAGTCCAACACCTTAAACAAACAGCCTCTCCTGATTCTGCTGGAATGGCAAGAGGGAGCTGGGTTGGTAAACATACTTTACCTCCCAAACTCTGGAAGACAGCTTCTGACAGTTTTGTATAAAGGTTAAATAGGATTGTGCCACAGTATATGCCTTGATGGTTTGAAGCATGCTTAAAATATCCTCTATAAAACAAAGACCGAACAAAAATCCAGTGCACTCCATTAAAAAGTTTTATAAGATGAAATTTTCACCAGTTCCTGGGACATGAACATATTGGTTGTATCCAACTATGTTTTGCTAAGAGTAGGCCCAATGAAATTAATAGACCTACGTTAGTCATGTTCTCCATAAATTTAAATGGGTATACTCTAGTACAACTAACATTAGAGGCAATTCTTTTATACAGTTCAATCAATTGCAGAGACACCAAGATGCCCCCAATATTGACAGGGCCCGGACGTGCATTGCGAATGTGTGAGGTCATGTCATGTCATTGCAATGTCTGGAGGAGACCGAGCACTAAGGGGGAGCCAGTCACTGAAGGTGTGCTGCACTTGGCTCCACGC
Source organism: Podarcis cretensis (assembly GCF_951804945.1). NCBI lineage: Eukaryota > Metazoa > Chordata > Lepidosauria > Squamata > Lacertidae > Podarcis > Podarcis cretensis. The sequence goes on from NC_137178.1 coordinate 28,931,430, forward strand.
TCAACCTTGTCTGCCCCCTCAACACTGAGGGGCCCAGCCCCCTTCCAACAAATATTGAGTGGGGCGAAGATACCTTGCCCCCCTAGAGCTGGCACACCTGGTCCATTGGATCAGTTCAACACTAAAACCAACAATACAGGTAAAAATACTACTAAGCTGAGGCCTTTGGAGAGGTTTGGGTAGCAAAGGAGAATGGGGTTTCAGGGGCTAGTTTAGCAGTCCCTCCTTTTTTGGGATGGGGCAAGATATACAACTGACTATTGTGGATGAACCCTTTTAGTTAGATGTATTGTATTAATTGATAAGTTTGCTATGTATTACATTTCTGAATGTTACTTTTGTTGCAAGTCACTTTAAAACTTATTTGTGAAAAGGGACAAATAGATAATCAACAGTCCAATAAAACAAATGCAAACAAAATTTCAGAAAACCCCAATGGTCCATAACAAAGAATGAAAGAGCCTAGAAATTTGAATTTGTATGAGTTGCACGTGTATAGCAAGGAAACCCAAAGAATAATGACCTTAAGCAGCACTATCCGTTCATCTTCACAAAATGGACCTAAGATTATTTGTTTAACTTGTTAGCCACAAACTACATGCCTCTTCTTGTTCCAAGTTCTCTCTCCCCCCCCCCTTCACCCATGAACAATTATATAGATTGCAGATACAGTATTGCAAGGAATGTTCAACTCCCTGACAGCTGTTTTTCCCCATATATGAGCTAAGTCTGCCAGACAGTGACAAAGTGCAGGAGACCTTTTTAAAGTTACATCTACTGCTGGAATCCAGAGTTAAGCACTTCTTTTCAAGATCCATCCAAGGCTATTTAACAACTCAATTTCCTTGGGTACCATAAGGAAATTAGTTCATATTGAACAGCCGTTGCTTAATCTATCACTAAATACAACTTATCATTGCGTATATATCATAAACCAAGAAGACTCAGAGCCCTTCCATATTTATTTTTCATGCTAATGACCATCATATATGGCCATTGAGTAAATCCAGAAAACTACAAAATGCTAATGACCATCATATATGGCCGTTAAGTAAATCCAGAAGACTACAAATTGCTTAATACAGCATCCTGTGGAGCATCTCCAGAAACACAACAATGTTCAACAACATTAGCTCTTGCTTAATAAAGAAAAGTGATTCCTTTAACTCTGAAAACCTGGGGGCATTTCATGCTAGAACAAGAGGCCTTGTTATGAGAGCTTCCTGTACAATGTTATCTTAAGATAGACTCCTACGTAACATGGATTTCTTCATAAGCCCCAGCTGTATTTGCTGGGCTACCATATAAGGCATCTCAAAGCAAGCCATGGACAGACATGTTTGAGCTGAACAACTCCTATTCATGCTTTTATGACTTCAGTGAGACATAGTACCAAGTAAATATATACAGGATTGCAGGCTTCACTCTGATTTTAATCTAGATAGAGGCTCCTCTCTGTTAGATACTGTTTGGTGGCTAAAGTATAACACGATGCAGATTGTAACAGTTTTAGAGAGCAACACTACATTCAAAATAAAGAGTTCTCAATGGACATATAAAGAACATTTGGTATTAGAGTAAATATCCACTACATGCCCAAATTATACACAGGTATTCCCCCATCACATATAAGAGGGCGATGTAATTCAAAGCACCAAAGGAGTGCTTTTCGTGCTATAATGTTTACTTTATAACCTTGTTTATTTAATACATGCATGTTCTTTCCATTGCTGCTATGTCTTGGTCATGTTTTCATTGGCTGACATTTTTATGATATCAAAAGTACTTACTACATTTTATGTTACATTTTCCCACTATAAATATTAATCTGCGACTACAGCAAGCTCACTAATGTACAGGTGTAAAATATTAACTGAGGTTTAGGAAGATAGCCAAATCTATAAGCTTTTTCAGTCCAGTTACTTGGATTTATTTTTTATGGAACATCATCATCTTAATATTTAGAAAGTCTACCAAACTTTGGCAATTATGCAGGCAACCAACGTTTCTTTTCCATTCCACTGATGCAATCCACAAATTTCAGTATTCTTCCAGAAATCGAATGCCAAAGAACACAATACAGAGCCACACAGTTAGTTCTACGTGATCAAAAGGGTTTTGGGCTTGGATAGCAAAGAGAAATGATTCATTATGTGAATGCATGGCGGCCATGCGTCAAGCTCCTCCACATGGTCTAATCACCACTCTCAACCTTTGCATTGTCTAGTAGAACTTATGCATGTCTTGGCATTCAGCAATTGTTCATGCCTGCAGCATGTCATTGGCTGCCAACAGCAGAGGTTGGTGGGGACACCGAGTGTCATGACGTCTGAACACAAGCAAATTCTATTTAACTAAAATATTTATACCTCAGCTTTCCACCATTTTGATTCTCAAGCCAACTTATGAACAAAAGATACAACAATATAAATACCAACTATAAAACAAATCTAACAACTTGAGAACATATGAAACAGAAAAAAACAAACAGCAGGGAAAGAAAAATAAAACATCAGAAAAGCATAAAATGTAAAAGACTCACAGCAACTATACAAAAATCAATATTAAGTGTATCAGTGACTCAGATGAATAGGACAGGTTTAGCCTTATGATAATAATGGCTGCAGGCAAATATGCCTAAAAAGGAAGGTACACAGTCTTGGTGCCATTGCAGAAGAGATTCTGTCCACAGTAGTCACCTGTCTAACCTGGATTAGATGCAATAGCCATGGAGCGGAAGGGGGTCACAAGACACAGAGCTGCTAATTTTCATGGCAGCCGTGCATTTGAGAAAGGCTGTAGCTTAGCTGTAGTGCATATTTTGCATGTGAAAGGTCCCAGGTTCAATTTCTGGCTTCTCCAAGTAGGATTGTGTGGTTCATTCATTAAATGTACTGTAAGTATTTATACATGCTGACAAGTTCTCTGGATTTTTACCAAATAAGTTAATTTCTTCAGTTTAAGTGGCACAAGTGTAAATCAAAGGTATTTAAAGAAACCTCAAGACCCTCTAGGTTTTCCATACATAGCTGTGATTTATATCTGAGCCACCATAAGTAAGGTGAGAAATTTGTTTGCTTTAGATTGTTTTTCTTGGGAAATGTTGAAGCTCCTAGACCACATAAGTGATATATAGTGGAATTTTAAAAGAGAATGAAGTTATTATATGCACATTTCCTCAAAGCTGGACAAGCTTTTTTTCCATTATTGTATTTAATAAAATGTGGCATGAATAGTAGCATTTTGGACTTTTCAACATTTCATGGCAATACACAATTTGTCTCAACTGAATTTAAGAAAGGAAGTTTTGAAGATACACCAGTCCAATGTTTCAGTGTTCACATGAAAACAGGATTGTCATCAGATGTTTGGCTTAGGTCCCAGCCAGACTTGCACTCTTTTGTGGGAGGGATTCCATTGCATACTGGAGCATGTAAGTTTGCTCAATTAAAGTGGCTTAAAGGACTTTGGGCACACATTGGTGCAACAAGCCCACTCTTTGTGTTAAGGAAAGCAATGGGGAAATGCACTAGAAAGTGTGGGATAACTAGGAAGTCATATAACCTGTCCTATAACCTCCACATAAACCAGTCAGGCTTCTCAACTGATTCTCTAGTGGTACTGAATGCTGACGACCAGAGAGATTTGTAAAATAGAACAAATGACACTCTCCAAACTCCTCAGGCACCCTGAATGAAAAGTGAGCAGAATATAAATCCCACCTATGAGATATAAGCACATGTACAATCCCATGCGCAGCATTCCTGGGGGAAACTATATAAGCTTGTATCGAGGCACAAGAATATCCAGTCTTTTGCTTCTTCTGCAATTCTCTGGCTCTGTGTATTAAAATATAATATTTGCTACCAACAGTGCAATGCATCTCTGTTGTGGCCCCGCTGCCCAATTTTCCTGAGTATTTAAGCACTCAGTTACTCAAACTTTCTACCACATTTAAGAAATTCAGCTAACAGCAAGTGATTGCATCAAACTTAAACCCTGCCTGTTTTGTTTATCGTATGTTGATGATGACTGGAGGCATCTGGCCCAGTTCTTCTGAACTAGAAACAGCTGGAAATTGGGGGTGATTACACTGAACACAAGCTGTGTGAAAGGAAGGAATATATTTGCTAAGCTGGACATTCAGCAAAAATACGTGGAAATAGAAGGAAACTCCTCTCTTTTCCCTTGCAAGAAATATTACTTCCCACAGCATAACTTAGCATGTGTAAACAAAGGGAGGAAAAGTCTTCATCAGGTATTTAATATGGTCCTATGGGAAAGACAAGATAACACAAGGCAAATTCCTTTCCCGAGCAATGTAAATCAAAATGGCACAAAACCTAATAGGGATATCCTGCAACACAAACTCACTGAACTTTACTAACCATTAGGATGATGTAAGAGAAATTCAGGGTGTTCATTATGGACTCTAGTATGAGATAAAAATGAGGGTAAATGAGCTGCATACATGGCAAATGACATGAAATTACTGAATAGTTGAGAAGACTCTCCAACCAGCTGATGGTGCCAAAAAAACAAACCAGATAATTATGTAAGCAATGACATAAATATGTTCACTACTTCAGGTTGGAATTATGTTTTTGGGGTATTTTGAAAGGCATTTGTTTTAATACAACTTTTTTTCTTTTATTAGAACCGCTATGTGATTATCCTCCCATTGCCGCTACCAGAGGTTTAGTATCTAGTCTGCAGGCTGCTGTCTAGTATGTAAGGTAAAGGTGAAGGTAAAGGGATCCCTGACCATTAGGTCCAGTCTTGGCCGACTCTGGGGTTGTGGCACTCATCTCGCTTTATTGGCCGAGGGAGCTGGTGTACAGCTTCCGGGTCATGTGGCCAGCATGACTAAGCCGCTTCTGGCGAACTAGAGCAGCGCATGGAAACTCCTTTTACCTTCCTGCCAGAGTGGTACCTATTTATCTACTTGCACATTGACGTGCTTTTGAACTGCTAGGTTGGCAGGAGCAGGGACTGAGCAACAGGAGCTCACCCCGTTGCGGGGATTTGAACCGTCGACCTTCTGATCGGCAAGTCCTAGCCTCTGTGGTTTAACCCACAGCACCACCCACGGTATGTAGCCTGCAGTTATTTATGCAACTTTTTTCTTACTCAAAAGTTACCATGGGGAGGGGAGGTTTAATCCTCCTTCCTCTGCACATAACTGTTACTGATAGCAAAGAAGTCCCCATGGGCATGAATGGGAGGTGTTTTACTATCCGTAACTGCTGGGCTGGGGACCAGGTGCAGGTAGAAGTTTCCCCTCCACACGCAACTGTGCTTCTGATCTAGACCTGGGCCTCCACACTTACTTTTGACTAAGAAAAATCACGTATGCAGCTGCAGGCTACATGTCCAACATAATGTGCAGTTTGACTGACACACAGGACTTAGGGGAGTGCTGTACCTTGAACAGCAAAATGTAATTTCCCTGCTAAATCACACTTCAAGCTCGTTCAAAGTTTCTGTCATGCATCCTGTGACCATACTCTTGCATTATAGCTTTGTCCAAATCAGAAATAAAGGTAGAGACAACTGTGTCACTTGCTATTTTAACAACTTGTTGATGGACTTGTTGTTAGGCTTTTTAGGATTTTAGAAGCTCAATATATATATATATGTTAAAAGACAAGGCAGTCCTTGCCTGCAGGCTCACAATTTATTGCCATGATACAAAAGGATTTTTATTTTTTTAATAGCAAGAGAAAGGGAATCAGGAGGTGAAAGGAAAGCAGGCATTGAAGTCGCTAATGGATGGGGCAGGAAGCAGGAGAGGCAGCATCCCAATGGTCCAGAGTACCTTGGCTAGTGACAGACATAGATCCCTTGATCTTAGAAGTCCCTGGACAGCTACCAGTTGGAACACAGTATACTTCCTTGCAGGGAAAGGGAAGCATATTCCTTGCAGCTCATTCTCTGAGTGATACATGGGGGCAACTTGGTCTGCTTGCCATGATGAAAATAACAATGCAAATTGTACTACATCTGCTGGTCATTTTTCCTGTGGTTTCAGGCAAAATTACCAGCAATGCCTTCTGGCGTTGTCATGCATGCTACTAAACTTGTCATCTTTTGCTGTTTGGAAATGCCCCATAAATGTTGCTACAGTTTGTGATCAAGCACCAGAAGGCATTGAATCAATCTAACGGGCGGCACATGAGCAACGTATAAACTACATTATACTTCTTTCATATGAAGCCTGTTACACTGATACTCTTGGCAAGTTTCGAAAATCTGTTTATATTGTGCTGGAGAAAAGCTCCTTGGCAGCTCCAGCATGAAAAGTATTTTAACCTCTTCAGGAAGGTTGCTTTATTTTATAACACAATGTAAAGTCCTGTCTTGAAACTGAATGGAGTTTTAAAGGCAAGTTGAAATATGTCATATTTCAAGTGAGGTCTGTTGTTCAAAGAAACAGCTCCGCCCCAGATAACTCACCAGAGCTGAGTGCCACTTACTAATAATGGTGTTATAGAATTAAATAAAAACCATGGATTGCAGCAATACTAAATTAGTCATGCTTTATTCCCACTAAAATAAGGGGGGGGGTAATATTAGCATTTGGTTTCAATGGGACTTAATTGTGATCCAACTAACTGTGATGAAGGGTGGCTAAATAAATAAATAAATAAATAAATAAATAAGATTAATATTTAACATTAAACATTAACATTAAATATTTAACATTTGACATTAAATGGTCAATGGTCCCCTCCAGATATACTTTTCATTGCATAATGATTTGTGCTCATGATGCAATTGGGGTGGCCATATGTGATCCTGCTTTCAATACCATTTGAATCTAGTTCCATTTCTAATCAGTGCAAATCCTGCAGCTTGCTGCTGAAATCCCACAAATCTTCGTGCCACAAATGTTCTTAGTTGTTGTTTTAATCCACTTTTGTTGTGCTTCAGCCCCTCCAAACAGCAGTAATGTGTTAGAACTGGGGAAGCATCACAAAACTACTAATAAAGCAGAACAAATCTACTACCAATGTACTATCATTGTGTCAGTAACATGTTGCCGAATACACCCACACCACAATAAACGCCAGTCTGGAGGGGCCCAACATTTAATTCTATGAACTTGCACAATCTATAGACAATAATGTATGGAAATCAGATAATGTATTTAAGGACTATTAAATAATTTCTCTTACTTGAAGCCAAGTTGTCGACATACCACAGCTGCATCCTTATCGGACCATCCATCATCACAAATTGTCCCCCACTGGCCGTGGATAAAGATCTCCACACGGCCCTCTTTCTTATTTTCACCATCCATCAATCTGATAGGAGGCCCTGGGAATAAGTTACAGCTGTTAACACACAGCAATAGTAGCAAGAACCATTACCCTAGCTAATTTTCATCACATTGAAGGAAAGTTGTCAACTGGGGCTCAAGTTCAAGCATTCCAAGTTTGTACACCAGTGATGAAAGCATTTTAGTCTTGTAACTTGTATGACATCAATGCCATCTTGTTCAGCAAATCTAGACTCTAATGTGAAATGAATTTCCTCTCTGGTATCCACAAGAACATATTCTCAGTCTTCTGATTCCCAAATTTATTCCACTTTTCCAAATTTAGAGGTCCCAGGCTGAATGGGAGAAAATGTTACTAAAGATTCTGTGAAGGATTTAGGAATGTAACACAGGAAGCTAACTTTCCTGCAAAAATTGTGCACCATATTTTGACACGGATGCAAGCAAGGTGTCCAGTTTAAAGAATCTTGTATCAGTGGAGAATGTAATTAAATCCTGATACTAGCTTGATCCGGACTTTATGCTGTCTTGCACCCCCAAATTCATAATAATATGTTGCTATACTGTACCATTTCAGGTGGCAGGTGTGGATCACAGCTTGATTCCTCTCTTTCATGGACAAAGAGAGAATGTCAGCCAGAAGTTTATGCTACAACCTCCTGCTTGGAATTCTAGGGTTTTTTAATGTGCTATGAGCTGCTGTTTTTTATGGGGGTGGCTACTCAAACATACAGTTAGCTACGCACAGTCTAAATCATCCTTCCCCAACCCAGTGCCAGCATACTGTGGTCCAAAATATTGGATGGTCATCTGGTTGGGGAAGGCTGGTGTATATGACAGAGCCTAGTTGAAGATGCACATTATAATTGCTCTAATCAAACCCCTTTCAGTTCCGTGATTGGGTATAGTTGCTTTGTTTTGTAGTTTGTTTCCTGGCACATATATAGGACACTCCCCTGTTTGAAGCTTTTCTGTAGCATTACTAAACGTTTCTTGGGTGAGAGGGAATTGAAAACCTTGACTGGCTCAGTTACACTTTAATCTTCTCTGAAGAACGGTATGGCAGACTGCCAATTCCCAAAGGCCTTTACAGCCAAAGGCTGATCATCATTACTCGATGAACTCATAAATGCAATCAATACATTTTCTTCTAACCTTACGTTTCCTCAAGAGTTTAGCAGCCAGTGTCATAGAAAGGTCTTCTGCTATTAATAATGTATTATTGTTGCACAACAGCTCAAATTACATTTTCCTAATGCACAACAGAGCATTAACAGATGAAAGAACAGATGAAACTAACAATTGCTCGCATATTGAAATCAAACAAAGCAAATGTCACATTATCCTTGCCTTTGAATTTATTATATACATTTTAACATATGCAGGCTGAGTATATCCAGACTGACTGGAACTCATTCTGTATCATTGCACACCCAGCTCACAGCTCTAACTACACTGGCCACAGTGCAGTGATCCTGGTTGAAGTTCTAAAGTGACTACAGGGTGAAAAAGTCACACAACAGCTTCAACACAAGAAAGGATCCATTAATAGCACTTCCTTGGCACATTAAAATGACTCATTTGGAAGCAACCCTGCATGTTGTCTACACGTGATAAATCCCACGGATGAAAGGCTGGGCTTGCTGGCACTTTGTTTGGAAATGGATTGTTGAACTAGATGGGTCCTCTCCTAGGGCCAAAATGCACATTATGCTAAAAGTATAGCTTGCATGCTACTACATTTGGGTTTTCTGGTTTAACCAATTACAAGAGTGGGGAAGCCAGGGCTGGTCCAAGACATTTGGGCACCTGTGGCAGACCCCAAAATGTCATTTCCCACACCCATGATGAAGGGGCGAGGGAAGATCTACATGAGGAACAAAAGGGGAATAAATATTGACCTTGGGATCAGCTGCCCTAGTGGACCCTGCCACCTGAGGCAGCTGCCTCACCAGGCTCCATTGGAGGGCCAACCCCAAGGGAGGCCCAATTGTGACCAGCATGTGGAGGCAGAAGGTTTATTCCTTCCCTCCCTGGCTGCAATCAGGAAGAAAACAGCCATCCTCCCATGAGGCTGTTGATGTCAATGGAAGGCTTTTCAAGCATCAAAGCTACACTGGGATGTGGGGGTAGATTTTCATTCCAATTGTTGCTGAGAAGGAAGGGAAACCTTCTGCTGGCAATTGTGTTCCTGTGCCATAACTAATTACAGGGGGCGGGAATCCAGATACAGCTTGCATGCCAGGCATGTAGCAGTATGTTTTGCCCTCAGTCTGATCCAGCAAAGCAATCCTTAGGTTCTTAAGAATATTTGCAAAAATCAAGTCTTAATGCTTATTTTTATCTAGCCGCATTGTCTAATTTTTCCATAACTACAATTTTTTAAAATCTTTCTTGAACTTCAGAAACTGTTTATGAGATTCATTCCAGCCAAATATATCACAATAGATATGAAAAGAGTTCATAATCTAATTACTGTAATGTTTGTTTATATCAATGGTTCTTCTGTAGGAGCCTCGCCTAGCCTCTTTCAAATTTACGGAGGTTAGGCTGTGCAACATCAGTGCTTATGACTGCATCCAAAATGTCAAAATTTTCACCTCATTTTTGTCATCATCCAGAAATGCTTACTCTACAAGAATATAATTTCAGTTCAGACTTTACTCATATTACCTGGGCAGCAACACGGGATATTAGCTGTAAAATGGAGCAGATTTTATTCTCAACTAGCTTGTTACTACTTGGAAGTTTCATTCACAACTGTTAAATTAATACAATTTTCAGGTACCCAAAGGGAATTTTACCATCTGGCAGTATTTAACCATATTGGACCCTTTCCAGCTCAGGTTAAGTTCCATAGTTTCATGAACAGAGCAGCACAGATGTTCATTTAGTGTCTATGTGAATGGCCACTATGATATGAACCCCAGATATTCGGGGTTTAAGTGTTCCCATTCTCATTGTCTCACCCACGCAGAAATACTATTTACATTATACTGCTGGTGTAATAAAAGCTTTGGAATATTAAGAAGTGTAAAAGAACAGCAATGAAAAGAGATGAGGGAAAGAGTAATAATATGACTGGAAATTCATTTAGCAAAGCATGCAAGATGGAAAGAAACTCTAGTTCAATAATGCTGTAAACACTATAATTTGTTTAACAGTATGCCTCAAGTTATAAAGTTGGTATGGTACCAAGATATACTTAATAGAGCTCTTTGTTAAGTTGAAAGACATGATGCAATTCTTAAAGAAATTCCTTATAAGTTGTCTAATCTTCATTACTATGTTTACTTCTCATTGAAATGCTGTTCTTTGGTTCTTTGACTCTGTTTACCATTTCCCAACATAGAGTGAAACCTATATTTTTCCTCCTCATAAACAGGGGTGATAAATGAGATCAATCATTTCCATTCTTGGGGGTTAGGTAGTCAAGGTTCTTTAAACACCTGTAGCTGGCTGTTGAGCTATATTATACATATGAAGTTCTCTTCATTGGTCCATATTTGCCCAGTACTGTCTCTTGTGATAGACAGCATCCAAGGCCTCAGGTATGGGGTCTTTCTTAGTCAGGCTATCCATAACGCTTTAACTGGAAATGCCAAGGTTTCAACCTAGGACCTTCTGCTTGCCAATCAATTGTTCTGCTCTCTATTGCAGGGGTAGCAAAGAGAGTGGTGAATGGGCTGGCAGAGAGAGTGCACAAGAGCTATGCAGTTCTGCAAACTCCATGGATCTGGCCCTGCCCATCAATAGCATGCATTGCATAGAAGACTGACCCTTGGCAGAAAAAAGATCTCAGCTCCTTGTTCTTTGGAATAACTATAGTTCCTTCCCAGACACTTCTCACGTTCCAATTTTCACTCTGCAAGTTGTCTGAAAACTCATACCTATGGGGAGGATTTATTCACATGCCTATTTATATGTCGGGTGGGACGCAGGTGACACTGTGGGTTAAACCACAGAGCCTAGGACTTTCCGATCAGAAGGTTGGCGGTTCGAATCCCTGCGATGGGGTGAACTCCCGTTGCTCAGTCCTTGCTCCTGCCTACCTAGCAGTTTGAAAGCACGTCAAAGTGCAAACAGATAAATAGGTACCGCTCCAGCAGGAAGGTAAACGGCATTTCCGTGTGCTGCTCTGGTTCACCAGAAGCAGCTTAGTCATGCTGGCCACATGACCCGGAAACTGTATGCTAGCTCCCTCAGCCAATAAAGTGAGATGAGCGCCGCAACCCCAGAGTCAGCCACGACTGGACCTAATGGTCAGGGGTCCCTTTACCCTTTACCTTTATTTATATGTCACACTTGGGTGTATGGAGTTCACCATTACAACCATACCAAGGGCTGGGCATATGCTTCACTAGAGAAATACTCTAGTTCTCTGTGAAATAAAAAACCTCAGCTACTCCAGTACTCAAATGCTTCAGAACAAGCCTATGGTAACCAGATTAAAAATGTCCTCCATTTGCATGACAAATAGCCTGTTCCTGTACTAGGTAGATATTGCTCTGTATTGCTCTTGCAGCTCTCTCCTTCCTTGCCTTTCTAAATTTAACAGATTTAACTTTTTAAAATGGATACTCAGTATAACTATTCTCTGTTTCCAATCTTGAAAGCTGCTTTGTATCTTCTTCTAGCTAGAATGTGGCCAAGATTCAAAGGGCTACTCACTGGCTTCAATATGCCCAGCAAAAGTTCAGACTTTTTGCCTGTAAACAGCACATCCCATGCCATATCAGAAGCAGCCTCAGTTTCCCAAAAAGGTTTGCCATGTGGCATGATGGACTGGTGCTCAAGAACCACAAAACTAAAGGACCTTTGGGGTCCCTTGGTTCTCTGTATCCAAGCTTGCATCTACAGAGAGGGAGCTTACCCAGTGAGGCCCTGTGGCTGTCGTTATCTCTATAGCAACTTATCCCAACATCCTCTTTGTGGCTGCAATCATGCTTTCCCCATTCCCTCTTTGAACACTGGAGGATTGCAGACTCCTTTCCTGAGCAGCTGACATCATCCAGCCAGATGGGTCCAATGTTCTCTTCTGGGTAGTGTTCTGAGACACTTTTCCCATTCCTGTTTGCACATAGATAGATTGGCAGTTGTATTGTGAGTGAGGTATTGAACATATGATCAACATAAAAAACAAACAATAATATTTCATGTAATAACAGTTCCAGTGTACACACCACAATTAAGTTCAACTTCGATTAGCATCCATTTTATTTTGAGTAACATTGTCCAGTGTCCACCACCTTTAAATAAATCTTGTTGCTAGAAATCCATGGATGTTTTACTTTTTAAAGGCCCTGATTCAGCAGAGCATTTAACCACTCATTTGACACAATATGCAGAATTCTATTTCATTCTCTGACACTAAAGGCTGCTATAGACATAATCCTGCTGACCGCTTAGCCTTGTACAAACACTTTCCATGTTTTTTCCTTCTGGAGTGTGAATTCTTCCTCCCTCCCAGGACTAATCACATTTAAGTCAACAACAATGTTCCTGAGTTCCTTCTTAATACAGCAAATAAAACTTTGAAATACACACAACACAAAAGTTAGATTTGTGGGAAGGAGTGTACAATACCACAGCACTGCTCAGTGCTATGTCTGCACCAGCCCAGATTATCTCAATTCCCATTTTAAAAATTGGCACCTGCCTGCTCTGTTGGCAATTTAAACATTTGTTCCAGTAGGACTGTTTTCAGACATGGATTGCTGAACTAGAGACTGGTAGCAAACTGATTCAATTGATAAAGTGCACCCCCTTCCCAAACCAAAGACAACTAAGAAATGGGTTTATTTTTTTTTTGACAAAAATAAGATAATTAAGATTCTTAATCTAACCATTTTTCTTTTAAATTGAAGTTTTTCAATAATGTTTTACTGCTGATAAATGTACTCCTGATTAGGACATAACAGTGAAGTTAAGTAGGAACCTGTGAAATTCTGGACAATAGCATTTTGCAGAAAATTATCAGCAGTGATCTGCAAAGTAATTAACCTCCTCACATAAATGGACCTTACTTAAAGCCCAGCTGGCGGCAAACCACATGTGTGTTCAGTTCAGTCCACCCATCATCGCAGATGGTGCCCCACTGTCCGTTGTAAAGCACCTCCAGTCGTCCCTCATGACTGACTTTCCCACCTGCCAGTCTGATGGCACCATCTGTAGCATTAAAAATAAGAGCCAGTAGTGTTTAAGAGGCAACTTCGGGGGAAAGAATCTGTGCTATAAAATGTGCTGCAACAGATTCATTAAACAGCTAGACACTAGTAAGTTTCAAGGTTTTATAAAAAAAAGTAAAAGGGGAGATAGCCCTAATACTGGCACATTTCCCATTGTTGCTCTTATCCAACTTCATAATTTAATCCCAAAATGGTTGTACTATATACATTGAAATGTCTCCCTGACTTGGCCCCACATCCCATGGCTTCACTCCATCTTGACCCAAAATCTTCTAAGACTTCTAAGACTTCAGCAACCTTTGTTGCCTACCTGCTAGAGGTGTGCAGGAAACTCCTGCATCTTCTTTGTGGCCACAGTTGTGTTCTTGCCAGGAACTCTTTAGACACTGTTCTATAGACAGCTCATTTCCTGTACAACGCACTTCATCCAACAGCACAGGACCTGAGCCTTCTCCAAAATAAGCCTGGCTCCATGCCTTGGCAACCCCCCTGCACAAACATGAACAAACAGAGAATCAATGATGGCAAATGGTCAGAAACTGCCTCTAAATTAGCTACTGAAATGGTTTGTATTGCTTTGGTACACATGCTACAATCCAAAGCAATATTGATCTAAGTAGATGAACAGAGTGGTTACTTAAGATGCTTATTTCTTAGAAGAACCCTTTGATACATTTTGCATTGCCCATTAAATGTGTACATTTTTATCAGGAAATTAGAGTGGTTCTGTCATAACAGAACTAAAATAAATATTCCACCCCATGTTCTTCTTTAGTTTAGTCAATTGTATGGAGAAGACAAAAATAAGACTATTTTTGCATCCCCCCCCAAAAAATGAAACAAACAGCTAATAGACAATAGAGGAGATATACCCCCCAAAAAAGCAGGAAAAGCATGGTCATGTGTAAAGAAAACAGGGAGAGTAGAAAGCAAAGCTCATTTTGTATATAAAACGCCAGACACTCATTTACGACATCTATAGTTGAAAAATCCAGCCTTAAACATAACAGTGCTTTGCACACCATGGTTTCTTTTTAGATTACTTTCCCAAAAACTTCTATCTTAATGTCCTTCATGACTCATAAAAATATGCTGCGGTTTTTCAATCTGTTTATAAGACATCTGGCCATCTCCTTCGCCCACAGCCTAAAGCAGGTTGAGATTATCAAAAGTGAGTATCGTAAACTCAGAGGACCTGGCAGACACAAGGGCTGGTGCTAGATTAAGGGAACAGGATCAGCAAAATAGAGATAAATTAGATAATTCAGCAAGAAAGAATGTACTTCCTGTTGTAACAACACATCAATAATAAAAACTTAAAATGTCTCATAGTGATTTACAAAGAGAAATTAATATAAGGATAATAGATTCTGGTTTTGGAAGAAAGGCTCTTGTTTCTTACAATTTAAAGCAAATACATCAAACTGTTTCCTCAACAGGGTTTTTTTTTTGGGGGGGGTTGCCTCTTTTGGTAATCAAGGAAGCAACCCTCAGTGTCACACCTGCAGAGTTTATGAATCTCTGAGCAAAACATATGATCCTTTTGCCACCTGCCAGAAAATATGAAACAAAAGGACAAACTAGACATTAAGTTAAATTCAAAGACACACTAAATATGCACTTATTTATTTAAAAAATGCAGCTAGCAGCTACAGGGGGTGTACTGCAGCAAACAGGAAAGGATACTTTAGGTGTTTCCTCCCCTGCTGTGGTCTTGCTGAAAATTCCTCCCCCAAATCTCCTATTTGCAGTAGGAAGAAAGCTGCCACTAATGCCAGTGGTTTGTTGTTGTTGTTGTTGTTGTTGTTGTTGTTGTTGTTGTTGTTTAGTTGTTTAGTCGTGTCCTGGGGACTTACATTGCAATGCATCCCTTTTCATTTCTAATTTATAACTCACTTTTCCATGCACATTAAAATGTGTGCCCAAAACAGCTTATATTTTTTAAAAAGAATCAAAACAATAAAACAATGCAGATCAAAACCACACTGTAACACCAACATTTCAAAAACATTTCATTTAAATAATTATTATATCAGTGGAATGAAAAATATATATATCAAAGATGTGTGATGATGTCCAACTAAGTCGGAGGAGACCCAATGATACAAAAAGGACTTAATCTCTACTCGTTACAATAGGGGCATTCTGAGTATGACTAACTCTGGATATTCTACATGCTCTGCTGAAAATATACTTATGCAGTGCCTCACAGGCTGGAAATCCATATGCTATAATGGGGAAGGGTTAGCATACAGAAAGTATTTAATTAGATGAGCAGTATTCTCTTCTTGTCACTGGCAAACTAATCCTGGTGGGTTTTATTGCACAGTAATGCCAAGTGAAAGCTGTGAGAGGATAGGAAGGTCATTGCCAAGAGGCTTTATTTTATAATTTGCAGAACATTTCCAGCTGGATTAACTGAGACGATATACATACACACACAGCTTGGCGTCTCTTCCTAGCCCATCCACCCTCAGCCACTATATATTTCCTCTCATGGTAAATTTCAGTCTAGGAATGATGAGCCTACCTGCTAAGGCATCTTGCTGTTCTTCTTGAGCTCACTAGTCCTTAGGCTCCCATAAAAGCATATGGATAGGGAATATTTAATGGCAACTATAATTTACTATACTCATGGGACAGAGGCAAGCTAGTCAACCTCAAAGTAACGTAAATGTAACTCTACTTTAGCATGCGGCATGTGTTCGAAATTACAAATTACCAATAAACTGTGGCACACTAATTGTATATTTGGGCTTGGCTCAAAAGAGTGATGCTGCATGTGCATGAACCTTTGACTCGCTTCTCGTCAACACAGATGCAGTCCTCACTCCATACTGGAAACCAAAGATTCCCAATATCAGGAGCAACATGCTAAACATCAGAAGTGGGGGCAGTGTTTAGAAAATGGCCTCAGAAGCTCTATTGAGCACAAGGGGCTGCTCCCTGTGCAGCTCTCAGGCATGAGTTCAGATCTATCTTCATGTGTGATTTCCACTGATTACTTCCAATATACAACCTACAGCCAACATGAAATTCATGGAGGAACAAATATGAGAATTGTCATGCAAATAAGCCACACTGGGCTACTGATTTTTTCCTAGGTGGTATGTGGATACTCAATACATGGTGTGACATCATTGCCCTTAATGATGGCAAGGATGATCCTGCAAGTGACATCTGTTGCACCACACCACACACGGACTATCCCTACAAGTTGCATGGGAGAGAAGGAGAACAAAACATGAGATTGCCCTTTTAGCTTAGAGTCTATACATTATCAGCAATGTTTAGTTACATCCTGAGGTGGTCAAAAGACTCTGTTTTGGCTCAAGTGGTGCTGCTTGTTCAACCATCCTAAGTATCAGGTCCATTTCAAACCATGGTGCAGGCATTTGACTTTGCTTTTGCATCTCAGTTCATTGGCAGTGAATAGCTTTCTTTTTCAACTGAACACAATATACTGGGGTGGGGAAACTAACCCAAGGCCAAGCTGCCTGCAGACTACCTCAGCGTCCGCATCATCCCACTGGTCGTCGCAGATGGTTCCCCAGTGGCCAGCATGATACACTTCTACTCTTCCTTCATAAGCACTGCTTCCATCAGCCAGTCGGACTGGGATGAAATCAGGGTCTGAAATGAAACACATAAGGAAGGGAGGGAAATGAAGTTTTCGTTTCCCAGTTATTAGTGATCAGCTGCTACCAAATGGACAGCAAAGGCTTTGTAATTTGAACAGAAACAACCTAGTAATATTGTGGCTCATTTCAGATCACTAACAGCATAACGCAACAGCATGCCTGGAGTATTAATAATTCTTGCAGCTCTAAAGCAGAAATTTCAACAGCAGAAACAGAAACTAAGAATTCCACATCTCCTAAACTCGATGTGAAGGAAACCCCATCAGTAGTGATCCTTTCTTATAACTGAATATAACTGAATAACAATAAAGGAACTTAAGTTTCAAACAGGGGCTAGCCAGTTGCCTCTGCGAAGCATTCTCATCAATGGTTATCACTGAATCACACCTTCTCTGTGATGGTCAAAATGGAAATTTGGAAGTATTGAAAGCATGAAGCCCTTGTGCTTCCTTCTCTGTTTGCAACAAATTAACCAGGGTCTTCCATATGTACATTCTGTTACTTTGGACCATGTGTATTATCCTCAGTCTTCTGCATTATTTGATGATTAAAATTTGGGGTTTCATTTAAAAACATAGTTTTATCCAGTGCTGCAAAAGCCAGGTTCTGGTTGCACAGCAGGACTTCCCCTTCTTCTCTTCTGTCTGTGCATTCCCAAGAACTTAACGGGAGAGTCCTCCAGCCCTCTAGAGCAGATTCTGAGAGTATATTGGGGGCTATAGGAAAGGGGAAGTTCTATTGCACAAGCCAAATGACAAGATTGCATACAATTGTGTCTTACTCGAGAGAGTTGTTACTTCAGTTTGCAACACTGCTGTGTTCAGAGCCATGCAGGCAGCCCCAATCTATGATTTGGCACACACTCACACAGAGCAATGTCCATGTACGCCAAAAGGTGCATTTATACAGCTGAAGCAATCCACATGGTGACAGTAACTAGAAAAAGAGCTCCTGAACTGTGGAAATAGTTGCTGGTTGTATGTGCATATAGCCCATTTTGTAACTATTTCTCCATGGGATTACAAGGCCTGCTTGTAGCTAAGGAAATGTTAGCATTGCTCATAGGTAAAGTAGTTGCAAGAACTAACCTGCAGAATTCTAAGCATAGCCCAGACTAGCCCTGCTCACATGACTTTTTCAATCCACTGTACTCAACGAGTTCTGTTTTCCCTATACAGTACCTTAGGAAACAATCATTTTCTGCATTACATTTTTGCTCCTGTATATAAATATACAGGATATAAATATATCCTGTATATAAATATACTGTGGGACGCAGGTGGCACTGTGGGTTAAAGCCTCAGCGCCTAGGGCTTGCCGATCGAAAGGTCGGCGGTTCGAATCCCTGCGGCGGGGTGCGCTCCCGCTGCTCGGTCCCAGCGCCTGCCAACCTAGCAGTTCGAAAGCACCTCCGGGTGCAAGTAGATAAATAGGGACCGCTTACCAGTGGGAAGGTAAATGGCGTTTCCGTGTGCGGCTCTGGCTCTGGCTCTGGCTCTGGCCAGAGCAGCGATGTCACGCTGGCCACGTGACCCGGAAGTGTCTCCAGACAGCGCTGGCCCCTGGCCTCTTAAGTGAGATGGGCGCACAACCCCAGAGTCTGTCAAGACTGGCCCGTACGGGCAGGGGTACCTTTACCTTTACTATAAATATACTGGAGGCTGGAAAAAGATGCCACTGAGGCTCTTTGTATGATGGTCTGACAAAGAACAAAGCAGCCCTAAAAAAAATTCTGCATATCTGTGCAGTTCCTATACAGTAACATAATTAAGGGTGTCAGCACTGTACACTCCTCTAGCTGGACAAACTCACTGAGGAGCAGAATGGTTTGAATATCATCAATCATGATGCTTTATCTGGAAAGAGAAAAAAGTACAGAATGCACTTTTTCAGAAGGTGACAAATTGCAACACCAGGACGTATTTTTGGCCTAGACAAGCGCATATATGCACACAATGTATTCTGGAGGCATCATTCTCAAAGGGTGAGGCATGCCTTCCCAAGGAGGTGCAGGCAGCTGTTCAGGGAGACATGATGTCATCTTGCAAGCAGCAATGTGAGCCTCATAAGTGTTCCACCTTCCATTGATGAATAGTGCTGTGTGCCATGTGGAATCCCCTATCTTTTTTTACAGGCTTTGGGGTTTGATTGATTCTTAGACACCTTTAAGGGTCCTGCTTTGAACTACTTTTGTCTAGATCCCAAGAGAAAATGAATTGTGCCGGTCACCTTAATTTTGCCTTTGCTTTAGTGATGCTCAGAGAACTTCAAAGGTATTAAGGAAGCTCACAAATATTTAGCCATTGTATTACACAGTCAAGAGTGCAGGCAAGTGCCCTGAAACATAACACCTTTAGGTAGAAGGACTCAGACAAGAAGAAGGTGGGCAATCATTACATAGACCACAGGTGGTCAAACTGCAGCCATAGGGACACAGACAGTCCTCAGCCCAATCTTATGTGGTTCTCAGACCAATTTCATGTGGGTGGTAAAAGAAGGAGGAAAAGTGGTGGAAGGTACAGCTGAAAGGGAGACAGAGAGAAGGCAGTGAGCCACCAACATTAGCCTCTGGACCTAGTCACTGTAGAGTGCAGCCCTGCCCACTCTGGCCCTGCCAGAAAACCCCAGAAGGGAAAGTTGTTATCAACATGTCCATCCTTCCTCTGAAGAGTCCCTTAAAAGGCTAGTGAAAACCATCAAGGACCAAAGAAAAGAGAAAGGAGTCCTTGAAACTATCATCCTAATCCCTGAATACAAAACCTTCTGCATGTGATACCGATTTCAAAATCTGCATTGTGGAATAATTCCAGCTAGCTCAAAAGGTATTTAGGCCTCAATTAAATACGACTTGGAGGAGAATAATGACGCCATTATTTAGCACACCCTTAACTACTTTACCACCAACTGTTCTCAACAAGGCTATTTTAAACTAAATCGTCTCTAAAGATAACTATGCTGTTTACATAACGCAAAACCAAATTATGTATGTGTACTTGTATTTTACCATGGGAAAAGCCACATGCAACAGCAGCTGCCATATTTTGAGGACACATTCCATCCTGCCAGACACTTTTTTCACAAAGTAAGATGTTTTCTTCATCGCCATGGCAATGTACATCACTCCAGTAAACAGGGATAAGGCCTGGTCCAGAAAATGGGGTGTGCTTCGCTGTGCCTCTCTCCCTGTGGGAAAAGCAACAAACATGGGCAATGAGGAAGGCAACTGAGATAACTAGAAACCCCTTGTTAATGTACTATTCCAAATTAAATAGCACATGCTTCACTGCAGTTTCTGAGGCACAACTAAGCCTTTCAATGGACATTATGTATATGCATGTGTACTGGATCTGAAATTGTTTTCATTTTTTTTATTGATGCTTTATGATGTTTTTATGATTCATCACTCTGGGATGTTTCGTGAAGAGTGATTCATAAATTAAATGGGTTGTTTTAAATATTCCCTTGTTATGTACTGGGTTGAATAGGATCCAAACTGCAGCAGTCTGATTGGCCCTAGAACAATAGGATCCAAAAGGCAGCAGCCTGATTGGTCCTAGAACAATAGGATTCAGAATGCAGCAGTCTGATTGGTCCTAGAACAATGCAGCAGTATGATTGGTTGGCAGGAACTACCCAATCATGCTCCAGATAGAAGTGAATCCACAACCTGATTGGCTTACAGTAGAATTCCGGAATTAGCCAATCATGTGCAGCCCATTGTGTAAATAATGTATATAAAGCAGATACCTTGAGGGGACTTTCATTCATTCCTCCTCACCACTATGAGCTGAATAAAGAGCATGAAATCACCTTGCGACTCTGAGTATATTTCACTGGCGACGAAGGTGGGATCCCGCTGAGCTGACTGCCACACACAGCACCGCAGCACCGCCACCTGCCGCATCGCTGCCTCGCACCGTGTATCCAGGCTTCAGCTCCAGGACACAAGGAACTCAGAATGGCAACCAACAGCAGCTTTTCGCCATTCAACCCAGCATCTGGAGACTGGGAAGCATACGCCTCCCGTTTCACCTTCCTCCTAGAAGCCAAAGGGGTCACCGATGAAGAAGACGCCAAGAAGAGGGCAATATTCTTCAGCGTCTGCGGAGAGGAGACGTTTGAAATCGCCCGGGCTCTCCTTGCGCCTGAAGACGTCGCTACTGTTCCATACAAAACAATAATGGAACAGCTGAAGGGGCACTTTTCGCCACAGCCCTCAGTGGTGGCTCGTCGAAATGCCTTCTACGCAAAGCGGCAAGCCTCTGGGGAAACCATAACTGGGTTTGTGACCTCTCTCCGCCAAGCCGCCCGGTTCTGCAACTTCTCAGAGCTGGAGAACATGCTTCGTGACCGCCTCGTCGGTGGCCTGAGGGATGAGAAGCTGCAACGACGCCTCTACGCTAAGAAGGACCTAACGTTCCAGGTCGCTCTGGAGGAGGCCCTGGCAACGGAAGCTGCCGAGAGGTCGACGCAAGAGGCACGGCCGAGCCAGCCATCCCAACCGAGGGTCCACCATGAAGACCTCACCGACGACTCAGGATCCAACAGGGAGGAGGTGCACCGAGTACAGCAGCGCACTCAAGCAGCCCACATACCACAGCTGCCTCGACGAGAAGGAGGGAACTGCGCAAGCTGCGGAGAAAGTCACGAGAGGAGGACCTGCCGTTTCCGCAACGCAGAGTGCAGGCAGTGCAGAAAATCGGGACACATCGCCCGGGTGTGTCGGGCTCGGCCCACCCGACGCCAGGCATCAGATGACCAATCCAAGAGCCCCAGGTCCCGGGGCCCAACGCACCAAGGCAACTCGACTGAGCTCACGGACTTCCAGGTATACCAGTTGCCCCACCCCAACGTAGAGAAAATTTATGTTGACGTACAGATAGAGGGGGCCCCATGCCGCATGGAGCTTGACACGGGTTCAACTCTATCCATAATCTCGGCAAGGACCTTAAGGAAACTGTGTCCTACTGGGGGTCCCAAACTCAGGCCGGCCCCATTCACCCTCCGGGACTTCCAGAAACGTAAGGTCCCCACAATGGGGGTGGGGACCTTCAGGGTGCAATACCGAGGGCGGACGCGGCAACTGGAATTGCTGGTGGTCAAGGGCCCCTACATTAGCTTACTGGGATTGGCATGGTTTGGACCACTGGGGCTAGCCGTCACCGGGGTGAATCACACTAGCTTACAAGTGGACGTGGACGCCATATGCAAGGAATTTCCGGGGGTTTTTGATGGGAAATTGGGACAGTATACGGGCCCCCCAATTGCTCTACAGCTTGACCCCGCAGTACGACCGGTCAGGCTCAAGGCCCGCCGGGTCCCGTTCGCCCTGAAACCCCGTATAGACGAGGAATTAGACCGGCTTGTGGAGCAAGGAGTGCTGGAGCCGGTGCCTAATGCCCCCTGGGAAACCCCAATTGTCACACCCGTCAAGCCTAATGGTTCGGTCCGCATCTGCGCAGACTACAAATGTACCATAAACAAGGCCCTTACGGCCCATGCATACCCAGTGCCAGTGGTCAGCCATGTTCTTGCCACCCTGGCTGGGTCGAAAATTTTTGGCAAGCTGGACTTGGCCCAAGCATATCAACAGCTGCCAGTAGATGAGGCCACAGCAGAGGCACAGACGATTGTGACACACAGAGGAGCATTCAGGGTAAAGCGGCTGCAATTCGGTATCAGCGTGGCACCAGGCATATTCCAGAATCTAATGGACTCTCTCCTTAAAGGGATTCCTGGCGTCACCCCCTTCTTCGATGATGTGTTGATTGCCGGGCCCACACCAGAGGAGTTTGAGGACCGCCTCCGCACCGTTCTGCACCGTTTCCAGACGGCGGGTCTCAAGGTGAAGCGGGAAAAATGTCTACTAGGAGTGCCTCAGGTGGACTTTCTGGGATTTATGGTGGACGCAGAAGGGGTCCACCCGACTGGGGACAAGGTACGGGCCATTTGTGATGCCCCAGCGCCCAAGAACAAGACTGAACTTCAGGCCTTCTTGGGACTATTGAACTTTTACCATTCCTTCCTTCCCCACAAGGCGGCGGTAGCGGAGCCCCTACACAGACTCCTGGACAAGCGGGCCCCTTGGGTGTGGGGCCAGCGCCAGGAGGCCGCATTCCAGGCAGTCAAGGACTTGCTTGTCTCAAACTCGGTCTTGGCACACTTCGACGAGAGGCTGCCGGTGGTGCTAGCATGCGACGCCTTGCCCTATGGAATTGGCGCTGTCCTGGGACACCAACTCCCGGATGGAAGAGAGGTACCAGTGGCATACTTTTCCCAGACACTCAACGCAACCGAGCGGAACTACTCGCAAATCGACAAGGAGGGTCTGGCAATCGTGAAGGGAGTAAAAAAATTCCATGATTTCTTGTACGGGCGGCCCTTCACCGTGGTGACTGACCACAAGCCGTTGCTTGGCTTGTTTGCCCCTGAAAAGCAGACCCCCCAAGTGCTGTCTCCTCGCGTCCTCAGGTGGTCAATTTTCCTTGCCAGCTACCAGTATGCACTGATTCACCGTCCGGGGAAGGCGATGGGCCATGCGGACGCCCTCAGCAGGCTACCACTACCGGAAACAGGCCCCGACCCAGCACCTGCACAAGAGGTTATGAGCCTGGAGCTGCTTCCTGACCGCCCCATTCAGGCACAAGAAGTTGCACACCATTCCAAGAAAGATAGGGTCATCTCCCGGGTCCTGGACTGGGTGTGGAGGGGATGGCCCAGCAGCAGCCCCGGGCCAGAATTCGCCGGCTACACAACCCGCAAACATGAACTGTCGGCCCACAAGGGGTGCCTGTTATGGGGAAGCAGGGTCGTTGTTCCCCAGCCCCTCCGCAAAAGGGTCCTCACAGCCCTACACGAGACACACCCAGGGGTAGTAAGAATGAAGGCCCTTGCCAGGAGTTATGTGTGGTGGCCAGGGATCAACGGAGAGATAGAGGCCTGGGTCAAACACTGCCAGGCCTGCCAAGAATCCCGCCCAGATCCCCCAAGGGCCCCAGTCCAGTCCTGGGAGTCCGCCCGAGCACCATGGTCACGCCTGCATGTGGACTTCGCTGGCCCCTTTCAGGGGAAAACATTCTTCATAGTGGTGGACTCCTACACCAAATGGCTGGAAGTCGCACTGGTACCGTCCACTTCTACGTCCGCAGCCATCCGGGTACTACGCAGGCTGTTTGCAACCCACGGGCTCCCTGACACTCTCGTCTCAGACAACGGGACTGCATTTACGTCAGGAGAATTCCAAACCTTCACAACGCAGAACGCCATCCGCCACATCCGTTCGGCGCCATTCCACCCTGCCACCAATGGCCAAGCAGAACGCATGGTGCGGACCACCAAGGACACCCTTCGCCGCATGACACAAGGGGATTGGGAGTACCGCCTTGCCACATTCCTTCTAGCACAGCACAGCACCCCCAGCTCAACGACTGGCCGGAGCCCCGCTGAACTACTAATGGGTCGGCGCCTTGCAATCAGATTGGACCGCCTTCACCCCGATAGAGCTCAGGATGAGGCAGCGGTGGGGGAAGGCAAGAACCCCCGGACCTTCGAGGCTCAGGACCCAGTGTACGCAAAGAATTTTGGGGCAGGCCCAGCATGGGTACCCGCCACAGTCACCAGGGTCACTGGCCCCGTGTCGTATGAGGTGCTAACGGATGGGGGGCAATGCTGGCGCCGCCACTGCGACCAGATACGGCGACGATTCCCAGGAGAAAACCAGGAGGAGGAAAGGGCAGAGGAGTCCCAAGGGAACAGAGGGGCAGTGAGGCCCATAGAGCAGCAGGGGCCAGCAGGAGAGGCAGAATCAGTAAATACAGAGAGGACCCGTGAGGCCGAAAGGACACCGGAACCAGAACCACGACTGAGCGAGCCGGTTGCGCCAGACCAAACAGCCCCATCACAGCCAGCATCCTTGGAACACGAGCCAGAACCTGAACCCCGGACCAGGGAACACCCCAGGCCGCAACGCACACGTAGGCCGCCGGCGTACCTCGAGGACTATGAATGCGACCTCCCGGGCAGGACTGGAACTTAGAGGGGAGGGGTGTTATGTACTGGGTTGAATAGGATCCAAACTGCAGCAGTCTGATTGGCCCTAGAACAATAGGATCCAAAAGGCAGCAGCCTGATTGGTCCTAGAACAATAGGATTCAGAATGCAGCAGTCTGATTGGTCCTAGAACAATGCAGCAGTATGATTGGTTGGCAGGAACTACCCAATCATGCTCCAGATAGAAGTGAATCCACAACCTGATTGGCTTACAGTAGAATTCCGGAATTAGCCAATCATGTGCAGCCCATTGTGTAAATAATGTATATAAAGCAGATACCTTGAGGGGACTTTCATTCATTCCTCCTCACCACTATGAGCTGAATAAAGAGCATGAAATCACCTTGCGACTCTGAGTATATTTCATCCCTTATCCGCAGTGAACTCCAATATCGCTTTTAAAATTCTCACATGAGCTGCCAATAGAGACAGACTATTTCTTCAGCAACTTTCCCAACAGGCAACTTTCATGCCAATCCCCCAAGCTGTTTCTTTTAAATGTACATGAATTTTAAAAACAGCTTAAAGGTTCGCTGGGAGCACTCTTAAAATACTACAAGTGCACTGTAGCGCACTGCACTAGCACACTGCACTGGATCATGCTATAGAAAATTCTAGAAGCCACTGGTAAGCCCCATAAACTGAAGCACAGAATATGAGTTCTAGTTCCAGGAGCTCTAAGTCAGCTCTAAGGTTCTAGATGAATGTACATGAATCAGCATCTCTTCTTCAGTCTTCTCCATACATTGTACCAGGTATTCACACTCGGGTGAAGGTTGCAGCCTAGGAGAGCCCGATGTGTTCCATTTTTATATGGAAATTAGTTGCTCATTTTGAAACCATCCTAATATCAAACAGATAATTCAAGCAGACTCGCTGGCAGCTTATATCGCTCATACCTTGAGAAATCTGGGAGCAAAAACCTTTTTATATGAAAACCAGATAGAGAAATTGCACGTAACACACAGCTAAAACCATAAGCAAAATTGCAACCTCCAGATGGGCAGGACTTTGATCTCATCTAATCCACATATCTGTATAAATTGGTTTGGCATGTGCAGATTAATATTAGACATTACAAAACAGCTCAGAGTCAGTTCAAACTGGCCACTCTTTTAAGAAGAGTAGAATAATCTCTAGTTAACATCACATTGCATGTATTCTAAGCAAACCCAATAAAGCTTTGGTTTGTTTGGTTTTTTTAAAAGGGCCATAACACAAAAGAACAATCAAGGCAGCCTTACTCTGTGGGATTTGACAGGCAATGGAAACTGCTCCATGAGGGCAAATGGGACACTGCCCCACCAACCTCAGTCTGAGCTAGCCTGCTTCCTTATGCACAACCAGTCCAAGGGTGGACCTGGCTGTCAGATTGCCCAATGGTCTCAGGTTTACCTTTGTAGAACTTAACAAGGAGAAAGATGCTGACAAAACTCTGCTTCCACCTACTGTTGGCCTCCCTGTCCTCTGCCCTAGCAGTACCACTACTGGTGACACCATTGTAATATTCAGTATGGGATAGGATTAATAAGAAGCACAGGTGACCTTAGCCAGGAATCATAGCTTGGCTATAGCAAGCCACAGCAGCCCTAGAATTCTCTTCCATCACACAGCACTCTGCCCTGCATTAAATCCAGCACTGTACTTGTCATGCTTTCTGCCATTTAACATTCCCCAATCTTTTCTTACAACTTGAATTTAGCAGAGTTGCTTTCAGTTGAAAAATACACATATTCAAGCATTAAAAAAAAATCTTTTTACGATCAAATATGTATTGAAGAGAGGTAAATAACCCAGTAATGAGCTTGCTTTAAGAGTCTGTACTCCTGATTCTTTTTTGTTGGCATCTGTCTGTCTCGAGAGACAATGAATGCCCCTACAGGGCTGAGGTCAAACCACTGCGTTAGCAGCACTGAAGTAACCTTCCCAGGGTGCAAGCCTTGGCAGTGTGCATGGAGGTCCTGGGCTACCTAGATGACAAGACCCCCCCCCCTTAGCCTTGCTGATGTGGTCCAAAGGAAAGCAGAGCAATACATTTGGCACCAGCTTGCCTGTAGGAGTTGCCGGAAGGAGGTATACAAGGTGCCATCCAACCGTCTTAGGCTCTGGATTTGTGTAGGGTTTACTCCTTAGACTTTTCTTTTCCCAAATATATCCCACAAGGCAGCAGTGTTTTTTTTCTCCTAGATGGGCTGCCTTCCCAGGTTGACGAGCCCCATCTGCCCCTCACATCCTTCTACAGTACATGCTGTAACCAGCTTCTTGACTGTTGGACCCACAATGTAGGACAATTCTTCAACTGTGGGGGTTTTTTTCATAGCATATATGAAAATGCAACTTTCTGGGTAGAACTTCATGTGGGAAGCAGTTGTCCACATGGTTAAGGAAGATGTTAAAGCAATGTATGGTTCAATAAACTCAAACCAAGTTGAGAACGATTCAAATGCATAGTTTATATTTACAGTATAATTGTTAGTTTCATCAACAACAAGGAATTTCACAGAGTACAATGAGGCTGGATCTGGGCTAGGTTGGGCCTGGGCAAGTGTTGGCCTATCCCAGTTGAACAGAACAACAGTCCTTAACATGCTTCTTTTGTGTTCAGTGGTGTGTGTTTTCATCCACCCTCAAGATTTCATCGTCTTCTTTGTCGTCAGATTCTCTTCTTATTCTAAAACCACCACCTGCTATGTCAAGGCAAGAACTGGTGTTACAAATTGTTCTAGGGAGAACCAGTTCCACTGCACGAGATACAACAGGCAATCACCCAAGACCATAAATACAAAGTTATATAACAATCTTTGTGCAATCCCGCCATAAGTTATCTGCAGGTCAGTGCCATTGATTAAACTGGGACTTGTGCATGAATAATAGAGGACCACTTATATCCAAACATTATGGGTTTCCTACATGCGGATCATATCCACGTAGGTAATTGTAGGCAATGCAAGTATAGATTGTCATGCTCCCAATGTGGTATTTTGCCTCAGTTTATGAAATGAAAAAAATAATAATGTTGCAACAATCTATATGCTAATTTAATGCTATTTCGTATTCTGTGCAGAAAATCTGCAATGTATGCAGGACTGTAGCATCAATACAAATTCAATAATTTTTTAATAATTCTTTTCTGTTTTTCAGTGTTCCTGCTTTAAGCATCACCTTTCACTTTTTTAGAAAACTGTTCGAAATGAAGCCGAAAAGAAGAATAGTGGCATAGAGTACAGAGAGAGAGACTATGTGAACACCAGAGGCAAGGGCACAGAAACAAGGCAAGTTGCTATTTACGGGGTGCTGAAGAAGACTCAGCATATCTTGAGATGGCAGCAGCTGAACTCCACAGATTTCTAGGCTGTCTCTGAAACCAATACAGCTGGAGAATTAAAAAAAAAAAGAAAAAAGATGGAGAATGGCAATTACTCTGAAATGCTCCATCAGGAGTCTGATCCTGTATTCCATTATACAGCTGCAACACAGAGCTTTTCTTTTTTTTTTATTAATATTTATTAAAGATTTTCAAATATAACAGAAAAAGAAAAACATCCAAATTTAAAACCTTATTTTCATTGGCATCTTTCCAGGACTTCCCCTCCCCTCCCCCTCTTGTATTCCAATTCTTTCAAATAGATTCAACAAATTCTTACCCCAAATTTTAAAATTATTATCATTGGCCCAATTTAAAAAAAATATTTTCCCATCCCCTAAAATCGACCTGTTCCCTTCCACGAGTTCCCCTCTTTAATATGCAATACAGATTAAGATAAACAGAAAGATAAAAAAAAGAATAAAATGTAATTTAACACCCTTTGGATTCCAAGTTTCCCTCCCCCCTTTCCCGGTTGCGTTCCCAATGTCCATCAATGTCTACTGTCATCCTGGAGCTCCCACATCTAAAACCAGAGTCCTTCACCAGTCCGCTTTACCGTCTTTTTATTAGTCTTTGCCATCTTTTGGTCATCTTTGGTTTCACATGTCCAATCTTGGAAGGAGTCTATCTTCCAACTTTGTCCAGTTCTTGTTATTCTTATTGTTCTTGTTGTTCTCTCTCCTCCTCTTTTTTTTTTTCCCCCTGCTCTCCTGCACAAATGTTCTAATTCCAAAAAGCTTTTAATCCTCTGCAGAGGCTTTGTTATTCAGGAACAAAACATTACGTCAAGTCCCTTCCATTCTTCAATAGATAAATCTATTGTCTCCTTTAGTGTGTAGACCTCTGTAGACAAAATAGTGTTCCATTTCTGCAGTTTCCCAGGCGATAAAAAGTCCTATTCAAATTCGATGCCATCAATACTTGTAGTGTCCCACAGCTCCTCTAGAGGGATTATAATAACTCAGTTTCCTTCCCGATCACACCCAACAGTCAAAGTAACTTATTATTCCTTGTTTTAAACAATTTATATCCAATTTGTAACAAATGTGACCAGCAAAGTCCTCATAACAAAGTTCTCTTTTTGTTCTTCCACTTTGACAGCTCCTTTGACAGCTGTCAAAACCTCTATTTCTCCTCTCCCGGGGTTTCCGGGGGGGGGGGGGTTGCATTTTAATTCACATTCCACTTTTCTCCTCCAGCCCAGTCTTATAATTTTCCATCGCGAAGTTAATAACTTTATCAAAAAAAAAGGTTGCACTCGATCTTAGTTGTCAAATCCTTTGCTTTAGCTCCTCTACAACAGGGGGGAGGCTGACTTCCTTTTTGCACCTCCCCCGCTCGCTCCGAATTTAAATAGAATTTTTCCCCTTTTTTAATCCAAGTTCCAATTACTCACGGGTTATTCTTTTAAAGACCAAATTTTCAATGGAAGAAGTCAGCGCTCTCCGTCGAATGGCATGCGGCTTCGCTCGGCAGGGGAAGCGGAGGACTCACAGCACCACCACCCCCCTGTCACCCGCTCCGCAGCCTTTAAAAAGGCTCCTTCGCGGGTCGGGGGGGCGCAAACGGTGCCCGCCGAGTCACCATGCCCATGGGTTTCAGCGCCCATGGTTTTTGAGGGTCCCCGCGTCGCCGGCGCGGTAGAACCCAGCCCCTGCCGAGCAGGCTCCCTCCGGAGCTCGGAGGGAGTCCGCCATTCGGCGATGGTGCCAACCCGGAAGTCCTGCAACACAGAGCTTTTCAATCACCTATATAAAATATTGTTTGTTTGTTGTTGTTGTTTTTTAAAAAATAGGGCATATTTCCCTCAAAAAAAGATTCAATTACTAGTGTTTTGCTTTGTTTTTAAAAAGAAACTGTTCATAATTAAGATTTTGTCCTTATTTTAGAGTGCCCTGAGAAAACTAGTATCCCAATTTTATATCTTCCTTCTAGAACCAGAGCACAGAAAACTGTTTTTTATATTAAAGTGAAATTTTCAGAACTTTCTTGTTTTGATTACTTAGTTATTTAAATGATTTCTAAAGCCACTGGCTTTCTACTGAAGTCATTGACTACATATACTCTTAACTGTTCCTGCTTTCCAGATAAAAGTAATGTTTCCTTTGGAATTATCAAGCTTTAGTGAATAAATTATTTCAAGCAATTGTGACATCCGCTAATACAGACAACTGAGAACTGACCTCCATTTTACTCTTACAATGTGTAGGAGTAAGGTACCATTTATAACCCAATGTGAATTAAGAGCTATATAGCACTTACCCAAGTTCAAGCTGCTGACATATCACTGATGCATCAGTATCATCCCAATGATTGCTGCAGATCGTTCCCCATATTCCGTTCAGATAAACTTCAACTGTGCCTTCAAACTCATTTTTGCCACCTTTAAGTCTCACAGAACCTATATATTAAAAAAAAATAATGATAAGCTATGTGTCTTTGTGTTAGAATCCTTCTCATATATGAAATATTGGCAATGTCTACAGCAACCATTTAAAAATCAATAACCCTGTATCCTACAGGAAAAACCTTCTCAATAGCATTTGCTGTATTTGGGGTAATGGCAAGTTCCTCATGAGACAGATAGCAGTAGATTAAGGAGGAGGAGGAAGAAAAGATGCAGTGTTCACATTACTTTGGTATTAAAGGTATCCATATCCTAGTTCCATAATGTTTTCAGTGTTTTCTCCACTGGCATTCTTTGATATATTTAGCCAAGAAACTACTTTATTTCGGTAGTGTTTGATTGGTGTTGGAATTGTATGTTAAGTTTAAGGCAAATTTGTAAAAGTGTTTGCTATTGTTTACCAACCTTGAAATAGTCTTTCAATGGAAATCTACATGGAATGTATTAATATGGTGAACAAATTTGTGTTTGGCTAACCCCACTTCTAAACTTGCTGCTAGGCATGCCAGAGGGTAGCGATGAGGGAGCAGAGTAACAGAGGTTACCGGTACTTCCAAGTTGCATCACAGTCAACCTGATATACTATTTCTCTACAAATGAAATGAACGGTGACAATACCATTTCTTCCTTGGAAGCTCAGTGTCTATATAGGCACAGAAATATCAGCTTTACAGAATTTGCAGTTCCTTTTTAAAAAGGCATTAAAACATACACACACATACCACAAAATATAGCCAGGGATGAATACCTCTCATTTAATTCCATCATGTTAAAAGGCATTAGAAAACAATCACATAGATTACATAGCTTTTTCAGTGACCCATATAATATTATACATGACACAGATGCCAGGAGTTTATTTCAGGCCAAAGAATGCATTTGTTCATACTTGACCACAACCAAACACCACTTCACAAAGCTCATGTGAATTTATGGTCTGTACTTCCTCAAGTCTAGCAATGAAATAAGAAAACACCCCCACCCTTAAAACACCCCCATGGTTGGGTAGCAAAACAACACACACATGGCAGATATGGAAAACTGAGAAAATAGTTTATACAAATGAGAAACTTGTTATCTTGTTCAACGAAGCTGAAGCATTTTATATATCACCACTGGGCATTTATGTAACTGTTGTAAAAGCCACTATAAATACAGGTTGCACGTTATATCCTGGGCAGAAGTGTATTCCATGTGAGCTTTGGCTAAATTTAAAGGACGTAAAGGGCTGGAGTTTATGGATTTCGTTAAAGGTCCCTTACTCTTTCCCTCTATAATTTGACCACTCTTGGCCAAATAGGATTACATTCTATACCAGCCTGAATAGCCAATATTACATACAATGAATTTATTCATTTGCTCTGCTCTTTAGCCACCAACATATTTGTCCTAATTAGAGCCACAGTCCTCAGTATAACCTTCAGCTAGGCTTAGTATTGATCTGTGGGCTGATCTCTTTTTTTCTAGAGGGACCATTGACCATTCTTCTCTACAAACAGCACATCAGGAAGGCAGGCCACTGTCTTGTTCACTATGTACAGAACAGGGAAGCTGAACCCCTCCATATACTGTTGGACTACAACTCTCACCTTCTCTGATCATTGGCCATGCCAGATGAGGCTGATGAGAGCTGGAATCCAACAACATCTGAAGGATTACAGGTTCCTCATCAAAAGGAAAGGAAGATGCCACAGCACATAGTTGAGGTCAGAGAAGGAGAGATATGGATCCCATGTAATTGCGACACTAAAAATTCCTGACTGCATTATCCTAGCCCTGAGGACTTGTTTACACAATCAAGATCCATAGATTATTTCAGGTTATACTGAGATAGCTAGCCCTTAAATCCACAAGCAGTTTCAAAACATTCTAGCTACACACCCATGCAAACTATTCAGTTCTATGCAGAACATTATATGAGTTGTTTCACATGAAACACAAAGTTAACCCTGGCTCTGGTGCACATGAGGGTTCCCTGAGAGGACATGATAGCTGCTTTGGATGTCTTCTGGTCCTGTTACTGCTGGAACTAAACGATGAATGTCTAAAAAAGTGTGTCACCAACATGAAAAGTTTGGAAAGCTCTGGTGTAAGGGATAAAATCAAGCCCGGAGAAACCCCACATTGAAGGCTCCACCGGGCCAAACATTCTCCAAGCATCACTCCCTTGGAAATGTCCATCCATCTAGGGCTGGAACCACCACAAAGCACTGCTACTCACCCCCCCCCCACTCAGGCAGCCACTCCAGAAAGATACCATGGTTGATGGTATTGAAAGCTGCTGAGAGGTCAAGGAGAATGAACAAGGTAACATTTTCCCTGCGTCACGGCACTGTGGGTAAAACCTCAGCGCCTAGGACTTGCCGATCGTATGGTCGGTGGTTCGAATCCCCACGGCGGGGTGAGCTCCCGTCATTTGGTCCCAGCTCCTGCCCACCTAGCAGTTCGAAAGCACTCTTAAGTGCAAGTAGATAAATAGGTTCCACAGGGGGGGATGCACTGGGACAACCGATCTCAGTGATCACGGGTAGGAGGAGGAGCTACGCTAAGACTAGACCATGTCATTACAGAGGGAGCAGGTTTAGTCGTTATCTAAGGACTATTCCTGCCTCCGGGTCTGGTCCTGACCGGATGGATACTAGAATCAGCAAGGGATACCCACATGACCTGAAGGTGCTGCTGTGCAATGCCAGGTCAATGATTCATAAGACCACTGCCATCCATGACTTGATCATGGATGGAGGACTTGACCTGGCATGTGTAACAGAGACTTGGTTGGATGAAGCAGATGGGCCTGTCTTTGCCGCTGCTTGTCCACCAGGTTTCTCTTACGCACAGCAACCCAGGTCATGTGGGCGGGGAGGGGGGGTTGCAGTGATTTTTAGAAAGTCATTAGTTTGCACCAGGCGTCCTATTGGGAAGACCCAGTTTTCCGAGTGCATGTTCTGGAAGTTGGGCAATAGGGGCAGTACAGGATTCCTTTTGGTGTACCGACCTCCCCGCTGCACCAAGGATTCCCTGCCCGAGCTGCTTCAGGTCGTGGCGGATGTTCTCGTGGAGACACCCAGCTTGGTTGTCCTAGGGGATTTTAACATCCATGCCGACACGACCTTACAAGGGGCCGCTCGGGACTTCGTGGAAAGCATGGCCTCCATGGGGCTGTCCCTGAATAAGTCTGGCCCAACCCATAGCCGTGGACATGCCTTGGACCTGGTGTTTACCTCTATGGATGTTGGTGATCTGACACTAACTAAAAGCGAAACGAAAGAAGTGCCATGGTCAGATCACTTCCTGGTGCAACTGGACTTCTCCGCAACCCTTCCCCTCCGCAGGGAGGTGGGACCAATTCGGATGGTCCGCCCCCGCCACTTAATGGATCCAAATGGTTTCCAGAGAGTGGTAGGGGATGCTTTATCCCAAGTTGATGGCCTTTCAGCTGATTCCCTGGTGGCACGCTGGAATGCGGAGTTAACCAGGGCTATTGACTGTTTGGCTCCGAAGCGCCCTCTCCGATTGCATGGAGCCCGGACAGCCCCGTGGTTTTCCATGGATCTGAGGGCAATGAAACAATCGTTCAGACGGCTAGAGCGCCGGTGGCGGATAACTCATTCCGAATCTGACCGGACACAGGTTAGAGCTCAACGTCGAGCCTACCAAGTGGCGATAGCAACGGCGAAGAAGAATTTCTTCACCGCCTCTATTGCATGTGCAGAAAACAGCAGCAGGAGACTTTTTCAGGTGGTTCACAATTTAGCGGAACCACCTGCAACATCGGGGCCCAGTATGGGCCACATGTTCTCCTGCAATGATTTTGCAAAGTTTTTTGCAGATAAAATCGCTCAGATTCGGGAAGAAGTAGACTCCACCATGGGAGCAGGACCGGGGCGGGAGAGTGCTAGAGTTCTGTCTGGTCAAGTTGAGTGGGATCAATTCCAATCTGTTACCTCCGAGGATGTGGACAGGCTGCTTGGACGAGTGAAACCAACCACCTGTCTCCTGGATCCTTGCCCATCCTGGCTTATAAAAGCTAGCCGGGAAGGACTGGGCGATGGGCTTCGTGGGGTGGTGAATGCTTCCCTCCATGAGGGAGCCTTCCCAGACCCGCTGAAACAGGCGGTTATTAAACCGCTTCTTAAAAAACCATCTTTAGATGCGGCCACGATGGCCAACTATCGTCCAGTCTCAAATCTTTCATTCTTGGGCAAGGTGATTGAGCGAGCGGTTGCCAAACAACTCCAGGCACGCCTGGAAGAAGCGGACCATTTGGATCCCTTCCAGTTGGGATTCAGGCCTCATCATGGGACTGAAACTGCCTTGGTCGCACTGGTTGATGATCTCCGGCGGGCTAGGGACAAAGGTGAGAGCTGTTTCCTAGTTCTGCTGGATCTCTCAGCGGCGTTGGATACCATCGACCATAACATCCGTCTTGAGGGGCTGGGAGCTGGGGGCACTGTCATACAGTGGTTCCGCTCCTTCCTCCTGGGCCGTGTTCAGAAAGTGGTGGGGGGGATGAGTGTTCAGACCCCTGGGCTCTCACTTGTGGGGTGCCTCAGGGTTCTGTCCTCTCCCCCATGCTTTTCAACATTTACATGCAGCCGCTGGGAGAGATCATCAGGAGGTCTGGGCTGGGTGTTCATCAGTATGTGGATGATACCCAGTTCTACCTCTCTTTTAAATCAGAACCAGTGAGGGCAGTGAAGGTCCTGTGTGAGTGTCTGGAGGTGGTTGGAGGATGGATGGTGGCTAACAGATTGAGGTTGAATCCTGACAAGACAGAAGTACTGTTTTTGGAGGACAGGAGGCGGGCAGGTGTGGAGGATTCCCTGGTCCTGAATGGGGTAACTGTGCCCCTGAAGCACCAGGTGCGCAGCCTGGGAGTCATTTTGGACTCACAGCTGTCCATGGAAGCACAGGTCAAATCTGTGTCCAGGGCAGCTGTTTACCAGCTCCATCTGGTACATAGGCTGAGACCCTACCTGCCTGCGGACTGTCTCGCCAGAGTGGTGCATGCTCTGGTTATCTCCCGCTTGGACTACTGCAATGCACTCTACGTGGGGCTACCTTTGAAGGTGACTAGGAAACTACAACTAATCCAGAATGCGGCAGCTAGACTGGTGACTGGGAGCGGCCGCCGAGACCATATAACACCGGTCTTGAAAGACCTACATTGGCTCCCAGTATGTTTCCGAGCACAATTCAAAGTGTTGGTGCTGACCTTTAAAGCCCTAAACGGCCTCGGTCCAGTATACCTGAAGGAGCGTCTCCACCTCCATCATTCTGCCCAGACGCTGAGGTCCAGCGCCGAGGGCCTTCTGGCGGTTCCCTCATTGCGAGAAGCAAAGCTACAGGGAACCAGGCAGAGGGCCTTCTCGGTAGTGGCCCCCGCCCTGTGGAACGCCCTTCCAGCAGATGTCAAAGCGATAAACAACTACCTGACATTCAGAAGACATCTTAAGGCAGCCCTGTTCAGGGAAGTTTTTAACGTGTGATATTTTACTGTATTTTTGGTTTTTATGGAAGCCGCCCAGAGTGGCTGGGGAGGCCTAGCCAGATGGGCGGGGTATAAATAAATTATTATTATTATTATTATTATTATTATTATTATGATTGATTGGTTTATTACGGCCATTGGCCCATATCTAAAAACAATACATCAAAATTTATCCATAAACAATACAATTTAAACAGTTCCAAGTTAAAACGGCGTTTCTGTGCACTGCGCTGGTGCTGGCTCGCCAGAGCAGCTTCGTCACGCTGGCCACGTGACCCGGAAGTGTCTCCGGACAGCTCTGGCCCCTGGCCTCTTAAGCGAGAAGGGCACGCAACCCTAGAGTCGGACACGACTGGCCCGTATGGGCAGGGGTACCTTTACCTTTACTATAATAAAGGGAATAGTCATTCTAGCTGCAATGTAAGGAAATTTAGTTGTGTTTAAGCCCACTAAAATCAAAAGTATTTCAGTGGGACCAGCAGATGCACTCAGTTAACAACCTGATTCTATACATTGTTCCCTGCAATTGATTCCTATTATTTACTTTATATAACATAATAGAAGAGCATGGCACCTTACATAGAATAGGCTTAACAAACCTCTAACCCAAGAGGCTTACTAAACAAATAGATACAAGAAGAAAATAATAAGGGGAAAATGGAGACAGGAGTTAACAGGTAAAGAATAATACATGTTATACAGTGGTACCTCTGCTTATGAACTTAATTCGTTCCAGAGGTCCGTTCTTAAGCTGAAACCATTCTTATCCTGAGGCATGCTTTCGCTAATGGGGCCTCGGGCGTGCAACTTCCGTTCACATCCTGGGGCAAAGTTTGCAGCCAGGAGCAGCTACTTCCAGGTTAGCGGAGTTTGTAACCCAAAGTGTTTGTAACCAGAGGTACCACTGTATTTCAGTTACACCATTTCAGCTTAGTTACAATAGGGTGTTGGGACAAGGAGTTGCTCCAAAGGCTTCAACGAATGAAAGACCTTGCTTTAAGCAGCCATGCTTTGGATTCCAATCAGTTAAGTTGCAGTGATTTCAGTGGGTATTCTGATGTGCCTTTCTCTGGACTCCACCCAAACCTTTAAACTTGAAGTCACCAAGAGTCAGTTCACGCTGTTTATATTCAGCCTGGCAATTAGAGCTCCTTTGGAATGGCCCCAAGCAGAAGTATTTGATACCTCCTGTTACCCTTTAGAGAAGATTGTGTTACATTTTCCAGTGCAAGCTGGAAAGGGGAATTCAGACTAGCATGGATGAGATTTACTTGGTTAACACTTGTCACGGGCTCTGCATGAGGCAAGACCAAGCATAGAAGATGAAAGAGGGCAGACAAGAAGAAACTCCCATCTGATTCCAACCTGTTTTACTGCTGCTGAAAATCAGTGTCCTTTATGGATACAATATAGCTCCATCAACCTCCCAGCGTGCGCGCGTGCACACACACACACACAAATGAGGGTTTCTGAATTCCTATACATTTATCGCTCCTGAAATCTGAAAGTCCCAAAGCAATGTATGTATTGGCTGTGTACTTGTCTGCAATAGTTCCTTCACAGTGCTACAGCTCATTGATCAATGATCTAAGATTCCATGGAAATAAAAGACATGTAATGGCCTGTGACCTAATTGTCTCATGTGCTATTGAGCTGGAAATAATTAAAGTAGGGGAGGGGGTTAGGGGTATAATGAGAATGGCTCCCAAGGAGCCATCTCACTTTCAGGAAAAAAAGTAAAATACAAATACTTCCATATTAAGTTGGCCTTCATCCTGTACTCTTTTAAATTTGTTCAACAATTTCTGGATTAGAGAAAGAATAGGAAAATAATTCTACTTTGTTAGGTTTTTAGAAGATCAGCAAAGGTTTGTTTGACAGGCCTTTGAGACCAGACCACTGAGAGCTGAGAAATAGTTTTAGATACTGCTGTTGCTTTCACGATGAGCATATTCCTGTTGTTCTATTATTTTGTTATAAAGAATCTGTACATTTCATTGTTATTTTTAACAGGCTAATGTTAGCCACTTTCATAACCAAAACTTCAATATGAGATCGGAAAGTATTTCCAAAAAGTATAAAAAAAAATTCCTAGTTACATAATTGCAGATAAATAAAGAGAATTATTCCTCCAGAAAGAGTCATCTATCATTCATCCAGCAACTTCTAGCTTGAATGACACTATATTCCAGAATCCATTTACATTCCTAGATGATCTCAAGTGGAAAACACTTACATTCTATTGTTATGTGCTGCAGGGTAAATACATGAAGGTGGAAATTCCAGGCTGCAGGGGTTATTCTTTCTTATTCTGCCCTGGCCAGTTTGCATGACACATTAGACCATAATTAAAAATAAACTATGGTTAAATGCAAACAAGCAGCATGCTGGTGCATGCTGCTGAAAAGTCCCTGCTGTGCTCCTTGCTTTGGTGCAAGACAGAGGAAACAAACAAGAAGATGGTTTCATATTACATGTAAATCAGCAATCATAGTTTGTTTCCTTCACACAGACCATGAGTGGTGAACAAACCACAATGATAACGTTCACACATAATGTGAAGTCATCCTCTGGGTTGCTTCCACCCTGCAGCGCCAAAGCATTCTAGAGCGAAGCAGAACATAAGAGGTGACCTTTGAGCCACATGAACTAGCATGCAGCTCATTAAGCCAGGAGTGGCTAACTTTTTTGGCCTTTGGTCAACCTCCAGGGGCTGCACCATCAACATCATCATCTGTCACCCACCCTTCACCATAATGTCCCAGTGGCCGTTTCCGCCTTACGCTCGTAGCTCTCACATTTATACAGGATAAACACAAGCAGACACAGTCACACACGACCCATGAGTTGTCCTGTGCTGATCAGCTGAGGAGGAAGGATTACTGCTCTCTCTCCACTCATCAAATAATCAAATTGACGATGAGGTAGGGAGAAACTGATATCTCCATCAGGGCACTGGCCCCCAGCACTGTGTTCACATTATTTTCTTTCCGTTTTGCTCCCACCAAAATTGGTGGTGCCTAGGGGGAGGCAATGACAATAATCCACCAACAGCATACAAATCAATATGGCTAACCTGATCCAAAACACCCACCCACCTCACTCACACACGAAAACAAAGATCACCACAGCCAATCACAAACAAACAATCACATCCTAGGCCAACCCCAACCTCTCTCACCACCAAAGGAACACAAGTGAACAACACAAGCACGCTGACACCAAACTACATACATTAAACATAATAGAAACACCGCTACCCGACCCCACCCCCATCCATCTCCCCTCCCTCCACCCCGCCTTTCTTTCTTTTTCTTTTTTTTCTTCTCCCCCTAATGCCTCAACAAATGAAATGGATTTGTAAAAATGTTACATGGGGGGGAAAAATACGACGCATTACACTTACACTGTAAAACAAGAAAACCCTTAATAAAATATTTTTTTAAAAAAAGGGGGGGAAAAGAAAAATTTGCTTGTGGGACTGAATCGGGCCCCTCAACTGAGGGCTAGCCACCCATGCTTTAAACCATAGTTTATTTTTCATGTGATGTGTGGACCAGGCTATTATCTCCCAAGCATTCTAAGGAACAGTGTTCTCCCTTAATAGTAATCGTGTTGCAATCCATTTCTCGAAGATCGGAGGTAAGAGGTATGACCTTTGGCCTTGCTTCTGACAAATCTTTACTAGTTTACTATAGATTATTAATCTGTAGTATATGCATATCTGTAGCAAAGATATACCCATCACAGCTGCCAACTAGCTACTGGGCTAAGTTGAAGGTGCTGGAAATGGTGCTTAAAGCCCTAAACTGCTTGAGACCAGCATACCTAAAAGATCAACTCATCTCCAATATATTCATCCAATCCTGCAGATGCCATCTTTTGAATGGGTCAATTTCCCACAATGTCAAAATCAGATGTTTAGTGTAGCAGCACCTACCCATTGGAACTCCCTCCCATTATATATCAGACAAGTATCATCTATATGCCACTTTAGGTGCTTAGAATCATAGAATCATAGAGTTGGAAGAGACCACAAGGGCCATCGAGTCCAACCCCCTGCCAAGCAGGAAACACCATCAGAGCACTCCTGACATATGGTTGTCAAGCCTCTGCTTAAAGACCTCCAAAGAAGGAGACTCCACCACACTCCTTGGCAGCAAATTCCACTGTTGAACAGCTCTTACTGTCAGGAAGTTCTTCCTAATGTTTAGGTGGAATCTTCTTTCTTGTAGTTTGGAACCATTGCTCCGTGTCCGCTTCTCTGGAGCAGCAGAAAACAACCTTTCTCCCTCCTCTATGTGACATCCTTTTATATATTTGAACATGGCTATCATATCACCCCTTAACCTCCTCTTCTCCAGGCTAACTTCCTCTTCTCCAGGCTTATTGAAGACTTTCCTCTTTCAACAAGCCTTCTAAGTAGAGATTGTTGTCCTAGTCAGTATCTGTATTGGATTTGAAATTGATCTTATTTATGCGATAGTTGTTGCTTAATTGTTTTATATGTAATTGCTTTAACCATTTTATTTATACAGTGGTACCTTGGTTTAAGAACCACTTACGGTAGTTTATGAACAACTTGGATTAAGAACGCTGCAAACCCGGAAGCAGGTGTTTTGGTTTGTGAACTTTGCCTTGGAATAAGAACATGTTTCGCTTCCTGTTGAGTGTGTTCCATTCATAAACTGAGTCCCCCGCTGCTATGAAAAAGCACGCCTTGGTTTAAGAACGCTTTGGTTTAAGATCAGACTTCCTGAACGAATTAAGTTTGTAAACCAAGCTACCACTGTATAATTGTTTTGTGTTTGTTTTTGTTGTATTGTACCTCACTTTAAGATGACTCACAGGAAGAGGTTCATAAATGAAATGAAATAATAACTAACTAAATAATATAGAATATGTTCCAGTTCAAAACCACATTCTTCCTTCCTAAAGTACTCTGGGAAATACCATGTTACTCTTCAAGAATATGTTCAAGCATGGATCTATCCACATGTTTATATCAAGATGCATATGGAGAAGTGCTTCATGCTTCATGCTACAAGTCTGTTGTGGAAGGAAATGTTTACACCTAGCGTGACAGTGCTTACCACAAATAAATGTAATGCCATGGAACACAGCCAGACTGACGAAACATACAGCTGGTTTGCTCCTGGTGGACTCTGAATAGTCTTGAAGAACTGGCTCACAAAGAAGCCGATGAAAAAGGCTCCATATGGAAATAAGCCTCAAGATGACTATAGCAGTTATTTGTTCCAGTAGCTACCAACGAACACTGTAATGTAAAAGAACTCATTTCCAACCCTCTCTTAGTGCCTCCCACTGAGATCCTCCCTCTGACATCAACCGGCATCTTTTGGGATAAGAAGCAACAAGCAAGTCTCAGCAAGCAGCTATGTCCTTGTTCTTCTCTGATGCTCTAAGTCCAAAAAGAAACTAGGTGCTGCGAGAGGAAAGATGAGTGAGCCTAGCTATCAGAACTACTAGCTACAACAGTCACTCAGAAGCTTCTTACTAACTAAACCATTTGTGGGTTTCTGTGTGACATGGGGCATGATCTAGCAAAACAAGAGTATGCAGTGGGTGCTGCAAGTGATATATAAGAACAGCACTACTGGATCAGGCTACTAGCCTATCTAGTACAGCAACTTGTTCTCACAGTGACAAACGAGATGCCCACAAGCCATTCCTGAGGACAACAACACTCTCCTCTCGAGCAGTTTCCAGTAACTGGTATTTAGAATGATACTGCCTCTGACTGTGAGGGCATGTGGAGGAACACTCTTAGACAGATTCAGGAGATTTGGCTGCAAAATATGAGCCTGGCCAACATACCTTCCCCACCTTTCTGTACTGACCTGTCAACAACAAAGTCAAACCAAGGTATGAGGGCAGGGCTGTGAATCTTACCTTGGATTTTACTTGTGGAGTGCAAGAGATTGGCCACCTCTGCTGTAAAGTAAACTGTAGCATGGAAATGTAGTTGTTGGTGACTGCAAGCTAAATTGCCCAGCCGTATCAATAAACCTCTCTCATCTTTAGTATCTCAAAAACTTTGTAAATGATTATGCTGAAGAAAGGCAAGGAGAACTTCAAATGTGACATGGCATCTGTCAGATATATGAAAAGTATATTATTACTAAAATAATAACAGTTTAACCTTAGTGGTGATGAAGCCACATATATCAGTACATTTGTTGCACTATTTCTGATAGATTCTTTTTATTAATATAATTTTTCACCCCATCGCCTGCTTATGAAACTACCCGGGAGACTTATTGAAAATGAGATCCAACTTAGTTTGACATTTACTACAGTCAATACATTATACATCCAAAGGATTTGTATATTAATAGACTTCACTACAAAAATTACATTTTCTGTAAAAATGGATAAATTTAGACACCGTCTCATAATTATTTTGAAAAATGAAGGTACACCTGTATATATGGAAGACATCATAGCTCCTGTATGTGATACAAATGAATAACCCTGCTGGATCACAAATTATGCAGCTGAGTTTCCCACATTTGGAGAAATCACTGGGATTAACAAATTTAAGGGGTTATCTACACTTACCTTTGCCGCCGCCCCACTCTTTCCAGGCACAGGTCCACACTTAAAAGGCCTGTGTCCAAACATTTCATTTCATTGCCCTGGAGCTTTCCCCATGAAAACCTACCCTTTAGCACTCAATCGGAACAAGCATCAATTCAGGTTTTCCGTGGGTTGCAGTTTGGTCCACTGAGCTTTAAAGAGCAAGTTTTCATGGGGACTGCTCCACAGCAAAAAAGAAAAGGGGGTGGGGGAGCTGCTTGGACATGCAGCCTTAAAGCATGGACCCTGCCCGGAAAGGGTGGAGGAAAGGTTAGTTTGGATAAGCCCTTACTTAGAGTGCAGTTGATGAGCCTCACCTTGGGAAAACCACATTTGTGATCATGATTTGTCCCTTGCCAGGTACCGTAATTATGCTGTCCTCAATGCCAACTGTCAGAAACCATAGGAGGGAAGAGTTCTCTTGCGCTTGGGTTCTGTTGGCAGACTTCTCACGGGGCCAGCTAGATGCCTATGGGTACAAGATGCCAGACTAGATAGGCCACTGGCCTGCTGTAGCAGGTCCTACTTATGTACTTACGTGTTGTTACACCCT
Organism: Podarcis cretensis; assembly: GCF_951804945.1. Classification (NCBI taxonomy): domain Eukaryota; kingdom Metazoa; phylum Chordata; class Lepidosauria; order Squamata; family Lacertidae; genus Podarcis; species Podarcis cretensis. The sequence goes on from NC_137178.1 coordinate 28,975,008, forward strand.
CTTTAGTGTGGACCCATAAAACAATTAAAGGGAGTGGAGAAAGAGAGAAGAAAGGCAGGGCTCACAGAAGAACCTTTTCATTTATCCTTTTTTTTTTTTCCAGCCTGCACATTACCCTATGCTGAATCTTTTTTGGTTCAAGATCTGCAGGGTTAAGATGGATCCATGTTAGAGCTGTAAGTAGTGCTTACAACTAGGATGAGCATTTGGACGTGCGTCTAGAGTGCACACCCCCTTGAAAGCAATGTTGTGCAGATGAACAAAAAGATTCCTACTTGAGCAGAGGAGCTCAAACTGGTGGTCAATGCAGAGAAGGAAAACCTGGCCCGTTGGGTGTAAATTCCTTCCCACTTTTCAGGCATACAAACTGCAAGGTTGGAGTCAGCCTTCCAGTTTAAATAATTCTGGAAAAAATTGGCTTGGAAAACACACAGATCACCTTTCCACTGACACTTTAAACAACAAGAGACATTCTGTCATACACTTGAGGTTTACATGATCTGATTCCTGGGGGGACATTGGAGTCAGAGAGTGCTTGCCCTGAGGAATCAGGCCGACCCCTTGTTCCCTAACAACTTAAGTTTAATGTGCATAAGCAGCCTTCACTGTGTCCACCTGGGAGGCTTACTTTCTCCAAACCTTTTGGCAAATTCTCCTCAGTATGCAAGACTGCTGTCCAGCCCTCCCCCTCTCCCAGCTTTACGGTACTTAAAGGGCATCACTACATGGCATTGTCTGAAGGGACATGATGCAGCAGCCTAACCAAATCTGGCTCTGGTCAGTGTCTCAGTGGGAGATCACCTGAGAACCCTATTTGCATTAGCTTGGGTTCTACAATGGAAAGGTAAGTTATAAATGAAATAATAACCCATGTAAAAGTGAAGGGGGTAGCTGGTAGCAGTCCATTTGCATAAACACAAGTAACTAAGACTGAAACCCTATTCACACTTACATTGGCTTAAATCCCATTGGACTTACTTCCACATAAACATGTGTGGAATTGTACTGTAAAGAAGAATACCAACCAACACACATATTTCACACATTACCAGTACACAATATGCTGCCCCGCCCCCCGAAGATCACAACTAACTACTGTATGCTGCAATCAGTCAATATACATTACAGTAAATAATTCATTAGCCATGCAATCTAGTTTGCAAAAACTCACTAGCTAACACATACATCATGGCTAAGAGCTTGAGCAAGATATTGAAACAAATACAAGAAGTAAAAGTGAAGTAAAAGGTAAAGGTAAAGGTACCCCTGCCCGTACGGGCCAGTCGTGTCTGACTCTAGGGTTGTGCGCCCATCTCACTTAAGAGGCCGGGGGCCAGCACTGTCCGGAGACACTTCCGGGTCACGTGGCCAGCATGACAAGCTGCATCTGGCGAGCCAGCGCAGCACACGGAAACGCCGTTTACCTTCCCACTAGTAAGCGGTCCCTATTTATCTACTTGCACCCGGGGGTGCTTTCGAACTGCTAGGTTGGCAGGCGCTGGGACCGAGCAACGGGAGCGCACCCCGCCGCAGGGATTCGAACCACCGACCATACGATCGGCAAGTCCTAGGCACTGAGGTTTTACCCACAGTGCCACCCACGTCCCTAAAAGTGAAGTAGTCAACAATAAACATACCACTAGGGTATTGTATAACAAATGGCATCTTCAAAGCAGTATTGTAAATCACATAGAGACTATTAATATTAGGTGATTAATAAGTTCAATATTGTAATGAAAAGTCGTAAATGAAGGCACACAACCCAACAGTCAATACACATCAATTAGTACAGGCAACATGTACATGAGCCAAACTTAAAGCATGTCATCAGAGGACACACAAATTCCAGTAGCCAATGCACAAAACACCACAGCGGGTATCCTCCCAACCCTGGGGCAACCAATATGCCTACATCCAACAGTCACAATTTGAATTATCTGCAAGCTGCCTTAAAGGTTCATTTTTTTAATTCAAAGGTGGGATATAAATGTTTAAATAAATGCATACTGCAGACCATACACACAAACCTCACAACACAAATCCATGCCCCCCCCCCAAAAAAAAAACACAGGAACTTTCAGTCTCCAGACATAATTTTTAAAAACAATATACATTTGAATGTATTCATCTGAATGCATTTCACCAGCCATTTAGAAATCCACATATCATTCAGAAAGAAACAATGCATTCTAATAGACTTTCAGCATTCGTCTTTAGCATCTCTCTCTCATACATAAATCGCAACAGCTGACACACATACACAACACTACACAGTACATGCTGGAATATAAACAGTTTCAAAAATCAACCAACACGTACTTCCCAACAACTAACAAGGGCAACAAGCACACAGAGACCTCAGCATCCAAGCAACCCACTTGCCTAACCAACTCAGCCCTTCTTCCAGAATTAACCTTGTCCCATTAGAGCAAGCTAACGAATACCAGCTCAGCAGTGCCCACCTGAGCAATTGTTCTCATAGCCTGAAGGATGCAGGGCTATGCTTGGTAGCCAGAGAGCATCCACCACAACAGACTCACAAACTTCCAAAGTTCCACAGGGATGAAAAAAGGGGTAGTCTTGTAGACTTGTAACAACCCTATTCTCACACCAAAGATTATCACACAAAAGTTTACTACCCCACACTTTATGGCTTCATTATGCAGGCTTTGAACAATTTAAATAGCAGCAGCTGTGATGGTTGGGCGTTGTTGTTCTCCTAACTATTGAGATTGGGGCAGATGTATAGAGAGACACTGGTGTCCTTGGGAGAAAAACCACTGCTCTGAGTCTGCAATTTGTTTTGGGCCAGGGGTGAGGGACCTCTCCAGCTGTTTCTGGAGCCCAACATCCTTTTGCGCCAGTCAAGATTGCCATTGGTCAGGGATGATGACAACTGCAGCCCAGCAACATCTGGAGGCCTGCAGGATCCCCACCCTGGCTTGGGAGGGGGAATCCCACATTGGTGCCAATGGGAATCCTCACCCCACCCCAATTCAAATATTAGCTTTGAAGGAAGGTGGGTTTCTCTTCCCCCTCCTCACTCTGGCTACTTCCTTGCCTGCTGTTGAGTGCCCTTCTACACCTCGATCCTTCCCCTCCATCATTTACTATCTAGTTTGGCCCTGGAAAGGAGGAAGAGACAGTTGCAGTGATTGTATCAAACAGAAGGAGCCACTTGACTGTCTGGTTATAGGGAAATCAGAGGCAGTGTGGCGTAGGGGTTAGTGCCAGATAAGGACCCCAGAAATCTGGGTTTGAATCCCCGTTGTCCTTGGGACAGCTTGGGACAGTAACAGTTTCTCAGCCTAACTTATCTCCCAGGAATGTTGTGGAGGAGGAGGGGGAGAATCATGTATACTACCTGGAGCTCCTTGAAGTACATGCCTGTATTTAATCATCATCATCATCAATGCACAATTACACTCCAAAAATGGGCGGGGGGGGGGAGAAATAGACGCAGGGGGAGGTAGCAGAATACAAAAGCAAATAGGTCCCTTGTTGGAGGGTCCCTTCTCGCTCTCCCTCCTGTCACCTGCCCCCCCCCCGCCTTCCTCTTCCTCTTCCTCACCTTGCCTGCAGTCACAGTAGCCCCAGTCGACCCTGCCGCGGCTGTTCCTGAAGAAGCACCAGGGCCTGCTCCTGCCGTCGGGGTTCCTGCAGAAGTTGCGCTGCCCTCGCAGCCCTCTGCCCTGAGGCGTCTTCTCCAGGAAGGTGGGCACGTCCGCCCAGGGCAGGCACTCGGCGCCGGACTCGGTGACGTTGACGAAGCGCCCGCCGCCTCGCGGGCAGCCGCCGGCGGGCTGGTGGTGCTGGAGCGGCAGAGGCGGCGGGGAGCGCGCCTGAGGCGGCTGGTGGCCAGAGCCCCGCGGGGCGAAAGGGAGAGACGAGCGAGCCGGCTGCGAAGCGCCCGGCTCAGCGAGCGTCCCCAGAGCCGCCGCCACTGCCGCCGCCGCCAGGAAGAGGCGCGCGAATGTCATGGTGCCAGTCGCGCTCGCTTTGGTCCATCGCCCCTCGGCTCTCGCGCCCTGGCTGAGGGGAAGGAGAGGGCGGGGCCGCGCGGCCTCCCACTAATCCTCCCCCACCCCCACCCCGGCGGGGGAGCGCGCGACGCCTTCCCCCCGCCCCACACGCTCCCCGCGCCCCGGCCCGGCTCGCGCCCACCGAGCTGCCTCACAGCAAGCTCCCTCGTCCACCCAAGGACATGGACGACGACGTGGTTAATAATAATAATAATAATAAGTTGCTTTTTAAGGTATTCGATTTAGACATAGTCGGAGTAAACCCACGGAAAGCAGTAAGACTTAAGTTAGTCGTGACTAACTTGATTTCAGGGTTCCAGTTACAGATAGGTAGCCGTGTTGGTCTGCCATAGTCAAAACAAAAAAAATTCCTTCCAGTAGCACCTTAAAGACCAACTAAGTTAGTTCTTGGTATGAGCTTTCGTGTGCATGCACACTTCTTCAGATACACAGATATCTGAAGAAGTGTGCATGTACACTTCAGATATCTGAAGAAGTGTGCATGCACACGAAAGCTCATACCAAGAACTAACTTAGTTGGTCTTTAAGGTGCTACTGGAAGGAATTTTTTTTGTTTTGATTTCAGGGGTTCTCCTCTGTGCATGATTAAGTCTGGATCCAACCCATCATCATCATCATCTGTATCTTCCCATTTGGCATCCAGACGTAGTCATAGAGGGAACCCACGGGAATCAATAAGCCTTGCTGGTCAGGATTCAATTATCCCAGTTGGCTTCAAGTGGGTCTCCTTCAAGTCTGGATCCAACCATCGTCTCGCCCTCGTTGTTCATATTTTGAATCCAGACTTCCGTCATACTCGGGGTAAATCCGCGGAAATCAATGGGGCTTAAGTAAGTCATAACAAACCCATTGATTTCCAGGGGGGTCTCCTCTGAGAATGACGAAGGCTCGATCTTCGCATCGCCATCTGTGTAACGTGCGAGCTGCGGCTCAGCCCTGGCTCGTCACCGCGCGACTCTCGGCGTGTTTACTCAAACGTCAGCGCCACCGAGTCCAAGGGAACGCGCTCCCTGGTAAAGTGCGCTTAGGAGTTGCAACTTTTCCCCCCATGGGAATGTTCTTTGCCGCCCACGACGACGCCCCTTCCCAGTCCCAGTTTGGGAGATTCACATATGCCTTTCACAGCTATACCAGCATCTGCAGAAATGCCACTGGTCAAGCGTTTCCCCCTCCTATGCTGGCAGGAAAGCCGCACCATTTGCATCTCTGCCTGTCCGGGAACTATTCAGGATCCTTTCTGGAGGCTGGGCGAGCTGACAAGCCCATCTTCGGAGATGGATCGTCTTCCCAAAAAAGTCAGGCACATATGGACAAGGGGGCTGTGATGATTACTGAAGGAGGGCAAGCGCTTTGTACGTGCACAAGAGACGGAGTACAGGACTGTATTCGGAGAGCCCTGATGTTGCCGGGTGAGGGAAACTAAGCCCTCGAGGCTCTTCTGGTTCCAGCTGAACCCTGAAAAATCACCAGGGCGCAGAGACCCGGAAGCGCAAAGAGATGAGAAGGGCAAACTCAGGCTGCGGGCAGAGCTGGAGAACAGCGGAGAAGCTCACAGTCTCCATCTGGGGCAAGGCACCCAAAGTCGGGTGGGAGGTGGAGGGAAGATCTCGGCCACCCGGAGAGATTTCCGCGAGCCTGCCAAGGAATCGGGGCGCACCATGGCCCGTTGCGATCCGACGCAAAAGCATCGATACCAACCAGAAAGAAGAGCGAGGCGAGAGGCATCTGTTGGCAGTAGCGTCATCCTTATGCGGGGAAAAGTTAGGCAAAATAAGGCAAACGGGAGCCCCCCTCCCCCCGTGGACCAGATTTGAGAGAAACTGGGAAAATTTATTAGTGGAGGCGGCAGGTAGGGCCGCCGGTTTCCTTTCTATCCTTTTGCGCAAAACCAACCGGCCCCTGCGCCCAAGTCCGCTAAACCGACGCACGTGACTCGCGCTCTGTTCTGCTTTGGAATGCGGGAATCCTGGCGCGCGCCTGCGCGTCGTGAGCAAAACATCCCATGAGCCAAGTTGGTTTAGGCAGGGGAGGGGGAGTGTCTGCTCGGCCTTTCCCTTGCTGTGCCTCGTGCCAATTCCCAGAGATGTGCCAGTTTACCAGTGACGCTCTCTTGAGCTTGTTGAAAAACGGCCTGGCCACGCTAGGAGGGTGTCTTGACCAAGTCTATGGGACCACGCCACTGAAAACTGCTGACCACTGTTAGGACCACAAGGGAATCGGAAGGGCTGTCTAGTAAGAGTGGGCCAGCCTCCCTAGTTATTATTTAGACTAGCTTGCATTAAATTCACCAGAAAACCAACTGAAAGAGTTAGAAATAAAAATTCCAGGAACATTTATTTTCCATCATATGATTATACATGGGCAGATTCACGGACTACAGCAGGTTCCAAAACACCTGCCACATATGTAAAAGGTAAAGGGGACCCCTGACCATTAGGTCCAGTCGTTGCCAACTCTGGGGTTGTGGCGCTCATCTCGCTTTACTGGCTGAGGGAGCCGGCGTACAGCTTCCGGGTCATGGGGCCAGCATGACTAAGCCGCTTCTGGCAAACCAGAGCAGTGCACGGAAACGCCGTTTACCTTCCCGCCGAAGCAGTACCTATTTATCTATTTGCACTTTGGCGTGCTTTCGAACTGCTAGGTTGGCAGGAGCAGGGACCGAACAATGGGAGCTCACCCCGTCGCGGGGGTTCAAACCGCCGACCTTCTGATCGGCAAGTCCTAGGCTCTGTGATTTAGACCACAGTGCCACCCGCGTCCCACATATGTATAGGCATACATATACATGCACCTGTTCTTTGGTTCACCTCATATCCTGAGTACTGAAAGCTGAATGGTGGTTTACACAGAGCCACAATTTTATGTATAATGTTCAGCAGCTCAAATAAGGGGTGCAATGGGGTGTCTGTCTTCTACTTGGGTTATAATTCCACCCCTGGTCATACCATTAGACACATTAGATGGGAAGTCCATTGGTGTCAACAGAAACTGTAATGTATTTAGGATCACAGCATAAAAAGTTTTAGTCCCCCAAGCCACTTGCTCCACAGTAAATAAACAAAGACCCACTGGAGTTAATACGATTACACCATACAAAGCAGTTTCATGGTTTGTCTTTGTAATGTAATTCATTCCCATTCATACCTATGTCATTCAGTTTCTCTCTCCCTTTTTTTCAGAGGCAATTCCAGATGCTTGCCTAGCTTTCAATTGCCCTGTTGTTTTCATGCCATTCTGTTTCATCTATGGGTGTGTTCCCCACATTCCAAGTTTCTTACTTCAGATTCCACAATGCCTGATGATGCCTGGATCCAAGACAACTCTACCATGTGCTCATCTCTGTTTACTATATTAGAGAAGCTTTAAATGTGCCATTTTTAGAGAAGCTTTAAATGTGCCATTCACATTAAGCTTTCACAGCTGGCTTCTGTTCCTTCATAGGAAGTGGCTTCAACCCAATTACTTGTTGTTGTTTAGTCGTTTAGTCATGTCCGACTCTTTGTGACGCCATGGACCAGAGCACGCCAGGCACTCCTGTCTTCCACTGCCTCCCGCAGTTTGGTCAAACTCATGCTGGTAGCTTCGAGAACACTGTCCAACCATCTCGTCCTCTGTCATCCCCTTCTCCTTGTGCCCTCCATCTTTCCCAACATCAGGGTCTTTTCCAGGGAGTCTTCTCTTCTCATGAGGTGACCAAAGTATTCGAGCCTCAGCTTCACAATCTGTCCTTCCAGTGAGCGGTCAGTAATGGTGCAACCCAATTACTATCTATGACTAAATCCTATTGAAAGCAATTGAATGTTAGTTGTTTCAGTGGGATTTACAGCACATTTATGTTAAATGGCACATACTCCAAAGTAGTGCATGCATAGGATTGCAGCCTTACAGCAGAAGCCTATACATGTTTACTTAAAAGTAAGTGCCACTTTGTTCAATGGGGCATACTCCCTGGTAAGTGTACATTGAATTTAAACTAGAGTCATGACTAACTTTTTCAAATTTTGAGTATGAATGTATCAATTGTTTTCCTTGCCTCTAGAGCTGATTTGAATTTTTTAACACCAACATGCCTTACAAATGAACTTTTAAAAGTATCCCACTGCAACTAACTAAATTGCTTCATCCTCCAAAAATTATAGGGTGTACAACAATATTCAGCTTTGTGCAAATTTGTTTCCCATAAACATACCCAGATTTGTGGAGAACCCAGATTCACAGGCCAGCAATTTTTAGTTTCATTTGACCTGGCTGTATGCCATCACCGTTTTTAATGGAGATAAACCGCAAGCAGCCAACAGTTACTGCTTTCCTTCCAAGGTTAATGGTGCAGCTAGGTAACCTTAGTTTTTCTGAACTCAATGGTCCTACAGCTGTTCTCCTTCTTAGATGGTCATGTATATTAATTCAAAACGTGCTAGGTTTTGTGGCTTTCCTGTTCATTCCTCTGAATGGACCCCTGGACCTCTGCCCTGATAGCACCATTGACCAAGGTTTCATCTGAAAAGAAAAAGCTAAAATATTCTGCAGAAGCACCGCTGTGGAAAAAAACCTAAAACTTGCAGGCCTCTAGCTTCTTGCTCGATGCATCTAGCTTGAAAATAAATAGAGTTGTGTGTGACTATGCAGAAAGTATCCCTGCGGTTCTTGTCCCATCATTTCCATCACAGGATCATATGAATTTAGTGTGTTTGTTTTAGGAGTTGTTTTTTAAATCTTTTGTACAAACAGGCCAAAATTAAACTTAGGTCAGGCAGCCCTCTTCTCTTTTCTGGGAAATATTTGTATATTTATAATAAAGCTAATGTGTCGTACACACATAAATGCACCAGATTGAAATGGATCTTGCATCTGAATTAGGGGTATCCAACAAGGTGTCTGGGAGACAACTCCCATAATTCTGGACCAATGGCCATGCTGGTTGTGGCGTTGCAGGTTCAAGTCCAAAATATCTAGAGGGTACCATGTTAGTTTCCCCTGATCTAGATAATTAAGGACATCCAAGAGAAAATGGAGTTGGACAACAGCCACTCATTTGGACAGGTTGCCCACACTAGTGAGCAAATCTCATGGAATACAGTGGGACTTACTTCCAAGTAAACATTCATAGAATTGCAGTCCAAGTGAATGATGGAAAGTAACATGATCATAACATTAGCAAGAGCAAGTATTAAAAGCTTTTCAGTAAATTATTTATTTGGGAAACTTTTAAAAAATATTTTATTAAACACAGATTGGCATGATCCCCTCACAAAAGAACTTTATATTAGAGCTAAGCATGGTGGGGTCTCTCGGGGCACTGCAAATAGCAGTTTCCTCTAATGTAAAGTTCAGTTCTTTTATGATTGAAATGTTCTTTTACGTAGAATAAAGAAAACCACTGTTTGCTTCATTACATTACTGAGTCTAAGCTAAAAGGATATTTGAAGACTTTACCATGCATTGAAACACATTGACAATTCTTTTATTAATGAGAAATTTAGAGTAAGTAATAGACACATTAGAAAATAATTGCTGAAAAGATCTGCTAATTATATATTCTGGGCAACATTCCAGAACGTCAAGAATGTAATTTGTCGCTCACCAAGAATATAATTAGGTGTTCAATAAGGATTGCAACAATGCATGAAGACAAAAGATTTGCTTTTTAAGAACCAAGACAAAGAAACTCTACTAAGAATAATAGATTTGAGTAGTATTCAAGGAGCTCTGTCTCCCAGAGATACCAGTGAAATCCACATATTCAGCAAATAGTGCAAGCCTATACTTCAGATCTTCTGACTGAGAAGCTATACTATATTCACGTTGGGATTTAGCCTGGGCAATAATAATCTGTCTTGTCCTATTCTCTGGCTCTGACCTTCAGATGTGGTTCCCACTCCTGCCTGATGCCTGCCTGTGGTTCAGCTCTGACACAGATGCAGTTATGTAAAAAGAAAGCACGTTGAAAATGGCACGAAGGCAACAGCTCATTCCCAGATTATCCGTTTACTGAGTGCTCATTCTGATTTGTCTGCAGGGAAGGATGTCATTGCCTCATGCAATTGTTATCTCACACTTTCCAGTCATTTCCCTGTCACTTTCCTAACTTCAGATAGTCCTATGTTTTTGAAGAAACAGCTCTGTTGCTCCAGAGCGCCAAATCCACTTTTACTGAGCAATGTATATTTGCCAGTGTGCAACTGAATCCCACCCAGAAACAGTCTGGAAGCACCCTTGGATTCAAAGGGTTCACACTGACTCATTCGTTCAATCACACCTGCACCATGCATTTAAAGCACAAGGCTTCCCACAAAGGATCCTGGGAACTGTATAGTTTGTTAAGGGTGCTTGGAAATATAACTCTGTGAGGAGTAAACTACAGTTCCCAGGAGTCTTTGGGGGAAACCTTATGCTTTAAGTGTACTTTAAATATATGGCATGGATGATCCCTACCAATACCCCTTTTTGCTGGAAAAAATGATGGGAACTGCTAAAGTCTGGAGATGGGGCTCACCTAGTCCTCTCCATTGTGGTGTCTGCCATGTAGAATGCTGATATTAAAAAGGTAAAGGTAAAGGACCCCTGACAGTTAAGTTCAGTCACGAACGACTCTGGGGTTGTGATGCTCATCTCGCTTTACTGGCCGAGGGAGCCAGCATACAGCTTCCGGTTCATGTGGCCAGCATGACTAAGCTGCTTCTGGTGAAACCAGAGCAGCACACGGAAACGCCGTTTACCTTCCTGCTGGAGCGGTACCTATTTGTCTACTTGCACTTTGATGTGCTTTCAAACTGCTAGGTTGGCAGGAGCAGGGACCAAGCAACGGGAGCTCACCCCGTTGCGGGGATTCGAACCACCGACCTTCCAATTGGCAAGCCCTAGGTTCAGTGGTTTAGACCACAGTGCCACCCGCATCCCTATGCTGAGATTATGCAAGCACAAACCCAAGGGTGTTGATGCTACCAAATGAAGACATACTTGTTCCCCCAGGCTTGCCCTGACCTTTATTATTATTATTACCGGCCACTATGATAGTTTTAGTGAATTTATTGTTGTTGTTGTTAGATTCATTATGTTTTATTACTGTATGAAGCATTTCAGTATTTCTCTAAATGCAAAGCAGTGTAGAAATACTTAAATGAATGAATGAATAACTGGAACCTTTTTCACCCCTGGTTGTTTTTTTTTAATGAAATACCAACTCCTTGTTAGCAATAGTGATACTAAGGCATTTCTGATATTTCCTGCAGGAATTTTAAAGGAATCTTTTAGGAAACCTGATAGCAATTCAGATACAAAATGTAAAAGGGGGATTAAATATCTCCCAGGGCACTGCAACGGCCCGGAGGAATATAAGAATTAATTTAGCTGTAATATGTGCCTGGATATGAAACGCCTTCTCGGATATTCTATTAATCATGGTTTTGTCAAGTTACTATATTACCGAGGTCAAGAAAGACTATACATTGGTTCCAAAATATGTATTTGAGTATTCAGGGGCAACTATTTGAAACACAGTCTCTTTCCTGTGAGCCGTAACATAAGTAAGTCAATACAAATCAGTAGTGGGCAAACAAGATCGTATATATTAATAAGTAATAACAAAGAGCAATGTGGAAAATATTTCTATCCAAGCACAGACAAGAGACATAAACATGTGCCCAAAATGAACTGTGAAAATAACGAATTTTGTTAAAGACTGTATCTGATTCGCTATGGCTAATTCATTCTGCTGAATTAAATGCCTTGTTATTGCCTGATATGTAGGAATGCACTTCAAGTCCTTTGGAGCCAGAAGAGGACTCTGAAAGTGCAAATGGAGCTGGGAACCTCTGCATTGTTTCATCAGCACCTGTGTTGGATATATGTGGAACCTCCATCACATGTTATGTCCATACCTGAGGAGGTGGTAAGGGAAGGGCCTGAACTCAAAACATCTGAGTACAGGGCAATCCTTTCATGCAGGTGCTTCTACTTCAAATGAGTAGTGGGCCTGAACTCAAGGGAAAACATAAAGGTGTCATCCCATGTTAAATGTGAGGGTTTTTAAAAGTTATTTTTAAAAACAGTTATTATGCCTGAAGCTGGCAAGACAATAAAAATAAAAAATAAAACAGCCTCTCACTTTCCAACCTGGCTTGTTCAAACTGTCAGGGCATCAGCTGCAGGCTGGTGGAGCTGCCGTTCCATGTTTCTGCTGTTTAAGGATTGTTCATCAAGAAGAATCTCCTTACAAAGACCATCCTTGAAGATGCCCTGCAATTACAGACACATTAAAAACTGTGATGTGGCGGGGATCCATCTTGCTCTGACTAATTTGACCTATGTCAGCTAAGTCAAATGAGTGCTTAACATTTCTCCAGATTAAATACTGAGTATTGAAACTACAGATCCTGCATAGAAAAATAACTCAAAAGATTTTTATGAAACATGGCAATTTGAACTTGCTGGCTACAAATGGGAATGCAAAGGAAAAGGAGGCTTAATGAAAAGCATATTTATAGATTTTTAAGGAAAGGGTTATGGCAGCTGCATTCTATAAGCATTAGCAATGGCGTTGACAGATCCCATTGTCTTAAAACCACATTGACAGGACATTGCGTTCCCCAAGGAATCCTGGGAACTGTAGCCCTGAGAGGTATAAACTACAGTTCCCAGGATTCTTTGCAGGAAACCACATGCTTTGAATGTATGGAGTGGATATTTGCAGTTTTCTATTTGAGGAGAACCTTAAAACTATTTGAATCACTTTCTTTTAGGGGCTATTGCCCCCTCCTCATATATCTTTCGTTTACAGTTTTCAAATCTGTTACCAAAAATTATAACAATTAAAATTCATCTCAAACAGCAGACAAAATATATTAACAACTTTTAGTATTTAGAAGTAACTACCGGTATATTGTTGTTGTTTAGTCTTTTAGTCGTGTCCGACTCTTTGTGACGCCATGGACCAGAGCATGCCAGGCACTCCTGTCTTCCACTGCCTCCCGCAGTTTGGTCAAACTCATGCTGGTAGCTTCGAGAACACTATCCAACCATCTCTGTCATCCCCTTCTCCTTGTGCCCTCCATCTTTCCCAACATCAGGGTCTTTTCCAGGGAGTCTTCTCTTCTCATGAGGTGGCCAAAGTATTGGAGCCTCAGCTTCACTATATAGACTTGCCTTTTTATTTCTTGCAGGGCCATTTGTGGCATTTTCTAAGGAACCATAGAAGGGGTAGCAGATGCCTACAAGCTATGACTCCTTCTGGACTATCCCTCAGCTAAGAGATCTTGGGTTGTGATAACCAACTTGCCCTCCCACTTTGTGATGCTGTTGCTAAACACCAGGTCTGTGTACAGTAAAACCTCTCAAATTCATGATACTGCTTTTAAGAAACACCTCACAAATGAGTAAGACACCCTGGTGTTTATTATAGAATGGGAGGGATTGCAGCTGGGTCAGAGAGGAAAAGCAGGGATTTTTGCGTACTGCCCAACAATCTCCCTGACTGAGCTGGTGGAGATGGTGTCGAGAATGGTGCTCTAACTTTATCATCCATGTGGGGTCCAACTTATCTGGTCTGACACATCAGTTGCTGGCAATTCTTTTTATATGCTTGCTTGCTGTAGCATTTCCTAGCCTGAGATACTTTGATATCAGTAGCTCATGCTCTGGTGACTTCGCATTTGGATTATTGGTATGTGCTCTACGTGGTATGTGCTCTACCTTGGAGCTGGAGCTAGTGAAGAATTAATCTGCCATGTTCTGAACAGAGGCAGCAAGTTAGGATAATGTAACATTGCCTCTTAAAGCACTCCACTGCCTACCGACCCTGATTCAAGTACCCTAAAGCTTTTTAGTTTTTTAAATGTGAAACTAGGATCCTAGCCTTCTCCTCTGTTCAGTTTTCTTAGTGTCTGCATGCTACTGTTTTCAATACAAGTACACATACAACCCACCGGCACTTACGCATACCCCATTTTCGTGTGGCCACAAACTAGATAGATAGATAGATAGATAGATAGATAGATAGATAGGCATGCAGGTGTCATAGTGCCCACAATGTTCTGCCAAGGTCCCCTCTGCCCCCTCCTGCCCCCATTTCAGGATTCAAAGCCTAAGCTTGAGGAAGCTGCCCCAGTTTCTCCTTTTATTAGTGTTGCCAGACTCCCAGAAATGACCTGAAGCCTCCAGGTTTGCTCCCCATCCAATGGAAGGGCTTGGATCTCTAGGTGGGTGTCAGCAGCCAACTGCAGTTCTTAAGAATGGCAGGGTTGGGCCTCTTTTGACAGCTTCCAAGACAATTCGTGGCGAGGGGACTCATAGAAGGGCCTTCTCCCAAGTGGGGCTGCTGGGACTCTGGAATGATCTCCCCCAGAGTTGCATGTGTCTCTTTGTTGGGATTTAGACGTCAGCAAAGACATTTCTGTTTGCCTAGGCTTTTTCAGTCTGATATGACAATGTTTGTATTGAATAGCAATGTGTGGATTATGTTTTTAATTATGGTTACTTTGTGAATATATTCATATTGCATTTGTTCCAATTTTGTTGTACAGCCACCTGGTCCTGTATGAGGAAGGGTGATTCCTAAAGGCAATCAATACTAAATAGTAGTAGTAATAAAAATAAAAATATTTATCAGATTGCATTATTATTTATTTCATTTATGAACCACTTCCTATGAGGCATCCCAAAGTGGGTTTTATTATAATAAAAACATAAATAAAAGTGTTACATATATCAAAACAGTTAAAACGATTGCATATAGTAAAACAATTTAAACAGCACATACATTAAATCAATTCAAACTGAATTCATATACCAACAGGGATGAAGATCTCCATTTCGAAAGCTTGGTGAAAGAGGAATGTCTTTAACAGGCCCATAAAAGATACTACTGCAAAAGCCATTTTAAAATTGGGCCAATTATAATTTTAAAAATTGGAAGCATTATTATAGATTATAATTTGTTGCGATCTTTTGTTCGGCAAAATGTAGTGTAAATATAGCTAATTTCGGAGACAAGAAAAACCCGCATGTAGGGGTCAAACCAATTGGGGATATATTTTTGGGAACAACTGGGTGTGCGGGAAGTATTGTATGTGTTTAATTTCCCTCAAACACATCAATCTGCATTCTGAAATTACCCCCCACTCTTGTATTCATTTAAACAAGGACATTTTCCACCCCTCCCCCAGAAACCCATGTCTGCAAGCATGAGAATGCCCTGGCTTTACACTTGCATGTTAATATAATGTTTCATATGTCTGTGTACTAATGTTCGCTTCTACAGCATTCTCAAGAGCTGATAAAAGTGCTGCGAGCATAAAAGTACTATAGACGTTACAAAAGTCAAGAATGCACACAAAGCTGTTCTTCTGATTCTGCAATACAGATATGCTTTTCCAAGTTTGTTTCCAAGGATGCATGAATGAACAGGTAAACAATTTCCTTTGGGAGCTCTGCTATAAAATGTTCTGCTTAAGGGTCCACTCAAGGCACTTTCCTGCGCTTGGCGTTCTGTTCAGTGTGTGTACTCAAATTCCTAAATGAAACAACAGTGTTGAAATTAATGTGCTGAGGTTATTATCTGGGTTGGAAGGGAAGAAAGTTCACTGTTGAACCAGCCTTTTGGAGCTGAAACAATACTGGCATTTTGCCAGATGCATTACCACAGAAAACTTTAAATGCTCATTGGGGTAAAAAACAAAAACAGAGGAAGATTTACTACCATTGCCCTAAGTGTGAGACATAGTAGTTCTTAAATCTTTCTGGTTTTCTGAATAATCTCTCTTTTCGCTGGCTAACTTGATGACTGCTGCTTCATATGTGCAATACAATTCTGGATCCTACCAATGTCAGTGAACACAATGCACATCTTATGGGCATCCCGCTTCTGTTCAAGCCTGTAATCTACGGAGTAAATTCATTTCACACAATTAAGTTTTTCATATGATTTCAGCTATTCCGTGGTCATTTCAAAGCCCCAACAAGTGTCTGCCATTATGAATAGATCATTTTCTATTCATCTACAAGCCGTTGAGGGAAGTTCACTGCTCTAAAAGCTTGTCAAATGATAGCAGCAACGCCAAAGGGTTGTGTGAGGTCATCCTTGCAGACCTTCAACAGCAGACAAGAGATAAAAGGAGATCTCCATCACAGTGTCCTATAGACTGGATTGGATGCCTGGCTGAGTTCAAATCTCTGCTAGCTGTAAACTCTGCAAGTAGAGTGCAAAGATGAACTTGCAGGTGCAGGGCTTAATTGGGCATGCTGCAGAAGTAGGACAGGGGCAGGATGAAGGTCCAGATCTATTGCTAAATCTCTGGACGATTTGCCATAGATCTGTAAGGGTTTCCAACTCTCAGTTCCTTAGCTCTTGGCAGCAGCAGCAACAAAGCCCCCTTTTCTTCTTAATCAAAGTTACTGAAACAGAACTTCTGCTAATCAGGAGTAGACTACTGAAGAAAAATCTCATGTGTTCAGAGGCACCCTGTTACTGAATGGTGGGGTTTGGGTGTGTCATCCTTACGCTAGCTTTTTGGTATCTTCACACCCAACAAGAAAAACTGTGATTGATGAAGTCTGAAGATTGTGGCTGTGCCTAATGGGGCTATATATGGGCCACTTTGGGAGGAAGGGTGGGGTATACATTCAATAATACTAATAATAAAAGTGAGCTTCGGGCTGGGAAACACTATCACTTTGCAATCAGGCTGTGGCTTACAGTTTATCTGCCTTCATGCCTGGATTTGCTGGATTCTTAATAAGTAGTCTCTTGTGTCAACTGCAGCCTAGCAGTGAAGTCCAATGGATGTGTACTCAGACCTGGGGATGGAGGAGAAATTTGATCCAGTTAGCATTTAAAGGTGAACCTCAATGAGACTTATCTTGGAATAACGGTGTATAGGACTCTAGAGTGAGAGCAAGTGTTTGCTTGCTTAGGAGAAATCCACATTGAACACAGGCCCTCTTCGGGGGTTATGATCCTCACAAGATAAGGACAGCAGGGTGAGCATGCTAGCTTAGCCTCTTCTGCAGCATCAGCATGTCTGTCTCCACCACTCTCCATGGGCTGATTAGAGCAGTGTTCTCCAACCTTGGGCCTCCAGCTGTTTTTGGACTACAACTCCCATCCCTCGCTAGCAAGACCAGTGGTCAAGGATGATGGGAGTTGTAGTCCAAAAACAGCTGGAGGCCCAAGGTTGGGGAACACTGGGTTAGAGGACAAATGTTTACAGCAGGGAGCCTGCTGTACTCATGTAGACCTCCCCAGCATGATTTAGAATAGGGATGGGAATGTTGTAGCCCTTCAAATGTGGATAAACTACCATTCCCATCATCCCCAGCAACAAAGCCAATGCTCAGGAATGTTTGGCGTTCTGGTCCAACAGCATCTGGTGGGCCACAGGTTCCTCACCATTGATTTAGAACTTCAAATGATCGTGCAAGAGCACGGCTGGCTCCTGGTCTCCAGCACTGTGACTCCACAGAGATAGTTGAGTTAACAAGCTTGTCCCTTCTCTAATTGCATGGGGAAGACCATGGGTAGGCAAACTAAGGCCCGGGTCCAGCTCAATCGCCTTCTAAATCCGACCCGTGGACGGTCCGGGAATCAGCGTGTTTTTACAAGAGTAGAATATGTCCTTTTATTTAAAATGCATCTCTGGGTTAATTGTGTGGCATAGGAATTTGTTCATTCCCCTCCCCCCAAATATAGTCTGGCCCCCCACAAGGTCTGAGGGACAGTGGACCGGCCCCCTGCTGAAAAAGTTTGCAGAGCCCTGGAACACTAACAGTCAAAATGTGATAGAGATAGACATCTTTCTGAATCAACGTGCATAAGATTGTAGTGCAGGATTGTCATCCTAGGCACACTTGCTTTAGGAATAAATGCCATTGAACTCGGTATGATTTACTTGTGAGTAAAATGCTTTGGCTCCTGCTGAAAGTGTAGAGGGAAAACATGGCATTAAGTTGCATGACTGCTGTAAACTAAACAGGGTTGCATATGACAAAGATAGGCACACAAAAATAAAACAATAAAATGACTGTCCAAGTGCCTTGTGCAAGGAGATATAGTGTGCAGTCTATTCAATTATAATAAGCTCGCTTCAAATCAAAATAATATAGGCAGCAGATGTGATGTTATTATGTTTGAATTACCCTTGAGAGAAGATAAAAGTATGGTCTCAGTATCAGTTGTGTACATATGGAGTAACTCTTGCAAAATCTATGTAGGTTTGTTTTTTGAGATGTGCAGCTTTAAAATTAGAAAGGAAATTTGGCCAAAGAACACAAAGTCAACAAAATCTGTCTGAAACCTGTTCTCCTAATTTTTCAATGCAATTCTCCAACCAAACAATGTGTACAAAAATGCATTATATTATGGGAAATTGATTACTCAACAAGATAATATGTCTTCCTAAGCTTCACAAAATGTTAGTGTCCCTTCCACAAGAACATGCACAGCACCAATGAGGATGACAGGTCACCCTAAGACACCTTTCCAATAAAGAATGGTATGAAACAGGACAATGTTCTCACCCCAATTATCTTTGGCATATTTTTCTCCCTGGTCCTTTCATATGCTTTCAGCTCAGCTGTTCAACTGCACATCTCCATGCTAAGACAAAAGTGTGACGGGTCCTTACCTGAGAGATGTTGTTTCCAGATGTTGTTTCTACTCTGAGAAAGCTCTACAGGGACTCATCAACCATTTTGCCCAAGCCTGCAGGGAGTTCAGCCTTGCCATCAGCCTGAAGAAGACCAACATTCTGGGTCAGGATGTCACCAGCACTCCATGCATCAGCATTCGTGACCACCTGTTTGAGGTGGTAGACAATGTTGTCTACATGAATTCCACCATTACAAGCAACCTCTTCATTGACGCTGAGCTGGACAAGCATATTGGCAAGGCAGCTATGGCAATGGCTCATCTCTCCAAAAGGGTATAGGAGAATTTCCATTCCACCTTTAGTTGCAGATATGGGGTTATTGTGAAGCTGAACTCAATGCATATTCACTTATGGATTGTGAATGGTTGTTGCAACTGTTTCAGAATGTCAGGGTTAATGTGAAATGTCCTATACGGGTGTATCAAGACAACAGGTCCTGTTTGGCTTTATGTCAGGGAACTGCAGGCAGCAAGGGAGGAAAGGATTAGAGGATACAGGGAACGATCTCCACTGCTCAGTACTGAGTCCTCCTCAGAAGACAGAGAAGAGGATAGTGAGTCTGGGGAGGAAGGGGTGCTTCAGAGAGAGGGGGATCCATGTCACAGGGAAAAATGGAAGGGGCTGAGCCGTTGGTTGTGTTGGTCTCGAGGGAGAGGGAAAAGAGAAACTAGTCAGAGCAACGCGTCATGAGAGACGGATCGCTTTGTTTATTCTGCATGTAATCTTGTCAGAAGGAAATAAAGAAAGGAATTTATGGCTGGCTGCCGGGAGTGTTTTCTCTGCTAAGTGCAGCAACGCGTGCAGCTGGCTAGCTGACACTTTGCTAGCTTCAGAGAATTGCAAGCAAAGAACCAAGTACTTGCAGATAAAGTTACATCGTGTAAGGGAGTGTCTTCGGAAAGGACTCATTCAGGTGTCCTACATGCCAGGAAGCGAAATTTCTGCAGATCTGTTGTCTAAAGTTGTTAAGGTTTATGTACAGTGGTTGCAGTTGGGTTGAAATACTGCATCACAGGTTACATGGAAAGGGGTAGGTTGTTGGGAAATTTCCATTCCACCCTTAGTTGCAGACATGGGTTTACAGTGGTGCCCCGCAAGATGAATGCCTCGCAAGATGAAAAACCTGCTAGATGAAAGGGTTTTCCGTTTCTCGAGGCGCTTCGCAAGACGAATTTCTCTATGGGCTTGCTTCGTAAGACGAAAACGTCTTGCGAGTCTTGCGATTTTTTCCGCTTTTTTCCAAGCCGCTAATAGCCGCTTTGCCACTAATAGCGCTAATCCGCTAATCCGCTAATAGGGTTGCTTCGCAAGACAAAAAAACCGCAAGACGAAGAGACTCGTGGAACGGATTCTTTTCGTCTTGCGAGGCACCACTGTATTATTTGTAACATTACTGTGACGCTGAACTCAATGCACTGTTTGCTGGCGTAAGCGGAACTTCCGCTGTATTGCTTTTGCTTTTGACTCTCTCCGAGGAGACGACAGGAGAGACAACATGTTTCTTTGTCTTGATTTATGTTTAAGAAATCTGTAGTTCGTAGTATGTATTCACAGTCTCAGTCTCGCCTGCTGTTGCAGTTTACACAAAATATCGTGTGCCCAAGTCTGGGAGGCTTGGGTCACTGATTTATGTTGCAGCAGAGGTCGATGGATCTTCGCAGCGGAACAACTGGAAGGAGACGACCCAGATGGGGGCTAGCTGGTCGATCGACCCCGCGTGCCCATTGGCAGACCAACTCTGCATTACAAAAATGTCTGCAAACAATACACGAAGGCTGGTAGCAACAACCCTGCCATGTGAGAATCCGTTGCAGAAGACTGCAGTGCCTGGAGACAGACCGTCAGGTTGTGTATCCACAGCAGTGACCAGAGGAGGAATGACCACCAGGAGGAGTGCAGAGAGAAGCAACACCATGATGCATTTGCAGCAACAGAAACAGACGCCTTCACTTGCCCCAGTTGGAACAAAACACATATCTCCCATTTGGGGCTCTACAGCCACAGCAGGCGTTGTAACTCTCCAGTGGTTTGACTTCAAACCCAAAGGCGCATTCCTCCATTGCTTCCCAAGACAGACAGATTCCAATGACAAGTGATTACCATTAGTGGCATAAACATCTTAGGTTTTCAATCATATGTCCCTTCCACTTTTGTTTCTTTCATTGAAGTGTTCCCACAGTATTAGCATTAGTATTAGTGCATATATATTATAGCAACTGTCACATGATTAAAAGGTAAAATTGCCAGCAAAGCATGCCACAAGATTATCTAGCAAATGTTCTAATGCAAGATCATTGTGAAGCCTGAAAGGTACTGGAGATTGTCCTGACTGCTTGTCCTGCAGTTGAACCTAACCAGAAGATTCCTGTGCAATTTGGACGAAAATATGTGATTTTCTCTACACTGGTGGTTTCAGTGGAAAATTATACTTGCAAAAAGAAGGGCTGACGGTCCTGACAGATCTTTTACCATGTACTGTAAAGCCAACACATTTGGTTTCATTTAGATCTGGCGTACATGTTTTTGCAATTATTTTTAATATGCAGAGTGCCCAGTAGGTATAAAATACTGCTGTGAAATTTGAGGGAAACCAAAGCTCTTAGGTAGCCTAGACACTTTGCTCAACCACCTGGCTTTGCAGGTACACAAGAAACTGCCCTAGGCTCCGTATACACTTGCCTGTTTGTGGTCTCAAAATGTAGTTTTTCTCAACCTGGATTCATGCTCATCCTCAACATGCTGCTTTCAATCTAGACTGATTGTAGCTCCACCATCCAGATTCGTGGGTGTAGTTACTTGGTATGTGTTAGAACTCTCCCCTCGATCGGATTACACATTCGAAAACCCTCCCCTTGCAATCTTGGTATACCACAACATCATTGGGCATGCATAGAGAGACCCCTCATTGCTGCGACCACCTATATCTGTTTTCAGATCAACACACTGTCAGGTAATGCAGAAACAATCTGCAGTGGGCTTTTACTTTCAAAATGAAACCAGTTCACCGAGAAGCATTTTTCAGGGGAATAATAATAAATGAGTGTGTGGACTAGGTAGAAGTATAAAAAACATCTCCCCCAGTACAGTGGTACCTCGGGTTACATATGCTTCAGGTTACATATGCTTCAGGTTACAGACTCTGCTAATCCAGAAATAGT
Organism: Podarcis cretensis; assembly: GCF_951804945.1. Classification (NCBI taxonomy): domain Eukaryota; kingdom Metazoa; phylum Chordata; class Lepidosauria; order Squamata; family Lacertidae; genus Podarcis; species Podarcis cretensis. The sequence continues at coordinate 28,996,848 of NC_137178.1, forward strand.
ACCTCGGGTTAAGAACTTTGCTTCAGGATGAGAACAGAAATCGTGCTCCAGCAGCGCACCAGCAGCAGGAGGCCCCATTAGCTAAAGTGGTGCTTCAGGTTAAGAACAGTTTCAGGTTAAGAATGGACCTCCCAAACGAATTAAGTACTTAACCCGAGGTACCACTGTATGGCCTACAGTGCTGACAGCTGCTCTCCAGGGTTTCAGACAGAAGTCTCTGCCAGCTCTACTCTTTTCCATGCAAAGCGTGTCCTCTGCCACTCAGATTCTTCCAACCTCCAACATACCCATGGAATTTGACTGGCTGCAATGCTTTCCTCATTGAGTCACATGGAGAAAGTAAATCAAACCATGTGTTTGCCTAAATTTTCATTCATCTGCATGTGAAATTGTGGAGTACAACACGAGTCTCAAATATGCAGCACATTCATAGTGCAGCTGCAAATTATGTTAGTTATTTTATTCATTTTTTCTTACGTTTATATTTCACTCACTTTTTGGGTCAGCTTATAATTAAAACCTCACAAAAAGTACAGCATAGAAGAGTTAAGCGAAGTACATACGGCAAGCTTTCCTTAGGGATGGCTCCAGCTTTGAGGAGGTTCTGGCAAGGTGCGAAGTACTAGGGTCCTGAACCCAACAGCACCTGGGCCTGAACCTGCCTACCACCATATCATAGGTTTGCTCTTGAAAGCCAGGGGGGTTTCCAAAGCATTGTTCCACAAGGCAGGAAAGAGAAAATCCAAGCGCAAATCACCCGTGAGCAATTAACAGGTCTGCCAATAGGCCAGTGCAGTTGTGTCTTTAGCAGCAGCTTGATGTGTAGACATTAGCAGGTGATAATAGGACAGTTTGCGTGTTAATTTGAGTACAAATGAACACATGGAAGGAGAGGAGTGGGGCAGCACCTTCACTCAAAGCTGTGAACTGAGCCTATTATACACCTTTAGATGAGTGGTGTGATCATAATGCTCAGCTGATTTGTGCTGGGAAGATCTGTTCCAGAGAGATGTAAGCTAAGCTGTTTTGGGCTTGGAGAAGGAGACTTCACCATGCTAGGGTGGGAGACTGGATGGGGTAGGAGAGGGAGACTTCCACCCCATCCAGTCCCCCCCCCCAGCATGGTGGGTGAGGAGTTTGGCTTGCAACTTAAGTCTCTTAAAGCAGTGCCCTAGCTAGGGGAGGAAGGGAGTGCCAAGCTGGGTCTTTGACCCAGGTGAAATAAAGCCTAGTTTCGCCCCCTAAAGGTAAAGGTAAAGGTACCCCTGCCCGTATGGGCCAGTCTTGACAGACTCTGGGGTTGTGCGCCCATCTCACTTAAGAGGCCAGGGGCCAGCGCTGTCCGGAGACACTTCCGGGTCACGTGGCCAGCGTGACATCGCTGCTCTGGCCAGAGCCAGAGCCAGAGCCGCACACGGAAACGCCGTTTACCTTCCCGCCAGTAAGCGGTCCCTATTTATCTACTTGCACCCGGGGGTGCTTTCGAACTGCTAGGTTGGCAGGCGCTGGGACCGAGCAGCGGGAGCGCACCCCGCCGCGGGGATTCGAACTGCTGACCTTTCGATCGGCAAGCCCTAGGCGCTGAGGCTTTTACCCACAGCGCCACCCGCGTCCCTAGTTTCGCCCCCTACTTATGGTTATTTAACTGGCTATTGTGCTCTAAATATGCCCTACTGTTGGACAAGAAATTACATCCCATGAATTTCAAAAGGAGAGAGGGTTAAGCAGGAGCTCAAGTTTCCCTGCTTAAATAATCTGAGCCTCAAAGTATTCAGCTGTGCCTGGGCTCTACCCTCCCCCTCTCCAATTAAAATGTGAATAAGGGCCACCCTAGCTGACTGGACATGGACAAAGTTCAGCTCAGCATTTATTTAAAACAAAAAATAATGCAGTGCAGATTTCCTATAAGGTATATACTTTTGAAAACTCCAATAACTTAATATTTTTCACTCAGATGCAGTGTGATCCTCCCCTGTGCCACAGCCAGCATTGAGAGTGTTATAAAATTACCTTGTCTTACGAGACAGTCCTAAAAATAGAATACTCATGCACACAAATCTCTGTTCATCATTTCAGTGGATATATATATTTGGGAAGTCTGAATATCCAAGAGGAAGTGATTCAGTTACTGCGTAGGGACTTCCACCATATTCATTACAGCTAACGGTACAAGAGAGATGTAGTTTGAGATGAAGTTTTTCTATGAAGTTTCCATCTACAGGGTGGTAAAAGTAGTAAGCTGGTAACTCAGGAAGTACTAAATCACAAAATGGCATTTTTTAAAAAAGAACAACAACAGAAGATATCCATTATGTTGTTAACATTATAAATAAGTAATGCATACCTTTTTATTTAGTGAGTGAACACATGCACCCCAAATTAGTTGCCAGGAGCACTTGATTTTATATACAAATCTACATTGGATCTCATGTATGTTGTTGTTATTATTATTATTCCCTGTTGGGCTCTAATCCAGTGTGGTGTAGTGGTTAAGAGCGGTAGTCTTGTAATCTGAGGAACCGGGTTCAAGTCTCTGCTCCTCCACATGCAGCTGCTGGGTGACCTTGGGCCAGTCACACTTTTCTGAAGTCTCTCAGCCCCACTCACCTCACAGAGTGTTTGTTGTGGGGGAGGAAGGGAAAGGAGAATGTGAGCCGCTTTGAGACTCCTGAAGGGGAGTGAAAGGCGGGATATCAAATCCAAACTCTTCTTCTTCTTCTTCTTAATCCAGGTTCTAGGCAGGCCAAATCTGCTTAGCCTTTGTCCCATGGTGTGTTACTCAATGCCAATAGCACAATATCTGGTTCAAATGTGATAGAGAAAGAATAAACTTGCTACTGGAAGATAGCCGTATTTCAGTCTCCCACCTTTTTCAAAAAAAGAAGTATCAGTAGGAGTGCACAGTCTTCTAAGAATGAAATAAAAAGCAATTTCAAAGCAAACATTAACGAAATTGTTAGCAAAGGTGCAGCAGAATGGGTATTTTTGATTAAGTTCGCTACCGGACAGGCTAAGTTTTCCAGTCAGAAATTGCACAAGGAAGGAATGCTGAACTTCTGAAATATGAAAAAAATAAAATGTCACAAAACTATTAACCCAAGCTTGAAGAAAGAGATTGATCTGTGCTTCACACAACACAGGGATAATTGCTATGATGAGGTATCAGCCACAGTCTTATTGAAGAGATAACTAAAGCTGTTTGGTTTGCGTTTCTGTTCAATCAAAGATATCATTTTGCTACTTGAGCTACTTGTGCTAATCATGCAATCTATAAGAAAGTGGTTTGGAAGTGCCATTATTCTGTCCATTCAAGGCGATGTAGCATCTCAACTTTCTGTAGTGACCCTTGAAATTAATTTTCCCTATCTGTCTTCCAGTAGTCAAATGCATTCTGATGAGCATAACTCGGGGGGGGGGGGGAGAAGGTAGGCAGGGGGGGATAAAACCAAGGAGGAAGCTTAGCCTCACACACAGCAGGAATGTCCTGACTACTTCCTTATAATGTGGATCAAGTGACAAAATACTAGAAAAGTAACCAAACACCCTGTGCTAATATGTCTAGCTGCTCCCTGATATGACTGTGCATATCTATTTCAAAATTAGGTTTGCTATTTGATACTTTATTTTACTTTTTAGCCAGCTCATGTTTTCCAGAACTTAAAAATGCATTTTTCCTTAGAAAAACTTTTCCTAATCTTTCCATGTAAAATGATATTAATAGTTAAGCACCGTTCACTTCAAAACATAATTGTGCAGTTTTGGGAACCGATACTGTAGTAGCTATATGACCGGGACAGTTTGGCAGTTCACTAAAGCATTATTTTTTCAATGTTAAGGGTGGGAGATCCAGTTTAATAAAAGAAAATCACATATTCATACAGCTTAGCAACAATCGACAAATATCCTTGTTTGTGTTGAGCCTTTGCAATAAGCTGTCCTAGATAATAATATTAATAATGAACATGATCATCCATTCCACTGAAATGGATACTGCCAAATTGTATTTATGTAGCTCCATGTGCTTGAGTTGGGGGAGACTGACAAAATGAAGTAGAATGCATTTGTTCTCCAGGCAGTTATTTGATATAACAGAAATCTATAAAACCATAAAATTGAGGAGTGCTAAAATGCTGAGGGAAAAGAAGACGTAGAATTGCAGCGGAAAATTGTGTTTAACTTTAGGGTGGAATTGAAAAAGAGAATGAACTTACATTTAATTGGTTAAGAAGGGTTGCTGAATAATGGTTTAAAATTAAGGATGCAAAAAGGGAAAGGTATGGGGAAGTCCGGGAAAAGAGGGTTATGGAAATAAGGTTAAGAAAATATGAGTTTTTGTGTTTATTTTTATGTTGTTTTTGTTTATGTTAAAAAATTTGGAAATTAATAAAAATTTTATTAAAAAAAAAAAAGAAATCTATAAAACCACATCAAATACTGAGCACTGGGATATAAAAGCTCATAGAGGGCAATTTCCAAGTGGTCCGGATAATACTTTGGGGGGATACAAAGTCTATTTTTGGATGCAGAAGTGGTGAAACTAATTCCTTTTTTGAATTTATGTTTCCAAGGTGAGGTATGAGGATACCCACCCAGACCACTTTTGGAATGTGCAGTAGTATGCAGCTGCTCACAGGGAGCAATCTCCTGGTGGTCTGGTTCTATGATTTGAGGTGGGTCAAAATGTATTAGGGGATGCACAGCTGTTCAAATTCCATTTCCCTATTAATATTTTGTTACTGCGAGGGATGAATGTACCCCACTTGTGCCATGAAGCCCACAAGTGTGTTTTTAAATGAGGTTCTCAGCAGCTCTACCAGAGAGAGCTCCATCACACGACCCAGAATAATTTAATTTTTACGTTCTTGAGGTTCACAGCTAGCGAAATGCTGGTTCCTAATTTCTATATTATTTCCAATGTGAGAGACGGAGAACCTGCTTGAGAGCATATTGTGTATAAATGAACTTTTTCCATCAACCCTAACCACATTCTTACAGTGGTCTGGTCGTATGATCTGATGTGCTTCAAAGTTACTGTGACAGTTAACAGCAGACTAATTCAATTGCTGTTATTTATTCAAGAGGCATTATTGAATTGACTCGATCACACACAAAGCTGTACAGGGCACAGGTCCTATTCGATTATTGTCAATAAAAAATACATTAAATAAATAATGCCAGATACCTGTTTTTAAAAGTCCTAATTTTAATTATTTTGTTTCGCTTCCATTACTATTTATAGGTTTTATTATAAATAATGAAAAATCTTAATAAATTAGTGGTGTGGGGTTATAAGCTGTATCATGTCCAGGGTTCCCCTTGGGGAAAACCATGAAGAATTTTACAACACAATACTTTTCAAATTTACATAGGAATAACCAGGGCTTTTTTCCAGCCGGAACTCACCTCTCAGGTGGGCACCATTGCCATTATTCTGGCACCTCTTTTTCTAGAAAAACAGCACTTTTTTTTTTTTTTTAGAATATTTATTAAAGTTTTCAAGATTAATACATTGTAACAGAAAAAAGAAAAAAAACAGAAATACAAAAATACAAAAATTAAAAACAATTTAAAAACAAGGAAAAACAAAAAGAACACGTATAAATTCCATTTACATATTTTCTTTTACCTTACTTTCCAGACCTCCTCATACCACCCTTTCTTATATTCCAATTCAAATTGTTTGTTCAGCAAATCCTCACCATTAAGTCTTTTACTTATTTCAAATCCTTATTTTCTATCTCTTAAGCATTACAGCTGAAAACCACTTAGTTGCTATCCAACATCACTCTAGCATTCCTTAATTTTACAGTGTTTCTGCAAATAGTCTTTAAACTTCTTCCAGTCTTCTTCCACCGACTCTTTTCCCTGGTCTCGGATTCTGCCGGTCATTTCTGCCAATCCCATGTAATCAATCATCTTCATCTGCCATTCTTCCAAAGTGGGTAGATCTTGTGTCTTCCAATATTTTGCGATGAGTATTCTTGCTGCTGTTGTCGCATACAAAAAGAAAGTTCTATCCTTCTTTGGCACCAGTTGGCCGACCATGCCCAGGAGAAAGGCCTCTGGTTTCTTCAAGAAGGTATACTTAAATACCTTTTTCATTTCATTATAAATCATTTCCCAGAAAGCCTTAACCCTTGGGCACGTCCACCAAAGGTGAAAGAATGTACCTTCAGTCTCTTTACATTTCCAACATTTATTGTCTGGCAAATGATAGATTTTTGCAAGCTTGACTGGGGTCATGTACCACCTATAAATCATTTTCATAATATTCTCTCTTAAGGCATTACATGCCGTAAATTTCAAACCGGTGGTCCATAACTGTTCCCAGTCAGCAAACATAATATTGTGTCCAACATCCTGTGCCCATTTAATCATTACAGATTTCACCGTTTCATCCTGAGTATTCCATTTCAGCAACAAGTTATACATCTTTGACAAAAACTTAGTTTTGGGTTCTAACAATTCTGTTTCTAATTTCTATTTTTTCACCTGGAGTCCAATTTTTTCATCCAATTTATAAGCCTCCATTATCTGACAATAATGAAGCCAATCCCGAACTTTGTTTTTTAATTTATCAAAGCTCTGCAATTTCAATTTGTCTCCCTCTTGTTCCAGAATTTCCCAATATTTTGGCCATTTGGACTCCATATTGAGTCTTTTAAAAGCTTTCGCTTCCATTGGTGTAGAAAACAGCACTAGGAATGACAACAATGAACATAGTGGAGCTTATTTCCAAATACTGTCAACCTGCTTATACCTGCGAAGCAAAGGTTTTTGAAACAACCCTGCCTCATAATGGTATATTTGGCTGTGCACACACCATACATCTAAACCACATGACTTCCGCAAAAAGAACCCTGTGAACTACAGTCTGCTAAGAGTCCTGGGAATCGTAGCTCTGTGATGGCTAAATTAGTTTCCAGGATTCTCTGTGGGGCAGGGAGAAAGCAATACACTTTAAATGTATGGTGCATCTACAGCCCAATAAAGCAAGCCTACATTCACCCAGGTGAATGGACGCAGGTGGCGCTGTGGGTTAAAGCCTCAGCGCCTAGGGCTTGTCGATTGAAAGGTCGGCGGTTCGAATCCCTGCGGCGGGGTGCGCTCCCGCTGCTCGGTCCCAGCGCCTGCCAACCTAGCAGTTCGAAAGCACCTCCGGGTGCAAGTAGATAAATAGGGACCGCTTACCAGCGGGAAGGTAAACGGCGTTTCCGTGTGCGGCTCTGGCTCGCCAGAGCAGCGATGTCACACTGGCCACGTGACCCGGAAGTGTCTCCGGACAGCGCTGGCCCCTGGCCTCTTAAGTGAGATGGGCGCACAACCCCAGAGTCTGTCAAGACTGGCCCGTACGGGCAGGGGTACCTTTACCTTTTTACCTTTACATTCACCCAGTAGTATGTAGGGATCTTCAACTGCTGGGCCTGGACCCACCACTAAGCCACAACCTGGTCCAAGGTCACAATAGCAGTACTATCACCATTATGAAAATTTAAGAAATGAATCCTCAAATCCATGTTTGGGTTAAAGGCAGGTCCCAGGTCTGAAAAGGCGGAAGACTCCTGTACAGTACACTCCAATTAAGCCAGGGGAAGATGTGTCACAGCTGCATCATCATATGGATGCTGTATTCAAGGTAGTGAAAGGCACACCACACAAAAAATACAAAAATAAGGTGAAAGCGGTAGACACCAACAACGTCCATATGCCAATTACACACAGATATTTGTTTTAAAAAATAAAATAAGAATGACAATGAACCTGCTTTTGTCTGCAAAAAATAAACGGTTTGCCTGATTTTTTTCAATAATGAAACAACAATTTGCATCGATTGGTTTATGTGGCATATTTCTAATGCGCTTTTTAGCAACTTTCACTGAAACGGTTAATTAAAAGGCAAACCAAAGCAAACCCCACACTAAAGCAGCCAAGCCAGCGCGTTTCCGCTTGCCCTCAACAAAAATGGCCGCTCACAGCTACCGGAACGAGAGCGGTCGCACAGGTTCCATTCACTTCTGCACATTATATTCCATTCATTCCTACGAAAGTACTGGCAAAACTCCTTACCGTCGATGGTGCCGGCTATAGAGGAAGGCGGAAGTGTCGTTTTAGGTAGGCGCCAAGTAGGCGACGACAGTTCTTTCGCCCGCGAATCCGTCGGACGAGGATGAACAGCCGCCTGCAGGAGATCAGAGAGCGGCAAAAACTGCGCCGGCAGCTCCTCGCTCAGCAGGTAGAGGCGGCTTGGACACCCGAGTCGATTATCTCTAGGCGGCAGCTGTCTTTCGGGGAGCGACGACGGCGCGTGCGTGTTCCCCGGGGTGGGGTGGGGGCAGAGTGGCTTGTCTCCCGTCTCCTAATGAGTCTCATAATTAGCGCACTGCTGTGACGTAAAGCCCGAGTCTCCCCTAGTGGGGAGGGGGGGGTTGCCGTCGCCATGGAGACGAGGGCGGGAGGTCGAGGGGGCTGTACAGGAATAGTTCAGTCGCCTGTCTCTGGGACCTTTGGGAGGGGTGGTGTGTTTCCTGGTACATCTGTTTGGTGGTGTTATTTATAAATAATGATGATAAATGACGGCGGTGTTTTTATTGCCTTTAAAGGAGCAAGTAATTCAGAGTTTCTGTTAACAGTGTGCTTTCCAGGGCTTTTTTCCAAGTGATAATACAATACAGTGGTACCTCGGGTTACATACGCTTCAGGTTACAGACTCCACTAACCCAGAAATAGTTTTGTTGTTGTTTAGTCGTGTCCGACTCTTCGTGACCCCATGGACCAGAGCACGCCAGGCACTCCTGTCTTCCACTGCCTCCCGCAGTTTGGTCAAACTCATGTTGGTAGCTTCGAGAACACTGTCCAACCCTCTCATCGTCTGTCGCCCCCTTCTCCTTGTGCCCTCCATCTTTCCCAACATCAGGGTCTTTTCCAGGGAGTCTTCTCTTCTCATGAGGTGGCCAAAGTATTGGAGCCTCAGCTTCACAATCTGTCCTTCCAGTGAGCACTCAGGGCTGATTTCCTTCAGAATGGATAGGTTTGATCTTCTTGCAGTCCATGGGACTCTCAAGAGTCTCCTCCAGCACCATAATTCAAAAGCATCAATTCTTCAGCAGTCAGCCTTCTTTATGGTCCAGCTCTCACTTCCATACATCACTATTGGGAAAATAGTACCTTGGGTTATTAACTTTGCTTCAGGATGAGAACAGAAATCGTGCTCCGGTGGCACGGCAGCAGCAGGTGGCCCCATTAGCTAAAGGTAAGCTGTTTAGGTTAAGAACAGTTTCAGGTTAAGAATGGACCTCTGGAACGAATTAAGTACTTAACCCGAGGTACCACTGTACATTGAGAGAGCCTGTGTTGGAAGACAGCCCCCCCCCCAGCCCAGAGCTCTCCAGGTGTTTGGGACTGCAGCCAGGCTGGGGAAGGCAAGACTTTATGGGAGACGCAGGTTAAAAACCCTACTCAGGTATAAAGCTTGCTCAGGTGCCCTTGGAACCATTACATACTCAGCACAACTTATTCAGAGGTGAATTCAGTGGGGTTTAATTATTCAAACAAAGCCACTGGAAATGGTGAAAATGTGTTATGTTTATAGCAAACCTTTCATCTCTGGCTTTTTCGTTGGGTACTAAGTGTGCTGTTTATGGTGTTCTTCGTTTTTTGCTTTTCTTCCAGCTTGGGGCTGAAAGTGCTGATAGCATTGGTGCAGTATTGAATAGCAAGGATGAGCAGAGGGAAATCGCTGAAACGAGGGAAGCATGCAGGTTTGTACTAAAAGAGGTTGGTTGCATTTCTCATACCGTAAGCAGTTCAGAGGGAGAAGGGAGATCGTGTCAACTGCTGTGTCACTAAGGAGCTTGAGTTCTTTTTGATCTTGACTAATGCAGACTGCTGAGTTTGTCAGCAAAAAGCTGGAAATGCATTTCATTGTAAAGGACAAAAGAGTTTGGCAAATAGTAGTATATTAATCACTGTGGTCTTATTTGTAAATGCATATATTGTCTCTAGTAAGCTGTCTAATAGTTCCTGAATTTACAGTTTATCTGGGGTATGACTTTATGTCAAGCAGGAGTTTCTTTGCACTTCTGATGTCCAACATAATATGAAAATAAGCTTATTCAGGAGCCTTTCCCACTTCTAGAGAGGCTTTTCCTGGCCTGCAGAGTGGAGGTTGGGGAACGTTTATTTCATGGACTTCCTTAAGTGAATTAATCTTCGAATCCATGCCACTGTTTCTCCAGTAAGCTTTAAACTGGGAGAGTCCTGATTTGCCATAGAAGTAAAGATGGTGCCATATCCAATGAGATAAGAACCAGAAATAAGTGAAACTGCTGTTCAAATCATGTTAATTACCGTATTTTTCCTTCTATAACACACAGATTTTTTCTCCTAAAAAGGAAGGGGAAATGTCTGTGCGTGTTATTGAGCGAATGTGTGGTCCCTGGAGCCAAATGGCGCGAGGGGAGGCAAAAAAAAGCAGGCAAAAATCAAATTGCGCGTCTCCTAGAAGGGAAACCTGAAAAGAGGAAGCGGCTGCTTTCCTGCATTCTGCCTCAGGGTCTTACTGTTCACCCACCTCTGTTTCCTTGCTGTGTTTGCCCAAACGGAACAAAGAGCAGGGAAAGCCCCTCCCCTCCAGGCAAGCAGAGGGGAAAGCAGAGTGTTGTCTCGTGCTGCTGAAAACATGCAGGAGGGAGAGAGAGAGAGAGAGAGAGAGAGCGCATGCTGGCTGGCTTGGGTGGGTAGGTGAGGGAAAACTTTTGCCTTCCTTTCCTCCCTCCCGTTATACCCCTCTCCTGCATTCTTAGCCAGCTGCTTCTCTGCACACCCCTCTCGTGCTCCTTGTCCGTTCTGTGTTTTTCCTTCCCTCCCCACTTAAAATGTGGTTAAAAAGCATGGATCCACATGGATCCTCAGGATCTTTGCATTGGGTCACCCCAAATTCACCATCAGATCACATAGCATGTCCATGGCTATAGCCTGCCCCCCAAAAATCATGCACCCACTGTTGCCTGGGGCTGCAATGGTGCAAAAATGTGGTTAAAAAGCATGGATCCTCAGGATCTTTGCATTGGGTCAGCCCAAATTCACCATCAGATCACATAGCATGTCCATGGCTACAGCCTGCCCCCCCAAAATCACGCACCCACTGTTGCCTGGGGCTGCAATGGTACAAAAACGTGGTTAAAAAGCATGGATCCACATGGATCCTCAGGATCTTTGCATTCGGTCAGCCCAAATTCACCATCAGATCACACAGCATGTCCATGGCTACAGCCTGCCCCCCAAAAATCACGCACCTACTGTTGCCTGGGGCTGCAATGGTGCAAAAATGTGGTTAAAAAGCATGGATCTACATGGATCCTCAGGATCTTTGCATTCGGTCACCCCAAATTCACCATCAGATCACATAGCATGTCCATGGTTACAGCCTGCCCCCCAAAAATCACGCACCCACTGTTGCCTGGGGCTGCAATGGTGCAAAAATGTGGTTACAAAACATGGATCCACATGGATCCTCAGGATCTTTGCATTGGGTCAGCCCAAATTCACCATCAGAGCACATAGCATGTCCATGGCTACAGCCTGCCCCCCAAAAATCACGCACCCACTGTTGCCTGGGGCTGCAATGGTACAAAAACGTGGTTACAAAGCATGGATCCACAGGGATTCTCAGGATTTTTGCATTGGGTCACCCCAAATTCACCATCAGATCACATGTCTGTGGCCACAGCATGAAGCACAAAAATGATACATCCACTGTTTCATTCATAATGTTTTTACCCTTGTTTTCCTCCTCTAAAAACGATGTGCGTGTTATGGTCAGGTGCGTGTTATAGAGCGAAAAATACGGTAGATGTGTTCTAGACTGTTTTCTTCCACATTTGCAGGGCCGCTTATGATACATCTGCACCAAATGCCAAACGCAGATATCCAGATGAGGGAGAAGCTGATGAAGAAGAAATAGAAGAATATAAGGTTAAAGTGTGTCGCAGTAATCCCTCTTCTTATAATAGCAGCATATGTCTGTCATTCTTTCTAATGGAGTTATATGAAATGCAGAGGTCTGAAACATTACTTTGCAAGACATTAATATAATAAGGTTTGCTTTTTCAAAGCACCTTGACGTTACGTATTTTAATAATTAAGGCCGCAATTTATCATGTAGTGGTTTTTAAGACTTGAAGAATTGTCTTTGGATCTGTTCCTGTTTTAATACTGGTGCACAAATAGTTTGATAGCTATCTCAATGGAGAAACCATTTTGGTGCCTTAAACAGCATACTACTATATGATGATATACATATAGCCAGTCAACATCAAAAAGCTTATCTTTCCTCTTTAGTGAAATAATAGTGTAATATAGGAGATTGTTTAGTTTGTAATGTAATTTGTAAGGTGTAATTGGTTCAGTAATGACAGAGAGGGGCCTTTCTGGCACCATTAGATTTTATTCTCCTCCCTGCCCCCAAAAAACATCTGTCATTGGAACCACTCATGATCTGCTGTTGCAGGAAGCTAATGTTCATATTACGGATAGGTAGCCGTGTTGGTCTGCCATAGTCAAAACAAAAAAAAATTCCTTCCAGTAGCACCTTAAAGACCAACTAAGTCAGTTCTTGGTATGAGCTTTCGTGTGCATGCACACTTCTTCAGATACACATAGACAGTCTTCTTTCATCCAGAAGTGGAAGGATAATGAGAAGAGAAACATCCTGTCTCTACATTCATATAAAATGTGCTTTCTTCCAAAGGATGAAGTAGAATTGCAACAAGATGAAGAGAACCTGCCTTATGAAGAGGAAATTTACAAAGATTCCAGTACTTTTCTTAAGGTAACCAATTCATATACTGCAGTGTTGCCATTGTTCTCCTTTCTTACATCATTATTGCACCTGAAATAACTGGAAATACAAATTTAGGACTTTAATTTAGGATTGTTATACCTGCGGGTATAGGGCAGTATATAAATTCAATAAATAAATAATACTGAATAAACAAAAGCATACTCCTAGATATACTTATGACCAGCATTAAACACTAAAGCTGCAGCATTCCACAACATTGAAGCTTCTGTTATGCACAATGATGACAAGGTTGAAAGGTGGCAAAGTTGGTTGCCTAAAATGGTGGTTATACTGTTCTATTTGCTATATGCCTCATGTCATTAAAAAGGGATGAGCAGGATACGCTGTGCATTAGAATTGAAGCATGTTAGGATAATAGCGAGCAGGGAGATAATGGATCACTTGTCTGCAAGCGATATCAAGATAATTGAGCCAAACCCTGTGCATAGTGTTGGGTTCCTTCATGTGCAAATGGCATGATAAAACCAGTGTATCTCTGATGTGCATCATTTTGCTAATCTATGTTCTTGGGTGTTTTTCTTCCTATAGGGGACCCAGAGCTTAAATCCTCATAACGATTATTGCCAACACTTTGTGGATACTGGACATAGGCCTCAGAACTTCATCAGAGATGTGGGTATGTCAGAATAACATGAATGAATTTATGAAGTGGTTTTTCATGTTTGCCATATGGTTTCTGCATGCAAGAGTTGGAGGAGTTATTATTCACTATTATCCTGAGAAAACAGGATATCAGATGTTTCCAGATCTGCCTTTGAGAGTAGTGTCAGCAAAATTAGTGGTCTATGTGGAAGGCTTTATTGAATGGTGTTTAGCTGTATACCAGTTTACTTATGGTACAGAGGGCAGGGATGGAGAAGAGGGTAGGAATCACTGCTTTTTCCTGTCTTGGCTGAATCACAAATATTTGTGATCTATCTTCCAAATGCAATGGCATTTCTTTTGCAGAAATTGTTTTTTTTATATGTTTTAAAAGTTTGAATTCCTCTAATTATGTAATACAAAAATTAGATTTCAGGTAGCCATGCCTAAAAGTAAAAATAGCAGGCTTCAACCAAACATCTGTAAAAAGACTTTAGACACTTCTTAGCCTGGTTCACATGTCACATAATTTGACTTTTCAGCATTTAATGATGTTTTTAATTATGCTTTTTATTTTAGTTGAGTCTATTCTTGTATGTTGTATTCTGCTGTATTATGAAAGTGTGGATTATCACTTCATATATAAATAAATGACATTTCTGGCAGGTTGCCTGGGGCATAGGAGTAGGAGGACATAATCAGAGTATATCCCTGTTAGTGTAAATGGGTTGGATTCTTCTGTGTCCGGCTGACATGGGGAAATCTCAGTGTCATCTCCACAGCTACTGGCTACTGGCAGGGTTGACATGGTTGTTGGGGAAAGTAGCTGATGCTGCATTTACAGAGCAGTGTGTGTGTTCCCCTCCTGTTCTAGGGTGGATTAGTGCAGGGTATTCTGCCCCAAAAGATGGCATGCTTGACTAAGTCGTGGCATCAAGCTCAAGTTCAATGAAAGTGTTTGTGCCAGAGAGTCTGTGTCAAATTAAACTTCTTCACTTGTGACCACCTGTTTATGAAAACGTAATTCTGTAGCATTAAAATGGCATGTTTTTCTCTTAGGCTTAGCAGACAGGTTTGAAGAATATCCAAAGCTTCGAGAGCTTATCAGACTGAAGGATGAGCTAATATCTAAATCAAACACTCCCCCTATGTAAGTACATTAAATGAGCTGGATTCTGTTCTTCAGACTGGCTTAACATTGGTTATTGTTAGACTTCTAACTAAACCCCTTTCAGCACCTGTTTAAGATTTGCATGTTTTATTTTTGGGTTGTATTTATGAAATAAGCAAGGTGAACTTCAAAGATTACTAGGGCTGATGGGCGTTGTAGTTTACAGGATCTGCAGAGCCAAAGGTGCCCCACCCCGATCTAGAATGACATGAAAAGAGGATTAAATGTATGGAGGATAAAGCTCTCAGAGGTTGCTAGTCATGATGGCAGTATGCCTCTCAATACCAGTTGCTGGGAAAGTTGTTATTGCACTTGAATCCTGCTTTGGGGCTTCCTGTAAGCATTTGTTATCTGTTACTCCAGGGTGTAAGACTTGAACCAACAGGTTCAAATTACATGAAAAAGACTAACCTGCTAGGAAGAAATTTATGCAGTGGAATACACTGCCTCTTGAAGCAAGTACTTCTTCATTACAGGTTTTTAAGCAAGCTGGAAGGTCACCTATCAGGGATGCTGTAGTAGTGGGCTTTCTGCATCGACAGGGGGGTTGGGCAGAATGACCTCTGAAGTTCCTTCCAACTCATATGATTCTGTCCAGTTACCTGTTTCGTATTAACTGGTGGCTTAATTAGTGTGTTTAAATCAGATTTTCTCCAGGACTATGGTTGCTTATGAAAGCTAACCCCCGATTCTCCCTTCTATTTGCGCTATGAACCAATCGTGGTTTGAAACTGGTTAGTAAAATTGTATCAAAGAGGAGACTGTTACACTGTATAAACCAGCTGTAGTAATAATCATTTTTATGATTGCTGACAGTGCTTTTTTCAAAAGCTACCTTGCTTGTAGGTCAATAACTATCCAAGAAGAGGCCCTAGAAAAATCTTTGAAGAGAATTTTAAAGTAAAGTTGGACATCAGTCTTTTAAGTAGAATTAAAGTTGTGCTGATTTAAAAACAACCACAGTGCTCTGAGCCTAATTTTTCATCTACCTAGGGGTGCAATTTTGTAGCAATATTTGTAAAATTTAATAGAATATTGGTGGCCAGACCTGATTTCAGACATCAGTTTCTATATAATGAGGTGTCTGGTGGTCAACAATTGTTTGTGGTTTTCCAAATTAGAAGTGATTCACTCAAACCAAGAATATTAAAATTTTTGCAGCTTCACCATAGGAATTGGGTTCTCAGAGATTGCGTGTTACTTTTCATGTATGTAAATAATAGATATTTAGTCAGAAATACCATTCATCTGTACATATTTTGTTCATTCCATGAACATTGTGTGAGATATGTATCATTGTCAGTAACTGCTGAGAAATTTTCAACTTAATTGGAAAATCCTGCACTAATTCATCCAAGCAACATTGTATTTTGTCTGTGAATATAGGTATTTACAAGCTGACTTGGAGGCTTTTGATATGCGTGAACTCAAGTTCAAGTTTGATGTGATTCTTTTGGAGCCGCCATTGGAAGAATACTATAGGGAGACTGGCATTACAGCTAATGAGAAGTGCTGGAATTGGGATGAAGTGAGTTTGCTTTTTGGAAAAACCTTTACAGGATGAATGCTTGTTATATTTTTAGCTTTCCATGAGCCCGTTGTGTGTATTGCTCTATTTGCTTAAAATGTTTTTTGTTCTGTCTTTTTTAGATTATGAAGCTAGATATAGAGGAGCTAGCTTCCCCGCGTTCTTTTGTCTTTCTCTGGTGTGGTTCTGGAGAGGGCCTTGATCTTGGCAGAATGGTAAGATCCTGCTCCAGTACACTGGGCCACATACTTTCTCAAACCTTACAGTATCACTTTGTCTCTGTTTCTTGTCACTTTAAATGCAGAATAATTCTTACTATTTCCCTAGATAATGGGCTGAGGCAGATATGAAATCAATCAAATGTTAATCCTTATTTTCCAGATGGGCACCAATGAAAAATACCATGCACTGTTTCAAGAGATCATATTTCTCTTTGTAGCTTTGGTATCTCTTAAGTTCTTCAGCACTAGGGTGTCTTCTTCTGGCAGTTTGCTATGCCTTTGATTGAAAGAGCCATGGGGGCACTGGTATCTTAAATATTCTTCTCATTAAACCAATAATGTTTCTCCACTCCACTGCCTACCTTTGCTAAGAGGGAGCTAACATGTTCAATTTTATGCATGGTCTTTAAAACAGTTATTGTTTTCAATTACATGCAGTTTCAGGCAGCCATTCATTTCTTAGAATCACAGGGCAGTATGCAAAAACAAACAAAACTCTCTTCCATACTCAATAACATTTCTAAAACAACATTAAAGCCAACAGCATTCAAATACACAATCAGGTTAGCAGATCAGCACCAGACATAAAAAATACAGATCACTGAACTTTACACTCCTACCCCAAAAGCCAAGGCAAAAAAAATGCATTTCGCTCTGACCCTGGAATGTCATTTACTGTAGGAGAGAAGCATATCTCCAGTGGAAATGAGCTGCGCCTGCAGGGTGCCACCACAGACAATGCTGTGTTTTGTGTCACTGCACAAGAAGCTTCACTATGAGAAGGGACCTTCCTGAAGAAGTCAAAACCTAGGCCAGCAGGTGTAGGGAGATGCGCTTCTCCAAGTTTGGGTCCCAGGTTATTTAAGGCTTTGCACATTAAAGTAATGCCCTGAATAGGGTTTTTTTTATAGCAAATTGATGGTTGGTACGCCATCAGGTTGGTACACCTGAAGAATCAGTATTGCATAATGGCTCTCAAAGTGTCAGTATTGTATAATGACTCTTGCAGGGACATTCTGTATAAGCTGCAGCTTCTGAATCATCCTTGAGGGTAGAGTGCATTACAGTAGACTAACCGGGAACTTACCAGGGCACGGAGAACTGTGGCAGGCTGTCTCAGTCAAGGAAAGGCCACAGGTGGCAAATCATTTATAACTGGAAATTGACACTACTAGCCATTGCAGTCATCTGGACCTCAAGTGACAGAACTGGATCAAGCAGTACCCGCCCAGCTACATAACTGCTTCTTAAGCAATTACATCCATAATAGACCTTCTTCCTAATTCCTGGACGTGTGAACCACCCACCAACAGCTTCAGTTTGGTGGGTGGTTCACACATCCAGGAATTAGGAAGATGGTCTATTATGGATGTATTTGGCCCTTACACCCAGGCCATTACTGTGTCTATCGGTGGTTCAGCACCTGCACAGCCTTTCCTGATTCAGATAGTATATAGAGAGAAGAGTTGGATATCATCACCTGCTGGTTTAGTCAGCCCTTTTAGCGAGCTGTTGTCAGCCAAGAATCACAAGGGTCAAGAGATGTGGTTGGTCAAACCCCTTAAAGTACCTTGTTCTCATCCCTGGGCCACAATATCTGGCCAGATAGTCTTTCAAACCACTGTTAGAGGTTCTATCCCAGCTATGGCATCAACTGCCAAGCAAATGCAAGTATTGACAGCTTCATAGTTGTCATGGCACCCATTGAAGTCCTGAGCTGACCTAGATTGGTGTACATGTTGAAATTCCCCAGTACAATTGACTGGAGGCTTTCCAGCACTACATCTGAGACCTTGTCTGGCCATACTTCCCTCTATCAATATAGGTATCTGCCTGCAATCATGAACAGGCTTTCAAGGGTGTATGCCCTTTTAAGCACAATGGGACTTGCTTCCAAGCAACCATGCATAGGATCGCACCGTATGTATGCTTAGTGTCATGCCAATGCATCTCCACCATGGTAGGCAAATGTTTAAGCATACACTCCTTCACATGAAATAATGTGCTGCATAAATAAATATTTAGTAGAGTTGCTAGAATAACCACAGTGGAAATTTCAAGGTGGCTTTTGCTTTAACATTTGGAATTTGATCTGATTCTGAAAAATGTACAGGAGAGGAAGAAGCTTTTAGGCATGCCAGAAGTGAAATATATTATTCTACTTCTGTGTATTGTACATAGTGATTGTCTAATTTTATTCCCCTTTTGTTGAAATGTTTCAGTGTTTGCGTAAATGGGGCTATAGAAGATGTGAAGACATCTGTTGGATTAAAACCAACAAAAACAATCCTGGGAAGACCAAGACTCTGGACCCTAAGGCTGTCTTTCAAAGAACAAAGGTACGTCTTTGTCTGAATTTCTTCATCTCCTCTTAATTTAGTAGTTCCACAAAAACCACCAGATGTTCTGTTGTTGTTGGTAGCTGTTGTAATTTTAGAAAAGGAGTTACAGAGCAGCTTATTTCTTTTGCTTTCAAATGTAAGTTTATCGGATAATGATTTTAGAAAATGAGTGACCAATTTTTAACATTTGTGGACTCTTAGCTTCATCTGAGTAAATATTGAAACCCTCTCTTGTCTTCATCTAACAGCTTCATAAAGTTCTTTTTGGGAAACTTTTGAACGCTCTTATTCAGTCATTCTTATTGAAATGCAGATCAGATAGGATAAGGCGTCTTAGAAATACTTTACCCTTCTGTCACCCTTCAGGAGATGATGGAAGAGGGGGTAGAATGCCTTGTATAGTTTTCTTTGTGCTAGTCTGTTGCTATAGATGGGAATGCAGTGTGATTGACTTTCATTTTGTCAACTATTAAGACTCCTACATTGAAATGTAAATAAAATATATTGGTAGCAAGGGGTTCTCTTTTGGTTTTCTCAAGAGCCTTTTGGGATTGCTATCACTACCCTACAATGCTAAATGCATTGTAGAACTGGAGCCACACCAGTTCCTTAAGACAACTGTGCCTCTTACTAGAGCAGATTTCTTGGATATTGCTTTGTGTTTGATAGGATGTCGTTGAGAATGATAGAGCGGAAAAAATAAGTTAGTGTAGAGTTAAATTGTTTAAGACTTTCTACCCTTGGAAAAATGTCAGTAGGATTACCTGGAGAAATTTAAGATGTGCTTAGCAAAAGCCTGATAGCTGCTTTCCCGAGATAAAAGCAATGTTGGGTGGCAGCAGTTGGAGAGTGGTTCAATATCCTCTCCTCTCAAATTGCCCTTTCTTGAGATTGCTGCTTTTCCTGAAGCAAGCAGTATCAGGAATTGGTTGCATATGTATGTAGTTTACTCTATGACATTTGTTCTGTTAGTTTCCCTAATGATAGCAGCATCAAGGAAACTGTCACTAAACACATTTTAAGGTCTGTGTCTAACTCAGTATTTGCAGAGCATTATTGATATACACATAAAGGTAAAGGTACCCCTGCCCGTACGGGCCAGTCGTGTCCGACTCTAGTGTTGTGCGCCCATCTCACTTAAGAGGCCGGAGGCCAGCGCTGTCCGAAGACACTTCCGGGTCACATGGCCAGCGTGACGAAGCTGCTCTGGCGAGCCAGCGCAGCACACAGAAACGCCGTTTACCTTCCCGCTAGTAAGCGGTACCTATTTATCTACTTGCACTTAGGGGTGCTTTCGAACTGCTAGGTTGGCAGGCTCTGGGACCGAGCAGCGGGAGCGCACCCCGCCGCGGGGATTCGAACCGCCGACCATACGATCGGCAAGTCCTAGGCGCTGAGGTTTTACCCACAGCGCCACCCGTGTCCTGATATACACAATACTTTATGTAAATTGAGATGGGCTCACTACTGTGATGAGGTTGCGGTCTGTAAAGATGATACAGCAGCTTGGAGAAGGACTGAAGGAAAAGAAGTGATTGAATGCATTCATTTGCATATGGGTGCAATCTATTAAGGGCTTGAAAGTATTCGTAGTACTTTCTCAAACAACTGTATTTCTTTGTGATGAATGACTAAGGTTATTTACAGCAGCAGCCAAGAGATTTGTTTAATTGTATAGCACAGGTTTCTCCAAAAACGATCCTACCAGCATTTCCTCACTTGTCTAGTTCGATCTGAAATGGTGGGTGGGAGGAGAACGGAGCCTAACTCTTCATGTTATACATTATGTGCTGTGGTGATGAAGGGGAGAGGACCACAAAAATGTTGATTCTTAAGAAAAAACTATGAAGTCCACAGTCAGGAATATGTTTCTTGTGGCTAAACAAGATGCACAAAATTTTGAACAAGCTTTTAGGTTATCCAAAACTCTTCATCAGGCTAGATGTTAAGCCAAGCTAGAGAGTAGGTTGCGGTGACTTGCTAAAGGATACCTGGTGACTAGTTGTTATTATAGACCAGGCTTCCTCAACCTCAGCCCTCCGGATGTTTTGAGACTACAGTTCCCATCATCCCTGACTACTGGTCCTGCTAGCTAGGGATCAATAGAGTTGTAGGTCAAAAACATCTGGAGGGCCGAGGTTGAGGAAGCCTGTTATGGACTTTATATGGCATCTTACAAAGTAAGTGTCTTGAATTTGTCGTATTTAATTGTATATTTAGCTTAAAGCAGTTTTTTGTTATCCCTGTGTGTGTCTTAAACTATGTGGTCACTACAAGTCTTGAAATACTCATGAGAAATAACACATGATGAAAGTATGAGAAGTTGATTCATGTCTACAATGGACATTTACTTATATTCTGCTTTTATGCAATGCTGACTGGTTCTTTCTCCCCGATTAGCGGCTTTAGTGTCCTTGGGTGCCTTGAGTATTGCTTTGTTGCTTTCAGTACTGAGGTAGGAGCACTAGCACTAGTTTAGAGAAGTTCCTCATCTGTTTAAACCTCAGTGCTGTTTTACCAGAGACAGTTACACTGAAGTTTTGAGAATTGCAGTACTCGTCCAAGTGGTCATTTTTCTTTCTCTGCTTTTTCAAAATGTGAACCCCTACAGCTTGCGCCAGAGATCTGGAAATGATTATTCATTCATGTCTGCAATTTTGTGAAAACCATCTGGCGACTTCAGTAAATCAGCATTTTATGATCTGGGGGAAATTGCCCATTTGGGTGGTGGTCTTCAAAACCAGATTAATCTGCAGAACCTGAAGTAATTTTAAATCAGTTATGTAGACTATCTGTGTGAACAGCCACTTGCATTCATCTTTAACATTAGAATAGAGTAGACATTGAGTGTCATCGTCCATTTAATTGACACAGGGCAGTTCTTGGGGTTATCTAAGTCAATTGGTACTGATTCCATAGCATACTGCAATGAACTTCTATTGGGCATTTGAATTTGTGGAAAGAAGCTGCATAAAACTGACACTGTTTAGTTTTGGGTTTTTTTGGAAATTATTTATTTTTGTCTATAATTGCAAATATCACTGCATAAAAATAATATCTGAAGAAGTGTGCATGCACACGAAAGCTCATACCAAGAACTGACTTAGTTGGTTTTTAAGGTGCTACTGGAAGGATTTTTTTTGTTTTAAAAATAATAAGTAACTGTGTAAAACACAGAACCGATCGGCACCTTGTTGATTGAATCCACAGCCTTAACACTAGGAGGACAGGGGTTAATCAAAGAGGAGCAAATCTGAGGACCCACATAGTTCACCTTATTAGGCAGTCAGCCAAAATTTCAGTTTCTTTCAGAGGGATGTTATACTTAACTGTGGACATACGGGAAAATCCCCCATCCCTTCTGCGAACTCCAGAGAATATTTCTGTTGGGAAACATGCTTGGGAGAGATGCAGATTCATACAGAAGATCCCCAACCTCTATACCAGGCATAGGCAAACTCGGCCCTCCAGATGTTTTGGGACTACAACTCCCATCATCCCTAGCTAAGAGGACCAGTGGTCAGGGATGATGGGAGTTGTAGTCCCAAAACATCTGGAGGGCCGAGTTTGCCTATGGCCTGCTCTACACTCTGCCTGAGCTGAGAGCTGCTGAGGGAGCATTGCTGATGCTGCTTCCTCCATCTGCCCATCTCTGCGGCTCTCATCACCATAGCTACCTCCTCCTTTCTCATCCTGTACCATAGGAGCCAACTCCTAGGGCCCAAGGTCCCTTTGGCCCCCCCATAAAATGTTTGAGGGGGCTAGGACCCCCAAAGTTGATGGTCATTGCCATTGAAATGGGGTGTGTGTGTGGTTGATTGCACTGGACAGGGCTTACGTGGACCCCGATACTTTATCCAAGTTGATATCCCTGTCCTGTACCTTTCCAGTGCTAGTACTTTCTTATTTTAGATATTTTTTCTGTGCCCTTCAGCCAACAGGACTTATATAATACTAACACAACCAATCTATATGGTCAATAAAAACACAGCTGTTAAATCGCAGTTGAGAGCAGCATTAAAACTCAGCGTAAGGCAAATATGTGCTGAGCATACAGGTCACCTGCAGCTCTTCTTTGCGCCACTAGTCAGTGCCCAGAACACAAGCCATCTCTGCTCTTTGTATAGTGCCTGTCTACTCCATTTGATTTGGACTGGAAGAGGCAGGTCAGTTTAGGTGGAAGGCAAAGCCATCCTCTGAGCACTGACTAGTGATAAGAGGTGCTGGGAAAGATGACAGCTTTGGTAACCACTTCAGGAGGGCTTATAAAATATGCTTTTTTAAAAAAAAAAAAAATATTTATTAAGATTTTGGAAATTACAAAAAGAAAAAAGAAAAGTTAAACATAGAAAAACAGAAACAAAAAACAAAAACACTACATAAAACATTAAATTAGCAAAACGAAACAAAAACAATTAAAAACACTTCCAATCTTTTCGATCTTAACTTTCATACACTTGTTTCATTGACTTCCTCAACGCCTCCCTTTCTGTATTCCACTTCAATTAACTATTTCAGCAAGTCCTTTCCATCTTCATCTATTTTCTGTCTTATAGTTAATTTTAACATATTGTAACCTAATCCCCCCCCCTTTAATGCATTAACCATCTATCTATACCTAGTTCCTTCTAACATTTCTGCCAAAGCCATATAACTTTATTCCACTTTTTTTCTAAAGCTCCTTAATTTTACAGTATTTCTGTAAATAATCTTTAAATTTTTTCCAATCTTCCTCCACCGACTCTTCTCCCTGGTCTCGGATTCTGCCAGTCATTTCCACCAGTTCCATATAGTCCATCAACTTCATCTGCCATTCTTCCCGGGTGGGTAAATCTTGTGTCTTCCAGTACCTCGCAATGAGTATTCTTGCTGCTGTTGTCGCATACATAAAATACGCTTCTTCAGTTGCTCAATCTTTTATCTTCCATAATGTGGGGCAGATTTAACCTTGCTATTCATAACATATCTCTGTTGTGCACTTTGCACACTTTTATAACAATCACTTCCACTTTACAAACACTTTCTGAGGACTTGGTCACGCTCTTTAGAATAATGATTTTCGTGCTTTTGATGCTCAATTTTAAAAAGATATCTGTGGCTGAGAAAGTAGAATTTCTCCATTCATTGTCTTGGTCTCTGGCTAGTTAGATGGATCTTCAAAAGAAGTGGCATGCTGTGTTCTGTCTCCCATAAGCAGTTGTATATATGTGACATGCGGATTTGCTGGGTTGGCGTTTTCTTGTGTGCGTCTGATATACTTCCAAAAACTTTCTCTTTGGTTTTGTTCTACCTAGGAACACTGCCTTATGGGCATTAAAGGAACAGTCCGTCGTAGTACGGATGGAGACTTTATCCATGCTAATGTCGACATAGATTTAATTATCACAGAAGAGCCTGAAATTGGCAATATAGAGAAACCAGTGGAAATATTTCACATCATTGAACATTTTTGCCTTGGAAGACGACGGCTTCACCTCTTTGGCCGGGATAGCACAATCCGACCAGGTTAGTGTTAGTCTGATTCTGATGCTTAATCATTATTTCAAAGTTTTTCCAGGAGAGGTGGACCTTTTATAAAGATTAATGGTGTGCATGAATGGGAGAAAGAAACTCTTTAGAGAGTAGTTACATTAATCTGTTGCAGCCAAATACAAAATCTACTTATACTCCTAGACTAACTGATTCATTAGGGCATGAGCTTTCATAGGGAAGAGACTATTTTTTTTCAATAAAGTGGACTGAGAACATGATGGGAACATAAATATTTCAGAGTTAAGGCACTTGGGGGTGGGGAGGAAATGAGAATGAGAATGCAAGAATCTGAGTTCTGCTATCTGCAGTGTAAGATGTGAATTGAAGAATTATTTGTGCTGGGATCTTCAATGCACAAATGCTAAGTAATTTCTGTTATTAATGAAGGAAAGATAATTGTTATGCAGATTCTTATTCTAACTCCTTTTTGAACATTTTTTTTCCAAAGACTAATCTCAGAGAGAAAACAATATTCAGCGAAATGGTCCACTGTTTTCATGTATAGTTGGGTTGATCTTAGAAGAGTTCAGATGCGGTGTATTCTGTCTTGGTGCAGAGGGCAGTGACTAAATGGTATTCTGGTTGATTCCAGCTGTTTGGTTGATTGAGTTTGAGAAAACATGTTCTCCCACAAGAGGAACTTATTAGCCCTTATACTCCTACCCTGATCCTAAACATTTGCATCAGAATAAATGCATCTCCTTTGATATCAGCAGACTGTCATGGGTTGCCATGTTGTGCTGAAACCTAGGTTAGGGCTCCCCATTTCTACCCTTTGTTGAGATATTCCCCAGTTAAATAAGTGGGGATAAAATGGGGGGGGGGGGGGCAATAACCAGAGCTACTGATGTCATCTGGAACTGAGCAAAAATTGAATTCCTTTTACAAAGAGACCATGCAACTTTTATGTGCAAAATTTCTCCACTTAAGTACTGGAGTGAGTGGAGGATTTCCCCAATGCTGAGTATCACAACAGTGAATAAAGTTTACGAATAAAGATTTGTGCGTAGTATATCTTGTTTGGTTACCGCATTGTAGAGAGTTTCGTTCTGGCACTAGAATGTTCGATTTATAGGCTCTCCTCTCTCGAGTCATGGATCATGCATTTTCTAACAATGATAAATGCATACTTCTTGAGAGCTCACTTTCTAAGCAGAACTGATGAAAGGATTCTAAAAACAAAGGAAAGGAAGTGTAAGAATACTGGCCAATTATTGCTTCTTTCTTGACCACCTTAGAAATTAATCAATCCCAAAAGTTTCTTCTGCAAATGTGGCGGTGTATTTGCCTGCCTCTCTTCTCTTTCCACCGAGCAGGTAATCTAACCTTCGTCTATGAACCTCCCTAGCAGCACTTCAGCAATGGGAGTTCAGATTCTGCTTTTAGCATCTGATTACCAAGCCTAGTAGGGCGGTTTTGTGTGTGTGTAACAATAGTTTGCTTCCATTTCTACAATATCTATAACTTTATGTAGTTATAGTAGTAATCCAGTCTGGTAGTAACCAAGGCACTGAACTCTGCTCGCATCTCACTGATTGCTGCTTTTCTTTCTCCTCTTAGGCTGGCTAACTGTGGGACCCACACTCACAAACAGCAACTTCAACGCAGAAACATATACGTCCTATTTCACAGCTCCAAATTCCAACCTAACTGGCTGTACAGAAGAGATTGAGAGACTCAGGCCTAAATCGCCGCCGCCAAAAGACCGAGGCGGTGGCGCACCGAGGGGTGGAGGAAGAGGCGGGACTTCAGCTGGCCGAGGAGAAAGGGGCAGAGAGAGAAACAGAACAAATTTTCGGGGGGAAAGGGGAGGGTTCCGGGGAGGACGGGGTGGTACCCACCGGGGTGGCTTTCCTCCTCGTTGAACGTATCAAAGTCTCAATCTTTCCCTGCCTTAATACCACTGCTTTTCCTTTGTTTGAAGTCTTCGTTCTGCTGAGGTTGTCCTTATTAGCGACTGAGTCCAGAATTTTAGTACTGACTGTATTCTTTCTTTTTTATATACATGCTGCTTGAGCCAGCCCATTTAGAGCACATCAGCTTCCTTGATGAGTAACATCCAGTGCTTGTGACAGATCTCATTCACAAAAGTTGAAATCAAAGCAGAAACACCTCTCAGTGGTTTCAGTTGTGGTTTCAAGAGCTTTCATCAACTCTCGGTCTTCCCGATTTGCAAATCATTTTATTTACTGTTAACCTTGACTCATAAACCGAACAAAAATCCTTGCTTGCCTCCTCTAAACACTATTCTCAGGCTAATGAAATGCAACTCTAGTTCCCATTGCAATACTAGAAAATTGGTGCTGATGTAAACAGAAACTATTATATTTGGCATTTTAATTAACAACTTGTGTCAAATATGTTAATTTTTCTTTTAAGAGGTGATTGACTTTGAGACTAATGATTGATAGGAAGCACAGAGAACCTATTATCAGTATTCTGTTGATACCTCATATCTGTATGTCAGCACATAGTCCATATATGTGTGTAATCAGGGAATGATGCAAAGTGGTGGTGATGGCTGCCTTTTTAAAAAAGAAAAAAAGTTTAAATCTTGCTAATACCTATAACAATTTACCATATTCATTGGCTGAAAAATTAAAGTTTAGATTTACTTGCAGAAGGCTCAAAACACTTGAGAATATGGTCCAACTAAACTGAAGCAATTTAGTGGAAGAAATTCAGGTATTCTGAATTTCCTGTTGAAGCTGTTGGGACTTCAGAAGGTGCCAGGCTGAATTGTGCTGTAAGTATGAGTATGTATAATACCAAAATAATAGGAAATTACTTCTAAAATACTGCTTGTAAATATGAATTCATTTGCTCTTTTATTGCAGCCAGGTGCTTTGATCCACATAAACAACAGAGTGGGGGCTAAAGGCTGTACTCCCTTTCTCTCCCCCCCCATGATCATTTGAATTTTGTGTGCTTATTTTTTTAAAAAACCTGATGTTATGGATTAGTTGTGTATGATGAAATCTGATGAAATTTCAGCTCATCTTGTAAGGACTCAAAATTTCTTGTACTTTGGTTCCTGAAAGCCAGCTTTTAAATGTCTTTTTAAGTGATGGAATGTATTTCTACTATTTTTGATAAATATGTAATTATTTTATTGGATGCTTGCCTTTATTTTATATATTTATTTTCATTGGCGGGTTCATGTCAGTTTTCACGTTCAGCTTTGCAGGTTTAAACCCTAATTTACTGTAGTAATACATTTTTTCCATAGAACTGTGATTTTATGTAAGTCTGTAAATGAGAACTCAGCTGTGAAACTGTTTATGCAGTATCCAAGACAAATGTGTGACTCGGGTTAACCTTTTTGGTTTGATTAGGTAGAGTTGCCACCTAGTGGAACGGGAACGAAATTCTAAAGTCAGTTTATTGTGCAACCTATGAGAAGACCACTGTATTTCCACATCCTACGTGAGAGAGGGCACCACTGGATGAGATTGATTATATCCTGTATAATACCGACTCCAAGAAAATTGGGGATGTAAAATATGTTTTTAAAATGGTCTCAGTTAAGTAAAGATAAAAGCTACTGTAGGACTAAAGTAATAGTTTATTTCTCAAGGTAGTAATTTCCAGCTTCTGAAGAATATTATGTTCTACAAATTTAGATGGCTTTTTAAAAGAATCAGACATTCATATACATCCATCAACAGCTGAACGAAAACTCATAATCAGAGACAATATACTTTCAAACACCAGAAGCTTGGGATGAACACCAGGAGATGGCTTAATGTCCTTTACGCACTTCCTAGAGGCACTTATGGAAACATGAAGGTGGACTACATCATGGACACTTAAGTCTGGTCAGGTAGGGTCCTTTTGCAAGAACAGTGTAGTATAGCGATAGTGGCTTCTTGTAATAAAAAACTATGAAATACTGTTTGTTATGATGCAACAGAACACAGGATAGACCGAGATGAAGATGGAAAATGTATCAAGCTGTTAAACAAGCTAGGACACTTTTTCTTAACAAACAGTTTAATGTAGTGGTTCCCAATTGGGAGCCCACCCGGTGAGTCCATGGCACATACCTGTCAATTGTCCGGCACAGCCTGCTTTTGGGGGCTGTGCTTTCGCCCCCAAACATATCAGATTGCGGCTGTGCTTTCATGTGGGTAATGTGATTCATGTGGGAGTGCAGCACAGAAGACGGCATCCCAGTTTTGCACTGGGACATGTTGGAGGGTATCGTGGCACCATTCACAAAACAAAAACTACTCCAGATATATCAACATTTTTCAAAAGTAGGAGGTCCAGAGCTTGGCTTCAGAAAAACAAGAGGACTGCAATACTTAGCTAATTGGGAACCACTGGTTTAGTGCATAAGTAGCACCCTGCTGGCTGAAACAAAGACCTACCTAGTTACAGCAGCCATTCATTGAGTTACTAAAAGTTCTAATGTTACAAGAGGGAGAAAAGCTTTTGCCCACTTTATCTGTTTTATCCGCCACAAATGCTTTAAGCAACAGGAACAGGCAGTATAGTCTCCAGATGTTGGCCTACAACTCCCATCAGTCTCAGCCAACATGGCCAATGGTCAGGGATGGGAATTACAATGTCTGGAAGACACTGTGTCTGTTACCCCTGTTTTTAAGCCTTTCATCCTAAGGATGATATTTTGGTTACCATGGTGCATCACAGCACACAAAATGAAAAGAACAGTTACTTAAATGTATATCAACTTGAAACTGTAAATAGACCAAAACAAAACAGGGCTGAGAACAAAACGATCAGTTCATGAGCACTAAAAATCAAAGGTAACAACTTTCTAATGCTTTGCAATTTATTGAAAGTTTATGAAATGAAAACCACACGGTTTAAGCATTGAAAGATTCCAGGATTCCAGATCTTGCCATAAGAAATATTTTTCCTTTTAAAGAACAATAAATGCTCTCCCATAGGAGTTATACCTGAGCGCAGACTTGCCTATGCTACATTATTATGAAAAGGGGCACTAGTGTATGGAATTAGAAACTGTACAAAAAAGTAGCGTTAAAAAGCACCTTCTGGTGGTTGGTCACTTAAGAATAGTCCCTTTTGACAAAATGCAAAGAGAATTAATATTCAAGCATCCATTAGTTGAGCAGCTGACAGATCTCTTTATGAACACAACACAAGAAATCCACGTAAGAAGCTCCTCCATAAATACTCTTGTCTTCAACCAGGAATTGTTTGAAAGCCATTTCTGCTTGCTCCCTTTGCTTCACAATCAGGATCTGAAAAGAAAAGTTGTGATCCAGGTGTTAAGAATTCAAAAATACTGCCTTGACTCTGTTTTACCTTGCAACAAACTGAACACACAGCAGAAAAGGTTTGAAAGAAGTTCTGTTTGCTATCCCCATGTCAAAACTGCACAGTTCAGCAAGCATTTTAAAAATAGCATTACAAGGGAAATTTAATCTGTTACCTTCATGGAATAAGGTGTTTTGCTCTGCAGATGATCAATCATTGATCTCAGTTTCTTAGAGTAGGGATTGTCCACTTCAGGAAGAAGTGTCTGCATGATAAAAACGCACAGAAAATTAATGTATAAAAGAATTGATTTGGGTCAAAAGACGGCCTTATTTACATATTGTGGGAGATGGGGGGTTTCTATGGCGTGACCAAATTACATTGGATTTTAATCTGGATTACTATTATTATTTGCAACTGTGGATTTATTTTGATTATAATTGTTCATGGGTTTGGACATTGTATTTGTTGCAGTAAGCAGCCCTGATTACTTACTTTGGCCAGCCTCATTTTCTTTTCCAGATTCTGGGGTAATAGGGGATTAAAACCTTTGCCCCTACCCATATTCCCAATCCAGATCTTCTACACTATGTCGCTAGTATTTGGTGTCAATTGTAACTTTCTTCTGGAGCAAATAGCAGTGGTGTGTGTGTGGTCCAGACTGGGACCATAGAAGGAATAAAGTCTTAAATCCATTCTCTTAATATGGGTCTTAATCACCCATATTAAGTTGCAACTTAGATATTACAAAAAGCAAAGAAATTTTATATAGGCTGCTATGCCAACAGCTGCAACTTAGCTCTCTGTAACATGAAAACCCAGTTAAATACATGCACCACAACAATTCCCATAAATGGGGGCTACCGCTGCAACTTAATACCATGTGAATTCTGATTTTCTTCTATAAATGACATTTTGCTTTTCAATTGCATATAGCTTTTTGCTTGTTTCCTTTCTGCTTCCCATGTTATGTTAACTTACTTCCTTTCCCAAGTCGCAGAAAGTACTAGAGTTTTAAAGAGGATTTCAATAATATTTATTTCATTCCTTCCTTCCTTCCCATCTGGTTTGGTTTCCCTAGCCACTCTGGGCAGCTCCCAACATAATTAATGATGATGATGATGATGATGATGATGATGATGATGATAAAGCAATAAAACATCAGACATAAAAAACTTCCCTAAACAGGGCTGCCATCAGATGTCTTCTAAAAGTCAGATAGTTGTTTATTCTCGACATTTGATGGGAGGGCGTTCCACAGGGCGGGCACCACAACCGAGAAGGCCCTCTGCCTGGTTCCCTGTAACCTCACTTCTTGCAGTGAGGGAACCACAAGAAGGCCCTCGGAGCTGGACCTCAGTGTCAGGCTGAACGGCGGGGGTGGAGATGCTCCTTCAGGTACAGTGGAACCTCAGGTTAAGAACTTAATTCATTCTGGAGGTCTGTTTTTAACCTGAGGTAACACTTTAGCTAATGGGGCCTCCCGCTTCCGCTGCGCTGTCGCCACACAATTTCTGTTCTCATCCTGAAGCAAAGTTCTTAACCCAAGGTACTATTTCTGGGTTAGCAGAGTCTGTAACCTGAAGCGTCTGTAACCCAAGGTACCACTGTATACTGAAGTCTCTGGAGGTGTGCAGAATTGCTGTGTGTGTGGTTTGTTTGTTTTTTTTAATTTGGGACATTTCAAGCCTTATGAATGGGCTGGGGGTAGGACAGAAAGAAAATCTGTTTGCACATCCAATTTATACTACAGCTCTTTAGCTGTAAAGGGTTGGGCTTCTCTTGAATTAAAGAACGCTGACCCACATGTTACTCTCTGCTGGGGTGCGGTTCTAATGCAGCCGGAGAACGACAGCTGGGTAGCTATTAACCTGAGCAGATGAGGAGGGGAGTTAATATTCGTAGTGAGAAACTTAGTATTTTCCTTTCATGCAGAATAGCCCTCAGCTGCAGAAACCCACCCCTGGTTCTTTACCACTGCCTGCTTGTTAACTGGCAGAGTGTTTGTACTTTCAGCTCCCTTGACTAGTAAAGGGGGGGGGTGATGATCTTAAAGTTGTACTTGCCAGTGGACATTTTATCATTAAACAGAAGTTAAAGCTGGAGATTGCATTTCAAGGCAAGCATGCAACACCTCTCCCCACCCCCATCTTATACCACCCTGTGTACTCACAGCCTCTGTGCTGACATGTGCAAAGGAGGGCACATTAAATATCCCCTGGATAAGCTCTGGTGGGGCACTGACTCCCAGCCACAAGAACATGTGTACCCCATTTGCCAGCAAGAATAGTCCTCCTTCAGACAGACGTTCTTCGGAACAGCGAACAGCAGAGGGGAACACGTCGCTTTTTACATCCATAGAGTGCTGTAATGATAATGTTACATTGTTTAGCACATAGTCCTTTTCTTTATAGTATGTTCACTGCAAGTAAGCAGTGCAAATATTGTTGCTGGGTGAATAAAATGGTAGAAAGCTGTTCTAGTTGCTTATCATGCACCTTTCCAAATATTTTTTGAACCTAAACAATTTTATTTTCCATCTGCCACACCAACTGCAGGCTGTTGAACTGACATCTCCTTCCACTGTCCCCAGTAACACTGGATAGACTAAATTCAATCCTTTTATTATGGGGTCATTTTCTGACTATATAAAGCAAATATTCCAGCACATGTGAGTTCAGGACAGATTGCAAAAGAAGTGGCTGCAGAACATCCCAATGTTGCAGTATTGCAGCCTTGCAAGTGGTTCTGTAACCAGTTGGGAAGGACAGGAAAATCTTCCTGGATACAATCTCCAGCATCTCTCGATAGGGTTGAAGAAGACCCATCTTAAAACTGTGGAAGTCACTGCCAGTCATTGCAGACAATAATGAGCTAGATAGATCCATAGTCCACTTGGTGCAAGGCTGTTTCCCATGTTCCCGGGTTGAGGAATGACCAGGGTTTGTCACATTGCCACAACAGTGGATTGTGGTATTACTATACTGGCATCACCAGAATGGTACAAAGTTATTGCAAGTACAGAAATAGGCAGGTGGAATAAGGGGCTCAAAGATGGACATTAAGGGGCACAAAATTTTTTCCTATTTGACTCATGTATGAAAATGTACCTACCAACAACAATGCCTCCTTTGCGTGGCTCTGAGTAAACTGCCCTCAGTGCCCATCTCCAGAGTCTGATGTTTCCAGGCTGCCTCCTGCAACTGCTGTGGGCCACTCATCTGCCCTCAGAGGTGGCTGAGGGGTTGTGTGTGTTGGGGGAGGTTGCAAGAAAGTGGTTTTGGGTACAGTGTCCAGGTCTGTGCACATGCACTCACCAGAACCAATGTCTTACTTACACTGGCTCTACCAGTGGTGTAGCTAAAAATGGCGGTGATGGCAACTCAAGTCCAGTGGGATATGTCTAGCTGTTGGCTCAGCTCTGCTACTGGGCTGCTGCTGTGGGCAAACAGACAGGCAGTCTGTCCACCCAGCAGAGGGCTGGGACTGTATGCCTGCTCTGAGTTATTTGGGCTGGTGTATGTAAAATTATGCTGTCCGTTTTGGTGTGTGAGCATGGAAGCATGGTGGCTTCAAGGTGGTGGTCACTGTCTGGTAGCAAAATCAGCAGTCAGGTGATGAAGTAAGGCTTTCCCAGCACCCTAGCACTTCCCGGAGGATGTCCGTGATGGCACCAGCCCTGATACCTGCTGTTGTACCTCTCCTCTCTCAACAACTTACAATTGGCAGAAGCTGTGGATAGAATAGAAGTTGGGTGCCAGCAACGTCCATTGACATGACTAGTTGTCGGTGAAAAGTTCTTTCATCCGTGGGAATCTCGGGTTTGCCTATCAGCACGCAGCTTTTCAGGAGACAGTTCATGTAGACTGGGAGGACCTTCATTGCATCCGGAAGGATAAGCTGGAAGACAAGAAAGTAGGTAAAGTCAAACTACTGCACCATTTGTTCATTCAGCATTGAATGTTTGATTTTTAAATGAGCATTTCACCAGACAGGTGCCAAAGGAAACAAACCAAAGGCTGACATTTATTGTTTGTTCAGTCACTATTTTCACATACAAGCAACGACTGATTTACATGGGGGGACGGGGCACACTGGGTACCACATGGGGGGGGCAGCACTTACCATGGGGCCTGCAGCCACATGTCTCTCCTGGGAGTGACACGGTGGCTCGGGCGCCTGCAGGCTCTGCGCTGCCTGAAATGGCAGTGTGTCAGGGACCGTGCTGAGGAGGGCTGCACAGATGAGAAATGGTGGGAGCCTCCCCCTCTCTCTGCTCCTGATCAGGATCCTGAATCTTCCCAGGAGCAGTGGGACAGTATAGATATGGAACAGTGGTTTGCAGAGGGGCATACTTCAGAAGACAAAAGTTGTGAAGAACTGGGTGGTGAACAGCTAGGAGATGAAGAACTGGAAGAGAGAGAGTTAATAGACTCTCTCTCACTGGGAAGCCTACATCCGCCCAGCCCAAAGTCACAATGAGCAGATAATCTGGCAGCACAGAAAGCAAGGTGGTTGTAAGATTGGGTTGCAAGACAATGAAGTGATGAGGGTGAGTCGGGGGGGGGGTGTAAACCTTAATTGGGAGCACCTTTACTCTTTGTTCTTTTGCCCTAGAGCTGATGGGGAGGCAGTGGGCAGACTCCTTGGAAGCCCTGCAGCGAGTCCTACCCCGGCTCACCCCGCCCCATGGGTGGCTTGCTCCACCCCATGGGCAGCTTGCCCTGCTCCTGGGTTCAGGGTGCACCACCCCGGGCACCCGAGCAGCTAGCTACACCGCTGTTTACATGCATTTGATATGTGCACAACGGCACATGGTGCAGAACAGACTTGTGCGCACTCTGCTGCCGCGCATGATGACCCAGAATGTAACCCCGGCACAAATCAGGGGTTGCCTGTAGCTGAAAATTGCCTTTGACTGTCCAAATTCTAGGTGACGTAAGGGCTGATTTTGTGGTAAACATATAAAGTAAGTACAGTACATGCCAATATGATGATTAAGCAGGAAAGCGGTTTGTGATGGGATACAATATCCAGTGGAAACTGCACCAAAATTCACCACATACCTTGCCCTTTTCTTTTTCTATGCCCTTTTCTATGTGTGGACACACACAGCACAAAAATAAAGATTTGCCTAGAACAACCTGGGGGCAATACGGTCACGAAAAAGATAATTAAAGCTGAAAATATCTTTGGCTGGAAAAGTCCACGAGAGGGAATTAACTTTGTCAAAGTTTTGTTTTGGTGTTTTTTATGCCAAGATAGCAGGTAGTGCTTACCTCCCATGGTTTTAAGGTGATGATGTAACTGGTGAAAAATATACAATGTTTCTCTTACTGATTAATTAGGCAATGAGCAAAGTGATATTTTTGCATTCTTCATTACCTCATGCTTAACCCCCAGTGCTAAAAAAGTAACAGAGTGAGAAAGGGTTCCGCACTTACATATGAAGGACCAGTGCTGGCATTTACACTGGCATGATATTTTTTTTTTGGGGGGGGATTTGCCATCTGTTGGACTTACAATCTAGGCTGCAATGGGAAAACTCGTTAGATGACGTGGTGGAAATCAAAACTGCATACTAAAAATCATGGAGGGCCAATATTTTCTTAGAAGGTACAGCTTTCTGTCAAACTCCCATGCTCAAAACTGGGATTTCAGAGCTAAACCCCATCAGCCAACATTGCATAAAACTCAAACATTTGGAGCTGAAAAAAATAAAATACCTGGCTCACTGCAGATGGGCTAGCACAGTTCTTTCTGTAGCATGCCAACATGCGAGCTGTCTGGTTCACCAGGATCTCACGGACAGTCTTCAATGGCTGGCTGATAATGGCTTTGTAAGCTATAATGGTATGAAAGTGAGGTGAAACTGAAGTTGTTTTGCTCCTCCATACCACCTTTCCACAGACAGCTGAGTAAAGCAACATCCTTTTATTTTATTTACTGAATTAAGAAGAAGTCAACTACTAACCAGAGTTTTATTTGATCAACTTCTTAATAACACATTTCAGACCTTTTAAAGCAGATCCAAGTCCAATAAATTGCACCTGCCCAGAGAGATATCTTCTTGGTTTAAAATGTGAATCATATGAAAGTGAAAACAGTACTCAGAATGGGTTTCTATCATACATCCAAGACACAAGCATGCCCCTGGGATGTGACGTAAATATGCCAATATTCTTACTTACAATTTGTGGAATTAAACTATGAGATTGTGATTTGCGTAAGAACCTAGCAAATACATAAGAAGTTGACTTAAGAGGATTACCAGCTACATGCAACACCTAGGACATTTTATTCATGCATCCAATAAGTTAATGTGTCTCTGACGTGCCATCTCTGATTTATAATACTTGGCATTACTCAAGAAGTTAGGCTCCACAGCCACCCTCAAATTCCCCTCCCCAAAGAATACATCCAAATCTTACCTGTTTTAACAAAGAAATTTATAAGCGCATCGGTCTCACAGCTCTTGTAGACCTCAGCTAACTGGGAGCTACAGTTAAGGCCAATATTATGTACACGCAGTCGTCTTTGACCACTCATGGATGTGTAAAGAACTGCACACTGCAATTAACATAAAAGTGAAATTCACTTTTCAGAAACCGTAATTTCATCTCTTACTATCGGTATTAATATATTTATTACAAGGTCCCAGGGCTGGTCACAACTATGTGAAATACCACATTTAAAACAGTATAAAAAATTTCAATCACAACTACAGTGGGTCTTGTGACACCCCACCCCCCAAACCTGGTGATATTCTATCCCATCTTAAAGGGAGCCTCAGGTGCTAAAACCAGAACCATATGGTTCTGATTCAGCTCTTCATGTGGTACCAAGACAGACACCCTCTATTTCCCTTTGATATACAAGGGCTTAGGGCAGAGATGTGTTTTCCTAAGGAACGCCTTCATCCTTGCCAAGGCTCATTATATTTTATTGTACCACATTTACAACAAGGATTTGTGGCTGACTCATGGACTATATTTCAAGACGGATGACTAACTGTACTAAAAGTGAAGGGTTTAGGTCATTTTGAGAACTAGATTTGCAACCTGCACCAAAAAGAGAGAGAGGAAGCAGTCATGACAAAATAAAAAGTCTTCACCTCATGTGGAAGTTTATAGCACGTCTAGGTTTTAAAGAATCGCTGCATCAACTCTTTTGAGGCAGAAAAGTTGGGGGCGGGGCGAAATACTCAGCTTTTCAATTCTCTCTAATAGGACACTGGGAAGCAAAACTGCTGTAGTTTCATTGCAGTAGATTTGCATCCATTCTGTTCTAATAACAATCCACATGTCTCCTTGCAATTCTTTTCTCTCGTCCTGCTATGAGAGGAGCACTGGATCGTGCTCGCCAATATGATCAGTAAGGGAGAGTGCCTTTAGGGCTGGCTCTACCATTAGGCATAGTGAGGCAGCTACTTCAGGTGGCAGGTGCTGGGGGACTATTCAGCAGTCCTCTGTTCCCCCTGTACAACCTAAAGCTAGTCAGCTGCCCTCAAGTGTATGGGAGGTCACTATCCCATTGCCAATGTGGAAGTCCAAGATGGAAAGTAGAATGTGGCTTTGCAGGTGTCATGGATAACCATTGGATGCTTGATATTGCTAGTGATATTCCTCCTTCCAGAATTGTCTTTCTTATAGTGTAGAAACCATCTTTGTAATAAATTGACCCTCTCATGAACAGAAAGATAAATCTGTGTAATGTTATGCTTATGCTAGGAGGAGCTTCCATCCAGATTCAAACCTATTTCTCATTAGAAGAGCAAGGTTTCCTTAGGTTGCTGCTTCAACTTTGTGGATATTTCCTTTTATTTTGTGCCCTCAGGATGGTTGCTAGCTCACATGATGGAGAAAGGAAAGGGCCCATTTTGCTGCCTGAGGCAAAGGACAAGATGGTGCCTTCCCATTCCACATTTGCAGTAACCATGGCCAAAGGATCTTATTTCCCTAGTGGGAAAATATCAGTGTCTGGAATGCTGGAAAACTCTTATAACACAAGACTTACTTTAGGAGGAAATGTCTGGAATGCTGTACACATTTATCAATCACAGAGAGAGACCCTGAACAGACCAAGCACATGAACCTATACAACTTGTTACCTGGATTAAAGCTCCATTGTCTTCATTCAACTTGTCATCATGCTTGAACTCCACTGTCACTGCTTTGTCGCAATCTACTGCTGCCATTTCGACATCTGTGGTGTTGTTCATGTAAACAGCTCCCAAAAAGTCTGTAGCCCTGAAACCTAGAGCAGGTTGCAAAATAATCTCATGTATGGACTGCCGGCTATCAGCAGCATCAGCACCAGAGCTGAAAGACTGTCAGAGGTGGCATTCCTCCTCTGCCCTCCTTCCATCCTCAGGACTGATGTGCAAGTTACTTGATGTGGAAGGGCAACCACAGATTTCTGTTATCTTGTCAGTTTCACATGGCTAACATTTCACTCGAAAATTGCTCTGTGTGGCAACAGTTGGTATTTATTATGTTAGTTCTCAAACCTTTGCCCTTGTGCGATGAATGCCATGACACTATGCTGCGGAACATTCATACGAAATGTTAAAATGAATCTGACAAAAAGATTAAATCACCGTGTGATGGTATTTTCAACTCGAGAAGCAATGTGTTAATTGACCTTCAGAAACACACCATTGCTAGAGATGAATGGGGCCAACCATAACATCAGTCCAGATTATCCATGACTACTAGATTTGGGAAGCTGCCAGCAGTTGCTAATGTATTCTGAACTATGGGATTCAAAGACTTATTAAATCCTGGGACACTGGCAGTTTCTCATTTGGAAAGCATGCATGGCTTGTTCACATATGTTTACATATGACCTAACCCTGTTCCTCTGCTTTTGCTGGATTCCCAATGCCACACTAAGACTGTTCCATTAAAAGTGTGGAGAATTACAACTAAGAAAGCTGAATACAGTGGTGCCTCGCAAGACGAAATTAATTCGTTCCGCGAGTTACTTCGTCTTGCGATTTTTTCATCTTGCAGAGCGCGGATTCCCCGGGTATTAACGGTTTTACGAAAAAGGAAGCAAACCCGCAAGACGTTTTCGAGTTGCGAAGCAAGCCCATAGGGAAATTCGTCTTGTGAAGCACCTCGAAAAATGGAAAACCCTTTCGTCTAGCGAGTTTTTCGTCTTGCGAGGCATTCGTCTTGCGGGGCACCACTGTAGTAGTTGGGCCAGAAAAAAACCTTCTCTCACTATCTCTGGTTCAGGCAGTCAATTATGCAGTTACAACAGGACCAGCATCAAAGACCTATCAGAAACCTTAAGGGAACCCCGAGGTACAAAAAAGTGGGAGGAATGTAGAGGGAACCCCAAAAAACAGCTGACTGAGGAATGAGTATGCTTAATGACTACAAAATGCTGACTAACTGTTGAAGGGATTGGAGAACTGAACTGAGTACAGCACATTGCAATTTCTACCACAGGCACCACTTGTAATTTCTAGTTGTTACCTGTGCTAGTACGAACCCTCATGATAGCATCAAATCCCATCTTTTTTCCTATACTCTTCCTGAGATCATTCAGAAATTGGGGGCTGTCAGAATGGACCTAAATGAAAATATAGAGAGATCTCTTAAGCAAATTGTAGACCTGCCACTGGATGGCAGCAACATGCTGAAAGTTGTTCCAGGACTTGAACAGAATTGCAGACACTTAAATTCAGTGGTATTCAACTTTTTATAACTTTTTATATTAAAAGGTACTCCTTTTAATAAGGAGTACAGTGAA
The DNA here is from genome assembly GCF_951804945.1 of Podarcis cretensis. NCBI lineage: Eukaryota > Metazoa > Chordata > Lepidosauria > Squamata > Lacertidae > Podarcis > Podarcis cretensis. The sequence continues at coordinate 29,036,095 of NC_137178.1, forward strand.
AAAACTTTCATAGGGCTCTCAGACTCACCAATGTTCCAGGAGACTTTTTATAAAAAAAAGCTCAACCTGCTTGTTAACTTCTCAGACGTAATACTAGTAACGAAAGCCCACATCTTTCAAATGAATCCAAGAATCAATAATGGATGTTTAACAAACGAAATGCCTGTTTTCTAAATTAATAACTGGAGCAAGCATACATTTGAAAGCTAGTGATCTGAAATTATTTTCTCAGAAACTGTTTTCCTTGATCAAGACAGACAGTGGCGTAGCGTGGGTTGTCAGCACCCGGGGCAAGGCAAGTAATTTGCGCCCCCTAACCCGTGGATTTATGCCCCCTAACCCGTGGATTTGCGCCCCTAACCCGTGGATTTGCCCTAACCCCAGATGTTGCGCCCGGTGCGGCCGGCCCCCCCTGCACCCCCCACGCTACGCCACTGAAGACAGAGCTTGCTTTTAACCACATTCACTGCTTCAATGTTGTGCCAACGGCTTTATTTTTAATACTGATGTAGAGTAGCAGATATTTCATTAAAAAGATTCAGGGGTTTGCAAGAACTCAGTTCAGTAGAAGATTAGCATGCATTTGCACTTTTCCCTCAGCAATTACCTTTTAAGATTAGAGTTGTAGTATCAGCTCTGCTCTAGTTCATATTGTATAAATAAGCAATGCTTTTTCACAAACTCCGGATACAACAGTAAGTATCTAACCTAGACATGCTGTGACTTATCTCCAAATCTACATTTGGTCCATTAGAGGACACCATTAGATCTTTACTATTTCGTTTGCAGGTGAAACAGCAGCATATTATGCACGTCAAATTCCATGCATCCAAGTGGACAGAAAGAGAATCTTCTGACATTTACCTGAAAATTGTTGTATTTGTACAGGGTTCCTCCAGTGTGCATTGTTACAAGGCCCATGGAGGCTACATCAACATACTGGTTTGGGAAAAGGAACAGATCCACGCAGCAGCCACTAGCGACACAGTCTCTGGCCAGGGTCTCATAAATATTTGTCTGGGGTTGAAACAGTGTCTGGAGAGTTTAAAGGCAAGTACTGAGCAATGCACAAACAAAACACCATTCATGAGAACAACCTGACATAATTCAATATGAATTAGCAGAAAAAATAGGAAAGCAAACACATCGAAAACATTTAAAAGGTCTACTGTACCCATATCCGATATATTTCACATAGAGTTGTTTGTTCACCATGCATTTGGATACCTCTTAAGATATTGTAACTAAATTTTGCATGATGGTTACAGAGATCAAAGGAGCCCATTTTAGTCTATGTTTGGTTGCAGTTTTGAATCAAGATGTATAAAGAAGCTTTCAAAATGGCACTTTTTGTTTTGTTTCTTAGAATACTCAAGCAGCACTGCGTATGAAGCTGCTAATGTTAACATAGCATGTCAACTTCAAGGGCAAATGCATATTTTATTTTACTTTATCTCACATATTTTTAACCCATTTTCAAAGACTATTATCTTCCCAAGGTTGTTTACATTAATTACAAATAAACTATTTCATTAGTAGCAATCATTTAAACATACACTCTGGTTAACAATAGAAAGAATCAGTTTAAATAAACCCAATATATTAAATGCAGTAGTTAACAGCAAAACTCAAGGAAAATTCCAGCAGTAACTTATGCAATAAATGTTTAGTAGAAAGGCGCCCTTAAACAATGACAAGAATCATCAAAAGAATTCCTGGGTGGGAAAGACGATTAACAAAAACCAATATTCAGTTTAGAGATATGATTGCTGCTGTATTAAATATCTACTAAGCATAACTCTTTACTTATTAATCATTTTACCATAGGAGCCAAACTACATGCTATGCTTAATAAACCTCCAATCCTGATCGCATACCTTCACACTGTACATTAAGCATAGCATGTAGTTTGGGCTCTTATGGTAAAATGAATAATAAGTAAAGTGTTATCTCCATGCCTCCAGCTGCAAAAAGAGCTAAAATCAGTGTAGTCCGCAGCACAGGTAGAGAAGTTTTTAAAAAAAGGTTCCCACGGGCACCAACTGGAACTTTTTTTATGACCCTTGTAGTGATTCAGGGTGATGCTATTTTAGTCCTGAGGAACGATGGGAAAATCTCCTTTTCCCGGAACACTGCATTCCCAATAACAATCCCCCTGAATCTGAAATTAATTGAAGTAAAAAACAGATCTATAGCTTCACGTTACCCATTGAGAGTAACATATATTTCTGTACTAAGTTGCGTACAAAAAAACAAACCAACACTGAAATACCTTTTCTTTTTCTGTATTGACCAATTTTCTATCATCTCTGCTTTTCAGCTTCCCTGGTGCTTCTGCAGTCGGCAGGGAAGAATGGAAGATAAACAGCTTTCCAGCACACTCTGCTGCCTGTTGCAAAGACACAAGAAATGACCTTTTTTCAAGCTGGCATTATAAATATTTGAGCCAGATCTCCATACAATTTTAGCTGAGTTTCAAATGCCAGCATAAACTACTCTGGAAACTTTGGAAACTAAATAGTGCGTTTGTTTAGAGTTTGAACTTTTGGTGACACCTTGAAAAAAATAACTGGGAAGTTCAGAATTTTAAATAACCACAAATAATCTAACACAAACACCTCAATATATCAGTGCTAATATACATATATAAATGAGAAAACTAGTGCTATGGGCAGTTCATGCTAACAGTATGCCAGGAATTATTAAATGGCACAAAACAAATTAAAAACACATTTCAGTGCACTAGAAAAATCAATAAATTGTCCACTTGCAATGCGTAATCAAACTGGGCCCTACTCCAGAACATGCAGTTCTTGGACTGACCTTTAGGGATCAACCAAAACCAGCACATTAGGGGGATGGAAACAATATGCCAGATTCTAAGTGCAGGTGTGTGCCAGCACTAACCTGCTCATGAGGCTCAAATGCAAGAGGAAGAATGATGCTATTCTTGCTATATTAATACCATGACCAACAAATTAGCCATGCAATTAGGGAAGGGTGATGTGGGTTCAGTACAGGATACAGCTTGGGCTGGAATGGTCATGGATCCATTGATGCTGCACTCTGGTGCATGCCTACCTTGGCAGAGTACACAATACTGTAGCCTATGCAGCTTTTTGCTTTGCTATTCCTACGTGAGTGACTTCAGGACTAGACCAGGGCGGGCATGTGTTTGTACGATGCTCTTGGACTGCTGTACTGTGCTATTCAAGCTGTCTGTTGATCCAGTCTAAAAAAACAGCGAATCAGCTTCAAAAGACACCTGTGATGGGAACACTCCCCAAACTCAATAATCTAGGGTTTAGATGACTTAAGGATGAAAGCAAATACCAGAAGGTTTGCATTCTAGATAAGGGTTACCAGCGAAGTCTGTTAGATGCAGTACAAAAACACTTATAATATGGCAAATGCTGAGCTGCCACTGTTTGTGCTTTTTACCACCAAACATAGATGAAACATAGCAGCAGAAGAGGTTTTCCCAACTTTTACTTTGGCCAAAAGGCACAGGTACATCAAAAACACTCCTCTATCAATGACAGACAATCAAATTTTACTTTGTCCTCCAATTTTACCCATAATAAAAAGAGCTTGGGCACGGGGGAGTGTTTGCTTTTAGGCAACCTGAAGCTTTTCCAGTAGGAAAATGTCTGCTGTGGACCCCTCTTATCTGGGATGAAACACAAAGATTAGTGGCTTTGCATCAAATCCCTCAACTGGTGGGGAATTGGCAGAATTGAGTTAGACTTCTGGACACTTTACTTCTAACACTTTACTCTCAGAATCAACATCTATTTATGCTACAATAAATCTGCTAGTATTTAAGCCACATACAAGACTCTGGTATGTGTATGTTTACTATCCCAGTCTAACAGAATAGCCACTGCAGCTGTTTTTAAAAAAGGGATGTTTGAACACCAAATGAAACTCCGACCAGAAATCTGGTGGGTGCATTTTGGACCAGTTGAAGGTTTCTGAATCATCTTCAAGAACAGCCCCATGTAGATCAAATAAAAGGCATAATATTCATCTGGCAAGTTTTGCAGCTGAGCAGAGATGGGAAACCAGCTGAAGCCAATATTCTGTTCACTGCTTTGAGACAGTTAGCAAGAATTCTGAGCATCTTCAAAAGCCAAATTCCATAATTTTTTGTAATTGCTTCAGAGATGCCTAAAATGACCTAGCTGCTCAAATAATTCTCAGAACAGTTATCCACATGTATTCCCAGTATAAATCAAGGAAAGGAGGAAAAGAAACAGTGGAAAGTGTACTTTTATATGTCAGAGATCATAAGGCTCATAGCTACCACTTGAGGGGGCTTATAGATGGGGACTGAATTTCCAAGCTGGTCACTGAGATATTGCAATCATGCTCCTCATATATTTATTGTTACTATTTTTTGCAGCACCCAAACAGAACTGTTGGCATCAAAATACCATTTACATCCCCCCCCCTCCCCATTTAATCTGGAAAGGGTAAATCTGGTTTAAATCGGGGGATGGGCGGGCTGGTATTTTGATGGCATCATGCACCGACATCATCAGTCCCAGAATAAACACACCTCTGGTAGCACCCAAAAACAGAACATAGTCGTTACAGGGGGTGAGGGTGGGGAGTATGCATGAGGGCAGTTTAGGATCCAGAAATGGAATATGTGTTATTTGTAGCCTTTATATCCCACCTATTTCTCCAAGGAGATCAAGCTAGTGTACATGGTTCTCCTCCGCCTCATTTCATCTCCACAACAACCCTGCTCACTTATTTCGCAGAGGCATCTGACTGGCCACTGTGAAAACAGAAAGCTGGACTAGATGGGCCATTGGCCTAATCCAGCAGGCTATTCTTATGTTCTTATGCTAGACTGAGAGGCAGAGACTGGTCCAATGTCACACAGTGAGCTTCATGGCCAAGTAGGGATTAGAACCTTGGTTGCCCGTGTCCTAGTCCGACACTAACCACTGCACCACACTGGCTCTCATACTGGTCTTGACCATCAATTGACACAAGGAGTGAGTTTAATGTACAGCCCACACACTGGAGCCTTAGCAGTTTGCTAATGTGCCCCTAGTGACCTACCCAAGGTTTAGTACATCCCCCCCCCCAACTTCCCAATATAAATGTGTATTTAAAGTTTTCAAATAGCACCCATTTTACCCGATCACCAATTTCCTTTTCCCAGGAAGATGGTGAAAGAAAGGAAAAATACTGAGAAGATTTGATTTATGCTGTAGCATAAGAAGTTTGACTGTATTTGCTCACAGTTGGCATCATGCGGAAAAGAAACAAAGGAAAATAAATGCAGAGACGAGAAGTCTGCACGGCCACCGAGATCACTTTCATGGTAAATATACACAAAAAATATTCCAGATGGACTCAGATTGCCCCCTTTGAAGTTGTCATGTATTCATTTTATGGGTTTTGGTTTTAATTTCCCTGTGTGTCTGCTTCCAGCATATTTGTTTATTTCTTTCATTCATGACAGATGCCATTTGGCATTTATATAAATTTATAAAAAATAAATACATTTTCCTGAAAACTGAAATGTGCTTCAGCTTTCTTACCCTCTCCAGAAACTTGCCGATATTTAATACAAAAAGAGCCAAGGCACCAGCTATATTGCTTTTCTCTGAGAATGACACCAAAATTGTTAATGCCTGGCATCAAAACAGGATTACATCATGACAACTCAGCAAATAAGCCACACAATTATTATTTTTTTAAAAAAATCAAAAAATACACGAAAGCTCCATGCACACGAAAGCTCATACCAATAACCAACTTAGTTGGTCTCCAAGGTGCTACTGGAAGGAATTTGTTTGTTTGTTTCGACTACGGCAGACCAACATGGCTACCTACCTGTAATTATGTTTAAAACTGTAGTAAGAACCAAACCTATAACCAATACTGAGTCAGACCACTGATCCATCAAACTTTACTGGGCTCCCCAATGTGGTTCTCATAGGTACCACAATACCCCACAACACCTACCAAGGCCTCTTTTTAAAGACTGAATATTTCTCACTTTTTTATAGGGTGGTTTGGTGTGGGGACTGCTTGTTTTTGGAGGCAGGGTTGTAGTAGGAACTTTGCCTGGTGTTTGGCATGTGGTTTCTTAGATGTCCAAATGTGCCACCAAGTTTGTAATACACACTGCGTGGCAGTGGCTATTGAGGGTTTGAGACAAGAGTCATTCCCAGTCCTAGTGGGTGTTATCAAGGACTGAACCTGGAGCCGTTCCCAAAACCTTTCGGCCACTGAGCTACAGCCCTTCCAGATTGACTCCTGTGTGAAGAAAAGCTAAATTCTGTGATATGTGCCACCTCACTTCCTTTCCTCTCCTACTGCTGTAATTTGAACACTGATTCTTTCTATGTTGTGGACTCTAGACTAGCACCGCAGTGGACACAATATAACCTCAGCCACTTGGGGAACCTTCCAACAAATCATAAAACCACAGTGAAACATTTAGAAATTCCCTTTACAGGGCTGCCTTCAGATGACTTCTAAAAATTGTGTAGTTTTTATCTCCTTGACATCTGATGGGAGGGCGTTCCACAGGGCGGGCGCAACTACCGAGAAGGCCCTCTGTCCAGTTCCCTGTACCCTCACTTCTCACAGTGAGGGAACCACCAGAAGGCCCTCAGAGCTGGATCTCAGTGTCTGGGCTGAATGATGGGAGTGGAGACACTCCTTCAGGTATACAGGGCCTGTGTAAATGGGCAGGGGAATCATGTACTGTTTTATATATTTAACTAATATGATTTAAAACAACAACAACAACAGAGTATTGTCCATATCTGTTTTGCATACACTGGAAAGTTAAGATTGACAGCTGGTTCCCAGTTTTGTGTGTGTGCTATGAAGTAGATGACTTCAATTTATAATCTGTATAATTTGAAGGATTTATTGTTTTGCACCTGTGTGCAGTATGCCTGAATTCTGAGTTATATTACAAAGTTCTATGGTTGGTGCTTCCTTTTGCTTCCTGCTGTGACCTGTGGGAAAGGCTAGCCCTCCTCCAGAAGAGCTTTCTTGGCTTATAAAGTCAGTCCTAATAAAGACTTTGTTGCACAGAAAAGAGCATTCTAACCTTTAGCGCTTCCATGCCAGCCTGGATAACAGGAGCAAAGACAGTCTCACTCTCATTAGTGTCTGTAAACATCTCTGGAATCTGGTCCAGCAAGCTATGACAGGGGGGAAAGATCAGTGTTTCAACAGGTTGGAATGGACAGGATAATCCTTCAAAGAAAATAAATCATATAGACACCAGGCCCCTTTGCTGAAAGATTTAAACTTTGCATTAAAAAAGAAAAGAAATGTTGCTGGTGCATTACACAGTTCCCCGTTTTGCAGAAGAAACTGCTTTCTAATTTATTTAGAAGTTTTGTATGCAGTGAAAAGATTTTAAAAACTACAAAATACTTTTCAAGTAAATTATAAGCCATTTGTTGAATACTGCACAAAAACATTAATTCCTCAATCAAAAGGCAGATTTGTAATGCTGTAAGGCAACTTTCGTTTGACTGCACCGATATACCAAAATAAATTACGGCTCTTGTGTACGCACTCTATAAATAGTGTATTTTTAGCAGTGCAATCTCAGTCATATTATTTATTTGCAAACAGAAAGCTGGTGACTTAAGTGCATTTAAGTTCTGTGCATTCAGCTTTACAAACTTGGAATATATATAAAACGGTTCAGCATCCTGGAAAAAAGACTTTGGCAACCCCACCTGCTATTGCATCCAGTGTGTTGTGAATAAATGCCATTTTGGCTTTAGGCATAGTGCCTGGAAGGTAACCCTCACGTAAGTTGTGGGCCTACTGTTTAACGTTCTTGTCTTTACTTGCATCGCCTTTTGCACTGTTGTAATAATTCCCATCAGCTCCAGACATGAGGTCAGGGGTGATGGGAGTTGTAGTCCAACAACACTGAGGGACTCGTGATTAGGTTGGTCTACGGACATTATGTACCCATGGAAGCACACATGCAATCAAGTTTTACATGCATATCTCTCTAGGTCATAACCATGGTCTTTAAATATGTGATTGTCAATTTTTGTAGGTTGAAAATTGATGAAATCACCCAAGGTAATTGCTATTGAAGATAGTCACACATGAGCATAAAAAGCATAATTTATATGTTTACTTGTTTATGACAGCTTTTGACTCCTGAAAGTTGACGAGGAAACCATCCAGTAAAGGGACAAACACTTCACTGACATCAGTGACCACCATCATCTGAGGCTGGCCAAGATTGCGTTTTACATTGAAGAAATGGAGGACTTTGTTGTAGGTGACAAATCCAACCCGAATAGTTGAAGCCTCCTCTTGCTCCTCCCTGGAAGAGAAATGGTTTTAGAAAACACAGCTGCAGGTTAAATTTCAAAAGCATTATTTTGCATGGAGGAGGGGGGGAAGAGAGCTTTATTAATTACCATATTAATATTAATTAATGGTCATATCACGAGTGTCTAAACTGTACAACAAGAAACAATCTTTATGAAAGACTTAGATTTTAGCCTGAGACAAAGTGAATGAAAGGCCATATCTGAGCATCAATAGGATATGTACACACATATCTTGGGAACTGTAGTTTAAGGGTGCAGGGAACTGTAGCTCTGTGAGGGGTAAACAACAGTTCCAGGGATTATTTGGGGGAAGATCTGTGCCTTAAATGTATGGTGTGCATGCAGCCTTAGTGTTACTAGTGAGCCCACTATGAATTTGTACTCACACTTTTCTTGGCCACATTTCTTTCAGAAAACAGCACAAGGGCAGCTGCCCCCCCCCCCCATGGCTTCAGCAAAACCCAGATGTGAAGAGTGTTGCTGAGCTGTCCTTATGACAGTCATAAGGTCAGTCCTTTCTGCCCATCCATGAGGCAGGGTGAAGCAGCTACCTCAGGCAGTGGAAGCCCCCAAGGCTGTGACAGCATGGGAGCTCCATCACCTCCACCACTGGAACTGGTGCCAATTTCCTGTGAGATCTTGCAAGCTCTCACGAGATTTCACAGTGTGAGAGAGATGTTGCGAGATTTCGGCAAGATCTCACCAGAAATCAGCGCTGATGGCGGCTTGACTTCTCTGTCAGCAGTGGAGGTGGCGTGGTGCTGCTGCTGGTATAGGTGGGCAGAGCTGCGGCAGAGATGGCACAGCAGAGCAGCAGAGTGGGGTGGCACATCCCACTTTGCCTCAAGCAGGAAAATGCTGCGTGGTACCCCTGCCCCCCATCTGCCCTCTGAAGTACAGTACTACTGTATATCAAATTGGAGGGTTGGGGAAAAGCCAGGTAAACATTTAAACAGATGAACGTAGACTACCAGGAGCCTGAAGTGTTACGGTACTATTTTATTTTAAGCTAAATGCCTGTTTGAAGCTTAGGGGGCAGGAGTGAAGAGAAAAAGGAAATACATCCAGAATAACCAGATGAGTCAAGGGAGCGAAAAGCAAATCTCACTTCTGCCAACCACCACCAAAGTCCTGTACCAGTTCCTGTCCAGTATGTAAGTACCTTGGGTTGCGAATGTGATCCGTGTGAGAGACACATTTGCAACCCGCAGCGCCGCATCTGCGCACACGTGTGAGGAAATTAAGCACTTCTGTGCATGTACATGACATCATTTTGCACTTCTGCGCATGCGCCGAAACCCAGAAGTAACCCGTTCCGGTACTTCTGGGTTCGCCACGGTCTGCAACCCAAAAACGTGCAACCAACAGCGTTCGTAACCCGATGTATGACTGTAGCCCAATGTATATAAATTAAACACTAGCATTTGCACACAACACGGAGCCAAAAATCCTGGTTTAGTTCTACAAGTCAATGATATGCACAAGTGGCAAAAGATTCAACATGTAACCATAGAAAACCCAGAAACCAGGGTTAGTGGCTTCAAATCAAGCCAACATTTGAAGCCATGGTTTAAAGTCGGCTTGTTTTCCCACTTGCAACAAGGGAGAAGTGTAGACACCAGTACATCAATATGCACTGGTTAACTGTGGCTCCCTTGTCTCACGTGCCATTGTTGAAACATGCTAGAGAGCATGCATCTCAAAACGTATTGGAATGCTTACCTTCTTGAGGGACACAGGAAGGCATTAATTATTTGAACAAGCTGAGCAGAACTGAAGGAGTTTGACCTTCCTACAGCACAGCAAAACCAACGGATGGAGTACATATGGATTCTGCAGTCACAACATGGAGGAGGAGGGAGCAAACCAAGACATTCCGTGCCATTCATGTCATGGCTGCAGTGCTTGATGAGGAGTAGAATCTTTCAAACCAACAAAACTGGGAACCCCAGGAAAGTGATATCCAGAAGGAAAAAAAGAGCATGGAGCAAATTCTATGCAAACACCAAAGAATTTTTACCTGGCAGTTACTACATCTTCACCAAGGATGCTAACTGTACTAGAAGTTTACTGTTGTCTTTACCTTGGAAGCCTATCCAATACAGTCTTCAGTTCCTCACAGATAAGTTTAACAAGGCCACTCTTTATGTTATTGTAGGAAACATCAATCATGAAGATATAGGCTGGCGGCTGTGGAGGCTTGTTGTTCTACAAAAAAAGAAAAAAAAAAGAAATCAGCCACAAAAATCAGGAAAAATAAAATACCTAACAAAGATTCATAATCCACCCAAATATTTCTACAGACTACCCTAATAATTGTTGGGCAATCATTTTGCTTATTTATTTGCACAGGTAAGTCACTGCCGTAGGATAATGTTTTTTACTGACAAAAGTCGTGTTTCAGTAAAACTGTTAAGAATTGGACAAATATTTTTTTTCCTCACACAATATTTATACATAGGTGTTTAACAAGTAGCTTCCCCATTTTTATTTTTCAGCGTTCTAATCATTCAGTCATTCGTTCATTCATTCTGTATGAAGCTTTTATTTATCCAATTTAAAAGCTTCAAAAATATATACCTTCAGATGACTGTAGCAATCAGAAAACAGAGTTCAGATTTTCAGCATTTACTGATGAACAACCCCAAGAAGACAATAGGTTAAATGTGTGTAATTGCATGTACCTTGTTTTTATTTTTTAAAAAACCAAAGTTGGCAGGGAGAAAGGGACACTGGGATCGGCACACATAGGTGGCCCCCATGCACTGTGGTTCCACTGAAATCTCTCTCTCTGTCACACACACACACACACACACAGAGAGAGAGAGAGAGAGAGAGAGAGAGAGAGAGAGAATTTCACCCTAAGAGACAGCTTCCCAGATGAAAAAGCAGCTTCAGAATGCTGGTGAATGTGGGGAGGATGCTCACTGGGACCATGGCAAAAAGAAGAAGGGCTAAGTCCCCGTGCACTATGATTCTGGATCTGCCTGTTATTTGTAATGGTAAAATGAGGCACATTACATGAATGCACCCATTTAATGCAACATGTGCCTGGTCCTCAACAGATCAGCCACATGTTGCATTTTATCCTTTAACAAGTGTCATATATGTAACCAAGAGGCACAACTACTGCAGAAACCTACAGACTTCTGCATGCTGCTGCTTCTCTTGTGAAGCGTCATATAACACACACACACACACCAAATTTGAATCAAATACATTGATACCTCCACTATTTATACTCAACGCTCAGCAATTTTCGGAAGACTAATTACTTTAGAAATGTAAAGTATAAGCAAATACTCAAAGAAACAGACACAAATGTTTCTCAGAGCTCTTTTTAAAAAAGCCGCAGCGCCAAGGCAATTTATGAGAGTCAACTGAGATATCAGGTATCCGTTGCAATCAGTTGCAGTCTTACCTTTGCTCCAAGAACGTAAAGATGATAAACAACATACTTTCCACCCCAACCCCAGCACTGCAGACTCCTGGTTTCAGAATGTACACACAAGAGGCTCCCCTAACATTTCCATTATCAAACAAACAATCAGCCTGAGCGCTTGCACGTGTTAAGTGTTTTATGAAAGTCACTTCCTGGCCTATAATTTACTTGTTAAAGTTCATCGAAGCATTCACAGGTTAATCATGGATATGGCAAGATGGAAGTACATATCAGCAACAAAGGTGATAACGAGTGCAGGATTTTTGTCAGCATACTTTAAGGCTAGCCATAACAACCCTTATTTTCCTTTCATTCATTTCCAAGTGACTCCAAAGCAACACCCAGCAGTAAAATAGCAATGTAAGTGGAGATCTGAGGTTTTCAAAAGCTGTTCCAGTTTCTGCATTTGCAGCAGGCTGACAAACATTCTCATACCTCATGTAAATTCTATAGCACTTTATGAAAAGACCTTGGAGAGATTCATGACACATCACAGGTACCAACTCCCAGGGTGCCCAAGCACCCACAAAAATCCCCATGAAGGGGCCAGGCACCCAGAAATTTCGGTGCCAGAGCTATTCACACTGCATGACACCCACAGCTCCAGGCACCCCTGGTCACAGGGCTAAGCTGGCACTCTTGTGAGACATTTATTGAAAAAGCAAAAATTTTGCATTTACTAAATCCATTCCAAAGAATTGCAACACTACTCAACAGCTGTTATTTGTTAATGTTTTTCTAGCTGTTCATCCTCACTGTTATTCAATAAGGCAAAGAAAAATTGTGGTTTTCCTTCAATGTAGGAGGGAAATACATCATTATGCTTTTGTTGTTTTCGATACACTCTCCCCAAATCATGAATGTACCATTCTAGTGAAAGACTTTACAATGTGGAGCGTCAACAGTAAAAAGGGACTGTCAACAGTTAAATTAAAACCTTGTGTAAAATGAAAATAGCTTAACCCCATACAACCTGACTGAGAGGTCTGTGCAATTTTGTACGTGTACAAATAGTTGCCTTGAAATGTACAAGATGTCCAGTCAGTTTAACCGAGGGACACATTCTGTAATCGCAAAAGGAAAGGGTATGGACAGAGTGCCTTTACTGAAATTAATGGAAATGCTCTTGCAGAGTATGCACTGTGCACACATAACAGTTTTTGCAACAGTAAACAACTCTATGTCACACTTAAATCAGGTCAGAGGCTCATCTAGTCCAGCATTCTATTCTCACAATAGCCAAGCAGACGCCTATGAGTACCCACATTAAAATCAATGTGAACTTATGTGACATTTAACTTTATTTGGATTTCACCTAATGCATTTAGAACTGGGTATAATCACTGCGGGAGGCAGTGGAAGATAGGAGTGCCTGGCCTGCTCTGGTCCATGGGGTCATGAAGAGTTGGACACGACTAAACAACTAAACAACAACATAATAACCTTGGCTTTGGTGCAGACTAAAACTAGATACTATGCTTAAACCAGTAACAGACCCTCAAAGTTTTCCTATTTCCCAGGAACAGTCCCAGATTTACAGAAGCAGTCCTGGTTTCTTATTTGAACCTGGAATGTCCCAGTTTTCCTTAGGACGTCCCTATTTTCTTGGAGAAATGCTGGAGGGTATACATTAAGGCTGCAGCCCTAAGGACACTTACCTAGTAGTAAGCCTCACTGATCAAAGGGACCTAATTCCTCAACAAATAGTTAATAAGTATCTGCAGAGCTCTTTCCTCCCTCTATAATCCATGCAAGTGAGTCTCTCGCTTCCTCTTTCATTTCTTTCTTTCATTTTGTGTGTGTGTTTTACAAATGCAATGGGTTCTCCTTGATTTAGCACAAAGTTTACAAACTGTTTTCCAGGCTGAACAGACTTACCTTGCAATAATCCGAAGTAGCAATGTATTCATATGATCCTAGAGATAACTCTGGCCTTTCGTAGTGGTCTATTCTTCTGCCAATGTGATCCAGATGTTGAAAATAGAATGGAGGAACTAAAGAAAAACAAAATCAGGAAGCTGATTTCTCCCCTTTTGCTAAACACACAGATGGCTCTGGTTCACTATAGTTCTGTAAGTGGCTTTTACATCATGGGAAAGCTCAAATATATTGTGGAAATTAAGAGGTAGGGTTGAGGCATCTAATCATAGCCTGCATTTTTATTAAGGCTTGATCAGGGCCTGCATTTTAAAATGAGCTTAAAGATTTTCAAATGTTAAATGCCAGGCAGAAGACCAGCTGCCTAAGAACCTTGGCAAGATGTTTATCCTCCTGGACAAGGGGCCCCCTTGATTTATAGCAGAAAACAATTCTCAAAGTCGTAAAAAGGGAATTACAGGCTGACAGCCAAGGTTACACTGACCCTACATATTACAGAAGATAAAAAAAGAGATAAACATAATTAAGAGTTGATAAATAGTAAAATAAAACCATGTGCCTCCCATTAAACTTGAGCCATATTTTCCTAAGGTTAAAAGGCCAAGAACAAATAGACTGGCTTGGCTGGAGAAGGGGAGTGTAAAGAGAAGAAGAGGTTTTCTTTCTATTTTATTTTGAGGCTGTAAAATGTTCCTTCCTTTTTTACTTTGAGAAGGTTTATTCTTCTAAAAGGCTATCTATGATAATGTATGAAATATATTAGCTTAAATGTAATTATGCAAAGGATTTAGAAACCAAGAAATGTTAAATCCTTATGCTAGATTCTTATTTCATATAGTTGGAAGAGACCACAGGGGCCATCAGCCCAGCCCCCCTGCCAAGCAGGAAACATCATTAGAGCACACATATGGTTGTCAGGCCTTTGTTTAAAGACCTCCAAAAGAAGGAGATCTTTCAATGATGATGTGAACTCAAGATCCTTGACATCTGTTTAAGATAAAAATTTAAGATTAACCATTTGTTTTGGAGGGCAATAGGGCAAGGAGGGCAAGAGGTGAGCTGGTAATTAAGGTTCCTTGTTGAGACAAATGTAAGATAAATGACTACTTATTTGTCATTTATAGATAGAAGAATATATAGCTTTTTGTTTCCCATAAAAGGCAAGAGGAAATGGGTGTATCTTTTGTGATTGGTTCTAGCAAACAGCCAATAGGAATTTCAACCAGGCTGATTGGACAGAGGCAGCCAAAGGAGGAGCAAGGGGGCTGGATTAAGGAAATATAAGTGCTGGCCATAGCGGCAGGAGGCGAGGCCAGAGCTTGGTAACCATATACCACTGTGCCTCATATTTATTTGTCCGACAAATAAATTATTATTTTAATTTCTCTATTGCTGTGTTGAATATTTCATTCCAGCTAAGCGTTAACCACAAGCAGGGTGCTACAGGGTAACATCATGAAAGTAGAATAAACTACCATGTGAATTCATAAACTGGCCCCATATAAGGCAGCTTCAAATGCAATATGAGCTAGAAATTTGCTAATTCATAATTTTCAACAAAGCACTTATCTTGTTTAAGTTTATAAAAGTGGGTGGCAAGGAATGGCAAATAGCACTAGGTTCAACCTCCTTCTCCACTCCGCTGCCTATTATGAATACAGTATCAAGATAGTTCAGGGAAGACTTAGTACTACTGAACAAGAAAATGACAAAATTCTTAAAAATAAGCTGGAAACATTTTGGGTGACTGTGGATAAGCCCTTGCTCAGCTGTTAGGGTGCTCGGTTGCTTATTTACTTCAAATGTTTATGCACCCCCTTTCAAGTGAATGTTCTCCAAGGCAGTTTAGAATAGATTGCAACAATAAAACACACACCCTGGGGCCCTTGCTCCGCAAGCCAGGGACAAAGCTCGGTGTCTTTTTTCATACTTCTGCAATCTCAGGGCAGGTATAAATAGGATAAACATGAATCTTATTTGGTGGCTCTTTTAAGACTCCCAGTGCCCTTCCTTCTCCAACGTTGAAACAAAAGTTTGCATTACAAGTTTAGCTCAGAGTCCCCGATGCAAAACAACTCACTAGTGTCTCACTGTTGCCAGTCACCTATTCAGCAAGACTGGACAATTTTCTCTTAATCCCTCTGTTTATGATGAGTACTTGAAGCTTTAATTACAGTGCATGAAAGGATACAGATGAAAAGGCCCTGCAAAAGTGCAAATGATTCTATTTTTACTGCAATATCAGTTTAAATAATAATTTGGTAGCTTATTGCTATGCAAATAGTAGGCATTTGTGAGAACTTCATGCTGAGTTAACAGCCCATGATGCCGACGGCCCTCTCTCTCTATTTCATTCTGCAGATTAAGGTCTGAGACAAACAAGAGTTGGCATAAGTCTTTTGAGGTTCATGTTTCAGAGTTGAAAAGATTACTGTATTAGGGAAAGCTCTCTGCT
The DNA here is from genome assembly GCF_951804945.1 of Podarcis cretensis. Classification (NCBI taxonomy): domain Eukaryota; kingdom Metazoa; phylum Chordata; class Lepidosauria; order Squamata; family Lacertidae; genus Podarcis; species Podarcis cretensis. The sequence continues at coordinate 29,052,221 of NC_137178.1, forward strand.
GCCACTTTGATCCAGCTGAGGAAATCCAACTAGATACAAACGTCTCGAAAGACTCATTCTGGCAAAGTCTTGGGAACCAGCCAAAAGCTCAGGAACTCGTACTTATGAGTCACATGCAACTGCACTTGGACAAATATGGCATGGCATTTTGTGTTCAAAGCAACTCCCATCACGGGAAAATTAATGGATGATTTAACCATTAAAATCCTCTGTCATAAAGGGAGGCAACAACCTAAACATTTGCTCTTTTCTGGGCAGTTAAAATATGTTTCCCCCTTTGAAACACATTTTCAGCCTGCTCAGAAAATAATCTCATATAATGGCATAACCTCCTCTGCATGCCTATTCAATCTAATGAAATTGCAGACAAGACGTAAATCATTACAGCAGCCATATTATTTTACAGAACTTTTCAGAACAAAGGATTCAGGTACATTTTCTCATAATAGTTTGATCGTCCTTGTTGAGTGCATACATATGCATTCCCTAGGGAAAGCCAGTGAAAAGCTCAACACAGGTTTAAAGTTTATTCTGCATGCCAAAATGCCTATGCCTTTCCCATTCCAGATGATTGCATCATGGAAGGAGCATTTTCTTAATGCAAGAATTTCTAACTCTTCGCAGCTTTCAGGCTAGAGAAAACAAGAGCTTTGTTTTGTGCTCTTCCCAGCGACATCTATTTTCCTGGATCAAATGGTATCCAGGATGACACAAGGAAAGTCCATAGCAAAATTAGGTCTAAAAGAGCATGAAGACCACATATAAAAATTCTGATGTACGAGTCATTCAGCAATTCAGGTTCACACAAAGTTAAGCATTTAGTATATATATTTTTAAAAATCCATCATGTAGTTTTAGCAAGATACTTTGGAATGCAACCTTGGGCTCACTTACTTTCTTAGGTATCTAAATTAATGTGACTTTCAAGTCAATGCAGATTGGCCTGAAAATGAAACAAAGTCTTCAAAAACTTACTTTAAAAAATAAAAATAAAGACCTAAGTAGTTTCACATTTGCTTAGAAAATGGCTTCCATTATTTCAAAATAAATACTACTTACCATCGTTCACACAGTTACAAAATCCACACTGATATCGTCTTCCACCCTCAATGAACTGCATGAAGGGGCACATATAAGCCTTGCACCTGTTGCATCGAATAGGTCCTGTTTCACCATGATTTACCACATAAAGGGGTGTCTACGGAGAATTAAGAAAACCACTTAGCTGCAGATTAAACAAGATCACTAAACTACCAAAGCACCAATCAATTTCAAATTGTTGCTGGTTTCGTATTCTTATTTGGAGGTAGCCCTTAAACCACAGTTTCTCAGGCTGGATCTACACAGATATAAAAAAACGCTATGAAAATGCTACAAAAAGCCCCACTATAAAATATATATGCAATTTGCCATTGAGCTCCACAGGGTCACCTGGTGTCACATTTTTATAACACATTTGTAACGTTATCATTGCAGCTGTGTAGCTGAGTCCTCGGTTTGGATCGCCTGGGAAATTGTGGTTTGAGAAACCAGGATTTCTTTGCCAAAACCTGCTGCGCAATGAGAGTATGAAAGGGAAATGGTAAAGGAGCACCTGGATCATTCTCAACAAGGATTTTTATGTTAGAGCCAAGCCAGAGCGTTGATTCATAAATACATCTTCTTCACATCCTGACTGTGTGAAGAAAATGGTGTTCTCACTAATTCACAAACCATGCTTATCTTTTTCCTGTTACTTAACTGAAGCAAGTGAAAGGAAATCTAAGATCACCGCATGCTAACTCTTTAAAATGGAGAAGTTCTAGATTACCAATCAAGTTTACTGAAGCATTATGTATAATTACTAGGGAACAATACAGTTAGCTAAGCACGTGCGACTCAAAGTTACCTTATTTTAATGGCAGCATTAAGCACAAATCTCTCCCACTGAAACAAGTGGGATTTAAAAATGCTTAACTTTGGCTGGATCATACCTACTGTAAACAAACATTTAAGCCACTAACCCCACATAATTGTGTAGGATAAGAGTGTTAATATATAGTTGGAAGTAAGTTCCATTGATTATAGGGTCTCTTCTAGGAAATGTGCATGGCCCACACAAAATGTTTTTTTAAAATTAATTTGTTCTCTTTTACTGTTGAGAATGCTTTGTCTAATTTATTTTTTGCTAGTTCACACTGTGTACAAGTTCGTTATTCATTTCAATAAATATTTCTCCCAGTATTAGTTTTCAGTCTTCCCAAAAACCTTTTTGCAAAATATGATTGCATGTGTGCTAAATACTATCTCCTCTACCAAAGTTTTAAAACAGAAGAGCTTCCTTTTGTATGTTGTTGGGCTCCAACTCTCATCGGCTCCAGAGAGCATAGCCAAGATCAATAATGATGGGAATTATAGTCCAACATCCAAAGAACATGTTGGCTACCCCTGTTTTAAAATGCTACTTTGATATGACAATTCACCAAGAATGTCACACTACAATGAACATTTCTTCATTTTTGAAAACATAACCTGTTACCAGTAAACCAAATTGAACAATCCAACAAAAAGTATGCTTAACATTTTGCTATTTAACAAGATACATTCTGGGGTGGGAGAAGAAGAATGGCTCTTGAAATGTTTTGATCGTGAAATGGGAATTTAGCGGTAAAACTTCTGCCGGCGAAAGACAAATTTCTGCGCTTTGATATAAAATGTCAAAGAGCAATTTTTCCAGACCAATGCTACAATCCAGATTAGATAGTATATATGGATCTCTCTTTGAAGCTGAAAAAACAAGCCTCTTTTAAACTGACGAAAGTTTGCCTTTTCAGCATTGGGAGTCACAAATATTATGTCTCTGAACCATTGCCCAAAGAATTAAGCATTCATGATGGATAGCCTTCATATATTTCAGTGGCAGAATGGAAACAGAAGTTAATAAGGATATAAATAATTTGAAATGAATGGAGCAGAGGTTTGCAACAGCAATATTTAGTAGCCCCCACCCCCAATCTTCCGGAGAAGATTTTATGGGTGCCCAGGGGACTGCAAGCAGGGGAGGGGCATCCAATCCACCAACTATGTCTATTCCACCGGCATATGAACACAGATTTTACCCTATGTCTATAATCCTATATACAATACTTATGAACAAACTCCACTAAACTTAGCAAGCCTTACTGCTAATTGGTATGACAGATTTGGACAGGGTTAAGTATTTATTTTGTGCTGGATTGTGCCCAACACACAAATAGTTTGGTTAGAGGTGACGAGGGTTGTTTCATTAATTTCCTTATACATGCAAATATGTATTTTCCCCACACATATTTTCTTGTTGGGATACTGCTTTGCAATGGACAATGAACCTCAGTGAACTTGTAAAGGTGAAAAGGGAAACTGTAATAAACACATCATCTTAAAAGTGTCTCCAGAAACCAGAAGGCTCAACATACAAATAAGAATGCTCATAAAAGTCGTTGGTTAAGGTTAGGAACTTGCAGACATATTTTTTTCCTTGCCTGTATCCAATTTATTGCTACAGACAGGTTTAGTAAAAGGAAAACAAATCAGCTTGGTTTTTTATCATCATATTTGGAGTGGGTTGCCCCATTTTCCTTTCTTGCTGCTTCCCTAAGGAGGCAAAATTAGCACTGTGTGTTTTTAAATAGTTTTGTATTCAGTTACTTCCTTTTTTAGATGTCAGCAGTACTAAATTAGAATACAGGCATTCAAAGGAAACACCCACACTGACTTTCTATAGCGCAACCAGAGTACAACTAGAAGCAATAGGGCTTTTTTTGTGGGAGTGGGAGTGTTATCATATAATCAGAGCTGCCACAGCATCACCCATTTAAACTAAGTTAAATGTGTAAATACATGCAAGCTGCTCTGCAATAAGATTAAAATGCCACTCATTGCAGTAATTATCTAGTTACCCCCAAAATAGTACCGTTCAACTTTCATGTTTTTAGGAAATCACTTACTCTAGTAATGTCCTATTCATTTTAAATCTACACTCCTCAATGTTAGATTGCCACCATGGTTGTTAGAAGCAATTATTTTGGTTGAGTTTTATGGTTCCTTGAAGTCATCCCCTTCTGGATTTTAAACTAAGGCTTTTTGCTTCAATATTTCCAATGACAACACAAGTAACACAAAATCAACAACCTGTATAAAAACGTTTTCTACGAATTCATATCTATGGCCAGGAGCTTCTTTTTTGATGATTACATATGAGATTTAAAATTAATTTTAAGCCTACAGTAATAAGGCAAAAATTTTGCATGCATGATTGTCATTTCGCTCATCCTAGTAAATTGATAACAATGCACACATATCTTATTGAATTGACTAAAATGCGGTACACACATTGTACTCATACTGGGGTGGGGTGGGGTGAGGAGATAATTTCATTCTCCTATGAGAATAAAAGTAATGTGTAGATTTTGGAACACACACTTTTTAATCCACCATACTCTCTGTAGGTGGCACTGTGTACTAGGAGATATTGAGGGCTTGTGCTTATTCTTAAATCTTAAGCAACCAGTAAAATTTGTAGTGCCCCCAGAGTAAAGTAGGATACTTTTTTCCTAATCAGATTGGTAAATGCTAGACATGTATTGCCAATTTCTCTCATATTTATATTGTATACAAATGCTCATCCTAGAACAGTTAAAGTGCATTTACAACTGATACTATTTACACAATTTTGTATCTAATTAACATTAAAAACAAGTTATGGTTCCAGACACACCATACATTTAAAGTACATTGCTTCCACCATATAATCCCTCGCAATGCTACAATTTGCAGAAGCCTTCACAAATTACAGTTCCCAGGATTCTCTGGAGGAATGAGGCATATACGGCTCTGGTTAACAATTTGTGTGGCATTGTTCCTACATGAATCATATAAGATGAAGGCCATCAAACTTGGATTCACAGCTTCTGCCTTAGAATTCTGAGGCAAATGGTGGTGACGAGACGAAATTCTAGGCCTAAAAGGCCAAATAAAAACCGGCAAATCGCCAGGTGTGATTTATATTCACCTGAAATTTCTCAACAAATTCAAATGTGAAACTGAGGGAAGACACAAGATTTACCCACCCGGGAAGAATGACAGATGAAGTTGATGGACTACATGGAATTGGCGGAAATGACTGGCAGAATCCGAGACCAGGGGGAAGAGTCGGTGGAAGAAGACTGGAAAAAGTTTAAAGACTATTTACGGAAATACTGTAAAATTAATGAATGTTAGGAAAATGTTGGAATGAAGTTATATGGCTTTAGTAGAAATGTTATGAGGAATCAAGGATAAACAGATTAATAGAGTATTAAAGGGAAAATAAGGTTAGAATGTGTTAAGATAATTATAGGATTAAAAATAGAGGAAGATGGAAAGGAATTGCTGGAAAAATTAATAGAAGTGGAATACGAAAAGGGAGGTGCGAGGAGGTCGCAGAAAGAAGTGAATGAAAGATAAGACATTGAAACTATTTGATGTGTTTTAAATTGTGTTTGTTTTGTTTTGTTAGTTTAATGTTAGTGTTTTGTTAGTGTAATGTAGCGGGGTTTTTTTGTTTTTTGTTTGTATTGTATTGTATTGTATTGTATTGTTTTTATTTTTTGTAGTGTTTAAATTGTTGGAAAAGGTAATAAACATTATTTTTAAAAAAAAAAACAAATGTGAAATTGAGGCTCCTCTAGCAAAAGTATGTAACTTGCCCCTAAGAGCAGCCTTCATATATGAAGACTATAAAGTGGCCAAAGTAACACCAATTTTTAAAAAGAAATCTAGGAGGGATTATATAAATTACAGTCTAGTTAACTTAATGTCTGGAAAACTGGTGGAAAGTGTTGTTAAAGATAAAATAATGAAGCATATAGAAGAACAAGCCTTGCTAAAGCAGAAGCAGCATTGCTTCTTCAAGGGTAAGTCCTGTCTGACTAAGGTATTTTAGTTCTTTGAAAGTGTTAACATATACATATAGATAGAGGTGAACTTGTTGGCACAGTGTACTTGGACTTTCAAAGAGCTTTGAAAAAAGTACCTCACCAAAGACTCTTGAGTAAGCTTAGCAGTCATAGGATAAAGGGAAAGGTCCTTTAATGGATCAGAAACTGGTTACTTAACAGGATGCAAAACAAAGGAATAAATGGGTAGTTCTCTCAATGAAGGAATATAGAAAGCGGAGTCCCCAAGGGTTGATATTGAGACCCATGTTTTTTAACGTATTCATAAATGATCCAGAGTTAGGAGTAAGCAGTAAGGTGTCGAGGCTTGCTGGTGATACTAAATTGTTCAGGGCTATTAAAACAGTCACACTGGCCACGTGACCCGGAAGTGTCTTCGGACGGTGCCGGCTCACGGCCTCTAGAGTGAGACGAGCACGCAACCCTAGAGTCAGGGGTACCTTTACCTTTACCTATTAAAACAGCAGCAGCAGCAGCAATAACATATTGTGGCAAACTCCCCTTAATTTCACATATACACACAGTGTGGTCTGAACTGGCAGTGGCTGACAAGGAATAATACATTGGGATCAAAGTAGCTAGCTTGATGAAGATGTTGAGCACCCAGTGCTCAAAGCTGTGAGAAAGGCAAATTCCATTAAGAAAAGGAACTGAAGCCACCAACTTGGATGACTAAAAGAAGTTTAGATATATTCATAGAGATAAAGGCTATCAGTGGCTACTAGCCATGATGGCTATTGCTCTGGCTTCTCATTAGAGACTGTATGGTCTTGAATACCAGCTACTAGAAACTGCAGGAGGGGAGAGTACTATTGCGCTTGACTCCTGCTTATGGGCTTCCCATAGGCATGTGTGTGGCCACTGGGAGAACAGGATCCTGAACTAGATAGGCCATTGGACTGATCCAGCAGGCTCTTATGTTCTTAGAATATGGTAGCATTGGTCAGAGTGACATCATCATATATGTGACATCATGTGACATTTATAAATTAGATGAAGTGATTCTGGTGAAAACTGCCTTAGTGGTCAAAGATTTTCTTACTGTATGTTGCAACTTAATAATGTGTGCATGCTGTTAAGACAAAGATGACCCCATCCCAAGAACAGCCAACACAAATTTTCCTCACATCCATCATTTGAGGTAAGAAGTAACAGAGGCATGCCTGGGCGGTCAACATGTTCACAGATGTCAAGTGATAATGTCACTTTTTATGTCACCCGCATAGCATGAAATAAAAAAGGCAAATAAAACCCTTTTACGTTAAATCCACAGAACAAAGCCAAGGGAACCAAGACAACATTGGCCAATGCATGAAACTGAAGATTTATTATCACATTCCATTGTCAAAGACACCATTTTAATTAGGATTGTGGCATCTATAGAATTGGCGCCATAAGCCAGATGTGAGTGACCTTCAGTATTTTTTTTTAGAAGTTGCACGGCTATGTAATTATGCAAAATTTGTCATTTTTGAAGATCCATGCAACTAAAACCTTCAAAATCATCTGGATCTGGCTGTTTTTAGATAATGGGATGAGACAATGCATTGAACCAACAATTGGTTGTACTATGACACAGCAGGGAATACATGTAATAAAGTCATTAACAATATTCTAGTATTACAACTTTTCTTTAAGTAGATATTGCAAATGCATTGTACAATGCATGATTAACAAATACAAAGTCCATTTTCAAAAAAGAATTAAAACAGGCCAAGTCCTCTGCTTTCTACAATATCTTATATGTGTACATCTTCACAAGGCAACGTTTTTATTTTTGTAATTCTGTGTAGTTCTCTCTCTCTCTCTCTCTCTCTCTCTCACTCTCTCTCTTTCTCTCTCTCTCTCTCTCTCTCTCTCACACACACACACACACTCTTACAAATGTATGATGTGCTTGGTATTGACAGCAGAGTAGAATACCACAAATTCTAGTGATTGTGGAGTCCAAGGGGAGAGTGCCTGAATTAACAAGACAAAGTACATGCAACTACTTCTCAGCTTTGAAGTGCTGAACTGTTATTTGGATGTTAGGCCACACTGTTTATCAAGGGAAGGTCAGTAGTCAGGATTAACCAATGATGGAAGCAGAAACATGAAATGGAATGCACGATGATAATCAAGAAACTGTACTTAGACAACATGTCTCCAAAATGTCACTGAACAGAAGCAATCAGAATGCAGGAACTGAAAGGAAAGAAATTTAACAAAGCTTGTATGCAGAACTGATGGGTAATTGCTACTTTAATAAGAGAGTTATAGTTTTAACTTTGTATCAGAAGGTCATGACAACAATTTACAGCAAAGTCTCTGCTTCCATACCAAGCATTTGCCTTCCATGGCTTTCACTCAGGGCTGAACTGATGTGGTTGGATTACTGACATTTGCAACCGTCCATATAGAACTAACAGAATACCATGTATCTGTGATTTTGTACAAACCACTACACAAGGGTTCTGAGAAAATTTGCAAGGAAGTTTCTAATTTCTGCTCCAAGCACCATCACTGTTTGTTTCCCACTGGCATGAAGGATATTTTCTGTTAACTAAAAGCTTATTCTGTACCCTTCATTCTTTGCATCCATTCAAGGCAGCCCAGCAAAAGAGCCCAATATTAATTTGGTTTTCTTGATGCTTTAAACACATTCAGGAAATAATTCCTATGCCTATAATGGGACATAGGCGCAGTAAGGCTAACTAATTACACACACCCCAAACTGCTAACTTCAGTTTTCAAAAGCAGATGTCTTGTAGAAAAAATATAAGTAAAATATTATCAGAAATTTATAAGATATAACAAAAACTTATCTGTATAAATCTGGGCCTCTCAAAGATCAGTAGTGTGCCCTCTGAGGTCTGGGCCATTAGCAGCTGCCTAGTTGGTCTAATGATAGCACCACCCCTGCATATATGGTCCCCAAAATAGTATTTTCATACTGAAAGTGGGGTTCATAGATTCAAAATTCTGTTCTATCATATAACAAACTCATTCTCTCTTCTCCCATTAGGAAAACAGGGTTAGTGACTAGATATACAGGAAAGTGTCTGAGAATAGGAAGTGTTGATCACTTTGCAGATTTAAAGTGTCAACTTCATATTTTATCATAAATAAATCAAAATTAACAAGCAGAAGCCTATGCAGAGCAGTCAGGACTGGTGAATTATGTTCAACATTAACCAGTGGGAAGGTGAGAATCATCTGGGCCTGAATAAAAACAACAGCAACCCAGACAACTATCTAGTTATTTGCCAGGAAGGCTCCTTCAGTTCCATGGAAATTCATCTTTAAATGAAACATCACCCTCAAAATGCTGAGAAGTAGGGCGTTTTAAATAGAAATGTGCTTATGTAAAGTCAGTTAAGGAGATATTTCCTTTGCACATGTAAACTCCATAAAACTTTGTATGATTCCTTGAAAACTAGTGCCTTAAATTTTCCTCCGATTCAGCTTTATAAAATGTGCAAAGTCCCTCAAGGCTTGGAGCAGGGTTTACACTCTTTAATTTATGACTGCTCTTATGATCCATTTTGGCAGCAAAAGAGCGGAACACAGTTTCCATTTCAGAATATGGACTCGTCCATACTTCTCCTTGTCCTGTGCCTAGAAAGCATGGATCTAAGTGCTTTTCTGCTTGTCTCTTGCTTCCTAGGCACAGGTCCAAGAGGCTTTGTGTTAGCCACACAGCTTTCCCCTGGAAAATATGCTGTTTACCACTGAATTGGAACAAACAGCAATCCTCAGAAAACCTGACTGCCGTATGTTCCAATCCAGATGCAAACTGCGGGTTTTCCTGGGGAAAAGAGGTAGGGCAAATGGAGGTGCAGACGAGCGCACTAAAATAAAGGACAAAAAAACCCACACAAAAACATTGTCATATAATTGCCAGAGCAAAAAACAAACAAATGAAAAGCACAGGGCCTGTTCTGTATTTGCTGAGTGGGAAGCAAGACCTTTTGCCAACCAGCTTTCCCCTGGTGCAGAATTGCAATTGCTACCTTTAAGTTAGTTTTGAAGGGTGACACATTGACACTTGGCCATTCAATGAGTCCTTAAATAGAACTGTATAGCTGAATTGAAATACTGCATACACATTTGATGCAGCCAGTGGTGGGACAGAGCTGTCTTCCTGTCACTGGTGGTGTTTGCAACTTACCAGGATAGGGTGGAGCAGCGGTGAGGTGCTCCCCCCCCCCCCCACTTTAATGGCTAGGTTAGGGAATGTAGAGCAGGTTGCACAGCGGACAGTTCTGTTGTCCGACATCACACTGCCACTCTGTGCCCCCAGCATCCATTGCCTAATACGACTAGCTCATTCTGCCCAATGGTAAAGCCTGTCCTTGTGACTAAGACCACAGCCATTACCTACTCATTTTACCCCAAAGAGAGCTAAAACCCAGCCTGCACACTTTTACTTTCTTTAGATTCAGACATGAAACAAGATCTTGACCAGCTCAAAGATAACAGAACCAGGGTTTCCAAAGTGCTATTTAGTTCAGCGCTCAGATGCAAGGCGTTCCAACCATCATTCAACCTAAGCAATTCAGATGAGCCACAGTGCACTAGAAACAGAGAGCAGGTGCACTGCAGAAAGTCCTGGCCCACAAAAATGAAAAAGAACAACAACCACAAAATAAACACTGAGGTTTGTCACTAATATGATCAACTTTCCACCACAAAATTTCCTTCCTGTTGCAAGTTTAGCAGCTCTGTATATGAGCAAAGACCATCTAGTGAAGGTCTGTACACACAACAAGGGAGCCGATGTTTGTCCACAGACAGTTTTTCTGGGCCATGTGGCCAGTATGACTAAGCCGCTTCTGGCGAAACCAGAGCAGCGCTCAGAAACCCAGTTTACCTTCCCGCCGGAGCGGTACCTATTTATCTACTTGCACTTTGACGTGCTTTCGAACTGTTAGGTTGGCAGGAGCTGGGACCAAGCAATGGGAGCTCACCCTGTCATGGGGATTCGAACCGCCGACCTTCCAATTGGCAAGCCCTAGGCTCGGTGGTTTAGACCACAGCACCACCTGCGTCATAGTAATAATAATAATAATAATAATAATAATAATAATAATAATAGCAGCAACTGCTTCCTCCACCACATCCTGACTCATCCTGGTCCACATATTGGATGAAACTTTTAACTGGAGTCTACATCTAGGAGTTAAACATGTGCAGGTTGAGTCTAGATTCTTACCTCTCAAAGTACATCCAAAGCATAGACATATTTCTGTGACCCATTGCAAAAGAAAACCATGTTTGGTGCAATTCCATGCCACTCACATTCTGCCTCTATCAAGCAATTTCTAGATGAATTTGGAAATAAAAAAAAATAAAAGATGGCAGCAGCTTTCTTTTTAGTTCTGATTCTTCAATCACACAAAATGATTTCTCCATCATCAAGAGAAAAAAAGGGGGTCAGCTTTGAGAAAACCCAGATAGGCAATCCCCCATGTTTTCAAAGAAACCTATGAAAATACAGTGTCTGAAAAACAGACAAACTACAGCCAAGAGTCTTGATTCTCTGCCATCAGTAATCTGAAAGGTCTGGACTACTAAATGCTAATAGGTATGGGAGTAAAGGTCAGAATAGGAGTGGAAAATCCTATGAAATGGGGTGCTTTCAAAGATCACTGCACTGTTCAGACCAGCCTCAGCTACAGAATGCTATGTCTCTTCAAACTCTGGTATTATGCTAGTGAAACCTGCAGTATGTAACAGGTACTGGGGCTTATGACAATTTACACTATGAACCACTTAAGTTCCAAGACCTTCTCTTATTCTATTTACTTCCCACTTTTGAAATTTCATCCTCTATTAGAGAAATCTTACACAAATAATGAAATCTAATCTATAGGAATATATTGATGTTACTTATATGTAATCCACACCCTAAATGTCCCAGGTGGTACACATAATAAACATGAAAACCAATAACAATACCCACTTAACTTTCAACTTACCAGTGTCTCCTGCCAAAGTACATTTTACCAATTGTAATAAGATCACGGGGGGGGGGGGGGAGGATCATTTGCTAGCAATCCAAGCTCTTTTTAGACATTGTAAGCAAACATACATATATTATCTGGAATTGGAATAAGATTTTTTAATTTGTAGAATGTTACCTCTAGCCAAGATAATATTAGTGGCAAGTAACATAAAATGTTAAACAAAGATCATCTGGTTTATCCAGGCTTGGCAAATAGTCATACATCTCCAAAACAAACTTGCAGAACGCCTGGCCTAGCATGATAGCTGCTGGCTTTTATTTTTATAGTCTGTTGCTAAAGCAGTGGTCGGCTAAAAATATATTCTGTCAAACAATGATATTGTATTCTCAAAGAAATACCCTATAAATACCCCTGATAGGTCATCCCTATTGGAGCGAGGAAAACGAAAAGAAATTCTGTTGATGAATATAGAAGGAATCTGTATAGACAAGGTTCTGAAATACAGAACTACAGACAGCAATATAGTTATAAGTGTTTGAGTAGAAATTATTTCTTCAAAGAATTCTTCACACCCAACACATCCTTGTACACCCAAAATTGGATCCATAAGATGGTTGCCACAATCCAATGCTGTTGTTTTTTGTATGGAGTTCTGATAAACATGGAGAGCTATAATGTTTATTTCAGTTGAACCCCAACTTCATTTATTTGAAATGAATAGAACAGCCTGGATCCACAAGTGTTCTGTGTGGATGTCTTTATCTAAATATTCATCAATACATCATTCAATTAAAAAAAAAACAACTTTTAGAATTTGTGTGTGAAGAGCCAAGGAATTACAGATCAGAGTCTCTTAATGGTTCACATGTGGAAAATTCATGTACATGGACTATATAGAAAACTGATAGCATCTGAAACAGCTCTTCACACTTGCAAAACCCCTCAGGTTAAAGATCAGAAGTAGATGCTTTTAATCTTCTCTTGTGGTTTGTAAATGAGAAGAGGAGGGAACCCAAGGCTCATGCAGGCTCATTCACGTAGCAGGAAACCATAATTTCATCAAGAAGACTAAACTTAGGAAACTGAGGTTTATTTAAATCAGGTTTCCCCAACATGGTGCCCTCCAGATGTTGTTGGACTACAACCATCATAAGCTACAGCCAACATGACCAGTGGTTAGAGATAAAAACTATGGTTTAGCAAGAACAAGTCAGGATAAAACTGTCCATGTAGCTTCGTTCATGCAGTTTGAAAGTATTCTCCCTATTATATCTAAACATTAAGGCCATAGAATCTTTTTTTAAGTTTTCTATTTTTCTCATCTTTTCTTCCTTCTGACTTTGTTCTCTTATAGACTAAGTAGTTGTTTCATCTTAGTATACTATAAAAAGACACATTGTAATGGGTATGCATTTTTTTATATCTTTGAATAAGTATAAATAAATAAGATCCTGTTAAAGTTCAAAGATGGCTCTCCTTGACAATTGCATCTCAAGACATTTATTGTGATAATAGGTTACGAGAATTCAACAGATCCTCCTTGATGATACCATGAACTTAAAATTTGTAAAACAAGAGGCCCAGTTTCATAGATACTTTCTCCACACAGATTGTTCTTTCCTGTCAAAGGATGATCATTCCCCCAGACCAAGGGTCAATCCCAACTGAATTCAAAGCCATTGAAAACCTTAACTTGTGAACAAAAACATTTCCTCTCAGAGCTTCAGTTTTATTCTTTTACCTCATTTGATGGAACATTGGCAAACGGTTTGATGATAGCAGCTAACGGAATTTGAGCCTGTTTCGCCAGATCTGAAGATGAAGGAAAGCAGTATGTGGTACATCGAATGAAGCGAGGGCTGGCATTACCTAGGACAATCAAAACAATGAGAAGATTTGATGAAGTAAAAAAAAATTAAAATAGCATGCTTAGGGCTAATTAAAAGCAACTTATAATTCTTATAATGAGACAGAAGTTCATCACATAACATTTTAGAGCAGGAAAAGGAGAGATTGCAGGGTGGGAAAGTTTCTCAAAACTGCTTCCTCAACTTTTTCCACCAATGCCACTTGTTTTGTGGTCTGAGCTGTAATAACTGCACTCCATGCTCCCTGGCTGATGTTTTAAATCCACAAGTTTCCAGAGTGAGAGCAGGAAGCATTATGGTCACTTGGCCTTGGCTTCATGCCAAAGCCATGTCATCACTTTGTGTTGCCAGGAAGCCAAATCAGAGAGGGGGCAATGCATCCTGCTCTCTCTGGAAAACTTGTGGATCAAAAAAGGTGTGCAGTCACGGCTGCTGGCAAGTTTGCATCACTTGCATCACCATCAATAACCTTCAGAAACTCACATCTCACAATAAGTATAGAGATTGAGGCTAAGCACTACTTAAATACAACATCTTGCTCCTTCCACTGAACTCCTTAGTAATTTCTTATAAACCTTTTGATTTTTATTACGTTCTATGAAAAAGAAAATCAGGATTGGTTATGATTTAACAGCTCAAAGCATTGTCAGTTTAATGATCAAACAGTAAACACAACAGTATCATCAAATTCCAGTCAATCCTAAACAAAGAAAATCCCAGTCAATCCTAAACAAAGAACCAACACAAACCCAGTCACTAAAAGTAATTTCAAGCAAAAAGGTTTATACAGCACCCCCCTTACATGCACCCCACTCATGCATGACCGCCTTTACATGTATTAAATACATAAATAGATTGGCCTCCCCTTGTTCGGGGCTGCTGCCCAGACAAGGGAATGTAGCCTTCAGTCAACGAGTGGTATGGGGCAAGAGGCGCTTTCTCCCCCCTCCACCACATCTTTCCACCCTCATCCTGAGGCCAGTATTGCTGGCTACCCTTCTCACCCCTTGCCCTCTGTGGCCAGGCAGGCTCAAAATAGGCCAGGCAGTGGCCCCGAGTGATTTCCAGGGTGCGCCCCCCAATCTCTCTTTCCTTCCCACACACCCTCCGTATTACAGTGGGGTGCTCCCCACTTTACAATATGTCACTTATGCACAGAGGGGCCTGGAACGTAACCTTCACATAAGTGGGGAGGCTGCCTGTAGACAGACGATGCTTAAAGTCAGCCTTGTCAAGGAAAATGAATTCCACAATTGTGACCATTCACTAAGAACCCATTTCTATATACAGTGGTACCTCAGGTTAAGTACTTAATTCGTTCCGGAGGTCCGTTCTTAACCTGAAACTGTTCTTAACCTGAAGCACCACTTTAGCTAATGGGGCCTTCTGATGCTGCTGCGCCGATTTCTGTTCTCATCCTGAAGCAAAGTTCTTAACCCGAGGTACTATTTCTGGGTTAGCGGAGTCTGTAACCTGAAGCGTATGTAACCTGAAGCGTATGTAACCTGAGGTACCACTGTATTGTTGCCCTGTCCACTTGACAAACAGAGGCAACCCGCCAAATATCTTCCTGGCCAATTTAAAAAGGCATCATAGAAATTAAACATGAACATTCCTATCAAAAGAGAAAGAGAAAGGGAAAGGGGGAGAGAATTCAATTTCTCATAGGAAATGAAGCCAAAAATGGTTTCCTATTTACCTTGATCTTGGATCACACAATCTGTAGTAACTAGAGGAGGAACTTGACCCCTGATGTTGGTAGCATAGATTTGACCTCCCCGGGACACTTTGTCATTTTCGATAACCTGGATCTTATGGATAAAATGTTTAAAATTGTAAGAAATGTGAGCTTTATAGTGGTTCAAGAATAAGGGCTTCTATATATACAGGACAATTTCTATATCCAGCATTTATGGACATAGATGAGGAACCTTTGGCCCTCCAGGTGTTGCTGAACTAACTCCCATAATCTCTGGCTATTGGTCATGCTTGCTAAGATTGATAGGAGATGGAGTTCAGGAACATCTGGCCGCGGCTCCAATCTGGTGGAACGCTCTGTCACAAGAGACTAGGGCCCTGCGGGACTTGACATCTTTCCGCAGGGCCTGCAAGACAGAGCTGTCCAACAGGCCTTTGGCCAGGGCGCAGCCTGACCCCCCTCCTCTGGCAATCTGCACAGAATTTTGCTTATTGGTTGCCATCAATTTGATTTTAATTAATTTTTATAATGAAATGTTTTTAGAATCGTTGGATTATTTTGATTGTTGTTAGCCACCCTGAGCCCAGCTTCAGCTGGGGAGGGTGGGATATAAATAAAATTTATTATTATTATTATTATTATTATTATTATTATTATTATTATTAGTTCCCTGCTTCTGATATAAGAGATAGGAATCCCAGGAGCCACACCCTTGTCTACTGAAATATATTGGGGGTGCTTTGCTCAGAGCTCCACACTTCTCAAGAGATTTGAGGATGTACCGGAACTCTGTGTGTGGACCAAAATTGAAAAACCATACACAATTAAACTTGTTTGGAATGGTAACAGAATGTGCCTTAACTGGATTCTCCCCCAGATTTTGCAGCTTGGTTCTTCTGGAAAGATTTCTGGATCAAAACTTGGAGCGAAAGGATTCAGCTGCATTCCGGAGGAGTGCCTCAGAATTTTTCTAGGAGGAAACTGAATGGGTAAAACTAAAATAACTATTATTCTGTTTTCCTCCTATTTGAGAAATTGTGCTATGGTCTCGATTACACTATTTCATCATTTCATCACACCGTTTGCATATTAAAAAATGGGGTGGGGGATATGCATAAGATTGTAGATTATAAACTGTCTGAATTAGAAATGATCATGTGGATCCTTTCTGAAACAGACTTTGATCTGCAACAATTTTGTTATTTGTTAAAGTGTCTAAAGACTTCATTGTTCTTTGGAGGAACCTACATTTCTGGGTTTTTACTGAGCCCTTTTCATTTACAAAGGTAAAATATAAATTATTTATGGACATTTGCTTGCTTTATACTGCTAAAATCCATTGAGAAAACATACAACTTGAACTTGAACCTTAGCCTGAGGAACTGGCTTAGCCACGAAAAGTTTCACATTTCAAAGCTACATCTTTAAACGCTAGATTAACCACAGTGGAAAGTATCCAACAAAATGCTTCCATTTTGTTGGAAGGATGCTTGTGCAATGGAACTTCTCTTCCCTCTCCTCTCCCTCTCCCTCTGCCCATTCCCACTCCCCTCAAACTCCAGAAGGTTGTAGGAATCCCAGAACCAATTTCAAGGGCGCATGGGCAGAGGAGAGGGAGGGGAACTTCATTTCACAGCCCAAAGTCCTAGAGCTAGCAGAAGCACTTCATTGGATGCCACCCAATATTCTGTTATGCCTTACTATAATGTGGAATTGCTTGAAAGCTCCCCATTTTCCCTCTCATGCTGTTGTTTTAGTCACATTTCCTACAAGAAGCTCTTACTCACCGGGCTTGGAATGGAATCAGGATCTAGTTTCTTCTGCTGTGGTCCAGCTAATTGTGCTGGACCTGATTGGAGCCCCCCTGGATAAGACAGCTGTGCACCTGCCATTGGAGGACCAAAATTTCCTGGAAAAGAAATAAAATAAAATAAAACAATTAGCCAAATTAAAGTTTTTGGGGGAGGGTGTTGTTTAATATATCCTGCCAGAAGCTTTACTTCCTAAGTGATACTTGTCCAAGTTCTATTTATTGAAGGAGTCTTTTGCTGGCTAGTTCAACACTGCCAGTTTGAAATTTCTACTCCAACCAAGGCCTGTGCATTGTCTTCTTTATATAAATGGAGTACACATATGAACAGGGGCCCAGCAGGAGAGTTTCAGGGGGCCAGATGTAAAAGAGAGAGGGGACGCTGCTTTCACACCTAACACTTTCCACCATTACTGTGTTGAGAATACTTGTTAACTGACCTTGTTGAAGCTCACAGGCAATTGTTGATGCAGCAGTGAGATTAGAGTTGGATGTCAAACTGGACACGCTGCTCTGGATATTTTTTAAGGACAAACTTAATTCCAACCTATAAATACACAACCCTATTGTGCTGTATTACATTTTCATATTATCTTTCCTCCAAGAAACTCACGGCGGCCCACATGGTTCACCACCGCCCAAGACATCTTCACAATAACCCTCTGAGGTAGGGTTTGGTTGCAAAATTATAGCTGAGCAGGGATTTGAACCTGAGGTCACCTTGGTCTCAGTCTGACACTCAGCCACTACATTAGCTCTCATTGCTATTTTGATATTGTGGGTGCTGGATTCTTCGTGTGTACTATTTAGTATAACATATGCAGCCTATCAGCCTTGGGCAATATTATGCCCCAAGCAGGAGCATTTCGGCTGGTCAGAGCCTAGCATTCTCTTCACACTTCTTCCTGTTTCTTTCTAGGCATTATGTTCTAAAGGTAGAAAGAAAAGGTTCATATGTTCGTATTGGATTCATTTGCTATTTCTGCCCAAGCAGTTGTGTGCTATCAGCTTTTAGCTTCTTCTTCAAACCTGCCCTGGTTAACTATTGGAATAAGCCGCAAGACACAAAAGAACAAACAGGTGTTTGTTATTAATCAAGGACACATTTATGTGGCAGAGAAAAATCTCCCTATACAGGGATGCCTCGTTCTTTCACAATGATCAAGAAATAGAACTAGCAATACACAGAGAGCTTTGAAAACTTGGCAAGCGATTTTGGTCTAGGATTCCTGCAATGTTCCAAAGTGGTTCAAGGTATAACACTGCCATAGTAACCCCGCAAGCCACAGGGGCAACCTACATGTTACACACAGTTCAATGTAATTTGACCCTAACTTTTCTATCTTAAAAGGAAAGAAAAAAGCCATCACTGGAGAATAGAATTAGGAGTGGAGAAAGAACGGGGGGGGGGGGGGACGACTACTTAAGTGCATTCCTGCTTGCAATTTTCCTCTCAAAAATGTTCCTCTCCAATTTGCTCCACAGACATGTGTGGTCAAAAGAGCTGCCATCAGAAGGTGAAGTTTGGAATTTAATGTTGAAGTGCAGGAAAACTGCACTTAGGGCACTTCCAGGGTGCTCACCGCTCATCCTTTCTTCAGTTCCTAATCAAACTGAAGCAACACTTTGGGCACTTCCAGATACCGTATTTTTCGCCCTATGGGACGCACCGGCCATAGGACGCACCTAGTTTTCAGGGGGGGGGGGAATCAAGGAAAAAAATATGATCCCCCCCCCCCCGCAGCTCTGGGAGCAGCGGACAGGCTGCACACAGCCTGTGCGCTACTCCAAGACCTTCTTCCTGCTTTTGCGGGAGGTGGCGTAATTCCCCCACCTCCCGCAAAAGCCCACAGGAGCCGCGCGCGACTCCTGCGGGCTTTTCGACCAGAAGGGAGAAGGGACTGAAACGGCCAGTCAGTCCCTTCTCCCTCCTTGGGGAAAAGCCCCCAAGAGCGGCACACTCTTTAAAGGCTGCGCGGCTCCTATGGGCTTTTCTACGAGGTGGGGGAATTCCCCCACCTCCTAGAAAAGCCAGCAGAAGCTACACAGCCGCTTTAAAGAGCGCCCGGCTTTTGCCTGCTTTTGCAGGAGGTGAGAGAATTCCCCCATCTTCCGCAGAAGCCCACAGGAGGGAGAAGGGACGGACTCCGCCAGTCCGTCCCTTCTCCCTCCTTGGGGAAAAGCCTGCTTTCCCCACCGCCAGCCTCCAAGCCGGGTTGGAGAGTAGCAGGAAGGCTTCGCGTGCCTTCCCACTGCCCCCCATCCTCTGGGGCTGGCCATGGGGGAAGCGCTGCTTTCCCCACCGCCAGCCTCCAAGCCGGGTTGGAGAGTAGCAGGAAGGCTTCACGTGCCTTCCCACTGCCCCCCATCCTCTGGGGCTGGCCATGGGGGAAGCGCTGCTTTCCCCACCGCCAGCCTCCAAGCCGGGTTGGAGAGTAGCAGGAAGGCTTCGCGCACCTTCCCACTGCCCCCATCCTCTGGGGCTGGCCATGGGGGAAGCGCTGCTTTCCCCACCGCCAGCCTCCAAGCCGGGTTGGAGAGTAGCAGGAAGGCTTCGCGCACCTTCCCACTGCCCCCATCCTCTGGGGCTGGCCATGGGGGAAGCGCTGCTTTCCCCCACCGCCAGCCTCAAAGAGCAGACTCTCCTGGCTTCAGCAGAAGCAACGCGAAGCCTCCGGAGCGCAGGCTTCAGAGGCTTCGCGTTGCTATCACTGAAGCCAAGGAGCCTGCATTCACCCCATAAGACGCACACACATTTCCCCTTCATTTTTGGAGGGGGAAAAGTGTGTCTTATAGGGCGAAAAATACGGTACCCAGATTGCTGAGCATTCGTTCTGATTTGCTTGCAGGGAGGTTAGACGACATTACATCAAAGCAAGCACAGCCCCACACTTTCCATTGTATTTTCCCCATCTCTTTCCTTCTTCCAAAAGTCTGATCTTCTAAGGCATTGGGTTTTTTGCACAAGAACTTCAACTGTGCAACCTGAATTAGAATTGAATCCCACCTGAAAATAGTGGCAAATCATGCTTCTAGTTCCTTCTCTCTCCACTCCCATCCCTCTGGATTCAAAGCAGATGTTGCAACCTGGCAGTCTTATGTAAACTAGGTAGCTGCACTTACCATACTGGGGAGGAAACCCAGGGCCTGTGGGTTGGCTTGTGAGTTGTGGTGGCAAATTGGTGTTCGGTGGGTTTGAGCCAGGGATCCCCTCCTGTCTGGCCATTGAAGGTGGAGCGCAGTGACCGGTCAAATTATTTGCTGGTGAAGAAGAAATCTGAAGACCAGACGACAAGGCCATTTGATGTGGTTGAGGTGGTGGAGCTTGCAAAGGTGATGGGAGGCCAGAAGGCATGCAAGGAGGTGTGTTTGGACCTGAACAAGAGTATCACCATTATGCATTCATTTGAAAAAACCCTTTAGAATAATAATCACAGTGGAATGCAGGTATGTCTTAAGACACCTGCTGTTGTAGATCTTTACATTCATTTTAAATGGAATTAAATAATATAAATGATATTCATATCAAACCAATTGCTCTTCTTTAAAATCTTAAAATTGAAACATAATTATAGAAATAACTTTGAATATTAGAAATATTAACTTTAAATATTCACTGTAATACTTTCACAACTGAATCTGTTCTATACTAAAAACAAGTCTTCATTTGGGTGCTTAAATCTTATGAGAACAATGGATTGTGAAGGCTGCAAATGTATCAAGCATCTGTTTTACTGCCAGTACAAAGTATATTGTAAACTGTTTGGCATTTTGTTAAAACAGTTTAAGGAGGAGTTTCTCCTCCCCTCCTTTAAAACAGAAACATTTTATTATTGGGACCAATTTATTTGCTGGATCTTATATATGTCCTATATATATATCCTATATATGTCCACCTGGACACTTCAATCTGTGGAACTGGCACTGTTATGGGTGCCACACAATAAACATTGTAATACATTGTAATACATATTGTAAGAAATCCATATTTTAGTGTTGCAGTACCTATTGACATCAGACATGCACCTTTGCTGTATTATTTTTGGTGCTTGGTTAAAACATTTTTGCTTAGGCAAACCTACCCCACCATGTAACAATTACCTGTAGCTCTTTTTGGCTACTGTTGATTTTAATAATTTTTGAATGCTTTTAAATAGTTGGTTTTATTGAGAATTTTACTGCTTTCTTTTATCTTTTTGTAAACTGCTTGACAGGTTTTCTCATAATCAAGTAGTATATAAATTTTGCTAGATAATTTCTTTTAAAAATAGTTGTGTGAAAGGTGAATTATATATGCACTCATGCTGGAGCCTATGATTGTGGTTCGAGGACCCGATCCCCGCAAAGTGGAATGAAAACACAAGGACACGTGATATAAGGTTAATGGGCAAGAAAAGGCCACAACTTTATTGATTACAGCAAGTGAAAAGGTATTGGTTTAGGCATTGGATTACGTCAGCTGACTCCACCCTCTCAGAGAGGGGTGAGTCTAAAACAAGGGGGTTTATTCACCAGTAGGTAGAGCCTGTTGATGCTAATCCAACTATAAGCTCTCCCCTGATGTCACCGAGGGTCGTGCCATGACCTCCTGCCACGCAGGCATCAGACAGAATACACGACCGCCGGATTCCTTTAACGGAATACCCCAAAATTGAAGGCATAGGCAATGGCCACACCTAGCCCTTCGACACCACAACATATTATTCCAATGCCTAACCTACCCACCAATACCACGAAAGTGTGACGATTGCTATGAGGTAGGCGAAAAAACCAAAAAGCCTAATGCCAAATGGAAAAATTCCTACCAGGCCCCCCGAACAACCAGGACGACCAACCTAAGGTCCATAGCAAGGCCAAAAGAAAATGAGACCCTGAGCTCTAAGGGAGTGGAGGGTGGGTGACTCGTGATGGGACGATGAAGAGTGAGGCTGGGAGGCTGGCTCTGCAGCAATTTAGGCTGCTGTACACGCCCCCTCGAAGGCACCTGGTTGGGTGCCTGCCCGTGGGCGTGGGTGCCAGCCAGGTGAGTGGGAGGCAGGGGGCTAACGCCCCCTGCTTGAGGCGGATACCGGCTCCCACCCACAACCACTCCCCTCTCTTGCAGGAGGAGAGTCTTTCCTTTGAATATACAAAAACCACCAGGAGGTCCCTAATATCAAAGCTTTTTCCATCCCATTCAAAAAAGAGAGCAAATATAAATACATGAGTTGAATTAAGCTCTTTGTGGAAATAAATAGAAAAGCCTGACCCATGTGTGCACTGTGGCTTGTATAATATTCAGGGGAACCTCTGGACTGGGGTGTGTTTATGTGAATCTTTGACCTGCCAAGGCATCAAATTTGGCCCATGAGGTCATTATTTAAAAACCACATCCACCTGCAAATCAACTCACATCATTTCTATGTGGGGCAATGTCAGCTGATCGGTGGGGCGGGATAGGAGTATGGCAGCTCCCCTGCTGGGAACTAGTCCATGCAGGATTTAACCGCCACTCAGCAGCTGATATCCTGCTAAGTTTTCCTGTGTGTGGCAGTTCACTTCCTGCTCGATTTGGCCATGCACACATGTTCCCTTGCTGGGGACAAAGGGCAGTGCAGGGTTGTTTGAAAGTCCCTATTGCTTTGTGCTGCGTTTTGAAGACCCAACAGTCAGGGCTTCAAAGTGCAGCATCACCTGACATCAAATGACTGACAAGTGAGGGGAAAAATAAGGATCTGGCCACTAGCCAGGAAAAGTTCCCTATCCCTTTTCCAAGAGACCATGTTGGACAATATACTTGAAAAAGGAAACATATTTTCCAGCTGAAACATACAGAAAGTTTACAAATGCTGAACTCTCCAGTTATTATTATTTTAGTAAAACAGCCAGTCTACAAAGCTTTTTTTAAAAAAAATAATACATTTTTTAAAGAGCTGCCAGTTTAAAAGCATAAACATGATGTTCAAAGTCATGATCCTTTTATATCCCAGTACTATGGTTAACATGCTAAAACCTGGAGAACTCCAACAAGATTTAGAACAGTCCCATTAGAATTCAATCTTTCTTATCAAAATCTTCCAGTAGATTTAGACCTCTTGAACTTGTGAGCATTTGTTTTCTCTGGAACCAACCCAAGCTAAAATAAAAATGCATGTGATCTCTCAGAAGCTTTTATGGAAGACTATGTAGTCCTTACCATAATTATTTATTTGCATGTTGCCAAGTTGATTGGCCAGCTGTGCAGAAGAAGGGGCTGGACTGTTTGGATAGGAGGACGGGGATGGATGGCTGTACGGGGGGAAGGAAGGTGCAGAAGGTGGAAACCTGAAGAGAAAAAGAAGTGTTACCAAAAAAACACCAAACAGCTGACAATGTAATATCCACTCCACAAACAACTCCTAGAATTCAAAGTCTAAACAACATGCTTTGTAAACCTATGGAAGAAAACCCAGGCAAGCCTCAGGATCACAGGATACTCCTCCTTTCCCTCTACTCAAAACAAAATAAAAAAATTCCTTCCAGTAGCACCTTAAAGACCAACTAAGTTAGTTCTTGGTATGAGCTTTCGTGTGCATGCACACTTCTTCAGATACACAGATGCACACGAAAGCTCATACCAAGAACTAACTTAGTTGGTCTTTAAGGTGCTACTGGAAGGAATTTTTTTATTTAATTTTTTTATTTTTTATTTTTTATTTTTTATTATTTTGTTTTGACTATGGCAGACCAACATAGCTACCTATCTGTAACTGTCCCTCTACTGTACTTCTCCAGAGCAGCCACAAGGAGTTCAGAAATGTTTACTTCACTCCTTCACTATCCAGTTTTGTGTTTTCCAGACCAGACAAAATGCATAATTAATTATGGTATATTTTCATTTGTAATTATTATTATTATTAAATCACCTTACACACACACACACATTTGAATTTGTTCAGAGATAGAAAACAACACCAACTCAAAAATGATTAACATGCAGACAAACCTAAGCACTAGGGCTTGCATTAATAACCTGTGGTTTTGATAAAATGTAGCATTACTAATTCTTGCCCGGCACATTCAGATGCTAGGGTAGAAGAAACAAAGAGAACTGAAATAGGACTAAACCTCATCTTATGGCTCATGGACCTTCTGCTTTGATCTTTTAAAATCAGGCATGGAGGTCAAAGGCTATTCTCTGCCCATAGAATACACTCCATATTGTAACTGCACTAAACATATGGATCAAATTAGGCTCTGGACTTTAATCTAAACAACTGCTTGATCCAGGAAGAAAGAGTCGGGCTTTTCCCCTTGATTAATCTGATTTATACAGACGTTTCTTAATAAGCATTCCAGTGAACAGCACTTAAAAGTAGTGCTTTATTTGTTTGAAAGGAAGCACTAAGTTCTATCCATAGAGTATGCCACCTACACAAATGTTTAAGGAATGAAGAAGAAGAAGAAGAAGAGTTTGGATTTGATAGCCCGCCTTTCACTCCCTTTAAGGAGTCTCAAAGCGGCTAACATTCTCCTTTCCCTTCCTCCCCCACAACAAACACTCTGTGAGGTAAGTGGGGCTGAGAGACTTCAAAGAAGTGTGACTAGCCCAAGGTCACCCAGCAGCTGCATGTGGAGGAGCGGAGACTCGAACCCGGTTCCCCAGATTACAAGACTACCGCTCTTAACCACTACACCACACTGGCACTGAAAGGACTCTACAGGATGTGCAGTAATGAAGTTAGGATTTGAGTGCAAAGGACTGTGGCTTCATCAACAGCACAAACCAAACTGGCAATAGACCTTAGTGCTCCAGGAATGGGATGCTTTTGCTACACACACACATATCTGGGAGTAAATCTAATGGAACTCAGTGGCACTTCTGAGTAGAAATGTACAATAGTTATTATTTATAATTTATTTTCTCCGAGGAGCTCAAGGAGACATACATAGTTCTTTCCCACCCCCCATCATCTCATTTAATCCCCACAACAACCCTGTGAGTCAGTCGAAACAAAATAAAAAAATTCCTTCCAGTAGCACCTTAGAGACCAACTAAGTTTGTTATTGGTATGAACTTTCATGTGCATGCACACTTCTTCAGATACTATGCATGCACACGAAAGCTCATACCAATAACAAACTTAGTTGGTCTCTAAGGTGCTACTGGAAGGAATTTTTTTATTTTGTTTCGACTATGGCAGACCAACACGGCTACCTACCTGTAACTAGAACCTGTGAGGTAGGTTAGGCTGAAAGGCAGTGACTGGCCCAGGGTCACCCAGTGAGCTTCATGGCTGAGTGTGGATTTGAACCCTGGTACCCCAGGTTCAAATCCACACTCAGCCATGAAGCTCACTAGGTGACCCTGGGCCAGTCACTGCCTTTCAGCCTAACTGCGATGAGGTGAGCTCCCGTTGCTCGGTCCCTGCTCCTGCCAACCTAGCAGTTCGAAAGCATGTCAACGTGCAAGTAGATAAATAGGTACCACTCCGGTGGGAAGGTAAACGGTGTTTCCGTGTGCTGCTCTGGTTCGCCAGAAGCAGCTTAGTCATGCTGGCCACATGACCCGGAAGCTGTACGCCGGCTCCCTCGGCCAATAAAGCGAGATGAGCGCTGCAACCCCAGAGTCGGCCACGACTGAACCTAATAGTCAGGGGTCCCTTTACCTTTACCTTTACCCCAGATCCTAATCCTAGTCTGACACTAACCACTACACCAAACTGGCTTTGGCTTGCCCTTCAGCATATATCTGGGAATGTAGGATATGGTTATAGTCTAGCCCTGTGAAGGCATCCTACTTCTGTGTTTCATCAACATGTGAAGAGGGAGAGCAATGATGCACATGATAGCTCCACTGCCACATCACCGATAATCATTATCATCCATCTGTTGGAGGAACAGCTTTTGCAATGGGAGCCTTTTCTACTCATGTACATTCCACATGCAATGTCAAAACCTACATGGTACAGGGAACCTATGTGAATAGGAAAGATTCCCCAATGCAGAAGTTATCCCTCCAACTCATGGAAAGCAATCAGAATGAAGATGAAAGCTGAAGCAAGAGCTGTCTAATTGCTCTCTCCACACATGTGGGGATTAAACACAGGCGTAAAATGCCCAGAGAGTGAGACTATTCTGTACACTATATACTGTATTTGATGGGAAGAAATAATTGAGATAAGTGCTAGCCACTACCTGAGTTCTGCTAATGGACCCAGAATATTATTTTACTCAGTTTTGGTATGGATTAGTGCTATGACAAAAAAGCTCTGGACAAGTTTAAAACTGCTTTCAATGGTATGTGCAGTAGATATTTGAGCAGATAAACAGAAATTCTAAGCATAAATACATTTATTGCTTTGCTTTAAAAAAATAAAAATCACCTCTGTGATTGTTGTGCTGTAGCGCTGGGCCCATTCTGGATATTGGTTTGGTTAAACTGGTGAGCACTAGGAGATGGTGAACCAATGGGAGCAGCGGACCCGAAAGGCACATTAGGTTTCAACATAGCTAAAGTAAAACACAGGCATGAACATAGTGGATAACGATAGAAAATCACTGCATAAATGAGGTGCACATTACCAGCAGTTAAAGCAAAATAAGTATGGAATTCATTTATGGACCTCAAAAAAAGGAAGTCTAAACTGCTCAGGAAGTTATATTATGCTCTAGTATTTACTGTAAATTCTAGATAGCAGATCACTCACAGAATATGAACAGTCTACATAATACCAAGACCAAGCATTTTTCATTGCTCATGGTCTTCCCATTGTAATACCTTATTAAACCAGCAACTTTTCTTTTCACTAATAGTGCAAAATAAATATAAACAAGTACAGTGGTACCTTAGTTGTCAAATGGCTTGGCTCCCAAACAAATCAGCTCCAGAACGCCGCAAACCTGAAAGTGAGCGTTCTGGTTTGTGAACATTTTTCGGGAGCTGAACGTCTGATGTGGCTTCCGCAGCTTCCTATTGTGTGCAGGAAGCTCCTGCAGTCATTCAGAAGCTGCGCCTTGATTTTCAAATGGTTCCAGGAGTCGAACGGACTCCTGGAACAGATTAAGTTCAACAACCAAGGTACCACTGAACAGTAATGTAATGATATGGATAATGACATAACATGCACTAGCATAGTGGAGACATCAACCTCTATATGCCTTGATGTTACTTTACCTGATTGAGATGCAGAAGAAGATGAGTTTACATCACCATAGTGTCCATACATATGTGAAGAAGCAGGTTGCCCCAAACCAACAGAGAATCCTCCCATTCCTGGCTGGGGCTGAGAATATGGAGGTGTTGCAACATATCCTTGCTGATTCATTTTAGCAGTGATTTATTTCTGATGGAAAACCTGTCATAGAAATTAGAATAAGTAATAAAATCAGCAATACTTCACTGATACATAGTGCAGGTAAAGCACAGAATGAGCTTTATGACCCAAAAGCAATGTTACAAGGCAAGAGGATAGCATCCTACTTATTAGTTCGCTGGCATAATGGCTACCAGATTATTTATTTGATCTGGACAAAACGCACAAACGTTCTGTTGTAGCAAAGGCACTGATACAAACACTTTAAAAAAAATCAGCTAGAATAGGTGGATAACATTAATCACAGACTAAACCACTGTCACTTGTTGCAAAAACAACCAGGTTTTGCCCCCAGTGGTTGTCTGGTAGGACGGCCCAATTTCCTGATTTGTAGGAAAAAATAGGTATGACTGCGGATGATTCCAAACATATTTTGACAACCCATATGGTTTTGACACGATAATATTATCTTTAGCACCTGAAAATATTATACAGATGACTTTCCAGACAGATCCAACCACTGGGTAGAAAGGGCCATTGCCTTTCCAGCTCCATGGAAAATGCAAACAGGAAAGCAGATACCAGTAGGCAGTGGTGGATGATGCCCATTGGGGCTGAAAGGACAGGAGACAAGAGAGCCTAAGAGATGGTGGAGCCAAAACCAATGACAGGTGGAGACTCCCCATGACTGGTTGTATGTAAGAAGACAGGTTAGTGGGGCATTACCCCATCCACACTAATGGGCCACCCTCTACTCACAGTAGGCACACCAAGCTTCCCCTACTTTGCACTTTTTGGTATTTCCATTGCACATTCTGAACCAAAAGCTATCCTTTTCACAAGTAAAACAAAATCTAGTGATTGACCTTGCCAGGGGCACTTTATTAAGTGGGTCCAGCCCTGCTTACATTTTGTTGGAATTTGTGACACATGTGCATGGCACACACAGATTTTTCTAAGTATTTGCTCTAAAATGAGGCCAGTTTCCATAGTCACTGAGCACACAGTAGCCCCTGATATTCCTCACTCAGGTCATTTTTCCTGCCTTTGGCACCTTCATTTACACACTGCTGCAAAATCTGTCTTTTCAAACAGTTGCCACCACAAGATGCAAAAGGCATGATCACATCCATGGCAGTTGCTTCACACAACTAAGTGGTCATCGGTAGGTAACCAACACACACAGAGAGACAGAGTTCAAGAGCCACACACCAACAGTCATGAGATCTGGCCCATAACTGGGAACTGTGGCAGCCAATAATTATTATGTATACTGTGTTTTGTGTTTTGACTGGGAGTTGGAGACTAGTTTGTGGTAGTCTCAAACTAGTCTCCAACTCCCAGTCTCAAACTCCCAGTCAAAACACACAAAAACCCAACCATATCAGGAGTTATATAGTCCTGCAAGTGTAATCCAGACCTGTTTTTCCAGTTGTGTAACTCAGGCGGTAACTTCTTGAGGGCTGCAATGGTTTGCCCCTTTACTTTATTTATTGCATTTATTTCCCACCTTTTCTCCCACGAGCCCAAGGCGGTGTACACACACTTCCCATTTCCATTTTATCTCCTCAACAACCCTGTGAGGTAGGCTAGGCTGAGAGTGTGTGACTGGCCCAAATTCACCAAGTGTGTTTCATGTCTGAGTGAGGATTTGAACCCTGGTCTCCCAAGTCCTAGTCCAGCACTCTAACCACTACTCACACTGGCACTCGGTTAAGCCCTACTGAGCATGACAAGGCTTACTTTTGACCGCGTACACGATGCCTTTAAAGCACATTCGAAGCACATTTGTTCCTTCAAAAGATTCTGGGCACTGAAGTTCATCCCTCACAGAGCTACAGTTCCTGGCAACCCTTAACAAACAATGCTAACAAACAATTATTTGAGGGAAAGAAGGTGCTTTAAAGGTATGGTGTGTATACAGCATATTGAGTAAATGCAGATGGGGTCATGCTGTGTGACTCAGTAAACATGACAGAGTACATTACAATGGTGGTTACAGTGACAGAAAGCAGTAATGATGACAAATGTGACCTAATGGTTCAAGCCTATGCAAGTTTACTCAGAAGCAAGTCCTACAGATTTCAATGAGGCTACAGAAGAACTGCAGCCAAAGAAATCACCTGCCCAATAACATCTCCTACTTATGTTTTTGCTCTTCAGAGCGAAACTAGAAGTACAGAGGGGAAATTCCATATAAAAAAGTAAGCCTGATGACGTGGCATTAGAAAAAAACTGTACCAGAGTTGAAATTATCACTTTCAGTCCCTATAACTACAGCCATTATCTACTTCCAACTAATCTGTACATTAGACAAGATAAAAATTAAGGTAGCAAGATCACGCAGGCCTAGCTACCATATTCAATTGCCATTTGGCGGGATTGAGTATCTCTCTGTGTGTGGAATCAACATGGGTGTATTTGGGGTGCACACATCTTGTAATAATTCAATGTGCTGAAAGAGTATATCAACTTTTTTGGAAGAAATATTACCTATATTATATATATGCAGAAACACCACTAATACAAAGTGTTAGGGTGGAACCGCATTAAAAAATGATTTATATCTGCTCTGCTTTTAAAAAAAACAAACTCTTCTGTGGATAGTGTGTGTGTGGATATATGCTTATGCTGCTAACTTTCAGGTGTGCATAAGGAAAGGTATCAACAAATCTTTACCAAATTCAATGGAGATGAATATTAATATAGGATGCACGGCGAGAGTGTTACTTTATCAATGTTATCATTCTGGATTATGAATGCTAATGTGGAGGTCTGGTCTGCAACGTACACTACTTTTCCCCTGGTTGAAATATTTGTTTTGTTTTGTCTATATTGAATGTTTCTATTAACTGAACAAATTCCAGTTAAAAAAATTCCCAAGCCTCTCAAGTTTCATGCATATATAAAATTGCAAATCCTTTCCTGGAAACTTTTTAATCTACAAGTTTTAGAAAATGAAATAGGAAAGAAAGCACATAGGCACATCAGGTTTCTCCCAGTGCGAGTGTGTTTTCCCTCCTTCTGGTTAGACTGAAACGTGGCAGTCTAAGCCCTGGTCACTTCAGCAAGTTTAGTTAGCAGCCAGTATTAAAGCACCTACACTACATTTTCATTGTCAATATAAAGAATGAAGTTCAGGGCAATCGTTGTAGGACTTAGTAATGCTCTTAGCTTTGATAGTATCTAAAGGAAACAACTTCCTGCACAGTTCAGTAGGAGGGAAAGACAGTGTGCCACGTCAGACTTCCTATGCACAACTAAATAGACTCTAAACTCTTAGAAATACAAACATAGTACTGCTGACTTAGTGGCCTATATCCACTTCCAAACACATTACAGATAATGTAGGTGGTTTAATAAACCACACCCTTTCTCCCAAAACAAATACGATACAAAGTACAAGAAAAACCCTATTTTGCAAAGTACATCAGATTTCAGTACAATTAACCCATTCCTCATAATCAGAAAGGGCACACAAATAGTACTAAAACCATATACCATATTTTTTGCTCTATAAGACTCACTTTTTCCCTCCTAAGTAAGGGGAAATGTGTGTGTGTCTTATGGAGCGAATGCAGGCTGCACAGCTATCCCAGAAGCCAGAACAGCAAGAGGGATTGCTGCTTTCACTGCACAGCGATCCCTCTTGCTGTTCTGGCTTCTGAGATTCAGAATATTTTTTTTCTTGTTTTCCTCCTCCAAAAACTAGGTGCGTCTTATAGAGTGAAAATACGGTATTTGGTTTTGGCCACTTGAGATAGGAACCTTAGGAAGTTGCCTTATGTGGGGTAGGCCATTGGCTTAGTAATGTCTACACTGACTGGCAGTGGCTCTCCAAGGGTTTCAGACGGGGAACATTCCCTACTGGAGGTGGCAAAGATTGAACTTGGGACCTTCTGCACGCAAAGCAGATGCTCCACCATCGAGTTACTGCCCTTCCCTAAAGAGACAGAAGTTCCCTATTCCAAGGTGTCCAAAAACATGTGTCACAAACTCTTTCTACACCTATATAATTTGTTGGGCCAACCGAAAGTACTCTTTGCCATTTCATCTACCTCCAGGATAAAGTTATTAGGGATTCTAGTCCTACCAGTGCGGTTGTATGATTGGACTCAGGCAGACTTCCCAAAGTCATGCTGAAATAGGTGACTGACTGCAAACCATAGAAGGAACTAGTCACGCTTAGGCCAGGTTTAGATATCACAGCTAAATCACCTTGTGATCTGGCCCATACCTGGAGCTTGGATACTTCCATCTTCCTCTCCTTGTGCACCCCAGTTCCCTCGCCTACTCCTCATTTTCTTCCACATCCAAATCAAGCAAAATATGGTTACCGCCAAAAACAGATGATCACAAAACTGTTTTAGAAACCCAGTTCAAGCCATGGTTTTGTGGCAATTCTGGTATTGTAGTAAACTATAGCTTGCAGTAACTACTTTGGCTGATTTGGACATCACAGCAAACTGTAAGTACTGCCAACCAGGAAGTGAAGGATAGAGTGGGGCTTTGTGAGTCCAAAGCATGGCCCAAATGACAGATCTTTGGTTTAGCAGTGACATCTGACCCATGTCATGATTTTCCACAAACACACTTAGGAAGAGCCTTCTTTCATAAGCATATCACACATGTTGTATAGGCTGGAATGGTGAGCAAGGAGGAAGGAAGATCTAAAAATCAACAAAAATGATTAACAAAGGTTATATCAACAAACCACTCGGCCATGAAGCTCACTGGGTGACCTTGGGCCAGTCACCATCTCTTAGTCTAGCCTACCTCACAGGGTTGTTGTGAGGATGAAATGAAAAGGAGGAGAACCACGTGCACCATCTTGAGATCCTTGAAAAATTAAGGTGGCAAATAAATGTAATAAGGAATAATAATAAATAATAAATGCTACAACTGTTTGGGATAGCTCCGTAGGTAGAGCATGAGACTCTATCTCAGGGTTGTGGGTTCAAGTCCCATGTTGAGCAAAAGATTCTTGCATTGCCTGGGGTTGGGCTAGATGACCCTTGTGGTCCCTTCCAACTCTATGATTCTCCTCCTCTTCTTATGCCAGAAGAATTAATCCAAAGGTTATACTAGAAGTAAATCCAAAGGAGATTGTTGGGGACAGTGGCAGTTTCTGAAATTCACATCAGTTTCCCATGATCAACAAGTGAGATGTTTTGTAGTTGTGTTGTATCCTACAATGATTGGTGCATGCTGAAGGTGAAGTAGTTGTGCAATCTCTTTCCAGTGCCCCTAGTATTTAAGATGCTTACCAAAAGACAACACAACCCATCATAAAGAGTGTCACTGGGCAACCCAAGATTATAAAAAGGAAGGGAAGAAGCATGCAACTTTTACGGTGATTAGGCTGATTTGTCCAACCCTGATGCGCATGGCAAGAAATCTCCCAATATGCCAAGGTGCCAACATCACACTTTTGACTCATCACACACAGAAAATCTTGCGCCCACCTAAACAGCCCGGATGCATTCTGTCAAAATTCAACACCTATACAATCAACTCTAGAAAAACCACGGAAGCCTTGCAATATTAGGTGCTAGTTAGACAGGTGGTGTGTGTATTTTTTAAGCACCTTAGCATTTTACTAATGGAGGCAACTTTCTAAAAAAAAAGTTAAGCACATTTAAAACTGTCCGTAAGGATACAGCAAATCCCTAAACCAAAACCTTCCCGAATCTCAAAGAAGAGCTGAACACTCCTGCAATTTACATCGATTTATGCCAGTCCCTAGAAGACTGGAGGTGCCTCCTTGGTGCTGCTCAGATCCTGCGTCTGGCGACCACCCCCCGCAACTGCACCCAACTTGCTGTGGGAGAAGGATAAACTCTTCCCAGTCCCCTCTCGTGCTGGGACACCCCTCTCCTCCTCCCCATAGAACTCCCCCTATGCCAAATCTACAAAATTCGTGGCTCATCCTGGGACCCTTCCAGCCGTTGTGCTGCTCCTTCTTTTGGGATGCTCCCCTCCCTCCTGCTCCCTGGAGGACAGGAGCTCCACTCACTGAGCAAAACATCCAGGATACGCCCCCCCCCCATCGCAGGACGCTCGCCTCCCCCCCCCCCACCTGGGCACAGGTGGCCCCCTCACCTGGCCAGTCTCCCGCGCTCCCGTCCGCCCTTCTCGCCGCGCGGAGGGTCCGCGGGTCGCGCCGTTCCAAGCGGGTCCAGCAGGCGCTTGTCAGAGGGAGGGAGAGCGTGGCAGCCGGCTCCAGGCTCCCGCCTCTCCCGCTCGCTCGCTCGCTCGCTCGCTCTCCCCGCCCGGGAGCGCTCAGTGAACTGCCACGTCAAACAGGGCTCGCGGGAGCGCGCGGCGAGGCCCCAGCTGGCCCGGAGGAGAGCGCGCGCCGCCGCCGCCGAGCGTCAGAGAAGCAGCGCATCATTGGCGAAAGTGGGAGAAGAGTCGAGCATGCGCGGTGCCTCTGGCGAAGCCTTTTGCCCTGGCGCGCTCTTCCAGTCGTTGCTCCCAAAGAGGAAGGAAGAATTGATGAACGGGGGGGAAGGCAGAACTGCTAAAGGGGAGGATCGGGGTTCTTAAGGAAGCGGGGACGGAATGGAAGAATCGCATAAGCTTCATTCATCATCATCAAACCTTTTATTGGCATCACATACAAACATCCATAACATAACAGTACAGAGTTACCGCTTCCCCCGTGGCACAAAACATTTACCAAAAAAAAAAAAAGAAAAAAAAGAAGAAAAAAAAAGGAGAGGCAGAGCAGACTATTGTCACAGTAAGCTTTATTAGAAAGCTTTCCTTGAGGGACAATACATGCCTGAAGGGTAGCACAGCAGCTATTATTATTGAAACGAAATAAAAAAATTCCTTCCAGTAGCACCTTAGAGACCAACTAAGTTTGTTCTGGGTATGAGCTTTCATGTGCATGCACACTTCTTCAGATACCATGCATGCACACGAAAGCTCATACCAATTACAAACTTAGTTGGTGCTACTGGAAGGATTTTTTTTATTATTATTTTGTTTCAACTACGGCAGACCAACACGGCTACCCACATGCAACTATTATTATTATTATTATTCCCCACCCATGTAGCTGGGTTGCCCCAGCCCAAAATAAGAGAAGCTCATGGCTTCTCAAAGATTACTGTTGTCACCACTGTCTGCTGTTGTGACTTTTAACAGTGCTTGTTTTGCATGCATTTGTCACTCCACCTATAGAGAAAGTTTGCAGCGTTCAGGACATTTTAGTTCAGAGAAGAGGTGGCACGACAGAAGTTTATAAAATGGAGAAAGTGGATAGGGATCACTCTCTAATGCTAGTACTTGTGGGCATCCAATGAAGGTGAATTCTTGGAGGATTCAGAACACAGAAAGAGGAAGTACTTTTTTTACATAGCTTGAACTATGGAACTTGTTCCCACAGGAGGCAGTGATGTCCACCAAGTGGATGGCTTCAAAAGAGGGTTGGACAAATTCATGGAGGAGAGAGCTATGGATGGCTGCTTGCCATGATGGCTATGCTCTGCCAGCCATAGTTGGAGGAAGCAATGCTACTGAATACCAGTTGCTGGGAACCACAGGAGGGAGAGTACTTTCCCCTCAAATCCTGCTTGTTAGCCTCCCATCATGGGGCTGATGGGAGATCCCAGGCCACAGAGAGTTTAGGCTGGCCTCAACTAGAGCCAGGGCCTTCTCGGCTGCGGCTCCAATCTGGTGGAATGCTCTGTCACAAGAGACTAGGGCCCTGCGGGACTTGACATCTTTCCGCAGGGCCTGCAAGACAGAGCTGTTCCACCAGGCCTTTGCTCAGGGTGCAGCCTGACCCCCCTCCTCTGGCAATCTGCACAGAATTTTGCTTAAGGGTTGCCATCAATTTGATTTTAATTAATTTTTATAATGAAATGTTTTTAGAATCGTTGGATTATTTTGATTGTTGTTAGCCGCCCTGAGCCCAGCTTCGGCTGGGGAGGGCGGGATATAAATAAAATTTATTATTATTATTTATTATTATTGTAGTTCAAAACATCTGGAGGGCAGCAGGCACATGAAGGCTGGGCTATCTTGTCATGCATCCCCTTTCCTGCACTGGCTAAATAAATAAATATGCAGTTGCTGATTCCTCATCTCTGGAAATACTGTTAACCAGGTGTGTCTGCATCCTGAAGTAAAACATACAGGTTCGGCGAGAAAGAGAGCTAAAGGGAAAGCAGACAATCCACAGTTATTTTACTTAACAAACTTTGCACACTACTTGATTGTAAATAGAACCTATAAACTGTTTTTTAAAAAGCAAACACTTTGTCCGGACTTACCTCAGCCTTAGTTGAGCCATTTTTGAGATGGAGGATTTACACTGATGTCTCTCTGGCTGAGCCAGAATGGGGAACTTCAGCTCAGGTGGAGATCTGCCTATATCCCCTTCATTCTGTCCGATATCATGTTTGGATTTCTCTCTCTAATCGTAGCAGTATATATTATCACCATCCTCACCACCCCATTATTTGCACGCTGCTTGTCCACAGACAACATATCGTCAAAGCAGCAAACAATTAGAACACACAAAATCAACAATTACAGGAGTAATTTCATAACAACAGCAATACAGTATATAACAAATGTAACAGCGAACAATCCCCACCCCACAACTTTTCAGTACTATAAATATAGCAACATTACGCCTCCAGGCAGTAGCAAAACAATTGAGTTTAAAGATTTTGTCCTTGATGTTTCTGTTACTGCTGCTTTGCTTGCTACAAATTAGCCAAGAATCAAGTTAGTCTGATCAAATACTGTATCTAGGCCTCAGCTTCCACAAAGTATTACTACCCCATTCACTTTGCCATTCAGGCAGCTGCTGAAGTCATGCTGTAACTCACAGTCCCTCTCCTACTGAATCTTCTTATGGGGAACCTTTCACCTTCCAGATGTTGTTGAACTACGGCTCCCATCTGCCCTAGCAAGCCTGGCCAAGCCTGATGGGAGTTGTAGTTCATCAACATCTGGAAGGCCAAAGGTTCCCACACCCATTATAAGGTTTCCAAACGCAAGGAGTGGGCAGCTGGAAACAATTTTCCCATCGTGGTATATATTTGATGATATAAATTTATAATCACAGTAATTAAGTTATTTAACAAAAATGTTGAAGATCCTTGAAGGTTAAGCTGAACGCTTGCTTTGCAAAACCATTACAAAATTATGCCATGTAAACAGTGATGTAATAGGCACCAATTTCCAACAGGTTCATAGTCTGCTTTGGAAAGCTTTCTATCTGTACAGACAGAATGTTTTAAATTCTCTTCTGGCTATTCCGGATTACATATTTTACTCTTTTGTTCTTTTGTAGCTAAGCACAACTGTCAAGCCGATATGCTAGTTTACGGGAGATAACATAAAAGAAAAGTGACACGGTCTGCTGATAATACCACATCTGTTAAGGTTTTATCCTACAGTTATTCCTAATTGACAACACAGAAGAGGAATGCAAGCTATTTAAGTAATTGCTCTAAGGATTAAAGGTGTGTTCCACAGGTGTTCCACATGTGAAGCTGAATTAGGGGAGTTGTTTCATGTTGTGGGGGGAAGGGGGAGAGATTTTAGTGAGGGAAGGAAAGATGCGTACCGAGGTTCCGAGGCCTGTTCTTTGATATAAGCAGTTCATTTTAAGAGCATTTTTGTGGTTATGTTTTATACTCCACAATATCCACAGATTTAGGAGGTAAAGTCACATGTGATTTGAAATGCAGGTATGTGGGCAAGACTGCCCCTTAATGCTGCAACTGAGCTAAATTTCAGAAGAACCAGTTTAAAACACACACACACACACAGAGAGAGAGAGAGAGAGAGAGAGAGAGAATATCATAGAACTGTAGAGTTGGAAGAGACCACGAGGGTCATCTAGTCCAACCCCCTGTAATGCAGGAATCTTTTGCCCAACATGGGACTCAAACCCAGGCCCCTGAGATTAAGAGCGTCCTGCTCCACCAACTGAGCTATCTCAGGTCAGGGTAAAGAGGCATTGTTGTTGTTTAGTTATTGAGTTGTGTCCGACTCTTCATGACCCCATGGACCAGAGCACGCCAGGCACTCCTGTCTTCCACTGCCTCCCGCAGTTTAGTCAAACTCATGCTGGTAGCTTCAAGAACACTGTCCAACCATCTCGTCCTCTGTCATCCTCTTCTCCTTGTGCCCTCCATCTTTCCCAACATTGGGGTCTTTTCCAGGGAGTCTTCTCTTCTCATGAGGTGGCCAAAGTATTGGAGCCTCAGCTTTAGGATCTGTCCTTCCAGTGAGCACTCAGGGCTCATTTCCTTAAGAATGGAAAGAGGCATATCTTTAACCTATTATTATTTACATTTATTACTTGCCTTCCACCAGCTGGTCCCAGGGTGGCTTATAACCATTTCAAATTAAGAATTAAAAACAGTTAAAACAGATTACAATCACCAAAATAGGGGAAGTCCTCAAAACACACATCTCAGGTTTCAAAGGCCAGGGTAAAGAAGTGAGTCTTCAACATTTGCTAAAAGCGGTATAATTTAAAAGCTAGATGGGGAGGGAATTCAATTCCACAACTCATGACAAAAAACTATACAATGAAGGTGTCAGATGCACTTCCATGGTGGCGGGGAATGAACAGTGGCAGAACCACCTTTTTACAGTGTGCCACCAAATGCCCATAAAGTGCATGTGAGAGACAAATATGTGACACTAAGCAGAGAAAAAGCTGGCAAGAAGCAGACACAAGACCTTTTGCCACTTATGACTCCCCCCCCAACCCCCAACCCTCCGACCTCTCTCAGCCCAGGGCCAAAGCTACCAAGCAGCACTCTGGAAGGGACAGCAGATTTGGCTTGGGGGGGCTTTACCTGCTTCTCTATCTCCTGTTTGCTTGCTCACAGTGGTGATGCATCCTCCTTCACATGGCAGCCACACACACACACACACACACACACACACTGTGTTTGTGTGTGCATTGACCTCTGTTTTTGCACAATCAGAAACTGCCACCAGACTATAATGGGACCCCAGGACAAGGAGTGGCAGCCTCTGGGGTCTTTGCATGCCAGGTAGGAATGGATCAGCTGCAGTTTCCAAGCAGCCTTTCTGTTCTCCACTGTGATGGGCAGCACCGTTTTGTTATAGCTCCCACCCCTCCTGCTCTGACTAGTTAGCCAAGGAGTGTGTGCCTTGAGAGAGTCACAAAAGAGGCCAATTCTTATTTAATATATCAACCAGAAATCCACTCATGCAATGAGTTAACCAGCTTTCTGGTGTCTCATTCAGCACAGATCCCTGCTCAGATCTCATAAGCCTAAATTGCAGGCCAAGATTGCAGCCAAAATTAATTGCACATACTTGCCTCAAACTTCAGTTTCTCAGAGCACATGACAAGATTCGGAAAACAAACTCAAGTGTGTGGATAAAGGGCCTGAATCATAATCAAAACAAAAAGCATCACACATTATAAATTTTAAAGAGATTTTGTGATGTGTGTGTTTTTAAAAGCAATTCAGTTTATCTTTGAAGAGTCAGTTTATGACTTTAAACTCTAGAAAGTTGAAACAGTCATTGAAACAGTCCCTCACAGGTCTCTGGGTGGATGATTATGACACATAGAATCATAGAGTTGGAAGAGACCCAGAGGATTATCTAGCCAAGAGTAGGGAATCTTCAGACTTGGGGTTCAAATATGGACCTCCAACCTCCTTTGTTTGGCCCTGTGGGTTCTCCCAGTGGCCTTGCTGCATGTCCGCAGGTGCTTCCACCTGGCTGAAATGTGTCCTTGAACTGTGAAAAGGTAATGCCTCTTGTTTGGGTGCATAAAAATCTCTAGACTTGTGCATGGCTGGCTGCTGGAATATAACACTGTGTACAAAGGTAAGATCTACATCAATTAGTCTCCTCACTTTTTGCTTCTGGCCCTTCCCACGACTAGCATGTACCTCCCGGAAAGTTGCTCTTGGGGAATGAGGCCTTCAGACTGAAAACAGTTTCCCATTCTGGTATAAAAGGTAAAAAGCAGCAGAATTTTGTTTCTTGAGAATCTTTATCTGTGTTTCTTAACTGGTAGAAGAGCCTCTTTTCTATTGCACAAGTCACTGAAATACTGTATTTCCTCAGTAATTTGTTTAACATACATTTTGATCTCTGTTTTAGCTTTTACAGTAAGACAGCTGTTGATGCTTTTGCAATGAAGCATTTTCCGATTTATGTACAGTAATGCATAAATCCCAAAAGAATCCTGCAAAGAATGTGGAAAGAGATAAAGATAGCATTAAAAGCAAGATATACCAATAAATAAAAAATTTAGATAGTCATATATGGCAACTGGAATTATGGATGCTCAATAAGAAGTAATTTGTAGAGATAATAAGGCTATGAGAACTACTTTTTAAACCCCTCTTGTGGGACTCACATTCTTAGAATGAATATTTCTCTGAAAGTTGTGTCCTTATGTGACAAATGGCCTCACATTTTGATGAAGTGCATGGGTGTGATACACCAATATCCATGCTGAATCTCAGAAATCCCTGTGTTGGGGTCACTAGGCATGGATTTAGTAATTTGGAAAAGAAATGGGAGAGTGCTGTGTAGCCTGGAATTGCCATCTTTTAAAACTCACTTTTTATACTAACCAGACAATGGTTTGGATCCAGAATGAATTAATTGCATAGTTCCCTTTTGAAATAAATGAAATTTTAGTCATGACTAATTTTACCCATTGATTTTGATCGGAATTAAAATAAATTAACTTAGTCTGGATGAAAGGCAATGTCATCACTAGTCTAGTCTAGAATTGTCTGTGTTGCCCTCTTATTCTCCCAGTCCCAAGATATAGTTTGTAGCTGCCACTCTCCCCACCAAAAAATATGCAATTGTAGGCACAAACCTGTCCATTGTAAAATGGTGAATTTGTGTTGATGCTTTAAAGTGCTTCTGTGCATTTAATTAGAAGTTTCCTTTCTGGAAGGCATAGCGTTCTCTTTTTCTTATTGCCTCCTCCAGCACAGCTAGAATTTCTAATAAGTAACTGCTGAATTTCCCCTTAAGGTTCCCATTTTCTTGTTCCTCACAGTGTTAAACTACTGGTTTCATTTCACTTTGCCTTTTTTCTTATCTTTATAGTAAAACAGCACAATTTCACATTGATTCTATTTTACATTAGCTACTAAGTATTAACACACTATGTGTTAATACTCAGTAGTGGTGCCCACTCAAGCATATGAGTGATTATATAACCTTTAGGAGACATCTGAAGGCAGCCCTGTATAGGGAAGCTTTTTAAGGTTTAATGTTTTACTATGTTTTAATATAGGGGACGCAGGTGGCGCTGTGGGTTAAAGCCTCAGCGCCTAGGGCTTGCCGATCGAAAGGTCGGCAGTTCGAATCCCTGCGGCGGGGTGCGCTCCCGCTGCTCGGTCCCAGCGCCTGCCAACCTAGCAGTTCGAAAGCACCTCTGGGTGCAAGTAGATAAATAGGGACCGCTTACGAGCGGGAAGGTAAACGGCGTTTCCGTGTGCGGCTCTGGCTCTGGCTCTGGCTCTGGCCAGAGCAGCGATGTCACGCTGGCCACGTGACCCGGAAGTGTCTCCGGACAGCGCTGGCCCCTGGCCTCTTAAGTGAGATGGGCGCACAACCCCAGAGTCTGTCAAGACTGGCCCGTACGGGCAGGGGTACCTTTACCTTTACCTTATGTTTTAATATATTGTGTCAACTGCCCAGAGTGGCTGGGGAAACCCAGTCAGATGGGCGGGGTACAAAGAATAAAATTATTATTATTATTATTATTATTATTATTATTATTATTATTAAGACTGTAAAATTTCCTCCCTTTGCCTTATTTTTATAGTAAAATAGTACTTTTCCACAAAAAATATTTTAAAAAAGTGAAAAGAAATCAGTAATTAACGCACACTCCTCCTGGCAGGAGTTGGTTAATAACAGGACAATTAAGGAACGATTCATCAGTAGTAAGGAGCTGTTTATCAGAAAAGCAATGCTTAAGCAGCCATATAGGGCCCCAGTGCACAAGGAAACCCAGAAGCAGCCATAGCACTCCTTCTCTCACAAACATAAGCCCTATTCAGACATTGTCATACCTTCCAACATTCCTCAGGATTTTTCTCACTCTCCCCAACTAAACCTCTTTGACCCATCATCGTTTTGTCGCACCCCCCCCCCAACCAGAGCATTTCCTATCAGGAGGAGGGTGAGTGCCACAAATGAGACACAGCACACATGCTCTACACTGTCCTGAGAAAACCCCTTAACCCTGATTTAAATTTATTTTATTATTTAGTAGATTTACGAAAAGAGAAAACACACACAGCAATTAATACATTTTAGAAAGTGGCAAGATTAGACACAGACGCACAAAGCATTTTTTTTTATGAAAAAAAAATCAAGACTCCTTGCACTCCAATCTCCCTTTCTTCCTACTTGCATCAGCAACTCATTTTGCTAAAGGACCACTTTGATAACAGGCCAATACAGTGGTACCTCGAGTTACAAATGCCTCAGGTTACAAACATTTTAGGTTAAAAACTCCAGTAACCTGGAAGAGTAACATCGAGTTGAGAACTTTGCCCCAGGATGAGAACGGAAACCATGTGCTGGAGCGCTTAGCAAAAGCACCCTTCTAGTTAAGAACAGTTTCAGGTTAAGAACGGACCTCTGGAACCAAGTACGGTAAGTTCGTAACTAGAGGTACCACTGTACATGGTCAGATAGTCATCCGTCAAATCCTGCTCCTGTAAATGCCATTTCACTACATCCCTTTGTAGGCCCAGTTTCTGTTACAGTCCTAGGTATCCCCTGAGTCTGATACACTTGCACAAAAGGATAGGTGTTTAAATCTTACAATTGCCTTCAAAACATGAGAATTTTAAAATAATGCATTTGAGATATTTTTTCTGTCTGGGCTCTGAGGATTTGTGTGGGTCACCATGGCTTAGGCATGAAACTTATTCAGTGCATGAAACTGAGGTGA
This sequence comes from Podarcis cretensis, assembly GCF_951804945.1. NCBI lineage: Eukaryota > Metazoa > Chordata > Lepidosauria > Squamata > Lacertidae > Podarcis > Podarcis cretensis. Next base: position 29,094,739 of record NC_137178.1, read on the forward strand.
CACTTCCCCTGTCTGTGCTCATCTTGCCCTTAGATCCCCTGAACACCCACCAAGGTTACATATTAGCATGACACCTTTGTTTGTGGGATTTCCCGTCCCTCCCTTCCACTGTGAGATCCTCCTTCCAATTGGTTCATCACCACCTCTTCTGAAACCCTGATGTCACATGCCAAGCAAACCCAGTGTTTATGACCTGCCTGTTTGGAGAGCATTCATCATGGAGCAAAATGCATTTGGTACCCTTCTTCGGTAGGAGAAAAGCCATTATGGCAACCTTAGATGTTTTCTGGTTAGAAATCCTGTAAAGTCTTTAATGGAGAGAGAAGGCCACATGTGATGGCCTGGGATTCCGATTCAGAGGCTGAACCAGAGGAATCCCAGCCTGCACAGGAGTCCCCGCCTCCAGGGCCGGCTGAACTGGGGCAAGGCCTAGATTCTGAGGAGCCTGCACCTGTGTCAGATCCTCAAGAGCAGGCACCAGGTGAAACCCTTCTGGCCCCAGAGGTGCTTGAGGACTCAGTGGCTACAGGTGAGCCTCCTCCAGGGCCCAGTAACCCTTCGGCCTCTCCTGAACTACAGAGGCTTAGGGCAGAGAGGCGAAGGGAACTGGTTGCTCCCAGGAGGAGTGCTCGCCTTAAGGCCAGAGGAGGCGGGGCTCCTGGGGGCCGGGACTGCCCCTGGCCTTAGAAGAAGATAAAGGTCAGTCAGCCCGGTCCCAGGTTGCGGGAGCAACGTCGTTGTTGGCTTCAGACCTTCCAGCATTCCTGTTCCCTGCCCGGCCTCCTGCTTCTGATCTTCCAGCGCTCCTGTTCCCGCCCGGCTCCCAGCTTCTGACCTTCCTGCGTTCCTGTTCCCTGCCCAGCCTTCTGCTTCTGACCTCCCAGCGTTCCTGTTCCCCACCCGGCTCCCTGTTTCGGACCTCGCCTCTCATCTCATGAACTCTGACTACGATCACGGTACCTTTCCCCCGGGACCAGCACACCACATGTGCTAAAACCTTCGGAAGTCTAGGGTGCTGCTTAATCATTGCAATAACCCCATGAATGTGAATAGCGTTGTTGCTAATCCATTCTCAGTGGGACATTTCAATATAGTGTATATAAGAGAAGAGGGCAGTGGGGGTGAACCCATCTCTTCCCAATATATATACACACTTTGTTTGGATTAGGAGAATACAAAACGTGCTGCAATTGTAACTTAACAAGTCTGGTAACATTTACAAAAGTAAACTCTCTGTCTGGGGGAGATTTACAAGTCCTCGTCTCTGCTGTTTTGATTTAGTTGTCATGGGCAAATGCTCTTGGGTTTAAATATAGCCTTTTCTGCCTCATGGTCAAATAGTCCCTTTCGTTTGTGCTTCCTTGACATCATTTTGCTTTGCCATGAAGGTGGGCTGAGCAGAGCCAACTGACAAAAGAGTGGGCTGTTCCCTTGCTCCGGGAAAACTCCCTCGCTCTCAGTCAATGACTATGCTACAGAGTGCAGTGTGCAGGCAGTGTCAGCAGGAGCGAGCTTGCGCCTCTTTCTCTCTCTCCCTTTCTAACACCAAACGGGAAAGCAAGCTTCAAGTTCAGTGAACATCCACAGCATCTAGGATTTCTCTTTCCCCCCACCTCAAATTACTTCTGCAAATGAATACTGCCTAACCTCCCCAAGGAAAGAAAAATGGGCACTGGGGATTATATCTGCATCACCATGACTGGAGGAGCACCCTGGGGCTTTAGACTTCAAGGTGGCAAGGAAGAAAAACAGCCTTTGCAGATTGCCAAGGTAGGACGTTGAGAATGTCTTTATCAGTGTTTTGTGAAAAGGAACGTATCTGCAGGATGTTTTGTTTCCTTGGGAGAGGGGTTAGTATGTCTAGTTGAGAAATCCTGATGAAGGTTATATTCCAGCTCCAGATTTAGATTTGGGTTAATGGAATTCTCAAGTGTATTCTTAAGCAGTTGAGTTTAATTTTAAAAAGCTAACATTTCTGAAAGTTTCTTATATTGATCAAAGTACAAAGGTTTCCCCCTGCCTTGTACAAAAATACTCAAGTCCTATGAGACGCTGATTTCTTTTAGCTCCTGTTGAACTTGCTGAATGGTGTTGAAAGAACTCTGTACAATTAGGACTCTGGGACTTCAACTAGCAAGCCCTCCTTTGATGAGATATTTGTGACACTTTCCTTCTAGTCTTCTTGGCAAAGGAATGAATGTATGGGTGTGAGAGAGAAAATGTGCTTACCGTTTTGAGGAATCTTGGAAAGCATGTTGATGAAACTGTTGCTTAATATTTATCAGCCTCACACCAGCTTGAATTACTTTTATGAGATGCTGCTTATGTCCTGATGTATCTTTAATAATTTGTAGGAGATTTGTGATCTGCATTATGGATCATGTGAGAAGTTAATCTGAAATCTTCTGCATTTTCAGGAGTTTTGTATGGGGGTGGGAATCATGTTTTAGAACTCTTTTAAAAAAAGAATCTGAGAATTAATTAGGGTGCCATTTTATTGTGTTTGGGGAGCAACTTGTGTTTACCATTGAATATGACACTTCTATGTCCATAATGCTTGAGAGAGTAAGTTTTAGGTTTAATTTTGGATTACTTACTATAAATCAGAACATCTTAACTTGAAGAAATAGGTAGGCTGAGGCAGCCCTATGCTATGCATATTTACTTAGAAGGAAATGACAGTGCTATCTAAACTAATTTTGGAGCAAGTTGAGTGAATTCAGTGAGACAAATATTTTGCATTAATTCACTTAGGATCAAGCATTATTTAATTCAATCAAATTTACTTCTGAGTAAACATGCATAAGATCATGTTTCAATAAGAAAGGAAAAGAGAATGAGGAACTTTCATTGTCTCCTAGTTCTTCAAAACAGGTAACTAAGAATATGATGCCTGTTTAAAATGGATGCGATGCTCAAGTAAAACTTTGTTCAGCCCTGTTAGGCCAGTTTGTTTTTTCAAATAGTTAAGCAAGATAACTTGGAAGTATAAGATTACAAATATGTTTTAAAAGTTATCCTGTGTTTGTAAAAGAACATTGCCTCATTCTATATGAAAAAAGACACTAGTTTTTTTTTCTTCTAAGCAGTTCATATGTACAAATATCATATGCATGTATCATGATATTTGATTATTAAACATTCTGGCAACTCTCTTTTTGAGAGAGAAAAGCTTCCCATGTCTTGAATGTAGCTGTTGCTTTGCAAGAGATAGCAGAATCCTGCCACCTAGTGAAACTTTCGTGAGAGAAAGCAATAGAAACTATTGTATTTAACTAAAATAGATTGTGGTGGGGGACCACAGTCTAAAAGTGAAACAAGAGTCTATGCAGCGGGATAATCAGATCTGAGGGATAAGAAACAAAGATATTGCATCCTTGGGACTTCATTATGAGGTAGGTAGTTGCATACATTCAATTTTATCCAATGCAAGCATAACTGGTAATTTTGTGTTCTATTATTCCTATCACTAGGGATGTAACAATTGCCATTCTGGATCAAACCATTATCCATTTAGACCAGCATTTATTTTCTGATAGCAGCCTTGTGGGAACTCACAAGGTAGCCACTCTCTGTTCTTTCCCTTTGCTTTCTGGATTTTGGAGGCAATATTGCTTCTTTACATGGACGTGTTTCTTAGTGAGCACACCTAATAGTCTTTTCAAGGACGATTCTTCATATGTACACCAAACCCCCAAAAATAAAATATTTAAATAGAAATCTAAGCTAATGTCTTAGATGACCACAAATTGTGGCAGTGAATTCCATAGAATCATGTACCTATTGCATGAAAAAGTGTTTCAAAAGTATATTTGGAGAAAACACTCTGAAATGAATGGGAGGCTACTCAGCTACTGTACTTGGTGGTATCATTTCATTGAAAACAGTGGAATGAACAGTTGAGTGAAATAAACTATAGCACACTAAAGCTTAGGCCATAATAAACGTCTTAGTCTTCAAGGTGCATTCACTTTTGGATTGGGCTCAAACTAGTGTTGATGGAGAAATAAGATGCATTTCACATTCACAGGTGAGTCTAGCAAATCTGCACTTTTTGAAACACTAAGCGAACTGAAACACAACCATCCCTTGAAAGTTACGATTTCCCCAATTTGGCAATCTCCAGCCAAGAAAATGTACAAAAATGTGAAAATAACATGCAGAAATGCAAAGCATTATGGAAAATTGCTTGCAAAACTGCATATTTGTTAAAAACCGCATACAAGTGTATTTACTAGGAGAAATCCACACTAAAATACTGAAGAATTTAAATAATTTTTTAAAAAAATTTAAGATTGGGAAAATGAAAAAAAAGAGAGAACAGAAAATTGATAGGTTCATCAACTCTAGTCCAAAATGGCTGCTGATCTGAAGGTACTGAGATCTAGCAGAGGCTCCTCACTGGAAGAAGGGAGTAGGGAGGTGCTTCTTGCTAATGTGAGCCAGTGTAGTATGGTGGTTAAGGCTTTGACTAGGACCTCTTCAACTCCCCACTTGCCCATGAAGCTCACTGGGTGACCTTGGGCCAGTCACTGCTTCTCATCTCATCCTAACCTACTTCACAGGATTGTTGCGGGGATCAAATGTGGTGGGGCAGAACCATGTATTCCACCTTGAGTTCCTTAGATTTAAAAGTTTGTTATAAACACAGTAAATAAATTGCAATCTCCCCTTCCCTCTACAGAGTCCCAGAGCTGCTCTAGAGCATCTCCCAGTCCTCTGGAAAATTTATCCAGAGGGGTGCAGAGGGAAGAAGAAATTGACACACACAAAAAGAGCCTCCAGCGCAACTCTGGATCCAACCCTTTGTCATTTTTGGCTTCATGCAAATGAAGAAATAAAAGCAAGAAAAAAGGGAGAATAGGCCCGTGATAGAATATTAGAATCTCCTCAAGCGATTCCCAGCTCCACTCCAGTTCAGTGCTTCAGTTTGCTGTCCCCTTGTTGTCGACTGATCTAAACACTTTTGGCCTGACTAATATAAAACAATTGAGATGAAATGCTTTTAATTTCTTGTTTAAAAAATAGCAAGCTTGGGAAAAGGGGGCTTATTTGAAGCAACCCTCTCACACACAAAAATCCATGATAGTCATGGGACTCTCTTGGGTTCTAATCTTTCCCAGCATACTATTTGCCTATGAGGGAGAGGGAAGACTGCCAAACTTCCAGTATGTTCTGATATCGAGATTTCCCAAGAGAACTAGTGACTCAGCAAACCTAAGTATCCTGTTCTAACATCTAGGCTGTTGTATGGAATTATAGGGTCCCAGGCATGCCCGGCACTGAAAACTTCTTGAAGTGCTTCAATCTGTTTTTCTCTACCCTCTTCTGTCCTTCTGGATATATGCACACTGGGATAAGGACCCAAGCATTTGATTTAGACCAGGGTTTGGGAACCTGTGCCCTTTCAAATGTTGATCCCTTCCCAGCCATCATGGATAATGGTCAGAACCTGATAGACCATTAAACTGATAGACCCACATGATCCAACCCACCTTCGTGGCTAGAATATACATGTGCCCTCCTGTGATGAGGTTAAATCATGGGAAAGTGGCTTCCACTCAGGCGGTAGTATGTATGCAAAGGAGGCAAGAGTGTAGCAAAGTTCTAACTCACAGGTCTAAATAATATTCCCCGGGGTTGTACCTACTCTGAAGGTCTTAAAAAGTTTATTTGAAGAAATTACAAGCCATGTAAGAATAAAAGATAAATAAATGAAAGAGCAGTTTTATATGAACAATAGTGTTCCTATGACAGTTTGTGCATATCATATTGAGGGTTTTTTTTTTTTTTTGACAGCCATTATCTAATCTCTGTGTTACCCTTAACAATGAGCAGTTTTTCTTCTTCTCATGTAAACTCATCTGTCTTTTGGGCATTGTACCAAATAAGCAATCATACTAATGCAATGCTAGTTAACTGTGCGGCAGCCAATGGAAATATATTTGTATCCAAACAGACATGTGAGAGTGTGAAGAAATAAAATAAAGGCTATATAAACTTTTTAAAAGGTGCACATAGCAATCAAAGATAGAGTCTTAATAGGGCCAAATCTATTCAATGTGTGTAGTAAATATACCTAGTTCGGAACAGGACTAGAGTTGAAATAGCCATGAAGCTCACTGAGTGACCTTTGACCAGGCATCCTCTCACACCCTAACTTTCCTCTCAGGCTTGTTATGAGAGCTGTCCAAACTGAATCATAGTGTCAAGATGGCAGCAACTACTGGCCTTTCTAAATGAATATTGTCCTACTTTGTCTTTGCATTCAAACATCCCAGTCCATAATGGAGTAAATCCAAAGTATTCAGACTCCACAATATTTGGGCCAGCTGAGGTCACTAAATCAATGGGTTAAATGTGGATTAAATCCATTCATTCTAGTTTAATGTGCATGGACTAGATTGGAATAAACCTTTCTGGTTAGACCAGTCTATTATTCTGAACCAGGATTGGAGATTTACAGTCCAAATTTGGGTAACTGAAATGATTCAGGTTCGTCATTACATTTGCTGGGTTCTTTTTTCTGCATGACATTCACTTTTGTATCACTTGCTTCAAAGGCTAGCTGCCAAATTTAATTGGCCCGGTTTTTAAAAGCATATGGAAATAATCTGGAAGGCAAGAATAATTTCATGGCTAATGAAACGAGGAGGGAAATCAAGTCCCAGGCAAGAAAATAATAATAATTTAGCTGTCTTCTAGGACAGTAGTAAAAAGATGGCACTAGATCAGTATACGAGTGTACATTTTAGCTTGCTATTACATAAGAACAAATGCAATGAACAACCTGTAATTTGAAGTCTGTATCTTATGCATAAGCAAAGGTAAAGTAACTTCTGAAAACACCTGGGTCATGATTCATCTCCATGATTCATGAGACCACATGCTTGGGAATGTTGGTCGGCAAAGTGCCCAGCAGAGTTCTATTCTATTGTGTCCATCCTGATGGACTGCTTCTTCATTCATTCATCTTTTGGGGATGGATCATATGCCTTGTGATTAAGGTTTTGAATGTGAAGACTTGTGAAAATATACTGTAAATTGCAATATACTGTAGGTCAATTCCTTCTGTAGTTAGCTCTGGTTTCACTACAAGGCTAGTGAACCGATGGCCTTCCAAATGTTGTTAGACTACTGTTCCTCTCATCCTTGACCATTGGCCATGGAACCCACAGTATAATGTTTAGCCACCCCTACACTACAATATAAAGACCACATTTGGAAGTCACATGGTTTAGGGCAACCTAAAGAAACCAAGCCTTCTCCTGGGCATGAGAGCTCCACCTTCCCTTCATCCCTTCCCACGTAGCCAAGAGAGTTTGGAATGTTGCATTTCCACTTTTAGTTAACTGTGTAGTCTGAACTGAGAACTGTGGTTAGCACACTGTGGTTCAGCAAGCCAGCTTTGGAAACTACTGTTTGACGAAAACTTGCTTGAAATTAGCCAGTTATTTTATTTGTCCAAAGGTGAAGTTGGTGTTAATCTGATGCTGTTAACTGCTAGATGTGAAAGCAAAGGCTCTTTAAATTCTCTCCCCAGCTACTTGTAGGAAGGGTGAGTTCCTTTCAGGGAAAATAGTGGGGTATAAATAAATAGAACCATGGATCAACATAATGTTTTAATCCAACCAAGTGTACACCCTTAACTGAGGGTTGGATATCTCAAGTCCACATTTAATAACTCCTGGAATAACTTCCCTGTTAGCATTACAGATGGAATTTAAGGATGGAATACTCAAGCAGACTGAGTACTGAAGTAGTAATACTTGTGATTGATTGAATGTTTGCTTGCAGTTTCAGTTTTTAATGGTCAAACAGCATTACCTAATCTGGTGGCCTTCAGATGCTTTGGCCTCCCAACTCCCATCAGCTCCAGCTACTGTGGCCTATAGCTGGAGATTCTGGGAGCTGTAGTCCAAACTATCTGAAGAGTATCCCGCCAGGGAAGGCTGCTGTAAATAATATCAACAATAGGAAAAGAACTTGGATGGATTGGCTGCTGAGTGGCTCTTGTGGTTTTCAGTGTCTCATGGGAACAATTTTGGCTAAAAGAGTGGTTTGAAATTCAGACCTACATTACTCTTCAGTGGAGAAAGCGTAACAGACCTTCCTCTATTGTGGCCATTGTTAAAACCAACTTGGGTGCATTATAAAATAATCTAATGAGAAGTGACGTGTTGAAATCTTTAGAGAGAACCGGGCACAGTGCAATAATTAGTTTGAGGTTTGGGGGAGACACTAATCCTTGTCCTTTATTTGAACAAACAAGGCATTGAAATAGTAACTGAGAACAAAGACATATTGCATGCATCTCTTGTTTGCCCCTCACTTGCTGTTTTCATCAGATTTTGATTTGCATAGCTGGCCTAGAAAAAAGCCCTCTTGAACACAATTAACAAAAACATACAGTTGGTACCACTAGGTGACACTAAAAATAAAGCATCAGCCGACTGCTTAAATCAGATCAAACACTTGGCTTTCACCATTGTCGCTCGGTTAGGTCGTACGATCAGAGACAGAGGACTCTTCTGTAGATGAAAATTGTAGCAGAATTCAGCTGAATTTGGGACTTCTAGGTGAAGTCTTTGTTGAACTTGAAAACTACACAAACACAATTGCCAAATCCCAGTCCTAGGCATATACATATCTATAGAGCCTTTGGGCATAATATGTCCTATAAATTATAGTAGAAGATAGCAAAGAAAGCATTCCCTACCTCACGGGTTTGTTGAAGGAAGAATAAAATTGGATAGATGGGGGCATGGTTCTATGAAGAGCAAGATAAAAAAAAAGGGATTAATAAAATAAGCAATAAACCTGTAGTGATTTTTAAACTTAAACCAATAGTTTTGAAGTAATATCACAATAAATCCCCTTCATTTCACATATCATTGGTTTGTTTGTTTACTGCTTGATTGTAATGAAACCTCAAACCAGTTTACAAAAAGAGTAATAATAATAAAAATCAGTAAAAACCCCCAACTATTTAAAAGTGGCTGGGGCATCCCAGCCAGATGGGTTGGATGGTGAATGAATGAAACAAATGACAAGCTAAAAACAAGATTACAACATATGCCAGCATGCAACATGCTTGGATAGTCTTGCCTAGACAAAGATATTTCTAGCAGGCACCAAAAAGAGATAGTGAAAGCACCTGCCTGGTGTCAATAGACAGGGAGTTCCAATGTATGGGGGCTGCAATACTAAAAAGGACACAATTTCTTATAAATGCAGAACATTTACGTGGTCCTTCTTGAGCAATGGTCACATGTTTTGTGTACTGTATAAAATGCTAATGGACCATACCAATAGTTTTGAGGTTCCAATAAGATAAGTATACCCACACAACCATGACCTTGTCACTGCCAGCCATGCCTTAGGCCCATCCTGGTAAACTGCAGCAATGCCATCATTAGGAGAGTGATTCCACAGTGACTCTATCATTAGGAGAGTGACTCCACAGTGACTCCATCATTAGGAGAGTGACTCCACAGTGACTCCATCATTAGGAGAGTGACTCCTTGATCACGCTGGTTGTTGCTGAGCTAGTGCCTATCCCCTCTGATTGGTGCATGTGATCATGGGAAACAGGACAACCATGGAGCCTGTTTATTCATGTACGCTAGCTGAAATCTACAGCCCTGATAGCAAAATCCAGGATAGCTACCTCAGGACAGGAGCAACAGTCAGCACAATTTGGAACAATGCCATTCAGACCCGTGGGGATTTAGTGAGAGACTGGTGGAGTGTCCATTTGGGAAGGTCACCTAACTGGTTGGAACACCTGACAGTTCTTAGGTTACAAGAATCATAAACCAGCCATTTTCCATCCATTTCCTTGTATGCCATCAAGCAGAGTAACACTAGAATTAGCAGCCCTGAGTCTCGGACAACTACTCGTAAAGAAGCAGAAGGTTTATAAGAACTGAGTTATAGAAGATTGATTATTATACATTGGCGGCACATAAACTTTTGGAAAAGAATTCCCTTGTTGAACACAAATATTTTATTAATGATTCTATGCAGCTCTATAAGGGAAAGGTAAGTTTCAGGTCAAAATAATAAAAGGAACAGGAAACGGCACACATCTTAACTTTATTTTCATTTACAATGGTAATTACTTCTGACATCTGTTTAAAGGCTATCCAGTCCTTTAAAGTCTGTTTCCTGGAGAAAGCTGAGCTGACTTTTGTAGTTTTTACAGCTGAGAGTGTTGGAATGGACTGTTCCTCAGAATTAGATTAATGAAGATAATGCCACAACAGTTGAGGCCATTTATGAAAGCATACATGACTGGTAATCTGGAGACAAAAAGTGACACCATATGTTAGATTCCTACTTAGAAATTTGATACTTTGAACACAACAGCAAGGTTGCTGTCATCAGACCAGTTTTTGCGAAAATCATTAATAAAATGAAACATAACTTTGACTGATAAATACCATTTAACTTTAGGATACCACTTTATGGCTTTAAATATGTTTGTTGCCTATTGTTCATTGCCTGGTTCTATTGACATTGCTCTCATAAATTTACGACTTATTCAGAAATGTTCCAGTGTGTGTTGAAATGTTTTATGAATTGTTCATATGCTCTAAGTTCTATTTGGATTCTAAAATATGGGTCTAGCTACCACTTTAATTTCCCATGGTAGCCTCAGTACAATCCCATGTTGGGGCATTGTGAGACATTAAAATGAAAGCTTAATCCAGCTGCCTGATACCGATTGGAGTGTTTGACTAGAGCAGGCTTCCTCAACCTCGGCCCTCCAGATGTTTTGAGACTACAATTCCCATCATCCCTGACCACTGGTCCTGCTAGCTAGGGATCATGGGAGTTGTAGGCCAAAAACATCTGGAGGGCCGAGGTTGAGGAAGCTTGGACTAGTGGGGGAAATGTATAGAAGGGCCAGGACAAACTTCAGCAATGGGTCATGGCGAAGAATCCCAGGTACTCACCCTGGCCCTGCATAAAGATGGTGCAAGGTTGTAATATACTAGATGAACGTCCTCAGTCTAATATATCTGATAATGCTGTGGCTGTGTTAAAAGGGAAGGAAAAACAAACGCATCTGTAAAGAAATCTAAACTAAGGCTGCAATTTGAAGTTCTAGGGTGTAAGTCCCATTGAACTAAGTAAGACATACCTCTGAGTAAACGTGCTTAGGACTGCCTTGCAAAGAAATACAGTAATACCCAAAATTGTGGCTTAGGGATTTCAACGCATGGATTTTGAACTATCCCAGCCCACCAGTGCCACCATATTAAGCCTACATGGACCCATGGATGGAGGATGAACCCCACTAAAGAAAACTTTGTGTAGGATCTCCTCAAACCCAGATTTATGTCAATTTAACTGCCATGGTGCCCACCAAATAAGTTGATTCTGGGGTCGATAGTTTGGTAAAGTATTGAGAATTGTGTGTTAGAAATCCTTTGCCACCAACTCTCCCCTCAGGACTAGCACCTCCAGTCTTCCTAGAAAGTAGGTATTGCAGTGAAAAGCTACACATGTTTACTCAAAAAACTGTAAGTCCCTTTGGGTGCAATGGGACTTAATCACAGATAACATGCACAGGGTTGCAACCTTTAACTGAAGTCTGCATGTAGAGTGAGTTAAGCTCCTTCAGATATTTGGAGTTGGAGACCGACAATATATAGGGATGGATTGGCAAGATCTGTCTCCCATGCGCTCCACTGCACATTATTATTATTTTTTAGACCAGCAAAGTGGCTTTATCACTGGTTTTTTAATTGCATTCGCAATGTGCCTAGGGGTGAGCGAATCTGTCAATCTCAGTTTCTCCTTTCCCCCATATTAACTTCAGTTCTCCATATTTCCACATCAGCTAGTGATGTATTAAAAAAACTAAGTCCTCATGAAAATTTGTATTTTAATGCAAATTTCTCCTAATACACACACTTTTGCATGTGAAACATATTTTACTGAATTGAATGGATTTTTCTACACTGCTTTCAGTAACATACGCATTTATATGCTCACTTTACATCAGTATATGTATTTTGTACACATGACATGGCTGAAAAAATCCCACTGCAAAATTCAAATGTGTCAAAAGATAGCTGTACATATTGCTTCAGAAAGTGCAAACTAGGTAGGTTTGCCTTTAAATGCAAACTGACTCTAATTTCTCCCCCACCCCTAAATTTGCCCATGTGCATATTAGTGGGATTAGGAAACCTGGCGTACAAGGAGAGGGGCATTTACATGTAGGCCTGTTGCAAAGTTGTGAAGAGATGTATGCTGCATAGGGAACAGATCCCGCCAAACAATTCCTCCATCATGGCCTACATGCATTCATTGAAAACATAGTTATCCCTCCAGTACATCCCAAAGGGGCTTATGTGACTTGCCAAAAGCCACATAGTAATTGTCATGAATTAGCAGGATTTGAACCAATGATTCCCATATTCATATCCAATGACCACAGACCTGTTTGATTTACCTGCTTCCATGAAGTTTGATACCAGTTCTCCTCTTTTCCTTTTAATTCTCTTCATAGTTATTCCTACTTTGTTGTATATAAAAAAAGCAAACTTTTTTTAAAAAAAATAAAAAAACTAACTGACTAGCCAGTGTCAGACATTATTCCCAAGACAAATACCTTGTGTCAATGTCGGCCTTTTTCTCTGGATTATTTTTCTTTTTCACCAAGTATATTGTGGGGTAGCCCTGTGTATGTGACAGGGAGCAGATGTAGCCAAATCCATTTCCTGTTCAATTCCTTTCTGATGTATTTGACCTCCTCCTGAGGGTTGGTGTGCCCTGTGGAGCTCAGATCTAAAGGGAAATACTACAAGGGATTTTGTTTTGTTTTGTTTTTATAGCTGCTATTTCCTTAATCTCTGATAGTGAAACGCCTTGTAGAGGACTGTGTTTTAGCAGTTCTGAAAATGAAGCAAGCTTTCAGCTTTCAGCTTGTTTTGTTCATCCTTAATCTTGATGATCTGGTATATAGAAGGATACACACAAAGGAAATATTCATGACTACCTTCACCAGAGTTAACTTGAGATGCAAGTAATGATGATGGCATGCAATAACACACCGATGGAGAGAGAGATGCACTCTTCACTCAGCAAAATTGTTTTCAGACAACTTTTTTAACCATTTTTTGTTGTTTGCTGGCAGATTAAGCAACGTTGACTAATTAATTAGCATGCTGCAGGTTGGTGTGCAAGAATTTAGTTATTTGCCAAAGCAGAAAAGTAGATAAAAAGAAAAAGAAAAAACTAAGTACCTTAGGCTGTTTCAAATCATTTTACATATTTAATGATTGTAACTCTAACAAAAAAACACACATTCCAATATAGTAAATATTAAAGTTAGTGCTGAAGGAAACAATCACTGTTCATTTTGTGGCTCTGCAGTGTCCTGGTTTCCAGCAGTGGGACACTGACTTTCCTGGGTGTGAAGGCAGGTTCATTATTTTTAATGGAACCAGGCCAAGGAGAGAAGGAAGTTCCATAGTAGTTGTCCATCTCCTTGTGACAACTAGAAGTGAACTCCAGCAATTTTCCACCAGTTACGTCACATGGGGGAGGGGGAGCCACAAATATTTATACAGCTCCAGGGAGATTGTGTTTTAAACAATGAAGCTATGTGCCAGCAGTGGTGCCAGGTATGAGGATGCCCTGGGCTACACCATCCTATGGAGTTCCCTGCAAGTTTGCAAGGGACAGTAGGGTTGGCAGCAGTAGTGATCAACAGCAGGGATGGACAGTGGCCTGCAGCTGGGCATGCCAAAGAGAAGCACTGGTGTGAGGAAGCTGAAGCCACTGAGAGCCAGTGTGGTGTAGTGGTTAAGAGCTGTAGTCTTGTAATCTGGGGAACCGGGTTCGCGTCTCCGCTCCTCCACATGCAGCTGCTGGGTGACCTTGGGCCAGTCACACTTCTTTGAAGTCTCTCAGCCCCACTCACCTCACAGAGTGTTTGTTGTGGGGGAGGAAGGGAAAGGAGAATGTTAGCCGCTTTGAGACTCCTTAAAGGGAGTGAAAGGCGGGATATCAAATCCAAACTCTTCTTCTTCCACTGTCATATTAGTTTCACCAGAATTCCCTTGGTCCCTCAGTTGGGACTCAGAGACATTATGGGAAACTATGATGATGCCACACTCTGGGAGATGCCCTCAGAAGCAAGACTCCCAGTTGCAGGAGTACTTACCTAAGTACTCACCAAGGTGATCACAGCCCAAAGAAATCAAGGGTCAGGCAGAAAGAATCAGTCTATGATTCAAAGACAAAATCAGGCAACAGTTCAAGGTCAATGTCACAGAGATTCTAGTAGGTTGCAACGTAGCAAGGTAACAAAACTAGACTCCCTTACCCTCCAAGAATTCTCCAATAAAAATAGGGACATCTTAAGAAAAAGCAGGACATTCTGGGATCAAATCAGAAACCGGGATGGCTTCTGTAAATCTGGGACAATCCCTGGAAAATAGGGACACTTGAAGGGTCTGGACACCTTATATACTCTGGCCTCCAAAATTACAGCTGTTGGCAGTGAACAGTGAACATTGCTCACAAGTAGGCCCCTTACTCATGAGAAGAATACTCTCAATCCTCTACTTGCCATCTGGAGACTCCACGTCACCCCTGAAGGTCTGGCAACCTTACCCCTCAAGGGAATCCTCAACATTCAGAGGGCCCTGGAGCTGTGGGGTGTCTGATTCATCATTTGAGGACTCTGTGCCTGATACCAGCTGAGGTGTAGGTAAGGCAGATGATGGCTGCTGCCTTGTCAGAAGCTTCCCTTCAGGAGGCTATTTTTTTAAGTCTTTAAAAACCAAGTGAGCTGAAATCAACAGAGATGTACACTATCGAGCTCATGGCCTTGATGCCAGGAAAGCTGGGATAGCGCTTGTTACTGAATGACAAAGCCATGATATTGGGGAAAAGCTAGAAGTGGAGCCTCACTCCATGGTCCACATAATTAGGCCCTACACACGAGTAATGCATGAACAGGACTCTTGTGCTGCAGACAACATCATGTGCTTGTGTGAACTTGGAACATTATTCACTTTTTAAAGTTTTCAAGTGGCTAAAACAAACTTTCCAGGTTATGTCCTGATTTCTATAATGCTATATAATATGTAGCACTCTCGTATCAGTCATTGCATAGATGTACATGGTAGCGTAGCATGTTCAGCAAAGCTCTCTGCTCTTAATGCGTGTTTATCTTCCAAATAAAAGGAGGTTGGTGGTTTTGTAACTATCAGTTCTTGGGCTATGGAGAATGTCTTCAAATAGGACTGGAGAGAAGTTTATCACAGCAAACAGATCTGATTCCCTTAAAAGGAAACAGCTTCGTTTTTCTTCTGCCTCTCTGGAGAACTGGCTACAAACTGGGAATTGTTATTGTATGACTCATTTGAGGACCATAGCTGCACAGAGTTCAGATAGGATTTTAATAAAACAGACCCCAGATTACTGGAAGGCAGCTCTTTCTCCAAGGAGGAAAATCTCAAACTGTTTTAAGGCAACATGGTAATATGAACTTCTCTGTAAAGCAGCAACAGCCAAGGTGGAGTAAATGTTCCAGATACCGGTCTTAGCTGTGCTGGGGAAAATTCTGCTCCTTCTCAAATGAAATCCTGCATTCATTTATTTTTATTTTTTTAACAGCTCTGCTGATCAAGCTGGTGAGACAAGCTTTTAGAAGCCCAGGCGTGTAAAACTACAGAGAGCAGCAAATAAGCACACAATGTTTACAGTTACACATCCAGCTGAGCTAAGATATTGCAGCATGCATCTGCCCTCACCCCGTGGCTTTCTTAGACCCTCAGTGTAAAACACTACATGTCATGTTCTGCATTTGATTCCCACCCGTGATAATATATTTACGTCATGCTAATGCACTCTGTTGACAAAATTGTACAGTAAGATTTGTGATGCATCTTCCGAAGAGCCAGTTGTCTTCATGAGGAGTGCAGAATAAAGGCATAGAAAAAGAAATTCAATCGCACAACGTATGTTACTGTTGCATATGAGGAAAGATAAGCATCCTAGCCACATATTATTCATGTAATGCACAGGATTCATTCAGGATTCATTGCAAACAAACCTGTGCAACATGTATACGTTGGAGGAAGAAGAAGGGGTGCTGGAGCAGCACAGCGCACCTGGACTAAACATGGCAATGCCCTACATGCAAGTAACAGATAATAGTTCATGGGTTAGGTGCATAGTTGAATTGTTAAACTGTGGCTTTAAAAGAGGCTTAGGCAAATTTGGGGAGGAGATGGCTATTGATGGTTACTAGCCACAATGGCTATGCTCTACCTCCATAGCTAGAGTCAACAATGCTTCTGAATACCAGCTTCTGGGAACTAAGGGAGGGGAGTGTGTTTCTTGTGCTAAAGCTTGTTGGCTTCTCAGAGGCAACTTGTGTGAGAACAGGATGCTGGACTAGACAAGCCATTGGCCTGAGGTTCATCTTATGTTTAAATTCAGTGTTGAATACAAGCCCTGCAGGGATTGGGTCCACTCTAGAGCTCATTTTCAAGGTGGAAGGAATATGTGCATTCAGTTCTGTATGCAAGTCCCAATTCTAGCAGGAATCTTTGCAGCTGCAAATTGAATTCAAGCTGCAACTGCAAAAATAGAAGCTTCCTTTGCAGCCCTGAGTTAAATTAAAGCTGGGACTGCAAAGGAAAGATTGGGAGCACACTTAGCATGTATGCTCAGTTCTTCCTTTAATGTTTTGTCCCCTGACGTTATATGGCTTGTCAAAAGTGCGTCTTTGAGGGCAGGCCAGTTCTGGGCCCATGCCACCAGCTGGATCCAATTCCCCACCTCAGACTATGTTATCTTCTAATACAGTAACAACCTTAGCTAGATAGATCCAACTAGATCCCAGGTGGCTTTGGTGGAGTTTCCTGTTGCCATGACTTGCGCTTCCCTCAAAACCCCAGTTAATCTTAGGAATGGGGAAATGTTCCAGACTCAGGCAGCTGACACAGCTACTCTTAAACAACCTCTCACACTTGTAAGAGCTTCTGTGTTTTCTGGTGGTGATAAAACCGTCGGGATAAAACTGACAGAGGAAAAAAATCTCATGACCAGCCCAAACAAACTAGACCCATGCACAAATGGTGTCTTGAAATTCTTCACATACTTGTAGGCAGAGAAACGGAATGGGCCATCCCAATGAATTTCCATAGAGGGATGGTTTCTCAGAGTTGGGGCTTACCATTAGCAGTAGTAGCTGCAACAGCACAACTTCTTTTTTCCTTCCTAAGGTGGGGAATAGCTTTGCTGGCAACATGGCCACCCTTTTGCATCCTCCAGAATCAGCATTGTTCAAGAGAATTATGGAGGGGAAATGGTGGCTGTCACACCCACAAAACAGTGCTTTAAGCATTGGGTGAGCATCAATCAGCCAACCCAACTGCTAGTTGATTTGGCAAAGTCCTGCCCACTACCCTTGGACAGCCCAGAAACATAAAGAGTGTGTGTGTGTGGGGGGGGGGAGGAATCCAACAATGGCTGAGGCCAAGGCCTGGGTGTGGCTAGCTTTTACATCCAGAGACTGGACCCAAACACGCCCCATAGCTCACCCGTGATGGGCTGCAACTACAGGTGAGCCCCAGCAATCAGTTCAGCCAGCGGAGGAGGAAGCAGCATCCTCCCCCAGCCACACCAAAGCCAGGAGGATGTCTCAACCTGCTGTGGCCATGGTGGACCACAACCATTACTCCCCACCATCTGGCGGTATGTGGTCTCTTCTGTCCATCTTGTTCCTATGATTATCTTTCATCTTTAGCTTGTTGAAAAGATCCCTGGAGGTGTGGAGGTGACCACCTGTGTTCTTGACTCTTGGTCATTCTGGTTTATCGAAGTAATCAGAGAGAGAATAGCTGGATGGGTAGAGGAGATTATGAATGCTTCTGCAGAGAAAACCAAGATACAAACTTTCTGAAGGAAGCTTGGTAAGGAATTCTCTCAAAGAAGTCTTCTTTACCTCCTGAAGAAATACTGACCTGTGTCTAACATACAGTTTTTGGGCAAAGTGGTTGTTAAGCATATGGCAGTAATCAGCTCCAGATATAGCTGGATGATACTGATTTTCTTGATCCTTAATAAACTATCTTTGAACCTGGCTTCAGGGATGGCATTGTCTTGACCAGCCTGGTGGACAACTTGTTCTGAGGCTAGACAGGGAAAGCATTACCCAGCTGGCTTTGTTAGTGGTGTTGAAGGGCTACAATTCAGTCCCATGGCTATTAGCTTATGAATTCCCACAGGGTTTTATCTTGTTTTCCGTGCCGTTTAACATCTACATGAAACTGCTGGGGGTGTTTGTTCAGAGATTTGGAGTACAATTCTCCAGTATGCTTGCGATACTGAACTCTTCAGCTCCTTTCCATCCAACTCCAGGGATGCATTAGAGACCCTGAACTAGTGTCTGAAGTCTGCGATGCCTGGATGTGGTCTAATAAAGTGAGATTTAATCCAGATGAGACAGAGGTGGTTTTGTTAAGTAAGGAAACTGATACTTTGTTGTTGTTTTAAAACTGAGTGCATAACTGCTTGAACTGGTTATTGTTACTATGAGATATAAAGAAAATAATCACAACTCATATCCTGAAAGTACATGGGTTTCCCCAGAATTTTAATTTGTAATGCATTTGGACATTGCACCTCTTCCCCACCCACACAGAAAATCTGAAATTGTATCTCTGCGTGATGGATTTTATGTATGTAGTGAAAAAAAGTCAAAATATTGAGGTGTCTGACTGATCTGAAATGATTGGTACATCCTGAATGAGAGACTAAGGCTTCATTCAGAATCATTAGACTCTGTTCCCAGAAAGCAACAATTGCATCTCACTTGCGCTCATTATTATTCTGTGAATGCCTGCTAAAGTACGCTTGCTGGTAAATTATTTTAAAAGTACCTGGTGTCTTCCAGGTGTTGTTGGACTACAATACCCATCATCCATGACCATTGGTCATGCTTGCTGGGTTGATGGGAATTATGGTCCAACAATATGCAGAGGGTGATGGGCTTCCCATTTTTGCTCTACCATAATAGTCCCCCCCTGCATGTTACTTTCTTAGATCAGCTTGCCATTCAGGCAATCTTAGGCACAATACATTGGGAATCCCATTGAAGTAAAAAGGAGAGTAAATGTACTTGTGCACATCACCTTTCCATTTCAGTGTGTACATCACCTTTCCATTGTCCTTGCTATTGATTCACATGTACTTGGGTGGGATACTGTGTTTATTGTAAGAAACATCCTAGTTAAATATCTGCTAAGCTTAATAATTTCCAAAAACCTTGGATACTTTTGCTCTGTTTTGTTTAAACTGTTTGAGATTGGAGGAGCAACAGACACTAATGTTGAGAGTATAACTGCCAACATCTTGGGAGTAGTCATCTGGAAAGAAATATAGTATACTGGAAAAAAATCACTTTAAATAAAGAGCTTGCAAAGCAAAATCAGAGAGATATATGGGACATAACTGGGCATGCTTTTTGCTATGCATTCCACTCTATCTCTGGTGTTTGTATTTGGGGTTGTAGTTTCAGAATCCATTTATCTGAAGGGTGGCCTTAGGTTTTTCACTTTTCCTTTCTTTTCTATATTTGGGGAGGTTCACATTGGCCAAACTACGGTACATATGCTCTGGGTGAGCATGCTTTATGAGAGCTGGGGTGA
The DNA here is from genome assembly GCF_951804945.1 of Podarcis cretensis. Lineage (NCBI taxonomy): Eukaryota > Metazoa > Chordata > Lepidosauria > Squamata > Lacertidae > Podarcis > Podarcis cretensis. The sequence goes on from NC_137178.1 coordinate 29,114,427, forward strand.
GGATTTTCATCAGGAAATTGTGATCAGCTCTATAAGGATTTTTTAAAAAAACAACAACAACTTTAAGGTGGCCATGAACATCTATTGATTGGGATAGCAGGGAGATGTTGAACTGTTTCTGCTGTGACCTTTTCCTGACCTATAATCTCCTCTTCCAAAGCTGTACTGGAGGCTGACGGCACTGGCATGGGAAGTAAACACACCATCCATCCTTATGTCTATTGCATACATTGCCAGAGTAGCATGGGAAGCAGTTCATGGAAACCTCAGTGCTACTACCCTGGCAACACAGGAACAAGGGCCAAAGGCTGTTTTATTTCTGGTATTTTCCTGGATTTGCATTCATACCCCACCCTTTACTCTACGGAGCACAAGGTCTCTATTCTAATTTAATTCCCATAACAACTCTGTGAAGTAGATTAGACTAAGTGGCAGTGACTGGCCCAAGGTCACCAAGTGAGCCTCATAGCTGAGTAGGGATTGGAACCCTGGTCTCCCAGGTAGTCTGACACTCTAACCACTACACCCTCACTGGCTCTGGTTCACTAGTTTCCTAAAGCATCATTTGCTTTTTAACTTTGTGAGGATTACATCCCTCTCTTGTTCACAATAAGCATGCATGCATAACATAATGGGAGGGTTACTTTTCGCCCAGCTGTGTTGTGTTCAACTAGTGCAGCTGGTTTTGATGTGCAGGCAGCGGACCAGAGTGAAGACTTCTGCACCACGGTCTGCCACCCTGGCTCCACCTAGCAGCTTGCCCCTGATTGGGCAGTTTGAATTTATGGGTTTTGGTAGGCTACCCTTCCATCCACTGTGGCTAGCTGGGGAATGATCTAATGACCAGCCAAGAAAAAAGGATTTCACTTCCTGGAGTATGGCAGGTAGCCATGAGGAGCTACAACTGCTGCTCACTCAGGATCAGGGTAAGTGGCCATTCTGGGATTTCCTGTTAAACTTCTTAAAATACTTGCTCTTCATATTGTTTCTGATTTGCAGTGTGAAGATTAGAAACCAAGACACAAGTATGATGAGCAGACTCCCAACAAGCTGTGCTGTACCATATGAAATTATAAAAATGCCAGAGAATCGTTAGATAATACATCACGCAGATTAAACACACCTGGCAACAACCCCAAATTTGCAGGTGTTTAGAGTATCATTCTCTGCAGCAGTCTTTTTATGATGCCCTTCTTCCAGTCTTATGTGCCTTTAACCCATGCCAATTCTTAACTGACCTCTATGGCCTCTATGGTGCAGGTGGCGCTGTGGGTTAAAGCCTCAGCGCCTAGGACTTGCTGATCGAAAGGTCGGCGGTTCGAATCCCTGCGGCGGGGTGCGCTCCCGCTGCTCAGTCCCAGCGCCTGCCAACCTAGCAGTTCGAAAGCACCTCCAGGTGCAAGTAGATAAATAGGGACCACTTACCAGCGGGAAGGTAAACGGCGTTTCCGTGTGTGGCTCTGGCTCGCCAGATGCAGCTTTGTCACGCTGGCCACGTGACCCGGAAGTGTCTCCGGACAGCGCTGGCCCCTGGCCTCTTGAGTGAGATGGGCGCACAACCCCAGAGTCTGTCAAGACTGGCCCGTACGGGCAGGGGTACCTTTACCTTTACCTTATGGCCACTGAGCAGTTGTGCAATAAGAGATGCCCTCTTGTGAATCAGGAATCCGTTTTAAATAGCACAAAGCAGAGAGTACGAATAAATGGACGGTTCTCTGAATGAAGAGATGTAGAAAGTTGATTCCCCCAAGGATCAGTATTGTGACCTGCACATTTTAACTCCTATCATCCCCACATTCGTAGCGTAGGCTGGCAAAAGCATACATTTAGGGACATATGGTAGCCACGTTGCTGTGTTGGGAGATACTGATTTCATCATCCCACTTGCTCCTCTGAAAACTGAGCAAAAAGCCTAACCTGCTTCAGATGATATTTAAATAGGAATCCTGGTGGCAAGTTCAAAAGAAGTATCACCGCAGGAAAGTGGGAGGAAAAATCCTCATGTGGTGACTTTTTCAGCCATAAACGTTGATAGGTCCATGCTAACATTAATAGGTAGATACCGCAGACTTATTCTTGTGAGCAAGACAAACTGATGTGCACTCCCTTCTGTTACTCCAGCTGTTGGCCTGCCTAGTGTCAGTTCTATAATATGGTCAGTATCTCATTATTTCCGAGAGAGCAGAATGAGTTCATCCCATGGAAAACATTGTCCCCTTAGGGTATTATGCTGTACTTGTTAAAACCAATTGCATAGTTCCTGTTGGTTTTTAAGACAGATGTATGCTGAGGAAGAATTGGGTCGAAGAACACAGGACTTGGCCCTGCATCTTTTATAACCGGTTGTTACTACTTTTTATATATACTGAAAGCAATTATTTGGAGAAAACTCTGCTAGCTCCTAGCAGTGAACAACTCTAAATTGCCTCCTGGACAGCTTCCATGGTAAAAATACGCCTGTTTTGATTCCTGTAAAACACTAAGGTTTCAGCCCTGAATTGCAATGGCTTAGGATGTAATTCCAGGTACTAGGTGATATCCAACATTAGTCATGCACATAGTAGAGCCATCGGAATCAATGGATTTAAGTCATTTAAGTACATTTATTTTAATGGGTCTTCTTTCATCTCCAACCAAACTTTGCGACTCCTGAATCTGGGATGAAGTTGGCAAGGGAAGAAAGTGTGCCACAGACTCGTTCCATGTGTCCTAGTCCAGTGCAACAGCTCCAGTACCATGCAGGTAATATCAGAATGGGCCCACAGCTGACAGTCATTCATAGCAGCATCTATTGAAGAGAGTTTCAAGCCGTACAATACACAGACACTGAAGTTGGGAGATTCGACTCCAAACCCCTAAGATTTCTATCTTCAAAGAATAAAAACATTCATTTCAAGGTGCTTCCAAGTGGGAGTTTAAGTTTACAGTGGTACCTCGGGTTACATACACCTCAGGTTACAGACTCCGCTAACCCAGAAATAGTGCTTCAGGTTAAAAACTTTGCTTCAGGATGAGAACAGAAATTGTGCTCCGGCGGCGCGGCAGCAGCAGGAGGCCCCATTAGCTATAGTGGTGCTTCAGGTTAAGAACAGTTTCAGGTTAAGAATGGACCTCCGGAACGAATTAAGTACTCAACCTGAGGTACCACTGTATTGTGGAACTGATGCTCCTTGTGCATGCATCTTTTTCACGAAATAAACCAGCTCACTCTGGCCTCAAAGTAAGAGCCCATATTTTCCCCTGTTTAAACCAGATTTACCCTTTCTGGGGCAAATGCAGTAAGTTAAAAACAAGAGCAACAATCAAGAACACTGTTGCCTATGTCTCATTTGCAGTATCTGAACAACCTTTCTGTAATACTAATGCTAATGAACTCTGCAGTCGCTCATTCTCAGCTCAGGTCATACCATTTAAAAAATAGTTTAGTTTTCCCAAGAGTGCATCATGCACCCACCCACGCATGCCACATTGCCAGTAACCCAATTATGGTATGTTCGGGTATCCATGTGGGGTTGGCAAAGCCCAGAGAAAACAAAAGTTCTGTGTATTCACAGGCACAGCTGGTCTGATGCTATGGCAATGCTCTTGCCCTATTTAGGAAATCATTGTGTTGGTTTTTGTGCTTCATTTGGATGTGAACTCGCAATGTAGCTAGCAACGTGGTGATAAAAAATGGCAACAAGATTTATTCATTCTAAATGGAGAAGCAAAATGGTCTCAAAGATAGCCCTTGGCAATTGGTCTAGGGTCAAATTGTCTGACCATTGGCAAGGATGTTCAAGACAGCAAGGGCTGGCTAAGTTTTGTCTTAAATCTCTGCTTCTTTTGCATGCAATGCATTGATAGGAATTTAAGAAGACAGCTTCAAGTTTCTCCATAGCATCTTCATTCTGATACCAAGGGCCAAATTGTGTGTTACCCATTAGACATGTGGAACAGTCTCTGGATTTTTTTTAAAATGAAAAACAGCTGTAAGAGGCTGATAATTTGAGCATAGAAATGGACCTCAGAAGCCCTCTTTCATTTGCTTCAGGTATCATGAGCAATATTTCATCTCATCCTTAATTTACTCAGGGCTCTGTTTCAGCCAGAACTCTCCAGAACTTATTTCCAGCACCTATCAAGTGGGTTATGGCACCATTGCCATTCTAAGAGAGCAAGGTAGGTGCTCATGGTGAGATCTGGCACCTCTTTTTCCAGAAAAACAGCACTCAACTCACTGTACGCGGCACTTTTCATAGGAACACTGTAAAACAGCACCCCCCAAAAAAGTTGTTACTAAAATACAGTGGTACCTCAGGTTAAGTACCTAATTCGTTTCAGAGGTCCGTTCTTAACCTGAAACTGTTCTTAACCTGAAGCACCACTTTAGCTAATGGGGCCTCCTGCTGCCACTGTGCCGCCGGAGAAAGATTTCTGTTCTCATCCTGAAGCAAAGTTCTTAACCTGAGGTAATATTTCTGGGTTAGCAGAGTCTGTAACCTGAAGCGTATGTAACCTAAAGCGTATGTAACCCGAGGTACCACTGTAATGAGCTATGGAGAACATTCTGAGACTGCAAACTTTAGAATGATGATAGTCTTTTACTTTTTTGAATATTCCCTACCATGTGTTTGTTAGAATTTGTCGTCGGGAAACCAGAGGCTTTCCTCTTGGGCATGGTTGGCCAATTGATGTTAAAGAGGGATAGGATCTTCTTTATGTATGCCTCCACAGCAGCAAGAATTCTACTGGCGAAGTATTGGAAGATGCAAGAACTACCTACTCTGGAGGAATGGCAAACAAAGGTAATGGACTTTATGGGACTGGCTGAGATGACGGGCAGAATTCGCGACCAGGGGAAGGAGACAGTGGAAGAGGACTGGAAGAAATTTAAAATATACCTTAAAAACTATTGTAATATTGAGGAATGCTAAGATGTCAGGGGGTAAGAAGCAGAGAATTGCAGTTGTAACTAATAAGCTAAAGGAAATTTAATGAAAGGGAATTAGGATAATTGACTAAAGGGTTGCTAAAGAATCACTAAACAAGGATGCAGGGATGGGGAGGTATGGGGAAGTCATAAGAAAGAAGGGAATGAAAATATAATCTTGAAGTTACATTGGTTTAAATGTTTTGCATGTTTTTGTTCGTGTTTTGAACTTTTTGTTTTTCTGTTTTGTATTGTTTCTATTATATGTTTGGAAAACGAATAAAAATATTTTTTTTTTAAAAAAAGAATTTGTCGTCGGGACTTCTATCACAATTTCATTTTGGCAACAGCACTTAAAAAGAAGACGGTTGGATTAAGAGCACCACATCTGATTTCTTCTGTTACTCGTTAGACCACATTTAGCATTACTTCTTCCTGTATTACTTCACACTTGTCTCACGGAGCCATTAACCAACTTTATAAGAATATACTAAAAGTGTTTAAAATGTCTCAGGCACTTCAGCAGACGAAGGCTTTATAGAAGAGGAATATAACCTCTGTAGCACATTAAACTTGGGTCCAAATGGATAATCTTTTCCTGTCGGCATGTAATGGAAATAGATTCTTGCAGAGTCACAGTAGCCACAGATTCTGTGGTCACCAATAGTCTAAGCTGCATGAGGCTGCAGAAGTGGAAGGAAGCATTCTATAGACAGTCTTTCTCACTGGACTGATTCCATACCCTCCAATGTAAGGCAGCTCAAATCATAGAACACCATCTTTCAGGTCTGCACTCCCATGAGAGTCATGTGACCTGCATGAGATTGCGGACCTAGACAAAGCTCTTTTTCAGGCATGGCACCCCAAAATATGTGTTTTGGAGTGTCACGTTAAATCATGCCCCCCCCAATGCGCGCAAAATGGCTGTTGTGCTCTGAGGGTGGGGGTGGGGAAATGGAATGTCCCATTTTTTTATGGGGCGGTTAACATGTATGTGATTCTAGAAGGTTGTAATGTTTAATCTACTCATTATAACAAATAAATAAATAAATGGTAAGAGTATTATTAGTGGCCCACAATAATATATTGAAGAAAGTAAATTTATTTCCACTGTGGACCACTTTTAAAATTTCGATTTAGAGTGGGGTGGGGAACCATGCATTCAAATGTAAGAAAGATCTTCAGACTGACGAGTAGTGGGTGGTGTTTGTCTGTCCAGCCTTCCAATATAAATCTCTTTGCTACCCATAAGGGCTCACTGGATCAACTTTTGTTATCCATCTGTTGTCCCCAGACCACAGGGCTGAAATTATGAGTGTATGAATGTCCACAAATAGTAATGGCTTTTCTGATCACTATACAGTAAGCCCTCAACTGATGTGGGGGTTACGTTCCAGGGATCATGCCTAAAGCCCAAATTGTGTATAGTCAAAACCAGGCACCCCCAAACTTGGCCCTCCAGATGTTTTGGGACTACAGCTCCCATCATCCCTGGCTAACAGGATCAGTGGTCAGGGATGATGGGAATTGTAGTCCCAAAACATCTCGAGGGCCAAGTTTGGGGATGCCTAGTCAAAACACATAGTGTGCAAAGGCAGGTGGTGCTGCCAAAGTTTTTTTTTCCTGGATGCCTCTCCCCTTTTAATTGTTTGTTAAAATGCCAAGCATGTAGAGCTGAATGCACAGAAATTAAATGTGAGTTTAGTTGCGAGCTTACTGTACTTTAAACAGAAATATAAAACATTTTACCATCTCAACATCATGGGGAAGCCTACGACCAGGTGACTTGTGTGCCCAGGTGCTAATGTTTGAAGGGCATCGTCAGGGCCCCTGATGCTCTCCCTTCTTAACATTCTTTAAACCAGACTTCCACTGGACAGCCCTTCTAGTTAAGGTAATGGTAAAGGTAAAGGGACCCCTGACCATTAGGTCCAGTCGTGATTGACTCTGGGGTTGCGGTGCTCATCTCGCTTTATTGGCCGAGGGAGCTTCTGGGTCATGTGGCCAGCATGACTAAGCCACTTCTGGCGAACCAGAGCAGCACACGGAAACGCCATTTAGCTTCCCGCTGGAGCGGTACCTATTTATCTACTTGCACTTTGATGTGCTTTCAAACTGCTAGGTTGGCAGGAGCTGGGACCAAGCAACGGGAGCTCACCCCGGACCTTCAAACAGATGACATTTGGACAGCTCCTTCAAACAAGGGACAGTCAGCTGTAAAGTATGACTCAGACCCACCCGGTTTCCAGCCTTTGGTGACCCTTCCAGCAAAAATGCGTACATCAGTCAAAACTGCAGACAAAAATGTGTTCATTAGGATAAATCTGCACTAAAACACTGAAACATTTTCATGTTCTTGTTTTTCAAAAAAATCTCAAATTGCTGCAGAAACCTGGAGAACTGAATTTAAGATTGGAAAAGGAAGAACTGGAGAGAGCCCACATTTTAGTAATGCGGCTTTTGGAACTTTTTCTTAAGGGTCAAAACAGCTACCTTTGCTTTTTGGTAAGAGTGAGAAAGCACATATAAGAAAAAACTGCCTATGTGAACATGAAAGGACTGGCATATATATATTTAGCACAACACAACTAGTGAACTACTTTCCTACCAACAGCAATGGAAACAGCACTAGCAACCATAACAGATCTGTTGCAGGAGGACATTCTGGAGTTCTTACCAATTTAGGAAAAGGACAAGATATAAGAATAATGGACCTGCTTAATGCAGAGAGCATGTAACTCTAGTAACATGAATGTTGTTTTAGAAGGACTGCAGAATTAAGTCCTATGACATAAAATGCTGCTTGGACCTTCTTTCATCACCTACAGGCACTGCTTGTTTTTCATTTTGATTTTGAAACTAGAGACAAGAACAATTTTCATCCCTATCCATTCCCCGCTTCAGGGTCTCTTTTGTCAATCTTAATCACAAAGTATTTTAATGACCCTTGTTTTATCATTTTTGGTAGAAGCGTCTCCCTTTGGTCTATAATTTGGACGCTTTGTAAGAAATTCTGACACAACAGATGCCATGTGAATTACACATTCTGGACTCCCACTGATGGGAAATTAATCAAACTGAACACTTGGACAACTCAATTAATTTATTTTTTTTAACCCACATTTTGAAACCCCCCTCCTCTCCTGAGAAAACAGTACTATTAGCTCCAACTTTGAACAGATAAAGGAATGAAGTATTTCCAGCAGGGTTTTTTCTTCTTCTTCTTCAGAAAATAAACATACCTTCAACACACAGTTTTCCATGCTAGAATGTGCATTTTCCAAGATGAAAACAAAGAAAGTGTAAAATGGTTGAAGAGGTGCTTAATCGATCCTCCAATGGGCCTGGGAAGGCTAATCTCTTACAGTTGTTGTTTCTGGCATTTCCCTTCATGTGAATAATGCTGAATGCTATTTTCTTGCTTCAGCTCCCCAGATAACTGCACTAAAATGTAATACCAAAAAAACACACAAATAAACTAATTTCATTGCAAGAAATAAATCAGTAATTAAACTTACGCATCCAGATAACCGTCACTTAGCAAGCACATGTTAGATGGGGTTAGAAGCAGGGACCTTGCTAGGTGCTTACAAGGACTTGGGGCACTGAACCAGCACATAAATATGCAAATATGAATTTACATATGTTAATTTGTGGCTATTACTGGCACCGAGGGACACGGGTGGCGCTGTGGGTAAAACCTCAGTGCCTAGGACTTGCTGATCGTATGGTCGGCGGTCCTCGAGCAGACAGGGTGGAGGACTAAGATTCCAAAATCTACTGAAGACAGGGGAGGCAGGAAGTTTAATAAACAGTATTATCTTCTCTGGCAGTACATAGACACAGAGGAAAACAATCATCTCACACCTGAAATCCACAATGCAGAATCCTTCCCCCACTACAGAGAATGCCTCCTTTAGGCCACTTCATATGGCTGAGTTTCCACATGTGCACTAAGGATGGATCCATACTGGGACAGTCTTGTATAAACTGACCTCTCAACAGATACAGCTGCCAATCTGGGGGGGGGGGGGATTCTTATGATTTCAGGGGCTAAGAAACAAAAATACATCCTCAGAGACACTTGGGAGACTCAAGCAGAGACAACATCGATGCTGTTTCCACCCTAAACTGGGACTATCTTCTTTTGCAATGCGCTGACAGAACAAAAAAGAACAAACAGATACGGAGCTTTTCACATCTGCAGGAAATCATGAAGCTGGAAGGGGCTAAAAGCTCTTTGCTTTTGGATTCTCTCCATGTAACAAAAGAACAGGGAAATCCTACACGTGTTAACTTGAAAGTCTGTCACACTGAGATCAATGGGACTTTCTCTCAGTTTAAATGTGCATAAAACTGTAACCTAGGCCATATTTTTTCCAAATAGGGTCTGAAACAATAGAGACACAGGCTCCTAGTAGTCTACAGGAGCTCCTGTTCAACTGGAATCCCACTGCAATTCTGTAGCAAGCACACCCCAATGAAACACACAGGAACAGCAGAGCTGTATTCTGAGAAAATAAATGAATAAAGGAAATAGAAGAAAATGGAGAGAGAAACAATATGAAGGGTTATTTATGGAACATCCAGCTATGACAAAGAAGGAATGTGTGACCAGAAATAGCTGTCTTAGTATTCTTTGAAAAATTAAATTACAACTCCCAGCAATCCTTCCACCTATCACCCAAGCCTATCTAGAGTGCAATGACTCAGTAGGATACATACTTCCTTGTGCGTATCAAATATTGTTCCAAAATAAGTATAAAAAGCAGCATCTGTAACTCATAAGCAACATAAGCCATCTGTATTTCCAGCCTAAGTAAGTACAGAGTGATCAGGGTCCCGTTCTTCCAGCTAATTAATCCTAAACCAGTTTCTAAACGGTTCACAAACTCTTAGATGCCCTTCTCTTTGTTGCCTATGGCATTTTCAGTGATTAGTTACATTGTTCAGCTCAGGGTGAGATTGGGGCATCTGCAGAAGCCAAGGTATAGTTGGAGAAATAAATCCATTCGCACAAATGGATCAACTTTGCCTAGTCATCTGAGGGTATGTTCTTAGTATCCTTTTCTGTGCCAGTGATGACAATTGCTACAGTCCTCTACGCAGCCGACAAACTGAGGCCCCTTCATTCTGCAAAGCAGTCACAGCTTGAATCCTTTTTTTTTTATAAATATTTATTGAGATTTTTTTAAATACAAAATGCAAAAATGATAAACAATGTAACATGTATCATAACACATTTTTCAAAACTTCTTTGGACTCCCTCACGTCTCCCACTCCCACTTACATCATTGTGAACTTTTTCCAGCAATTTATCATCTTGTTTACATTCTTAAATCTCGTTCAATTAATTTAATCTAATAATTCTCCAAAAGTTTTATATTTTCCTCAATCTCACTTATCGTCAAATTCAAATCTAATTCAATGGTAGGCAGTTATTTATGATCTAGCATCCTTCTTAGCCTTCGACCAAATTACAATACTTTTGTAAATAAATCTTGAATTTCTTCCAGTCTTCTTCAACCCTCTCTTCTCCCAGGTCTCGAATTCTACCAGTCATCTCGGTCAGTTGCATATAGTCCATCAGCTGCATCTGCCTAATCCTTAATGTAACTTAGAACTTTGTTGTAATATCTAAGGAATTTGCTAAATCATTTTCAGGTGCCTTGAGACCTGTGTGGCCTCTGAAATGAAACTGAGCGGGAGAGGAGTATAGGGTTACTGTTTTGTTTTGTCATAAAAGGCAAGTCTTTTTCTCCACAGGGCTCCTTGCCTGAACTGTAGGTGGCTACCCTCAAGGATCCAAACTTGAAGAAAGCCAGTTGCACATGCAGAATGGTTTCTAGGGCTCCCCCCCCACTCCTCTGTGCCCACCATGCTAGAATGTGAAAAATAGGGGTCCTGTTGCATATTGCTACTTTGACTGACATATGTTTGCAAAGTGGTTGGCTTTACAGCTAAGCAGATTTGGGGCTAAGTATGTATCTCTCCCCCTTTCAAGTGGCATGAAGACTCAAATTTGAGGCACCTGGTTGAGATGGGGGGGCAGTTGTGGAGGGCAAGGGGACTACAAGGAAGTTATCACGTCAGCGTTGATGGTGGGTGGGGAAATGCTAGCTTCCAAGCTGTAATCATTGCACAGACACTCAGTGAAGGAAGGTGAGAAGTTTATTGGAACTGGGGCAACTCTTGGCTCATGCTTGGAGCAATAATAAAACCAACAGTGAAACTGGCCAAAGTAGCACCTGCGTCCCCAAGGGAAGAAAGACATGTGATATTACATGCATCATTACATTTAACCTACGGTTTTTTAAAAATTCAAGCAGCATCAATTTGCAGGGGGATTATAATGATCAGAATTGCTGCAGGTGTGCAGGGGAAATTTCACATTTTTCTCTCCCACTGTGGACAATCCCACCTTTTAGTTACAAGGGAATCCCCTATTGGTGCCAGTGAAAACTACCAGCTTCAGAAAAGAGTTTTTTCCCTAAGGCCTGCAGTAGGAGAGGAAAAGGTTATATTCCCACTTGCAACTCATGCTATTTGATGTTTTTAAATCTACAAAGACAGTGTGGTACAGTGGTTAGAGTATTGGATTAGGACCTGGGAGACCAGAGTTCAAATCTCCACTCAGCCCTGCAGTTCATTAGGCGACCTTGGGCTAGTCACTGTCTCTCAGCCTAGCCTACCTCACAAGAATATTGTGAGGCTAACAGCAGGACAAAAGTGGGGAGAAGCTACCTTGAGCTCTTTGGGGAAAAGTTGAGACATAAATGTAATGAATGAAGACTCGTTTAGCAACAGGCTTCATTTGGACTTCAGAGTCTACCCACACATCAACAAAGGAAAGATCACCCAATTTCCAGCTGTCCACAGCAACCCCTGAAATGACACAGGAGCCTGTTAGGATATAGTTCCGTTACACCTTAAAAGGGAACAGGCATGACTATTGTATGTCACATGCCTGCTTACTTCCAGCACTTGCTGGGAACTTCCATTTGTCTATAGCTTTTGTGTTTCTGCTGTTTTGCTGGAGATGAAGGGAAGCAGACATGTTTTCCTCTGTTCATGAACTATGCTGAATAAATGCTGTACATTATGCTTACACATTTCTCTCTCCGCCTCTTCTGCTGTGAGAAGATTTACACACTCTGCTGACAGAGCGTGCACAGGTCTCTAAACGTATCTGAGGCTCGTGTCGCTGATTGATGCTGTTCCAAGGGAGACCGGCTGCCGGCCAGTGGCTGGAGCCAGCTGGGGACTTGCCTGATGCCTGCCTGATGCCCCTGTCTTCCTGGCAGCATCCCAACAGTGACCAATATACTAAATGTTTTGAGGGTGAGCAAGAAGGGTTGTGGTGGCAGGCTCCTCCGCTGACCGCCCTGTCTGCTTTGCCTCTTATGCACGGAGTCTACATGCAAAGAAAGCGTGAGCCTGTGGGCTCTGCTTGTACAATCAGAAACAGTGACTGAGGCAGGGTTCATGATCATGTGGACTCATGGGGATCATGGAGCAGCATTTGCCACAGCAAAATACTGCCCACAATGCCTCATTCAAGGAAGGACCCTTTCTCAGATTGGTGTACAGTATAGGTAGCCACTGAGAGAGCATTTTAGGAGCACTGCTGCCATCATAGGCAGCAGCTACTGCTGGCCCCTCCACAATAGAAGGGTGGACAGGTTGGAGAAGAAGAAAAAGAGAAGAGTTTGGATTTGATATCCCGCTTTATCACTACCCGAAGGGGTCTCAAAGTGGCTAACATTCTCCTTTCCCTTCCTCCCCCACAACAAACACTCTGTGAGGTGAGTGGGGCTGAGAGACTTCAGAGAAGTGTGACTAGCTCAAGGTCACACTTCTCTGTGGCAGGAAGTGGTGGCAGCTGGTATCACTGCAGGTGAGCGGAGGCCTTGACAGATTAGAGAACTGGGCCAAAACAAACAAGATGAATTTTAACAGGGAGAAATGTAAAGTATTGCACTTGGGCAAAAAAAATGAGAGGCACAAATACAAGATGGGTGACACCTGGCTTGAGAGCAGTACATGTGAGAAGGATCTAGGAGTCTTGGTTGACCACAAACTTGACATGAGCCAACAGTGTGAGGCGGCAGCTAAAAAAGCCAATGCAATTCTGGGCTGCATCAATAGGAGTATAGCATCTAGATCAAGGGAAGTAATAGTGCCATTGTATTCTGCTCTGGTCAGACCTCACCTGGAGTACTGTGTCCAGTTCTGGGCACCACAGTTCAAGAAGGACACTGACAAACTGGAACGTGTCCAGAGGAGGGCAACCAAGATGGTCAAAGGCCTGCAAACGATGCCTTATGAGGAACGGCTAAGGGAGCTGGGCATGTTTAGCCTGGAGAAGAGGAGGTTAAGGGGTGATATGATAGCCATGTTCAAATATATAAAAGGATGTCACATAGAGAAGGGAGAAAGGTTGTTTTCTGCTGCTCCAGAGAAGCGGACACGGAGCAATGGTTCCAAACTACAAGAAAGAAGATTCCACCTAAACATTAGGAAGAACTTCCTGACAGTAAGAGCTGTTTGACAGTGGAATTTGCTGCCAAGGAGTGTGGTGGAGTCTCCTTCTTTGGAGGTCTTTAAGCAGAGGCTTGACAACCATATGTCAGGAGTGATTTCCTGCTTGGCAGGGGGTTGGACTCGATGGCCCTTGTGGTCTCTTCCAACTCTATGATTCTATGATTCTAGATGGGCCAAGGACCACCAATCCATTGCTTCTCTTGAAGAAAGGTGCTCCCCTTGCCTAACAAGAGGGCTGGTCCTAGCCCATACATGCACTTTCCCAGTGAACATAAAGTGTGAGAGTCACCACTACATTCAGACTTTACTGCCTCAAAAGCAAAGAAGTGGATTGTCATGTGGCAAGTTTGCATGTGCTTCTAGGGCCTTTCCTCTTCATTGGGGCAAGGGAGGGATCCTTTACACCCACACAGGAGAAACGCATGCAAAGAAAAGAGAGCAGGATTTTGTTTCTGTTTCCCGTCTGCGTAATAAGCCTGTGAAAAAGCAAGGAATTCTAAAAAAGAGGAATTCATTTTTTTTTATAAAAGAGGCCTCAGTATCCCCTTTCATACATGCATCTCTGGTGGGGAGCACCGAGCTTAGAGAGACAGAGAGAGAACCTAGCAATGCCTGTGAGATGCTGCCCCAAGTTGTGGTGTTGAAGAAATATGAGTCCATTTTAGATTATTAGCTTTCTGTGGCAAAGCAACTAAAGAATGGGAATTAAGGCAGATTTCCCTGTGCTGATAGTTTAAAATATTATCTTCTGAGTGATAGCAAAAGAAGGAGAGTGAGGGAGAGAGTGAGAGAGAGGATTTAGTCAGTTCCCTTTAAGGTAAAGGATGGGAAATGCAGCTCACAGGAGGACAGCATGTCCTTCTGACCTGACACGGAGTTTAATGAACAAAGCAAGTTAAAACAATTCCTTCTGCACAAAGTACTAATCTGTAGTTTGTTGAGAACTGGTGCCCACCAGGGGAGAGACAGACTTTCTGAGCTAATTTACCTCACCTAAATTCACCTGCTGTGGTATTTCATAGATGAGGGATGGAGAATCTGTGACCCTCCAGATGTTAAGAACATAAGAAGAGCCTGCTGGATCAGGCCAATGGCCCATCTGGTCCAGCATCCTGTTCTCACAATGGCCAACCAGATCCCTGTGGGAAACCTGCAAGTGGGACCCGAGTACAAGAGCACTCTTCCCTTCTTGTAGTTTCCAGCAATTTATATTCGGAAGCGTTGTTGCCTCTGACCATGGAGGCAGAGGACAGTCATCGTGGCTGGTAGCCATTGAAAGCCTTCTCCTCCATGAATCCTTCCTATCGTCTTTTAAACCCATCCAAGTTGGTGGTCATCATGGCCTCCTATGGGAGCAAGTAAGTTCCATAATTTAACTATGCTGTTGGAACTTCAACTCCTATCCGCACTGACCAGCATGGCCAATAGTCAGGGGTGATGGGACGTATAGTCTTTCAACTTCTGGAGGGTTACAGGTTCTCCACCCCTGCCTAGATAGATTCTGCTTCATGCAATCCTACACCTACTTACTTGCCTGGCAGTAAGCCCCATTGGACTTACTTCTGAGTAAACATGTTCAGATTTCCACTGTTGATGATGAACTGGCTAGATGAAGCAATGAAATCTATTTTGATTGACTAGAAAGTGCCTGTGGGTAGTCTTTTGGGCAAATTATTTTAAATATAAATGCCTCCATGTTGTGACACATCCACACTCATATCGTCACTGAAAATAAAATATTCTTTCTTTTGAACTATTTTTCTCATATGCACATTTACATGGATTTGATTGATAACTTCATGAATGGACTTATACTGCACTTTTACTCCCCTTTTCCTGGGAGTAAGCCCTACTGAACTCAATGGAACTTACTTCTGATTTTTACAGGATTGCACTCTGAAATTTATGTGATTGATTTGAGCACAATCTTGAAGGTTCCTTAGGCAAGATTAACCAGGGAGCTGCCTCTGTTAGTGTGTCCATTTTCTCCTTTCCAGTGTCACCATTGCTCATTCGCTTGCTTCTGTCCCTGGGCCCAATCTGTTGATGTCCCCAGAGGAAAAGAGCAGGGCAAGTGAATGATAGGCTCCAACACATCCAAACACATTCCTATCATTAGGCAGAGTGAGGCAGCCACCTCAGGTGACAGGTGTTGAGAGGGCCATTAATTCCCCTTAGTTGTCACATAGCTCCTCCTCGACCCTCTAATCTGTTCTGCTGCCTTGGATTTGGTAGAGGACACTCCTCTATCACCAGGATAGTAAGACTGAATGGTCAGTACATTCAGTTACATTAAATAGAATGGGGCGCCATCTTGTCCTTTGCTTGAGGTAGGACAACGCCTTGGTTCAGTGCTGATCTCATCACCCCATGCACTTAAATTCTCAGAGAGGGCAAGTAAACAGTGACAGGAAAGAGAAGCAGCAGCATTAGTACTAGGATCAGTGGGCCCTCTGTAGGGGTCCTGCGAAAGTCTTGGCAAATGCCTGATCGTGCTAACCTCCGATGCCAGCTTTGCATCTGGCCCTAAAAGGGCCTTCACATCACACCTTAAAAACCTGATATTCTGTTTTGCTAAATGGAAGCTATAAAGATTCTGTGGTGATAAGAGTGTGGCTGTTGCCAAAGTTTCTCTTCCTCACGTTGTTAAGAATTATTATAATGTTATTATCTGCAGTGCATTTGAAAGCATTTTCTGGCTAGGGAGAAGAGAGGGAGAAATCTATCTGCTATATAAATCCAAATGTGGAGAAAGATGTGGGGGGTTCCCCCTTGGGTTGAATGGAATTGATATGTGTGTAAGGTAGTGAAAGAATTGGGGGAGGACAGATGTACCTAGCACTTTCTACTCCTTAACTGCCTGCTGATGTCAACCATTCATTTACAGATGCAAGAAAGAAATAGAGAGGGACATTAATTCTACATGCAAGTGCAATGCTAATACAGTAGTGTGCCAGAACTGGTGACTGGGGGCGGCCGCCGGGACCACATAACACCGGTCTTGAAAGACCTACATTGGCTCCCAGTATGTTTCCGAGCACAATTCAAAGTGCTGGTGTTGACCTTTAAAGCCCTAAACGGCTTCGGCCCAGTATACCTGAAGGAGCGTCTCCACACCCATCGTTCTGCCCAGACGCTGAGGTCCAGCGCCGAGGGCCTTCTGGCGGTTCCCTCATTGCGAGAAGCCAAGTTACAGGGAACCAGGCAGAGGGCCTTCTCGGTAGTGGCTCCCGCCCTGTGGAACACCCTCCCAACAGATGTCAAAGCGATAAACAACTACCTGACATTCAGAAGACATCTTAAGGCAGCCCTGTTCAGGGAAGTTTTTAATGTGTGATATTTTAGTGTTTTTTGGTTTTTATGGAAGCCACCCAGAGTGGCTGGGGAAACCTAGCCAGATGGGTGGGGTACAAATAAATTATTATTATTATTATTATTATTATTATTATTATTAGTATTAAAGTTTCTCATTTTTCCAATCTTAGATTCAGTTGTCCATATTTCCGCATCAGTTTACACACACACACACACAGACACAGAGAAAGAGAGAGAGAGAGAGAAACAAATAAAGGTAAAGGTAAAGGTACCCCTGCCTGTTCGGGCCAGTCTTGCCAGACTCTAGGGTTGTATGCTCATCTCACTCTATAGGCCGGGAGCCAGCGCTGTCCGCAGACACTTCCAGGTCACGTGGCCAGCGTGACAAGCTGCATCTGGCGAGCCAGCGCAGCACACGGAACGCCGTTTCCCTTCCCGCTGGTAAGCGGTCCCTATTTATCTACTTGCACCCGGAGGTGCTTTCGAACTGCTAGGTTGGCAGGCGCTGGGACCGAACGACGGGAGCGGACCCCGCCGCGGGGATTCAAACCGCTGACCATGCGATCAGCAAGTCCTAGGCGCTGAGGTTTTACCCACAGCGCCACCCGCATCCCTATAGAAAAATGTCCCTATAGAAATGTGTGTGTATTTGTTTGTGAGAAACAAATACACATACACAAATTCATCACCATTTGGATGAGAATTTCTCCAAGTACAAATTTCACATTTGTATTCAATTTTGTACAATAGACACATATTTGCAATGGAATTTTCCTTAAACTAATGCATTTTTGTATGTTATTTTCACTAATATATGCATTTTGATGGACACTTTACTCCAAATATGTGGTGTTGTTGTTGTTTTTTTAAAAAAACATTACTTGGCTCAAGAACTGTATTACAGCATTCAAAGAAGTGTAAATTTTGAGGGATGACTGCACTTTGGTTCTTGTATTGTTTTGGAAAGTCAGAATTAGGTAGGTTCACCTTTAAATGTGAATCAAATGAATTGAATGAATTCTCCCCGCTACCTCGATAAAAATAGGGCCAAGGATACACTATGTTGACGTAGCTACATGGGCCATAAGGCACATGCTTTGGAATTATTTGTTTTAAGAATAGTATGAATCAGAACATGTTTTTAGAACATGACCATTTGAAGAGAGGTTTTGGGAGTGGCAAAGCAAGATAAGTATTCCTTAGCCATCTTATCCATAGTTGGCAAAACACCATGAGATGTGACAGCCATGATAGGAGGAATGGAAACAAATCCAACATGCACAGAAACTTTCTCAAGAAAGTACAGGCATCTTCCCACATTTGACTTGTGTGCAACAGCATATACATGCAGTGCAGTGAAATAAATAAATGCATTGATTTAAACTGCAAAAATGGCATGAAAAGAGTGGGGAAACAGTTTGCAATCCCTGCAGCCTTTTCACCAACCTTTGAGGCCCATGGAAAGGAGGTTTGGAGGGAGCGATTGTGGTGGAGCTTGGCAATTTTTTTGTGGATTTTTAGCAGAGTTTAGTGGAGAGTGGATTTACAGGCCTTTTTAGATGGTATCCCCCACTATACTCAATTTCACGTATACGCACAGTACTCGGGAACATAACCTGCATGTAAGAGGGGAGACGCCTGTACTTCTTTACACAACATTTCATGAATTTATGCAGAGCACAGTCGTAAGATGTGGCAACAATGGCCATTAGTTTAGATGATTTCACAAGTGGTTTGGACAAACACTTGGGGTATAAGCCAACTTTCTCCATAATGCCTTCATGACAACTCCATGTTCATACCAGTGTGCCTCTCAATTCCACTTGCTGGCAGAGGGCATATATCAGGGAGAGCTGTGGCTGTCATTTCCTGATTGCGGGTTTCCCCAGCAGGATGTCGAGGCAGATGAATTTTAGTGAGATCCAGCCAGGTTTCTCAGGCGTGAGAAAGAAAAGACATGAATGCCGCCAACCGCATATTAGCGGATATCATAAATATATGTAATAAGCATTGCTCTTTGTGCACATTCATTATTTTGAAGCAGCTATTTGATTCAAACCAGAGAATCCTTTCATTCCTCCAGCCTGAATCAAATTGGCATATTTCCTTCAGGAGAACAAGGCCTCTTGCTAAAGATTCTTCGTTCTAATCAAGACACCTTCCAAGTACTGAGCAGATCATCTGTTTCTTCTTCGAAGTGTTGGCTTGGGAGCCAATGGTATGATTTCATATCAACTGTGAGAAAGAAGATAGAGGCATACGGGGAGAGTAGCTCTGCCAAAAAATATCAACTGGATGTTGCATTGGGGGGTCTTGTCTAGTTATTCACATATCTGAGCAAGCTACAATGATCCATCATTGTCTAAATATTCTTCCAGTATTGAGCTGAAGGAGAGGGGGACTGCATTCTTATCCCATCTCTGGGAGAACTCACAAAACTGGAGAGCACAACTCATCTTTAGAAGAGGGTGAATTGAAAATGTTACACAAGAGGGGAAGGGAGCCAAGCATACACAAGCATATGAAGGTTAGCTGGCCAGGCAGTAGCATTTCTGGGAAGTCTTGTGAAGTTATTATGGCCAATGAATTGAACATGAATCAACAATGTGGTACTTCAGCAGAAAAAGCCAATGACATGTTGGATGCAGTCCTTATGCTAATGCAGTCTAAGAGTCAGGAACTAATAGCCCTGTTCCCCTCTATATATCAAGTTGCAGGGAAATATAACTGGTATCTTTCCAGTATTTAAAAGGATGGAGCCCAGTTTCAGCTCCTGGCATGCTTGAGCAGTTGCCAGGATTGCTCTAGTGGGAATCAGCAATGATGCCTGCCCTTTGAAAAAGTGTCCTGCCATTACAAGTCCCATATTTTCCCCCGGGATGGCTTTACATTGTGGGCATTGCAGGCAACCTCAATCGTGACTCCATCTGGTTCTGCTAGGAAGAACTATGTTTTCCCTTGAGATATATTCTCTGGTTCAGAGTTTTCTTCAGACTCCTTTGTTTCTCTGACAGTTTTTTGAATCCCATTCAATGTGTGTTGTTGGTAAGGCTGAGGTTACCAGAAGGCATCAACCTTTTTCTGCAAGTTTGTCCATTTTCCTAGAGATCTGATCCTTGTAGAAGGCTCATATCAACTTGACTAGACTTGGGCAAAGTTTAGATCGATACAGGCTCTTCATGAGGCAAAAGATCAGGGAGACTTCCAGACTGAAGAAAGGCCTTAGCAAAGCCCAACAGACTGTGAGGCTTCACAAATTGAAATAGGTCTGTGAAGAGGCAAAAGGCTTCCAACAAACTGAAGAACAGTCAGATATATACATAGTTAAGTTTGTGTCCTGGATCTGGTTCAAGACTGGTATAAATTAATACAAGCAACAACTATGCAGCTTTTGAGCCACAATATTGCATTAACCCTAGTACAGTGGAACCTCGAGTTACAAACACCTCAGGTTACAAACGCCTCATGTTACAAACACTTCAGGTTACAAACTCCACTAACCTGGAAGAGTTACCTTGAGTTGAGAACCTTGCCCTAGGATGAGAACAGAAATTGTGTGCCAGCGGCACAGCGTCAGCAAGAGGGCCCATTAGCAAAAGCACAAGTTAAGAACAATTTCAGGTTAAGAAGAGACCTCTGGAATGAATTAAGTTCGTAACTAGAGGTAGTGCTGTATATCAAAATAGGAATTATAAACAGTACCTTATACATATTTTTCAGGGGGGTATTATTTTGATACAGAGGGCAAATCCTAGTAACCACAATTATAACTAGGGTAGGGGACACAGTTCAGTTATGCTTGGAGATGGGAGTCTCAGTACCCATCTATGTGTAATGCAGATGATCTCATCCCCAAGTAGCTTTTGGGTAGTCTGTCACTCCCCCTTGTCTCCCCTCTTTTCCTTTCTCCCTCATTTCCTCATCCTTTCCATTCTCCTTCCTTTCTTCCTTACTGTCTTTGTTCATTCTTTTTTTCCTGGTTCCCAAAAGCTTTGGGAGAGGGGTGTTGGCTTCTTGTGAATTGAGAGAGAGAGAGAGAGAGAGAGAGAGAGAGATTACTTCAAATAATCCCCAGCACTCCCTGTTCAGGGTTCCAGTCACCACAGTCAGTCAGCATTCCATGGCCACTTATGATATTCAGTCCTTATTGGGCTGTTTTGGGTGGGTTCCCCCCATTAAGGCTTTCCCTCATGGATATTTTGTTATACTTCTGCAAACTGGAGCATTCCTCCAAGCCTGCTGATATCTCCCTCTCGAATATTAGACTACACAAGCATCAGTGCTCACTACTGTTACATCAGAAATAGAAGAAAGGTGCTGATGATGACTGTTGTCGTCAATATTTCCAATACCGCCTTAACTCAAATAACTGATTCCCCCCCTCCCCTATTTCAACAAGAAACCCAGGCATTAATATATAAAGTACTTTCTCATTTCCAGGCATATATACTCTAGCTTTTAAAGTGGTATTTGAATAGTGATAATTAAAGTAGCTATTCAACTTATATGGGAAACTTGGGGAGTGTATTTTTGTCTCTAGTATAATGAAAATCTGTAAAATAATATTTTGCCTGTCAAATGTGAAATTCAAGTCAAGCCTTAACTACACTTTTGCTATCATTCCAGCATAGCGGTATAATTTCCTCCAGCGAATCATATTTTTCCCCTCTTCAGTGAGCTCAGTGCCCCCTGCTGCCAAGAACAATGAACACATAGAATCTGTTGATTTCAGAGAAAACGGTTAACAACATCAATTTAGGAAGGCCTGTTATTGTTGAACTGCCAGGTGAAACATTATCTGACCTGGACACATTGTCACAGAGAAATAACCAGCGATAAATCTAGCAATTTTTTGTTAACAGAAAAAGCCCCTGTGGCATGAAAGGAGCTTTCATTTAAAATTACCAGGGAGATATTTCACTGATGACCTTTGGGTATTCTTTCATAAAAACTGCTTGTGTTTGTTTATACTGTGCTCAACAAGCATGCACCTAGTGACATTCTAAAAAAGTAGATTTGTGGTTCATGCTAATGCTGAAGGTTTGTCTGAACTTGTGGTTTTCACCACAGTTCCCCCATCCTCAGAAACAGCAGAGTCAATAAAGAGGAGCGCTGCATGGGTCAATTGCCTGGCTCTTACACAGGTCAGCCAATCCTTTTGGCCCACTCCTTCCCTGGCAAACAATTTGACCAATCCCCTGCCTATTTCCCCCCCAATAGGCCAGCCTCATCATCCCTCCCATCAATCCCTCCCTGTCCTCCTTTTTCCCCACAACTGACCACCTCATACATGCTGGCAGCATCCTTTTTTTCCACAACCAGATGCCTGTGGGAACCTGGGCCTGAGCATATCAGCAGTCTCCACACTTGTGAGTCCTAGCTACTGACAAAGGCAGTTCAGACAAGACACGTGGTGAAGGGGTTCAGTTAGCTGCAGAAGTTCTGCTTTGTAGCATGGTTGCTCCTTTGACTTGCTTTTTTGGTGCAGTATGCACCAGTATGGAGTAGGAGTTGCTGTTGGGTGTCTCTACCAAGGTCAAGTACCTGTTGGAGTTCGAGGAAGAGACATCTTAGCAATGCGCCCTTAGGAATGTTCTGGAGAAAATCTGCTTACACAGAGTGATCCTTTTAGGTCAGGCATGGCCAAACTTGGCCCTCCAGGTGTTTTGGGACTACAATCCTCATCATCCCTGACCACTGGTCCTGTTAGCTAGGGATGATGGGAGTTGTAGTTCCAAAACATCTGAAGGGCCGAGTTTGCCTATGCCTGTTTTAGGTAAATAAAGGGCTCGTTCTTCCTGCTTCTCATCACCAAAGTTACCAGAGCTCTAAGTATAATGGATGATAGATTTTTGTGATTCCTAATGCCACCCTTTCCTCATCTAATCAACACCCCAAGACACAATTTCCATGTGGTTATTAAATGTATTAGGCACAGGTTGGCCTCATTAAAACATATTTTGTTGCTTCTCTGTCAGTGCTGCCATAATGCCATCTTGTTGTTACTCAAATCCATTAAGCTATTGAGGAAACCATATAAAATTGACTTCAAACAGTGCTGGCACAGTTATTCAAGCACTAGTGACTGAGATCCAACAACTTCCTGAAGCTTTTAATGAGTAACCAAGGCAAATTGTTGGCTGAGGGGAAAACAGCGAACACTACTTAAAGTGAATTATTAATCCCCTGGAAATACCTTGCTGTGAGACATATTTAAAGATACACTTTCACAATAAGAAATGAATATCATATGCTGCACTTTAAGATGTTTATATTATGCAAACTTTGAACTAAGATTCTGAAATCAGGTCTTTTATTTTCTGTACAGGTTCTCTGATAGCATTCGAGAGCTGACTATACTTTCTATGAAGTAACAGGATAAATATCTTCCATTTTTTCCCAAAGTGGGTCTCAAATCAGGAAAAAAATGAGTTGCTAAGACAATGGAGGGATTATGAAAAAGGTGCTAATATAGTTTCTGCACAAATAAAAAAAAATGTATTGGCCATAAATGGCAGCAACCAATTGAAGTCAGGAGAGTCACAAATCTACAAAACTACATACACATGGAGGTGGGAGAGTCTGTGAGCACATATCTCATTCCTGTTTAGTGAAAGTTTCAAAACCTATGACACATACCTTCACATGTTGGCTGGGGAAATCCAGATAGATGGCTGGGGTATAAATAATAAAATAATACTGTTATTACTACTACTACTACTACTACTACTACAACAACTACTGTTGTTGTTGTTGTTGTTGTTGTTTTTTATGTTGTTGTTTAGTCGTTTAGTTGTGTCTGACTCGTCATGACCCCATGGACCCCATGGATCTTTCCCAACACCAGGGTCTTTTCCAAGGAGTCTTCTCTTCTCATGAGGTGGCCAAAGTATTGGAGCCTCAGCTTCAGGATCTGTCCTTCCAGTGAGCACTCAGGGCTGATTTCCTTAAGAATGGATAGGTTTGATCTCCTTGCAGTCCATGGGACTCTCAAGAGTCTCCTCCAGCACCATAATTCAAAAGCATAAATTCTTCAAAAGCAGCCTTCTTTATGGTCCAGCTCTCACTGTTGTTCTATTATTTTTATTATGCAAAAATGTTTATATGAGAATATTCTTTGTTAGTTTGTAGTGTTGGACAAAAGCTGGCATTTGCTAAACAATAAACCAAGAGGAACTGCATTTCTGTCTGTGAATAGAGATGGACAACTCTTTTGGAAAAATAACCTGTAAAAGCCCCTTCCATGCAGTTCCTTATTGCGTTCTAAGGAAAAACGTATTTTACCCATTACAAAACAGGCTCCAATATCCATTTTGCTAGGTTGATTTGGGGTCCAACATGTAAACGCTGCCCTTGTGTTTCTGTAAAACACAGAGATAGTAAGCCACATGAATTCTCTTTTAAGAAAAACTGATCAAAGGGCCTGTAGAGTTTTGCCAGAGAACATGATTTAAAAACAAAATCCTTGGGAGCTCTCCAATGACCTATGTCAGTGGCTTCTTTCCAGTTCTGAGGAAAAAGATGTTC
Organism: Podarcis cretensis; assembly: GCF_951804945.1. Taxonomy (NCBI): domain Eukaryota; kingdom Metazoa; phylum Chordata; class Lepidosauria; order Squamata; family Lacertidae; genus Podarcis; species Podarcis cretensis. The sequence goes on from NC_137178.1 coordinate 29,138,725, forward strand.
ATATCGCCATGAAAACAAGCATTTAATTAGAAACACAAGCAGGCAATAGGCCAAAAACTGGATGGGCATGGACAATGAACCTTCCTTAAAGATGCTCCCTTCAGGCCAGGAATGGTCACACTGGCTGAAAACCTAAATATGTGATCGGGCCTTACTATCTTTCATCTTGAATGGAATTTACCCACAAAGCAGAGGATTGGAGACTTTACAATATGGGGAAGAAGCAACCCTGTGCAAAATCCTGTTGTGAGTTGGGGAGCGGGGTAGGCTATATGCCCGAGTCCCTTCTAATTCTTGGATCCAGCAAGGGTTAAAATCTAATGGAGGATTCAATTGCTGGGATAGCCAGGTCAGCTTCTTGGTAATGCCCCCTAAGTATAAGTCATTGAGGAAACAAAGGAAGTGGCTTTGTGCCAGGGAACAAATGGGTGACCCCCATATTGTCTGATAGTTAGAAGCCAGAGTTGAGGTGTGTGTACTAGAAGCTAATACCAGGAAGCAAGTTGGGCAGCTGGGAGCCAGAGCCATGCCTGATTTCTGCTGGGATCCAAGCCTGTGGCTATGGAAGAGGCAAGACCTTCTTGGGGTGCTAATGCTGTGAGCCCCTCCATCATAGGCTAAGGTTGTATATTATTGTTGTTTAGTCGTTTAGTCGTGTCCAACTCTTCGTGACTCCATGGACCAGAGCACGCCAGACACTCCTGTCTTCCACTGCCTCCCGCAGTTTGGTCAAACTCATAAGGTTGTATATATGTGTAAATAAACCATATATCATAAAAACACAGTCTTCACTGTCCCTGATTCCAAGGAAACTGTACCCTGGGTAAGCAGCTGGAACTTCTGGGATCTTGCACTACTTAGAGATTGGGGTGGCATGCAACAATACTGAGTTTGCCCATGTTTCCAACAGGAAAGGGAGATAGCAGGAGGAGGAGCCTTCAGGCAGAGTGCTGTCACAGGCTTCGTTCTAGACAGCCCTCAGCTATGTAAGATACACAGCTGTGTAAAAAGACACAGCTGCTGCCGCCATGTAAAGGGAAGTGACCCTCTTCAAACAGCACAGTGAGGAGGAGGAGTTGAAGGCAGGAATCGGTGTGTGGTAGAACAAGATTTGTTGAAGAGTTGACCCTTGGCAGGAGAACAGAGTTAGGAAGGGCACTTTGGCACCACTTCAGACAGCAAAAGTGGACAACCCAACCCCCCGGTGGGCACCAGCAGAACTTAATGGAGCACTGGAGTCGCTGCCATATCTGGAGTGTGGGTGCTCATGTCAGCCAGGACAGAAAGACGGGGAGCAAAATTACAATTATTTCTTGCAGCAGTTCCAGACTGGCAGAGCAGAGAGGGCAGGCATGTTCCTGCAACTTGGTGAATCCGGGGATTGGGGTGCTCTGTCTGGGCACTGTTTCAAAGAGATGTGCAGGATCCAATGCAAGAGTGTGAAATCCATACACCACCAAAGTTAAAGTTGTAAAAGCTTCTACAAATACTTGTCAGGGAAGGAGAAGACTACAGAAAATATGGAACTGCTGGTTGAGAAGGTTGGCCTTTGAGGAAGATATAAGAGAAACTAAACTACCCAATGTCTACATTGCTTTTATTTTATTCCCCACCCCCTCAATGACTAGTGTGATCGCATATCCTACCTTGCAGAGGACATCTATTCAAAGTGATATGATAGGACCGGCCTCTGTTTTAAGGTATTCTCTCTTTGAAGGGCTGTCCAATCCAAGTCTAGTTTATTTTAAGCAGAATGAACCATAAGAAAGGGGCCTTGAAGTTGCCCAAGAACAGTTGAGCACCTGGGCATCAGACTGAGAAGAACACAGGTCGCTTGGTTGTAGTCTTCTTCTCCACTATGGTGAGATGTATTTCTAATTAAAATATTTTCCCCAAATTTGCATCTATATGTATAAATGAACATATGCAAAAATGGTGCAAATTTATGCTCTCTTTTCTCCTCTTTTTTCTGGTGATGTGTAAATGACCATTCTAATAGTGTACTGAATTCTACACCAGCTATTTATTTATTTTTAAAAAAACCAGCAGTCCTATGTTGGTATTCTGTTCTAAGTCCTGTGCACAAGATGGACATTATATCCTTGTCATAAAGCTTAAATCTACATTCCAAAGCCAAGTTAGGGAGGTGGAGATAGACTAGGTCTGTATATTGAGCAATCCAATCCAGCTACATTGTTTCATGTGTAGGAAATCATTACATTTCACAGAGATTCATAAAATTTGTGGTATCACCTATCCTTTGTGTAACTGCAGCTGAAGAGATATCTGAATGACTCATTGCAAGACTATTCAGTCGTCTAAAAATGGGCAGCTAACCTTTGCATAACATTGCTGTTATAACATTGCTGGGGGGCTTCCTGCAATCACCTGAGGCTAGTCCACATTAGCATGTTTTCTATAAGAACAGCATCGCTTGGCTCCCCATCAACCGAAAATAACGATCCACATATTTATAAATTGTTCCCAATTCTGATCCTTAATTAAATTCAGTTTCTTGTATAACTATCTGCAGCTGCTTTTAACAATTTAGGATAATTTTTGTTCTGCTGATTTAACCTCTGTCTGCTCAATCATCAAGGGTGTGTTGAAATTATTGTTGAAACCAGATGACTGCTTTTAAGAAGGAGTACTTCCTTTATAAGTTAATGTCTGGATTCCAAAGCCAAGTTAGGGAGGTGGGGGGTAGAATAGGTCTCTATACTTAACAACAAAGTCTATTATGCTTGTGGCAGCCTCTGATGATAACTGAGCCTAGTGTCCAGTCGTGGGCATGGGGAAGGTCTGTAGCTCAGTGATAGAGCATCTGTTTTGCATGTACAGTAGAAGTTCCTGCGTTCAGTCCCCAGCATCTTCAGTTAAGGCTGGGAGAGATCCCCTGAGCTGGAGGGACCAATGGCCTGAGTCTGCATAACGCAGATTCAAGTGTTCCTGTGACATTCCAGTTGACCAAGAAGCAGTGAGATCACAATGTTTGCAGGGGAGACTCTGAAGAATCTCCATAGTGCTCAGGGCAGTAATGACCTCCCAGATACTGTTGGACTCCAATGCTTCTTCATGCCAGGCAGCAGAAAGTCTATTGAATCTGAATCTGGTGACTTTGCCACGAGATGGCAGCATTGTCTTATTTTAAGGTTGTTGTTTTTCCAGAACTGAATGAATGTAGTTCCAAGCATTTCTCTGCCTTGCCTTGTATACTTGTGAACTTGTATGCAGTGTGGCGCTGAAGGCTGCATTAACCTTACAGGCTCTTCTCTCTTTCCCACCCCTAGCTAGTGAACTGAATTGCAAACTGCTCACATTCTGTCTACTAATTAAGGTTACCGGGTTTTTTTCAGTGAATCCGGGGACACTTTTCAACTTCAATGGATTTTGTATGGGGACTGATTTGTAAATCCGGGGACCATCCCCGGGAAACGGGGACGTCTGGTAACCTTAGTCTACTTGCACAAAACCTGGAGAGGGGGGCATTATATCCATAGCTGTCAACTTTCCCCTTTTCTTGCAAGGAATCCTATTCGGAATAAGGGAATTTCCCTTTAAAAAAGGGAAACGTTGACAGCTATGATTATATCTTCTAATCACATGACTTTAAAAAAGCCATTTATGATATCCATTTCCAACTTTCCAAAACAAATGAGCTTCCCAGTTCAGGCATATCTGGCCATATATGCTTGAGCAATCTTAAGTTTAGTTATGATCTTCCACTAGGATGAACGGACTTTCAACAGCAACAGTGGTGAGTGTTTTTCTGTGAGATCACAGTTTTACTGTCATAATTTCAGTTCCACACAATTTTCTCCCCATTCACACAACACATGCAAGGCCAGCCGACAGGCCAAAAGTGATTGGTAGCAAAAAAAATCCCGAGAATCCTGACCACCGTTTGCTATTTCTATATATGATTTGTACAATGCTTTCTAGCCTTTGATGTTTGGGATCACTCAGCAATCTATAAGTTAACTCATTATTATTTCCATTTCCAATCTATACATTAGCTCATTATTATTTCCATTTTACAGCTGAGGCTGAGAGCTGGTGAAGTGCCAATGGCCATAAAATGATCCCTACCATGCAATCATTTGCGTATCTTCTCAGAATTAAGTCCTATTGTGTTCACTGAGACTCTCTTCATGGCAAGTGTTGTATAGGATTGCAGCCTTACTCTCCATAACGCAAGACTAAAACTCAGCTGAATCATGCAGGCTGACCATATTTTCATTTAAAAACCTCTACCTATTGAAGCTATTGATATTAATTAGGAAAAAAATAACATTGGATCTGGCTATCCATTCATCCTACTCTCAGAGAAGCACATAGCAGTTGTTTTAAATGTTGATAGTTCTCTTCATGTGGGATGATGATGATGATGATTTTTAAAGATGGTTTGGGAGAGGCCAAGTAAAATAAAACTGACATTGTAAATAGAAAACAATCCCTACTAATGCATCATAACCAACCAGTCCAAAGGACAGTGTTTCCTGCAGGCAGCCACCTCTTATGCGTATTTGTTAAAGAGTTGCTGAAGATTTGAACTGGCTGGTCAAGGAGCAGTTATGGTGGTGATAGTTTCTCTGGAGCTGTGCCCAGGAAGTAGATGAACCTTCATTCCCACACTCTGGAATGCTCTACCTCTCCGGCTGTAGCACCTCCTGTTTGTGATGGTTGGAAAAGGCACATTCAGTCACAGGGAGTGATGATTTCTCTGGAGGTGTGCTCAGGAGTTGGATGGATCTACTAGGTCCTGGGATTCAAAAGTAATTCTGAGGTTTTAAAGGCCTCTCAGTTTCATTGTGTATCCATATATTATGAATGATTCCTAAGCTCATTTTCTTATTATGGCAGAATATACTTCACATCTGTTCCAACTATCGGTTCCAACATGCCCAGCAGAATAATATCTACTAATAGAGATGGAATGATAAAAATATTACATTTATGCTGTTAGTAACACACCAGTAGATATTCAAATATGATGTTGAATTCAGGTCACACATCTTTGCAAAATATGGCGCTTCTGGTTCAGTGAGAATAAAATAAATAGGGGAAATGTTTAATCTAGCTAAGTACAGATTCAGTTGTATTTAATATCAAGGCTTTGAACCCAAAAACTCATGTTTTTCTGACTCCTTCAGGCTGGTAACTTTCAGCAGCCCCAATAATGCCACTGGGCCTCAAATTGTTCCTTTTCCCACTCTCAGCAACCCTGAAGCAGCTCCTGATATAACTTCTGTGCGAGGCATAGACTTGGTGTCCTTAATTTAGCCTTGATATCTCATCTAACCCTGACAGTTGAAGGCCACAGTGGCCTTCTGAAAGTCTGCTGTGTGAACATTGTGTTTTGCAGCAGTAGCAGCTGCTAGTGCTTAGCATGCCCCTTCCTCTTGTGAAGTTTTTACATAGGTACTAGAGCTGAGCCAAAATTGCTCAGAAGGCATTTTGCAGAATTTCCTCCAGATAGTTTTCGCTGTCTTTTTTTGTGGTAGCTACCACATCTACCCTGCAATGTGCTGGACTGAACATAGGCGAACAGCATTCTAGAAGATTACTTGGAGTGGGGCTTTTAGTGGGGCTGCCCCTGTTCTGTCAGAGGCATTTTTCGGGGAGTGCAAATGGTTCAGTTGCACTGGGCACAGAGGCTTGGGTGCGCTGCAGGGGGTGTCGCAACTATGAAGTGCACTGAAAGGAAAGAGCTAGTAAAGATAAAGGGACCCCTGACCATTAGGTCGAGTCGTGACTGACTCTGGGGTTGCGGCGCTCATCTCGCTTTATTGGCCGAGGGAGCCGGCATTTGTCCACAGACAGCTTCCGGGTCATGTGGCCAGCATGACTAAGCCGCTTCTGGTGAACCAGAGCAGCGCACGGAAATGCCGTTTACCTTCCCGCCGGAGCGGTACCTATTTATCTACTTGCACTTTGATGTGCTTTAGAACTGCTAGGTTGCCAGGAGCAGGGACCGAGCAATGGGAGCTCACCCTGTCGCGGGGATTCAAACCACCAACCTTCTGATTGGCAAGTCCTAGGCTCTGTGGTGGGCACCAAATTTTGGCATCGCTGAAATTTGAGACCACAAGCTCTGCCACTGGGTCTGTGGAACAGAAGTCCTGTTGAGATACAATAGGCATCCACTGCTTGTACTTTCTGGAAAAAGTTGAAGACATTTTTCTTCTGACTGGCTTTTCCAGTTGAATAAATGGGTCATTTAACATGAAAGTAAAACTTGTTAGGGTTTTAGTCTTTTTCTTCAAATGTATTTGCTGTTTTTTCTGTTTTTAACTGTTTGACTGTTTGTAAATTGCCTTGAGACAGTGGTTTAGAAGGCAATTAATGATTTTTGTGTAATAATAATACAAAATGGTGGTCAGTTGGCCACACATTTGCTGATGCTGCCACTCACAGCAACATCAGCAAAGCAAAAACGTCTTAGGATGAATTGATGTGCAATTGCTGCTACTGATGATAAGCCCTTCGTCTGAGAAACCCTCTTCTCCTCCCTTGTGGAGAAATTTGGTTCAGTTTATGCCCCCATTGCACCAAGTCAGTGCAAAAACTTGGAGGCTGTTGGATCAGCACAGCTGCTTGCATTTCTGAGCTATCCTCATGGGTTTGGCTATGGACTCTATTTGGAGATAATGGCCATGGGAGCTTCATGAAAAGCTCCTGAACTTCAACATTTACCACTACATCACTGGGTACAAGTGACTGGTATGCTTGTATTAGAAGTAATTATTTTGTTCTGTGCCAATCTCTTTCTCACATTTATTAAAATGAAATAGTTGCTGTTTCAGAGAAGTCATACCTTGGCAGAGGATGGGAAAATGATGGGGAGGATGGGATGTGCACATTTGAGAGAAAGAACACGTAGCATGTAGATATTAAAGCACTGAGAGTGCAATGATCTCATTTGTGCTTATTTCACACTGGTATCAATAGCATTTCTTCTAATCTACATTAATTTTCCTGAGAACAGAATCAGTCCTTTTCTTCTTCTTGGAATAACTGCCACTTTGATGTATTATACAAAAGCAGCAACCTCTCCAGCACAGCCTTATATAGATGGTTGAATGGAACGTCCCTCTAAAAATAGTGTTCTCTTTGACTTTGAGGTGCCAGGCAATATGGAAACTGTTATATTTTGAGCCAACGTTTTGGAAAATGGATCCAACAGCCCTTTAATTGTCTGGCAGCACTGTAAAATACATGATCTGACCCACCAAGCTCTATGAAAATGGGACACTGCAAGCAGAAGCATTTTTTTTTTTTTTTTTGGTAGGAATAATAAGATATAGAATGCCCTTGGTTTGATGCAGCTCAAGTTACACTTTTGGAGACTTACGTCTTGTCTTAGGGTGTCACCCATACTATCTGGTGGTTGGTGGGAAGGTGCAACTGATTTTAAAGGATATGCTTGGAACACTTGTGCCTAAACCCAAACATGTTTAGGATCAGGCTGCATGCCTCCAAACACAGTGCAGTGACGCAGGATGCTGGCATTATCAAACTCAGTGCCCTGCTGTTGCAACTCAGTGCTGGTGTAGAATACAAAATCTTCCTGCAGGTTGCAAAGGTGGCTTTATGAACTGCAGCACAAGCACCTCTATAATAGCACAGGGGAGTCAAAGGGAGTCAAAATTTATTCAACGGTTGGGAATGTAATAGCTATAAGAAAACCACGTGAAAATCTGTGCATGCTGGTTTCAAGCCTGTGGCCAGCCATGTACAAGTCAGGGCAAACAAACTGAGAGCAGTCAAAGCAGGTGAGATCCAGGGAGACACGAGGCAGAGCAAGACAAAGGCAGCCAAAGAAAGCACTGACCAATGAGCTCTAACCAGAGTGGTTGAGCAACATGCCAGCAGCCTCTCCAGCTTCCTTTTATAGGGGATAGTCTTTGAGACCAAAGCAGAGTAGCTTCATGTAAACCAGCATTCCAAAGGAGAAGCAGGACTGTTCTTGACAGGAGACCCACCCTACCCCACATAGCATGCAAACCAAGTATGGTTAGTTTTTCCTTTTTTCTAACCCCCCCCCCCCGCCCCCCAAAAAATATTCTGAACAGAACACAGGATGCACATGGCAACACACATGTGACTATCCCAGGGCTACTGCAAAACAATGTCTCTATGCCCAGGTAGTTAATCAGTTAATCTCTGTATGAAAAGGGCAACATATTCTAGAGGTCTCCCTACATGATTTCTGCCCTGGGCCTACTCCCAATTTTAATCAGGTGCTGGAAAATGGGAAGGAGATCTTTAATGCACCAATCAAACAGGTTAAAAGTTCAAAACCGAGAAGTGATACCACTCTGAACAAATGGGAATGCATTGTGTCCCGCGAAGCTACAATATTTTTAAAATAGAAAATGCATTATGTCAATCGAAAGTGGATCCGAAACTCTTTATCACACAGTTTTTGAAACTCAGCAAGTGTGTAAAAAAATGAAACTTGCTCTTTCAACAACAGTTCACTTTGTCTAGAGCAGGGGTCGGCAACCCGCGGTTCCGGAGCCGCATGTGGCTCTTTTACACCTTTGCCGCGGCTCCGGGGCGGATACTAGCGAGGGGAGGAGGCGCATTGGGCGCCCCGACACTCCCCACTGTGGCAGGTGCTGTACTGGCTGTGACGTCGCATGGGGGCGGTGCGTGCGTTAGTCACGCACCGTCCCGACATCACCTTCCCGCACGCCCGCACGCTACATTGTAAGGGGCATGTACGCTGGTCACTGTTTTGAAGGGGAGTGAAGAACACACACACACAAAAAGGTAACTTGTTAATTTAATGTTTATTTCTATGAGGAGGAGTAATTCTGAGGGGTCAAACAAAGAAATAATAAAAAAGTGACAAAAACGTTATTTTTATAATGACGAATTTTGCAGCTCCCAGTTTTTTTTTTTTCTTCGGAAACGGGCCCAAGTGGCTCTTTTTGTCTTAAAGGTTGCAGACCCCTGGTCTAGAGTATTCTCAGTGAATTTAATAGCACAATTGTAAATCTAACTGGTTTTTTTGTTTTGTTTTAAACTAAGCATTCAGATGATGAGAGGAAAGTAGTGGGAGGCCTTTAAAGGGACCCCAAAACTCTAGCCATTACCCTCTGCAATTCTGTTTGAATCCTGCCTACCATGCAGCCTTCTAAAAACAGAATCTAAAGGAACTGTCACAAAAGGTAAGGAGCCAAAGACCTATCCCTCCCGTCACCCTTGGTAATTTGAGCACTGTTTTAACTCCAGCTACAGTTGCCTTACTTTCAGGGCTGAGGAGAAGCTGCCCTTCTATATGCTTTGTGGCTCTTGGTGTTGACTGGTAGGCTGCCCAAGCAATGAGTCAAGTAGCAAAAAATATATTACATTTCAATATTACCCAGTGACATCACCGAGAGTGATAATTGCATGCTGGGTGGAAAAGAGGCCTATAAAACACCCCTGATTCTTTTCGTGTTGCTTCCAGTATTCCTGCTGGGCAGAGTCACACATGCCTTCCTCATTTATTTATGTCATCGAGTGCAGGAAAGCAATAAACTAGACCAGTTGGAAGAAACAGATACAGGCAATAAAAGGGCAATTAGCTGCTGTAGCTGCTATGAGGCTTGCTTTTGCTAGGGTTATGACCAAAGATGACTTGTAATGGGCATTGTTCTCTATCAGGAAAATCTGGAGAGAAAGTAAAACTTTATTCTAAGCACAGATGGGAGTGAACGGGATGCGGATGTCATTTGCTGTGTAGTGAAGTACATCCTTACTTGGGGGAAGACAAGAAAACTGTGATTAGGTGGAAACAGACACCACAAACTTTGCATAAGGTGTATGGAGCAAGAAGCCCTCTAGCAGACATACAAATACATCATTTTCCTCCTTTGCAAAGATGTTCACTAGAATCTATAAACATTCCCTGGTTCTATTCCGGCCGCCAGGTCATATTTTGATGTTGCTTCTTGTTATTGCATCCTTAAGATCTGTGTGAACAGAAAAGCTGGGAGAAAATGGCTGAAAACTTAAGTCACTTCCAGAAGACCTTTTTAATGAGCATTCAGTTCTGATTTGTTTGCAGAAAAAATGTGGGGAGATTATACACCATCTGCTGCTTATTGAGCTTTCATTCTGATTTGCTTGTGGGGAGGTCATAGGTTATCCCAAACTTTCCAGTGCATTTCATCATTATTTACTGAAGAAAAAGCCCTCTCTTAGTTTTGTTTCTTTGGAAGCAGGCTTGTCGCGCAAGAATGTCAGATCCACTTTAACTGAACTGCGTGGAAGGGTGGTGTACAAATTTAATCGATAATAATGATAATAACAACTCTGCACCCTGAGTTTGCCAGCATGCTGCTGAATCCATCTGTGATGCAATGGATCTGTACACCTGGCTGTTAACCAGAAGGCCATCCAGGGACATCTGTGGGCAGGAGTTCTGCACTGCAGAGTTGGACTAGATGACCCTTAGGGCCTCTTCCAACTCTATGATTCTCTGAATCCCATCTGCAAAGTTGGAAGCAGCCTTGCACTACTGTGTCAATTAAAAACAGCAACAGGATTTCAGGAGGAATTAAAAGCAAAGCAGATGACAGATTCTGGTGCCAGTAAGAAGTAAAGGAACTTCAGTGCACATAGAAGAGAATAGGTAGTGATACCACTCTAAGCAATTATTTGCCCCTTTCTGTTATTCCAGGGATGGAGCAACTGTGCTTCTCTAGCTGTTTTTTGAACTCTAGCTCCCAGTTAGCATGGTTCATTCATTCATTCATTTGGCATTTTCCCACAAGATTGTGCCCAACATGACTCACAACACATCAAATAAACATCAAAAGAATGTAAGAGCCTATGCAAATAATCAAAGCGTCAATAAGTAAATACATTTTTCACAAAACCAATTCATACAACATTGCACAAAGCCATACAAATAAACTAACCTGATTTAAAAGATTAAAATGAAATAAAAATGGTAGCAAGCAAGGTGAAAAAGATCCCAGTTATAAAGAATTACCATAATTAACATGCACAGATTGGAGGGGAGTCACATCTCTCATTCATAGCATCATTCCTCCCAGCTTTCAACAGCATCTCTTCTCTTACTACATTTCCCATCTCCATGGAAGTAAAGAGTGCTACTCCTCTTTCACCCTCCCATAGACTCACAGTCAGGGATGATGGGAGTTGTAGTCCAACAATATCTGGAGGTTCCATCTCCCTGCCTTATTCTTTCCCCAGCCACACATACTTTAAGCTAAAACAAGCATTAGCAGGGAAAGTGACATAAGAGCCAGTTCCGTAAGACGAGAAGTTTGAGAGCTCAGACAAAATGCTGTGTTGCCGGGGGAAACGGAGACTTGCACAATATTCTCTGATGGAACGTGGAGCTCCAATGTGATGCACGGGGCTCACTCTTTGAAAATGTGCTGTGTCGTCAGCTTGCCAGGTTAACATTTTGGTGAGCGTTACCTCACCCCTGCTTCGGTTGCTCACCTTGGACTTTGGCCAGGGGGAGGAGTAGGGAAAGGCAGTCCATTAGCACAATGATAAGACTAGCCCCTTTAGGTACTGCTTTGGAAACCCAAGCAAGCTTTTCCTTCCACTGAACTCAACTGGTTATTTGGATGCAGACAGCAAGAGGGGCCTTTGCTCTATGTGGTGGAATGGTCCGTCTCTTGCAGCCATTCATTTATTGTTGGTAACAAAACTGAAATGTACCCTCAAAGGTGGCATTTATTCGACTCTATATTTGAAACCTGTGTATCTAAACAAGCTCCACTGATGTCAGTGTTTTGGACTGGGTGGATGTGTGGAGGAGACAAACCTCATATGCAGTATATAGCATGACTGGGGAGGAGAGCTTATTCTGGAGCACAGGAAAATTGGTGGACTTCAGTACAGAACAAACTCTCCGGGGGGGGGGGGCAGAAGAAAGATCAGAACTGGCTGGCAGAACCACTAGGGTTTCCTGTCTCCCAGTTGTTTTAACAGCAGCAGCAGCAACAACAACAACAACATCTTAATCTTAATCTTAATGTCAGTCCCCCACATTTCCAGGTCTTTTTGCTGTTTGTTTGTTTTTAAATTAATCATGAAAATTAATTTACACTATAGTGCAATTTCTCCTTATATATATATATATGTATAACATATACATTTTTTATTCAATGTTGGCTAACATTTTTGCAAAGAGATTTCCCTTACAACAATGCATTTTGTTTGTTATTTTCACTAATACATGCATTTTAATGTAAACTTTACCATAGAATATGCATTTTTTTAGCATTACTAGAAGTGCATGGCAAAATTCAGAAAAGTGAAAATTTCAAAGGATTCACACATTGTTTGGGAATGTTTACCTTAAATGCAAACTAAATCAGATTTCTCCCTCATCCCTGATACCAGCCAAGCACTCATACCCAAACCAGTCACACACAACAATGTTACAGACATCTCCACTAGCTTCACCCTCATACCTTTCTTACAAAGGCTTGCTGCCAAAAATACAAAAAATGTGAACTTTATGCATATCTGCAGCTCTAATGGGCATATGCTCCACACCCACTAAAACATTATCTGATTGGCTGAGACATATGTGTGTCTCTGTCCCCACTCTGATATGGGAAAATTGTAATAACTCATGAAATCTCACAACCTGTAGCCTTTGTTGTTTAATGTCACCTATGTCCATCGCAGACATTAAGGAGACCACCTTAAAAACTTAGGTTAGTGCTTGCTGATAAGCTCCTTCCCTACAGCGAAACCTCTCTTGCATCCCCAAGCTCAGCTTTTGGGATGTGTCCAGAATACTGTTTCATGCTCCTCTTTTCAAGATGTTCCAAGCCTGTGGATCACTGTGGGATCCAGATTCTCTTTTTCTTTAGCCAGTATCTGTCTCATGTTGCTCAACTCTGTTCCCTTGCCTTTGTTTTCTTCAAACTAGTCAGGGTACCTTGCACAGGACACCAGCCATTCTGTTTCTACAATTGAAATGCAATGAAATCTAGAGGAGAATAAAACTAGCTTATTCAACAGCGGAGAGAGAGAAATTAAAAACCAGCTGAAAGCTGGGCAAAACAAGGGAGTTCCACAACTTGGGTGCCACAACAAAAAAGGCCCTGAAAGGCATGAAACCAAGGAAGCCTTCAAGGATGTTGGGACAAACAAAGTATCTGATGTTGAGTGCAGTGTGTAAGCAGGAGCATATGGGAGGAGGCAGCCATTCAGCTACCTCACCCTAAACAAATAAGGGCTTTCTATGTAAGAACCAGTGTTTTAAATTGTGCCCAGAAATGACATTGGACTCAGTGGAGAGAAATCTCTTTTGGAATAATCCAAAAGCAGACTCCGGAAATCGCTCTGGCTGCCATGGAGTGAATTCTGGAGTTCTTCTGCTGCTATATCTGTTTTGAACTCTTGCAGCTATCAGTTTGTATTCAGTGATTTGTAATATAGTGTTGGGGTCAGTAAGGTTAAGCTCTCCAATTTAAGTTCAGGTTTGGGTTGCATGTGGACCTATATAACTAAATCACTAAATTCAGGAAACATGCTTCTAACACAATCAAAATGCAAATCTGAATTTCTCATAGTGTCAACTTGAAAAAATCAGATTTGCATTTTGATTGTGTTTTCTTCCTGTGTGCAGTTCCAACCAGCAGATGGCACGCTATTGAACTTACCTTAGAGGGAGAGCTGTATATTATGGAACACATCTTTCAACAGGAGCAATGCTCTGCACCAGGGGGAAGGAAAGGGAGACTTTTGAATGTTCCAGTAAGGCAGCTGTTGTCTAGACATATTCAACATAAGGTAGTTCAAGGCTGTAGAAAATGACTGCAGAAGGCCAGAATGGATTTCTGCTGTTGGAGAACGGATGGCATATTTAAACCAAGCAACTTTAACAACTACTGTATCTTAGAGTCAAATAAGCTAAAGACAGTCTTCATTAACCTCCTATGTGGCAGGAGCAGTGGATTAAATGCCCCAGTGGTGACTAGAGAGTTTGTTTCCTCTATATTTAAAACCCAACTTCCACCAATAATGACTAACAGCTTCAGCTAGATTGAAATTGGAAACTGCTGTATTTTCCCTTGACATCACTGACAACTTTTATTTTCAGCAACCAAATATTTCCCTGGAATATGCATTGTTCTTTGCTATAAGAATGCAGGCTCCCATACACTACCAAATATTAGCACCAAGGGTTACTGAAAATAATAATAATAATAATAATAATAATAATAATAGGAAAGCCCTAGATTCTGTATTGCAAGCAAAAACAAGGCATTTAATTCTTAGAGGGGCATCCCAAAAGTTCGAGACCAGGGTTCTTCCAAACTTGCAAGGGTGTTTATATATTCCTTCAAGGGAAAGATGTGCACAGCATACCACACCATATTTGTAAATTTTTATCATCTCTACAAGGAGCAATTAGGCTATGGAGGGTGTGCTTTGATATTGTTCAAATGAGTGCCAAGTATTCTCAACAGTGAAGATGTCCACAGCTATGCCTAGGATTACCCTACTGATGGTTATCTTCAAGGCATTCTGTCAGTTAGTTTCTTCAGATGACAGGCCCAAATGAGAAGCATTAAGGGAAAATGTTGAGCCAAGTATACTCTGCTCTGAGTGAGGGTGCGCTAGGAATTATTGTTCGTAACCAATAAGAAGTTGTAAGAAGCTTTAATGTGAAGCTACAAAATTCACCATAAGGAAGATGCATTTGTTAGGGCAGAGACAGCAAATAAATACATCTCAAGAACTCTGGAAGGAAGAAGAAGAGTTTGGATTTAATATCCCACTTTATCACTACCCAAAGGAGTCGCAAAGCGTCTAACATTCTCCTTTCCCTTCCTCCCCCACAACAAACACTCTATGAAGTGAGTGGGGCTGAGAGACTTCAGAGAAGTGTGACTGGCCCAAGGTCACCCAGCAGCTGCATGTGGAGGAGCGGGGACGTGAACCCGGTTCCCCAGATTGCAAGACTACCGCTCTTAACCACTACACCACACTGGCTCTCAACCTTATTTGAGGAGGTCAAATGATGCAGAGATTATTGATCCACTTTGAATTGGCATCTGGCTTTTTGGTTCTCCTGCCCTGTTCTCTGACACCAAAAGCATATCTGAAGATTGCCATGTACTGTACTGTAGTGCTTTGTGGTCATGGATTAGAGCTGGTGGTGCTGTGGGTAAAACCTCAGTGCCTAGGACTTGCTGATCGTAAGGTCAGCGGTTCGAATCCCCGTGGTGGGGTGAGCTCCCATTGTTCGGTCCCAGCTCCTGCCCACCCTTAGTCCTGGAACTCATAAAATACTAACAATTTGTCTTGCTAGTACTTCCAAGTATTAGCTGCCAGTTCCAACAATGTAAGATTCTATTTATGGCCTCTGGTGCTTTACGTGACTTGAGTCATAGATATCCCAGACCTGTTACTTCTACCCTTAAGTGCAAGTAGATAAATAGGTACCGCTTTATAGCGGGAAGGTAACGGCGTTTCCGTGTGCTGCGCTGGTGCTGGCTCGCCAACTGCAGCTTCGTCACGCTGGCCACGTGACCCGGAAGTGTCTTTGTTTTTTTAAAAAATAATAATATTTATTGAAATTTCCAAGAAAAAAGAAAAAAAGTACAAAAGTACAAAAAGTAAAGGAATTTACATAATCCAAAGAAAAAAGAAAAAATACAAAATGCAGGAAAAAACAAAAAAACAACAACACAAAAGTAAAATAAGAACAGATTAAAAACAAATCCCTCTTTCACTGTCCTATAATTCATTTACTTATTTCCATGACTTCCTCACACCTCCCTCCTTTGTATTCCAATTCAAATAGTTAATTCAGCAAATTTTCCCCTCTTTGTTTTATCTTCGTTCTTTCTCTTAAACATATTATATCATTCTATTTCTCATCTAATTATCAAGCCATTTTTGCATTATTCCTTTTTAACCTTATTATTAGAAATCACTTCATTTCATTCCTACTTCATTTTAACATCCATTGATTTTACACTGTTTCTGCAAATAGTCCTTAAATTTCTTCCCATAAAATTTCAAAGTTTAAACCATATTTATCCTTAACTTCTTCAAAGCTTTCTACTAACGCCAATTATTTCCTTTCCAACAAATTCCCTGTTGTTTCATTAATATCAAACTAATTCCAAAAATAAAAAGACGTTCTCCTCAAGTTTTTATCCAACATCCCTTCTTCCTGGTTTCGGGTTATGTCAGTCCTTTCAGTCTCACGTCCAGTCCATCAATCTGGTGTTCTGATATCCGAGGCTCTTAAGTCACTTCCATGCCCCCTCTGCAAATTTTCTTGTTCCTGTTTATTCTTACACCCTTCCCTGTCCCTTGTTGGTTTCTTTCGTAATTTCTTCCCTTTCTCCTTGGGAGGTGGGCTTCCGGGGAACTCCAACCGGTAATAGTCTCCATTTTCTTTCATCAAGCTAGCCCATTCCCCAGAGTCCCACTCCCCCAGGTTAATTTTGTAATCCAAAAAATAGTTGTTCCAGAGATAGTTGTCAACCCATTCCAGAGTCCCACCAGAGCTGAAAGCTTCCTTAACTCCAAACACTTCCAGAGACACATCATATTCAGTCTTGCAGTACTGTGACTTTTGGTCATGCAGGACTTTTGGTTTATCCATCTGTATCTTTTGAAGTGCAATCACAACCTCTTCCGTCATCATCTGCCCTTGAACTTGCCCTGTCAAGCCAGTTTCCTGAGTTAATTGTTGTGGAGCTTCTTTATCCTTATTTTCTGTTAGTTCACTTTTACTGGCTACAACAGATATAGAGTCTAGCTTTTCGTTCATTAAGTCCATTTTCTCATGCAGCTGCTGTAGCTTAGCATTTATTCTGCCAAGGTCAGACAACAAGGTTTCTTCCCGGCACATTGCTGTTCAAGGTCAGGCGGCTGGTCCCACGATCTAAATCCCAGAATTGTAGAGTTTCACTATAAACTGCAGCAACAAATTGACAAGCTCCCTCTAGGGGACACAATTTCAGTTCACATCCATCTTTAATAGGTATCCAACAAAGGAAAATTTACTTTCGATTTTCAAATACTTTGTTTCCTTAACATGCAAAATGCAGAAGGCGGCATTAAAGTTAAATTATTTCTCTTCTTTTTACTATCTGTCAAGAAAACCACTTTCAATCAATGGGCATCTCCAAAACTTTCTGCCCTGACACCCCTTCCCCAGGTTTGGGACGACGGAGACTTATGTTCCGTTACTCTCTCCCCGCAGGCTTAGGAGATCAAAGATTTTTCCCCCCTTTCCCCTGCTGTCAAAGGGGGTTTTGTTGTTTATAAATGCAGGAAATTTCAGTCTTTAAGTCAATTTTCCAGGCTGATTAGTTTATAGGATCTTTGCTTCAGTCTATTTACAAAGCGGAAGGCAGACTTCCTGTTTAGACCTTCCCGCTTCGTGCCTAATTCATAAATTTTGTAGTTTCCTTAATCAAATCTTCCGTTTTTACTCACGGGTACTTGTTTTAGAGTCCAATTGTCATCAGGAAAAAGTCAGCGCTCTCCAGCGATGGCTGCGCGGCTTCCCTCCGTGAAAGTAGCAGTCGGTTCGATGCACCGCGCTGCTCACCCCACTTCGCTCCGGAGCCCCAAAAAGGGGTTCCCCGTGAGTAGGGGAGGCGCTCCTGGTGCTCTGCCGAACCCCACGTTCCCAGGCTTCTTCCACCTGGGATTTCTAGCGGGTCCCCGCCTTCGCCGTGGCGGGAAAACCCAGTTTCCACGGAGCCCGTTCCTCCAATCGGAGGAACTCCGCCATTCACCGATGGCGCTAACCCGGAAGTCTCTTTGGACAGCGCCGGCTCCCGGCCTCTTAAGCGAGATGAGCACGCAACCCTAGAGTCGGGCATGACTGGCCCGTACAGGCAGGAGTACCTTTACCTTTTTATTCACTGATTGCTAATATTAAAAGCCATTTACTGGAAAGGGCACTAGACCAGCATTCTATTCAACAGAGAATATTAACCAGCTTCATAAGCATGTTTCATCCCTGCCATTCCCCGTTTCAGGCATCTCTTTTTATCCATAGATCTGTGCAGTGCCAAGAATTCTATAAACAAGAGTGCTTGGGTGTACTGCTGGGCACTTCTGAGCCCATTTCCCCTTCTCTTTGCAGAGATGTCCTTATTTGCTGTTGCATTGGCTAATATAATTGAGTGCTTAGATGCCCACCTGGTTAATGTCACTGCACATCTCAGAATATTATATTATTTCATAGTCCATGTGAACTATAACAGAAAGTAGATATCTTATGTTAGTCCTGGAACTCATAAAATACTAACAATTTATCTTGCTAGTACTTCCAAGTATTAGCTGCCAGTTCCAACAATGTAAGATTCTATTTATGGCCTCTGGTGCTTTACGTGACTTGAGTCATAGATATCCCAGACCTGTTTCTTCTGCCCATGCAATCTGAGATAATCCAAGGAATGCAGACTTGCTTTCATTCATGGAACAGTTGTGTTTGGACTAAAAACCCAAGGGCCACACTTCACATCTGAGGATAAAAATGAGGACCCCTTTACCTGTCGTGTTCATTCATCCCTGCACAGAACTGGTCTGTTTGAAATAGTTTGCAGACTAAGGAATATCTCAGTCAACTTGCACAATTATCAATTACGCATTTTGTAATTTTGTTTCTTACAAATTCATTTATAAAAGTAAAGCTCTGGCATAATCCAAGTGGAGAAAGTCACCAAAAATTATCAGTCCTATCAAGGTATGGACTTGTCTTGGAATCTACTAACAGGTGCCCCATAACAGGTGCACCATAAAGTCACCATGCTTCAATTCCGAATCCATTTTATTGAAAAAATCCGCTAGGATAGCCACTTCAGATTTTTGTTTAGAAGGAAAATGTTTTGACAGAGCTTTCTCTTTACTTAATCCAACTGAATACCAGAATGCCACAGTGGCAGCTCGGTTCACTGTGTGTCACTAGTTTGGGTTTTAAAGTTAGTTTTATTGCAGCTAAGTATGACTCAGGAAGCATGAGGGGTGGTGAATCTTGGAGTCTCAGAAGGTATCACATTTTGAAGACATTTCTTCTCACCTCAAGATGGAGAGTGATGTATTTTCTTTCAATGAATTTTGCATTAATGGCAAAGGCAACCAAGCTCTGACCTTGGTCTATATATGCAACGTAATTAAGTGAGCTAAGGTGCCAGTCTTGTAAGTACACACTTACCTGGGAATATGCTCCAATGAACTTAATGGAGTGGGCATGCGTAGGAATGCACTGTATGCTAATGGAAGGCTGGATCATACCACTTCAGACTACACATGGGAGTGCGATTTCAGAATGCTTCCTAGTATTAAGCATGTGCTATATGTGGCAAGCTTTCTACATAGGGAATAATTTTCAAAATGTGCCCCTCCCTACCAGCTTGCAACCTGAAGCAATTCTGGTCATCCTGCCACCTCATAATACTTCATTCTGCTCCATGAGTCGACCAAACCAAAAAAGCGAATGTGACTGGCCAGTTTATGTGAATCAGTTTAAATACTGATTCCCTTGACCATCTAAGCCCACTGCAACCACTTTTTTAATTATAGGGATGATTCTGATTCTTCATGTTGTTACTGTTGTTATGCAAACTTTTTTCTGCATAGGAGCAGCACATGTGCAACTTAGTGTATAGAAAACAAACCCTGTCTCAGTTGAGTGGTTGGTGGCTGGCAGCAGGTGACTTCCAGGACCATCTCAAACCATGAGATGGTCATCTCAGAGACAACTCAGATGGGGAGTAGCTAGCCTACAGCAAGTGTGAGGAATTGGATCCAGTCAGAGGGCAAAATCCAGAAGTGGCAACCCCTCCATGGGCCACTTTGACAAGTGAGTGGGGTCACCCATCAGTCTGTCACTTGCCATCATGTGACATTATGTCACTGAAGTTTCAAGATTCATCATTTTCAGCCTTGGTTTGAATTCAAGCCATGCTTGCAAAGGAAAAATCAGGATTGTGCTCCCAATTTTTTTCTTGCAACCAAAATTGAGCACTTTAAAAAAAAAATGATGCCTTCTTTCTGTTAGTGTGCAGGAGTGGGCTCCTGGCTCTTCCTTTTTTGCAGCCACATCATTATAGAATAATGGCTTTTTTAGCTGCTGCGTCACACTGTTGGCTCATGTCAAGTTTGTGGTCAACCAAGACTCCTAGATCCTTTTCACATGTACTGCTCTCAAGCCAGGTGTCACCCATCTTGTTTTTGTGCCTCTCATCTTTTTTGCCCAAGTGCAATACTTTACATTTCTCCCTGTTAAAATTCATCTTGTTTGTTTTGGCCCAGTTCTCTAATCTGTCAAGGTCATTTTGAAGTGTGATCCTGTCCTCTGGGGTGTTAGCCACCCCTCCCAGTTTGGTGTCATCTGCAAATTTGATCAGGATGCCCTTGAGTCCATCATCCAAGTCGTTGATAAAGATGTTGAATAAGACCGGGCCCAAGACAGAACCCTGTGGCACCCCACTAGTCACTCTTCTAAGTGTGGGGAAGGTGGGCATGGTTCATCCAAAATAGCCTGGTGGGCCAGCCCCTGGGTCCTTGCAGGCCTAATTATAACCCCAGGCCACAGGTGCCCAACCAGTGAATTACCAGCTCAAACCACTGTGTAAGGAGCTGTAATGTTCATGTATTTGTGTTCTGTTGAGGCACTGTTGAGTCTGCGTCACATTGCTTTATATCATTTCCATTCACTTATTCTCATTTCAAATCTAGATTATAGATATGCAGAAAAAGTAACTCTGTGATAGTGTATCAAGACTTCAGCAATTTCAGCAGTAAACTTGCATACCATCCAACATTTTTCTGATGAAAATAGGGGTATCCCATTCCATACCTTACAATAATTTTCTGACGAAAATCAGGACGTCCTAAAGAAAAGTGGGACATTTCTGGGATCAAATCAGAAAATCTGTAAATCTCAGACTGACCATGGAAAATAGAGAGACTTGGAGGATCTGAACCTGCTGTAGAAGCAGATGCAACCGATTCTTGTCTTAAGAACTGAGTTCAATGGAATTTCATTCTTCCGGTTTGCAGCTGAAGACAGCTGTATGTAGCACTGACTGCCTGGTTCCTTGTGATGTCACAAGTATTATTATTAATAATAATAATAATAATAATAATAATAATAATAATAATTTTATTATTTATATTCCACACATCTGGCTGGGTTTCCCAAATAATAATAATAATAATAATAATAATAATAATAATAATAATAATAATAATAATAATTTTATTATTTATATTCCACACATCTGGCTGGGTTTCCCATATAAAAATTGTAAAACACCAAACACTAAAAATATCCTAATACAGGGCTGCCTTCAGATGTCTTCTAAAAGATAGTTGTTTATTTCCTTGACATCTGATGGAAGGGCATTCCACAGAGCTGGCACCACTACCAAGACGGCCCTCTGTCTGGTTTCCTGTAACCTCACTTCTCGCAGTGAGGGAACCGCCAGAAGGACCTCGGAGCTGGACCTCAGTGTCCGGGCTGAAGGACTGGGGTGGAGATGTTCTTTCAGGTATACTGGGCCGAGGTCATTTAGGGCCTTAAAGGTCAGCACCAACACTTTGAATTGTACTTAGAAACGTACTGGGAGCCAATGTAGGTGTTTCAGGACCAGTGTTATATGGTTTCAGCAGCCACTCCCAGTCACCAGTCTAGCTGCTACATTCTGGATTAGTTGTAGTTTCCAAGTCACCTTCAAAGGTAGCCCTACAAAGAGCACATTGCAGTAGTCCAAGCGGGAGATAACTAGAGCATGCACCACTCTGGCAAGACAGTCTGCAGGCAGGTAGGGTCTCAGCCTGTGTATCAGATGGAGCTGGTGGACAGCTGCCCTGGACACAGAATTAACCTGTGCCTCCACAGACAGCTGTGAGTCCATAATGACTCCAAGGCTGTGCACCTGGTCCTTCAAGAACACAGTTACCCCATTCGGGACCAGGCAGTCCTCCACACCTGCCTGCCTCCTGTCCCCCCAAAACAGTACTTCTATCTTTTCAGGATTCAACCTCAATCTGTTAGCCAGATTGAGTCTATTTCCCTCCTATTCTCTAGAGCAGGTTTTCAATATTTAAAAAACCACGGAACAAAATAAATGCTAAGTTATAAAAATAACCATTGAAATGTGTCAGTTACAGATAGGTAGCCGTGTTGGTCTGCCATAGTCAAAACAAAATAATTTTTTTTCCCTTCCAGTAGCACCTTAAAGACCAACTAAGTTAGTTCTTGGTATGAGCTTTTGTGTGCATGCACACTTCTTCAGATACACAGAAGAAGTATCTGAAGAAGTGTGCATGCACACAAAAGCTCATACCAAGAACTAACTTAGTTGGTCTTTAAGGTGCCATTGAAATGTGAATGACCCTGTGAAAGAGCAAGGGAAATGATTGAGTATTCAAGTGGTACCTCATTGGCATTTTGAAAGTGGAAGAAGCTAGGTGCATCCCACTGTAGAAATACATTCTAAGGTGCCTGGTTTTTGTTTTTGTTCTGATACATCTATAGGTAAAGGTAAAGGTAAAGGTACCCCTGCCCGTACGGGCCAGTCTTGACAGACTCTGGGGTTGTGCGCCCATCTCACTTAAGAGGCCAGGGGCCAGCGCTGTCCGGAGACACTTCCAGGTCACGTGGCCAGCGTGACATCGCTGCTCTGGCGAGCCAGAGCCGTACACGGAAACGCCGTTTAGCTTCCCGCTGGTAAGCGGTCCCTATTTATCTACTTGCACCCGGAGGTGCTTTCGAACTGCTAGGTTGGCAGGCGCTGGGACCGAGCAGCGGGAGCGCACCCCGCCGCAGGGATTCGAACCGCCGACCTTTCGATCGGCAAGTCCTAGGCGCTGAGGCTTTAACCCACAGCGCCACCTGCGTCCCTGATATATCTATACAACCTGCTTTATTATGTTTTTCAACCATTCTCTATCAATCAAGAAAATTATTGAGGGTTTTTTGTTGCAGCTAGCCTGCTTCTGAGGTGGCAGACGAGTTTTAGTGAGTGTCCTTTTTTCATTCTACAAACCATCACTCTGGTCATCTGCACATTATAGCCTTCCGGGGCACCCATCCTTTGATTGAAATCAAGGGGCATGAGCTGGTGATATGTGGTCAGCAGTAAGAGAGAGAGAGAAATTGAAAATGTAAGTAGATGAAATGTAGAAGAATTTGATAAATTACTGCAATCATTGCAGTCTTTCATGAATCAAAACAATGGATAAATACAGCTTTCTTATGGCATCTTGTTGCCCCATACGAATGAAATGAACTTTTTTTCCCTGCCACTATCTGAATCGATGCTTTACTGTTTATTTCTTTCAGATTCGCAATAAAAGCAAAGCATCCAAGGCTGGGCTGTGTGAAGGGGATGAGGTGATATCAATCAATGGCAACCCTTGTGACGACTTGACCTATTCTGAAGTTATCGCTCTGATGGAAGGCTTGGCTGACACTCTCCAGATGCTTATCAAGAGGTAAAGGAAACTCAGCTTGGCTACATATACTGATAAGGTCCATGTTATAGTCCCATGGGGATTTTGGGAACCAACTTTGCACTTTCTATGTCACTTTACACAATTTTTAATATACCATTTTAAGAACACCTATTTTCACAATCACAATGCCTGGTTCTTTGTGCTTCCTAATTGCACCAAGAAAGTGCAAATTACTGTATTTTTCGCTCTATAAGTCGCACCAGACCACAAGACGCACCTAGTTTTTGGAGGAGGAAAACAAGAAAAAAAATATTCTGAAACTCAGAAGCCAGGACAGCAAGAGGGATCGCTGCACAGTGAAAGCAGCGATCCCTCTTGCTGTTCTGGCTTCTGGGATAGCTGTGCAACCTGCTATCACTCCATAAGACGCACACACATTTCCCCTTACTTTTTAGGAGGGAAAAAGTGAGTCTTATAGAGCAAAAAATACGGTAATTACATTATTTCATTGGAAAACTGAGCCTTCGACCCTGAACAATTTACTAAGGATTAATTCCCATGGAAATAGGTATAGGATCATTCTGACAGTCATAACACAAAATTATCTAAACTTTCAGAGGGATCAGAGTAGTGTTCACTTTTAAACAGCATCAGCCTGTTGAAGTTCATACAGTGGTGTGATAGGAGTTGTACCACTTATCATTTATATAATAGAAAATGCATTTGCCCAATAAGAGTGAAGATTAAATCCCACAGACCAGATACAAATACTGAAATTTAAGACCTAGAGGGAACAACGCA
This sequence comes from Podarcis cretensis, assembly GCF_951804945.1. Taxonomy (NCBI): domain Eukaryota; kingdom Metazoa; phylum Chordata; class Lepidosauria; order Squamata; family Lacertidae; genus Podarcis; species Podarcis cretensis. The sequence goes on from NC_137178.1 coordinate 29,162,962, forward strand.
CTTTGTATCTTGTGGTCAGTCTCCCCACAACAGAAGTGCAACTTGGTTAATTGTAATCATCAGACTTTAAAGAAAGATGTTTAATCCTGCACAGCAAAGGGCAAACATGTACTGTTGGGGACAGGAGATGGTGTATAAAGACTTCAAGTATATCCATAGGCAGAGAGCCTTTTAAGGGGGGAATTCTTTGTGGCTCTGTTTCTGTCTCTCCCTCTTTCTTTCTTTCCCTCCCTCCCTCCTGTCCTCACATAAACAGAAATCCAGACACACTAAGCTACCAATAAAGGCCAACGTTTATCTGGCTCACAACCAGTCTTCCTTCCTACAAGGAAATGTTTACAGATTCATAGTTTATTAAGCACCACAATTGATTGTCCAAATAACACAACATGATGGAAACCAGCTACATTCACAGGGCTCCATAAATTAAGATGCTTGACCTTTTGGGAGCTCCATCCATGGTTTGATAGATATTATGGACCAGCCCTGTGTCCAGGTACTGTTTCCAGCAACTGATACAGATGTGCAAGACAGAGACAGAGTGGGACTGAGATTTGCCAGAACAGATGGCATTTTAAGCATGTCTTTTAATTTACCAGTTTCCCCTAAAATCTTCAGCCAACAGTGCCAGATCCTGCATAATTTATTCATGCTTTTTATTGAGTATACTGAACTTTTGCTTCCTCAAAGCCAGATAGAAAATTCATGGTATATCACTTGGATGTACAGTGGTACCTCGGGTTAAGTACTTAATTCGTTCTGGAGCTCCATTCTTAACCTGAAACTGTTCTTAACCTGAAGCACCACTTTAGCTAATGGGGCCTCCTGCTGCCGCTGCACCACCGGAGCATGATTTCTGTTCTCATCCTGAAGCAAAGTTCTTAACCTGAAGCACTATTTCTGGGTTAGCGGAGTCTGTAACCTGAAGCGTATGTAATCTGAAGCGTATGTAACCTGAGATACCACTGTATGGTTGTGGGGTCTGAGGGAACCAAGGACTTACATTTCCCCCCTTTCCTTTAAGATGTGACAGCCTTGGGTCCATATTAGACCCCTTTAGTGCTACTGAGACACCACTCTGCAATTTGCTGGATTAAAAGAGAGATCTCCATATGGCACAATACTGTATGTTTTTATTTGTTAACTTTATATTTCACCCTTTGTCCCAAAAAGGTGGCATTGATATTAACACACTTAACAGCTATATTAACTAGCAGTGCCCTTTCCCAATGGCCAAGTGGGTTATCAATAAGACCCACAAGTAAGTTCCATTCAACAAAAGCCCCCAATGACTTCAAATAGAAATGTACTGCTCACAAATTCAATACATTTTACTGCTTCTTATTGATCCTGCCTGTGGAATTTGTGAGTAACTTCCCATTAAACAGCCATTCTGTGAAGTACAATATTATTTAACTAATAGAAGAATTAGAGGGAATCATTAGACTCTCACCATCCCAGAAACAAAAAATGACTTGTCATCTCTCCTGACCAGGAGCACCTCTGTTTTGCCTTTTCATATATAGTCCATTGCTGCCTCTAGGCAGTAACAAAGGGGTGAATAGTTCTCTGATGACAATACTATGACTTTCATATTGTAGAATCTGGCTTCTAGGAGCCAAGAAAAGAGAAAAAAGTCATTTTTAGATGCTTTTGAAAAGCTTGTTTAAAATGTGGGACACATTGGGATTGCCCTAAAAATCAACTGGGCTTTGAATGCTCAAAAACCCAAAGGATTGGTTCACACATTCACTGCCAATTTTCCCCACATTCTCACAGTAAAAGATATTGCCTTTGAGAAGGGATAGGGTATCCAATGACAGACAGCGAACCTCGATACCACAAAGCATTCCCTTAGCTGGAAGTCACATGTGGCCTGATCCTGCTGGGTACAAGGGGATTGCCATTTGCAATTAAGGACAGACCTTGTGAAGCCTGTCTTGTTTTGAAGTCAGCTTTCCGCCAAGTATTATGCCATCATTCCTCAAAGGTAAAGGTACTTTTCTCAGGGAAATTGGAGCAAAATCGAAGGGTAGCAGGGCAGAGCTTGGCCTTCCCTCAAAGACTCACCCCATCTCTAGTTTCAGTGCTAAAGGCTAAAATCCTCCAACCCTGTTCTTTAGAATAGTTCCACTCAGTTGTGTGGCATATACGCTAAATGAAGAACAAACCTTGGTGACAGCTCACTGTATGTCCAGAGTGAGACAAACCATGAGAGTGGGTGTTGATGATACACGAAGCCAAACTATGGCTTATTCCCAGTTAGTATGGCAGCAGAACCACAGGAGTTGTGTGGCAGCCACAACCCTCTCCAATAATCTGCACATTTGAACATGCACACTAAGCTATGGTTTGATCTAGTGAAAAGAATGCCATCTTTAACATGTTCTTCTTCATAATACATGGAAATACATGGAAATATGTTTGAGGCTCATCAATATACTGGAAGACCAGGATAGAAAGATGCATTAGCATCAGTGTCAACACTTGTTCAGGTGTCTACGTTTCTTACTGTTAGTAAAAAAAAAACCAAAAACTTTACTAGTTTTGTCCTACAAAGCAAATTATGTGATAGATTTAGATACTAACTAGGAAGGAACTAGGAAACCACCTCACATTTGGCTGGCAGCAGTGGAACTTAATGAAGCAGGATACCCAGTGCCACATCCACAGCCCTGCCACTGGTGCTGGCCCGGGCAGAAGGTTGAAACTGATTGTTTGCTTTGCCAGCTCCTAGACTGGTGCAGTGAAAAGGCCTGAATGAGGCTTGTTGACATCACACAACAGCAGCTGGGTTGACTTGGGATCCAGAGGATTTCTTGCTTGGCCAAACTCCATTCTGAGATTCATTTGTAAACTCTTGGTTCTCCCCAGCTTAAGTCCAGTACTGCATACACCAGGGATAGCTGTGGTGTGCTATTGTTGGACTACAACTCCCATCATCCCTGACCATTGAGCATGCTAGCTGGGGCTGATGGTAGTTGTACTCCAAAAGTCTGGAGGGCAACACATTGACTACTTGTGCAATGCACTGTATTGATGATGTGAACTTTTTAAAAAGTAGCTTGATACATAATTAGATTTACAACTCAGATTTGCTATTTGTGTCTCCGCAGATCTTCCAGTGGAGTAAATGAGTCCTTCAGTCCTGAAACAGAAAATGGCAGTGACATTAAAAATGAGGAATATAAAGAGAGCACTACCCTGCAAATCAGAACAGCAGCCCCCAGACCTCACCAACAACTGCAGATCATAGGGGCAACCCATGAAATACTCCAGAAAGAGCAGCAAAGCAATGCCGAAAGAGATATCACCCCTTCTCACAAAATCCTTCCCAAAGTGATAGAAGCCCCTAAAACACAATTCATAGAGGTGCCTGCTTTCACCGGGGAAAAGCCAGGACCAACAGTTGAGCTCCAGTTGTCCCTCTTGCATGGCAAACACAAAGGCAGCAGTGTTCCCAGCCTGACTGTCCTGGGAGCTGAACAGCGCAAGTCCTCAGAAGCGGGAGCCACCCTACCGCAAGATGGGACTAGCTGGCTGACTGCAGGTCCCGCGGCTGAAAAAGACCACGCTGTCCAGTGGTCAAGCAGAACATTCCAGGCTGCTGGCGGCAAAGAGGTCAAAGCAGCCCTCAGAGCTGAGACAAAGGAGCCGTCTCTCACCAAGGTAGAGGTGATCCTAGACTGCTCTGACAGGGCAAAGGAAGAGTTTGGGTCTCTGGCCGAAAAGGGGTGTGTGGATTCTCAAGTGGAAGGAGGGCAGTCAGAAGCACCTCCTTCTGTAGTCTCCTTCGGCATCTCGTCAGAAGGCACAGAGCAGGGAGAAGACGACCAGCACTCTGAAAGGGAACATAGCAGACCTCACAAACACAGGGCAAGGCACGCCAGTGAGTATGTTATCGCTTTGCTTGAGACTTACATTTTGCAACGTAGAACATTTCAAAGTGCAATTGCCTCCATGTGCTTAGAATTAATATAAACTTTAAAAGGGGGTTTCTTAATATCTCCCCCTCACTTTTCTAAATGCCATTCAGTTTCTGTTGTTTTGATATGTCGTTTTTGTAAGCCCTGTAGTAATATTTTTTTAAAAAAAAATCAGTAGGAATTGAATGTTCTTCATAGCACTGACTAGAAAGCTCGCTTTGAAACATTATCTAGGTCTGCTAACTTTCTACTGCTAAAAATACTTGCTGGTACAGACAGCCTGTGGGGCTTCTTAACAAAGACGTAAAAGGCAATTTGACAGAGATTGTCCCAGAAGAGAGAAATGTTGTCAGGCATACCGTTTCTTGCTTGTAGGTTTCACCATGTACAAAGAAAGGCTGTGTTTTGTCTAGAATTGGCACACTTATGATACTACTTCTATTAAAAGTCGAGAAGGATTTTTTTTTAAAAAAAGGAAAAGTGGTGAAGTAGTGAAGCTTGATGATGCTTGCAGAAAGTCGCTTTGACAGACACCAGCATGTGTATTTTTGGCCAGTTATATGATCCCTTTCAGTTTTGCAAGGCTTCTCTACACTGTAAAGTGAACTTACTATTCCTTCTGCCTCCCATACCTAGAGGTCAGTGCAAAATCTACACAAGGTCTTTAATTGGAAGTAAACTAGTTGACCAATAGTACAACAGCTAAAAAAGACTAACTCAGATACAGCTTTTCTCAAAGCATCCATTTATTGATTCACTTCTGTTCCTGGCAGTTGTGCATTCACTGTGGACTATTTCAAGAATTCCGTCAAGCGATTTTTCATTGCAAAATGACAAAGGCTTGATGCTATACTGTAGCATTGAGCTGTCTTACACAGGCTGAGCATGATAACCCATTACTAATTCCCCTGCAAGCATATTTTTAGAATTATAGCCGTTTGCATCAGTGTGTAAATTAAGCTGTTGCTTATGCTTGAAGTGCCCAGCTGTAATCCACATATTTATGTCATATTTAACAAAGTATAAAAGAACAGCATGCATGCTTTGCATTTTGGCAGTGAAGCCAGCAGCAACTGTGGGGTTGTGCTTGTCAGATTACACCATCGGTTTAGTTAGAAAGGAGTTTGACTAAATACCCATAATTAAGCCATTCAATATAGGAATGTTTTGCATGCTTCAAGTACCATTGCAATGAATACAAATCAGGGAGTCGTATTTCCTTTCTTAAAGAAGAAAATACATTCATTTCTAAACACATAAACATAGGCTGGTATCAAAAGAGTCACTATAGGCTTAGGTACCATATACACAAGGGCTAACGTGCGCCCAATATGATTTTTGTTTCCCCCGCTCTTTGAATAGTAGGCTCCCACACTCGTGTCATATCATAAACTGCTTTAGAAACAGCTTCCAATGTGTTTTACAATGAGATATGGGAGATTTCTGTTTGATAACACCCAAATCTAAAGTCTTTTGGGGTGTGCATCTCTAGTTCCAGGGCTCTTTGGCTCCCAACAAGTAGCTACTATGGAAGTATCCATGAAAACCATGTTCCCTGGATTCGGCTATCTACAGCCTAAAATATTATGTAACATTGTTGTGTTAAAATGGATGCTGTTTGCGATGCATCAAAAGGAAAATGGGGTAGTATATCCCACATTGAAATATAAGCTAGCCTGTAAAGCAACAGGGCTCCATATTATAATATCAATATATTCTAATCTCTGCCAATCTTCCCCAACCAAGTGCTCTCCTGAGATTGCTGGACTCTTCTCTCCCACCATTCCTAGGCAGTGATGTAAAATGTCAGGGATAATGGGATTTATGGTCTAAAACATTTGGAAGGCACCAGGTTGGGAATTCTGTTCTATGCTTTAGTACTCACACTACAGCCTGCTTATCATGTAGCATGTGCCTGCCAATGTTTAAGATCTCATGTCTTATATAACCATCTATTTCCCCTTTTTGCCCAGTACATGCTTCTGGAAGTGGGCAACCCAACCCTATGCCTGTTTATTCAGAAGTATGTCCTCCTCTGATTGATGGGGCTTACTCTCAAATAAGCGTGCATAGGATTGCTGTGATACTGGTGGAAGCATTTTTTACATTACAATGCTTACGCTCAGGCGCAGACCTACATGTGTAAAAGATGAAATATGAGATGAAATATGAATAGAAGGAAATGCTGTTTATCTCAGGATAGCAAAATGTGAGCATTCGATAGCAGTTCATTCAAGGTGAAAAGTTTATATCCTCCAGAGCTTCTTTTTAAATAAAAACTAGAGACATTAACAGAAATTAGTTATTAAAGTAGAGTTATAACATGTTTTTTAAAAAATAAAAATAAATGTAAATTAATACCACTGATTTAGGTCTGCTTACCGAGTCTGCTTTATTTTTTTCACTCCCCAGAGAAAGAAATGGTTACATTTAATTAAAGTATTTATTTCATATTGTTTTAAAAAAATCCAATTCTGAATAGCATGATTCAATACCATGGTTACAATTATTCACATTCAAAATGGTTTTCAGGGTACAGGGATTCAAACTTATTTTCCTGTGGATATAAATCCTGGATGATCACATTATTTTCTGTTTGTAGAAGAACTTGTGATTTGTCTTGCCCTGCAATTCTGCAGCAAAACTGGGCTGCCTTCCGTAGGACCAGATATGGCACTGCTGGGAGAGTTCCCAATAGCTACTTTGGGCATGATAGCACAGATACCTCCAGTGGGATCCTTTTCTTTTTCTTTTACTCTCCTCTCCTTTGAACAGAAGGCTATCCATGCCTTATCATATAATCTGCTTATAAAAGCCTACTACATTGCAACCATGGTTTTCTATGCCGCATAGAAGGCTCAGGATAGAGAAATACAAGGGCTAGTTGTGTCGCAGTAGGACTGTGTGTGTATGTGTATATAAAATATTCCTGGTTTTATTCAAACTCCTATTCCTTACACCATAACTTTCAGACATGTGGGGAGAGGGAGATCGCTGGACAAGTTGAACCATTTAACTATTTCAGAGGAATTGATCTTGTTTAAGTTAATAAACACATTCTCCAAGCTTCTCCAGGAGTATGTGTGGCTAACTCAGCATCCATAGTATATGTACGTCTATCTGACACTTCTGATTTATCTTCTATATTATACTGGCTTATATATATGTACACAGACAGAAGCAAATATGTGACATCAAAAGCTCTTGAAAGTGGAGCTAGCAAATCCATAAGAAAAAAAAAATTGTGCAATGAATGTCAGCCAGGGAGGAATGATTGCTATGGAATTTTTATCATGGCTGGAACTGTGGGAAAAGATTAATCTTAATGCCTTTCCTATGCATCTTTACATAAGGGGGAACATTCCAGCTCTAGAGAAAGAAAGATTAGGACTGCACTCTTGCACCCCAAATAGCTATTGTGCAGCTTATGGTTAAAATGGCTCTCATGTTACGCTGTTGCCTGAGATGTGTTCTTTAATCCTTTTCTGCAGGGCTCAGACGGAGTGAGAGTCAGTCAGAGAAGCAGGTGAAAGAAGCCAAGTCTAAATGTAAGAGCATTGCCCTCTTGCTGACAGCAGCTCCAAATCCCAATTCCAAGGGGGTGTTGATGTTCAAGAAGCGTCGCCAAAGAGCTAGGAAATATACGTTGGTCAGCTACGGGACTGGGGAGCTAGAGCGTTACGAGGACGAGGGTGAAGAAGACGAAGGTGAAGAAGGTGAGAAAGAGAACGCTTTTGAAATTACCTTGCTAGGCACGAGCGAGTCGGAAATCGATGAAGATTTCTTCTCCGACATTGACAAGGAAGACCGGATTGTGACATTTGACTGGGATACTGGACTGCTTGAGGTTGAAAAGAAACCAAAAAGTGGGGACGAGATGTCTCAGCTGCTTCCAGAAAGCAAGGGCAAGGGGGCAGTCATGTTTGCCAAAAGGCGTCAACGGTTGGACCAGATCACGGCTGAGCAAGAGGCAATGAGGATGCAGGCAGGGCACAGCTCCTCTGAGGAACACCAGGCAACCACAGCAACCGAGAGCACCTACAAAATGAGCTCCTCCTCATATCAGGCAAAACAGGAAGAATCTTCCAGGGTGAAAAGCCATGTTAGCAAAAGCTACATAGAAGTGAGCCACAGTCATGGTGCAGCAATTCAGCAAAATGGCATCGGGATCACTCCTGAAGCAAACCTGATGTACCCGTCCTCAGAAACCCTTAAAACTGCTGCTTCCAACAGAACAGCCAAGCCTTTCCCTGGTGTACAAAACAGAGCAGCGGCTCCGTTTTCTCCCACCAGAAGCATGACGAGCCCTCTGTCAGATCTCCCTGCGCCACCGCCTTACACTTCTGTCAGCCCACCCCCTGAAACCTTATACAGAACTGTTTTGTCTCCAGTTGCCGCCAGTCCAGCGCAGCCGGCGATCTGGTCTCCAACAGAGTCAACAGAACAGATCGCATCCAGGGATGAAAGGATCGCGGTGCCTGCCAAAAGAACTGGAATATTGCAAGAGGCAAAGAGAAGAAGCACCGCAAAGCCAATGTTTACTTTCAAAGACACCCCCAAGCTGAGCCCTAACCCTGCCCTTCTGTCCCTTGTACAGAATACAGAAGGCAAAAAAGGTGGTGCTGCAGGCTTTGAATCGGGGCCTGAAGAAGACTACCTCAGCTTGGGAGCAGAGGCCTGCAATTTCATGCAAATCCAGGCAGCCAAGCAAAAGGTCCCACCTCCAGTTGCTCCCAAACCCTCGTTAAAGGTTTCTCCCACTGCCGCAACGCCTGCTTCACCAGTCTGGTCACCTCCAGCTGTGGCTGTTACTCAGCCTCCTATCTTTCCAGCTCCAAACTCACCTGAAATGGCAGCTCCAGCACCTGTCAAAACAGCACAACCTGCTTATCCCCCTCCCCAAACTGTCAACGTAGCACAACCTGCTTATCCCCCTCCCCAACCTGTCAACGTAGCACAACCTGCTTATCCCCCTCCTCAATCTGTCAACATAACACAACCTGCTTACCCTCCTCCCCAGCCTGCTTATTCCCCTCCACAGCCCCCAAGTACTCTTAAGCTAGCCAGTCCTTTTAAAGGGCCTCAAACAGCAGCGCCACACCAAAATTATACACCCAAAACAACGCCCACCACCCCAGTAGGAAACGCTGTGCTTGCTGGAGGGGTGGGACCAGCTTTTGAGATGCCCCCAGCTTTGAGTGGGAAAGGAGCCCAGCTCTTTGCCAAAAGGCAGTCGCGGATGGAAAAATATGTGGTAGACTCAGAAACCGTGCAGGCCAATATGGCGCGGGCCGGATCACCAACTCCGTCTTTACCAGCGTCTTGGAAATATTCGTCGAATGTTCGAGCACCACCACCTGTGGGCTATAACCCCATCTACACTCCATCTTATCCTCTCGCTGCTACCAAGCCACAGTCAAAGTCCCCTGCTGCTGCCAAAACTACCAAGAAAAAGCCTAAGAAAGCACTTAGTTCTTTGGAAGTTATGAAGCACCAACCATACCAGCTTAATTCATCCTTATTTACTTTCCAGCCTCCCTCTGATAATAAGGAAAGTGCACTTCCTAAGCAGCCCACGAAGTTTGACTCAGCGTCTGCCTCAAAGCAAGCTCTACCTTCAAGATCGCTCAACGCTGGTTCTCCTTCTAATGTCCGGGAATCTTCAGTGTACTCTGTACCAGCCTACACTTCACAACCTTTCTTCCAGTCGAATGCCTCTAGCCCTGTCATTGAGTCCTGTGTGTCGACAGGCTACCCTTCTTTTTCGAAGCAAGAACCAGCAGCATCTTCTATGTTTAGTGCTCCCAGGCCAAAGTTCTCAGCCAAGAAAGTTGGTGTCTCAGCACAGGTGTGGAAACCCTCGGCCATTGAAGAGTAAAGCATAGATACAACTCAGTATCCACTCAGCTCGCAATGAATTGTTTGCAGTGGTAATCTGGCACTCAAGTGATCCTTGGCTTACTTAATATTTTTTTTCTGATATATCACATGAAATCTGGGTCCAAAAAAAAGCAAAAAAAAAGGTTCAGGCTGAAATCCTATGCACACTTACCTGGGAGTAAGTCCCACTGAAAATGGTGAGGCTTTTTTTTCTGAGTAAACATGCATAGGATGGCACAGTGGATGATTTTTAAATGAATCAAATGAATATTAATTTGCAATGACACACATTTATGTATGCAGTCCTCTTTCATGGCTATGCATGCACAGCGTCCTAAGATGGGCACATGCCACTTCATATTAAGTAAGCAGGATGCTAGGTGTTAGTGCTTCAGTTACACAAATACACAGGGAACCCTGTTCCTGTAATTCATCTGTTAGAACATAGGTTTCACAGAAGGTTTTTGGGGTGGGGGTGGGGGAGACTGGCGGCCAAAGGGTCTGAGCACAATCAAAATAACAATGATATTAGATTTATTTCTGAAAAGTGCCTTCAAATGTTATGTCTCTTATGAATGTTGTGTATAAAAATAGGTATAGAGTCTTGGCCCAGCTCTGCAGTTGAATCCTTATTATGAGACATCTTCAGCGTCCCATTGCTACTATCACTGCAACCATATGTGGGGGGGGGGGAATGAATTGATTCCTTTTTGTATAGCCACTGGGCATGCAAAGTGGTGTATTCGCCAGCAACATTTCCTTGATTCTCAGCTTAAGGTGACACACCACCACAACAGATCCGTGACGGCTTAGCTCACATAAGCACTATAATAACGTGGCTGTGTTACACCTGATCCCGTGACCCCATAACTACAGGGAAATGATTTATACAAATCAGCACTGGTCAGTTTCATTCACTGGAGGTTCAATTGCAGACTTGGGTCATTAGAGAGTAAACTGGTGATCCGCAATCATGAATTACCTCTTCAATTTCCCCCTTCCCCTGGTTAAGGGTAAATAATATTACTAGATTTGGAAGAAGAAAGCCATAGGCTGGAGAGGCTATTCAAACTTTTCCCATTTTGGGGGGAAATGTTGACCTCCTCAGGCCTAGCATTTTGTTCTGTTTTTGACAAGTAGAAAATTACAGGAGCCAGGAGAATGAGCTGGGTCCTACAGCTGTGGAAGTGGTGCAATATGTTCACGTGAAAGCATAGCGACTATAAACTGAAGGGACACGTCCTTGAATACCAGTTTTGCAACCAGAGCAGTATGTGCCTTATAAATACTTGTCTAATGACATGCCATGATTCCTGACCTCATCTTTCTGCGGATCGCTGAGGCACATTCTCGTTTTCACCTTGGGCTTTCCAGTCCTGCTTCTTCCACTGGCGTTTCTTTTCACTCTGCTCTTGTGCTTTCACCCTACTCTTGAGTAATAATACACTGTGGACCAGGAGGATCAAGACACTGTTACCACACCATGTTTGCTGGGTTGAATATCCAGGGTTAGGTTCTGCCAATTTTATTTATGGTTGTGATACAAAAGAACAATATTTGACATCTCCAGTAACGCTTGACTGTCTAGGCTGTATTCACTCTAGACAGACTGAATTCCATTGAATACCGTTTGAGTGCACACACTGAGGTGAGTAAAAAAGGGGTTAAGGGATAGACTTTCCCCACTCTTCTAGCTAAACCAACACCACAAAATGAATGACAATAATTAATTTAGGTTTGGCGAAATTATTTAGATGGATGTTGGACATACAGCCATAATGGGAAAGTGCCTGAGTAGGGACAGTTCATGTGAATGTACTGACTGCTGATTAACAGATCCAACCAAGTCAGGTCTGAAAATAGTTTGAATTTATATAAATGAACATACAAAGCTTCTGTGTGGCCCTTATAGCCCAGGGTTATCTAGTCTGACTAGCACTTGCTCTTTGGAGTCTAAAGCCCCCATTTCTTGTTATCTACTCCTTTTACCAGGAGATGCCAGGGATTGAACTTGGGACCTTCTACATGCAAATCATGTGATCTACAGAGTTACAGTCCCTCCCCATTGTAGCATACTAAGTTCTGGAGGCCCTCAAAAACCTACTGTGGCCATAATGCCATTTCATTCCCATTTGCATTGCCTGAATGGTGCATTGCCAAGGCTGGTGGTGTTCATGGGAGAAGTTGCCCCATTGTCTAGTGCTGAAATTGATGCTCACCTTCACATCACTGAATCCCTCTGAAACAGAGCTGTGCCTTGCCTACAGTCCAATTCACACAAACAGCTACAACTTGAATTTCCAAGGTTTCAGCAATGCGTGAAGGGCACATGCTGCAACACTTCCTATACCACTAAAATAATGTTGCAAGCAGTCAAAATTACTTCAATTTAATATGTCTTGACTGCCTTTGAAGATGCATTCCATAGAGAACACCATGCGCAGCCTGCAGGGCTGGGGGGATACACCAATGGGTAGTTTCTTGGTTCCAGTTTCCACTATTGTGGCTTGATGTCACAATTACAGAAATTTATGTAAGGAAGCCTTACCTATCTGTGTGAACAGACTAGGTCACACAGTGAACAAGCCTCCCTTGTTGCTACCACCTCCCTTGGTGGTATACATTAAAGTAGTTCCATTAGCACAAGGATATTGGAGTGCACAACAGAACTTCCCCTCCCTCTCTTCTTTCTGTTTGCCTTCTATGGAACCCCTAAATCTGCTCTGAGGTTTCTTCCAAACTTCTGGAGCAGCTTTGGAGGGGGAATGGGGGCACACAGGAGATGGGAGAGGGAGCCAGTTCTATTGTGTAGATGGAAACTTTTGTGCTGATGGATACTGCCCCATGTGATTACGTTCAGTGGGCAGGCAATTGAGAACAGCTTTTCTCCAGTCATGTGGAAGGCATTTTGACTATAATATTGAAAGAACAGCCATGTACCATATAAGTAGACCAATCACCATCCAAAAATGAAAAAGTGTGAAATGTGCCACACTTAGGAAACATTTGAGGCATATATATCATACTTCACACATAAAAGGAGCATTCCCTAACATGTAGGACATATCCAAAGTCCATAGAGCAAATGGAATAATTCTTTTTGACCAGCTAGAACATATTTAGTCATAAGAAGTTCTTTTGACTACAGTGGGGTTCTTGTCCAAAGCTCAACATATTTAGGGTAGGCTTTGTTAGCTGCAGTAGTCTATATTGGAAATCAAATGTGGCTGTATTAATTTTAAGTAAACAGCCCATGTTACATAGAAATATGTACACAAAGGATTCTTTTGCAGCACAACATATTTAAGATTATGCAGTACCAATATTTTAATCCTCTTGGGGTCTTATTTCTGTTCATTTTCCAATTACAATCTGCTGTATTTTTCCCTCTACCATTAAAATTGTTCCTTTCTTCTTTATCTGTATTTTTTGCTTTTTCTTTGATTTCACATGTTTTTTATCTGCAGTTGAAAAAGAGTTTCAAGGTCTTTCTTTCCTTCTTTTCCTTTCTCTCCTTCCTTCTGCCAAAATTGCTCAAAATGCCATTCAGTTTCTGGTGGAATGAATTCAGTCTGATCAACAACTCAATTAAATCCAAGCGCTTAAATCTGAATAGGGTGTGAATTGAGTAGGAGGACATCAATAGAACTGAAGTGTCATAAATTTGTTGTGCAGAATTGGTGCCAAGATGGTTATGAGGGTGATTCTATAGCTGATGACTCTGCAGTCATATAGGTTGGTCTTTGCTGTAACTATCAGAGGGAGGAAAGTGAAAGAAGCCTGGTGATGTCTTTCTATAATCACTCACCAGGCTCATACTGAACCATCTCATGAAGGGGAAGATTAAATTAAAGCTTCATTGCACAGCCTCTACAGTTCTCTTCCTTTCCTTCTCCCTTCTGCTTGTTGCTCACTTTCCTAAATTCTGAACAGAGAAAATAATCAATGCTGCTGCCCTGTGAATTTGAGATGATCTGAGAAATGTGCTATCATTCTTCTCTGGTCGGGCCCTCAAAATGTTGGCCACATTTTGGCATTTCAAAGTTGCTGTCTGCTTCTCAGGGTCTGCCTTTTGGGAATCCTGCTTCGGGTAAGGTGAGTAGACCTCATCATATCTGTCAGAACTGGATTATAAATTGGGTTGAGAGGCCCAGGGTCCTATAACCATTCTGCTAGAAGTTTGTACAGGAATAAATTATTCCAGTCTGGTTTCCCCAACTATTTTAAATGTGTTGAGTCAACATGAGCTGCCTTTTCAGTGGTGAGTAGACTTGTGACTGCTTCAAAATCTAAGTTTGAACTAAGACACAGTGAGTTGCAATTTGGATATGTGCTGAAGCATTTCACAACCATGATCCACCCTCTGGGCACCCACAAGAGTAAATATGTGTTGACTAATTAAAAATATTTGTTTGAATCAGAGACAAATAAATGTGTTAGGTGTTTGAATACACAAAGCAGTATCCTGAATGAAAACATTAGACTTGCAGTTACTGGATTAAAAAATGCGCCTGTCAAAATAGCTGCCCAATTTGGCTTTTTTAGGAAGAGGGCTCATAGATTAATGCAATGAGCTATTCCATCTTTGCTCTGAAAGGATATTTCTGAGAATTGTACTGCTGCACCTATCTATTGCAATGACACGGGGAAAGCCTGCCCTCTTCCTGAGTTGAGACTAAAGTTTTAGATGCTTTTCATTTTTAACTCCACAGGGAATGGGTTGCAAAGGGGACTGGTAATAGAATACAGCGCCTCTCACCTCTTGTTCAAATATGGCCTAGGGCAGGAATGACTGAAAGCCATGCCCAGCTGCTGAGTCGTCTGAGTGACATCAGTGGATGGTGACTCTCAGTCCAGTTTAAGCAGAGTGATTTGCCTCACACCCAACCACAACCCAAAGAAGCATCAGCTGGCATTCTTATTGGAAGACTCAGAAAGAAAGATGTGAGCAGATGTGAAGATCAGTCTACACTCATGGCTGCACAGCACACACCCAGAAATCTGAATTATCTGTCAAGGGAATGCAATGTTTTTTCAAGCACTCGTGTTTTCAAATTCTTTGGAATTTTGTGGCAAAGATTGCTAAGGCAGAGGCTGCAGCGGTATGAAACAGGCAGGGGATAGACAACTATGGAGAGCTGTGGAAGGTATTTAAAGTTTTCCGAAATTGCCAGTTACTAAGCTTTTGCTGGTGGGTTAGAAATGTGTTTTTCTACAGACAGAAGCTAATGTTCTCTGGATTCTAACTTCCATAGTAAACCTACACACTTGTGCCCTATGCGTCATCCCCTTCTAATAAAAGCCACAAGGAGGTTGGTTAAGGCAACTCACCAGGCGGGAGTTTCATGTCATGCAGGCAAAGGCAGCTTCCCTGCCCCATGTTTGCTGAGTTACATGAATGTACATGGTGAAGAGGAATCTGTAGGGGAGAAGCCGTGTGTACTTAATCCTTGACTGCCCACCCTTTTCCCCACTGCAGTGCCTCCTTTGCCCCAATTGCTTCCCCTGCTTTTGCTCCCAGCCAGGTTTCAGAAACAAGAAAGAAGCTCAGCTGGGGGACAGGATCAGGGAAGAGCAACAGCAGAGAGAAAGCAGCAGGTGATTAAGGATTACGTACCCTCACCTGACCTGCAGGTGTCCAACCCCCCCCCCCATCATGTTATCTTGTAAACGTAAGATGTGGAAAACATGTTTGCCCATGTAATGGACAATTCTGTTTGGCGCAGAGTGGGAGCACTCTTTCACTGGTAACACAAAAGGTTGGGCACTGCTAATGGCTCTTCCCTGAGAAGTGAGTTCATGTCTTTGAAAGCAGGGTCTTTGCTTTTTCCACTCATTAATATTCTAGTGAAATCCAGCTTAGACAATGAGTCAGATGGAATTTGCTAGTGAGGTGCCTCTACAGTGTGGTCCCCTTGAAGCCCCTCATCCCAAGACACCCAAGTGTTTTGTAGTAAGCCTTCATGACACCATTCAGTGGCCAACCTCACAATGCCCATAAACACTGACAGAGTTCACATACGGGAACTTTACAATGTTGTACAGACCATGTTAGACTAGGGCTGAGAAACCTGCAGGTTTCAAGAGCTCTATGTGCACCAGTGACCCAGGACATGGAATGTATATGCCTTCTGAGGCTCCAGTAAGCTCAGGTCTTCAAAGCATTTAACAAAGGTAGCTTCTCTGGAAGTACAGCGACAGGCTTTGAGCCCAAGGTTGTGTTGCTCTCATGAAGGCATAGGTGATGCTCCATTTTTCTGGATCAGTGGTTCCCAATTAGCTATTACCAAGGACCCCCTATTTTTCAAAAGCCAAGCCACAGACCCCTTATGGAACACCTCCTTCCATGTGTGTCTCCATGATCTTTGCTCCACAGTCTGTCAGTGTGAGCGTATGGAGCATGTTAATTTCTATTGTGGCATCTATCCTGTGGCCCCCTAATCCTGGAAGCATGGATTCATTGCCTCTTTATATAGCTCCTTCTTCAATTTTTCATGGATTTTGCTAAATGTACTAGTATAGAATTGGTTTTTTTATTGCCAGGTTTGAGCTTTGTTATTCTATTGGGGGTTTTTTTATCATGGTGTTAGAAAGATAGTACATTGTCTTCAGGACAAAAAGGTACAGTATCCTTTCCTTACACAAAGCACTTGATGCACCTTACTCTATTCTGTTTTGATTTTTGATTTGTACATAAGCTTTTTCAAATTGTGGCTCACAATCACAACTCAAAGAAATTAGAAAATAATATAACAAAATCCACATGCTGTAACAAGTCAGTCCAAAGTCCTAGTGAAGATTATAACAAAAACCAAACAATTCAATTATCATGCAAGTCATATATAACATAATGATAACGATAACGATAATTTTATTATTTATACCCCTCCCATCTGGCTGGGTTTCCCAGCCTCTATGGACGGCTTCCAGCACATATGAAAACATAATAAAACATCAAACATTAAAAGCTACCAAATACAGGGCTGCCTTCAGATGTCTTCTAAAAGTTGTCTAGTTCTTTATCTTCTTAACATCTGATTGGAGGGCTTTCTACAAGGAGAATTTCACTTCTTGCAGTGAGGGAACAGCCAGAAGACACCCCCCCCCCCCATAGCAGCAAATATATGATATTTAAAATACCACAGACCATGCAAAAAATTGATAATGTAGCTGCCAGGTCCCATACCTTACTAAATTACAAATACACAAATATAGCTGACAAGATTTCTAGCAATGGTGAAGACAAAATAAAGCCAGTTATAAAACAAGTACTTGGTGAGCTAAAATGGCTATAAATGAGGAATCATGCAGCCTTTGCAAGTGCAATAGGTTCCAAAGAGATAGCTCCTCTGCCTGGTGAGAGAGACATGCTCATGTTGTTTGGGAAGGTCTCCACCAAGAAGACTGTTCTTGAAGATGCACAAGTGACAATCTCTAAGCAAGAAAGAACAGAATCAGGGCCCCTTGCAGGAGTGGGGAAGGAGAGCCCTATAAGAGCAAGCCTGGCTTACACACAGTATCCAGCCCTTTGCTTGAGCGCACTCTCCAGATTACAGGGATGCTCAGCTGCTCCAGCTTTTCAGTGTGGAATCTCCCTGTAAGTTCTGAAAAGGTGTGAGTGCCAGGGTATGAGACAATGGGGCTGATTCTGGTAGCAACATTGGAAGATCATTTTCCTTCATGTGTTTCAATATTTTTCTTGCAGTGGCTTAGCTCTAGGGACAGATGATCCTACCAACTCTGAATTTAGGGTGGTGCAGGCAGTTCCTCTGCACAAGGCGCCAAGCCGTGGGGTGCAAAATAATAATAAATAACAAAGGAAGGAGCTATTGTGAAAATAAATATTTGGGGGGGAGTCGCCAAATTTTGTTCTCAGGATTCCGTATTACCAAAGTCCGTCCCTGATCCTGCTGTTACCAGTATAGATAAGCAGACAGGCTTGTTGATCTTAAGCAGATATCTGCAACATTGTATCCCCCCCCCTTTAGGTCCATGATAGTCAACTCCAAATTCTAGCAAACCAATCCAACAACTTCTGGAAGACACCATATTGACTGCTTCTGCTTTACAGAGCAATCTTAAGTATTAGGAAGCTGACGGAAGTTAAATTAAGCCAGTGTGGTATTACAGACTTTGTTCAGAAGCAGAAATCATGCTGGTTCAGCTGTCCTAAGCCTGAGAGAGGGAGAGCTAAGCTTTAAAATAGAGTTTGACTTACACTATCCATTTTACCAGAGTATGTTGCTCTGGCTTATCAGGTCATGTGACTAAGCCAAATGGAGTTAGGATCCAGTGGTAAATGCAACCCCCACTTGTCACCATATCACGCCCCTGGAATACCTGCTTTTCAGCAATTACAGTACTGTAAGATCCACCATTCTCAGCTCAGCTGGCTGAACACTGGTTGAGCCAGAATGAAGGAGTTATGCCATGCTGTCTCTAGCTGAGCTAAGATGTGGGGCTTATGCCATTTTAGCATGGCTGCACCAGGAATCAGTTGGCTGAGCTAGAGATGTGCTGGATCATAACTTGCTCATACCAACAGATCTTGGCTTTGGGTTAGGGACTCCCAGGATTCAATTCCCCCCCCCCCTTCTACAGTGTTTGAGGACTTTGCCAATCAACTATCTAACTTTACTTTGTATAGCAGAACAAACCCAAATGTAGCATTACATGCTTCATTTATACAACCTCTAATATGAATTCATAACTTGGCAGTGTGCAAACATGTATGATGCTACCTCTTACCCCAGCCCCAAATTCACAGGGGTGGAGTTGTTATTTACTCAAGAGGCATATGTGACAACAACTTTCCATAAAAGAAGTTTGCTTCCTTGAGCTGGGAAAAACAATTGTGGCCCAATATAGCATTTGAAATGCACGCAGAGCAACCGTGAATGCTATAGTCTGACAACAGCTCCATATAATAATAATAATAATAATAATAATAATAATAATAATTTATTATTTGTACCCCGCCCATCTGGCTGGGTCTCCCCAGCCACTCTGGGCGGCTTCCATAAAAACCAAAAATACACTAAAATATCACAGATTAAAAACTTCCCTGAACAGGGCTGCCTTAAGATGTCTTCTGAATGTCAGGTAGTTATTTATTGCTTTGACATCTGCTGGAAGGGCATTCCACAGGGCGGGCGCCACTACCGAGAAGGCCCTCTGCCTGGTTCCCTGTAGCTTTGCTTCTCGCAATGAAGGAACCGCCAGAAGGCCCTCGGCGCTGGACCTCAGCGTCCAGGCAGAACGATGGGGGTGGAGACGCTCCTTCAGGTATACTGGGCCGAGGCCGTTTAGGGCTTTAAAGGTCAACACCAGCACTTTGAATTGTGCTCGGAAACGTACTGGGAGCCAATGTAGGTCTTTCAAGACCGGTGTTATGTGGTCTCGGCGGCCGCCCCCAGTCACCAGTCTAGCTGCCGCATTCTGGATTAGTTGTAGTTTCCAAGTCACCTTCAAAGGTAGCCCCAGAATCCCAAGGTCTTCCTATGATTCATTGGATGCAATAAGAGCTGCCGTGTCGCTCTTAACAGCCCTCCCCCTCCCTCTGTAAATAGTTTAGAGGACAGTAGGGGCAAATTACATGCCTACATAACAATGCCCCCCTCTGCCCCCCAATGAACTTCTGTTTCCAAGTTTAGTGTTCCTTTGCACAGAATTCCATTCTGTCGTACCTACTGACGTTGATGAGTTATGCACGTAGTTGGTAGGTCAGGATGTGTCACCAAGCCTATGGAATGTTTCCATTATTATTTACAGAGCACTATACTGTAGTTATTATTCAAAGTGCATTGCAGTCTTCATTGATTCTCAACTGTAATGTGAGATAGATGAGGCACTAAAATAATTTATGACTAAAGTAGCACTGTAATTCAAGGGCTGAGATAAGATGTGATTATTCTTAGGAGCTGTTCCATCTTCTATTCAATGAATACCACCACAGACCCTCTAGGGCCTACAGGTGCATGTATTTATGTTGCACATGGACTGATTCATTGGGTGCAAGTTTGTCATATGTGTTTGAAAGTTTGTAATAAGTGGTTTTTTTAAGGGAGCGGGTAGCGCTGTGGTCTAAACCATTGAGCCTCTTGTGCTTGCCGGTCGGAAAGTTGGCAGTTTGAATCCACACGATGGAGTGAGCTCCTGTTGCTCGGTCCCAACTTAGCAGTTCAAAAGCACACCAGTGTGAGTAGATAAATAGGTGGTGGGAAGGTAAATGGTAAAAGTTGTCATGAAAATGTTGGAGAATGTTGGTGTACATAAGCAAAAGTGAGGTGAAATAGTCAAGTCAGATTTGCTGCATAGTGCCATAATATATTCACTACATGGTCTGTAAATGGCTAGGACCATGCAGTGAAGAAAGAAGCCTTAAAATAGCGTTGCTTATGGGGGCTCCACAGTAGTGTGGAGAAATGCAAAGGTGGGGGGGGGAGCTAGCTAGCTAGGTTTTTACATCCCTCAAAAGCCTACTTCCTGCATTAAAAATAACTGAACCCCATTAAATTCAGTGTGGTGCTGAATTTATTTTCCAAAAGTCAGGTAGGGATTTGAATTCTGCAGAGAGCTGGCAGTAAGTGTGGTTGGTGGAGCATTGTGTTAAAAATAAATTTTAAATGTCATTGGGAAAGGATGGAACTGTATGTGTGTGTTTTGAGAGGACAGGCTTCATACTCTGAAAGATGAATTGTTGGATTTGGAAAATATTGGTGAATACATGCATGTATTTATGAGTATTTGTTCTGTGGCCGTGTTCACACATGATGCTAAAACCATAGTACGCTGTCCAACGTTTGTCAAAATAAACCCCATGAAATCAGTGGACCTGCATAATTTAAGTTCATTTATTCAGTGGTTATCAGTGCCTTCACCCCACTGCCCTGCAGAGGCTTTGCGCAGCCATCCCCAAGCTAGAACAGCGAGATGGAGTGCTGCACAGCGCTCCGTCTCCCTGTTCTGGCTTTGGGCTTAGCCGTGCAGCCTGCATTCACTCTATAGGATGTACACACATTTCCCCTTAATTTTTGGAGGGGAAAAAGTGCGTACCATAGAGCGAAAAATACGGTACTTCCTGGTTTGCCGTGTTTGCAAGCTGAAAAGATGCAACATGAACCTAATGCAACACGAGGTATGACTGTAATTATACAGTTCTTCATGCAAGTATTAACAGACTTGAATGGCCAATTGATTTTTAGCCAAACTCTGAAGTAATGACAGGCTCATACACTGCACCTGTTAACAAATGTCCTTAGTGTCGTGCTCTAGTAGTTAACCATGTGTGATTTTACTCTTGATCTCCAGAAGGTGGCAGTAGTGAATGCCTTCTTAGTACATGAAAATTTTTTTTTAAAAGGAGATGGGAAACTGAAGTGAGCTGTACTGACTTAGCACAAAGTGTATTCATTATGACAACTCAAAAGCTTGTAGGAACCAAACGACAGACAAAATCAAAGCAATCACTTTAAGCTGGCAATGAGTGCAGTACAGTGTGGTTTACGGTTACATGAATGGGCCGTGGGATTGTGTCTTCATCACTACCCAGTCGTCTTCTGGCATGGATGTGTGGAGATTAGAAACTTCTACTTCCATTTTGATTTACCTGTAATTTAGTGTCCCATCCAAACCCCCAAACTGTGCAAAACTACGGTTTAGGGAAACAAGCCAGGATTGTAAACCACGGTTTGAGGTTGACTTGTTTTTCTAAGATTTGTCCAGGTTTGTACATAATGATCAACTGTAGTTAGTTAAAAATGGAAGTGAAAGCTTCCAGTTTTCTCCCTGTGACTATAGCGGAGTAGGGAAAAAGAAACTGAAAACCCCAAGACCTATTCAAATAATGCTAAACCATAGTTTAATTTAATGCTACATCCAATTGAGACCACAAAGTAGTCAAAGCTATGACAGCAAACTGTTAATATTGTTGGGTGTGAAGGTAAAGGTAAAGGGACCCCTCATCCTTAGGTCCAGTCATGACCGACTCTGGAGTTGCGGCGCTTATTTTGCTTTATTGGCCAAGGGAGCCGGCGTACAGCTTCCGGGTCATGTGGCCAGCATGACTAAGCCACTTCTGGTGAACTAGAGCAGCGCACAGAAACACCGTTTACCTTCCTGCCAGAGCGGTACCTATTTATCTACTTGCACTTTGACGTGCTTTCGAACTGCTAGGTGGGCAGGAGCTGGGAGCTCACCCCATCGTGGGGATTCAAACCGCCGACCTTCTGATCAGTAAGTCCTAGGCTCTGTGGTTTAACCCACAGCTTCCCTTTTGTTGGGTGTACTGTCAAACAAAAAAGGCAAAGACTGGTATTATTCCCATCATGAACCACTTGCTCACCTCCATCCTACTCTTTCAAAGCACTGAAGTGCATCTCTGCATCCTGTAGATAATGCTGTCAACTTTTTAACCTTGTCGCATTGCCTTTAGCTGTTGACTTGTCCTTGCATGGAGAAGAATGTCATCATCTACTAATTGCTGCAGAACATGTTGCTGTTAAAGGCACAGCTACAAAAATGAGTTGAAAAGTTGGCGTACCTCATTGTGGGTATCCACTTACTCTTCTCTTGCCTGTGATCCTTGGATGACACCTCATTCCAATAACTCCAATTACTAGAGTTGTTCCTCTACCCATTTATAACAACACTGCTTCATCCTAGACAGTCTCCGCTCAGAGAAATTTCCACAGTTATGAAGAACCAGGTCAGCAATGAAGATATGAATCTTGGTATGTGACTGCAGGCAAGATTTAGAATAGCTCACAGGACTTTGAAAGCAGGGTATGTTAGTAAACAGATTGTGTCTGCTTCTTTTTGATGCTTGGTTTACTAACATTGTAGAAGGAAAGCTGGTAGTGTTTTATAGAAGAGGCAAAATAAGGGGACAAGTATAAGAAAATAGTTATTGTCCTTGGTAAAAGGTAAAGGTAAAGGGACCCCTGACCATTAGGTCCAGGCGTGACTGACTCTGGGGTTGCAGCGCTCATCTCGCTTTATTGGTCGAGGGAGCCGGCGTACAGCTTCCGGGTCACGTGGCCAGCATAACTAAGCCGCTTTCTGGCAAATCAGAGCAGCGCACGGAAACGCCATTTACCTTCCCGCCGGAGCGGTACCTATTTATCTACCTGCACTTTGATGTGCTTTCGAACTGCTAAGTTGGCAGGAGCAGGGACCGAGCAACAGGAGCTCACCCCATCGGGGGGATTCAAACTGCCGACCTTCTGATCGGCAAATCCTAGGCTCTGTGGTTTAACCCACAGCACCACCCGCATCCCAATTGTCCTTGGTAGGTAAGGACTTTTTGAGGATCTTTATTCTATGTAATCCATCTATCATCTATATCGCCAGGATTGTAAGGATTGATAGTATTTATTATGATAAGATATTGTGTTTTAACTTCTTTTTACTTACTTTACTCCTTGGGACAGATGGGCTAGGCAGCAGGGAAATGCAAGGACATTTGTCTATAGGCCAGGTTTTCACCTTTTCTACTTTTAGGAAATTAGCCATGATGGGTAAGGCTTCTGTGATGGGTTGAACCATTCCCAACATATTCCCGCACTATATTAGTGTAACATGAATGGAAAATGTTGTCTTGTTGTGTGTGTGTTCAGTGGCAGGTGGAATGGCCATGCAAATTTGGGGTGTTTCTTAAAAAATAAAATCTTGCCTGAGTATGTGAGACTGAACAACACGATTTGGCTGTTGCATTCTAGGAAGTCAGAACGAGCTGTATAAGTCTGTTTAAGGAATAAGCAAATACAAAGAAAAAAGGAAAGCCACAAACCCCAGTAGGAAGAAGAGAGTGGTGTAACCTGACTAGACAGTCAGAAGGAAAGAGGAAGGAAAACCTTCCTGAGGAAGGAAAACCACGTTGCTTGAAATGCCAAGTTGTGGAGAGCGAAGTACTTAGAATGTTGCACAATCGTAGTTTTGTGTCAGTGTAACAGGAGGAATTTAACACAAGGTCAGTGTGACACAGTAACTTTGCGTTATGTTTCAGCAGAAGCATTGCACCAACACAAAGCTATGATTGTGTAATGTTGTAGGTCAAAATGCAGATGGTAGTTAACTTCCTGCATTGACTTTTCTAGATAAAGGGCATAGTTATTTAGGATGTGTGTAGTAGGTAGCTAGAAACCTTCCAGTTTCTAAGGTTGCCAAGATTGATACAGCCATTACATGAGAAAGCCCATTTCTTCCCTTCTCCACTATGCAGAAAACACTTTGTGTAAAGCGGATGTTCCATGTAAAGGCACAATTATTTAGAAGACCTGTTTGCATTATTCATTCCCCTCCAAATAGTGGTGGGAAGATAGCACAAATGCAGACCATAAACTATCTGCAATTTACTTCCATACTCAGAATATTCATGTTGGGCAGTATTCAACTAAACAGTTTGGCGCAACAGCTTTTAGCTGCACAGAGTAACTTCCTCACCCACTCCTTCCCCCATTGTGCCCCTACATCCCCCCTAAAACTGTTGCAATTTCACATGAAAAGCAATGCCTTCTGTTCATCCAACAGCACCTTTGGATCCAAGCTATATATCGTATTGGCCCAAATGTATGCCGCACTCCCCCCAAAAAAAATTCCGGCCGTGAAAAGTTAAAGTGCAGCTTAAATTTGCAACCTTACAGAAATTGGCTTTTATGATATTGCTGTAGGATTTTCTTCTATGTTAGCCATTTATGGGTGTGAGTGCCTGCGGAATTTTAAGGGAGTGGCTTATATTTGGGTATTGTCTTTTTTTCTCCCCCACCCTTTGAATTTTAAAGGTGCGGCTTATTTGCGTGTGTGGCTTATATTCAGGCCAATACGGTACCTGGAAGTAAACGCCAGTGGTTTCAACAGACCTGAGGCCACCTGTATGTACTTAGGGTGGTATAACTCACAAATTTAAGAAATATTTCTTTCAATTTTCATCGCATTCCACCCATGTGTCCCAAAACCTTTTGTCTTTGTGCAGCCTAACAAGTCCTCTTTGTACAGCTGAATAGCCTAATAGGCAGTGTTTGTAGGGTAAGAGCATGTTGTATATGAAAGAAGATTGCGGTGGCAGTGCACTGGATTTATGAATGAAAGCGCTCATTACCTAAGCAGATTAGGATTTGTGAACTATGAATGGATTGCTCCTATAAATGGGTCAGAGTGTTCTGAAATTATCAGGGCAAAGCTTTATTTTGATTTTAAAGGAGCAGGGTTAAGTAGAGTATCATAATGGTGAAATACAAACATTTGCAATTAGGTTCAGTCAGATGCTTTGATTTTAATTTTGGCCTTCCTAGCCATATTGAACGTAATCATTGGGAGGGAGAGGGATATAAGTATGTTAGAATGAGTGAGAAGCATAATCGTTCTCTTGAATATAATATTTGATACTGAATAGCTAAAACATAGTAGCACAGGTTGACAGAGGAGGTACAGTATTCTGAAGGGTACACAGGTTATCCTCTCACCTTTTCTCTTTCAATTCCAAATAAGGGCCACCCTCTGGAACTGCCAGCACAAGCTCCCTGAGATGAACAGGGGGTGCACAGCAGCAATGATTGGTGGGTTGTAACCGTCCTTCATAGAAGAGCATGCTTGAGATTTTAAGTTAAGAAGAGATAACAGATGGGGAACCTGCGGCCCTCCAGATGTTGTTGGACTTCACTTCAAATCAGCCCCTGTCGGCATGATTGGTGGTCAAGAATGATGGGAACTGTAGTCCGACAAAATCTGGATTGAGACAGTTGCCTCATCCCTAAACCGTTCAATGAGTTAATTTATTCACAGTTATCTCTCTAATTCTATCTAATTCATCCTCTCTCCCTCACTGTCAAATGTGTCAATCAAAAGCAAGGAGCTTAAAAGCTTAGTGTTGGGAGTGACTTCTGCGGCCTGCACAAGCTACATGAATATATCACATGTGGATTGAGTTTGGCTAATCTGGTCAAGGATCGTTCCACCCAAGGAACTGAAAAGTCACACAAAATTCTGTCTCCTTGAATTTGTCTTCCTTCACCCTTTGAGAACTATGATTTCTTCTCGCTGTTTGCCCTTTCATATCTTTCTCCTTGATTCTGTTCCGTTCCATGAAGTCCACCATAGATGTGCTTGATTTGATCACCCCCTTAACTGTTTGCTCTGGTATTCCTGGCCATGAACCTGCTGTGTCGCAATCCTTCTCCAGACCTGATCACCTACTGCAAGCCTGCAAACAGGTTGGGCTGGTGATTGCTGCTAATTGATCTCCTATGTTTCTAGAACTTTCTTGTGTGCAATAATAGTAGATTCTCAAAATTCCCTTGAGAAAAAAATGTTTTATCAATATATCTAAGACAGGGGTCAGCAACCTTTTTCAGCCTTGGGCTGGTCCACCGTCCCTCAGACCATGTGGGGGGCCGGACTATATTTTGAAAAAATAAATGAATGAATGAATTCCTATGCCCCACAAATAACCCAGAGATGCATTTTAAATAAAAGGACACATTCTACTCATGTAAAAACACGCTGATTCCCGGACCGTCTGCAGGCCGGATTGAGAAGGTGATTGGGCCAAATCCGGCCCCTGGGCCTTAGGTTGTCTACCCCTGATCTAAGAAAAGATATCTGAAATCTCAGATGGCAATGGTAATGAAACTTGGAGGATTTCCCCCCCCCCTACAATTTTCCAGCAAATTCCATCTTTTTCTTTTCTAATGCTATTGCTCATACTTTGTTCTTTTTTTATAAAATTGGGGGCTACTTACTTACTGTATAGCACAGTATTACAATAATAGATCACTAGACAAAAACAACCATCTGTTGTTTCATTTGGAAGTCTCTGTCATTGCTATTCAGTGATTGTCATTATATTTAAGGTTTTGTTGTTTCTAGGAAAGAGGTGGAGAACGGTCTTTATCACTCCCTGGATGGCCACCTTCAGCCACTTCACGATCCATGTCCCCTGTCTCTCCTGTGGTGTTTCAACCTGCTCCTGATTATTTTAGCAAACCACCTCCTGCAGCTGATAAGCCTGGGAAGAGGCTGACTCCTTGGGAAGCAGCCGCCAAGTCCCCTCTTGGGCTGGTGGATGATGCCTTTGGCCCACAGACCATTCAAGAGTCGATCGCTGCAAATGTTGTGTCTGCTGCTCGCCGGAAAACACTGCCTGCGCCGCCGGATGAGTGGAAACAAAAAGTGGCTTACGAGCATCCTGCTCCCAGTGCCCATGCAAAATTAGCTTCGTTTGGAAGGAGCCAGTCAGCGGCATTTTTCCCTGCAAAGAGCACAGTGTCTGCCCCGAGCTCCACTGCCCCCTGCAGCTCTCGTCTACAGTATGCATACTATGGCCAACGTGCCCAGACAGATCCTGACATGGTCTCCATGGATTCCAGGTCTGATTACTACCTGTCACTAGCTGACTCCAACTATAATCCACTTCCAAAGGGATGGAGGCGCCAAACATGAGAAGCGGAAGGCCCTGTTTTAGCTTCTCTTCTTGAAGTTCTACAAGTCTTAGATTCGAGGGTGAATTGAAAATGTGAAGAAGTGTGTGGGACAGGTGTTTGCTGGCCTGAGAAGATATTGACAAAAGATCCATAAGGCTCTCAGTAGCACGACAGCTTTTGATCCCAGCTTCAAAGCTTTCCTTTGTCTTTGGGTGCATGTGTGTGTGTGTTAAAAGGAAATCAAATTTGTGGAAGAATGAAATTCAAAGGTGAAAGCTTCAGCTGGGAAGAGTGCAACAATTGTGAGATTTGAATGTTTGTAAATTAACCAATGAGCCTTTATCAAGGACATATCCTGTGGGTCTTTTGAAAAGCTGTCTTTCTGTTTTCCATCCTAACTTGCTTGTGGCTGGTTAAATGTCCACCTCTTATTTGCTGACCAGTCTGTGGTTTTAAAGAAACTCCTTGGTCTCTGTTCAGTGTAAATGTCACCACTGACTTAAAACAGTTTCACAGGGGTTGGAGTTTTGACTAAGTCAAATGGGGCTTTCCCTAGCAAATCATGGATTAGGGAAGGGCAGGAGCAAGCAAAGATTTCCTAAGTGAGGGATAGCCTCTTGATGTTGTTGGGCTCCAGCTCCCATCAGCATGGCCAATGGTCAGGGATAAGAGGAGTTGTAGTCCAGCCAATCAGAGTTGACAATGCTGAACCAGGTGAACAAATATTCTAATGGTATATGGCAGCCTCCTAAATTCATGCACAACTTGTTGTTGAGCTCTGCTCCTACTTATAAATATCAAAACCATATTTGCATGCAAATTGCAGGTACAGTAGACCTTTCTAAAGGGATGAACTGTGACAAATTTCCGGAAGATAGTTGCAAGGAGAGACTTTAGCATTTTGAGGGAGGGTGGAAATTGTTCCTCTAAGGGTGTGGTTTTTTATGACGGGGCAATCAGGTTGAAAACTGGAGACAGGAGGGAGGTTCCCCTGAGTAAGAAACCTGTTAAAGCTCAGGCAAACAGTTCCCAAAGTTGTATGTTACTGGCTTTTTTTAAAAAAAAAGCAAAAAAAAAAAAGCAAAGCTGGGAAATCACAATTTTTAATCGTCACCCCTAACCCATGTTCTGAAAGTGGACTCCAGAAGGGGTGAGTACAGCTGCCGTCATCCTTCATCATACTGCTTTGGCCTGATTGAAGTTGGAATCAGACAACATCTAGAAGACCGCAAGTTCCCCACCTCTGCCTTAGAGCAACACTGCATGCTGTCTGATGTTACTCCAAAATATTGAAAACCTGCAATTCATCCTGATAAACTTCCTCATCCTGTTTACCAGTTCAAAATTGGCAGCTATGCTGGGGAATAGCCTTCTTTGAAGGTTATTCAGCTTGAAATGCAGAGAGGTGAATAAGATGTGATACTACTTTTCACAGACATTCAAAGTCTAGCAAATTAGATGGTAAGGCAATAAGATGGCCTGAAGAAATGTGGCAATGGTTTGGTTGTTTTTTGTTGTGGTTGTTTTTGATAGGGTGGGGGAAAAGAAGCAAAATGTTCTGTATTCTGCCAGATCTCTAGAACTATTTAATAGTCTCTCTACAGGCATACATGTTGTGGACAGTGAGCCTATTGTGGCTCATTGCATTTTCGATAGCTGTGCCACCTTCTTAAAATAACCAAACGCCTGTTTCCAGCCAAAGCTGGCTTGCAGAATGCGGATTGGTTGCTCCTGTGGCAATTACAAAGTCACTCCCTCTTCTCCACCACCAGCTGGGGCAAAGTTTATAGTGAAATAAACAGCAGGATTGACACTGAATAAACCTTTTATCAGATATACAAGCTGAGTATTAGCAAAAATAGCAATTGAGAAGGATCATAGGGTATGAAGTGCAAAGCCATGCAGGATTTGAAAGCAGATAAATGTGTTGCAAAAGGGGTGGGTGTCCATTTTGGTATCTCTCAGTTTCATATTTCTTCAATCTAAAAACATCTTATTACATGGTATAGAGGCTGACCAAACAATTGTTTTAAAATGGCCATGCGACAACTCTGATTTTGTCCATTTTGGAATGGGTTGTTAAGAGAACTGATTCATTATACTGTGCATTCCCAAGAGATTGCCCAGCACAACCCAAAATGTGTACTCCAGGATCCCTTGAAATGTCATTGTGCATGTGCTTCAAATCTGCAGTCATATTCAGCCGTGTGCAATGCCACAAATAGTACCCCGGAATTCTCTTCAGATCTGAAATGGACCCTGTGATATATGCACAGTTGTCAATAGGGATGAGCAAATCTGTCAGTTTCAATGTCTCTCAGTTTCTCATTTTTCCACTCTTAAATTCAGTTCTCTTCATTTCCATATCAACCCCCCACTGCAGAAAAACCCACCACATTGAAAATTCACTAGCATTTAGTACATAATTCTCTTTATATACACATTTTGTTATCCACTTTTGCTTAATATACGTATTTTGCAAAGCAGATTTCTGAAATCTAATGCAACTTTGTGTGGTATTTTTGCCAATATGTGCATACTTGTGCATAGCCTAGTATGTGCATGTGCAGACCGACAGACAGGCATACATACATAGATCCCCCAACCCTCCACTCTTTTGAACAGCAACCCTGTGAGTTTCATGGCTAAATTTGGTAAGCTGGTCTCACACGACCATCTGTTTGAAGACGTGTGGCAAAGTCTGGTGCATGAAGAAATTATTCCTAGCATTTGAACACCACAGGGATAAGGATGACCTCAAAATCACAGGGTAGATAAGGTAAGTGGGAAGTAATGCCTTAGATTTTGTTCAGAGTGAGTTGGAGGCACATGTCTCCTTTGGGGCTTCAGAAGTTGCATATGTTTGTGACATGTGAACCTTACCACCCCTTCAGTGGCTCACATTCTCTTGTGTCACTAGCAGATGAGTATTTGTCATGGAACTTTTGATTTATCAAGGTATCAAAACATAGATATAGTGCAGCTTTCGCCCAACCAGTTGCCTCTAGGCATTTTGGACAAGCTTTTAAAACATCGGGAATGCAATAGGTTAGGAAAAGCTGCTATAGATCAACAATGTAGAAAGTCAGTTTTGTATAGAAGTAGATTTCTGATAAGTGTTCAGTGGTTTGAGCCTAGTTTAAGGGAAGCTGTATAGAGACATGCATTAATTCAATTCAGCAATATCCAACCTGGCGGCCTCCAGGTGTTGTTCAACTTCAACTCCCATGATCCCTCACAATTGGCCATGCTGTTTAAAGGCACTGGAAGTTTTGGTTCACATCATCTGGAAAGTATCACATTGGCTGTCCCTGGCTTAACCAAAGTTAAGGCCAGTCCAAGACATTTTATTGCCTGAGGCAAAAGGCAATATGAAAATCCACGTTGTGGATTTGTGACTCATGTGCTGGTTTATTGGGGGCCAGAATATGTCCCAAGGGATCAGGTTTCTGTTTTGAAATGCTTTGCCTTTCTATCTGGACCATGATTAATTAGCTTCCCCCAAACATAAATGTAGCCAAATGCAGCTACACACACACCCTGCCCTTTCTCAGTATTGAAAAAACAAACATGTATGTTTTCTTTCTGAACATTTGTACGAAACCTAATATGGCACGGATAAAAGCATGAAATCATATCTGATCAGAGCATGGATACTTGAGGCCCCTTCAAATAATTTTCCCATCACAAGAAGGACTGTAAAGAGGACGTGTGTCTTTCTGTCTGGGATGTTCTCTGCTCCCTGAGAATCCTGAGAACAGTAACCCTGAGGATTGTCCTCGATGCACCCATCATGACACATCTGACCACAGGGATGCTGTGAGATAACCAGGGGATTGTGTATGGCTAGGTAGCACATGATGGAACTTACATGGAATGTTACAAACCCTTAGCCCTGCCTATCATGGTGAGGGTGACTCTAACTACTCTGGTTTTAGGCTTCAAGCCACAGGCTCACTGAATTCAATGGAAGTCTTTGCTTCCCATGGTCCAAAGGTTTTAAGAATTAACCATATCCAAAGACATTAAGCTAGTTGTGCCGACAGACAAGGTCATGACATGAAATCCTGCTTGGAAGAGACTCTGCCTTGAATTTTTTTCTGTTGAGTCAAACCAGACTAACAGGGTATTATATAGAGCCCATTTTCCTTTTGGCCTTGTTCACACTGTGGCATTATGTACCAGAGGATTTTAAAAAGAGAATTAAACTATACATGGACAAAGTGGCTGCATGTCCTGTTTCAAACTAAGGGCTGCCTGGTCCAAGTTTGGTTTTAAAGCCAAAGAACCCCTAAGAAGGGGGGGGGGGTGCTTTGAGGTTGTCTCTCAACAGTTAGCAGCACCTGGACAGCAGGCTAGGCAGGCACAAAGTCACTAGGTGGACAAAAGCAGGGCAGTGATATTGTCCTTGTGTCATGTTTATAGAATACCCATAGGATGGTGGACTAGATAGCGTCATCTTAAGTTAGGTTCAATTGTGGGTGAAGTTTGGTATGGACAGTGTGTCTTCCTCCACCCCGCCCCAGTTGTTTCTCAATGAAAACAAACCAGAGAAAGTCAAGGGTATTAATGTCTCATTGAATTCAGTAGAATTTGAGCATGCTTAACTTTCTCTGGATACATTAACATGGGTGATTAGATGAGGGATCAGGCTGTAAACCTAAGCAAACTCCTCTGGGACTCCAACGGGACTTGCTTCAAGTAGACATGCATAAAATTGCACTCACACATGTAATGCTCCATAAGAAGAATTTGTCTATTTCATATTGATGACTGATTAGTCTTTCTAATTGATTGCAGGTGTGATTTTTACACCTAGTTCCTAATCCAGTCCTGTTGGCTTTAGCAGAATTGCCACCTTCTTGTTCTTTCTGCATGGTTCTTTTTTTCTCTCTCTCTCCTGAAACTTTAAATCCCATCTATCTCCAGTACATGACACATGAAAAAATTAAGACAAGGAAAAGAAGGGTAAATATTTAAAAATGTGCATTGATTCAGATGATATTCCGAAAATGTATGCTAAGCCTACAAACGAAAATCTACTGCTGTGCTTTACAATAGAAGGAGAGTGAATTTAAATTCTGCTCTGAAAAACCTAATCTGGATTTGCCATTTCACTCGACATGCAGGGATGTCTGCTTGGGTGTTTTAAGAAAATGTTATTAATGTGCAGAGGGGATGCCTTATGATTTAGGAGTTCAGATTTTTGCAAGGTTTATCATAACTAACTTGGTGAAGAATGGCCACATGCTTTGCTACGATCTATTCAACTCAGCTTCTCTTAAATGCCATTGCTTTGTTTAGAAAACAACAGTGGAAGAAGAGATATTGTGCTTTGTAAGATTAAACTGATGGGGCAAAAAGCAAAGTTTCAGGAGATCAGATGAGACAGCAGAAAAGGGAGTACAGACTCAGATGGGGCATGAATGCCACTTAAAAACTTGATGGGTTTAGTGGTTTGTGGCAACACTGGTGGTGTACTTCTCATTTTTGCAGTGTGATTCACTGACCATACATATAGTGATCAACTGCATTACGCCAATGTGTGTGGCCCTGAAATCACTACAGGCTGATAAGAATTTTGACTGTCATAGACTATGAAAGTAAAGGTTTCAGAGGAGGCTTAATATAAAGAAAATCTTTGGAAGTTTGGACAGGTATTGCTTAAAATGCTGGAAACTGATGCACATTTGTTGCATTGCTGAATGGATCAATAGAAGCTCAGCTTTCTTGAAATTACTCCTAGGATCCCATTTATTACTGAAATAACTGTGGAACATCAGAAGGACTGAAGTAGCTTGTGTTGTGCAGTGCACAGTTTGGTTTAGTATTACATCTGAAGCTGACTCCTGGTTTGTTTTCCCCTAACAAACCATGGGGGGTAAGAAGAATCACATTCTTTCACTTTGCTTTCACTGTACACTTTCCTCCAGCCCCACTTCTTTTATTGAAATAGGTATGTGCAAGTTTTGTGTGAGTTCTGAACATTCACTCAAGTACTTTTTTTCTGTGCCTGTGTGTAAAGGAACAGATCCTATCTGCTGAAGGAAGAAAATACTCTGGCAGTATTAAGTGGCTGTTACTGACATTCCAACAGATTCTTACATCACAGAGATTTCTGCATAAAAGATGCCAGAGGCTCTGAATATGTGACTGAAAGTGAATTTTCCATGTTTATACTAGAAGAAAAATATCTTACTTTTGTGATTATTTTGTTTTGCTTCCATGCAAGTTAGTACCTATTACCACTGCCTTTGCATAACAGGTAAGATTTGTACTCTTAAGTTTTTTTTCACTTTCACCAGCTGTTAGGTTGCCAGGGAATGACACTTTTGTTAGAATGCATGAGAGAGTTGTAAAATGGTATCATCTAATAAAAAAATGATTTTACCAATCAGATGAAAGACTTAACTTTATTTTCTCCCCATTTGTGTGTGCCCAGACATAATCTGACTCATAAAAAAACCTTACTTCCTCAGTCTGTGTCACACTGTCTGACCACCACCACACCAGTTCTACAAACTTAAATAAATCTTTTTATTACTGTTGTTTATTAAATTTGTATACCGCCCTATACCCGCAAGTCCCCTGGTAATATATCCGATACAACAGGTTTCATCTACAGACTACAGAGAACATATAGCATTACAATTTCTGCAGCACTATTAAGTCCTTTTTCATCTTTTTTTTCTGCTCCCCTGCCAACGTTTTAAGGGTCACTTTTGAAACCACCACCTGACTTTTTGCAGAATCGTTTCATGTGCAGTCTTTGCACATATTCCAAAGAGCCCAGGGAATGTCAAGAAAGCCTCATCACAGTGGTGGCTGCACTCCCTGGTATTTCCCTCCACTGTGTACATGTGATATATAGATACACAGTTGGGATAGCTGATCTTCACAGATTGTCATGTATGGGAGTTCCCTCTCCCTTCCAGTGACTCACCAATCAGAATTAATAAGCATCTGGTAGATTTATAGTCCTTTTATTCCAGCATTCTGTAACAAACACAAACAGGCAACCCTCCGCAAGGATATCAGTTGCCTACTCTGATTCCTCCCCACTTCCACAGCAAGAAGTGCACCAATGAGAAGTTCCTCCGCCCCCCCCCCCCCCATGTTTCCTTTGTTCTCTGACACACTCAGACCTCTGAGTTCAGGGGGAGGGAGGGGTTCCCCCCCCACTCTCAATTGATGCATCGCCCAGCTGCTCCCTCCCTTCTGGTTGCTTAGCTACTATCTCATAGCTGAGTAGCTCCTCTCTCAACTGTGCAGCTTCTGTGTCTGCCTGTCTCTCTGCTTCTGGAAACACTGGAAGCGGTGTGTGTGTGTGTGTGTGTGTGTGTGTGTGTGTGTGAATATTTCCCCTCCTCTTCTGTTAGGAACTGACCTTCCTGCAATTGCATTCCCCAATCTTCCGATCCAGACCAGCCCCTGACACAGATAACACAGGATTCCATTTTTAATGCCTATGTGTCATCTGTGAAATGGTGATGCCTCAGTGGTAGAACACATGTTTTGCATGCAGAAGTACCCCAGTTCAACCCCTGCCACCTTAGTCCTCTGCCTGGAATTCTGGAGACCTGCTGCCGCTCATTGTAGACAGTGGCTTTGTACATCTTTGTAAACCATCGTTAAACTAACCTATGGTTTAAAAGTGAGCATTCAGACTACTAGTGCACCAGGCTAAAGTCACTTTGCTCCACCCCCACTCACGCTGCTCCTGCCAAAATTTTCAGAAGCATGTAAAAATGTCCCCTGAATTCCAAAGAGGTCTTTAGATAATTTAGGCCTGCATGTCAATGAGTTGAACAGGAATTCACATACCAGAATTCTCTCTTATTCAAGCTTGTCCTGCATATGCTAAACTATCTTTAATTAATATAATCTAGGTGCATATTTCTGGTCATTGCTGATTGCATAGACACACAGTAAATTACTGGTGAAGTGGGAAATTACATTTCTTGATTCCGCAGACAGCAAAATATCCACAGAACATTGGTTTATTTGAGCTGGGTTTTTTTTTTTTATGTACTCTAGTTTTCTTTAGTCAGGAGTGGGAGGGAAAGGAAAGAAAGAAGAAGAATGGTCTTAGTCCATGTCAGTCTTCATACATGAGCAAGATTAATACAAATGGCCTGAAATAAAAGAAAATAGCGTAATTTAATCAATAATGCACAGGGTAACATACTTTCACTTCCATCAATAAACACACAGGACCGTCAAAACCAATAAAAATTGTATAGTTTTTAATGTAGTTAATAAGATGCTAATCCCTTTTAGATTTAATCTGTTATTTCCTGATATTAATAGCCAGCTTTAGTATAATCAGAGCAGATCACTCTGTGTTTGCTGGAAAACATCGTATTTGAAAGAAAGCCAGCGTGCTTATCCCCAAAGCATTTCTAATGCACTTTGTCTCAAGGGACAGATAAAAGATGGAAGCAATATCTGTAGGTCCAATAATTTAACCATATAAATTACGATGCACAATGCTTCTGGTATCATGACACGTGGGTCACAAGTTTTGTATTAAATGTAACCTAAAATCCAGAATGACAGCGTCATTTGCAGGGATGCTGGTTTTCTCTGTGGTCGGGTACACTTTCAATCACAGTAGATGGCTTCGAGTGTGGAATCTAGTAGATCAAGTTGTCATTCTGCAAGCAAAGCAATTTTTTTGGTTGTAAAGATAAGCTTTGCTATGTGAAAACTAAAGATTTGACATAAAACAAAAATTAGGTGACTTATAGGGTTTGTTGAGTTTTTCAGCTTTCAAATTCTGAAAATGAGGGGAGCTAAATAGTTGAAACATGACTTGGGAAACTTGTCGTTTGCAACATTTGCAATCGTTGTTTTACGATTACAAGGTAATGTTGTATGCTTCGTAGTATATATCTTATGCAGAGAAACAAAAATTCATATAACATTACCTGACATATTCAGAAGGTAAAATTAAAATTCTTTGGTTTTCCAAGAGCAGTTTATGTGTGTTTTAATCAAATGTAGATTGACCAAGCTAAACGTTGTCCAATCACAAAACTTACAGCCAAATTAAATTCCTCACATCCCACAATGTATTTTTAAGACCACTCATTGAAAAAATTCGCAAAAATTTAAATTTCACCCCCTAAAAAGACATTCCCTGAGATCTCACGGTTGAAGTCAACTGCTTTGATCCAGGAGCTGCTTCCATATATGGGGACCTTGAGAGACTCAGGTGCAGTCGCATTCCCAGTACAGTACAGTCCAAGACTGATGTACAAATAAAGAAGCCAGTACAAATATGTAGCTCTTGATGGTGATGCAAAAAACTTAGAATTTGGTTCGGGGGCCCAAAGGGGTCTGCTGTGGTTGGAGAAGATGGGTAATGTCCAACCAAGGAGAGAAAGAAGCAAGAGGCTTTTTATTCTGTTGCAACCGGGTTCCCTACGCAAAGGTGACAAACGGTATGTGGAACCCTGCCCAAAGGTAAGTCCAGAAATTTATACAATCGCAATTGTGGGTGGTCTTGTTCGTCAGTTTACAAGGTAAGGGGGAGGTACATGGGTGCAGGGTGCAAAAGGGAGGTTTGGATGAAAGATACAAGGTGGGGTCCAAATCCTATCTACATGAGTAAGGTAATACCTAGAAATCCAGGGAGAGATGGCAAATGATGTGGTTACCCGGTTTTTAATAATAATAATAATAATAATAATAATAATAATAATAATAATAATAATAATTTTTATTTATATCCCGCCCTCCCCAGCCAAAGCCGGGCTCAGGGCGGCTAACAACAATAAAATAATACAACATTCTAAAATCATTTCGTTATAAAATTAATTCAAATCAAATTGATGGCAACCATTGGGCTAGAGTTCTGTGAGGATGGCCAAAGGAGGGAGTCAGGCTGGGCCCTGGCCAAAGGCCTGGTGGAATAGCTCTGTCTTGCAGGCCCTGCGGAAAGATGTCAAGTCCCGCAGGGCCCTAGTCTCTTGTGACACAGTGTTCCACCAGATCGGAGCCACAGCCGAAAAAGCCCTGGCTCTGGTTGAGGCCAGCCTAACCTCTCTGTGGCCTGGGACATCCAAGATGTTTTTGTTTGAAGACCGTAAGTTCCTCTGTGGGTCATACCACATACCAGGAGAGGTGGTCCCGCAGGTACGAGGGTCCTAGGCCGTATAGGGCTTTAAAGGTTAAAACTAGCACCTTAAACCTGATCCTGTACTCCACCGGGAGCCAGTGCAGCTGGTATAGCACCAGGTGAATGTGATCCCATGGCGAGGACCCCATAAGGAGTCTCACCGCAGCATTCTGCACCTGCTGGAGTTTCTGGGTCAGTCTCAAGGGCAGCCCCATGTAGAGCGAGTTACAATAATCCAGTCTGGAGGTGACCGTCGATCACAGTGGCTAGGTCAGGGCGAGAGAGGTAAGGAGCCAACTGCTTAGCTTGGCGGAGATGAAAAAATGCTGCCTTTGTTATAGCTGCAATCTGCGCCTCCATGGAATCTGCCCATGGAATAACAATAGGGATGAGAGTTTTATCTAACAGTTGAATTCCTCTTCCCGCAGGGTCAAAGGAAATGGATCTGGTCATCTGGCACTTTAGGGAAGAAGGAAGGGGAGCTGAGTGGAAGTGATTAGGTTAAGGCTAAAAATAACGTTTATACTTTCATTGTTACAATAAAGCGATGCAATTTGAACACATGGGTTCCAATTCTTATTTTCCTGAAAGTAGTTACAATCATTGAGAAGTTGAACAAACACTGATAAGGCACAAGGATACAAAGGAGTCCATTTCCATTGCAAAGACCCCAAATGTAACAATTGCATAAGGGTCACAGTAGGGATTCACATTTACAAGTAGTAAAGACACAATTACAAGAAAAATACCTAGATACAATTTAGAATTACCTGGATATAATTACAAAGGAATGATTGGATACAATTATAAAAAATACTTGGATACAATTACAAAAATAGAGAAAGGGTAAATTCAGGAAATAGGGTTAAAAGGCCATGCAGGGAGGAAAGAAATATGCTTTATTTGACAGAAAGGAAAGAAGGGATTTGAAAGAGGGGAATAACGGCAGAAGCATATTAAAAGGAGAGCAGATTAAAAAGCAAAATTGAGGAAAAGGTTCATATATCTCTTAGGTTGTCTTCATTTGGTTTATTTGGTCTTGGTTTTCAGCTTCTTTAGCTATTTTTCCTACGTCAATGGCAACTGGATAGGAGCAAAAGCACATTTTATTTTATGCAAATTTATACAGAAATGGCACTGTGTTTGTAAATATGAACATTCAATATTTATATGTGCCAAACAGGATTTTAATATATTTTGTAATGGATGCAGAACACTACTTGAGAAAGTGTGATGCAGAAGTAATTTAACAAACAGCAGGCCAGAAAAGTGGTGCAATTCTAGTTCTGCCCATTAGAGGGCAGAGAGACCTAGTAGCAAAAGCCAACGGATTATTTGGTGCATTTTATATATGTACTGTTTAGAAAAGTCCCTACTAAAGAGGACACAGTTGTACTCACATCAAATTCAGGGAGCCATTGTGTCAGCTCTCATATTTATCTGCTTTGATGTGGCCACTGGAGATATATGCACCCTTTCCAGCAGGCATAATATATGGATGAAGGATTGGATAAAACTGCCCGCCCCCTTTTACACATCCTTCCTCTCTTCCCCCTGTCTTTGCTTTCCTCCAACTCATTTTTGATACCTGACAATCTACTGGCTGGGTCATTACAATCACACTCCTCTGCACACATTACAGCAAAATCATTATACCACTTTGGGCAGTAAGGAAGAGAGACAGTTTAAATTGTTTACAGACTAGGAGACTATTGGAAAAAGTATAACTTGGGGACAGAGTGCTACCTCTGCTGTTGTGCTATGCACTGCTAGTAAACAGATGCTGTGCTTGATTGAGGGATTGCGTCCCTGAAAATCTAGGGGAATGCGCATATTCATATGTTCCCCTTAAAGCTCTTGTTCTAGTCTCATTTTCCATAATGATTGATGCTTTTAAAAAGTGTTTAGAGAACTAAAACAAAAGTAGGGAGGCCCACAGAAGTGATGTCAACAAACAAAGTGAATTTTGTGAGTTTTTACTGGGAAACCTTTGAGAGTGCAGGTCTAAGGCCTGTGTGCACACCATCCGTTTGAGAGACACCCTTTCCCCAAAATATTCCTAGGAACTCTAATTTCCCCCTTAGGCAAAGGTAAAGGGACCCGTGACCATTAGGTCCAGTTGTGGACGAATCTGGGGTTGCGGCGCTCATCTTGCTTTATTGGCCAAGGGAGCCAGTGTACAGCTTCCGGGTCATGTGGCCAACATGACTAAGCCACTTCTGGCGAACCAGAGCATTGCACAGAAATGCCATTTACCTTCCCGCCAGAGTGGTACCTATTTATCTACTTGCACTTTGACAGGCTTTCGAACTGCTAAGTTGGCAGGAGCAGGGACCAAGCAACGTTTTCCCCTTACATAGCTGCAATTCCCAGCACTCTTAACAAATTACAGTTCCCGAACAATAGGGATTTTGAAAAAGAGTGGGAACCTTTCTAATAATAATAATAATAATAATAATAATAATAATAATTTATTTGTACCCCACCCATCTGGCTGGGTTTCCCCAGCCACTCTGGGCGGCTTCCATAGAAACCAAAAATACACTAAAATATCACAGATTAAAAACTTCCCTGAACAGGGCTGCCTTCAGATGTCTTCTAAATGTCAGGTAGTTATTTATCGCTTTGACATCTGATGTGAGGGCGTTCCACAGGGCGGGCGCCACTACCGAGAAGGCCCTCTGCCTGGTTTCCTGTAGCTTTGCTTCTTGAGGGAACCGCCGGAAGGCCCTCGGTGCTGGACCTCAGCGTCCAGGCAGAATGATGGGGGTGGAGGCGCTCCTTCAGATATACTGGGCCGAGGCCATTTAGGGCTTTAAAGGTCAACACCAGCACTTTGAATTGTGCTCGGAAACATACTGGGAGCCAATGTAGGTCTTTTAAGACCGGTGTTATGTGGTCTCGGTGGCCGCCCCCAGTCACCAGTCTGGCTGCCGCATTCTGGATTAGTTGTAGTTTCTGAGTTACCTTCAAAGGTAGCCCCACATAGAGTGCATTGCAGTAGTCCAAGCGGGAGATAACTAGAGCATGCACCACTCTGGCGAGACAGTCCGCGGGCAGGTAGGGTCTCAGCCTGCGTACCAGGTGGAGTTGGTAGACAGCTGCCCTGGATACAGAATTGACCTGCGCCTCCATGGACAGCTGTGAGTCCAAAATGACTCCCAGGCTGCGCACCTGGTCCTTCAGGGGCACAGTTACCCCATTCAGGCCCAGGGAATCTTCCACACCTGCCCGCCTCCTGTCTCCCCAAAACAGTACTTCTATCTTGTCAGGATTCAATCTCAATCTGTTAGCCGCCATCCATCCTCCAACCGCTTCCAGACACTCACACAGAACCTTCACCGCCTTCACTGGTTCTGATTTGAATATTATATTATATTTGCTGAAACAAAGAAATAATATTGACTTGATGGTAGGATTTAAATAAACATCCACAACTTTATGGATAGGGAATAGATAATGTAATAAAAGGAAAAATATGATATTGGTAGAAAATAGCAGAATATACTAATGAGGTTAACAAACCAGAAATGGAAGTTGAGGGAAGTCCAAAAGGGGGAGGGAGAGATGTTATGTAAGCTGTATGTTATATTTGTAATGAGAGAAAAAAAAATAAAAAAAAAAATAAACAAAACAAATTACAGTTCCAAGTATTCTTAGGAGGAAACGGTGTACCTTAAATATATGGAATATAAGCAGTTAAATGAAGAAACCCCTGCTGTGGCCACAACAGTCTCCTCTAGACAGAGATTTGTGGTTTGGCTCTTTAGTGCTGTAAATTTTAATAATGTGGGGGTGAGGTTCTTATAGTTACTCTTTGAATATGTTAAAACAAGCTATTTGAGAAGCACCGCAACCCCAGAGTCAGTAAATGGACCCCTGACCATTAGGTCCAGTTGTGGCTGACTCTGGGGTTGCGGCGCTCATCTCGCTTTATTGGCCAAGGGAGCCGGCATACAGCTTCCGGGTCATGTGGCCAGCATGACTAAGCTGCCTCTGGTGAACCAAAGCAGCACACGGAAACGCCGTTTACCTTCCCGCCGGAGCGGTACCTATTTATCTACTTGCACTTTGACATGCTTTTGAACTGCTAGGTTGGCAGGAGCTGGGACTGAGCAACGGGAGCTCACCCCGTCACAGGGATTCGAACCACCGACCTTCTGATTGGCAAGTCCTAGGCTCTGTGGTTTAACCCACAGTGCCACCCGCATCCCTTACCTTTATCTTTACCAACAT
This sequence comes from Podarcis cretensis, assembly GCF_951804945.1. Classification (NCBI taxonomy): domain Eukaryota; kingdom Metazoa; phylum Chordata; class Lepidosauria; order Squamata; family Lacertidae; genus Podarcis; species Podarcis cretensis. Next base: position 29,204,544 of record NC_137178.1, read on the forward strand.
GTAAAGAGGCAAGCATGAACTGATCCTGTGACAATGAGTCAGGAACTATGGCTTCTCTGACACTGGTGCATTGTTTGGCATTGGGCAATCGCTTTGACCTAGCTGCATGACTGCTGGGAGATTTCCTTAGCTAATAGTTATTTTGCAGGAGGTGATCCAGGCATGTCTAACATATTCTACAGAACACCTGTGACTGAATCAGAAGTCACAGTCATAAGTTTAGGCAAGAACTAGGAACAAATTGTTTCCTCTTCAGCAACCTGTCAATGAAAGCCTCAGATCACTTCACAAACTGTCACAAATCGAAAATGTACCTTCTGGCGGTTTAAGACCAGCCCTATCATTAGGCAGAGTGAGGTAGCTGCTTTAGGCAGCAGGTGTTGGAGGAGAGGTCATGGGAAGCAGCAACAAGGTGTTGGAAGAGAGGGGTGGGTGTGTTCCGAGTGGCCTGCCGGTGTCCTCATGTGCTGTAGATATGAAATTGGCAGGCGACTCCATCTTGTGTTCTGCCTCAGGCAGCAAAATGTGTTGGGCCAGCCCAGTGTTAGTGATGTGGGTATGGAAAGCAGCATGTCAAACAGCAATGCACACCTATTGTTGCTTGTGTGCACCTACAACCCATACAGGTTTGTGACCACCAGCTCTAGTAGTCTGGTCTGAACAACTGGCATTCTTGCAACTGAAAATGTCAGATTTCTACAGTTGGAGTAGATAATGTAAATTATTTGAATGTGTACAGACTGCCTTAATTATTTGTCTGTTTTCTGGAAAGCCTTGCACTGGAGCTTGGAGCTTCAAGAGAACTGGAGCTTCAAAGAATTTGAAATTATTTACATCAGGCTGAGAGCTTATAAAGGAGCAAAGACTTCACCCTATCTAGCCATCCCCATGCTTAGATTCTAGGCCACACTGTGCTAGGCCAAGACCTTTTGCTGCCTAAATTTCCCCAATGCCCTCCACACCACCAGGACCAACACATTAAAAAAGTCTTGCTGTACCATTCAGAGACCGATTCCTGCCTTAATCTAAGCCACCTGAAGCATGTTGCATCACCCTACTGCATACCCCACAAGTGTTCTGGAAAAACCAGGACATCCCAATTTTTTCTTTCAAAAGAAAAGCGACCATTTTGGACATAGTGATCACGTGTGATTTCACACCGCAAAAAGCCCCAGGACTGCAATCTCATGTGACACCTCAAAATGTGCATTGTTAGGCGCCATACCCAAAAAGTGCTGTGTGTGTGTGTGTGTGTGTGTGTGTGTGTGGAATCACAGTTCAAAATCGCGTGAAATCACAATGTCCATAATGGCTGCCTTTTTTTCAAGAAAAAACAGAAAATTGGTGTCACAGATGATAGTGTCCCAGATTTTGCTGCCAGGGTGTTGGAGAGTATGATGTTATAGTGGCACCCCTCATTGGGGCCAGGATACAGTGGGGCAAGGTGGTGGTAAAGCTGTGGGGAGCAAGTTCTGGGTTTGCAGTGACCCCAACCTCACCACCACCTTTCTTCACCCCAACTCTTTCCCAACCAGCTCAGCATTGGCACCAGAATTCCACTGCTTCTTATCTGCAGACTGTTTTTCTATCTTTATCACTTGGCAGCATAATGAATGCCATTAAGGCCGAAATATTGAAAGAGCAAAAACAAAACAGAGTTAGCAACAAAACTCACTTCCAATCTATTACATTTTGCAATGGCTTTTAGTGAGCAGGGTTGCATCAGAGAATTTAAACCTGTCTTGAGTCTTCCAAGATGACCAATTGAGTATATTTTGGGTTTTGCTTTTGTGTTTTGGTTTTTAAATACCCTGTAACGCACCCTGTACTTTCAGAGCAGAAACCTAAATAATTACGCAAGAAATAAACTAAAATAGTACATGCTTTAGGCAAGGAGTGGCCTAAGAATATGTGGGAGTAGGAAAAGAATGCAAAGTACACCCATTCCTAATGAGTCTTTCTTAACAGCAAAATAGAGCAGCGTGCCAGCAGAGAGTCAACTTCAGATATGGAAAAAAACTGCTCAAAGTATTTAACTCCACAGGCATCTTCATATGTTCTGTAAACCACAGCAGTCCATCCACGGGCATATGGAGAGAATGATCAGGTGCAGAGGTCACATTTCCTCTGACTAAATGGAAAATGGTCAGTGGCTTCATGAATATGGGAGAAGAAATAACAAAACTGTCACCACCATATGGTCACAAATGGGTCGATTCAAAGCCCTTCTCCCGCACTGTCAACATCTAACAAATTTCCAGTTGCCCAGTATATATTAGAGCCATCCACAGTCCAGTAGTTACAATTTGGGGCCCAATCCAATGCTTGGAAGTGGTTCAAATCTGACCTGGGATACTCCATCATCATCATCATCATCATCATCAAATTTGTATACAGTGGTACCTCGGGTTACATATGCTTCAGGTTACAGATTCCGCTAACCCAGAAATATTACCTCGGGTTAAGAACTTTGCTTCAGGATGAGAACAGAAATCGTGCTCCGGTGGCGCAGCTGCAGCGGGAGGCCCCATTAGCTAAAGTGGTCTTCAGGTTAAGAACAGTTTCAGGTTAAGAACGGACCTCCAGAATAAATTAAGTACTTAACCCGAGGTACTACTGTACTGCCCTTCATCTGTAGGTCTCAGGAAAGTTGCAAACCCAGATCCAAGCCCTGAACTGATTGGGGGGGTTGCAAAGTGCTTAATTAGGATTTAAAACCATAGAATTGTAGCATTGGGAGGGGCCCTAATTAAACATGCAGTTAGGAGAAAGAGATGCATAGGTCTCTTCCTCCTGTTATCTTCACCATCAGAACGTTTGCTCTCCCCCTTTGACAGCCCCAGATTGTGCCGTGTAAACCAAATCTGACCCAGGGCTGTTTCAACCATCTCCAGCCAAATCCCAGTTTCACCTGAATTTATCTGAGGGGAGAGAAACAGAAAATCAAGATGTGGGCCGGGATGGGGGGAGGGGGAGAGAGATTTTGTTCAGTTTACATTTAGAAGCAAACCTCCTCAATTTGCAATTTCCTGAACAGTATGTGAACATCCATTGAAACTTGCACTTCTCCAAATTTTGCAAGGCAATTCTCCAGACAAGCAATGTGTGCAAAAAAAAACCCCCACATATATTGGTGAAAGTACTATGCAAAAACATATATATTAGCAAAAAAAAATGCTTTTTACTAGGGGAAGTTGCTTTGCAAAAAAAAATTGTTTACATTAGACAAAATATGCTTACAAATGTGTTTATTTGGAGAAATTTGCACTGAGTTGATGATGAATTTTCATGAAGTTAGGCTTTTAAAAATGCAGATTGCTTGAGAAATGTGGAGAATTCAAGGCTAGAAAAAAAATATAAGGGGGGGGGAGAAGTGAAACCGACAAGTTCATCCATGGCTACTTGTGGGGGAGTGGTACCAAGTCTACTGGAGAATGGCAAGGGTAACTTTCCCAACCTGGTGCCCCCCAGATGTTGTTGGACCAGAACTCCACTCGTGCTATGCTGGCAGGGGATGATGTTCCACAACATCCAGAGGGCACCAGGTTGGCAAAGGCTGGTCTGCAGGAGCACACCACAGTGAACCATTTTGTTACAGGCCCCATTTGCATCATATAAACCTTGAATAGATTGATGAAGGACTTTTCCTTACACAAGTTGGAACAAAATCTATCTGACTGACAGCTTTTATGTCGACATGCAAGAGAAGAGAGAAAGAAGTCCATGACGTGGCTAATGAGAAAGAAGATAGCAAGCTGAAGAGAACACCACAGTTAATGGCAGATAAGAATGTGCCCCATATTCCTGCTGCAAATGTATGTCAGCTTAATTACGTTTCATTTCCAGTCAAGATAATGACGCTGATGCTATCTCAATGTTTTCATTTCATTTCTAATTGCACAGTAAATATAGCTGCACAGCTAATCTCATAACAAGCCGTGTTGTAATGTATGTCCTTTTTTCCCTGCATGACCCAAAGCCTCTTTGTGTGAGTGGACATAATCATCATATTTTAAGGCTATAAATGTACAAGCAAGTTTTTGTTGAAATGTCAACTTGACATTCTGCACTTCATGTGGATCCTATGCAATTTGGGGCGCTGTCCTTGCTTGATGATGAACTGGCACCAATTCAAATGATTTTCTGCCCATCGGTACACAAAGGGAGTTGACCCAAACTTCTGTTGCTGGGTAGAAAGCTATATTCTCTCTTCCAGAGGCAACATTTCTCCTCCATCTTTAGGCTATCTAATGAAAAGCAGCATTGAAATGTTATAAATAAATAGGTTGATTAAACAATTGGTACACCATAGTTTGACTAACGGGATGCGAGTGGCGCTGTGGGTTAAACCACAGAGCCTAGGACTTGCCGATCAGAAGGCCGCGGTTCTAATCCCTGTGACGGGGTGAGCTCCCGTTGCTCAGTCCCTGCTCCTGCCAACCTAGCAGTTCAAAAGCACGTCAAAGTGCAAGTAGATAAATAGGTACCGCTCCGGCGGGAAGGTAAACGGCGTTTCCGTGCGCTGCTCTGGCTCGCCAGAAGTGGCTTAGTCATGCTGGCCACATGACCCGGAAGCTGTACGCCGGCTCCCTCAGCCAATAAAGCGAGATGAGCGGCGCAACCCCAGAGTCGGCTATGACTGGACCTAATGGTCAGGGGGCCCTTTACCTTACCTAGTTTGACTAACATTATCAGTCCAAAGTCCATTACATCCCATGGCCTGTTGCTGCTCAGTATCGAAACATGGAATTCCTTGTACAGTGCAGTTGTACTGGTGCAGCTGTGGTGTTGAAAGTATACCTCCTAAATCCCTAGTGCAGATGCCAGATCCAGTGCAAGATCAGAGCTTTATGACGGCACTAGTTCAAAGGGCTACTTCACCATGTGACCAGTTCAAAATGACTTAGGAACAAATACTCTTGCTTTATGCATTTTTGACACAGGATAGTCTCAGGTTTTTATGAAACTGCACACTCTAATAACTGGCATGAACTTCAAAGTTCTTGAAGCTGGTTTAATTCCACAACTGTAGAGAACTGCAGTTTGGTATGGAAGATATTTGTGGCATGCCTGGATTGATGTAAAGTGGAAAGCATGTGCTAGTTGGAGGGTTGTTTTCTGTTAATCATCTAAAAAGGACATGGCTGTGAATAGTGAAGTCTCTCTAAACTGATTTCACCAGGTCTTTTCTATGGGGGGGAAAGGGGTGGGGGAGAGAAACAAAGACAAAAAATAAGCAGATTAAGCAGGGAGAAGGGCCATATTCCATACCACAAAAAATCTGGAAAAATAGAAAGCAGAAATGAATTTATGGAACAGATTGCATTAAGGTGTGTTAAGCCACTAGCCATTCAGGAAAATGCACTTCAGACACTAGCAGATAGCCGCTGGTTCACTTTATTTTTCTATACAAAGACAGAAGCAGTGGAAGAGATTATGTGATGCTTGGCATATTACTGCTCTCTCTCTCTCTCTCTCTCTCTCTCTCTCTCTCTCTTCTTTTCTTTTCTTTTCTTTTCTTTTCTTTTCTTTTTCTCTCATTACAAACGAGGCACCTACCTGGATACATTTTCTTCACTAATTGTATCAGAGCTAAACCTAGAAGATGTTCCATTCAGAGGAATCTGAGTGTTGCTGGGAGAATTTTATCAGTGCTGGCCCTGTTGCCCCAGAAAGTGTGTGATTGTGAAAGGGCTGTTCATTACAGAGCTCATCTAAATTCCCCAAGTACCTCCTTTTCCGTTTGCAGCTCATACAAAAGTGGAAGGAAATGAATTCACAGATCTATTATGTATACAGCCAGTAACAAAAAGCTAAGCAGATATGTTATGTTTTACCTTTCAGGAAAGGGTCTTCTGGTGTGGCATTATAAATGATTATTGTTTCAGCTGCAGTATTAGGTGTATTAGTTTGACTTTTGCAGCAAATGAAGGGGAAAGAGGTGTGAGAGATTGCTGCTCACAGATGACAGGCTGGGTATTCTATCCATATTCAGTTTTTGGCTGGGAAATTAATTATATACTATTTATTACCATTACACCACCTTTTGAAATAAAATCCTTCCAAGGCAGCTTACAAGTAACAAAGGTCACAGGCACACCATACATTCAGAGCACTCATACAAGTCATGGGTTCTCCCAAAGAATTCTGGGAACTGTCATTTGTTCAGTGCAGTAAGAGTTAATGGTATGGTCAACATGGGGCTCCCTTCTTTGCCTATAGTTCAATTATTTCGAACCACAAAGAGAAATTGTTCAGAGGTACCAGCTGGAAAATAAGGCTGTGTAAACACCATGCATTTAAAGCACATTTCTCTCCCCAGGAAAAAAATCCTGTGAACTGTCATCTACCTCTCTCAGAGCTGCAGTTCCCAGCACCCTTCACAAATGACAGTTCCCATGATTCTTAGGGTGGGGGGATATGGTTTAAATGTATGCTGTGGGTGTTATATGATGCAAGGGGACCTTAGTTTAATGAGAACTGGATCTTCTTTTGCAGCCTCTGTCTCAAAATGCATATGGTTTACTCATTCTTGGGCACACACAAACAGACTTTGTTTTCCTCTTCCCACATCAACCCAACCTCACCATTCCTATTCTTCAAATTGTCCCTCCCTGGATCGACCATTGTATTTGCTTTCCATAAAGTGTTTTCTCACTTGGGAAGGGTACAGAGTAAATTATTCACAAGGGAAAGGGGGTGGTGGAGAAGCCAGGATGATTAATGCATGTGTTTTTCTAAAAACCACACACCCAACAACTATGTGGCTGTTCTAAAAGGAGGAAGGCATTTATTGCTCGCTTCTTGCTGGTGCAATGTGTACCTTGTCCATGTTGGGGGCACTGGAATATAAAAGAGTCCGGGAACTTCCTTTGCCAAGTAAAAGGGAGTAGAGCTAAACAATATCTGTTTGAACAATAGAAGTGTTTTTGCTCCCAAATTGCCCTTCCAAAATTATATAATGAGAGGATGGAGTTGGAAGATTAATAAAGTAGAAGCATGTCTGTTTTGTTCAGCTGGCAATGGAGTTACTCATTAATTAACCATTGATAATTACTGGTATGCATTTTTTCATAAATATATTTAAGGGCCAAGAGAAGGTGAGATCAGTCAGCCATGAGCTGGGCAAAAATCCCTCCTTGTAGCTTGCCACTGTGAGAAGAGAACGCTGGAGCAGATAGGACTCAGCATGGCTCTTCTTAAGAGGCAGAATTTTCAATACTTGTAAATATCCCAAAAGAAATACCACATGTAAGCATACTTCTCTCATGATTCTAGTTTCATCCTCCACATACCTGTTTCATCCCATTTCCTCCTCAACAACCTCTCCAAGGGTTTCATAACAACCTACAGTCTGTGGTGCCCTCAATACAATAGCATGTCTCTCACACAATCTCTCTCTGTGACCTTTAACTTCCACAGCACCTCAGAAGAGAGTTTGCATACACAGTCGTTGCAAGCTGAGTTATTTGGCTGTTCCTGCCAAAGAGAAGCACAAAGTCTTGGCAGAACATGTTGAATCTGAGAAACTTTACTTTGAACTTATGCATCCCTCGGGGAATGAGGGAACGGAAAAACTAACATGAAACGGAAATATTTCTTCGCAACAAAAAAATGCTACAAGAAAACCGAATATCTAAAGCTGGTGCATATTAAACAGGTATTTGACTCCTTCAGAGCTACCTTCCTTTATTTTTACTGGGGATAGTGTGACAGAAAGGCAATGTTAAATAGAGCATTAAGCATACTAATTTCAAAACCTAGGTTCATACCCAATGGTGTGTTTATGTGAGCGAAAAAGGTAAGTGCTCGCACAAGCAAAGGCACACAATTTTTGCCAATATACAGCAGCCCTAAGGAGTATATCAAATGCCATTGTGGAGGGCTATCCAATTCAAGGTGTATAGGGGAGGGCTGCAGTGGGTAGCAGGGACTGGCAAAAACTGACTGCCACATCTTATGCAAGTGCTTTTCATTAGTGGTCACCACTGGATGCAGCTGGGCCATACTATGTGACAGCCAAGGGAAGTCACAAAACCCTCATATTTGGGCTTTTTTGTTATACAGTGATAATTTCACTTCTATTGGTGGCACAGAGTCCTAAATGCAACATGGAAATTCCGTAAAATTTAGGTTCAAAACGTATTTTTAAAAAGTTCAAAGCAAGCTCAGACACATTCGTAAGAGATAACAACACAATTCATTTTGTCAAGAGTGACCCAGTGATATGATCTAAGAGTGCTGTTGTTAGGTGGTGACTCAGGGGTAGGGATGGGTGAGACATTTTATTGTGTTCACATTTAAAGGCAAACTTTCCTAACGCATGCTCTCCAAAGTGATACAAGAACCATAACACAGCCATCCTTCCAAATTTGCACTTCGCTGAGTTGCAAAGCTGTTCTCCAACCAAGCAATGTGTATCAAAATGCATACAATGTTGCAGAGTGCACAAAGAAATGCATGTGTTCAAGAAAATAACATACAAAAATGCATTACGGTAGGAAAAACCGGTATATGTTTACTTTGCAAACAGGGTGGCTCTCTCTCTCCATGCTGTATGACACAATGCTAGTGAAACCCCAGCTATGTACCATCCTAATTTGCTCAGAGGCCTAAATTTGCATCTGTATATTATAAATTAGCATGTGTAAATTGTATGCAAATGTGCATCATGGGCTTGTACTCTGAGTCTTTTAAGTACCGAGCAACACTCCATCACCTAAGCATGTTGTGATTATGGAACATGAGTACAGCAAGGGCTAGCTAATAATGCACATATATCCTTAATTGCCCTGCGATTCCTTGTATGTTTTTGTGGAGATTAACACTCTTTGCCAGAAGAAGAGTTTGGATTTAATATCCCGCTTTATCACTACCCGAAGGAGTCTCAAAGCGGCTAACCTTCTCCTTTCCCTTCCTCCCCCACAACAAACACTCTGTGAGGTGAGTGGGGCTGAGAGACTTCAGAGAAGTGTGACTAGCCCAAGGTCACCCAGCAGCTGCATGTGGAGGAGCGGAGACGCGAACCCGGTTCCCCAGATTACGAGTCTATTGCTCTTAACCACTACACCACACTGGCTCTTCAGGATATTCAATGGATCAAAAATCCCAAAACCAGGAAATTCTTATATTACAACATTTATTAATGGTACAAATAAAGCAAACAAATATAATACACAGAAGAAATCTGGGAAAATACATATTAATAAAATGTTCTGATTACTCAAAAAGTGAGAGGGGAAAGAATAATGAAAGACAAGGTGGGAATTAGCATACCACACCAAAAGCAATGAAATTTAAGAGTAAATGCACAACATTTTTATATTAAGGGACACATTTTGAAAGGAGGTAAATCCAAATGCAGAAATGCAAAATAGTGTGTAAATGTTATGGCAGTAACAAAGATAAGAGGGATCTTGACATTTATGTATATGGAGCCTATGGTAAAATGTCAATAACTGTTGACTGCTCTAGAAATGGGAATATTGACAATACCAAAAGGTTGCCAAGATGAGTGAGGAGTAAATGGTCTTACTGGCATGGATGAAGGGAAAGGGCAACCAGCCTTGAACAGAGCCAAGCTATCAGGGTGGCAGACTGAGATTAGCAATGACCATAACCATGATCGGGTTAAAGGAAAAGTTGTGGAACCTGTTTCCCTGGAGTTAGTGCAAGTGAGACTAAACAAACATTGGAGTACAGATAAGGTAAGATTTCTGTTTTATGTGTTATGTACAGTCTTATACAGCACTGAAGTAGCCTGAATATCTGTCACGTTTACCCTGGCATGAGGCAGATCACTGAAAGCCGCATATTGATTTACCCAAGGCAATCTATTGCATCCAATCTCCACATATCTGTCACATGGAAGATGGATCAAGATGGATTCCAACTAAACATTAGTATAGGGCTGCCATACATCCAGATTTTGGGGTCTTCCTAAAGAAAAGCTCACCTTTCTGATGGTAAGAGCTGTTTGACCGTGGAACAGTCTACTCTTCCAGGCCTCCAAAATCTGCCCAGGATTTTCTCTACTGGACCATAAAAACCAACAGTCCTTAAGTGACACAGCTCCATTTAACTTTGACATCCTACCATTGCCCAATAACAATGAGAAGTTTGTTTTGAAAAGACTGTTCTTGTAAGCTCCTGCAAGGAAAACGAAAACAGTGGTGCCAGTCTATCCACTTTGAATCCCTTTAAAGAGGAAAATGAAAATCTTAGTGCCTTTCATGTTGAGAAAACCAAACTTAATACATCTAGGTCATGCTAAATTTGTGCCAGGAAAGCTTGCAGATATTCTAACAGCCAAAGTAATTGTTAAAGAAAATGATTTAAGAGATTTGAGAACAAAAAGGAGATGGAAAAAACTGTGAAAGCCTCTGTAACTGACACCTCCATCTTCAACGTGCTACAGTGAAGCAGGTACGGGTATGGCTGCTTACCCTATTAGAATTGTCTTTTTATTACCTAATTATTATTGGTTTGAATATGGAAATATGTATGCATTAGCCTCTCTTTAATCAACCCACCAAGACTCAGGGGCTAATAAATATGAGCAATGTGGGCATGACTGATGAGGGTAGCTATACCACGCAAGGATGAGTTTTTTTGAATTAATATATATTTATTTTGATTAATTAAAAAAATAAAGCTATGGCCTGACTCATAATACATATATACTTTGCTCTAATCCAAGGGCAATTCTAAAAATTTAAAATAATATATAAAAATTAAAGGAAACAGAGCAGCTACTGGGGCAAAATAATTTCACTTTACAGGCTGACAGCTCATTTCTTAATATGTGGCCTACAACGTTCTTCGGGTCTCTCTACAGAACATAGTTTCTTTTCTTTTTATGAATGCAGTATGTGGCTTTGGGGCACCGAAGGCATGCCAGTAGTGGAGTTGGTGTGGGCAGCAGGCATAGGAACATTTTCGTTGTTGGTGTCTTAAATTTAATAGTACGCTGCTGAAAGGATGCACTGGCAATAACTACATACATAGGCATTTTCTGTTGTCAGATGAAACATAAATTTCACTTATGACTCCATACAGAATTTTATGTTTTAAAATTCTTTCAATACCGTCTATTTTTTGTCCAAGTGGATTTGCTTAAACAATGAATGAGAACTGCCCGGTACATGGAAATGCATATAACAAAACAATGACAGCCACTTCTCTTAGGGAAAAGAAACTGAGGTGGGAGCTGTGGTGATTTGATGCAGAGATGTGGCTGAGACTGCATAACACTTTCCTGCCCTGCCAGGTTTCTGTCACAAATCATTCGCTGGTACTTCTAGATGCATGCTTGTAAAGGGAAGCACATGTCTGGGATCAAGGCCAAACCAAGACATATTTGGTGCCTGGGGCAGAGGGAAAGATGGTGCCCATCCTCCCATTCCATGTATAAAAGCTAGCAGTTGAATCTTACCATAACGCTGGGGACAGGACACCATTCTCCACTACCTCTTAGGGCATGGGTAGGCAAACTAAGGCCCAAGGGCCAGATCCGGCCCAGTCACCTTCTAAATCCAGCCCACGGATAGTCCAGGAATCAGCATGCTTTTACATGAGTAGAATGTGTCCTTTTATTTAAAATGCATCTCTGGGTTATTTGGGGGGGGGGGCTGGTGTTTTTACATGAGTAGAATGTGTGCTTTTATTTGTGGGGCACAGGAATTTGTTCATTTCCCTCCAAAAAATATAGTCCGGCCCTCCACATGGTCTGAGGGACAGTGGACCGGCCCCCTGCTGAAAAAGTTTGCTGACCCCTGTCTTAGGGCAATAGGCTAGCTTAAGGGGCAATCAGCAGACCATGTGACACACACAGCTCTGTCCTCTAACAGCTTGCCAGTAATTGATCTTCTCCACGCACACCAGCGTCTGATGTCTGAGGCAGCACTGTCTAAGAGTAGGACCGGCCCTATCTAGGATTGTGCACAGGCAGAGAGGGAGCAAGTGAAAATGTGGTGGGGAGAAAAGAGTTAAGGACTCCTCTTTCTGCTGATAAAAACCATAAAAATGTCATCATTTTGGATTGGGAACATGTGTTTGCTGAGACGCTGCCTAATTTGCCCTGCAATCTGAACATTGTGCTTAGTGCCACAAAAAAGAGACAAATCCTAATGAGGCAAAAAATAAAAAAAAATAAAAGTCACCCTCAAAGGTTCCCTCCTCCCATGAGTTATGAAAGAACTAAAGGACAAGCTTAAAGTCTTGCTGAGCAGATGCATCCAGGGGTTTAAAATGTATTTATATTCTGCTGTGAAAGCTGAACGTGTTCCTATGACACGGCTGAAAAAGAAATCTGGAAATTGCATTAATGGAGAAAACTGGATTATATGACTTGGTTCCACCCTGCTGCTCCAGCTCCATCTTCAAGTTTGCTCTTCCGTTCTGGTCAGCTGTGCAAACTAGAGGAAACTGCGTGATTAACATGAATGATCCCATGAGGAATAAGAACAAACATGGAAAGCATTGGCTCACTCAGCCCATAACTGCTAGAGGAAGAACTGAGGTCAGTATTGCCCTGGCCTCTGGGTAACCAAATGTCTGCCATTCATTCAAAAATATTTCCTTTCACTGTAATCCAGTTGGTTTATGGTTGTGTTCTGCTGTGGGAAAGAATGAGAGCTTTGGGAAGGGGGTGTGGTGTTTCACTACAGCTGCCATGTCTAACCAGATCATGATGGCCTCTTTTCTCAAAAAGAGGTGATTTGCCTCAGAGAAGGGACAATAGAGAAAGAAGCACTTAACCCTTCTCCTGCCTGAACTCTCTTCCCTACCTGCTTTTATCCCAGTGTCATTCCACAGTATGTTTGAGAGTTAAACGTGAGTCTGGAACACTGGCAGAAGTGGGAAAGAATTTGAGAGTTTGTTTTTTTTACAAAAAGCAACCGGCAGGACAAAGATGAAGCAATCCCTTCTCCCTGGTCCCTTTCATAGTGCGCAGCAAGACCATGGCTACAGCTCATTGTTAGTGAGGAGAGACATAAACCGTTAAGTCCTGGTCTGAATGGAATGCTAAGCCAGACCTTAGTTTACCATGGCACAGTAGCAAAGGGGGCAGTGGAGGAGTATAGGGGATGCAAGCTCCTTTCCAAGAGTCCCCACGTTAGTGAAGTCCAGTAAACCATGGTTTGGCTTACTGTGTTGTGAGAAGAAGCCCTGGCCTGTGAGGAACTAACATCCAGGCAAGGATATTCAGCTGCAGATTGGCAGCTGAAACATCTGGAGACTAGGGGAAGCCTTCACTTGAAATCTCCTGCATCTGCCACCAGAGCTGTGAGCTGTAAGAGACTGTGCTAGTCCAATGAAGAAACCCTGGCCTGCCAGGGACATAACCCCTGGTTTAGTGTGCCACGTGAACAAGGCCTTTAAGTGAATTGCTAAAACTTAAGACTGGAGCAGCATAAAGCTTGAGTACAGAATGTTCACCAGTAGACTTGACGTATAAATGGTTATCATTAAATAATCTCTGGTGAAAGGCCTTCAGACTTTCTGCTGTAGTTTTTATGATTCCAATAAAACCTAATCAAAACATTTTCTCAACTCTGCTAGATGTTGATTTTTTTTACCCTGCTGCAGAATGAGGTGGTAGAATGGACTGTACCACTTAAGACTGCACACAGCTAAAGTAATACTTGTGAATGGTTCCTTATCCTAATAAAAAAGTCACTGCAATAAGAAAACAAATACAGCAAAGAGAGGGTTGGGATAGCACTTTCCCCCCTGAAAAGACTAGACTGATTTAATTGTAGTGATCACCTGCTTGTTTTTTTATATTGGAGAGCATTCAAAAAATAGCTCCCCATCTGCAACGCAAATATTCTACTCCACCAAGGCCCTTTTGTTCCTCCATTGAAGTTCATGAAATGGGGTCATATTGAGAAAATCACTGCTATGTGTACATTTGCAAAAATATGTGTTTGTTTCCTTCATGTTGCACCTTTTAAAATATGGCTTTGGGCACCCACTTTTTATGCAGTTGAAGATCTAGGTCCAATAGTATCGCATGAAGCAGTGTGGCAGTAGGAAGTGTCTAGCCCAAGCCAACACAGGGATACCCAACAAATCTACACTACCAACTTCTTAGCAGTGATGAAACTGGAACAAATGTCTTGAAGGAGCTGCAGTAGTCAGATGTTGCTTTTATAGGGGGGAAAACAAAGATATCCACAACATTCACTGAAAATTCAGATGAAGAAAGTAGGTCTGTGCTACTGCTTGAAAAAAAATGAGGACCAAAATTCTGTACCAAAGCATTGCAATGTCAGGTGGCTTTTATGACAGCACAAGTCAGAGATAGTCAATACTGTTTCCAGAGGCAACTCCCACCAGCTCCAGCCAGCATGGCCAATGGTCAGGGATTATGGAAACTGCAGTCCAATATGTGGATGATACAATATTAGCTTGACATAAGCTAATGTCAAGGTTGGTGATCTGGAGGCCTGCTGATGGTTCCACAGGTAATCAGGAAGATAATGTTGCATCTCAGTAAGTTGTGCAGACTGGTGAGCCAGGCGAGATAGCTTTATATGACCAGATATGAATCTATTGCTTCTTTGTATCACTTGTAAAACTCACTTCTTTTGAACTTGGCTCTGTGAGCCCCCCGAGATCTTCAAGCCTTGCTCAGGAGAACTCTGCTGGCATATCTATGTGACATTGTGTCTAGTCAGGGGCTGTGTAGAGGAAGTGCTGCCCTGCACTTTGAGAGAATTCACGTGGTTTAAACGTGCATAGAATACCGTATGTTTTTAATGTATGGTGTGAACCTGCCCTGTCATTCATGGTGTGCTTATTCAAAATCACTTAGGTCATTTTCTTCCTTTCTTTGATTTGAACAGCTCTTATATTTAATGCCAAATGACTGCGCAAAGATAATTTGCATCATTTATCATAGCTGGCTGGCTAAAATATCAAACTTCATGTAAATAATTTGGCTTTGTGAAGCAGATCTTGCGAAAACTGGTCTGCTTGCTTAAGAAAAGAAAGATTCTCTTACATTTTTTTAAAAAAACACCACATTTTATTTAAAATAAAGAACAACCAGTATTGTACACTTTGGAATCAAATTCTTTTTTATGTTATAAGGCCGCATTGCACTTTCCAATTGGTCCTTGTGTTTAGCTGCATGGACAGAATATTTTGTCTTATACAGCAACTTTTTCTTTTGCGCTAGCTTAATTTCATCCTCTTATCAGGTGCTGCACTGTTCTATGAAAAGGCAGTGGCATTACTGCTGAGTCATAGCAGCAGATGGCTTCTTATGGTCTTTTCAGATGACCGGAAAAAATAGATTTTAGTTCAGTAGCAGTAACCCTGCCAGCATTAGTAAGTGCATTATCCTGACCTCACAAAATGAATCAAGTGTATCTTTGCTGCAGCGGGGGGATGCTGTTGCAGTCATGGCAAATAATCTGTTTGGAGGGGGAAGAACGCACTCCTCATTGGAGAGAAGTGGTATATTGTTATTTCCTAAAAGGGGGGGGGGAGAAAAAAATAAATCCTTTAAAAACATTTATAAAATGGTGCAGTCATGGAGATGTTGCCCATTGCTAAAAATGTTTTGGACATTATCCAGTTGACACAAGAGATATTTGAAGAACCATTTGTTGTGTTCCAGACTCCACTAGGAGACTCAAAAATAACACATAGCCAGACCTGAGATCTTCAAAAGTGAACACAGTCCAGAGATTTGTAGATTGTTTCTACACTAATTGTTTTCTTTGGAATGTACATAACTCATTCTCTCAGGTTTTATGGAGAACCTAGAGGTCATTCCTAACAAACTATTGCAATCCGCTGTGTCTGAGTTGCTCCCATCCTTTTTCACACCTGATTTGTGGTAAAAAAATATTTTAAAAAATTAATTTCAAAAGGCAATTGTAAAGGTAAGGTAAAAGGTAAGGTAAAGGACTCCAGTCAACGGTGACTATGGGATTGTGGCGTTCATCTCGCTTCAGGCTGATGGTGCCGGCATTTGTCCACAGATAGCTTTCCGGGTCGTGTGGCCAGCATGACTAAACTGCTTCTGGTGCAACACTGTGATGGAAGCCAGAGCGCAGTGAAATGCTGTTTACCTCCCACTACAGCGGTACCTATTTATCTACTTGCATTGGCATGCTTTCGAACTGCTAGGTTGGCAGGAGCTGGGACAGAGTAAAGGGAGCTCACCCCATCACGGGGATTCGAACCGCTGACATTCCAATCAGCAAGCCCAAGAGGCTCAGTAGTTTAGACCACAATGCCACCCGCTTCCATAAAAAGCAATTGTAACACTTGCTTGACCTCTTAAAGAGCTGTTGCGGCTTTTCTCTCTTCAATTGGTCACTTAATTCATAGTTTCCTGGTTATCTATTTTGGCTTCTGCCCATTAAATTAGTTTCTTCCTGTTCACTCTTATGGCATTGGCATTCCTGAAGTGGCCATACATTAATCAATGAGTTAATTACTGGTTTCCTTTTTGCAGCTAGAACAATTGCTAATGATTTCCCTCCCTATTTTAAAATTCCAGCTGTTTAATAAACATTACACCACTTTGGATGCAGCATTCCAAAGAAGGGCTTACGAGAAGGAAGACCCCTGGAGTATCCCACAACAGCTAAGAATTGAACATCTATTATACAGCATATAATTTATTTGCTCTACTAATTGTATAGTTCTACATTAAACATAATAAAATTTATCTATGGAATTTTTCTGGGAAAGGGACCATTAAGACCTTGATAACAAGAGGTACAGATGGTCAAAACAGATTTTTAAATATTCTTAACCCATTCCCTCAATAGAGCATGGTGAGAGTTCTATTGTTTTAAAAAAGCCCAGTGTAATATAACAAACATATACTCAAAATAAGCTAAAATAACACCAAAGCTGCTTACTGTAAATTTCCTCAACACCACCCCCAGGGTAATTATCACCTTGTAAAGAATATCAGTTAAGAGACCATAGTCGAAGGGCAGTCCCCAAGAAGACCATAATTTCAAAGCCCTCAAAATCCTGGGAAAAGTAGTTCATTAAGAGTACAGGGAATCATGGCTTTGTGAGGGGCAAACTACAGTTCCCAGGTTTATTTGGTGGGGAGGATATGTCCTTTAAATATGCTCTAAATGGATGGTGTGTGTGTGACCTTCATGTGACGTTGTTGATCAAATTCAACACACGAATTATACAATTAAAGTGAGTTCTTTGTTAAGCTTAAAGGGCTGAATCAAAACACAAGGATGGAAGCTGCCTTTAAGGGCTTCAGAGCTTTATCGGTCAACACAACAACTTGGAATTATATGGAATTAGACACACCAAAATCTGAAGTAGACACTGGAGTAATGGTATAAGAAGCTTTCAGTGGTAAGGCATTAACTGGTGATTTATCTGAAGGTAAAGGCCAGTTTCATGACTAGTGAATATAAAATGGTCAATCGTGTGATGTCTAAAAGCATTTCATCTTTATTCAACACAAGAGGGTACTTCACAGGTCAGTTGCTCTAGGAAAGTGTAGAGGAACACTAAGTAGATTTCGTTATATAATTGTTGTGTGTTTATCAGTAGGATAAGCTTTCAGTCATTAAGCTATCACTCTAGAACTGCCCGTTTTTAAAGAATAAAGACAGACAGAGGCTGATTTGTTCATCTCCAAAACTATAGCTGCATGATAACTGGGTACAGCTTGCTTGGGATATCTGAGAAACTACTTCCCATTTCATTCCTCTGGAACAACTTACTATGAGATGTCAAGTATGGAGTATGCTGTCTTATCAAGCAACAATAGCTACAAAAAAGCAAGCATAACCACTTTAACATGGTAAAACTAGCTGTATGCAAATAATCAAGTGTTCCTTTAGCCTGAGCATGGACAGAAGCAGTGTGTAAAATGGAAATTTAGGACTGTCATTTCTAGCAATCTGCATTAAAAATCATGCGACTGTGATATAGGACTTTATCCTCACCCCCCACCCAAAGTGAAAATTGTTTTTTCAGTGCAGACAACTCTGCAGAATCTTAAGTGCAGTCTTTGTTCAACACTAACTTCAGCTATTAGGCAGTATACAAGCATGGTTTTATCTTTCAGCAAAGGATTAGTCCATTCCAGTCCCATCAAATATAGTCTTTGCCATCCATATATTTAATTGACCGTATTTTAAAAATATCTTTCTTCTAAATTATAATGTGGAGATTATCATTCTCAAACGTCATGATGGGACAAGCTGTACAACTATGAAGAAGTGTTCTATCAAATATTTCAACAAGCTGTGGAAGAGATACACACACTGTTGTGGTGCGTGCGGCAGAATCCTTTCTGTTCTCTTCTTTCGCCAGGAAGATATGAGTGGCTGGAGTGTTTGCTTCTATAAATAGTTACTTTATGTCAGTTAGATGCCAATCTTTTTGGAGAGGGTCAGTCCCCAGTTTGTCTTGGTACAAGGCATCATGCAGACCCAAGAACAAGCATAGAAATCACTCGGGACCGGATAGGTCATCCCCATTCATCACAAACTCCATAAACTTCACCCAAAGCATCAGGATCACTGTTCTCCAGAACAATAAGGTAAGTGTATTGTTTCCTGAAATAATCTGACATTGGTTGTCCTATGAGCCGGCCACTTCTAAACTTACGAACAGTAAATGGACAACATACAATTTCTTGCACTTGTTTTGCAATGCTTATTTCTCTAGATGGTTGCTGAATAACATGCACTAGCTCAAAGATTTAACTATTTCATCAATTTTTGGAGGGTTTGTAAAAGATGTGGTGTTTCAGAGGCTGCAGGTAGGAAAATAACACTGAAGTCATTCATGGATGGGTATATAACTATACAGTGGTACCTCAGGTTACATACGCTTCAGGTTACAGACTCTGTTAACCCAGAAATAGTACCTCGGGTTAAGAACTTTGCTTCAGGGTGAGAACAGAAATCGTGCTCCGGCAGCAGGAGGCCCCATTAGCTAAAGTGGTGCTTCAGGTTAAGAACAGTTTCAGGTTAAGAACGGACCTCTGAAACAAATTAAGTACTTAACCCAAGGTACCACTGTATATACAATATGGAAGCTGAAGGAGGCTTGCCCATCCTTGTGAAGATAAGCAGGCATGCGAAGAGGTAAGAAGGCCCGTGTCACTGTGTCACATAGTTCGCTTTGTACATTCAAGAAACAGCTGACTCATTGGGGCTTCATATGCAGTGTTAGCACAACATGCATCCTTTCCTCTGTGTGCAAGAAACAGTTCCCGATAGCTGAAGTGAAAAGCGCAGAATATTATTCAGCTCCTGAGGCCATTACTGAATAGCATCAAAATGTCTCTTTCCCTTCTCCTTCTAGTAAGAAAATCGCACCGGACTATTACAATGCTCTCACATTCTGACATGGTCAAAGAGAGGAGGCAGCAAGCATCCGCCATCATGAAAGAAATCCAGAGAAATGGTATAGCGTTAAATCCCTGTTATGACTGTATGTCCCTTGTCACTCTCTAACCTTTCTTTTTAATCTTATAGCATTAACTTTCTTACAGCTTTGCCTCTGGGTGTGCTGCCATAAATAATCTCATGGGGCTATCATGCTGCCTATGGTAACTAATCCTTTTGTAGTTGCCTCTTTTCATTTGAAAGCTATTTTCAGATGAACAACTGTTGTGGAGGAATGAAGTAATCTAACAGCTGATGTACATTCTGCCTGGGATTGACTTTCGGAATATTATTTGGGGAGGGGGGTTAATATGTCTGGATTCCCTATTACAGAACTATTCACGCAGGGAAGATGTATCTCTCCTCAGTTTTAGAGCTGTCTTTTGTATTTTCAAAAATTGCAACAAAAAAAACCCCCACAAGGATATTTGTAATATACGCTGTGTTTCAATTTCCGCCTCCACCCACTCAAAGCTGTCTGTAGTCTTATCCAACCATTCAAGGCACAGTTCCCAACTAATCTCTGTTAAGAAATGTTTTGCATTAGGGTTTTTTGCCATCTTTGGAGGAGAATTCTGACAGGCTTGTTTGACTGATCTACATTTCCACAAGAAGCAGTAGGAAATATGGCTTACTATAGGTAAAGGTAAAGGTACCCCTGCCCGTACGGGCCAGTCTTGACAGACTCTGGGGTTGTGCGCCCATCTCACTTAAGAGGCCAGGGGCCAGCGCTGTCCGGAGACACTTCCGGGTCACGTGGCCAGCGTGACATCGCTGCTCTGGCGAGCCAGAGCCGCACACGGAAACGCCGTTTACCTTCCCGCTGGTAAGCGGTCCCTATTTATCTACTTGCACCCGGAGGTGCTTTCGAACTGCTAGGTTGGCAGGCGCTGGGACCGAGCAGCGGGAGCGCACCCCGCCGCAGGGATTCGAACCGCCGACCTTTCGATCGGCAAGTCCTAGGCGCTGAGGCTTTAACCCACAGTGCCCCTATAGAGATGACCAAACCAGTGGAACTAAGCAGCCTTCATCTGAAGACCATTACTGAGGGTAGGCCCCCAGATCATATCACCCTCTTCTCTTCACCAACCCCAAATGCTGAATCTCACATCTAAACACCCAAACATTCTTCAGTCAGTTTATGCACACATATTCGCTCACATGCAAAACCAGGCTGTTCTTATCTAGTGGCTAGATAAGATTTTCCCCTGCCTCTTCCAGAAATGTCACTTGTCTGTCATTTTGTTGGATGGGTTTGCTGTCTGACGTTTCTCTATTAGAAACCAGGGCATATACACCCATAGCTCTATGGCTCCCAGTTCTTCTAGTACACCCTGATTTATTTATTTTTTTTTATTATTATTATTTGAAATGTCACTATTATTTTTATGGAGTAAGATGATGTGTGATTGTAAACTTTAATAATCACATGTCAGCTAAATGTGAAAAAAGTGTTTCCTGAAATGGTCAAGAATGCTGCATTTTGAAGTTAATATTACAAAAATCTGCTTGACTAGGCATTCCCCCATTGGCTTGTTTGTGATATCATAAGCCCTGTTAGAGAGCAGGAGAAAATCCAGTGACCTGCCTTTTCAGGAGACTCAGCCAAGGCCTGTTTCTATCTCAAGGGCTGGTCTGTTTTCAGATTGTTCCTTCTCTCATACCAGTGTAAGCTGGCAGGGAGATGGATTTTGCAAAAGTTTTCCAAAGACTTCAAGTGTTCTGTGGTTAATTTATTTCCTGGTTTCATTGTATGTTAGGGCAGTGCCATATGGCCCCATTTCTGAATGTATTTCCATTCAGCCCAGATAGGATATGCACAAGGGAAAGTGGTCATTTGAATACCATATGCTCAGATCCTCGCTTGCACTGTCTGTGGACTGGAAACAGAACCTAAAACTAGTAATGACATGAATCCAGAAATTGTAAAACACAGCTCTGAAGTTCCCCTTGAATCTGCAAACTGAAGGCAGATAGACACATACTTCATAGAGACTCCCATTGCATAATTTTTCTCCCTCATACTAGGGCTGCCACCATTTAACCTGGCATCCTATGGACATAGCTGTCAACTTTTCCCTTTTCTTGTGAGGATCCTATTCGGAATAAGGGAATTTCCCTTAAAAAAGGGAAAAAGTTGACAGCTATGCCTATGGACAGTCAGCCATTTCATGCATCCATGGATCAAAGCAATTAGGCCATCAAGAGGTTTGCTGGGACCACAGCTAAAGCATGTGCAGCTAGTTACACGGTGTTAATTATTTTAATTATTAAATACTAAACTTGAAAAGGGATCATAGTGCCTAAGAGTTATTACAGCCCCTTATTAGCTCACATAGGAATTTTATTTTCAGAAAGGGTATGACAACACATCTATTTCTACATGGGGTGGGGAAGTATCCTTATTCATTCTCTCACTTTTAAAGCGTTGTTGCTCTCTGGTGCTGCAAAACACATAGGTCCAAATTCAAAAGCTTCCCTTTCTCTAGTGGAAAGAGTCATCAGTGAAAGGAAGCGATCCAAGCCATAATTTTGTAATGAAAGGCAGAACACATTGAAGTTTCTTCAGGTCACATAATCATAGAATTGTAGGGCTGGAAGGGAATATGAGAGTCATCTAGTCCAAACCTCTGCAATTTAGGAACTTTTTTGCCCAACGTGGGGGCCTAAACCCACAACTTTGAGATTCAGAGCCTCATGCTCTACTGACTGAGCTATAATTCAACCATAAATACCCTAGTTCAGTCCCTTTAATCTGATGAGCAGATATAATAATAATAATAATAATAATAATGGTGAAAATTTGGTTTTATTATTTAATAATGGAGAAAACATGATTTTTAAAAAAATAATAGGGAAAAGGACATCTTAAACACTTTTAATTTGAAACTTTCTTTTTTTAATTAAGTAATTTCACCAATCAAATCACCCTGTCCAATGTGTTTCAGTAAGTCCATGTGTTGTGTTTAGGAGCCAGATGTAAAATATTATAATAAGCCCAGAAAGCCACATTTTCTGGTATCTGTTGACTGGCTTTTTCCTTTATATTATATTATTTCCTTTTTATTGTATTATTTCCTTTATATCCACTAAATCATTTTGTTTCACATAGGAAGTGCTGTAATCTCTCCAGAGAAAGATAAATTCATCCCCTCTCTGGAAGAATCTGCATTTCCCACCATAAACTTCATCTTTCCCCCATCATACAAATTTGTGTTCATAAACAACATCAACATAGTGTGACGTTTATGGCAGTGTAAACTGCATTAGACATGAAGAACTGCTTAATTAACTGTACAATTCTGTATAAGTCTACTCAGAAATGAGCCTGTTTGAATTCAAAAGGACTTTCCTGGGAGTAGGGATGGGGAAGAAATTTGATGCAGTTTGCTTTTAAAGATGAACTTCCTTAATTTACACCTTCCAGAACAATATGGGAACCGGAACACAACTAACCTTCAAAATCTTCACTTCTCTGAATTTTGTAATGCAATTCCCCAGCCAAGTAATGTGTAAAATAAAAATAAAAATGCATATACTAGGGTAAAGTGTGCATAAAAATGTGTACAATAGTAAAAAGAAAAATCACACAAAATGCAGTACTGTATATAAATGCAAAAATTAAAACACTAAGGAAAATTGCATACAAAAACGTGTATTTTAGAATAAATTCAAAATAAAATGCTGATAAATTTCCATGATGACATAACATCCCTGCCCCCCACCACCCACAAAATGTTGTGGAAATGTAGAGGGCTGAAGTTTCTATTGGAAAAATTAGAAATGTAGAGAAACGAAAATGGACAAATCCACCCATTCTTACCTGGGAGTAAGTCCCAGGTATGTGTGCCTAGAACTGCCAGTTAAATTGAACAAGTCCATTGATTTGACTGGGTCTACTGCTCCATGGCTGACAGAAGTCGGTAGGAATCCTTGTATTTTGGGTTTTCATGTGAATTTCCTATATGAGATTGGCTTCCTCTTGTCTCCACCTTTTCTTTTCTTCTCCTCATCCTCTTTGCACTTAGCTAACATCAGACACGATCTATGCACAGCTTAATTGAAACAGACTGCAGAATTATGTTTTAATTGACAGAAGGCTCAAACTAATCTTACACTTAACATTTCTGGGAAGCTGCCTAAACACACAAAGTGGTTTAAATCCTCACTTGAAACATGAGATGACTAATGAAAGTTCTGTAGCAGAAAGGCCGAGAGAAGCATGTGTTTGAGGGATTAATCAAGTTCAAATATATAACATTCACTAGCAAGCGATGTACAAGAGGTCAGTCTGCAAAAGCCAGCAAACCCTGTTTTATTAAGACAAGAGAAGTTGTGCAGTGCAATCTCAAGCATGTTTATTCCAGGGTACACCCCACAAAGTTCAGTAGGCACTTTAATCCCTAGTAAGTGTGTTTAGGATTACAGCCTAAAGCAGTGATCCCAGACCTACCGTATTTTTTGCACCATAACACTCACTTTTTTCTTCCTAGAAAAGTAAGGGGAAATGTCTGTGCGTGTTGTGGAGGGAATGCCTACAGGTGGCATGCCTACGGATTTTCCTCCTCTAAAAACTACGTGTGTGTTATGGTCGGGTGCGTGTTATAGAGCAAAAAATACAGTAAATCAAAATGCCATTTTGAAATCTGAAAGTATTTTTGATTTTCAGTTGGAATAAGTTGATTATGGTACAGAAAGAGAATATTATCCAGAAGTATACATATCTCTCATGTATGTATCTCTCATGGTTTAGCAGATGAATTCTAATGTGCCAATGCTTTATTTGCTGTAATCTTATGCTATGATGTTACAAATAACCTTGGGGAATTTTGCTGTAGGATTTTATTCGTTAGTTATTTTGATGGTGTAAATGTAAATTCTTATGCTTAAGGCTAGCATAAGCACAGATTCTTAAAGAAAAACAAATATGCAACTGACTGCTACCAGTTCTTTTGAAATCTCTTGTCCTCAACCCTGTGCACATCTACACGGAAGTAAATCCTACTGAGTTCAGTGGGATATACTGACAAATAAACACACATAGGACTGCAGCATTTTTTAACAAATAAGATGGTTCAATTTAGTTTTCCAACTATAGTCAAGCTGTTTGAATGAATGCTTGGTTCTTATTCATAGTGGCTTCAATCACCAACTCCAACCCAGAAAGTCAGGAATTGCACATGCATTTTCCCAGTTCCATATGCCAGCTTATCACCCAGCTCTTTGTCAGTGGCAAGTAAGAATTTTCTCCAGGTGGCCAGGCAGGGAAATTTCTTTCTATGAGAAATCAGTCATTTGAGGAATGAGGGAGGACTGTGGATATGCCACAAATGACTTGTGTTGGTATGTATAGGCAGACAAGCTAGTAAAATGTTTTGTGAGCTACTGACTTCTCTGAACTTATTTCTAAATCTGTGATCAGCATTCTTAGCTCTTACAATACTGGTCAACTGTTAGGCAGTCAGGATGGGTAAGGAGATTGGCTCTGGTTCTGGTTTCACTTGCCTGAAAGCTGATCTGGGGATTACTGTATTTTTCCGTCTATAAGACGCTCCCATGTATAAGATTCCCCCTATTTTGGGGGACTCAGATTTAAGAAAATGGGGGAAAGATGTATCCGTGTATGACACCCCCTAATTTTTGACATTTTTTTTTGGGGGGGAACCTAGTCTTATACACGGAAAAATACGGTAAATGAGGGGAGAACTGTGTACACCACTTTAAGATCCTTGGAGAAAAAGGTGGGATATAAAGGCTATAAATAAATAAATAAATCAGTCCATCTAGAGAGCAACATGTGCTGTATGGTCTGCAAGGGAAGCAAAAGTCACTCACTTGCACCCTGCATACAGAATGTAGTTAAATGTTGAGCTTTTGCACTGTTAGGCAGCAGAGACAATACATTACCCTTCATTGTTGTTTCAGCACTCTGAGAATTGCTCCCTGCAAGTTTCATAACACCACATTAATTAACACAGCTTATTAACCTTCTTCATGCTACACAGGATGTCCTGCTGTTGTTTTTGAGGTCTGAACTTACCCAACTCAAAACACATTTTCTGAGTTTTTGTTCATCGCTATTTACATTTGAAAGAGGACTGCCAGACTAAAACCACACTTACTTTCTGGAAGATTCATTTTGAGTTTCTCCCACTTTCCTGTGGAAAATACCAACTGGCTGGCTGGCCAGGGAAAAACATTTGGGGATAATTCAAGATTCATGAGACAGAAATTTAAAAATAAAGAGGATTTGTCTGTGGAAAAATAGTATTTCCTCCTATAAAATAAAATGGCAGAGACCCTGGTCCCATAGTTTTATGTAGCTGAGAGGTGGTACATAAAAAGAGCTTTTCTCCGATAGAGCTCTGATTGCATTCTTTGACTGGGAGGTGGGAAAACTCAGTCCATATTTTCTAGATCTGGCGTCCCCAATATGGCACCAGTGGGTACCCTCAGAGACACCCGCTTGCAACCTGCCAAGGCCTTCTGGGCCTCCCATAACAGTGTAGAAACTGGATGTCCCAGTTCAAGTATCATCCAGTCAAAGTTAAGTGCTTTGAGGACTCATACATATCAGTGGACACAATTAATGTCAGCAGTGGACTGAGATATTCAGATAAACAAAAAATCCATTGAGTGCTCCTCATTGGCCACCCAAATGACTCCAGAAAACCCACAAGTCAATCCAATCCAAAACTTTATTATTGTCACAGCATGAAGGGCAATAGCTCCCCACCCTAACTGTTGCTTTGTGGTAACTGGAATTCAGTGGGATCTATATTATTCTATAGTAAGAGCTGTTTGACCGTGTAACAAACTTCCACGAGAGGTGGTTTCTTTGGTGGTTTTTAAGCAGAGGTTGGATGGCCACCTGTCATGTATTATTTAGTTGAAATACCTGCATTGCAGGTGGTTGGACTAGATGACCCTCAGGGTCCCTTCCCATGCTACAATTCTATTATCCTGCCTCTGAACATGGAGATTCTATGGACCAATGCCACACGAAGGTGTCCAGTTGTCATCAGTGCACCACTGACAATACTTTTCTGGAGCCCAGAGACCACTGAGTGACTCAGTCCCTGCCATTTTCCCCTCATGGTTTGCATGTGTGGGCTGTGTATCCTAGCATCCCATGCATCCTATCAACATGAATCTTTGGTTTAATCTAGACTACATATGTTGGTTTCATGAATTTATGAAGTGAGAGTTGCTGTATGGAAGTAACAGCCTTTTCTCTCCCAAATCCCCATTGGGTTTCTGTGGCAAGTAAAAACCCTTTGCACGTTCTCATGATGTCTATGGGTGAAAAAGTCCGCTGATGGTCTCTTGCTTAAGGGATCACACCCAGCTTTGCTTTGCCTCTGTTGAACCCTCCCACTGAAATCAACAGAATTTACTAGAGCTTAACTTTAGCTGAATCATACCAATTACCTGGAAGAATTTTTCTAAGAAATGTGTACTTACATTATTTGCAGAATCACCAGGAATAGACCTTGGAAAAAAGGTCAGTATCCCCAGGGACATCATGTTGGAAGAGTTGTCATTGTTAAGTAACAGAGGAGCGCGGCTATTCAAGATGCGCCAACGGAGATCTGACAAATACACATATGAAAATCTTCACTTTTTATCCAGCAAGCCAAGAAATGTGAGTATTTTACACTCTATCACCTTTTTGTGTGCATGTCTGGCCTGCACAATTAGTGACTCATCAAAGTGAATCTCAAGGGGCTTAAAAAGGTCTGTCTGCCGTTCATTCTGTTTAATAGCTAGAAGTACTACAGTCCTGAATAATAGATGTAAAACAAGATACTACTATCATAAGCCACTGTAGACAAGGGATAAAGCATGGAAGGACAGGATATGAGGTAGCAGAGAACAGTTAAGAGCCCAGAAACTCTGATAGCAAAGGGCAGAAGGAAGTAGACTAGAATAAAAGGTGAGAACACTAAATCACACAAAAAAACAAGCATATGCTGCCCTTGGTCCTTTGGGAAGAAGGCAGGGTATAAATTAAAATAATAATAATAATAATATAGAAGCAAGGGCAAGAGATAGGAACCATACAGATAGGAAGAAATAGCAATGGATACGTCAAAAATATGACAAATTTTTATTATTCTTGAAAGGCTACCAAGCAAAGCCTCATACAAAAAAATTAGATTGCAGACAGGTCCTGCACCCAGTTTGCAGTCCAAAAGGCAAAGTAAGATTGTGAAAGGAAGGGGTATAATAGGAAAAGAACCGGAAATGAAATGAGATAATAAGCAAAAACCAGAGAAAACAACAAATATTCAGGTGTAGTTTAAAATGGAAAAAAAAAATGATGGAGGTGTTCTGACATCAGGAGGCAGGGCATTCCAGAGGTAAGGAACAAAAAGAGGAAAGGGGTACAAATAAGAGATAAGATTTTGCGGTTGACAAGAAGCAAAGTACTACTAGGACATAAAGAATGAGGACTAGAGCTATGCAATCAGAAAGATAAGAAGCAGGAGTTTTGAGATATTTATAAACTACTAAAGGAAGATTAGATTGGGTCTTATAAGAAAATGGAAGAGCAGAAAGAAGAAGAGAAGAATGGGTAAACTTAGGGTACAAGACAAACTAAATGTGTTGTGGAACCTAAAATAGGAGGAAAGGAAAGTGACTGAAGATCATTATCTTATGCCAGAGAGCATTATAATGATCAAATCTAGACAGTATAAGGGTATTAAACAGGGTCCGTACAGTATCAATTGAAACAAAAAGTGAAACTGACACGCCGGTTTATCTGTCCGAAAGCCACAATTCCACAACACAATGGGTATTGCATTGTGAAAAGAACCTTAGAAAATGGGACAAAAGTGCTAATATCATAATGAGGGAAACAAGCACAATGTTTCCCCATGTCTGAATGCACCCTTAGACTTAGGGGGCTACAGAGGCAATCTAAGAACTGGAAAGCACACCATACCAGGATTCGAGAAGATGGACTCAATCTTTTGCTGTCAGTTGAAATGCATTGACGTGGTGTAGCTTACAGTTCTCGTTGCCAGATATATGGGAAACGATCATCACTCACAAGTGGCAAAGCACCAAGTTATTCAGGTCAGTTCAAACAAATGCCAGTAAAAACATCTCTGCATTCCAGAGAGACAAAGGGGTTGCTTTGCTGCCTTTTTTAGGTGGAAGCTATTTTAGAAAACTAGCTTAACACTCTGTGCATAAACTGCTATATTTCACCCCCTCAGTCCTTATTGTTTTACCTCCAAAACCCATATCATAACTACATGCACTAGCCTAGGGATTCTAAAGCTGGAATCCACAGTATACTTAAGCCACATCCATACCATACATTTAAAGCAGTACAAGTATTATGTCACTTTCAGTCACCATGGCTTCCCCACAAAGAAATGGGAACTGTAGTTTGGTAAGGGTGCTGAGAGTTGTTACGATTTTGTTAATGGTTTCCTTTGCAGCAGATGCATTGAAAGGGGCTGCACTAGATGACCCTCTAGGGCTATTCAGACCACATTTCTATGATGCTATGGTATATAAATATTTTTTAAAAAAAATAAAAATAGGACACTCCTGTTTCCCTCACAGAGCTACAGTTCCCATTATGGTTTAACAATCAACTCTTCACAAACTACAGTTCCCAGATCCCTTTGAGGAAGCCATGACTGTTAAAGTGTTAAAGACAAAGGCTTTAAATGAATGGTGCAGATATTGCCCTGCTGGGTAACCAGGGGGTAAATTACATTAAAACACACTATTTTGAGTAAACATGGAAACAACTGCATTGTAAATCTTGTGCTATGTCAAGGCTCCTATGGGTGGACAAAATCTGTTTGGGTGGACAAAATCTGTTTGAATTTCTCAGTCGAGGACTCTTGTTTTAAAGCCTTGTTTGTATTTCTCTCTCTCTCCCCCCCCCCAATACCTACAGAAAATTGTCCTCAAAGGCAGCCTATACTTACAAACCTTTTCATTTCAATGTCATGGATAAAATAAGCTTCTGACTTTTTAGAGCGCTCTAATTCTATGTTAAAGAAACAATGATTAAGGCTTCGGATGCAGCCATGGAACTAATGACCCAGCAGAAAGAATGGCTCACTCCAGCCTGTCATTAATCTTTGTGAAGTGGCTGCACTAAGGTTATTATTATGATTACAAATTGAGGTGTCATTGCAGGAATTCTTTATGGATACTGCTTAGGGATAAAGCCAATATTTATGTGTCCAAGTGAGGTAAGCATGACCAAACACAAAGGAAGATAGAATTCCTTAACAGATGGGGAATTTCAGCTGCGTGGGGAGAGAGGGGAAGCTGCCAATCAAGCCAACAGGCAAATTCCATCTTGGAGGGATATTTCCATCCTAAATATTACAGCAGTTACTTATCCCCAATTTTCTTTCATCACTCAGAAACGTCATTTGTTCTATGTGTGAGTCCTACTGGGCGGAAACAATCAGGGCCCTCTCAATTGCTGAAGCTATTAGACAGCTTTGTGACTAGATGTTTTATTAAATTCAAAGCCTTTTTAGAGAACTCTCTGACATCACAAAGGTGTTGCAGGAAATCTGCTAATGCATCTCCCAACGTATTTTTTCTTTTGCTAAGACAAACAAGGAAGGACAATTTGGGTCAGGACTGCTGCACTTGGGGAGGAGGGGCCATTCTAGAATACTTCCCCCTCCAAAGTTAATAGCAACTTTGTGGGATGGAGTGTGTGTGTATGAATCAGGGTCATGGTGTCAAGGAAGGAAGGTTATAACCCCTCCCCCCCCCATTTTGTACCTGGATCCAAATTGAATCAGGGCACTTGAAGTAGTGAAGTTTCTGGAATAAGGTCTGTTTGTTTTGTTGGGGACAGTGAGTACATCATTTTAAAATTAGGGCACCATTTGACAGCCTTTGCTTCAGGAAAAAGGATATTTTAAGAGATAACTTGTTTCCCTAGAGCACAAGAGGCCTATCATTCCCAACTTGCCAGATACTTTCTATTCCAGCTTTAGAAAGCCAATTAATCTCTGTGGCATCTTCATCCCACAAGTCTAAAGCAAGAATAACACTTCAGCAGTTCAACAGGGTGCTTGTGAGTATGTGGTGCTCAGACAGCAGGATACGAAGGCCAAAAAAAAAAAAAAGTGGTCAGGAAAAAAGAAGAAGCTTGAACAAAGCATTTAGTGTATCAGTTTGCCAGTTAAGAAATACCAAGGAACCAGGACACTGTTTTCAGCAGTCCTTTGGCGTCTCTGTTATGAACCTGATAGCTGTGCTATTTCTTATCATTCAAATGCAGCGCAGCGAGGTCATACAGTGCATTCAGTTGGATGCTAGCAGCATGGAGGCAGCTCAAGAGCATGCACCAACAACACCTCCTAATACCCCTGATCCACGGAGTCCACCGAACCCCGAAACCCTTGCCCCAGGTAAGCCACCGTGGAATATCCCAGCCAGACAAACCTCTTATTTTCCAGGCAAAGTAAAAACAATCAAAATTCTTCCATAGAGGAGACCT
Organism: Podarcis cretensis; assembly: GCF_951804945.1. Lineage (NCBI taxonomy): Eukaryota > Metazoa > Chordata > Lepidosauria > Squamata > Lacertidae > Podarcis > Podarcis cretensis. Next base: position 29,235,450 of record NC_137178.1, read on the forward strand.
ACTGTGTGGTATCTTTAGTGGAAGCATAGATGAGTCACCTATGACCTCTGTGAGATGGCCAAGCCAAAAGGTACAAAAGTTACCACATGATAACTCTACCTTCACTGTTTTCCAACACATAAATCTGCCATTAAACTTGATGGCATATCAGCAGCACAATATGAAGTAGTCCCATGTGAATCAAGGTTGATTTTTTTTGGTCTTGAATGAGGGTTATTCTCTCCAACCCTTTCATTCATAGTCCAGAGTGCAAAATAAGTCATTTGTATGTGCAATTCTTTTCAGCCCTTTTTAATGTATGATTTTAAATCACCTTGAAATGAAAAGCAATTGATACATGAAAAGCAATTCATAAAATAAATGGCATTAAAATAAATAATGTTCCATGTTGCCATCATAATAGCAGTAGTTACTGGTTGAGGTTAGAATAGGATTTACCTCTACACAATCTACAGCACTTGTTATGGAAATATAAATGCTCTGGTACAAAAGTTCAAGCTTGAAGCAGGAGGTTTGGTTTATTCTTCTGCATTTATTGTGCTAAAACCTGTGAAGGCCCCAATTCAGTGAGATTATATCTTTGAGTTACTATCTGTAGAATGTTGGCACAAAGTTCTTCGGCCTGGATCTACTAAATGTGTAGCTTCTTTATTTGAAACCAATCATAAATGAATAAATCTTATTAAAAAGGTCAGGGGAGGTCACACAAACAGAGTTATCTTATGCACAACAAAGCTCTGCAAATCTATCTGTCTGTTTTGGTTGTTAGGGGAAATCTTTCAGCGGATGCAGACTTGACCAATTATACAATATTTAGCGTGAAAGAATGTTTGAAAGAAAACCCTTATACAAGAGTAAATAGGAGGACAATTTGGCTCTCTTGTAGCAAGAACATTTTATACAGTAGCAAGGACACGTGTTTCCTTTATCTAGAGGCACTGAGCGACAAAGAAGTCTTTTCTTTGTCTGCCCTTTTCAAAACAAGAACAGAGAGATTTATTGGAGCATAATTTGTAAACTGATCACAGCCTTTTCGCCACTTGTGCGACTGCCGCATAATGGATTCAGCACCATATTTATGTATAGATTTATTTAATTAAGGCTGGAATCCTACACAAACTTCCCTGAAAGTAAACTGTGCACAGTGAAACTTACACACAAGAAAGCACACATAAGAATCTGCTGTTATGATGTGTACATTGTACCAATTACATGCCCTCTTGGAAGCTTAATGTTAACTGGCCAAACACATGCTTAAATAGCTGGAGGCTACATGTCATCATAAACGTTTTGAAAATTTGATCGGCTCGTGTTGAAATGGGCTTTCCCCTCTCTTATAGATGTGTGCATACCTTGCAAGGATGTGTAGATAAAAAGGAGTCAGTGCATATTTTTTTTTAAAAAAAATGTTGTCTTGGCTTCCCTCCCTAGTTGTCTTTACTTATAGAATCTTAGAGCTGGAAGCGACCCAAGGGACATCTAGTCCAACCCCCCACCACTATGCAGGAATATCGGCTACTCATCACATACTGCACACTTAATTTCTTCTGAATCCCACGATGATTTCCTCTCTCTCTCCATTTCTTTCCCTATGCTTCAGGCAGGCTGCCTGTCTTTTAAATTTTATTTTTCAAATATATTCCAAGTTGATATGATTAGACATTTGTTTCGCACCTTATTATTATTTTAAAACCCTCAATAAGTTGTTTTTTTAAAAAACTTTAAAAACTGCTCTGGGACGTGAAGAGCCAGTGGCTTCATGACATCATGACATCACAGGAGCCAGCCAATCAGCTTTGTGCAGTTGGTTTCTGCTGGAAACTAGCCAAACCTGCTTCTCCTAGTCTGGATCTTACAGGGCAGATTTTACATCTGAGCAATGTGATTTGAATGCGGTTCCACAACAGTTTGGCCACACTAGTTACATGTGTCTGTACATGCACTTATTTATTTCCTTATGTAAATATCTGTAAGCCACATGTCCGTAACAAGTCCACCCAAAGTGGAGAACAAAATACAACCATAAAAATACAAACATGTTATAATAAAAACTTTTTAAATTCCAGAAGCTACACCAACCAACAGTACAATAAAATATAATCCAGTCTTTTCCAGAGCCGCAGCAATAAAACAACAGCATGGCCCATAAAAGACATCAATTAAAAGCCATTTGAAACAGGTGGGCTTTTTAAAGCCTTTAAAAAAACTTAAACTGATTACTTGATGTGTTTTGTAGTTTGCTTTGCCCCTGTGTGTTACAAAGTGAGATCACTGCAGGTAAATCTCCAGGTTTTACAGTGTATTTTGAATATATGTTAAATATGCCAGTGTTAATAAAAAAAAAATGTTTGAGCACATGAGACAAGAGTTTTCCACTCACAGTCTTCTACCTTTCTCTCCATCACCCAAGATATATTTGTCTAATACTGCCACAGCTGAAATTCTATTAAATCCTTAGACTTTTCTTGCCAGAGTTAATCCATTGTTTACAAAAGAATTTAGAAGAGCAGCATTGAGGATTGTGGCTGAAACCACAATCTTAATCAAATGATCTTTAAGTGACAATTAATGTAGAACCTTTTATGCGGTGCCTAGGGGAACATGGTGAGAATGAGTTGGAATGTTGTGTGGGACAGTTGGGAGGTTGCTACTGCAAAATCCAAACACGGTGTATAATTTTCCTCTCGAAGGATATTCTGGACCACTGAAGACAATTCCACCTGAGAGGTTCAACACTACGTCTGTGCCAAAGTACTATCAATCACCTTGGATTGAAGCCATCAGCAATGACCCAGAGCTGTTGGAGGCCTTATACCCCAAACTGTTTAAGCCTGAAGCAAAGCCAGAGCTGCCTGACTTTAAGAGCTTTAACAGGTAATTTTGACCAATAAATAAATAAACAAACGCCAAGTTTTATAAGAGATGGATTTGTGTGGAAACTGTGGCTTGGAGCCTAAGACAAAAGAATGGAAGAAAGTTTGCAGAAAGAAAGTTTGCCTCCCCCCTCACACTGCAGCCCATCACACATAGTTCGGGGGGGGGGGCTAAGCCCCCAGAGAAGCTTCTGGGAGAACTGAAAACTTTTCTTCTGTATATTTAATTCCATTAATATATCTAGCCCCTCACCCTTTGATCCAGGATTGCACTAAATTCAGGAACTAACACGTATGTGTGCACTATCAGCCTTAGAATGAACAGAATAGGCTGTATCACATGCTGAGATTCCCCTACACTAGAGGTGCCACAACCACCATTTTGTCTGCCATGAGGCCAATGAGTAAGACCGGTTAAGATATTGGCACACATATTTTTATAGGCATTATATCCTCCCTCTATCTCTTGGTTTATAGATATGCAAATTGTGGTTTGGGAGTTGGGATCTACAGTAATCCCACAAAGATCTGAGGCAGGCGCAGTTGCCACACATGTTCCTCTCTGTCCCTTAAGGAATCTGAGAGCTCACAACGTCACTAGATAATCTTTAGTTAACAAGGAGCTGAATTTCTGCGCTTGTTTATACCTTTTTTTAAAAAACAAACCCACATTTACAGACTTTTAAAAACCAGCAAAAAGCTGGTGAAATTCTTGTGAAAATAAAATCTAGGTACAGTATTGCATACAAAGAGCCGAGTGTGCTAACGGCAAGAGATAAACAGAGAAAGAAAATGTTTACGTTTCAAATGGTGTCCTTTGGCTTTTAGCAGAAGCTCTAGACGTGTTGACATTGACTGGAAGTATTTTGGGAACATTTTTACAAAACACCCAGGCTGTGGCACATGCTTATTCAAACTTGATACAGTAATTTCATTTATTGAAACAGTGCGTGTGGTGTGTGTGTTCTTTTCCCCTTTAATGAATAGCTTGCATTTAATTCCAAGTGACTAACACAACACAAAAAATCCTTTCAGAAAGCCAAAAGGTAGCAGTCCATTGCTGCAGAAAACAGGAAGCAGGCACTGCATGCCTTTAGCAGCTGGTCAAGTCTAGTATTTCCATTCTGCAGAATCAAAGGAAGTAAATGTCTCAAAGTAAGGAGTGAGGTGGCTGGCAACTGGAGCCCTACCACACTGTACCTGGCATAGAGATAACCACAATCTGGTCCGCCTTTATCAGCAGGGAGCCTCTGATTCTTCCTGCAGCTGCCACCAACATCTCTCATAGACTGCCAATATCCACCCTCATTCAGAAGGCTATGCATTGGGGGGGGGGGAAACACATGGCATGGGCAGCGTAAAGTTGGGTAGCTGTTTCTTGCCACCTTGGAGCCACGCAGTAGGATGAGGAAGGGGGAGAGGAAGATGCCATATATGGCAAAACCTGGTACTGGCTGTTCTTCCCGAGGATATGGTCTCTTCATAAAATGATGCAACAGATGCTGATGGAAGTGATCTCATAATTGCCTAAGCCACAAATCAAGACAAAGGCTCCATTCAGATGTAATAAAACGATACGGCTTGTTGTTGTTACAAGACCAGGCTGGGGGTGAACCTTAAGCTCACGTACCCCCCCTTCCCCACACAAACAAAGAAGTGCAGTGGGGAGCAAGCAAGCCTGAGGCTTACCCTGACACACTCTCACAAGAACAAACCATGGTTTGCTACAGCTGAGTGTCCTGTGACACTTAAAGGCAAAGGGCACAGTACAGCTAATGTTGAACATGCCCGTCTGTCTCCCATAGGGTCTAAGCTGGAGTGAAAAGTGTGTAACTGTGTTGTGCTGTAAGGCTGCCAACCTGACCACAGGTGGCCTCATTGAAGCCACTAAGATTTACCACATTGGCCTGAATGTAAGCCACACACCCCCCCAAAAAAATTCCAACTGTGAAAAGTTAAAGTGCAGCTTATATTCGTGACCTTACAGTATGCAGCCAGGAACGCGGGGCAAACAGTGACAGGAGCATGGCAAAGTAGCGCCCACCCCACATGTAGTCCCCTGTCCTCTCCCCCAAGGCCGGGAAGGGAGAGCGCGAGGAAGGGGAAAGGCCTCCAGCAACACAGCATGGCTCTCCCCCCCCCCCCCTGCCAGCATGCAGTTTGGAGCAGCAAGGAATGAAGCGGCTTATATTGGGGTCTTTTTTCTCCCTCCCTCCAATTTTAAAGGTGCTGCTTATGTTCAGGTGCAGCTTATATTCAGGCCAATACGGTAATAAGCCTAGTTGTTCTCAAGACCCCAACTCCTCTGATATTATTTTACTGATAACCTGAGTCTTTCTGTGCAAGAACCTACTTTGAAATCATGGAAATGGTGGGAGTAAAGAAGCCCAAAAAGACACTCAGAGCAAATTTGGGGCAGCGAGGGGAACATACCAAGCATACAGTTAAGGCTACCCAGCTGAAATTGTGGGAAACTGAAAGCAATGATTGGGGTGGGGTGAGAAAAGGGCAAGTATTTTAAACAAAAGCAAAAACCCACAACTCCTCGCATATATTTCTTTCTGTCGGATTTCTACTCGGCTGAATATAAGAGTCCAACAACCAAATGCCTATTTTTAGGCTCTATACTCTCCAGTCATTATAAGTAATTAATCTGATTACTGTTTCGGGGAAAATGCAGAAAATGACATCACCTTCAAGAGACCCCAGTGATATAATAGTGACACCACTCTTTCAGTGAATCAGGCCCTTCTGCTGGCGTTGTGTCACTGCAGGAAGAAATATTTCCAGGAATTGTAATTCTGGGGTTTTCACATCAGTCACAGACTCATTCCTGATCATCGAACTGTGAAGGCCAACTCCCACTTCTGAACCTGTTTAAAAAAAAAAAAAAAAAGCTTTACACCAGGAAAGCAATGTGTTTTTCTAATCAGCTGCTATTATTGACTTTAATAGAATGGGCTCAGATAAAAAGACTGAATTCAGCTGCAACATCCCCTCAGTTATCAGGCACTACCATATTGGTGTAGTGTTCACATCCAGCTGTGACAATTCATAACAAACCTAGAATGGATTCAGAAGACAGCTAAAAGGATCCAAAAGACCTAGGAGGAAAATGTTATTTATTATTACTTCATTTATTTATTTTTGAAAAAACGTACGAGTCACAGTCTCTGCCACAATAGGACCCAAACCAATGCACAGCACCTCAAACAACAAAAGCCATAAAAGGCAGCATAAAACACACTAAAACTATAAAGCAGTCAAAACATACAAAGCAGTTGCTGAAATAAGGTCAAGATGATCTAAACCTGATAAGCAGCATCAGCAGAAAAAAGTAAATAAACTATGTAATCCTAAATATTTGTTTAGAAATGTCTTACTGAATTCAATGGGACTTCCACTTAGGTGGGTATAGGATTGCAGACCAAGCAACTCAAAGGCCTGGAAACAACTTACAAAACAAAACAAACAAAACAAAACAAGAAGTGAGAAGATTATTCACTTGGCAGCAAAAAGAAATAAAAATTCAAGTGGATATTTGTGGGACAAGTGTTCCAGCATATGGACACTGAATTTGACCCATCCTCTCTGAGAGAGAAACAAGATGTTACATTAATGATGAGAATACAATTAGTACACACCTTTGTTACATCAGCAGTAATTCTGGCAGAACCTGATCACCTCAGAACTGTGTGGAATGTGGCGGGCAAGTTCAGCGCTCTCTGTGCTATGGTTCTGACAAAAGTTACTTTTCTGATATTTGTATGTCAAGGGAAACCCCCACTGGTGCCAGTGGGAGCTTCCCTTGAAATCCAAACAGCAGCATCAGAGACAAGATGTTGAGACTGTGGCAGGAAAAGATAAGGGTTAAACTCTTCATCCCCATGGACTGAAGGCTGCCCACCTGTCTCCACTGCTGCTATTTACATAACAACAAAAATACTTGTTAATGACATTCACACAATTAATAGATGCCTAGTTTGGCCCAGACAGAGGGAACAGGCATCATGTTGGCCATTATTATTTATTATTATTATTATTATTATTATTATTATTATTACTACTACTACTACTACTACTACTACCCTGCCTTTTCCTAATAGGAAACCTGTGTTATCCTTGACTTAAAAGGTAAAGGTAAAGGTACCCCTGCCCATACGGGCCAGTCTTGACAGACTCTGGGGTTGTGCGCCCATCTCACTCAAGAGGCCAGGGGCCAGCGCTGTCCGGAGATTCGAACCGCCGACCTTTCGATCGGCAAGTCCTAGGCGCTGAGGCTTTAACCCACAGCGCCACCTGCGTCCCATCCTTGACTTAAGGCACCTCAAAACTCTCTTGACTCATTGTTTTTAATTATGCAATGAATTGGGGAGGAAATTTCCTCCACCTTTATTATCATTTTTCTCAAGAAGGAAAACTATCCAAAAGAAGAACCCTTGGTGAGAAGTGAGGCACCACAGAATGCCTGGATGTAACAAGAAGCAGGCTTGACCAGTTATGCCTCCCTCCCTTGTCAGTGAAGCAAAGTTCCCCTCCTGAAATGGATTGTTTTCAAAGCACTAGAAGGAATCCAGTCCATCTGGATGTCGTTCTGTGTTACTGCACTGAACGCAGCAGCCCAACTCCTCAAGCTGCAAGACCATCTCCAGCAGGTTGCCATGTACTACATATGCGCCACAAGCTTTTAAGCCACTGATTCCACAATAGTAATTTATCCAAATCTGCATCCTTTCCTTCTATTGCAATGTAAAGTTGCTTTTCCCACACTGATTGCTTGGTAGCCATTGCTTTTTGCAAGAACTGCTAGACACTGTTGTTGACCATACCAAGAAGGGGGGAAATTATGGGGGGGGGGGGCAGAAATAAGGTACAAGAAATATAGTGGTGTTGAGGAAGGGCTGTAGTTCAGTGGTAGAGCATGTGCTTTGCATGTGAAAGCTTCCAGGTTCAATCTCTAGCATCTCTATGCAAGGCTGGGAGAGATCCCTGTCTGCAATCTTGGAGACCCGCTGCCAGTCATTGTCGACATCGCTGAGCTAAATGGATCCATGATCTAATCCAGTACAGTGGTACCTCGGGTTACATATGCTTCAGGTTACATACGCTTCAGGTTACAGACTCTGTTAACCCAGAAATAGTGCTTCAGGTTAAGAACTTTGCTTCAGGATGAGAACAGAAATCGTGCTCCAACGGTGCAGCAGCAGCAGGAGGCCCCATTAGCTAAAGTGGTGCTTCAGGTTAAGAACAGTTTCAGGTTAAGTGAGGACCTCCGGAACGAATTAAGTACTTAATCTGAGGTACCACTGTATCAGCCAGCTTCCCATGTTTCTATTAGAAGAAAAAAGTTAAAACTGGATACCACCTCCTTCAAATGTTTTATCAGTTCACAAAGACCAACACTGGGGCTCTCTGGGCTAGATTTGAAACACAGGAACTGAACTGCATTTCATGAAACACACAACAATGGTTGTGTTCTAACCTACAATTATATGTGATTAATCATTCCTGGTTGTTGTGTAACTGCATTGCATATGTATGGTCACCTGCTTTCGCAAGTCACAAAACTGGGAAATGAACCTAAGCTCAGGCTAATTTTTTGCTGTGTAAAAGACTGCACTTCTCTATTACAATCAACAAGCTTTATTATGCTGGGTTTTGATTGTATACAATGAGTCAGATTCAAATTACATGTTTTGCTTTCATAAAATGTAGGGCATTACAACTCCTTGACATCATCCAAATGATTGCCTCAGAAGATTTACTCTTGAACTTTAACTAATTAATTACTCTGCTCTTCTTTATGTTGATCCCTATCCAGAAAACGTGTATTCTGAACATTTGATCTAGTTGTAACACATTTTGTTTTTAAGAAGGTACTTCTTTTAACATTAGAAAGCTATTTCCTGACCTTTCAGAAATCTGCCTGTAATATCCAAGACTGAAGGTTACGAGGAACCAGACATCTCATGTGTATATTTTTGGCAATGTCATTAGGAAACAATGACAATATGTTATGAAATAGAACTTACATATGAAGCTGTCTTAAAATGAGTCAAAGCATTGCTCCATCTAGACTAGGACTGTTGTCTCTGACCATTTCTAGTAAGAGATTACAGTGGTACCTCAGGTTACATATGCTTCAGGTTACAGACTCCGCTAACCCAGAAATAGTACCTTAGGTTAAGAACTTTGCTTCAGGATGAGAACAGAAATCGTGCTCCAGCAGCGCACCAGCAGCAGGAGGCCCCATTAGCTAAAGTGGTGCTTCAGGTTAAGAACAGTTTCAGGTTAAGAACGGACCTCCGGAACGAATGAAGTACTTAACCCAAGGTACCACTGTAGTTACACACACCTTTGCACCAATGAGTTTCAACTACAGTATTAACTTGTCTAAAGCAATTCAGCTGAATTGTTCAAGATTTTTCTGTAAGGTAGCATGCTTATTTCCATTCAAATCATCATTATTAGAGAGAACTGAATAGTAAATCCCTTACAGCTACAGTTCTTGCAGTGGTTTATTGTCTGATACACACTGAACTCTTGCTGCCTTCTCTCAATGAAGTGGTTTGTTCCAGTGTTGCTAGACTTGATGAGATATCTGCATCACCTTGGTCAGCTCGCACTCCTACCACAGTTCCACCCCAGGTGTAAAATGGGGATGCTAGTGCCCTACTTCAAAAGGTTGCCATGAGGATTAGTGAGATAATGCCTACCTACCTACTAAAAAGTACTACAGAGGAAACCAGTAACAAGTGCTTCAAAAGAAAAACCATATGAATGTTCTGAAATACCCCTTTTAATTGTAGGTTCAAAGCAGAGTGAGTATATGTTTTGATTCACCTTTCCTTTACTCTTGTCCCCGTCGTCCAGAGTTGCCACTCCTTTTGGTGGTTTTGAGAGAGCATCGAAACTGGTTAAGTTCAAGGTACCAGATTTCAACTTCCTCCTGCTAAATGATCCACGATTTATGGTCCTTGCCAATCCTCTTTCTACCAGGCGATCTTTCAACAGGACTCCTAAAGGATGGACCTCTGAGAATATTCCCATAATGATAACTATACACCCTACAGCAGTAAATGGCGTTCCAGAAACAGATGATCTGTGAAGAGAGAGTGGAGCACTCCACACACATCAGAATCAGTCTGGTGATACTCTGATCTTTCAACATGTGCTACATCATTTTCTTTTGCAGCTAAAATGTAATACCATCTGATGCTGTTAACAGTTTCTGAAGTTAAGTTTGTTCTACTAACACAAATAAAATAACTTGCCCATTACCTTTGAAAAACTAGTTTTGCCTCTCTCTTTTATTTCTCTAGCTCCTCTTTGCTCTTTCTGTTTATTAAAATAATATCTGGCTTGATTTTACATTGTTGCATTTTCCTATTAAAAGGGGAAGTGATAAAAATTATACTTTCATGTTACTAGTTTATTTGTCAATTCTGTTTTGGGCAGACTTGCTTACAGAGATACTGGCAGAACTGTGAAAGAAAAATATTTGGCTATTGATTCTATGAAGGAAATGTGATCTTCTGCCATCCTCTGTGAAAATCAATTTATTATTGAGTGTTATTCTGAACAAGGTGTGTCTATATAAACAGGAATAAAAACAATATGTGTAAATAAAACAAAATAGAAGATTAAATGCTTGAGAAACTCTCCCAGTGTAAACGCATATGTTTGTTTGACCGATACATACAGCAGTTTAACAGCATAGGATTAGCATAAAATGTGGCTTTGAATGATACAAGAATGGACTGAAATTTTACCAAAAAAGCACTAGATCATGTTTAAAGTAAAATAAGGGAATATATATTAAAGAACAATGCTAATTCCTTATTCAGAAAGTAACATATTTTGCATGAAGGAATAGTTACAGTATTTTTCGCTCTATAAGACGCACCAGACCACAAGATGCACCTAGTTTTTGGAGAAGGAAAACAAGAAAAAAAATATTATGAATCTCAGAAGTCAGAACAGCAAGAGGGATCGCTGCGCAGTGAAAGCAGCAATCCCTCTTGCTGTTCTGGCTTCTGTGATAGCTGCGCAGCCTGCATTCGCTCCATAAGACGCACACACATTTCCCCTTACTTTTTAGGAGGGAAAAAGTGAGTCTTATAGAGCAAAAAATACGGTAATTGAATCTTTTAAAAATGTATATTAGAGACAATAAAACCTTTGCATGTTGTTTCCAAAACAGTGTAAAGTTGCATTTTAATATAAGTTTAATTTGATTAAGCCAATTGTGAATGTTTGCAGCTTTAATAACTTTTTGTGTACGTAAGATCAATTTTGAAAGTGCACTTTAAAACAAAATTTGCCATCAGCCTTCAGGTTGATGCTCACATTATACTCTTGCAGATGCTTGCAGACGCTGAGGTCCCATGTGTCAGGAAAGACGTCGTTTGCATCATAGCACCATGCAGATCTTATTTGTGTATGGATCTGCACATGGCTGGGATCTCCAGCAGTTGGCAGAGTTATGCAGTTGCACAAGTAATATCTACATGTGACAGGCCTTATAAAAATGACATCATCTGTAAGTTAAGCATTGATTAAGTAAATGAAATGCTTTAGGAGACTTGTGTTTTCAAAACCAGTTTTGCTGTGATAGTGATGCATGCTGCTGCGTCAATAGGTGCAATAGAGGTGACATAATAAGAGTATCAACAAAGTCTTGCGGCACCTGAAAGGCGAGCAAATTTACTGTGATGTAAGCTTGCTCATGGTCAGGAGCCCACTTCACCAGGTGAATGACGTGGTCACCTACGTGATACGTGTGAAACAGAGAATGTGAAACTTGTGAAGGAGGAAGAATGTTGAATCAATGGATAACAAATGAGAATACACCATAAAAGTTATGAATGGGACGCGCCTTTTCCCCGACTTGTACGGAGGATGCACGCACAGGTCACATTTGAACCTCTGCGCTACAAAATATGGTCTGTAAATTCACAGACCTCAACTTCTAATTTTATTGTGAAGGAGCACCAGGAACCAAGACTGCTCTGGAGAATAAAGCAGGCACCAATTTGTAAGAGCTCTTAAGCCACTGGGGAATGAAAACGTGTCCACAGATAGGAGGAGAGTCCCAGCACTATTAGCTCATAACAACTCCTGATTGCAAAAGGAGGAGCAGAGCCTCTCTCTTGGTTCCCAGCTCAACCTTTGATCCCTTCTCTAGGCAACAAGCCACCAGCTCCTACTTGCTGCTCAGGCCTCCTACATTCCTCTAGCCTTGATTTGTCCCTTGCTTCTGCTTCTCTGGACCAAGACGCCTCCAATTGTACTCCAGCCTGGTTCCTGATTTGCTTTTTGCTTCAGTTGCATGCAAACGACTCATTTCCTTCTAGCATTCACCATGATTGGGTCCCCTCCCAGTCTTTTGTCCAAACCACAATCATCACAAACCATTCTAGATTGTTCAGAGTGGCTGGGCCAACCCAGTCGGATGGGCAGCTAATAATAATAATAATAATAATAATAATAATAGTAAAAAAGCAGTGCCTAGATAATGCTTCGGGTGGCCAGTTATTTTTCACCAAAAAAGAGGAAATGCATCACCAACAAGGATGGCAGCAATTTGTAGGTAATTTGCATGAGTTAATGTATATGCATAGATACAAAATAATTGCTATAACTTAAAAAAAAAAAAATGCATCTCACCATAGAGGTGAACAAGACTGTGGCCAGGTGAGCTGTGTGTGTGTCCAGGCTGTTCCCCAGGAAACCCAACCAGATTGGCAGGGTATAAATAAACTTCTTCTTCTTCTTCTTCTTCTTCTTCTTCTTCTTCTTCTTCTTCTTCTTCTTTGTTGATGGGCAACTTCCAGGCTTCCCTAGTCTCCCTTCTTAGGATTATTTTCAAATCACATTTGGGACCAGACCGTCTTCCTCATATAGGTCACCTTCACTGCCCTCTTTAATGCAGGACTATGACCATCCTAATCCTGCTATCGCACTGAGTTTCTCATGTCTTTGATATTGTACACATGCTATCTGTGATGCAGCTGCATGCTGGCAAACAAGCTCGTTTGTGGAGTTTTCAAGAGTGAACTGAATTGACTATGGAATTCAATCCTGTGCGTGTTTACCCAGAAGTAAGACTCACAGAGATTCCATGGGCCTATTTATTTACTTAGAAAGTTTTTCTCTACTTAATATAATCATCATCATCATCATTGCATTGTTTCAACTTTCTGATGTTTGCCCCCTGCCCCCCAGCTCCTTTGGGAGGAAGGGTGGGATAGAAATGTAAGAAATATATAAATAAAGAGCAATATTTGATAACATTTCATTAAAGCAGATAAAGACAAAATGCAACTGAACATCACAAATAGCACAGGGTACAAAATAAAACAAAAATCAAGCGTCCAGAAAGCCAGGGTAAACATATATATATAGAGAGAGAGGTCATTACTGCCTCTGCTTCACAAATTACTCATGGGAGGGCATTTAAATAGATGGGTGCTGTCCACCAAGAAGGCTTGATTCAGTGTTGTCACCTGTGACAATCTGCTGGTGGATCTCCTTGGAAGAGCTTAATGATTAGATTGCTCTCTAGCAGGGGAGATGGTTTACTAGGTCTCCTGATCCCAAGTTGTTTAGGGGTTTTAAATGTCAACAACAAAACTTTGAACTTGAATCAACAGGGAATAGGCAGCCATTGTATTAGCAAGCCCTCCGAAAGTCACTCATGCCATACACTTTAAGCGCATTTAAAGCCCATGGCTTCCCTGAAGGAATCCTGGGAACGATAGTTTACTTCTCGTAGAGTTACATTTCACAGCACGCTTAACCAATTACAGTTCCCAGGATTCTCTGGGGAAAGCCACATGCTTTAAATACTGTATATGGTGTGGATGTTACCCAATGCAAGGGGACCTTAATTTAATGGGAACTGGATCCTTTACACTCCAAGCAAAAGAACCAAAATATTACCACAAAAAGGTGGCTATCAATACCATTCCTAATCTATGGTAATGCAGTTTCCCACAGGTGGGTGAAAAGGCAGGAGTGATACTATGTAATGCTTTTATAATGTGGTATACCCTGGAGTTTTCCATATCAAATATGTAAACCAGTGTAATCCTAATTATGGGTGCACTTTTCTCATGTCCCAATTATTTACAATCTATGATTTGTGGTTATGAAAATAAACAAAAATTGCTTTCCATACAATGTGTGCTTTATTTCATTCAAATATACCTTAATAGGACATAGTCCGAATAGGGGAGTAAGAAAAGCAGAGAGACATTGGCACTTCCTCCTCTAAAAGGGAGAAGTTGCGTCAATGAGATATTTGGGATTGTCCACTCCTTAATGGGCTACTTCCTAAATCTGTCCCATTCAGAAACTCAGATTTTGCCCCCAGAGAAAGCCCAGCTGCTTGCTCTACCACAGACAAATAATCATTCACAACACAGGAGAAACTGAAGTTATTTATTTATGGCCTTTATATACCGTACTGGCCTTTAGTTAAAAAATATCTGAGTGGCTCACAAAAATCAGTCATCATTTAGGGCTGAGGCCTGAGGAAGCAATAATTGAGGGAGCTTTCTACATGACTTATAAAGCCTTAATTCTAAATAAGGATTTTAGGCTGTAATCCTGTACCCACTTACCTGCAAGTAAGCTCCCCTGAAGAAAGAGGGACTTTATTTCTGGGTACGCATGTCTAGGATTCTATTTTTAGCTGCAGAATCAGATTAATGCCCATGAGTTAGTACATAAATTTTGTTAAATAAATAAAATATGTACTGCTTGATTGTAAATAACCTCTAAGCAGTTCACAAGAAAAGCAGTTTATAGGCATTTTACCCTAGTTACATCAAATTTCTACAGGCTACCTGAAGTGTTGGTGCTGAGATGGTGGCTTGTTTTAACCATGGTTGGCCTTTAAATCTAAACTGGGAAACTGTGGCTTAATCCCCTTAGCAATCAGGATATGAAACAAAGATCAGATCCTGGATTCATATCCTAGTTAGTAAGCTGGGACTCAAGCAATTTCCTGGTTTGGATGAAATAGAAATATGTGATTTAAACAAGTCATGGTCTCAGATTTCACCCCCTCAGGGGGAGGAAAGAATACCCAGGGGGTACTATATATAGCTTGTTCTTGGGTTAATCAGCCATGGTTTATAAGTCCAAGGTTATTATGCCTGAACCAGTCTTCTGAGCTGATTTTCTCCTCTAACTTGGAACTTTCCTCAGGCTGAAAGATGCTGAGTTTCCTATGCATTTAATAAATTCCACGCTGTATTGTGCCTATTATTGATTTTATTCTTTTCCTATCTTTTCTGACTGGGTGCCATCATCTTGCTGTATGACCCATCATGACAGAGCCTGAAATTTTGCCTCCCAGCTCACTTTGTACATTTCTTTAGAACACTCCCCCCGCCCCCCGTGTGTATCCTCCAGTTCTTACAAGCTTAGCTTCAGGCACACTTGTAAATACTTTAAACAGTCACTCTTGGGTTTTTTCCTTCCTGTGCATTTCCCAGTAGTCAGAGAAGTCACGTAATAAACCTTGCTGCTGCTGCTTTGTTTATTTCAACCACATTGCCTTCACCCTTAACTTGCCTCAAGCAAATTTGTTCTCTTTTGTAAGTTCTATGAAAATCCCTAGCACATACCTGCCAGAGCAAAAAAATCTATTCGCTATCCAATGAAACAGGGTGCCTTTCTTTTATTTATCATGACTAATGTTAATACTGGGCTTGGAGCAACAGAGGGGAAGGCAGACACAAATTAATACAAACAAGAACAAAGGTGGGAATAGAGCTGTATGTGCCTTGTAAAAAGCAGTCTCATTTCCTCGGTAATCCAGTTTCTAATTCAATGACACAAATAAGCCTCCCACAATTTAAGGAGCACTTGTTTGTAAACTATCTAATGTTCCCTACTCTGCAAACTGCAATAATCTCACCACATGACATAGCAATGCTAGAACTGGACACTGTATTATGAAAAGTGTGTTCCTAAAAAAACATAATCAGTGTTAGAGGGTAAGTAACTGATCTTTTCATTGCTTGTGTCATCCTTACAAATTTGCTGACATGCTCCAGCTATTTCTCTTAGGATATTGGCTACCAAGCAAGAAAAAGTGAAAAGGCCAGAAAACATTGCTTTGGAGAGTTCATGTCTTTGTGAAGATGCTATTCTGCTTAGGCCAACATGGTTAGAACTGAACCAATATAGATTGCATAGTGAATTTATCTGCAACATTATTAGGCATCTCAAAGAGAAAACAACAGGAAATCAGAAATAAATTTTAAAAGTGCATATTCTTCCACTGAATTTAAGAAAACTGTCTGGTGAGTAGTACAACTAAACAATACCCAATGGTTGGATTGAATAAAATGTAAATTCATTTTAAAAAATGACCTTCCATTCAAAATCAAATCTGTCTTTAATTTGAAAATCTAAGAATGTAGGTAGGTATGGTTATAAGATGCACACTGTCCTTTGTATTGCTTCTCAAACCTTGTTCTTATTTTTACAAAATTATGCTTTTCTAATCTGATATCTTGAGGAAAGTTACATTTTAGTCATTAAAGGTGCCTCACACTACTAATATCTATTTCCCCACACTTCTGTCTAACCCTTTTCAACATATCTATTTTTCTAACATGTTTTTTTTATCTAGCCTTTTTCTTGCAAGCTATGTCAGCCAGGAGTCATTTATCCATTTAAAGCAGAGATTGGGAACCTGTGGCCTTCTAGATGTTGTTGGACTCCATCAGCCCAGCCAGTATGCCCAGTGGTGAGAGATGATGGGAGCTGTAGTCTGATCTAAGGCACACTATTTATGTTGTAGTAATAGTGTGAAATCACAGCAGCGCTTCTCCCTACTGTGCTTGCAGGTAGCACAAGAAACCCAGGACCACTCAGGAGGAGCCCATGCCAGTAGCCCAAAGGATGATGCCGAGATGCAGAATAGTAACATTGCGAGCTCCTCCCATGTGGTCTGGAGCTACTTGTGGTAGCATGGTAGCAGTTTACGCAAGAAAAAAACTGCAAGAACAACATGAGTACAGTGGTACTTCGGGTTAAGTACTTAATTCGTTCCAGAGGTCCATTCTTAACCTGAAACTGTTCTTAACCTGAAGCATTACTTTAGCTAATGGGGCCTCCTGCTGCTGCCGCGCCACCGGAGCACGATTTCTGTTCTTATCCTGAAGCAAAGTTCTTGACCTGAAGCACTATTTCTGGGTTAGCGGAGTCTGTAACCTGAAGAGTATGTAACCTGAAGCGTATGTATCCTGAAGTGTATGTAACCCGAGGTACCACTGTATTGAGTCTAACCCAGATATCTGACGGACCCTGTCCTACCACATAGACCTGCCCAGTTGTAAAGATCTGTAGGTGGGGTCCTCCTGGTACTATCACTAACTTCTGAGGCTTACAGGGCGGCAACATATGCAAGGGCCTTTTTAGTGGTGACCCTCAGTGCATGGAAAGCCCTCTTGTCCAATATGCACCTGGCCCTGTCACTGTCCAATTCCAACGACAGGTCAAGAAGCACCTTTTTGCCCAAACCTTTGGATACAGGTGAGTGATATGGAGTACCCACTTCTGTTTTATTGTAAAACTCTTTTAAAATACTGTTTTAAACTTATTTTTAATTACTTAAATTCATAGCTGTCAACTTTTCCCTTTTTTAAAGGGAAATTCCCTTATTCCGAATAGGATTCCACGCAAGAAAAGGGAACCTGCCCTGAGACCTTATAGTGAACAGCAAGCTACAAATTCAAACAAACAAACAACAAGTGTCAAAGTGGATCTAGGATTCCAGAAGTGACAGAGGACATTTTAGCAGCTGCAGAAGAGACTGTTCCCCAAAAATGCCCCATACGACTGCCATGCAGCTTCTCCGTGCATCTTCTGCTTTGTCCACGTGATGATGAGAACAGTGACAAAATTGAAGACGGAATAAACTCGCCTTCTGCTATTGCTGAAAGGTCAAAGCAGTGTAGTAAAACAACAAAATTGTGACCAACCAATCTGAAGTCTCTGCCATCGCCATCACATTGCTCCCAACAAATTTCAACGCAGGACAGATTCACAATAGCTTTTACCCCTACTGCATAGTCTCCTCTTTCCAATGTCAGGAAAACCCAAACATTGTAAGAGTTTTCATGGCAATAATATGACCCCACAGTTCCTGAGCCTCCATACCTTCCTTGTTTGTCCATGTCCTTCCTTCCAATAATATTTAGTCCCTCCAGTTCCTAAGCCCTTTGTGAAATCTTGCATCAGACCTTTGTCTCTCCTTTTTCCAGATTCATGCTGGCCATTCTTTTCCCTCAATTCCCTGTCTCGTGGCCCAGTCTCACATCAGTCAATGACTGCTTACATCAGTCATTGGCTCATAGTCCTCCTCCATGCTTTTTCAACCCTTCTGTCGCATCCCCCACCCCCATCTCACATCATACTTCAGGCAACAGAATACATTTTCTCAAGACAGAAGTTAAATACAATTACAAACCTTGAGATTGAAGGGAAAAATATTCAGAATCCGGTGGAGATTAGAAAGTGCTTTCAGAGATACTTCAAAGAACTCTACACTCAAGGGCCACAGAAAGAGACTGATATAGATCAATTTTTAAGATCTAATGGATTACAAAGAATATCTCAGGAAAATAAGACAATGTTGAACTATAAAATTACAGAACAGGAGATTGAAGGTGCCATTCAGAACATGCAACTGGGCAAATCTCCAGGGCCGGATGGGCTAACCTCCAAGTACTATAAAACTTTGAAAGACTATTTAATTCAACCATTAAAGGAGGTATGTAATGAAATTATGGAGGGGAAGAAGGCGCCGGAGACGTGGAAAGAAGCTTTCATCACACTTATTCCAAAAACAGAATCTGAAAAGACACAATTGAAGAATTACCGTCCCATCTCTCTTTTAAATGTGGATTACAAAATATTTGCAGATATTTTAGCCAATAGATTAAAAAGAGTGTTAACTGAAGTGATACATAAGGATCAGGCAGGCTTTCTACCAGGCAGACATTTGTCTGACAATACAAGGAATATAATTGATATTTTGGAGCTGTTGGAATTGAATATTAATACAAAAGCAGTATTAATTTTTATTGATGCGGAGAAGGCCTTTGATAATATTTCTTGGAATTTTATGAAGAAAAATCTTAAGGGAATGGGAGTGGGGCAGGGGTTTGAAAATGGCATAGACGCAATTTATTCAGAGCAAAAAGCTAAATTGATAGTTAATAATGTGGTGACTGAAGAATTTAAGATAGAAAAAGGAACACGTCAGGGCTGCCCTATCTCTCCATTATTATTCATTTCGGTCCTGGAGGTGCTGCTGAACATGATTAGAAGGGACCGATTGATCAAAGGAATTCAGGTCGGAGCCAAACAATATAAATTGAAGGCCTTTGCAGATGATCTGGTTTTGACATTACAGGAGCCAGAATCTAGTACGAAAAGGGTTTTAGAATTGATTCAAGAGTTTGGTCATGTGGCAGGATTTAAATTAAACAAGTTAAAGACTAAGGTTTTAGAGAAAAACTTAACTCAAATTGAAAAAGAAGGGTTTCAGAATGAGACAGGATTAATTGTGGCTAAGAAAGTGAAATACCTGGGGATTAATATGACTGCAAAAAACTTGAATTTATTTAAAGATAAATATGAAAAATGTTGGTCAGAAGTTAAAAAAGATTTAGAAATTTGGTCAAAATTGAACCTTTCCTTGTTGGGTCGAATTGCAGCTATTAAGATGAATGTATTGCCAAAAATGTTGTTTTTGTTTCAAACTTTGCAGATTGTGGACAAGATGGATTGTTTCAAGAGGTGGCAGAGAGATATCTCTAAATTTGTCTGGCAGGGCAAGAAGCCCAGAATAAAATTTAAAATATTAACCGATGTGAAGGAAAGAGGGGGGTTTGCCCTGCCAGACTTTAAACTTTACTATGAATCAGCGGGTTTCTGCTGGTTGAAGGATTGGCTGCTTCTTGAGAACACAGACATTTTGGACTTGGAAGGTTTTAACAATGTTTTTGGATGGCATGCATATTTGTGGTACGACAAGGTTAAAGTGCATAGAAATTTCAAACTTCATATTGTCAGGAAAGCATTATTTAATGTCTGGACAAGGTACAAAGATTTATTGGAAAATAAGACCCCAAGGTGGTTGTCACCCATGGAGGCAAAGGCTTTGAAAAAACTTAATATGGAGGCCAAATGGCCAAAATATTGGGAGATACTAGAACAGGAAGGAGACAAAATGAAATTGCAGAGTTTTGAGAAAATCAAAGATAAAGTGCGAGATTGGCTTCATTATTATCAAATAAGAGAGGCCTACAATCTGGATAAAAAATTGGGCTTCCAGGTGGAAAAATCGAAACTGGAAATAGAATTGCTAGAACCTAAAACTAAGATTATTTCAAGAATGTATAACTTGCTGTTGAAATGGAATACTCAGGATGAAACAGTTAAATCAGCTATGATTAAAAGGGCACAAGACATTGGTCATAACATTATGTTTGCTGACTGGGAAAAGTTGTGGACCACCGACATGAAGTTTACGGCATGTAATGCCTTAAGAGAAAATATTATGAAAATGATTTATAGGTGGTACATGACCCCAGTCAAGCTTGCAAAAATTTATCACCTGCCTGACAACAAATGTTGGAAATGTAAAGAAACTGAGGGTACATTCTTTCACCTTTGGTGGACGTGCCCGAGGATTAAGGCTTTCTGGGAGATGATATATAATGAACTGAAAAAGGTATTTAAATATACCTTCCCTAAGAAACCAGAGGCCTTTCTCTTGGGCATAGTCGGCCAAATGGTGTTAAAGAAAGACAGAACGTTTTTTATGTATGCGACAACAGCAGCAAGAATACTCATCGCAAAGTATTGGAAGACACAAGATTTGCCCACTCTGGAAGAATGGCAGATGCAAGTAATAGACTACATGGAATTGGCAGAAATGACCGGCAGAGTCCGTGACCTGGGAGAAGAAGTGGTGGAAGAGGATTGGAAGAAGTTTAAGAACTATCTGCAGAAACACTGTAAAGTGTATGAATGTTAAAATGATGTTGGATATGAAACAACACGGCATCAGTGGTACAGTGTTAAAAAATATGTAAAAAAAAAGTAACAGAAAAAGGGTGAAAAAACAAGGTTATATTATGTCAAAGTAATTAATATGGTAAAGGTGTTTAATTATAAGGAAGAAAGATTAGAGACATAATAGAAGTGATTACAATAACCAGAAATAAGTTTTGAAGAAGCGTAAGGAGTTGCTGTACCAAATTGGTCAAAGGGGAATACAAAAAAGGGAGGCGGGAGGAGGTCAAGAAACGAAGTTTTGTAAACATGAGTCTGAAAACTAGAGTTTTTGTTTTTAAATTTTTATTTTTTCATGTCTTTTTTCTGTCTTATTGGATGTATTGTTTTTGTTGTTTTATGCTTTTTGTTTTTGGAAAAATAAATATTTTTTTTTTAAAAAAACAGAATACATTTTCTCACCTTTCTTAAGCCCCAAGATTTCCCATTCTTATTAACCACTCCTTTCAATACCTAGGTTAATTTGCTTGCCTGTCTTTTCAGTGGCCACTGCCTCCTCTACTTACTCTTCCCTCCGGTTTCTGACTCACAGCCCTAGGCTACTCTGCACTCCCTCAATGAACTCCATGTCTGGGTTCCTTAAGCCTGGAATCCTCCTCTCCTTGGATCTCTTCCACAACACTTCCTTCCCCTGGGGCCTATGATCTTTTTCACATGAACAGCTCACAGTTTCATTCCCTTAGCCACTATAATGCTTATGAACATTCCATGTTGTCGCAGCAGGATATGCAGATGAGCATACGTTTTATTCATCACTGAGTTACACAAACCTCAACCAGGGGCCAGGATTCATGGAAACATGACTCTCCTGGGCGGACTTGCTCCCAGCTTCACAGAAAAGGACAAGAAAAGGAGGGGAGAGGGAGAGCACATAGGGAGACAAGTGGAAGAGAGATGGTAAATATGCTAGGCAGGGGAGGACAAAGGGATACTAGGTGAGGTAAGAAGAGGGGACCAAGCACAAGACAAGGCAAAGCAGGTTCCATGGTTTGGGAAGCTCTCAGCTTCCCTGATGTCCTCAGCTCCCTGGTGGACACTTCTCCTAGCTTCCCTGGAGAGGTCTAATCCTCCCACACTGTCCAGAGGGAGGTGACCAAAGACAGCAGCTACTGCTCCTTGCAGCTACCTCCACAGCTCGCTGACCTGAGCAGGTAAGAAGCATCTGGTGCTACCTTCACTTTTTCTGTCTGAGTGTTCTTCAATCATGGGTCTCCAAATGTTGTTAGACTGCAGTTCCCATCATCCCCGACCACTCGCCAAGCTGGCTGGACATGATAGGAATTCTAGTCCAACACCTGGAGACCCAAGGTTGAGGAGCATTGTGCTAGATGGCATGGCCCCTGGAAGTGGTGAAACAGGCCTAGCCTTCCCAGAGGGAGCCTATGAAGCTGCTCCTTGAGGATACCTAACAGTAGAGATGCTAGAAGCAAAGCCCCATCCTCTGTGCTGCCCAGAGGGAGATGGTGATGAAGTGGAGGCAACGGCTGCTCTTAACCTCCATCACTTGCCCAAAGATCAGTCTCACCTTGCCTACTCACTCCTTCTAAGCAGCAGTGCCCAGCCTATTTCCTATTGCTACCGACTGCAGACAGAAAAGCAGCAGCATCAACCACTTCTTTGGACAGTTGCCTGCTTCCCTGCATGGGTGTTAGGAGCTATTGCTGCCACTGTGACATGCAGGTTTCACACTTCTCTGGGGATCCCCCTGACAGTGGTGGTGGCGGCTTGTCAGGGGTGGGTACCAGCGGACCTTTCCAAAGTACTGGTGCCTAAAGTATTCACCAATACCAGCCTCTGCTGCCAGCCATTGAACAGGATATGAATGGGGTGTGTGTGACAAAATAAAAATAATAAGGGTATAAAAAAGGTAATGGTACCCTTGACCATTAGATCCAGTCGTGACCGACTCTGGGGTTGTGGCGCTCATCTCGCTTTATTGGCCGAGGGAGCTGGCTTACAGCTTCCAGGTCATGTGGCCAGCATGACTAAGCCGCTTCTGGGCAAACCAGAGCAGCGCACAGAAACGCCGTTTACCTTCCCACTGGAGCGGTACCAATTTATCTACTTGCACTCTGATGTGCTTTCAAACTGTATAGTTTTCAGCTTTGTTCCATCCATTAGATTTCTGCAAGAAAGAATAGTGGAGCTGCTTGATGGCCAATGCCCTGCCCCTTATCAATGGGCACTTGCCACCATGGCTATGTTCTACCTCCACTATCAGGGAAATTACGTGTCTCAAGACTAGTTACGGGGAACTGTGAGTGGGCACAGAGTGCTGTTCAGCTCAGGTCCAGCTTGCAGGGTTTGTACAGGCACCTGTTTGGCCACTGTGAGAACAGGATGCTGAGACCTTAGAGTGAAGTGTGGGTAAATAATGATCCAGCAGGCTGCCAGTTCCAGTTCCGCAGCTTGCTGACAGCTCTACCTTCGGCTTCTTCCCAGCATCCATCATCAGCACTCTGGGTCGCGCAGCCCGCAGGATGAACGGAACCGGAATCCCGCGCGCGGCCAACCTCCCTCGCCACCGCCGTCCCAGGCTCTGGGGTTGATTGATTGATTGATTGATTGATTAAAGGAGGGGGAGTGGGCAAAACCCTGAGCTTGGGTTGGATGCTCCTGGGGTGACGTCACGCCCTCGCACTTCCAATCACTCCCAGCCTTCGTTTCCCTACGGCCTCCCTTTCCTTTGCCCAATCGGAAGCCGGCATTTCCCCCGCTCTCTCTCTCTCTCTCTCTCTCTCTCTCCCCCCTCCCCTTTCCCACTTCTCCCTCAGCGTCTGAAGTCATCGGAATGAGCAGGAACTCGCTCCAGACTGCCCCGACTACTTGCCCCGCCCACGCCAGTCAGCTGCTGCTGCTGCTACTGCGCGCGCCCGGCCTGCCCGTGCGCGAGCGCGCAGCCCGCGAGAACTCCTGCCCTGCCGCTTCTCTTTCCTCTTCCCGCCTCTCAGGTTCTGTTCCTCTCTCCCCCCCGCCCCTCTCTGCGAGGGCGCTCGAGCGTCGCCGCTCCAAGCGGGAAAGAAGAAAGTTACTCAGCGGGGAGGGGGGGGGGAGCGAGGGGGCGGGGCCACCGCCTGGTGCTGGTGGTGGTGGGCGGGGGAAGGAGCCCTGCCTGCGGCATAGTCTGCTCGCCTGCCGGACGGAGGAGCCCGCGCTCGGGATGGGGAGAAGCGACTGGCGTGGCGGCGGCGTCGCACCGGAGGAGGTGAGGTCCCTCAGGGGACGCGGCGGCGGTGTTGCTGAGGTGGCCGTGGAGTGGGGCTCCCATGAGGGGGAAGCGGCGCCTCGGACGCGGGGAGAGAGAGAGCGAGTGAGGAGCGCCGGCCGAAGAGGCACAACTAGGGAGGAGGAGGAGGAGGGGAAGGGAAGCGAGGTGGCCAACGGCTGGCCTTTCGAAAAGCCGGTCGGTTGAGCACTGGGAGGGGGGGCGGTGGGGAGCGGGGCCCTTGGCCAGCTTCTCTCCCTTCCACGTCCACACCCCCCCTCACCCTCCTCCCTCCAGCCTGGAACTTCCTGGCACGGAAAGTTTTTCCTCCGGCGGCAGGTGCCTGAGGCGGCGGCGGGTGTGAGCTGAGTTTGCCCCTTCACGGGCCAGCTCGTTGCTGCCTCTTCGGATTTGGCCCAGCATGTCTGGTGGTCGAGCTGGTCGGCTTCTCGTGCGGGGGGGACGGGACCCCAGACACGACACGCCTCTGCTGCCACCACCACCCCTCGCATTCTCACGCATCCCTCCAGGGCCCTTCGCGGGGTGGGCGGGGGATGGTGGACGGTAGGGTCTCCTTGGTGAAAAGCCTTTCTTTCTCGTCCACCATCGCCTTTAAAACAACAAGAAGAACCTGTTCATCTCCTCCCCGCTGTATATTTTTCCTTCTGTTTGTCGAGCCCTTCGAGCGGTTTTTTTAACCCTTTAAAAAATAATAATAAAACTCTCTTCCTCCTTGTTTACTACTTCACGCTTTCTGCTCCAGCCGTATCTGTTTATTGGCTGTTGAAATTGCTGGGCTTATGACAACTCTCCGCCCATACCTTGCTCTTTAATCCGGAGCCTTCCTTAAGTGTTTACATGCTGCCGCTCACCCACAGCGTGTGGTACGGTTTCTGTTTTTTCCCCCTCTCCTCTCCTCCCAAAAACCCCCTCCATGGTTAATTTCAGCAGATATTATTACATCGAATGCAGAAGCAAGTAATCAGCATGCTTGTGACTGGAAAGCGTGTTTAGGGCGAGGAATGCTCCGGGGTTGAGAGACTGGTCTACGCACTGGGCCATTGTTTTGACTGCCGTTGCATCAGACAAGGTTTTGCTAAATTTAACCTTTCCAGATCATTGAAACCTGTGTGAATAGGATCTGCATAGTATCCAGTACAGTATCTGATTTCCCATTCTTGGGTATGTGTTAGTCAGTTTCCAGCAGATTTTTGACCCTGTTTTAATCCTGTGTCTTCTCTAATTTGAGTTTGTTGATCTTCTTGCATGAAAAAGACCCGCAAATGACATGCTATATTCTTTTTAAAAATATTTTTGTGCTTTGCATAAAATACTTGGGATACCCTAATTCTGAGTATTTATGTTCATGAACATGCTACATCAATGAAACTTCATTTTGTTAATGTGGCTAGCTTCAAAAGTGTTAACATAAGTGTTAATTTTTAACCTGGATGTTACACACATGCTCAGTGATTGGCATTAAGTAAGGAAACGGCTCTTGAAGTTTATAGGCAGTTTATGTGTGGCTTGCTGTACTGCTTATGAAATGAAAGGGTGACATAACTATTAGGTATTTACAGTTTTCTTCACTGAGCAGTAGAACTGATACTTTGTTTTCTGTGAAGTTTTTCAGATACCATATTCATGCTTTTGTGAAAGAGCCACCCAGGGAACTTTGGTAATAACACAGTATTTGGATAAATAAATACTTGCAGTATGCATTGAATGGATAGTGCAGTATTAGCTTGTTTGTTGGGTGGGATATATTTCTTGCCCAAAGCCACACTTCATAGAAGCAAGTAGTGCAGCACAGGTGGCTGCAGTGGGGGTGGGGAGAATTAACAGAAATTGGAGCCCTTCACCCTTGAGTGAACAGAAGTACCTTTCTGAAAAGAGGTCCAATTGAGCACAGTAGTATTTGCTCCTCCGAGCTTCAATACCCAATGTGTTAATTCTTTTAATGCAGTACAGGTAATAAAGGTAAAGGACCCCTGGACAGTTAAGTCCAGTCGAATTCGACTGTGGGGTGCGGCACTCGTCTTTGCTTGCAAGCTGAGGGAGACAGCATTTCTCAAGAAACCCATTGAAAAATCAAATAGTAAAAAAATATTGTAGCAATTGTCTTAAGTGACTATAATTCATACTTTGAACTGAATAAAGCAGATCAGATTGCAGTATTTGCCAGTAATATTAAACGGCTATAAATCTTTGAAGCGTTTCAAACTAGATTCAAAACATCAGATTCAGGCATTGTTTCAGTAATCTGTCAAATGCCTTGCAGAGTAAGAAATGGAAACTCTCAAGCCATAGTTATTTGATGTTTTCAAAACTTTCCCGTTTATTTATTTTTGTAAATATTTCCACCTTCCTGAAAACTGACTTCATGTATTCAGGACATGGTTCCACCCTTGCACATTGTATGAAAAGATTATTACTGGAATCTTGATGTTAAATTCACAAGTCTCGTGACATAGAAGTTCTTTATAAGTCTTTAGTTTGCCAGCACATGCATAGGCAAACTCGGCCCTCCAGATGTTTTTGGGACTACAACTCTCATCATCCCTGACCACTGGTCCTGTTAGCTAGGGATGATGGGAGTTGTAGTCCTAAAACATATAGAGGGCTGAGTTTGCTTATGCCTGTGCTAGGTGAATGGACTTATAGTGTTATAGTATACCATTTTGCAATATGAAACTATGAAATACTCTTCCCAAGGAAACTTTTCAGAATGGAAATATGAGCATATTGAGGAAGCAGTGTAGAACTTGCTTTTATTTCTGGCTTTCTGGAGTGTAGAGGGTTGAAATTTTAAAATGGGTAAAAGTATTTTAATTTTTTTGCCTTTTAGGTATAACATAGGACCTTCAGCTATAAAACGAAATAACTCTAGATCATTAGTTGCAAGAGGGATGCACTACCACTAGTTTAGCACAGTCATGCAAAACTGAATATTTAAACAATGTGCACCACTCAAAAAAGTATATTTTCTGTGGGGGGGGGGGAGAAGCTCATTCCATTTGCATAAGGGACTGTTTATCCAGGAGGGGGAAGAACTAAAATCATACCCCCCCACAAAGGTTCAAACAAGAGTAGAATTCCACTAAAGGTAGATTGTTGGGGGGTCAGAAGCAATTTCTGAGTATGTATTTATTTAAAATCACAATTGTCTCCGAGCGGTGCGGATCAGATTGAATACAATAAAGATTAAATCAGTTAAACAATAAAATAAGAAATTACTTAAAATACCTGCTGGAATAAGAACATATTCAGTAGATGTTTCAGGTTCAACAGGAAGGGCCCTGTCTTATCCTAGGTCCTATGAAATCTAAAGGGTTTTGGGAAAGAGATAGCTCTCCTTCAAACTAAAAAGTGCACTATGTCAATAAATATATTTATTAAATATGGTCATATTTTAACTTCATTAAATGGAAGTTGCTATACTTTTTATTGTTCTTGCTGGGAGAAGTGAGTCAGACAATGCTGCATGTTGTGGCTGCTTTATCATGGAAGAATAGTGGTGGTAATGGCTGATACAGTGGGGATGATGTCAGGAACTCTGTTTAAATCAGCAGGTATTACAAATGGCCTGCCACTGTTAGCTAAGTACATAAGACCTGTACTGGATCAGACCAAAGGCCTATCTAGTCTGGCATCCTATTTTCCAAAGTCGTCATCCTGGAGTTTCCTGAAAGTGCACAAAAAGGGCATGATAACAACAGTTCTCCCACAGCCAAAGTGTGTGGCCACTGATCATGGATATTTATGGTTGATAAACAAACTGTTGATAAACAAACCTTCCATTAATGTGTCTAAGCAAGTGACTATCATTTATATTTTGTGGCAGGAAATTCCATAAGTTTATGCATCATGTGTGAAGTAGTACTTCCTTTTGACTATTGTGAATCTACCGTATTTAATTTGCCTGAGTGTCAATAGTATGAGAAAAGGAGAAGCATTTCTCTGCTTTCTCTACAACATTCTTAACTTCTATCATGATGTTCCCTCTTCTGAACTAAAAAGCCCCAGCCTTTCGGTTGTTAGGGAAAGTATCTCAGCCCCTTGATCATTGGAGTTGCTAACTTTCACAGCTCTGATACCCTTTTTGACATGGGGATTCTGGGTGTTAAAAAGCCACTTGCAGTTTCTGTTCATAGGACAAATTATTCTGGACTTATGCTGAATGTTGCACATGGGTTAATATTCCTTACAGCTTTGTGTTGATAAACGTATCTCGTATTTGCTACCACTCCTAACAAAATACTGTTAGTCAGCCAAAAAGAAAGTTCTTTTGAGACTAGCCTGCATACATTTGTCAGCATTTTTGTAATAATTATTGGTTCTCTGAGAACAGACAGTGTTTTGTCTTTAGACCACCCATGGTGCCTAGCATCAAATGATGAAATGAATATTTTCATGTTTGTTTTCTCTAATTTTGGTTAATACCATAAACATATTATTTCAATAACCTCACACACAAAGAAAAAATGTCAGTCTGTTGTTTGAATCTGGGTCTAGAAGCACAAAAAATGTGGAGCGGTTCAGAAAATGTCTAAGAGGTTGGATAGGGAGATAAACCTAATGTGTTACTCACATAAGGTGGATTTAGTGTTTGGAAATATATTGAAATGCTGGGCTTCTACCAAGTTGCTTCGGATGTTTCATTCATGTGACATTTTGGGTATGTAGATGTATTCCAATTTATGTGGAAATGTATATAAGCTCTTGTTTTGAGCATACCTTAGCTGTTAAAATTTAGTGCTAGTACCTCTGGAACTGAAATAACAAGTTGCTACAAGAAGTGCAGTTTAAATGATACCATTGCATGAGTACAAAGAGTTCTGTACAACTGGTGGAAAAATACATAAAATGTTGGCTTGGTTCAAAGTAACGTTATTCTCTTTTTGTACAACCTTTATCTGTAGTTGTACTCATTCAGTACTACAAATATCTTTTCTCAGAAGTCAACTATCTAATGTTTTTATTTTGTCTTCTGGATTTACACATTACCTGTGTATCCTTTTGATTGTATTGTAGCTCTAAAAAGACAGCTAACTGAGCAGCACTGAGTAACTGTCAGAATAATATTAATAGTAATCCAGTCGGGATATTTCAAGAGCATGGATGATCATGGGCAGACCATCCCCATCCAAGAGCAGTCATAGCTGCTGAACCAGCTAAAGCTGGAAAAAGGCCACCTGGGCCTCAAATGACAGAGCTTGATCAAGGGACATTGCTACACAATACATCTGCTTTGTTGAGTACAGCTTCATTTAGAACAGTCTGCACTCCCAGAGTCTGAACACAAGAACACTGGTGCATGTGACCTCAGACTTACTGGGATTTAGCTTCAGTTTCTTGATCCTCATCCAGCCCAATACCGTCCAAATATTGGTCAGTCTCAGTAGAGCTAAGTAGAGCTAAATATTATTAGTTTATTGATGGTGCCTCACCCAAATTCTCCTAATGCCACCACCCAGTCAGTGGCTTCATATAGATCAGAGATGGGAACCTGTGGTCCTCTAGATATTGGACTCCAGCTCCCATCAATCCCAGCCAGCATGGCAAGTGGTCAGAGATGATGGGAGTTGTAATCCAGCAATATTTTGAGGGCCACAGATTCTCCATCTCTAATATAGATGTTAAAAAGATTGATAGAATAGAACATTGTGGGATCCCACAGCACAACTGGCATGGGGGTTGAGCAGCCCCCCCATGCCATCTTCTGAAGCTAACCCTGTAGATAGGTTGGAGCCACCCTATATCTATGCCTTCTGCCCCCAATCCACGAAGCCTGTGTTACTGCATTTTATTTTATTAAAGGTCACTGTAGGAGCAAGGAGGAGACGAGCAGGGTTGCATTCCAACTCCTGGCAGTGATCATTAGGGCAACTAAAGCTGTTTCAGTATAAAACCAAACCTAGGCACAGAATGAAATGGGTCTAGGTAATGAGTTTCATCCAAAAGCACATTGAGTTGGCTGCCAACAGGTATTTGTGCCCCAAGGGCTTCATATGTTATGCTATCAATATATAGAAACCAAGAATTGGAAAAGAAAGCTAACAGCTGGATCTTAAGATAAGTTAATTCAAGGGTCCATAGAAAGAAAGCTTTCTGTTCCATTATCATAACTACATTCCCCACATTGAGACCCATGTTGGGCGAATGATTCCTACACTGCAGGGGGTTGGACTAGATAACCCTTCCCATTCTACTTTTCTATGATTGAGTTCAACATGGTCAGCTTATGAAATGCCTTGATTAGCTAACACACTCTTTTTGTAGTGGTTGACAGTAGTTAAATATGAGGTGATGATTTTAGGAAGTTTTTAAATCAGTTGGTAGATGTATTATACTTGGTAGATGCTTTATACCAAGGTTCCATTGGCAAATGTTTAGGTGAAATGCATGTTGCATCATCTGTATGTTCTTCTGACAGATTCCTGGGATCACTCATTTCAAATGCTGAAATGGTCTTGAAAATTGAAGTTATTAAATCCACTTACTATCTCTCTCTTCAGCTCTTACAACCCATCTCTTCATCCCAACTAAATAGCTGGAATAGAGAGAAGCCCTGTGTATCCATCTATGTTCTGTCTTTGCTGCTGTCAGCTGTGTACTTCAACTCTTTTGCTAATTTCAGATTCCCTCTCCCTTTCTCCTTACAGATTTTGAAAGAAGACAGATACACAGTGGAATTACTTTTGCAAACCACAGGAAGAAATGTGATTTATTTCTTAAAACGAAGAGAAAGAATCAACCTGCGAAAAGACTGATTATAGCTAAAACTAGCTAAGAATTCCTGGGTGTTTTTTTTTTCAATATAAAGCTGCCATAGTATTTAAGAATTATCTTCCAAAGAGTCATTTGCACTAACATTAAAGAAGAAGAAAAGGTGAAATGCTATAAAGATTGTCCATAAGTATTTGTATGGCTTATCATCATAATATTACATGATCTGCTCATCAGAACAAAGTTTTTCACATTTTATTTTATCTCTATTTTTTAAAATAAAAAGAGCAGATGTGATATTGACTTAATGCAATCTGAAGACTTGGACTTCTGAACAGAATGCCGTAACTTAAAGGCAATTGTCAGGACTAGGTTTGCTTTGCTTGGAATCCTTCAGTCTTATTTTATAAACATTGTTTCCTAAATAATGGCATGGGTAAAGTTCTTGAGGAAACCTGGAGGAAACCTTGGGAAAGTATATCAACCTGGAAGTGTGATGTCTTTGGCGCCTACCAAGGGCTTGCTAAATGAACCAGGACAAAACAGTTGCTTTCTTAATAGTGCTGTACAGGTAAGGAACTCCTCATATTTAATGCAATAAAACACAGCTCAAAGACCTATTTAGTCCAGCATCGTATTTCACGTAGTGTCCAATCAGATGAAGCCTACAAGCTTCATAAGTTATATTGAAAGCTGGCTATTAATATCTTTAAAATGCACCCCCCCCCCCCCGCCATTCACTATGTATCTTCCAAGATTGTACATGGTGACAAGAATGAGAAGGAGCAACAGCCTCCATTTTCCTTGCCTTGCCTTTTGTACAGTTTGGTTCCAGAAGGAGGGGATGCAAGTGAATTGGCAATAGTGACTGTGGTGAGGAGGTGAGTCCACAAGAACCCAACAGCCAGCAGCAAATTGAAGTCTACTGTATATAATTTATAGACTCTTGAAACCAATGTTTCTATGAAGCATATATATGCTAATCTTACCGTTCCTAACCTTGAGTCTCCCAATGTATTTGCTAAGCAATTCAGGCCAACAAATATCTTTCATGTAATTTGAAACTTTTTAAAAAAACACCCACAAGGCTAGCAGATGACCACAGTGGCTTCCCATTATTGAGCTGGTGTATTTTCCAGAAAGGGCTGCCATTTTCCCTTGTATGGTGGCTAGCATGTCTGATAATTGCTGCTTGTTTGTATGAACAGGCTCTTATTCTACTTATGCTGAATTTGTAGGACTTCATAATATTGTGGTCATTTGTATTCCATAGAAAATACATGTTAAGCTGCAACTGAATTTTACCTTAGTTGTGCTAAATTACATTTTGCTTTAGTATGCACATATTATCAATGTTTGTCATTTAATCATTTTTGGTAGAAGACATGGAAATGCCGTTTACCTTCTCACCACAGCGGTACCTATTTGTGTACTTGCACTGGTGTGGTTTTGAACTGCTAGGTTGGCAGAAGCTGGGGACAGAGCAACGGGAGCTTACCCACATGTATTTAAACAAATTTGACACTGTGTTTTCATTGGTTGATGAAGTAGTGGTTATCTTCCTTGGCCAAGAGGTTCCACTTAATCAAAGTAGGACTGCAGACTTGAATACATCACTCATAATTGGAAAACTTTCCCTTTAATTGATCAGCATTTCAACATGGGTGTTATCAAGCTTTGCTTAAGTAGGAAGAAAATAATTCCTTTGAAAAGCCTTTAATAGGTTTCTTTTACTAACCTACTAAGGCCACACACACAGTTACAAAAGATTCAAGAATATGTGAACATAAATTACCATCAGAAGTAAATTGAGAGCATTTTAGAATGCACATTAAATGAAGTTAAAGGATAACTTGTAACTGATGTGTTTGGAGTGAATATGCACTGCTATATATGCATTTAAATAGGGCCATGCTGGCATTAGGTTTCTTCATAGTCCTACTTTAAACGTCTTTGCACTTTGACATTGTATCCCTTCTTTCTAGTATTTGTTCAAAAAGAGTAAGATAGGATAGAAGGATTTGGGATTTGTTCATGGAGAGAATTACATGTGCAGACAAAGCTTGATTTGATGTTTTCAGCAGTTAGAATTGCTGTATTAGAGACAAACCACTGTTTAAATTGAACCATAGCTGGTCATCTCAGCCACTGAAAACAGCTCTGTGTGTGATAACCATTGAGCTATCATGGGGGAAAGTAGCTACAGTATTTCAGTGAAAATTCTAATACTTCTTAGTTTTTGATCTTCCAATTTTTCTCCCTTCTAACATGTAGTAGTTTGAATTTGCATATGCATAACTTAATTTTTTTTCAGTGAATCTAATGGCACAACTAAAAGGATCCTATTTCTAAACCAGAGATGATGAGCCTACAACTCCCAGCATCTCTTGGCAGCATGATCAGTGGTCATGAATGATGGGAATTGTAGTCCAGCAACATCTGGAGGACTACAGGTTCTCCCCATCCCTGCTCTGAACCATCATTCATTTTACCGTCCCACATACAAAGATCACAGGCTGGTTTACAAAAATACATACTGTAATAACAAACAAAAACAATACCATACTCCCCACAGTTTAAAAGGCCATAGATTGTTTAATTAGCCAAAGACCTGGGAGAAGAGCAATGTTTTGCCTTATGCCTAAAGATATGTAATGAAGGTGCCAGGTGAAATTCCCTGGGGAGAGCATTCCACAAGAGGGGAGTCACCGCAGAAAAGGCCCATTCTTGTGTTGCAGCCCTCTGAACCTCTCACAGAGGAAGCAGATAAAGAAGGGACTCAGATGACGATCGCAGGATCTGGGGTCTAGTACTCCATGTTGCCATAGTGTATCAGTACTGTAATGAAAGATCAGTTTATTGTAGGCCTTCAACTATATATGTGGACAAATATGTTATTGAAGAAATTGAAGCTTTTATTTTCTGCCGCCTCATCTTAGGTTTTATGGCAACTTGACATATTTCGGCGAAGTTTAAGAGGTCTATCAGGACATGTTTGTCAGGGTGATGCCTGCATATTCTGTGCTTTAAAGGTAAGTTTAGAATCACAGTATCCAGTTCATAAAAGAGATTTTGAAATTCTTATTCAAGGGAAACATGATTCAAAACATGTTTTTGTAAAGGAGCATTTGTTAACAGCTATAATTGCTGCCACTTAAGTATTTTGTATACTGTTGTAATTACAGCAATGGAATATGGATTAGAAAACTGGGAAAGAGAGGACAGAGGAGTCTCTTTAAATCCCTAATAGCACATCCTTGAGAGGGAGAGCAGTGACTACTAGAAATCTGAGCATGAACACGTCTTTGAGGATATACTGAAATATTGTGTTGCCGGTCCCACTTGTCATTGTTGCATGGAACTTGCATGCTCAGTATACCAGCTGCTGGGGAGCAACTGTGGAATTGGGTTAATGTCCTCATGCACTGCATTTGGGTTTTCTGGAGATTACTGATTAGACATAGAGGGAAGCAGGTTGTTAGATTAGATTGAAGTTTCTGATTCAGAGGGTGCTTACATTCCCTTCACCAGTGCAAGGGTTTCTACCGCCCTAGGGCAATGTCTCATTGCAAATCCCATTTATTTTCTTCAAGGTGTAGTTGTGCAGAAAATGGGAAACATGGCCCAATAGAGAGGGCAGGTAATAAGTTTTTTCTCTACTAGAAGAAGACGTATTTGGTATTGCACTGTGTTCAATACATCAGACTTCACTGAATTGTCTCCTAGATGAAGAAACCATTGGAGTATGCTAGCCTATTTAAAAACCGGCTATTTAGAAGTATTAATTAATGGTACTGTTGACTTTCAGACTATATTTGCACAGTTCCAGCACAGTCGAGAAAAAGCACTCCCATCAAATAATATGAGGCATGCCTTGGCTGAAAGCTTTAAAGATGAACAGCGATTTCAACTTGGTTTCATGGATGATGCAGCAGAATGTTTTGTAAGAGCTTGATATTATGCTTTTGTTTAAAATTTGTCTTTGATACTTTGTGGCAGTGATGTGGTTAGTTTGGATACAAGAGCCATGTTCACATCTCTCACTGAAGCTTCTTAACCTTTAGGTTTTTGGTGTCACTGGGGTTTAGGATGAGAATAAATTAAAAGGAATCTAAATATTTCGGACACTAAAGTTCTATAGCCTTTTTTAAAAAGGCGGACTTGAGAAGAATAATTATGGTATATATTTAATACAATTATTGTTGGAGACATTGTTTACTGTCCATTACCTGGAGTTAAGTGGAACTGTAATTCATAACAAGTGAAGAAACAATGTGCCTTGTGCTTTGCTTCACCATCATGAGGGTATATGGGAGGGTTCTGGACCTTCAGCATGGGAGTCTGGCATAGAATTATAGGGAGTCTGAATGGTGGGAACGCAGAATATAAATCTATTAAATGAATCAATGCATTCCTTTGTTTAGGAAAACATCCTTGAGAGAATTCACTATCACATAGTGCCAAGCAGTGAAACAGATATGTGTACGTCTAAATCCTGCATTTCCCATCAGAAGTTTGCTATGACATTATATGAACAGGTAAGATTTGTTTTTGTTGTTGAATTTAGTGCTCTTAAAGTTTCCAAAGTTACAAAAATTAAAACTTTTTTTATTTGTAGTGTGTATGTCGCAGTTGTGGGGCATCTTCAGATCCTTTGCCTTTCACAGAATTTGTGCGTTACATTTCAACAACAGCTCTATGGTAAGAGGCCTTGTTTTCTCCTTTATTCTACCCCAGACCTCTTTCATTTTGTTCTTTTTATTTCCAGATTCTCATAGTATCAGAACTGGGAATTCCAAGGAATAGTGGAGAATAGAATGGAGGTGGATGTGTTCAATACCCTGTTGATAAACTGAATAATGCTTTAAAAATTCACTAACTCCCAGGGATACACATTTTTTTACAGATTTCCATAACACCTGTTACGTGAGGATCAAACATGTATGTAGCTAGCCTTCCTAGGACACTGCTACAGATACAGGCTATATGGTGTTTTAACTTCAATAGACATTAATATTATTCCTTTTTCCTGTGTTGTACCAAAAGTTAAATCACTGTTTATTTATTTATTTATTTGAAATATCCTAAATACATCATAACACAATAAAACAGAGAAACAAGAGAGATGACTGTTCTGCAAGAGTTAAGGATTCAATGACATTTGAGGAAGCAGTGGAATTGGGTCATGTTTGAAAATACACATATTCAACATATCTTACATCTACCCTTCCTCTGCAGTAACATTTCACACCATCTATCTGATTCTGGCTCATTCTAATAAAACATAGTTCTTAACCTAGTTTGGACATAGCAACAGATTATAAGTTTAAATCAGGTAGCAGGTGCTTTTGATCTCTTCCTTCTGGCACTTGCTAGAGGAGGAGAGGGGAAGCAGCATGCTTGACCACAAGACTTCTGCAGGGAAGTTCATGTAGCCCTAAACTATGGCTCAGTGTTCTGTAGGAACCAGGCCATTGAATCAGCTCTTGTCTTTCACCCTCAAGAGCAGGGCATCAATTTGGACTGATAGGAATTGAATCCCACTGGGAAGACAGGAAGCAAGATTGGAATTGACCTATGTTCCATGGCAGGAGCTACTTAAAGACACGACTGTTTCCTTAACTCCTGCTAGGAGTTTAACTTAACTCCTGCTAGGTTCCCCCCCCCTTCTTTTAAATTAACACTAGGGACAGTTTATTTGCCTTTCTCTCACCCAGTCTCATACCTTGCTGAGTAAAGCAGGATCGGGAGGTGAGTGCCCTGGACGGTTTTAGCACTTGGTGAGCAGGCAACAAAGGAACCCCCTCTCTTGGGACCAAATGTTCAATTTCAGTCCTGGCTCTTGCCCTACCAGGTAGAGTAACTTCCAGTCAGTTTAGGCTGTAGTTCTGCTTCTATGTAGAATGGAGGCAAGAAGCTATCAAAATATTTTTAACCAGGGGAATATTACAAAACATATGATTATGTTTTTAAAGCATAATCTTTTATCCATACACTTCATCACATTTATGAGTTTTTAGACTATGTCATAAATGGCCCCTTCCAGAAATAAAATGGCTGGTTTACAGTGATGTATACCAATACTGAATGCATAACATACGGATTTAAACTATTTATTAATGAGTCCATAACCTGCAGTGTATTTGAGTTGTCTTACTCTGGTATTACTCTGGAATGCATTTCTAAAATATTATTGATTTTTGAAATCCTTCAAAAGAAATTAGGGTGCAAAATAGTAATGGTTATATAATTCCCTTATTCCTTTTCAGACATAGTACCTCTGTCTGATTCTTCATTCTCTGCATAGATTAAGATTTTAGAGTTCTAAAACACCCATATTTGTTGTATAGTACATGGGCCAAATAGCGGAAAATAGCTGTTTGCTACTATAGTATTATATGCTAAGTTTAAAATTTACTTCTTCTTTTCTGCAGCAATGAAGTAGATAGAATGTTGGAAAGACATGAGCGGCTCAAGCCTGAAATGTTTGCAGAACTGCTTCAGACTGCAAATACTACTGATGACTTCAGGAGCTGTCCTGTGAGTAAACAAAAAATGTTTCTGTTTGAGCTAAATTCATAAAAGTGATGAAGCTGAACATTCCATAACTGGAAAGGGAATTTGGTCTGTTTCTTTCTCATTGATTTATTTTTAATTTAGACTAACATTGTAAAACTGCCTTGGATTACCACATTCTGAAGCCTTCTTTAGATGTTAAAAAACATGTGCTGATAATCCCATGAAGGAGGAGAATGGGAACGCACACATTTGCCCTCCACTTGTGCAGATTCTTCCCAAAGGTTCTCTTTGGGTTGGGGGCATGTCTGCAGCAGCTCACTGCACCAAACACACGTAGCCTGCTTGGAGTTCCATCTCACAGGGACACCCCACATGCATTCAGTAGGCCACCCTGCTGCATACATGCTCTTAATCCACAAGCAGTTTTTGAGATTGGTCACCATGAGCACATACTGCCATGCTCTTCTCTTTCATGGGGTTACTGCCATGTGTCTATGAATACCTAAAGAAGGCTTGAGTGTAGGAGGCAAATAGGGCATGGACAAGGTCCTCAGGAAGATAGGAAACTGCCTCTTGGATGTGTGAATGAGGACCACCGCTTATTTTCCTCTGGCTCTCAAATGAAGCAAGTCGCTTTGGACATCTATTTTTTAAAATTGGTGTACCTTATTTGGTTCTATATATGGGGCAGGACAGTGTGCTTATTGTTTAGTTGTGCACACGGCTAAATTAATTTATATTCATAAAATTTATTACTCTGCATACACTCAAACTTAAAAGTATAGGAATAGTCATTTCAGATAATTTGACCTGAAAATAACTGTTGTGATTTAGACCTTTCAGATGTAAATTATGTGGTAGTAAAGGGCTTAAGAAGTCAGAGTAAAATATAGTGCTTTATAAAACACAGTGCCATGACTTACTAAACAAAAATAATATTTTGCCTTCAATTACTTCCCTCATTCTGTCAGTATCTAGATGTGTTGCAGAAATATCCAAGTCTGTCAAATAGCAGTGATCTGAGGACTAAATAACAGTAATCTATCTCTCTGTCTTCAGAAATCTATTGTAGAAAGTAGTAGTAAGAAACTCAGCTGAATAGAGCATAATTACGATTAGTTTGGTGTTTATTTTAGATCTAAATAATAAGTTGCTAAAGTAACATGCCGTTAAGTAATTGTGAGACATATATTGTAACATTTATTCTGAATTCAATGTGAAATAGATAAATCCTGAGGATTTAAACTAATTAGTTTTTATCTTTTCTCCTTTTTCTAGAGTAACTGTGGCCAAAAAATAAAAATCCGACGTGTTCTCATGAATTGTCCTGAAATTGTCACAATTGGCTTAGTCTGGGATTCAGAACATTCTGACCTAACAGAAGATGTCATCCGGAATTTGGCAACACAACTTTATCTTCCAGGGGTATTTGAGCAACAGCATTTAATATAATTGTTTTGGGTCATCCTCACCAAAGAGGTGCTCATTCATTCCTATCTCATAGTGCCATCCTATGCATATCTACTCAGAAGCCCCACTGAGTTCAGTGAGACTTTATCTTAGGTAAATGTGCATAGGATTGCAAGATGAAAGGAGGAAAAGTCTCTTTTAAAAAATACCTTAACATTTGAAATGTCTTCTTTTCAGTTACCATAAAATGCTGCAGTACAGCTACAGAAATTACGTTGCTTTAAACTATTTTAGAGTTTTCACCCACTATTCTATTACAATTTTTTAAAACATTTATTTTGAAAAATTCATTGGTGGTGGTTAGTAAGGTCTCTAGGTGGCATGCAGTAAAATAAATGTATGAAATTCTGTAAAATAAAGCTGCAGAAACAGCAATTATAAAGGTTCTATAAATCCAGCAGAACAATCAAAACTTTAATCAGGACTAGCTTACATTACACTATGACATGGCCAGGCATATAAAAAAGGTTGTATGCAACTAACTTTTACTCAGAGTAGACAAAACTTAACTTAGATCCATTAATTTTGGTGGTTCTACTCTGAATAATAGTTAGCTGAATGTAGCACAAGATGTTTGTCTAGTGTCAAAATAACATCATAGTTGACTCTTGGTAAGCCTGTCCGGGGAGGGTATTTCACAGAAAGTGTGTTTAACAGTAGTACCTGATCTCCTTGGTCACCAACTAACAAAAGATAAAGCAAATAATAATGTTTCATTTCATCAGGGAACAAGCTCACTTAAAAGCCCTGGAAAATAATGTGCTCATCTGGCACCAAAAGGAAGTGCCAAGTGGATTCCACAATCAGGGCATTGGCTGGTTAATTGTCAATAGACTTTAAATATTTTGATTAATAAGGCACTCCCAATTAAATGGACAGCATATCTTTGTTAAGTCCCTAATACTTTTCATTACATGTAATGCTATATCTATTTGTAAATTTTGTTTTGTATTGACAGTATTGTATTGTGTGGACAAATAGTCATTTCTGTTGACAAAGATGTCACCTTACAAGATGGTGCATGCTTATTTGTAAATGTGTGCAAGTAAACAAGTTTTTAAAATTTAAGGTATTTATACCTCTACAAAACAAAACAAAACTTCAGCGCAGTGGGTTATAGTATAGCTAAACTAGTATAAATAACTTTTTAAAAACAGTAACAATTCAATAAAAAACCCCAACAATTCTTAATCTTTTTCAGTTCTCTGACTAAAGACTCCAGGACACAAACAAATTTTAGAGCAGTTTAAAGAGATGGGAAATCCTGATTCAGAACAAAAAATTTGACTAAATCATTTTTGAGATTGCCTGAAGGAGTTTGCCCTGTTGTGGTCTAGTCATGCTGTAATTAGGAACATGTCATCAATAGCAACTACATACACAGTTATGTGTAGTAAATTACAATGCTGGGAAAGGTGACTAATTATCATATAACGACCAATTCTTGACATCAATGATTTTGTCTACAGTTTGTTTCTATACTGCTAACTGAAGTAATGAGCTATATCCCATTTTTCAGCTTGGTTACATAGTTTTCATGCTTTTTAGCTCTGCCATACTTTTTGACTGATGAATCATTTTTGCAGCTGTTTTACAGAGTTACAGATGAAAATGCCAAAAATAGTGAGCTTTATCTTGTGGGGATGATTTGCTACGCAAGCAAACATTATTGTGCCTTTGCCTTTCATACCAAGAGTTGCAAATGGGTGCTGTTTGATGATGCAAATGTGAAAGAGGTAAGTTTAGCTGTTCTGATTTGGTATCTTTCTACATAACTGCCTAGATGTGTTCAAAAGTAAAATGCAATACTTATATGTAGTTCTGACAAGGTGGCACTTAAAGGAAAGGAAATTTGTTACTCCACTAAGTTTTCACTGTTAGAAAAGAGATCAAACACTGACATGAAAGTAGCTCTTTTCTCTTAAGAAGTCAGAATAATCTCTCTGAGAAGTTGTCAACTGAATATAGATTATATCTATTTTATCATCATTGAATTATAACTATTACTTAACTAAATTGAATTACTTATATATCTCATGAAAACATAACTTTTTAGGTTGGAACAAAATGGAAAGATGTGGTGTCCAAATGCATTCGGTGTCACTATCAGCCATTGCTGCTGTTTTATGCAAATCCAGATGGTACACCTGTATCAACAGAAGATGCACCAAGGCAGACAATTCACTGGTCTCATTATAAAGCCTGTGCAGGAAATGGAGAAGAACTTGGTAATACACTTGGCTCTTTTTTCATATTATTAAAAAATAATTTACCAAGTGCTTAACTGTGTACACAGTCTACATATACATGATCTATTGGTGTATCCTGAGTTAGTAGCTGGAAAGAAGGAAGCAGACAGTCCTCTACTCTAGCCTTGGGTAGTATGAACTAGCCATTGTATATGCTGAGTTTCCTATTCCTCATGATCTACATTTAATGTCAGTTGCTGTGCAGTGAAACTGACTACTTGATGGTTCTCATGAGACAATCTGAGAGTGGGAAACATCATGGAAATTAGTATCCCTGTGGTGAAAGTAGTTAGATAAGTTCTTAATGTGTCAGGGAAGCTGGGGGCGGTGGGTGTGGAGGAGATTGAAGGGTCTGGGTACTATTAATGTTTCAGC
This sequence comes from Podarcis cretensis, assembly GCF_951804945.1. Taxonomy (NCBI): domain Eukaryota; kingdom Metazoa; phylum Chordata; class Lepidosauria; order Squamata; family Lacertidae; genus Podarcis; species Podarcis cretensis. The sequence goes on from NC_137178.1 coordinate 29,276,978, forward strand.
TGAGGCAATATAATGGACCTACCTCCCATATTAAGGAGGAATGGGCTTAGAACAGTTGCAGTGTTTCTGTTGGAGCAAGCTAGCATAGGAAGGAGGCCCTTTGGAAATATAGTTTGAAATATTAGGTGTTTTAGTTTTTCAGTGTGGGGAGTTCAATTAGTATTGTAGGTTTTTTTGGTTTTCTGCATTCAGCATCTAGCTATAGAACTGTTTGAATGTTATCACATTCATGCTGACATTTTTTTCCACTGTACTACATGGACTTCAGTCTGGTAAGAAAAGTAAGGGCTTAACTACCAGTGACATTAATGACATATTTCAACAAACTGCCATTTAATCTGACTGCTTTTCATTTGAAGAGAAAGCGAGTGCATAGTGTGATCCAGAATATACTTCCAAATCAGACCAGGGAACCATGCTACCTGAGAGGTGGGCGTTGCTGAAGATTGTTCCCTCATGGGAACAATTTCTGACTGAAAGTGTTGCTTACCGTAAACAGCATTGTCAGGAGCAAATAGCATCAGGTAGAAAGTGATTTTCAGCAGAAAACCTGTTTGGTACTCCTGTGAGAAAAGGCAGTCAGGTTTACGTATGCTCACTTAAGCACATGCTTGATGACACATACAGAGCTTAGGCCTTAATTCTAGTGCTAGAAATGATTGTTGGCTTTTTTAGCCTCAAATATATTAACATTGTTTAACATTCCTTTCCCTAGGATTTGAAAAGTCTACTTTTTCTAAGTCAGATCGTCCGAAAGAGAATGGGCTTGGAGAATCAGTTACTCAGAAGAACACTAAAAAATATCAGCCAGATGACTCAACTTTTAGTCGAAACCATGTTCAGTCTGGTGGTGTCAGAGGATCAGGTATATATCTTAAACATTATAGTAATGTTAACTTACAGTGCTTATTATGCACTGGTTTTGTTGAATTGAATGTGTAATAGTTTTAGTGGGTAACACATTTGAACCGAACAGTAATGTAACATTACATTATTTAAGATATATCATTTTGGCTGTTTTGAAATTTCTGACCATTAGGGCCTCCCCGTAGAATGTTTTGGCTTACATATACGCAGCATCTACAGCTATTTATACTTATAGTGTTTGTCTGGTCTGCTGGTAGCATGCTGAAATCTGCCATATTGGTCTGGTGGCTCTGAGATAGATGGTTTTGTCTCATGGCAGGGGGTGGACTATTTGGCCTTTTGGTTGTTTCTATGACTGTGAACCTTCAATGCATATTCATTTCTATTTTTTCAGCTAAATTAGGGCATAATGAACATAGGGAAAAGGCAAAGGATCTTTCCAGAGAGTGCGCTCAGAAGGTAGCCGAGATGAAAAACTTCTCATCCTCCCTACGAAAAGACACTGACAGAGGATCAAAGAGAGAATCTGGAAAACAGAGAGGTAACAGAACCTACTTTGAGGAGAGCACTTCCAATGACTAAATTTCACCTACTATAATTAAATAATCCCCTGTCTTAAAAGTGCTATTTATTGTTTGCTCTGAAATTTAATTGTATTAACAAGAATAATAAATTGCCCTTAAAGCTTAAAAGAGGTTGCTTTAATGCGATAGAATATTTTAAAATGTGATGTTGTGGTGTTTTCCCCCCATAGATCTATCTGGAGAGGTCCGCACCAATTTTAAGCCAGGATCGCCACCTTCTGGGAATGGATTTAAGCAGCATTCTAATGAACGTGTGTATGGCAGTCAGGGAAAAGGACCTTACAGACATGAAAAAATACATAACCAAATCAGACCCACTGCACAAGTGTTGGGCTCAAACAAAACAGATGGCTTTTCTGATGGAGAGAAGATGAGCCGTGTAAAGACTGATAGCACCACTGGTTACGATACAGACAGTAGCCAAGACTCCAAAGACAAGGGAAGCATCAGTAGCAGCAAAAGTCGAAGCAGAGGTTGGAAGCCAATGAGAGAGACGCTAAATGTGGATAGCATCTTTAGTGAATCTGAGAAAAAAGAACACAGTTCAAAGCCCAAATTAAATGCAAGCAATAAACCTAAACATGAAAAGGAGCAGAGTTCAAACAACTGGCCGAAAGAAACTCGAAGTCAAAAAGGCTTGATGACTATCTATGAAGATGAAGCAAAACAGAAAGGGAGCCGGAGTTCGTTGGATTCAGAAGGGAAAGGAAATGCAGAAAAAAGTGTAGGATTTACAGAGAGGAAAACTCATACTGATAGTTGGCAGATACAAAGGACTGAATCTGGTTATGAAAGCAGTGATCATATAAGCAATGCATCTGCTAATCTGGATTCACCTGTCATTGAAGGAACCAGCCCAGTAGATACTACCACAGTTAAGGAATCTGTTTCCTGCAGGTAATAAACATGAAAGTTGTCTTGTGAAAGTATGTGTAATTAGGAGTGGGGATCCAGTTTGGATGAAGCCTGAATCCATAACCAAAGCAGACTGCTTTGGAGTGATTTGGACATTGTCTGAGACAAAACAGAGCTTCTCTGAAGCAACTCAGAACTTTGGACTGCTACTCAAACCTTGGGTCTGCCTTTAAGATTTGCAGGCTGGAAAGGGAATTTAGTGTTTGAGTTCAGTTTCATTAAGCTGCTACTCAGCACAGATACTGTTATCTACATTTGTGAGAATGAGAACTCATCTGTCCTTACTGCATTGTATTTGTAGTAATTCATATTTGACATTGATTGAGCTACTTGTGCTGGCAAATACTTGAAAGATGCACAAGCAAAAATAGATTTATTTTTCCATTAAAGCTGAGGCAGAATATGGCAGAAGGGTATGTATGCAGAATAAGAAGTCTGTGACCTTGTAAAGTTCTCTGCTTGTATTTTCCGATATACCTTCTGCTTGGTCAGGCACATTATAATGGTGCTTCTGCATTGGCTGTGCATATGCTATTGAAAGGTGGACAAAGTGTGACAAAATATAATCTCTTGCAAGATTGGAAGGTGGGAGAGAGGGAGAAATTTGGATTAAAAGATATTTCCAAATAAGTCGTCTTGTACAGTGGAGTTCTATTTTGAATTTTGAACTTCTGATGTTGTAAATATCAGTAAATATTTCTGTGAAATATTCTTTGATACTTTAGGTTTAATGAAATCTTGGCAGAATCTGAATCTTACGGTTTTTACTTAATCTTTTTTCACAGTGACCAGTTAATCAGATATTCTGGGTGTATCTTGCAGTCTACCTCCCAGCTGAACAAAAACTCTTCAGATGGTAAGAACTCAGTTGTTCTCAGTTTAAGTGTATTCAACTCTTAAAGGTTTCTAAGTTTATAAAACAAATTTATCTAACACTAAAAAATTAAGTTTCTATCTCATCACATTGTGCTTTGTTGCTCCCTAATTTCTTATATCACTGTCCACCTTAGTCATTTGTATTCTGAACTGTTTTCTGAAAAAAGAGCTCACTACTTTGATGGAGAGGCAGTCCAAGAAAGCTTTAAAAGTGTTCCTGCTATGTAACAATTCTCCAAATAAGTTCTATAATTACAAAAGTCAGAATTCCTTCTATTACTGTTAAACTATTTGTGCTTCATTGATAATGGTGAAACCTCTGCTATGTGAGCCTAACATCTGCCATATTTAGTTTGACTAGAACCTAGAGCCAAAATTCCTACCGGACTGTCTCTGGTTTTAACCATGCATGGATCTTCATGTCAGCAGAAGAGAAAAATAACACATCTATTTTTAAATTAGCTGGAATTCTGAAGGCACAAGCCTCTGGGTGTCAGTGAGCAGCTTTGATTGAACACTTGCCATAGTGATATTATATAGGAGTCCTCTCTTGTAAGCATTTGCTGCCATCTTACGTACAGTACAGGCAACTGCATAGTAACAAAGAGCAATCTAGTAAAGTAACTCTGAAACTTCAAAAGATTTTGCATGGACAACTTAACCATTTATGTTTGTAGCGAATTTGTCAGCAGTGCATTATTGGAAGCTTAAATATATTCATATGGAAATCTATGTAGAAAATGTTTTCAAAACATTATGCTTCAGGATGACTTAATTGTATTTGGCACCTTAATAATTTGTTCAGGTGTATCTATCTTTGGTACCGGTACAGCATTATACTTGACTGCCCAAAAAAACTGGTAACATGCCTCTCTCTGTTAACTTACTTGTGAATACATCAAATCTTAAAATAAGGTTGTCAGTATGGCTTCTATATTCTACTGGTAAGTTTTATATCTTGTAAATTCCTAAGTGTATTGCAGATTTATTTATAAAAGTATTTGTATCTCACACCTTCAAACCAAACCTTGTCCCGAGGGTAGCTAATGCTCAAAATAAGAACAATGGTTAAAAAGCAGAAAAAAGCAAATGATCAGCAAGAAAATTATGTACTTCTATAAAACATATATTCAAATCATGTTGTGTTCGCCTGCTGCCTGAAAGTATACAGTGCACCAATATCAAAGGGCAGATGTCCAGTTACAGATGATAGATTTTTTTATGCATTGATGGCAACTGCAAGCTCCTACTTTAATATCTCCAGCTGAAATATTAGACTGCCGTCCTTTTCAGGCATTATGGTAGAAGGGGGGCATTAAGGTTGATTCTCCTTGTACTTAAAAAGAATCCTAGGCATACCTCATGCTTTATTTACGTTTACCATGGGATTTCAAGTGGGATTTTTTTATTTTAGAAAGCAAATGTTAAGTTCACAAGATTTTTTGCTCATTACTGGTATTGCTGATATTTCCTGTGCATATTTAAAAAAAAATACATCATAATGTGCTTAAGGTAAACAACAACACTGTTTTGCAGCCTTGAAGAAAGACCAGGTTAATACTCATATGAACTATAGATCTCATAACCTACCTTCAACATCTCATCTGCATATGCAAAGGTAACCTTTATGCAATTATGTAGTCTAAAGCAGCTATTGTAGAAAAAAAAAACAAGTTTATTTTTTTGTAAAAAATGTTTTAAATTTGCATTTAGAACTTTCACATTTTTAAAAGAATTTTTGCTGATATCCAAGATCCTCAATTCTACAAATTGGCAGTGTTCTCACATAACACCAAATCATAAAATGTGCTTTGGTAAGTCATACTGTGCATGAGCTACATGCTTGTGTACACAGTCCAAGCTCTCCGACTTCAATCCACCCCTCACAGTGACTATGTCAGCCTAAACCATGGCTTGATGACCTTGCAGTCATGGTTTGTTAAGGCAAAACAAACCACAGTCCGGGATTTGGACATCCCACTAACCTAGTTGTCATGGTTTGCTTACCCACACATCTGAAAGAAGGTGAAGTGGGAGTACTTGGGCTGTGTGCACAGGATGGCTTAGCATTGCGGTGCCAACACAGCCATAGTATAGCAACTATTGGGTTTTCAGGTTTGTTAGTTATTTTGGCCAGTTGTTGAAGGCTTAGCCTAATCCCTGAACATTGCCTTGAAATTGCATTTTTGAGATTTCAGAGCATAAAGAACAATGCAAGATTGTTTTAAGAGGCCCTGTCGCTCCTTCAGATGTCATGACCAAAAGTCAGAGATGATAATAGTTCCAGTCCAACAACAACTGGAACACCCATCCCTGTTTGAAAATCTTAAAGACAATCTTGCACCATTGTTCTTTTGTAAATGTGTAGGTTAAATTAGTGTAAGGGGTACTGTGTGGAACTGCCTTTAAGATCTCTTTCCTTTTCTAATGCCAATCTAGTAATATGCTGTGATAATTAGTTTAAGCTTTGCTCTGTGTGCCTGCTTTAAAATGTAGTAGGTGGCAACCCAGATAAAGCTTTGTGATTCTCAGGGTTTGGAACTGCCTTCCTGAGAAATTGCATGTGGCGTCCTTTCTTTGTGATGCCAGGTAAAATCAGTATTGTTCTGATGAGCATTTGAGGAAGGTGTTTTGTTAATCCTTTTTATTTCTGTGTTTTAACTTGAATTCTGTTATCTTCAGGTGATACCTGTAGCTGTTAACTGGTGTTGGTCACTTCAGATGCATAGAAAACAGTGCAATAAAAATAGTTTACTTTTTTTCCCCGAGATCCTGAAAAACAACTGGATGTTGAATTATTTGAAAATTAGCAAAATGTCTATGGTCATGATGTGGTGGTGTGAAGACCATATAATGCAAAATACTGCGCTCTCCACAGCTTCCCTGTTGGGGAGGATCAGGCCACTCACCATCAGTAGTGTAGGGCAAGATTTGCCCTTTCTCTACAGTATTCTCCTGAGATGTAGTGTGTTGTGACAATTTTTCATATGTTTGATAAGAAAGAGGGCTGAATTGGGATAGGGCTTCTTAAATACACACTCTGCCCTAATGACTCAGCCATGAATAATCAACCATACTGATAACTATATAGTCCTGCCTCTTAATCAGCAGTCCATTCTGAATGCTGGGTAGTGTTGAAACTGGCTTAGCCTAACCTTCAAAATATGCAGCTCAACCAGAATAATTGAAATAACATGAAACTTCTTTTGTTGACTTCAACTAGAATTGGATTGCAGTTTTAAGTGTTCAGTGGTTTTCATTCTTTAATGCTTTGTTTTCTAGGACTGACATACCTGATGGCAATAAGAAGCTTTTTCCTTCGTTAACACTACAGACCGCTTTAAAAGACCACTCTGAGAGAGAAATGAAGAACAATGCACTTAGTGAGCAAAGCTCTGCACAGTGGCCTACTGAAGAGATACTTGATGAAACAAACATAGCAGTACACAGTGCTGATAATTCAGCTTCTTACAATGGCGAAAACTTAACAATGTCTGAAAAGGTTCAGAACAGTGAGTCTTTCTCTTCCCATTTGCAGTTGCCTCATACAAGGACAGTTAGACCCAGGCCAGCGCTTGCATTTTTCTTACAACAGAATATATCCAAACCTTCCTATACTGAATCTGCTGCACCTGCTGAACATAAACTTCATTTGTATAGTAGTAGGACTGATGATGACACACAAGAAGCGATTTACCAAAATCTTCCTCCTCCTTTACCACCAAAGAAATATGCTCTCACTGGTTTGCATGGATTAGAATATGAATCTGCTGTGGATTTAAAACCAACAGAAGTATCGGGCACAAATCCTTCCAGTGTTGAAAGGCATGTTGCAAGAGTAACTTCAAAGACTGTACCTGAAGCAAGTCCATTTACACATGAAGAAAGACTTAAATCATTTCACGGGAATGAGTCTTCCAAGATGAATTTTCCATCAAGTTTATCAGTAAACGATCTGCAGGCTGTATCCAATAATCCTATACATAAGGGAGCTTGCCTCACAGGACAAGGTGCTAGCTCCCTGGATGCAAATGCCAATGATATTGTATCTCTTACTACTTATTTTTCAGTTGACAACTGTATGACTGATACATACAGGATGAAATACCACCAGAGACCCAAGCTGTATTTTGCAGACACTGGCGTGTTAAACAAAGAGACACCTTTGCCACCAAGTGGAATACAGATGAACACTTCATACCACAGTAATTCTGAATCAAATTATCCTACAACTGATCAGAGACATAAACCCAGCATTGGAAATATATATTGCAATAGGTAGAATATGCAACCATTGAGCATAAATGCTTGGCGCCCCAACATGTTGCAATGTTTAGGTTTCTGTACCTCACTTATACTTCATTTAGAAGTTACAGCTATTGAATGATGGTTTTGCACATGCATGCGTGTTTAAGAGAGATACAAAGACTTTTGGACCTGTTACTTTTGTGCTTTAACAAGATTTGCACTCATTATAGGCTAATGCATAATTATTCAGCCAGCATTGTTACACTTTTAAAATTAGAATCTACAAGAAATCCCCTTTAAACTGGCATTCATTTGATAAATAGGAATAGTTTGCTTTTTGCAACTAATGAATGCTGTACCTTTTTAATATGACTTGGACTAACTAGTAGAAAGGGACGCAGGTGGCGCTGTGGGTTAAAGCCTCAGCGCCTAGGGCTTGCCGATCGAAAGGTCGGCGGTTCGAATCCCTGCGGCGGGGTGCGCTCCCGCTGCTCGGTCCCAGCGCCTGCCAACCTAGCAGTTCGAAAGCACCTCCGGGTGCAAGTAGATAAATAGGGACCGCTTACCAGCGGGAAGGTAAACGGCGTTTCCGTGTGCGGCTCTGGCTCTGGCTCTGGCCAGAGCAGCGATGTCACGCTGGCCACGTGACCCGGAAGTGTCTCCGGACAGCGCTGGCCCCTGGCCTCTTAAGTGAGATGGGCGCACAACCCCAGAGTCTGTCAAGACTGGCCCGTACGGGCAGGGGTACCTTTACCTTTTAACTAGTAGAAATCATTATGAAATACCTCCTTTGGGTTCCGATCTCACAGGTGTTTAATATTAGTTACTCATCTCTATTTCAGGGCACTTTCTTTATATTACATAATGGAAATCATGCATCTTTTAATCACCAACCACCATTTTATCAGTCATAGAAAGATGGGATGCTGCCTTACACCAAGTCAGATCATTGGTCCATCTAGCTCAGTAGTGTCTGCACTGACTGTCAGGGGCTCACCATGGTTTTAGACCGGGATTTCCCCCAGCCCTACCTGGGGATTGAACCTGAGACCTTTTGCGTGCAAAGCATGTGCTCTATCACTGAGCCAAGGCCCTTCTCCAGGCAGGAAATGCTTATGCATAATTGTTCAAGATCTCTAATGTAGAATAGCCTTTCATGGTTTTAGAATGGTAGGTTGTGGGTAGGGAAGTCCATCCCATGATGGTTACTGTTCTGGCTTAATGAATTATGGCTACAGTGTTGTATTATTTATTTGGTGTTTATACTTACAAACTTCACCAAAGGATACATGCAGTAACAAAGAAGTACAGTCTCCTAGGGGTTTCTGTCACCTTGGGTTTCAATTGGAATATTTTGCTCCCTGGTTATGTAAAGTTTTCACAATAAGGAATGATTTGTGTGTTTGTATGGGAGGTTTATTTTACCATGGAGGCACTTTCAGACCAGCTCATGTTAAAACTGAAGTGATAGACTTTTGGGAACTGTACTACCTCAATATGGCATATTAATTCTGTCCCACTGACAGAGGAAGAAGTGTGCGGAGGGAGCGTACCACCCCCGGCAGCACGATCCTGGTGGGGTGCCCTTGTGGCTGCCCCCCCACCGCCCGCGCTGGGCGCCACACCCCTACAGGTGGCACGCCCTGCCCCCAGGACGCACGCCCTGTCTGCTTTCCACCCCTCGGTGCCGGAGCATGAAGCTCCGCCACTGGTCTGTCCTTAGTGTACATAAACCAAGGGAATTTCATTAGTTCAGGGGTAGCCAATGTATGGGTTGCATGCTGCATCTGACCTTTACCCCCAGGCCTACATAGCTTTGTGATATCAATATTTAGCTACCTGCCTGTAGATTGATCATTTCCAGGATAAGAACCTTTGCAGGCTGTATGTGGTTATAGGTGTAAGGAGGTGAGCTTTTCTATGGAGACAGACCCTTGTTAAGGAGTTCTGAGCAAACAGAGAATAAGTATTTTTGAAGATGCTTTATAAAGTACTGGCCCGACCTAAGACTCTTACCTGGAATCCCTTGCAAGATTGTGAAAAGTGCATTTAATGGGAGTGTTGTCTTGACTTTCCCTTTATATTCAGGTACTGTTAACTAAAAAGTTACAGTAGTTCTAATACTACTGTCGCCTTGCCACATTGGTAAGATTTTTTTTTGCTGTTGTAGGTTTTTCTTGCTGTTGTAGGCTTTAAAACTATTTTAGTTTAGACTGCAATCTTACAAATGCTGGAGGATATCCTGATATCAGAACTATGCACAGAATGGTACATATAATCTGAAAAATTATGCAGAAAGTATGTTGAGTTCCTTGAGTCAATTATTTCCGTTGCCCTGGATATCTTGTAACAAAGTCAGTCCATCAGATGTTTAGTATTTGAAATGATGCCTTAATAAGTGACTTTGAGTTTAATATATAAAATAGTAGCTAGAATTTTAAATAGCAATAGCTGGTGTTCCACACAGCCTACTTTAAATATTGCAAATTCTGCATAGCAGTTGGATGTACTAGGGGTTGGTTGGGACTGTCTTTGTGCTGCAGGAAAGATTTTCATATCATGAATTGTATAAATATATTTTTATATTGAAACTTGCTCTGGAAAACATTATTTATATATCTCTGCATGTATGGAACATACTGTTTGGCTTTCCAAACATTTTATTTAAAACTACAAGCAGGGGGCACAAAACAAAATATTCCTCAGGAGCTATCATGGAATCAGTCAGATCTTTGAGGAGGGGAAATGTTATGGCAAGACTGTGGGTTGCATCCTGCAAAGTGATCCTGTTTGTGAAAGGACTTCCACTTGTATTATGGAGCTTCCCCTCCCTCTCTCAGCTGCCCCCTAAATATGTTCTGGGGGTTCCTCAACTGTCTCAAGATGCTTAAGCATAAGTCCTTGCATGGACAGGACAACTTTACTGGATAAAACCCTTTAATTCACTTTTTATAAGTGTTTTGAATAAATAAGGCCTTCAAGATGATTGCTGGGAGAGAAAACGTAAATGCCTTTTAGCTTTAATCGTAGTGATAGTTAATATATTTTTCAAACACTCCATAATGCTTGCACTGTACTTGGATTAAATCCAGAATATGTTTGTGCTTTTAACCAAATTGTGACAATCATAGCATAGCTGCCCAAGACTTTGGGTCTATTCAAGACATTGCTTTGTTTGAGGACTTGCATGCTTCATCATTGTTGGCATAAAGTAATGTCTGCATTGTGAGATTTCACATTTATTTGAATCTGGGATCTTCAGTCATGCCTAGTCTAGATTTGAAGGCCATGTAATATCTGAACAGACCTCTTATGTTTACGTTAAGTGTCTTAACCATAAACATAACCTAAGATTTGTTGCTTACCAGTATGCACCAGGCCAAATATCCTTCAACAGTTGCTCCACATCTTCTTGCCTCCTTTGCTGCTTCTATCAGTAGTGCTGCTGCAAGCTTGTAGATATAACACACACTTACAACTGCAAGTGAAACCAAACCTTTCCCCCTTCATTTAGGACAGAAGGAATTTCATCTAAAAGCAGTCGTGTAAAGTTCCTGTTTCTAATATAGTACTTGAGGGTTTTTAAAATAAGTAAATTTCTCTCTCATTCCTTATACACAAATAACATGCGATGTTGTTGAACAGCCTTCAGGGGCAGAAGTGGCATTGTGACAAGTACTGGAATCTTAAGTGTACAGTTGAAAGCTCTTACTGAAATGTATTTGAATTTGCAGTATTTATGTAAAGACTAACAAATGTGAATGACCTACTGTAAGAGCGTTACTACATTTTAAAAATGTGCATAGCAAAGTGTCACTTTACAAACAAGAAATGTTAATTTGTAAATTTGTTTCTAACGTGCTTGTGGGCACAGTCAACAAATGTATTCTGTTTGTAAGAAAGTTGAGTAGCGTCATACTTTCTGAAGTGTACATGTCCTTTAAAGAAACTTAGATGTTTCTTCGTTTTCAGTCTTTGTAGACAAACTTTTGTACAGATCTGTGGCTACCAGATAATGCTTCTGTCATAACAGATGGTCAATTTTAACTGACCGTGCACTCTTAGTAGATGAATATTTGCTAGCAAATGTGCATACATTGATTTTTGACTTCTCCAGGGTGCCTATTTTTATAATTGTTCCCTTCAGATTATAGATTTGTATGACTTTTGTAATGTTAAATGCATTTAACATGTCTTGTAAAAATATTTTCATTGTCTAGAAAATTTTAATCCAAAATTGCATTTTTCTGCCCATTCAACTGTCAGATAAAAATGGAGTTACCCTACAGAGTGTTTATCTACTTCACTTGTATGTGTGTTTGTTCCTAGCAAGGTTTGCGTTTTACTATTGATAAATGTTATTTTCAAGAAAAGGGATATAATGTTGCTTACCACTGAAAGACTTCTCACACTGGGATTGTTAACCTTTGTGTCAAATGAGCAAGCTAGCTGGTAGAAAATCGGTTTTCGTGACTTCCTTCTGCTCTATTGCATTTTTCATTGCATCTAAGAATTAACCTTGTGAGGCTTGTGTTCCTGTAAACAGGTGGCTAACCTGTGGTCCTCCAGCTGCTGCTGGGAATTGGGAATTTAACAAAATCTGGAAGGGTGCAGCTGCCTGTGCTGTACAAAGGCTGAAATGAAAGGAATTCCTTGATGTGAAACATATTTGACATGGGTCAAGTTCAGGATTAAGTCCATTTAGTGTGGTCTCCTCTTTGTTAAGGCTGCAGCTCTGTACACACTTAAGTGGAACAAGAGCTGTGGGGCTATAACCAGACTAGCATAAAAGTGATTGATCTTTTAAATACCAATTTTCTTATGTGCTCTAGTTTCAGATTTTCAATACATACAGTCGTACCTTGGTTTTGTAATAGCTTAGTTCCCAAATGTTTTGGCTCCCGAACGCTGCAAACTTGGAAGTGACTGTTCTGGTTTGCGAACTATTTTTGGAAGCCTAACGGACTTACAGAATGGATTCGACTGCATAAGCATATACTGTAACTACCATGCACAGTGATACTGGGGCCCACATTGGTGGCAGCAATGTTAGTTCATACCCTGTTCATATTGTATGGCAAGGGAGACACACCTTCATTCCCTGCCCACCCCTCCATTTTTGAATGGTTTTTTTCTTCTCAACCACTCCTTTCATAGCATAGAATCTTAGGAGTTGGGAGGGGACCCAAGGGTCATCTAATCCAACCCCCCCTGTAAAGCAGGAATCTCAGCTAATGTATCCATGACAGATGGCCATCCAACCTGTTAAAAAACCTCTAATGAAACAGAGTCCACCTCCACTACCTCTTGTGGGAGTCTCTTCCACTGCTGAACAGCTCTTACTGTCAGAAAGTTTTTCTGAATGTTCAGCCGGAATCTCGTTTCTTGCGACTTGAAGCCATTGATTCGAGACCTACCCTCCAGAGCAGGAGAAAACAAGATTGCTCCCTCTTCCATGTGACAGCTCTTAGGCAACGCTGAGAACAAAGTGTTTTTAAAGAGAAACTGCTCAGTGTGTGATAAGAGGCTAGGAAGGCACTGTGCTTACCTTCAGGCATGCATATGTTATGTTCTGAAACTCTGAACCCACACAGGCCAGTCACTGCAAAGGATAAACACAGCTGTCCTATCTAATTCAGTTTGGCTGTTGGAATTGGCCATAATGCCCAATAAAAGGGATATCCGCTTACCCTTAACCATCTGCACAACAGACTTTTAAACTCTTCTGCACATCAACAGTTAAATATGCCTTCCAATCTATTCCAAATTACTCTTTAAATTGTGAATGCATAGATAAAATGAACCATTTTAATATAGTGGAAAACCTTTAAGTGCATCAACAGCAGCATAACATTTGTCATAAGGCACAACTTCCATCCATTTCAGGTTGAAAAGTAGAAGGTCAAACCACACGTCTGGCAGGCTCAACAAAGAGTGCTAACAGTTCAAATGCAGTTGTCGCAGGCATCACTTCTCGAGAGAACAGTCTGTAACAGTTTCCCAAACGTCTCTTTGTTCCGAACAGACATGCTGCTGGAGGAATGGCAACAATAGCTTTTCTGCCATGGAATCAGGTTGTCCTGCTGGATGAAGAAAACTGAAGTTAGGACATAGTATGTCAGTGTGCCCTCTACAAACTGAATATGTAAGCAGACCCAATGAACCGGACCAAAGAACTAAGCAGGCCAGAACCCTGTTTCCCAGTGTAGCCAAGCAGATGCCTCTGCAAAGCCTACCAGCGGGACATAAAAGCATTTTTAATCATACAAAAAACACCCACACCCACCATAGGTTGCAGTCCATGTAGCACCAAGGTAAAAGTTCAACCACCATAAAGATTTTCTCACCATGCACACCCCTTAAATCGGTTCTTTGGTTTCCGGAAGTTTTGGAAGTCGAACGGACTTCCAAAACAGATTCTGTTTGATTTCCAAGGTACGACTGTATTGTTTTCCATCCATAACCATCAAGACTGAATTAGTGTTAGAAACTCGGGTATATAAGCTAATGCCAAATGGCACCTTAAACCTAGGTTATGGTCTGCACAATGGGGTGTCTAGGTGGCATTTCCACCCCATGAAAATTCTTATTATTCATTTCATTTCATTTCTATACCACTTTAGATTTTAAAGAACAAATCCCAATGCAACACATTAAAACATCAAATAAAACAATGCAGAAGAAAGCAAAATGAAGCTTCAAGGAAAATACTTCAGATCCTTCTCTAAGTGACATTCTGCTTTCCCCATATTCATTTACCTAATAAATAGGGGTCCAACAGCTGAAGTACTGTAGGAATCTGTTGTGATATAGTGGTTAGAGTGTCGGTCTAGGACCTGGCAGTTCAAAGTTCAAATCAAAGCTCAGTCATGAAGCTCACTGGGCGACCTTGAGCCAGTCACAGCATCTTAACCCAGGCATGGCGAAACTTGGCCCTCCAGCTGTTTTGGGACTACAACTCCCATCATCCCTAACTAACAGGACCAGTGGTCAGGGATGATGGGAGTTGTAGTCCCCAAACAGCTGGAAGGCCAAGTTTGGCCATGCCTGCCTTAACCATACCTCACAGGTCGCTGTAGGGATTAAAGGGGGGGGGGGTGAACCATGTACTCCTTGGAGAACAAGGTGTGATAAATGAGCTGCTCTGATTATCTGCTTAAGAAAGGTACAGGAGCCAGCTAGACAGAGATGTCAGTTGCCAACTTGCATCCAGAAATTTCCATGTGGGCACAATTGGATCTGTGCTAATCACATAATGTGACTGGTGCCTGTGGGGTTTCTTAACACTGCTGTGAACGTGCACAAATGGGAACAAGCAGTTTTTCCAAGCCCAGGTTTGGCAATTGTTTAATCGTGTCCGACTCTTCGTGACCCCATGGACCAGAGCACACCAGGCACTCCTGTTAATTAATGTGCTAATTACCAAACTCCTGTTTGGTAATTAGCACATTAATAAACTGCTGAAGTTAGTTTTGGCAAGGTGGCAGTTGATACAATTCTGCTGCACGTGTTTTGACTACCTCTGTGTTCTCAAAACCACAGGTGACATATTAAAAAACAACAACTTCAAGACATTGTAAGAGTTCCATTGTATGTCGTTTCTCCAGATCCTGAAAACATTACATGAAATTCTGGGCAAGCCTGTACATTTGCCACAATCAGCAAAATCACTTACCAAGTCGGCTCTATTGCATTGTCAGTATGCCATTATTACATTTATTGCAAAAGCTCCAGATCCAATCTAATCTCAGCATCAGTAAAATGTTTGACTGCGGTACTTAATAGAACACATATGTGAAACTCCTCCAACCATAGTAATGTCTCTCTAAATGGCCGTGCGTGCTTTCAGCCTATTCTTACACCTTTGGCATCCACTGATGGACACCACAGCAGCATCAATTATAGGACGATACTAATGTGATGCTGGACAAAGTTGGGTATCACCTCCCACCTTGATGTTGAGCCCAGTCCAACTGACAGCATGCCAGACAACCATGTCCAACAGATGCAATAGAAACAATATTTGGCCTCTACATATGTATTGCAACAACCAAGCTGTCCTTGAGGAAGATAATAACTAGGTTTTACGAACAGTTAAAATGTTTGAGAAAACTTTGCACTTCAACTTTTATGTTTTTTGGATTTGTCGATGCAGGCATGATAGCAACACACTGGAATAATAAAAAGTACCCACTTTGGATTTGAGTTATCTTTCTTTCTTTCCCCCTCTTCACTTTTATTTCACATCAAAAATGTTGCATTTGCCAAGCTGCTTTCTCACCTTGTGAGAACGTTTGAGTAGTACAGACTTTGGACTTTCTTTCTTTTTTCTTTTTACACAACTGTAAAAAACGGGGGGGGGGGGAGAGTTCAGTGGTAAAGGACATGCTCTACTTGAAGAAGGTTCCAGCTTCAATTCTTGGTATCGCCAGATAAGGCTGGAAAAAGACTCTTGCATAAAACCCTGGAGAGTTGCTTGCTGTCACCTAGTTAGATAGACTAAGGGCTGCCTTATAATCGGAATTTCCACTCGGCCAAGCTGATAAAGCCTCATTTTCCTCTAGCCGAGCCTTCAGAATCGCCTCCGACGAATAATTAACGACCCAAGGCTTTGATGAGGCCTCAGGCACATTCCATTAAGCAGTTTCCAGCAGCATGCGAAAGTGATGAGATTTATGGCTACATTGCAAAGAGTTGTATTTCTAAGCTACGCAGACAGAAAAGGCATCCTCTCTCCATGAAAGCAGAGAGCAACTGAACAAAGGAAACAGGAAACCACTAACGTCACATCCCGTCTCCTCTCCTCTGAGACTTCCAATAGTATGGAATCCCAGGAATGTAAACAGAGTCCTGTGACTCCACGCAACAGCTCAGTGGCAAAACAGAAACTAACAGGGAGTTCAGTGGTAAAGGACATGCTCTACTTGAAGAAGGTTCTAGGTTCAATCCTTGGTATCTCCAGATAGGGCTGGAAAAAGACTCCTCCATAAAACCCTGGGGAGTTGCTTGCTGTCACCTAGTTAGATAGACGAGTGGGCTGCCTTAGAATAGTGAAAGTTATTCATTACCAACAACCATCATCTGCTATGCATTTTGGGAAACGATTTGTTTTCTATGGGTTTGGCTGCCTCTTGAGGTATCGTCCCTAAGGCTGGCATGAGAGCCACCCAAATGGGGGAGGGGGCCCTCACAAACGTCTGGATGCCAGGTTCCATTTTGAGTCAAGGAGGCTGACCAAAATGTGACTTCAGCATTACTTCACCTGATCTTCAGCATGATGGAGCAAAATTCACAAATGACACTATCCATTTAAAAATCTCAATATTTTCTGGATTCTGAAAATTCCTGGGCACTTCCCACTAGTAGTTAAAAACTTTCCTATATTCATAAAATTTTGGTGAATAACACGTAGAAGACAGATGACACCTCTATGAACACTTTTATTTTTAAGCAAAATGTAAAGGATAAGACTTTTCCCACATCTTTTCAATGACGCTCCCAAAAAATTTTAAGCAAAATATTATGGATCTTATCCAGTCATTTTGAATTCTCTTGAGCTGTAATTGGCCAAAATGTGTGAATCTTATGGTCCTAACCAGCATTTTACATATTTTCAGCTCCCCCTCTCCCACTTTTTAAACCTTTTATACATACACACCAAAGGAATGGTTAAGTTGCAATTTAGGCCCCACTCTAGTTGTGAGTATGGGACGCAGGTGGCGCTGTGGGTTAAAGCCTCAGCGCCTAGGACTTGCCGATCGAAAGGTCGGCGGTTCGAATCCCTGCGGCGGGGTGCGCTCCCGCTGCTCGGTCCCAGCGCCTGCCAACCTAGCAGTTCGAAAGCACCTCCGGGTGCAAGTAGATAAATAGGGACCGCTTACCAGCGGGAAGGTAAACGGCGTTTCCGTGTGCGGCTCTGGCTTGCCAGAGCAGCGATGTCACGCTGGCCACGTGACCCGGAAGTGTCTCCGGACAGCGCTGGCCCCTGGCCTCTTAAGTGAGATGGGCGCACAACCCCAGAGTCTGTCAAGACTGGCCCGTACGGGCAGGGGTACCTTTACCTTTACCTTTACTAGTTGTGAGTGTAATTTGTTTCCGACTGTTTTAATGCTTTGCTTTATATTGTTCTGGTAAAGGCCTATTCGAATAAACTAATATCTTGATTTTTTACTCTGCGTATAAAGGTGGGGTGTATGGGGTGTTCGGGGAGGGGTAGTGCCGCTGGTGGGGGACACATTGTGCTCCTTCAGCGGTAGTATGTCCACCTTTGGTCCCCACACTGCACTCAGCTCTCACCTATGGAACCTAGAAGCTTTCAGTATGCAACAGTGGCCACACCTGGGGAAATGGCTTCAACTGGCTGGTTAAACAATAACAGGGGTAGGCAACCTAAGACCGGGGGGGGGGGGGTGGATGCCGCCCAATCGCCTTCTCAATCCGGCCCGCAGACGGTCCAGGAATAAGTGTGTTTTTACATGAGTAGAATATGTCCTTTTATTTAAAATGCATCTCTGGTTTATTTGTGGGGCATAGGAATTCGTTCATTTTTTCTTCAAAATATAGTCCAGCCCACCACATGGTCTGAGGGACGGTGGACCGGCCCACGGCTGGAAAATGTTGCTGACCCCTGAACTAGAAAGTGGTTTCGGCAGGAGCTGTTGAGGGAGGTAAGGAAGAGATGGGCTCAACTTCAAAAGAAGGAAAACCCATCCTAAACTGTTGCCTTGCAGGAGATCTTGGAGAGAAGAAAAGCTGAGGAAGTAAACCTACTCAAATCCAGAGTGGAGTCCCTTAAAGCAGTTGGATGGCGCCTTGTACGCCTCCTCCCAGCAATTACTGCAGCCAACATGTTGCTCTGCTTTCCTTTGGATCATATCAATGAGATCAATGAGTCTGGCCATCTGGGCAGCCCAGGACCTCCATACAGTCCACCTCCTAGGCTTGCACCCTGGGAAGGTCACTTTGGTGCTGCTAAGGCAGAGGTTCAACTTCACCCTCCAGAGGCACGCTCCACTGTCTCTGGAGACATGAGCAGAATGCAACCTGCGTCTGTGTGGGTCGCGATTCACCGCTTCTACGCATGACGTCATTTTGAGCGGCGAAACCCAGAAGTAACCAGTTCCGTTACTTCCAGGCTGCTGCGGGACGCAAACGCAACATGAGGTGTGACTGTAAAAGGTAGCAGCACCGCGAAGATTTCTTATTTTCTAAGAGTCCAAATTCTTGCCTAAAGACTCTAGCAACCAAAAGACTTTTAAAGCTATTTGATGCATGCCAATAATTCCCAACTGAAACAGGGGGTCAACCACAGGCAAGCTGCCTCTCACCCAGGTAACTCTCACAACCCTTATCATAGAGCCCGGACAGCCCCGTGGTTTTCCACGGATCTGAGGGCAATGAAACAATCGTTGAGACGGCTAGAGCGCCAGTGGCGGATAACTCATTCCGAATCTGACCGGACACAGGTTAGAGCTCAACGTTGAGCCTACCAAGTGGCGATAGCGACAGCGAAGAAGAATTTCTTCACCGCCTCTATTGCAGCAGAAAACAGCAGCAGGAGACTTTTTCAGGTGGTTCACAATTTAGCGAAACCACCTGCAACATCGGGGCCCAGTACGGGCCACATGTTCTCCTGCAATGATTTTGCAAAGTTTTTTGCAGATAAAATAGCTCAGATTCGGGAAGAAGTAGACTCCACCGTGGGAGCAGGACCGGGGCGGGAGAGTGCTAGAGTTCTGTCTGGTCAAGTTGAGTGGGATCAATTCCAATCTGTTACCTCCGAGGATGTGGACAGGCTGCTTGGACGAGTGAAACCAACCACCTGTCTCCTGGATCCTTGCCCATCCTGGCTTATAAAAGCTAGCCGGGAAGGACTGGGCGATGGGCTTCGTGGGGTGGTGAATGCTTCCCTCCGTGAGGGAGCCTTCCCAGACCCGCTGAAAGAGGCAGTTATTAAACCGCTTCTTAAAAAACCATCTTTAGATGCGGCCACAATGGCCAACTATCGCCCAGTCTCAAATCTTCCATTCTTGGGCAAGGTGATTGAGCGAGCGGTTGCTGAACAACTCCAGGCACGCCTGGAAGAAGCGGACCATTTGGATCCCTTCCAGTCGGGATACAGGCCTCATCATGGAACTGAAACTGCCTTGGTCGCACTGGTTGATGATCTCCGGCAGGCTAGGGACAAAGGTGAGAGCTGTTTCCTAGTTCTGCTGGATCTCTCAGCGGTGTTCGATACCATCGACCATAACATCCTTCTGGACCGTCTTGAGGGGCTGGGAGCTGGGGGCACTGTCATACAGTGGTTCCGCTCCTTCCTCCTGGGCCGTGTTCAGAAAGTGGTGTGGGGGATGAGTGTTCAGACCCCTGGGCTCTCACTTGTGGGGTGCCTCAGGGTTCTGTCCTCTCCCCCATGCTTTTCAACATTTACATGCAGCCGCTGGGAGAGATCATCAGGAGGTCTGGGCTGGGTGTTCATCAGTATGCAGATGATACCCAGCTCTACCTCTCTTTTAAATCAGAACCACTGAAGGTCCTGTGTGAGTGTCTGGAGGCGGTTGGAGGATGGATGGCGGCTAACAGATTGAGGTTGAATCCTGACAAGACAGAAGTACTGTTTTGGGGGGACAGGAGGCGGGCAGGTGTGGAGGATTCCCTGGTCCTGAATGAGGTAACTGTGCCCCTGAAGGACCAGGTGCGCAGCCTGGGAGTCATTTTGGACTCACAGCTGTCCATGGAGGCACAGGTCAAATCTGTGTCCAGGGCAGCTGTTTACCAGCTCCATCTGGTACGTAGGCTGAGACCCTATCTGCCTGCGGACTGTCTCGCCAGAGTGGTGCATGCTCTGGTTATCTCCCGCTTGAACTACTGCAATGCACTCTACGTGGGGCTACCATTGAAGGTGACTCAGAAACTACAACTAATCCAGAATGCGGCAGCTAGACTGGTGACTGGGGGCGGCCGCCAAGACCATATAACACTACATTGTTATATGTAAGACCTACATTGGCTCCCAGTACGTTTCTGAGTGCAATTCAAAGTGTTGGTGCTGACCTTTAAAGCCCTAAACGGCCTCAGTCCAGTATACCTGAAGGAGCGTCTCCACCCCCATCGTTCTGCCCGGACGCTGAGGTCCAGCGCCGAGGGCCTTCTGGCGGTTCCCTCATTGCGAGAAGCAAAGCTACAGGGAACCAGGCAGAGGGCCTTCTCGGTAGTGGCCCCCGCCCTGTGGAACGCCCTCCCATCAGATGTCAAAGCGATAAACAACTACCTGACATTCAGAAGACATCTTAAGGCAGCCCTGCTCAGGGAAGTTTTTAACGTGTAATATTTTACTGTATTTTTTGTTTCTATGGAAGCCGCCCAGAGTGGGCGGGGTATAAATAATAAATTATTATTATTATTATTATTATTATTATTATTATTATTATTATTATTATCACCACCACCACCACCACAGCAGGGTGGCATTTTGGAGAAGGAACTTAAAAACACGAGCTCACCCCTAATCCGCCCCCCTTGGACATCTGTCTCCCTCTTTTGTCACAGGTAAGTATTTCCTCCTCCCAGCGCCGTCTGTTACCTGCACACCCTTGCTAGGCTAGCAGAACCCGACCAAGGAGCTTGCTGTCTCCTCCTAAGCTCCTCCTACACTGGAAAGCTTTGGCTTTAAGCATCAAGCTCCCCTTCTCTTTGTTTTAACCTCCAGCCTGAGGAAGAGCCCCAGAAAAAGGACCCTCGCGCCATTTGGCGTAGAAGGAAGCCTTCGACTAGGGAGGACCCGAGTTCGAATCCCCACCTCGCCCTCGGGTCAGCCTATCCTACCTCGCAGGGCTGTTGTTGAGGATACGTTGGAGGGCAGCGGGGAGACGCAAGTCGCCTCGAGCCTCTTGGAGGAAAAGTTTTGATGCGAAATGCAGGAGAGGAGGGTCTCCTTTTTCTTACCGTCATGGCAGCAGGTAGACGAAGACGAAGAGCGCCAGGTTGAAGGCGGCCATGAGCCACAAGTCCAGCCAGTAGGACGTCCCCGAGAGGGGCGGCCCGCGGGACGCGGCCCCTGTGGCCCCCGCCAGCCCCGGCTCCCGCTCCGCCGGGCGCCGCTCTCGCAGCTCCACTCCGTTCACCAGCTCCATCGATCGCCCCTGCGCCGGAAAGTGAGCAAGCCAGGCAGGGCGCGGCGGAGGGAGGCTGCGGCTCGCCCACGCGGGAAGAAGGTCCGGCCGGCAAGACGACGCCCGGAGCACGTCCGCTGCCTGCGCCCGTAGAGATTCAACGGCGGAAAAGGAGAGAGAGACTTCCGGCGGAACACGGAAATCGGAGCCTCACCTCGCGGAAGCTTTCTATACTTTTCGCCCATAAGGTTAAAGCGGAAGCGACCGAAGGAGAGGCTCACCTGCAGACAGGATGTGCTTGTGAGGCGCGACTCTATTAGTTTCCTATCTCTTTGTCTCGTGCATGACTGCGTCATAGAGGACATGTTGTGGTTGTTGTTTAGTCGTTTAGTCGTGTCCGACTCTTCGTGACCCCATGGACCAGAGGACATAGAGATAGTCAAAGATGAGAGTCGGAGAACGATATTGTCGTGCTTCAATAGACTTTCCCCCCCCATTCTTTCCTTCAGAGGCAGAAGTGTCAAAGGGAAAATCCAAGTACTGAATCTGCAATATTATTTGCTCTGCGGTTGTAAGAAATTGATGCCTTTGCTGTCCTCTTTTCGGTGCCTGCTTAAAACATTTTTTTGCTTAGGCAAGCCTATCCAGACACATAGGTGCTGATGTTTTCACCTCTTTTACTAATAATTTTTAATTATTTTAAAATCTTTTAAAGGGCTTTTAAAATGGTAATATCACTTGTAAATCTGTTCATCAAGGGAATGGGGTGGACAGATCTGCGAAACGGACGTAAGTGCTGGGTTATGCCCTCATATTGTTTGCATTATGTAAATGGAGTGATCTAATTGTGTGTTTTTTTAAAAAGAACAACATGCAATAATGAAAGACAAATGCGGCTTCCAAAAAGCAGTGTAGAAGTAATGTTTATTTCCACCAACACCATCATCACTATTTATAAAAGGTAGATAAATGGTATTGCTAAGACTGATTTATCTAAACAAACATGGGTATTATAGATAAACATACATTTCAGTTATAGTATGTTGGCAAGCATATCAGAACTCCATTATTCTTGTGCTCGGTGGGGAAATTACAGTTGCCATAAATAAAGTACAGTTTTATTTCAGATTTCAATCCTGGGCTGTTGTTCAACCTCTCTTGAAGATTCTCTTTGCTGTAACTCCTTCATAGATGTAAGTCTGAAATAGTACAAAGAGAGAGAGAGAATCAGAATGTTACTTATTGGAGTGAAGAGGAAGGAGAGGAGAGAAAAATGCTGTCAGTTACTGAGCAGATCCACACCCTATATTTAAAGCACACCTAATGCATATTTAGAGGGACATTAAGGGGAACAAAGGAAGTGAATCTCTGGAAGACAGCAAATGGGTGGACTCCCCTCTCCCTCAACTGGCTAGTAATGCGATTTTGTATGACAGTTTCAGAAATATATACATTTTATGCTAGTAGCTGTTCATAGACATTACTTGTCTAGAGAAAGGCCCTACAAAATTTGGAGAAGTGAGAATTTCAAAGGATGGTTGTGCTTCCATTTATGCATTATTTTAGAAAGTAAAAGTTGGTTAGCCAAAATTGCACCGGAAACACAAGAGGGCAGTATCAGCAGGTTTGGGGAAACCCAAAGGTTTCCAGAATTACCAGAATCATCCCAATAAGTAAGCTTATTGTGAAGATACAGAAAAATAAGAATTTTGGGATGACATGCAGAAGTCTGATCGAGTGAGTCGCTGGCTGACACCCTGAACAGGAGCACTGTGGCAGCTCCCACTTGTTATAATACCTTTTTTTTTTAAACAGGTTGAGGTAACCCAAGTTCTGAACTTTTACGGCCAAGAAGAAATGTCTCCCACAGGTAGTAATCCTAACCCTTTCAATTCACCAAGGAAAAACAGGTATCTCCTTCCTGTTTCCTTTAAACAGAAAGTAAATTGTGCTTTCAAGGAAATTAGCTTAGGGTCAGAATTTAAGAACAACTCCTTTGTTCCTCGTCAAGAACCTAAATGATTTTTGTTGTTGTTGGCAAAGGAAAATAAAACTTAAGAAGATCCATTAGCTTTTCCTGCTGAACGTACCTGAATCATTTCATCTCCTTCGATTTCTCTCAGTGCCTTAAGTTCCTTCCCGTTATCTTTCCGGTTGAATGTGCCTACAAGTTGGCTGCCTTTCAGGTCCCAGTTGCCCTACAACATAAAGACATGGACATTTTAAAATACAGATCAGCTTAAACGTTCCTAGAAACCACCCCAAACCAAATCAGTTGTGTACTGCTCTCTGCAGACTCGCCCCACAGGAACAAAACCATCACAGGAGAACAGGTGTCTTACATGGAGTTCAGTTCCGTCAGCCAAGCTGTAGTCAAAATTCTCTTTAAGGTTGAATACTATCTCTATTGTGCGGAAATTGCTGGATTCTTTGATAGTGAATTTGTTTCCGTCTTGTTGAATAATGATCTTCAGGTTGTCATGGGCCCCTAGTTTTCTCTTTACTAAATTAATACCTGGGAAGGGAAGAGGGTAGCAAGTAAAACACCCAGTAGGAATGTTCTTTAAAAAAGAAAAAAGTAAGCAAATTGACTAATAGAAGGCTAGCACTGAGCAAGTTGTACCCAAGACTCTCTTCTTTTTGAACTCTGAAATCGTTTTCTATGGTGTTCACTGCTAACACACCCATTCTAGATATCCTTTCTGCATATCCCCATGCTCTTGGCCTGCCATGGCTTTAAGGCAGTGTGTGAACCATATGTGATCTGCAATATGCCATAGACAAGGGCTTGGAAAGCACATTGGATAAACTAATGCTGGGTTCTTGACATTTCTCTTTCATATTTGTTACCTCAATAACCCTGAGTTCATAGATAACTTTCTGTCCTCCTGTTCTGTTTTCTTTGAAAAGAGCCTTTATTAGTGTAAATCCATTCAACAATTGATTTATGTAGCTCTCTATATTCTTCTGAGCCAGGGGGAAGGAAGATATCATTGCAAAACATGTTGGGGTGGCATAAGTTGATGCTGCTCAACATGAAACAGCTATGTAGGGCTGCTTCCAGATGTTCGTTGTGGAATGTACATTCCTCATGCATGCAAGTTTTTTGCAGTGTGTACCTGATATAGTCAGTATCAAAGCCTGCATTTGTTCTCATTTAATCTGGATTTTCCCTTTCCCTGGAAAATGCACTAAATTTTTTAATAAATAAAAAAAAAAAACCTGTCCCAAATAATTTGTTGTTTCTCATTTTTCCAATCTTCAGTTCTTCACATTTTTACATCAGTCTGCAACTATTAAAAGCTACCTTCACAAAAATTCACCGTTTTCTCCTAATAGATACATTTTGGTATGCAAATATTGGTCATGTTTGCAAAGCAACTTTCCCTACTATAAAGCATTTTTCTTTGCTATTTTCACTAACATATTCATTTTTATATGCACATTTTACCCTAGCGTGTGCACTTTTGCACACACATTACTTGACTAGACGATTGCATTGCAAAATTAAGAAAAATGTGACTTCTTTTTTAATGGGGGTATTGTTTATTATTATTATTATTATTATTATTATTATTTAGATTTAGATACTGCACTTCATTGTAAGATCTCAAGGTGGTTTGCAGAGTAAAATACAGTGTTTAGAAAGTGTAGATTAGGTAAGTTTGCCTCCAAATGTGAACTGAATCAAATTTCTTTCCTATCAACCACCCATTTGGAATGTCTCGATGGTGCATTTGCAGTATTAAGCCCTTACTTGGAAGCACCAAATATTGGGCAGGAAAGTTTTTTGGGGAGTGGGTGAGAGTCAACTGAAGAAAGCTGCATATACGTGGCTGGCCTATATGGTGAATGTATGGGCTGAAGAGGGCTGGTGTTGATGAGATTTAATCCTGTGAACTGCCCTGAGATCTGTGGATATGGGGCAGTATATAAATGTAATTTTCTTAAAATTGGACTCCCAACAGTAGCTTGAGGGCTGCAAATGCTGTATAGCGGGCATATGGCATATTCCATTGAGTGCTCAAGGAGATGTTAAGTCTTAGAAAAGTATGAGAGCAGGAAATCATTGCCTTGAGTTTTGCAAGCACGATTAAGAGGAAAGAGGAAAGGTAAACTTTCTAAGATAAGAGCTTGTGTGTATGTGTGAAACCAAGAGCTTGAAAACCTGAGTTGAAAAATCTCCTTAGCTGTGAAGCTCAGAGGGTGACTGGCTGCATACATACTATATCTTTAAAGCACATAGGAAGCACATTCTTCCCCACCAGTGTATATATACACATATATATAGGCACTGTGGTTTGTTAAGGGATACTGGGAACTGTGACTGAGGGGTAAACTACATTGCCCAGAATTCTCTGAAGGAAAGAATGTTTCAAACGTGCTTTATCAGCCATCCCACCTCACAGGGGTGCTTGTGAAGATAAAACAGTGATGGCAAGGGCATGAATTACGCACACCACGCTGAGCTGCTTCAAGAAAAGCGCAGGATAAAAATAAAGACCAGTGAATTCTTTGTTGCAACATGCCAGCAGTGCTAAATATATTTTTTCCCTCTGCAGGTGGGGAAAAAACCTAGCAAAACATTTCAACATCACTACATCTCCCGTGTTGGACGAATAGGAGGAGGAGGAGGAGAGGCAACCCTAATGGTTGTGCAAGATTCATTTACTGGCAAGGTTTTTTCTTTTTCTTTTTCAGGAAGCTCTCTCTAAAGGATAGAAGAGCTGAAATTTAGTAGGTAGCAGACAATGCAGCAGAACATCAGTGGCTAAGGAGACCATGAAAAGAAGGGCAGCATCTCCACCAAGCTTTCAAATAGCAGTGATAACAAACATTGTCATAGGAGGCAAAGGGGATCCAGATCTTACCCATCGCCTCCATGAACTTCTCATAGTTTTCACTCTTCTCCACCTTCCAGGTGCCATCAAATGCCATGCTTATCTGCTGTAAGAGGGGAGCTTAACACACAGGTGATTTCTGCTCAACCTGAGGTATTCCTTAGTTCCCTGGGGGGCATTTATGCCTTCACTTATCTTGAAAGCAATTCACACACTGGTGTGGCTGACTAAAGTGCAATTTAGTCACATGGCCCTATAAGATTTAGCTTCTAAAACTGATTATTTACCCTGTTGCAAAGAGTGCCTGTGAAAACCCAGCTGAAGTGAGTAAGTGTTCCCAAGTCCACAGTTCTTTGAGGTACAGCTTTGAATAACATATTAAACTGTGACTGTTGATTTAAAGAGAGAGAGAAAACACAGAGAGAAAAGGAATCAGGGTGGGGGTTTAGTTTAATTGAAAGTCCTTATTTGAACTAGCAAACTTTTATCAGTCCTCTTACTGCTGAGAGAAATTAAATATTGATCCAAGGAGAGAGAGCACAAAGCTTCTTCATACTGCCTTGTTGCAACCGCCCCCAGGTGGTGTTTGGAAGCTGTTCCACTCTGTATAATAAGGGCGGGAAAGACAAGTGCAGAGCATTCAGTCTGGACCCTGACCATTGTTGTCCGTTTTGCCTTAGGTGCTTTGCCAATTCAAATTCTGAGGGCAACTAATTGGTCTGAATTTGTCAGGTCAGCCAAGGCAAACAAGATCAGACTGTACTAAGTTACCTCTCCTGCTGAAGATGTCTGTGTCTCCATAGTGCCAAAAAATAATAATAAAATAAATAAAAGCATTGACATGCCTGCTTAACACAGGACTGGTTTGAGAGCAACATCTTAGCATGTGTATTTTCTAAATCGGTGGCGAAGTATTTTAAACAGGGGTGAGAATCCTGTACTCTCAACTTTATATACAGCCCCACTAAACTCAGTAAAGCTTACACATGAGTAGCAAGTACAGTGGTACCTCGGGTTACAGACGCTTCAGGTTACAGACTCCACTAACCCAGAAATAGTACCCCAGGTTAAGAACTTTGCTTCAGGATGAGAACAGAAATCATGCTCTGGCAGCGCAGCGGCAGCGGGAGGCCCCATTAGCTAATGTGGTACCTCAGGTTAAGAACAGTTTCAGGTTAAGAACGGACCTCCAGAATGAATTAAGTTCTTAACCCGAGGTATCACTATATAGCACTCTAAGCCTAGTAAAAAGTCAACACTGACTTTCTGAGGAACAACGACTCTTACATCTCTGTGAACCTATCAGGAACTTGAAATGTGTGCTGCCAGCAATTCAAACATGCATGATAATAGCTCTTCAGCAACCTACTTTTGGCTTCAGTCAGTTCTAGACTACGTTTGAAGTCCCACACATACTTTCTTAACTCTTTCCTCCTCTCCAGCACTTTCTAAATGCCCACTGATTTAAAACACTTAACAAACATTGATGATTATGATTTTTTTTTAATTAAAAAAAGTCCCACTCCACTTGTCTGTAGGCTGGGTGCTTGGATTAAATATTTGAAGAAGCATCACATATGAGTAGAATTCCAAAGTTTGTTTTAGGACAATACCAAAATATTAAAGCAACCAAAATATACAAAATTGGTGTGGCAAACTTCTGAGTTCTCCATAACATTTTGTCAGGTGGTTAAATGGTTAAACAATTTTGTTACATTTTCAGAAATGAGGAGTTAGTCATTGTTCTGCTTTTTGTTCCCAGCAGGTGGTACCTAATACCTGCACAGCACATAAAGAGCTTCATTTGTATACCGTATTTTTCCCTCTATAACACGCAGATTTTTTCTCCTAGAAAGGAAGGGGAAATGTCTGTGCGTGTTATAGAGTGAATGTGTGGTCCCTGGAGCCGAAAAATCAGGCAAAAATCAAATCGCGGCACTTCACGGAGAAGGGAAAACTGAAAAGAGGAAGCGGCTGCTTTCCTGCATTCTGCCTCAGGGTCTTACTGCTCACCCTTCTCTGTTTCGTTGCTGTGTTTGCTGAAACGGAACAAAGAGCAGGGAAAGCCCCTCCCCTCCAGGCAAGCAGAGGGGAATTCCTCTCTGTGCTCGGGTGCTGCTGGGGGAGAGGGAGAGAGAGGGGGGAAGTGAGAGAGAGGGGGGAGGGAGAGAGAGGGGGGAGAGAGAGGGAGGGAGGGAGGGGGAGAGAGAGAGAGAGAGAGAGAGAGAGAGAGAGAGAGAGAGAGATGGCTGGCTCTGGTGGGGGGAAACTTTTGCCTTTCTTTCCTCCCTCCGTTAAATCCCTCTCCTGCATTCTTAGCCAGCTGCTTCTCTGCACACCCCTCTCATGTCCCTTCTTTGTTTTTCCTTCGCTCCCCACTTAAAATGTGGTTACAAAGCATAGATCCACATGGATCCTCAGGATCTTTGCATTGGGTCACCCCAAATTCACCATCAGATCACATAGCATGTCCATGGCTACAGCCTGCACCAAAAAAATCACGCACCCACTGTTGCCTGGGGCTGCAATGGTGCAAAACCGTGGTTAAAAAGCATGGATCCACAGGGATCCTCAGGATCTTTGCATTGGGTCACCCCAAATTCACCATCAGATCACATAGCATGACCATGGCTACAGCCTGCACCAAAAAAATCACGCACCCACTGTTGCCTGGGGCTGCAATGGTGCAAAAATGTGGTTACAAAGCATGGATCCACAGGGATTCTCAGGATCTTTGCACTGGGTCACCCCAAATTCACCATCAGATCACATAGCATGTCCATGGCTACAGCCTGCACCAAAAAAATCACGCACCCACTGTTGCCTGGGGCTGCAATGGTGCAAAAATGTGGTTACAAAGCATGGATCCACAGGGATTCTCAGGATCTTTGCATTGGGTCACCCCAAATTCACCATCAAATCACATAGCATGTCCATGGCTACAGCCTGCACCCAAAAAATCACGCACCCACTGTTGCCTGGGGCTGCAATGGTGCAAAAACGTGGTTACAAAGCATGGATCCACAGGAACTCTCAGGATTTTTGCATTGGGTCACCCCAAATTCACCATCAGATCACATGTCTGTGGCCACAGCATGAAGCCCAAAAATGATACATCCACTGTTTCATTCAGAATGTTTTTTCCCTTGTTTTCCTCCTCTAAAAACGATGTGCGTGTTATGGTCAGGTGCGTGTTATAGAGCGAAAAATACGGTATTTACTGTCTCGTTTCCCATTCATCTTAATATTGTTTGGCTACAACATCAGCCAAAAAAGATTCCTCTCCCCACCCACCCATTACTCTGTTTACTGTTCAGCTTGATGAAGAGTTCTGGAGCTTGCACACTATTTTGTGATGCTTTGGTTGGTGTAACAACTATCACCAGTGATGAATATCCACTTTGGAGGCAAGGTGATTGTGGGGGAAGAGTGGTGGCCCAGCTTCAGGGATACTTGAAAGAAACTGATTATCTGGACCCATTTCAGTTGGTTTCCAGTCGGCTCATGACACTGAAACTACCTTGGTCACCCACATTTGCTGGGAGCTAGATAGGAGAAGTACAACCCTGTTTGTTCTGGATTTCTTAGATTTCTAGATTTCTTTTGACACTGTTAACCATGCCATCCTTCTAAGTGGTTCTGCTCCTACTTGCAGGGTCATTTCCGGAAAGTAGTTACAGTGAGAACTATTGCACTATGGGAGTTGTCTTGTGGCATAATGCAGTGTTCCACCTTGCCCCCTGTGTCCCCCACATCTATCTGAAAATGCTGGGAGCTGTCCTTCGGAGATATACATGAGATGTCATCAATATGCAGATAATACTAAGCTCTATCTGTCTGTTCCATATGAATCAGGAGTTGCCGTGCAGGTGGTAGACCAGGGCTTGAACATGGTGAAGGACTGGTTATGGGCCAGTAAATTGAAGTAGAATGCTGATAAGACAGAGCTGCTTTGTGTTCCAAGTTCTTGGGTCCAAGAAGTAGAGAGATGGCCTCTTCTAGATGAGATTGCACTCCCCCAGAAGGAGCAGGTCTGTAGCTTCAGGGTTACATTACCTCAAGAGAGAAGGAGCCCGTAGATTACTAAAATACAAAGGCCTGGTGGAAAAGAAATGCAAGAAATGTAGAAAAGCTAAGTAATAATGGTGCCTTCCTTGGGACAGCATTCCAGAAGTGGGGCGCCAACACAGTGAAGGCCTATTCTGTGCCCTTAAACCACATTCAAAGCATATTTCCCCTCCTCAAAGCAATCTGGGCACTGTAGTTTATCCCTCACAGAGTTCAAATTCCCAGAAACCCTTGACAAACTACAGTGTCCAGAATGTTTTGAGGAGAAAACTGTGCTTTGAACGTGCTTTAAAAGAATAGTGTGTATATAATTTGCAGCTGAAATTTTGGATACAGCACCACTGGGCAAGTTGGAGCTATAAATGTGTATTTGCAGCCAAGAGCCCCCCTATTCCCATTCATATTTCTATCCCATCTGTGAGATCAAAATTACTCTACTAGTCAGGGGAGGGAGTTGCTATATTACGTTGATTGGATGAATGTTGACTGGAACCATTTAGCAGGCAGGAAGCCAGGCTGGACTTTGTCAGGTACATTTCAGCTGCAATTCTCAAACGATATTCTGAGAGATAAGATAAGCACTTCCCTATGTTTTAGCCAGCTAGCTAAATGAGGATCAGTCATACTCTTGGCACATCCTATCGATTTCATTGCTGCAGTTAAGAAACAGGTCTTGGCACCTGAACTGTGACATTTTTGTTACCAGCAATGATTTTCAACCATGCAATATATCAGATGATAATTTCACAAATGGCTCCCAATAGGAACTCCTCCATTCAGTTCTGTAAGCGGCAAAATGAGAACCCAGGAGAAGAGATTGTGCAGAGACAGAGGATTTGTTATTTGCAAGTTACTCAGCCTGGGGATCTTAGTATCATGTGGGTGCCCCCCAAAAAAGAAATCCAAAGTGTGTGATCATAGAATCGTAGAGTTGGAAGGGACCTTGGTGATCATCTAGCCCAACCCCCTGCAATGCAGGAATATGCAGCTGTCCCATACAAGGGATTGAACCTGCAACCTTGGCATTATCAGCACCATACTCCAGCCAACTAGAGTTGGCCCTCAATGCCCATGCCTTGCTTCTGCTGCTGGAGATCAAAGACAGGGATGAAATAGATGCACACTAAGGTGCCCAGAATGGAGAGACATAAGCTGATGCCCGTGCATGACCAACTGCTTCATTGCCCCTTGAATTTGTCAGCCTTTCCTCTGCCTTCCTGCATTCCCTCCCTCTGATCAACATGGCTTCAATTAAACATGGGTATACAGTGCGCACACAGCAGAATTGGCAATAGCTGGGGACCAGAAAAGTGCCATTGTGGTTGGAAAGGTGTATAGGGAGTGAGTGGTTTACAACTGCATGGGGGACCTTGTAAATGCTGCCACTTGGAGCTGAAGCAGTCAGGAGAATCATATGGGAAAGCTTTTATTGGAGTCTACCACAAAGAGCCCCTTCATGGATCACTGCCTTGTCGTGGTGAAGAGGCTTGAACTTCTCGTGGCCAAGAAGCTCTGAGCTATGCTGTGCAGGGCCACCCAAGACGGACAGGTCATAGCCAAGGTAAAGGTAAAGGTAAGGGGACCCTTGACCATTAGATCCAGTCGTGACCGACTCTGGGGTTGCGGCACTCATCTTGCTTTATTGGCTGAGGGAGCCGGCATACAGCTTCCAGGTCATGTGGCCAGCATGACTAAGCCGCTTCTTGCAAACCAGAGCAGCGCACGGAAACACCGTTTACCTTCCTGCCAGAGCGGTACCTATTTATCTACTTGCACTTTGACATTCTTTCGAACTGCTAGGTTGGCAGGAGCTGGGACCGAGCAACGGGAGCTCACCCCATCGTGGGGATTCGAACTGCCGACCTTCTGATAGGCAAGTCCTAGGCTCTGTGGTTTAACCCACAGCGCCACCCGTGTTAGACTAAATGTGATCCACCTGGAGAAGTAACTGGCAAGCCACTCTAGTATTTTGCCAGGAAAACTCCATGGACATAAAAAAGGAGAAGCTTTGAGAAGGAAGTGAGAGTTTCCAAGGCATGCTCTGGTCCATGGGGTCATGGAGAGTTGAACATGACTAAGAGGACTAAACAACAACAACCACAAAGAGGGGAAGTGAGAAAACACATGTCTGCATGCTCTGCACATAGAAACAAGCTGTACTTAAAAAACTAGCATCTCTTTTAGAAAATCAGCCTACAACCTTTTCCTCTGGTATATTTTCTTTTCTGGGTGGGGTGCCCATGCACAGGGGGGACCACTGAGACCCGTGTCTCCCAACCTGCAATCTGAAATGTTTCAGCCCCATAGGAGATGTTCCATGTGGTTCTCTTGATCATACATTTTAGCTCCCAGAGCATATTTTGCATTGAGGTCAATGAATTCTATCTAAAGGCATCTATTGAGAGCAATTTGGTGGGATAAGTAGTTGTGTGACCTCAATTGCCCAAGAATCTTTTCCTGATGAAAGGTTTTCCTACAGTGCCAGCTGGTGCCTGCTAATTTAGCCCCATCGGAAGAAATCATTAACTAACAAAGACATCTAATCAACCCATCACTGATAATCAAGAGCATATAGGATAAAGTTGTCCCACAAGAATTGAGCAGAATTCCAAAGGTCAGGTTCTCTTGCAAGGTCTGAAAGCATTATCAGTTGCTACAGAAAAAGAGACCTGGGCTGGCATAACTAAACTCAACTGAAGAGGCTCAGTTTGAATGTGTACCTGGTTTTAAGTCATTAGTTTCCTCGCCCTAAGCTCTGGAGAATACCAGGGAGCCCATTAGACACCACAAAGCAGGAGAGGGAGCTCAGAGGCGCTCATGTGGCCCAAGTCATTTAGATGTTCCACAGGTCAGCCAGGGCTTCTACAGGAGTACCACTCATCTCAGCTGGAAAATCCTAGTGTCGCCAGGAAACCAGTAAGATCCATTAGCTTCTGAGGGCAGGCCGCCCTAATAGGTCCCCCTCTGCTGCAGAGGGGGAAAGGTGCTGCTGGCCTAAATCTCAACAGGAAGTGATATGACCATGAAAAGGGGCTAATATCAATACCCTCCACTTTCAGATCCTTCTTTTCCCACCTAGTTGAGAGAAAGAAGGTCCAGAATGTGGCCTGCCACATGCTTTGGGCCAATGACATGCTGGAACAGCCCCATCGTCATGGCAGCCATGAGATCCTGAACCACCCCAGAGCCAGTCTCACTGGCATGAAGGTCCCACAAAACCAGCAAGCAGTCTAGCAGTCCCCAACACTGCCTCTGAGACCAGCTCTGTCAGCTCAGGCAGGGAGAGCACTGAGCAGTAAACCAGCAGAGTCCCTAATCCAACCCAAATGCCCAATGTCACACACACACGAGAGAGAGAGAGAGAGAGAGAGAGAGAGAGAGAGAGAGAGAGACTGGAGAGAAGACAGAGAATTTCTATAGACCACAGCATCTCCTCCTCCCTGAGTATCAAACCTGCCCTGATGCTGCACTAAGTACCCAGGTGGGCACAGCTGAATGAGACCAAGGTGAAATCTAGACATATATTAAAAAACGCTGTGAAAATGTTTTTTTAAAAAGTGTTTTGAAAAATATATTGAATTCACTCACCATCGTCATCTAGTGTCACATTTGTAGAATGCACTTAAAACACACTTAATACATTGTATTTGCACCTGTATAGCTGAGTCCCAACTCCACCCTGTTCACCCACCTAAGTCTCAGTGATAATGATACAGACCAGATTGGTCTCCTCATTCCTATTCAGATCATGGATGAGGGAGGTCTTACTCCGAGATGACCTGTCATTCAAAACAGCAGCCACAGATTTGAGGGTTGGCTGATAGGACAGCCACAATTCCCCAGGCTGGAGGAGGGGCCGGCACACGGCACACCAGTCACCAACTGCCTGTGCTGTGTGTCCCTTACCTGTTCTGCACCCCCCCATACCGCCTGCCACCTACCAAAAACCACTGTCATTAGCCCCCTGCATTCCCCTCCCCTCCCCTCTCTTCCCAGGCACATCCTGTGCCCTTTTAAATAAAAAGAAAAACACCAAAATTTGAAATTCCACAGATTAAAGCAGAACATTTTTAATAGTTGGTGCAGTAAATCCAACAACAGAGACCTTAACAGGAGCCCCTAGACAATGATAATGAAAATTACTGTTCACGTTTTACAGCACTTTTTATTATTTATTATTTACTCAGAAAATTACTGAGTTCAGTGGAACTTAATCACAAGGAATTAGGCATCGAATTCCACAATTAGGAGAACATTTATTATTGGAAGTTCTGTCAGTCCATGTATGAAGAATCATTGGGTTACAATTCTTTAATGCCACTTTATATGTGGAAGAAAACAATCACTTGGTTTTTTAGAGATCTACTTGCCAGCTCCCTCACTATATTAAATGACAATGCCTCTCTTTTTCTGGTAGTTATAACTCTAACACCCTCTTCTGGTCCACAGTATAAAATGTATTTGTCCAGAGAGAGTAGTTTACACAGTTCATTTCATCTAGGGCAAAGCTTGCATATGGGCAGCATTATTGAGAGAGTTAGACCCTGTAGCCTTATGAAGAAAGCTATGAACATTTACTTATCTATACATTTTTATTTACAATACTGGTGTGCCACATTTCGGCCATAGAATCATAGAATCATAGAGTTGGAAGAGACCACAAGGGCCATCGAGTCCAACCCCCTGCCAAGCAGGAAACACCATCAGAGCACTCCTGACATATGGTTGTCAAGCCTCTGCTTAAAGACCTCCAAAGAAGGAGACTCCACCACACTCCTTGGCCGCAAATTCCACTGTCGAACAGCTCTTACTGTCAGGAAGTTCTTCCTAATGTTTAGGTGGAATCTTCTTTCTTGTAGTTTGGAACCATTGCTCCGTGTCCGCTTCTCTGGAGCAGCAGAAAACAACCTTTCTCCCTCCTCTATGTGACATCCTTTTATATATTTGAACATGGCTATCATATCACCCCTTAACCTCCTCTTCTCCAGGCTAAACATGCCCAGCTCCCTTAGCCGTTCTTCATAAGGCATCGTTTCCAGGCCTTTGACCATTTTGGTTGCCCTCCTCTGGACATGTTCCAGTTTGTCAGTGTCCTTCTTGAACTGTGGTGCCCAGAACTGGACACAGTACTCCAGGTGAGGTCTGACCAGAGCAGAATACAGTGGCACTATTACTTCCCTTGATCATGATGCTTCTCAAAGTGTTTCACAGTAACTATGAAGACACAATTTAAAAACAATAACAATTTAACAATTTAAAACTATAATTAGCAATTACAATAAATAAATAAATAAATACATCAGAGGAAAAAGAATAGCACAAACAGAACTGGTGGAACAAAAATAAATAGGTATTTACTCCCCTGCAAATAGCAAAGCAAAATCAGAGACAGCCTGGCTTCAGTGACTGATGCTATGATAAGCATTCAGGTTACTCAACTGT
The DNA here is from genome assembly GCF_951804945.1 of Podarcis cretensis. Taxonomy (NCBI): domain Eukaryota; kingdom Metazoa; phylum Chordata; class Lepidosauria; order Squamata; family Lacertidae; genus Podarcis; species Podarcis cretensis. Next base: position 29,312,930 of record NC_137178.1, read on the forward strand.
AATGTGTTAATCCTGGGATAAGGATTGATGAATCTGTCATTTTTTGTTCAACATGGACTGAGTGTGCTCAATGGCCATGGGATGTTGACTGAGGGACTTTCCAGATGTCCATTTTATTGGGCATTCGTGAACATTTGTGCTCCCGACGTAAACCTTTAAATGTTATGGACCGGTAATATTGCTCTGACTGCAATCAGTGCATGTCTCATAGTTTCCTGCTAAAACCCCATAACTTTTTATATCACAGATGTTCAGGTCTGCTTCTTTCTGACGTAGCCATTTCCACATACTTACAGTCAATGCTGGATCCCAGCTTCCTGTGGGGCTTTTGTGGAAATGAGAAATGGTTTGGAACAGCAGTTGCAGCCTGAACATAAAACTGTAAACAGTTTAAAAACAAAAGTATGGTGGCATAGGGCAAGAATTTATGTTTGAAAAAGGGGACTCGGAACAAAGAAGAAGAGCACTCTCGACTGCCATATTTTGTTGGAGAGCTCATTAATATGATCTAAATTTCAATATTAGGGGCTGAAAGAGTGCAGTATTCGATTAATTTCAAAAGCTAGCAATATAGAATCTGGAAGAATATACATGCTGTTTCCCTTTTAAGTTACTATTAAGCTTAAAAGCCAAACACCGACCAAAAGATCTACTGAATCTAAGAAATGTATGGAATTTTTGGCATTCTGATGACGTTGAAGCAGGTATGTTGAAGGTAGAAGACATGGGTACAAGAAGATTTCCAAGAAGAGGAATTTGATATATGTATAAAATCCATCAGATTAAATTGTCCTGCTTTCTTCACCTTTTGTTCTTTTCTGATGGTTCTTTTGGTTTTATTCTTATATATTCTATTTATTCTTCGCACATATGAAAGGTGTGCCCAAGTGACTTACAGCATAAAATACATGGGAAACAGACACAAGATCTAAAAATGCTAATTTTGGGATAGAATGGTTTCATGTTTATATATTAACCCCCCCCCCTAAAATACTAAAGTGACATTTTTATCCATAAATATTGCAGGACCTAACAACCCATTAAAAAGGTCAAGATTTTTAAAAGAATGCATGAAAAAATAAACTGGAAGACATTTTTAAGTCCATACTGGGGGCAGGGGAGATTGGAGGCATCTCCAATTTTGGAATGATTCCTTCCTTCCCAGCAGCCTCTCACACGCCACCCCAAATTATTAAAGAGGAGCCCCATGGCCCTTCATGTACTTGCTTGGGGAGTAAGGGATGGGAAACTCTCCACCAACTTCCTTGTTAACTTATCTCAGAATCCAAGCCGATGTCTAACTGAGCAATAAATTTAGGTCTTGAATACACATTTATGACAGCATTCAGAACATTCTTTCTCATATCATAAACTCCTGTCTTATTCACGAGGCTCTTAAAAAATTACCTTATAAAATCTAGCAAAGCTCTTTTTCCACTGTTTGCTTATCTTTCTGACCATACAGAAGATCCACTCGGCAACCTGGAACTGTGTGCGCCTACTCAAAAGTAAATCCCACTATTTCAATTGAACTTTTCCCCAAGTGAGTGTGCCTAAGATGACACCCAAAATACTTCTGTTATTAACTGCCAAGTGTATTTGCCCAAGATCTTCTGAATACTAGTGTTTCCATAAGTCCAGAATTTCCCATTCTAGTATGTACAATTCAATTTAATATCAGCCCTGTCAAGTAAATTCACGCAAGTCCTTCTAAAACATCATTATTCTCTTTTTGTTTCCTACCACTCTATATCTGTTGGTAATGGTGAAATGAAAAGAAATGAGAGTTTATAAGAAGTTATTGTGGCCTTACCAATCATCCCACCAACAGCTGTTAACTAGATAGGGTAACAAAATATTTTACTGTAGTAGACTAAAAGAACTGTTTGTTTTTAAAATTGCTGCTCCAAACAACCTGCGATCTAAACCAGCTTTTGCCGACCTGATGTCCTCCAGACTACAATTCCCATCTGCCATGGGAGTTTTAGTCCAGAACATCTGGAGGATACCAGGTTGGCAAAGGCTAATCTAAACTATCCTTTTTTTAATGGGGGTAATAGGCTACATTTCAAAGCTTCCTCAAAAAACAACGGCAAATAAAGAAGTTTCATTTAATATTCTAACAACTTATTAGCATTCTTGGTGAAGCAGGCATGCTAGAAGACTTTCAAAATTATTGTTGCCATCAGGAAATGCAGATGGTAGAATCTGCATTACGGAGGATTGGGAATCAAATACACATCTGCTGTTTCTCATATGGATCTGAGCAATGAGGACAACTCATAGCGTTGCTGCTTGAGACCTGGCTATTGTAGTGACTATCCTTGCCCATGTGGCTCTGTTTTTCCCTCCCTTGTGAAATGCTCTCGTTACTCAGATTTTAAAGAAGTATTATTAGCTGCAGCATTCTGCATTAGCTGTGTGAAAACTTTGGTTTCAGAAGAATGCCCCGGTTCCTGTAGGAAGGCTGTGACCCACATGTGAGGCTATGAAGCAGCTCTGATGGGGGATATGCCATGGCTCTTTCTGAGGAGAAGACATGTGCTGAATGTGGAACAGTGGGTGGACGAGGTCCATGAAGTTAATATGGCATTCCTGTCATCAACACGTGCTTATTTGTATCTATCTACAATCCATGGTGCCATGGGTAATATGGAACGTGCCTAGGAGTTGCCAGGGGCCTTGTTGAAGTTCATGGAAGAACTTCGGTGCTCATGGAAGATCTTTCATTCAAGTCCCCAACCGCCACTCTTGATCAGCCATTTTAATACACTTGAGGCCCACCTCAGGACTTCTTGCCTCTTACGCAACTGAGCTCAGAGACCTTTGACAGACTTTTGGACAGCCATGTATGCAAGAGTCCTTTTCCTAAATGGTATTGCTTAAGGCATCGTGAATGCCAGGAGAGATAAGGAGAAGAATGAAAGACGGAGAACTTTGAAAGCCACGAGGAACTGAGGTGGGTGGGGGGCAAGACAGTCATATAGGACAGAGAAAGGGGAGGGCTATCATAAGAGAAGGATCCATTGGGCTGCCTTTCCAGGCTGTGCGGCTCTGTATAGGATATAAAGACAAACAGAAATCAGAACTGGGTAACCTAACAGTGCATTATTGATAACACAAAACCTGCTGTGAAGAGGCTAGATCTGGACGCAATGAGGCTGCCATTCCTGGCTGGTGTGCTTTTCGTCTGTTTTCTGGCACTGGGGGTGTCCAAGGCTGTTCCAGTAACAAAAAAGGTTAGGCTGATGGGTGACTTTAGATGGGAACTTACAGCATTATTGTTATGGGTTGTTCCGGAACTTCCAACCCTATTTCAAAGGGTTATCTAGGACGGTTCTAGGTGTGTGTGAATGATCTAGGTGTGTTCTGGCATAGTTTGTCCACAAATGGGAGACATTTTCCTGAACTTGATTTCTGTTATAAGAATATGGCCTGTGGTTTTCCATGAACTTTTCATGTTCTTCTTGTACTTAAAATTCCACTGTGGAAGCAAAATAATAACTTTTTTCTTTTTTTTCTTTTCTATTTTAAAAAACATCTAGGAAGACCAAGAAAAAACAACAAAAAGTGGAAGTAGATACCCAGATACAATTTTGCTAGCCTGTTAATCAAAGTATGCATTTACATGCATTATAGGGTCACAGATGTGTCCATCTTGTTAAGGCTGAATAGGCTAAACTGTATTCTGCCATTATAATGAGAAATCGAGTGCAGTAAGATCCACAACTTACATTTATAGTAGTTATTATTTGTTTCAGTTTTGATAGTAGTGCATCAAGACATATTCTTAAAACGTAATTATTTCTGCTGTAATATATGGAAGGCCCTGTCTTTATTTTGCTTCAGCCTTTTAAAAAATAAGCAGCAGTTATAAGGTGGGGGCTGGCCCCATGAAATTGTTACTATAAAGTTTAAAATATGGTGAGAACAGCAGCTTCTGAAATCTTAGATCACAGTCAATGTGCCAGGAAAAACGAACTCTGAACATAGGGATTGTATTCAACTTTTACTCAGAGTAGACCCATTGGAATTAATGAACACAGCCAAGTTAGGCCCATTCATTTCTGAGTTTATCTCAGCTGAGTGCCACCTTAGAAGTTAGAATAAATGACAACTGATGTTTCCAGGCAGCAAATGGGTGCCAATTCATTTCTGCAATGTGATACTCACCATTGCTGACCACAATTGTCGTGGGATATAAATGGGTCGGTCTCCTTCCCCTCACCCCACCCCAAAAGCATTCACATTTAATATTCATCCTGACTCAAATTTATTTCAGCCAGGTGACACCAGAGTAATCAGCTCACCCACAGGCCATCTTGCAATTAGGGCAGCCGTGTGCCCTACTTTACAGAGGACCATTCCCTGTTTGAAGGGCTACCAGAGGACAGCTGAAACCTAGTTTAAAGTTAAAGAACCCTAATAAGGGACAGAAGTGGTCTTTAAGTTGCCATCAACAGCTAGGTCCTGGAAACCTCACGTTTCTATTTAAATTACAGCAAGTATTACTAAATTCGGATTTACACATATAAATGAGGTTGCGCAAATTTTATGAAAATCTGTATCCCCCTTTGTCCTCTTTTTTGGCTGGTGCATTTCCTCCTTTTTAACAACGTGTAGCTGTTCTACTTGGAATAAAGCCATGTCAGCTTGGACAACTGCAAAGAGAATACTTTGGCATAAAAGAATGATTGGCATAAAAGAATACCTCCCTACCTGGGAAGATGTAGCAAGTTGTGCCATAATGCTAAATTTCTAGTAAATGTGGATAAATGGGAAATCTGAAATATTTGTTACATTATTCTGAATCATTTCAACTACGGTTTTAACTATAGATTGTAGAAGTGAATAAAGGATGTGAAATTCCAGGATTTCAGCCAGTCCAAGGGTCCATTTGCTTGAGACTTCTACTTATGGTGAGTTACGTTTTGGGGAATGTGATGTATGTATAGATGATGATGAAGAAGAAGAAGAAGAAGAAGAAGAAGAAGAAGAAGATTACAATCGTTGGTAGTCCCAATTAAAAGGAAATCTAGTAGATGATTAGATTATGATGATGATGATGAAGAAGAAGATTACAATCGTTGGTAGTCCCAGTTAAAAGGAAATCTAGTAGCAGGCCTGTAAAAGGTTCAATGCTTAAGATGGGGGGGGGGGGATTTCCCAAAGTAATAAAAGAACCAAAACACATTTTTAAATTTTGCAACAATGTTCTCCAAACAAAAAAAAGTGAACTTTAAGGGAAAGTGTATCAAAAAAGAGTATTCATTTTTTAAACAAAAAACCCTATGCATTATATTAGGAAAAATTGATTGCAAAAATATTGCATTAAAGTATATCTATTAGGAGACGCAGGTGGCGCTGTGGGTTAAAGCCTCAGCGCCTAGGGCTTGCCGATCGAAAGGTCGGCGGTTCGAATCCCTGCGGCGGGGTGCGCTCCCGCTGCTCGGTCCCAGCGCCTGCCAACCTAGCAGTTCGAAAGCACCTCCGGGTGCAAGTAGATAAATAGGGACCGCTTACCAGCGGGAAGGTAAACGGCGTTTCCGTGTGCGGCTCTGGCTCGCCAGAGCAGCGATGTCACGCTGGCCACGTGACCCGGAAGTGTCTCCGGACAGCGCTGGCCCCTGGCCTCTTAAGTGAGTTGGGCGCACAACCCCAGAGTCTGTCAAGACTGGCCCGTACGGGCAGGGGTACCTTTACCTTTACCTTTATATCTATTAGAAAAAGGTGCACTCAAATGCTGATAGATTTCCATTAGGATTCTTTTTAAAAAAAATAAAAAATCGCATGCTGATTAGATTAGAAAAACTTATTTGATTAGAAAAAATGAGAAACAGACTTACTGACAGATTTGGCCATCCCTACCTAAGGTCCTAAAAAGAAGCTACCATTCGGAGTTGGCAGCACTGACACTGAGCTACGGAGCAATGGTAATAAGGCAGCTTAATATGGCTACCCAGCATCAACATACGCTTATTATAAACAGTTCCTAGGGATTGTAAACATCATCCTAGGGGGTGATGCAGAGAAGGAGCAGAATGGAGTGAAAGAAATGTAACAGCTGCTGTCATACAAAGAATCATACATCAAATAATTCAGTTTGGAAGATCCTTTTTGTCTCATGAAATGTAGGCCAGCCAAAGAAACATTATACATTAACCCCTGTCTCTTTTCTTCCAGGCAGGTATAAATTTCAATATTGGAGTGGTAAGTCTCATTAGCCCTCCCCTGCTTTCAGTTATTTATTCCATGCCATTGTCTTTCAGTACAGAACAGATTTTCCTTAACGAAATATTGGATTTTGCAGAACCCTGGAGGGATCTAAATGACAAACCCAGCTGCTTTGAGATTTCTGGCATCCTCCTAAATTTTATTTTAATGTGATTTTCCTCTCCTTATACCAATTCCATAAAATTGGGTGGGTGGGAATGTTGTTTTGCCTCCACCTAGACAGGGCAAGGTATCTTAAAATGGTTCAGAATTCAGCGCTGTAAAGTATCCTTCTGCTATTGTAATAAGAATTTTAAGGTCTTAGATATAAAATAAATGTTCATAAATGTACCAAGCAAACACGTACATAAATATATAAACCACATGTCTGAAGCAGCACAGGAAGACAGTCCTGAAACCATTTTGACTCCCAAGCTGACCAAATGTTTCTCTGCAAGGAGGGAGGAGGTGAAAAAAAACCTTCCTTTTTACAGGAATTTAGTAATCACCATTTCAAAGGAATGGGCAGGCTACCAGGAAAGGCAATCAGATAAGGCATTATCAGATAACCTGGCAGACAGGAAAAACAACAACATTCAAATTTCTGTTGTAGGCCGCCTTTTCTGTGATGTAGGTATGATGTTTGTGGGGTGGTGGTCTTGGGTTACACCCCTTCTGTGATGTATGTATGATGTATGGAGGGGTGGTCTTCAACTCCAGGGCAGGGAATTTAAAATGTCTATATAAGGGCAGGCACACCTTTGTTCTAGGTCCTCCTCCGTCCTCCTGCGTGTGAGGAGAGCACCCTGTTGCAACAGATCAATAAAGATCAGGCTTACTAGCTGCTTTGCTTCTCAATATTCTCTGGTTGGCCTCTGTTATTTTCTGCTACCGATAGGTAACCCACGTAAGGACTCTATATGGGCTCTTGGATACCCCATAAGGGGGAAAGGGCAGATTTTGTTTACAACACTATGCACGTTGAGTTAGATTCACCCTTGCACAAGGACTCCCACTTGTACAACAAGACTTCTCTCCTGTGCCCCACACATCCCCTGAAATTGGCTTTGGGGGGAGCGATATCTCCTAGAACAGTGTGCAGACAGAGAAAAGGGGGACTACTCCCCTTGGCAAGTTGAAAGAAATGCTTGCAGATGCAGAGTGATTGGAAGAGCATGATGTTGAATTCCACCCTTGACATGCTGTGCTGCACTGCTCTCTGTTTTTCTTTGAAATGCTGATATTTAGAAGTAACCCTTTGCTTTGCTTTACAGAAAACTGGGCAAGACGATAAAGACAAAAATGTGAGTTTCTGTCTAAAGATATTAAGGTACCCAAACGCATCTCATGAAAAGCCCAAAGTGTAGATTCAATGTGAGTGGGCATGCGAAAGAGAAGAGATTGTCATGAATTCCGGGGGCCACAGCAAATACATTCTTTCTGCACTCTAAGGAAAGAGTCATTCTGATCCTTGCCCTTATTCACTTGTCATATTGTCCAGGAAGCAACAATACTCTTATATGTCTGACCATCACTTTCCTACGTTTTGCCTTTATAGCGGTACCTCGGGTTACATACGCTTCAGGCTACAGACTCCGCTAACCCAGAAATAGTACTTCGGGTTAAGAACTTTGCTTCAGGATGAGAACAGAAATCGTGCTCCGGCGGCGTGGCAGCAGCAGGAGGCCCCATTAGCTAAATTGGTGGTTCAGGTTAAGAACAGTTTCAGGTTAAGAATGGACCTCCGGAACGAATTAAGTACTTAACCTGAGGTACCACTGTATATTCTCCCATACAATCGTGAGGAGCAAATGAGCTTTCCCAGTAAATAAAAGAAAGCTAATTCATGGACCCAGGGGAGGGAGAACAGGGCAATTCTATTTGTCATAGAATATAGGGTTGCCCAAAAGTAAAATATTCAGACACAAAAGTTGTTGAGCTTTTAGCTTTTTTTTTTTTTTTTAGTTTTGCCCAAAGTGGTTGTGCAAAATCTTAAAATTGACTTTTTGAGCTATTGTTAAGGAAATTCGCCAAAATCTAGACTTCCAACATGGCTTGCCATATGTTTGCATTTTCCCAGACATTTCAGCGATTTCCACTCGGATGCTGTTTCCAACTGCCATTTTCCTGCTATGTCCAGGAAATTCTGACCGTATGGCAACCCTATCATACAAGCATAGACTCTGGAGGAACCCTGATGGCCATCTAGTCCCCTGCCATGCAGGAATGTCATCTAAAGCACCCATGACATATGACCACCCAACCTCTGCTTACAAACCTCCAAGACAAGGGAGGCCATCACCTTCCAAGGGAGTCCGTTCCACTATCTTACAGTTCTTACTATCATAAAGTTATTCCTGATGTTGCATGGGAATCTCTTTTCTTGTAACTTGAATCCATTGGTTCGGGTCTTACTCTGGAGCAGGAGAAAACAAGCCTGTTCCATTATCATTTCATCTTAATGAGCTGGCTGGGTGGAGTGGGCATAGAATCTTCCTTAATATCCAAAGCATTCAGGGTAATCTGAGAGAGTGTAGGCTTTACCCTCAATGTTTTGGGGGTTAAGGAAGACCCTTCACCACCTTGTTGTGCTCAAAAAGTAAATGCAAGCCCCCTTGTTGTACCCTGCAATATTTATTTCTCTATTTAGAAAATTCTGTACCCACCGTCTTCAAAGCAATCTTTGCCAGCACAAATAGTTCCCTCCAATGCTTTAAAAAATGGTATGTGGATATTTAGCACAGAGCTTATAAAAGGTCATGGAATCCGTGTGCTAAAACTGTCTTTTGGATATATACCTCTCAAAGCAATAAACATAAACTAGAATAACATGTTGCTGAACTTGAGGGACAGCGTCAGAATGATCTGAAGATCTTGAAAGTGGTTTGTGGGTGTGTATAAACACACATTAACACTGCATTTTCAGAAAATATTGAACGAAGACCAAAGTCAGCAGAGCAAAGAGCAGAAGAGAGACGAGAATAAGAAGAAGAAAGGACAGAAGAAGAAGAAGAAGAAGGAGCAGAACAATGCAGACGATGAAGAATAGAGGAAATGGTGAGCTGGACTGAGATCTATTTCTTTGTAGTCAGATGATTTGCATTTTGGACCCATAGATTGTTGGAAATGGCTGGTGCCTAGAGAAAGGTTCTTCACACCTAAACTAGATGAACTGCCCATTGGTGTACTAATTAATTAAATGGAGCCCATTTAATGACCCAGTTCAGGTAGCGTTTACACTTTGCTGAGTGAACCAAGAACCTGACTACAGTCGTACCTTGTTTTGCGACCAGGATCCATTCCGGAGCCCTGACCGCTAGCTGAAAAGAACACAGGGCAAAGCATTGCGTCTGCACATGCGCGCAGAGCGGTTTGCGCTTCTGTGCATGAGCGATGCATGATTTAGCACTTCTGCGCATGTGTGAGCGGCAAACCCGGAAGTAACCCTTTCTGGTACTTCCAGGTTTGCCATGGACGTTCGCTGGAATGGACGCTAGACGAGGCGGACGTTCGCGGAGGTATTACTGTAATTCCAACAGGCAAATCAAGCCTGGCCTCTGTACAATCAGGGCTTTTTTCAGCCAGAGCTTGCAGGAACCTCTCAGGTGGACGCCATTGCTATTATAAGAGAACAAAGGAAACATTCTTGGTGAGTTCCAGCACCTTTGTTTTAAACAGAAAAATAGTGCTGTACAGTTGTACCTCGTGTTACGTACCCCCTTACGTATCCTTTGGGTTATGTGCTCCGCTAACCTCAAAGTAGGTCTCCTTGTTGTGACCTTTGCCCCAGGATGTGAGCAGAAATCACACTCTGGTGGCGTGGCAGCAGCAGGAGGTGCCATTAGCGAAAGCACGCCTCATGTTACGAGCGGTTTCTGGTTATGAACGGACCTTTGGAATGGATTAAGTTCACAACCGGAGGTACCACTATATACAATAACATGCTCGATAATGTATACGTACAGGTTGGTCCTGCAATAAAATGACGTAATATGGAGTGCTCGCATTCATGGATCCAGCCAGCATGCCGTGCATTCTTCCAGTATATTCTATTCCATTCCTTCTCTTTCAGTCCTGGCATTTGGTTTTCCAATCCTCCCTCCAGCAGCCAGCCAGCATTTCATACCCACTGAGCATATTTCGTCCTCACTGAACTGCTCCACGGGAGCCTCTCCCTCCAAAAGCTTTTGCTATACATTAAGCCCACAGCTCACATGGGGGTTTGCACCTAAAGCCAAAATTGTGTATAGTCAAAACACATTGGGCTCCATGGCAGGTGAGATTTCCCAAGTCATTTTTCCCACAACCCTGATCACTTTCCATTTTAGGTTTATTTATTTTTTGCCACATTCATAAAGCTGAATGTGTGCAAGTTATGTGCTTTAGACAGGCTTTAAAGATATAGTGTGTTCACAGCCTTAGCAAACTTAGTTCTCTGTTGGTGTGTAGGATAATACCTCATGGTGGTAGCATCTCTTGAGGTATGTTTCTTGAGATTCTTTGGGTACAAGCCTTTAAAATGGCATGAAACTGATACAAATTTGTGGTCTAGACATGCCTGATATTTACCGCTCACTGAACATTGTTATCTTCATAAATATATGCTTTTTCATAATTATCTAGATTGATTGGCAAGAAGACAGCTTCAGAATCACCACTGATCAATCTTTGGGAGTCTACATTTGATCATTAAAAAGAAAACAACGCATGACGCTGTCTTTTGGCACAAGACATTAAATGCATATTTGGACTGTTCTATGAAGTGATTTAGCTATGTGATTTAGCTCATGGAGGATATGCCCTTATCACTTGAATCAGAATGTATTGCTAAATAAGCCTTATAATAAAATCCTTTTTTCTCATCAGCTTTCCTAGGGAGCAAAGATGTTTTTGTTACTGCAGGATGTAGGATATTTTAAACAAATCTTAAAGCCGCCCAGTTATCATGAAAGGGGAGCTTTTTCGCCATTATATAGGCAATTAGGAACAGAGAAAATGCAAGGTGCTTCAATTTCAAGAGAAAGATGTGCAAGTTTGGTTATGTGCATGGAACTTCATGGAAAACGCAACTTAAGTTGCTCCGAAAGAAGATATTGGAGCACTCCAAATCATTTGCGTGTGTGTACAGAAAATAGATCTGGCTGAAAGACAACACAGGGAACATATGCACGATTCAACTATTATTGTGACTATCACGAAGGAACCCTGCCATTTTGAATTTGCCACTACGTTACTGTGTGTCATAGAGAGACCAACTCACGGCCTGTCCTAGCCAGTGGTGGCTGGTGCCCACAAGACCTGGTAGGGCAGCTAGGAGGTTGTTAGGGTGTGGTCAGTGGGGTCACAGGGTCTAACTGTTCTGGTAAGACTCCAGGCCTTCTAAGGAAGTAGGAAAAGGGGCATCACAAAAGGTCAGGGGGTGACTCCCTGTGTTATTTGGGCACTGCTATTCATTGCAGTGGGGACAAAGAAAGGAAAAGAGTACAAAAACAAAGGGAAGAAAAGGAAGTGCATTGGGGAAACCTGGGATTGGTTGAGAGCAGTTTTATTCATTTCTTCTGCAGTGTTAAGATTAGATTCATTTTCAGGGTTGTCAGAGGTGAATGCTCATGGAAGTGCCTCTCTGTAAGTTTGGCAATAGGAAGGTTATCTTGGCTTTAACCAATATCATCTTTGTTTTACTGCCACGTTCATGAATTCTGTACTTTCTTATATCTGAATTTATCATCTGCAAGTGGGACCTGCAACAAAGTGTTACATATTTGGGAGGTGGTAACGAGAAAGGGCACTGGAAGCAAATGGAAACCCTAGGAAAAAGGTTTTGATGGAAGTTCCAGTCAGACAAACACATTTGACGGTGGAAATCAGGGCTAGTGATGGGAGAGGCCTGAGGAAGAATCTCATGAGTCAGACAGAGAGATTCCCCATCCTTAGATCAGGGATATTTAGGCCTATCATCCCTATTTTTCATAGGTCAGTGACATAACCAGTTTCAGCCAATCAGCTCTGTGCATAGCTGCTGCAAACATGCAAAAATCCTTTCTTTCCCTGAGCTTGATTTGAATTGTGGGATGGGGGGACCAGAGCTCTGAGCAAAGTGCAGGATAAAAGGTAAAGATAAAGGGACCCCTGACCATTAGGTCCAGTCGCGGACGACTCTGGGGTTGCGGCGCTCATCTCGCTTTACTGGCCGAGGGAGCCAGCGTACAGCTTCCGGGTCATGTGGCCAGCAGGACTAAGCCGCTTTTGGCGAACCAGAGCAGTGCATGGAAACACAGTTTACCTTCCCGCCGGAGCAGTACCTATTACAGTGGTGCCTCGCAAGACGAAATTAATCCGTTCCATGAGGCTCTTCGTATAGCGGTTTTTTCGTCTTGCGAAGCAAGCCCATTGACAGTTTAGCGGATTAGCGCTATTAGCAGTTTAGCGGCTTTTAGCGATCAGCTGTTAAGCGGCTTATCAGCGGATCAGCTGATAAGCGGCTTAGCGGCTTAGGAAAAGGAGGGAAAAGGGGGGGAAAACCCGCAGGAGCTCGCAAGACATTTTCGTCTTGCGAAGCAAGCCCATAGGGAAATTCGTTTTGCGAAGCGCCTCCAAAACCGAAAACCCTTTCGTCTAGCGGGTTTTCCGTCTTGCGATGCGTTCATCTTGCGGGGCACCACTGTATCTACTTGCACTTTGACATGCTTTCGAACTGATAGGTTGGCAGCAGCAGGGACCGAGCTCACCCCGTTGCGGGGATTCGAACCGCCAACCTTCTGATCGGCAAGCCCTAGGCTCTGTGGTTTAACCCACAGCGCCACCCTCTACTTATTGATGCTGCTGCAACTCAACAAATTTTAAAGTGGAGCATTTTTCTCTGTCTCGTTAAGTCACTTAATTTTGTTTTATATATGTGTTCGATTTTTGTTTTGTTTTGGTGGGCATGGAATTTGAATTTGCTTGTCTAGATTTCTACTCATAAACTTGTAATGTAAGAGGTAATTGCAAACCTTGCAGATGTAATCTGTAAACAAGCTTTGTACTTGTAGGTGCAGCTTTAGTGCCCCCTCGTGGTCACCAACTTTTAAGAAACACCCTGCAAGCATTTTTCACTTAACAAGAGGCTATTGTGAAACAAAGTACTGTACCAAAATTACCCACTATTCAGCAATAATCAGTGTAACCTTCAATATAGTCAAGTACCTGCCATTTAAAACTTGGTAATCCAGTTTCCAAAAAAGTGAAGATACTCTCTCCTTGCCAGGAACTTGAAATACCCTCTGTATTAGTTGTCTGAACTTCTACTTATCTAGGATTTTACACACCCAAAGATAAACCAGACTATAAGTAGGACACATTCTAGGTCGACTGTATGCCATTAGATGAAAGATGGCCAATAAATGGAAGTTGCTTTTTGAGTGTTTACAATGACCCAAGTGAAACAGTTCTCTTCTTGCATTTATTGTAGAAAGCATGGAAAATGGTACAATAAAAAGCAAAAAGTTACTGGAGTAGCAGTTGGAGAGTAAGTTACTTAAATGTGTATTTTCTCTCCCAGACTGTATAGTACATTTTGTGGGGGTGGAGAAGGGATAAGTCTCTTAACTGGTTTAAATAAAGAGTGTTTGTGACTCTAAGATAACAGAACCAAGGACCCAGGACCCCTCCAGAGTTAAATATGACTTTAAAAGAAAACACCAAATACATAATCCATGACTTGGCCTAGTACAAAAATACTGTGCTCAGAAACTATATATATTTGTTCAAATGTTTCAAAAAGGCAGAAAATTATCAACACACCGAGTGACAACGTGTTAGGAATTTCTACAGAGTTAAACTATAAAAGTAATATATTTCAAAACTATGTACAGTGTTTTCACTACATTCTTAAGAAACACTTACATGGTCTGTGTCCTGTGTATCTACAGAGAAGTTAAATTCTAACTTCGTTTACAATTCCACTGGAGTCACTGGGCAGAGTGACTATATCAAAACAGTTGGGTGAATTTTACTGCAGTCAAGGATTTGGTCCAGAGTTTGTAATGGGAATCGTAAGACCTTATGTACAAGCAAGAAATCCGACAAACCTTATACCATCAAATAAAATAGCTTATTGTATTCAGTTAATTGGATCCAGCTATTCAGCTGAATTGCTTTCTAACAGTTATTTTTAAGCCATGGTACTCATACAAGTCATCTGCAACAGACCTCTTTTAAGGAAAGTTTTCACATCAACTTTCTGATGACCATATTCTGTATCAAACAGTGTGCATCAAGTCTAGTATCAAAATAATGCTGATGACGTCTTTCAATGTTTAAAGCCTCAACACGCAGCTCTAACCTAAAGCATACACTTTGGAAATGGCAGCAAAGTCATGACTTTAATTTTAAGGCCCTTTCTACAAATGCATGGTCATCATTAGATGACTGCAAGATCAAATAATTACTTGCATGTTGCGATGGGTGAACCTGTCAGTTTTGGTTTCCCTCACTTTTCCAATCTTAAATTCAGTTCACTTGATTTTTGCAGCAGTTTGCTATTTTATGATTCTTTTTTTAATTCTATACCTGAAGATTTAGACATTTTTTCATGCAAATTTCTCCTAATATATACATTTTGTACATATTTTTCCAAGCAGTTTTCTCCAATATAATGCATTATTGCAGATTATTCTCGGCAACATATGCATTTTTAAGCACAGCTTTCCTTAAAAACACAATTTTAATGCTTTTTTTTTTTTGGTTTAGAGAAGTTTCAGAAAATTTGGAGAAGTGTGAATGTAGTTTGGGAAGTACAAATTACATGAATTAAAATGCAAACTATATGAATTTCTCCCCATCCTCATTCGCATCTGTAAAAGAACCATCACAAATCAAACGCCACATATTCAATATATTTTTTTTACAAAAAATCACTGCAAATTTAAGTTGTACGTTATTAAGTGTTTTCGACTCCTGAGAAATCAAAAAGGTTTATGTGCATGATGGCTTTCCCTTGAGTGCCCATCATTTTGAGGAGTACTACTCTTTGGCAGTAAACACCCATAAGCAAATGGTTACGTTCACAATGAAACACTATTGCCTGTCTGGAACATACCCAGAACATTGGGTATTGTCTTTGGGATCATCCCTACCCACAGTTTCATATACATATCTACACCTCACAAATCTAGATGTGCAATCAGTTCCTCCCTGTCAACAAAAACTTACAGAATGCAAATTTTGCCTTTGAGTTCAGTTCTTAAAAAATCAACACATTTCTTAGGTATGAACATATTACATTTCCAAGTGATTTCTGCTTTCTTTGCAAATCATTTAAAAAATAAGCTTACAGTACACAGAGCAACGAGATTCTATAGAATTTTGAGACCAATATCTAATTAAATTATTTTAGTCTTTCTTCACCATTTGTCCTTGGGGACAAATTATCCCTGAATCAATGGCAGCTTTTCAGAACCAGAAATAGATTTAAGATCCATTTATAACAACATATACATGTGCTCTAATGCTATGCACAGGAGCAAATACTATGGACATGCTTCAATGGGCCTCTAAAGTCAATATCTCCATTCTGCATCATCTGTGGCTACATATAAACTGTTTTCCATAACTGTGAGGAACACTCACAGAATAACTTAGTTGGGAATTGTTACCCTGCAAAGCCTGAACAATGTTTTTGAGCACAGGATCAGGGAGATCAAAGCCCTCTTACCACTCTTCAGAACAATATTTAAACAGTGGTGTAGTACCTAATCCATGTTAGTGATCATTAGGATTACTGAGATTGTTAACTAGATGAAAAGCAATGCTTATATCAGCACTGTGGGAATTTACTTCCATGAAGAGCTGTTATAGAAAATATCCACTTACTGTTCTTTAACTACTCTGATTATATAAACTAAGTGCCAACATGTGTCCAGGATTACTCAGTTAAGAATACAACCCAATACACACTTACTTAAATGGCCTTGGCCCTGTATATCTGAAGAAATGTCTCCACCCCCATTGTGTAGCCTGGACACAGAGGTCCAGCTCCGAGGGCCTTCTAGTTGTTCCCTCACTGCCAGAAGTGAGGTTACAGGGAACCAGGCAGAGGGCCTTCTCGGTAGTGGCACCCACCCTGTGAAATGCCCTCCTATCAGATGTCAAGGAGATAAATAACTATACAATTTTTAGGAGACATCTGAAGGCAGCCCTGTATAGGGTAGTTTTTAATGTCTGAAGCTTTATTATGTTTTTTATCAGCTAGAAGTCACCCAGAGCGGCTGGGGCCACCCAGACAGATGGGCAGGGTACAAATAATAAAAGTATTGTTATTATCCGAGGATAAGTCCTATTGAATTCACTGAGGCTAACTTCTGAGGATAGGATTGCAGTACAAATTATTTTCATAACAATTTAGTACAGTCATAACTCGGGCTGAAGTTGCTTCAGGTTGAGCGCTTTCGGGTTGCGCTCTGTGGCGACCTGGAAGTAACGGAACGTGTTACTTCCGGGTTTTGCCGCTCGCGCATGCACAGATAGTGAAAATGACATCACGCGCATGTGCGGAAGCGGTGAATCGCAACCCGTGCATGCACAGTCGCGGGTTGTGTTCGCTTCAGGATGCGAATGGGGCTCCGGAACGGATCCCATACGCATCCTGAGGTACCACTGTACTGTTGTACCTTGGTTTTCAAGCGCCTTGGGAGTCGAACGTTTTGTCTCCCAGACAATCGAAAACCAGAAGTGATAGTTCCGGTTTTTGAATGTTCTTTGGAACCTGAACATCTGACAAGACTTCTGTGGCTTCCGATTGGCTGCAGAAGCTTCCTGCAGCCAATCGGAAGCTGTGCCTTGGTTTCCGAAAGTTTTGGAAGTCAAACGGACTTCCAGAACAGATTCCGTTCGACTTCCAAGGTACCACTGTACAGGGAATTCTCCATGCAAATCTATCAGAGAGAGAGAGAGAGACCCATTTTAGAGGACTGTATTTGACATGGTAGTTCAGAAGGGACATGTGTAACATATGGAACAAAGAGTAACTAAGCTTGAATATAAAAGCATTGACTACTATGTCAAATAAAGCCATCAGGCAATATTAAAATGTTCCACTCTGGGGAAATGTGCACTGCTATTCAGCCGTCCTCTCTCTGCCCTGATCTGCCAGCAGCATGGGGCGACCTACTTAACTTCAAAGTGCTCCTGGGCACTGAGGGCTGATGAGATTATATTGATCATCAACAGTACAAACAGGCAGTTATTAAAAAGGTCAAGCATGTGGTTTCTTATTATTTTTATCGTCTGTGAATGTGTGAGTGTGCATATCATTTTTTCAGTGGTTATTGAGACAAAGCAGAAAGGAAGTCTTTTGCTGAACCAACTAAATGCTGCAACACACTCGCCGACTTCAGCCAACTTGCTAATTTGCAGAAAGGCACGTCTTGACCACCCACACTTAAACTAACATTTCAGGTTTATTTGTTTTTATTGCACATGGCTGCATACACACAGCCCAACTGAAATTATTAATTCTACCCTGCACAAAAGTGAATTCGGTTCAGATCCCTGCCAGCAATAAACCTACAATTTGCTGCTAGATATTCAGTCATCCAGCTCTATCAAGCTTTCCCCCTCTCTATGTGATTCTCAGTAAGAAAAGCTTCAGGTGAACTACTAAAAGTCCACACGCATGGAAATTAGACCTTTATATTGATGGATGCTGTTTGCATCATTAGGGATATTGTATTGGTGAGCCTATCGTGATATTATATTGTTTGCGTGGTTGCATTCACATGACTGTTGGTTTATATACCAAATTACTACAAATTATTTTAGAGTATTGCTTTTTTAAAAACACAATACTCCACATAGGTTTCTTTCCGCCAGCTTACCAACGCATATACAATTCTATGATGCTACAGCCATTGGTAAGATCTCTGCCATATAGGTTGCTCCTGTTTTTCTTATCATCTTCACACTGAGTTGCCAAGTGTGTTTTGCTTGACCTGATTTATCTGGCACTTTCAACAGAAGTGATGGAAGGAAACAGAAATTTCCATCCCATCCTGGGCTCATTACAATCAGCGTTGTTTCCATTCCACTTCATTCTGCCTTCCACTAAAACCTAAGTTATTCATCTTGCTATCTGCCAGGGCCAAAACCTACATGATTAATTATGTAATTAATTTCAACACACTGCAATGGTATATAAATGTCAAAAACAACACAGAAAATAATATAATTATTAATGTGACATTTGCAGACTAAGAAAACAGAGACAGGGAATACCACTTATTTGCTTGTGTGATTTCTGCTCCTGGCCTTCGGATGACCAGGCAAAGCGAATTTTTCAATATGTCTAATCAACAATGCAGCCCACTTTGGAACAATGTATTGTGCTTGCGTCTGTCCTGTACTTATTGTGCTCTGGAAAAGCAGATTGATCTCCATGATGATGTGTGGATGATCTAGTCTTGAGGAAAGGAGGCTGAATGTGGTCTTCATCTCCTTATACGCACAAGCTATACACAGTGGTCAAAAGATTGCAATTGATTGATCCTCTGGGGATAATGTTGAACAAGGATGTTGAGTCTGCTTTGCTGGTACTTCAGATCCTAAGGTTACTGCCTTAAATGGCAACTGTTTTGGTGGAGTAGTTGAACCTGCCTTACGTACAATCCAAATGTACAGAAACAGCATGAGACAAAGCAGAAAATTCAGCCCTTCCTGGAGTGTTCGAGGCTGAATGTTTGAAAGCACTCCCATAAAAAAAAACAACCCCTGCACATGGAAAATCTAGCATGTCAAGGAGAACATTTTAGGCCTACTCTCCCTCCTGATGTGCCAGTTGTCTATGCACAGGGAGTTGGGTTTTTTATATATGGTCGGCCACATAATATATCTCATGGAAAAGTGGCACAATTACAGAAGGACTGGAACACATGATTCTTCTGAACATGCAGCAGGCCTTTAGTTCTTGGATAAGGAAAATATATGAAGTCGGCCAGATAATACTTTTAATGAACAAACATTACAGCTTCAGTATGTGGCACATTTTTGTACCTGTGTGAGCATATACAGATGCTCCATGTCCCAAAATTACCATGAATACCACACAACTGAAGAGTATCTCCCAGTTCATAAAAAAAGAAGTGGCAAAAATCTAACAATGGAGAACCTGTTTCCATTGTCAGATTTCTTGACCTCTTTTGACTGCATTTGAAAGCCCCAATTGTGAGGCCAACAGTCCCTTTCATGGGACAGATGGAAGTGGTTTTGGGCCTGCATTTTCAGATTGCAGTCAAACATCACACAGGTTAGTGACTCTGCCAGCTATTCCTAAAATAGAGGTAAAAGCAGCTCCTATTCATTTGGGATGTTGAGGAATGTTCTGGATCCTTTGGCAGAAAGCCTTGTTCCTACTTTGAGAGCTATGATGGCAGTTGTACCCTCCCTGACAAACCCCAATCCCAAAAGTGCAACTTTTCAGATAACTGCGCAAAAATCAATGCAATGTATTTGACAGGTGTGCTTGCTTGCTGCTAGTTTGTCCTAAAAAAGTATTACACATGTGAAAATCATCTTTACAAACATCTGGGTACGGCTAAAGTTGTATCCACAAATAAACACTACCAGACAAAAATCTCATTTTTGACATGGTAACATTATTGGTTGCAGGCAGTGAGATGGTATTTTAAGATTTGTTTTGTCTACGTCGAACTAATACTCGTTGACTTCTTTAAAGTTATCGTTGTAAGCTCCCTGAAGTATTCTCAGCTGTTTCCATTTCTGCTTTCTGCTTCAGTACTCTGCGGTTATGCTTGTTCCAAGTCAAATGGTCTTATGAAAAACCAAAAGCATTCTTCTTTCCAAAATTCACTCATAAAAACCTCTTTGCAATTATGAGCAGTTGTTTTTAAGTAGCCTTGGCTATTTCTCAGCTCTGATCTCTTTAATTTGATTCAGTTTTACAATATCCAGAGCAATTCTTAAGTTCTGGGCCGAGCCTAGTTTTCTTCACTCACTCACATCGCTGCCAGCTTCAGGTCACTCCCCATTCCATGATTTCAGTAGGCAGGATAGCATTGAAGCTTGTTTGCAGTGGGATGATCCCATCTCATTGAAAGTAGCCCCAATGTCTACACAGTCTCTCTTCCATCTGTCTCCATTCCCCATTTCTCTTGACTTTGATGTCTTCTTCAGACAACTGCACTTTTGAGCTACAATGCTTTAAGAAATGTCAGGCAGTTCCATCTATAGATCTTTACCAGCAGCCTGGGACTGCTGGGTAATTAACAGCTCAAGTTCATTTAAGGTGAAGCACTCTCACAACAGGAAAAGGCACAGACGCAATATATTCTCTCAAGATACTGTGCTTCAAGCCCTGACTTTCTTTGGAATAAAGAGATATTGGATTCAGCAGCTCCCATAGTGAACACTGACCACTAAGCTCCTCCATGTTTCTCAGGCTCCCAAAGGCAACACTGCGCTCTCATTATTTACACTTACAGAAACAGACAACACAAAAGGATGAAAAAGGTGCTAAATGTGGTAATCGTTTTAAAGTACTGGCCATTGACTGAAACTAAACAACTATGTACAACTGAGAACAGCAGTCCTAGAAACTCTCCTCTTCTGTACCGTCTTACAAAGCTGAGCAGAGCAAACTGGACCTGCTAAGTGCAGACCTCGTTCTCCCTCAAATAAACGGAATATTGGAAATATACAACTATGATACATCATACACAAAAACGTTTATGTTACGCTTCCGAATGCTGTGCAAAAATATATGTCTCCTTGTTCTTTTAAAATACAGCAGTGGCAAATTATACACCTATTTCGTACAGTGTCTAGCAAAACATTTAAGTATCTCCAAATCACTATATATAAATAGCTTCTTTGTAAACCAGCATTCCTAACGAAGTGCTATCTCAGTTCCGTTTGGGCTGATTGCTTTCTCCATTGATCAGGTTGGTTTCTTGCTGTTCGGCTAATGCCTGCCATTTCTGCCTGTTCTTTCTGCAGCCCTCCAGCAAAGGATAGCAGGCTTCTGAGATGTGTGTCATCGCCTGCAAATGGAAAAGCAAATCAGACCCATCAAAACCTAAGAAAGGGGAAGGGGACTTCTCTTCCTTAGAGTTTAGCAGTTTCACAGAATATATTGGGAACTGAGCACACACAAAACATCCAAGAAGCAGCTTCCCAGCATACTCCTGGCTGAGAGGTGCAGTCCACAAATGGCAGTGGATCTGGAGGAAGGCAGATTCCCCCTCTCTGCATGCCACAAGGCTGCCTCAAACTGCCTGCAGGAAGCTAGCCAGGCTTATCCCATGGCCTGCATTAGTGCCACATCATTCCTACACAGGAACTGCACCTTTCAAGGCTATATCCACAGATTTGGGAACCTGTGCCACTCCTGGGTTGCTGGACTCCAGCTCCCATCAGCCAGCACAGCCAATGGTCATGCATGATGGGAGATGTACTCCCAATATCACCTGGAGGACCAAAGATTCATCATCCCTGAAATAAAAGAACACGAGGTTCTTTGGTCAAATTCCAGATACCCACCCACTTCAGGCAAAATCATACGAACAGACCCATTAGCAGTAAATAGAGAGAAATCCCTTTACAATATTTCAGAGATCTTGCTTGATTATTTTATTGTGTATGGGTCCTTGCTCAGCAGTCTTTCCTTTGTAGGAAAGCCAAAGAAGTCCCATTAAAGGATGTGAAACTTGATTGTGCAACCCCACTTCCCACAGCCAGATCTGCATAGAATGATTTTGAAGAGAAAGCACAGATTTGAAGACAACATTGGCAGATGACACAGATGCAAACACTCTCATTCTACAGGCCGCTCCATATATGGTACCTCATAGAGCTGCAAGCAGATGGCATCAATGAATCCAACTTGCATGCTGGGGATTTTGTTTTTCTTTTCACGGTTCATTAAATCCTGAAAAATCAAACAAAGTTCACTTTGAAGCAAGACCACTTGCCAAAATGTGGCTCAATTCAGCGATGTTTTGTAATTTGTACACTGCATATATATATATATATATATATATGAATGATATAAAAATTCAACATACATACATACATACATACATACATACATCACAGGGCATGCTAATAAGCCATCATTATAGTCAGTACTGGCCTCAAAGAGGTTGTCCTGGGTTCAAATCCCATCTCAGTCCAAGTTTCCCTAAGTAGCCTTAGGAAAGTTACTTTCTCTCAGCTTCAGTTCTTCTATCTGTAAAATGGGAATTGCAACAATCTGCCTCCTAAGTTTCTTGTGAGGATACAACAGTTCAGAATAACACTGAAAGTGGGACCTCTGAGCTTGAAATGACCACTTCCAGGTCACATGAACAGACCTCTAGACAGAGAGAAAGCTGATGCAACTGTAAGTATGTAGATGGAAATGGCTGCAAAATACTTTGCTTCTCCATTAATGCTACTTCCCATACTATTAGCAGAAAATGCTTACTTCTTTGTGAAACTAACTACTGCGAAACATTAACTACTCAGCTATAATTGGTAGATAATACAGGGGTTATATCCCAGAAAGTCATCCTGTTAGTCCAAGGACTTTCCCCCCATGTTGACTACCCATGTGTGTTCCCCAAAAGTTTTACTGAGAGTTCCCCCAATTCGCATGTTGGTGGGTGGGTTGCACAGGCTGAAGTCTTGTACTAATGAGATTAGTTCACTGGATACAGGCCTAAGTGAATATGATTTTCAGATGATAGAGGAGGTGTAAATTTTGATACAAATGAATTTTCGGTAAAAAAACAACAACAACCATGTTGTTTAAAGATGGTTCTTCTACTTACTGTTGGTTCTATATTGAGTTCTTTTCTCTCCTTATCACCTTGGTCAAAGAATTCTGTAGCTACAAGTTCAGCTATCTGCAAGTTAAAAGACAAAGATCTCAGAGTGTGTTTCAACAAAATTTTATAATACTAATATATAAGCAGATGCAATAAATATGCAATTATTCTGTCAGAAATGGCCAAGAAAGACAGCAACAGTGTCCAGAAATAAAAAATACATTTATATCCAAACAAGTTGAAGTAACAATTTATACAATAACTACGGGTGCAATCAAAACCCTCACCACTTGCCAACCGTGGAAGGGAAGGCAAGAATAATTTAACCTGATCTCTATACCAGCTCCACACTAGAAGAGTGATTGGCAGCTCAGCCCATTTCACCACCTGAAACGAAACGGGAATGTGCTGCCTCCTGTCTACCCCACCACTTCAACCACTGTCGGAACACTCAGATAGGGGGCATTCTGGCTGAGGAGGCAGCAGTGGGATGGGCGGAGGGTCACTTCTTGAACTTCCATCACCTGAGGCAACTGATTCACCCTGCCTAATGGGTGAGTCAACTCTGATGCCGTCACACACTGGCAGTAAGCTTAGCTTGGGATCAAGCCCCCTTTCCAATGTCCCTCGCTGGCAGGGGTATTGCCAGCGGGGTACTGTCAGAGGGCCTCCAACACATAAGGGGGGGGGGTTGGCACTCTGTTGGTGGCAGCTGGCAAGGGGCAGTTCAGTTCGGCGTGAGGGGGTTCAGATTGTTCTGCTACTCATAAACAAACAAATAAAATCAATGAAATATTTAGAACTTCTTGCTTAACATTCTCATCTGGTTTATGCAGAATTCAATACCCATCCCCCAAAGGATGCCAGTTTTCCAAGGATTCTTTTGCAATCTCTTTTGCAATGCCTGTTTGTACGGTATCACTCCTTTGCCAGGTTTCCCATAGTAATCCTTCTTTTGAAGCTTTCAGTCGCTGGCAATCAATATTTGTGCAAGAAACAAGAGGCTGCTGATCTTCCTTGGTATAACAAATTTCATCTTTGTTTTGTTTTAAGTTGATACATGAGGCAATAAGTTAAAACGGGAGGAAGTTTAGTGGGAACAAATGCTCAAGGAAACTGTGGGCTGCCTTTTTGTAGATTTGGACAGGCCTTTGGCAGTTACTTACCCGTTGCTGAACAGGCCACGGCTTTGTTATTGCTGACAAATCACATGCAGTCATCAGCATTGCCCTGTAGAAACCATGAAGCCAAGATTTTATGCATTATAAAAAGCATTGCATCTTGGCAGCAGAATAAAAATGGGTATGGTATGCAAAATCATGTAAAATAAATGCTAAAACAAAGCCCAATCTGTTTTTCATAAATGGCAAAGGAACCATAACATTGTTGCAAGTAATTAAAATCAGCTAGTAACAAATAGGACTTTGAATTACTATTATTATTAAAAATGTAATACGGAGTATTCCTGTTCCGTGTTCCAGCCAGCCAGCCAGCCTTTTATCAGATACTCCATTCCATTCCTCCTGTTATTCTAAAGCAGCAATGCTGCAGCAAGCAAAGGCTCCAGCAGCTCAGTCAGCTGCGTGTGGCTGCAAAGCCAGACAGGATGTATGTGACTGTTGCCATGGAAACAAAGGGACAGTCCATTCTGTACTGAGCACCGGATGTTAGCTCAGTGTGTGTGTCATATGACCTGTACAGGATGTACATGGGTGGAGTTTGGAGTTTCTCTCTGTTTGTTGAAGAGAGCAGACATGTTTTCTCTGTACTGAAGTGAAAGACAGGAATAAAACATGTAGACTCATTTCTGTCTGTGTCTGATTCCCCTCCCTGGGGATATGCTGGAGAGCAGGGAGGAGGAGAGCAGTTGGTGTGTTTTTCTCACAGCCTGAGGAAAATCGCTGGAACGGACCTCGTGTGTTTTTCCTGCCGGGAGTCGCCGGAGGGAGGTCAAAAGAATTCAGCCGGTGCCTGAAGAGATAGGCACATACCTCTGACCGGCACGGAATTCTGACACCTCCTCCTTGCCAACAGACACTTAGCATTCTGTGGCCACTGAACTTGCCCAGTCACCATTGCCCTATGCTGGTTTGGTGGGGGGTTTGATTTTTCTACTTCTGCAAACCTTGAGGTTCCCACAAACATGCTGATGTCTCCCTCTTGGGATTTTAAAGATTTTTTTTACATACCATTCATAATTCAACACCTGAGGTAACTATTAATATATATGATTAGATACTCCCTCCCCCCGATGTAATTCTAGACTAGGATTGCCAACCCAAAATCCAATCTTTGTTTTGGCTTTATCACTAGAACAGGATATTCCAATCACTTTCCAGTTCCTAAATAACTCCAGTGCTGCTGACGATGGGCTGTTTTAAATCCCTGTCTCACTGAGAATGCAAAGGCCTTAAGGAGTTTTATGGAGTACAGTGGTACCTCGGGTTAAGAACTTAATTCGTTCTGGAGGTCCGTTCTTAACCTGAAACTGTTCTTAACCTGAGGTACCACTTTAGCTAATGGGGCCTCCCGCTGCTGCCGTGCCACTGCCGTGCGATTTCTGTTCTCATCCTGAAGCAAAGTTATTAACCTGAGGTACTATTTCTGGCTTAGCGGAGTCTGTAACCTGAAGCATCTGTAACCCAAGGTACCACTGTATCAATGTTTTGAAGCTAAATCTATGCATTTCACACAACCTCGGCATGTGGCCAGGTGCAGACTAGACAAATTTTTATTCAGCTTGGCCATAAATGGCTCTGCTCTTCAATTCACTTGCGTATTAACAAGCAGCAAAACAAGTTGAAAAGTTTACAGAACTCACTGTACAGTGATCAGGTGAGCTGAGCAAGTGGCAAAGATGTCACATAATTTGGTCACATGCAGAATTGTTTCCTCCTTTTACATGCAGTCCTATCAAGGCAGGGTTACATGGCACTGGTGATGACTCCATTATTACAGGGAGAGCTACTACAACTTTAGCCTGACCTTTCTAATGCAGAATAAATAACCTTAGGAGTACTGACTTTAACAGTTCAGTGCTTCAGGACAATGCCTGTATTGCAAAGGAACAATATGGTATTCTGTCAAGGCTGTTTTACCCTGTTTGGAAATTGCGTGGAAAATTTACATAACCATTAGAAACCAGTTGCTCACCACCATTCATCAAGAAAGTTCTTTCTGTTCTCTTGTAGCCCAACCCAAGCATTCAATGAAACTAAAGTTCTGCGATAGCTGGCCTAGGCTAACACAACAAAATCACACAGAAGCTGGATACTATATTTGCTCACTTACAAAAATAGCTCCTTTTGATAAGGGTCTTCCAGGTTAAACTGTTTCTTTCTCAGAAGGTCAAAAAACTCTCCTCTTCTCCTGAAAGCATTATAAGATAATTATTGTTTATAAACGACCTTGAAAGAAAGACATTCTACGCTTTTGCATTAAAAAGGATAATCTAAAGGAAAGAAAGAGAGAAAGAAAATGTTCCACAGGTGAACTGTGACTTTTCCAAGAACAGCAGCTGTTTGCAATAACGCTAGAGCAACTTACTTAATGTACAGGGCAAGATCTGTGGCCAGAATAGCTTGTTTGATCATTTTCACGGTAGCCTTGTATTCCTCAACAGAAAGGCCGCTGAGAATCTGGTTGCCCTTCACACACACAAAAAGAAACAACAACAAACCAATGCTTGTGATTACACACAGAACATTTCACTAATTTGTCAGTCTCCACAATTTTGTTGTCCAGATTTTAAGAACTGGCAAACTTCCCCACCCCCACCCCCAAGTTGCTCCACTCTGAAACACATAGAGGTGCATTAAAAAGTCTTGCACCAATGAGAACTGGGCCCTATTCTCTTTTGTTCTGTCGATTTGACACACTGCTATATTTTCTTGTGAGCAAGGTAGCACATGGAAAGGTTACCCCCCCCTCCAAAACTCCACCTCACCAGGGTTTTAATTAATTGATTGATTTTCTAATATTTATATCCCACTTTTCTTCCCATCATGGAACCCAAAGTAGCATGCATGTGGCTTCCAGAAGATGTCCCATACAGGCAGCTGACCAGAGCCAGACCTCCTCAGCTGCAGTGTCTGAAGGCCTCATGTGCCTTCAAAGCTACCCTGGGAAAGTGACATGGAAGGAGATTCCCATTAGACTCTAAGAAGGAAACATGGTTCTTCATTGAGAAATCTATTTATTTTCTTGGCTTTGCAAAAAAACCTTGTTTCTTATCTACAAGAAACAACACATACCTAAAATGAAAAAGAACAGGCAATATGACCCTTTGGCAGCCTGCAAAGTGTTGCTAGATACTAGCTGACATTCAGTGGCCTATTGGGCAGGGTAGTAGCAGAAGGAGTAGTAGGAGTAGGAGTAGTAGTAATATGATGATGATGAAGATGATGAAATAAATGAACAATGTGTAATGCAGACCATGGGATGAGGCAGTTAGCAGTGCTCTTTTGTTTCAGATTTAGGATATACAGTACACACCTAAGAAAATATACATAAAACACCTTGAAGAGCAGGATTTACACTGCCAGTTAAAAGATGTGATGCACAGGCTAAGTTTAAACTTCAAGAGTTTTTTTTGGTTTTGCAATACTTTTTGAAGACCATTAGAGGAAGTAACATCCCGTGGGTATGTACCACTGGAAGAAGCAATATCTGATGGGCATCCCTCTTGGAATTACTCTGTGCACCTTCCAACAGAACTTGATGCTATAACTGCAGTGCTCGCTCCGCAGAAATATTAACTGGATTAATGAGCATGAAATACCCCTTTTGCTTTGATGCCAAGGCAATAGGTACTGAAACTGACATGAGCAATGGCGCTTATATAAGCTTATCGAGAAAAGCCTGGTGGCTCTTAGAAGGGCTGCCTTTTCGTTCTTGTCCCAAAAAGGAATAAAAAATACTTAAGAATGCATAATGCTGGGAACCCATCCAAAACTAAAAATAAAAGTGAATTGGGCAAGGTTTCCCTCCAGCACACACATGACAAGAAAATCATTTACCGGGGTATTCAGGATCATCAGGCACTGATCAAAATGGTGATGCTCCATGATTGAGTGGCAATACAGCTGGGCAAGGGGGTGTTCACTTCTGAAAAGGGAGAACAGAGGGGCACACATCATATTTAACTGGCACATGCAACAGTGACTGGGCAAAGATAGTATTTTTTATGAAGGTGGAATAGGGTTTTGGAAAGGTCTATGGGAGAGATATATTTATTCCCCACCCCATGACTGGTCTGCAGTGGTCCAACAGGTTTGCAGGTTTTTGAAAGAATACAAAAGCCTACTCACTCATGAGGTCCACAAATTTTGTCTGTCCTCAGAAATTTGAGACTGCCAGGACCCTGTCCCTCTGCTGGGAGCCTTGTGTCCAACAGGCAATAAGCAGAATTCACTGCCACAAAATGTGGTGGTGGCAGCCACTGAAATGTTATTCCCAAAGAGGACATACCTACCAAAAATGGATTAGCTATGATAATACATGGAGGTTCCCTTGTTAACTAAGAGGCTGTTCCCTTACATGCTATGGCCGACATATGTGTCAACCACACCCTTATTGGGAGCCTCTTAGGGGCATCTGCCTGTCCCTTCCTGTAAAAAGAATGTTGGGTTTGATGGACCTGATGAAATTAGCACAATTCTTCTTATGTTTCCTATATATACTTTCTGGGGGAAGAGGGTAAGGGAAGCTTTATGGCTGCAATCCAGCAGGGGCATCTGGGGAGAAGCAGGTAAGGCAGTCTTCACTGATTCTCCCTTCCCAGCAGCTTTGTTCATGTGTGCATGCTTAGAATGAGCACGCTTAGAACCTCCCTTCAGACCATCTTATTCAATGCAGCAAGGCCTGAACACAGGAAGCCACCTATCAGACCATTGGTCCATCTAGCTCAGCCTTGGCATACCTGTGGTTTCAGGTTTCAGGTAGTGGTCTTTCCTATCCCTTCCTGGAGACGCTGGGGATTGAACCTGGAACCCTGTCCATGCAGATCAGGTACTCTGCCACTGAGTCACAGCCATCTCCCTCGAGTGGAGCAGCTATGTGCAGGTATACTGAGAGGGGGTACTGAATTGTGCTCTTGCTTCCCATTTCTTGACTACATGCATTCAAGTGAACGCGTGGACTGGGTTTCCACAGCCCTTAAAAATCTTCTCCAGATGATTGGGGTGGTGAGGAACTGTGTGGGAAGTGGCACTGGAGCCTGTAGGGTAAAGGTACCTGTAGGGTAAAGGGACCCCTGATCATTAGGTCCAGTCGTGGCCAACTCTGGGGTTGCGGCGCTCATCTCGCTTTATAGGCCAAGGAAGCCGGCGTACAGCTTCCGGGTCATGTGGCCAGCATGACTAAGCTGCTTCTGGCGAACCAGAGCAGCGCATGGAAACGCCGTTTACCTTCCCGCCGGAGTGGTACCTATTTATCTACTTGCACTTTGACGTGCTTTCGAACTGCTAGGTTGGCAGGAGCAGGGACCGAGCAATGGGAGCTCACCCCGTTGCGGGGATTCAAACCGCCGACCTTCTGATCGGCAAGTCCTACGCTCTGTGGTTTAACCCACAGCGCCACCCACATCCCCAAGGGTAAAGGTAGCATTAGCAAAAAATCATTCTCCCCACCCGCCAGCATGAATCTCCACTGCATTAGAGTCTGGACCTTTGGGAAGGTTTGTAGTTCAGTGGTAAAGCCTCTGCTTTGCATGCAGAGGGTTCCAGCTTCAGTCCCCCTGCATATCGAGGTAGGGCTGGAAAAGACACCCTATTTGAAACCCTGGACAGCTTCCGCCAATCATTGAGGACGATACTGAGTGAGATGGACCAATGATTGGGCTTCGTATAAGGCAGTTTCCCATGCTCCTATGTCTGCAAACAGATCTTGGGGGTGGGGGGAGGTACATTTCATATAACTTTTGCTTAACATGATTTACAGCTTTCTGGTTATTTTATTATAAGAAAAGCACAACCCACTTCCAAGAAAATAATCTGAAGTCAAGGGTCCCGAGTCTCCCTGCTTCCAACTACACACAAAGAACAACATTAATCCCCATTTTAATCTATCCTTCACTAGCCTGAGGGATTAAAAGAAAATATCCCTAGAACCATTTTTAGTCTGAAAAGGGAATGTTATGGAAACGTAATGCTCTCTTGTTTTGTGGTGTTCATGAACATCAGGCTTCATTGTCAGCAACGTTTTCCCAGGACGTTTTTTGGAATGGGGATGATGCATCTCCAGAGGTCTCCCCCCACCCCCAGGAAAGAATTCATTCTTAAACAAATAAAGTAAAAAATAGCCAACTGGTTCAAGCCACTGCAAATCTGTAGGTTGCTGGACATTTGTGAAAAAAGAATAGAAATGGGAAAGAGAGAACAGAACGAAGAGCTGAATCTCACCTACATTCTAGGAACTAATTTGAATGGAAGTTTTTGAAAGAATTCAATGTTTCTCTCTTCTGTCTGTTCCATCAGTGCAAGCATGTCTGCTTGCCAGACAGACCAGTCCCCCCTCTCCTATCCTGCACACTGTTTTGAGGATTCTCCTGACCTACCAGAGTGGATTTGACGGAAGTGTGTGGCAGGAAGAGTGAAGACACCACCATTGCCCTAGCAGGAGCCTTTGCAACTGGCTTCCACTAGCGGGCCAGGTTAGTTAAATATGGGACATTATTCCTACCACCATACAACATCTTTTGAGAGAAAGTTCCAAATGCAGCAGTCATGTATATAAACTGTGGGGAAACCACTGCGCTGCCTTTTTAACTACATTCCAGGTGGAAAAACACTGGAACCTAGAAGTAGTGACCAATTTTTCATTCTTCCTCCTCCCTCCTCCTTGCTTTTCTTTTGGTGTCATGTCTTTATGACTGTAAGATTGAATGTGAGGGCAAGGACTGTACTATCAATGTCATTTGTAAGCTGCTCTGGGAAACTTTTTTTTTTTGCTAAAGAACATGATAAAAAATGCTTCAAATAAACAACCCCTTAAAAACCCAGTCTCCTCTCTTTTAAATCCCCCTTTACTCACCTCTGTATGTAAGAGTTGTTCACACCTCTGTGGTCCAGGTCATGGCTCAGTGCTGCGATCAGCAGAGAAAGCACCTCAACGTCTGTAAGCTTGCTCTAAATGCAACATGAAATGTAGGAGAATATATTTCTACGTTTGCTAAAAAAACCTGGATTTTGCAATGAATTATACGTGTATCCTGATTTCCCACACCTTCTGGAAACTCTCCAATAATAATAACATAACAACACAATACAATTACACACACACACACACCATTTCCTTTACATGAGAAGAGCCCTGCTGGAAGCAAAACCTGAATGTGGATTATTTGAATGCATATGGGGCCCAAGGCTGACACACTAATTTTGGTAGAAAGGAATAGGATTTATGAGCATAATATATACTTATTGCTCTCTCTCTCTCTCTCTCTCTCTCTCTCTCTCTCTCTCTCTATATATATATATATATATATATGTATATTCCATGCAAATAAATCCAAGCATACCTGGATTTTCCCTGACTTCAAAGCAGCAAACATGCACTGGGCAGTGTTGAAAGCATGCCTCCAATTATGATACGCAACATTTTTCCGGTAATTTTTCCTCACGCTCAAAATCCATCTGCAAAGGACCTTAAAAAAACCAAACACACAGACAAAAAATTCAGTTAAAGGTACAGTATATTCCACTGTTTTCACTGACAAGAGCACAAAATTTCATTTATCAGCACTCCAGCACATTTCCCATCTGGCTTCCTTACAGGGGGGGGGAGGGAATTATACAATTTTTGTTGTCTTGGGAATATATTTCGTCACTTGAACTCCGGGGCTCTCTGAAGGGAGTTGCAAAGTAAAATCAAAAGTCTTTTATAACATACGTTGTTACCCAAAGATGAAAATGATGGTGAGGAAAGGCAAGACTGGGCCAGCCAGGTGCTGAAAGTCTCTGATTCCTTACATGGTTCTAATTACCATGAGAACCGTTCTTAAGCAGCAGCGGTGCAGCAGGCAGCAATCTATTTTCAACCCTTGTGGAAGACATTTTACATGGTTGATAACTTGAAGATTGTATTGAAGACTCTATTGCAGCTTGCTGAAGGCCTCTCAAGATAAATGGTTGGGTTCCATCTGTTTTTAAATTTGTTTTAGGAGTTTTACTGTGCTTAGAGGCTTTCAATAGTTTTTATATATGTTTTCATTTTATTTTTAATTGTATTCATCATCACAGATGTGTTTGCTGCCCTGGGCTCCTTTGGGAGGAAGGGCAAGCTATTACAGAACCAAACAAATAATAAACACTTTGTTCAAGACTGCATGCAGTTAAAATTCCTAGAGTTTTGGAACAAGTTGTAAAACCATGTTTCACAGGTATAACCTGTACTGCTCAGTCTCTGCATTTATGTGTGTAATCTTCGGAAAGATAAACATATTTTGCATTTGGTCATAGTGTCACCACCCATCAACAGAAAGGAATCCGTCAACAGAAAGGAATAGGAATTCATCAATAGAAAGGAATCTGTAGCACACAGCAGTTGTATGCAGCTATTCTGGTGAACTTAAGGTATGATTAAGAGCAAATATTCCTACTCAACTGCTGTCACCAAATGTGGGGATGTAAGACCAAACTACCGAAAATTGGACCAATGCCGTCTTAGTCATGATGATATTTGGTTTTCCAACAGATGCTTTAAAACTTATTATTCAATTTATATATCCAACCTTTTGCGTGCATGTTTACGTTGAAGAATGTTATGATGTAGAAAATGTGTGATCCATAAATGGCCATGCTCCATGCACCACAAGGTTCTCACCTCGTGTTTCATTTGGAAATTCTGCACAAGGTTAAGATCAGTAAACATCCGAATTGTACACAGGGAGGTTTCCATATCTGACAGCTCAAAGTCACTGAAGTAGAAGTCGGTGAGCTTGAGAGATTGCGCAGATGGCACAACAGCAGCCTGAAATGAAACAGAAGGGAAAAATGGAGAGAACAATAAAGTAACATGGAATTTAAGCTTCTTTCAATACGATAGTAGTAGTAGTAGTAGTAATAATAATAAATAAAGCACAATATGAGGCTGTAATCCTCCGAGTGCAATAAAATGCAGGGTTGTTGTCCATTGCAGAGGACACTGATGACATCCCCAATACCAGTTTGCAAAATGTTGCACCATGTTCCAATTATCTGTAGTTCTATTCCCTACACTAATAAGCCATTTCCCTCTGGCGCAACCTTAGTAAGAGAAGAGCCACATGCTCAGAAGCAAAAGTCTCTAGTTAAAGCAGGAATGGGAAATTTGTGACCTTCCATCTGCCGCAGCCTGCATGGCCAAAGCAACCACTGGGTGAAAGATCACATAAAACATGAAAATTAAGAGGTAAGGAACATTGGACAGATAGAATAAAAAGTTGCTGGAACACAGTTTTAGTATATAGCAGGTGCAGGATGATTCCAGAATACACTTTGGTATTCTGAGAATTAAAAAGCAAGCAGGCTGCCTCTGAGCACATGCTGTGCCCAGAAATTTGTTTTTAAGACAAAAACAGCTCACAGTTTCTGAGCTTTTAGAGTTGTTTTTCACAGGGGCCGTGGCTAGGTACAATCCCACTGAATGAGCAGCCTTCCACTTACACAACTAGATATGAGCAAGGCCTGAAAAAGCCTTTGACAATGGAGGGGAAATAATTAGGACTGGCAGCATCTGAGGTGAGCAATCTTTATATCCTTTATCGCTTCTTAATGCTTATGAACTTATATATAAGTATTCATAAGTTGTGCACACTTCTGGACTGAAAAAAGGTGTGTAAGAGTAAATTTTACTGTATCATAATTTGATCCTACAGAGCAAAATATGAAGTTCCTATATTCAGTGCAACACTCAACACACGTATAATTCTAACTGCAGGAAAGTATATGTTTCAGAAGGGGAGGGCACGCTATCTTGTTTGTATGCATGAAAGGCTTGGTAAAAAAGCAAACACACTGCTGTTCTTTTTATAAACTGGATGACTAATGTTTGTTACTAAATCTGAGCTTAAGGTATACATCTGAAACATGCTAGTTGAAAATCTACGGTCTGAGTCAAAGTCCTGATGTGCCTAAAAAGCAAATATTTGTTACCAAATATAACTAAGCGCTAGCATGGGAAAACCTTGTGCTAGAATCTCTTGTTTTCAGCCGAGTAAATGAACTTTGTGAACTTGATAACTACGTGACTTCCAAATACCTCAGCCAGACATCAGTAGGTAGAAACACAGGCTTTTGTGTGTAGTATAGATATTGTATATATATATTTGTGTGTGTGCATGCACGCGCACACACACACACACACACACGAGGGGGAAAACACCTTTGCAAATACAAATACAGTTTGGTTTAGAAAGATACAATTTAAACTGTCAAAAAAACAAACCTGTTTATAGTTCTGTGGAGGAAATATTGCATTACTAATGATCAGAGCAGGGCACCATTGAGGTGTGGGCGCCTTGGGGCTGCTGGACTGGCTCTGTTGGTGTGCATGTGAACCTCACAACCACCTTGCCCCAGGTAAGCTGAAGCAATGTGGGTGTCTGGAGAACATATCTATGGCTCTGCCCTGCTCCTCCCAATGTACTGTAAAGCCATTTTGCAGGAAAAGATCCATAATTTTGTGAGTTTCTTTTTCTAATTTAGGCTATGAAATGGCTTCCTGGTTTAAAAAAATAAAATATCTGGCTTCTGGTTTATGTTTGTCTCATAAAGATCACAATAAGCTAGCATTGAAACTGTGTCCATTTGTGCGGAATTTAAGATAAAAAATAACAATCCAGACACTGTAATCTCTACACCTAAAAATGCCCATAAAAGCAGCAAGACTGGTTTTAATGATTGTGCATGAAGACATTTAGTTATGTAACACTTTGCATCGCTCCCACATGCAGTTGCTATGCAGTAGACTAAGGCAGAGTCGGAGTCCAAGTTAATGTCAGATTAATAGAATTATTTCTCATGGAATTCAAGGCAGATCCTTTGCCCAGTCGATGGCTCCACCGTGAACAAAGCAGCAGAGTGGGAAATAAACAGACCAGGCCTGTGTTTCTGGCCCTGCCACTGATTTACAGTGCTCCTTTGGAAATATCACATTTCAGTTGGAAAATGTTTATCCTACAGAAGTGAACAACAATTTGATAGATCCGTAAGCATGAATTAGATATTCTAACATGAAACTCAAAGGTACGACTATTTTGTACTCCCAAGAAAATTCTTGCCAAATGTTTCTACAGCCAGATTTTCATCCACAAACTGGTGCTGATTAATAGAGGGAGTGTGGCGTAAGCAGCCATCTTGCTGTGTTTGAGGCTCAGACACTAGTGCAGAAGACTGGGGTAGGAAGTATTAATTCAATTCAGCTCACATTTAAAGGTGAACGTATCTAATCCACACTTTCTGAAACGAGAACTGAAAACGCAGCTACCCTTCAAAAATTATTCACATTTGGCAATGCAGTTCTCCAGCCAAGCAAAGTGTATAAAATTTCTGGGGTAACGTATGCAGAAAACAATGACTATAACTGGAAATAACATACAAAAATACATTACATTAGTAGAAATTGCCTGGGAAACGTGTATAATCGGCAAAACTGTGTACGAATGTGTGCTTATTAGGAGAAATTTGCACTAAAGGGAAGATCAATTTGATGGCATTAAAAAAATGAATAAATCACAAACCAATGTGGAAATGTGGAGGACTGATTTTAAGATTTCAAAAATGAGAAACCAGGCTAGCCTGAAATTAAAGATTCAGCCACTCCTAGCTAAACCTAGAAAGGGCAGAAAGATGAGCTGTGTTTTGCCAGCTCTCAAGCAGAATTGGAGCTTAATCCCAGCTTTCTCTTTTACAATCCCTCTAGAAGATCTGCGTATCTCACGCTATAGGCCAAGGTGGTAGAAAATGACACATTTCTGTCTTCTAATAGCCTTCATGATTCTGAATCCTGAAGTTCTACCAGCCTTTGCAATCCCCATATCATCACCACATATATAATAGAAGGGAAAATGACATTACCGCTGTTACCTGAAGTTCCCTTGTTTCTTCTTCAGCAGCTGAAGCATGATAAGAAAGGACCTTTAGGAAAAAGAAATGAAGCACATATAAAATGCTCTATATATAGGTACATATGCACACATACACCTGGAGCAGGAACTGGCAAGCCACTCCAGTATCCCTGCCAAGAAAACTCCATGGACAAAGGCAGTGGAAGACAGGAGTGACTGGCGTGCTCTGGTCCATGGGGTCATGAAGAATCAGACACGACTAAATGACCAAACAACAACAAATGCACATACACACTAATAAAAAGCAAGCAAAAATCTATACTAATACTAATAAATTAGCTATTTAAATTCTCAAGCACTCTTTCCTCTGGCATCCAGAATGCTCTGCAAAATCTCCCAGCAATAGCTAAACTGACAGCGTTAATATAGTGATTTGCGATTTCCATTAGTGATTTACCAATAAAAGCAAAGTAATGGGCTACTGTGTACACATTCCTGAAGGCCTCTGAATTATTGCAGAGGATTACTGCAGTGCAGATATCTGCTGGAACCCAGCAAGCCATGATTGGAGGTCTGAGAGCCAGCTTTGGGAACGTACCATCCTCCTGCTCCCCAGCACAAATTCTCCCTCCCTTCCACTGCTTGCCTCATCTATGATTTAGCATGACATCTCTACCAACTAGGTTCCTTCATAAGCAGGATTTTAAAGCAAGTTAAAGCAGTCTGAAAATTTAAATAATGCTTCACTATTAGCAGGAATTGGGAAATGGTTGTATTTTCGGCCTCCACTAATTACGCAGCCAAATTTCCTAAATTTCTATTGCTAACTCTCAACATTGCTGGGCAGAAGAAACCTGCCTCCTGGTCTGCAGCAGAAGGATTGAACAGAGCGGCAGAGCTAATTCCGCATGTGAAACCCTACCGCTTGCACTGGCCAAGACGGAAGGGCCAGAGGGAGGCAGTTTTTCTCTCCTTTGTTTGCTGCAGCAACTCCAGGCTGGTACAGTAGAGAGAACTGGGACTCTCAGCGGGCAGTATGTGGACTTAGGATCTACTGAATCCCTTGCCTGTTCTCCTCTTCCCCCTGTTTGGGGGGCTTATGCTACGCAGTACGCCAACTACTGCAGTAGCTGTCCCAATTGCCAGTGCTTGCGGCAGATGCATGGCAGCAGAACTGCCTGCCACCAGAGCCAAACAGAGGCTCTGCTCAACCCTAACCCTCCTCCAGGAGTGTAAATCAAGGGGTTGGGGTTGCTCCCCTAGTAACTTTTGTGCAGATAGCTTAGGATCCAATGGATCCATTGCCAGTCCTCCTCTTCCTCTTCATTCGGGGGCTTACGCTGGCTATCGCTGATTATTACATGCCTGCTACTGCAGTAGCTGCCCAAGTGCCAGTGCTTTTTGGTAGATGGCTTTCATGGTGGCAGAGATGCTCGCTGGCATATCTGGGAACACCACCAGTTAAAAAGCAAAGGAAGTTCTGGCCTCTGAGCACCAGGCAGCACTAATCCACCTGGATCCAGGATGACCAGCACAGGAGAGGAGCCACTGAATCCACTGCCAGAATCCACTGTCTTATGCTGCCCACCACTAGCTACCACAGTATGCAGCCTAGTACAGTAGCTGCCTAAGTGCCAGAATTTATGGAGAATACTTCCATGGCAGCAGAGTTGCCTACCAGCAGAGCTAGGCTGAGGAACACCTCTGCCCAATCCATATCCATTTCTAGGAGTACAGATCAGGGAGTTAGGATTCATCCCTTCTGAACTTTAACATAAATAGCTTTTGTACTTTGTTTCCTGGCACATCCATGCAGGATGGAGACTGGTATCTGCAGTTTACCAGTTCTGCCCAGCATGGAGACTCCTGAGGGCAGCAAGGCATGGAAAAAAATATATCACGTTGTTGGCCTTAAGTGAGCAAAGAACTATTTTCTTTTATAAAGGGGGGGGGGTTTGAAAAGCTTCCCTGCCCCTATATGAAAGACAAATAGCTTACAACATGGCTATAATTATAAACTCGACAAGGTTGTCATAATAAATCCGCTCCCCCGCCAACGGGTTTGTAACACAGGCATAAAAGAAATTCTGTTTCAGGAAAATCTTGGCAGAAGTTTTTTCAGCCTAGGAGAAAATATTTTTCATTTAATGAACAAATTCAAACTTATTATTCAGGAGTGTGAGGGAAGGAGAGAAGAACCTTAGTGTTTACTTTGGACTCACGTTTAACTCATGTGCAATTAGAATTATAACCTCAGCCTATAGCAATTTATCCATGAGGATCTTTCTTTCTCCCTTAAAAGGTTATGTTACCTGGGTTCGTAATGCACAACACACACAGCTGTCCAGACTAATTTGAACGAAGCACTTTAATCAAGAGAGCGCTGCTACAAGTTAATGCAAGCAGTACACCTAAACAAAGATTTGCATGAGAGCTTTCCCTTCAGAACTGAACTGATGGCAGAATCTGCATTTTAGAAATATTGCAGAGACTCTGTTTGCTCTGTGGATGCAAGTGGATCCAAAGTCTACAACATCTGACTTCCTAGGTTACTTTGGAAGAAGATAACTGTGAACCTGGATCTGCTACTGGGCTCTCCTTTCATTCCACGGCAATTAAAACCAACAGTAACCAATTCAAAGGCTAGGACTAGATGACGTTCATATTTGATATGGTTTGATGAAGTTAGAGGAAGCCTACAGTAATCTTGCTGTTGCTCCAGCTATTGGTTTGTTTGAAGGGCTCAGCCAAAGTCATCACAGAAAACCTCAGAGAAGAAGAAGAGGACGTCCTAGTGCCCATAGCCATGTCCCTTTTCTATGCAATATGATAAACCATCAGCGTCAGTTACCAGCGTGCAATATGTTCAGGGAAGGCTATGTTTGTGTCCACTGCTAAATTCCAGGTTAGCACTTAATATGCAATAATCTGCCACGTGTCATGCAAGCACGTGGAAATGCAGAGGCAAACAGTAAATGAAAAGGAGAGTGACCCTGCGCTGAGTACTGAGCCAAGTTTGGCTTGCCTTAAACTCGGCAAGGGAGTTTGAGTAAAGAAGCAGCTGTGAGTTACATAAAGGCTGCCTTGATTGAGCCTCACCTCTAATGTCACCATCTGCTTTGCCATAGCTCTTTCCACAGTTTCATACATCTGTGTGTTCTGGATACCCAAGCCGCAGAAGATGACAAAAGCTTCCAGAAACTGCTCGTCATTTCTGTTGAAAGCCTTTATTTTGCCTGAATTTTCTTCCATCTTATTTGCAAGTTGACAGACTCCTAGATCATTTAGAAAAAGGAAATGTTATCTAACCTTTATATATATATGCATACTTCAATTGATAGAAAGGAAAACTAACAAGCTTTATTTATCCACAGAAACAGAGGTCTGGCAATTTTAACTTTCTAGTCCAGTGTTTCAACATTATTATTATTACTATTATTAACCCAGAAAATATGGTTGCATCCATATAATCAGGCGACACATGAACTTTATCCACCCCCACACAAGCTCCTGTTTCACAGCTCCTTTCACATGAGGAAACAAATGAGAAAGCTGCAGTTAACCACAGCCTCCCATTACATGAGAACCAGGAACTATGAGCAAGCCAGTACTCAGAAGTCAAGTTTGAAATGTTGTAAAGTTAGCTTCCAAATCTTGGTTTATGGAAGCCATTAACCGTGGTTTCCGGCTTGTGCAAAAAGGGAAACTGTGATTTACTGCGGCTTCTTTTTTTGTTTCCCCACATAATGGACAAAGGGGCTGTGTGAAAGTGTCTGAAGCTAATCAATATCCTGGCTTTATGAAGCCAGATTTGATCAAGTGATCTGAGCCTGTGTGTCCTACCCTTCATCCACCGGTCCTTACATATTCTGAACTCAGATTTTGCATTCCATTAATGCAGATTTAGATCCAGAATATTCAGTAGGTTTTTC
Source organism: Podarcis cretensis (assembly GCF_951804945.1). NCBI lineage: Eukaryota > Metazoa > Chordata > Lepidosauria > Squamata > Lacertidae > Podarcis > Podarcis cretensis. Next base: position 29,352,919 of record NC_137178.1, read on the forward strand.
ACAGAAGTGCAGCACAGTCAACAAAACCCACTGGGGACTGAAGGAATGGATTCTGGTCTCATGGGGAACTGGCACTGGTGGTAGCAAGGTGACAGGGCATGTTCTTCCCCATCCCTGGAACCGCATGTATTCCTTTCTATCCTTCCCAAGTTTTCATCTCAATTTTCCTCTTAACTTCTATTATTAATAGTCCTTGAGTTTGATGTAATCCCTAAAGACAACTTGTCCTTTACAAACTAATTAGATTTTTGTAAGCATGCCAAGAGAACTGTAATGAATGTCAGGTTACTGGTACACAGACAGAGCTTGCCCTTTCTTACGAGAAAAAGGACCAGATTGTTTATCAAATTAACTACAAAGACAACATAGGGGGTTCATGAGTCCTCAGACCACATGCTGCATTCAAGTAGGTCTCAAGGCTTTGTTTCTTAATAATGCTTCAGATATGACCCCTTTGCCCAAAGAGCAGCCTAGCTGGGAGATTCTACAAGAATCTGTGCTGATGACCGATGCAGGGAAATGTTGATCACAGCTGGGGAAGCTTTGGCCATCCAGAAGCTGTTTGACTCCAACTGCCATCAGCCCCCAGCCAATATGGTCAGTGATAAGAGATTATGGGAGTTGTAGGCAAGCAACTTCTGGGTGACTGTAGGTTTTTGATCTCTGCTGTAGATTCAGCCTCACAAGGAATTCAACCATTCAAACAGCTTGCTTGCTTGCTTACACACACACACACACACACACACACACACACACACACCACCCTTCATCAGAGCATCACAGGAGAAAAGATTCCCCACCCACCCCCGACAACTGAAGATATGTAATGAAGGCTCCAGGTGAGCCTCCCTAGAGAGAACATTTCACAAGTGGGAAGTCACTGCAGAAAAGGTCCATTCTTGTTTTGCCACTCTCCAGCCCTCTCATGGAGGAGGCACACAAACAAGGGCCTCAAATGATGATTGCAGGGTCCAGGTTCGTTCATATGGGGAGAGTTGGTCCTTGAAGTATTGCAATCCTGAGCCATTTAAGGCTTTATAGGTCAACACCCACACTTTGAATTGGGCCCTGGTTGCAGACTAGTTGGGCCAGAATTGGTGTTCTATCCTCAAACCATCTTGCACCAGTGAGCAATCTGGACCCTGAACCAGCTGAAGTTCCTGAATCGTCTTCAGAGGCAGCTCCACACATAACATGTTGTAGTAATCTAGAGGTTACCAAAGCATAGACGATGAAAGGTAGGCTTTCCCTGTACAGATAAGGGTGCAGCTGAAACTGAAGGAAACTAACGTCAGGTCATTATATAATGATCCAGCACAAGTCACTGAATAATTCCTAATTTAACTCTCCACTTTTAGGAAGCTTTTAAGAGTCAAGTGTGACCCCCCAACTGCCCAGATCATCACTGATAACCACACAAAACCAACTATGTCCATTTCTAGACTGTGATAACCTCATCACAGTGGTCTCTTTGTGGGGCCACGTTTGAACACAGCCCATAAGCTGCAGCTCGTATAGAATTACATTGCCAGGAGGTTGTATGGGGTGAGCACATATGACACCAATTCTGAAGAGTTTGCACTGGCTGCTTATTAAATGCTACCTTGCCAAATTCAATGTGTTGCTCTTGACCTATAAAGCCCTCAATGACTGAGGACCCATATATCTGAAGGAGTGCCTCTTCATATATCAGCCTGCCTGCACACTGAGATCTGTAGGAGAGGCCCTTCTTCTTATGCAAGCTCATTATGCAGGAACTTGAGAAAGGACTGCCTATGTGGTGGCACCTTGATTGTGGAACTCTGCCTGTCACCAATATTGTCTATCTTTTGACAAGTTAGAAATACACCAGTTCCGCGTGGATCTGCAAGAAGTGGAACTTGGTATACCTTCGTGTTGTCTGCTGCTGTATTTTAACAACAGGTAATTTTACAACAGTAATTTTAATTAAGCTGTTTTTTGATGGCTGCAATTTGGGTCATGAATTTGATGAAGCGTAAGATATAAATACAATAAAATAAATAAATAAATAAAAAGCATGATATACAGTAGTAGTTTGTCTTATGCTGAAGGTAATGTAAGCTCTTGAGCAAGTGGAATTATATATCTCTGGGTTTGCTTCATTTTCCTCATGCAACATGAAGCATAAAACAGCACTTCCTTAAACACAAGATCCCTTCTGTGAGTAATGGAGTGTGAGAATTACAGTAGGAATGCTTCACTATATATTTTCAAGAAACGTTCTCTAAATAGAATGTTTTCCAAAACTTTTCCATGATGCAGTGGAAGGTCCATCCAAATATATTAAAGGCCAAATCCCTTTTAGGAAATACTTACTGCAATTTGAAAAAGGAAGAGCTTTGCAAACAAGGCCAGAAGATACAACCCGGTGCTTTCTCGTTTTGCTATCTTACAGAAATCATGGAAACACATACGTTGCCACAAACACTCTCATGCAAAGCATCTTATCTGGGAGTAAAGTGCATTGAATAATATAATAGAACTTATTTCCAAGAACAAGTGTTCCAGGTCAGGGTACAAATATTCTACCATGACATGCATTCATTTTATAAAGTATAAGTGAATTTAGGGACAATTTAGGGGCAAAGCATCCATCTTAGAAAGTTAACTATCATTGCCTTCCAAGAGGATATTTTATCTCCTGATGAACCACGAGTCTCACAAAACATCATGCCGAGTGGATGAAATGAAACACAAAAAATAAATTGTACCTATTACTTTATTCTTCTTTCCGTTTTTAATTGGCGTGCATAGCAAACTTTCTATATTCTGGTTTTTACTATCTGCATTTTCATTCTGTTAATAAAAGAAACAAACCTTACTGACTTTATCAGTCAACACCAATGTTATAGATTAATCATGTAATATATAAAACTGTACAAGCATGATAATTTATGAACATGCCGAATCATACTTCTCTCAGATTTTGGTTGGGGAAATTACAGTAGTAGCAACATTCTAAATCAACACAACTGTGAAATTTTCATTGAGATTTCCTCCATGATTTAGTACTCAAACATGTTTGCACTTTTGACAGGTGTTGTCAGGCTTCCTCTGCAGTAACAAACTGTACTTATATAATAGATACCTTTATGCCCAAATATTCACAACATTACAATTTTCAGAAGAACTGTATGAGAATACTTACCAATTTCACAACTAACTTTAAAAACAGCAGCAGACCCTAAAATAGTCATCTCCAGAATGGTGTCCCTCAGAGGTTTTGGATTACAACATGCACCAGGCCCAGCCAGCAGAGTAAGTGGTCAGGGATGAAGGGGTATTTAATCCAAAACATCTGGAGCTGGTGGAAACCTGGCCTATAATTATCCCCTTCACAAGGTAACATACTGTTGGTTTTTTAAACAGCATAATCTACACAAATAGATTCTAAGTAGAAAATTGCTAATGCTTAAAAAAAAATCAAAATCAAAACACAGAGCCCTAGATATTCAAATGGCTAACTGGCAAGGGTAGGGCCTCTCTCAGTATTGGGAGACCAACAGTAGTAAAGATTTGTAGAGCCCAGTAAAAGTGAAAGGGGAGGATCCAGAAGATAAACCAAAACTAGTCTATAGTTGCCAGTGTTAATTACATCTGTCTATTCCCTACATTTATATTCTAACATTCTCATGCTATTCATGGTGATGCATGTGGTTCTTTCCACCACCATTTTATTGATGAGCTGCATTAAGTTGAGAGATAGTGATTGGTCCAAGGTCACCCAGTGACTTACAAAGAGGAGTGGGGATTTGAACCTGGGTTTCCCAGGTACTTGGGACGCGGGTGGTGCTGTGGATTAAACCACAGAACCTAGGACTCGAATCCCCACGACGGGGTGAGCTCCCGTTGCTCAGTCCCAGCACCTGCCCACCTAGCAGTTCGAAAGCATGCCAAAGTGCAAGTAGATAAATAGGTACCGCTATGGTGGGAAGGTAAACAGCGTTTCCGCGCGCTGCTCTGGTTTGCCAGAAGCGGCTTAGTCATGCTGGCCACATGACCCTGAAGCTGTATGCCGGCTCCTTTGGCCAGTAAAGCGAGATGAGCGCCGCAACCCCAGAGTGGGTCACGACTGGACCTAATGGTCAGGGGTCCCTTTACCTTTACCTTCCCAGGTACTGATCCCACACCCTAACCACATTGGTTCTCTCATATCCTGACATTCCACATAAAATGTTTGAGGCAGTTTACCTGAAAACTGTTAAAATGTAACAGTAATAGGGGGGACAGCAAAAACAACAAATCCACAACACAGTACTAATCAGAGCAATGCAATAAACAATTAATTGTAAGGCAAAAACACAGAATGCCAATCTACTGAAAAACAACAATCCATTAAACAATTCAAAGGATAGCTATCAAAAAGTCTAGTCCATGATCCACCACACAGCAAATCAGTGCATAAGTGATCTGTCCTGAACTCATCAGTGAGCAGTAGTCTTTGTAACTGAAATCATATCAGAACTTTGCCTTCCTGGACCAGGTACAAAATGGTAGAAAATGTGCCAGACAGAGAGCAATTGCCATCAGGCTAGACAGGTATGGCCCCATGAAAGACGTAGACATCTGCAGAGTGGGGACTGAAGCAGGTGTTGAGGGCTAATGTGATTATGCCTCTTGAAACTATTCAAGGCCTCTTAATGCAAGAATGACCCTAGAGGGGCATCGCACAAGATCTCCCGTAATTGAACTGCATGCACAAAAAGCCCTGCATTTTCCATTGGTAAGGTAGGTCAAAATCTAGATTTACATTTACTTACTGTCCAAGGAAATCTTTTGTCTTGGCGAATATCTGAAATGTTAAGAGGCTCCATGGTATTCTTCACATATTGAGCATACATATAATTAATCTGGTTTGTATCATAGTTTCTGTTGGAGCAAGAAGAAACAGAGTAATTTCTCTGCGCCACCCTCCTCATTGTCATTATTCAGTTACTGATCAACATCTACATAATCATCTCAAGGTGATGTACAATAAAAACAGCCAAAAAAACCACCACACCAACTGATACGTTTGAAGCAAAACTAAAACAATACAAAATAGATACTCCTGGCAAAGACCCATTTATCCAGCTGGAAAAATGTGTTGGAACAAAAATGTCTTCATTTGTTTCCGGAAAGTAGCAACTGGAGCTCTCCATATATCTGCTTCTCTAAACTATTCTGGGGCTATCATTACATCCATTCAGCTATTACAACCATTTACCATTTAATTCTCTAATACGTCCCTAGACTTCCACAAGATGTCTGCCCTCAAGGTGTTTCTGGACTACAGCTTCTGTCATCTTTGACTACTGGCCATGCTAGTTGGGGCTGCTGGAAGCTGGAGTCAAAAACTACTTTAGGGAAGGCTGCTCTATGCTAGCAGCAATATCAAAAAGAGATTACCCATGCAGTCCATGTTTCAAAAGAAAAAGAAGAGTTGCAGCATGGACAGTGGATGGCAGGTCTTGAGCAATCAATGAAGGATGTTCAAAGGAAAACAACAGAAAGATAATGAGGTGCTACAGGTTTTTTTTAAAAAAATAGAAAAACATCAAACATAATGTGTATCAAAGGAAAGAAAATATAAGGGAACTAATGTTGAAGAATGAAAAGCATGCAAGAAGAGAGAGGTGTTTCTAAAATCATATTTAATCATTTGCACTTGGAATTTTGGCATGTTTGTAAAACAAAACCAAATTTGCTTCACAAATAACACAGAGCAGATGGAACCCTTATGAATGTTCTCAACACTTTTGAAAGTTCATGTTAAAAGATGCTTTTCAGAGCTGAATGCACATGTCTTGCATTGCATTTGCTGTACTGTGATATAACATTTCCTTCTTCCAATCAGACACAAAATAAATCTTTCCCAAGTAGTAATTATATTATATTCCCTCCACTCCCGCTGTTGCCACTCTCTTTGCTGAAGACTCAGTCTTTTTCTGTACATACTCAGGAGACTTTTGCATTGACCCGATCACCTTCTGTTTTAAATTCATGCAATCTGAAGAGCCATGCATAATGCTGTACAGTGGGTGAGTGAAAGAGCTCCATGTGCTCTAGAAGTGAAGCTTTTGGGGATCTTTTGTGGTTAAGGAGATACATTTGAAAACATGTTTACAAACAATTTCAAAACATCTCCGAACAAACTTGCCAGAGACTATGCCTTGTTCTTCAAAAGCCTGGCATTAGGGGCTGTTTTCCGCTTGGACCACCTTGTTTAGTGCAGCATCTGCAAAGACTCTGTGCCAAGATTCCTAGTTAAGATCTCTGCATGTATTTTATTAGGCAAATGTGATGACTTGGATATTGTGCCCTTCTAGAAAGCTGTGGTCTGTAACCCTCTCTGTAAGATAAATTTCTATGTCACATACTACTCAATCTAGCTGGCACGCATCTTCGTTCTAATCTACTGAATTAAGTGACAGGCCCATTGATTTTGAAGGAAATTGCCAAGGGAAGGATGCTTGGAATAGCAGCCCAAGTCCCAGGAACATCAGCAGAATTAAATCAATTTCAGTAGTGAAAATAGGTCAACATTTTGACCACATGGGTTGGATAAAAGCTTTTAATAAAGGCTAAATTGAATTAGGACTTCCGGGTTGGCGCCATCGCCGAATGGCGGACTCCCTCCGAGCTCCGGAGGGAGCCTGCTCGGCAGGGGCTGGGTCCTACCGCGCCGCCGACGCGGGGACCCTCAAAAACCATGGGCGCTGAAACCCATGGACAAGGTGACTCGGCTGGCACCTTTTGTGCCCCCCCGACCCGCGGAGGAGCCTTTTTAAAGGCTGCGGAGCGGGTGACGGGGGGGTGGTGCTTTGAGTCCTCCGCTTCTCCTGCCGAGCGAAGCCGCACGCCATTCGACGGAGAGCGCTGGCTTCTTCTATTGAAAATCTGGACTTAAAAGAATAACCCGTGAGTAATCGGAACCTGGACTAAAAAGGGGGAGAAATTTTTTTAAAAATTCGGAGCGAGCGGGGGAGGCGCAAAAAGGAAGTCAGCCCCCCCCCTGTTGTAGAAGAGTTAAACTTTCAAAATGTTTGGCGTGTCTTTCCATAGGTCTGTTGTTTCTTGTATTGCAGGCATGTCCAACTCCCAAGAGACTGTGATCTACTCACAGTATAAAAAGACCAGCTGTGATCTACTCACTGTCATTGCCAGAAGCTGTTGAGCTTTTGTTAGAGGAGGGTTGAACTTTGGGGGGGGCAGTTTACAGAAGTTGTTGAGCGTTTTTTTGGGGGGCAGGTTTGGCCAAAGGCCATCATTAAACTTCATGCCATGATCTACCAGGGACACCCCCACGATCTACCTGTTGGACATGCCTGTTTTATTGCTTCTAGGCTGACATTATGAGGACACTCAGTGTGTAGATTTGACCCACCTGACCCTCAGATGTGGCACACAGACAATCCCCATTAGTCCAAGCACAGTCTGAGCACCAGCAGCATCAGCATGAGCTTTCACCAGGGCTGGATGAGTAACTTAAAGCCCTCTAAATGTTGTTGAACTCCAATTCATGTTTGCCCCAGCCAGCATGGTCAGTAGTCAGGGATGATGCGCGTTGTAGTCCAACAACTTCTAGAGGGCCACAGGTTAGCCAACCCTGCTCTAAATAACTGTTTTGGGAGTGACTGCTGCAGGAAATCCCTTCTACCTGTTGTTTGCAATTCACCATCTCTGCATCTAGTTTAGCACTATATCATGCAACCAATGGTGGGAACTTGCATGGCAAATACACTGCTGCACTAAGAGGGGAAGATAAGCCAACAAAATGATGAACCATCTTCATCTTGATAGGCTCCCTTCTCCTCTTGCTCACTCATGAAGGCAAGTAGCCTCTTTCATATCTCCTCTATCCCACTCTCCTCATTGTGGACTTTGTCTATGCACCCACCAGAAGTAGAATGGAGCCACTAATTTCCAACCCCTTTTGTAAAGCAACAAAGGAGCTTTTAAAAAGAAAAGTATACTGAACATGTACAGCCATTCTGTCTGGTAGTGCTGAATTTCTGAGCAAAGAGGAGTGCAACTCTCAGGGGATATCTTCTGCACAAGCTCCTCTGAAATTAGCGGAATGCACAAGAGGTGTATTCTTGTACATTATTTCATATCCGCGGCTTTGTGCTGATAATGTTTCTGGCAATATGAAAGCAGAAAGCACTGCATTTTCTGTCTTGCCCATGTGTCTGAGGCAATGGTAATTTGAGATCCATTTTTACCTTTTGTGGGTCTCACTTGAATTTTCTAATTCCTCAGATTCCATGTGAAAGACGCTGGAAAATGGATCCTAAAAATGAGAACAGTTTCAGCTTAGTTAGTATGTATAAATGGAATTATCTGTATTTCATAGCACTCAATTAAGTAATTTATTCAAGGACAGCAGCAAGTTGCTTCTGTCTCATGGTACCGTGTTACTAGGCATAAGAACATAAAAGCCCAGTTAGATCAGACCAAAGGCTCATCTAGTCCAGCATTCTGTTCTCACAGTGGCCAACCAGATGTCCATGGGAAGGGAACAGGCAGATGCTTCCAGCAACTGATATTCAGAGGCATACTGTCTCAAATACTGAAGATAATATAGCCATTTTCTTATGTGACTGCCTTAAATTTCTTCATGAGTTGTAATCTGGGACCATATGCTCTTCTCTACACCCAAAGAGCATCTTCTGAGTCCCTTCTCCAGGTGTCCTCACCAGGTGAGATGAGCTAGGTGGCACCCAAACCATGGAATGCTCTCCTCAGGTGCCTGCACCCTTGATGCCATTTCAGCATTAAGCAAACACCCTTTTTATGTTCGCAGGCCTTTTAATCTGTTCCTTCTTTAAATGTGTTGTGCTGATTTTATGTTTTATCGATTTATTGTATGTGTGCTATTGTTGTTATTTTTGTTCTCAGTCACTATGAAAACATGGGAGACAGATTAAAAAAATTAAAAATGCAAGGCAGGATGTCAGTGCAGGGTGCATAACAATCACTGCACTCTGCTCTTTCAGTGGCTGCAATCCAGGGATCTAGTCCATTGTTGTTCCTTGTATGCATATGGTCATTGAACGCAATTGCAAAAGATGGGCTTCCAGTGCTGAGTGCTAAGGCATCTAAGGGATGCCTAAGAATCTTCTTTCCTCGAAAAGCAGTCAGGTTCTGTACTTACCGAGCTGTCTTCGTCCACTATGAAAATGGTGCACTTCTGCACCTGCATAAAGGTGATTATGGTGGCAGCTATCTTCTTCAAAATCACTTCTAAAGATTGCTGCTCTTCAAATATTAAGCTGGCAAGATCGAGGAGAACCTACAAGGGAAAAGAAAAGAAAGATATATTAATGTTGGCAAATTTTTGATGGAAAGCAAGGCAGACACAAATTTAATAATTATGAAGTGAGATTCCCCCCCCCTTTTTTTAATGGAGATGAAAGTCTCAGGACCAAACAACACATGATGCCGATCATCTATTTTTATATCTTTTTAAATCAAAGAATCCTAAGCATTTTTCATTCACACAAAACCCCTTATCAGGAACCTTGTTGGAAGACAATCATAGCAGAACCCAAGACATAACAGAACCCATAATTAATAATGGTGCATAACTGAGGAAATGTTTCATCCCACAGATTTCTTTTTTTTTACCTAGATCTTTTACAGTTTTCCCTGCCTTTTCTTTTGGTGATATCCTTTGGTTAAACCAAATAATATTTAACATTAAAAAGTTTTCAAATTAGCTACTTGGCTTACCCATGCTTTCTACTTCCTGTCTACTCAAGACAGAGACATCATTCATCCATCTTCTGTAATAGAAATTTTGGGTCGGGTACATTCTTAACCCAGTGGGGACTCGCGTCTTTGGATGTTTTGGCTCATCGTGTCAACACAACCTTGATTTCTCCCACAATGCCCCACTGTAAGCTTTGCAGTGGGTGGGTGTGTATGTGGAGTGGAATTCTCAATTTGGCAAACTAGGACCCTGTTTGAAAAAAACATCAACCATGCAGTGCCGCATTATGGAGCTGGGCTGAGATGTTTACACCCCTTTTCCAAGCAATTTTGAAATCCCATCCCACTGGCAAGCTTAGGAGTACTGTCTGCCTATTTTATTCATACTGATTTTTTTCCCACACTGCCAGAGGTGGGCCTAGATACTTCCCTCCGTAAACAGTGGTGGAATATAAATAACCCTCCAACAAAGCACATGGCTAGAGGACACACCCTTAGAAACATACGAGAGAGACCAACTCTGATTCACCAGATACAGTAAACACCCTATTAATACATGTGGAGGAGCCTCAGAGTCTGAGTGAGTTTACAGAAGACGCAGGATCAGGGCTTGTTCAGGCTCCAACTCACTCCAACGTCAGGAAAATTGGGGGGGGGGGCAGATGCTCTGAATTTACCTTCCTTTCTTTTCTACTTTCCCTCCAAGTATTTGAAACCTCTCAGCTCTCTATTTCTTTAGTTCATCTCACCACTGCCCATCGAGGTATTTGTATGCTAGGTACAATCTACATGTTCATATAAGGCCTGTGGCTCAGTGGGGGGAGAACATGCTCTGCATGCACAAAATCCCAGGTTCAATCCTAATGTCTCCAGCTATCTGAAGTAGCAGGGAGCCAGTTTGGTAGAGTGGACAGTGTCAGACAAGGACCTGGGAGACCAGGGATGAAATCCCCATGAAGCCATGAAGTTCACCTTAGGCCAGTCACTACCTTTCAGCCCAACCTAACACACAGGGTTGTTGTGGGGATTGAATGGGGAGCTGGAGACCCATGTATGCCACCTTGTGCTCTATGGAAGAAAAGATGGGATATAAAGCAAATAGAGGCCTTGGAAAGCCCAAGACTATGCGAGCCAAATCAAGGCCACATGGACAGGCTCCCACACTGATTCTGCCCACAACTCCAAGCCATACATTATGCAAGAGATGATAGATGATAGATAGATAGATAGATAGATGATAGATAGATAGATAGATAGATGATAGATAGATGATCGATAGATAGACAGACAGATGATAGGTAGATAGATGATCGATATAGATAGATAGATGATAGATAGACAGATAGATAGATGAGAGAGAGAGAGAGAGAGAGAGAGAGAGATGGGATAGTGACTTTTTAGGCTCACCTGGTTGCGTCTGTTTTCCAGCAGGGATGTCTCATACAGCTGAGCATTGTGAAGAACAATTCCACAAAAAGCCAGGTATGCAGCAAAATCCTAAAAACCAGGTAATACTAAGTTAATTGAATTGGCAGACTGAGTATTGAGATGGCTGGGAGATAGTCAACTAATCACTGTAAAAGTACAATACAGTACAGATAAGGACCTACTAACACAAAAGCAGAGAGGGGAGGTTTCAAATTGGACAGAAAATTGTCTCGCTTGCTCTAGGTGCTTTCCTCTCTATTGGTTTATATTGACTCTTAACATTTGCATAAAACACATTGGCAATCCTAACCAGTGTGAAATTACTTCTCTGCTCTTTGCCATTTGTCTTCAGTATCTGCCAACAATCCCAAAGAAGGGACAACATGTACAGGCCTATATATCAGATTCCCCAAACAGTTATTTACATTTTGAAATGCTCTTGTGTTTTCTTGTTTCTAACAGCACTCCAATTACTTGGATATGGCATGAAGAGTTGTTATTTACTGTTCCCAAGAAACCTGCTTTAGTAGCAATGAGTGTTGTTTATATACTGTCCGAAAATACCCAATTCTACCTGTGACCATATCCCCAGTGGTAAAGATTTGTGGTCAATTCTTGCAAACACAAAACCAGAGTTGAACAATGGAATGTCTTATTTGCAATATTAAGTGCACAATGTCTTACAGAGACCCTCGTCAACTTGGTCCAAAGCAAATAAAATAAAGAGTCTCCTTCCCTGAGCAATAATAAAAACAATCTACAGATGCTATCAAAGAGTGTCTCAGATTTTTTGACAATTATACATAAAATTGTTCTGCTAGTCAGCAGTTGCCAGGAGTTCTGCATTTGTTTTGGAAACATGTGTCTCGCTTCTAACCACAGCTTACTTAAGAAGTATCAGTGACATCAAGGTATTTATTCATGAATAAGTGCATTCTTGAGCACAACCCATGCAATATTTATCTCTATTTTCTCATGATGAAAGTATTCCATAATAAGTAGTTCTGGGGAACCACACACACCAAAGTTACGTCAGCCTTAAATACTGAACACATGGTATAGCCACCTATCATACAATAAATTATGTGTTTTAAAAGTAGGAATCAAATTTTGCTTACATAGCAAACTTGTGAGCCATTTTTGTTTAGGAAATATATTACTTCTGATGTCCTGCAGATGTTCATCACACATTCCATTTAGACAGGATGAATGAATTCTTATCCTGCTATTGCCAATGTTTGTCAGCTAGTAGCATATAGCAACTTTTCCCAAACTGGTCCTCTCTCAATATTATGGACTACAACTTCCAACAGCTCCAGCCAGCACTTGGGATGATGGAAGTTGTAGTCCAACTGCATCTGGGGGAGTTGGATTGGGGAAGTATTGGAGGATTTAACAGTGAATAGATATAATGATGGTACAATTATAGTTCATCATAGAAACTGCCCTGAGATTTACAAATGAATACAAATTCAATAAATAAGAAGAATAAGAAGCTCATAAATGAGTGATTTCTATTAAGAACATAAAAAGAGCCCTGATGGATTAGAGCAGGGGTTGTCAACCTGGTCCCTAGTACTCACTAGTGGGCATTTCAGGATTCTAGATGGGTGGTAGGGGGTTCTACGGAACAAGGAAATTTTACCATCAAGAAGGATGCATTAGGTAGGTATAAAAAAGTTGACTACCCCTGGATTAGACGAAGGCCTATCTAGCTTAGCATCTTGTTTCCTCACACTGACCAACCAACCAGATGCTTCTGGGAAGCCCACAAGCAGGACATGAGAGCAATAGCATAACGGGAAGCAGCCATTTTGGGGGGAGTTCTGTTCCTTGCCCCATGCACATCAGTGGAGTGGACATAATTTGCTCTGTTACGCCCCCATTCAGCTCTCTTCCCGGTCGCGCATCAATTGGACATGTGCAAAATGGTCGCCGCCTGTACTCCTGCTGTTGTTTCCAAGCAATGGGTTTTCAGAGGCATGCTGCCTCTGATCCAGGATGTATAATAAAGCTACTGACAGCCTTTATCCTTCATGAATTTGTCTTATCCCCCTTTAACATTATCTGGGCTGACAGCCATCACTACATTTTGGGGAAGCGTATTCTAGAGTTTTAACTATGCAACATGTGAAGAAACACTGACTTTTGTCTTCATTGGATGAATCCCAATACTCTGAGGCTCTAGTACTATGTTCAAGCAGACTAAACAATCCAGAATAAACTCATGTAAACAGAGAGGAAATGAAATTATCTGTGTATACCAACAACTTCTATGAGTCTATATTTGAATGAAATTGCTGAATTTCTAAGCTCTGTTACACAGAATGCTTATTTATTTTGTTTTAATGTATAGACCACTCACATTAGAATATATATGAGTGGTGTACTTCTTTTGAATATAATTTCCAAATGTCTGAATGCTTCCAAACTGCATTAATTTACTCCCACACTGTTGTCAGTAGAAAAGTGGTTTACTTTTGTGCTGTTCACATGGTCATTGAAAGAAATATTAATTAGTTCATGTTACTCTATTTATTTATTGTTTCATTAGGTGATTCTCCGCTTTCTAACAAGTTTCTAAGTAGCTTACAGAATATTAATATTACAACAAAACTGTTTTTTTAAAAAACCCTTTATGTCCTGCTTTTCATCCTTAATAGCAAAGAAATGTGCAAAAATAAAAAGACAATCAAATTACAAAATTCAGACTAAACTAGGAGCCACTTAGTCTGACAGCAGGTAAGTCAAAAGAATCCAGGTGGTACTAACGGCCAGCAGAATTTTTCAAAGCCAACTCTTTTCAGCATGGTGCTTAAATGACACTAAAGCAGGCACCAGGTGAGCCTCCCTGGGGGAAGCACTCCACAGCCAGGGTGCCACCACCTAGCTGGCCCTTTCCCTAGAAGCTGCCTGCCCCACCTCAGATGGTGGAGGCACTTGAAGTAGCTTTGCTGTCATGGAAAGTGGGGAGAAGCTAATCATTTATACCTTCTCATCTTGCTCAGTGAATATTCCTCCACTACCAGACTTCTTGTTGATTGCTTGTGCCACACCAACCACCTGATGAAAATAAAATATAGAAATATTAGTTAATTCCATAGGGTGTTGACTGCAAGTCATGTAGAAGTGAACATTAGATATCAAGTAGCTTCTATGTAGTAACTTCTCCTTCTTTTTAAATAAATGTATGTTTTAAATGAAAATGTGTATTTAACATCTCAACTTGATTGGTACTGTGATTTCTCCATGTCAGAAACTTTGACAAAACAGATGGCAAGAAGACCCCAAAATGTATTTTAGTTCTCCAAATCCAACGCTCGATATTTCCGTCAGTTCCTACTGTTGGGACAAACTGATGCTTTTGACGTTACAACAACCATGCGTTCGAAAAAGTTTTCTATGTACCACATTGACAACAGTCAATGGCAATGAGATGAGGGTGGTAGAGAAGGAAACAAGGAAGGCAGGAATCTCAGTCTTCACTGTTTTCTGCTCCTGCTCCTGCCCCTACCAAGTGACAGCCCCTTTTTGACAGCCCCGGATCACTCCAGGTGGGCCACACCCCAGTGAACCAGGGGCTGCCTGATGTCAAGAACTGGCTGGATGAGGAGGAGTGGTGGGAGGCACCAGCCTGGGATCCCCCCTAGGGAAGCCTGAGAGCCAGAGGAGTGGTGGTGAGACACTGAGGACAGATCAGAGGGGGATGGGAGGGGAGGAATGGTTGGAAGTTGAAGAAGCAACAGGCTTAAGTGAGCAAGAGGAGCCAGGTGTGGAAAGCAGCTCAGACTCAGCTGATGAAGCAGAGAAGGAGGGGATAGATGCTCCATTATAGGGGCTGGTTCTGCCTGAGACCTCTCTGCTTGTATGCTGTTTTCCTGAATAAAGAATTTACTTTTCTGCTCATCTCTGCATCTTCAGTGATGCCCTGCATCTGAACCTGCCCTGCATCTGAACTTGTTCTGGTTAAATGTTGAATCGGCCACATTCTGTTCAGGATGCACAACCCTACTATGTAGATGGAAGGATCTTTTCCAGCTTATAGGCAATCTTTGGAAGTGGGGCGGGGCTGTGCAACAGGCATTGGCAGGTTATTAAACACTGTGGCTCCTCCAAGCCTCAGATTCCCCAGAACCTGGTTTTAAATGTGATTATTTATTTATATCAAACCTTTAAACAAAATTATGTAAGGCACTTTAGATAAAATTAATACAAAGTTCTAACAGAATATATAATGATAATAATAGACTAATAATAGACACAATGTGATATAATATAGAATAAATAAAATAAGACACAGACAAAGAGGCAGAATTTACAATAAAAGCAATGCTATTCTTTTTGCATACCACATCCTCACAAGTTAAGGGCTTGCCTACAGCTTGCCAGTGACATACGTAGCGTATTCTCCTTGATTCAGATGGTGAAAAGAGGAGTTCATGTTCAAAGTTCCTTAAGTTCATTTAGTTCAGATGGAGAAAGTATGCTTTTTCTCTCTGTGTGTGTTGTCTTTGGAGTTTCTAAGTAACTGTTTAATTTCAACTGACTTGAAATGCCTAGCTGCTTTTTGTGTACATATAATAGCTCTGCTGGATTTCAGAGCTTCCTGATGTTAACAGCCACAATTCCATGAGCATTAATGGAAAGTTTCAAAGGGAGTGCTCCATTAATACACTTATATCTGATCTTCTTGGGACCACCTGCAGAGAGGTAATTGAGTCAGATGAGCAACCTTTGATGTTTCACTTGTCGTCCAAAGCAAATGAAAATAGCAAGATGCTTTTTTTGAAAGGTTTATCTGCACGCAGAATCTGAAGTGCTTTCTTCCAAAGGGAAATAGCTCTGCAACCATTAGCCCAATCCCACCTCACTTATTTTCCTGCCTCTTTCAACCTCCTTTCAAAGTTTGGCACAGAAGAAAACAATTTCTGAAGAGGAAGGGTGGTGGTGAGGAGGAAGGGATATCTGTTGTTGCTGGCGGCATCCATCTGTCTCGAAAGACAATGGAGTGCGCCTCCGGGGGTGAAGTCAAACCGCTGTAGAATCACAGCACCTGCTGTGGATGCAGAGACCGGTAACTCGCAACTGCTGACTCCCACGTTGTTTTTGCTGCATTAGCAGCACCAAAGTGGCCTCTCTGGGGTGCAAGCCTGGACAGTGTGGATGGAGGTCCTGGGCTGCCCAGACAACAACACACACACACACCCCTCGACCTTGCTGGTGTGGTCCAAAAGAAAGCAGATCAATACATTTGTCAACAGCTTGGCTGCAGGAGTTGCCGGAAATAGATGTACAAGGCACCACCCAACCGCCTTAGGGACTCCACTCCAGATTTGTGTAGGGTTTACTCCTCAGCCTTTTCTTCTCCCAAAGAAAGGCAATGGGTACTGATTTTTCCATAGGGTTTACTCCCAAAGCCTTTCTTACAAAGGAGTATAGCAACAAGGCAGTGGAGGTTTGGGATCAGAGCTTCTTCTCTTCTCTTCTCTTCTCTTCTCTTCTCTTCTCTTCTCTTTTTCTTCTAGATTTGCTACCTTCTCAGACTGGGACACTGGTGCAATGGGGGTGCAGTATTGGGTGCACCAGATTGAAAGCCAGGTAAGAAATGCATGTAAAATATAGCACCAGTTCCAGATAGTTATCTGCAGATATATAGCATCTACGCTTTCTTGTCCTGGAGAAATGGATTCTGGAGTTGTGAAAAACATTCAGCAAAGTGAGAAAAATCTAAACATGCATAATTTAGGCTGATGGAGCATCATCACACATAAGTAAGATTTTTATTCTTCCCTAAAACTGATCAAATAATACCACCATGAGTAAGAACAAGACCAGACTGTGGGAAATGAACCTAGGAACACATTCCTTAATTAAGTAGATGAATCGAACCAACATTTAAGCCTAACCCAAATCCTTCAGACAAACCTTCCATGCATACCCCAAGAGTGCACTACAAACTGGAACAGAGTTAAACTCATCATTCCAAACAACATTACTGGACAAGTAATAAGCATTTACTCTTCAGCATATGCTCTTACTTCCCCACCCCACCCCTTAGAGGTTGTCTGTACTACTTCAGTTGCAAGCTGCAAACAAACTTTTCTCTCCCTTCCATTAATATTCATAGTATGTTAGAGCAATATAAAAAAAAAGGTTTGTTGACCTCGGTTGTTTTCCCCCCAATACTCTAAGCATGTGCAGTTTTGCAGTTGTAATGAATATTTTGAATTAATTTTAGTGTAGATATACCATACTAACATGAAGACAGAGAAAATATAAGGCAAATCTGTATTAGAAAGAGAGGGGGGATAACAGATAAAAACAATACACCATGATATGTTATATGGAAATACACTGCTACCATTCTGAAATGACCAAGTAGCAGGTTTAAAGTAACTTACGTCATGGCACCATCTTGCCATTGAGAACAATATGCTTCTACTTCTCTGATGGAAAATGCATTTACCTTAGGAATAAGCACCCTTTTGTTATAGGGGGTGGAGGAGGGCAGTAATTTGGGGTGGTATTTTGGGGAGAGCTCTGCTCTGCTGAGGACACAAGATGATCAGCAGCTGGAACAAATTATCGCTCTTGATATTGAATATGTAGCTTTACCTACTACATTTCACATTGTATTTTTGCTGCATTACATTGTAAGCCACTTTTGAGTGTTGTTTTAATAGAAAAATGGGCTGTGCATATTAAAACTAACCCAACCTAACCTTAAAACGTGGGGAGAGGGGAAGGAGGAAGCTATTACAACCTGCATCAACCCCATGGGGCTTTGGCATGCTGATCCCAGCCCAGGTGCTGAGTCCAGACCTATTTGCCACTGGTACCATCATATGGCACCCTCTGGGAGGCCATTTGGAGCCCTGGAGTTCAGCACAAAAGTCCAGTCCAGCTACACCACTGCACAAAAGAGAGGGGAAGGGTGGGGGGAGCTTGGTTTTAAACTGTTCCGTTTATATAAAGAAGAAAAGGTCTGAGAGTAACCCAGAACCTTGAGCAAGCTTTCACTTCCCACTGAGGCCTGTCTGGAGGCTCTCAATATCTGGAATTCCCACCCCTAGCAACTCAGATCTTCTAACCACGCCCCAGTAGGAGAGAGGAAAGTTTTATTTGTTTATTTGTTGCCTCTCGTGAGCTTTCTGCACCCTTAGGAAACCAAAGATGTACAAGATAAAGAAGGCTGTAATTCAGTTTAGCAGCTTTAGCACATTAGTAGCAAGGGGCTGCTGCCTGGAGTCCACCAGAAATAGAATTATTTGTGACCACCGCTGTTTGGAAGGGATACGAAACAGGAAATGATGCCTTTGGCTATTAATGCAGACCTCAACAGATCTTTTGCAAAGCAGACATATGGAAAAGTGTGCTCACCCACTAAGCACCAAAGTTCTAATAGCCAAGTTGCAAAACTGGGTGGAAAAACACTTTCATTATCTCAGTGGGTTAGATGGGGATTTATAGGCTTCCTCACTCACTTTCACACCAAGCTCTGCAAGCTACTGGCAACACAAGTGGGATCATTGTGCTGCGAAGTTGGCCATTAGCAAGCATGGTCTCAAAATGCTCGTTTTAAATAAAGGTTGCATTGTCAGGCGCACTGCATAAAATCCAACTTTGCTCTTTTAAAGTTAATGGTAAACTACTCTTGGCATCATCATACAAGTCCCACACTTTAAAGAAGTCTTCCAAAACAAAACAAAACAAAACAAAGTCTGAGCAACAATAATGCAAACCCCTCACCTGCCCCACACTATAGCCAAACACACACACAAAATCGATGTACAAAGGCTGCCACCATTTTAGACAACTTATATCATCACACAGCTGCTCTCCAATTCCCAAGGCATCTTTTAATTTAACGGAAGTGTCCTTATTTTAGAATATCATACCTCAAAGCACAGACAGTCCAGATCACCCTGAGTCAAGTTCTTTTTATCTGCATACAACAGATACCACAAGGAACAGATAACATGGCAGTTTCACCGAAAAGAACACCCCACAGCCACCCACAAAACTCCTGTTACTATAAATTCCTAACTAAACGCCTCACAGCTCCCTCTTACACTGGCGGAGTTTCATCCATTTTCTCTGGATCATCCCCCAAGGCAAGCAAATCTCCGGCTCTCACCAACATCTACTGCAACCATGGCTTTCGTAAATGGGCCTGCTTTTAGGCAGCTCGGCAATCCCCCAGGAGGATGACGTCACACACTAAATTCTCTCTTGGTGGAGGTGTGCACGTTAATGGAATCAATTCTCCACAACAAGTTCAACAACTCCACCAAAAATATGCTTGCCTTTCGCCCCCGGTTCTGCGTCTCTAAGCAGTTTCGCAAGAAGCTGAAATCCAACTAGTGGCTGCACCTGCTGCATTTCTGCCTGACTTGGCGCAGAAGATAAATCAAGAGAGATAGTGAAACAGACTTAGTCGTGGCCCTTGGTTCATTCTTCTCCTGCCCTTATCTACACCACCTCAGAGCAGTGTTTTAGGATGAAATTTCTGGGAAATAAGCCCTATTGAACTCTATGGGAATACATGTACAGTGGTACCTCAGGTAACATACACTTCAGGTTACATACGCTTCAGGTTACACACTCCACTAAGCCAGAAATAGTGCTTCAGGTTAAGAACTTTGCTTTAGGATAAGAACATAAATCGGGCTCCGGCAGCGCGGCAGCACAGGAGGCCCCATTAGCTAAAGTGGTGCTTCAGGTTAAGAACAGTTTCAGGTTAAGTACGGACCTCCGGAACGAATTAAGTACTTAACCTGAGGTACCACTGTACAGAGTTGCGCTATAAGTGCCTCACAGGAATTCTATGAGGTAAGTTAGGCTGAGAGACAGCATACTGGCTGTCCACCAGTAAGGAGGGATTTGCATCTGTTTCCCCCCAGGTCCAAAGAGCCCAGGCTCTTTGCCACATTAATTGTCCCTGCCAATGCCACAAATGCTACAGCATGCTTTAAGGAGGGTTATTTATTGTACTCTTCAATGCATGCTATTTTGTCTATTACTGTCCAGTCACCACCAGCCCTTGTGTAAGGATTCCAGAGCAAAGAGATTTCAGTATTAAGCACACGGCAGCTCACATTGAGAATGTGAGTAAACTCTCTAAGCTTCCCAATGTTCTCTGACACCAGTCCACAGGTGCACAGCTGCCATGCAGGTGTTGGCTCACAACACTGGCCTTTTTATTTTTATTAGCTTTGAACCACAGAAAGCTGAATCCATTTCAATGGTATCGCAGGCGCTGAAGAATCCAAAAGGAGAACACTTTCGCCCTGTGTAAACAGCTTCCTGCCATGAAAGGGAAACTTGTGGTTCTTAAAGAGCTGTGAGGAACAGTAAAAAAAGGACTGTGTTAATATAGCCTAAAAAGACCATTCAGCTGCTCCTTATTAGCCCTGCAGGTTTCTCTTTTACTATGGAAAGCATGTGAACCATATGCGGGCTCCTTTATTCTTTGGATCCAGCTGCAGGACACTAGACTTGTTATATGTGGGATTGTGAAAAATGGAAAGAAACAGGCACATGCTGAGGACTCTCTTGGGTGATAAGCCTCGGCATTATTTTAGTTTAAAGGAATGTTAACATCCTTGATTGGCTGGACCATGAAAGGAAATTATTTTCTATAGCCAGCCAGAACAGATTCTGAACTCATTTGAACTGGTGCAACTCCAAGTAAATGCCAAGTATTTGCCTTGCACTAATAAGCCTGGTCCATGACAAAGGCTGTGCACACACTGAGTGTTTAAATAACATTTACAGCACATCCTGTCCATGGCTCCAAAGAAGCTTGGGAACTGTAGTTTACCAGTAACAGCTGCAATTCCCAACACCCTTTGCATGCTACAGTTCCCAGAATTCTTGGGTGGGTGGGGGGAAACTTCCTTTAAATGTATGCAGCCTCTAGCTTCCTAAAGATAGGCAATTAATAAATGACACATGCAACTCGAGAGAATTTCTTCAAGCCTACAGGGGTGAGAGGGCCAGGCCAAGGTTTACACAATTAACAAACACAGTGTATGTGACAGCATGCATTTCAACAAAGTCCTGGGCTCTCCGTGTTAGAATAGGAGTTTAGAAATAGCTGAAATATACATAGAAGTTTGAAACTATAAACAGATTTAAGCTTCTTTGCACATAGAAATAGACATGAGTTCTGCACACCAGATCCAGACTCTGATGTCTTCGCCTCCCTCTCAGCAGCTTGGTACTTACTTCCACCAAATGGTGATTCTCTGGCCGGCCAGTCATTCTTGGAGAAATGTGGGGGTAAATTCAGCTCAGTCTACGCAATGACTAACGGATATACAGTGGTACCTCGGGTTAAATACTTAATTCGTTCCGGAGGTCATTCTTAACCTGAAAATGTTCTTAACCTGAAGCACCACTTTAGCTAATGGGGCCTCCTGCTGCTGCCGTGCCGCTGGAGCACGATTTCTGTTCTTATCCTGAAGCAAAGTTCTTAACCTGAGGTACTATTTCTGGGTTAGCGGAGTCTGTAACCTGAAGCGTATGTAACCCGAGGTACCACTGTACAGGGCCAATCCAGCAACCCATTTTGAATGTTGAGCAAGTGATACAGTCTGTGCCATTCTCAGAGATTCATATGGGGAAATGATGTGCTGTTGAGTAATCACAGGACTCACATCTGAAGCTTTGGAATAACATTTTTCCATAGAATTTTGTGACTTGTGGGAGGAGGAAAATGCTTGTTAAAGGGAGTTACTGTATGTTCTCATGCTCCCTTTGGGAAAAGAAAAAAAAAAACCCAATAATTTTTATTTTTTTAAAAAAGAAAAATAATAATGGCAAGCCCATCACAATATGGGTTGGCATAACTTTACACACTTTAGGCAGAAATCCCACCTTGGTTGAATTGCACACTGTATCACATACTCATGGGGAAGACTTAAAGTCAAAGCTGTAAAGCCTGTGATTTTGCAGCCATAATTGTATTTTACCCTCATTTCCCCCATTGCTGCTCTCTCTATGCATGGCTTTTCATCGCCAATACAACTACAGTTCTCTTCCATTAACACTTTGCCGCTGTCTGTTGTGCGGACAGTGTTGTTATACAGTCTAGCCACTAGGTGGCACTTGACTTGGTTGAACCTGGGTGCAGCCAGGAGTTTCCTGTTTTGCTCTTGTTGGAATGAGTAAACTTATTGTTGTAGTTTCATGACTGGTGTGTCCTCTACACCAGGAGGGGCCAACATAGTGCTTTCCAGATGTTGCTGGACTCCAGTCAGCCTCCAACAGCATGGCCAATGGTCAGGCATGGTGGCAGCTGTTGGCCAACCATGTGGAGGGCACAACGTTGGCTACCCTTGCTAGAAGCCTCCCATGACAGCTAGTTGTCTTTCTAATCTTCCGGAGCACAATGTTCATCGCTGCTCCATTTCAGATGTTTCATTTGTGTGAAAAGGAAAAGCTTCTACGATCATATCAACTGCCGTGGAGTTTAATGCTCACTATTGTTTTTGATTATTTTGGCCTAAAATAGACATGCTGACTTTTAGCCTTCAAAACGACTTTGCCCTTCCTGGTTCCCTGCAGGCTTTTCTCCCTAGGCCACAGGCATTTCTGTAGCATCGCTAGCTGCGTTCAGCGTTTTATTTTATCTGGATGCTTCTCGCTGCATTCTTGTACATTCAGATCTGAGATTTAATTCTGTGAAAACTACTTCAAACCCCAAAGGGAGAATGTGCCGTTGTTGTTTTTTTCATTGTTATTCCTAAGCTAAACATTTTTTTTTAAAGCTTCCTGTGACGATTATAAGATTCAGTAAAGACAGCACTAAAGAAAAATTATCCACTAAACCAAAGAATGCACAAAGGGGCCGGAAATATATATTTGTCTCTTTTAGAGCAAAGGGGCCCTGTTCACATTCAGCTGCGGATTGCATTATAATTATTTTAGATGTGGATTGCATGATATATTTATTTATTTAGGCATACTCTGGCTGTTTTTACCCCTATGGAAATGAACTTCCTTCTTGGCCAGAAAACTAAACAATGGATACCAGTTAGCCGTTCTACCTATGCTGGCCTTTAAAACTGGTGGCTCCCTTAATCATTAGACCACTCCAGTAAACCACTACATTTTCAAGCCGTTCATGGGGTTCTTTTCCCATTTGTCCTACAGAATGTGGCAAACACGTAAATCTATGTTTTACTCAGTAAGCTGCTCCTGCTCTTTGCCCAAATCAAGGATACTCAGTCACACCCAACCATCCCCTCGTCCCGTTTCTTTCCCCTCTTCCACTGAATTGATAAACATATTTCCCACTTCTCCCCCTCAAACCATCCAACCCCACTTGGGCATCTCTTGTCCAGCTGCTCCTTTCCACCTGCCTATTTGCCTGCATTTTCAGTCACACCACACATTTAAAGTGTTCTTATGCAGCTTTAACAGTTATGGCTGCCCCCCAAAGAATCCTGGGAACTGCACTTTCTTAAGGATGCTGAGAGTTGTTGGGAGGCCGCTCACAGAGCTACTTACCCAACACCCTTAACAAACTCCAGTTCCCAGGATTCTTTGGGAGAAAGTCCTGACTGTTGAAGTGGAAGAAGAAGAAGAAGAAGAAGAAGAAGAAGAAGAAGAAGAAGAAGAAGAATAGTAGTAGTAGTAGTAGTTTGGATTTGATATCCCGCTTTATCACTACCCGAAGGAGTCTCAAAGCGTCTAACATTCTCCTTTCTCTTCCTCCCCCACAACAAACACTCTGTGAGGTGAGTGGGGCTGAGAGACTTCAGAGAAGTGTGACTAGCCCAAGGTCACCCAGCAGCTGCATGTGGAGGAGCGGAGACATGAACCCGGTTCACCAGATAACGAGTCTACCACTCTTAACCACTACACCACACTGGCTCTAAGCGTTTTAAAGAACGCTTTAAAAGTATGGAATGGATGCGACCTCATAGTCACAGCCTAGGCTCTTCTCTGATGTTCTTGCCCTCTAAATCATCTGTCTGCACCCTCCCTCAACACCTTCTCACTAGACTTCCACAGCCTTGATTTCTTCTACCCACAATCCTGACCCCTTGCATCATAAATGGGGAACATGTGCCCTCCAGATGTTGTGGGACTCCCAGAACCATCATTCCTGACAAGTGCCCCAACTAGCTAAGGCTGATGGTTGTTGAAGTCCAACAACCTCTGGAAGCCACGGGTTCACCATCCCTACATGATGAATCTATTCAGAGGGGGAGAGACCTTGTTATTACATCTGTTCCAACAAAATTGCCACTTTTTTCCTTCTTGCCTGCTGCAAACACTTTAGGAATATTGAAACAACCTGGTGTTATGTTTGTCAGGAAGTTTTCTGGATAAATTAGGAATCCCGCCCAATACTATTGGTTCAGAAGACACTGTCAAATTCAAGAAGGGTCATAGTGTTCCTGCTGAAGTATGGTGATCCCCTCCCCATTTCTCCCAATCATTTTCCTTTAACAAAAACATCCCCCCCCCCACTCCACAGATCTGAACTTTTCAGTTTAAATTTCTCCCTGAGCAGCTCTTTTTCTTCTGTGATTTAAAGTAGGCTCAGCTCTAAAACTGCTTTCTTCTGCTCTAAAGCTGCAGGTATTCTTTCCATTCAAAGTCTGTGAGATAGACTTCCCAGAAATGTGCTCTGAAGAGAAGGGCTGAGGGCATGCGCACTAAACATTTAAAGCACATGTATGCACAGGACTCCCTGCAAAGAATCCTACAACTATAGTTTGTTAAGGGTGCTGGGAATTGTGGCTATGAGGGGGAAACTACAGTTCCCATGGTGCTTTGGGGGCAGCCATGTGCTTCAAATTTATGGTGTGTACTCAACCCAAATCATCTTCTTGACTTCACTGGCCCCAACATCTAATGGGCATCTCTGAAGTTTCCTGCAGCTTCTTGTCTTAGCTTTCCTCCTGCAAGAATAAATATATATACACACACAAAAAGCCACAAAACAATGTCATTTCTCATGCCTTCCCCTTTCATGGAAAGAAGGATGCGAGTCTATTTCTAAGTATATAGTTTCTGGTGATTCTCAAACTAAAATATAAGTATAAAAATAGATGCACTGCCATCACATTTTCCACGTGCCCACTTTCTTGTATTATAAATGCTCGTTACTTTTCTATTAAGGTAGTTGCATGCAGGCTCCTGCTGTTCCTTGAGGCTGTGCTTTTACTTTGGGGGCTATCATAGATTTTTAGCATTCAGAGAGTAATCTTTGATCACTGCAATGCAGTCTACATGGGGCTGCCTTTGAAGATGGTCTGGAAGGTCCAGTTAGTCTGCAGTGGGGCTACAAAACTTCTGACAAGGACCAGGAGGTGGGATCACATCACAGTTGTTTTGAAACAGCTGCATTGCATCTCTGTTTGATTCTGAGCTCAGTTCAAAGCTCTTGAGCTTAACTTTAAAGCCCCACATGGTATTCCTTGGACCATCTTCTCCCTTATCAAGACTCCTCCTATGTGCTGAAATCTATATTTGAGGTTCTTCATTGGGTGACCCCCCCCCATCAGAAGCAGGGTGATTAGCAACCCAGGAGAACCTTTTAGGTACCGTTGCCCAACCTATGGACTGTCCCCTCCAGGGAGGTTCGCCATCATTTCCGTACTAGACAAAAACTTTCTTTATTTTATCAGGCTTTTAAAGTTTTTAAACCTTGATTGGAATACTTATCCTGTGCTGTTTTTGTAATTCTTTTGTAAGTTGCTCTATGAATGCTGACTGGCCTCAGAAGGACAGCGATGGAGATAATAAGAACAATAAAAACTAGCAAAACAGGGTGCTAATGACTAGCAAAAGTGAGTCCATTTGGTGCATTCATTGTTACTACGATTAGCTGCATTTGTAGGACTATCACAAGAACACCTCAAAAATTCTTGTCACCGAATAAAGTGAGGCACAACAAAAATAACTCCTCCATCTTTCCCAATGTGGTTTTCAGTGTATATTATGGACATGTTACTCAACCCCATGCTCTGCTTGTGGCAATCAAGAGCAGAGTACACCATGAGACAAGGTCGCATTCACACCATACATTTGTTAATTTGTTAAGGTTGCTGAGAGTAGCTAGGAGATCCCTTTTCCACTATGAGAACTACAGTTTTCAAAGTGACTTAACAATCAATCCCTCTTCACAGAGAACTCTAAGAAGTGTAGCTTTGTGAGGGGAACAGGGGTGTCCTAACACACTTAAACTACAGCTCCCATAATTCTTTGGGGGAAGCTGTGGCTTCACAGTGCATAGCATCACAGTGTTTTAAATTTTTGATGTGGATGTGGCCAAAGTCACACCCTTGCTTTCAGTTTGGTTTTCAAAATGGAGGGCTGTGAGCTGCTCCTGCCTTTCTGCCTGCCCAAAGTGTTCATTGACATCCACACACAGGGCATGGGGCACATCCTGCCCAGAACATGCACAGATGGCTGAGCCAATGAAATGTCACTTGTGGGAGTGATGTGCCATGGCTGACACGTGCCTGAGGCCCGGCTTCAGTAGCTTTGCAGAAAGCAAAGCCGGCTTGTTATTGGTGAACATTCAGAGCCAAAGCAGCTTCTTTTATCTGTTAGATAGATCTTCATGATAATGGCTGTGTCTGTTTTCTGGGCGTTTTCTTTGGAACAAGGAGCCAGTGTGTTTTTATGTTGTTAATGGCTTTCAAAAAGTAGGAAAAGCAGCTAAAAGCAGATGGCAATTTAGGGTCTGATTCCGTGGATCAAGCCTCATTCCAGAAATGTGTCAGTAAGGCATTATGGCGAGAGTGATGAAAACCTTCTGCTAAGAGAGCTAAAAGGAAAGAAAGGGTTGTGGTGGGGTGGGAAGAGAAACCAGCTTTCCCCAAGAAACATTCCAAAACTCTGTCCCTCCAGTTCAAAATGACTAGAAGTGAGTGTAGCACTTCGCCCCCTCCCTTTCCCTCTCATTTCAACCTCTGCCAATTTGTTCATCTATCACTTTGTTTTACGCTTGCAAGTAATGGGAAGGGGATGCTTTGCTTCAGCTGGGGCCATGCTTTCGTTTATGAGGGTAAACCTATCCAAAGTCATTGTATTTCATTTCGGGAGCTACCAACGGCAAACTGAATACTTCTTTAAACAAGTTTGTTAGCCCTGCAGTGTCTTGACCTAAGAACACGGCATTTCGTTTCTTCGTTGATCAAAGATGGCTGACTAGATGGTAGCAACGCACCCAAGGCCACATGGAGCTTATGATTAATGGAGGCTTGCGAGCCAAACTCCTGACACATTCTTGTTTTGTTTTGGCCGGCTTGTCTAAAGAAAGCATGTCATGAGCAAACCGTGGACTTTGTGCACCAGACCTCCGACGCCAGACATCCCCACATGCAGTGGTCGGCTTGGTTGTCGGTTGACTTGGGGCCAGGCTCCAGAGTCTGCCAAGTCGAAACAAGCACTTGCAATGGCAGCGAAAAATACATATGCCAACAGCAAGATCAACAAGAAGTGGTAGCCTATACACTTCAGAAAATGGTGCAATGGGCAGACAGGAAAGAAGGAAGTCCTTTATTTACTGCTAGGTGAATGAGTTTCAAGTAAACCTACTTCCTTACTTTCAAGTAAAACTACAGTTCTGAAGATCTGCCCCAGTATGCATCACTGCATATTGGAGAAGCATCCCTGCAATGTTAGTGTAGTTTAAGTTGAAATGATAAACACACTTATTAGGGAGTAAATTCCACTGGACACAGTGAAATTTAAGCCCTATTTATGTCTCCATGAGCCAAAGATACTTTCTGCTGGGTTAATTTGCCCCCAAATATGTGGGGGGATTTAAACTGTGTAGATGACATCCCTGAGGGTGCAGGGCCTGACATTATGTCCCAGCTTCTCCTCATGTGTTTGCTTACACATAAGAAAGCTGGATCCTTAACAGGGAATTATATCCACAAAAGCATGTATAGGATTGTGTTGTTAACAATCTTTGTGACTTTCTAGTGGTGTACCTATTAACTATTTTGCTGAATGTTCATGATATAAAGGAAATGAAGTAGAGCTGTGGGGAAAATTTGATTTTATTTGTATTTTAATGAGAAACTACCTAATTCAAACTTCTCCTTCCAATATGTGAATCAAAACACAGCTGTCTTGCAGAATGTGTACAGAAATGCATAAAATACATATGCTAGTGAAAATAACATATAAAATGCATTATATTCTGGGGGAATGACAGATTTGCCCACCCATAAACTGAAGTCAGGGTTAGGCCATGAGGCAGCCAGGTGTGCATATGACAATAAATTACTGAGGATGATGTAACCCCAAGTAGACTCTGGAGGGCTGAGAAAAGATTTCTGCAAACTCAAATCTTGTCTGAAAGAAAAGAAATGCATATTCAGACGAAAAACCAACAACCCTCTCATCCCAGCGGATGGCCAAAATGATCAAGGAGATGGAGCTAATGTTTAAATTAGCCACAGCTCAAAGAATAATAAGTTTAAAGTAACATGACGTTTGGGATTAACATGAGTTAATATATCACTAGAAACTGTAAGTATATTTTGGAAAAAGCTGAAATGCTGCTGGGAAACAAGAACTGAAAAAACTCAGGTCCAAAAATTAGCCTTTGAACCAAAAGTTATGTGACAAGAGAAACTCCATACAGTCAAAATAAGCCCAGGGACACTCTAACAAAAGACCAGCTTGAGGCCAGTTTACTGTCATATGTATTCTCTAAACATAAAGCAAGCTGGTCATTGAGTGAAGGGCAGAGGAAGCAAAGGCTCCACAAAAATCTGTAGCAGCAAGCAGCATGGCAGCAAAACATTGCAGCGAAGCATTCTCCCGTTCAGTGTTCAGACTCCTTCGAGGATGGGCCCATTTCCTTCCAGAGTTGTCCTGGATCTTACTTTACAGATGACAACCCTCTTTTTGAAAGGCTTTGGGGCCTAAGTGCCATTTTAAAGGGAAAGAACCAGAGGAAGGGGAGAGCAAGGGCCTTAAAATTGCCCACTGAGCAGGAAGACTAGTCACCTGGCCACCGTCTTCCTGCCTATGGTGCGATGCATTGCATTTCTATTTCAATTATAGTAATAAATTCTAAATTTTCACCTACCCATTCAAGTTATCAAATGCACATATTAGGCAAATATATCTTGTCTTTTGCACATCCTATCCTGCTTGGTTTTCTGTTTCTTTTGCCCCCGTCCCCACCCCTCACAACAGTCAGCATTCCAAGCTCACCGAGTACGTGAGGTTCTCCTTGAGCAGTGCTGAGTCTCCCCTACGCCCAAGTAGCAGACTTTTTCTATTCTGTAATCCCCAGGTTTTCCCAAGGACGCTGATGCATCTTCCCTGTTCATCTTGACTACACAGGAATAGGAGAATCACTTAACTATTGTTGTTGTTGTTGTTGTTGTTGTTGTTGTTGTTGTTGTTGTTGTTGTTCTTTAGTTGTTTAGTCGTGTCTGACTCTTTGTGACTCCATGGACCAGAGCACACCGGGCACTCCTGTCTTCCACGGCCTCCCGCAGTTTAGTCAAACTCATGCTGGTAGCTTCGAGAACACTGTCCAACCATCTTGTCCTCTGTCATCCCCTTCTCCTTGTGCCCTCAATCTTTCCCAACATCAGGGTCTTTTCCAGGGAGTCTTCTCTTCTCATGAGGTGGCCAAAGTATTGGAGTCTCAGCTTCAGGATCTGTCCTTCCAGTGAGCACTCAGGGCTGATTTCCTTAAGAATGGATACGTTTGATCTTCTTGCAGTCCATGGGACTCTCAAGAGTTTCCTCCAGCACCATAATTCAAAAGCATCAATTCTTCGGCGATCAGCCTTCTTTACGGTCCAGTTTATATGATTATTACTTGGCGGACACCAATTTCAGCAAGACTGGATTACGAGTCCAAAGGCAGGGCTTTCATAATGTTTTAACCTTGGGAGGGGGTACACTACTTTCACAATATTTTTATACCACCTTTCAATGAACATTTCCCATGTCATGCTTAGAGCTTATCCACACTTCCACTTGTCCCACTGCTTTCCCCTAGGAAAACCTGCTCTTTATTGCTAAAACAGAGCAAACACCAAGCAGGATTTCCATGGATTGATGTTTTCTCCAATTCAATGGTTTGAGAGTGGGTTTTTTCTGGAAAAAGTGAATTCCTTAGGAAACATGAGACAAGCATAAAATCTCTTGGAGCTGTGCCTTCTAGGCCTGGAGGAAGTATAGATGAGTCCTTAGATTTGACATCATAATAAATGGGATTTTTTTAACAATATAGCTCTGATGGGCAAACACTGAAAGCAAGACATCCTTTTTTAATTCTGCAGTTTCTTTTTTTCACAAATTTTCTTTTTTCAAAAAAAGAAATTCTTTCCCATTTTTCCCTTCCTTTGTTTTCCATGCTTTAGACTGTAAGCCTGATTTTATGTAGCTCATTGTATTTTAGACCTTTCTAGTAATACATTTTCTACATACACAATACTTCCTCATAATGCAGATTCAGTTGAGCAAGGGTGAAAAATAAAAGTTACAAGAAAATAGGAGTTTTATATTTGCAAGAAAAAAATGCAAATTCACCGACTTTGCCCAAAATGGCTAATGTTACTTGTTAAATGACAACACGGGGAGGGGAGGAAACTGGCTGTCTACCAATTCTGCATAGTTAACAGAGCAGGTCCAAACTGAACTCTGTGGAATCACATGCAGACAGACTTTAAATAATAAAAAGGCAAAATCAAGAACAAACCATGTTGTGCTTTGGGACAAAGCCTGAAAGCTGAAAGCGGTTAAACAAATTAGTGGAGCTGGAAATGTTACAACCAAGGAAGAGCCAGATGCCTGACCTTACCTCTTCTCTATGGTTCTTTATTGGCATACAGAGGATGCTCTGTGTCCTGTAGCCCGTGAGTTGGTCCACTTCTGCATTAAATCGGGGATCCTGTCAAAAGAAGAAAATAGATAACTATGTACACATTTTTTCAGAAACCATACCTATTTCCTAAGTTTATATGCCAATAGGATACTTGGGAATTCTAAGAAACCCCAAAAAATAATGCAAGTTTGTAATAGGTGGTTAAATTTCAGTGCAGTTTTGAAATGTCCTGTCTGCCATCTTGATTCAAAATGGCATCCAATTGTATTGAAACACAGAGGAAAACCTGCTCCTTGATCCCAGAAATCATCATGCAAAGTTTGGTTTAGATATCTTAAGAGGTGTCCAAATACATAGTGAACAGAGAGACAACACTGCAAAATATGTACCTCGGGTTAAGAACTTAATTTGTTCTGGAGGTCCGTTCTTAACCTGAAACTGTTCTTAACCTGAAGCACCACTTTAGCTAATGTGGCCTCCTGCTGTCGCCATGCCACACAATTTCTGTTCTCATCCTGAAGCAGAGTTCTTAACCCGAGGTACTATTTCTGGGTTAGCCGAGTCTGTAACCTGAAGCGTCTGTAAGCTGAAGGGCCTGTAACCCGAGGTACCACTGTAATAGGTTCTGTTTCACTGTTCCTCTTGTCAGCAGTGTTCAATTATTTACTTATTAACGAATTTCTATTTTTTTTTTTAATGATATTTATTAAGTTTCACAAAATATAACAAACTTCAAAACAACAGACAACAGACATCAGAAATACAAACGATATCAAAACGAATATTAACGAATTTCTAAGGCACATGAACATTGCAGGGCAAAGCTTTCCCAGGGCAGCACACAATCACTTTAAAACAATGGCCTGGTTTGCACATAACACTAAGCCAAACCATAGCTAAGTGTGAACATGCAAGTGTGCAGGCACTTATAAATAAAATCACAGCTACTTCACTCTTCTGTGGTCCTGCTGCTGCCATACTACCTGGAGCTAAGACATGGTTTGGCTGTGCATTATGTCTAAACCCGGGCTCATGGTATGTTTCACTCCAAACTAACTGCAAGCTATAGTCATGGTTTGGTTTTTGTCTTACTGCTCACTTTTTGTCTGGGGACAATATAAAAAAAACCCAATACTATAATCTTTAAAAAGAAAAACTGTTAACTTAAAATAGGGGGGAATAAGGTAATATAAAAAATTTAAACAGTATAAATCCCATTTTTCTTATAACAGAAAAGTCCTGATGAAATAAAAAGATATTGGGGGATCATTTAGAAACAGTAAAGAAAGGAGTCTGGTGAACATCTCAGGGTAGGGAATTGCAAAAGTTTGGAGTCACTACCAAAAAAGACCCTGTCACCCACTCATCCCCAAGTTATTTTTCCTGACATTTCCATTCCATAAAATAATGACTGAAGCACTATGTGGATCATCACCATTTGCAGATAAAGAACCCCAAATGTCACAAAGAGTTTTAGCAAGCTTACAAAAATTTGTAGAATCTCCTCCACTCCCACCCTCAGATTGGATATATTCCATAACATGCTGTTTACCCAAAGCACAACCATTTTTTTATTTTATTTTTTTCTCTCTCTCTCCCTGCAGAAAGTGAGAAAACTGAGGGAAGTGCAATTATGGCTAAATTAGCCATAGTGATGAAAAAGACTAAGCTCTTCCATTTCAGGAAAGAATGTTAAAAGTTTAGTTTTGCCATTCTTACTCAGACTGTACTTAGTTCCATACATACCTCAGAGCATAGACATATGTGCAAAGTTCACGTTACCAGATGTTACTAGAATTGCTCAAGTTTAAAGCCTCAAAAATTGTATAGCAAATTACATTATTTCCATTTCTAGGGCACTCTAAAAGTTTATGTCAGAAATCAATGTCAAAACATATCCAGAATCAAAATATCATGCCTGACAACTATAGGATGGTAATATCCACAGGTCCACAGATCTCCTCCCTACAACCCAGCCCAAAAAATAATAATCCCAGTTACAAATGCAAACCAGAGTTGACTAATCATGACAACACAAATAAAATATACCAAGAACTAGCAGAAGTGTTGGGCCTAACTTAATTCCAGTGACTAGTTGCCTGTCCATTCTGGCAAATCCCCAGCTCCACAGTTGTGGGGAAAGACACTAAGAACACCTGAATCCATGATGCATGGAAAAGGGCAACAGCTCAGAGCATCCACTATGCATGCAGAAAGTCCCAGATTCAATCTCCAGTGGCATCTCCAGGTAAGGCTTGGGGTGAACCCTGTCCACAACCCTGCAGAGCCCCTATCACTCAATGTAGACCAGCGTTTCCCGAGCTTGGGTCTCCAGTTGTTTTTCAGACTACAATTCCCAACGTCCCTGACCACTGGTCTTGGCAGCTAGGAATGATGGGAGTTGTTGTCCAAAAACAGCTGGAGATCAGAGTTTGGGAAATATTGAGTTTGATGGGCAGCTTCCTATGTTCTTACAGAGAGCAAATTGTAGACAATGGTCTAAATCAACCTTAAGAGACTGCAGTGAGGCATTTTAGGGAAGGCAACACTTTGGCATATTAGGCCCAAGCCACCTAGCACCATAAACTGTGCTATAGCTCTATTAACAGTTCAGTAACATGCTGGTGTCATGTGCTTTCCATTACCTTCTCTAACCAGAAGGCCAACTGTTGTGTTCCTCATCATGTACATTCGCACAGAATTTTCTAAATCCATAATGAGTAGTGTATAGTGGTTAGAGTGTTGGGCTAGGACTCTGGAGACCTAATCCGGGCTCAGCCTTGAAGGTAACTGAGTGGCCTTGGGCCAGTCACCATCTCCAAACCTAACCAACCTCACAGCTTTGTTGTGATGGTAAAATGGAGGGTGGGGGAGAACCGTGTACACCATGATTGAGCTCTTTGGAGGAAAGATGGGACATCTTTGGTTTGGCAAATATTCAGCTGCAGTGGAACCTCTACTCACGACCACAATCCATTCCAGAGGCCTGTCTGGAAGTCTAAATGGGACGCTGGGAGAGGCGCTGCTGTGTGCAGGTGGCGAGTGCCCGCTTCTGCGCATGTGCGAATGGCAATTGCTGCTTCTGCACATGCACGAATGGCGATCGCCACTCCTGCGCATGCAAGAACAGCAGCAAACCCACCAGTTACTTCCAGGTTTGCCGCAGACGTTGGGCGAAATGGACGAGAGCAGAGGCAGACATAAGAAGAGGTTTGACTGTAGATGAGTGGTCTCTCTGGATAAAACACACCCACCGCACAATTATTCTTTGTTTACCTCATAGGCATCTTTGATGTTCAAAGGCTGCCCCAAAGCTGCCACGTGTCCCACTATCCCTTTGTTCCACTCCAGACGGATGCCATTGTTTGAAGCTTCTTCCAAGGTGGAACCTTCAGCAACGTCAAAGAGCCTGCTGATGAGAAACTTCTCATTGGAACTGTCTTCACACACCAAAAAAAGGGAGTAGCGGTCGGCGGCAATGAGTTCATGGATGTGCAAGAAAATTTTGTGGCAAAGGGCTGTGACATCCAAGTGACTGGAAATGTCCTTCACCAATTCTAAGAGCCTTGAGCACTGATCCCCTGCATCGCTCCCAAGCGTCCGAGGTTGAAGAGGCATCTGCTCCTTCTTTTCGGAGTCCGACAAGAAACTCACGGTTCCAACACAATCCTTGACAACAATAGGCCTAAGGGGCCTGTCAAACTCAGAAGCAGAGATCTTCCTGGTTGGGGGTGTGGGATTAGTGCTCTCTGCCCGTGCGGCCTGGTGGCTGGGACAAGAACAGGCCTCACCGTGCTGCTTGGCCCCCTCTTTGCACACTGGTATGGGATGAACTCTCTCAGAAAACCATGCATTGACCATCTCTCTGCAAAAGAAGAGAAGTGCAATAAATAATGACTTCCATAAAAAAAGGAATAAATGTTTAAGGAAGGCAGATCCCCAAAGAGTAGTCTACCACCCATGCCTTCTAAACATGGCATTTTTTTAAAAAAAGATGTACACGTTGTACAGCCACATGCTTGTCCTTTGCTGAATGTTCTCCGTTTCAAGCCAACACAGAGGCTGACTTGAGCACTTAACATCTTGCGTCTCATAAAAAGGATGCATTCCCTCATCAAAAGCTAGCATCAGAAGTTCCACAGTACTTACCCTTCCTATTCCTAACGGCTCAGAACTCTGAAGGATTGCAGATTTAGAAAGAAAATAATGGCCAACATGCAAGACAGACAAATGTAAATCTGTCATGTTTAAAAAGCAAACACTAGAAAGCTTAAAATGCTGAAGCAACACCAGTTCTATGTCAATTCTCCAATCTATGTAAATTACTCAAATTCAGTGGCGTAGCGTGGGTTGTCAGCACCCGGGACAAGGCAAGTAATTTGCGCCCCCTAACCCGTGGATTTTAGCACTCGAGTGCGAGCGCCCCCCCCAGATGTTGCACCCAGTGCGGCTGGCCCCCCCTGCACCCCCCCACGCTACACCACTGCTCAAATTAATTGTGTGCTGATTTCTTTTACATACATTTGCTTTGCTTCTGCTAGTTGTGGGGATAACCTCTGAAATCCTGCCCTTTAACTACTGCAAATTATGCTCAGTGCCTTCTTCACACTCAGCTTCTGAGCTGTCAGCAGGCTACACTATGCTCTTACACTGACTGTTGCCTTCAGTTTTAAGAAACAATACAACTGTTGTGATGCTCAGTGGTACGGCTGCATGTTTGTTCCTGGGTTCCAGTCTCAGCATCTCAAGTTAAGGCTGCAAATGTTGCCTGAAGCTCTGGAGAGCCAATGCCAGTGAGTATAGAATCAGAAGTCAATTAAACAGGGAGAAAAAATGCTGTAGATATAAAAACTGTGTTTTTATATGTGGGTTATGTACACCAGGTACTGTCATTAAAGCTAATTCTTTCACTTGCCATAATCCTCAAAACAAAGTACAGCTAATTGTTGCTGTATAATTCAGTTTCTCTGCTTCTAAACAATTGCTTGTGGTAACTCAGGAACGTTACAAGGCCCAATTTTTTACAGGACTTTTATCCTTTACAGATGGTGAAGCAATGACTGCCAACTTTCCAGATTATAGTTAGAATGAAGCTTCCATGGAAACTAAAAGACTTAATGTGGAGGGAATAGTGTTGAATGATACTGAGGCTTTCAGGCACCAAGGATTTGTTCACTTGCGCCAGTTTTTTGCGAGCGAATATGAGGGGCATGATGTTCACTAGAGCTGCTTTGTTTCCCTGCCCATGAAGCAATAATGCAGCCACTGCCTGCCTGTCCCTATGTAGACCTACTAACATCACTGTGGTCATCCAGGAAGTTCCAGTTAGCGGTACCACACATTACACTCCATTGTATAGTGGAGATCTGTAAAGGGGTATTTTCCACTGTTGTCCTTTGGAATGTTCTTCACCCTAACCATAGAGGAAGCCTCGTGGGTTACTACTTTCCCAAACTTACCCTGACCGCTAAAGCTGGATTTAGTTGGTTTTGTTTTGTTTTGTTTTGTTTGTATTTACGATGCTGCATTGTTGTGATCCTTGATCAGTTTTTTTCTGGTGGTTTATGGCGATGGTTTTTAGTATACATTTTAAGTTTTTGCTGTAGACCACTTGGAGATGTTTCAATATTAAGTGGTTTACAAAGTGATATTGTTTTAATATTAAGTGGTTTAGAAGTGATATTGTTTCGTCTGCCTATTTAGGCATATAAAATAAAATTGTACATCAACGTTCTCAGGATAATGTGCTCTGCTGTATACAGGAATCCCCTACACACAGTCTTTGATTTATTTAAAAAATTAAACTCTCTTCTAACTTTAAACAAACAAACAAACAAACAAACAAATTCATATCACACCCATCTGGCTGGGTTTCCTCAGCCACTCAGGGTGGTTTCCAGCACATATAAAAACATAATAAAATATCAAACATTAAAAATAAATATCTCTTGAAATAACTAAGACAGAATGAATGCAGATGTTGCCTGGTACTGGAACCTCGGGTGCTCACCTGCTGGGAGTTTTTATATTAATGCCATTAGCTAGCTCTGCCTTTTAAATTAGCATATGTTAAGAGGTAAAGGGGATCCTTTTATCTCAGCGTGCTTTTCCTTTCTTGCAGCAGCTCAGCCTGGCTTTCCCATAGCTTACAGCTATTCGATGCCTGTTAAGAATTAGGAATATGGCAGCTTGGCTAAGCAGAATGCAGGGATAAAATTGAACTTCTTGTGCCTCGTCAGTAGCCAATGGTTACAGTCATACAAAAAGCCAAAGCATAACTTGCTGCTAAGTAAATGAACAGGAAGGAGCCTTGGACTTCAAAAGGAGGACCCCGGAAGAGTTTAGTTTCAGCAATAAAATAACCTGACTTGTAGTTGTGTAGATATCAGTCATCATGGCTGAACATAAACTCTGGAGGAAGAGCAGGGGAGAGTGGGAGCATGTGGAAGACTTCCGGGTTAGCGCCATCGCCTAATGGCGGATTCCCTCCGAGCTCCGGAGGGAATCGGCTCAGTGGGAGACGGGTCCTGCCGCGGCGGCGACGCGGGGACCCTTAGAAACCACAGGTGCAGAAGCCTGTGGACCTGGTGACTCGGCGGGCACCATTTGCGCCATCCCCGACCCGAGAAGGAGCCTTTTTAAAGGCTTCGGAACGGGGGATGGGGGGAGGCGTGGTGCTGAGAGTCGACTGCTACTCCTACTGAGGGAAGCTGCATGCCATGGTCGGAGAGCGCTGACTTCTTTCTTTGAACATTCGGACTCAAAGTAAAAGCCCGTTTCTGAATTTGGTACGATCAGGGAAGATGCAAAGAGGAAGTCCGTCTCCCCGCCTTGTAAACAACTTGAAGCAAGGACTAAATAATTAAGGTTGAGAGAATATCTCCTTTTTATTGGATAAAACTATTAATTACACGGATTGATACTGTAAGTAATTGTGCTGGAGGATAAGAGCTAACTTTGAGGGCTAAAGTTCCAAAGTCCCCCCCCCCGAGACCCGGGAGTGATCCGCGAGAGGAGCCTGCTGAGGAGACATAGAAGATTTTGACAGCTGTCAAATTAGCTGTCAAAGTGGGGGGAAATAGAGAACTTTGTTTCTGATGTTTTTGCTGGTTACATTAGCTACAATATAGTGATAAATTGTTGAAAATAAAGAAGAATTGAAACAAGTTAACTTGACTTTTGGGCTGGAAGTGTAAGGAATACTTAATAACCAGAATCCCTCTAGAGGGGGTTCAGGGACACT
Source organism: Podarcis cretensis (assembly GCF_951804945.1). Classification (NCBI taxonomy): domain Eukaryota; kingdom Metazoa; phylum Chordata; class Lepidosauria; order Squamata; family Lacertidae; genus Podarcis; species Podarcis cretensis. The sequence continues at coordinate 29,391,138 of NC_137178.1, forward strand.
ACAAGAATGGAAATAGGTCGGAAAATACTAGCTGACCTGGACGAGGTTGCCTTTCTCGTGAGAAAATTGATAGAGCAAAGTTATGTTTTGTCTACGGTCCAGGCAGCTGAACAAGAAAAGAAACTTGAGAAATTTGAGGAAGTGGAGAAAGAGATATTTGTTGAACAGGAGCAGCAAGAAGGAGGGGCTGAAATGCTGCAGAAGGCAAAGGAGAGCCGGAGGCCTGCCAAGATGGATGTAAAAGAAAAAAAGGACTGGATGATGAAAATTTGGTTTGAATTGAAGAAGGAGGAATGGAAAGATCTCCCTTTGTGGAGATCTGAAGATTTTGGGACGTTTGGACCTAAAAGGATCAAGAAACAAGCTCTGAGCTCCACCTTTAAATATGGAGGCCCGGCTGGAAGGAACATGGACACTTTTGGGACAGAGCCCTTCCGAGATTTGGTGGTTAACACAAAGGACTATCAAAAAAACCGGCAGATAGGAACTGAGAGAGAATTAAGAGTCTCTGACGTGAGGAATCCAGGCTGATAGCAGATGGACAATGGTCTAGGGATTGAAACCGGGAAAGGGAGGGTGGGGTTTGGGAATCCGAAGGGTGTACAAAAATATTCTGATTCTTTCTATTATTATTTTTTGCTTTGTTATTAATATAAAAATGGGGAATTCGTGGAAGGGAAATTGGGTCGACCTTAGAAAAAGTCTTTAAGCATAATGATCAATGTACATAAGTTAAAATATGATATATAAATTAAATTAAGTATAATAACAAACTAGGGTTAAAAATTAGGGATAAGAACTTGTTGAACAAATATTTGGACATGGAATACAAGAAGGGGAGGCGAGGGGAAGTCGTAGAAAAAAGTTATTGAAAATTAGGATTGTAAATGTTGAATGCTTTTTAATTCTGTCTTTTCTCTTTTGCTCTTTCTTTTTTCCTTTTTTTGGGGGGGAAAGTTGTTTTTGGTTTCTGTGTATTATTTGAAACTACAATAAATATCATTTTTTTAAAAAAAAAAAAAGAGAGAGTGGGAGCATGTGAACCCAAGACCAGAGGCGGCTCCTTCTTGCTCAAGTGTGCAACACTAAACCATGGTTTAGTGTTACATGCCAACATGGACACAGTGTTTACTTTTGTTTTGTTCTGAATCCTCAAACAAGTTGTACCAGAGCCTTGCAGGATCAGGAGGTAATGCGATTCATTACAGCAACACAATGCAACACAGCACACCACTTGGCCAGTCATGTTTCAGAGACACACATTACATCCACACTGTACATTTAAAGCATATTTAATGCACCCCCCCAAAGAATCCTGGGAACTGTAATTCGCTGGGAATTGTTGATTAAGGAGGGCTCTCAGGATTCTTTGGAGGAAGCCTTGTTATTTAGAAGTATGGTGTGGAAGCGTCAACAGCACTACTGTTGCAACCAGATACCTTGGTGTGATTGTTCAGGCTCTGGACTTTCCATATTTTGCACACAATCTAAGGAGCTAAATGTATAACTCTAGTAATCTGGAGGACTTCTGGTCTTTATTCACTGTCTTCTTCCAGAGAGCCTCTATAGCCCAAGAAACACGAGAATGTCAAGACTGACTTGCTACACTGCAGAAGCTTGCATTATGCAGAAGATTGTGTCTGATAATGTCTACAGAGGCAATCCAAAGAGGAAGTAAATAAATTAATTTAAAACAACACTGAGAACATAGAGGCAGACAGGGAGACTGATTTAATCAGATCGAAGTCAGGGGCAGTGTTCGCGCAAAAATGCCTCCTTTTACAGGATTGTCAAACAATGTGATTCTCGCCCGCTGCTTGTGTTATTTTTAAATAAGGCAAACAGTGTGATCAGTTTGTTAGAGTGAGAATACCAAAAAAGTACCCTCGTGCGAAACTGTTATTACTGGCGCCCTAACAACTCAACTCAGCTTCCAACTATCTAGAATGCAAGAGTCGTGGCTTCGCCCTATAAGGGATTTCTCATTGTTAATATGGAGAGCACAGTAAAACCAGAGATATTGAAGGTCAAGGCTGCAAACAAAACACACAGATGTGTTTACGCAGCTATTTTTGTTGCCTTCTGATCCCATGCTCAAAATACCAAAAGGAGCAAAACAAGACTTAAAGGTTGTCCAAGTGAAATATTTCAGAACGGACCTCTCCGTTGACTGCGCTCCACCACCAGATTCATCAGGATCCTCCCTCTCGCAGGAGTAGGCAAGAAAATCTGGGGGGCATCACACCAACTACCCTGTACCCTCTAGAGGGAGAGATGGGACTGCATGGCCTCTCCATCGACTCAGCTGAAAGACTAGCAGCTTTTGGCTCCTTCTCTCTTTGAAGTCTTTCCATTCCACTACAATAACTCTGTAACACCTTGGAAACCATGGCTCTAACTAAGGAATCCTGGGAGCTATAGTTTGTTACAGTTCCTGGGAACTCTAGCTCTGTGAGGGGCTCCTAACAACTCTCAGCACCCTTAACAAACTACAGTTCCCAGGATTCTTTCAGGGAGCCCATGACTGTTAAGGGATGCTTTAAATAAGGATGTATGGTGGATGTGACCTAAGAACCGGTGCCTGAATCTGCTTTCTTCTTTCTCCCTCCCTATCACATTTCCTTTGGTGTCTTTTTACCTCAGGGAACATTTTTAGCCCAACAGGCCAGGACCTTATCTCCTGTTGATCATCTGATGCCATAGTGTTATCAGTAAATGACACCTGTCAAAGTCCATTGTGCAGTAATTCCCAAACACCTGGCAACCAGTCGGTTGTAAGCCTAAAGTCTGGGATTATCGTATTACCATACTTTTCTGTGTATAAGACTATTTTTTTTTATTCCAAAATCATGTTCAAAATTAGAGGTTGTCTTATACATGGGTGGTGCATTGTGGAGCTGTGGATAGATTGCTGCTGTGAGTTGGAGATTGTCGTTGGTGGCTGCTGCAAGGGCTGTTGTTGATTGGCTGTCGCTGCGGCAACTGGGCTGTCGATTTGCTGCTTTCTTCAGCAATGGGACAGAGGATAGGTTGGTCTGGCGATGTACGTGAGGGGCGGGTGAGCGGGGTGGTTTTTTTGCATTTTCACCTTTAAAAAGCCCAACAACTCTTGCCCCCCCCGAAAAAAAAGCTTAACAAAAAGCTCAACAACTTTGGGGAATCTCTCCCCCCCCCCATTTTCTTAATTTTGAGTCCCCCAAAATAGGGGGCGTGTTATACACCAGGGCGTGTTATACATGGAAAAGCACGATATTTATGTATTACTTGGTAAATGTATAGCCTACCCTTCCTCTCAAGGGAATCCACTGTAGCAAACACATGAACAATAAAACAATTTAAACATATTGAGACCAATTCCAGTAATCCAATATAGTTTGCAACTGTATCTGTAAACTGCTCTTGCAGCCTTTTTCAGCTGAATAGCGATGCAAAAATACCTTTAAAAAAAAAAGAATGATGGGAAAAAATACTTTGCTTTTCTGTTCACTGGAAGTAGATTGATCATCATTCTAGTCTATTAACACAGTGCATGTGGAATGAGTGTGTGGAAGTGAGCCCCAATGTATAAATGGAATCTATGTCCATACAAGCTGGTTATATGTGAGCTGTGTTCAGTTGTTCAGGTTAATGCATGGCAGCTGAAGGCGGGGACACTGTGTGAAATCCTGCTCCCCCTCCAACATCCATTCACTCTTCATGGATTAACGTATGAAGAACTCTTAATTTGTCTCTAATGGGGGAAATGGCACTACTAACCACATCTGCTCAGAAACATCTCATTGAACTCAATAGGGCTTACTCCCAGCCCGTTATGTGGGGTTAGGATTGCAGTCTTTGACCGGAAAATCAATGTTAAAAAAGTGATTTGCTCCACCATATCTGCAAACCAGGAGCCCATGGATGGAAATGATTACATTTGCCACCTATTTGGAGGGAACGAGATTCCTGAATGCATGGGCAGGGACTGGCCCTCCCATCTCGTTTCCATAGTGAGCAACAAGAAAGCCCCACTGAATACATGAACCATCTCTGCTGGATTGCACCTGTAAGCACTGAGGTTGATATGCACCAAGTAACAGACAAAATATAGGAAAATCCTGCTCAGAAAGAGCAATTAATTCTTATGGCAAATTCTTTCAAGCACCGTTAAATGCCCTTCCCCTTTTCTTTCTTCTCTGAGTGTAACTATAACTACTCAAAATATACAATTTGATCACCTATACCTGATGTCCTCCAGATATATTTGGACTACAGCCATACTCACTGGGGCTGATGGGAATTGTAGTCAAAAACATCTGGAAGGTACCAGGTTTGGAAGGCTGAACTAATTCCTAGCATGAGCTAATCTCAAATGGCACACACTCACACAAGCCGACTAACAACCGTATATGGTTTTCATGCCCTAGAGTTCAGTCCATGGCCGTTACTTTGCAGGAATAAAATATGCTGCTGATTATGACTTATGAGAAATCACAAGACATTTTGCCAACAGTCAAAGCAAGAACAGGAACTTGCTCTGAAACCTTTCAACAAAATCACATATGTGCCCATTGCATAATCATCGGTCTCACACAGGACAAGGAAGAAAGTGCTAGTTGGTCAGCGCAGGATTCCCCTTTTTATATCTTCCAAGGATTTTTTTTTTAACACACACCGTTCATCATGTGCATTTTATCTCAGATCCAAGGTTTACAGCAGGCAGAGGCACGTTATTATATTACAGAGCAAATCTACTGTAATTATGGGTCACTGCCTGCTAGAGCACTTGGTACAGAGCTCTGGAGATGGCAGAACGGAGCCAAAAACCAAAATGTTATTTCATAGCCTGCAAAGAAAATGACCACTTCTATGAGATGGGTTTAGCTTCTTGCTTGTTTTATAAACTGTGGATGCACATGCTTGGATATAAGATGCAGAGGATGGAGCACTGGTCTTGAAATTTGTTTTTAAAAGAAATTCAAATCCCCCTTCAGCTCTATCTCATCTTGGGCAAGTCACTGTCTCCCTGCCTAGCCTACCTCAGAGGGTTGTTGTGAACTCTCGGCTCCTTAGTGGAGGGGAGGAACACAAATGTAGCTGTATATATTTTCAAACCATTCTCAGGGAATCTTACAGCTACCTGACACAAAATTAAATTTCTGTTTAGGGCATTTTGTGATTCCTTGACCTGCTTGTCACATGTGACAAAAGCTCATGAACATACAAAAGGAAACCACTGTCAATTATGACATACAGCCATTTGTCATGTGACATGGGGCTTCCAGAAGACACTTCTGGATAGGATTTGTTTTCTTGAAATTGCTTATACTGAGATCTTAAAATGGAATTTTAAAGTGCAAACAAAAATTAGTAAAATCAGACCTTCCTAGAAGCAACATCTTAGGGAATCCTACTATGATCCTCAAATTTTGTAAGTTCATAGTCCTCACAGTTTCTGAGAACTTGTAAACATGGCAGTGTGACAAAGGGTGCAAAGCTAAAAACAATTTTAAATGCCATCAATCTACTGGCCTCCTGCTTGCACCATCACCATAGCTCTCTATAACCATTGGAACACTCCCAAAACATTGGATTGCACTGTACATATAAGTATTTTGCAATTTCAAATCTCATTTTTCAAAAAATGCTAATCTAACGTTTTGGAAAAGATAAACTTGTGATTCTGCATAGCTGGGAGTTATTAATAACAGGACTAGCATAATAGAAACCAGCTATAATCTTCAGTACTGAGAGAAAGAATACCACACTTTCTGGCACAAAAGGGATTGAATTCTGACAGGGACACATCTTCGTGGCAGTGATGCAGTGGAGGGTGTGTGTGTGTGTGTGTGTGTAAGAGAGAGAGACACAGACAGACAGACAGACAGACAGAAACTACCGGTATATAAAATCTGCTGGAATTTAGGACTCATGATAAGCTCCTGCACTTCAGATTCATGACTACACCATTGCTTCTTGCTAAAATCTATATTTCTCATTCCTAAATTTCTCATTCTTTTTGATCAAAAGAAACAAAAGTGATAATTCATTAGCATGTCTATTCTCCCCCACCCTTAATAAACTTTTTCAATTAATGGAAAAGTAATTTCCATAGAATGCAAACTGAGTTGTAAGGTAACTGATGGTCAACAACCAAAAGCTGAACCAATTTCGTGTTTGAATACGGGTGAAATGCCAAATATATGTGATATTCCAGGTACAGAGTGTTGATCCTATCAAGGCACATTTTGTGCCAATTAACTAAATATAAAATGTGATTTGCAGTATTCCTACCCCTAGCATGAATTCAGTTTGGATTTGCCCTCAAAGAATGTGCAAAACTGCATCCCTATTTCCAGTGCTTTTTTCTGGGGGGACGCAGGGGGACGCATACCCCTAAACATTTTGTGAATCTTTGTACTTTTGTCCATTTACTGTATTTATTTCCCCCAATTTGAACTATAAAATGGTGATTTTCTTGAGTCATTATGAGAGTACCCCTAAACATTTTATTTTTTTTAAAGAAAAAAAGCACTCTCTATTTCTACAGATATTTTCTCCTTCCTGCAGGGATGGGCAGAAATATCCACATATATTCAGGCAATTGTTCACATAGCTCTTCAGATCCAAATCAGACCCAAGTGAATAGAGCACATTCATTCATAATGAGATGAAGGTTGCATTCAGACATGGGGCTGTGTTACTTTGAAGAAATGGAGGCAGTGAGAAATTTTACTTTCTTGGGCTCCGTGATCACTGCAGATGGTGACAGCAGTCACGAAATTAAAAGACGCCTGCTCCTTGGGAGAAAGGCGATGACAAACCTAGACAGCATCTTAAAAAGCAGAGACATCACCTTGCTGACAAAGGTCCGTATAGTTAAAACCATGGTTTTCCCAGTAGTGATGTATGGAAGTGAGAGCTGGACCATCAAGAAGGCTGATCGCCGAAGAATTGATGCTTTTGAATTATGGTGCTGGAGGAGACTCTTGAGAGTCCCATGGACTGCAAGAAGATCAAACCTCTCCATTCTGAAGGAAATCAGCCCTGAGTGCTCACTGGAAGGACAAATCCTGAAGCTGAGGCTCCAATACTTTGGCCACCTCATGAGAAGAGAAGACTCCCTGGAAAAGACCCTGATGTTGGGAAAGATGGAGGGCACAAGGAGAAGGGGACGACAAAGGATGAGATGGTTGGACAGTGTTCTCGAAGCTACCAGCATGAGTTTGACCAAACTGTGGGAGGCAGCGGAAGACAGGAGTGCCTGGTGTGCTCTGGTTCATAGGGTCACAAAGAGTTGGACACGACTAAACGACTAAACAACAACAACAATACTAACACTTCTATCCCAATTTCGAACACTCCTTTAACACCACAGTTCCTGTTACAACATGGAACCATGGGGGTTTTTTTACATATACATTTGCATGTTTCACTAAATTTATTTTACACCACGTATGACCCAATAAACATCACTGGACATGTTGCTACTCCCTCAGCATTTATGCACTTCTGTTCCCCCACATGATTCACCCATGTAAACTGCAGAAAAACTGTATGATGCTATACTGCCTAAATTTTGTCAGTTTTACTCCTGCATTTTTCTGGTTTAACACAGTTGCAAACAGATTCTTTGGTGAAAATACTAACAAAGAAATAGCTGCCAAATTCCACTATATTCTGCTAGATTTGCAAAGGTGGCTGTTTTGTTGTGTGAAAGAGCAAATAAAATGCAGAAATTATCAAGTACAATGGCGGACTTTGGGCTCTCAAATATTAGGGGCACCCTGTGCAACACTAAAATTATGCTTCATTCTATAGCATAGTTGTGGTGCCCCATACAGTGTGATGCCCAGTGCAGCCACACCTGTTGAGACACCCTAAAACCACCTGCATCGTGTAAAGAAACATCAGGAAAATGGAATCAACTGCTGTCTGAGATGCAAGCTGAAATAAAGTGATTGGCAGCCAGAGAAGAATGACAGACCCAGAGACAAGGGCATGTGTGTCGGAGGGCATGTTTGTACCCTCCCAGATAAGGGTTTTCGAAATTGCACTCCCTTCTCAGTCCCAAGTGAATCCAGACCCTTGAAGAAAACAGCAACATATTTTCAGCTCCAGCAGCATATTAGGGACGCTTATCTACTGGAAGGGACGCGCTGTTTTTGCTGCAGAAATGAATATGCACAGTTATCCGTGGCCTCCTTACACTTCCACACAGTGCTGAACATCTATTTTAGGAGCTAAGGTGAGGGATACTGAATGACTAATGAAACTCTTATTAAAGTGAGATGGTTTTCATTCATCATCTCATCGAGCAATCTTTAAGGGATGTCTTTAAGAAAGATCCTAGTATTCCAGTTTACAGGTAAAGAAGGGTAAGCCAATAATTTTGCTGGCAGTTTTTTGCTGGCTGAAAATGCTAAAAACCCAGATCCAGAACATACTGCTAGATCAGCCTTTGCCAACCTGGTACCCATCATCTGTTTTGAACTATAACTCTCACCAGCTCCAGCCAACACAGCCATGCTGGCTGGGGCTGGGAACTATAGTTCAAAACATATGGAAGGTATCAGATAGGCAAAGGCTACGCCAGGGGTCAGCAACCTTTTTCAGCCGTGGGCCGGTCCACCGTCCCTCAGACCATGTGGTGGGCCGGACTATATTTTGAAGAAAAAAATGAACGAATTCCTATGCCCCACAAATAACCCAGAGATGCATTTTAAATAAAAGCACACATTCTACTCATGTAAAAACACCAGGCAGGCCCCACAAATAACCTAGAGATGCATTTTAAATAAAAGGACACATTCTACTCATATAAAAACAAGCTGATTCCCAGACCATCCGTGGGCCAGATTGAGAAGGCGATTGGGCTGCATCCGGCCCATGGGCCTTAGGTTGCCTACCCCTGGGCTACGCTGTATCAAAATGGTTGATAAGGTCACAACTCTCCAAGAACTTCTTCTGAGCAAGATCTATGGACTCTGGGGGTCCAGAGCTGTACTACTGTGCATCCTGCATATTTCTGTGGGCTTTCAGTAAAAGAACTGCCTTGTCATCATGCCAAAGAACAGTCCCCTCCTTATAGCTCGTACTGAGGAATGCTAAACATTCAGGAACACAGATCCAGTTTCCAAAGCAAGCCCTGCTCCTGGTGTGATCTCATGGATTCTTATAAAGTCCTGTTAATTCAAGTATGTCGTATGGCCTTTTAAAAAGGAAAAAAATAAAACGGGTTTCTAAGATAATGGCTTTAAGCAGTATCTTTATACAAAGTAATTCCTCCCAAAGCTCACTGAATACTTTTTAAAATATTGGGCTTGATCCTTCCCATGTTCTCTGTGCGTGGAACTGCTTATGTACACTGCACTTTAAGCCCAAGTCCAAACAACTGTCTGTTCACTAAAGAAGGAGGGGCTGTGATCCCAAACCTCTGCTGAACACGCCCCCCCCCCCCCAGTCAAGGAGGCTTTTTAAAATTACTGTGAACACACAACCCACTCCGCACATGTATAGCCTGGAAAGAATCACACCCAAATTGTTTATATAGCTTAAACTTCAGTAGGCCCTGTTATAAATACAATGCCGGAGCCCTCTCTTAGTTCTCTTAGGGTGAAATAAGTTAAATGTATTACAAGATAAACATGAGCTGCAAGTGACAACCGTGAGCAGAAAGATAGAAAGTTAAAACAAAACATGAAGGCGGTGTCCCTCTGATGCTGAAGATGCCATTTGAAAAGTACACTGTTGGGATTCTGATATTATAAATTCAAAGCTGCACTCCTATCTACATACTTGGGATAAAAGCCCCAATGAATATAATTAAGCCTACCTATGAATAATATGGATGGGATCAGAATACATGAACTCTCGGCAAAACTGTTTCAAAATTGATTGCAGAAGCTTTTCTAGACAAATGAGGCTGACACATGCCAAGGATTAGAACTCAAGAACACAGAGGTTGTACCCATTACCTGGAAGAAAGCCCTATGAACACAGTGGAACATACTGTTGAGTAAACCCAGATTGGACTGGGTTTCTTGAATTTTTTATTTACCCATAAACAAATCACCATTACTATGTTAGTAGTTTGGAGCATCTATCCCTGACTCCGTCTTCACAATCATTCACGTGACTGTAACCAAGCCTAAATGTACATCACTGAAATCACACAAGCAAATATGAGCAGTATGCTGTGGATATTTTAGTCTGCAAATGTTACGTAAAAAATTGCATGGTTTACTGTATTATTCTTTGATGTTTCCCTTCCATTGAAATTATATAATAGGCAGTTTCAGCCACAGCAGATAGCGGGACAAATAACATAGGTTTTAGGAGACATGCTAAACAGGACGTAAATAAAAAAATGTGTCCCAGGAACAGAACATTGGAAGGGTCCTGCTGGATGAGGCCACTGTCCCATTTTGTTCAGTGTTCTGTTCACACAGATGCCCCATGGAAAGCCCACAAGCAGGACCTGAGCGGAACAGCACTCTCCCCACCTGTGAGCCCCACAAACAGCAATTCGGAGGCATAATGCTTCCAAGAGCAGAAGCAGAAGAAGAACATAGCTATTGTGATTAGTAGCAATTGACCATTTATGAATTTGTCTAACCTATTTTAATGCCGTCCTCCTTGATCGCTACCCATAGTTCTAGCTATGTGCTGTGTGAAGCAGCATTTTATTTCATCTGCCCTGAATCTTCCAACATTCAGCTTTGCTGCATGGCTCTGAGCTCTAGTGTTACAAGAGAGAGAGGGAGGAAGGAATTCTCCCTATGCAAATCCATAGTTGTGTAAGGAAATCTTTTTGTAAGCACCTGTAGGTCAATTGACAAAATGAAACTCTTTGGTAAAATTGGTTCAATCAGTTCTCTGAATAAGGGTCAAAAAACAATAGTAATTCACACACAAGAAAGGTATCTGAATTCTCAGGTGAGCCCCAAATCTTGCAGAAGTACATAATCCTTTGGCAGTGGTGGGGAAACAAAGGTGGGAGGAAACCCCTAAAACAGTCCAACAAAAACTGAGCATACTCAGTGGACACAGAATGTTGATGGTAAAAGGTAAAGGTAAAGGGACCCCTGACCATTAGGTCCAGTCGTGGCCGACTCTGGGGTTGCGGAGCTCATCTCGCTTTATTGGCTGAGGGAGCCGGTGTACAACTTCCGGGTCATGTGGCCAGCATGACTAAGCCGCTTCTGGCAAACCAGAGCAGCGCACGGAAATGCCGTTTACCATCCCACCGGAGCGGTACCTATTTATCTACTTGCACTCTGACGTGCTTTCGAACTGCTAGATTGGCAGGAACAGGGACCGAGCAACAGTAGCTCACCCCGTCGCGGGGATTCGAACCGCCGACCTTCTGATCGGCAAGCCCAAGGCTCTGTGGTTTAACCCACAGCGCCACCCGGGGTTAAAAAATGCCTAAAAACTAGGAGGATTGGGGAATGGAATGGAGTATCTTGAACAGGAGCATTCCAAGTCACAACACTTTTTTTACAGGTCCCATTTGTTGTTTAAAAATTTACATTCCCAACTTCTCATAACTCTACTCACCAAGCTGTTGTCATTTATAAGAAAGCATGTTGCTATCAGAAGAAAAGGACAAGCTCTGCCTCCCATAAGCCATCAATCAGTCCAGCTAATCAACATGGAATTCAGAATTGCTGCAAAAATCTAGCATGTTTATACAAGCTGCTGAACATTCGCTGGACATATCTGAATACTTTGCCAGGAGCATTTGACCTTGGACTATATCGGATGCATTGACCACAACTTTCAAACTGCCTCCCCCATGGTATTATCATGACTTCAGTATGAGACATTATAAAATGCACAAATAGGTATCTTTTTAGAAGATTATTTAAGATGGAAACACACCCTTTAATTTTCAAACAGTTAACTTTCAAACAGATATACAAAAGAGGAACCACCTTCCACATTTCACAGCTGTAAGTTTATAAAATAACTTTTGCAGATTGATTTCCACTAAATTTAACATACACAATTTTTGTTAACAATTCTGAACTCACAGTAGAGCCTTACAGGGTGTTTCTAAACAAGCCCTAAAGTTAAAAACAGGAGACTGTGATCATGTTAGGAATATGGTATAGCATTTTACTTAAGCTTTAGCAATAACGTATCTTTACGGCCAACACAAAACAATTCCCAGCATTTAAAAATGGCCATTCATCCATCTTCATGGGCTAAAAACAACAACAACCCAACACAATTTTATATCAATTCGGAACAACTTTCAGTTTCTAAGGCTACAAATCTAAACACACTTACTAAGGGGTTTGCCATGCTAAATGTGGTAGGGCTTGCTTCTGGTACAAATTTATAGGATTGCACAGATTAAGCCATGGTTAAATCTGAAGGATTTACTTCAAAGGTAACATTGATATAAACAGCCTATAAAGGAAGTATCTTAGCTTGAAAAACTGGTATTTCTCAAGGGTAGCTTAAAAGGTCCCTGTTTGACATTAAGAAAAGGTGTCCTATAATATGCTAGCATTATACATATCTAGGCAGAGATTCCACTAGGCTGCAGAACATGTAACACTGTAATATGTAATATGAACAATTAAACTATACATAATTGGGATCACATATGCATAAAATAGAATCATAGAATCATAGAGTTGGAAGAGACCACAAGGGCCATCGAGTCCAACCCCCTGCCAAGCAGGAAAATATGTCTATGCCTATCAATATATAATGCAGCTAATAAGGATAGCCGTATATAAAATACACCAAAGCATAGTTTAATGCTGTTTTAGTTGATTGCCTTTCAGTCAATTAATCAACTAAGAGAATTAAAGTAAATTAGCACATTACTGAAAGGTCAGGTATCAATGTCATTTTGAGAAATTGGGAGATAATTTAAAACTTAACCATTTCTTTTCCCCAACAGTTAAGTAGGAAAAGCCATTATTTTTCCATTTCCTGTTATAGGTACACACCATAACCGAAACAGTCTAAAATATGTGTATATGTGCATTTGCCTCTCAACTTCACTAACCAAAATCAGCTCCCGATTATTAATCAACAGAACCTTAACAGATTGATATGCAAATCAGAGCATGCTGCTCCAATGATTATGCATGCAATAATTATACTATATGCTGTACCATAAAGAGCAGAATTTATGAACATCCAAATGTGGCAAGCGTCACACAGTACATATTCACAATATATCTGGGTGCATTTAAGAACTGTTGCCAGCATCATTAGTGGCATGATGTACCAAAGTGAATGGAAGACAGAAGGGGATCACTTGACCCCATGACCTGGAACACATTAGATGCATTATGCCTATAACTACATAAAAATGCACGTAAGGATTCTGAAAGCCTGTGCCAAATATTACACAGCTGCTATGTTTGGGGTTTAATCTATTAGAGCTTTCCTGCGTAAAGTTCTTACCACAAAGCATCAGCGTTATTCCACTGCAGTTTCACCCCATTTCCACACTTTCCCTTTGCAGGCGGCGATAAACCCCCAGCACATTACACGGAAGTAACTTCCGCTGAAGTATCAGCGGCGTGAATAAGAGGCTGCATCCCCCCCCCCTCCCCAAAATGCTGCGGGCTTCAAGAAATCTTCCAACCGCGCGCAGGAGGAGCGCAATAACTTACTTCCAAACAAGTAAAAGCGCTGCAGATCAGGCGCAATGACACCTCTGCTAGCATCTCAGCCTCGCACACACACACACACCCGCCCCCAGGTTAAAGTCCTATTCTGATTTATTTACTTATTTGGGCTCGAAATCTCTGATGGGGGCATAGAGGAGAAGAGCCTGCCTGTTGAGGGAACCTTAAAAAAATGAAAAGAAAAGGCAAACAGCAGGAAGAGGAGCTTGCCAGACGCAGATGGGAGGCAATGACCCGAGCAACCTGCGAGTCAATAATTGATGGGAGCCTCTTTGCCTTACCGCACCATCCCAGGCGGAGAGGCACCGCCGCGGCCAAGTCAGGCAAAGCCCATCCACAGCCGCTTAAGGGATCCGGGAAGCCAGCGGAGCAGCAGCAGATGGCGAAGCCCTGGAGAGAAGCCCTGGAGAGATGCAAGAGGCGATCCCCGAGGCGCCCCAAAGGACAGCGCACGGAGGCCTTTGCTCGCCTGCCTCTCCACCGGGGAGCTCTGGAAACCTCTCTCTCTCTCTCTCTGCGCATCGTCCCGTCCGCTCTTTTGTTTATAACCCTTCAAAATGGAAACCTGACTCCGCTGCTAAAAATAGCCGCGATCCCGCGGGCCGAGCGGCGGGTCCTCGGCGCTCCAGGGGAAGGGGAGGAAATATACCTCGTTTTGTCTCCGAAAGGCAGCATGTCAAACAAGAAAAGGAGCCAGGAGGGAATCCAGGCGCGCGGCTTTGATCTATCTCGGCAGTAAATCTTGGCGGAACAACATCCCACCCGTCCTTCCCCCATGCATCAAAAAGGGGAAGGGAGAGAGAGAAAAAGGCAAAATAAAACCCACCCTCGCGGAGAATAAATTCCCAGAGAAAACTTCTTGTCCTGGCTGGGCTGTCACTTGAGCGGCGTGTAGCGCAGCGCTGCCCCCTGGCGGGGAGCGGGGGCCACGCCTCGTTCGCCGGCAGGGGCTTCTCTGCGTAAACTTACCGCAGAGTTGCGCTACCAACTTCTCGCCATGGATGGCCTCATCGTAGCCATCGCTTGGCAGCAAAGCAAGGAGGCACCGCTTCCCCAGCCTCCGCCAAACACCACGGTTTGCGCCCTCACGAACCCGCCTCCCCACATCTAAGCCCATTTTAGCCCAGCAGAAAGCCCTTGGCTTCCGTGTCCAAGCCCCCAAGGAAAGCCTGTGTGGTCTGCAGGCACTTGGGAATGTCACTCTGCGGAAGCTACTCCAGCTTCCCAGGGTTACCGGTATTTGGGTGAGTGGCAGCCAGGAAACAACATCTAGGCCACTTTGTGTTGAAATATAAGGGTATTAAATATAAGGAAGTAAGCAGGAGTGAGAGCTGGACCATAAAGAAGGCTGATCGCTGAAGAATTGACTCTTGAGAGTCCCATGGACTGCAAGAAGATCAAACCTCTCCATTATGAAGGAAATCAGCCCTGAGTGCTCACTGGAAGGACAGATCGTGAAGCTGAGGCTCCAGTACTTTGGCCACCTCATGAGAAGAGAAGACTCCCTGGAAAAGACCCTGATGTTGGGAAAGATGGAGGGCACAAGGAGAAGGGGACGACCAAGGACGAGATGGTTGGACAGTGTTCTTGAAGCTACCAGCATGAGTTTGACAGTGGAAGACAGAAGTGCCTGCTGTGCTCTGGTCCATAGAGTCACGAAGAGTCGCACACAACTAAACGACTAAACAACAACAACAACAAAGTGGATTTCATTCTCAAAACATGAAAGCTGCATATAAACTTTGATTTGCAACATTGGCCTTAATTTTCCTTAGGCTGAGACTGGCGAACCTGCGGCTTTCCAGATGTTCTTGGACTCCAACTTCCATCAGTCCCAGCCAGTACAGCCAATGGTCATGAATAATGGGAACTGTAGTCTAGCAACATCTGGTTCCCCCATCCCAGACCTTAGGTCCTGCCTACATGACAATTCACAGGCTCGACTCACTCTCCCTTACTGTCTCATGGACAGTGAAACTGAAGCACAATCCTCTCACCCAACACCTTCAGTATACTCAAATAAATGTCTCCCTATCCATGAATTCGCTTTTCGCCAGCCCATAGATGGCTGGAGTTTGCAAACAAGAAAAAAATAATCCCATTTGCTTTTACGGTTGTCAAATTGTCCAAAAAAGGGGGGGGCAAGGGAAGATTGCAACCCACTGGAATCTTCACTAGGATCCCATGTAACTGGGATGTCCTAAAATAAAGAAAGTCCTTTGCATTATATGGGGATGTGATTAAGGAACCCGTTTAAAAACAAACAAACGGGTAGGTCTTAAAGTAAATAGCTGGTAACCCTCAATGGAACTGGAAGCCGATGTGCGAACACACCGTCTTAAGGGATCTGCAGATCCTGTTGGCTGCAAAAGTGGACTGACAGGCGTGTCCTGTGCTTCTTTATTGAAAGCTGAATGCGGCTTACTCCAGGCTTCCCAAGAAAGAGCGCACGAGAACTGCATCCTAGCTCTGCAGGGTGTGTTTACTCCGAAAGAGCGGCATCCTAAACATTTTTCACTGGAGCTCTGATGCCGTGGAACTGCGTTCAGCAGGCCGCTCCTATGCACTTTGACTCGGAAGTTAGCCCCACAGCAGCAAGTCCAACGCGCAGCCCTCGTGGTCTGCGCGCTGGGGAGCTCGGCCTTATGCGCAGGGATCTAGTCTCGCGTGCATCTAGCAAAAGTTGTACCCAACTCTTTCAGGGCTTTGCTGGCGGGGGGGATTCTTCGGAAGCGCTCTCAACAGACGCCTGAATGTTACCTGCAGCGTGCATTATTTCAGTCTCCGGACAGGAGCATTGCTGCTGCCCTATGTGAACGAGGCGCTGAAGGGAATGGTCACGGCTCCATCTGTCGAGCCAAAAAGCGGGGTGGGGGAGAGATCTTAACTGGAGCTGGGCAACAGCCTGCCAAGCGACGGCACAGATTGCACCGCAGAGAAACCCAGGAGAATTATTTGCACGGGGAAGGGTTCGGGCAGCAACACAGAGCGCCTGTTTGTTTGTTGCTTCCAGCTTTGCAGCGAGGCTTCGCTCCGGCGAAAGGGGAGGGGAGATCTCGACCCACCTACCCCGCGCTGCGTCCCCCTCGCAGCCTGGCTCTTACCTTGTGCCTTTCCGAACGAAGTAAGAGCGGGTGAAGTCCCCGTGGTCATCCAGCCAGGCTTCCACCGCTTCCTCCTTGCTCTGCTCTTGCAGCAGCCGCGGGTGGCAGCTGCCCTCCATGGCGAGATCGTCCGCTGGCGGCAGCGAGGCGATCGCAATGCCTGCCCCGGCTGCTCCTCTCCTTACGGCTTGCTGCGGATTTCACCTCTTGACCCCGCAGCCCGCCCCCTCCGCCCCCTCCCGGGCTCTCCTCTAGTCCTGGAAAGGCGCGATCCCCCAGGCGCGCTCGGATCCCGGCGCCGGAGCCGCGAGGTCTCCACCCTGCCCCGCCCCCGGGAGCCCTGCCTATCTCCTGGTCCCAGGGCTCCCAGGTGCCTTCCCGCGGTACCCGGACCGGAGCCAGCGCCACGCCTCCTCCCCGGCGGGGATCCAGCCCCCAACGTGCCAGGCGGCCGGTTCCACCTCTCGCGCCGCGCCTGCCGCAGCTCCCCAAGGAGGGATTCCTCCTCCTCCGGCTGTCGCTGCCCGCAAAAGCCTGCGCTGAATGCTGCAAGGCGAGTCTGTCTCTCGCTCTGTCCCTTCTCCTCAAGACCTTCATTTTCGCCTCCCGCGATCGCGTGTCACTCTTCCAAGGAGATCAGAAAGGAAGGTTCAAACGTTTCATCCTACAGCCCCTGGTGGCACGTGCAGGCAGGCACGGAGAGCCTTTGCCTTTCCGTATAGGCCGCTCGCCGAGAGCGCTTGTTGACTTGCGGTGTGCACGTGTGAATGCATCGGGCAGGAAACGGAAGGGGTAGGTGTGGAAGGTCTGAACCCTGGCAGTGCCCCCTTCAAATTACAAAAGGATAAAATAGAGGGCACACTGGCTTCTTACTATTGAGCGTCTTGTATGAAAGTGCCCCCAGAACGCAAGTGAGTCCCTGTAACATAGTTTGTGGTCAAGTTTGAAGTCTTTAAGTGTGAGAGAAAAATAATGAAAAACGCATTGTTTGCTTGGCTCTCAGTCATTGGCACAGCTGTTGTACACTGGGCAAGCTGCAAAAAAATCTCTTGTATGAAAATGTCCCCAAAGCAGAGTGCTAGATTCTACACTTCAGGGAGATGCGAGCATTAAAAAGAAAACACGTCCCTTATTTTGCCAGAGCTCACGTCCTCTGTTGGCAGTAATGTAAGTTTAATCATTAATGGAAATTAAACGTCTGTTCCATCATTCTTTCCCGATAGTTTATCCCAACCCATTTTCACTTTGCTGTCCAGCTACTTTATGTTCCTGTTTACGATGCCAGCCTTGACACAATTGTTTTGCTGCATACTCTGAGTCAGCCCAGCCGTGCGGTGAATACAGAGGGCAGCTGGCCAAATAGTGACTTAGTGTTGGCACAATTAAGCCAGTGATCTTGCTGTGTGGTGAGAAAAACCTTATCACATTACTGTATCTTGTAAGACACCCAGGCAACAAAAGGGGTGTAGTTGGAGTCTCTTTGCCACATGGCAAGAAGATGAAGACAACTAGTTTAAAAATGGTTACACATCAGTGTTGATAAACAGGAATCTGTGCTTATTTACTGGCAATCAGCCCACATTTTACTGCTTCTATTTGGCTGAATCTGCCATTCTGAAACACATCTCTTAATGTTAGCATAAATGTGTTTACCTGAATGTGCTTTAAATATGAAGGATGAAAGCACTTAACAGTGAATGCATTTAAAAGGAAAGTGGAGGCGTAGCCACCTCCACCTCTGACCTTCGCAGGTTCATTTGGCTTTACATGCAGCTGAAGCCTGAGGCTGTATGCACACAACTTCCCCCAAAGAATCTTGGGAACTGTAGTTTGTAAAGGGTGCTGGGAGCTGTAGCTCTGTGAGAGATAAAACTACAGTTTCCAGGATTCTTTAGGAAGAGCAGTGTGGGACTTCCGGTTTGGATCGCAAGCAGCAAGGGAGCGCGGAGAAGCTGCTGAAGGGCTTCTCCGAGCTGCACGGGGGGCTTTTGGGGCAACGCAAAGGCACTGCGACCCCAAAACCTCAAGGGGGGCCCCCTTGAGGGAAGCGCAAACCAGCAGCGTTGGAATGGTTCCAGAGTTCCTCCGGGTTTTTTCATTTTTTGGAAGACTCGGGAGCGACGGGACTGAGAAACGCGAATTGGTAAGCCCTGCGGACCCCGTGTGGCGATGCCTCTAGCTCTCACTGAAAAGGCGACAAATTTCTGTAATTTTAAGAACAGACGCCCTTGGTGCTGAGCGATATATTTTGGGATTGAAAATTGAAGGATAGAAACTAAGGTGCGCTGGATGTTAACAGATTAAGACAAGGAGCCCTGGCTCGTATTTCGGATTTAAGATGGCGCTGGGACTAAAATCATAAGAGTGAGACAAAGAAACTAATACTCACCCGCTGTAGAAACGGAGAAGTGAAAGTCCTCGCTGGCGGTTATGCGAGGCAAGGGAAACGAAACAAGAGAGAAGTAGCTAAAAGAAAGAAAACTTTAGAAACTTTGTATCGTATTGGGTGAACACGAAGGAATAAGAGGAGGAATCAAAGGGCTTGCGGAAAGGACGCAACGGAGGCTATATTTAGAAGCAGAAGAACAAGGGAGGGAGAGGGAGAGCAGAGCAGACGGAACGTATACAGACCGTAATGGCGCTGAATAAGTAAATGTTTTCCCACCTACTTAGCTCTGACGATGGACTTTAATTTATATTACTAAAAATTGGATAAAGAATTGGGAATTCCGACCTCCCCCTCTCGATTTTTTGGTGGACTTTACCCTCCTTTACCCTTCACAAACAGCGGGAGGGAAATCCGCGTAAGACCCGTGTTCATACGACTTGCTAGTATTTACCTCCTCTCTCAGTAATCCAGCTGGACATTATCTACCCTGCCTGGTTCATAAAGGACTTAATTTATATCCTTGGAAATAATCCCGCGTGAAGAAGGCTGCAACACCTTTTGGATTTGACCCCGCTGAGGGAACAACAGACCATCCCGAACTCCTGAATACCTCTCCTCGCACAGCCCCCCGACCGAAATGCTCCAGTAGGGAGGCTGCAAAGTTAAGAAGCTGGAACCTAACTGGATCTTTCCCCTTTCTATGGACTACCTTTGCACTACAGAGGAATCCTGAAAATCTTGGAACTCTCCGCCCCTTTGGAACCTTCCGTCTCTTCTTTTCTTCCCCCCCCTTCCCTATTCTTCCGTCCCCCCCCCTCCCCTTTATTAATCTTGGCATTTTTGGCAGGAACATTATCCAGATAGCTTTCTAAATACTGCCTACCCCCCGTGGAAACGGATTAAGCCAAACAAGTGGCTGAAAACCGCCTAAAAGAAGGAGAAATAAACTGTCTTAACTGGAAAACATAACAAAGCTTGGATATTTGAGTATACATACAAATTTCCTATCTACTCTTATTATTCCGTCTCTTCTTTTGTTTCCCCTTTTTCCTTGTTCCCTCCTTTCCTCCCTTTTTCCTCCCCACTTCCTTTCCTCTTCCTTTTTTTTTCCTTTTACAGCTTTTTCAATATCTAAGTGTAATAACTCCCCAAGTTGGCTGTACTATATTGTACCATCATATCTTGTATATTGTTAGCAAGTTGTGATCTTGCCTGATTACCGAAATTTAGATGGGTGGTAGATGAGACCCAAAGTAATCAATGAAGACCTGAAGATAAAATTTCAGACGTGAAAATCTATAAAAAGGGAGTGTAAAAGAGCCGGACAGATTAAGATAACATTTGTAAGGTGGGAGATATCTGATTGCTGACTCTGATAAGGTGGTTTTATTTTGAGCTAGGTGGTTAGATCAGGATTATTATCTGAAGGGTGGGAACACCTGACAGTGGAACTTGACAATAGTGTCTTAACCTGACTTAGAGAAGATCAGTGCATTTCCTTCTGAGAAAACAAAACTACTTAAGATTGTGCGCCCCCTTGGGGAGAGACATAAGAAATTAAATTTCGTTTAAAATTAAGGAGGGGAGGGGGAGGGCAGAGACTGGGGAGATGGCGGGAAAGGACGGGAAAAAGTCAGTAGGAACACCATCAGAGAGGAAAACCTCGCAAAAAGAGGAAATCAAAGATCTAGATATATTATGGATGAAAATAAAGGAAGAATTTAAACAGAATGAAAGTCACATGGAGAGAAAATTAGGAGAGATGCAGGACTCCATTGACAAGAAGATAGAGGGTGTGGTAGGGGAACTGTCAAATAAGATAAAAGAACTAACGTCCCGATCAAAGTCCTTAGAAGACTCAAACAAAAAAATACAAAGAGAGATGAAAGATCAGAAAAAGGAGGCTGAGAAATTAAAGGAGAATTTTGGAGAACTGAGCAGAAGCCAAGACCAAGTTCTGGACAACTTAGCACTGATGGAAATGAAACAAAAACAGCTGAATTTAAAATTTAGAGGAGTAGGAGAAGAAACCAACGAGGATATCAAAGGAAAAATGATTAAAGAATTGGCGAGGTGGTTAGTACTGGAGGAGGAGGAAGTTGCACAAACAATAGAAAATGCCTTTAGAATAAAAATAAGACCTAATCAAAACAAACTGAAAAAGGTCCCAGGAGACTGTTTAGTGATTTTCAAATCAATAGAGATGAGAAACATAATCTTAAGAGAAAGTTACCAGAAGAAATTGGTAATTGATGGCAGGCCAATTATTATTTTTAAAGAAATACCTACCAGACTTCTACGTAAGAGAGAGGGATACAAACAGCTAGTAAGTACATTAAAAAAGAACGGCATACAACACAGATGGGAATTCCCTGAAGGGATTTCCTTCTTTTATAAGGAAAAAAGATTTAAGATTACTGAAAGCCAGGAAGTCAGCAAATTTCTGCGTAGATACGATAAGGATCTTGGGAGGATGGAGGAAAGACATGGGGGGAAGGGTGGAGATGGGGAGGAGAGGAGGGGCGAGAGAGGAGCGGAGGGAGGGGGGAGGGGGAGGAGAGGGGAGAAGTGGAGGAGGACGAAGTGGAAGAGGAAGAAGGAGAAACAGAAAGTAAAACCACCCGAATCTAAATTGACAAATTACTGGCTTATCAGTAGACAAAAGGAATAATGAATCTCAATATTTTAACGTGGAATGTAAATGGTTTGAATGAAAAAAACTAAAAGGAATAAAATTGTAAGTGTTTTGAAAAAGAAAAAATTGGATGTAATCTGTATACAAGAGACTCACGTAACCAAAAAGCACAAACATGTTTTGTTAAATAAGAATTTAGGAATAGAATTGAAAATAAAAGGCGTACCGCAGGGGGGCTTCAGATGGAGGCTGAATGAATATTTATTAGACAGTGACGAGGTTATTGAAAAAGCCAAAGTTACTTTAAAAGATTACTTTGATCTGAACCTCAATGCAGAAACAAATATAGAAGTGGTTTGGGATGCCAGTAAGGCGGTTCTAAGAGGTTTCTTTATTCATCAAAATAACTACAAGAAGAAAACAAGACAGCAAAAGAAGGAAGAAATTCTCAGACAGCTAAGGGAATGTGAGAAAAAACTAATAGAAAACCCAAAAGACGAGCAAAGCATACAAACAATAAAAATATTACAAACACAATATTCGATGTTAACAAATCAAGAGGTTGAATGGAAAATTAGGCTAATGAAGCAAAAATATTTTGAATCAGCAAATAAAACGGGAAAATTACTAGCCTGGCAACTGAGAAGAAGACAAAAGCAAAAGGTGATAAATAAAATAAAGGTAGAGGAAGAATTGATTGAGGACCCAAAAAGAATACAAAAAACTTTTCTCAAATTTTATGAGAAGCTATACAAGAAAGGAGAGGAAAATTTAACTCAAATAGAAAGATATTTTGAGAACTGTAAAGGGAAGACTATAACAGAAGAAGAAAGAGCTCAACTAAATAAACCTATAAAAACAGAAGAAATCCAAAATGCGATAAAAAAAATGAAATTAGGAAAGGCACCGGGACCGGATGGGTTATCTGCTAAATACTATAAAGTCTTGGGAAATCAATTGTTACCAACGCTTTGTGATACCATGAACAATATCCTAAGAGGAGGAAGAATACCTGAATCCTGGAGGGAGGCACACATAACGTCAATTCCTAAATCAGATACGGATAAACTGAACATTAAGAACTATAGGCCGATATCCTTACTAAATAACGATTATAAAATTTACGCTGATATTATGGCAAGTAGACTGAAAAAGTGTTTAACAAATCTAATCTACAAAGACCAGGCGGGTTTCCTCCCAAACAGGTTTTTGAAAGACAATGTAAGACATATTATAAATATAACTGAATATCTGGAGATTAACAATGATGTACCTGCGGCCTTGATTTTCATAGACGCGGAAAAGGCGTTCGATAACGTTTCTTGGTTGTTCCTACTAAAATCCATGGAGAAGGCAAAGATAGAGGGCGAATTTTTGAAAGGAATAGAGGCAATATACTCAGCCCAATCTGCCAAATTGATAATAAACAATAATCTTACAAGCACATTTAAAATCGAAAAAGGAACAAGGCAGGGATGCCCTCTCTCCCCGCTTTTATTCATTATGGTATTGGAAGTGTTAGTGAACAGAATAAGATCGATACCAGAGATCCAAGGGATTAAAGTAGGAATAAAAGAATACAAACTAAAAGCCTACGCAGACGACCTGGTTTTAACCTTGGAAGAGCCGCAAGAAAGTATTAGCAAAGCGCTGGAGACACTAGAGGAATATGGCAAGCTATCCGGCTTTAAAGTGAATAAATTAAAGACAAAAATGATGATAAAGAACCTGGGCAATGAAGAAAGAGAAAAATTAGAGAAACAATATGGAATCAAGGTGGCTAAAAAAATAAAATATTTAGGAATTTGGCTCACACCAAAAAATATAAACTTAATTCAAGACAATTACTCGACCACGTGGAAAGAAATTAAAAAAGACTTAGATGTGTGGAATAGAATCAAACTCTCGTGGATGGGTAGGATGGAGACAATAAAAATGAATGTACTTCCAAAAATGCTGTTCCTGTTCCAAAATATCCCCGTAATCAGAGGGCCCAAATTATTTAAAGATTGGCAGAAAACTCTTTCAAGATTCATATGGCAGGGGAAAAGGCCGAGGATTAAATTCAAATTACTCACGGACCGAAAGGAAAGAGGGGGCTTCGCAGTCCCAAATTTAAAACTATACTATGAGGCCGCCTGCTTATGTTGGGTTAAAGATTGGATAACCCTAGAGAATACTGACCTGCTAGATTTGGAAGGGGCCGACAATAGGTTTGGCTGGCATGCCTACTTGTGGTCAAACAAAGAGAAGGTCCACAAAGGGTTCTCAAGTCACATCATTAGGGGTCCACTGTACGAAGTTTGGGGAAAAAACAGAAAACTGTTAGAATGGAGAACACCCTGGTGGCTGTCCCCAACAGATATCCTAATAATCAAAAAAATAAATATGGAAGAGCAAAGATTGACATATGAAGACCTTTTAATAAGATCTAAAGACAGTTGGAAACTAAGACCGTATGAAGAGCTGAAAGGAAAATTAACAGGCTGGCTACAATATCATCAGATAAACGCAATATGGACAGAAGACAAAAAAATTGGAATGAATGAAAAGAAAACCAAATTTCAGATTGAAATAATCGAAAGCAAAACTAAATTACTCTCTAAAATGTATGATATTTTACTGGAATGGGACACAAAAGATGAGGAAATTAAGGAGGTAATGGTCAAATGGGCGATAGATCTGGGGCACAACATAGAATATGAAAAATGGTCAAAATTATGGAATGAGGGAATGAAATTCACGGCAAGTGTTGCAATTAGAGAAAACTTAGAGAAGATGATTTATAGGTGGTATATTACACCAGAAAAACTAAGCAAGATGTATAAGACCGGAAATAAGGCCTGCTGGAAATGCAAAATAAAAGAAGGCAATTTTATACATATGTGGTGGAGGTGTGAGGAGATAAAAAAAATTGGAATTTGATATATAATGAGTTAAAAAAAATATTTAGATACACATTCCCTAAAAACCAGAGGCCTTCTTACTAGGTATTATTGGAGAAGAAATTAGGAAAGAAGACAAAACCTTGTTTCAATATTCGACAGCAGCGGCCAGAATGCTAATTGCACAAAATTGGAAAGGTACAAATATACCAACGGTGAAGGATTGGCAAACAAAATTATTTGAATTTGTTGAGTTGGCAAAAATGACGCAAAGAATTAGAAATCAAAAAAATACAAAGTTAAAGGATGATTGGAATAAATTCATGGTCTATATTGAGGGTAATTATAAAAATCTACCAACTATAGCAGGTCTGTTATAAAACTTACGATGTATGAACTAACAATCCAATACCAGCTGTAAAAAATGAAGTTTTTAATATCAGAAACCCGAATTCAACAGGGAAGGAAGTCAGTCGGTGTATTTTAAACATGCACTCAAATTTGTTATATGTATTAGCTTTTTTGTTCTTTCTTTTTTCTATGTACTCTTTTCTTCTTTATTTTGTTTTTTCGTTGTTGGTGTAGTTTCCCCCCCCCCTTTTTTCTGTTTGTGTTGTAAATGAAACTTAATAAAAAAGAATTAAAAAAAAATAGGAAGAGCAGTGTGGCTTAAGTATGATGTGTATGCATTCTATGAAAAAGCATGCTTCATGTAGTTTCTACATTTACACTTGGAAGTTATTCAGATGGTTGACTTGAGTGTACATCCCTTCCCCCTTTTGAACTTTGCACATTAGTCCAGGCAAAATCCTGATGGTATCCTACTTATTCTTACACAATTATTGTTGATGTAAAAGACCGATGGCAAAATGAGCTCTGTGTGTGAGGCAGAGACTGCGTATATACGCACTGTGTGTTCTGCGTCTTGGGAAGGAAAGCACTGTGGATAATAAGAACATACCAAGAGCCCTACTAGATCAAACCCAAAGGTCCATCCAACATCCTGTTTCCCACAGGGATCAAACAGATGCATTTGGGAAGCCCAGAATCAGGACAGGAAGGCTCTACTCCATCTCTGTGGTTTCCCCCACAACTACTACTTTCCTCTGAATTGGAGGGATGCCCCAGTTACTCCTGTGTGCCTTGGAGGGTCTTTTGTTTTCCCAAAGTTAAACAGACTAATTTGAATGAATGGGAAATATCTTCAAATACACATGGAAGGTTGCTGAAAACGTAATCTGCGTAACTCTGAAAACCATCACACAAGAAAGAAAAGCCAAGTTTAAGGCTACAAAACATCCCATACATTTACAGAACACACCCCATACAATTCTGGGAACTGTAACTGGTTAAGAGTGCTGGGAATTGTAGCTCTGTGGGGTGTGTACTGCAGTTCCCAGGTTCCTGTGTGGTTTAAATGTATGGGGTGGATGCAGCCAAGAAGGGAATGTGCAAAGAGAAGAGAAAACATACATCTTGGCTCCATATCACAAAAGCAAACGAATGTTCAGATTATCTAAACAGAACATTGGTGCTGACAGGATTAAAGGAAAGACTTACGAAGCTGTTTTGAAATCAAAGAGCCCACATTTTGAACAAATGCAGGCAGCATGTTGTGATTATGAATGATCTGCTGTTTGTAGCATGGAGTGGCTGGTGGTTGCACAGATGTTTAAGACATGGGTGGAAAGAAGGGGGCCACCAATGTGAGGGTGAACATTTGGATTTAGCTGCAAGTGTTGCTCAGTGTCAGAATGACCTAGCAGTTTGGGGCAATCCTTTCATATTCCTTTCAGGTACCATCACACCATACTACTAAAGACCTGGCTTTGTTGACTTAGCCTAGGAAGTCTGAAAGGCTGTATTCAGCAGCCACAGAGTGATGAGTGGTTTCCTCCACACTGGCTCTACGTTCTGTTTCCTTCGCTCCTAGCTGGGCAGAGAAGCTATAGCCAGGGAGAGAGAGAGAGAGAGAGAGAGTAGGAAGTGGCCCGTTTATGAAGTCGAAATCAGTCTCTACCATATGTGTCGCAATTGTGCAGAGCAGTTAACTCAAACATTAAGGATAGGCTGAATGTGTGAAAGATGTCAGAGGAAGGATGCTTCTGATTACAGTTGCTGGAAACCGCTGGAAGATGGGGGGCTGTTGCTCTCAAGTCCTATTTGCAGGCTTCCCAAGGGCACCTGGTTGACCACTGTGAGAACAGGATACTGGACTTGCCTGTGTTCATGCTCTTAGGTGAACCATGACCTAGGTATTCATAGAGACCAAAAGCCAAACATGTGAATTTCTTGCATTGGCTTGGGTTAGACTGGGATTGCTCTGAGGTCCCATATAGCTCTGTGATTCCACAAAGTTTGGGGTAATGTATTCTTTGTCCAAAGTACACTATAATTTTAATCACTAGGAACAATGTACTTGGAGCTTCGGCAGAGGCCTCATCAAGTTTCTGTCCCACATCATTTTTTATTTTTTTAAGTGAGTTATTCTGTAGGACCCTGCAATCCTGTGTACTTAATGCAGCTTATCGGTCACAGCTGGGCCCAGCAGCTGGACTGGCTCTGGTGAATGGTTTGGATTATTTAAATTCTTGAACACAGAGCGGAAGCAGTAAGCTCTGGAAGTGTAGTTTATTAAGGGTGTTGAGAGCTGTTAGGAAAGCCTTATTCCCCTCACAAAGGTACAGTTGCCAGAGTTTCCTGTGAAGAGAGATTTGATTGTTAAACCGCTCTAGAAAGTGCTGCTCTGCAAGGGAAATAGGTGTCTCCTAAGAAGTCTCAGCAGGGACGCGGGTGGCGCTGTGGCTTAAACCACAGAGCCTAGGACTTGCCAATCAGAAGGTCGGCGGTTCGAATCCTCACGATGGGGTGAGTTCCCGTTGTTCGGTCCCTGCTCCTGCCAACCTAGCAGTTCGAAAGCACGTCAAAGTGCAAGTAGACAAATAGGTACCGCTCCAGCGGGAAGGTAAACAGCATTTCCGTGCACTGCTCTGGTTTGCCAGAAGTGGCTTAGTCATGCTGGCCACATGACCCGGAAGCTGTACGCCAGCTCCCTCGACCAATAAAGCGAGATGAGCGCCGCAACCCCAGAGTCAGTCACGACTGGACCTAATGGTCAGGGGTCACTTTACCTTTACCTTTAAGAAGTCTCAGCACACTTAATAAACTACAACTCCCATAATTATTTGGAGGAAGAGCTATGACTGTTTCAAGTGGTATCATGGTGCTTTAAATGTTATGATGTGGTTGTGGTCTACGCCAAGAAGAAGCCTGTTCTTTTTGAGAAACAAGAGGAATGCTGGAAAGTTGGGCTCCAACCCACTGTTTCTTGTATAAGTCGTAAGGAAAGAAACACAGAGCAGTGCTGGTGCGCAGCTCCCATTTATCCCAGAATGGCTCATGCTGTAAAGGTTTTCAGTGCAAGTGCCCTTTGTTCCTTAAGCCAAGTTAGCTGCAAGCCATTATGTATGAAACATTGCCCTAATGGTGCCACCCAGAAATGTAAGAGGAACACCAAAGGGACTTGTGAAGAACCTTTTCTGGACGATCGGGGCTGAATATTAGTTAGATTAATTGCTTACTGAATTATTTAAAACAGGAAGCCACCAATAATAGCATTATTTATATGACAAGTGGAACACGTGCCCATAAACCAAAGCTCAAAGGGGGCAGAGTCCATAGAAGAACAAAGCAAGAGGGAAGTTGCTTAGCAGCTGTGTTTGTAGTTCAAAGATATCGACCATCACAGGCTTACGAAGCCTTTGGGCAATGAACTGGAGACTGCAGCATGCCGTTTGCTGCAGGCTTCCTGAAAATACTTGATCCCCCCTGATTTATATTGAATGAAAAGGATTTAAGAACCGGCAGCACCAAAATGGATTTTGTCTTCTATATGCATCGCCAATTATGCTGAGCACTGAAAGGAGGTAGTTGGGAGGAAAGATTTTCTTCTGCCAATATGGACCTTGTAACCAGTATAGTTTAGTGGGAAGAGTATTGGACTAGGGCTTGGGAGACCAGGGTTCAAATCCCTAAAGGTAAAGGGACCTCTGACCATTAGGTCCAGTTGCAGACGACTCTGGGGTTGTGGCGCTCATCTCGCTTTATTGGCCGAGGGAGCTGGCGTACAGCTTCCGGGTCATGTGGCCAGCATGACTAAGCCACTTCTGGCAAACCAGAGCAGTGCACGGAAACGCTGTTTACCTTCCTGACGGAGCGATACCTATTTATCTACTTGCACTTTGATGTGCTTTCGAACTGCTAGGTTGGCAGGAGCAGGAACCGAACAACGGGAGCTCACCCCGTCGTGAGGATTTGAACCGCCGACCTTCTGATCGTCAAGTCCTAGGCTCTGTGGTTTAACCCACAGCGCTACCCGCGTCCCTACTCAAATCCCTACTCAGCCATGAAACTCACTGTGTGTCCTTGGGCCAATCACTGCCTCTCAGCCTAACCAATATTACATGGTTCAAGTGCAGACCTGGTAATACGTTGTCCTGTGCAAGGCCAAACTTTGACACACACACCCCAGCCCTTGTGCTGCCTTTCCCAAAACTGGCAAAGCAAGATGCTGGGCTTTGAGAAGGAGGTGTGAGGCTCTGGCAGGGTCCTAGAGCTATCCCATCTCATGCCCAAAGTAAACACTTGCCCAGCTTTGGGAAAGAGGAAGAGGACTCTAGGACCCTGTCAGAGTCCTCATGCCTCGGGCAAGTGGTTACTGGACTTTGAGAAGGCACCCTCCTTGGCTGCAGACTCAGTGCCCCCACACTGCTTGCAGTGCCCTAAATCTGCCTCTACAGGGCTGTTGTGAAGATTAAATGAGAAAAGGAAGAACCATGTACACCACCTTGGACAAAAGGTTGAATGTAAATGCAACAAAATAAGGGACGCAGGTGGCGCTGTGGGTTAAACCACAGAGCCTAGGACTTGCCGATCAGAAGGTTGGCAGTTCGAATCCCCGCAACGGGGTGAGCTCCCGTTGCTCGGACCCTGCTCCTAGCAGTTCGAAAGGATGTCAAAGTGCAAGTAGATAAATAGGTACCACTCCAGCAGGAAGGTAAATGGCGTTTCCGTGTGCTGCTCTGGTTTGCCAGAAGCGGCTTAGTCATACTGGCCACATGATCTGGAAGCTGTACGCCGGCTCCCTTGGCCAATAAAGCGAGATGAGCGCCGCAACCTCAGAGTTGGCCATGACTGGACCTAGTGGTCAGGGATCCCTTTACCTTTAAATGCAACAAATAAATAAAACCACATGTTTTCTGAGCATTTTGTTCCTAATACAGACTGAGCTCCATATCTAGTTATTCCACTTTCTTTAGTCAAACTTTAGTCCTATGGATGTTGCAGGACTCCAACTCAGCCAGCATGACAGATGATGGGAGGTGTTGCCCAACCAAATCTGGAGGGCCACAAGTTCCCATCTCATACCCTCCAACATGATGCAGCCCATTCTTCAGGATAGGACTGCTTACACTATCAGACAACTTGTTGATATTCATCCTGATTTGCTTGCACAAAACTTAGGCGGATCAGCTTCACATAATAATTTAAATGGCAAAATGTGTCTTACAGGAGAGAGGAAAACTGCAACCAAACACTTACTTTAGAAACTGAGTTGGCAGCAGTGCAGGCACCGAAAACACTTCTGAGGAGAAATGTAGAAAAATGCTTCCTCTGTAATGGCTGTAGTGCTTGCGATGCCTCTAAATCACTGCAAAACCAAAATGGAAAACAAAAAGAAAGTTTTAAAAGAAAGCTTCTAGAGAGATGAGGACAGCAAAGAAGCAGCCATCTCAAGGAAGACCACAAAGCATGAAATAAGGAAATATAAAGGTAGGACACGGTATGGGAAGAGCACTACAGTCTATAAGGGACTTGATGAATGTCTGGAAACTTCCATTGGGTTAGAGTGGAGCAGCCAAGCTTGTTTCTGGGGTTAGCAGGACTGACCAAATTAAGCCAATTTCATGTCATATTCATTGTATTTCAATTTGTTTCCAAGCTCAATGCAAGGAGCTAGCATGGACCTTTCAGGCACCCAACTGGACCAATATATCTCAGGATTCTCCTTTGTGAACCTGCCTGAGATCTGGGGTTCTGAAGCACTCCTTGTCCCTTTGCCAAGAGAAGTGCAGTTGGTGCAAACAGGAGATAGGGCCTTTCCAGTTGTGGCACCTAAACTATGGGATAGTTTTCAAAAAGAGATTTGTTTGGTCCTTTCCTCTGTATCTGGTTTTAAAACAGGCTCTTAATAATGGCTCATCCCAGCATGAAATATTTAGTAGATCCTTTGGCATGAGACCATATCTGGGAGAGACCTGGGAGAAAGCATTTTCTGTGACAGTCCCCAAAGTGAGCCCAAATGGGAATTCCCTCACCACAGAAGTGGGTCTAGCATCTTCATTGTATAGCAAGAATTATATCTGGGAATGGGAATGGGAATCTTTGTTGGAGGCTAATTAATTAAAAAGAGAGAGAAGAGCGGAAATGTTAGCATGTTTCAAATCTAATTCTAATCATAATTCCTTCTTACATTTTGTTCTTTCCCACATCACTTTAAGTCCTATAGACTTCATAGATGGGGTGCTGTGGAATGAGACAGAACTTTGTTCAGATGCCAATGAAAATCAGAGCCGGAGTAGTGCTGCTCATCATGCTTTGTTGAGTTGCTATAGCTGTGGACAGAAAGCAGCTTGTGGTGGTTCTCTGGGCCCAAGGCATGAAGGCAGGTTGTTCATTCCCCTAGTTCCCCGTGGAGGAATTTCCAGATCAAAGTGCATGTGGTAGACTCTGAAAAGATGCGATGGAGTGAATCTGAGACTTGAGTGCAGCCTTCTCTGACCTGGTGGCCCGTGATCTGCCATTCTCTATCTTGGGTCCCTAGATGTTGTTGGACTACAACTCACATCATCTCTGATCACTGGTCCTGCTAGCTAGGGATGGTGGGAGTTGTAGTCCAACAAAATATGGGGACCCAAGGTTGAAAAATCCTGAGCAGATGCTTTGGACTATGTAACCTTCAGAGTGTTAGATCAGGAAAAATACAGTGGTACCTCGGGTTAAGTACTTACCGGTAATTCGTTCCAGAGGTCCGTACTTAACCTGAAACTGTTCTTAACCTGAAGCACCACTTTAGCTAATGGGGCCTCCTGCTGCTGCCGCGCCACCAGAGCACGATTTCTGTTCTCAACCTGAAGCAAAGTTCTTAACCTGAAGTACTATTTCTGGGTTAGCAGAGTCTGCAACCTGAAACGTGTGTAACCTGAGGTGCCACTGTATGTGCTTCCTGTGACACTACTCTTATCAGATTGATTTTATGGCTTTTATTTTGTAAATGGCCAATAGGCTGATCAATCAATCAATCAATAGCTAGGATGCATGGTGACTGGAGCTGGGGCTCTTTGGTCACAGGTACTAGAATCAGGGGGGGGATATAGGGTTGGATATGAAAGCTGAGGCTGGCCAGACTGACAATCCTGAGTACCCACGGCTGTAGGCAATTAGCTAAAATCAGGCCAACACTACAGCTGGCATTTGACAAGCAGCATGCTAAACATTAGTAAGCCAGTGGGTCACTTCAGCTTTTGTAGTAAGCATTGCAAGAGTGGTTGCAATTATACATGGTCATGCTTTCCAGCTGGAGCCGGGCTGGGGAATGCAGTCAGAAAGACAAAAGTCGTGGCAGGTGACCTGATCTATGCAATGACTAGATGCAGATAGCTTTTTGAATATATTGCCAACAAGATTAGCACTAAATCCTCCACTATATGTCAGCCATGAATCTTTTTTTTTATTCCATGATCCCAGTTAACATACCACCTTTCTGGATCATATATTGTATCATGGTTCTCCAGTTTCATCAGAGATCTCAGTGAAATTGTGCACCTTTTTTCCATCATTCCTCCCTTTTTGTCATTCCTCCTTTTCTGTCATCAAGAACTTGCTTTCAGATTTGATTTGCACCCTTTTGAAAAGCTCTTACTGCAACTGTCTTTTGAGTGCTGCAGATTTGAAGGACTGCACAAATTGTTTTGATTAGCTTCCTGCACTAAATACTGCATGTCGGGACTGCGGACAAGAGATTCACCAGAGACAACAAGCTGGAAAAGCATTTACTACACTGGAAATGACAAACTGAAGGAGCAACACTGGCTGTTTCTCTTCTGGCTATCAAACAAATCTGAAGTGGTAGGAAATTACATTAGTGACTCTGTGGAGTGGCATCTTGTCACCTGCCAGCAAGTATTAGAAATGTAGAAGGAGGTGTTTGTCAATAATAAACAAAATGGCATTAAACTCTCCAGTAGTTGCCACTTGGTAGAGTTTCAGGTGGTTTTACTAGATTATCTGGGGGAAGCAAGGCCTACTGATTTGGGAAGAAGGGGGAAAAGAAAGTTAACTGCAAGTAAAAAGGAAACGCAGACAAAGTATGAAAGCTCTGGAGTAGAGCTCATGTTTTGCATGAATACTGTCCTGGGTGCACATAAAAGGATCAGGTAGCAGGGAAAGACTTTTGTCAGAAACCCTGCAGGACAGATTGAGGTTGAATCCTGACAAGACAGAAGTACTGTTTTGGGGGGACGGGGCGGGCAGGTGGGGGGGACTCCCTGGTCCTAAATGGGGTAACTATGCCCCTGAAGGACCAGGTGTGCAGCCTGGGAGTCATTTTGGACTCACAGCTGTCCATGGAGGCGCAGGTTAATTCTGTGTCCAGGGCAGCTGTGTACCAGCTCCATCTGGTACGCAGGCTGAGACCCTATCTGCCCGCAGACTGTCTTGCCAGAGTGGTACATGCTCTAGTTATCTCTTGCTTGGACTACTGCAATGCACTCTACGTGGGGCTACCTTGAAGGTGACCTGGAAACTGTGATTAATCCAGAATGCGGCAGCTAGACTGGTGACTGGGAGTGGCTGCTGGGACCACATACAACTGGTCCTGAGAGATCTGCATTGGCTCCCAGTACATTTCCAAGCACAGTTCAAAGTGTTGGTGCTGACCTTTAAAGCCCTAAACAGCCTCGGCCCTGTGTACCTGAAGGAGCGTCTCCACCCCCATCGTTCAGCCCGGACACTGAAGTCCAGCGCCAAGGGCCTTCTGGCAGTTCCCTCATTGTGAGAAGTGAGGTTACAGGAAACCAGACAGAGGGCCTTCTTGGTAGTGGCGCAGCCCTGTGGAATGCACTCCCATCAGATGTCAAGGAACTAAGCAGCTATCCTATTTTTAAAAGACATCTGAAGGCAGCCCTGTTTAGGGAAGTTTTTAATATTTAATGCTGTATTGTTTTTAACTCGATTGGGAGCTGGGGAAACTCAGCCAGATGGGCGCGGTCTAAATAAGAAATTATTATTATTATTATTATTATTATTATTATTATTATTATTATTATTATTCCAGACATGCATGATTTAGTAGAGCCACATCATTGCTGTTCTGCTTTAACCTGAAAGCACTTCATGCTTTCAGACCTCTAACCCTCAGTATCTACATGGGCAGTCTCCCTTTCCTCAGCTTCAAATATCTGGGAGGAGGACAGTATTCATTGGGGCCGTTGCATGCAGGGAAAAGGGCTAAATACTCTATTGTACTCCCAATCACAAACTCCCCCTGCTGCATTGGGGGTGGGGGCGGCGGGCAGATATAAAAGCACACTATTTGGAAAGGAAAGAGCTAAAGTAACAAGGCTGATACCTAGAGTGGAGAGACAGACCACAGAGAGGGAAAAGGCTAGAGCAGTCTAAGAAACAGCCATCTGTACAGGACATAAGCAGCCAGAATAGCAGTGCAATTCCACCAAATTTCTAAAAGTCAGATTTTCTGAGCTTTGAAAAAAAGCTGGTAGGTGGCTAGGGAAAACGCAAAAAAGGAATGCTTTGTTCATGACACCATGAAGTTGCTTCGTAAAAAGTGGGCAAACCAAAGCAGGAGTTGCTATTCCACAGTAAATGGCTGGGTGGAAGTAGCCTCAGAGAAGACGGTACTGAGCTAGATGGGCAGATAAACCTGCTCTGACAGCTTCCTAGGCTAGAACAATGCACACCTGATCCAGAGCTTTCTGTGTTTGCCCTGATGCGCATACAAGATGTGCCCAGTCCAAGGGAGCTGAATGGGGAATCGTCTTTGAGCACACCCAGAGCAGCCTCCTCTGTTCCAGTGAATATGAATCCCTTGCTGGTGAATGGGCCCTCTGTGCTCACTCAAGCTCTCACAACAAAAAAAGGATTCACTAGATCATAGAATCATGACCCACTGATTGCGAAGAAGAAGTGCTGGGGAAATTTAAGTTGATCGTGTGCCAATTTCTCCGATGCAAGGAAGCCTCCAAGGGACTACTGGACAGCCATATGGAATAAATACAGTTTACACAGAAATCAGACAGAGAGGCTGCTGGTGTATGCCTGGGAATAAAAGCTAAAGCTTGGAACTGGCTGTGCTGAGTGCTGGAAGGAAGTAGCTTGCTCTGTTCAGAGTCCCATGCTTGGCAGAAGCAGCCTGCAATGTTCTAAGTTCATTAGACTCTGAGGCCTTGAGTTTTGCCTGGGGACTAGCAATGCCTTTGTTTGCTGTTCCCCCCTACCGTTCATTCTCAACATGGGTGGGGGTTTTTTTGGTATAAGCAGATTTTTAACTAGGTCGCCTGGGCCACTATTACTTTTCCCTCTGTAGGAAACCAACTTTCAGAGGTTTATCCAGATCAGGTAAGCAGGAGCAAAAACAAACTTGGTAAAGAAGCAGACATAATAGCTGTACCAACAAAGGACAAAAGTGAAAGACGCAGACAAGCACTAGCACTAACAGAGAAGTTGCTCTTCCATAATAGAGAAACCTCATGACAAGGGGAACTAAATGTGCATGTGCAATAAATGCATGTATTTTCAAGAGAAGGAGAGGGGAACCTTATAATAGCCTTTGCCAACCCAAACCCTTCAGATAGTTTGGACTACAGCTTCCATCAGCTCCAGTCAGCATGGTTAGAGGGGACTAGGTTGGTTGGCAAAGTCCTAACTGCAGTATACATTTGAAGCAGAATCATGCCAGTATAAATCATGCTAGGATTTTTCTCCCACAGAATCCTGGGACTTGTAGTTTGCTAAGGGCACTACTGAGAGGTGTTAGGAAACCCCTATTCCCATCCCAGAGCTACAGTTCCCAGAGTTCCTTGGTAAGAGGTATTGGTTGCTAAATTACTCTGGGAATTGTGGCTTTGTGAGAGGAATAGGGTTCTCCTAACACCCTCTTAGCAAACTGCAGTTCCCAGGATTATTTGGAGCAAGCCTTGACCGTTTAAATGCATCAATGCATCAAGTTCTTGTACAGTATAGCCAAAAACCAGCTGAATCGCTTCCAAAATGGTCTTCCAATATTTTGTACAGCTCCACCATAAATGAAGAAAACCAGCTCTAATAGCCTGACATTTCCAACAATGGAAAATACTGGTATGATAAACCCTACAGAGGTTTTACAGGGGTAAAATATCTGCTTACAATATTTTACAAATCAGGCTTGTTTCGACATTAAACTACCGGTAAGTGACAGTCAGTTATACACAATATATATCAGGGGAAGCCATTGTGGTGGCTCTCAGATGTTGTGAACTTCATCTCACACTGACTCCAACTAGCAAGGCCAGTGATGATGGTAGTTCTACTCTAACAACATCTGGAGGGTATAATATCGGCCATCCCTGATATAGACAGAGACCTATGTTTGGTCAGGATTATCAAACCATAGATGAAGCCATCAGAATGTTATTGATTTGTTGAAAGCAAACCTTTAATTCCTGACCGCATCACCATTAAATTTTTACAAGACTACTCTTATCTGTGAACAAAAATTCCATCCTGCATTAAGTCAGTTTGGGACAAAAGCATTAAAAAAACCCCAAGGTTCAACGGACTCTGTGTGCTAGTGGAAGCCTACAGGGTGCCCCCCATCTTCTACTCAGCACACCCCCTGTAGCTCCCCAAAACTACTATGGAGGTTTAGTGCATTTCCAGTCAGATTCCCAATAGGGATTATTTCCAAAATCATCAGCAGCCATAAACATCAGGACAAGTATAGGTTCTCAGCAGCTAATAAAAATTCCCATATACTGAGACATCAACACTCCAGTAGCCACACACTAATCCTCCAGAGCAACAGTTTTTCCGTACAATCTACTGCAGATATTTGTGAGAGAAGAGGTCACATACATCCCACGATCCATCACTGTTTATGCTCCATGCCCTGGTTTTATTATGCGAAATCTTGACCTTCATTGAAGAGGTGAAACATAGGAAGCTGACTGTCCTAATACCAATTCAGAGCATGGCCCATCTAGCACAGTATTATCTATACAATGTTTCACAGTGAGTCCCCAGGGCTGCGGACAAAGGTTTTTTCCAGCCCTACCTGGATATGCCAGGGACTGAACATGGATCTTTTTGCATGAAAATAATTTGCACTACAACTGAGCTGTAGCCCTTCCCTGGGTAAGAGCTAGGGCACACTTGGATCTTCATGCCATACCTTTTCTGGGCTACATTGATCTAGTTTTGGGGTGGCAAGATTGTTCAAGCACTGAGGTCCACAGTGGAAACATGAGCAAGGCAGATGCTACTAGGATTATGTGCAAAGGAAAACAAGGCAAGCCAGCTTTTAAAAAGGAACTAATTTCTGTGCATGCCATTTTTATCACTCTTGCATGATGATCTATACTTGACAGACAAAAAACACTGTTCCGTGCACATATTAAAGCCAAAGGATCCCTTCCTGTGCTAAAGTGAGATGTTAACAGCATGGAAAACTGCCCTTTATGAGACCCCCTAAGAAAGCATGTCCTTGAGTTCATTCATCCTATTGTGGAATTGCTGTAGACTCTGAGATCAGTTTGTACTGTACCTACAAAAAAAGCACAAATTCTTTTGCTTTATAGCTAAAGGCAAAAGGCTCCTCAGTTCCGACATTTACTATTAAAACTAGAACATGTTTCTATAAAAAATGTAAACCCTGGCCCCAGAGACTTATAAATTAAACTATGAAAAAGAAATATTTTGATTTATTTATTACTGTGTCCTCTTTTTAACTGTGCAAAGCAATTCATTCTACTACCCCAACCTCAGAGAAGAAATATGCCTTCTTTTACTTTGCTTTTACACATCACATTAAGCCACAGTCAATGGCTTACTGTGAACACATATGTACATATCTCTCAATTTGCTTCTTCCCACTAGTAGACAGAAACAACAAATCATGTTTCTTGGCATGGCATTCTGCCCCAATCTGGAATTATGGTTTGTTTCACTCAAACAAACCATGATTTGTAAGTCAAGAACAAGCATTGACTTGCTGATCATGGTTTGTTTGTAGTACAACAAACCATGGATGAAGCTTGAATGGAACTTGTCCCTGTTCGCAATTTTTACAGATTCTTCTGCTTCCTGATCAAATTTTATTGCCTTCTCCTTTTCAATTTCCATTTTTTTCCAAAAAAGAAGACCATCTTATCTTCTTTACCCGAAAGTTTAACATTTCATTCCTTTTCTAATGCCCTTGCAACAAAACCCAAGGATCACTGTTGCTTCCATTTACTAGCAAGGAGGAATACTCTACATTTTCCTGATCAGCCACTAGCCATGGCTTACTGTGACATGCAAATGCAGCATTTGAGGTAAATGATCCAGCAGCCAATAACAGGGCCCCACTAGTAGAAACCATTAGTGGAAACCACCTATCACTGCTGCAGAATGATTGAGAAAACCCTACCCTTACTGGTACCACAGGGGGGTGACAATGGAGGCAGGGGACTCTTTGGTTCCTGGCTGCCTGCCTTTGTTGAAGTTAGTAGGCCATGTCAGTGCCAGGGAAAGCTAGCCAAACAGTCCTTCCAGCAGTGATGTCTGAGGCACCCTTGTACCACTTGATCAACTGCTGCTTGATCATTCTAGTGTGTTATTATAGCTAAGCTCATCCTACTGTGTACGATATAGAATACCACCTTGCTTACAAAGATTGTGATTGCTCAGGGAAAGTGCCTCTGATTAATTGGAGCAATTCAACTTAATTAAACAGCTGACTTCTTGCAGTCCTTTGCTCTCCAACCCTGCCTGGGTTTCACAGCTTGTGAAATGAACTTCGTGAAAATGAAATGTAGCAGATGCAAGGTTGGACCTCAACCGTGAGACATACTTTACAACTGGCTGGCTGTGATTCTGGGGACTGGCAAAGGTCCTTCCGATACAGCTTGTTAAACTCAAGTGCCCCATGATTATTACGCACTGAGAGTAGGCCTCTCTCTGCTGAGTTGTCAGGAGATTGTCACCACAAACTAGTGGCATAAATTCTTCTCAGGGCTCTGTGATAAGAACAAGGGAAGAATATCACTCCCAGCCCCAGTTGACTTGAGGGCTAAACCTAACATTGGAAGATGGCCTCCGTGCTGTTCACTCTATATTTCAAAGCTCTATGACCCAGGGCAACCATTCTTAACACTGAACATACCACCACAGACTAAAGTGTTTGTTTGTGTAATGAAACACAAAGATGTCAGCAGGGGTTTAAGGATCCTCCTTGTTTCTTGGGAAATGATGAGTTTTTAAAAAGTGAAGACATTTCCCTTATATTTTATTTTTTTAAAAAAGCACTGGATTAAAATAAAATAAAAAGCACAATGGATTATTTAATGTAAACAGTGAGAAAACCAGACACCTTGTCCAAAAATAATAATATGTACAGTGTGCTTGGTTTATTTTAAAGTAACAAAAATAAGTTGAAAATGCACAGTGGTTTATACAAGCTAAATTATGACATAAAACAGATTATAATTTGTGCCAAAAGAAGAACATGCAGACCATTCTGTAATTAAAAGCAGAGGGCTGAGCCTGTTACGAGCTATGTGGACTGTAGAAAGTCATGAAAAAGAAGAATGCTTGCTATGTTTTTTATGTCAAAGTCGGGGCATTATGATTACACACAATCATATTGCATTAAAAAGATATGGTTTAAGTTACATTATGAAGGAGAATTTGTACTCTGAAATGTCAGTACAAATAAAAGGAAACATTGTTCAGGCGGGCATTGCTCTTGAACATTGCTTAAAGCCTGCTGGTGATTGATCAGAAGCAGCAGTCATGTATCTTCCAGACTTAAGACTGTTTACTGTATATGTTTAATAATCAATGGGTGATGGCTAAATTCTGCTTGGTTTGACTGAACACAGCCGAAGCTTAGTGTAGGGCTATTTGAAAGACCTTTTATAAACATCTCTGTGCTGCTCTCTAAACCATGGGTTTTCAGAGGATTCAAAGAGCAGTGTGGGCCTCAAAACTGGAGGTTTAAAGACCAGTGTTGGGGTGTTTGCAAAAGGGCTTTCAAACAGCCCAACACTGCACTTCGAAGTCCAGACCATTGGTGCTTCAAAGCAAAATGTCAATTGGGAGAGATGGGGAGATAAGGATCTGTGCCAATTGTTACATTTGCTAATTCCAAATTAATTCCAAAAAGGGGTTTTTAATTTCCTTAGCCACTTCTGATCAATTTTTTCTCATAATATCTGAGTGAAATCAATTTGAACTAGCAGAGGGGGGAAATAGCTTTAAAAAGAGCTGTGGAGGAAGCAATAGATACATGCAAGAATTTTGCACCAGTCAGTACAGATCCTGTGATTTTTAGGAATTTCTCTCAATACCTTATTCTAATATGAAGACTCAATTGCACAGTCAGATTCTGAGTTCCATGTCCCGTTACATCTTAAAGAATCTAAATGTGGTGATTCATTACAATAACCTTAAGGAATTGTAGTGCAGTCAGATGTACTCCATGACATGTGCAGAAGTTACAAAGGAACAGTAGTTTATGATGTAAAAAACGGAATCACACCCCTAAAAGCTGCTGACAAAGAAGTCAGAGGGTGCAGCAGGAGACATTTGAGGGCCAATCT
Organism: Podarcis cretensis; assembly: GCF_951804945.1. Lineage (NCBI taxonomy): Eukaryota > Metazoa > Chordata > Lepidosauria > Squamata > Lacertidae > Podarcis > Podarcis cretensis. Next base: position 29,431,705 of record NC_137178.1, read on the forward strand.
CCAAGTCAGAGTTTTGCCACTTTAAAGTCTTGGGCAGAGCTAGGGGAACCAGCAGGAGTTGCATCACTATTCAACTAGCTCAGAAAAATCAGGAAGCAACGTTCATTGCTTCCTGGAATTTGCACTGGGAGCTGTCCCTGGTACTGGCCTACATGACCTAGTATGGAACCTTGTACCCACAGGAGATCTGATGAAAGGTGTTCCCCTTTGACTTCAATGAAAAATGTTACTGTAACTTGATTGGAGAAGCCCACTCATGCAGTAGCTTGAGCATGTTTTCTCATGTGTGTGTTGGGCTAACTATGTAACTCTGGGAGACATCCATCATCTATCTTTCTACAGTGGTACCTCGGGTTACAGACGCTTCAGGTTACAGATGCTTCAGGTTACAGACTCCGCTAACCCAGAAATAGTACCTTGGGTTAAGAACCTTGCTTCAGGATGAGAACAAATCGTGCGGCGGTGGCGCAGCAGCAGGAGGCCCCCATTAGCTAAAGTGGTACCTCAGGTTAAGAACAGTTTCAGGTTAAGAATGGACCTCCAGAACGAATTACGTTCTTAACCTGAGGTACCACTGTATCTATCTATCTACTTTATTTATTTCACTACTTGTAATTATCTACTTTAACAAAGTCTTCAATTCATGCAGTTAACGGAAGTGAGTTCGCCTCAACTACTATGTTCAACAATACTGGACAAATAAGAGAGAGGGAGAAGGGACTATTAGTCTATAAAGGCATCTTTCTTTTACAATATATCAGGGGTCGGCAAGGTTTACCTTGCCTGGGCCGGTTCCCTCCAGGGGAGATCCCTCCATGGGCCAGATCGCTCACATGCATGAGCTCATGCGACCACAATTTCCGGCATCTGCAAAGTTGCGATTTCTGGCACCACGGAAACAAGTCCCCGTGCCGTGCTGCGCCACTTTAGCACAGCATGCAGGGACTCTCCGAGTGGGTGGCTTGATTTGGGGGCAGCTCGTGGGCTAGTTAAACGACCCCGTGGGCCACTTGTGGCCCATGGGCCTTAGGTTGCCTACCCCTGCGTCATATCCTTCAAATAACTTAGATCACGACGGCTAGTTCTGTGAGATTCGTGACAGTGGTCTATCTGTGGGGCATATGAAATTGCTACAGTTTTGTGAAGTAGAGTAGGAGGACTAGCAGATGGGACTAAACACTGACGAAGTGTGTCATCATCATTTTCTTCCAGTGCTGGAGTCTGAAATGTGTCACGAAGTGGTTTGATGTAAGGCACATTTTCTACAACTTTAACAACCTCTCTTTATGCTGTGATCATTATGTGATTTACTTTTGAAATCTGCTGTAACACAGGATGAAAAGATAATATGAGCCAAAGTTGCATAGCTGTAGGTAGGTAGCAAGATAGATGTTGTTTAATATGCGTTCAGTCTCCTGCAGTAATTTATTGTACTTCCTTGAATATACCCAGAAACCTCTTAACCACCACTCGGTTGTGGCCAATGAATTCTGGGGTGTGCCCCCCCCCCAAACTGAGCAAATTGCTAAGCAATCTTTGAAAGTTGTCCCTCCCGCTAATTGAAGAGCAGTATGTTCCAAAAGCTGGGGGTGGGAGCACAAGTGAATTTCCGGTTACAAGCTCCCATTCTTCGGGGAACATCAACTGATTATTGGCAAGCAATCGATTTAGTAAAATATGATAATCCAGCACCTATTATCAACATGTTCCTGGAAAAATTCTGTGGGAAAGAGGAACAATAATAAATGTACAAAGCTGCCTACTCTTATGGGGGTAAAATCATATTCCTTCCATGTTCCTTTCACCTTGCATCCCATGTTTCTTTCTTTGGATCTCTAGTGCTGCTTCTTGGATGTTCTTCACAGTAGTTTGCATTTAAAACATTTACCCTGCCAATATGCCCTGGAAGATCCCCTAGAGCAACTGTGGCTGCAATCTGATACAGTGGTACCTCGGGTTAAGTACTTAATTCATTCCGGAGGTCCGTTCTTAACCTGAAACTGTTCTTAACCTGAAGCACCACTTTAGCTAATGGGGGCCTCCTGCTGCTGCGCCGCCGCCATGCGATTTCTGTTCTCATGCTGAAGTGAAGTTCTTAACCTGAGGTACTATTTCTGGGTTAGCGGAGTCTGTAACCTGAAGCGTATGTAACCTGAAGTGTATGTAACCCAAGGTACCACTGTATACATTTTGGTGGAATGTAGGTAGTCCTACTGAACTAAATGAGTCTTACTTCTGAGTAGGCATGTTGCACTACACACACCTATTTGGCAGGGCAAAACTAATTCTGGGGTTAGCAAACTGGTATGATGCTCTTTGGTTCCCTTTCTGAACATAAATTCACATTCCTATTGAATTATCAACTTTGTGTGTTTTCTTTGGAACTATATAAATAGATGATTTGAAAGAGAGAGAGAGAAAATCCAACCTATCTGCCAGCATCAGGAACATGGCCATCTGGTAAATACAGGAAAACTACACTGCCCACTTTTTTTACTCAATCTGTCATAACTTAAGATATTAACTGATTGCTTTTTTCATACATTTCGCTAACTGAAACCCAGAACACTCCTTTGTTAAGAAGTGTATAAATACTTCTTAAGTTAGAAGTTGATAATAGATTCATTATCATGCTTCCTTTCTATAGTCTTAGGACCATAAAAAGCTGCCTTATGTATAGTCACACCATCTACCTCAGTAATGTCTGCACTGATAGGCAGAAACATTCCAGGGTTTCAGGCTGAAGTATTTCCCAGTCTTACCTGGCGATGCTACGGATTGAACCTGAGACCTTCTGCATGCAAGGTAGACATTCTATCACAGAGCTACAGTCTTTCACTAGTCTCAATGATGAATTTAACATGTTGAATTTGCAGACAAATTCAACAGGTATAGGGCAGGTTTTCTAAAAAAATTAAGTGGTTTGTTTTGCAATCTCCCCCCTCACCCCTCAAAAAAACACCCTTTCACATGCTCCACAGGTAGAAATTCCTGGAACAACAGTGTAACACATTATATAGACAAGCGATCATAAAGACAGAAGTATTTTTAAAAGAAAATATTTTTTTCTCTCTTGTAGTAAGGCTGCAGTTCTTCTTTCAGCTAGATACCCAACCCAAGCTACACTGAGTTCAGGCAAGATTGCAGTCTAGAGATATTGATCAGCCATATCAGCTAATATTTCCTTCATCACAATGCACACCAGTGAATTTATAAAAAGTGAATGGTGCTTTTATTCAGCACTATGAACTTTCGATGTTGCCCTGCACAATTACTAATGGATTGCAAAGAAGTGTGAAATGGATGTTGCCAGTGCTTTTCTTCCAGAAAGAAAGGTGCCGGAACTGCATACTCTTAAGTACCCTTACACAAAATTACCACCTGTTTCATCAAAAAGCTGCTTCACTACACAGATCTGCCTCAGGGGCCCTGTTCTGGGCATCAGAGCTGAGGTGGGTTGGCGGCAACCCAAAACAATGCTTTCTTGGTGGTGGCCCCAAACTTTGCAATACACTCTCTGGCACCAACTTCAGTGGGGGGGGGGGAGAGATTGGGAGGGGAAAGGCAAATACCTTTTCCAATTTTACACAGGCTTTTTATATTTTTGGTTCAATAAATCATTTTAACCTGACTATTTTTGTTTTGCTGGCAGTAGTTTGTGCTGTGCTTTATGTTGTCCTTATATAGACAGTATGGGTATTTTACGATTTTTATTTTTTAAATAAAAAGTACTTGTCAGCAGTTCCAAGAGACAGTCACTGGAAGTGGCAGGATACAAACCCTCTCTACATATCAATAATGTTCCAATCTATTTTTTGTGATTTAAAGAACACAGCTTCAAAGGCGCCTTCTGTTTCAATTTTTATGCGCCTGCTGAAAACTCTTTGATCCCTTCAGGCTTATACAGGTAATTAAGAAGACAGTTTTCCATAATAGCTGATTTCAGTTTTGTATATGGCTTTTATTGTATGGCTCTATGTATAAATGTTTTTACACACACACACACACACACACACACACAGAGAGAGAGAGAGAGAGAGAGAGAGAGAGAGACTTTGGTTCTTGAAAGGCTTAGTTGTCAAACAAATAAGCTCCCGAATGCCACAAACCCAGAAGTCAAACATTTAAGACATTTGACAAAATGCAACATTGTTGGCTAATTAAAGCAATCAAAATGTACAACTCATGAGGTAGTAAAAAAAATAAACCCCTCTTTTCTTAAACAACCCAAAAACTCAAAACTTCAGGGTATCCATCATTATCACCTCTACTTGCTTGATGACATGAGAACACCAAAGACAGTTCTTTTGAATGTTAGCAGCTGACTAGATAGGAGCAACTCCAGAAAGAAATCACTTGAGGAAGCAAGAGGGTGGAGTCTAGAACTGTTTAGAATGTAGTAGAATTTCTTAAACTCACACACACACACCTTGAGCCAAGTGAAAACTGAGATTCCACTCTATATACCAAAAGCTGCACTTATTTTCCTTGCCCAGGACAGCACAACAGATACCTTTTCCCACATCTTTTGAGCCTGGTTCCCTCATGTTCTTAGAATGAATTAGCCCCTTGTTTCAGGGCGTCTATGAGTCTACATGGTATGCTCATTATTCCATCAATACACTTGCCCTCAGACAATATGAAGCCTTTATCTTTAATCCAAATACACCATTTATCTTCATTTACTTTGGTTAATTCTATAAACAGAACAGAATAATTTTGGATTCCCTGACATCATAGACCGGTTAGTCTCTTAAGGGGCCTCGGCATAAGAGCCAAACTATTTACATAGGAGATCCTTAAAGGATCTGTTTTTGTGTCTGTTCTTGTGCTAAGATCTTCATCTGTGGCCCTCCTCCAGGATCCACTGCTGACACCAGAGCTTTGGCATGTGGTTGCAGGGAAGCAGATTTCTCAGTTTTGGCATTTTTTGTATGCTTTTTACTTGTTTTATTGTGTTTTGAAATTTTGTAAGCTGCTCTGGAAATTCCATTCCCCTGACCCCAGTAATGGGGTATAATCAACCCCTAAAAATTAATAAAACTAATATTACATCTTCTGAAATATATTTCTCCTCTCAAAATGATATTCCCCACCCCAATAGTCACTGTTGTGACTATTTCCTTCCTGAAACTATTAATCATGGAGAAGAATGCATACAGACAGAATATGAGGGCTTGTATCAAGGGTTAGAAATCTCAGCCTGAGGGCGACATTCACTTCTGGACAGTCTTGAAGAGGTCACATGCCAGTGGCAACAGTGGACAGGGCAATGAATGTGAAATTTACCTTTGTACAGTAGACTAACTTTACATGTACTCACACACCCATGTCTATCCTCTATCTAGGCTTGAAGGAAGCATTATCAGTGTGCAAATACACATTCCAGCCAGGCAAAAGAAACTTCCAAGGAGGGCATGAAACAGAGCTGGTGAGTGTTGTGGCCTCAGAAGAGGGGATGAGGCTGGGGAAGTGAGAGAGTCCCAGGCAAAGAGGAGGCTGTGGAAGGCCAATTTGCAACAAGGAATAGGAGTCAGTGGCACAGTTCAGCAATGAGTGGTTTGAAGAGAAGGATAATTGTAATCTACTTAACTCACTGTATATGTCCTGCCATTGTCTCCTGGGACGCAGTAGTTAAAGTCACCAATGGCAGAATTTTGCTGTCATTAACCAGAGTGAAAGATACACAAAGCTGACCCAGGACACAATGAAGTGAAGTTTACATGCAGAAACCCCATTAAAATGAATAGTGCTGCACAGGAATGCCTGGACAAGCCCAGTTGTCGTTCCAAAACCAAATTCAATCAAGATTGAAAAATCCCACACATACAGTTTGACAAGGATTAATTCTTCCAATGAAGTTGTTCATTACCTGAGCTGACCAGCTTGCTACTGAATGACCACACAGGAGTTAATCATTGCTAATATATCCTGTTGTTCATGAGCTATAGCAATGCCAGCTGCAACAAATTATTATAAATAAAAGAAGACGGAAGTTGAAGTCCGTGATTAATAGTTCAGTGAATATATTATAGTGAGTAAGTATATCCACAAGGTATTATTTCACCACCACATTCTTACAGTCTGGGATACTGAAATAATGGCACACATATAAAAGCTAAATACCAGCCTTTACTGATGTCCCAAATCTCAGTAGCATTGCTTAATTAAATTATTCAGATGTATGGCAAAAAGGCCAAAAACTTCCATCACTGCATTATATACCCTTCACAATGACTGTGGGTGCCAAGATCTTGATCCTGAAGTTCATCTTCCTACCATCTACAAAATAACTGCTCCTTGGAATCACTGAGATGTGCTTTAATGCTTTACAGCTGTTATAAATCTAATAGCTCCAATCTAAATGGAGCTATTTTGCTATTGTTTATAATCTATCAACAAAATATGTTCTCGTGTAGTTTCAAAGAAACAATGACATTAAACAAGGGGAACTAACAACCTTGCATTTTTACAGCCTTCTAAGTGAATGTTTTCTTAGCAGGAGAAGATTTGTTATGTTTATCAGGCTGAGTTGGAGCCCATTTAATCATAAAAAGGTGTAGCCAACAAAGAAATCTACTTCCTTCTTGTGCAGTGTACATTAATAGCAACATCCAGTTGGACAGAACTCACTACCATTACCCATTATGGATTCTGCACATATACATAAATGTCACATGATAAATCTTAGCCAACACCTAAAAATGTATTGTGTGATGATGGCAAACACGTTTGCAGGTATGTGCAGAAAGCAATGTTATTACCATCATGTGAAGGGGAGAGTGTGGGAGAGTTAACTGTCCTTTCTCCCCTCTGAATGTCCCCATTGCCGTTCCTGCAGCAGCAGCACCCATGTTGGGGGCTGAATATCTAAAGTGGGAAGCCTGCTGGACTTGAGTAGGCTCCTGTGCAATTATGGACCCTAAACTTCCAGAGGAGAACAAGTCATCAGGTCAACTTTGTGCACTCACACTTATGTGTGTGCAGTGCCTAGAAAGCATGGCTCAGAGTGGTTTTCCCCTTGCTCCATTCCTTTTCAAGGGAAAACCCGCTATTTAGTGATAGATCAGAACAAACGGAAACCTGGATTGTTGTTTGCTCCAACTGAGTGCTAAAGAGCAGTTTTCCCCAAGGGCAAAGCAGCGGGACAAGAGGAAGTGTGGATGTTAAAGCCAAAGGAAAAGTCACTAAGTGAAGAGAATAAGTGCCTAGAGATGTTGTAGAAACTTCATATTTGGAAGTGTTAAACAAATCACGGATCAAATCTGTAATGTGGAGGAAATTTTATGTGTCCATATTTTATGTGTTCCAGTTCACCAGAGTCTGGAGGATTTTCAGTCCAGGCCTTGAGGCAGCTGAGAACGTAAGATTTTTGTCAAGCTTTTCTCATGCCTAATGTGTGTTTGTTCTAAATAAAGTGTCTTGGTTACTATCTGTCATGTGAAGAGTACCGGTATATCTTACTGCTGAGGATCCTTCAAATATATGATCACTTGCTTTAGAGGAAAGGAATTTCTCTAGGGTAGACCTGCACTATGTGCACCCCACAAGCTGCACATAATACATCAGGTTATGTGCAGGAGACTATCAGACCATGCTTGATATAAAATAATGTCATTCATCTGGACCTCTAGGAATAATGCTGGATAAAATTTAAATGAACAAATAAATAAATAAATAAATAAATAAGAGAATTTATTTCAACCAAGAGTTAAGCTAGCTGTGGATTTAGCCCCATTTCATTGACATTTACTCACTATGCTCTTTAGAAAATAAGAGGCCACTTAAGAGGCCAGGGGCCAGCGCTGTCCGGAGACACTTCCGGGTCACGTGGCCAGCGTGACATCGCTGCTCTGGCAAGCCAGAGCCGCACACGGAAACGCCGTTTACCTTCCCGCTGGTAAGCGGTCCCTATTTATCTACTTGCACCCGGAGGTGCTTTCGAACTGCTAGGTTGGCAGGCGCTGGGACCAAGCAGCGGGAGCGCACCCCACCGCAGGGATTCGAACCGCCGACCTTTCGATCGGCAAGTCCTAGGTGCTGAGGCTTTAACCCACAGCGCCACCTGGAATGCCTTAAAGGCCCTGTATACCTGAAGGAGCATTTCTGTCCCCATTGTTCAGTCCAGGTCTAGCTCCCAGGGTCTTCTGGTAGTTCCCTCATTGTGACAAGTAAAATTACAGGGAACCAGGCAGTGGACCTTCTTGGTAGTTGCACCCGCCCTATGGAACACCCTCTCATCAAATGTCAAAGAGATAAAAAATTATACAACCTTCTGTAGACATCTGAATGCAGCCCTGTATCAGGAAGTTTTTAATGTGTGATGTTTCATTCTGTTGTTCTGGTGGTGGTGGTGTTTTTGTATACCGTGGTGGAAGCCACCCAGAGTGGCTGGAGCAACCCAGTCAGATGGGCAGGGTACAAAAAATAAATTATTATTATTATTATCATTATTATTAGGACTAAGGCTCCACCTAGTAATCCAACATTTTTTTCTGAGAGTAGGTAGCCACACACCCCTAAAAAGATCAGTGTGGAAAATGATATAGTCCTCTCTTGTTCTTTTGTCCCTAGCATTTTGTAATGAGGCACATAGTGGCACTAAAAATGAGGGTTCTCATTTAGAAATAATGGTTGACAACTGCCGAAGTTCCTATTACCGGTAATTTAGTCTTTGGTGTTGCACATTCAGTGTATCATAGCATCCTTCACTCCTCTTCCACATTCACGTGACTGGAGGAGGAATAATTAAAAGTGCCTTCACATTGATTGTCTTGTGATCTGAGCATAAGAGCATGTCATAACAGAGGAACTGAAGAGAACAGCTGTGCACCCTGCTTTCTGTACTCTTTCACTGCCTGTGTATGATAAGCAACATCTAAAAGAGCATTTGCATTGAGGCTGTAAGAGAAAATTGCATTAGCTGTTATTACTTTCATCTTTTTGTTCTTTCTACCAGGTACATTAGAAATAAGAAAGGGCTTCCTGTTCCTTTTATGCTTGCATAATCCTATTTCAGTGATATGGAGCTGAATAAAATATGATACCTTCATAAAACCAGATAAAGGCCAAATGCAGAGGCCAAGTGCAATCTTGACTGAATCTCACTGAATTTAAAAGACTATAACCTCGCTTGAAATCATCTCCCCTGTCTCTCTATCTAAAGACAGGAAATGCTCAGGCCAATGCCAAAAGCTATTTTATTATGCCAAAATGACAAATTCCCCGTCTGGAACAAATGCATAAAGTTAATTATTTTATCCAAAGCAAGGCATTTCATTATTTTTAGTGGGACAAAAAGCATATTTTGAAAGAATAACATTGTTTCCCCAAGACACCTCTAAATGCTTAGTACAGTTTTCCCTGAGTCACACACTTGTTTTCTAAGAACTGGTCTGGAGCCAGTTGAAATTGTCCCCATTTGAAAACTCGGCTCATGAATGTTCTTGCCAGATGGCCACAACTCAAAACAACCCACTGTCCCTCTGTCTCCCATCAGTAGAAGAGCAAGTATGGTAACGTAGGCCTAGCATAACAGGTCCATTGCACAGATCTCTAAGGCAATGTATGCATTGTGATTCAGTGCTCTTATTACTTGTACAAAGCATCGTGAATGTTTAAATGTTGTCCACATTTGAGCATCATTTAGCTGTTAATCTGCTTCCACCTTGCCCCCATTCAAAGTAGACTGGAGCAGTCCACCTGTGCATAGGTGGAACAGCTTTGGTATTTTCCGTTCATATCAGTAGACATCATTACTTTTGTGTTTGTCCCTGCTAGCTTTGGATAGATAGGAATTAGAAAGAAAAGCCATCTTTAATTTTATTTTTTTCCATTCTGCATGACACACAGCAGAAGAAGCAAAGATGTCTGCATGGTTGTGTACCCTCCAATCTTGGTACCACCAATAAAGTGGAGAGGGTTTTCAGTCTGTTGTGATTAAAGCTTTGTTGATCCATGAACCAATTAAGTTGATTAATGCTCCAATCCAAAGGTCACTTCCTGATGAGCCAACCCATTGAATACAATGGGACTAGCTTCTGAGTAAACATGCACAAGATCACATGTTTAAATGTTTGCAGTTAAAAAGATGGTAGTTTGCCGTCTTTTTTAAAAAAAATGGATGACACACTGTAAATATTTTAGCTAAACAGCTGCTTTTTATCACAGATTTTCTACACAAAGACTCTTGTCTGAAATATTAAATCTGTAAGGTTTTTCCCACTCAGAGAAAAATCTGTGGAAAGCCATCCATTATCCAGAAGCTTGCTTTTTATAGTGCAAAAAGGGGGAGAGGGGAGATGCAGATGGACAACTGTTTACATCTTCTCATCATTTGCAGAGCTTATTTAGCAGTCACTGCAAATGTCTTTCATACAGCTGCATTTATCTGTGCTTTGATTTTAACTTCAAATATAGAGAAAGCACAAAGAAAGTGTTAAATAATTTGGTCCAGACAGTCTTGGATTTCAGTACAAAATATCATTTTAATAAACAACCTTATTTAACAGTTAACTCTGTCTCCAGTGTAGGTGTCAATCTTGTACCTAAACCTGTCATACTACTAGGAGGTTTTAAAAGCAATCTATGAAAAAGGATGGCAGCAGAGGCGGTTTTAGGATAAAACTAGACACTGAGCTGCTGGGGGCGCCACAACAGTGCTGTAGAATGGAGTATGAGAGGTGGGAGCACCAAATTTTAGCACTGCACAGGGCGCCACAGAAATTTGGGAACACAAAGTCTGCCGCTGGTGGTAATGGGAAAGGATCACATTGGGAATTCCTGTGTTATGATGGCAAGAAGATCCATAGGCCCTGAATTCTAAAATTATTAAGAATCACAAGTGTGTGAGAGAGAGAGATCAGCTATATTAATCTTTAGCTATATTAAAACCACTAAGCCAAACTGATATTCTAATCAACTGTCTTTAGAAATCAAAACATTATCACCAGATTTAAATGCATGAAACTGTAAAATCATATTTAAATCCCACTTGGAAGGTGCTCCCCCCCCCCCCCCCCGCTTCCATTAGGAGTATATTCTGGAATGTATTTCTGAGAAAAATCTGAACTTTTTAATGGCATCTGGTTCTCATTGAAATGTGGGGGTTTTCTCTGTGGAGTTTTCCAGCTGTGTTGATTGAGAAACAGTAAGGACAAGACACTTGCTAGAGGTCACTGAGGGAATTTCTGGTTCAGTCCAAATGTAAACAGCTTCATTTATATAATACATGGAAGCTTCCAGAATCACTTCATAGCCCTTTCATATGCTGGTTGGCTTAGAAGACAGTCAAAGTTTTATTCTGGCATGTGGTGTTTTGGTTCTGCACCCCACCCCAAGATGTAAACCCCCCTATGCTTCCACTTGTCATCATTGTAGAATTATCCCGGTTTGTGCTGTTCGTGTACTTTGAAGTCAAAGAATCTAGCCCTCTGCCTATCAAAGAACAACCCAACATCACACCTTACACCTACAATATGAAATTTATCTGAAACTGGCATGTATTAGCCGATCGTAAACCTGACAGTATCCATTTACCGATATTGCCTGGGCTCACCATATACGATATCTTTATTGTCATTGTCCCATGCAGAACAATGAAATTGAAATATTGCTCACAGTATTGTTGAGCTTGACACTTAAATCTGGCAAGCCTAAGAGTGGGTTTATCCCACACAACGAAAGGAAAATGTGTTCTTTCTCTGCTTCTGCTATAGTGTGAGAAGTAAATATCACAAATCTCTATAGTGATCCTGGGATCTCCGTCACAGCCCACTCATTTCAGTACACGACAAACTGCAAACACTTATGCTACAGCCAAACTGTAAACAGATAAAGATCCCCTAAGAAGACTCCTTAGACTGCTATTCAGTCATTTGGATGTTTATCCCACAAGTCCCAGAGGCTCGAAGCTGGTTACAGTAATTTAAACACACAACTGAAACCAAAATAAAATTTTAAAACTTGTCAAATGTCAAACCCTTCATTTCTCATCTACTCCCACCCACGCCGGCTCTCAGAATACCACTCTCTGATCTGAATCTAGAGATAGAAATCAATTTCAGCCTAATTTGACCGATAAGCGTTGCCTAGATGCTTGGGTGGATGACATGACTGTGCCAGGCTCCTTCCTGCAGATGTATCAGGACAAATGTCATTGATTTGCAGAGTTTGATTGCATGCATTATGTAGCAGATAAAACTTATCTATAGTTTTCACAATTAAGCACTTGCATGCAACTAAGGTTGGAGATGACAGAACAGCTTGTAACAGCATCCCCTCACATGTTCAGTTAATGTGTGAGTTGGGGGGATCGCAGCCGCTGGACAAGCCCCAACGCTGTCTTTCTGCCTGTCTTTTTGGCTTCTTTATGTTTTTGGCTACACATTTGCCCAGAGTTTATAGTTCATGGCACCCACAAAAGATAAGAGAAAATATGTGCTCAGGAATTCCCCCCCCCCCAGCACTCAGAATATTGGGCTAAAGCTCAGCCATGCTTCACCCAAAAGCCATGACTTAACAGCATAGGTTTATGCTAATGTGTTCCACTGAATATCATATTTTCTACCACATTTAGTCCCTTAGGCATGGAAATGAAAGCAGGGTGGTACATTCCAGCCATGTTCTTGTGACCATGTATGGCACTGACCTTACTTCATGTGTACAGCTTGAATTTCCAATGACTAAGACTCTAGTATCACACCTCAGAAGCGGGTCCTGGCCTTTTTGTCCACATGGACATTCCAAAATATGCATTCCTTAATAATGCATAGCAGCTTCGTACGTTTTCTGCACACCACAGATGCATGAACTAGCATGGTTTCCTTTTTGTCTAGCCATTATTGAGATTCAAGAGTGTGTGGTCAGACAGTTGTATAAAAAGGCTACATTCTTTGGGGGATTTTTTTTTAATAACTCCTACATTTTAAAAAGCTATACAAATGTAGTTTCAGACACTTCATCTTGATAAGAACCACAAGATTCTGTTGCAGGCTAAAAAAAATAGCAGAAGAACAGTTACAACACAATTTATGATGGTGCCTGTTTTCTATTAGCCTGGAAATATAACAGGAACTAGATCTTAACACTTTCCTTTTGGCCCTAAATGCAATCATGGAATGCAACCCTGCACAGAAAGATGAACAGAGAAAAATTAATCAAATGCTTCAAGGCTCAATGAAAAAGAATTTGTTCACTTTTTATTTGAGAAGACTAAAGATCACTAAAGATTTACTCACAATTTAGTTCTCATATATGGAATACTGTACTGTATTGTTCTGATGCAGTAAAGTAGAATGTTCAAGTCCACTACAATTTCCTATTCTGCCCTAACATCTCTAACCAAGATTGCCTGTTAACAACAATCTTTTCTCTTGTACTCCCCATATTTTAAAGCTTGAGGCTTTCTGATGAGGCAGTAAACAGAACTATCCCAATTAGTACGTATTTGTGACCACAGACGGTGTGTGAGAGAAAAACATGTGGCTAGACAACCCAAGAGTATCAGGCTGGGCTCATAGGAACTTCCATACAAACCCCATGAGCTGTGTATCCCATAACCAACCACTCGGATTTTATTGGAAATGGGTTTGGTAATTGCTAATTAGGAAGGGCTGTGCTCATTAGGGGAATTATTCTAGTTAATACAAGTGGAAGAAAAATGAAATGGGTAAACAAGGCCTAAATTTTGAGAGGCTTACTCATGACTAGAAGCTGACTCAGGCTGTGTACAGATGCAATTATTTCAGACTGATTTCCCTGCTCCTACTTAGCTGGCTATATAGCCCCTCTTCTGCTTCAGTAAATATACTGTAATAAAGTATGTTGGCATAACCACTTATAACCGTAGTGTAATGATGCGAGAGTCTTGCTATGAGGTCAACGGCTTTGCTGGGGAAGCCTGTCTTTTCCTTTAAAACCTCAGACAGGTCTAGTGCTGGAAAGAGGAAAGCATTTTGTAGGGGCAGAGGGAAAGAGTTGGAAAATAAGAAGAAAATGATATTGAAGTGGCATACTAAATCATTTAGAAAAGGTGATGGGCTGGGCAGAGATGTTCCTGCTGTTAAGTCTAGTCCACTGCATACAATTGTACTTTCTACTCTCCTTACATTATATGAAAATTGAATAGAAAATGGTTTCTTCTGACAGGCCATGGTGGTGATTTAAAAAGTGAAATGAAAAGCAATAAGCAGAGGTTTCAATAAACAGGTGCATTGCTGCTCAGATTGAACCATACTGAGATTACTAAAATGCATGCTGCACTAACAAGATTAGTGCATAAGGTAAATACCACAGACTGCTGTGCTCATGGAACATGAGAAACATGGGCACAAGCCAGCTAAGGTAGAACTGATTTACCTCCCAATGATTTCAACAGAATGCATTTGACATTCCTCTTATGGGGAGATGGATGAAATTAAGAGAGTTTAATTTTGGAAGGGTTTTTTTAATGCCCTATCTAAGTCACATAGTTATTACTTCATTGCTGACATCACAAGAAGAATGTGTTGAGAACTTCTTCAGCCCAACCTTTGGGGTTGTAGTCCTGCAGGGCACCAGTTTAAGGAAGGCTGCCTTAAAGAAAGACCATTTTTTCTGGATCTAACTGCCTACAGAACTTCTATAGAAATACATGCTTCACCACCCACTTCTTGCTCTCATGTCCATAGACGATGAAAAACAACTTAAGTTAGAATAATTGGGTGGAATTCAACACTGTGGTATTACAAAAGTTCTGACAGTTTGCTAGATGTAATAATCCCCCCCCAACACTTGCTGTTCTGGGTTTTCCCCCAACCCTGCTCAAGCCAATATTTATTGGGGGGGAGAGGAGAAAGCCACACTGTGTAAAGCCCCCCTTGCACAAGGTTTTAACTGACAGGGTTTGTTAGGTGATTTGTCTATCTTTACCCTTCAAAACCAAAAAGAAATGCAATGCTAAAAACTAACTCCTTCATTGCATTATATGTAAACAGAAGCAGTCCGAAATTATTTTTGAATGAGGAAGAACAGCAGGTTTCATTAGCAACTTGTAAATAACACAGATTCTGGAAAAGATAATTAATTGCAACACACAGCTTTTTAAGTCCACGCAATAAGTTTGCATTTCATACAGTGCCATCTGGAAGAAGGAATTTGCAGAGAGGGACTCTTAGGGAGATAATTGTCTACCACGAATAACAAGAACAACGCCCTTGAGGTCAATTACATAACTTTAGTAAATTTTAATAGGCTAGATTTGCATCTACAGGCTGCAGCCTTTAAATACATTATCCAGAGGAAGTCCTGGCTCACATATGCCAGTTTGTTACTTAATGACTGCAGCATCAAATGGTGCCCTCCATCTGTGAATGAAGGCCAAACTGGTTATGATCAGATTACCTGTTCCTTTCTCACATTCTGCTTTGCGGGATACCCTTGGAAAAGATGTAGGAGGTGCACAGGGGGGAAAGTGAAGTTCCATTAAACAAGCAGAAATCCTTACTTTAATGGGACAAACTAGCCACATACCATCCGGGATCTGAACACGAGACAACTACAGCAGCCCCTAACAGATACCCATCCAGCCTCTGCTTAAATATCCCCAGAGGATGAGAGCCCATCACCTCCTGAGGCAGTCTGTTCCACTGTTGAACAGCTCATAGTCTTCAGAATTTTCTCCTAATGTTTATCCTAAAAGAACTTATTTGCAGTCTTCACCCATTGGTTTTAGTACTGCTCTCTGGCGCAGTAGAGAACAAGGCCACAATCATACAATACATTTTAAGCTCCAAGATACAACTTTAAACCAGGCATGGCCAAACTTGGCCCTCCAGATGTTTTGGAGCTACAATTCCCATCATCCCTAGCTAATAGGGCCAGTGGTCAGGGATGATGGGAATTGTAGTCCCAAAACATCTGGAGGGCCAAGTTTGGCCATGCGTGATTTAAACACTCAGGGCTTCCACCAAATAATTCTGGGAGTCAGGGGTAGCATGTCCCATTTCACAGTTTAAGGCAAAACGGGAAGTGTCACCCTGACCTGTTGCCAATACCTCCGCCTGTGCTGCTCGCCCCATCACCTCCACCACTGGCGGAGAAGCGGTGCAGGCATCAGTGCCAATTTCCAGTGTGATTGTGCCAATTTCCAGCAAGATCAGTGCAATTTGCCCGAAATCAATGACGCTCCTCTGCCAGTAGTGGGGCAGGCACAATGTTGATTTCGGGGCTTCTGCCACCTGAGGCAGAGGCCTCACCCCACCTAATGGCTGTGCTGGCCCTGCTAGGAGTTGCAGTTTGTTAAAGGTGTTTAGACTTGTTGGGAGGCTCATACTACCCTCCCAGAGCTGCAATTTTCAGAGTGCTTAGCAATCAGTCCCTCTTCACAGGGAACTCTTATAGCTTTGGGATGGGAATAGGGGTCTCCTAACAATTCTCAGCACCCTTAACAACCCACAGCTCCCATAATTCTTTGGGGGAAGGCATGCCTATTAAATGGATATAATGCAGCTTTAAAAGTACAGTGCACATGTGGTCTGAATGTTGATTAACAGACCAGGGAAATAAATCAAGATGTGAGGCTGGGAAGGGTGAGGGAAGAGCATGTGGTTATGGCATTTGTCTACAGTTTATCTAGCCTTGGAGCCATGGGCTTGGAGGATCATTCAAGCATGGGCAGTGTTTTGATAACTGAAGGCTATATTTCAATTAATTCTTTTGATGGAGAAATTTCAATCTGTACTGTTTCATGGCAACCATCCTCCTTCTTTGTAGTGGTTTAACAATGCCCAGAAAAAAATGTATTTTCCAGTTTTGCCCAGACATTTGGATTATGCATTGACTGAAAGTGGTCAGGAATCAACTCCAGTAAAAATCAGTTGTCTGGCAATCTTAGCTGCTTATCATGATTGTTAAATCATTAGGAACATAGAAATAGCATAATACTCATGCCATAAAGACAGGAGTCTGGAGATGCTGGGCATCTAATGCAGCTCCTCAACTCCATCAATTTTCTTTAACAAGACAAACAAGGCATTAATTTAAGCCTAAGGAAGGCATGAACTGCCTTCTGCATCATGGCTATGTTTGAGAATGCTGTTACGAGGGCATTCCCTAGTCATGAGAAGAAACATTTCTTAAAATATTTATTTACTCTCAAACACACATTCTGGAGATACTCTTAAGAGGACGACAGTTTGCATCTTTACATTTATTGCCTTGCCTTTTCTGTTAACAGGTGTGCTAGCAGAAAAGAAACAAATATTGCTCTCTACCACATCCCTTTTCCTTTCTGTCTATTTATTGTGGGAAGCCAAGGCCATCTCAGTAATCTCTCTTCACTGTTGTCCTCAAGGCTGTCTGTAGGTTGTCTACCTGGGATTTAGGAAGGTATTACAGTATTCTACACACAAGATTGCTGTGTTAACATCATCTGTGTTCTCTGTGCTGAACTTTGGCTACGGGATTAAACTTACACAGGGGTTGCTAGCAAACATGGCTGGTTTAACAGGGCTATATACAGGGTTCGAGCAGGGCTCTAAAACACAAGCCTTGGGAAAGAAGAGTCTAAAGGTTGTGTCTGAATACAATACAATTAGGGCTGCTGCAGATGCTTCTTTTGTCTTGGCAAGGCTACTGTACTTTCAGCAGTTTCCTGACAAGTAAACATCCAAAAGGCAAACCTTTTCCTCATTATTGCATCTTTGTGCCAAGCAAAGCTGCATTTCTGTGTGCTATTCCACTGCTGAATGGCTAGCAAAAATCCTCAGAAACCCTACCTACTTCCAAGCAGAAGCTTGTATGAGAGTTGCTTTGAATGAACAAGTAGGTACAGCAGCTGTTTATTTATTTAACCTATTGTGGAGGTGAGGCATTTGGATTCATCTGGCTTCAAAGCTCTTTGTGATATAGGAGTTTCAGAAGTCCAAAGTTCAGAAATGGTAATAAGAAATATGGAAGTACAGTGGGAAGCACCCAGTACTTATTGACATTATCTCTATGGGTATTCCCAATATCAGTTTCTTCTTGTTCCTTGTTTTACTGATTCATTCCCAGCTTCAAAACTGCATGTTAAAACTGCCTGATAATTATTTTAAAAGAGATATGTTTTCTCAAAATACTTCTACTGTCCCTAATTCCAGGAATGGAAAGGCAGGCAGTTTCCTAAACAGCAACATAACACACTTTACAAAAGCAAGTAATTTATGGTTTTAAAGGGTCAGCAATACCTAGTTGGGTCTTGTAGGTTTCCTCCCTCTCCACTGTCTGCCTCTCTTAACAAAGAAATACCAGAACGTTATAATTCAGCTAGCTTTACTTTTATCCTTAGAAGGCTGTTCGTACAAATGATAGAACTATCAATTTGTACAAGCTACTAGGATAAAAGAAAGGGTGGTTACTGGAAGCGAACCCTAATAAGCAAAGAAGCAAATATTGCCAAATTCATCTAACATCATTCACTGAAGAAGTATCTACTTGGTAAGTTATAAGCAGCAGCCTTCTTTAGTTCCTATTCTAGTTCCACTGTTGGCCACCATGTACAATATGATCTTATTCACAATTACTCCAACTATGTTCAATGGGACTTATTTCCCATGAAGTGTACACAGGATTACAACCAAGGGACTTTAAAATTGCCTAAAGTTAAAGTTCAGTGACTTCATTTCCCTCACTCTTATTTCCATCAACCACCTTAAAGTATGTGAAAAGCGTAGGCTTCACAGTTGGGACTAAAATGTCACAAGATGTTACGGTGCAAAAGAAATATGAATTATTTGTTCTACATCAATAATTATCAGCATCTTTAATATCTCACAATTCTACTTGTAGTCTGTGGGCACAATCCATTCATCTTCTGCCTCCTATTGCCTGAGGACGTTTTCTGCTGCTGACTTCCTCCTCACAACCGCCCATTCCTGCAAACTGATAGCCCACCTGTGTGTGGAGAGTGGCACTCATGGAACAGCTGCACACTGCTAATTGTGTGCAAAAGGAACCAACAGATTTGAATCTTATGTGTTTTGTTCTTATCTTAATGAGCAGAGCAAATGTGAGACCCTTCAAAGGTGTTTTCACAAATTCATTGTTTATGAAAAATCTGTATTTGAAAGATACGATAAATTATTTATGCACAAATATTTCTAGGATTTGTAAAGCATTCTGAGAAAGAACCAAGAGTTAACAGACATGCTCTGAACAGCTAAATGTGAAAAATATAAGCAGGCTTTAACAGAAAGTTGAAGATGACTCACCTATCTTTGCTTTTTGATTTGGAAGCAGCTAGCCCAGCTACATATTATTTTAACAGTGATCATCCTGGACTTCAGCTGAACATGAGAGAACTTCTTAGCGGTATTTATATTAGATTTCTGTAATGGGATTACTACCAAAACTATCTTTCTGATTATCAAATTATGCTAGCAGACTAAATGGGATCTCATTGGTTCTGAGGATACGCAAAACTTTGATCTAATTTTTTCCTATTGTTGTGCCAGAACTATATTTAAATGCTCCACCTGAGACTAGCAATTTTAATAGGCAATGTTCCGTTGGCCTCCCTGTGAGCAAGATAAGCTTATATTCCCAAGCCTTGTGGAGAGGTTACTATTTTTAAGAGGAACAAGCATGTCCAACTTTGCACCACTGCAAATTCAAGAAGGAGCAGAGACATGAAACTAGTTGTTGTGACTCATAAAGAAAACAAAGGTAGAAACAAAGCAAAATAGACAGAAGATTTTACAGGGTCTTTCCAAGTATATTATTTGGGATTTCCATACAAAGATCAAATAGTAACACCCCCCCCCCCAAATCTCTCTCCTGCTCTGCCAACTAGCCCCTATCACAGCAATAGGAAACTCTTGGAAAAATAGATGGGAACTCTCCTGTTTTGTGCAGGCAATAGCCAGGGAGTGGACCTGAATGAAGACTGCCAACCACTGTGGAATGGCTGGATGGAATATAGGGCCTGGCGGGGATCCGAGAGCCTCTGCAGCGGCTGGGGAAGCAGCAACAACCACAGAGAAAATGGCGCGGCTCCAAGTGGCGCTGTGGAGGTGCTGTGGCGAGCCGTAACCGCCGCTCACTCCAAAGTCGGGTAAGTGGCCATTGCTGCAGCAGATCCCATAACCATCTGCCAATCTAATGGCAAGAAAGAGAAGGCACCAGTCCAAACCTAGTGGGACCACTTTTGGTGGCAGAAGATGATGGCAGAAGATGAAAACTTCCTGCAAGATACCTACAAGGCCTTGGGTTTAGCTGAGTCAGAGGAGGCATAATAACAGAGATATGGATTTAAAATCAAGATGAAAATATCCCTCTCACTTCCAGCATAAAGGCAGCTTGTAGTCTCATGGCTATGGGTATAGTCCAGCTAAAGTCAAGTGTCTTAGGCTATGCTTGGTTTGCCACAGGGACATTTAAATCTCCTGATGAAGTGGATTCCCACCACTTCTTATTGTCTCGGTCTTTCTGTCCTCTGCCCATCACCTTTCCCAGTCATAAGCACACCTGGAGATCTGCATGCCACAGCAAAGTGGGCACATGCCAGGACCAGGGAATTAGCTGGTTGGTGTAGCTGCCTGCTGCTGTTCTGAAAGGTCTTGGGCTGGTGTCTGGAATAAGGGATGGCAACAGTCAGTGTTTTGCACACAGTCAATACTTTACCTAGGCCTTTGACATTACCTGTCTGTCTGTTTGTCTATCTATCCCTATTCTCTTGACTGTAGTTTTAAACTGATTTTAATATTGTATTTATAAATTGCTGTAACCCGTCCTGGGAACTTATGAGTGGGTGAGAAATCATCCCCATGGAACTTTGGGTGGATTGTGGACAAATAAAACAATTCATAGCAACATATTTAAGAATCCAATTAATAAACAGACAATGATTTCTACCACATATTTTCTTATAATGGCCTAAATCAATGGACAATTGTACAGAGTCTACTTCCACGCTTCTGCTGCTCCTCTTAAGGCATAATGCTGTTATTACTATGTCAGCTGCTGTCTGTTACAGTGAACTATTAATACTTATGCAGTGTTAAACTAAATTCAAATTTCTTATTTCTAAAAAGGAAAAGAAAGAAAGAAAGAAAGAAAGAAAGAAAGAAAGAAAGAAAGAAAGAAAGAAAATTTCTTTGCAAAAACAGTATCATTTATTTTTCCTGCATTTTTCCTCCTTAAGACTTTTGTGTGACCTTCTGAACTGGGCGAAGCACTATGGCTTCATCTTCTAGTTATTTACATGAGGAACTCAAATGCCTTCATAAACATAATCCTGTTTGCTAATTGCATCACCCATTCTGACCTCTTCCTACTTTTCTTGTAAATTGTTTATTTTTGTTCATTCCATTTGCCATGTAGCAATTCTACCTACGCATATCAGTTTAGTGTTTAATCTTACCTCTTGATTCGCATCATCTTGCTGAGATGTCAGAGACAGCTCCTGCTTCTGCATACTTTGGGATTTTTTTATTGTTTGCATTAACATCCGTAGTTTGTCAGTCATGCAGCTGGGGTACACTCAGTCTTTCGTAAGCTCTTCTATGCTTCTGCAAGGCGGGGGTTTCTCTTTAATCAGCATATGGTCTGTAATATGGAGATTGTTTTGAATGTGATGTCATGGGAAAAAGTGTTAGTTGAGTCAATGTGGAAATTTGCCCAGATACTTTTAAGTTGCTCCTTCCTTGCACATACTGTCATCTGTTTGAGACCGTCCTGTTGCTTCCCAGTGGCTCTCCATCCTCACCCAGGATCACTTTCCAGTCCAAATATAGCACCAGTGGAGCGAATAATCCCCAAAAATGATTGTTTGTACAAAGCGCTTGGCAATCCAACCAAAATCCTTTCCAAATCTGAACCAAATGTGTCAGTGAGTATGAAACAGTTCTGAAGGATGCATCTAAATGCCTCAATTTTATTTTTACAATATTGTGCCAATGGGATGATTTGTCATTGGTTGTTGAAAATTGTTGAGATGATTCAGTGCCGTTGTCAAGAGCTATAAACTGGAAGTTCACGTTTTAATCTCAGCTCATACCAAATGGCTTGAGGTAAATCATATTTGTCTCATAAGTT
Organism: Podarcis cretensis; assembly: GCF_951804945.1. Lineage (NCBI taxonomy): Eukaryota > Metazoa > Chordata > Lepidosauria > Squamata > Lacertidae > Podarcis > Podarcis cretensis. Next base: position 29,453,758 of record NC_137178.1, read on the forward strand.
ATCACAAGATGGAGGATAGCTATACCCTTCAGGGGAGTGGTTGCAAAGAATACATAATGTATGTGAAGTGCTTTCAGCAGGAAAGTAAAGTGTGATATAAATACCATATTCTGTTTATATTTTAATATGCATTCATTCACATATTACTTTATACCACAAGGAATGGGTATCATTGGATATAAAAAGTCTATTAAGATTTCAGTATAGCCACCATGGTAGAAAAACGTTAAACATCCATGTAGGTTCAAATTCTTGTTTCTTTCCAAACTTTCTGAATGGATGCATGTAGCAGGTCAGCAGTGGAGACTGCCACCTTCCCACCCTTCTCTCCATGTGCATTAATTGAGTGTCTGAAAGATCATAGGAAGAGCTGTGCTGGATGAGACCAAAGTCTTATGGGATGCAGCATCCTGTTTCCCATAAGGACCAAACGGATACCAATAGGAAGCCCATAAGAAGAACATAAAAACAATGGCTCTCTCTTCTTGTTGCCCAGTGATTTGTATTCACTCTGCCATTGATCCTGGAGTATAGTTTACGGACATTAAGATGAGTAGCCCTTGATAGACCTATTCTTCCTGAATAGGCCCAATCCCACTTTAAAGTCTTGGTTGTGAGGTCTAGAAGACCTGCTCCCTGCCTTGCTGGCCTTTGCCCACCTGGCTTGGGAGGACTGGGCCCTTACTAACTGACTCCGACTACAGAAGCTGAGACTGCTGAACTGACCCTTGGGTTGGGGTATTGTTTAGGTGGGATTGTTGTGTGTGTGTATGTGTGTACACACACACACTGTTCCATTATGGTTGTGTACTTTTCAATGTGCTTTATTTGTTGTTTGTGACTACTTTTGTTACATTTGTAATTATTTAAATCTTTTTATGTTGTAATGCTGCCTTAAGCATGGTGTTAAGTATGGAAATATGACATAGAAATTAAATGATAATGATGATAAGAAAGGAACTGTTTCTTCAGTTCCCTCCTCTTCCCGAGGGTAGGCTTTATAGGTGATCTCCTGGAAAGTGGAACCTCACATGCCAATAAGGGGAAGATGATTGCTGCAATTTTCTGATACTTGAGAAGCTAAGGAAGATAATACTGGTGGGCAGTTTCGACAAACTGGTGGCTCCATCACCCTCATAAATAAATTTGTGAAGATGAGAGGTGCTATGTGCACCTGTGAGATCCATAGTTCTGGAATATCCATCCCAAAAATGAGTTGGTGATTCTACCACCCTCATAAGTACATTTGTGGAGTTTGGGAGTACTGTGTGCCCTTATGAGTCCCATAGTTCTGGAATATCCTTCCCCAAAACTGTCGCTGGACATAGTTAACTTTGATTATGCTATGTAAGATGACCTTGATTTTCAGTCAGTCAGTTGAGGGAGGGCTTGCCCAACTGTGCTGTCGTCTCTCATTTTTATGTCTGTCAGGAATAGTGAGATGTTATGTAACACTGGAGAGGGAGGGGGAGCTGGGAAACTGCAGTCAGCACTTCGTTTTATTTGGCTTCATGAGAACCGCTGAAGGCTGCAGAAGCATAAATGATAAAACAGACTGCAGGGCAGTGGCCTTAGAAAGGCCTATTTCCCTTTGAACACAGAAGAAAGCTCAGGTCAATAAAACATCACCTAATGCCTAATGGGACAGGGAAGGAAACCCACCCAGATTTAAATATTAATCAAAATAACACCATCCCTCCAAGAAAGCAAATGTATGTCACAAGATAGATCAAAGTCAGTGTGAACAGCAGCAGAGGAATTTGGGCAGATCTCTTCCTTTATTATTCCCACTCACTAGATCCATAATGGCTTTGCAAGAGCTCTACCTCATTATTCACTGAAAATGCAGGTTCCCAAGCGTTAGTCAAAATACAGGCAAATGCAATGAGTGGCAGAATGGTGCCAAAGCCTCTGTTGTTCATTCCTGGGAGTTGGGAAGGTTTAAAACTCCCTTTGGTTGTGCCTAAGTTGAGGTGGTACTGCTTCCCCTCTCAAGTCCCTGCTCAGTTCAGAAATATGGCCCATTTCTAAAATTAATTATTGACTAGAGCTTTGGGTATTTTTGTTCACTCTGTCTATCGTCCACTGAAATTATTGGAGTTTGTGGCCTTGTGCAACTCCTAACTAAGCAAGAAACATTTGAAGAGGATTGTACTTTAAGGAAGCATGCAGCAAGTCTCCCCACATTTTATTCCCAATAAAAAGTGAGATTGTGGTATAGCTTGGCCAGAACTCGATACATAAAAAAACAACAACAAGGGTTGCAATCCTGCATGCTACCACTCACATTCAATTCACACGGATGTCAGCAGGACTTTGAGGTTTATGTGCCCAAATTGCTAGCATGCCCCAAAATGCTGGTGTGTAATAACAGTTGCACAATCACTGACAGAAACACTACTGATCTGGACCACGACAATCCTAGCAGTTGTCACTTCACTAATTAAAGCTATGTTAACTGGAAAAGATAGAGAAGCGGAAAACAACCTCCCTCACCAAGACACCTGAGTCAGCCAACATTGCTCCAATCCAGTGATGAAATAAAGTGAGGACGTTGAAAACAAAAGCCTGTTCAAGAGGCAACCAGCCCTGCATCCACAGTGGCTAGCTGAAAGTGAAGGCTTCAAACTTCCCCCAAAGTGCTACAAATATTCAGGAATGTTGAAAGGTATCGTTGTTATTTTAAAAAGAAATGCTTGAATTGGATGTTCAAATTCCACTGAGCACCCTGGCACTTTCCAGCTTGTGTCATTTATACTGTTGTTTCCTGTGAAGGAGGAAACAGCTTGCAATGTGCAAATGAGTGTGGCTGTGTGGCGATCACACAGGGTCCCTGGACATTTCACTGTCTATTGATCCCTGTGCCACCACTTTATTTCTCACTGCCACCACCCAGGCCCTGCCTGGTAAAATACTGAATCCAGTCAGGGTTAAATTGGAACATAACTTCTGTTTATTTATTGCAGTTTAACAAGCCTGTGGTTTCATAAACAGTCTCAGTCAATTACAGTCATGGGATGCCTATCCAGACCTATAACTTCCGCTACTTGCTCTCACTCACTAAACCACCTCTCAGATATTTACTTGTCTTCCTAGCTCCTAACTGTTCCTGACTCAGCTTATTTCGCTACACTAACTCAACCTACCCACAGACTCTATCTCAATTCACTCCCACTCCAACCAACCACCCAACTCCCAACGAACGCCTCCTTTGCCCCTCCCAGAACTGGTTTTATAGTCCCTCTGACTCCACCCCCCTGGGTCCTGATTGGGTAACCTGTTTAATTATTTCACCTCCAACACTCTCATATGTTAACGTCACAGGCTGTGTGTCCTGTTTTACAAGACAGTCGTTTATTTAAAGGAGATTTCTGTTCCAAGACTTGTTTGTCCCAGCAGAAAAGACCCCTTTTGAACCATAAGATACTTTTCTGTCTGGTTAGGTGCTCGCTGCTTGCAGCACTGCAATGGTTCAGTATCTGTGATCAAGGATCACGCAGAGAACAACTTGGCCACACCCTCATGACATGTTATTGGCCACACCCTTGGGAGACCCTAGCAGACCCACCAGGCCTAGTAGGCAGCAGCCACCACTGGGTGAGATGTATTTTATTTCTATTGCAGTCTATTAGTATCTATAATATTTTATTATATTATACTTCAATTACGGTAATTTATTGCATCTATACATATAGCTTAGCATATACTAATTATTTGCACACCTGTGCCCTGGGTGTTGCATTTCCTCTCTTTTTTTCTTTCAATGTGTATATGTCAGACATGCATTAAGTTCAGCGTTCACAACCTCCTTGCTTAGCCCACATTTTAAATGTTTTCTTAAGAGATGATGCAGGTTGGATAACTCAAAAGATCAGCCACAGTTCTAGTACCACCATACAGCATGCTTTGGCAAATGCTCGAGTCTATGCCACCCTACAGGTGATACCTTCAAGCAGAGGTCACAGCTGCCTAAGCGCCCCCCCCATCCAAACTCTTTATCAGCTGTGGTTGCCATCTTTATTTCCACAAAATGCAGTGCACTGGAAGTTCTGGTTCCAGTGCATTGTGGGTAAAAAAAAACAACCCTATGGCCTCCACCATGATAAATTGGGGCTGCTTTTTTGTGATAACAGCCATGTGTTTGCTTGTTGTTGTTGTTGTTGCTGTTGTTTTTTAAAAAAACCTTAATGCCCTGCAACTAGAACTTCCACCCAGCCAGATGCCAAACACTCCAAATCATGGAGCCAGCCCTGATCACTAACGACTGGAAATTATGGGCATGGTTCAACTAAGTGATACTCTTGTACTTCTTGTTTTCCTTGCAGCACTCACTGCTTGCTGATGCGGTGGACCACTTTTTCCACACAGAGTGGCATCATCTCTCACAAAGGGAATTGCTGCAGGGAAAACAATGAGCAATGCTGCGTGTCAGGTTCTCTCTACTGAGCACATTATGCTACACTGGTTCCTGTCCCATAAGTGCAACTATCAAAAAAAGCCACACAATACGGCCGTACTTGGGTTTTTTAGCTATGGTGTACAACATAGGAGCAAGGAGCTCTACCACTTATGTCAATGCATATAGCATGAACATCTGTAGGGAGAGGGTCATCACACATATAATTGCACAGGCCAGTGTTCTCCCAGGTTTGGGGTTTTAGATACCAGAGAAACCTTCACATACAACTATATGTGGAAGGCACTCTTCCCTGCACATATTCGTGCTGCTATAAACACAGAAGGGGAGGGCAAGCATGCAATGTTGGGGCAGCATGACCTGTTCCTTACTCCAATGTTATGGGGCATCTATGGTGATGCGTTTTAAAAATAAAAAATGAATTGGATTCCACCAGTTTAAAAAGTTCCCGTGCAAAAACGCAAGCCAGGAAACATCAGAAAGCCGCGGTATCATATTTCTAATCAGATTTGAAAGGCAAAGATGAAGAAATACGCTTGAGCCTAAACAGAACTCTTGATAGTTACTATAAGTCAAAGGCAGTTAGCATAATTTTGTGGATGGATAGCAGGTGGGAGCATAAATTCCAGTCCAGGGTATAGTACTGGTTTGGGTTACTTTCAGACTGAATCAACAGGCCGATTTTCATTTACCTTAATAAGCTAGCTATTCTTGGGGGTCAGCTTTAATGTGTATCTTGCTAAGAACATAAGATGAGCCTGATGGATGAGGCCTATCTAGTCCAGCATCCCATTCTCACAGCCGCTAACCAGATGTTTATGGTACGCCTGCAAGCAGGACATGAATGCAACAGCACTCTGCCCAGCTGTAGTGCCCAGCAGCTGCTATTCAGAGGCATAATTCTTCTGACAGTGGAGGCAAGACATAGCCTTGTCCTCCATTAATTTTTCTAATCCTCTTTTAAAGCCATACAAGCTGGTGGCCATCACTGCGTCCTGTGCTAGTGAGGTAATGTGCTGCATGAAGAACTAATTTCTTTTCTCTGTCCAGGTAAAGTGTGCGTATAAATGTATACTGTATTTACTCGAGTCTAATGCGCACCTCAATTTTCAGAACCTTGAAACCCAAAAAAGTATTTGCTGGCGAATGTAAATGTGCCAGCAAATCTAATGTGCACCTTAATTTTCACAACATAATTTGGCCAAAAAAGGTGAGCGTTAGATTCGAGTAAATATGGTATATCCATGGGGGGGGGGGATAGGGGGAAAGGTTTTGCAAAAAATATGCTGATTAGGAAAAATTGCAGACACAAAAACATGCATGTTAAGGTAAATTCACGCTAAAATGGTGATGAATTTCATTGACGATTTAAAATTATTATTTTTTTAAAAAAAGTTGCAAGCTGATTTTGAAATGTTGAAAACTGAAGCAAGTACTGGCAAATGAGAGAAACTGACATTGACAAATTTCCCACATTCTAGTAAATCTAGGTCTCTCCAAGCCATCATTTAACACTTCATGAACTGTTCATGACCACAGTCATTTTGATGAATCCTGTACAACAGGAGTACTTCTCATTAGATTGAGCTCCAAATCTGTCAAAATCCATCAACTCTTGTTTAATATACTGTCCCATCCTTTTTGCTTTCAACTTCAAAATGGAGAAAATCAGTTCCTAAGTACAGCAATCGTAACATTTAAGGATTCAAAGTTGCAGGACAAGTAGAAAAAGAGAGGACTGTTGCCATTCTCAATGTGCAACTCTACCCCTAATCTGTTCATCTTGTTGCTAGTCTTGAAATGCAGATGGCCAACCTGCATCTGACAGCATATCGGCTTACCGTTTCTCCTTCCAAAACAGATGGTCAGGCATAGAGTTGGATAGGAAAACTGCTGTTTAGCTTAATAGTGAAAGTGTTGGATGTGCATTGAAAGCACTACCCCTTTTAAACATCTGTGACCAAAGAGATGGGCTTCTATATATTAAGGTGGTGCTTGTGGATAAGAGAGGCAGACATTTACAGAAAAATATGCAGTTCCTGGATAAGTGATTTAAAGTAGAACTATGCAGCTTATGCAGCTGTTCCTTGCCATTACCAGAGAATCTAAATATCTTAAAACACACACACTCTCTCTCTTCAGAAAAATATGTTATTAAATTCCTGGAGAGACTAGGTGGTGATTCTTAGGAAAGGGGGAAGTTAAAGCCTCCAGAACTATGTAAGAAAAAAAAGTGAATCATTTCTGCTTGAAGATAACCATATAAAGTATGGCCACCCAGGAGAAGTTTAACAAAATCCATGATATAAACTAACAGCTTTATCCTTAAATAAAAAGTCTAAAAAATCAACATAGCACTGAAAGTGTCTCCCCATCAAAAAAAGGGGGTTAAATATGCAGTTTCCAAACCTATTTGCAGTGGATGGGGAAAAACTATTCCTCACATGATCAGTTTTACAAACCAATTTTGTTTCTCCTGAAATCTATTTCTCATACATGAGTCCACGAGGAATCAGAAGATTCCAGAAAGATGTTTTTCTAGAAAGTTCTTTTCTCATATGTCATTCAGCTGATAATTAGGTACATAATGAATATTGTGAATAACAGATTAATCTAAATAAACATATTAAATCTCTTTAGGGGTTAATCTTTCTAGTCACTCTAGCCATAGGCATAAAAGGGGTTGTTGTTTGTTTACTTTCATTATGCTAGAGGGTTTCAAAGGCAGAAGCTTAAAACAACTAGCACAAATGAGGGATACCAAACTATTTCAAAATACTTTCCGCTATATGAATCTAATTTATGTATAAATGTGGTGTACTACATGATGTAATTTAAATACAATTTTAATCTTCCATATTAATACTCATCATTCTAGAATATTTGGCATCTGGCTGGTGCTGCACTGGTGTAGTCCACAAAATGTCTACTTAGAAATCCAGGGCTCACAGCTCTCACCACATGGGACATGGATAAATCCCATCAAAAAAGGTGGGGGCAACCTTGTACACTGTTTATTAAAAAATGGTATGGGAAGGTGTGGCAATCTGCAATAATGGCAGAAACAGCTCACTCATACTCAAAAGCGGTCAACAGAGACAGGATACCTATAGGATGAAATGGATAAACTTTATTCAGTGCAACAGGATCAGAAAATATACAGGGAACAACCGATTTACACGTGTCCAATTGACACGTGACCGCACACAAGCACATTGCAGCTACCCGGAAGTTGCCAGCAAAGGTGGCATAACAGGGCAGGGGTGTAATGGGGCGGAGTGGGCTTATGAATGCTCCACTTTTGCACGTGGTGACCTGGAACGCAGCCCCTGTGAAAATCAAGAGATTGCCTGTATATCAAATGTAAACAACGAGTTTACAGTATTTTAAATGTAAATACATTGGTACCTCAGGTTAAGTACTTAATTCACTCCGGAGGTCCATTCTTAACCTGAAACTGTTCTTAACCTGAAGCACCACTTTAACTAATGGGGCCTCCTGCTGCCGCTGCGCCGCCAAAGCACAATTTCTGTTCTTATCCTGAAGCAAAGTTCTTAACCTGAAGCACTATTTCTGGGTTAGCGGAGTCTGTAACCTGAAGTGTATGTAACCCGAGGTACCACTGTATTGTGCTTTGTTCTCATTGATCTGTAGTAAAATGTTTTTTTACTTTGCTTATTTTTATTTATTTATGCAATGTAAAAATATTTGCAGGAATGTAGAAAGCTGCCATACTGAGTCAGATTTATTGGCCTATCTAGCACACTTATGTCTGCACTGGCACAATAGCTTTCAGGGTTTCAGATAGGGAAAATTCCCAACCCTACCTAGAGATGCTAGGGATTGAATTGGGTAGCATATGTTTGCAAAGCAGATCGTTAACAACTAAGCTACAGTCATTTCCTATTACTACTACTCAGTGCAATTTTTCTATATAAAGAGGTGCCAGAACTCACCACGAATGCCTCCCTTGTTCTCTTATAATGGCAATGGTGCTCACCTGAGAGATGCTGGAACTGAGTTCCAGATGGGAAAAAAGCCCCACTACTATGACTATGACTACTACCACAAGTCCATTGTTCCTATAGAACTGAGGAGAGAAGCAGAGCTCACCAGCACCTCTTACCAACAGTCACATCCGTGCGTTTCCTCTGGTGCATCAATTATTAGCTCTGGAAGGCAATTTACATCAGAAAAACTGTGTGCAGAGAGCGTCTGAATACCCTCTTCCTGGTGCCATAGTGCTGATCCAATTTGCACACACAAACACACCAGCAGATATTGTTCAAAAGTTATTTAAAGAGATGGGAGATTTAGCCATGGCTCTCTAATATCTTGTCTGGTTTGGCATTTCTATTTTCACTGTAAAGAATAAAAATCCTTTAAAAGCAAAACACACACACACACTCCAGTTATTTTGGGCAACAGAGAGCAAAGAAAGCAAAAGATGAAGGATAATTTTGGCCCACATATATAAACAGACCATGTCAACACTAAGTAACCAAGGTACTAGTTATACAACAGTCCCAGGCTATTACTGATCTAAGAATGCTTATATAAGGGACTGTAATAAAGTTAAGATGGTATCTTACATTGGGCCCAAGTTGTTTGGGAGTGACTATTCAAGAGTTCAGCTTTGCAAAAAAATAATGAAAAAGTAGAAAAAGTAATAAAGTTGATTTGTAAGAGAGCAATCTTGGCCCTCATAAATACCATTTTAGTCATCACCCCCACCCCCACTGCTATCATTATTTTCTGGAGGAAAACACTCTCTTAGGGAGTCCAGTAGTCATTTTGATATTTTCTGTAACTGCAGCTCTTTTAGTACAACAGTGTTCTTTGCTCAGATGTAGCTTGTCAAAATACAGAATCATGCCAGAATATTTATATTTCACTCCTTGTAGATTAATGGGTGATAGTCAGTCCTTTAGGTAAGTAAATCCCATAAATCATAGCAACTCCAGTGTGTAACACAGTACGGATTCAGCCCCTCATGCTTCAGGGTGAGGAATAGCCCAGGCAAAAGTATAAATCTCCTTCTATGCCAAAGCCAGGTTCTGGCTTCTTGCTCCTGTCTAGAAATACCACAATTTAACTCTGCCTGTGCCACAAATCCAACTCAATGGTGTAACGTTGGAAAATGTCAATCACTTCTCCTACCTAGGCAGTTATCTTTCCACAAGGGCAAACACTGATGCCGAAATCCAGCATTGCCTGAGCTCTGCGAGTGTGGCTTTCTCCTGATTGAAGTGCAGAGTGTTTGAGGACATTCGCAGGGAAACCAAAATGCTTGTTTACAAAGCTATTGTACTACCAACCTTACTATATGCTTGTGAAACATGGACCACTTATAAACGCCATCTCCAACTCCTCGAAAGATTCCATCAACGGTGTCTCCGAAAAATTTTTACACATCACTTGGGGAGACAGGAAAACTAATATCAGTGTACTGGAAGAAGCAAAGATCACCAGAGTTGAAGCAATGATTCTTCAACATCAACTGCGTTGGACTGGTCATGTTGTGTGGATGCCTGATGATAATCTTCCAAAGCAACTACTCTATTCCAAACTTAAAAATGGAAAGCGTAATGTTGGTGGTCAACAAAAGAGGTTTAAAGACTGTCTCAAGGGAAATCTTAAAAAATGTAGTATAAACATTGACAACTGGGAAACACTGGCCTGCGAACGCTCCAGTTGGAGAACAGCCTTTATCAAAGGTGTCATGGGCTTTGAAGACACTCAAACTCAGGACGCAAGGGAGAAACATGCTAAGAGGAAGGCACGCTTGGCAAATCCACACCATGATCAACTCCTGCCCGGAGTTGTCCCCACTGTGGAAGGACGTGTGGATCCAGAATTGGCCTCCACAGTCACTTACGGACTCATTGTTAAAACCATGTTTATGGAAGACAATCTTACTCCGCTATGAGTGATCGCCAAAGAAGAAGAAGAAGAGCTCCTTGGAGCACTGATGGTGTAGGTTTGCCATCCTGCAGAACTCCTTACAACACAACTGAACTAGAAAAGGATACTTGAGTACTAGGAAATATGAATGCCTTCTTCTAAAAGTGTACCCCTACAAGCCCTCATTCGGATAGTAATGTATGCCCTCTAATAATATATTTATTTCTTTTAGGGCTCAGCTAAAAGCTGCAACGTACAAGCATGTGATTTCTGGCATTCTTTCTTTTTTCCCCTCTTCACATTTTAGTTTTTCCATTAATGGATAGCTGTGATCAGAACAGCATGTTTATTTCTCTCTCCCTGGTTAGATTCTGCCTCCAGCAGAGCAGAATGTCCTGATGTGGCCATTAGAACAAAAGATACAGTTTTGTAATGCTTTATTGGTTCTCCCTCCCCTCCTTTTGTAATCTGTCCTTATTGGGAGAAGAGTGGGATAGAAATATGTGGTGGTGATAGTGCTGGTGGTATCTTCTTTCCCTTGTGTACCCTTTGTACTCTTTTATCAAATGGCCAACTTCTCTCATTTGGCCTTACAGCTTCCCTGTGTCTTCACTAAACTGGCCATCAAGGTTGAGATAGTGTGGCAGGAGTTGCCTTGTCCTCCTGGCCTCAAAATTCTCTTATGCTCTTGAAAAGGAAGTGTTTCAAGGGAAGGCAGAGGAGCCAATATGCTACTGATATCACCAAGGGGAGGGAAAGATAACTTCATCAAGCCCATCTCCCATCATGGGCTTACCATATGCACGGAATTTGCTGAAACTTTGCCAAAAAAAGCTTATAATTTTTTTGCATCTGGATTTTCACTTTTTGAAATATGGTAACCCTACATCAGATTGTTGTTGTTGTTGTTTAGTCGTTTAGTCGTGTCCGACTCTTTGTGACCCCATGGACCAGAGCACACCAGGCACTCCTGTCTTCTACTGCCTCCCACAGTTTGGTCAAACTCATGCTGGTAGCTTCGAGAACACTGTCCAACCATCTCATCCTCTGTCGTCCCCTTCTCCTTGTGCCCTCCAGATTTCCCAACATCAGGGTCTTTTCCAGGGAGTCTTCTCTTCTCATGAGGTGGCCAAGGTATTGGAGCCTCAGCTTCACGATCTGTCCTTCCAGTGAGCACTCAGGGCTGATTTCCTTCAGAATGGAGAGGTTTGATCTTCTTGCAGTCCATGGGACTCTCAAGAGTCTCCTCCAGCACCATAATTCAAAAGCATCAATTCTTCGGCGATCAGCCTTCTTGATGGTCCAGCTCTCACTTCCATACATCACTACTGGGAAAACCATGGCTTTAACTATACGGACCTTTGTCGGCAAGGTGATGTCTCTGCTTTTTAGGATGCTGTCTAGGTTTGCCATCGCCTTTCTCCCAAGGAGCAGGCGTCTTTGAATTTCGTGACTGCTGTCACCATCTGCAGTGATCATGGAGCCCAAGAAAGTAAAATCTCTCACTGCTTCCATTTCTTCCCCTTCTATTTGCCAGGAGGTGATGGGCCCAGTGGCCATGATCTTCGTTTTTTTGATGTTGAGCGTCAGACCATATTTTGCGCTCTCCTCTTTCACCCTCATTAAAAGGTTCTTTAATTCCTCCTCACTTTCTGCCATCAAGGTTGTGTCATCTGCATATCTGAGGTTGTTGATATTTCTTCCAGCGATCTTAATTCCGGCTTGGGATTCATCCAGCCCAGCCTTTTGCATGATGAATTCTGGATATAAGTTAAATAAGCAGGGAGACAATATACAGCCTTGCCGTACTCCTTTCCCAATTTTGAACCAATCAGTTGTTCCATATCCAGTTCTAACTGTAGCTTCTTGTCCCACATAGAGATTTCTCAGGAGACAGATGAGGTGATCAGGCACTCCCATTTCTTTAAGAACTTGCCATAGTTTCCTGTGGTCGACACAGTCAAAGGCTTTTGCATAGTCAATGAAGCAGAAGTAGATGTCTTTCTGGAACTCTCTAGCTTTCTCCATAATCCAGCGCATGTTTGCAATTTGGTCTCTGGTTCCTCTGCCCCTTCGAATCCAGCTTGCACTTCTGGGAGTTCTCAGTCTGCATACTGCTTAAGCCTGCCTTGTAGAATTTTAAGCATAACCTTGCTAGTGTGTAAAATGAGCATTCTTTGGCACTGCCCTTCTTTGGGATTGGGATGCAGACTGATCTTCTCCAATCCTCTGGCCACTGCTGAGATTTCCAAATTTGTTGGCATATTGAGTGTAGCACCTTAACAGCATCATCTTTTAAAATTTTAAATAGTTCAGCTGGAATATCATCACTTCCACTGGCCTTGTTATTAGCAGTGCTTTTCTAAGGCCCATTTGACTTCACTCTCCAGGATGTCTGGCTCAAGGTCAGCAACCACACTACCTGGGGTATACGAGACATCCATTTCTTTCTGGTATAGTTCCTCTGTGTATTCTTGCCACCTCTTCTTCATGTCTTCTGCTTCTGTTAGGTCCTTTCCACTTTTGTCTTTTATTATGGAAACTTTATTATGGAAACTTTGCCAAAAAAAGCTTATAATTTTTTTGCGTCTGGATTTTCACTTTTTGAAATATGGCAACCCTACATCAGATAGGAACAAATTAAACCTACATTTCTCAGTTCTTCCCTTTAACTCTCAGCCTTCGCCAAGGGTTTAACATTCCTGGTATGCAGCCAAATGCACATCTTTGCAATACTACAGCTTCTCCCCTACAGACAGGCAATTGCTCCATCAGAGCATGGGTGTAGCCAGGACTTTTGTTGGGGGGGGTAAGTCTTTTGTTGGAGGGGGCAGAACCTCAGTTAGCTATATTGATTTATATTGATTTTTATTGATGGGGGGGCACTTGCCCCTCCCTGCCCCACTTGTCTACGCCCATGCATTAGAGCCCTTTTGTCTCACTAGGAACGTCCTGTAATTTGCCTATTCCCTGTGTGTTCTTTGTTTTTCTGCAAAGAAGGGGTTCAGAGGACTGTTATGCAACATCACAACTAGCAGCAAGCTGGCCTGGGAATCCACTGCTGCCATCATTGCCAATTTGGATGAAGAGTCAGTCCAGGTAAGCCGATAGAAGCAGGTTGCCAGGTTAGCCACAACTTCTAGCCACCAAGTTCACAGCATTAACATTCCCACAGCCTCTGCTCCCTATTAGGGGTTGGGGGCCCTGCATTGCTGTAGAATTGGATCCAGCATAGAGTGCAAGATTGGCCTCGCTGTCTCTTTTCAGATCCAATCCCAAAACTGGGGATCCTTTGTTCTCATACCAACACAGACACCTCACAGATACCACCTCCACCCAGGATTGGGAAGGGAAAGGCATGTTCTAGAAATACCTTTATGCCTTATCTAATAGTTTCTGTGATAACCCATTATGAAGAAGATACTTAACAGACCCAGCTAAGCTATTTATTTTAGAAAAACTCATTTGACCACTTTAGCAGACCACTCCCCCCCCCCAAAATCCCATGTAAGTAAAGGTAACGGGACCCCTGACCATTAGGTCCAGTCATGACCAACTCTGGGGTTGCGGCGCTTTTCTTGTTTTATTGGCGGAGGGAGCCGGCGTACAGCTTCCGGGCCATGTGGCCATCATGACTAAGCCACTCCTGGCGAACCAGAGCAGTGCACAGAAACGCCGTTTACCTTCCAGCCAGAGCAGTACCTATTTATCTACTTGCACTTTGACATGCTTTTGAACTGTTAGGTTGGCAGGAGCAGGGACTGAGCAATGGGAGCTCACCCTGTCGCGGGGATTCAAACCGCCGACTTTCTGATCGGCAAGTCCTAGGCTCTGTGGTCCCCAAATCCCATGTAGTTATATATATAAAAATGGCCCTCTTCAGACATTTCAGAAATGTATAGGATTACACCTCCAACCAATTTAGGGAAAATCTTTGATGGAACAGCTGCTAGCCCATTCAAACCCAGGATAGATTAGAAATTATCCCAGGAGAGTCTTATTTTGAAATCTTGTTTTCTTTTGGATAGTAAAGGAATGTGCTTTGAACTTCTTCCATGTTGTAGTCTTTGGAAGCTCAGTGTTATTCTATGTTGTTCATCTTGTTACGAGTTCATGACAAAGAGTTCTTCTAAACAGGAAGGCTGTTTTATTTCTGTCTCCTGAACAATGATAACTGAACCGAATTCTCTTTTTTTAAAAAAAACAACACCTCTTGAATATCTTTCTTAATCATTGACATCAGGGAAGGTGTACCAGGTTGACAGCAATTTGTTTGTGTTCAACTTTGGAAACTTCTTAAGCGTGCTGGAAAATTACCACTGCAGACCTACAAGAAGGAATTGAGAAAGAAACAGGTAGTGATGGTGATGGGGAGACATAATCTACCCACATTTTGTCACTTGGATTATTAAGATAAAGACTTTGCCCATCGCTGCATTCGTTCAAATGAAAGGAACTGTGGTCATTAAACAATTACCTTTGAAGAAAATGATGATAAATCAAAAAAGTATTTCCAGTGACATGGTAATTTTGGATTCAGTTAAAAGTTGTCCAGTGGCTCAAGCAGGACCATACAAAGATATTTTAAAGCACACACAACAGGGTTATGAAAAGGCTAAACATCTATCGTTGAGGAAGATTAATGTGCAGGGACAGGCAACATAAACAACAATCCCCATCGCCCCTAAAATAGATTGAACTCATGAGAAGGTAAATTTACACATTCAGTTTTTTCATGCATTGGCCATGATGTCCAGGAAATCTCCCAGGGAAAGGTGTTACACCTCACTAATTGGCATGAAGCTTACAAAGTGGAACTAAAGTGCTTTGTTAAGGTACAAGCAGAAGAAAGAAGTGGAAAAAAATGCATGTGAAAAAATATTTAGGCCATAGGGGGAAAAGAAGAAGCTGACCTGTTTCTCTAAGGGATGGGGCATTTGATTAATTCTGGATACACACACACACACACACACACACACACAAACTTCAAGAAGATTGAAAGGTTTCTTCATGTAATTTGGAACAACTCTCCCTCTATAAATTTTGTTATATCAAAGATTTAAGTGCATACAACCCCTGCCACCCTTTGCAGTAGTGCAATCCTATGTAACTTGGACCACAGACTTAGGGTGACTTGAATACTGTTCCCCCTAAAAGCTGTCCACAGTAAACAGCAAGAGTATCTAGGAAGCACGGAGACTTGGGAACAAATTGAAGTTGCTAAACTTCCCACTCTAAACCCTGCCATCTTGGGAGCTTCTGGCTGGGCCAATTAAGCCTGTGTAGTCTTCTTTCAGGAAGCCACTATTGAACATAGCAGCAGCAAAGGAGCTGAAAAGTACAAATGTCACAAAATTGTTTTGGAAACTACTGAATATATTTTTAAATTTTCATTGCAGGGAGTTGGACTAGATGACCCAAATAAACTACAACATAAACAAGCTTGAAATGCTGAATTTGCCTGGCAAATCACAGCATGCTCCGTTAAAGAGGAAAAATTGCTCCTTTTCAAGCAAATATTAAAATGCAACAAAGTACAATGACAATCTGAGTCAAATTACATAAACCCTAAATGAGTGAAAGCATAAAACAAAGCTAGAATTGTGAATTCCTGTCTACATGGCAGGACATATCATTCTTTCTTAAGAATTTTCTCCTCTCATTTGTTAGTGACAAAAAGTGTTTATTTCTCTTGTCCACCAAGTAGATCAATTATAGACTCAAAATCTGCCCATCTCTTGTATAAAAATAGTTAAAGCAATTATGTATATAATGACAGCTAATTACATATATGAAAACAATTTCAATTCCAAAATAGAAACCAGATGGTGTCTAACAGTTTGCTAGAGAATTCTCCAGATTTGAAAATCATTAGTATTTGGCTCTTCCTGGATAAAAGAATTTAATAATAATTTCCAGCTGATTTTGATAAGGTCTGGCAGTACACCTTGCTGAATACTTATTGCTGGGTATCACAAGTGGAAAGAATGCTATTGCACCGAAGTCCTGCTTGTAGACTTCCCATAGGCTTCTACTTTGCCACTATGCTAGGGTGTATTAGGTGTTAGGGGAGGGGCAATACCTCTGGTGGGGGACATGTCATGCTCCTTCTGGGGTACTTTGTTCACCTTTGGTCTCCACCCTGCACTCAGCTCATCTGTGGCTCCTAGAAGCTGTCAACATGTAACAGCAGCCACACCCCAGGAAATGGCCTTGACTGGCCGGCTAAACCAGATGAGGGTAGCTGATGGATCTTCTGCAGCCAAACTGGTGCCAAATGCATTGCACTGTTTCCTTTGGAGCACATCAGTGAGGCTGAGAGTCTTGTCATCTGGGCAGCCTAAGACCACTATATATACTGCTAGGGCTTGTGTCCCAGAGAGGTCATTTCAGTGATGCTAATGCAGCAGTTTGACTTCACCGCCAGAGGCACACTCCAATGTTTCTCAAGACAGATGGATGCCACTAAAAAAGAGAGAACAAGGTGCTGGACTGGATGGGCCTCTGGCTTAGGGTTACCAGACGTCCCTGTTTCCCGGGGACAGTCCCCGGATTTGCGAATAAGTCCCCGGAATGTCCCCGGATTTCATCTAATGTCCCCGGGAAACACAGCAGTGGCAGTCTCAGCAGCCTGGAGCAGTTGGCTCTGGCTGGCTTCAGAAGCTGCTCAGAAGTCCCATTATGATGGTGGTGCAGGGGCTCTAAGATGCAGCTTCTGGGCTGCCTCCACTTTCCTTGACCCCAGCAACTAAGCTGTGAAGGGAGGCTTCGTTCTGCTTATCAGAGCAGCCTCCCAACTCCTGCAACTCCTGCAACGTTCCTTGAACGACTGCAAGGAATCATAAAACCCACTGACAAATACCCCTTCCTCTTGGTTCATGTGGGAACCAATGACACTGCAAGCAATAGCCTCCAGAAGATCAAAAGAGACTACGAGGCTCTGGGCAGGAAATTGAAGCAATTAAATGCACAAATTGTCATCTCATCTGTCCTCTCAGTTGAACGACGTGGCCCAGGGAGAGAGGGAAAAATAATGGAAGTGAACAGCTGGCTTCGCAAATGGTGTAAACAGGAACGGTTTGGATTCTTAGATCACGGACTGCAGTTTCTTGAAGATGGACTTCTGGCAAGCGATGGGCTGCACCTCACAACGGTTGGGAGGAATGTTTTTGCCAAAAATCTCAGAAACCTCATCAGGAGAGCTTTAAACTGACTAATGTGGGGGAGGGAGACAGTGCTCCTGAAGGTAGGAGTCTATCAATTGATGAAGATGATCATCCAAATGTCATAGACCAAATGGAGCAAACAGCACGCAGACCTAGTGATGGGAGGAAAAAATCATTAAATAAGAGACACGGGGGAATGATTAATGGACTTCAATGTCTGTATACTAATGCGCAAAGCATGGGAAATAAACAAGATGAGCTTGAGCTCTTGGTACAGCAAAATAAATATGACATAGTAGGCATCACTGAAACCTGGTGGGATAAGTCCCACAATTGGAATGTAATAATGGAGGGATACAATCTATTTCAGAGAAACAGACCAGACAAGAAAGGAGGAGGAGTGGCGTTATATGTCAGGGATGTGTATACCTGTGAAGAGATCTAAGATTTAGAACCTCAAAGCCAAAGTGAGAGCATTTGGGTCAAAATTAAGGGAGAGAAGAATAACAGTGACCTCATTGTGGGAGCTTACTATAGATCCCCAAGCCAAACGGAGGACATAGATGATGCCTTCCTGGAAAAGATGGCCAAGCATGCAAAAGGAAGGGAGCTAGTAGTACTGGGGGACTTCAATTACCCGGATATTTGTTGGATGTCAAACTCAGCCAAGAGCATAAGGTCAAACAGATTCCTCACTGGCCTTGCAGACAACTTCATTGTCCAGAAAGTGGAAGAAGCAACAAGAGGAACATTCATTTTAGATCTGGTCCTAACCAATGTTGATGACCTGGTTAGTGGGGTAGAAGTGGAAGGATCATTAGGTGCGAGTGATCATGCTCTTCTGAAGTTTACTATACAGCGGAAAGGAGCAGCCAAGCATACTAGGACTCAATTTCTTGACTTTAAGAAAGCCGACTTCATAAAACTTAGGGAAGTGCTGGGTGAGATCCCATGGACAGTAATACTAAAAGGAAAGGAAGTTCATGATGGCTGGGAGTTTGTTAAGAGGGAGATAGTAAAAGCACAACTTCAGGCAATACCAATGAGACGGAAACATGGAAGGTGCCTAAAGAAGCCAGGGTGGCTATCTAAAGAACTTTTAACTGAGTTAAGATGAAAAAAGGATGTGTACAAAAAATGGAAAAGGGGGGAAACCACCAAAGAGGAATTCAAACAAATAGCCAGCACATGTAGACACAAAGTCAGAAAAGCTAAAGCACAGAATGAACTCAGGCTTGCTAGAGAGGTTAAAAGCAACAAAAAAGGCTTTTATGGGTATGTTCATAGCAAAAGGAAGAACAAAGGAACAGTGGGGTCACTCAGAGGAGAAGATGGTGAAATGCAAACAGGGGACACAGAAAGGGCTGAACTCCTCAATGCCTTCTTTGCCTCAGTCTTCTCCGATAAAGAAAACAATGCCCGACCTGAAGAATTTGGAGCAAATGATTCAGCAGAGGAAACACAGCCCAGAATAACTAAGGAGATAGTACAAGAATACTTGGCTAGTCTAGATGTATTCAAGTCTCCAGGGCCAGATGAACTGCATCCAAGAGTATTAAAAGAACTGGCAGATGTGATCTCAGAACCACTGGCAGTCATCTTTGAGAATTCCTGGAGAACAGGCGAAGTCCCGGCAGACTGGAGGAGGGCAAATGTTGTCCCTATTTTCAAAAAGGGGAAAAGAGAGGACCCAAATAATTACCGCCCAGTCAGTCTGACATCAATACCAGGGAAGATTCTGGAGCAGATCATTAAGCAAACAGTCTGTGAGCACCTAGAAAGGAATGCTGTGATCACCAATAGTCAGCATGGATTTCTGAAAAATAAGTCATGTCAGACTAACCTGATCTCGTTTTTTGACAGAATTACAAGCCCGGTAGATGAAGGGAACGCAGTGGATGTAGCCTACCTTGATTTCAGCAAGGCATTTGACAAGGTGCCCCATGATATTCTTGTAAAGAAAGCTGGTAAAATGCGGTCTTGACTATGCTACCACTCAGTGGATTTGTAACTGGCTGACTGACCGAACCCAAAGGGTGCTCATCAATGGTTCCTCTTCATCCTGGAGAAGAGTGACTAGTGGGGTGCCACAGGGTTCTGTCTTGGGCCCGGTCTTATTCAACATATTTATCAACGACTTGGATGATGGACTCAAGGGCATCCTGATCAAATTTGCAGATGACACCAAACTGGGAGGGGTGGCTAACACCCCAGAGGACAGGATCGCACTTCAAAATGACCTTGACAGATTAGAGAACTGGGCCAAAACAAACAAGATGAATTTTAACAGGGAGAAATGTAAAGTATTGCACTTGGGCAAAAAAAAAATTTAAAAAAATGAGAGGCACAAATACAAGATGGGTGACACCTGGCTTGAGAGCAGTACATGTGAAAAGGATCTAGGAGTCTTGGTTGACCACAAACTTGACATGAGCCGACAGTGTGACGCAGCAGCTAAAAAAGCCAATGCAATTCTGGGCTGCATCAATAGGAGTATAGCATCTAGATCAAGGGAAGTAATAGTGCCACTGTATTCTGCTCTGGTCAGACCTCACCTGGAGTACTGTGTCCAGTTTTGGGCACCACAGTTCAAGAAGGACACTGACAAACTGGAACGTGTCCAGAGGAGGGCAACGAATATGGTCAAAGGCCTGGAAACGATGCCTTATGAGGAACGGCTAAGGGAGCTGGGCATGTTTAGCCTGGAGAAGAGGAGGTTAAGGGGTGATATGATAGCCATGTTCAAATATATAAAAGGATGTCACATAGAGGAGGGAGAAAGGTTGTTTTCTGCTGCTCCAGAGAAGCGGACACAGAGTAATGGATCCAAACTACAAGAAAGAAGATTCCACCTAAACATTAGGAAGAACTTCCTGACAGTAAGAGCTGTTCGACAGTGGAATTTGCTGCCAAGGACTGTGGTGGAGTCTCCTTCTTTGGAGGTCTTTAAGCAGAGGCTTGACAACCATATGTCAGGAGTGCTCTGATGGTGTTTCCTGCTTGGCAGGGGGTTGGACTCGATGGCCCTTGTGGTCTCTTCCAACTCTATGATTCTATGATTCTGTGATTCTATGATTCTATGATTCTATGATCCTACTTGCGTGCAAGCTGGAGCGGGGCGGGGATCTCTCAGCTGTGAAGAGAGGCTTCAAGCTGCCTATCAGAGCTTGCGTGCAAGCAGGAGGGGGCAGGGATCTCTCAGTTAGGCAATGGGAAGCCTCGCTTCCCAGCTGAGGGATCCCTGCCCCCTCCTGCTTGCATGCAAGTAGGAATGGGATTGGGGCTGCTCTGATGGGAAGGGAGGCATCGTGCTGCCTGAGCCTCGCCGCTGCCGCTCTCGGCCCTCCTTCTCCACCTTCCATGCTTGACCCACCGCACACCACTTCCCCACCACCACCACTGAAGAACCCACAACTCGGGGGTTGCCCAGGCCCATGGAGAAAGCAGACAGAAGCCTCGGAGGAAGGGGAAATGTGGCGTTTGAGGTCTCTGCCACTGCCATTGCTGCAGCATCGTCCCGAACATGTATTATTTATTTATTTATTTGTTTATTTAAAGTGTCCCCGGATTCATTGAAAAAAATCTGGTAACCTTACTCTGGCTTGATCCAGCCAGGTTTATCTTACATTCTCTAGCCCATCCGAGTGAGCTTCACTACCATAGGGCAAGCCAGTCATGGGGTGGCATCCAGTGTTGTTGCTCCTTGAGTAGAAGGAGAGCTGTAGTCATGGAATACAAATCTGTCTGTCTAGAGACCTTCCTTTGAAGAGAATTTATAAATGGCCATTTCTCTAGCAAGAATCTTACATGGCAAACTGTTGCCTCCTGTTTAAAGAAAGTTGTACCAGCATTAAAGCAGAGAATTGCAACAACCGTTGTTGTAGGGATGGCACATTAATTCTGAAAAAGAAAGCATTAATTAAAATAAACAAGCTAAAAACATGTTCAGACTGGAATGCTGTGTGATTAGAAAAAGAAATTGAGAATCAGCACTACACAACTGGGCTTCCTACTGCTATAATCCATATGGTCCTTTATCAGGAACATAAAGTGTGCAGCACAGTATCGCAGCAACACGGCAGGAAGATTATAACTGTTGAGTTCCCCACAATTTTACTTTGGTATGTTTCATCCATACTCATATTAATTTTAATTTTAATTAAAGCTGGACGAAGGCCATGGAAAATATTCTCAAACATTTGTTCAGATAAAAAGCACATAGATGCTTTGATGATATTTCCAACTACAAAAGCTACTGCAAATATTCACACCAACAGATGTTTATTCTGGAACAGGACAATATACTGATATGGCCTCACGATTATGTATATTTGGTAAAGAGCTGTTAAAGTATTTTATTTGACCCTAGTGTACAGCAATTCGTACAAAACACCATGACTTGAAGCAATTGTCCAAATACAATAGTACAGGAAGAGGCATATGGTTTGTATGTATAGCATTAAGAAGAAGAGCAGCTAACTTTAATTGTAATTCCTTATGGATGTGTTTGATTTTAGAAGATAAGCTAGAAACCACATTTTCTTCTCTAGCTATGACTTGCTCAGTCATCATTATAATACAGTTAATTACATCCTTACGCATTTTTTAACATATTCTGCTCCTCTGTGGCTGCTGTGCTTTGCTAAGCCATGGTTTAGCAATCTCCAGACAAACCATGAGCTAACCAAGATTTACAGCATGGGTAGGCAAACTAAGGCCCGGGGGCCGGATTCAGCCCAATCGCCTTCTAAATCCGGCCTGCGGATGGTCCGGGAATCAGTGTGTTTTTACATGGGTAGAATGTGTCCTTTTATTTAAAATGCATCTCTGGGTTATTTGTGGGGCATAGGAATTTGTCCGTCCCCCCCCAAAAAAAATAGTCCACCCCCCACAAGGTCTGAGGGACAGTGGACCAGTCCCCTGCTGAAAAAATTTGCTGACCCCTGCTTTACAGCTTTGTTTTGTCTGAGAGAGTTAAACCAGGCATAGGCAAACTCGGCCCTCCAGATATTTTGGGACTACAACTCCCATCATCCCTGACTCCTGGTCCTGTTAGCTAGGGATGATGGGAGTTGTAGTCCCAAAACATCTGGAGGGCCGAGTTTGCCTATGCCTGAGTTAAACCATGAGGCCAGATTTGGACAACCACATAGCACAGCAGCAGTCTCCTCTCTGGGAGCCCACTTGTTTGCTTGTTCATGATAAACCAAGGTTTGGCTGAGCACTACATGTGAACCAGACCATTGGTTGTTACAGCTCATAATAGAGAACCAATACTTAATATAAATATGTATTTTAATTATGGACTTCAGAGACAACCGTTTAACACTACTCTTATTTCCAATTTAAACAAAGTTGATTCTACGGGAATGTTTCTAATACTAATATCCCTGTAAAAAGATGAACTGAAAATTAATCCTAGTCTCTTTACAAAGCACTTGCACGGACACTTGAATATGCCTGGAACAGAAATATAATATGCTTGGCTGCAGGCCAGAGCACAATTATGCATGCTTAAACCTCATGCTCATATAACTATGTAATGAATCGCAGCCTTCGTCAATTATAAATAAAGCCATTTCCCTTTCTAATTATGTTAGGCAGGGATAGACTTCTAACTTTGTCAATTACAGGGGCAGGAATGGTTTCCCTTTTAACTAGATTAGCTAGCAGCAGTCTTCTAAGATTGAGGTCCGTGTATGATGCAAACATTGGAGCCTCCAATATATCAGAATTTGGTTTCGTAAAAAGGCTGTGCTATTATTTCAGTCTCACTTTCAACAAATATATTGTGTCCTGTAACATGTTAAAAGTTGGGCAGAGGGCCTGGCAGACCTTGGGCAAGGGGTGCGTGGGAAACATTGCCTGATCTATAATGTCAAAAGCCTGTAGGGTCTGTTACCCAGGAGAACTCGCTGTGTAGATTTGAACCACCACAGAGCGCATGGGTTCAGGCAACCCTCCCACCTGTACACACGATGAAAGAAATGTAGGAGGAGAGCTGGAGGGTGCATGAACTGGCCCTACCACCTGACAATATGTGCCGCAGCATGTATACTCCTCTGGCCACCCATTTGACTGGCATGACAAAGGAATGTGTGCAGCATAAGAGAGATGCAAATGCATGTTGTACCCAATAGCCCTTCAGTCCACAGCCCTACTGACAGCACAACTTGTGAGCCCTTCCTGGTGAAAAGGATTTCCCTTTCATTGACATCAATAAAAGGAGGGGAATAAAAAATAGCCACCCCCATGTCAACTATACGTGTGTATATATGTAAATATATATCTATATATCTGAATGCATTTTTTGAGGATTTGTAATTGCATAAATACCTATGCCATAAGGTCTGCACTTCTTTTAAACAGGTTCAGGTTCTATGTAAAATTGTGCACTTTATTTAGCATTATAATATAACTACAAGTATTTAACATAAGGGTATATCACCTTACGACCGAGGTTCCAGTAACATCAAGTGAAACCATTTTGTAGTTAATTTCGTGTATTCAGACACCCAAAGAACTAAACTTGATTTATTTTGCTATGTTCTGATGTGGAATACTCTATGAAGAAAAACACCTTGTGAACTTCAATTATAACCACTTTTGGTCATTTATGAGAGGTGAGTTTATATAATTTGTAAGGAGACCTACCGACAGCTATATACACAAAAACATGCCAGTGGATTAATTGAGAGATAGACTGGGTGGTCCATGTCTCCGTTTACAAGAAGAAAACAATCATCAGGAGATGAAGTATCTTCTAATATAAACCTTCCTGCAAAATGCCACAGATCCATGCATTTTCTCTTTCTCTTACCCTGCAAAATTATTAGAATTGAATACAGGCTTGCTTTCCCCAGTAATCTCCATAAGTCCTCAACAAATAAAGGAAGGCAGTCCTTTGATGTGGAAGAAAACAAAACAAAATGAAAAACCTAAACAATCTGAATCCTCAGCCTCCGGATTTTACAAATATGCTCTTTCACAACCAAATTGCCATCAAGCCAGAAGAAATCCATATAATCCAGATTTCAACCATTTCCCGAGCCTTGTGCATCATGTGTTTCACACGTGACATGGAAGGCTTGGTGTTCCTGAATTCACTCCATTATGGTAAGCAAGGCATATTGTTGAACGCTCTGCATTAACTTTACAAAGCACTTACGTTTGCCTCATAATGCATAATTCCACTCATAGCAGCTGAGTTGTTAAATTGCAAAGGATGTTAGAAATTACTCACCAGAGGCAAGCACCACACCCAGCATAACGTGGCAATATCTCTAGGGTACAATTATTTTTTCCTGGCCCGAGGCTGCTAACAATATGTAGAAGAAAGCTTAAAGCAAAGGAACCAAAACAACAGTAGTCATTGTCCTAGAATTGGGACTGTTAGGTTGTGGGTGAACATATCAGACGACACAGCAATTCTTCAGACAGCTCTTGTTTATTCACAGGCCAGAACAGAACTGGGCTGAAGGATTCAGCCAGCCTGCTTATATAGAGCTCAACTACAAAGCAACAGTAACAACTTTCTGTAACTATCCAATCACTGAATGTAACTTTCAATTCCTTCTTTGCATATGTGGACCTGAGTGAAAACTATCTACAGTGTCCCCCTGCTGGCCCAGGGTGAGAACAGTACATAACAGGGACTAATTCAGTTTTGGTGGTCTTCAGCCTAGGCTGTTTGGGGACTTTACTATGCTTTGGTGGTTGTAGTGCCACTGCAACCTATCTTAGGTCAGGTAGCAGCCCAGTAATGGGTAATGGGTGAGACTAGACGATTATGGGAAAATAACTTTGAAGGACATCATTTGCATATATTGGAGTAAAAGACAACATTTTAACATTTCATCAAGTTCTTGGAAAGCTGAGGTAGCCAACCTGTGGTCTCAGCCGAATTCCATGAAGTCCTCTTGGCACAATTTCATGGTGAAGAGGAGGAAAAGGAGATGGCAGAAAGGGAGAGAGGAAGTGAATAAAGAGATAGAAAAGGGCCCATTTCTCTTAACTCCCTCCCAAGTTTTGTTGGCAGCCCTGCTCATTTGACTCCAGCCCTGCTCACTGTAGGTAACTTGCCCCTGTCAAATTACTCCTGAGGGATAGTGTTCCTCAACAACAACAAAAAGATTGTCCACCTCTGCACATATTAACCATAGTTTGAAACTTTTTGCTAGTATGGGTCAGAAGTGTTCTAAGCACTTGTAATTAATTCTCTCCTAAAGTGCCAAGTACCAGCATGTCCTCACAACTCATTTCCTTTGTTAACTGGCACCAAACTGCTAATGATGATTTATTTCACACAGTACCAAAGTAACACTTTTGAAGAGCACATCATACTTCCTTAACCTTCTATTTCAGAATAATAAAAATGAACACCGTGGATTTCCTTTCTACTTCCTCAGCTTTAGAAGCATTCAATGCATCTCATCCTAAGCACTTGTTTACTGGTTCAGAAAATCTTGTGAGTAGCCCATTAGTGCCATAGCTCTAGTCAAAGCAGAATGCAAGTCCAACTCACATTGAAATTGGTAATTGGTTTAATGATGGCTAAAATAGAATAAAATATAGACAGGCAGACAAAAATATTGCTCCAGAAAGCATAAACTCATCATTCTTGTTATCTTAGGCCTTAAATAGAGGACAAAGTACTACCAATGGTGGTAATGAATAGTAGCAATGCTATTCTAAAAATCTCCTCCAGTAAGTCCTTAAAAGAGATCCTACTGCCTTCAGATGGCAGGCTACCGAAGAGTTTTTTTATGTGGGGGCACCCATTTGTGAACTTCCTTCCCATGGCAAATTTGCTTGGTGCTATCATTTTGGGCGCCAAGTGAAACCTGATCTGTTCACCTGTTTGTTTTAACAGATTTACTAATTTGGATTTACATGATTTGAACAGATCTAATATAAAGAGTAGAATTTCTGATTAATGTACTGCATGCAAAGAGCAAACTTCTCTTTTCTCCCCAAAAGAAATGCAGCCACCCTCAATATTCTCTGCTGAATGACAGGTCCGAATCCTTGCTTATTAAAGCAGCATCGAATTTATGGGGTTGAGCTTATATAACTCTGCAGCTGCAGGGTAATCACTTCAGCTGTCTGTAGTTTCTGGCAAGTAGTTTCTGGCAAGAGAGGGGGCGAACCTCAAAGGTATCCAAAGAATTGTTCTGTATATTAATCAAAAGAAACTAGAAGGTGGCGCTGTGGGTTAAAGCCTCAGCGCCTAGGACTTGCCGATCGAAAGGTCGGCGGTTCGAATCCCTGCGGCGGGGTGCGCTCCCGCTGCTCGGTCCCAGCGCCTGCCAACCTAGCAGTTCGAAAGCACCTCCGGGTGCAAGTAGATAAATAGGGACCGCTTACCAGCGGGAAGGTAAACGGCGTTTCCGTGTGCGGCTCTGGCTCGCCAGAGCAGCGATGTCACGCTGGCCACGTGACCCGGAAGTGTCTCCGGACAGCGCTGGCCCCTGGCCTCTTAAGTGAGATGGGCGCACAACCCCAGAGTCTGTCAAGACTGGCCCGTATGGGCAGGGGTACCTTTACCTTTACCTTTTATGACCATTTTTGGAGAAACAGAAGGAAAGGTATGGATAAGAACCTAAGTCTACAATCCTAGGTATATTGATCTGGGAGGAGACTCACAGTACAACATACTCTGTGTAAATATGAACAAAGCTCCACCCCAATGATAAATTTCAGCCTAAAGTCCTAAGAACTCTTTCGAGTATGGCCCATTTGACTCTGTGGGACTTACTTAGGAGCAAGCATATCTGATTTGCTAGTCACTCTGTTCTGTATTTTGTCCATCAAAAATATATTCTTTGAGATGGGGTAACCAAAACTGTGTACATTATTATCCTATACACCAAATCGTAGAATCACAGAATTGTGGAGTTGGAAGGTGATTCCAAGGGTTATCCCAACTCCCTGCAATGCAGGAATCACAGCTAAAGAATTCCTGACAGATGGCCATCCAACCGCTACTTTAAAACGTCCAATGAAGTAGAGCCTACCACCTTTCTACGTAGGTAGTCTGTTCCACAGTTGAAAAGCTCTTACCATCAGAAAGTTCTTCCTAGTATTTGGTCGGAATCTGCTTTCTTGCAATTTGAATCAATTGGCTTGGGTCCTACCCTCTGGAGCAGCAGAAAACAAGCTCACCCCATCGTCCATGTGACAGCCCTTCAACCATTTGAAGATGGCTATTATTATTCTCTTCTCCAGACAAAACATACCCAGCTCCATTAATCATTTATCATAAGGCTTGGTTTCCACCCCATTTATCATCTTGGTCACCCTCCGCACACATCCCAACTTCTCAATATCCTTCTCGGCAGTGGCGCCCTCTCTGTAGAGTGCCCTCCAATCAGATGTCAGGGAGATAAAGAATTACACAACTATTAGAAAACATCTGAAGGCAGCACAGTTCAGGGAAGTTTTTAATGCCTGACATTTTATTATTTTTTATATTTTGCTGGAAGCTGCCCAGAGTGGCTGCTCTATGTAGAGTCTGGCCAAGGCAGAATACAATGGTACTATTACTTCCCTTGACACTATATTTGGAGATTTTTTTAGGGGGAAGGGTTGTATTCAGTTCACATTTAAGCTGAATTCATACTTTCTGGAGCAAGATGAGAACCAAATAAATCCAAATTTTGCAGTGCATTAATGAACGTATTAGTGAAATTATCATACAAAGTGCATTTGTATGCTAGGATAAATTGCTAGCAACAAATGTGTTTAAGAGAAATTCACACTAAAATGCTGAATAATTTTTATGAGGATTAAAAAATAACAATTCACAAGCTGCTGCAGAAATTTGGAGAACTGAATTTGAGGCTGGAAAAATGAAAAACAGAACTGAAATGAACGTTGCCTTCCATCCTTAGTGATGACTGGGGAGCTTTTAGTATGGGTTTCTTTTTCTCAGGAATTCAGGTGAGTGGAGGGGTGGTGGCAGACATAAGCTGGGATATAGCCAGCTGGCCGTGTCCTTAAGGCAGCCTGGGCATATTCATATCCTCTACATTAGATGTCAGAAAAGCCTGCCTCAGTTGGCAGATCTTCATGCACATGGGTGGAAAGTGAGACCAACGTGAGCAGGGAGGTGAGATAGCAGGCTGTGAAAAGTTTTCTGGGTTGGTTGAAGTTCTGAGCAACAGCTCAAAAGTTCTTAAAGTTCTTCTGCCCCCTTAAAGCTTCTGGAAACAATTGCTGGCAAAATGATATGGTGTGCATGCATTGTAAATTATGAAATGAAAACTTGTCAGGACTTTAATGTTTGTAGAGGGAGCCACCTAATGGATACATCCTATGCAACCCCATGCGTATATACACATATATGTATTACAAAGCTCCCTTGCAACCCTACACGTCTAGTAACCCCCACACTAGCAACCCCACTCTGTAAGCAACAAACAGGCACCAATCAACTATACAAATTACTTACACCTTATGTACTCAGGCAACAGAGCTACTTGATGCAGGTAACACAGGTGAATGTACATGGGCAGATCCTTGGTCTATCTAGCCAAAAACTGTACTGCTTATGTTCTCTGGCATCAGCTATCAAACTTTTTTTAGGAAGAAATATTTCTCGGTTCTGCCATCAGAGAACAACTGGAGATGGTGATGAGTATTATGATTATCTGTTTTTCACCAGCAGGTCCCAGCCAGAGTGGGTTACAATGAGTTAAAAACTGGGATTGAATAGAAGAACTTGCACATGCAACGCATCTGTTCCAGCTTTGCCTTCAAATATTTGGCTATCTGCTGTCTAGCTGGTGCACATGTTTGCTTGTTAACCCCCCCCCCCCCCCCCGAGAACTCCTTACCTGCTCATGGAGAAGGCAACCATGTACTTGTTTTAATGCGGGTCTTCCATGATTAGTTTTCGATCAGCTGCCCTAGATTTTAAAATATGCAAGGCAAAAAGAAATGTATTGCTTCAAGTTTACTTAGGATGAGTTTAAAAATGCCCTGACTCAAGATTCTCTGATGCTATTGTTTTTAATTTTAAATATTTAGGTAAAGGTAAAGGTAAAGGGACCCCTGACCATTAGGTCCAGTCACGACCGACTCTGGGGTTGCGGCGCTCATCTCGCTTTATTGGCCGAGGGAGCCGGCGTATAGCTTCCGGGTCATGTGGCCAGCATGACTAAGCCGCTTCTGGCGAACCAGAGCAGCACACGGAAACGCCGTTTAACTTCCCGCCGGAGCGGTACTTATTTATCTACTTGCACTTTGATGTGCTTTTGAACTGCTAGGTGGGCAGGAGTTTAAATATTTAGTATTTGTCATTTCTGTCTCTTTTTGGCATTTACACCAAATCCTGATGGCTTTCAAACTATGGGAGATTTTGTAATTGTTTTACAGTGATTACGCCTTGCCAATGCATTAATATATATTATATTCAAAACCATATTTTAATGTGAATTATATATGTTCACAAACATTAGCCAGATACTATTGCCTGTTTAGCTCTCCGGTGAGAATCAATACCTAAACTCTTGTCCTACAAAACAAAGGATATGAGATTACTTGCACAGCATGGAAGAATAACTTAAGATGAAGGAAACACTTCAGACTGAAACTATTATTTTTCATAACATAGCACGTGTATTGTTGCCAAAAAAAAATTGCTCAGTGAATATCACAGATTTGTTGGAAGGAGCAGAAATATATACACAGCTGTGCAAATGACCCTGATACCTGCATTGACTATAACGTCAATATTTGTAATATAATATTTATATTATGATTACATGTCTTTATGGATAAAGTTACTTTATGGCAGAGCTCTTACACCAGATATGTTTATACAAATTTACATCAATTAATCAAAGAGACCGGGAAAATGTAATCAAATCAAATCCTACTTAAAGCAAAATTGTTAGGGAAATTCTCTCAGCTCCCAACAAAACCCCACGATAGTTTGCTAACTGCTATCACAGCTCACCCTGCTTCAAAATTATCCAAGATGTGAGTTTTGAAGATGAATACTGCAGACATAACTAAAGCCATACTCCAACACAAGAGTTAAGTATATTTAAGTCAATTGATTTTAATGGACTTAAGCATACTTAATTCTACCACTTGATTACAGTATATTTTATGAGACTTACTGCACAAGCATTTAATCTCATCGCATGAAGCTACTATGGTCACATTTATGGAGATCCAAATTTTCCTTAGTTACATATACTGTGAGAGGAGACATTGCAGAGAGCAACTGGATTTAATTTGCACCTGAAAAGTGAGATATTGAACTTCATTAACATTTTGAGGTAGAAACAATGCTTGGCAAACACATCTGTAAGTGTTAAGAAAATAAAGGTGGAACACCCGCAAGTCAACCTTTCTTAAAGCTAATTTAAAAGGTGTGGCCATGATTAAAATACATTCCTAGGAAGAAGCTTATAGCACAAGCAAGAGAGATCTAACCATTATCAATGCTGAATGCTCCCAGCAGTTACCATAATGAGATGGGGATAATTTTTTAATTTTTTTTTAAAAAAATTTGGTCATTTGTTAAGTCACTGGGATGACTTGCAGGTGGTTTTGATAGAAAATCCACTGGTTATGACAAAGTTTGCCCAATTATATGTTCATGTTCATAATTACTTGTTTTTTTTTTAAATGTTTGACACAGTTCAAGTTCTCCATAATGTACAGCATGTACAGGATTCTGATTGCTGTTCATTGCATCAAGGATCTTGTGATTTTAAAGTTCAGTTGCCTATTTGGAATGATGCTGCACTGCATCACAGCTTTTCTGCCCATAAAGCTGCATCAGCAATGAATCATTATCACATTTGTTTATTTGGCTGAGATATAAGAAGAGTTATTATGAGATTACATAATGTGGTCTAACATAATAGGATAAAAATACCCTTTAGCCAATATGAATATGTGAGAGCACCAGTCTGGTCCACTGAATGGAGTTGGCATGTTGTCCTAGCCTTCACCATGGCCAGCCATCCAGCAGTCCATCAGTCTACAGAAAACACATAAAGGTAAAGGTTAAGGGACCCCTGACCATTAGGTGCAGTCGTGGCCAACTCTGGGGTTGCGGCGCTCATCTCGCTTTATTGGCCGAGGGAGCCAACGTGCAGCTTCCGGGTCAAGTGGCCACCATGACTAAGCTGCTTCTGGTGAACCAGAGCAGCGCACGGAAACACCGTTTACCTTCCCGCCGGAGTGGTACCTATTTATCTACTTGCACTTGGACGTGCTTTTGAACTGCTAGGTTGGCAGGAGCAGGGACCGAGCAATAGGAGCTCACCCCGTCGCGGGGATTCGAACCGCCGACCTTCTGATCGGCAAGTCCTAGGCTCTGTGGTTTAACCCACAGCGTCACCTGTGTCTCTCTCAATATCCCATTACACACACACACACATATATAAAACGACCGTCAATCAATAAACATAGCTGTCAACTTTCCCTTTTTTTTTGCGGGAAATTCCCTTATTCCAGCGCCGTTTCCCACTGCTTCCCTCTGCTATCCCAGATTGTTAGATATCCCGTAGACTGTCCCCAGGACAGGTGAGGCTGCTGATCCCTTATTTTCAAATCTGAAAGTTGACAGCTATGTCAATAACAATAAATTGGGCCTCAAGTGTTAAAATAATCATCACTGCTGTTTTCTCCAATGAAATGAGATATTCCACTTCCAAGTCCAATAACTTAGTTCCCCAGAATGCTGTCCTGGCAGGAGCCACACCACAATTTTCAAATCACAATTTGGGCGCCACATCATTGAACCCTTCTCTCCGACTCACCTCCCTCCCTCCCTGGGATGTTGCCTGGTGGATGACCATGAGGAGGACAGCTCCCTATTTTAATAATCACCTGCCCGCCCGGCAACTCTCCGAGAGTTGCGAATAGACATCCATGGAAAACGCTCTCATTTTACAAGCCCCCTTCTCTGCTGCCGCAAAGACAGCAGCAAAACTCAGGAATTTTCTTTATTCTTATAATTCAGCTCTTCTTTCGTGTAAACAGTAGTGGGGGGCTTTTTGGGGGGTATTTTTAACATGCATAAACGGAACATATCTATACTAGACTACATTACAAGGCTGTTGTAAAACATGTGTCATTCACCGCCCCTCGCCCCACTCTCGCAAGGCATCAGCATGAACATTTAAAAAAGGGTTTAAAACTGAAGATCATTTTTTCAACACGAAATAAGACACGAAGGAGAGGGAACTGTATTTTCCACTGGTTTTTTTCTTCTTCTGAGCGCTGCTGCTTTATGACAGCTACCCTAAAACCCTGGAATTCTCCGCGTATTTCCTTTTATGGGCAGCTCTCACTGCTCTCCACAGGATGGAACCTATGTTTAAAAATGAACCCGGAAGTTCGCACAATGAGATGGGTTCCTAAATTTTCTTAGCTCTATATGCTAGGGTTACCGTATATCTCTTGAGGACGAGAACCATAGAGATAGATGCTAGAGCGGATTAAACCATGCCATTTAAGGGCAGCGCCTCGACGCGCCTGTGCGCGAGATGCGAAACGCTTCCTTCCGGAAGGGGTACGCATGCGTAGTGGATCGAAACGGGACACAGGTGGCGAGGAAACATGGCGGAGCCTGAGTGAGTTTTCGAGGGGGAAAGTAGATCGGGAGAGAATCCGTGTCCATCCTCGGGGAGGGCTTGGGCTTCTGCTTTGTTTGTTGGATGGAGGCATAGTCAGAGGCCTGTAAGAACAATAGATACGGGTCACAGTGCTTTGTACCGGATCGGTGGAGGGAGATCGTACAATATGGAAAACGACCGCTTCTAGGCGTCTGTGTGTATGTTTACTAGAACGAATAAGTCCTTGAATAGGACCCATTTGTGCAATGCATTATGTATATGAATGTGTGAAAATCGCTTTCCATTAGGCCTGTTTTTGTGTTCTCTCTGACCTGTTCAAACTCTTGTGTTTTAGGCCACCAAAGAAGATTCCCCGGGTGCCAGAAAATCTACTAAAAAAAAGAAAGGCATATCAAGCAATCAAAGCCACCCAAGCAAAGCAGGCGCTGTTGGACAAAAGAAAGGTAGGGGAGGCATATTGTAGGTCAGGACACTGTATGTTCACCTGATCAGCTCAGGCAGGCATTGCCTTGATCAGGCCAGCTGTAATACATGTTAGATAAATGATGCATGTACAGTGGACACTCGGGTTGCGAACGTGATCCGTGCGGGAGGAATGTTCACAACCCGCAGCACCCGCAACCCACAGCACCACATCTGCACACATGTGGGTTGTGATTCGGTGCTTCTGCGCATGCACAAAACGCGATTTAGTGCTTTTGCACAAGCGCTGAAACCCGGAAGTAACCTATTCTGGTACTTCCGGGTTTCAGTGCGTCCGTATCCCGAAAACGTGCAACCTAAAGCGTCTGTAACCGTGACTGTAATGTGAAATCAGGTTTCAGAAAAGAGAAGTGGTAGAAATCAAGGGTGTATATCCTTTTGCTTTAGAAGGATGTATTCTTGCTTACTTGGATTTGTAGGAAGTATTCTCACCCTTTTCACCTGTCCAGTATTGTAAGAATAGGTACTCCCTCACAACTTTTTCTTAGAATGACTTTTTCGGTCCTTCCTTTATCAAGCCTTTTTCTTGAAGTTCCTCTGTATGACTCTGTAACCAAGACTTGCTTGAACCCTTTTGTGACTGAATCAAACTAGGATGCTATTTTTGATAGAAAGTTCCAAATTCTTATCACATCCCATCTACTTTTCCGTGGTAACTTGCCTGCCCCAATTGTAGATTAAGCTCCTTAAACTGAAATCCAGCCCTTTTTCTAAAAGGAAAAGGAAGTAACCACATAAGTATTTCAGTTCAGAGAGCAGAAATAAGGTTAGGTTAAATTAAGATGATCTGTTGCTATATTGTTTCCAACAAACTTTGTGGTTAAACATTGCCCTGTAACTTATTGTATTGATACGTATTGAAAATGCTCAGTTTTTCAATAAATTATTTGACCTTTACATTATCAGTCATTCAGGTGTGCTTGCTCCCATATTCTTATGCTGTCATCCAGGAAGGGAGTAAGTGTTTTTTTCCACTTATAACAGTAGGCCACATGTTAGCCAGGTATATTATGTGTTTTGCGGCTGCTAATAAAACACGTTATGAATAGATTATCGGAAGTTCATATTCTGTTATTACTTTTTTTCATTTATAACAGTTTCCCTGTATTTTAGAGCATAACCCCAAAGATACAAAACTGTGATACTCTTGAGTGCTGTACAACAGCTGGCATGTCATTGTACTGAACATTTTGTACTGAAAAAACATGCTGAGCATGTTGACCGTTATGTACTAAACTGAGTAGCATACAAATAATGACTTAAAATAAAGGCATGTCTTTTAAAATTTAATTTCCTTATTGTAGCATCAGAAAGGAAAACAAATCAGATTCAAACGTCTTGAGACATTTTTGCGGGATTCTCATCGGAAACACAGAGATGATGTCCGTCTGAGGCGCATGGAACATAAGCCCCGGCTGCTGCTAATGCCTGAGGGACACAAACTGGCTTTCGCAGTACGGATTGCAGAGTAAGCATCTGTTTGTCATCTGTAACTTAGTTTTACAGCAATCTGCAGGTTTTCACTGCTTTGCTCATTCTAGTTTTCCAATTTGCGCAGATTATGTGGATTGCTGTTTTAAAAAAATAATTACCATCCATGGACACGTTTGCAGAACAGTGAATTGGTGTACAGTACTGTATTGATGAATTATGACAGAACAAAAAACCTTCTTGAACTGAACACTGAATAAAAGCAGTAAGACCAAACCTTGGCTTCCTGTTTTTGGTTTGTTTGCGTGAAGCAAACCATGAGCATTGGTTTGGACATTATGCTAAGCCCAAGGGTAGGGAATTTGATCCAATGATGTGACGGGTTCCTGATGTCCCCCCCACCCCACCCATAGTGCACTTCAAAATTTAGGCAGGGGCACCCATTGGACACCATTATGACACTAGGTAAAGCTTTTTCCTTTACAGAATGGCTTGATTTCAAAGGACCTTTGGGCAACAAAGCACTTCTTGCTTTGTCAATTGGGGCTTGGACTTACTGTCAAATCCGGTTTGCAGAGAAACAGGCCACTTATGGTCCCTTTACAGCTATGATTTTACCCACCCCACAACTGATGTCAAAGAAGTAGCTCTGGCTAGAGAAAAACAGCCTTCTGGGCCAAATGTGACCTGTGGGCTGGAGGTTCCCTATGCCTCCGCTAAGCCAGGGCTCATAGTTTGTTGCTTCCTGCTAAAGGGAGAAATGAAACATCAGGCTGTAGCTTTAGGACACAAGTTTCAAGAAAATGTAAAAAGGTGATTGTTGATGCATATCTATATTTGTTTTTGCTTACTATGGAGCTTTCTGTCCAAGGGGAGAATTTGGCTGATTTCTCCTACTTTGCTTTAGAATTAAAGGTGTGAGCCTACGCGTGCGGCATGTCATACATAGGCTACGGTTGAGAAAGATTTACAGTGGCACGTTTGTTAAATTGTCGCCAACATCTCTGAAAATGCTGCGAACTGTGGAGCCTTATGTGGCATGGGGGTTAGTACAACTTTTATTTTTGTGTGTGGGAGGGATGGTTAAAGGCAATGAAATGAATATAAAAGGTATCATAACTTTGAAAAAGTTAAGTAGATTTCTTTTTTGCATGCTAATGTCAGGAAAGAATAACTGGCAACCACAAACTGCTCTCTATCTATTTTTCTGTGACCTTTTTGAGGATAGGGGTGGGATCTCTCAATGTGTGTGTGTGTGTGTGTGTTACTGCTGTCTTTGGAAATGGTACAATCATCCAGGGCCTATTAGCCTGACTTGAAATATAGCTATATATACATTTAATATATTTAGTGTGGGTCTTTTTATCTGTTGACATCAATAGACGTTTTGCATGAAGGTGCGTTAACAGCATAATATACATTTGTGCAGGGGGTTAATCATGTGACACAGGTTGGGCTCAGATCAGGTGGCGTTTGCAGTCTGCTTCAAAGAAGATTTTGTGCATTTGTCTTCTGAAAACAATTTAGGCATGAATCTGCTGCAATAATCCACTTCGTAACTGAACTATAAAATAGGCTGTTAATGCAATAACAAAACTTTGATTATAAAAATACATGCCACAGTGCATTCTGTCTAGGAGCAGTAGTTTGCACAAATCTTGACTAGTTCTATACCTTGAGTCCCATTGAGAAGAGGTATGTTCTAAGGATGGTGGGAGTATTAAAAACAAGTAGGAAACTGTTACATACTGTGCTTTAAAATGACTAGTGTTGTGGCCATTCTATAGGAGCTAAATAGCAGTTACTTACCAAATAAGTTGCCATTTTGGAAGGATCTTGTAGTTTTTGAAAAATTCTCCAGCAGCATCACCACTAATTTTGTTTACACAGTTATCCAAACCTGAAATCTATTCGAGAGTTGATCCTGAAACGAGGCCATGCAAAGGTCAATAAGAAAAAGCTTGCTTTGACAGACAACATTCTGATAGAGGAGCATTTGGGTAAGAGATTTAATGTAGGGGAGGACACTAAGCTTTGGGGCAGCATGTGCTTTATTGTGATCTAGGAAAAGGGTAGTGAAATGACCAAAGAAATTGGATGCTACTGTGTTTCTAAAATCATTTCTCCCTCTTAGGAAACTCTGGTATTATTTGTTTGGAAGATCTTATTCATGAAATTTACTCAGCTGGGAAACATTTTCATGAAGTCAACAACTTCTTGTGGCCATTCCACCTGTCAGTAGCTCGCCATGCCGCCCGCAATAAAGCGGGGTTCCACAAAGAGATTGGTGATACTGGATTTCGAGGTAGTGGAATCAACAAACTCATCCGTCATTTGAACTAGGCTCAGGTGGGTGCTCTTAACACTTGCTTTTATGGATTTCAATTACTGCTTAGTTATATGTTAAAAATGGTCTTGGAGTTCCTTACGAAGAATGGCCATAGTTCAGAAAAGTGGACCACATCTCAAATTATTCATCCTGCTGTTGGATTGTGAAATTATAGGAAGATAAGGAAGCCAAAACCATCAAGTTTCAATCTCGGGGTATAAAACCAGAAGATGGGAGTGATCTGAAGTTTGACTCCTCAGCATCTTAAATTTGCAAGATTGAGTAGCAGAGATGGAAAATACTTTTTCTTGGACCTCCTGTAGAGTAGGTGGTACAGAGATGGATGAGCTGATGGTCAGGGCCAGAATGAGACAAGTTCATGTGACTTCATATTCAGTTGTCCTCATGTTTGGCAGCATCTGGTAGATTCCAGTAAGTTGTATGCAAAAAACAGAGCAGGACTAAAAGTTTACTCTGCATTGGATCATACTTTATAAAAATTCACATGGTTTGTGTATATTAGGTCATATGCTTCAGAGAAAGGTGGAGAAAATTCTCGTCAGTAGTAATAGTAATAGTAGTTTAGGTTCTTACATACTATGAAAGCATAACTGGCAATTCTTAAACCCAATTCATTTAAAGAGCAGTTAATTCCAAGCACCATCTTAAGTTCTCAGTGTTTTGAGGTGGTTTTTTTAAACTGTTCAGGATTCCATCTCCAGATACACTGCATGTTTGTGTGCTAGACAGTAATGAGTTTAACTCTCAACAGCAACTTCATTGTATACTTTTTTCCAGCTTAGTCATAAAAATAACATTTGCTCTTAATATTTTTCCAACAGCTTTCTTCAGTAGGCACTAAACATAATTATAGTGATTTCTTTTTACTTTTTCTAACAGGTTATGAACGCTGTTAAGGATGTTCTGGAAGATATTTATTTGTACTCCATGATGTACATTGGCTCTTCAGAGACTCCCGAGTCTGCAACATGACATTACTTCTGTTCCTTTCTCTCTGTGTGATGGTGAAACTACACTTCCATAGTTGAGTTGAAAGAGACCTAAGATGTGATTTAAATGTTATCCTGCACATAGAATAGAATGGAAAAAGAATGGAAGAAGAATGGAAAAAGAATGGAAGAACTCCTAAAATTCCACTTGCACAGCCCTCTGAAATTAATATATTGCTTACAAAGACAGCGGGGATGTTTTGAAACCCAGCACTGCTTTTTGCATGGAGTTTCATTTTGAATACAAAAGTGGGAAAACTTGGCATTTTTAAGATGCACACCTGCAGTAGGAAACCTAATATGATCTAAACCTGGTGATCATCTTCTGCAGGAATATCCTGAACATGTCAGGATCCTCTTCCCAGATTGCTTGAATTGGCTGGCAAGTAGTTGATGCCTTAAATTCTCCTGTCAAACCCTTTGGTCAGCCCATGTCTAAAATAGCCACTTTGAACGTAGTTCTCAAACTTCTTTTGTATATAAAGTCTCGAATAAAAAGATTTATTAAATTTTTGCTTTGTGCGGCTTGCTTATATACCGGACAAATGCAAGAACTATTAGCTTTTGAAGCTTAAAAGCTATTGACTGAAAAGATGAGCAGTTGTTCCTGTTGGAAGTATTTGGAGCTGGCTTCTGAGAGAATTCCCCCCTCTTCCCATTGATGGGCACATTTTCTTCAGGGTATTAAGGGTTACAGCAAAAGGTGAGCCATGCCCACCCCAGTTCATACACTTCTCACCATGACAACTACAGTGGTGCCCCGCAAGACGAACGTCTCGCAAGACGGAAAACCCGCTAGACGAAAGGGTTTTCCGTTTTGGAGGCGCTTCGCAAAACGAATTTCCCTATGGGCTTGCTTCGCAAGACGAAATGTCTTGCGCGTTCCTGCGGGGTTTTCCCCCTTTTCCTAAGCCGCTTATCAGCTGATCCGCTAATAGCGCTAATCCGCTAAACTGTCAATGGGCTTGCTTCACAAGACGAAAAAACCGCTATACGAAGAGCCTCACGGAACAGATTAATTTCGTCTTGCGAGGCACCACTGTATCTCCCCTTGTCCACCCTCCTGGCATAAATAAACTTGGAAAAAAGACAATTTTTTCATTAGCCATTAGTAGAGCTGCAGAGGGAAACATTAAGCTAGAGACAATTTGTCAGGATGGCAGTACAGTCGTACCTTGGTTGTCGAATACCTTGTGAGGCGAAAGTTTTGGCTTCCGAATGCCGCAAACCTGGGAGTGCTCCGGTTTGCAAACATTCTTTGGAATGCGAATGTCTGATGCTGCTTCCGATTGAGTGCAGGAAGCTCTTGCAGCCAATCAGAAGCCACGCCTTCGTTTTCGAAAGTTGAACGGATTCAGTTCGAGAACCAAGGTATTGCTGTGTATATATAGATGCCAATATTCTAGTGAAAACGCTCCACAGCAATTAAAATCAGTAGGAAAAACTTCTATTGGTGCCAATCCTAGGTGTCTTAAGCCTAACAGCTATGTGCAGGGCTGTGAGCCAGATCAAGCTGATGTTTCCAGTCCCTAAGGTCTTGTAATATTTTGCTAACTTTAGCCACAACCACAACAAAGACAAAATTAAGTAGTTTATTGGCAGTAGACTCACATTTAAGTAAATATAGGCAGTTATGCAGGACACTTATGATACAAAGACCAGTTAAAGTTTTACTTTATTTTTTTATCCTACAAAATACAATTAAAAACATTCAGTCCACACTCCTGTAATAACCAGAAT
Source organism: Podarcis cretensis (assembly GCF_951804945.1). NCBI lineage: Eukaryota > Metazoa > Chordata > Lepidosauria > Squamata > Lacertidae > Podarcis > Podarcis cretensis. Next base: position 29,493,840 of record NC_137178.1, read on the forward strand.
GAGGAAATTCAGTCGCATATCAAAGAACAGGATTTCAGTGTTCATTCTTAGAAATACATCCACAGTATATTCAAGCTATGTACAAAGTATGTTTTCCCTGTTAGTTTTACTGGAATGCAAAGGATCTATGCAGAATGTAATTACTATTTGCTAAAGAAGTTGAGAGGAAGCTTATGTACAGTCTTATTTGCACGGTCAGGGGAAGCTGTCCTTTTTGTAGGCCACCATACTGTTGACTTTGTGTATTGTAGTTGTGAAGGAACGAAGACGAACTTCTTCAGAGTTAGCAATGAACTGTGGACCAGACTCTTCCCATTTTTCTGGAACAGCTAAGTCTTTGTCTGTGAAAATCAGCAAGTCAAATGCACCTGCAAGGAAAAACCCAGTGTTACTAGATTTATATTGCGTGCCTATATTCTAAATTCATTTTTAAGGGTAGAATAAAATTATATGCTTGTATTTAAAATTCAACCACATTCATACTTTTTCTGTATTAATGCTGCAACAATACATTAATTGAATGAAATTAGGACTGGATCATTCATTCATATCCATCACTTGATGGCTAACTGAAATAGGATTATCAGAACTGCAGTTTACTGAACGAGTGCTCACCAGATTTAGGGTCATTGTCATACCACTATGCCTCCAAACAATTTTACTGATGCAGCTCATTACACTTATAGCCTTCCTCCCTATGAAAGACCCCCTCTATGTTATGTCAAATTAAATGTGAATCACTTTCATTGAACTTTGACAGCATTTCCTGCAAACAGCAGCAGCACCAGTGTCAGAAGTCTGCTTGTTTGAATTGCTGTGAAGTGCGAGTAAGCGGGGCAGGATGAGGGTGATAAACCTCTTCCCTTCCACCCTATAATTGTTCCTGCTATCCCACCCTATTTTCTTTCCAACAGGTGTTACACCTGATCTCAGAGCACCACTGAGAAAAGGCTGGGGAGAGCATGGGCAGGGAAAGGATACAGCACCATCCAGTTTGAAGACACTATTTTGGAGCTGTTCAGCCCACTCAGATTTTATAAAATAATATGGCATCATCTGAAAATGAACTCATTGTTCACCTTATTCCAGATAAATTGTTCACATTCCTTAAACGCTTGGCAATGTACTTCTTTACAGAAATTAGGTTGTACTCATTTCCTTGCTCTGTAGCCTATACTACGAATAAGCCCCCAAATAGATTTGCTGCATTCTGTCAAGAGCATCAAGTGACAAGATACTTACATGTTGTTTCTAGTAAAGGAAGGAAAGTTACTGTGGCTGTTATCTGTCTGATAACAGATTTTATTTCATCCTGTATAGCTTTCTGTGATTTCTCTCTCGGTGCACTAAAATAGCAATCAAAAGCTGTCATTAAACAAGTCTGACATCATAAATTAACAAAGCTATTCGTATTTTACATGGTAAATATCCACTGGTCCAACTTATATGCCATGTTTGGTGTGGTTGCTTTGCAGGTTTCCATTGCCTATGCCAGGGAGGAAGAACCATTGGCTTACAGGCCAAGTTAGGCCTGGCAGGCCCTAAACCTACTCCACACCTGATGTAATATGCAACATTAGAGGTGGGACAGGAACAATTTTTTTTTTTTCCCCAAATACATTTTTATTGAGGTTATACACATAACAAACATACAAACAGATACAAAAGAAAAAAATATAACAAAAAAAAAAAAACAAAAAAGCGTCAGGATATACAAGCCATCTTTTTCCTCTCTCTAACTATACAAAGATAGATTAATCTGGCTGTTTCACAAAACAGTAAACGATTTAAAAAAAAAAAAAAAAACACACGCAAAAACCACCTCCTGGACTTCCTTCCATCCTTTTGGTAAGTATCAAATATCTGCTTCCATTACGTATTTGATTTTTAATCTATGGGCCTAAATTCACACGCTGGTAGTATTGTTCTGACCCCGCCAATCACATTAAGCATTTATTCCAATATAGTTCCAGTATTTACTCCAATTATTCAGAGATTTCTGTTCATCGTGGTCTCTTAATTTACCTGTTAATTTATCAAGCTCAGCATAATTTATCATTTTAATTTGCCAATCATTTATATTGGGGATAGTTTCCACTTTCCAATATTGTGCCAATAAAATTCTCGCTGCTGTGGTGGCATAGAGGAATATCGTTCTATCTTCTTTCTTAATATCTTTACCCGTCATTCCCAGCAAAAAGGCTTCGGGTCTTTTGGGAAAAGTGTATTTAAATATTCTTTTAAGCTCATTGTAAACCGATTCCCAAAAGCCTTTCACCTTTTTGCATGTCCACCATAGATGATATAGGTCACCCTCCACCTCCCCACATTTCCAGCATTTCTTATCTTTTAGTCTATACATTTTGGCCAACTTCACAGGGGTGTGGTACCACCTATATAGCATCTTCCAAACATTTTCTCTCAGAGACATACATGCTGTAAACTTTATATTACAATTCCACACTTCCAGCCACCTTTCAAAATCGATATTATAACCAAAGTCAATTGCCCATTTAATCATTGCCTCCTTCACCTCCTCGTCCTTTGTATACCACTCTAAAAGTATGTCATAGATTCTAGATAGGGTTTTGTTTTTACCTTCTATTACTTCTACATTGAATTTTGATTTTTTGTCATCAAAACCCAACTTCTTCTTGTCCTCTTTTAGCAAGTCATTCACCTGGTGGTATTGCAACCACCCAGTGTATAGATTTTTTATCTCTTCATAAGGTCTAAGTCTTGGCCCTTGGTCTGTTTTTCTTAACATTTCCTCATAGGTGGCGTTTTTTTCCTCCATGTTTGTTTTCTTCACCGTTAAAGCCTCAATTGGTGAGATCCACCATGGGGTCTTTCTTTCAAGGAGATTTTTATTCCTTTCCCATGATTGGTATAAAGGTCCTCTAAAAATATGATTTAGAAAGCTCTTGTGGACCTTCACTTTCCCATACCAAAGGTACGAATGCCATCCGTACCAATTATTAAAGCCTTCTAAATCCAGTAGATCTCTATTCTCCAGTTTTATCCAATCTTTTAACCAAAGTATACAGGCCGCTTCGTAGTATAGACTTAGATCCGGGAGAGAAAAGCCCCCTCTTTCTTTTTTATCTATCAAAATTTTCATTTTTATCCGTGGCCTTTTCCCCTGCCAGATATACTTTGCCAAGACTCTCTGCCACTCTTTACATTGTTTTAGGTCTTTAAGTATGGGGATGGTCTGGAATAGAAATAGCATTCTAGGCAGAATATTCATTTTGACAACAGCTATCCTCCCCAAAAAGGAGAGTTTCATCCTCCCCCAAAATTCCATGTCTTTCTTTATACTCCTCCAGGTGACATCATAGTTATCCTTATATAAATTTATGTTCTTAGCTGTGACCCATATCCCAAGATACTTCACTTTCTTAACTACTGCAATTTCCGTCCTTCTCTCTAAATCTATTATTTCTTCCTTTGTTAAATTTTTAACCAACATTTTGGTTTTATTTTTATTTATCTTAAGTCCTGCCACGGCTCCAAATTCGTCAATCTTTAGTAAAGCTTCTTTTACACTCTTTTTTGGGTCTTCTAAAGTTAGTACGATGTCATCTGCGAAGGCCTTGATTTTATATTCCCTCTTTCCTACCTGCACTCCTTTTATTTCTGTTGCCCCCCTCAGTCTCTCATTCAGTATTTCTAGTACCGTTATAAACAGTAAAGGGGACAGGGGGCAACCCTGTCTAGTTCCTTTATATATACCAAAATATTCTGTTGTGGTGTTGTTTATTACCAATTTTGCCTTCTGTTCCTTGTATATTGCTTCTATCCCTCTTCTAAATTTCTCTCCCATTCCCATCGTTTCCAGACTTTTCTTCAAGAACTCCCATGAGATGTTATCAAACGCCTTTTCAGCGTCTATAAATACCAAGGCCGCTTGTCTGTCTATACTCATATCCAAATATTCAATAATATCTATCAAATTCCTTACATTTTCCCTTAATTGCCTCCCTGGAAGGAAACCCGTTTGATCTTTATGTATTTTGTTGTTCAAAACCTTTTTTAGTCTTTCTGCCATTATATCTGTGAATAGTTTATAATCATTATTTAATAATGAAATTGGCCTATAGTTTTTCACTTCCAGAGTATCTGCATCTTTTTTAGGAATCAAAGTAATATATGCTTCCTTCCAGGTGTTCGGGATCCTTCCTTCCTTTAATATATTATTCATCACTTCTCCTAGCACTGGGGATATTTGGTTACTTAATGTTTTATAATATTTGGCTGAAAGGCCATCTGGCCCTGGGACTTTCCCACTTTTCATCCTTTTAATAGCCTTTTTTATCTCTTCTTGAGTAATTGTCTGGTCTAATATCTCATTTTCTTCTTTTGAAATTCGTTTTAGGTGATGCACTTGTAAAAAGTGGTCTATTTCTTGCTTTGTTTCCTTTCCTCTTTTATATAAATCCTTGTAATATTTTTGAAATATCTTTCTTATCTCTTTTGGCTCTTCCACAATCCTTTCTCCTTCCCTTATCCTACTAATCGTATTTTGTTTTCTTCTTTCTCTTATTTGCCACGCCAGGTATTTTCCTATCTTATTTGCTGACTCAAACGTTCTCTGATTCATCATTTTAATTTTCCATTCTACCTCTTGGTCGATTAGCAGCCTTACAGTTACACTTCTGGCAAGTCCACTTCAGGCAAGTATGTGCTGGGCTATAGAATATTGGACTCTTTACTCCAAGCGCAGTCAATAAAGGTAAAGGTAAAGGTACCCCTGCCCGTACGGGCCAGTCTTGACAGACTCTGGGGTTGTGCGCCCATCTCACTTAAGAGGCCAGCGCTGTCCGGAGACACTTCCGGGTCACGTGGCCAGCGTGACATCGCTGCTCTGGCGAGCCAGAGCCGCACACGGAAACGCCGTTTACCTTCCCGCTGGTAAGCGGTCCCTATTTATCTACTTGCACCCGGAGGTGCTTTCGAACTGCTAGGTTGGCAGGCGCTGGGACCGAGCAGCGGGAGCGCACCCCGCCGCAGGGATTCGAACCGCCGACCTTTCGGTCGGCAAGCCCTAGGCGCTGAGGCTTTAACCCACAGCGCCACCTGCGTCCCTAAGCGCAGCCAATACCTGACTATAAATTGTGGCTTGGTGAATTCAGAGCAGTGATGAAAGGGAAAAGCTTACTTTGGGTCACTTGACATCATGCAATTGACAGGACATGCTCATCTGTCAGAATGGTCCACGGGGGTGGGGTAGGATGGTGGATGTCAGGAGCTGGTCTGCCCGTCAAATCTTTTTCCCCACTCCTGGCCTACATCTATAGCATTGTACTTGTGTGCATTTGCTGCTGACACCCCAGGCCTTAGAATGGACTAGCTGATGACTTTGCAAGCACAACCCTTGCTTTACTCATTTGCAAGCCATGTCTCCCCCTTTGGAAGTCCCCATTTTGAAGGAGGCAACTACATATCTCTATATCCACAAGCATATCCATATCATCCATCTCTACAAGACAATTATGTTGTCACCACAATTTGCAATATGCTTTTTTGGACCTGGGGTGAGGGAGGAGCACAATTTGAATACAAAGCTGAATAAATGCCTACATTTTGCACTGTTTGAAACAATGGTGTTTGAATGCACTTACCTTTCATCCTTTGCAGCTTTGTCACATTCAATGTCAAACTGCCACCTTTCCAGAACTTCACTGGTTTCTTTACTGGAGATCACCACTACTAGCCGCTGAACTAGGCATTCATAGAGCCATTCTGGAAAAAAAACCAAGACGAAAAATAGCTTCCCAGAAGTCCCAGTGTTACTAAACCACCTGAAATAAACACTACCACTTCCTTTCTGCAAACTATTAACCATACAGACAACCTGCAGTTTATAGGATACACATGGTACACTTGATTTAGGAAGCCTGATGTGCAAGAATTATGCCAGAATGTCAACTAAATAGAAATTTCAAATAGTATTCCTATACCATCAAACCTCGGCTCCCAAACGCCAAAAACCTGGAAGTAACTGCTCCGGTTTTCACCATTGACTTTGCCCTTTGATCCTCGGTTGTCAAATGTTTCGGAAGTCGAAAGGTCTTCTGGAACGGATTACGTTAGACAACTGAGGTTTGACTGGACATAAATGAGGTGACTTTATACATGAGGAATGGCCAACTTCTGTATTCTTGGTAGTGGATCTGTTTTTCTAAATTGCTTGGGAGTCCACAGTATGTTTTGCCACACAAACTGATCTTATTATATGGCTTCAGGCTTTACCAGTTTCTCCCATCTAGCAGTAGTGATTTCAGAGTTCTGGAACATATATGCAAGGTATATACAAATTACAAAGGTAATACAAATGTATCACCAACACCCATTATTGAGGTTGTTGCTAACTGTTCCCATCATGAAAAAGGACTAAGAATAAAGGAGTGTTTACCTTTGTACTATCTTCTGGGACTGCAGAAACAGCACTTCACGGATGCAAAAGCCCAATAAAGATGAGTTTATCTACCTTTCCATTTCTTTAAAAAGGAAGTGTCTGCTCAGCTTCAACTGATTCTCCAGTTATGTCCCTTCCTAAAGAACACAAATCTGGCCAATTGCTGCATCCAGGTTAGATTACTGAAAGGAGCTGCCCTTGTAAGAGCATTTAGGAACTACAATCAGTGAAAAATTTGGTGGCCAGAATGCTTTCTGGTGCTCACAATTCAGATCATGTTACCAGTCTTGTTCCATCAGCACTACTTCCAATTTGTTTCTAGGTCCAATTCAAGGTGCTGGCTATTACCTATAAAGTCCTGGTTTGAGGGCAGGTTATCTGAAAGGCCTCCTGCTTCCATATGAACCAGGACCTCAGTTGTAGTAATCAATCACCTTGGGTTCCTTTGGAAGGAATATAAATTTAATAAATGAACCACCAGAAGGCCTGTTCTGAGCTCCACAACCAAGGAGGGAATGTTTGGCTGTAAAAGGTAACAAAGGTTTTTTCACTGGCAGGACCCCAGTTGTGGAACCCTCCCCTAAGTAAGTCTAACTGAGCCTATATTTGATTGTTTTTAGGCAGGCAGACCATACATTTTTCTTCTGTTATGATTTTAAAGTTTAGTAATCCTGCTTTTCTGATGTCTGCCCTTTAAGTGATTGAATAGAAAAGAAACAAGAGGTGGCATAAGATTTTGCTGAGAGCACATAGGCACTGTCATCCAAAGAAAGATCTTGTATTCATCTATTTTGTGCAATTTTGACAACAATATTTTCTTTAAGTGAAAGTGCAGAAAGTTTTAAAACTACTTTTGGCCAATTTGTTGAGCTACTGGGGTCATTTTAAATTATTATAAGTCTGAGGACAGGGACTGTGTTGTTTTCTTAATTTCTATGCAGTAATAAGAAAACTGTCAGGAAATCATAAAAAAATACCTTTTAGCTGTCCCACCACATTGTTCAGATAATTTTTAAGTTCAGAGTCTGCAGTTACAAGCATAGTAAGTCCATATTTCTGAACACGTGTAAATGTTTCAGCAGGATAGATCCCACGTTGGTATAAGATACTGTTGATACCATATGCTAGAAGGGAAAAAATATTCAAGTGTTAACAATACAAGGACCATCACCTTACTTTTAAATTCATTCAGTTGCTTCCAGCAGAAAGCATAGCATGTGCCTGTTTTTATAAGTGGCAATCTTCTCTGCAGGGCACAGATAATGGCTCAAGGGGCAGAGTTCATGCCAGGTGCCAAAGCTATTGGTTGACAAAATTGGAATTAGCAGTCTATTATTTTATTGTGGCTACAAACCAGTAACACACATAGCATGCTTATTTTAAAGAGTCACCCTTTTTGACATAAAGTTTAAAATGAAAGCAGATAAGGACTCTAATAATTGCACATGTGCTTTTATTTTGGTCAGTGCAACTTCTGCTTTAATACTACAGTTGGTAGGTTAAAGCTACACTTGCCAAAAATCTTACATTGTTAGCTTTAAAACGTAACTTCACATTGTTTATTATTTAATGAAAACAATCATCTTTAGACCTAAGTTTGTGTGGTAGGTTATTTGTACACCTCCAACTTTGTTTGCTATCCGTATCATAATTTTACCCAACACCTAGAACTGAAATTCCACAGCTCATAGAATACTTGATTAAATGATATCAGGTGGACTTATGCAAAATGTGAAACAGGTAATGCTGCTCTCTCACAATACTTCTATTAGATGAAGTAATATGACAAGCGTTTGTAAATCAGTATCTACAAGGACTTATGGCTGAGGGATACTAACTTGAAGGGAAGCTTAAACCAAACCACAAATGCTCATAACTGGCCCAAGAGTGGACAAATTGGAATAAGCATGCTTATTTTAAAGGGTCACCCTTTTCCGATATAAAGTTTAAAATGAAAGCAGATAAAGACTCTAAGGAGAACAGGCAGTGCGATCCAGTGCTTTGTCCACAAAGCTCGGAAAACTCACCAGCGTGGTGCTACAGACGTGTGAGTGACTATCAACATCTAAAACAACGAAGCCTTGTGGTACCTTAACACTAATATATTTATTATAACTACAAGCTTCTGTAGTTATAATACAAGCTTCTGTAGCAAGGAAGTTGACGGCGCAATACTACAGGTGCCTGCTCAGAAGCACGTTCTTTTCAAGGGCGCTTACTCCCGGGCAAACGAGTGCAGGATTGCAGCCTGGAACTCCTTACCTTGGAAAGCTACTCCACGCAGAGCCATTAAGGTATTTTTCTTTTCTTTTATATATTGCGATGCAAACTTTTGCTGGCACGCTGTGGGGCGCTATACCCTCAGCACAGGATGTTTGTGTAAAGCAAATAAATCAACGTGGGGGAAAGTAAAGGAAAAGAGAAGAAAGGATGGCTGGCCTATGCTGCGTCCCGGTCCTTCCCTCCAGCTCGGGCACGATCATTCCCTCGCAGCAGCAGCATCCCCTCCTCCCGATCCTAGGCGGGCGTCCCTACTCGGAAGTAAAGCCCCTTGGATTCAGCGGGGCTTACTCCAAAGTAAGCGGCTCCCCTAGGAGCAGCCCGCCCAACCGAGTCCCTCCACTCTCCTTTCCCGGCTAACTCACAGAAAAACTCGGCGACGATCTCGGCGCTGCCCCGCAAGGTGATGCCCTGCTCCCGGCTCTGCTGCTTCGCCATTCGAAGAGGACGAGGCGACGGGGGTTGAGCTCGGACTCCGGACGATCTTCCCGCCACCTGATTCAAAATCCAGTTCCGCCTCCTTCGCGTCGCGCGAGAGTACAAGGCAACAGAGGGCGCACTCCCGTTGCGCGTGCGCAGCAGGAAAGGGGGTGGGGCCAACAGCAAGGCAAGCGTCGTTATCCCCGAAGGCTATGTGCCGTAAAGCGTTCTGGTGCCTCTCTAGACTATGGAAACGCGCATGCGTGAAGTTTTTGAGCGTTTCCGCCCCTACGTCCTTTCATGGTGGTTGATTAGGGAGCTCCGTGGGTTTTTGTTAATAACGGGGAGAAGCGGGGATTGATTCTTGTTTCTCATAAGGAGAGGTTTATATTTTGGGGCGTGTATTTTTTTCTCTAGGGAAGGGGTTGCTGCAATGTAAAATCTTAACTTGAAACCTGCAAGCGGTTTCAGCTTTAAAAGTTACAGTGCTGGAGCACGTGGCAAAAAAAGAAAGAAAATACGCTGAGGCTTATTAGCAAAGAAAATTAATGTAAACTTATGTGCAGTGTGGTCGCCCCTTCCCCTTTTTAGATTTCAATTAAATTCCATTCATACCTTTTATGATTTTTTAAAAAACCTACTTTTTGAACCAGGCATTGTTCTAGGAGCGAGGTTGGTCTCCTGTATCTTCTGTGCAAATCTTTATCCTTGCTTTTGCTACTGGAGATGTGTATTTTAGGAGCCCGCTTTATTTTTCTGTGTTAAATCATTTGCAACATGGGGTCTTTTTTGTCGTTGGATCCCACCTGGGACCTTATCGTTAAGGGTGGGTAACTAATAAACATAAAGGTCGGCTTTTTATTATTAACAACAATTATATTATTTGCCACTTTTTATTTAGAGGCTGTAAGGCTGCTGAAGTATTTTGGGGCTTCATGATGTCTTTTGGGAGGGAAATGCTTGTACAGTACCTACAGGGGTACATGAAAGGGTTTCAAAACGATATATGGCAGAATTTAGGCTGGATAAAATAGTATTTAAAACAATCTCCCAATTAATCTTCCAAGAAGAGGTACACCATTAAGTCTAAATTTCAAAAGGAGTATATGGTTATTTTAAGTTTGGGAAACACTGCATTAGCAACAACAACAAATTTGTACCACGCCCATCTGACAGGGTTGCCATAGTAAGGCAGGCATTCAGCCACAGCCCCTAAAATCTCAGGAATTAAAAATGCCCCAGGAATACTTAGTGGATTGATTAAAAATATAAAATGAAAACAGGTGATACTTCTCTATATGTTCAAAATGCAGTAACATAGAATAAAAAGGAAACTAGGCTTGAGATCCTCGTGTGGAGTAGCAGAATGTTTATTTAAAATATTTTTTAAAGCTCTTAAATGGGTTCCAGAGTTGTGTTTAATAGATTTCTAGATAAAAATATTAGAGTATTTGTAGTCCACCAAGGGGTTTTACATTCTTCAAGTAAAAGTGCATATTGGGTGCATTTGGAAGGCATAACTAATACTCTGGGAAGAGAGTTCTTGCCATTTAACAACAATAATGCATTGCTTAGTATTCAGTGCAAGATTTGTGATCTATCCTTTTCACACCCCAGTAAACAAATGGTAATAGCCTTTTATATCGAGGTTGTTTGGTGCCACAGTTTATTTTCTTCGGGACTTAAGTGTGTATCTAATAACAGGATATGATGATGTGGGCTTTAATCAACAAAAAGTCCACCTTTGGTAAAAGAAATTGAGTCTGTAAGGTACTATGAGGCTCATTGTTTGCTGCAAGAGTATCTAACATGGCTGCCCATTGACAGTTTGGGCAGTGGTCTTGAAATATATTGAAGAAAATAAACTTTTAATGGTCATGGGCATTTAGACCGCACTAATCAATATAGATGGGACGCGGGTGGCGCTGTGGGTTAAACCACAGCCTAGGGCTTGCCGATCAGAAGGTCGGCGGTTCGAATCCCCGGGACGGGGTGAGCTCCCGTTGCTCAGTCCCAGCTCCTGCCAACCTAGCAGTTCGAAAGCGCGTCAAAGTGCAAGTAGATAAATAGGTACTGCTACGGTGGGAAGGTAAACGGTGTTTCCGTGCGCTGCTCTGGTTTGCCAGAAGTGGCTTAGTCATGCTGGCCACATGACCCGGAAGCTGTACGCTGGCTCCCTCGGCCAATAAAGCGAGATGAGCGCCGCAACCCCAGTCGGTCACGACTGGACCTAATGGTCAGGGTTCCCTTTACCCTTTACCTTTAATCAATATAGAAATCACAAGGAGTCTGTTTGTTTTCTGCTTTATCTCAATGATCCTGGTGGAAGATTGAGAACATACTGTGAAGCGAGGGAAATTCTGTATTTTTTCCTGAAGGATTTTTTCCTCTACATAGTGAATAGAAAGAATAGTAACTGCAGAATTAGCTGAATTAGTATTACAGTTATGTCATTAATGTTATTACAGTTAAGTCATTAATCAAACACAGTCTCAAAGTGATTTATCCAAAAATATTTGCCTTTCAATTAGTATGATTTTTTGGTAGCTTCCCCTTTGAATTACCCACAAGATGGCAGTGCTTACCTAGAAGTTCTTCTCTACCATGTTCCCTCAATATTATGAGATGCTTTTCTGTAATTTCTGAGCTGTTTCTAGTTACATATTGTTCCTACATTATTATATCCAAATGCCATTTCATACAGAAATAACACTAGTAGTGTTGCTTATTAGACTTTGCTGACTTCACTGCACTGCCACAAGATAGATTAAGTGATATAATAATAATAATAATAATATCTTTATTGTCATTGCCCCCTCTCGGGGACAACGAAAATTACTTGGCTGCTCCATCCACCCAGGTAGGGCACTCCACACAAAATCAGAACAACTATAAAAACACTAGTTAAAACAATACAGTATAATACAGCAAGGGAGATTAGATGACTTTCAATGTCCAGGTTTCCCATTCAGGGCTGAGATGGCTCTGGAGAAGAAGCTGTTCTTGAGACGGCTCGTTCTTGTCTTCATCGTCCTGTATCTCCGTTCCGACGGCAGGAGCTCGAAGAGACAGCGACCAGGATGCGATGGATCTTTTACTATGTCCAGTGCCTTCCTATGGCACCTTGTGGCATAAATCTGCTCTAAGGTGGAGAGTGGGTAGCCAACAATGCTCTCTGCTGCCTTAACAACTCTGCACAACCCCATCCTGTCCTGGGTAGTACAGCTTCCGTACCACACACATAAGCCATAAGTGAGCACGCTCTCAATGGCACAGTGATAGAAGGCAAGCAGCAGTTTCTGCGGAAGATGGTTTTTCCTTAGGATTCTCAAAAAGTACAGTCTCTGCTGCGCCTTCTTCACAAGCCCCCTTGTGTTGACACTCCAGGACAAATCCTCTTGTAATTCAATACCCAAAAATCTGAACGTTGTTACCCTCTCCACACAGACCCCATCAATCAAAAGTGGCTGGACATTGCTCTTCTGTCTCCTGAAGTCCACCACGATAGCAGAAGACTTTAGGCAGGATGGAACAATAGCCTGGGCTAGGGATCGATTTAAGATCCCAGTGAAAACTCCTGCTAGTTGATCTGCACAGTCTCTCAATACCCTTCCAGCTACCCCATCTGGCCCTGTGGCCTTCCTTGGGTTGATGAGCTCTCACCACAAACGGGGAGCCACTGCAGAAATGGCCCGTTTCATGCTGTCACCCTTCGGACCTGTTGTGGAAGGAGGCACACAAAGAATGAAATGCACAAACTGTTTTGCTGCTTTCTCATTAATGTATATCTTGCCTAGTCTTAAACATTTTTTTCCTGGAGTGTACGTATAAAAAAGGCAAGAAAGAGCCAACAAGATGTATTAAAATAAGCAAGGCATGAAGAAAGTGGATGGAGATTTTTTTACCATTTGCGGGAAACCTCAGGAGGGGAGATCACTCTTATGCTTGGTCCTGCCTGCATGTTTTCTACAAGTGTCTGAGAACAGGATGGGTGTTGGGTTAGATGGCCCATTGGCCTGATCAAGTAGATACTTATATACATGCCCAGCGCACATCCCCATGCACACAGGCCAGATGTTGTACTGTCCCACCACACTGCTCCTTGCTCTGGCTTGTTACAAGGCAGCTTCCTATCTTAAAGACAACGGGCTTGGGACTTTCACTTCCTTTCAAACTTCATTATTGCAGAAACGAAGTTGATGAGAAAAATACAGAGATTTTATTCTGAATAATAATAAGATTGAGATGAGCCAGATGTATTGAAGCAAAATAGGGTTGTGCCAATCACTGAGCAGTCCCACTTCCCCCCAATCATTCTAAATACCCTTGTGATGAGAAGTTCTCAATCTGGACAAGGTTTATAACAAGGGAAAGAAACACAATGTTCTCAAGCTCACTTCCCTCCATTAGGGAAAATAGGGTTCTTCAGCCAAAATCTAGTAAGATCATTTAAATAAGATTAAATAATTTAGTAAAAAGGAGAAAAATTGCTCTTGGGAATGGGAAGATTGAAGCTCTATAAATCAAAGAGGAATGTCTGGCAAAGGTCAGCATCTTATTAGCAAGGGGTGGGGGAATGAACATAAACGCATGAGAAGAGTCCAAGAGTAAAAGCATCATGACAAAACCTATGCCAATGAAAGTTAGTATTCCAGATAAAAAGCAGTTGGAAACTAGATGTGACAAACATATGACTTAACAAGGTGCAACTGCAGGAAAGAAATGGCATTTCTACTGAACTTATCAGGAAGTATGTACACAATAAGAGCAAACACACATCATGGGGAAGGCCTTGTGGAATAGAGAGGGAGGCACTGGAGCCCCTTGTTTTATGAGGCAGTCTTAAATTTAGTGGTCTCTGTATCTTATACTGACTTTTACACGTGCAATCTAGAATTTATCAAGAGGCCCATCTCAGTACAGGGAATGGGGGAACCAAAAATGCTTCCACTCCAGATCCTTTCCCAAGTTCTCAGGCTTGAGTAAACTTCTTCAGGATGCTTTCAGCCAATGTGGATACAGTGGTACCTCGGGTTACATACGCTTCACGTTACATACGCTTCAGGTTACAGACTCCGCTAACCCAGAAATATCGCTTCAGGTTAAGAACTTTGCTTCAGGATGAGAACAGAAATCGTGCTACGGCGGCAGCAGGAGGCCCCATTAGCTAAAGTGGTGCTTCAGGTTAAGAACAGTTTCAGGTTAAGTACAGACCTCTGGAACAAATTAAGTACTTAACCCGAGGTACCACCTACTTCCTTTTCATTCTTTTAGCATACTGTATTTTTCGCTCCATAAGATAAACTACTGGTATATCAGAATAATATTTCAACCATGTAAAGTGAACAGAAGTCAACAGTGGCATTGAGAACTGTAATGGGAATTGGGGTTGCTTGTGCGTAAGCCGCAACCGCTCCAAGCTGGGTTGTCTGGCTAAAACTTTTCCCTGGCTGGACAGCCCTTACACCGTGGCTGTCTTAATCACTGGCAGAATCCGTCAAGGGTGTTTCCTGAACTTCTTCCAACATAAAAGTTCTTTTGACACCAAGTCTCCGCCTAGCCTCCCTGCGCGGAAGCATTCTGCGCAGAGTGGGCGTGCCCAGCGGAGGTCCTCTGCTCTCCCCGCTGGTGGAAGAGTCTCGGAGCCCTCCCTCCGAAGCCCTCTCAGCCTCCCCTTTCTTCCTGGCGTCACGCTGATTTCCTTCCCCAGAGGAAGCTCTCCCTCTCTCCTTGCTGGTTCCCTCTCTGGCGTCATTGGGAAGCCGTACCTCCACCCTTGGCTCCGATGGCAGTTCCCTGACAAGAACCATCACCACTGTCATTAACAAATGAAGAGAGACTTTAAGGTTCAAGTACTCTTCTGGTCTTCTGTGAACCCAAAGAACTCATCATTGCTAGAGTCAGAATTTATGAAGCTCTGTTGCTCACAATCACTGACATTACTTTCTTCGCTATCTTCATATAAGATACCATCTTTGTTTCCATCCAAAGCATTGCTAATGCCACATTTTTTTGAATGACTGGACAATGATTTCCTCCACCGAGTGCCATGATGTTTTCACCCATTCACAAACTTGAGTGATAGTGGACCTCTTCATTCGTCTAGTAGGTGTCAGATCATGATTACCAGCAGCCATCCATTTGTTCCACTCTTCTCACATGAAGAACTTAAATGGCTCGTTGATGGAAATGTTGAGAGGTTGAAACTGGTTGGTAAGACCTCCAGGAATTACAGCTATGTGAGTCTTCACTTCTTTAAAGCACTTTTTTGTAGTTTCGCTAATATGTGCTCTAAACTGTTCAAGTACTAATAAGGCAGGTTTTTTCAGAAGCCCTCCAGGACGTTTGGACCACTTTTTCAACCCATACTCTCATTCCATTTTCATCCACCCATTCTTTCTCATGAACATGTACAACTCCTCTTGGAATCACTTCTTTTGGAAATGTTTTCCTTTTGAAAATTAACATGGGTGGCAATTTGGTGTCGTCTGCACAGCAAGACAACACAACCATCTAGTGGGTTTTCTCATGTCCGGAGGTTTTCATGGTGATAGTTTTGGCACCTTTCAGATCAACAGTCCTATTAGATGGCATATCAAAGGTTAGCGTGTAGCAAACAGGCCAGTCAAAGGACCATGCAGAAACAGAAATAAAGCAAGAAAGTTTTAATTGTTTGCCGGCAGCAAGCAATGGCACGAAGGAATAAGTTCCAAAGTCCGGTTCTCCCCAACAGGGGAGCCTTCCCTTTATACATTCTTGAATCAGGTCTTTATCCAATCAAAAGTTATAGCATTACACATACTCTGATAGATACAATAGGTTCTGCCTAGAGACAGGGCATGAGGAGTAGGACATTACCCTTCCATGTCCTTGTTTGGTAATCCTTATCAGCCTATCTCTGTGTGTCTGGGTAGTGAGTATATTTACTGGATATGGGGGCCTGGCCTAGATCAACAAAATGACTTCCTTGCTTAACATTTTAACTCCCAAAATGGCTTCACTGAGCACGTTGCCACAATGCCTTTCCCTGTCAGTTTCCCAGAATACATAACTGAACAGGGCTATTACTTTATTTATTGAATTTGTTAATTGCTTTTTTGCCACAGAAACCTGTGACTTAAAATTATTTTAAGCAGATAAACCCTCTTCACCCAAAGCTTGAAGACTAGGATTCCACCCAGTGTCTTAACGGCCAAAAGTTGTGATATTTTGCTATAGGGAAGGCAAAACCTCTAGACTGGCCAATTTTTCTACAAGCAAATACCTTCCTGGCTCCAAATACAACAAGCATAGCAAGATCAGGAGGCACAAAGAAAATCTGGTTAAACAGAATAAAACCTGTCTTCCTCTTCTCTGGAAGGTTCAAGCTGGGGAGGTGGTCTCCACCATTCCTCCTCTGTCCAATCCTTGACAATACTAGTCTGTCATTCCTTATGATGCAGCATGTCAGGTAAAACAACCAATCACTTTCTCATGATAATTTCCACCATGTCTAACATCTTGGGTAGTTATGGTACTCGTCTAAGAGCTTTTTTATTCTTCAAAAGGATTGCTATTTTAAAAAATAAGTTTTTATTAAAGATTTTCTCAGGTTATGAAAGTGCATATATGTTGACAGGTTACTTATGCTGTTCATTGTGTCATCCAAACATACAATGTCTTCTGCATGCATGTCAGTCTCACTGTGTGGTTATTCTTGTGACCATCCATTACATTACTCCTGCTACTGAAACATCTGCAATTTTGCCTACTCAGTGCACAAACCATGCAATCCTGGTCCTGAAACCATGCACTAGTAGAGGCTAAAAAAGGTGCATATTTTGTGTAATACACCTACTCTAATTATGGTGATATATTTGAATTTGTCTGGGTGCTCCCATGATATCTTCAGACTTTGGGCTCCCACCAGCTTGCAGAATCCCCTTGCTACCTGGCTCTCAACTTATATACTTGATTGTTGTGAGGGTAAGTTGAAGAGGGGGAGAACCCTGAACTCCTTGGGAGGAAAGCTAAAGACTAACAGAAATGAGTGCATAGCAGAAAATTAGTAGGCGAGCCCTTACCCCCAACTGAGGTGGCAAATCCTCTATACATAACCTCACTGAATATTATCATTAATTGCAATGGGACACACTTCTGAGTAAACATGCATAGGATTGGGCGCAGATAGGGAAGCTTCGAAAGCAGTGAAGTTGTGGGAAGAGGATGAAAGGAAAGATAACAAAAGAAGCAAAGCCCAGTAATTTCTGGGGACGCCAGTGGCATAGCTAGCTGCTAGGGAGCAAGGCAAGCCACCTGTGGGGCAGGGCGCACTACTGAAATCAAAGTGCCTGAGCATAGCTAAGCATTGTGGAGCCTGCAGGGAGTCTGCTGCTGCCTCTGGGTGGAGGCCAGGCCCATGCTGCTTTTTCTGGCCATACGGTACTTGCAGGTGTCCATGCCAGTGCATCACTCCCAGGAGCGACACCATGGCTCAGATGTGCTACAGGGCCAGCACGTCCCAGTTGTGTCCTTCTCAGCCGCCCTCAGCAGCTCAGTGCCCTGCAAGCACAGCCCCAGGCTACACGACTGGGGGACACTAAATCATAAACCCATATCCCCATGTCCTAAACACACCATATTTCCTCCCTCCTTACCACTCAGGACAGTCCATCCCAGTTTTTCTACCTGCGGTTTCCAGTCCTTTCTAATTCATGCCACTAGCAGGAATGCTGCTTTTACAAGAAATTAATTCTTTATAACAAAGGTCAAATTACCCTTCTTTAAAAATGGTTAATGATTCCATACTTCTAGATTTGTAATGCCTCAACGACGCTTTATGCAATATTAAGGCCCTATCTGGAAACACCATAACTTTTCCCATGATGCTACACCCCTACATTTACTACAGACAAACCAAAAATTTACATGACTGAAGAAATATTTGAAAGGCATAGAAATAGAACATAAATAATCTGTGTTAAGGACAAGAATGAAACAGTTGGGATGTGTTGGGGAAGCTAAGCACTATAAGAAGCGAGGAAATAGAAAGGATTCCAGCCTGCTTTTTCAAATAGTTGTTGTGGAAAATCTTAAAAATATCTTAACACCATCCCTTCTGAGTTCTCAACAGTATCTAACCCTCAGACAGAATAGAGGGATTGCCTTTTGAGGGTGAGTTCTCTTTGCTCCTTCAAGAGCCTGTCTTGTCAAGCCACTGTTCATATTTTCAGCAGGCTTTTTGACTGGATGCAGGCCCTCATCTCTTAGGCCTCCTCAGCTGAGGAAATTGCACAGCTTCTGTAAATGGATGTTAGTTCAGGCCTGTGAGACAAAATAGGGGAAATGGCTGGGGTAGGGATCCAAATCGCTGGGATTTTTTTAATTTGGAGGAGGCATATTTTCTAAGAGCCCCCCCCCCTCCCAGGCCTAACCAAGTACCTCAGCGCCTGACTGCTTTTTTCTTTCTATGAGGCAGCTCTTCTATAATTATGATTTCTGTTGTTAATCTGTTTTGCCATTATTGTTTTCTAAACACAGTGAGAAGCCTATTTTTGGACTAAGAAAGCAGCATACAACTTTAATCTGACAATAGAATTGTGTGTGTTTGTAAATAATAGTTAAAAAATGAACCTCTCCCCCCCCCTCCCACCATGAGGCAATGCAGTTGCACATGTGAAGCAATCATTCAAATAATGCAGTTGCACTGAAGACCTGCTGTAGGTATTTGGGCACGCTGCCATTGTGCTCTTTTCTTCAAACTGAATTTGGGCCTTGATCCTACAATTTGAACATCGTAAAGGGTATTCACAGTTTGGTAGTACCTTGCACAGAATTTCTGCCATGACAGACTTTTGAACAAAATAGTGTGGGAAGAGGAGAGAGAAGTGACTTTCTGGGTCTTGGTGGCTTACATGGACAACAATAACTTTTATTACCTCCTTGTTTGTACTTGAAGTCTCTCAAAATTATAACAAGTTGGCTAAACAAAAATGACATGTAACCCTTAACAAGGAAAACATTTGAGAAGGTTTTAGGAGAATTTTAACGACTGCTGTGGTTACATAAATTGTTTGTGTTAGAGAACACCAGAATAAAGTTCTGTAGTAGTGGCTTGTTGACTTAATACGCATTTCAAAATGATACTTTCATTTCATTTTCTTATGGAAAGTAGCATCAAAAGGAGAGTACGGCAAGTGAGCACTGAGGCATAATTTAATGCAAATCAATCAAGTACAGTTTTCTGTTTTATCCATGCTGTCAAAATATTATACATAAATTTTGTCATGTGCCTGGTGACCTACAGTTAGTTATTAGCTTGCTCATCCTTAGATTAAAACAGGTGGATTTGACATCTAATGTACAGTAGAACCTAATAGTTCTCTTTCACTAGATGTTTTCCTTTTACTTCTTAACAGCACAGTCCACTTTTTCCAAAATTCTTCCATTCAAAATCCTCTTTAATTTTCAATCCATGTATCTCCTCATTTGACCATTTTAAAATAGGAATTTCAAGGCTGATCATCTGGCTTAAGGTATTTCCCCACAGCTGTCTTCATAGCAAACAGCCCATTATGTCAAAGAAAGGCAGAAGATATTTCCTTGAGAACATTGACAAATGAATCTTAATTGCTGTCCCCTTAAAACAAGCATACTCAAACCAATGTATCCAGCCACTGAATTTTAAAAGTTCACCCCTATATGGATAAATCTGCTTTTTTCCTGGTATTATTCCATCCTGTTCTCATCAGTATTTCCCAATGTTCCAAACTTCAGTTTTAGCCCCACAAACTTCCAGCTTTCCTAAGTTCAGCAATCATTTTATTTCTTTAATCCAGAGGGGAAGGTATCGAAACCTTACAGGCAAATTACAACATATGTCTCAAACTTGGGGGATTGTTGAAATATATGGAAAAAAAAAAAATCAGTTTGAGTTGTGCAACTCAAACTGGGTCTACTAGTCCCAGATTTTTTAAGCAGTGTGGACTAAAGTTACTTCTGTCACCCCTCCAGTATTAGGATGGACAGGCTTCATTGGACCATTGCCTAAAATTTACAATCGTGTTGATTTTTGTAGGTTCCCCCATTTTGTGGTTTCTTCTCAGGTGACTGTAGCCTAGAAGATGGCGACAGGCAGCAGTAACAGCCATGGGTGGGTCAGTTGTTTGTTTTTAAAAAAATATTTTAAATTGATTTTTCTAACAATATGTCTTTAACAATTTTTCATATTTCCACCTTCCTCCCCTGAACTTTCCCCACACTCCTGTTTTGTTTTATTTCCATATTGTTCACCCTGCGTATTGTTTCCCCAAAATTGGGTGGGTCAGTTGTGATCCAGCTTCATGCTCTGAAGTAGAGCAACCACTGCCAGGCCAAATTCCCGAAACAGAACAGTCACGGGATGCTGCTTCCTGCCTTAACGCTGCAGAATGGATGCTGAAACGTTATGGCACATTCATACCTGGAACATCAGGCAGTTCCTCAGGCTCTTGGAAGGTAAGCTTAATTTAGCTGAGCCTATATGGAGGACCCTGTATGTCAATAAAATATGCCATCCATGCATGTATTTCATTCTCCAAAAGGACACAGACCGTTTGTGTGCTTGGAACTCCATGGGCTCTTGCCACTGTTCGGCTGAGAGAGGGGCAGGCCCCAGACTTTTGTAACAATAAACCGTCTGTCCCTGAGCATTGACCTTGAGTCTCTGAGACTTAACATAGGTAAACAATAGCTGCGGTATGTGTTTTTGAGAAATCTAAAAAGTTCAAGAAAATTCTGCACCTATAAAACTTCAACCTTGTCAATGGATTCTTAGGTGAGTAGTGAGAGTGTCACTGGCTGAAGGCCTTTCCATGCATTGATTTGGGTTTTGGTCTGTATGCTTTGATGGGAAGCGAGATCATCATTGTGACTGAAATCGATGTTGTACCCTGCTGGGCTACTGCCAGTGTCTATAATCTACTTTTATTGTAGGCAGGGCTTTTTTTAGGGGGAACTCATAGGAACTCAGTTCCAGCACCTCTCTTGCCATTGTAAGAGAAAGAGGGAGGTGTTCATGGTGAGTTGCGGCACCTCTTTTTCTAGAAAAATAGCACTGGTTGAAGGTCCTAGATGTGCTACTGTTTAGCATTTGAGGGTAAACCTATCAAGCCCTATTTGTGACCTAACCCAGAGACATGATTGGGCACAGAAATTGGGATGCAGGAAGAAATGTGGGTTCAGTGGACCTTGGTCCTGATACAGCAAGCTTTATGTTCTTAAGTTAGATTTAAACTTGTTTTTAGTTTCAGAGTTTTCTTCCTTACACCATTCAGTGAAACCTCTAGCATTGAAGTGCAAGCTTCCAGCATGATTTTGGATCAGACTTTCATCTCTATGCACCTTTCTCATGATTTACGAAAGGCTGTCAGATCTAAATAAGAGAAGCTTTCCATTTATTTATTTATTTATTTATTACTTCTACACACAAAATGAATAAAACTACTATGGGTTTTTTACAATAGGCACCAACAGATTTAAGTAATTTGTATATCTTGTAAAAATAGCTGCTTTGAAGCAAAAGATAAATTCCTCATACACATTGTCTTTTTCATTGTCGTTATAAATAAGGTTTTGGAATCAAACAAGGAATCTGGCTTCCTTGTTCTTACCATAGTTATTTCCGGCCATTTCTTCATTTCCAGAGGAAAGGAAGTAATGGTGAGTATTCATTTTCATAAGTAATTGTGTCCATTTAAATTATCCCTTCAGTTTCACAGTGTTCATTGTAGGAATGTTATATTGGTTTTACTAAACACTGTTTAATGATTTGCAAGTGTAAGAACTTTGCTAGATGCTTTCAAATTTGCACAAAATGCAAAGAAAGCCATACTATCCAGTTAAAAGTTCACAGTTGGGCAATAATTTATTAGGACAAACCCAGTATCACAAAACAGTGAGAAAGCTTTCAAGCACTCAGAAGGGGTGCCCAGCAGATTCGGGCGTGCAGGAGAAAAAACAAAGTTGGCTGGATATTTTAGCCATAGAGTTTGTAATTTAGATCCAGCTGTAAAATAGAATTTACAGAAAGTCTCCCCAATGTCATGGTCCTGATTTGGATGGACTAAATTTTAGCTGGAATACAAAATAAAACAGAATAATACCCTAGCCACCTACCCCAAGATGCTGTAACCATTTAAGGGCTCTGACCGCTCTGAATACACTTTGATCTCCAGACCCATGCTATTGATAGTGATTGCTGTGCTTGTCAGTATTATTATTGTACCATCAGTGCGCATTGTGCATTATCAAGTATAAGATAACAGGTCCCTGCCCCAAAGAGCTTACCATCCAAAATGTAATATAAAGGTGAGAATAAACTGGGGAGGAATGTGAAATTATTTAAGTCAAACATAACTTGCAGCCTACTTTCCCCACATTGCGCAGGAAACGCCTTGTTTGAAAGATTTCCCTTTCCCTTTAAAAATGAATCCCTCATTGATGGCTTTGATCTCAGTAGTTTGCCAAAGAAATAAAAGTATTTAACATTTAGATGTCTCCTGCGTGTGCAAAGTGGCTCACAGGCTCACCTTGCAAGCTCCTGTTTTCTCCACTGAGAAAGGCAACAACACCACTGTGATTGAACAATAATTCCAAAAGGGAACAATGAGGTTTGTTCCTGCTATTTGGGGTTTTTTCTTTCTTTTGAGGAGGGTCTTTTCTGCTAACTCCCTTCTAATACACTTTTTAAAAAATACAGTCCCTGCAGAATATTCCTAATCATTACTGTATATATACTAATGCACCTGTCAAACTGTTAATAGTTTATGAGCAACTTCAAGGCCCCTGCTCTTCCTTCTTATGGTTATTTATCTTTAGGCTGGACTTGGATCAGATAGCCCTTGAAATAGACTGTAAGATGTATTCCTGCTTCAGAGCTATTTCTGTAGATAAATTGAGCCATGTTTTTCCCCCCCAGGAAGGTTTTTCATTAATTGATGCTTCTCAATGGCTGAAGATAGTTAGAAATGCAGATTGCATTTTGTTTGGTTCAAAAACAAAGGTATGCTGTTTCAAGCTTCAAAATTCTTTTCTTAGCTTGTTTTTATATATCTCTCTTTGGTGTTCTCTGACACAGTTGTCTAGATTACTTTCCCCTCGTTATTCTATACTTTAATTATTTTCACTTAATAAACATTGAATAGGTCCAGGTATGCGTGTGCTTCTTACACATCTATTTTGTTGGCATTTTAAGATTATGTGCACACAGAATCCAAATTAAAGAAAACCCTTCTGTTTTGTGCTGTATGTTGCCTGGTAGCCCCCTCCTTCCTTACCATCCACAGTACCACAGAAAATTTGACAGCTTGCCCAGATCTGGAACTACTGCATTTCTTGCTGAAGAATGCTATCAGATGCTATATGGGAAAAAACCCTCCATAATTTCTGTACTCTTTGGTTTCCTGCTGCCTGATTATAAATCTACCTTCCTGACAGCTTTATGCCAAAGAAACATGGAAATAATAGGATTACATGCTTTGAAAAAAGTTTGTAATAGTTCATCACAACTATTAGAAGTGGTTTTATTTTATTTTATTAAAAATACAATTTGGAGTTCCTACATGTGATTTGGTACACTCAAGAAAAATCATTTACTTAGATGTCATATTTTGATGTACTTAATCAGGTGTCATATTTATTTATATATTCAAGTCCTCTTTTTTATATATCTGAAGACCTTGCTAAAGAATTGTCCCAGCTGTGAATACTGTTGCAACAATCACCGTTCACAAAATACTTTGCTTCATAAAGTTGTGTGACTGGTAATTATTGGTATGGCAAAAATGACCATGAAGCAGCCTACAGTGTTTTTTGATAAAGGTCTTAATATAGTCACATTAAATACAACACTGATTTTTAAATAATAAATACCTGAAAAAGAAGCTCTGAGGTTGGAAAAAGCAAGTTACATTTAAGTTCTATTCAAATAAATGCGATAAGTTTTATCAGTATCCCACCCATCAGAATGTGAGCCAAAAAGACGCCCCCCACCCGAGAGTCTGTTGTTTCTTATGAAATACTGTGTTTTGATGTGTTTTTCCTCAAACCAGTTTTGATCCAAATTGAAAAAAGGATGACCTAGCTGGGATTTAAGCAGATAATGTCTATGCAACCGTAAGGTAGACAAGAAAAAGCAGCATTACCTGTTAATAAATAACACGGGCTCACATGAGATGATCCTGCCCCCCCAGGATCCAACCCAATGCCTTGCCCACCACTGAATGCACTGGGAGCTCTCCTTTATGAATGATGCAGCCATGCCCACTAGCCAGCCCATCATTGGCCTGTTCAAACAGGTAGGCTCCCATCCACTTGCGCAGCCACAGGAGGATTTTGTCCCCCAACAACTGCACAGGATGGGAAGAGGGCGCCTAGCTCAGCCACAGTTGTGCCAGGTAACAAACCACTGCTCCCAGGGGTCTTACAGTAAGTGGCCATTCTGAGTTGTGTTGTCAATGCTGCACCAATTCAGTAAGATCTAAAAGAAAAGCTTTTCATAAAAAAAATGAGCTATTTTTCAGAAAAAGCAAGATTAGATGTGCAAGCTATTGCTAGCTACTCCTTAGTTTCCATTGGGAAATGATGGTAATATATCACAACTGTAATATGTATATACCTAGGTTGATGGTTTTAGCACTACATCTTTAAACACCTAGAACAGGCAGGCAGCATGAATTAAATTAAGAAGCTGGAAAGTTAGTTTCATTTTCTCTCTTGTGACTTTGAAATAGAGCAAACACCGTATGTTTCGTGTTCAGTTTATTGGAGACTCCAAAACACAGGCAGAAGAGCACTGCAATAACTGTGTGCAGAAGCTTGTTGATTATGTTCCAGTTCAAGTAATGGATGCAGCAAGACGGGAATTGCAACCAGTTCACAGCCTGCTGCTAGATAATGAGCGTCAGATGAAAGATGCTGAGCAAAATTCACCAACGGAGCACATTGTAAGGTGGTGGGGTGTATGTAGGGGGTGGGTTGATAGAAGGAACGGAAAAGTACTGCTTTCACTTTTGTGTATTGTTTACATTTCTTCTATAAAGTAGGAATACAGGGTTAGCAAAATAGATTGCCTCCCCACCCCCACCCCCGCCTCATGGGATTGTCTCAGCGTGCCTAATGTAAGGGCTGGCCCTGCAGGAATAGCCAACTGTTGTCCCATGGGCTTCCAGGAATGCATGTTTGCCTATTCTTTTGATTACCTTTTTATACCTTTATAGCCCTTAGGTATCAAATGTCATGGGATCCTGACCATTTTCAGGTCACCTTGACCCCAGCTGTCTGCTGTGAAATACAAACATGCTACTGGAGTGATGCTTTAGAAGGCTCTTCTGATTTTAGTAATTTTTAGAGCACACAAATTCTAAATATTTTGGATCACACAAACTGGAAAAAATGCTCATTCCATTTTTCCGTTATTTTTGTTCCTTCATTTATGTTTTATTGAATTTTATTGAATTTATCTTCATACTTTTTAGATTGTAAATCAACCTCCAGCACAAGAAAGAGCATCTGTAGCAGAGCTAGCACAGGTAAATAGTTGAGCACAGGACATATAATATCTCTGACAGAGCAGAATAATGAAACTGATGATAACAACACAGACATTCATCTAAGGACACATATAATAACATACCCCCTAATAAGTAAGGGGGAAATCAAAACACTGGTGGCAGCCAAAAGGGGCAAGAATCACCCCTCCATCTCCAGAACCCCCCTCCTCACTGTGAGCAAGATACCTGTCTGCCTCGCTTTGAGAACATGGTGCACTGAAAAGAGAAAGACAACATTAGATATGCTCACAGATTTTACTATGATTGGCTATGGATGGCCATCGCTTTGCCCTATCTTATGTAAGTTAACCTGGTGCTCTCTGTAAATGGAGCGGTGGGAGGGGGAGACAAAACTACCAGCTCAGAGGAACCAGACACCCTAGTAAAAGGCAAAAAAGAGAGCCACGTGTTCCTATGAATGTCCCCAGAGACAAAACGGCTAGACCAACCAAACCCCCTCAAAAAAACACCCAAGAAGAAGACAATATAAAAATACAATTACAAACAAGCAAACAGTATAATAAAATGTTTTCTGCATTTTAAGCATTTTATTATTTTTAATGGCATATTTAGAAGACAAAATCTTCAATCCTGTGCATGCTTATTTGGAAGTAAACACTGTGGAACACAATGATATGTATATAGATATAGATATATCGAAGACCCTGAGATTAAGAGTCTCAAGCTCCAACCACTGAGCTATCTGATTTAATGTTCCTGCATATTAAGGCAGCCCAACATCTCTTTAACTGCAGCAAGTGCCTTAATGTTCAAGTGATGCAAACCCTTTATGCACACTGTAAATATACGTCTATAATCTATATAAGAATTAGCTGCAGCAGGCTATGTATTGCAGCCCTTAAGCACAAGAAGGGCCAAGGGGGAAGACCAACGAAGATGTTGTGTCACGTTCAGGCGAAAGAGGAGGTGCTGCAACCAGTGCTCACCGGGAGGATGGTAAATGGCCATTCTGAGTAAATAGGGAAAGGATAATTCTGAAAGAGTACGTAAGTTGTTCCAATGCCTTCGGATTTCATCAAGAGAAAGATTTAATTAGGCAGAGCAAAATTGGTAGAAAGCATTGTTATTTTTTTTGTAAGCAGTTGACCATATCTTCTTGCTTCTGCAGTATGTGTTGACATCAAACATAGAGCTTCCTCTTGCATATCAACACTCCCAGTGGAATGCTGAAGATCTAGGCAGTTTCATTCGATTGTGTCTCTTGGATCAGAGCTTCCCAGCATTTGTGCAAGAAGTGGAGAACCAGTTGAAAAAAATTACAGATGAGTAGGAAGCAAAGCAATAAATGAAAATGTATTATGATTAGATAAATTCAATATAGATAACTGAGAAAGAGTACCATAGCTAGTGGTTTTATTTTTTAAAAAGGTTATCCATTTATTACACTTCAGAAAATACACACAGGTTTTAAAGGTATGCATAAAACAACATAACTTTAAATTGCCATGAAAAAAAATTGCTTTTTGTTATTATGGCTGAAAGGACATTAGCCCAAAAGGGTCTTTTATAAGAATGTAAAATCTTAATGGAGAAATCCTGTTCCTACCACAGTGTCAGGGACCTGGTCCCTCAGCTTCACTTGTCTGAAGTAGCTGTGTCTTGTTTCTTTAAGTTCTTTGCTGCTGCCAGTTCCCTCGGAAGGCTTCAAAACCTCATTGTAAAGGTGTTTATTAGACTTGGTCATGAGATGCACTGCACCACAAGAGACAGGATAAAAACGGGTTATTAAGGGGATAATATCTACATAAGGGGCATTCACATCAGCACAGTTAGGACCCACCGCACCAAAAATTAAGCAAAGTCATATTTCAGTCAAACACCTTGTTTCAGAATGGGTGCTTGGCATCCAAATGTAGATGAAGATCACCACCTCCCACTCAGGAACCCTCATGTTGAGTTAGTGACAATATCTTAAGGGGTATCAAAATTTGCACAGGTTAGGCCTGTTACACAAAATTTGGCAGTGTCCCTTCAGATGTGGTGACAGTATCCAAATCAATGCAATGTGGACCTGTCATGCCAAAAGTCGGGCAAAGTCTTGCCAAAGTATGTTTTTGTCCACCATCTTAATCTAAAATGGCACCCAGCAGCCCAATATTAACAAAACAAAACAACCTGCCTCAATTTCATGCCAAGTTTGCAATTGGTGCAGTTTGGACCTATCATGCCATGCCGAAATTCGGGCAAAGTCACTCCAGGCCAACTATCTTGATTCAGAATAGCAGCTAGTATCCTAACATTGGTGAAAACCACTGTGCCTACCTTGGGAACCCTCATGCAAGTTTGGTAACAACAGTTCAAGAGGCTTCCGAAAAACACAGGGCAAACCATTTCCCAACATATATAGTAGACACAGCAAGTAAACTGCTGCTTATCTTCCTGAGATTTTATGAACCGGTTCAACATCTCTCTATAGTAATGATAAGTTCAACTATTTTCAGGAGTATAATGGCTTCAAAATATATGACTGATGGAATTGTGCAACATGAAAGACACATCAAAATTTCTATTTCCCATGAAAGGAACTACATTAGGTGCTCCTGTGTGCATTGGTTCAGATAATAAGTGCGTCTGAAATGTATTGAATCAGTGGCTGAGAAACTTTTCATTAAGAAAAAATTTCCAATTCACTGATCCCTTGAGAACAGCATTAAAAGTGTTAGTAGCACAGCCCCACTCCCCTCAAAAAGAAATCCCATTTTCTTCTAATAGCCAGGTGAAAACTCAAGGCCTCGTCCTCATTTGGTATAAACCAAGACAATATGACTTGGATGTCTAATTTTGAGACATCCCAGAAAAAATGCACTGAGTCAGTGGGAAAGGATGATGGAAACCAACAGGCTATGGTTTACAGAGATTGGAAAGTAAAGAAAGTACTATTGATTCTCAGCCACAAACTGGCAAATAATGGATAATGGATAAATTAACAACACAAGGGCATTCCAAAAACCATGTGTTGCTTCTCCAACATTCTGGTAGTGTTTTATTTTCATTTTGATACTCAGTTTTCTATACACCTTTTGAATAAACTACTTAATTGAATTTCTGGAGGGGAGACAGGCTGAAGTAGCCCAGTAGGCAGCTGAAATATATTTGGAGTTGAGTGTGAATTTCATGCTCTTTATTCAGCTCATAGTATCAATGAATGAAACTCCCCAAAACATCTAGCTATATATACATTATTTACACAATGGGCCCCGTGTGATTGGCTAATTCCGGGCTGCTCCTGCAGGCCAATCAGGTTGTGGTTCATCTCCAGAAGCCTGATTGGCTGCTCCTGCAGGCCAATCAGGTCATTTGATTCACCTCTACCTGGAGCTGGATTGGGTGGCTCCTGCGGACCAATCAGACTGCTGCATTCTGGATCCTATTCTAGGATTCAGCTCAGTACATAACAGCAGCCATGTTCGTAAGCGACACATAAGCAAGCGGTGGCAAATAGAAAAATAGTTGCCTGGTTGGTGTTTAGTTGACGTGACACTGTCCTCTGCACATAGAACATCTGTAGTGTGTCTTTCCCTTATCCTTGAGCAGCCACAGCTAGCTCCAACACAGGTAGATGAGGGGAAGCTTGCGTACGTACACAGTACATAAGCTCTAGTACACAGCTTTCCAAACTTTTCGTGTTAGTGACACAGTTTATAGACATGCATCATTTCATGACATGGTAATTCAGTTTTACTAGCAAACCAGAAGTTAAACTATCCCTTTTCCAGCCCTGGGAGGAGTGGAGAGAGCATTTGCACGACACACCTACACACTATAGCTGACCCACTAAAGTGTCATGACCCACAGTTTAGAAAGCTTTGCTTTAGTGCCTCATATTAGAAACTTAGAACAGGTAGCAGCATTTTAAAATTTCTGAAATCTATTAACTCCAAAAAATGTTATTTCAAACCTAAATGAGTTGAACGGTTTCACTACAACACATGAAATTTTAACTATTTACATCAGAATTAGTTTGTTTCCTTTATCCTGTCTATAAAAGATGCAAAGGCTATACATGCAAAAGTTCTCAGTCACAACAATGCTGGAATATCTTCCTAAACTTAATTTGATATTTAGCAGACTTCTCAAATCATCAGGCCTTCCCTAATTGTTTGCTGCCTTTCATTTTTCTCCATTTCTATAGACAGTTGGGACTTTGAGTTATCAAACACACTCTCCAGGCATTTGAGGAGTGATTTGCCACAGACAGGCTGCTGTATCTTGAAAGTCTCTCTCTGAAAAAGGAGATTGCGTTCTTTACATGAAACAGAAAATGAGATTGCGTTCTTTACATGAAACAGAAAATGTTTCAAATATAACTGTTGCAAAGACACTTCTAATAAACTTTCCTAGCTTTCCTAGAGAGAGTTGAATTCCAGACATTGTTGGCAGAAGGATTTGCCAGCATGAGATAGTTTAAAAATACATCACAAGAGGGTCTTTAAGAGATCTGTGAAGGATATTTTAAATCCTGTGTGTAGACATTTTCATGCATGCACATTCATCATTTGATGACTGCAATGCATCATCAAGTAATGACCTGTAAGTTTAAGATAACCATCCCAGATCAAACATTACAATACAGACTTTCATATCATCTGACATTAACTCAAATGTAATACTTTCAAATGCATCCAGTTTGCACGGATAGCTGTGAATTACCAAGTGATGAGAGATCACATTTATGTATGTGAATGTGTGATTTATCCCAAAGCACCGGGGTTTGGGTTTGAAGGCTCCTTCCAGTCCCATAATTCTGATGTGTGTCTGGTCTGGGACTGGTCTGCCTAATTTAAGAAGATTTAACTTACATGCAGTGTTACTTTTTACAATGCCATCTGCCCCACATTCTACTCATGTAAAAACACGCTGATTCATGGACTGTCTGCAGGCCAGATTTAGAAGGTGATTGGACCAGATCTGGCCCCCGGGCCTTAGTTTGCCCAATCGCCTTCTAAATCCAGTCCGTGGACGGTCCAGGAATCAGCGTGTTTTTACATGAGTTGAATGTGTCCTTTTATTTAAAATGCATCTCTGGGTTATTTGTGTGGCATAGACATTCCCCCCAAAATATATAGTCTGGCCCCCCACAAGGTCTGAGGGACAGTGGACTGGCCCCCTGTTGAAAAAGTTTGCTGACCCCTGGTCCACCTACCAGACCTTCAATATTAAGGTCAAGGTGCTTGCACTTGAAATCTGGATCAGCACCATTCTTGTGCAGGACTATCTGAGAAAAACATTCATCAATCAGCTTAAAATACTGAGGCCTAAGGCAGGAGAAAGGAAATGGAAAATAATGTTAGTGTCAATGTACAAGAGTGCAGGCTTGCTTAAGTCATCCTGAGACCAAGCCTATAAAGCAGGGATCGACAACTTTTTTGCCAGCAGGCAGGAGTGTGTGCGCGCACACACATCGCTCTTTATGTGCTGGCTTTCAGAGCCATGGGTGGGGAGGCGGCGTTTGTGGCTTCCTATTGGTTTCAAGAAGCTCCTGCAGCCAATAGGAAGCCGCAGATGCCTCCTCCTCCATGGCTCCGAAACCACCTCTTTCCCCACTGGCTTTCGGAGTCGGGGGGGGGGGGGGGAGGCGGCGTCTTCGTCTTCCTATTGGCTTCCTATTTCTAATAGGAAGCCATGGCTACTTGCCGGAAGTCAGTCCCCATGTGGAGCTAATCTGCCACCCACGCCGTGCCAGTTTACCATTAAGGGATCCGTTATCTCTTAAGAAATAAAAGGCTCTGCGACTGCTGAAGCAAAACTCAATTGGAGGACTGTAAACAAGGTGGTGTTAAAAATTCTTGCAAATCCTGGCCATTTGGGGAAACTGCTGGTCCAGTGCACATCTTCAGCATATTCAAGACAGCCCACAGCTGCTCTCACTTCTTTTACACTTCAAACAAAGCACTGAGACATCAGATGTCCCTAAAAACACCTGGCAGCAGAAAAGAAAGATGCACCTCACCTTGAGGATCTGCTAGAGTCCAGAACGCATGAGCTCACTGCGGATATGAACTCTGAAGTCAAGTTCATCTCATGGAATGATTAGGGCATTGATCAACTGTAGGCAGGCAACCTATGAAATATTGAAGAGAGATTCCATGTCAGATCTAGCCAAGCATTCTCAGAAATAGCAGGCTAAGCCCTTGCAGTAAACCTGACAAAGAAGTTATAAGAAGTTTGCCAGTTAAGACTCTGCAGTGTGTGTGTGTGTGTGTGCACACACACACACGAACAAACAAACACTCACTCCTTAACTCATATCAAAGCTGTACAAAAAAGTCCAAGAAGCTGGTATAATAAGTAGCAAATTCAAGACATAAGTACCAGGGCTATATGGACAAAATGAGGACTGAGAAATAATAAAGAGGTATCAGCAGTACCTTGAGGTCTGCAGAAGTACAGAAAAATCTTTTTTTGCTGCAGGCCCTACTTGTTACCTTTAATGGCACTGAGGTGTCACTCTTCAGGCCATCCAAGATGGGTTTGAATCATTCCATTTCATCCATTTCTGCTCATTGTGTCAATGCTGCCAGAACTTGCTCAAGCCTATGTAAGAATAAGGAAAACAAATCAGTAACAGATTATCTGACAGTGCAGTGCTAGCCATGTCTTCTTGCTAGTCTCAATGAGATGCACTCCCAGGTGCTTTAAAGATGGCAATTTTTTTAAAAAAATAATATTTATTACAAGTTTAAAGATTACAGAAAGAAGAAGAAAGAAAAAAAATTAAGCAAAACAAATCAATACATTACAATACACACACACAAAAAACAATACATCCAAAACAAAAATAAAAGCAAAAACAGTTAAAAACACATCCAATTTTTCCATTTCTTTGTCTTTCATTTGCTTGTTTCATCGACCTCACACCTCCCTTTTTTGTATTCTAGTTATTAATTATTTCAGCAAATCCATTCTTATCTTAATTTATTTTAACCTTATCTTACCATTAATACCATAAAACTTATTTGTACTTAACTCCTTATATCATTTCTACTAAAGCCATGTAATTTCATTCCAACATTTTTCTAACACTCATTAATTATACAATATTTCTATAAATAACTTTTAAACTTTTTTTCCAATCTTCTTCCACCGTCTCTTCTCCCTGGTCGGCAGTCTGACATTGTGGTTCGAGGACCCGACCCCCGCGAAGTAAAATGAAGACACAGGGACACGTGATATAAGGTTAATGGGCTAGAAAAGGCCACAACTTTATTGATTACAGCAATGAAAAGGTATTGGCTTAGGCATTGGATCGCGAAACAAGTGGGTTTATTCACCAGGGGTTCATCACCTGTTGATGCTAATTCAACTATAGGCTCACCCCTGATGTCACCGAGGGTCGTGCCATGGCCTCCCGCCAAGCAGGCTTCGGACAGAATACACGACCGCCAGATTCCATTAACGGAATACCCCTAGAAATTGAAGGCATAGGCGATGGCCACACCTAGCACTTCGACACTCCACAACACATTATTCCAATGCCTAACCTACCCACCAATACCACCAAAAAGTTGTGACGATTGCTACGAGGTAGGCGAAAAAACCAAAAAGCCTAATGCCAAATGGAAAAACTCCTACCAGGCCCCCCGGGCAACCGGGGCGACCAACCTAAGGTCCATAGCAAGGCCAATGACCTAAGCCCTAACTCAAAGGGAGTGGAGGGTGGGTGACTCGCCCAGGACGACAAAGAGAAATGAGGCCAGGGGGGAGGCTGGCACTGCAGCATAAAGGCTGCTGGACACGCCCCCCATGGCACCTGGTTGGACAGCCACTGGGGGGGGGGGCGTGAGTGCCAGCCAGGTGTGCTGGAGGCAGGGGGCAACGCCCCCTGCTAGGAGCGGTGCTCGGGC
Source organism: Podarcis cretensis (assembly GCF_951804945.1). NCBI lineage: Eukaryota > Metazoa > Chordata > Lepidosauria > Squamata > Lacertidae > Podarcis > Podarcis cretensis. The sequence continues at coordinate 29,527,394 of NC_137178.1, forward strand.
TCCCGTCCACAACCACTCCCCTCTCTTTCAGGGAGGAGAGTCTTTCATACACTTGCAACAAGAAACTATGTAAGAGTTTGATAAATTGTACATCTGTTAAAATTTCTAAAAACTGTTAAGAACCAATGTTGGCTTGGATCCAGGGGAACCAAAAACTCTCCTAAGCAATATGGAGTAAGATGTGGTGCTTCAAAGCAGGGATGACCCCCAAACCTTACACAAGCTTTGTTCAGCTTGTGCTTCTTAGGCTTCAGGCCGTTGTGCAGATTACATGCACATTAAAACTTGCAATTTAGATGTAGCCTTCCAGTTTTTTATGTATTTTTAAAAGGATCCCAAGTGCTAGATTGCCCACCTATGAAATACAACTAAACCAAAAGATAAATCACCTTTAGTCGCTAACATATCCACAGGCTGAGGCAGAATACAGAGGGTAGACAGTAGCGTGATAGCATCAATCATCATGGATGGGACTTTGGGGTCAGCTGCTCTTGGCAAAAGCAGGATCGCCTCCTCTGTTTCAAGCATTGTCTTAATTCCAAACTAAAAAAGAGGGGGGGGACACACCCATTGAGTGCATGCACATACAGAAAGGTTGCCAGTGCCACAGGAAGAGAGTAAGACAACTGTCTAACCTGGGAAATCGGGGGGGGGGGGAGGGCCAAACCCCCCAAAGCTGACATTTGCAAAAGTGATATGGGGAATAGCCTGTAAGTGCAAATTTAAGAAGGGGAGCATCTCAACTGAGAGTAATCAAACTGGAGGTTTCTTATCCTTAATCTAGAAGTTCATTTACAGTTCATCTCTTCTCAAAGATTTGATGTGCTTTAAGCTATATACATTTTAGATTAGAAATAGGGTTACCAGACATCCTCGTTTCTCGGGGACAGTCCCCGGATTTGCAAATCTGTCCCCGGACAAATTCCACCCCCAGAATGTCCCCGGATTTCATTAAATGTTCCCGGGAAACATGGGAGCAGCAGCGGCAGTCTCAGCAGCCCGGAGCCAGCCTGGTAGTGCAGTTGGCTCTGGAGTCTGGTTGGCTTCAGGAGCTGCTTGCAGCGCCCACCATTTTTCCTCGACGAAAGTCCCCACATCATGTGTCTTGTGCGCAACACATCATATGGGGACTTCTGGCAAGGAAAAATGGTGGGCGTCACGGCCATGAGCAACTCCTGAAGCCAGCCAGACTCCAGAGCCAACTGCGCTACCAGGCTGGCTCTGGGCTGCTGAAACTGCCGCTGCTGCCGCCACGTTTCCTAGGGACATTTAATGAAATCTGGGGATGGAATTTGTCCAGGGACAGATTTGCAAATCTGGGGACTGTCCCCAGGAAACGGGGATGTCTGGTAACCATAGTCTACTGTTGTATTGCTTGGCATGTCGAAAAATATGGGCGTCTTGTCAGCATTACTGATTGGTGTAATGGGTATGAGTGACGCATTTTGATGACGTACCGCTGGAAATTAGTCCGTTTCTCCTCAAAATGTGCTGGCAGTCTCTGTGCTAATGCAGTGCTTCGTCAAAGAGCGAGACCATTTCTCTGCATAAACCAACAGCACCAACAAATACTTGTCTGGAATTCCCTCTGCTGTATGTTTAAGGTCCTTGCAATTTCCAAGGCCTTCAGTTGTATTACTTCTCATGAAATAGACATTCTGTCTTTTCTCATATCTTGCACATAGGAAAGAACCCTAGCTTCAAGTTCCAGATATTTGCCACGTTTTGGTCCCCTGAAGGATTTCTTGTTGAAAACACATAAACATATTCCCCTTTCCAAATCCTCTCCCTGGTAGCTGGGAGAAGATGAAAACCCAGTGGGGCTGATGGCTCTGAAAATGGGATGGCATCCCTCTAAACCCAGGGTAGGCAACCTAAGGCCCATGGGCCGGATGCAGCCCAATTACCTTCTCAATGTGGCCCGTGGACGGTCCGGGAATCAGCATGTTTCTACATGAGTAGAATGCGTCCTTTTATTTAAAATGCATCTCTGGGTTATTTGTGGGGCATAGGAATTCATTCCCCCCCTCAAAAAAAAAAAAAAAAAAAAAATAGTCTGGCCCACCACATTTTCTGAGGGACGGTGAACTGGCCCACAGCTGAAAAAGGTTGCTGACCCCCGCTCTAAACTGCACCCTATAGATCAGGGTGGGGCAGCACTGATAATGTGGACTCGCCTGCTCCTCTTCCTGTCTCCCCATAGCTGGTGAATGTTCCTGAAGGAAGGGGTGGCACCACAGCGTCTGCTGATGGGGGTGACTCGGTCACATCCACACCTCCAGTACCCCATACCTGATTAGTTTCCCTTGTGGGTGCATCTCCACCACTAAACCCCCTTGAACTCTGCTCAGCTTTGCAAGTGTGACTCGATTTCTAGCAATCCACCACCAGAAAGCACCTTGTCAAGGCAGGCAAAGCCGCACCTTTATAACCAGGGATTGCTTTTTTCCCTACTTACCATTTATGGGCTCCAAGCTGCTGCATTTTTCCATAATTAAACCCAGCAAATGATCCAATGCAATATAATCTTTTGAACAGATAAGCAAGAATAGAAGAGAAAGTAAACAAAATAAATAATATGAAATGCCTAAGTCAGGGGTCCTCAAAATTTTTAAACAGGGGGCCAGTCCCTCAGACACTGTTGGGGGCCGGACTATAGTTTGAAAAAGATATAAATGGTCAGAGCTCAAACGTATATATACTGCATTCTTAAAAATCTAAAATAAAAAATAGTCTTTAGGTTTAGAGGGCAGACTCTCCCTGGTTCTGCCCCACTCCACCCATTTAAAATTTATTAAGAATTTCACTCAAAGAACTTCTCCCTAAATGAGCTTAGGAAAGAAGTGTGAAGTTAACGCAGAGACTGGGAACCACGCAGCCCATTCCTTTTGGGTTGAATTTACTCCCAAAGGCAAACAGCTAAGGACCCAATTCTAAAGCCCTGAGCACGCCCTCTTGCACTCTGAAGACGAGTTGTATTCTCATGAGTAACCCTATTCAAAAGAGGAGCAGCTCAAGAGGCAGGGGAATTGTAGATTGCAACTTGGACCTGTTTGTACTACTGCAGTTCCCTAACGAAGGAGCTACCCTTCATTACTAGGAACCCTCTTTTTAAAAATCCCCATATTGAAGATCTCTTGGGAAATGAGGCACGGCCTGGGTGACGCCACTGAGCCGACTCAACATGGCTCTTTCTGCCTCCCTGGTTCAGCGTTTCAGCGAGTGGCGTAGCAAGGTCAAGTGGTACCTGGTGCAGAAAATTCCTTGTCACCCGCCCCCCACTGAAATTTTATTTTATTTGCCTGCAAAAATGGTTTGACTTTATTTCATATTCTCTTACAAAGGAATGTGGATTCTGGGCCTCTGATAACAAGTAGGCGACTGTGGACAGATACTTAAATCTACAGAATGGATTGTGTTTTGGCTTGTTATTTTATTTATATTTATTGTTTATTTATAAAATTTATTTATTTATTTTTTAAAAAACCTGCAAAGTGGTTTACAAAAACCAAAGAACACCATAGCAGTAAAATCAAGAAAAATTAACAACTCTACTTTAAAACATACAAAAGCTAAAATATTAAAACAGATTAATATTACTTCCAACTTCCTAAGCATCTGGATATGCTTGCCTAAACAATGCTTTTAGCAGGTGCCTGAAAAGAGTATAGCAAAGGCACGTGCTTTATTGCAATAGGCTGGGAGTTCCAAAGTGCAGGTGCTGCCACACTAAACAATGCAGTACAGACATTATGTGAAACCTGTAATAGTGCTTGAAACTACTGAAGGGAAGGTTTTATTTATTGTGATTTCACCACGCTCTGTATTATCTGAAAAAGAAAACATTTATTTAAAAAGCAGGACTGCACAGCAGCAATCTACTCGCCTGCGAGTCTCATCATGTTCAGTTGGACTTATTCCCGAACCAACGGTACATAAGATTGGCTGGAATCCTATGCACCCCTTGCATTCAACTTGTACTTAAAAATCTGCACAAACCTGCACCAGAGAATTGTAGAGTTGGAAGGGACCCCTGAGGGTCATCTAGCCAACCCCCTGGGGCAATGAAAGAATCTCAACTAGACCATCCCTGACTGATGGCCATCCAGCCTCTTTTTAAGACGTCCAAGGAAGGAGAAGCCACCTCCTCCTGAGGGAGTTCTTTCCACTGTCGAACAGATCTGCCTGCTAGAAAGCTCTTCCTGATGTTTTGACAGCTCGGGGGAGGCTTGGGAGTCACGGGGGAGAGGGTGCCATTGCCCTGCGCTCCCGGGCTGCTTCCCCCCTACCTACACCACTGCAATGTGGAGCATCTTTCAGTGCTGCTAGGCCAAGCCACTAGAAACTGGGCTGGATCTGCTCTTTATTCTGACAGCTTAAAATTACCCCAAAACCATTATTCTCAAAAGAAACTTAACCAGCATTTATCACCAAAGTCACATTGACTCTCTCATCTCAAAAATGGTGGAATGGACCCTAAGTTGCCATCAGCAATGATTTACATAACAGCTTTTAAGTATATTTTGGGTTTTATGTTTTGAATTGGATTGATATTTTATATATTTTTAAAATAAAGGTAGGCTGACAGACACACACAGAGAGAGACAGATGGATATTCTTGCTAAGTCTAGTAATACCAAAAAATGGTTGCTGGAGATTTGGGCAGTGCTTTTTTGCAGCTGGAACTTGCCAGAACTCAGTTCCAGCCCCCTCTCAGGTGGGTGCCATTGCCATTGTAAGAGAAAAAGGGAGGCTTCAAGGCAAGTTCCAAGCAGTGCTTTTTTCTGGAAAAAGATGGGGAAACTTACAAGATGTGAGATAGATAGATATTGATTCTGGGCCCAGTTGTAGTGGCACAAACCCATACCCCAGGCAGTGGCTAAATATAAGATGTGATTAATAAACACAAGCAGACAATGATCTGGGTAAGAAATGCCCACAACTTTATTGAAGAGAGAGATGCAGGTAGATTTTTGCCTTGGGCATTGGGTGTATATCTGTTCCATACAATAGACAGGGTGAGTCTTTTAAAAGAGGCCCCATAGAACATGTGTACTCTGTATCCACGGGGCCTCTTAAAGGACTGACCCTGTATATAATTTAATTTATTTAAGGTAAGGTAACTCAGTTACCCAGGTGTCACATTACCCCCACCCCCCCGCTTCCTAGTAAACATGGCTAGGCTTGCACTGTGACCTCAGATGCCTAATACTCACCCTTCACTAGCTGTTTGGTCCCCTGCTTCTTCCACCTTCACTCGGGATGGCAGTTTCAGCTGTCATGAAATCCACAAGAGCCAACACACACACACACACACGGGCTACTTCAGTCTTAGTGTCTCCCCCATTTTTCTTTCTTCACTGCCTCCCTGGTTTGCTTTCCCCACTTCCTATCTTCTTTGCAAAACCTACAATCCTAGTGGCAGTGAGTCCCATTGAAGTGAATGGGATTCACTTCAGAATAGATTGGGTGAGGGTTGCAGTGTCTTGTCAGAAGCTCCCCCTCCGTCCCATCCCTTCTATCCCATCCAGTGTTTTGCCTCAAACCTTGACAGAGCTGTCTCCCATTTTTGAGGCAGTGTGGTGTAGTGGTTAAGAGCGATAGACTCGTAATCTGGGGAACCGGGTTCGCGTCTCCGCTCCTCCACATGCAGCTGCTGGGTGACCATGGGCCAGTCACACTTCTTTGAAGTCTCTCAGCCCCACTCACCTCACAGAGTGTTTGTTGTGGGGGAGGAAGGGAAAGGAGAATGTTAGCCGCTTTGAGACTCCTTCAGGTAGTGATAAAGCGGGATATCAAATCCAAATTCTTCTTCTTCTTCTAACTTCTGAAAGTGTAGTTTTTTGCCCAAGGAGCTGCTTTAAAGGGGAAATGGGAAACATCCTAGCAGTGCAGAAAAGCTGTTTTGCTGTCTTGCGAAGTCCAGAAGAGGAGAGAAAGAGATAGAAAGCTGAGGGCAGAGTTGGAAGCGAAGTTTGAGACTACTGTGAGATGGTCACAGAATCACAGATTAAGAAGAGACCTGAGAGGATCATCTAGTCCAACCCCTGCAATGGAAGTACATCAACTCAAGCAGCCTCAAGTTAAGAGAGCACAAGACAGCCAATTAAATCTTTCCCCTCCATTAAACCCCATTGCAACACAGAAGATGCCCCTTGAAAGCCCCAATCCTACTTTTTTATTGAGGGGGGGGGGCAAGCAAGCAAAGATAAAATAAAGCCTCCTTTATTTTATTTTTCATTTTTAATATGGAGGGAACAGGGAAGCTATTTAGGGGAAACCAAGAATATAAACATAACCAGTAAATAAAAACAAAAATACTCCCCCCCCCTTCCTTTTCTGCCAGTAGGGGTGGGTGCGAGGGAAGAAAAATGAAGCAGCAGCAAAAAATGATGTTTAGGGTTGGGGAAACAGATGCGTGAAAAAGCAAAGGGAGGAGGAGAGAATTGAGAAGAGTTCAAGGGTGAGGAGGAGAAAATAGTAGAGACAGACAACACACAGGGAGGAAGGGAAGGCAGGACAAACACTGAGAATGGAGCAAACGGGACTTGAAAGGCATGGCAATTTCCACCCCCTCTTAACTTCTAAGCAAGCGTCTCTGTCCGGGAGAGGGAAGGGAAGTCTCAAGGCAGCTCCACGGAGGAGCCCCGCTTCTCCCGCTCATGCGACTGGAGGAACCACTGTTTTTGTTTTTTTTACACGGAGGCTTCCTAGCAAGGCAGTTGGCTTTATCGTGAGAGAGAGGAGAACAAGTCTATTTTATAGGCTGTTTTTCCTCCCCGTGAGGGAAAGCAGGCGGGGGGAGGGAAGGAAGAGGGAAAACATTTCCCTTTCCAAAAAGAAGCTCCTGCCGCTCCTGCTATTACTGCTCCGTTGCTCCCTAAATAAGCACAGTTTGCCCTCCTTGCAAAGCAAGCGAAAGGGCTCTGATGGGGAGGCGGAAACAGGCAGGCGCAGAACTCTGACGGCTCTCTATGACCCGCCCCCTCACTTCCGGGCCCTTCCTCTCGCCCAGCCCTGCGCTTGCAGGCAGAGCACCATAGCAACGGAGGCCTGCTGAAGCGCTGCCGCCTTGGAGCCTTCCCAGCGGAGCCATGGTGAGGGAAGGGAAAGCTTATGCTGTGATGGGATTCAGGGGGGAGGCGGTGAGGAAGCCGTGATCTTGCCGGGTTTGTATGTGTAGGGAGAAGGGGGGGGCGCGAAATGGGGGGAGCCAAGGTAGATTTCAAGCGAGTGTGCAGGTGGGAGGAGAAAGGCGGTGGCAGGGCGCCTACCCCCGACGGCATCGCAAGGGAGGCTTGGGAGAGGCTCCTGTCAGATACCTTGGAGAGCCGCTGCCGATCAGTGCAGGTAACACTGAGCTTACGTGGGTCCATGGTCTGACTCGGTATCTGGGTTCCTATATAGGGGAAAGGCCTGAGCTCTCTGGTACAGCATCAGCTTAGCATGCAGAAGGCTCAAGGTTCAGCCTCTGGCATCTCCAGGTGGGGAAATGTTGTTGGTCCCCCGCCTGGAAACCGGGGGGGGGGGGGGGGATGAACTACACGGTATTAGATGGACCAGTGACCTGATGTAGAGTGAAGAACAGGGCAGGTAGGTTTTCTTGAGCTCAACTGTTAGGATGGCGGAGTGCAAACAATGAGGGTGGGGCTTATCCAGCTTTTTAATAGTTGCGTAGAAGGACAAACAACAACACTTTTAAGCCAAATAAGGCTTTCAACATGGCTTGCAGATAACAACCATAAGACAGTCCCTGCTCTGAGGCTCACTGAAAAGTAAGAGGGATTGGGAGGGAAGACGAAAAAATAATTGACATAATTGTTTTTATTCTTGCTGTTTTTATTGCCTTTAACTTGTAAGCTACTTTGGGACTTGCAGATAGAAGAGATAGATAACACCCACACCCACAAATCTTTCCTGAACTGGATTAGACTTTTACAGTTATTAAAAAAGTAAAAGGACCCCTGACCATTAGGTCCAGTCATGACCGACTCTGTGGTTGCGGCACTCATCTCGCTTTACTGGCCGAAGGAGCCGGCGTACAGCTTCCGGGTCATGTGGCCAGCATGACTAGGTCACTTCTGGCAAACCAGAGCAGCGCACGGAAATGCCGTTTATCTTCCCGCCGGAGCGGTACCTATTTATCTACTTGCACTTTGACGTGCTTTTGAACTGCTAGGTTGGCAGGAGCAGGGACCGAGCAACGGGAGCTCACCCCATTGCAGGGATTCGAACCGCCGACCTTCTGTTTGGCAAGTCCTAGGCTCAGTGGTTTAACCCACAGCGCCACCCGCATCCCCTTTTACAGTTATAACCATTGCTTTATAACAGGCTTCCTCAAACTTGGCCCTCCAGATGTTTTTGGCCTACAACTCCCAGGATCCCTAGCTAGCAGGACCAGTGTTCAGGGATGATGGGAATTGTAGTCTCAAAACATCTGGAGGGCCAAGGTTGAGGAAGCCTGCTTTATAATGTGCTGGCACTTTTCTCAGTTGATATCCAGCCTTTCAGAAAATTATAAATAAGAACAGTGCCATATAACCAGGACATGATGGATTACTTATTATAGGACTACTCTCTCCCAAATCTTGTGGAACCATTGCTTAATTGGGGGGGGGGGGCGGTTTCCATCCTTCTATCTATGAGTCATGTAATTTTTTTTGCATCCAGGAGCAAATTGAACGCAAGTTATTTTTGTTAGCAGTTACAGTGGTACCTCGGGTTAAGTACTTAATTCATTCTGGAGGTCCGTTCTTAACCTGAAACTGTTCTTAACCTGAAGCACCACTTTAGCTAATGGGGCCTCCCGCTGCTGCCGCACCACTGCTGCGCGATTTCTGTTCTCATCCTGAAGCAAAGTTCTTAACCTGAGGTAATATTTCTGGGTTAGCAGAATCTGTAACCTGAAGTGTATGTAACCTGAGGTACCACTATATGCTGGTTCTTGCCTGGGTAAATCAACCAAAACTTGAGTTTAACTTGGATTGTAAGGAGCCAACCCATTTGGTTTCTTATCAACTCGTGAGTGTGGCTTTCTGCTCTCAGTATTGCTATCAGGGTGTTGGTAGCAAGAAACCCCACATGAGCAGACTACTATATGTAGGAGTAGAGGGTGCTGCAGGTGGCTGTCTTAATGCTGGGTTTTAAAGGAAAATATAGATGGCATTTTAAGCCTCCATCTTACCATCTACCCTTTAACATAGCACTTCTCTTGCTTCACTAAGAGCATGTCCCTTCCGACTTGCCCCACTAATGCAGAGCAGCCAAGTTCCCTAGTGCCTTCAGCGTGATGCCATAATTCCAGATGCTGTTCTGCAACAGGGCTCCCTCCACAAGTGATCCATTGCTGTTAATTCAGTAGCTAGTTCAATGGGCTGGATCCAGTGCTAGAGTAGACCCAGTGAAGTTAATGGTTATGACTAACTTTATTAATTTCAGTGGGTTTGCTCTGATTTTGATTTAGTGGGATACTATCCCATGTTCTGGAGCTGGAGACCAAATTGGTTAGAAATTGGTTAGAAATATTGGCTGCTGCCAAAATTTTATGGGCTAGTGCTCACATTTTGTTACAGTGATTTTGCTTCTTTTGCAGGCAGAGGTAGAAGAAACTTTAAAGAGGATCCAGTCACATAAAGGAGTTATTGGAACTATTGTCGTAAATGCAGAAGGTAAAGATCTACCTTTTGGGTGTTCTCAGAAGTACACTCAACGCTTTGTACAAAAAGATGCTTTTTGGAATTTTTCTTTTGCTATTCGAAATCTCCTTTAAGCTAAGTTGGTTATTCTAATTTACAATTTATATTTAAAAGCACTGGATACAATTATGTTTTTTTGAAATTGGTGGCAGCATTCCCATTTACTGGAAGTTGGGGTTTCACCCAGTATGTAACTACTCTAATGATCTCAAGTGTCTGTGACCATTTATTATTTTTGTAGCTATTTGTCTAGTTACCCAAAATACTGAGATTCTTGAGGAAAGATTCATGTGCCTACTCCAGTAGTAGGTTTTACAGTATCTCCAGATGTTTCTACCTAATGAACATAAGGGCATACCCTCCAACATTTCTCCAATGAAAATAGGGCCGTCCTATTCCATTATTTATTTATACATACATACATACATACATACACCACCCATTAAACATTAAATAACTTCCTTCAGATGTCTTCTAAAGGTTATATAGTTATTTCCTTGGCTCAGGAGTTGTGTAACTTCATACCCTCCAACATTTCTCAGATGAAAATAGGGACGTCCTAAGGAAAAGTGGGGCATTCTGGGATCAGATCAGAAACCAGGATGGCTTCTGAAAATCTTGGACTGCCCTGGAAAATATGGACACTTGGAGGGTCTGTGAGGGCATAAGAGCAACCTGCTGGATTAGGCAAATGACCCTTCTAGTCTAGCATCCTGTTCTCACAGTGGCCAACTAGATGCCTGTGGGAAGCTTGTAAGCAGGACCGGAGTACAATAGCACACCCTCTGGTTGTGATTCTCAGAAACTAATTTATTAAAAGCATAATTCCTCTGGCAGTGGAGGTAAAACATACCTATTTTGGCTGGTAAGCATTGGTAATAGTTATTCAGTTTAAGCAGAAGTGGATATCAAGCTGCATGGAGAAGATTGTTGAAAACTCTTTTTTATAGAGTTTGCCCAAGTAATTTTGATTACAGCCTGACAATCTTGGTCTACAACTTTTGTCTCATAGGTTACTGAAATCTCATTAAAATGCATGTCGTAGGGTCTGGCAGCTTACTTCCCAACTAGGCGTCCCTTCTTTTTCTTCCCAGTCTCTGATACAGGGCAGCAAAAGGAGGGAACAGATTCCTATTTATGGTTTAATTGCCTCTCCTCACCTGTAACAGTTGCTGATTGGCTGTTCTTTCCCCAGAGTAAAAATGGCTTTTTCAGATGTGTCCTTAACCTCAGATGCAGTTTGGTACTGATGTTGCCCTGTTTAATCCTAAAGCAGCAAATGACTTCCTTTTCAGGCATCCCAATCAGAACCACTCTCGACAACTCAACCACAGTCCAATACGCAGGTCTCCTTCATCAGCTCACGATGAAAGCAAAAAGCACAGTGAGAGATATCGATCCCCAGAATGATCTGACCTTTCTCAGGATTAGATCAAAGAAACATGAAATCATGGTTGCCCCAGGTAATATATTTTTGTCTTCCAAAAGAAAATATTGCTCTTACTGCTGTGTGGGTAGCTTTTGAGGTTCCTTTCATTGCTCCAATGCTGCTGTTAAGCATCCGTCTTCCTGTTTCAGTTAGGAAGATAAAAGCATAAGGGATGTGCTTGCCTTTAGATCCTTTAATTGCTTAAATCAGGCATGTCCAAAGTCCGTTTTGGGGCCCAATCCAGCCCGCCAGTCAATTTAATCTTGCCCCTGTGGCAGTATATGTCCCGGGATTTAAAAAAGCTCAACAACTTTGTTCGGCCCTCATGCATGTTCACTTCATCAAATCTGGCCCTCTTTGAAAAAAGTTTGGGCACCCCGGGCTTAAATAGACAGGGCCCAGCATTTATCTATCATGTTGTGTGGCAAGGCTGATTGCTGTGCCTGACTTTCCTAGGTATGAGGAACAACCATTTTCCCAAAGCTGGATTTGGCCAGTTAGCACATAAAACTGCAGCTACTTACTGTTGGTGACAAATGACTCCCAAACCACCAATCTAATATGGGATAGATTTGCTTTTAACTTTTAGTACTTGTGTTTGTACATCAAGATGGTATTTGATAAACAATGGCTGTTACTATTTTTTGAAGTGTTTCATTTTGTCTACTGAGTGGGCACAAGCAGTGTTCTTTATTATTTTGCCCAAGATCAATCCCCCAAAATAGTTAACAATCAATATTGGGAAAAGGATTCACCAAATACAACAAAATATTACAACTATGAAAATATTTGGCTTATAGAACTATTTTGAAATGTATATTGTAAAAATAAGGAATAGCCGAAATAGAACAAGCTGTAAGCATTTGCTACCACTTTCATTGTTTATTATCTTTTTCCACAGATAAGGAATATCTTCTGATCGTTATCCAAAATCCTTGCGAATAGACCAACCACACCAATTTTATGGGAACTGTGCTACAATTTTAAAATAACATTTACTACAGATATACAATGTCATAGCATACCACTAAGAAACTTTTCCAGTAACTTGTCAGGAAGTTTGCAAGCTAAAATCTCTCATGTGTGCAAATGCATTGTATTTGTAACTGAATTAATGAAAATGTGTGTCTTAACTGCTTAAAGGACAATAAACCTAAATGTTAAAACATGTGTTAACATTGATTGGGACATGTGTTCTAAAATTAAATAAATCTTTTGAAATAATGAAGCACAGAGCTAAGGCTACGGCTGGAACTCTAATAAAAACAGCTCTCAAAGCCATTTTCATGTAAACAATCGGAAGTAGGGAATGCAGAATTAAATAATGGTTGCATTTCAGCTGACGTTAAACAGGATTATCAAGTCCCTTTGATTTCAGTGGGATTGATTGTTAAACATGTGCTCAAGTTTTCCAACTTGAGAATGATTGTGCCCAAAGTAAGTGAATTCAATAATATAGTGAGCTTCTTAGAATGACAGATCACCCAGTGTTTTTTTTTTCTGATAGAGCTAAACATGCTTTTCCTTATTAATTAATGTCTGCAGTTACTCTTTGTACAGTGGCTCACAATGTTTCGGATGCCTGTATGAAATAAACGTTTATCAGTAGTTTACAGATAGAAGTGAAATGCAAAACAAACTACTGGAAATATTACAGGGACCACAAGTTCTGAACCAAGGCTGCAAGCCTATTGCATTGAACTCAGTGGGGCTTACTTCCAGCAGTACTCAAGCAGGTTCAGGCTGCGTGAAGTCTGAACCTAGTGAGGGAATTATTTCAAAGGAATGTATGGAGTACTGTACTTCTGAAGCAGGAGGGAAACAAAGGACTCTCGAGCACAGTGAAGATCTCTTAAGCAGAAGTGCTTGAAGAGGGCGATTCTGTTTCATCACAGAGATGTGCAGCAAGACAGAATGTGATCTCTTTGCAGGCATTCACTTAGCAAAGCAGTATGTTTTAAGATAATATTGAGGTACAGTATGCTATTTCTGTGGTGGGCTTCATTGAACTGAAAGGTGCGGACTGTTAAATGCTTAGTAACTTCTTAGGGAAGTTTTTAATGTTTGACGTTTTATTGTGTTTTTAATATTCTGTTGGGAGCCACCCAACGTAGCTAGGGAAACAGCCAGATGGGTGGGGTATTATTATTATTATTATTATTATTACCAAACTTAGGAAATCTCTACAACTTGCTTGAAGTTTCTGTTTTCATCACTTATAAATATTTCATTTTTAGTAATCTAAAACATTTCAATAACATTTCGGCATTCATAAAAAATGTGTTTGCATTTTAATTTAGAAAAAAGTCAACTTCTAACTTCAAATTCATTCAGTTTATTTGTGGAACATTAAAATGCGTGATCTAGATGTGTGTTACAGCGTAAGTTTTGATCGGCAAGCCCTAGGCTCAGTGGTTTAGACCACAGCGCCACCTGTGTCCCATCCTGCTAGCTATAGTGGAATTCTGTCTCTGCTGATTCTAGGGTTGGGGTGAAGAGGGACTAGGAATCCGTATTGTTGATAGTGTTTCTCCCTACTTATCTGCAAGAGAATCAGCTGCAGCTGCTTAATCAACACAAACTATTGTCTGTTTGCCCTTCATTAAGAGGGCACAATCTGTGAAACCAATCAAGCTCCCTCATCGTACTACAGGCCCCATGGCTTACTATATGTCTTCCCAGCTTGCCCCATACCAGATTTGGGGGAGAGGCATTAAGTAAGTAAGTAAGTAAATAAATAAATAAATAAATAAATAGGTAACTAAAAGTACCATATTTCTGTGTATGAGATGAGGTTTTTTCATCCCAAAACAAAGCCCCCCAAAAGGGGGGCATCTTATACATGGATAGTGCCTTGGTGGCACGGGTGATTGCTTTTAGCCACAATTGGGAGAGTTTTAGCGGTGATGGGGCGGGTGATTGGTGACTGCGGCAAGGTCTACTGTCTGTTGGCTGCAGCTGCGTCAATTGGAAGGTTGACTGGCGGCTGCTGGCTCAGAGCAGGCAGTCAATAGATATTTTTAGTGGCGCGTGTGACTTTCAGCCGCTCCGGCGGTGTAGCAATTTTCGGCAACCCGCCCCCCCAAAAAGCTCAAGCACTCTGGGCTCTCCTCTGCTAAAAAAACCCCTCAACAATTCTGGCAATCTTCCCCCAAACAGGGCGTTGTCTTATACATGTCTTATACACAGAAAAATACAGTAATCCAAGGGAAAAAAAGGTGAGGGAAGGGAAGGGTGAGGTTCTAGAAAGGGAAAGGTGGCTGGTTATTAGGGAACTCAGCCAAAACCTGACCAAAACAAGAGGGCAGTCTGGTCTGGAGGGTAAGATGTCTCCTCCCACTAAGTGAGGTCAGAAGATTAGAACCTACCTGCCAGAGCTAGTGGGAGGAGCTATTCCAAAGTATGGAATGCCCTTGGAACCACAGGTGAATAGCTGTGTTTGATACTGAGGTTCACTAATATGAGTTGAAACTTACACTTTGTTCAAACATAGGCATTGAAAGGATGGAAAAATACTTTATTTCCCTTGTGCCACTCTTTAAACACACCCTAAAGGTTAACAGGTAATTATTTCATAAGGTTTTTAAAATGTATTTGTACCCACACATATGCTTTATTCCATGCAAGATGGGAAAGAAACTTGTCTTTGTCTTGTAAAGATTAATAATCAAAATGACAAATGCAGGAAAGGCAGGAAACATGTTCTACCAAGGGATAATATAGCAAAATATTTATTTTGAGGCTAAGGGATATGCCAGAGAATTGTTTTTACTGCAAAAGACGAGGTTTGTCCTTGATCACTGTTCCCAAATATGTCAAAAGGTTAAACTTTCAAGCCATTTCAACATAAATGTTTTTCTTCCCCCTCCTGTTTGCACGGAGTAAGTTTAATAGAATTTTTCTATAGCGACATTCAAAGATCTTGGA
This sequence comes from Podarcis cretensis, assembly GCF_951804945.1. Taxonomy (NCBI): domain Eukaryota; kingdom Metazoa; phylum Chordata; class Lepidosauria; order Squamata; family Lacertidae; genus Podarcis; species Podarcis cretensis. The sequence goes on from NC_137178.1 coordinate 29,542,445, forward strand.
TACAATTAGGTCAATGGAAACTATTAAATTTAATGTAATCAAAAGTTACAGCTATTACTAAGGAAATATCAACTAGCCTTTCATCGCAAATCGTCTTTGGGCAGAGCATATCTGAGAGCTGCTTCAGGACTGTAAAGCTTGAAACTTGATTGCATTATGCAATGTATTTTAATTTATTTGTTTAATACATTCTTTTATGATTTGTCTCAAAGAACTTCCAACTGTTTTTTTGCACCCATGGAACTGACCCAACAACAAATTACAAACAGCTTTTGTGATTTCCACAAAATGTAAAGTTTTATTCCTATTATTTATTTGCGTAGACTGTTGGGGGGGGGGGAATTTGTTGGTCTTAATTGATACAATAACGGTTTGGTCTTGGGGGATCTGAGTTCAGTTTCTTTTGGGCGGGGGGAGATAACAAAGGTGGGACATTGCCAGGTTGAGAAGCTTATGAACTTAATACACAGGAGTACTGCAACTGACTTCATAATACAAAATTCTGACTTTGCTTTAGAAATTGTAAAAGCATCTCAGTTGTACTTTGCGACTTCAGTTCACAGTTATGCCTCACTACTTTCTTCTTTAAAAGGCAACTTTACCCTGATAACTGGGAGCCAGGATACTGCATGCTCTATACCAGGGGTCAGCAAGGCTTAAGCAGCCTGGGCTGCTTCACTCCCTCAGAGATCTCTCTGTGGGCTGGATCACACACGTGTACACTTGCGTTACGGCGCAGAGGAGACGTGTGCACGCGCATGCGCAGACACTATTTCCGGTGCGGAGGAAGAAGAAGAGGAGGAGGAGGAGTTTGGATTTGATATACGGCTTTATCACTACTCGAAGGAGTCTCAAAGCGGCTAACATTCTCCTTTCCCTTCCTCCCCCACAACAAACACTCTGTGAGGTGAGTGAGACTGAGAGACTTCAGAGAAGTGTGACTAGCCCATGGTCACCCAGCAGCTGCATGTGGAGGAGCGGAGACGCAAATCCGGTTCCCCAGATTACGAGTCTACCGCTCTTAACCACTACACCACACTGGCTCCGCCCCGCCAGTGCCGCAGAAGTGAGTCCCCGAGCCGTACTGTGCTGCTTTAGCGCAGTGGGCGGGGACTTGCCCAGCGGGCGGCAGGGTTCGGGGGTGGCTTGGGGGCCGGTTAAACGACCCCCATGAGCCATATCCAGGCTTTAGGTTGCCGACCACTGCTCTATACCCACTCACAGTAAGTGCCTCCGATCAATTTTCTGTCATCTCCCCTGCCACAGTCCAGTCCATTCAGCAGGTTTTCCCTGACTTTTGGGAGACGCGGGGGGGAGGGCGAGGCTTGTGGATCTGTGAGGGAGAGGATGTGGGAAGATCACCTTTCTATTATTTTATTGTTTATTAAATTGGTTGGTCACTTTATCTTGCCCAGGACAACCCAAAGCAACTCACAACCCCTACACACACCCACTTTCACGGGTGGAATTCTGGATCCAGCCCAACATATATACTGTACATATCATTTCGATATAGTGTGTAATATGTATCACACACAAACATAATAATAGACAGCATATAAACTAATGACAGCTATTACAAAAATAAACAACAGAACTGTAAGGTTCCATGTAATATAATAAGTCATCCATGCAAACTATAATGCCTTTTTAATATTTATTTTTTGTTTCTAGATTTAATTAGATAATTTTTAAAAGTTTTTCCTTTTGAATTTAAATTTTAAAACGTTAGGTTTCAGTTGTAAAATTAAGTGGTTTTATAGAAAATAATAATAAACAGTAAATTATGGAATTTCTTTAATGTTTACAGTTTGTGAATTTATGATGGATATTGTAAAGACAGTATCTCTTACGTGCCCATTTTGAAATGCAATTCTAAATACATGATTTAGTGATAAGTACTATTGAACTTGATGTTAAATTTGTTTTATGATCGTAGTCTTTCAATAAAAAAAGCAAAGGACCTTAATGTGTTCTGAAAACATTATCTAAAAGAGTTTATGCCCATGATTTTACAGTATATCCATCCTCTTTTGAAATCAATGGGATGTGGAAGTGCTTAACTCAACCTGGATCATACCCAGATATTTTTAAATAAGGTTACAGTGATGCGGGGAAGTATTGAAACTTTTAAAAAAATTGATGCAGCCTTAAATTTTGTTGGATTTAACGGGTGTCATAAAGATACTCGGTTCCAAATTTCATGCCCATAAAAAAGGATGTTGAATCATGCACTACGAAATCAACAGTCACAAAGCTTGGCATGAGATCAGAAACTCTGCTATTTCAGCAGTATTTTTAATTTCCTTTCTTTTTATGTCCATATATTTCTCCTACAAGCTTCTGCTAACTGAAACCTGCTCATTATACATTTCTGCCAATAATTTCTGCAACCAGATTCCTGTTTCCATTCTACTGTTTGGTGTTAACTTTACAAACCTTTTGGAAAAATCATTGCGTTTTATAGGGATTATCCAATTATTCCTTGTAGGTCTAATACAATATGCTGAAAACCGGCCATCAATCAGCCAACCACAAGACCTACTTCTAAGTCCAGCAATCTTATGCCACTATATCTGTCCCTTAGTTTTCTGCTTTGTTTAATTCAGTTAGCAATTATTTTTGGCTCCTCTCCTCAAAATTTTTATTTGCGTTTATTGAAAGATATACTAAACTATTTGTTAAGGCTTTTTTTTCTTTTTCTTTTTTAGTTTAAGGCATCTTCAGGAACAGATCAGACAATTCATGTAGAACAGGACTGTCAACAACTGATACCCAGACTTTGATTTGTGATCCTTTTAAACTGGAGAGCCTGGTTTATCACGAATGCAAAGTATGTGCTGTACTCCTCCTTGTCTGATACCCTGAGTTACCCATGGGGGGGGGGGGAATCTCCGGATGAGGAATTCTGACCTGGACCTGATGGGATGGGTGGACCAGATCTTAAGCCATTGAGAATCTTTCACTTTGCCTATAGGGTCTGTCTCCCACACCAATTTCAAAGTAGCAAAGGGAGAGAACCAAAATCGTAACAGTAATAAATACAGGCAATGACCATTTTGTCTGGGTTCAAAGCACATGCAACTCTGCAAGTGGACATCGCCAAGAACCTGGAAGTAGCAGGAGAAAAGGGCAGGGTGGGCAGGCTTATACATGCACCTCCATCATATGTGATGACCCAGAACACAATTCCCACACAAATCGTGGGTTGCCTGTACAGTGGTACCTCGGGTTAAGTACTTAATTTGTTCCGGAGGTCCGTTCTTAACCTGAAACTGTTCTTAACCTGAAGCACCACTTTAGCTAATGGGGCCTCCTGCTGCCGCCGCACCGCCGGAGCACGATTTCTGTTCTCATCCTGAAGCAAAGTTCTTAACTCGAGGTACTATTTCTGGGTTAGCGGAGTCTGTAACCTGAAGCGTATGTAGTCCGAGGTACCACTGTATATCTGAAATATACTCGGAGTCCTGTAGTGATTTCATGCTCTTTATTGCAGCTTGTAAAACAGTGATTGAATTGCCCCCCCAAACCTCAGGCTTTTATATACATTATGTACACAATGAGTCCCGTCTGATTGGCTGATTCTGCTTCCCTCCTGAAGCCTGATTGGTCTTTTCCTGCAGGCCAATCAGCTGCTGCATTCTACGATCCTACTTGCCTATTGTTCTAGGATCCAAGCTTAGTGCATAACAATATCACAGAGACTCCACCTTTCTGGACACTTGGTACAGCCAGATAAAGGCAACTCAGGATCTGCATACACACTGCCCAGGCTTGTGCCCCAGGAGGCACACTCCATTGTCTCTCAAGACAGACGGATGCCAACAACCTTCACATAACTACATGGATTGTTCACTATTCAAAGCGCTGACTTGTTCACAGTTGGCTATGCCCCTAGGCTATGTTTTATTATTTTCCCATCAAAGTTCAGACTAGCTTGATAATGCATAATCTGATCATAAGTCACAGATCATTATGCACCCATCTCTATTATTTGTAGATGGCTTAACTGGAACCCTTTGCAGAAGTCACTACTCTTTGGGGCTTTTTGATGATCTACAATAACTGTTCAGAAATTTGTTGTTTTGCGCAGAATACTTATATGTAGCTGGGAATATTGCATCTTTTGTTTGAGAATGGAAAACTATGGATATTTGTTGTATTACTAATTACAGTGAAAAGCTCTTGTTTCGATACAATTAAATGAGAAGGCCTTATTTATGAAAGCGTATTTTAAAGCGTGTCCAGCAGATGGTGGTAGTGTAACACGCCATAGCGTATTGCTGGGAATACACATATGAGTAAGTGAGAAGGTGATCTACCAGAATATTTCCTTTACACTTTGCAGGCAACAATAATTTTAATGGGCTTGCAGTTCACTTTATCGGTTGCTATGTTCACACATTATTCTAAAAAATAGTTTAGCACGACATGAATAAGCTTGAAAGAGTCACTGTTTGTTGTTTAGGACAAAACAACAGACAACAGAGAGAAAGCTTCCAAACTACCCATCTTTTTCTTTATGCAATTTTAACTGCTTTTATACAAACATTGAAAGGTAAAGGACAGTCAAAGCCAACTATGGGGTTGTGGCACTCAACTCGCTTTCAGGCCAAGGGAACCGGTGTTTGTCCACAGACAGCTTTCTGCGCCATGTGGCCAGCATGACTAAACCGCTTCTGGCACAACGGAACACCATGATGGAAGCCAGAGCGAACAGAAACACCATTTACCTTCCCGCCGCAGCAGTACCTATGTATCTACTTACTACTTCAAACTGCTAGGTAAGGCAGGTGCTGGGGACAGAGCAACGGGAGCTCAGTGGTTTAGACCACAGCACCCCCCAACACCCCCCAACTAACATCATTCAGCTCTTCAGATATTGTTGGGCTCTATAATTTCCTTCAGCCTCAGCCGGCCTAGCCAATCCTTAGGGATAATGGGTATTGTATATCTGGGGGGCCCAGGTTCCAAACCTCTAATTTATCATCACATAGGAATGCAGCTAGTGAGTGGTCTGAATAGTGTGGGGGAGTGAAACTCTGTGAATATTTATAATACTGAAGCTACCTTCCCAGACACTAGTTCCCCTGCTACTTCCTTCTAATTCAAGTGCAGGATGGAGTATTTTGCAATCTGTATGGATCCACTGTCACTGCTGTCTGCAGTTGCGGAAGTTCAGAATGAAGACAATGCAATGCAGCATTAATCAAATTTCGTCTTTTGCCACTGGAAAATTTGATTATTGTTTAGAGGCATTCTTCATCTTAAAGCTTGATGTGTTCAGTGTAGGCTCTCCAGCTTCTCTGAAAAGTGTATACCTCAATATTTATAGGAGGTCACTTGCTCCCAGTGATGTCTTTTTTAACTAAGTGGATTAGGCCCAAACAACATCACCTACATTTTGGAATAAAGTTACTGTCAGTTTCCCTTTGAAAATGGCTCTCACCAAATCTCCATATCAATGCCTAGATTCAGTTTTGTTCTGGGCTAGAAAGTCCACGACATCTGTTTTCCAACCATATAGCGCATGATGTCAAAGTTGAGTTGCGCTAGAGCCAGTGTTGTCTGTGCAAAAGCACTCAAAAAAGATTTTAATCGGGATAACACTTCCTTGAACTTTCAGTAATATGCTTGCAGTTCTCTTTCCTGTTTCTGTGTTCTTAGCCAGTAGCAGTTCTGCCATTACCTTCAATAGGAAGAATTTCAAAGCTATATTAAACTCTATTATGAAATTCCAAGCCAAAATGATTAAAGACAACTAAAAAAGCCAATCAGGACAAGAAGAACTAACAGTCTGCACTGATTTCCAAATGAATGAGCTCAGCATAGCTCTCCTGTGAGGAGGTGAACATTCCTGTGATGCTCTTTCCAGATGCACAAGAGAAGGAAAGCCACTGTGTCCTCATGAGGTCAACAGCATTGTTCAGCACGCTGATTTTCAGTAATGTTCATGCTTATTGTTTGGATAACCTTGGTTTAAGTAGGCAAAACAGCAAACCTTTTTTCCCAATAATGGTAGGTTGCTGAGTGTAATAGGGTAGCAATCTTAAAACATGGATAATAAAGAAGGCAATTTTATTTTTCACATCAAGACTTTTTGGCCTACCTTTAGGTTTGGAAAAACCTCCCACCTCCCACTTTTTGGGAAATGGGTGGGTGGGATAATTTGCATCTCTAGCAATGTTTGAGGAACGCAAGCTCAATGACAACTTAAAGATTGCCCTTGGCTTTTCTGTGAAGCTTACAAGATAAGTGTAAGCTAGACCTTCCCATTGTCAGAAAAGGGAAATAACAGAAAGTTAATAATGATTGACTCTAATTGGTTTCTGTGTTGACAGTATCTAGAGAGATATTCTGCATTAAGATGAAGACTTGAACTAAAAAGCTTGCATATGAAAAGGGAGGCCTACAGGTAAAGAATGAATCGTGTCAGTTACAAAGTAATGGAAAGTTGTTATTTCAGCTGTATTTCTAATATGGAAGAGGATGTGTGAAACAAGAACAAATTACGATATACATATATTGTTATCTCCATTTCATGCCCAAGGACTGCAAGTGGCATGTGCCAAAAACAGAAACAATATCATAGGAAACTTCCTTTCGACAGTCATTATTTGTCCATCTAGCCTGGTATTGTCTATTTCTCACTAGCAACGGATCTCTGGGACCTCAGACAGAGATCTTCCATATTAACTGCTACCTTACTCTTTTAATTAGATGTTCGAGGGATTGAACCTGATGCTAAGCATGTGCTTCTACCATTGGGCTACCTATCCCACTGGGGATCTTTTCTTTTCATCAGTGGCTTTCCCTAGGCTACTGTTGAGTTTGGTTAACTGCTCTTGTCCTTTGGGCAGCTACATTCTGCCTGGGCTGTTCCCATTCACATGCAGTCTCTGGATCGGGTATAGGAGCTTTTATTCCCTTGGAGCAGATGAGATCTAGAGGAGCATGAGCAAAATTGTACAGTGGAAGCTTTCTTGACTCTCCCCTCCCCCCTTCCACTGCAGCCCTTTGCATTCCCCTCCCCCATTGCCACTCCTATGCATGAACTGGCCCTAAAACTACAACAGTCACATGTCTAATCAATCCGATTCTTTCCTGTGGTAGTTCTTCCTTTGATCATTTTGTTATGTGGTAGCTGTCAATGAGGGGAGAGTTCACATGTAAAGAGATTATCAGCACATGTCTTCATTATTAATCAATTACTATGAATGGGTCCCATAGTTACGGCTGTGTGTGTAATCCTACTGAGTCGATGTTTTGGGTACCGGTTGAATTTGCCTGCGTTCAAGTTGAAGCTGAAAGAGATGTTTAATAACACTTTTCAGCTGTTACCAACATTGTTCCCTAGTGGAATGCATGTAGAGTCCTCTGCAGGGGGCTTTGGAGATAAATCAATACAGCAGGATGGGAAACAGAGTGTCACTGGTTATGATTCAATTGCAACAGGGCCTGAGGCTGTTTCACGATGCCGCGTTTGTGGAGCGATGATCGGAAATTGCATATGAAGCAAAACTGCACTTGCTTAATGCTGGTTTTAATTTATCTGTTGGAAGCTGAGAAAAAAGGGATAAACTTAAAGGGGGTGTTAATTTCTTAGCCAGGGATGGTTGCCATTTTACCAGAAGCACATGTGTATGAGATTATCTCCTCTTCTAAGCACGTCAAGCGGATGAAGGATAGCATTTGAACAGGAGGGATCTAGGCTGATTCTGAAAGCAACAACGGCTTATGTGTAAAACTTTTTATATTTATCTTCTGCAATGGAATATTACTAACAGTGTCACTAATATCATATTGCCCAAAATTAGCTATAATATACTGCACAAGTTTTGTGGTGAGAATTAAAATCTTTACTATAGTTGCTCCTGCCCAGGGCATATTTTGCTAGGTCACTTCCATTTTGTCTGCTTGCCTCCATTTTGTCTGTTTCTAGCTGCCAAACACTAGCAGTTAATGGCAAAATAATTCAACTTTTGACCTCCATCTTCCATGGCAATGGGCAGAAGAGTGACCTAGCACCTGAATGCAACAGAATTGGGACTTAATACCAGTTTAGCCATCAAATTTCTGCCACCCCCTTTCTAGAAAATACAGCACTTCCATTTTGCTCCTCCAGAAAAGTAGTGTTTCAAACAAGGCCTTCATTGCGTCAATGAAAACTCTGTGGCATCTTTAATATAGTCTTCAGCAGGATATCTCTCCACATCTCAGAACATACATGAGGAAAAATCATGATTATAGGGTAGATATATTTTATCCTCCAACCTCTTCATTCCTTAGTTGTCATTATGAAACCTTAATGTGCCAGCACTGTTCCTAAAAGAGCACCATGCAGTCAGTTAGGCTTCCCATCAAAAGAAACTATAAAAGTTTTCTATATATGCTATTGTCCCCGATGAAAAAAAAAGGAAACTGAAATATTTAAGCGGTGGGGAAGGTTCAGAGAAGGTTTTCTTCTATGAACTGTTTTTTTCCCATTTGATGCACCCTCCTATCTAGTCTGCCTCTGTATGTATGCAAATACATACCAGCAGAGTTACACCCACATCTGGATATTTGATACACATTTGTTTTGTGATTCATTTTTTTTCCATTATGAAACAGCAAAATTGAAAATGCTGGTTAAGGAATTTAATAATTTTTGAAGCTGGAGTCCCCCCATTGTATGAGAAAGGAGGCATGGCTAAAAGAAGTTGGATTCCCATATGTTAGAACATTTAAACATTTTTACAGCATTGAATGTTTATTTGAAATGCCCTGAACTTTTTTTTGTTACCAATTTGCTTGGTTTTAACCCTGTGGCGCTTCTAGATTGCCCTTATTTTTGAGTGGGATCTAATCACAGACTGCCCCACCAGGACCTACTCCTTGCTAATTGTATGGTGTCTTGTCTAGTGTGACTCTCACACAGGCTAACTGAAGTGTTAAGAATTTGACCAGACTAGATTTGTATAGACATTATATTTAAAGGTATAAAATTGGTTGTGTGCTTTGCTTTGATTCATGCCTGCTTTGCAATTCAACCGTGTTTACTATGCTCTCCCAAATAACTGAAAGTTGATCACGAAAACTGACCTTCTTTAATACATAACCACACAGGCTTTGTCATGAGGGTGGTTGAGACAACAATTGTAGAGCATTTCATGTACTGGCAGTGTTGTACAATGAACTCTTTGAATCCATCAGTAGCCAAAGAAATGAACTGTGTTAAATTAAAGTGCCATATTGATTTGGGGGCATTGAAGACTCCAGTGGCACAAAACCTGATGGTATAAAATGAGAAGAGAAGTGATGGCGAAATTTAAATAAAATGATTTTTAAATACGAATTTTAATAAAATGGCTTTCTTGTGATTAAGATGAAATGCAGTGCCGGGGTATTAATAGAACCCCAAAACAAAGATAAGATAAGATAAGATAAGATAGATAGATAAGATAAAACAAGCAGCAAATGAAAGAAGAATGCATTTGAAAATAACATTGAAAACGGAAGCAAAACTGAAGAAAGGGCAATTTAATCTGAAGGTTTTGCATGGAATTATTTATCATTAAGCCATCAAAGCCTATAGCAATGCAAATTAAGTCCACTTTTAGGGGAAGAAATTTCCCCAGTTTTTGAAGGGAAAAATGACATTAATCATATCATGAGGGTAATTCAAAACCCTTGTCAAGAGGCATAATTGCACAATACAAGCCCTAATCAAAGCCCCAAAGAGAACATTAGTAATCATTACAGATTCAGAAGCATTATCATACCTATCATAAACTGTATGAATTTTCTGACAGTCTCAGGAGTCCTAAGCTTCAGGTATCATGTTCTGTTAAGTAACCCCAATACAACAACTGAATTCTGTCCATTTGCTTTTTAAAAATGTTTAAACCTCATTTTGCACCCGCCAACCCTCCAATGTCTATACAAAGTGGTTATTCGTTCACTGTCAGAAATTGTTTAGTAGATCCATTTCACTGAATGAGGCTGAAGTTGTTAACCGATCCAGTTCATTAACTCTGTGAGAATCAAATTGTTCACATTATTGTTACAGGCAAACAGGGAGGCTCACAAAACACATAAACAATCTGTTCTATGTCTCATTATTGTACTGTATAGTTATTCTTACACGTGGCTGGTAAATAATGTTTTGCATATCCATTTGTGTGTATGTCACCCAGAGAGTAGTTCACTAAAAAAAAAGGCAGGGCCATTTTCCTCATTTAAGTGGAAATCTTGTACTAATAACCTGGGAACAGGCCACATGGAACTCACTTCTTAGTGGACAAGTTTAGATTTCACTGTTAATGTATCAGGTACCTTGATCCTATGAATCATTGTTGTTCTTGCCATCCACCTGTCTCAAGAGACAATGGAATATTCCTCCGGGGTGAAGTTGAATCGCTGGAGAATCACAGCGCCTGTTGTGTCTGCAGAGACCAGTAACTCACAACTGCTGCCTCCCATGTTGTTTTTTGCTGCATTAGCACAAAGTGGCCTCTCTGGGGCACAGGCCTAATCCTACGAATATTTATTCAGAAACAAGTCCCACTACATTCAGTGGTGGTTATTCCCAGATAAATGTACATTGGGTTGCAGACTTTGAGACTATTTAAAAAATAGGGAAATTAGTGTGATAGGACTATAATGTATACAGATATAATCTGTAACATTTTGGTCTATTTTAACAGATACTACCTCATTGTTTATGATGATGTTGGGTAGCTTCATTAGCTGCTCAAATTCAATCCCAGTCGCATGAATTGTTGTCCCATCACGACCAAAAAGAGGTCATGGTACTTGACTTTGCTAGGGGAAGAAGAGAAGAAACACAATGAGTTTTAATGTGGCACTAAATTAGTGGCTTTATGGCTTGTCTTGTACATACACACGTATATACTACGAATAGAGGGAACTGTGGCCATATATATATATTCCTGCTGGCAAGGACAACCACACATTGTTAGCTACTTCTAAATAGAATCGTTGTTTTGACTCTGATAACTGCTCATGGTCCTTTAACAACAGTTTTGGGATGCCTTTGAAATTGTATTGACGTGTAAAAATCAATCGAGTCCTTTGTATGCAAGCACAGAACAGAAACCAGAATGATAATGTGTTTTCAAATACAACATTACATCACTGCTGAGTTCAGCTTACTGCTCTAGGCATTAAAACCTTGGGTGGTCAGTGATTTTTGTCTATTAGGAAACTGAGGCTTTAATAGCAAAGATAATAAATCCAAAGTAGAAAGAAAATCTGGGAGGAAAAGGGACAATGATGCAATTTGACTTTAGAAAATACTTTTGTTTCTAGCTTTTATTTATTGTGGCAGACATGCAATCAACTCAAGACTGTACCTTATATTTGTTGCCTTCCTTTTCTGAGTGCAATTATGAATAAAACTGTTGGCCGAAGACTTCTTAATATAATATGTAAAACTGACATAGAAATATAAGGCACAGACAAAAACTGAACATGGCAAATATATGTCAGAACATTTTTATTTTTTACTATTTTGGCACGTGCAGTGGTTCAGATTTTTATTTAAAAGTGCCTTGTTTATCTGAAGAGCACCAATGTAAAATGTTCAGATGTCTAACATCAGCTAAACCCAACGGTGTTATATTCCACTTTGTTAGTAGCATTTGCCATCATAAGAGACTAAACATTGGCCTTGTGTAGTTCTTGCTATCGGAAAGAGAAAAATGGGAGCTATGAGTTAGGGGGAGGGGAATCACTTCATTCTGTTAAAAGCAAGTAGTCTAAAGATTCTGTCATTGGTTTGTGGAAAATATTCTTCTTGAAAATAAAAAAGGCAGACTAAAGTCTGCATATAGACAAAGAATTGGATATAGACACAGAACCAGCAGCGTGTGTGGCCTGCTTTGTGTAGAGTTCCCTACTAACCTTTCTCTCCACTGGAAGCAAATACCAGATAGCTTGAATCTTACATTTGGGTATAATGACTCTTTCCATTTGAGTGCATTGTGCTGCAGGAAACTAATTGACTTTGTCTTTGCTACCATAACTCCCAGTGGGATCATGCCAGTGATAATTCTTTTATTGATTTGTTTAGCGCAATTAGGAGAAAACAAATCTCCCCAAAGAGCAGATAATTTAGTTCTGTTACCGTATCAAACATTACACATGTAATTTGTTATCCATTTGGAGCAAATAAATGAACACATGACTTCATAATGTGAAGCAAGGAAGGTTAACTCATCATTAATGTCATTGGTAATTAGCATTCTCTCACTGCCACTCTCCATTCTGTCCGTCTGCCATTTCATATGCCGGTATAGCTTGTGTTTATGTCTGACAACAATAGATGGACCGTATGCAGTCCTGAAATTTGTAAACAGTAGTTGGATAATGGCCGTTAAACATGCCTGTTTGACTACTTCCTTGGGAAAGACATGAGACTTTAAACCTTCAGGGCATGACCCAATCATTGGGTCACCTGTACTTGGTGCAGAATGTCACTCTCAATTAATCATGTTTCTGGTGGTCACAAAATGTCTTTTGTTCATATTCTCTTAGAGTTTTGGGATTCTTGCTTTGAGACACTGGAGCTTGTTATCTCACATTCCATCATTACTTTTGACCTAGGTAACCAATAGATAAACTCTGACACACCCCATGTAGCTGTTAAGAGCATAGTCTACTTAGGTGTAAGATGGCAGATAAAGAGAGGCTTTGATTCTGACTTCACATTAAGGGACAGATCCTGGTTTCTCCCATTATGTACAATGGTGTATCCTTTGCCTAAAAGAAGTAGTTCTGTAAACCTGAGTATGATCATAATTCATACACTGAGGAATTTGGAGCATGCCATAAATTCTTTCCTAAATGTATCAGAAAAAGGACAAAAAGCAAGAAGGGTAAACTACAAGAATGAAGGGGGACATACTTAATACATACCCATAAAATTAGTGAAAATTGCTGCAGGAGTTGGAAGGAACATACAGCTACAGAAGTAACCTACACTTTGGAGTTAATGGCCACAACTTTATGAGCAAGACTTGCAACTGGCCAGTGGCGTAGCGTGGGTTATCAGCACCCGGGGCAAGGCAAGTAATTTGCGCCCCCTAACCCATGGATTTGCGCCCCCTAACCCGAGGATTTCCCTAACCCCCAGATGTTGCGCCCGGTGCGGCCGGCCCCCCCTGCACCCCCCACGCTACGCCACTGCAACTGGCAAAGTCATTGGTGTAGGAAACATTTCACAAAGTATGGCAAGTTTAAAACTTAGTACACAAATAATCATGTGTGTTGTTACCTGTATACAATGAATCTATTGGTTCACTGTCCAGTCACCTACTTATACATCCCTTAAATCAGGGGTCAGCAAACTTTTTCAGCAGGGGGCCGGTCCACTGTCCCTCAGACCTTGTGGTGGGCCAGACTATATTTTTTTTGGAGGGGGGGAATGAACAATTTCGTATGCCCCACAAATAACCAGAGATGCATTTTAAATAAAAGGACACATTCTACTCATGTAAAAACATGTTGATTCCTGGACTGTCCGTGGGCCAGATTTAGAAGGCGATTTGTAGTGATAGAAAAACGACATTCTTTGAAGGCCTCTATTGGCCCAATCCAACACAGTGTTAGGCCTACTTAAGCAAATAGTAGGGACCCTGAGGATCATCTATTCCAATGTTTCTCAACCTCCCCAGATGTTGTTGGACTACAACTCCCATCATCCCTGAGCTCTGGCCTTGCTAGCTAGGGGTGATGGGAGTTGTAGTTCAACAACATCTGGGGACCCACAGGTTGAGAAAGGCTGATAGTCCAATCCCCTGTAATTCAAAAATATGCAGTTGTCTCATACAACGTTGACATCATCAGCACCATGCTCTAACCAGCTGAGCTATCCAGGTCTTAAGTACATCTAACTCAACTTGGGGTACTGCTACAATCATCATACATTAATTTTGCTAATTTACATTTCGCAATTTTTTTGCTAATTTACAAGGCTTCCAACGATTGGGACAGTTGGTGTAAAGTGTTGGACTGGTACCTGAGAGGCTCATTGGGTGACCTCACACCAGTCACCGTCTCTTAGGCTAACGTACATCACAAGGTGGTTGTGAGGATAAAAGGGGAGGGGAGAAGGGAGAAAGAAGCATACGGTATATTGTACCTCAAGCTCCTTGGAGGAAAAGTAGGATATGGATATGAATATAAAAATATTTATGGCATGATCCATGAACAAGGTTCTTTAAGAGTATTTAGTGTCCAGCATGTACTTTATTCCTCCTAATTGCTAATCCCTTATCACTGTTGCATTCATTCCCTTTCAGCCAGGTGGACGATGAACAAGTGTGTAGCTCAGCTTTTGCCAGCCTAGTGACCTCCAGATGTTTTGGACTACAACTGGCCGCCTAAGCTGCTTACGGCACAAAAACACGACATGCAAGTCATATGGCATACTCAGCAGTTACAATAAAAGTACCATTTTTGAATTGGAATTGTCAGCTCCCGGAATCGTATGTTGCAAAGCTGTAATTTTGTTGAATGGCTCCAACACCATGAGTGGATCACTTAAGTATTTGCAGCCCTAAAAACACACTTTCCCACTAGACTTTCGAAATGCAATTTCCCTCTTTTTGTGTATATATATGTACGTATATAAAAAGACACGTAAGGATTCACATCGCCAGATGTTAAAAGAGACTGCTGTGTGAGGGAGGTTTATTTGGCAGGTTTTGGTTGCCGTGGAACTTTTTTCTTTTTTTTAATTGGACGATTCAGCTAATAGGCTCTCATTTTCAGTAATTTTGGATGAAATCCCTAAATGATATTGCAACATCCCGTATTAACAAGGGACGAAGTGTCCTTAACAAATAAATAACACAACTGCCAAAAAATGTAATTGTAAATCATTCACACCAAATTCCATGAGCTCTTCCATATTTTCCACCACTTTTTTTTTTTTATCCAGCCAGATAATTTGTATATTGTTAGCCAAATGTGTTACTATTATTTGTTTTCTCTTGAGAATAGCTGGTGCTTCCAATCTATATAATTTTGCCAAAGTGCTGCAATCACTCATAATTTTTAGTGCTGTACTCTTTATTGCTATAGTGCATCTACTGTGAATAAATATAGACCAGAATTCCCTTGTTTACATGTATGGGGAATGAAGAAAATGAAGCAAGTTTTCTGATAGTGCTGTAGATCAGAGATTGCCACCATCTCTGATCTATCCTTCAAATACTGGTCCACAGACCCAGAAGCATCAAAACACACTGGGTGTCTTGTTCAGGCTCCATAATAAGTTGGCATTGGACATCACGGATATCATGTGGAATATCTCTTTGTGTCACAGCCTTGAAGCTTCCATTTTTCCTAGAAGCTGAAATTGTGAGCAGACCTTTTAGCCACACCTCCTAAAATCACTGATTAACATTAAAATAAACTTGTATAAGTCTATGAAGCACCAGAAAATATTGTTTGAGGTGTGAAATCTGCCCCCTTGACCACCTCACAACCATTCCTGTTAAAGAATGCCTACCAGTGGAAAGAGTTTGGGAAGGGTGCATGTGGAGGGGAGAAGTAGGGGGAGATCCGTTGCACAAACAGAAATCCTTGCATTAATAGAGCTTCTTCATAACCTTAACTACTCCTTAAGTATCACTAATCCTGGACCCCAATGCATGGATTTTTTGTTTAATGTAGCAGCTGAAGGCCCTATAGATATTATATTACACTGAATTTACCATAAAAAACCATACAACCACAGTGGTAAAATAAATCAGGTAGTTTTATCATGCTTTGAGAGAAATAAGAGTCTGTAATACCATCACCTGTTTTTAAGAACAGCAATTTCGGTCCAGGAGAGCTGGGTTGTGTGACTGGTTAGGCTGGCAGTATATTAGCTCACCTGTGCATAAAAACGATATATTGCAAACACCTAGCATCAGCCACTTTTCTGTGTTTGACCACCAGCTTTAATATAAAATGTGAAGGTTCTTTCTGAATTTCCCTGAAGGCAAATTTCAGACACAAATGAACCTTTACATATTTCACCTTGTACACATTTGCTGAGTATTTATATTTGAAAATACATGGACTCTTTCCACCTACCCCAGCATCAAATAGCAAAGAGAGAAATACTAGATTTGAAACACAGGTCCAGGTGTTCTAACAACAGGAAAATCCCTGTGAATGGTTTTTATTAGCAAAATAGGGGGCCCATAAAGCAACTGAAAATGTTATAAATGGCCACATCTCCCTGGTGCCTCTTGGTGACACCCTCAGATCTGGAATAAGAGGGGACTAATACATGCTACAGAAGGCAAAGAGAGTAATCCATCACCAAGTCTACATGCCACTGTTTTATGTCGGTGCATAAACCAGACTCAAAATATGAAAATATAGTGGACTCTGTATTTACATGGGCAAAGCAATTCCTATATACGAATAATTACAATTTAGCAAAAAAGTAAGCAAAGATACTATTAAACACAGAAATATAATGTATATCGGAAGACGGAAGCCCAGCTGAAAGTCCATTTTGACTGAATCGTCTCTTTCACTGGCCAAGAGAAGTTCTTTTGCCTGTGCAGTTGCATTTTTTGTTGGCGGATTATAAACTATCCCTACAACCTCATGCTCTATGTGGTATAAATGCACAAAATATATAAACAGCACACAATTAATAGGATGAAAGTAGACTATTCCACTCAAATTCCATTCTCACACTGCTCCCGGGACAAAATGGAATAAACACCTCTTCCATGAAACGTAATTTGAATAGCTGTGAGGGTAATTTCTCATGTGGCTAATCATTAATGATCAGAAACAGATGCTACAAATACGCAGAGAAGTCAAACTTGTTGTTGAGTCCATCGGACTTGCAGAGTTTAAAGTGAAAATCCAGAGTGCCTCAGATTTGCATAATACAGAGGCATATGCATTTGGTCTAAAGCCAAAAAACAATGATTTTAAAAACATTGGTGCCTCAGGGATATGCTTACATCCTACAAATGTTCATATGAAGTTTGCTCTTACATCCCCCAATACTAATTCTCAAAGCTCTACTATTTTGTTCTGAACTGTTGTACTGCTCATGCCAGCGAAGATGGAAAGTGAGAGGGGAGGGGAATTGCATTTTGCCATGCCAAATCTTGACTGCCACTGCAAAGAAGCCCATATTGTGCCCATTGCTGTTACACGACAGCAGGAGGATCAGTCTAGGATCCTTTGCTAGTACATCTCTGTTGCTTCCCTCCCACCCTGCTCCAAAACTTCCCATTCAGTGGTAGAGCTTCATGCTCAGGCACCGGGGGTGGGAGTGGGGGTGGGGGTGGAGAGCAGGTGGGGGCAGGGCTCCTCCCGCACTCTTCTTCCTCCGCCAGTGATCCCATTTCAAGTGTTTCTGCTGAAATCCATGGACACTGGCTTCCACCCACCTACCATGTGGATGTATTGGGAAGAGCTGGGCAGAGGGCCTCCTTCACTTCATTTAAACTCGTAGCAGCCCATTTCTTTCATAGCATTACTTGAGTAACTTATCTTGTATGCAAAATGAGAAAATGCAAATAGGTGAGCTGGAAGGATAGTTACTGCGGAAGCGCAAGACCATCATTCAATACCTCCATCTTTCCAGCTTGTCGAAGGTTTGACTATATGCAAGATTACTATGTGTTTTGCTCCAACTAAAAGTTTAAGGTTATTCTAGACATCAGGCCAGGAAATACTGTAAACACGATATGAACTGATTAATTGGAACCTGCTGAACCACTGTGTACTATACTTTAATTTGATCATGCCTCTAGGAAAATATTTTGAAAAATCCATTTATTTCCACTGAAGTAGTGTCAAGGCTTGAGTTCTTAATGGCATATCAAATTCTTAATGTATGAAATTACTGAAAATTAGACCCTCTTTCAATGCATCTGAAAAGCAATCACCTAAAATACCACACTATATCCTTTCACAGTTGTATCTTTTTTAAAAAACAAAACATTGCAATATGTCCGAAAATAATGATTGCAGGTGGCTTGCGGTTAGTGAAGCAAGGAGCTGGAATTAAACTAAGAGTTTCTTTTACATTCCCTCAATGACTATATAATACGCAGAAACATCTAATTCCCTGGTTTAAATTAGTGATTATATTCTCATTATTATTCTGTGCTGATTTTATATTTAAAAATAGTGCTAGGAAGGTTAAATCATAACAATAAAAATACAGTAAGCTTTCAGTAAGTGATTTTAAGATGGAAACCATCAAACCTGCTGGGATATGATATGGTAGAACTATAGAAGGGGCAGCTGTCCAAACACACGCCACGTACAAAAACAGCCATTTTGAAAGTCAGACTGAATGGTTTTTACAATGTTTCTGCAGTTTGGTCAGTGAGTTCAAGGCTTCAGTGTCAATCAATATGTCACTGTTGCAGGAAATGAGGAGAGGAAGGGCACTTCAGAACTACACACACAGGAAGGGGCCATAACAAGTCAGAACCACTGGCCGTTTATTACCTGAACCATGGGCTGGCAAACTTTTTTTGCACATCTGGATTTATGAACGAATGTCATGGACTTTTTCTTTTCTGGTCAGTTATCTCGCCCATCTCCTGGATCACCCTGTGCTGAGATAACATGGACACACACATTGCTTTCCCAGTGCTATTTTTCTAGAAAAAGATATGTCGGAACTCAACATGAACACCTCCCTCATTCTCTTAGAATGGCAATGGTGCCCAAATGAGAGGTGCCAGAACTGAGTTCCGGTGAGTTCTGGATGAAAAAAATGTCCTAGTTCTGGTAAAAGTGTGATCCAGTAGAAGCAATATTGAAAGGCAAAAGGAGCTGAAAGAGGAATTGGGGAAAAGCTCACACTTTCAACTTCCTCAGCCCTAGATACTTGTCAGGTGAGAAACAGATACCTCACCAACTCATGACTAAGGGAGCATTGAGGCTGGGAGAGGGGATCAGAGGCACTGTCACCATTTGACCATCACACTTTGTGTGTTTGTGTAAATCACAATTTCTTGGATGATTCCCTTGAGTGAAAACCTCCAGAAATTTATCCCACATTTCACATCAGGTGAAAATCAGTAGCAACTAGTTGCACAGAGACAGGAGAGGGGAACACCTTATGTTCTGCATTTTTCAAGATCATAGAACAATGGAAGGCCTATTTGTTTTATCTTTTCCTCTAATTCTGACAATGTGTGTAGCCCACTAGTTGTCTTCTCATTGTTTTCTCAGCTTGCTTAGCAGGGAAGCAAAGATTGACCTTCCTCTAATAACTTAACATCTTTGTGTGTGGTGGTTGCATCCACCAAATATTTTTGCCCATCTGTGTTCTAATAATAGAACAAATGGTATGCAATGTAAGTCGTCCACAAATGGTAACATTTGAACATTGTATTTAAAAAACAACGACACAGACTTCAAAATTCAATTATGAAAAGTGTCAATTAAGAGCTATTATTGAAAGGAAAGTGTGAGATAACCGAATAAGCTAAAACAACAGGTTTTGTGGTTGGTGTCACAGATCTCTTACATGGGCTGACTGTTTTCTCCCATATTATCAATCTCAAACCTTGCAAATGTTATTTTTAAAAATTAAAGCATAAGAAGATCCAACAGGATCAGGCCAAAGGTTCTTCTAGCCTTGCATCTTGTTCTCCCAGTGGCCGACCAGATGTCTTTAGGACACTCACAAGCAGCACCTGAGTGCAACAAGATTCTCCCTAGCTGCACTCTCCAACAACAGGTATTCAGCAACATTCTGTCTTGTAACAGTGGAGCTGTCCTGGCTATGTTCAACTGATAAGATAGTATCTCGTATGGTATCAGTTCCTTTATGGAAATCAATACCATCAGATAACTTGTGTTGATAAAAATCACTTTTTATCAATGGAAAATTGTTCATTATCAGCTTGGTTTATTCTACTACATAAGTTGGTTGTGAAGATAGAATAGGATAATATTCATAGTATGACCGTACAACTTTGGAGGAGGGTGTTGAAATATGTTAATATGATGTGATAGTTGCAGTCTCACAAGTAGTTTGCAGGTTCATCAGCAGTGCTTTTTTTCTTTAAAAAAATGTTTAGGGATACTCTCATTTTGACTCAAGAAAATCACCACTTTATCGTTCAAATTGGGGAAAATAAATATAGTAAATGGACAAAAGTGCAAAGAACATGCAGAATGTTTAGGGGTATGCATACCCCTGCGCCCCCCTCAGAAAAAAGCACTGTTCATCAGTAAGACAAAACCATCACTTCAGATTTCCAAATCACTGAAAGCATATTTGGTGGAGCCCATTAGGCGTCCTTGTACTCATGGAAGAGATTTTCATAGAATCATAGAATTGTAGAGTTGGAAGGGATGCCAAGGATCTAGTTTGACTTCCTGCAAGGCAGGAATATGCAGCTGGCCTGAACACAGATTGAACCCTTGGCATTATCAGCACCACACTCTAACCAACTGAGCTAACCTCCGCTGATCCAACAAATGCCTTTGCTGAGGGAAAAGAAGGGTAATTGTATACTATACCCTATACACTATACTATTAGATCTTGCAGTCCCTCATCCCACCTTCCACCCAATTTTGGAAGGTACCCCAACTTTCTGGAGCTGATTACAGGGGCTGTAGGATAAGTTAGGGAAATCAGCAGAAATCACCTTCTTCTTGGTATTCTTTGTGGTCTTAACAGGTTTCTCCAGTGATGGAGGTCTGGCAGGTTTTGGGGGTGGTTTTGGTCTCCTAAATGGCAGTCTCAGAAGATGCTTAGGTAAGCAGGTGGCAAGTACGATTATGATGATTTGGGAAAGTTTTATGACAGCTCTGAGCAGAAGCTTAATATATGATGGAAGCATTGTGGGTTTCCCCACCCCCACCCCACACATAAAAACTCTAATGTCCCCTTCAATCTCTCAAGGGGTCGTATGGCTATTTGGCCCTCTCGGGTAAACGGCACACCTAGATATTTCCATTGATCCAATTGCTTGAGAGTTGTCATTGGTTGTTGATTGCATATGAAGATCCGTCAATTTAGGATAGTCGTTCTCAGAGTAAACTGATGGAAATCAATAGGCTTCAGTTACTTAAACCCACTGATTTCAGTGGGTGTACTCCTAAGTATGACTAATGCTGGCTATCACCCTGTTAAGGGTGCTCCTAGTTGAATAACCACATCAATGATTCTATGGAATGTTAAAGTACTGGGTTTTTGTTTTCATAGTGCAAAATGAATAGTATGACTTCCAAATGTTCCCATTAATGTTTGTCAGATTTCACCTTCAGGGCTTGAATCTGCTTTTGTGAAGATCCACGTGCTGTAACCTCAAAAGTCAAAGTAGCAGCTGGTCTGTCGGGGGGAGGGGCATATCACAAGAAACCTGGACATTTGCTTTGAGAAGTAATCAGTCTGTTTGCATTGTTTAGTTCAACACTGAACTTCATGCATCTGAAATACACCACGTTCTTACTAAAACATTTTGCAATCTGTGCTGGAAATACCTATGAGCACCTTTAGGAAAGTCATTAAACCATCCTTATTTTGGAGAGGTTTGCGGCCTCTGCAGGTAAGGTGGTTTTAGTATATTGTGTGGATTGCCTGCTGCTGATTTTTATTATTATTTTAATGTCGCTTATAGCAGGGATGGCTAATTTGCAGTTTTTTGGGGGGAGTCTTATACAGCCCCTGGAGTGAATTTTTCTGGCCCTCCAAGACTTGAATGGTTTGGGCAGCTGAAAAAAAGGGGGGGGGGATAAGGTAGACACTATACTGGTGGCGGTCCAGCATGGTGATGGGGATGCAAATTTCCCCTTTCCTAGTAATCAAAGTGATCATTTGATGAGCAGAGAGGAGCCAATAACCTCCCTCTCAACTGATTTGCACATTCCAGCATTGGCATATGATGAGTTTTACTGGTCTGGGACGAAGTGTTGGGGGTAAAAACGACACCCCAAATCTCAGAAGGATAACAGGGATAGATAACTTCTCCTCCACTGTCCGATACAACCATGTGGGGATCTTACATGCAAGATCCTGTTACTAAAAATGTATAGAAGCCAGCTCAGAGTAACTAAGGACCCTGCCATGGGCCAAGATTGTGGTTTGGGAGTGCTATTATCACTCAAGGAAATTTTGGAAGACTTCCATTCCTTGGCAAAATAACTGCACTATGAGCTTGTGTGGGAGTCTTCTCATGACCTGTTCATCATGAGCAACTTGCAATGTAGGTCTGAAAAGGGAAAGGGGGGGAGGAGATTGGCTTCATGCTTAGTAATTATGTATACAGATCTTGTACAATGATACTTTCTTTTGGAAAACATTTACCCGTTTCAGCTCAAAAATCTGGAAGCCTATTTGAGAAAGGTGCTTTGTAAAGCCTTGTCACTTTCCCACAACATGTTTTGCTTCCCTTTCATATCCCCTGAGACCAAAGGTTACTACTTCGTAGAAACTACTAAAAGCATCGCAACGGAAGGAAGAGAGCCACTTTTTTTATAAAGAAGAAGAAGAAGTGTGCGCTGTCTCGGCAAAAGTCAAGTAAATGCCCAGAGGCTGTAAATGAAAAACACATTTGAAGTGGGGGCAGGAGAGGACCTGTAAAATAATATTTTTTCAGATAAAAGTGTGCCACAGGGTCAGATGAGGGTGTGAAGTAGTTTTAATTTCCAGCCTTTACCTGTAGATTTCTGGTATAGGCTGCTTTTGTTAGTTTAGAGCTAGGGCGTGAGTGGAGTGGGGAGGGAAAGCTGAACATGGAGATTAATTTACAAACTAGCTAAAAAGAATTAGTCACAGGAGACCAAACTCTGGGTGTCTGGCAGCCATCAGAATTCTCTTTCATTGTAACCAAAATATTTCACATGGATCCATAAAATGCCCACCCTTTCCCTTTTAAGTTTCACAGCTCTTTATTTCTTTTAAACCTGTGGTGGGTCAGAATTAATTGAAGTAATTTCCTTTTTAATGACCTCAAACACATTGGCTTTTTAAGTCCAGAAAAGCAATCTATGCTATAAAGGTTGTTTTTTTAAAAAAAAAAGAATGAAAGAAAAATGCATAATGATTAAAAATGTATATAAATATGGCATATATATATTTAAATACACACACACACACACACACACACACACATAGTTTATATGTTTTCCAAACATTGGGGGAAGGGACATTTAGTCTCCCATAGTTTTGCTGGGTGAAATATTGGCTATAGTCGTAACCAATGCTTTCCTCCCAACAAAAGTAGGTGCCAGTACTCACCATGAAGTTTTTTTTTTTAATAGATAATTTTATTCAATACAAGTTAAAATACATACATAATCACAACAAAAGAAAATACAAAAGAGAAAAACAAATACATCTATCCAAGGAAAAGGAATTAGAGAATATTTTGTCTCTTTTCATATTTACAGTTATTTATACCTCTATAAAATGCTATTCATGATAACACAGTGAAATGAAATGTAAGATATCAGAATAAAGAAAAAGGGAACAAAAAGAGAATAAAAAAGTAAAAAACAGGTCATATATGAATTTTTTTAAAAAGTAGATAAGTACTCACAATACATAGCCATTTCTCATCTATATTTACATTCAATTGTATAATTTCGTCTTGTCCTTATCTACCTTAAACAAATTGTTTCTTTTGAAAGAAAAAAAGGAAAAAAAAGAAAAAAAAGAAAAAACCCCGACTTCCACCGTTTAGCTCACACGTTTTTAATAATCCATTCTTCAGAGCCTCTGTTCTTCATATTTTCCCTTTGGGTTTCCTTAATGTCTCACTTTGTATTTTTTTTATATTACGCACAAGGTTATTCTAAACACAACTAGATTTTTGTAGTTGAGCCCTGGTTTTGTAATTAATCATTTAAACACTCCCATTGCTTCATAACCATAGTTTTGGATTTTCTCCTTATTATATCTGTCAATTTTGCTAATTCCAGGTACTCGCAAAGTTTCCCCAACCATTCTCTTTTTGTTGGGATACTTTCCTCTTTCCAGTAGCTAGCAATCAAAATTCTTGCCGCTGTTGTCGCGTATAGAAATAAGTTAAATTTCTCTTTGGGGATATCTTTATCTAAGATTCCTAATAAATATGCCTCTGCCTTTTTTTTATGTGATGTCCTTATCAATTTTTTTATTTCGTCATGGATCATGTCCCAAAAGATTTTAATCTTTGGGCAAGTCCACCACATGTGATATAATGTACCGTATTTTTCGCTCTATAACACGCACCCGACCATAATACGCACGTAGTTTTTAGAGGATGAAAATCCATAGGCATGCCACCCGTAGGCATTTCCTCCATAACATGCACAGACATTTCCCCTTACTTTCTAGGAGGAAAAAAGTGAGTGTTATGGTGCAAAAAATACGGTACCTTTTGTTCTGTTACATTTCCAACATTTGTCGTTGTTCCTTTTATTTATTTTTTACAATCTGTCAGGGGTTAGGTACCATCTGTGGTGCATTTTTCTGAAATTCTCCCTTAATAAATCACAAGCAGTAAAATTTATATTTTCCTCCCAAAAAGTTTTCCATCTTTCCAGATCTATCTCATATCCCAAATCGTGTTCCCATTTTAACATGTTTTCCCCTTTCGTCTCTTGTTCTAGGGTGGTTTTCATAAATAGTCTATATATTTTTGCAAGTATTTTTTGATCGCTCTGTAGTATTTCCTTTTCTAATTTTGAGGTTTTATTTTCAAATCCCCCCCTTTTTATGTCTTTTTCATAAGTTGCTTTTAATTGATAATATTGTAACTAATTTATTCTAAATGTTTGTAATTGTTCATAAGTTTTTAATTTAATATTTCCATCTGCTTCCTCTAATATTTCCTTATATGTTGGCCAAGTCTCTTTTACATTACTCTTTAATGTTGTAGTTGCTTCCACTGGCGAAACCCATTGGGGAGTTTTCTCAATAATTTTTCCTTTTGTTCTTTCCCAGACATCCAATAGAGCCTTTCTTACTATGTGGTTTGTAAATGTTTTGTTTTGTTCTTTTTTATCATAGAATAAGTAGCCGTGCCATCCATATATTTTGTCCCAGCCCTCTAATGTTAGGACTTCATTATCTTTAAATAATATCCATTTTTTTATCCAGCACCAACACGCTGCCTCAAAATACTTCCTTAAATCTGGCACTGCAAATCCTCCACTTTCTTTTGGGCCCATCATTACTTCTGATTTTATCCTTGCTTTCCCCCCCTGCCATATAAAATTTGCAAGGTCTTTTTGCCAGCTTATAAAATATTTAGTTCCTATTACAATTGGAATCATTTGGAATAAAAATAGAATTTTGGGGAGTATCATCATTTTAATCATAGATATTCTTCCTCCTAATGATAGTTTTAATTTCCCCATTTGTCCATACTTCCTTTAATTTCTTTCCATTTTTAAATATAATTATCCTTAAATAAATTTGTATTTTTCTTTGTAATCCATATCCCTAAGTAGTTCACTTTATTTTCTATTTTTAGTCCTGTTATTTCCTCTAATTCCTTTTTTCCTTTCTCGCCTATATTTTTAGTTATCAATTTCGATTTATCTTTGTTCAATTTGAATCCTGCTACTTCACCAAATTCTTTCATTCTTTCCAATGCTTTATTTATACTTTCTTTTGGTGTTTCGGTTGTAATGATCACATCGTCTGCTCTTACTTTATAACACTGTGTCCCAAGACATATGCCCTTTATTTCTTCATCCTTTCTCAGAGCTATTAATAGAGTTTCTAATATTGTTATAAATAGGAGTGGGGATAAAGGACATCCCTGTCGTGTCCCTCTCTCAAAGTCGAATTCTTCTGTAATTTCATTGTTTAGGATTAATTTAGCTGTTTGTTTTTTGTAGATTGCTTGAATTCCATTCATAAATCTTTTACCTAAATTTAAGCTTTCACATGTTTTGATCATAAATTTCCAAGAGACACTGTCAAATGCCTTTTCAGCGTCTACTAAAAGCATTGAAATTTCTTTACTTGGATTCATTTCGGCATATTCTATTAAGTCTATAATTATTCTAGTGTTGTCCTTTATTTGTCTGGCTGGTAAAAATCCTGCCTGATCTTTTTTAATTATCCTTTTTAGCAGAGTTTTCATTCTATTTGCAAGGACTCCAGTAAATATTTTATAGTCTATATTCAATAAAGATATTGGCCTGTAGTTTTTTAAAAGTCTCAAATCTGTACCTTGTTACAGTAAGTGCCACACCTTGTTACAGTAAGTGCCACACTTACAGTAAGTGCCAACAATGAAAAGAGGTGCTGGTACTGGGTACCCTCTTTTTAAAAAGCACTGGTTGTAACCAATCTGTGCTCTAGGTCTAGTAAATAATGACTCATTTGGATTACTGCCCTATGTTCTAAGTGGGGCTGCCTTGAAAACCTCTTGGCAATTACAATGATTTCAAAATATGGCTCCCTTCAACCATATAAAAAAACACCTTGGCAGGGTTGAATAGCTTCTCCTTTGCGGTTCAGAGGGATTCCCCAGAAGGAGCACCAACATCAGTCTTGACAACCAGTTGTGGAAAGTCTATATTGTTGCCCTAGAAATTTAGAGCAAAGTTGTTGAGGAAAAAAATATTTTTGGTAGGAGAGTATGTACCAGTCTTTTTACTGACAAGTCAGACCCATAGGATATTTGACTTAGCTAGCTTCCTACTTATAGTTTTGACTGACTGTCAACACAATTTAGGATAATTAAGGTAAATGAAGAAGGTCAGATAGCAGGGGGCTGTCAACTCTGCTATTAACATGTTGAGTTAAATCATAAATGAGTAGGATTCTGTTTGTTTGCTTGTTTGTTTGTAATGTGTGTTAGAGATTAATTTGGCAAAAGATATTGGTTATTGTTTGTGTTACTGTTTTGTTTTCATTGTATTAATAGCAAAAATGAGGTGGGGGAAAAAATACTGCACAGAGGTTCATGGAAAACACTTGAATCTCGAGAATTCTGTATCTGGAAGCTGAATTCTGCAGCCATGTGCATGAAACCAAGGAATATACACAGCAACTGACCAAACCCATTTTCTATGTTTTTGAGCTTCTGCTAGAGCTCTTTATATTTTCGGCTACATTTCTGCCAGACTGTTAAACAAAGCTCAGTGCTAGATCCCTGCAGTGGCTCTATCCTGTAAGTTCAGGAGTGGAACAGGGAAGAGCTGCTTACTCTTTCGATGGTGGTGGCAGTGGTTGTGCAGCCACCGACGAGCTGGGTGTATGTATGAAACTGTTCCTTGTGTGAGCAGCAGGCTGCGTCATTCGTGCCAGTCGGTTGCCAGGAATTCCCAACCCAAATTCCAATGCAAACGGCACCCAAACACACCTCTGAAAAAGCCCTCGTAGCAGCGTGTGCCCACAAGCTGTTTTCAGCTGCCACCAGTCAGCTGTTCTCCAGCAGGGGAATTCCACCGCCATTCAGCTGTTCACAAGCAAGGGAATCCCTTGATCGATTGATGGAGTCGAAGGCTGGGTTGGAGGGCGTTCCAGCACCCATGAAAAGGCAGAAACCACGAAAGCTACTGTTTGTTTACACAGGAGGAAGCAAGGCTAAGCCGAAAGGGAGCAGCGAGATCTGCGGAAGCAGGAAGAAGGGAGATTTCCCACCCACGCAGCTGCTTAAATGCGCTAAGCCATGCTCACCCACCCCAGCCAACCGGATTGGCCGGCCAGGGGCCGTGACGTGGCTGGGAACTCCCTCATGATGTGGGGGCTTAGCCCCGCCCCTGCAGTGAGTGGGAGACCACATGGCCTGCCCGCAACACTGTTCCAAAAAATCCACACTATATATATTTCATAATAACCTAAGCATCATACATTCCTCAATATTTTACATTGTAGGTTTTTACTTCTTGCTTTGGAATTGTGTTTTATTCTAAGATTTGTTTTATTATGATTATTATTTATTTGTTGAATTTATATACCGCCCTGGAGGTCTTAGGATGGTTCACAGAATAAAATGACAATATAAAACCACAAAATACATAATCAAAATAAAAACAACAACCCAATTGCTCCCCCCCCCCAACCACATTTTGAAGGATGTCAGTCAAATCAACCAAAGGCCTGGTTATAAAGGAACAATTTTGCTTAGTGCTTAAAGGTGTATAATGAAGGCACCAGGTGAATTTCCCTGGGGAGAGCATTCCACAGATGGGGAGCCACTGCGGAGAAGGCCCATTCTTGTGTTTCCACCCCCCGGACCTCTCAAGGAGGAGGCACACGTGTTAGAATTCCTGCTCCATGATTGCAGTCATGGGATTTTTGTCTATCACATGACAGTGTATCTTTTGACTCCACAAAGTGGGAAGTGACAGAGACAGGATGTTTGTGTTACTGTGTTCCGTGAAGGGGGACTACAGTGGCACCTCGGGTTACATACACTTCAGGTTACAGACTACGCTAACCCAGAAATATTACCTCAGGTTAAGAACTTTGCTTCAGGATGAGAACAGAAATCGTGCAGTGGCGGCGCAGCAGCAGCAGCACGAGGCTCCATTAGCTAAAGTGGTGCTTCAGGTTAAGAACAGTTTCAAGTTAAGAACAGACCTCCAGAACGAATTAAGTTCTTAACCCGAGGTA
Organism: Podarcis cretensis; assembly: GCF_951804945.1. Classification (NCBI taxonomy): domain Eukaryota; kingdom Metazoa; phylum Chordata; class Lepidosauria; order Squamata; family Lacertidae; genus Podarcis; species Podarcis cretensis. The sequence goes on from NC_137178.1 coordinate 29,571,013, forward strand.
CCACTGTATTGTCCTTTGTTCTTTTTCTTTGTTGTCTGATGCTAGAGAGAGAGGGAGCCATGCTGCAGTGCTCCATGTGTGTTTATATGTAAATAAAGTAGATTAGCCAAAATGCTGAGCTGCTGAGGTCTGGTACGCAGGCTGCGAAGACTCTGCAGATCCCTAAGTGTGCTGATGTCTGTTGGCATCGGTTACTGTGATGTTCGGGCTGAAGAAAGCTTTTGAAGCTCCCGAACAATCGACTAGGAGGGAGAGAACATGCCAGTTAGAAATCATAGAAATCATAAAATCATAGAGTTGGAAGAGACCACAAGGGCCATCGAGTCCAACCCCCTGCCAAGCAGGAAACACCATCAGAGCACTCCTGACAGATGGTTGTCAAGCCTCTGCTTAAAGACCTCCAAAGAAGGAGACTCCACCACACTCCTTGGCAGCAAATTCCACTGTCGAACAGCTCTTACTGTCAGGAAGTTCTTCCTAATGTTTAGGTGGAATCTTCTTTCTTGTAGTTTGGAACCATTGCTCCGTGTCCGCTTCTCTGGAGCAGCAGAAAACAACCTTTCTCCCTCCTCTATGTGACATCCTTTTATATATTTGAACATGCTATCATATCACCCCTTAACCTCCTCTTCTCCAGGCTAAACATGCCCAGCTCCCTTAGCCGTTCTTCATAAGGCATCGTTTCCAGGCCTTTGACCATTTTGGTTGCCCTCCTCTGGACACGTTCCAGTTTGTCAGTGTCCTTCTTGAACTGTGGTGCCCAGAACTGGACACAGTACTCCAGGTGAGGTCTGACCAGAGCAGAATACAGTGGCACTATTACTTCCCTTGATCTAGATGCAATACTCCTATTGATGCAGCCCAGAATTGCATTGGCTTTTTTAGCTGCCGCGTCACACTGTTGGTTCATGTCAAGTTTGTGGTCAACCAAGACTCCTAGATCCTTTTCACATGTACTGCTCTCAAGCCAGGTGTCACCCATCTTGTATTTGTGCCTCTCATTTTTTTTGCCCAAGTGCAATACTTTACATTTCTCCCTATTAAAATTCATCTTGTTTGTTTTGGCCCAGTTCTCTAATCTGTCAAGGTTGTTTTGAAGTGTGATCCTGTCCTCTGGGGTGTTAGCCACCCCTCCCAGTTTGGTGTCATCTGCAAATTTGATCAGGATGCCCTTGAGTCCATCATCCAAGTCGTTGATAAAGATGTTGAATAAGACCGGACCCAAGACAGAACCCTGTGGCACCCCACTAGTCACTCTTCTCCAGGATGAAGAGGAACCATTGATGAGCACCCTTTGGGTTCGGTCAGTCAGGCAGTTACAAATCCACTGAGTGGTAGCATAGTCAAGACCGCATTTTACCAGCTTCTTTACAAGAATATCATGGGGCACCTTGTCAAATGCCTTGCTGAAATCAAGGTAGGCTACATCCACTGCGTTCCCTTCATCTACCAGGCTTGTAATTCTGTCAAAAAACGAGATCAGGTTAGTCTGACACGACTTATTTTTCAGAAATCCATGCTGACTATTGGTGATCACAGTATTCCTTTCTAGGTGCTCACAAACTGTTTGCTTAATGATCTGCTCCAGAATCTTCCCTGGTATTGATGTCAGACTGACTGGGCGGTAATTATTTGGGTCCTCTCTTTTCCCCTTTTTGAAAATAGGGACAACATTTGCCCTCCTCCAGTCTGCCGGGACTTCACCTGTTCTCCAGGAATTCTCAAAGATGACTGCCAGTGGTTCTGAGATCACATCTGCCAGTTCTTTTAATACTCTTGGATGCAGTTCATCTGGCCCTGGAGACTTGAATACATCTAAACTAGCCAAGTATTCTTGTACTATCTCCTTAGTTATTCTGGGCTGTGTTTCCTCTGCTGAATCATTTGCTCCAAATTCTTCAGGTCGGGCATTGTTTTCTTTATCGGAGAAGACTGAGGCAAAGAAGGCATTGAGGAGTTCAGCCCTTTCTGTGTCCCCTGTTTGCATTTCACCATCTTCTCCTCTGAGTGACCCCACGGTTTCTTTGTTCTTCCTTTTGCTACGAACATACCCATAAAAGCCTTTTTTGTTGCTTTTAACCTCTCTAGCAAGCCTGAGTTCATTCTGTGCTTTAGCTTTTCTGACTTTGTGTCTACACGTGCTGGCTATTTGTTTGAATTCCTCTTTGGTGGTTTCCCCCCTTTTCCATTTTTTGTACACATCCTTTTTTAATCTTAACTCAGTTAAAAGTTCTTTAGATAGCCACCCTGGCTTCTTTAGGCACCTTCCATGTTTCCGTCTCATTGGTATTGCCTGAAGTTGTGCTTTTACTATCTCCCTCTTAACAAACTCCCAGCCATCATGAACTCCCTTTCCTTTTAGTATTACTGTCCATGGGATCTCACCCAGCACTTCCCTAAGTTTTATGAAGTCGGCTTTCTTAAAGTCAAGAAATTGAGTCCTAGTATGCTTGGCTGCTCCTTTCCGCTGTATAGTAAACTTCAGAAGAGCATGATCACTCGCGCCTAATGATCCTTCCACTTCTACCCCACTAACCAGGTCATCAACATTGGTTAGGACCAGATCTAAAATGGCTGTTCCTCTTGTTGCTTCTCCCACTTTCTGGATAATGAAGTTGTCTGCAAGGCCAGTGTGGAATCTGTTTGACCTCATGCTCTTGGCTGAGTTTGACATCCAGCAAATATCCGGGTAATTGAAGTCCCCCATTACTACTGTCTCCCTTCCTTTTGCATGCTTGGCCATCTGTTCCAGGAAGGCATCATCTATGTCCTCCGTTTGGCTTGGGGATCTATAGTAAACTCCCACAATGAGGTCCCTGTTATTCATCTCTCCCTTAATTTTGACCCAAATGCTCTCACTTTGGCTTTGAGGTTCTAAATCTTGGATCTCTTTACAGGTATACACATCCCTGACATATAACGCCACTCCTCCTCCTTTCTTGTCTGGTCTGTTTCTCTGAAATAGATTGTAACCCTCCATTTTTACATTCCAGTCGTGGGACTTATCCCACCAGGTTTCAGTGATGCCTATTATGTCATATTTAGTTTGCTGTACCAAGAGCTCAAGCTCATCTTGTTTATTTCCCATGCTTTGCGCATTAGTGTACAGACATTGAAGTCCATTAATCATTCCCCCGTGTCTCTTATTTAAGGATTTTTTCCTCCCACCACTAGGTCTGCGTGCTGTTTGCTCCATTTGGTCTATGACATTTGGATGATCATGTTCATCAATTGATAGACTCCTACCTTCAGGAGCACTGTCTTCCTCCCCCACATTAGTCAGTTTAAAGCCCTCCTGATGAGGTTTCTGAGATTTTTGGCAAAAACATTCCTCCCAACCGTTGTGAGGTGCAGCCCATCGCTTGCCAGAAGTCCATCTTCAAGAAACTGCAGTCCGTGATCTAAGAATCCAAACCATTCCTGTTTACACCATTTGCGAAGCCAGCTGTTCACACCATTTGCGAAGCCAGTTGGGCATGTGTCTCTGCCAGGGTCCTACTTGAGTGTAGGACAAGCTCCTGACACACGGAGAGCATCAGAAGATGATCTCAGGGTCAGGTTAGGTTCATATGGAAAGAGGCGGTCCTGAGCCTTTTTTTAAAGGATCTCCTCCTTTCTCTTGTATTTTGTTATGTTCCAAACTGCATTTTATGTTTTGTGAATTTATTCACACTTGTGTGCACTGTCCTGTAGTCTTTTGATGAAAGGTGGTTGACAAATATTTTTTATTAAGTTAAATAACAGACCATACCTTTGTATTGCATTAGTTTATATTTGCAGTTTACTAACATATTGCTGTTCTATACCTTTCTTTCTGCTTAATCCAATACATGTTGACTCAGACACAAGTCCTGATTGTTTAATGGGTCCGTCTCCCAAGTTTGTGGACAGAGGATTGTGCCGTTTGTTTAATCTGAAGCCAATTAAAGATCATAATTAAATTGGTACTGGACAGGTTTTTTAGAAACCTTTTGTTAATAAGAAATTTCATTTTGGAGGGGGAAAACAGCACCATAAACATGTTGTTTTGTAACCACTTTACAACTCTTAATGATTATTGTAAATAATTATGGTATATTCCTCATTTTCCAAACAGGAAATTGTCGTTCTTTCTCATGTGTCTTCTTTAATGTTCGCATCTACAACATTTTGGGGCTTTTTGGCATGTGCACAAAGATTCAGTATTTATTTTAAGAGACAGTGTTGTTTACGCATATAGTTCTAACTGAGCTTGCTGCGTTGATACTTCTTTTATGAAGCACAATTCCTTTTCCAGACTTCATTTGCAAAACAAAATGCCTTTTTATGTGTTAGCATGTTAAGCATTGTGAAAAAGAAGGCTCGGAAAAAGGAGGAGGTCCAGACATTCTTGATTTTCCTTTTTAGTGACTTTAAAGTCAGTCAGTCAGTCATTTATCTGGAAGAATAGCTGCCCCCCCCCCCTTTGCATTATGCTCAGTGCAACAGAAAAGACCCATTCATACTTCACATGGGGACACATTGCAAAGACCCCATGCTGGGGTGGGCTGCTCTCTTCTGCTGGGGAAAGCAACACCTGTACTAAAGAACAGCCTGAGAATGAGGACGCAATTTGACAAGGTTTTTTTTTTTAAAAAAAAAAATCAGTATTTGTGTATATGAGGGGGAGTGGTTGTTGGGTCACTTTAGCCATATCAATCTCTCTCACTGCCGACAACTAATAAATGAATAGATGAAGAACCGATCCATGTGACACTGACATGAAAACCCCACACATACACTATGCAAAAAAGGAAAATCATTAACCCCCCTTCTATCTTGCCCCCCTTTTCTCCCCCTGCAACCTCACAATGCGTATGATAGCAATGTCTCACATCAAACATAACTAACTTGTAGATAGGACTCTTATGAGCTGAAAACAGAAACTTTATATGTACTTTTTTATCCATGAAAATCTTTCAATAATTTTTTTTAAAAAAGATATTTGTAAGTGTTGATCATATTCTCTATACCTCCTTTATAAGATTCCATCTGATGATGAAATATGTGTGTGTGTGTGTGTGTGTGTGTACACGCGCGCACACACACACACACACACATATATACTTCCAATTTATGGACAGCCTTCTTTCGCCCAGCACCAAGATATGTATGGGCAGACGTTATAAATGAGCTGTGTTTTGCCAGATTGTACAGCTCTTGAAGAAAGTATAAGGTATCTTACAGAAATAGTAGCAACTAGTGGAGTGGGGGTGATGTTGCTCACCAAAGTGAAGGTTGAAATAAATTTAAAAAATTAAATTGTCCAGTAGCACCTTAGAGACCAACTAAGTTTGTTCTGGGTACAGTGGTACCTTTGGCTATGAACTTAATTCATTCCGGAGGTCCGTTCTTAACCTGAGGTACCACTTTAGCTAATGGAGCCTCTTGCTGCCGCTGTGCCGCCACCACGCGATTTCTGTTCTCATCCTGAGGTAAAGTTCTTAACCCGAGGTACTACTTCCGGCTTAGTGGAGTCTGTAACCCGAAGAGTTAGTAACCTGAGGTGTTTGTAACCCGAGGAACCACTGTATAAGCTTTCTTGTGCATGCACACTTCTTCAGATACACTGCCTCCCTCCTCTTCCTCTTGGTTGGCAGCAAACTCCATGTTGGTAAGTCAGCTGGGCAACACCGCCCCACCAGCCACTACTGTAGTAAATCAGTACAAACATCCCAGATATTTAGTAGAGCTGTCAGTGGACAACCATCTATTTGAAGGTGTCCTGTACACGAGGGCTGTTCAGTCCAGGTCTGGTTTAAAGATGAGGAATCCTAAGAAGGGAGAGCAGGAGCATCAAAGCTGCACATCCACAATTAGCAGCACCTGGTGTGCTGACAGAGCACTGCTATGGTGAGATGTGCTGTATTTCTATTTTAATTATAGTAATTATTTCTAAATTTGTGCCTATACATATAAATTGCCTTCAAATTTTATTTTAATTGGTGTCCTCTTCTGCAGTAAGGCAAAAACATTTTTGTTTCTTTTTGGCAATGCACAACTGTCTACCCTATATACATGGCAATATCTAATTAAGACAGCTATTGCCCAATTGGTATTAATATTCTAAACAAGTCCTCAGGAAACCAAAAGGAAAAGTATTATGTTTAAAGCACATTACACTTAGTCTGGTTCTCACATAATTTACTGCCTAATTAAATATATGCTTAATTGTGAAATATACAGCTTATGGGTGTCTATTCAGAAGTAGCCAGGTAAGTGTGGATAGGAGCCTTAAACAAATACCTACTGTGTGTTACAACTCAAAGCTTTAAACTTAAAATAATATCCACTTTGTGTTATTACTCAAAAACATCATTGGTATAGAGCAAATTCCACAAAGAAGACATCAAAACCTAGACTTATAGAGCCTGTCTTGTCAATCCAAATAGTTTATAGGTTGGCAAACTCATATTTATTGAATGGAGCCCAATAAGAGAAAAATTGGATATTGCAATATATATGGTTCTCCTTCTTGTGTAGCAGTTCTCTGTTTGAAAAAAGGACAAGGATTTCATATAGACAAATACAGAGTGATGCATGAAGGGAGAGAAGGTGAATATATACAAAGCTGGCAGGCTGAAAAACCTTTTCTGGAATCACATCACAATGGTATTAAATTAGACCAGGCTGGTTACAAAGCCAGAGAAGGAAAGCTGTAACCAATTTTAAAAGGGCCAGCAAGGATCTGAAAAGATGGATGGGCAGACCCAAATTTTAAGCTTCTGTTATTATCTTTTTCTTAATGCTCTGCTTTTGCTTATTTGTAATTACTTTTTTAAAGCGTTCATTACACATTGCTACTACTGTCATATAGCAAATCAAAATAATGCTCTTTCTCATGAAGGCCAAGAAGGTTTTCCCAAGACAAGGCTAGATATTAACTAGCAAGGTTTCCATCTTACAATATAATCAACATGATCACGGTTGTTTGTGATGAAAGTCAAGAAGACTTTTCCAAGACTGCTTATCAGTGATAATTTTTCAACACAAATCTTCCTCTCCACAAACCGCCCAGCGCTCCCTCTCTCCATTGTTTCTTCCTCCAGTTTGGAATGGGCAGCCCTGCATAATTCACTCCTACATGGCCCATGAAATAAACATATGCACTCTGCGTCAGCAACGCTGGGAAAACTTGGCAAAATAAGGTTGTGGAAAGGGAATGCCAATTGAACTGGCAATGGTTTATAATACTTTGCTGCAAAAATAAATACCTTGATGATACAGTCCAGGTTGTTCGTGAATGAAGAACAGAGACTCAGCAGTGCCACATTACACACTTTCCAAACCAGTAACCCAACTGCACAATAGGCTCCTTCCCCATTAAATCCCAATAAAATCTGTTATAGATGAGTACTGAGAAACTACAGAAAAATCATTCAGTGTCATAACAGCATCATGTGCATTTTTTCCAGGAATGAACATTCTCTCCATCCTAATGTGATTTAATCCTCTCTAACATGCTGTAAGGAGGGTCTTTTATGGGTCTACCTGGGATAAACCAGGGATAAAGTATCAGGAAAAGCTGTAGATGGATAAGTTAAGCTTAAATCGTGTTTATGGCTGCCAGGATAGTTTCAGTACTGGCTCGGTTGCCAGCATAGGTGTTACTCAGTTTATGGGGCTTGGAGGGAACCCCCCCCCCCCCAATCTTATCAATACCATGTTCCATGTAATTTGTAATTTGGCTTTGCATCTACTACACATTTAGAATTTTGCCAATGCCATCTGAAGGATAAATGTAAAAACTGATTTGGAAAGCACAGTAATTTTAAGGCTCCATTTGCAGTTAATGCCTAGAAATGTAATGCAGAATGTTGGATGTTTCTGTGATTCTGCAACAGTAGCCCTCTTCATGCATTATTATTATTATTATTATTAAAATTTGTATACTGTCCTTCATCTGTAGATCTCAGGGTGGTTCACAGCATAGAATTACAATATGAAAACCCACAAAAGACATAATAAAAATAAGAACAAAAACAAATCAATAATCCCCTCTCCCACAACACATTTAAAAGGGCATAGAATGTCAATAAGCCAAAAGCTTGGTTGAAGATGAACTTTTTTGCCTAGCACCTAAACCAGGGGCCAGCAAAGTTTTTGTGGCTTGGGTCGCTTCACAGTCCCACAGACGCCGCAGTGGGCCAGAATGTGTGTGCACACGCACACATGCACAAACGCTATTTCCAGTGCTCCTTCTGCAGCCAATGGGAAGCCGGCCAGCATTGCAGAAGAGGGTCCCTGCTCTACTCCGTGCCAGTTTAGTGCGGTGCACGGGAGCCGACCGAGCAGGCAGCGGGGATCCATGGGCCGGTTAAATCTAATATGTAGTCCTCCAGATATTATTGGACCCCAGGTCCCATCAGCCCCAGCTAGCATGTGTCAGGTGTGCGTGCAGGAGCCAGGCCCTGTGACCAGGGCTGGGGCCTTCCTAAGTTTGTTCTGAAGAGGCAAGGCGCAGCCTCACAGGTGAGGCCGATTGGTAACTCACAGCACCTGGTGGCAAAAGCTGGGAAGGGATATAAGGTCAGCATTTCCCTTCAGCTCTTTGCCACAGCAACACATTCCCTGCCTTGCTGTGTTTGGTTCCTTGACTCCTTGCTTCTTGATCCTCGGACCCTTGACTTTGTGACTCCTTGCTTCCTGACCCTCGGACCCTTGGCTTCTTGACTCCCAGCTCTCTGACCCTCGGACTCTTGGCTTCCCAACTCCTGGCTTCTGGACTCCCGTTCCTGCTCCCACCCTGCCATCTTGTCCCCGGTCCTGACATTCCCAGCCGGGACTTCGATTGCCCGTGAACCGGACAGTTACAGCATGGTCATGGTTAGGGGTGATGGGAGTTGTAGTCTAACAATATTAGGAGGGCAACAGGTTAGCCCTCAGTAATCTACAGTGTATCTTTTCTACCTCTGTCTGCCATGATTTCTAACAAGGCAGTTCATGAGTCAGTTAGTTCTAGTTAACTAGAAAACAAAAGCTGCAGGAATAATTTTCCTGTTTCATATACTGATAGTTTTTGTGTTTGTTTTATTGACACATAAAGGAGAGCTGTTAGAAGAATACTGTGACAGATCCAGGAAAAATAGAGTCATCTTAAATTGGTATCTCACAAATTGAAAGGAACTATATCTACTTCCTATAATATGTGTAAAGGTTATTGTGGGAGTCACAGTAAAATTGCCACGATCAGTTCTGGTTTTTTCTCCACGGGAGTACAATTAGAGCAGCTTTCAGTCAAATAAAACTAGGCTGTCATTACTCGAAGTGGAGTGTAGCTTTGCCCAAGCATTCATACTGCATTTCATTCCCAAACTGCAGATATGCATCTGTTTTTTATATTCAAGCGTTATTCTCGCTTCTTTTCTTTCTTCAGCATTTTCTTGCTAGTAGCCTGAGGGCCATTTAAGCAAGATGAGCTTTTTCACCTAGAAGACCATAAAATGGAGGGAAACTAACAAGGGCCTATGAGGTGTTATGGCAAGAGCTGATGAAGTGTAGTTACTGGCACACTGCAAAATAGTTCGAGCACCAAGTGATACCGACAGAATCCATGTGCCACCAATTTCTTAGAGGACTAAAACTTTTCGCCAGTGGTGGTTCATCAATATATTTATGTGGAGCAAGAAAGACGGCAGCAGAGACAAACTCACAAGAGTGCAATCTTCTACATGCCTGCTCAAAATTAAGCCCCAGTGGCACTTAATCCTCGATAGGGATGGGAAAGAGATTCTATTCAGGTCACATTTAAGTGCAAAACTACACAGTTTGCACTTTCTGCAACAATATGCAAATTGAAACACAGCCATCTTTTGAAATCCGCCCTTCTCTGAATTTTGTAATGCAGTTCTTCCCCCCCCCAATCTGGAATTTTTCGAGACATTTTTATTGCCTCTTCTAATATATTTTAAGAAGAGCCCTGGTTTCTTAGACTGGAAAAGTCAAAGGGCATTAGGCATGGTGCAGGATGGGCCACACCATTCCCTTTTCTCCCTATTGCACTCATGATGTGCTTTGTATAAAGTGTCATTGGCCATGCAATCAGAACAGACTTCCAGTATACTAAAGAGAAAGGAAACATTGTGGTAGCACTGAAGAGTGAACATAGAGTGCAATAACCGTTTCCCCATCTCTGGGCCAGAGTCAGGAAAATCTGTGGCTCTCCAGGTACTGTTGGACCACAACCCCCATCATTTCTGATCACTGGCCACACTGGCTAAGACTAATGGCAGCTGTAGTCTAATAACATCTGGAGAATCACTAGTTGCCCAGCCCAGGTCCACACAATCAAAGCTCTTCAGAATCAGAAGATACATTGCATCACCAGCTTTCCCCCACTCTGCTCTAATATTGGGATAGTCTGGTGGTTAGTGTGTCTAATTAGGACTGGGGAGACCCAGATTCAGATTTCCACTCAGCTGTCAAACTGACTGGGTGACCTGGGTCAGTTAGCATTTCTCAGCCTAATTAATTTCACATGGTTATAAGGATAAAATGTGGGGAACTAACTATGTGTACTTTAGGATTGAAATGTAGTTAAATAAATTATGGAAAGTTGTGATATCTCTTATTTTAATGCCTAGGGTTGGATCCAGACCTGGATCACAGTCCTTTTGGGTTGGAATCAAAGCTGTGTGACCATGTTTCACTTACTTAACAGGACTTTCCTCTTCCCCCCACAAGTGCTGTACTCCAAAGGATCTCCCAACCCTCCAGAACACATTTTGGGGATGCTGCAAGGGAGCTCCGGCGGGATGGTAAACGGCATTTCCGTGCGCTGCTCTGGTTCGCCAGAAGTGGCTTAGTCATGCTGGCCACATGACCCGGAAGCTGTACGCCGGCTCCCTCGGCCAATAAAGCGAGATGAGCGCCGCAACCCCAGAGTCGGTCACGACTGGACCTAATGATCAGGGGTCATTTTACCCTTTACCTTTACTGCAAGGGAGCTACAACCCATTCATACTTACCTAGGAGCAAGTCCCATTGAACTTGCCTGTCAGAAAACACACATAGGATTGTACTGTTAGTGCATTGAATTTAGGGATGAGTGGCACTGTGGGTTAAACCACAGAGCCTAGGACTTGCCGATCAGAAGGTTGGCGGTTCAAATCCCTGCGATGGGGTGAGCTCCCGTTGCTCGCTCCCTGCTCCTGCCAACCTAGAAGTTCGAAAACACATCAAAGTGCAAGTAGATAAATAGGTACCACTCTGGCAGGAAGGTAAATGCCATTTCCGTGTGCCACTCTGGTTCGCCAGAAGCAGCTTAGTCATGCTGGCCACATGACCCGGAAGTTGTACGCCGGCTCCCTCAGCCAATAAAGCGAGATGAGCGCCACACCCGAGAGTCGGTCATGACTGGACCTAATGGTTAGGGGTCCCTTTACCTTTAGTCACGACTAAGAGAAGTTCCCATCAGTGGGAACTAACTTCAACTAATTTAATCTAGATCCAACCCATTACAATATTCATTTTATTATACACTGCATAATTTCTGATGAACTATTTATTGGTTCGTTTATGATTTCTTTCATGGCATTAGCAATTACTACTTTCTAGATTAAGGACAAGGAAAGTTCAATCAGCCATGTATATGTTTTGAGAAAGATGGTGCAATCTCTCTCACACACAAAATTGCTAATGTCGAGTTATGAGTTTTCAGTTTTCCTCTTGTGTGTTATGGCCTCAGACTGCACAACTGAAGAATGAAGAGAAGCATTTTATTCTACCAATATGTTTGCAATATACTATATAGCTTTTATGAGGTCTTGCAATAATTTATGGTCTAGATATATTCTAGCCTTTTCCCTGAAATGTGAGTTAGGAAAAAAAAATTAGTCCACAGTGTGAAGCATTACATTTTAGGCAGCTTTGAATTATGAGACTATAATTCTTTTAGAGGCATGTGTGATATTATATGCATGTATTAAAGCAAAACTTTAATACATGCATATATTGGTTTGTCGGGTTTCCAGAAAGACTGGATAAAACTGTATTCTAAAGGTTCCAAATTTGCTTTAAAAATACTAAGATCTAATTTATAAACTTATGTGGTAATATGTATACTAAGATATACTGTCATCACCCAGGTCTCTTTTAGGAGAAAGGGTGGGATGTAAATTCAATAAATTATATATAATCATAATCACTGCAAATTAAGCTTCTGAGGTATTCCTGTTGTTATAGGTTTTTTTCCACTTCATTGGGTTACTGCAATGATTCAAAGTGTGGGTTTTTGTGTTTACATAGGAAGAAGTCTGATACCAACTGAGACCATTGGTCCAACTAAATTCCGGATTACCTACATTGACTGACGGCAGCTGTCTCAGAACAAGAGAGTGGTTTTCCTTTGCTTATTTCAGCTTTTTCTTAACTCTCCAAAGCAAATATATTTCTGTGGCTTACTGTAAATCTAAAGTTAAAAGGATCACATGTTGCTTCCTAGATACATTTTTCTGCTCCTACAATGCAGATAGGAATTCTCCTGCATAATTCTCCTGCTTTATTGCTACTAGCTACATTCTTTCTGATTATTGTAAATCACCTCCTTTTGTATCCTTGGTATTTAAAAGTACTTTTTTCTTGTTAGAGACTTTAAAGTCAAACGACGATCCACTGGAGACTCATGTTATTGCTTTATTAGTTGGAACTAATCTCTAACAGGTACAGGTAATTATGTGTGACATGCAGGGGGCCGTTAAGACCTTCTGCCTGATTAAATTTCCCTGCAGGGAAGATAATTGCTATTGTACACTGAAGGTACAAATGCCGTGCAGAGACATCAACTCTCTAGCCAGTCCTGAGGCAATGCTGATAAATCCTGCCGCATTCCTTGGCTAGTGGAACACTGGCTTCCATGCAATATTTGACATTGGCTTAGCCACATGCGGTTCATTCCAGAAGAGACCGTGAGGTGGAGTCCTCCTTCCTGCATACCAATTTGTGTTAGAGACACAAATGTAGGTCACTTACACCAGATACATTGGCAGCTGGAACAATTCTTGATTAAAAGGAGGAGAAACCACAGCAAGGTCAGATCTAAAGCAAAGTGAGGATAGCAAATGTTCCTTTGCATGTAGGCAGTCTCAGATTCAATTTCCAGGTAGGAAGGAGTGAGACTATCTGCTGCCTGAAAATTGGAGAGCTGCTGCCAATCAGTGTAGATTGCATAGCTGTCAATGTTTCCCTTTTCTTGTGCGGAATCCTGTTCAGAATAAGGGAATTTCCCTTTAAAAAAGGGAAAGTTGACAGCTGTGGGATTGTTCTGAGTGAGATATGCCTATGGTCTGACTCAGTATAAGGCAGCTTCCTCTGTTCTCTGTGTCACCCTCCACATGTTGGACTACAGAGCCCATCATCATTGAGTCTGGCTGGGGATAATAGTCCAAAAATATCAAAAATGGCCAACATTAGATGCCCCTGAACTAAAATAGCATCAAAGGGATTGGAATAAGGAAAGGATTTACATTACAGCAGTGGTTCCCAACTAGCTAAGTACCGTGGACTCCCTGGTTTTCAAAAGCCAAGTCATGGATCCCCTACTTATGAAAATTTTGGTATCTCTGGGAGTTTTTGTTAAGTGAATGGACCTCCCTGAGCGGGTTCCAGGAACCACTAATTGCAACCACCTCTACTGTGAATTGCAGCTATATTTGCTTAGAATAAGATGACCTGAAATGAAACACAATTTTTAGAAGATATTGGGGTGGCAGTGGGAGAATTCAGGCCCTTTAACGGAAACAATTTTAAGAGTTATTGAGCCAGTGTTGATCAATGTTTACAAAAGAGATAGTGTCCCGAACCACTATGCCTAACCTTTCCATACTTACTTTCATTAGAACCATAGTCATTTGAGACCCGTTTTAAAATGCAGCTGCTTACCTTTAAAGCCTTACATGATTTGGGACACATATACCTGAAAGGCTGCCTCTTAGCTCAATAGCAATGTCTAAAGACTTTCTGAAGAGACCCTGCTTCAACTACTCTCTTTACCAGGGGTGTGCTATGCTCCCACAGAGGAAAGGGCCTTTTCTGCAGTGGCACTCAGACACTGCAGGGTTGCTTTTTTAAAATAACATTACAGCATTTCCCCCGGGTGTTTTAGATTTTAGATGATTTTTGGAACTTTATCCTATCCTGCTCTTGAGTTTTTCAGCTAATGAGAGTCAAGGTCAAACAGTAATCTTAGGGATTTGAACCCAGGTCTCTCCAGTCCTAGTCTGTGGTGTGCTGAGATAATTTTGCTAGAGAATATGGCATTCAAACCACTACAACATACATCTCCAGGCTTACTAAAATAACTCAAATGTAATTGGAAAATAAGGTTTTTTTAAAAAATGAAAGTTAAGAATTCAGCTTGGCCTTTAAAATCTATTAATGTCTTTAAAAAGATATTGGCAGCTTGTCATGGAACTTCAGGCTTTAAGTGCCTGCAAGTGATAACTGACAATTTGAAAACCACAGTCATTAATTGACAATTTAACTTGACAGTGTCTTTTCATATATTTTTTAATACTAAACAAAGTTTACTCTTCCCTTGGAGTATAGAATTAGAATGCTCTCCACATGCTCCATATTCTCTAGCAAAATTATCTCAGCACACCACAAAATTTAATAATAAAGAGTTAATATAATCTGCAGGGTTAACATGTAGTCAAATTCTCATTCTCTGTTGGTTAGAATAGCAAACCAAGAGAACAGAGTGAACTATGCTTAGTAGATATTGAATGAGACTATACTACTTTCTGGAGAGAGAGGTTTCAAAGAGAGATCTTTACTCTCTTGTAGCAGAGTTAGCACAATGGCAAGTTCCATATATCGCTGGGGGAGAAATTAAATTTGTCCCATTTTGAGTGCATTTTGCTTGCATTTGAATGAGAAACTACTTATTTTGCACTCGAACTTAATACCAGCAAGCAAACTGAAATGCAGCTAATTCTGAAATTCACATTTCCCCAACCACACAATATATACAAAAATGTTGAGGAAAAGAGTGCATAAAATACACATAAAAAGGGAAATTAGAAACTGAGAAAAACTGAAATGTATAGATTTGTTCACCCTTAGGTCCACGTAATGGGCTTGATTCTGAGGTTATGCTTGTGTTAAATGTTGTAAACTGAAGTAAAATGTTGTATGCTGGCATCAGACTAGGTCAAAAACAAAGTTTATTGTTAGGATTATATATCTCCTTTAAATACTTCACTGATTATTTAATAATATATCATTGTATTATTCTAGAGTTGTTTCCTAGTATAGCAAACTCTGTGATCTATCACAAACCATTCTTGGCTTGTGAATACAGCCCAAGAATTTGCATATTTACAGCCAGGTGGTGTTTCCTGCTTATACAAACTCTATAAACAGCATATACTGTAGAGATGGCCTGATGATGACAGAGATGTGGAATGAACATTACAAAGCTCCGATTTCCTCTTTCATTCAGAGACAATTCATTTTGTTTACAGAAGCCCCTGTTCAGGGGAATCTAAAAACATGAGGCACACAGATACAGTAGCAGAAACATTGGGACATTTTCTCATCTCTTGACTTTTAGTACTAAGCCTTCCTTCATTCTTTCTGTTCCCTCAAAAATATTGCCATTATTTCACTAGATGAAAGCAGCAGAAATGGCAAATATATCAGTACACCCATACCCAACATGTGAAGCAAATGATACAAGCTCTGGGCATTCTTTCTTGAACACTTAGAGTGGAGGGAGAGAGAGCTATGTTTTTAATAAAACGTCTGAACAACTCTGAGCTATACAGGACTTAAACACACACCACACATGTTCATTTCTGCTATTGTCAGGATAAGGGAAGTAGAACTCTTTCACGGCAATCATATTTAATCCACGTTTAGCATGTTTACATATAACTCTCTTACGCCTCATATACAAGCACATTGCAGCTGCAGGCTGTCACTCTTCAGCTTAGTCTACACTGACTCATACTTCAGCACAGAAAATTCTTGAGGAAAGGCCAAACTTACTGTAGCCCGTTTTCCCTTCTTGAGAAGGGACAACTCAGAGAGCAGAAGAAGCCGGGAGAGTTGATGTCCATCCATCACCAAGAGGCAGGCCTATATCTGAAAACCCTTGGGGGAGTGGAAGGTGCTTAACGGATTCTTTAGACAGGGCCAGCCCAAAACATGTTGCTACTTGAGAGAAGTGCTTTGGGGCTGAACTCCAAGGCCTCCCAAACGACCACCCAGAGAATAGCAGATGACAGGGAGCAGCAGCAAAGTGGCTCAGCATCAGCTCCTGGGCCTGAATCAACATAGCAAGATTCACTGTGGCTGGTGCTGGTCTCCCCAGCGTCCTTTTCTTCTTCACATTTATGTACTTATTTGCATTAATAATCCTTGCCTGGGTCTCTTGCATTACTGTTGTTGTTGTTGTTGTTGTTGTTATGGTACCTCTAGTTGTGCAATGACAAACCTAGACAGCCTCTTAAAATGCAGAGACATCACCTTGCCAACAAAGGCCTGTGTAGTTAAAGCTATGGTGTTCCCAGTAGTGATGTATGGAAGTGAGAGCTGGACCATAAAGAAGGCTGATCGCTGAAGAATTGATGCTTTTGAATTATGGTGCTGGAGGAGACTCTTGAGAGTCCCATGGACTGCAAGAAGATCAAACCTATCCATTCTTAAGGAAATCAGCCCTGAGTGCTCACTGGAAGGACAGATCCTGAAGCTGAGGCTCCAGTACTTTGGCCACCTCATGAGAAGAGAAGACTCCCTGGAAATACCCTGATGTTGGGAAAGATAGAGGGCACAAGGAGAAGGGGACGACAGAGAACGAGATGGTTGAACAGTGTTCTCGAAGCTACCAGCATGAGTTTGACCAAACTACGGGAGGCAGAGGAAGAGGCTCTGGTCCATGGGGTCATGAAGAGTCGGACACGACTAAACAACAACAACAACAACCTCTAGTTGTGTTCACCTCCGATTACGTATCCTTTGGGATACGTACGCAGCAAACCAGCCTCTAGTTGTGTTCACCTCTGGTTACGTATCCTTTGGGATACATACGCAGCAAACCTGGAAGTATTTTTCCAGGTTTTGCTGTGTGTGCATGCGCAGAAGCGCTAAGTCGCACTGTGCGCATGCGCAGAAGCACTACCTCTGGTTGCAAATTCCTCGGGATGCGGCCAGACCTCTGGAACGGATCCCGTTCACAACCAGAGGTACCACTGTATTATTATTGGAGGTGGGAGATGCTAAGACAAGTTGCTGAATCTCCACAGAAGTTATAGTTAGTATTTTCTTGTAAACAACCCCATGCTAGTGCTCAACGTATTGTGGCACCTCTTGCCTCAAAAGTGTTGCAGTCGACGACTATAATTACTCAAGGTGCATGGCTTAGAACTGGGGATAAGAAAAGGTTGTATGCTATTGTACCCCACTGTGGTATCACATCGTGATGAAGGATGGGTTAAAAATATGTTGCATTAATTAAATAAATAAATAGGCTGAACACTTTTGGTGGAGTCTAATTGCCTGAACTTTACGTGTAGCCTGTGTTACTCATTTGGATACTGTCATATTCCACAAAGTGCCTTAGTGCGCTGTAAAAAAAAAAATCCATGCAATCAAAAACCAATCACTATCATTAATGCTTCATGTGTTTTGATTAAGATGCTTTTTCTTTTATAATTAGGCAAAAAAAGCCAGCAAGTCTTAATTTGATGCCATTGGCACAGAATTTGTTTTTGCTGTTTATTAAAAGACGGTAATTTCAAGCCCATAATTGCCCATATGTCTTGAAAGCAAAACAGGGACAGGTCCATTTCTCTGGTTGCACGTTGTGCTTGTAAATGGAAAATAAATAAGCAGAGTTAAGAAGCTTGCTTGCGTTTCTCTTAAATGAGTGTTAGTAGCTAAACTAAATGATGTCTGATACTTTACCATCATTGAAAAGAACATCATTCTGATTAATGCAAATATGTTCACTAGGCAAAACAGAAAATGACATTCAATACTTGAATATATTTTCCCTAAAATAGATTTTCAATGCATGATTGAGATTTTTGGTCCACTCCAGTGACTGAGATGTGTGCCCCACTCCAGTCAAGTGGGATAACAGAGTGTAGGTCTTAAGTAATTTGGTTAAAGAATAAAAGGAAAATTCCCTGGATGCCTAGACCCAGGTTTAGGGAAAGTAGTATTTGGTGGGAGAACCCCAGCAAGTGGTTTAAGCTTGGAGCATCCAGCTTAGACCTCCTTGCTGTAAGGGTTCACATGATGGAAGGAGAGAGAGCAAAGGCTTTGGTAATGCTTCCTCCCAATGTGACGGGTGTGAGCTAGTTAAGCCTGGCAGGACAGTTTGCTCTATGGTCTTAACCCCTTCATGCACTAATTAGAGCTAAGCATCTTGGTTATATAGGCTGATTTATCCCCCACAGAGCATATATCTGGAGCCCACAAGTCTCAACAGAATATTGTTGCCTTGCTCCCTGACCAATGTGAGTGCAGGGGTGCACATGTATACAGTGTAAAGTCCATCACCAATAATGGGAGGCTTGTATATTCTTTTCATGTACTACACTGTACCCCTCTCTCTAAACCATGGAAGTTACTTGTGACCCAAGTGGCTTTTTAATGTTCTTTAAAAGGAAAACAGCAATTATAAAAATAAATTACACTCACCTTAAATTCTTGTCATCTTAAATGTCATCTTTTGAAAGAAATTGCATTAGAATTATAGAACCACAGTTAAAGGGACCCTGAGGAACTGCCCCATACAGGGATTGAACCTGGAACCTTGGCATTATGAGCACCATGTTTTAACCAACTGAGCTATCCTAGGACAGTCATTAATGATCAGATTCCCTCCTGCTTTGCTTTGTTGTTGTCATCAAAGTGCCAGTCAGTCAAAATATAATTAGAAGCAAAAAAAGATCCATTACTGATATAAATAATGTATATCGTAAATAAAAAACAGATGGTGAGAATAGCAAATGTATTATAAAATGCTGTTTATTCAGCAGAATATAATTAAATAGGTGAATTACAACATTCCTAAAAGTATATTGAACTTTGCAGTTTCCTGTACTCTGTTGCACCAATACATTAGAAACATACTCCACTTTTCCACAAAACAGTTATAAGGCTGCCTCCCTTTTTAAGTTTAATTATTTTATCATATTTATTATTTCCCAAGTTTTTATCAGTGCATATTTCCTTTGTTGCAAAGAATGGAAATAAAATTACCAAATAATATAGGACATAGTGTTAAAAAGAAAGAAAAAAGAAAGTACATGGTATAATCTACTTGCCCTTGTAAAAGTTGTGGGGTTTTTTTACTATCAACAATCCAATTCATGTAAAGTGAAATCTTTTTTTGCTGGTATTTTCCTGCAGCTCATGGCATTTTCAGATATCCAAAGGGGAAATCCAGTGACATATAATTTGCTTATTTAGAACATATTAGTAAAATATCCACTTAAGCTTTCAGGTTTTGCTGTTTTGCACATGGGTCAAATAACACAAAACGCCTTAAATGATATAAACCAGTTTAATTAAGTAGACTTTCAATTCAGTTTTTTAAAAAATCCTAAATGAATTAAACAGTGAACAGTGTTCACAGATAGGAAGTTAGAATCTCATACCAATCTTGGGTCTCCATATAAGTTTCATCTTTATGCTAATTCCCTGTACATTTAAAGCCACACCATAATACCGCATTGACCCTAATGCTGATTATTGCCATTTAATTGTCATTCTCTCCCATCCATGCCCTTGAGATCATTACGGTATGTAATACAGCCATGGTGAAAAACCAATCTAAAGGGAAACGGCTGGGAAAGGAGGAATGTCTGCAGAGATAAATATGCTTCTAAAACACCCAACAGAAGCGTGTTTAAAGGCGGCATGTTTTATCTAGGCAGATGCTTTCTATAGAGAGTGTGTCCATAGACATCAAAACGATGATTTCACATTCATGAAAAGCTCTTCGTAATTCTCCCACTGAAAGGTTCTTTGCGTGTGCTGCTTTCTCACGGCCCCTTCCTCTTGAAAGCCATAATTACAAACTCATCCTAGAATCATACAGCCTAGGAATATCCAGCCATTGTTTCAAATTAAGGGAGCATTGTCTGTGCTTCCTATTGAGAACTTGGAGCCAAGGAAGAAAGCTAATCTGTTCTTGTCAGCTAATGTGCCTGGTTTGTAAGGCCAGACTTCCCGTGCTGCTAGCAAACAACAGAACATCGATCCTCTCAGCACAACCTTTGTGGTATGATTAGCTGGGTGAGGGATGTGCTACAATCAGTATACCTTTCAAGCAGAAAAAGACAATACCAGTTCTTGGTAGTTAAAAATATTTTTTTCCATGATATCCAATAAATTAATTATTTTTAAGTTGGCAAGATAAAGTTTACGGTTTCTGCCACACAATTTGGGAACAATAATGCCTTAGGTTGCAAATCTTACTCCACTGACCTGGGAGCAAGCCCCATTGAATTAAATAGGGGTTACAGTGGTACTTCAGGTTACAGATGCTTCAGGTTACAGACTCTGCTAACCCAGAAATAGTGCTTCAGGTTAAGAACTTTGCTTCAGGATGAGAACAGAAATCATGCAGCTGGAGGCCCCATTAGCTAAAGTGGTGCTTCAGGTTAAGAACAGTTTCAGGTTAAGAACGGACCTCCGGAATGAATTAAGTACTTAACCTGAGGTACCACTGTACTTCTGAATAGACATGGTTAGGACTGCTAAGTTGTGAGTTCCTTTGTGAGTAAGGGCAGGGTATAAAATAATAATAATAATAATAATAATAATAATAATAATAATAATAATAATATAATTAAGTTAATCTCCCCCTTGGTTTTTGAAACACTGTCAAATCAGAAACAGGTTGTGATATCTTAGAAAGATTAACTTCTACACTACAAACCTACATTGCTTTTATAGCACTTCTGTCATGGTTTTCCCAAAGAAACTTGGAACTGCATCTAGTGTGGATGCTGAGAATTATCGTAGGCTCTCCTCACAGTTCTCAAGAAATTCTTGGAGAGAATAAATGAATGCCTAATGAACCAGCTTAGGTCTCTGGTATCAGTATGCCTAGATGAGAATATATCAGGCCACTGCAGAATCACAAAGAAGTTCATGATCATCAGTGTGGAAATGTGAAGCATTGCACTAAGAGGCTTGAGTGAAATCAAATACAAGGCTACAACAGCTGCTTTGCATACCATTAGGGATAGGCCAATCTTCCAGCCTTGGTTTCTTTCTTTTTTTTCCAGTCTGAAGTTCAGTTCTCTGCACTTTGACTTCAGTTTGCAAATTATTTTTTAACAAGTCCTCATGATAATTTTTCAGCCCTTTAATGCAAATTTCCTCTAATATACACATTTTTGTAAAACAATTTCCTCTAATATACACATTTTTGTAAAACAATTTCCCCTAATATAATGCATTTTTGTATGTTACTTCACCTTAGCATATGCATTTTTGCACACATTACTTGACTGAAGTAATTCACATTGCAAAATTCAGAGAAGTGCAGATTTCGAAGGATCCATATGTTTTGATACACGTAGACTTTCAGAAAGTGTAAGTTATATGGATTTGCAAAGAAATGCGAGCTGAAATGAATCCCTACCCAATGAGGTGGTTGACTAAGGCAACAGATTCTGGGCATCATAAAAGCGCAGAAAACTGTTATTTTATTAATGTTGTACAAAATAGCAAATTGTTAGGAAAACGATATGCCTTTGCTGTCTGGTGAGCTGGGGCGGTTTTTGCTGAGCCTAACTGGGTTCTCCAGTTCCAAGTGACCACCACAGATACACAGCACATTTTGAGCTGATCAACACATGAAGAAAAACCACACAACATGGCTTTCCTGTATAGATGACTTAATTATGTTTGTGGCTGCCTGTACTCCAAATGCCCCACCACAGTTCCCTGCTTTTGGAAAGTCGTGATTTCCTATGAAGTACATATGGACCTTTCATTAGCGACTTTTAAAAGAACAAAGAGTCTTGCAGCACATTAAAGACTAAAATAATTAATTGTGGCATAAACTTTTGTGGCGTACACCCACTTCATCAGATGCATAAAGTGTTACATCCTGAATTGCAACTCATAAACATAGTTTTGTGGTGTGGTGGAGGGCACAGATTGTAAAAAGTGGGTGTCATCCAACCAAATCACATTCAGAGTAGAAAGTTGTTTCAGTCCACTGATTTCAGTGGGTCTACTCTGAGTAGGACAAACACTGGATATCACCCAGTGAGGTCAGAGGGAAACAAAATGCAGTAAAGAACAGACACTGATAGTTATGTAACTACCGTAACTGCATTCAGAAAAGAGTTGCTGATAAAGCTGACGTTAAGTCAGTTAATACATAAAGTGTCATAAAAATCCTTCGTCTCGATGTTTGCGCTTTAATCCACTTTTTATAATAATAATTATTTTTAACTGCTGCATCTTATTGATGTATTTACTGCTCATTTTAAACTAGCGTAATAGCTAATTTTATGTTATATGACTGGTTTTGTGTACTGCCTTGTGAGAACATTTATCCTGAACAGCCGGATATAAATATTTTAATAAATAAATAGAAAGAAAGAAAACCTACCAATGTCTTAATAGTCTGCATTTCTACACGAAGAAGGTATTATTATTATTATTTTAAGGTTTACACACCAGCAATCTTAAGTGATAGAATCCCAAGGATTTTACTAAACATGTAGTATGGCTCTTTATTGGTATCATTTGAGGAGTCTAACAAACGGTTTGCAAAGTGAACAGGAAGCAGTTTGTTTGCTCATCTCACAATACACCTTAGTGTGTGTGCCTACAACCTTTGGTAACACCAGTCCACCTTACTGCACACTCAGTTGGTCTAGACCCATCATTTGGTAACTACTGCATTAGCAGTATCACTGTACCTTTATGCCACCGTTGTAATAGCTGGAGTTTTCTTGAATGCAGCTGAGGACTCTGCTAGAAGACTTGGTATGCTTCCTGTTATCACAGCAAGCAAAGTAATTGCTTAAGGAGTAGGTTTTTTGTTAAGTTGCTAGAAAGTTTTAAAGAGAATATCTCCTGAATGATGTAGACTAGTACTGGTTAGCACAATTTTATTTTGGCTCGATAAATAATGAGTGTGGGGGGCATCTGTGTTCAGAAAATGAGATGTGGCCATGTTCCTTTAAAGGGACATTCTGGAATTGTTTGGTTTTAATTTTGAAAGGGATGAAATATTGAAAACGTGATTGAATGGCTGAAATGAAGAATCCAGATGCCACGTTTTAGCTGTTGTTTCCATTGGCTCCCTTTATAAAACATACACGGTTGCGACACAAGAATTCATTATAACATTTCCATGCAGATCTAATGTCATTTACTGGTTCTTGTGATTCATCCAGTTTTTGCATATACCACAAATAAGCATTCTTATTTATTTGTGGGGACTGTGGTTCTTAGGACTAGCCTAAAAGAGCATGAGTTGACTGAACATGAGTACATATGGCATATATAAAGATGAAGTTCATGTGTGGAATTTGTAATATTTGTTTTAATATGTGAGTCACATTTGTGTGTGTGTGTTTTATTTTAAAAAAACCAACAACCCTCTTTTCATTGTGTTTGCTCATGCCTGTGGTACAACACATCTACATCACAATGGATGGTGTGGGGAAGAGGTAGAACCCTGACTCATCTTCTCATTTCATGGTGAGAAGGGTCAATGCTCTGCCATTACTTATAAAAGCTGTTTATAGAACTCGCAGAGGATATGGTGGTGATCTGACTGGAAGGTCACAGAATCCAATCGGTGGCTTTAGCAAATGTCAACACAAGACATTTACTTATCCATGGGATCACCAGTGAAACATGGGCTGGCTGGACTGGTGGGAATGTAGTCCAGGGCATGTGGAGGGTGCCAGGCTGGCAAAATCTGCCATGGAGTGTCTAAATATCTTTGTCAGGGAATTCTCCACATACCACAAAGCCACAGTTTCCAGAGTTCTGTGGCAGAAACCATGGCAGCTAAACTGATTTAGGACTCACAGCTTTCCATGGAGGCGCAGGTATAACACTTCCATATGGTACGCCATCTGTGACCCTACCTGCCTGCACACTGTCTTGCCAGAGTGGTACATGCTCTGGTTGTCTCCTCCTTGGACTACTGCAATGTGCTCTATGAGGGGCTATCTTTGAAGGGGACTTGAAAACTACAACTAATACAGAATGTGGCTGCCAGACTGACCGGCAGGACCTTATAGTACTGGTCCTAAAAGATTTACACTGGCTCCCAATACATTTCCCAGCACAATTCAAAGTGTTGGTGCTGACCTTTAAAGTCCTAAATAGCTTTGGCCCTGAAGGAGTGTCTCTGCCTCCATCGTTCAGCCCAGATGCTGAGGTTTAGCTCTGAGGGCCTGCGAGAAGTATGATTATAGGGAAACAAGCAGAGGGCTTTCTCGGTAGTCATGCCCGCCCTATGGAATGCCCTCCCATCAGATGCCAAATAATTATACAACCTTCCATAGACATCTGAAGGCAGCCCTGAAATGGGGAGCTTTTAAAAACGTTACGTTGTGTTTTTGTATACTCTGTTGGAAGACACCCAGATTGGCTGGGGAAAACCAGTCAGATGGGTGGGGTACAATAAGTAAATGAGGAGGAGGAGGATGCAGGTGGTCTAAGTGCATAGTACAGAGGTTGTAGGGAGAACTGGCTTGTGAGATCCCTGTTATAAATAAAATCAGTAAAAGGTTTTTATATTAGTGTTGCGAACTACCTTGGCATTTTTAATGAAAGGCTATATAAAAGGCTTTTAAAGAAAATAAATAAACTTTACCAACAACTGGAATTCTGAAGGATGGTGGCATAAAGATGGATGTTTATATCTACTTATTTATCCTACTTTTCAGTCTAATATTTCTCCCAAATCATGTCACATCAGGAAGAAGGGGGCTTTTAAATGGCAACATACAATATACAAAATGGAAAGGAGATGGAAAATGTGATCAGTTTCATAATGCTAAAACAAAGCAAGGGGATGTAAACAGACATTTATATTCAGGTGGGGTCATGCTGATATTTTTGTTTGGATAGAAATGGGTGGAAATGCTACAAATACCCAGAGAGCAAACAGTGCAAGCCAATCCATGTCTACTTTGAAGTAAATCCCATTTAGCTCAATGTTGCTTACTTCCAGGAAAGTGAAGGGATGCAATTGCAGTCTAAAGGTAGGGTTTCAAAAAGTGAAAATCCGGACACAAAGCTATTTTAAAGGGTTGCCATATGTCCGGATTTTCCGACTGCCATGTTCCATCTTATATCTGGGGAATTCCAGACATTTGGCAGTCCTACTAAAAGTCTATTTTGCATAGATCCCATGGGAATGAATGGGAGAATGGTGCAAGAACATGTGCTCTTTTGCAGTTCTTAATCATCTCAATGGAATCTATGCAGGAAAAATTCAGAGAGGATTGTGTTCTAGAGTTGTAAATCTGCAGTGATTTCTCCTTGGTATGAATAGGTTGGCCTAGTTCTTATCTCTCTGGGTACAATATAAATGTATAATATGACTCTTACAGAGCCAGAGTTTTTATTACCAGTGTGAGCTATTATTTATTATGGCAATGCTCAACATTCCTCTCTAAATGCTTAAATTAAATGTCAGATGAGATGATACAGCGAGCCAGGATTTAAAGCAGATTAAGGTGTGGTTTGTCTCAGAATGTATACGTTTCAGTTTAAATGCCAGCCACTGAAATATGAATAGGCTTGTGTGGTAGCAATTAGTACAGCTGCTACTTCTTTTTAAGAAATTCAAAGTATGCATTTTACAAAAAAAATAAAAAAAAATGACCAGGGTGGGGATCAAGTCTTTTGGAGAATCTTTCCAATTTGCAAAACCAGCTTGTTCTATTCCTTACAAGCCAGATTTTATTCTGGAACAGTTTTGGGGGCAAAGATACAGCTAAAGAAAAACCACCCGATAAGGACAAAAATAAATAAATAAATACTGTAAATCTGTATCTCCTTACCTGAAGTCAGTGAGAGTGACTTCTGAGTAGACATGTACAGGATTGAATGTCCCACCTACACCATATATCTAAAGCATCCTTATACCACTTTAAACCAGGCGTCAGCAAACCTTTTCAGCAAGGGGATGGTCCACTGTCCCTCAGACCTTGTGGGGGGCCAGAGTATATTTTGAAAAAAATAATAATGAACGAATTCCTATGCCTGACAAATAATCCAGAGATGCATTTTAAATAAAAGGACTCATTCTACTCATGTAAAAACACACTGATTTCCGGACTGTCAGTGGGCCGGATTTTGAAGGCGATTGGGCCTTAGTTTGCCTACCCATGCTGCAAACAGTCCTGCAAAGAATCTTAGGAACTGTGGTCTCCTAAGGGTGTCGCTAACTGTAGCTGGTGAGGGGTTTCCTAACCCCTCTCAGCACCCTTAACAAACTACAGTTCTCATTATTCTTTCAAGGAAATAATGACTGTTAATGTGGTATAAGAGTCTTTTAAATGCATGGTGTGGATGTCTTCACATCTTCACTCCTGGGCAGGGGTGGTGTTTGGGGAGTTTTGTTGTGTGGAGTTGTTGCTGTTGGTTTTTTGTATCTTTATGAAAGATCTTGTAGTAATTTATGTGGAAATAGTGTATTTTTTAAATGTTTCATTTATTGTTTATGACTTGTTTTACTATATTGTAGTTATGTTGTAGGCTGCCTTGAGCAAGGTTTGAACAATGGAAAGCTGGCATACAAATAAAATTATCTATTCGTGCATGCATTCTTTTGAGGATTCTAAAGGTGGAAAAACAGTAACTCATAAATTTTGTTCATTTTATTTAACTGGTCCTTTCCCCTTCAGAATATAGATTTCTTATGAATCTGTAGCTGTTTTCAACTGCTGGTTCCTGATTCTGTGTACAGTATATCAATTTTTTTATTTTTTTTTTAAATGTAAAATGATTTATTTTAAGGGCAATGGTTACAGACTGAATAGTTTGATGGATACAGCAAAACAAATTCTTATGAATCATAGTCTTAAACGAATCAAGAGAATTCTAATGAAGTTAAAAGAAACTAGGTAACAAAAAAATGATTCATAGTGTACATAAACATGCATGGACAGTCATAAGATTAAAAGTAGCACTTTAGAGATTATGCTGGCTGTTAGCAAATACGAATTAAAATGAGGAAAGTAGACTGAGCTTAACATAGAGGAAAACATTTTCCGCTTACACTGAAGATTCATAAAGATTCTGCCTTCTCTTCGCTCATACTGTATCGTTTCCTTTTTTTAAAAAAATAATATTTATTCAAGTTTCCACAAAAAAAGATTACAAAAATGGTAAAAAGAAAACACCAAAAATACACACACTAAGAAAAACAAAAACAATTAGAAAAATAAAGAAACAATTAAAAACAAATCCCTCTTTCTATATCTTGCAGTTCATTTACTTATTTTCATGACTTCCTCACACCTCCCTTTTTTGTATTCGAATTCAAATATTTAATTCAGCAAATCCTTACCCTCTCTTTTTCTCTTAATTCTTTGTCATCACACATTATAATTTCAAATTTCCATCTAATATCAATCCCTTTTTACATATTCCTTTTAACATTATTGCTAAAACCACTTCATTTCATTCCAACATCATTTTAACATTCCATAATTTTGCAATGTTTCAATAAATAGTCTTTAAATTTCTTCCAATCTTCTTCCACCAACTCTTCTCCCTGGTCTCGGATTCTGCCAGTCATTTCCGCCAGTTCCATATAGTCCATTACTTTCATCTGCCAATCTTCCAAGGTGGATAGGTCTTGTGTCTTCCAATACTTTGCGATGAGTATTCGTGCTGCTGCTGTGGCATACATAAAAAAAGTTCTATCCTTCTTTTGCACCAATTGGCCGACCATGCCCAGGAGAAAGGCCTCTGGTTTCTTCAGGAAAGTATATTTAAATACTTTTTTCATTTAATTATAAATCATTTCCCAGAAAGCCTTAATCCTTGGGCACGTCCACCAAAGGTGAAAGAATGTGCCTTCAGTTTCTTTACATTTCCAGCATTTATTATCGGGCAAATGGTAGATTTTTGCAAGCTTGACTGGTGTCATGTACCACCTGTATATCATTTTCATAATATTCTCTCGTAGGGCATTACATGCCGTAAATTTCATACCTGTGGTCCACAACTGTTCCCAGTCAGCAAACATAATGTTATATCCAATATCCTGTGCCCACTTAATCATAGCAGATTTTACCGTTTCACAGTATATCAATTTTTAGTCAGGATTTCACTGTATTTTGCTATGCTGCAAGCTGCTTCGTTTCTGCTTGTAAAAAGTGTAGGGTATAGAGTAAACAAGAAAATGTATAAATATGAAAGTCAACAATAGCTAAAATGGAGTTGGTATGACTGCACTTCTGTTTCTCCTGTTCCAAAATGCTTGTCCCTTGGACTTAAGTTTCAAGCCTTGGAACCACTTACCTACTACCAGTGCTTTTTTCTGGCAGAATGTTCCGGAATGTAGTGCTGATACCTTAGTCCAGGCTGCCACTACTTCCTATTAGCCAGAGATGGGTGTTTACTTAATCCTGTGCTGTGTCTTCATTTTATTTTATTTTATTTTTAGGTTGGGGAGGTATCCCTGAATATTCAGGCCTGGTGAGTATCCCTTTTACTTCATGCTACAAATTGCTTTAAAAAAAATGTTTGGGAGGGGTGGAAGTAACAGTAGAGGCATCCCTGCATAGTCAGGCCAGGTAGGTGCCTCCTTCACACCCTGTAGAGCATCTTCCATTTGCAGGGGAGAAAATCTGGACCTAGATAGCTGTTTGGGCTCTTAGATTAATATGTAGTTGTGGAATTAAATGCACTCAAGCTTCATGCATTCCACTGGATGCAAAAATTGTTTACTTCACATGGGCGCTCTGCTTTTTTGGGCTGTGGGCTGTGGGCAGGCACACAATGCACATCCCCATCCCATTCCACTCCAGTGCATGATGTCTGAACAGGGTTTCTAACACACTGAAAGGAAAATATCGCAAGGACAACTGTCCAGAATTTTAACACCATGGGTTTTGAACTCAGTGTGGTGTAGTGGTTAAGAGCGGTAGACTCGTAATCTGGGGAACCAGGTTCGCGTCTCCGCTCCTCCACATGCAGCTGCTGGGTGACCTTGGGCCAGTCACACTTCTGTGAAGTCTCTCAGCCTCACTCACCTCACAGAGTGTTTGTTGTGGTGGAGGAAGGAAAAGGAAAATGTTAGCCACTTTGAGACTCCTTCGGGTAGTGATAAAGCAGGACATCAAATCCAAATTCTTCTTCTTCTTCTTCTTCTTCTTCTTCTTCTTCTTCTTCTTCTTCTTCTGTACAAGCAGCTGCACAATTTGACCTAAAAGTATCAATTTAATATATTGTGGAAATTTCATGAGTTAAGTGAATAGATTCAGTTCTGAACTCTTCCATACTTTTATGGAAAGTGACCATCAGCAGGAGTTTCCCAAGAGGGAACGCCATAAATAAAGTATAACAAAAACCATGATTCAAATACATTAGTAATGACCATCCACTCCCAATTCTCAGAAATTTATTAGTTACTAACCTTTGGGTGGAAATGCTGAATGGATTATAATGGAAGGACATAAGGAGTGGTTTGCCTTGTTCTGGAACAGCTGAAAACCAAAACGCCTGACCTTTATTGTATATTTATTTTATTAAAAATATGGATGGCACATTGAACCAATTAATAGTATAATAGAGGACATGTTAGAATAAGAATGTGTTTTTCCTTTTACAGAAAAGAAGAAGAAAAATAACCTACTTCCCCCCTTACTTGACCTTTAGTCTCTGCAAAAGAGAGGAAGTGCCATTGTTAAGAACAGTCAGTGTCATATTAAAACTTGGCAGTTTTCAAAATTTACCATAAAAACCAAGTAATTATTTAAAGTTTTAGGGGGGAAATAGTCCCCAATTTAAACCAAGGAAATTACTGTGACTGGAGAGGAATTAGCACAGAGGAGCATCTTCAAAATAAAAATAACCAAGAGACTTGTGGCACCTTCAAGACTTACAAACATATTATGGAATAAGCATTCCTGGACTCCGGCCCACCTCGCCAGATACTGAAGAATATTAGCATTTATTTACCTTGGCTTTTGACACCTGAGATGTGTGTTTTCAGTGCCCACTCTATTACTGTGATTGTAACCTGTTTTTAAAAAATTAATTGTTGTAACCTAGCTTGTGACCTGCCAGTGAAGGGTGGCTGATAAACTTAACGACAACAACAACAACTTGATAATAATTGGCAGATATAGAGACAGGAGAGAAATGTGAGGTGGGAACTGAATGACAATGAGATGCAGAAATTACAGTAAGTGATAATTAGAGTTTAAGTGTATATTAAATAGCCACACCTTTAAACCTTTTACAGTAGCAGGCTAGTGATCATTTGCTCAGCATTGATCCATAGTGATAAGTCTTTGATAAATCTCTGGATTCTTTAAAAATAAATGTTTTCAGTTATGGTGATAATAATTATTGTCCTCTGTCTTTCAGTAATCTGAATTTGTTACACTTGTAGTAATTTAATGTAAGCTTACACAGTAAAAAACTTTGTGGGCACATGATTAAAACAGCACATGGCAATGGACTCATGCAAGCTAAGTTACGTTGTCCATGAATAGGGCCAAAGGGGTAACAGGAGTCTGAGTGGGAAACACAAGGAATGGAGAGCCACTGGATCACACTCTATGTTTTTAATGATATGTCACAAAACAAGTGTCATCTACATGTCCACACTGGAGGTAGAAAGCAGGTTAAAAAAGTGAAAACTCAGTTGCTGACCACAAAATATGTTAGCAAAGTCACTTAAATAACACAGATGGAGTCCAGAGAGATGAGAAAGTCCTGATAACGCTTTACTGAGCAAACTAAACAACAACAGTGTATAATTTGAGGGGAAAGGAACACAGAGGTTTTGTCTTCCTTAGGTCAGGTCTGGTACTGTTATGATGGCATTCAACAACTGAGCATACAGAGGAAAACTCAGAACTGCATAGCCAATTGGAGCATACTACTTCAGCAAGGATCATGCCGTTCCGTTTGGTTACTAGGCAGCACCTCTGCCAGCATCTCCCACCCCAGGACTGACTGACTGACTGTCAACAGAATTAACCTGTAGATTACTAACTGAATAACCCTTGCAGTTGTACTTCCAACAAAATATATTTTCATTTGCCCAGTGTGGAGATTGAGCAGCTGTGGTTTCTAGTCTACCCCTCTGACAATGCATTGGAAAACAGTGTAGAAGTTAACATAAAAAGGTAAAGGTAAAGGTACCCCTGCCCATATGGGCCAGTCTTGACAGACTCTGGGGTTGTGCGCCCATCTCACTCAAGAGGCCAGGGGCCAACGCTGTCCGGAGACACTTCCGGGTCACGTGGCCAGCGTGACATCGCTGCTCTGGCGAGCCAGAGCCGCACACGGAAACGCCGTTTACCTTCCCGCTGGTAAGCGGTCCCTATTTATCTACTTGCACCCGGAGGTGCTTTCGAACTGCTAGGTTGGCAGGCGCTGGGACCCAGCAGCGGGAGCGCACCCCACCGCAGGGATTCGAACCGCCGACCTTTCGATCGGCAAGTCCTAGGCGCTGAGGCTTTAACCCACAGCGCCACCTGCGTCCCTTAAGTTAACATGGGAGTACACTAATGTCCTTTGACATTGTAAGTGCAAATGCACCCTTGGAATTATCTCAGCATGAAGTCAGCAATGCATAAAGCAAAACCAAACAAAAACCCTCATCAAAACAATAGGGTATTAATACTCAGTGAGGCTTGCTTATTTCCCAGAAATATCACTCTTAAACAGGATGATGAATATCTGAAATCATTGTCTATATATTTTAGGTACTCTCTGAACGTGGAAGGAACTACGTATCTTCATTGGATGGAGCACAAACAAAGGATGTAGGTAGAATGGGAATGAAGAAAATAAGGCCAGGATAACTTCACCTATTATATTAATGAACCAGCCAGAATACAGGGAGGCATCCGTGTAGTGACAGAACAGGAAGTTAGCTGATATAATAAGAAAGGCCTCAGAACGATCAGTTTGTTTACTGCTATGTTTCCTATACTATCCTCTACTGATTGATTATTCTTCCTCTGGCTCTTGGACCATGTTTCTCCACAGGCATTTCACTTTACAGCATCTGGAGCCGCCATTTTAAAGACGAAAACAGCTTTATTCTAAAAAATGCCTTTGTTTCTTGAACAATGGAGGGCAGGGAAGAGATGACTCACTAAGCAAACACCTACAAACGCAACAGAAAGCAGGAGAATGAGGAACATAGGGCAGACCTGGAGCATTTCTGGATAGTAGGAGAAGGAACAACCCTTCCTAGTGTGAAAAATTACAAGAAAACTCATTGAGCTGAA
Organism: Podarcis cretensis; assembly: GCF_951804945.1. NCBI lineage: Eukaryota > Metazoa > Chordata > Lepidosauria > Squamata > Lacertidae > Podarcis > Podarcis cretensis. The sequence goes on from NC_137178.1 coordinate 29,603,466, forward strand.
CCTCAAATTTTCCATTTCCTTGTCTGAAAATAACTCATGAATGGGGGAACTTGGCCATAAATAACTTGAGTAGGTCTGGTTATAGCTTATATGACTCAATTTACCCTTACATCTGGCTCCAATATGTTTTTAGAACAAGCACCAGGTTGGCTGGTAGTGAGAGTAAATTGGGCATTCCAAAGAGCAGTCCCTTACTTCTCTCCATCACTGCTTTCCAAGGTCTTTCCCCCTTTGTTGCATCTTAATGAAGGGACATTGTTAAGAGTCAAAACCATCTTTCATTTGTAGAAATTATTTTCTGTTTAAAAAATAGGTGATGTGCAAACACAATCCTGAGTTCTACAAAACCAGTACTATTGTTAGAGAATGTTTTGGGTTGTATTTAACATAGTGCTAAGACAATCATTCAGTCAGTGCTTGCTCAACAGAATAATGTCCCCTTTCTTTCCCCCATGTCATGTTCTGGGGGTTTACCTGACCCTCTGGAACAGATTTGGGGAGGGTGCAGTGGGAACACAGAGAAGTCCCACTGCGCTATGGGAATGACTTCACTGTCTCCCACTAGTGTAGTTCCTTCTTTGTGTGCATGCACACTCCCCATGGCTTCACTGTGCCCGAGTCCACAATTATACTCAGTGATTATGACAGACAGGCAAATCTGGCTGCAAGGTGGTACATCCAATAAAAAATGCTTCTTGTTCTGGGGCAGCCAAAAGAAGGGGGCCACGATTGGCACTGGGGGGGGGGGTGGAGCACCATAGTCACTACTGCTCACAGAACCACAGACAGAATAAACAGGATGAGCAGCCAATGGACAACTTTCATGAAATACATCATCCCCCCCAATGCCTGTTTCATACCTGCTCAATCTAATCTAGAAAGAAGTCACTGCCCCTCTGAAGACTGCATTTTCATAGAAATGTCCTTGTTGTAGTTTGAGACTGATAGATGTAACTCAAACTGCTGCAAAGGGAGTTAGGAGTTCTCTCTTCCTAGGAGTTAGCACCAAACACCTGCATATCCCCCTCTCTTCAAGGGCAAAGGGATATTCCAACAAACTTCAGGACAGCACATTAAAATGTAATGACGGAAGACGCTTTTATAAAACAAAAAACAAGTATCACACAATTAGCCTTATCTGCACTGGCACAGCTAATTAAGCTGAAACGATTTGCTGAGGTTTGATTGATTTCTAAAGCTCTGAAGGAGCCCAAAGCCAACATGTTATTAATTGCACCAGAGCAGATACAGAAATAAGAAATGCAGTTTAAAGATGGGAAACCATTAGTGGTGTGGCTGTTACAGTGAATACAGTGATGCAAACGCATATGGACCATTTTGTATGGTGCATGGACATAGGTTCATATTCTTAGAACCATGAGCAGGTGAAAGATTGTGGAAGGGGACTTTCTTACCCACCCTGCCCATCCCTTGGGCCTCCTGAAAAGCTGCTATTGTTTATTACAGAGCCATCTGGAAACTGGGGGATTTTCCTTCCCCCTGCCCCTTACCTGCCCCTTGCCTCCCCCCCACCCAATCCTAACCATCATATGTAGTTTAGGGGGACTGTAATGGAGGAGAGAGGGAGGAAAGCTTTCAACAAACATTCTTCTCTTAGATGCCAACCCATCATTATTATTTTCACTGTAGATTTGCCACATTGTATTTTATAGATGTGGATCTGCTATTATATTTTACATAGGATAGATAGATTGACCTTCAGCTTTACATCATTTTTAATTGTAAAGTGTTGTCCACATTGAATAATACAGCAAAGGGGGGTTAATCTCTCTTTTAAAAGTGATAAATAAACTGTGCTTTCTGTCCCACTAATGAACATCATAATGAACATCTTAATATAGAAACACAATCCTCTTTATAAGACAGTTTGAGGACAGAGATATATGGTCATACTGGACTCTCACAGAAGTTGCAGCAGAATCATAAAATGCAAGTGTTATATAATTTATTCTGCTTTTATTCTGTTGCGGCAGCACGTGGCAGTTAAGAATTACTTTGTATAACATCGACTCATTTTGAGTTTTTAAATCCAGTTTCATGCTAGCTCATGTATCCTTTGATGCATCATTCATTGCTTATGTCCAACAAATATGGTTAATTTACTTTTTGGCCTTTTGCATTTTTTCAAGTTTCCTGCCTTTTTAGTTACTTATAGAAGTGGAAAGGTAATGTACTGAGAAGTTATGTGAGAATTTTATCCCACAGTTCCCTGCAGTAACAGACCATCCTTATCGGCAACATGTCTTAATTATGTCAGTGTCCACTCAAAATGAATCACCTTATTCAATTATTTTAATCTGACACTTTTAGAGAGGCACTTCATCTTACGTTAGTGTTTATTCCGTTAAATGATTAATCTTGAATTGTATGATTAGGGTTGCCCCAAAGTGCATTAGAATTGTGGTCATCTTTCAAATGTGCCAATCAAACATTAACCAGCATAATCTGGATTATAGCCTCCCATGGGCACATCAACTCAAATAACTGACAGTGAAATCTTCAGAAAAAGTTAAATAATTTGTAAAAGGCAAAAAAATGGGAAGACAACCTGTGAAACCAAGTGCACTGTTGCCAGGTTTGTAAATATTGAGAAAAGTGGTATTTTAACATCATGCTGCAGGTGTCACATGTGATAAAATGTTTAAAGTTCTGAATAATTGGAGGAAAAGAAAAAAAGAATGTGAACAATAGCATTATGAAAATGTTTCAAGTGTTCTGAAACATTTGCATCATACAGCTGGCACATTTCATTATGTACCAATCAGTCAAGGTTCTTTTATATTTCAGTAATATATGGGAAATTGTAAATTGTTTACTTTATAGCATCAGAATAAGAAATGATATTGTTCTGAAAATAAAACTCGAGGAAATGTTCCCCTGTCACAATTAGGAAAGTCCACTGAGAGCTTTGGATTTCTGTCAACAGAGGATCCTCCTGTTCCAAAATTACCATTTGGCCAAATCTGAGGGCACCTTCATGTACAAAGAACAGGAAGTTTCTATTCTTTAGCCTCAGGACTACACAGAGGTCAGGTTCCAGGTTCATTTATGAAATGACGGGAATGAAGGGAGCTGTATTCCAACACCACCTAGAGGGTGACAAATTAACCATCCTGGTATATATTGTTGCACATTTTTACATGTTCCTCACTTCCCTCCTATGGGAATTTTAGAAATTTCAGGGGCAGCTCTACTGCTGAGTGTGCAGTAGAACTCTGTACCATGTGCCCAGAAGAGTAATGCCCTATTCTTTGAATTTTGGGCAGCAAAAGACACAGCCAAAATCAAAACTCCTCCCATTTCACACCTATAAGATATGAGGAAGACTCTCATATTAGTTGCCTTCAGGATCCTACTATCACAAAGAACTTTGGGTCCCCCAAATGCTGACTATCATTGATTTGTGGCCTCTGCCCTCATTGTATCTCTCTTATTTTATCATATAGCTGTTTCTTTCTAATCAACCAAATACCACCATATATATATCAGCAGACTCCCTTGTCTGTTGTACATGCTGTCATATTATCTACACCAGGGCTTTCCAAACTTTTCATGTTGGTGACACAGTTTTTAGACGTGCATCATTTCGTGACACAGTAATTCAGTTTTATTAGAGGTTAAATTAACCCCTTTCCAGCCCCAGGAGGAGTGTGGGAAGCGTTTGTGTGACACACCTACACACTGCAGCTGACACACTAACGTGTCACAACACACAGTTTGGAAAGCTCAGGTCTACATCATGAAGGCTTTCAATCTAGCAATGGGATCCCAAAGGCAACTGTTCTGAGAGCCTTTTCCCCCCAAGGGCACAGAACTGTACATAGTTACAGCAGCAGGTCATCACATTATTACTATTTCTTGCAGTTATGGCTGAACCCTGAAAAGTAGAGTTGACAAGTTTCACATTTTACATGTCAAAAGATTGACACCAAAGTTCTACTTCAGACATATTTGAAAAGCCAAGAAAGCTGATGCTAGAGATTAGTATGAATTACTTCTAGGGTTAATAAGTAACCCTGCAAAACAAAACACAATTATTTAAATATAGAATCTTGAAACTCTAGGACTGAACAATCATTTCCATGTTGCCTTTCTTGGACTGGAGTGGTTCTTCTGCTGGCACTGTGCAGGCCTTCTTCTCTACTTTTGACAGGAGCTGATATCTAATTTCATAGATGTATCCAAGTGCACGTAGGAAGAAGCTGATCTGCCAAGGAGTCATTGGACAAAAGATGCTTTACAGCAGCAGGAGAACATTCAGAACCATCAAACAGAATCCTCAGACATGCAAAAGAACCCTTGTTAAGCCGTGTTTTGCTTTCTTCCTGCAGCTGTCGGGGCTTTCCAAATGTAAGAATGACTGAAACTCTACCCTACCTATGAATAAATGGTACATGGTACATAATGCATTAGTTTGATTTCACACATCCCAAAATAATTTTGCACTGGAGTTAAAGCAAGCAGACCATTCTCTGTGAATACATGAATTTTCTACATCGTTTGTTATCATTTAACATGCAGCTACTATTCCACTCGTGATTATTTTTATATTTCGTTTGCAGCAGATGTGATTAATTTACTGTGGGTAATAACTGTCCAAAGCATATGATCAAAAACATTTAACAAGTACAACAAAAATCACCAAAACAATGAATGTGGTTAGGCACATAACAATATGATACCTAATAAGGCAGCCAAGTTGTAAATGAACCATCCACTTATAGCCAAATATAACAGGAAACAGTGCTCTGAAGTATCACGTTCCATTTTTATAAATCAGTAGGAGGGGCCAGTTTTAGCATCTTGTTTAATTTGGCCTTCTGAATGGTTATACCCTGGATAGTTATTCATTGTTATCTAACATACTTCTTAGTCATTTGCCTGCTTCTTTCCACCCATTGAAATGCTTTTGCAAAATAAGGATAATTTCAAGGCTAACCAATGAAGAGGGAGATAGAACTGCATATATAATTCCTACATTAATACTAAAACATTGTTTTAGAGCTGCCTTAATTATCTGTCTGTAAATGTTTGATATAATGGAATCCTTCCATATTTCTAGTAAAAATGTTGTAAAAGTTATATGACCATCATGTTTAATATACGTTGTGTGAATCCTCAGGAGAGAGAATAACAGCTATACCAGATGATTATGGTGACATTGCAAGGATTTTTTTGGGAAGCTTACAGTGATGCAATTAGTTTAGAAAGACATCAGTAGCAACTGAAAGTACAAGATCTCATTCTAATTTTAGGTGTGTTTTGTTATGATCATAGAATAGAAAGCATAGAAACCTTATTCACGCTAGCCGATGGCCACAGCAACAAAAACCATTACAATATACACAGAAAAAAGGAAATTTAGTATAAAAGCACAGTTTAGGGTCCTGAATCAACAGTCAGATAGTGGCCCTTATTCTGATTGCCTCTGCTAAGAACCTAGCAACCTTTGCTGTTATCTGCTCCGTTTGGTCTGCCAGGAGAAAAGACATTGTGGTAGTGGTTGTGTACCCTGGGATGGTCAGGACAAGTGGGGTGATTCTCTCGTTCCTCAGGTCTTTATAGAGAGTGCAAGACAGGAGGACGTGTGCCACTTTTTCGGTGCTACCGTCTCCAAAGGGACAAAGGCGTTTCTCATGCAGGATCTTTTGGAATCGGCCCTCAAGTACAGCAGATGGCAAAACGTTCAGTCTTGCAAGTGTGAAAGAACATCTGTATTTTGGGCTAGCTAGTTTGTGCAGGTATGGAGCCAGAGAATCAAAATATGAAGATGGAAATTGATCATACCATGGGCAGAATTTCCTTATAGTAGCCAGGTTGTTCTGATGCTCAATATCTTTTAGACGTTGACAAATTTGACTGTTTGCTTTGGTAAGGCCTATGGTGAGTAGCTGTTATGGGGAAAGGCCATTAGGGTGGAGTTTTTGGTAGACGGTTTTAAGCCAGGCACTTTTGTGGTAGTCTTGACCTACTAGGGATAATAAACCAGGGGGATTTGAGTTTAGGCTGAGCCAGAAGTTAAAAGTTCTTTGCCAAATCCCTACTTCTACTGAGGGGAGACTTGCCTCCAGTCGCAATGATGCATTTGGGATGCAGGACAGTACAGAAAAAATCTGCCTTAAAATCTTTGATTGAACAGCTTCCAAAGTGCCAAGGTGGTTACCAGTCCAAATCTGAGCTCCATATAATAGCCGCGCTAGGGGTTTAGCTTGGAAGACTTCTAGGACTGAGGGTATGTGAATTGTACAGTTGGGTGGGGCCACTAGGATCATCTAGTCCAACCCCCTGCAATGTAGAAATATTTTGCCCTATGTGGGGCTTGAACCCACGACCCTGAAATTAAGAGTCTCTTGCTCTACCAGCTGAGCTATTCTAGAAACAGCTTTTAACAGGCACGTGCATTGAGAAGGTGTTGCACAACTGGGATCTGGGAATTTTGTTTTGTTGACATTGTCTTGTTTTGCTTTGCTTTCCCCCAAAGCCACAGTTTAAAGTACAAAAGGTTTCCACTGACAGGAAGCCAAAACAGGCTGTGTTAGTTAGTGCAAGAAATGCTATGTCAAATGCCTTGTCAAAAAAGACATTTCCTAAGGGATGTGAGGATAGATGCCCTGTCCTGGATGTCACTTCATATTAACATATGATAGATGCAGAGTTTTGAAATCTGCGTAATTGGAAAATATTTGTCTTTTGCACCCTAAAAGATTTTGCTGGAAGCTGAAAGTTTATTTCTGCCTCCAGTCACCTTCAGGAAATAATATCTGGAGGGAAGTAAGAAACTTGCAACTCAGAAAAGACCTTCTATTGATGCAGCCTAGAATAGCAGTTTCCCCCCCTGCTGCATCACATTGTCGACTCATGTTAAGCTTGTGGTCTAGATCCTTTTCACATGCACTCCTTGTAAGCCAAGTATCCCCCGTCTTATATTTGTAAAATTGATTTTGTTAGTTTGGGCCTAGTTCTCCAGTCATGCATTAATCTCAATGGAGTGGTTGCCTTATGCTGAATTAAATATTCCACGGCTTTAAGAGGTATTCCAATAAATAGTCAAATATATTACTACATTTTGTCATAATATACTACATGATGTATAAAGAACATGTTTAAAATAGCATGCTTAGTACAGGACACAACTCTTCTCCCCCCCCCCTTTTTTGCCAAAAAAAATAGCTATGGAGGGTCCTCATATGAATGCAGAGCATGGGGAGGGGGTTAACGATTTCCCCCTGTAGTGTTTTCCAGCTGAAAACCATCATGGAAGCGGCTGTTTGCCTCTGAATATGCTACTTTTGCAAATAGCCATCTTGGGGCCAATAATAGCTCTGAAGGAAATTTTCAGCAGGAGAGAACTGTGAGGTGGGATGTTAATTTCCTTCTCCCAAGTCACAGTATTGATCCTTGGTGGGGGTGGGCATGATGATGCTTCTTCGTTCTTTTAAAGGGGGGCTCATCTAATCCTAAAACACACTATTTTAAACACACCGTTCATGTCACAGGCAGTTTGGCGCCATAACTTTGCATGCTATTATTACTGTGGGAGTCTGCTTTAGAATTGCTACCCCATACTAAAGGGTATTTATTTAGCACTGCTAGTCAGCCTCTTTGGACTCGTCCTGTTCATTATCACTTTTGCTTCTGTGTTACAGTTGAGTGTCCTCCGATGCTTGTTGGAAAAACAATATTTTCATTTACCAATAAATCTCTTGCACATTGTTTTTCCAACTGCCAAGTTGTCAACTTCCTCTTTCTTTTCTTTTCTTTTCTTTTCTTTTCTTTTCTTTTCTTTTCTTTTCTTTTCTTTTCAAAAATCTAATTAAACCATTTATCAAACTCCCCCACCCCCAACGGATAGAGTGACAAATTAGACCTCTCTTCCACCAACCTCTGATAGATGGGAAGATAAAGATGTGGAGGGTGTTGTTTTAGCTGGAAGCTCTTGACTATATCATTTGTTGGGCACTGGGCCAAGATACCCTAAGAGATAATGATGGATCCAGAAAATGTACACTGCGTCAGGCCCGACAGCTAGGAATCTGTCCTGATTAGCAAAGTCTCTCTGACTTCACCTTGAAAAATTATTGTCATTTGCATTCTGACATTTTCATCTAACATTTTTAACTGAATAAAAATGCAGAGGCTGGTTTTGCCAGCACAGTGACGCTGCTAACAATTTATCCATCTCTCTGCCTCTCTCTCTCTCTCTCTTTCTTATTAGGGCTGATCCAAAACATCATAAAGTTTGAAATCTCAGTTAAAATATGGCAGATACATACTTCTGCCACGAAACCTTCCCACAACATTTCCCCAAAAAATTCCCCGGCAACACTTCCCACCTGTGACTCTCTAGACTGGCTGCCTCGTATTTTGTGATTGGCCAGGAGCAGCCAGAAGGGAGAGTAGCCACAATACAGCTGACCTCTCATTAGCAGCATCACTGCCACTTCCTGGGAGAGACTGACATACCGGCAGGAGTGCTGGATTGGCACTCACAGTGCTGGTTTTTCTGCTCTCTCTCTCTCTTTTTCTCTCGTGATGCCACTGCTAAGAGGCCAGGTGCACATTGCCTCCTCAGTAGCTGCTCCTATAACCAGAGTGCCTTGCTTGATTGTACTGAAAAAGCATGGAACAGGGCTGAAAACCTGTACCTCTCTAGATGTTTCTGGACATAACTCCTATCATTCTAGACTATTGGCCATGTTGGCTGGGGCTGATGGGAACTGCAGTTCAACAACATCCATTTTCTGTTCTATGAGCTAGAGAAATGGGCATGGTTTAGTATTATACTAAAGCAGTGATTCCCAAACTCTGGCCTGCAGAGCTTCAGTGGTCCACAAGCTTCATTCAGGTGGTCCATGGATTTGTGGTTAAAGATGGGAGATGGCACATCTATCACATGAAATATTCATAGTGATTTTTAATTGTATTTTTGTTGCTTCTTTAGTTCTTAAGTTGCATTTTATTGTATTATAGTTTGAATTCTATGGAAATACAATTTAAAATACAATGTGCAAGAAATAAAAGAAACAATAAAAAATACAGTTAAAAATCATTCAGCATTTAGCACAGCATGTTCTAATGGTTCCAACAGGCAGAAAAATCATTAAACGGTCCACCAAAACACTCAGCAATTTTCAAGTTGTCCATGGAAAGCGAATTTTAGGAACTGCTAAATGTCTTGGACTTTTCTGAATCTTGTGGTGCATTTCTTGTCTTAAACAATGTACCAAAATAAGTTAACAAATGCATATTTTAGCAAAGCATACACTTGGAAATGCATATTTTGAGAGAAAAATATGTTTAGAAACACAGCGTTTGATAAAATTGCCAAAAGGAGGGATGTTGATATCAATAGGCAGGGAGTCCCAAGATGTACAAAAGATCAATTTATTACAAGTGCAGAATGAGCATTATTTGCCAGTTCTACAGTGCATTCCATGATGCAGAAACGGGACAGAATGTGTTTATGAATGAAAACATGTGAAAGAGATAGAAGGGAAAAAGACTGATCTGTCCAGCCATACCCATTGATTCCCCTTCACCTCTTGGCTGGTTGATCTCTAAGGGCAGCAGTTTTCAAATCTGTTTTCACTAGATGGCAGTGCAAGGAATAGTTACATTGCTTACTTTATTAGGTTTAGTTGGGACAAGGAGCACTTGACATTTAGGATTCTCTCTCTCTCTCTCTCTTTGAGAAATACTAGCTTTCTGATCCTGAAAAATATTATTTTATTCAACCACCGCAGTAAGTCATGGATAAGGAAGGATCATGAAACCAAAGGAACCAAACTGTTATATGTGGCAGGGTTTCACAGGGGCTGCTGGAATTCAGACTTGCTGCTCTTCCACTTGGCTCTTTGCTTGACTCTTTCAGCAGTGTACGGGAAAGTGCATGCCATCAAAACTCAGCAACACGAGCTGGGAAAATGATCTCTTTCACCTGTAGAAACCCCAATCAAAATGATAAATGGCAGCTTAAATAGAAGCTTACTAAGAATCATCCCTGTGCCGTTTCACTTTCATGCCAATGACGCAATGCTAGTTGGAAAAGCACAATTCTTGCCCTTCTTTCCAAATCAGTTTAACTAACCATTTTTATTTTTATTGGTCCTTCTTGTTCCAGACTTTTACTCTGCTTTGCATGAAAATAACAGTTCTCTGTTTCCCTTGGTAGTTCAGAGAAATTGAACTTAGCACCCAAGTCCTGAACTGCTAAAAACAATATGGCAAATGTTGTTAAAGTGGTACCTCAGGTTGCATACGCTTCAGGTTACATACGCTTCAGGTTACAAACTCCGCTAACCCAGAAATAGTACCTCAGGTTAAGAACTTTGCTTCAGGATGAGAACAGAAATTGTGCTCCAGCGGCGCAGTGGCAGCTAAAGTGGTGCTTCAGGTTAAGAACCGTTTCAGGTTAAGAATGGACCTCCGGAACGAATTAAGTACTTAACCCGAGGTACCACTGTATGCATTGCCTTCCCATGTGACATTTTGTTGTTGTTTTTAATAGACTTGTGAGCCCCTCCTTAAAAGCCCAATGCAGTGGAAAGGTGACATAGAAATGATTTAAATAAATACATAAAATAGGAGCAGGAGTCACTATAGTTTACATTGCAGTTTCTGGCGATTTGCCATTCAAATACACTAATAACAAACCTTCAGGCTTTGGGGTCTTTAAGAAAAGAAAGTTTTAATTATTTCCTCTCATGAGCAATAATGCCAGCGATTTGAATAGGAGGAAGGCTGAGATTTGTTTATGTTGGCTATACCTTACTCTTCATCCACCTGCCAGTCTTGTTACAGTATCAAGTCTGCTTTACTGTTCCAAACAAAGCAGGAGACAAGTTGTTTCTTTGGTGGTTACAGCATATGGAGATCTTTTTGTGAATTGCTATTTTCTTTGGTCACCAAAGGCTAACAACGCTTTGCATTTTCATTAAGTGAGGGATATCAAAAGCCCCAAAATAAACAAGGTGAAATGTTGCTGAGCAATAGAGGCTTCTTTGGGGGAGGATAATTTGAAAATAAAATCAGAATGTAATAGCTCCGCAGGCAAGAGGGGGTGGTGGTGGTGGAATCAAGCTGGTTTGTTTTTCAATTATTTTTTTTAATAATCCTGCTTCCTCTCTACTGATGGGGCTTATTCTTTGCTTGAAGAGCAGTCGCTAGGAAAGTTCTCACATTATCTCAATGAGGTTGCTGCACACTTAGCTCCTGATCCTATAATCAACTTTGTGTGGGAGCACTCCTGAGTTGTTTGTTTTCATTAAACAGGAGAAGGTACTTCTGTTTAATCTGTGTCCCACATGCTGACAAAGAATTATGCTATATTTTGATTCTTTCCAGAATAACAGGTGGTCTTATATTAGAAAAATATATGGCGATAAATCTTAGAGAGAACGTTAGTCAACTCCTGTGACATCCTCAGAACCTGACCAGTCTGAGACTTGAATCTTACAGTGTCCCCCACCACACTTGAGGGCAGAAGGTTAGCTTAGGGCATGCAGAGATAGGCCCCATGGCGCACACAATTTTGTCCTCCAACATCTCACTGCTATTCTGCAACCCTAGTGCATGCCGCCCGAAGCAGCTGCCTCATTATTCCTAATGGTAGGGCAGACCCTGTCCATACTGTAGATTGGCCACCCGTGTTTTAGATCAATTTTTAGCCTAAACAGAAGTCGAAAACTAGAATTCATGTGCTCAGTTTTTCTAGTGTGTGTGGTGCCAATTCAAAGTTGAAACTTACTTTTGCATAATAAAATTGTCATTTGAAGCAATGCAAATACCCAGAGGCAACACAGTTTTTATAGCACAAAAGCACGATAGGTCTCTCTCTCTTTCTCCTCCCCTTCATTTCTCACATGCCACTTTCAACAGCCAGACTTTATTTCTGTGGATCTTTTAAAAACCATATTATATATAAAACCCACAAGACCCCTTCAGATCCTGAGCCCTCAGTGACTGCATTTTGCCCATTATTTCTTGAGGTACATTAGCATCTGAGTGAAAATTTGGTAAAATGAGTTGCAGATTTATTTGCCTGAAGGAGTAGTAGTGCTTTCAAATGTCAAAGGGATGTCTTTGTTCTTGACACACATTAAACGCCCATCTGATATTGGGTGTCATCAAAATATTACTCACATCTGAAACTATTTTGGAACTGGGCTAGGGATGGTGATGTTTGATAAATGGAGCTGAATGATGAAAATATTTCAGCCTTTTTGGAACGTAGCAAAAATATGACAGCAGATAAGTCTTCAAAGAGATTTATTATTGCTCTTAGCTGCTGGGTGTCCAGAGCTTGCTGTTTGGGGAGGAATCCAAGAAACTTTTGTGATTGCTGGAACTATGACTGACTAATGGCTCAGGCCACAACAGTTAAACCAGAGTATTTAGATTTTGTCTCATTTTCCACTGCTTTCAAAGGGAATGAATTATCTAAAAATGTAGCTGGGGTGTACAATTCCACTCTTTCTGAACTGTGCTGCACAGTGTGCTATCACATGTGAAGCAAGCAGCTGGATCATTTGGTCCTCGTGATGGAGGAGAAATTTGATTCAGTTCAGAACATTTAAAGGTGAGCCCCTCTAATTTGCACTTTCCAGAACAATATGCAAACTGAAACATGGCCAGCCTTCCAAATATATTTGCAGTGCAATTCTCCAGCCATGTAATGTGTACAAATGTAAAATGTGCATTAAAATAACAAAAAAATGCACATGAAAGGAAATTTCTTTTAAGAGAAATTGACAATAATCTGGCGATGAATTTTCATGAGGATTTTAAAAATTGCAAACTGATGTGGAAAAATGAGGAACAGTGGGAAACGGAAAGTGATTGTCACCCAGCCCTGATTGGTGTAAATAAGTGACTTCAGTTCACCTTCTTGTAAGGGACAATGATGTGAAATGTACAAGGCTGGTTCCATGTTGGAGTGGCCCTATGATGAGGCAAGGTGAAGCAACTGCCTCAGGCTGAGCACTGTTTAGGGCAAGAGGGTGCTCTCACAATTTGATCTCCTATGTCTTTATTATTTAATTAAGTTACCTCATTTTTTTCTTGGCACTGCAGTCTGTTCTGATGTAACTGAGTTACTTGTAACTTGTGACTGATTTTTAGACGGTTTTAAGGATCAAGAGACCCATCTGTGACTTGCTCGTGTCTTGTCTAATTTGGTTCTCAGACAGAGCTGAGATTTACCTGCATTCATTGAAAGGAACAGGTGGCTTATAGTCATTTCAATGATTGGGCCCTATTTTAATTAGTGGGGGGTGAGGCTGATGCCTCGGGCTGCCAAATGTCTTGAGTGAGCCAGCTGTTGTATTTGGGGCTGTGGGCACCTCCACCCCCACTTTGAAGAAACTGCTTGCTGAGTGCAAGAAAAAGATACTATTGCAAATGCTTTTGCCCAGGGCCAGCAACACTGACAAAGTTGTTGCCACCAGCAGAGGATCTTAATTGGCAAAGCTGGCCATTTGAGCTAATCTGCAGAATTGTGGGTTGCCTCTTACACTTGGCATGCTAAACAATAAAGTGGCACACTTTATTTGTTCAATCTTTCTGTGGACAGAAGCTGGTAGCAAAGAAATCTGGTAATCATTTGCCACAGGCCACTGCTTAGATCATATTCCAAAAAGGATTTGCACCCATATAAATAAGAACTCTAGGAATCTACGGAAGGCTAGCAAGATGATGTGATAATGTGCCATTTCCTCAACAATCAAGGGCATCTTCCCCCCAATGGAGGAAGTATAGCAGCTGAACAAGTAGATAAAGCAGGTAAAGTTAAAGAAATCAATACACCAGCCTTCCATCTTCTGTTCTCCGATTGACCTAGTTTTAAAGATGCTGTGGCTTAGGATCCATCTTTCCCTTGAGAATGCCCTGTCGCCTTTTAAATATCTTGGATCAAGTTACTACTTGTAATAAATCACCTTTCTGCTATAGGCAAGCTCATTAATCTAGTTGACATATGAGCAGAAACCGGCTTGATCCTTAGCATTTTTCAATAGATATGCACCTCCAATCCAAAAAAGTTTAATGATCTCTCTTTCACTGGGGTATTTTCGGCAGGACTATAGTACAGTTGTGAATCACTGCCTAGGAACAGGGAGTTTTGAAGTCATCTGAACTGAATTATTAATATGTAAAATTCCTTATTGTCTAGAATATATTTTTAAAACTACATACAATTTTTTTAAAGGTTGTGGTCCATGCTGAATTACTCTAAAATACAAATGTTTAAATGAATCTATTTTCATGATTTCTTTATTTATTCATCCCTCTAGAGATAAAGGCAAGGTAAATATATATCCTGCCAAGTACTAATGTAAGCAACACAGGAGGTCACAGGAGGATTCTTCCAATGATATAGTAGAGGCTCAGATGGTGGTAAGACAAGATCTAATCAGGTCCCAGACACTCCATCCTCCCCATCTGGGTTTGGGCAGTTGTTGTTTTTGTTATTATCCCTGAATATACCTTGGGCCCTGAACACATGCTTTAGGATTTCAGCTGCATATCCTCCTATTTACCAAGAACCACCCTTATTTCTGAATTCAGTCCCAGGTAAACCACTGTCTCCATTTTGTCCCTGTTTGGAGATTTTTGAGGCTGCCTTGCTCAAATTTGGTTAATGTGGGTGAGTGTCATTCTCTTGGGTTCAGCTTTTTCTCCAAAGCATTTCTAAAAGTTAAATCCCTGAGTGGAGAATGGACCCGCCTCGTCTGTCGAGCACATTTGGGCAAATGCATGTGCAGGACACAAAGGTGAAATGCAGTAAACAGGCCTGTAATTTCACTTACCTTCAGATGCTGAGTTCTCTTTTTAACCTACTGTAGAACAATGAAATATATCAATTATATCTCTAATCAAAAGAGCAGATGCCCCTCTTGACTCTTAAATCAGTGCTGTAGAGACTATGGTATAGTTAATGAGTACAGGCTTCAAAGGAGAGCCCTCAGCCATTTGTTGGAGAGTATGGGTTGGGTAGTGATCCTCAGTATGACACCTGAGTGCTACATGTGTGTCCCTGTTTTCAGCTGTGAAATCCTGGAAGTTATGGAACTAGGAGCCATAGTCCTTAAGACTAGGACAGTGTGTTGTTTAGAACTCTTGGAGAAGGGCTGCAAGTCAGTAGCAGATTATCTGCTTTATAAGCTGGTACTCAGGTTCAGTCCTCTGTGGCATCTCCAGGTATGACTGGGAAGATTCCCTAAATTGCAGAGACACTGCCTGAAGAGCAAGGAGATGCTTTGTGGCCTTGTTCCCTTCATTGGAATCCCAATTGTCCATTGCTCCACCTTTCATATGTTTGACAGGGGAGTTCTAAGGAAGCTGCCTTAATACCATATCAGACCACTGGTCCCTCTAACTCAGATTTGTTTTCACTGACTGGCAGCAACTCTTCAAGGTTCCAGAAAGGGGTCTCTCTCACTTTCTCAAGAGATGCTTGAGACTGAATCTGGCACCTGCATGCAAAACAGATGCGCTAACACCCTTCTCCATGAGTTACAACTCTTCCCCCACATACTCTACATTGTGGGATAAATCAGCCTCATAAAACCAACATGCTTGAGGGGGTTAAGGCCATTAACATTGGGAGAAAGGGTTACCAAATTATTTGCTTTCTCATTTCAACCATGTGAACCCTACCTGTTAAGGAGGTCTAAGCTGGATGCTCCAAGCTTAGGCCGCATGGCTTCATGCCATCTTTTTGTTTCTATATGAATAACTTAGAAACATTTACTATTCATGAACCTAAGTTACACTGCCTGTCTTTCCTTGCTGCTGTATGGAAAAGCACATGAATCTGACCTTGGAAGTGTTTGTAAGTAAACCATTTTTAACTTACCAAAGGTCTGGTCTCTTTCTGTGTTAAGGGAAGTGGGAAACTTTGGAAACAATTTGGAAGTGGGTATTTTAAAGGCAAACAAGTTTTCTTCAGAACAAGAAGAACAAAGTATGTAACATGGAAATTTAGTAGCATCCACACTGTGGAGTTGAAATTGATGGCTCTATGTAAAGGATTTCACCTTACCTCTGTGCAAGGGATGTGGAACCTGTGGTAATACAGAAGTTGTTGGACTTTAAGTCCCATCAGTCCCAGCCAGCATTGTCAAGGATCAGGAGCTATGGGAATTTTAGTTCTACAACACCTGGAAGGCCACAAGTTCACAATTTTTTCCCTATGCAGTGACAATGATTTTCTATGTGCAGGTGCACTGGAGAAAATTTTTAAAAATATTTTCCTTTGTAGAAGGAAAAAAATGTGTAATTTATAATTTCTCTTTCCCAATAGAGCTTGTACTGTTCACTGTAAAATCACATATTTCAGAAGGGCTAAAATGGACATCTGCTTCTCGTGGAGTAATTTGCACCTTAACTCAAGCAAAATCAGTTTTGAAATAATCTCAGATCACTTGACACCTGTATCCTATTAGAAGTGACACATGGAAACACCTTCAACATGCTGAGTTTAGCTCTGTGTCAACAGTTGAAAAGTAATAGGAGCAAAATACTAAAACCATTGCTTCCCTGAGGGCATTTGCAGATGATTCTAACCACAGGGATTGGAAGACCTGTTTCTGAACTCCACAGGGATACTTCTGTAGGATGCTTTTGATTGCCCTGATCCTGTCAGTCAACACAGGTGGGTCTTGCAATATCCAACCAGGGATGCAGGAAGTTGACACTCAAAGGACCAATTTGGACTTTTACAATTATAGATGCAGGTATCACTCGTGTCTCTATATAACCTGTACATAAGCCAGTATAAGCCATACACAAGCCACTATATAACCTGTACATGACACCTTTGGTCAGATGTGTGAGTGTTGACTTGAATTCTGTATACAGAGCTGTTTACAGGCCAGAATTGTGTTGCTGGTTCATATATTACATTTCAGACATAAACAAGTGTTGGTGATGCTACTGACCACAAACCCCACAGGCTATCCCCTTTGCTAATATTGAACCAGTTCTCTTATTTTGTTTCTCTCAGCCACAGGTCAATTTGATATAAATGATTGCTTCAGTTTAACAAATATGCTTTGAGTCGACAACTCTTTGGAAATCTTTTTTAGTTTACACAAAGAGGGGAGTTAAATCCAGAAGCCTACAGAAGTACAGATTCTCCTTTAAAGAGAAGTAACATCCAAATGTTTGTGTCAATTTCTCATGTGAGTGCTAGAAGAGAAGGGTCTGCACTTCTTTGCAAAGCTCCCCTGACAATTGACAGCTCTCTGATTAGGCAGTGGACTCCTCCAGCCTTCCTTTTTTGTTACGCATTCATGAATAACTTTTGCTAATGATGCCATTGGGATGGTGACACGAGAGCTCACTTTCCTGTGTGCACCTGGAAAAGGTTTGGGACAGTCACATGACTTCATTTCCACTCCATGCATCCACCTATCCAGTGGTCAAGGTCAAGTGCCTATGGGGTATTTACAATTTTCAATAGTATGCAACATTGTGCAGTGTTTTCTATGTTAATGGGGATTTTCATTGGTTAAGTGTTATTGACCTAAGCTATCTGAATAAAGCTTGGTAGATTACTTTAAAAAATGGAACTCCAAACTATGACCACTATTTTAAATTTACAGGAAATGACTAGGTTGATTAGAATCTGAATATAGGGTTGACATGCCATTTCCAGGGGGAATTTCTGAAAGGCGGCATTTTGTCTTGGATCTTAGGCAAGTCAATCGTTTTGGGGAAGAAAAGAAAAAAGTTTAGGGGGTCTTCCTAAAAAAAGGTGCAACAACTTTTGGGATGTCCTGGTTTTTACTTTTTGAAATTCGGCAACCCTATCTGATTACAGATGTTTCAGACCTTCTTAGCAAGAAAAGCCTTAGCAAGAAAAGACCTTTCCATCAGTATCTTTTCTAGTCTAGTTTTTTGATGAAGACTAACAATAATTCCAATTCTGTGTTTAATATCCACAAAGCATTGTCCACATTTCCAGGCATCTGGCCTTGCTGATTCTGCTTTGAAAAAAGGTATGCAACATTGGCAAAAGCCAGTAAACCTTACAGAGTAAGACAAAAAGATGTTATTTTGATTTATAAACCATAAAGAACACTGAGCAGACAATGTGTTTGCTACTATTTCATTCTCCATTTCCTTGAGATACTGTAAGGGAAAGGTGATTCCCCCTACTCCCTGCCATGGCAGTGGCCCAACAAAAATATGTAGGAGCCAACCTACTGAATCATTGACCACAAGGGACACAGAGACTCCGTTTCAAAGTAAATAGAGGGGCAAAAATTGTCAGAATTAGATAGTAATGAGATAGTGTACAGTGCCTCTTTCTTTGTTTAAGACAAATTAATTTCATGCAAAGTGGGAAAAACAGTGGCCACTCAATAGCTGCCTGAGGTTGCCACCTTCTGACTTAGAGCCTGAGGACCAGTGAAGGGGTCAGACTCTTCAGCCAAATAACTTACAAATTCTGGGCCTTTGCCTGAAGACTGCAATAATACAGGCTTTGACTGTGCCAGTTGCCTACTAGTGACTGGGGGGGATACTTGTGTGTTGAGATGCAGAGTAGTAGTTTACTTTAAAAATGGTTTGAACCGAATATATAGACCTGAAATAAGGACTTTTAAAAAACGCAAATGCTGTTTAGCCCAGAGGCCAGAAAATCAGGTGCCTCTGCTGCTGTTGAGATGTGAAATACAATAGTAGGGGAAAAGGACTATAAAATATGTGTCCAGGGCCATGTGTATTTTTTACCGTTAACAAACAATAAAACCTAACTCCTCATTTATACATTTAGTAAGAAATATATGGGTTAAGGTCAAAGTCGTTTAAAAAACCTTAAAATCCAGGATTGATCTATGTCTCTCTTCCATCATCTTAACAATGTAATATATCAAAATCACTGTTTAACAACATCCCCAGATGTCTTCTAACATATTTTTGCATGTGGACTTTCTGCCAGCCTTCTGCCAGAAAGAAAGGGAAAGAAGAGAACTGTGATCATTTTACATCAGAAGGAAATAATTAAATTAAATGTGTATTAAACAAGTGAATTGTTGTGGGGAGTGGGGGAGACATAAAAGTGGTGTTTATCCAGCATCAACAATGAGAAAATATTGCATGCAAAACACACACACAATTTTTAAGAACTCAAAACTGGGATATAAAATAAATTCTAGGTTGAATTAAACAGAGATAAAATTGTGAACTAATTTGAAAAAGCGTTGTTTTGCATCTTTCTATATCATATTCTCCTCTTCTCTTCCTAGAAAATATATTTTCATGTTATTATAAGGCTGATCAACTAGAAAGTGACACCAGCCCTCCATGACCTAGCCTTTGATTTCAGTGGGGCTTAAGTATCCTAGCAGTGTGTTGGGTTGTCTATAAGATGGAAATCTTCAGTGTGCAAAATACATGCACAAAGTATTCTCTTCATCTCAGAAGTAAATAGGAAAGCACAGTATCATTTGGGTTTTGGATCACACCCAAACTGCATTTTGAAGACCAATCTGAAAACAAAGAAATGCAGATATAGTAATAAATCTATTCACTTTGAAAGTCGCATAGATTAATAGAAACTGGAACTTATGAAATATGAGGAACTCCATCTACTTAGACTGTGATCTATGAACCTTTTAAGCTCGCTTTGGCCTATTGACTTCAAGTGATGTGAAAAGTGACCAGTGAGAAGTTGCTGGTTTGAGACTGCAATTCTAAACACTGTTAGTAGAACCTGAATGACCCCAATGAACTGACTTAAGAGTAAACACGCTTAGAACTGCACATGTTAAATTCACATTCCAAAGGTCTATAGTAGATGTGTAATTGATTTTTCATATGCACGTGTTGTATGGCTTTAATTAATTATTTGAATGGGATGTTAAGATGTAACCATTCATTTCGGAATTGCAACTGAGAATGTGGCTTGGGGCAACACAGATTTGATCTATCTGTTTATATGCTGATAGAAAATAATTCTTTCTCCTGATGGTTTTAATTGTAGTAGTCCTTCCTTTCTCATACTATAGCAGCTTGAAGACAATTTCCAACCATAAGCAGTTAAATCCCAGTTCCAAAGCTATCACTTTCTCTGTCTGCTTGTCAGACCTCATGGTGAGATAATGGATTGACATCATTAATGTTCACGCCTACAAACTGTTGGAAGAGTGTTCAAGGTTATCATGACTTGCTTTGGTGTCTGTGGGATGAGAGATAGTGATGTGCAATTGCACTGATGAGAACATTGTTCTTATAAGGCAGTGACCAATGCTAAACAGCTGGCTGTGAAACTGTTTCATCTTGGTGGGGAATAATGCCCCCCAACAGACAAACTACCCCTGAGAATATTTAGAGGTAAATATAGTACAACTAAGTCTGGCCTCCATTGTGTTCTCTGAGGCAGCCTATGTAAGTCCCTATATATTGTTTTACAGGTAACTGTAAACCATCATCATATCAAAATCACTTTAAATCTGAAGATACTTCATGTATTAACTCATGAGCTGCACAATTCTAAGCGTATTTATTAAGAAGAAAGTTCCCTTAAGTTTAATGAGATTTACTCCAAGCATTTGCTTGAGATCCTGCTTTGGTGTAGCTTTCTTGAATACAGCTGCACCCAGAACTTTTGCTGGTGGCAGAATATATATATTTAACTAAAGCTAGAATTGCATGCTGAGACCTTCTATTCTGGAAGCCTTTCCTCTGAAGCCCAGCTATGTGGGGTCCAGTTGTTGTTAATTAGTGGTGCAAGAAAGACACTCTTTATATATACCAGTCTAGGATTAAACTCTGGGGACCTTTAAAAGTCATTTAGCAGATTGCCTGAAGGGAAACACAAAACATTTCCAGCGTTTATGCAGAAACCATTATAGATCACCTTGCACACACATGACTGGAGAGGATGAAAAAGAGGTTTAAAAATAAATGTTTTATTTATATAGTATTTATCCTGTTTTTCATCCAATGAAATCAGGACAGCGCACATGATTCAGTCTCCACAATTCCTCACTCACGATCACATGCGGGAAGTTAAGCTGAGGTCCTTGACCCAAGTGAGAGCTTCATGGCTAAGTGGCCATTTGAAGCTGGATCTTAGCATCCCAAACCTGGAATTCTGTTTACTGTACTGCACTGGTTCTCCTTCTTGCTGCAATAAATATGGGCAGCTCTGGAAGGTGGCTTCTGGCTTAGCTGTTTTTAAAGACTAGCACCTTTAACAACTAGCACCCATTTTTGTATTTGGGCCGACCTAGCCCAGGACAATAGTTATGCTGGCCACATGACCCAGAAGCTGTACGCCGGCTCCCTCAGCCAATAAAGCGAGATGAGCGCCGCAACCCCAGAGTCGGCCACGACTGGACCTAATGGTCAGGGGTACCTTTACCTTTACCTTTAATCCAGGACAAAATGCATGCACACTCCATCAAGTGTGAATAATGCAGGATGAATTAGAAACCCATCTCTTGTATTTTATTTTAAAAAACTCCTCAGATATATGAGACTACTTCGGTAAACTGCTGTTCAGAATTGATACCATGCACATAAATCACTAAGTAATCAAAATTCAAGTGAGAATACATCCTAACTGTTACTCTACAAATGTAGGTCAATGAATTTGTTAGAAATACATACTTTGTCTGGCTTTTGGGGACTGAAAAGATTATTGACTGTGTCTTCTCTACAGCTCTTATTTTGTAACGGAACTGAGATAAACTAATGATTGCACTGTTGATTTTATGTTGTACTACATTATTGTATTATTTTTATACCGCCCTTGAGAAATCTGGCAGAAGGGCAATCTAAGAATATAAACAATAAATTGGTAGGATAACAATTCATTCTGTCAAAAAATGAAATACGAGGCCTGTCAGGAAAGTTCAGGTGGCTCCACAAGATCACTTGTGTAGGAGCATGTTCTCTGCTGCAGGCTGACAACACAACTGGGCAAGGAGGCACTACTTGGTGTAGTGCAAGGAAGCACTACTTGGTAATTTTGACAATGGGGGTCAAACTGGACCCAGAGTGCTTCATATGGCATGGAGTGTTTCACCAGTTTCAAGGCTTGGGCAAATGCAGTCCCTGACGATTGTAATAATCTTTGGAATTCTCTGTAATTCATTAATTTATGGAGGGTGGGTGTTATTGTTATTTTATATGAGGTAGCGGAGGGTGTTGTCTTCTCTTCTTAAAGACCCAATAGGAGAAATGCTATGTAATGATGTAGCATCATTTCTAGGACATTCTTAGAGGAGAGAGAAATGGATGGCTGCCCCTATGGTGCATTTACTAAAGGTGTTCATATAAATCTTTGGGGGAGTCCAAGGCTGCAGTCAGATGCACACTTACTTGCCTGGAACTAAAACCCATCAAATTCCGTGAGGTCTACTTCTGAGTAAATAAGCATAGGCACGATCTGGTCGGATTGAACTTCAAGTATATAATATCTATCTTCATCTTTGTTGATTCTCTCAAAGAATTTGGGTGGTGAGACTTTCCTTTGTTAAAAACATTATTGATTTTGTCTCCTCAAGACCTACATATCTATAATACTTTCTACCAATTTATGTGGAAGAGAAATTAGATCAAGGGGTCTGTAATTTCAGTTGATGTAACCCTTCACTTCTATGATAAGGCTCTGTGAAAAGTTGTGCTCATGTTCCCTTTATTGATTTGCTGAATAGCAAGGCTAAGATTTACAACTGCTAACACCAAATATATTCAAGAAGGTGAGTTTTAGGCACACAGTTTTCACACAAGCAGATGTGTAATTAATAGACTCTAATGAATAGTCAGTGTCAGAAGGAAGTCGGAGTCAATTAGTGTCACTCCAATAAAGGAATTCAATCAAGTAATTCCAGCTGATTTTTCATCATTATTAGGAAATAAAATTCAGGGCACTGTCACGAAACAGCACCAGAGATTATGAGTTTAGCATACAATTACAGGTCCACTAAATCAACATATCACTTTGTGCTTTGTCACTTTGTGGCTATAGAAATCAGATCGTGAAACACTTCTGCAAATAAAAGAAAGAGAGCTCATTTATTATAGCTGAGATGTTGGGGGGGGGGGAAGGAAGCAGGCTAGATAAATAAATGGTCCAGAATTAATTGTATGTAAATTAGAACAAAGAAAAGGATAAGGTCTTTCATACTTTACATGAATTATTTTAACTGTTCAGTTACAGGAGATTTAAGAAAGTTCTATTCCATGTCAATAAAATTAACAAAATGTTATTTTAGTGCATAAGAGGGAGTACTAATGACATCTTAAGAATGCTTATTATGAAAAGCACTTATCAACCAAACACAACATGCACATATTTCAGCCAGCTCTCTTCCACCATGAATGCTTTGAATTCTATGCTGAAGGATGAAGTCTGCATGTGTTTCTGTTAGCTAAGAATTAAATACCTACATGGTGACAAAGGCCTAATTATTCATGTTTATTTTGACAGCTAGGTCTGTTAAACAGGAGATACTTTTGCAATATGTGTCTGGGGAAGGGGGAGAAATTCTGTTCTGTTCACATTTTAATGAAAAGCTACCTAATTCACACTTCACAAAGCAATATGCAAGCCAAACAGCTATCCTTTGAAAGGTGTACTTCTCCCAATTTTGCATTTCTGCAACCCAAGTGTACAAAAATGCATATCTGTTGGGAAACTGCATTAAAAAATAATATATTAGTGAAAATAACATGCCAAAATGCAATGTATTATGGGGAACATGTTTTCGAAATGTTTGTGTTAGTCAAAACTGCATACACAAACGTGTTTATTAGAAGAAATTCACACTAAAATGCTGGTGAATTTTCATGAGGATTCTGCAAATTAACATGCAATTGTGGAGTACTGAATTTCAGATTGGGAAGACTGAGATACAGTGAAATCAATATATTTGTCCATCTCTACAAGTGTCCTATTTCTGAAACTGTTTTTCAAATAAATGTTACAGCAAAAGATAAATGTTTGAAACAATCTCTATAGTTCCCTGTTCTGCTGATTTTTTTTTTTTTTTTAAGATACATCATTCCAGTGTTTCTGTTTCACCATGATTGGAAGAACAGCCAGACTCTCTTTTAAGTACCAATCTTAAGTAAACAAAGACTCTTCTAACTTGGTTAATGGCTACCATTAACAAGACGTTGACCCCCAACCTCGCCAGTGTTGTACAACAGCAGTATCCCCCTTAAAAGACAATGAATGCTCATTAACTTGTGACTTACTTCTTTATAGAACTGTCAGAAAGCGTTTGCATTTTATGCATCACATGACACGTGGCATTAAAACGTACAGATGGAGATTATGAACAGTTTTAGCTGAGGGAAATAAGACTACTGAAGACCTGAGGGGGTGAATTTGAAAGGGTAGTGTGGAGCAGAAGCTTGAGCTCTTCTGTGCAGTTGTTTTTGGTAAGAATTTCCCCAGAACCTGTATTGGAATTAAAAAACCAGACTTTGGATAGTTTCTGTATGAAATTTTTTTTTCATCAAGTGTGAGATCCCAGATACTTCACTTCAGGATAAGTTAAGTGTTAGACCAGGAGTAGGCAATATGGTGGACGTGGGTGGTGCTGTGGGTTAAACCACAGAGCCAAGGGCTTGCCGATCAGAAGGTCGGTGGTTCAAATCCCCGCGACGGGGTGAGCTCCCATTGCTTGGTCCCTGCTCCTGCCAACCTAGCAGTTCAAAAGCATGTGCATTTAGATAAATAGGTACCTCTCCGGCAGGAAGGTAAACGGCATTTCCGTGCGCTGCTCTGGTTCGCCAGAAGCGGCTTAGTCATGCTGGCCATATGACCCGGAAGCTGTACGCCGACTCCCTCAGCCAGTAAAGCGAGATGAGCGCCGCAACCCCAGAGTCGGTCACGACTGGACCTAATGGTCAGAGGTCCCTTTACCTTTACCTAGTCAATATGGTGCCCTCCTAATGTGTTTGGACTACAGCTCCCATCATCTTTGACTACTGGCAACAGTCAAACAAAATCTAGAGAGCACCATATTGGCTACTTCTGTGTTAGAGGAAGTCCAGTTTGAAATTTGTTACAGTTTCCTTTCCTTTAAAATAGTCTTTAATTGAAATGCATAGCATTTTAATGGGGAATGTGCAGTAAGAAACCAAAATAGATTTTCTGTAGCAGAATAAAAGAGCCCCCCTACAACTAACTATCCCTGAATGACATAAACCCATTGCCTTCAAAGTGGGTCTTATGTAGATCTAGATGGAGCAAAACCAGAGTCTAGCGATCAAAGTAGATAATAGAACCCTAAAATGAGTGTGGAAATTAATCGTGTTAATGCACAATATCAACCCCTATGTGGCTAAGCAGCTAGCGTGTTGTGAGTACTGCAGAGGGTCAATTCATAAACACATCTGGCCACATCTGCTGTACAGGTTTCACACTTTTTCCTAGACGGCAAAATCTTGAAATTTAAACAGGGATGGAAAAAATAGAAGGCAAATTTGTTACCGAGAAGGGTAAATATTACGTCAGTGCCCCTAAGTAATGTGTTCAGGGTCTCAACTACACCTAGTCTGAAATTTTCTGTTAAAATTATTACAAAACTCTCACTATTTGGTTGTGCTTAGAAAGACAAGTTTCTATCTGTCATTGACCCCTTTCTTCTTATTACCTGCTGGATGTCCTGTTAGGAATGTAGGAAACCGCCTTAGTCAATTCAGCCCTACCTGGAACTGCTGGAAATTAAACATGCAAACCTGGAACCTTTGGCATCCAAAGTAGATGCTCAACCACTGAGCTTCATAACTATCTGTTGCTGCTGTTACATGCAGTTTCATTTCCATTGAATTATTTTTAATAGCAAAGAACTCCACACATCTCCTGTACTGTAGGTTAATATATAATCAGCCCTTCTCCAAAATGGCAAAAGAACAATGACCCAATTTTTTTTGTTAAGAAGCCCTGCATCTCACAGATTTAATGTTTGAACCAGCTAAAAGTACCAAGTATTTCCAAAGTTTTGGGGGCAAATGTGAAATTAATGCTGAAACCCAAAATTGCTTCAGAAAGTCATGTAAGCTGAATCTCTTAAAATATTTTGAGAACGTTTACGACACTGAAGCAAAAATTGGAACCAACCTCACACTCCAGGGGCTAGAGCAATAAGGCATCAAGGTTATGAATTAAAATAACTCAGTTATTAGATTACTGAATCAGTCATCTGTGGTCAAATGCACCTACCGGTAACATTCATTCCTAAGAGGGTATTAAATACATTCTTGAAAAACCACTCAAGTTTTTAAATGATCTATTAGGGTCTAATAATGTGCTACTAAAACCAAGAGCAAAGAACAGATTAAACCTTGACCATTTTAAAAACAAGGACACATTTAATACATTGTCATGGACAATACAGGCTTACAGTTTCTGATATTCCACAAGTACTAATGATCTATTTATAAAATTATCCTGATGCTTAAAAAACAACAACAAAACTTGTGAAATGAGGCCTAATGAATCAATTAGCCGGTTTAGAAAGTATGATGGCTTAGGTCTCTTCACTACATTCTTCAAAGCTGCAGCTGTAATCCAACACTGGTTGGGCTTCTGGAGAGGAACAAGAAAGGCATTCTAACTAGACTAACCCGAAGCTTAGACCCGGGGAACTGAGGAGTAGTGGCCTGCAGATCAAAAGACAGAGTCTCATGAGATGTAAGGTTGGAACTTGGTAGGTTGGGGAAAAGTTTATCAGGCAAGGGGACCTTAATGGACATGGATTGATAGCATAAGTAAAAGGTAAAGGAACCCTAGACGGTTAAGTCCAGTCAAAGGCGACTAAGGGGTTGTGGCACTCATCTCGCTTTCAGGCCGAGGGAGCCGGTGTTTGTCCACAGACAGCTTTCCGGGTCATGTGGCCAGCATGACGAAACCACTTCTGGTGCAATGAAACACCGTGATGGAAACCAGAGTGCACGGAAATGCCATTTACCTTCCCGCTGCAGCGGTACCTATTTATCTACTTACACTGGCATGCTTTCGAACTGCAAGGTTGACAGGAGTTGGGACCGAGCAATGGTAGCTCACCCTGTCACAGGGATTCAAACCGCTGACCTTCTGATCGGCAAGCCCAAGAGGCTCAGTGGTTTAGACCACAGTGCCACCCACGCTCAACTGAAGCACAAAGCAGCATGACCTCTTGTTTCTGGCATCACCCTGAGAAGGTATGCCTTCCCCTGGAAGTTGTGAGGAAATCGAGCTCCAGGCTTTGACAGAATAATAGGTAAAATTGTTATCAAAGTTTGGCTTCAGATGACTATTTTAGTTGGTGATCAAAGTAGTAAAGCTATTACAGAGTGATACTAGGATGTATTTTGACTTTCATTTGAATGGCCTCATTTATTTTAGGGTGTGTACACTTTACCATTTCCTCTGGCTCCAGTGCACTCTCACCACAGGTGTTTGAAGTGGAATGCGCAGGGCGTTCGCCAGAAACCATTTGTATCCTGTAGTTCCTTGCTATTTAATGTGTTTTCCCTCGTTTTTCCATCCAGTTTGAAAAGCATGCTGCAGTTAAGCTGAGGCGTTTATATTTGAGAAGGCACCTTTGCACACAGAAGCCAGCCTTTGGGGGCTGCAGGGGTTTTGGCCCCTGAAATAAAATATTGAGGGGGCTGGACCACCCAAAGTTCATGGGCACTGCCATCCAAATGGTGTGTGTGCTGTGTGTCATGTGATTGATTATGCAGGGCCGGCTTACTTGGGCCCCCACAATATTTTATTCAAGTTGGCACCCCTGCATGTGCAGATGACAGTTTCGTTGGAGTTTGGGAGGGTTGCAGGCACATGGAAACAAATCAGGGGATGTGCTTTGGGTGGAGACAGCCCTGCCCTTTCTCTTTTGTTTACAGCAATACAGTGTTACCTCGGGTTACATACGCTTCAGGTTACATACGCTTCAGGTTACAGACTCTGCTAACCCAGAAATAGTGCTTCAGGTTAAGAACTTTGCTTCAGGATAAGTGCAGAAATCGGGCTCCGGTGGTGCAGTGGCAGCAGGCAGCCCCATTAGCTAAAGTGGTGCTTCAGGTTAAGAACAGTTTCAGGTTAAGAACGGACTTCCGGAATGAATTAAGTACTTAACCCGAGGTACCACTGTATAAAAATGCAATTGGAAACGCAGTGCATTGTCATGGTAGGGATGAACTCACTGTGTTTTAAGCTGCTAATATGTACATAGCCTTAGATGTGCCAAATAGCTTAGTTTGTTGATTTGTGGAAAACTTTAAACAAGAGCATTCACATAATCAGTTAGCTTGCAATTTTTAAAATTATTATTTTATTATATTATTTTAAAACCCCATTGTCACATCACCACAGTCACATGCCCACAGAAAGTGTATTTCAGCAGGAGAAAATGGTGTTCCTCAAGGGATAAGTCCTCCACAGAATGGCACTGAGGTCAAAGTGGTATCTTAAATTTAAACTGAATTGGAACTGTGATTACATAAAGGAGTATGTGGTCATGGCGCTAATAAAAATCTGTGTTCTTGGCAGCTGGGTCTCAAATTTGGCTGGTGTTCTTCTTCCACTGGTATTGCCCATGTGCTGCCAGATGCTGCCAGAAAGCACAACTCTTTCTTCAAAGGGAACCACCCAGGGAGTTGGAGGGGGCCGAAATCTACTGTTTATTTGTTGTACAGGAGCTAAAGCTCCTAGTAGTATGGCCTGCTCCCTTCTGAGTGGTTGAAACTAACACTGCACGACAAGAAGGGGTTCTTCCCATCACCCTCATCATCAGTCTCTCTCACGTCGTTACGTTCCCAATTGCACAATCATATACTTAAGGAGTTTCAAAAGAAGAGGATTGTTGCACAGTGATGGCAGGCAGAGGTAATGCAGTTGAAGCATTTCTCTCTCTTTTCACTTCAGAGGCCAACAGTAGAAACTGTCCTACGGGATACCAGTCTTTAAATGTCCTCTCACACATGCCATACCACATGTGAATCCAACAACACCCACAGGCCCACAAAATCCTCACCACTTGTCACCGAATAAAGCACATAAGGTCTTCACTTGGTGCTTGAAAGCAGGCAAGCCTCTCTGTGGGGTTGGGAGGTTATTCCATAAATAGGGTGCCACCATGGAAAAGACCCTTTTTTTACTAACCACCCAGCACTGTAACTTGGAGAAGATATTTTAGTTCACTCCTTGCCCTAAAAGAAGTGTCAGTTTCTCTCTCTCTTCTATAATTTCTTTAGTTTATTATTCCACTGAGCTTTCAACCTAATTAGGAAGTTCTCGAGACTATTTAACCCCACTCTTAACTTCCTGTTATTTGCATTCATTGCATCTTATCCCAGTATCACCAGATTGGGAATAAGTCTTTTCTGTCTGGGTTCCTTTAAGTAATTGAAAATTCTCTTCTGAAACCTAATTCATTTAGGCTAAAACTACTCACTTCCTTCAGCTGTCCCATCTTGATTGACCAAAGGGATTGTGGGAGGGTACTAGGAATAGCTAGGCAGAGTTGGAAATAGTATTTAAAGAAACATTCTATGTGCTGATAGCAGAGCCAGGTCAGGAGCAGTTACACAACTTTAACAAAAAAGGTAATATATGTCAAGTAATGTAAAGAAGGCTGATCGCCAAAGAATTCATGCTTTTGAATTATGGTGCTGGAGGAGACTCTTGAGAGTCCCATGGACTGCAAGAAGATCAAACCTATCCATTCTGAAAGAAATCAGCCCTGAGTGCTGACTGGAAGGACAGATTGTGAAGCTGAGGCTCCAATACTTTGGCCACCTCATGAGAAGAGAAGACTCCCTGGAAAAGACCCTGATGTTGTGAAAGGTTGAGGGCACAGGGGGAAGTGGACGACAGAGGACGAGATGGTTGGACAATGTTCTTGAAGCTACCAGCATGAGTTTGACCAAACTGCGGGAGACAGTGGAAGACAGGAGTGCCTGGCGTGCTCTGGTCCATGGGGTCACGAAGAGTCGGATACGACTAAACAACTAAACAACAACAACAACAATGCAAAGAAGGACATTTTCACTTTTTAAAGACAAGATGCTATTTTAGGTGTCAGGGCACTGTAGCTTTGTGCCACAACAGATCAAATCAGTCCACTGAGCTGCATGGTGTCTTTCTAAGTTAGTCACATTGATTAATTTCAGTGGGTTTACTCTGGGTATGACTAGAATGTATCTCAATATATTCTGGCTTGGTAGAAACTTCATGAAATCTGTTTAGAGGAAGAGAATATTCAAGCAGAAATAGACAAGTTACGTATAAGATTTAAGGGATTGCTATTTTTATTTCCTGGGAGAGCATCTTGAAAGGGTAGTGTTTATTTGTCTGTACCAAAGAAGGGTTATTAGACTCTTAACCTTTCAATCAAATTGGTATTCTTCCTACCAAGTCCAGCATGGTATCCTTTATCTGTAACATGATTATTTTAAGACTAAATAAAACTCACCCCCTGAAAAAAAAAATACAATCTAGTTGGTAATACACTGAACCAAAATCTTGGATATTTAAAATCTATTGTGTTTGTGTACAATAAGAGCCAAGGATGAAGTCTCTCTGAAATGTCAGGCCAATGCTAGTTTTCTTTTATTTTGGAGGAATACGTCAGTGTAGATCTCACCTCTCTTATTTATCCATTGTGGCTACTTTCAGTACAGAAATCATGCCCTCCCTAAAAGAGGACACGTGTTGTGGTGAGACCTGGAGACTGACCTCCTGTGTTGTGGGTGGGTTGGATTGGTTTGCCACAACACCTGATTGGTAGGTCCCTCGATGTTGGGTTCAATCTGACCAATGAGGTGCAGTCCAAATGGATTGAGGGACCTATTTATACCCATGCATGTGACCCAGAGCTTCCTCTTTCAGCTCGTGCATTCGGAACACCCACCCACCTCCCTAATTTTAGGGCTTTGTGCGATTGGTCTTACTATACCGTCATGTGTCGTCTGTCGTTGGGACAGGAGCACAGTAGGAATTTCCCCACTTGGCTGATTGGCTGTTGCCATTTGGGTTTCGTCTGCCGCGTAGCAAATTGTCACAACTTGTAAGGTTGTGGATAGGCACTGGTTCAGGTAATAGGGGTGGGGGAACGGTCTCGCTATCCCTATGTGAAGGGTATTCTGTTAAAGGAATCCAGGGACTCAACTGGTTTGGTCAACCCCTGAGGGAGGGTTGTACCCATACCTGAGCCCAGGGGGGCATCTGGGTGGTGAACATAGTCCCCAGCTTTTCACCTTCCCAGGTGTTTACCCTTGGCTGACCTATGCTGGAGCCCTGGGTCAATGCTGCCTGCAAGAGTGCAGAGAGCTAGTCGAACCAGAGTCTGTGCAACCACTCACTTTCTGTAATCAATAAAGTTGTGGCCTAAATTCTGCCAAAAACCAAAACTAAAATTTGAGTCATGTGTGAATTTATTTAGGGGGGAGGTCTCTGGGTCTGAACACGCAACAGGCAAGTTGTTTAACATTAGCTCTCCAATTTAGCCAGTTTTCTGATCTATTCCCTGACAAAGCTTAATTCTCTGCTGCTTGGAATTACTATTATATACAACGGATTTCATTCTGGCTGGTGCAGAACCGGCCCATATCTTCAGAGACCGTGGGAATTGGAAAGTCTGTTATGCAACTAGTTGCCCTCCTTCTTCAGTGTTCAGCTGGTGTTCACATCATGAGTTGCTGGTTGTCATCCTTCCTAGATTAGATCACAGCTTTGCTGGCTGGGACTGATGGGAAGTAAGGTCCAGAACATCAGGAGGCAGCTATAAAAGCTCCACCATGAGAGCAGCTCATGGCATTATTCAAAAGGTTTGAAGTTGCACAGCCAATCTGAGACATTTTAGGATAATGGACTGTTTGTGTGTAATAAATGTGATAGCTCACTGCAACATTTGTTAGTTTGATCAGAAGTGAATAGTGCCATTTGCTTCTGATCAAACCAAAACCTACTGAAGGGAAATGATGCACTGTGGAGTACTATGTTTATATGCCCCACCATTTTATTTTTTATTTTTCTATAGCACATCACCAAATGGTTTATGTTATGTACTGAAGTTCTCACCCTGGGCCAGCAGGGGAATACTGTAGATAGTTATGCAAATAAGGGATTGAAAGTGACGTTCAGTGATTGGATAGTTTTAGAAAGTTGTTACAGTTACGTGGTACTGGAGCTCTATATAAGCAGGCTGACTGAACCCTTCAGTTCAGTTCTGTCCTGGCCTGTGAATAAACAAGAGCTGTTTGAAGAATCGCTGTGTCATCTGATATGTTCACCCACAACTTAACATATACAATAAAGCACAAAGCAACAGAACAAGGAATAAAATTGAGAAAATGCCATGTCATATCAAAACAAAGAAGAACAAGGTCAAATACTTCAGTTTAAAAGCTAACTTGGTTAAAAGTTTTTTGAGGGAGCAGCTCACCTTCTGCTTACAAGTCAGTAGGGAGTGAACCAGTGATTTTTCTGCATTTGGGCATTGCTGGGGCACTGCCAATGAGAAGGCTTTAGATCAGCAGTGGCTAACCCACAGTTTGGGAGCCTAATCCAGTTCTCACAAGTAAATTTCTGATTTCCCCACGACCCCACTGATTTTGGTAGTGGAAGCAAAAAGAATTAAAAAAACAAATAGACACAGCCCTGCATCCTAATAAAAATGTGTCAAAATGGCAGGGTTTTTGCAATGCGAAGTCAACTGCCTCATCGTGACACGCTCAAAGAAATATGCTTTATTGGAATAAAAATTACATAGGAATGATATTGACTGCAGCTTTCTCTGACTGATTCTGTTGTATAGGCTGTGAGTTGTTAGCTACTAAAGTCTCAACAGAGTACGCTTCAAAACAGGAGTCCCTCCCAGGACACTGTTGTAATACTTAAATAACAGACCTTATTTGGCAAAGAACACATTAGAAAGTTTAACTTGGCATAGCTTCCCATAGATGGCTGGACATTAAAAAAGGACAAATACATTATTTTCCTTGCCTTGATCTGCAAGCATCCCCTTTGGCAAAGGGTATGTATTTATTATGACTTAAATGAGAGAAAGAGGCAATACTGTGCAGTTTCAGTACATCCAACTGGGTATTTAAAACACTTAGCAATGCTTTCGATATTCTTGCCAACATTCATGCAGTGCAACTGATGCATACAGACCCCAACATTGCCTCAGATTTAGAGGAGGTCATTTATTACTGCCCCAACTTCCAAATACTGAAGCAGTCAAGCCTTGAGTGATGAAACTGGGTCACAAAAATAATGACCACTGAAGTAGAAGAAACCTGGCTTTCACTTATCTGAGAAACTGGATTTGGAGTGCAATTTGCAAACTGATTTTGGACCAGTCCCTGCTGACTTTGTCAAGACTTTCCTGGAACAAACAGATCGTGGATTTGAGCCATTTGCATGTGCTAGATGATGTGTGCAGTTTTTAGAGAGTAATTTCTAAAAATGGAAAAGCTAGGTCTCAACTTTACACATACACCCCTACTCCTAGGAGCATGGAAACCAGTCAGGATTGGCTGCTTGGTAGTTAAGCGGAACACACTGTACATGCTCAGAAAAACTTTTAAATATTAGTATTACTTTGCATGTTCCTTTGTAGCTCAAGCTAATTTCTGAGGCTGAGGCTTAGCTCTGATCAAGAGCTGCCTTTAATTTATATTCATCCTTCAGTAGGATGTCTGGAAAGCTTCACTATGATTATATTATTGTGTTAATTTTTGTTTTCATATTCTTCTATTAACAACTTGGGTGATACATCAGGGAACACCTGATCTGGTTGCTCTATCAACGATGTATCTAGGATTGTCACCGTTAGTAATCTGCCATGGTTCAGATTCATGGACCGTATGCACAAGAAGCCACAAATTCAGTATCTGTGGAACTCCCTGCCAGTTGAGGGCAGACACCCGCCTTCCAGTTGAACTTAGCAGTGCTTATTTGGAACTTCCTTTTATTCTAGCAGGCTTTGTACGTGAATTCTGATCTTATAGTTTTAACTCACGTGCACGCATTTTTGCAAGGAATATTCTCTAATATAATGACTTTTTCCTATTATATTTTCACTAATATCTTCATTTTTATGCATACTTTCCCCTATTGTTTTTTTTTTAATCATTGGTTGGAGAACTACATTGAAAAATTCTAGAACATTATGCGGTTCACATAATGTTTTTCAAACTGCAGGTTTGATAGATATGGCTTGAAATGTGCACAAAATCAAAGCTTTCCTCCAGCGCTACATTTTTTGGGGGAAATGCTTGAAATGTGCATTGACTGTGTTTTAAATGAATGGTGTGTACCTGCCATTTGAAATCATTTGGGTCCATAGTTCCCCTATTTGGGCTAAAATAACTTATTTGGTTTTGGTTCCAATCCTGATAACTGTATTCTGATAACTCTGAATAAGCTCTGTTGAAAATTCTTCGAGCCTGGTCCTGTTTCCTCTCTGCTTCATCCAGGCCCAATTCAACATCCATTTCTGCAGCACAGCCTCCATTCATTTTACTCATTCATTTAATCATTCATTATAGCAGCAGTGGTTTAAAGGTTGCACCCTATATTATTGAAAGGCGCACAGTAACATATCTACAGCACACTGAAAGATTTATGATATACTGACTTTTTATTTTATTTTGTGAAAAGGTCACTTTTTCCAAGGAACATGAGTAGGATTTTATACTACATATAAAAGGAGTTTATTGCCATTTTGGCTGGCCTCTGCTGCCCCTTTTAATTAGCACAAGTCACAATGCACCACAGTGGAAATGTAAGCATTGAACCTTTGGCTCCACTCACACGCATAATTTCCATTTCTCTAGTGTTAGTTTTAGGTGGCAGATTTCCCCAGACTAATTCCAGTCTTTTAAAAAAATTCCCATGTTTTTATAGGCGGGTGAAATTCCACGCCCCATTTTCACCTGTTATTTCTTCCAGAATGGATGGCAGCTTTTGCTAGGCTGGTGCCCCGATACACTGCCGTGATGGCTGGGGCTGATGGGAGCCAGAGTCCAAATAATTGGGGGGGGGGGAGAGCGCGGACCAGGTTGACGAAGGCTGATCTGCGGTATAAGCCACCTGCTCTAAGTAAGCAGTGAAGGAGGAGGCCTTCAACAGCATAATTAACTGCACACAGGTACATTGAATCAGCGAAAGGTTTACAAGTTTCATAAAAGCAGGGGTTGTTAAATAATGAAATAATTTTTAAAGGGAAATGGAGTAATGTTTAAGCCAGCTGAATGTACGGAACAGGGAATATATTATGTTGCTGGAAAAAACAAATGACTGGCACTCATAGTTCTTGGGTCTTTTCACTTCAACACTGCTCTGTTGGGTACCACTGATGTATAAAAGCTACTCTCCACTTTCTTAATTGAAAGTACTTGCGAAGTAGCTCCACATGAAATTGGATGGAGTTGATCCTTGTGGGCTGCCCACACATGTGGCTTGTTATGACCAAGAGAGGTTCCATACCCTTCCTCAAACTCAAGGGCTATATAAAGGGACTCAGATCTTCCATTAATACCGAATGCACTGTAGACTGTTGTAAATCAAAATGGTTCCTATGTGTCCATGAATGGGTTTATGACCCTAAGCATGTAGCCTGCTATCTTCTATATAACACGAGCAATTTCTTTTAGGAGTCCTGGATCCTCTGTGAATTTTCTCAGTGGATTGGCATGAAGCTATTTAACCCAGATGTTTCTGTAATTCGTATGCATTGGGAGGTTCGTGGCGCATTGGCCAAGTGTTAACATTGTGAGCTGTAATGTAAAACATGTTAGGACCGGAGACTGGCTGTGAAAATGCTTAGAAGGTCTTTCTTGTATTAACTAAATGTCCAGATAGATTTCTGTTAGACCTGTATTTTTATCACAGCACAGCTCACTTTATATAGGTAAGTGCCATTGAACGATTTTGGACACTCAGAGAATACTCTGTAAAAGGTGGAATGAGGGGAAGTACCTTCCTGAGCAGCAAGGCGAGCCTGCAGGTCGAATGACCTTACTGGGGTGTGCCAGCAATCTGCACAGGTGGAAGCCACATGAGCAGGTGAAAACTGTGCTTGTGAAAAGTTTGCTGACAATTTTGTGTGGCTAATATAGCTCCATGAGCGGCAGGGCTAACCTGTGCATCTGTTATGCATTTAACCACTTTAATGGCAGTTTTAAGGATATTTAAGCAAGTGCAATATCTTACATTTAAAGGATCTAATAAAAGTAGGTAAAAGGACCACAAGACCAAAATGTTTCTCAGATATTTTATTTCAGGGTTCCCCCCGCCCATTGCCTTCAAATAATGTTAGCCAGTTTCCCTTTCTGAATATACCTCTTTTTTGTCAATGTCCTTTTTTCCTTTCATGGATACCATTCATTTAGTCCACTGGTGATGCATTGACCATCCTTCTTACAAAGATGATGATAGCAACAGCGCATATTTTTCAGTGTAGTTTGCTATAAATTCAATTTTTCACCTTTTAGCAGATGTTGCACATTAGCTTCAGGAATCTGAACCATGTTTTTCAGGGGAGTCTGAACCATGTTTTTCTCTTTCTGTAAAGTATGTCCATCATCCTTTTATACTGTTTTTATATTATTTCACATCCTTAGGTAAAGGTAAAGGTAAAGGGACCCCTGACCCTTAGGTCCAGTCATGGCTGACTCTGGGGTTGTGACGCTCATCTTGCTTTACTGGCTGATGGAGCCGGCGTACAGCTTCTGGGTCATGTGGCCAGCATGACTAAGCAGCTTCTGGCGAACCAGAGCGGTAACTATTTATCTACTTGCACTTTGACATGCTTTCGAACTGCTAAGTTGGCAAGAGCAGGGAGCTCACCCCATCGCGGGGATTCGAACCACCAGACTTCTGATCGGCAAGCCCTAGGCTCTGTGGTTTAGACCTTAGTACCCCCTTAATGTCCCAAGTCTGCATTCCACTGCAAGGGGAATTAGCCAACAGTTTAATAGTTAGATATTTCTGCTTGGCTAATACATTTTTCTCTAAAAATAAATGTTTTCCTTCTAACAGACACATTCTTTGATTACAGAAGAAAGTACTTCTTCACACAGCACATAGTCAAACCATGGAGTTCATTCCCATAAGATGTAGAGTTGGCCACCAACTTGGATGGCTTCAAAAGAGAATAAGACAGATTCATGGAGGATAGGGCTATGACAATGTTTTTCCTCCCTTCTCAAAGGCAACCAGTTGCTGGGAACCACAAGTGGGGACTCCTGCTTGGAGGCTTTTTGTAGGCATCTAACTGGCCTCTGCAAGAACAAGAAGCTGGTTAGATGGGCCTTTGGCCTAATGCATCAGGGCTGTTTTTAAATATATGGAAAATACAAATAGATTGTTGTGATGAGCTGAGGAGTGATATTAAAGGCTCAGCAAGTTCATTCCCATCAAATGCCTACTAAGCATGACGTAATGTAGTTGAGATACCGGTAATAGGGCAATAAATAAATAAATAAATAAATAAAAGATTTTCATGAAATACAAAAGAACATGCAACCTCTCTCTTTTTTCATACAGAGGTAGGGAGAGAGAGTAGAGGATGGGTGATAAACTTACTATTTCTTCATTTTTCCAACTTGGTATAGGTGTGAGGGCAAGGGACGCGGGTGGCGCTGTGGTCTAAACCACAGAGCCTAGGGCTTGCCGATCAGAAGGTCAGTGGTTTGAATCCCTGCAATGGGGTTTGCTCCCGTTGTTTGGTCCCAGCTCCTGCCCACCTAGCAGTTCAAAAGCACGTCAAAGTGCAAGTAGATAAATAGGTACCGCTCCGGCGGGAAGGTAAACAGCATTTCCGTGCACTGCTCTGGTTCGCTAGAAGTGGCTTAGTCATGCTGG
The DNA here is from genome assembly GCF_951804945.1 of Podarcis cretensis. NCBI lineage: Eukaryota > Metazoa > Chordata > Lepidosauria > Squamata > Lacertidae > Podarcis > Podarcis cretensis. Next base: position 29,641,312 of record NC_137178.1, read on the forward strand.
CCACATGACCCAGAAGCTGTCTGCGGACAAACGCTGGCTCCCTCAGCTTATAGAGCAAGATGAGCACCGCAACCCCAGAGTCGTTCGCGACTGGACCTAACGTTCAGGGGTACCTTACCTTTATATATGTGAGAGCAGTCTTTTTTCATGTTTCACATGTGCCTAAGCATCCCCATATGCACACCAGAATGTTGGCTTTTGAATAAATAGCAGTTGCTGCCCAGTTTTGCACAAATGTATCCATCCATTTCAGCTTCATTGTTGCTATAATCTCCTTTTGGCTATCCGTATTTTATTAAGTTTTAAAGGGTGGTTAATAAATATGTTCCCAGTCAGAAACCGGAAAAGAGAAAGGTTTGGTTGTCTGTCAAGTTAGTAAATAGTATGCCACTGGGATAGTTTTTGCCAATCAGTGCAGCCTATGAAAAACAGGGTTACAGTATAAAGATTTCAAGAAAAAGATAGGCCATATTCAGCAAAGCTGTCACATCAACCTCTACATATAAATATTGTCTCCCCATTGCGGAGGCATTTGCAAGGTGGGGATCACATATTAGGGCTTTGCATATATCTTAGCAGCCTGGAGGTATATGAAAAAGGTAATATAATAGATTTTTACAAATTATGGCACTGAAAGCATGAATGTGCTGTAACAGCTAGACTCAGATTAATATTACATGAATTACAAATAAATACACACTTGAAAGATATTTCCATTAATCTTGTTCATGTAATAGTTTTGTTTTGTTTTTGTTTTTAGGACAGAATGTGAATATTACTATCTATTCATCGTTTTAAATTAACATTGTGAAAAATGACGTAGAATAAATAAAACAAACAGCACAAAAATGAAAAAAGGACTGCAAAAGCTGATGGATTCTGCTGGCAATTTGGTCCTCCACAATTCTCTATCACTCCCATAATAGCATGTAATTCTTCCACCTTTGAGAAGCAATTCTGGCTGGCACTTGTTAGTATTTGTACTGCCACCAGCCATTTTTTATAGAGCGCCCAAGATTATTTTTTGATGGATTAGCTGTAATATTAAATTATCACCGGAATAAGCGAAGTTTACAAAACCACAATTCCGCTGTGGTTCTACTACAGACTTGTTACAATTATGGCTTTCAATTCCATTAGGAGCTGAGATTATGATCTACTACTGATTAGAAGTGGGAATAAATGTCTGAAAGGCAGCATTTGACCAATTTATTTTCCCCACGTGCACTTGCTGACAGAGCAGTGTGATAAAGTAGCTTTTCTCCCCCTTAACAAATCTATAACATTTTCTTTAAAGAAAAACATCAGAACGTAAAATATGTGACTCTCCATGAAATGTGAACACCAAATATGTAAATGCTTTCTTTTGTCCATCACATTCTCTCATTTCTGCTCCTCAAACTACAAGAGAGCTAGAGAGATCCCTGAAAAATCTATTAGCAAATACATGAACAAATCCATACCCATGAAAACTTAAGAGGGAGCCCTGCTGGTTCAGACCATAGGCCTATCTACTCTATCATCTTTTCTACAGTGACCAAATAGATGATTATGGGAAACCTAGAAGAAGAACAAGCTCTACATGACCCTTCACTTTAGATGTTATCTTTTTCCTACAGGGATACAGTGGTACCTCGGGTTAAGTATTTAATTCGTTCTGGAGGTCTGTTCTTAACCTGAAACTGTTCTTAACCTGAAGCACCACTTTAGCTAATGGGGCCTCCTGCTGCCGCCGCGCCGCTGGAGCACGATTTCTGTTCTTATCCTGAAGCAAAGATCTTAACCTGAAGCACTATTTCTGGGTTAGCGGAGTATGTAACCTGAAGCGTATGTAACCTGAGGTACCACTGTATTGTTGTTCTTGTTAAGAAAAGCATGTACAAAGTATAAATGGATAGATTCCATTCAATGGATGGATTCATTATTAAAGGCACACTAAATGTGCATAATGTTTATTTGCAGAAAATAGCCTAATTCTTTACATGTTACAGTGCATACGTGCTAGGGCAGGCTTCCTCAAACTCAGTGCTCCAGATGTTTTTGGCCCACAACTCCCATGATGCCTAGCTAGCAGGACCAGTGGTCAGGGATGGTGGGAATTGTAGTCTCAAAACATCTGGAGGATCGAGTTTGAGGAAGCCTGTGCTAGGGATTGACAAATCTGCCAATTTCAATATCTCTGTTTCTCATCTTTCAATTCTTAGATTTAGTTCTCTGCATTTCCACAGCAATTTGCTATTTTTTTAAAAAAATCCTCATAAAAATTCATCAGGATTTCAGCACAAATTTCTCCCAGTATAAATATTTCTGCAAGCAATTTGCTTTAATAAAATGTAGTGTGTGTGTGTGTGTGTGTGTGTGTGTGTGTTATTTTCAGTCAAATACGCTTGTCCGTGCACAGCTCCCCCTGATATATGCATTTTGGTAAAGTCTGTTGAGTTGGAGTACTGCATCACAAAATTTGGAGACATGGATTTTGATGCTTAAATTGTGCTTCGATTTGGTATTGGTTTGAGACCTGTGGATTAGGCAGTTTCTCATAAAAATGCATAGAAAACTGAATTTATTCCTAATATGTACATACTTTCATGGTTTTCATAGGAGAAAAATACAGTGTCCTCACACAGTGCTCTTAAAAATGCACTGCCCTGATTATCAAATAGATACTCTCACAAGTACTTCTTATTTCATTTCAGTATCTGCCTGAATTTGCATGTCAGGTCCTACATTTTTGTGCCACAAATATTTGTGTTCTACTTATGGATATTTATGTTTCACTTACTGGGGTGTGTGGGGTGTTAGGGGAGGGACAGGGCAGGGGACATATGCTCCTTCTGGGGTAGTTTGTCCATCTTTGGTCCCCACCCCGCACTCTCACTTGTGGCTCCTAGAAGCTGTCCGCATGTGACAGTGGCCACACCCCAGACTGGCTTTGACAGGCCAGCTAAACCAGGTGAAGTAGCTGGTAAGTTTCAAACCCTCTCTGAATTAGGGACTTTCCCTGCATGAAAAGGCAGGCTCCAGTGGATTGAGCGGATGGGACCAATAGTGGGTCCAATGGTCAAGAAGGCAGTTTCTGCATGTGCTGTAGAGGGGCATTTGGGACTCATAAACTGCAGCCTTGCAGGATATCTCTGGGAGAAGAAAAGGCCAAGGAGTAGACCTTACACAAATTTGGAGTAGAGTCCCTAAGATGGTTGGATGGCGCCTTATAAGCCTCCTTTTGGCAACTTCTGCAGCCAAGCTGGTGCCAGACATCTTGCTATGCTTTCCTCTGGACCACATCAGTGAGGTCGACTGGGGGTGGGGGTGGTCTTGTCGTCTGGGCAGCCCAGGACCTCCATAACACTACCTAGGCTTGCACCATGGGGAAATCACTTTGGTGCTGCTAATACTGCAGTTTGACTTCATCCCATAAGCACACTCCATTGTCTCTCAAGATTGATGGATGCCAAGAATTTATGGATAGCCTCCTTTCTGAAGGAGGCTCTGATTTTTAAAATTCTAGTAAGCAATGTTGGATTTGCGGCACTCCGCTCATGCCTATAGTTATAAAAGGAGATAAATACTATCTGTCATTCATCTTAAACTACATATTGGCACAAAAGGTTTTATGTTTTAGATAACAATTGATTAGGTAAAACAATGGGGGGTGCATAAAGAAAGAAAGTGACTGCACTCACAAATTCAGTCCTCAAATTTGATAAATGATCCCTACTGGGAATCGTTTGCCTTTGCGAAATTACTTCTATGTGACATTTGTCTTTCTAAAACTGTGTACTTTATTTATGGTAGATTACATTTTTTTAAATGCTAATGGCATAAATCCTATTTCAATAACCAAAAATTCTGAATGCCTGTGGGCATCGTAAGGAATGTAAGCAGGAGGTCAAACGGTCAAATCAATGATACATAATCTCTGAGTAGCATTTATTTAAATGAATATTTACCACTGCTCTATTTAAACATAGATAGCTGCTGTAGCAAGTCATGTAGCGAAACACACAAAACAATGTCTGTGTAAGGTTGCATTCAGTAGCTCCATGTTCTAGCCTAGGGCCCTTTCTTTTCTTTATAGCTTGTACTTTCTGAACCTTGACTTCAATTTCCAGTAAACTTGCTAAACATATTGCGCAAGCATTTCTGCAGTATGTTGGAAAAGTCAGAACAATGGTTTATTACTGCTCATTGCAATGCAATTCCATTAGCCTTTCCATCAACTTTGGCAGTTTATTGTTAAATGTTTACTGTGTCCAAAAATGTCACAATCAGTTTATGACCTTTAAAGCTGGTGTTTCTAGGTATGGTAACATAATTAGGGATTAATGAAATGTGTTATTTCAGGATGAGAACTCAAGCTTCCATGTCCAATGGCAACATACATCTTTAATAGCCTGGTCATAGACCTACTACAGCATTCACCTTTTGTTAAATAAACATAGTTTGGAAATTTACCTGGGAATAAGACCCATTGAACTCATGCTTACTGTTGAATAAGTATTCAGCATATCGACTGCATGCAAGCATTCATTTAATACTAGGAGCCTTTCACCCAACTTTGCTTGGTGATTCTAAGAAATCAAAAGAACAGTACTGTACAGTTTTGAAATCCATTGTTAAAACAGGTGCTGCTTTGAAAGATTCTGGCTGCCATCTTGATTCAAAATGGCGTTCAGTTGTCTCCAGACACAGAGCAAAACAACAGCAACTCTGCTTTGATCTCAGGAACCACCATTCAAAACTTGGTTATGATATCTCAAGAGCTCTCCAAATGTATAGCAAACAGAGAAAACACGTTTTCAAAATATATATAGCAGACTAGAGATTTATATATATTGCTTGAGAATGCTAAGTTTTGAAAGGTTCAGTCGGCCATATTGATTCATAGTGGCATACAATTGTAGCCAAACAAAGACCAAAAAAACCTCTACAGTCTCAGGAACCGTCGTGCAAAATTTAATTACTATCCTGCTTCAGATGAAACCAAATCCAGCAGTTCCAAGTCCACTCACAGAGGCATCTCCTCCCCACAAAAAATGCACAAAAAAGAACTCAGAACTTGGGCTCAGTCCAAATTGGATTGGATTCAAAATATGCAAAGTTATTTGGGAGGAAGTAGCTTAGCCTATTTCTGAGTCAATCCTATGTGAATCGTATATAAACAATGTGCACATGCCAGTAGAATCCTCCAATTGGTGCTGCAGCCCTCCACGTTGAGAGCATGTGCCCCTGAATTTATGTATTTCCTTTCAACACCTTGGCATATTTAGGTATTCTAACATGCACTTGTTTTCATGGAGGGCTTACAAAGTCTTTAAAGGTGCTGAGCACATACTCTAGACTGCACAAGACTTTTTGAGGTGGTGGTGACGAAAGCATGAATGTCACAGGAACTGTTATCAGTTGCAGGTGTAGGTATATTCCAAACTTCTTCTTTTTAAAAATTAAGTTCTTACAGCACATAAAACATTAGTCATGGAAACTTTTTCTGTTCCAGTGTCTTAATCTGTTGGAAAATCTGCCCTTGTTTTAACCTTGTAGCATTTGAGGCTGGTTGGATCTTCAAGGCCTGGTAACATTTCCAATTCCATGTGACTAGAAAGGAACCCACTTTTATGGCTAATCGGAAGCTATTGTCTCACTTTCCTTCAGGCATGGACATCAATTGGTTGTTTGGCTTATCTCTGCTTTGGGTGCTTAATGCTTCTAGGACCCACAGTTAGTAGTTAGAATTCTACTCCTGGCTACAGTAGTTACTATCATTAGTTTTCTGGAGGCAACATAAAGGGTTGGGGTCATATGTGATAGTCTGTGTTTAGACCACTGGATTTAGAGCACTGAGCCTCTTGGGCTTGCCAATCAGAAGGTCGGTGGTTCGAATCGGTGCAATGGGGTGAGCTCCCATTGGCTCTGTCCCAGCTTCTGACAACCTAGTAGTTCGAAAGCATGCCAGTGCGAGTAGATAAATAGGTACTGTTGCAGCAGGAAGGTAAACGGCATTTCTGGGCACTCTGGTTTCCGTCATGGTGTTCCATTGCACCAGAAGCAGTTTAGTCGTGCTGGCCACATGACCTGGAAAGCTGTCTGTGGACAAACACTGGCTTAGTTTACATGGAAATTGTTCGATTTGGTTGTGTACTTTTGTTTTATTTGTTGTTTATGACTACTTTTGTTATGTTTGTAATTATGTAATTTTTTATATGTTGTAAGCTGCCTTGAGCATGGTTTTAATTTTGGGAATCTGGTGTACAAATAAAATTATTGAATGATTGATGTTTCAGAATTGTAGTCTAATATAGCAATATAGCCACATTCATGTTTCTATCTCTCTCCCCCATCACAAATGTGATGCTATATAAAATGTTTCTATAATTCATTTGCCAGATTTTTTTATTCTTTGCAGGTGTGAAAGGCTTTTGCACTTGTAAAAATTATCTGTCACATGATAAGAAAAAGAGAGCATATATTACCTGGGGCTGGTCAAAGAGTTTGTGTAAATATTATTTACACCAACTGTTTCTGGTTAATGGAAATCCATACAATCTTTTAAAATGTTTGGTGCTTCAATTTTACTGGAAGTAAGGCAAGGATAATTGATGCCAAATGCTCTTTTATTGTCTCCCACATGGCAGAATCAAGCTATTCAGTGGATCATTGAAGTGTGCCCAGGCATTGCGCCAGATCATCAGGAAGCAAGGTCATATGCGATGAACACACAGCGCTTGAAACAGGAATAGCATGTATCAGGACTTTGAAAAGGGCTTTCATTCCAGTTTCATCAGATTAAATCAAGAAACTGGATTTTCATTGGGGGGGTGCTGAGCCTCCAAAATATATACAAATCTCTCCATCCTTGCAAAGAGCACAAATGAGATTTATGAATATGCAGCACTAGATAACATGATTACAGGCTGGTATCATTTCAAAGAGCCTCCCAGCTCTTGTGTAAACCAAAGATTATCGCAAGCACCAGCTCAGCTATTTGATTCCCTGTGGAGCACTAATGTCATTTATACATGTCAGATTCCAGGAAGAACCTAGCCATTATAGAAGAAACTGTATCTTTTGCACCTTAACTACATCAACTCTTGTCATATTATTTTCTGGTCAGTAAATCCAGACCGGTAACCTATTATTCAGCTTTCACAAACATCTGCTTTGCAAAGCCAATGTTGAAAGATTGTAAGAAGGAAAAAAATGCAATAGCCTAATCATGGATTTGGGAATAGAACATAAGAACCTGCTGAATCAGGCCAATGGTCCATCTAGTCCATCTTCTTCTCATGGTGGCCAACCAGATGCCACAAGCAGGATTTGAGCACAAGAGCCCCATCTGTGGTTTCCAGCAACTGGTTTTCAGAAGCATTACTGTCTCTGATCATGGAGGCAAAGAATAGCCACCATGGCTAGTAGCATTGGATGGTCCTCTCCTCCATGAAACTCTTTAATCTTCTTTTAAAGCCATCTAGGTTGGTGGCCATCACTGCCTCCTTTGAGGACGCATTCCATAGTTTGACTATGTGCTGCATGAAGATTTAGGTGCTTTCATGCTTCTATGAATACATCAGTTCCACACTGATAATATGAAACTACTTTTGTGGTGTTAAGAGTTTTTTGGGCACTATGTGATGCATTTTCTGAACGACTGGGGATTTAGAATGAGCAGGTAGCATTTTGTTCCACCAATTGCTATTGTTTTCCTTCCACCAAAACACCCACAAAGGAATCTCCCAAGCAAAGTATTTATACTTTTGCCATGGTGTTCCATTTGCAACTCCAATTGCTCCAAAGGTTTTATGAATGGAGTCCATTTATTAAATCACCAAAGCCATTTGTCAGAACCATGTCACTTATAATTGTGACACCTTTCTCAATTCCCCAGGCTTCGGGGAATGGGGACAGTGTACTGGAATGCACTGGGTGGTTGCATCTCAGCCCCCTAACAATTATACTGTGGGGTACAAAAGGTCCCATATTGTCTGCAATGCTCTGTAACATCTTGCTAAAGCCATTGAGAGTAGCTATTAAGGGATTCAGAGTATAGTGTCATCAATATGCTGATGGCACCCAGCTCTACTTCACTGATACATCTAAATCAGGTGTGGCTGTGCAATTCCTGGATCAGTGCCTGATAGCAGTGGAGGGATGGATGAGGGCTAACATTGCATGTTGACAAGATGGATGCTCTGTGATCATTTCCTGATTCCAGGACTTAAGCAGTCTGCTTGTTCTGGGTGCTTCTCTGCATTCCTTCTGAAGGATCGGGTTTATATTGGGGTGGGGTGTTGTTGGAGGACCGGATAGCTGCATTGGCCAAGGGTGCCTATTAGCCTTTGCTTAGTACCTTAAGCTGTTTCTGGACAGGGAGAGTCTGGCCATAGTACCCCCAGGCACTGGTGACCTTGAAACTGGACTACTGTAATGCACTCTGTGTGGAGCTTCCTTTGAAGCTGGTCCAGAAATTTCAGCTGATGCAAAATTCAGTCGCTACGTTGTTGAGTGGTGCAACTTATCACAAGCACGCCACCTCTTTGCTGAAGCCGCTGCACTGACTGCCCATAGGATAAGAGACTGCATGTAGTATCTTATCAAGAGGTCCATTCTGCACAAGACAGGAATCAAGGCTTTCGTGTTGTAGCACCTACCCTTTGGAATTCCCTCCTGTTAAAATATCAGAAGGCAGTGTCTCTGCTCCCTTTTCAGCACCTACTGAAGACCTTCCCCTTGCAGCAAGTTTTCTAAGTAGAGATTTTTCTTAATCTGCATCTGTATTAGAATTGTTTTTAAGGGTTTCAACTGTTTTATTGCTTGTGTGTTTGCCAACCTCGGCTCCTTTGGGAGGAAGGATGGGGTATATATTTAAATAATAATTTTAAAAAGGAATATGAACAAAACAACTTGGGATGCGGTTACCTGAGGGAGCACTTTCCCCCATGCTAAGCTACCCACTCATTCAGATTTCAAAGAAGGCTGCCCTCATTTTTCCATAGCTTGCGGAAATTCATTTTGCAGAAACCAAGGAAAGGGCATTTTCTGTGCAGCAACCAGCCTTTGGAATCATCTCCCCTCTGAAACAAGGCAAGTGCCAAACTTGATGTGTTTTTTGCTCCTTTTAAGGACTTGCCTTTTCACCCAAGCATTTTTGCCAAGCTTTTAGTAATTATTCTGACTTACTGTGGATGTTGCATTTACTGTTTTGAATGTATTATTTTTTTATTTATAATGCATTTATATTGTTGTGAACCAGCCTGGATTATTATTATTATTTCAAAATGATGCTTGTAGAGTTAATGATCTTGTAGAGTTGTTTGCTGAGATGCTTACAATGATTTGAATTGCTTTGAACGCTCTAGAATGCTGCACAAGTGGTCAAGATCATTCTTGACATTTGATTCTACATACAGGCTGCAATCCTATACACACTTACTTGGGAGTAAGTCACAATAAACTCAGGTGGGCTGAGGACAGATGTGCACAGAATTTATTTGTTACTCAAAGAGAGGCAAAATTATTACTTCAAATAATTTTGTGGGTGTGGAGTGTCATTTTCTTCACGACAACACTCTTTCCACAACCCCTAAAGCTAGTGATAATATATTATTGCTTTTAATTTCATTGCAGTTCCTGCTTCCCAGTCACAGGCGTTGTCAAAACTTATCACTTTGCACTAAGGCAGCAGAAAACATTCAAAGCACATCTTGAATCCAATCAGCTTTCGTTGTTGAAAGGTTCTGCACACATGGACACAGGATATTTATACAGGTGCAAATTTTACAAATGTGCTGCTTCCTCACCCAGAAGGAAGCCATTAGGGTTCAGAAGGAGGAGGCCAGACTTACTCTTGCACACATAAGTGGGTTTTTTTTTTAAAAAAAAAAAAAGAGAGAGAGAGAGAGGGAGGACATAATCCAGTCATAGTTGAGCACCTTGAAGATAGTAATTTCAGTGGTAAAGTTAAGTGCATCAATGGGACTTCGCAGTGTTTAACTTTTGCTAGGTGGTGCCTGGCTTCTTTAGGGATAGCTATATAGTATTTTACGACAAAATTATAATCTGTAGCCTAGAAAAGTTGTTTTCTTGCTCTGTAGAATACAAAATAAATTTGGACCTTGTATTAGAACAGATGATGATGATGATGATGTGTGTGTGTGTGTGTGTGTGTGTGTGTGTACACACACACACACACACACTGCTTTTAATAGGAAAAACAGGAATGCTATTTTCTGTCTCATTTCTTACTTCTTTTACAAAAAACGTGGTTTTTGTACTCAGGTATGGCAAAAGCATGGCAAATTATGACTCCAGTAAAGTCAGCGGCTGATGTTCTATGAAGCTGAAGGTGTTGTCTGTTTACCTAACTATTCAATGTGTGCGTTCTTGCTAATAGTCTCTTTGTAGCCCCACCTCCCCCATCCCGATCAAAACATATGTGGGCATTTCATACTTTTGGGATAGACATTCTTAAAACTTTCAGGCAGTCACTGCTTTTCTCAAGGAACACCTTTGTATTCAAGATCTATTTCTGCTTTACATTTTTTTCTGTTTATCTAACCAAGAATGTCTAGATGTTTAAGTAAATAGAATGTTAGGGATTTGTCAGTTCTGGAAAATTAAAAAAAGACTTTATATTTTCAAGCAGGACATTTTGCTATGGAACAAACAGGTCTGGTAGGCCTCTGAAACACTTAAGCCCATTTAAATTTAATTCCATGATGTGAGATTAGCTGCTGCTTACAGCCACTGATCCAGTTATATCCTGCCTTTTTGGTGGTATTTGCATGTGTGTTAAATGCCACAAAAATATAGTGTGTCTATTCTATAAATGCAAAATTATTACATGAAACAGACTTTCAATGTTTATGAATGCATAGACTGGAAAAAAGTTGCTCAGACACTTGATCTAATTTTCAGAAATGAAAATGATGTAATAGTAATATTAGTTGTAAACACATTTTTAAAAATAATAATCATAGAACCATTGCTAGTGAGTGATATTGGTTTGGGGGGAAAAGCAAAACATGTGCAGCATATAGATATGAAGCCATGGATGGTACAAAATCCCCTCCAGGAAGCTTGTGGAGCCAATATCCCAGGAATTCCTTTTGAAGCTAGGAATGTTCAATAATACCCTTTTGTCTGGGGGCTTATAGCTCTAAATATCTCAGATTTAACTTAAGCAAAGAATAAAGATCACCCCTGCTAAAGGAACTCTTTCCATGTGATTTGGAAAGTGATGTCTGTCGTTTTGCCCACTATCCCTCCACAAAGGATGGGTGGAACAATGATGGCAGCCAATATGTCTGAGATATATATATATATATGTCTGAGGTATAATCCCAACAGATTAAAACCAGAATAAAACACCAGATAGTAAAAACTTCCCTAAGCAAAGGTTCTTCTCTCAGATAGTTGCATTCTGCAATAGGGCACAGTTTGAGCGGGCCTCCATGCTACTGGCATAAAGTTCATTTCAGTTCTGCATTTTGCTTTACCAACCCCCATTGATTCTTACCAAGTGAGCAGTGCTGTCGCAATAGTCCCTTTTTACCCTTTAATATGGGTGCATCTGTACAAATGCTTAAGGGCTGTGACATTTGCACTCCACATATGGCCAAATATCCCAATGGAAAAGAGATCACAAGGCTGCAAAGGTCAGTAAGGTGCTTGCCAGTAAATACCTATCCTAGTAACTCGCACTGTTATCCAACTGATTCCCAAATTGCTTTCCTTGACGCTCCCTCCAGTTCAGCCCATGGTAAAAATTCCCACAATTTGGCAGTAATGCAGCAAAGCAGTAACAAGGACTGCAGCCATTCCTCAACAGTGAGGCCAAGTGGGAGGGTCGTGTTGTCTGTACAGCCCAGGACCTCCATACACCCTGCCCAGGCTTGCACTCACTGCATTGCTGCTATTGCAGTGGCTAGTAGTGATGTATGGAAGTGAGAGCTGGACCATAAAGAAGGCTGATCGCCGAAGAATTGATGCTTTTGAATTATGGTGCTGGAGGAGACTCTTGAGAGTCCCATGGACTGCAAGAAGATCAAACACATCCATTCTGGAGGAAATCAGCCCTGAGTGCTCACTGGAAGGACAGATCGTGAAGCTGAGGCTCCAATACTTTGGCCACCTCATGAGAAGAGAAGACTCCCTGGAAAAGACCCTGATGTTGGGAAAGGAGAAGGGGACGACAGAGGACGAGATGGTTGGATAGTGTTCTCGAAGCTACCAGCATGAGTTTGACTAAACTGTGGGAGGCAGTGGAAGACAGGAGTGCCTGGCATGATCTGGTCCATGGGGTCATGAAGAGTCGGACACGACTAAATGACTAAACAACAACAACAACAAAGACGTCACCCCCAGAAGTGCACTCCATTGCCACTCAAGGCCGATGGATGCCAGCAGCAACAGACACCCATTTTAATTTTTCATACTTAACTCCTGCCATTCAATTCAGCTAAAGAATTCCCATTTCAGTTACTGTTTTCATGCTCTTCTGTTTATTTTACCGATAGCCTACATTCTATTAATTGACACCTTGCGTACCCGGCGCCCCTTATACGAGTGATTCCATGAACTTGACCCAGTTATTCAGGAGTTCCAGAGGATTAGCAACATTTGCGTTACATTCCTTTGAACTTCCTTTGAATAAAGGATGGGCTGCTAAACAGGAGTTAGTATTCTAGTAAAAGTAATGAAAAAGGTGGGCCAGGGATCTGCAAAAGTCATGTGAAACCAGATGGCAGCCTTCTGTTACAACAGGGAATTGCTGATGATAATGCCCAGGGCTCGGATCACTTTGGTATGCATTCATCTTGATTGTCTTATTCATTTCCAGTTGCTAAAGTGGCTTCGAATTCAATTATTGTTACCTCATTCTGACAGATCACAGAATAAAGCAGTTATGGTATTCTTCTGTATCTGCTTCTAAAACACACAGGAAGAGTCTGCATTTGAGTAACCATCTGATGGAATCATAGAATTGTATAGTTGGAAGAAACACCAAACTACAACTAATCCAGAATGCAGCAGCTAGACAGGTGACTGGGAGTGGCCGCCGGGACCACATAACACTGGTCCTGAAAGACCTGTACCAGTATGTTTCCGAGCACAATTAAAAGTATTGGTGCTGACCTTTAAAGCCCTTAATGGGCTCGGCCCAGTAACCTGAAGGAGCGTCTCCACCCCCATCGTTCAGCCCGGACACTGAGGTTCAGCTCCAAGGGCCTTCTGGGGATTTTCTTCCTGCGAGAAGTGAGGTTACAGGGAACCAGGCAGAGGGCCTTCTCAGTAGTTGCGCCCACCCTGTGGAACACCCAACCTTCAGATGTCAAGGAAATAAACAACTATCTATCTGACATTTAGTAGATATCTGAAGGCAGCCCTGTTTAGGGAAGTTTTTAATATTTGATGTTTTATTGTGCTTTTAATATTATGCTGGGAGCCACCCAAAGTGGCTGAGGAAACCCAACCAGATGGGCAGGGTATAAATAATAAGTGATTATGATTATGATTATACAAAGGTCATCTAAAGCACCCCACCTCCAAAGCTCTTGGACCTGACATGGTATGCCTGGGACAAAAAGGTGAATTATTCATTTCTAACAACAATTAGTTTGACAAATATGTGTTTGAGAAATATGAGATCTCTTCCACTACTCTAAACAAATACAAATGACATTCAAGATTCATGCTGTATTTTATGAGCCTACTGAATCAAAGAGAAGTATGGCCAAATTGCTTTGCACTATAAATGCACATTTTTTTTAAAAAAAAGTATGCATAAATTGTGTGTTAACACAGAACACTTGAGTCTCAAAAGGCTGTTTTTTTCCTGCTGTTTCACAACATGATGGGCACTTGCAGACCAGCAAGTGCTGAGGTTTCATAACATGCAAATTATTGTCTGAATTGCATTTCAATCCAACAAGATTTTTTATTTTTAAAAAAATACAAAAAAGAACCCCATTCACATACATTGTTCAAAGAGCCGCTGAGCGCGTAGCTCATGTGAATTCTCATGAGCAAATAACACATCCAGTTCAGATAACGAACACAAAAAGATCCCTGCTGGATCACATCCACTGCACCCATCCAGTCCAGTGTCGTGTTTTCTGCAGTGGCCAATGAGATGCTTCTGAGAAGCCCACAGGCTCTTAATCCTTACTGTGGTTGCTCTCAGAAGCTGCTATCCATAGATATACTGCCTGTGAAACCTGGCCTAGTCACTGCATACCATTAAAAAGGGCCCTTGGAATGGACTGTTCAGCAGTTAGCATGACAAGCACAGTTAATTCAGTGGTATGTTTTTCACTGTCGCTGCCCTCTAATATGGTACAGTTGGAAATCAATTAAGCAAGGCAGCTATTCGCCACTAACATGCCAACGGATAGATTTTCCTCGGATACAGGAGATCCAGATTGCATCTCAAGAGGCACATTCATTACTGTCACTTGTTTGTCAGCAGTCTCCTATGATAAATGGGCAAGATCCTCCACATTTGGATACATCTTACATCACACACAGCCCTGTTTCTTCCATCTGTTTTCATTGGTGCTGCAGACCAAACTGTTCCACTTCGTGTACCTTGTCAGGCGGCGGCGGGGGCTTTATTAACATGCTTCTGCATGAGCTCCAGTTAGAACAATACCGAAACCTTTCAGACTACCTAAGCGTGATGAAAATGAAGATGTAAAAAGAAGCAGCTGAAAGGATGATTGAGTGGAAATGCAATATGAGACACACAAGGAGGTAAGTGAAGTGAAGTGTGATGCAGTTACGGAAAAGACCCTTTGCTCTTATGACTCATCCATTGAGAAAGTCTGTCACACTGTCTTTCTGCACAGTGACCACATGCTTCGTCCTCAGTGGGCCAGGCAGTGAAAAGAGATCAAGGAAGCACTGGGAAACTCTAGGATTTTGACCTTCTGCAAGGCATTTTGAAGAACATGAATTTACTACAATTATGCCTAAATCATTGAGAAATGTGGAACATGAGCAGCATGCCCATTTCCTATCATATTTGAGGATAGGCTGTAAACTGGGCAAAGGCCTTTGATAACCGCCAAGCCACTACACTCCCTGCTGGCTACCACATCCTGGTTCCAAATGCCACCACGATTCATCTGCTGCTTGGTTTGACTTCACATTTTGCAGCCTGAGACAAAGGACAAGACCATGGTCCCCGTCAGTATCACGTACAGAGGTGGACTGGACAGGCAGCAAGTCTTAGTTCAATGCTGGTGATGGGATAGCATCCTCCAGCACACCCGAAGCAGCAAGGCCAGATTAGGTGGCCCAAAAGAGGCCATGTGGCGGAATAGCCAGCTGTACCTGAATTATCAGTCTTTTGAAACAATTGCCTCACTTTTATAAGGCAGGCCCTGCGTGGCTATTGTGCAGTTTTACACACTGCAGTGCTGGACAACAGGAAGCACATTATTCCAGGCACAATCTCAACCATCAATAGGATGACACAGTTCTGGAAGCCTGGTTTATATTTTTCTGTAGTCAAGATTGAGAGAGCCTTCCAATGAACCATGTAGAAAATAGCAAGACAGAACAAAGTGTTCTATCAGGAATATACTACATCATCAAAACAATCACAGACTTATTTTCAGCAAACACTTCTTGAATGATGAATTGGTAAGAGAACATTTTCTAATTAGGAAAATGAAGAATGATTTAAGTACTTTTGTAAATCATTCCTCCCCCCCCCCCCCAGATGGGTACCCTAAAAGATTCAGCCTCAGATATAAAATGCATTCATGAGGGGCAAGGGATCTATTCTTATGTATGTAAAAAAAAAGCCAAGGCAATGTAATATGTATATATTTTCTAACTTCTTGAATGGAGCTTGAGCTGTGCTTATCAGTTTAGTCACAAAATCAACAACAGCTGTGGATTCACCTACAGCAAATCAGAAAGAGAATACATAAACCCAAGGAGCCATCTGTGATGCATTTTTTTTTTGCTTCAGGGGGAAAGTATATTTTTGTGGTTCTGGTTTTTCTCAAAATGTTATCAAGGAGGGATAGTGGGTGGAGAAAGATCAGCCAAGGCCAGCTGCATTATCTAGCTTTGCTTTTTTCAATAAGCAAAGTCTGTTACCACAACCATTTGGAGCAAACACAGGAGCTGCACAAGTCCAGCCTGGCCCTGTTCTGAATTGGTTTTGGGAAGACATGTCTGACTACAGAGGGTCCTCCTTCTTTTTCACAGAAAGCTTTTGAACCACGACAGCCAATTTGATGGAGAACAAAATGGCGTCCTTGTAGTCCTAAAGGTAGACTTAATATATCCTCTCCTGCTTTAATGAGCACCTAGTTCAAAACAAACAAAACCAAGGAAGTAAATACATATTGCAGGCCTTGACTTGAGTGTCCATGGAAAAGACTAAAAATAACAATGAAAGCTATTACACGAACTCACATATAAAAACAAAGGAGTTTAAAATGCATTATCAGGCCTTGTTGAATCATCTCCATTTCCAGAAAGAGGAAAAAGAAGAGGAATGTGAACTCTCATTTTTTCATTGCTGTGCAGTGCAGGTGAGGTGCTGCTTCAAACACATCTTTGCCTTGGTCTCTCAGCTAACTTTCACACCTCAGGCCACCACAAGCTGGTTTTGCTTGACCCTTGACTCGGGCTTCACAATGAAATTCAGAAGGTCCTTTGAGGGCAGTGTGCTTTCAAACTGCTGCCATATCCTGACTGAGTTGGTGTAGTAGATCCCTTTTTTAATTTCTTGCAGAGGAGGAGAATAATGTTGCTAGCCTCTGGTAGTTGTGGCATTCACTAACATGAATCAGTTTTAAAGGAAAGTGAGAAGAATGATCACAAGACCCAGTTTCCCTGCGGAGCTCTCCACTGGCCATTAAGCTCCAAGATATAAAAGGGCAGGAATTTTCATCACATTCCTTCCCACCACTGAAGGAGTTATTGACAGGAGAAAGAGTGCCTACACTGCACTCCTCCTTGGTTCCTCTTTCTAAAAACAGTCCATTTTAGAGCCAGCTACCTGTCAAATCTCCAGCCAGCCTCACTTAGATTCGCTTTTACTGAGCTGCATTTTCAAGCTATGCCTTTCGCCGTCTTAGATGGACGATATAACAGGGTACCATACAAAGACAGACTCTGTGTATGTGGGCAACTGCAAGCGGAAGACATCTTGCACTATTTGCTATATTGCCCACTATACATTGGACCCAGGAGGCAATTTCTCACCTGACCATCCGTACAGGAAATATGTCTCTCCCCGGCAGAGAAGGCCCTATGGCTTCTTAGTGATGTAAATGCTTCAGTGACTCATAAAGTCACGCTTTTTGCTTTGGCAGCCAAAAAGATCAGAAAGAAAACCCTGGACATATAGCAGTGAACTGCAAGGGAGACACAGAGATCTAAACAGAGACCATTATTTGTGGCACTACACCCCTTTTGCTTGTATTTATTTTTGATTCAGATTTGTCATGGCCAATGGCTAGTTCAATAAAGTTATTTCGATTGGATTAGATTGATTGGGGGAATCCAGGTTCAGTACAAGTGGTTGGAGAACAACCTGACCATGCATTCAGAGATATTAAAAGGGCAACACTCGTTGGACTATGCATGGTTCTGAACCCAAAGAAAGGTTCCAGGTTCAGTCCCTGGAAATCTTGCTGAAACCATGGAGAGGTGGCTAATACTGAGCTAAATGGGACAATGGTTTGACTTGGAATATTGGCAAATTCCTATGTTAAGATACAGAAGGACTGCCAGAACAAGATGATTACTGGACATGAAAGATGATCCATTCCACAAAATCCCTGCTTCATATGTATATTGATATTATGATCACTAATGGATTGAGGCTTCTTTATTCTCATATGTTATATTTACAATTTGTGGCATGCATGTGACACAGAAAACAAAGGTAAAAACTCCCAACCCTGACACCTGAATGTATCACTCCACTTATGGTTACTTTACTGCAACTTTTAAATTATTCTGTTCCCAAACAGATATATTTCAGGCTGCAATGTTTGTCTGTTCAGTTTATTGGAAAAATAGAACTGAGAGAGTTAAAAGTGATCAAGGTCCACAGTAACCTGTTAATCCTGACAGAATGCTGCTACAGTACCTGCTTCAAATTTTCCTCCAGTTGTGTTTGAACAGCTGTTTAAACTGGAAATGAGATTGTGGATTTGAAAACACACAGCCTCTTTCCTCAGAGAAGAAAAACAATCCCATTATTCAAGAACCTTCTTTGAGGAAAGTCCACAGTCTCTGCCTACTGATTTTTGATCTTTGGATTTTTGCAAATAGTGCAGACATATTTCCACTGTTCGGAATCCAAAGGGAATTTATACCTCCCTTTCTCTCAGTATATAACTATAGTGTGGTATCCAATGTTAGTCAGACTCAGAGCAAACCCTGTGAAATCAATGGACTTAAATTACCTGTCTGTCAATTTCATTGGGGCTCCTTCCAGTAGCACCTTAAAGACCAACTAAGTTAGTTATTGGTATGAGCTTTCGTGTGGTGCTAATGGAAGGAATCTTTTTATTTTGTTTTGACTATGGCAGACCAACACGGCTACCTATCTGTAATTGGGGCTCCTGTATGACTAACTTGGAATATCACCCACAGATATGTCAATGTCACATGAACAAACTGAGCACCGTTTATTTAGTTAGTTCTTTCCACAGTGGACTCGTTTCTTAATTTTATTCAGTTTTTTCCTGAATGAACACTTTCCCTTTTGTACCACTCGAGTACTTGCGGGCAGCACGTAAGAAATACAGCACTCCAAGCTGTAGCAGGGCCCTGCCACATAATAAAATACAGTTTTCTTTGAATAAAAATGTGAAGCCTCTGCACTTAAGCATTCACTGGTTTGTCTTATGAAGCAAGGCATTCTCTCACACAGTGCTGCTCTTTCCAACACCCATTTGACAGTTGTGATGCTTGCTTGGTGGCACCTACTCAAGTCTCTTCAGCATCAGGAAACAGTTTTATTTTCCCAGGCCCTAACTCAGTGGCAGAACCCATCCTTTTGCACACAGAAGAACTCAGGTTCATCTTCATGTAGGGCTGGGGAAAGAACCCTGTTGCAAATCCTGCTGAGATTCTCCCAGCCAGTGCAGATAAAACCTGCATTAGATGGGCCAATAGTCTGTGACTTCTATAAGGCACCTTCCTAAATGTTGGCTGGGGTGAGTTTTTATCTTGTGGTTTTAGCTTATCTGTTTCAAATCTTGCTGTTTCTAATCCTACTATTTACTGCTTTTGATTTTATGTTACTAATTGCTTTATCATGTGTTGTTGGCTGCCCTGAAAGCAATTCTTACTGGCAGGATATTTTTTAAAAGAAAAGAAATGAATGAAAGAATGCATAAAATATCATGTTACCAATTATCCCATTAACTGTGCTGGACCAATGCTCTTGTAAAGGAATCAATTAAAGTGGGAAGTTATCCCGTTGCTGCTACAAAATTGTTATATGACAAGCCTTCATGTACCCAAGAGATTATATTCAGTGTTAATTTTGTAAAGAAGCTGTAGTTGTGTTTAAAATTATGAAAGATTTGGAGTACAAAAGTACGCAGTCTCCCATGGATGCAGTCCTATGAAGGAAGGATTCTCATCAGCACATCTGCCCACACTGACAGGTGCTGCTTTCGGGCATTGATGGTGTGATCATGGCACATTTTTCAGCTGACTTGTTTGCACGAAACATTGCAGAGGCACAGTGACTGTAAACATGATCACAGCTGGTGATGTACTTCTTCCTCGATCACGGTTATAACCACAGAGCTACTTAAAGCGTTTTGGAGAACTGGTCCTCAAAGGGACAAAAGAAACAGTGTGTCCTATGTTCCATAGATATGCCCCCCTTTAAAAATGCTTCATTTCAGTTCAGGCAAACCTAGTCTTTTGCCTGGCTTCTTTCAGCTGCAGTCTCTGGTGTGGCCTCAGAACTTCACACACTATAAATCTCTTTGAAAGGAAATATGCATCAAAGCAGTTCACTCAGTTGTCTCTCCATGTTAGCCATTTCCCAAAACATTAAATGCATCCAGGTTTTCACTTTGCCTCCTTCCTCTCCCCCATACTGTTGGTGCCTTGCTGATCTCAGGGTAGCTAATCTCATGCCAGAGCCAGATCACGAGGCACAGGAATGTAGTCTCACCTCCTTCAGATAGAATCTGTGGTGGGAACTGGGAGTATCTGGGCTTCTCTCTATCTCTGTCATTCTAGGTGGCTGTTCCCTTCCTGTGTTCTTTTGTCGCTGAAGGGTGATGATAAGAGTTCATGTCATGCAAAGTCTCTGAGCTCAGTTTTTTTGTAACCCGAGACATAACCAAGGGTTAACCATCACCTCAATTGCCTGAAAGATGAATGTCACATGAGCAGAACTAACAAGAAACAGGGAAAGTGACACTTAATGTGTCACTTAACACTCAATACTGCATTAACTACTGAGTTGTAAGACGGTGGGGGAGGAGGAGGGAAAAGTGCCCTTGTTTGCTTCTCCTACATTTGAAATTAAAAGACCAAGTGAAAAAAGGGCATTTTGATTTGCAATAAATTCTAATTCATGAAGGTGACCTTCTCATGGCAGAGAGCGGGAAAAACTTTGACTATGCCAAAGGCATCCTTGCCTTAAGCCACATCTGGGAGCATACCTTCGACCTCCAGCATTATTTAATGAAATAGAGAGGACAATAAAGAACATCAAACCAGACTCTGCCACAAATTCAATGATAACAGGTTAGAACTTAATGAAAGAAGCCCGGCCACCACCTAAGCCAAAGTGTGTAAGTTGTCCTAGGAGTACTTGCAGGGTTGTTAATTTATGGTAAACCAGAATTTCCCTTTGGAATTGGCCATCTCTAGGGTATTAGAAAGGTTCCTCCTGAATGCTGCCTCTATGGAGGAGTGGCCAGCCTTAGAATAATCAGTGCAGGGGTAGTCAAAGGGTAGTGGTGTCCAGCTCCAGCCAACATGGCCAATGGTCATGGATGATAGGAGTTATAGTCCACAATTGCTAGAGAGCAACAAATTGACTACCATTGGTTTAGTGAAAAATGATCAAAGAAAACTCCACTGAAGGACTTTGTGTTCTTTTTCTTTCAGAGTCTATGAGTTGTACTACCTCCAGTATCAAGAGGCTGCATGCCTCTGAGCACCAGTCAGAAGATTGCTATGGTCCTCATGTCCTGCTGGTGGTCTTACCACCAGCAAACGGTGGACCATTATGAGAACGTGATGCTGAACTAAATGGGCATAGCATCTGTCAGGGGCTCAGGAGCAGAGGCACAGGGAAGAGAGGAGATGGAGAGTGAAGGGGAAGAATCCGAGGGGAGCGTAGGAGAAGAGGACAGTGGACCGAGGGATTCCATGAGCCTCTCCAGCAAATCGGAAGATTCACAGAAGGGGGCGCCAGTGGCCAGGGGTAGGGGGTTCCCAAGGGGAACGCCCCAGGAGCAAGGGGGCAGCAGGGACTCCCAGAGCAGTAGTTGGAAATCAGGACCAGCTTCCCCACCAGAGCAGAGTGGGGGGGAAGAGTCCCAAGTATCGGGGCCATTGCATTCCCCACCAGGGAGAGAAGATGAGGCAGGGCTGACCACGCCTCCATCAGAAAGTCGGACAACGGAGGGGAGGTCAGATCCGGCCAGTATCCCGGAACAGTATCCCGGAAGAGGGAAGCAGTGACCGAAGTAGTGTAACGGTTAGGAGAAAGGTCACTGGGTTGGCGCGAGAGGCAAGTTCAAATGTACAGGAGCGCGGGACAGCAGAGAATGAGGATTGGGAACCGGGTCCTAAAGCCCGCAGGAGGCAGGGGGAGGAGCTAAGCGACTCAGCGTCGGAAGAGTCCAGAAAGGGCAATGCCCCAGCGGGCAGGAGGACCCAGAAGAGGAGAGAGCAGCGGAAAAGGTGGAGCAGGGCTAGGATCTTAAACTGGTGTCAGAGGGGAGGAGACTCAGATGGGACTTCGCCGATCTAGGGTTTAAGATGTAGGGCTGCGCGCTGCGGCTTTGAAATGGAAATTGAACTTCAATAAAGACTTTTGTACATTACGACAGCCTAGCGTTGGTCCTCTGTGAGCTGGGACCTAGAGGCAGCTCTGACAGCATCTTTCTTATATTCCTAAATAAATTACACTTTTAATTAGTGATGCATCCCCTTTGTGGAATGTCAGGATTGTGTGTATGTGTTTGTTTCTTGTGATTTTTATTTCCACGTTTACAACACACACACGTTTTACTGTAAGAGCGACTTATGCAGTATACAATATCCAATCTCTTCCTTTCTCTGGCTTTCTGTCTGGATACTCCATTTGGTTGTGTTCATTGTACAGCCGCAGAACTGATACTTCAGGCTTCACAGAGCTCCATGGCTTTGCACTAGCAAAACTGATTGGACTATTCTTGACACAGCCATATGCTTGAGTGAGTGATAACTGCTAAATACAAATGACATGATTCAATAAAGTCAGTTACTACAAGCCTTTTAAACTAGAAATGCCATGTGTGCCTGTCAGTGCAATTGACAGCTGAAAGTTCGTTTATGAAGATCTCAAACTAGACTTGACAGAACAATGAATCTCAAATTACATCTACACAGAAGCAGCAACTTGTAAAATATGTCTGACCTACCTTACAGTAGTCTATATCACTTACAGAAGGGACACAAAAAATACCTCCTGATTGTGTCTGTGACAGCTCAAAAATCTTTTGTAGCCTATTTGTTGGTGCACAAGCAGCAAACTTCAAAGAGGATGCTGTAGTCTAGACAAAACTGTTGAAAGAATATCAACCTAGAACCAAATTTATTTAAAAACTTTTGTTTCCTACAAAGATGACACCTTGGTGCATTATTTGCTTCCTTGAACATTAACTGGCTTATCCAAGTAAGAGAATTTACAGGCTTTCCATTAATAATTATGACAAACTACTTGCTGAAAAAGTAATGTAGTTAGCAAATTATTCATAACCCAGTCTTGGTCTTTATAATAATAATATATAAAAAAAGAATATGAATGACAGATTCATTGCACAAGCCTAACTCTAAACTCTGCAGAATTCCATGGGGTAAAAATTCTTCCTAGCAATTTAATTACATGTTCCTTGACTTAATCAGATGTTGAATACCATTCTGAGATTTTGTTTCCTCTGGCACTGGCATTTACAAATATTGCATTAGTGCTAACGTAGCATTTCAACAAAAATTACTCACATTGCTTGCTTTTGATTTGCCTTCCACAATAGCAACCCAAAGTAATAAACCATGCTGAAGCGGTTGAGACAGCATGTCCCCAGATCTCATTCTCCACAGCACGGTGGCACTTGAAAAATATTCTAGTATTTCAATATCAGTTCTGAATTTAATCAAAACATGTATAAACCAGAATAAACTTTGCTTGCAAGAGCCATGCTGGTTAACAGAATTGAAGTCAATTTACCAGGTTAATAAAAATCTAGCCACTATTATAATATTACTAAAGCGTAATAAAGTGCTGCACAGACTTAGCAATCTCTCAGTTACCAGTACAGGGTACTTACTTTATTATCCTAGGGTGACATTTGCTGAGGTTCCCATGCTTTCTATGGAACCCAATCATGTGTAATTATGAGGTGGATTAAGGTAATTCAAAGCACCATCCTCAATATGTAAAATTTCCGACTAGACTGTGATAATGTCTGAGGCATGAAATACAGTGAGTTTATACTATTATTTCAGAGAACTCACTGATTGTTTCCTTAGAGAAAGCAACTGTTTCCCCATATCCTGGCAACAAAACATTTACAGCCTGTGCAGTGCAAAGCTAAGCATGTCTACTGGAACAGCAGACTGGAATTTACACCCAGTAAGTGTGCTTTGGATTGCAGTTTTAGTTAACTATCTACTTCACCACATGATAGAGCATTTAAAAAGAACTCTTACCTATAACAGAATGGCGATGGCTTTGGGAGACAATTTGCCTTTCTAAAATGGTCTTATAAATCCACCCACATTATGTCAACTTATGTTGATATTCTAGCCTCATGTAATTTAGGGTACCCTTTTTCTTTTTTGTCTGAACAGAAATACAAGACACCATGAAAAAAGTGATTATGTGAACACATTAGAGTTTTGTGTGTGTGTCTTGTGTTCACTAATCAGGTGAGAAGTCTGGAGTTTATACTCCTACAAAGGAAACACTAGACACTCTTTCGTGCAAGCCAAAATTAGCTGTCAGTTTCTCCATGGACATTTTCCATGTGTACTTTGAGGTAGTCGTTTCTTGTAAACTTTTTGTGGCATAGCTGGCATTCCGCCATGGGGCGATTGGGATTGTGAGTCAGTTTGTGCCGGATCAGCATTTTCTTCAGGCTGAACGACAAGTCACAAACCTAAAGCAATGATAAAAAGACAAAAAGGAAACCAGTGGATTGTTGATGATTCAGAAGAATATTTCATAAATAGAAATTTGGGCACCCAACATTATGCACAACCCAGATTAAGCAATAGGGTAACATTATCCACCATTTCTGAACCAGGGATATGCTGCTAACCTTATTAATCTTTTATCTAATCATATCAGAAGGCTTTAGTTGTATCTCTGGATTGCACCACTGTAGAGCTGCCTCCTTTTTTCCCTGGAGAACACAGCAAGGCTGTGTGGCTTTATGAGATCACACAATTTGGATATAAAGAAGGTAACCACTCCTTCACTCTTTTGCTTCTCATCCTCTCTAACGTTAAGCAAGTGACTATCTCTCATCCTCAGCTAGTGAGAAAACTAGTACAGCAATGCATGGAGGAAAAAACATCACTCCACAAGCTAGTAACCAGGGGTGGACCAGTAGCAACCTCAGAATAAGACCAACCCAATTGTCTCTACTGTCTCTACTGAAACAATTAAGAACCTGGCAAGTTGCTAATCTGTGCTCACTAAGAGAAGTATGAAGAACAGGAAGTGGAAGTCACTTCCACTACACTTGACAACATTTGAACTGGCCCTGAAGTTGTCCTTTGAAAAGTATTTGATCTTCAGCATGAGCAGATGGTCATATTTACCTCCATGCTGCTGATTTCTGTATCTCAAACCTCTGATAAAGAAAGAGAACAGGGCTAAGCTGTTATTTTTCTGGACAGTTAGTAGCAATATCTGTACTTCCTGCTCCCTCCCAAAGTAATTTTCTGGTCTAAGGGTTTAATTTAACAATAATATAACTACTTGTGCTTATAAACTGCATGAGAAGTAAAACTCAGGTGAGGCTGATGTTTGAACAGTGTCTCCCTAATAGGGAGTTAAGCAGTGTTCTATCTTCCCAAGGATATCTGGTATTATTCATTGTGCAAGCAAAAACAATACAATGACATACTGAATGAGAAAACATACAACGCATCCTGACTGCTGAGTCTTTCTCTGTAAGACCAATGATTAATGAACTGCTTTCCATAACCCTTTGGAAACAGTACCAGTATACTTCTGTCAAGGTATAAGAATGCTGAATCAGCATTATTTACAGGTATAATTTTAAGGACTGCCATATAAACACTGGAAGAAAAGAGTATTTGCCCTAAAAGGAATTTGTCTCAGAAACTGTTATTCTTTCCTCACTATGTTCAATGACAGGCACTGTCCAATGGTCAGTTCTGCTCCAAACGAGCCTATTTTAGTAGATTACAAGTTTGAATATAGAGGCTTAATGCATTCCTAGTTATCAGAAGACCTAAGGATAAGTGCAATGCAATCAGATGATCATTACCCACATCTAGGAAAAGCAGTTGTGTGCAACCTCTACAGTGCACCATTAAATTAGACAACCACAGACTCAAGTATTCCCTGTGACCAGACTGGAATTTTCAAAATGGCTAGGGCTGTCTCTCATTAATAGGTGTCAAGGGCTGGGGAAGAAGAAGCAATGAGACAAATCCTCTATCTCCTAATGCTTAACACACTACTGCAAAGGGCCGGAGAAGGCAAGACACTATTGCAGCTCCGTACTGTAATTACTCCTTCTGCCGTGCAAATGGCAGTAGCCATATTAGTCTTTTGCAGCAAACAAAACTTAAGACTTTCAGGTAAATTCATACTTTCAGCTATGAATTTGGTACAGCTTGGAACAAACTAGTTTTAATGACGGCAAGGAGATGGAGGATCCAGTGCACTATGAATTGTCTCTATGGAAATGAGGGCGATCACCATAGAACCATGGAATTGGGACCCAATGGTCACCCAGTCCAGTTGCTTGCAATGGGTGTGGAGCTTGTGGCTCTCCAGGTGTTGCTGGACTACAGCTCCCATCATCTGTGATCCTTCGCCTTAACAGCTAATGGCAGTTAGAGGCCAACAATATCTGGAGGGACAGATGTTCCCAACCCTGATTTATAGCATGCAGTAGACTTTATGGTCCCATACCCTTTAGCAAAATCAGTTCCTATTTTTTTATATATATTGGATCCTATTTTTGCCTTTTGGTGGCGTCTTGTGCAAATGTTTGTAGTGTGATATAACGTAATTCTCTTAAGTGTGCATGTGGGATGTTTGTGTGGATGCAGCTTGCCATTAATGTTCAGGCATGTAAATAGATGTGCATGAACGCTAAGGCAGCGTGCAGCCGAACATTTTGCAGACTGCAGCAGCTGCACTGTATTTTGAACTGCTGATAAAGATATAATTAAAACAAAACACAAGTTAAGCAAAAGAACAGGCGCTGTCTTGGCTTCTAAATCAGTGAAGGGCAGGCAATTTCAGAGTAAACAAATACAGGTGGGTGACTAGAGCCTTCAGCAATGTGTGATAATAGGCTCAGGCAGTGATCCTTACTATGGAGTACACAGGAAATGACATGTCCCTATTTTCACCTGGGACATGTTGAAGGGCCTGCAATCTCTGCCTTCCCTGTGTTATTATAACATGGTCAAATGGAATCATGTGGACCACTGGACCACACTGATTAAATACTGACTGTGACTTTTGCACACTTAGATGGCAAGTATAAAATGCCTCTTTTACCAAAATCATGAAACCTCTAACAGATGTAGATGCTACAAATAAACATTTAACCCAGTAAGTACTACCGATGACCACATTTGCATGAATGTATATGTTTATGCAGCATCATAGACACATCGTTCATCTTCCTGGAAATAAATTCTAGGAATATCATCTTCAGCAGATGTGCTGCGTCAAATTCTGCTACCAGTAAGTAGTTCTTAATGAGTCTCAATCATACAAGTGATGACAGTTTAACAATGGCACATTATCTTTGCAAAATGAGAAGAATAAACTGCTTACAGATGCACACTTAATACCTATCCCTCACTGAGCAGTAAATTCTTCTTGATATGCTATAACTGTAACATTTCAAAAGCCTGCAAATAAATAAAGAAGTGTGCACTGCCAAGGTTAAAACAAAACAAAGAAACAGTACAAAGAGTTTGCAAAGTGATAGCTGCAATGCATGGAGAAAATTATAAGATGGGTTGCCTCAAAGAGGAAAGGTGAGTCATGCAAAATACAACTTTTCTGTGACATTCTGAAAAGCTGAAGTTTGAAAGCAGTTTTTTTATTAGCTGAGATGCTGTTCTAGATTCTAGAATCTAGCATCAAAAGCTGAAAGAAAAGGCTTTTGAAACATGCTGAGAAAGAATTTAATGTAGCTAATTTAATGTTAAATGTGTTTAAATGCCTAGTGTGAGAATTTAAATGGGCAGTTTAAGTATATGTATGCTAAATGCTGGACAGAACAAGGAAGCATCTCAGTATGAGAAATGTACACTTAGAGTTGAATTGCACATTCAGAAATATCACATGGCGTAGTCTTTCCTTGCACTGTACCAGTTCAGACAGCAAGCTGAGAATCAGATGTTTGAATGATCATCCTCCCTATGCAAAAACCTTTTGTGAAGGTAAAGGGTTCCAGCCTTCTGCCGGGTGTGTCAGCTTCCCCCAGTTTTGAAATATGTCATACTTAGAAGTGGCTCATTGGCTGGAGCAGAGACGCCATACTACATTCCCGGTAGATAGGCTGCTATTGCTTCTCAGGAAGGAGGGGGCAAGGCAGCAGGGTAAATGCAACAGCAAAATCAAAGTTTAACCTCCTTACTGTCTCTTCTCTCTAAGTAAGCAACCCACCTGCCAGGAAGCTAGTGCAATGGCTCTGCCTAGGGCTGGCCCAAGACATTTTGTCGCCTGAAGCAAACAGTTCCCCATGTCCACCAGGCAAGAAGAGTTAAGTGTAGATCTACATCAGGGGGTGGGATAAAGATCTACATTAGACACAAGGGTGGAGGAAGACCAGCAGGGCCTCCTACTCCCCAAGAGGCCACTGTAGAGGTGGCATTGGGGTTGAGGGATGCCAAGGAGACGGCAGATCCAGTCTCCAATGAGCATGTCACAGCTGGCAATGCATTCCTTGGAGGCTGGATCTGCTGCCCCTATGGATCTTGCTGCCTGAAATTGTTGCTTCACCTTGCTTTGTGGGTGGGCCAGCCCTGTCTCCCTATAGCATGGAAACTGGAAGAAGAAGAAGAAGAAGAAGAAGAAGAAGAAGAAGAAGAAGAAGAAGAAGAAGAAGAGGAGGAGGAGGAGTAGTAGTTTGGACTTGATATCCCACCTTTCACTCCCCTTAAGGAGTCTCAAAATGGCTAACAATCTCCTTTCCTTTCCTCCCCCACAACAAATACTCTGTGAGGTGAGTGAGGCTGAGAGACTTCAAAGAAGTGTGACCAGCTCAAGGTCACTCAGCAGCTGCATGTGGAGGAGCGGAGACGCGAACCCGGTTCACCAGATTACGAGCCCACCACTCTTAACCACTACTCCATGCTGGCTCTACACCATGTTGGAAGGGTAAGAGGAGCAGGATTTTTTTTTTAATGCCCTATGGAGTCTTCTGTCCAAGAAGCATGTTTAAAAATGTGGTGGAAGGAGGATACAGAGGCACCTCAATGGAGAGATGAAACGCACATACACAATGTGGTGATGTCACCGAAAACAGCAACCCTGGGTGAATTTTACTGAAATACCTAACACTGACTAATACCTAGAATTACCTCATAGATTGCTGCTATCGTATCTACATGCCCCATAGGACATTCTTGGCAGCTATGCCAAGATGTGGAAATGTTCCATGTGTGGCAGTAATAGATTATCCTGCCTCTAAGGCATGTTGTATGCTACAGCAGCTGGTGCAAGCAGAAAATTCATCATGGGGAAGCCTTTTTCAGTGGCATCCCTGTGGGCAGTGCAAGGTCTGTTATATTACCAAAGGGGCTGGTGCACATTTTGATTCTTAAAGCACTATAAATGCAGCCTATGCATGTTGAGTCCTTTAAGAATCAAATATTTTCAAGCAAAAAGCTAGTATTTGCTCAGTCCTACACACAACCTTTATTTGAACAAACCTATTTTTTATACCAGTTTTTTTTAAAAAAATCCTGCCAGTATTCAACAAAGTTTTACTCAGAGTAGTCTCATTGAAATTAATGAACATGACTAGGTTAGGTCTGTTAATTTCAATTGGTCTACTCTGAGTAAAAAATTATGAATTACAGTGGTACCTTGTTTACATACGCTTCAGGTTACAGACTCCACTACCCCAGAAATAGTGCCTCGGGTTAAGAACTTTGCTTCAGGATGAGAACAGAAATCGTGCAGTGGCGGTGCAGCGGCAGCAAGAGGCCCCATTAGCTAAAGTGGTGCTTCAGGTTAAGAACAGTTTCAGGTTAAGAACGGACATCCAGAACGAATTAAGTACTCAACCCGAGGTACCACTGTACTGTCCATCAGATGTCACTTGTTACAGACTGTTAAATACAACAGTGGTACTGTTCAGGCTTTTGAAAACTTATTGTAAACCAAACAAAATATGGAACAACTATTGAAATTTCAATGAGATCTTCATCCATGCCCCTGCCGACATTAATTAGGCATTTAATTGGTGATATTTTTTATGATCTGCTTTGCAAATAGTCTAATAAAAACCTGCAATTCAGGTCCATGATCGTAAAGCATATTACAGTTAAACATACAATATTTCTAGCTAACGTTAGGATTACACACACACAGGACACTTTTCTTGCTACTGCTGTTTTGTGCAATCTTATACATGCCTGCACAGAACTAAATCCTGCTAGGTTCAATGGCTTTTATTTGTAGGTAAGTATGCACAGGACAGAGGGACGCAGGTGGCGCTGTGGGTTAAAGCCTCAGCGCCTAGGGCTTGCCGATCGAAAGGTCGGCAGTTCGAATCCCTGCGGCGGGGTGCGCTCCCGCTGCTCGGTCCCAGCGCCTGCCAACCTAGCAGTTCGAAAGCACCTCCGGGTGCAAGTAGATAAATAGGGACCGCTTACCAGCGGGAAGGTAAACGGCGTTTCCGTGTGCGGCTCTGGCTCTGGCTCTGGCTCTGGCCAGAGCAGCGATGTCACGCTGGCCACGTGACCCGGAAGTGTCTCCGGACAGCGCTGGCCCCTGGCCTCTTAAGTGAGATGGGCGCACAACCCCAGAGTCTGTCAAGACTGGCCCGTACGGGCAGGGGTACCTTTACCTTTACCTTTATGCACAGAACAAAAATGTTGCAATGGCTCAAGTCAGCCTTCATGCCAAATCATGATCTTTGCAGACCATAGTTCAGAATCCACACCATGAATTGAGCTTCCAGACCTAGGGTTGTATTCCAAATCAGTCATACTCAGAGCAGACCCACTGAAATTAATGAACATGGCTGCCTAAGGTTCATTAATTTGAATGTGTTTGAGTAAACTTTGGTGTTCCTCTGTTTCAGTTATGATCTATTCATAAATTCAGTACCATCTGCATGGTGCAACAACCTTTTAAGGCACAGCAATGGCCCTAGCAGTGGTTTGTCCATGATGAATTGATGAATGATGAATTGCAAATCAGCTTTGGTTCAAACATAATGCCAATGCCTGGTTTGGCTTTGCAAATCATGGTTTTGCATTATTCTGAAAGCAACCAATATTTTAATCTGGGTAGGCATTATAGAAGCTAGTATGAAAAGGGGAGGGGAACAAAACAAAAAACAAAGCACACACAGTCTCCACACACTGCATTTGGATGAGAATGGAAAAAAGCAGAGTGGGAAAGAATTGCCCCTACATTTAATTCTCATTATAGAAGGAAAGGAATATTTACATTTTAAAAGGATCTTTTTCCTAATGCACAGGAGTCTCGGTGCTTTGTTACTGCAGAATTCTCCTGAGGCACATAAAAGTGTTTTACTGCAATAAGCGAAACTTGAGCTCATTTAAATCTTTGTCACTAAAGGCATTTCTCAGTGCTAATTGCTGAACTAATATTAACAACAGAAACGCCTCATGTTACCTATGGTGTCTGTTTCTCACAGAATTGTGCTAGTTGCTAGAGTTCAGTGAACCTTTCAGATTTTCTTACAAATCAGTGGAAATAGAAAAAAGTTAATAATAATCTCACTGGGCCTCTAAAAGTTAATTCTCTGAATGTGGAATGTTGCCATGTCCAGATAATGGCAACCAAGATGGTGAGGGACCTGGAGACTATGAGGAAAAGTTGAAGGAGGTAGGTGCGCCTTGCATGGAGAAGAGACAATTAAGAGGTCACCTGATAACTATCTTCAGATATTTGGTTGACACTTAGCAGATGGAGCAAATTTGCTCACCCTAGGCTTGAGCTGCTTGTCAGTGAGGTCACCCAATGTCTTGGCCAGACATTGTGTTGGCATGTGATCCAAAATAGTAGGTCCAAGTCAGCATTGGTCAACCTTGGGTCCCCAGATGTTGCTAGTCTACAGCTCACATCATCCCCAACCAACTTAGCCATTGGTCAAGGGTGATGTGAGTTGTAGTCCAACAACATATGGGGACTCAAAGTTGAAGAGTACTGGTCCAAATGACAAGAAATGGGATTTCAACTAAAGTTAGGAAGCACTTCTTGAAATTACAAGCTACTTGACGGTATGAGCTGGATCAGACTGTCTAGGAAACTGGGGGACTCTCCTTTAGTGGCAGAGACTGATGGCCAACTATCAGAAATGCCTTAACAGAAGATTTCATGCATCTACAAAGGGTTGAACCACATGACTTTGAGGCCTTTTCCAACTTGTATGATTCTGTGGATTGAGCAGATATATGCTGTCCCTGGTGAGCATGCAGGTACACAAATACTTCAGTTTGTGAGGTCCATATTGAGGACAGGGTATGTTTTGCTTACCCTGTGGATAGCAAGCTGTGGAAAGATAAATGATTGCAGTATAGAGTAGATGGAGAAGAGACTTCAGCAGTAATGTGTAATAGTAGGTGGGTAAATGATGCACTGGCCATAATCATTACGGTGCAATACTATGCATATTCACTCAGAAGTAAGTCCCATTGTGTTCCAATGAGATTTACTCCCAGCCAGTTGTGCATAGGATTTCAGCCACAATGTGAAAGTGGAGATGTCAGCAATACACAAAAGAATGCCTATGAAATGCTTGAGAGTATGCAGTCCCTGTTCTAATTTCTCCTTGCTCATCTGAGCATGAAATCCTTGTCAAGAAAGCATGTGATCAAATGATCTAGGCAGGATCTTGAATAAAACTGGCATGCAGGCAGGTATCCTTTCTAGCCAAAATTCTAGATGAAACTCGTATTAACACAAATGGAATTTATTACAGAGAAAAAAGGAATGTCTTCTCCTTCTCAGACCGGTACAGGTACTGCTCCTCCCTATGTGTTTAGGCATCTTTTAAAAGTACTATCTTTTGTGACACTAGATCATCACCATTAGATTGAGAACCTAGTAGAATTAAACTCCAGAGAATGGTACTTTAACAATTCCTTATCCCTTTAGACAATTACTCAAAGGAAAAAAAAGGAATGACCAAAAATGTAAAGCCACTATCCTAATTTTTTGATGCTAACATTTCTAATGAAACCAAGCATTTTTACTAGGTATTTTAAGAGCCATGAACTTGGCATTAATTTCCTCTAGCTGACATCACTTCCCTAACCAGAAGGAAACAGGGTCAAACAAAAAAAGATGTGGTCTCAGAAACATTTCCCTAAATAGACATTCTTGATGTGTGCATGGAGTCTACACATGTAATTATGGACACTAACATTAGGAAAAATTGCTATGGGGAAAATGACACAGACATTGCAAGCAGTTTGGAAACTAAAGCTTGCAGTCCTACTTACTTAAAGGACCAAACTGGACATTATGAGAAATGCATGACTGTATTTCAGGTATTCGTGTGTTTTTAAATATAATTAAAGAGCAATGTCAACAAGAGGGAGATCAGACCCCAATGGCAGCTTCTAATGGCAGTGGGAATGCCAGCTTCAGGGGTGGCAATTTTCAATTTTCAACAGAAACTTAGTGTGGGATGAAAGGGTTAGTGTGCCAGGTTGAACTAGGAGGCCTCGAGGTTGGTACCGCTGTGGCGGGAAGGTAAACTGTGTTTCTGTGCGCTCTGGTTTCCATCACAGTGTTCCATTGCACCAGAAGTGGTTTAGTCATGCTGGCCACATGACCCAGAAAGCTGTCTGTGGACAAACGCCGGCTCCCTCGACCTAAAAGCAAGATGAGTGCCACAACCCCATAATCCGCCTTTGATGGGACTTAACCATGCAGGGGTCCTTTACCTTTACCTAGGTTGGTATTTAAATGTTTAAAAAGCCGTATGCATTTATGCATCTCATATATCATCTACTTTGTTCTTTACTCGGGTATAAGTGCTATACAGCACAATGTTGCTTATTTTGCATACATTTGCCTGGGAGTAAGTCCCACAGAACTCAATGGAGTTTATTGCTAATGCATAATCATAGGGTTGTGCTGTTAATATGTCTTGCAGTGCAATAAAATAAATTATAATCCTAGACCAGTTAACCACCAAGTCTAAACTGTCAAAAGAGCAGACACTCTAAACAAAACAGAGGAATTGCTATCGTGCAAAAACAATTCTTAAATGATGTGGATAGCTCAGTCGGTAGAGCATGAGGGCTGTGGGTTGAAGCCCCACAATGGCCAAAAGATTCCTGCTTTGCCTAAATGATCCTTTTAGTCCCTTCCAACTCTATGATTCTATGTACACTATACAATCAGTAAACATACTAGGATGTCCTTAGCAAAGCAAGCAACAAAAAGCAAAGCAAATACAGTGGTACCTCGGGTTATAGACACTTCAGGTTACAGACTCCTCAGGTTACAGACTCTGCTAACCCAGAAATAGTACCTTGGGTTAAGAACTTTGCTTCAGGATGAGAACAGAAATTGTGCGGTGGCAGCAGGAGGCCCCATTAGCTAAAGTGGTACCTCAGGTTAAGAACAGTTTCAGGTTAAGAACAGACCTCCAGAATGAATTAACTTCTTAACCCAAGGTACCACAATAATAATAATAATAATAATAATAATAATAATAATAATAATAATTGTCTGAGTGAAATTTCACTAGCTACTCAATAGATTGCTCGCCTCTTCTTCCCTTTGGCAAATTACTGTACTGTTGAAATGGCGACGAGATTGCACTGGCTCATTTATTCTGAATGTTTGTAAGTGATGCCAATAAAGGTCTGATGATGATGATGATGACTAGCTACTCCATCTTTAATTAATCAAAGATTGAGAAAGACTGACAACCTTGTATGCAAATGTTTCTTGAACATATTTTTACTCAGAAGTAAGTCCCAGTCAGTTAGACTTACTCACAGGTAAGTGTGCAGCAGCAGTCGGTGGGAAGTACAGGCAGAGAAGTGTTGCTCACCTGACTTCCCAACCCTGAGCCTTGCTGCCAATTACCGAGGAAAGAGGCATGAGGAGCACAACATGAGGTGGGTGGGGTGGCAGGTGCATGGAACTGGCTCTGCTGCATCTGAAATACCCTCAGCTCCCACACCTTGCCCCTTCCCCGATCTGAAGCTGGCAGTGGCACTTGGCCTTGGGAAGCCAGGTGAGAAATGCCTCCCAACCTGTGCCACCCCACTGACCGCTGCTGTTGGCGTGGGTATGGTTGCACCCTTTGGGGTTCATCTTTGGATTAAACACAAATAGATCAAAAGGAAACCCAACTCACGTCACACTGGAAAGGCTTCTCCCCTGTGTGGGTTCTCATGTGCTCGTCTAGGCCTCGTTTCTGACTGAAGGCTTTGTTGCACTCGGAGCACTGGTAAGGCTTTTCCTGTAGCACAGTGAGCAAGAGAAGGAATTAAAGTGACTCAGTGCAGAGAGCAGGCTATTAAAAGGACAGCATTCCATACTGGATGGTGAGGGCTTAGTATTAGTTTCACGAGGCAAAGTTCAGTGCAGACACCGGCAAAATGAGTCTTTATAGCTGGTGGGAAAGCTGCCACCTTGTATTGCACCGGAAGCCTAGCCATGCCCTCTCTCAATATATCATTTGTTTATCAAACTACGAAATCTATACAATCCAGTGTAACTGTTCCTACAATTATCGTTCATCATCATGATCAAGACAAAATTACAAATGCAAAATCACACCTAAAAACAATTCCAGTATATTAGCTATTGTAACAACTTCAAAGAAACCTGTTAAGTTCCATGTCTCCATCTTCAACTTTCCTCCTTGCCTAAATTTTAAATTATGTCCACTTCATACCATTTCAATAAAATCCAACAGGTACAGTTTAATGCTACACTAACTATAAATTGAGTTCAATTGAGCTTACTCTAGGATAAGTAGGTATATGATTGCAGCCCTTCTCTCTCACTTCTTCCATTTGGGGGCTATCTACATTTTTGTAACGAAAATTTACTGAATACCCCCTCAAAATAATTCAGCAGCAATAGGAGCTGTCTTCCACCTTAACAATTAGGAATCTTTCTCTGTCTTTCATAACCAGTGTTTTTCAGGGAAGTGGGTGTGTTTGTTTTTCCATAACTTTTAATATGAATAACTAAAAAACACAATGTCTCAGAAAGCTTGATTTACAACCTATTTTCAAAAGAAACATTTTGATTGAAGCCATTTTTAATTCTGTGAACCATAATACCAATGACCACAAGTGCTAGGGTTTTCCAGAATCACACAATTAAAAGTAGTTATCTGTGCATACGATATGGAAAGAAATTGTGGGAAGTCTATACACTGAAAGTTTGAGAGGCTGTGGATGTGTTCTTCAGTTTAACTGATAATGCTGGGCAGAGATTCCTGTCAAGAACGCCTCCCATCCCCACACATCACCTATATAAATAATATTAATATTTCTACAGTACTTCAGTGTTAGTTTTAAACTTGCCAAATGCCTGATGAAATTACCACTCTGAATAAGAACTCCTCAATGTAGTCTCAACATACTCCTGATGATGGAGCTCTTTTGTGTAAGTTTTTACTTTCAGAGAAATGTTTATCCACTTTTGTGGCTTTTTGATATTTATTTTACTTTGGGTAACCAGCATTTTTAAAAAAATACATCAGAATAGGTCTATTTCCTAGCAAACAAGATATTTAGAAAAGAATCTTGTGGGTCCTGTCTTCAGGCTTTTGCGTCAATGGGATTTTTCCCCCCTCCCTGACTACAGATTGAGTAAATACTCCACAGACAGGCCGCTGTAATTTTTACAGAAGTATATGTCTCAGGCATATGAAAAACAGGCATCACCAACATAGCCTTAATTTGTTTTGTATTGTAGTTAATGCAAACCACATTTGGTGTAAGCCCTCTGAAAATCCATTTTATTATCTGCATGTGCTGCTCAGTAAAAAGCTCAAAATAAAGTATAGTAAGCAGTTCCATATCTGAGATGCAAAGAAAGGCAGATAGTATACAGAACAATCACAGCTATGGGATTACTGACCATGCCTCACAAATGTTTTGTTTATCATTTGCCTGCACTGTGATTTGAAGATGCTGTCTCGTCCACTCTGGGTGAGTGGCTCACTCCAACTCTGAAAGTGACTCATAAGAAGAGGACATTTGAAGGAGGAAACCCTTATGAAAGAAAACCTCTGAGAAGAAAACACTCCATTCCAAGAAAACAATTATCTGGGCTGAGGCCATCGGGAGCAAGCATTTTCATTGTCTTGTTTTCTGAGTTTAATGCACTTAAACCTATTTCTGTCAGAGCTGCTGCTTCAGCTGCAGTAGCTGGCAACTTCACTGCTAGCAGGGCAGACAGACAGAGTGGCCACAAAGGAAAAGGGACCTATCACGGTGTAATGAGATTTTTTTCTAGTGCCACTCAACTCATCCGGCAAGCTGAGAGGACCAAAAATCTACCTGGCTTCTGTCCAGATATCTTTCTAATGTAACCTCAGCCCAACCCATGGCTGCAATTTATGAAATAAGGCTGCCCCCTAAGTCTTCCAAAATCTAGTATGAAATAAGCTTGTCATTTCTTTACTCTTTCCTATATAGGGCTGGTTCACACATCTCTCAGGGAATGTAGCATTTTGTGGTTAGATAGGGATGGAGTATAGATCAAGGAAGGAGTGAAGAACGAAAGACTGGTGGCAAGATAATTTTTGCAACCTAAAGTTTTAATATATGACCAAGAGATATGTTTTCAATGTGTTGGTTCACATAAAAGAGACAGGTTATAGAGTTTCCTTTATTACATATGCTTTGATTTATGACTGGCATATTTTATATTTACTAAGCTACTTAGCGACAGCAACAATGATCCATACCCACAACCCATTTTTATATTCCTGTCATCAATAAACGCAAACACATGACATTCTTTTACTTTGGTGAGTGGAAGTAGTTGCTTCTATAATCTGATAGATGCTCCATAAACAGTTGGAATTTACAGTCCTAGCAGCCATTCAGTGCCTGTGAAATCCGTTTTTTATTATCTTCCAGATGACCTTCTGTTTGTTGACAGTTAAGCCATCCCTCCCTTTCTTTTTCTGTGCTTTTAGATCTTTTCATCTTTCTTTTAATGTCTTCAGTGTCCCCATTGTCCTTCCTAATGGCATTAATTCTCTTCCCAAATTGTTGCTATAGTTTTTATCTTTATGTTTTGTATAGATTTACTAGTGTGGCGAACGTGCCAGGCGACATCTTTTTCCACATTGTTAATGTTCTCTTGGTGCCTGAAGTATCAGTTACTTGTAATAGAAACTTGGAGGGTTGTTATTATTTACAGTCCTTGCTTTTGTTTAGTGGAACATTTTCTTTAGAAGAGGAAAGGTTTGCAGAAATAAAAGTTGCTTCTTTGGGCTTACTCCAATATGACTAAAATGTTCGTAGAGGCATGCAGTACCATCCTCTCAAGAGATCATACCAGCACCTCAGAATGCATAAGTTTGTTCGTAAGTATCCCCACATGAAAATCTTCCTGCATGTGGAAAACTAAGGCAAAGTTTTCACAAATGAAGTGGTAAACCTCTATCTGGTCTGTACCAGTT
Source organism: Podarcis cretensis (assembly GCF_951804945.1). Classification (NCBI taxonomy): domain Eukaryota; kingdom Metazoa; phylum Chordata; class Lepidosauria; order Squamata; family Lacertidae; genus Podarcis; species Podarcis cretensis. Next base: position 29,679,633 of record NC_137178.1, read on the forward strand.
CAGAATGCAGATTGCAGATGGCTGTCATGATTGAATATTATAAGATACCACATAGAAAATCAGATGTCAAGCCAAGGTGTCTAGCATAGCCTTAGCCCTTAAGGAATAAGTCCTCAACTGTGGTAGGCAATGACACTGTCCAGACACAGGAAAATCAGAAGCCACTTTCCAATATGGATACCAACCCCACAGTATAACATTTTGCAACCTAAAATTTCAAAGCCAGCACTTCTTATTAAATGAAGAAACAACTGGCTTCTGATAATGCATCCCCCCAAACAGAAATGCTTTCATATTTCACATTTTCAAAAAATCTAACTAGTCTAATAATATGGTGCTCAAGGTGCTTAATGGGACTGCATGATAGGAAAAAGATCACATATACGTGTGCTCAAAAATGACAAATCCCAGATGAAATTTTGGAATTATGCTAATGCTTTCCAATGTTAAAAATCATGCACTTTCTTCACAGATTCTTGTAAATAATCGCTGACTTTTGCTTTTAGTTTGGGGGATAAAACTCAGTTGGCAGCCAATGTAATACAGCCCATGTATACAGCAGAGCAATAACATCAGCATTCACACATTGCATGGTTGATCTACCCACAAGAGCACAGTTAACAGCAAACTGCCATGGAGTTAGGCATGCAACCAACAAAAAAAGAAACAAGAACCTATGAAATTCTTACAACTCTCTTTGGTCTGGAAACCGACTATGGACTTCATGAAATGGGAAAAGTCCTTCCCTTTAGATTGCAATTTAAAGAAATTATTTGTCTAACAGTTGTGGTAGCAGACTACTGTTCCAAAGCCATAATGTAGCCTTTTTTTAAAAAAAAAGTCAAGAAAAATGGGGGAAAGTTGTTTTATTGCTAGTCATGGTGAATATCCCACTCCATAAACCACATAGCCCTTCAGAAATCCTGGTGATGTCAAGCTGTAGGCAAGGACCTTGAGGACTGCCAACCAGATCCATTGCTTTTCAGTTTTCCATAGAAGCATAACAGTGAACTGTAAAATTTTTTTTTTGGAACTACAATAGATTTGTGAGAAAATAAACCTGAAATCTTAATGAACCCTAGGGTTTATTGGAAATTGGTTCAGACAGGAGGTGCCTAGAGATATTTTGTTCCATTCTTAGCAGAAAACTTTTAAAATGCATTTCCCTCTACTGGAAAATCTGATGATTAGTCATCTTCAGTAGAGAGAAACCTCTAACCTATAAAGCTAGATTCCAAAAACATGTCAAATACAAACCCACAGCAGTAGTAAAAGCCATGGCTGCAATCTAGTATACAGGTAAGCGTTCTTAAATTCTACTGATTTCAAAGGAAGTATAGAATACATAATTATGCTGGATTGTGGCCAATGTCTTTAAGTCAACAAGAGACTGGAAGATTTTCTCTGACCATGCCAAAGGGTAACAGGAATTATGTATCTTTTATGTATTAATAAGCCTGTGATTACAAATGAAGAAAAGTTTATTTTCAGACTAGCTCCCTTTGAAAGTAAAAAAGAGGAGTTCAGGAGCACCACTTTGCTTCTTTTCTTTAAATGCTGAGAATTTTAATCTGGAAAGCATGTCTCTAAGCATTAAAATAAAAGGCAGATTTAAAACTTTTCATTGGAGCAATAAAACGGATGTTCAATTAGTAATAAATCATAAAGGTAAAGGTAAAGGTACCCCTGCCCGTACGGGCCAGTCTTGACAGACTCTGGGGTTGTGCGCCCATCTCACTTAAGAGGCCAGGGGCGAGCGCTGTCCAGAGACACTTCCGGGTCACGTGGCCAGCGTGACATCGCTGCTCTGGCCAGAGCCAGAGCCAGAGCCGCACACGGAAACGCCGTTTACCTTCCCGCTGGTAAGCGGTCCCTATTTATCTACTTGCACCCTGAGGTGCTTTCGAACTGCTAGGTTGGCAGGCGCTGGGACCGAGCAGCGGGAGCGCACCCCGCCGCAGGGATTCGAACCGCCGACCTTTCGATCAGCAAGCCCTAGGCGCTGAGGCTTTAACCCACAGCGCCACCTGCGTCCCTGCGCCACCTGCGTCCCTGCGTATAAATCATAAGCTTGCGTATAAATAACCTGCGTATAACCTGCGTATAAATCATAATCTTGTTTAAATCTCCAGACTTAAAAGGGAGGGAAATGAACACCCCAGTTCTATAGACTTCATGTGCTTTTCCTTAAAGTTTTAAAGGGTATCATTAAACATTAAAGATAACAACCATAACTAAAGAGCAATCAGTCAAAACATCAGATGCTGTCAGATTCTGTAGTTGTCTGAGATGGAAATTATGGCAACATTCTCAGGAAACCTAGAACTTAGATCACTGGCAGAGCGCATGCATTGTATCTAGAAGGCTCCAAGCTCAGACCCCCAAATCTAAGTTTAAAAGACCTTGGCTATGAAGGCTTAGTGCTCTGCCTGAGCTAGATAGACCAATAGTCTGAGCTGGGGCCAAACTAGACATGACGCTAGGTGTGTCATTAGAAAGACACTCCGTTTTTAAAAGAATTAAAAGCAGGTGGGAATTTTCATCAGGATCATAATACATGGGGGGGTGAGGTGTGTTCTGCTATGATGCTGATGAATCCCCCACAATGCTGCTTATTAGCCGTGGAGATGGGTGAGAGAGAGACTGGTCAGATTTATACTGTCAGGTGCTGGTGGTAGTTGCTCGTGAGTAACCAGGCAGGACTCCGACCTGTCTTTTGCAGGTTTTATTGATGCAAACTATATACAGTGCAGAAACACAAAGTTCATGTCCGTCTTAGTCGCTTGCAGATTCTGGGAGTGGCCCCTTCCGGTCCCCCCCCCCCAACATAAGAACTTAGACACCCCAAATCGCCGCCTCCCCTCCTTACGTTTCACCCATCTGCGTAAGCTGGGAGACGGAAATGGCATGACTGCCTCCTGGCCAGCCGGGCTAGGTGAGGCGCTTGAGCTCTCAGTAGCATCTTTGAGCCCTCCCCTTGCTTGGCTCCCCCTTCCCACTCTGCTCCACTGGAGGTGTGGCTTTCCCCACCGTTTGAGGAGGCGCTGCTTCTGCGCCCTCCTCTGTCCCCATGGCAGCCCCCTGACATATACCATACGTTTAAAGAACTCTTGGACTACTTCAACAGTCACGGCAATAAAAAGTATACCATAGTAATCAAGTAAACTTGGGGGGGGATGTATTTGCTAAGGATGCTCAGAGTTGTTAGGAGATCCCTCACAGAGCTACAATTCCCATCCACCTTAATAGTTCCCAGGATACTTCATGGGAAGCCATTACTTTTAAAGGGGTGTGAGTGTGTTTTACATGTTTGGTGTGAATACGACCACCAACTAAAACTGGTGTGGTATGCTAATATAGTGAACATTTCAAAATAATTTACAATTCTTTAGTGTGTCCATGTATGAAAAGTGTGCATATATCTCTTGGGCTTTAAAAAGGAAAAAAAAGATGCTCAGAATCCCGTTCTTCATAGGTCTCATGGTGCAACAAACTATGGCTTATTGGGACTGCACAAATATGGTAGCCCCAGAGAGGAGCTTGCCCTCATTTTGGTCTTCTCCAGTCATTTAAGTACAATCTATCACAGCAGCTAAAGCAAGGTTTGGCTCAGCAAAGCAAGGATCAACTATATCTTGTGATAAAACATGTCAAACTGTCATCTATTCACTCAGAAACTCAAAGAGCAGGCTCCAGGTTGGGTTCTTGCTTGGTGTGAAGTGAAGGTGGTTAATTTGCGTCACTGAAAACTCTTTGCAAGCTCCTATTATTTTGCAATGAAAGATCCATAAACTCGCAAGAAGTTACATAAAATCTCAGTGGATTATAAACAAGAAAGACTTTCAGATTTTAGAAAGAGAGTGTGTAAATAACATGAGTGGACTAAACTTGGAGGGTTCAAACAGACTTTTTGTCTCTGCTTTCTATATTTGCAAATCACATTTAGCATGGCTGCAAGGATTTCCAATAGTGTTGTTTGTCACAGGCAATGATGTACATGACATTTCATCTTCTTATCTGACCATCAGTCATGATGTCTCAAACTTCTTTAAAGCATCATGCCACACATGGCTTGAGTTAAATGACTGTGGAAATGCTCTTTTTTCTGTTTTAGAAACAAGGGTATTTGGATTAAATACGAAGGTTTGTTATGCAACAAAAAGTTTGCCACACCACCCTTTACCGCGAAATACGTAATCATACAATGCAGATAGAAAAACGACTTTGCAATTCCACAGAATCTGATAAGGATTCTGACATTCAAGTTGAAAAGTTTTATGAATATGTATCTTGCTGCAATGTTTCCTTTTGAAATTTGCCTTTTTATTGGGGAAAAGATTTCCTACTACGCAATATATTTTTATTTCCATGGTCCACTTTAGGCTGTCAAACAAACAGCTATAACATGAGGTAACAGAGCCATACTTACCCTTGTGTGGGTGCGAATGTGCATTTTCAACCCATCATTCTTGCTGAAAGCTTTGTCACAGTAAGGACACTGGTATGGCCGCTCACCTGAAAATAAGGTAAACATCAGATTTTTAAAAGAATTATTACTATTACTTATATCACCCTTTTCTGCCTGAGTTCAAAACAGCACAGACAGGATTTTCAGATGATATTCCTCAAGGCAGGGTTTACCAATGTTCTCCTATCCAGGCAATGACCAGATCCAGACATGCTTTGCATCAGAAATGGTGCTGCACTGTGTGCCTTCAAACCATGACCAGGGTCTAAAAAAAATGTGGCCTAGGAAAAAGAACGTACTGTCTTAGAAGATCAAAGAAGCACAGCATGTATGTCTGTCAAAGGCATATTTCTGTGGTCAAATGTTAATGTTCACTTCATACAAATGAGGGCCTCGTTCCCAGTAGGCTACTGATTGCATGGGAAAGATCCACACAATTGGCACAGTCCACATGGTTATAATGGACACACACACACACACACACAGCCCTGCAATGAGCAACTGTGCCACACTGAAACTATTCCCATGACACTGTCTCTGTGTGTGAAGGAGGCCAGAAGGCTGGGGCATCGATGCTTTAAAGTGACTGCGCACTTAAGAACAAAAGAACACTAAGTTCTGCATCAAGCAGGGCAACATCAAAGTACAGCTGTTTGATGTTGTCTTAACAAGATATGAATATGACAATGCACCCCCCCCCAGCCCCATATTGCTGGTGACAACAGTGCTGACTGCGGGGTGGGACTTCTATAACGGTCACTTTATGGCCATTTTTATGGATAGTCATTAATTGTATTCAAAAGTACAGTATGTTTTCCTGACCTCACAGCTGTTCATCATTAGAGCCATCTGGGTGTCACCATCCAATTTAATTACCTCAACCCATTCTATTCATGTATCTTATTTAACTAAAAGCAGATCAGCTGGATTGCTCCTGCTGTGACTCCTGCTGCATAACTTCTAGTTAGATGCCTTCAGTGGGTCGTAGCCTACTGTATTCCCCCTCCTTGCAAAAATCAGGGCTATCGTGCAAAACAAACAACAAAATGCAAAACATACAATATACCATTTCACTTTCATGCATGGCTGATAATATTACAGAACTTTCATCCCACGTTTTCAAAAGCAAAAGGAAGTTGTATAATGCTTTGATACGACTGTTCTTTAAAAAGTTCATTAAAAGGAGTTACCCTGATTACACCACAACTGATCCCCTAGATTTTCAGCGCCACACATTTAACTGATTTTGGCAGCCACTGGGTTTCAGAAATAAAACTGTCTTGGCTGCCCTGCTGTATAATCCATGTTTGGCATATGACAGAGCAATGTTGAATCCTCTCTATTCACTGGAACGTTTGGATGGATGTCAGTCCCTCTGATCATGGTATTCTTGTCTAGAATGACCATGCCTCATTAGTTCCCGTCATACTTTGGCAGCGTTACTAAACTGTTAGTCTGATTTCCAGAATCTTTGAACCAGGCCTCAGCCATCTTATGATGTGAAGCCACATCACGAACACTTTACACCCACACCATACATTTGAAGCAGTGTGATACCACTTTATGGGTCTTAGTAGATTAGCTATGTATGCTTTAACACTGTTAGGAATAAAGTCACCCGAAGACCCAAGGGTGGGGGAACAGTAGTGTACTTGTAAAATGTGATTGCCTCTCTCTTTTTCCACTATCCCATCACCCTGCCTTAGCTCATTAACTCTGAATAAAAGGATTTGAGCAAATATTTTTTAACAAAGCCCGAAAGCTGTCCCAAGCACTCCGATTTACCCATTTCACATCTGTTTGAAACGTGACACTATCTCTTGTGACCCTTGATGTCACTAATCCATGCTGTCATCCTTTGGACACTGCAGGAGCTGTTGGGACTCAAACATTTAATTAATCCAGTTGACATTTTAATGTTCTGAGGCTTTTTGCATTTCAAGGGGAAAGTTTGGAAAGATTCATAAGCAAATGACTGCTGACAGGCCAGGGCTGAGATTCCCCCCCACCCCCTTCATTTTTTGTTTACAGAGAAGAGATGTGCTTTAATGGGGTGGCTTTAGGGCTGATAGGAACACAGTTCTCAATGTCCTTTGTAACCTCAGCATTTGTAGCTCTTGAAGAATATGGCTTGGATCTCAACTCACATGAGGAGGAACCATCTCAGCCAACAACCCACTGCACTGCAGTCCCCTTACACAACATCCTCCCAACCCCCAAATTCTGAGGGCCTGCAGGGGAAAGATGAAGGTGGGAATTCCCCATTCAATGAATGTGAAAGTTAGGATTCAAGCAACTCAGTAGATGCTGGTAGAAGGCGACACTGGCATCTGATAACAAAACATTATTCCTGCTTTGACCTGCCTTGGATCATCCATCATATAGATGTGTCCTCATTCTTTTGATGCTTAGCTCAGGATCCCATACAACAGACAATTTCAGCTCTTACAGCTAAATCATATCCCTCGGGATTAATTAGTGGATTAATGAAATGCTGCTATGACTAATGGAAGTGGTGTTTGTGTGTAGGTATCAACTGCAAGTCTTTGTGGGGGCTTTTCTGGACACTGCTACATGTTGCTCAGCTTGGTAACAATCTTAATTCCTGCCACAGCTGCGCTGAAATGAAATTCATCCTCCCAAGCAGCAATTAGCATTAGGGTCCCATTTAACTTCTTCTTCTTTTTACTACACTAGGGAGCAAATTTTACAGAGACCAGAAGCTGGGGAGAGGAGACTTAAACCTCCACTTTGCATGAGCTATGATATTTATAACCACCCCCGGCCCCCTGGTGACCAGTATTTAAGTTTAAGAAACAGACAGACAATGTGATTGCTCAGTCATGCAAATTATGAAGTACACAGAGATGCTTCAAAATAAGAATCTGTTGTGGTAGCACAGGATACAACAACCGCAGCCATAGGAACGCACAATGCTGACAATAAGAGCTGGAGATTTTTAAAAAATGTTGGTTCCAGTTATTTTCAGTTTTCATAAGCAAAAGTTAACATTATTTCACAGTTGTTGAATATTTCTGCAGCTTACTTTGTTATGGTTTGACAAAGGAGCTTTACAAAGAGCTGAAAATATTCCCTCATATTTCAATCCCTATGTGTAAGTAAGTACCATTAATTTCAGTGCTTTCAAAGCACTTTGAAATTACATTCTTGGGCCCATTTAAAATATTACTTTCAAGGTGCATAAACAAGTCATTTAATTTTTAGAAAACTAGATTTTTAAAATTCCAGTTGTAACAATTGTCTGTTGTTGGGGTTTTTAAACTAGGTTTTTAATTAAATCTCAGTACTAACAAATTAAAAATTACACTTATACTGGTTTATAAAAATGAATCTTGAGTACCCATCAGATTATCTTAAAATCTGTTTAACTATTTTTATTTTTATTTTTTAAAAAATACATCATGGGAATAAATATCTAACAGGGCAATCCTATCAGACCCACATCACACTGACCAATGGCCAGGACTGATTCAAGCTGTAATTCAACAACACCAGGAGGGCACCATGCTGGCTAATCCAGACATACAGGATCAATCACTGATGTGTTTGTATTTTTCACAAACCAAAATATGTTGTGAAATAAGTCATAAACCAAAATCAACAAAAGTAGGTTTTGCAATGCCTATGAGCTGACTCTAGTTAGCTATGGCTTTTCCACTTCTGTATATTTCTCAAAGCATTATGCGTGAACGAGCCCTTAGTGATCCTGCATGTGCCTGTTTACATATTGGGAGCAGGAATGAATTATGCAACTCCTGAACAGAGTGCGAAAATTCAAACCTTGTGGTATAGCCCAAAATGGAGATTTAGTCTGTAACTCAGTTTTATGCCGTTACATAAGAATAGGTTGTTTTCAACATGAAGCTGTTTTGCATGCAATGGTAAAGTTAGCCATGGCTTAGCATTATGACCACAAACTGCAGCAAGCTTTGGACTCATGTGTTCCCTGCCCATCTTCCAGCGCAGCCACAAGGTGTTCAGAAACATCCAATTCCACTTTAGATCAACCACAGTTTAGCATTATGTCCAGCCTCCCAATGGGGCCTAAGCTTAACTATCTTAAAACTATTGCTTGAAGTTGGCTTGTTTCAACAAACGATAAGAAAGGTTCAGCACAGTTTGCCGGGTTCAGATGGCACTCTAAAATGGAAACAAAGGCTTCTAGATCTTCATGGCTGTGCCAGAGAAAGAGAGGGGAGAAGGAAGCACATGAACTCTTGTAAAATTGGTGGTGAGTCTGATATAGCGCATTGTGTTAAAACAGATTTTCTTTATAGAACTCAAACAGATTGGGTTTCAGCAGTCTTTTTTTTTATTTCATCACTCCCATACTACATCCTGGCTGATAAAAAGAGAAATCCAGAATATTCATCCTGAATTCTGACCGTTTTATTTAAGTATATCCTAAATCAGATAACAGGAGAAAGAGAAGCATCAGCAATCCAGCACCACAATACCAAACCGGGACCACAGTCTATCTGCAAAATCAAGGTAATTCTCTTGGGCAGGAGGTCATGGGAGGTGAAGGAGACGGGGCCATCTGGATCACACATTCAGCACCCCCTGCCAGGTGATCAATAGAGCAGTCCAGAAAGGAAGCTGTAAGAGAGCTTTTCTAATCAGAGATAGTGTGAGGTGACGACAGCAGGCAATAACAAGTATGAATGGACAAAAGGTTAAGGTAACGGAGAACAGCATAAGTTTGTTAGATACTTAGAGAATGCTGTACAAAAGTATTCGTTTACACTTTTAGCTAATTTAGAAAAGTCTACTGCAGCAATAGAGCTCTTGATGCAATCACTGAAAATTTTACTTTGTCTAATTGCATAGGATAGGTGTTTATTTTATTTTATTCTTGTCAGGAGAGAGAGAAAAAAACACTACACAAAGCTTTTCATTGAAGACAATAGCCGAGTTCTCACTGGCAAGTAAACCAATAGAAATCTGTACCAGTAAACATACCAGCACTACACATGCACGACTCACTGGCCTGTGCTTTCAAGAAATTTATAATACAGTACAACCCAGCTATCCAAACAGACCAAGAAACATCAAAAATAGGGGTGATGTTTTTCTAAGCACACATAGGATATGAGAGATGCACTTTGTTGACAGATAGCCAAGTGACTGAAATAAGTGAGGTTAGGAAAAGGGCTTTTTGCTTATTTCATTATGTAAACCTTTTGTTTATAAAATGTTCATTGAGGAAACGAAACCAGAACATTCAAATAATGCTCAAATTTTGCAAACCAAATAGATATAAATAATCCAAATCAGCTCCAGCTCAATATTGAGCTTGAAATATATTCTGACTGGGTTTGGGGAGAGCTTTCATGAAATTGCGAAGTACTGGCAGTTAGATGTCTTAAAAAGAAACATCAGATGGTAGTATAACACTGAAATCTTGAGTTATGGCAACAAACAAACGTAATGAATTCAACTGTGATACAATCCTGGTTCCATCTATGTATGGTTACTGTAATAGAAACAGCATTACATACTTAGGATGTCTTCAGGAAATAAATAAACTTGACAAAGCCACTTAAATATATTTATTTGGAAATAAGTCACACTTGCTTTAGTAATATCTTCCCCCTTAGGACTCCAATTTATATTTTGAGGTACAATAAAAAAACAATTTACGTTACATTTGATCCAATTGATTTCAATGGAATTAAGCATGTTTTCTTTGTTGGATTTGAGGGCCCTTGGGTTTTTAATGGGATGGAATCAGTATTTCTGACCACCCCCTCTTAAAAAAAAACACTCGATGGAAGGAAGGAAGATTAAAATCTCTGACCCCTGTGAACCCAGTGCTGGTTCTTTTCCCAGCTCCTCACAATATTCAACCTATTGGGTGCTGTAATTCATTTGATCTAAAGAAGTCACTAGCAATCTAGCCAAGCATCCTTTGAAAGAATGTGACTCTAGTAGCAAACCAACAGGAGGCTGACAGCTGCCTGAGACTTTACAGGTACTTTTGAAGATTTAACTGTCGCGGGGAGATAAAATAGACAATGATGTACAACCCCAAAGTGCTAGGAATGCAGAACTCTTTAACTTTGTGGCTTATTAGAATGAAAGTATTTTTATAGACAACAGATTCTTTCTTTTAAAAGGAAAGAAAAATCACACAAGTGATTTGTTATAAAGAGAGGCTGCAGTAAGATCAAGGAAATTTACTATGTGGCAGAGTCCAAGATGAAGGATACTTTAGGGACTTTAGGGAACCCAGAAAAAAAGAAGAAGAAATGAGAATATTTATTATTGCTCTCATTATTTATTAGATTTCTTGCCTGCCCATCACAGTGAAGTTCTAGGGCAGGTTACAATTTTAAAATACCATATTAAAATCAGTTTAGAACAAATTACAGTCAAATACCACAGTAAAGAAGTGCGCCTTAAGCATGCTACGAAAACTGAATGATGGCGGGGCCAGACAAACCTATGTGGAGAGGCAAATCCACAGCTTAGGCGCTGCCAGAGACAACAACTTCTCCTGGACCACCAGTCCCCAAACTTCTGAAGGTGATGGAAATATCAAAAGGGCCGACTCTGCTGGAACTCCAGCTACTAATCTGATTGCTGCATTTCAGAATAGTTTCTGAATCTTGTTCAAGGGCAGTTTCCATGTAGAGTGCATTGCAGTAATCTAGTCTGTGAGTTACTAGAGTTGCTAAGACATATCTGCTCAAAAGAGGCCAAACCAGCCAGTGAAGGAATTAGGCACTGAGACCATCTGAGTCCCCAATGGCAATGTTGCATCTCTTCTCCTGGGGTCGGTGTCAGAAATATAAAACATGCTTTTATTTCAGTAGGATAATTTTACTCCTTTAAAATTTTGGTAAAGTCAATAAGGATTCACGATGGGAAGGAAATTTACCACAGTATTGCCTATTCTCGACAGGTGTTAGCTTTCCAAAAGTCTTGGGGACTGGCCTTTCCGTCCCTTATTATACCATTCAGGATAATCAGGAAACTGCTGCAGACTACAGTCACATGTATTGTGAGTGATAAGGCAAGAAATAACATACCAATGCTATGTGAACTTCACTGGCTGACTATTTACTACTGGGCTCCATTGAACACATTAACTCTAAGGGCCCAAATATTTGATGGAGAACCTCTCCCCTTATCTGCCCTGCAGTCCACAGGGGAAGCCCATCTCATGGTTCCTTCTGCAACCATTTCTTATAAGATAGGGCCTTCTTGGTGGTGACCCCCTTGTCTGTGGAACTTGTTCACTATGGAGATTAGGATGCCACACTCACATATCCATGTCAGCTTATGATACATCTGCTGACACAAGTCTTTGGGCAAGGTTAGTGAATTAGCATGGCTATTTGCAGTGCTGCTATTTAATTGCTTTGTCCACTGCTGCCCCCCGTATGCTGATTGTATCAGTGGAATTTAAACATAGTTGTTAATTTGATATTTTCCTATGTTTGATGTTTTCCTTTGTTTTTATTGGGTAAAGCACTCTGGGATTTTTGGGTGAAGACTGGTATTTAAATTGAATTTAGAAATAATAATCATAATCATCAGTGCAAGATACCAGTATATACTGCAAGGAGGTTAATTAGCCAAGATGCAAAGGTAGCTAACTGAGTTTTAAAGAGTCCAATCTCAAGTTTGTTCATCAGAAAAACAGGGGATTTCAGACTTCTTCGGTCATAACCCCTTGCAGACTATCTTGGGTCATTCACAATTCACTTTGTTTCTCTATGAGAAACAATCTCTACCTAACCAGGATAACAACTCTGTTATTGTTTACACAATTACTTATCAGCAAGGTGAGTCAAGGGTTCTTTTTTGGGGTGTTGCTTTCTTCACTTTGAACTCAATTAACTTGCCTCTGGGATAGACCCTGAATTGTGCAAACAACTCTGAGATTAAAGTGTGTTGGGGAGCCACTGCTTATAAGAACCCCCTCTTGTAAACAAGACCTATGTTAGAAATAACAAAATATTAAATTTTGCTTTCCTTACTAAACCTTAAACATAAGGATTGTTTGGAAATATATGAATTAAGGTCCTCCTAATAGTAGAAGAAGAAGAGTTTGGATTTGATATCCCGCCTTTCACTCCCTTTAAGGAGTCTCAAAGCGGCTAACATTCTCCTTTCCCTTCCTCCCCCACAACAAACACTCTGTGAGGTGAGGGAGGCTGGGAGACTTCAGAGAAGTGTGACTGGCCCAAGGTCACCCAGCAGCTGCATGTGGAGGAGCGGAGACGTGAACCCGGTTCACCAGATTACGAGTCTACCACTCTTAACCACTACACCACACTGGCTCTCAATGCTACTTCATTTCTACTGCTGAATCCAGCTCAAGCCTCTTCAAAGCCATTCATGACCCTGGCTTCCCTTATATCTATGCTTTTATATCTCAGTGCATCACTGTTCATGGTTATTACTCCAATAATAATAATAATAATAATAATAATAATAATAATAATAATAATAAATTTATTTATACTCCGCCCATCTGGCTGGGTTTCCCCAGCCACTTTGGGTGGCTCACAGCATATATTGAAACATAATAAAATATCAAACATTGAAAACTTCCCTAAACAGGGCTGCCTTCAGATGTATTCCAAAAGTAAGTAGTTGTTTATTTCCTTGACATCTGAAGGGAGGACACCACTACCAAGAAGGCCCTCTGCCTGGTTTTCTAGCTCTACTGCTGAAAGATTTGGGCCATTTGCCACATGCTGAAACATTTAGGCCGGTTCACTGGAGTTATACCCTTGACGGGAATCCCAAGGAACAGTTACAATATCTAGGAAACCAATCTGCTGTTCACGGTAACAAAGAGAGGTGATACAGAATGTAATGTTCTGCAACCATTTCGATGGCAATTAGTTTACTGATGTGTTCCTTTAATCCAGGCCTGCTTTAGTTGAAGTGGAACACAATATGCCACCTCTGTCCTGCTGTGGGCTTGACAGCCCTCATTTTTGCAATCCCAAGGAAAAAAATACATTTAACTGAGCCACAGTTGGGTTGACATATGTGGATGGAGGGATCCTTTTGGCTTAATGGGTCACACGTTGTGTATGTCTGCTTTAAGGTCACAGCCTTCTACTACTCTGCAAATTAATACTGGGCCAAACCAAATCCAAATCCAAACTCTAAACCACTCTATAATGAGCAAACCTGAAGATAGCTGTGTGGTGGCCTGGGGACAAAATGGATGTTAGCCCCTTTTACAAAACCACAACCTAATCCTTCATATGTTTACCAAGAATTAAGTTCAAGTGTGTTCAGTGGAGCCTACTCTCTGGTAAACAAGCATAGGATTGCAGCCTCAGCTGCATATGGATCTCATCAGGATATGTTTGCAAAAGTCATGGTGCAGTGAGAGACATATTCCATGTGAATTCCCTAATGTAAAAAATGCTCTGCCCACGGAAAATTACGGTGCCAGAATAAAGGATCCTAACCAAACCTTCTCCCCAATGTTTCAATTTTATGTGTGCTGATTCTGTGATAAGCATGCAAGCATGCAATCGTCTACCTTTATTCTGAATATAAACAGAATACATTTTCTAAAAGCTTCTACTAGATTTTATGTCCTTGCACAAGGCTTGCCCCTTTAGCAACGACCAAGAGTGCAGGACCAAGGCCTGTTGATCAGACCAAAGGCCCCTGTAGTCCAGCATTCTTTTTGCACAGTGGTCAATCACAGATTTACTTTCAAACCTGAAAGTTTAATAAAAAGCTAAATGTATAAACAGATCACATTGCTGCACATTGAGCAAGGAAGAGCCTTCCAGAGAACCGAAACTGTGGACAAATTAGAATTCCAAGTGAAATGGTGGAGGAGGATAAGAGAAACAGACATACTTGTGGACTGCTATCCAACCAACATCAAATAATAGAGGTTGAGGAAAATATGAACATGCTTACTTTTCCTGCCTTGCAGAGAGTGTTTGCTAATCTCTGAGAAGAACATGGTTGTCATTACTAACAAGATTTACTAGACCAGTACATGCTGACAAATGACCGTGAATTCTTGGGGCTATGTTATGGATGTTTCAAATCTAGTGTTTGTCCCCCAATATGGATGGGCAGAATTTGCTCGTCTATTGTCCTCCAAGATCAAATTTTCTTAAATTTCTTTACAGCGACAGCTTTCAAGGATTATACTGTAAATGTTGCACAGGCAGACACCCAGCTGTTGACAGGACAGTGCAGACTGCAAAGGATTGCTAGCTGGCTTCCTACCACCAAGCATCATCAAAGTGAGGAACATCAGATTGGCTCCACTGCTGTGCCCACTTTGAGCTTCCCACAACTGAACCCTCCCCCCCCCATAACTGGCAACAATGTTTGGCTCTGGGAAAGCAGGTGAGAAACACTGCTCTGCCCCGTCCCTCACTGCGCACAAGTAGAAAAGGTTACAATAGGAGGACAAGATTAAAGCACAACACCCACATATTTGGTGCAATGCTCAAGTCTTGGGATTGCCAACACATCATTCACTGCACTTTATTCTGGAGATATGAAACTTAATCCTACATCAGTCATGACATTTTTTAAGGTCTAAATTAGGTATTAAGAAATACAGTGGTGCTTCACAAGACGAAAAGAATCCGTTCCGCGATTCTCTTCGTCTAGCGGTTTTTTCATCTTGCGAAGCAAGCCCATTGACGGCTTAGCGGATTAGCGCTATTAGCGGCTTAGCGGCTTTTAGCGGCTTAGCGGATAAGCGGCTTAGCGGCTTAGAAAAAGGGGGGAAAAGGAAAAAAAAAACCCACAGGAACTCGCAAGACATTTTGGTCTTGCGAAGCAAGCCCATAGGAAATTCGTTTTGCGAAGCACCTCCAAAACGGAAAACTCTTTCATCTAGCGAGTTTTCCGTCTTGCGAGGCATTCGTCTTGCGGGGCACCACTGTACGAAGATGCTACTGCCCTGATGGATCATACTGGGGTCCACCATTTAGTACAATGTTACTAGCTTCCTATACCGCAAATGTGTTAATGTGCAGCTACATACAGAGGGTCAGATAATATCCTCTTACAAAACTTTTGTCCCAGGTTTATTCGCCTGCATCACAGTGACCAGCAAACAAGGATTCTGTGACCATCTGCTGAGTCCTTACCCTCCAGTTAGGAACTACAATTTCAGCCCTTTCCAAGAAGTAGATTCTGTTTCAGCTACACAATCTAAATTTTCATTGGAATAATCAGTATTCAGCCCTGGTTACAGTCAGAATTACAAACAGGACCAAACAAGTAAACAACTTTAATCTTAACAGGTGGCCGTGAGAGATGGAAGTGATTAAGACTTATCAAACATATTAGGAAGCCAAGTGATTAAGTGCACATGTTCTGTCATCTTCCTGCAAGCCAAATTTGTTTATGCAAAACCGAGCAGAATGTCATAAGAAGACTATTTGTTAACAAGCGCTTTGCATGTCAAACACCAATCCTCACCCTTTTAAGTTGGAAACCAAACATCACAAAAACACTCAGCAGCTTGCCAATTACTCGAATACGTAGTCTGTGGTAAATAGAATGCTCTAGGGCATCCACTTTGTTTTCGAAATTTGTGTCTTCGATGTACTGTCAGATCTATAGATAAGTAGAACTACTTCATAATAGGTGACAAGAGACACGTCCAGCCAGTTGTAAGAACATGATGGCACTGAGGGTTTGCCAGCAAAATCTACAAGTAGGGAACTGGAGCTGGGACCAGTGTGTGGCAGCAGTGAAAAAGGCGAATTTCATGTTAGGGATCATTAGGAAGGGAGCTGAAAGGCAAACTGCAAATATCAAAATGCCACCATACAAATCTATGGTGCAATCGCATTTGGAATACTATATACAGTTCTGGTCACCTCACCTCAAGAAGGATATTGTGGAGTTGGAGAAAGATCAGAAAAGGACAACCAAAATGTTCAAGAGTATGCAGCAACTCCCTTATGAGAGAAGGTTACAATTGGGGCTTTTTAGTTTAGAGAAAAGACAAATAAGAGGAGGCCTATATAAAATGATGCACAGTATGGAGAAAGTGGACAGATAAAATTTTTTATCCCTCATGTTATTTTTTGTGCCTAAGTTTTTTTTTACAATACTGTATTTTAATGTTGTATTTTAATTGTTGTAACCCACCCTGGGACCTTAGGAGGAAGGGCAAGTAAATAATAATAATAATCTTGAGGAACTCAATTTACTGATCATTTTAGTATTTCTTATAAACCACCTAGAAGTATTGTAAGAATCAAGCAGTTGTTAAACAAATACATTCTTTTGAATGTCATGAATCTTCCAACTTTTAGCTACATTGGATGTCAACTCAGTAATTCATCATTTCATTGAAGAGTTACAAATTCAACCAGGCAGAGGGCCTTCTCGGTAGTGGGGCCCGCCCTGTGGAATGCCTTCCCATCAGATGTCAAGGAAATAAACAACTGACTTTTAGAAGACATCTGAAGGCAGCTGTGTTCAGGGAAGTTTTTAAAGTCTGATGTTTTATTGCCCTATTAATATTGTTGTTGTTGTTGTTGTTGTTGTTATTATTATTATCATCATCATCATCATCAGTTCTGTTTGGAGCCACATAACAACAACAACAACAACAACAACAACAACACCACAGACTAGGGCAGATGTTCTCCAGAATTTTGAGATTTTAAAGTATCTCTGAATGTTAGTGCAACATCAATGTGCATCAGTATGTGTAATATGGTGTGTTTTCCTACCACACGTGTCACGGTGTCATGCATCACAACATGTACCTTGCTTACTACAGCTGAGTGACATACAGGCTGCAACACAAGCAGAAGAACAGGCAGCAGCAGCATCGTGCATAATGCAGGTCTAAAACAGAAGGGGCCATGTAGCTGTTCCTTGTGAAGAACTTTTACACAGGAAAAAAAAGCTTTTGCCTGACATTCAAGAGAAACAGTGGCCAAAAGTCAACTAGCTAAATCAGAAATGAGCACCCAGCCACAAGTGAGAAAGATATGTTGAACCAGAGAATAAACTATATAGATGTTTCTTAAAGCATGGTTGGTGTTTGCATGGTTTCAAATGTGAACGTTTAAACTGATTGGTTCCTTTGGCAAAGAGTAACTAAAGTGTTAAAGTAAAATTCCAGGAGCACATGCACTGCAAACTGCATTGTGAAAATATTAAAGTATGTTGAATAGAAGTTAGGGCTCTCTATAACGATTATCCTATTAGATTTATTTTTTAAGCAAATAATTCCAAATTGTGGCACAAGTGATTTTTACGGGGGAGTTATGGCAACTGTCCTTCAATGCAAATAGGCAAGTCTACACTATGAAATGGTGCAATTCAAGTGCCTAGGAAATGTTATTCGTTTCTTACAAAGTAATGTTGTACCTGTATGACTTCGAATATGTACTCTCAGTGTTCCATTGCTTGCAAACTTCTGTCCACAGTATGGACAGATTTTCTCCTTTTCGCCCGTGTGAGTCTACCAGGAAGAAGGGGGAAGGAGGGAAAAGAGAAAGAGTTAACTTAGCTGTGAAATAAAACATAAATTAATAATGTTTATTATTCTTATTGCTCCAAGAGTCTAATTTCTTCAGCTTCCATTACATATCACACTATAATATCAAACTCAGGTTTTAAGAGTTTAATAATGGTTACACTTTAGGATTACAATTACTCTTTAGGACAACACCACAAAATGCCTGAATGAATACTGCTACTCATTGCAAAACAAACCAGGTTATCTAACTTAACTACAGGCCAAATTTGTTTTTTATTTCTCAAATGGTTTGGCTCATAAAAATTCAATTAATCTTTATTGGTTCTTGAAACTGCTTGCGGCAGAAGAAAAAGGTCCTTGTTACTTCCATATTTGCACTACAGTTTTTATAGCAAACACTGGCTTGATTTCTTAATGATAACCTTAAGTTCACTTAAAACTTCTGTTTGTGTCCAGTTCTACTAATGCTATTGTTCAATAAAATTGTTAAAGAGACTTTGGCCCACAAAACACTTTTACTATAGCTGGAAAAGAAGATTTTGAGCGTTACAAAAACTATTGTAAGAAAGATGACTACTTGAAAGATTCATTGTGACTAGATAGCAATGAGAAAGTACATTTTTTACACAACTTTGACTGTAGTTTATGTTCATTGCAAAGGAACTTAATCCAGCAATCTTGTTTAAAAGAACATTTTGGAATTTTAATGAATATGAGATGGAATGTTGGACCTAGCCACAGTAAAATACAATGGGAATAATTCTGGCAAGGACATTTAAGTTGATTGATTTAAATAGGAAACGTAAGGTTTTTTGATGACACCAAAATATAGCTTGCCCAGGTGACACCATAGAATCATAGAATTGTATAGTTGGAAGGGACTGTGAGGGGCATCTAATCCAACCCCCTGAAAAGCAGGAATCTTTTTGCCCAATGTGAGGTATGAACCAATGACCCTGAGATTGAAAGTCTCATGTTCTACCAACTCAGTTATATATTTAAAACTCCAACAGTCTCTGCTAGTGAAATAAAGTGGTGAGAAGTAAAAGAGGCCACCACTGCTGGGTGACAACTGTGAGGGGAGAGCAACACCACACTCTTGGGATTCCCTTTAGAACTCTAAACAGCTTAGGTCCAGTATACTGTATGAATTGCCTCCTCCCTTACTATCCTGCCCACTCCTATAGATCAGAAGGACATCGCAACCTAGGGTGGAAACTCAGCTGTCTGGAACAAGAGCAAAGGCCTTCTCAGTGACTGCACTCAGATTATGGCACACTCCTGCCCCACAAACTAGATTTGGCACCTTTTTATTTGGATAGAGTCTGAAGGGCTGGTTTTAAAAGCTCTAATAAATAGAAATCAAAGCCAAGGACATCACAGTGCAGACACTGGGTGCTTCTGGCCACTGTGTTTGTTTGAATGCAGGATTTTCCAGTTCAGTCACTTCCAGTTCTTTCCACAGTAAGGACCAATGAGGAAGAATTAGAGGGCAAAAACTCAACATATATTCCTGATCTCTCCATGGATACAACTGTAAGAAAAAATATCCTCTGAACGAAGGTTTAGGCTTCTGCCTACTAGTTCAGGATTTTATTTTATTTTAAAAATCAATATAGTTAACTTTTTTCCATTACAAAACTGTTAAGAGTTTAATCAAAACCATAAGTCTACCTGCCAGTTAGGTAAGGTGACAGAGGATATGACCTTCTAGAGACTTCTTTTAATCCTAATAAATCCTGCCACTAACTCCTGCATCCCTAGCGGATAAATAATGTCAATATTTACTCTGTTCATCGAAAGTCAGGATTTACAGAGTGAGGTGGAGAGAGTGTTGACTTAGCTCATCTTATCAAATGCAATAGCACAAAACAATAATGAAATCAAAGTGAAGGCAAATACAAACCCGTCAATACTTCAAACTCAAGACCACAGCCTTGGCCTTAAGAGGGCATACAACGTGCAATGGCTTAACAAAGAAGGGAAGAGTTTAGCATTTACCCCAAGAAGCTATGTACTTTGAGTCATTGGGCTTTTTCAATTGCTGTCAGCAGGTATACCAAGGCAATTGAAGAAGAAATGTTGAAAGAATGATTTATTCCAGCCTTTCATACCCTTCTGGGTATTTGTCCACATCCACATTTGCAATGTTTCCCAAACCAATCAATTAAAATAGTACAAGTTCTTGCATAGATTTCTCTCTGAAGATAATGAACAATCCTATTGTTATCAGAATAAGGAATGAGAGTGAGATATGAGGAAAAAAAATTGTAGTAAGTCGCAGTCAAAGGAACAAAGATTGTTGGGGAGTCTTAAAACTGCTCCACTGATTCATAAATAAGATTGGACCAGACCAATAAGCTTGAAGGTCTTCATTGCTTGCTTTTGAAACCTGTGTTTACAGCTACCTTAATTCTAATATTTGCATATGCTATCACTTTTCATAAGTATTTATTACTCTGTTGGTATGGACAATCAGCAGCTGAAAGTATTTACCTTAAAATAAATTTCATTATCTGTATATTCAAAGGTAAGCATAGTACACACTGAATGAATTTAACCTATTACAATGACCTCAGTTTTTACAAGCTACGGGTTATACTTACTTTTTTATGACTCTTAAGCACAGACGGTGTCACAAAGGCTTTGTCACACAAATCGCATTTGTATTTCTTATGGCCATCATGAACTACTTGTATGTGAACATTCAATGTGTCCTTCCTTTTGAAGGTTGCATCACAGTGATCACACTTAAAGGTTCTTTCACCTTGCAGAGGGGAAAAAGGAATAAACCTATGTTAGTAGTAGACTTAGCTTAACTTCCACTATCATACTAAGGGGAGAAACTACTGTTTCTAAAAGTATCCTAACTTCATGCAGCATACAGTCATAGCTTGGTTTTTGAACGCCTTGTGACTAGAACGTTTTGGCTCCTGAGCATCACAAACCCGGAAGTGAGTGTTTCGGTTTATGAACTTTTTTGGAAGCCGAACGTCTGACGTGGCTTCCGCAGCTTCTGATTGAGTGCAGGAAGCACTCAATGGATTTTCAAATGTTTGGTTTTCAAATGTTTTCAGAAGTCAATCGGACTTCCTGAACCGATTCCATTCGAGAACCAAGTTACGACTGTATAATCTTCCTGCTACAGTTCCTTGAAAGATGTCTAAGAAAGCACATTTTCAGGCATCCACTTTAGAAATCTACACTCAATGTGCATTCCAGGTATGTTGTTGTTATTGTTTAGTCATTTAGTCGTGTCCAACTCTTCATGACCCCATGAACCAGAGAATGCCAGGCACCTCTGTCCTCCTCTGCCTCCCGCAGTTTGGTTTTCTTTACAGCATTGGACTTTCCTTTCGCTTCCAGGCATATCCGCAACTGAGCATCCTTTCGGCTTTGGCCCAGCCGCTTCATCAGCTCTGGATCTACTTGTACTTGCCCTTCGCTCTTCCCCAGTAGCATGTTGGATGCCTTCCGACCTGAGGGGCTCATCTTCCAGCATCATAACTTTTATATGCCTGTTGTCTTTGTCCATGGAGTTTTCTTGGCAGGGATACAGGAGTGGCTTGCCGGTTCCTCCTCCAGGTGGATCACATTTGGTCAAAACTTTGCACTATGACCTGTTCATCTTGGATGACCTGCTCGGCATAGTTCATAGCTTCTCTGAGTTCTTCAAGCCCCTTCGCCACGGCAAGGCAGTGATCCATGAAGGGGATTCCAGGTATATATTGGAGGTATTTTCCTATTCTACAAATTACTCAAGTGAAGACGAATTTGCACATTTCTCAGCAATGAAAAAGTTAAGGCAGCTTACAGCTAAAATAGAAACAGCTAAAAATGCAGATAGGAAATGTTGGTCATCTCTATTTATATATTTGGGCCTGCTTGACCATTCTGAAACCACTGAAAAATGTAAACTCGCAAAAACTAATGCAAGCTGCAGACAGACATACTATTGTGAATACAACAAAACATAAAATGCAAGCAGATATACCTTTTTTATTGTATTGCATAGTATTTTTTAAAATATATTGTTTTTAAAGATTTCTTAGTTTACAAAAATACGTGCATTGTCTCTTTTTTCAAGTTGTGTTTTCTACAGATCAGTTTATTGTTTTGCATAGTATTGTGTTGGTTTTGTTTTATTGACAGTTGGGCATTAGACATTTCATTTTTTTAATAGAGAAACGAAGGCTATAAAATGTTGAAGTGAATGAATAATTAACTGCTTCAGCACAATATTGGACCGGGGTAGTGTTTGGCATTTTACAGGATTTTGCTTACTCTATACAAGGTCAGCCTAGTAAACAAGAATCATTCAATACCTTCAGAAACTTATTACAAGCACAATTATGCTGTACAAACATGGCACATTTTCTTCATTTCTGTACACGTCACCTTTGAGTCTCAAAGGATTATCTAAGAATCTCAGGTCTTCAATGAGTCATACAAAAGATACTCAAACAAAATCTCAACTCGCATGCTTGGGCACCAGAGGAACAACGATCAAGATGATCAGGCATCAAGGAGATTTAAAAAATACCTAATGGATTTCAAGGTGGAGAAACAGATTTTGAAGTCTATAGGGAATTCTTTGACTTTCACAGCCACAACTTTTAGTTTCCTTTGAATTGCTTCTTAGTAGTAGCAGTGGGGAATGGTACTGAAATGTTTTTGTTTGTTGAACAGACCCCCAAATTCACATGGGATACTGCAGTACTCTAGCTGTTTTTATATATGCTGTAAGCCTCCCAGAGTGGCTGGGGAAACCCAGCCAAATGGGCAGGGTATGAATTATTATTATTATTGGCTAAAACTTGCCTTGTAACACAGGCATGTGGAGAGCAACATCACATGCAAAATGTATCAGGTTACAATAATAATACTTAGCATTTATATAATGCTTTTAAAGTGTTCACAATGCTTTATGTATCAGGTTGTAATCCTTCTCGCAATTCTTTAAGGCAGATCATCTGAGGCTACCATTCTTGAGGAGCTAACTTACGACTAAGGCAACCAAGTTCAGGACACAGGTGATATTTGAATCATGAGGTAAATTTCTGCATAAGGACTTTAATTCTTCCGCAATGACTTCACCTTCTATATCACCCTCAAATATCCACGAATACAATTATATTCCCCTTCATGTGTGCTAACACAGGAAACTGCCTTATCCCAAGCCATACCATTGGTCCATCTAGTTCAATATTTTCCACTCTGGCTGGCAGCAGCTCTCCAGCGTTTCAGGCAGGAGCTTTTCCTGCCTACCTGGAGACTTCAGGGATCAAACCATCTGACCTATGCCCCTTCCCTATGCTAATCACAGGCAGCACAAAGGACTGAATTGGAATATACATCACACTCTCTGTAGAGATCCACATTCCTAGGGTGAATTTCCCAGGCTGCATGTGTATCATTTAGCACCATTTACCACACGAATTATGGTCATTAGGAGTTTACCGACCATTGCCTGCCAATGACATATCTTGAAAAAAGGGAAGCCCATTACAAAATGGGCAGGATTTACTAGTGAATGGTACTAAGCAGTAAGGTCAGGAGGGGCAGGATACTCACCACGGGAGCTTTATACAAGAGAGACAAAGTGTGCTGTACAAATTTGGCTATTCCTGGGTAAGGAGTAGATGGAAGAGCTGAGAAAACAGGCACGTCAATTTTGAGCATTGAATCAGGATTAGATCTTCTGAAGAACTCATTTGTATTGCCCACATTGACAGAAGGACTCACCACCCAGGGATGTTTGTTAAATAATAAACACATTTGTCTTTCTGTAGCCCTCAGCCTAATGGTATATTAAAGATAGTTTTTCTATTGAATCAAATAAACAAAGACTCCGTTCCCTGCCAAAGATACAATGCATCACTAGTTTATTGACAAACTAAATGCTAGTCATGGTTAGAGTTTTAAATTCTAAATCTCCCTCTCCATCCCCCCCCCCCCCGGTGTGCATTTAGTGAAAAGACTCTGATCCTAACCTACACCAGACAGTCTTCTAAACTAACAGTGCACTTACTTTCACAGATTACAAGACAGCAGAGATATGTGGGAACTTCTTGATCTTCTATATTAGCACTTACTGTTATGTATTAGAAGGTGTCTCTGCAGAGAGAATGGCGTTCGGAACAGTGCTTTGCATTCCTCACATTGAAATGGTCTCTCCTCAGAATGGGTCTGCAGATGAAAGACAACGTATTTAAATGGGAAAGGCTCAGAGAGATCAATTAGAAGTGATTACAATAACTGTGGCTAACCTTGCTGGCTTAGTTCAGAAGAGATATTGTCCCGGTTCACCAAAAAAGCAACAAAGGCTTAAAACCACATGCTCCTGTGATGGAGAAGCTTATGCTTGGTTGGTGACAAGCAGATGAACACCAAACAGAGAAATGTACATATAAACGTGGTCATAGAGATAAAAACCACACTCAAGTTTTTTTGTGTGGTTCAGATGCCCAACATAAAAGAATGACATTTCCCCACTTAATTTCAGCCTACTTTTCTGCCAGCTGCTTAGCTCTATTTTTCTGAAGCTTAAAAATGAAGTTAGAACTCAAATCCTGTCTCTCAGTTCAACCTTGTTTATTATTTTGAAACTGAGATCAGTAGTATCAAAATTTTGGTAAGCAGATTTTTTTGTGGCCACATTTGAAGTGCTTTGTGGCTGAAATAAGCTTCAAATCATAAATAAAACATAAAGCCTGAAAGGACAACCCCCCACCCCACCCCCATACATCTTCTTGGATTTCCTCCTGGAAAATGTATAATACACTGGAATAATCAGGTTGTTAAGATATTTCTGTGTTTTTAATTTTCTCTAATTTCCAGATACATGAAAGAGGTTTGTTGTTGTTTAATGCTCTTGGGCAGAGCTAGAACTGTAGTTACTTTAACCAAAAGTCACTAGATTTATGTTAACTGGGAGATCAGTGAGAATTGTTTCATTATAGTTCAGAGTGCATGGCTACTACACAAATTTATATTCAAAAGCAGTATCTTGCTTAAGGTAAAAATGAATACGCAACACAAATTCTATGTATCCACACATAGTTCGTGGTGGGAGAGTTGTAAAATTCCATTAAATGTAAAATGCAAAATTATTTAAAGGCATTGCTCATGACTTAGACCAGTACCAGAACCTGTAAGGACTGCATTACACCAAAGTTTTGTAGTCACTTTCACCGATATCCTCCCAGGGATTTCTGATGTTGACCAAGGTTAACGTATAGCTCAAGCAAGAACTTCTTGCCCTACTAGAATACAGCTGCTTTCCCTCATGTTTGCCTCACTTACACATTTACCCAATAAATAAGCTTTTTCAAACATAATTTATTATAAAAAAATACGAAGCCAAAACACCACCTGCAGTTCTGAAATTCTTCGGAAAATGAAGTAGTTTTGCAGTATCACAGAGTTCCTTCAGAAAAATTCAGCTACATAAAAATTAATGGGTTGTATCTATTGGAGTAGAAGGGGTCTTTCAGTTCTTGAAAGTGAAGGCCTAATAATGGAATGGGGATTGTTATGTACTGAGGTTCTCACCCTGGGCCAGCAGGGGGATACTGTAGATAGTTTTAACTCAGGTCCACATATGCAAATAAGGGATTAAAAGTGACGTTCAGTGATTGGATAGTTACAGAAAGTTGTTACAGTTGCGTTGCAGTGGAGCTCTATATAAGCAGGCTGGCTGAACCCTTCAGTTCAGTTCAGTTCTGGCCTGTGAATAAACAAGAGCTGTTTGAAGAATCGCTGTGTCGTCTGATATACTCACCCACAACTTAACTGGGATAGACAATTTTCACCTATTACCTCTTCCCCTGCTGCACCCTGTAATACTTCTTACACTGGCTAGAGATTCCCCAATCCTCCAGAACAGAATTTAAGGGAACTGGGAGTTGCAGGAATAATACATAAGTGGGGAAAATTGCCTCCCTTGCTTTCTGTTCATGGATGCAAAAGCCCTTCCGTAACTGGAAGAGGACCATTGGATACAACCCAATGAAAAGGCCATCCCAATGAACAAGCATGAGTTGTGTCCTGGGCTTGTTGCTGTTATTATGTTTACACTTTTGTATCTGGATATATCTGCTTTATTTATTAAAAATATATATACCTGGCTTTTATTTATAAAACAAACTCAAATCAGCTCACAAAAAACAGCCGTTCAAAATTAATAAAATCAGTTCCATACAATAACACCAAGAGAAATATAAAACAATTCAGCACTGAAACAGGGAGACAAAGCTCTAAGCCACATTAAAAGCTTGATAATTTTTTTTAAGTCTTAGGAAGGCACCTAAAGCATAAGAGAGAGGAAGCCAACTGAACTTCTTTTCTAGGGAGAGGAGGCCCACAATGCAGATGCTGCAACAAAAAAAGGCACTGCTTGGCTGTCTTTTATGCTTCTGAAACTGGTGAGACACAGGGCCTCCAGTACGGAGCACAGTCAATAGACAGCATTACATGGGACAAGACAGCCCTTCAAATATCCTGCCCCCAAACCATTTAAGTCTTTTTAGGTTAGGACCGGGACTTTGCATTGCATGCAAAAACCAACTGGATACAAGTGCAAATGAATCCAAAGTAGTTTTGCACCCCATTAAGAGTCTCCAGGTTCTGCAGAGCAAGGAACACATAGAGCACATTACTGTAATCTGGATTGTATATGACTATAGTGGTACTTTGGGTTACAAACACCTCAGGTTACAAACACTTTGGGTTACAGACTCCACTAACCCAGAAGCAGTACCTCGGGTTAAGAACTTTGGCCCAGAATGAGAACAGAAATTGCATGTCAGCGGTGTGGGGTCAGCAGGAGGTCCCATTAGCTAAAGTGGTACCTCACGTTTAGAACAGTTTCAGGTTAGGAATGGACCTCCAGAACGAATTAAGTTTGAAACCGGAGGAACCACTGTACAAAAAAAATACAGATTAAAATATGGAGCTAAACTATCCCAATAAGTATCTCTTAAATAAAAGAAGTTTAACATTGCTTCTGGACTTTGACAAACTTTAAGGAGGGAGATATTTCATAGCTAGAGAACAGCCACTAGAAACATTATGTGCCTTGCTGCTCTCACTTAATGCACTAAGAACACCTTCAAAGAGAAGCTCCTGGCAGATCATAGGAATTGTGATCGACAGTAGAACAAGGCATGGAAACAGAGAACACAGCATCTTTCACGTATAATGCACCATCTGCCCATAGGTTTTGCTGCCTTTTCCCCATTACAGATATGCATTCTAAACTACTGCAGAAGGACAGAAAGGAAAGGCAGAGTGGGACTTTCTCCTCAAGTGCATCTGGAACTACTTCCCACACCATTTTCCACCCTGAGCGCCTTTGGGAGGAAGGTCAGGATATAAATTTTAAAAATAAAACAAGTTAAAAACCACAACATCGTTCTTCACTTTGCATTCACCCCCCACCCTCCATAAACAATTCTGGAAAACGCTCAGTGGGGAAGGGGGGGCTTGAGTTGCTTTAGATTTTCCCAAGAGAGCTCAAGCAAATGAGTGAAGCGTGGCCTCAACAGTCTTCCATCTCCTTCTCAAGCTTTCATTGTGAAAGAGAAGGTTGAAACCAGCAGTGGGGGACAAAAGAAACCTTTCCTTTCCCCCTTTTAACCCAAAACGGCATGCCTTTTGCATGTACAGCAGCATAATTTCCTGCTGAGAAGCATAGGATTTGTTTTCTCAGCCTCTTCACAATAATTAGGAGGCAGAAGAAACTAAAATGACCATGCTCCCCTGTTGTCGTTTTCTGATAATCTATGGCAGGTGATGTGAAAACTCTTCATCCAGAAAAATCATTGAGCCATATTTCCAAAGTTGTTCTTCCATTGCATAGAACAAAATATTGTGTTATCAGTTAACAACACTTTTTTTTTTAATGGATGTGGCCTACACAAAAGGCGGGATGCTTTTCTCCAAAGTCCACATCCTTGTTAGGGCTATTGGTGTGGCTCTTTAACAGCAGTTGCTACAGAAAAGCCAAATCAAGTCTGGACATAAAGAGACTGAACTACCTTCTCACCTCAACAGGTGGTTCCTCCAGAACAGGGTTGAGACATTTGGTTGATACTTTGCTGTGGGAAAGCTTGCATGGCTGCTGACTGTGCTGTACCTGTTCTGTGGATAAATAGAAGGCTTCAGTCTCTAGGGCTGTTAATCTGGCACCATGCATGAGTGAAAAATCCCCCGCCCTCATTTAAAAACACACTTGGGGCTTGCTTAGGTGATCAGCTTATCTGGCTTTTTGAACATCTTAAACAGATTTACCTTCTGATTTCTTTTAATCTGATCAGAAGCTAAATCAAACTGAGAGCATAGAAAGTACCCCCAGATAGTCAGAAGTATTTGGACTTGCCTTGTCTCTTGTGCAAAGAATAAAGTGGGGAAACTGTAGACCTTGAACCTGAAAGTATGACTATATCACTGGGATTTATTTCCTGCACGAAGAATGGTTTTAATTCAGCTGTATCAACTCTGCTTTCCTTATATGGTATCCAAATGCAAAAGAGGGCAGGACTCCTACACCTTTAGAAAAATGAATTTCAGCATGTGTCGTCTGCACTCTAGACCTGCTGAAATTCCCTCTCCTATGCCACTATTAAAAGGTGCGGGAATCTGGTCTTCATTGGCATCTGCTCACCCTATTCATAGATCATGTAAACAAGCCCTTAAGTTTCATTCAGAATAGCTGCAGAGTTTCTCTTGCTTTGCCACTTAACAGCCCTTTATCGGCTTTTCTAAACCACTATCTTGAACACTAAAACCACTGTCACTCCCTTACAAGAATTATCAGGCCAATTTTAAGTGTTACAGACTCCCAAAAGCATTGTGAGTAGCATTTAAAAGCTTGTCATTCCTTCCATTTATCAAAATGTGCACAGTGTTTTCACACCAGTAGCAGCAATGCATATCCCAAGCAATTGCTGGCCCTTGTACAAATTTGACCTTGTACAAATTTGAGCCAATACATAGTGTAAGAGGCTTTTAAATGTTATGCCTAGCATACAAAGCATGAGGATAAACACTTTTTAATCAGCCTTTGCATGGGAGCTCTAATGTTTCAATTGGCTCTCAGTTAACTACATGCAGAACTTTGTTGACTGTGCTCACATTTACCAAGAGTTTTGACTAATTTCTCTTCCTAACAGAAGCCCACATGAGTGAAATCATGTAGAATTTCCAAAGCCATTTGCAGTGCTGATTGACGACACATATTTTCTAGGTTATGAGTGAAGCAGCTTGTTCTACAACACTGGAAGACCGAACAGTTCCTCATAGTAGAGTAGACCAGTAGACAGAGTACATAGTAATAAATGTAAAGATGGTTGAACTGCCTACATTTGGTTACTCTTTTGGAAGCTATGCAGAGTTTGGAACATCAATAGAATTAGAGGCTCAGTACAGCAATTCATTTAGTAGGAAATGGTTTTATTAATTTACATTTCTAAGCAGTGTTTATTTTCTTTCAGATTTTATCAGCTTCATGTAATTTCTATTCTATTTTTGCTCCTTTTCAATTACTTTCAACATTATAAATATGCAATAACAAGGGATGTAAAAAAAATAAATGCACCCAGTATTACAAATGATTCTCACTCTGTACCTCCTTCTTGATTGCTGTTAATGACAATATTGACCCTGCCAGCTCTTGGGCAGATCAAGAGGAGATCTCCAGACTATGACCTCTTTCTAGCTCTTCTTGCCAGAGTGAAGATGCCATATCAGAGGATGGGGATTCATCAGAGGTCTCTTATACAGCCCAACCACGCTTCCACAACTCTTGGGGAATCAAATATGCAAACTATCCTGAAGTATTCTAGTCATATTCTATACTAAACCAATTCAACATGCATAGTGATATAAAGAAATAAAAATAATTTATGATGCCCAAGCATACATGGTCCTCTTCCTCTTCCTCCACTACCCAAATATTACAAATGAGTAGCATGTTATATGTGAGGAAACATGATCCATAAATCCATTGTGAAGATCTCAAATATCTTCTAAAGCCTATCTGTAATGTGAAGCTGTGGCCTGATATATTAGAAAACCTTTAAGGGTATATACAGGTAGCCTTTATATCCAGTTTCTTAAAGAGATTCTCCTCTCCCGCATCAGGTAGAGGTACCCAGTCTCATTAGGGGTGTCTCAGATAACTGACCTCTCTACATGCAGCAGGGTTTTTAAGTTGTTTTGATTGGGAGTAGTTGCCAAGAATGCATATGTTTTTATTAGACACTCTGTCTTATGCATGTGGAGTGTTCAATAAAGCACTTATTTTTATGGCAAATCTGTGGGGACACTGTGCTTTCCTCTCCGCCTTGCATCCCCATGCCCCCTTTACTCAGGGTCTGCTAATGTCTCCACAGTTACTAGTTAAACATAAAAGGCATCTGCCAGGGTGGTGGGGCAATGGATCAGGAAAGCAAAGCTGGAAACATATTTTGTACAAAACTAGCTTGTTATCCTACGCCACAAATCAGTGTAACGCACATGCCTCCCCGCCTGTTATTGTCGCAAAAACCCTATGGGGTAGGATTAGGCTGAGAGAGTGTAGCTGACCTAGTCACTTATAAAGCAATCCAAATGATAGGAAGCCAGGGCAATTTTTTTCCAAACTTGGTTCAGGAGTGGGGCTACTGCCAGCTGTGTCAGCTGACACCACCCTTGACTTACACCAACCCTTCTGCTCAAGTAAATTCTATTGGGTTAATAGGTCACATGACTGAGCTAAACTAAGTTTGGAGTGGGGTAAGTCACCCCCCAGAATCCTCCTTTTATGGGACTTACCTGGGATTTGGATGAGCCCTGAGCCCAGGATGTAAACAAAAGCACATAGTCAGCCAAATATAAATGTTCGGGAAACCATTTTTAATGTGATTGGTTTGTGTAATTTTTTGGTTTTGTGCAAATCTGAAGGAGCAAAATTAAGAAATGTCTTAAGGCTACACTTCGTTCAGGAGCGTGCCAGAAATAGCTACAAAAATGTACATAAAAGGAAATGAAAGCACGAGGGAAGTAGTGCTCATGCAAAGGGGAAGAGCAGAAAGTGGTGATTCACCTATCCAAAAGCACTGCAACAAATAGTCTGTGACCCCGAGTGAAGCGGTTTGAGGGCAATTTTCACCCAGTTCATTGGATTATCCCTGTATGGCTAAACCCACATTTACAAGGGGATTGCATCAGGGTTGGTGTTGTTGGAAGGTAGCGTCATGTAGTTTGTGCAAATTAAATAGGAATGGTAACAGCTGCAGACACACAGTAAACTTCATTGTAGACAAGCCCTGCACTATACAAAGTGAAATAATGAAAGTGTGTACAACCAAGGTGCTATTGTTAGCCATTTTATAATCTGAGGTGATAAGCACCATTGTAGTGCAAGTGTTTTATATGCTACGCATGGATGACTGGGCCACCTCAAAATGAAATCAACTCCTCGTTGTGAAAAGACTATGTTAAACCACATCAGTTACAGCACTGGGTAAACTTGGAAAATAGTCAAACACACACTTCGAGTCAGCCAAGTTTGTTCTGATGCTCCAGAACACCCCCAGATTATGTATCCATAAAAAATTATCCATAGGCGTCAAGGCAACCTCTGCCCAAAGCATATAATAAAACCCTCCCAGAGGGCACAATCCCCATGTCCTGTTTTTCATTAAATATTCTTAAGAGAAATGGTTCTAATACCAATTCAGTGCAAAGACCACAAGATTATCATGGATTTATATTTGACGGTATCAAATTTGAAAAACATGTTTTTTGTTATAGGAGTTGGATTTTGCTCTTCTGACCAAGCCATGCCTGTTGCAGACGAATAATAAAGCACCAAAGTTGGTGCTTTGATATGATTTGTTAGATGTGTTTTGGAATTTTTGGTAACTACTGGATCAAATCAGGCTTGCGGATCAGGAGATGTCTGCTACTAAGCAGGCCTTTGATATAGTTTATCTAGCCCAGTATTCTGCATATTCTAAATGGTACTGCTTCTCCAAAGTCACCAAAGGAGCTCTTTCATTATTATTATTATTATTATTATTATTATTATTATTTATTATTTATACCACGCCCATCTGGCTGAGTTTCCCCAGCCACTCTGGGCGGCTCCCAATCAAGTATTAAAAACAATACAGTGTTAAATATTAAAAACTTCCCTGAACAGGGCTGCCTTCAGATGTCTTTTAAAGATAGGATAGCTACTTATTTCCTTCACATCTGAAGGGAGGGTGTTCCACAGGGTGGGTGCCACTACCGAGAAGGCCCTCTGTCTGGTTCCCTGTAACCTTACTTCTCGCAATGAGGGAACCGCCAGAAGGCCCTCGGCGCTGGATCTCAGCTAACCTGAGCACAGGAGCTGAACTGTGTATGCTCTGTCACTAAGCTATGGCTTTTCCTTTCTTAAAACCACACAAAAACATTGCTTCATTTGACTAGGTCGTATCTCTAATGCACAGTTCTGTTAACTATACAAATATTTTTATTTGTAGAACTCACTAACAAGGTCCAAAACATGTTGGCCACTAAACTACACTTTTGCTTCCTGCATTTCCCTCCCATTTATCCCCCCAAAGCAGGTGCCCTCCAAATGTGAAAGGACTGCAGTCCCCATCACCCCTGACTATTGGGAGTAGTGGTCTAAAACATCTAAAGGTTAGAGAAGGCTGCTATAATATAACCTGTTTTCTGGGAGAAGCACAGGAACAAGCAGCATATGTTTGTTCAGGTTCAACAGATTTTTATAATGTCTTTACTGTATTCCCATTTCTGTTTTGTAACATTTTATGACACCTTATAAGCCACTCTATAGAGACTTTGCTAAAAATGGTCAGTAGCAGATACATTTCCTAAATCAGATAAATAAAACAAATGTGCACAATTACTCCAGTTAAATCCATAGATTAAAGAGAGGATTTCCAGATAAACCTGTTTATATGACTCAGAACTAGCCTCAGAACTAGCCCCTGATATTTTACAAATGAAGCACTACGTAGAAGAGCACAAAAAGCATACAAAAAGAGATTACAAGTGGGTACCTCAGATGTAAGGACGCGGGTGGCGCTGTGGGTAAAACCTCAGCGCCTAGGACTTGCCGATCGCATGGTCGGCGGTTCGAATCCCCACGGCGGGGTGAGCTCCCGTAATTTGGTCTCAGCTCCTGCCCACCTAGCAGTTTGAAAGCACCCTTAAGTGCAAGTAGATAAATAGGTACCGCTTTATAGCGGGAAGGTAAACGGCGTTCCGTGTGCTGCTCTGGTGCCGGCTCGCCAGAGCAGCTTCGTCACGCTGGCCACGTGACCTGGAAGTGTCTGCAGACAGCGCTGGCTCCCGGCCTCTAGAGTGAGATGAGCGCACAACCCTAAAGTCTGTCAAGACTGGCCCGTACGGGCAGGGGTACCTTTACCTTTACCTTTACCTCAGATGTAGATTTCCCTGAGGTAGTGTCAACCCTTCACCTAGACAGTACCATTTCAAATGGCAGGTGGGCATTCACATGACAGAATGCTCTTCAATAAAAAAAAAATACCCCCCCAAACAAAATCTGCATAGAGAAAGCTAGATATGGGGAGGGGAGTATTACTGCCCAGCCCTTGACATGCTATTTCTCTATACTTAGTGATTTGTTATTGTTATGAAGAAAGGTTCAAACATGGGAGCCTCCACATATAGACTGAAATACAACAGCCCAGGGACCAGTTTACTACACTCTGTGAGAAGTAGACTTGAGGGCAAAAATAGAATTACAGTACTGGGGTTCATTCATATTCCTTTAACCACACAGAGAGACATAGGTTAATACTTCATTCATCTTTAAAGGGGGGATGGGGTCTACTTTTTGCAAAAAAAAGTTGTACATAGGTGAGATGAGATAAACTTGTCTGCTTCCCAGCTGACCTAGTTGCAATATTTTGCTTCAGAAACTTTTCTCCACACCGATGTGGACATATTTCCATGACTCTCAAAGCAATTTCAGGGGCAAGGTCCACACTAGGTTTTCAATATTTATTGAATGAATAATGCTTCAGGACACAGAGATTACTGGGGGGACGGGACATGTTTTTCCCCTCCTTTCTCTTTCCCTCTCTTTTTAATTTAAAGTTGACTACTCAGAATAGCTTTCATTCACTTTGCTCTCAATGTAGCCAGTTTGTAAGTTGTATTTTTAAAAGGTCATTACATATGTAAGCTATGGTCCTGATATGCAAGCTCTTGTGTCTTTCAACGGGCTCATGCATCCTGTCTGCCTTAGAAAGAACAGTCATCGTTGTTTCACCCTGTTAGAAGCATTCTGGTTATTATTATTACTTTCATATGATTTATGGCTGAAAACACAAAAGATGGTGCAAAGATCCGGTGCCAGATTCCCAGATGGCATATAACATGAGCCAAACTGTGAAAAATGTGTAAGTATTGGTATATCTATTTCATCAAAGTGTTGGCGCAAGGGGCGGGTGGAGGGAAGGAGCAATAGGGTTTCAAAGACTAAGCAGGAAACCAGCCAGATAATTTTTTACAGTCTTGCAATTCTGAAGCAGCGGCAGCAGTCAAGGGTGCAGCCGTGCCATTGAAAACGTAACCCAGGGTCAAAAGTAATGACAGGCATTATCAAAATTAGGGCAGGCAGATTGGAGCTTAAATCACACAGCCAGGAGTCGTTTAGTGGAGCCTGAATGTGAGGTCCCTCTGTACTTTGGGGGCAGAGTTTTCTTCTGTTGCTGAAATCATGTCTAACTGAAATGTAGTCAGTGCAAACTTTAATGGCTCTCCTGATAATGTCTGCCACAAAGAGAAAAAATGACTGCAACATCACGACAGATAGATATAGTTAAGAAGTTACTCTTTTTTAAAAAAAAAATCCTAAAGGAACAAAATCAAAACAAGTATGCAATCAGTTGAACTAGTTTGGACTGATTAGAAAGAAAGAAACAACCACAAAGGACCCGTTTATGATCTAGATATCTAGGCTATCGCAAAGGAACGCTAGCTAATATATTTTGCAAGATTTGAAGCTCATGTTTCTAAGCATGCCAAAGCGCACTGATCCATCACTAAAATGAGCAACAGCTGCAAATCTAAGCCTGGCATAGCTGTAAACAACAACAGCAGAGTGTTTTTTGTTTTTGTTTTTGTTTTTACCTTCTTGTGATTCTTGTAAACATTTCTGTGGGCAAATCCCTTTCCACAAAGCTTGCATTTATAGGGTTTATCTTCACTGTGTATTATTTTGTGTGCAGTCACTTGATCAAGTCGTTTGAAGGACTTATTGCAAACCTCGCAGGTGTAGGGGCGTTTTTCTGCAGAAAATGAGTGGGGGGACATTTAATCTCCTGTTTATATAGGGGTAGAAGATGAAAGGCAGAGACAGCCATCTCGTTGGAGAGATTTCTGCAATGAAGTCAACCCAATTAAGATTAAACCAATTAGAAAGACATCTAATGCCCTTTATGTTACACAGTTAAGTCGCTTCGTAAAAGATGAGCCATGGCGCATCTCGAGAAATTGGCACGTTCTTTGCAACAATCATGGCTAAAACTAAACTCTGATTAATTAGCTTAAATCAAAAGAGAATGACTTCAAAGAGGCGAAGCCTGTTGCCAGACTACAAATGTGAAAGAGGGCATGACAGTTTAAATGTTTTAAAACTTAATTAACAATATACATAGCAGATTCGTTTTTAAAACAACCAGAGTTGGTGTGTATATGCTTTTGTGTTTCAGTTGCTATATGAAGCCTAGCACTACAATGTAGAATATTCTAATCCAGAATCTCAAAATTCAGCTAAATGCCCCTGAGATACAGTCCTTTTTGTTTGCTTGTTTAAACAAATGCACTTCAAGCATGCAATGAAATGGAGATAGCAGCTAAACATCAACCGTTTTAGCAATGTGGAAACCCTGTTTTAAAGCATTTAGGAAGGGAAGAAAAATTCAGGTTTTGATTGCACCTTTTTCCAATTATTGAATGAAAGATGTGGAAATGCCAGAGCTTAATGAACAGAAATAAGTGGCAGTCCAATCAGACAAAACAGTGTTTCTTGCAAATTCTACATGGCTTCTCCTCTGCCAGTTCCATCATAGATAAGGGGGTGCCTGCTCAGGCTATTGCCTAAAGGTGTATATGGTCTACTTTAGAAACAATGGAAGCATCTTGTTGATACCTAGAGACCAATAGATAATTTAAATACCTTCCCATTTATTTCAGCCCAAGGAAACGTCCCGGAAAAAAGCCATTTCCTCAAGCCATCTCTGCATCACTTACATTATTTCTACCATACAGTGAGCCTACTAATTTTTTTTTAATAACTATTCAATCAAGTTTCAAGACAAATATCATGATGCAAGTGTGTCCAAGAAGAAGAAAAAAGATATGTGGAAGCAGGAGCCTATATAATAAACTTGGGGTTTTCTAAAAGGAAATGCTCAACCTATTAATTGTAAAGTATTAGGATTATATGCGTTGGCTGAAACTCTCAAACCAATTAAAGCAGTCCTTTGAGCTAAATCATTTTTAGGCTGCCAAAACTCCAAACACACTTACAATGGAAGCAAGTGTAACAAGCAAGTGTTCAGAGCTGCAGTATATGCCTTATTCATGTGAACAGCCATCTTAAATCAGAGATGAATAAACTGAACCTCTCCAGATGTTGGGGCACAAATCCCATTATTCCTGACCTGAAGGGCAGTGGAATCCAACAACATCTGGAGGGCCACAGACTTCCCTCCACTTAAATTGACAAAACTAGGTTATGGAACCAACTACCAAAGAGCCTCATTATTAGGTCTTACCTGTTTGTTAATGCAAAGCCCAAGACAACAACAAAAATCTATACAATAGCAATTCAAGCTATTATGTGAAGCTTGATTTAATAAAAAAGAAAAAGTTTTTACCTGAGTGAGTAATCATATGGCGTTTTAGCTGGTTAGCTGAAATAAATTTCTTGTCACATTCCTGGCACTCAAAGATCTCATGAACCTGCAATATGAGTATTTAATGATAATTAAGTATGTGTCTTACACAAGATCACACATCTTAAGCTAATAAAAGAACATCTCAAATAGACTGTAATTATTCCTTAGCTCGGAGCTATGCTAATGCTCATGGATGTTCTTCCTTCCTTAACTCCTTTGCTTAACAACCACATTTCCAAAATTAAAAAGTTCATTCCAGTGAACAAAAATTACCTCACAGTCCACAATCCATAACCCACTCTTAAAAAAATTAAAAATCAACATTTCTAGGGCTCCTGTAGAATATGTGTTCACCCCCCCAAAAAAAAAAATAATTCTCTCAGAATAGGCAATTTTTATACATAACCTTTTTTCTTCTAGCATAAAGCCTGAAAATACAGAGAACATTTCAATAATGTGCACTGACTTCTAAGAAGAATAAAATTATAGTCTAATGTACTCATAAACACTAGTCATACTTACCAGAGAGTAAGCCCTATTGAGTACAGTGGCAGTCATTTCTTAGTAAACTTGCATAAGAATTGCACTGGAAATCATTCTCTTGGCTACTATCATATTTTCCAAAGTAGCAATGATTTTAAAATTGTAAATAGAACTCTATATTACCGTTCTTTGAGTACCAAGCTTCTGGACAAAGATGTCTGGGGATAAAAAACACTAATTGTCTGAATTGCTTGAGCCTAACCAAGGTCTGTGTAGCCTGAAATGAACATATTTCTTCATTTTTTAAAAGTGACAGTTTCAGAAATCTTCATTTGTCTTATTAAAAAGGACAAAAAATAATTTGCCAAACCTTCCAAAGGTGAACTTGACATAGATTAACTTTGCATGAGAACCAACTAGGCGATAACCACAGTATGGATTTAGCACCTTAGTTCCAATAATTTCAATGGGAGTACTCTGAGTATGACTAAATTCAAAACTAGATGATATATTTGACCTCTTTCTCTACATTTGCTTTTCTTCTCTGCTTTCCAAGAAACCTGTAATTCCAAATGTTGCTGCAAATATAATTTTTATGTGGTTTTGATATTTCTATGAAAAGCCTTTTTCCATTTAATTATTTGTTCCAGATAGACTTTTGTGGAACTTGCAACACCATCAAATGCCCAATGTTTAATATAATCAAGAGTCTGCTCCAAAT
Source organism: Podarcis cretensis (assembly GCF_951804945.1). NCBI lineage: Eukaryota > Metazoa > Chordata > Lepidosauria > Squamata > Lacertidae > Podarcis > Podarcis cretensis. The sequence goes on from NC_137178.1 coordinate 29,717,723, forward strand.
TCCCACATCCGTGTTAGGTTTGGGGTCAGAAGGAAAGTTATAGCACCATAAATTTTGCATCGTGTCATAATCTAGGTACAGCATCATGCCTCAATAGAGGATTCTTTTAAATTTCTCAAAAATGTAGGCCTGTACATTATGAGAATGAGCTACAGCAAAATCCAGATGTGTATTGTCCCCCTCCTCCTCTGGGTGCAGCTACAGTGATTAATTCAGATATTTTTGCTTCCATTTTAGATTAACTACTACTTGCTGTAATATCCAAACCCAAACTGTGGTTAATCTTAACTATGTTAGCCAGAGTTAGGATTTGGACATAATAGGAAACTGAGGGTTATCTAAAGTGGGTGTGGAAATTTCTAATCTCCTCAAAGAGGAAAATAGAACACAAAACATTAATTATGTTTAAATATTTTGCTGTTTGCTGACCTGGGCTCTGTTGGGAGGAATAATGGGGTACAAATTTAACCAGGGAACTGCAAAAGGTCCCCAGAGCATCAGGGTTCGGGACCTCTTTCCTATGTGCTGTTTTATTGTTGAGGTAAGATTCCCCCTTGCTCTTTAGGCAAAGGAGGCAGAAACATTAAAAGCTGCTGCCATCACAGCTGGTTTGTCCTTTAATCTACTGGTTTGGTGAGTAGAAAGGTGTCCTTTGCCCTTCAAAAAACCCCAAACCAAAAAAACCTTATGTGTGCAGCAGCAACATGAAAATCAACCAAAGAACAGTTGGAAGAAAATCAAGAGAAAAGAATAATTACAGAACAAGTAACACTCTCTGAAATACTTGCATAGCAATGTTTAGGGATACCCCTCAGATTGGGTAATTCCTGACAGACTTTGACTTACAGTCCATAAATCTGCCTGATTGTTTTTCCTTAGAACTCAACTAATACTATAAGCTCCTAAAGAGATTCACTAATCCAAGCAATGTGATCTGACCTTTCAAACTTTTAAGACAATTCGAAATAGCTGGCTAGTTCTAGGCTTTATGCAGGAATTAACTTCACAAATATATGTCTGTGAAAGAGGTTTCTCATTCTGTATCACTACCCTCCAAAAACTGTGCCTGGGTTTGGATCAGTTTTTTGCCTTTGAAGGTAGCTATTAAACAAACTGCTTAGAAATAATATTAAAAATGTGAAGGACAGGTAAATTAGTATACAGGTAAACTAGAGTCTGCGCTGGAAACAAAAGAATCTTCAAAGGTCTGAATTTTAAGGGATGTTTTCATTTGGCATTTTGTTTTCAAGTGACAGGAGCCCATTAATACAGTGGTAGGGCACATGCTTGGTACAACTTAAACTAAATTAAAACCTAAACTAATTAAAAGCATCCTGGTCAGCAGGGCTGGCACAACTGTGCCTGAGACCTTGAAGACTTCTGTTGCTAGTCTAAGTAGATCATATTGCAGAGCTGGGGAACCTTTGGAGCTCCAGATATTGTTGGACTCTCAATTCCCATCAGTCCCAGAAAATACCAGGGATAATGTGCGTTGTAGTCCAACAACATTTTGAGGGTCAAAGGTTACCCAAGACTGTAGCATTGGCTAGATCAGACTACAACTCCCATCATCTCCAGCCAGTTTTGCCAATGGTTAGGCATAATGTGAGTTGTAATCTAGCATCAGGGATCCAAGGTTGAAAAAGACTGGGCTAGATGGTCCAATGATAAGGCCGATCCTTGTTTCATATGCCTAAGATCATTAAATTTTATGATAACTTGGTGGAGTATTGACCCTAGTTTGCCACTATGTCATATTTGATCTTCAGCCAGTTAGAACAACAGGCCTAAAGGCCTATCCAGACTGCTACACCTTTCACAGGTACATCTGAATTAGCATGAACCAAATGTGGTTAAGCTGTAAAGGATACCACTACTCCAAAGAACAAGCTAGTTGTGAAAGGCAGCTGCCACAAAATGAAGTGGACTTTCTGTATGCTGATGCAGACCTGCATTTAGGTGAACTTGTTCAGACATACAGTCTGTATTTGGCATGATTCTCCCAGCAACAAATGCCTACAATGGTGGAACCCTATGTGGCCATCAATGCAGCTGGTTCACTACATAATCTCAATGCCATGGCTTTAAGTAGAACTTAATTGTACAGCTCAACGGGATGATTTTCCAGTTTATGGCTTTTTGTACAGCTTTCTGGGATATTTGTAAAATAAAGAGGGAAACACAACCACCTTTCTTCTTATAAGACCAGATCTTAAACCAGGTTTTACGAGCAATGAGCTCCTACCCCCGATGTGATACTCAGCTAGACACAAAGTAAAAAATCTCCAAACATTCCTTTCTGAAGACTGTCTTCAGCTAAAAGGTCAGAAGAAGATTAATGCAAACAATATATTTTAAAAGAGTTTTTAAAAGAAAATCTACAGAAGATTTTCATCTCTCTTTCCAGTATCGTGCTGTAATAAATGCAGCTTAAATAATAGAATCTGTCTTACCAGCTGAGCCTTGTTTGCCACATAAACCCTCAAAACTCTCACTAAAGCTATTTTTACGTAAATAAAAGATACCCAAAATCTCCCCTGCCCCCCCCAAAAACCCTTTATATGGTACTAGCATACAGTGGCTAGGAGTAAGCATGGAGGCAACATTGCTGAGTTGCAGAGAGACTGGTTATTTATGCTGCTGCTGGGATTCTTATAATAGGTCCCATGACTTGGTGTTGCTGCAAAACAAGATATAAAGTCTGGCAATCAATAACACTGGCAAAGAATAAGGGCAGGCAGCAGTAGAAACCTGACAAAAACCCAAGCAAACTGAAGTGAAATTCAGGCAGGTTTATTAATGCAATTAAAGGCTGCCCTATGAATTTCAACAAGTGTATTTGTGTCTTCAGTGTCCTCATGAGCAACAACTGCAAGTTCTTCTACACATCAAAAGGATGCCCCCAAAATGTGATTTAGTTTAGGTCAACTGAAAATAGTTTAGATGCACTTTTCGAATAGAAAATAATTATACAGTATAAGTGCAGAATTTGGTATTAGACAGAAAAGTTGGGAACGTCACTTTTCATTTTAAAAATCTGTTTCTAACAATTAAGAGTACCTGATTAGCTTGCAAATGTGTGGCTGATACCTAGAAAAATCTCAAAATGCCAGAGGTATTTTGAACAAGATTTGCAGGATCAGGGCTATTGTGTCCCCTCAACCTGTCACAAGCAGAAGCAAAGTGCATTTTGCATACCAAGTAAACAGATATCTATTTGCAGAGATATCTTTTTGCTTCATTTCCATAATTTGTAAAGGTTAGAGCAGTAAGCTTTTCTTTTCTTTTCTTTCTTTTCTTTCCTTTCCTTTTCTTTTAAATACTGATTATTTTTGTTGCACGCTACTTGCTGCTTTGACTCTTAGCATTAATAGCCTTTAGCAGTACAAACAATATGCAGTGGGCTTCTGTTAAAAGAAATTAATTCCTTATGTGGATTTGCCAGTTATCCAATTATTCTTTTAGGGTGTTATAAGTTTAATGGGTTCAGAATATATTCAGTGTTCTACATGGAATTTGACTGAAAAGTGAAAACGTAACAGAAAGATAAAGTACTGATCACAGCAAACGAAAGAAAAGAAGAGAAACAAAAGATCATTTTCTTTTCATTTACTGTGTGGTTGTGAAAATAAAAATCTCAGGATCTAAGCAGACTACTGTCTTTGTGAACATGAGAAAAACGATAGTCTGAATTTCAGCAGCTCTCTAGCGACCCTACTCTATGGCCTTCTACCTCGGCAGAGTCACAACCTGCTGGGGGGTCAGCCTTCATTTTACTGACCTTTCGATGCTCTTGAAGATTTGTTGCTGAAGAACACCTCTTATTGCACACTGAGCACATCAACCTCTTCCTTGAGTTTCCTAAGCCAGAAACAAAAATACCACCAATAGCTTTAATAAAGAAGTACAAAGGAAGAGGCCAAATGTTTTCACTGCCTGTGCCATTTTTCACAGGCCATTTGATGGACACAAGAATTTTACACTTTTACCCCACCTCAAATGTATTATGTTACAGGACAGCTCTGTGGGTGCCCTACAGAAGTTTTTGCCTGTGGAATGTAGCTCCAAGAAAGTTTTGGCTGTTTAAAAAATAAATAAATAAAGCAATCCAATTATATTATATCACCTAATATAATCAGCAAGAACATATCCATTTATTAGCCTCCAGTTCAGAATGCAACAAGAGTTTAGTTATCAATTACTGATTATTTTCTAAAAGTGCTGTGTTTACAATAAGCAATTATGAGGAATAAATCCATAATTTAGCTTTCACCAATCTTGTGCCCTCCTAATGTTTTAGACTACAACTCCCAAACATCTGAAGGGAACCAGGTTAGTGAAGGCAGCCATAGTCCATAGTTTACAATGATTTTGTCCCATAGGCTTAAATGAGTCTCAGTGAATTCAGGCAATGCTGTGGAAGATTTGAAACAGTGTCCAGAGTCAGTAATAGACTGGATGAGGGCCAATAAACTGAAAACCATTTCAGACTTCAGACAGTGGTACTGTGGTTCTTGCAGGCATCTCCACAGAAGATGAATAAAAATGTACTGTGCTTTCTCTACCCCTGCTCCCAGTAATGTTTATTTTAAAGTTATGTTTTTATTGTGACTTTTTTTGTATTGGATCATATTTGTGATCTTTGCTGTCTATTTCATTGTTTCTTCAGCTTGCAAACTGCCTTGTTTATAGTAATATGGAAAGGCGGTACACAAATTAAGAGTGAAATGAAATGGAAAATGTTTCCTTGCCAACTTCTCCCCAGAAACTCCCTCAGCTCTCGGCATCATACCTTTGCCACCAGAGGTGGCAGAAGACATACCAGCTTGACCTAAGTTCAGTCAAGAAAAAGAGGGTGACCTCTTTAATCAAAGTTACACCCTGGAACAGATGTGTCCTGCAGGGGTATTTCAGCTTTCAACAAGTTTCAGACCAGCACTGGAGCAACACTCTGGATTATCCGCTTCATTTATGGTAGGCAGCCATATCATATATATTTTTTGTCACATTCACACCATTTAAATAAGTGTCATACCACTTGAAACAGTCATAGCTTCCCATAGAATCCTGGGAATTGTAGTTAGTTAGGGATGCTGAGAGTTGTTAGGAGACCCCTATTTCCTTCTGAAAGCTATAACAACAACAACAACAACAACAACAACAACAACAACAACAACAAATAATAATAATAATAATAATAATAATAATAATAATAATAATAATAATAATTTATTATTTCTGCCCTGCCCATCTGGCTGGGTTTCCCCAGCCACTCTGGGTGGCTTTCAACAGAACATTAAAAACAAAATAAAACTTTGAACATTAAAAATGTTCAGATGTCTTCTAAAAGTCAGATAGTTGTTTATTTCCTTGACATCTTATGGGAGGGCATTCCACAGGGCTGGTGTCGCTACCGAGAAGGCCCTCTGCAATTACCAGAGTTCCCTAGGATGAGGGACTAACTATTAAGCCACTCTGAGAACTGTATGTCTGTCAGGGAGATAGGTGTCTCTTAACAACTCTCAGCACCCTTGATGAACTGCTGTTCTTTGGCTTTTTTGGGAGAAGCCATGAGTGTTTAAAGTGGTATGATACCCCTTGAAACATGTAGAGCAGATGGGGCCTCAGTCTTGCCTCCAGCTCCAACAGTGCTACTGTCCCAGGTTCTGGTGCTAAACTACCATTTGTGTCACTATTGTATTTTCTCCCTGCCAAGTTCTACAAGCCAAGTAAGGGCTAGTGGCTTCTTTTGGAGGTTCAGACATGCACAGAAAACAAGGTTTCCAATTCCATTAGTTTCTTGAAGTTTACACGTATCTCTTAGATTTTCCTGTCATAAATAAATTTAAAGCACACCAAAACCTCTTCTGATTTGAATCTGTAATACATGTTTTCCTCTGCCCTTTAACATAATTAACTAATACCAAGAAAAGTTTCCACTCATCCCAATTATGCTTCAGGCTAATCTGTGAGCCATTGCCAACATTACATGTCTGTTCTATGTCTTAAAAGCAGAACGGTGGCCATCTTTACAATGCTGGAAAAGTCAAATGTGCAAGTTTCCTTATGAAACTTTTTAAAAACTCCCTCAAAAATCCACAGTAAGAAGAAAACCAATTAATTGTTTGTGTTACCCTTAGCACAACTTGAGCTAAGATCCAGTAGGAGGAGTGCTAAGACTTGATTAGTCTTCAAGGGTTGTTTAGAAATAATAATAGAAACAACTGTGAAAACATTGATCTAGAATTTTTGAACAATAATGCACTTCCCTCGTACATGCATATAATACCCAGGCTTCCAACCCCCTTTCCAGTACAAAAGGAAAGACAGCCTGTGGTTTATTTTAGCTAGTCTTAAAAGGTAAAGGTAAAGGTACCCCTGCCCGTACGGGCCAGTCTTGACAGACTCTGGGGTTATGCGCCCATCTCACTTAAGAGGCCAGGGGCCAGCGCTGTCCGGAGACACTTCCGGGTCACGTGGCCAGCGTGACATCGCTGCTCTGGCAAGCCAGAGCCGCACATGGAGACGCCGTTTACCTTCCCGCTGGTAAGCGGTCCCTATTTATCTACTTGCACCCGGAGGTGCTTTCGAACTGCTAGGTTGGCAGGCGCTGGGACCGAGCAGCGGGAGCGCACCCCGCCGCAGGGATTCGAACCGCCGACCTTTCGATCGGCAAGCCCTAGGCGCTGAGGCTTTAACCCACAGCGCCAGTCTTATTGGTGTCCAATACCAGTGGAAGATGATTTTGAGGGACGCTTCCTCTAGGCATGCAGATACCATATTTAAAGGGTGACTTTGCCAGACAGTGTCCCACCTGTGAGCCTCTTATCTTTTCTCTTAACTCTGCCTGCCACATCTGCTTTAAACTTCCATAATTTCCCATACTATGGTCAAATATTACACTACAGATTAGGGAGGCTGCCCCTTTCAAGTCAGAGTTTGATTTAAAGCATGGAGACTCAAATGTAGTGAAGGATCATTAGCCCTCCCCTGGGCACTCCAGGTAGCATGCAAAAGTGTAACCTTGTAATGCTCTGAACCGTGTCTGTCCAACAGTTTCAAAACGGAAGCACATAAGGATATCCAGTTTCACCTAGTCCAGCACTCTGTCTTCAACAATAACTAACCAGTTGTTCTTAGGAAGCCCACAATGATTGTCAGAGGGGTTTGGGGTGGGAAGTGAATGGTCATCTGTGAACTTGGCCAGTCAGTGTCTCACAGGCTACAGGCTCACCTGGCAGCAGTGGCTGGATCTGTGAAAACCGCTCATCATGTTAAAATTCCCACACCCAGTCACTGCCACTCAGGTAAGCTCAGCACACAGCCAGGGGAATAGCAGGAAGAACCAAACTGGCATGGACATCAGTTCTGGCCATCCTGCGATGATGAAGCTACCCAAGAACATGAGAAGAGCCCTGCTAGATCAGGCCAAAGGTCCATCTTTGGCCAACATCCTGTTCCCACAGTGGCCAATCAGATGCCCATGGAAAGCCCACAGACAGGATCTCAATGCAACAGTGCACTCCCCAATTGTAAACCCCAGCATACTGCCACTGGGAAGTGTATTCCAGCCTGACACCAGCCCAGATGATAGTGATAAAACATGTGCTTGTGTTTCTTTCTACAAACTGGTACTCAAGTGTCCTGCTTCTGAAGAAGAAGAAGAGAAGAGTTTGGATTTGATATCCCACTTTATCACTACCCGAAGGAGTCTCAAAGCGGCTAACATTCTCCTTTCCCCTCCCCCCCCCCACAACAAACACTCTGTGAGGTGAGTGGGGCTGAGAGATTTCAAAGAAGTGTGACTGGCCCAAGGTCACCCAGCAGCTGCATGTGGAGGAGCGGAGACGCGAACCCGGTTCCCCAGATTGCAAGTCTATCACTCTTAACCACTACACCACACTGGCTCTCAACATGGAGCTGAACATGGAGCTCTCATTCTCTTCCTCTGAACACTTTGGTTTTCCCAGTTAATAGCCACAGATAGGCCGACATTTTCTTGAATCCAGATTCAGCTCAGGAAATTTGAACACTGGGAAGTGATTCCCTAAACACCAGTGATTTCAACATTTTATGCTTACCAGTGTGCACATTTTCCTTGTGTTTTTTCAGAGCATCCTTGCTCTTGAACCTCTTCCCACAGCTGTCAGCCTTGCATACGAACCTGGCATCACCTCGGCATGCTTCTTTGTGTTGCTCGTAGCTGATGTTGGAGAGTTGGGAGAGTGGGGAAAAAATAATACATCAAGAAATAAGATACTTCCCCCCTCTCCAAAAAGAATCAGCCTCTCAGCAGGCATTTTGAGTGCGCTTAACACATGCTGCGCAGAAGACTTCTGGGGTCACTTCATGCATAATCTACTGCAGGTAGGCCTGAAAGCATTTCTCGTCTTGCACAGTTAGGGTTCAGAAAACAACTAAGGAACTTGAAAAGCAAGCAAGCATGCAAAAGGGAGGTCAGCAGCAGGATGAGAGCAGTCCAGTAATTCTGACATGGAACCTCAATTCTGAGCTGAAGGATGTGTTGCAAACAGAACACTGAAAACTTCTTGAACGATCTCCTGGGTTGACATTCTCTGTGCACTGGAGAACACTGTCAGGAAAGACAAAAGAAAATAAACGAATTTGCTTAAATTGTGTGGGCGTTTGATGCCATCCACATTTATGCTATGTTTGTTTGTTTTCCAAAATAAAACAGAAGTCAAACATTCCAATGTCAATTAGATTTCAGGGATTGACTGGCTTCCCACACATCCTGGGATATTTGTTCAAGTGGTAAATCTGTGTGTGTATACATACATACATACATACATACATACATACATACACAGTGGTACCTCGGTTTACGAACTTAATCCGTTCTTAAACCGAATCCATTCTTAAACCGAGGCACGCTTTCCCTAATGAGGTCTCCCACCACTGGTGCCCTTCCAACATTCAGTTTTCATTTGTAGACCAAGGTAAAGTTCACAAACCAGAACACTACTTCTGGTTTTGCAGAGTTAAAAACTGAACTGTTCATAAACAGGACTGTTCTTAAACCGAGGTACCACTATATATGAATTATTGAAGGAAATTAAGAATATTACGATGAGCCACTTAATTTGTGGTTTAGCCATCTTAATGCAACAATGTATGCTATTTAAACTGAGTACAGTGGTACCCCAGGTTACAGACGCTTCAGGTTACAGACCTGCTAACCCAGAAATAGTACCTTGGGTTAAGAACTTTGCTTCAGGATGAGAACAGAAATTGTGCAGTGGTGGCAGCAGCGGCAGCGGGAGGCCCTATTAGCTAAAGTGGTACCTCAGGTTACGAACAGTTTCAGGTTAAGAACGGACCTCCAGAACGAATAAAGTTCTTAACCCGAAGTACCACTGTAATCTTATTTACAAAGTTTATAGTTAAATTATATATATACTTTTTGTTGTTGTTTTTAATATACTAGGTGTCTTGAAGGGGAGACCACGAACACAACACAAATCAACAATCAAGTTTTAGGGCTGGATCTGTAAAATCTATTTTGGACTACAACTCCCATCAGCCCAGTCAAAAAAAAAATATTGTGTTTTTTTTGGGTGGTTTCCATATTTTCAAGGCTGCAGAATGCAATAGTATTTTTCTGTGGTATTCTGACCAAACAAAATGCCCCTGAAGAAGGAAAACTATTTCTGAAACATGTTGGGATTAACAGCTACAACATAAACCTTTGAAAACCCTTCGTTCTTTTCTCCTTCCACAAACGTTAACACATCCAGAACAACTGATTCACAATGGATCTCTATAGATCCACTGCATTCCAGTGATCTACTTACATATACATTGTTTATAATACACACCATTATATAGAAAACTTCTAAAATTCCTGCCTTGTTGGGAAACCATGCCCATTTTATTTAAATGGTTGCTTTTTACAAAGATTGTGTCTTAGAATGCAAATCAATGGGGGAGAAAATGTTCCATTTCTGCTGGAAAGAGGAACTGTGTGTTGTACGCCCTGTATAATTTCCAGAGGTCTGCTGCTGCTCCAATGTACAATATTTACTTAAGAAATTTTCCTCTGCACTTCAAACACATTCCCAGGGTTGCTTTTTCAAAAACAAAATACACAATTAAAATATGGAATATTTTCACATGCTGAATCCCCTGAAGAGAAACAAAATGTATCTCTCTATTGAGGTCAGACTTAATAACCTCTCACAAATTGTCTACCTATAGCTGCTTCATGTATACCTTTAAAACATAGTATCTTTTCTCATTTTAATATGTTACAAATAGGCTGCAAGTTTGATCTTCTGGTTATGTGATTTTATTTGCTTTTAATTCAATTTTAAATGATCTCTTCTGTTTTCATAGAATTGGAGGGACTGTGAAGGTCATCTAGTCCAACCCCCTGTGATGCAGGAATCCTTTGTTCAATGTGAGACTCAAACCCACCACCTTGATATTAAGAGTCTCATGCTCTACCAACTGAGCTATCAAGCTTTGGTCGTATGCGATTTCTATGTACAATAAATATTATGTGACATCATGGGGTTTGTTTGTTTTTTTGCATTTTGGGGAGAAATAATTACAGCTGAAACTTATCTGAGGTGCCAATTCTTACGAGTCCTTATGAGTGTTCATAACTTATTTGGGCTTATTTGGGTTTATACAATTTAGCTCAATCAATGTGCTGTGCTTTCAGTGGAGTTGTCTTGATTCCATGCTGCATTCAAAGAGGTTGTGGAGCTAAGTCTACAGCACCCACAATATTAGAGAACATTGGAAGGAAAGGTGAAGGTGAACTAGTAGTGGAGTTTGTGGTGGGACACAGATGCTCTCCCAAAACTTGGACTTAACCGTCCAGGAGTCCTTTACCTTTACTGGCTTTGCTGTTCTTACCTGGACCAGGTCTTCAAGAGTCAAGGTGGTGGCAAGGTTGGGACTGTGTAGAGACACCGGCGGGGCCACCACTCTCTAGTTGGTGACCCCAACTTTGCAGTCTCTCTGTCCCACCCCATCTGCCTCCAGGTTAGCAGCAGTGATGTCATTGTCAGGAAGATGGCTCCACCCAACCCAAACAGAACCCATACATTCATAGCTATGATGATGTTCCCCAAGCTTGTTGTATTATCCAAAATGAGGCGCAGGCAAATTCCAGATGTTTGGGACTACAGTTCCCATCATCCCTGACTCTGGTCCTGTTAGCTAGGGGTGATGGGAATTGTAGTCCCAAACATCTGGAGGGCCGGAGTTTGCCTATGCCTGTCCAAAATGTTCAGCGAAAACAGCCAACATGGGCTGTTGTAGTTGGAAGGAATGCTTGGAGACTAACATGAAAGCCCACCCAGAAGAACACCTCTCCTCCAAAACTTCCATTTCATAGACAACACAGGACAAACCCAGGTTGCTCACTGAGGGAACATTCAGCAGGAAGTCAAAGCCAATCCTGACTTTTCTGAGAAGTGTACCTGCTGCAGTGCATCTGTCTGCACACAACTTCTGTCATATTCCAGGTATAAGATGTTTTCAGTGTGCGTTCAAAAATGTACATTTTAAAGTAGTCTAAAAATGTTTGCTAACTTTGCAATACATCCATCCCTAAAGAAGAGAAATTCAAGTTAATGATCTGAGCGACATGGAATCATAGTTAATGATGTTATACACTTACTGCCTCTGCAGAGCTTGCTTAACTGGGAATTTCTTCCCACAATTCCTGCATTTGAATTCCTTTTCTTCACTGGGTTTTTGGTGCAATGTCTGAAGGTGTTCAGCTAGGATTTCCTGGCTGGCAAAACTGGATTCACAGTTAGGGCAGGCATGGTCCTCTTTGCAACTAAAAGAATCTGCACGGCAAAGAAGAAAAATTCAGAAAAATCATTTCCTGTGTATAACATGTTTGGAAGATTATATTCTAAGAAAATGCTCTAATGAAGGAGGATCCACAATATTTTCTAAGCTGTGGTGAGTTCATATTACTGCAAAAAGAAACATGATTAATTCAGCTGACATCTGAAAACAGCAAAGAAATTTAATTATCTTTGTTTATTTCTGTGCAACTTATTTTTCTGCATCGCTTTGTCTTGGTGTAACCCTCTAGCATACATTGCTATAATAATTCTGGCAGACAGTTGGAAAGAGAACTGGTGCTCTTTATATTATAAAGGGCTGTAAGTTTCCGTTTCCTAAGTGGCAACTCTTTTGAGAAGATTGCTGTGTTGCTGAGGTGACTGAGATGAGGCAATGTTCCTTCCAGCCAACAGAAAGATCAACTTTCAAGGAAGAGGTTTAGTGATGACACCACCTAAAAGAAAGAACTTGGGGGAGAGGGATGGTGCTCTGTTTTATTATATCATTTATGTAAATTCTATCACTTCTGTAAAGTCCTTATTTATGTACCGCTGTTTGATTTTTTGGAGTTTTATGTTATTTCATTAAACAAAGATAAGTCCTTTGCTATCAGTGCCTTCTAAGACGCTTAAGAAAGCACCTTAAATATATATTTTAAAACTGAAATAATCTTATAAAAGAAACACATAGAGAGGTGTGGGTTTTTTCAGTAATGTTTAAGAATAGAATCCTGTTTCGTAGTTATTGAGGCAGAAAGGTACGAAGTCTGAAGTAGTCTTGATAGCTTGCAAAGGTTGCAATTTGTAAACTGTTCAGAAAACTGAAATTACCAAAATCCTCAACTATACAGAAAAGGTGCCCCTCATTTTCTTAAATTAAGAAATGACTGTGTGCTTTTAAACAGATGGACATCATTTCCATTCAGCTTAATTTCATCCATACCTTTCTCACTAGTTTGTTGCAATTCCTTATGGCTGCTGTTACCATTGTTGCTAATGATGCTGTCATCTTCTTCCTGGTTAGTAATTACTTCCTCCTCTTCTTCCTCTACTTCTTCCATGTCGCTGTCAAGGTAACCAATCAGCAGTTCTGTATCTGTTTCAATATCCTCAACAGCTAAGTAGAAAATATTTTCTCCTTCCTGGTGGGGAAAGCAAGAGATTGGACAGTCCCTTTAGGAAAGCATACAGCTAAATTAATTTTTAAATTTCTGAGTGGATACAAGAACAAGTAATTTTTGTCAGATACAGGGTGGAATTCATAGTAGCGTTAAGCAGGGTATGCATGAGCTGAACAAGGTCTGCTTGTGCAATAGGACTTTCTCCCCTCTCCTTCCTCTGGGTACCCCCACAAGCCCTAAACCCATTCTGGGGGTTTCCCCAGCCCCCTAAAGCAGATTTGGGGGACATACAGGTGGAAGAGAGAGGGGGAAATCCCACTGCACGACTAGAGCTCATTCTGATCAGCCAATTTACTTGAATATCACCCATTGTTTTGAAAATAATATATTGCTCAAAAGTTCCAGCAGGAACAACATAGTCTTGTTGCACTTTTTAAAAAGTTTGTGCCATAGTTAAATCTGTTAGTCTTTAAAGTACCACAAGGTTGACTTTTCCCTTCAGACACAATTGAGCTTGTTATTTATTTATTTACTATTTGCAAACTTATAAACCAATTCACAGTCAAAGGTTCCAGAGCAGTGTATGACAGAAGGAAAAGTAAGATAAAATACAAAAAAAACCCTGTAGACTCAATGAGCTAGCAGCAATAAAACCATTTCGGCAATTCAATTGTACAATTAATAGTCCATAAAATGCCTGAGTTACATATTAGGAAAAGCCTTCTTAAACAAAAATGCCTTCAACTGCTGCCTAAATATCAGAATACTAGTTGTGTGCCTAATTTCAGTTGGTAACTGATTTCCAGATGGCTGGAATCATGTAACCTGTGGAAGCCCACCTACTAATTTTGCATGCTTTTGAAGACATAAAGATGTTTGTTTTGCAGTATATCAAGCTCAGCACCAGCACCCTAGGCAGCTAGCAGGTCCTTTGGGATGTCAGGACACTGTCTGCAAGCCACCCACTGATATTTTTCAGGATGTCATGGAGTTGCACTATGGAACTCTGAGAGCTTACAATGCCAGTTCCCAGCCCCCCATGGACTACTCCTGCTACTTCCAACACTGTGGCCAGGTATTCCCAATGGGACCTATATCTACATAAGAGGAAGTCCATGAGAGGACACTTTGCCCAGGGTCCTCTCAAAACATAGAGTGTGCCCTGTGCTCTGTCTCTATAGCTTTATTGGAATTTGCAAGCCTCTTGCTTCTGCCCACCTCTCATTTCCATGGGCCTGCTTTCATATGGTTCAGTCAATGGTTTTATGGTAATGCAGACTTGGGCAACAGTTATCAGATGAACAAAGTGCACTGGGTTCTTCCAAAGGAAACAAAAGGAGAATCACATTTACCTAGCAAATGCTGCCAAGTGCTGTCATAAATCATAATTCTTATCTTATCAACATCCAGTAAAGTTAATTGAGCCTTGCTTACGGTGTGCATAGCCATATATTTTGTGACAAGCTTTGCAAGGCTACAGCAAGATAATGATTTTTAATTTGCAATATACTAAGATTCACTGAAACTGCCAACAAGGGATATCTTACTTCTAAAGCTTAGATAGGTCTGTAATGGATTAAAATGACTTATTTATGAAATGGGAAAGTCAATTTAATTTGAAAAACTTGTCAAAAGCAAAAGTGTTCAAGGACCAGACACATTTTTTGCTCTTACATCAGTGATGGAATGGGGAGAAGAAAATTAATTACATATTTTCTTCAAGATGTGTATTTCACAGTGGAGTTCAGATAGCTATCAGGATATCTTGCCTTCATCAAAGAGTTACTTTTTCCTCTTATAGCACTGTTGCATGTTCCAGGGAATTTTAATTTACCACAATAAAAACTTAAAATAAATCAAGTTATAAGACATTCCCCCATCCCTCCTAATGTAAAAAGATTTGGCTCTTACTTTTTCTTGTTTCAAGGAAACATATGTCCAGGCACACAAAGGCCCTGATACACAAAGGCTAAGTCATGATTTGTTTTAACAAATCGTTAGTTAACCACAAGTTGTCCCATAGACAATCAAACAAACCATGGCTAGTTTGTCCAAAGCTGGACTTGTTTTCCAGCTGCTCTTGAGTCAAACCTTTTGCAGTTAGTTGAGCATTTCTGGTTGGGAGCTCAAACAAACCATGGTTAAAGAAGCAGGGTAGAGAAACACTCTACCCAGAAACACTCAAACCAAAGCATGGCTCATAAGACTATGACTTCATTTATAAAACAAAAGCACTGCTTCAGTTACAATCTTTGTATCAAATCCATACCTCTGCTGTTAGAAGCAGGGCATGAAGGGAAGGGCAGAAGGCACCAAAAATTCAGAAGGGGGACATGAGTTGATAAAAGTTTGAGAGAGAGTCATTTCTAAGATTACCAAGATTACCAAGACAGTGGCGTCGCAAGGGGGGGCAGGGGGCGGTTCACCCCGGGTGCTATGTCTCGAGGGGTGACAAGAAGGCACCCCGTGGGGTTCTTGCCCTGCCACAGCCGCATTCGTGGCTGCAGCTGCAAGCAGAGGATCCTGCCACTGTCCATACAGCGTTCGAGCAGTGCCGGCAGCAAACCACTACGTACAACGCATGTGCTGTGTCACATGCATGCGCTGTTCATAGCAACGCCACACCTGCGCTGTACATAGCGGTTTGCCGCTGGCACCGCCCGAGCGCCATACGGACGGCGGTGTGATCCCTCTGCTGCCGCTGCAGCTGTAAGCAGAAAATCCTGCCACCGTCCGTACGGTGCTGGGGTGGCGCCGGCGACAAACCACTATGTACAACACATGCGTGGTGTCACACACATGCACTGTACGCGCCCTACATAGTGACACCATGCATGCGTCCTATGTAATGGCACAACGTATGCACAGCCGGTGGTTTGCCCCGCCCCGGGTGTCGGTTTTAGCCTTCGTTCACCCCATACCAAGATTCTAAGACTACTGCTGAAGGTTTATGCTCCTATACGTGTGCTCAGCTGCCATTTTAATTTCCCATAATGACCCTACATTATTAGAAATTTAAATGGTGGCTCAGAGCAATGTGTCCAACACTACTGCTGCCAGGACTGCCATATCAACAAACAACTTGGAACCAGGGTATCTATGGGACCATCTCTCCTACTGTATCTCTGTCAAGCAGATGGGTGTGCTTATCCTGTACTATAAATTGGGCTGTTACTCCTGTAGCTCCAGTTCTCAGACTAGCCACTCAAAATCAGACAGATGCCTGGCACAATGATGTTTAGGTGCCCACTGGCGGTTCAAATTTTACAACCGATGAAATTGTTTTGCTTTTTAGATTTAGATGAGTGGTTTTATCATTTTTTGAGTTTGTTGAACTTATTGTTTTTGGAACCTGTGCTTGTTTGTTTTAGTCTTCTTTGATGGTTTTATACTTTGATGTGGTCTGTATATTTGAATGATGGTGGTGATATAGGACGACCACTGATATAGGGAGTGCAGTCTGCCATGGGTCCCCTAAAACAAGGAGATGGTCCTGCTTTCTTATAAAAGTCAAACACTATGTATTTGGGTATTAACTTTTTGTTAATATAATTGCTTATGGGCAGCACAAGAAATGAACAGAAAACCTCAAACTTGCCTTATGATAAGTAAATATTGCAATAGGTAAATATATAAAATCACAAGAAGGATCATAAGCAGAAGAGAACTATTATGCTCATGTCCCACTTATGGGCTTGCCATAGTCATGTGTTTGGCCAATGTGAGAACAGAATCCTGGACCAGATAGGGTTTGGTTTGAGCCAGCAAGACTCTCCTTGTCTTCTTATAAAGCGTGTTCTCACTAGCAGAGAGCACGTGTTGCGGTTGGGGAGCAGGCCACCATTATGACTAGGCAAATTTGGTGGGAACCCAAGCCTGTAAAGGGTTAAAGGGGTTGCTGGGGATTTTTGAGTGTTGCCAATTCGGAGGAGTGGTCAGAGTCTATAAGTAGGGGAGACAGACGAGAGGACGTCCTCTTGGCCGTTTTGCATCGGATCACATGGAGCACTTGGACAATCTTCTCATTGTCTGGTTACATTTCTTTATTTCCCCTTTCTTTTTAATCCTCTCTAGTCCCTTAAATAATTTAATTCCCCCCCCTTTTCCTGTTTGATTTCCCACCCCACCCCTTACCCTGCCCTGTGGGAAGATTCTCCCTATATCCGTGGCTTGCCTTTCCCAATAGGGAAAGAGCCCCCGTTAGGGGCTTTCTTTCGCAAAAGGTTTCCCCCATTTTGCCTGTTTAATTGTGGGGCTAGTCAGGGCTGTTCCCAGTCTAGCTGGAATCACTTTCGTTTATAGTATCCCCGAAGGTTGGCTTTATTTTGAGTGTGTGCAGCGCTGTTGGCCAAATTTTAAGCTAGCCTTGGGTGGAAGCACTAATTTGGCTTCCTTTAATATTGCTATGAGACTAAGATTCTCAAGAGCAGAAACAGGGAGGCCTATTCGGCCTGCACATTAACTTCCAAGCCTAAGTCTGCTACAGGTAGCAGTTACTTGTTAAGTCTCTGACACGTGACTCATTCTCGCTATAGGAATGTATCTGCTTGCAGGCCCAGTTGCTCCTAATGTATATCGGAGGCAAACAAAGGGCCCCAGAGGCTCTCTGTGTCTCCAAGGACTATGAGCACTCTGTATATGCTCTTGAACTATGCCATTTCTGAACAAGTTTATTTTCTTTAAGTTTGTTTTGCCCTGATAGTGGCGAATGCCATTTTAGAGACGAGCCATTGTGGCTTACTGGCTAAAGTGTAAGACCTGGGAGACAGGGTTCATATCCCCCTCTTAGCCATTGTTATAACAAAACAAAACTAACTGCTCCTTTTAGGCTATTCTGTTGCTGGGTAGTTCTGCCCATTTGTGATAAAAGAACTTTGGGTTTTCTTGAAGGGGTGCTTCCCTCTAAAAGGGCAAGCA
This sequence comes from Podarcis cretensis, assembly GCF_951804945.1. Classification (NCBI taxonomy): domain Eukaryota; kingdom Metazoa; phylum Chordata; class Lepidosauria; order Squamata; family Lacertidae; genus Podarcis; species Podarcis cretensis. Next base: position 29,735,592 of record NC_137178.1, read on the forward strand.
GGGGTACCTGGACAAGCTGTGGGCTACCTCAACTCTCCTATTTCACTGGAAACATTTATGCCTGGCCTAGCAGGTGATCCTAGGGCTTTGCCCTAGAATTTGATGGCCTGCAAGCGTTTCCGGCCTGAATAGTGTTCCCATGTGGTCTATAAGCATTGGTTTCACTGGGTCAGCGCATAGTGCTGGTAATGCCTAGGTTGCAGGATTCGTCCCTGTATGGGACAGCTGCATGCTCCCCCATTGCTCTACCTGGACACTTAGGTCCTTTTGGTGGTTACCTCACTGCGAGGGATGTAATGGGCGCCACATTCGTAATATGCAAGTGGGAGAAAGCACCTTTGCGTGCCCGCATTGTAGTTTGCTCTGTGCATTGCAGGGCACGGTGCTGCATGGGCTGCAATTGCATTGCATTGCATTTCGTGTGAGATTTGCAGTTGCATTGCACGGAGGGTGTGTTTGCATTGCACAGAGTGTATTGTTGCATTGCACGGAGTGTGTTGTTGCATTGCACGGAGGGTGTTGTTGCATCGTACGGAAAGTGCGGTTACATTGCACAGTGTGTGTGTGTGTGTGTGCATTGCACGGAGTGTGTAGTTGCATTGCACGGAATGTGTTTGCATTGCATGGGGGGCGTAGTTGCATTGCACAGAGTCTGTTTTTGCATTGCAAGGAGTGTGTGTGCATTGCACAGAGTGTGTAGTTGCATTGAACGGAGGGTGTGTGCAGTGCACAGAGTGTGTAGTTGCATTGCATGGAGTGTAGTTCCGTTGAACGGAGTGCGTAGTTGCACTGAACGGAGGGTTTGTGTGTGCATTGCATGGAGTGTGTATTTGCATTGCACAGAGCATGTTTTTTTTTGCATTGCACGGAGTGTGTAGTTGCATTGAACGGAGTATGTAGTTGCATTGCACGAAGGGTTTGTGTGCATTGCACAGAGCATGTTTTTGCATTGCAGGGAGTGTGTAGTTGCATTGCATGGAGTGTAGTTCCGTTGAACGGAGTGCGTAGTTGCATTGAACGGAGGGTTTGTGTGTGCATTGCACGGAGTGTGTATTTGCATTGCAGAGCATGTTTTTTGCATTGCACGGAGTGTGTAGTTGCATTGAATGGAGTATGTAGTTGCATTGCACGGAGGGTTTGTGTGTGCATTGCACAGAGTGCGTAGTTGCATTGCACAGAGTGCGTAGTTGCATTGCACAGAGCGTGTTTTTTGCATTGCACGGAGTGTGTAGTTGCATTGCACAGAGTGTGTGTCTGAAAAGGAAGCTGGCTCGGCGGCAGCTTTGTCAGGACTTCTTTAGGGGTTCTGGCCAGCGTCGGCCCTGTAAATTTACATATCATGATGGCAGCACAAGATGCCCCCTGCCCAAGCGCTGGAAGCTGGAAGCTGGCAAGCAATAGCTCAATACCTTTTGCCCATATTCCCATTTTATTTAGGGATCCAGTGGATATCGTTGCTAAAACAAACGACTCGCCTATGGAGAAGCTGTCTGCCTTGAAGGAAGTTATTTTGTAATACTTCTTATGTAGCAAGTGATGCTTCATCAGATCCGATCTTGCTGGGTCACTTAATTAATCTTCCCACTAGGCCAGGCTTGCGGCCTGAGGTCCCCTTATGCCTACCAAGTGTGGTGAAGGCAGATATCAGGCGATGGTAACAATTCCTGAATGTATGCAATAGTAGTTCGCCATGGCAGGATACCTTGAACCCGCACAGGGATTTTCAGGTTCATGCTGGTGCTGCTGGATCTTTGCCCTTTGGTTTTTATTTCAAGGGCTGCTGGGGTGCAAAGCTATGGCCTCAAGCCCGGTGTGGTGAGGCAATCATGTGACATAACTTTTCTTGAGTTTTTTCCCATTGTTGTAGCAGTTCACATGTGGCCCGAGGAGTCCAGTGACCATCGGATCTGCTTTTGGTCTGATAACCAGGTAGTGGTGAGCGTCTTGGCAAAACGGTCCTCACGCTCCAGCAGATTCTCCGCCCCTCCGCTCACGCTTTTGAGCTGCGCCGCTTAAGGTTTAATATTGTGCTTCCTACTCTCCAAATTACGGGATCCTCTAATGATGTTGCTGACACTCTATCCCATTTTCAGATGAAGCACTTCAGATCCTGGGCTCCAGACTCAGTTGTTGCCAGACTTTTCCAGACCATCTGTGGCATTTTGACAACAATTAGTATTTACAGAGAGCAGCAGCTTCCATTTCCCCTTCTGCTTTTAGCTCTTATGGGATGGCCTGGATGGATTTCTTAGCCTTAAGCTTGCAGTCCTCGGCCATTCAGATGAATTAGCCCCCATCTTCTGAGCAGATCCTGCAGTATTTGGTTCACCTGCTGCAGATTGGGCGTGCTGTTATAACTATCAGAATTCAGTCCGCTGCAATGTCTGTTACACTGAAGCTTTAATTTTCAGAGACCCTTGTATAAAGTTTGTAGTGCGCAGGGCCTTGGAAGGTTGGAATAGGCTCCAACCTCATAGGACAGCGGGCAGGAAGTTGGTCAATTTTACTTATGTAGTATCTGCAACAAGTTAAAACTTGTCTGCTGGTTAAAGAGCAAGGCGAGATTCCTTTCAGTAGTCCATTGCATTTTTGCACTGAGGGTTAGGGAAATGGTTGTTGGTGCCAGCATGGGGCTGAGAGTCTGGAGGCTTATTGCTTCAGGACTTTTCCTTATCCTTTGGAGCTTGTCTTTAGAATCGGGAACTCTAAAACAGACTTAGTGGGCAGGAGTGCCACAATCAGGGTTCCCGCCACAGGTGAGGAGGGCCCTTGCCCGGTTATGGATAACAGAATATTTGGCTTTTCATTCCCTGGAGGCTGGCCCGCTCCTAGTGCATGAAAATGGGTTCCCGTTAGCCAGGCATCAATGTGCTTATGTCGGGCACCAGTTATTACGGCCTGCGGCTTGCTTACCGCTGAACATGCCTCATTCCTTCCGAGTAGGACTGCTGCAAAGGCTGCAGACTGGGGGCCTGTCAGTAGACAGGATTGGGAATACGGGTCATTGGAAGTCTTACGCTGACAAGGGTTATATCAAGAAGTGTCAAATGATGTCTGTGCTGATGCTTGTCTGTTATTTCCTTTTTTCATAGGAGCAGCTGTGCACATTTGGGTCACAGCATCGTACACTGGGCTGGCAAGCATGTTGACGAGTTTGGACTGGGGCGCCATCTCAGTCTTCCTGCCCATGTGAACATTTACTGGATGTCCGGATGGGGAATGCTTTGGGAGGAGATCCTTCCTTGGGTGTGGTCGAGTGTGACCTGTGCAGGTCCTCCCGCAGTGCTGGTGGTACAGCTGGGCGAGAATGTTTGCTTTCTTCCTCCAGCATAAGTTTGCATTCCTGCATGCAAGAGGGCTTGGATTGAGTTGATGGCAGCTCTCCCTGGACTCATAATAATTTAAGGCATTGGTTCAAGGTGGTCTGGAGGGGGGGTTGGAGCACCTGTCCCCTCCAATGCGCAAAGATATTCCATTAAGGGAATCCAAGGATTCGCTATGCTTTTGTCGACCCCTTTCAAGGGGTAGGGCCACACAAGAGTCCCTGGGAGCATTTGGGGGTGAGCTTGAGTCTGATCCTGTTTCATTGCTCCCCCACGCTGTTTATTTGTACTGACGATATGGTGGGGCCCAGTCGTCAGTGCTGCCCTGCTAAGGTCAGGTGCAGCTAGTCGGGAACCAATGCCTAGACAAACTACCACTGAGCAGGCCAAAAAGCATGTTAATAAGGCGGTGGACAATAGAATAAAATAAAGTAAATATAATAAAATAAATTAACAAATAACAAATAAAATAAAATAGGTCCTTGCTTTAGGTGGTTCTGTAATATTGCACCCTGCTATTTTCTTCAAGGCTGTTGCCCTCTTTAGGGCAGATGGGGTGCATCTTTACCCTAATGGGGAACGACACCTGACGGGATGCGATTGCCTTGGGATTCTTGCTCCCCTACAACGTTTGCTGGTACTGACGATATGGTGGGGCCCAGTCGTCAGTGCTGCCCTGCTGAGGTCAGGCGCAGCTAGTCGTGAACCAATGCCTAGACAAACTACCACCGAGTAGGCCGGAAAGCGTGTTAATAAGGCAGTGGGAATAAAACACAGGTTGTGGGAAATTGAATGCATTAAAAGGTTATGTTTGTTAACATTATTGGTGTCTTACAATTTTTGCTTGTTTTATCTTAGTTTAGCAGCTTTCCGCATATGGATGGTGGGCACAGCATCGTCCATTGGGCTGGTGTCGCAGCACGGCAGTCGGGAATGGGTCCAGGTCTCGGCCTTCCTCGACATATTCAGTTGTCTTGGCTGTCCAGAAGGGGAATGCGCTGGTCGAAGCTCCTGCCTCGGATTCGGAGGCAGTTGCTATGGGAAGGACCCCCGTCGGCCATTGTGGTGCAACTGGGTGAGAACGACCTGGTTTCTATGGACTGTTTTTCCCTGCGTGCTGCAATTTTATCGGACTTGGAGACGCTGCGGGCTCTGATGCCAGCAGCAAAAATATTTTGGTCAAGGCTGCTACAACGGCGCGCTTGGAGGGGCAGTCGTTGCCCAGCCGCCATTGAGAGCCAGGGGCCGCATCAACTCCGCAGTGACGAAAAAGGTCTTGGAGTTGGGCGGAGATGTGATTTTTCATCCTGAGATTTCTTCTCAGAAGCCATCCTTATTTCGAGTGGATGGCGTGCACCTTTCTGCTTCTGGCAATGAGGCTTGGTTAGGTGCGGTGGTGTCCAAGCTGAGGTCTTGGCTGGGGTTGTGAGTGGTTTGGCGGGGAGCTATGGGCTCCATGGCGGTTAGGCATTGGTTAAATTGGTGCTTGGAGGGGTAAGGTGCCTATCCCTCCAAATGATGCGAAAGGGAATTCCGTTAAAGGAATCCAGGGGCTTGCCATTCTTTCGTCCTTGTCCGTGGTGCCGGGCTTGGGCCGTGCAAGCCCCACCGGAACATGAGGGTGAGCGGTGTTGGACTGATTCCCAGCCTCATTTCTCCCCAATATTTGTTTCCCATGCTGGCTTCCGGTGGTGTCCGGAAGGGACCAGCTCTGTCCTTGGGGAAGGACAGATAGTCATAACCAATGCCTAAGCAACCACTCACATTTGCTGTATTTGAATAAAGTTGTGGCCAAAATTATGCCAAAAACCTTAAACAAAAATTAACGTGTGATGTGTGAATTTTTGGGGGGTGGCACTGTGGAACTCAACACGCAAAGCGTGTTCTCACTAGCAGAGAGCACGTGTTGCGGTTGGGGAGCAGGCCACCATTATGACTAGGCAAATTTGGTGGGAACCCAAGCCTGTAAAGGGTTAAAGGGGTTGCTGGGGATTTTTGAGTGTTGCCAATTCGGAGGAGTGGTCAGAGTCTATAAGTAGGGGAGACAGACGAGAGGACGTCCTCTTGGCCGTTTTGCATCGGATCACCCGCCCCCCCTCCCTTTTATAGGGTGGTTCTTGGGTTCAATTGACCTTGCTATGCCTGTCATGGGGTCGTTCGCCTTTGAGCGGGGGCCTGGTAGGAATTTTGCCATTTGGCTGATTGGCTGTTGCCATTTGGTTTTTGCCTACTGCGTAGCAAATCGTCACAACTTGTAAGGTTGGCGGTTAGGCATTGGTTAAATTGGTGCTTGGAGGGGTAAGGTGCCTATCCCTCCAAATGATGCGAAAGGGAATTCCGTTAAAGGAATCCAGGGGCTTGCCATTCTTTCGTCCTTGTCCGTGGTGCCGGGCTTGGGCCGTGCAAGCCCCACCGGAACATGAGGGTGAGCGGTGTTGGACTGATTCCCAGCCTCATTTCTCCCCAATATTTGTTTCCCATGCTGGCTTCCGGTGGTGTCCGGAAGGGACCAGCTCTGTCCTTGGGGAAGGACAGATAGTCATAACCAATGCCTAAGCAACCACTCACATTTGCTGTATTTGAATAAAGTTGTGGCCAAAATTATGCCAAAAACCTTAAACAAAAATTAACGTGTGATGTGTGAATTTTTGGGGGGTGGCACTGTGGAACTCAACACGCAATAAGATGCATTTGTCTTGGATTTCTTTGTGGCTTACCTCCTCTCCCAAATTCCTGCCTGCCTTTTAGGCTGAGAGGCAGACCAGTTGTGCCATATTTATTACAGTGTTGACTGATTCTCAAATACTAATCTTCCATTATTACATTTGTTAAGTATGACTTTAAACCACTCTACTGCATCACAGTAAATACCTCTTTTCCCATTAACCTTTGCCATTTCATTATTCCAGTTTGCTGAGCTTGTCCAGGCCACCAGAATGTCTGGTGGCTAATGAACAGAGTGCTTGAATAGAAAGGGTTGGCTGTGATCCTGTTTATAAAGAGTTTTGACATTAACAGCTAAGGGGCCTTCGCCATACAGTAGTCACCAGCAGACACCATTGTTAAAAAAAAGTATAAAAATGTAATTGGCAAACACAGGAGCAAATGCAGGCCTTTTTATTCAACCAGGTTACTCAAAACGGGGTTAAGGTACAGGAAAGCAAGCAGAAAACACATTTAGCTTTGAGAGGCATTGTGAATTTTATATGTTCATTGATCAGTTGAATGACAGGAGAAAAGACTGAAGGTTTATTGTTGCTGTCACACTGATTACAAATTCCAACAAAAGGCCAATGACTTCATAGCTATATGTCATACATGGCCTTACAAGTCCTCATTCAATCTGGCAGTATTCCAAAAACTTTGATTAACCATTTCCTTCCACTGGGGGAGGTGTCAAAAAGTATATCATGCATCTGAGGACAGGGTGGGAGTGGGGAGATAGTTGACGCTCCCTACAACTCTTAGCATTCTTATCTGCTTAACAAAGCATACTCACTCAACTGACTTCAGATTCTAAATAGTTTTTACAGTTCTTTAGAATTTCCATAGCTCAGGCACAGCATACAAAGCTAATCTGCTTGAATATGGATGTATGATTAGCCACTATTTTTAATTTCTTATATCCAGTGCTTTTTTTCTTCAAAAAATGATTAGAGGTGCTCTCATTTTGACTCAAGAAAATCACCATTTTATACTTGAAATCGGGAAGAATAGATACAGTAAATGGACAAAAGTACAAAGATTCACAAAATGTTTAGGGGTATGTGTACCCCTGCATACCCCCAGAAAAAAGCACTGCTTGTATCTATAAGGCATGATTTTGGGATATTTCTAAAATTCTTCTTGCCTAGCTTTTACTCTAATTTCATAGACTCCAATCTAAAGGCAGAATCAAGTCAAAGCTAAAGCTTTATTTAAATAAATAAATGAGCACTCCTTTACGGAGATTAAGGATAATGAGCGGTTACCAAATTTACCTGGATAGCAGCCAGGTTCTTCTGTTCCTGGGATGGTGCTTCATGTACAAAGCGGAGCCAGTTGGAATGCCTTGGACTGCTGGCATCCAGCACATAAAGCACCTCACCTTTGTTCCCACGCACCTGCAATGGCAAGAACCGTTAAGCAAAACTAAAACTTTGCAGAACAATTAAAATATTCCACTGTAAATCACCAGGGTTCACCCTTCTAGCCTATCTTACTCTGCCTGGCAGAAGAAGCAAATTTGTCACTTTCCCAGGAATCCACCATGTCTCACATCCTTGGCCCATGTACCTCCACCAGCAACTGGCCCTTCTCTTTTGCTCTCTTCAAATTGACAGCCTTCTTTTCTCAGGGCTCATATTCATTAATGAATAAGCTCCATCCTATGTCAAATAGCCCCACTGGATAACCAACAACCTTCACTAATTCAGACAGCACAAAAGGTTAACTATAGAATTCAAGCATCTTATACAGTCCACACAAGGAAAAAACACAGGTGAAAACGTGTGCTATAAGTTACCTACGGAAGGGCTTGCTTCCCACACTTCTGGTTTTGTCAAAAGCACAAAACTAGATAGTTTCCAAATCCCACTTCCGAACCCATACCTGCTCCCATTTTATCTTGGTCTACAGCAGGCATAGGGAAACCTGACCACCCCCTGGTGTCAGACTACAACTCCCACAGGCATAAGTCTGATTATTGTCAGTTTCTAGTGAGGTGGAGATGGGCTTTTTTTCACTGGTAGCACCAGTACCGTATTATGGAATGAACTGCTCTGGGCTGGCATTATGATGGTTGCAACTGATGGGAGCTGGCTTCCCATAACATCTAGAGGGCCTCTGGTTCCCCATCTGTGGTCTACTTTAATAAAGGACTTCTTTAGCTGAGCTGCCGAGTCCAATAAAAATATATAAACTAGTGACTCTCACTGCTGGATTATTTATTTATTTATATTTGTCACCTCATAATAAAGGCTATGTGATAATAAGCTAAATAAGAACAACTCTGGAGTAGAAGAATAATACAAATTCACACCAAAACCTGAACAAAAGAGTAAAACAAGGCCAGGCACATCTCATTTTACATAACAGAAGAGCTACAACTGCATTGAAAAGATTAAAAACCAACCAATCACTGTCAAACAGTAGAAAAAATACTAAAAATTATGATCAACAATATTCAAAGAATTTTTAAAAATGTTATTAAAAGGCCTTCAAAAAATAATGGATGCGCTGGAGATAATAATTGCAATGGGCTACCCGAAGAAATATTCTAAAGCCCCTGGCAATCTGCCCAGATACAGCTATAGGTTGGGAAAAGGTAAACACATCTGTGCTCTCCTTAGCACTTTCAACTCCAACCATTCTTCCTCATTTGCCTTTCAAAACCCACATTTGTACTGCTCCTCATCATATGTGGTTGCAGCATTTTCCCAATTCCTTTAAGAAAATGTTTTCATATTACAAAACAGTAATGGACCCTCTTCCAGGGTCTCTGAAGAAGGAAGGTCGTGCTTTAATAATATTAACCAAAGCAGTCTATTCAATACTTCATATATATTTTCCTTTTCCATCTTTTAACTTGAGCCTCTAAGACCTTAGACCTGGAAAATAAAAGAACAAACTAGCAAACTGTTCACCGTTGTGCCAAAAGGGACTGTAACTGACCATTGTTCCTGAGTGATATTATAATATACTTCTTTAGCATTGTGTACTCTCCAATGTGAGAAACAGGAAAATTCTGGGGAGAAAATATTATTCCGTTGAAACCACACTTTTCAAAAGGTTAGGTGGATCTCTTCCAAAAAGAATGAGAAACTGTTAGGAAAAGCATTGGTTCCAGATTTCAAGGGCAAGATTCAACCCATCACCCAAAATTCTTATTCACCTAATTGCTAACATGAGTGGTCTGGTCTGCTCATGCTAGCAACACAATGGAGGTCACATTCTCCATCCCCGCAAAGCAACAGGTTGAATCTTAAGGTAATATAGTAGTTTAACATCCTGGTAATATGTGGCTTAATTTTCTACAACACCTGGGTACCCACAACTTCTGGAAGTAATACATTGAAAACCATTGGTTCATGTAAGCCATCATGACTAGCAGCCATTGATGGTCTTGTTTTCTAATATGTATGGTTATCTACCTCTTCCACAATATTATTCTCACAACAATCCTGAGAGGTCTGTCAGACTAAGAGTGTGACAGTCCCAGGGTCATCCAGTAAGCTTCACTGCTGGATGAGGATTTTAACCTGAGTCTCTCAGGTCCTAGTCTAACACGATACCCACTGCACCATACAAGCTTTTTTGTCTTAGTTACCCTCGGGAAGGGACATCCTACTTCCTCACTGACAGACACAGGTAGCCTTATTATGACAAAGCTTAGCAAAAGCCACATGAGAGTGTGTATTCTTCACACTGTTCTTATTTTCTTTATTTAACAGCTCCCGAGGTTCTGCAAAACAATATAAAAGTCTCTCCAATTTACTACTCTTTTTCCAAGGAGAGATTTTGTTCCCCAAAGAGACAGAGATGTGAATATAAGTTGTTTTTGAAGATAACAGGATTTGTATGTGCCTCTGAAAAAACAAAATCTGCTCCAAAAAGTTATATTTATATGCATTTGACTTTGTTTGGGACAGACAAGCAAGGCCAGTGTTAATTCTCGCATGAATATGGATGAAATTAAAGCTATCGTGTTTCAAACAGCCTGACATTTCCACAATAGCACAAGTTTATGCTGTGTTTTCAACATGAAAGGGTTGAAAGCCTGAATGGACCACTGCCGTACACAAAACTGTACATTAAAATAAGCAGACAAGTAATGCAGTCAGGAAAATTGGAGCTTTCCTTTTGGACAATACTATGGCTGCAATCATGTACACAGTTAGATTGTTTAAAAGTATATTGACCTCAGTGGAATTTAGAAAACCTAACTTTGTGAGTTTTGTGCAATTGGGCTTACTCCAAGGTAAATGGGTATAGGATTGAAGCCTTTAATCACTTATACAGTGGTGGGGAAAAACACCAAAATCAGTCATGATTTCTAGCCATTTGCAGTTGATATGAACATTATTTCTATTCTTGGCTAAAGGGAGTTTTGCTATTTTGTCTGTTGATTCCCATTAAACAGACAGAAGTCACATCCACACTTTACATTTCAAGCACCATTATACCACTTTAAACAGTCATGGTTTCCCCACAGTGAATTCTGGAAACTGTAATTTGTTAAGGGCACTCACAGATAGTTGTTAGGAGACCCAGAGTTAGTTCCCTGGAAAGAGGACCAGTTCTGAAACCACTCTGAAAACTGTAACTCTGTGAGGTGCAACAGATTGTTTAATTTGGAAAAAGACAGTAATTGGGGAACTAACAACTCATTTGAACCCACTTTACCATAAACTGGGAGTCAAGAAATTACAACTTTCAGGAACTGGGGGCCATTGGTTTGTATACAGCAGTGAAATGCAGATTCAAAGACCTTCAGTGAATACTACCCACCAATGTGAAATGGTAGCCTTGATACAAGCCAATAATGCAAGTTGGTTAAAAAACCAAAACCAAAAAAGCACTCTGGGGAAGGCTATTGGTGAATGGCAAAAAAAAAAAAAAAATGTAGAAAGCTCATGTTGGCATATGTGGCTCAGGCAACTTGCTAAATGACTCTCTCAAGTTTGAAATGAAATCATGTTGTGTTTGGCCAAAAGGATTAAGCAGCGGGATGTATTCTGCTGCACTACATGAGCATGGCTGTGAGCTGAAGTCAAATACTTTACAGCCAGTGAGGGGAAAATGTCAGCACAGCAATGATAACAAACAGATGGCTTCTGCTACAGCACTCAGTAAACACATTGCTTGCAATTTTGGAGGCCATTTGGTGGATTGTTATTAAATAAGAAAGGCAAGAAACTACATTCCCATATAAACAGCAAGGGCGGGGGGATATTCCGTGACTCCTCTAATTTAATTTTGAAACAGAACACATGAGACCTGGTATAGGATGCTCTTAGAAGCTAAATGTTAGCCTTGCATTGATCTTGAAGCTGCTGGGTTAGAGCAATATGCCGTTCAGAGACTCTATCTAATGGAGTGCAGCCCTTCCAAGGGCAAGTTGCATCTATCTTTTTGAAATTTGCCAACGCCATTCCCTCAAAAGGGGCACCCATGCCTTCAATTTGCTTCCAATTCTGGCAGAAAATTTAAAAGATGAAGACCTTTCTACAGTCGATTGAACTAACAAACTATAGTTTGGTTTTATAAAGTTTGGCTTGCTTTCCAGCTGCTCTTGCCTTGTAACTTTGCAACTTGATGGGCATCTGGAGTGCAATGGCCAAACAAACCATGGTTAAGAGTACTGGGTTTACGTGTAACATCAGGCCATAGTTAAAACAAATCAAGGTTCATAAACCAACAACAAACCATGGCTTCAAATTGTGGTTTGCTGGCAATAAACAAACCCTAATTAAGTTGATTCAGATGAGCAAACAAACTATGGTTTAATAAAACATGGTTTAGCGTTAGGTGCGAACCAGGCCAGTGCTTTGGATACTTTATCCATAGACTATAGAAAGGAACATATAGAGATTACCGGTAATTGCTGTTTATTATTCAGGGACCTTCAGTCCTCTGCAGAATATTGTAGGTGATGGCAAATATTTTTAATGGTATTTTGGGAAGCTTATCCAGAGAGATAAAGCCCAATAAATGTTCTGCCAAGCCCAGTGTTGGTTTGCATTAGTCATGTGGTCTTTAGTGAAGTAACTTCAATGAGATAACTTCAGAGCAAGTGGTCTGTGGCTTACAGATAAAATGTTTGCATACCCTACTACTTCATGCCATGGTTCTTAATTTGGCAACTGAATTGAGGATACTGTTATTTGTTTCAACCCTCAGAAGCCCATCAGCTGAGGGTGTACTGATGCCTAATTTCATCAAAAGCAGACAGCTGCAAGAGCATTGCAGGCAGAGCAATGATGTCACTTGATTACAAATACTGCCACTCTATGAGCACAAAATATTTCATTTAGGAACTGTTTTTACAAAGCAAAACAGCAAACCACCCAGCAGGGCTCCCTTAAGACGCCCTCCAAGAATACTAGTCTCGTCGGAGATCAAGCAATAGTTCTGTCATATATAAGACCACACATCTACAGGATATGGGCCGCAATCCCAAATGCACTGAGCATCCCCAAAGCCTTAATGAAATCAACAGAGCTTTGAAGGTCCGAGCATACTAAGAGCTATAGTCAGCCTCAACAAAGGCTCAGAAGGGCTCAATCTAAGATCTGAACTGCATGTTTATAAAAAGCACTTGATGCAGCCCTCCTAGCACTGTATGATTTCATAATATGAAGAGGGGAAAGACATGCTGGAATGCTGAAGCACATCCAGATCTCCCTGCCTACCAAAGTGTCAAGGAGAAAAATCCCAGCCTAGCCTACTACCTGATATCCTATTTTTCAATGAGCTGAATTTTATTTGTTTACATGAATGAGCATGCACTTTTGATGCCTGACAGTGCTAGGCATGGATCCTAGGGGTGTGCGTAGGGTACTTGTAGCCAAGAATGGAAGTCATCAGAGATCCCAACAGTTATGGAATGGCAGGCTAAACTTTTTGAATATACAGAATTAGCGAAAATGACATATAAAATTCGACACCAAAAAGGGACAAAGTTTGTAGAAGAATGGGGTAAATTTGTAACATATATAGGAATCAACTGTAGAAGTTTAAGAACTACAGCAGGGTTAACATAACTCTTGTGACGTGTATAGAAAAGTAGAAGGCACTGTAAGAGAAGGTGTATATTAAGAAAACCGCAACTGGGAGGGAAGGAAGGAAGTCAAGGCGTGATTCTACGCAATGTAAATAAGATGACACTGAGAATGATTGTAAAGATTGTTTTATTTTGGGTTTTTTTTGGAAAAAGTCAATAAAAAACATTAAAATTTTAAAAAAAAGATACTAGGGGTGTGTGTAGCCCAAATTGTGAGGCAAATCATAGTGATTTGAGGAGTCTTTCACGTTACCACATTGCGCCATTAACAGGTAATGCCAAGGGAGATCAGGCAGGGCCCAATCCTCGGAATAGTTTAGTTGCCTCAGTTTTTCCATAGCGTGAAATATATTACCCCCCCCCCATCCTGCCACCCCACACAGACTGGTTTTTTGAGAAATGAAACACAGGGCTCATCCACACTTCTGCTTTTCTGGTGCCTCCAAAGCACAGGTCTGAGCGGTTTTCTGCTTGTCCCCTGTTTTCTATAGCAGTTTTGTCTTTCCCCTGTTGTTTTTCCCTGGAAAACCCATTTTTAAAAAATGTTTGATATTTACTATGTTTTTATATATGCTGTAAGCCACCCAGAGTGACTGGAGGAACCCAGACATATGGGTGGGGTAATAATAATAATAATAATAATAATAATAATAATAATAATAATATTATTATTATTATTTATTTTATAAACTGAAACAAATGTTAATCCGGAGAAAACCTGACTGATACTTGCTCAGATTCAGCAGTAAACAGCAGGATTTCCCAGGGGAAAGTGGCAGGGCCAGTGGAAGTTTGGAAGATCCCTGAGTTGATAGAGAAAACACCCAGAATTCAACTGGAAAGAGGTGGAAAGGAGAGTGGAGAGGTGGGATGATCTTTTGATTTGACTGAGAGGTCTAGCATTTAAATTGGTCAGTTATTTTCCAGCTGCACCCCAATCACAGTGATTTGGGGGCACAATAACCCTCCTCCCAATGGATCGTCCTTGTCCTCCAGGTCTGGTTATCACCCACTAACAATTACAAAACATAGCGCTTTCTCATTTCTTCATGGAGGGTACTTACAGGAAGGGGGCCTGGTGACAAATATTTTCCAGATTTTTTAAATAACAAAAGTAAAAATAATCTGTCTGAATGTGGGCAGGTTGATCCACCCCCCTGCCCAAAAAAGCCACCCCACTAAATGATGGGTGGGAACTATATTAGGGGTCTTTCAGATTCTATGTAACCTATGAAGAATATTTCCTCATAAACTGGAATGATCTTAACTCTGTTTTGAGGGTGCAGCAATGTGGTTAATACTGCTACTAATAATAATAGACAATATATGAGCTCCAGCAAAACAGTCACTAACTTGAAGCGGCCTTCCTAATTTCTTGAATGGCTATCTATGTAAACCTGGACAGCTGCTTTTTACTTTACGTGTCCCTAGCCACAGGCTTGCAACTCAAGGCCACTTCACAGCATGATTCATAATGCACAACAACACTTGTATTCAGATCAGCGTCTGTAAACGTAAACCGCTTGGGTTCAAACATTCAGGAAGTCATAAAATGCGGTATGTAGGAATCTGTGCAAGGTTCCAAAAATAGGTCAAAGAGGGGGAAAGCTAAGAAAAAGTGTCAAAGAACCATATAAAACGAGCTTTTATGGTTTGCTGTTAGAACATCTATGTGTCACTGAAACACTGTCACACTCTCAAACAAATTAATATTAAACCATTTACAGCATTTAGAAGATTATTGTGCTTCTAGGTCACTTTAATTAGACAAAAAGAATCTTTGTTCTTCATAATGAACAGGGGAGCCAACTTGGGTCCCAGGTTATGGGTGCCCAGTGCACATGACATCATGATGTCACATTGCAGCATGATGTCATGACGTCACATTGCGGTGTGATGTCATGATTTCTCTCACCCTCCCCAGCCTCAGAACCTGACTTCCAGTGGTAACGGAAGTCAGGATCCAAGACCTTACAAGACCTCAGAAGTTGCACTGGGCAGCACCTACAACAATTTTTTGTGGATGCTCAGGCACCCAGATCCCTCTATAGTTGGTGCCCCTAGTAATGGATATATTTAAACAAGCACCACTGCTAAAATGGCATTTATTAAAGGAAAACTACACCCAAAGTGGATCGCTTCTTATAAGAGCACGCTTAAAATTTAAAAGCAGCCATGCCACCATTATTTAAAATACAGGCATTTTAACTAGATAAAACAGCAGAAATGCTATCCATTCAAGAACAGACCTGTAATATATGGCCCTAACTAAGAAAAAGTAGTCTGGATTGATTTTAAATTGGAAGAGTTGTGACCATGCCTTTGTAGAGGTCTATAATTCCCTAGGTTTCTCTATGTATCTCTCTCTCTCTCTCCCTCTCAACTACATTTTGTCAGTCTTGGTTTTGTCACATGTAGTAGTGCCCTTTGAGTGCTCACTGGAACGACAGATCCTGAAGCTGAGACTCCAATACTTTGGCCACCTCATGAGAAGAGAAGGCTCCCTGGAAAAGACCCTGATGTTGGGGAAGATGGAGGGCAAAAGGAGAAGGGGATGACAGAGGACAAGATGGTTGGATAGTGTTCGCGAAGCTACCAGCATGAGTTTCACTAAACTGCGGGAGGCAGTGGAAGACAGGAGTGCCTGGCGTGCTCTGGTCCATGGGGTCATGAAGAGTCGGACACGACTAAACAACAACAAGTAGTGCCCTTGTAGCGCCCTTGTAGCTGCCACTGCTGCTCTGCATGTTTCCACCCTGGTTGAACACAGTGTATTGTATAGCATCCGCACCCATGAGTTGCCCTACTCCCACCTCACATCACTGGCAATAGGTGGTGGGGCAGAAGGGCACATGGTGTGGAGACCTCATACACTGAATGCAAGTAAATGCGATCGGGAACAGGAGGAAGAGATATAAAGATGATACAAAGAAGAAACAGTTTCGTATCCCATCACATCTAGTTAGACTAATAAACAATAGTAATTCTAGCCCTGGGTCACATCCACACAGTACATTTAAAGCACATCGCTTCCCTCATAGAATCATGGGAACTGTATTCCCATGCAAGGAATTGTATTCTGCATGCTAGGTATTGTATCTACATTTGGCTCCCAGTACGTTTCTGAGTACTGAGCCTCGGTCCAGTATACCTGAAGGAGCGTCTCCACCCCCATCATTCAGCCCGGACACTGAGGTCCAGTTCCGAGGGCCTTCTGGTGGTTCCCTCACTGCGAGAAGTGAAGCTACAGGGAACCAGACAGAGGGCCTTCTCGGTAGTGGCGCCGCCCTGTGGAACGTCCTCCCATCAGATGTCAAGGAAACAAACAACTATCTGACTTTTAGAAGACATCTGAAGGCAGCCCAGTTTAGGGAAGTTTTTAATGTCTGGTGTTTTATCATGTTTTTAATATTCTGTTGGAAGCCACCCAGAGAGGCTGGGGAAACTGAGTCAGATGGGCAGGGTATGTATAAATAAATAAATAAATAAATAAATAAATAAATAAATAAAATAACTACAGTTCCCAAGATTCTTGGGGCAGGGGAACCATGTGCTTCAAATGTACCATGTGGATGTGACTTCTTTGTTTTTGCAAAACAATGTACCAACTGAGTCCCTAGAGCCCCAGGAGCCAAGCCATTCCTGCAGTCCTCACCTCCCACATCAGTCTGCAGTCTGTGTCTTCATCCAGCTCCTGAGGCATTCGCTTCTCTCCTGCAAAGGGTCCAAATTTTTCGCCCTAAGGAGTGAAAACACAAGCAAAGCAAAGCCATCAAACCCTTCCTCCTGTTCTAGGAAAATGTATTGCTATGTTCAGTTTCACAACTTCATTGGGGTCAGCTACATAGTATTACAGAAATGTGTGACTGCACCACTGTTTCTTTAAATTACTTACATGGGGTTCAGGTTTAGAGGATTCATGTCTGAACAAAGATGTGGGGAAAGGGGTTTATACCCTTCCCCCAGCACCCATCCCCAATGGAAATCAATCCTAGCACCCCACAAAAAAGTTGCTTTATTCCCCAGTGGTAAAAGCCTTCCAGCACAAATGCTATATCCAGATGTTTTTTGAATCAGAAAATCAGAACTGGCGAGAAAGGTTAACTTCCCATACCCTATTTGAAAAAAATAAAACAAGATATGGGGGACAGGTACCCTGAATCTCTGAAGAGGGCTAATGGGTTTTATCCAACTAAGGTTTACTCAAATTAATAAACATGACTACGTCTGGTCCATTAAGTCTACTCTGAGTAAAACTTCTTGAATATCATGCAAAGTCCTTTTAACAACTGTATTTTTTTAACTGCTTAATGATACAAATTAGCAGCCTAATAAGGATATGAGAAGGGACATGGGTGGCGCTGTGGGTTAAACCACAGAGCCCAGGACTTGCCGATCAGAAGGTCGGGGGTTCGAATCCCCGTGACAGGGTGACCTCCCGTTGCTCGGTCCCTGCTCCTGCCAACCTAGCAGTTCGAAAGCACATCAAAGTGCAAGTAGATAAATAGGTACCACTCCAGCGGGAAGGTAAACGGCGTTTCCATGTGGGGCTCTGGTTCACCAGAAGCGGCTTAGTCAATCTGGCCATATGACCCGGAAGCTGTACGCTGGCTCCCTCGGCCAATAAAGCGAGATGAGTGCCGCAACCCTAGAGTTGGTCACGACTGGACCTAATGGGCAGGGGTCCCTTTACCTTTAAGGATATAAGAAGAGTTGGATCAGACCAAAAGTCAATCTAGTCCAAACTTCTCTATTCACAGTGACCAAACAGATGCCTTTGGGTAGCCTGCAAGCAGGACATGAGCACAGCAGCACTCTCTCCCACTCATGATCTCCAACAACTGGTATTCAGTGGCAAACTGTCTCTCATTCCAAAGGTTCTATATCACTATCATGACTAGTAGCCATTGATAGACTTATCATCATTGGTGAATGTGCCTAATCCCCATTTTAAAAAGTCCAGGTGGGTGGCTATCACCAGATCTTGAGGGATCAAATTCCACGCCTTCAGAAGTTAATTGTGTGAAGAAGTGTTTCCTTTATCTGTCTCGAATCTTCCACCTTTTAGGTTTATTTTATTTTTATTTACTTATTTATATACCAATTGATTGTAAAATACCGTATTTTTCGCTCTATAAGACGCACCTTTCCCCTCCTAAAAAGTAAGGGGAAATGTGTGTGCATCTTATGGAGCAAATGCAGGCTGCACAGCTTTCGCTGAAGCCAGAAGAGAAAGAGGGATCGGTGCACACCGATCCCTCTTGCTCTCCTGGCTTCGCTTCGCTGGAGAGCCACAGCGCAGCTTTCCCTCTCTGTGCTGCACCCCTTCAGCGAAGCGGGAGGAGAAATGGAAGGGGTTCCATTTCTCCTCCCGCTTTGCTGGAGAGGCGCTGAGCAGAGAGGGAGAGAACGTTTTTTTTCTTGTTCTCCTCCTCTAAAACTAGGTGCGTCTTGTGGTCAGGTGCGTCTTATAGAGCGAAAAATACGGTAACAACAGCAACAACCTCAAAGCAGTTTACAAAAGGATAAAACAAGAAAATCAAGGGAGAGGGGGAATTACAAAACTTTAAAACATCCAAAAATTTAAAATACTAAAATTAATTGAAATCCACATCCGCTTTATTGGATATTCCCTGGTTCTAGTATTATGAGAAGGATAAAAACCTCTCACCCCCCCCCCCAAAAAAAAATTACTTGCCTTTTTTCTAAAACTTAAAATGCCCCAGATTTTGTAACATTTCCTCATGGGGGAATTGCTCCAACCCCTGGATCCTAGTGGTTACTCTCCCCCACCCCCTAAATGTGGAGAATTGGCTCATAAAGGTCACACACGTGATTCTCTGCCATGGCAATAGGAATGCTGTCAAAGAGACCCAACCTTCAGGAAAGTAGCCTGTCAGTTTTGTTCAGTGTAAGGTAAAGTAAAGGTAAAGGCACCCCTGCCCGTTCGGGCCAGTCTTGCCAGACTCTAGGGTTGTGCGCTCATCTCACTCTAGAGGCCGGGAGCCAGCGCAGTCCGCAGACACTTCCGGGTCACGTGGCCAGCGTGACAAGCTGCATCTGGCGAGCCAGCACAGCACATGGAACGCTGTTTATCTTCCCGCTGGTAAGCGGTCCCTATTTATCTACTTGCACTTAAGGGTGCTTTCGAACTGCTAGGTTGGCAGGCGCTGGGACCGAACGATGGGAGCGCACCCCGCCGCGGGGATTCGAACTGCCGACCATGCGATCGGCAAGTCCTAGGCGCTGAGGTTTTACCCACAGCGCCACCCGCGTCCCTGCTTTGTTCAGTGTACATTCTGTCAATTACAGGGGTCTGGGGGTGGGGAGAGAACACGATGTCCTCTGCTGTGCTACCTGATAAACTGCAAATATGGTACTCACACATGACCCACTAAGTCAATCATCTATCCTATTATTTACCATAATGTGGACGCGGGTGGTGCTGTGGGTTAAACCACAGAGCCTAGTACTTGCCGATCAGAAGGTTGGCAGTTCGAATCCCCGCAACAGGGTAAGCTCCTGTTGTTTGGTCCCAGCTCCTGCCAACCTAGCAGTTCGAAAGCATGAAGTGCAAGTAGATAAATAAGTACCACTCCAGTGGGAGGGTAAACGCCATTTCCGTGCGCTGCTCTGGTTCGCCAGAAGCGGCTTAGTCATGCTGGCCACATGACCCGGAAGCTGTACCGGCTCCCTCGGCCAATAAAGCGAGATGAGCGTCGCAACCCCAGAGTCGGCCATGACTGGACCTAATGGTCAGGGGTCCCTTTACCTTTACTAAACTGCTTAGCTGCTTATTTGTTTGTTTATAGGAACAAGGGAGGTTGCCTTATACTAAGTCCATTCGTCAATCTTGTTTAGTATTCTCCACACTGACTGGCAGCTGCTTTCTGACTCTACCTGGACATGCCTGCAACTGAACCTGGGTCCACGCAAGGCAGGTGATCTATACGGAGCTGCAGCCCAGAAAGCATAAACCAAGAACCAGAGGAGCAATTACAGTAAGAAAGGACAATAACAGTTTGCTACAATTTGGCAAGCTTTGGCTACCTAAACCAGCTCAAGAGAGCGTCTTGCAAAAGGCACCTTTTGTTTATTCCTCCTTCCCTTTGCCATTGAGGTGAAGGACTGAAATACACAGGCTCTTCCTTTGAAACCGAAGACTGTCACGGATTTGCAAGATGCAAATTGAATCCCTGCCCCCAGGCAAATCTATTTTGGATGCGAATCGGATTTGAGCTCACAGCTCCTTCTTTTATGTGGCTGTTGTCGAACTGATGGGGATTCTGACTGCGCCGAGGAGAGCTCAGTCGAACAACAATGGGCGCAGGAGGCGCTGCGAAAAAGACAGATTAAAAAGCAAAAGTTTTGAGGCCATTTATGTAATAATTTTCACAAGTTGCCGGACGGAAGTGAACTAAAGAGTGTCACAAGAGGAAGAGGGGTTTGGGATTAAATGGTGAAGATCTGAGAGAGAGAGAGAGAGAGAGAGAGAGAGAGAGAGAGAGAGAGAAATACGTGGCAAGCTCTCTGGGGAGGGTGGAAGGTTGAAGAAGGAAGAGCTTGCAGGAAAAGCCTGGCGGATCTCTCCCCCCTCCCGTCCTGCCGATCCCTCACCTTAATGGTGCAACAGCAAGGATCACCCACCTTTTTTACTCTCCGGGCCGTAAAGAGCCCCATCCCGTCTTGAATGTTAGATGACTTCAGGGCAAACCTGTCCGGCACGTACATGCCCAGCATTTTGTACTATTATGGGCTGGGAGGAGTTACTAATGTAGCTTCTTAAACGGGGGAAAGGGATCCAGAGGGGCTTTCATTGCAAAGGGAAGCGGGTTGGGTAGGTGGGGTGTGGGGAGAGAGAAGGGATCGGGCGGGGAAGCCTTGCTGCTCGATCTCCTCCCCTGCTCCCCCCCCCCCCCCGGCCCGGGCCTGCTTCTTCCCCCCGCCCCGATTCCTCGCTCGCGAAGTCTCCGCCGCTGGGCCGGCGCTTCTGCCGAGGCTCCAGAAAGGCGGCGCTCCGATTGGCTGAAAGTTTTGCCGAGAGCGAGCGAGGAAAGGCAGAGCGCGCGACTCCTGCGAGGCGAGCGAAGGATCCCGGGAATCTTGGGCAGGGAGAAAGCGGGCAGCTTCTCTTTTCGGGACAGCACGAGAGCCCTGCATTCCTGCTGCGGAGCGTGGGCTCCAGGGCTTTAAAAAAATGCTTTGGAAATTTGGGTTTAGCAGACCTAATTTGAGTGGCGCGACTTAAATCATTCTATGATGCATGTATAGCACATTTCCCTAATTTTCATTTCCCCCTCCCATAACTCAAAAACTATATGGCATAGGAATTTTTTTGTTCACGTTAGTGACTTTGACATGTGAAATAATCCAGTGCAGAACAGCGATTTCATTCAAAATATTGTAGCAGTTGATCTTTGTGAAAACACTGTGGTGATCTGTCATGGAACAACTCCATTGAAGAAGATACTAGTGGTTACCCAGACCTCCTTGCCGGTTGCGAAGGGGCCCCAATGACAGCTCAAACTTCAGGGCTCCCAAAATGTAGGTCTGCCACTGGTGGTATCATGGGTAGGGCCTTTGAGGTTCCAATCTTCCAATTCCCACTCAGCCTAATGCCTGCCTCAGGATTGTTGTGAGGATAAACTTTGGAGGGAGAGAACTGGATATGTTGTCTGGAGGAGCCCTTAAAAGGCTACTAACCTGAATAAACAGTGTGTTGTAGGAGTTAGGATGCCCGACTAACCATCCCTCAGCTGTGAAGTTCAAGGAGTGATGTTGGACAAATCACAATTTCTCAACCCTATCCTACTTCACAAGGCTGTTGTGATTTTTTTAAAAAAATAAAAATAATGCTGTACATGTGGTACAGTAGGAGTAATTGTCATTGAAAACAGTGGGGCTAACTTCTGAGTAAATTTACAGGGGATTCCTCTGTTACTCTTGCCATAAATGCTAACTTGGATGGCACCAGAACAATAAAATATTTTTAGACACAAACTGGTCCCCCCCCCCCCAAAGGCAACAGACTACTTCATCAGATGCATATAAGTAAATAGATTGAGCTGTAATGGCAAAATAAATATAAGAACTGTATGTAAGTAAGCTGGTATACAGTCAACAGATGAAGGGTCTAAACTGAACAGCCGAAAGCCAACTTCACATCTGAGCAGGGATTTTGAACATGGGACGACTATCTGTGATCTCCAAGGTTGTTGGGTTTTTTGTTTCATTTGTATCCCATATATGGTTTTTTGTTGTTGTTACATTTTTATCCCTGTTTGTTGCATTTATATCTCAGTTGTTACATTTGCAACCCTGTATGATACATTTGTTTTTTTGTTGCATTTGTATCCCACCAATTGTAGCTGGATCTAAATTCTGTAAAGGCAACAAAGGATTGGCGTGCAAGGAACTCAAAGCAATGGTTTTGCCTCACAGTAATCCTCAGTCTATATTGTTTTGGGCCAAGGGACAATTGCATGTGCAGGACCACACTGCAAGCTTCCTGTAACAAGTCTTGAAGAATTTGAATCTGGATTTCCCATCTACAAAACCGTGAAACTAACCACTGTCTCTTTTCCTCTACATTGGCTGTACAGTGTAGTTATCACATCAGCCCCCAAGCCTGCCTTAACTTTTGCATCTTTGTAGACGATACTGCATCTTACAGTGGACACATTGCAGCAGGTGTAAGCAGTGGCGTAGCGTGGGGGGTGCAGGGGGGCCCGGCTGCACCGGGTGCAACACCTGGGGGTTAGGGGGCGCAAATCCACAGGTTAGGGGGCGCAAATCCATGGGTTAGGGGGAGCTAATTACTTGCCTTGCCCCGGGTGCTGACAACCCACGCTACGCCACTGGGTGTAAGGCAACAGAAAAGATGCACAGACATGTTTGCCAGACAGATGCTTGAGCTTTTTAGCTTCTGTTCCTTTTCTTTCCGCCAGCGATATGCCCCTGGCGCTTCGCATTCCTTTTTTTTTTATTAATTTTTTAGAAAAATTTTCTTTTACAGATTTAAATGACACATTCATATCCACTATAATGCCAAATTCTTTTGGACTTCCCCCCGCTCCCTCCACAATCCTCATAATTTTATATTTATTTCACATTTCCTTTATAATTGTATTGTCTACGGCCATACTACCCTGAACACGCCCGATCTCGTCTGATCTCGGAAGCTTTTAGCTTCTGTTCCTACGATATCCAGTATTCCAGATTCTTCTCTACAGAGTTAGTGCATTCAATTTCAGTGATGATAAAGTCTGCATATAGTCGCTGTTGCCTGAAATAGCCCTGTGCATGGAGATTTCCCAAGTCAACATGTTAGACCAAGCATTTCAATAAGTTGTCCATGGTTTTAAGAGTGAGATGGCACAATATCTACAAAGAAGTGCGTAGGGCCTTAAAAAAAATAATAATAAGACCTGTCATTTAAGTTTATTTATGGTTAATTACCCAGGTACCTTAGAAAAATGGGACCTTTTGTTGTTACGGTATTTAAATAGAAAAGCAGGCTATTAATGAATACAAGGGAAGTTAGTGCCAAGTCCTTATGGGGAATGGTGGCAAAGCAGGGCTGTGGAGGCCCCTCTTAACCCTGGAGGCCTTGGCCAGTGCCCCATCTGGCCAGCCACTGGTGCCAGCCCTTCATACGCAGGACTGTAATCTACTAATGGATCTTGAACATGTTTATCTAAGCTATTTTGATGAATATTTCATATTCCCAAATTTGGTAAGGAAACATATTGACCATTGTTTCCCCTCTAGCAATCATTTAAACAGATGCATTAAATTGCCAGCACTTTGCAAGCTCTTTCCTTACAGGATCCTCACCAAAGGCCCTTCAATGGTGCCTTGGAACATGTACAATTTATTTCATAGAACCGAACAACTGCAGAGTTAGATGGGACCTTAAGGGTCATCTAGTCCAACCCCCTGCAATGCAGCGATGTCTAGCAAAGCATCCATGACAGATGGCCATCCAACCTCTGCTTAAAATAAAGGGGTTTTTTTAAGGGTCACATCAAACCAAGTTTTACAAGAAAGAAGAATATGACTTGGTAAAGGTGAGCTGCATTTTTGCTCTTGGCTTGCTGAATTGCTAAGGTTCCATTTTCCAGAAGGCATAACAGATAATCCCAGGCTTCAATGGTGTCAGAAAACATACGAGGAGGAGGAGGAGACCCAAAGAAAACCTTTTTGCCAAATACTCCTCTACGTAGTAAAACTAAATACATCATTAAAGACAAAGTGCACCCAGTTGGAACATTACATTTTGAATAATGCTATACCTTGTCCCAGTTTGAACACCAAGCTGTAAATCACTTTTGGTTATTTTCCTAATATTGTATAGTATCCACTAGCAGTTTTCTGAATGACAGGGGGACCTGAAAGTGAACTCACTCTATTAAACAGATTAATTTAAGATGGGAATTCAATCCAGAGTGCTCGTATTATTCCTGGGTTCGTTTATACACAGTTTATCAAAGTGCAGATTGGAGCTGGCCAAAGATTGTTCTTTTCCCAACGGGGAGATGTATTTGTTTAAATCTGATTATAAAGCTGAAAGAAAAACAATGCATTTGGGGGAAGGCAGAGAGAGAGGGGGGGGAGGGAGGTGAGGAGAAACTGACAAACCTGTAGTATTTAAAATTCTAAATTTAACGCTGTGGGCTTACATCTCATACTTTTAATTACTAGGCTGCTCCGGATTTGTTCTTTTGGCTTATGCTTTGTTACATACGCCCTCCTTTGACATGGCTACCCTTTCAAGCACACCAAAGGGTGCAATTACTTCATTCTCTTTGCTGTCATTTTGAGACAACCGCAGATAAAGTTACGCCTGGTACAACTGGGGGGCTTTGACTCCTTCTGAAGTCAAAAGATAAGGAAAAGGGCATACAAGTTGGCCTTAAAATGCAAACCCTTTCAGGCTTAACCAAATATACAGACTGTGGTACCCAGGTGTGTTTTAAAAGGGCATGTTTAGGTGCATGTAGATAGATAATCTAGGGTGCATATGGTGGCTAAGTTTGGACTTCCAGGCTCCTCTGTCAGGCCTTTGGGACTATCCCCAAGCAACACCCTTCAATGACCTGGGTGTTTCTGTCTGGCTGAGATGAGTCCTTTAACTCTCACAATGCATCTTGCTTGCCTGGATGAAAGACAGAGAGTGAGCTGTGACTGCGTTTAGGAATTAACCAACAGTATAAAAGTAAAATTTGCATTCATTGCTTCACCCTCTTTTGCCACTGGCACAGTCTGCTGTTGACATGTTTGGGCCCAGAAGAAATGTGTGTCACACTTGCCAGTGTGATTGTTCCTGCCCAAAGACAGCACCACAAGGCAAACGGCAAGCAGAGTTTTATTGGGGTCAGTAAGCAACTATAAGGGTGGTAAATGGGACACTTGGAGAGCCTCCCACAACCACAGTTGTTCCAGGGCCAAAGCTCAGGACTGGAACCAGGACTGGCTCAGGACTGGACTGCCTAGTAAAGCAACTGCAAAGGAGCCTTTGGGGATCTGTTTGCAATTGGCGTAATGAGAAGGATGCTTGCCAAGCTGACCGACTGCTTTGAGCTTTCTAATTGCCTCTTCTGATATCCAGCCCTGCATCTATCCTGATGAACAATGTTTGGCTTGGCCAGGAGCAGCAGACACAATGCATCCTTTTCCAACTTACTTTTTTAGAGAGGAGGAAGAATGAATCTCGATAGTATTCAGGTCATCCATTATAGCCAATATTCCTGACAGTATTTAATATTGCAGGAGTGTTCCTGATAACTCTCTACATAATAGCTCTGTAAATGTGAAAATAATCCTTGTGTGTCGAGTTGTATTGTCCCCCAAGAAGAAGAAGAAAAACCTAACACCCCTTCTCTCTGTGTTATGCCTATGCACACAATTTTACTGAACTGCTAGGGAAACATGGTGAAAGTGAAATCCATTTTAGATCACTTGGCCATCTGACAAAGAGGAGGAAATGGAGAGGGGAAGAGGGGAAGAGGGGAATACACTTGTTGGAGAGCAAGGCTAAATTGTAGCATGCCAAGGACAAAAGCTATGATCACATTGGCTGAGGACAGTTCTCTCTCTCTCTCTCTCTCTCTCTCTCTCTCTCTCTCTCTCATACACACACACACACACACACACACACACACACATCTCATTCCCTCAACATTTTTAGATCACCTCTCTTTGAGGTTAGCTGTTTCATCTTCTTCTCCTACCTACAATATGAAGATATGAGATCATTTCCTGTTACTTGAAACCACCAATGTCCTTGTGCTGCCATTCTTTCCTTTTCTTGACTGTTTCAGGCTCCCTTTTGTGTAACATGCAAATGGGAAACATTCCAGGAAAGTGTTTTTTTTAGGATACTAAGAGTTGGTGTTTAGGGTATAACATAGAACCTGGGCACCTACTCCATTGCTCAATTTGCCACATCTCTCAGCAGGTCTGATTCCTCGGGAACAGTTCTATTAAAGAAAAAAGCATATGAAAATTAGTATTTCAGAGTTCCTGCAAGGAGCAAAGAAGTCCACGTCATGTTCCTCCAGACTGCTTCATGCACTTTAAAATGAGCCTTCTGTATCCATTCCTAAAACATTTTTCTTGTGCCAGCATTGATGGAGCTCAGGACATTTGGAAGCAAATTTTGTTAAAATCAGCAAAATACAAAGCACATGCTGTGCTACTGATTTTGAACTTAAATCCTTAACAAGAAACCGAAGACTTGCCTAAACAATTAAGCAGCCCCTTTGGCATATTAAATGCCAAATTAAGCAGCCCATCCAAAAGAGAAATGAGTTGTGTTCTTCCACCACCCCTCCTATCATGTTATTTGCTTTATCCTCAGTTCTGGTGATTTTGGAAACATATGTTACTCATCCTTTAATATACTTTGACTTGCTGGAAGCAAATTTCTTCTACAGCTTTGAAAATGGCTGGCATTTGTTAGATAAAAGTAGCTTTCCCCAAACCTTTTGGCATTAATTAGCATTTCCATTTAGGTTGTCGCTCTAAAATAATATTTTCCCTGCCATCCTTCAATTGCTTTGTTATGGAGAATTAACAAGCAATTAAATATGTAATTGTTTACCTCAGAGGAATTTTGTGACAGATTAATTATTTGCTTTTCAGTTTACACAGCTCAATGCATATCTTTATTTTTATTTTTATTTTTATTTTTTTAATGGATAATGTAAAATTGTACAGCTCATTCTGATCAGTCACTACACCAGAAAATCAAAGTGTAGAATCACAAATGACATTCCAAACTGACACAAAATGTTTGGTACAGCAGAGTGGATCAGTTTTAGTTGGTTGACAGCAGTCTCTATTGCCAAATCCAAGGCAATGAGATTGCACAAAGGCAGAATACAGTGAAGAAACAGATACACAAAAGGGCTTGTGAGGACTATACTCCATGGGCAGCAGCCAATCTTGCATCTCACCTATGCCTTGGATGTGATGGGTACCACTCGCACCACCCTCAGTCAATTGACTGCATCCATCAATAAAGAGCGCTTGCTTGCAGTTAAGCTTGCAGTTAAGCAGACGTATACCATACGCTAAGACCTATTCATTTAGAAATAAATTCCACCAATGCTGATGGAATTTACTTCCAGTCCCAAATGAGCATGTTAAGGATTCCAGCTTTAGGCTGAGTTCAGTTAGACATATTCCCATCTGTTGAATTCAGAACAAACTGAAATGAAAGCAGTAGATTAAATAAGAATATCCTGTTTTAATTGAACAATACTTTGTTGCCAATGGCTTGGAATTTTAAGCAGCTTTCACAAGTGACATTAAGTGACTTTTTGTCTGGGATACATTACTTTTGAACACTTAATGCTCCACATAAAACTGAAGGAAACTGTTTTGAAGCTGAAAGTACTCTCTGATCAATGATGTTCTTCCAGATTATTTACAGACATATGCAATTCAAAAACTAATTTCAGAGTCCCCTGTGGAAATTCCATCAACCCGAGAAAGAAAATAGTTTAGGTACTGTCATCTACGAGTAACAGATTTTTTCTCTTAAAAGTTTGTTTTGAAAAGTGCATCAACATTAAACTCGTGAGATTTAATTATGACGTTTGTATACTACTTATACAGTGCGAACATTTGTTCCAATTTTTGTTTATCATATTGTTTCAGAATGTTGGCAGATTCTTGGTCTAACTGTGGATTGACTGGTTAAATGAAAATCAGATTAAAATGGTTTGTGGAAAATCGAGTTATATTGCTCTTTGGCTGGAACCAATGCCCTGCAAAACTCTAGTCAGTCTGAAGCTACAGAAGCTTGCTCACTTCCACCAACAGAAAACTTTTAAAATAAAACATGGAGCAAAAAGCTTGTTCAAAAGCAAAAACACAAGGCACACTTGTGTTGTCTTCTGTCAGTTTCTGCAAAGCAATGGCTCTCATGGTGTGGAAATAATACTTTCCTGTGCACTGTATTAATGGTGTCATAGCCATAACTGAAAATGGTGCTGTAGGGGTGCTGACACTTTTCCAGGGCTTGGTTTCCTTGGAATGAAGACCAGTGGAGACTGTGGGATCTTGAAGATATATGGTTTTATTTACACAGATATACAACCTGAGCATGGTTGGAGGATGGAAGGACTCCCAGCATTAACACTTCCTTAGATATTGCTTCCCCATTAGGTTTACAGGGGAGTACCAAAGTCCAGCACAGAACAAGCCATACTTCTGTCTCCACAACTCACAGCATCCATCCTCTGGCAACTCTGGCTATTGTTCTTCTATCTAGGATCACAGGACGTCCAGCCTGGTAAGGGGAGTGAGGGAAAGAGCCACCAATTTGTTTCCATGGCATAGAGCAACTTCATTGGATATAGTTACAGGTAGGTAGCCATGTTGGTCTGCCATAGTCAAAACAAAATAAAAGAAAAAAAATTCCTTCCAGTAGCACCTTAAAGACCAACTAAGTTAGTTCTAGGTATGAGCTTTCGTGTGCATGCATACCTAGAACTAACTTAGTTGGTCTTTAAGGTGCTACTGGAAGGAATTTTTTTTCTTTTATTTTGTTTTCATTGGATATGTTAAATTGCACTAGCTAACTAGCTCATCAAAGGCATTACTTGGCAAAGAAAGTGGTTTGGCCAGCTTCCTCTTATACATTCTACCCACACAGATGCAGGATCTCACATTTGGAAGGGCACCCAGGGTTTCATCCAGATTGACCTTCCACAACTCAGAACAATATATTTATTATCATGGTGCTTTAATATACGCAAGTGTGTTAAGTGGCGTCAAGGAGCATATTAAACAGCAAGCCCTCATGCTGGTGTCCTGTATTCATAATTTACTTTTTGGCATTGCTATTGGCTCTTCAAAGGGTCTGAAATGGATGTGGGAGTCAGGCCGGAATATTTTTATTTAGGACAATTGTTGAAATTCCATGTGGTTAAAGTTCCCATTTAAATCGGGATAATCTAGTGTGAGGGGACAAGCATTTGAAAATGGGCAAAAATGGCATATGACACCAATGAAATTGTTTCAAATGAAGATATCTAATTTGAGACTATTGTGGAGCAAATGTTAGGAACCAGGGTCGTTGCAGCATATGTACTGGGCTTGTGGAAAACGTGTTGCAGTTTTGGTCTTTGGAGAAATTGCTAAAATGACTGGACAGCAAGCACTGAAATCTCTGGAGCTGCCCCCATTAAGCATTTTTCAAAACAACAGTGGGTTACCTTCTTGTAGTTGCCCAGCTAGTTGTTGCTCAATATTGGAAGGATCTAAAGAGCACCACTTTAGCTAATTGGTATAAGATGGTTTGGTGAGTCAGTTTGGTGGAAAAATTAAAAAATAATCTATGGCTGGCTTAAAGAAGGAAACATAAAGATTCTTTTGTGGCAGATTGGCACTCTTACTGTTTATGCAAACAAAGATGAAATACAAAGACCTCTCCTAGCAGCATACAACTCTTTCTGGCTGCTATGAATATTGTGGACTTAATTCTGATACTTCCTAGTGGGTTGTACTGACAGATTAATGGTTTTTACTTTAGACTTTCCTTGCCTCATCTACAAGATGAGGAGCGGGTTGTTCTGTACTGTGAAACATGTGTTAATAAAAATAAAATCTTTTAAAAATAAAAAAATAACCAAAAGGCAACAATGGGACTGGAAAAAAGAAAGAGACAATGAATTGATTGGATATATAGGAGGGAAAGCCAAGAGAGGTTGTGGGGAAGAGAAGATGGGAAGGAGAGGGGGCCCAGTGTGAGAAAAAGAAGTACCAGAAAGAAAGAGAAGTTGGTTCCAGTAAATGGATCTTTTTGAAACTACATAGTTTTCCCCCAGGATTACCCTCTCCCCTCAAAAACCAAGAGCAAGATTACATCTGTCTCCATTGACTGAACCATAAAAATCAGAAATCTAGTAGCACAAAAACATGAATGGGGGACATGAATCCTTTTGGATCCTCATGAGGATCCTTTTGGACCCTGAAGAGATTTCCTCAAAATCACCAACAGAGTCAGCTCTCTGTCTACAGATGTATCCTGGGACTTGTTGGTGGCTTTTTTGTCAACTTATGTAAAAATGATGAAGGTCTGTGCCTTGGATCAATGTTTTTGTGGTTTGGGAGCCCAGCCGGCCTGGCCAATGGTCAAGGATGATGAGAGCTGTTGTCCAAACCATCTGGTTGGCACTAGATTGGGAAAGGGGATGAGGAGTA
The DNA here is from genome assembly GCF_951804945.1 of Podarcis cretensis. Classification (NCBI taxonomy): domain Eukaryota; kingdom Metazoa; phylum Chordata; class Lepidosauria; order Squamata; family Lacertidae; genus Podarcis; species Podarcis cretensis. The sequence goes on from NC_137178.1 coordinate 29,766,393, forward strand.
GCAGCTTGAACAAAACATATCACTTATCAAGTCTAAAATGATGCAATTATGTTAGATCTAAATTTAAAACATGTCTATTTGCAATGCTTCTTGAGGAAATGTTGGCCTCAGGAAGAGAATGTGGACTGATGCACTGGAAAATCTGGCAGAGTCTTCTTTAGAAGGGGAATTGCAATTGTGCCAAATGCAACTGTCTGCTAGAGTTATTAATATTTCTCTCCTCCTATTAGCATGAGTGCTACATCCAGGTGTGTGCCATGAATTAAACATTTACCTTTAGGAGCAATTGGCCTCATCTTTATTGTTAATAGCTCATGCAGACATATGGCTTATAGCTTGAGCAAAAACAGTCAAAATCTACCCCAAAGCGAAAGTCTGCTTTGGCAAATTTCACAGCAGCTACATCACGTTTGTTGAGACCTTTATGAAAATCACTGTTCATGCTCTGATTTATGAAAACTCACCATTTCACCTCACCAAGGCCAAATGAAGGGAAGTGTTAGCTTGTCGGCCGAATAATCCATTTAACCCATTGCTGGCTTCCCGTTCTTATTAATAGACGACAAATTCCTTAACTGTTCTTAAATTCCTTTGCAGCAGTGCAGACCACATGGACACAGCTACTTGCAAAGTTTTTGGCTGAGGGCTTCTCTTGGTCACTGTGCAATGCCGAGGAGTAACGACGAATGCCAAATAGGATCAATTTCTGAAGAAGATTATTTCAGAATGGCAAGCTTTTGAAGCAAAGTTTATAGGCTTCAAACTCCAAAGAAGATGAGTTGCATAGTCAAAAATTAATCTGCGTACTAATAAAACACACACATACACACCCTTTCAGACATATGTACTGTTACAGGATTTAATAGGGTTGTAGGCAGATTTCTGTGGCCTCTTTGAAAGGGGAGTTTCTTCTTATTTCATTTGCAGGAGAAGAAACAGTTTTTGGCATCGAGGTTTCTTTTCAAACAGTTAAAGAGAACACTTGAAGAAAGTAACCATCAAAGCAGCCACAACACTGCAAGGAAAGGAACATTGCATGTGCTACCCATGCCCTGTTCAATGCTATGAAAGACTCCAGCAGCAGTGATCCCAAGACTGAGAGTCTACTTGTTACATTTAATATGTAGCCTGTATGTGAGGGTTTTTTTTTTTTAACTCAAAAGAAAGCAATGGGGTCCCCCACTCTGGACCATAAGGATATAAGGAGATGGGTTGTATCAGAGCCCAAGCCCATCAAGCCCATTCTTACAGTGGCCAAACAGAGGCTCTTAGGAAGTCCAAAAGTAGGATATGACCACAAAAGTACACAGCCTCCCCACCCCACATTGGTGGTGGGTTGCAGGAGGCTGGCCAGGGACTGTGCTAAGGAGCACATTTTGAGACAGGGCTGGGGCATCTCATTTCACCGCTTGATGTGAAACAGGAAGTGCTGCCTTGCTCTGTCGCTGTCACCACTTCTGCCACCACCTATCTGCTGCCGCTGCATGCCCTGCCACGTCCACTGCTGGCGGAGAAGCACCACCACCACTGGCACCAATTATGGGCAAGATCATGCCGACTTGGGGTGAAATCTCACACAAAATGGACACCGTTTTGCACAAAATTGGCGCTGATGGCAGCGATGCTTCTCTGCTGATGATGGAGGCAGCAGGTCAGGCAGGGTACCTGGGGACGTGCTGCCTGAGGCAACAGCCTCACCTTGCCTAGCGGCTGGGAGGGCTCTGATCTGAGGCCATCAGACTCTTTTGAGGGTTTGTGAACATTTGCCAGCATAATCAGTTTCTGGGTCAAACTCTGCTGTGATCAACCATCACCATTCTTTTAAAATATTTTTGTAATTACAATGAAATTACACAATACCCATTAAAATATGCAAATAGCGAATGAGCACATTTGACACATGTGTAATAAATCAGTATATATTAGTTGAATTAATATTACTACGCATAAAAGGCTTAATTTCATCTTGAAATGTGTTATTATTAACAGCAATAATAAATATTATTAATAATAATGTCTTGCCATTGAGAGGTATTTCAAACATTACTTAGATGCAGTAGGAAAATCTCCATTTAAAAAAATTAATTAAATGGGATTGTTTTCTAACATCAATCTTTAAGTCACTCTTACCATTTTTAGAAATACATTGTATGGTTCTTGAACATTCAAGCTTGGGGATTTGAACTCAATTGCATAACTTAATGCCCTGCTAAGTAACGACTCCTTAAAAGAAGCATGACTGAATGTTTAAGACCCAGAAATAACATCTCCCCAGACTCATTACAATGCAGTTGAGGGAAGCTGGAAACAGATGGTATTTGTGTTTATTCTATTGTTTTCTCAATTGCCCATTACAAGCTTCTAAAAAGCAGAAGAAAAGTGAAATCCAGTCATTTCGTTTCACAAGAAGGGGTACGGAGAGAGGCTGAATGACACACCCATTGGCCTACAACACATAATATATGACCCAAAGGAGAAAGAGGTGTGGCTTATAATAACAGCGTCTTAATTCCCAAATAGCCATAGGTATAAATCTTTCCCATATCTATTTATTATTTTTTGTCATGGAAAGGAAAAGAGCACTCATGTGAACGAATAGCAATAGCAGAAGAAATAGGAATGTATCCCTCCCATCACCAGGGCTAACCCAAAATAATTTTGCTGCCTCAGGAGTAGCAGAACATTGTTCCTGCCTTTCCTCATCTCAAGGTGCCCAGTTACCAAAGCCTGTCAAGTTATTTTGGCACTGGGGGCAGAAAAACTTCCAAGCACCCATTTCCCTTCCCCTGCAGATAAGAATACACTAATCATAAATCAAATAGTTAGCAATTTGCTCTATTCTTGTGATACAATCAGATGCCTGAGGAGGTTGCCGTGCTCTGTTCCCAGGGCCTGTCTAAGACATTTTGCGGCCTGAGGCAAAGGAGGATGGCCATTCCTATTCCATGAATAGAAGCTGACTCACACAACTAGCAGTTGAATTTTATTCAACACTGTTGATGCAATCAGGGGCGTATGAAGTGGGGGGGCGGAGGGGGCGGTTCGCCCCGGGTGCCACTCTGGGGGGTGTGTGTGTGTGACAAGATGGCCCCTGCCTCCCCTCAGCTGTGCAGTCAGTATGGGCACTGCTCACACAGCATCCGTACAGGCTGCCTCTCGCACAGCGACTGTATGGGCTGCCGCACATGCACACTCCATACGGGATGCCACGCTTGTGTCACTGGGTGGTTCACCCCGCCCTTCGGCATCCTGCCCTGAGTGCCGGAGAGGGTTCCTCCATCACTGGATGCAATAACATCTTCTATCATACCTAAGGCAGCAAGTTGGTTTGTGGCCTTGGCCCAGTATAGCTGAAGGAGCGTCTCCACCCCCATTGCTCAGCCAGGACGCTGAGGTCCTTCTCTGAGGGTCTTCTGCTGGTTTTCTCACAGTGAGAAGCAAAGTTACAGGGAACCAGGCAGAGGGTATTTTCGGTAGTGGCGCCCTCCTTGTGGAATACTCTCCCTTCAGATGTCAAGGAGATAAAGAATTATACAACTTTTAGAAGACATCTGAAGGCAGCTCTGTATCAGGAGGATTTTAACGCTTGATGTTTCTATTATGTTTTTAGATATGCTGTAAGCCACCTAGAGTGGCTGGGAAAACCCAGCCAGATGGGGGTATTATTATTATTATTAGGCCAGTAATGCCATGTGGCTTACATAGCTGCACCTTCCAACAGAGGGGAATGGTCAGGGGACCTTAGGAAGAGCAGTCAGAGGGTGGCAGCTGTTGACCCCCCCCCCCCAGCATTTGCCAGTCCATCTTGGCAGTGTCACCTCACTTTGCCTCAAGGAAAAGCCTGCTCTGTCCAGTCGAAGGGAAGCCCTGTCCTTCATGAGTGGCGATTATGGCCATAAGAGAAGCGGACACGGAGCAATGGTTCCAAACTACAAGAAAGAAGATTCCACCTAAACATTAGGAAGAACTTCCTGACAGTAAGAGCTGTTTGACAGTGGAATTTGCTGCCAAGGAGTGTGGTGGAGTCTCCTTCTTTGGAGGTCTTTAAGCAGAGGCTTGACAACCATATGTCAGGAGTGCTCTGATGGTGTTTCCTGCTTGGCAGGGGGTTGGACTCGATGGCCCTTGTGGTCTCTTCCAACTCTATGATTCTATTCTATGATTCTATGGGGGGAATTGTTCATTACTTTATATCAATGAGCCACTATATTTAGTGGTAGTCCCATAGCTGAGTAACACATGCTGTAGCTCTAATACATGCTAGAATTCCACTTCCTTTCTTGCAGCATGTAAGTGGCTTATGGTTATTTATAAAGTCCCCCAATGTTTGGCTATCTCTTTCCACCTCTGTCTTTTTCCATTGGTGAATCCTTAAGCAGATTGCAAAAGTGCTTCATGGACTTACACAGTTTCTTAAATCCATCTATTTCTCTCATTCGAGTTCTTTGTATGACTATCAGTCCTTTGCACCAGATGCATTAAAGTCAAGTCTTCAGAATTTGTTTGACATTATTGGAGTTTTACAAAAGCAATGATTTTTTTCTCAAATCCTGGACGTCAAAAGGACGTCAATACAAGTTGCTTGCGCAACTCTGGGCTAAATGCAGCCATACACATAACCGTGGATAGATGATGCATACTTGAAATGTGGAATGACAATCTGGGACCAAAATATTTTATTATTTCATGCAAAGCATGAATTTGCAACACAAGCTGGACTGACACTGGATGTTTATAAACCACTTTAAAGACTGCTTTGTGGAGGAAGCTGAATAGTTTCCAAGTTGTCCCACTTGTTAACTGAAGCAGACATTTGCTTTTGTCCCAAGCTATTAAATGTCCTATAAAATCTGTGTTGTAGCCAAAGAAGAGTAATGAAAGGCTTTTCGCAAGAACAATAATAAACATTAGAATACTTGGGGGGGGGGGGAATTGTAGGAATAGGAGGGAAAATAGTAAGAATCACTAGAATTAAAATACATAGCCAAAATTGGTTGACAGTGTTGTTTGCATACTAGAGGACAGAACGAAACAATAGCTAGAGAGAACAAGTAAACAGAATGAAATGTTATAGAAACAAACTTTTTTTAAAAAAAAATATCTAAGCACTTTCTATCTATTTTTTCCTATGTTCAAATGCTGACAAACTTTTGTTCTGTATGCATGCATTCAAATTATCTAAAATAACCCCAAGCTCAATAGCCAGTTATCCTGGGGAAACCATCCCTGCCATTGACCTCTACATTTTTGCTGCTGCTGTTCTTATGCCTTGAAAGGTCCAGGAGATGCAGCAAGTGCAAAATGTAGTGGCTTGACTGCTCAATGGGGCAGAATTGCCATCACTTGCACTGGCTGCTGTTGAGCTGCAAGATGAAGTTAAAGGTACTCAAATATTGTTTCAACTTTTATATACCCAACTGAATAAGATTGGAAAAGTGAGAAAACTGAAAGAAACAGGAACTGACAAATTCATCCATCCCTACTTGGGACTTGGGATTTCATTTTATAATCAGGCATCACATTCATTTTAAACAAAGGTATTGGAATTCTAGTCAAATTGCTCAAATGGCATGCAAACCGCAAAGAGATTTCACATTCCCCAGCCCTATTTCAATATTAACCAAAGCCTAGAAACAATATTTGAAGCAATAGCAAACATTGTGAAATTGAAGAAGTTATAAAAGAAGTTAATCTCTCAGAGGTACTCTTGTCCTTCTCAACTTTCCATAGTGGTAGATGAACCTTCTGTAAACAGCAGCACTCTGAGGCTTATCAAATATTATCTTTGCAAGCCCCAGGAATTTCTGTATGCATTTTAACTGTGACCTCCAAGAATGCTTCCACTGTAAAACTTGGAAGAAGGAGGAAATTGAGAAGACAAATAGTGTTCAGTGGTTGTTTTGGTCACCCAGAAAGCAAATGATGGCTAGAAATAATATTTCAGAATTCAGCGCATTCTTAGAAAATGCAATGTAACTTTTCACAGAGATCTGCTGCTGTTGTTAAAAGCCATGCATCTGAATATACTCATACACAATTTCGAAAGCTTTCAATGTTCTTAAATAAAACTATTTATTGGAATTGAATTCCTAGATGAAATATGAGCAAATTGTGATTCACAGATCTTTTGTGACTCCCCTGCAAGCCCCACAAATGTCCCCCACTATTGCCACAGGCCAAGCAATGGGCCCATTGACAATGCCAACATCCCCAGACGCTGCTCCACCTCCTTATGGGTCTCACTCTTGCTAACTTTCCCCCTCCAAGTGAGTAAGCAGTGGCAGGAGTGAGGAGGAGAAGCAGCAGTCTTTAGTGACCTTTCCCTCGCCTTCTGGGTGGAGCTGCATATTGGGCATCAAACAGCAGGGCAAGTGAATGGAGAGCAGCAACAGCGAGGAGAAGGAGGTGGAGATACTTGGAGAGGGCGACCTGAAGAGCATTTTCTTAAGGGCACATCAATACAGTGGTACCCCAGGTTACATACGCTTCAGGTTACATACACTTCAGGTTACAGACTCCGTTAACCCAGAAATAGTGCTTCAGGTTAAGAACTTTGCTTCAGGATAAGAACAGAAATCGTGCTCCGGCGGCACAGCAGCATCAGAAGGCCCCATTAGCTAAAGTGGTACTTCAGGTTAAGAACAGCTTCAGGTTAAGAACGGACCTCTGGAACAAATTAAGTACTTAACCCGAGGTACCACTGTACCTACTGGGATTTGACACTTAACCATGTCCTGCACATTTACGCAGCCACAACACGCTTGGTAATAACATCTGAATTCTTGGTAACATTATTTGGTAGAGAAATTGCATTGTTTTAGGGAGGACCTTGGCAAAAATGCATACTTTCATTGCCAAATCTTGCTATCAGCATATTTTGATGTAAAAGAAGTGCTGTTTGGGATTATTCTTATTAAATAGCAATGAATTATACACAGATGAGATATATTGACTCCTGCTGTTTGTGATGCTCACTGTATAAGGATGCTTAAGATATATTAATTATGGAATTGCTTACAGTTTTTTCTGTGATGACTCATTGTGACAGGATTACTTATTGATTGATGTTCATGGAGATGTTACTTACAATACAGCAACTAAAAAAATGGGGACAAATAAATTAATGGGTGATCAGTTGCATTAGTATGTTAAGAATGATTCCAATATATTTGATTTACAGGTTAATTTGAACTATACATCTTCAGATAGGATACTGAATCACACTTGAATTTCATTTTTCCATATTAATAGTCACCCCTTTTAATGACTGCCTTTCATTTTAACAAATAAAATATTAATTGACAGATTTCCCCAGAAGTGAAATATTGTACTGGAAAATCAGGGCTGGAAAAATGTGATTGCTCAACACTAGAAACTGGATTAAGATTATTGCCTTATTCTCCCTTAACAAATTAAAACTACCATGATATTGAGGCTAAAGTGTAGGGTGTAGATCAAGGAAGTGGGTCCAGATTTTTGTTCAACCATGAAGTTTACCATGTAACTTTGGGCCAGTAATTCTTTATCAGATTAACGTAGTTAATAAGAGTACTGTGAGGATTAAATGAAATGAACTCTCAAGGACTTGTCCAGGCAACCTGCTCATTCAGCATTTACAGTATCTGGATTTGCTTGCACAAAGCTTACACAATAGTTAGATTGTGTCCAGTCTTTATTGAGCATTCATTCTGATTTGTTTGCTGGGAGGCTGGGAGACAATTAGCATTCATCTTGTTTGGGTTGTGGGATGTTTATAAGTCTTCCATTAATCATTTGCTTATTCTACACTTTTAAATGCATTTCTCTGTCACTTTCTAAACAGCAAAAACTCAACACGTTGTTTTTTAAAGTGGATTTGTTGTGCTAGGACAACCAAACACTTCAATTGACTTTGTGCAAACCTAAAATTCTGGTATGCACTTGAGCCCGTCCCACAAAATAGTGAGTTTGGAGGCAACCTCAGACAAAGCTTGCAACATAAATGAGATTGAGTGCGACCCCATGCATGTCTGCTCAGACATATGTCCTATTGAGTTCAATTAGACACACACACACACACACACACACACACACACGATAGCAACCTAAATATGCACACAAAAGGGAACTGCCTTGAAAGACCCTTTTTATTGCCAAAAAAAAGTGCTACACTGCACCACTGCTAGTTTCATCAGAGCCAAGTGTTAATGATTCTTGGTCATTTCTCCAACCTCCACACTATCTCATCACTAAATAACTACAGATATGAAGAAAAAGCAGACATTTGCACTATTGCGCTATGGTCAGCTATAAATATTAGAAGTTCTGCCAAGTTATATAAAAGGAAACTCAGAGAAAACTTGGAGGATCTCCCATCACATGTGCTGGATTCAGTCCAAATATTTGCTATGGGGAAAACAATCTATTGATCTATGATAATGATTTTTGAACTACAAAAAATGAAGTAATGATGCCATTATTAATCTATATATGATCAAAACTGCTTTCATAACCATCCTTATGCTTTTCTAATTCATGGGCCGTTTTCTCTTATGCACATAAAACTTGAAAATGTAAGATAAGCTTTCCTCAACCTGGTGCCCTCAGTGTTTTGGCAATAGCAGATGCAAGGTTGGGTGTTCTGGCACTCACCTGAACCTAAGTCGGTCATGTCACTGCTGCTTACGGGGAGGTGGCAAGGTCAGTGCGGACCACTGCGTTGGTTCTGCTAGGTTGTTTGCACTGTACCAACCTTGCCAACACCTCACAACTGAAGCTGCTCATAGTCTCTATTCTTTCCATTTGCAGTAATTGCTACTGCTTTCATTTCATTTGCAGCAATTGATATTAGCTGGGGAGGGCAATGCTTTTCGCTCATGCCATGGAACCTGGAATGCGCATATGAATAGGTGCATGTAGGCCCCTCCATTAGTCGTAACACCACCTAGACATGGGCACTAAGCCATGAACAAGGTGGAGTGGTGGAGAGGACATTGGCTGAACCATACTGCACCTGAGGAACAGACTCAAGCAACTAACAGACAGGAACTAATGGTGTAGACCTATATTTGTCAATGGAAACCACTGTGACTTCTGAATTTGTCTGATTCATCTAAGTTTGTGGCTATCATTGCATCTTGCAGTAGAGAATTCCATCATTTGATTATGTGTGTTTGTCAAGTCCAAGGTAACCAAATGTGAAACTGACCTGTTCCTGCCTTATGTGCTGTGGATTGTTGAAACTGATTCATTTTAACCACACCAGTCCGAACCCCACAGCAGACTTTACATGCAACTCATGTTGTACGCCATGTGAAACCATCCTCCCAACAAAATTGTAGTGCCTTGAAACCCTCAACAGCAAGTTTGCTTAATAAAATCTGTTTAAACGTCACAGTCATTTCCCTTCTATTTGAAAAGTGCCCTATTAACCATTATAAGCTTTATAGAAACAGTATGTCACATCCTGGCTGCAATGTGTATGTTCGAACACTGAACTCATTCCCGAAGATGAACTGGAGCATGTTCAGATACTGAGCTCATTCCCAGTGATGAAATCCATGGGTAAGACTTTGGCGCTATTAAAGTTAATGGGAAATTTGCCACCGACTTCAAGGGACTGGAATTCCATTTACATGATTCTAGTATTTACACCAGATGTCACACATGATAACCACAGCAGTCAGATATGATATCAACGTGATAAAGTGAAGTGCTTGCTACTTTGGCAGCAAGGGGCGATTCTAAAAACCAATATATCCTTCCTTCCCAGCAGTTCATAACTGCAGCTGGAATCTAAGTTATAAGAAGGAGGCCAGCAAGGAAAAACCTCCATGCCTACTACGCTTTTGAGCTGTACAATTTCAGATGACTGAAGATCACCTGTAATGGCTTGACACAACCTAGCTAGACAAGGTTTATGGTTCCCAGTGACCATAAAGTTTGTATTTATTTATTTATTTATTTATTTATTTATTTATTTATTTATTTTGTATAACACCCTTCATCTGAGGATCTCAGGACAGTTCAAGAATTGCACCTTTACTTAAGTTTAGAAAGGACATTAACTATTAGGAAAAATGGTAGCTGCTCACCTTAGTCAAGATTTCTAAATTTATTTATTTCATATACCGTATTTTTCGCTCTATAAGATGCACCAGACCATAAGACGCACCTAGTTTTTGGAGGAGGAAAACAAGAAAAAAAATATTCTGAATCCCAGAAGCCAGAACAGCAAAAGGGATCGCTGCTCAGTGAAAGCAGCAATCCCTCTTGCTGTTCTGGCTTCTGGGATAGCTGCGCAGCATGCAGTCGCTCTATAAGACGCACACACATTTCCCCTTACTTTTTAGGAGGGAAAAAGTGAGTCTTATAGAGCAAAAAATACGGTAATTTATACACTGCTTGATTGTGGGTGGGTGGGGGGAGGGACCCTCAGAATGGTTTACAAATATTTTGCTTTTTGCAATTCGGTATATGAGGATGTGTTCAAGTTGCTTTGATATTTTCTTGACTTTATGAATTTGTACCTACTCTTCTTTCCAGAACTACTTTTTGAACCCCACAATACTCAATAAAATCCCCACACAAAGCCCTCCTGGATCCAAATCATAATTCATGTTAAATGTCAATAAGAAATGGCGTATTTCAGCCACAGTGAAGTGCATTTAAACCAATGGAAAATAATATATAAGGTGAGTTTAATTGTCTCACTGAAATAAATGGGATTTAAAAGTGCCCAACTTTGGCACATCAAGCTCAAGTTAATTATGAAATTGTAATTGGTATGACTGAAATCTAATTTACGAGTAAACACTTGAAGGATTACAGCCCCCAAATTTGTATCTAATTTTAACTTAAATATTTCATTACTAAGAAATATATAACACACAATAGCTCAAAACTCTATTACATTTAAGGGAAACCCACGTATTTGAATCACAAAAGTTTGAATCAAGGTAAAGTCGTCTAATTTATAAAACACACACAAAATACTCAGAAGTGCAACTTATTGAATCCAGACAATTTTTCTGCCATGTAAATGCTCCTAGGTTTCAGTCTGCAATCCTATACTCACTTACCTGGGAGTAAGTCCCAATGAGACTTAATTCTAAGTCATTTATTCTAAAATGTTTCAAAAAGCAGATGTTGGAACTATTTTTTAGAAAAATAAATGAAAACAAAAAGGGGTATGTTCCACAAACATGTTAATTTTAATCAAACTGATTTCTGTGGAAATGCAAAAAATAAAACAGTTATAAAATGCATTTTTGCCTAACTTTCACTTGTGTATTGCATCTACAAATTGACTTTCAGAGTATAAGCCACTAGGTACAACCCAAAATTGAAAATAAAAAGACATAAACCGAATTGTGTTCAATCAAAATTGAGTTGATTATATACTCTGGATTTTGCCCAGTGTATAAGGGCAAGTAATTGCTGTGTTATTGTTATAAGTTAAAGAAGAAAGGAATCTAACAACCCCAAACACTTTAAGCATTACTAGATTATTTTACTCCTAATACTTATACAAAATGATTGATCCTATTATTTGTAAAAGCCTCCATTTGTAAAAGCTTCCATTTTCAGGATGCTAGTAGCTGAAATAGATTTTCAGATATAAAAGTTTTACAAATTTATTAATTAATGATGCTCAAAATGCATTGGAATGGATGAGAAGGAACATATAATCTAATATTTAAATTTTATATACAGGAATATAATGTCTGACAATTTTGTACATGAAATACATACAGTATTTAAACATTTAAAATTTACGAGATAGGAATTTACATTAGCAATAAAACTGACTTCTGCGTAGTCCAGTTAATACTTAGTTTAGATCTGTGTTTTAAGAGGGGGAAGATATTTTAATAGTTTACAATCATGGAAACATAGACATTTCAAACAAGACTTTATAAAATAATTTACATGACCCTATAGCCTAAGAGATAGAGGTTGTGTGGGAGTTTTGTTTCTGTGTCTGTGCATAAGAATAAGGTAACTGAATGACTTTTCTTAGCCTTTGAAGTAATAAAATAATTTAGAAGCACTTCATGCAATATGGAAGCGAAAAAGGCAGTTCCTTCAATATTTCCTGCTACTTTCGTTATCTACCGAGCACTGAACTTGGACCACCAGACGCATGATAATGCAACTGTCCGATACCAACAAAGAGCACCAGCCTCAGTCCCTTCATTTGCTCTTGTAAACATAAATATAGATGTTAATATCTTCTCTATATAGTACCAATACAGTTCACAACTCCTCTGCTGTGTAAGCAGTCAGTCCATATGCTTAATGTTCCGCTGATTTCAACATGAGAAGTGCCACTAACAGAATTTCCTTGTTTTCACAATTTTACTTTGATACTTGACGGAGTGTCCTCCATGTCCTATGACATAAACATCCAGAAGGTAGGATTTGCCAGGCTGTAGACCTTTAATTGTCTCTGTGGTAACTGCTTTTTGTAAGTTTTGGCTGTGGAAATATTTACAGAGGACTTTTTCTGATTTCTTCCTCAAGTCTGGCCCCAGGCACTGATTTTGTTCTCTTTTCTTTTGTTCCTCATTGTAGTTGTCATCCACTTCCTTTCTGTATATGCAAAATTTGTTCCTTTCCTGTGTACCTAGCCATGCAACTGTGACTGAAGAACACGTGCGAAGTTTATCAAAGGCTTTAATTCGTGTGTCCTCAGGAAGAGATGGAAATGACTGTTTATTAGGCCTTGTAGTAGCCAAAATCTTCAGCATGGAAGCACCTCTTTTATTTCCTTTCAGTCGAATAAGGTATTTAGCTTTTGGCTTTCCTCTAAGTTGGAACTGACGGACGCCTTCAACATTTTGAGACAACAGAAGTTTACCATCTCTTCTGACTTGGATCTGTACAGCATCGAGGCATGAATGGACAAAAAATGTAACCTTTTGGTGTGATGAAACAGGAGCAAACCGCAAAAATTTAGAGCCTTTTCTCTTGACAAACACGTCTGTAACTTTACCATCTTTGAGATCAACTGTTTTCTGCTTAGCCTCTTCTTTGGTTCTTTCGAAAGTGCCAACATAGGCAGTACTCATATTGGTGTTGACATTCACAGCAAATATGTCAAAGTAGTACTGTGTATCAGGTTTCAGGTCAGACACAGTAAAGATGTTCTTGTTCCCAATGCATATCTTTTCAAGGTCAACTCTAGGCTTTGAATAGACCTGTCGCCCAAACTTTGATGATGACTTTAAGAAGCTGCGCTCTTTCCCAGAATTACTGTTGGATGAAAACCCAAAATGGGCAAAGTCAAAGGGGCTGAAGTCCAGACCAGGTTTGGGAGCTCTCATAAAGGCATCATCAGCACTCTGCTTAGCTTCAACAGCACAGAGGCTTTTGAAATTGTGCTCTTTATTAATGACCACACAATATTGCATAGGTTGTTTCAGTAACGAAGCTGTAGGGCTTGGTTTCCATGCCAAAGTGACAGTTGTGCGGCCAAGAGAAGTGACATCAACTCTTGGGTCATAAGGTAGTTCAGGATATGGTTGATCTGATTCTGGAGTTGTTGTGGCGTACACTTTAAAGTGCGTGTCTTTCTCTGTTGACAGGAGTTCCAGCTGGTACAACCCAGAAGGTGAACTGGAGGACACAAAATACTCAACATCGTTTCCTCTGTAGGAGAACAGCTCTGTACCTTCTTCATTGAGAATCTGTTGTTTCTGCTGTTCAAGTGGCTCAGGTTCACCTAGAAGACACAAAAAAGGGATTTTTTAAAGAAAGGTGGTCTCAGAGGAAACAAATATATATGTTTAAATACTATAATAAATGATTGCTTGGTGGAAACTTAATCACGAAACAATATGGTTTATGGTTATTCAACTTTTGAATAAGTAACACTGCAATTTTATTGCTATATTGCATTCATATATAGAAGAATAAATTACTATATTCTGCTGCTTTAGTAAGAAGATTTAAGGGCATTTAAGACTAAACTTTCCTTTATTGAAGCTTAGTTCTATGCTGGATTCATATTTAACCATCACATAACGTATGTGAGAAAGAGAATTAGAGAGGGAGTGTGATAATCTTAATGCATTATTTTGCTATTACAAGCCCTGTTCATATAAGCAACCATTCTATGTAGCAGAGTCTAATTTATCAAACTAATTCTAGCACACAACTGGTCAGGATTCCTTTAAGACAGTCACACTGATACATATCTGTCATAAAAACTAGAATTTTATCTGAAATTTACCTGAGCCATCTCCACTAGACTCTTCTGGAAGCTCCTGCAAACTCAGCTTCCATTCCAAAGGAGCATCACAAGGTGTTACTGTAACTGCTAAGGGTGTGTTATCTTCTTCAACTACAAAAAAAAACCTAGGGAAAGATTAACAAATCCATTAAATTTTTCACAGTGTACTTTCAGTACCTTCCAATCAAAATAAATGGATGTATATTTCACATCCTTTCATAAAGACAATCAATTAGCAAACCCTGGCATTTCATAGTTTCCTTAGAGCTTTTATTTAAAGTTTATGTGACATATCTGAGTGGGGTTGGTGAGGTTTTGGATTGTGTTGTCAGCAGTATACTGATGACACACGGTTCTAATTCTCCTCTACACCTGCAGTTATGGCAGTGGATGTGCTGGACTGGTGTCTGGCCTCAATAATGGCCTGGATGAGAGTCAATAAACTGAAACTCCATCCATGTAAGACTCAGCCACTGTTAGTGGGTGGTTCCCTAGACTGGATGAATGGGAGACTGCTGGTTCTTGAGGGGATTATGTTCCCTCTAAAGGAGCAGGTACGTAGCTTGGGGGTGCTCCTGGACCCATTTCTGTTGCTTGAGGCCCAGGTGGCCTTGGTGGTGCCAAGCGCCTTCTGTCAGCTTCGGCTGGTGGCCCAACTATAGCCCTATCTGGACATAGATAGCCTAACTTCTGTGGCCTATGTTCTGGTAACTTCTAGGTTAGATTACTGCAATCCTATACACGTGGGACTGCCTCTGAAGATGGTTTAGAACCTTCTGCTGCTGCAAAATTTGACAGCCAGGTTGCTCACTGGGGCAAGCCAAGTTGAGTATATAACATTGATCCTGGCCCAACTGCACTGGTTTCCAATTAGTTTCCAGACCCAATTCAAAGCTGGTGCTGACCTATAAAACCTTAGCTGGCCCAGGACCTCAGTACCTTAATGACCGCCTCTCCCCAACCGAACCAACCTAAACCCTGCGCTTGTCACCCAAGGTCCTCCTTTGGGCCTAATTCTCAAGAAAAGGCTGTTTCTATGGCGGATCCCCATCTGTTGAATGCTCAGTACTATCATTACATGTCTTTAGGCACCAGGAAAAAACATTCCTCTTTACTCAGGCCTTTTGCCATTAATCAATGACCTTTTTAAAAGTGGGGTGAATGTTATAAGGATTTTTTGTGTAATTGTTTTATTGTGGTTTTTTAAAAAATGTGATGTAAATAATCTTTTTAATGTTGTACACTGGGTTATTTGGATAAAGCGCAGTATATAAATTGAATAAATATGAATAAAGAAATACACATCTGGCCATACATCCATTTCCTTAGTAGGAATTCTCTAGCTATATACACCTCTGACAGAGCAACTTGATATTTTCACATATCATAGTAAGCATTTATGAGTATTTTGCGTTCTTCTGAAGACAACATTTCAGATTAGCAGAACCTAGTGGTATATTCATCAATAATATATTTTACTACCAAGCCAAGTTCAAAGTTGTTATATCAATTTACAAAGTCCTGAACAACTTAGGTCCAGGCACTTCAGGGGTTCCCTGAACCCATATATCCCAACATGATCACTGAGATCATCTGCAGGAGCATCACTGGTCATTCCCCAAGCTGGTGAGGCTCATTTGACATTTCGTGTCATCAGCCCAGTCCTATGGAATAATCTGCCAATAAAGATTCAGCAGGTGCCCTCTGTTTCAACTTTTAAGCACCTGCTGAAAACTTCTATTCCGCCAAGCCTGCACACAGGCAATTGAGAATACATATTTCCACAATGGTTAATTGATGCCTGCTTTTAACTTTCTATGTTTTATTGCATGTTTTATGTAGTATTGCTATAAACCACGTCAATATTTTTCTCATTATGATATAGTGATTTATAAATATTTAAATAAATAAATAAATAAATAAGAAGGCCTGGAAAGGAAAAGGTCATTTCAGCAGGGATATTAGAATATTGGAAAGAAACATTTGTTTAAAAAGATATTTTCCTTCAAAACTCAACACTTACTAATGGGAATATGATTACATCTTTTGCTAGTCATTGAAATATTTGTACTTAATAGCACCAATGTCCTTTACAATAATATTAAAATGAGATATGGTTCATATTGTGACTCTGTTTTAAAACATATGTCTTTCTCCACCTTATTCTTTTGAAATTTAACCACAATTTCATTTCTAAATAGAGAACTAATTTTTCTATTCTCCGTGCATGAACCCAAATTAAATTTAATTACAAATCCATATATCAGCTCCACCTGTAACTTCTGTCTCTCTCTGAAAATTTCATTAACCCAAATACCTTTTGGGTGTTTCTCTGAAGAGATAGCTGCTGATTTCAGCTCCATCTGGGAGAACTGATGTATCGTGGAAAAATGTTTTGTCCTGGATCTGCATCTGAAAAAGCTCTTCATCTCTGGTTGGCAGCTTCTGTGTCCAGGAGCTAAATGGTAGCAGCAGCAGAAGGTAGGACATGGAACAGTGCAGCAAGAGCATCCTAAAGCAAAATGAAAGGGATGCATTGTAAATGACAGGACTAGTAAATATAGTTGTTGCTGTAAAAAAAGGGGGGGAAAGGTGTTATCTCTTATGCCATAATTCAATTATGTTCGGTATTTTTCTAAGTGATCCATCAAGTCAATAGTCTTTACTTGAAACTCATGTTGTTGTCGTCGTATGATTGAATGAATAAAGCATTTTAAAATTTCCTGCTAGTGGTTTTCCCCGCTGAGACATCTAAGGTTTAGGTTCTTAAGGAAAAGGGCTATAGAGGGGAGCTCTTTGCCAGCGCCACCCGTTCCCACTGACAACAAGTTTCAGTTACTTTCTCCTGCCAGCCAGTTTTCAAGTGGAGCTGTTCAGCAGAATGGAAAGACAAACTCATTTGTTACTCATTTCTGTAACAATATTACAGAAGATCAGAAGACGGCTAGTCTGTTGTCTATTGAGTCTTGTAATTAAACTCTATAGGAAGGAGAGAGAGAGAGAGAGAGAGAGAGAGAGAGAGAGAGAGAGAACATGTAGCTTAATTTGTACTTCATTTGCTTTGTTACTATAAAAGAAGGAGTGGTTTACAACGTTCTGGTACTCTACAGTGTGTCCTCATTACAAAGTCTTTTTCCTTTGATCGTATTTCACAAAGTGTGTATTTTTCTTTCCTCAGTCACTGAATTATTCTGTATAGAACAATGATCACCGCAGGACTAGGAGCAGCAGTGTAATGTAATCTATTTTTGCTTTCTTTCAGCTATATAAACACTCATCTCTTTCTCAGAGTATCAGAAGTATCTTCTTTCCCAAGATCAGGGTTGTATGTGGTGGACATTAGGGAGTTGATTTGCCATTGGTGCTAATAATGGAGGACCAACCCCGCCATGTCTCATGTTACAGAATTCCAGTAGAATCCCCTTATTCAATTGGACTTTCTCTGATGTAGGAAGGATTGCTGCCTCAGACATCTGTTCATAGATAATCAGCGTACTGTTTATAAGCCCAAAATAGGTTCAAGGTGTCTGAAGGATTGCTTGTTTACATATCAGTGAATGTCTACATATCAAGATACTTGGAGAAGGTTGTGCTCTATGTCCCACTATTAATTGAAAATAGGCTGGTGGGTACACAGGACAGTGGCTTCTGGGTGGTGTTACTTACATGTAGATCCAGTGTGGTGTAGTGGTTCAAGTGTTGGAGTAGGACCTGGAAGGCCAGAGTTCAAATCTCCTCTCAGCCATGAAGTCCACTAGGTGACCTTGGGCCAGTGGCTATCTCTCAGCTTAACCTACCACACAGGGTTGTTGTGATGCAGAGGGGGAGAAAATGTATGCCACTTTCAGCTCCTTGGAGGAAAAGTGGGATATACTGTACAGTATATGCAATAATAAAATAAATGAAATCCTGATACAGTAACAGCAACACAGTTGAAAATAAAGAACTAAAGGAAATTTGAGCATAGAGATCACAAGTAAAAATATTTGATAATTTGATTTACAAAACTCATTGAAATATGTTTTAAGTATCATTTAGGATAAATTATGATTAAAACAAGATACTTTGTTCATTAATTTTTCGGTCAGAATTTGTTTATGAATTAATCAGAACTATAGCAAATTCTCTGGTGTTCTGAATGCTTATGATGATAGTGTCCTTTCAATGAACCACTATAAGATCTTAATAATGGATATTCTGAGTCCTGGATTCCAGTGCAATTTTGTTTTAAAAATAAAGGTTACTGTATAGGGTTCTCCAGATTACGCTTTGTTTCTCAATTTTGTTTTTTAACCAGCTCACCCACTTTATAGGCAGGCTTTTGGATCAAATTAACAACTATAAATTAAGTAGGTAGGATCTTGTTTTAATTTACTATAGCTAATTATCAGGTTATTCCTTCAGACAATAATAGCATAAGTCTTATATTAAGTCCAGTCTTGCCTGCTTATTTAGGCATAACACATAAGAAGTCACTTGGGATTTTGTTGAGTAAGTAAGCATACGCAATAGAGTGTTTATTAGGTTCTTCACTTTCTCTCACTAACATTACACATGTAAACCTGTGTATTAGTGAGTAGCCATCAGATAGAGAACACATTTTTAGAGTTTCCACTTTAAAGCATTACCCCCCCTTTTTTTGCTGATCCGTAATTCAAAATTTCTCACTCCAATAGAAAAATATTCATTATTTGATTCGAAAGTCCAGTCCACTGTTGTTACACAATTCTTTCATGCTGAATTTCTTTTATTTATTTTTACAGCCCTTAATAACTTGCTGGCATGTGCATTCCACCTAACTTTTTAAAAGAAAGTTCCTGGTTTGCAAGAAAACCAAGCTCTGAAACTTAGCCCCTGGTGTGAGAATTGGCACTTGGTACATCATTGCAAAAAAAATTGGTGGGACAGGTTTGGCCCTTGGTTTTAATTCCAATTAATCTCAGCTCTTCTTTCTTTTGAAAGCTAATGCTTAGCCCTGAAAGTTGGAAGACAACTAGGAAAATATTACCGTAGAGTCTGCTTTTTGTTGTTTCTGCCTAAGCTGAAAACAAGCATGATGTTGGAGATCCTTGATCGAAACTCCCATGCGTGTCTGTGAAGGTTTAAAGCAGCTGCGGTTGTGATGGTGGTTAGGGCTCAGTAATCAAATTATTTTATGCTAATGTATTTAATTAAAACATTTATACCATTCTGCAGTTCACAAGATTTAAAAGCAATACAACCAGATACACTTAAAACCATATATAAAATATGAGACCAAGTGGGAGAAACAGTAGAGCATTGTGAACAAAATCCACAGCTCCCAGCTACCACATCCCTTTCTTTTAGTCACATTATGGGGCCCTCAACAGCCTTCTTCAAAAAAAAATATTCAGTGGATTCTGCAAAAAAGTAAGGGGCCTGTTGCTCTTAGACCCTGTAATTCAACATCATCAGAGGGAGAGAAGAGAGGTAATGACACAAACGCTCATTCATGTAACACTGAACCATATTTTATTGTTAAAGTACAGACTGGGAGACATACACAGCCTTTGAGTCCTCCAGAATGGGGATGCTAGAATAACAAAACCATTACAGGGAATAAAATTCCCCTCTTGTACCAAGAAAGCAAAGGTAAAAGTAAAAGGTAAAGGACCCAAATGAGGCAGCTTACTGAAGCTTTGTTTTCGCTTTTCCTTCTATGTGTGCCAAGATTTGTATTTGTTATTTTGGTGGATAGAAGCCCTTACCTTGGCTGCACACCCTTGCATTGGTCTCCAGTAGAGATGTGAGGTCTCCTTGACTATGCTCAGTTGTGAGACTTAGGCACTGGGAAGAACCTTATGAAAATAAGAGCTCTTTGACAGTTGACCAGACTTCCATGAGCAGTGGTGGAGGTTTTTAAGCAGAGGTTGGGTAGCCATCTGCCAAGTATGATCCAACTGAGATTTCTGCATCACAGGGGATTGGATTAGATTACCCCTGAGGACCCTTCCAAGGCTACAATTCTATGATTCCATGATTTTGTAATCCTGGCAGCTTTAAAGTGAATTTATTTTGCTGTGGGTCTGGCAACCATATCTGTTGACAGGTAACAATATCCTGATTCAAGAGCACCAGTCACAAACTGATGACAGTGCCTCGTTCTCATTCTTGTACATATAATGATGATATCCTCACAGATATCCTCATCTGCCCCAGCTGCCAGTTGCCAGTTGCCTACCAGATTTCAGTGTGGTCTATGCTAGGAACAAAGAAAGCTGCTTATACCGATTCAGACCACTGGTCCATCTATGTCAGAATCCTCTGCACCTACTACCAGCAGCTGGCCATGATTTAAGGACCAGGGCCTCTTCTGGCCCTACCTGGAGATGCCAGGGACTAACCCTGGGATGTTCTCTATACAAATCAGAATCGCTAAATAACATTTTACTCTTTTCTAGATGTTCAGCTTGTTTCATCATTAGAAATTTTAAATCTGCAGGGGAAGTAAGGAATTTGTTGGAACATCACCACTGACTTGAAAGACTTGCACGTTGTTGATCCTGACTAAGTGAGAGCCAAAACAAACAGTCCAAAGTGAAAGAACAAACATCTATCTTATTTTTTTAGGATTACAAAAGTGCCCTCTAATGGCCTTTTCTCTCTCTTTCTCACCCCGCCCCCACAAACTATTGCTTTCTAGTCATTGTCTGTATAATAGTACAGTATAATTCTGAGCATGAATTTGAATGTCTGGTCACACTCTGTGGTTCTGGTCTATAGGTTTTGGACAAATAGAACTGTAAGAAAAACTGAGGAGAAAACAAAGCACATTCTCTTGATACTGGCTAGGTCAGGCTGCAAATTTCCTACTAATGTCTGAAAGAAAGAAATCCCATGGCCACCTTTGAAAAATTCTCATTGCAATCTGCCTCATTTACACCAAAGGACCAAAAGAAAAATGTAAAGAAAGCAGAAGAAAGCCACAAAAGTTTTACTTGACAATCTAGACAGAATACACACAGAAGCACACCCCTGCCATATGTAGCTCTTTCATAAGTACAGAGTAATGTATTGCATTTATGTTTTGCATGCTACTAAGCATAGCTACATAGAAAACATAAACACACAGCAACCATTCACAGAAAATAGCAGCTAACTTCCTACTTATAACTTTCTTATACCACACAAAGTGAATATGAACCCGCAGGGACTGCTACTTCTAGGATTGCAATAGCAACTCTTGCTTATAAATCACCATCAGCAATCCAAAATTAGGAGCAAGCATGTTTGACTATAGCAGAAAAGACAATGATGCCATACCAGCAATCTTGGGTTTCTTGAATTATTGTATTTACAATACAGTGGTACCTCGGGTTACATATGCTGCAGGTTACAGACTCCACTAACCCAGAAATATTACCTCGGGTTAAGAATTTTGCTTCAGGATGAGAACAGAAATCGTGCAGCAGCGGCGCAGCGACGGCACAGCGACAGCAGGAGGCCCCATTAGCTAAAGTGGTGCTTCAGGTTGAGAACAGTTTCAGCTTAAGAACAGACCTCCAGAACGAATCAAGTTCTTAACCCGAGATACAGTACCACTGTATGTCCAAGCTGCATTTTAGGGTAAACATGCTCACAAGGCAGATTCTGTACAATATTAAAATACATGAAATCAAATAACAGCAATACAAGAATCATCACACCAAGGCAGGAGATAAAAGCCTAATATTAATACCAGAATAACACAGTTTAAAACCAACAAAGCCTTAAAGACCTTATAGCTGGTGATGATTACAGCATCTTTAAGCCATCTATTAATGAAGCCAGGTTTCATAACTGAGTACCAGAAAAGACAACTCTGAAGCCTAATGTTTTTGAGACGTGTGTAAAGCAAGTATGGTCATTTGGTAGTAAACTGATGAGTGATGATCACTAGTACATATTTTTAAAATGTGCAGCTGAAAATATCCAGTGTTTTCTTTTATAGCATCTATTTACTGAAAACACAGTTTTAGTACTTTATACTTCAAACATTGTCCACAAAGCATTCCCAGTTATATATTAGTAGGTGGAAGCACTAAAGCAACAACTGCTTGCACTATATTTTCACAAAACACAAATCCACTACTTTTTAAAGCTAACAGTTGGAGCAGCCATTTTGTTCCTGAAGGAATCACGATACACACCACCTTCCAAAATTCCATAAGAAGCAGTCACCAGTGGATATGTTGCAATCCAAACCCAATGAAACAATTCACTTGTATTTTCTGTCAATTTTTAGGTCCCTGAGACCTGTAAAAGATCTACTACAACAGCAGCAAAAGGTCTGGATTTACTTGAAACAAATACATCTGGAATAAATAAAACTAAATGTTTAATTACAGAGAGTTGAAAGTGCATGATTGTAATTTAGTGAGGTTAATTTCAAAGAATGGCCTGCCACAGGCATTTGTATGTTGTATTTCTATAACTGGGTGGAGGGGTGTGTGCAATTTTGTATCCCTCAAATCTTATTTTTAAAATCAAAAGCATTGACTTTTATTTGAGTTACTCAGTCCCCCATTTGATAATAAATCTGCAGGATACTATTTAACTTTTGACTGTAGCCTTGAAGAAATCAAAGGGGATCATGTGAAGGTGGCAAATAATTGTTCAGACTAGACTTTAGGGACTAGGTTTTATTCCATTAAGCAACCTCTGGCTTGACAGTCTTAAACTTAATGACTTTATCTGTACAGATGCAAACTTAGACATCATTACTATAATTTAAAAGAAATAAAGTTCATCTCACCATAGAGAACAAGTGTCACTTGTATGTCTGCTTAGTCTGCTGTTCAGGTACTCGCTGTTGATGGGCAAAGTAAGGTGATTAAGGCTAATCTGAGATTAAGCCCCATTAACGTCAGTGGGACTTACTTCTTATTACATATGCATAGGATTTCTTCATAAATTTGATTTAATTTTGTGTATATATTAGAACACAGGGAAGAAAGAAAGAAATTGACTTTTGAAAAAAGTTTGACCATGTGTATAAATTATTATTACATCAAACAATACAGTATAACTTGCTCTTTGCCCAGGACACACCTGGGACTTCTGACTCCTCACCCAGATGTGAAACATCCTTATATGTGGTGGTTGTATTTTTTTTATTAACCAAAAAAAAAGTATATAAAGTCTGCCCTTCCATCTGCCACTTGTATCCTACAGAGGTGTTTGGCATGCCAACTCTAATTACTTAACTTGGTGTTCCAAAGCAGTTCCAGGTCTGCACTGGAAACATGTCATGAGCATAAGTGCTGCATCACACACACACACACACACACACACACACACACACACACACACAAACAGCAAACAACTAGCTCAATTTTAAAGAGAGTTAAATTCATCCATGTGCCAAAGAAAAAAAGGATTTTTAAAATTCAAGACTTCAGTTGACTTCAGTGCCATGTAAGCAATAAAAATGTTCTACAGCTAGTTGGTGAACCTGTGGCCTCCAGATGTTGCTGAACTTCCAATCAGAACATCCCTGATGACTGGCCATGGTGTTCCAACATCTGGAGTGCCACAGGTTACTCTGCCTATAGTACAGTCCCATACACTGTGCTTTGCACAACTTAACCTCCATTTACCCTACACTTTATTTGGTTGTTTATTCCCAACCTTGTTCCTCAGTGGGGTCAGGGGCAATAACAAAGCTGGAGCCAAAAGTACACATGATTTTAAATTTGAAACTAAATGTTGACAGCCAGCCTCTTATGTTGAATCAAAAGTAAAACCAGAAAATTAATTATTCAAGCCTGTTTCTGATTTTATGTTGTGTTATTTTTATGGGATTGCTTTGTTTTTAATTTTAAGCTGCCTTGAATGAAGCTAACATATTGGAGAGGCAAGGTATAAACTTTTGAACTAAATAAATCAGAACGTTGGTTCTGAAGGCCAGCACTACTGCGGTGATAAACTCTACATTGCTCATTAATTCTTTTCACTGAAATCCAACTTGTTTCAAATTTATTCATGTATTTATTAAATAAATGTATATAGCCAACCCACAATATAAGTGGCCCGCAAAACAAATACAGTGGTACCTCGGGTTAAGTACTTAATTCGTTCGGGAGGTCCGTTCTTACCTGAAATTGTTCTTAACCTGAAGACCACTTTAGCTAATGGGGCCTGCTGCCGCCGCCGCACCGCCGGAGCCCGATTTCTGTTCTTATCCTGAAGCAAAGTTCTTAGCCTGAAGCACTATTTCTGGGTTAGCGGAGTGTGTAACCTGAAGCGTATGTGTCAGAGCTGCCCAAGGTCCCAGCTCACAGAGGACCAACGCCAGGTCGTGGTTATATACAAAAGTCTTTATTGAAGTTCAGTTTCCATTCCAAAGCCGTAGCGCGCAGCTCTACGTCTTAAACCCTAGACCGCCGAAGTTCCGTCTGAGTCTCCTCCCCCTAGACACCAGTTTAAGACTCTAGCCTTACTCCACCTCTTCCGTTGTTCTTTCCTCCTCTGGGTCCGTCTGCCCGCCGGGGTGTTGCCCTTTCTGGACTCTTCTGATGCTGAAGAGTCCCCGGATTCTTCCCCCTGCCTCCGGCGTGCTTTAGGACCTGGCTCCCAATCCGAGCTCCCTGCTGTCCCGCGCGCCTGTACATTTGAACTTGGCGCGCGCGCCCACCCGGCCACCTTCCTCCTGACCGTTACACTGCTCCTGTCACTGCTTCCCCCTTCGGGGGGGCTAGCTGGATCTGACTTCCCCTCCGTTCCCTCACTCAGCGATAGGGGCGTGGTCAGCCCTGACTCATGGGACTCTTCCCCCCCACTACGCTCTGGTGGGGAAACTGGTCCCGATCTCCAGCTGCTGCTTTGGGAGTCGCTGCTGGCCCCTAGCTTCTGGTGCGTCCCTCCCGGGACCCCCCTTGCCCTGGCCATCAGAGCCCCCTTCTGTGAATCTTCCGATTCGCTGAAGAGGCTCATGGAATCTCTCGGGCCACTGTCATCTTCCCCTACGCTGCCCTCAGATTCTTCCCCTTCGCTCTCCATCTCCCCTCTTCCCTGTGCTTCTGCTCCTGAGCCCCTGACAGTATGTAACCTGAAGCGTATGTAACCTGAGGTACCACTGTATAAAAATTAAAATATGACAGAAAATGATTGATATCATTTGAAATTAAAAACACAACTGAAACGCATTTTTTAAACTAAGAGGACCATATCCTCTTAAATAACACAAGTTATTTAAAAGGCCTGGATAAACAAGGAAATCTTCACTTGGGACTGAAAAGGCCAGAAAGATGGTGTCAGGTGAACCGCCTTTAGAAGGATGCTCCATAACTGGGGCCCTGTCTCCAGTGGTTGCCCCATACCCCTCAACTGTCCCGCTTTGAGTGGGGCATCCTAGAATTAAAGAAGCCATCCTGGCTTCTGAATGCATCCCAGGCACAGCCTCCAAAGACACCAGTTTTGTGGGTCATGCTCTCAAGTGAGTTACCTGGCTTCCATGAGACTGCAGCCCCCAAAAGACACACGTCCCAATTTTCCTCTGTGGCATGTTGGAGGGTATGTTACTCATCTCATGTTGTTTGGCAAGGGCACTTGGAGCAAGGATTCAGACCAGCTCAAGGTAGGGTGCAATGAAGAGTACGGTATCAGTGCAGAGCTCAGGGATGTAGCCAACTAAGTTCCTTCAGAGTAGACCCATTGAAATTAATATAGCTTAGTCATGCTCATTTGTTTCGGTGGGTCTGCTCTGAGTAGGGCTAGCATTGAATATAATGCAATTCCCCTCCCCCCCCCCCAAATAAATAAATTTCTGGATTGACATATTATAAATGTGGATGGGTTATATTTATGTGCTACACTGTGCAATAAAATAACTGAAATTTAAGGAGTAACAATGGATCCTTTGACGATTTTAGAATCTTAATATGTTCAAATACAGTATGGGTTAAACAGGACTTATTTTACAGTTTATTTCAGAACATGTTTTCTCCTTTTGTTGAACATATTATTGCAACAACAGAAATCACATCAGCATTTCAAAGAAATATTGTAAAATAAAATACCTTAACAATTGGATTTATTTTTCTAATCCATCCATAAGTAATACCATGGGGACCTGTGCTATAGCTACTAAGAAGTTTTGTTAAGACCACTTCTGGGAACACTCAGTTTAGTTATACTGAACAAGCCAAAGGTCAAAGAAAACACCATCTGATCATCTTGAAAAGGAATAGTTAGGTTCTGAAAGGCTTCCCCCCTTTTCTTTTGATGGCAATGTGTGTTGCGTTTTCAGTTTTAGCACTATATTAGAGCACCCAATTTACCTCACTAGCCAGGTGGCACAGGTGCATTTTATCTCAAAGTAGATTTAACGGCCAGTCTTTTTATTTAAACTTAGATTTGTCTCATTCATTTAATAAGTGGTGTGTGTGCCTCTGGATGATCCAGTTTCAAGAGCAGAGCGGGGATATGGGTAATGATTTCTAAACCTTCTCTCGCCAACCACTCATTTCACTGAAGCCACTCTTCACAAGTCTTGTCCCATCAGAGTAACTTCCAGGATTGGGCCTCTGTTGAAGGAAAAGTGAATGACATGAGGTACTCTGGGGAAGTGATATGTGAGTTGGGGAAAGGATCCAGTACCCCTCACCCTTTCCATCTCCTGTCTTCTACATGACTGTGTAGTTTAAACATGCAGAGCTGCCACCATCTAGGTTTGATCCTATCTTAAATGACACAGATTCAGCATTATTTTCATGTTAGAAGCACTTAAAAGAATTTACAATTTAAATATGAACAAGAAACACATTGTGGCTAAAGCTATACTTTTTGGTCTTTTCAGTTACTTTGATTACCACCAGCCTCTTATCTTACTTCAACTGATCTGTTTACACAATCAATTCTGTAAACAAACTGAGTTTGTTTACCCAATTAAAGGGGTTAATCAAAGGCTGAAGTAAGATGGAAATGAGCCCTTGGATAAGCAGCTACAAAGGCACTGAAAAAGTAACAGTGGTTGGTTTTTTAGCTGCCTACTTGTGTGTAGGTATTGCATCAGAATGCAAGGATGGATCTGGGGCACATTTTTTTTAAAAAAAAAATGGCTGAAATAGGCAGAGGGGAAAACAACAACTAAATAATATCTTGGTGATTGCCTGCTAGCATATGATCAGGAACTCAACTATGGATGTTTTGCTGCTAAATTCTAGCACATTTTAAAAGAGTTCCTCTGTTTTCTATATAGTTTCTCAAACATTTTATTTAATCTCCCAGAAATGAAGAAGCAGAAAGATTACAAATTTTCTCCTTCATGGTTCCTACTAATAAAAGGAGTTTCAACATAACTGACTTAAAATCTCATTTTCCCTTGAGTTCTCTTTAGGTTACAGACAGACAAATCTTACAGCTTCCATTTTTGTCCTCCAGAAAGGAAAGCACATGTGAAAAAGTTTCATAAATATGAAAAATTAAAAGTAGATTTTGCAGAAAAGATATGTGAACAGAATACTAAATTCCTGCCAGCTACAATTCATTAATTTTCTCTGAAAGTTCCTATAGGATTTCATTACAAAATATTCCCCCTCCTTAGGAGTAATGTAAGATCATGCATCAATTCCCCTATCTGCACACAGCTGGAGACCGAGAAAGAACTTCCCTGCTGAGTACCTAATAAAATGATGAAATACCATAATGTAGCCTGTTATAAGATACCAATGACCACTCCCTATGTTTTGAATGTATTTTACGCTATTGTAATTAATTACAAAAAATTTTGTTGTATGGAATAGAAAAAAGCTACATTTCTTTCTACACAGTAATTTAACTAAAATTTCAGAACAAATAGAACTAGAAGTGATTAAATTGTATTTAAATGGACATGTATAAAACACCAAGAAAACATAAGCAGCTACAGTACATAAAGCCTACAAATAAAACAGCAAAAACATTCAACAGCATTAAAACCATAAAACAGCATTTGTCAGCCCAAGGTAAAGGTAAAGGACCCCTGACAGTTAAGTCCAATCGCAAACGACTCTGGGATTGCGGCACTCATCTCACTTTATGGGCTGAGGGAGCCAGCATTTGTCCACAGACAGCTTCTGGTTCATGTGGCCAGCATGACTAAGCTGCTTCTGGCGAAACCAGAGCAGCACATGGAAATGGTGCTTACCTTCCCGCCGGAGCGGTACCTCTTTATCTACTTGCATTTTGACATGCTTTCAAACTGCTAGGTTGACAGAAGCAGGGACTGAGCAACGGGAGCTCACCCCGTTGCAGTGATTCAAACCACCAACCTTCCGATTGGCAAGTCCTAGGCTCAGTGGTTTAGACCACAGCGCCACCAGCATCCAAAGCCTTGCTAAAAATGAAAGTTTTAACCTGGTGGTTAAAAGTCATTACTGACGATGCCTTTATAGGTCTGCTTCAATGGACAGGCAACAAGCCCCCCACCCCCCATTTACGTGCATTTCCTATGTGTGTGACCACGCATACGCACATTGCACTGAACCCAGATGTAAATTTAAAAATTGCAAAAACAGCCCTAGAAGAGCCCAGGACGGGCAAAAGGTGCCAAAACAGTGCCTAGCAATCCCATGAGCCCTTGCACTGACCATTGAGGCTTGTGGAGAGTTGGATTTTGAGCAACAAGGTTTGGAGGGAGTGATAATGGTGGAGTTTAGTAAATGCTGCTGGCTTTTTAAAGGGTTTTTCAAGAGTTTCCATAGTTTTTGGGATATTTGCAACCTCTATGTAAAGGGGGGGGGGGTTGCCTGTACTTATTTAAAGTGAGTCACATTTATTTCAATGGAACTTGCTTCCAAGGAAATATGCTCTGAATTACAGAATCAATTAGCAACTACATTTCATATTCCAGGGTCAAAGGTCCGGAAGCAAACAATTCTCTAGACCTCACCAAACAAATATGCACATATCAGATCTGAGTTTCTCCTATCCCAAATCCAACCTCACCAAATCAATGTCAGAGGAATTCCTAAAAGACACATTCAAACAGGACTGGGGAAAATATTGTTACAGTGCAAGATTAAGAAGTGTGCTGGCTGTATTTAGTCTGTATGCTGGCTTACTCAATCAAGTGTGCTGCTTTTATTTATTATATTAGCTCTAACCAAGCATCTCAGATTTCCTTAAATTTCTTCACCCTTTCACATCTTCCCTCATGAGGGTCTTTCAATTACAACACAATTTCTGTATAGGCTAAGTAGGCGGCTTCTGCGTGCAGTGTTTCAACTGCAGTTCTTTCAAAGTATGTACCCTTCTGTTCATTTCTTGCCTGCTGTTTGATATGATGCAGGTCTTCACCTATTTTTTTAAATAATTTTTTATACAGTACGGTTCCTCTGGTAAATATTTGAAAGGGACAGTACATCATAGCTGCCATTATCACATGCAGATTAGGGGTGAAATCCTAACCCTGGGCTTGCTAGGATGGGTTAGATGTGGTAGATCTCTAGCTGAGTTGTAAGTTTTTCTTATAGAGGAGTTTTCTTGTTTTGTACATGTGTGAAATTAGGCCCCCTTTTGCCCCAGTGCACATGACTTTACATTAACATAGAATCATATTTGTCATTTTATTTCCCATTCACTCAGTTTGGAGAGATCCTTCTGGAGCTCTTCACAATCCCTTGTTTTAATCACTGTATAGTCCACTAACGTGGCTACTTCACTACTCACCCCTAACTCTAGAACATTTAGTTGAGAAATACTGGTCCTTGGAGGACTCAATTTTTACACCCTTCAATTGGGAAAACGGCTTCCTGTTCCTTAATCCATAAAACCACCTGTCTAATCCATTAAACAAACTGCTAAGCTTTACTGAGGGGCTTTCTCAAAAGATTTTTCCAAGGCTAAGTACACAATTATTATTATGTGCATTTGATCAAATGGAAGGTTTTAAAAGTTTAGAAGCAAGCTGGAATTCTGGACAGGAAGCTGTAAGTGGCAACCATGTTACTGTGCTTTTTGATCTAATCTGAAGGCCCTTCTTTGGTGCTCCAGTTTGAGCCAGTCTAAACTTGTTTTGAACTAATCAGGGTATAATTTCACTTCACCTCCATCTTTCATTCTCTAGAACTAACCTAGCTATTAACTCTCTGAGATATTATGGTTTCTAAACATTTCTTCTAATCATGTACAGAAAACAGTCTTATCTTGACCAAGAAATCATTTTTGCAATGGTTTTTGTTTTTCAAAAATAATGTGTCTTGGCTATGCATAAAACGGTGTGATTAAGAGCTATCAAAATCAAATGATCAAAGGCTTTATACTTGCTTAGCTGCTTGTTCTCTGTTTATTTGTCCATGGTAGGGGAAAGGTTAGTCCTTTAGCTAGCTACTCGTGAAAAAAAAAAAAAGAGGGCATATAAACAGGCACATAGGTCAGCGTACCACAGATGAGTGACCATGACAACAATCTGGAAACCTTCAAATCCCCCAAACTTTTTAACGATGACTTTAAGAAAGAAGTACTAAAAGAAAACAATGTTTGGGCAGGGAGGGGGGTAATTAGTTCAAAGTTCAGGATCTTCATGCTTCTGGAGCTGTTGGGGGATTTGGAGGACATATGTAGAGACTAGGAGGTGGGAAGCCTGCTTGAGTTGCTTTCCTGTTCTTCATTATTATTTCCAGATTAAGTGGGGGTTGGAATGTACGTCATGGGAATTCTATTTTTCAAAGGTGGAAGATAGACTGAGTTGTGTTGGGGGCCCAATTATCTGCTTCTGAGAAGCATCACGAGGCTTAGCAAAGGTTTCTCAACCATTCTTAGATGAACATTACTCATAAACAGAAAGCACTATTACCCAAGGCATTGCACCAACAATATGATAAAGGGGACACATATTTATTACTATTACTTTCCATGATTTTATCCAGAGGCCTTAAGCATGTCAATGGCATGTTTTCAGGTTTTTAAATATCATGCACTATATTATATAACTGATACCTTGCCAAGTAGGAATTATCTTTAGTCAAATGATTTTTCGGATTTACTTTAGAAATGTAATTAGAAAGGAATATGAGGAGACATGGGGCTCAATTAAGATATGGTGTAATCGCTGACCTCAGAGAATTTGCTTTTTACTTAAAGTAGAATGCATGAATTTATTATTGGTTCAGTTTGTCTTCAGAGCTACAAGGTACTTTTTTCTCGTGGAAGAATTTGAAAGTTAAATAAAATTAAATACTATTCTGACCAAAGAGGAAGTAGTTGACACAGAAGTTTCATTAAAGACTATTAAAAACAAAAATAGAATTTTCCACTGACCTAACCATTTGTCAGAATTCCCTGTAATAAATGACATTTCAACACAGACTATGGGCTGAATCTAACATTTTAGTGGAGTTTATACAGTTCTAAGTGGGTTAAGGAGTGTATCTAATGCTGTCCATCTGTGAAAAAAATGGACTTCCACTTATGGAAAGGGATTTCATGTTCCTCTCTCCCCATTGCAGCCCCCTCCCATGCAACCCCAAAATATGCTCTGGGGGGGGGGGGCTTCGATCCGCAGAGCAGATTTTGAGGCTGCATGGAGGGCTGCAGGAGAAAGACAGGAATGTGAAATTCCATTAAGTGAGTGGAAGTCCATTTTGCTCATGCATGGACAGCTATGGATATATTGCTTAACACATTTATTCCCATGTAAATTCTGCCAAATTTGTCTTGATTATCTGTATCTATGTTACACAAATGTGTGCCAAGAAGCCATGCTATAATTATTTAAGAGGAAACTTTTCTTGTTGTTTTAACGTAGTTCAGAGGCATTGCCTCAAGTGGTACATAAATTTATTATGAGATCTTATTACTGTGTTATGAGATTTGTAAATTGAATAGATGAATGTGGATTAAGTAAATTGGCTGCATTGTTTACACAAAGAGCAGCATGGTTTCATTTTATGTTCTGTGCCAAAACAAAGGTGGAATGCATTTCACAAACTTTTAATGCCCCGCAAAAATGAACCCACCCCTTTCAGCACCTGCTTATGAGGGGATGAGTGCTGGGTAAAGAAGAAACACATCCCTGTTGCTTACCAGGCTGAAGCCGAATCATTAGGATGCAAATCCAAATCCAAATCTTATTTCAGTTAAAACAGTCCAGGGGGATAAATCTAAATTGTGCCTGTGCACAATTAGTAGAATGTAGCAGATTTTCTACAACCATGGTTCCCCCCCACCTTTCTGATCAAATGAGTAAAAACTTACATGGCTTAAAATGGCCCCTACCATGTTTTAGGGTTATCCTTCTTTGGAGAGCCACTCATGGTTGCTCTTTACAGTCTGATGGTTTGTCACAACAAAATGCAATCTAATTCCACAAAACTAGAGAGGTTTCTGCTTCCTTATGCAAAGCTGAATGAAAAAGGGGCTCTGATTTCCAAGGAAGATCTCCTGGTTTTTACAATCCTATCACCACTGTAATCACATTCATCATTACATTTCATCCAAGGAGCTCATGGTTTTCTTCCTCCCAATTTAACCTAACAACAACCTTGTGAGGTAGGCTAGGCTAAGTTACTTTGACTGCTCCAAGATGCAGCTATTCATGCACCCCTTACATCTCCACCTGCTGGCAATTCCTAAGCATAGTAAGTATTCCACCACCATGTATTTAAAACAGCAACTAGTGTGGGAGAAAGACTAATATTTGTGGACACATGTCCAAACACAGGGACTTGGATTGTAAATGTGCCTTTCATAAAGAGATGGGTTTCTTCTGTTCATGGAAGGCTAGTGGATGATCCCAAGGACAGGGGTGGAGCAGGTTAATTTTTGCTGATTGTCCCACTTCCTGCAGCCTCCTCATTGGTTGGATATTCAGAACTCTACCCACAGGATGTTTCAGCCAATGGAAGAAAACACAGCATTGTCACCACCTCAAGTCTGTAAACAGTTTAATTTGCATCAGGTTTCTAGATTTCAACGAGTCAATTTAGACAGTCTGGCTGCAAACAGATTAGTGTATCTGAATTAAATAGGAAACAACAAAGCACTTTCATATTCAAAACAGCACGGACATTTTGCAAAATGATTTCATAACTTAAGCCTCTATTCTAGTCTATAGTGACCTGAAACCCTGTTATTCTCAGCTATTAAAGTGGATCCAGGCTTATAGTGCTATACTAACTATGCCCTATTTAATTCAGTGGGGCTTACTCCCAGCTTGGTGGATTTAGAATTGCAGCTTTAGTTAATTTCAAGGGGTTTACTTGTAGCATGACTAACTAAAGTCCCACTGATTTCATTGGCCCTATTCTAAGCATTACTAAGTCTGGATCTAAACCATTCTGTTCAGTTAAGGTGCAGACCCTGACAATTGGAGTTTGTGGAAAGAGGAAAAAGGTTGTATTGAGTATTCAATTTTTGGCTTAATTAATAGTACTGCAGTTATTTATTTATTTATTTATTTATTTATTTATTTATTGTTCATTATTATTATTTATTATTGTTGTTTTCCAAAATGTATAGGAATGCAATAATTTTTTCTTTAAATCAAATGCAAATGTAAATCAAGAAGAAGAATGCTAAGTGTACATACCTGAGAACAGCTAGGCTAAGATAAAGCCGCTGAGAAATTGGGGCTACTATGAATATCATCATTATAATGATGATGATGATGATCTGATAAAAAAAAATGTTCCTAAACTGTTCTCAGTGTTCTACTATTTAAAAATTCCAGATGGCTTAGAACACCATGCCTGTTCTTTTATTATATGACACAAAAGTGGCAGCCTTACTCCCTGTTGCAGGGAAATTTCAAACATTGTTAGTTTACACAGCATGAGGAACATTCACCTATGATGTATGACAGGGGCAGCTTAGCAGTGCAAATGGAACAGAACCTGCTTGCATGTTTGTAAGTCTTATACTATGTGTCTGCCAGGAGCAAACAAGAGTAACCTAGAAATTGTATCCAACTCTATCACAAAGACTCAGGATAAATTATAACACAGTAAACGTGATTAAGAAGGCTATTCCTACATAGCTACCTCCTCATCTGTTTAGCTGTCTAAAAGCTTTTTTGCATAAAAAATACACAAGGCCAAACAGTCAAATTAACTACAGGCATTTCTTATCCATATTAATCTTATCAATAGCACAGGTAGTTTAACCAAAACGACCTCATTATTATCACAAACTAACAGCTATCACAGTGCCACTGTTCACTGTTCAGGAAGCCTAATCTATCTAATAACAGCTCTTCTTCTTCTTCTTCTTCTTCTTCATATTCATATTTGTTAGGAACAGCAGAACTTGGGATAATGTAGACCAAAAACACTATTTTTGTTCATTTATGTTTCACTTATCTCTACTACTTATCACTACATCTTGTGTATTAAGGCCCTATCATTAGATTTTATTCACAATATAGTACGGTACTAATTCAATTAGGATAAACAGAGGTTACCACAATGCCCTTTAACTAGCAATTATCAATTAGCTGAATTTATTCTGAGTCCCCTGTGGGACACAGATAATCAAGGATGAGTGTGTAAGCTCCGTTAACAATTCTTAGTTAGCCATAGTGTATCCAAACACAACAAAATCTGATTCCCAGGGGAAGGAGGGCAACCTAGGTATTTAGAAACATACCATCAGCGGCTGTGTGCTCCACAGAGAAAGAAAGAAAGCACACTGCCTCCGAACTGGGGCAGGAGGGAGAGAGATTAACGAGTCACACCATATGGTAGGTGCCCAGCCATGGTCACCATCCAGTATCCATTTTCATGTAATAGCTTGTGGTTGGTGGGCACATTTTTCTAGCAACTTAGTTCTGCAAACCAGCAGAAGACCATGTTTATTCCCCCACAAACCTAGCAAACCTACTGTACTCCAAAAAAACCCCTTTTATTTTTCTTCAACACAAACCAAGCGCTTGCTGTTGATTACCAAACACAACTGTCCCAATCTGTACCCTGCTTTGCCAACATAATGGCTTTTTTACCCCAGTTGCTCACTTGCTGTAACAATTTCATGGTAAGTACTGGCACCATTTTTTCTATTAAAAAAGCACTGGTAATAATCCTTAGTAATAAACTCATCTGCACTTACTCATTATGGTGCATTAGGGCACTGTCCTTCCTTGCACAATTGCATACTTTATGCACCTGTAGTTTGTGGTACAAGCCGGCATTTGTGTAAGAAGTTGAAAAAACTCTATCTAACAGAGTAAAAAAGCTATCTATCACCACCTTTTAGAAAAATTGAGGTGTAAAATTTGATATATAAATTGAATTAAATACAATAACAAATTAAGGTTAAAAACTAGGGATAAGAACTTGTTGAACAAATATTTGGATATGGAATACAAGAAGGGAAGGCGAGGGGAAGTCGTGGAAAAAAGTTATTGAAAATAAGGACTGTAAATGTTGAATGTCTTTTAATTCTGTCTTTTTTCCCTCTTTTTCTTTATTTTCTTTTTTACTTTTTCTGGATTATTTGAAACTCTAATAAATATCATTTTTAAAAAAATAGAAAAATTGAGGTGAAGTAGAAATATCTAGATTCTTAGGAAACTCATCAATGGATAGCAAGGATTGCTGTGACCTCATTAATGAGGGATAAATCATTAAGGATTAATAAAGCCTTTCCTCCTCCCAGGAGGGGAGGGGTTGTGATCGGGAGATGATTCCCATGTCATGCAGGGGGCGCTCCGCCCCCTGCTTCAACTCCAGGGCTGGCGCCACGCCTCTCCTCAGTTGGGCACCCAATAGGGAAGCTCGACGGGGGAGTGGCTTGCTGCTCAAACGCAGCCGCGCCAGCGATCCCCACCATTGCACACACATTTTCTTCGAGTCACCCACCCTCCACTCCCTTTAGATTAGCTGTTCCTGAGACTTTGCTATGGACCTCTGGTTGGCCGCCCTGTTTAACCAGGGGGCCTGGTAGGAGTTTTTTCCAATTGGCTAAATTGGCCCGGCCTCTTGGTTTTTTTCGCCTACCTCGTAGCAACCGTCACAACTTTCGTGGTATTTGGCGGTTAGGCATTGGAATGTGTTGTTGGTGTTTCGGGTGGCAGGGTGTGGCCATTGCCTTCCCCGACAATTTTGGGTATTCCGCTAAAGGAATCCGGTGGTCGTGGATCCTGTCCGATGTCCGTGGGGGGGGGGGGCATGGCACGACCCTCGGTGACATCAGGAAGAGAGCCTATAGTTGGATTAGCATCAACAGGCTTCCCCTACTGGTGGTTAACCCCTCCTCAGACTCACCCCTCTACGAGTGGGTGGAGTCTAATGTTCCGTGGTCCAATGCCTAAGCCAATACCTTCTCACATGCTGTAATCAATAAAGTTGTGGCCTTTACCTTACCCATTACCCTTACATTCTGTGTCCACGTGTCTTTATTCCCCAAGCGGGGATCGGGTCCTGGAATTCAGCTTAAACTCAGGGAGAGACTGCCTCTTCATTGGCAAGCCAGCAGCTTCAACAAACCATAGAAGTATTAAACTACTCATTGCTAATGTTTGGGTACTAATGTTTGAGTACCTGAGTACGTGACATTTATTTTGCCACACTTTTTAATCACTGTATTATTGTCCATGCCATTTCATTAGTTGAATTAAACTGAGGCAAACCATTTACTCCAAGCGCAGGGTAAATTTATTGGTTTGTAGGACACAAGATGTTACAGTGCAAAATGGCAACGTAAAACTGAAAAACACATTCAATGCTGTCATGTTCAGTATAGAATAGTTGTACATAAGCCTGTTATTATACAATGTTAATCTTCTAGAGTATTATTATTATATTTATTTATATCCTGCCCTTTTCTCAGATAATATTTTTTAGTTTAATTTTTTAAAATCATTTATGCAATGAATATTAGGTTTTATTCTTTGTTGCCTTCTGTAAGGATGCAATATTTGAATTCCTCTGAAAGCAAGGCATCCCCATTCTTTGGTTTTGATTTCCTCCCCTGGGCAGTTCATCAATTTCAAGAGCAAATACTTCTCCCTGCAGTGAGATACCCCACTGCAGTTTTCTAAAATAATACATCATCTCCTCTTGTTCCATGCTACTTTCTAGTATCCTTTAGCTTACTTTGATTTCTGCCTACTACCAGAAACTAGGAGTTTAAAACTCATTAAATAGCTCTATCTGTGCATACAAAACATTCTCATCTCAAAAAAATGCTGAAAGCAAGGAACCTCCTCCTAGTCATTAAAATCTATTGGCAAAAGGTGAAAGCATCTCTTTTACTTCAAGACAAACGTGAAGCTTATGTGTTCTCTACACTATCAATCGCTGCTCCAGTATATGTCCTCCAGATAATGTGGCAGGCATATTTTTCTCTTATGGCTGCAATCCTTAACTCACATTTATTCTGGTCCTATGCACATTATATTCAGAAAAAAACTCCCACTGAGTTCAGTGGGGCTTTCTTCCACACTGTGTGCATACAGCTGTACTCCCAAAGCCAAACTACATGTGCCATTAAAACAAGGACTTCACTTATTCATTAGTCCTCTGTAGAATTCTTTGGGAGTTCAGGTGGTCCCACTGCCTTATGGGATTTACTGGAGTGTCTTAGTAGATAGTTATCTCCCACAGTGCCTTGTGCCCCCTGCAAATTTTGCTTATGCATTGAGCTTGCTTTCATGTCCACTCGGCTCTTTTGATGCAAGTATTATGGATAGAAGAGGACCCTAATATATATTGTCAAAAATCATTTTTGCTTATCTCAAATACTCTATGAGATGTTTTGCCTCCCAGTTTCATTAAGAGTGAAAGTAATCAGACCTAACTATTCTTCCTTCTAGGTGCATGAAGGCCAAAGTACACATAACATTAGTCACATGTTTAAGCAAGCATGCTTAATCTGGCTGCCTTTATTTTGGTGGGAAAGCAGACATTGGGCTCTGGAATGTGTTTCTGACCTGGAATGTGTACCTGATGTCTCCTTCCTGGCTGGTTTTTGCCATCAAACACACTGTTTACTGCAAACAGCATCTATGAGAAAAAATAGCAGAGCAGCAGAATGCATTTTGAATATAAAAACTGGTGTGGGACCCCAATCTGAATCAGGATCGTATCTTGGATTTCGCCCTGAATCGCTTTTCCTCATTTATTCCACTCTTGGTAATAAGATGATACAGGCTAGGCCCATTAAAATCAATGGGATTTGTTAATCATGGCTAACTTAAGTTCCATTGATTTCAATGTGTTTGCTTCATGATTAACAGTCAGAATCCTAACCATGTCCACTCAGAAGTAAGTCCTATTGAATTCATTGGAACTTACTGCCAGGTAAGTGGCATTAGGATGGTAGGCTACTTAAATGCAGAGCTTTATGAAATCTTTGACATCAATGACCCATGACAGTGTACAAGGCAGGCAAGTGTTAACTTAAGTGTAATACATGACAGGTTACATTGCAAAGTCCACCTAAACTTTTAGCATTTTAAAAAACCAAGTAATAAAAATAATGCTCCTCAAGAGCAGGCTTGAACTTATATGTTCAACAGATAATATATGAAAGTATGAATTATTTCTACTTCTATATGCATCAGTAACCAATCCCATCAGCAATGACATAAAAACAAATATAAACACATGTTTTTCAAAAAGTAGCTCCATAATAGTTTTCTGTTCATGAGATAAGTTAGAGCATACTGTTTCTATTACCTTTAGTTTTAAAATCACACACATAAAAGTTGCAAAAAGAGTGTGAACTGCTAAATATAAATTTGTTAATGAATATATCAATTAGTAAATTCACCCTTAAAAAAAAAAAGCTGAGGAACGGCATGATAAATACCTGCTTAGTAACCAAATTAAATTCAGCATCCACCAAAGTGGCAAAATTCAAGGAGAATGCTGAAAATAGCCCCTTGAAAAGGGTGGCAGAAACTTTTTGAATCTTTAAAAACTAGTGCAAAAGCTTAATGGCTCAAAATGAATGCACAGTCAAACAAGGCATGCTTTCCCCTTAAAAAGCTCTACTGTAACAGAAGCTAGGGCCCAGATGTTCTGTGGTTAAAGCTGTCGCTTCATTGCATGAAGGCACCGCAGGAGTGAAACATAGCCCTAGCATTCCTTCATCTAAAATTCATTTTTTGGCTTCTTTTTCTAACAGTTTCTTAAACTGACAAGCGAAGCCTAAAAGTTTGTCTTTTATATCATCATGAAGTGTATCCTTTTACAAAACAAGATTTCTGATGATGTGTTTATTCACTATTTTCCATAACATATTTGACACATTAAAAAAAAATGTAGGGGGGAGAGAATAGAGCTTTCAGAAGTCAAGGGTAAATGCTTCGACACCTTTCACATTCAAGAAGCTTCAGTGTCCAGGATCCAAACATGTTTTGCGGATATCATGTTTAATATAACTTGTAACCGTAAGAATGTGGCAGCTTGTCCGATTTTATTTTTAAAGACAAGATTGAAAGCGTACTCTTCTATTGTCTCCCTAGACAGATGGATTGTAACAACAACAATATCTAAAAATATATTTGATTCAGAGATATTCATCAGCCTACGGAAGGTTTCCAGGGTGCCTCCAAAGTTGCCTAACGAATTAATCCAAACTTACCTGTAAACTTGCCCCTTTAAATTAATGAATTTCTGTTTCCAACCACCAGCCTAAAAAACCTCTGTTAACTCAACATTATTTGGAATTACTTTTAATTTAAATTTTTAACAACCTAATTTTCCAAATTAAATATTAACTTTTCAATGGTAGTGCCAACAACAACAAAAATTAGGTTCTAAAATTAATTAGCAGTGTCAAGTTGCCAACACCAAATCCTGAGATACACTACCATATATAGTGCTTACATTCAAAATTGCACTTTTCTAGTCAGTTTTCTCCATGGAACAATGCTCAAGTGTCTCCAGACACACAGTCATGTGGATAAACATAATGTACATACCAAGAGTATACATGGACATACTAATCAGCAATATTATCATTATGGCAACATTTTTGGAGCCGTTGTCATCAGAGGAATCGCACGCTAAACTTATCCGTGTATTATGGCAAGAATGGGCATGTTCAGAACTGGAGAAAAGCAACCAAGAAAATGCTTGCCCTAAATTATGAGCAACCCATTTCACAATGCAGTTGACACAAAGCACTAGAATTTAACCCCCTTTCAATCCTGTTCCTAATCAATAGAATTTACATAAGTTTAAATCCCCACATTCCAGTTTAACTGTGTCTGGTCATTATTATCAAAGCAGCATACAATAAGAAAAACAAAGGAAGAGATACAGATTCTAAAAACAATAAAACCTTTCCTACTATTATCATGAGATAAATTATGTGTTTCCAAGTGGTTTGGGTACTAACAGTTTGCTCTTATGTTTGTATGGTCCAGTAATAACATGTAGAGGCTAAACAAGCACTATACCAATGCACCACAAAAATAATGTTTTGCAATTGGCTTGGCAGGCAAATAGGCCTGTGATAAACTTTTAGGATGCATTTGACCTGGAGCCCTCAATGTGACCTCCATGAGCGCTGCAGCAACCTCATACATAATACTTAACACTCAAATAAGGTTTCCCTGTCCCTACCAATTTCTATTTTATTTTACAAATACTAGGTTTAGGAGGTTTGGTTCAGGGTGTAGCCTTCTTTTTTTTGTCTGTTTTATTTCTTGTGTGATGTGTGCAGGTGTTTTTGCTTTTGCATTTTTGGAGGAGGCATGGTTCTGAGCATCCCCAGTTTTTCTTCTGTGAAACTGGCATGCTGTGGTACATACAACAGTTGCCTAGATTTCCACCTGTGTCCCCAGGTGCCCAAAAGCTGGAGAGCTCTGATCTACACCCCCACATTGGGTCATACCAGAGTTGCAGTTCTGCGCCTTCGAACTGGCAAGCAGGGCTTACTTGTATGTAATTATTCTTGAGTTATTTCACCAGCTCCTATTGAAAGTTGTACCTTTTCACAAGCACAATAGCATTTAAAATAGTGTTCAAAGGTCCATTAGATTCTAGACCCTAAATTTGCCAAGTGCATGTCTGAACAACAAACAAGCATGCAAAAAGCACCTCTGGGGACTATGTGAAAAATTTGTTTGCACAAAAGGTCATCGTCAGCTATACTGACATGCAACAGACATAATGGCCATGTCCTAGATTAAAAACCTGTGTTTTTGTTTTTCCAGAAATGTAAATGGCATAATTTAACTCAACTTCAATTTGGGACATTTTATAATATAGTATATTGCCTTATGTTGAATCAGCCCATTGATCCATCTAGTCCAGTACTCATTACAGTGGTACCTCAGGTTACAGATGCTTCAGGTTACAGATGCTTCAGGTTACAGACTCCGCTAACCCAGAAATAGTACCTTGGGTTAAGAACTCTGCTTCAGGGTGAGAATAGAAATCGCGCGGCGGCAGGCCCCATTAGCTAAAGTGGTACCTCAGATTAAGAACAGTTTCAGGTTAAGAACAGACCTCCAGAATGAATTAAGGTACAGGTACCACTGTACACTGACTAGCATCAGCTCCCCAAAGTTTCAGATGGGTGTCCTTCAGAGCCCTATTTGCAGAAGTCAAGGACTGAACCTTGGGTCTTGTGCATGCTAAAAAATGAGCTGCAGCTGATAGCCCAGGAGTTATGTTGATTAGCCACCATACCTTCAACAGATGCTGTGGGACAGATTTACATCAAA
The DNA here is from genome assembly GCF_951804945.1 of Podarcis cretensis. Classification (NCBI taxonomy): domain Eukaryota; kingdom Metazoa; phylum Chordata; class Lepidosauria; order Squamata; family Lacertidae; genus Podarcis; species Podarcis cretensis. Next base: position 29,808,206 of record NC_137178.1, read on the forward strand.
CCCTCATTAAATCGAAAGTAATATGGTGCATAATGCACCAGGGCAATCAAACCCTATGGGGAAGAAATGCTTATCCAACTTGTTTGTTGTGTCTGGAGTTTCATTTATATAGTAATAGCTACTTACTGCATTCATCTGACTCGTGTCAGGTTTTTAAAGCATGTACACATAATTAGCTGTGCATCTGAAACAAGTTTACAGAACACCAACTTCAAGAACTGCGTGTCTCAGACTCATATCTGACTAGCTGGGAGTATTAAGATAGAATGCAGCTCTGAGTGTGTTTAGAATCGCCTAGACACATAGTGTTATATATATAGAATATCTGAGAGGTTTAAGATATACAAAAGGGGGCACTTCATTCAACATCATGTTGCTTGTGTGCACTCGGAGCATCTGTTACATAGCACCTAAGTCATTAAATGCTACTTCTGTGCTGCCATAAAGCTCTGGGGGTTTTTTTGGGGGGGTTTTTTAAAACCCTGTCATCTACAAACTAACATCTGCCTAACATGCATGTGACAAATTTAAACCCTCAAATTAGAAAAATATGTCTTATTATGTTGTATGCTTTACTAAGTGTACTTTTTACCCCAAACCAGTGATGAAAACACTACAGCCATCATGTTCTTCACAGAAAGCTGACATATCTATAGATGACGCCAACTATTTTCTCATATATATTTTGGAATTTGTTCAGTATGAGAAACCATTATCTTTTGAAATATCAGAATGTCAGAATTAAGGAAAAATTGGTATGCCTCAGTATTTTAAAAACAACAGAACATACAGAAACAAAAATCTGCAAATGGTATTTCCCGTTTTAAGTTTCTGTTGGTTTTGAAATCAAAACACAAAGCAGAAAAGACTAGCAAACATGTGCCAGCTTTTAACAATCTTACTTGCTTTGCAATCACAGAAAAACCTAGTGAGTTTCAAGTCTATAATCCAGCTTTCTGTTTAACGTGTATATTTCACATCTATCTTAAGTAGACAAGAGAAGAGGAGTTAATCTTGTCAACTCTTCTGTAACTTGATTTTTTTTATTCTTCCCTATACTGAAAATTGCACTCCTCTTACACTGGACACACTGGTTCAAAATACTGCCTCATACAATAAGAGCCTGGTAAAATCAATTATTAGTCATTTTTACACACAGAGGGAGGCAGTGGGGAGGGGGGAAGAGATTAGGTTTCTCTCAGTACATGAAAAGGCTGTAGGAACTACAAATGGTAGAGTTCAATACACTACCACAAGGTGAAGTTGAGGAGGATTCCTACGGAAATTAGTGGGTGTAGGTGTAGGAGATGGAAGCAATAATCAAAAATAGTTCTGGGAGCTGGACCTAGGATCCCTGATATGTCCAGATCCAGGTCCCATGAACACCTTTGAGAAAGTTGTACTACATATTCAGCAAGGCTTGGAATGTTTCTACACCATGTACTCCAAAAGCTATTCTTTGGATGTAAAATGTTGTGTCATATACGGTCATAAACAGACTAAGAATTATTTATATTGTTGTTTGTTTATTTATTCAATTTATCTCCCACCCTTCTTCCTCAAGGAGTCGATGGAGGCAATTACCATATACTTTATATATTTTATAGCATCCATCATTTTGACTAAGCACATCACTGAAAAGATATTTTATGTAGTGCAAAGATCAAACTGGCAACCCAATCCTATATATGTTTATTCAGAATTGATCGCAGGATTGCAGCCTAAAACCTATGCAGACTTACATGGGAAGGAAGCACCCTTGTGCACAACATCAATCTACTTCTGAGTAGACATGCACTGGACTGAGCAAGACATATGAAGATGATGTATACATAAAATAATCTATATCAGATAAAGAATCTCATACTATCAGCCTGCTGCAAATTTTTATTGCAGGTTTCCCACCAAGTTAAATTTCTGAAAATGTGAAACAACTCAGGAGAGATTAGTTTCATTAGATCTGAAATCTGTGGCACATAGCTGGATGTATGTACTAGTGAATCAGGTCCCTGGTGGAGATTCTCTGACTTGATCCCATTAGTATTACAACCCCTTTGTCTGGGGACTGACTCATAAACAAGCAAGTTCTGTACTGAGCAGAAATTATGCCATTTTGGTCCCACCTTCCTTCTTACTGAGCATCTCAGCAAAGCACAGTAAACAAATCATACAAGAGCTGTGATTTTGTAGGATCATTTCAAATGGCTGTCTCATTTGTAAACATATACTTTACTCGCAGTTGCCACATGCTACTATATACTTTACTTTTGGGGAATTTTTTTTTTTTAAAAAAATGGCATCGCAGGGAAGTGGAGATACCAAGAACAATAGTCAGCTCCCTTGTTCCAGGGTGACCCACAGTGGTTGATTCAAAGGCAGCATTCTCTTTCTGTGGCATTGGCAAGGATATTGCATTTATATATAACAATAAGGTAACCAGTTTGAGGAAGGCATAATACTTTCCCACAGGAGTGTTAAATGGGTCCAGAACAAATAAACTTGTGGTGAGGGCTTTTTTTTTTAGAGCAGGGATACCCTTCAATTATATGCTCTTTGAATGGTAAAAAGCTGTATCTGTAAGTGATTAAGAGTTACTTTATAGTCACAGTTTCAGCTCTGTTGAAATAAATGTGTAATACAAGCCACACATATTTCATATTCATTCCATCCAGTAACATCTTTCTTGTTTTGTTCCTTTAATTGCTGTGAACTGCCAGACCCCATTGCTAGACTAATCCACTGAATTTTCCAAAAGGTGCAGTAATAAAAACAAACAAAACCATCTGGAAACACACATTTGTTTCTTTAGAATATTTTGTTAAAAATATTACTAGTTTTAGAGACTTGTGGAGAGTTTAAAAGAAACTTGCTAAGAATAATATAACACCGATCATGAGCAGTTCTTAAAGAAGAAAATCGTTCAATTACTCCCTCCCCTTTCTGATCCTCTAAACTCATCTCTAACTCCAATTGTCACTACAAAATACAAAATAAAAAAATTCCTTCCAGTAGCACCTTGGAGACCAACTAAGTTTGTTATTAGTATGAGCTTTCGTGTGCATGCACACTTCTTCAGATACACTGAAACAGAAGCCACCAATTGTCACTGAAACTGGAAAAGGAAACCAAATCAATGAAGTCAATTAGGATGTTTAAGTCCCTGCAAACAACAGTTTAAACTTCAGCTTGAAAGAACTTGTTTGAGTTTTGCTTTGGTTAAACTGTGGTGGTGATGTGGGTGGAGACAAATGCCAGAGTCCCATATCCTGCAAGTGATTATGCTGCAGGAAAACTTTGGAAGAGACTACAGGATCACAAGCTGGGAGAAAAGAAGCTATTTTTAAGTAATAGGCAGCCTCTGGGTTATTTCGAGCCTTCTTCCTTTTCCTGGTCTCCCTCAGCCTCTCCCACAACTACCGTCTTCCAGAAGATCACAGGGAGAGGCTTCAGGGGTGCTGCGGCAGCAGGTAGAATAACCTAATGCTCCTTCTTTGGAGTAATGAGAGGGTCCATAACTTTGGACAGAAGGGGAGGAAAAGAGAAGGGGAACCCACCTAAGAACCAAACTGTCACGCCATGCGAGAACAGACTTCAAACAGGAGCGCTCCTGGAAACTCATCGCGGGTGGGGAACGTCTCCTGACGTGGTCCCGCCAGCCAGGGGGGCTTTGCTCAGCCCCTCAGACGCTGCCCCTTTGGAGGGGCGACGGGGGCGAAAGGAAACCTGGTGGGCAAGTCTTGTGAAGCTGCGCCGCTCCCCCGCCCTCACCCCGGCCCAAAAAGAAAAGAAAAGAAAGAAAGCGGGCTTGATCTCAGGTTCATGCCTCTCTTTCCCCTCCAACAGCACGAAGAACCCTTCCCAAAGTAAAGAGGATAATGGGAAGATCAGACACGGGATGAAGCAGACTGGCAGCAGGCAGATTTGTCTCATCAGATGACGGGAGAGAGAGAGAGAGAGAGAGAGAGAGAGAGAGAGAGAGAGAGAGAGAGAGAGAGAGAGAGACTGGGGTGCAGTCAAAAACCCCAGATTTTAATGGCTGGGATTGCCTTAGCCATTCTTCACCTCAGATTGGGCGCGCGTGCGTGTGTGAACCAACGATCTACTCTGCTAACTGTAATTCTGTCCCAACATTTAATATCACCGTTTTAATTAATCTGGCATGAGGAGTTCTCTCGATATCTTTCATAGCAGCTACTAACTTGCATCGGATCTCGCGTTGAAATTGGGGCTCTGGGCTGGCTGGGGTGTGTGTGTGTGTGTGTTAAATCGGAGAGCTGGATTTAAAAGGTGCCGAGAGGTAACTAATCCGCTTTAACTGATCTGACATCAGACAGCAAAACAGATTCGAGGCTACTGCGCTCCAAGCATCTCTCCCCCACCTCTCGCGCGCCTTTTCTCTCTGGTACGAATACTCGACCGGGGTGCATTTTAGAGCCAAGGAGTTGGACTGTCTGGCTACACAAACAGGTGGAGAGGGAAGTGAAGACGGGGTGGGGGAGGCAGCTTTCCAAGAGCCAGCCTGTCCCAGGATCTCTCGCAGAGGGCGCTGGATCGTAAGGCTGGGCTTGCGCGCGCAGCCTCCCGGCGAAAGAGCCCCGGGCAGCTGAGTTCGGCTTGTGAGGCACGGGCTGCCCTTACCCGCTGCTCTCCTCTCTCCGAGTGTCCGTCCCCCCCTCAAGTGTCCGCAGCCCGCCATCCCCCCGACCTGCTCTGCTCCCGCTTAGGCTGCTCCTGCCTGAGCTCCTCAGCCCGGCGAGAGACGAGAGCCCAGGGCGCCCTTCCATGGGGCGAAGCAGCCTCCAGCCGCGCGCGCCAACCTCTCCGCTCTCGGCTTCGGCTTACCTGAACGGCCAGCCTGGATTGGCCCGCGCCGACTTTGCCCCAAGTTCTTCGCGCGCGCTTCTGAGGCGAAGTGGCGAGGCGGGCTCTGAGAAGAACCGAGCGCGACCGGGGCTCCTTGTTGCCCGCGAAAGAGCGTGAGGAGAGGGATTTAAACTTCCCTCGAAGTCGCGATGCTAGAGTTCCTTCGTCGGTTCCCTTTTTCCGTTTTTCAGCGGGAACGGCAGGCAAAGCCCGGGCAGGTCCTTCCCATTCTTCAGGAGGAGGAGAGGAGACCAAGTCAAGAGGGGCGAGGGGCGAAATTGCCTGGCTGGAGGCTCCCTTCGCTTCTCCCACAGTTGTCTTTCTCGTGTAATGTTTAAAAAACGAGCGAACAGCCCAGCGCCGAGGAGCTGAGAGGGATGGCGCCTGTGTGCGACTCGCTCGCTGCCTGCCCGCCTGAGTTAGGAGTGTGTTGTTCGCGCTGAATGTCACTTGAGTGCAGCCTGGGAGAGCCGCTCCCCCCATACACCCCGCCCGCTACTTTCCCTCCCTGGCCCTGCCGCCGCCGCCGCCGCCGCCGCCACACACGCGCTCTCGCGCACACACAGCGCGCGCGGGGCCACCAAGCACCAACCAGGCGCCTGGGCAACGCCAGGCAAAAGCCTATCGCGCGGCCGCCTCCCCTCCCCTCCTTCCCTAAGCCTCGCCGATTGTCCCGGAGGGAGCGCACGCGGCAGCCCACCCCTCGCGCGCGCGCTCGCTCGCTGGCTCCTCGGCGGGCTTTGCCCTCAGCCGGGGGAAAGCGGGCAGGCGGAGCAAGCGGCGGAGGGGATTCGTGATTCCTTCTCGTCTGCTGCTTAAACTCTCTCAGGGACGACGGTTCCCTCAGACCTGGAGAGTGGCCGAAGTCACACAGGCTGAGGCAGGTGCGGCAAAGACACACAGCCACAACTGGCCCCACACAACTCGGGGGGCAGAACTTGAAAGCTGCCCTAGAGAGAAACAGGCCATTAGTGTCTCTGTCCCCCTGCTGAGGGCAGCAGCAGCAGCAGCAGCTCCCTAAGTGTATCTTCATCCCCTGTTAAGGTACCTGATCCTTTTAAGGTGAGATTCCAGGGAGGAGCCTGGTGTGCATCATGGGGTCTTCTACAAGTATAAAAAGTCTGTTTGAGCTGCTTCACGCGCTTTGGGCCACGTGGGAGTGTGGCTAATGTCAGAATGTAGAAGAGAACGACAGGTACGTTCTAACACGGACGTATACATTAAAGATAGACATATACACACAAACCAGTTAGCCACGTATATGATATCTGGACGTGTCTACAAAGATAAGAGTTCAGTCTGGTTCTGCCTCACAGCAGACTTCAGTTTCTTTCACAGCATGAGGGTTTTTGTTGTTGTTAATTACCTTCTGAACAACTGTCTCAAAGCGATTTACCCATAAGACAATTTAAAACCCCAAAACAACAAATATACCTGTATGCTTAGGGTGCATATAAAGATCTAAAAGCAGCATGTTAATATAATTTAAGATTTGCATTTTATATTAAGGAGTAACAACTCTCAGCTTTCTTCCCAACGGTTTGTGAAAAATAACATGTTAATATAGGGGCAGACAATGGTGTCAAGGTGATTGAAAGTGGTTTGAGAGAGGCTCTGTTTTCCATGATGCTCACACTTTTGGGGGGCTTCAGACTGTCACATAAACTCCAGTCAAACAGACTTTTCTCGATTTTGAAACTATACAAGAACCCACAGATTTGTTTACCAGAGACACAGATTGCCACTCCCTTCTTAAAACAACCCTCAACTATCTGGTGCTGGGGTCAGTTTTCCAAAAGACAGTACATTAAAATTTAAGTTTCAGATGTGCTGGTTGGATTGTGCTGAAACCACTCTCACAGTTTCACTTATTCTCCCCTCGCCACGTAGTGCACGCACTCTGGTATTATATGTTCCTAGCTTTACTACATTTTGAAATCCACTTGGAGAAGTAGCTAGGAAATTAGCATATCGTATAATTCTCGATACAACTGCATTGTGATGCTATCTTATTGTTTTCTGCTTCAGTACTACTGTGGAGTTTTCTGCCCTGGGAAGAAGGGCTGATGGAAATTTAATAATTAACAACAATAATAATTTTCAGCATTCCTCCCCATGACCATTTATAGACCAAATCTTATGATTCAAAGCATTAAAATGCCACTCTGATTCTGAAAGTTAAAAAAGAAGAGTTAGAACATAAAAAGAAATATAGTGTAAAACACATTTTTAAAATTACATATCTGTATATATTTATCAATATGTTAAGCACCATCTATGCCTATCAGGCCACTGCACCTTTTGGCTTATTCTTGAGTTTCTTGAATAATCTCTAGCATATCTCCAGCCTTGCTTTTTCTATGAAGTAGGGAAGGGTGAACAGCCGTACTGGGGTAGTAAGGAGAATGAGAATGAGAATGAGAGCGAAAAAAGTGCTTGCCTCATTTACAGTTGTGCATAATCTCCATGTGGCAACCTGGCAACCACCCAAAAGCAACAGTCCTCAATATTCATACATACCTGAAAGCGATGGAACTTCCTTCTAAGTAAAGGATCAGGCTGCAAGTCTTGCAGGACTGGCCACCAGCTTTAGCACTGAATTACACCTACTAAGGCAGAATCTATTGTGAAACATGCAGGTCCTTGTGAGACACAAGTGCAGGAGAATTTCCAGATGGATTTTGCTTGATGTCTTGATACCATGCCTATTGGTTTACATGCAGATAATGAAAGCCAGTTAGTAAATAAAAAATAAAAAATTGTGTGGGGGGGGTGGAGTTTAAAATTTGGTTATTTTTTTTGCTTTTAGGGAAGCTTTTAATGTTTGATGTATCACAGTATTTTAATATTCTTTTGGAAGCCGCCCAGATGCGTGGGGTATAAATAATAAATTATTATTATTATTATTATTATTATTATTATTATTATTTTACAGTAAATTTTCAGGGGGTCAGTTTTTGTTGGGACAAATGTTGACAAAAGGAGATAATTCAAGTGTGTGCAAGCACATCCACAAGTTTTGGAGTGCAAATCCATTCAAACAAGGAATAGTAAGTAGAAATTATGTCCCAAGGCCCATGTCTAAAATCAAAACCACTTTACACACAGCTCTTTCATGTCTTTCCCCACGTCCCCCAGATGAATATCTTGCTTAGCAAAGAAGGTTGTTCTCTGTGTTATAGCAAATCAGATGGCACCACGGCTCAGGCTATAAGTGTCTTGGTCATTGTATCACATTTGTTTTGTTTTATTCATGCTATCATTTATAATGACAAGGAGAGTAAAAGTTCTGAGTGTCCTAACAACAATATCAATTAAATAAAAAGAAATAGTAATCTGTTTTGGCTTTTTAGAAGCAGGGAAAAGGCACTATTCATTAAAAACCCAATTCACTGTGAAGTATTTGATCCAATGCACCTTTAATGAATGTTCCAGATTTTTGTTGTGTACATATAGCACAGCACAAATGTCACTGTCTATAACATTCAAAATGCACCAAGGCTCATTTGGAACCTAAACAAGCATTTGCAAGTTTAAGTATGAGAAAAAGTCACAGATGGGGAATTCCTCAAGATGTCTTTTACCAAAAAAGAACCAGTCTGTTGTTGCTCCTGTGGAAAATAAAATCAAACAAGCCACCACAGTAAGAGCAGCCTGAAACAATTTAAGAACACTGGCTAATTAGAAGATTATAATCTTGGGAACTCTTCCTTCTGAAGAACTGCTAATTGAAAATATCCACAACACCATCTCATCCGTCTCACACATAAAATTCCTCCTCAAAACTAAATTTTGCTGCAGTACATACAAACATCAGAAAAGGCAGTTGGTACCTTCATCTGAGATCATGCCCACTGGTTATTGGTGTGCAAACAAACCCTTCGTGCATCCAGAATTTCATGCTCACCTGTTTCTTTCCCACCTACCTCTTTACATTTAAGCCCACTTCATAACCACAACCTCCCTGTATGGGGGAACACGGGTAGTGCTATGGTCTTAACAACTGAGCCTCTTGGGCTTGCCGATCGGAAGGTTGGCGGTTTGAATCCCCATGAGGGGGTTGCTCTGTCCCAGCTCCTGACAACCTAGCAGTTTGAGAGCACACCAGCGCAAGTAGATAAATAGGTACCACAGTGGTGGGAAGGTAAATGGTGTTTCCATACGCTCTGGTTTCCGTCATGGTGTTCCATTGCACCAGAAGCGGTTTAGTCATGCTAGCCACATGACCCGGAAAGCTGTCTGTGGACAAACGCTGGCTCCCTTGACCTGAAAGTGAGATGAGTGCCACAACCCCTAGTCGCCTTTGAATGGACTTAACCATCCAGGGATCCTTTACTTTTACCTTACCTTCTGGGGCTGATGGGAGTGGTGATCCAAAACACCAAGAGAGCTATGGGTAGGCGAATGATGAGCTGCAGACTGTTGACTGTAACTTGGGCAAAAGCAAATTGTGGAGAGGAACAGAATGACAGAATGCCCTCCTCCTTAATAGCTTCTACCGCATGACTGGTTGCATGACTGGTTGACAGGAAGGGACCCTGAGTAAGGAGCACTCTTGTGAAGAGGTGAGTATATGCTACCACATTTTGTTACAGGTTCCACTTGTCTTTCCTAATCCTAAATGTAATTAATAACTCTTATTTATTTGCAACCAATCTGTATTAATACTTAATAAATGCAGTCTTTGCATGGTAAACACTCCTTCTTTTTGTTGGACACAAGACCAGCCCTTGCTGTAGTGAAATCATAGTCCTGTAACCTTGATGATTTTTGATTGAATCAGAGCTTTAAACAGGAGAGTTTGTCGCATTACTATTGAAAAGTGCTAGCATTTGTTTTAGTGTACCAAATCTGATTATGATGTTATAAAATTAGATCAAAGATGAATGGCTGTACAGTAAAAATCCAAAAACTGCATGTGCAAAATAATGAGAAACAGGGTTCCCTTTCCTTGCTACAAACACAATTTCTGAAGTTATAATTATACTCTGTTGTGGGGAGAAAGGGGGAGGGGGAAGAGTAGAACTGTGTTGTTTGGGGTTATTTAAAGATGGCTTGAAACCACTTTCACAGCCAGAACCTACACATGCTTACTCAGAAATAGACCCCACTGATTTCAATGGGACATTTCCAAGTATGTGTATATAGGGAGGGCTGCAGCTGTGCTGTAGGACCTCTATACGTCCATTAAGAAGTTTCATTGAATTCATAGGGATTAATTCCCGGTCCTGGGTACATGTGGATAGGGCAACAGCTTGTATATCTGACACTGAAATGGCTTAAGAGTTAAGCTCCTCCCAGAGAAATTGCAAGTAGGAATGTCTCTTTAAAAAAATAAGAGAGTTTTTCAGATATAAGATGGGCTCCCTAGTCATATTGGGTTGAAAGGTGTACCAGTACTTTTGAAAGTGGCACATGTGCCTCCCATACACACACTTAATCTGATCTGGCCAGAGTGAAATTGTCATGTGATCTTTACAAAAATTAAAAAATTTAAATCTGACATCACTTGTTTCTGAAAATGTACACAATACCTCAAACTGAATCTTTTCCCTAAAGAAATCTGAAAGCAAAGTGACCCTGAATATATGGCTTCCTTGTGGACTTCACTTCCCCATTAGTAACCTGCAAAATTATTTGGACATCCTGGTAGTCCCATCACTTTTTGGAACTAAATAGAATGTCTCATGGAGGGAGCTGTTCCTCGCAGTGTCATGTGGCCCTTGAGTTTTGTTTTCATGTTGGGGCTGCCCTGAAAATATATATATATATATATATATATATATATATATATATATATATATATATATAATTTATTAAAGTTTCAACAATTACGGAAAGAAAAAATAAACATACCACATTAAACAAAACCAAAACAACACACCACAATATAAAAAGAGGGGGGGGGACAGAGAAATAAAACCCATTAAACAAAAACAAAAACACAAAAAAGAAAATACATCAGATCTCCTCATTACCATTCTTTCATTAGCTTATTTCCTTGACCTCCTCACACCTCCCTTTTTTGTATTCTAGGACTATTATCTATTTCAGCAAATCCTTTCCCTCTTTTAAAATTTTTGTCCTGTAAATTGTCTTAATATAATGTAGCTTTACTTTTCCTCCTTTCACCAATTAACAGTCAGTTATTCGCAAATCCTTTATTTCCTTCCTGCTAAAATCATATAATATTGTTCCAACATCCTTCTAACAGATATTAATTTTACAGTGTTTCTGTAAATAGTCTTTAAATTTCCTCCAATCTTCCTCCACCGACTCTTCTCCCTGGTCTCGGATTCTGCCAGTCATTTCCGCCAGTTCCATATAGTCCATCACTTTCATCTGCCATTCTTCCCGGGTGGGTAAATCTTGTGTCTTCCAATACTTTGCAATAAGTATTCTTGCTGCTGTTGTAGCATACATAAAGAAAGTTCTGTCCTTCTTTGGCACCAATTGGCCGACCATACCCAGGAGAAAGGCCTCTGGTTTCTTCAGAAAGGTATATTTAAATACTTTTTTCATTTCATTATAGATCATCTCCCAGAAGGTCTTAATCCTTGGGCACATCCACCAAAGGTGAAAGAATGTACCTTCAGTTTCTTTACATTTCCAACATTTATTATCGGGCAGATGATAGATTTTTGCAAGCTTGACTGGTGTCATGTACCACCTGTATATCATTTTCATTATATTCTCTCATAAGGCATTACATGCCATAAATTTCATACCTGTGGTCCATAACTGTTCCCAGTCGGGGCTGCCCTGAAATATATACTGTATTGGCCTGAATATAAGCCACAGTTTCCCCCCAAATTCTGTGAAAAGTTAAAGTGTAGCTTATATTCACGACCTTATGCCACTGGCAAAGCTTCCCTCCAGGAAGCAGCCTGGGTATTGTCTTTTTTACTCCCCCCCCCTCAATTTTAAAGGTGTGGCTTATTTGCGGGTGTGGCTTATATTCGGGCCAATACAGTAAACGAAATATTGTCAAATATCCTTCACAATGTTTCACCTGAATAGAACTCTCCAGATTTGCTTCCGTTTTATCTTTCAGGGACAGCTACTTCACCTAACAACGCTTCTTTCCAGGTGCTTACTTGCCTGCAGTTCAAACAAGCCTGCTTAACCTGGCTGCTTTTATTTTGGAGAAAAAGTAGCCATGCTGGTTCTGTTTGGAATACATCCAGATCAGGGCCCTGTGCTGGTTTTCTCGTGGAAATTGCTCCCTTCTGGCTCCTTTCTTGAATGTGCTATTTACTGGGTGCAAGCATGGTTGTTTAAACACCTGACAAATGTCCTCATGAGAGGGAAAGAGGCTCTGTTTCTGTTCTGGCCTGGCTGGTTCATCTGCACAACAGCTGTGAGGAGATCAACACACGCACACATTTCATAAATGCACACTGCAATGTGGCATTGGCGCCTGTGTCCCTCTTCAAGGAAGAAGGGATCTACAAGGAACGGCAGGAGGCAAGCATTTTTGTTCGCAGTACACACTATTCACAGCAGAAACATCTGCTCTACATGACACATGAGGTCACCACAAACACATGAAGACTCAATATGCATGTACGCGCTGACATAGTTTACTTGCGTGCAATAGCAACTGCTTTGGCTGGGAATTGTTCTATACAATTCTGGCTGGCTAGCCAGTGTTCTTGGGAAAGAAGCAGCATTGCCTAGGTCAAGGACAGGGCACTGTTTTCAGCCTGACGAGTGAAAAGACTTGGTTCACATATAATAATACTTAGCTTAGGGCTGGCCCTAACTATGAGGCATAGTGAGACAACAGCAACAGGTGGTTGATGCTTGGAGTAGTGGCAGCAGCCTCCAAGCTCTTCCTCCTGGGTGCCCAGCTGTTCCCTTCAGTTGTCACATTCCTTTCCTGAGCCCCTGAACCTGGCCTGCTTTCTCAGGTGTGCTGATGGATGCTAGTCCATCATTAGTGTAGAACACTAAGTCGGCTTCTAGCAGTGGAATTGAGAGAGGGTGCCATCTTGTCCTTATCAAGCAGCAAAATGTATTGGGCTGGCCCTGGCTAAGCCATGTTTAGCAAGTGACAAATTAGGTTGTTCCACGGATGATCAAGCAAACCATGAGCATCTGGGGTGAGATGGCCAAATAGACCATGGTTAAATTTGAGTTCTGGGTTCACACATAACACTAATCCACATAGGCACCAACTCCTAGGGGCCGAGGCAGTGATTTATGTGCTCCCCTAGTATAGGGACAGCCACCAGTTATTTAATGATGAGAGAAATACTTTCTGCAAATGCCCAAGAGACCCTCTTGCCTTTATTGCTGCAGGCTTAGAATCAAGTCCTGAAAAGCAAAATCATTCCTAGTGTCCAGAGCTTCAATGGCACAGTGAAATAGTCAAGCTAAGTTGAATTTAAAACACATATATTTCTTTTTGTGTATGTGCACATGTATAATAGCATTGTGCTAGATTCTGTTCTCTTATAGGAATTCCTTATGTGGATCACCTTTGTGTGAATAAAATTACAAGCAGGAAGCTTCATTTTGCACACCTAAGCAATCTGGCAAAGTAAGGCGTTAAGAACTAATTTTATGTGGTGCAAATTCATGTATGCAGAGTGCAGAACTGACAAAAAGGCACAGGGAACAAAAGTATGACATAGTACTTGTTAGCAAATAATAAAAATACATTTTTGAGTTTGCATTTATCCAGATTCATTTCTAGCTGCTGCAATGTTATAGCTCTTTTATGTTATTTTAGTATGTATGAGGTGAGGTACCCCACTTTCTATGAGGAAAACCAGATTCTTTTTACCGCTGCTGATTCACCAAGTGTGTGGAGGAGTTTCTGTTTGAATCCTACTTCCACCATGGTACATTTATTTTGAAACCTTCTTACTGCTGCCACCATATATTTATACCATCTCTTAAACTATAACCCAGTAGCTGTGGTACTTTTGAGGTGGTACAAAACCAGACAGGCCTTTGTTGTTTCTTTTTGGGGTTTTATACGTTTACTGTTGTTACAAATATACATTACGTTCAACAGACAGGCTCCTGTTTCTACCCCCTGGCCCTACCTGTCTGCTGTGCCCAAGGGAAGCCTGCTACAATAAATATATTCTTTCACAACACCCCAATCTCCAGGCGGTGTGAGATTCCAGGGGTTCCAGGTCCTTACTCCTGGAACTTCTTTATCTGTGTTGTTTTAAAGGAGACCATCTTGGCTGTGAGCCCTGGAAGGCCTGCACCCTGCCTTACTGGCCCTTTCCCATCTGGCCTGGGAGAGTGGAGTGCTGACTGACTCCAGCTACAAAAGCTGAAGCTGTTGAACAGATTCTTGGGCTGGAGTATTGTTTACGGGGGGTTGAGAGAGCTGTTGCTGTTCTTGATATTATTGTTGTATCTTTCATTTTAGATCTTATGATTTACATGGAAATTGTTTACATTTGGTTGTGTACTTTTTGATGTGTTTTATTTACTGTTTATAACTTTTGTTATGTTTGTAATTATGTAAATCTCGTCATGTTGTAAGCTGCCTTGAGCATAGTTACAACTGTACAATTGTAAAATGATGATGATGATACTCGGGGTTTGTTTTTCCTTCAGAATGAGGCACAGTGGAGAATGTAGTGTCTTCATGATACGTGGCTTATTTACACATATATACAACCTGAACCTGTGATGGAGGGGTTCACAGCATTAACATGCCAAGAGAGCCTGGTTTCTTCCATAGCCACAGCCTTGGAACTGAACAGAAACCAAACAACATTCTGTCTCACTTGGTTTTCAGTGTGCTGCTTTGCCTCTAGCTTACATCACTGCAAACTCTCTGCTCTCGACTCCAGCTTTGTCCTTCTATCTGTCTGTGAGTTTGAGGGAGTGGGCCATGCCCATTTACCATTCCCCTTAATGGTCCATCTCCACTGGCGATCACCTCACTAGGAAACTAACCTGTTGTATATTTTCACACTGGCTGGATCCTAGGGTTAGAATGATCTCAGCATGTAGCTGACTTCCTTCCCCTAACTCACAACAATATAAAATTGGGTTATACTAGTATTGGACTGCTGGTCCATCTAGCCCAGGGGTCAGCAAACTTTTTCAGCTGTGGGCCGGTCCACCATCCCTCACACCTTGTGGGGCGCTGGACTATATTTTGAAGGGGGGGAAATGAACAAATTCCTATGCCCCACAATTAACCCAGAGATGCATTTTAAATAAAAGCACACATTCTACTCATGTAAAAACACCAGGCAGGCCCCACAAATAACCCAGAGATGCATTTTAAATAAAAGGACACATTCTACTCCTGTAAAAACACGCTGATTCCTGGACCCTCCGTGGGCCAGATTGAGAAGGTGATTGGGCCGGATCCGGCCCCTGGGCCTTAGTTTGCCTACCCATGATCTAGCCAGTATTGTCTATTCTGATAGGCTCTAGGTCTTCAAAGCATTAGGCAGAGACCTTTCTTCCCACAACGTTTCTGGGGTGTTCTGCATGCAAAGCATAGTGCTATCTGCCACAGAGTTATGGTTCCTCCTGTAGTTCTCCCAGTTTGTTTGTTTCATACTTAGTCTGTCTACAAAGATGCAGCTTCTGATATACTGGGAACTATGTGTGTGAAAGGGCACCTGTGCACCTGATTCCTAGACTAAGTTTAGTCTAACACCTTTGAGGGGAAATGTCTAATTCCCAGCATTGGATCTGGAACTGCATGACAGGCACAGAACATTGGATAATGCTGCCAACTTGGACACCGTATGGAAAGTGGGACAATTAATGCTGCCCCTTGTTACCCTTGACAGGGTGAAAGAGTAGCCTGGAGTTAGGTTTCACACCCTTCCAAATCAGAGACCTGCATTTTCAAAGCTGACAGCATTAACAGACTTCTGAGTGGGCAGGAATGTTCAAATACATATACATTTAGCCTTGTTGAAAGGCCATTGCATATCACGGGATGAAAGAAAAGTGCAGCTGAGCCGAATAGTGACCTTAGGTTTTGTTAGAAGGGTGAATAAACACAGCCAGGCTTCCAAATTAAAAACGCAACACAGTTTTTGCAAGATACATTTTAACATCTTCACTGTGAAAATTGGCATTTCCTTAAGAAAGAGGCCATACCTTAACTGAGTAGGTTTTCACAGAAAGTCTGTAGATCCTGAGAACAAAATACAGCCTTAATTATGGATAACATGCAATGTGAACTTCTTGACAAGCTAAAGTTAGCAAGAAACATACAAATGAAAAACAGAGCATCGCACGCACAATGGGTGACCAGCAAGACCCTTTGAAGCCCTTGTGTTTGTTACTGAGTTTACCAGATGGCAGCACCCTTTAATATCTCTCCGAGGTGCTGACTTGCATTGCATCATTCCGTCAGGGAACTGAAGCAACTGTTATTTTGATTTCTTTTTGCAGATTTTTCACATGATAATTTCACTTTTGTGTCAAAATGCCACAAACACTGAGATTGCCTGTAACGGCCGAAAGAAACTTAGAAGAGTTTGTTTTTAGGAAAAGAAACTTTCATAATATTTGTGTTTTCAGCTTTGTATTTAATGTGGTGTACAGGTATTTGTTAATAAGTACTTAAGAGAAGGGTCAGGCTGTTTACTGGTATTATTCTCTGATCTGCACTGAGTGGGATTTTTCTAGCCATACCACCCATGTTGATAATTGCAGTTATCTTGGGTAAACTGTTATAAGAATAATTACGAATCACCAATTCACTCAAAAGTATCATGGTGGCGTGCAATGAAATAATGAAAACATAGTAAAATTATAAGTTCCCAAAATACAGAAGAAATGACGAACACTGAATCAAGTTAATTCTGTAAAAACACTTGTGGAAATGACCATGAGAATTGTAGGTGCCTTTCTGATTTCAATAGCAACAGGGGCCCCAAAGCCTTAGATAGCATAGAGATTAAATGGATATTATTAGGTAAGTTTAGATAAGTTTATGATACATGAACATGTTTGTATAGTTACAGAGGCTACAAATGGGGTCTGAAATAGGAGTTTCAGAGAAGGGGAAAAAATAGTTGTAAGAGAAAGTATACACCACCAGGGAACTTGGAAAGATATATGGTGTCCGTGGTGTGTCAGCATCTGTGGAAAAAGCTGACAGGCAGGCCTAAAAGTCATTCAGCTCTAAACCTTGTTTTCTTTGCCACACTTGAAGGTTTTATTAGCTTTCTGTCAGACGCTGCAGGTTTAAGGCTGAGGGCTTTGCCCTCCCTGCAAATTATACATTTTCCTCTCTCACCCATTAAGCAAGCGGTCTGACTTCTGTCAACTTTCATAATTAAGGCGTTTTTAACTCCTTTACATCTGTGATGCATAAAGAAGGGGGGGACTTTCAATGAAAAAAAATGACCTCTGGAAACATTCAGCAAAACTGAAACCCATACAAAATAGAGATTAAAGGATCAAGAAAGTTTGAAAACGTCACTTAAGAGTGTGACAAATTATTTATTTTTTTCAGACCCTAAACTTTAAAGTAAGCAGCGCTGGCTGCAGAAAACAGACAAGTGATCAAAAACTGCTCAGTTCCATATAGGAGAGAGACATGTTCTTTGGGAACCCAACCTGAAAGTTTCAGCAGTTGATTTAGACAGCATCGTTTAAAACAACACCTCCATCTAGTGGCTTTATAACACACACAAAAGTTAGTAAATTCTTACATAGGCTTTCCTGAGTGTTTTCACCTATGGACCTCCCTCATACATAGTGTCCTATCACCTGATCATTGTTCACTAGAAAATAAAAAGTAGAAGAGAGGCTTTTGTAATGCAGATGAGTGTTCTGGCCAGTTTAGTTTGCAGTCCTGTTACAAACTTAGGGCAAAGTTACACATAATGTTAAATGTGGGTCTTTGCATCTAATGTAGGAATGGGCAAATATTCCAATTACTGTTTCTATCAGTTTTGAATTTCTTTTTTGTCTTAAGTTCAATTTTCCATATTTGCACATTAGTTTGCACTTTTAAAAAAATTCAGCATTTATAGTGGAAATATATGTGAATATACATGTTAGTATGCAGTTTTGCCTGATATTTTCCTAATTTCTGCACACTTGCTTCAATGTATGCATTTCTCTACACATTACTCAACGTTGCAAAATTCAGAGAAGGTCCATGTCTCATGTTCCATTTCCTCCAGATATAGGCAAATAATTCAGATCTATAAGGTTTTCATCACTGTTTGGTTTCAGAGAACCTTTATCTTTGCACTCAACAGCCACATCATCAGACGGGAGGCCACTGGTGCCTGGTTTTCAAAAAATATTATAATTTCTAACCTATCTTTTATGAAAAACTCCCTGATTTTATAAATAAAAAGCAATGACAAACCTAGATAGCATCTTAAAAAGCAGAGACATCACCTTGCCGACAAAGGTCCGTATAGTTAAAGCTATGGTTTTCCCAGTAGTGATGTATGGAAGTGAGAGCTGGACCATCAAGAAGGCTGATAGCCGAAGATGCTTTTGAATTATGGTGCTGGAGAGTCCCATGGACTGCAAGAAGGAAGGAAATCAACCCTGAGTGCTCACTGGAAGGACAGATCCTGAAGCTGAGGCTCCAATACTTTGGCCACCTCATGAGAAGAAAAGACTCCCTGGAAAAGACCCTGGTGTTGGGAAAGATGGAAGGCATAAGGAGAAGGGGACGACAGAGGACGAGATGGTTGGACAGTGTTCTCGAAGCTACCAGCATGAGTTTGACCAAACTGCGGGAGGCAGTGGAAGACAGGAGTGCCTGGCGTGCTCTGGTCCATGGGGTCATGAAGAGCCAGACACGACTAAACAACTAAACAACAACAGATCTTGGCCCTTGAAGGCAAATAACTTTATAGGCAAATAACAACTGAACTTTTTGGATTTAACATAAGACATCAGGAATTGGGGGGGGGGGTGTCTGTTTCTGCAATAGGACACCAGCCCAGACATTTTTATAGACACCACTGGAATTGCTACTTTTAGTTTACCGGTATATCATTATTGTTTGGTTGTTGATTTTTTAAAAATATACACTTTCAACAATATTAGCTGCCATATTAACAGGTTATTCTAATGTCAGAGCAAAATGCACACCAGCATACTTCCAAAATGACCCTCCCCTACTAGCTGGAGAAAATGACACCAGCACAATCACTTTTTACAATACCTAGTAAGAGAGCAATTGGAAGTGTTTGAGAAACCTGGTCCATATTTTCAGTAAATCATAACTTTATTTCCTATTGCAACAAACAGCTTTCATAAATAAAAGGTGCTTTACCACAAATTATACTTGTTCACACCCATAGCCAGGAGCAAATATAAAAACAGCTAGAATCACTTCATTCCCCACCCCCTCCCTTACTGATTTCATGTTTCACAATGTGGTTTCTTGGCCAGATATACAGCCCTGAAAGCAAAAGCACCTGTGGGTTCACTGCTTATAGAACAGGTGAAAGCAGCCCAGAGCAGGCAATGGATGCTGTAAAGGGGACAAGTCGACCAGCAAGCCATTGGTTCATATTGGGAACATGATTTACTGTATTTATTAAGAAGACTTTGTGATGTTAGTGATGTCTGTTGAATTATGGTCACATCCTCACCATACCATTGGAAACCATACCTGGCCTTTTCCAAAGAATCCTGGGAAATGTAGTTTAAGGGTGCTGAGAATTGTAGCTCTGCTGAGGGGTAAACTACAGTTCCCAGGCTTATCTGGCAGGAGCCATGACTGTTAAAGTGCTCTAAATGCATGGTGTGGGTGTGGCCAAGGAGTCTGGTGACTAAAGTTGTCCCTCCACTGACACAAGGCACTTTGATCCTCCAAAGGGTTCCATCAGTGAAATTGGGAAGGAGGCAGCTTTTGCTGATGCCCATCTCTCCTGAACCCCGCATCTCTAGGGGTTTAGAGGACCTCTCAGCACAAGGTAAGAGGTGGTGTGGGAGACTGCTAGATCAAAAGTTATTCAAGCAGTGGAGAGACACCACTGGATGCAACCATATAGATGGAGTTGCTATAAATTTATAAACGAAGGTCAAAACTGGATCCTTAATTGCTAAAAGTGTTCCCGCAGCAACTAGAAATGACCTATTATGTTTGGTGCACAGTTACTTTAAAAAAGAGAGTATGTTGTCTTTAAAAACAAACAAACACAAATATGGCAAACTGTGTTCATTAATGCAACCTTTGACAACCTAGTGCCCTCCAGATTTTGTGGACAGAAACTCCCACCAGTTGTAGTCTGGAGGGTACGAGGATTGGCAAATATAGGAAAGTAGGAAGCCACCTTCTGTGGAGTCAGACCATTGGTTCACCTTGCTCTGTATCATACACAATGAATTGGCATCAGCTCGCCAAGGTTTTAGTCAGAGGTCCTTCCCAGCCCACCTTGGAGATGCCAGGGGTTGAATTTGGGAGATGTTCTGCCACTAAGCTATACCTTTCCCCTAAGAAGTCCTTAAACATGCTCTGCTCTGGCTACATTACTTTAGCTGTAGAGTTAAAACTAAATGCAATTAATGCATTATTCCATAATGGAGGGGGGTGTATGTGTGTGCGTGTGTGTGTGGCTCTCCCCTCCTACCCCCATTGATGACTCCAACCTCACCAGTTTCTCACAATTTGTCTCACTAGGATTTAGGTGACTAAATATTTGCTGGGTCAGATGTTTGGCAGCAAAACATTAAAAGGCAGGTGCTGACACTAAGAAAAGAAAAGCACCCTGAGGCTGCAAAAGTCTGCATTTCTCCTCCCCTCCCCTTTTTGTTCCAAGTAGCTGGCATATATTCATCTCTGTTTTCATGAACTCTAATGATAATGAGTTAAGCTTCACAAATGGAAGACGAAACCCTCATAATTAGTTGAGCTGAAGTGTTGAAAGGAATGAAATGGGGTTTGTTGGCTCTAACACTGGATACACAGAGGCCTGTCTGTTTGGTGCATTCACAACAATCCTGAGTCTGGGGTGCTCTTCCCACAAACACTGGTCACCTGCTGAGAGCCTGAATTGAATTAGGTTACATTATAATTGGATTTTCCTAAGGCGCTGCATTAGCATTTTCCATGATCTCACCCTTATTAGCCAAATCACTAATCAGGAATAGCACAGTTACACTGCCTGCTAGTTAAATTATCTGCTGCTATAGTAGCTATTTAAGCCAACTTCCAACCCATGCATAGAGACAAATCTTTCCCATCTTCCTTTAGAGGGAATTCACATTATTCTCTCACGGCTGAAAATGCAATGTGGTTTTGACTTCCACAAATATATTTTTAATATATATATATATACTCTGGAGAATTGTAAGTTTTAAGGCTTGTTGTACAGGTTCCATTATACAGTGTGATAGGGTCAGGTGATTTGTCTCCTTGATATATGAATGTAAAAATGAAGCTGTTGAGGGAATTGGTTTAATTGCAAAGAAATCCCTAACCATTAATTGTATTCCATTGTGGCTCAAATACTTAACACACCTAATCCTTTAAGATTATTCTTTTAATGCTACCATCTCCATCCATTAACTGGAATCCAAATGACTTTAAAAAAAATTAAAGGGGCAGTTATGTCCAGTACATAATACACAGGGAAAGTAGATGTGTCTTCCACAACTGATTGACAAGTCTACTATAGGGTGGTTGGTGGAGTCTAGAAGGATATTGCTGCATAAAGTTAGATACAGACATACAGAAATTCCTGATTTGATATGATGGTCCATTGGCTATCTGGCCAATACAGTGTCTGAGACCAACTACACCAGAAGTCTAAGCTCTGATAGAATCCTGCAAGGACTACCCCATTAGGAGAAGGAAAGGTAATGCTGTAAGCAGATTAAAATCTGCAGTATTTTCTCAAACATCTGCCATGCTTATTTCTTTCACATTTTAAAATGCAATTACATTTAGGTGCATTACATTTGTTCTCAAATTGTATGTCAGGGGAAATTATGTTTAATGTTATTAAAGTGGGTAAAGCAAAGCCGAGCCACAATCCCAGCACCCAGTTTTGCGTGCTTAAACCATTTCAGGGGTTAAACATGCCAAACTCTGTTCTGGCCTTAATCTTCAGCTCAAAATATTACAGTAATTCTAGAAATATTTCATTTACACGTATATGCATATACTGTACCCGCATATCACCGATATGGTTTTAATTCTGTATCATACATTCAGATTTCCATCTGCATTCAGTGTAAATGCAAGCAAATTCAGGATGTATGTGCGTTTTTGTTCTCTTTTTTTTAACCATAGATTTTAATTCTGGCAACAGAAGACAAGTTATTATTGAGTATTTAGATTGCAATATTGAACCTTACAAGTAGCTATACTGATATGGATGAGACTGTTCTGAATAATTGGCTTGAGGACACAGCAAGTATTGTCACAATCAATACAGCCCAACACGACTACTGACCATTATAAACGGTTGATGGATTGCTACTGACCCACCAAATCAATTGCTGCCCAATAGACCTCTAAGGTGGCCCAGCAGGACTTCTATGAAACACATTTGTTCTTCTGTCTGCAAAGGGTTGCCTAAGTACAGAGACTGTTAATCCTCCAGCACAGCAACAGTGCGTGTCTGGTTGGCTATGTTTGAAGTGGTGGATCACACACTGTGCAAGCCAGACTAACGCACTCAAAGAGATGCACTGTAGAATTCAGAATGACAACGAGATGATTCTTAAACTAAAAATGGGGATTGAGATGCAGCCCAACTGAACAGCAGTAAAACCAAATACCAACACTTGCTGCTGCAGCCAGTGAGGCAGGTTGCTCACAAAAATGCTGGATTGCTATGTGGTGGCTGTAGAATCTTACAGTGAGTAGGAAGTTTAAAGGTCATCTGCTCTGACTTCCTAGCTCAGGGCAGGAATCGGACTATTAAAGCAGATCTACAACATTGAGGGAGACATAGAAAAAAGAACCCCCCTTGCTTTACTTTTAGGCACTGAGTGACAGTGAAGTGAGGGAGGGGTACTACAGTCAACCCTGACCAACTACAGGGTTATAGACCGCACAGTAAGCTCCATGTGGATGGGACAAACATCCCATTAGCCACATTTTATATGCTTGCAATACCTCACAGCTCCTCTGGTGCCCAAAGGTAAGGACAGAATTGCCCTCTCCTTGAGCTGCATACAGACGTTTTGCCTTGAAGAAGAAGAAGAGTTTGGATTTGATATCCCGCTTTATCACTACCCGAAGGAGTCTCAAAGCTGCTAACATTCTCCTTTCCCTTCCTCCCCCACAACAAACACTCTGTGAGGTGAGTGGGGCTGAGAGACTTCAAAGAAGTGTGACTGGCCCAAGGTCACCCAGCAGCTGCATGTGGAGGAGCAGAGACACGAACCCGGTTCCCCAGATTATGAGTCTATCGCTCTTAACCACTACACCACACTGGCTCTTGCAAACCACCATAACACCACTCACATTTCCTTAAACCCTTCAGACATTTATTTATAATTGAACAGTTGCAACTGGTTTGGTACAGTCTATTTTAAAAGGTGTGGGGGGCGGGGTGGGGTGGGGAGAAAGTATTTCCACAACAACAACTATAGCTGGAAGTGAATCTGTCTCTTTGCCACAGTCATAGAAATCTCCCATTGTGTGTATGTTATATAATGGTATATCATATAAAACAGAGTGCAATAGGACAAGAAAATGTAATGGCGGTTACAAGGCGATGTCAGGATGGCTCTTTGTCTTTGCTTTGGTTCGTTCTCTTCGTATGGTACAAGTGAGGACCTTCGTTTTCTGAGGAGGCATCTATCAATAAATGGATACATATGTGAAAGAAAATTAGACATCTTCAGTTCTCCAGCTTCACTGTCTTAATAAGTATACCCTGAGCTGATACCCCCCCCCCAGGACTAAACAATATTAATAAACTAATATTACGCTATAACAACAACAATAGGAATCATTAATATTCTAAAATAAACCAAAAAGTGAAACAAGGACACATTAGCTCGAATCCAGACTAAGTCAATCATGAAATGAAAAAGCAAAGTCTCAAAAAGGAGCATATTGGTTAGTTTAAAGCCCAAAGCATCTTGGGTCAAGAGACCAGTTTCTTCAGAAAAACTCCAATAGTCTTACATGCTAAATAGGCTTCTTGTACTGGTGCCTTCACTCCCTCCTCTTCTCAGTTTGTGATACATTAGACAGTTGGGAGCAGAGTTAATCCTGTGCTAGAAACTCAGAATTCTCTTGCATAATCCTGGTTGGATTGTCCATTTATTTCACATATTGTGGCTTCTTATATCAGCCAAGGATGAGGAAACACTGCCATAAATGAATAATATCCCACAGCCATGTCACACAAGCAAAATGGATCTGTGCAATGCAAGCCATTGGTGGCAGTTTGCCAGGCTTCTATTGACAGAGGCAGAAAAGGAAACACAAAATAACCTATGGCATTTTTTAGGTGAATAACAGTTATAAAAGTACAGTACCAGCTTAGCATACAAACAAAATCTAAGGCCTCTCCAAACCGCATTCAAAGCGAGAATTGGAATGGGATAATCACTGAATCAATATTGTACATCCACGTTGCTCCTCCTGTCCAGAGGCATTTAACTAATTCCTCTAGGCTGTTGCAGACAGACCACTAGTCACATTGCATGACTTGCTCACTTGCATTCTGGAGACTTCATTCATTGTGTAGATGGTTAAGTAGACACCTTATGTGCCATTGCTGCTGAATTTGGAAAGGGGTAGTACAGATGCAGGGAACAGACACAAAACAGACAAGGAACGGAAAGGTGGGGCTGAAAAGGGGGTTCTATGGGATAGAGAAGTGAAGTATGGGATAAAGAAAGAGAAAACAGAGGGGCAATGTAGACTGAGGTGCAGAGAGAAGCGTGGTGCTGCAGGGAGTAGAGAGAGAAAGTGATTGTGTAGAGGGGAGGGGAGCAGAAGGGGGGGAGGAAACACAAGCACAACACATGGGAGAGATAAATAACACTTCCAGGCTGTCACTATTTTGGGATAGGATCCAAAAAACATACCAGCAAATTTAGGTTGCATAATTGAAGTTGATTTGGCACTCTTGTGCAAAAAACCTCCCACTTTCCCCCAGAATTGAACTTTTTGCAATGAGGAATGGGGTGGTGGGAGAACATTGAAAAATGTGGGATAACAATAGCTTGATGCAACAACATATACACTCCCCACAAACAAATGGTAATAAATGCTCAATAATCATGACATCTGGACTTGACCGAAGACACGGTGAGCTCTATGGAGCACAGAGGAAGAAGAAAGATAGTGATCACGTTTTTTAAGAAAGGGAGAGCACAAAAGAGGAAAGGTTAAAAGAGAAATGGGTACAGAGAATCCACTAGTGACACAGAGACAGAAGGGGAAGCACACTGTAAGGAAAGAACCAGGAGGATTGAAAAATGGCTTTTCATCTAAAGTAGTGATGCAACCTTCCTGAGTTAACAGAAATGTAAAAGTGATTGAGTTGTGTGTACCCCTAGTATAGAGAGAGCCATCAGTTATTTAATGATGAGAGAAATACATTTTGCAAATACTCAAGAGACCCTCTTGCCTTTGTTGCTTCAGGCTTAGAACCAAGTCCTGAAAAGCAAAATTGTTCCTAGGGCTGCATTCAGAGCTTTAACAGCACAGTGGTCCCCCCCGTCATGTGGAATAACGACTCTAGACAACGTGCTATGGGATTAAATTGGCCACAACTTTATTAAATTTCAAATGTGGGTAGACCTTGGCTCAGGCATTGGGCGTTCTCCCTCCCTAGTCCCCAGCCGGGGACCTAGGGAGCATCAGGGTTATCCAGTGTGTGTGTGGGGGGGATGGGCCGGCTCTGGAGAACATATGTTCAAGCAGAGATAGCCGCCCCCGTTACGCCACCGCCGCAGGGGAGAGCAATGACGACCTTTCGGCGTACGGCCAAAGCCTCCCTTCAAAAACCCCTTTAACGGGGAACCCTGGTATCGCCGCCGCAAAGAGGAAGATGGACTAAAGGATTCCGCCCAAGGCCTGATACCGCCGCCAAGTGAGGATTAACAAGTAAGATCCACCCTCTATTGTGTGGGCAGGTAATCCCTCCCCTTACCTGGCCTGGTTTCCCTGGCAACGCTTCCCCCAGGTGGGACTGGACAACTCACTGGGGTAGGCGGGGACCTCCAGGTATCCCACCTGAGGGAAGGCAAAGCCTATGCTGATGGGGCCACTCCAGATCCAGGGCTGCACGCGTCCACGCAAAAGGCGCCCCCCGTTTTAAGTGGGGAGCGGTCATTAGTTAAAGACAGTTGAAGACTAGAGTACTGCATATACGGATTCCTTGGCCCTCAGAGTGTCTGGTTTCACTTGAACCCAGTTGGTACTGGCTTATTTTGAAGTATCTTTTTAAGAGAGTAGGACTGGGAAGGGAGAATTGGCACAGGATCACAGCTGCAAGTGAAGGTACAGCTCCCATGCTAAAAACATCTACCATGAATTAGGGCTCATTGAATTCAGTGGGACCTGCTTGAAAAAAATGTTTAGGATATTAGGATCAGGCTTCAACTGTGGAGGGGAGAAGAATTTAAATATTCAGTTCAATTCACATTGAAAAGTGATCCTACCAAAAAACTGAAATAAACTAAATTGACATTTGATCTACAGTATCCCTAGCTGCAACAAATCTTTGTTGCTGTCCTCAGATCCAGATACATTTGGAACACTGGCAAAGTGAGAAACAGATGAGAGAACGATGGGGAAAAGGCTAGTCTTTACTTAAGCAGCAATTGCAACTGTTTCAATTTAAAAGGTTAAGCAAATCAAACACTCACAACTTCAACTCTTTCAAGGTTGTGGCATCTATATTAGTGAACAAATAGCATGGAACTAATTTTGTATCCCCTCTCCAGATAATGGATGAGAAGGCAAAGATTTTCCATATGTTAAATGAATGCCTCATGAAATCAACGGGGGAAAATACAGCCCATTAACATCTGGGAATTTGAAGTATATTACTAGAATACCAGGATTACCAATGCCATATGCAATTTCAATGCAAACCAGAGAAAGACATGTTCGTATAAAGATGCTTTGATATCTTCCTAGGCATCCTCATACCAGATAATCATTATACTTGAAACTTTTTACAATCACCTTGACCATTAACTGTTAAACAGGAAATTAATAAATCTTAGAACATTCAATTCCGAAGGCTGCTTTTCTGAAACCATACTACTGTTTAAACTGGGGGTGCTGTTGTTATTTTTTATTGTTGTGCTTCCTTTTTGAGGCACTTCCTTCAGCAAAACTATGACTCTTAAAGGTAAAGGTAAAGGTACCCCTGCCCGTACGGGCCAGTCTTGACAGACTCTGGGGTTGTGCGCCCATCTCACTTAAGAGGCCAGGGGCCAGCGCTGTCCGGAGACACTTCCGGGTCACATGGCCAGCGTGACATCGCTGCTCTGGCCAGAGCCAGAGCCAGAGCCAGAGCCAGAGCCAGAGCCGCACACGGAAACGCCGTTTACCTTCCCGCTGGTAAGCGGTCCCTATTTATCTACTTGCACCCGGAGGTGCTTTCGAACTGCTAGGTTGGCAGGCGCTGGGACCGAGCAGCGGGAGCGCACCCCGCCGCAGGGATTCGAACCGCCGACCTTTCGATCGGCAAGCCCTAGGCGCTGAGGATTTAACCCACAGCGCCACCTGCGTTCCCATCCTATGACTCTTACATCAAGGCTATTTCTGAATGCAAAAAAAGTGTGGTGTTCAAGGAAGTACAGTTTTAAGCACATGGGTGGAATAAAAGTAGATTTACCAGTGGAAAAGATAATGGATTTAAGTATCAAGCAAGCCTTTTTGTGTTGTTTATCTCATTCACTAATGGTTGTTTTTAAACTATTTTGATGCAAAAGGTCTGATCATGGGTTTCTTGGCTCTGGAATAGTATCTAGGAGGAGATAAGGTGTGAGATCAGGGCATGTGCAATTCCTCTCTGGCTCTGGATGGCCACCTCAGGCAGAAATGGATACCTGAGCTGGGAGATAGTTCCTGAGTTTATCTGAAAATCTACTTACCCCATTACATTGAACTATCTATGGTTTTATTTATTTATATTTATATCCCACCTCTTTTCCCATAATGGTATTAAAGGTAGTGCACCTAGGATTCCCAGGTGGTCTCTCATCCAGGTATGGACCAGACCAAGCCTTGCTTTAGCTTCAAGGAAGCAGACGTCACATGTCCTCATGCCCTGGGGACTTCCAAAGTCAAGGATATCCCACAGACAGCTGTCTTTGCCCCCAACACCATGAGGAGAGTGATGGTCAAGAAACGTTGTGTGCAAAGCTAAGGCCAAAGCCTAATCTTCTTTTGGATTAAAACCTGGTGGCTAAGCAAGAAGTGTGTCTACCCTTTGTATGGGGGGTACATACAGCCCAAGTCATTTTGCTGCCCAGAAGAACAATGAGGTGGCACCTTCTTTCCATTCCACATGCAGAAAACTGACCACACTGGCAGCTCAGTCTTTCTTTGACAGTGGTGATAAGACAGCAGCACCTGACAGCAGCAGGCAAACTGAAGGAGTGCAAGGCAAGCCACACAGAGTTGTGTGTCCTATCTTCTAACACCTTCTCATCTTCTAGCATCTGCTGCCTGAGGCAGTGGCCTCTCTCTGCCTAACAAGAATGCCATCCCTGGGTGCTACCAAGTAAGAGACTGTTTTAAAACCACAGTGACTTGAAGCATATGCCCCTGAAATTTGGTGTTGGCTCTTCTTTGAGGTACCTTTCACCCACTTCTGGTTCAATGTACAGCAATAAATCAGTATGGAGGACGTAGCTCTACTATGGCCACAGCATAATGAAAGCTGCCATCATAACTAATGATGTCAAGGGATAGATCAAGTCTCCCTCCGCTGTCTATTAGGAGCTTGGCATTCATCTTGATTCTTTTTACAGAAGCTGCTGGGAGGCTGTGCCTAATGAGACTAGAAAACTAATTAGTCCCAGCTAAGTTTAATGAAAATCAGGAGGGTAAGATAGGAGTGCATTGCAACTCTATTGTTGTAGGTTAGATAATGTACAAAGAGCCTCATCAGCTTTCCGCCAGCCTAACTTCAATAGCAGATGTGCTGGAAGGAGAAGCTTGTGCTTTATCAGAGGCATCCAATGTGGCCTTTGAAATCTCTTTAATCCCTGCCACAAATTTGCACCAACCCTATGACGGTCTATGGGCAATCTTCCCACCCCTTATTTTTGCTTTCACATCCTGAATATCCTTCCTATACTGCATTGTGATTTTTCTCTTGCACCAGTACATCAGTGACAGTATCTGCAGCTGCCCTAGGACACATAATAATAATAATAATAATAATAATAATAATAATAATAATAATAATTTATTATTTATACCCCGCCCATCTGGCTGGGCCTCCCCAGCCACTCTGGCCGGCTTACATAAAAACCAAAAATACAGTAAAATATCACACGTTAAAAACTTCCCTGAACAGGGCTGCCTTAAGATGTCTTCTGAATGTCAGATAGTTGTTTATCGCTTTGACATCTGCTGGAAGGGCGTTCCACAGGGCGGGAGCCACTACCGAGAAGGCCCTCTGCCTGGTTCCCTGTAGCTTTGCTTCTCGCAATGAGGGAACCGCCAGAAGGCCCTCGGCGCTGGACCTCAGCGTCCGGGCTGAACGATGGGGGTGGAGATGCTCCTTCAGGTATACTGGACCGAGGCCGTTTAGGGCTTTAAAGGTCGGCACCAACACTTTGAATTGTGCTCGGAAACGTACTGGGAGCCAGTGTAGGTCTTTCAAGACCGGTGTTATATGGTCTCGGCGGCCGCTCCCAGTCACCAGTCTAGCTGCCGCATTCTGGATTAGTTGTAGTTTCCGAGTCACCTTCAAAGGTAGCCCCACATAGAGTGCATTGCAGTAGTCCAAGCGGGAGATAACCAGAGCATGCACCACTCTGGCGAGACAGTCCGCAGGCAGATAGGGTCTCAGCCTACGTACCAGATGGAGCTGGTAAACAGCTGCCCTGGACACAGATTTGACCTGTGCTTCCATGGACAGCTGTGAGTCCAAAATGACTCCCAGGCTGCGCACCTGGTCCTTCAGGGGCACAGTTACCCCATTCAGGACCAGGGAATCCTCCACACCTGCCTGCCTCCTGTCCCCCAAAAACAGTACTTCTGTCTTGTCAGGATTCAACCTCAATCTGTTAGCCGCCATCCATCCTCCAACCGCCTCCAGACACTCACACAGGACCTTCACCGCCCCCACTGGTTCTGATTTAAAAGAGAGGTAGAGCTGGGTATCATCCGCATACTGATGAACACCCAGCCCAAACCTCCTGATGATCTCTCCCAGCGGCTGCATGTAAATGTTGAAAAGCATGGGGGAGAGGACAGAACCCTGAGGCACCCCACAAGTGAGAGCCCAGGGGTCTGAACACTCATCCTCCACCACCACTTTCTGAACACGGCCCAGGAGGAAGGAGCGGAACCACTGTATGACAGTGCCCCCAGCTCCCAGCCCCTCAAGACGGTCCAGAAGGATGTCATGGTCGATGGTATCAAACGCCGCTGAGAGATCCAGCAGAACTAGGAAACAGCTCTCACCTTTGTCCTATCTCTGGAACTAGAAAGAGAAGTGTTTTTATTGCTTACAATTCCGGGAATTGTATTTTCCTGCCATGGCTCAACAATAAAATATGTGATCAGATTTGGTGCCCTGTGATCAAACTTTATTGGCTCTTCTTGGATGCACTATATTTATTTTGAAGGAAGATCCTGTTGGCTTATGTTGATCTTCCATTCTTCACCTCAACTTAACAAAAGAAAAATCAAAATTCTTTTACTGAATTTTGAATCAGAATTCAACTGTGGAAATAAATATGTGCACATGTATATTATATTATGCAATCCAGCTATGGAACCAAAGTTATCTGGTTAAGAGGACAGCTGGAGTGAACTTTAAAGGTCCCGCTACACACTTGAAATAATATATTCGCAACGTCAGAACTGCTCCTTAGCTCTTCTGATTTTCCCCATTTGTAATCCCACTCCTAACTCACTAGGCTTGTATAGGCAGAATAAGTCACTAACGCCCTTGAAAAGATGTGTTTAGAGGAGAGATTAGTGGCATCCCTTCATCTGTGCACTGTGAGCTATATACTAGCCTTAAATAATAAAAAAATGACACATTGTCAAATATTTAGCAATAAGACACCCAGTCACTGAATTAAGGTTTTCATGGAATAACTGTGGTTCCCAAATACAAGTGCTGGGGGAACCAATCTTATTGTATGCCCCCCACTAAATGGACTTTTGGAAGCAAAACTGACATTGCTTGCCAGAATCACAAGTATGCAAAGAAAGCCCTGAGCAATAAAACCTCTTTCCCAGAGAATTTTTTTTTATTAAAAGTAGGTTCAGGGAAAAGCTCCAGCCCAATTTTTAAGCTGTCTCGTCAATTTTGCACAGTTGGAAAAGGAAGGAAATCATACTATCCCACCTGCCAAAATAAGCTGACACTCATAACACTAGTTGGAATTCTCTTGTCCTTTGTTCCTGAATCCTTTGCCTCCTCCCCCCGAAAGGAAGCCATTGTCAAGGAAGGATGATCACTAGCTAGGCTAAAAGAAAGTCAGTTAACTTTTAGATCTGGTACCCAGCAAAATATATGTGCAGAAAAGATAATACGGTCTAAGGAAAGAGTGGGTGAGAGGTATAAGCAAGCATGACTCAATAGAAACCACACTTATGATACCAGTATCCTCTTGCCCTTTGTTTGAACCCACCTCTCTCACCCACAAACAGATCCCATAGACCTTTCTCCACATTTCTTTATTTTTCAGCTGCATAGGCAGCACATATTTAAAGCACAATACTTCCCCCAGAGAATCCTGGGAACAATAGCTTGTCAAGGGTACTGAGAACTGTAGCTTTGTGGGTCCCAGAACAGCTTCTGAGTCATGTGGCCAGCATGACTAAGCCGCTTCTGGTGAACCAAAGCAGCACACGGAAATGCCGTTTACCTTCTCGCCGGAGTGGTACCTATTTATCTACTTGCACTTTGATGTGCTTTTGAACTGCTAGGTTGGCAGGAGCAGGGACCGAGCAACGGGAGCTCACCCTGTCTCGGGGATTCGAACCGCCAACCTTCTGATTGGCAAGTCCTAGGCTCTGTGGTTTAACCCACAGCGCCACCCGTGTCCCTTTATTTCACACACTGTTGCAGGAAAGGTGGAAGACAACAAGTGGGGAAACCTCTTTCAACATATCTAGATTTCCTGTTCAAAATCTCTCCCCTAACCCTGCCTGGTGAATAAGAACACCCTACTATATGCTAATAAAAAAAAGTAAAAGAATGGAAAAATATACAATGTCCAGACACTCCCATGATTGCTATGGAAGGCAGCCAGTTCCTAGCAGCTGTGTGCAAAGACTGTCTAGGCTGTAGGGATCAGAAGGGAGTGACACAGACACCCTGTCCCCCACATCCTAGCCACCAGGATGTGCCTAGGGTTGTCTCTTTATGACGCAGTAGCCTAAAGTAGGAAGGCAGGAGGAAGATGAAGGGAATGGAGCAGGGAGAGCAGTTTTATGGCTTGTATTCATCCGCATGCCTTAAAAGAACCCCCATAGCATGACACCGTCTGCTACCCAAAGCCATGGAAATGCCTTTGAGTTAATATCCTGCATATGTGAAGGGCAGCAAGTGGATAGCATGCATCATTAGAGAAGAGGAGGAAATAATGGTGCTTTAAAAAAAAAAGAACTTTTAAGTGGTTGTTAAATTGTCTCCATAGCCTAAAGCTGGAGACAGCTAATGCTCACTCCTACACTTTCTGCTGGGAGGATGTGTATTTAATTTCTGGATTTTATTAAAACACTTGTTTTGAGTGGGCCATGAGCTGAGTACATGGATAACTACTGATAATATCTTAACATGAAACCTTAGCTTGACTGTTCCTGCCTCTCTAGCCACCATCCTGATCTGAGTTGTGCTGCCTCTCCCTGCCCAAATGAGTAGTGCAGAGAGTCAAAATACCTCTTTAGCCACAGCAATTGTCACTGTGGAACAGTAATAAACCTTGATACATGCATGGATAACACACAGACACACATACTTCTTTCAAATCATGTTCCTCATATTCCTAGCAATTTTTTGAAGTCTGCCCCCTTGTGTGCTTCTGATAAGAAAACAGAATATGCATCAAAACCTGTGTTTAGACGCCTCAGTGATTATACTGCTCAAGGAGAGCAGTAGAGATGAAGATTAAATTTGATTTAAACTGTTGTGCAGAGGGGAAAGAACTGCTGCCTTATTCACTCATGCAGCATTTACCACCAATATGCTGCATATGAGCATTCAGATGCTTCTTTCAAAAAGGATTTAAGAACAAACTTTTGGAAATCATGCAAAATTAATGACTGACAGTAGGCAGCACATGTTGCCTCTTTTCATACATTGTGATCAGCTGCTGGCTTCGTGTTGTAGTTTGTAGTCCAATACTAAACAGTTTCCAAGATCAGTTGCAACAGGAAACTGTGGTTTGCCAAGTGCAATAAGTTTTCTCTTGTATTGCATAAGAGGAGTGTGTGAGGAGGGGTGCAATGGCACGAGACCTTGTGGGGTTAATCTTTTCCTTCCCAACTTATTCCCAGTGAAATTCGCCTCCCCCAAAGCTGATAATACTGCAATAATCACCTCATCATGTATACATTAACCTGGACTCTGCAATCGTAATAGAATCATAAAACTGTAGAGCTGGAAGGGACCACAAGGGTCATCTAGTCCAACCCCCTGAAATGCAGGAATCTTTGGCACAATTTAGGGCTCAAACCCACGGCCCTGAGATTAAGAGTCTCATGCTCTACCAGCTGAGCTATCCCAGGATAATAATAGCCACCTTTCTTTTGATTAAATGTGTCTGGGGGCGGGGTTATTGGTTTGTTTTGTTCTTATTCTTGTTTTTATTATGTATTTTCTGGTTTGATTTTGTATTTTTATGCTGTGAACTGCCCTGATATCTTCGAATGAAGGATGGTATAAAAATTTAATAAGTAATAATAAATAAATAATAGTAGTACCTCCAGGAAGAAAATTCAAATGGTACCAGTGAAACCATCCTCTCAGAAACTAATAGCAGCGTCAAGGGGTAGGGAGTGAGACTACAGTGGGGAGAAAAGGAAAGTTCTGTTCCTGCTCATCCTGCACCTGCTAATGTAATTTCCAATGAACTATTTTAAATACTAAGTGAAAAGTTTAGTGTATTGTGGCCCTGAAAAGTTGCTGAATCTAGGTTGTTCCCTTTTCCAAATCCGAACTCCTTGTTTACTTCTACTAAGCCCTTTTCCTCACCCCTTTGGATTGTTCACAACTTGGTTCATCTCTGTATGCCAGAGATAACAATTCTAAGGGGGCTTTCAAAGGGAGGCTTAATATTGCAAATGGATTGTTTGTGTATTGCGAATGGCTTTTTGGCAACAGAGTGTTGTTGTTTTAAAATACTGGGTTTTTTATGGATAGGGCAAATCTGGATTAAATTGGGGGAGGGAAGATATACAAGTTGCCATTTTGCTGCCAATGTTGTGAAAAACCTGCATGCATTAGGATCACAGATTCCACAATAACTACCCTTCTATAAGTACACTTATTTACTTGGTCGCTTATTCCAAGATTTTCTCCCCTTTCTTCAGGCTCTCATTTGCAGATTGAACATGTAAACAAATCAAAACATCGAAGGAAATTTCATGCACTTTCCAAATGCCTTTTCCCAAAGCTGAAGATTGCTTTTCCTTGTCAACGTCATGTGTTTCCCTGGGGACAGCTGGCCTCCCAAACCACAACAACTTTATAAACTGAAGCTTTTAAGCACTTAAAGGCTTCAATGCATGCAGCCAGCCAACTTGATCTCCTAGGTTAGCTGGCTCAGCAAGGCTAAGCTTTACGCTCTCAAGTTATTAAGTACTTATAAGGGCTGCAGAGTTTTCATATGGAGAGCTTACCAAGCAATCTTATGGCTAACCAATTCATGGCTTGTAAGGAGCTTTAGTTCTAAGAACAACAGGCAGTTTTCTGGATATCTCATGCTTCATTTGTGAAACAATCTGCAAGGGACGGTTGTAAAATTCTGAGCAAGTGGGACTCATCAAAATACATTTGCACAAGGTCACAGAAGGGTTTGGAAGTGCATAAAATTTCACTTTCTAACCATCTACACATTGGGGTATTGCACCAACATCCTTTCCGTGACAGTCTGTGCCTCTATAAGGAATCGCGCTCCAGTATGTTTTAGCCATACAGTCTTCACAATTGGATTTCCATTATCAAAGTGAGAGATCTGGCAATCCCAAGGCTATCTAATGTCTGCAGTACAAAATTGTACATGGCTCTAATCCCATCTTCTCTCCCCATTTGCTGTCCTATAAGCAACTCAAAATAAATGCCTCTTGCGCCTTCTAGTACGGAACCTACTTTTGCAATTCTCAGACTTAAATGACTCTGATAGACCCCAATCCAACAACTAGTTCAGTATGATCCCAACATGCCTACAAATGTCCCAAACTGCAAATCCATTTGTCCTGCCCATGACAGTTGCTTAGGCTTCCTGCATTTCTTCCTGCTCTGATAGGATGAGGGATAGGAAAATATGTCCTTCACACTCGCAGAAGAGGTGGGTTACTATCAGTCTAGCATGTTCTACTTTTTACTGTATGGACCAGCAGATGCCTAATGCAGCTGCCACCCTTCTCCAAATGGCAGGGCTTGCTTTGCTGGGAGGCAATATGAAGGAAAGAAGGACTGGCATGCAAATGAGCAGTAGTGAGCAGGTGATGGTCTGTTATGGGGAGAGTCCACTGGAAGAATCTTGCCCATGTGCCACACCACACACCCCACTCCATCTGAACCTGGAATCCATGCTGATTAGGATTTTTTATCAGTTAATGCACAACTAGCCCACATTAACTGTTAATACTCCATGCTGAAAGAGCCTGAATTCTTGTTTAAGAATGTAAGTGGTTCCTGTATAAGATCAAACTCCACCTAATTCAGTATTCTTTGCAAGCATCCCAGCAACCACCAAGCA
Source organism: Podarcis cretensis (assembly GCF_951804945.1). NCBI lineage: Eukaryota > Metazoa > Chordata > Lepidosauria > Squamata > Lacertidae > Podarcis > Podarcis cretensis. Next base: position 29,844,107 of record NC_137178.1, read on the forward strand.
TTAGCTGGCCCACTATAAAGTGGCCACGGGTTTATTGGTAGACCAAATTATGACATCAACTGTGGGTCCCTTAAACCAGAAAAGTTGAGGTGTATGGACTAATAATTATCTTGCTGGGCCTTTGAACTTATTTGGTGTGAAGACAGAATGGTGGCAGTGTTAGGGTAGCAAACTCTTAGCTAGATTTGACATCAGCCACTGTCCTCTCTACTGGCTGTAGGAAAAGGCCCACAGTGGCTACACTGAGCTCCTTAGAGACCATATATTAGATGCACCATTTGCTCAACTGTCAACCAAGTTATGAATGGAGGACTGCAATTCCAATGTCCTTCATTTTTCTTAGGTGTTCAGTAAGGGATTTATATAATTCTTTAAGGCATGTTAGGTGTTTTAAAGTAGCTTGGCAATACCAAAAGCTGTACACAAATGCATTATATTTAGAATTCACAGCCTTGGCTGCATGCATGTATTGCAGTTGTACAAAAAAGAGCTGTATACAAATCACACACTGGGTACTTATGAAAGTTTACTACCGATGAGAGAGAGAGAGAGAGAGAGAGAGAGAGAGAGAGAGACCCCATTAAAAAGAAACTCTTAAAAAGTGTGTTCAGTACAGCTGTTGCCTTACCATTTGCCTTGTGCGGCACATCTGGCGGAAACCGGTCGGGAACATACCATTGATAGTCTGGCTGCGCAGAACAATAAAACATTATTACAGCAATATGGACTTCATAGACACTTCAAACAAAAGAATAGCAGCATGGTAAATATAATTATACTGTGAAGCCTTTCATTAGTCATACCAAAGTAATTTACCCTCAAAATCTCCTTCTTATTTTGATCAAATAATTTTTTTCCTGATTAAGTTCTTCAGCTGTTTTTTTCTTTTTATTGCTGTGTCTCTTGGATGGTGAGCACAATATTAAAGAGTTGTGTGAAACCTCCTAGAACCCACAAATCAAAACAAACTTTATTAACATTAACAAACCAGATTTCCGAGAGCCTCATGAACCTTGAAAAAGAGCAGGAGAAGACAGGGTGAGATGGAATGCACCTGATTCTATCATAAACAGTTAGGTCTCTAACTACAGTCAATGTCAGCTGTTAAGAGGCTAAGAGAAACCTGGTGTGCATCAACATGACAGGTGAACGTGTTCCAAAGGGAACTTGTTCGCAGTTTGCTAGGATTCTTTTAAAACCCTGGTGACCTCACCAAACAGAATTCTAATCTCCCACTCTAGTGGCAGCAGGTCAGCATTTGAACTTTAAAATGATTTTTTTTGGGGGAGGAAATATTATTATAAGAAAAAAAATAGCTTTTTTACAAAAACTTGCAACATTTCAATCAAATTATTATAGATTTTGACAGTCAGCTCCTAATAACAAAACTGGAATAATTTTCGTAAGGCAGATTTTCAAAATTAAAAATAAGAATAATACACCATGCCACTTGAAATGTAACCTTAGTGCTCTAGTAGTTCAAGGGTTGGGGACCTGCAGCCCTCTAGATGCTGCTGAATAAATTACTATCATCCCAGTGGCCATGCTGACTAGGGCTGATGGCCTGTAGGTAGAGGGCTGTATAGAAGTTCAATACATTTTTATTTATTTTTAAAATGAGAGTTGGTGGTCCCACAATATCTGGAGGGCCACAGGTTCCCTACTCCTGCTATACTGGACGTCTGAAAAAAGAATGGAAAACTGATGTTATTGGGATTATACTTTTAATATATTTGATCTGTTTAGAGAAGAAAGTCATTAATGCAGTTGATCCTTCCACTACACTTCCTTATCCAAATCATTTAATCCAAATTGTAAATCACCCTGCTCTTCTCTAGTTCACAGGCCAGGGAAACCCTATGTTGATGCTTATGTCTCCAAAGTTTGATGCAGGACTTGATGCATTTCACACACAAAGTTTCTCCTATGCAGAAAACTTATTTTGAGTTGGGGTAGGCAGAATGTTCCTGGTTGCTTAACCATGGTTAGGCAGTCAAGAACAGGCCACAAAAGGCCTACCTCTCTCTCTTATGGAACACCAGTTTCCCCTTAGGTTCTAACTATTGTAAACTATTAAAAAGTAGAGACATCACCTTGCCAACAAAGGTCTGTATAGTAAAAGCTATGGTTTTCCCAGTAGTGATGTATGGAAGTGAGAGCTGGACCATAAAGAAGGCTGATCGTCGAAGAATTGATGCTTTTGAATTATGGTGCTGGAGGAGACTCTTGAGAGTCCCATGGACTGCAAGAAGATCAAACCTCTCCATTCTGAAGGAAATCAGCCCTGAGTTCTCACTGGAAGGACAGATCATGAAGCTGAGGCTCCAATACTTTGGCCACCTCAGGAGAAGAGAAGACTCCCTGGAAAAGACCCTGATGCTGGGAAAGATGGAGGGCACAAGGAGAAGGGGACGACAGAGGACGAGATGGTTGGACAGTGTTCTCGAAGCTACAAACATGAGTCTGACCAAACTGCGGGAGGCAGTGGAAGACAGAAGTGCCTGGCGTCCTCTGGTCCATGGGGTCACGAAGAGTCGGACACGACTAAACAACAACAACAACATTGTAAACTATTATACCTGCAGTGGTGTTATTTTTGTGGTTATAGAAGGCGAGGGCTCCAGAACATGAAACAATGGTTTAAATATGGTTTCGGTTCCTGGATGGAGAAGTAACCACAATTAGGTAACACTGCTGCAGATATAATGGTTAATATAACTGGGCTGTTTAAGTAATAGTTAAGTGATTGGGAATTTTATGACCTGGTTCAAATGCAATGCTAAAGCATAGCATAGTATTAGTGCACAAGCCTTCTCCCCATTTCTCCAGCACACTCACAATGGGAAGATCAGAAGCATCACCTTCCATGTTAAAATACCTGCAGGTTGTCATTTCATCTGGGAACTGGGCAGGAATCACAGTTAATTCTAACTATGGATATCTAAACAAGCCAGAAACCAAGGTTTGATATATCTTTGGACAAGCCATAATTTAAACAAATCACAGCTTTTCCCAGAACGAATGCTCCATAAACAGGTTGTCTGGAGGAGACCTTATTGAGATGTTTTACAAGGAGAAAAGATGGAGTCAAATCCAACCATGCTTTTTGGATGTTTGCACTGGCATGGAGAAGTGGCCACACCTACATGGCGAACCACTGAATTCCAGCAGCTTGCTATCAAATAAACCATGTTACACAAGCACCTTAAACTTAATTTTAAAAAGCGTATCATATAACAGAGCCGGGCTAGATGGCCCAATGGTCTAACTTAGTTTGTATTATAAATTATATTAAATATCTTATCTCTTAACTTTTTATTTTAAGCCTCTACACAAAGACATCAGGGCATGGATGGGATAAATATTCAGTGAAACATGCAAAACACTCCCTAGTAAAATAAGCCATACTCAACTACAAACATATGATGTATTCTCAGAGACCCAAACAACAACGTGTGAACACTACTGCAAGGCAGTTAACATAATTTTCACAATTATGATCTTGAAAGTATTCCAAAGGATAAAGAGACATGATTCACAATCAGACTAAACAAAAGATTTCTCGGATGATTGAAAAGTAAACAGTAAATGTGAGTTAGGGGGGGGAAGGAGTAGAAAGTCAAAATATAACAAAGTATCTGTACTATATTCCATACGCTGAGCCTACACACTCACTCAATTCTAACACCTTTCACATTTGATGACAAATAGCTTGGGAATTATTATTTTTTTAAAAAAACCAAACCTGCTGGAGCCAGCTACACTTATATAAGAAAACAATCACAAAAGAACTTGGGAATAGATTTCAAAACAACCAATCGGCAAAGGACTCCACCCTTCCAGCAGTCTTCTAAAGGAAGGCAAAATTTATAAACCCCCAGGATGCATTGCACAGCTAGAAACCCAGATGGTGAAAGCTCTAGGACAGCGGCCAAAATTAATTGGGCCTCAGTTTTAAACTTTAGTGAGAAACTCCTTCCCCCCACAAGCTCATATAAGAGAAGAGAAACAGAAGGAAAAATACTTAAACAAAAGCTCTGCTTATCTATGGCTCTTTCCTTGTTTTATCTAAGCTTAAGTATGGGTGGTCCTTGGCAGGTTCCATTCACTTCCATGGTGGCTTATGCAAGAGATTGTCCTGGAGAAATAAGATAATGGCAACTCCATCCATGTTGCGTTCTTCACCATAATGTGAAGGAATGCAATTGTGGCAACCCGCTTGAACAACCATTATTCCCCTAGCAGGAGCCTCAATCTCACCACAGTGTAGCAGTCAAATCTAATGTGTGTCTTGCCCGTGCACAAGATGGTGTACAACTGCTAGAGTTATTATACACGGTGACAGCTTGTGTGAGTTACAATGCTACTTTTGCTAACATTACTTTAGGTACTAGCCTATAAAAATAATTAAAACTATTTTATCAGTTTATAAACAGCAAAACCCAGTTATCAGTCCAAGATAAAATTCAGAGCCCATTTGAAGACCTCAATTGATGGGGTCTCAGTTAGGGTAGAATTCCACAAACTGATGTGGGGTAAACCCTATAGCTCTCACACAAAATCAGGTCCTCAGGGGCTGAATTCAAAGGACAGGCAGGTTTGTATAGATGAAGATGATCCTTCAACCAGTGTGGCCCCAACTCATTAATGGTTTTAAAGATTATTACTTGGATTTGGGCCCTGAAGCATACCAATAATGCAGTAAAATATATTTTGTTCTGGACAGAGAGAGAAAATAGAGGGTGTAAAAAAAAATACTCTGCAGGAGATGTGAGCTATTTGAAAGAGGTTGGGAATATGTACATTATGAGTTACAAAAACAATCATTTGAGAAAAATTGAAAGAGAAAAATCAAAATGACTAGGCAAGAAAGAGAGGCGAGTGTTTACATTTCACAATGCACACATTATTCTACTCCTGCAGAATCCTTGCATTTGTAATTGTACAATGTTGGTTTCCACTTTGTGAAACGAAGGCTGGTAGAAGTATTACTTACTGGGCGCTGCTGCTTTCTGTGAATGCTGCACGAAGCTAATTTTATTTGAGGTTCAGGGTAAGGGTGAAGTAACCCACAGTTCCTGCAACTAAAACATGCAGGAACAAACATCTGATGTGGGAAGCCATGTTTTTCTGTAAGTGCTTGGAGGTCTCTTGCCTATTCAAAAATTGAAATAATGAATAAATAAAATAAAATAAACACTTCCCAATTAAAGTAGTAACATCTTAGTATTTCCTGTACTCCTGGTTTGATACTGCAATGTACAACTGGTAGCTGGTGCCTTTCTATTCAGGTAGTTGCATCCTTAGTTCTAAGAAAACAACACAAGACTGATAACAAGTTTGCCAGTAGTGGGACTACACCTTGCTGCACTATGAAACATTAAAATTCAGCACAAGAAAAGGCAAAAATTATCTAACCTGGATGCATTAGACACACAAAAACCTATTTGCAAAAATTTGCCTAATCAACACAATCTGTTTTGGATGGTCATAGAGAGGGATAAGGCTATTCCCTGGACTACTGGAAATTGTATGGAGTCTATCTTTAGCTTAGAGATTTCACCATATATTGTCCACTTAACATGCAACTCTGTCAAAGCAGCCAAAATAGCTGGAACCTTTAAGCTTCAGCAAAAAATTAGCTTCAACTTAGGACCATATTTTGCACTTTGCCTGTATTTGCACAAAATCATGGCATGCACTGAGCCCTATAGACAAATTCTTTGCTCATCACATTAGCAAAATTAGTTCGGCTGGATTGCAACTGTCTGTCATTTGAGCCTCCTAGAAAAAAAAATATCTGAAGTACAACACACACCTGTTGCTTTACTTGCTTCTCAAGTAGTTCCCTTTCTTCCTGGCAGTCTTTAACCTGTGTAGGGGAAATTAATTTCATACTGAAAAAGTGCCTGCATGCATGCATAGAAGTATGTTATCAAAAAGCAATTGTTGAAATCAAGAACTCTCATGCCCCCTTGTGGAAGCTTCGTGAGCTAAGTTAACAGGTTCATCAGGCGACAATTGTTTTATGCTCCAAAGTCAAAGGTGAGGGAAACAGTGAGGGAAATTGTTTTGGGTCATGTCAACAGAACGTCTCTTGCTTGTTAAAGCCAAAGCCCTCATTCATGAGAAGGCATGGGGGGCAGGCACAAATTATGCCAGCCATTGCCAGCAGCTGGACTTGTTGTGGACAACATATTTATTCTTACAGTCCGGTCTGAATTCACTTGATGAAGAGTAGGCTAAAAATTTTTTTTTGGGGGGAGGGAATCTAAACCTAAAGGGCAGTTAAATCATAGTGCAAGTTGCCCTGGAATGCCATGGGTCTCCTTTACAAATAGTTCTAGGAAATAGTTGCACAAGCATTGGTTGGGTATCCTGTTTTAGTTCACAGAATTGGCCAATAACATTTATTGTTCGCTCTGTGGTCCCATATTAAGCTTCCTTGCATCACTGCAACCCATTTCACTTTCCACTCCCTCTTCATTTGAGACACCTGACAGGTGAGGAATTACATTTTGATCTTTCCTTTCCAATTCCTGCAAGAAAAGTTGACCAGAAGAGCCCCAAACATACCTGATAACTGCATTTACTTATACAACAGTTAAGCATGTCAAATCACACCATACAATCTCTACAACGATAATATAATGTTCTGATTTTATAGGAAGGCACCATGGCTGCAGAAGGATAAAATGCTTAATGAGCAAGGATGCAAGATGGAGGTAGAAAATAACAGAGTAAAACCACAAGGCGACATCGACTTAGTCGATTGGCACAAGCACACTTTTGATTTATTTAACCAAATTTACATACCACTTGATTTCTAGAAAACCCTTAAGCTGTTTATAAAAATAAAAATAAAATAAAAATATTGATTAATAATATATATTTAAAAACAGGTATTTAAAAATATTCAAAAGATGGTGAAAATCAACAGAGACAAATCATATGCAACTTCTGCATGTCTTGGTAGGCTTGTCATTGAAATTCTACTCAATATTGATCCAGCGTAGATTCCAAGGTATAGTTAGCAGAGTAAAAACATAAACATGTTGCAGGATTCCCAAAAATATACCAGAGGCTATTGTATTTCATCCAGCAGAGCTTTACTGCTACTGAAAGCAAATGAACATAATGGTCACAAATCCAATATATTCTGGATTGGCACTGTCTATAAGAAATCCAGTTGCAGCAGACTTAACTTAAACTTACAATAACTTTTAATAAGACTAAACCTTAACACTATACATACCGTACTATGTACAGAACTCCACACCATAAGGAAAGAGAGGCAGAAAGACAAAGTGAAACCCAGGCTCCTTCTGGCCCTACTTTTATAGTCAGCATGACCATGACAGAAAGATAATAAAGCCAGTTTAAGCCAGCTTTTCTGAAGGTATAACCTAAACATCATAAACCTGCTGCTTGTCTCTTTCACACAGAGAAGCTTCCAGAACCCTCTTGAATCAAGTAGAATAGGAAAGATCTCTACACATCACATCAATACTTTCTGCACACAGAAATGCAAACTGACAACGTTTCCCTAAACAAAAATGTTTTAAGAAGGCACCAAAAAGAATACTGTGAAGGTGCCCATCTTATGCCAAAAACAGGGAGTTCCAAACGGTATGGTGATGCCACATTAAAGGTATTTTGTGGCACTTGTAACAGTGACAGTTATGCAGACTGAAGTAGTTGAGCAGGCGCCTATGGGTAAGGTGATCCTGCAAGTAAGCTGGTCCCCAGCTGTCAAGGGCTTTATATACTAATAGTAACACCTTGAACTTGGCCCAGTAGCCAATGGGCAACCAGTGCTGATCTCTGAGCAGAGGTGTAATATGCAGACTGGGTCTCACTCCTGCCAGCAGCTGTGCTGCAGCATTCGGCACTAACTTCCAGAGCAAGTACAAGGGAAGCCCCACATAAAATATGTTGCAGTAATCCTGTTTTGTCAACAATGCCTGGACCGATGTGGTCAAGCTCTCCTGGTCCAGGCAGTTGTATAAGTTGTATAAGTCAGAGCTGGTAAAGGGCACTTCTAGCCTCTGATGCTACTTGGCCCTCCAGTGACAGAGCTGGATCCAGAAACACACCCAACCTTCATACCTGCTCCTTCAAGAGGAGTGCAATCCTGTCGGGCGCAGGCAATTGACTGATTTCTTGGGCACAGAGACCACTCATCCACAGTGCCCCCATCTTGCCAGGATTCAAATTCAGCTTATCATGTTTCCTCGCTAGCACTTCAAGGATACAAGGGACTAACCTAATGAGATCCTAGCAGAACAAGGATTTGAACTTAGTCTTCCAAAATATATTCATGGGTTGACTGTCACTTATAGCTCTTTAGATGCAGGTGATTAGCGGAGCAATCCTATGTGATATTTATATAGTAAATTGCTTCAGGATACCTTGTGGGACTCGGGTGGCACTGCGGATTAAACCACAGAGCCTAGGGCTTGCCAATCAGAAGGTTGGAAGTTCAAATCCCCGCAACGGGTTGAGCTCCCATTGCTCGGTCCCTGGTCCTGCCAACCTAGCAGTTCGAAAGCACATCAAAGTGCAAGTAGATAAATAGGTCCAGTGGGAAGGTAAACAGCATTTCCGTGCACTGCTCTGGTTTGCCAGAAGCGGCTTAGTCATGCTGGCCACATGACCTGGAAGCTGTATGCTGGCTCCCTCGGCCAATAAAACGAGATGAATGCCGCAACCCCAGAGTCGTCCGTGACTGGACCTAATGGTCAGGGGTCCCTTTACTCTGTTTACTCTGTTGTATGCAAATAGAGCTTAGGCAAGCATGTATAAGATGCAGCCTTAGTTGCGCAAATCATACAGAATAGCCAGAAAATGTTATTCTGCTTAATTCCCTTGAAACTATCTGGGATCAGAAACAAGAGATCAAAAAACAACTTTGGTGCTTGTTACAAAATATTTCATGAGGCACTGCATTTTTCACAAGTCACTCCATTTAGTTAGTGTGTGTGTGTTTGTGTGTGTTCAGGGTGTGGGTTTCAAATTATTCCTCATTTCATCACCAACATTACTCCAGAATGATTTCATCCCAGATGGTGACCTCATATAAAATCTGTGTCAATTAACGGAAGCCAGAATAGAACGGAAGCCAGAATTGGGTTGAATGGAAAGCGAGAAAATAAGGAGGAAATGCACATGTTTTGGCAATCATACATTTGTTTTTATTCATACCTGCGAATTTAGGGTGTCCAACTGAAACTGTATTCTCTCATTAATTCTCAGCAGTGCTTCTTTTTCTTCGTTAAGTCTCTCTCTATCAGATCTTTCCTTTTTAAAGTCTTCTTCATATATCTGAACCTACAAATGAGGATAATGTAATATATATTCAGTAGAGGTAATGCCCCAAATCTGAATTTTATAAAAGGTACAAAATAGGTAAGTCTATCCATTTACATGAAAAATGCTTTAAAAGGAAATGTCATGGTGGGTTCTGACATTTTAGTAATTAAAAAAAGTTATTTGTTCTCACAAACCTTCCCCTCTAATTTATTTATTGAATTTATATACCGCCCTATACCCAGAGATCTCACAGAATTTTACATGATTTTTATATTCGGTGTGGATATAAGAATTAATATTCAAAGAATCCATAATCACATAATTAATAACAATTAACAATCACAGAAAGATTATAGGGATTTCTGGCTTCAGTTTGGTATTTTCCTATAAATTCCCTCTACTTACACAGGCTTTTAGTTCCATCCATCAAACAAAATTAAATGGCAATATACAGAGCAATCATGTACTTTTACTCATAAGTAAGTCTCAGTGTGTTCAATGGAGCTTACTCCCAGGTAAACATGCATGCAACTACAGGCTAATTCTCAGCTCTGGAGAGAGAGAAAAAGCTACTTTCCAGGACAAAGGGTTTTGGCAACTTCAAGCAGGCATGATTAGAAAATGTTTAGCAATTCAAATGACTATATTCCATTGATAAGTAATTAGTGTAAAATTTCAACTCATCTGGTACAATTTGAATTCCAGTTACAGATAGGTAGCCGTGTTGGTCTGCCATAGTCAAAACAAAAAATTCCTTCCAGTAGCACCTTAAAGACCAACTAAGTTAGTTCTAGGTATGAGCTTTCGTGTGCATGCACACTTCTTCAGATACACTGAAACAGAAGTCACTAGACCCTTCTATATAGTGAGAAGGTGGGGAGGGGTATTCCATTTATGTCAACAGTAAATCACCCTTTAATTTTAGTATTTCAACACTACACTCACTGTCTCATATATCAAGAGTCAGAAAGGCTTTGATTTTTTTTAAAAAGGAGAAACACAACACATCTTTAAATAACTCTGGATGGAACAAGAACAACAGCACATTGGAGAATGAGATTCTGTTAAAAAAACTATCCAAATATTTTACAAAATGTATGCTTATAAGAGAGACAACTGTGGCTTGACACAATTGCTGGCAATTTATCAGATTACACACTCACTTTCTATATATACACTGTGTTAAGCTTCACCACCTTAGGTGGCAATCTCTGAGACAGTCCAAGGCAGAGGTGGGCAAAAGATAGATTGGAACTAGATTGTTTTATCTTTGGGTCATTTGCAGAAGATTGACAAGGGTTTCCAACACCTAATTATTTAACAAGAAATTTACTTTTCACACTCAAATAAGGCTGCTGAAATGAAGAAAGCTAACCAGATGTGGATTTGTTTGTTAAAGGAGTGTGGGTTCAGCTCATTTCTGGTACTGAAAACAAAGTCCTATGCTTAGACTTCACTAGGAGTCACCCTGTTCTTTTATTCTGTCTGTTGCACCTTTCTGACATAGCTATTGCTGAAGTTCCAGTAAAAACAGAAAGCAGATTCAACAAGTCTGAAGACAGCCATGCCTGGCCCAGCACCCTCCCTACTCCTCCCTCAAAAAACTTTCTTAGAGCAGCTGCTCTGTTTGTGCCAAGAACTGGTGGCAGAGAAGAATACAGGGGGGGGGGAGTAGACTGTATGCCAAGACCCTTCAAGTGTTAAAATAGAAGCCAAGGCTACTTTCCTGGTGAGGTGATCGCCTGGGAGATGGGCCATTAAGGGGAACAAAGGAAGTGGATCTGTGTGAGATGGTAAATGGATAGTTAGAAGGACAGAGTTGAGAGCAGAGTTTGGAGAGGTGTGAACTAGAAGCAAAGCAACAAACGAGAGAGAGAGAGAGAGAGAGAGAGAGAGAGAGAGAGAGAGAGAGAGCGCACAATGTTTCATTTCTGTTTGAATCCAAGGGAGAAACGGGTGCTAATACTATGAATCTCTCCATCATAAACTCAGGTTGTATATGTGTAAATGAATCATATATCCTAAAGATACGTTCTCCACTGTGCCTCATTCTGAAGGAAACACAAACCCTGGGAAAGCGCCCGGATCGCCTGGAATCTTACACTGCTCAGAGATAGGAATGGTGCTCAGAGACAGGTCTACTGCTTGCTTCCCTTCAGACTGTGGCTGAAAATGGGCTTCCTCACCCCTCCAAACTTGTGTTTCTTGTAAAGTGTTCCATTATGCAATGAAGGGTACTGTCTCCTTGTACTTGGAAGCAGAGGTTTTCAACTTTTTTTGAGGTTTTCAACTTGACCAACTACATTTTTTCTGTGAGAGGGCATCAGAGGAGGGAGGGAAAGAAAGAGGGACAGAGGCCAGTATTGCCCTGACCATCATTCAAGGCACCCCAGGGTACACTGGTTGAAAACCAATGGTTTAAAGGATTACAGGGGACTTGCCATTTCCGGCATTATTGGCAGGGCTGGGTGGGTGTTGGTGTTGGTTGACACAATTCCTCCTGTTATTTATTTAATGAAAGTTATATGCCACTTGATTGTAATAAAACTTCCAAACAGTTCACCAGAAATATTTAATACAATAGTTAAAACCAAGTAATTAAAAATTTTAAAAAATAAAAATAATAATTAAAATCATCAGTAAACCAAAAAGAGATTAAAAGATGACGATGTCTATGCATCTGGATAGGCTTGCATCAGTCATGATCTTTCCCCCCCATGAGTATGTACTTGTAAGGAGCAAATCACTGACAGCTAGTGCATGAGTAAGTCAGGAAGACTTCAATTAAAAATCATTATGAACAACCACTTACTGGAAATGCTGATAAATGATAATGCACCAGTGTCTGTAGTCACTGGATTATCAACCCCATGAGTCATGCAGTCTATTCCCAGGGAATTCTACTTGATGTGCTCAGAATCCCAGAGTTTAGAAATACCACTTTCAGAACCTTATAGCCAAAGTTAGTCAGTTCTGAATTTCAACCACAAAACAGAGACAGTGCATCCCTTACAGAGCTACCATTCCCAGCACCCTTAGCAAAATACAATTCCCAGGATTCTTTGAGAGGGGAAATTTGTGCTGTGAATTGCTTTAAAAGTATAGTATTGATGTCACATAGGACTCCTTGGCACTGCTGATTCATGGTTCTTCCACATTAATTCTGGAAGCAGAATTAGAACTGTAGTTCCACACAAGACTGAATACTCCTGTATTCAGCAATCCTGCAATGTCTCTCCCCACAGCAGATGGAAAAGTATTCAGGCACTACTGATGTGTTAAAGGGAGATCAAAAACACGTTTATCCAAAAGCATTTGCTTTAACCATACCTACTCCCTAGAACAGTGTTCCTGCTCAGAAATAGAGATGCAATTGCAGTATCTGCTTTGTTTTAAAATCACCACCAACCTGGTATTTAAAAAGAGGTGAGGGTAACAGGAAAGACATTGTATAAATCACATTGGCAATAACTTCCCAAATTATTTGTAATAATTGAACGAAGAAATGACTACAGTGTGGAAGCAATTCAGGGCTGGCGAAGCCATAAAGCTAGGAGATAATCTGCTCTAGATGTTTAGTTGATACTGATCAGCCAGTGGGCATACGCTATCTGCTTTTTCACACAGCTGGCTTCCATCCTGGTTCTCTTTGGGAAAAAGTAGAGTCCTTTGTGTTTGGCTAAGCTTCCTCTATTTTTGAGTCTTGGGGAATGGTTGTGACCTCTCCTACCCTTTCCATAGGAACAGACACAATAAGGTAGGAGGAGGGGAGCTGGGGCTAGAAAACTGTCCATGGGCCCTGCTGTTGGTTCCCCTTATTATATCATCCCCACAACCCTTATTATAATTACTGCAAGCTTAAGACATGAAGGAGGCTTAGAAAACTAAAGGAGGTAGTGCAAAATGTTCTTATAACATGGAATTGGAACCTTCTGTCCTCCAGTATGCACTGTGAACTCCACAGCGTCTCAACGGATGCATAAAATGAAATGATACAAAAAAGAAAAAAAGACTCTAGATTTAAGTGCCCTCTGAAGTATAGGGGGAAGGGGGGGAGGGAATGATATCCTCTGTTTTATTGTGTGTACAATCCATTATTGAACAATCAAATTCAAGGCTTTACCCTTCCACATGTGGCATGCATTACATGAGAGTAAAATCTGGCTCAGCCCTTCAAACGTGACAGAAACAAGTATTTTAGTCCACGGGCCTTCCCATCCTACACATTTGTATTTCAGCAACTGACTCTAACAGTGTCCAGAATGACAGACTTAAAACCTAAGGTTAACTGGAAAGTAACATAATTTTAAACGGATGGGTTCCTGTCTAAAAGGAAACCAGGGGAGAGAGAGAGAGAGAGAGAGAGAGAGAGAGAGAGAGAGAGGGGTAGCAGCACATCTTTTCCTGAGGTTCTGCAACACTAATTAAATCAATCTTCCATTCCACAGATAATGGAGTTTATTTGAGCCACTTGGGGACACTTTATATGCTTTTAATTTATCTGTCCACTTAGAATATTGAACTAAAGAAAAGTCTTGCACTAAGAAGAACATGATTCATGAGCAACATATAGTCTCACAAAAATGGGGAAAGGGCACATGGCTTCTTCATTATCCACTCCCATTGGTGGCATTTGATAGGTGAGTTGAGTAGGAGTATTGCAACTAAAATAGCAGTATGAAAACAAAATGTAAATATAGATCAACCAGTTCGGGAGGATGTGTGAGCTGATCTAGCTGTTTATTATTGAAGTTTTCTAGTATAAATGGTAGTGCTACATCTGAAAACCAGACGTTATACTGAAAATGCCAACCTTCATTTATAATGGTTCTGAGCTCATCGTGGAATTCATGCACAGAATAAAATGTTCGTGTTAAAACCTAGGAGTTCTACCTTTAGAATTAAATGAATTACAATGCTGCTGCAATCCATTCATACCTGTTGCCTGAGAACTTCCATTTGCATTTTCATCTCTTCATGGCTGCAGTTCATATCCTGGGCATTTACAGGAGTCACATGCAAGGGGGCACTTTGATTTTTCAGGGCATCCTGAAGCGCCTGTAGCCAAAAAGGAAGAAAAGGGAAAAAAAGTACTTTACACATGGAGTTCACTACATAAAAATCATTGCTTTTTAAGCAGTACAATCTTCATTTGCCTTCCTAACTAACATATTTATAATCCCTAGTAAAGGTTTGGGAATCTGCGTCACAAGAGGAGTTCTCAAACTGGGGGGCAGCCCCCCATTCCTTGGAGGTGCAAAGACACCTGAAGAGAAAATGATATTACGGTCTTGAATAAATGGGCAGCTTCCACCATCCCCAACACACACAGCAAAGATATGTGTGCATCTGTGGGTTCAATCCCCGCCCCCAGTCCCATTATCCCAACCTAAAGGTGGTAGAATATTTAAGCACATTTATGCCACTTTAATAACTATGGCTTCCCCCAAAGAATTCTGTGGTGTGTAGTTTACTCCTCAGAGAGCTATATTTTCCAGGATTCTTTGGAGGGGAAATCATGTATGCTAGTTTTTTTAAGGGAGTCAAATACCTCATTTTCTAGCTTTTTAAAAATACTTAGTGTTAGATTAGTATTATTACCACAGTCCAAAGACTTTCACAAGGCTGCATTCAACTGCATATTAGAATTTCAGCACGTTCGCCTGCAGAGCCCTTTATTGTGGTTGGGCTGGTCATGGCAGTGGAGCCCACACAACAAGGGAGTCCTATGGTACAGTCCTATGCATGTTTACCTACATGCAAGTCCCACTATGTTCAATGGGACTTTCCTCCCAGTAACTGTGTTTGGGATTGCATCCTCCATTGAGAAGGGCAAATTCAAAAAGGTTGAGAAACACTTTCGCGAGAATTTCCCCTACTAAGCACACCCTTCTGTGCAATTTTGGCTAAAGATTAGGCTTTAAATATGAACTGAATTGAATTTCTCCTCATCCCTACTTAAGATTGCTCTGTATTTAGAGAAGCTTTTATTTGATTTTGAAACTGGTCATAGCAGAATGCCCTGAACCAAGAAAAATCAGCAATGTGAAGTACATACATCTGCCCCTGATATGCTGACTTTAACTGATAAATAGAACACTGTGTAATTCTTTATAGCAACTATAAAAGAAAATAACTCTCACATACATATGGCCAGCATATTATATCATTAAAATCACATTAGGCAACAGTACTATTTAGGCTGCAATCCCAACCCCACTGGTTAGGATTCTGCTCTAAGTTATCAGAAAACCAAACTCCTAGTCCTAGCTGGGCAGATGAAGCTCATCAACCTGGAAAGGTAGCCCATCTAGGAGGAGGAAAACTGATCTGAAACCTCCACTAACTTGCAGGTTATCTTCAGAAGAAGAAAAGACTGAGGAGTAAAAACCCTACACAAACCTGGAGTGGGTGGTGCTTGTACGCCTCCTCCCAACAATTCCTGCAGCTAAGCTGGTGCCAAACATATTGCTCTGTTTTCCTTTTGACCACATCAGTGAGGCCAAGGGCAGGGTCTTGTCATCTGGGCAGCCCAGGGCCTCCATACACACTGCCCAGCCTTTTGTGCCCTGGAGAGGTCGCTCCAGTGCTGCTAACACAGCAGTTTAACTTCACCCCTGGATATATACTCCATTGCCTCTTGAGACAGACAGATGCCGACGCAATGCAGTCCTAACTATCTAATTCCTCAAAATTAGAAGTAACTTGGAAACTGATAGCTTTAAATTAGGCATATTATTGTAACTAATCACAAATGAGAGGAGGAATGGAACTAAGGCAAAACAAAAAACCCCTTATATTCTAACAAACTCAAAGTGCATTTACATTTAAGAGTTCCTCTAATTGGTTCCAAATCATAACCTGACTTCAATATGTTTTGTTAACCATGCAATAAATGTGCACGAGATCTCATTTGGCTTTTCTTGTTACCATGTGGCTTACACCTGTGGAGATGACAATACATTTGCGTGCTGTATTCAAGGCTCTCTTATCCAAAGATGACCGTATGTCATCTTTTCTTCTTGATGAGGGTTGTTTCCCCCACTTCCAGATCTCTCTTTTGCCATATGTTAAGCCTCCTTGCCAAGGGACGTGGGTGGAGCTGTGGTCTAAACCACTGAGCCTAGGGCTTACCGATCAGAAGGTCAGCAGTTCTAATCCCCACGATGGGGTGAGCTCCTGCTGCTCGGTCCCTGCTCCTGTCAACCTAGCAGTTCGAAAGCAAGTCAAAGCGCAAGTAGATAAATAGGTACCGCTCCAGCAGGAAGGTAAACGGTGTTTCTGTGCACTGCTCTGGTTCGCCAGAAGCAGCTTAGTCATGCTGGCCTCATGACCCAGAAGCTGTCTGCGGACAAAACGCCAGCTCCCTCTGTCAGTAAAGCAAGATGAGCACCGCAACCCCAAAGTCGTCCGTAACTGGATCTAACAGTCAGGGGTCCCTTTACCATTTTAAGTCTCCTTGCCACTTGAAACATGTCATTCTTTCAGCACAATCCTGGACATCTATTTGGGAATCAGTGGACCAGGTAAGTGTGCACAGGATTGCACAGCAGGAAGCACATATAAACTTACCAGGAAGTACATATAAACAGACATGTAATGGATTGTGCTGTAAATGTATCAGTTGCCCTATGGATTCTTGTAGACATGTTTATATATCCAAATAAACATAATTTTATTCTAACACTGAGTAAGTTCCTATAGCAATTCTTTAGTCAGTCACTGTGATGTAGTGGTTAGGGTACTGAACCAGGAAATTGGAGACCAGGGCTTGAATTTCCACCCAACAATGAAGCTCACTGGGTGACCTTGGGCTGATGTGCTCTAGGCCTTCTTGTGAATATTAAATGGGAAGGAGGAAAACTATGTATGCCACCTTGAGCTCCTTGGAGTAAAGACAGGATATAAAAATTAATTAATTAATTAATTTTCCTGCCCTATCCAAGTACAGTGGTACCTCGGGTTACATACGCTTCAGGTTACATACGCTTCAGGTTACAGACTCTACTAACCCAGAAATAGTGCTTCAGGTTAAGAACTTTGCTTCAGGATGAGAACAGAAATCCTGTTCCGGCGGTGCGGCGGCAGCAGGAGGCCCCATTAGCTAAAGTGGTGCTTCAGGTTAAGAACAGTTTCAGGTTAAGAACAGACCTCTGGAATGAATTAAGTACTTAATCCGAGGTACCACGGTACTGTAAGCTGCAACAATGACAATGAGGGCACGGTATCTCCACCATACTGCTCCACCACACTGGTAGTTCCCAATTACTTCTCAATTCATGATATCATGAGAGTTTTGCATTCAAGTTAAAAGCTTGAAGTGATCATATCCATAGGTAAACATCTGGGTGGTGAGGAGGCATTTAAGATGTAAATGCTGAGGTGTTTTCTATAACTTTCCACTAGTGTGCAATGAAAAAACTAGTGTTGGCAGTTTTGCCACCCTCAGATTCTCACAGTTTATGTCATGACTCAAAAATATTGGGTTGTAAATAACAACAACATGCTTCCTGAAAGTCATTATTTATTTGCATGCTAGCCTATGCTAGCATTTCATTTTGTTTCTCCACCTGTAATTAATTGCAAGATTCAAGTGGACCAGAACTAACATTTTTATTTTAATGACAGTGTATTTTTCATGCCTGAAGTTTTGTGTTTTGTCGCTTAGCTTAAAGCTAGATAGAACTATTTTTCAGAGAAATGTGTTTCCTCAGGAAGTGTTTGTGGTTTACCAGGAGATAGGGTTAAAAGGAAATACCCTCATTGCTTTATGTAGCCTCTCTTGGTGGAAATATGCTTTATGCCTCTCCAGCAATGGCCTTCTGTCCTTCCTTTGCAACATTTTAGAAGCTGGCTATACACCTGGAGTATCCAGCCAGGGCTGGTTTGTGTGCAAAAGCTCGGTGTGGATCTGCATGTACAAACAGCTGCTACTTGTATGATTTTCCTTTCCCTGCTCCAAGAACTGGGGTGTGATGCATAGCCCCTGTTGAATACTTTAATTCTGCCTATCATAGTTTCAAGATGGGGGGAGATGGATTTATTATTCCTGCTTTCCCTTCCCCAAACAACTTATTCTTGCTGTTCTGAGTATCTAAGTAGGTTATGTGCACCTACTTCCAGCTGCTTAAGATGCAGAGATTTGGATCCGGGCCATATTCTCCAAATAATCAAGAGAGACATACATCATCCCATTTCTCTTGTACATGAGAGACAAAGCGAGGTAGAGACACAGGCAGGGGGAAACCACCATTTTGGCACACAGTCTCTTGAGTACAAGGCAAAAAAGTGCAGCTAAACTATAACATACATGGGGGACTTGCAACAAAATGTTGCAGCACTGAGTGTTCCTGTTCAATATTCCAGTCCATATTATTTATTCCCTCACCATGCCCTAGTTTTCTGTTTGTTTTCACCCTTTCAGCAGTCCTCCCACACTCCTCTTCCCTTTGGGCTTAAAAAAATTATCTGTATACTTCAAGTACTGTATACAGATAATCTGCCTCTTGTGTGAGCGCACCACCATTTGATTGCATAAGGACGGCAGTTCAGAGAACTGAGATGACGGTTAGTAGATATGATATGATATGATATAAAATACAAATCAGAATTTGTGGCATTCAGAAAGTAAACATAAAAAGTAGGAGCTGAGGGGATTTAGTTGCACTTTACCAAACAGCTACAATAGGCAGCAGTGTCTGGAAGGCCACAGATTCCCTACTTCTACTCTAAGATATTTACAGCATTTGTTGCACCCTGCAAAATCAGTTAGAACATAAAAAGATCAGCTGGATCAGCCTCTCTCAGGGGCTGAGAACACCTTGCAGCTCAGGGACCACATTCCGTTCCAGTGACTGCAAGCCAGCGGTGGTCAGGGCCAGAGCCAGAAGTGGATGGGAATGACTCCTACTTTCATCCAGTAGGCAACATTCCAGCCACACAGAAGCCACAGGTTTCTACAAACACAAACACACCTTACATCTCTCCATCTCTCATCAAGATGAGTACAATTCAAGGAAACAATCCAGCAAGGAATAAGGACGCGAGGAGAGTGTGGAGCATAGCCAGAGAGAAGTGTGGCTTGGGGAGAGGAGACATGATCTGGACAGTGTCCCAAGAGCCAGATATAGAGGGCTGGGGAGTTGCATTTTGGAGGTTCCCCATCTCCTCCAAACTTAAGTCCAGCATTCTGTCTCACAGAAGCTAACCAGATGTCCATGGGAACCCACAAGCAAATGCATTAGCACAACAGCTCTCTCCTGTTTGTGTTCCCCAACATTCACATCAATGCAAATGGTGTTTCCTCAGAGTAAACATGCAGTAATGTAGGTTGTTGTTATAATAGTCTTCACGTCACCTAGAGTGAAGGGGGGACAAACTACAAGCTCGGTTCAAACATGTTTCCCCCTACCAAAAAAAATCCCTCTTCCTGACCTGGTTTCTCCTTAAAAATCTCATACACAAATGCACAGCTGCTATTTGCCACTGAAGGTGCTACTTACTACAAACAGCAGCTGAGGGAGCAAATAGCATTAGGGATCATTTTCAGTGGGGTACTGGTCTAGCCCCCAATCTGGACCAGCAGCATAATAAGGATTGGGGCCCTGCATGGCTGCGTTTCTTTTAAAATAAAGACAGCCACCTTAAGCATGCTCTTTGAAAATAATGTTTTCGTGTAATTTTATTACCTTGTGTTCTCAGAAGCTATTAGTGCAGCAGGTGACAAAAAGAATGCTCACCAACTTTACAATCAGTAGCTGCCAAATGGATAAACTTCTTTACCTGAGCAGGTAAAGATTTCAAAGCAAAGAGATCAATATTCTGAAACAAGAATATCCTTACCTTGTTAAGCCGACTTATTTCACGTTCATAATGAATCTTCTTCGTATTTGCTAAGGAGGTTTCTTCTTTCAGAAGTCTATTCTCTTCCTTTAGGATTTTTTTGTCTCTCTGGAATGTGAAAACACATAGATTGTTGATAAAGTGCAGATGGTTGCATTTTTTCTTGGTCTGACAGATGTGCTGTATTTTTTTTTATTATTCCAAGGAAGTGTGCCAAACTTCTCAGGAAGAAAACAGCAGCAGAACTGATGGATAGCTCATCCCAGATACACTAAAGTCTGATGAAATTCTATTGACTACCTTTTGGGCTCTCATGTGGCACATATAGGTCATAAAACTGCATGAGGTAGCTGAAGAAATATAGAGTTTACCCCTTCACATCTATAAATACCACCCTGAAGGCCTTGTTGTTGGACAATGTGTCTGTCAAGGAGGCAGCAGAGGTCATGGTTAGAGCACTAGAGTAGCCCCACAATCCCCAGCCAAAGGAATGACATCTTAGAGGGGGGATTTAATTGTATTTTATCTTGATTTTTTCCACCCTACAGTTTCAAAGCAGACAGCACTTACTGGTGGGGGGGGAACAAAGCAGGATGAGATCCCCCCAGATTTATTTGAAATATTTCTGGCCACCCTTCATCATATGATTCCAGGGTAGGTTACAACATAATTAAAACAAGAACAATTCCAGACACAAAGTCCAGACAGTTAAGAGGAAGTAAAAACACAGCATGAAAAGTTATGGGTGAATCTCACAAGTGGCTATTCCCCAATTGTCTGCCCTTTCATGACACCAAAAATCAGCTGCTTGAGGTGGACCCCTCATTTTGCCTAATGGTAAAACTGGCTGTGCTTCAACGACAGCTTAGCCTAAGACTTTATCCAACTTGAAATGTAAACGGAATACTTCAGTTGTCTCAAAAGGCAACTGACTTCCGAGGTCAAGACCTATAAATAAATGAAACTAAGAGTCTTAGTCACTCCAGTGATACCTGCCTAACATCAAATGTGCCTGATTCTGTAAGAAAAAGGGTAGTTTCACTCTGTCTGAAAGACCAATCATCTGATATAAAATAGATTAATATTTTGTTTTTGAAAACCAGAAATGAGGAAGATACATTTAGATGAAGTTAGATCAAAGGTCTGTATAATTAAAGCTATGGTTTTCCCAGTAGTGATGTATGGAAGTGAGAGCTGGACCATAAAGAAGGCTGATCGCCAAAGAATTGATGCTTTTGAATTATGGTGCTGGAGGAGACTCTTGAGAGTCCCATGGACTGCAAGAAGATCAAACCTATCCATTCTTAAGGAAATCAGCCCTGAGTGCTGACTGGAAGGACAGATTGTGAAGCTGAGGCTCCAATACTTTGGCCACCTCATTAGAAGAGAAGACTCCCTGGAAAAGACCCTGATGTTGGGAAAGATGGAGGGCACAAGGAGAAGGGGACTGCAGAGGACGAAATGGTTGGATAGTGTCTTCGAAGCTACCAGCATGAGTTTGACCAAACTGCAGGAGGCAGTGGAAGACAGAAGTGCCTGGCGTCCTCTGGTCCATGGGGTCACGAAGAGTTGGACACGACTAAACAACAAGATCATTTGTCTATATAGCCCAGTATTGCCAACTCTGGTTGACAGTGGCTTTTTGGGGTCTCAGGCAAGGGTCCTTTCCCATCATGTGCAATTTGATTTATTTTCTTACATTTATTTTCTGTTTTTCTTTCATCATGCAACCCAAGCTAACATACATGTGGTTCCCATGTCACCTGTCCAAGACACTGACTAGACCCAGATCTGCTTAGCTTCAACAAGGAGATGGTTTCATGTGCCTTCAAACCACACTTGAAATAATAGAGACTAAATCTGGAACCTTCCATATACAAAGTGTGTACTCCATCAATGGACCATGATCCCTCCTAAGGCCACTGATAAATGGCTTCTCCATTGCAAATGCTTTTTCTACCTCTACTTAGTCAAAATTTTAGCATGCAGATTAGATTTTCTTATATTCTAAAATTTTAATTCACATATTCCTGAATTTATGGCCCTTGGGGAGTTATGGAGAACCCTGCTGGATCAGACCAAAGGATCTAGTGCAGCATTCTGTTTGCACATGCTTATGGGAAGCACATAAGCAGGACATGAGCACAATAGCTCTCTGATATTTACCTACAAAAGCCTCCATCTGTTTGGTTCTATGCTACTTAGAAAACATTGGGGGGGGGGGATCAGTGAGATTGCCTATCCAGCAAAAATTCCCAGGATGTACAGAACAACTTAACATCTCCCTACTACTCCAGGATGAAAACCCAGATGTCACATACTCAGTTGCTAGATTTTGCACTCCATGATGGATATTCACTGAAGAATGGTTTGTGTCACAAACCAGACCTAAACTGAAGGCCCATATTGCAAGACCTGTACCCCTTTAAGTTTTACTTCTTATAGTTGTTTTAACTGTGTGTCTATTAGTCCTTATGCTCTTACAGTTGTTTTGACTGCGTGTTTTTTATTTGTTTTTTTCTTAGCTCTTATCTGTTTATTATCAGTTTTTATTCATCCATTATCAGTGTTTAATCTCGCATTTTATTCACATGTTTTATCCTATGCTTGTTTCTTTGTCCTTATTTGCTCTTACAATTATCGTTTTAATTCCTAACCGCTACTTTATTATATGTTTTTCCTATGCTGATCTGTGACTGTAATAAAGTTCATTATTCTTCTTCTTCAGTGAGATTGCAAAGCTCCTGTTATTAAAGAGTTGGTTGAAACTGTACCCAAGTGGTAGCTCAGCGTATATAAATGCAGTGCTCTTGGCATTTTTCTGTCTTGAGAGACAATGGAGTGCTTCTCCAGGGATGAAGTCTGGACAATCACAGCACCTGCTGTGGCTGCAGAGACTTGTAACTGCTTTCTCCTGAATTGTTTTTGCTGCATTGGCAGCACCAAAGTGACCTCTCTGGGGTGCAAGCCTGGGCAGTGCATATGAAGGTCTGCCTCTCGGCCTCGCTGATAAGGTCCAAAGGAAAACAGGGCAATATATTTGTCACCAGCTTGGCTGCAGGAATTGCCAAAAGAAGGCATACAAAACACCATCCAACTGCCTTAGGGACTCCACTCCAGACTTGGGTAGAGTTTACTCCTTAGCATTTTCTTCTCCCGAAGAAAGGCAGTGGGTATGGATTTTTCCTCAGGGTTTACCCCCGAAACCTTTCTCATTAATGAGTATAGCTGCATATATATAAATGCACACATAGCATCTATAGAAGCATTTGTTCTCTTTTTCTTTGTCTAAGAGTAACACAAACTGTCAGCTAGATAACTTTTCTACTGCTTTTCTACTTTTTCAGTCATTTTTGAACTGCAAACACAACTTTAACTAGAATACTAAAATCCCCACCCGCACGCTGGTGAGAGTAAAACAACAGTTTCCTACCATTTCCTGTAGGAGGCTGTTTGTAGTCAGGGCTTCCAGCCTTCTACACTCCTGCTGCATTTGGTGCCTTTCTTTTTCCAGTTCCTTGACACTCTTCTGCATTGTTTCCAGTTGTGCTTTCACATCTGTGACCTGCAATGTGAGACAAGGATAATTGAGGTAAGATAGATCCCTTTCTTTCACTAGGATGCAGTGGCTGGGCAACACAATGATCAATGTGGGAATGCAGGGACCACCACATGCTGTAAAATACATTTCAGGACAAATCTGTATGACTAAGCTTATGAGATTTAGAAGTCAAAAGCTGATGAGCCTCTGAAGCTTGTGATGAGCTGTCCCCTGGGGAATGATAAACCTATATAGAAAAGGGGGGGAAGTTAGCTGTGCTGCATGAGGGGAAATCCCTGATCTAAATCTTAAATCTTACTTCAGGTAACTAAAAAAAGAAAAAGACAAGTCACTGATTCTTATCTTCAGCCACTGGCCCACATTCCTATTGGTTATATAAAGTTAATATTAGCCAACCTTACAGGACTGTTGTACAGATTATTGAAATGCTGTGTGCAAAGTACTTTTAAAACTTGCTAGATCACAGCTTACTAGTATTATTTTTATGTTCTAAAACACTAACCTTTTCAGACCCAGAACTCAGCTTCACTCAACTTAAACAGAGGACTAAAGCAAAGACCAGATAACCTCCTGAGTTCACAACCCCATTCATAAGCAGCAAACATTTTGGGGATGGAAATTTGGGTGGATGGGACAGCTCAGTATTAACATCAGTATCATGGTCCTCTCTTTCTCATTACCTTTGGCAACAGCTGCAAGACTAGCACTTTCCTTCCATAGGTCCCATTGCCATTTTCTTTTCTCCAAACTACCTGAACCTAGCATCATTTGGAGTGGCCATTTTACTATAGTAGCCACCATCTTTTACCCCACAGTGCTGCAGGGCAATGCCAAATCCATCTGGAGACCCTCTTGGGTGTTAAGATCAGCAGATGCTCAGGGTGGTGGAGGCTCTGTGGCAGTCCCTAAATTGTAAAACTCACACCTCACCAAAAATGCATCCGACATCTTCACCATACAGTTTTCATTATATGCTGAAGGTGCACATACAAAGGGAGTGGGGGAGGAAGACCACTACAATTAATGGTAAACAGTGCCATCTCTGAATTTCACTCCCTAACCCAGGCATAGCCCTCCAGATGTTTGGGACTACAATTCCCATCATCCTTAGCTAACAGGACCAGTGGCCAGGGCCGGAGTTTGCCTATGCCTGCCCTAACCTGTGGTATAGTGGTTAAGAGCAGTAGACTTATGGTAGACTTCCGGGTCGGCGCCTCCGGTAATGGCTGAATTCCTCTGATCGGGAGGAATTTGCCTCGTGGAAATCTGTGTCTGGCCGCCACGGCGAAGGCGGAGACCCACTAAAAATCACAGGCGGGTGAAGCCTGTGAACGTGGGATTCAGCTGGCACCTTTTGCGCCTCCCCCACTCGCGGGGAAACCTGGTTTCGGGGTTCCGGAGCGACGTGGGGTGAGTGGTGCGGTGCTTCGAATTGACTGCTTCTTCCACGGAGCGAAGCCGCATAGCTGTTGCCAGAGAGCGCTGACTTTTTCCTGTGGACAATTTGATCTTAAAGCAACTACCCGTGAGTAGAGCGGAGAATTGGATTTTCAAACGTCTTAATTTGGCACCGAAACGGGGAGGTTCAAAACAGGAAGTCCGCCTCCCCCTTTTGTAAATAGACTAAAGCAAAGAGGCTGTAAGGTAAAGTCTTGGAAAGCCTACTGTAAAGGACTAAATTTCCATCGGTAGAAAACATCAAACCCCCCTTGGAAGCAGGAGAAGAGGGGGGAAGTTTTGGATTGTGTGTGCCTGCAGGAGAGAGCGAAGAAAGTTAAAATACCACCGCTCCGAACCTGGAAACGGGCTGCTAGTAAGACTGACGTTTTTGGATTGTCCATTGATAGTGAATAGAATGTTCGCTGACAGCTAGCTAAATAAGAGAGATACATTGTTTCCATCCTCTCCGTCTGCTCTTAAGAAGGAGTAAAAGTAACTGAAAATTGAAACTAACTTTATTGTTTGAACTGTGTTTAAAAGGACTAATACAAATAGAAACTGTTTCCCTCTAGAGGAAGCCTTTGAAATTGTTACAAGAGTTGAGCTGGGGGAATTTCCAGCTGTAAGATAAAAAGCTGTGAGATTTTGGGACTGACCTTGAATCAGTTAAGAATGTTGATAGAAGAGGCCTTAGTGGCTGCATAGAGTAAGATAAATGACTCACTGGAACAGCTTCACAAGAAGCTGGATTTAAGTATAGAAAGTATAAATAATTTGGGACGAAAGGTGAACATCAATACAGAAACTATCCAGAAATTGACACAGGAATCTACTTTGACATGGCAAACTGTGGAGAAGGCTAGGGAGAAAGCTGTTGCCATTGAACCTAAAGTAACACAATTGGAGAGAGAAAGAGTCCCAGCCTCACAGATGCAACTTGATGATTATAAGTTGATGCCTGTTATGATCGAATCTAAAGAAAAACAGATTTTGAGGATCAGAGCCCTGCCTGAACTGGAGAGGGAAGGTTTGATGGACTTCCCCATACAGGAATTTGCTGATTTTTGGAACCTGGACTTGGGTCAAGAAGAGACTAAAATTGTGAGGGCCTTCAGACTTGGAAGAGGAGGGAAAAAAGAGAAGAACAAAATAAGAGACTGTTGGAACTACCAGAAGAACTTAGAAGAACAACAGTCAAGAGAGGAAATTTTTAAAGACGGCCTGAAATACCTTTTGGATCTTAGGTTTAACTATAGAGATTTGGTTGCCCTGTCGAGAAGGAATAAAACCATCTTTAGGAGGGAGTTTCCCCGAGATCTGCTCTTCAGCCTCAAAGGAAGGAAAATAAAAATAAGATCAGTAGAAGACAAAGCAAAGTTTTTGTATAAGTACGAAGAAGACTTGCAGAAGGGACTTGGAAAAGAGTTAAGAGCATCGGACAGAAGATTACCAGGTTGATGAACTATATGGAATTGGCGGAAAGGACTGGCAGAATCCGAGACCAGAGAGAAGAGACGGTGGAAGAAGATTGGAAAAAGTTTAAAGACTATTTATAGAAATAATGTAAAATTAATGAGTGTTAGAAAAATGTTGGAATGAAGTTATACGGCTTTAGTAGAAATGTTATAAGGAATTAAGTATAAATAGATTATTAGAGTATTAAAGGGAAAATAAGGTTAAAATATGTTAAGACAATTATATGACAGAAAATAGAGGAAGATGGAAAGGATTTGCTGAAACAATTAATAGAAGTGGAATACAAAAAGGGAGGTGTGAGGAGGTCGTTGAAACAAGTGAATGAAAGATAAGATATTGAAATGGTAAGATGTGTGTTTTAAATTGCTTTTGTTTGGTTTTGTTTAGTTTATTGTGTTAGTGTTGTGTAATGTTTATACACTGTATTGTATTGTTTTCTTTTTTCTTCTTTTCTCTTTCCTTTTTTTTGTAGTGTTTAAAAGTAATAAATATTATTTTTTAAAAAAAAAAAAAAAAAGAGAGCGGTAGACTCGTAATTTGGTGAACTGGGTTCGCTTCCCCGCTCCTCCACATGCAGCTGCTGGGTGACCTTGGGCTAGTCAGACTTCTCTGAAGTCTCTCAGCCTCACTCACCTCACAGAGTGTTTGTTGTGGGGGAGGAAGGGAAAGGAGAATGTTAGCTGCTTTGAGACTCCTTAGGGTAGTGATAAAGCAGGATATCAAATCCAATCTCTTCTGCTTCTTTGGTCATCAGAATTCACTATCCTCTCCAAAAGACTGCAGCAATCATCACCTCAAACCTACATCAGATGCACTTGCTAGGTTTTCAAAAGCAGTACTGTATATGTTTTTGTTCCTTGCCCACCCTTTCTGCTACTCTACCTTCCCCTTCTTAAAAATTAGACTAGACAAAACAAAACAAATTAAAAGTATAGAAAGGTAGCCTCCACTTCTGTCACACTTAAATAGAAATTTACCTTTTTTCCATACTGTTGTTTCATTCGCCTGAACTGTTGATCCCATTGATTGTTCACTGCCAGCAGCTGAAATTATTAACTAATTGTGTTAGGTACATTATTTATTCTCACATTACAAGTGTGAAACCTGCAGTGGTCTTATATTTTAACCTTGGAACTGGCATATTATTTTAGAGATTTCATTTGCCTTATTTCCTGATTCTCAGAACAGGAATAAATATTTAAATTTTAATTTTAATATTTAAATTTTAATTTAACCAAGTAAAATAATGCTCAATCAGCCATCAAATTCTTGCCTGAGGAAAAACATTTCAGAAGAAACAGAGGACAGGACTTTGGTAGATTCTTAAATGTGGGAAGTTTCAAAGCTGCTGTGAGCTGTGACCTACAGGGCCTTCCCCAACACTGGTATTTCCTGAGATATGCAAGAGTCATTGGAAGAATGTGGCTCCTAAAGCATGGAAGCCTCAGGTCATTTGAGGTTTTATTGATTATATCTGCTTCCAACCTCTTAACTGCACTACTGACAGCTGTTTTGTATTACTATCAAAACACTTACAATAAGAATTTGTCCCGTTTGCCTTGTATGATATATAAAGCATAGGAATGAATGCTAGGGCAAGAATAGGGAGTGGCAGCTGAGTCAGGCTTAATGCTGTGGAAATGCAAATGTTAAACACAAGACTTCCTGCAGGGATTTCTAAGATGAGCAGACTTCCCTCACAGCTCTGAAAGTTTACTTAGTTCACAGCAGCATGAAATGTGCTTCTTTCCCATCCTTTATATATACCATCATGTCAGCATTCCAGACAGGACAGCCACTTAAAACACACTACCAAGAAAAGGGGCAAAAGAGGTCACAGATTTGCATAACATTTGCATATACTAATTTATATGTATACATGAAAATTTAGAGGGAAAATATCAATAGAAATACATTACAATACATCATAGTGGGGAGACCTAGTGAACTGTGTGCCTGCTCATTCTGCCTTTTAGGTGATGTCAATAGGCAACTTCAAGGCGCAATTGCCTTCTTAAGTCTCTATGTTTTAAAC
This sequence comes from Podarcis cretensis, assembly GCF_951804945.1. Lineage (NCBI taxonomy): Eukaryota > Metazoa > Chordata > Lepidosauria > Squamata > Lacertidae > Podarcis > Podarcis cretensis. Next base: position 29,872,774 of record NC_137178.1, read on the forward strand.
CAGACGTGTACCACACAATACTTCAAATAGATGGCTACTTCAAATAGATAACTGTACAGGTGGATATATGCCTCCTTGATTCCAAAATCTTTTTTTGTCAACATGTGAGGCCAAACCTATTGGTCATAATGTGTAAGGAAAGTCCAGCTGAGCTCAAAGCTGCTTCAAAGACCAGGTTTTATTATGGCATCTATATCTGATACATTTTACATGTACATATAAACATGAACCATAATTATGCACACAATTTTCAACCACATGCATGATGCAATTCATGCATAGGAGAACCAAGATTAGCCACTGCTTCCTCCAGAAAGATTACAGTGGTACCTCGTGTTAAGTACTTAATTCATTCCGGAGGTCTGTTCTTAACCTGAAACTGTTCTTAACCTGAAGCACCACTTTAGCTAATGGGGCCTCCTGCTGCTGCCGCGCCGCCGGAGCACGATTTCTGTTCTCATCATGAAACAAAGTTCTTAGCCCAAGGTAATATTTCTGAGTTAGCGGAGTCTGTAACCTGAAGCGTCTGTAACCTGAAGCGTATGTAACCCAAGGTACCACTGTAATGTGCATTTACAACAATGAATTTACAACCCAAAACTCCAAGTGAACAACGCATTGCAGTGCATCAGCTTGTCCAAAAAAATGCTTAAAAATTACCTCTTGCCTCTGTTTTTCCAATGATTTGATCTGTTGTTCCAGTACACCTACTGGCATCTTCTTTGTCAATATAAAGAAAAGAAAACATATGCATATTAGGTACTGTTTCAGTGTAAATTAGAAGCCCCCTGAAAAATGTGACTTAAGCAAATTATGTAAGATTCCAGAGTGCACAGCAATAATAGATATATAATATCAGATACTTTTTATATCTTACATTAACAAAGAACAACCTTTGAAAAAAGAAAGAAAAAAGACTTTTTGATTTCATTGTCAATAGTTAATTATTATTTTTAAACTTATTGTAGCAGGAGCTTGTGCATCTTTTCATAGTAGGAAGATAAAAAAGTTCTACATACATGACAAAGAAGCAGAGAAATCGGGGTGCCTTTAAGCCAGTACCCTAGGTAACCTCTAGGTTAGAGTACTGCAACAATTACAGCCCGATACAAGATACAGTATTACTGGTCCTAGCACAAAATGAAAAGTCCAATTGCCACAGACACGTATGTCCAGCCAGTGCACTCCTTTACCTCTGTCAGGCTGCTTGAAATTCTCTTCTCATCCTCCATGCCCACCTGCATCTGTCGGGCGTTGTGTTCACGAAAGGCCTTTAAAGCAGATGAAGGAAAGTAAGACACATACGTTGTGTGGGAGAATTCATTCAAGACAAGAAGAAGGCCACTAAGACTTCACAAAAGCATCACAGAAAACGCATCCATGTCTTTCTCTCTGTGTGTGGAATACAGCAAGAGATGGAACTTGTATTTGAATCCTTCACAGACTAGGGGGCTTCCCAAAATGTCTCAAGTTGTGAAGCCTATGATTCAGGTGAAAAGATAGCCGGCTGTTTCTTGTGGTATGTAAACTACAGCTTCCTTGTTGTCACCCAGCTGTTCTCTGGGAGGGGAAGCTGTGCAGACAAGAAAAGGGGAGTAAACTGACTAGGTCACACACCCCTCCCTCCTGCCACTGATAAGCATTTCCTCTTGGATCTCCCCCCCCCCCAAAGTGTCCTTGCACGTTCAGAGAACTTTTCAGATGGGATGTTAAGACATACTGTATATTTGCCCATGACAGGGAAATAAGTGAGTCATGGTTTATGTAAAATATGAGCAATGCTTCCAAAAACAATTGGGAAGGAAATGTCCGACATAATGAACAATATGTACCATGTAGCACAAAACTTATACAAACTGGGTGTGCAATTTTTTTTGCCCCAGTTAAACATGCATAAACATATTCTGCCTCTTCAAATATTTGCTGGCTAGTAACAAAGTAATAAAATAGTGAGTTCACAAGGAAATAAATCAAGGTGTGTGTTCCTATTAAGACACAGAATTCTGATTTTCTCATTACACTAGTAGCAAGTGGTTGGCAATAATTTCAAGTCACATATAATTGTTAAAGTAGTTAGAAAGTTCTGGGTTTTAGTAAAGTTGGCCTTTTACATTCCTGTTGTTGTTGTTTTTGCAGGCGTAGAGGGTGGGAATCAGAGGATTCAAATGAAGTATAAAGCCTTAAATCTACAGGGGTGGGGTAGGGAAATAATGATTGGTAGGTTCAGGGTGTGATGTCAGAGTTGGCCCATGGCAGGGAAAAGAGATAAGGATCAGGCCCACTGGGCCAAAATTGTATCCTACCAGACACAAACAACTGAAGGTATTTTCAACAAGTTTTTCCACCAGGGTGAAAAGGTCTTTGTCCTAGGTGTTCATTTTCTTCTTCTTTTTTTAAACTGCCCGTAGTTTTCTTTCTATTTATATACTTTCAATATAGCTGTTTTTATGGCATATCTGTAAATCACCTGGGACACAGGTAAAAGGTGATTCATAAATAAATTAATGATAACAACATCCAGTGGCGTAGAGTGGGGGGTGCAGGGGGGGCCGGCCGCACCGGCGCAACATCTGGGGGTTAGGGTTAGGGGGCGCAAATCCATGGGTTAGGGGGCGCAAATTACTTGCCTTGCCCCAGGTGCTGACAACCCACGCTACGCCACTGACAACATCAAAAACCTGGTGGAGGGCAAAAATGATGTATCAAAAATGAATGGAGCTTGAAAATATATGAGTTTGGTATTGAATATTGATAATTTTTTAAAAGGTCCGATGTTCTCAATTCATTTCACTTATTATCATGCATTATTGTTAAGCACCAACATATAATATATTAAAATGTAAACCATGCTTTGAGAAATACCACGACTTTATGGGCAACCTGACCACTCATTTGATGAAATAATAGACTTTTCTGCAGCTGAATCCCAGACATCTGCGTGACAACTTAATGATTAAACAGTGATTTTACTTTAGAAACTAATGTTTAAGTCAAAACATTATAATATAAACAAGTAAGTGCAGTTCAAATCAGAGCAACATTAAACTTTTAAATATTCAATTTCCCCATTTTGGTTGGCCCACATTCAGTCCCATACATTTGGGCTATTACTCAGTACACACACCCATCACTTTTAGTATCCTTGTCTGGCTCAGTTTACGGTACCTCAGTTACACCACAGTCAAATTCTACATTTTCAAACCATTGTATGTTTCTTCTTCATGGCAGCCTTCAATACGACCTGAAACCTATATGGCACCTAACTCAGGCTGTTTACACACTATACCTTTAAAGCACATTTGAATCACTTTCTTTCCCTCACAGAATTCTGGGCACTGTAGTTTATAAAGGGTTGCTGTGAATTATAACTCTGTGAGGGGTAAACAACAATTCCCAGAATTCTTTGGGGGAAAGAATGTGCACATTAAAGGTACAGTGTATGCACAACATAACCCTCACCAGAGTGTCTGCTACGTCCTCACGCACTCCATCCTTAGACTATGTTTAAATGCAGACTCCATGTCTTCACCACCCACCAACATATTTCCTCCTCTTCCTCTCCCAGCTGCCACCCTTCCTCCTTTTTAACATATAGCTTGATAAAAGGCTCTGGAGAATTTGAATGTTTGCACATTGTTTTGTGACATTTTGGTTCGCCTACTAAAGTGTTGCCCTGATATAGATTTTGAATTGAAAGTCAGTGTTGGTTTCTCCCTACTGTTACCTAGGTAGGTTTAACAGACAGGAAACTGAAAAGGTAGAATACAGATAAAGAAAGCTGTGGTAATACTTTTACTTCTATGGTATAACATGAACAGAAACCTCCTTCGTGGGCGTGTTATATTGCGAAGTATATATATAGTTCTTCACACATTTAAAATTGCACATTGCTGAAGGTGGGTGGGTTGTCAAAAGTGTGAATTGAGTAACAAGCATTGTGGACTGTACATGAATTCATTCATCCATTCAAAACTTTTATACCCAACGCTTCAACACAAAGTTTGCCCAGGAAAAGTATGTGCTGGATTTTAGGTTCTTTCTTATCATCTCTGCATAAGTAAGTATCTGAGGAATCCCCATCAAATCTACATTTATCTCCCTCTAAGTCAAAATAATGAAACAAAGCTGTGAAAAATGGCACATTCACCATTGCCGTCCATATTAGTTAACATAACTAAAAGAATTACAAAACAGATGTGATTTAGTCAGTATGTGCAATGTAAGATTGCAAAGTATGTCAAGAATGAGAGGTAGATGAAAGAAAGGAAAAAGCATGTTCATGCTATCCAGACAATGCATGACAGGAAAGTCCACCTTAGGAAACAAAGCAGGAAGACTGGACATATAAGGTAAAAATATGTAAATGTTTGCAATGAAGTGCAGTGACGCTCTTTACTCAGAAAGGAGGAGTGGCATGGAATGCACTGGAACAGCAAAAACATATCAAATTAAAGTGCAAACTAATGCTCAAAGTGCTTCTTCAACTTTACAGTATTTGCATAAACTGTCAGAAGCGGTTTCGTCATACTGACCACATGAGCCAGAAAGCTGCCTGTGGACAAACGCTGGCTTGCTCGGCCTGAAGCGAGATGAGCACCATACCCCATAGTTGCCTTTGAATGGACTTAACCATCCAGGGGTCATTTACCTTTACCTTTATCTTAGTGTTTATTTAATACTTTTCCTGAATTCTCAAAGTATTTCCACATCTATTATCTCTTTAATGTTTACCATGACCCTATAATGTAGGTCTAACATTTTTTCCTCCATCTTAATTTGCAGACGCAGGATATCTCAGAATATTTGCCATTGTTTTCCTGCAGCAGCAGCATTTACAGTATTGGAGTGACTAAAAATGTATTATTCAACCTACCCTAGCATTTTGTAGGAAGTTGCACTGAAAATAGAAGGTATGAGGAAGGTGCCCCTCTGGTCTGCTCAGCTCTGGACTGGACTGGTGTTGCATAGAGTACCCAGGTACAGAACTATGATCTAATTCATCCAGGTCTGGTCCACCTGGTTCCCCCAACCAGGTCTCAGTTATACAGACCAGCATGCATGGAGCAGCATGCCCTTATTATGTACCAACCTAGAATTCAATAACAACAACACGAGGCCACTGGGCACAATGGATGAACCTCCAGTGATACCAGAGGTGGGAAGAAAATCAAATGTGGATATTGGTGAAAATAAAATAAAAAATGCATTATATTAGGGAAAACTGCCTTGCAAAAAAAATGTGCATATTGGGCAATGTGAAACAAAAATTTCACACAAAAATGCTAAGAAATTTTCATGAGATTTGTTTTGAAATAAATTTGCAAAGTGGAAATGTGGAAAACTGAACTTAAGACTGGAAAAATTAAAAATAGAGAGAAACAAAATTGACAGATTCACCCATCCCTAGTTGTAGTGATATCCTTCTTTTTAAAAAAAATCTGAAGAATGGTTTTTTTTATTTGAGCCAGAATAGTTTCCACTCTGTTAAGAAACATGTAACAACTATATCCACTGCTGCACATCACCCAAATAACCTTTTTACATTTTATTTTTGGCTCTTTCTATGAGTACACAAGGATGTGGAATGGCAACTCAAGCAGTGCTCAATATAGTTGAAAACCTTCATAAATCTTCTTCTGGCAGTTTTCATATCATTGACCTAGGAGGACATTTCCACTCTCTCTGACCAAATTCATATGAAACACAACCAACCACATCAAAGTATTCAGAGAACTCATTTTACAATTTATGTTCCCTTTTAAGATTCCTTCCTAAAGTACAGACACTATGTTCCAAGCAAAACCCATGATCTTCAGACACTTTTCATATGGGCGCCCAAGTTCTTCTCTGTCTTCTTTCATCTCTACAAGCTGGGCTCTGCCTTTCATTATCATTTTTGCATTGAATCCCTTCCATTTCCAGGATTTCTCAAGTCTTTCTCTTCCTTGGGCTGTATTCCTTTCTGATGAAGAATCTGCATTTTTATAGCTGACTTTTGCATACCCTTGTTGTAAGGCAGTACTGAGCTGAAATATGTTGATCATTTGAAGCAAAGTGAGAGGGTGATTCTCCCCCCCCCCCCGCCCCCACTAGCTTGAAAGAGAGATGGCCATCTAGTGGCTCACAAATGACATTTAAGTTTCCCAAAGGAAACCCAACAAGCTTAAAACGGCACACTACCATGTCCCCTGTCTCACTGTTACCTGCTCAGCTTCAAATTCAGTGACCAGCTTCTAAGGCTCTTTCTGAACATGGTTTCAACAGGTATGTTGGTGTTAACTTTACCCATCATATTTCTAGGCATCTTAAGATGCTGGTGCATGGTGCCAAAAAGGTGCATTTGTGGAACTGTTTAGAATCAAACCAGTAATTCATCCTAGCCAGGGTTGCCTCTCACCTGTCAGTATTTTGTGGGAGGGATGCAATCGCTTACCAAAAAATGTGTGTGCAATTCAAGTGGATGAAGGTTGACCAGTGCAACATATCTGCTGTTTTTAAAATTGCATTTTTTGTAGTTAGGGAAAGGGGAAATGCATTTAAAAGAGTAGGATAAATGAGTGACTGATGGGAAGACATATAACATATGCACAAGTGAACCAGGATGAAGGTTCAGTAAAGGGTGGGCATTGCATAATCCCCATGTACGATGTGTGTAAGCAAATCAAGATGAATCAAGGTCATCTGGAGGAGCCCCGGGATTCCAGAATATTCTCATTGAAAGCTGGTATGTCCAGATCTACTGGACTAAGAGGATACAAGAAACTCTTGGAAAAGGAAATATGTTTTGGGCCTGCTTTGGATGCAACCATATCCTTATGGATGTGGGGAGGTGTATCAGCCTATACAGCCAGTATGGTGTAGTGGTTAAGAGTGGTAGACTCGTAATCTGGTGAACTGGGTTCGCGTCTCCACTCCTCCACATGCAGCTGCTGGGTGACCATGGCCTAGTCACACTTCTCTGAAGTCTCTCAGCCTCACTCACCTCACAGAGTGTTTGTTGTGGGGGAGGAAGGGAAAGGAGAATGTTAGCCGCTTTGAGACTCCTTAGGGTAGTGATAAAGCGGGATATCAAATCCAAACTCTTCTACATTGTTATCTTCTAAAGTTTGAAGATTTATCATCTAATGTTTCTAAGGTTCCATGTACACAGACAAATAAGATACCTGAAAAGCCTTAACAGCATATGTCAGGAATCAAACATCATATGAGAACAAATGTGCTTTTCTATTAGAGGAGCTTTCGAATAGAGTTTGCTTGTGTGCGTCTTGGAGGGAAACAAAGCTGACAGCATTTATCTTGTTCTCATAAGGATTGATAGCTGAATCTTCTCTTCAAGTTATACAGTGGGCTTAACTTAAGGATAATTAAGATCTCTACGCCCCAAGAAAGGACTAGGATATCGCAACCCACTGTAATGAAAAACCATTACAGATGCAATTACTGGTGCATGAAGCAGATGTTCACAGTCTCATTAGCTTCTCACAGCAGATCACAGTCATGTGGTACCTTTTAAGCCTAGTTTTATTTTCCCTGTGAAGATCTCCTGGTTTGTATAAAAAAGGGGGAAGGAAGCAGAGGGAATTTGTTTACACATAAGTCCTGAAAACAGCTTTGAAAGAGCCTTTGGGTTACAAGATGTCAGTTTATGGGATGTCATATGAATTCTCTGCTTCAGAAATTGTAAACATTATAGAAAGGCATGCAGACCCACTGTGCTCCCAAATGGGTTTGCGAAAAAGGGTCTCAGAAGAAAATCAAGAAGACTCAGATAAACACTCCAGATCCCACCCTCAAAAACATGCAGCGAATTGTGTGATTCACCTGCCTTCTGAGGGAAATTGAAGGCAGCCAGGTATTTTTGTTCAGGCAGAAGACAGTACAGGTTTGGTTTGGTTTGGTTTGGTTCCCCCACCCCCCAAAAATATAATATGTTGTTAACTTCTTTTGAAGCAGATAGGAAGTGTGTTGCTATATGAAATCTGATCTAAGTGAACTTCAAGCACACAGGGCATAGCACATAACTTTTGCAATCTATTAAACACTTTCCTCCATATATATTTTACTGGATTATATTCTCTCCTCCCCACCTATTTTGCATTTCAATTTATACAAGTTATAAATAAACTGGCCTCTGTTTAACTTCACATTTCTTCATTCTAATCTCTTCTGCTTTTTTAATATCTGAGGACTGAATGTGCAATTTTCAGTTATTTCTGAGTTTAAAGCGATGCCTGAGGATATTCAGCATATAACTGGCCCAATTTATATATCCTAGATTAATATGCAATCTGGAACACAGCTATACCTCATTTGTCATACTTCCTGAATATTGTGTCACAATAAAACCATTTTTAAACATGTGCACTGTATTAAAAAAAATACATATTTTAGGTTTAGATGGCTGCAAAAATTCATAATATAGGCTAAAATATGTATTTTAGGTTAAAACATTTTGGATTAGGCCATTGGCCTGATCCAGCAAGTCTTCTTATGTTCTTATGTAAAAGCTGTCTCCTTGTTTACTTTATGTATACATGTTTTTGCCTTAAATATAAACATTGTTTCTTTTTAGAGTGAAGTACATTAAAATTTGCCTTTAATTAAAAAAGAACACTTAAAATAAACAGAAGATAGTAACAACAACCACTTTGTACCACCAGAGGGATAAGAAGCGACCCAGCTGCATCAATAGCTGTCAGGGGTAAATAGATACAGAAGGGAATCAAGGAACAATTATTCATTTCTTTATCTAAATATTTATGTCCCACATTTCAACCCCCAAGGTGGGTCATGACATCAGTTCATAGAAATGCAGCAAGCAAGCAAGCAAACAAACAAACAAACAAGGCTAAATCTCTCCTCTCCAAGCCATGCATTAAAGCCAAAGAAATGGGGGTGAGGGTAAGGAAATAAACTAAACCAAAGCTGCGGCAGTACAAAAAGGATTGAGCATTTATCTAATCCATTTTTATCCCAAACTTCAGGACACTTTGCCCTTCACAACAACCCTATAAGGTTGAGCTGAGAGATAAAGTCTGGCTTAGGTTTGTTCACTTAGCGAGCTTCATGGTTGAGTGGAGATTTGAACCCAGGGTTCCCTGATCCTAGGGCTCTCTCAAATGACCTCTTTTCATCCTGATTTGCTTCTACTAAGTTTGAGTGGAATACTAATGAATGCTCTCTGGGCAAAATGGCTGCTGTTTCCCTTCTCTTATACAATTCCATTTAAAAAGAGTTACCTGAGAACCACTGAGAAGAGACATGAGAAATATAACATTGTGAAATGTTCAAGTATGTAACAGCATTTTAGTCATTGTGTTGCCTTGAAGATCTTTAGGTGAAAGTGCCATGTTTTTTAAAAATTACTTTCTGCATTCTAGCAATATGTTGCTTCTTATTCAAAATATCATACATGCTCCATGTATTGGTTTTTCAAGTTTCTGGAACAACTGGGCTCTTTTTCTTCTGGGAGAAGAAGAAGAAGAAGAAGAAGAGGAGGAGGAGGAGGAGGAGTTTGGATTTGATATCCCGCTTTATCATTACCCTAAGGAGTCTCAAAGCAGCTAACATTCTCCTTTCCCTTCCTCCCCCACAACAAACACTCTGTGAAGTGAGTGGAGCTAAGAGACTTCAGAGAAGTGTGACTGGCCCAAGGTCACCCAGCAGCTGCATGTGGAGGAGAGGAGACACGAACCCAGTTCCCCAGATTACAAGTCTACCGCTCTTAACCACTACACCACACTGGCTCTGGAGAGAGGTAGGAATACATGTGGTGTTATTTATGTGTCTAAGACAGAGATGGGGACCCCATGGACCTTCAGATGTTGCTGGATTACATCTCACATAACCCCGTATCATTGACCAAGCCGGGGCCACAATCTCCCCATCCCTGATTCATGTGATAAGGTCATACTTTTGCAGTGATGAGACTGACAACTGTATCACCTATTCAGCCAGAGTGCCAAGATGAATAACCTTTATTCCAAGAAGAACTCCAAGCCACACCTGAGACCTACCTTCCTGTCTGCCACAGAAGGGAGAGAAATTGTGCAGGTGCTGCATACCTCAAAAACAGAGAACAGAACAAGATGGCCCAGCACTGCCACTATTTCTAAAAATATGAAATACCAGTGGGATAGCAATCTTGCCATCAGTGACACTGCTGTGTTAATTTTGAATCTCTGGCTTTTGATCATAGGCAAATGAGTAGCATAAAACTGGTGTATCACTGCCCCATGAGAAAGCACTGATGTGGTCACGATGGCTTAAAGTCCTGAAAAGTAATGACATTTCATACAAGTGTTTCCCCTAAAATCAGGAAGCAACTACAGAGGGGAGATATAATGAAGTGTTTGTTCCCATCACATAAGCAATAAAGGAAGTTGTATACAACGGCACAGTACAAGTTGTGATGATTAAAAGCAGCTTGTCAAGAATGACAAAGTGGAAAGAAAGTTGCTTACGTTCAGGGGATGTGAGCTGCTCTCCAGCTTCTTACAGGACTCCCAAGCACCACTCTTCCCTATCAGAATCCTTATTTCATCATCAAGCTCTGTGCTGTTGCATCTAGTTAAGGAAGAGGGAAAAAACGCTTTATCTTCTGAAACTGACAAATATGCATCAAGTATAGAAATGCTACTATTTCCTAATAATCCACAATATTTTCAATCACCAATGCTATTTGCTAAATCTTATTTTTAGATTTTCATCCAGCTCAAAAAAGTTAATCTGCTAGGTAAAAGAAGAGCAACTCTGAAAAGCTCACCTGTTAATTAAAAGATGACCTTTTTTAGGAGAAATATGTAAATTAGGGTGTATAAAAAGAGAACAAGGGGAAGGAAAGACTAAAAGCTCCTTCCTGGCCTTATGACTAAGGCCAGGAATATCATGAATACTTTTGATTTTAAAATGCATATAAACTATTACTAAACTGAATTAAAATGTTTATTAAAATATTCACTAAAAAGGAATAAACATATATAAGTATTGTAAGTTTTCTGATTTGGTGTATTTTTCTGTTAACATTTTGGCAATTATACACACAGGTATATATAAACACACTTGGATAAGAACTGCTTTCCAGCTTCTGTACGTGCAGACTGATTTGTTATAAAATAGTTTTGAAAGAGATGGCTATGGAAGCAGCTGGTGTTGCTGGCTCTTGAAATTATTAACAAAATATCTGAATCCTAGGACACAATCCATGACAGGACCAGCAATGGAGCAAGGAGTAAAACCAAAGTTTCAATCAGTTTTATGAGTTGGAAGTCTAGGGGCAGAAACCAGCCCCAAAGTTGTCTGTTCACCTGTTTGAGAGAAAAGAAACCAGGCTTTTAAAATCTTCCCCACCTTAATTGGAAACCCTAGGAAGAAATGAAGCACAGCAAGATGTGTGGAGGCTGTTAGCGTGAAGTTGCTTCTTCTAAATGAGTGCTACTAAATTATCCTCCAATCGATGTGCTAATTATTTTCAGGGGATATCACTGAAGTTTTTATCAAACTAGTTCAGAGTACTAATTTACCCAGCTCATATGGGTAAATATTAAGAGGGCAGTGTATTTTAAGCATGTATTATTAAGTGAAATATTAGATTGTGCTCAACTGACAATTATTTCAGTGGTATGACCAGTAAAACTATATTCTGGCATGTAACAAGTACCAGAGTCTAAAAAGCTGGATGTGGCTTCAGAGGAAAAGCAAGGCAATCTGTAGAATGTGGCTACAGGAGGAAAAGGGGAAAACTAATCCAATCCCTTCCCATCACCTGGGGCTGATTCATACCTGAAAGGTTAAGGAAGGTGACAAAATAAAATTCAGATTATAGAAAAAGATTTGAACCTGGGTTTCTGTAGCCAACGCTCTCTGCAATGTATTGCAATTCACTGGCAGTGCACTGTGAATACCTCTCTGTCATGAAAGTTACAGCTCAATCACACACAGAGAGAGATATGGCACTCATCTACCGTTTTAACTTGACTTGACTTGACTAATAAAATTGCATGCCTGGGAACACTGCAAAAATAAATTGCAAGATAAACTTCAGAAACATGTGTTTTAAGATCCCGGAGGTTATATGTTTTGTGACTCACTTTTTTATTCGTTAATTAGGATTTTTACATGACTCTCAACATGAGCCAGGAGTACAGTCATCATCGCTACTCTCTCATCCATGTCCATCAGGAGCATGTGGTTCAACTTCGCACAGCTTGTCAGCATGCCTAATGCACAAAATGTAATTCTCCTGCACAGTATCGTGTACTGTGCTGCATTAAGTAGGCCTGATGACATTTGGAAGCAGTCAGAGGTTAAATTACGAAAGCAGTCACTCAGCTGAGATAGGACTGAACTGAACATTGTTTACATAATGAGTGAGCACAATTTGTAGACTGGCACCTTAATCCTATATGGATTTTTTAAAAATAAGCAATCCCTGATTATTTCCAACCTGTAGGTAGAATGGGGACACAGGAGCTTATGCAATGAAATGTCTTGGGCTGCTGACAGGGAAGTTTTTGATTCCTCAAATCTTGCTTCAGTAATTCTGGTGTAGTGGTTAGAGTGTTGGACTAGGGCCATGGCCAGGGCAACCTGGGTTCAAATACCCACTCAGCCATGAAGCTTGGGAGGCGAAATTGAGCCTCTCAGATGAGCTTCCATTATGTAGTTGTTTTGAGGATAAAATGGAGGGTGAGGAATCATGCTGCCTAAATGTAGTAAATAAATAATTTGGTAGCCATAGCCAAGCTGCTTCTAGCCTCAGTTCCTGATCTGCAGTGTGGGTACAATAATACTGACCTACGCGCTGTGGGTTGAACCACAGAGCCTAGGACTTGCTGATCAGAAGGTCGGCGGTTTGAATCCCCGCGATGGGGTGAGCTCCCGTTGCTCGGTCCCAGCTCCTGCCAACCTAGCAGTTCAAAAGCACGTCAAAGTGCAAGTAGATCAATAGGTATCGCTCCAGCGGGAAGGTAAACGGTGTTTCCGTGCGCCACCCGCGTCCCTTCTAGGTTCAGTACCCTACCTTAAAAGGACAGGCCTAGCCCAAGACAAAATGCACGTATTTTGGCAAAACAAAGCAAAATAACAGGCTAGTGTCTCAAAACTGTGCATGCCCACCTATCTTTCAACAGGAGCAAGCAACTCCACGACGAATATGTGGACGTTCCCAGATAAAAACAATGAGTAACAAAGAGGAGAGATTTGGAGAGATTTGGGGTAGGGCACATAAATTGCACCAACAAAGACCGAAGAAAGGACAAGTTATGAGATGAGATTGCCATACCGCTGAAGTCTAGAGGACTGGGCATATGCCACAGAGGAAGGCCAGCATTTTAAAGGGCCATGCCCTTTCATGTGATCACTCCTGGGGAGGGGATGTGCAGCTAAGAACTTTTTCATCCAATCTGAAAGAATGATTAAAAAGGCTTTCTCGATAAAGGAGGTTGGAGTCCAGTTTGCAAGTAGGGATGACACTTCATTTACTTTCCTGATTACTTAATTTAACAGGTGCAATCCAGGAAATTCCCACTCTGCCTTGTAAAGGTTTGAATTACGTAACACCTTCTCAACCAGGAAATATTCCTTTCCTTCTCCAGGTAACATTTTAAGGACTTCTGCCTTAGCAAATATATATGTAAATCATTTCCTTTACTAGACAGTCCTGAACTTTTTGAATCGTGTCAGAACCACCAGCAAAACAATGTGTGGGGCACAATGGCTTGAAAACAGTTTTCTAACATGGGACAAAAATAGAAGAAAATCCTACTATGCTGGCTGCAGCTGTTGTCCAAACCTCTAGCGGGTAAAAGATTTGTGATGGGTGATCTAAAGAGATGCCTGACAGACCAATGGATCTGTTAGAACCACTACTGCCTATGCTGCCTATGCTGCCTATGCTCTCCCAGAGACCTCTTTTTTTACATAGAGAAAACCAGTGACTTAGACATGCAACACATTTTTAATTACAATTTAAAATATTTTTAAGCTGCTTTTCTGGGCAAATGTCCATCCAAAGTAACTTAAACTAAAAATAAATAAATCATAAGAAAAGAAGAATACATTTTTTAAAAAAAACCTTATAACTAGTACTCTGCAACTCTCCCATTAAAAAAAAAAATTACAAAAGAACATCTGACCATCACCCACCTAAGAAATATCAGTCCTGGAAGGTCAGTTGAGGGGAAAAAGTTATCTAAAAAGCTTTTGTAAAAAAGCTTTCTAAGAAAACTACAGTTGTTTGCACCATTCCATGTTTCGGCAAATCAGTTAAGATCAATTCAGATAACACGTTTTTTCTGCAGGGAAGGTACTTCCTTGTAAGAAGCAACACGAAGCCTACATATAGATAGCCACAGCTGACTACCAGGCATATGGATTTTATACAGTTAGCTATGCAGAAACATTTTCTGGGCAAGTAACAGAACATGTGTGAAGCTGTTCTTAGTCTCTAAGTTTTCTTTAATGAAATGTACAGCGGTTCCTCGGGTCACAAACATCTTGGGTTACAGACTCCGCTAACCCAGAAGTAGTACCTCAGGTTAAGAACTTTACCTCAGGATGAGAACAGAAATCATGCAGCGGCGGCACAACAGCAGCAGGAGGCCCCATTAGCTAAAGTGGTACCTCAGGTTAAGAACGGTTTCAGGTTAAGAACGGACCTGTGGAACGAATTAAGTTCGGAACCAGAGGTACCACTGTATATGTAAAAACAATACTGCAGTACTTATTTTTAAAGTCTAGAGGGCACTCACAATTTAGTCAGGAAAGCACTTTACCTAAACAACCAAACTATTATTTAAATACATTCTAAGGTGAATTCAAAAACAAAAGTATTTGCCTCTCAATTGCTGTGAGCAGATTTCTGCTTCATTATGTTTGTGACTAGATAACCAAAGTCTATATTCATCAAAAAATTCAAAGATGGTTTCTGTCTGGGGATATGAGAACATATTCTTTTCTAAAGGCAGGGGCCCGACTTTCAGTGCAATTGAAAATATTTCTTAAAAGCCTTTGGACAATTGTGCAGTATTTGAGTTGCAACTTTTTTCTAGCTGGGCTCCTCTGCTTGTAACAGCTGCATGACTAGTCAAAATTTTATAGGTGAAGCTTCTCTCAAATGCAGTTATTACAGTAAGCTTCACCTCTTACTTTGTGCTTGTTATGCAACCGTTAGTTTCAAACACTGGAATTACAAGGGTGGGTGGAACAAAACTACATAGCATTTTCTATTTTGGAAAAATCAGCCATGAAAGAGAGGAACTTTGGAAGTGATTGTCACCCCAAAAACAAACAAGGTTTTTTCCCCCTAACATCCCAATCTTATGCATGCTTCTCTGCATGTTCATATGTTTCCAAATGGGATCAGTAGTCCTCATGCATACAGGTTTTTGGAAAATCCATATAGCACCACTGACATCAGAATACCAGCCTGCATTTTTCACTCATTTAATCTGAATTTTTAAATTCAATCTCCACCTTCCCCGGGCAGGTCTGGGACATACTCCCTGCCTGAAACCCTGAAGAATCATAGAATTGAGGAGTTGGAAGGTAACCTGAGGATCATGTAGTTCAACCCCCTGCAATGTAGGAGCCACTGCCAATCAATGTAGACAGTCAATGCTGGTGCCAGACTATTCTGTGCCCCGGGCAAGACTAACTACTTACACTACTTACACACACACACACACACACATCCCTCAAAAAATTCTAATGTATGAATTACTTCCCAAAAAAATGAAACAACTTTTTCAAAATATACAATAAAAGTAAAATATTATCAGAAATTTACGA
The DNA here is from genome assembly GCF_951804945.1 of Podarcis cretensis. Classification (NCBI taxonomy): domain Eukaryota; kingdom Metazoa; phylum Chordata; class Lepidosauria; order Squamata; family Lacertidae; genus Podarcis; species Podarcis cretensis. The sequence goes on from NC_137178.1 coordinate 29,888,563, forward strand.
TATAACAAAAAACTAATATGTATAAAAATGGGCTCCTCAGAGGTCAGTACTGCACTCCTCTGAGGTCTGCATCACAGGTGGTTGCCTTAAATGGCCTAATCGTAGCACCAGCCCTGTAATTATTATTATTATTATTATTATTATTATTATTATTATTATTATTATTATTTGTACCCCACCCATCTGGCTGTGTTTCCCCAGCCACTCTGGGTGTATTCCAACAAAGATTAAAAATAAATTAAAATGTTACACATTAAAAACTTTCCTGAACAGGGCTGCCTTCAGATGCCTTCTAAATGTCAGGTAGTTGTTTATCTCTTTGAAGTCTGGTGGGAGGGCATTCCACAGGGTGGGTGCCACTACCGAGAAGGCCCTCTCCCTGGTTCCCTGGTTCTGGCACAGTGAGGGAACCGCCAGAAGGCCCTCAGCACTGGACCTCAGTGTCCGGGTTGAACGATGGGGGTGGAGACACTCCTTTAGGTATACTGGGCCAAGGCCATTTAGGGCTTTAAAGGTCAACACCAACACTTTGAATTGTGCTCAGAAACGTACTGGGAGCCAATGTAGGTCTTTCTTTTTTTAAAAAATCAATTTTTATTAAAAAATTTAAACATAAATGCAAATATAATAAACAGTGTAACATATATCATGACATAATTTCTTAGCTTCTTTGGACTCCCTCACGTCTTCCACTCCCACTTGCATCTTTGTCAATTCTTCCCCGCAATTTATCATCCTGTTTACATTCTTATGTCCCATTCATTTAGAATATAATCTAATGGTTCTCCCAAAGGTTTAAAGTTTTCCCTCAATCTCACTTATCATCCTAATTGCATCTAATTTAGTGGTGGTCAATTATTTATGATCTAGCCTCCATCTTAACATTCAACCAAATTACAATGCTTTTTTAAATAAGTCTTGAATTTCTTCCAATCTTCTTCAACCTTCTCTTCTCCCAGGTCTCGGATTCTGCCAGTCATTTCGGCTAATTCCATATAGTCTATCAGTTGCATCTGCCACTCTTCCAGTGTGGGTAGATCTTGAGTTTTCCAGTGCTTAGCGATGAGTATCCTTGCTGCCGTTGTTGCATACATAAAAAATGTTCGGTCCTTCTTTAACACCTTCTGGTCGACAATACCCAAAAGGAAGGCCCTCTGGTTTCTTAGTGAAGGTATACTTAAATACCTTTTTCAACTCATTATATATCATTTCCCAAAAGGCCTTCACTCTCGGGCAAGTCCACCAGAGGTGAAAGAATGTTCCATCATTTTCTTTACATTTCCAACATTTGTTATCAGACAAATGGTATATTTTGGCAAGTTTAACTGGGGTCATGTACCATCTATATATCATTTTCATTACATTTTCCTTCAAAGCATTACATGCAGTGAAGTTCAGCCCGTTGGTCCACAACCTTTCCCAGTCCTCAAACATGATATTATGCCCTATATCCTGTGCCCACTTTATCATAGCCGATTTAACCATTTCATCTTGTGTGTTCCATTTTAACAGCAAGTTGTACATTCTTGAAAGTATCTTAGTCTTAGGTTCTAACAGTTGCCAATGTAGGTCTTTCAAGACTGGTGTTATGTAGTCTCAGTGGCCGCCCCCAGTCACCAGCCTAGCTGCCGCATTCTGGATTAGTTGTAGTTTCTGGGTCACCTTCAAAAGTAGCCCCACGGAGAGCACATTGCAGTAGTCTAAGTGGGAGATAACTAGAGCATGCACCACTCTGGCGAGACAGTCCACAGGCAGGTAGGGTCTCACCCTGCATACCAGATGGAGCTGGTAGACAGCTGGCCTGGATATAGACAATACAGAGCTAGATGGACCAACAGACTACTTGGAATAACACAGCTTCCTACATTGCTGTGTGCCCTTGTCTGAGAGAAATGTGAAAAGTTAAGGAAAAATTAAAATATTGCAACTGACCCATTTGCAAGGTCTCAACATTTACAGTACTAAGTGGACATCTTGGAGCACTCTAAGTCCCTGTGTCTGTGTCACAAGTGCAGGGGAAAGCCCGTCTGCCTGCCACATGGTACTTTTTGGCAGATGCAGAGGAAAAGCCATGGCAGCCTGTGCAGGTCAGAGCTAGTAAAGGTGCAATCCAGTGCAAACGTATAAAGATGAATGTCCCACTGAGATCAATGGGCTTACTTGGACATGTATTTGCAAATATATTAGAAATCTCTTCATTGACTCATCTGCAAGTAAATTTGAGGTTGTTCTGGCAATGGCACAGAAGACAAGTGACCAGTTTCTTACATCTGGGAGGTCATGAGTCTTAGCTCTCAGCTGCTTAGAAAGGCCAGCACAACAAGCAATAAAACAACGCAGGCCACTGTTACTGCTGCCAGGTGCATACATTGGCTGTCTTTATCAACAAGAAAGGTAACAGGAAATGTTATTGCCAGGAGTGATACAGATTTTTATTCGCTGAAAATATTATAAATCTGAATTAAGGAGTTTGTCCCTTTTATAAAACATGCATGTCACAGTGTGTACACAGTTCCACTCTAGGAAGGTGATTTCCCACAGTGGCTGCTTATTAAAGTTGCAACCTCCATCTGAGTAATACTGTTACAACCTGACATTATCACTTCAGGCAAAGGCAGGCATCTGGGTACAGCCCTACCTCCACCTGAGTGTGTGCTTGCCTGCACGGAGAAACGTGTGAACTGGAATCTAAACCTCAGATCTGCACTGAGATAAGAAGAGTTGACAGCAACATTGCAAGAGAAGTGGCAAGAATATCCAGGGGTGTATAACTGAAGTTACATTTCAAACTGCTACACCACAAAGGTGCAGCTGTATGACTGAACCAAAGAAACAATGACATTTTCCTGCAGATTAATGGCAAAATAGAATTTTTATCTTTAGCTATCCAAACAACCTAAATTCATCTGTTAAGACTGCTGAGTGCAGAAAATCTTGCAAGTGCTCTGGTTAAAGCCAATAGACTTCCACCCACCTTTAGTCCCAAATTGAAAAAATGGACAGTTTTATTTTTGTTTTACAATATGAGTCATTTCTCTCTCTCTCTCTCTCTCTCTCTCTCTCTCTCTCTCGTTCTCTCTCTCGTCCCCCACCCTTGTTTTCTCTCTGGCTTTCTCCTCCTCCCAAAAACAAATAGGAATAAGCTGAGTACAGTGGTACCTCGGGTTAAGTACTTATTTCGTTCCGGAGGACCGTACTTAACCTGAAACTGTTCTTAACCTGAAGCACCACTTTAGCTAATGGGGCCTCCTCCTGCTGCCATTCCGCTGGAGCACAATTTCTGTTCTCATCCTGAAGCAAAGTTCTTAACCTGAAGCATTATTTCTGGGTTAACGAAGTCTGTAACCTGAAGCGTATGTAACCTGAGGTACCACTGTATAGTGCTGCTGCTACTAACATAGCCCACCTTAATTTGGAGAACACAACCTAATTGTAATTGTAATCATAACCATAACCTACCCATGATTTGAAGTGCAATGGACTAAGTTATCTTTATAGATTTCTCCCCGCTACTTAATTTTGATAACATCCTTAAGGCAGAGAACGATTGCTCACTGTATTTGGACTGTGCCCCCTGCCAGGACTTAACTGGTGACATGACTCATCTGGGGTTAGCTTCAATATCAATTTTCAAAGCAAGGTTTTAATTCTGGAACATATTAAGTAAGAATATAGGGAGGGGTGTAATATAAGAATAAGAAGAAGAAGAAGAAGAAGAAGAAGAAGAAGAAGAAGAAGAAGAAGAAGAAGCAGCAGCAGCAGCAGCACTGGGCAGCTTCCAACAAATTATAAAACCACAGTAACCATTGAGTTACTTTACCACTGGGTAAATATGCAGAGGTCCTACATGCCTAGGATAAGGGTAAAGGGTTTCCACATGAGAGAATGAGCCCTAGCCTTCTAGAATCTGACCACTGCTCACAATACCCACTTTTCTGCCCTGGTTCCTGGGAAGACAAAATGGAGGTAGACTGTATATGCCATCTTACACACTCTGGAGAAAAGGTGGGATATAAATGGAGCTTGGTTGCATAGAGACAGCTCTGTTCAAATAGGAAATGGGAAAAACTTGTTCTGTGCCACCCTTGTGATCAGCTCACTCATGAAGTACCACAAGGTTTAATGATGAACAAGGGCTTCTAAAGAGGGCATACAGCCTTACCCACCCTAACTGTGTCTCATCTTGAGAGGAAATGAATTCCAGAGACAAGGGGCCTGACACATGCTTTTGTCACTGTGGGTGGGTATTTCAGGCAAAGGATTCTTGAAGCTGTTATTACAGTGGTGGTGGTGGGACATAGAACAAAACAGATTTGTGGTTGCCTGCCTTGAAGAATTGTAAGCCATTCTAGTCCAACCCCTTGTTTGAGACAGGAAATCCAGAACTAGAGCTTCCTCAACAGATGGCTATTCAGCCTGCTTGAAGCCATCCAGTAGCAGATAGCTCACCCGCCATCTCCCTAGGTGATTGCTTCCAATGTTGGACTGCACTTCCCATCAAAAAGTTGCTCCTAGTGTTCAACCAACATCAACCCTCCTGTAATGTAAGCCCTTTAGGGCTACTTCCTACTATGCCTTTAAAGCGCATTCTAAGCACATTCTCTCCCTCTAAGAATTCTGGACACGGTAGCTTGTTAAGGGTTTCTAGGAATTGTAACGCTGTGAAACATAAACTACAGTGCCAATAATTATTGCAGAGAAGGAATGTGCTTTAAATGTGTACACAGCCTAGGCCTACTCCTGTCTACTAGAGCAGCAGAGAACAGTTGTGTCTGTGTTGCTGATTTTCTTAGAACTGACCAAATATTGTTGATAGTGCTGTGATGTGTCCCCATGGAAGCTAAAATAACCCAAGAAGCTAGGTGATGGTCAGAAAAGATGGCTGATCCAGATCTCCTGCTTCAAATCCAGCCAGGGAGAGGGGACAAGGTGCTTCTATGGCTGTGAACACTCCATACATTTAAAACCCACCTCTCCACACACACACAAAGAATCCTGGGAACTGTAGTTTATTAAGGGTGCTGTGAATTGTAGCTCTGTGAGGGGTGAAGTACAGTTACCACAATTCTTAAACACGGGATGTGCTTTAAATTATTGTGTGTACTCAGCCTGTCTGGAAGGAAACAGACTGAAGTTTGAGAGAGGCGGATAAAGGCAGAGAGCTATATTTTGGAATCTGTAAGCTAACAGCATTTTTGGGTGCTAGCTGTTTTAGTAGCCTTTGGCTGGATGTCAAAGCTTCTAGGCTGTGTTCCTCCACCTAGACTCAACCTGTATATCTGTAAACAAGTGCAAATACTGCAAATGTCCATAAGCTTCCAGTGGCCTCCTTGGAAAGGAAACCAAATGCTGTACCCCTAGAACGTCTCACTGCTTGGAGAAGTAGGGTGACAATTAAGAATATGATCTGCACAACAAAAAGAAAATAAGTGCAGGTTTCATTCAACCCTGTTTCAACCCTATAAACGCCTCCATGCTTCTGTTCCCCTTATGAAAAAAGGAATGATGCTTTTAAAGAACAGTTAATCGTCAGCAGCTGTTTAGCTGTGAAATGACACATTTGGAATAGAACAGTGCTGTTAATATGGACTGAACCAGTTGTTTCCTAATAGCTTCGGCTAAATTTTCAAGAGCCATATGACTAACAACAAAAGAAAACATGCTTTTCATGGAAATATATGGTTTCCATAGCCTAAATTCTGTTTATGCCTTGGTAACCTCTATGTTAGATTACTGCAATGTGTTATACGTGGGGCTGCTGATGGTTCAGAAAATTCAGCTGGTGCAGAATTCAGTGGCCTATTTCCTTGCCAGTTTGAGCATATAGCACCAATCCTGGCCCAGCTGTACTAGTTGCCAGTTAGTTTCCAGGCCCAATTCAAAGTTCTGGTTTTGCCCTATAAAGCTTTAAACAGCTCAGGACTGCAATACCTCAAGGACCGCCTCTCTCCATATGAACCCACCTGGACCCTGCAATCATCATTCGAAGCTTTTCTTTGTGTGCCTTCATCACAAAAGGTCTGGAGGGTGGCAACACAAGACCAAGCGTTTTCTGTGGTTGCTCCCTGCTTGTGGAATGCTCTCCCCAGGGAAGCTTTCTTGGTGCCTTCATTACATATCTTTAGGCACCGGGCAAAAACATGCCTCCTCTCCCAGGCCTTTAGCTAATTAAACAACCTATGGCCTTTTTAACTGTGGGGAAGGGGCTATTGTTTTTGTTTGTTACTATGTTGTTTTTTGTGGTTTTTATAATCTAAACTGCCCTGTGATCCTCAGATGAAAGGTGGTATAGAAAATAATAATAATAATAATAATAATAATAATAATAATAATAGATAATAGTAGGAGCCAACAAGCTTTTCCCCCTGCTGTGGCCTGGGGACAGTGGCAAATAACCAAGGTGTATTGAATTCTGAGACACTGAGAGCTGCATTTTTCCAGCCAAAAGGAATAGCCTTCATTTGTGCACATTTATTAGTACATGCCGACTGTTGCTATAGCTGCTGTGGCTCCTGCCATCTAAAGGAACTATGCACAGAAGAGCAAGAAAAGGACTACATTGGACTACTTTGAGGCTGGGAGATCATAAGAGATGACAGGCTAGAATACATAGGATTAATATAGATGATGGCTAGTGTCCTGTGTGCACTGCTTTCCCAAAACAGCAGTGAAGTGCAATGAATGCAGAGTTAATGGGAATCTCTATGCAGTCTAAGCCTTGGCCTTTATCTGAAGTTTCTACAGGAGTGGTGATAGACAGTTCATACCACAGTAGGGAGATTCCTGCATTGTGGTCTGCAAGGACTCTTCCTTCTTGATCTCTCTTGTTTTTATCAGTTTTAGAAGCTATTTTTAATCTTCTCTGGCTGACCTTTGCCGGAATATGTTGAGTTTATTCTGAAATACCTTTTTTAACATTTTTCTAGATTTTTAAAAAATAAATAAATGGGTATTAATACATGTTCTTGGAGTGAGTTTATATCTCCATCACAACTTAAGGCAATGCAACGTAGAACAGTTTTCTTCTCCCTCATGATACTTTAGAGGCAGGGCACATGTTCACAATACCACCTGACATTTGTTATTTCCAGCAGGGATGATAATTTCACAATAACATGAATGTTGCCTCTCTTATTTATTTTTTATTGTTTTTAAAATTAATAATGTGGTGGTTGGTGCCTTGACTGCTGTATTAGCAGAAAGGTATGGTAAATGATTCTAATAAAATAATAAACATAAATAAACATAATTTTTTGCCTTGTTTATGATCTGTTTTACAGAATTATGACTATTATGACTAAAATAGTCATAATTCACAGTGAATAAGCCAGTCAGAAACAACTATGCCCAACCAAAATAATTACCTCCTGCTCTCATCTTAAGCTACAAAACGAATTATGAATGTTTCCTGAAAGTCTTCTTGAGAGGTGCTAACTGATGGGGGCTGAATTTTGCCAGGCCAATGAGGTGTTAAGTATTCAGGAGTGTGGAAAAATCAAATCACTAATGCAGATATCTAAACAAGCAAATTAGAGCTGCTTCAGATCTCTATATATGATGAAAGCAGTCAGGGAAGAGAATCTGTTCACAGATAATGGAAAACTAAGATGGAGGGGAAACCCAAAAAGTGATCTGCTTCTGTGCTGTGATTTGAAGCTCCTCATCCAATGAGGAGCCCCCTGCTATGAAGTCACCTTGACAATTGGTTCAAATCTCACATGCCCATGTATCTCAAATATATAATCTGATGAACATCACTTAGGCTGTAATCTTGCACAAAGCTATTTTGGAATAAAATCCCACTGAGTTCAGTGGAGGCTAACACCAAGAAAACTTGCCCGGGATCAGGCTACATGTCACTTCAAATGTGAATAGACAGGATTAAGCACACTGGCACACGTGCTTTGTGCACTGCAGTCTCGGAAGCTGATAAATCAGGAACTGGTGTCTTTCAATCACACCCTTACATTTGTTTTGTTTTTCTTTTATTTCACTGATAGATTGTGCAGAATCCACCCATTTCTTGGCACCTGTTGCAGTTAATCTAGTTTCACTAACATCTGATAGTTCAGGCTTTAGAATATTTGCCAGCTTGAGCCATAATAGAATGATTACTATTTAAAAAAAAAGAAAAGATAGAGCAGTTTCAGTTTATTTGAGGTATCACAAGTCTTCACCGAAAAGCAAAGTAAAATGTATAGAACTGTTAATACCTTTCTGAATCCAATGGATGACCGGTATGCATATCAAGAAACTTCCAAGAGCCTTCCTGGTCACTCTAATAATTAAAAAAGAGGGGAGAGGATTTACTTACTTACTTACTTACTTACTTACTTACTTACTTACTTTCTATACTGCCATTCATCTGAGAATCGCATGGTGGTTTACAATATAACAACACAAAAAGTATCTAACATAGTAATAAACAAAAACACTACCCCCCCAAACACAGTTTAAAAGTTCATATATTGTTTAATTAGCCCAAGGCCTGGTGCCTAACGATATATAATGCTGGCACCAAGCCAGCCTCTCCAGGGAGTGCATTCCACAAATGGGGAGCCACCACAGAAAAGGCCCATTCTTGTGTTGCCACCTTTCGGACTTCTCATGGGGGGGGGGGAGACAAATGAAGAAGGGCCCCCAACGATGATTGCAGGATCTGTTTTGGTTCACATAGGGAGAGGCAGTCCTTGAATTATTGAAGTCCTGAGCCATTTAAGCCTTTATAGGTCAAAACCAACACTTTGAATTGGGTCCAGAAACTAATCTGCAGCCAGTGCAGCCAGGCCATGATTGGTGTTATATGCTCAAACTGCCTTGCCCTGGTAAGAAACCTGAGATTAGTGCTAACGTTAGATAGACATAGGTACAGGTAGGTAGACATGTTGGTCTGCCATAGTCGAAACAAAATAAAAAAATTCCTCCCAGTAGCACCTTAGAGACCAACTAAGTTTGTTATTGGTATTTGAAGAAGTGTGCGTGCACATGAAAGTTCATACCAATAACATACTTAGTTGGTCTCTAAAGTGCTACTGGAAGGATTTTTTAAATTTTGTTTGAAAGACATGGGTTTTTTTTCAAGGTTTTTTTCAGGACTTTAAAAGTCAAAGAAGAAGACAAAAAGGCAATCCTGCTACTGCCACAATAACAAGAGAATGATAAACAACTAGATCACAAGATTGTTAGTAAGATGTACATATACTTTTCAAGCCAGAATAACTCTTCTATACAGGGTTCTGCTTTTAAAGTCTTCCTGTGCATGTCTAAAGTACATCTCGTCTGGTCTTGTTATCCTACTGGCGCATTTGATGTGAACACCGTCTCATCCCCAGTGAGGAATATTGCCTTGAAAGCTTAGTGCAAAATCACATTAAATTGCACCACTTCTCAATCAAAACAGTGATGAAAGGAACTGGGATTAAAAATGTGTGATGAGGGGATAATACAGTTGTAATCTTTTTCTACCTTCTTGCGACATAATTTTGTACTGCACTGAGGGAGAGAACCTTCTGCTCTACCATCCCCATCCATTCCTGGGGAAGCAAATAGGGGCAGCCACCTTGGGATCTGTGCCATGCTGCCTGGCCAGCCCGGCTGCCTCCCACCCACATGATGAGACCCTCCACTGCCTTTCTTCCTAGATCAAGCCATGGAGAGGTGAAGCAGAAGGCCTTGGTAGAACTGCCTCAGCTAAAGCAGTGCACAAAATGTAAATAGGGAGAACAGAGGCCAGAATTACTAAAGTTGTGTGTGTTCCCCAAAATAACACAACAGAAAGTAAGTTGCATCACCACCATTGCCATGAAAAGGATGAGGGATAGTAGAGGTGGCGGTGGGGGGTGGAGATGAATGCATGGGGAGGTACACAGTGTGATTTGCCTTGGACCCCACTCTGGAATGGCCCTGGTATCAGTGTATATTTGCACACCTTGCTATTTTTATGATTTGAAAACCACTTTGTTTTGTTTTTATTTTGCAACATTTACATGAAGTACTGCTTGATTGAAAGTGTATAATAATAATAATAATAATAATAATAATATGATTGATAAAAGACAGTTAAAAATGAGATATTGAAAAAGCATTCAAAAGACAGTGAAAATAAACAGTACGCAAAAATAGAGATTATAATACACGTCAGCATTCTACATGTCTGGATAGTGTTGTCTACACACACAAAATGTTTTATGCAGACATGAAAAGAATACGGTGAAGGAACGTGGTTGATGCCAATAGGCAGGGAGTTCCGGAGTTTGGTGCTGCAACACTAAATGTGGCATTTTATTACAAATGCAGAAGAAGTATTATGTGGCAGCTCCCTGTCAGTTCCACAGATCCAAGTGGTCAAGTGGGGCATACGCAGGTTAAGGGGATGTGTGCTTGTGCAGCACACTGGCTAAAATAATCAGAAAGTTCCCCATTCAAATTCTGCCTCCTTCTCCAGCTATAAAGCAAACCACTCAGCACCATCCCACATTATTATATGGGCATAATTCTACATACATACCTTAATTATTGTTAGTAAATATTACTGATATACTGTTTGTGAAGTTCTCAGATTAGTCCATGAAATACAATTAGCATGAAAATCAACCCCAGGATAGTCCTTGCCTCACATGTAATAGGGAGCTGATTTTAGCTACATTAAAATGTGCAAAGGTTTAAAACTATTTTCTGTTGAAGTAATAAAAACTATGTTTAAAATCTTTTTATCAAGCAGACAAAAAGAAATGACAGCTGACTTCCTTGAGAATATGACTTATGAGAAATGCCACATAATTTAGCCAAAAAATCCAGCATGAAGTTTTTAAAATTACATACTACCTAATAAGTGTAGCAACGGGGGGAAACCACATTACTGAAATTTTTACTATATTATTATTAATAATAGACCATTATTGTTATTTGTTTAAAAGCAACAAATGAAGAGCCACAGTCAACAAACAATCTGAACTGTTTGGATTTCAGCTAATTAAAACCTAGGGGCTCAGCAGATTTTTACTAGTGTGATGGTTTATTGAACAAAATACAGTCAGCTTGCTTATCCTCCTAACTCATCTCCAGCAGGTAATACATGTGTTTTATGATGCAATTTTAAGCACACTCTCGTTGCAGTCAATTATGTTTATATGAGTGCAAATACCTTCCAAGTTAACGGCCATAATCCAATACAGAGCGAAGCTGCAATTTTCTGAACACAGTTGGTCTTACGTCTAAGTAAAGACCTATAGAACTGGAACTATGGCTCCAATGGTTTAAGGCTACAGTTTGATACCCACATACCTGAGAGTAATCCCCACTGAACCCAATAGGTTTTACTTCAGAGTAGGTATACATAGGATTTAACAACAAGTGCACCTAACTCTGTATTTGATTATGGTTTATATGTTTGGGATAATCGTTATACTAAGTTTTGTTTGATCTTAAAAACTGTCTACACTACAGCTTCTACAGAGATGCATATCTGCTGATATTCCTTGACCATATTCATACATAGGTCTGAAAGGGAAAAAAAGAAGAAACTGAAAATGTAGCTAAGAAGTAACACAAACAAAAGGAAGTAATACCTTATCAGGACCAACCAATGATCAGAAAATGATGCATGGATTTTTAGTGCTGCATTTTTCAAACTAAAATATATAAGTAATTTTTGTAAAGGTGCATATTTTTTAAAAAAATAAAAGCAATTATTTTAAAAACTTGAAAAACTGTGTAAACTATGTATCTAAGCAGAACTAAAGTAAAGAAAAAAGAAATCTTCAGGTACTCACCATAGTCAAGATACTCACTGGTGCTACGATACATTAACCACAGCCTTAATCACAGGACAAAGTGCTTTGATGAGATACATATATATCTCAAAAGGTCACGTTCAGGGAAATCCATTTCTAAAATATTCACAGTTGAAAGACCGCTTAATCATATTGCACAGAAGCACAACCTACATAGTTCAAACTGAAAGTACTCAAAATGAAAGAGCACAGAGGATTCCCTCTCGTTCTTCTGCCTACCGTGGAACAGAAGCAAAACATTACTCCCACATCAAGTGGAGGGAACACCGTGGGAGAGTCCCCTGCCATGGAAAAAGGTTGCATCAACGCCCCCACTCCAGAAATGGTACGGTACCCAAATATTGATCTTGAAGTGGCGCTGTTTACTGTAAAGTTGAATAAGTCACACTGTCATTTCGTGAAATGAACACAAGGCTGGGTTTCATCTGATTAATGATTTGTCGAAATGCTGTATTCTACCATTCATTCACATAGGCTTTTTAACACCCATAATATGACACTATAGGGATGCAGGTGGCGCTGTGGGTTAAACCACAGAGCCTAGGACTTGCCGATCAGAAGGTCGTCAGTTCGAATCCCCGCAACGGGGTGAGCTCCCATTGCTTGGTCCCTGCTCCTGCCAACCTAGCAGTTCAAAAGCACGTCAAAGTGCAATTAGATAAATAGGTACCACTCTGGCAGGAAGGTAAACGGCGTTTCCATGCGCTGCTCTGGTTCGCCAGAAGCAGCTTAGTCATGCTGGCCACATGACCCGGAAGCTGTACGCCGGCTCCCTCGGCCAATAAAGCGAAATGAGCACCGCAACCCCAGAGTAGGTCGTGACTGGACCTAATGGTCAGGGGTCCCTTTACCTTTATGACACTATAAGCAGCACTTGACAGTTTATTTAAAAGTTTCTGAAGAGAAAAGTAGAGGGTGGTTGGTAACTTTTGAACTAGGGACTGCGTATAGGTGGGTTATTCCTTTTCTTCTTTATGTGTGTGTCTGTTGTTGTTTTTCAGTTCTTGGTTAAAAAAACCCATGTCCAGTCATGATAGAGGCTAACCTGCAAAATACCTGGATCAATTACAGAAATCTCATTCAGTGATAATAAGTGAAATAAACACCCTCATAAGAACCACTTCATGAACATTTGATCACCACTGCATTGTGTAATAGGAGATAATTGTAATTTCCAGTGCCTGAGTAGACATGTTGGATTGCTTTGTTAGATGACGCATGTCCTTCAGGTCTCTAAAGCCTGTGTGAAGCATTTACAAAAGAAGAGGTGCAAAAAGGAAAACAGAAATAGGCTTTGATCAAGCCACTGGATTGTTTTTGAATTATTACTCAATGAGTTTCAAGGGTCAAACCATACTGTTCCACAATACCTGTAAGTGGCTATTCATTATGAAACAGATGACCTTTCCCTCACAGCAAAACGAAGAGACCACCCTACCCAACAAAGAAACCAGGAAGGAAGTGGAGTCGCCTTTAAGAGCAGAACGGAGAAGGGAAATCCTCAAGTTGTGGGAGGAAAATATGAGCTCTCTAACCGGTTTCCTTTGTACTTCGCTACATATCGCCACACTTTTGTTACACAGAACAAACTAATTGGACAATAAAGCACTACATTATTTCTCATATATAACCAAGCCACCTAGAGTGAGACAGAGCAAAAATTGGATTTCTGCCATCCAAATTGTTTTACTGTCCGCTGAAGACATGTTTGTTTAGGAATTTCCATTGGGGAATAATAAGGAAATGAGTTAGAGAAAATTTAATATAATTTTGAAGACAACAGCTTATAATAGTTGATCCCAAGTGCCTTGTAAATGGGTTAGGCTGCAAAGCTATGCACATTTACCTGGGAGTAAGCCCCAGTGAGCTTAATGGGATTTAATTCTGAGTAGAACTGTCTAGGATCATGCTGTTAATTAGCAGTTGACATGTTGCAATGGGAATGGGGGGAATCCTCTATGAGGAAAAGAGGGAAACTGGAAAGTCACACAGATATCTGCTCATTTATTTGGAAAAAGAGTTAAAACCAGTTTGAGAACTATATCTTCCAGGAAGGAACTTGGAGAGAAAGATATTTTTTTCCACCTTAAGAGAGTTTCAAGATTTCTCTCTGGGAATGTAATAAAGCAAAAGCTTTGACAGCACACTTTTGGACATTGGGGGGGGGGGGGTTGGTGTGTGGGGAGTCTAGAAAGAGATCCATTATTCAAGAAAAAACATCTCCTGTTTCTCAGCATAAGTGATGATACACAAGCTCAGCAGGTAGTGTACAATATACTTCTTAACAGGCATGTTTTATTTACAATCATTTTTACCTTGCTCTTCCAGTACTACTCTTTCACCCATGGTGGCTAACAATATATACAAAAATTAGGCACAAGAAATTAAAACACTAAAGGGCAGGGATATACCAGATAAAAGGAAAATAAAAACAGATGGTAGATAACAGTAACTTTACAATACACTGACACTCCATTATCCTAAAACAAAAATGTAATCAACTAGCAGCTAAAGGTCTATCCAGTTTGTCACTAGCCAATCTAGATGCCAAAACTGAGAAGCTACTTACATAAAAAACAAAAAAAAAAGCCCACTGCATCCAGGAGACCATTTAAGAAGACAAATCTTCAGTACAGGCAAATATCTTTCCTGAGTAGCCTAAGGCCACAGCTGTAACTTCTCTGTGCACCCATGTTTAATGCATACTTAAAAACTTGCAATCCTAGATCAATTTGCAGTCATTTTCAGAACTGAAGAAGTGTATATCTTTAATATGGGGGGAAGAGATTCTTTTTCAGTATAAGTTATTACCTTTGTATTCTTCATTACTGAAAGCTGCCATTATTTTCTGCAGGTTAGCCTTTCAAGCCTGCTCCATCTCAGGGGAGAATGTAGGACAGGGATGGAGAAACCCGTGGACATGCAGATGTTCCTGGACTGCAACTCCCATTGTCCCTGGATATTGACTGTGCTGCCTGAGGCTGATGGGCATTGGACTGTGACAGCGTGGTGCTAACAATGCCAAGATTGCAGGTTCGATCCCCGTGTGAGCCAATTTCGACAAGCTGAAGGAGCTACTGGGTGTGATCCTGTGGTCAGAAATACTCAATGAGAAGGGAATCCAAGAAGAATGGGAGTTTCTAAAAGGAGAAATGCTGAAGGCCCAAACAAGAAAGAATACCAACAATACCAACAAGAAAGAAAAGAAGGAGGCATCTAAAAAAACAGGTGTGGCTGCATGAGGAGCTTACAGATGAACTGAGAGTTAAGAAGGGCATGTATAAGAAATAAAAGAAAGGGGAAAATCACAAAGGAGTATACCTAAGTAGCCAACAGTTGCAGGGGGAAAGTCAGGCTGGCTAAAGCCCAGAATGAGCTCAGGCTTGCAAGAGAGGTTAAAAATAATAATTAAGATTATGACTAAACATTCGGAAAAACTTTCTGACAGTAAGAGCTGTTCAGCAGTGGAACAGACTCCCACAAGAGGTGTGGACGCTCCTTCCTTGGAGGTTTTTAAACAGAGGTTGGGTGGCCATCTGTCATGGATGCTTTAGCTGAGATTTGAGCATTGCAGGGGGCTGGACTAGATGACCCTTGGGGTCCCTCCCATTCCCAACTTAGATTCTATGATCTCTGATGTGCTAACTGGCAACCCCATCCCCCCACCCCCACTCTAAAAACCCTGCTTGGCTCGCCTCTGAGCCTTTGATATGCAGAAATCAGCCATGGATGAAAGCAACTATTGTACAGTACTTGCTGCAGATCAAACTGTTGCAGTGACTTGCATGATATCATGATTAGTATTGTGCCATGCAGTATTATGCTTCAAGTTGTTATAGAAAGAGAGCTATTCCCAACAATAATAAGCTTCACACCTCATTTCTATGGGACTCATAGATAGACATGGAGATGGTCCTAAAGAAAGGAGTGAGGAACCTTTATACTCATCCCTCAGGAGTCGCCCAGGCTCTGCTGCTCTCCTCAGGCGATGCCTTCACAATCCTTGAGTCATAGCTGTCAACGTTTCCCCTTTTTTAAGGGAAATTCCCTTATTCCGAATAGGATTCCTCGCAAGAAAAGGGGAAAGTTGCCTGGCTGGAGATACTGGGTGGGGGTATAGAAAGCGTTGATGTTTCCATGCAGGGGCAAACTTTGGTAATCTTTCATAATGTGGTATCCTGTGTGAGGCCAAAATGTGGTGCCCCAAAATGGATCTTCTCAATTATGGATTTTCTCAATTTTGATCCCCCTTGACTGAGTGCCCTTTGCAGAGGAACTGCCTGCAGCGCCCTAAATCAGGCATTGTTTGTATGGTTTGAATATAGCCCACTGTACAAAGGTAAGAGTCACATCTGTCACTCTGCTCACTTTTGCCTCTCACATATGGCCACCGAAAGGTTGCTTGTCAGGGAATGAAACCTCCCACCTTCCTCTAAAGATACAATGGACGCTCAGGTTGCGAACATGATCTGTGCGGGAAGCACGTTCGCAATCCACAGTGTCCGCAACCCACAGCGGCGCGTCTGCACACATGCTGGTTGCAATTTGGCGCTTCTGCACATGTGCAAAGTGCGATTTAGTGCTTCTGCACTTGAGCAAAGCACGATTTAGCTGTTCTGCGCATGCGCAAGAGCCAAAACCCGGAAGTAGCCCATTCCGGTACTTCCAGGTTCGGTGCAGTGTGCAACCCGATATCACACAACCTGAAGCGTCTGTAATGCGAGGTACATCCAGAAAACAGTTCCCCTTTCCTTATTTTTTACTCATCTCCCCTGCATCCCTTGCAAGGCTCCTTTATATTTAAAAGCTGTGCATTTCACAGGAAGTTGCAATAATTCCCAAATCTGTATTTCTATACTGGGGAAAGGACAGCAGTTACATTTCTGCCTGTCTTTCAGTCATGGCAGTCCTTCCAGAAAAAAGAAGGAGCATCTCTTGCCCTCCTGTTGCATTTTAGTACTACTGGCCAGGCATGACCAAGTCCTAGTTTCTGTTTCAATTTAACATGCTTCACTGAAGGGTTAGTCACCAGAATAATACAGAACAGGGTCTTCCCCCACCTCCTCCCCCAGTTTGCTAGTTATGCCCCTATTTTCATTGAGAAATGTTGAAGGGTATGTAGTTTATGATATGTTATACACTTTCTCCCTCTTCATTTTCTTAGGATTTTATTGTCCCCACCAGGAGGTGCACAGAAAGGGGAGGGGGTTCATTACGTATGGTTTCATCCATCATTTAGGATGGGGGAGAAATTCAATTCAGTTTGCATTTAAAGACAAACCAACAAATTCACACTTCCCAAAACAATATGTGAACCAAAACAAAGCCATTTTTCAAAATTTGCACTTCTCTGAATTTTGAAATGTACCTCTCCAGCATTGCTTAATATATACAAAAATGCATATACAGACGTAAAGTGGGCATTAAAAGCATATGATGCATATATTAGTGAAAATAAGAAAAATGCTTTATATTACATGAAACTGCTTTGAAAAAACATGTATACTGAGAAAAATTGCATACAAAAACATGTATATTAGGGAGAATTTTCACTAGAATACTGAACACTAAAAAAAAAATCAACTGGAAATGCAGAAAATTGAAATTAAGACTGGAAAAATGAGAAACTGCGAAAAGCTAAAGTTGATAGGATTGCCCACCCCATTGTCTTCTGGCAATAATGAGGAAAGAATAGACGAACCTGGCTCCACCCACAATATCCCCATACCTGCCAGCTCCTCTCTAAGACCTTCACATGCTGGGCAGAAGGTATTAAGGGGGAACCTATGCACACGCTGAATGCACACAGGCTTCTCCACAAAATCAGCCACACTGTGCAATTTAGGTTCTCCATTGCATGGAGGAGCCTACGCACATTACGCCAAATTCCTCTTCAGGTCCAGGTCCATGCAGTGCCCTCTCTTACCACACACTCTTGAAATGTGTGGAGAGTAACTCCTGAAGGAGACTCCTGTTGCTCAGGGTAGTAGGAGAACATGAAAGAACTGAGCAGGACTCTCATGCACAGCAGTGCTTTCCAGTCTTCCACAGCTGTAGCAAGGCAACAACATACACTGACTAGGCCCCAGAACTATTAAATTGAACCCTAACACCCACAATATCACAACTTCCTTCTCCAGTCCCTGCCTTCAGCCCATAGAGCTTTTTTTGTGAAGCTACAGACCAACCTCGCTTTAATTTTGGACTCTCCTACCATTGTTTCTTCAGGTCTCTGCTGGCGCCTCTAATTTCCGCACTTTTTTTTGCTCCCCCAGACTTACAACCTCTTTTCATTGTTTCTTGTCAACAGCATACATTTTCTCTCCTTGGCTGTGGGAGGTTTTGCCACAGCAACCAACCCCAGTCATTAGCCCGTCTTTTTGAACTCTCAGTCAGGTCTGCCATCTTTTCCCTCAGATGTCTGTGTCATCGTCTTTCGTGTTTCTGTTTTTAAGAATACTGCCTGCTGGCTTCACTCAACTGTCCTGTCATTCCCTGTCTATTTTCCCTCAGCCTTTGAATGCTATGAAGGTTCAAAGACTGACAACTTCCCTCATTAGACAGAATGTTCTAGAACATCACACCAGCTCAGTCAATAGGTGTCAAAGCTATTGTTGTTACAGTGCCAGCAGTTGCAACTAAATCCCTTTGTACCTTTCAATATAGATGAGGTTATGCACTTAAAATGTTCCAGAGATTGACATTTTCTCCTGAAAGTTTGTAACAGTTTGTAGCAGATATACATTATACATAGTATTATCCTGCTCTGCTGGTTATTGACCTTATGTCAACCAAAAAGTGTGTGTGGGGGGGGATGTTTTAAATAAAATATCATCCAACTGCCTGCGCACAGAACAATAATGTTTCTTCCTGCTTCAAGAAATAATAAAAATAAAACAATATCATCATTGTTATCATCACTATCAATTACCCAACATTCACCCAAAGGTCTCAGGACCTGTTCCAGCAATTTAAAATACACGAAAAACAGTTCAAAAGCTCTGTAATGAAAGTTTGATGCACAATTCTGTGGGAAGGGAGTTTCACTACTTAGGGGCTGCCACAGACAATGTCCTTTCCTGGGTTGTTCCCCCAGCCCAGCTTCTGTACTACATCTGAGATGATCTAAAGAAGGAAGTCTTTCAGATATTTGGGACCTGAGTTGTTTATACCTCAGGCAAGGTATAACAAAGCAAGCCAGGGCAACTAGACTCAGTAACAAGAGCCAAAGACCTGTGTAATTTCCAGCATCTAGAAAGCTCAAGAGCTTAAATACTCTAGCCTCCTAGACCACACTATACCACGGTTGCTAGTAATGAAGATGTTTCTGTACTTATTTATGAGCCAGGCAATGTCTCTGGGTCCATAAATACATCCTATGTAGAACATTATTTGGCCTGGACTTTTTGCTGCCAGCATTCTCAAGGACTGGGGAATGGCTCCATTGCCTCCTCAGACAACTGGATGGCTTTTTTGGGATCCTCTACCTGTGTGGTTTCTGGATTCTCCTCTAAGGACTCCACCTGTGGTGCCAGGCATGGCAGTACCAATCAACACAGAGAATGATGGTGTCATGTAGCTTTTTTGGTCCTCTCCCACACATAAGATATAAGCATGCTGCCAGGAAAAAACAGTCTCCTCCTCTCATAGTGCAGTAGTTAGAAGGCAGCAGCTGACATCTGCAGTCAAAAGCATTAGAGCTCCACCAGAGAGGCATGTGGATGTCTTCTTGGCAGCCCAAATGCAGCCACCCTTCTGCCAGGAAAAAAGCCTTCAAATGTCATGTCCCAAACTCCAGCCATTTTCTCCCTTGCCTGGTGCACACCTGCATAGCTATTGTGCCTGTATAATGTAATGCAGGAGTCAGCAAACTGTTTCAGCCGTGGGCTGGTCCACCATCCCTCAGACCTTGTGGGGAGCCAGACTATATTTTTTGGGGGGTGAACGAATTCCTATGCCCCACAAATAACTCAGAGATGCAATTTACGGTAAATAAAAGCACACATTCTTCTCATGTAAAAACACGCTGATTCCCGGACTGTCCGTGGGCTGAAGGCGATTGGGCCAGAACCGGGCCCCGGGCATAATTTGCCTACCCATGATGTAATGTCTGTTAAACAATATAACTTTGCTGACATAACTCTAACCATGCTGTATTTTTATAATCTGTGGGTGCAAGGAGATTTATTAGTGGTCCTATCCTTGGCCAATGTGTGTAATTTTATGATAAGATTGCAATGTCAGTTACTAAATAACCCAGGGGTAGCCAACATTGTGCACTCCAGATGTGGGGCTACAACACTCAACAGCCCCAGACTACATGGCCAATGGCCAAATATTTTGAGAGTCCATCATTTGGATGGCACCACATTGGCTATATGTAGCCAATCTGTAAAATCTGGTAAAACCCTTTCCAGCACATGTCCTCGTCCTCACATATAAAATCCAGTGTATCTGGGTAAAAGAGTGCCTTAGGTGTCTTTCCTGTTTTCACTTGAGAAGACTATAAAAACAGAATCACTCTTGATCTCCGGCTGTGATTCCTAACTTACATGATCCGTGTTTAATGGGAACGGCACCCATCTGATCTTTGAATTTGTACTCATAAAATTATGTGGAGATATAGTTCTTGAGCACAGGGGAATAGGCAGGAAAAACAACGACTGTTGAAACGGAGGGGGAAAGGGTGTAAAAATGAATAATTTTGCTATGGTTTGTAAAAACAGTGATTCATCATGCTTTGGACAGCATGAGACTCACTTATTTACAAGCGTTTGGGGTTTTGAAAGGATACGGCAGGGCTATATATTATTCTTCCATCACCTATAAATCCATAAAATAATTGTTTATGTCCATTAACGTTATACATTGCATATATGACACTCTCTATTTGTCAAGATAGAATCTTACTCTATCCCAGGCGCACATCTGTGCACACAAATGATCTTAAAGGAAGTTAACACCTGGGATAGGAAACGGAATAATCTCATTATCTTCCCATGAGTCTCAGGGCTAATTAAGGAAATTTCATTTCATTCTTTCTTTAATAGATGTTTACCTCGCCCTTCCAATGCATTTGCATCACTCAGGGTGGCTTATGACAATGAAAAACAAAACTATCTCACAGAAGAAATAAAATAGCAGCAGCAAAAAAATAGGATTCAGCAAATAAAATAAGAGTCTGCCATATATAAAAACAATAACCTGCCCAGTGAGGCAAATGCTTACTCCAACAGCAAAAATTTAACTCACCAAACTAGTATTCTGAGTACTGCATTAACATAACCTGCCTTGCTTCTGAGTTTGTAGGATTGTGTTGTATATTTAAATAACACTTGTGGTTTACCAAAAGCTCAGTATTAATGCCTTTGGGGGTATTGAAATGTGAAATAATTTATGATTAATTGGGGGGGGGGGAGCTATGGCTGAGTGTGGAAAGCAAAAAGCATATCTATTGTTTTCATTTTTATTTTATATTACAGTAGCCTATCAGAACACATACTGCACAAACTAAGGCATATCAGTAAATCAATGCAATAAAACCGAACTAATTTAACACATTAATACTAAACAGGACAGAGAAAAACTGTCTCTCAACTCGCGCCAGCAATCTCTTTTCTCATTTTGTTCCTCACCTCTCATTGGGAAGAGTTGCTAAAAAACAAAACAAAACACCTCATGGGCACTAGGCAATATGGCTGGAATGAAAATTGTGTCCTAAAACCACATCTAAGGCACAATCTAGAGGATAGCAGACTTCAGACTTGTGGAATCCCTTTTGTGTTTTACTAAAGGTCTGACATCCACCACCAGAAGGCAGGTGGTAAAAGACATAGATGTCCCATTTATTGTGCACTCATCATGATTGGTCCTCATGATGTTACGAGGACAGTTACACATGACCACAATTTCAATACCATTCGCACCAGCAAAAGTTTCAAGGCAGTCATACTGCTTTGCTTGCAGCAGGCTCATGCCCCATAGTTTCCAGTTGAAATCCTGTAACTTCTCAGAGCACAGATGTACCTAACGGTGGGGTGGGGGTCTTGCCCTACTTTAGTTGCACTATAGTGAAAATGTGCTCCTCCAGACAGCAATAATATGGTAACATTGGGCAAGCACCACAGAACTACTAATAAAGCAGAATGGTGTGTGGATGGTCCAGAATAAATCCATCACTAATGTACTGTTATTGTATCATTGACATGCTGCAGAATATACTCAGACACACACACACAAAAGACTGAAGGGGGCCATACACTTAGCAGTAACAAATGTGATGCTTCTGAGCACAGGGATTTGTTTTGTGTACCAACACAGAGCTGAGCTCACAGTCATTCCAAACAAAAATCCATTCCTGGTTACCCCATTTCAGCAATCTAATGTACGTTTGGGTTGCTATTTTCTTCCTTCTGTTGTTAAAACAATTGGGAGACAGAATCCCCCAGCTGATCTCCCTGCACATTATTCAGTGTTGTGCCAGTAGATTCTGATCTATCTTCTTGTTTATCGGCACAATCTATTGGGGAAACCTCTGTGCAAATTCCCTCAGAGGTGCATAGGAACAATAAAAGAATATTATTGTGCTCTTGAACTGCTCCGATAACGTTTCCCTGGGCCTTCCACAGAAGAAACTTCCAAGTCATTGTTCCCATAACATTGGTGATAAATCAGTCAGAACTAAAGTAAAAGCAAATACATGTCACTGTATTTTTAAATTGCTGTAACTCTTCCTGGAACCTCATGGTGAATTGCAGGAAAGTAATCTAAATGTACCAGCTGTTACTACTACTATTACCAACAACATTATCAGACTAAAATAAATATTTTTGAATTCCTTCAAAAGGTCTATTATATAACCAGTATGAGGCACAAAATTCAAGGATAATGTGTCTTAAGTGGACTCTTACTATGTAGATCACAAAATTCTAAGCATCTCACAAGATGCACATGAATGCATTAAAAAAGAAAGAAAGCTACACAAGAATTGCTTCAGCTTGAGTGGTTGTTGAGCTACATTAAATGCCCCCAATTTGCCTTCCAATTTGCCCTGATATTTAAATATTTCCCTAGGGGGATGTTTGCCATTGCTGAAAGCCCCTCTTTCATTTGCCTTATTATAAAGCACAACCTCAGCCTGCGTCAGTGGTTCAGCATAAGGCTTTTAGCAAAGGAAATCCCCGTATCTTCCAACACGGTAAATGTTATAATTTGTTCAGAGGAAGAATTAGTCAAACAGTAAGGGAAGCTGTACATTTTTGTGGTTTGGGGTCACTTAGTTCCCTTGTAGCACGATAATGCAGAAGAATCAGTTATTGTATTTGCTTTCAGTGTCAAAGAGCTTAAATGCCACAGCTTGTAAGGTGCTCTGTGCAGTGAATCTTTTTTCTTGCAGTCACACAGTTAACTGCTAATGAGGCCATGCTACTTTATGAACATGAATTATAACTGGAACCTTAAACTGCAGCATCTGGTGTTAATGTGATTTATTCCAATAAATGCTACTATGGTGCATCTGTTTCTTGTCCTGTGCCCTATCCTGCCCTGCTCCATTATTGGTATATTTCAGCGCTAAAGTTAATGCCTTGTAAACGTACTGATACCTTTACTGTGATGCCATGTGAGTGGTTGTTGGGGCAAACTTGTTGCATCTTGTCTTCGTCTTTTTTTAAAATCTTCATTGAGGTTTCTTTCTTTTAATTATATCTAGGTCTACTGATTTAGCCAAACCCCATCATACAGAGTTGCCCAAGTCCAGCTAAGGAAATCTGCATACAAGCAAACTTCCTTGCATATATTACTTACTGGATCAAGAACTGCAGGTGCAGATCGAGTGTGCATTCAAATGCACAGCTTTCATCCAAAGAACTCTCATACCACTTTAACAGGTATGGCTTCCCTCAAGGACTCTTGGGGACTGCAGATTGTTATGGGTGCCGAGAGTTGTTAGGAGACCCCTCACAGACCTGCTCTTCCCGGCACACTTAACAAAGTACAGTTCCTTGGATTCTGTGAGAGAACCTAAGACTATTAAAGTGGTATAAGAGCACTTTATATGTAAGATGCGGGTGTGCTTACAGTGAGGATGCAATCTATCTTCCCTGCATCATTTCATCTAGTCTCATGCCAATGCTGCCATTTAAAGTATTTATATTCTATCTTTCTTCTCAGCAGCAGGCCTCCAAAGCCATTGACCATAATAATAGGTAACAATAATGAATATGTATTAAACATAGCCTGTTGTCTTTGTCCATGGAGTTTTCTTGGCAGGGATACTGGAGTGGCTTGCCAGTTCCTGCTCCAAGTGGATCACGTTTGGTCAAAACTCTCCACTATGACCTGCCCATCTTGGGTGGCCCTGCATGGCATAGCTCATAGCTTCTCTGAGTTATTCAAGCCCCTGTGCCATGGCAAGGCAGTGATCCATGAAGGAGAAGAATTGATGCTTTTGAATTATGGTGCTGGAGGAGACTCTGATCGCTGAAGAATTGATGCTTTTGAATTATGGTGCGGGAGAGACCCATGGACTGCAAGAAGATCAAACCTATCCATTCTTAAGGAGGTCAGCCTGAGTATTCACTGGAAGGACAGATCCAATACTTTGGCCATCTCATGAGAAGAGAAGACTCCCTGGAAAAGACCCTGGTGTTGGAAAAGATTGAGGGCACAAGGAGAAGGGGACGACAGAGGACGAGATGGTTGGAGAGTGTTTTCAAAGCTACCAGCATGAGTTTGACCAAACTGTGGGAGGCAGTGGAAGACAGGAGTGCCTGGCGTGCTCTGGTCCATGGGGTCACAAAGAGTCGGACACGACTAAATGACTAAACAACAACAATTAAACATAGCAAGTTAGTGACTGATTCAAGATCAGATTGGTGGTGGTTATGATGTTAAAAGTCCATTCCCCACATTTTAAATCAGAGGTGGGAAACTTGTAGTCCTCCAGATGAGGCTGGACTCTGACCTGTGTGGCCAGTGGTTCCGCTCCTGCCTACAGGGTAATATCCAAAGAGTAGCACTGGCAGACTGTGTTCTTGCACAATGATTCTTGTACTATGGTGTACCTCAGGATACAATCTTGTCCCCACTGCTGCTTAACATCTATGTGAAGCCACTAGGTGCAGTCATTTGGAGTTTGGGGGCAAAACATTATCATGGACACACTTCTCCATAACATCTGAGCCAGGAGATTCTGTGCATTATCTGGACCATTGTCTGGTCACAGTGATGGACTGAGTGAAGGCCCATAAACAGAGCTTGAACCCTTGGAAGATGGAGGTAGTGTGGGTTGGTGGTTCCCATGTTTGGGAGATAAACCAGTTTCCTGTTCTAGACAGGGTTGCACTCCTCTGAAAGAACAGGATTCAGAGTTTGGGAATGCTCCTGGCTCCTCCTTTGTCACTGGAAGCTCAGGTAGCCTCAGGAGTCAGGAGTGCTTTTTATCAGCTATGGCTGGTATGTTAATGACAGCTTTCCTTGTACCCTGTATTAGTCTGGCATTGACAATCTCAAGACTCAATTATTGCAATGCACTCTACATGGGGCTACAATGCTTGGTCCAGAGACTCCATGCTGTGGTTAGACTGTTGATGGGGACAGACTATTACTAGCCCATCACTCCAGTGCTCAGACCTACCAGTCAACTATAATTGC
The DNA here is from genome assembly GCF_951804945.1 of Podarcis cretensis. Classification (NCBI taxonomy): domain Eukaryota; kingdom Metazoa; phylum Chordata; class Lepidosauria; order Squamata; family Lacertidae; genus Podarcis; species Podarcis cretensis. The sequence continues at coordinate 29,914,008 of NC_137178.1, forward strand.
ACAACCTGAATTTGCTAGTATATGATTGAATCCCATCTAAAAACGGTGATAGTATTGAAGCAGCCTTAGAATGGGCATAGCTAATACTTAAACCAGAATCCAGGAAGAGTGGAAAGCAGGGTTAAAGGTAAAGGTAAAGGACCCCGGATGATTAAGCCCAGTCAAAGGCTACTATGGGGTGTGGCACTCAGACCGAGGGAGTCAGTGTTTGTCCACAGACAGCTTTCCAGGTTGTGTGGCTAGCATGACTAAACTGCTTCTGGTGCAAAGGAACATCGTGACGAGTGCCAGAGCTCACGGAAACGCCGTTTACCCTCCTGCCACAGAGGTACCTATTTATCTACTTGCACTGTGTGCTTTCGAACTGCTAGGTTGGCAGAAACCAGAACAGAGCAATGGGAGCTCACCCCAACGCAGGGATTTGAACCTTCCAATCAGCAAGCCCAAGAGGCTCAGTGGTTTACACCACTGTGCCAACCACGTCCCTTTTAGTGGAAAGCACATGGCGCAGAGAGAATGGATGAAACAATAAAAGGAACAAAACAGGGGAGCTCCTCTCATCCCAAATTTAAAGCTTGTGATTAGTTTATTAGTTCTACTCAGCTGCTCCATTGTTTCCATGCCTGTTTTATTGTGTGCTTTAAAAATCTTGTTATATAGCAGCTGTCTTGCAGATCATTTAAAAGGAAGGAAGGAAGGAAAGAAACAAATGTTTTCCAGAGGAAATGTAAACTGTTGACAGTCAGATCTTGTTTGCACAGGCAAGAGATACAATGCTAGCTTGAATAGGTGGAAGATAATACTTGATCTGGCTTGTAATCAGAAACATCAGTGTCCTTTCAGGCTGCAGTCTTAAACACACACACCAGTCTAGAACCAGTCCTAACATTAGGCAGAATGAGGCAACTGCCTCAGGTAGCAGATGCTAGGGGCAGTTGTGGCAACCTTCCAGCAGCTTCTAAGCCTGCCTCTGGTAGAGAACAGAGCTGATTGGCCTGTCTTCTACCTGCATAACTACCCTGCCACCCTCAGGGGCAGTGGAGGACGCTATGTTGATGAATGATTCAACTGTCAGCCCAGTTGGCTTCTGTGTGTGGAATGTGGAGTGGCATCTTGTCATTGCCTAAGGCAGCAGTATGTCTGGGGCTGGCACCCAAGCACAAAGTAGCATCCCACCCAAAGTAAACATGCATAGGATTGCACTGTTAATAAATTATAACAGGTTGATACTAAGTTTCTCCCCTTCACAGCACTGTGACACCACTAAGTTAAGTTTTAATTGCATAACACAACAATGCTTCGACTGATTCATCAGTTTAGAGTTGCAGTCCTTGTTCATATGCCACTTCCTGGATTCTGTGGCTGCACCTTAACACTGAAAACAGGCTCAGAGTTGACCCCTGATTATGCTCTGCTCTCACCATCGAGACACTTGGCTATGCAGCCTTCGACTTGCCCTGCACTTTCACCTTAGGAGAAATACAGGTCTAATGAAAGGAGAATTAACAAAGTGTTCTGATATGAAAGTACTGCATAAGTCTAGATTTCTTAATGTCATTCCCTACCTCTGTCAATTTTAGCCCATGAATCACAGTGTATCTCAGATTTTCAGTAAACAGAGAGGTCACCTTTGGTAAGCGCTGTTTCTAGTAAAGAGAATAAAAACCTACATACCAAGGTGGTGGGTGGTAGGAACAGAAGCATCAGGTGCGTGGGCTGCTGGGTTAGGTCTCCTCCTGGTTTAAAAATGATTCCCCCATCAGTCAAGATGTTAGTAATAATATAACCTGTTTAAGTATAATCTGTTTGCTGAATGGTTCTTTGGAAATGTGATGCTTCAGAGGACACCTTACATTTGTACAGTTAGCATTTTTGATAGGCAGCGCTCTCTAGTGGATCATGGAATAACAACTAAAATTTCAGATTCTTTTGAACCGGAATTGTAGGCTGTATCTAATGAAAGTTCAACGCAAAGTGGACCAGTTGAAATAAAGAAGCATCAGTGGGCTTTTGATTTTTGATTGCTGCAGCTGGACATAAATGGATTCTGGTTTATAAGTTTGTTAGTACACTGGTGATCTGGTAAGATTTAACTGTGTTATTTATGTACTTAGAACTGATTATACCATCACAGAATCAATGAATTGGAGAGTTGGGAGGTACCCCAAGGATTATCTATTCCAGCCCCCTGCAATGCAGGAATCTCAATTAAATCATCCATGACAGGTGGCCATCAAACCTCTGCTTAAAAACCTCCAAGGAAGGGAAGTCTACCACCTCATGGGAATCTGTCCCACTGCCAAACAGGCCTCACCATCTGAAAGTTCTTCCTGATGTTTGACTGGAATCCCCTTGAAGCCATTGCTTTGTGTCCTCACCTCCAGAGCAGGAAAAAACAAGCTTGCTTCATCCTCCATGTGACAGCCCTTTAGCTATTTGAAGATGGCTATCATTTCTCCACTCAGACTCCTTTTTACCAGACTGTACATACCCATTTCTCTCAACCGTTCCTCATAAAGCTTGGTTTCCAGACCCTAGATTACAACTGAATGTTTTGGAAACTGCTTGGAAGGAATCTAGGAACATCTTTAGTAAAAGAAAGTGGTAAATAAATCTTTGATTTTTTTTTTATGGTGGCTTTCAAACAGGTTAGCAGTCACTTTGATGTGATTCCCATCAGACAGTTTTTGAGACAGCTGTTTAGTTGGGGGCAGTCTGTAAGGTATCAGTTTCAGAGGATGCATGACTGCCCCTTGAGATCTGCTACGTGGTGGATTTGGCTGTCTGTTCTGTTATTTCAAATCTATGCTCTTCTTGTATATTTGTAGATAATTACAAAACGTCTTTAAACCTTCCATTACCTCCTTCCACTGGAAAACAAATCCAGGTAAGTTGCTGGAACTTCTCACCACTTGGAAAAGTGGCACAAGCATAACAATGTTTACATAGAAAGGTATTGGATACAAAGAGTAAAACTAAGAATATAAGTAATGTGAATCATCCTCATGCAACAGTCTTGCCTCTGAGCCAACAGATTTAACTGTAGCAAGATTGTGCCCAATAGGAATACCACAGTCTCTCTTTTTGTCTGATTTCTGCCATTTTGATTTCCCAATGCAAAGCCAATAGGAGGACCAAAGCTTCAGTTTTGTGAATATTGCTTTGGATTAGGGGTCCCCTCCCACCCTCAAATAATCCAAAATATGAAGCTCCAAATATGACCCCAAAGTGCAGCTGGGGCTGGGGGACTCACACCATCCTAGTTTTTCTTCCTTATCAGAAGCAGCAGTGATCTGACAATGCCTACGCACTAAACAGCTGCTAGCGCTAGCAAAACATACGGCACTTCTTTTACTTACTATAAACAACAGATCTACAAGGGCTTGGCTCATTTTATCTTTTAAACCTCCTATGTTCATAATGATGCAGGATCTTGGCAGTGGAAGACAAGGCAATTAAAGCAAGACAAATGTTTTTTTAACACATTTTAATAAGTTAGCAGTGTTTTTATTGTACTCATTTATGCTCTTTCCATGCCAAGCACTCACATATGTTCTCCCTTTGTAAGATGCCTTTAATGCTTCCAGCCTTCTAAGTAGAAACTCCATACATTTTCTTTATAAGCTACCTTTACATTTCTACAATATTGACCTCAGGTGTAGACCAGTCCTCAATGGAATATAAATCAGTAGTGAATGTTGTGAGTCAATACCAACGTTTAGCTTAGGAAAGAGCTCTAAAGAGCAGCAGACAATGTTAGCTTTGTCACAAAGTTTGGTATTCCAACAAAGTTGGCTGAAGATGCCATGTCTGAACCTGAGATGCTTAATCTCCTTGGAACCATAAGTGCTCAGCTGGGCCTCTGAAAGTGTGGGCTCAGATTGCAAGCACATCCCAGGATCAGCACAGCGATGGATAAAGCATCTCTGATACCCTGTGGCCAAAATAACAAAAGATGTAAAAGAAAAAGGCATGAACCACTTGTCTCCTGGTAGCTGGCGAAAAGAGTACAAGAGGTAGGACAAAAGACAGCAAGAACTCTTAATCTATCTCAATGAGGAATCTAATGCTACCATAAAATCATTTCCTAGACTGGCCATCTAACAGCCAGAGAACCTATTCCTGGTAACTATAGCCCTGCAGAATATGGGTTACTGTATGAGTGTGTCAGGGTAAGTCCACCAGTGCACTAAGGTGTGTATGAGAGCTCTCGCACTTTTTTTTCTGACTGTATTCAATAAATGTGGTGTTCTGCTTGTTCTTCTATATAAGTGTCTCCCTGAATTATTTGAGGTTGAGTATAAATTGACTGCATGCCCAACCTACTGTTACATCAATACAGTTCTTATACACATATGAAAAGGCCATATGTATTATAAATGAGCCTTGGGAAATGTGTTTTCCAAATGGTACCGCATGATGTCGCCAGACACACACCAATTCAAGCCAATACCCCAAGCTGGTTTCAACTTTGGAAGTTTTTGGGATGAATGCCTTTTTAATGATTGAATATTCAAGTGCTTAGATGGGCTTAGAGTAACCAGCTGTGAAGAATTACTTCAGGAAAGATGTATATGAAGACAAGATAGCATCTCCCTTTGGTCTCCACTGAGCAAGATTGAACAAGTCTTCATCCTTCCCACCTGCATAATTCTCACTAAAGTAGGAAATGATTCTGACTGGCAATCTGCTAATAGGTCTGGTTTCTGGGTTGTTGTTTTTAAGGCCTATATATTCAAGGAAGGAAACTTTCAACCATTCTCTCCTTCTTCCCAACTCCTTGCTTAAGTTGACATTTTAATTACAGCCTTGCTATGGCCACAGCTGGAGAGTCCAAGAAGGACAGACAACTTTAAATATATATTTTTTACGCAGGCTTCAGAAATATTAAGAAGCAAAATTTAGTTTCCACTTCCAGAAACACAATTCCAAATACATGCTTTCAATTTTAACAGCGTCTTCTGTTTTTATAAATAGTGAACACTGTTTATATACATTTACATACTGCGCTACATTTAAAAATGTCAAAAAGTGTACAGAAATAGTAAAACCATACAATGAAAACAGTGTAAGCAATAATACATGATTTAGGATAGTATAAAATCCACAGTAATACAGTGACCACAGTCACTGGCCATATGCACAAAACAATGTCAATTGCCAGGAATATCGAACAAATAACAAACTTGAGTTCTTTTAACATTTTGGTCAAACCCACCAGCACTTCATTCGCCAGGCTCAATATCAGCACACAGTGTGGCTGGGCAAAAATGCCAGTGTGCTGAGGCCCTGGTCAAGGTGACACAAGCCTCTGCTGGTCCAGATGAACCCCTTTAAAATTTGTCCAAAAATAAAAATTAAAAAGAGGGTAAAGTAACCAGTGCTGAGAAGCTTCCATTTAAATTTCCTTGCAAGGTGTACTGGCCTTGCCACTAATGCAGCACCAATGCTGAGCAGTGCTGTGTCAAAACCAACTGTGTGTTGGAGAGATTCAGATAATTACTTAGTGCAGGTATCTGCTCCTCTCAGGATCTCTGGAATCTATTCTTGCTATATAATAAATCCTCCTCCTGCTCATTTAGCCTTCAGCAGCCCAGCCAGGAAAGAGCTCATTCTACAGCCATTTGAACTTTCATCCTGTATTTTTTTGTTCTGCTGCAATCAGTTTATGTTGCAGAAGTCTTTCTCTGGTATTGCCATCTCCTGGCAAATAGAAGGGGAAGAAATGGAGGCAGTGAGAGATTTTACTTTCTTGGGCTCCATGATCACTGCAGATGGTGACAGCAGTCACGAAATTAAAAGATGCCTGCTTCTTGGGAGAAAAGCAATGACAAACCTAGACAGCAACTTAAAAAGCAGAGACATCACCTTGCCAACAAAGGTCCGTGTAGTTAAAGCTATGGTTTTCCCAGTAGTGATGTATGGAAGTAAGAGCTGGACCATAAAGAAGGCTGATCGCCGAAGAATTGATGCTTTTGAATTATGGTGCTGGAGGAGACTCTTGAGAGTCCCATGGACTGCAAGAAGATCAAACCTATCCCTTCTGACACTTCCGGGTTAGCGCCATCGGCAATGGCGGAATTCCTCTGATCCAGAGGAACCCGCTCTGTGAAAATTGGGTCTTGCCGCAGTGGCGAAGGCGGAGACCCTTTAAAAATCCCAGGCAGAGGAAGCCTGGGAATGTGGGATTCGGCTGACACCAGGAGCGCCCCCCTACACGCAAGGAAACCCCTTTTTCGGGGACCTGAAGCGACGTGGGGTGAGCGGCGTGGTGTTTTGAATCGACCGCTATTTTTACGGAGTGAAGCCGCACAGCCGTTGCCGGAGAGCACTGACTTTTTCCTGGGGACAATTGGACTCTAAACAAGTACCCGTGAGTAGAACGGAAAATTGGGCTAAGAAACACTTTAATTTGGCACTCAGCGGGAAGGTCCTAAACAGGAAGTCCGCCTTCCGCTTTTGTAAATAGTCTGAAGCAAAAATCGTGCAAGCCAAAGTCTGGAAAGTTGTACATAAAGGTTTTTAATTCCTCCTGTTTTGATCATCTAAACCCCTCTTGGAAGCAGGAGTAAAGAGGGGAAATTTGATTGTTCAAACCTGCAGGAGAGAGAGTAAAGATAAATTTCCACCGTCTCAGACCTGGGAACGGGGTGTCAGAGACGGAGATTTTTGGTGAAGTTCATTGACTGTGAATGGAACATCTTTTGACAGTTAGTTGAAGAAGAGAAACAAATGGATTCCAATGTTGCCTTAAATCTGAAAAATGAAAGTAATTTTTCTTTGTTGGATCTGCTTTTAAAAGATGGATACAAATAGAAATTGCCTCCTCTAGAGGGAGCTTGTTAAATTGTTGCTGGAGTCGTTCTGGGGATTTTACAGCTGTGGAGATTAGGATCGTGGGACCAGACTGTGACCTTGAACAAAAATGTATTTGAAAGAAGTTTTGGTGCTTGCTTTTTGCAAGACAAGTGCTTTGTTGGAGCAGATGCATGAGAAGATGGATTTAATGACTGTTGCAGTCAGAAACTTTGGACAAACAGTGAATATGTATACAGAAACCATCCAGGAGCCAACTCAGGAATTTGTTTTGATAGAGCAAGTGCAAACGCAGAAGATAATGGAGGAGGCTGCTGTTGAACCTCAAGTAATACAAATGGAGAGGCCCAAGGCCCTACAGGAGCATAAGTTATTGTTGTTGAAGGCTGAATTTGAAGTGGGCCGGGGGGAGGTCTGGAGTTGTGGGGCCCCTTAAGTTTGGAGGGACTTTGAAACATGCTTTTAAATATTTTCTGGACTACACTGTTTATTTGTTGAGTTAATTAATAGGTTAGACTGTTAAGACAAACTATTTAAAAAAAAATTGAGAAGGATGGAAAGAATTTGCTGAAATAAATAACTAAACTAGAATACAAAAAGGGAGGTGTGAGGAGGTCGATGAAACAAGTTAATGAAAGATAAAGATATGGAATATTGTGTTTTTATTGTTATTGTTGTATTGATTTTTAGCTGTTTTTTTTCTTTTTTCCCTTTTTAAAGTATTGTTATATATGCTTTGAAATTTTTCTTTTGTTGTTGTTGCTTTCTTCTTTTTTCTTTCTCTGTAATTTTTGAAACTTCTAATAAATATCATTTTTTTAAAAAAGAAGATAAAAAAAACCCCTATCCATTCTGAAGGAAATCAGCCCTGAGTGCTCACTGGAAGGACAGATCCTGAAGCTGAGGCTCCAATACTTTGGGCCACCTCATGAAAAGAGAAGACTCCCTGGAAAAGACCCTGATGTTGGGAAAGATGGAGGGCACAAGGAGAAGGGGACGACAGAGGATGAGATGGTTGTATAGTGTTCTCGAAGCTACCAGCATGAGTTTGACCAAACTGCGGGAGGCAGTGGAAGACAGAAGTGCCTGGCGTGCTCTGGTCCATGGGGTCATGAAGAGTCGGACACGACTTAACGACTAAACAACAACAATGCAAAAATATGTGTATTTTATTTTTACACATATCATAGTGAATGATAGTTATGCTTATATCAGTCTTCAGTGGATGTTTACATTCATTTTGTGCTGAATAATGGATTTCCAGAGGAGCAGCCCTATTAAGTCTTTTGTGTGGGGCACAAGCATTGTAGCATCTTAAAGACAAAGCTAATGAGTAGCTAACTTCCCATCACAAACCCATCTTGATTTTACAGTTCCGTAAAAAATCAATCCAGCTAATTAACCTCCCTCAAGCATCTGGGAAAGATCGTTTTAATACCCTCTTGATATACTGAATTGTATAAATTCCAGGGGGAATATGAAAACATGTTATAGACACTCTTACTTCCACTTAGATAAGCGCTTTTTTGCACTGCAGTATTTTATTTCATAACTGAGCATTTTATATAGAAAGTGGTGCTCTGTGCATCTGCTGAAATAACACTCAATTTATGTTTTAAATTGTTTATAGTAAACATGATTTTGTGCTTGACAGCTCAAAGTGTTCAGACTTTAACTGAGGAGCACAGATTGAAGCACACGGTCAACAAAAGAGACCACTTATTTCCACGTGAGAAAAACAATGATCAATAGTGCATTCTGTTAGTGCTTAAAATTCACAGCAGGAAGCATATTAAAGCTGCAATCCTAATCCCATTTCCCTGGGAGCATTAGGATACCGATAGATTGATTTCCAGTCCTTTTACTATTAACTTCTATCATGGAATTTGCCCTCCCCCCTTTTTTAAAAAAACCTATTTGTAAACATCCAGTTACGGGAAATACCATCATTCTGATGCAACACATTTTTCTATTTAGTTGATCTTTCAACTGATACTCTTAGAACTGTGCAAAGCAATATGTAGTTAGACCTCACAGTGCCCTCCTCTAGGAAACTGAAAAACCATGGTTTCCATAAACGGAACCCATAAAAAGTATACTGTGGGTGCAAGTTAAAGATAAGCCAACATTCTCGGCCAAAATAAGAATCTTATATGCTTTTGTCAAAGAACAGGGATAGTACCACAGGCACATGCAGATTTTATCAAGCAGTTTTTTAAAAAATAATGTAGAATCACTAATGTACACAAAAAACATAAGCGAACAATCCGCATCATTGCACTTCTGTGAGGCAAATTTCCTATTTGGCGACTATTTGTTACTGTTCCTGCAAATATGGCAAGCCTGTCCATATTCTAAGCCTTAATTGCAAGCATCTCAACTGATAATACTGAAAGGATGATAAGATGCAGAAACTGAGAGTCTCCCATAGCATTCATAGCTACTCAGATTCTCCTGCAATTCTGACAATGTCACCAGTCTGTAACTACTAATTGCACAGGTAAAATACCACACACAGATACATCCAACCAACTCACTTTTGCAGACAATGCTCAGTGAGTGGTGAAAGGACAGGGGAAAGCAGCTTTTCCCTCTGTAATCCCCATTTACTCTAGTCCCATGATAAGAGAGTACTGGAATGAAAAGAAATGGTTTTCTAGGCAGCAGAGCGGGGGTCATGTCCCTATCCACATAAATCACTATGTTTTTCTCAGTATAAGTGTTTGCTGCAGTGACGCAAGCACACAGTGTGTGCGCCTTTTTTAAGAGGTACCTAAATGCAGCTCTGAAAACACTGTTCCACTTTTAAATGGGCACGTAGTTCCTGTCATGGCATGTATTGAAACTGCTGGGCAAGGACAAGTGAATTCATCTCAGAGCTGTGATGCAAATCCAGATCTTCAAGTTTAGTGCTCAAACAGGTGTCACCACTCACAGTTGCTTAGGCAATCTCTGCCGTGAATAAAATTTTAAAGCATGATGTGGAATGATAATAGCGGCTCCATAATATAGCCATTGAGTGATCCAGTCCTGCAAATTATACCTAAAAATGAGGGAAATACTGATGTCTTGAGGGTGCCCTTTTTGGAGGAATCCACATTTTCAAAGAGAATTCTAGAAGTTGGATCATATGTAATATAGTGGCCCATGGGGAAGATCCTTGTTCAGTTTTAGACACTTTAAAAATGTGGTGCATAATCAGATAAATGGAAATAGTCCACTTTTAATGCATATACAGTAGAAATTACCAGCATTTGAAAATGCATCAAATGCACAGTGTTTTGAAGGGCTGTTATTTGAATTAAAGAGTAATGGGGGTGGGAAAGTATTATGAATAAAAGTTGGGCTTAAGGGCATGATGAAGCGAGAGAGGTGACAGTATATAATCATTTTAAAAGGCAACAGCATTAAAATGTCTTCATAAATTAAATGTCACATTGTATTTGTAATCACAACTTTGCTAAAAAAATATTGGCCTTGTACACTGAATGAGTGCAAAACTAATTACAGGTTATTTTGTTGTACTATTTGATTATTTGGCCAATAATTTGAAGGCAACAGAACATTTTATATAAAGGAAAACAGACTTCCTTTAGCAAAACTGCATGCAGTTATAAAAAATATTCCACTATAAGCCAGGTTTTGGAGAAACTGGCTTGTACTCAACTAACTTTTACTCAGAGTAGACCCACTGAAATCAATGGGCATGACAAACCTAGGTCAATTAATTTCAGTGGGTCTACCCTGAGAATAAGTTAGTTAAACACAACCCTATCTCTAAAAAAGAACACTAGTAACAAGTAACAAAACAGAGCATTAAACCACTGCACTGCTGTGAAGATCCTTCAATTTTAGGCAAAATCAAATAGTGCAATTTGTTTACAATTGTCTACTTCAAATGCACGCAAATAATCCTCAAATACCACTGGTGAGGATGCCATTTTCAAGGTTAACTAAGCCAAAGCAATTTGCCTTGCAATTAAGCAGATTGTTGTTCTTAGATTGAAGAAGAACAGATAGAAAAGAAAAGAAAGAGCTTCCACCTCAGTCTCCAGGAAGCATAACAAAGGAATGGGAGAAGGAATTGAAGAAAAGAAGAAAATGCTGCACCATCACGTAGTCCAGTAGGAATTAATACCTCTACTGTGCTAATTTTCAAAAGGTCGGTGAATAGGCTAGATTTGTTCTTAGCTCAGTGTCAGGCCCAGACTAGTGCCATGAAAAGGCACACACCAAATCCAGACTTAAAGGGCTCATGGTTAGCTCAGTTGGTTACAGAATGGTGCTGATAATGCCAAGGTTGCAGGTTCGATCCCCATACGGGACAGCTGCATATTCCTGAATTGCAGGGGGTTGCACTAAATGATCCTCAGGGTCTCTTCCAGCTCTAAGATTCTGTGATTCTATGGTCCCTGAGATCAGCAGCTTGAGCTGACAACTGAAGAAGCCAAAGCCTGCTTTGTTGACTATTTTCACGAAGCCTTCAGACTGGCCAGGCCTAGGATATGATGCAAGAATTCTCAAGTATCAAGGGTCCAGTGAGATGTCCATAATGCTAGTGTCCCAGTGAAGCATGTCCATTGAGTTCAGAGGTAAACAAAGCAAGGTGCCTTCTGGAATTCCTTTTGGCAAAGGACTGATCACAGAGTTTTACTTCAATGTTCCCTTCGCTGAATGCTTCTTTTCTGTTCTCCCCCGAGGAGTTGGGTTGTCTCCTGCAGCCTTCATCCTTCTGCTGCTTCATTGTAATCCCTAAGTTTCCACGTCGCCTGGATGGGGACAGGTTTTCCTTTATAATGCAAAAGCAAAGGGCAGCGAGGAAGTTTTTCTTGAAGTTCTCATTCATAAAGGCGTACACAATGGGGTTGCAAATGGAATTGGAAAATCCAATGATCTGAACTATGCCAAAGATCATCTTAATGGTGACGTCATCATACTCCCTTTCAAAATTACCTGGAGAGAAGAAAACACCCATTAAGAACTGGCTTCGTGTTGGTAAGCATTACATGGTAATTTGATGATACAGTACATTAAGTGCTAAGATGAGAACTTGCCTCAGATGAGGCATAAGTCTGATGTGAGAATGCCGCCACCTTGGAGATATTCAGGTTGGCTCTGTGGGTGGTGCTGTGGGTTAAACCACAGAGCCTAGGATTTGCCAATCAGAAGGTTGGCGGTTCGAATCCCCACGACAGGGTGAGCTCCCGTTGCTCAGTCCCTGCTCCTGCCAACCTAGCAGTTTGAAAGCACGTCAAAGTGCAAGTAGATAAATAGGTACCGCTCCGGCGGGAAGGTAAACAGCGTTTCCGGGCGCTGCTTTGGTTCGCCAGAAGCGGCTTAGTCATGCTGGCCACATGACCCGGAAGGTGCACGCTGGCTCCCTCGGCCAATAAAGCGAGATGAGTGCGGCAACGCCAGAGTCGGCCACAACTGGACCTAATGGTCAGGGGTCCCTTTACCTTTACTTTTACCTGAATCCAAGGCAACTTTGGTCTGAGGGAAAATGAGCCAGTTCCAAGTCTTCAGACCAACCCTCCAAGCCTCAAAAGAGAGGCTTTCAGGTCCTCTTTGGGGACCTGAATTATGGAACATTTGAGAATTAAGAACATCTATAGATGACTCTACAATGAAGCCCTATACCATCGCACCATGGCATTCACTTAGCTTTTATTCTATAAGAGTATATAATGTTTTTCTCTTCAAAATCAATAACAATATCATAAAAAACCTTCAAACATCTATATTTCACATTTTCAAATCAAGTGCCATAATTCTTGACAACAGTGAACTCCCATGGTTTGTTCGTTTACTTCAAGGACAAAATTTAGCTGAGAGAGTGCGCTATAATTCAAGATCGGGGGGGGGGGGGGAGAGAGAAAGGCATTCAAGAAGCAATTCAGATAACTAGAATAAAAGGAGATGGCTGATATAAAAAAACCTACAAAGGAAAGAAAGGTGTAGGAAGGAGACTAAATGAAACACAAAAAAGCAAAGAGTCACTACCTTAAAACGGTACTGGATAGCTGAATTTTATAAATGGTAAAATGTATTAAGGCATCTTTTTTTAAACCAAACTCAGCCAGATGGGCAGGGTATAAATAATAAATTATTATTATTATTATTATTATTATTATTATTATTATTATTATTCCAATTATGATAGATTAATTCTTTCTTTTCAGTGTTCCTGCAGACCTGTGGTTGCCAACAGGCACATGCCCCACAGGGAGGCAATTTGATTTTTAAGGGGGGCAATTCAAAAATGTGTTATTAACAGTTAATGGCCTTTTAGGCTTCCTCCACGTGAATAGGAGTTCATTTTTTGAATAATAAGAATTATATGTCATGGGTGGGGGGCATCAGGATTTTAGAGATGCTTAGGTGGGGCATGGCCGAAAAAGGTTGAGAACCACTGCTATGGACCTTTAGTGAAATACAGTGGTACCTCGGGTTGAGAACTTATTTCGTTCTGGAGGTCCATTCTTAACCTGAAACTGTTCTTAACCTGAAGCACCACTTTAGCTAATGGGGCCTCTTGCTGCCGCTGCGTGATTTCTATTCTCATCCTGAAGCAAAGTTCTTAACCTGAGGTGATATTTCTGGGTTAGCGGAGTCTGTAACCTGAAGCATATGTAACTTGAAGCGTATGTAACCCGAGGTACCACTGTATATATGTGCTGGGCATTTTATATGGTCATGCCATAAAAACTTTTGAGTTTTGTGGGGTTTTACTTACTGGCCACCTTGATCACAAAACCAGCTACTGCAATTTCAAAAGAAAAAGCTACTCACTGTATTCTATCATCATGTGCATCACATGAAAAGGAGCCCAGCAGATGGTGAATAAAACCACAACAGTTACCATCATGATGATTGCTCGCTTCTTCTTCCTGAAAGAGGAAAGAGAGCTTGTACTGCAAATTTATGACTCCTGGTGATGGGGAGGGGGGGCATGCAGGTGATAGGGAAGGACCAGAGCTCCGTAGTAAATCACATGCTTTCTCTACAGAAGGCTCCAGGTTGACATCTCCAGCTAAATGTTCTTAGGCAGTAGGTGCTGGGGAAGACCTCTGCCTGCAGCTAAGGTGGAAGGATCTGTCACTTTCCGTCCTCTCAGTTTCCCATTTTCCCAATCTTAAATTCAGTTCTCCACCTTTCTGCAGCGATTTGTGATTTTAAAACAACAACAACACTGAAATTCTTCAGCATTTCTCCTAATATGAACATTTTTTTGGTATGCAGCTTTGACCAATGTACACAGTTCTGCAAACAAGTTCATAGAATCAGAACTGGAAGGGATCCTGAGGATCATCTAGTGAACCCACAGCAATGCAGGAATACGCAACTGTCTCATATGGGAATCGAACCTGCAACCTCACCAGTATTAGCACCATGCCCTAACCAAATGAGCTATCCAGTTCATCTGATATAAAGCATTTTTCTTTATTTTCTCACATACTGTATGAGTGTGAGAACCCACCAGATAATGCAATATAAAAGGGACTGTGAGCTTTAGAACCACGAAAACAATGCAATAATCCCCACACCTGATGCCACCCTTGGTGGAAACTGGGTCAACATTAGCACAGGAAGAAACTGCAGCATAGACTCTTCCCATGTTACCCAAGTGAAATGAGCTGCACTGAAGTGGCTCCCACGTCAAAAATGCTTTTTAAAAAGTGGGACTAAGTGCTATAGAAATAATAAAATTAATTTCTAAAAACCCTAAAACCTGTTGTTAGGACTTTGTTTTGTTGGTAATTTTTCACAGCTGCGGGGTAACATTCATGCAGCTGTTGGGGGGAGAAGTTAACGGAGAAGGGCTGGAACTGCCCTTGTTGTTTGTTTGCTTAAAATATTTTTAAATCGCCTTTCCTCCAAAGGCGCTTGGGATTTTGAAGAACAAACATATAGACTTCATCATCATAAATAATACACCATGATATAAATAAACACAAATAGTAAAAGCATAATACTAAGATTAATAATTAACAACTCATTAAAACACATTCAAATACTGCTGCTGAGGACTGAACTTTGGTTGCAAAGTTGCTAGGTTTATCTTTTGATCTCAACATCTGGATCTTCATTCTGAATGGGGTAAAAAGGTAACATATCTCCCCCACCATCTGAGAATGATATAATCCAGGAGTGTATGTAAAATAGAAAAGGGGGGCAGAGTGGGAGAGATGAGCCAAACATTTCTGATCCTTCATAACAAACATTTGTTTGTAACATGTAATTTGGGCCTGAATTATAACTGGTCTGATAGATAACCTCTGTCTACAGGTGATCATTGACACTCTCAAAGAATTCAAGAAAGCTGGGGAGTCACAGATTTCCTTTATAGACTCCAATAAAATAAAGTTACATACATTTTGGAAAACAAAATAAAAAAATTCCTTCCAGTAGCACCTTAAAGACCAACTAAGTTAGTTCTTGGTATGAGATTTCGTGTGCATGAAGACAGACTATACAAACCTTGCTATTTTGGACATTTCGTTCCCATGAATAGTTTGCAGAACAGAAGCATCTCCAACTCTTTTCTTAATCCAAAGCTCATAGCCAATCTTGCTGTAGAGCAAAAGCATCAGTATCATTGGGAGCAGGAAGAGAATAGCCAAAATGAAAGTAGCATATATCTTCTGGTGGACAGGACTGGCCCATTCTTCCAGGCAGCAAACGTACACTTTATCGTAAAGGAAGTCATATTTATTCTGAAACAAATTAAGTTGAAGTCAAACTCAATACAGAAAAGAGAACTTACTCCTAGCCTATTGACAAGGAAAGGAAAAGGTGCATATTTTTCATCAAAAATGAGCAGAGGTTTAAGTGCTGGCTGTGTAAAATCTGTATGGATTGACTTGCCCTGACTCAGGGGTGGCCACTGGGTCATTTAGGCTAGCACTTTAGGGTATCAAGCAGAGAGGGAACCTGGGATATTATGTACGCAAAACTGTTCTACCACAGAGCAATCTGCAACCCACACAGCAGACATGCATTTCTGATCAAACCAATTGAGCTAAATCAGGGATGGGTTGTACAACTATTTTAAACACAACCATATTTAAAATACAGCAATCAAATATATGAATATCTGCCATCTGTTTACTGTAGGATAAAACAGCAAGGTCCATGAAACAACAAGGAAAGCCAT
Organism: Podarcis cretensis; assembly: GCF_951804945.1. Taxonomy (NCBI): domain Eukaryota; kingdom Metazoa; phylum Chordata; class Lepidosauria; order Squamata; family Lacertidae; genus Podarcis; species Podarcis cretensis. Next base: position 29,929,981 of record NC_137178.1, read on the forward strand.
GGCAAAACACAAGGTACACTTTAAAAAGGAACAGCATGAATGCTCTCTGAATTTATAATCTAGGGCCAGAAGCAGTAAACTACGGTACTACAGAAAGACTTAAACCAAGTATCTGACCCAGACACAATGGCAGGTCAGTGAAAAATTATTTTTAAAGTTCATCGCACAAGCTGCTTTGTAAATACAGTGGTACCTCTGGTTAAGAACTTAATTCGTTCCGGAGGTCCATACTTAACCTGAAATTGTTCTTAACCTGAGGTACCACTTTAGCTAATGGAGCCTCCTGCTGCTGCCGCGCCGCCACCATGCAATTTCTGTTCTCATCCTGAAGTAAAGTTCTTAACCTGAGGTACTACTTCCAGGTTAGTGGAGTCTGTAACCTGAAGGGTTTGTAACCTGAAGCATTTGTAACCCGAGGTACCACTGCATATATTTTCTGCTCTAACAATTAGGACAGACTATCACCCTATTTAGGAGTATAATGCACACATAAGACCAATGCTACACACACACAGCTGTCCACAATGTACACAGAGATGCCAAGGAGCAAAGCTGGTCAGTGCATGTGATATCTGGACAGGGCAACTCAGCACAGTTCTGATCTCACATTGGTTTACCATGCAAACAGTACTTTCCAAGAGAGCTAACAATTGCTAAAACCAGTTGTTCTTCGACAGAAACAAGCCTTATTTGCTTGGGTCCATACTCATTTCTAAGGTCACTATTTAAATGCCTGTGTGACGGAAAAGTTTGTTTCGCTGGGCAGGTTGGGTCCCCAAGTGTTTTTTTTTCTTTTCCCCTGCCAGCAAACGGTTAATGAATGGCAACCTCTGATTAGTCGGGGTTCCAGGAGAGGGGGTTGAAAAGGAGAGGATTTGGAGAGACAGTTTTGGGAGGTTGGGATAGAGGTTGGGAGATAGGTCAGGAGTCAGGTTGGGAGATAGGGAGTGAGAGGAGACAGAATTGGTTCTGGGTAGAAACATCCACTCTGAGGAATATATCACAAGCTAGAGAAAGAAGTCTCTGAGCTTAGGGTGAAGGACAGTGTATGGTGTCCTGTAAGTGTAATAGGCCAGCAATTAACTGGGAGGCTGAGCCAGGAGAAGTAGAAGCTATGAGGATGCAGTCTACTTAGGACTCATTCCAATCAGGAAGGGAGAGGTTCTTCTACAAAAAGAGAAGACTCCCAAATCAGTTAAGGGGGTGTGGAGATCCCTTGGGTCTGTTACTTGGAGTACCTCAGGAGTAGGGCTGTCTAACAGGTGTGTAACTAACAGGAAGTACTGACAGGTTTAAGAACCAAAGTATTAAGCGGCAACAGCTGTGCAACAACTGAGAAAGAACTGAAGTGAAATAACATTATCCTATGTTTTACCCACTTTGTGCCATAAACTTCCTTTGTTAAATAAAATCTCTCTTGTTTATTTGATCAAATCCTGCCTGAGACTCCAAATTATTAAGTTTTCCCTCACACAAGACCCCCACAAGATAATCCGGGGTAGTTTGTAGGAATTGGAAATGGTGTTCTGTGAGTTGGGTGCATTATATTTAAGTGAGGGCAGGCCCAACGGCGCCAGGGGGGAAAGTGCTATTGTGCCGTCGCAGCCTGTACTTGTCTTTGTACATTTTTCTACAGCACATAATATTTATCTCCTGAAGACTAGCCTTATTCATGCTGAAACTCAATGCAAAACTGACCTATAAAGATATAATTGCACAATGCAACAAACCATACCTCCAGGCGCTGTACGTGCCACATGGGTGACCCAACGATAGCTGCCAACAGCCAGACTATGCCTGAAAATAATAACAATAATAACAATAACAATAATGATGATGTAATTGCTGGTTTTAAAGAGAAAAAACAGGAAATTAGAGCGAGCAATTAGCATTTTTATATTAGTTGGTGATGTGGCCATATGGAGTATTTGGACAAGATATTACAGCAAGCATGAGGAAGGCAGTTAGAATTAGGACTAATTGTGAGATGAATTTTGCCCTGGAGCTGAATTCAGAGCAATGAGCTACAAGTTCTTTTGTTTTCGTTTTTAAGAATAAAGTATATTTTCAAGGGATGCAGGTGGCACTGGGCTTGCTAATCGGAAGGTCAGCTGTTTGAATCCGCACAACAGGGTGAGCTCCCGTTGCTCTGTCCCAACTCCCACCAACCTAGCAGTTCGAAAGCATACCAGTGCAAGTAGATAAATATGTCATGCGGTTTAGTCATGCTGGCCACATGACATGGAAAGCTGTCTGTGGACAAAAGCTGGCTCCCTCGGCCTGAAAATAAGATGAGTGCCACACCCCATAGTTGCCTTTGACTGGACTTAACCATCCAGGGCTCCTTTACCTTTATCTTATATGGAATTTTACATGTCCAAATCACAAAATGGACCAGTACTGGGAAGGGAGAAATTTGAAAGTGAATTCAGTGCCATCTCCAGGTTTGCCAGGGGGCTTAGGTGCCCTCTCTGATTAGTAGGTGCCCTCTCTGATTAGAATTGCCACCTCTGCCCTTTCAGCTGCCTTCTTTTTCTGGAGCAATCCTCACAACTGCCCAGAGAGAGAACCTAAGAAAAGGAGAGGGCATTTCTCCATCTTCTCATGGTTGTCACCAATCACATGCTCATAGAAGGGTGGTGAACAAGCCACATTTGCAAAAAGGAGAGCGGGGCCAGGAGCTGTGGAGTTCAGCAGAGGGCTCCTGCAGAGGTGTGGGCATCAGCAGTTACCCAACAATGTCAACGCCTGAGTGAATCTGGGACTCTTCTCCCACCCCAGTCAGTGAGTATTGAGACAGAGTCACATTCAGTTTTGTTCTGAAAGGTATCAGCCCACAAAGCATGCATATGGGCATCTAGGGTAAATCTCGTGTGTTGGATGCAACAGAGGCTCTCGAGGCATTCTGCCAACTATCTTGTTTCAAAGGATGCACTGTGAGTGCTTTTTCAATAATTCTGCGCATATAAAAGTCAGGTCATGAGGGTTTCAGGAAGGAAGAAGTCCTAGTACAGCTCATGCACAAACAAAACGGATATTTTAATGCATCAACAAAACATTTTTGTCCTCCTACGGGTTTATCACCACCAACAGACAGAGCGGCAGAGAGAGAGGCAGGGAGGGGGAGAGAAAGCAATCTTACATTGGGAATCAAATGGGACTAGGTCATTTTTACAGTGAACATTAGCTGAAGAGGCTGCAAAAATGTAGCTTGTCCAAAGAGGGTTTTTTGCACTTGGCCTGTTTATAAAATATTACTAGAGCTTTAGCAGGGTCCATGTGAAGTTGCATTTCCTCCCATTAGTCTGACTACCCATTACAGGCTGTTCCCTGTTCCTTTTCCTTCAGAGGAAGGACACACGGCAGGACCTTCAACAGTAGTGCCATTTTATGGAAGGCCCTTCCATAAGAAGGCCCAGTTGGCTCCCTCTCTCTTGGCTTTCAGTCAAGCAATGAACCCATTTGTTTTTGCATTTCACCATTATCATTGTGTTGTTATTGCTCCAGTTTCTTCTTGGGTTTTTTATCAACCTGATTTTTTAAGATTGTGATCTTTTTGTATCTTGTATGCTAAAATTGTTGTAGGCTACCTTAGAAGAACAGTTACTGAAAGGCAGAGTAGACCATATACAAATATATTAAACAACTAGTTCCATTTGATTCTGTATGTATGTTTGGAGTGAGGGAGGGGTTTTAATCTGAATGCATACAAAGTGGGTTTTTCTTTAATATTCTTTAAAAAAAACTAATTTTCTCTGATAGCAGCTGCATCCCTCCAGATGTTGTTGAACTGCAACTCAAATCAGTTGCAACCCGCATGGCCAAAGGTCAGGTCCAACATCTGGAGATCCCAAGGTTCCTCACCACTGCTCTATAGCGGACATATCAAAAGTGAGAAATCACTAGCAACATGCTATGTCGTGCAATACCAAAGTCACCCAGGACCTTACCAAGCATTGTGTATGCTCTTCGGTTGGTGTACTGCCATTTCATCTTAAGAGGGTGGACGATCCCGTTATGCCTTTCTACCGCAATGCAGGTCATTGTAAGAATCTCAGTAACTATTGCAGTGGATTGAACAAAAGGCACCATCTTGCAAGCAAAAGCACCTAATAAAGGATTGAAACAAACAAAGCAAGTCATCAACAGGGTCTCATTATCTATACTATACCACAGAACAAAATACACCAATGGAGGCAATATACATATTTTCATTCAGTGCCTTGTGCCCAGAAGGATATTTTGTAACCCGAAGTGCCCTGAGAGGATCTATTAGAGTACAGTGGTACCTCAGGTTACATACGCTTCAGGTTACATACGCTTCAAATTACAGACTCCGCTAACCCAGAAATAATGCTTCAGGTTAAGAACTTTGCTTCAGGATGAGAACAGAAATCGTGCTCCTGCGGCGTGGCAGCAGCAGGAGGCCCCATTAGCTAAAGTGGTGCTTCAGGTTAAGAACAGTTTCAGGTTAAGAACGGACCTCCGGAATGAATTAAGTACTTAACCCGAGGTACCACTGTACTGAAATGCTATTATTTAGAATCACAGATAATATGCTGTTGAATAGCAATTTCAGGAGACTATGAGCTAGGGAAGGCTATTGCACCCATGATAGGCATCACGTAGGTATATAGTTGGCCAAAGTGGAAATAGAATGCTGGACCACGTGGACCTCTGGCTTTATCTAGCAGGCTTTTTCTTATGAGCTTATAAACCTTATTATCTTCCTGTTGACTTCCTGCTTGTTTGTTCTTGAAGCAGGTAATGTTTTAGCAATGCAACATGGATTGTGAGTGGAACCAATTCCTAAATCTTGAACTCTGACGATGATGATAACCTTGCTCCACATTTAGTCATATGCCTCTGCAACTTGGAACAGTCTTCAAAGAGATTTGCTATCAGTGATAGTATCTGTAGGACTGCACTCCAAAAAATAATTACATCATGGGCCAAACACCTAGCCAAAGAAAAATTATTTTAACCTTTCCCTAAATTGGCTATGGGGAACCCATGACCCTGCAGATTTTTTGGGACTCTACCCCCCATTAGCCTCAGTCAGTATGGCTAATGGCCATGGATGACTTGGCTGGGATGATGGGTGTCTGGAGTTCAGGATCATATGGAGAGTCATTGGTTTCTCATCCTGTATTAAATATTGCTATGGTTGTGGCAGACAGACTGTCACTTGGGAGCTCCATAGGCAGGGGGCCACTACCAAGAATGCCCTTTATTGCGTCATCACCCATCCAGTCCAGCCTCTGTTATGGGCAGAACCTCAGAATGCACAGGCTGGTTGGTAGTGGGCAAGATATGAGTCAAGGTGTAGAGCAGAGTGGTGCCCAAAATTCAGTTCCTTATTCAGGCTGCCTCTGAATTCATCTGTGTTGAATTAGGAAGAGGGAATCAGGAATCAACTTGGAATGGAAGAGGTTAAACTCAAATGTAGTTGAAGGACCTAGAAGGAAGAGGAAGAGGGTCTCTGTCTGTATGGAATGATAGTTGGGCTATTTGTGGTTAACTACAAAACTTTCTGTATAGCTGTCCTTCAGAAGCACTTTCAGTCCTGTTTTGAGAGCCATTTCTACTTTAGTCTTGATGGTTAAAAATGGAAATATTCTTTAAAAACATCACGTAAATGTAATCTACCAAAGCTTTATTTGCCTTCCAGAATGCTGGCTCTTCAGTTCTTTTGAAAGCCTTGCTAAATTCCATGAAATATAATTAGCGTACATGAATTAAATACATAAAGCCTTGCCACCTTTATATATTACCCAGAAGAAATGCTAAAAGCTTTAATGCTGTAGCTTTCAGTCGAAGCATGTTGAATTCATTTTACTAGGTAGAACATGCTCTTCGTTGTGCTAAACAATTCCCAGCAACAACTCTCAGTTTAGTTTTTAAAGAGCACATTCTTAGCTTTATTTAGAAAAACATGAAATTCAAAAAGCTTTAATACAAACAAAAGCAGAAAAGTAGGCTTAGAATATTTAGTTACATTGTACTAGGGTAAGGTAGTTTTCCATGCACAAGAGCTTCAAGGCTACAATTTTGTGTTTGCATTGAAATCCTAAAGACACTTAATAGATTTTACAAAGCCACAGCCAAGAACCCTCAGATGTGGAGTCCTCTTACAATAGTAGCCCCAAGGAGAATGAAACAGATCCACACCATGTTTCTTCCCCGGTGGATACATTGAAAATGAAGCCCCCTGGACCCTGAGGAGGCATGACTGCCGCCAGACTTCAGTGAATAACTAGACTTTTTGGAGGACCAGGAAACCCCTGAAGAACTTCCCTTATAGAAGCCCTACCCCTTGTAGCCTCACTGCCTAAAAGAAGCCAGCAGCTGCAGAAAAGGGACACCAGCTATTTAACTGGATATACGATGCAGGGGGTGGCTTTCATCTTGACTGCATAGCCCATATTATAATGCTCTGCCAGCCACTCTAAAATGCTGCTGAGACAACTTCCTTTTTGTGCTCCAACTGCAGGAAGCAAACTGGGCTGTAACCAGGCCCCTTGGCCCTTGTCCAAGGTCCTGACAATGCCTTTCCTTAAGCTTCCAATCCAGTCTGGTCCAGAACTCTGGGCCTGCCAATTTCCATCTTGCTTGGGCCATCACCTTCCCTTGGTGATGGATGTCGCAACAGATCAAGACAACAGCGCATGTGGTGCAAGGAACACACAGCTCCCTTTCTCCCATTTCTACTCTAATGTGACACCCAAAGATCTCCCTTGCATTGAGATGCGTGAACTCCAGAGAACGTCTGGATCTCTTTCATACATGCATGGGAAAACCTCAGCTCCACTGTATCTCTAGTTGGCAAACCTACCAATGTTCTTTTACAGGACTTTGCTTTCATTCCTTTTCTGGGAGGCAACAGCATTTTGTCAAAACTAGAAAGAAAAAAACTCAAGACGGGGTTCATCACATGCTGAAACTGGACTTCAGGTCCACACAAAAGTTTGGTGCGCTATTCAGAAATCACACAAACAAGCAGAAACATTAACACAAAGGACCGTTGTGATGTTCAGAATGGCCAAGTGTGTGTTTTCTGGCAAGATCCTAAGGGGGGGGGGGGCAGGCTCCTGGGAAAACTGCTTGCAAGTTGACGATCTGGGAGGCAAAGTGCAGCATGGTGAGAAGAATCTTCAGCTGCTTGGCTATGCAACCTCACCGTTTTGCCAGCAGGGCAGAAGAAAGCAAGTGCAGGGTAGACTTCTGGGTCAAGAGTGAGCAATAACAAATTCCCAAAGGCGACAGAGTCCAGCTCAGCTGTCTGCCTCCAGACCACTGCCTGCAGGATTGAGCTGAGGGAGTCAAAGGGATTCAAAGAGAGCCATTGAAGGGGTGGACCTCTGAGTCGGACCTTTAACATCAAGCAGTGGGGGAGGGGGTGCTTTTGCACACACAAAATGGAATGCTAATTGGGATTCTAAGTGTGCCCTGAGCACTGCACTTGGGAGCATACCGTAGAAGGTGAGCAGGATTCCTTTTTGCATTTTTTATCTCAACTATGCGGATTAGCAGCATGGCGCAATGAGGCTTATGAGCCTGTATTTAGGGCTTTCTTCTCCATCTGGACTACATCAGCTTATTTTAAATTTTTAAACTGTAAACCATTCTAGTATTTTTGCATAAGGAAAGTATATAAGGTGAATAAAATAAGTAAACACCACAGCTGAGGATAAGGACACACAAAGGAGAGGAGTGGGGATATGGTTTATTATGATCTAAAGCAAGTGTTTCACAAGGAGGACAAAAATTAACATCCTAATGTTCTTCTTCCTCCTCCTCTTTTCAGGTATTTACATAAATTGTAATTTTTTTATTTCTTTTCTCTTGATTTTTCTGTTTTATCTTTTGCAAACCACTTTGTAAAAAACCTCAATCTAAGTGGTGTGTAAATTTTATGGAAAAATAACTGGTTTCCTTTTTTCTACTGTGCTGATGTAACAATTCAGAACTACTTTTTTTAATTAAAAAAAGCCCCTCTCTCAGCTTTTATCATTTATCATGCCTCTTCATTTGGATTGATTACATCCTTTTCCCATTAAACTAAATAATGCAAATGAACTGCGTTTTAGCCTAATTGATATCCCAGGGTTGCAATGAGGATTAAATGAAAGTGAAAACCATGTCTACTGGGGTGAGCTCTTTGGAAAAATTGTGAGATAAGAACAAACAAAACAGAAGAACCCCAGTGATGGATCTAAAAAGCATTCTACTGTCAAAGTGACCAACCAGATGCCCATGGATTTCTGAAAGTAGCCAACCAGATGTTCTCCCATCAACTGGCAAACTGTCTCTCACAGTGGAGGGAGAACATTGTGGCTAGCAGCTATTAATAGCCTTATCCTCCATTAATTTGTCTAATCCTCTCTGAAAGCCACCCAAGTTGGTTAAATCCCTCCAAGCTTTCAGTAGCCACAAAGCAGAAGTTGCACACATGCTACAGTTTGGCTCGGCATTTCATTGAAATGAAGATAAGTAAATTTGGCTAGTTCATACTTGCTCTTATTGTCACTAAAAGAGTTTGTAGGGCTCCTTCATCTTCTGTGTGCAACTGTCTTTGTGGAGTAGCTATGCAGAAAGTCTGAAGATCCTTCTAACTCATTTCCTCCGCCCTTCTCTTTCCTCAGACATCTTTATGGGTTTGAACCTGTCAGCATGACAGTAGCAGCACATGGTGGAAAGTGATGCTAAATCCAATAAAATAAATATCAAAACATTTTGCGCACTTCAATCCAGCCACTTTGCAGAATTCTCCTCTTGTGCCTTCTGTGCTTCAGCCAGCTTGAACATTTCAATTGCATATCCCTAAATTATCATATATTGCACACTCGTTTTTTTGCCTCAAGTTTTATAACCCTAAGAATAATGTAGGATTTTATTAGCATGAAGCAGTCCTTGCTCCTGTCAGGGTCCAAATATATTGTTGTAATCCTATGCTTACTTACTCAGACATGAATGCCATTAGGTTCAATGGGTTACACACCCAAGTAAGCATGTTTAGGACTGCAGCTGCTCTTCCTCAGGGAGACAATTAGCCTTTACTTCCCCTCCCCCCCCCAAAAAAAGTTCAAACTCTACATTCCACAATTTTATCTTTTCTTCTTCTTCATACTGTCAATGGAGTGACATCATTCTTCACCTTTCTGAGGTAATAAATCTGATGCAGTTTTTCTCTAATTCAGCATGATTGAGCTTCTAGGATGCAGACAAAAGAAACCTGACAAGACATGAAAGGCCACTTGGTTGCATACAATTTTGTAGCAGAGGATCTAATAAGAAAGTTAGCATTCTGATACCCCAAATTGCCTAGCAACAGAATTGTGGTCTCTCTATCATAGAAGTTGTTTTGACAAAAATTGTAAGCTGGCTCAAAGTACTGCAATTTCAGCCAAGCATCCAAACTTAAGTAAAGTACACCTTTCAAACCGGCAGTGTTTTTCAACAGAAATCATGAATTAAAATAACCTCTCAGCAAGAAATACAAAAGCTAGCATGACAAGCTTATACTTAGAACACTTTTGGATTCTTTGTCTCTAAATATCTGTTTTCACCCTTGTGTTTGTACAATTCAAAACCCACCATCATTTTCTACAAGGAAAAAAAGACCCCAAGCTCAGAGCACTGTACTTTAACGTATTTGATTAAAAGGACTGTTCTATTGCATAACTATGAACATTTTATGATTGAAAGATATGGGCAGAGCACTACTATTACATAAGACAGAATGCTTTAAGGCAGACTGGATTTTTTCCTGGTATTTCCCCCTTCCCCCCGTTAAAACAATAATCACACAAAAAGTATTAAAAAAGATAAACATAACATTTACTCACTCGGAATACTTGTTGAAGAATAACAGATACAGTAGCTTTGTTCAAACAGGCTTAAAATGGTAATTCAGTTACAAAGAAATACCTAAAATGGCTTAAAATGTAGTCTGAGCATGGGACTTTAAAGTATATAAAGGCAGGCAAGATGAGGTGACACCTCCAGCTCTGGCATAATTCAGCATAGAGCACATGTCTCACATATAAAAGGTTTGATTCCTGGCATTTCCAGGTACGTCTAGCCCTGACCACTGCACTATTGTCTATCTTATGAATTTTAATTATCGGTCAAGAACTTTGGTCAGTAGGCAGGGTAGAAATACCCCAAATAAAAAAAAGCAAGAAGACTATTAATTTTACCTCAGTACAGCTTTAATGATAAACTTTGCCTCCTTGTTATGAGCTTCACAGAGCTGTCTGGTTTAGCTTTCCTTCACTTTCTCCCTGGACTTGCATTTTAAGAAAATGCATTTGGCCCAACTTTAGGCGAAAACTAAAGACCTACTTAGAATGTGGTCTAAACCTCCCTTTAAATCCATCTCAGCCAAGATAAGGGAACTCACTCTGAAACTCACCCACAGGTGGTACTTAACACCATGGAAACTGGCACTGATATGCCCAAGAACCTCACCAAAATGTTGGAGTGACTGCACCTCCACAGGCACATATCTCCACATGAGGTGGAAATGCCCCAAAACCCAACCCTTCTGGACAGCAGTCCTACAAGAAATATGCAAAATAACTTAATAGGTATTAGAACTCACCCCAGAACTGGCCCTACTGAACATCTTCCAAGATCATAATGACCACTCACATTATACAGAGCTTATAACCCACCTACTCTCAGCAGCCAGAAGCCTCATAGCCAGACACTGGAGAGACCTGTCAGGGGTGAACATTAACCAGTGGTATCAAATCATATGGGAAACAGTCTTACTAGAAAAGCTAACCAATAAAACAAAACTGACACAGGGACAAATAGAAGAAGATGCCTCACCCCAATATAGCTCCCCTTTATCACATACACAGCCCAACAAGACAACAACAAGAACCCACCAACAGCATACAAATCAATCTGGCTTACATGACCCAACAAGTCCTCCACCCCCAAAGGAAAACAAACCCCATTGCAGCCAACCACAGACAACCAACCATATCCTGGTCTCCCAAACAGAAACATAACAAGCGAATAGAACGAGAACCTGCCGCTGACGCAAAACCCCCCACGTACACTGCAAAAAATATAAATTTCACCACCACCCCTCCTTCCCCCCCTTCTTCCTGACCTTATGCTATACTCAATGCTAATGTCTCATAACAAATGTAACTGCTCTGTAGAGAAGACTGTACAACTTGAGAAAAGAGACAAGGCATGTACTTTTCTAAACCAAGAAAAATTTTAATAATAGTAAAAACGTATAATTCATTAAGCCCTTGCTGTTCAACTTTGATGAGTCACTCAGCCACCCATCCCATCTGATGTGTAATGGATGGCATTTACAGCTCATTAAACGTAACTGGAGCAACATTTGTTTTATCACCTGACTTCAGAGCAAGCCAAGCCAATTATCCATCTGTATATGACATATTTTTGAACTCTCCCATTGTAAATATAAGTCAATAAACGTTAAGCGTTTAACAATGCCGCTCTGTTATAAAATAATGAAGCTAGGCAGAGGGAGAGAACCTCTGACAAATCACCCGAAGATATTTCAATCAAGATTGGTAACTGGTATATAGCAAGTCCCCATCAGAAGTAAATAAAATTGCATTAAAAAGACGGAACCCACAGATCAAAACCTGATTATATTTTACTTTTACTTATTATTATGTATAAACCTTTTAAAAATTCATTATCTAATGCAAAACCTTTCAACACAATGACATAGTCAGCATCATTGCTGACAGGAGTGAGACCCTATCAGCATATAGCACTTACGGCGAAAGATCTGCACTGGTTGCCAATTTGCTACCAGGCCAAGTATACAACTTGGATCCAGTTTACCTGTGAGATCACTTATATGCCCACTCAACTACTTCAGTCTGTGGAATTGGCATAGTATTATCAACCATTTTTCCTAAGCCTGCATGGAGCTCAACCTCACCATCAACCTGATGAAGACCATTATCCTCAGTCACAGTATTGCCAGCACTCCATGCATCGGAACTGCTGACCACATGCTTAAGGTGGAAGACATTTTTGTCTACCTGGCCTCCAACATAGCACCAACCTTTCCAATGATGCTGAACTGGACAGATGTATTGGCAAGGCAGCAATGGCAATGGCTCACCTCTCCAAAAGGGTATGGGAGAATGTGATGCTAACATCCAATACCAAGATGAAGGTCTACCTGGCTTGTGTGTTGAGCACGCTGCTTTATGGAAGTGAGTTGTTGGCAACTTACAATTGCCAGGAGCAACACCTCAACACCTTCCATATACATTGTGTCAGGAAGATTTTCGGTATCAAATGGCATGACAGAGTCTAAAATAAAGACGTGTTCTCCCAAGCCCATATTCCCAGTATGTACACATTTCTGCTCAGCGGATCCCCAAGGATATATTTTGTGGGGAACTGGCTTCAGGCACTAGGCCTGTTGGCGCTCGAACACTGCATTGCAAAGACATCTTCAAACACAGCATGAAGGCTGGCAACATTTACCCCACTGCGATAAAGCATGACTCTCCCATATTGGTCCCATACAGCCACAGCAGGCACTGTAACACTCTGACGGTTTGACCCAAACTGTCAGGTGCACTCTTCCTGAGAGACAGACAGATGCCAACGATTATTCTTGTTGTTCACAGGAAAATGCTACAAATTCTTCACAGATTTATTTACCATGCCTTTATCCTGCTTTTCAGACAATAATAGTTTCCTGAAGTTCCTTGCATCAAACAAATAGAGACAGGCTGTGCCATCAGGCTTATAAGTAGGGCTGGGCGATATCTGGTGTTCAACCTCATGCTAGATCACCAGCTAAACATTGTTATATACACTGCTCATAGCAATTACTGTAGCGGGCATTTGAAAGCAACCATAGAAATACAATTTAAGCTTTCCCCCAATATAGTAAACAGAGATAAGCAGCAGCTTATTTCAAAGACAACTTTGATTTTGAAAGTCAATTCACTTCTCACAATGCTTAAATTGCCTTCAGATCATCTTAGATATGCATAAACACACCAGAGGCATTTGCTTTTATAAATGGTTGCAGTGTTTAAGGCACTTTGGGGGCTTAGCTCTTATTTTGGAGGGTAAAAGGCACAAGCAATCTTTGAGCTACAGTTGCTGAGAATAATATTTAGTTCCTCTGAGAAGCATCAGCTGTGGAATCACTGAAAGAAGATGTCTTTAAGCACAAAGAGACTAATAAGATACCAGGTTCTGATTTTTAAGAATAAAGCTGCTTTTTTCTCTCCAACATTTTTTACTGTATAGCAATTGAGACAGTACTGTATTCCATACATGATGATTAAAAAAATAGGCTTTGTTCTCTCTCATGGGTTTTTTTCAGACACAACACCAAAGCATGATTTGGTATTACATTAACGAGCACAGTGCCAATTTCTCTTCTCAATTCTAGTTTAGTAGTTTGAACTGGGTTTGCAATCATGGTTTGGGGCAAATGATGGTTAGCACAAACCATCATTTGCCATTACATCTGAACTAGGCAAGTTACACTTTGCCCCCTAGTTCAAAGTGACAGATTAAATTGGAGCGCGCAAGGGAAGTAATGAGGGAATAACTCTTCACAAAGAACCAAACCATAGTTTGGTGTTACACTTTAACCAAGCCACTGTGAAGGCAAGTTCTGTAAAATCCCATATAGGTAAAGGTAAAGGGACTCCCGTCAGTTAGGTCCAGTCGCAGACTACTCTGGGGTTGCGGCGCTCATCTCGCTTTACTGGCCAAGGGAGCTGGTATACAGCTTTCGGGTCATGTGGCCAGCATGACTAAACCGCTTCTGGTGAACCAGAGCAGCACACGGAAACGCCGTTTACCTTCCCACCAGAGCAGTACCTATTTATCTACTTGCACTTTGACATGCTTTCGAACTGCTAGGTTGGCAGGAGCTGAGATCGAACAACAGGTAAATGATCTTGCTGAATTAATTTTTAAGTGGAATACAAGAAAGGGAGGCGGGTGGAAGCAAGGGAAATAAGGTCTTGAAGGTCACAAATTTGAAAGAGAGGTTTTTTTATGCTAAATTTGCTTTTTTATGTGTTTTTTCTTTTTGTTTTTTTGTAATATTTGTTGTTTTTTGTTGGTTTGTCAACCCTTTTTTTGTAAAATTTAATAAAATATTATATATTAAAAAAAAGAGATCGAACAACAGGAGCTCACCCCATCGTGGGGGTTTGAACCGCCAACCTTCTGATTGGCAAGCCCTGGGCTCTGTGGTTTAGACCACAGTGCCACCCACGTCCCAGTAAAATCCCCTATAGAGGACCCTTAAAGTGAGGGACATCACTTGCTTGTATCCAAACAGGAAGAAAAGCTTCATACCCCACACCTTGATATACTCTTCCTTTCCAACTGTAATTTAGCACCTTTTGAATCAGGCACCTTCTCTGTCACAGTCCAGTGACAAGAAAAGGTGCCAAAATGAATAGTAGTAGTAGTAGTAGTAGTAGTAATAATAATAAAATAATTTTATTTATATCCCGCCCTCCCCAGCCAAAGCCGGGCTCAGAGCTGCTAACAACAGTAAAAGTAACACAGTTTACATAAAATCACAATCAATTAATTAAAATACATTCTAAAATCAATTCATTCTAAAATCAGTTCAGAATCAAATTAATGGCAACCATTGGGCTAGAGTTCTATGAGGATTACCAAAGGAGGGGGTCAGACTGTGCCTTGGCCAAAGGCCTGGTGGAACAGCTCTGTCTTGCAGGCCCTGCGGAAAGATTTCAAGTCCCGCAGGGCCCTAGTCTCTTGTGACAGGGCGTTCCACCAGATTGGAGCCACAGCCGAAAAAGCCCTGGCTCTGGTTGAGGCCAGCCTAACCTCCCTGTGGCCTGGGACCTCTGAGATGTTTTTGTTTGAAGACCATAAGGTCCTCCATGGGACATAAAAAAGATGAATGTGGCTAGAAAGGAAGAAGGGTTAACACGTTTAGAGTGTGCTCTCGATTCTTCCTTTTCAACTTAGCCCTACAGTTTTGCCTTTCCTGTGCCTGACATCATATGAAGGGGAGGCCCCTCATGGGCAAAGTGGGATGTAGTCCTGTGAAGTTTCAGGGGAGGGGGGAACACCCTCAAACCTCCGAAACCATGGTCTAGTCTTTCTTCTGACACACGTAATAACATTTCCAATTACTGAGAGGCTTTCGTCCATCTTCTCTGCCTTGGCAGCCATTAAAAGACTAGCAGTAGACTTCGACCCCTGCCTCCCAAGTAGAGGGAGCAGTTAAACACAAGCAACCATCTCATGTTTTCTCTTTCAGGAGCATGGCCTTGAGGCACCAGACATGGACTGTGACGTGCGTAGAGCTTTGTGACTGCCCTCCTAAGCCATCATGTGGTTGTTTGTTCTTCCCTGTTGGTACACATATTTCCTCGAACAGCAGGATGCGTGCGCCTTTTTGTGAGAGGGTGCACTAGGTTCTTGCTTCAGTTTTCCTTATTTTTAAAAAATACATTTATTTTGTGAGAAAGCAAGGCATTAGTACCAGCCCAGCCAGGTTATTTTCCTCAGTGCAGGCAAAGAGGCAAAAAAGAAAAATCATTTCTTTCTTGGTTCCTGAAGGTCTTTCTTTTGTTTTAAAAGGTTGGGGTCCCTCGTGCAACAGATTGCTTTTCTGTTGTAAAAGGGGGGGGGAGAGAGAGAAATTGTTCATCTACATTAGGGCTTTTTTTCCTTGGCTGGGGAAGAGACATAAAGAGTGATAATTGTGAACTGGCTTGTATAATGAAGGGAGCTGCCTTAGAGGGGAGAGATGTGTCAATCAATCAATCAACCTTTTTATTCGACCGTCAGTCAGGAAAAAAAAATACAAATACATTTGTCAATACACAGTTAAAACATCCAAGAAGATTTTAGAGCCTAGCCAACGCTAAAAGGGCTAAACAGATAGCCCCATGTCAATACAATCAATTATGGTCTTGCGACGCTTAAAGGCTAAAAAAAGAAATTTGGCTACCAAGAAAGGTATAGCTCTAGTGACATTATTCAGCAAGTATAAAACCTGGTTTTCTCCGGGTAGGAAGCTAAGTTGACATAGGAGTGGGTCTATAAAGTTTTGTCTAAGCTCTGCATAAGAAGGGCAAGTCAAGAGAATGTGTTCGGTGGACTCAACCACACCGAAAGCACAATGACAGGTTCTCTGGGCATATGGTACTCCCCTGTACCTTCCCCACAATATCGCAGAGTCAAGGACATTTACCATATTTTTCGCCCCATAGGACGCACTTTTTCCCCTCCAAAAATGAAGGGGGAAAGTGTGTGCATCCTATGGGGCGAATGCAGGCTTTCGCTGAAGCCTGGAGAGCGAGAGGCATCGGTGCTCACCGACCCCTCTCGCTCTCCAGGCTTCAGGAAGCTATCCTCAAGCCTTGCAAGCCCGGCGGGAGTTCCTGCGGGCTCACAAGGCTTGCTGGCAGCAGCCTGCAGCCCCGGCGAGTGTCTGCAAGCCTTGCGTGCCCGGCAGGAACTCCCGCCAGGGGCGCGAGGCTTGGGGCGGCAGCCTGCCACCCGAAGCACGCAGAGCCCTCCGGAGGGCTCCCCGTGCTTCGGGCGAGTGTCTGCAAGCCTTGCGCGCCCGGCAGGAGCTCCCGCCGGGCGGGCAAGGCTTGGAGCGGCAGCTTGCCACCCGAAGCACGCGGAGCCCTCCAGAGGGTGCCCCATGCTTCGGGCAGGTGTGTGCAAGGCTTGGGGCGGCAGCCGCGGCTGGGGGGAATAATTTTTTTTTATTCATTCCCCACCCCAAAAAACGAGGTGCGTCCTATGGGCTGGTGCACCCTATAGGACGAAAAATACGGTAATCTAGCCGCTGTAAGAAGTCTGCGGTATTCCACATAGTGGATTTCTGCAAGGTAGGGGGCTGGTATGGTCCGATAAATCTGGTCCCCTAGGAACATCCCAGGTTTTACCTGGGCTATGTCCTCTTGTCTGGCAATATCACTCAGTCTCCGGGAGATCACATCTCTAACTTGATTGTACGTCATAGACTCAAAGTAAAGGTTAGACAATCCACAGGATTGAACCTCGTTAATGACCTCCCTTTCCCACGATGATTGAAAATCATCCCTCAATATCAAGGGGGCAATACCCACTGGTTTAAAACAAAGCTTGAGCCATAGCCAGAGCTTCGTCTTCAAGGCCACGTACCGTAGAGCTTGCCAGCCGACCTCTAATCTCATGACCGCACCCGCTACCGAGGGGGGAATCCTAAGGATGGCTCTAAGGAATTGCGTTTGAATAGAATCCAGTTTCAAAAAATCCCTACGGGAACCTAAAGAGATGCCCACCAAAAGAAGGGGGAGGATTTTCATTTGAAAGAGTCTCAAAGCTAACTTCACTGATTGGGCCTGATTCTTAGCATATAGAGATCTAATCTGGATGGCTGCTTTAGATGCATTAGTTGTTATATAGTCTCTATGGGCCAGAAAAGACCTATTTGACCGTATCTTGTCCCAGATATTTAAAGCAGTTAACCTGCTCTAGGGGAATCCCGTTCATCGACCATTGATGGAGTCTCGGTCGGGCAGAGAAGACCATGATCTTGGTCTTAGCGTAGTTGGGTTGGAGCTCATGCTGAACACAGTATACATGTAGAGCTTGCAACATTCTCCTCAGTCCAATGGGGGATCTGGCAAGAAGTGCGGCGTCAGAAAAACATTCAGAGATCAGCCTGCTAATTTGGGGGGGTGGAATGCATCATTGGCCATGTGAGTCACCAGTGAGTTAATGTAAAAACTAAACAATGCTGGGGCCAGTAGACAACCCTGTCTTACCCCTCTAGTGGTGGTAACAGGGTTGGAGACTAGGCCTTTATTGTCTAGCCTAATTCTCAAAGAGGTATTTGTATGGAGGCTGATAATCAGATGGAGGAGACGACGATCGATCTTTGTAGCAGCCAATTTTGTCCATAGCTGCTTTCTAGAAATTCGATCAAATGCCTGCTTAAGGTCAATAAAAGCCACATGAAGGACCTTTGGGGCTTTGCCAGCATACTTTTCCGCCAGGTGATTCAAGGTTAATATTTGGTCTGTGGTAGATCTTCCAGGGCGAAAGCCCGCCTGTTCATCGGCAATGATATTGTCGTCCTCCATCCATTTCGATATTTTGTTTAGCAAGTACCTCGAGTAAATCTTCCCAATGACATTTAGCAAGCTAATTGGTCTAAAGTTGCTCGGCTCTGTACGTGGGCCTTTCTTATGTATTAATACAATCAACGCAGAGCTCCAGCTTGAGGGAAATTTTGCTGTTTTGTTTATATACGTGTAAAGTGCTGTTAGAAGCGGGATCCACCAATCTTTATTTGCTTTGATGGCATCAATAGATATAAGATCATCACCGGGGGCCTTGCCTGCTTTAAATTGGTCTATGAGCGTTTCAACTTCAGGGCATGTAACTGGGTCCCAATCGGGCAGTGCTTCTGGCTCCACCGTATCACCGCAGGCATCGTGGGCTGCATACAGATCAGCGAAATATCTTTCCCAAGTGTCCGCTGAGATGTGGGGTTCTATTCTTGCAAGATACCCAGGTATCTGGAAATTAACTGCCAAAAAGAGGCTGGATTTCTATTCTCTGCAGCTATCAAGAGGTTGTTCCAATTGTTTCTTTCTGCCTCGAGCTTCTTTTCCTTTAATAGGGCTTTGTAACTTCTCTTGAGGGTGGTAAGACGGTTATTTGGCATGGGGTCATTTGATGCTCTGTATGCCGACCATTCATTATACAGATGATTCTTGAAGTTTTTGCACTCCTCATCGAACCATTTTTTGTGACGAGACTGTTTACCATACTTTGTGGGGAACCAAGCTAGTGTTGGTTTTAGAAGTTCTACTAAATCGTCATATATTGATAGAGGCTCGTCAGCCTGCATAAGGGCAGCCCTTTTTACTTGGAGCTGATCAGACCAGAGAAGTTCGTTCAACTGCTGGGCCGAGTTGGGGGTCCATTTAAGGGCTGTAGGTCTTATCTCCAGATAATCATTTGATAGGTGCACAAAGGAGTGTCTATCAAGTTCGTCAGCCAGAGTCAAGATAATTTCTAGAGGGAAGTGATCACTCTCCAATCTTGTAGCCACCTTAAAGCTGGATATTTTTGGGGTAAGGTCGGGAGATATCCATACAAAATCAATAGAGGAAGCACGTGAACCTGACCAATAGGTGAATTTGGCAGGGTAGTCCGAGCTGACTGCCCCATTTAGTAAAAGGAAATTGAGGGCCAGCAAGGTTTGCCTGCATTTGAAACCTGCGTATGTGGCTATGTTATCTTTGAATTTCCTTGGTAAAAGATCTGTGGGGGCAACAGAAAGATCTTGGTAAAAGATCTGTGGGGGCAACAGAAAACAATATTTAATTCTGGAGACTGGATATGCTTATATTGTAATCTGGGGAGAGCGCTGGTTAGAGAAGGAGGTGGCTTTTATTTTTAAAGCAGTCTCTGACTTTTGCAACAAAGCTTTCAAGCCTATCCCCACTTATCTGGGAGTAAGCTCCATTGAGCTCAATGGCACTTACTTCCAAGTAAACACGATTATTATTATTTAATATATTTCTGTCCCACCTTTCTCCCAAGCTGGGATTCAATGTGGCATGTATAGGAATGCACTGTAAATTAATTCTTTTTTAAAAAAAACACCACACACACAAAACCACTTAATATAACCCAAACTTAATACTGTATCACACAATTTTCTACTCCTTTTTGGAACTGTGAGTTCCATTTTCTTTGATTTTTATGTAACTGGAATCCACAAATGTTATAATGTATTTAATTTTCTTTTCCAAAAAATCCGTATTTGAGTTGCTCTGCAAAATCTGTTGTTTTGCAGAAAAAGAACCTGGAACCATGTTGGGTGACAGGGAAGGGTGTACATGGGGCCTCAATTGCACACACTTTACCAAATTCTTTGCTGCAACTGACCTTGAACTGATGCCTTGGTTTCTCACAGATTCAGAGCCAGCAGAGTTCTTAGGCTAAAAGCTGAATAAAATGATGGCACATGCAAGTAAAAGTCTGTGGAATGGATGGAAATCTAAACTTGACATAACAAACAGCTAGACTGCCAAAGTGCATTCCAGCTACAAAACGAGTGGCATACAATTTTTTAAACAACAACAAAAATATAATGTGCACTACTATTGCTTTTGTTTTTCTCTACACACACTGTCGTTGTTAGTAACTGGAACAACAGTGGGAGTACTAATATTACATTACCTCCAGCATTTGTCTTCCATTGAACTTATGATGCCAAATTTGCTTCTAGGCATGCTGTTTTCTGCAGAACCGTGATCACCAGTTGTCACTGTAAAGAGCCTTGCTTGCTATTCATACAGTATACAGACTCTAGCAGACTTTGCTTGAAAAGTGGTGTAAGACTGAAGATTTGAGGTGGTAACAATATGTTTGGCAGAATCCTAGGTGTCAGACATACAGTCACAAAGTTGCAAAAGCAGAGGGTGATTTTCAAGGGGGAAACTTGTGAGGAGACGTGATGCTTAGATTTCCTCAAATGCTTTTCCTCCAGCTGGTGTTCCACAGACATGATTGCAGAGAAGGAAGTGTGTGAACAGGGACACCTTCTGAACCGAGGTTAGACACTTGGGTGCGAAGCATTTGCACAACTGTACGGTTTAAGTGTCCACTATCAATTTGCAAGGGGACCTCACAAGGAACCACCTCCTAGGCTCTACTCATGTGACCTCATAGGCTCCACCCATGCATCCCACCAGCTTCCAGTGATGGGACATTTAACGGACTGGGCCAAATGGGGAGGCCTAATGGGCTTAATTAGTTGCATGGGACACAGATTCCCCATTGCTGTCTTAAAGACTAAAATATATTATGATTATACAGGGAGGGGGAGCTATAAAAAGCTGGTGTGAGGAACCTGTAGCCGTAAGGCTGATTTTATATGGCCTGTAAATATGACGGCAATAAGAAAGATTGTGCTATACAATCCTGCACTGTTGTGAAGTCTGCCCACTTTTGTTTCCCACTCTATCCACCATCAGTTGTGGCCCCCACTTACTTTTTCTATAGGCTAACAGCCCTTGCTGGGGGAAAAGAAGAAGAAGAAGAAAATCCACGCCTGATTCAAAGAGGGAAACATAGAGAGAATGCCAATAAAGGGCAGTGGAATACAAAAGGTTTTGCTTCCAAGCCCCCACTGCTGTGTTGCTAGTCCACTCCCCTGACCCCACCCCCACTTGTTCCTCCTAAAAGCGCATGAAAAATTCAAGGACTGAAAATTCAAGGATTGAGAAAAATTCAGGATGAGCGCGGCTAGTCTTTCTGCTGGTGGCAATGACTCTCACTAATTCTAAGCATCATTTCCTAATTCTTGAAACATTAATGTTGTTTACTGCTGTCAATCAGAGCTACTTCAGTCTTGTGAAGGCAGCCTGCCTACACTATGCAAGCTGGGTAATGTTGCTGCAGTGACGGTAGCAGTAATAGACTAATTCCCTTCTCCACCAGCTTGCTATGTCCCTCCAACCTTCTGACCTAGAGTCTAGTCATTTCTTAGTAGCATGCAAGTCTGTTTTCCTAATTTGAAAAACATTGTATTTCTGAATTTGTATACATTGCCCCTCACTGTGATTTTCAGATACTTTGTACTCATTGCTCTGATAAACTGATCATTGTATCAGAATGGAAACTCAGTAGCACGTGAAACTATGCAAAATATATAATGATAGGACAGCAAGGTGTTGGCACCATCAAAACGCCAAAGCTGACTTTATACTATTACACACCACCCCAATCTCCAAGAAGTGAGAGAGTCTAGGGGTTTCTTTGCTTTACCAAGGATTTGGCTTCCTTGGAATGAATGTGTGTCTTTATGAATGTGTGGTGTCTTTAGGCAATATAATTTTATTTATATGCAATCTGGGCATTAAGCTGGAGAGTCTCACAGCATTAATACTCCAAAAGATCTTGCTTCCCCTCTCAGTTTCCAGGAGAACCCCAAGTCCAGCTTTGGATTCAGCACAAAGCAAGACATGTTTCTGTGTCTCCCAGCTTCTAGCTCATACCCACAACAATTCTGGCTTCAGATGGGTGAGGGAAAGGCCCATCTGTTTTTTTCTATGGCACACAGTAACTTTTTAGGATATGTTAAAATCATGGTACTTAACTAGCCAGCCAAAGCTATTACCTTGATAAAAGAACTGGTTGGCAAGTTCCCCTTACACATTCTACCCGCACAGATTCAGGATCCCAAGGACTGGGAGGGATCCAAGGTATCATCCAGACTGAGCCCCAAACTCATTACAATACACATGCGGTGGGGATCCAACTAATTACACTATTCTTATTAATGTAGTTTTTCAGCCTCAGTTATGAGCTGGTCTGTTATGTCTCCTTAAACATGCTAAACACTTACATTGCACAAACGTTCAGTCTCTGAATGCTGGTTGCAGGGGGTCACAAGCTGGGAGAGTACTGTTGCCATATAGTTCTGTAACTCCTTACAATCCTGTGTCTAAGGTGCAAGCCAGTTCATGGATATTGACTACACATGCATGGATGAACAATACGAGTGCCAAGCACAATGCTTTGCAACTTTACTGTCAGCGTTTGCTTATGTTTTTGCAACACTGATGTCATTTATGAATAGTTCAATGCTCTGCTGGTGACATTTAGTACTTGGAGCAATTGTCACAATAATGCCAAATTCCTAAATCTCATTGAAGACTGCAGCTGTGAACATCTGGGATAGACCCGAGGCTCTGTGCATTCTCCTATTTGTCAATCTCATAATAAAATGCAAAATACATAATTATTGTCTTTATTAGTGCACAGTATGAAAAGGCCTGAACAATGATGCCATGCTAAAATTATTAATTTTTTTTAGAAAACTGGAGCTACATGCCTTTTGGGGAGAGAGGACTGATGTGGCACAGCAGCTAAGACAGCTACAATTAGGAGGTTTAAATCCTACCTCCGCCATGAATTCATTAGCAACTCCTCCTCAGTCTCCCATTTGCAGAACTATAGTAATGCCGGCAGGGTTATTGTTATCTTTACAAGATAATATTTGAAGTGCTTTGAACACTCAGTCACTACGCTCAATCACAATGCAAATTGTAGAAGTCCGTCAGCTCCCCGCAGTTATAATTCACATATATTGTGTACATTATATATTGTTCTTTAATCAGTGTCCCTAACTGTAGTACAACTACTATTAATGTCATGGTCTGTTCCTGAAGCTGGGTCTAAACCAGGGGTCAGCAAACTTTTTCAGCAGGGGGCCAGTTCACTGTCCCTCAGACCTTGGGGGGGCCAGACTATATTTTGGGGGAAAAAATATGAATGAATTCCTATGCCCCACAAATAACCCAGAGATGCATTTTAAATAAAAGCACACATTCTACTCATGTAAAAACATGTTGATTCCTGGATCATCCATGGGCCAGATTTAGAAGGCAATTGGGCCGGATCCAGCCCCCGGGCCTTAGTTTGCCTATCCATGGTCTGAACTATGACCACACTCTGCTAAGAGTTGCATTATCACACACTTCTAAGTGGAACTTGTGAAGGAGAATTAACTGCTGGACTGTAGATAATGTAGTTATGGAAGCTGCTATAGGAAATCAAGCAGCATGATTAACTCTTAGGACTAGCTCGGTTGGTTAGAGCATGGCGCTCATAACAAAGGTCGCAGGTTTGATTCCCATAAGGGACAGCTGCATATTCCTGCCATGCAGGGACTGGACCAGATGATCTTCAGGGTCCCTTCCAACTCTTTGATTCCCCAGTCAAGAGAGCTTTATGGGTGGTTTATAACATGCACCCATGGAAGCAATTCAGCAACAGAATGCAGGTGAGGCTGATGTAAGTTGACACAAGAACATAAGATGAGCCAGCTGGATCAATGGCCCATCTAGTCCAGCATCCTGTTCTCACAGTGGCCTGCAGAAAGCCCCAAAGCAAAACTTGGTCACAACAATGCTACTCACCTGTGATTCCCTGCAACTGGTATCAAGATACACGCTGCCTCCGATAATGGAAGTGGAACATATACATTGTGGCTAGTAGCTGTTGATTGTCTTTAAACAGACAACTTTGCTACATTGGTACAAGATCGATTTATCACCCTTCTACCCCACCTTTCCCCAGTGGAGCTCAAGGGGGAGCACACAGCTCTCTTCCATTCAGGGGTGCCAACTTGAATAAAATATTGGGGGGACCCAGGTAAGCACCCTGCCCCTCATAATCAGGCACAAGACTGTGCACACACATTATTTGAATGGCAATGCCCATCTGCTGGGAGGGGGCGCCTCCCTCAAATATTTTATTGGGGGGCCCCAAAGGGACCTTGGCCCCTAGGAGTTGGCCCCATGTTTCCGCCCCATCGTATCCTCACAACAACCCTGTGAGGGAGGTTAGGCTTGAGAGACTGTGATTGTCCCAAGATCACCCAGTGAGTTTCATGGCTGAACAGGGATTTGAAAACTGGTCTTCCAGGTCCTAGTCCAACACTCCCAACCA
Source organism: Podarcis cretensis (assembly GCF_951804945.1). Lineage (NCBI taxonomy): Eukaryota > Metazoa > Chordata > Lepidosauria > Squamata > Lacertidae > Podarcis > Podarcis cretensis. The sequence goes on from NC_137178.1 coordinate 29,954,494, forward strand.
CTATACCACACTGCCTTGATCTGCAAACATTGGCCTAAAGCAGAGGAGACTGAACTGTGGCTCTTCAGGTGTTGTTGGACTCCAACTCCCATCAGCTCCAGCCAGTGCTGACAAGGAGCAGGCATGATGGGAGCTGGGAGTATCTTGAGTCCCACATGTTAAGCAACCCTGCTCTAAAGTGACTGGTGATAAATGATGCTGGAAGGAAAGGTAATCAAAACTTTCCCCCACATTAAGATAGATAGCCCCTCCACTTACAAACCTGACTTGGAAGGCCCAGGTGTATGGTTGTGGCTGCTTTCACAGCCATCTCTCCTAGAATTGTAGAGTTGGAAGGAACTTCAAGGGTCTTCTCGTCCAACCCTCTGCAATGCAGAAATCTCAACACATGGTCCCCTGAAACCAAACCTGACCCACCTTAGCTTTGCACAGGCGTTAGCAGTTTTATCGCTGCACCACTATGAATCCGCTTTTTTCTCCTCTGCACTCACTGAATACCTCCATGTACCTCCATGAGGACTACAAACATGTTCTTTTAAAACTAAAGAACCCCAACATTTCCCTTAATTTTAGAGGGGCGAGGGGAATGGTTGTGATGTGTCGGAATGAAGTGGAGGTCAAACCCCCGTCTCCCTCCTCCCTGGAAGTAGGAGACCCGCCTCCTTCCCTCTGGCTCGGCCACTCACCCCCCAGCCAGTTGCTGGAGATGTTCTGCAGCATCGTGAAGGGGACGCAGAAGAAAGCGATGAGCAGGTCGCTGAGGGCTAGCGAGCAGATGAAGATGTTGGTGACGGTGCGCATGGCTTTGCGGCGGCTGACCACGTAGAGCACCAGGCCGTTGCCGAAGAGCGCCAGGGCGAAGATGAGCACGCAGGTGAACACGAAGGCCAGCTTGGCGCGCCGCGGCAGCTCCGGGATGTAGACCAGCGGCTGCAGCCCGTAGAGCGCGATGAACTGCTGGCGGGTCACGTTGTTGTCGCGCAGCAGCTGCGCGAACTGCTCCGGGGTGATGTTCAGGGAGCGCATGGCGGCGACGGGGCGGGTCAGACGGCGATCCTCTGCAGCATGGCCGGACCAAGAGGACGCTCCTGGAGGGAGGCTTAGAAAACCAGGGAATTTTCTTTAAAATTTAAAATTCGTGGAGGGGACACTTCTCAGCCTTGCTCGACGGCGCCCGCAGCTAAGGGCTGCAGCAAGATCCGCGCCCCAGCTCGCCTTTCATGCATTGTCCAGACGTCTCCACGAGGATCTGCCCTTCGTCTGAGAAAGGCAGCCGAAACGAAGAGTAAAAGGGTGGCGCTTGATCGAGGGTGTGAAACTTTTGAGAGCCAGACGCGCTCGTGCACCCGCCGCGCGCGCCGCAAGCTTCCCGTCTAGAAGAAGGCGAGGAAGGAGCGAAAAGTCGAGCTTGGAAGGGCTCCTATTGGAGACTTCCTCCGAGCCGCTAGCCAATCGGTGAGCAGAAAGAGCGTCTACTCGGCCTCCGGTCCTTCGAAGTTTCCCGGAGCGCCGGGGCTCGTCGGGGAAAGGCTGGCGCTTGTTGGGGAGTCGCGGGAGGGGCGCGACTGACGCTTCCTCGGGCGGAGAGGGGCGCTTGGAACGCGGCTCCGAGCGGGCGCAGCCGGAGAACTGACCTCGCGGAGATCGGAGAATTGAGGCTATGGAGCGGCACAGGGCAAGACTCTGGAGCCGTGGAGGTCCAGGACGCCACTCTGCCAAATAAGCCGCAGAAGGATCCCCAGGCGCAGGCGGACGTGCTCTGCTTTGCTCCACGCCGAAGCAAACGAAGGATTAGCTGTAATAAATTAACGATGGGTCCCTGTGAGACCATTGCTTCCGGAATATAATATAACCAACTGCCTAAATTTATGTTTTCCCATGAATTACATTGATCTGGAGCTGGAGGGTTAGAATTTTTATTTTTCGTTTAGTTTACTAGGTTTTAAAACAGCTTAAGGTAGCCTTTCTCAACCTGTGGGTCCCCAGATGTTGTTAGACTACAACTCCCATCACCCCTAGCTAGCAAGGCCAGACCTCAGGGGTGGTGGGAGTTGTAGTCCAACAACATCTGGGTGGGGACCCACAGGTTGAGAACCACTGGCTTAAGGATATTTGCACATCAGTCTGAAACTTCTTTAGGTTACAGCTTGACCTTGTGGATGTACAGCTTGGAACAGAGGTCCCCCTGTCCTCAGTGGGGTTTGGTCCCAAAGTGAGTGCACAACTTTAAAGAGAGCCAACACCAGGTGTGGGGCAGCCCTCAGGAAAGTGGTGGGGCCACAAGGTGCCATGAGAAGGCTGATGACACCCAGCTTTATTTCACCACCTGGTGAGATGGCTGAGGGGAAATAAACTGAGTTTGAATCTTGGCAGGATGGAGCTACTAGGGGTTGCTGGTTCTGGTGCTTGAGAATTGGACAGTTGACTGTCCTGAATGCAGTTGCACTACCATTTCTTTTTAAAAATTACATTTATATACTGCCTTTCACCCAACAAGCCCATAAAAACACAAATTGCCCAACATGATATTAATAAACAATACCCCCAAACTCATTTAAAAGGCTATGGATGGTTCAGTTAGCCAAAGGCCTGGCTGTAGAGCAACATTTTAATCTGGCGCCTAAAGATATGTAATGAAAGTGCCAGGTGAGAATCCCTAAGAAGAGCATTCCACAAAGGGAGCCACCATAGAAAAGGCCCATTCTCATGTTGCCATCCTATGGACCTCTCATGGAGGGGGGAACTTGAAGGCCTCAAATGATGCTTGCAAGGTCCAGGTTAAGGGAAAGATGGACTCTGAGGTATTACAGTCCTGAGTCATTTAAGCACTCTGAATTGGGCCCAGAAACTAATTAGCAGCCAGTGCTGTCAGGCCAGGATTAGTGTAATATGCTCAAACTGTCTTGTCCCAGTGAAAGAGCAGGTACATAATCTAGGGGCAGCTTTTGAATCCAGCTTTGTCGCTGAAAGCCTGGGTACCCTCAGTTGGGAGTACCCTTTACCAACTCTTGCTGCTACAATATTGATGGAGTAGGAGAGTTTTGCCACAGTAGTCCAGGCACAGGTAACTTCAGTATGTTGGTGTTTAGTATGTATATTGCAGTGGAGCCCATATATCAATAGCCTGCAAAGATTGTAGGCTGAAAGAAAAACAAAAATTAAGGTTTACTCCCAACTAGGGATGGGAGAGAAATTCAGTTCAGCTCGCATTTAAATATGAATTTATCAAGTCACACTTACCAAAATAATTTGAGAAATGAAACACAGCCATCCTTCAAAATATGCACTTAGCCAAACTAAGTGCTCTCCAATCTACCAATGTTTACAAAAATGTACATATTGGGGTGGGGGGATGTGTATTAAAATGAATATACTGGCAAAAATAGCATGCAAAAATGGCATTATATGAGGTGAAATTGCTTGTCAAAAAAAGAGGTGCTGAAGGGTTTTTATGAGGATTATAAAAAAGAAGAAAAATCAGAGATTGCTGCAGAAATGTGAAGAACCAGTGGTTGTTTTTCAGCTGGAACTCACCAGAATTTAGTTCTGATACCTCTCAGGTGGGCACCATTGCCATTGTAAGAGAACAAGGGAGGCATTCACGGTGAGTTCTGGCACCTGTTTTTCTAAAAAAAATAGCACTGAATTTAAGATTGGGGAAATTAGCAAGATGAAATTGACAGATCCTTCTATCTCTGCTCCCAACACAGGATTGGATTACTGCAATGCAATCTGTGTGAATCCTCCCTTGCTCTCGTCTGGAAAATTGTAATTGGTTCAGAATGCTGCAACACAATTGTCAATGGGTGAGTGTGTGTAGAAATGAGCCTCCTCCACAAAGGAGAAGTTTACATTTGTTTCTCTGCCCACTTTTTCCTTTGGCCCCATCCACCAGTGGCCCTTTGAAGGGGACGTGGTCTTTGAGCTGCAAAAAAATAATGCACCTATAATGATAGTTCCACCCACAAGCTAGACTCCAGCTTTGCAGCAGTGAAACAACACAAGCCCAGAACTCATCAAATCATTACAATTCATCCTTGTGCTAAATGAGTTGTGTAAGTCTGCCCTTAGGCTCAAACTGCCCGAAAGTTAATTCCCTTTAATGTTTTATTCATCTTAGCATTTTATGGAAAAGGTCTCTGTTACAATCATTGACACCTTCAGGGAGGGCTGAGAAAGACTCCTTTCTGAAACCTTGGAAAGCTCACTCTTGTCAGTGCAGACAATAGTGAGTTAGAAGGGCAAATGACCAGATTCAGTGAAGAACTCCTCCCATGCATGAGGAGGTTGTGGGTGGTACAGGATAACCCTCACCTCCCCTGCCAATGCACAGAGCAGCTATGCTGTCCACATATTCAGCTAGTGGGTGAAATCTCTACCTTGGCCATAACACCAACATCTCTGCACCCTCTGCCCTTGAACTGTGGTGATGGCTCTTGCTTGCCTGTGGTGAAAACCTGTATTTTCATGACTGGAATGTAGCCTACTGCACAAAGTTAAGAGTCACATCCATTGCCTCCCCCACTTTTGTCTCTGGTCCAACCACCACTAGAAGGTATCCTTGGAAGGTCTTCTGTGAGGACCCCAGGAGGAACAAGATTTCCCAATTCCTGTTGTGCAGAAACTAATGTTGGAGTGGAAGATTAGTTCTGGAGCCAAGACAGAGCACAAGTGAACTGGATAAATGAGAGGCAAGAATTGCTGGAGATGGTTGAAGTTCAGGAATATCAATAAATCAATCTTTATTACGGTCCAGAGACCCAACAAATTGTTACAAAGCAATGCACAATTCAGACAGCCTACCTCCAGGTTAAACAAGCATTTTGTTCAGACTTAAAGATAGGGATCATTGGTTCTTGCAACCACCGATAAAAACGTCGCCACTGCTAATGTTCTAGCATTTGTCCAATACCTGATATAGTGAGCCTCTGATTTTCCTGGGAAAGGTACCAGCAAGGGTAATATCAGTTCAGCCCTGGCTTGCTTGTATTTCGCACAATGCAGCAAAATATGTTTTATAGAATCGATGTCTTGAGCACACGAGCAAAGTCTGTCCTGGTAGGGAACTCCTCTCAACCTGCCATCCAACACTGCAGAAGGAAAGACGTTTGGTCTGGCTTTGGTGAATAACCTTTGATACTTTGGTACTGTCAGGTTTTTAATGTAAGGTGTTAACTTAAAGACATGCCCATATTGTACTCCTACTGCCAACGGACTACAGACTACAGGTAGGTAGCCGTGTTGGTCTGCCATAGTCAAAACAAAATAAAAGAAAAAAAATTCCTTCCAGTAGCACCTTAAAGACCAACTAAGTTAGTTCTAGGTATGAGCTTTCGTGTGCATGCACACTTCTTCAGATACACTGAAACAGAAGTCACTAGACCCTTCTATATAGTGAGAAGGTGGGGAGGGGTATTACTCAGAAGGGTGGTGGGAATGGGTGATTGGCAGATAGCTGTGATGAGCCTGTTGACGACTCTTAATGACTGCAATAGGTCTTACAGGAAAAAGCAAGGGGTGAGAAGGTGAAAAATGGCTTTGTCATGTATAATGAGATAAGAATCCAATGTCTTTGTTCAGACCAGGTCTCTCCATGGTTTTAAGTTTGGTGATAAGTTGCAATTCAGCAGCTTGCCTCCTAATCCAGGCTTCCTCAACCTCGGCCCTCCAGATGTTTTGAGACTACAATTCCCATCATCCCTGACCACTGGTCCTGCTAGCTAGGGACCAGAGAAGCTTCTCCTGCCAGGGAGGGAAGATGGCGGCGCAAGCACTTGCAGCGGCTCGGCACTCCGAAGACCGGTTTTCAGTGAGTTGTGTTTTATTTTTATCTGTGAACTTACTGCTGCTATGGACTGTGAACACTCAGGGACAAGTAATTTATAGTCGTCAAGAGCTCTTAAGTATCGGCAGAGAAGGCTGCAGCCAGGAGGTCTTAACCTACAACATTCCAGCTGAGCTTATCAGAGAGCCTCCATATCTTGCATATCCTTGGGATACTCCCCTTGCTCTCCTGGCCAGAAAGAAAAGAAAACGGAGAGGGCGTAAGCAGAAGAGGGGCTGTAGGGCCGGACTACGAGTGAGGCTAAGTAAAAATCCTCACAAGCCTGCACTGCCAAGTCTCCTTGTATCAAATGTTAGATCTTTACCCAACAAGGTAGAGGAGTTGGAACTTATTACCTCTCAGCAGAAAAGTATCCGGGACTGTTGTGTTATGGTCCTTTTAGAGACGTGGCTGGATTCCTCCTTTCCACAGGGACTTTTGCAGCTAGAAGGACGCTCAGTAATTAGAGCGGATAGAACCGCCGAATCCGGGAAGAGTAGGGGAGGAGGAATCTGCGTTTATATAAATAACAACTGGAGCTCGGACATTAAACAAATGGACACGCATTGTTCTCCTGACTTGGAGTACCTACTGGTGAAGTGCCGCCCTTTTTATTTGCCACGTGAGTTTAATGTTGTCATAATAACAGCGGTGTATATACCTCCCGATGCAAATACTACTACAGCTATGGGTCACCTGCTAACTGCTATTAGCAAACAGCAGCGGGCCCACCCGGATGGAGCATTTGTGGTTGCTGGTGATTTCAATCGAGCCGATTTAAGGACTGTGCTTCCTAAGTTCCATCAGTATGTTGATTGTCCCACTAGGGGGGGAAATACCCTAGACCGAGTATATAGCAACATCATGCATGGATACAAGACCAAGCCCTTGCCCAATTTGGGACAGTCAGACCACATATCCTTACTTATGATACCATCATATAGACCTCTCGTACGCAGAATTAGACCATCAACTAGAGAGATACGAGTGTGGCCAGCAGGTGCACCCGAGCAACTTCAAGATTGCTTTCGGAACACTGAATGGTCACTTTTTGTGGAGAATAATGTGGACACATACGCTTCAATAGTACTGTTCTATGTCAAAAGCTGCATTGATGTCGTTACTACCACCAAACAAATACGGGTGTTTCCTAACAACAAGCCCTGGCTAAACAGGGATGTGTATCTTCTGCTAAAGGCAAGGAATGCTGCTTTTCACTCTGGCGATGCGCAACAGTATAGAGAAGCTAGAGCCAAACTGAAAAAGGGCATTAGGGATGCCAAAGCCATGTACTGCCGGAGGATCGAAAAGCATTTTGAGAGCTCCGACCCTCGTCGTGTATGGCAAGGCCTGCGACAAATTACAGGGCAAAATATTAAAAACGAACTAGCTAACAGCAGTGCGCACCTGGCTGATCAGCTGAATCAATTCTTCAGTCGTTTTGAGGTGGGAACTGGAACCACCGTCACTACAGCATTGGCTACCAGCACACCATCAGGAACTATTACTGATAAACAACCACTTTTATTACAGACCTCCGACGTACAACGTGCTTTTCGGAGCATTAATATTAGGAAGGCAGCTGGACCGGATGGAATTATGGGACGAGTTATTAGGGACTGTGCTGCAGAATTAGCTGGTGTATTTACGGACATTTTTAATCTATCCCTGTTGCAGGGTTCTGTCCCTACCTGCCTGAAGACATCGATTATAGTGCCAGTCCCTAAACAGTCAGTGGTGGTATCTCTCAATGACTACAGACCAATAGCCCTAACATCTGTCGTTATGAAATGCTTTGAGAGATTGGTGCTAGATTATATTAAGGCTGGTCTTCCATCCACTCTAGACCCGTTCCAGTTTGCATACAGAAGGAATAGATCTACTGATGATGCTATTTCCATCGCTGTCCATACTGTACTGAGTCATCTAGAACGACAGGGAACCTACGCAAGGCTGTTGTTTGTGGACTACAGTTCTGCCTTTAATACAATTCTACCAGACAGGTTATTCCTTAAAATGACCAATTTGGGTATACACCAGAAGATCTGCTTGTGGGTAAGGAATTTCCTGACCGATAGGCCACAGACAGTGAGAATGGGACCTTACCATTCTTCTACTCTAGTACTAAGCACAGGAGCCCCTCAGGGGTGTGTGTTAAGCCCCTTCCTCTATTCCCTGTACACATTTGACTGCACCCCACTGTATAAGTCCAACACAATCATCAAATTTGCGGATGATACAACAGTGGTGGGGCTCATTAGTGAGAATGATGAGGCTGCTTATAGGAAAGAAGTACAGGGGTTAATTCAATGGTGTAAAGAAAATAATCTTATGCTAAACACCAAAAAAACCAAAGAACTCATAACTGATTTTAGGCGAAAGAAAAGTGTATTTTTACCATTGCACATAAATGGCGAGGAGGTGGAGAGGGTTGGTAGTTTTAAATACCTGGGCACTTACATCTCTGAGGACCTCTCATGGACTGCAAATATTAATATGGTTGTGAGGAAGGTGCAGGGGAGGTTGTATTTCCTGAGAATGCTCAGAGGATTGAATCTATCCCAGCACCTACTTCTGTCCTATTATCATAGTACCATTGAGAGTGTCTTAACCTATAGTATATTATCGTGGTATGGGAGCAGCTCTGGAATGGATAAAAAAGCCTTACAGAGAATAATTAAAATTGCCCAGAATGTTATTGGGCTCCAACTACCAACCCTGGATGAGATCTTCACGTCTCGCAGCTTGAAGAAGTCACACAATATCCTGAGAGATCCCACCCATCCTGCTCACAACCTCTTTGAACTGTTGCCTTCGGGCAGAAGATATAGGACAATGAAAACAAGAACTACACGCCTTCTGAATAGTTTCTATCCAAGAGCTCTGATTGCACTAAACAATGATCTCAGGGCCAGTTGTAAGAAATAGCAAGCAGTGAGTAGTAAGGAATGAGATAGGTTTTAGGTTATGCTATGCTTCTAATAGGTTGTGTTATATTCTGGATTATGTATGTTTTAATAGATTATGTCTGAATAGGATGAGAGTGTTGGAGATACGTGCAAATGTGTATGTGAATCCGGTCTTGGGTGTTTGATTTTCGTTGTTGTGTATACTGTGTATATACGGACAATGACAATAAAATTTATCTATCTATCTAAGCTGCTGAATTGCAACTTATCACCAAACTTAAAACCATGGAGAGACCTGGTCTGAAGAAGTGTGCATGCACACGAAAGCTCATACCTAGAACTAACTTAGTTGGTCTTTAAGGTGCTACTGGAAGGAATTTTTTTTCTTTTATTTTGTTTGGACTACAGACTGCGTGTGATCGAGATCACAAGTCACTGTGTGTATTATCCCATAATCTTTGCTTTAACATCTTTAGTGAGCCTTCATAACCCAGGTAATAGAAGTTAACATTGTGGGCCTAGATCAAGGAGACCTGGGTTCAAATGCCCATTTAGCACTGAAGCTCGCTGGGTGACCTTAAACCAATCATTCTCTCTCAGAGTAGCCTACCTCACAGGGCTGTTGGTTGCAAGGGTAGGAGAATTAGGATTTGTGAGCCAATATAAGAGCTGGGGAGCATTCCTTCAGCAAAACATCCATTTGAAACTGTTCCCAAAATGATACTTCAGGCACAATGCTTCCATATTCACTGCATATTTAAAAATAGCCACCCTTTGTTTCCAAAAATGGCACTTTTGCTTCAAGGCCGAACATTTTCTGTGGTTTGCAGTTAGGATTAGGACAAGCTTCCTCAACCTCAGCCCTCCAGATGTTTTTGGCCTACAACTCCCATGATCCCTAGCTAGCAGGACCAGTGGTCAGGGATGATGGGAATTGTAGTCTCAAAACATCTGGAGGGCCGAGGTTGAGGAAGCCTGGATTAGGAGGCAAGCTGCTGAATTTTGGATACAGTGGAGAGATAAAAGATCTGGATTATTATAAAAGATGCAGGAGGAAATGATTAACAGTAGGACCCACAAAGGGGAGGAGGGAAGTCCAAGAGATTCATTGGAAGCTAGCTTTTCTGTTGGATATGTGGCTGTAAAATTTCAATCTGAAAAACCAAATAAATAAATAAAATTTAAAAGGAGGCAAGGTGCTGACCAGTCTTCATTATACTGTGTTTGTTAATTGTGACTGCATGTAATGTTTAGCTTGCTTGCAAAGATGCAGATGACTTGCAAAGCCATTTTTGTCAAGCTCTTGGTAGCAGCACTATTTATCTTAACTTGTAAAGGAAACATGGCCAGGTAAGAAACTTGCTTTAGTAATTTGTAATCATTTAAAAAAAACCTTTTTTGCAGCACTTAAGCTGTCCCCTACCTGCATCCCTACAGCTTTAATCTTTACAGCCCAGGTTTTTCAACGGTTGCTTGATTTGCAGGGTAGCTGTACTTGTCCTGATGTCACAATTTCAGCACTTAAAAAACCCCAAACCTATTCATACTCAGAATGGTTTTTAGTTCCAATGAAACTGTTAAATTGTTGCTGCCTTTGAATCTGATCATCCCATAATAACTCTTTTTCAGATATTCGTTCCTTTCTAGGCAAAAATAAAGAAGTTTAAGGCCAAGTTATTGATTTCTTTCCACAAATGACCCTATGCCCACACTGTTCCATAAGAAGCAAGCAATTCTTTTTCTTTAAAACCCAGCAGTTTCCAAGGCAGCTAACAAAAGAGAACATTTAAAAAAAAAAAAAGCCTTAAAGATGAAATTTAGCACTAAAACTTAACAGAAAAAAATCAAATGGCATGAAAGGAACACAGCAACCAGTAAAGCCAAAAATGGAAACAATAATATATAAAAGCAGAAGACACCACAATTATTTCCCCTCAGGCCAATAATGCACTTTTAATAACTAAAATCAAACACTTATGGAGGCATAATTTGTTATCCATTTCTGATAACTTCCTGGTTGGACTACTATTATGTGTAGTTGCCCTTGAAGACTTTTCAGAAACTGCAGTTAATTTAGAATTCAGCTGCTAGATTATAAACTGAAATGGGACATTGCCACTATGCCAACTGCACTGAACCCAACTCTGTTTCTGGACTAAATTTTAAATTGATGGGTGTATGTGTAGGGACAGATGAAGACTAGTCTGCTGCTTCTTTTTAAAGTGGATTTGTTGGCCAGAGGGAGATGTCACGAGGTAACTCCTCCCATGGAGATTTTTCAGATCAGGAAGCACAAGCAACCAAGGAAGTGGCAACGTGCTGGAGGAAATACATAATGGAAAGAAAGACAGACCCGCACAGACACACCACCCATGACCACCTCATAATGGAAAAGTAAGGTCAACTTTGCTACTGTCAAAATGATAATCTACCAGCCTTGCATTGCTCAAGAGATCTGAAGAAGAAGAAGAAGAAGAAGAAGAAGAAGAAGAAGAAGAAGAAGAAGAAGAAGAAATAATGCAGCTTTTAAAGATACAGTCTGCCATCTTGAGTCAAAATTCTGACCAACTGTATCCAGACATAGGCGAAAATATTCTCCTTGATCTCAGAAACCATCCTCGGAGGCAGTGAATGCAGAATGTAGATCTATTATGTAGAATGGAAGGTGAGAGGTAAGGGATGCCAAATTTCAGCATCACATAGGGTACCACTGACATTTGAGACCCCAAGGTCTGCCACTGCCATCATGCAAAATTTGGTAGTGATCAGTGCAGTTTTTATTTCATTTAATTTATGGAATTTATATCCTCACCTCAAAGGAGTGCAGGGCAGCAAACACCTTAATAACTGTTGATATATACTACTGTTGTACTGTGTATTTTGGGTCTATGGATCACAATAAAGCCGAGTGCGCGAAAATGATAAACAACAAAAACATCTTTTCCAAACATATTTAGAACAATTCCATGCATATGTAGCAATCAAAATTCAAGAACTGCTCTTATTGTATTGGACTCATGTAAACGGAATGCTTTGTTTGTCATTTGGATTGGGTTGCATATTTTCAATATTCATTGGTGAAATTGTATATTCATGTGAAATATTTGAATGAATGTATAAACTAAACATCGATGAAAACGTCCTTGATCTCTAAATTTGTAAATTATTTGAAAGACAATTGTAGTCAATCAAACATGTTGGTAGGATTGCAAGAAGCTTTGTAAGGAAAGGTATAAAAATCACTGCAGAGAAGAATAAGAAAATATGATGGTTTGATGTTTTTGATTTGAAAGCAGTGGTTAAGTAGTGAAAATGCAGAAATTTGAAATGAAAGATAGAAAATCATAAGGAAGGTTTGAAGGAAGTCGTGGCCCTAAAAAGCCAAATTGTATAATATAAGAGGAGAGATTGTAATGGAAAGCATTATTGTAAAATTAATAAAAATGATATGGCAAAAAAAGAAAAGAAAATGTCCTTGATCTCAGGAACTGTTATGCAAAAATTTGGTCATGATATACCGTATTTTTTGCTCTATAAGACTCACTTTTTCCCTCCTAAAAAGTAAGGGGAAATGTGTGTGTGTGTCTTATGGAGGGAATGCAGGCTGCGCAGCTATCCCAGAAGCCAGAACACCAAGAGGGATTGCTGCTTTCACTGCGCAGCAATCCCTCTTGCTGTTCTGGCTTCTGTGATTCAGAATATATTTTTTCTTGTTTTCCTTCTCCAAAAACTAGGTGCGTCTTGTGGTCTGGTGCGTCTTATAGAGCGAAAAATATGGTATTAAGAGGTGCCCAAATGCATAGAGAACAGAAAGACAAATTTCCAAAATATAGTAGATTTTGAATTGCTCTTTGAATGACACATTCAAAGCCTCTTTCACGGTGAGGAAGACAAGAAACCAGTTTCCAAGAAACCAGTTTCCAAGAAACTGGAGAAATAGGCTTCAGCCCAACACTGATGACAACCCACAGGTCTTTTTACACAGTAGTGAGTTATATGTGCACAACTGCATGTTAGGATCTCTGCATGTCTTATAAAGAATTGGTGCTTGTTTGGGGCAGCTGAAAAATGCAAATTAAGTTTTGACTCCCCATTCCACATTTGAGATACACAGAGCAGCATGTTGTGTTGGTTGAAAAATCCACCATGGGAGTGCTGATTTCCACAGTCAACCTCTCTCAGAATGCTTTGAAAACATCATCTAGCTCACAAAAAAACCATTAATCTATTTAATTGGAAGGGTGCCTTTGAAAGAATAGTACTCACAAAGCAAGAGGACAATAAAAACCAGGAAATTTTCCAAACAAGTCATTTAGTTGGGAGAATTCCCCTTTTGAAAACATCCTCAGCATTGAATATTAATGGCAGACAATTCATATATTTATCTTTCCGTTATAGTACTGGCAGACATTTTTTGTTGAAAAGCCTTGATCCTTGTTAAATTTTGAAAATTTTGTGTTCAATATACAGTCCCAAAATACAGTCAAGCTGAGCACTCCAGAAACAGACGTTGGCAATGCTTCCAGCAAAATGCAGAACTGGAAAAGGGTGAGGCATGAGACTGAATTAGATCAAAAGTCCATCTAGTTCAGGATTCTGGTCTCACACAGTGGCTGACCGGGGTCTATGGAAAGCTCCAACCCTGAACCTGAGTGCAACACCATTCTTTGCACCTGTTATTCCCCCAGTCGGTATTCAGAGACAGCATGTAGCCATCATAGCATTATTCCCCATGAATTTGTTGAATTCCCTTTGAAAGCCATTTATATTGGTGGCCATCACTACCTCTCATGTAAGTAAATTCCATAGTTTAACTGTGTACTGTGTGAAGAAGTTCTCTTTTTTTGCCTGTCCTGAATCTCCCAGCCTTCAGCGTCATCAGACGACGGTTACTATGTATGGCTGTTATGAAACTTTTCAGCTTCCAGTCTTTGTGCAATTATGCAAGATGGTTTTTTTTATTCCTGTTCTCATTGGAATTAGCTTTCCCCAAGACCCACACACTCTTCAAAATGAAGCAGCCTACCAAGTGTCCAAAATTGCTCTCTCAAAATAAGCTGTAATAAATTCTTCCCACTGTCGCCTTCCTTTGTAATTCAAAGACATAAAAAAAAAAAAGCTGTCACAAGTGCAGGCATTTTAAATGAACTGTCTCTATTGCAATGTACATAGTTTAAATACGTTTAAATAAACTGGGGGGGGGGACAAGTGCAGCCATGTATTTACACACATCAGAAAATACTAGAGAGGGGAAGATATCAAAGACATTAGTTCCCTAATTTGCAGGGCTGGCTAGCTGTTTATTCATGTTAAAAGGTACTTGCATGCTAACCCTACACAGTGTAGAGTATGCATTGAATGCTAGGTTTAAATATTAAAGTTGTGGTGAGCCATTTTAAGACACCCTTCATACATGCATCTTGCAGAATTTAGGAGCAGTTGGTGGGATTTCATTGTGCATATTTTAACAGTGTTTCCTTGTATTTATTTCTGTTTGAAGTGTTTATTTTCTATTTTAACTTGATATAGACTTTTCTGTATGTTTAAATGGCTATCATCTGGTGGAGAGGCAGTAACCTCTTCTCTAAACAATTAAAGAAACTGAAAATACAAAAGAGTTCTAAACATGATAGACAGCATGAAAGAAATTCAGAAAAATCGCATGCTGAAGTGTTCAAGTTCAAGGTACTCAGAAGGCAGAACTTAGATCCTCACACACCACAGGGTTATTTCATATTGCGTGGGAATTTCAGCTATTGCAACAATCAAAACAACCCTTTCTAGTTCTAAGCACCTGTATTTATTTCTGATTGCCAGCTAGCAATTTCCCCCTCATGTGCATAGATAATCATAGCATACTAACTCATGTGAATTGTTTTCCTATTTTCTGCAAAAATAACCCCACTCACATCACCATGTTACAGCTTTATTACCTCTGTGGTTTATCAGATCTTAAGAGTTTTTAGATAAAGATTCTTACATTAGTTAGGATAGAGAAGCATTCTTTGTCCAGTACCATGACCAGTAAAAACATAGCAAACTGGTGTATTTTGAGTCAGGTACAAATGTTCTACCTATGTAGTACTGAAACGCCGTGCTGAACCGGTGGTTATGTTTGCCTGCTATTTGCAGCTTTGACAGCTCCTGATTGACACTAATGTCTGCGCTTGGCTGCTCTTGATTGGCACTGTCTTCCCAAAGCCAATCCCAAAAGCTAAAGGCTAAGTTTCTACCTTTGATTTGAACTACAGGCCGCTTAGAATACCCCTGTGTCTCATTATTTTGATTCCCCAGCCAGCCAGCAAACCCAAATCATCTGTTGTCAGGTTCTCAGCTTTTTAATGAACACTGAAGCCCATTTTGTTTCACTTTATAGTTAAAGGTGCTTGCCTGATGCTTTATCATTTATACTTTTAAAGTTTTTAATTATTTTGAATTGATTCACTGCACTTACTGTGCTGGACTATAGGGTGTTTTTAGATCACGGCCTTAAATTTTATAGTACAGATGAATTTATTTTGTCTGTATCTTATGTTTTAACATTGTACGTAAGCCGCTTGGGAAACCTTAGCCTTAAAATGCTGGTGACAATGATAATAACTACAAAAACAAACAACTACAATAACAGCAGTAGTAATAGTAATACTGCAGTGTTCAACATGTAGCCTTCCTTTGAGGTAATAGACTCTGAATGTCACTTTTTAAAAGTTATGTTTTATTTCAAGTGGGAAATGGGAAGAAATTTGAATTGGTCCACATTTAAATTCACACATCTGGGATTTCTGTGACATGGTTTTCCAGCCAAGTGACATGTCAGTAATGCATATATGTGTGCATAACAGTGCATCTGTCCGGTGCCAGAGGATCCAAACCCCCACGGTCGGTTGACAGGTATAAATAAGACAAGGGAAAGTTCTTACCAATGTTGTGTATTCAATATTCACAGAGAGAGACTTAGACATGCTGCCTCTTGAAGTGATGGCATTGCTCCGAGTAAATCTCCACATACCCCTGCTCTCCTCATTTGTCAACAGCACCACCCACCTTACGGTTGCTGCTTAGGGCCATCTGTCTCCAAGCCCTTTGCTCTCCTACTTTCAATGCTCACCAGGTTCTGGGAGAAGAGGGGTCTAGAATGCTTTCTAGTGATAAGGTGTCAGTCAGCTGTTCCAGCTCCTCCTCCCCTCTCCCATTATTTACCATCATCTTCCTCTGAGCTGTGACCTCCCGCAAACCACAGTTGTAAATCTATACTGTCTTCCTCTTCTCTGGAAGGGTCAAGCTGGGGAGGCGGTCTCCACCATTCCTCCTCAGTCGAGTCCCTGGCAACATCTATTGCTGAAAAAGCACATCCCTCAAGAAGCAGTGATGGCTACCAACTTGGATGGCTTGAGAAGAGGATTAGATGAGTTCCTGGAGGATAATGCATGAGTGATGTCAGCACACCCTGTGGCATGCACGCAGCATGTCGGTATGCCCCAGCATATGCATGTGTGACGCCAGCATGCCCGTGGCATGCACAAGTGGACTCTTGAGGGTGCCTGGCCCCTTCATTTAAAATTTGTGGGTGCTCATGCACCCAGGGCCCTAGCACCTCTGTCCAGCTCTAAACAGAGTCGCCAGCCACCACCATCCCTACTCCACTGATCATAATATAACAAGAAAATTAGCCAGTCGCAAACATTCCCAACTATTTCCAGAACTGCTTTTTTAAAAGTTTTTATAGACAACAGCCTCTTTGTATAGCCGTTAAGTAGCAAATAAGCATCAACCTTTTGTTTGCCTTTCAGCAATTTTATCTTGCAATTGTACCTGTAACCGTCTACAGCATGTTCTGAAAATGATCTGCTATTGTTTACCATAATACCTCTTCTGAAACAATCATTTGACTTTCACACCACCTAACACTGACAGCAATTTATGTTAATTAGCTTTGTATGAATTCATTTCAACTCTTGTTATTTTACAAGTAATTATGCTTGCCTGGATTTTTTGGAGACGCTTCTGTGAATAACAAAAACAGTGCAAGACACAGGGCACATAAATCACCTTCCATTGATGTTGCTGGCAACACTGGTAAAAGATGCTTTGTATCCAGAAAAAATAGAATCAGCAGTGTGAATAACGGAGGAGTCTAAAAGAAATTCTGGAGCTTTCCTGATGTTCGGCACTGCAGTCTAATGAACCTTTTATATCAATGGCTGCTAAATATATCTTTATATAATGTAGTTGAGAGCTGTGCAGAATCAACAATAAATGCAAACTACCGTACTTTGAGCAAAAGATAACATCCTTGAAATGTTTAAGCTAAAAGGTTATGTTTCATCCATTTGCTTTCTATGTGCTATTTTCTCCTCAGAAGAATATTCTGAACTTTGTTTGAATAGATTTCTATGTCTATCGACCAACACCTTGGGGTCTGTTAGGTAAGTGTGGTTTTGAAATGTTTTAACTAAACATTAGAAGACATACTTTAAATGAATAAATGAAATGTTTTATTCATTCGTTTGGGATAATTGCATTCTTACTTTGATGTCAAACTCTTTCAAGGTGGCTTACAAGAAAACATAGAAATCCCATTGAAATCTGGGTAAATAATATTTGGAATGTGGCTCTATCAGAACACCTTACTTGCCACAGAAGGGTACTTAAAGGCACTTCAAAGATAGACACTTTTGGTGAGACCTGGCTTCTATTCTTTTCCTTTATAAATGAGACAGAAGATACTTTTATTCCACCTACAACTCAAGAATTTCTGTGGAGAGGGTACTTGAATTGATAATGCATAAATAAACATATTGTGTATGAAACTTAATAAGAATGTACCACTTAGGGTGAAAATCTGGACACAAGTTGTTGAGTTTGTTGGTTTTGGTTGTTTTTGGCCAAAGTGGTTGATTTTCCCAGACGTTTCAACGATTCCACCAGGACACTGTTTACAAGGGCCGAGTACCACTGGACCAGTTGCTATAGTTATATGAAATCCATATATATATGGATATATATGCACGTCATGGAGAATATTGTTATGAGTTTGTAGCATACAAGACACCCTAAATTCCTGGGCCCAATAAAAATTAGAACTAATCAAGGTTTGGGGAGTTAATCTGTGCCACACACTGAACCTCTGGATCCAGTGCTTATGTTAAGAATACAAGCCAGGCCAGCCTGCTGATAGCTCATTAAGTGTGGGTCATTATGGAAACAAAGCCTGAGAATGGCCGAGTCATTACACAAACAAAAGGGTAGGCAGATGGGCAATTAACAAAGCAGTTACTCTGTGCTGGACAGGAGAAGGGTGTGAGCCCCTCCTTCTTCTAGAGAGGTAGTTAGCAAGAGACAAAAAGCCAGAATTTTAAGGATGGGAGTTGGCACTGATCTGTTAGCATAAACTGTGACAGGCTGTGAAAGGGGACAGAGACTATGGCAGATTTCTGTTTTGAATCCAAGGCTGCTGAGCCTATGGAAGCAGCAAGAGACCCTCTTGGAGTGCAATGCTGCGAACTCTTCCCTCATAGACTCAGGTTGTGTTGTTGTTGTTTAGTCATAACTGACTCTTCGTGACCCCATGGACCAGAGCACGCCAGGCACTCCTGTCTTCTACTGCCTGCCGCAGTTTGGTCAAACTCATGCTGGTGGCTTCAAGAACACCATCCAACCATCTCATCCTCTGTCGTCCCCTTCTCCTTGAGCCCTCCATCTTTCCCAACATCAGGGTCTTTTCCAGGGAGTCTTCTCTTCTCATGAGGTGGCCAAAGTATTGGAGTCTCAGCTTCAGGCTCTGTCCTTCCAGTGAGCACTCAGGGCTGATTTCCTTAAGAATGGATACGTTTGATCTTCTTGCAGTCCATGGGACTCTCAAGAGTCTCCTCCAGCACCATAATTCAAAAGCATCAATTTTTCGGTGATCAGCCTTCTTGATAGTCCAGCTGTCACTTCCATACATCACTACTGGGAAAACCATAGCTTTTACTATACGGACCTCAGGTTGTAGATATGTGTAAATAAACCAGATATCATAGAGACACCCCAATCTCCAAGTGGTGTGAAATTCCAGGTGGTACCAGGCACACTTACCAGGGTCTGTGTTTCCTTTGGAAATGAGGCACAGCAGAGACTGTGCTTTGCACCCCACAAATGTGTAACAATAAAATGGCATGGAGCCAGCATCTTTTCAGGATTTTTCAGAGTAGTAGGAGTTGGCATCCTATCCTCATCTAGCTGGTATAAATCAGGGCTGAGATTTCACTGTGACTGAAGAAGGACAACAGAGACCACAATCACAGCCTCCCTTCTAAGCTGTAACCTAGAGGGAAAATTTAATGAAGGAGCAGGGGCTCAAGTATTCAGAGCCTTGCCAGATACATAGCTTGAAAAGGAAGTCATTTACTGAATAGAACTTAATTTTCACAGAGAGAATCAATTAAAGCAATTACCCAAAAAAATTGCCAGAGCAATAGATTTCTGTACAACACGCGACTCAGTGCAGGCTGCCTTGTCTTCTGATTCTCCCATTCTTTTGTTTCCCATATACCACACTGTCCTTGTGGATGATGTAGCTAGACAAAGCTAGTCCATCAACAAAACACAATGAATATAAAGCTTCCATTCAGGCAGTAGCTGCACAGGGCAAAATTTAAAAAGTGTGACTATAGAAACATGGATTTTAATAACTGTGCCAGGTGCTATATTTAAAAGAAGCATGGGGACCATGCAATTCTTTGACCACAGAAGATCAAAGACAGAGTTTGATTTATCCACACAGATCTCTAATTTGGCAGCACAATGTTACTAAAGATTTCAGGAGCTATGATTGCCTTATAGAAATACAAAAAAAAAAATAATATTGTGGTATATTTCAAGATTTCATGGCCTCTGCGACAGTCTTGGGCTCATCACAAATTACAGTATATCTGGCAGGTCATATGCTTGACTTGGTGAAGAAGTACAGTGGTACCTCGGGTTACATACGCTTCAGGTTACAGACTCTGCTAACCCAGAAATAGTACCTTGGGTTAAGAACTTTGCTTCAGGATGAGAACAGAAATTGTGCTCCGGCGGCGCGGCAGCAGCAGCAGGCCCCATTAGCTAAAGTGGTGCTTCAGGTTAAGAACAGTTTCAGGTTAAGGACGGACCTCTGGAACGAATTAAGTACTTAACCCGAGGTACCACTGTACTCTTTTTACCTTACTCTTGTATAGTGCAAGATCAATGTGGACTATCTCAGCAAGGCACTCTTGATTCTTGTAAGGTTGACTACTGCATCTTTAATGTAAGCTTCATTCTAGTGACCTGTCATTGTTTCCTGTTCCAGGATTCTGCAGCATTACTAAATAAAAAAAAAAAATCACTTCTTAGGGTCTTTCATTAGTAAGAACCTGTTCACTGCACAGGGTGATGGTGTAGGAGACTAATTACTGTTTTCCTGTTTTCAAAGTAGTGCCTTGAATTTACAAGGTGCGGCTTATTTGTGGGTGCATCTTATATTCAGGTCAATACAGTAAATGTGAAATAAAATGACTGATGCCTCATTTGCCTAACATTTTGTGCACTCAAAGAGGGATTTTGTGGGGACTGAAAAGATCATGCCTGGTATCTCTACTTGTAGAATTGCTTCTGTTACATTTAATTTTTGGCATAGTCCTTCAGCTATACAGTACAATACAAATACAAATTTTATTATACCATCACAGAGCTGGCAGTACATTAAGCACAATCTCACCCACAGGTCTGAATAAGAAAGAGGTACTTCCTTTGTGTACGTCTTCCAATGACCTTGCCATTTTTCAAGGATGCATATTGATCCTGAGATTAAGAGACTCATGCTCTGCTGACTAAGCTTATAGTGAATCTCTTTCCCTCCCCATCCCCATTAGTATCCCAGCTCAATATGTCTGCCAGTGGAACTTCCCTATGTGGTTATAATCATAGATTATTTATATAATTCCATTCAACACTTCACATGCTCTAAAACATGCAGTCTTCCAGCTGCTACCAGTAGCCATTTGTTGTCATTCCAGTTGTAGTCCAAAACCTCTGAATGGCACCAGGTTATGGCACCTCTGAATGGCACAAGGTAATTATTAAAAGCTCATGTGAGTTCTACCATGCAGAAAACAGTACATGGGGGAAAATACCTTTAAAAAGCCACAGTGTAAACTGACAATTAGCTCCGGGGGAATGGTAAGCTACAGTGCAGAGGAACAACCACACCACCTAGCGGCCAAAGAAAAACTACTATGATATTTATGTACAGGGTGTGTGGTTTTCCACTGTGCCAACCGGAACCCCCCCCCCCCCAATATTAGACAATGACATAGTGGGTAAACTGAG
Source organism: Podarcis cretensis (assembly GCF_951804945.1). NCBI lineage: Eukaryota > Metazoa > Chordata > Lepidosauria > Squamata > Lacertidae > Podarcis > Podarcis cretensis. The sequence goes on from NC_137178.1 coordinate 29,975,560, forward strand.
GAGTGAACAGAGATTTGCACTGTGTGCTGCGGCCAACACGAAACAGGTGAGGACACAGACAGCCGCCAAATTCATAGAATCATAGAATCATTGAATCATAGAGTTGGAAGAGATCACAAGGGCCATCGAGTCCAACCCCCTGCCAAGCAGGAAACATCAGAGCACTCCTGACATATGGTTGTCAAGCCTCTGCTTAAAGACCTCCAAAGAAGGAGACTCCACCACACTCCTTGGCAGCAAATTCCACTGTCGAACAGCTCTTACTGTCAGGAAGTTCTTCCTAATGTTTAGGTGGAATCTTCTTTCTTGTAGTTTGGAATCATTGCTCCGTGTCCGCTTCTCTGGAGCAGCAGAAAACAACCTTTCTCCCTTCTCTATGTGACATCCTTTTATATATTTGAACATGGCTATCATATCACCCCTTAACCTCCTCTTCTCCAGGCTAAACATGCCCAGCTCCCTTAGGCGTTCCTCATAAGGCATTGTTTCCAGGCCTTTGACCATTTTGGTTGCCCTCCTCTGGACACGTTCCAGTTTGTCAGTGTCCTTCTTGAACTGTGGTGCCCAGAACTGGACACAGTACTCCAGGTGAGGTCTGACCAGAGCAGAATACAGTGGCACTATTACTTCCCTTGATCTAGATGCTATACTCCTATTGATGCAGCCCAGAATTGCATTGGCTTTTTTAGCTGCTGGCTCATGTCAAGTTTGTGGTCAACCAAGACTCCTAGATCCTTTTCACATGTACTGCTCTCAAGCCAGGTGTCACCCATCTTGTATTTGTGCCTCTCATTTTTTGTGCCCAAGTTCAATACTTTACATTTCTCCCTGTTAAAATTCATCTTGTTTGTTTTGGCCCAGTTCTCTAATCTGTCAAGGTCGTTTTGAAGTGTGATCCTGTCCTCTGGGGTGTTAGCCACCCCTCCCAGTTTGGTGTCATCTGCAAATTTGATCAGGATGCCCTTGAGTCCATCATCCAAGTCGTTGATAAAGATGTTGAATAAGACCGGGCCCAAGACAGAACCCTGTGGCACCCCACTAGTCACTCTTCTCCAGGATGAAGATGAACCATTGATGAGCACCCTTTGGGTCCAAATTAAATGTCCGTTGACATTCCTACCACAGATTCATCCATATTCACCATACACATGCAACTAGGCACATGAAAGTTTGGCCCATGCAGTCAGGAATCCTGGATGATCAGAGGTCCAAACTATGGGAAGTAAGCTGATGCACGTATACCAACAGACATGCAGGCCTCTTTCACACTAAGGGGGAACATGTGAATGCCAAGCATAGGTGCCAACTCCCTGGGGCCCCGGGTGCCTGAGCACCCACAAAATTCCCCATGAAGGGGCTGGGCACCCAGAAATGTCAGTGCCAGGGCCATGCACACAGCATGGCACCCATGGCCCCAGCCACCTATGGTCACAGGGCCAAGTTGGCACTCCTGATGCCAAGGGTAGTTTCAGCAGGCAGGATCTTGCTTCCCCTTCATACATTCAGGATACAGTAATTCAAACCTCTCTGTCTGGCTCTTGAAACTTTTCCCAGGCCAGTTTCCCATAGGTATCTGGGTGAGCAGAGGATGCTGGACTAGATGGGCCATTGGCCTGATTCACAAGGCACTTGAGAGCCAGTGTGGTGTAGTGGTTAAGAGCAGTAGTCATGTAATCTGGGGAACCGGGTTCGTGTCTCCGCCCCTCCACATGCAGCTGCTGGGTGACCTTGGGCCAGTCACACTTCTTTGAAGTCTCTCAGCTCCACTCACCTCACAGAGTGTTTGTTGTGGGGGAGGAAGGGAAAGGAGAATGTTAGCCGCTTTGAGACTCCTTAAAGGGAGTGAAAGGCGGGGTATCAAATCCAACTCTTCTTATGTAGACCCTTCACTGGCCCTGCATGACATGCTGAATTCTAATTTTGAGCTGGAATATAAATGGCTGCAACATCCCGGAAAAAAGGAGGAAAATTTTTCATATATTAAAAAAGGAACAACTGGACATTATTTGCTTACAAGAAACACATGTGACTAGGCTCCACAGAAAAGTATTAATAAACAAAAGACTTGGCCAGGAATTTATATCTTCAGACAAAGTAAAGAAGAGAGGCGTGGTGATATATGCAAAAGAGAGCCTGTCACCTAAATTATTATTTAAAGATGAACATGGAAGAATTCTGGCAATCGAAATACAACATCAAGGAGAAAAGATTCTGATATTAGGAATTTATGCACCAAATGAAGGGAAATCGGAATTTTTCAAGAAGTTGCATGAGACCATGCTGGATTATCTGGACTATGACAACATCATTATGATGGGAGACATGAATGGGGTCGTATCAACTAACATGGATAAGTCACAAAGCCAAAATGTCACAAAAGACGGCAGACTACCAAAGACCTTTTTTGAATTGACAGACAATATGGACTGGATTGACATTTGGAGAACGAAGAACGAAGAACCCCTTGGGAAAAGAAGGAACATTTTTCTCTGAAGCCCAGCTGACTTGGACAAGAATCGACCAAATATGGATAACTAGAGGTCTGGCACCCAAGGTCAGAAAGGTGGAAATCTGCCCAAAAACCTGCTCCGACCATAATGCACTGAAAATGGACATGATACTATTACCAACCGGCTCCTTTAGATGGAAGATGAATGACAATTTGTTCAGAGATCAGGAGACTATTAAGAAGGCCCAGAAAGCTTTGAAGGACTACTTTGAGATAAATATGAACACTACGGTGGAAAAAAGAATTATTTGGGACGCAAGTAAAGCTGTGATGAGGGGGTTCTTGATACAACAGAATGCTGTAAGGAAGAGGATACAAAACGACAGAAAAGATAAGATTTTGGAGAAAATAAAAGAACTAGAGAAGAAGTTAAGATTAAACCCGAAGTCACAGCCGATCTTGAGAGAAATCAAACTCCATCAAGCACAATATTCTAAACTGATAAATCAGGAAATAGAGTGGAAGATTAAATTAATGAAACAAAAAACTTTTGAATCGGCAAATAAATGTGGGAAACTGCTAGCTTGGCAGTTGAAGAAGAGACAAAAATTAAATACAGTTACAAATTTGGAAATTGAAGGAAGAAATATTCAGAACCCCACGGAGATCAGAAAGTGTTTTCAGAAATATTTCAAAAAATTATATACTCAAGGGCCGCAGGACGAGGTTGAGATTAAACAATTTTTGGAGAAAAATGGACTTAAAAAACTGTCACAAGAAAATGGATCACTCCTGAACAGTAAAATAACACCCCAAGAGATTGAAAAAGCCATTCAGAACATGAAATTGGGCAAATCTCCAGGGCCAGATGGGCTAACCTCCAAGTATTATAAGACATTAAAAGACTACTTGATACAACCACTGATGGAGGTTAGCAATGAAATTATGGAGGGGAGGAGGGCGCCGGATTCGTGGAAGGAAGCATTCATCACATTGATACCTAAATCGGATTCTGAAAAGACACAACTCAAGAACTACCGTCCCATCTCCCTTTTAAATGTGGATTACAAAATATTTGCAGATGTCCTGGCAAGTAGACTTAAAAAAGTTTTAAATGAAGTAATTCACAAAGACCAGGCAGGCTTTCTCCCAGGTAGACACATGTTTGCTAATACAAGGAACATTATTGACATCTTGGAACTTTTGCAAACAGACATAAATACAAAAGCAGTGCTAATTTTCATAGATGTGGAGAAAGCCTTTGATAATATCTCTTGGAAATTTATGAAGGGAAACTTAAAAGAAATGGGGGTGGGTCGGGGTTTTGAGAATGGGATTGATGCAATATATTCAGAACAAAAGGCTAAATTGATAGTAAACAATGTGGTTACAGAAGAGTTTAAAATTGAAAAAGGAACACGACAAGGCTGCCCGATTTCCCCTTTGCTATTTATATCGGTTCTGGAGGTGCTCTTGAATATGATTAGAGGGGACCGGTTGGTGGAAGGGATTCAGGTCGGAGCGAAACAATATAAACTTAAAGCTTTTGCAGATGACCTAGTTCTGACCCTGCAGGAGCCAGAATCTAGTACAATAAGAGTATTACAACTGATTCAAGATTTTGGTCGGGTGGCGGGATTCAAACCAAATAAACAGAAAACTAAGGTGTTGGGAAAAAATCTGACAGATACAGAGTCGGAACGGTTTCAGAGAGAAACAGAACTAACTGTGGTTAAAAAAGTAAAGTACCTAGGGGTAAATATAACAGCAAAGAATCTGAGTCTATTTAAGGATAACTATGAAAAATGTTGGTCTGAAATTAAGAGAGACTTGGATAGTTGGACAAAACTGAAGCTTTCCTTGTTAGGCCGAATTGCTGCTGTTAAGATGAATGTATTGCCAAAGATGTTGTTTTTGTTCCAAACATTGCAGATTGTGGACAAGATGGAGTGCTTCCGGAAGTGGCAGAGAGATATATCTAAATTTGTCTGGCAGGGCAAAAAGCCCAGAATTAAGTTTAAGATACTAACTGATGTGAAAGAAAGAGGGGGCTGTGCCCTGCCAGACTTAAAGCTGTACTATGAAGCCGCAGCTTTCTGCTGGCTAAAAGACTGGCTACTTCTCGAAGACACTGATGTACTGGACCTGGAAGGTTTTAACAACGCTTTTGGTTGGCATGCATACTTATGGTATGATAAGGTTAAGATCAATAAGGTCTTTAAGAACCATATTGTCAGGAAAGCAGTATTTAATGTCTGGATAAAATACAAAGACTTATTGGAAAACAAAACTCCGAGGTGGCTTTCACCTCTGGAAGCTAAGGCCCGAAAAAGACCCAATATGGAGGCCAAATGGCCAAAATATTGGGAAATATTAGAAAAAGATGGAGACAATTGGAAATTGCAGAGTTTGGAGAAAATGAAGGATAAAGTGCGAGACTGGTTACATTACGCTCAGATTAAAGAAGTTTTTAAAAATGATAAAAAGGTAGGGTTCCAGGTGGAGAAATCGAAGTTGGAAACAGAACTGTTAGAACCAAAGACTAAGGGATTATCAAGAATGTATAACTTGCTGTTAAAATGGAATACACAAGACGAAATGGTTAAATCGGTTATGATAAAGTGGGCTCAGGACATTGGGTATAATATTATGTTTGAGGACTGGGAAAGGTTGGGCTGAACGTCACCACATGTAATGCTCTGAAGGAAAATGTAATGAAAATGATATATAGATGGTACATGGCCCCAGTTAAACTTGGCAAAATATACCATTTGTCTGATAATAAATGTTGGAAATGTAAAGAACATGAAGGAACATTCTTTCACCTCTGGTGGACCTGCCCTAAAGTGAAGGCCTTCTGGGAAATGATATATAATGAGTTGAAAAAGGTATTTAAGTATACCTTCACTAAGAAACCAGAGGCCTTCCTTCTGGGTATTGTCGGCCAGAAGGTGCTAAAGAAGGACCGAACATTTTTTATGTATGCAACAACGGCAGCAAGGATACTCATCGCTAAGAGCTGGAAAACTCAAGATCTACCCACACTGGAAGAGTGGCAGATGAAGCTGATGGACTATATGCAACTGGCCGAGATGACTGGCAGAATTCGAGACCTGGGAGAAGAGAGGGTTGAAGAAGATTGGAAGAAATTCAAGATCTATCTACAAAAGTATTGTAATTTGGTTGAATGCTAAGAAGGATGCTAGATCATAAATAATTGCCTACCATTGAATCAGATTTGAATTTGACGATAAGTGAGACTGAGGGAAACACAAAATTTTTGGAGATTAGATTAAATTAACTGAACAAGATTTAAGAATATAAATAAGATGCTAAATTGCTGGAAAAAATTTATACTGATGTAAGTGGGAGTGGGAGACGTGAGGGAGTCCAAAGAAGTTCTGAAAAATGTGTTATGATCCATGTTATATTGTTTATTATTTTTGCATTTGGTATTTTAAAAAAAAATCTCAATAAATATTTATTAAAAAAAAGAAAAGAAATATAATTGCCTCTGGTCAATTTTGGGGGGATCCTGCAACTTAAGTTTAAGTTTTTACTCTGCTAACTATACACTGGAATCTGCTCTGGATCAGTACTGAGTAGAATTCCATGACAGTCCTGAGTACAGTGGTACCTTGGGTTACAGACGCTTCACGTTACAGACACTTCAGGTTACAGACTCCGCTAACCCGGAAGTAGTACCTCGGGTTAAGAACTTTGCTTCAGGATGAGAACAGAAATCGCGCAGCAGCGGCGTGGTGGCAGCGTGAGGCCCATTAGCTAAAGTGGTACCTCAGGTTAAGAACAGTTTCAGGTTAAGAACGGACCTCCAGAACGAATTAAGTTCTTAACCCAGGGTACCACTGTACATGCTTGTCCCAGATGTCACCAGAACCTGCCTGGAATTTAATAAGAAAACTGTACCCATGTGACCCCTAAAAAGTTCTTCACTATTTTACGGTTTTATAGAACAATGTTTTTAAAATATATAGGACTATTTTGAGGGCTAGTCTTTTGTGTTTTTGCTTCTGTTTGTTTGGTGTTGTCCCCTTTTACTTGCTACAGAGATTTTCTGCACCAAACTTTACAATACTGTAAAGCTGTGGCAGCGGCCATGAATTGAAGGGGTGTAGATTCCTGCACGAGTGTTCTGCTCACCTATGCCACAACCATCATGCCTACAACTGCTCCATTCCACCAATTTTGCTGGTGTATCGTTTGGAGAAATGGCTTTGCCAGCTGAGTGGGGCATTCCATCAGCATCTCTTTCATGGTGGTGATGCACCTGTCATTCTGCTGGCATAGCACGGCTTCCTCCACATACTATCAGCCCTTAGTTGTGGAGCATCAGTGTATGTTTGCAGCCTTAGAGGTGCTATTTTCGGGGCAGGATTTCTGCAAATGGACTGACTGAGGAAAAGTTTCATTGTGGTTAGCTGGAAAATACAGATTCACTGATTCATCCAGGCGTCATCCCACACAAAGCCACACCAAGAATTCTTCTTCAACATGTCCCGGTCTATGATTTGCTCTTTCCAGACCTCTTCATAGTCTTCCCCTTCGCTGTGCTTGATCTCTTCTGCTGTGCAATTCATGTTTACATTCGGTCAAAACGGAATGTAATTAATCCAAATGGATGTAACCAATTCGAATGGACATTATGTAGCTCAGGATTCGATCATGGTACTACTTGAACATGTTGACTTTGGAAATATGCTGTGTAATCCCCATTGAACAAAGTATTCTGTTCAGCTGGACCTCAGCATGTCTTACTTTCTCTGGATCAGGGCTTTGGGAAAACACAAGTAGGAGCCTCAAGCTGCCCATGATGGAATGTCACAGAGTAAACATCCACAAGGCAGAAGTCCTTAAAGTATGTGTATTGCTAATTCTAGCATAAAGAATTGCACAACAACTCATGTGAAGGTTTATACCTTCTGATTCATAGATTCCACACTACTTAAACACACCAGTGGCACAGGACTGCTTGTTGGTGCCCGGGGCGAGTGCATGTGTGTACCAGGCCAGGGCAGAGCACACTTGCCCAGCCCTCGCCTTCGCCACTTGGCAGATGGGGGTGCAGGACACAGAGGGTGCTCTTGGCAAGGGCAGGATATAGGATGCTCTTCACCCTCCTCTTTCATCAAGACCCTACTTCTGGAGCCAGGCAAGGCATGGGGAACTCTGTGGGGGCATCTGGTCCACCCCCTCCCCAAATTCAGTGCCTGGGGCCTTGGCTATATCCACACTATACCACTGAAACATGCACAAATAATTTGTAATTGTGGAAGTCTACTGCGCCATGGAAAAATTAGGTCGGATGTGTAATCCAGTCTAATTCAAATGGATATTATTTAGTGCTAACTCACCTGCCCCCCACACCCAATAAAAGATCATAATTATGAGGCAAACATTGAAAGAACAATATGGTTGGATGCTAGCTGGCTGATTATCTCAATTGGAATTATTTGCATTGTATTATTTCCCACATTTTAGGATATTCCCTGTCCCTTCCTCAACCCATACTACCTGTAAGAGACAAATATTGGATATTAGCTGGTCTGATGCTAATATACAGGATGAGGATCAGGATAAGTAAATAGGGCCATCCTGCAATCCCAATCAGTGCTTGAACTGTGGGGCTTTGATGAAATCCACACTCCTCACATAAAAATCAAGCCACTCCTTGACTTTTTCAGCCAAATCAAGTATAGCCATCTAAAACCAGTAGCTAAGGGATCAGAATTTGAACACTGGATGTGGCATATGCCTTGCACTCTGGTCATTATTTTTTCTTTTTCTCCAGTATTTTTCTTTGCATTTCTTCCAATTAAGGGCCTTTGTGGCCTGCGCTTCTTCTGTTTCAGAAACTTACTTCATGTTCTTCCCGTAATGTAATTCCCCCAGCCTCCAGGAGCTAGATGGACTATATGCAACTGATGGACTATATGCAACTGGCCGAGATGACTGGTAGAATCCGAGACCTGGGAGAGGAGAGGGTTGAGGAAGACTGGAGGAAATTTAAGATTTATTTACAAAAATATTGTAATTTGGTTGAATGTTAAGAAGGATGCTAGATCATAAATAATTGCCCACCACTGAATTAGATCTGAATTTGACGATAAGTGAGATTAAGGAAAATACAAACTTTTTGGAGAATTGCTAGATTTTATTTAAATGAGTGGAGATAAGATTGCAAACAAGTGGGTAATTTGCTTGGAATTTTTTTTTGTAACGATGTAAGTGCGAGCGGGAGACGTGAGGGAGTCCAAAGAAGTGACGAAATTATGTTATGATATAAGTAATGTTGTTTATTATTTATGCATTTGTATTCAAAAAACTTTAATAAATATGTATTAAAAAAAATGCCCTTTGTTATTAAAAAAAAAAAATGAATTCTAATAATGCCTGTTACCACCTAGATGGAGGCTAGAGAAGGGTTTGTGCTTGTGTAGAAGCTAGGGTAACTTTGACACTAGCCATTTTCACCCCCGGCATATAGCCAGGAATGCAGCCCTGAGACTGATAAAGATTCCCCAGTTCATCTTCCTCTCTGTCTGACAAGAATAGATTTGATTCAAATAATCAGTTTCAAACAGAGATTTGGAAACCTATTGAAACCTGTTGAATAATTCTCTCATTCATCATAGCTCAGCAGGAATCTTACATATTTTAGGAGTGCCAATGCCCTTTGGTATTATTTGTAGTAGATATCATCATGCCGTGCAATGTGTGATGTTCATATGCACATTCAGAAATAAGTTCATATGCAAAACCAATGACCTGAGCTTTGAATTGTTTAAATTCTGCTTATACATCTGACTTTGTATGAAGAGGTGATGCACCGGTGTTTTACAGAGAAATCCCATTCATATCTTCTCAGAAGTAAGCCCCATTGCGTTCAATTGGGCTTACTCCCAAGTGAATATAGGATTGCAGCCTTAGGGTATGATTCTGTTATATTTTCTATTCACGTCTGTTCTTCTGGGTACACAGTTCACATTTTGTAGCCGTGACTCAGAATACTTATAGTTTTAGAGTCTATCGGTTTGTTGTTGTTGTTTAGTCGTTTAGTCGTGTCCGACTCTTCGTGACCCCATGGACCAGAGCACGCCAGGCACTTCTGTCTTCCACTGCCTCCCGCAGTTTGGTCAGGCTCATGTTTGTAGCTTCGAGAACACTGTCCAACCATCTTGTCCTCTGTCGTCCCCTTCTTGTGCCCTCAGTCTTTCCCAACATCAGGGTCTTTTCCAGGGAGTCTTCTCTTCTCATGAGGTGGCCAAAGTATTGGAGCCTCAGCTTCATGATCTGCCTTCCAGTGAGCACTCAGGGCTGATTTCCTTCAGAATGGATACGTTTGATCTTCTTGCAGTCCATGGGACTCTCAAGAGTCTCCTCCAGCACCATTATTCAAAAGCATCAATTTTTCGGCGATCAGCCTTCTTGATAGTCCAGCTCTGACTTCCATACATCACTACTGGGAAAACCATGGCTTTAACTATACGGACCTTTGTTGGCAAGGTGATGTCTCTGCTTTTTAAGATGCTATCTAGGTTTGCCATCGCCTTTCTCCCAAGGAGCAGGCGTCTTTTAATTTCGTGACTGCTGTCACCATCTGCAGTGATCATGGAGCCCAAGAAAGTAAAATCTCTCACTGCCTCCATTTCTTCGGCTTCTAGTTGCCAGGAACTGATGGGACCAGTGGCCATGATCTTCGTTTTTTTTCATGTTGAGCTTCAGACCATATTTTGCACTCTCCTGTTTCACCCTCATTAAAAGGTTCTTTAATTCCTCTTCACTTTCTGCCATCAAGGTTGTGTCATCTGCATATCTGAGGTTGTTGATATTTCTTCCGGCAATCTTAATTCCGGCTTGGGATTCATCCAGTCTAGCCTTTCGCATGATGAATTCTGCATATAAGTTAAATAAGCAGGGAGACAATATACAGCCTTGCCGTACTCCTTTTCCAATTTTGAACCAATCAGTTGTTCCATATCCAGTTCTAACTGTAGCTTCTTGTCCCACATAGAGATTTCTCAGGAGACAGATGAGGTGATCAGGCACTCCCATTTCTTTAAGAACTTGCCATAGTTTGCTGTGGTCGACACAGTCAAAGGCTTTTGCATAGTCAATGAAGCAGAAGTAGATGTCTTTCTGGAACTCTCTAGCTTTCTCCATAATCCAGCGCATGTTTGCAATTTGGTCTCTGGTTCCTCTGCCCCTTCGAAATCCAGCTTGCACTTCTGGGAGTTCTCGGTCCACATACTGCTTAAGCCTGCCTTGTAGAATTTTAAGCATAACCTTGCTAGCGTGTGAAATGAGTGTAATTGTGCGGTAGTTGGAACATTCTTTGGCACTGCCCTTCTTTGGGATTGGGATGTAGACTGATCTTCTCTAATCCTCTGGCCACTGCTGAGTTTTCCAAATTTGCTGGCATATTGAGTGTAGCACCTTGACAGCATCATTGCTTAAAATTTTAAATAGTTCAGCTGGAATATCATCACTTCCACTGGCCTTGTTATTAGCAGTGCTTTCTAAGGCCCACTTGACTTCACTCTCCAGGGTGTCTGGCTCAAGGTCAGGAACCACACTACCTGGAGTGTACGAGACATCCATTTCTTTCTGGTATAATTCCTCTGTGATTTCTTGCCACCTCTTCTTGATGTCTTCTGCTTCTGTTAGGTCCTTTCCACTTTTGTCTTTTATTATGGTAATCTTTGTACGAAATGTTCCTTTCATATTTCCAATTTTCTTGAACAGATCTCTGGTTTTTCCCTTTCTATTGTTTCCCTCTATTTCTTTGCATTGCTCGTTTAAGAAGGCCTTCTTGTCTCTCCTTGCTATTTTTTGGAAATCTGCATTCAATTTCCTGTATCTTTCACTATCTCCCTCGCATTTTGCTTGCCTTCTCTCCCCCACTATTTTTAAGGCCTCGTTGGACAGCCACTTTGCTTTCTTGCCTTTCCTTTTCATTGGGATGGTTTTAGTTGCTGCCTCCTGTATAATGTTACGAGCCTCCATCCATAGTTCTTCAGGCACTCTGTCCACCAAATCTAAATCCTTAAACCTGTTCCTCACATTCCACTGTGTATTCATAAGGGATTTGACTTAGGTTGTATCTTACCGGCCCAGTGGTTTTTCCTACTTTCTTCAGTTTAAGCTTGAATTTTGCTATAAGAAGCTGATGATCTGAGCCACAGTCAGCTCCAAGTCTTGTTTTTGCTGACTGTATAGAGCTTCTCCATCTTTGGCTGCAGAGAATATAATCAATCTGATTTCGATGCTGCCCATCTGGTGATGTCCATGTGTAGAGTCGTCTCTTGTGTTGTTGGAAAAGAGTGTTTGTGATGACCAGCTTGTTCTCTTGACAGAACTCTATTAGCCTTTACCCTGCTTCGTTTTGAATTCCAAGGCCAAACTTGCCAGTTGTTCCTTTTATCTCTTGACTCCCTACTTTAGCATTCCAATCCCCTATAATGAGAAGAACATCCTTCTTTGGTGTCATTTCTATAATGTCTTGTAAGTCTTCATAGAATTGGTCAATTTCAGTTTCTTCAGCACCAGTGGTTGTTGCATAAACTTGGATTACTGTGATGTTAAAAGGTCTGCCTTGGATTCGTATCGAGATCATTCTATCATTTTTGAGATTGCATCCCAGTACAGCTTTTGCCACTCTTTTGTTGACTATGAGGGTCACTCCATTTCTTTTACGGGATTCTTGCCCACAGTAGTAGATATGATGGTCACCTGAACTGAATTCGTCCATTCCCGTCCATTTTAGTTCACTGATGCCCAGGTTGTCAATATTTATTCTTGCCATCTCATTTTTGACCACATCCAATTTACCAATGTTCATGGTTCTTACATTCCAGGTTCCTATGCAATATTTTTCTTTACAGCATTGGACTTTCCTTTCACTTCCAGGCATATCCGCAACTGAGCATCCTTTCGGCTTTGGCCCAGCCATCAGCTCTGGATCTACTTGTACTTGTCCTCCGCTCTTCCTCAGTAGCATGTTGGACGCCTTCCGACCTGAGGGGCTCATCTTCCAGCGCCATAACTTTTATATGCCTGTTGTCTTTGTCCATGGAGTTTTCTTGGCAGGGATACTGGAGTAGCTTGCCGGTTCCTGCTCCAGGTGGATCACGTTTGGTCAAAACTCTCCACTATGACCTGTTCATCTTGGGTGCCCTGCTCGGCATAGTTCATAGCTTCTCTGAGTTATTCAAGCCCCTTCGCCACGGCAAGGCAGTGATCCATGAAGGGGAGTCTATCGGTAGAAGGATAGAAATGGATCTGCATCAGCCACCAGCCCTTGCAATTCATATAAAGAGCACAACATCAAACATAATGGCACAACTGAACAAATAAAATTGTCAGATTAAAAATTATAGTTTCAGAGAGCACCACAGCGGCCCTTATTTTAATGGCAGATGCTAAAATTTTTGCTGACTTTGCTGCCACCAGCTTAAACACACTGAGATAATAAAAATTCTCATTAGCACTTTGCACAAATCTGTTGTTGTTGTTGTTGTTGTTGTTGTTTAAATAGAAATACATGAACTGTACTTTCTACCACAAACCACAGGAACTGGTGTGATATGAGTGTGTGTGTGCATCTTTTCTTTGGGGGATGTGTTTCTTTTGGGGGATGTGCTGTGTTGTTTGCCTTTTGCTTTTCATAACATACAAATATCAGTCTTTGTGATTAAACAGTGAGCAGGCTATATAATATGTTTAGAATAAATCCCTTTGCATTCGATTAGCCTTGGTTTCATTATTCTGGTCTCAAGTATACCAAGAAATGTCTATTTTTTTTTAAAAAAAATAATCACCTGTTTAGGCCTCCCCACAACTGTCACGACTGAATATGTAGACCAATAATATGAAAGAGCTTGCGACATGGATGTTAGCTGCAGCTTGGATTTCAATAGCCCAACAATGGAAAAACATGAAAAATCTACATCTGTCTTTGTTGTATAAGAGCTTAGGGACCTTGGCGGTTGTAGAAAAAAACACACAAATAAATTATGTGTCTCCAGAAGGATGGATCACTTTTATGTCATCTGGTGTTTCTTATGCTTTAGCCTTGGATGCCTGAAATTCACCATCCATGCCAGTTTGGGAAATATGGATGTCTGGATTTATATTGGTTTGTTACCATTTCTTCCTCTTATTATCTACTGTTTGTTTGCTTGCTTTGTATATGTTATGGCACCTTTGGGTTGTTACTAATGGTCTTGAAGCTGCAATAGTATGATGCTATTGTAACATCATAATATTGCACACAATGTACAAGCTTTTGTAACAGTGTGGCGTAATGATTAGAGTGTTGGACCTGGGAGACCAGGGTTCATATCCCCATTCAGCCATGAAGCTCATTGGGTGACCTTGGGCCAGTCACCATCTCTTAGCCTAAACCTCCCTCACAGAGTTGTTGTGAGGATGAAATGGGAAGGAGGAGAACCATGAACACCACCTTGAGATCCTTGGAAGACAAAGGCAGTATGTAATTGAAAGAAGTGACAATAAGAAAAACAAATCACTCTTGAGTCAAATATGCATAGAGGCAAGCCATAAATAACATTATTTCCTGAATCACTTGCTGATTACAGCTGTGATATTTTGCTTTAATGTGCCCTTTTCTCCAGAAATACAGCTGTCTGGAATCAGCAATGTTGTGCACTTCAAAGCCCTGCTTCCCCTTTCTCCAGCGGATTATCACATTGCCTGGGAGCACACTGTCTTCCCCGGAGAGGAGAGTCTCTGTATGCTATAATCACACGACTGGGATATCGCTGGAGAACAGGCGTTGCTCTGACAGCAGGCAGTATTAGGCAAGTCCCTTGCGCACCCAGCTCACATGATTGCACACCTCCCGGTTAGCCGCACACCATAGCAGACATTTGCTTTATCAAAGAGATAACAAGCAGGAACAGCTCTGAGGCTTGCTTACACTGACTGAACCGAACTGGTTGGAGGCGGCAGGATCAGTGGTGGACACACAAACACAAATCCCAACCACTCAGTCATAGGAAAAGTGATGGTTACAGTCAATCTCCTTTAAACCCTTTACAAGCCACAAACCATCATCTCGTGTGGGGAAAAGTCTTATCTGATTGATGGCTTAACCACACACCTGTTTGCTCCACAGCTTTCCCCTGTGAAAACCCATAGTTTAGCACTGAATTGGAACAAACAGCAATCAGGTTTTTCTACAGATTGTTGTTTGTTCGATTTAGCGCTAAATAGTGGGTTTTCCCGGGGAAAGTGGTAGGGCAAAGGCAAATCTGCTTGGACTCATGCCTACAAAGCATGGGACAAGCAGAAAACTGCTCAGACCCAAACTCTCTAGCAATGGGAGAGGCAGAAGTGTGGACGAGTCCTGAGATGCAAATAAGAAAAAGAATTCCTCTTTTCATTTGCTTTTCTGTTTGGGCCACCCAAACTCTTGGGCTATGGTATTGTTTAGAAGGGGGTATTGTTGGGCAGGGGCTGTTGCTGTTACAGTGGTACCTCGGGTTTACAGACGCTTCAGGTTACAGGCTCTGCTAACCCAGAAATAGTACCTCAGGTTAAGAACTTTGCTTCAGGATGAGAACAGAAATTGTGCTCTGGCGGCGTGGCGGCAGCGGGAGGCTCCATTAGCTAAAGTGGTGCTTCAGGTTAAGAACAGTTTCAGGTTAAGAACAGACCTCCGGAACAAATTAAGTTCTTAACCTGAGGTACCACTGTATTTATATTAAATTTTGCGTCTTTATTTTAGATCTTATTGTGATTTATATAAAAGGTATTTGTTTTTAATTTGTTTTTAGTTTGCTTTTAGTTTGCTTTTCACCTGGTTGTGGGACTTAGGAAAAAGTCCCCCAGCCAGGGACCTGCAGCTGTCTGAGAACAAACTGAAAGTTTTCTGCCATGTGTATGTGCATAGACACCCAAAATGAAACTTCTGGTACGGTGGCTACATGGGACTGTTGCACTAAAGAAAATTACCTGTATGCTTATTTGAGAAAAATGCCACAAACACAGATTTTTGTGTCTACTTTTGAGTAGACCTGGATAGGCTTGGAAATTGTAATCTGAGGTAATCTGATGAAAATTCAGGCATGGTGGTCTTCATTCTGGGTTAGCTAATCAGGAACACATTTGTTCTGGGTCCAGCCATCATCTCTGTCTCCACCTATCACCATCACAAGGACCCTGACAGATTACCTCAGAGGGAATGTAACCCTTGACCGAATAAAGCTTGGCTACCCCTATATGTACATGAATCTCACATATGCAAATCCCCCTCTCCATTCTTTTTTCCTTCCTCCTCACCCGAATTTAATATTCACTCAGCATATTAAGATTCTTTTTCATTCTTTTCAACCATGATTGTTAATCAGTGGGGATTGTTGATTGGGCACAGTAATCAAAAGAGGGGTGAATTCATAAATACAATCTCTCTCTCTCTCTTGTCTTTTCTAAGTAAAGAATTGAAAACATCTATTAAATTCCATTAAAATATTATTGATATTAAATGGACTGCAATAAATACAGGTTGGTAAGAATGTTTCCACTTTGTAGAATTATTTTAGATATCAAAGACAATTCTAGGAATTCTAGTCTAATATATGCAGAGGAATTAATTCAGACTATACTCAAACAAATAGTAGATTAGATAAGGCTTCAGACTACTGGCATATTCATAAGATTTTGTTCCCATTTCATTACACAAAATAAAATTTCAGCTAAGAGGGTATTCATAAGGGATCATCATTAACCACAGAGTTTGAGAAAATTCATAATCTATTGATACAAAAACCAGCTTGCTCCTGGTGGATTTTTCCCAGCAGTGGTTAAATAATAAATGCTTTTGGATTTACCCTTCTGTATAACTTCTGGATTCACTGAAACATTCAAAAACTTTTGTGGTTGTAAACAGACATAATGTTTTGTTCCACAAGACAGGTCAGGTTGGTGATTTCAAGCTTTTAAATTAAGGATAATTTTTGGTGCAGCCATTTTAAAGGCATATGTGTCTAATTACATTTTTACATTTTTAAGATATACAGTAATTTTCAGATTATCTTTTCCATCTGTGTGTTTTGTTGAGAGTACTGCTATATATAGCAAGACACCAGACACAATTCTAGACTTCAGTGGGTGAAGGTGGGTGTTTATGCAGAGAGACAGACAGAAAATGAAAGCATCAATCCACACTTCAGACCTCTGGGTATAGGGTGGTATATAAATTCAAAGAAGAAGATTGTTCTGGATCCTGATAGGATGCAGTCAATCACTACTACAATGATAAGCAAAAGAGAAATGTTAAATTCTTGCAGCAAAACATTTCAGCTTCAGCACCTTCATCAGTTGCTCTGATAAAAATGATGCTGTTTCCAAGGTGACAGTTGTAGAGCTTGGAGGATGGAATTCCAAAGGTGCTCATTTGCTGAAGCTAAGTGATGCTGGTACCTCTTTCTATATGAACCCACCCAGACCCTGAGGTCATCTTCTGAGGCCCATCTTCGTGTGTTTCCTCCACAATAGGTCCAGAGGGTGGCAGCATGAGAGTGGGCCTTTTCTGCAGTGGCTCCCTGTCTGTGGAATGCTCTCACCAGGGAGGTTCGCCTGGCGCCTTCATTATACACCTTTAAGTGCCAAGCAAAAAAAGTTCCTCTTTAACCAGGCCTTTGGTTGATTGACATCCTGTGCCTTTTTAAGATGTGTTGGGGGGTGGGTTATTGGGTTGTTTTTGTTTTTGTTTTGATTATGCATTTTGTGGTTATATATTCTGATTTTATCCTGGGAACCAACCTAAGACCTGCAGGTATAGGGAGGTATACAAATTAAATATAATTAATTAATTAATTAATTAAAAACTATCCTCCAGGTTGAGGCCATGCAGTGTTAATGTGTCCAGCATGCACATCCAGGCTTTCTCCCTTTTGGCTAACACTTGTTGGGCCTGTTGGTATCTCTGTAGCAATTATTTATAAGTCTCCGGCCAGTTATGAGGCTCAAAATGAAGATGTTTAACATTACGTTGCTTGCTCCACTTTTCTGTCAGAATAGATGTGATTTCTAAAATGTGTACATAGGTCAGTTGTAGTTTTACCTCTGCAGTGTATGACATCCCTTTTTCACATGATACAACTCAGACTGCAGGACCTGCAGGCAATGTCCTGGTTGATTAAATATGTTTTACATGTCCTAGTGCACAAATATATGAATATAATATGTTTGTATTTCTTCAGACATATCCATGACTTGTAAGAGAGCTTTTTAAAAGAAGTTTTTAAAACGACATTTATATCTCAATGTAGAGACTTATGAAAGAGAAATGGCAGGAGAGTGAAACGTCTTATTCCTAAAAGTAGCCTCAAGGAAGCTGAACAGGAAGCAGTGTGTATTTGTTTCCCTTGCGACAAATGCCAACCAAGTGGCACGTTAGCTGTAGGCAAATGCTTGGCAAAACTAAGTCCAGAGTCACAAGTGCCCACTATATAACCAAAGCGCACACTGAGTTGTTTGTGAACACCTGAGAACCAAGCTCAGATTACCTTTATACACAGAACAGTATAGGACAACTTGGTCTTGTGGAAATAATTTTCCGCTATAACGCCATGTTGCATCACTCTGAGGCATTGTGAGACATTTAAACAGTGGGCCTAATCCAGGCCACAGGCTGCTGCTATGGAGCTCTGCTGCCCAGCATGACTTCCAGATCAGTCCTCCACAGTTAACTAATAATGCATGAGGGGCCTCAACCAGCGGCACTTTGCCCAAAGGCTTTTCAAAGCTGGAGTCAGAACTGAGGAAAAAGTAGCATCTAAAGCAGGCAGTCTTGTCTGGTATTCTTTCAGGTTTCCAATTCTCTCTCTCTCTCTCTCTCTCTCTCTCTCTCTCTCTCTCTCTCTCTCCTCTAATTCAATACGAAGGCGGAGACCCTTTAGAAATCCCAGGCGGATGAAGCCTGGGAACGTGGGATTCAGCTGACACCAGGAGCGCCGCCCCTACCCACACGGAAACCCCTTTTCGGGGGTTCCGAAGTGACGTGGGGTGAGCGGCGCGGTGTTTTGAATCGACCGCTATTTTTACGGAGTGAAGCCGCGTAGCCGTTGCCGGAGAGCACTGACTTTTTCTTGTGGACAATTGGATTTCAAACAACAACCCGTGAGTAGAACGGAAATTGGGTTTTTAAAGTATTTTTAAATTGGCACCGATCGGGGAAGGTCTAAATAGGAAGTCCGCCTCCCCTTTCTGTAAATAAACTGAAGCAAAGAACCTGTTAACTAAGGTCGTGGAGAGTTTTATGTAAAGGATTTAAATTCCACTGATTGAAACTACCATCAATATTATTATTTTTTTGAAGCAGGGGAGCCTGCAGGAGAAGGTTAAAATTCGGGAATTGAAGCGCCACTTCCCTAAACCCGGGAGTGGTCTGTGAGAGCCCGCTGACCGTGAATAGATAAATTTGACAGCTGTCAAGTTAGCTGTCAAGATACAAAAGAAGGACTTTGTTTCTACTGTTCATTTTTGTTACAAGCTTACGTTTAAAAAGAAGGAAGGAACTGTTACAATTTAACATATGGGTCTGTGCTGGAAGGAGTGAAAAGGAATCTGAATCCCTCTAGAGGGAGCTTTAGGATATTGTTGTTAGGAGCAGCTGGGAAATTGCTTTTAAAGATAAAAGCCTTGAAAAATCAGTTTTTGACCTTGGACTGTTTAAGGATGGCGGTCGGGAAGGAAATCGAGTGTGAACTGAACAGGACATTTTATCTCTTGGGAAAGCTGCAAGACCAGATAAATGTTATGGCTACTAATGTTGTAATTTTGGGAACAAAAGTGGGTATTAGTAAAGAAGTCGATAAGAACTCGGCACAGGAACCTCTTCCAACTGAACAAATTGAAAAATTTGAGAAGGAGAATCATGTTGTGATTAAAGTGATGAAAGGGGGAGCCGTAACCCTACAGAGGCAAATGGTGGACTACAATTTGAGGCCTTACATGATGGCAACAAGGAGAAGCAAATTTTTGGAGATGGAAGCCTGGCTTGGTCTGGAAAATGAAAGATGGAGAGATCACCCTATGTGGAGATCAAATGACCTTTGGATTACAAATCTGAGCCAGGTGGAGGTTGGAGTTTCGGGGGCCTTTGGATTTGAAAGGAGTGTGAAACAAGATTTGGAATATCCTATAGGCCCTATTTTTAACTATGGAAGTTTGGTAGGAAGGAATATGATTACCGTTGGGTTGGAGCTTCCCCGAGATCTGGTTTTCAACACCAAAGACTATCAAAAAGACCGGCAGAGGGGACATGAAAGAGACTTAAGAGCCTCGGATTTCAGATCTCCGGGTTGATGGTTTTCCGAGACTGATGGACTTTTGCTAGGGGCCGAAACCGGGGAGGGGATCTGGTGGAAGAAAATTGGGAATTTAAAGTGTATATAATATAATTTGTTTCTTGTTTTTTTTAATGAGAGATGGGAAAATCGTGGAATGGAATCTTTTTTGACCCTAGGGGAAGCGTCTTAAGAATAAGTACAGATATATAAGTTTTGATGAGAGTTAAGATTGGATAAAGTAAAAGTGGATGGTTATTTGGTGAAAGAAAGAATGGAAAATTATAGTATAATAAGATAAGATATAAGGATAAAAATAAGATGAAGGATTTGCTGAAATATTTATATGAATTAGAATATAAAGAGGGGAATTATAGTATGCTAAAATAAATTATTGGGATGAAAACAAAGTTGGAAGGATTTGCTGGAATATCTAATTGAATTAGAATACAAAAATGGGAGGCGTGAGGAAGTCAAGGAAATAAGTGAATGTAAGTAAGTGAGTTAAAGGTTTGACTTGTTTTTTATTTATTTATTTATTTATTTATTTATTTCTCTCTTTTTTCGGTTTTTTGATGTTGTCTTTTTTATATGTACTGTTTTTTTCTTTTCTTTCTTCGATTGTTCTCTTTTTATTCTTTTTTTTTTCTGTAACCTTTAAAATCTTAATAAAAATTTATTTTTTAAAAAAAGAAATTGTTTCCTAATAGCACATAGTGGCTCTTCCTGGAACCTAATTGTGAGGAGATGGTCCCCTGAGATCTGCAGATCTTCTGTGGGCATTTTAAGTGAAATAGCAAAATGTGGGTAAAGTGATAGAGAAGATGGGTGATTTCTGTGCCTGCAGAAATAGCAATTTGCAGTTTTCAATTTGGTCAAGTGGAGGGAGAGTGAAAGAGAGATGACTGAAATATATATTCCTGCCTGGCAGGGCTGTCTTTAGCAGATGCAATGCCGGGGTGCAAATATCCGTCCAGTGCCCCCAAATTACCACGGATAGTGGGGGGGGGTGAAACTGAGCACTGCCAGCCATCAGGGGGGGGACCGCAACTCTCCCCCATGCCGCTGCAGGAGAACAATCCCCGCAGAGGCTTGGGAGGGAAGCTGCACATCCGCCAGCCATATGGTAGCTGGCTGGCATGCCCCTGAGAGGCCGACGCCCTGGCGCAATGCACCACTAAGTCCTATGGGAAAGACGGCTTACTGCCTGGGATGGCCCAAGATACATTGCTGTCTGAGGTCACCCACTTGCTGCTGCCTCTCTATCACCCCCCAACATCCTGTAATCATACCACAGTGATTACTGCCACTCAGTGCTCCTCCACAGCTCTGACAATGCGGACATCTCACCACCTCTCCCCTGAGCTGGATCCAGTTCTTTCCCTCCTCTGCTCCTCTGTTTCCAATACATGACAGCAGAGATGCAGGGTATCTCCCTCTGGGGCCATGTTGCATAGCAACTTTGCATACTTTCTTTATTAGATATATTTTTATATCTGCCTTTCTAGTTATGACTTGAAGAACACAAGTTGCCAACTGCCTGTTTCCCCAATGGATGGAGGCTGGGTTTTTTGGTTGGTTGGTTGGTTTTTATTGCAAATTCATTAAAGAAGAAAAAAACTTAAAACTAAATAATAATTAAAAAATCACGAGAATGTCAGCTCACACTACATTGAAACATCAATGCACCCCTTAGTTGACACATATAGATGCCATCCAAATATCCAAATTTGTATTCAAGAAAAGGTGGTGTTTATAGAAATTATGCTGAAGCGTAACAAGGATGTTAAATTCATCAAGCCCAGTATTGTCTATGACTATTCGTGATTTCATAAGGTATTTTGTCTTTTCCCCCCATTATGATGTCAGGTGGCAACTTCAAAGGGGCTCACTGATCCATCAAGCTGATCGATGTTGGCAATCTGCTTTCAAAGCAGCTCGCTGCAATTACCAGTCAACAGCTGCATTAAGGAGTTCCCTGCTGAGGAGTTCCTAGTGGGGAACTTCCTAGTACAGCTGTTCCTAACTGGGCTCAGTGTCAGCACAGCCAGCAAGCCTCACTTGCGAAGGAGCAATCAGGAACTTGCTTTAAGCTCCCCGTTCTTCCTTTGGAGCCACATCCTCACCTGCCCCATGCCTGATGACATCAGGTGTGGTGTAGATGGGCATGGTCTGGAGAATATGGACTTGTGGACCAAACTGGGACAAATGCTGTGTCTAACTAGGCCTGTGGCTGGAAGCTCCTCACCCCTGTCATAGAGTGAAAGGAATGTTCAGGGTGGGGGTACAGCATTGTGTTGGCAGTCAGGCTCCTTCCCTGACTTATCCACATTCCTTCGAACATCTGAGAAGGGCTGCCATGTATTGAAAGCACAAGATGACAAGATCCAGAACAAGTGGTATTAGTGAGAATAATGGGATCAGGGAGGAACAAAACCACCCTATTTTGTTACTTAAATTGAAATGGAATTGAGCTATTATGGCCACAGTCTTGTGATTGCTTACTAGGAAGTAGCTTCTGTTGAACTCAGTGAGACTTACTTCCACATAATCATGGAGAGGATCAAGCTTCATGGCTCAAGGAAATTTCATTTCAAATAACATTTATTATACCAGCCGGAACATATGCTGTGCATTTGATATGTTTCAGGTTATTGCATTCTTTGGAAATTGAAAAGGGAAATGCAAAACACCATAAGCCAAGAAAAGGAAACCCAGTAAAGAAGTGTAAATATTATATAATGAAAACCTACATCATGTGTAATTTGGGGGGACTCATTATAGCTTAATTGCAATTGTAATATGCTACAAATCATGTTAGTTTTCATTTCTAAAAGTGACACTTTTATGGGGAGAAGAATTTACTGCATTATCTCAGAAACCAGCAACAAACTTCAGCCATGAATTTTTTAAAATGTCTATTTTTGCCAGAAGCATAAAGTGTTTAGCAAAGCAGATATTCTCGCTGTATTCTCTTAGTGCAAAAGAGACCAAGAAGGTACGTAATCTCTTCTGGGTCTAACTAGATATGACTTAACAATGTGATTCAAAAACACGCTTAGACTGGCCACATCTCTTTGTTTACAAAAGTAGCTGTAAGGAGCCCTGATGCATAGGACTGGTATGTTGAAAAAGAGAGAGCATGAAACAAGACAAGTGTTGGGGTTGTGACTGTTAGGAGCAGGTGCTCCAGCCAATGCTGACTGTATTCCTCACTCCTTAAAATTATCAACCATGTTCTTCCATCATGGAACCCAAGGTGGCATGTATGTGGTCACCATTCCTGAAGCAGAACATAATGAGATCTGCTTTAGCTTCAGCAAAGTGTGACGCTTGTGAGCTTGTTACAGAGTTTAAAGTGGGCAGAGGGGGGGTTGAATTTCACAGCTGAATGCAGTTTATTTATAAAATGAATAGCCTGCTTTCCTCCTCCACAAAGGAGCTGCTCAAATTGACTTAGGGATAAAAAGAAAACAGAAAAGAAATAATAATCCAACTATTAAAATGCAAATGATTAGATTAACAGCAGCAGCAGTGTATCAGAATTATGCATTGTCGTGCCCCCCCCCCCCCCCGTTCCACTCTCCATTGCAAGAGGGAGGAGAGTGGCTCCTCTGGAGTCAGACTAACCTGATCTCGTTTTTTGACAGAATTACAAGCCTGGTAGATGAAGGGAACGCAGTGGATGTATTTATTTATTTTTTTTAATGATATTTTATTCAATTTTACAAAAAGAGAAAAAGCAACAAACATCGACATTTAAACAACAAAGACAGGCGATCAAAAAAGAACCAAAACAACAGAAGATAGAAAAAATATTACAGACCTAAGAAAACTTAAAAAAACATTTGACATAAAAAGAAATAAAAAAGAGCTCTTTTCAAATACATATCCTTCATATCCTTATTTTCCTGACTTCCACCCACCTTCCTTTCTTGTATTCCACTTTAAAATTAATTTAGCAAGTTCATTCATTATTAATTTTATCCTTTAAACATTCCTTCACATATTATATTGTTCTAATTTTCATCCAATATCTATCCCTTCTTTCATACTCTTATTTATCTTATTCACTAGAACCCCTTTGTTTCATTTCAGTGTCCTCAACATTCAAAAATTTTACAATGTTTTTGTAGGTAATTTTTAAACTTCTTCCAATCCTCTTCCAACGGCTCTTCTCCTTGATCTCGTATTCTGCCGGTCATTTCTGCCATTTCCATATAGTCCATTACTTGCATCTGCCATTCTTCCAAGGTGGGTAGATCTTGTGTCTTCCAGTGCTTTGCGATAAGAATTCTTGCTGCTGCTGTAGCATACAAAAAGAAAGTTCTATCCTTCTTTGGCACCAATTGGCCAACCATGCCCAGGAGAAAGGCCTCTGGTTGCTTCAAGAAGGTATATTTAAATACCTTTTTCATTTCATTATAAATCATCTCCCAGAAAGCATTAATCCTTGGGCACGTCTACCAGAGTGAAAGAATGTACCTTCAGTTTCTTTACATTTCCAACATTTATTATCAGGCAAATGGTAAATTTTAGCAAGGCAGTGGATGTAGCCTACCTTGATTTCAGCAAGGCATTTGACAAGGTGCCCCATGATATTCTTGTAAAGAAGCTGGTAAAATGCAGTCTTGACTATGCTACCACTCAGTGGATTTGTAACTGGCTGACTGACCGAACCCAAAGGGTGCTCATCAATGGTTCCTCTTCATCCTGGAGAAGAGTGACTAGTGGGGTGCCACAGGGTTCTGTCTTGGGCCCGGTCTTATTCAACATCTTTATCAACGACTTGGATGATGAACTCAAGGGCATCCTGATCAAATTTGCAGATGACACCAAACTGGGAGGGGTGGCTAACACCCCAGAGGACAGGATCACACTTCAAAATGACCTTGACAGATTAGAGAACTGGGCCAAAACAAACAAGATGAATTTTAACAGGGAGAAATGTAAAGTATTGCACTTGGGCAAAAAAAATGAGAGGCACAAATACAAGATGGGTGACACCTGGCTTGAGAGCAGTACATGTGAAAAGGATCTAGGTGTCTTGGTGACCACAAACTTGACATGAGCCAACAGTGTGACGCGGCAGCTATAAAAGCCAATGCAATTCTGGGCTGCATCAATAGGAGTATAGCATCTAGATCAAGGGAAGTAATAGTGCCACTGTATTCTGCTCTGGTCAGACCTCACCTGGAGTACTGTGTCCAGTTCTGGGCACCACAGTTCAAGAAGGACACTGACAAACTGGAACATGTCCAGAGGAGGGCAACCAAAATGGTCAAAGGCCTGGAAACGATGCCTTATGAGGAACGGCTAAGGGAGCTGGGCATGTTTAGCCTGGAGAAGAGGAGGTTAAGGGGTGATATGATAGCCATGTTCAAATATATAAAAGGATGTCACATAGAGGAGGGAGAAAGGTTGTTTTCTGCTGCTCCAGAGAAGCGGACACGGAGCAATGGTTCCAAACTACAAGAAAGAAGATTCCACCTAAACATTAGGAAGAACTTCCTGACAGTAAGAATCATAGAATCATAGAATCATAGAATCATAGAATCATAGAATCATAGAGTTGGAAGAGACCACAAGGGCCATCGAGTCCAACCCCCTGCCAAGCAGGAAACACCATCAGAGCACTCCTGACATATGGTTGTCAAGCCTCTGCTTAAAGACCTCCAAAGAAGGAGACTCCACCACACTCCTTGGCAGCAAATTCCACTGTCGAACAGCTCTTACTGTCAGGAAGTTCTTCCTAATATTTAGGTGGAATCTTTTTTCTTGTAGTTTGGAACCATTGCTCCGTGTCCGCTTCTCTGGAGCAGCAGAAAACAACCTTTCTCCCTCCTCTATGTGACATCCTTTTGTATAAGAGCTGTTCGACAGTGGAATTTGCTGCCAAGGAGTGTGGTGGAGTCTCCTTCTTTGGAGGTCTTTAAGCAGAGGCTTGACAACCATATGTCAGGAGTGCTCTGATGGTGTTTCCTGCTTGGCAGGGGGTTGGACTCGATGGCCCTTGTGGTCTCTTCCAACTCTATGATTCTATGATTCTATGGTTCTAAATTTCTGTACGCTCTGGAGTTGCACTAATGTTACACGTTTGAGAGGAAACTTAATGTTGAATATTATTTAATGTTTAATATCTTGTTTCAAAATGCTTTTGATCTTGGCATGTTAGCCATCAGTTTAGAGTCCAGCTATCAATCAACAGGCTTGGTTGAATATATATATATATATATATATATATATACATACACACACACATATATATTGCGGGTGCTCTGCAGGAACCATTAAAGGGCTGGGGCTCTTGCCAAGCCATCTAGGCGAGACAGGTACAGGAGCCACGAGAGAACAAAATGTTGGCAACGCAAATAGACAAGGGAGTCAGACCATATTCAACTTCTGCATATCCAGCTGGCCCTGCCTACCTACCCAACTTCCCCTGAACCTTCTACTAGGGTTTCTCCCTTCTTCCAGCCACCTCCCACTAGTAACAGCCTCTTTCCCCTCAGCCACCCTGCCCATTTGTGACATCACAGGAAGTTTGTAGCCCGTGGGAACTGCTTAGGGATGCATCTGCACAGCCTCCTATCCTGGTACTGGAAAGGGGAATGCCATGAGCATTACTTAGATGTATTTAGAAATACCTTGATTTAGAAGTAGAAGATGGCTTGCTTAAGCTCTGCTGTCCCCTTCATTGCTGCTTTTGGGGAAAGCCTTGTCGGCTTGTGAATATCCATGAAAGGCAAACACAGATACGGTGAGGGGAATGGCCCTCATTCAACAGTTATCATCCAGCCACCTCCACTGGCCAGCCTGCCAACCTCCACTGGCTTCCACCCATGAATATCCAGTGGTTCATTCACCCAGAGTCTGGAGGGCAGCCCACACCACTATCTGAACATGCAATTCCCAGGCATACCATGTCTGGTGGGTGACCTATGTCCACACTCTCCATTCATACTTACCCCAGCATCAACCCACAAATATCCACACAGCTTTTGTCAATTGCCTTCTGAAGGTGAATTTCAACCAACTTACATACACAAATGTCAGCCTCCTTCAGCCCTGCGGCATCCTGGCCTTCCACATGCTAATCACAGCTTCTGCCAGGTCCATTGCCAGCTTCCAACCATGGATATCTGCCGCTTTCAAGCCGCGGTTCTGCTCAGCAGGTACACTTGCCTTCTCGTTGCTCCACAGCATCTCATTGACTGATGATGGCCTCCTTCCATTTGCCACTTCGCCTCCATGCAGAGATCACCAAGTACTGAATAACACAACTGTTGTCCACTGTGTCCTTTTCAAGCTTTGCCTTGGGCTTTCCTCTTGGGCCGCTTTTGGATATCCACTGAGCTGCCATATGTGACATCACAGGGCATCCACAGCCAATAACAGCAGCTGGAGAGGCATCACAATCATCACCTCCTCAGGCCTCACATGGTGGGTGCAGCTCCGCAGCCATTTCCCCTTTACTTATTTGCCATGTACAGCTCACTCCTTATCTATAATGACATCAGAGAAAGGCATGCCATAAATCCACCTTCCCATTTTGATTCTCTGGCATCCTATCTGCACAAACTAGCGATTCCAAAATATAGATGCACTTTTACTCTCGCAAGATTGAATGTCTTGCCGTTGGCTGTACTTGAGGGATGATTCCAACAGATTCCACACAAAAAACGCTTATGTCCCTGTGGAGATGGCAGTACCAAATTGGTGGCGCATGCCTTTCTGACTTGCACTCTTTATAAAGACTTGAGGAATGAGATTATCACCCCTCTTTTATTGTCCATTCCAGGTCGCCCAGCCACTGCCACAGTGTCATTTCCCTTGGCATATCAAGATGAGCAGGTGACAGCAAAGGTTGCAAGGTTTTTAGCTGGGGCAATCAGAATAAGATCCACCATTTGACTGCTGATTCAGGACCCTAAACTGTGTTTTATATAATCAACTTTTTATTTCTGCTCTGTGTATATTGCAATGTTCTTTTGTTGCTATGGCCTATGGCTGACACAAATAAAGTTTCATTCATTCATGTATTGCAGGTGTGAAAAACCCAAATTTTAACGTGGGTTCCCAAATTTCTTTGTATTGTATCACTTTGAAAGGGCATTGTTAACAAACCATGACGTGTGTCCTTAATTAACAATATATATTTTTTGAAAATTGTTGTTGTTTAGTCGCGTCCGACTCTTCATGACCCCATGGACCAGAGCATGCCAGGCACTTCTGTTTTTTTTTAAAAAAAATAATATTTATTAACATTTCCAATAAAAACATACAAATACAAACAACAACAATAAAAACAAAACAGAGAAAAAAAAACAACAAGTATAATTTCAAACCTTAATTTTCTCAGCCTATTTTCCCTGACTTCCTCATACCTCCCCGTTTTGTATTCTAATTTCATTATCCAATCAGCAAATCCATTCCCTTATTTCCCAAAAGTTTTTTACTAATTCCATTCCTTTTCTTAATCAAGGTCTCTGAAAACCACATTTTTTTTAAACCCCTGACAATCTAGCATTCATTAATCTTATAGTATTTATTAAGGTAGTCTTTAAATTTCTTCCAATCTTCTTCCACTGTCTCCTTCTCCTGGTCCCGGATTCTGCCCGTCATCTCTGCCAGTCCCATATAGTCTGTCATTTTCATCTGCCATTCTTCCAAAGTGGGTAGATCTGGTGTCTTCCAATACTTGGCCGTGCCAGGCACTTCTGTCTTCCACTGCCTCCTGCAGTTTGGCCAAACTCATGCTGGTAGCTTCGAGAACACTATCCAACCATCTTGTCCTCTGTCATCCCCTTCTCCTTGTGCCCTCCATCTTTCTTTTTTGAAAATACTGCATTTGAATTTTGGGCAGCATCCTTCTTGATTTTTTGTGCAGATGAGGAACTGAGAACTAGTAGCCAACTTCATTTCCCTAACACCATTTGTGCCGACTGCTGCATGACTGATGAGTTCCTCTCCCTCAAGTTCTGCAGGTCTGATCTTAATGCCTCCATAATGATTCTGCCATTTGGGATTGATCATGCTGAAAGAACATCAGAATGACAGGAATATAAATTTAAGGTCTAGTGTGGAAGTAAATATGATCTTGGCTAAAGCTTAATGTTCTCTTCTTTGCAAATAAAACTCCCTCTGTGTAAAATAATGGGGATAATGATGCATTTCTGTGATAGGGGTTAGAGACTACACATTCAGGGAACTGTAACTCTGTGAGGTGTAAACTACAGTGCCCATAGTTATTTGAAAGAAAGAATGTGTTTTGAATGGGCTTTAAAGTATTGTGCATACACAGTCTTATACCTTAGACACAGCTGACTAATACAAATGTTAAATATAGAGTAATATTACACCTAACTCCTAATGCTCAGCTCTAGTTCTGCCTGATAAGCACAAGCTAGCTGCTTAACATATACAGTGGTACCTCGAGTTACAAACGCCTCAGGTTACAAGCACTTCAGGTTACAAACTCCGCTAACCTGGAAGAGTTACCTCAAGTTAAGAACTTTGCCCCAGGATAAGAACGGAAATCGTGTGGCAGTTTCAGGTTAAGAACGGACCTCCAGAACAAATTAAGTTCATAAGTAGAGGTACTACTGCAGATTGTTGTGGTGGTCTGAATGTTTTAAATAATACTGCAGTGATTCTTTTGACATAAGCACTCTGCAGTTTTTTTCCAGTACAGTGATACCTCAGGTTACAGACGCTTCAGATTACAGACCCCGCTAATCCAGAAATAGTACCTCGGGTTAAGAACTTTGCTTCAGGATGAGACCAGAAATCGTGTGGCAGCGACAGGAGGCCACATTAGCTAAAGTGGTGCTTCAGGTTAAGAACAGTTTCAGGTTAAGAACGGACCTCCGAACGAATTAAGTTCTTAACTCAAGGTACCACTGTACTTTCCTCTCTAGATTAACTGTTGCTCAACGAGGGCATAGAATCTTTCCCATACTTCCATGAGATAATTGCAAATAGGAGTGTGATTAGGAATTCTTTGACCACTGTACTAAAAGTCCGCTTACGCCCTTTTAGGGATGTGGCAGCTTTGCAGGACAGCCAGTGCCTCCCCTCCCCCACCAGCAATGCAGGGCTGGGTGTGGGGAGCTGATCCCAGCCAGAGCACGAGCTTTGGCTTCTGCTCCCATCTTGAAATCCTGCTCCGGGTCAGCCTACTGAGTTGGCCAATGGCAGGCTAGCACAGAGGGCTGGGCTCATGGGGGCAGGCATGAGGGCACAATCAGGCTTCCCTCAGGTCCACTCCCAGGGGATTTAAAAGCAGCCTGTGCCAGGCCCCACCCACTCACTCACTCTGGTAGTTTTGCATTTACTCATTGAGTTGACCTTGCTATGGCTGGTGGTGGTCACCATGTTAGCGGGGCAAGGTAAGAATTTGCCTTTCAGGCAAATTGACTATGACCTGGAGGTTTTGCCTACCTTGTCACACCTTTGGCAGTTTAGACATTGGGTAACTGTAGGCTTGATTGGAGGGGGGTGTTGTACCCTCACCTTCCCCTCCAGAAATAGGGTAACCCATTAAAGGGATCCATGATGGAGTTGCTTCTGTCCATTTGCCCAGATGGGGGACTCAGGGATCCCCCTATTTGATGTAAGTCTTAGGAATCCTCGCTGCCTGGTTGACCCCTGATGTTATTTCCGGTAGGAAGCCCAGAAATTGAAATGCTTACCCAATGCCTACGCCAAACCACCTCATCTGTAGCCAATGAAGTTGTGGCTTGATTTGATCCCATTCAACTGTGTGGTCTCTTTTATTGGTAGCTCACTTGAGCGGAAGGGGGGGGGAGTGCATGGCCTGCGCATGCAAGTGTTTGGAAGTAGCAATACCACATAATGAGCCAGGCTGCTACTCGTGCAAGGGACTTTTAAACACGGAAACCCAAAAGCAAGTTATTTAATCTCCTTTAAGTAGCATGCATTTAGGAGAACATCAGTCTCTGCATTTTAATGAATCCTGGTAAGACCAATTTGCAAATAGATGAGTTGATTTAATTGCCTATTAGCTACCTTATAGCTGTCCTCCATGGGACCATAACGTACCATATTTAATTGAACAAACTAACATGTTTTAGGAGCATAATGCACAAGGTTCCTCTAGCTGTCTCAGCTGTTGAACAATTGGCAGGGAAAACTTATTTGAAGGCAGTGAAGTCTGGCTTCTTTTAAAAGCCAAGCTTGATCAACAATACTGTACACTTATCCACACCTGATAATAAGTTGTACTAGCTCCCCATTTTGACTGAAGTGATGTGTGAATCTAGGAAGACTAAACAATGCCAGCCTCTATTTTCTGCTCCTAGAAAGTGTTGGTGAAGGAGAAGTAAGCTCTGTTTGTGGGTGTAAGTGTAATTCCCAAACGCCAAGATACAGGTGTGGAGCAAGCAGTCCCATCTTTTAATACATTTGTTTTTATAATTACTATATATAACATTCCTGTTGTATTTGTGCTCTATTTGCACAATGGTTTCCCAAGTGTCTTTAAAAAAACCCAACCCAAACCCACCCAGAAACCTCTTTGTTGATATGGCAACCCAAACTCACATTTCACATTAATTATCCTTTCATGAGTGGCAAAACCAGTACGTGATAATCTTCTGGTGGATTTTCTTTCCTCATTCCATTTCACTTATTTCAAATCACCTGCTGTGCTACCAATGAGGTTTTCTAGCCAGGTTTCATTATGGCTTGCAGCAGAATAATTAAAGGATGTAGACTATTGAATTGTGATCTGAGTGTCATCTTGAAAAAGTGAGTAATCTTTACTGGAAGTATACTAGGGGTGAAAGCGCAACACACTGAGATACAAAAGCTGCTGAGATAAAAAAGATAAGTTCAGTACAGTTATCTTCATCCGCTAGTTGTGAAACATTATGTGCTTAAGAAAAGGAAAGAGAAATCTAAGTGAATTGATTTTGTAACTTGATAATAGCACAGCTACAGAGGTGAAACCTTCTCCACAGACCATGCTCTTCATTAACAATTTCACCTGAGTCCCTCTGTATCCAAAAGCTGGTAGCAATATATAGTGCAGCTGTTTGCAGAAGTTTTTCTCTATGAGTGAGAGAGAAGGCTGAATGGATGCCTGGCAGCCCCCCCTCTAGGGCCTGGTCTCTTTTGTGGTCTCCAAGAGGCTGATCAATCGCCAAATGATGTATATCTGTGGAATATGGTTCATTTGCATTGCAATATTGCAAACAGTCTGCCCAACAATTTATAGTAACAACTCAACAATGTGGAAGGTACTGAGTAATTAAATCTCAAAAGAAAGGTTTGGACAACAGCCGGGATTGGAGTGATTTAACAACTTGGGAGTTGCTGCGTCATTAAACGTCAAAGGATAAACTTGGACAACAGCCCGGATTGGAAGATTGGAATGAAGTCAAGAAAAGCTGCGCTGCTAAACAGACAGTTGAAAAAATATATATTTACAAATAAAGCTGTATTCGATAGATGAAAGGATATATTATTTTTTACATGACTGAGAATCGCATAGCCAAGGATGGAGAACTTTAAAGTGTTAAGATCAGAAGGCGGAAAATATGAAAGCAATGAGAAGAGGCAGGAAGGAAGATTTGGAGATACGCTTCAGAGGTCCAGACTGTGGGGAGCCCGGAAAAATTAATAATTGCAATTTGAACTATAATTTGGTTCCTTTTTTATTTTAGTTTATGATTCGGATATCTTGATTGGCTGTTTTTATTGGAAAATCAATAAAAATGATTTTTTTTAAAAAAAAAAGCTGGTAGCAAGCAAATAACAGCACTAAAAATTCAACATGCCATCACAGAACAGGACTGCTGCCTTTATCTTTTAAAGGTTTAATTGTAAGTAAGAGATAGCCAAGCCTTCACCTAGTCCTGCTGACTAGGACTGGCTAAAATAAGTTCTGTGATACTCTTAGGCTGCAACTGTTTACAGACTTACAACTTAGGAGTACATTGAACTCAAAGAGACTTACCTCTGAGAAGATGGCTACTTTCTTTTCCAACAGTATAGAGAATCACCAAGTTATGGGACAATGAGAAGCTGCCTTATACTGAGTCAGACTTCCACAGCCCTATTGGAGACACCTGGGACTGAACCTGGGACCTTCTGCATGTATGTAGCACAGATGATCTAACACTGAGCTATAAACCTCTCCTGAAATCTTGTGTCTTGAGGAGGCAAATGAGCAGAATGGGCTCCATGATTTTTTATGTACTTGAGCATGGAATCCTAAGTGCCTCCCTAACTTGAAAAAGTTGACACATGCAAGCATATGTGTATACATGTATACACACACACACACACACACACACACACACATCCATATATGATGAACTGCAACTTCTTGTTGTCAGACTCCGCTAATACTAAATAACCTTGTAAACAATCTTTTAAAACTAGAACATGGCAAGTCTGCTGCACTTAAGAAATCAACACATATTACTGTCATGCTGAGAGAAGACATTGTCATTGACACATCCAAGTTTTTTAAAATGCATTACAGTCTTCAAAGCTGACAGAGGACAAGATGGTTGGACAGTGTACTCGAAGCTACTAATATGAGTTTGACCAAACTATGGGAGGCAATGGAAAACAGGAGTGCCTGGCATGCTCTGGTCCATTGGGTCACGAAGAGTCGGACACAACTAAATGACTAAACAGCAACAACAACAACGATATATTACTACAAGCAGAACTGGTGTTACATATTATCAGTTATGGAGATTACCTTGGTTTGATTCAAAGAAGACCATAAAAGACTGTAACATACTGTCAGGCATGGAGAATCCTCTCCTCCCCAAGTAGCATCAAAGGCAAGAAGAACAAGTAAGTTCATATTTGTGGTTTTTATTCAGTCATCTGGTTGCAAGACAAAGAATCCATATCTCCACAAAAAGGAGATGTTGCCTACTCTGAGTCCCTCCTCTTCCATCCCCAACAACATCCTGAGTACCTACGGAAAGTCCCAGGAGTCACACTTCTCTGCATTCTCTGTTCTTGAATGCGGAGGGATCGGCGTGACCTTGGAGAAAGAGGATCTCCCAGACTCTCCAGGGAGGTCTCTGCTGGCTGCTCTCTGACTCTCCCCTCCTCCACTATCTTGTAACTAGGCATTTCTTCCTTCAGCTGTAATTCAGCCCTGTCTCCTTCTCCTCTTGAAACTGCTGGAGACGGGGGGGGGGGGCGAAACTTCCCACTGCCCCTCCTCTTCTGAGAGGAGCCAAGCAGACTGAGGGGAGACTTCCCAGCCCTCCCGTTCAGTCCAGTCCCTGACATATACCTAATTCCACAAAAACTATAATGAACGTATGGAGAAAATGCTCATATAGATTTAATCCACCACAATCTTCATTAATTGAAGATGCTTGAAAGGCAATTATAGAACCATTCAAACATGACAATCTGGGGAAAGCTACTTCATCTTAGCAACTGGTACAAACAAAGACATATCATCTCCAATGAACAGGCCCAAAAAGCAATAAATCAAGCGTGTTTATCGTTATTTTAATTATTTCAACTCAAATAAATAGTGGAATAATGGCAGACAAAATGTACCACATCTTATGAATCCTTTTGAGAAACTCTATTAAAATATGAAAAAGTACAGCTGTCACAAAAATATATTAAAGATTACCTCAGTAGAAAAAAGATCAAGCACATCCATCATGGGGATGGGATAAGAACATAAGAATAGTTTGCTGGATCAATTCAATGGCCTATCTCTCAAACTTTAATCTTACAGAATGGGACTTGCATATAAAAATCATGATTAGTAAGTGCAAATCTTAAATAAAAAAAAGATTTCCAAGTTATATTTCAATGTTCCAACCATTTAGAGATCAATGATACTTTTGAGGCACTGCAATATTTTGTTATATTACTTACTCCCAACCCACCTTGACTTGTTTTCTGGTACAAATTTTCATTAGCAGTCCTACTTGGTTTATCAGACCATAACAATGTCATACGGTAATTGTTTTCTGTAATTGATTTAGCTTCATTATTTCTAATTCCAATGGCAGTGTGGAAAATAAGCATAATACTTTTGGAAATATCACCATGGAGAATGCTACTATTTTTCAAACCTTACACAGAAGGCTCACTTCAAATCTTACTTCTTTGGCAAAACCTGGCTCTGAAAATCTACATAATCCATAGGAAAGAATCATATGGAATCCTATCTCTGAGGTTCTCACGAGGCAGAAGTAGCATTACTCTCAGCCACGGATCCTACAATTACTGTGACTCTATGCATGATTGCTCAGAATTTAAGCCACACTATTTTCAATGGAACTTATTCCCTAGTAAGTGTGCATTGTATTGAAGCTTAAAATGGGGGTGGGATTTTCTTTGGCATTCCATCGCTTGGGCAGGACAAAGTTTTGATCACTGTTGTCTTACTACTGAACACACCCAACAGATGAAGTAGAAACACAGTTTGAGAAAGATTCAGAAAAGTGTAATTATTGCTAGGATTTAAATTTTGGTAGACAGAAGAAGCATCTTCTTGCATCTGAAGTGTTTCACAGAAACGTCACTCAAAAATTGCTTTATTGACATTTCATTCATGTCAGCTACAAAGTTCTTTAAAAAAAACTAATGACAGAAACTTCCCACCAACACTGCTTCTGAACATTCATTCATTGTTCGGTCATATACTTCCTGGTGTCAGACTATGAATGAAGATGTGTAGATGCGGCAGTTTAAAGTGAACTTGATACATCCTGTGTGTGCTTCCCCCCCCCCCACGTTCACTGTCCTGTATTGTCTACCAAAAGTGGCAGCCCACACTTTCCCCCCATTTAAAAGTTGATTTTCCATTTTGAATGCAACTATCTTGCCGAAGAGCATTTCTGCAAAAAAGGAGCTATTTGAAAAATAAAATTACTGAGAATGTGCCTTCAACAACAATAGAGCAGGCTGCATTCTTTCGTGTGGGCTGATGGAAACACGATGGAAGTAGGAGGTGTGGTAATAAATAGTACCCAGTAAATGCCAACATACTTGTAAAAAACAAACAAACCACTGACACCCTGTGCTTCAGTACATCTGCAGTCAGGTAACAAGCAATTTTATATTGGATTTTCTTCCCTTATTGAATTATCTATGAATCAGGAAAATCTGAATTTTATGGAGGCTGGGGAGTGCAGGCTGCTGGTTGGATGAGGAAGACTTTATGTTGATGCTGGGAAAGAGGTCATGAGTCACAAGCAGCTACAAATCCATATTAAACTCCAGAGTTGCTGAGCACTTAGTAAAATCCAATTTTGTATCTGTGCTCTGCTTTTCTTCAAACTTTTGAATTTCTCCTTTCCAGAAAAAGAGGAACTGATCCACGTTCAAAGCAAGATGGCTGCTCCCCCTTCTGCCCTGCACCATAAGTGCTTCATTTCTCTCCAAACCACAAACTCCTCCCCCCTCCATGTCACAGAAGGAAAAGGAAACAGTTGGCTTAGGGGGGGAAACTAAAGGAGGGTTCCTGATAAGGGAGGTGTGGCGTTTGCCTCCTAGGTGGGTCATTAGGAAAGGGTTAAATGAGTGAGAATGTGATTGGCCAGTGGGAATGCAAGGGGGGGGGTAAAAGTTAGAGTGGGAGGTTTTGAAAGTCAGTTGAGGTTTGGGAGTTGAAGAAGGAAGAGGGAGGATTAGGTGTGGGTTGGTAGAGTTGTATTGTGAGAGAGTGAGAGGAATTGTCAGGTGGAGTCAGGTGGATAGTTGGGAATAAACAGTTTGAAGTTGTTAGGAACTAAGATTTAAGAAACTGCCAAGAAAAATTAACAGTAACCATAAGCTTGTTCCTGCATTTGAAAATAAACCTGATTATTTGTTAATGTTAACAACTGACTGGACTCCGTGTGTCCCTGTGAGATACGGGGTGGTGGCAGCGGAAAAAGCAATCGCAGTGGTGGCACAGGATCAATAGACCGTCAAACGTCCGGGGGCCCTGTGTGATTGCCACAGGAGGCAAGAGAGGGAGATGCAGCAGCTTGAAGCTGGTTGACAGATATATACAGTACTGACACACAACGCCAGCCAAGCAAAAGAAGGAATGAACTGAGAACGGCATTGCTTTTTATGTTGAAAGCAGAACATTCACAGTGTGTATATTTTCTTAATTAAGTATTCTTGTGCAAAGCTGTAAAATGTGTGCATGAAAATAATTTAACCCAGGTGGTTGTCAGGGGCTGGGCAGAGGAGGAGGAGAAGTGGGGAAGACCTCCTCCCCATCCTGAACCTTCCAGGAAGACAGTATTGATTTACAACAGTGGTTTGCGAGAGGTCACAGCTCAGTGGAAGATGAGGGGGAAAGTTGGAAAATAATGGGAGAGGATAAGCAGGCAGAGACAGAGCAGCAGCTGGCTGACACATTGTCACTAGAAAGCATTCTAGACCCACCATCTCCTAGAACCCAGTGAGCCTTAAAAGTAGGAGAGCAAAGAGCTCAAAGACAGAGGGCACTTAGCGGCACCCATGGAGGAGGTGAGGATGATGACAAATGAGGAAATGGGAGAGACAGAGGATGGAGATTCACTTGGGTTCACCAATTCACTTGGATTCACCATTATACAAAAGGCTGGGTTCTATAGCCTCTCTCTGTAAAGATTGAAATAAAAAAAGGATTGTAAGAAACTTTTCCTTGTCTTTATGCTTTCCTGGGCAAACAGCTGGGAGCCACCGCCAGGTGTGCATACAGGAGCCAGGCCCTGTGACCAAGAGGACTTTGCAGGACTGCGGCCTTCCTCAGTTTGTTCTGAAGAACAGGTGAGGCTGCACAGGTGAGGCCGCTTGGTAACACACTGCACCTGGTGGCAAGAGCCGGGAAGGGATATAAGGTCAGCATTTGTCTTTGGCTCTTTGCCACAGCAACACGCTTCCTGCCTTGCCACGTTTGGCATCTTTCTTCCTGATCCTCAGACCCTGGCTTCTTGACTTCCTACTTCTTCCTCAGACCCTGGACTTTGTGACTCCTTGCTTCCTGACCCTCAGACTCCTGGCTTCTGGACTCTTGTTCCTGCTCCCACCCCATCTTGCTCCCGCTCCCAAAGTCCTCAGCCGGGACTTCGATCACCTGCAAACCGAACTGTGACAGCTGCTGACAGCACCTTGACAGTGGTTGCCTGAAGAATGGCTGCAACTGTGGCAAGGAGGAGTGAGAGGAGAGTCCAAGCAAAGGAGCTAATGGATTTCAACCACCACCACCTCCTCCACCACCTCCTCCTTTCCCTTTCTGCTGTATGGGGTGCCCGTGTGCATGCGCAAGAAAGAGAGGCAATATGCAAGAGAGGCAATACACATACTAGAGCAGGGGTCAGCAACCTTTTTCAGCTGTGAGCCAGTCCACCGTCCCTCAGACCATGTGGTGGGCCGGCCTATATCTTGAAGGGAAAAAATGAATGAATTCCTATGCCCCACAAATAATCCAGAGATGCATTTTAAATAAAAGCACATATTCTACTCATGTAAAAACACGCTGATCCCCGAACCGTCCACCGGCAGGATTGAGAAGGCGATTGGGCCGCATCCGGCCGACAGGTCTTAGCTTGCCTACCCCTGTGCTGGATGGCAAACATTATTATTATTCATTCACTCAGAAATACAAGAACCTGGTGGAGGGTAGTGCAGGAGGGACTGAGAGGAGGGGCAACCTCCCCCCAAACACACACCCTGATACATCCCATCAAAGCATTGGAAGAGCAATCAATATAACATCTAAAAAAAGGGTGAATGGAGATTTGCAAGTCAATCACACCCACAAAATAACAGATCTGAGGGAGTTCTCAGCAAGGCAATGTTTTTGCGTGTGCACAGCCTGACTTTCAGTACATTGATTCGAATGTTCGCTGAGCTTTCTGCTTGTTTTCGTAAAGGCACATCAGCCTTCCCGAAGAAGAGCTTTGTTGTGCCTACAGTTGGTGCATCAAACGGGCATCTAAGTTTGTGTACAATCAGAAAACTCTCCCTTTTTTTGAATTTCAATGCAGTTGGCAGCACTTCTGCAAAGAAAGAGGACGGCTTCATCCTGCCCCAGGCCTGATATGCCCTTTCTTGGACAGAAATGAAAAGCACATCTGCTGAAAACAAGATAACCTGCATTGATTATGTGGTTCATTTTGCAACTCCGTGTGTTTATTATGCAATAAACTCAGAGGTTCTTTTATGCAGCTTCACTCATTCTAAAATAAAAGAAGAATTTAAAAATCAAAAGGAGTAATAGAATCCCACCTGGGGTTCTAGGAAAATTTTGGCTTCAGGGCAGCAGGAGTGAGTTTGGGTTAGTTCAACTTTCAGACCAATGACTGGGGATTATGTACTTTACTATTAGGAAGGGGGAAATAAAATACTTTAATGAATAAGCAGTAATTGAAGCAGTTCACAACATACCTTGAGAAAAACTGAAACAACTGTTACCTTACAGCCTGATAAATAACTCACCATCACCATCTTGTGGACATAGCAAAGCAGGAGATATATCTGCTAATATGAATCACTTTAATGCACAAACTTTCTATACAGAAATTTTTTTCTAACATATGAAGTGAAGCCTATTCTATGTTTATTTTATTTTTCAACTGTGATTATGTTCCTTTCTTAACTGGCCTGAGAGACATGGGGTGCTTAAGCGTCTGGAATGGCGTCTCCTGTACAAAGATAAGAGTCACATTTGTCACTCCATGCCCTTTCTGCCTCTGTCCCCTCACCTGCCACTTGCATGTGGCCCCTGAAACACTGGACATGAAGGTATGCAGCCATTGGGCTGAAAAATGACTCCCCAAGCTTATGGTGTTCCTTTCCCTGGTATCAGTACAGATAAGGAGTGAGCTCTACATCTTTTCAATAACAAACAGGGAAAGAGACAAAGAAAGCTGTCTTCACCGTTGCAGGAGCTAAGCAGGTTTTGATGCACCTCCCCAGCTGCTGCCATTGACTGTGGACTGCTTGTGATGTCACAAATGGCACATGGCAGATGTGCGGATCTATAAAGGTGGGCCATGGGGAAAGCCAAGGCAAAAGTCTTTATCCTTCCCAAAGAGGACAACAGCTGTGGCATTTATCACTGTGTGGTCTCTTTCCACATTAAGGAGAATTAGGAGACAGAAGGAGGTGGTCATCCTGCTGTTGTGGAATGATGAGAAGGCAGGTTTGCTTGCTGAGTGAAATTGCAGTTTGAACTTGGCTGATATCCATGGTGAGCAACTGGCTGATGTCTGGCTATGGACCTGATGGAAGCTGGCAGATGTTGGTGGGTGAAAGCAGGGGGAGTTCACATTTGGATGCTGGCAAATGCCACAAGGCTGGAGCAGGGATATGGGAGAAATCAAAGGGTTAAAGTTGACTGAAAGTCTGGAGGTAGCATTGTTATCAATATATGATGGACTGGAAGGTTCACAAGCTATGAAGGACTTGCTCACAAATTTATTGACAGCTGCACAAGTTATTATAGCTAGGAAGTGGAAGGGACAAGATGAATATAAAATGGAAGAATGGTATAAAGAGGTGTGGGATATAGCTATGAATGATAAATTAACATGTGTCATTAAGGTAAGAAGGGGAATATGCAGGAGAAATGATCCTGAGGAGATATGGAAGGTGTTTGTAGAATTTGTACTGTTAAAAAGCAGAGGGGTCAAACCATTGCAAGAGGTGTTGAAATTTTGGGAGGCTGGATAATGGAATGGTCTCGGGGGTGGGGTGAACATCATCATCATCATCATCATCATTATTATTATTATTAATTTGTTTAAAATAAATAATAAGAAGAAAATATAATAAAAAATTTAAAAAGGAAAAGAACATTCTGACAGTAAGAGCAGTTTGACAGTATAAATGCTGGAAATGTAAGGAAAAAGAAGGAACCTTTTACCACATGTGGTGGATGTGTCCCAAGGTAAAAGACTTCTGGGAAATGATTTATAATGAACTGAAAAAAGTGTTGAAAAACACATTTATTAAGAAACCAGAAGCCGTTTTACTTGGTATAGTGGGGGGGTGAAATCCCCAAAAAGGATGTTACTTTTTTTTCTGTATGCCACAACAGCTGCGAGAATATTCTTAGTGAAGAATTGGAAGAAACAAGATTTACCAACTATCGAAGAATGGCAGATGAAGATGATGAACTATATGGAAC
The DNA here is from genome assembly GCF_951804945.1 of Podarcis cretensis. NCBI lineage: Eukaryota > Metazoa > Chordata > Lepidosauria > Squamata > Lacertidae > Podarcis > Podarcis cretensis. The sequence goes on from NC_137178.1 coordinate 30,016,478, forward strand.
TTGCTGAACTGACTGGGAGACTCCGAGACCAGAGAGAAGAGACGGTTGAAGAAGATTGGAAGAAATTTAAATTATATTTGAAAAAATATGTTAATATTTAAATCTTAGAATAGCTTTGGAAGTGGATATAGGCTGTAGGGTTAGAAGTAGAAGATAGTGTATTTTAAAATAATATTACTTGTAAGGGATAAAATGTGAAGATTTTTATGGTAAAAGTAAGTGTGATAAAAAAATTGGTTAAAAATTATGATATATGTAAACTGATAAAGATGAGAGAAAATGAAAATCAGATGGGGGGACTTGGGGAAGCTCACCTAACAATGTTTAGAAAAAATAAGGATAAGACAATAATTTGTATTGTTTATGTTGTTTATTTGTGTTACAAAATGAATTTAAAAAAATTGAGGGGGGGGAGAGCAGTTTGACAGTGGAATGGACTCTGGCAGATGGCGGACTGTCCTTTCTAAGCAAAGGTTGGATGGCCATTTGTCAAGGATGTTTTAGTTGAGATTCCTTCATGGCTGGGAGTTGGATAAGATGAGCCTTGGGGTCACTTCCAGCTCTAAGATTCTATGATTCTATGTTATTCACCACTCAGAAGAGAGGAACACTGTTGGGCCTAAAAATATCTTGGTGGTAATTACCGTATTTTTTGCTCTATAAGACTCACTTTTTCCCTCCTAAAAAGTAAGGGGAAATGTGTGTGCGTCTTATGGAGCGAATGCAGGCTGCGCAGCTATCCCAGAAGCCAGAACAGCAAGAGGGATTGCTACTTTCACTGCATAGCGATCCCTCTTGCTGTTCTGGCTTCTGAGATTCAGAATATTTTTTTTCTTGTTTTCCTCCTCCAAAAACTAGGTGCGTCTTGTGGTCTGGTGTGTCTTATAGAGCGAAAAATACGGTAATTATAGCAGGGTGCCAGATCGCTCAACCTTCCTGTGCCTCCTTGAAGCAGTGCAAGACTTTGTTCCCTTTCCTCTCCAGGCTTTGGAAAAAATATGCTCAAACACACAGTCGTGTGTGTTTTATATAACACCCACAATTCAAGTAAATTTATAAATTACACACAGAGACACACACACACACATCCTAGCTTTCTAGGTCAGCTGTTATAATCTTGTTGCAAAGCAAGTATTCTTGGATATGTGAAACTTTTCAGAATTTATCCAACCTTAACTTGACTTTCATTTATCCAGTTGAAAGCATTCTGGCTTTGTCTTCATTTTCGGAGTCAGTGAAAATGAATTGTGTTATTTTGAAAACAAAGGGCTTCTGTGACAAACACCACCTCGGTATATAACAGTCTTGTAAACAAGACAGAAGTCAGCCCAGGGACTGAAACTGCTGAAGAATGTTGAAATTTGGTAGAGAATAGTTCTCATCAGCCAGGGATTTTGAACATTCAAATGAGAGCTGATTTTGAGAGGATAAAATTACAGTCTTTTTAAAATAGTCTACACTTAGGGCATAAGAGCACACCATTTACAACTCTGAGAGCCTTTAGATTTCATGAATGGGTGAACTTGCAATTCAGTTCTAAATGTTTGTACCGAAACATCTGCCAGGCAAAGCAGCAAAATGTTGTGTTTTGCGACATTGCAATGGTGTGCATATCAGGCAATATGCACAAAGTGTGGACAAACACCCAGTCTTATCCTTGAAGCTCACCTTGGAGAGCAGAGACAGATGCAGTGGTGCAAGCCAGGATTCCACCCCCAACGGTGTGATTCTGTGTTGCATCTGACATTGTAGATCCTGCATTGTTCTATGGGTTAACTAGATGACTTCCATGCTCCCATCCAGCTCTATGATTCTATAATTCCACTATATTTACCAAGTTCATTGGAGTTTGCTCCCAGCTAAATAGGTATAGGATTTACGTCTGTGCTTTTTACTTTATTTATTTGTACTTGATTCAGGCATCAGTTTCCCTCATAAGATTAGAATCACATGAAGTACAGTAGCAATACACATGCTAGCTAGCTTTGCCTCCTTTGTTGCATCACTGGGCCCATTTCCATTGTGTTGGATGGCCAACGTCTGTAGAGGAATTGTGCCAAAAACCTAAGCAAGCACAGCAGACTTCCTGACTCCAAGGTGTTGAGAGCAATAGGGATGGAAACAATGACAGTGACATGACAGAGGACAGGGGTGGAGCTAGTACAGTAATCCCCACACTCCTGCATGTAATTCTGAGAACATGTGAATAGGGCTACTGTCTCCCTGACTCAGCAAGATCTGCCTGTAGATTCCCTTTTGTAGACCAAATGCAGAAACTCATCCATATTGTGATGAGCCATTGGAGGTGACTCAACCAATGCAATTTCCACTCTAATTTCATCATGTGTGTAGGGATGCCCATTCCTGGCTCTTTTGAGGGTTAGACAGGAACATTCAGCACCTTCAGAAAGCAGATATGGATCCTGACTCTGTACCCTATTCCCAGTGCTTTTTTTCTTTAAAAATGTTTAGGGGCACTCTCATTCCTTCTGAGACTCATGAAACACTGTAACAGGAAATGAGGCCGCCATTGGGGGTAGCAACAGAACTGATGATTCACCGTGCTAGAGAAGAAACTTAATTTTTTTAAAAAATAGTTTCTTCTCCCATTAGATTCACAAAATGTTTAGGGGTATGCGTACCCGTGCGTACCCCCAGAAAAAAAGCACTGCCTATTCCTATTCCTTCGTGGATGCACTGGAGAGCCAATTTGAGGAAGAAGTCTTCAAGAAGGAGTGGATTTGCAACTACTGAAGTTCATCTTTTGCAAAAAATATAAATCACAAGTTGAGAGCCTGAGTGAGCAGGCCTTTAAGCACCAGGTGTAGGAACAGAAGCAATTCTTATTGACACTGGGAACTATAGGTGCCTGTATATATCCATCTCTTAGTCGGCATTACTAATGAAAGGTTTTCAGCAATAGCTAGATGCTTTAAAACAAAACACCACTATTTTTCAGCTATAATGGAATTGTGGTGCACAAATTGCTAGGCAAAGTTTTATTGATACATGCCAGCAGAATTTGGGAGCAAACAGTTGCACAGAGTACCTGAGTAGTGTTATAGTTCAAGTGCTGAAACTGGGAATCCAAGATTGAAATCCCCACTCTGCCATGCAGTTCACTGAATTATCTTGGGCCAAACAGCTTCTTAGCCTAACCTAAAATAGGAGAACCACAAAACCTACTTTGAGCTCCTTGGGAAGGAAAAGTGGGATATAAATGTAATAATAAATAAAATATACCATATATTCAGAACAGAGTTCACTAATTATGCATATTACTGTGGATCATATTGTTTATTCATGTTAGTGCACAGAATCCTGTTGTGGTTTTTTTAAAAAAAAAAAAAAAAACAACCACAGATAATGAGTTCTGCAAATAATAGTCGTGTTAATCAGAACAGTAATAAAGCTGGCAGAAGCTAGATGGCACCAGAATCATAAGTAAACCACATCTGATATCAGCTTGTACTGTTTGGACCATTTGCAAAGTAAGGAAGATCTGTGTCTGAGACTAGTTTGTTAAGAAAGGCCTTTTTTCTTCTTCTTTTTTTAAGCTACTGCCACCACAAGAATCTTAGGATATTTTTGACGCAAGGCACCAATGAGGAAGAACTGCTTTTGCACAAAATATGCAACCAAGCAATCTTGAAAAGTAGATGCAAATGGATAAGAGGTTTGTCGGAACAATTTGTAAGAAGGAAAGAGGAAATATGGTATGTTTGTAAGGATGTAAAAAGGAGTTTCAAAATTATTATTGTTTCAATATGAGAGAATCCTATTTTGCACTGCCTTTTTTTGGTTGAGGTATTGTTTAGCAGGAGTTGCTGGTTTTTTGTTTTTTTTAGCTGTTATTGATATTGCTTTTTTGTATCTTTATTTTTAGAATTTGCATGGAAATTGTTCAATTTGTTTCTGCACTTTTGATGTGTTTTATTTATTGTTTATCACTACTTTTGTTATATTTGTAACTGTGATTTTTTTCAAAGTCATAAGCTGCCTTGAAGATGGTTTTAACAATGGAAAGGCAGCTTACAAATAAAATGACGTATGTATGTATGAGATGGGAATACTAGATAATGCTGCATTAGCATTTGCAATTTTCATTACCAAATATTAAGTAAAAACTGCCAATAGCCACAATGTCCAAAAAGCTTCCTTTGTGGTCTGCAAGTTACTCCCTCTGGTTCTATTCCCTAACACTTACTTACTTTCTGCCCACTACTATATTGTATAATAACTACCACTGATTCAATGTCATTAGCTTCCTTCTTGAAGAGTCACTGTAAACCAGTGTGTAAGAAATGGTGAATAAAAAACTTTTATAACGAAAAAGGCTGAGTTGAAGCATGTTGATAGCCTTAATACACAACAGCACAAGAAACAGATCATTGGCCATTCTGATATATATAAACTGGGGAAGAATGTACTTTTTTCTAAAAATGAAACTGATTTGTAAAAGACATCCCCAACTCTTTGTAAAACCAAAACCTATTCAAGACTATTTTTAAAAACTACAACAAATTCTTTTTAACTGTTATTGCAGTAATACAGTGGTACCTCGGGTTACAGACACTTCAGGTTACAGACACTTCAGGTTACAGACTCCGCTAACCCAGAAATAGTACCTCGGGTTAAGAACTTTGCTTCAGGATGAGAACAGAAATTGCGCAGCGGCAGCGGGAGGCCCCATTAGCTAAAGTAGTACCTCAGGTTAAGAACAGTTTCAGGTTAAGAACGGACCTCCAGAACAAATTAAGTACTTAACCTGAGGTACCACTGTACCTATAAAAGCACATTTACTCCATGTCTGAAATTCATTGTTTACATTGCACTGTATACAGTACACTGAAGTACTAGAATGATTTAAGAAAAGAGCAGGAAAACAGCCCTGAATAATAGCAACTCAGACAGCACACAGACCTGACTCTGCAGCAAATCCATACCAGCAGATCATGTGGAATGGGCTGGTGCCTGTCAGGGACTACTCATCTCCAGGGGGACACGGGTGGCACTGTGGTCTAAACCACTGAGGCTCTTGGGCTTGCCAATCGGAAGGTTGGTGGTTCAAATCCCTGTGACAGAGTGAGCTCCCGTTGCTCTGTCCCAGCTCCTGCCTACCTAGCAGTTCGAAAGCACGCCAATGCAAGTAGATAAATAGGTACCGCTGTGGCGGGAAGGTGAATGGCGTTTCCATGCACTTTGGTTTCCATTACAGAGTCCCGTTGTGGCAGAAGCGGTTTAGTCATGCTGGCCACATGACCTGGAAAGCTGTCTGTGGACAAATGCCGGCTCCCTCGGCCTGAAAGCGAGATGGGGGCCGCAACCCCAGTCACCTTTGACTGGAAGTAACCATCCAGGGGTCCTTTACCTTTACCTTTTTTTACTCATCTCCATCCTTCTGATACCTTGTGTGCTCAGCATGACAAGGGCCATTGAACGCATTAGCTTTACATTTGAAAAAGAAGAAAGGCAATAGCTGCCAAATGACTGGGCCAGAGTTTAATATCTTTGTTGTTGTTTTATTGTAATTTTATGTTGTGAACTGCCCTGAGATCTATGGGTATAGGGTGATATACAGATTTAATAAATAGTAATGTGTGAAGCCCTGTTCCAAATGGGTCCAGTCAGTCTCTGTCTCTGTCTGTCTGTCTGTCTGTCTGTCTGTCTGTCTCTCTCTCTCTCTCTCTCACACACACACACACACACATACACAAGCTAATGAGAACCGGGGGGGGGGGGGGGGATCTGAGTGATGCAGTATAGCAGTGGAAGACAGAAGGGATAAGAGTTCAGTAACCCCTGGATTGTGACACCATCCACAGCACCTCTGGAAAAGGTTTTGGGTTGCCAGTTGCACTGAGTGCCTAGGTACAGAACCTCTCGTTCTGAGTGTGTTTTATGCTCTGCCTGTTCTGCAGTGACCTCCCTTTCTCCTTAGGCCCCACAAGATTCTGGCTGTGGGCCTGGGTCATGAGAGAGTCTTCCCATGAGTCATCTCAATGTGCAAGCTGTTCTTTAAAAACTTAAGATTTTTATGCTATTTAGAAGCACTTTGGCCTCTCAGAAGCATGTTTCTGTCATGATGGAAACAGCCCAAATGCCAGCCGTTACTGATTCCACACTTGGCTAATTGCCATAACTGGGGTTGGAGCAGGGGAAATAACCTATGTATGCCGTTGTGCATAAACTGCAATTCCCCTGAAGGACCAAAAGAAAAGGATGTGGCATAGGGCAGAGAATTAAGTATCCTGAAAAATCTCTGCTTTCATTTTTTTTTTTTTAAAGGAACCATGAAAGGTGTGAAGATAAGCTAAAAAGTTGGAAGGTACCTGTCTGGTGAAATTAAAGGCATCAGAAGGGTTGGTGATGAAGATTTCTAGTGGTTGGAGGTGGAAGCTTTTTTAAAAAAAAAGTTTGATTATTATTATTTTGGTTAACTTTGTGTTAAATATGTATTCTGCAGTTGACCTCCTTTGCAATGTTTTATTTTGAAATCTTTTAAGATATTTTAGTTTTCTGTTAATTATGTTGCTTTGACTGTATATTTGACTTCCTTCACATTGTTTTATTGGTGTTTTATTGATGTTTTAAAATGCTGTAAACCGCTTTGAGATTTTTCTTAAAAATATAAAGCAGTATAGAAATGAAACAAATAATAATAATAATTTCAGCGATCCACATAGCTCTTCTCTCCTACACATAGAATAAGAGAACTGGAACAAATTCTACAAAACTGAGGAGATATTCTGGGGAAGAATTGCTTAATAAAACCACAAGTATTCAGAAAGCTCATAGTTTGTGGGTACATTTTATTGGTCCTCCATATATCATTTAGTAGGCTTTTTGTTCCTTTTAATAGCACCAAATCATTACAATACATGAAGATCATGCATAGCTCACAATTTCAAAGCCATTACTGGAAGCTTTCTGCAAATTAGTACAAATGCAAAAATATAGTTCAGGTTAAAAAATAATTTGGTTTTAGTTCTTGGAATGTCTTTTACTTCCTTTTTTTTTTTTTTTTTTGCAAAATAATAACAAAAGGCACCAGATTCCTGGCTTCCAACGTGGTTTTCAAAACAAGGGGGACACAATTATACAAGAGGCACTTTGCATTAAATTATTTTACACAAAAGAGGCTGAATCCAGACTATGTTAGTTGCATTTAGTCCCCATTGAGTTAAATGGGACTTAAGTCACGACTAGCTTGTCACATTGATCTCAATGTGCAACTAGCATAGCCTGATCTCAGTCCCATGACTTCCAACTGGCCGGCTTAATCTTTTCAACCGCAGCCTGTATGTTAACATTGTATAAAACTAACATAAAATACTATCAATGAAAAACAGGCAGTTCCCTAGAAAGGAGTGGCAATACTATGAATGGGATCCGATGTGGATTTCAACAGTAAGTGTTACTATATCATTGTACTAATGATATGCACATTGCATCTGATAGCAAGGATATCCATGAGAAACACACAAAAAGGCTGCAGCTCTAAATGCCAATGAAAAGCTTAGCCATACAAAGCAGGAACGAGGCGCAAGGCAGGAGTTAAGATTCTGGCTTTCATATTGCCGTCAGTTAGTCATCTTCACCACCGCAGAGCAGCAAAAGGCCTTTTCTGTAATCACCAGATGTATCTTTCTACAAATCAAAAGACAGGGATCAAATGGCAATGAGTCAGTAATGATTCAGGGGAAAATTCTTGACAAATGACAGCTTTTCTACCACAGGAAATCCATTTGTATGACTATCCACTCGGGAATGGTAAGCAAAAGTTCTCCAGAAAGCTATTTATTTTGTGCAACATATATTTTTTTAAAATGCAAAAGCAAAACGAGGGAACATCTATTTGCCTTCCAATGGCAGACCAAAAAGTCATAACTCTAAACATTACAAGGAGGATTTAAACCACTTTGATATCCTTTAGCGAATGCAGGCAAAGGGGAAGGCCCTATGTACACATCAATTAAACCAGAATACTTGTATTTAAGCCAATTAAGGGTGTAATCATATGGCTGCAAGGAGGGAATGCCAGCGGGCATACAGATGTCCCTGTTTATGGGTGAGGAGGAAGATTTGACTCCATATGACCCTTCCTTGCCGCTGCAGAAACCTCCACCACCCTTGCCTAACTGATTTTTGCCTTGCATTACAGATGCTGACATACTGACATCAATAGACGCAAGGGAAGATGCAGCAGATACATTGCAGCAAAGCTATGAATCTGAAGTAGCCATAGGTTTCACAGTCCCCTGATACTCTCCCCACACCCAAAATGGGGGGTGAGGACATAAATACACCAACATCAGGACTGGTGTATCTTCCCTTCCATCGGCAACAACAGGAGGGGGGGAATCCTTTAAAAGGGAGGGAGGAAGCCTGGAAATAAAAGGGAAACGCTACTCTGTCTTCACTTCTGTCCAGCCACCAGAAATCCAGCAAGGCTTTGGACAAACTAGTTTGCCTGCCTTTAGTTTTCCCTCCTGACACGGGACTGGGAGGTTGCCCAGGAATGGGAGCCCACATAAGCCAGCTGCCTACATGCCCCATGGTGGCATATTTCACATGTATTGGAAAGTGGACTTTTTCTTCTATTTGCAAAATTGTAACAGTTGTACAGCCAAAATACAAACAGGCCACATTCCATTTTAAAAAGAAAAGAGCCGCAGCAGTCAGTATTTCCCATTCAAAAAGAGAATGAAATACAAAGCAAGTCGTACCTGAATTGCATGGTACAAAGATTTTGCAAAATTTCTTCTGAACGCCTGTCTGATGTCCAGCAGATCAATTTCACTCCTTGAAACTACAATCCTGATCAGGGTATCGTCATCAGTGCCAGCCCCCTGGTAAAACCAAAAGGGAACCCATTTTAAACAACCCATTAAGAACATAATCTACTTTCAGGTACCATTCATTTCAGCTGGAGAGCATCGTGCACATGCTTCATTTTCCCCAATGAAGTCAGTGAAACTAAAGGGCTTAACTTTGGCCACTAAGCGAATAGCTGCACCTGAGAATGTCACAAAGAATACATATACAATAGAGATACTTGAAGAATGTATATAATACCTTGAGGATTAATAGTCCTCCTTCTTGCTGTTGAAGTTAGGAGATTTTATCACAATTGCATGAAATAGAATCCTGAATCACTGCACTATATTAATGGGGTGAGCTCTCTATAGCAGTGTTTCCCAACCTTTGGTCTCCAGCTGTTTTCAGACTACAATTCCCATCATCCCTGACCATTGATCTTGCTAGCTAGGGATCATGGGAGTTGTAGTCCAAAAACAGCTGGAGATCCAAGGTTGGGAAACACTGCTCTATAGAGCATCCAGTGCTCAGCATAAAAAAAAAAGTCAGGAAAAAGTCAACATTTTTGCACCCTCATTTCGTTTCCAATTGGAAACTTGTCCTTTAAAAAGAAAGAAAGAAAGAAAGAAAGAAAGGTAAAATAAGTACTCACTTTCATTGCATAAAACAGTGATTCAGCAAGATATGCAGGAACACTACGGACACTTTTCACTGAAAGGGGAAAAAACAATCCAGTTCAGTTTTAAAACAGTGAAAAATAACTTTATCTGAATGGCATGGTGCTTCACACAAAAAGGCACCTTCCAGTATTTCCATAACAGTGCATAACAGTGAGCTATGCCACGATTCTGTGTACATCTAGCTGGGAGTAAAGCCCTCTGAACACAATGGGATTCACTTCTGAGTAGATGTGCAGATTTGCCCTGCTATCTCCTTGCACTGTTGTGGAGTCTAGAATTCAGAGCCCCATGTTAAATAAAAAATAAAAAGCAAGCAAGCATCACGTCTAAATCAGATTACCAAGACGCCATTTTGTTTCTTTGATCAGCACATTGTGCTGCTTTCCCCCCAACAGCTTGCTTGCAGTTCTCATAAATAGTGCATCGCAACTAGGACTGCTCATTACCAACTGCCAGCAGAAGCTTCTCTAGTGGACCAGAAGTTTCACGGTCAATTGTCTCTTCAATTTGGAAGCCAGAGATAGTCATATATTTGTCAAAGACTGAAAGACACAATAGGAATACATAGCAATTATGTGTATTTTACATATTGCTTCCTTTCTGCTTTTCCAAACAAACATAACAAAGCCTACACCCATCCAAACACAATCAACATTTGGGCAGAAGAGTTGAAGGAAGCCAGGATAGTAATGAATTCAAGTGTTCAGGAAAGTAACATGGACCATTCTACTTAAGATTGAAAGTAAGGAGTGTATTATCTATACCCCCACAATCTGCTAGCATGTCAAGGAGAAATGTTCTAAACCATGTCAAGTTCACCTTGGATCAGAACCAGGGCACCCCACACAGAAAACCAAGACCTGGTTTTTGTTGAAGCTTCCCCACCACCACTTGCACGTCCAGTATGATGATTAAGTAAAGGGACCCCTGACCATTAGGTCCAGTCGTGGACAACTCTGGGGTTGTGGTGCTCATCTCGCTTTATTGGCCGAGTATGATGATTACAGTCCTTTAAAAAGAGAGCCCAAAATGTTAGTTTTCCTCACCCTTCCTTAAGTGAGTCACACTGCGAGTCCCCAGGATGGTGATGAACTTTTCTTCATCGGTTCCCCATTTCAGCTCACCAGCTCTAAACAGCTCCTGTTAAAATCAGAAGAAGGAAATGAAGTTAAGGTTTTCTCTTCCAAAAGCAAATGTAAATACTTTACCATATTGTGAATAAAACTACCAGAGGGGGGAAAGCTTTAGCCACAAAGCCCTGAAATGTCTGAGGGGCAGCTTAGGCTTGGGACCTAGGACCAAAGAGCCTAACTCCACTCTACTTAGGAACAGAAGTTTTGAACTATCCCTTATAGAACTACATTTGCCACATTCATTCTTCTGGAATGATACCTTATCACAGTAATAGATCAAGGTTTGGGGGATCCCTTGGACAAGATGCCTCAATGTCCCCTTTCACCCTTTCCTCACTCTTAGTTTCATTACTTATATATTTGTCACCTTGGGCTCCTTCAGGAGGAACGATGGGATCTAAATCGAAACAACAACAACAACAAGGTGCTTCATAATGAAATTGCCTCCTCTTTTAATAAATGACTTTTGGCTGTTTTTAAGGTATACAATCAATCTGTGTTTAAGTACAGTGGTACCTCGGGTTACATACACTTCAGGTTACAGACTCCACTAACCCAGAAAAAGTACCTTGGGTTAAGAACTTTGCTTCAGGATGAGAACAGAAATCATGCTCTGGTGGTGCAGAAGCAGGAGGCCCCATTAGCTAAAGTGGTGCTTCAGGTTAAGAACAGTTTCAGGTTAAGAACGGACCTCTGGAACGAATTAAGTACTTAAGCCAAGGTACCACTGTACAATCATTCCAAGGACTGCTATTTGCGAAAGGGGGTCAATTATGGTCAGTCACATATTATCCATTTCACACCCTTTCTTGAAATATGAATGATTCATACATTAAAATGTCAGTGGCTTCCCATGTGATCTAGCAAGAGACCATAAATGGTGCTTAATTTAAGGACCTTTCCGAGACAAGATGCACTGGCAGTTGCTGGAACTTCACTACTTGGGTTAGAAACGTATAAATATCATGAAGCAGGAAGGCTGCATGCAATCATCTAGCTCAACTGCTTCTATAAAACAGACCTATCCACTAACAAATCCCCAGGATCCAGTTTCTTGTGGCACAAGCAGTTAACTGTTTAAATAAGGTGTGTCACACTGGTAAAGGGAGTAACTGTTTTGCATACTGCAAAGTTGAAGTACTCACACGAGCTTAATGCTTCGCCATCACATTATTCAAGTGATCCTGGATTTGTGTCATGGCAAAAGCAGACTTGTGTCAATCTTGCTACTCAAACAACCAACAGTCCCAAAGGGCAATGTCAATATATTATTTTGGAGAACCTCATTAAATGCTTCATTCACTATGGCTTTTCCACAATCCTTTTGCATGCTCTATAGAACAGGGGTCAGCAACCTTTTTCAGCCATGGGCCGGTCCACCATCCATCAGACCATGTTGTAGGCCAGACTATATTTTTTTTGGGGGGGGGGTTAACGAATTCCTATGCCCCACAAATAACCCAGAGATGCATTTTAAATAAAAGGACACATTCTACTCATGTAAAAACATGCTGATTCCCGGCCCGTCAGTGGGCCGGATTGACAAGGCGATTGGGCCGCATCCGGCCCCCGGGCCTTAGGTTGCCTACCCCTGCTATAGAACATAGGAAGCAGCCATATATAACTGGTCAGGCCACTGGTTCATCTGGCTCAGCACTGTCAACACTGACTGGCAGCAGCTCTCAACAGTTTCAGGCAAGTGTGTTTCTGGAGATGCAAGGAAATGAACTTTTGGCATGCAAAGCAGGTGCTTTACCAGCTATGGCCCCCCATGTGTCTACCAGGGTGTCTATCCTAGCCATAGGCCTAGACCATGGAAGGTCACCAGGTCCCATTTTGTAGCTGGCAAAACACAGTGCAACACTAGGGCAGAGGTGTGTGCTCACTCTCATTTAAGAGGAGTACTTCTTGCAAAGACACACTGAAGCAGTAGCAGTAGCAGTAGTGTGGTTTCCCAGCTAGAAATACAGTAGTGGGATATCACTGGCCGAGTCCAAGCAGTACTTAATTTTAAAACATCAACACCACACTGCATTTTTAAAAATACTCCCAAGGGAGGTTGAAATACTGCTGAATTTTAATTTTAATTTTTAAAGAAAGGTACCAGAATGAAGGATACTCTGGGAACCATGAAAACCTGCCCTGGGAGGAACCTCCTCTTGGCAAGATAAATAATTTAAAATGGCAAGCGATAACATTTGATGAACTTGTCCTGTGATGAAGCAGCTAAAATTACTATAATTAACTACCCAGCCAGTCTGCTCTAAAATACAGTGTGACCTAAGCGATTACTTTGTTGCTACCACTCCTTTTTCCTGTTTGTAAACCAACTCAGAGCTTACACACACACACACACACACACACACACACAGACGGAGAACCATGGAAAATGTTATTCATCTGCTTCCCAAAAAGAATCCCATCAAAGTAATTTTACATGAATGGTTTTAGCACTCACTCCACCCTCTTATGAGTCACCCAAGATCTGAATTAACACATATACTATGACACACAAGCGGGACTTGCAGCACGTTGCAAAATGGAACACCCTCGTTCAAGATACCCCATTCTCTTCCCTCTTGCTTTTCCATTTCGAATCATGGGATAGTCAGCCTTCTACAGCCATTGAACATGCTCAGTTCTTGTTGGGGTGTTGGTGGGTCCCATCTCCTTCCCACTTATCTTTTTTTAATGTTAAGAGTGGTGCAGTTGGGTTGGTAGACACGCTGGAGCAGATTTTGAGGTGTGTGCAGGGGAAGAAGAGGAGACAGAAGTCCAATTGCATCTGTGGACCCTACTGGTGCAGCACTGGATAAAACCCTATGACTTTGTTGCACATCAGAATGAAGCACGGCAAATCTCTGACCCAGTATAGCTGTGCAGCAGTATAGATTAGTGCCACACTCAGCATGTTCCTACTGAATGACCCAAGGCCAGATGGGATGCAGCAAAATGGTCCCTCTAACAGGCCAGTCAAGGCTCAGCCAAACATTTTCTAGAGAGAACCACCAGCTTATATTTGAAGAGTTTGGGACCTCATCAAAAGAGGAAGGTGAACCTGCACCCCCTTCTTTCTTATTGTTTGGGAGGGGGAGTCCTATTAAAGTTCTTGAGCCTCTATCAGGCTGCTGGCAGTTTTCCCAGAATGGAAAGAAAATGATGGTCATGACACCCAAAAAAGTGAGGTTCACTCTTTTTTGGTTGCAGCTATTTCTTTCCCTAAAGGCACCTCGGAATGGATCATTCTGGAAAAAAATGAAAATGGTGGCTGCAAGCTTAACAGAGGCTCAGTAAGTTGCATCAAAACACCCCAGGAATTCTCACTTGCAAAAATATTCAAAATGTCTGCCTTTTACAGGCTGAGAACAGGGCTCTGAAATGCAGGGGCCCTTTGGGACCAGCTCCAAACAGTGCTTCTTTTATTTGCCAAGTTTGTACAATGCAGTGACTGCAGGATGTAAGGGAAATAACAATAAAGGGAAGGCCTTTATTCTCCATGCACGCACAACTGAATGGGCTGCAGATCTACATTTCCATGCTGGAACTGCACCCTCAAAGTACACTTCTACTTGCATGTATTTTTAGGGTGCTTTTTCAAAAACACTTGGGGGAAAGGACAAGTAGAGAGTCTTACCTGAGCATCTTTCTCGACCAGCGCCTCATTCACTTGGCCATCAGGGTCTCTATTGGCCTAAATAGGATAAAGGGGGGGGGGACAGAATGGGTTCATGAATATAATGAAAGAGATGAATATACTTAGGTATAAAAATTCTGCACTGTTGAAAAAGGTTTTGATATGGCAAAGAGAAACACAAGAAGCTGCTGTATACTAAGTCAGACCGATGGTTCGATCTAGCTCAGCATTGTCTAAACTGACTGGTAGCAGCTCTCCAGAGTTTTGGACAGGAAGTTTCTCCAAGTTCTACCTGGAGATGGCGGGAATTGAACCTGGGACCTTATGCGTGTAAGACAGATGCTCTACCGTTGAGCTATGGTCCTTCCCAAAGAGTTTTTTGTAGCCACCTCAGCCTTCATGGGTAGGCACTGTGCATGGGCTACACACGCCCTATGTGATTCACTGTCTCCAGTATGCAGATAGACAGAGCCAAGCTGTGCATGGGCACCATGTTGCATTTGAGCTATGGATCATAAACAAACAGGCCAAGACCAAAGGGAAAATCTGTTGGAAAGTACCCTTACTGTCAATGTTGTTGAGAGGATGGCACATTTGGACAAGAGATGCCCATCCTGCAATAGTAACCTTTTCTACAGTACTACTAAAACTGGCATAGGGGTTCCAAGGAGCAGGTACAAAGGAGGAAAGGAAGAGGGAAAGTCACTTAAAAAAAAAAAAGGTAAGTGGAAAGGGTGAAGATGGTCTAGGAAATTGGGACAGGACCTCAGAACCTACAACATTCGTGCTCTTTGATTCATGTTTTCCTTCCACCCAGTGTTCTATGGGACACAGGCTATTAGGGGGAAATGTCTGAACTATACCCTTAAAGAAGCAAGGACCCACGTATAAACAGGCTTCGGGGAGATGAATCCCACCCCCCACAAAACATATACTGGAGCCATAATGCAGAGATTCCACTTTAAACAAAGCAACCCTTGCCTTGAATTTCCTGCTTAAGCCATCTACTGTAGATGCTTACCTGAAGAAGAACTACCAGCATCCTCTGATAGAAACCAGAAGTGTCTGAAGTTACATGATCTTCTAAGTCAGCTTCATATTCTGCAAAAAAAGGGAACACACCCATCACTGTACAAAATGTGAGCTACTCTATGTTGATGTCATATATATGTATATAAAACAACTAGAATGGCAATTCTCCCAAGTATGTTTTTTATGAATGAAAACATATATTACATACATTACGTTCCTCACAAAAATGTGTGTATCTGCACTAAATTGCACCAGGGCCTTCTTTTTTAAAGAAGTTGCACTGATGTGGAAATGTAGTGAACTGAAGACTGGAAAAATGAGAAACTTAAACCGACATTGACACAGTCGCCCGACACATGGGTCACTTTCATGCATTCAGCTATTCATGCACAACTGTCCCTTTACAGACAACCACACTGAACAAGTGGATGTGGCAGGGGCAAGGCCATTGGTGCTCCTTCCTCTTCATGCAAGAGATTTATGTGAAGGTAAGGTGTGGAGTGGGCTTCTGATATTCTTCTACCCTCCCCTCCATGCAAACAGTTTCCCACCCCTGAGATCAGACATGCTCATTGATACTACAAGTCACACAGCTACCCAAAGCTAACCATCTGCAGATTCCTCCTCTATAGTAGAGCTACCAGAGAGCCTATCTGAAAAGAGAAACTGCAGCACAAAAATAACAGTGTGAATTGGTTGCCTCACTCTATTATGCTTTGTGATATTTTCCTCCCCCTTAAAAAAGCAATCCCATCCAATTCACTGTATTGACTGTAACTTATAAACAATGCTGATTTCTCAAGCGAAAGGGTGGCCTTAATAGCACTTTGAACCAGGAAATAAATACTTTATCTACAATCAATGGTTCAGAATAAGCCTTTTCAAATCACTAAGTGGTACCGAATTCCCTCTTTCACATGTTGTTAGAATCCTGTTCGTTGACTGAATTAAATTCTAAAGAAAATGTCAAAGGAAGAAATTCAATTATGTAGTGCAAAGCACAAGAACGTGCACCCAAAACAAGGCATTTGAAGCTTTTACAAGCCTTATCTCTCCAAGTACTGAAGTTGCATTCTGTATATTTTCCACTTTCCTTATTCTATTATTTCATGCACAGACAAAAGCTCCTGCAAGTACGATAGCATTTCAAAACACAGAAAAAGCACTGCTTTTACCTTCCTGATAAACTTGTTTTATATTCCGGATTTCAGCTGGTGTTCTGGATGCAAGAATTTCAGTAAGGACTTTTTCATCAGTTCCTGCCCCCTGTAATTAATGGATTTGGTTGATGAAATAATGTAAGTTATTTTTGTTCAATATACACCTCTATCTTAATCTCATGAGAATGTTCATTTTCTACAGAATTTTCTTTTTTAAAAAAACCACACCACACCTCAAACGTTTAATTACTTAAAATGCATTTGAAAGAAATTCATAATGCTCAAGACTACAAAGTTCTGCTTCCTGAATGCCACGTCAATAAGGGTACATGAAGACCCAGAAATAGAATTTGCACTGACTCACACAGGAAACGTGGCAGAGTTCAGAGCTGAAATAAGGATTCCTACAACACGGTCCTTTTAATAAAACTAAAAGAAAATCCTAATGGGCCTGCCAAGTGGATGGTTTTCGCCTCACCAAAGAACAGAATGACCACCATCTCTTATCAGTAGTACTGCCAGATGACAGATGTCTAGCTGTGGAACGGAGACAATGAGGTCATGGTATTTCTCTGCATGTGTACAGAAAAGTGTGTGCTTGAATCTGCCTCCTATTTCCTCCAATACAACCGTTCTCCACCAGCAAAGTTTATAACAGAAGCAAAGAAGAGGCACTAAGAGCCATTAGTGGTTACTTTTATAACAGCTCTTGTTGCCCAATAAATACAAAGAGCAAATAAGCATGCCTGCTAATGGGATCAAGATTGCTTTTTAAAAGTTTCATTATAAATGAATGTATTTATTAAGCATTCAAGACAGAAATGATCCACTTTGGGGGGTTAAACCAAGAGAGGAGAACGCCCAGCCCCCAGATCAGATGTGGCTTGCAGCCAGATTTCCTCCAGCCCTCAGGTCCCCTTCTGATCACCAGTTGTTACAAACTTTTATTATTATTATTATTATTATTATTATTATTATTATTATTATTATTTTAAAAATGGAAGTCTATGAAGAAAACAGAAGTTCATAACTCCATTCTAATTCTTAACAAAAATGAAATATATGCCTCGTTTCCTGAGAAAATAGGTGGGTGGAGAGGAGTTTCCTGAGACCACGTTATTTCACTGCAATTCCTGTCTGCACTTGGGGGGGGCAGCAAGCTGGAGTCTGAATCAGGAGAAGGGGGCAGTGGTCAATGGGAATCTGTACCAGCCAGGAGGCAAGAGGCAGAGGCAGGAAAAGCTTCAGAGCTGGAGAGTGGAGCATAGGATGGGTAGGAAGATAAGGCAGAAGAGGCAGGTCAGGCAAGTGAAAAGCCAGGTGCTTTCTCTCCTGGTCATGCATCACTTGTGAGGATGATTGGGGAGGCAGGAGAGGATATATTATTTAATAATATCCTTCCAAACTTGCGCTAGCAAGTTCCATATTCTAGCAGAGTTCCAAACATCCCCCTTTTCAGATTACGCAGCGATCAGCTTGCTCCTGACTCATCTGAGTCTTACTATTAAAGATTCCTTCCTGGTAAAATCCCTTGCCTTTCCCTCTTAAAAGAATAAACAAAAGAATCTGATTAACGTTATTATAAAAATAGTTTACTCACAGATTCATTCCGGTTCCCAGACATATCCCTGAAGGTAGGCTTAGGTTACAGTACAGTGGTACTTCTGGATGTGAATGGGATCCGTTCCGGAGCCCCGTTTGCATCCTGAGTAGAATGCAACCCACGACTGCACATCTGCGCATGCATGACGTCATTTTGAGCGCCTGCGCATGCACGAGTGGCGAAACCCAGAAGTAATGCGTTCCGTAACTTGAAAATGCTCAACCTGAAGCATATTTAACCCAAGGTATGACTGTACTTAACAACTAGAACTATTCCATAAAGAAGTTAGTCCCAAGTGACTGCGGCTAAGCCGTCCTTTCTCCAAACACATAGCAACATCCAAAATGGAGAACACACACACTGATCATAACATGGAGGCCGTGTGCTCCTCCATGCTAGTACAACAGACCACACCCTCTTCAAGTCACATGTCCACTGTAGGAATGTTGTACTTGACTGAGGTTTTACATCCCACACCACTGTCCCCCAGAACCAGGAGAATAGAAAAAGGAGGAATGGAGGAAGCTTCCACGCAGACGCAGTCTCTGGCTACATGCATGAAACCCATCAGGGGAAGGTACATAAACCGGTGGAACAGAGCTGGTCCCCTGTTGCTGCAACTGCTCCATAGAACACGGACCAGGGAATAGCTGCCTAGCTGTTAGATTGGTATTGCGTAGATATCCAGAGCTGTAGAAGTGACTGTGTGTGTTATCTTTGACAATAAATATTTAACTATCAGCCGTGTGCATTCCTTTGGCTTGGAAGTGACCTTGACAGTGCCCAGGACTCTAAATAGTTCTAGAGTTGCATTGCTAATGCAATTATTTAATTGCTACTTTGTATAGATGTATCTTTCTTCTAATATCTATGGTCACATTACAACTCTACAAGATAATACTTTGAAAGCCAATATTTTAAACTACCTTATCACTACAAGCCCAGATTTGCTCTGCAAACATCTGGCTGAATTTATGGATGATAAACCATTTTGATTCACTTCACTCCCCTCTTTTCAGAGCTTACTACTCAGCATGCATTTGCAACACTTGTGAACAAAGTAATTCTTTATTCTGAACACATAGGGATGCTTCAAAATCAAGGGCCAATTCATGCCATCTGTTTGATGAGTTAGATGTCAGTTGCACTAATTTGTGCAGAAGTTGCCATGTAGCAAAGAGGTCATGTATTTGCTTTCCACCACTGTCAGTATAAAATCTGTATTTTATTTTTATTTTTATTTACTTTCTATATTTTGGGAGTGCCAAACAACGTAAAGTTGTTTGAATTGGGGCAAGAAATAGACTGCAAGCCATTCCAGTGGCAAAGATGCTCCCCTATTTTTATCCTGTAGCATTCATAGGGCTACTACTCAACTTTCAGTGGCAGACGGGCAGCAAGGATACTTATCGCTAAGAATTGGAAAACTCAAGATCTACCCACACTGGAAGAGTGGCAGATGCAGCTGATGGACTATATGCAACTGGCCAAGATGACTAGCAGGATCCAAGACCTGGGAGAAGAGAGGGTTGAGGAGGACTGGGGGAAATTTAAGACTTATTTACAGAAATACTGTAATTTGGTTGAATGCTAAGAAGGATGCTAGATCATAAATAACTGCCTACCATTGAATTAGATTTGATCTTGATGATAAGTGAGAAATAAGGAAAATATAATTTTTTTTTGGAGAATTGTAGACTTTATCTAAATGAGCGGAGATAAATATTGTAAACAAGTGGGTAATTTGCTTGGAAAAAATTTTCTGCAATGATGGAAGTGGGAGCGGGAGATGTGAGGGAGTCCAAAGAAGAGACGAAACTATGTTATGATATAAGTAATTTTTATTTATGCATTTGTATTCAAAAATCTTAATAAATATGAAATTAAAAAAAAAAAAAACTTTCAGTGGCAGACCAAAGTCTGAAAATCTAGGGCATTTGCAATGGAAGAAACAGTGGGGGGGGGGAAGGTGCTTAATCCTTTCCCTGCTTTTGTCCCCTGGAACCTTCTCCCACCGGATGCTTTTTAATAATTTAGAAAACCATTTCACTTTTGTCCAAATGTGGGACTGAAAGAGTGGCTTGCACCCACTATATAAAACACTAAAATGAAATACAAAGTGCACCAAAACAAACAAAAAACTCAACAGCAACTGGAGCAGGGAGGGAAGAAATCAATGCTCAGTGAACATCATAATAAATAAACTCAATCAGCACTGTCTTCAACTGCTATCTGAACACACAGAAAAAGGCCTTGCCAAGTCCTTGTAGAAAGTGAAACTCAAAGGGTGGGCCCAGTACTAAGGCCTGGCCATGGGTCCTTACTTCCACAGACAGTAGAGAAAAGTGTAACAAGGCCTCTTCTGCAACATGCAGACAGGGTCATGAGTGAAATGACCCTTTGGAAATCTAAGTAAACCACTGCTTTTCAGCCAGCCAGGCTCCGAACGTGTGCTTGTCCCCATTTATAGGTGTCCTGCAGAGGTGTGGAGTCCCAGTGTGGGTTCTAGTACCCAAAAGGTCATTCCAGCCTCTGAGGCAGGAGGGTGAAAAATCAGAAGAGTTGTAAGGTGGGTGGTCATGGAGAATTATCAATGGCTGCTTTCATCAGCCATTAAAAACAAAACAACAAACCTCCCACAAAGGTCTACACATTCTACATAATATAACCAAGCTGGCTTGAGCAACAAGTTTTTAATCATTAACCATTCCATCCCTGTTCCCCCTTCTGTCAGCTTAATGATTATTATTTTTATCTCTTAAAATTAATATGAGATCATGGGCCTTTCATTTACTCAGCCACCCCAGTATGTCAACTTTCCAGTTGCCTTCCCCCCTCAAATTCCTAGATGGGAAAGCAAAATCAATATTTGTCTAGAATACTCTGCTCAGAGTAGATAAGCAACTGGAAACAGTTTATATAGTTGAATAACTGTACAAGTAACTGCATCTTTGAGGGCTTGTCCTTGCTAAACATTATTGGATCTAACCAGACATTTGTACATAATATCTACAGATTATTTTGTTTCTCAGCCTATGCCCTGTGCTGAAATTGGAAAGGTGCTTACAAAAGGTGCTGAGAGAAATTGCCAAATGTGAGCAGTTTTACAGAACGGTTATCCGTGTTACATAGAAAGGGCAACAGAAATGACAAGGGGCCTGCCTTATGAGAAAAACCTCCAACTAGGGTTTTTTTAGAGTAGAAAGGGAGACAGCAAAGGAGGAGACATGATAAGAGGCGTACAGGATTATGCATGGTGTGAAGAAAGTGAGGAAGTTTTATTCCCTCTCAGTGACGCCATCTAATGAAATTGATGAGAAGGTAATTCAGGGCATACAACAGGTAATTACGGAATTTGCCATTGTAAGATATAGCGGTGGCCAGTTGCTATTAGGAACCTGGTTGGCTACTTTGTGAATGAAAATGCAGTGTTTATCAGGCAGAGCTCTTGTGAATTTTCCTTGATAGTTCCCCCATCCCTGAGAGTAGCATTGCATATAATATATTTAATCACAAACTAGAACCTTTAATGACCATTAAAAGCTTCCACTGGAAGCAGAACAATGGGATTCACTCATAAATTTTACATAGAGGGCCACTTTAAAAGGAAAGACACCTTGTGATTGTGAAATTCGAGCATTCAGCATGCATGGCTTTTTTGCACACACTCTTATGGACCAGACATTGTTTGCACTTCTTCCACAGGACAAAAGACCATTGAAAACTCAAGTGGTTGAGATGTTTCTGGAATTACTCAGGTGGATCAGAAAATAAATGAGATCATTAAAATGAAAGCAATCACCATAAATAATCAAGCAGAACGATCATCATCATAATGATAGGAAGACATAATGATAGGAGATACATTCCTAAAGTAAAAGAAAAAAGTCATCAATATTTTCATTTTGTGCCACTCATTTTACCTTAATGGCATGCTTCAGTGCATGGGCGTCAAAAAGCCGCGCAGGTCTCATCAGAGCAACCATCAGTCTCTCAAATTTGCCTGTAAGCTCCGATTTTAAGTCATCAACCAGGTCCTAATTGACAGAATGAAGAATGCCTAATTAATAAGAAATGCCTGACTAATGAGAAATGCAGTTTAAAATTAACCCATCAGCCATAAAAACTGGAACATCACTAGGATGAATGAAAAGTTTGTGAAGGGTGTATACCGTATTTTTCCATGTATATGACGACCCCTATTTTGGGGGACTCAAAATTAAGAAAATGGGGGGAGATTGCCCCCATATATAAGACTATCCCCCCCCTTTTAAACATTGTTTTTAGTTTTAAAAAAACCTAGTCTTGTACACAGAAAAGTATGGTATTTATTTGGGGTTGGATGCATGGAGTAATAGAAAATTTGCAACCAGTAGACCTGAAGTATTATTCATCACTAAATCCATATTATACAGACAAGTGCACACAAATCAACTCCCAATCCAGAGTAGCCTCCTTACCCTGCCAAACAACGTTTTAAATTCCACCGCAATTTCCTGGCGTTGCTTATTGCTTCTGCTCGTTAGAATCTTCACAATCGGCTCTTCATCCGTTCCTTAAATTATGCAAATTAAAAACAGAGTGATTGATTGCAATGATGAACATAAATATTTTGCAGATGAATATGTCAAGCATTGAAAATAGGCTACAGTACACATGAATATTCACTTTCTAGAAATCCTGTGTTGCCGGAAGAAAGTTATCTAAACATCTCTCTACTTCACTATATAATCTCCAATCCAAACATATTTTAACATGCATTATTGGTATGGCATGGCTATACCAGATTTCTGCCCATGAAAGTGCCTGGTCTATGAGGGAGATTTCCATGAACTCCAATTACCTTTTTCAAGCACTGCTTGCAACTAATTAGTTCTCCAACCTCCTGCTTCAACGCCATTAAAAAAAAAAGGGAAAATTGCCTCTCCCAAGATAACCCCAGCTAATCAAGAACCACTATGTGTTAGGCAACCAATTAGATTTAGTGATACAACAACATTGCATCCAAGTGGAAGCAGGAAGTATCACTCTAATTCTGATTAGGCTTCCCAATGATGCCAAATAGCCAATCAAATTTGTCTATGCTTTGACATCATGAAGCCAAATCAGTGTTTCCAGCTCACACTTTAATCAATCAGTGATGCCCTTATTTCAGAAAAACGATAATTAACATTTCCTGAGAAATGTAACTATTTTAGAACAGGACTTCCACTGTTCAGGAGAAAAAATGGATAAATAGTTACTTTTACTGGAACACATTGTTAATGATTGCTTTTCTAAGTATGTCATATGCTGCTTATGCAAACATCAGTGAATGACTGCTATGTCAAGGGATGAAGCAGGAATCCGAACACGTTGATTAACTGATAATGGTCCACCTAGTCTGTAAAACAATTAATGCCTTACCCAAGCCTTTCATTGCCTTTCGAAGGACCTCAGCATCAGCTCTGGCATCAAAGCCAGGGAAATCCTTCACGGTGCCTTTTGTATACTAGAAAGAAACACAACATTACATTAAGGCATTGCAGTTTTGGCAATATTACGATAATTCCAAAAGCAGGGGGGGAATCCTCAATCATCGAATGATTATTAATTAATCATTAATCATTAACACAATATCTAAAAGACATGAACCATAAGAATCCAACAAGTTTGACTCAATGTTATGATGCATAAACACATTTGAAAAATAAAATATTTAAAATACAAAACCTTCCAACACAAAAATAAAATAAAATCCTCCAGTCAGATAATTAAGGGCTGGACAAAAAGCTAGTTAGTTGCACTTCCCAAACATCTAACGCAAGTCCCTTGAGAAGGCATCCAAATATAGAAGGCAAAATAAAATGTTGTGTGTGGGTTTTTTAAACAAACAAAGTTTCATGAAAGCTCATCATTTCCTTGAAGAGAATTCATATGCCCCTAAATTCAGGGGTAGCCAACATGGTGCCCTCCACAGATGTTGTTGGACTCAAACTCCCATCAGTCCCAGTCCCAATGGCCAAAAGTCTAGGATTATAGGTGTTCTAGTCTATCAATATCTGGAGGACATCAAGATGGCTACTAGGTGTTCCAGTCTTCATAAACCAGACTCCTTATACAACCCTTCCCTTTAGGGACTGGGCAACTGTTCTTGGGAAAGTTTGTGCTTCAGAATCACAATGGTTGAGCCTTCCTGTTGTAGCTTAATCAATTATTGGTGTTTGGGCAAATGGGTACACAGCTTTTTGAATTTATTTACAAGATGAAATCCAGTTCATCACCTCCTGACCGAAATCTGCAGATTCTGTGCATGGATTTGCAATGTGCACCAGTAGTACACACCTGAGAAGAGAAGACTCAGTGGTCACATGATGTTGGGACACCAGAACACATGTCAATTCCATTCAAAATAATGTGAATGGGTTCCTTACTGATCTCTTGTCAGAACTGACAATAAAGATAAATGGACAACTTTAGAAGTTTCGAGGATAATCCAGACCACCACCTCATGAAATTCCTTTAAGATGCAGAGTAAACAGAAGGGGAAACAAGGATTTGTGGTACGCCAATGTGTTTGCTTGCAAATGGTCACCACATGAAGAACTCCCTCATGCCTTCACAACCTCAGATACTCACCTGAATCTATCCTAGATGTCACCCTGTGGTAATAAAACAGTTGTGTGAAGGGCCATTTCATTTTTCATCTGTTCCTTTCCTCCAAATAACCCTCAGTTTTACAATCTACGCTACTGATATTGTAACGGTATGTGCAAGTTTCACAATATGGCAGTAAGTATCTTCTTATTCTTACTTGTTGGGTTATATTAAGCTAGCATTGTTCTCTGACTCCAGCAAGGAAACTCAACTCTTTATTCACCAGTTTCAATTAATCTGCTCTATTGTTAGAAAACTGGCAAAAGGGATCTAGCTCAGAGGGCAACCATAAGTCAAAGGCAAAGACAGAGGACAAAACAGAATTGGCATCTGAACAGCAGCTGTAATTTATCTGGCAGCAGCTGTGTGTGTTATTCTAAGCCAAAGTGGAATGATTATATCCCAGTAGGATAGCTGCCATGCTACACTACATTAAAAAAAGAATCTAGGCAAAGTAAATGCAACAGGCAACACAACAACATGTCAGACATAACACATTTTATTCAATTTATTCTGGACTAGAAAAGACCCCAAAAGACTAGTACACACTATTTTTCTGCCCCTGAATTCAGAATGATTATCTCCACACCAATTGGTATACCTCTGCCTAAACTTATAATCAATACAAATAAATACTATTGTACAGACTTCTATGTTTCTGCTCATTGTGGCAAGGGTGCCAGTGTCCTCTAGCAAATGACTAGGCCCACCACCACCATCTTTGAAGTGGAAGATTTAAGACAGGATTGTTCCAGCAGTTGTGTGATGATTCTGCTCCCTCCCAGCTCCAAGGCTGGAAGGCCAAGGGTTGTTTGACTGCTTGAGGGGAGCTGTCCAGCACCCCTGCCTTCCAACTGTTCTAACAACCCCTTTCCCTACAGGAAAGACAAGCAGAGCCCTTCTTAGACACCTGGGAGCAAGGCACCAAAGCATCTTCCTTACAAAGGGCCAAGCTTACAAGCTCCTTGCCTGCCTGTCCAAAACAACTGGCTAATAAGGCATTTCCTTAGCAGAGAGGAAATTCGTGACCTCCATTATTCATATCAAGGCCAATAACTGCAGGCTCCTGTTATTATTATTACAAACTGCTTGCAAATGATTCTTAGCTTTAAAATATGAATCAATAAATAAAATTTGGGTTTAAAGGAGTGTTTGGATAAGAAGACTGCTGCATGTTTACTGTCTATTGAAATCAGTTTAGAATAACCTTTTGATTAGATTATGAACTGGTGTGGAGGAATGTTTTTAAAAAATAATCTGAAAGTGTCTCAAGACTAGGAGATCAGCAAGGATTATTTTTTCATCTTGGCATTAAATACATATGAGGGGGAAGGATACTGCAACCAAATTAAAGAGGTATAGTACCTGCTTTTTTCCAGTATGGTTGAATTAATTCCCCAGTTCAGCTAAGTTTTCTGGGGCTGTCTGTTGTTTGTGTTAGGGTTACAACATTTACACTACAATTAGAGAACATGCTGAGCATTCAGTGTGAGAGGCTGTTTGCAATGCTGTGTGCAGTTAGGAAGAAAGAGTTACACAGAGTTGGCATGAGTGTTCATTTCCAGATCTTATCATAACATGTGTGGGCAAATTCCAGCAGAATGCTTATGATGGAGAGAAATACCACAGAAGGGTTGGGGAGGAGCATGCAATACACTGAAGACTCAATCCTGCATGCAGAGTTTTGCAACGAGCTTCCGTTCACACACAAGCAATCCTAGTTAAACAGCTCAGATGATTGGAAGCCCTCCTCTTGCAAGTATATGCATGTTTAACCACTGTAATGCTAGCATCCCAACTAAAGACAGTGACATTCATTGTGAAGGTAACTTACTAGGATTTTGCTGCAGCAGAACCCAGGCGGAAAACTACCAGCCTGCCCATTAATTCATTAGCCAGGACAGCTGCCAGTATTGAACTCTGTAAACAACGCTATCTGGGTGGTGGTGGGGAGGCTACAGTCTGCAAACATAAGTGTGCTCTGAAAACAGGAGAGTTAGCAGAAGGTGAATGCGAGAGAAGACAAGCTAAGCAGTGATGTAAGGGGAGAGAAAGATCATCCAAGATATGTTTGAACAGCTTCCCAAGGCCTGTGGGCTGCTTTAGTTTAAAAACAATAGGAGTTATGGAAACCTGCCAGTTTGAGTGGAAGTTCAACAGAGGAAAGACTGTTTAACTCTTCCCTCTCCTGCCATTTTCCCACAAAAAATATCCTTTATAAATGAGAAAACTTTGTAATTCTCTCCCACTCCGTGGGGAGAAAAATCAACAGAGGGATTTTGAGTAGACAGCAACAGGATGGGAAAGGGTTAAGTAATCTCTCCTTCCACCACTCCTTCATACCAGATTGCAGCTACTTCTCCTTTTTGAAAAACATTGCAAGGCTGTCTATTGCATAACTATCCACTTTTGGTCCTTAGCTACACCATCGATTCCTAAGCACTTACTTTTAAGAACATCACCCTTGCCTATTCATTTGTTTGCTACACCAGTATTAAAATCCAATCCATGTTCTCCTTTGATAATTGATCCAAGAGAGCAAATATATTCTTCTTGGGTCCCTCCAAACCAGCAACTTATTGCGGAATCGCACCATCTGTTTTCAGATAGCGGAAAAGAGACAACATGACTCACACTGGATTCGAAGGCCTTTCTTCTTCACTGTTCCTTTTTGCAATCCTATGCTTGCACCTCATAGCAAAGCTCCATGCTTTTGTGAAACTGACTTGAAAAGAGGTCTCTTCCTGGCTCTCTTCCATTAGAACACTTGTGGGTGGGTGAGCGGCCAATTTATTTTGGCCAATTTGTGCCATTGCACCTGCATCCCCGACCCATTTATTATTGCTAATTTTATTGGCAGAAGCTAGCACTGAGTATTTAAAAGTCTGTATTAATGTGTCCCATACCATTCTTCTTCTCCCTCCCTCCCCCCCCCTTCCCACAGCCAACTAAATGCTTCAAAAACCTTAAAAATGCTGCAGGACGAGAAATAGAAGCAGGGTGGGAAATGACCAAGCATGGCCTGGACAGCAACAAACCTATAATGTTTCAAGTCTGCCCTGCTCTGAAAAATCGTTTTATGTATATATAAGTAAAATATATAAGAACTGACCCCTGGACAGTTCAGTCCAATTAAAGGCAACTATGAGGTTGTGGCACTCATCTCGCTTTTAGGCCGAGGGAGTTGGTGTTTGTCCACAGACAGCTTTCCGGGTTATGTGGCCAGCATGACTAAACTGCTTCTGGTGCAACAGAACACTGTGACAGAAACCAGAGCACATGGAAACGCCATTTACCTTCCCGCTGCAGTGGTACCTATTTATATACTAGCACTGGTGTGCTTTCAAACTGCTAGGTTGGCAGGAGCTGGGACTGAGCAACAGGAGCTCACTCCGTCGCAGGGATTCGAACCGCTGACCTTCTGACTGGCAAGCCCAAGAGACTCAGTGGTTTAGACCACAGTGCCACCCACGCTAACAGGAAAACACTTCTGAGTGTGCTCACAATATGAATGAGCCTGCTTTGTGTCTCCAGGGATGTGTGCTCTAGGGGCCAATTCCTATAGGATACATACATAGAAGTGCAACATACATGCAGATCATGTCTGTTATGAAAGGTAGATGAATGAATCAATCATTTTTCTTTTTATAAAGGAGTATGAGCACTAACAAGAAAAAAACCAAACCCTTGCCTATGGTTTTTAAAGAGCTAAATTAATAGATGTGCCCCCTTTCCAGCTGATGCAATATGCATATATTTTACAACATACTTTCCCTGAATATAAATAGATTCATAACCAACCATGGATGTGTGGCAAGGGCTGTTCAGATTTTAAGCCATTTGAGTGACCCTTTTTTTTCAAATGTGCGTTCTTGAGTAGGAAGACACTCTGTACATGAGTAGAGGCCCTTCGTACATAATTATTTTAAAAAACCCAGAAAAAGTAGCAATGTTGGTTTAAGGACTGCCCAATTAAACATACCTAAAAACAGTACACACATCTTTTATACTGCATATTCTCCAAACGTACACACATTGCAATCAACTCAATTAATGTCCTGGGCTCCCTTTCCTAGTATCTTGGGACAACATCCGAACATGTAACAGTTGTGCACTGCTACTATAGAAACAGCTTTGTTAGAAAAGCTAAACTACTCCAATTCCAAAGGACGCGGGTAATCATTGCAGCAAGGCGGTTATTCTAGACATTAGGTGACGGTACAGTGATATAACATTACAACTGTTAGTCAACCCAGGCTTCAGCAGAGCAAGACTAGGCAAATACTAAGTGCCAGTAGCTTCTGTAATCTACTCTTTAGCATGCCCTACCATAAGACTGAAAAATTATCTTACTTCACTTGTAGTTAGCTCCCGCTTGTTCATTCCTCATAAGCCAGATTTGCCCATGCTGCTTTGAATGTTATCACAGTGCCAGACTAGATATGATGTGGAAGGTATCTGAACCGACTTATTTCCCAGGCTTCAAGAATCAGAGTAACTGCAGACAAAACTAGCTGTTCTGAGCCCCTTATTATTTACTTCATTTACATCATGCATCATCCCATTAAATAATCAAGCTGTTTCTCTGTCTCATCTATTTTCTCAATGATCAAACTGTGAGCTTCATGGAATTCAGAAAATGGAATGTTTGTATGAGCTGAGCCGGGTACTTCACACTATTTTGCCTCTTACTCCCTCTTCAGAAGTTATCACACACACACATTATAATGAATGCATGGAGAGGCCCACAAATGCTGTTCCTGGCTCCAATATCTCCAACTCATACCTTCCTGTGTTGAGTAAAAGATCTCAAGAGAGAACCTACGCATATCTGGCAGAAAATGCTTAGGCTCCCCATGAAATTCAGGAAGCACAGACAGTTGGGGTTCCCTGGTCATGTGAAAAAGCCTATGCACCCAACATATGAAGGTCTGGGAACAGAGCAAGGATGCTCAATGTGTATGAAGCCCAGCTTCCTTCTGGATTGTATCCCCATGTCAATGTATTTTTCTCAGATGTTTTGTTCAGACTGCAGACACACAGTGTTGATTCTCATGTTTATGAATGGCAACCAACTTCTGGTTAAACCAGTGTTTCCAAACTGAGGGCCATATGACCCCCCTGCCCCCCCCCCAGGATATTCAAAGTGAAAATGTATAAATGGGGGGGGGCACAGCACAAGGCTAGGGGCCACAGAGGGAAGTGAGAAATGGTGAAAATAATTTTATTTTATTTTTTAATCCTGATTGGCTGGCTATCCCGCTTGGCCAATCACAAGCAGGTAAGAGGGTGGGCCCACCAGGGCCTAATGCTCCTTTTTGCCATGTGCGTTTTCTTGGAGCAGTCCTGGTTTGTTTTCAGTGGGAGAGGGCGATAGCTGAGGCTCCCGTTTTGACCACTAGAGCCTGTGATCCAGAACCCCCAGGTGTCGTCCCCCCCCCCCAGGTGCAGTGGTGGGGTGGCAATGAGTCAATGAGTAGGGCTGGGCGAGCCGGAACTGCTTGTTGCTGCTGCCAGTGCTGGGCCCGGTGGTAGCCTGGGCCTGACTCTGCAAGGTGCAGGGTTCAATCCACCCCAGCACCTAGTGGATCAGGACCTTCGGGTGTTGCAGAGGGGTGCAGGGCCTGCCAGCAGCATCAGCCCAGCTTTCTAAGCAGAGGTTGGGTAGCCGTCTGTCATGGATGCCTTAGCTGAGTTTCCTACATTGCAGGGGGTTGCACTAGAAAGATGTCACTTTCAGCTCCATTCTATGGTGTGTGTTTTTTCTGTTTCAACAATATTTCATTATGTTCCCATCATTTTTTTGCAATTGTATTTTGTATAAATTATAAAAATTATAAATAAAACATGTTCTATTTACAAACAAAACATTCAAATAGCTACCTTTCTGCCAGAGGGATGGGGGGCATGGACATAAGCCAGAATTTCTGTTAGGGGGGGCAGACTTTTGTGGGGGGGGAGCAGAACCTCAGATTTGTATTGATTTTTACTTATTGGTGGGGCAGCTGGCCCCCGCCCCCCTTGGCTACGCCCATGAGGGGGGCACAGGAAGGAAACAAGGTAGGGAGGGGGCCACGTAGGAAAAAGGTTGAGAAACACTGGATTAAACACTTTGAGCAAAAGCAGCATATCACATAAATCCTTCAGGACAACATCTTCCAATGGAGTCATTTTGCACAATCCCCTCAAAGTTTCTGAGTGATAGCAAAGCAGCTGGACCCACTAGTGCCAGTGGGAGCTGTGTGACAAACATGGGGACCTGTTCCAACCAGGAATGAGGCTGGGGCAAAAGCTTAAAGGCCTCTCCCACTGTGCCATGCTCCCAATCTATTTATGAAAGAAAATCATTTACCTACAGCCAAGTTGCATTACAACCGCCACATATGGAGTGGCCCATTGTTCCCAAAGATTCCTCTTTTGAGTTTTCCAAGCTTTCTTAAGAGTCAAACTACACCTGATAGGGGAGTTCCTTAACTGGAATACAAACATCTTATGTTACAGACAGCAGCCCCAGTGCGAGGAAGTTTGATTTGCACAGGACCTGTGGAGCCTCTGCACCACACTGATTTGTCAACTCCATGTCATTCCCCAAAGCTGCTATTGCAATACAGAAAAATAAAGTTGCACATTTAAACTACAGTATTAACCTCATAAGTTTCTTCCTCTCTGGTCAATAGCAGCTCAGGGATGGGGCAATTTGGGCTAGCACTATGACACTGGGGCAAATGGCTGTTTTTTTGTAAACTTATAAAATATCTGTAGTCCCATGTGTTTAGTCCTTCAGTTGCCATTCTTGGACACTTCAAAAGTAAAGTCTTGTGATGATACTGAAAAGTCTTCATATACATTCAGGAAAAAATTAACTTTAAGGTTTATAAAGAAAAAAGTCATTCAGAGAGATAGAAAATGAATGTAATGCAAAAGAAGTCTGACCACAAGGAGTAAGTAATAGAAAACAGAGGGAAGAGGAAAGTGGAATTTGGAATCTTTCTCCCTGCCTGGCTTCTTGCTTCTTAACCACTAGAAATAGGCAACGCCCACTCACAGCACAAAACTACAGGGCAGGAAACTTGGCTAAAAGAATGGAAAATGGGGGAAGTCTGACGTGGATTTCACATGATTAGGCTGAACTCACATTGCTACAGATTCTGCTTCTCTATAAAACTCTTGGATAGACTGACTCAGACAGAATTCAGCACTGAGCAGTATGAAAGTTAAGGGCAGAAGTGAAAGTCCCTTTTATCTGGAGGGCAGACTTCCCCACCCACCAGAAAACACTCCTCTTCGGTAAGGCAAGGACTAAGAAAAATGATGGGGAAACAGACTGTCAAGGTCATAGAATTGTAGAATCTCAGAGTTGGAAGGGTCTCAGATGGTCATCTAGTCCAACCCCCTGAAATACAGGAATCTCAGCCAAAGTGTCCGTGACAGATGGCCATCCAACCTCTGTTTAAAAACCTCCCAGGAAAGAGAGTCCACAACCTCTTGTGGGAGTCTGTTCCACTGCTGAACAGCTCTTACTGTCAGAAAGTTTTTCTGAATGTTTAGTTGGGATCTCCGTTCTTGCAACTTGAAGCCACTGGTTCGAGTCCTACCCTCCAGAGCAGGAGAAAACAAGCATGTTCCCTGTTCCATGTGACAGCCCTTCAGATATCTGAAGATGGCCATCATATCATCTCCTCTCAGTCTCCTCTTTTCCAGGCTAATCATACCCAGCTCCTTCAAGCACTCTTCCTAAGGCTTAGTTTCCAGACCCTTGATCATCTTGGTTGCCCTCCTCTGCACATGTCCAAGCTTGTCAACATCCTTCTTAAGTTCTGGTGCCCAGCATTGTATACATTATTCTAAGTGTGGTCTCAGTGGCGTAGTGTGGGTTGTCAGCACCCGGGGCAGGGCAAGTAATCTGCGCCCCCTAACCCGTGGATTTTAGCACTCGAGTGCGAGCGCATCCCCCCCAGATGTTGCGCCCGGTGCCGCCGGCCCCCCCTGCACCCCCCACGCTACGCCACTGTGTGGTCTGACTAAGGCAGAATAGAGTGGTACTACAGGTATTACATCCCATGATCTGGGCACTATACTTCTGTTGATGCAGCCTAGAATAGTATTAGCTTTTTTTGCTGCTGCTGCTGCTGCTGCTGCATCACACTGTGGCCTCATGTTAAGCCTGTGGTCCACCAAGACCCCTAGATCCTTTTCACATGTACTGCCAGGTCCCAACTTCCAAGTAATTAACAGAGGAAGAAAAACTTTATGTCTCTGCCATAGCAGCATCGTTTTAAAGGCAACAGCCACCATGACCGTTCCTTTGCAGAGCTTGCTTTGTGAGTTTTAATGAGACCTTCCCTCGATCTAACCTACCTCACTGGGTTGTAATAAAGAGGGAGGGGAGTTAGAGACCCTGCACACCGCCCTGAGCTCTTCAGAGACAGACTGGGAGAAGGAACCCATACAGATAAATGAGTGCCCTGCAAGATGGCGCCAGGGCTGCTTCCCCGCCCGCCCACTTCGTTAATTTAATAAAACACATTTTAATAAGGAGAAAGAGAAGGAAGCCGGGTATGACTCACCTTTGCCATTGTTTCGGGAATCGATCCGGCGAAGAAGAGACGCTGCAAGAGAAGACGAGCAGAAAGTATCAGGTTGTGCTCTGTGCAGTTGCCAGTAAAGTCTGGAAAGGGCGCAGGAAACGCGGGGGCGCAAAAAGGCGGAGCGGAGGGTTCCCTGCTAGCGCCCAGAAGTTCCGATTTCGTAATCGTCACGTCGGGAGCCAACGCCCAAGCCGGCAAACGTGTCCCCACGTCCCCCCTTCCCCTCAGCAGGCGCACGGAACTATCACAGGCAAAGAATGCCTTCCCTCCTGCAACGATGTTTACGCATTACTTATATACCGCAGGGCTTTATTTTATGTTATTAGAGCACTGCAAGAGCCTTGACTACACTTCTCCATGAAGTGCCATTACCCCTCTCCACTCCACAAATCCTGGCCCTCACGCCCGCGGAACTCACCGAAACTCGGCCGACGGGGAGCAGCGAAGCGCACGGCAGCGATTACGCGCACAGTGTGGAGGCGCCAGGGAAGCGCAGCGGTTCTCGCTGCTTGCCACGCCCGGCGCTCCGATTCTCCCCGGCGGCCAAGCGTCGTGGCTCTTCCTGCCTGTAGCCACACCCCTCCCCTCTCCGGTAATAGCGCTCGTCCAGGGAGAGGCTGGCTTTCCATCCGAGTCCCCGGCGGATGCTTCCTCCCGCCCCGTCTCAAATCCTCGCCAATAGACTGAGGGCGAATTTTGAGGCGTTTCAATAGGCAAGGATGGATGGCAAATAATATGGGCGATTCAAATAAAGTACAGTGAATGTTTAGTATGCAGAAAATTGTCGACGGTCTGTATTCATTGCCACTGCCTAGGCTGCTAACTTGAAACGAAGGGTGGGGTCGCTATGAAATTGAGGATATTTATTTAGTGTTATGAATCAAATTTTACGCGCATGGCAAGGTGATTTATAACAATTATAAAACAGCTAAAAGTGTATTTCAAGTTTTGCATTTCAGAAATGGCCTTTTAAAACTTTATATAAAGGTAAAGGACCCCGACAGTTACGTCCAGTCGCAAACAACTCTGAGGTTGCAGCGCTCATCTCGCTTTAGTGGCCGAGGGACCCGACCTTTGTCCACAGAAAGTTTTCCTTTGAACTGCTAGCTTGGCAGGAGCTGGGACCGAGCAATGAGAGCTCACCCTACTGCCGACCTTCAGATCAGCAAGCCCTAGGCTCAGTGGTTTAGACCACAGCGCCACCAGCGTCCCCTTAAAACTTTATAGTTACTGTATAAAAATAACTGGAGATAGGTCTAAAAACAGT
This sequence comes from Podarcis cretensis, assembly GCF_951804945.1. NCBI lineage: Eukaryota > Metazoa > Chordata > Lepidosauria > Squamata > Lacertidae > Podarcis > Podarcis cretensis. The sequence goes on from NC_137178.1 coordinate 30,051,031, forward strand.
GCAAAACAAACACCTAAGGCAGAGACTGTCATACTGTTATCATAGAACTGTAGAGTATGATGGGGCACTAAGGATCATCTAGTCCAACTGCCTGCAGGAATCACAACTAATATGTCTACAAGATATGGCTGTCCTGTGCAGACTTACTTGCGAGTAAGCACCATTGAACTCAGTGAGACTTGCTTCCACATGTGTATGCCTATGGAGCACAGAACAGAAATTGTTCTTGAAGTAAATCGACAATGCTTTCCAATATAAGTAATTCCAATTGAATTCAAGGATACCTACTGCCAAGTAAGTGTGAATAGGAAAAGTGCAATGTGTGGCTTGGTCCTAAGGCCATAGTTTGGGTATGCACTCTATAGGACTTCATCCTTACTTCCAAGGAAACTTATCTGTGCTATGCATTGAAAGCAGAATTACACCACTTTAAACAGCCCTCAGATATTTAGCCAACACTGTATCCTATCAAAACCAACAAGCAACAGTTACAGCATAAGCTGTGTTCAGGCCTTTATTATGATTATTTATTAAATTTGTATGCCACCCTTCATCCAAAGATCCCAGGGAGAATCACAACAGAAAAATATAAAATGAGAATACAAAATACCGTACATAGCAACAACAAAAAACAGTGACCTCCTTCCCACAAACACATTTTAAAAGCCACAGAAATCAGCTTTGATCTTGCATTCTGACAGCTGGATATGAAAGGGAGCAATGGACACTCATGTGTCGGTTCAATTATTGTATGCTGCTTCATGCATTTCCATGGAAATGTGAAAACAAATATGAATAAAACTGGTACAGTTTCAGAAGAATAAATAAGATGTGAACTGAAATCACACGGATCAGATTGTAGGATTAGGGATCTGCTGTGTGTTAAAACTTTCAAAATGGCTGTTTCCAGTAACATTCCAGAGAGATCAGTCTGGCTGTTTCAAAGCCAAAATCAGCCTGGATATATGCCCAGGTCAGTACATTAAAAAGCCCACAGAAAAAATATTATCTATGGGAAGTCTCTGTGTACTTTAGTCCAAGCTAGCCAAGTTAAATACTTTCTACATCCCCATGACTGAACCGTGTGTTGATTATCTGCATGTGGATCTGTAATTTCAATATGTTTTAGCATTTTAACTTTTGAATGTTTTAAAACATGGTTGTGAATTGTCCTTGGGTTTTCTTGTTTTATCTTTTTGTAAACCGTTTTGAGATTATTATTTTTTAACAAGCAGTATATGCATTTTATGGCATTAATAAATAAAAATGGGTGCATACACAAAAGGTGGTGCTACCAAAATCTACTGGAGAGTAGCAAAATGAAACCGAGTCAGACTCAAGAGAGTATTTATGAGTCAGAGTCATATGGTGGAATCCCCAGAAAGGAGGAGGAAAGTTAAAGAGACAGCAGATAACGTATGAGAAGTACTTGGCTGCTATAATAAGCCTTTGTATTGGAACCAAAACTAGTTGCCTAAAGGGAAGAACTTTGTTCCTAACTAGAATGTGACTTCTGTACTAAGTTGCCATGCATAATATATGGAGCCTTGCGAAACGTGTTCCTGCATTGAATAGCTGATTACCTACTTGGAGAATTCCGTACACAAAAGGAGTTTTACCTTGAAAGCAAATAGCTCTGCATTACTGGCATTCACTCAAGCAGATGTATTTTTTCACCCAAGGACATTTTGCAAGAAAGTGTCACCATCCTAGAAGTTCAAAATATAAATTGGATGTCCATCTTACGGAAACAAACCCATTAGGAAAATTGTACTCAGTATTCAGCACATTTGTACGTACAGTGGTACCTCGGGTTACATACGATTCAGGTTACATACGCTTCAGGTTACAGACTCCGCTAACCCAGAAATATTACCTCAGGTTAAGAACTTTGCTTCAAGATGAGAACAGAAATCGTGCTCTGGCGGCACGGCAGCAGCAGGAGGCCCCATTAGCTAAAGTGGTGCTTCAGGTTAAGAACAGTTTCAGGTTAAGTACAGACCTCCAGAACAAATTAAGTACTTAACCTGAGGTACCACTGTATTGGATTTCTTAAATGCAGCTGAAATTCACAACACAGTGTGTTAGTGTTACAGACTACAGTGGTACCTTGGTTCTTGAACTTAATCCATTCTGGGAGCCCGCTGGAGTCCTGAAACCATTCAAAAACCAAGACACAGCTTCTGATTGGCTGCAGGAACTTCCTGCACTCAATCGGAATCCACAGAAGCCATGTTGAATGTCCGGCTTCCGAAAAATGTTCGCAAACCAGAACACTTACTTCTGGGTTTGCAGCATTCAGGAGCTGATTTGTTCAGGAGCCAAGCTGTTCATGAACCAAGGTACCACTGTATCATGAAGAGGATTTCTTGGGCTAGCCTATGCAATACAACCTGGCCGAACTAAGGCCGCTGAGAAACAGTTCAGGGTCATTGAGGGGCATTGGCAATGCAAGAGAACTGCTCTTATAATAATAACCTCCTTGCCCTGAAGTGTGAACAGGGTTGCCAGGGCAACTGGACGGGATGCCATAGGAAGAGTTTGGGGCCTTTGGCATGAGGCTTCGCATGGCTGAAACAAAGACTGAGATCCATCTTTGGCTGAAAGGAGGTTGGGAGAGATGCCTTGGACTCCAGAGTTGCACTGCCAAGGGGAACAAGCCCATCTTGAGATGACCATACTGTAAGAACAGGACTCCATCCAAACTCAGGTGTAAATATGTGAACAAATCATATTTCTTAAAGCTACAACAACCTCCACCAAGTCTTGATTCTCAAAGGAACCCCATGGAATCCTGCTATCACTCAGCAGAGAGAGAAGAAGAAGAAGAGTTTGGATTTGATACCCCACTTTATCACTACCCTAAGGAGTCTCAATCATTTCACACGCTAGCAAGGTTATGCTTAAAATTCTACAAGGCAGGCTTAAGCAGTATGTGGACCGAGAACTCCCAGAAGTGCAAGCTGGATTTAGAAGAGGCAGAGGAACCAGAGACCAAATTGCAAACATGCGCTGGATTATGGAGAAAGCTAGAGAGTTCCAGAAAGACATCTACTTCTGCTTCATTGACTATGCAAAAGCCTTTGACTGTGTCGACCACAGCAAACTATGGCAAGTTCTTAAAGAAATGGGAGTGCCTGATCACCTCATCTGTCTCCTGAGAAATCTCTATGTGGGACAAGAAGCTACAGTTAGAACTGGATATGGAACAACTGATTGGTTCAAAATTGGGAAAGGAGTACGGCAAGGCAGTATATTGTCTCCCTGCTTATTTAACTTCATTTAAATTCATCATGCGTAAGGCTGGGCTGGATGAATCCCAAGCCGGAATTAAGATTGCCAGAAGAAATATCAACAACCTCAGATATGCAGATGACACAACCTTGATGGCAGAAAGTGAAGAGGAATTAAAGAACCTTTTTTTGAAGGTGAAAGAGGAGATCGCAAAATATGGTCTGAAGCGCTACATAAAAAAAACCAAGATCATGGCCACTGGGCCCATCACCTCCTGGCAAATAGAAGGGGAAGAAATGGAGGCAGTGAGAGATTTTACTTTCTTGGGCTCCATGATCACTGCAGATGGTGACAGCAGCCACAAAATTAAAAGACGCTTGCTTCTTGGGAGAAAAGCAATGACAAACCTAGACAGCATCTTAAAAAGTAGAGACATCACCTTGCCAACAAAGGTCCGTATAGTAAAAGCTATGGTTTTCCCAGTAGTGATGTATGGAAGTGAGAGCTGGACCATAAAGAAGGTTGATCGCCGAAGAATTGATGCTTTTGAATTATGGTGCTGGAGGAGACTCTTGAGAGTCCCATGGACTGCAATAAGATCAAACCTATCCATTCTGAAGGAAATCAGCCCTGAGTGCTCACTGGAAGGACAGATTGTGAAGCTGAGGCTCCAGTACTTTGGCCACCTCATGAGAAGAGAAGACTCCCTGGAGAAGACCCTGATGTTGGGAAAGATGGAGGGCACAAGGAGAAGGGGAAGACAGAGGACGAGATGGTTGGATAGTGTTCTCGAAGCTACCAGCATGAGTTTGACCAAACTGCGGGAGGCAGTGGAAGACAGGAGTGCCTGGCGTGCTCTGGTCCATGGAGTCACGAAGAGTCGGACACGACTAAACGACTAAACAACAACAACAACAAGGAGTCTCAAAGCGGCCAACATTCTCCTTTCCCTTCCTCCCCCACAACAAACACTCTGTGAGGTGAGTGGGGCTGAGAGACCTCAAAGAAGTGTGACTAGCCCAAGGTCACCCAGCAGCTGCATGTGGAGGAGCGGAGACGTGAACCCGGTTCACCAGATTACGAGTCCACCTCTCTTAACCACTACACTGCACTGGCTCAGTGGTGTGCAACTTTTGTCAGTGGTGTGCAACCTTTGTCACAATAGAAATGGTATAAAAACTCTGGAGATGGGCCATAGCTCAGTGGTAGTGCACATGATGCTCTGCATGCAAAAGGTCCCATGCCCAATCCCAGGCAGAGCTGCGAAAGAGTCCTGCCTGAAACCTTGCAGTCAATGTAGGCAGCCCTCAGCTAGATGGAGCAGCAGTCTGATTAGTATAAAGCAGCTTCCTATGCACTCTCACTGGTATTTGATCCAGAATGCTAGAGTTTCTGCTACAGTGTTAGCATTAGCACAAACCAGCACAGAGTAGAATGGATGTACCAAGGGGACTCCTGTGTTTCTTGCTGTAACGTGTTCAGAATGATATATGAGTATGCTTCAGGTTGGTGATGGCTCCAAAGCACAGTTAGTACAGACAAAATATCTCTTTTGAGGTTAGGGGTGGAAAATAAATTAAATTCAATTCATTTTTAAAGGTGAACCTACCTAAGTCATACTTCCCAAACAACACACAAACTGGTGTGCATGCACATGAAAGCTCATACCAAGAACAAACTTAGTTGGTCTCTAAGGTGCTACTGGAAGGAATTTTTTTTAATTTTGTTTAAACTAAAATGTTGCCATTCTTCAAGATTCTCACTTCTCTGAATTTCACAGTGCCTTTCTCCGGAATGCATATACTAGGGTGACGTGTGCATTGAAATGCGTCTGTTACTGAAAATAACAAACGAATTTGCATTATATTAGAGGAATTTGCTTTCCAAAAATGTGTAGATTTGGCAAATTTCATACAAAAATATGTATATTAAAAGAAACTTTATACATACTGATGAATTTTCATGAGGTTTTTTTTTTAAAGCACTCACATACTGATGTGGAAATGTGAAGAACTGATCTTCAGACTGGAAGAAGGTGAACCTAAAAGAAACAAAAATGAACCGATTCACCCACCCATCAAGCACAAAAAGGGCAGGCGGAAGAGGCAAATGGGGGCTGTAAGTCCAGGAAAGGAATTTGAGCCACAAGAAGAGAGAGGAGGTAAGAGAGACAGGAAGGAAGAGAATATCATATACACTAGAAGCCAGGACCATACTCATGGTTCTGTCCCAAAGGAGCTCAGAACTTTAATGTTATGGACTTCAATGTTATTGCCACTATAGGAGGATACAGAAGAAGTCTGTGTTATGCTCTCCCTAAGGAGGCTCGCCTGGTACCTTCATTACATATATTTAGGCTCTAGATGAAAATGTTTCTCTTCCACTAAGTGTTTAGCTGATTAACATTCTACAGCCTTTTAAACATGTCTGTTGGGGTGCAGTTGTTGTTTTGTTTTTGTTATATTATGTGTTTTGATTTCATATTTTTATGTTGTGAACCACCCCGTGATCTTTGGATGAAAGGCGGTGCACAAATTTTATAGATAGCTAAAATAAGTTGGGTGAAGGACAACGGTTTGTGCAGCCAACCTATTTTCAACCATGGCCTGTTCAAGACATTTTGCTTCCTGAGGTGGAAAAGCAAACGGCAGCATTTAAGTCAATGGGCAGCGTAATCCAAGGCTAATCAAGTTATTTTGGCACCTGAGGGAAAAACATATCCACACCTGCTTCCGTCTGAGTGTAAAATTACAATATTTAATACATTAAATAACTGAACAATTTTCACCCTTTCCTGACACCCAGAATCAACTGTCTGAGGGAGCCATCTTTCTCTGTCTAATAGGAGGACCAGCTCCATCTCCAATCCAGGGAAGTTTTTAGCGTATGATATTTTACTGTATTTTTGGTTTTTATGTAAGCCGCCCGGAGTGGCTGGGGAGGCCCAGCCAGATGGGTGGGGTATAAATAATAAATAATAAATTATTATTATTATTATTATTATTATTATCCATGTCAAGAGAGTCATGGGTTCCAATGGCAGCTCAATAGGCTCTGATTATAGTGTTATGCGACTTCTTTACAGTTAATTTCCATGGACTGAGAATTGCTCTCTCCACAGCCTAATAGCTATTTTGCAGTGAGCACTAAGCAATATGACAGCTTCATTTTAGAATGATGGGCAGAAAGATTACATGTGTATTTTGATATTGTATATACCAGAAGTCAAAGATGGTTTATCCCTAGGGTAATTGTGATTGTTTGTGAAAGGGGGCTGATTCTTTTCCCATCTGCCATACTTAATCTGAAAGCGGGAAATGCTATTTTGCGGCCCAGTAAAAAAGTATTTTGTGGGAGATCATATTTCATTTTAAACTGTAGCCCATTACAAATGGACATATCGGAAGATGCTTGAATTCTCATGTGATCCCTGGCGTTGCAGCAGAATGCTAATGGGGGGGGGGGACACCGCCCTACTATAACAACACTTGACTTTGTAGTTATCTTACAGGGGGAAAGCTCATTCTTTCTCCAACCCTCATGTCATTTCATCTAGCTCCTGGAGGCTGGGGGAATTACATTACGGGAAGAACATGAAGTAAGTTTCTGAAACAGAAGAAGCGCAGGCCACAAAGGCCCTTAATTGGAAGAAATGCAAAGAAAAATACTGGAGAAAAAGAAAAAATAATGACCAGAGTGCAAGGCATATGCCACATCCAGTGTTCAAATTCTGATCCCTTAGCTACTGGTTTTAGATGGCTATACTTGATTTGGCTGAAAAAGTCAAGGAGTGGCTTGATTTTTATGTGAGGAGTGTGGATTTCATCAAAGCCCCACAGTTCAAGCACTGATTGGGATTGCAGGATGGCCCTATTTACTTATCCTGATCCTCATCCTGTATATTAGCATCAGACCAGCTAATATCCAATATTTGTCTCTTACAGGTAGTATGGGTTGAGGAAGGGACAGGGAATATCCTAAAATGTGGGAAATAATACAATGCAAATAATTCCAATTGAGATAATCAGCCAGCTAGCATCCAACCATATTGTTCTTTCAATGTTTGCCTCATAATTATGATCTTTTATTGGGTGTGGGGGGCAGGTGAGTTAGCACTAAATAATATCCATTTGAATTAGACTGGATTACACATCCGACCTAATTTTTCCATGGCGCAGTAGACTTCCACAATTACAAATTATTTGTGCATGTTTCAGTGGTATAGTATGGATATAGCCAAGGCCCCAGGCACTGAATTTGGGGAGGGGGTGGACCAGATGCCCCCACAGAGTTCCCCATGCCTTGCCTGGCTCCAGAAGTAGGGTCTTGATGAAAGAGGAGGGTGAAGAGCATCCTATATCCTGCCCTTGCCAAGAGCACCCTCTGTGTCCTGCCCTCCCATCTGCCAAGTGGCGAGGGCGAGGGCTGGGCAAGTGTGCTCTGCCCTGGCCTGGTACACACATGCACTCGCCCCGGGCACCAACAAGCAGTCCTGTGCCACTGGTGTGTTTAAGTAGTGTGGAATCTATGAATCAGAAGGTATAAACCTTCACATGAGTTGTTGTGCAATTCTTTATGCTAGAATTAGCAATACACATACTTTAAGGACTTCTGCCTTGGGGATGTTTACTCTGTGACATTCCATCATGGGCAGCTTGAGGCTCCTACTTGTGTTTTCCCAAAGCCCTGATCCAGAGAAAGTAAGACATGCTGAGGTCCAGCTGAACAGAATACTTTGTTCAATGGGGATTACACAGCATATTTCCAAAGTCAACATGTTCAAGTAGTACCATGATCGAATCCTGAGCTACATAATGTCCATTCGAATTGGTTACATCCATTTGGATTAATTACATTCCGTTTTGACCGAATGTAAACATGAATTGCACAGCAGAAGAGATCAAGCACAGCGAAGGGGAAGACTATGAAGAGGTCTGGAAAGAGCAAATCATAGACCGGGACATGTTGAAGAAGAATTCTTGGTGTGGCTTTGTGTGGGATGATGCCTGGATGAATCAGTGAATCTGTATTTTCCAGCTAACCACAATGAAACTTTTCCTCAGTCAGTCCATTTGCAGAAATCCTGCCCCGAAAATAGCACCTCTAAGGCTGCAATCATACACTGATGCTCCACAACTAAGGGCTGATAGTATGTGGAGGAAGCCGTGCTATGCCAGCAGAATGACAGGTGCAGCACCACCATGAAAGAGATGCTGATGGAATGCCCCACTCAGCTGGCAAAGCCATTTCTCCAAACGATACACCAGCAAAATTGATGGAATGGAGCAGTTGTAGGCATGATGGTGGTGGCATAGGCGAGCAGAACACTCATGCAGGAATCTACACCCCTTCAATTCATGGCCGCTGCCACAGCTTTACAGTATTGTAAAGTTTGGTGCAGAAAATCTCTGTAGCAAGTAAAAGGGGACAACACCAAACAAACAGAAGCAAAAACACAAAAGACTAGCCCTCAAAATAGTCCTATATATTTTAAAAACATTGTTCTATAAAACCGTAAAATAGTGAAGAACTTTTTAGGGGTCACATGGGTACAGTTTTCTTATTAAATTCCAGGCAGGTTCTGGTGACATCTGGGACAAGCATGTACAGTGGTACCCTGGGTTAAGAACTTAATTTGTTCTGGAGGTCTGTTCTTAACCTGAAACTGTTCTTAACCTGAGGTACCACTTTAGCTAATGGGCCTCACGCTGCCACCACGCCGCTGCTGCGCGATTTCTGTTCTCATCTTGAAGCAAAGTTCTTAACCCGAGGTACTACTTCCGGGTTAGCGGAGTCTGTAACCTGAAGTGTCTGTAACGTGAAGCGTCTGTAACCCAAGGTACCACTGTACTCAGGACTGTCATGGAATTCTACTCAGTACTGATCCAGAGCAGATTCCAGTGTATAGTTAGCAGAGTAAAAACTTAAACTTAAGTTGCAGGATCCCCCCAAAATTGACTAGAGGCAATTATATTTCATCCAGCAGAGCATTACTGCTACTGAAGGCAAAGGAGCTTAATGGTCACAAATCCAATACATTCAAGATTGGCACTGTCTATAAGAAATCCAGTTGCAGCAGGCTTAACTTAAACTTACAATAACTTATAATAAGTCTAAACATTAACACTACAGTAGAACCTCTACCTGCGACCATAATCCGTTCCGGAGGTCTGTCCAGAGGTCGAAACGGGTCACTGGGAGAGGCACCGTTGTGCGCTGGCATGGGTGGCAAACCCGCTGGTTACTTCCGGGTTTGCTGCAGATGTTGGGCGAAGTGAACGCAAGCAGAGGTGGATGTAAGAAGAGGTTTGACTGTATATACAGAACATCACACCAGAAGGAAAAGAGAAAGAAAGAGAAAGTGAAACCCAGGCTCCTTCTGGCCGGCATGACCTTGACAGAAAGAGATAAGAGTGTTAGGATCCTTGCCTGACAAAGAGAACCAGTTTAAGCTGGCTGCACTCGGCTTTTCTGAAGGAATAACCCAAACATCATGAACCTTCTGCTTGTTTCACACAGAAAATCTTCCAGAACTCTCTTGAATTAATTAGAACAGTGGAATGCTAATAGGGGGAAAACACTACCCTACAGGACAAGGGTGATAAGGACACGGTCACAACTATACACTTATTCACACAGCCCTTGTACTACATTGGAGGTGTCTAGTAGCTGCTACTGTAGCACCCTGCTTGTGGTTAACGCTTAGCTGGAATGAAATATTCAACGCAGCAATAGAGAAATTAAAATAATAATTTATTTGTCAGACAAATAAATATGAGGCACAGTGGTATATGGTTACCAAGCTCTGGCCTGGCCTCCTGCCATTCTGGCCAGCACTTATATTTCCTTAATCCAGCCCCCTTGCTCCTCCTGTGGCTGCCTCTGTCCAATCAGCCTGGTTGAAATTCCTATTGGCTGTTTGCTAGAACCAATCACAAAAGATACACCCATTTCCTTTTGCCCTTTTATGGGAAATAAAAGCTATATTTATAATTGGCAAACAAGTAGCCATTAACTTCTACAAGGCACCTTAATTACCAAATCACCTTTGCCCCCTTAATTCTAAAATAGAGCAGATGGCTAAAACAGATGGTGGCTAATTCTATTTTAAACAGGTATCAAAGATCTTTTGTACGCATCATCAATGAAAGATCTCCTTCATTGGAGGTTCCTTTAAACAAAAACCTGACAACCATCTGTCTAGAGTGCTCTGATGGTGCTTTCTTGCTTAGCAGGGGGGGCTAGGCTGGTGGCTGATGGCCCCTGTGATCTCCTCCAACTATATGAAATAAGAATCTAGCATAAGGATTTAACATTTCTTAGCTTCTAATTCCTTTGCATAATTACATTTAAGCCAATATATTTTTAATACATAATATATATAATTTTTTATAAGCAAAGACGTTTTCAAAGTAAGAAAAAACTTAAAAACACTTTCTTTCCCTATTTCCATTAGCTCTTGCCCTTAGGAAAATGTGGCTCAAGTCTCTAATGGGAGGCACAATAATTCTTACTATTTACCAACTTAATTGTAGCTTAATTGTACTCTGCAATATGCAAGGTCAGTGACCTCGCTCAGCCTTTTATGACCGCAATAAACCAGAGGGCCTCTCTGGCGAAGAGGATGAACATCTGCCAATATCTTAGCCAGCCTAGTTTCTGCCTGGCATGAATCATTTGTGAATTTGAACTCATTTTTAAGATACAACCTTGATCAAAAAATATAAGCTTGATAAAAATGCAGGCTTATGATTAGATGCCTCACTACTATCCTGGCCATGTCTTGGCAATGTGGGGAAGGTCTGTAGGTCTGTGGAAGGGACCATGCTTTACATGCAGAAAATCCCAGATTCAAATCCCGGAATCTCCAGGTAGGGGTGGGATTTGAACCTGGGATCTTCAGGCACCTTCCTATGATGTGCTGGGCATCGCTGGGCTATCTTTCTCATGGTGCAGGTGTTAGTTTCTGTTTATGCCACTGTGCAGTGCTTGGAGTCACAAGACTCTGTTTTGCATTCCAGAGATTCCAGGCTATTGGAAGTCTCACGGAAGACAGGAGATGGATGCGATGTTACTGGTTTTCTGTTCCTTTGTTGTTCAGTTGCTCTCTGCTTTCACAGAGAGAGGATGTTTCTTTTCTGTCTGCATAACTAGAATTAAAACTCTTTGCAATGTAGCTCATATTTTCTCGTCCTTCCCTGCTGCTGGATACTCTGCGTAATGAGGGAACGTGCCTGGAGCCTTATCAGAGGCCCAGGACATTAATAATAATAATAATAATAATAATAATAATAATAATAATAATACATTTTATTTATATCCCGCCCTCCCCAGCTGAAGCTGGGCTCAGGGCGGTTAACAACAATCAAAATAATCCAACGTTCTAAAAACATTTCATTATAAAAATTAATTAAAATCAAATTGATGGCAACCATTAAGCAAAATTCTGTGCAGATTGCCAGAGGAGGGGGTCAGGCTGTGCCCTGACCAAAGGCCTGGTGGAACAGCTCTGTCTTGCAGGCCCTGTGGAAAGATGTCAGGTCCCGCAGGGCCCTAGTCTCTTGTGACAGAGCGTTCCACCAGATTGGAGCCGCGGCCGAGAAAGCCCTGGCTCTAGTTGAGGCCAGCCTAACCTCTCTGTGGCCTGGGATCTTCAGGATGTTTTTATTTGCAGACCGTAAGTTCCTCTGTGGGACATACCAGGAGAGGCGGTCCCGTAGGTACAAGGGTCCTAGGCCGTATAGGGCTTTAAAGGTTAAAACCAGCATCTTAAACCTGATCCTGTACTCCACCGGGAGCCAGTGCAGCTGGTATAGTACCGGAAGAATGTGATCATGCAGTGAAGACCCCATAAGGAGTCTCGTCGTGGCATTCTGCACCCGCTGGAGTTCCTGGGTCAGTCTCAAGGGCAGCCCCATATAGAGCGAGTTACAATAATCCAGTCTGGAGGTGACCGTCACATGGATCACAGTGGCTAGGTCAGGGCGAGAGAAATAAGGAGCCAACTGCTTAGCTTGGCGGAGATGAAAAAATGCCGCCTTTGTTATAGCTGTAATCTGCGCCTCCATAGAGAGGGAGGTATCAAAGATTACACCCAAACTCTTAACGGATGATGCTGGCACTAATTGCACCCCCGCAAGAGATGGGAGTTGCCCCCTCAATCCCATATCGTCCCGTCCCAGCCAGAGGACCTCTGTCTTCGAAGGATTTAACTTCAACCGGCTCCCACGTAACCATCCAGCCACAGCTTCCAGACATCTGGTCAGTGTGTCTGGGGCCGAGTCAGGATGGCCATCCATCAACAGATAGAGTTGGGTGTCATCAGCATACTGATGGCAGCCCAGCCCAAAACTCTGGACAAGCTGGGCGAGGGGGCGCATAAAGATGTTAAAAAGCATCGGGGAGACCCTGAGGCACTCCACACACCAAGGAGTGGCGTGATGACAATTCCCCCCCCCCCAAGTGCCACCCTCTGTCCCCGACCAGAGAGAAACGAGCACAGCCATTGAAGGACTGTGCCCTGGATCCCCACGTCGGCAAGGCGGTGGTCCAGGAGTTCGTGATCGACCATGTCGAAGGCTGCTGACAGGTCTAGAAGAATCAGCAGCCCCGACCCACCTCGATCCAGCTTCCTGCGGAGATCATCTGTTAGGGCAACCAGAGCCATCTCGGTCCCATGACCAGCGCGGAAGCTGGACTGGAATGGATCCAGAGCCGATGTCATCTTCGGAGGTGATTCCGAAGGACTCGACCGGAGGATGAGCTTTTCCAGTGATGTGGGTATGGCAGGAAGGAGAAGAGCCAGCCGTTGAAGCTGTGCTGTCACTGCGTTCAGCTCCACACCCAGCTCCTCCCGACATCCTGACATTGTGTGCATCGACAGCCCCCAATTGCCCTCGCAAGCTGGCACCTCTGGGTGTAAGCTCCATTGAGCACAGCAAATCTCACTTCCAAGTAAACATGCAGAGGATTGACCTGCTCTTAGAACACTAGCCAATATAATTGAACCCAAGTTCTCATTTATATTAACTTCTCTAGTCATTGGGATGTGGTTTGTATCTATTGCCAATATTAATAATTCATAACAGCGGCGTCTGGGCCCTGAAGAAGAGAAGCCAGAAAGGGAACATGAAAGGGAAACATCAAGCAGAAAGAACAGAGCAAACGAACCTGAAAAATTCTAATGGTCTGAATCCATACCCCAATTACAAGGATCATTTAAACGTCTCTAGGACCCAGTATTCAATATCTCGAGATAATTAACACCAAAGAGAAAGCAAATAGCTATGGTCTGTTTCTCTTTCCTTTTATGGTCCAGCAGAGTCTGCTTAATTGGCTTGATGCAATGTGTTTCATCTGGAGATTTCTCTCTCTTTCTGGATAGTATTAGCAAAACTCTACAAAGCTCCCATACATAGATTCATTGAAGATAATCAAGGCACATGTAGAAATGTCACTCACATTCCATTAGGGAAAGAAGTGTGTCTCATAAACAATCACCCAATTAGAGAAGCTTGGAGATGCACACTGGGCCAAGGGGTTTTATTTTTTTATTTCATGAAGAGGCTTTAAGAAATAAGCAGAAGAGGAGCGAGGAAGCATCGAAATGATATAGTAAGATAATATTGACCAATTTAGCAGCCATAATGGAATAAGGAGGAGCAGCAGCAGCAGCAACTGATAATGTCTCCCCTAAGGAATGTTACCAGAGAAAATTCACGACAGATAATAACAACTCGTGGTGTTTAACTCTTAAGCTTCACATCCACAAACAAGAGCGATAATACTGATGGAATACATCAAGTGATGTAAGAGGCTGATGTGACCAGCAAATTTCTCTGCAGACTTCATCACTTTCACTGATTATGTGACTGAAAGCTATGTAAACTGAATTAACTCCACAATGGTATCACAACATTAAATGTGATTTTTGCCTCAGAGCATCACATGTTGCAATATAAGCAAGCAACTTATTTCATGAATGGAACCTTTTGTTTCATTCTTAGCTGTAAAGGCATGGATCATTTCATGAACAGCGTTGTCTGCAATCACTCTGCACTTCTTCACACATTGGCCAGGGTTCCAAAAGGATGTGCACAGAACACAGAGGTTTCTGCCTGAGAGAATTCCCTGTTTCCTTACAGCTACCTACCAGGGTTAATCAGCTGTGCTGTTTATGTTTTGGTTTTAGTTTATTTGTTAATTTGTTTTCCCTCCTTTGCATTCATTGTACTTAACCTTTTTTTCCCTTAAAGCTCAACAAGTACAGTGGTACCTCGAGTTAAGAACTTAATTCGTTCTGGAGGTCCATTCTTAATCTGAAACTGTTCTTAACCTGAGGTGCCACTTTAGCTAATGGGGCCTCCTGCTGCTGCCACAGCATTTCTGTTCTCATCCTGAAGCAAAGTTCTTAACCCGAGGTACTATATCTGGGTTAGCAGAGTCTGCAACCTGAAGCGTCTGTAACCCGAGGTACCACTGTATAATGCCTGAATAAAACAACTAAAGCCAGAGTTTGTGTAGAAGAATCATTCATGGAAAGTTGGTGCCCCCATGTGGAGGCCAGACACACAACTCCATGGTACAATTACAGAGCCCACATATGGGAGTTTCTCCAGCCTCTTTTGGACCAACAATTCTGTATGGACATAGCCAACTAAACAAGAAAGGATCTCAAGGTCATAGATGTCCATGCAACAAGTGGATGAAAAAGCCCTGCAAGGGCTACTGTGAGCCTGTAAATCAGGGTGGGGAACCTTTTTCAGATTCAGGGCCAGGTTCCTTTCTCTACAACCTGGCAGGGGGCAGGGGGCAGGGCAAGACAAATGTAAATTTTGCCTTTACAGGAACTTGGGATCTCATTGATTATTATATACTTACTTGTATGAGCAGAAATTCATACCTATCCATAACCAGTAAAGTTCCCTTCTAATAACTTCTGCTGTGGCTACTCTGAAGGGGTTGGTTGGTTGGTTGGTTGGTTGGTTGGTTGGTTGGTTGTTTCCCACCTCCTTCTCTATCACAGAGCTGCTCCGTTGTAGCATTTGAGGTTTGCAGTAATATAAAAGGTTCCTGCTCGGCATAGTTCATAGCTTCTCTGAGTTACTCTTGAGAGTCCCATGGACTGCAATAAGATCAAACCTATCCATTCTGAAGGAAATCAGCCCTGAGTGCTCACTGGAAGGACAGATCGTAAAGCTGAGACTCCAATACTTTGGCCACCTCATGAGAAGAGAAGACTCCCTGGAAAAGACCCTGATGTTGGGAAAGATTGAGGGCACAAGGAGAAGGGGACGACAGAGGACGAGATGGTTGGACAGTGTTCTTGAAGCTACCAGCATGAGTTTGACCAAACTGCAGGAGGCAGTGGAAGGCAGGAGTGCCTGGCGTGCTCTGGTCCATAGGGTCACGAAGAGTCAGGCACAACTAAACGACTAAACAACAACAACAACAAAATGGTTTCTGCAATTGTTTGATCAAAACTTACGAGATATGGTCTACTTTCCTTAGTGGTTGATCAACTGGGTGGAATTCAACATCACGCTCTTACAAATGTTTCATCTCTCCAAGTTGATCAGCTTGTCAGGTGGAATGATTCCCTCTGCCCCTGCAAACTGTCCGGGGGGGGGGTCTCCCACCCCACAAAGTCAATTTCGGAGGCACGGGAGGACAGAGGGGATGAAGTGCCATTGTGCAAGTGGAAACTCTTGTGCACGACTTCCATTGGTGGGGCTTGTTAGGTGAATCCCACCCATTATTCCCCCCAAATTATTCCGCTTTCTCTTGGAAATGATTGTGTAATCTTCAACTGCTTACTGAGGAAAAGACCCCTAATCTTTTTCACAAGCTTTTTCATCCACTTGTTGCATGGACATCTATGACCTTGAGATCCTTTCTTGTTTAGTTGGCTATGTCCATACAGAATTGTTGGTCCAAAAGAGGCTGGAGAAACTCCCATATGTGGGAAAGTTACCTCATTTGGGACTTTTTAGTTTAGAGAAAAGGTATGTAAGAGGTGACATGGCAGAAGTGTATAAAATAATACATGGGAGGAGAAAGCAGATAGAGAAAAGTTTTTCTTCCTCACTCAGAACACTAGAACTGGTGGATATCCAACGAAGCTAAATGTTGAAAGATTCAGGAAAGATAAAAGAAACTAGTTCTTCACCTCATAGTTAAACTATGGATTTTGCACTCACAAGACACAGTGCTGGCCATCAATTTGGATGGCTTTAAAAGATAACTGGACAAATTCATGGAGGTATAGGCTATCTATGGCTACTAACCACGATGGTTTTGGTCTAGCTCCACAGTCGGAGGCCAGTTGCTGGGAACTGCATAAGGAGTGAGTGCTGTTGTCCTCAGGCACTGCTTGTGGGCCTCCCATTGGCATCTGGTTGGCCACTGTGAAAACACGATGCTGGGAAGATGAGCCACTGCTCTGATCCAGCACGACTTTTCTTATGCTCTTAATAAAGAATTTTGGGGAAAGATAACTGCTTTTCTCATTAATTGACTGTAATAAACTGATCACAAAACAGGCAGTTAAGCCTAACAATGAATGCTGACACAACAGAGCATGAAACACAATCACTAGATGATGGCAACTTAAGGCTGTTTTATATATACTGTATATATATATACACACACACACACATCACTGTGGATTTTTATTTGTGTTTACAGGAAGGCACACGTTATGACAATTCACAAGACTTTGTATCAAGAGCACAAACTTATTTTTAAAAAACAATACAAAAAAGACAAACACTCATAAGACGCTTTCCCAGCTCCTCTATAACCCAATGGAAGTTTCTCTGCTTAATTTAATGGAATGTGAATTATAGCCTTGACCAGCTTTTGCACAGAGGTGTGTTCTTAGAATTTCAGTATATTCACCTAAAACAGGCCCCCTTTACCAGAAAAGTCATTACTGGGAGAAGGGAACACAGAAGAGGTAGCCCATTTAGTACCCTCCACAAGTTGGGGGCAACCCAGTCAAGTGGTACAAATAATAAAATTGTTATCAGTATCATTATTATTCCAACAGCCATCAGCTCTAGCCAGCATGGCCAATAGTCAGGGATACTAGGAGTTGTCCAGCTACATCTGAAGGGCACATGCCACGTATCCCTGGCACACAGGTCAATTATGTATTGCTACTAGACTTTAACCCACGTGGGTGGCGCTGTGGGTTAAACCACAGAGCCTAGGACTTGCCAATCAGAAGGTCGGCAGTTCAAATCCCCGAAACGGGGTGAACTCCCGTTGCTCGGTCCATGCTCCTGCCAACCTAGCAATTCGAAAGCACGTCAAAGTGCAAGTAGATAAATAGGTACCGCTCTGGTGGGAAGGTAAACGGTATTTCCGTGCGCTGCTCTGGTTTGCCAGAAGTGGCTTAGTCATGCTGGCCACATGACCCGGAAGCTGTACGCCAGCTTCCTCGGCCAATAAAGCGAGATGAGCGCCACAACCCCAGAGTCGGTCACAAATGGACCTAATGGTCAGGGGTCCCTTTACCTTTACCTTACTATCTCCTCTGCCTATATAATCCCATGGTGGATTTTATGATAATCCTTGAGTATGATGGGAGCTGGGCTTTTGACATATAGAGTATCATAAAACAGCTAGCATATTCAATAACACAAAAGCTGCCTGATTGTGTATATGAAACACTACAGGATGGTAGTTTAAAGTCATTGTAAGCTCTGCAGAGTAGATGATTGATGTTCTGGCTTAATGTGTCTTTTAGAATAATTATTAAATAAGGATTTCTGTTCTTTTCACCATCAGTGATGAAGGTCAGCAGCCTTTAATCTTGTTATAAGTGTTATCCTTTCAGTTCAGTGTTTCCAGAAAGACCAAAAACATAAATCACAAGAGAGTACAAATTTCATTTGCAAAACAAAAGAAACGAAGTTGGGTGGTGGGAGGAGATGGATGAATACCAAGTTACTGCTGTATGATGCATTTGTAGTCTTGTTTATGTTGCGATCTAAAGAGATGCCTGCCGCTCAGCCACTCTCATGGACACACTCCCAAGGAGAAAGGCTATTTATGGGCTGACCAGATTTGTGGGGATTTATGGGCTGACCAGATTTGTGGCAAATAAGAAAAAGACAAAGAACATGACAGGCATTTTAAAACACAGGTTGCAGTTCACCACTAAAACACATTCAGTTTTGCTACGTTGCATGGCCATTATTGGTTGACTCCACGACTTGTCCAGTCTCCAAGCACAGCTGCCTTTTCAACCAGATTGCCTTTCTCCAAAGAGCATAGTCTTATTATGTTCCAGGACAAGTGATATGGCATTCCTGTCCTAATGCCCAGTGGCACAGGGGAGTCCATCTCAACTGAGCAAATCATTGACACCATGTCTTTTGTAGATTAGCAGCACACTGAAAGTAAACAAGACATATCAGGTTGGTCACTCTGCAAACTTCAGGTTAGATTTCTAGAGAAAGAGAGAGAGAGATGGTGAATGAATGAGTATGCTTTGCATCTTCATAGGAGCCAACTCCTAGGGGCCAGGGGCCCTTTGCTCCCCAAATAAAATATTTGAGGAGGCCATGGCCACCCAAAGTTGATGGGTATTGCCATTCAAATGGTGTACATGTGTATCATCTTGTCATCAATTATGCAGGGTGGGGCTTACCATACCCCCCCCCATGCCTCTCCCTTTCTCTCTGCTAAATCAGGGATGAATCAGTAATGTTTGACAGGCTAGAATGAATTTAATCCCCTCAATAGAGAGACCAAGAGCTTACCCACACTTCCTCTCATCCCAGTGAAAGCCAGTGTGGTGTAGTGGTTAAGAGCAGTAGACTCGTAATCTGATAAACCGGGTTTGTGCCTCTGCTCCTCCACATGCAGCTGCTGGGTGACCTTGGGCTAGTCACACTTCTCTGAAGTCTCTCAGCCTCACTCACCTCACAGAGTGTTTGCTGTGGGGGGGGAGGGGAAAGGAGAATGTTAGCCGCTTTGAGACTGCTTTGGGTAGTGATAAAGTGGGATATCAAATCCAAACTCATCACCCCACTGCTTTCCCCCTAAGGAAAACCACTCTTTGGCGCTCAATCAGAGCAAACAGTGCTTCATGTATTTACTTGGGTTGCCATTTGTTCCGATCTGTTACTAAAGAGCGGGTTTTCCCTTGGAAAGGAGCAGAGCAAGGTGGAAACTGCTTGAACTCATGCCTAGAAAGCACAAATCAAGTAGAAAACCATTCAGTCATGTGCTTTCTAGCCATGGCACAAGTGCGGACAAGCCCCACATGCACTGCTTTGACAGAGCAATTGAGGCGGCTGGGGCCACACGTCAGCAACTTCAGTCTCCCAAATACAGTGGTACCTCAGGTTAAGAACTTAATTCATTCTGGAGGTCCGTTCTTAATCTGAAACTGTTCTTAACCTGAGGTACCACTTTAGCAAATGGAGCCTCCCACTGCCGCTGCACCACTGCTGCCAATTTCTGTTCTCATCCTGAAGCAAAGTTCTTAACCCGGGGTACTATTTCTGGGTTAGCGGAGTCTGTAACCTGAAGCGTCCGTAACCCGAGGTACCACTGTACATATAATTAGTCTGAAACTGTTGACTGGTTCTCCAGCTCAGCTTTCAGAAATAAAGATTGCTATCCCTCTGTCACCCTTTAATCAAGTATAATACACCTGGCTTTCTTTAACCACCTCAACTATAAATACAATAGGGCAGGTAAAATGTGTACTATATAACATCAAGTATGACCCCGTGGATCCTTTACAGCCAGCCCCAAGGTAGCCATATGGGAATGGTTTGCAAAATCCCTCATTGAAATTGCTATTCCTTCAATTGTTGTTGTTTCCAGTAGCAAGAAGTGGATGATCAGAAAGTAAAAAAGAAACAAGAAGCCTTGAATAAGATATTATAATATTAGTATTGTTCTGTGAGGCGCCATCAGGATCCTGCTAGGCAACTTGGGCATGATCTAAAATTAAATTAATTAAATCAACTCACCAAAATTTATCTTGAAAAATGAGAATTAGATCTGATAACTAGCTGGGTCCCTAACAACCCTCATGCTTTTCTAAATCTTGTCATCATATTCCATTTATTTGTCAGTTAGCCAAGCCCCCTTATCCCTTTTGTTTTTATCTCTTTTTCCTATATTTGATCAATATTGTTCTAGTAATTAGCAGCTGATAACAGCACATAGCATCTCCTAGGCAAAAGCATTAAAACTGAACAGTGAACTCAACTGAACCTTCCATTACCCAGAACAGCCCAGAAACACGGGGGCATCTCTTCAGGTTGGCAGTCATTTTGCTTTTTACGGTCTAGTTGCCATAAACCATCATGACTTATACTTTAGGTATCTTTTGATTCTTTATTTCCACAATAAAGAACTGTGGCTAGGTCTGGTCAGCAGCCTTGAAGGTCTGAAATAGCGACATATTTGGGGATTCCCTCAGATTTAAATACTTCATTTGCATCATTCATATGGCTACCTCTGGTCCAAAATTGGCCTACTGGCCTACTCATTGCTATTTTTCTAGAAAAAGAGGTGCCGGAACTCAGCATGAACACCTCTTAGAATGGCAATGGCACCCACCTGAAAGGTGCCAGAACTGAGTTCCAGTTGAAAAAAAAGGCCTGGGCCTACTTAACTGTCTATATTACTTATGATTGCTTGGGTCCAGCCAAACAAAGCTCTGTTATGTTTTTAAGAGGTACCCTATGATGTTGTATCACTTTCCATTTTAGAGATTTCTCAGTGAATTGCTGGAGGCCAGTCGGTGAATCCATTGCAGAGCTGGCATTGAAAACCAGGTTTTCCACATTCAAGGTTACGAGCCTGTTCACTGGTCAACAGTGTATCTCTGCTCATATATGTGTTAAGTTACCCTAGATGCACCAGACAGGTTTTGGATGCACTATAGCAGGAGTGCCCAAGAGGGCCAGATTTGATGAAATGAACATGCGTAAGGGCCGACCAAGGTTGTTGTTTTTTAGAATTTTACCCTAGGACATATACTACCACAGGGACCAGATTGAATCGACCCCTGAAACGATAGGAATCACACATTTAGGAAAGCAGGATATTTCTTACAATGTTATCTAGATAACATTTGCACCTCAGTAATTACATGCCAAACCCAAGTGCAGCTATCATCACCAGGTCTCAAACTTTATGGAAGAAATGGGTCACCCAATCCTCTCTTGATAGCTGGTGCTGAAAATTGTGGTGGGATGCACAGGGAAAATTTGGGAAGAATTGGGTAACTGATTTCTTCTATAAGGCTTGATACTTGATGAGAGCTGCTGAGTTACTTACAAATTACCAAGGTGCAAATTGTGATTGTCAGAATGCAGCCACTGAGCTCATTATCCAAACTTGCCTACAAGCTTCCTTACACAAGATTAACAGTCCAGTCATAACTTTCAAAGATTAAGAGTGGTCAAGAGCCATTTGCAGCATGCAGATGAAACCACTTAACCATGCATGCAATTTTTTCTCTCCCAAACAACTGTTAGCCTCCGACCTGTTACGTCTGCTCCTCTCCAAACTGTAGACACACAAGAAATCCCTACACACCCTCTGAAAATTATCTCGATTCAAATCCACAGACTCTGCAGTTCTGAGCTTCTTTACAAGGGCACCCACGAAACAAAAAAAACACAGCAACAACAGTGAGAGACATGAAGAACTTCTGAAATACAAATAAAAAATAAATAAAAAATCAGATGTTCTTTGGGCCTCACTTGTGTTGGTGCAGCTTTTTGTGGGTGGGCTATAATGATTCTGTAGTGAAGTGGAAAGAAGTTCAGAGGCTGAACCCTTTAGCCAAGCTCAAAGTTAATCATGTCTAATAGTGACAGGAAGCTGTAATCTTTTCAACTTTTCTAATGAGAAAAGCAGTGTAGCAGAGTGCTTCCATATTTGATGAAAACTCTTCTAAGTTTGGCATTGGTGTGCTCATCTCCTGGCACAGCTGTACAGCAGGAATGATTAACCACCAGGTCAGGGATCTGATCTAGCCACTCCCAAGCATTTTTTTCCCTTTTCTCCTGCCAAGCCCCCATCAATTTTGGTGGCAGCATCAAAGACTGAAATATAAAAGATACTAGAGTGGGCAGAGCCCACTGTGATGATAGGGATACATATTAGTCCTCCCCAGTCATCACTGCATGGAGAGGAAATAATGCTCAAAGGGGGTCTTGTCTACCTTCATGTGTGTTCTGTGTGGTGGATGTTCATGCAAGCGGTGCGCATGAGAGTGCGCATGAGGCCCCACCACTGTATGCAGCCACCTGCAGCTCAGGGTTGGCTAAGGATCACATATGCTAGCCGTCCGTGCTATACTGGATTAAGGAAATGAATGATAAGATGGCATGTGTGCTGTGACAGGAAAGCTAAACAGATGAACATGTTGCAAAGGAACATGCAAGTGACCCATTTTGACCTACGCTATCATGAAGTGCACCTCAGGGTCAAGCCAATGCAGAAAGTAGTCACATCATTGAAGTATTGCATGTATGGATGATGCCACAAAAACGAAACAGTTAAAACTAGGAATGGATGGGAAACAGAACAAAAGAGATGAGGAATTGTTAGGTTTTTAATTGGTGAGCAGTATGATTTAGAGAATGCAGCAATGGAAACATTTAGTCAATGCAATCTACTTTTGAGTGTTTAAAACACCTCACATACATTACTTATGTAGTCTGTTCAGAATTTTCCCTGCCACTTTCCCAGCTGTTATGTCAAATAGTTTTCTCAGTCAGGTCAATCACTTTACTTTAATTGTGACTTGATTCAGAATTATCTTTGCCAAGAGATTTGCTAGGCCAAAAAAGAGATAAGTTACGAAAGCCAATTTAAATGATGTAACTAAAGAATGGCTCTAGCATACCGATGGAACTGGTATACAGATTTCTACAGCAACTTTTTTTCTTAGGTAGGATGCTACTTGCCCCATTTCACAGGTAGGAAACTGACATGAGGAAGCAAGTTCTGTTGTGACAGCCGATGGTTCCACCAACAACTTGACTTGGGAGAGCATGTAGCATGCCTTTGAAGAATCAGCCTTCACCATATCTAAGCACTGCTCAGCAAGGGTGCCAACTCAAATAAAATAGGGGGGGAGGTAAGCCCCACCCCACATAATTGATCACATGACGTGCTGCAAGCACACTATTTGAATGGCAATGCCCATCAACTTTGGGGGGGCAGCCCCCTCAAATATTTTATTGGGGCGCGAAGCCCCCTCAACCCCAAGGAGTTGGCTCCTATGCCACTATGTCAGTAACCCACTGCAGACGTTGCTGGACTCCAACTCCCATCAGCCTATGCCAGTACAGTGGTACCTCGGGTTAAGAACTTAATTCGTTCTGGAGGTCTGTTCTTAACCTGAAGTACCACTTTAGCTAATGGGGCCTCCCACTGCACAATTTCTGTTCTCATCCTGAAGCAAAGGTACAATTTCTGGGTTAGCGGAGTCTGTAACCTGAAGCATCTGTAATCCGAGGTACCACTGTATAGCCAATGTGCATGGACGATGGGAGCTGGAAGTCAGGCTTAGCCGCAGGCCCACAGAATTGGAAGGGACCCTGAGGGTCATCTAGTCCAGCCCCCTGCAATGCAGGAATCTAGGGCTCGAAGCCACGACCCTGAGACTAAAAATCCCATGCTCTGCGGACTGAGCTATCATTTGCCATTTAGGTCCTGCTTTCAATTTTAAATAAATAGATGAAACCCACCTGTGTCTTGGCCCCGTATCTCCCCACCAGTGGGATGGAGGGGGGGTGGATACCAGGCGGTGGCGTCGTGGCTTGAGCGGTCCTCCGCAGCGCCCCCTAGAGCCGGAGCGGCGCAGCGGCCCTTTCCCCCCTTTCACAGGGCTTGCTCTCGGAAGAAGCCCCAGGGCTCGCGCAAGGAGTGTCTCCCGGGCTGGCCGCCCGCCGTGCTGGCCACGGAGTTCTTGAGCTGCTTGATGACCCCGAAGAGCAGCAGGAAGAGCAAGAAGAGCAAGAGGAAGAAAAGCGCCAGGTAGAGGAGCAAGTTGAATTCCCACTCCATGCTGCTGCTGCTGCTGCTGCTGCTCCTCGCCTACAGGTTCCCATCAGTCACTAACTGCCCTGCTCCGGACTCCGGGGAGGCGGCGTGTGTGTCTGTGTTTGTTTGTGTGCTTTGGTGGCGGGATCGGGACATTCAGCCGCCCTGGCAAGCGCCGTCGCCTTGCTGATCCGCTGCTCCTGGCCACATCATGTCCCTTGGCAAGGTCGGGACCGTCCGAAGAAGAATCCGCTCTGGGTCCGGGGACAGCGGCGGCTGCTCGAAAGGGAATCCCCCCGGGAGAGAGCGAGAGAGCGGCCGGTTTCCACCGCCGCCCCGACAGCAGAAGCCAAAGCAAGCAGGCGAACGAGGAACATCAGACTTGGAGGCGAGAGGAATCTTGGAGTCTCCAAAACCGTGGCGCGAAGAAGAGCTGCCCGGGGAAGAGGGAGGGAAGGAGGGGAGCAGGGCGACCTCTAGGAAGGGAGGGAGGGAGGGAGGGAAGCTGTTTCCTGAATGAAGTGCAAAGGAACAAAAGGCCTGCGCCCCGGGAACTAACAGAGCCAAGGGAGGGTGACGATTTCTGCCTCCGAATGAGGCCGTTTCAATTAGAGGGAGAAAAGAAATCATCGCGCCATTGTTGTCCCTGGCCTGGTCTGCGTCGAAGGTGGCGCTGAAGTTTTTGCCCACCGGATAAACTCGTCTGGGGGGAAAGAAAAGTCATCCCAACATATACAGCTGCAGAGCTCGCGTTGCATAGCGCTGCAAGGGGAGGAACAGGCTGTGCGTCCTTGAGATCAGGCAGCACACTTCTCATGACCTTTTGGGAATCTTGCAGCCCAGGGCTGTTCATGGGCGTAGTCCGGGAGGGCAGGTGCCCTCCAGTCAAGTAAATGAAGAATAATACTTAACTAATTTACCAATTAAGGGACACGGGTGGCGCTGTCGGTTAAACCACAGAGCCTAGGACTTGCCAATCAGAAGGTCGGCGGTTCGAATCCCCACAACAGGGTGAGTTCCCGCTGTTTGGTCCCAGCTTCTGCCAACCTAGCAGTTCGAAAGCACGTCAAAGGGCAAGTAGATAAATAGGTACCGCTCCGGCGGGAAGGTAAACGGCGTTTCCGTGCGCTGCTCTGGTTCACCAGAAGTGGCTTAGTCATGCTGGCCACATGACCCGGAAGCTGGCTCCCTCAGCCAATAAAGCGAGATGAGCAACACAACCCCAGTGTCAGTCACGACTGAACCTAATGGTCCGGAGTCCCTTTACCTTTACCTTTAACTTACCAATTGGGTCATAGATAACTCGGTTCTGCCCCATCCCTCACATAAAGCCTCCCCCCCCCCACAATAAATCCTGGCTATGCCCATGGTCCTGTTTGATTTCACAAGGAAGCTCTGCTAAGCACAATGGGGGTCACTTGCTTCCAAGGAAGTGTGTGTGATAGTGCATCTTTTGACCACCGTCTGGTACTCACAATTAGAGTGGTTAAGAGGCAGGTTCCTCATGCTTTGGATGCGTTCTTTACCAAGAAATTAAAGCTCAGTCCAGATAAGACTGGGGAACTGTTAGTGGGTGATGGATGGAACTGTTAGCTGATGGATGGAAGGTTGCTCTCCCTCTGAAGCAGCAGGTACGCAGCTGGGGGGTGACTCCTGGATGCTTTGCTGTCACTTGAATCCCTCAGGTGGCCTCAGTGGCACTGAGTGGCTTCCATCAGCTTCAGCTGGTGGCCCAGCTGTGCCCCTATCTGGACAGTGATAGCCTAACATCTGGCAGTCTCTAGGTTAGGGCAGTAACTGGAAAGTGTGGGAAAACACCTGATTCAGTGTTGTCTAGCTCCTCTGCAAACAAATGAAAATGAATGCACAATTTTAAAAATGTCACATAGGACACTTTCACCACAAAGGGTAAGGCCAGATTTAAACATCATGCAGGGGTCCCATATGCTCGGCAGCACATATTCTCTGAATCACTAACATCTGTGCCTACAGCATTAGCATGGCAGGGATCTGTGGTCCAGGAGTCCATCACTCTGGTGCTAATTTGACAATGATGACAATGATTTATTATATTTATATGCCACACATTCTTCCAAGGAGCTCCAGTTGGAGTACATGGTTCTCCCCTCCCCATTTTATCCTCGCAACAACCCTGTGATGTAAATTAAGCTGAAAGTCAGTGACTCACCCAAAGTCACCCAGTGAGCTTCATGGCTGAATGAGGAGTCGGATCCTGGTCTCCCAAGTCATAGTCCAGCACTCTTATTACTCCACACTGTTGCATGACTCAGCAACACAAAGTGTGTGCTGCTGAACTCTGCATTGTAAGAACATTAGAAGGATCAGGCCAATAAGCCATTCAGTTCAGAATCCTGTTTCACAAGGTGGTCTATTAGGTGTCCCTGGGAAGCCCCCAATCATGTCAGAGGCTGATCTATTAGTTCAAATGGGGCAATGCCCCATCAACCTCAGTCTGCCCTCACCAGCCCCTGCCTGCTTGCTTACAACCAGTCCAGTGGCTGGCCTTGGCTGTCAGCTTCCCCCTCCTTAGTCTGAGTTGATTGGCAGGATGATGGATTGGGATAAAACTAGAATGAATTAGCTTTGCTTGTCATTGATTCTGGCGGTTGCTGCTGTTAGCTCCACCTACCACTGCCATCCCTGCTTTCTGCCCCACCATTCCCAAGGGGCACCAAACACCACTGTCTAGAACTAAGGTACGTATATATTGTATTCATATATGTTTAATGTTTCAGGTCATCAAAGTGCTTCTGCAGACTTGGCTTCAGCTGTGTGTGTGTTTTCACCTGCAATATTCAGATAACCGGCAGAGGGCCTTCTCGGTAGTGGTGCCTGCCCTGTGGAATACCCTCCCATCAGATATCAAGGAAATAAACAACTACCTGGCTGTTCGAAAACATCTGAAGGCAGCCCTGTTTAGGAAAGTTTTTAATGTTTGATGTATTTATCATGTTTTTAATATTCTATTGGGAGCCGCCCAGAGTGGCTGGGGAAACCCAGCCAGATGGGTGGGATATAAATATATTATTATTATTATTATTATTATTATTATTATTACTACACTTCTTCAGGTGTGGCATTGTTTTTGCTCTCCCTGGAGCTAAACCTCTCACTGGTGTTAATACTTGTTCCTTTTCACCTAGTAATTTGCGCTTTAGGAAGCTGTTCCTCTTAAGATCCTGCAGTGGAAGTAACATAGCTAAGGCAAGGTGAGAAAGGGACTATGAAGCCTCTTGTATCCTACTTCCCTTCCTTTATATATTCCTTTATATATTCTCTGTTCCCGATGCTGACCTGCACAACCCACCATTCTCTCCCCCAGGTGGCTCTCCAGCAAAACTAGCTCTTGCTGAGAGCTGTAAGTCAGGGAATGCACGAACACAATAGATGATACAAGTAAAAATGGCTTCTTAACCAGAGCCCGAGGACAACAAAACATATCAGCTAAGCTTGCCTAAATGAAAACATGCTCAGTTAATGAACAGTTTAATGGCTTGATCGTAAAACGTGAATGGATAGTTTGATCAATAAAGACAACACAGTCTCAGCTGTGCCCATTTCCAAAAGGAAACACAGACCCTGGGTAAGCATGCCTGGAACCCCTGTGATCTTGCATCCTCAGAGATTGGGCTGGCATGTAACAATATCAATTTCAAGGCAGGGTGCCATCCAGCCCCTTTTTGAATACTGCACTGGGAACTTAAAATAGACCATGTAGGCCATCCCACTTCCCATGTGGAGACAGAAAAGAGTAGTGCTGAGGCAACTGTTATTAAGGAGTTTTCAGGAGACATTAACCATGGAGCTAGACAAGTTCTGAATCCTAACCGAATTTATTCAGCTTAAAAATCAATAGTGCAGTAGGTGCCAGTAACTCATTGACTTTCCTGTGCAAACAGATCATCCTTGCTGTATCAGGGTGATAAGCTGTATCTTAATTCAGTTCACTAAATAAATGGAAGCAATTTCACTTGTCTGATTATCTCTTTTTCCTTGAAAAAGCACCTGCTCATTCTGACTTTATAATCAATATGTATGAAAGAGTTATATGAACATATAGATTCAGCTTTAAACTGAAAGTTTTTTACAGTCATCAGCAACAGTTGGCAATCATATGAACATTTTTCAATGACCACAGTGAATATTTCTTCCCCCATGTCTGTTTTCCTGCAGGAGGCCATCCAGAAACTCTTACTGGTGTACAAGTTGTCTAGTGACAGGTCTGGTCCTCACAGAATAATGACAATACTTTTACTTAGTCTTTTATTTTCACGTAGCATGCTATGTCAGTCTGTATTGTGCATATATTTCCTGCAGCATGGAATGGTAAGTAACTAACCAGTATGGGAGATGTGATAATAAATAAGGAAACCAGTAGCAGAATAAAACAGATATTTTATTAAATTCCTTCCAGTAGCACCTTAGAGACCAACTAGGTTTATTATTGGTATGAGCTTTCGTGTGCATTCACACCAATAACAAACTTAGTTGGTCTCTAAGGTGCTACTGGAAGGAATTTTGTTTCAACTACAGCAGACCAACACGGCTACCTACCTGTAACTAGATTTTTTATTAGCTCAGAAAATCAAAGGTGCTGGAGCCAGGTGAAAATAGTATTTTCTTTAACTATTCCATTTACCCGAAAAAACATTAATTTAACCATGGATGTGCATCTGGTGGTTCAGGAATGGTTATCATTTTCTTCTTAGTCATCTTGTGTAATACCTTAGATGCCAGCAACTTAATTCCAACATTATTTGTCAGGTATTGTAACAAATCTCTTCACTGCATTTCCAGTTTCAAACATTTCCCACCTGCATTCAAAACAATGACGACCATAACAGCCATAGAATTATTTGGTGGCAACTCCTGTTAGGTCCAATGAGATTTACTTTCAAGTAAGTATATTTAGGATTGCAGGCAATGCTTAATTTCTCGCTTAAAACTTGTTGGAACATTTAAGAAAATGCTATTTATACATATCAAATCAAAAGGATACAGGTAGGATGGAAAAGTAGAAGCAGAAGATATAAATAGAAAGACTTATAGCACAATCCTGTACATGTCTACTCAGAAGTAAATCCCAGTGTGTGAAATTGGGCCTGCTCCCAGGTAAGTGAAGACTGTAGCCTGAAAAATATAACACCTGCACTGTGAGCTAATGGATGAGGCTTTACAACTAAGGCAGAATCTTATGCAGGTTTCCTTGGAAGAAAGTCCCACTATGGTACACAGGATTTCAATTTATAATGTCTCCAGGGGTGAAAATCAAATGGACAGTTATCAGGGAGATAGTTCTACAGTGAGTCATACTGAGCAAAGCCACATAGGATTGGACTACATATATATCCTTGTGGTGGGGGTCTTGTCTTCTGAGCAGCCCAGAACACACTGTCCAGGCCTGTGTCCTCGAAAGGTCACTTTGGTGCTGCTAACACAGCAGTTTTAATTTACCCCTGGAGGTGCACTCCACTGTCTCCCAAGACAGATGCCAACAATTAGGGGCAAGCATTATCTTTTAACTTTTGCCTTTCTTCTGCTTGTACTTTCACATGCTACGTGTGTACATTTGGTTCAATAGGCATGGATCACCTCCTATTGAATGTCCCAAAGAGCATTACCCAAGAAAGACATGTGCTACATGCAAGAATTACATATGCAGCTTCAAATGTCACAAACAAGAAGCAGATAGCCTCAAGCTCAACCATCCTTCTCTGAAAGGGCTAAATGAGCACCTGTATGCTACAGCAGTTGAGCGCTATGCATATTTCAGTGCTCCTCACCAAATAACCGTAGCAATGTATTAGTAAAGATCTTGAATCTTGTCATACTTTGGTACCACACTTCACTGCTACATGCATTTAGTAATCAGCTTCCTGTTGACACTTATTAAGGAAATGCTCCTGGAATTTCTGATCACAGCAGGCATTTCTTTGAAAAGACTTGATAGATACTATCAAACATCAAAAGGAGCAATCCCACATTCATCTCATAGAGGGATCCCTGGTGCGATTTTGTAGAAACACAGCAGCAAGAAATGCAGCATTGAAATTGGCTCCTATCTAGGTAGTGTACATCTGCCAGCAATCAAAGACCTTTGTTAGCATCCATCACCTGTTCAGAAGGAACAGGCAGGCTGAATCCAGTATTCCTGCCAGTGTTAACAGCCAAACATTAGCATAGTTTGCAATCCAGCGCCAGATACACACACACCAGAATGCTGGAGATCCTGTGCATAGCACCCTTTTCTATATGCAGTTCCTTTCCTAATATTACATTTCAAATAGAGTATAACTATAGACAAGCCACCAATGCCACTTTCTCGGCCAAGGTGGTGCAAAGGGTGGTTGCAAAGCAACTGCAAATGTTCCTGGATGAGACTAATTAACTTGATGCACTACAGTCTGGGTTCAGAGCTGAAGCAGCCTTGGTTGCCCTGGTAGATTACCTTTAGCATAAGAGACAGGGACAATGTGAGCCTAGAGGTTTTTATACAGTTGACCATAGTATCCTCTTGAAGCACTCAATGGGATAGTTTATCGGAGGCACTGTGTTCTCATGGTTCTCTGCACTGGGCAAGTGCAACTTGTGCTATGGACTTCCACACAGAATTTTCCTCTTCCCAGTGCTATATGAGGCCATTGGGAGAAGTCATTAGTTTTGGAACAAGATATCACCAATAGGCTGATGATATACAGCTCTGCTTCTCCATGACATCTATAACAGGCTGTGAAAGCTGTTGGTCCATGTATGAATGCAATAGTGGACTGGATGAGGACCAATAAACTGTGCTTGAATCCTGGGAAGACAGAGGTTCTTTGGGTTTCCAAGCTTGGGAGATAGGCAAGTTATCCTTTCTTGCTGGTGTTGCACTCCCTCTGAAGGAACATTAGGGTTACTCCTGAATATGTATATCTTTGTCACTAGAGGCCCAAGTGTCATCTATGGCTAGGAGTGCCTTTTACCAGCTTTGTCTGGTTTCCCAGCTACAGTCATTCCTGGACAAGGATAGCCTTACCACTGTAGTGCATCTGTTGGTAACTATTATATTCTATGCAGGGATCTGCAGATGCTCTTAACAGGCTACTGGTAGACTGTGAAAAGAGGCTGACATGTTTTTTCTTGGTATATCATATCCAGAGAGTCGTAAGCAAAACAACCATTTGAAATGTTAAATTTGCTCATTACAAGGGTCATCACCCCAATATATAACAATGAATGTAGAATTAACTGTAATACTGACTTTCTTCTGTCAACCTATTCAAATTGTAAACCAATTTGGAATAAAGCATTGATATATACTACCCAAGTACTGCCTCTACATAAATGACCTTTAATTCAATGGAGTTTCTACAGGAACATCACTTACTAGACTGCTTCTTAGGACTTACCTGCATTCTGTATAGCACTTAAAACTCTGAATTAGTTAAATGACTGTTTGTCAGGGACTCAGCGGGAGCGCAGGGAGGAGAGGAGATGGAGAGCGAGGGGGAGCAATCCGAGGGCAGCGTAGGAGAAGATGACAGCAGCCCGATAGATTCCATGAGCCTCTCCAGCGAATCGGAAGATTCACAGAAGGGGGCACCGATGGGCAGGGCAAGGGGCGACCCAAGGGGGACACCCCAGAAGCAAGGGGCCAGCGGGGACTCCCAGAGCAGCAGTTGGAAATCAGGACCAGCTTCCCCACCAGAGTGTAGTGGGGGGGAGGAGTCCCAGGTGTCAGAGCCCACATATGCACCACCAGCGAGAGAAGATGAGTCAGGGTTGACCACGCCTCCATCGGAGAGCGAGTTAACGGTCAAGAGGAAAGTTGCCGGCTGGGCGCGCGCGCCAAGTTCAAATGTACAGGCGAGTGGCACAGAAGGTAGCCCGGATAGGGAACCAGGTCCTAAAGCCCGCCGGAAGGAGGGGCAAGAATCATCAGGGTCAGCGTCAGAGGAGTCCAGGAAGGATGAAACCCTAGCGGGCAGGAGGGCCCAGAGGAGAAAGGAACTTAGGAAGAGGTGGAGCAAGGCGAGAGTTTTAAACTGGTGTGGAAGGGGAGGAGACTCAGACGGGACTTCGCCGGTCTAAGGTCGAGACGTAGAGCTGCACGCTGCGGCTTTAAAATGGAAACTGAACCTCAATAAAGACTTTTGTACATAACTACAGCCTAGCGTTGGTCCTCTGTGAGCTGGGACCTGGAGGCAGCTCTGACAGTAAGTCCCGTCCCTTTCAAAGAACCTCGCAACGTGAGAGGACGCAGCGAGGGGCGAAGATTGGTGCTTCGCGAGCTCACAAAAGCAGCACAAGATGACTACAGAAGAACGACTGGCAGCTTTGCAAGACGCCGTGGTACAACTTAACGCAGAAATACTAGCGGCAAGGAGGAGAGAAGAGGAATCAGATGCTGTCTGCAAGGATCTGCAAACCAGGTTGGAAATGTTGACTAAACAGGGGCCACCGGGAGCCAAATCAGAGGGGATCGGGCTCGGGAAAAGAGGGGGGAGCCTTGTGTCGCATTTCGATGGGAGTCTGCAGCAATATCCTAACTTCAGAGCAGACGTAGTTTTTGCGCTAAAGTTGCTGGAGAAGGACTTTAGAGATGAGCAGGAGAAAGTAGGCTTCATACTAACGCATCTCCATGGAGAAGCTAAAGCATGGTTGCGCAATCTGTGGAGAGATAATGATCCAGCCCTCCAAAACGCAAAAGCCTTCATTAAGGCAATGGACGATTGTTTTTTATCGGAGATAGATGTGGATGTCGCTAGAAAAGAGATTCACGGTTTGAAACAAGGCAGAGCCACTGTAAGGCAATATCATTCCCGCTTTTTTGCATTGGTCAACACACTGGGATGGGAAAAAGACTCAGCGTCCGTCAGGGACCTGTTCCGGGAGGGGCTGAACGGGGCTGTGAAAGACGAAATTGCAAGGGGGGAGAGACCACGGAGCACTCAAGAAGTGGTCCAGAAGGCGCTGACGATTGGTGTGCGGCTAGAAGAACGTCCCTGGAGCAAAGATGAAGGGCGTTGGGGACGCACGCCAGCAAGGGCACCTCCTTTCTTTCCCAGAGACTCAGCACGCGCTCAATCCACGCCTCCACTGGGAGGGGGAGAGGAGCCGATGGAGATAGGTGGTGCCAAGGCCAGAGCCCTCACACCGGGAGCAGCCAAAGTGAAGCCTCCTAGAGGGAACAGGAAGTGTTACATCTGCGAAAGTGCTCAGCATATGGCAAAAGAGTGCCCCCAGAGGCTCCGCAAGCACAATGCAGCCTCAGCAAAAGTAACAGAAGCAGCTCAGCAGAGGGAACCGCAGCAGGGAAACGACGAAGTCTGGCTGGAAGCAGAGCCGCTGGGGCCCAGCCAGACGAATCAGTGAAGCAGTCCCCAGGAATCTTACAGCCCACAGACCCCCTCCCGCCCAAACCAGTGGTGCAGCTCACCGCAACACTCCAGCTTCCCAATGGGCTCACCATGGAAGTCCCTATTACCATTGACTCTGGTAGCAATGCAGACTTTATAGGAGTGGATTTCATCAAGCAACATAGCATAGCGCTCCTGCCTGCCACGATGCCCCTGAAAGTAGTGACAGTCGATGGAAGAGAATTGCTGGGGGGACAGGTGGTACAGCAAACGCCGCCAATGGTGATGCGAATTGGAAATCACCGCGAAGTCATCAGCTTCAATGTCACCCAACTGTCAGACACGCCCATAGTGTTGGGCATGAGCTGGTTGGACAGGCACAGCCCGGCATTGGCATGGTACCAGCGTAAATTGACCTTCTGCTCCTCCTACTGCGCAGAACATTGCATCATGACTAACCAGGAGGACGAGGGGCAAGAGGATGACCCACAGCTACAACTGGGCATGCTGCAAGCGGTACCCGACAAGTACAAGGCGTTTTTGGAGGTCTTCTGCGAGAAGGAAGCGGACAAGCTGCCTCCCCACAGACCCTACGACTGCAAGATTGACCTCCTGCCGGGGGCAACGCTGCCGACCGGAAAACTGTACTCCATGTCTGAAGACGAACTGCAAGAGCTCAGGGAGTTCATAGATAACAATTTGAAGAGGGGATTCATCCGAGAATCCAAAGCAGTGGGGGGCAGTCCTGTGTTCTTTGTGAAGAAAAAAGACACGCCCCAAAAGAGGCTAGTAGTTGATTTCAGAATCTTAAACTCGAAAACCAAGCCCACGGCTTTCCCGATGCCCAAGATCGACGACTTGCTCGCGACGGTGAGGAAGGGACGCATCTTCACCAAGTTGGATCTACGAGGGGCGTACAATCTTATACGCATGCAGGAGGGCGACGAGTGGAAGACGGCCATGTTCACGCCCTTGGGCACCTATGAGTATAGGGTTATGCCCTTCGGTTTACAAAATGGCTCCCACTGCTTCCAAGCCTTCATGCATCACGTGTTAGCGGGGCTCCTCTACAAGAAGTGCGTCTGCTTCCTGGACGACATTCTGATCTTCTCGGAATCGCAGGAGGCTCACGAGAGAGATGTCAAGGAAGTCCTGCAAAGACTACGGGAGCACAGGCTTTACGCCAAACTGGAGAAGTGCCAGTTCGACATGACCGAGGTGGATTTCCTGGGCTACAAGCTGTCCGACAAGGGAATCGCCGTGGACAGCGCCAAGGTACGATCAGTACTGGACTGGAAAAGCCCGCGCAATCGGAAGGAGGTCCAGAGGTTTGTCGGCTTTGCTAACTTTTATCGCAAGTTCATCAAGGGTTTCGCTATGCAGACGGCGGCCATCACGGACACCCTCAGCTCCAAGAAGAAGAAGTTCATCTGGACGGAGCAGGCGGAGCAGTCTTTTCAGAAACTCAAGCGTCTTTTCGCTTCCGAGGAACAACTGCTGCATGTGAACCCCAGCAGACCCATGAGGGTGGAGACGGATGCCTCCGACAGAGCCGTGGGGGCAGTCCTGTTGCAGCAAGACCCGCAAGGGGATTGGAGGCCGTGTGCTTTCTACTCCAGGAAACTCAGCAAGTCGGAGCAGAACTACACCATCTGGGACAGAGAGTTGCTGGCCATTCATGCAGCCTTCAAGGCGTGGCGGCACTTCCTCATCGGAGCCAAACACACGGTGCAAGTTCGCACGGACCATAAGAACCTGGAGTACTGGCGCACGGCGCGGTTCCTGAACCAGAGACACATCCGCTGGGCGGAGTTCTTTGCGGATTTTGACTTCAGGATAGAATATATCCCCGGAGACAACAACATCATGGCTGATGCGCTATCCAGGAAGCCGCAGTATCTGGAGGAAGCAGCACCGGTAGCGGCCAAACACATTTTCGCACCCAAGGCGTGGGCATGCACTTCAGCCACCGTAGACCTGGAAGCAATACGGCGCGAGCTGCGAACAGATTCCTTCGCACGATCCAAGATGGAGGAGGTGCGCAGCGGCACGGCGAAGGACGACGAGTTCCAGATACGCGACGGACTGCTCCTCCGCAAGGGGGCCATCTACGTGCCGGGAGATGAACTCCGCGCGACAGTACTGCAACAGCTACACGACGCACCCAGCGCCGGACATTTCGGCAAGGACAAGACGGTGGAATTAGTAGCCAGAGACTTTTGGTGGCCCAAGATGCGGGGAGAAGTCGCGGATTACGTCATGAGGTGCGACACATGCCAAAGGGCCAAGCCAGTACACAGACCGCCGGCGGGACTGTTAGAACCGCTACAGACCCTGTCCGAACCGTGGGAGAGGGTGGCCTTGGACTTTGTCACTGACCTGCCCAGCTCGAGGGGCAAAACAGCAGTACTCGTGGTAGTCGACATGTTCACCAAGATGGCGCACTTCATTCCTTGCGCGAAGGTGGCCAAGGCGGAACAGACAGCCAAGCTGTTCATAGACCACGTGTTCAAGGTGCACGGCCTGCCACGGTCTATCCTGTCCGACCGGGGGCGCCAGTTCATCTTGAGTTTCTGGCAGAAGCTGATGGGAATCCTGAACGTCAAGGTCAACCTAGCGTCGGCAAGACAACCGCAGACCAACGGACAAGCGGAGAGGGTCAACGCCATCATGCAGCAGTACCTGAGATGCTACGCCAACCAGCAGCCCTCAACCTGGGTGGACTACCTGCCCCTGGCCGAGTTTGCCTACAACAACACACAACACGTGTCCACGGGGGTGACACCGTTTTTCGCCAACAATGGGCGACATCCCAGGACCTTCCTGGGCTTAGAGAAAGAGGGGGAGGGGGAGCCGCAGGGAGCAGAGGCATTGGCAGAGGAGTTACAGGAGGTCCATGAACAGCTCCGTAGGCAGTTAGACCTAGCAAAACACGTATACAAGATGCAAGCAGACAAACACAGAAGAGTGGGGGAGGACATACGGGTAGGGGACTGGGTCTGGTTAGCGGCCCAGGCAGTGCCGGCCAGATCCTTAGCTAAGAAGAAGCTAGGACACAAGCAGCTAGGCCCTTACCTAGTCGAGGCACAGATCAACCCAGTGGCCTTCCGTTTGACACTACCGGAGGGTTCCAGAATGCACCCGGTCTTTCATAGATCGGTGCTAACGCCCTACAAGGCACCTCACAGGTTTCAGGAGCCAGGGACAGCTCCCAGTCCGCTTAGAGACGCACCCATGACAGGGGGGTCGCCGAGGGCGTGGCCACTCAACGAGGTGATGGAGATTTTGGACTCGAGATGGGGGGAAGAGGGGGTCAAATATCTCATCGCAAGGGAAGGTGCCCCGGCCAGCGCCAACAGCTGGGTGCCGTACTATGCGGTGGAGGAGCACTACCTCAAAGACGAGTTCCACGCACTCTTCCCACACAGGCCCATGCCGGAGGATTATTTTGACGAATATCTTTTCACCCCCACACTCTCAGCCAGTACGTTTCAGGGGTTCTCCTCGGCTGAGGAGACGGTTCCAGACTACCTCGCCGGAGGGGTCGATCTCAGACTTGGGTGCGGAACGCTCTTATTGGTGGGACACTCAACCCGAGGAGGAGTGGCGCAGGAGACTGCTCAGAGGGCCCTGGCACGCAGACTCCCCAGAGGAAATGGGGGAACAAGGGGGCATGGACGGGTTGGGGGAGGACCCTGGGTTCGAGCACACCGGCAACGAGATGGAAGCGGAGGAGAGAGACGTCGATGTACCCGTCACGGACTGGCAGCATGCCAGGGGGGAAGAACTGTATCCGGCATGCACCCCCACAGCATTGGAGCACCCGGAACCCACGCCAGAAGAGGGGGAAGGGGGAAGGGGGGGCTTCGAGGGGGGGATGGATGTCAGGGACTCAGCGGGAGCGCAGGGAGGAGAGGAGATGGAGAGCGAGGGGGAGCAATCCGAGGGCAGCGTAGGAGAAGATGACAGCAGCCCGATAGATTCCATGAGCCTCTCCAGCGAATCGGAAGATTCACAGAAGGGGGCGCCGATGGGCAGGGCAAGGGGCGACCCAAGGGGGACACCCCAGAAGCAAGGGGCCAGCGGGGACTCCCAGAGCAGCAGTTGGAAATCAGGACCAGCTTCCCCACCAGAGTGTAGTGGGGGGGAGGAGTCCCAGGTGTCAGAGCCCACATATGCACCACCAGCGAGAGAAGATGAGTCAGGGTTGACCACGCCTCCATCGGAGAGCGAGTTAACGGTCAAGAGGAAAGTTGCCAGCTGGGCGCGCGCGCCAAGTTCAAATGTACAGGCGAGCGGCACAGAAGGTAGCCCGGATAGGGAACCAGGTCCTAAAGCCCGCCGGAAGGAGGGGCAAGAATCATCAGGGTCAGCGTCAGAGGAGTCCAGGAAGGATGAAACCCTAGCGGGCAGGAGGGCCCAGAGGAGAAAGGAACTTAGGAAGAGGTGGAGCAAGGCGAGAGTCTTAAACTGGTGTGGAAGGGGAGGAGACTCAGACGGGACTTCGCCGGTCTAAGGTCGAGACGTAGAGCTGCACGCTGCGGCTTTAAAATGGAAACTGAACCTCAATAAAGACTTTTGTACATAACTACAGCCTAGCGTTGGTCCTCTGTGAGCTGGGACCTGGAGGCAGCTCTGACACTGTTAAAACAATAAACAACCCAGTAACTATTGTCTAGATGTTTATGCTTACAATATTTATTTATTTATTTAGATTTACACTCTGCCTTTAATCAAAATATTCTCAAGGATAGTTGATGGGCTTGAAATTAAAGCATATGTCATAGTAAATTGTTGGTCTTTAAGGTGCCACAATACATCACTTGTTTTAATTTATGCTGCAATCTTATACACACTAACTTGAGAGTTAGTCCCATTGAACTCAGCCAGGCTTCTGAGTAGACCTGTATATGATTGCAATAATAGGCAACCCTGTAATACAAGCAAGCTGTTACAAAAATTAAGAACAGCAAGGGGGGGTCTTTACTGTACAGTAGAGTTTCTTTCTATTGCTAGAAGAATTAGTTTCTACCTCTGAAAACCTATATTCTACCTACAATAAGAAACAATTGCTTCCAGATGTGGGCAATTAAGTTAGCATCCAATTATTGCTGCTCTGCCGCAAGATGGAAATACAATTAACTCTACTTTCAGACTTCTAAAACTCTGTAGCCAAGTTCCCCTTTCCTTAGTTTCAGATGTGGAAGAGGAGTGTTACAGGGTCCAGAGTTTCTGTGGGGGCAGGGGAAGCACAAAATAAAAAAAATCCTTCCAGTTGCACCTTAAAGACCAACTAAGTTAGTTCTTGGTATGAGCTTTTGTGTGCATGCACACTTCTTCAGATACACTGAAACAGAAGTCACCAGACCCTTCTATATAGTGAGAAGGTGGGGAGGGGTATTACTCAGAAGGGTGGTGGGATTGGGTGATTGGCAGATAGCTGTGATGAGCCTGTTGACGACTCTTAATGACTGCAATAGGTCTTACAGGAAAAAGCAAGGGGTGAGAAGGTGAAAAATGGCTTTGTCATGTATAATGAGATAAGAATCCAATGTCTTTGTTCAGACCAGGTCTCTCCATGGTTTTCTCTGTCTAATTTAATTTCTCTAGAGGTGTAGTATTTTAGTAAACATATCTACATGCCCCTAGCTACCATCTCTAGCTACCAGATATGTTTTAGTAAACATATCTACATGCCTCTAGCTACCATCCCAAACATACCAAACAGTCCATTGTATATAGCCAGGCACTACGTTACAGCCGCATCTGTTCCAATTCTACAGACAGAGACTCTCACCTAAGAGATCTACAGCAAAACTTTTTAGAACTAAAATACCCAGCAGATGAAGTTAGACATCAGATCAACAGAGCCAGACTGATACCCAGAGAGAACTTGCTGCAAGACAGACCCAAAAAAGAAAATAACAGAACACCTCTAGTCATCACATACAGCCCCCAAGTTAAAACAGTACAACGCATCATCAAAGATCTACAACCTCTCCTGGACAATGACAATTCTCTTTCTCAAGCTCTGGGAGGAAGACCTTTCATTGCCTACAGACAGCCACCCAATCTTAAACAACTCCTAACCCACAACAATACTACAACCAGACTTAACACGGACACTGGCACCAGAGCCTGCAATAAACCCAGATGCCAACTTTGCTGCCACATACACCCGGACAACACCATTTCTGGCCCCAACAACATCACACATACCATCTAATTAGGCCCAGATCCTAATTTGACCTGAAAAGCATTTCTCCCCAAATCACACCCACTTGTCCACTGAGGAACAGGTGGAAATGCAGTTACCAATGCACAAGAGTCCTGATGCACCACTGACCAGCTGATCACTGGTGGTTCAAAGCATTGTGCAGGGCTATTTGCAAGCCCTGCCTGTTGCTGTGAAGTCCTGACAATTCTTGTGACTTCAAAGTATCTACCAACTGACATTATTCTGTCAACAAATTTGGCCTGCTGCCCAGATCCAGTTCTCCACCACTGGGTTATATAATCTCTCCTCCCCCTGTCTCCTGAGTACTAGTGATCAGGATTTACCCCAGGGATGGAGAAGAGAAAAACGGACATAAAGGCAATGGTATTTAGAAAGGGAAGGGTTAAAATGGTAGACTTGATTCCTAATAAGCAGAGATAGACCATAGCAAAGCAAATAGCTAGAGGTCATCACTGGCCAAACTGGCAGTAAAATAGGGAATTTAAAGTAGCCATTTCATTGAGTTTTCAGTTGGATTTTCTTAATCTTGAAGGGAAAAAAACCTTAATAGGGAAAACATAAAAGATACTGTACTCACAACGTTAAGATGCCCCATAAAAAGTGAGCACAGTGTTAGTATCTAGGATGCCAGCCATAGACATAGCCAGGAAAACAATAGAAATACTTAAAACTAACTGACCAACCATGTCAATTCTGCCTCCCCCCTAATAAAAATCCTGGCAACGCCCATGATGCCAACAATGGCACTTTTTACATGCATCCAGTGCTTTTTTTCTGGGGGGACGCAGGGGTACACATACCCCTAAACGTTTTGTGAATCTTTGTACTTTTGTCCATTTACTGTATTTCTTTCCCCCAGTTTGAACTATAAAATGGTGGTTTTCTTGAGTCAAAATGAGAGTACCCTTAAAACATTTTTTTAAAGAAAAAAAGCACCGCCTGCGTCTCTATCACACTCCTTAGACCTTTCAGAGCCAGCTATTGGGATAACCCAAACACCAGATGAATCCCCCAGTCAGGTCACTAGATGTTAAGGGCTTCTGTTTAAGGAGATTGTGCTTTTTTTGTATCTTGACCGAATATCATCATTGTGGTTTGTTACTTTGTTTTCTTTTCCCCCTTGGTTTTCTTTTCCTTCTTCTATAAATAAATAGAACATCGGGCTCCAAAATATACCATTTATGGGCTGGAACCTGCAGAGTAACTGGAAAGCTACAGCTTGAGCCATTTCTCTGCGTCCCTTTCTAGGCTGAATCCTAACCCCTAGTAAAGGTAAAGGAAAAGGTACCCCTGATCATTAGGTCCAGTTGCAGACGACTCTGGGGTTGCGGAGCTCATCTCGCTTTGCTGGCCGAGGAGCCAGCGTACAACTTCCGGGTCATGTGGCCAGCATGACTAAGCCGCTTCTGATGAACCAGAGCAGTGCACGGAAACGCCGTTTACCTCCCCGCCGGAGTGGTACCTATTTATCTACTTGCACTTTGATGTGCTTTCAAACTGCTAGGTTGACAGGAGCAGGGACCAGGCAATGGGAGCTCACCTCGTCGTGGGGATTTGAACTGCCGACCTTCTGATCAGCAAGCCCAAGAGGCTCAGTGGTTTAGACTACAGCGCCACCCACGTCCCATAACCCTTAGTACCCTAACACAGAAGCCAGTCCCATTGCTCAAGGGGACTTACACCAAAGTGAGTACAGTATGTCTAGGATTACATAGCCCTGGTTCGAAGTGCGAGACTCTCAATGCGTCTCGCCCGTATCAAACCCAGGCAGCTCGCTTTAGGGCCGCTGGAGGTCGCCCTCACAAAGAGACTCCTTTCCCCCCCCCCTCCCATTCACGACACGCTCCTTCCATTTACGGCAAGGCTTGCCGACGTGCGTTGTGACGGCTGGCCGGCTTGCTGAGGTGAATGGGAGCTGTAGTCCCCAAGGCAAGGACTCGTTGCTAAGCAGCGGCTTGGCCGGCGTCGCTTAGGAAACGGCGCGGTTTCTGCAGGCGTCGCATACATGTGACGTCCTTTGTGAAGCGCGCCCGGAGAGGCAAAGCGGCGCGCCCGGTTACGAACGCGGGCCGGGCCTCAGGAAGGGGAAAGGCCGCCGCTGCCATGAAAGAGACGCCGCTGTCCAACTGCGAGAAGCGGTTCCTGCTCCGGGCTATCGAGGAGCGGAAGGTGCGAGGTGGCGGGACGTGGATGCTCCTACGCAGGACTGCGCGTGTTTTCTGTGGCGGGACTCGCGGGGGAAAGCGCGCCGCTGGCGCCGTGGGCGTGGATTCCTTCCCGCGCGGGTGGGAGAGGCGGTGCCCGGGAGCGTGTTGCTTAAAAGGTGGGAGGGAGTCGTCATTAACTCGAGTGGTGAAAGAACGACTCTTGACCTCTGGCAATGGATGAAGCTGTATTTTAAGTTGATTATTATTATTATTATTATTTTATTTATACCCCCTTCCAATCTGGCTGGGATTCCCCAGCCATTCTGGGTGGCTTACAGCACATAAAAAATTGTAAAACGTTAGACATAAAAAAATTCCTAATGCAGGGTTGCCTTCAGATGCCTTCTAAAAGTCACATGGTTGTTTATCTCCTTGACATCTGAAGGGAGGGCGCCACTACCGAAAATGCCCTCTGCCTGGTTCCCTGTAACCTGGCTTCTCGCAGTGAGGGAACCACCGGAAGGCCCTCAGAGCTGGACCTCATTGTCCAGGCTGAATGATGGGGTGGAAACACTCCTTCAGGTAAACTGGGCCAAGGCCGTTTAGGGCTTTAAAGGTCAGCACCAACACTTTGAATTGTGTTCGCAAACGCACTGGGAGCTGATGTAGGTCCTTCAGGACTAGTGTTATAGGGTCTCGGCAGTCACTCCCAGTCACCAGTCTAGCTGCCATTTTCTGGATTAGTTGAAGTTTCTGAGTCACCTTCAAAGGTAGGCCCACGTAGAGCGCATTGCAGTAGTCCAAGCGGGAGATAACCAGAGCATGCACCACTCTGGCGAGACAGTCCGCAGGCAGATAGGGTCTCAGCCTGCATACCAGGTGAAGTTGGTAGACAGCTGCCCTGGATACAGAATTGACCTGCGCCTCCATGGACAGCTGTGAGTCCAAAATGACTCCCAGGCTGTGCACCTGGCCTTTCAGGGGCACAGTTACTCCATTCAGGACCAGGGAGCCCCCGCACACACCTGCTCACCCCTTTCCCCCAAAACAGTGCTTCTGCTGAATTGTGTAAGTGTACATTACCTTGGGGTGTGGAGGACCAAAGGGCAGTTTTATAAATATTATTAATACTTCTTGAAACCTTGCCCACCAAAAGGTGGCTACTCTAGTGTTAAGGACTGTTGAAATGTGTAAGGGAAATCTAAGCAGCATCCAGCAATTGTTGACCTTGTGCAACCACTTCTGTACTTCTGTGGCTTACCTTCCCAATCCCACACTTCACATCTGTAACACTGTTGTGCTCATCCTTTGTAGCGTCTGGATGGGCGACAGTGCTATGACTACAGAAACCTCCGCATTTCCTTTGGCACTGACTATGGCTGCTGTATTGTGGAGCTCGGAAAAACCAGGTATTTAAAAATAAGGAAACACAAATATCCAGGCATAACTGAACCACCTCACTGCCACCCTTTCTGTCATGGCAGTATGCTGTGTCACTTACTTGGGGACCTACTTATTATAGCAGGCAGGAGAAAGTTGTGTATAAAAAAGCAGGAGAAAGCCAGGTGGGAGAATCCACAGCTACTCTATTTCTTCCTTCATCTGGAACTTCAGGTATAATGGGAAGGGCCATAGTTCAGTGGTAGAGCATCAGCTTCGTATGCTGAAGGTCCCAAGTTCAGTCTCCAGTATTTCTAGGTAGGACTGGGAAAGATGCTTGCCTGGAACTCTGGATAGCTGCTGCCACTCAGTGTAGAAAATATTGAGCCAGATGGACCAATGGTCTGACTCGGTGTAAGGCAGTTTGCTGTGTTCCCAGTATCAATTTGTGGGTTACAAATTAGCAACACAATTGTCTCAAGGCTTGCAGTTAACTTATCCCAGGTAAATTTCACCTTAAGTCCAGAGACTGGAATTTTAGAATGATTCATTGTTTGCTTTCCTGTCACATGTCAATAATTAGTAAGGTGTTAATTTTTTTTCTTTCTAAAAGCTTGTCTTTTGGGGTGGCTTCTCTTTCTGCAGAGTTCTTGGGCAAGTGTCATGTGAACTTGTCGCCCCAAAGCCAAATCGTGCAACAGAGGGCATACTTTTCTTTAATCTTGAACTCTCTCCTATGGCATCACCTGCTTTTGAGCCTGGAAGGTATGTGAGTGTTCCCCCTGCTCCCTGTAATGTCAACAAGCAAAGATAATGCAAAATAAAAATTAAAAAAAAATACTGTTCCTGGCTAATGTTTTGTGTCTTTGTTTTTGTTTTGTTTTTCATTCTAGACAATCTGAGCTGCTTATAAAACTAAACCGACTGTTAGAAAGATGTCTAAGGAACTCCAAGTGTATAGATACTGAATCTCTCTGTGTTGTTGCTGGTGAAAAGGTGTGTGACTGCATGAATTCTGACACTTTAGTAAATTATTTTCCTTTTTTTTGCATTATGTTTTTTGGATTGTGAACCTGTGGACAGGGATTTTTGTTCTTTCTCTCTCTTGTTGCATGGTATCTAGTACCTATTAGGTACATGAGCGCGCATGCGCGCACACACAAATATATATATATAAAAAATAGTCTTAATTGTTTGCCAGGAATGTCTTAATTTTTAGTAAATCAATGGTGGGCACTGAGTTAAATGAGACT
This sequence comes from Podarcis cretensis, assembly GCF_951804945.1. Lineage (NCBI taxonomy): Eukaryota > Metazoa > Chordata > Lepidosauria > Squamata > Lacertidae > Podarcis > Podarcis cretensis. Next base: position 30,095,678 of record NC_137178.1, read on the forward strand.
TAAACCTACATAAGGTTGTAACTGCTGATTATTTCTAGAGTTAATGTGCGGCATTTGGCAAAGGTATTTTAAATGTCTGCTGAACTGTAGAAGAGACCCCAGCATTTATCTGCTAAAGGTATTCAATAGCAAAATATTTATTCTGTAAAAGTTTTTATATGCTATCCTATCATAAAATATAAGGGTGGCATAGAACATTATAAAAACCTTAAAAGTTCATTAAAAGCATTGCTAAAAGTATTGCTGGAGAATAGTTAATACTGGTTTGCTATTAATATTGGTTTGCTCTCTTTCTCCTGCAGCAGCAATGGGGAACATGTGAACCTCCCATCATCCCTGACCCTTGGCCATGCTGGCAGAGTTTGATGGGAGTTGGAATCCAACAACATGTAGAGGGCCACAGGTTCCCGATCTCTGCTCTTCAGTGACATACACTTATATTTTTAGATACTTTGCAGTGTGTGTGATCACTGATGAGAATGCCACATTCGGTATTCCTTCAGAGATCTTGCCTTCCCATGTTTTTAGTAGCCTCTTGGAAACCAGCAGAGCCTAGACGTGTGTCCTTGTATTCACATGAGTTTTGATTCTTTATTCAAATATGTTTTCTCTAGTTTTTAATGAGATTTCTAAGGAGGTACAAGGCAAATGTATGAACAAAATATGACAGCAGGACCTTTAGGGTTGTATTTGCTGAACATTACAAAAACTGAGAAGCAAAATGAAATCCCTTGCTTGTTGTTTTTTTATTCTGAGGTCTGGCAAATTCGTGTGGACTTGCATTTGTTGAATCATAATGGAAACATTATTGATGCTGCAAGCATAGCAGCAATAGTGGCATTATGCCACTTCCGGAGGCCAGATGTGTCTGTGCAAGGAGAAGAAGTAACACTGGTAAGTTGCTTCAGTCTTGCATTCTTGACTTTCCCTTTAAGTAGAATCCTGATGGCCCATCAGTATGAGTTACCTTTACAAAGCAAAGCAACATACTTGGGACTTCGTAAGCAAGAGGACATAGTACTCAAAATCAGTTAGCACAGATGAGTACAGCCTTGCACGGATAAGAACCTAAGAAACACCTTGTTCAGTCAGATCAGGGTCCAATGTTCTTTGCAATAATTCCTGCAGGCGCTAGGTGGTCTACCAATAATTGGTTTGTGGGCTGCTATCCCACTTATATATTGTCTGATTTTGGATTTATGATAGCTGTATATTAAATATGAAGTTATACATAAAACATTGGGGAATAAGAGCAGGAACAATCTATTGATTTGCTTAGCAACGAAGAGTTGATCAGCTTCAGTTCTCTAAAGCAAGTGGGGAGCCATGTAAGCCACCCTAAGCTTTTTACAGGATGGGCAAGATATTCAAATATAATAAAAATAGAAGTCATGTTCTTCAAAGCTATGTTCTTCTCAACTCTGAGGGCTGGAAATTTCTCTTCTTACAGTATTGAAAGCCGTGTAACCACTGAGTTTTATTCTGTAACTAGTCAGTAAGAATTCTCAGTTATGTATTTTTTGCTAAGTAAAGTATTCCTTTGTATTGGATTATTTAGTATACCCCCGAGGAGCGGGATCCTGTCCCTCTGAGTATCCACCACATGCCTATCTGTGTAAGCTTTGCTTTCTTCCAGCAAGGGTAAGTTAATCTTGTTCCATGAGCTGAAAGCAACTTGCCAGCATTTCTGGAATTCAGGCGCATAACACCAAAGAGGAACCATGGGGTGGGTTCTTGAAAGTGAGATAGTATGCCGTCTTAATCTGAGAAATCAGTTATTGCAGTGTAATATGACTGATTTTAACGAGTGTTTTATCAGCATAGGTTTTAATTCACAAACACATCTTAAACATATACCTAACATCTTGCACATTGTATTGTTTAAATTTTCATTGCTCTCTTTTGGGATTAAGCACTTACTGATAGTTTGTAAAATGATTGCAGGACCTACTTGTTAGTAGATCCCAGTGAACAGGAGGAACGTGTAATGGATGGTCTTCTTGTGATTGCTATGAATAAGCACCGAGAGATTTGTACAATTCAGTCCAGTGGTGGAATTATGCTGCTAAAAGATCAGGTAATATGGAAGTTTCTGAAGTTTGAGTATTAAGCTGTGGATCACACTTTCCTTTATGCAGATAATTAATGTTTCACCATTGAGTAATCCATCTTCACGTATGGTCTCGATTGCATTTTGAACTGGATAGGTACTTTTAATATTCTGCAGAGCATGTTTGGGACAGAGTGAGAAGGAAGAGCTTGCACAATTAGGTGCCTACATGGAGATAGAAAGTTTCAAGAGGCTGGGCTTGTTAATAGTTGATTGATTGTTTGAATGTAGAGACACTTCCCTGCACTGCAAATATTAGAAAGTATACAAATGAGACATTTGAACCAGGCTTGCAAAGCTTTTGCATAAAAAACACTTTTAACCTAAGAATGGCTTGACATCTTCAAGGACAAATAATTGCTTAGACCTAAACTTGCAATTCTAACAAAGTATCACCTAATTTGAATATTGCTAAACTCATACTTTTGTTAAAGTTTAATGGAAACTATCCCATGATGCAGTCTTACAATATTTATTTGCTACATGACTTTGTACAGTACTATTAGCTCAAAATACTGGTTGTTTCTGCTGCCCTTTTTTCTTCTTACTTGAAATAGAAGAGAGAAACCTGTAACTTCATAGAGTGAATGCTGCTGTTTATTCTTAGACAGTTTGTAAACAGACAGCCTTTTAAATGTTTTAATTAAGCTTCATTTAATCCATTTTAAAGGCTTGGTATTACTCAAAAGCCCAGTAATTCCCAGAAGTCTTGGCAGGGGGGTAGATGTCTCTGAACCATGGTTTAAGGGCATGCTATCCTCAGTCTGCTCCCTTGCTATGAATTGACTATCCAGTGTCTGGCTTTTGAAGCATAGTCATTGTGACAAAACCTTTTAGCTTATATTTGCTTATGTCATGATATTGATCTATTTACCACAGGTTCTGAGATGCAGCAAAATAACCGGTGTTAAGGTAGCAGAAATTACAGAACTAATTCAAAAAGCCTTGGAGAATGATCAAAAAGTTAGGTTAGTATGTCACAGGTACTCACTTGCATCACCAATTTGTTCCATTTTAAAATTAATCTACAAATTTTCTCAATCAGACTTTGTATAAAATCTGCCTGATAGGTTTCCTGTATCAGAATAGTTGAATTGGACTATTCGTATTTACTCAGGCCATTAGAAATAGGGAAGAAATATATTAGGGCTGTCAAGGATATTTCATTTGGCCACCAGAATAAGGGTAGGAGCCAGATGATAAGCATATATTACACCACTTACACATCAGTTACCCTGGCTACCCATTTGTTTCTGAACTCAACTTAAAATGTTATTGATCCCAAAGGTTAGGCCACATAGGAACCTGCCTGAACCCTGAGATTGTCAATGCTGTCCCAGCTGTCTGACCAATTCAGCCTTTTCTGTCATAGTACTGCCAAGCCCCTCCTCTTCAAGTCTATAAATAAGCTCTGAAAACATTTTATTCAGAGAAGTCATATTATTCCCTCCCCACCCTACTACTCTTCTTGTGCTGATGTACTTTTGTTTTCTTGTTTGGCTGTTTTAATTGTTCTGTAACTTTGTGAGTCACTTTGATGGGAATTTTTTTTGAAAGCAGGATATAAATTGAAACAGAAGCTATATTGCTTATTTATATTTGTTTTGTAGAACATTTCAACATTATGAATGTTTATGTCAATTTGGATGTCTAAAGGAACTTTTTTGTTTGTTTTAACAGGAAAGAAGGAGGGAAATTTGGATTTGCAGAATCTATTCCCAGCCAGAAAATAACAGCTTTTAAGATAGATCAAGCCCCAATTGATACTAATGATGTACAAGAGCAAGCTGAAGAAATAATCTCAAATGCATTTCCACCTTCCGAAGTGTATCCTTTTTCTTTTTATTGGCTCACATCAGTGTGCTAGGTAATTGATGTTAAGTGCTAGGATCTCGTGCCTTAGAGCTATTCTTTTACAGTTGAATACATTTTCACAATTCTAGTTTCAATGGCAAATTTTTATAAAAAATTTACACAATTTTTTATAAAAGAGTGTCCAAGAACCGCATGAAGATTCACCATAGCAGGAAAGAGCATATAGCAATCAGGGTTGTGGTTATCCCACCAGGGGGAAAGTTAACTAGATGTTGAAAAAATTCACAAATGTCCTAAGAAGGAAGTCTGTTGCTCATCTCTGCTGATGGTGTTCATAATGATCACAATTGCTTATGGTACCCACAATAGCAAAAGTGCTGATTAAACATTCTGTGACTAAGCAACCACAGCAAAATGTTGAGGAAAGAAGGTATCTGAAGCTCGTGCATCATATTGATAACAACACACTGTGCTAAAGGCTATTGTGCAGGAAGGTATCAGAGTAGGTATCGCTTTGCTGTGATCCCTTTTTTAAACAAAAATTTTATTAGTTTTCCACATTTTTAGACAAACACACACAAATCATAACTGAACTTGATCCAATATTAATATCATAGTTAAATGACTTCCTCAAATTCCCTTGACTGAATTTTATTATGTATCATTGTAACGGTTTTCCAAAATAATATCTCATAAAATTTACTTAATCCTCTTAACATCTTTATCTCTTTTCGCTGTGCTGTGATCCTAAGTAGCCCTTTTTGGGGAAGTTTTTAATGTTTAATGCTGTATTGTGTTTTTAATATTAGGTTGGGAGCCACCCAGAGTGGCTGGGGAAACCCAGCCAGATGGACGGGGTATAAATAATACATTATTTATTTTATTTTATTTTATTTTATTTTATTTTATTTTATTTTATTTTATTTTATTTTATTTTTTTAATTAATTAATTAATTAATAGCTATACATTTTTGTCAAAAAATTTAGAAAATTTATACCATTGCTGCATTGCATGCAAGTGTTCAGGACAGACTGAAGCTTGTCTGCATTTTGCTTAATGAACGTAGCTTGGCCAAGCCCATTTTATGGGCTTCTGGCACAGCCCAGATTGGAGAAGGACAAGAGAGTTCTTGGGGAGATTTTGAGGAATCTGAGAAGGAAGAGGAGGAAGATGAAGATGAAGTCACCCCAGATGAACCAATAACTGTAGAAGACCAGAGTATGGAAACAGGAGACACTGGTGTTCGAACCAGAAATCAGAAAGGTTGGTACCTTTAGCAGCAGTGCTTCATGAAAGATCGTGGGTAATATCAAATGGGAAAATACAGCTTAGAAGTTGTAAATTACCGTATTTTTCGTCCTATAGGGCGCACTGGCCCATAGGACGCACCTCGTTTTTTGGGGGGTGGGAAATGAATAAAAAAAAATTATTCCCCCCCCAGCCGTGGCTGCCGCCCCAAGGCTTGCACACACCTGCCCGAAGCACGGGGAGCCCTCCGGAGGGCTCCTCGTGCTTCGGGCGGCAGGCTGCAGCCCCAAGCCTCGCGCGCCCAGCGGGACCTCCCGCCGGGCGCGCAAGGCTTGCGGACACTCACCGGGGCTGCAGGCTGCTGCCCGCAAGCCTTGTGAGCCTGCGGGAACTCCCACCAGGCTTGCAAGGCTTGCGGATAGCTTCCTGAAGCCTGGAGAGCGAGAGGGGTCGGTGCACACCGATGCCTCTCGCTCTCCAGGCTTCAGCGAAAGCCTGCATTCGCCCCATAGGATGCACACACATTTCCCCTTCATTTTTGGAGGGGGAAAAGTGCGTCCTATGGGGCGAAAAATACGGTAGTGTCTGTAGATGTTTCTGCTTTAGTGCGTGCTAATTATAGGTAAGCAAGAATTCTTGGCCGCAACAATACAGTTGAATATGCAGAGGGGGCAGTTTGAATATTGTCTTGAATAAAGTCTGTTTATTGCCAACTAGGCTGGGCCAGTTGAATATGCAGAGGGGACAGTTTGAATATTGTCTTGAATAAAGTCTGTTTATTGCCAACTAGGCTGGGACGCGGGTGGCGCTGTGGGTAAAAGCCTCAGCGCCTAGGGCTTGCCGATCGAAAGGTCGGCGGTTCGAATCCCCGCGGCGGGGTGCGCTCCCGCTGCTCGGTCCCAGCACCTGCCAACCTAGCAGTTCGAAAGCACCCCCGGGTGCAAGTAGATAAATAGGGACCGCTTACTAGCGGGAAGGTAAACGGCGTTTCCGTGTGCGGCTCTGGCTCGCCAGAGCAGCGACGTCACGCTGGCCACGTGACCCGGAAGTGTCTCCGGACAGTGCTGGCCCCTGGCCTCTTGAGTGAGATGGGCGCACAACCCCAGAGTCTGTCAAGACTGGCCCGTACGGGCAGGGGTACCTTTACCTTTACCTTTACCTAGGCTGGGCCAGAGCCTGAGCTCATTGCCCAATGTGGGCCAGTTTCACAGCACCTGTCAGTCACATGATGTCACTGTGACATCTGATGACCCAGCTTCAAAATTGTACTCACAGTATTGCAGATGGGCTGCAAAAGGAAGATCCTTGCCAAAAGCACGGTTTGCAGGCTGATCAGCAGTGCTTGCAAGCCAGGATTAATTTGGGAGCTCAGGAGTCAAACTAATCTCAGCAGAGTTTGCATTTGGTCCCAGATTTAAAAGGTCCTGCATATAAGCCCTGCTTTCCAAATAATTAATGGGAGAACACTTTGAGGCTCCTGATGGTTCCTTTGCAGCTGTGTCCTTTGCAGCCCATCTACCTAGTGTCACACCCATTGCTTGGCCTGGGGGCCAAAGATTTTGTCTGTTTTCTGCACTATGTTTCTGTTAAATCAGAAGAGTTAACGTTTTAGCAAACTGATATTTTCCAATTAGTGGGACGGGCCCTTCCCTCAACTCACAATTACTTAGAAACATGAAAGTCTTTGAAGTGGAGTAGTTTTAGAATTGGAAGGAGAGCAGTTGTTTTTAGGATTGTAGTTGGGGATGATGTGGCCCAGAGGAAAAATAGTTGCAAGCTGTAAGCATCGGCAAGCTGAAGAGAAAAGTGGCAGGCTGTTAAATGCAGCAAGCTATGCAGAGGGCCATGACTGACTTCTGCTGGCATCCAAGACTGTGGCCATGGGAGAGGCAATAACCCTTTGGAGTGTTAATGCTTTGAACCCCTCTATCGTATGCTCAGGTTGTATATATGTGTTAATAAGCCATATATCCTAAAGATGCCAAAGGAAACAGACCCTGAGTGTCTGGAACCCCTGGAATCTCATGCCACTCAGAAATTGGTGTGGTGTGTAACACAATTCAGGATTAACTGTGGTGCCAACACACACATTACAGTTGCCATCAGCCTGAAATGGCACACCCTTTCTGCACTTCTGCTACAGCATATCGTTTATCATGTTATTCCAGATGAAACCCATGTACCAATGAATAATTTTCTTACATTTTTAAGATGAGACAATCGTGTTGTCTGACAGTGAAGAGGAAGATGTTGTTATCCTGGAGCCAGAAATTGCACTCAGCAGGTAATCACAAGGACATTTTCTGTTTCTGTAGCTGGCTGTGTTTGACTGAGACTTACTGCTAGTATGGAAAGGGATTCAGATCAGCTTGGCTGCTTTGAACCACATGGAGCATAGTCAGGAATCCACACATTGCTTGTGAGCAAGGCACCTAGCACTGCTCCTCACCCTGGCGGTCTTACTTCCACTAGTTTTATTGAACAGAAGAGAAATTGGAGTCACTTCTGAGCAGTGTTCAAATTGCAGGACTAAATGCCCACCCTAGTCCATAGCATATCTATAACTCAGGTGGGATATAAAATAGGGGTCAGTGAGGCATAAAAAAACCTAATGGATTAAAAAAACCAAATAGCTCTATATTCAGAGATGTCCTTTAAGATGAACATGAAGAAAGGTAAGAGGAAATGTAAGAGTTTGAGGCTGCAGTACCCCAAAGATACTGTATGTTGATGGAGTGGAAGCTTGCATGTACGACAGTAAATAGTTATGGGCAGGATTGCTGCAGACCTCCTAAATTGCTCAGATTATTACTAAACTGCTTCTAAGTTGTGCCTTTGGAGGAAAGAGGCCCAAAATCCACAGAATGAATAAAGGAGTTATGTATTTAGGCCACATGATCTAAACAAAATAAGCTCATTTTAACTGAAAGTTAGCTATGGATTCGAAGAGAAGTTTTTGTATGACTCAGGAAAAGATATTGGTATTTCTACCTTGTGAAATGTTTACTTAAAATTTTATGCTAAGGGGGAAGAAAAGGGTATATGTCTATATTTTTATGTGCTTAGCTGGAACTTGAAATAAAAGAAATCTAAATATTACATTATAATTATTACCCTTTTTTACCCTTTTAATGCAAGTTAAAGGTGAATTCTGAACCCAGGAAACAAGTTCCTACATCTCTTCTACAGTTCTAGACCCATACTCTTCCATTACAAAAATGTATTGGTCATAGCCAAAGCCCCATAGTCATTGAATTGTCTATTGTGTATCAGCAGGTTTAAAACCTTAAGGCTGGGTAGTGCCTAATAGCAGTTTCTGAAACTGGGGGTGGTGGAGAGAGCATGCACATAAGGGATCAGTACTGTGCAATTCTAAATATGTTAAGGCTTGTTCCCATATACTGTAAGCATGCCTGTGGTAAGGAATACAGCCTTCATAGCTGTTTTCAGATACAATGCTAATCTTTTAGAGACCTGGGCCCATCCACAATTCCATTTGCCCCATTGCTTCCCCTCAGGAAAACCCACAGTTCACACTGAATTTGAACAAATGGCAGTTGGATTTTTCGTGGATTGCTGTTTGTTCCATCTGAGGACCAGAATGTGGTTTTTCCAAGGGAAAGGCAAAACCACTCTGTGGAAGTGCAAATGAGCGCAATTTTGTATAATTGAAAATTAATATAGTGTAGTTTGATGAACAAATGGACAGACTACTGGATTTTGCTGTAACTTCACTGCTTTTCTTCCCTACAGAACTGAGTCTTCCCCAAAGCAGGACATCAATAAAAAAACAGCTGGCAAAAAGAAGAAAAAAGCTGTTTGAATTTAGATTGTTTATATTAAACTTGCTTACTCTGTATTCTGTAACTTAGTGTATGTGCACATGCAAGGAATTGTCATGGTGTGTTCACTTGCCTAAGTGCAGTATCTTTTTCAAATAAAGTTTAGGCAGAACTGGACTAGGGCTCTATTCTGTGTAGCTCTTTGCTAAAGGAAATGTTGTGAGGATCTGACCGGTTACTTGATTTCTGCTTTCTGTTCACAGGGTAATGACAAAAGATCATCTTTCCTCCTCTTTGACATCCAAACCTCTAGGTCAGTTTTAAAAGTGACATTTTTAGAAATAGCCCTATAAAATGGTATTGAGAAGGTCCTATGGAGCACTTATATTGAAAATGGGTGAAGTTAACATAAAGGCAGACAAGTCCTCTTTCAGGATTTTATTGACCAGCTTCAAGATGGTTTACACGTAGGTCTTTACATGCAATTGGTTTGCTGTGAGCACATGTGAAGCAGTATTCTATCTTACAGAAAATCCTACTTAAATATGAGTATAAAAGTTAGCCACCCTTACAAATATAGAAAACCTTTCAAACCAGGGCCTTAGTTTGTACAGCAGACCCACTACTTCCACCCTGTATCAATACGTATCACATTTGAACAGCTACCCAAGCCTAGGACCTTTGCTAGCTGCAGTTGGGTTGCAGAGCAGTATGCATGAGTTGAGATCACTGTTCAGCTCTGTGCTACCTCTAGCACCAAATCCATGGCCTTTACGTCTAGGTTATAGTTTGGCATGCTCAAATAGGCAACACATTAAGTAGTTTCAATTTGTGAGCTCAGAGTACAAGCCAAGACAGTTTTCAGACAGCAATAGCTGTCTATGTAGCCTTCCTGGGACAAGAATGCTATTTCTTGCCCTTGTTTTCAAGACTCCGTTTCTGTGGGTTAGAGTGAAAATCATTAATGCAGCGTTTCATAAGCTACTGTAGCAGCATGAACTTAAGTGGCACTACTGCCACCAGCAGGCACAAACATCTAATAACCAGTCAACATTCTTAATGGCTACTCAGAACTGTCAAAAGTAGCGTCACTCTTAAATTAAGCATTAGTTGACTTTCCCAAATATGCTGTTGCAACTTAATTGTATATAGGAGTCTGAATAGACTGAACCTTCCTTCGTATTAGTATTTCAAGTATGCAGACAGACTCTATTGAATTTTCTTGATTTGACATTTAGAGTCAGAATCCCTATTTACATGCTCTTATTTTTTAAAAAAAGGGTCAGCAGTACTTAAGTGGTTGACCTGCATGGTTTAAGTCTGTTTCAACAGAACTTTTAAAGGCGCATCACCTAAGTATTTAGAACAAGATTGCATGTACAAAAGTTTACATTAAAACATTATAAAAGTAGAAAACTTCACAATTTTCTATGGTAATATACCAGAGTGATTGAAGTCTAAATAAAAGTTTAAAACTGTACAGTTGCCATTACAGGTAATATACACCTTTGAGATGTCAAGTTTGATTGTTATGATAAGATTAGTGTCTCTGGCGGGTCAATGAGCGATACTGCATGGTACCTGAAAAAGATAAGTTAGACAAACACTTAACTTCTGCTCTCCAGCACAGTATTTATATTCCATCAACTGTATTCTTGTAGAAAATGACAATATATTCTAATGCAGCAGCAGTCAACATGGTGCCTTCCCTGCCAATATTAAACTACAGCTTCTATAGTCCCCGACCATTGTCTGTGCTAGGTGGGGCTGTTCTGTGTTTAAGTGAACAAGATCCAAGGGCATCATGTTTGCCACCCCTGTTCTAGTGTACCCCCAACTGTTTAGACAAAAAGCATAGGAAAGAGTCTTACTTTACAGCCTTGTATTTCTCCCGTATAGACTGTTGCGTATGCTGTGCCGCTGTCTGGTAGGTCTTGTGGAGGTCCATTATACAAGGCTTAAGATTTTCAATTGTGTATCCCGTCACTTCAGCAAGAGAGTCAGTCTGCCAAGGAAATTGTCAGATGGTTATTCAACTCTGCCTTTCAGCATTATTGCTGGAACACTGCTCCTATTTTCTTAGGCTTTGTCCTGAATCTGAAATTTGGCATTATCAAAGGAAGAGTTGGGGTTGACATGGGATGAACTGCAGGGAAAGATTTTTTTTAAAGCATAGTAAGGAACACAGTTCCTTCTCTACTTTTGTAGATTTATCTCCATGGCACTTACCAGCCCCGGGGTGCCTGTATGGTTGTAGACGGTGGAACGTCATTTAAATTTAATGATGAAAGAATAGCGTCAATGCTAATCATGGGTCAAATACTTGAGAGTTTGGGAGGAGGAATTTAAAAAATGGGGGCAAGGGACACAGAGGTAGGTTGTACAGAAAGTGTCATACCTAGAAGTACAGAGCAGTTAGTTATTATGACCTATGAATCTTTGTGTGCACATTTTGCAGCCTTAACAACTGTAGAATTGGATCATTGAAAGTGCCCAGCAATCATTACAGGCCACCAAGCAACATACTAAATAACACTGATACTGTGTTCCTGTGTGCCTCAAGGCGAAACACCTACTCATCTTCTCCACTAATGTCAACTGAATGTCACACACTGCCCCATAACAGTTAACTTTCAAGGCAGTTTGAAAGAGATAATACATCATAGCAAAAATAGAAACGAAGCCTCTAAAGTTGCAAGGTACAAGGCTGGGAAAAATAAAGGTTTTTGCCTGGTGCTGGGAAAGAATGTAGGTAACCAGGCAGGTCTTCACAGGGTGAGATTTTTCCAGGCAGGGCCCCATAACCATGGTGGCCACCTTGCCACTTGCCTGACCTGACGGCCAGAGGATACAGAAGAGGCATCTGATCTCAGTGTACAGGCAGGCTGAGGTGCAGGTAGACCCTTTGATGCTCCAATGTGTGTATTAAGGCAAGTATTATACATACCCAAGTTTTTCCAGAAATAGTATAGTTTGCTGTATGAAATGCTGCGGCAGCAATTACTGATGGCAAATATTTCAGGTATGTCTCAGCATCAATTAAACTCAGTTCTCCCAAGTACTGTAGAGAGAGAAAACATGCTTAAACCTGGCCCGCTGCATTTTTGTCGTACAGAAGTTGCACTTTCAAAACAGGCAAACAAACTGTCTCTGTACATTAACAGACTAACAAGCTGTGAGTGGCATTGGCTAAACCAAGCCAGCCCCTTCCTATCCTACACCACACAAGTACATGGAAATTGTACCCTTCAGGTAGCACAGACGCTTCCAATAAGCTCCTGGAAAATACGCCATTCAGTTGGACTCATGCTATGCCCTCCTCTAGCCACATTAGCTGGAGAAAGTTTTACCCCCCCCCCCCCGCTAATGATAGTTAAGAGTTGGGATGGTTCAATTGGTACAGCATAAGACTCTTAATCTCAGGGTTGATTCCTGCCTTGTAGGGGGTTAGACTAGATGACCCTCGTGGTCCCATCTATGGTTCTAACACATGCCTCAAACAAAGCTCTTCCTTAAAAGAAGGCATCTGGTTCCCACAGGAACTGAAGGAAAAAACAAAACCTTATGTGCAGAACCAACACTTACCGTTGCCAGGTTTTCCACTTGGGAGCTAGCTGGCTGATGCAAGAAGTATTGAGAAAGGAACTGGTTTATAGTAGGCGCTGCCAGATCAAATGAAAGGACTTTCAGAACTAAGTGCTCCATCCTGAGGACTTGTTTCTTTGTGTAAGTGTCATCTGTGATATATACAAATTCTGCTACTTCAGGAGGGTAGATTTCTTCAAACTTTCTAGGGTAGAAAGGAAAGCATTGCTGTAAGCATCAAGCTGCATTTGTCTCCATCCCTTGTACCATTTCATCCCAAAGTATGCATTAGGATAAGCAAAGTATCCAGTAAAGATGCTGTTTGTTTTTATCCTACTTTGTATACTCTATCTGCCTCCAAGCACTTTGCTGCAACCAGCTTGGGAACTCTCAGAAGTAGAGAAGGTCCCTGGCATGTTCTAGGTACCCTGGTTTATATGCTGTATGCATCAGGCAATGGTGTAAAACACCAACAAATTGCAATAGCATCTTAAAAAGATTTGTAGACCCGAATGTTTATAGCTCAAGATTTATATTCAAAGAGCAATGCACTGGATTCATGTTTTTAAGCACAGGCTACACTCCCTCTGAAAGAGTAGGCATGCAGTTTGGAGTGCTCATTGACCAGCCTTTGTCACTCAACGCTCAGGTGGCCTCAGCGGCTAGGAGCGCCTTTTACCAGCTTCAGTTGGTAACACAGCTATGGCCATTCCCAGACTCAGACAGCTTGGCATGGTAACCTCAGGTCTGAAATACTGCAATTGACTATGCCGGGTTTCCCTTGGGCTTAACTCAGAAGCAGCAACTGGTACAGAATGCAGCAGCTAGGTTGTTGACTGAGGTACAATAAGCCCAGAACTTACCAGGGTGTTACGTTCTGGGGAATACACCTAAAGCCAAAATTGTGGATAGTAAGAACACATTGGGTTCAATGGCAGGTGAGATTGGCAAAGTCATTTTTATCAGAACCCCCTCCCTTTTATTTGCCATGCACGTAAAGACGAATGCACAGAAGTTAAATATATGTATGTTGCAGGCTTACTGTATTCCACCAACACCATATAACACCTCTCCTAAGCGAGCTGCACAGGCTGCCAATATTCTACCAAAAATATTGGTTCAAAGTATTGCTTTTAGCGTTTAAAGTCTAAAGCAACTTGAGAACAGGTAACCAAAGGGAACAACCCTCCCCATATACCCATGCCTGGCAATTGTACCACTCAGAAGGGTAGGAAGAATACTGTGCCACTCCAGCTGAAACTAGATAGACATCCAGAATCATGTTTAGATGGAAGACATTTAGGACAACTTTCCCCGAGGTGTGACCAAATGACTTATGGAACAGTAACTGTAGGAATAGCTTTTACAATTTGTATTTTATTCTTTTCTTGTACACTGCTTTAATGGCCTCAGGCTGTGAAAGAATTTACACATTTGTAAAACAATAATCACATTTCAGCAGTACTTTGCCCAGATACATATTTCTGATATGGGTGTCAGTACTGTACTTGGGAAGTGTTGAACGATTTTACCTGTCTCTGGATTCTCAGAATTGGGAAATATTGGTTTTTATGAGACAAAACATAATATTCCAAAGTAAAACAAATATAAAATACAAGGGCTATTAAGTTTACTTACGATGCCAACAGCATGGCAGCAGTTCCCAGAAGTTGAAGTTTCCCTCTTAGCACTGACATTGAAGACAGAAACCTGTCAATGTAGTTTACCGCCAAGTGCAAAGTTTCATTTTGGAGCTTGTACTCTTCGCCAACCTCCACTAGCCAGTCCACAAGAATAGCCCGCATATTGTTTGTGATGTCTGGCTGCTTCTTCATGTAACCTGCTTTGGGCTTGCATTTCACCTATAAAGAGGTCATTGTTAATTACTTCCTGCCACTTTTTGATGGGCTTTGGGCTGCTATGCAATTTGATTTTCTGCTGGGAGACTGCAGGCACGCTTTACAACTCTGGGTTGGAGGAGTCATCAGGTCACCACTGTTTTGTCCCGGTTTAAGATTTTGAAAAACAGGGAACCTATATTTTAAAGTCACTTGCTCACAATTGATGGGGAGCCATCTGTGTGAGCAGATAACAAATTGAAAAAGGACAGTTATCCTGTTTGGATACATTGGTTCAGAGTTCCTTTTGATATTAAAAAAGTGATCAGACCTATTTGCTATTAGATGCAAGTTTCCAAGAAATATGCTACCCAAGTAGCCTGGAGAGTCAACACATTGTGTTGTAAATCAAACTGAAACAAATATGCCTCGTATCTGAATTAGCACTTATACTTGTGCTCACAACTGATCTAGTTCCTTGCCAAGTTCATGCCAGCATGGTTTTATGACTGCAAGCCTCAATTTTTCCTTTCTACAATCAAGAGCTAACCAAAAGCGATAAATGTTAACACTCACAATAGTAGCTATCACTTCTCCACTTAACTGACCCCACCACCCACCAGCTTTTTATACAGCATCTAAGTCAATTGTCTGCAATTGCTATCACACCAGACAAGTGGCAAATTGCAAAGATAGCTGCATATTCACTTAGAATAGATTAAAGGAGTGGTGACAGGGCATACAAGCCAGAATTGTATTACATAGGGAGACTTGACATTCTTTGACCTACCGTAGTATGTTTTTGTATGCATTTTACAAGGGAACCCAGCAGAAAAGCGACGGCCAAACCCTTCATATGAACATCCCAAGATAATCATGTCTGTGCAGTTAGAAGGGACCCAAACTCAATTAGGTAGAACTCCTTCCTCCAAAAATAAAATGTCTAAGCTGTATTCTCACCTCCATTTCCCTAAGATACTTATAGATATCTTCAATGTAGTCTGGTACATGGTTAACATTAATTCTCTGTTCCGTTTCTTGGACTATTGACATATCCATAACACTTGGAGATCCTAAAATGCAAAATATAGGGCAATTTAAAACAATTTACATTCTTATGAAGCAACATCTTAAGGTCAACAGTGAATGTTATTAAACAGGCATGTCCAACTCCCAAGAGACTGCGATCTACTCCCACCATAAAAAAACTAGCAGTGATCTACCCATTGGATTGATCCTTTTGGAGAGGATTGATCAGTTGTTGAGCTTCTCTTTTTGGGGGGTTTTGGGCGATTGATCAGGATCACGCAATTGACCAGGGACGCCCTGTGATTGACCAGTAGATCATGATCAGCCAGTTGGACATGCCTGCTATAAAGCAACTGAAGGTTTAGTTCTTTCAAGTCCAGAGTAGTCCTTGCTTGTGTACCGTAGTTTCATGCTCTAAAAAATTAACCTGCCAACAGTTCAGAGTAACCATTTCCTTTTAAAAAAACCAGCGGGGATAGCTGGGTCAGCAAGGCATGAGACTTTTCATCTCAGGGTTGTGTTTGAGCCCCACATTAGGCAAAAAGATTCCTGAATTGTAGGGGGTTGGACTAGATGACCCTTGTAGCCCCTTCCAGGTCTATTGATTCTATGCCCTTAGTAGCAAATATAACCATGTCCACTGCTCCTCTACTCCAGAAGACTAATATGTGTTGGGACACCTGGAGTGCACCCCCATATGGCTAAAAGCCAGTATTTCTTTAAACTTTGAGCTGGGACCCTGAAGTATGCAAACCTATTCTTACCCTCACCGAAGCTCAGATCCATTGGGTTATCTATAGGTGTCAGAGGTTTCCTGATTCCCATTGAAGCGACTGCAGTCTTCAAGCCTAGGGCCTCTTCACTTGAAGACATCCTTTTCGACATCATACGTTTTTTCTGCCTGGTGACATCAGGCTCATCCATATGGATGGTAAAAGCGGGCTGCTTATTCCCCATTTTGCCCCGGGGAACATCGAGGCAGTTTTCATCATTGGTACTCCATGGAATTTGGCTGAGGGAAGCCTGTAACACGAAGTTCACTGTTAGCAATCATGCACCCAATACCTGACAATGGCCTTTGAAAACTTTTCCACTGGCCAAATCTCATGTTTCTTTTTTATATATAAAAGCCTGGGCAGTGCAGGAGTTCAAGTATGAGAGACTGAGCTCCCCAGGTTCAACAGGAAGGCAGGAAACAGTGCAGTCACTATTTCCCAACCTCACAGGAGAGAAGCGAAGGCTGAGTACCCTGACCTCCCTGGGGAAACGTGGGATATACCTGTAGCGTGAACCAAGATGCCCTGCGGGTGTGTCCCCATGATGAGAGGCCATGCTGCGGCTTCATGTCGCGGCCACCTCGGAACGAAGCAGGAGGCGATGCTCGCATACATTGTGCACCGAAACCATCGGCGAGGGCAGGGCGGCCAGAGGCGCGCCGCCGGAGTTGGCGCCCTCCCTCCGGGCGCCCTTTCTGGGACCCGCCCGCAGGGAGCGCCCCCTGCAGCCTCGAGGGCCGGCCGGCCTCCCTCCTCTCCCGCCCCTGAGCCCCGAAAGCTCTCGCTTCCAAGAGCAGCAGCAGCAAGGTGGGCGCCCGGAGCTTGGGGTGGGAGACATCCCGCCCCTCTCTTCCCCCGACCCCCAATGCAAGGAGCCTCTCCGCCGCCTCCTTCTCTTTTCTGCCCCGAGCTCTAAGATGGCGGATGCGGGGTCTGGGGCAGCTCCGAGCGGCGCAGGGGCGCGGGAAACGGCTCCCCTTCCCCTCCGGCCCTTTATTTACCTGCGACGGCTGGGCAAGGGGCTCCCGGTTGGGCCGCAGCAGCCCCAGAGCGACCCGCGTCCCCAGCGCAGCGCCCGCCAGCCGAGGGTCGCCCTTCGCTCCCGGGGGCACGTTCTCCTGGTTCTCCCGAGCCAGGGAGGCGGCGGCGGCGGCGGCGGCGGCGGCTCCCGTCAGCATGGCGATAAGCGCGGCGGCGGCGGCGGCGGCGACTGCAGAACCGGGGAGCCTCGAGCCGAGCTGCTCTGAACGGACGCTCGCTCGGCGGCTTCGCTCTCGTTCTCTTTCGGGCCCGCTCCGCTTTCGCCGTTCAAGTAGCCCGCGACGATTGAATCCGCCAATGGGGAAGCGGCTGCCCTCGACGTCACGCCGCGGCACGGAAGCTGGCGAGGGTCAAACAGCCGCAAGTCGCGACCGGAGGCGGGGCTTGGAAGCTCCGCCCGCGGAGATGCTGCTGCTGCTGCTGCTGCTGCTCGGCGGGACGGGCGCTCAGGGGGCGAATAAGGACACCTTCGAGCTTTAGGTTTAATTCGTACGCAGAGGATTCTGCGAAGGGTCACGTTTTTCTCTACGCCCCTGATTTTAAATGTCCTTGCGTAAGATCCCTGCCTGGAAACCTGGGAGGGCGGGAACAGCACGAAACGCCTCGGTACAAGACACACAGCCATATTTCTTTATTCTCTATTTATTCATGCTTAATCAAGAATTTGTGATTGAGATCGCTTTTCCGCATTCGCCATACCTTTAGACTGAGAGCACAGACCGTCTCTGGACAGGAAGCCTGCAGCTTACGCGAAGTTAAGTTCCACCGGTCGCAGCTAAAACCAAAATCGCGCAAAATAAAATCCCATTAGGTTCAATGTAACTTTTTTTTGCCACGCAGAAATTTCATGTGCGTAAATTGTGGGCTTACTGTACTGATTTATGTCAGTCACTCAGAGGCTTGCCAGCTAAAAGCTGGGGTATAAGTGTGGCTAAATAAAAGTAAGTATATTGAGTTCAGAAGGATTTAATCCACAGGTTAAACCACAGAGCCTAGGGCTTGCCGATCAGAAGGTCCTGCAGTTTGAATCCCCGCAACGGGGTGAGCGCCCGTTACTTGGTCCCTGCTCCTGCCAACCTAGCAATTCGGGTTTTTGTGTGTTTTTTGCAATAAAGTATGTCTTTATTGTTTTAAAATAGATACATTTGTGCCAGGAAAGCAAACCAACTAACCAACATACAATCAAATAAACAAGCTATAAATTGACAGACAATAGCAATATATGGAACAACACAATTCTTATAACTAACATCATTTGTACTCCCAATGATGTGAACAATTGTAAAACTTGTAAAACAAGAAATTAAAAATGACTTCCAATTATTCTTGCTGTACTTTATCTGTTGATTATCTTATACTGCACAGTTACATCCAACCTAGCAGTTCAAAAGCACATCAAAGTGCAAGTAGATAAATAGGTACTGCTCCAGCGGGAAGGTAAACAGCATTTCCATGCACTTCTCTGGTTCGCCAGAAGCGGCTTAGTTATGCTGGCCACATGAGCCGGAAGCTGTACGCCGGCTCCCTCCGCCAATAAAGTGAGATGAGCGCTGCAACCCCAGTGTCAGTCACGACTGGACTTAATGGTCAGGGGTCCCCTTTACCTTTACCTCTAGGGAGCACAGAAACAAACTTCCGCACCAACTTTCCTTAAGACCAGGCATCCCCAACCTTCAGCCCTCCAGATGGCTTACTGGTCCTGTTAGCTAGGGATCATGGGAGTTGTAGGCCAAAACATCTGGAGGGCCACAGGTTGGGGATGCCTGCTTTAGATCCTTAGATGCAGTACCATTTCCTGCAATTTAGCTTGTGCGTGAGCTAACACTAGAAAAAGTGTTTTGGGGTGGGCATTATTGGGTGGTTGTTTTTATTTGATTATATACAGTGGTGTCCCGCAAGACGAATGCCTCGCAAGACGGAAAACTCGCTAGACGAAAGAGTTTTCCGTTTTGGAGGTGCTTCGCAAAACGAATTTCCTATGGGCTTGCTTCGCAAGACGAAAATGTCTTGCGAGTTCCTGCGGGTTTTTCCCCCTTTCCCCCCTTTTTCTAAGCCGCTAAGCTGCTAAGCCGCTAAGCCGCTAAAAGCTGCTAAGCCACTAATAGCGCTAAGCCGCTAAGCCATCAATGGGCTTGCTTCGCAAGACGAAAAAACCGCTAGACGAAGAGAATCGCGGAACGGATTCTTTTCGTCTTGCGAGGCACCACTGTATATATATTGTGGTTTTTATGTTGATCATTACTGTGAACCGCCCTGAGACCTTCAGGTATAGGGTGGTATATAAATAATAATAATAATAATAATAATATAGCGAGTTTTTCGTCTTGCGAGGCATTCGTCTTGCGGGGCACCACTGTATTCAGTATCCTATCAGTATTATTCAGTCTAACACTCAAGTGCCCCTCTCGGCCCTTTCTGGGCAAAACTCCAGAGAAGGCTAGTAGAAATCCAAAGGCAATCCCTGTCTACAACTAAAACCACAGGCAACTAGCCTGGAAACCACGGGTCTCTTAACCCGGAAAAACCATGGATCCGGAATCCACTCAGCGCTGCTCACAAAACTAATCCTAGTGCGGGGCCCCGTCTTCTTCCCAAACCTCCTGCTCTACCATCCATGACAGCCTCCTGCCTGATCTTAGAACTATGTTCGGAATTCCCTACTGGACGCTTGCACAGTGCAATGCCACATTGGGGTCCGAGAAGACAAAGGTTTGAAGGGAAGCCTTGCGTTCTCACGTACACGAGTCATTCCCAACAAGGGTCATCGTGCCAGAGGTGCAGCTTCATTTGTTTTTAGGTGTGCTTTTTTTAGGGGCAGGAGAGAGATTTTTCCACAACCCTTCTGGCCACACTCAGAGAGAAGGTGTCGAGGAGAAAAAAAAGAGAGATTTTGCATGATCCCTTTGATTTTCACTGCTGCTGCTCAGATTGCATTTCCTCAGCACTGTATTTTCCACCTGGGAAATAAAGACTCTTATCCCATGGAATTCATATCCTACAAGTGCAGCTGGCATATGGTTGCGTTCAGTTGTAACAAGCACCTATTGCTGTAATACGAATAGTGAGCAATACACCACCCAAAATGCAAACTAATGTTGTGACTTTAAAACATTTTAAATGCTCATTGTATCACATCTGATGTATTTCAGAGACTTGTGCACACACAACATTTAGACATTCTATTTATCAAAGTGATTATGAATTAGACTAGAGCCATTAATAGAGTTTTATTTAAAATAATTTAGCAATTTCCTTCTTATATACATAATTGCATATAACGTACAACATGTACAGTACTGTACACATACACAGTGCCCAGCAATCCAGCAATTTGTGTATTGTATGTAGGATGGGGTGAGGAGGGGATAATTCAGGAATCAATGATAGCCAGTTAGTCATTTCTCACTATGATCATGTCATTTCAACTAACAACTGAGAAAAGTAAACAAAATGGGGGGGGGGGGGAGAGGAGACAAAAAATGTGCAGGAAATAAACAATGCAACAAAGCAATAAAGGTATTATGACAAATCACTCATCCAAAAGTCCACTTCCCCTCTTCATGTGAATGCATGGTTTAAAAGGAGTACTTTCCAGATTTTCAATGGCTAGTTAACTTTCACAAGCTCTAGCACAGATGCTCTTTTCACTCTACACTCTCAAGGACCAGCCTGACACTATACTTTGCTTGAGGTGTGCCTTTCGCCTTCCCCTTCTCACTTTTAGTGTGGGTCTGTTGCAAAATTGTCACACTCTCTTTAGGCTTTTGGAGTAGTTAGGGATTCTTTTACTCTTTAGATCAAGGTGTGTATGTATGCTGCCTGCTTATATTGTATTTTTACTGCCTTAAGCAGCTTCTATAGACCCTATCACTTTCATTTCAAGTAAGCATTTTTTTTTTATTCCTCTTGCATGTTAATTTCTTGGGGCATAAAGATAAGGATAAACACATACTCATAATGGGTGCATGTTGTATCTCCAAAAAATACGCTGAACTTCTTGTAGTGTGGAATACATGTGAGAGCTGGATATGCATGTGGGTTCAGACACCGAACTTGTAGCCACACTTCCATGGATGCTGAAGGTATACCTCTACTTTGCGTATTTTCCTGCTCCCTCCTGTACTGGACAAGTATAAGCTACCAGGTACACAGATGTTGCAGTGGTATATATGACCTGTCAGGACAGCAGGATCGGGATTGCTCAACTATTTACAGAAAATACTGTACACAATTTCACATGGCTATATTCAAAATTTTCAAGCTTCAAAGTTTGCTCATTTCATAGCTAAAATAAATTAGAATCCAATTGTATAATATTTAAAAGCGAAGAATCTGGGAATGTTTTATATAAAACTAATTGGGACTGTATATACCTGATCTCACTGCAAATTAGCTAACTATACCAAACACTGTTCAAGAAAAAAAAAGGGGGGGGGTATGATTTCATATAATGTATGTTCTTGACAGTCATTTTTTAAAATAACAGGTACAAGACACTGATATAAATCAATAAAATAAAGTATAGTAACATATATTTAAAAATGGATGCAAATGAAGATCCAATATGCCTGTTCTATGTCCACTACTTTATCTTCAGATTGCTGGTCCAATTCTTCCCATTTAAGCAGCGCTATCAAAAAAGGCAATCAATGCTTTTTGATCATAACTTCCCAAAATTTCCAGGAGAAGGGGAACTTTCGTTTTCACATTAGTGCCTTTGAATTTAAATTTATCTATGAACAGATCTGTAATCATACCTGGAAGAAAAAATGCAAACACTTATTATTTTGACAAATTGGTGTTTCCTTTTAAATCGAGAAAAGTAACATTTATGATAGAAGACTTTGGATATTTAGAGGCTGTGTTAATAACAAATATTTATTTTAGAATGCTTTGCAACACATGCAGCATGTGGTAAAATATCTAGTGAAATGGAGCTGGGTGTCAGAAATCTGAGTGAAATCAAGAGTAATATAGAACAAATGAAATCAACTTTTTTGTTTACTTCAAGACAAGGTGTTCTGTAGCCAATATTTCCATAGATTTATTGGTACGTCTCTGTGCATCAGCAGTCCTTGCTGCATTTATTTTTAGTAAAATCCATCTCTATAATCTATGTGTACTTCCTTTAAATATGTGTTTCTCCTTTGGCACTACAGAGGCACAATAATACTATAGAATTAAAATTACACACATAAATTCATTGACACAGTCATTCAGAGTCTGGGTGCAATTTGCTATCTGGGCTTTTGCAATCATTTTCATTTAGGATAAGATCCGTATATGAAATATATGCATTATCTGTGGTCTGATTCCTCCTTAGAAATGAAAGGTAAAGATCATGTGCACATCAGAGCTTTTGCATGGGAAGTCTCTTATGTTGTACAGAACTACCACCCTAGAAACAAACCTCTCTTTTCAAAAGAGTAAACAGTAGGAAGAGTTAACAAGAATGGAAAAACAAGACTACAGAAAGTTAGGAAAATTGTGTTAATGAACCAACCATAAAGTCTTTCAAGAGATGTAGGTTGTTTTTTGTGTTCTTTGAGCAGCTCCTCTGCCTCCTCCAAAATGCTGCGGTACTCTGGAATCAGGAAGTCTGTGTTTCCTTCATGAGCCTGCAATTCCTTAAATTGATGTTAATAAAATGTTAAGACAGTTACAAACCCTCTAAACCTGACAGAAAAGTTGAACATTGGGAGCTTAAAGATGCATGGCTACACAATGACATAGAAAAGAGACAGGCTAGATTTTCACCAACTTTTAGCCCAGGTGATGTTCATAATCCTTTGCTAAGAGCCTCCATCTTTAGCCACAAAGAGGATTTATTTCTCCGTTAACACTTCTATTACTATCCTTTTCTACAACAATTAAATAAAAATCAACTTTTCACAAAAGCATATTCAAATTCCTTTCTGTACAGTTCAATATAATTTATATCTGCATGCTATTACTTATATGGTTTATAGTACAGTGGTGCCTCGCAAGACGAAATTAATCCGTTCCGCGATTCTCTTCGTCTAGCGGTTTTTTCGTCTTGCGAAGCAAGCCCATTGACGGCTTAGCGGATTAGCGCTATTAGCGGTTTAGCGGCTTTTAGCGATCAGCTGAGAGGCGGCTTATCAGCGGAACAGCTGATAAGCGGCTTAGCGGCTTAGGAAAGGGGGGGGGAACCCCGCGGGAACTCGCAAGATTTTTTCGTCTTGCGAAGCAACCCCATAGAGAAATTTGTTTAGCGAAGCGCCTCCAAAACGGAAAACCCTTTCGTCTAGCGGGTTTTCCGTCTTGCGAGGCGTTCGTCTTGCGGGGCACCACTGTAATTGTGTGCAGGAAAAAATGTCCCATTTGGCCTCTTCTTATGGGGATGGGTAACTCCCATAATCTCTGAGCACTGACCATTCTGGCTGGGGTTGATGGGAGTTGATAACCCAATAGGTTCCCCATCCCTGATCTAGAAGCAGATTTGGTCTGCATGAAGGTGAGCAAATAGATTTCATGTCCCGATAGGACCAAAGTGCTACTGGTTGGAAGTTCAGCTGATCTAAGTGTGATTATTAATCTTGGGTTCCTTAAAACCCTCCTTAATAGAGTTCAAAAGCAAACAAACATGAAAAACCACTACACGGTCCCTCCATAGTACTTGTAATTTTGCAACTGACAAAAGACTTACTTTTAAAGCATCCAACAGTTCAACCTTTTTAGCCAGCATTAGCTGATATTCTAATTTTGGGTGGATTAGCTTTAAGGTGTGGTTCACAGATACTTCATTTATATCTAGAAAATCACCACAAGAAAGCAACTCATTAGTTTGTTAACTTTTATGCATTTCTAAGTATCCCAAGAACAAGAGAATTAAGAATTCTTACCACATGATATATTGAGATTAATTTTCCTTTTAGTGGCTTCTTTAGAGAGCACATCCTTTAAAATGGATATTGTGGATATATTGTCAGATTTGAAGTAGCCCTCGCCTTTCCTATATAGAAGATGTTAGAAATTAACAACTGGTAAAAACTGTGCCAGCCTTTACTTCCTACAAGGTTCAAACTCATCCAGAGATATTAAAAATACACAATCCCATCTTTCTAGTTTCTCCTCATACAGTTCCTCATACAGTTCCACTATAAATACCCTGACTTGTATTTGGAGGTCTGAACAGAATTATACTAATTCTAAATAGTTTAAATAGTAAGCTGTTGAATGTATCTCTAGTAGTTTCTCAGTCTTATCCTAGAAACCTAAGACAACTCTCACTCACAAAGGTAAGGAATCTGTGGCCCTCTAGATGTTATATACTCAAAAGTTCTATAGAATTCAAAGGGGCTTATTACCAGGTAAGTGAGATTACAATTGCAGCCTAAAGATGTTTAGGGCTAAGTTGTACATAAAAAAGGAAATGTCAGAGATAACGTAAGTGAAAAGAAAAAGCTGGACGTTTTTGATTGCAATGTCCTGAACAAGCATGCTTTACTGGGATCTACTTTTCAGCATTTTATATATTGCCTTTCAAACGAAACCAGCATGTTTCAGGAACTGTGTTTCATTTTACCGGTAAGTACATTCAAGTTGTGTATCCAAAAAGGTGTTCTGAAAGTAGAAGCTGACACTCTCCCCCACTGGTGTCTTGTCGGGAACTTCAGGCAAGCAAAACACCACCCAGGAGTGAACTTCAGCAAAGCTGAACTGGCCTTTGAGGGTTAGTGTATTCATGGGTCTGAATAAAAAAACATATAAAAGCATTTTGTTACAAAAGAGTATCTACCATCAGAAACAAAGGCTACTTTCTAATGGTACAGCAAAACAATGTGAGGTTTCTTTGGCTTGATCTGTGAGAGCCATAACCTTCAAGAACTAACTTGGAATGTTAATCTTTATACTTTTTGCATTTTGCTAAGTTTTAGCAGGAAGATGTTCTCCCTACAAGATAACACCCAACATCTACACAAATTCCCATGAGCAGGATCCAGGAGATCCATCTAATCAACCATCTTACTCCAATGGAAGAAACTCCTTAGTTTGACAAAACTCCTCTGAATCCAGCCCCTGTATTTTCATTGTAGATGCTGCAAGCGTGCTTCTGGGTTCTACTAAGCACTGCCTGGAAATGCAATCAAATCCTCTATTCAAATTTAAACAAGCCAGTTGTTCTCAAAAATACCTGTCACGATCAATACAATGCGTCCTCTGATGAAGTGAAAGTGGCTTAATCTGATACTGCCGAACTTGACAGGTTTTTGGTTGAACTCTTGGAGTTACATATGCTTGCAGAGTCCCGTACCGACCTTCAATTGATAGAATCTGTCCAAGGAAGGGGGGAAGGAAAGGTGAACTAACTTTCATTTTAGATGACTTCATAATTACCTGTTCTAACAGATGGGTACCACCTTTATCCAGCAAAACACAAAGACATTTTCAAAACATCTATTTAACCATTTGTAAAATACTAAAATTAAATCCAAAAGCAGTCCCAATAAATTCAGTGAGTTTCTTCTAGGTAGCCGGCAGCCTTAACAACCGTCACATCCAACTTTATCTCAGACCGACACTGGAAAAATGCCATGTAGAAGGCTTACGACTCCTATGGTGTGAGCATTTTAAAGTGTGCTTCATGTGTTTCTGTTATCTCACTGGTAGATCTGAGTGCTATTCATCTTTCCTCTGCAAAAAAGAAAGCAGTCAGCAAGCCTCAAACTTCACTCCCTCTCTTCAACTAGAGGAGGGTTGAGTGAACCACAACAGCTTAGAGGTGGAGCTGCAGCCTGCATTGTCATTCATGTAAACTGTACTAAAAGAGGCTTTAGAATTTATACTTTAATGTCATCATAATCACATCTGCAATCTCCCTAAATGAAGGTGTAAAACTAAACCATTCTATTGATTTTGTTAAAATTTATCTTGAAATCACCGTGTTCTCAACTCCATTTTCATCTGAAATGTGAATACTGAAAACTTATTCATAACACTTTTCATTCTAACACCACTGTATTACCCATACCTTCCTGAGAAATTTATTAACCTGGGTGTCTGGCAAACAGCCATAAAGAATGATGCTACATCAGCAGCCTACACTTGGCTAATATATCTTATAAAGAACTAGGGAACTTTGTGACAATTCACCCACACCATTATAAAATGGGAGTACTTTCAGAGGTCATCTTGGTATCTCTCACTGCACTGAAAGGGGATTAAACTTTCAATAATCTATTTTTAATACATGTTCAAATTATTTTATTCTTATTACAAATTGGTAGGGGACTTTTTGTTGTGTGAAACAATTCATACACTCAATAAACCTATCCAATGGGCTATATCTTATTTCTAAAAATACAAATTTATCACAAACTATCCTATAGTGCAATCCAATGCATATCTACTCAGCCCTCTGGGCTTCATCTAGGTACAAGGGTACAGGATTGCATTCAAAGACTTCCATTTTATACCTCACTATTTAGTAGCTTATAACAAGACATCATGGTAAACAATTTCTCTCCACACTACAACAGTCTTTAATTGAAAATAGAAATATACGGTAATTTATGAATCAAAACAATCAATACTTGTTTCTGTCTTCTTTTAAATAGAAAAATCATTAATCTCTGTTTTCACAGATGTTCCTACCCAGGATCTTTACCACCACTGCTGCTCTTTGGATAGGTTTTAAAATTCACATACTCAACAATATGTACAACAAACATTTTAAATCATAATTTATATTTAAAATATATAAGCATTCCTATATTTTACCTTAAGCTCCAACCTTGTGGTATTTACTTGACAGCGATATGTGGCAAGGAGGAAGTTGCCATTTGGCTGTGGAACATGAAGATTGTGAAATAACATACTGAGAAACAGCAATAAAGTCTCATTTTTAAATTTTATTTACAACTAAAGCAGTTTAAGTCATTTTAGTAGTACCTGTTTTCTACAAGAATCAGTAGAAAGTTTTCTGTATGCTTACAATACAGGCATATGTATCGCTACTCAAAAATAAATCCCACTGAGTTCAATGGATTTATTCCCATTAAGTAAAGGCTTGCAGCCTTACTTACAAATTTTGAAAGAAAGCTAGGAAAGTTGTTCTAAAAATTGTTGTTGTTTTTAAAAAAACTATGCACCCTGCACTCTACATGAGAAAGGAAGAATAAATAAATAAATAAATAAATAAATAAAGTAGTAGTAACAACAATTACCATCATCATCTTAACTTTCTGCAATATGAATTTAGCCCCAAAGCAGAAAACCTATAGCTGGATGCTCATCAAGTGAAAAAGTTCCAAAAATGTTAAAATCATAAAGGTCTGATATAATAAATTAGGTTGCAATCTTATGCAAATTTACATGGAACCAAGCACCATTTGGCACAACTGGCCTTACTTCCAAGTGAACATACATAGGATTGCTTAAATCCTAGGCATGTTTATTATTTAGTAAGAGATTTTTATCCCACTC
Source organism: Podarcis cretensis (assembly GCF_951804945.1). Lineage (NCBI taxonomy): Eukaryota > Metazoa > Chordata > Lepidosauria > Squamata > Lacertidae > Podarcis > Podarcis cretensis. Next base: position 30,123,352 of record NC_137178.1, read on the forward strand.
TTCAGAAATGTCCTCTTTGTCAGCTTCAACAATTAAACTTCACTAGAACACACTCCATGAAATTAAAAGCTGATATTCAGCTTAAGCGTTTGGAACTATGTAGAAAAGATCTGGCATTTTACATACCTCTGATTCGCAGTCAACAACACTAACCACAGCTGAATTTTTATCCACATCCTTTAGATCTATTGGAACATCACACTATGGAGAGAAACAGTAGCAGGTAATAGGAAAGGTCAACATGCGGATGTTTCAAATATACTTTCTCAATTTACATAAGTTATCTTCCCTGAGAAATTTTACAGTAAAAATAATATTATGGTAAAAATAAGTATTAGGTAACCATACATCCCATGGAACACTTCAGAACTCAAAAACAATGCACACAGTAGTAAGGAAAGGTGTATATGATGTAAAAGCACAAAAAGGAGCCAGTTTCAAAAAAGCAATTGATTGTCGTCAAAACAAGTCCAAACCACACAGATTATTAGCAAATGCTTAGTGCCGATATAGTTTGAAATCCTAATCATATTGTTCCCTTGGAAGTAAATGGGTGGCATAAAAGCATGTATTAGTGATGCATGATTGTAGCCAAAGAGCACAATCCGAAGAAAGTCAAGTGCATCCAGATCTCACTGAAAAATATTTTAAACATCCTTATGGTGTATTCAATTTTCTGCAAATTGCACCGATAACTTCAGCATGTGTCTTTGAAAAGTTAGTGCTTGTGTTGACTTCTACATAGCCTGAAGGAAATGAGCCCATCTCACCCAGTTACAGGCATTCTGCACAAGTGCAAGTTTCAGAGAAAAGTTAGTGCATACTATTAAATGGTATTCCACTTAGTGAAATTATCTAATTTAATATAAAAACAAGCTAACACATCTTTAATTTTAAAAATAAAATCAAAGTTTCCAAATACCCAAGTCTACAAAGTTATTCTAAATAATGTCTCACCTGAAGCAAGACAGTATCAATTGCTGCCTGGACTTCTAAAATAAGGCTGTAGCTTGCATCATCTCTATTTAATGTAAACTTATCATTTATGCTGAAGGTTGGGACTGCTGACACAGCAGTGCTGGACTGAGAGGACTGCTGGTATTTTTCACGCTCATGAAGTACCTTGATCTGTAGCTGTTCCAATTCATTCCTATCGCAAACAACAGAATGGTAGGCTAAAAAAAGCTGCTCTAGATAACAAACTGATACCTGGAAAACAGTTTTTATCTTGATATTTTCCATCTAGATTGAAACAAATGTTTTCAGAAATAATTCCACAAATACTGGATATAAATGTATTATCAAAGTTCTGGTCCTAAAAAAATATTCAGATGAAAAGTGCATAATAGGGTTAAAGCAACAGAACTTCATTTTCTATATTTTCCCCCTAACACCTGTTTTCCTTTACCTACTTACTTTGACACCATCTTTCAAAAATTGTTCAAGTCAGTGGCCAGAACAAATATGTTTTGGTAACATCTGTTCAGTTCTACAGCTTACTAAAATTTATCTGAGGTAACATTATTTTGATTTTTTGCTTTATTTAAAAAACAGGGTCTCTTCCTATGAAATGTCACAAAGGGATCAAGAAGCCCAGTCCCAGCAGAATGTCAGTTCACAGGTCTAACTTACCAAACTGGCACTGCAACTTATAAAATATCTACTTTTAAGTCTGAAAAAGGCAGAAAGCATCTCTTTCGGTACATCCACATAGTAGCAATTTTGCGCTAGAAAGGTGAAAATTACAGGGATGCTTACAGGAAACCAAACAATGTAATGAAGTGCACATAGCTGAAACTATGATACTATTAATGAATTGCTGTACTATCACAAAGATTCTACTGGAAATTTTGTAAGTTAACTGATGTATAGTTATAACCCAGCAAGTAAGGTTAGATATCTGCTCCGGATATGCACCAGCATAAGGCAAAGATTGCTATACGATTTTCTCTTTTGCATTGTAATAAAACAATTTATTACCTTAAGGACAAAACCTTGTTCTGCATTTCATGAGTCATCTTTAAGCCATCCCCTGATCCACATTCTCTGTGGGTAGGCTCCGTAGTCAGTCCTGACACCCACCCTAAAAGGAGGATATGAACAATTATGAAAAAGTTTTCCAGATGGGTTATGAAGGTAACACTGTCAGAGGCTCTAACCAGGATCCTTAGGGTCTGAAACTGAGAACCGGCACAGTGAACTATCATAGAAACCTGGAATAGCTCAGTTGGTAGAGTACGAGGCTCTTAATCTCAGGGTTGTGGGTTCGAGCCCCATATGGGGCAAAAGATTCCTGCAATGCAGGCGGTTGGACTAGATGACCCTCGTAGTCCCTTCCAGTTCTGCAATTCTATAATTCTATGGACTGTTCATATGCAGGGATAAAAACCTCCATCAAGTTGAAAAGGACATACAACACCAGCAATTGGTATGCATATGAAGCCCCTTTAATGGCCCCAGGCCTGGTCAGCAGAGCACTGTACTATCTGATTGCTGTGCATCCAGGGCCCAGATTCCCAAGTTAAGCTACTGACATCAGGGAACATGAGCCAGAGAACACATTCTATGACTCCATTGTTGTTGTTGTTTTTATCCCTGTTAAATGTATAAAAATTCCAGATATTTAGAAACATTTTAAAAAATAACCTGAATATGTTGATGTTATGATCTCATCATAGCCCTCTTTCCCAACACAGCCACCTTGAACAGATGTGACACTTTCTGACAAGGCCTAAAAATAAAACAGAAGAAGACTTGAGGCACAATATGTGTGTTAGATTCTATTTAATCTTTAAAAATGGTATCTGTTGAGGGGGAAAATACTGTATTTTTCTATCTATAAGACCATGTATAAGACTTTTTTGGGACTCTAAATTGAGAAAATGGGGGGGGGATTGCCCCCATGTATAAGACGACCCCAATTTTAAAGCTTAATTTTTCAAGAAAATAACCTAGTCTTATACACAGAAAAATATGGTGACTCCCCATTTTTTCAACATAGGGTTGTAGCCAACGTAACGCTAAGGAAGCATCCCATCGGTGCAAGGATTTCTGCTTGCACAATGGGACTTTCCCCCCTGCTGCCTCTAAATCTGCTCCAAATGGTTGCAGGAACCCCTAGAACAGATTTAAGAGGTACATGGGGGAGGAGAGGGGGAAAGTCCCAGTGCACAAGCACTGAAGGGATCCTTGCACTGATGGGATGAATACTCACCACCATGTTGGATACAGCCTAGTATTTTTAATCGCTAATATATGTGATATGCAACTAAAATACACTCCGAGTAGACCCACTGAAATAAATAGTTTTACATCCACTTATTTCAAGGGGCCTAATCTGAGTATGACTAACAATGGATATCACCCAGAAGTAAGAGACAAGAAAACTAATCCTTAATAATCCAACAGAATTATAAAGGAGAAACGCAATGTTAAAGAAAACTGAAAACTGAGTTGTACTGTACTATTATCTCAAGGGACAATAAGAATAGCCTAACATGATTGTTACATGCAGAGATTTGTCCCACCTGCTTCTGACTGCATTCTTGTGAGATATAAATGCCTGGTGAATTTCCTAGAAATTTATCATTTTAACTGTCCAGGGATAGGTTCTTAGGGCACACTATGCAGCTACCTTGCTGAAGATCTATAAGTCTGTGCCTGGTCAGTGCATGGGCAGAAGAGCTGGAAACCCAGGTGTCCTGCTTTAAGTTCCATGCTGGTAGAAAAGTGAAATTTAAGTGTACTAAATAAATGAAAAATACTTCCCAGCTCTTCTGTTGGCAGAAGATAGGAAGCATCACAATGGGACTTTACATAATTCTCAGCACCCCATGTGGCTCATCTCCTCTCCTGGGAATAATTTTATGACTCTGCATTGTTCAGCAGAAAGAGTGGAGGGGGAATAAGAGGAGGGTTTGAGGATCTCTCTCTAGATATGCAAACTTCAGCTCTGCTGCAGTGCTGCATCATAGCCTGAATCTTTGATATTTATATATTTCTATTAGTTTCTGAAAGATTACACTGGGCATCACCCTGTACCTGTGGGATCCTGGACATAGACATGTGCAGTTTTGTTCCAGCCTCTCTATTCCAGGGCTGGAAAATATGTTGCTCTTCAGATGTTCTTGGACTCAAGTTCCCATCAGTCCAAGCCAGCATGGCCAACAGATAGAAATTATAGTAGTTGTAGTCCAAAATAATCTGAAGGGCCACAGGTTCTCTATTCCTTCCCTATTCTAACATTGGCATTCAGTCTTTACCATACTTGCTAGTAACACATATGGCTCAATATATGTGAAAGCAATATTTGACAGAATTTTGTTTAAAAGAAAGTATACTAAGAAACAGTAGCGTAGTGTGGGTTGTCAGCACCCGGGGCAAGGCAAGTAATTTGCGCCCCCTAACCTGTGGATTTGCGCCCCCTAACCCTAACCCCCAGATGTTGCGCCCGGTGCAGCCAGCCCCCCCTGCACCCCCCACGCTACGCCACTGCTAAGAAAATTTCCTTCTACATAAAGTAGTCATTCATAAACTTACATATTCATATCTAAGGATGGGGCTCTTTGCATATTCAAAGTTATAGATTTCTAACATTCCATCATCACGACCGATGATCAATTCTTTAACTCCATCTCCCAAAATGTCAAAGCTATCCATACATAAGATGCCTGAAAAAAAGGACAGGAAGCATGTATCTACATCCAACTCACTAATCATATCATCTTGTAAATCTCACATGCAATTTAGGAACCTAGGAAACTTTCTTAATTATACAGTCTGGTCATTTATCCATCTAACTCAGTACAGACTGGCAGCAGCTCTTCAGGGTTTCAGACAGGAGGCATTCCCAGGCCTACCAGGAGATGGCAGGGAATGAACTAAAAACCTTTTTCAAACCAAGCAGATGCTGTACCACCGAGCTATTGTCCTTCCCCTTTAACTAAATAAATAGAAATGTGTTAAGAACTATCACCCAATACAGAATGAAATCAACTGAACAACCTCACTGGAATTACTGCACTATTACTAGGTTCTTAAAAGCAGAATGTTAAAATTTATCTATGAGAAGCTATTACATGCTAGGTGGGATTATTGTCTGATAGATGGGTATTTCACTCCAGTAATAATAAAGTACAGAATTTATAGAAACAACCCCAAACTGAATACTAACATAAGGCATTGTTGGTTGGTTATTCTCTTCATGGATATACCACACCTGCTATTTGTATACTTGCACATATAGCAGGATATGTCTGCCACAAAAATGGTAAAACTGGTCACACACTATTATTATTAGTTTGAAATCTGATGTCATATTAGAATGTTTAATGTCAAAGCACGGAAAGCACGGAACTGAGGTTTGGAAAAATAAACATGCAGTCCTCCAAAATAAGTCCTAGCTAGAGTTCAAACCAAAGTTTCAGAAGAGGGCTGAAGAACCATTTCCCAACAGTCAAAACTGACCAGTGGGATGATCAAGAAAGCACACACCAGCTCCTTTTCATCCTCCCACTACTAACCCATGTAATTAATTACACAATTAAGAAATACTTGCAGAAGACTACCTTTCATGTCAATGCAGTGTTTGTTGGCCATTGTTTCCATGCTGAAGTTACACAAATCTAGAGAATCAATTTATTAATCAGAATCACATTTGCATGAGGTGTGTTAATCTGCAGCAGCTTTACCATCCCCTAGGTCGCCTGAGTGCTGTTTCTGCTTTTAAGTGTCCTTCTGCATTCTTGTCCTTTCTTCCTTTCTTGTTTACTTCTCTGGTGGGAGCCCACAATCAAGAACAAGACTGATTGCATGTTAAGAACTGTAATCAGACTTGCTTCATTTGTATTTTTAATTTTCTCACCAAATTCTAATCAAGAAATAAGTGGGGAAGCTGGCTGTAAACTTTTCCATTTGAACCAGGTGGAAGTGGACAAGGTCAACAGGCCTGGCAGATCTCATTGTTTGTAACCATGTACTTTTTGCAGTTTGAAAACCTTATTTTCCAAACACATTAGCATAGGTACATACTCTCTCACATACGCACTCACACAAAGTCCCCACTTAGCAAGTGATGAAGTGGGGTGAGCCTCTTTTCTCCCTTCAGGCGGGCATAATGTCCTTTCTCTCTGAACCAGATGCCAGCTACACTGGCACAGTCATGTCCACATTCCCCAATTAAAAACATGGCCAAAATAATATATGCTATGAATGACATGCAGGAAAAGAGAAGGACAGATGGTGGGATTGTTTTTGTCACACCCTGATATGAATGAGTAAAATGGAGGGGACAACATACACAGTCCAGGTAGAAAACATAGACACTGAAGTCCATGTATGAATTGATGGTAACCGTAATTGTTTTTGAGAGTTGACAGTGGATGTGATATTTCTTATAAGTTATTTTATACAAATGCAATATGCAAACCACAGTACTAAAGGGAGCGATTTCTTACTGTGCCTGGTGTGAATAACTATGATCTAGCGGGAAACTCTTAAGACACCTACCACCTCTTTTTTTCTCATTTTCAATTTTCCACTTTTCTACTGGAGAAACACCAGAGATCTCTACTAGGCCAATTTTACCATCAGATGTCCCAAACAGAACTTCTTCACCAGAGTCACCTAAGAAAATAAATTAAAAGTAGGATTAGTTTTTAATAGGCTTCCTTTTAACATTAGATTCAGTCCACAAAGATTCTCTGTATCACACTAGCTCAAACTGAGGTAGAGAGGGCAGGAAGGAAGAGTTGCTTTGGCATGTTCCAGCTCCAACTCTATGAATAGAGGCCCCCTTTGGCAATCTTCCAGTTTTGAGTGCTTGTTCTTGATGCTTGGGATATAATGGTGATTCTGTTGGTGTACTGCCTACCCTACTGCCCAACAGTCTCCTAATAGTAATACTAGGACTGGGTATCAAGTCCTAGGCAATATTACAGATTCTTAATTAAAATCTATGTCATGCTTTTTATTGAAATAAAATGCACCAAGAAATTCTGCTTACCACCATTTCCATTGTTCAAAGTCAGAACTGTGGGTGGACCTGGAACTTCCATTTCATACAGCAAATCTGACCCCTCAAGAAAATGAAGTAGAAACACTGTTAGTTTCAACCCTTGACTTTTTCTTTCGTTTTAATTTAGAGGGATGGGAAGGTGGTGTCTTCCCTGACAGGTGGTGTAAAAGGAAAGCTTTTAAACAAGAAGCATTATTTTTCTCCCTTTAGGCTAGGATAAAACCGAGGGCCTAACCTATCCTATCTAAACCAAAGCCATGATCTCATTGCCAAGCCTATTAACACCACTGAAAAAAAGATGTTGTTAAGGGAAGGTTGTGTGCAAGGATAACCCACTCAAGTGATGCCGAAAGAAACATATATACTAAGTGGAAGAATAGAAGCTTTACCACCCCACCCCATGCACCATCCCTGCCCCACCCTCTTTCCTTCCCAACCTTAAACCGCATGTAACACTAACGTCTCACAACAAATGAAACTGATCTGTAGAAAACACAACCTGAAAAAAGAGACAATGCAGTACTTTTGTAAACTGAGAAATCTTTAATAAAAATTATTTTTAAAAATATTTTAAAAACCAAGGGCATGTAAGTGTATTAATATGGAACAGAAACAGAAAATACTGGACAAACAGTCAGATATTATATAAAGTCACTTATTAAGATTCCAAACAAAGCATCAAGAATAATGCAGGAGTCCAGAGCTTCAGAAAACTAGGCTTCTGCTAAGGACAAGGGGGAAAGTTGTTGGAAGGATGTAATTCCAGGGATCATAGAACTCCTAAAAGGTGTATAGGAATATAGGAAGAATATAGGAAGAAGAAATTAACTGGCCCAATTCAGTCATGAAGGGAAAGAAGCACTTCCAGGCAGCTCCATAAGTGACAGGTTTGAGGTTCAGCTATGCAACTTGGAGTTTACCAGTTATCAGATGAACTGCACCAATAGGATTTTTAAATGGGAAAAACCTTTGGAATAAATATCCCGAAGTACAATTAAAATAATAATACACTTCTGTTTTCTCAAACAGGTGTTAACAAGGTATCTACTGGCTATTTAACAACTGCTATTGATAATGGCAACAATTAGGAAAGGTATACCTGCAAAACTCTAACGACTCTATCTTGACATGCCAATACTGGTGTAATGCAAGACAACTTCTCTACTGGAAGGCAGAGAACATCATTGATTTTGTCTCCTGATAGGTAGTAATGCTGATCCTTACAGTCACAGTAATGGTTATAGACATAGCTTGCACCAAGAAAGAGATCTGATCCGGATATATGCCTAAAATAATAATAGCAATAATCAATACTATATTCCAATCATTGCCACCAAAAGTTAAAATATTTCAACTACCATTCCTATGCACAAGCTATTATATTTTGTTAAGACTGTACAGGCACTTAGCATCAAATTAAACAAATGTTATTAAACAGTTGTCTGTTGGCCATTTTAGAATAAGTAAAGCCACTGCCATTGGGATCAGGAGCAAAGACGCCATCTTTCCCCACTCAGCATCTTCAAGGCAAAACACCACACCCCCAGGTCTTTAATATGTGTCTGGAAGGGGTGGGGGGCTGCTGAAGGAGATTAGAAATGTGGAAATGGCAAAAGGGTTAAATGTTCTCATTTTCCAATCACCCCCAACAGAAATATTTTTTCCCTATTTGAGCTACCATTATACATGGTTTCCAAATGACACATAATTTAGCCTCCTAGGTGACTAATTCAGAAGAACAAATTTGGTCTGCAATTTAAAAGGAAACTAGTAGAATAAAATGACTCTTATTTGCTTGACATCACAATAATTTTTACTTGTTTCTGTGTAATGTTGGATCTCCTGCTGGAGAAGCACTGGTTTTGATCATATTCTTATTTTATTGCTACCACATTCTAAGTGGTAATTATCTTTCAGGCATTATTTTTAGGTATTCAATCAATGCAATATTGTTTTATAAATTATATCATTAGCACATCTATACAGAGCATACATATGTTTGATTACAGGAGCATGCTTACAAAAAAGTCTTACTGCTTTTGAAATCACTGCACTATATATAGAACCTTCTTGACAAAATTTTATTTTAAAATTCTTAGGGATATTCCATCTCTTTGAGAGCTATTGTCTAAATTCTAAGTAGCTTTGATAAGCAGCAGTAATTCAGCTGAGATATAACAAAAGGTGGATTAAGGAAAGAAAAAATAGTATTCCACTGATTATGCACAGTATTAAGGCAAGGTTAATGACAGCTAGAGAGAGTCTGAAGTCTATAAAAGGCTGACATAGAAAAGAAAATAGAATCAAATCATGTTTGCCACTATAGGAGTACAAAACAGTAACCAGACAGGAGGATCGAATTTGGATTTGGAAAACCCAGAATCAAACATCTGGTTGCTTATGAAGCTCATTGTGTTACCTTTGGCAAGTCATTTTCTCCCAGCCTATTCCCATGGTCATTTGGGGGATAAAATACTGCTTTCAACTATTCAGAGGAAGGATGTAAGAATTAATAAAGCTTCTAAATATTTCTAGTTTAGTTCTGAATGTAAACTGGTACAAATAAGAAGCATGTTTATTCAATTAGTTTATTGTAGAATACCATGATTCCAACCTATTTTTAGAGACAGATAATAGTTTTCCAGGAACTGAAAGATGCTTAAAAGAAGTATCATTGTCCATGATGCGTACACCAATTCAACTGTTGGTAAACAAGTTCTGTAGTGATCCATAAACATGTAGATCTTGTTTGACTGAATTGATAATGTTTGGCCAGACAACATGTTTTTAAATGCTTTATCTTCTTACATTTCATCATAGAATTGTAGAGTTGGAAAGGACCTGAGGATCATCTAGTTAAACGCCCTGCAATGCAGGAATATGCAGCTGTCCCATACGGGGATCGAATCTGCAACCTTGGCATTATCAGCACCAAGTTCTAACCTAGTGAGCTCTGCTTCTCTTTATATTCCGCCTTTCTTCCATCATGGAACTCAAGGTAGAATTCCAGGTGTCATACATGTGACTTCTAGGAGGTGTCCCATTCATGTACTGACCAACTCCAGAACAACTTAACTATAGCAAGTTGGTTGTTTCATGTGCCTTCAGACCATAACTGGGAAACAGAAAGACTAATAGTCCATCTGTTGACAGTGACTAGCAGCAGCTCTCCTGAGTTAGGGGCAGGGGTCTCTCCCAGCCCTACCTAGAGATGTCAGGGATTGACCTTTGGAACTTTTGCATGAAAAGGTATGCACTCTGCCAGTGATCTGCAGCTTTCCCCAAATGGGATAGCTCAGTTGGAAGAGCATGAGACTCTTAATCTCAAGGTTGTGGGTTTGAGCCCCACATTGGGCAAAATATTCCTGGATTGCAAGGGGTTGGACTAGATGACTCTTGTGGTCCCTTCAAACTCTACAATTCTATTATTTTTACGAACAAACAAGGATAACAATGCTGCTATCATTCTTTCAACTTGCTTAAAAACTATTATTTGACTCCAACTATATAACAAAATGTATCACTTAAATTTCAATCATACGCACCAAAATTTGGTTAAAAATAAAGCAACAGATTGTACAGCACATCACCATTTAATTAAATTATCAATACTTTATTATGTCAAACCAGCTTATGGTTTGCATCAATTACAGCAGATTAAAGTAATATGCACAACAGGTTCAGATATTACTCTGGAAAACGCAGTAAGAAGATTTGATTTGTGATTTAATTTAATTATGAATCAGCTAAAGTGTTGCACTGTTTCAACCTTATCTTTCAATTAAACTGATTAGCTTTTAATGACTCAGCTAATTTCTGTGTTTTTTATTTTAATGACTTTCATTAAAGTCAGTGCTTGTATACGCACACCGCTGAGGGCAAAATTACTGTTGCAAAAGTGCAGGATGGAAACTACACCTTTATATAGAACCATACACAAATAAAATTTATGCTAAGTTTCAAGGCAAATAAGGAGTATTAGAATACATAAAGTGATTGTTAAACAGGACACTAAAATGTAACATATACTTATTTCATTCATTAGGATAACAATTTAGCACCTAAATGACAGTAACACATCTAAGGCTACAAATGTATTTTCCAGTATACATACATAGCTTTGATGTTCTCAGTGAGATTGGTGTTAAATGCAAGGAACTGCTTCCCTTTCTTTGTGAAACCTCTAACCTCAGACCCTGCAGCCACAAAAATTTTCTCCTGGGGTGTATTAAGAGCACCTCCCAGTTCTAGCCTTGCAATCTTTTCCCCTGGCAAGGTCTTGAATACTGGCTAAAAAAAGAAGACAGACAATGTTCAGTGCCAATGTTCACGACAAATCATAATATATTAGATACAAAATATATATCTATTCCATTTTTTATGCTTTTAATTATTTTATGCTATATATATATTTCAAAAAGTTAGCTATTTGTGTGATTCTACCATGAAAAGCACAAAGTTCATACACACAATTGCAAAATGTTCCAAAATCCCGCTAATAAATGGTCACAAATAAACCCAAACAAGAGCTCATGCCGAAAGGTCGGCCAAATAAGAACAGCTTGCATGTTTTCCTCAACAGACACCACAGAGTTTCATCACAAGTACTCTAAGACCAAGGTCAGAGCTAAGAATGCCCTACACTAGCATCACATAGATCAAACATTGCTTTGTGAAGTGACCCAAAGTCTGACCTCACTGTCTTAGCTTAATGGAAGAGGGAAAATATAGAGAGAAATCAACATAGATTATGATGGTAGGTTCTTGTTTTCCAGTAACAAGCTCTATGTTATAATCAACATAACTGCTATTCAAAAAGACGTTTGAGGATTCTGTGGGGAGAAGCTTCTTCAAGAGAATTTAATCAAATTACTACAGTGAAGCACACCTGCAGCATGCCTAGGGTGGTTGTATCATTTTATTTTGAAAATGTCTAGAATAAAGCACAAACGTATTTGGGGGGCATGTTTTCGCCAAGCCAGTGCATACCATAAAGAGCTTTAAGAAGTCCATATGTTATCTGTAAATTAAGCTTCATTATCAATTAATTAATTGGGGGGGGGGGAATTACCGAAGGAGAAATGTGTGTGCGTCTTATGGGGCGAATGCAGGCTTTCGCTGAAGCCTGGAGAGCGAGAGGCATCGGCTCTCGCTCTCCAGGCTTCAGGAAGCTATCCGCAAGCCTCCGCAAGGTCCCACCGGGCTCGCAAGGCTTGCGGGCGGCAGCCTGCAGCCCGAAGCACAGGGCGCGCTGCGGAGCACGCCCCGTGCTTCAGGCAGATGTCCACAAGCCTCACGCGCCCCGGCGGGAGGTCCCGCCGGGCTTGCAGGCAGCAGCCTGTTCTGGGGGCTGGGGTCGGGGGAAGCTCGGGCTTCCCCCGCGCCAGCCCCGCGCCTGGGGGGGAAATAAAATTTTTTTTCTTTATTTCCCCCCCAAAAAATCTAGGTGCGTCCTATGGGGCAAAAATTATGGTAATTGAAAACTACATAGAGAAGTTACCTACCACAGGTTCTCCTTTTTTCATACCGAAACAGGTAACAACACCATCATGATCTCCAATAACAACCTTAAAAGTAAAATAATAGAAAGTTATGTCTACATTAGTCATCTAAGAGTCCAAAGGAAATACATTTATCTGTATTTCAGAAATCTATAGAAATATAGAACTATATCTCTGTAATCCATACTTTTCCTAACTCATCTCCAAATGTGTATCTGATATTTCAACATAAATCCTTTTCTTCTCCAAGTTGCCCTCCTTTCAGTTACTCTTCACATCCATCAATATCACCATCCTGCTTGTTGTTCAAACACAAAGCCTTGGCTTCACCTTTGAATTCTGCCTCTCCTTTATTTCCCATATTCAATCTGTCACCAAATTATGTTGCTTTCCCAATACCACAAATATCCTTTTCTTTTGGGGCTATTCTCTTTATTACCACTCTGGTTCATTTTCAAGCTATGACCTACTTTGACAACACAACCGTCCACTCTACAGCCTTCCCACATAACAACTCAATCTATGCACCTCTATCCAAAGCTATGCTGCCAGATTTTCTACTTCTTTTGTCATTCAGAACACGCAAAACCCACCCTCAAATTCCTACAGTGATTTCTGGGTTCTCACACAAATTACTTGCCTTTAATGTCTTCATTCCCAACTCAAAAAGTATAAAAAGCTTTTTGCATTCATTCTTTCCTATCTTTTTTATGTTGCGTTCTTATGTTGTCTGCTCCACCATCAACACTTACATTACAAGCTTTTGAGGAGAATGGCTCTGTGACTTAGATAAAATGATATTTATATGATTTTGTCATCAGAGTACAATTTGTATATGTAATCATTCCCAGACAGAAATATTTCAAAACAACAAATTTCTATACCTTCTGTGTGGCCTTGCGTCCTGATGCAGGGAGCAACTTCATGGTCTTCTGAGATGTCACTCCCACCTAATTGGGGGAGAAAACCATTTCATTATTAATGCTTCAACTCTTGTGGTATAAAATGGATTGTCATGTACCACAATACAAACATTACAAAGTAGTTATTTTAACATGATTAATATTAAAAGGTATATTAAGATTTTGTCATAAGTGTAGTGTTTCTAACAGCAAAATCAATACAAAAAAGGATCCTGTGGTAATTATGGTTGTCATAAATTGTTATAGGTTATCATAAAAACACTTACTAGGGAGTAGGCTGCACCGAACACAGTGGAATTTAAATTCAAGAAAGCATGGATAGGACTGTGCCAATATTGTAGCACAAGCTTCATTGACTGTCTTCACTTGCCACACAAACACATACACAGATATAGAAAAACCTGTCAATAGTGCCCAAGAATAATGAAGTGCAAGAAATACTGACTGTGACAATTCTATGTGAAGCTAAAATACATGTGAATACAGTGAAAAACGGTGGTTGTGTTATTACCAATTATTGCCCTTGTGTACAATAGCTGTGTCTATCATATATCATTTTAGCTCTATATAGTGATGCATGAAAAAGAAGCTCTAATTGTGGGGCAGGAAAACTGAAAAGAAATTCACATCTGGCAACCAATGCACACCTTTGGTTTCAGATAGTACATGAGTAGCTGAGTCTAAAAAGCCCAGGACACAAATTTTCTGCCCTCTAGCAGCTATAGTGGCTCATTTAACATCATGTAAATGTATTTTGCGTTAACTCAATTCTGACCAAACTAAGCCTTCTGGTGTATATTTTGCTCTAGGTGGCTTAGTTTGGTCACAATTGAGTATCCACTTCCAGACAAATGCAATGTCTTCAGAGAAGTTATGTAAGGTTAACTGCCTTGTAAGGGTTAACCATGAATCAGGGACAGGAAGTGAATTAATACACCTTTTACCCCCTTCTCAAGTGGTATTTTATGACTGTTGTGAACAGGTTTGGGAATGGCAGAATAAATCTGATTATTTATTTATATACATTGCTGATGTGTTACTCCATCCTAGTTCTACAGAAGATATACTGATGCATCTGTTTGGAATCGCTCCACCAACCATAAATATAATTTAGTTTTTTAATATTTAACAAGACTTTTAAAAGCATGTTTACAGACAAAAACTGTTTTCTACATTCTATTATTATTATTCCATGACGGCTCCATGTTTTAATAGTAAGTTAAAACACAATTTTTGTCAAGCAAAGCGCAACAAAACCACAGCAAACCAACAGCTGAATATCCATTTATTTCAATAAAGGGATTGTGAAGAAAGCTAACAAATACCTGACCCACACTCTCTTCCTGACAAAAAACAAACAAACCTGTGTGACACTTAAAAGCTTGCACACTTTAATCTCAAATTAACCTCTTCTGTGACATCACTTTTCTCAATGCACCATGTTGAGAGCTGTCTATGGCAGCATCCTCAATGACAGGATTACGGTGGTGGGTTTTTAAAAAATAAATAAATAAAAACAAACAAACCCATACAACTCCTGCATCTAGAAGCCAAGGGGTTTGCAGATAAAATCACTCACATTCGGAAGGAGCTAGACACCACCGTGGGAGCAGGGCTGGGGCGGGAGAGTTCTAGAGCTCTGTCTGGTCAAGTTGCATGGAATCAATTTCAATCCGTTACCCCCGAGGATGTGGACAGGCTGCTTGGACGCGTGAAACCAACCACCTGTCTCCTTGATCCTTGCCCATCCTGGCTAATAAAAGCAAGCCGGGAAGGGCTGGGCGATGCGCTCTGCGGGGTGGTGAATGCTTCCCTCTGTGAGGGAACATTCCCAGATCCGCTGAAAGAGGCGGTCATTAAACCGCTTCTTAAAAAACCATCTTTAGACCCGGCCAGTATGGCCAACTATCGCCCAGTCTCAAATCTTCCATTCTTGGGCAAGGTGATTGAGCGCGTGGTTGCTGAACAACTCCAGGCACGCCTGAAGGATGCGGACCATTTGGATCCCTTCCAATTGGGATTCAGGCCTCATCATGGAACTGAAACTGCCTTGGTCGCGCTGGTTGATGATCCCCGGTGAGCTAGGGACAAAGGTGAGAGTTGTTTCCTAGTTCTGCTGGATCTCTCAGCGGCCTTTGATACAATTGACCATAACATCCTTCTGGACCGTCTAGAGGGGCTGGGACCTGGGGGCACTGTTATACAGTGGTTTCGCTCCTTCCTCCTGGGCCGTGTTCAGAAAGTGGTGGTGGGGGATGAGTGTTCAGACCCCTGGGTCCTCACTTGTGGGGTGCCTCAGGGTTCCATCCTCTCCCCCATGCTTTTTAACATCTATATGAAGCCGCTGGGAGAGATCATCAGGGGGTTTGGACTGGGTGTCCATCAGTATGCAGATGATACCCAGCTCTACCTCTCTTTCAAATCAGAACCAGTGAAGGCGGTGAAGGTCCTGTGTGAGTGTCTGGAGGCGGTTGGAGGATGGATGGCGGCTAATGGATTGAGGCTGAATCCTGACAAGACAGAAGTACTGTTTTTGGGGGACAGGGGGCGGGCTGGTGTGGAGGACTCCCTGGTCCTGAATAGGGTAACTGTGCCCCTGAAGGACCAGGTGCGCAGCCTGGGAGTCATTTTGGACTCACAGCTGTCTATGGAGGCGCAGGTCAATTCTGTATCCAGGGCAGCTGTCTACCAACTCCACCTGGTACGCAGGCTGAGACCCTACCTGCCCGCGGACTGTCTCGCGAGAGTGGTGCATGCTCTAGTTATCTCCCGCTTGGACTACTGCAATGCGCTCTACGTGGGGCAACCTTTGAAGGTGACTCGGAAACTACAACTAATCCAGAATGCGGCAGCCAGACTGGTGACTGGGGGCGGCCGCCGAGACCACATAACACCGGTCTTGAAATACCTACATTGGCTCCCAGTACGTTTCCGAGCACAATTCAAAGTGCTGGTGTTGACCTTTAAAGCCCTAGACGGCCTCGGCCCAGTATACCTGATGGAGCGTCTCCACCCCCATTGTTCTGCCTGGACACTGAGATCCAGCGCTGAGGGCCTTCTGGCGGTCCCCTCATTGCGAGAAGCAAAGCTACAGGGAACCAGGCAGAGGGCCTTCTCGGTAGTGACGCCCGCCCTGTGGAACGCCCTCCAATCAGATGTCAAAGCGATAAATAACTACCTGACATTCAGAAGACATCTTAAGGCAGCCCTGTCCAGGGAAGTTTTTAATCTGTGATATTTTAGTGTATTTTTGGTTTCTATGGAAGCTGCCCAGAGTGGCTGGGGAAATCCAGCCAGATGGGCGGGGTACAAATAATAAATTATTATTATTATTATTATTGACAGGAGGGGCGAATCTGGATGGCTATTTGCTCTTAAATCAGGTGTGGCACTCCAGATGTTGTTGGACTATATAGGACAGGCATAGGCAAACTCGGCCCTCCAGATGTTTTCAGACTACAATTCCCATCATCCCTGACCACTGGTCCTGTTAGATTGGGATGATGTGTGTGGTAGTCCCAAAACATCTGGAGGGCCGAGTTTGCCTATGCCTGATATAGGAACACGAGTCAAACCATTAGTCCATCATCTAGCTTCATACTGTGGACCCTGACTGGCAGTGGCACTCCAAGGTCCCAGTATTTCCCAAGCCCTACCTGGAGATACGGACCACGCTGGCCCTTCTCCAGCTCCCATCTAGCCTGACCCCTGGGCCTGCTGGCTGGAGCTGAGGGCAGTGAGGCTGCAGAAGAGGCACCCGGAGGGCCACAGGTGAGCCGGCGGCGCTCTCGGCCCTGCCTCCTCTCCCCTGCCTTCTGGTAGGCCGGCTCCTTTGCCTTTGCCGCAAGGCCATTTCATTATTCGAAACCTGAAGAAGCTCTCCGCATCCCTATCATAGTACGAGGAGGGGCGGCAGCATCACCGGTTGAATTTCCGCCTGTGAAAGGAACACGTGTCCGCAACGGCGTCAGGGGGAGGCGAAGAATGCCGCTCTCGTTCTCGCGTTCTCGTGACTGACACGCAGTCTCGCCCACCTACCCACCCACCCCCATCTACCTGCAGATAATCCACCCGGCTCAGGCCCAGGTCCATGGCGGCGAGCCTCCCGCGCTTCTAAGAAAAGCAAACCGTTATCCCTCGTCCCGGGCGCTGTTTTTCACCACACAAACATCACCGCGAGGCCTAAAAGCTCCCGCTAGGCCCCGCGTCACCATGGTAACGCGACAGGACAGCGCGCGCGCCGGTGCCGGGATTCAATTGGACACAGCGTGAAGGGAGGAGGCGGGCTCCGCTTGGAACGCGCGCCCTGTGATTGAGCAAGGAACTTGCCCATCTAGCTACATAGTCATCCGCTTGAGGGATTAGTGCTAAGGATGCCTGCAAGGTGATGCCGAGGAGGAGTCGAAAGTCATCTCGGAAAGCAAGGGGGATCTCACGGCGACGCAGTGCTGCTCATCCCGCGGGGAAAGGCGAGCACATCTTGCATAAAAGCAGAGGAGGTCTTGCCTGGGGGGGGGGGGCGCTGTGCTGCATTGCAGGGCAGGCGCGTCCTCCCCGCCCTTCCCTCTTTTCCCTCCCCCGAAGGGTGCAGGGCTATCTGGACTGGGCAGCAGAGTTGTCCCTGGGCAGGAATGTCCCTGCTTGCCCAGATAATGTTATTTATATCGCTCGCTGGACCACCCGGGTCTCTGTCCCGCCGCCGCGCCGCGCTCTGTGCTGCTGGTGCCCTAGGCAGGTGAAGCTGACCAGGGAGAGACGCAGCTGGGCACTGGGCATAGCTGTCAACTTACAGATTTGAAAATAAGGGACCAGCAGCCTCGAAAATAAGGGATCAGCAGCCAAAATAAGGGATTTTGCTTAGCTTATACAGAAATCCATGCTGCTTTTGCTGCGACTGACCATGTTTTGCAAGGGGTTGGACTAGATGATCCTAAGGGTCTACAACTCCGACCAAAGAAGAGTGGCAGACAAAACTGATGGTCGAGATGGCAAAGCTTACAGGCAGAATTAGAAACCAGGAAGAGGACCTCTTTAATAAAGAATGGGGAAAGTTTATAATTTAGTTGAAAAGCTATTGTAAAGAGTTACATACATTGGTAGGATTAACAGAAAACTTGTAGTAAAAATTTGAACTATGGATAGTCAAATGATTTATAAAAATAGAGTTATGAAAGGGATGCAAAGGGGGAGATCACAGCATTAAGATGCTGCACTGGTTGGAGGGTATGCTAAGCAGCACGTCGGGGCTGCCATCGTCCTGGTGCGAGGAGTTCCATCGGCCCTTCCCCGCCCAAGAGAGGTGGGGGAGGGAAAGAGACTCTTGCCCATGCTGCCCGCGAGCCCAGCATGAGGCAGTTGCGGCGCAGCGGCGGCCACTGAAGCGCCACCCTTCTGCAGCTTCCCCTGGCAGCACGGCGGAAGTCTTGCAAGAGAGGGGCTGCCTGCCCGCCCGCCGCCACCCGTCTCCTCACAACGTGCCCCTGAGGGGGAAAAGGGAGAGACGGAGACGATGGCAGCTCATGCGCGTGCTCTCTCACGCGGCGGAGGACCCCGAGCCACTGCTTCGCTCCAAAGCCAGGCGAGCATGAAACCTGGGAAATTTAAGGGACATCATCAATAAGGGACAGCAGCGGGACACAACACTGGGATAAGGGAGTTTCCCGCCAAATAAGGGACGGTTGAGAGCTATGGTGCAATGCGAGGGATGGAGTTGGGCAGGTGGTGGGTCAGGCTGCTGGAGGAGGAGAAGGTGGGGAGGGGGAGGTCGCGATGTCGCAGACATCTGCCACCCCAAGCAGGTGTGGTTTTTAGAAGAGCGAACGGATGTTGTGGAGATGAGGAACATCGGGGGGGGGGGGGTAGTAATAATAAGAAGAAGAATAAGTAAAATTTTATTTATATCCTGCCCTCCCCTGCCAAAGCCGGGCTCAGAGCGGCTCACAAGAGTAAAAATAGCACAGTTTACATAAAATCACAGTCAATTAATTGAAATTCATTCTAAAATAAATTCATTCTAAAATAAATTCAGAATCAAATTAATGGCAACCATTGGGCTAGAGTTCTGTGAGGTTTACAGAAGGAGGGGGTCAGACTGTGCCTTGGCCAAAGGCCTGGTGGAACAGCTCTGTCTTGCAGGCCCTGTGGAAAGATGTCAATTAAGAGAGGGGAAGTCTTGCAGTTCCTTATTGCCGTCACTGCCCCCCCCCTTCTCTGAGGCTGACAGCCAGGGGGTTGGCGTTGGCCCACTGAGAAGAGAAGTTAGGATTCTTGGCTACTCCCTAGATCCGAGCCAAGTTTGCTGACGGGAAAGGCGCAGAAGCGATGGGGCTGAGGAAAAGGCAAAGTTAGGAGTTTTGTGTGCGTGTGACTGCCTCTTACAAGATTTTGGAACTGTCCCATTCCCAGCAGCGCACATGGAAGTGGAATCTCGAAAGGGAGCCTTTGTGGTGGGTAACCTTTCCCAGACTCCTAATCATGTCTCCTTCTCCCACACACTGTTATGTTAACGGGCATCGATGTGTGACATAACAAAGCATCCGAATGTACTGAACAAGAGTCTTTGAGGAAAGATGCAGCGGTGAACCAGCTTTATTCATACCTCAAAGCCTTTGGAACAAAGCTGCAACTTTTCCAAAGGCAATTGTCACAAACACAGCCCAATACCATACATTTTTCAGTGTTGCAGGAAATAATGAACAGTGTTCCACACGATAATATCAGTGTGCAAACAAGCAGGAATGCAGCAGACATCGCATCTCTGGCTTGGGAGTTTAAACGGCGCTTTCAGGATTTTGCTGCTATTGAAAAGGAGATCAGACTTTTCTCCTCTCCATTCTCTGTTCACCCCAATGATGCTCCAGTTCAGCTGCAGCTCGAGCTCATTGAGCTGCATTGTGACACTGAGTAAGGTTGTCACCAACAGCTCTCTTGTGAACTTTTACCGCCAACTGGATAAGAGCCGGTTTCAAGAGATTCGAACATTGGCTCAACGTATTTGTGTGAGAAGACATTTTCTGCTATGAACTTGAACAATTTGCATTTAATTTTAATGGTTCAAAGAACGTCAGGCAAAATGGTCGGCCCTCACGCATGTTCACTTCATCAAATCTGGCTCTTTGAAAAAAGTTTGGATGCTCCTGTACTAGAGGACCGCAGTTCCAGATTTGACTGATTTTCTTTTGTTCCCATTCCCTGCATTAAACCAATTCCTCATCCCTGTAGTTCCAGGTTGTTTGCACCAATCCTCCATCCATCCACCCCCTTCCCCTCAATGTGCTTGTGCATTCCTATTGACTACTGACATAGTATTAAGAATAAAATAAGAGTCAATAAAGTATGAATATTTTATTTAACAAGTACGCATCAGAGGCATTATTTAGAACAAATGTAACAAAATATCAGCCCTGCATAGTATCTTAAATTTTAAAAAATCATCTTCACCACATGAAAATGTATATTTTGACAGTTCACATTAGTTAGAAGTAAAAAAAAAAATACTTCCTATTCTGAAAGCAAATATGCAAACTTACATAGGTATAGGTAATTTTAACGGCACTATTACTATTATAGCCGCATTTTTATCTTCACTATTAAACATTCAGTTGTCCATGCCATGGCTTGTTTCTTAAGAAAGCTGATAAATCAAGGGGTGTGATCCAGTGAAAATTAAGCACTTAAAAAGGTTAGTCCAAGTATCCATACTAGGAAGCAGCAGCACAATCCTATACGTGTCCACTCCAAAATAAGCTCCAGTGAGTTCAATGGAAGCATGTATAAGATTGCAATCTAAGGCCCACTAAACGTGGGGGACTTGCTTCCAAGGAAACATGCACAGGATTGTGCTGTGTTGTTGTTTTTTTACATCAGTGTGAGAAGTGCATGCCACTGAAATCAATGGGAGTTCAGCGTGCTTTAATTTTAACTGGATCATATGCAAAGTACTTTCAAGTAATCTTTCACTGAGCTGGCTGTATTTTGGTTACTACATCTCCCATCAGCATGGTGGAGGACATATGCAGTACAATCCTAAACATGTTTACCTCCCTAGTAAACCGGTTTAGGATTGCAGCCCTAGTCTTCAGTGTTGTTTTTTCTTTGTTCAGTGCAAATGATACACATTTTATTGATAAAACTATTTGCAATGCAAGATTGTTTAGATACAATTGCACCTTATTAAATAAATGCAAAATATCCTTTATAATACACATTAAATAAACTGGGTTTTTTGCATGTAAATTCATAAAATCTTCTAAGACTGTATTTCAAATAAAGCTGTACATAAAGTTATTTAGTGCTAAAAATCTACAATACATTTTCAAGTATAAGTCACTCATAAATATTATTGCCAATACTTGTGCTGTGGTCAAAATCCAGGAATTTGAGATCATTCACATCTCGTTAAATTTGGGTTGAGTTTCTCACTGAGTTTATGGATGAGAATTGCCAACTCCTCTGTTGCTTGAGACTTGTCTTCAAGGAGTTCATAGCGAAGACTGGAAATATCTTGCTTAATTTCCTTAAGTTCACCTGTGTAATTAGTAAAAAGAAAGTTGTTGACACAGCTTACAAAGACCAAGCATTTGAAGTAGTACCGGATACTACCAGGCAGAGGGCCTTCTTGGTAGTGGCACCTGCCCTGTGGAACGCCCTCCCACCAGATGTCAAAGATAAAAACAACTACCAGACTTTCAGAAGACATCTTAAGGCAGCCCTGTTTAGGGAAGCTTTTAATGTTTAACAGACCATTGTATTTTAATATTTTGTTGGAAGCCACCCAGAGTGGCTGGGGAAACCCTGCCAGATGGACAGGGTATAAATAATAAATTATTATAATATTATTATTACTTAGGCCCTGCTTGCAGGCTTACAATAGGCATCTGGTTGGCAACTGACAACAGGATGCTGGAATAGATATCCCACTGCCCTGATCCATCAGTCTCTTCTTATATTCTTATGTTTTAAACCTATGCTGATGAATTATATAAGGAGGTGCTTTACATAAGTAATTCCATTATGACTGAAGAAGTGTGCATGCACACGAAAGCTTATACCAGAACAAACTAAGTTGGTCTGTAAGGTGCTACTGGACAATTTTTTATTATTATCTATTTTTGTTTCCATTATGACTGCAAGCTTTACTGAACTATTAAGTTAGATTACTTAAAGCTTTTACTGTATTCTTCTTTGAACTGGTCGGGCTGATAATAAGCAATGATGTGTCCTCTACCTGTTTGATTATTTAACCGCATTTTGAACGCAGGACACAATCTAGCCAAAGTTAATCACTTTTACATTGCTATTAATTTCAGTGGTTGAAATTAATGCTTTACATCCCCACCCCCCGAAATGCTTGATGCTCCCATTTTGATCTAATGGAACTTATTGGTGCTTAGCTTTGGAGAGATCCACATGAAAAATGCATTATCAAATGGAGTACCTCTGCTATAATAATTTATTATTCAAACTTCTGACTGTTAAATACACTGGGTTGGATCCAGACTTTGTCATGCTTAGCATACACCACCTATTGAAACCAACATGAGCTCTGAGAAGTATGACATTTGAGAAAAAGATGAGGAATCTCAAGGTTGTGCAAAGGGAAGAATTAATAGCAAAATTCAAAAGTGTCCATTCCAATCAGTCCTCAATATATATATAACAGTAGACTAACAAGACATTAGAAACTGGATTGAAATAAATGTAACTGGGTCATTTTAAAGGACCGCAATTCACTTTTCTTTGTGTGTGGTCTTCATGTGATGTGTGGAAGAAATAAGCTTCAACAAAAATCTAAGTATGCTTTTATTCTCTTGACGGTCTAAGATGCAACTCTCATGCTTCTAAGCCAAAAATGACAAATAGCATTCATTGTATTTCCCATACTCTTACAAACACTTCATATCTTACAGCAGCAAAGCAACATCCTTGAGGTATTAAGGTCACATATTTTTTCTTAGCTAATTTTAGAAGAGAATTCAGCTCACGTGGATATGTTTTTAAAGGTCACTACCACTGGTATTTGGGGTTTTAAGTATTTTTAGCTGTTTTGTCTTAAACTACTTTATTTTGTCCAATTCAAAAATAAAGCAGTTCAGAGTTTACAGCTCTACAGAATTAGTTTATAGCATTCACATGCAACTATTCATCTTCACATTTCTTGACAGAAGTTTAATTTAGCTCAAGAGATTTTACAGGGAAAACGTGTGCATGTCCCCTACAATAAGCTGACAAATAAAAAGAACCCCTGGGATTGCTTCCTCCATACAGATTTTCATGAATTTGGACTGAGGCAGGTTCATGATTTTAAATATTTATCTCTCTTTCGCATTCTCCAGATCTCTGGAGGGTAAGTTGGCTGCTGAAGGGTTTTTCTGCAGATTGAAAGCTTCACTCAAAGTATTAATCCCCCATCACTTTATCTTTCATAACTAAAGACTCTAACCTATTCCAGTTTGGAATAGGAGATGGCTATCGGCAAAGCCTTCTTAAGCTTCAGACAGATTACTTCACCTGTGCCATTTAAATAGCTTCTGAGCCTCTCTCCTATTAGGAGTGCACATTTATGAAAGGCAGAAAGGCAATTTTAAGTATGCCTGTATTAAGTTTTTAAATCAGCCAGTGGCCACATATGTACAAAATTGGATTTTCAATCATATTTCAGGTTTCCTGAGGGGTTGTTTTATTTTAATGTCATCTGTGAATCAATGCATTCTATTTTAAGTGCATTTCTTAGTCTCCAATCTGCCTTTTCCCCATAGTACACATTTGGGAATTACTTTTTGAAAGCATATTAACATCCTCCTTGTAAGAAAATGTGAGAGGAAAGTATTTTCAGTTCCACCAGTGCAGGTTTCCTTCAAAGTCTCCCCTTCTCTGCTAGCTTTTTTTTTTTTTAACCTTTAAATCAGATAAGGAAACTGTAGCACTCTAGGTGTTGTGGGACTTCAGTTCCCATCAGCCAAAGCCAGCCTGGCCCATGGTCAGGGTTAACAACATCGAAAGGGCCACAGGTTCCCCATCCATGAATCTTTTCATGTGTTTTCTGTGTTGAGTCTGAAGAAGCTCACTTATTTTTCCAAATGTCATAAGGTTCATTATAATAACATTTTGGGGGCAGGGGGTGGGGAGCAGCATTGTCTGTAAATAATCTATACCACTGGTGGGCTACTTCTAGCCCACAGCCTAGTAAGGCACTCCAGGCCATTTTGGGCAAAGTACAGCCACTTTCCTGTATCCTGACATCATACACGAATTCAGTGCAACAGATGGCTAACATGACACATATTTTGAAATGCCTGCTTTTAACTTGACAATTTTAATGTTTTACTTTATATTTTTGCAAACCACTTAGAGCTTTGTTTACCATCCAGCGATATATAAATTTTGCTGAATGAATTTTTAAAAGTGAATAAATGACACCTGCTTCAGCAGAGAGTTTATTTAAGTTTCTGGTGAACCAAGAATTAGCCTCACCTCAAAAAAATAAAAGGCAATATGTTTCTACAGTTGCTGTGTGACTTGCTCCCAATTTCTGCTAAAACATCTGGTAGTAACTATAGTTGTAGTTGTGGTATAGGTAGTGCTTTTTGTGTGTGTAATGGCAAAGGTGCCCAGTACTCATATCTTGATAAAAGTGCTGTGGGCGGCAAAATAAGAGGTGATGATAGTCTATAAAAGGCACTAAGTGTACCAGTTACTGCACTATGATCTGACTCAGTAGTTACATTTTTGGGACAGCATTCAGAGTCTTCCTACTGTACAAGTATATTAAGAAGTCTGCAGTAGCTCTTACCCTCATTGACTTCATCATTTTCCTTGTCTACTTGTGCTTTCAGAACATAACGTTTTATAAGTCTCTTCATGATTTGCTATTGGAGAAAAACAACAACACCACAACTGTTTATCATTTCACGATGCTTTGAATGTCATAAAGGTAACATACAACTCACAGCTACACAGACTGGAAGGGATCCCAACCCTACAAGAAGCCACACAGAGCCATTTAATTCCCCTCTCCTGCCCCAACTAGACATGGATAGTACCAGATATAATACAGCACCACATGCCTGGCTGTTTCAGTAAATAGAAGGACCCTGAATATCTCTCATACACTTATTTCTCACTGAAAATATGTAATAACAAACCTTGCAACCTTTGGGCTCCCTATCAGGGCTGCAACCCCTGTTCACCACAAGGTGTCAGCAAAGATTGCACATCGAATCCCACCTTTTTAATCGTGAGGTGGGGCATTTTGTGCGGGAATGACTTCTTCAAGTCAAACCACTCCTTCAAACACAGTGCCCCTGTGCCAAGAGCCAAAGCGGCTGGACTGAGAAACAAGAGGAAGGTTATCCCCATGAACAAGCATAGAGAAGGGGACAGTATACGCTGACTGTGACAAAACACTTCCTGTTCAATTGTGTTTTTGTCTGGGACTTTGCAAGACAAGCGTTATGTAACTGCAATTTGATTACTCTGGAAAAGCCAGGCAAGGAGGTTTTGTAGCGGCCCTGGGTTTTTAAACTATTATTATTATCTACCTCATCCATTAGAGTTAATGGTTTGTAGTAAAAGGATAAGGCGTTGAGAACTAGGGCAGATGCAGGGCTCCTAGTGATGAGTGTGTTTCAGCTTGTAAACTGATTATGTTTTAGGCGGCATTTTTTGTTGTTTATTTGTTTATTTATTACATACTGTATATAGGTCACCTTTCCTTCAAGGAGCTCAAGGTGAATGGGCATAGTTCTCCTCCCCCATTTTATCCTTACAAGTACCTTGTGAGGTAGGCTAGGCTGAGAGGCATTGACTGGCCCAAAGTCACCCAGTGAGTTTCATGGCTGTGTGGAGATTGAAACTCTGGTCTCCCAGCTCTTAGTGCCACACTCTTAACCACTATACCACACTGGCTCCCTATTTTTATCTTATTTAGTACTGTATTTATTGTATGTGAGCCTTGTGCACTTTGGTTAGAAAGTCAGCCTATGAATTCATTAAGACAGATGTTTTCAACCTTTTTGAGTCCATGGCTCCCCTGACCAACTACATGATTTCTGTGGCACCCCTATGGGGCTCAGGAGCCAAGTTATGCCACCCATGGCCTGCAGAGCTGGCAACCCCTCACACCTTTTTGAACACCGTCCCTTGGGAAGTGTTCCCTCAGATTCCTCTCCTCTCCCCTCTCTTTGGGAGTCCTCCGGTCAGCTGCTGCCCCTGATCTCAGAGCTGTGCCCCCTGCCCCAAAGAGAGGTACCTCCTCACACTGCCCCACAGGGGCCTGAGACATGTCTGTCCATTCCCATCAGCAAGGGCTGGTGGACTGGCTGACAGGCTGGGCTCCCTCGCCTGCTGCCATGCTTACTCCAAGGCCATTTCAGCTCCTAGCACCAGCATCCCCTGGCCAGCCCCAGAGGCACCATTCGCCTAGCAGGCATGGCCAAACTTGGCCCTCCAGCTGTTTTGGGACTACAACTCCCATCATTCCTAGCTAACAGGACCAGTGGTCAGGGATGATGGGAATTGTAGTCCCAAAACAGCTAGAGAGCCAAGTTTGGGGGTTTAGTAGCCAACGCTGCTGCAACAAACAGCTTGGCAAGCCTTTGGGAGGCAGAGACACAAGAGGGCATCAGAGGAGGGAGGGAAGAAAAGAGGGACAGAGGCATGTGTTGCCCGCAGCACCCCAGGGTGCCATCATTCAAGGCAGCCCAGGGTGCCACGGCACACTGGTTGAAAACCACTGCATTAAGAGATCATAAGTGCCAAAAGAAGTTCCAAAAAAAGTACGTGCATACACCCCAAAAGGAGTTTAATCTCCCCAAACAGCCCAACAATGGCTGAGAGTGAGCCATAGAACACTGAGTGTTACTTAGAAAATACTGAAAGGGAAAATGGAGGGGCAGAATGAACCACTCGAGTCCCTTACAGCTTGCAGAACTGAATTTTGGGGGAAGGCATTCCACATGGTTGGAACACTGGAAGCAGGAAGTAGAGCATTCATGTTATGGGATGAAGATAAACTGCCACGCTTTTCTTTCAGGTCTTACTTGTAGCGATGGCAAAGGGGCAACTGACAAAGGCTTCAGCCAGAAGCAACATTATGGCAGTTTCACAATGTTATCTGCTCTCATTGGCATGTACAATACAGAGTCAGGAGCCCAGGAAGTTGCCTCCTCTCAATGAATTAAATAATAAATAAGTCCCAGTATAGGGGCCAATGCAGCTAGGTCTGTACAGAGATCTTCATGGTGTTGTTGTTTCCACCTTTTTCTGGCTTCATTTGTAACCCTTTTGTCCACTGGACAAAAAACAGCAAACAAAAATGTGCTCACATCACATGCTATTTCTGTGAGTTGGGAGAAATTATTTTTTTTTCCAGGACTGCTGTCAGGAATTGTCAAGCTGGGCCAGTATTCATACTCCCCTCCCTTGTTCGCAATCATAGCAGTCACTGAAGGTCTGCATTTCCAATTCAGAAAATAAAAATCCCATGTATTCTATGGCTCAAGGTCAGACTTATGTCAACAGGAGAGAGAAAGGGAGAGGGAGAGAGAGAAGGGCATGGGAAAAAATCTTTCATATCACTGTATCTGAATAATATGCTTGTGTTTGTTTATGCAGATTGGTATTTAAATTATTCATGTTCCATCACTCTCCTGGATGCTTTCAATATGGTCTATCTTGCATTCTGACCTTTTGTTATAACAGTGTTCTGTAAGCTTAGCATTCAACACAACTGGTGCTTTAAAATGATGTTGATGAATCTGTTCTTTCAGCGCTATAACTCGTTTTTCTTTGAACCCGCAGGCCTGGACTTTGAGAAAGACAGTCAAAAGCACATCCTATGCCTTAACCTTTTCAGCCTTCTGTGCCAGCTTTTGATGAGCCAAATCTAAGGTTTTACAACTGAAATTGTTCCATTCTCCATTTAATAATACAAATTGGGCTTGCAACACAATGTTACAGCATACATAGTGTTTCTGTTTAGAATTCCAGTCACATAGCACGCCCCTTTTCCAGAACATACCATTCTATTCCTCACCCCCTGATTTTCCAGGGTCCACCACCACCAATAGTCAAGGGTTTGGCAGCCTCTGAGCATTATCTGTTCTCACTAAGTTAAAAAATAATAATGTTTTCCTGCTACCCTTAGGGCTCCCCCCCCAAAAAAAAAGCTGTTACACTGCTCCAAATGTTTATGTTCTCCCGAGCCCTCTTGTATATGGGTGGTTGGTGTATTGGCCACACACTTGGAGAATCTGAAATTTTGATGGTTCTAAAGGTTTTTCATAATGCAGATATACAAAATGCATTTACTCGTGAATTAGGTCAATTAATTAAAATGAACCATTCAATTAATTAACTGAATATTCCTGAGTGAAATCACAGTGGGCTACAGTCCAGGGGTATGCAGCTTATCAGCAATAAATTTGCTGGCACATTTCTCAGCATTTTCTCCCAGCAGTTTCTGCCACACAACCTCGAAACTCACCCAAGTTTTAATAAGTCATTTGGGGGTTTGGCATCAGAGCAGTGAAAATAGCAGCAAGCAGGAAAACGATTCCTTCCTGCAAGCTCTGTGCTAAGCGATTAACAGATCTGTCACAAAATATTTGTTTGTGAATTGGCAGTCCAACTTCAGAGCTGCATGGAAACTTGTAATTTATTTAGATAATCATGGCTGCATGTACTGCCCAGCTAACCACTCACCTGATAGCGTGTTGGCTGATTGAGAATGCTATTAAAGCTGTGTGATTCAAAAACCCTCGAGTTGGATTGAGAAAAGAGATTGAGCTAGGAAAGAATAAATCTAAAATCAGAATATTTTCCATGGAATTTGCAACTGTAATCTGGCATTGCTTTATTACTAACTGATTACAGAAATGTATATTTTTCAGCAAAAGCATTCTGAAAGAAACAAGCCGAGCTGTGATTCCACAAACTACTTGTGCATGTATTTATTCTCAACTTCAAGGATGTGCTCAGATAAGAATATATATTTTACCTATTCTCTGAACTGGAATCAAGTATGGAAGACAAATTCAACATTCCACACACTTAAATACTAGCTTGCTCTGGCTAGTAGCTCCCCAAGCGCTGAGCTTGTGGCCAGGCTAAAGAAGATTCGAGAAGTAAAATATTATAGCGTACTAATTTAAGATTAGCATTGTATTAAAATAAACAACAGTGCAAGGAATACCGACAAAACTGAAACAGAGAGAAGGAGCTTGTTATTCACTGTTAATCTCTCCTATGCTTCAGCTACTTAATCGTTTAAAGTGATATATGTATGTCTGTGTGTGCACGCGCGCGCGCACACACACACACACACACCAGGCCAGGCCAGGCCATTTCACAGCTTGAGGCAAAACCGGAAGTTTCTGCCACTGCCCCTCTGCCAAAGCCTTGCATACCAGGGTCATGTGACAGCAGGGACAGTGCGCTAGCAGGGGTGCTACTCTGCAGAATTTCACTGCCCAAGGCGGGCCAACTCTGATACACATGCATCCCTATAAACTATTCCAGAGACTGGAAATCTGGTTTTGCCAGAAATTAACCCTGGAAAGAAAAGGTATGTTAGAACTGAATGAGAGAGGATGCTTTCAATAGCCCCCCCAAACATAACACACTCCCAATAGCAAGGTCTGATTCTGCTAACTCACCCAATAATGCCACAGGGATTGCATGACAAAAGGGGCTTGCTGAAAAAGGGAAAGGGAAAAGGCCTTATTTGTTTGCAGTGCCCCATATGCATCTGTTTTCTTGTGGGGTACAATCAGTTTTCCATGATATAGCTTACAATTCAGCTCTCACTAGCCATCTCCCTCACATGAGACATTTATGTCTCTATGTGAGATTGGATGTAGACATACTTTGGTTATTTTCGTTATTCCATATTTCGGTTCTATCCCTACTATGTAGAAGACCAGAGGTGGGGAACCTGTGGCCCTCTGGATGTTACTATACTCCAATGTCCATCAGCCCCAGTCAGCGTGGCTAATTATCAAGGATGATGGGAGCTGTAGTTCAACAACATCTGGAGGGCCTTCCATGGGAAAGACCCTAGAATGTGATCAGCAATGCATACTTCATCAGTGCAAACCATTACTTAGGGTTCAAGAAATAGCAAAAGCTTAAAAAATAATGTTCCATGAAACAGAGTGAGTCTGATTTGCACTTACCCTGGATTTTGAGTTGCCTATTCCCAGTTCCATATCCTTCTGCAGTCTTTTCCGCCTGCACTTAAATAACTTAATGATCCTTATAAAGAAATAAACAAAAGACTTGGGACTTGGGACAAGACTGAATGGAGGCGGCAGGGTTTTCCCATCATCAAAGTACGATAACCAGAGCTTAGAGCGAGCAAATTTCCACTCCACATCACTGTCATCCTACGTTGGGAACAAAGAAATGTCCATTCATTTATTTTTGAATAGTCTTACTCGACTGCACATTATTTTTACCCCACTTTCCTGTGCAGGGACAGGATATCCTTACTGGATAAAAACATGAATAACAAGCAAGCAATTTCAATTATAAAAAAGATGAGAAGAGAAGAGGCAAGAAACAGAAACATCAGTGAATAACTAGTAGGAAGAAGGAAGAGCAAAGGACTACACTCCCTGCTCTGTCTCCTGGGTAAAACAAGGTTTACTGAGAAGCATGAGTAAACCACACTCTGATCTTCAGGATTACAGAGTCCTCCTCATTCTTTACCAAAGACCCTCAAGCCATACTTGTTCTCCAGTGACTTATATGAAGTATCCTGCATGGAAGTGGCAGGGTTTAGGCATATCCAGTGGTGCTCACACTTCAGGTGTTCTCTGGTAATGTTCAGTAAATGTTCTGGGGTGGGAGGAAGTTCTGCAGGATCTAGCACCGTAGCTCTACACACACATCATCCTTGTTCTGAACACCCTCCACAAGTTGGAGTGCAATCTTCTGAAGTATGGAGTCTCCTGGTTATGTGCTTCTACTGCTGGCATTAAATCAGTGGCGTAGCGTGGGGGGTGCAGGGGGGGCCGACCACACCGGGCGCAACATCTGGGGGTTAGGGTTAGGGGGCGCAAATCCACGGGTTAGGGGGCGCAAATCCATGGGTTAAAGGTAAAGGTAAAGGTACCCCTGCCCGTATGGGCCAGTCTTGACAGACTCTGGGGTTGTGCGCCCATCTCACTCAAGAGGCCGAGGGCCAGCGCTGTCCGGAGACACTTCCGGGTCACGTGGCCAGCGTGACATCGCTGCTCTGGCGAGCCAGAGCGGCACACGGAAACGCCGTTTACCTTCCCGCCAGTAAGCGGTCCCTATTTATCTACTTGCACCTGGGGGTGCTTTTGAACTGCTAGGTTGGCAGGCGCTGGGACCGAGCAGCGGGAGCGCACCCCGCCGCGGGGATTCAAACTGCTGACCTTTTGATCGGCAAGCCCTAGGCGCTGAGGCTTTAACCCACAGCGCCACCCGCGTCCCTAAATCCATGGGTTAGGGGGCGCAAATTACTTGCCTTTCCCCGGGTGCTGACAACCCACGCTACGCCACTGCATTAAATATTCACTTTTGTTTTGTCAAAAGTTCACCTTTTCCCAATTCTCTCCGTCTCATCATCAACATCTTTACCCAGATGTACTGAATAAAATGAGACTTACTTCCCAATAAGTATGCTTAGGATTCCAACCTGTTTCCTTCCCCCCACACTATATTCTATTATTCCCAAGTCCTTGAATCTCGTCGTCTTCTTTTCAGTACTCTTGGGACAAAACAAGAGTATGGCTGATATCCAAAGAGTGACTTACGTACTTCCACAAATTTAGCCATGCCTAGTAGGATTTTTTAAAAAACAACAACAACAACAACAACAACAACACAAGCCCCATGCCAGAACACAAATTTCTTGGGGAGATTCTTTCAGCCTGAAACTCTATTGCTTTGAATAGAAACCCACAGTCATTCAAGAGCTGGATAATGCAATACAGTGAGATATAATTCTAAGTAATAAAAATAAACGTATTAACAATGCAGAGTTATTTGGACGTGTTCCCCACAGCTAAACTGAAGAAATGGTCTGAGGAGGTTCAACACTGTAAAATACCATTGTTTGCAAGATATGTAGTGTCAGTGTTGTATCAATAAGAGCGTTGGACAAGGACTGTGGGGACTGGGGTTCAAATCCCCATTAAGCCATGATGCTCACTGGATCATAATAAGTCAATCACTCTCTCTCAGCCTAACCTGCTTCACAGAGTTGTGAGGATAAAATGCAGAGGAGGAGAAACATGTACAGGGCAATAAGTACCTTAGAAGAAGAGTGGGATAAAAATCTAATCAATAAAATTAAAAAGAAAGAAATCAATTAGTCTGAAAACATACTGAACTTTCTTCGAATTTCCCAGGATACATAACATTCTTAATTATTCGGGATACTAAAAAATAACACTACAGATCTGGAAGTTTCTCTTGAGAACCAAGATTAGTGGAGTTATTTGCCAAGCATGCCTACATCTTATTTACATGTAAAATATACTATTATCTATTTCAACTGCACTGTGTTTAGAACATAAACATCCAGGATGATATGATTGAATTTTTTAATGATGTGTTTTGCAGTCCTGCTGAATAAGGCGCTTTCTGGAATAAAAAATGTGGCTATCAGTAATTGATTAAGTAACGCACATTAGCCCTCTTTGAAAACCTGACACCCTGCAGATGTTAAGTACAGCCTTGGCTGTTTTAGAATAAACACCTACTGTATGTATTTCTAATATGCACCTAGGATTAGAAGCAAGCTTTAAATATGGTAAGCAGAAAAAGATGCTTAGGTTACACACTGAATAATTAATATTTGGAAATGCAGTTTAGTCATCATAACACACTCCCAGAATGCATTTTCACCAACTCTCACCAGATATTAACCTTTTTAAATAGGGGAGGAGGGGAACTGGCAAAAATTGTCTCACACCCCTTTTCGTTAGCAAGACTCTGCTTTTAAGAGATCCTTCTGTTCACAGAAATGCATGTTTTTATCCAGCCTAGTATACATGGATATATCTTCAAACTGAAATTGATACTTCCTGGATCTTAACAAGTAAGCTATCTACAAAAGCTTATGTTACAATAAATCAGGTTTTAAAGGCCCTTTAGTATTTGTTTTCATATTAATGTAATCAGCAGCACCACAGAGTCCTGTTGACACAGCAAAGATGACTGTGTTGATAGAATGTGACATAATTATTTATCAGAATCACAAAATTAATTATGTGAGGTGGAGGGGGTGTCTATGTTGTTACAGTAAATTTCCTATTTCCCAGTACTCAGGTCATAATAATTATGCAAATCAGGCACATTTGTATTTATTCAATTTTGGAAAACATGTTATGCTTACAGAGAATTTGAAAATCTAACCTTTGCTCTCACCCATCAGGGCTTCTCCTATGTTCTTATTAACACAGAGATGATGTATAATTATATTTTATGGTTTTAATTTTCACTTGTAAACCTCCCAAAGGATTTTTTTGTGATGGGGCAGTATCTAAACGCTGGAAATAAATATATACAGAAATGGAGTGTGAAGTTATCTCACTATTAATTTTTATATGAGGGGCCTGCAGTCACAAGAGCAGCCAATCAGAATCATGCATCATGACACTGGCCTGTCTAGTCCAGCATCTTGTTCTCACAGTGAGCAATTTGATGCCTACAGGAAGCCTGCAGGCAAGACCCAAACACAAGACGACTCTCCCCCATTGAAATATCCAACAACTGGTATTCATAAGCAGCTTAAAAAAGGTAAAGAACCCCTGGATGGTTACATCCAGTCAAAGGCGACTATGAGGTTGCAGTGCTCATCTTGCCTTCTGGCCGAGGGAGCCGGCGTTTATCCACAGACAGCCTTCCGGGTCATGTGGCCAGCATGACTAAACCGCTTCTGGCACAATGGAACACCATGATGGAAACCAGAGAGCACGGAAACGCTGTTTACCTTCCCCCTGGAGCGGTATCTATTTATCTACTTGCACTGGTGTGCTTTCGAACTGCTAGGTTGGCAGAAGCTGGGACAGAACAACGGGAGCTCACTCTGTTGCAGGGATTCGAACCGCCAAGCTTCTGATCAGCAAGCCCAAGAAGCACCATGGCTTAGACCACTGAGTATGTATGAATGTATGTATGTTTGTTTGTATTCATAAGCACACAGTTTCTGACTATCATGCCTAGTAGCCATTGACAGCATTATCTTTATTTTTACAACACTTTATAGGTAGGGGGTGACAGTAGCTGAAGGGAGGAAGAGGAAATGGGAAACCTTTCCTTCCATGAACTTTCTTAAGTTAACATACCTTAGGGTCTAAGCCAGGCATAGGCAACCTTCAGCCCTCCAGATGTTTTGGCCTACAACTCCCACGATCCCTAGCTAGCAGGACCAATGGTCAGGGATGATGGGAATTGTAGTCCAAAATATCTGGAGGGCCAAAGGTTGCCTATGCCTGGTCTGAGCAGTTATGGTAAGCTGAGAAACAGTATATACAGAACAAATCTTTGCAGGGTGGGTGGGCAAAATAAAGCAGAAAAGTACTCACCTCAATTTCTTGATAGGAGCTGTTGATCATGGCAATCAGCATGTTGAGTAAAACCACAACCATCGTTACGTTGTATATTCCATACAACACGTAGCCAATATTCTCAATGAATTTGTGGTCATATTTGAGGACAACTGACGTGACCTCTGATAAGCCAAAAATTGACCAAAATAAGGTCTTAAAGCTTTCTTCAACTCTGTATGAAAAAATATGGTACGTTAATTAATTCAAATATAAATACTTGTAAATTATTTTGTTTAAAAGTAGATGATTCAAAGATCCTAGTGCAGACATTTAATCAAAACAAGATGCTCGCAACATAAAATGTTTTCAGATAACTTGATTCCCCTGTGGCTTTTTTGCATATTGCCAATTATGTTTGCGGCTGGTGAGCTGTATTAACAGAATTAAGTTTGACAGGGGAAAGTGGTGGTGTATTGCCATTTTTTATATCCTTGTACACCAAGATGCTGCCTTACAACTTTGGTTAGATACTTGTTTAATAAAGTAAATGGCATCATCTCTAGAACTCCCTGCAAACTGTGCAAAAATTAAATGAAATATAGTGCAGAGGCATAGCTCAACTTGTCACAACAGACTTGCACTTTTTATATATAAAAGCACCAAATGTACATGTGTGTGCATGCACAGCTATTTCAGCATAGCACAGAGTTGTTCTTATAACAATTGCTTGCTTTTATGAAAAATACATGATTATTATATGTCACTGCGTATTATAGCATGCGCAGTGGACACACATGTGCAATATTACACGCCCCAACTATAAATGCATTAGTCCATGAATGGTGTAGATTTAGCTCCCCCCCCCCTTTTTTTTTTTGCAGGAAGAAATCCAATTATTATATGAGTGACTGTATGGTATACCATTCTCAATCTACTGTGCATTCATACAAATCTTCAATATCACATGCCCTGTAAGCTTCATTTTTTTAAAAACAACAACATAAGAATGTTAAATAGTTTGTCTAACTACATAATGCACCTGGTTATACTTATATAATAACTGCAACTCAAATATATTCAGTAACATTTACTCTCAGGATAGGCAATTATGGATAGTAGGGGACAGAGGAGAAGCTAGAATCAGCTGAATCCGTCCAAATGAACTGAGTGACAAGTTATTGTGATGGA
Organism: Podarcis cretensis; assembly: GCF_951804945.1. Taxonomy (NCBI): domain Eukaryota; kingdom Metazoa; phylum Chordata; class Lepidosauria; order Squamata; family Lacertidae; genus Podarcis; species Podarcis cretensis. The sequence goes on from NC_137178.1 coordinate 30,159,503, forward strand.
CATGCATGTGTAAACTAACTTGTACTGTAAACTTCCAGCAGCCTCCACCACAAAGAGGATACAAAACTTTTGTCCTATTTTTCATAAGCTTTACTTACGTCGTAAATGCTGCGTTTACTTTGGCTCCAAGGTAATAGGAGTACAATATGAACATCCCAATCATAAAGGCAAGGAATACCATAATAAAAAGGACCATAAACTTGAAAATGTCTTTTACGGTTCTTCCAAGTGAAATCTGCAATGGGCCAAAACTCTCATTTGCAGGCAGGATATAAGCTATTCGAGAGAAGCTAAGCACAACAGCTATTGCATAAAGACCTTCTGATATGATCTGCGGATCAGATGGAAGCCATTTATCTCGAGCTGAAAGAAAGAGACATAAATGAGAAACTGTTGTTTTACGGGGGGGGTTTATTGCATGTTAAAAAAATAAAATATCTGGCCGTTCTATATTCATATATCTTGATAAAGATACATATTTATAGTGCTGAATAGATATTTTTGAGTAATTTGAATTCACCACGACCTTGTAAGAGAAGTTGATTTGGAGGAAATAATTCATGACTTTGCGATGAAAAAGGCCAGAAAGCTTTAAAGTGATTTGATTTACTTATCAAATGTTTGTAGCCTTCAAAACTTCAACAGAATGATATCTTTATTTGGATTTATTTATTTATTAAAAGTTGCAAAACAGACACCAAGCTTTGTAAGGCTCTCCTTCAACCTGGATGTTATGTTAAGACAAAAATAGGAAAAAAGGAGATGGTTGTTTGAGGGCATGATAGAAGAGATCCAACGGGGGGAGATCAATGTATTAAATGTAATTGCAGAAGAAAAATCAAAACTTTTCTTTCATGATTTGTAAGGAGTAGCATCTTCAGGAGGAGGCTTGTTTTATAAGTTTGTACTGGGCTCAAAAAAGTAAAGGTAAAGGTAAAAGGTCAAGGACCCCTGGACGGTTAAGTCCAGTCAAAGGCGATTATGGGGTTGTGGTGCTCATCTCGCTTCAGGCCGAGGGAGCTGGCGTTTGTCCACAGACAGCTTTCCAGGTCATGTGGCCAGCATGACCAGACTGCTTCTGGTGCAATGAAACACCGTGTCGGAGGCCAGAGCACACAGAAACACCATTTACCTTCCCACTGCAGCAGTGCCTATTTATCGTGCTTTTGAACTGCTAGGTTGGCAGGAGCTGGGACAGAGCAACAGGAGCTCACTCCATCACGGGGATTCAAACCACCGACCATCCGATCGGCAAGCCCAAGAGTCTCAGTGGTTTAGACCACAGCGCCACCTGCGTCCCAAGTATGCTTGGGTGGTTATATGAGGTTACAGGTACAACTCACCCGGTGGGGCAGAGCTGCAACAAGAGCATCCTGGCAGCAGAATTGCTATTACTTACTGGGAGGGTCAATGTGGGGGCTGTGGGGCTGCACCAGTAGACCCAATCTACCCTGTCCCTCCCAGTAAGTAATAGCAATGCCGCTGCCAGGATAATCTTGTTACAGCTGTGCTCCACTGAGTGAGCATCTCCTGTGATAATCCTCATGCTATTCCTTTAAAAGGATGCTAGCCATTTAAATATACTAGAGACACGGAAACATTTCTTTGACTTGCCGTAAGTAAAATATTCTATGTTTGGTGGAAGTGTGACTTCAGAGAGGTCAGGCTCTTGAATGAAGTTGTCCACATACTGCTGTGCTTTTGTCGCCTGCAGAAAGGCCAGCAGCCTTGCTGTGAAAGCGGCAATGAAAATAGACAACATCCCGAAATCCAGAACGTTCCACAGCTGCAAAATATATTCTCGGGGTCCTTCTGTCCAAAGCTCCTTGCACTCGGACCACATCATGCCTAAAAACCAGAAAAACAATAAAAACATAGTGAAGACTGCTACACACTGACTTGGGAGCAAGCCACTGCTCTGCGAGACTGACTTCTGAACAGACATACATAGAATTGTACAAGTGAAAATGGTTTAGGTTTTTCTTAGCTGCTTTACACAAGGCATGTCATACTTGAAAGACACTTCCATGCAGAAAACTGCAAGGATCTCACCTGTCACACCAGATTTATGTATAGGGTCATAGGTCCATTCTGCAATATTACTGGTGTAACAGACCTCGTGAAATGTTAGCACGAAGTGGAATACAAGCAAGACATATAAATCTACATATCTAACCCAAACTCACACTCAGATTATCTGAGCTCTTGTCGTGATTACCAGACTTAGGTTAGTCCTGCAGGAAAGTGAGGTAGGGAATCTTCAGCAGCTGCTTGGCGGAAGTATTCCAGCCTCCCTCCTGAGTGGTCTTTACCCTGTAAAAGTAACACTTCCCTATTCTCACCTTTCTCACCTGCAGAAGAGAAACTGCTGCTCAGCATTGATTGATTTATTCCATTCATTCATCTAACCTGGGAGCAGGCGGGTCACCTTAAGGTGACAGGGAGAAAAGGAAAGAGAAAGTATATGTGGGGTGGTGTGTGTTGGTGTGGGTGTGTATACACACTCATATGTCTAATGGAAGATTCAGGTGCTCTGAAATTTTCTGGCATTCTATTGTGCTAAGGGAACAGACCTCCACAATTTTAGATAGGATGTTCCTTTTATATGAACTTGAAGAGGATGTTAATGAAGTTGAAAAGGCATACAGGTACAGGGTAGTATTCGAATAAGACATATGCAGAATAAGACTACTGGAGCAACATACAATAGACTCGTTGAAATCAACAGATTTGTCTAACACCGGTTTATTTTAACGGCTGTACTCTGAATTTGACTTGGTTACAGCCCACAACTTTTAAATTATTTTTAGTAAAGATAAAGGGACCCCTGACCATTAGGTCCAGTCCTGACCGACTCTGGGGTTGCAGCGCTCATCGTGCTTTATTGGCCGAGGGAGCCAGCGTACAGCTTCCAGGTCATGTGGCCAGCATGACTAAGCTGCTTCTGGCGAACCAGAGCAGACCACGGAAACGCTGTTTACTTGCACTTTGACGTGCTTTCAAACTGCTAGGTTGGCAGGAGCAGGGACCGAGCAACGGGAGCTCACCCCGTCACAGGGATTCAAACCGCGACCTTCTGATCGTCAAGTCCTAGGCTCTGTGGTTTAACCCACAGCGCCACCCACGTTCCTAAAATTATTTTTAGTCCTCTACAATAAAGACTCTGAGAGAGCAAAATGAAAATGCCAGAGTTATTTTAAGGCTCTAGGGATCAGTGATCAAGGCTATTGACACTCCCAGGCTATGGGGAAATGCTGTGCAATCTCTAGAGTTTATTTAACTAAACTCTGAGATTTTCAGTTCAGTCTAAATTAAGAAACAGCCATTATAGATTTGGCTAGCTGATCTATCTGCCTATCATGTTGCTTCTCTTATCTCTTTAAGTTGTAGTGAGATTTATTTATTTACTGGAGCAAGAAAGACTTCTTCCCAGATCCCTTGGGTATTCAACACATATTCTGTAATTTGCATTGAACATCTAAGGTCACTGGGAAGAAGTCTGATGCGATTTTGCGACAAAACCTTACACCAGCTCTTTGTTTCAAAAAACATACATTTTACAAGTAGCACTCTCTAAACGAGAGCTTTCCAAACTGTGTGTCATGACAACACGTTAGTGTGTCGGCTGCAGAGTGTAGGTGTGTCGTGTGAATGTTCCCCACGCCCCTCCCAGGGTTGGAAAGGGGTTTGTTTAACCTCCAGTTTGCTAGTAAAACTGAATTACTGTGTTGCGAAATGCTGCATGTCTAAAAGTGTGTCACCACCATGAAAAGTTTGGAAAGCCCTACTCTAAACCATTAATGATGCTTAGTTTTAATTACCGTATTTTTTTGCTCTATAAGATGCACCAGACCATAAGACGCACCTAGTTTTTGAAGAAGGAAAACAAGAAAAAAAATATTCTGAATCTCAGAAGCCAGAACAGCAAGAGGGGTTGCTGCGCAGTGAAAGCAGCAATCCCTCTTGCTGTTCTGGCTTCTGGGATAGCTGCGCAGCCTGCATTCGCTCCATAAGGCGCACACACATTCCCCCTTACTTTTTAGGAGGGAAAAAGTGAGTCTTATAGACCAAAAAATACGGTAGATCTGTTTGTGAGATCTCTGCCTAGAAATCTACTACAATAGACCCTCGGGTTACTCTCTAGTAATGTAAACTTCGGGTTGCAAAAGTGGCAAACTCGGAAGTATTTTTCCGCGTTTTGCTGCTCACGCATGCGCATAAGCGCTCTGTGCCCCTGGATACAGATTTTTCAGGGTGCGCATGGACCCCGAAATGAATTAACAAATTAAATCAACTGTACAGGAGCAGCATACAATAGCTATGACAGAAAGCAGTTTTATCGAAGAATGCCATAGAAACTAAACAGGTTGACACTGAGATAGAGAGGCTATATACATACCAAGCACCCATACCATGATCAGCATCTCTGTCCAACTGAACTGAGTGGTCTTAACCCTAAAAATCTGTTTAGGGTAATCAGTAACTGTCACGTTGGGTAATACTGTGACCCCTTCAAATCTGTCTGAAGCGTTGAACACCAGCAGACCCAAGAAAATAATGAAGGAGGCTGCATGTGCCACAAACTTCATAAATGGACTTCTGAGAACTTTTCCAAGCTGAGAAAACAAAGGAGAATAGATTTGTTTTTAATCAATGTATGCTTTCACTTTCAACAAACATGGCACATGCCAAAAATGCATATTTAATGCTAATTTTCAATTTAGGGATACTTCTTTGCATGCAAATTAACTATTGTAAAGCCATACTTAAGAATCCTTCGCCTAAATGACTGTTGTATATTTTTATGCTTTTGTAAACCATTTTGGAATCAAATTTTGATGAAAAGTAGAACCAAATTGTTGGCAATCCTGTGCAAAAGTTGAAAAGGTTTTGATTCATACATTTTTATTGGTCTGAAGCTACTCCACACACTGTTGCAATCTCTGAGGGGCTTCTAGGGGTTCCCTCACTGCGAGGGAAGTGAGGTTACAGGGAACCAGGCAGAGGGCCTTCTTGGTAGTGGCACCCACCCTGTGGAACCCCCTCCCATCAGATGTCAAAGAAATAAACAACTATCTGACCTTTAGAAGACATCTGAAGGCAGCCCTGTTTAGGGAAGTTTTTCATGTCTGATGTTTTATTGTGTTTTTAATATTCTGTTGGGAGCTGCCCAGAGTGGCTGGGGAAACCTAGCCAGATGGCTGGGATATAAATAATAAATTATTATTATTATCTCAAGTAAGCAGCATTAACAGGAGGCCTATGAGGCCACCAGTATGTTGGGTAACGCATACTGATCCTTATAGTGTGTGTGTGTGTTTTTCTTTTCATAAACTTGTATCCTACGTTTCTTCCACCATTGAGCCCGAGGGGGTATTCATGCAGTTCTCAGGCTCTTGCATTGACCAGACCTCGTTAGCTTCAGCAAGATGATGGCCTCTTGTGCCTACAGATCATACTTGAGATAGCTTTTCTTCATAAGAGAGAAGAGAAGAAGATACAGGACCTCTTCCCTAGGTCATCCAAGCAGGGCAGCCACAACCTATTTTATTTAGTTTAGAAACTTGTTATAAATTACTAATCTTTAGCATTATTTTATTTGCATAGTGTTACTTCCTTTTAGTAACTAGGGTATTCATGCTCCAAATTCACTCGCCCAACAGAAGTACAGGATAAGAAACTGTAAAACATTCTGGTGTAATGGAAACGAATAATCACAATTACGTTAACAATAGCAATCATTTGGTTTCAGCAAGGTATCAAGAGAAACAGGAATAAGGCCTTCAGCACACGACTGGGTCTCTTACTTCAACAGAGGGCTTTCTGAAATGAAATACATTTACACACCAAAAAAGCCAAAAACAAAACCTTGTACCCTGCTACATGGTGCGATCCAGTACCCAACGGCAAGAAATGGGAGGCCCAGTGCTACCACCAGCACAACTAGACACTTGATCGCAATGGCCTGTTCCCGTAATCCTGAGAGGTTTTCATACCAGATGGTCAACAGCTGTTGCTGACAGTTTGGATGGGCCACAAACTGTGGGGAAAACAGAAGAAAAACAAGTTACACAGATACTGAAGCACATGTAATTAATACACTGCAGGGTTGGGTAACCTGTGCCCGACTCCCCAATATAAGTCATTGGACTCCAACTCCCATCAACCCCAAGCAGCATGGCAAATTGGATTGATGGAGCAGCATGTGGAGGAACAAAGATTCTATTGCATCTATTGTAACAGCTCACATTTTCCATTTCCTAAGAATACAGATAGGGCAAACATTAACATGTTAATAGAAGAGATATTTCAGCTGAGAGTTGAGAGAACCTTTCAGTTTCCATCAAATCTTTATATAATGATGAATAATTTTGTGTCACACAACTATTGGGACACTGGATCATGTTACAAGCATACTCCTACTTAGACACAGGAGCCGCATGCTAGAAATCAAGTTTCTCCCTCTCATTACTATACTTGGGATAAAGCCTTTATTCTTTTTAGTGTGAATTCACAATCCTCTCCTGTGTACCGTTTCCATGCATAAATGCTCTTAAACAAAACTAAACAAAACAGGACCACTTTAAAATGGAATAAAAGGAACAATGGTGAAAGAGGTTATAATAATTTGCCTCCCCATTAGGGACAAAATTTTCACATGGCGTGAGATTCTTTTGAGCAAGCGATCGCCCATTTATGGTCACCCAATACAAAAACTTCATGTTTGAAAAGGAATCATACCCCAATATAGCCACTGTGGAGGTGTTAGGGAACAGGGAAGAGAATAATAGGTAAAGTAAAAAGGTAATGGACCCCTGGACAGTTAAGTCCAGTCAAAGGCGATAATGGGGTTGTGGTGATCATCTCGCTTTCAGGCCGAGGGAGACAGCATTTGTCCACAGACAGCTTCCAGGTCATGTGGCCAGCATGACTAAACCAATTCTGGCACAACAGAACACTGTGACAGAAGCCAGAGCACATGGAAATGCCGTTTACCTTCCCAGCACAGTGGTACCTATTTATCTACTTGCACTGGTGTGCTTTTGAACTGCTACGATGGCAGGACCAGGGACCGAGCAACGGGAGCTCACCCCGTTGCAGGGATTTGAACCACCAACCTTCTGATCGGCAAGCCCTAGGCACTGTGGTTTAGACCACAACGCCACCCACGTCCCCTTGAACAGAATAATACAGTGAGTAGAAATGGCTCTTCGGATCGAGTGGTAGCTGGTGAGACGTGTTACTAGGTCAAATCAGAAGCGACCACAACATGGTGACAGGGATTTTAGACACATTCCTGTCCTTGCTGTTCAGCGATTGAAACTGGCTGTGGATGTGGCGGTGCCACAACCAGCACTTCGCAACTGCATAGTGGCTGAATGGATGGTTACCGCAACATGTGCCCCACCTACTGAGATCATCATGTTAACCATGCTTCCCAGAAGATGCTTCATTGCCACTTAATGGGAAGAGAGGGAGCGGCAAGGCAGCAGGGAGGTCAGGCAGTGTGGGCACACTGGCAGGTGCACTGGATTGGCTCTGCCTGTGAGCCAACCTCCCCGCCACTCATTCCTCCTCCGCCTGGCAAGTGGGCGCAACACAGCTGCCGGGAAGCCAGCATTGTAGCTCGGCCCCGCTGGGTGAACGACTTCTGTCATGCGCTTCCATAGTGCTATCTCTACTTTGTACCACCTCCACTGTCAACTCATGTCCAACGTGTATGTGGGGAATTTCCCCTCCCCCTTGTAGCAACCACAGTTGGATCCAAACTACAGGGTTAGATTCAAGGAACCCTGGCAGAAGGAAAATGGCCAGTACAGTGGAACCTCAGGTTGTAGACGTAATCCGTGATGAAGGCGCGTTCGCAACTCGCAGTGTTCGCATCCTGAAGCACCACATCTGTACAGGCGCCGGTATGATTTGGCGCTTCAGCGCATGCGCAAAGCACGATTTAGCACTTCTGCGCATGTGCAAGCGGCGAAACCCGGAAGTAATCCATTCCAGTACTTCCGGGTTTCCCATGGTCCGCAACCCGAAAACACGTAACCTGAAGCATCTGTAACATGAGGTATGACTGTACTGCTGTTCTGCAGATACTAGGCATGGGTGGATTCGTTAGAAAGATTCAGTATGTCATGGATACAGTGGTGACAATAAATTAACAGCAGTAATTAAAGACTGCTTATTATGCAGTGTGTGTGTGTGTGTGTGTGAAAACACGGTGTTCTCTCTTCAGGATGAACAGCATTTTGTTTTAGCTACGTACAAACTGCTGTCATAGTCACCTATGGAATTGGCACAGTGCCATAATATACAACAGAAATTCTCATGCTTCTGCTTTAGACACTGGCCTGTTGTGTAAGGGAATGTAATCTTTGGGTTTACCTCCACTTTTCTCAAACAAAGCTCTAGTGATGGATATAGAACAGCTTTTCTGTGAGTGGAAGAGCAGCTTTGAAAGACCATTGTGCAGTGCTAGGACATGTGTTTGCACACAGAAAGCCCCAGATTCAGTCCATGGCATCTCCAGGTATGGCTGAGAAACACCCTGGCTGAAACCCCGGAGAGCCTGTTGCTAGCTGGTGTAGCTCAGAGGTGGGAACCTTCTCTCTCCCTGCCCAAGAATCACATTCCTCTGGGGTAATCTGTTGGGGCCACATGCCAGCAGCAGGCAGAGTTAAAGCCAGTGCAATAGCGAGGCCACTCATCTCTCACTATTTCTGTCACTCCTGCTCACTCTCCCAGCAGCTTCTCTCTCTCTCTCTCTCTCTCTGTCTCCACCAAGAGGGCTGCTTAGTGATGGACAGTCTGCTCTCATCAAGAGGGTTCCCCCACACTTCTGCTACTCCATCCATTTTGGCTTCCCCATCTGTTATGTACTGAGCTGAATCCTAGCACAATAGGATCCAGAATGCAGCAGGCTGATTGGTCCGCAGGAGCCACCCAATCCAGCTCCAGGTGGAAGTGAATCAGAGACCTGATTGGCCTACAGGAGCAGCCCAGAATTAGCCAATCACGCAGAGCCCATTGTGTAAATAATGTATATATAGCTAGACGTTTTGGGGAAAGTTTCATTCATTGCTACTACGAGCTGAATAAAGAGCATGAAATTCACACTCGACTCTGAGTATATTTCACCATCCCTCCTGGCAAGTCCCCTTCTTCCAGCCTCCCACCACTGATGTGACTTTAGATCAAAAGCTGCATGCTAAATAGAGGAAGGCAACTTTATCTGTTCCTATGAATCCAACCCAATTTATATGACAAGAAACAAGCAGCTATAACCCCACATAGGAAACTTAGGTTTATCGATTCTACTGAAATCAATAGGCTTAAGCATGCCTTACTTTCTGTTTCATTTCCCAGTGGTATTTGGCTGGGCTGTGTGATAGCCAAAACAACTAAACACTCTGATGGCACCTTAAAGACCAAGAAATGCTAGTTGTTTGTGGATTAGAACATTATCAGATTATTTATCAATTTTTGATCATGGTCAATGTATCAAAGCAAGGTCCACCTGAAGCAATACTACCTACCAATACAATGAGGGCAAGCAAGGCAGATAGTAACGTACCATTCCCAGTTTTGATTTTCCTGATAAATTACTTGTGAACTGGAGGAATCTATTTATTATGAAAATTAGAAAGACTTCAGGCTCTCCGTATGTATCAAGCACCTGTATATACACTAAATCACAGGGGAATTCTCACTGGCAAATATTTATGATTGCAAAAAAGACGCCTTCTGATTATGATGTTGCAAATATAACTCCATTAATAGTTTTTTTAAGCTTCATTATCAGTTACTAAAATTATAATAGCAACCTATTCACATGTTGCCACTGCGCTTGAATCTGAGGCATATTTCTTAAAAATAATATTAAATTACAAGCTTCCTTGAATGAGCTATTTCAGACTTTATAAAGAAAGGCTCCTGAATGTACAGATAGTTATCACCATACAATTTTATGTTATTATTAGGTTTGTTTATTTGGCATGTTGCAGAGTTGCAAACATCACAGTAACACCTCCACAGGCTCAAATGAGATTGGAAACATGTTTTTTTCAGAAACTAAAAATATTAACAGTTGTTCTTTCTTGGTGCAAGTGGGAATTTCATTTTAAAAGTCCCTCATATACGTGATTAATATTTTTCTGCTTAAAATGCAGTAGTTGTACATAAAGGCACAGAACAAAACGGGCAGCCCTTTGTACAATAAAGGCAGGAGGCCAATAGTTTCCTGATATGTGGGCCTGCAACAAAATGTTGTTCTTTGAATTGCTCCTATTCAGAATGCCAACCAGCTAACCATGTTCTCTTCCAGGATATTCCATTCCACCCAGTCCCCAATTGCCAGTCAGCATTCCACAGCCACTGAGTATGATCATGGGTAACACTTTTAAGCAATATGGTAAGCTAGGAAAACACTGTGGGTTTTTTGCATGCAAATAAGCAATAAGTGCCCAGAATTTTGAATATGAAAATGCCGGCAAAAATAGCTTTAAAGGGGGTTGTTTTTTTAACTTACGTTCAGCATAGGTAAGGTTATTATTAGCCATTTGCACAATATAACGAATCTTCAAGACATTTGGAAGACATAAAGATTAGTTTTAAACTTGCTTTGATTAAGGGCTCATCCACAATTATCTGCACTTTAAAGCTCTGGGTCTGAGTGCCACCCCCCTTTTTCTTTGATCTGGAGCTTTGCCCATGAAAATCCACTCTTTAAAGCTGATTCGTAGCAAACAGCAATTCGGGTTTTCCACAGATTGCCATTTGCTCTGATCCAGCTTTAAAGAGCAGGTTTTCATGGGAAACCTACAGGAGCAAAAAAAAGGGGGGGGTGCTCAGCCATTGTGCTTTAAGGTGAAGACCATGCCTGTGAGAAGTGAGAAGGAAAGGCAAGCATGGATAAGCCTTAAAGTAGCATTCAGGAGCAAGCTAACTTGCATTCTGCTATATATACTGCTGAATTAGCTAGCATTGGCAGTTAAATTAGTAAGCATTCACAAAGTAATTAAAGAGCACCTGCACCAAAGAGAAGAAAATTATGTTAAAACTCTGAAATTACTAAATGTGCATGTTTTGTTATATAAAGCCAAAATCAGAGATGTGGCTGAGTTACACACTTGAGCACATGCATCAGTCTTTGGGGGAAATCTTTCAGCATGCGTAAATTCTTCAGCAAGTCTAAATTGACTTTAGATATCACCTTTAGAGTTTTTAACTATCTATTCTTTGCAGCTGTGATGGTGTCAGGGTAGACATCACTGGGTACCTGCCAAGATACACACCCTAGCATTCCCCATTTCCACTCCCTAGAGTCCCCTGACCCCTTTCTTACTATGACACAGCACATAATTAAACTGTGGGATTTTCTCCCTCTAGATCTAGCAATAGACACCAACCTGAATGACTTTGAAAGGAGGATTAGGGCCCACCTGGCCTAGTATCCTTTTTCGAATCCTGCCTAGCCACATACATGTCTTTAGATGCTCTGCCAGAGACACTCTTCTTCTAACTGTGAAGGTTATGGGACAACCCAGCCAGATGGGTGGGATATAAATTACTACTACAACTACTACTACTACTACTACTACTTGCTAATTAACCTCCATTAATTAGTCTAAGAGCAACATGTTCATATCTGGATGTTTATATTTTAGCTTAATATGCCAAGATATAAACGAGCCACTCATGGCCACTTCACTCCATCCTTTGCTAACAGACCAAGATGTTTTCCAGTTAGCTATACTTTCCCTTTTCATGAACCACACCATGAAACCATGGTTAACTGCTTTGGAACATAAAAGGAGACAAAGCCATGGTTTGAAAATGGCTTCATATTCTTGCTTATTCTGAAGCCATTATTTGGTTCTGTTGAAGCAAGAGACTATACCTAACTTGAATGTTTCTTGGTTGGTTGGTTGGTTTGCTGGCTTGCCTGAATGCAAGGTCAAGGCGGCTGCATGTGAGGGCACAAGGCTCAAGGTTCATTCCTATCTCAGCTTATTAAACTAATATATGATCATCCGAATGCAGCTATTAATTCTAATTTTAACACAGCATCTCTTAGGAGAGTGCAGAGCAACTCAGAATACTTGCTTCACAAATATGAAGAAAAATACTGGCAACATGTTTCCAATCATCCATATATTCCCCCCCCCCCCCAAGCTGGGCATTTGTACAAAAATAATAAGTAATAATAAAATAAATAAATAAATAAATAAATAAATAAATTCAGACAAGGGAACTCAGTGGAAGGTTTTAGCAAAGAAGACAAGAGACATTTGTCAATGGATATTTCTCCTTGAAGCACATTTTCCTTTCACTTCCTTATACCCCAAATCAGTACTTTTAAAATTATGCTATCTCTAAAGTAGCACCATTTGCATCAATTGCTGCACTGCTGTTTTCTTCCTGACTTCTTCTCCCATAACTTTTCAAAAGACTATGAACTAATAGTCTTCCAGTCACTACTTATTCTAATACTTACTGTAACATCTTCGGAATTTCTGTTGCATTGCCTCTCACAAAAGATGCCCTCAACTAGTACTGGTATATTTCTTATCAATCTCTATGCTAAGCTTAGCACTATTCTTAAGCCAGCTTCAATTTAATTCAGCATATGAACAAGGAGCAGATCCATTGAATAAGAACAAACTGGGTTTTACATAGCCACTTCCACAGTACAAGAGACTTCCAACATTTTACAACCTGATAACAACCAGCTGAATTCCCCATCCAAGGAACTCATTTTTCCTTTAGTCCTGTAACCCGAAGACTTGAGTAAAACAGTGTTTCCATTTTCTTTTCCTTTATGGCTAAATCCTGTCAAAACCTAACAGGAACTGTCCCAGCAGGCTGCATTAATATTTTGAGAAGAATAAGTGCAATACCTGAGCATTATCTGTATTTTCCATTTAAAATTACAAAGAAATCAAGTGCAGAAGTCCTTATTGTTGCAAACCTGAGTTCTCCAAGTAAAAGTCACTAATAAGGCAGCTCGTTTAGCAAGTTTCTGTAAATCCTCTGCAACTGCAAAGCGAAGCTTGCGGTACATACATACAACAGCAATTCTGAGCAATGGTTTCTAGAACTTTCTTCCAGACTTCCAATGTACATAAAATATATAAAGCATATGTAAAATACCAAATTGTTAAGCCTAATCCAGGGGTCTGCAACCTTTAAGACAGAAAGAGCCACTTGGACCCGTTTCTGAAGAAAAAAAAAACTGGGAGCCGCAAAACTTGTCATTATAAAAATAACTTTTTTGTCACTTTTTTATTATTTCTTTGTTTGACCCCTCAGAATTACTCCTCCTCATAGAAATAAACGTTAAATTAACAAGTTACCTTTTTCTGTGTGTGTGTTCTTCACTCCCCTTCAAAACAGTGACCAGCGTACATGCCCCCTTTCAATGCAGTGACCAGTGTACATTCCCCTTACAATGTAGTGGGCGGGCGGGAAGGTGAAGTCAGGACGGTGTGTGACTAACGCACGCACTGCCACCATGCGACGTCACAGCCAGTACAGCGCCCTCCACATGGGGAGTGTCGGGGCATACAATGCGCCTCCTCCCCTCGCTAGTATCCGCCCCGGAGCCGCGGCAAAGGTGTAAAAGAGCCACATGCTGCTCCGGAGCCGCGGGTTGCAGACCCCTGGCCTAATCAAAGAAAACTAGAAAAAGCAGAAAGTAGGATAGATCCATGTTTATGTACTGAAGTTCTCACCCTGGGCCAGCAGAGGGATACTGTAGATAGTTATGCAAATAAGGGATCGAAAGTGACGTTCCGTGATTGGATAGATTTAGAAAGTTGTTACAATTATGTGTACTGGAGCTCTATATAAGCAGGCTGACTGAGCCCTTCAGCTCAGTTCTGTTCTGGCCTCTGAATAAACAAGAGCTGTTTGAAGAATCGCTGTGTCATCTGATATGTTCACCCACAACTTAACAAACAACATGATAAATAGGTGATGTCAAATGACATCACAAGATTGACATGCAGATGGAGTTTATTAGGAATGGCTAATGGGTCATTTGGAGGAGCTTGGAGGACTGAGTTAGGTCCACAGCCTGGAGTTTCTCTAACGTTGTCCTAAGTTTATAAAATCAGCAGATCCTTAAAGACCCAATGTTTTTAAAAGCCCAAGAGAACCTAATCAGTTGATTTGTGTTCAAAGGGCACATGCCTAGGAAAAAGAGAAACATTTGTTTTGTTGTGGTGCAGAATAAAATGCACACTTGTGGCTTTCCAAGTTATCCAGGGAAGTTCTGCACATCAGTTCCAGGTTATGAACAACCTGCAGAGCTACCTCTCATGCTTTCAGTTTGGCTGCCTACTGCAAAATCAGAATCACAATGACAAGACTCTACAGAAGGCAGGAGCCTTGTCTCTGAAGAAATGCCACAGAAGCATTCAGAAGCCAGCCGTGCCCTCTACAAAGCCTGCACTGGTCCCATAAATTAATGGCCCCCACTGGCACCGTGAACAGGTAAAGCATGAGCTCAAGTTGAAGCTTCCGTGGAGTGCAGGAATCACAGACATCGCAACAACACACCTGGTCTCAAAATAGAAAGCTCTTGTAACACAGAGATACACTATATAAGAACTGGATAGTGTCAGTTTCCTTAAACCCATCTCTAACCCTCGATTATTTTTAAAGTTTGTGATCTATATAACTGAAAATATTCAAGTATCTATTAATCAGGGATGAGTTTAAAGAAACTAACACTATCCAATTTATGCACTGCAGTCTTATTTAGTCGGTTGGCTTTAACCGGTGGCTCACTATAACACAATGTGATTTATAACAGAAGCTGTGAAAAAGCTTGCTGTTACTGGCAGCATGGCCACCAAGGCAGACCTATTCAGATGTAAATAAATGTAGGTGTCACTTCCTTCCCGTAGTCCTCTAGCATTTGTGTTTTATTACTTCTCAGAGGTGGTGACCCAAGGTGATTGTCCGTAAATGTTAACACCCAGAAAGCACTGGCCTGGAAGTTTTATAATGGCTGTTTTCTATATACCGTATTTTTTGCTCTATAAGACTCACTTTTTCCCTCCTAAAAAGTAAGGGGAAATGTGTGTGCGTCTTATGGAGCGAATGCAGGCTGTGCAGCTATCCCAGAAGCCAGAACAGCAAGAGGGATTGCTGCTTTCACTGCGCAGCGATCCCTCTTGCTGTTCTGGCTTCTGAGATTCAGAATGTTTTTTCCCTTGTTTTCCTTCTCCAAAAACTAGGTGCGTCTTGTGGTCTGGTGTGTCATATAGAGCGAAAAATACGGTAAATAAACTGCCCTTGAAACAGAGTTTGCTTCTGTGGTTATTTTAAAGACTTATTTCAGCGGAACCCCCTAGAATATACTGTACATCTATCATATCTCACATCATAGCAGATTCCTATGTAGAGAGACTCTAACCAAACATTATCGTTCCAAGCTTAAAATATGCTTCTCAGAGGCGGGGCTAGGGGTTAGCGTCCCGGGGGTGTGTGGTGGCGGCGAGCGTCCGGGGGGGTGCTGGCGGCGATGAGCATCCCTTGGAGGACGCTGTCCACAGCGATGTCACACACCCCCAGGGATGACACCCAGGGCGGGGCGCACCCCCCTTTCTCTGCCAGTGATACTTCTAAAAGGAACTAACAAGGCCTGTTTCTGTGCACATGTGATACATCACTTCCGATCTGCAAGCAACTGCCTGTTGCGGCTATTAGTTGTAACAGCAGTAACAGCTTTCAAAAGGTGAGTGCCATTTTTAATGTACTCTGGTGCATCTACCTCCCATTACACTGACACTACACACAATCCAGACAAAGTGAAGTACTTTTAAGTGCTGTTGATTTAAATGGAAGACACAAAATCAATGGGACACAGAAGAGCTTAACTGTGGCTGGATCATGGTCAGCGGGGGAGAGGGTTGAGTGGAATGGCAGTACAGTTAAGAACAACATAATGATATAACATCATTTCTATTTACAGAATGATTTCTCCAGTCTTTTTATTTATGCTGAAGATGGATCAAGACGTGGCTGTTTGTCTCTGGGTGTTTTAATGGATAACATGCATATGCGTGAGAACACTGCATCACAATAATTGACTCGTGTATGACAGTCCCTATTATTTTCATTGAAAAATGCCAATCTCTCTGCTGCCTTATTGTGAAATCAGTTTGATAATAGTGAATTATTCCTGTCCAGAGGACAGGACCCATAAAGTGTTTACAATACAGCCCTGTTATAATGCTTAAGGTTCTTGACGCAGGCAGTTTATGATGCAATGCATCCAGTATCATACTGTCTAAAAGAGACAGTCACTTACCTTTTTGACTTCATATTTAATTGCCAGTTTGACACGACTCAATGAAGCTCTGTGCCTTTGTGTTTCAACTGGCTCAGCCTCCAAATCTCCATTTAGAATGGATTCTACCTCTTCAGAGTCTCGGCAGAGATCAAGGACGCCAACCACAAAATCCTTGCATTGCATAGACAGCTTGCGATAGTCATTCTAAAAAACAGACAATAGTTATTGAGTCACATCAATTCATGTGGAACTGATTTAGTAATGTGCATTTATTTAGCATATGTACATTCTGCAGATGACTGTCTAGGCTGGATTGCACATTTCTGCCCTCTTTTTCGTACATGGTATTCAAACGATACTTTAATTTGCATAGCAACACAGATACCAATGTGCACAGTGAGACAGGGAGGAAAGACAAATGCAGCACTATGCAGGTCCTCAAATTAGTGTATTATTAATTGTTATGATTTACTGTGGCTTTCCACAAAAGCTGCATCAAAACGGCTTACAGATCCATTAAATACACAAGGCTTGAAAACATTTAAAAAACAAATACATAAAAGAATGGTTTATCTAAAAAGTGCTCATGCAGCAATGAACCTAACCCCACCCAAATGAAAGATGAGCAGGTCAAAAATCACACTGTGTTATAATCCAAATTAATCTACCAAAAGCCTAGGTAAACAAGAATTTCTTAGCCTGGCATCTGAAAGCTGACAGTGAGGGTGCCAGGCATGTTCTTCTGGGGAGAGCATTCTATCAATGGGGACCAACCACTGAACAAGCCAGTTCTTACCACCCTCCACACATTTCTCAGAAGGGGCACATGGAGAGGGGCCTCTGATGACGATCGCCAAGATCCTGGTAGGTTCACAGGAGTGTACAGTAAAGGCTGCTCTCATATTTGGTTTTGGTCCAAGAGGACCAAAGTAATCAAGAGCAGCAGTTCACGGGGCAGGATGCTAGAGTATTCCATATGATGGGTACAAGTCAATCACTTTATTATTTCACCTCTCCCTTCTGTTACTCCAGTTGTCATTCATTTGTCTCTTACAATCCACGGCTCTCTGTAAATCTGTTATTACTGTCTGTCACCTATGAAAAATGGTCCTTGTGTTCAGAAACTCCTTAGCACACCAATCTCATGGAATTCTTTTCAGCACTGTTAATTTTAGTATTTAAGTCTTGAGCCTGGTTGCTTTCACTACAGAAGTGCTGAATATATTGATATTGTACCTCTCTCTTCCCTGCCCCATTTTAGAACTTTGCTTTGAATATGTCCCAACTTCCTCCTTATTCTCCCTTATTTCAGAAAAGCATTTAGGGTTGCGATCCTATGCCACTTACATGGGAGTAAGTTCTGTTGAAATCAATGGAGCTTACTTAGGAATACACCATAAAACTCAGAGTTGCCAGCATCACTATGGCTACACCTATGACTTCAAAAATCATTATCTCCCTGTCCTAAGATTACAGAAAGGTGAAGACTCTAAAATTAAGGAGCTGATTTCATTTGTCTCTTGCCTTCTTAGTTGTGACTTCTTAGTCCCTCGAAAGCCTTAGCTACACTACATAATTAACTTTTTTTAAAACCACATGATCAACTTGGGTTGTTAAAAATGTGGGCCAAGTAGATCCATGCAAAGTTCAGGAAGTCTGAGGCAACCTCATGCATTAGACTGCAATCCTACACTCACTTACCTGGGAGTAAGTCCAACTGAACTCAATGGGACTTACTCCTTCAGAGTGGACATACATAGGATTGTGCTGTGAAACCAGTGGTAGCTCAACACACACCACCTCAAATCTGGCAAAAGTATACCAGGCAGCAGCAGGTCAGTATATGTGGGTCAGTGTGCAAGCTCAGCACATGCTAAAGTGACATGGTTGATGTGAGTGAAAACTATATACAGTATCCCCCTGCTGGCCCAGGGTGAAACTTCACTACATAACAGTTGACTCCATCCAGGTAGCCATAAGAAGTGGTTCTGCTTAATTGCTTGCAGGACCTGAAGCTTTTTTTGGGGGGGGGAGCAATGACACCTGTGATAAAATTATGAGATGATACCACTATCTTTCTCATCTTCCCAGCTGCCTCTTGCACAATACCCATGGAACTACTTCTCCATAGCAAAAGCAGAGAAGCCTCTTTCAACCAGTGGCGTAGCAAGGTCAGCTGATACCCGGTGCAGAACATTTCTTTTCACCCCCCCCAATTGTCACCCCTCCCCCAATACTTACAGTTGCAAGTGTTTTTTCTGGTTTATTTACTTAACACTGTGAGCATAAGCACTTAAACCCTTTCCCCCCACCCAACTTTGTTCTCTGCAAATTTTGAAATCGAATCATCAAAATCAATTCCTTTTGCTCCTTTTTTAAAATTGACAAGAGACAGAGCCAAGCTTGACTCATAGTGGACTTAAGATAACTCTTGATTGAGCATTTTATCCTTACAACAACCTTGTGAGGGAGCAGCCTGAGGGGTCCATGGAAAAGGGAGACGAAGCTAAGAAGCACCTGAGCACTTAAGCAGCTCTTTTGTGTCAAGACTTGGAGCAACAAGCTTGCAACCCGCCCACCCGCCTGTCAAAGGAGGGGAGCTGTCGTTTGAAGCCTGCCTATCAGGGAGCCAGCGGAGAAAATTGGCTGGCTGCAACAGCGCCTGGGGGATTCTCCCCACCTTCCTTTACGGAAAGGCAGTGGCGGGGGAATCTGCCTGCCTCCTCCAACTCAGCCGCCCTACAGCTGGGACAGAGGCAGCGGGCGGACTGTTTGGGGTAGCGTGGAGCCTGAAGAAGAGGAGGAGTTTGGATTTGATATCCCGCTTTATCACTAGCCTAAGGAGTCTCAAAGCGGCTATCAATCTCCTTTCCCTTCCTCCCTCACAACAAACACTCTGTGAGGTGAGTGGGGCTGAGAGACTTCAAAGAAGTGTGACTAGCCCAAGCTCACCCAGCAGCTGCATGTGGAGGAGTGGAGACATGAACCCAGTTCACCAGATTACGAGTCCACCGCTCTTAACCACTACACCATGCTGGCTCTCTAGGAGAGACGCACGGCTTGGGCACGCTGCAGGGCCGACAGTGAGTGCCGCCTGGCATTTTGTCACCCCCCTCAGTGGTGGCACCCGGGCCGCCCCCCCTACCGCCCCCTTCCTCCGCCCCTGCTTTCAACACATACAAAATCACACACCCGTTTAATCCAGAAAGAACCATAGCAGCACTGTACTATATTCATAGCTGTCAACTTACAGATTTGAAAATAAGGGACCAGCAGCCAAAATAAGGGACCTGCAGCCTCACCTGCTCCAGGCACTCCAGTCTTCCTGTCCTCCTGCAGTCTGGTCAAACTCATGCTGGTAGCTTCGAGAACACTGTCCAACCAACTTTGTAACCAGAGGTTCAACTGAATAGAATCTGAATCACATGCACCACAAGGCCTATGCTGCCTCAACTTAAGATGGCTCCCCGGCCTGGCTTTGCACTGCAAAGTTTGCAGCAGCACGTGCAACAAAATGGCGTCCAGCATTCAAAAAACCCCTCAGCTTGCATTAACTAGCCACACACAAGGCATGCAAGCTCCACCCCCCAGTCATTCTTAGACTTCTTATTGGGTGAGCAACACAGCCAAGCAACACAGTTGGAGCCTCCATCCTCCCTGGCCAGCAGGGAGGGAGGGAGAGGAGCTGCTTCCTTTGAAATTTAAGGGACATCATTTAAGGGACATTTAAGGGACATCTATCAATAAGGGACAGCAGCGGGACATGGCGCTGGAATAAGGGACTGTCCCTTCAAGTAAGGGACACTTGACAGCTATGACTATATTTCTTTTTCTTACTACCATATGTCAAATCTAACTGTTAGAGTGTGTGTGTGTGTGTGTGTGTGTGTGTGTGTGTGTTTTAAAGGTGTACTTTTGAGTCTAGTGCCACCCACTGCTGGAATATACCTCGCCCCCAGACAACTTTCCAACAAGTTAATGCTGTCCTCGAGCAGAAAAAGGTTTTCCACCCCATGAGCTAAAGAGAGATCAGGACTGAGAGAGAGAATTTCATAGAGAAGCACCTACGTCCCCTGGGTGTGTGTGTGTGTGTGGATCACTTCAGTTTCTTTTTCGATCCAGCTGCTGGTCTCTCTTTCATATGCTCAATTTATTATAAAGCTTAGTACCAAACCAAGTCTCAACTAAGCAATTAGACAAACCTCAGAGTGCAAATGGTATTATCTGCAAGGTGTCTAACACATTTTAAACTTGCTCTGCAAATAAGAACGCAATTATGACAACTAGCTGTGATCTCCCTAGAGAACCGTCCTAAAGGGCGGTTGAAATTAGGGCAGCTTGCTCACTTGTTAGTGACACTGATCTTGTCAGATTTTTGCCATTGTTCGCATTCTTCCACAGGAGTTGCATCTGGAAACCCAGGCCAGCCACTTCTCCTTTGCCTGGGAAGATGTTTGAAAGCACCCCGTGCTTCTTCTTAAAACCTTTGCTACCGAGTTAGAGCTGCTCTAACTCATATGTATAAGAATAGATGTTATTGGGCAAAGCATGGGTCAATAATCACAGCAAAAGCAGCATGGCATGAGGAAGGACCATGGCTCAGTACAGATGTCTGCTTTGAATCTCTAAATAGGGCTAGAAATGAAACCCCAGGGAGCTTCTACCAGTCAGTGCAGACAATACAGTGGTACCTCGGGTTAAGTACTTAATTCGTTCCGGAGGTCCGTACTTAACCTGAAACCGTTCTTAACCCGAAGCACCACTTTAGCTAATGGGGCCTCCTGCTGCGCCGCTGGAGCACGATTTCTGTTCTCATCCTGAAGCAAAGTTCTTAACCTGAAGCACTATTTCTGGGTTAGCGGAGTCTGTAACCTGAAGCGTATGTAACCTGAGGTACCACTGTACTGAGCTAGATAGACCAAGGATCTGCCTAAATATAAGGCAGCTTCCTATGTGCCTTACATACTCATTTTAGCAAAAGGGAAGAGAATTTAGTGTTCGATCTATCCAGATATGTTTGTTTCTGATTTTTCTAGAAAAAGGCTTCAGCTCTAGCTAGTAGAATTATTATTATTTTAAAGTCATTGTTTTAATGTGTGTGTGTGCATTACTATCTTTGACAAGGATACAGTAATGAAAGTGGATTTTAAATATCAGGACTGATGCAAGTCATGGGGAAAAAAATCTCAGTGTGTTGGTATTGCTCCTTAATCACTCAATACTTTTTCAGCATTATTCAAGTCCAACCAATCATGCCAAAGCATTTGTAAAAGAATAATGCCAGCTAGATCTCCTTGACAAGAGATAATCTAATGAGCAAGAACTGCTGTTCTTTTAACAAATTAGAAGCTTTAAATTTTTGCAAAGTTGCAATATCCTTAATAGAATGAGCATTTCCTCACAGTTGCCAACAGTCCTAAGTTAAGAGCCCTGGAATTCATCTATGCCAGGCATGTGGGGATATGCAGCATGAGAAGGCAAAAACCTATTGCATTTGCTCTGCATGAATGGCTGCATGATTCAAGTGATAAGCCTGATCCATTATAGAATGGAAAATCCTTCTCTGTCCCATTTTAGCCATAGACTCTGTTGAAGAAAGCAACCTCCTGGACAATCAGATAAACCAAGACAACCAATTAAAAGCCGTGATTCTATGCTTTCTCGCTGTCTCTCGCTTTGCTTTCAGAAGTGTCAGTAGGTATGCTCTCTTCAAAGCTTGTGGCTTTCCAATAGCTTTGAACAGGCATTTCTATCTCAAATCCTGTAGGCAAGGTATTATCTCATATTTGATTCTCCTCTCAGCACAGGACAGGGTAAGCAGCAGCAGACAATTTCATTCTCACTTCCATTCAGTTTCCCCTACGGAAACTAAAATCAATTCTATATTAGACCAATTGCATTGCTTCAGACAACATTTCGGTGCCATAGTTCTTCCTAGTGTCATGGTTTCAAATTCATCCCTCATACTGGTCCAGCCCACCTATCTCCGTCTGCTACCACCAGACTTTACATTTCAAAGCCTTTCCCCACTAGTTATGAGGCAACAAATGACTGTGCACCTCAAGCAGCCACAACACAGTAGTCCCTTCTCTATGTTAACATTTGCAAATAATGCATATCCCAGACACATTGCACCAGTGGCGTAGCGTGGGGGGTGCAGGGGGGGCCGGGCGCACCGGGCGCAACATCTGGGGGTTAGGGTTAGGGGGCGCAAATCCACGGGTTAGGGGTCAAAATCCATGGGTTAGGGGCCGCAAATTACTTGCTTTGCCCCGGGTGCTGACAACCCACGCTACGCCACTGCATTGCACGAGAAAGTTTTGAGACCTTCTGATAAAAACCATCCAAAATCCTTAAGGATACGTATTGCATGGCCAAGTTGACATGGTTTGTTGCAAATAAACGTAAGAGATGTTTGAAAACTTCCCAAAAAGTTATAAAGAAGACTGGAGTTTTGCAAATGGGCCCTTTAAATGAGATAGTGGTTGATGACTCCTCCTTGTTGCTAATTAGATTGCTTTGTCAAGTTTGGACGCTGATAGGTATTGGTGTCCCGTTCAAAATAAAAGGATTAAGTTCTGCTTTAAAAAAATTAAATCTTTATTTACTTACTAAATTTTTTATCCAGACCTTCCTCCAAGGAGTTCAGGATTTCCCTGGCCTGCAACAGATTTCGTCAAGGCACACTAGTTAAATGGGTTGACAACAGGCAACCAATATTAGTGGTGGAACTGGGTTTCATAAATAAAGCAGTAAGATGCCTTGAGGGGCTGGGTTCTCGTAGTATAATGCAATCCATCAGTGTAATGGAGTAACAAAGACAAACAAAGCGTGTTCTCCTTCAGGGAGAGCACGTGTTGCGGTGGGGTCTACTGAGCCACCCCTTTGTTGCTGGGTAAGTTCTCCAAGATGGCCGGGGGACATTGATTGGATTGCCGAGTTGCTGGGGCAAAAGTTATGTTGCAATTTTGGTGGGAGGGGTAAAAGGTTTAAATACTCTGCACACAGCCTTGTACTTTCTCTTTTGCTGCGTGCAACGGATCACCTGGAGCACTTGGACCGTCTGGAGGACAGTGGAGTGATCTTCTCATTGTCTCATTGTCTGGTTACATTTCTTTATTTTCCCCTTCTTTTTAATCTTCTCTAGTCCCTTAATTAATTTAATTCCCCTTTTTTCCCCTGTTTGATTTCTCACCCCACCCCTTACCCTGCCCTGTGGGAAGGTTCTCCCTGTACCTGTGAGCGCTGCCTGGGCATAATCCTCCTTGGCTTGCCTTTCCCAGTAGGGAGAGAGCCCCCATTAGGGGCTTTCTTTTGCAAAAAGGTTTTCCCCATTTTTGCCTGCTTAACTGTGGGGCTAGTCAGGGCTGTTCCCAGCTTACTTGGAATCACTTTCATTTATAGTATCCCCATAGGTTGGCTTTATTTTGGGTGATTGCTGTGCTGTTGGCCAAATTTTAATCTAGCCTTTGGCTGGAGCACTATTTTGAGTTCCTTTATTTAATATTGCAATGAGACAAAAAGGCAGAGAGCAGACGCAGGGAGGCTTTCACGGCCTGCTCGGCCTGCACATATCATTCAAGCCTAAGCCTGCTACAGTTAGCAGTACAATACATTCCCAGCTTACCTGGGATCACTTTCGTTTATAGTATCCTCATAGGTTGGCTTTATTTTGGGTGGGTGCAGTGCTGTTGGCTGAATTTTAATCTAGCCTTGGGCGGGAGCACTATATTGAGTTCCTTTAATATTGAAATGAGACTATAAAAGGCAGTGAGCTGAAGCTGGGAGGCCTACTCGGCCTGCACATATTTTTCAAGCCTAAGCCTGCTCCAGTTAGCAGTACAGTAAATTGTTAAGTTTCTGTGACATGTGACTCATTCTCTCTATTAAGAATGTATCTGTTTGTTTGCAGGCTCACTTGTTGCTAATGTATATCTTAGGCAGACAGAGTGGAGCCAGAGGCTCTCTGTGCCTCCAGTGAGCACTCTTTGTATGCTCTTTAACTATGCTGTTTCTGAACAAGTTTATTTTCTTCAAGTTTGTTTTTCCCTGATAGTGGCGACTGCCATTTTAGAGATGAGCCATTGTGGCTTAGTGGCTGGAGTACAGGATTAGGACCTGGGAGACAGGGTTCATATCCCCCACTTAGCCCTTGTTATAACAAAGCAAAACAAGCTGCCCCTTTTGGACTATTTTGTTGCTGGGTAGTTTGGCCCATTTGTGATATTGCTCCCCCCCCCAAAAAAAAAAACCACCAAAAAACCCCAAAACTTTGGGTTTCTTGAGGGGGTGCTTCCCTCTAAAGGGCAAACAGGGGTACCTGGACAGGCGGTGGGCTGCCTCGAGTTTGTTATCTCATTGGAAACATTTATGTCTGGCCTGGCAGGTGATCCTAGGGCTTGGCCCGCTTGGCCCTAGAATTTGATGGACTCTGGCAGCGTTTCTGTCCTGAATAGTGTCCCCATGTGGTGCACAAAGCATTAGTTTCACCTGTTCCTCACATTGGTTAGGTTTTTTCCTTTTGCAGACTATGACAGGGCCTTTGCAGATGCCTCCAGAGCTTGCCTCTCCTGCAGAGGATGACTTGCTGATGCCCCAGGTGCCTTCTTCCAGAAGGAAGGTCTTCAGAGGCAGGAAAAGCGGAGCAGGGATGATGCTTACACCTCCTTGCAGGTAAATCACCACTGGGCTCTGATGATGACTCAGACATCACCTTGGACCTCTCCAGGGGTCAGGGTGAGGCTGTTCCAGGTCTTTAGGGATCATCCTGGATAGCTCAGCTGGTCAGCGTATGGTGCCGGTAATGCCTAGGTTGCAGGATTGGTCCCTGTATGGGACAGCTGCATGCTCCCTCATCACTCTACCCTGACACTGAGGTCCAGCGCCGAGGGCCTTTCTGGTGGTTCCCTCACTGTGAGAAGCCAAGTTACAGGGAACCAGTTGGAGGGCCTTCTCGGAAGTGACACCTGCCCTGTGGTACACCCTCTCACCAGATGTCTACTACCAGACTTTTAGAAGACATCTAAAATAGCCCTGTTTAGGGAAGCTTTTACTGTTCCTTCCAACCCCACTATTCTATAAGTGGTAATTCACTATGATGGGAATGTTAGACGCAGGGCTGCCATCATCCCCTTAGCTCGCTAGGATCACAGGGACGGGGACATGTGGACCACTTGCGCAGCTCCACATTTCAAATGGAAATTCCCTGAGCAATAGAACCGGAAGCTGGTATGCAGGAAGCTGGCCCGGTGGCAGCTTTGTTGGGACTTCTTTAGGGTTTCTGGCCAGTGTTGGCCCTGTAAATTTACACATCATGGTGGCAACACAAGGCAGGGCATCTTGCCCAAGCGGGGGCTGGCAAGCAATAACTCAATACCTCTTGCCCATATTTCCGTAAAAATATCGCCCTTGAAAGTCTGGCTAAAAGGTTATCTAGATGGGTCAGTAGCTTTGTGCTTGTGGGAAGGGTTTTCCCAAGGTTTGGGATTCCTCTGGCTTTTCAGCCAGTGGCTCAGAATACAGCAACTCAAAAGCCAGTTAGAGAGCTACCTGTGGTAGCCAGAAAGAAGGTTAGGAAGCAGCTTGCATTGGGACGTATGGTGGGATCCCCTTGATTCTCCTTCTAGTCCCGATTTTCATTTATCCCCATTGGGGATCGTCCCTAAGAAAGCCCCATATAATTCCATCTGATCCATATTTATCGCATCCCAAGGGCACCTCAGTGAATGATGCTATCCCTCCGGAATTGTTCCGTGAAATATGCATCTTTGGATCAGGCAGTTGAGCTTACCAACAAATTGGAGGAGGTGCCTTGTTGGCATTATGCGATATTGAATCGGCTGTTAGGCTACTGCCGGTTCACCCTCAAGATTTTAAGTAGTTAGGCTTTAATTGGATGGTCCTTATATTGATAAGGCGATGCCAGTGGTTGCTCAATAGGCTGTGCAGCACTTGAGTCCTTTAGTGCCTTTCTGGATTGTACATTGCGAGTCAAGACTCGTTTAACTGGGGGTATCGTTATGTGGATTGTTTTACTGGCTGGTGCATGTGACACCAGCCTCTGCTTAGCTTACTAGATGCCCCTTTATTCCCTGAGGAGCTGGGTGTTCTGTTGGCAATGGAGGACAGTGGGTCCTACTGCCCCTTTTAATGTATTTGGGGGCTAGCTGGATACCGTTGCTCAAACTTCTGCTTGCCTGTGGAAAAGCTGTTTGCCTTGAAGGATGTTATTCTTGTAATGCTTCCTCTGAAGCAAGTGTTGCTTTGTCAGATCCTATCATTCCTAGGTCAGTTAAATTTTGCATGCAGGGTGGTTGCTCCAGGCTGCCCCTTCCATTCCTGCTTGGCCAGGTGGTCTCATGGCCCGGGGTTCCTTCATCATCATGTACAGTGGCCTTGAGCCTGGCAGGGCAAGGCAATCACATGTAACCTAACTTTTCGCGAGTTTTCCCCATTGTAGTGTCAGCGCACATCTGGACTGAGGAGTTTAGAGACCGTCGGGTCTGTCTTGGTCTGATAACCAGGCAGTGTGAGAGTCCTGGCAAAACAGTCCTCATGCTCTGGCAGAGTCTTCGCACTGCTTAAGGTTTAATATTGTGTTTCTGCTCGCTTTATTTCGGGATCATCTAATGTTTTTGCGGTTGCTCTATCCCGTTTTTTCAGTTGGAGAGCTTCAGATCCTGGGCTCTGGACACCCAGCTATAGCTGGATTTTTCTGGAGCTCCTGTGGCACTTGGCAACAATTAATAATTATGAGGAGTAGTAGCTTACGTTTCCCCATTCGCTTTCAGGTCTTATGAGAAGGCCTGGACTGATTTCTTAAAATTTAGCTGGCAGTCCTCGGCCATTCAGAGGAACCTGCCCCCATCCTCTGAGCAGGACCTGCAGTAATTCGCCCACCTGCTGCAGATCGGATGCAGTGTTAAAACTATCAGACTTCAGTCCACTGCAATGTCTGCTAGAGTAAAGCTTTAATTTTTCAGAGACCCTTCAAAAAGTGTGTTGTGCGCAGGGTCTCGGAAGGTTGGAATAAGCTCCAACCTTCACAGGACAGCAGGCAGGAAGCCGGTCAATCTTTGACCTATGCAGTATCCGCAACAAGTTAAGACTTGTCGGCTGGTTCAAGATCAAGACGCGACTTATTTCAGTATTCCATTGTAATTTTGGTGTACTGAGGGTTGGGGAAATTGTGTTGGAGCCAGCACGGGGCTGAAAGTTTGGAGGCTTATTGCCTCAGGACTTTTCCTTATCTGCTTTGGATCTTGTCATAAGTGTCTGGAGCTCTGAGTCAGACCTAGTGAGCAGGGTTGCCACCATCAGGCTTCCAGTCGCAGGTGAGGTGGGCCCTTGCCCTGTTATTGGATACCGGAAATATTTGGCTTTTCATTCCCCTGGGGGCTGGCTCGATCCTAGTGCACAGAAATGGGTTCCAGTTCGACGGGCATCTAATTGCTCACGTCGTGCGCCAGTTATTGCAGCCTGTGGCTTGCCTACCGCTGAACACGCCTCATTCCTTCCAAATAGGTGCTGCTGCAAAGGCTGCGCACTGGGGCCTGTTAGTAGACAGGATTGTGAATACGGGTCATTGGAAGTATGATGCTGACAAAGGTTATCTCAGGAAGCATCGCCAATGATGCCTGTCTGTTATTCCTTTTATTTTTCCCCTCATAGGAGCAGCTGTGCGCATTTGGATTGTCGGCCACAGCATCATGCACTGAGCTGGCAAGCACCCTGACGAGTCTGGACTGGGGGCGCCATCTTGGCCTTCCTGCCCATGTTTCTAGCTCCAGTCCGCATTTGGATTGTGGGGCACAGCATCGTTTACTGGGCTGGCATCAGAGCGAGGCAGTCTGGAAGGGGACCGGATCTTGGCTTCCCACAGCACGTACAGGTGTAGTGGATATCCAGACGGGGAATGCGGTGGAGTGAATTCATCCCACTAATTAAGCGGAGGGTGCTTTCACATGGTCCCCCTTTGGCGATTGTAGTGCAGTTGGGGAAGAATGATATGGCAAAGGTTGATTGCTCCACTTTGCGCTCCACGATTCAAAGAGACTTGGGGGAGTTGGTGACCTTAATACCTACCGTTAAAATATTTTGGTCACAATTGCTGCAAAGGAGCAATTGGCAGGGCATTTCTCAACCCAAGGCTGCTGAAAGGGCCAGGAAGCGCATTAATTCCGCAGTGAGCAAGAGGGTAACGGAATTGGGTGGTTTGGTGATTTACCACCAGGATATTACCTTCAAGGCTCTGGCCCTTTACCGCAATGATGGGGTACATCTTTCCGAGCTGGGGAATGATGTCTGGTTGGATGCGGTAATTGAAGGGTTGAAGAATGGGTTGGGATTGTGAGTGGTTGGCGGCGAGCGTAAAGGGCTCGATTGGCGGTTAGGCATTGGTTATAAATCTGGTGGAGGAGGGGTTAGGATAGGCTGGGCCTACCCCTCCATGGAGGGGTTCAGGATAGGCTGGGCCTGCCCCTCCATGGTTGCTGCGGAAAGGGAATTCCGTTAAAGGAATCCTGGGGCTTGCCATCTTTTCGTCCAATCCCTGGAATGGGACTAGGGCCGGCAAGCCTTCGGGGAGCAGGCGGGTGAGAGTTGAGGGTCTGTGTCTCAGCTCCAATTCTTCCCCGACTTGCTTTCCCCCGCACTGTCTTTCGGTGGTGCCCGGAAGTCAGTTCTGTCCCCAGGCGGGGGGACAGATAGTCTTAACCAATGCCTAAACAACCACTCACAGTTTGTATTTTAATAAAGTTGTGGCCAAAATCATGCCAAAAATCTTAAACAAAAATTACGTGTCCGTTGTGAGTTATTTTGGGGGGTGGATTGGGGACCTCAACACGCAAAGCGTGTTCTCCTTCAGGGAGAGCACGTGTTGCGGTGGGGTCTACTGAGCCACCCCTTTGTTGCTGGGTAAGTTCTCCAAGATGGCCGGGGGACATTGATTGGATTGCCGAGTTGCTGGGGCAAAAGTTATGTTGCAATTTTGGTGGGAGGGGTAAAAGGTTTAAATACTCTGCACACAGCCTTGTACTTTCTCTTTTGCTGCGTGCAACGGATCACCCGCCCACCCGCCCTAGAATAAGGGGTTTGTTGCGTTGACCTTGCTATGCCTGTCATGGGGTCGTCTGCCTTTGAGCAGGGGCCTGGTAGGAATTTTTCCACCTGGCAAATTGGCTGGCTGGGTGGTTTTTGCCTACTGCGTAGCAAATCGTCACAACTTGTAAGGTTGTGGTTAGGCATTGGTTATAAATCTGGTGGAGGAGGGGTTAGGATAGGCTGGGCCTACCCCTCCATGGAGGGGTTCAGGATAGGCTGGGCCTGCCCCTCCATGGTTGCTGCGGAAAGGGAATTCCGTTAAAGGAATCCTGGGGCTTGCCATCTTTTCGTCCAATCCCTGGAATGGGACTAGGGCCGGCAAGCCTTCGGGGAGCAGGCGGGTGAGAGTTGAGGGTCTGTGTCTCAGCTCCAATTCTTCCCCGACTTGCTTTCCCCCGCACTGTCTTTCGGTGGTGCCCGGAAGTCAGTTCTGTCCCCAGGCGGGGGGACAGATAGTCTTAACCAATGCCTAAACAACCACTCACAGTTTGTATTTTAATAAAGTTGTGGCCAAAATCATGCCAAAAATCTTAAACAAAAATTACGTGTCCGTTGTGAGTTATTTTGGGGGGTGGATTGGGGACCTCAACACGCAAACCCCACAAAAACCTACAAAGTAACATTAACACCAAAGCCTGAATAGAAAAACCAATCTGCCCCATATGTATATACATTAGTGGCTTACAAAGTAGGCCTAGTATTAGGGGATGCAAATGATCCCATTCTAATGCTCACATTCTCCATCCTTGAACAAGCACAACAAGCTCTTGAATCTGTGCCTTGAATCTTGAATCTGTTAAAGACAGATCTATTTCTTTCTTCTGGAATGGATGGGAGATTCCATCACCAGCTTTACTTAGCCTTTAATCGACAGTGGAACTTCCCAAGGTTACCTGTGCCTTCAAATGATATGCACTGGAGGTGCGTGGGTGGGTGGGTGGATTTTACTTTTTCTAACCTATCTTGAAGACTTTCCCCAAAGAAATTTACATTACAGAATACAGTCGTACCTTGGTTTTTGAACTGCGTAGTTCTCGAACATTTTGGCTCCTGAACTCCACAAACTGGGACTGTTCTGGTTTGCGAACTATTTTTGGAAGTTGAACGTCCAATGGGGCTTCCGATTGGCTGCAAGAGCTTCCTGCAGCCAATCAGAAGCTGCACTTTGGTTTCTGAACATTTTGGAAGTTGAATAGACTTCTGGAATGGATTCCATTTGACTTCCAAGGTACGTCTGTATGTCATTTAAAGACTATGACATGCAGTTACGGTCTTAACTTGCTACTGTATGGGCTGGAATCATTTGCTCTGTTGGTACATAGTACAAGAACGGTATAAGAACAAACATAGGTAAATGCTGTTGTTTCTGAGTGCAAGTCAAAGCTGACACCTTAGTATTTAGGTGCTGCCACTGTTTGCTTGGGTCTATATCTCTCCCAGTCTTCGCCAGAAACTTTTGTTCTATTAATAATATGATCTATGATCAGTTACAGTCAGTAAACTACAACGTCACGCTTCGATTAACTTCATGCTTTATGAAGCTGGGATAGTAGAGCCAAGCCTTGAAAGAGTATATTATGGACTGTAATAGCTGCACGTTCAACTTCCAGGATTATAGTCTTCCTTCAAACAATATTTTTGTAACTTCAATAAGTCAATTTTATCTGGATACAGAAGATCTGGATTCAGAAAATAAAAAGTAAGGAAGAAACATATTTCTGCACTACACAACAATGCATCAAATGTATTATACACTGCACAACAAGGAATCATCTTAGAGTTTCAGTACAATGCATAAAATAAAGATTCACAGATCTACAATTTAATAAATTGCTGTGTTGCAGGATGCATTGGAACAAGATGAGGTGCTTTCCTTGGTATGAGGTTGTAATACAAAACTGTGTAAATGAACAGAATGTTGAAGTAATTACGTATTTAACTATTCAAATCCAAATCTAATGCCATGCTTACAAAATATGCAACTTGCAAAAAGGCTAAGTTAAATTTTTCACCGCACTTCCATCTACAATGGAAGGGCCACTGAAGGAGCTGAAATGTGCCGTAGCAGATATTAAGTTGTACATTATGTCTGGCACTGCAGTGTTAAATATCCACATAACCATATACCATCACCGCCAGCCCATGCTGCCCACCCACATTTAGCTCTTTAAAACTCTCTCTGCTTGGAACAGGCCTCACAGATTAATGTGTCTTTTGCCTCCTCACAATAATTTAGGGAAAAGTTAATTAGAGAAGCGGAATCCAACACTGACCCAGAAGGACCCCATTAAAATGTTTGCTGCAGCTGGATAAAATTGCCATTTGTAGAACCAATTTTGTTTACAATCTGCATCCACCATCCCAGTTTATTTTTTCAGAAAGACCTACTTCAGGATAGGGCTATCCTCTCTAACTTTATCAGGCATTTTAAGAACATGGGCATCATAAAGGGACAGAGCAGAGTAATGCTTATCAGAGTCCAATTAATGAAAAATCTGGAAAAAGAGAGACTAGTCGTCATGCTACGACTCCGTTATATGTATAGATGATCATCAGACAGAAAGGTGGGACATCTGGATAGATTTTAACAGCTGGCTCTTGGCACACTAATACATTTCTGGCAGATGAATGAGCGGTGTCCTTCTGAGAGGGAAATGACAAATGTGCGTAGCTTTTATAACTTGTAAACAACATTCTAGAGGTGTGAATAGAAGCAGGAATACTCATTTAGGACCTAGCAGTGCTTTTTCTTCTGGTAGCTCAGATGACATTATTTCAACCAAGTGCACTTTAATAAAAACAATTATGTTCTGTTACAGTGAACAAACCTGTTTTCATCTATTCCAAGGGGAGTATTGTGTTTTTTCTGATTACACCCGGTGCTTATAAAGTATTTTCATTTAAAGCAAAATGGTGTTTTCAAAAAACATCCAGACATCGCAGCAGCAATATTAACAGGAACAGATAAAGTGAGGGGGAAATAAATGTGAAGTGTTTTAATCCACCAAAGGCAATGCAGCCCGCAGAGAAGACACAGAAAAGAAGAAGAAGGCTTACCTTGAATTCTTTTTCAATATTAGCCAGTTTAGCAAGCTCATTACTGAGTTCTAGAGCAGTGAGAACCGGGTCTTCGCTAGACAGAGACAGGTAGGCAGGACTTGCCAAGCCCTTGTATGCATTTATCCTTGACCTGGAATGGCTGAAAGAATCATGCTTTTGTTTCTCAGTACAATCGTTGCACTTGCAGAAATAATCATGAGGTCTCTCTATCCTCGCCCCTTTCATTAACAGCATGTGCACCACCTCATACTTCTGACAGTGGGCTGCTAAAATGATGGGTGTGATGTCTGGGGAGAATCGGGTGCCGTCTTCATCGTAAGAATAAAAGTCATCATCCTGGAGCTCCTGCTCACAAGGGCTCAGAGTCAGCCGCTTGCTAGCTGCAAACCCGGGATGATTCAAGATTGCTTCCACAATCCGGACATACCCTTTGCTAATTGCAAGCAGCAGGGCATCTCCAATCCGTGCCAGGTTCTCCTTCTTCAACAGAAGTTCTGTCACTTCCAAATGTTCATTCCCCACAGCGAGCTGCAAGGCATTTTGGCCCATGTAGTCGACACAGTTGACATTCAAAGTTTTTGACTCTTCCAGCATTTTGCGTACCACAGGGATGTTCCCATACTCTGCCGCGTCCAGAAAACGCTCTTCCTCTGCTGTAAGACTTGTGCCCCTCTCGTTGAACATAAAAGCTGGACCTCTGATTGCTTGCCGCCTTCCCTTTTCCCTCATCACAGTCATGCGTCTCAAAGAAGGGCTTCCATCAATGGTCCTAATGAGCAGAAACAATGCATTTGGAATATTTTTACAGCTGTCATTGTCTTGCAAGAGCCTCTCTAGAAATCTACACTCTTGGGCTAGAGTGGCCCAAGTTAAATAGGTGAAGCATACAATAGGTGAAGACAGGTCAATCACAAAAAAGAATCCACACTGCACACCTGGATTAATTGATAATGACTGCTCCCCACTTCAAATGGTGGGCGCTTTTTGTGTGGCAGCGCACAGCCCCCTGATCCCACACAATTCCTGGCAATTTGGCCTGGCTTCACCTCCCCAAGCTGGAGGTTCCCGCCCAACCTCAGACAATAAACCAATCCCAGCTGGGGAGGTGTTGACCAGGTAGGCTTGGGACCGCCCTGCACACACAATAGAGCAGGCTTCCTCAACCTCGGCCCTCCAGATGTTTAGAGACTACAATTCCCATCATCCCTGACCACTGGTCCTGCTAGCTAGGGATCATGGGAGTTGTAGTCCAAAAAACATCTGGGGGGGCCAAGGTTGAGGAAGCCTGCAATAGAGGGTGGAACTTACCTGAGAGTTGGTCTCCCTACATCTGAAAGTTTAATAAAGTTGTGGCCAATTTTAATCCCATAACATGTTGTCATGAGTCATTATTCCGCCTGGCGGTCGCCTGGGGTCGGGAGAGTCTCTGCCTGGCCATGCAATAAGAATTTAACAACCACCTACAGAGCAACACCATTACAGCTCACTTAGAAGAGCAGGCAGTCATAGCAATATCCCTTGCAGTCTTGAAGAGGCATAGCTTCTTACAGACCACCTTCTGTGCTTTCCATTTTCACAGACCCAAGCCCAAGTCTCTGGACCACTGACCACTATCATCCCTGACTGGTAGTCACATTGGCTGAAGCCAATGGAGGTGGAGTCCAACTGCATCTCAAAGGCTACAACTCTCTCATACTTACAAGGCCATGCAGTAAACTTTGAAACCACAGGCTTTCATTTCCTTCTTCCCTTGCACCCTAGTACCCACCTCACTCGGGATGGAGAAGAATAATAAATTCAGCAAATGAAACTCAGTTTTTATAGGGTGAGAACATTCTTCTAAATGTACAGTGTTTTGTCAGCGGAGATAAATAGCCCAATAAATATACTGTGACAATGTCATATATTTGATGTGCCCGATATGTCTTCCCAAAATAAATTACTATTAGAAAGTAGCTTGTATTTCATTGACAAGACTCTTGCCTGGCATTTGAAAAAGCATTTTTCTTTTCTGTGGTCCTGCATATCCA
Source organism: Podarcis cretensis (assembly GCF_951804945.1). NCBI lineage: Eukaryota > Metazoa > Chordata > Lepidosauria > Squamata > Lacertidae > Podarcis > Podarcis cretensis. Next base: position 30,193,997 of record NC_137178.1, read on the forward strand.
GATAGCTAGCTAAAGGGAACATATATAATCAAATAAAATAAGGAACCAAGATGCACTGTAATTCCTGCACAATCAAATTGGCTATTGAAGTTTGAGAATTTAATGCTGATGTGTTTTTTTAATCTACTTACTGTGTAATGGCGGTTGCTTGTGATAAATTTTCTGGCAGGAGATTGCATGGGGGTGGAATTTATGATAAATGTTAGTTATTATTCAAGTATGCTTTAAATATATGGTTACTAGGAAAGTAGTCCTGAGACCTTCAGGAATAATGCAATGTTTAAATAAAATAGCAATTATAATAATAATCAATGTTAATGAAAATATTGTTGCTGTAACAGTTCAAGAATTAGACACCAAAACTCACTATGCCACAGTTAAGCACTTTTCAGTCCAATCAATTTCAAAGGGAGAACACTTAACAGTCCTCCTGAAATCAATGAAACAAAAAAGTGATTAATTGTAGCAGACAGTAGGTTAATTATTCTATCCTGTTTGTCCTTATCAACTGAGAGCATGGAAAACTAGCACCTAAGAGCATGTGCAACAAAAGCCATACTCAAACTGCCATACATTTGTTAACTCAAAACCAACAGGTAAGGTAGAAAGCAGAGGTGCAACCACAGCCAGCATAGCCAATGGTCAGGGATGATTGGAGTTGTAGTATAAAGTATCTGGAGGACACCAGGTTGAGGAGAATGGTAGCGTGCAAACACTGAATAGCAGACAAACTCAGTTATTTTCCTCTGAAAATGACAGCTAGCATGTTTTACGATAGTGGTATTTCAATCAATCTAAATTTTAAACATAGTGGAAATCACAAAAGATGCAAGTGTTTGTTTCACATGAATAAAAAAAATTATCCTAGCATTTTTTGAGTATCATAAGGTCTTCAACAGGGGAGAAAGAATCTAAAGTGCTCATTAACAGATCGTATTACAAAACGCTTTCTAAAAACACCTGCCATTAACAGACTGAGTAGCACACTCTCTGAGAATTTGTGAATGGGTGCAGTCCTCTTTTTCTACCCACCTCTAACCGGACCCAGTTCTAAATTAACTGCAGTAATTTTTTAAAAAAACAACAACAACCAAATTTCCTCCTAATGATTTCCTGTCAGATTTAATATCTATTATTAAAAACATTTCCTAGAAGGGCAATTATTAAAAAATAACTTGTAAAAATGGGGAATTTTCTGGAAGTCTTCTAGAGAAGTGGTTCATGGTAGCATGAAAGGATGGAGTCCTGGCATGTTAGTGTGAGACCATGATGGGAATTTTTTCATCACTGGGTAGGTTCATATTCTTTTTCAATACAGTGGTACCTCTGGTTACAAACTTAATTCGTTCCGGAGATCCGTTCGTAACCTGAAACTGTTCTTAACCTGAAGCACCACTTTAGCTAATGGGGTCTCCTGCTGCCACCGTGCCACCAGCGCACGATTTCTGTTCTCAACCCAAGGTAAAGTTCTTAACCCGAGGTACTATTTCCAGTTTAGCGGAGTCTGTAACCCGAAGTGTTTGTAACCCGAAGTGTTTGTAACCCGAGGTACCACGGTATTCCCATTCATGTATTTCACAAAGAGACACACAAACAATTTATACAGTGGAACCTTGGGTTGCGGACGTAATCCGTGACGGAGGCACATTCGCAACCTGCAGCGTTCACATCCTGAAGCGCCGCGTCTGCGCAGATGCCAGTGCGATTTGGCGCTTCTGTGCGTGCAGCGAAACTCAGAAGTAACCCGTTCAGGTACTTCCGGGTTTCCCGCGGTCCACAACCCAAAAACACGTAACCTGAAGCAGCCGTAACATGAGGTATGACTGTACTTCCCATTTATCTCATCCCAGTCTTTCTTCCCCTCCCCACCCCCAACAAATACTGAACTGCTGGAAAAGTTGGAGGGAAAATTTTTAATCTTAGAATATGTTTATAATTTGAAACATTTTGTAAAGAACATCCACTGTGATGCATTGCAGCAAAATGAGACAGTATACAATACTAGCAGCGCCAGCCCTGCCATTAGACATGGGGCAAATGCCACCTAAGGCAGCAGATGCTGGGAAGTGGGAAGTAGCAGCAAATTGTTGGGATGAGAGAGCAGTGTAGGCCAAGAAGCCTGTCCTGAACTCTCTAAAACAGCCTTAATGGGATGCTGTTCCATCATCAGTGCTGAAACAAGGTTTGAATGGCCTGCCTTGCAAACTTCTGCAGATGGGACTGGGGAAATGTGGCGCCATCTTATCCTTCACTCAAGGCAACAACATGACTCATGTTGGCCCTGAAGACTTGTATGAATAAGCAGCAATACTGCCTGAATTAAAAAATGGATACCATTAGCAGCCTTTTTTCTTTTACCTAAATATTCGGTTTTAAACTTAAAGGCTATAGGGTACTGCTTAAAAACAACCCTCTCTCTCTGTCTCTCTCAAACTTTAATTAATGGAATTTGAAAGCATTTGCTACTTACAAAGCTAAACCCAGCAAAACATTACCAGAATATATAGCTAAAAATGGCAGCTGTAGTTCTTGAATGTGCAAACTGAAAGGCTCTTAAGCTCTCTTCTACCACCATCCAAATTCAGAATTGTGTCTTGAATTAATAACCTTTGGCAAATGCACACAACAGATGCTGAATTTGTTTGATAGTCCAAAGAGGGACCTAGCAAATCAGGAGTTAATTATTCACCTTTTATTTGCAGCTAGTGCGACAATAGCAAAGCTCTGGAATGGTTTTAAGTGCACTGATGTAGAGGATTGGTATTGTTAAGATTTGGCATATAGCCCTGTTAGAAAAGCTTTTGCATAAATGGCAAGTTATTAGGGGGCAAATAGAGAGAGATCAATTTGCAACCATATGGTTCCTTTTTACTGAATACACTTACATACAGGAGCACAGCAGAGCTGTTCCAGCACTGCATAAGTCAGTAGGGCTATTATGGGGAGCGCTAGGTAATGGAAACAGACTTTGTCTTGGGTCCACTGGGGTTTCCAATTTCTGTTCAATGAAACAAAAGGAATGTACTTTCTTTCTCTTTGGTTACCTGTGCACATTGTTAAGATCTTGATAATACTATATCCACCTAAATTGAGGGTGATTTTTGGTGTTTTCCTCCCGACGTGGTCTTCCTTTTTCTCTGTGAGGTGGGTGAATAGTGTTGCTTGTTTGGGGTTGTACTGAGGGGGACAGGAGTCCCTTCCTCTGTCTATTCACATTTCAGAAGAAGAAAAAACTTTCAATAAAGAACTATATTATTAAAAAGTTGATGCATACAACTGAGGTGGAAACCGAAGCGTAGAACCATTTGCCACACTTGCTGGCACCTGGCCCTTTAATTAGGCCCAGATACAAGCAAGAAGGCACTAACCAGGCAATGAGGAGACCACATCTGGACATTGCCTGGAGACTCCACCTGTGGGAGAAAGATGGGGTGCTCTCCATCAGCAGGTTGGTGGCAGTGAAGGAGCTCATCTTCTGTGCCTTAGGCAGAAAGGAGGGGAGGCAGGAATGATATAAAAAGACAGAGAGAAGAAGGTGGAAAAGCCCAATGGAGACATAAGGAGCAGGTTGGTCAAGCTGGAGGCTTAAATAAGGTGCCTCCACAGAGACTGGGGTGGGTGGGTGGGAGTTCTTGCTTCCCTGTTGGAAGGTCTTCTTCAGACTATTCCACTAAGCTCTATTGGGCATGACCTAAGAACAGAGTACACTTTCTCTTGAAAGACCTACACTTACTCCCAGTACGTTTCCGAGCACAATTCAAAGTCTTGGTGCTGACCTTTAAAGCCCTAAACAACCTGGGTCCAGTATACCTGAAGGAGCGTCTCCACCCCCATCTTTCTGCCCGGACACTGAGGTCCAGCTCCAAGGGCCTTCTGGCAGTTCCCTCGCTGTGAGAAGCCAAGTTACAGGGAACCAGGCAGAGGGCCTTCTTGGTAGTGGGACCCGCCCTGTGGAACGCCCTCCCACCAGATGTCAAAGAGAAAAACAACTACCAGACTTTTAGAAGACATCTGAAGGCAGCCCTGTTTAGGGAAGCTTTTAATGTTTAATAGATTATTATATTTTAGTGTTCTGTTGGAAGCTGCCCCGAGTGGCTGGGGAAGCCCAGCCAGATGGGCGGGGTATAAATAATAAATTATTATTACTATTACTATTACTATTACTATTACTATTACTATTACTATTACTATTACTATTATTACAGCCTGGATTTAACCCTGCTAAGGGTTCCTGGAACTCAGAAGCATCTCTGGAAGGAACTGGCTGTCCCTATTGTTTGGGACAAATCATAACCTGAATGAAGTCTGATATAGAGCTGACCTGATGAGACTTGGTGCCGTTCTTTTGACATTTTTGGAACATGCCCCCTTGCTTTTGACTGCTCCTTCCTCAGGGGTAGGGAACCCAAGTGAATACAGGAAAGAGCCCCTGTTCCTTTAAGGGCATTTACTGTTCTCTAAACTTGCTCTGGTGTCATATTCACGCCCTAGTGATATAAACAAATGTACAGTGAAATCCTGTACATATCTGTTCAGATGTAAGTGTGGCGGAATTTAATTGGGTTTACTCTCAGGTAAGTGGGCAGTGTGTGGAAGCTGTAATTCTGGAAATGAGTTGATGCAACTGTCATAATAAATCCACTTACGTGAAAACTATGTTCCTAGTGCAGGTGAAAGTGGCAGGGAAACCTTTTAAATAAATTAATAATATCTACATAATCTTGGCAATGGGAGCCTTACTGGGATTTGTGCCAGCTGAAAGCCTTCCTGCACTGAGAGATGTTTTCAGGAAACTTTCTGCAGCAATACTAGGGAAATACTCCCAGAATAGCAACGCTCACTTACAGCCTCATAATTTTTTTTCTTTTAGGTATTTGCATGGATCAGAACACATCAGTACACATCAAAATCAGGAGGGCTTTTATTGCAAGTTAATTAGTACTGGATTTCGTATTACCTTTAGCCACACTTGCTTCATTAGCACATGCTTCACACTGCGGAGCATATGAGCTTCAAATTAAAATGCAGTTCAAGAGGAAAGTACCTACTTTCTAACAAAAACGGGGCTGCTGGCTTCTGTATACCCCAGTGCACAGTGGCTGTGAAATACCATATGATGAAGTCTGCTTGTACAGTGGTACCTCGGGTTACATACACTTCAGGTTACATACGCTTCAGGTTACATATGCTTCAGGTTACAGACTTCGCTAACCCAGAAATAGTACCTCGGGTTAAGAACTTTGCTTCAGGATGAGAACAGAAATCGTGCTCTGGCGGCGCGGCGGCAGCAGGAGGCCCCATTAGCTAAGGTGGTGCTTCAGGTTAAGTACAGTTTCAGGTTAAGAACGGACCTCCAGAATGAATTAAGTACTTAACCCGAGGTACCACTGTATATAGCTACACTTGGGAAGAGTCAAGCAAGTTTCTTCTACAATAATTTATAGAGGAGCAAAATAAGAGCAAGGAACACTCTAAACCAGGAATGTGCACACGCCCACAAGTCCCTTGGTCTCTGGTGTCCTGTTGCTTAAGCACGTCCTGTTAGGTTGATTAATTGAGCTCTAGGAACAGCATAGAGCAGAGTTACATCTGCTGCTATGGCAGCTGGGTGGGACAGACTGCAGAAAATGCATTCCAGTCAGCAGCCTCCAACATGCAGAGGCCAAGGGTGGAATGAAAATGATGCTAGTGTTATTCATTCCATAGGGCCCTTAATGGCAGTCCTCCTCTACTCAAACCATCTTCGAGAGTCGCATTATTGTCCATCTAGATAATTACAATTACTATTGCATCATCTAGACAGCATCTTTAAAAGCAGAGACATCACCTTGCCAACAAAGATCCGTATAGTTAAAGCTATGGTTTTCCCAGTAGTGATGTATGGAAGTGAGAGCTGGACCATAAAGAAGGCTGATCGCCGAAGAATTGATGGTTTTGAATTATGGTGCTGGGGGAGACTCTTGAGAGTCCCATGGACTGCAAGAAGATCAAACCTATCCATTCTGAAGGAAATCAGCCCTGAGTGCTCACTGGAAGAAGCAGATCGTGAAGCTGAGGCTCCAACACTTTGGCCACCTCATGAGAAGAGAAGACTCCCTGGAAAAGACCCTGATGCTGGGAAAGATGGAGGGCACAAGGAGAAGGGGACAACAGAGGACGAAAGCTACCAGCATGAGTTTGACCAAACTGCAGGAGGCAGTGGAAGACAAGAGTGCCTGGCGTACTCTGGTCCATGGGGTCACGAAGAGTTGGACATGACTAAATGACTAAACAACAACAATTATATCATCAGTCCACAGCCTCAGTAAAAAAAAATACCCTCAGGATGACATTGTAACATGTTCTGTGAACCACCCTGATTCCGGGTATAGGGCAGTATATAAATTTAATAACATAATAAAATAAAACATAACATAAAACATAACATAATCAGGGGTGGGAAACCTTTGGTTCCTATGCATGCTGTTGGACTCCAACTCCCATCAACACAGCAAATAATGAAGGATGATGGGAAATAATGAAGGATGATGGGAGCTGGAATCCAGCATCACTTGGAGGGCCACAGGTTCTTCATATCAGACATGTATCATGATCTTGGATGTTCAAAGCACTACACACATACACACATTATCTCAGTAAGCTTTGCAGCAACTTTTCTAAAACTTGCCAGAATTGCCACCCTCAGTGTTATCATCATAACATTACAGATGGAGGACTAAAGTTGAGACAAGAGTGGCTTGGTGTGGTTTTAGACTAGTCTCACAGCCGAGTGATAATGTAATCTGGACCATCCAAGTGACAGCCATCATTTTGGCCACTATGCTGCCCCAGATTGCCAAAGGCAACTCTTAAACTGGGTTTTGCATGTTCCCTTCCTACTGCTTTAGGACAGAAGAAATAGGTTGCAACTTGCAAATCTTAGTATCTCTAAGAGAGGAAGCAATGTACAGCACAATGACCTAGCACCAACATCACCCTGCAGGCACACAGATCCCAGGAGAGAGCAACTGAACTAGTTGGCCTGATTCTATTTGGATCTGGTGGCTGGGAGCCTGAGCGCAGTGCAGATCCCACAGGGCTGTATAGGCATGAAGCCAGTGCATGGCGAGGAGATACACAACTGCACTGAACAATTGCAGTGTGCCAAAGGGTCTCTTCTGCCAAGCATTGTCACAGTTGCTGTTCCCAGAGACAGAGGGACTATGTTAGAAGATGCCTGACCCACCTACTGCGTAAGAGTATTTAACTGGGAATTGCAAAAATTAAACAGGCAGTCTCTTACACATTAAACTACATGTCCTACCACAGAGCGCTGGGCCTTCCTCTTCACTATCTTCCTACTTATTTCTAGCTCAGTTTCTTTCCTCCCCGCCCCCCATATGTAATATGGAAGCCACTCTCATTCATTCATACAAACATACACACCGATACACATTCAGAAGGAAGGGCGGGATACAAATTCAATGAATAAAAATAATTCCTATGCACACACTTTCCTGCTAACTCCACAGAACTTGTAGCATCCCATGATGCTCATGCTGAGCCGGTCGGAACTCTAGGTCCGTAGCGGTGCCACTGTCCAAGGTATTTGTGGCTTCAGTTGTTGTTGTTACAGAGAACCAGCCAGAACCATATGGAGAGGATATGCAGGGCCCAGGGTTATAAATCAGCCTAATCAAATACAGAGAAGATGGACCACAGGTCTGTTGTATAGCACATGTACTGCACACAGAAGGTCCCAGGCTCAACCCTTCCCATTCCCAGCTAACATGATCAGGTGTTTGTGACCCAAAGAGCCACTGCCAGAGTGGACAACACTGGGCTGGATGGACAAATGATACTAATTGGTATAAGGCACCTTCTTATGCTGTACCAATGTGGTACAAAGACCAATGTGAAGAGCTGCCATACCAGGTTTCAGAGACCAATGTAAAGATCTGTGCATGTGTGAATGAGGCTAGGGTTTTATTTAAATAGTAATTTTAATTTTCTATTACCTAAACTGACTGGGAGCTGCATGAACTACATACAGGAGATTTACTTCCCTGTATGTAGGGAAGAGGAGAGCGCAAAATATGAATCTCAACATTAAAAAAACTAAGATTATGGCCACTGGTCCCATCACCTCCTGGCAAATAGAAGGGGAAGAAATGGAGGCAGTGAGAGATTTTACTTTCTTGGGTTCCATGATCACTGCAGATGGTGACAGCAGTTATGAAATTAAAAGATGCCTGCTTCTTGGGAGAAAAGCAATGACAAACCTAGACAGCATTTTAAAAAGCAGAGACATCACCTTGCCGACAAAGGTCCGTATAGTAAAAGCTATGGTGTTCCCAGTAGTGATATATGGAAGTGAGAGATGGACCATAAAGAAGGCTGATCGCCGAAGAATTGATGCTTTTGAATTATGGTGCTGGAGGAGACTCTTGAGAGTCCCATGGACTGCAAGAAGATCAAACCTATCCATTCTGAAGGAAATCAACCCTGAATGCTCACTGGAAGGACAGATCCTGAAGATGAGGCTCCAATACTTTGGCCACCTCATGAGAAGAAAAGACTCCCTGGAAAAGACCCTGGTGTTGAAAAAAATTGAGGGCACAAGGAGAAGGGACGACAGAGGACAAGATGGTTGGACAGTGTTCTTGAAGCTACCAACATGAGTTTGACCAAGCTGCAGGAGGCAGTGGAAGACAGAAGTGCCTGGCATGCTCTGGTCCATGGGGTCACGAAGAGTCGGAAACGACTAAACCACAACAAAACATGCTTAAAATTGGGCTCCATATTTCTTGTGGATTCCACTGCACAGTAATTATGACGGAGCATGGGGTGGAATCAGAACTGCTTGTATGAATCAATTTTAAGTTATAATTGGGGAGATTCAAACAGCTTTCTTCCTTGACTTAAGGAGGTGCACAGTGAAGTCCACCACCCAAAAAAACCCCACCTAATTTTATATTCTGGGTTTGCCGCCAGCCTCAGTTTAATTAATTGCCTCTTTAGAAATACTGTATTTTATAACTCAAAACAAAGATCTCATAACAGAAGCTTTTCATAAATTGTACCCTGAAGACTAAAATACTGAAAAGTGAAAGCAGGCTATGTCCCACCATAAACAGAAAAGATAATTCTCTGAGGCAAAAATTTATTCTAACTCAAGGCATTTTATTGCTTTTTAAAAAACCATTGGGAAGAAATGTATTATTGCTCCACAAACAGGAAAAGAAAATGAATTGCTGGCATACATTTAATCATAATCTTTATCTCCCCTGGGTATGAAACGGCAGGGCACAGGAAGTGGTTGAAGTGGGTGTTTGAGAGAATAAGCCATTATGGGAAAGGAACAAGAGCAAACAACAGTTGGAATTAGGGAGGGGGATATAAATAGGAATGTCGTTAGTAGGAAACCTTGCACTGCTCCTTTTATGCTGATAGATGAGGAGTTACAAAGGAATATGCTTCTTTCTTTACTTCCATTTTCCCTCTTTTGCCATCTCATGTCTTATTTCACTTATGGTATCTCCATACATTAATTGTTGGAGAACTGGAAATGCTATGGTAGGTCATCCATACTTTCTCCCTGTAATGCTACAGGGATAGTCTGGAAAATCTATCATAACATAACACACTTACATCTGCAATAAAATAAAACAGTACAAGGGCAAAAAAAACCCAAAACCGAACACCAAGTACATTTCATGGCTTACTGTTGTGTGCATTCTAATAGCACTAACAGACAGCAGTGTTGCTCTAAACAGTGTTAGCAATTCATTTTCTGCAACTGGCACACGTCCAATTGCCACCACATGGAGATTTCTGGATGCCAGATTGGCTGCTGACATCTCCATCTGCCTGGCCCCACCAGCAGGTGCGTGGAAGACCTTATTTATTGCATTTATATCCCACCTTCTCATAAAGTGTATGTGGTTCACCCCTCTCCTCAGTTAATCCCTGCAACAACCCTGTGAGGTAGGTTAGGAGGCTGTGGCTGGCCCAAGGCTACCAGTGTGCTTCATGACAGTGTGGGGTTCAAACCACAAACCTGAGGTTAAGAGTCTCATGCTCTACCAACTGAGCTATCCCAGATCATGGACCATTGGTCTGACTTCCCAAGTTCTATGATACCACAAACATAGTGCTTCACAGAGGCACTGCTAGAATGTCCTGGCAAAGGGCTCCCCCCAAACAAAACATAGAAAGGCCTTTATATTCTGAGTCCCTTGGGGATACTTTGTACAAGATAGGCCAGAAGTCTAAATACAAAAATATTGAAAGCCACCCTTCCCTGTTTGTACATTTAGTAAAGACCATAGAGAGACTACCAGTCAAAAATAAGCTCCAGACGACAGCAAAAACTTCCAAATTAGAATCTTCTTTTAAGTGTCCTCCATCTCTTTTCTTTTCCCAATGTGACATTCTTCACTTTGACAAATTTGTTCGGCCATATGAAAATACAAAAAAAAAAAGTTTGGAGGAAAGGTAATTTATTTTTTTACTGGCAGCAGAACAGAACGGCTGCAAGACCTGAACTGACACAGGAAGTGGAGCTTCTCAGCAGCTATTCTAGTGGTCTGAGAAAAACACCCCTGACTCATCTGGGTCTATTAAACAAATGCTTTCAATGTCAATTAAATGTATTCAGCAGGATATTAAAGCATGCTAGACTGAGCCGCTGTCTCACATTTTCATAAACTCTTCTCGCTTGGACATTTAAAATGTTCCTTTTCATTAGGATTTTATATCTATTTAATGCAAATATTAATAAAAGCTTTCTTTAGAATGCATGAAATCAGAGAGAGAAAGAAATGTTTTAGGTTTTGTAAAGAGGTCAGTGAGTGCTAAGCTTCTGTACCCAACAGAAACTGCCCAGAATGTTCCCAATTCTATGACCGACTTCTGGGGGGGAAATGTTGTTGTGTTTTTTTTAAAAGGCAGGAAAGTAGCTCAGCAGCAACTCTGTAGCTTTGTGAGACTGTGAAGGACAGACACCAGGGGGTGCTGAAGAATATTTCTTCCAATAGGAACCGACTTGTTGTTCCATGTAGCTTAGTATTGGCTGCACTGACTTGCAACAGCTTTTTAGGGATTCAAGGAGGAGTTTCTCCCAGCCCTATTTGGAGATGCTGGGGAATGAGACACATACATTCTGCATGCCAAGCAGCTGTTCTACCACTGAGCTATGTGCTTCCCCCATGTTCCATGGGGGTTGGTGGGCTGTGGGGTTTAAGAATTTATGCATGGCCTTTTCTAAATTCTGCCTTTTGTCTTCTGCTCAGGATATCAAGACAAACTGAAAAAGGAAAAGGGCTACCATTTATTTAGGAAGCAGTGGAGTAGCGTGGGGGGTGCAGGGGGGGCCGGCCGCACTGGGCGCAACATCTGGGGGTTAGGGTTAGGGATAGGGTTAGGGGGCGCAAATTCACGGGTTAGGGGGCGCAAATTACTTGCCTTGCCCCGGGTGCTGACAACCCACCCCACTGTTAGGAAGTCAATGGATTTACTTCTGTGTAGACATGAATAGGACTTCCATTGTAACAATTTCCAGCAGGGTTATCAACAACTGTTTTGTAAATTTCCTCCGTTGCAGCAAGACGGCAAAGAGTCTTGTGGCACCTAAAAACTAACAAAGTTGTTAGGGTATAGCCTTTTGTGAATTACAAGTAGCTTCATCAGATTTATGCAATGTTATCCTGATATATATATGGGTCAGGGGGACAGAAAACAATTAGGTCTGTGAGGTCAGAAGGAAATGACTTGCAGAAAATACAGGCGTTAATACAGTGGTACCTCGGGTTACATACGCTTTGGGTTACATACGCTTCAGGTTACAGACTCTGCTAACCCAGATATAGAACCTCGGGCTAAGAACTTTGCTTCAGAATGAGAACACAAATTGTGCTTCGGCAGCGCAGCAGCAGTGGGAGGCCCCATTAGCTAAAGCGGTGCTTCAGGTTAAGAACAGTTTCAGGTTAAGAACAGACCTCCGGAAAGAATTATGGTATTTTCCGCTCTATAAGACGCACCAGACCATAAGACGCACCTAGTTTTTGGAGGAGGAAAACAAGAGGAAAAAAAATATTCTGAATCCCAGAAGCCAGAACAGCAAGAGGGATTGCTGCGCAGCGAAAGCAGCGATCCCTCTTGTTGTTCCGGCTTCTGGGATAGCTGCACAGCCTGCATTCCCTCCATAAGACACACACACATTTCCCCTTACTTTTTAGGAGGGAAAAAGTGAGTCTTATAGAGCAAAAAATACAGTAAGTTCTTACCACTGTAATTATACTATCGGCCTATGTTAAGTTTATCTCCCTGTGTACTGTCTGCATTTCTCTCTTCCTCGGAACACACTGTTGACAATCCTGCCTCTTCCATATATATCTAGAAATCAGGATAACACTTCATACATCAAGCTTAACATGAGTCAACAGTGAAGTAAAGCAGCAAAAAAAGCTAACGCTATTCTAGGCTGCATCAGCAGAAGTATAGTGTCCAGATCAAGGGAAGTAATAGTCCAGCTCTATTCCGCCTTGGTCAGACCATACCTGGAATACTGTGTCCAGTTCTGGGTGCCACAATTTAAGGATACTAACAAGCTGGAACGTGTGTAGAGGAGGGTGACAAAAATCAGGGTCTGGAAATCAAGCCTCATGAGGAATGGTTGATGGAGTTGGGTATGTTTAGCTTGGATAAAAGGAAACTGAAGAGATATGATAGCCATATTCAAATATCTAATGGGATATCACATGGAAGATGGAGCAAGCTTGTTTTCTCCTGCTTCAGAGAGTAAGACACAAACTAATAGATTCAAGTTACAAGAAAGGAGATTCCAACTAAACATCAGGAAGAACTTCCTGACAGTAAGAGCTGGTCTCTCCTTCTTTGGCAGTTTTAAAGCAAAAATTGGGTGGTTACTTATCATGGATGCTTTAGCTAAGATTCCTCCATTTCAGTGGGTTGGACTAGATGATCCTCTGGGTCCTTCCAACTCTACAGTTCTATGATTCTATGATAAAGTGGACTGTAGTAGACTAAAGCTTATGCCACAATGAATTAGTTAGTTGTTGGTTGTTAAGATGCCACAAGACTCTTGGTTGTCTGTCAAGACTTCTACATAGTACATTCAAATAAGAAAACATGTATCTATCAGTGGCTAGTTCCTGAAGACCACCTGCCCAGAATCCACTTTCTCTGGCTTGAAATAAAATCCAAGGTCTGTGGGAACCAGTTGTGGTTGCACAGTAGTGAGGGGAAAGGCACTGTGTCCTTTTTCAATTATTGAGGAACTCTCAATTGTTATTTCACATCTTCCAGGCTTCACTGAGCCCTGGCTCAAATTAAGCTTGGCACCTGTGCTTACTGCATGCCAACCATCTCTGACCTCAATATTTTTCTAGCTCCACATTAGCTCTGGTGAAACAGAAATCCATTTTTCATTCCACCAAGAGACATTTTCTAACCTCGCATGTCAACTCTCAAGCACTAACAGAAATGATCCCATTTACAATTATTCCAGCATCTTTTCTGCCTGAGCCATTTTCTCAGCTGTATCCTTCACTTTCCAGTCCCTGACATCTATATTCCGTAGGTGTGCATCCAGACCTGCAATTTTTCACTATGCAACATTAAGAGACAGGAAATCACACAAGAAGGTGACTAGTCTGTACTAACCACTGCACTCCGTAAATCTTGGCTCCTGTTTAGAGCTCCATTTCTCAGTTGTCCTACTCGTCGTTCGTCACAGAGCTTGTCGTTCGATCCTTTGGCTGGTCCAGCAATATTTGCAGATACAACATTTGTACATTATGTGAGATCTCAAGCAGGGCAAGAAACGGAGGCCATTTTGCTGCCTGGGACAAAGGTCAAAATGGTGCCCTTGTCCATTACAGTGATACCTAGGGTTACATACGCTTCAGATTACATATGCTTCAGGTTACAGACTCCGCTAACCCAGAAATAGTGCTTCAGGTTAAGAACTTTGCTTCAGGATGAGAAAAGAAATCATGCTCCGACGCAGTGGCAGCAGCAGGAGGCCCCATTAGCTAAAGTGGTGCTTCAGGTTAAGAACAGTTTCAGGTTAAGTACGGACTATAAGTATAAATATCAATATTGTTAAAATAAAAGCTAAGCTAGGATAAATCATTCCTTGTTCAGAAGCCAACTGGACTGGCAATTGCATCTTATATCAACAAAGGCAATGGGACAGCATCTTCCACCACACCCAAGGGAAGCAGCCTAGTTTGGCAGGTGCAGGCCAAATTGCACAGCACACACACAGCTTCATCCGCCCCACAACCCTAAGCATCTGCCACCTGAGGCCTCCGTCTCACTCTGCCTAATGGTACAGCCAGTCCTGTTAGATACCCTCAGTACATACAGAAAGTGTGCTCCCCCCATGTGAATGCCTGGGGAATCCAGAATGAATAGCAAAATCCATGGGCAGGGGGCAATGACCATGGTGCTAAATTAGCCGCCGTAGTTACAACCACCCTTGCAAACCAAGAAGAAGAGGAGGAGGAGTTTGGATTTGATATCCCGCTTTATCACTACCCAAAGGAGTCTCAAAGCAGCTAACATTCTCCTTACCCCTCCTCCCCCACAACAAACTACCACTCTTAACCACTACACCACACTGGCTCTCCACCCAAGCACCCACTTCATTTCATTTATTTTTTTTACAACTTTATAACCCACCCTTTTAGAAAGTTATTTGACTGGTTGGGGACAGCTTATCTGAAAGTGCCCCAGATCTTGAGAATCTTCCTTATTCTTGGCAACTGTCCCTCCCTTTCTCCTTCACAAAGGTCACCTCCCCGTTGCTGTACGGTGAATTTGAACCCATGCAAGGAGCAGCTTTTGCTCATTCCACCTTCTAAATTCTTTCAGAAGAAACGAAGCACAGAGACTTCCATGGTCTCTCTCAAGGTTCTCCTTCCACACACGTGTTCCACCTCCCCCCTTAGCAAATTGCAGCAAATTGGGGGGGTAGGAATAAGATGGCTTAACATAAAGAATGGTCCTACTAGATCAGGCCAGTGACTCATCTAGTACAGCTTCCCATTCTCATAGCGACCAACCAGATGTTCATGGGAGGCCTGCAAGCAGGACCTGAGAACAATTGCAATCTCTCCTCCTGCAGTTTCCAGCTACTACTATTCAGAAGCATCCTATCTCTGAACAAGGAGGCAGCTGTATAGCCACCATGGCTAGTTGTGAAGGACAGAATTATCCTCCACGAATTTCTCTTTCAAAGCCATCCATGTTGGTGGCCGCCGCTGCCTCTCGTCGGAGCAAATTCTTGAGCAAGTTAGTTTTTGCTTTGGTAATACCTTTAAAATGGAGTCAGCAATTCTGTAAAGAAAAAAGTGCATATTGACAGAAAATGCAGAGAGATTCATTTTCGGGGACAAAATGGACTGGAACCAGAGTGCTGCAGGTACAGACACACTCAATCCAACTCCTAATGCAAACTGCAAGAGCAATCAGTGGAGTGGATCAGGACTACACTCCAGAATGCAGAGAACACAGAATCCCAATAAACAGTAGTAGCAACTAACAACTACGGCAGGCAGGAATCCCTGCACCCACCCACACCTGATGTCTATTCTTTCTTGTTGAATAAAATAGTTCACTTTCCAACTCAGGCATTTATTGAGGCATAGCTTTTTGCAGCATCTATGCAAATAATTGGTGCCGAAATGCCAGCCCATATCCTCACCCCCATTTAAGGTGGATTTACCCTTTCTAGGGAAATTCAATTATTATTACTACTATTATTTTTAAAAAACACCTGTTGTCAAATTCAATTCCATTGCGATAACCCATTTACATCATGGAGCCCCCATGTGGAAACACCCTGACCAGTCTTATGAGGAGACAACTCTTGGCAGCCTTATTTTCTCTCTCCGCTGCTAGCCTTTTAAGCTTTTCGACCTGGAGCCCAACCAAGTGGGATCCCCTTTAACCAGATCCTCCCTCGACGGCAGTCAACAGTTCCTGGTCCTGTTGCCTTGCCACCGTCTCCTCGCGAGTAGGAGGAAGAGCCCCTCTCTCTCATAAACCCAGGAAAGCTGATCCGGGTCACTTTGTCGCCCAGGAGCCAGAGGAAGAGAAATCCCAATATTTTGATCCCCAACCCTCCGACGGAGATCAACCGCGGATCCCTTCCCGTCCAAAACTGGGGGCGCCCCCGAATCCCTCCTTGACCTAACCCACGGGGAGGACGGCTAGGGTAGGGGGGGCCGTCGGACTTACATGCTGCCCAGCATCGGCGAGGGCGGGTAACAGCCGTAGGTTTCCCGGTGGGTTTTCACCGCCTGCTGCTGTTGCTGGAGGGGCTCCAGCCCCCCATTGACTCCCCTCCAACCCCGGCTGGAGCGCTGCTGCTCCGCTTCGGGCGGCCCCTCGTCCTCTCCGTCGTCGCCTCCTTGCTGCTGCTGCTGCTGCTGCTGCTGGAGGGGGAAGGTCACTCGGCTGCCCTGCTCCTTGGTCCTCTTGCCCTTGCTGGACATGCTGGCGTGGACCCGCGGCCGCCGCGATGCTGCTCTGCAGGCGCCGTTGCCGCCCGCCCGGCCGCCCTTTCGGGAGCTACTTACTGGCTGGTGCCGGGCAAAGGAAGAGGGCGGGCGGCAGGCAAGCGCTGGCCAGCCAGGGAACACCCGCGCAGCTCGAAGGGGCGGCGGAGCTCTTCGCCAATCAAGGCGAGAGGCTCCCTCCCGCCTTCCCTCGCCAGGCGGCTGCCCTGGATGCTGCTGCTGCTGCTGCTGCTGCTGCTGCTGCTAGTCGAAGAGGCAAGCATCTGAGCGTGGACCGAGGGAAGGGAAGGCACTCCAAGCGGCGGAAGCCGACCGGCCGCTCTGCCTCCTCTCTCCTTTTCATTATCTCGTGCTAGGACAGGCTCATTACTCAGGCAGGCAGACAAGGAGGGAGGGAGGGAGGGAGGGAGGGAGGGAGGTAAGTCAGCAAGCATTTGAGAGCATCAGTCCTCTAGCAAGCAGAGCAGTGGGAGGAGGGAAGGGGGAAAGGAGGAGAAGTGTAGCCACTTTGTTGACAGGCCAAAAAGGAGGAGGGGGAGCACATTTCTCGTCCCCAGTTGATGCTGGGGCGTTTGAGATCCATAGGGCGCTGCTCTAAGAGATGCAACTGCAGGTGCATCTCGGCTGCTCTAGGCTAAGTGCTCTCCTCCAAGTGGAGCAAAACTCACTCCGAGGCTTTAATGAGTGTTAATGG
Source organism: Podarcis cretensis (assembly GCF_951804945.1). Taxonomy (NCBI): domain Eukaryota; kingdom Metazoa; phylum Chordata; class Lepidosauria; order Squamata; family Lacertidae; genus Podarcis; species Podarcis cretensis. Next base: position 30,211,220 of record NC_137178.1, read on the forward strand.
GAACAGATCACCCGCGTGCTTATCGAGGATGCCAACTTCCAGTGCGAAATAAGTACGCCGTCATCTGCTGCCAACAGCAAGGTCCTTCTGCATTCTGCTCGGGACGGAAGAATAAGCGGGCAGAAATCTGACCTCAGAAATGGCAGTATTAAAAAATATAAAAGTAAAGTGGGATATCATTTTAGTCTCCCCATAGCAGTGCGCTACTGTTGATCATAGATGACCATTCTTAACAAAGGAACTTCAAAGGGAAACGCCAGCATGAAACTGGAACTCAAGAAGTCCCAGTGCTTTTTTTTCTTTCTAAAAAAAAATATTTCTGGGTACTCTCGTTTTGACTCAAGAAAATCACCAGCCAGTTCAAATCGAAGAAAATAAGTACAGTAAATGGATAAAGGTGCAAAGATTCACATTTAGGGGCATGTGTAGCCCTGCATCCCCCCAGGGAAAAAAGCACTGAGAAGTTCGTTTCCATCATTTTAGGCCAGAATAGCAATAATGGTGTTATGTTTTGTTTTTTATTCCACATCATGTGTGAATTTGCTTACCAATGCTGGGATGTCAATATACCTTAGTGAATATCCATTGTAATTATTGTACATACATTTTAGCTTTAATGTTATAGTAGTCACAGTGTGTACTTTTTGCATTGCATTTCCCTTCTAAGTTATTGCTTACAGTTCCTCCCTTCCGCAACTCTCTTAGATATGGATATATCTATCTCAAACCTTTATTGGCATACATACAAGATTCCAGTAGGGTTCGGTACAATACAACCACTCATCAAAAGCCTGCATCTAACACTTAAGTTAATGTTGTATAACACTCACGAACCCTCATTGCGTGTTGCAGAAACCCGGCTGCTATCTCCATCTTATCCCCATGACCAATTTAGGGTAACATTTCATACATCTGAGTGAAGTGCACTCTAATATACAAAATCTTATGCCATAATCTGTGTTAGTCTTTAAGGGGCCATATCCCTGTTGTTTCTACTGTTTACACAGTGTGTAGAAGGCAATAATAATAATGGCTTTTGTGCGTAATGGCTAATTTAAGCGTGATTCACAAGAAAGAACGTTGAGTTTCTCTCAGGCTTGTTGTTAAAAGGATCTCCAAGCCTGTATTTTAAGCGGGTGCTCATGAGAACATTAGAAACATAAGATAGAAAGTGGGAAAATGTGGTTCTAACCAGAGAGAAAGAGAGTATGAGTGTGCCAGTGTTGTGCAATGGTTCGAGGATCAGACAAGGACCTGGGAGACTAAGGGCCAGCTCTGCTCTTGTCCATGAAGCTCATTGGGTGACTTAGGGCCAGTCACTGCATCCCAGCCCAGGCTTCCTTAACCTCAGCCCTCCAGATGTTTAGAGACTACAATTCCCATCATCCATGACCACTGGTCCTACTAACTAGGGATCATGGGAGTTGTAGGCCAAAAATATCTGGAGGGCTGAGATTGAGGAAGCCTGTCCCAGCCCAACCTACCTCACAGGGTGGTTGTGGGGATTGACTGAGGGAGAGGGAGCAGCATGTATGCCACCTTGAGTTCCTTGGAGAAAAAGTGGGTATATAGGGGTGTATATGTATAATTATGTATATGGATTTCACAAAATTATTCAAAACAGAATCTTCAAAGTTTCCACTCATGGAATAGTCCAAATCCCTTCATTGCCCCACTTTGTGGAGCAGCAGCACCACCACTGCATCCACAACTTGGCTGCTCATGGTGACAGTGGCAGGATGGGGCAGTGGGCGGAGGACTATTGGGTCTAATCTCTATGGCAGCTCCAGGTTGGCACAGTGATTGGGTCCAAATTAGGCCCAATGCTGAAGTGTGATGGCAATGAGAACAGCTAGGGAGCTTGTGGATCCTCAGACAGCTCACCCCACCCTCTGGTGGGCCTCTGGTGGTGAAGAACCCACCAGCCTGCTACCTACCCAGAAAGACATTTCCACTGAATTTCTCTCTCTCTCCCTCACACACACACCAGCTTGTCACAGGGGGTGTTTGGACAGCTCTGTATTTTATTACTTAATGTTATAATAAGTAATACAGTATTGGGTTTCCCTGCATATTTACTTGTCTTTGACAAAATTACAACTAAAGACTACATTTATAGACTATGGAAAATTAAAGGGGTAAAGCTGAAAACAATGATAATACCATAGTCATCTTCCTCCTGTTTGAAAAGCTCACTGTGCTGTATTGTACAAGATTATGAGCAAAAAATTCTTGCAATTGTAAGAAGAACTGAATGTTTTCATCTGCCATTGTTACCAGTGCTTAATTCAATGCTCACTGCTACAGTCCTTCTGAAGGCAGTGGAGGGCTGACTAAAGACAAATCTCTTGCTGAATCCCCACAACTGATTTTAAAAAGATGTATATTGTATTTACACCTTGTTATAGTTGATCACAGAACCCATAACAAATGCATACACAGCCTTCTGGTTCATTCCTTCATGTAGTTAGCCCCCAAAGTTCACATTACTGTACTATACTGTATGGCTTTCCTTGATACAGTGGTTCCTAGTCTCTTTTTCCAAGCAAATCACAGCCTTATGGTCATGCTTGGGAATCCAAAGGGTCCACTTCCTGAGATGGAAGAGCACACAATCTCCAACAACTGACAGAGAGAACAATTATATGTGCTTGTTTTTCAATAATTATTCATAATATGAGAGTGAGTAAGCAAATGAATTGCTTACTTCCATGGGATCTGATGACCTGATACATCATTAAACAACAGACTGAAGTTCTGGCTCCAAAACACATATTCTCGTATATCTGGCTGTTAATACTTGCAGAAATGTTCAGAATGTCAGCATACTAGCAAGGTGGTAAAAGGGGAAAGGTGATAGTTCAGTAGCAGTGAAAATATTTTCCATGCAAAAAGCCCCAGGTTTTACTCCCTGGAATCTGCAGGTAGCTCTGGAAGACACCCCTGTATGAAACCCTGGAGAGCCACTGTCAGTCAGGGTAGACCAGTGTTGAGTGAAGCTCCATCCTGTGGGCATAATGAGGTCAAATGGACATCGTCCATGACATCTGTCATAAACTGGCAGGGCAGTGGTGAGGGGTGTAGCTAGGACTGGGACACACCTATGCAAGCTGGGGATGGGGATGGAGAGATTGGTGTAGGAAGCACTTACAGTAACAGAGGATGATGAGAAGATGGGGTCAGTACACAGAACTAGAGCTGCAGGACCCATCTCCAGAGCCAGAGGAGTCCCTGTCTCCATGGACATGGCAGGCTCTGAGGCATAGGGAGCAGCAGGAGGGGTGCTCCAGGAGGCTGAGGCAGGTAAGGGCCCACAGCCCAACTCCCTAGCTTGCTAGATATGGCTCGCTAGTGCTAGGAGGAGGTATTTGATGTCTCAGCTGAAGCAGGCTTAGAACAGGTGGGGGTCATATGCCTTGTCAAGCCCAGATGCTGCAATCAGCATGCAAAGGACAAAAGGGAAGCAGAGGTTGGGGCTGTGTTTACTTGATGAGCCTTGACTTGGTCTTTCCTTGGGCTTCCAATCCCTTGCATTAGCACAGAACATTTGAACTGCAGTCCAGGACATATCTGAAATGGGGGAATAGCATTCTAAAGCCAGAATAAATTTGTCCTGCAGCAAAAGGATGGGAAAAAACCAAGGAACAGGAAAAAAAATATCCCAGATCATCGGGCAAATCATCCTCAATGTGCTTTTAAGAAGTGTGTGATTAGTAGTACCTTAGAATATACCAGCAGTGCAGACTAGATCCACAAATCTAGAACGGGATGCTAAAGATGATAAAATAATTATTAGTCCTCTCCACACTCCACTTTGCTTATACATTAATTTTACTTTTTCTATGTTCTACTTCCCTGTTTCAAATACCAGAGGAGAAAAATCTGAACTTATCCTTCAAAACAACTGCTTAAAACTACAATAGTATATGCACTTACTTGGAACTAAATCCTACTAGAGTTAGTGAAACTTACTTCTGAGTGAGTATGAGTTGGATTTTACAGAGTACTTCCAACTTTCAGTGCTCCCCCAAACCCACAAAATTGGTTCACTGCATAACTCTAACTCTTGGCACCAAGTCAGCTCCGGAAATATCCAGCATTTTGTAGCCAGTGTTTACAGAACATTTTTTACAAGCAATATCCTGGATGAGTTTGAAGATGTGTTTCCAATCTGCACAATGTGAAATGTGCTAAGAAAAAGTACAATAGGGTGGATGAACAGACAGCTCAAGGGATTAGTGCTGGGATACGGGGAGCATGAATTTTTCTTCTTTATACCTCCCGTATCCCCACTGTGATATCTGAGTGACCATCAGGTCAACCATGGGCTAGGCCAGTTATTGTTTTTCTACTGGCTTTTTAAGGACTTCAGAGAAATTATTCTACCATGGTGGCTATGCAGTGTCACAATGACAGGTACCCACTTTGTTGTAGCCAACTTTTCCTGAAACTGCTAAGTACTGTATGCTATGAAAACAATACCTCAGGAATACTTGGGTTCTGCATATTCCATCCTGTACTATCAAGATGGCACTTTCCATAAATATTATAAAGTAAAGATAATATACAAAAAACAGTCTATGGGTTTTCTTTTCAGCTGAGCAATATCTTGTTCACCTGATCATTGCTTAGATAAGAAAGACAGATGTTGCTGTACAGAATTCCCTGAGTAATAACAAATGAGATAGTTGGCATAAATAATGGGGCCTGATAGACTTAATTGCCAAAGCTGCTGTTAGAGTAATCTTTCAACAGGCATACTTATTTTGGGTAGGTTTTAAGCCATGAGTAATTTATGTCTCAGCAGGAACAGCAGTTTTAAAAGAATCTCTCTTTCTTATCAGCAAAGCAGCTGTATCAGAGACAAGTATAGTTTGGTAAAACTGGATTAACAAAAAAGAGGTAGTTTATAGAAAACCACCACTTCTGGTGGAATTGTTCTCCCCCTTAAACTAAGAGAAGTATAGTCAGTCACACTGACATTTCCTACTGAGGCAACTTATCTGACAAATGACAACCCTGAAATGGAGTGAGGCTGCTAAAGATAAAGCAATAGCAACTTTGCTGGAATTCTGGTCAAAAACAAGGATGTCAGTTTTTTCTAACTATTTCCTTTTTCAGTTTCTATAAGCAATTCAGTAATTGAAAGAGCTATATACCATTTCAGCTGAAATATGAATTTCATGTTGCCTATGGCATGAGGCATTCAGGTAGGGCTGGTCCAAGGTATTTTGTTACTTGAGGCGAACGAGAAGCTGCACCTCTCCCCATTCAGTTCACAGAAGCTGACTAGATTGGTGGTTGAATCGGGTCATACCTGCACCATAAGTTTTAAATCACTATGATAATACCACTTTAACCATCATGTCTTTCGCCAAAGAATCATGGGAACTGTAATTTGTTAAGGGTGCTGAGAGTTGTTTGGAGACCCATATTACCTTCATAGTGATAATCTGAGTATCTTAACAACCAAAACTTTTTCCTAGGGAATTCTTGGAATTGTAGCTATTTGAGGGAAATGTGGGTCTTCTAATATCTCTCAAAGTGTTTAAAAAACTACAGATCCCAATATTCTTTGGGGGGAAGCCATGACTATTAAGGTGATATAACAGTGCTTTAATTGTATGGTGGCACTATGTCAACAGTTGCAATGGGATAGTGTCTTACAACGTATCTGAGGACAGCAGGTTAATTTAAGGGGCATATGAGAGGCCTGCAACACACTTAGTTTTGATACGTAACAGTAGGAAATGGTTAGAGGTTGCTTAGAAGGAGCAACAGCTTCCGCTGCCCCCCACCAAGCATTTGCGGTAATTGCCTCACTCTGCCTAATGATAGGGCTGACTGTTCACTCAGCCATTCTGGAAACCAGAGACCCTTAAGTTACAAATTAAATTCAAAGTCATGATGAATAAATAAGGAATGTTGCAAAGCATATAAAGCTTTAGTTAATTAGTAATGATTTTCCTCCACAGCAAACAACTCAGCCCAAATAAATTTGCAGAAGGTTTAATCACACTGTAATTGGGAAGTCAGACATTGAGTTAGAGAGAGATGCACAACGGAATGGATACAGTGGTGACAATAAATTAATAACAGTAATTAAAGACTGCTTATTATGCAAGGAAAATCAAAGCACAGTGTTCTCTCTTCATAATGATCACTATTTTGTTTTAGCTATGTGCAAATTGCTATCATTATATATTTTAACTTAGGCATGCACATTGCCTGCAATACAGTGAGTGTTTTAAGAAACTGGGCATTAGCCAGTGAAAATTAAGATGATTTTTTTTTTTTTAAATTTATTAAAATTTTCCAGAATAAAAAGGAAAGATAGAAAGAAAGGACAAATATAGTTTACACTTAATTTCAATAACATCTTTCCCGGACTTCCCCCTCCCCTCCCCCTCTTGTATTCCATTCCCTTAAATTGATTCCACAAATTCTTACCCCAAATTTTAAAACCTTATTATAATTTTAACTAACCCATTTATTCCAAATTAATTTATCTTATTTATCTTAATTAACCATTTCTCCTTATATTTTATATAATTCCCTAAGATCGACCCCATTTCCCTTCCACGAATTCCCCTATTTTCAAACAACAGACAAGAAAAAAAAAAGAAAAGAAAAGAAAGAAAAAATATGTAATTTTACAGCCTTTGGGTTCCAAATCTCTCCCCCCCCCCATTCCCCGGTTCCGATCCCCAAAATTCATCCATTGTCTACTGCCAGCCTGGTGCATCCACGTCTATATCTCAGCTCCACTTTGCCGTCTTTTGATAGCTTTTAATTTCAAAAAGTCCAATCTCGGAGAAACTCTCAAAAAAGATCATTCTTCTTCCATCCAGACCTCTGTGTTTAAGAGTCTAACTCAAATTCTGTTTCTTGATCCTTTTAAAGTCTGGATGTTCCAAATGCTCCAACTTCGAATTTAGTCCAGCTCTTTGCTTTTTCCTGTTCTGCCGCAGAAACCTTCTTATTCAGAAACTTCTTGTTCTCCACAGAGGCTTTTGTTATTCAGGAACATAAACTTGCGTCCAATCCCTTCCTTTCTTCAACAGATAAATCCATTGTCTCCTTTAGTATAGAAACCTCTGTAGACAAAATAATGCTTCGTTTTTGCAGCTTTCCCAAGAGATAACAAGTCCTGCTCAAATCCATAGTATTTTTCCACTTGCTGTTACTGTTGCAATGTCCCGGTCTCCCTCTAGAGGGAATATGGTAACTTAATTTCTTTCCAGATCAGACTCAAAAGTCAAATAACTTGTAGCCTTTATTTCCAGTAATTTATGTCCAAATTGTAACAAATCTAACCAGCAAAGCCATCGTAACAAAGTTCTCTTTTATTTTCCTGCTTTGACAGCTACTTTGACAGCTGTCAAAGTTTCTGTGTCTCTTCGCCAGTCTCTCATAGCGGATCGTTCCCGGTTCCCGGGGGGGTTGCACTTTAGTTCCCGCAAACCAATCTTCTCCTCCAGCACAATTATTATAATTTCCCTTCGTGAAGTTAATTTTTTTTTTCAAATAAGCAAGTTCATCTCTTGATCTTAGTTGTCAAATCCTTGCGTTAAGCCATCTACAACGGGGGGGGGCAGACTTCCTTTTTGCACACACACACCCCCCCCCCCGGCTCGCTCCAAATTCGTAGATCAAATTTCCCTTTTAGGTCCAATAAATTTACTCACAGGTTGTTCTTTTTAGTCCAAATCCGAAATTTCCAAAGAAGAAGTCGTTGCTCTCCGCCGAATGGCATGCGGCTTCGCTAGGCAGGGGAAGCAGTGGACTCATAGCACCACACCCCCCCCCGTCACCCGCTCCGCAGCCTTTAAAAAGGCTCCTTCGCGGGTCGGGGGGGCGCAAACGGTGCCCGCCGAGTCACCAAGTCCATGGGCATCTCCGCCGATGGTTTTTGAGGGTCCCCGCGTCGCCGGTGCAGCAGGACCCAACCCCTACCCAGCAGACTCCCTCCGGAGCTCGGAGGGAGTCCGCCATTCGGCAATGGCGCCGACCCGGAAGTCCGAAAATTAAGATGAATAATACACATCATACATTGTGACATATTGTCACAAATAGCCACAAATTATAGGAGTGAATTTGATAAATATAGTGGGAGTGGCGGGGAGAGAGAGCACAATCTCCTACTGATTTTCTAACACAGGTTAAAAATTAAAATGGGGATTGTTTTAATCTACTTTGTGAAATAAAGGTAATTTCCTGGTTGGTACCTCAGTAAATGAGCTGCTTGCAAATTGGCCACTACAGGTTTTCCCAAAAGAAGTAGCTCTACTCAAATCAAATTAGACACAGTTAATCATTTAGAAGACTCTGACCATCCTAAATGTTTGAATGATAATTAGGAGTTAGAGTCTGTGGTAAAGACTTTAACATACATTGATTCAGTTTCATTTCTTACCTATTTCAAGGGCCCATATAAGTTATAAATATACACATCAAACCTAATCTGACAAGAGTTCATAAAACTATCATCTCCTCCCAAAATAATCCACCTAGAAATGATAATGGTGCATTGCTTTGGATTATGTGGATTATTCATAATGGGGATAATTCATCCTTTTATTTGTTTCATGGCAAAAATAGTGCTTTAGCAAGGGCAATATGCTGTACTATTCTCTACCCATTCTCTGCCATTGTTTTCCCAATATAGTTTGTAGTCTTTTCATCCATTTACTTTGTACTGTGTCTCCTTCTTGGGTGATCCAAACCGATAAGGGATCCCACAGTGAACCGAATGGTGTCACAACCAATATGTAGGGCTATGTGCTGACATCACTGACGGCAAACAAAGCATCCTTCAGGAAACATTGCCTTAATTCTCAATGGCCAATCACCTTTGCATTCTTTCGATGCAGCGCCCTGAAAAATGGCTCAGAGGAGCATGCTTTGTAATGCTGCCAGAAATGCATGCCAAAAAAATGGCCCCCTTTTGACTCAACTCTAATATTGGCTACAGTGCATTCTCTCAGTAGCTGATGCAAACAGAAAAGTCTGGCATTACTGAAAGGTTCACAATCACATGTTATGTGAGGGGAAAATCCTGGCTGCACTCAGAAGCTTTCAGAGATTAAGCATGGAGTTAATATCATTCACGAGTAATTTATCACCTATACAATGGAATATTTCTTATGAAATGTCCAACCGCAGAACCATTATCTTCACAAATTAAGTCATTGGCCATCGGACTGGAGAATTCTTTTTTCTTTTCTTCTTAGAGTCATACTTTACACGAGCCATCAAATAAGCCTTTCAGAAATCTATTTTCAGTCTCCTGTGGTACTAATTCCTATGTAGCAAACCTTTTTGTGTGAGGGAAGGTGCTGTGTCATCTGTTCTGATGCACAGAAATGGAAAGGATTAATTGCAAATGACACTGTCTCTGGGGAGCTCTTGTCGGATAAGTGTGCTCTCTCTGTCATGATTTTGGCTTCTCTTTTCTCTGTCTTTCCCCAATCTCAAGTGTAATTACAATACTTGCAGGAGATTAAAAAAAAACACCCACAGAGATTCACTTTTTATTACAAAGAAGGCTCCATGAAAATGGTGTGCTAAATGCACATATTGTCAGGAAATAAAAAACCAGGCCCTAGAATCTAAGAGCTCGTATACATTAATATTTAAACTCCTGTGAAATACAGCCAGAATTAGAGTTTTTCCTCACTGTGTGTACTCAGCCAGACACCTTTGCAAATACATTTCGGCTAATTACCCTGATTTATTCTTCATGACGTTGCTTGAGAAGCTCGCTTGGAAGACAAGTGTATAAAATGGCAGTTCATATTTTCCTGCTTAATTACTGGGGGTGAGAGCTGTCCAGAAAACAAGGTGGAAATGACACAAATGTGAGAATTTGACAAGAGTCAAGAGTGAGCTGAGCTCCTGTGTTGCTTAAACTCAAGAACAAGCCTTCGTTGAAAGCTTTGATGGGGTGTCCAGCCTTTACTATAAACCTATCCTATCCTGTGTTTAAGAGGAACTTGCAGATCCAGTGGGTAATCTTGCAGCTGGAACACCCCTGACCATTGGCTACAGATATTTATGGTCATGGTAGCACACAGTTTGACATTACCCTGGCTCAAAACCATCTGTGGGCTCAAATATTGACATTAACAAAGATAGGTGCACAATTAAGAGCCTGAACTGTGAAGGCCATGGAGGCAGTTCTATAAAAACTTTTAAAAGATGGGCTTATTTATATAATTTTTACCCAACTCTTCAGCCAAGAAAAGGCACTCAGAGCAGCTCCCAGTTCATTAAAAAAAGAGTCAGGCTTACAACTTAAAAATGCATGTCACAAAAGCAACATGGGTTGTTAGGTAGTTGCAGGGGGGAAATGAACAAACAGGTGTAGGTTATTAATGAACTTGCCACATGACCTATTCTGTTATATGTTTAAGAGGATTCTGTGGATCTGCTTGGACCACATGCAGTTCCTTTTTTGGGGATCATCTTTGACCATTGACTACAGATCTCTAAAGTACCACACAGGTTGACATTGCCTAAGCCCTTGATGACTCTTCTTGTAAATGTTAATCAGTCATGAAATGAGTTATCCTATTAGCTATGGTTTTCCCAGTAGTGATATATGGAAGTGAGAGCTGGACCATAAAGAAGGCTGATCGCTGAAGAATTGATGCTTTTGAATTATGGTGCTGGAGAAGACTCTTGAGAGTCCCATGGACTGCAAGAAGATCAAACCTATCCATTCTTCAGGAAATCAGCCCTGAGTGCTCACTGGAAGGACAGATCCTGAAGCTGAGACTCCAATACTTTGGCCATCTCATGGGAAGAGAAGACTCCCTGGAAAAGACCCTGATGTTGGGAAAGATTGAGGGCACAAGGAGAAGGGGGTGACAGAGGATGAGAGGGTTGGATAGTGTTCTCGAAGCTACCAACATGAGTTTGACCAAGCTGCAGGAGGCAGTGGAAGACAGGAGTGCCTGGCGTGCTCTGGTCCATGGGGTCACGAAGAGTCGGACACGACTAAACGACTAAACAGCAACAACATTCGCATAGAACCAGTGCTCTGTAGTACTAGTTTCCTTCCTTTTATATACCAGTACTCATATATACCAAAAACTCATACAAGAGTACAACATGGACTCTTATTTATATATTTATTTATTCATTCATTCATTCATTCCTATAAAACATCCTGTTGATGCCATGGTCAATGGTTTCAAAAGCCGCTAAGAGATCACGTAAGAAACTGGGTCACAGCCCCACCCTGCCTTTCTTTTGATAAAGTTCATCCATGGGGGTGACTGACGCCAATTCAGTTTCCTAGCCGAGCCTAAACCCAGACTGAAATGGGTCAAGGTATTCTTACCAGTAGCAAAAGAGAGTCCAATATGGCAATAAGTAATACATATTAGGGTTTCGAAAGAAAACTCCTACTTCACACAAGAAGATTTCATTAAAGCCTGCTAAAACCTGGAAGGGCTAATTTATAAACATCACCCGTCCCTTTCAGCCCTCAGATAAGCTGTACTTTTGCTATTCACTGTAATTCTTAAACTAATGTTATTCTGGAGCTACTGCTGTTTGAATTGCAGGGTGAATCACCAACATGTCACTTTAAAGGACCACAACATTTGCCTGCTCAGGCTGACACCAAGATAACCTGTAATTTGCTACGGCAACCTGTACTAAAGAGAGCAGGGAAACTCCACATCCATCTCCTGTAATTTGCTATGGCAACCCACAGTAAAAGGGGGGGGGGAGAGACTCCATTCATTTGTTTGTTTTAAACTCTATTAAGCATGTTTGGAAATATTCCAGATTTTCTCTTGCTGGTTTTGGTTTAGCCCCGGTTATGCCATGCTTCATCATGCAAGTGATCCAGTGCAACATCCTCTACTCTAGCGGTTACAGCCTGCTTAAAGAGCTATAAAGATAACAGTCAGGGTTAGAACCTGCATATTTTGGTGCAACACAGCATATTCCGGTGTTAACCCATAGAAGCCTGGAAGTCCCCTGCTCCTCTTTATATGCCAGGCAATGTGTAATTAAAAAAGAGAAAGAGGGTGATTTGCAATCAAATGTTGACCTGTCAAGTGTTCCCTTTGCACCCACTTCCAGGATATTCTATTCTACTTCCATTCCTCCTTGCTTGCCAGTTTCCTATCCCTAACCCCTGCCTCCTGCAGCCTGCCAGCATTCTATGGCCACTGTTTTTGTCCTCCTCCCTTAAGGTTCCCCCCAAAAACTTGTTTTAATGTACTTTTGCAAACCTTCTCCCAAGCTGGCTGGTACAGGTACCCGCCCCCTTGTATGTGGATTGGACCATTATGGCTACACTAGGACAGGCACTCAGATTTTAGAGTGTTATTGGTATATAAATAAGATTCAACAGTTGCACTTATCCATTTACGAATACCCTTTTGTTTGTTTCTAAAAATCCCTGGGCAGCACAGGGCACTGCCTGCTAGTGGATATGTAAATAAGATTGCATGGGAGCAGAAATTGCTGGTGTTGGCTTATTTGTCCCATGTCCAGAATGGAAATCAGTTCAACGATGCCATCAGTATTTGCTGTTGCTTTCAGTCTGCAAGTTATATGTAACGATATGTATCCGGAGACATGATTTTCCTCTAATTTGCACTGTGTTTCCTTTGCATTGAAATGAATGGTATAGAATAGTGTAATGATAATGTATTAGAGGGCATAATTAATAACATAGAATGTTGACATAGCAGACAGAAACAGCACTGCTTGCAGCAAATACAACGTGGAAGAGAAATTAAAGTCTTCTTACATACCCCATCACACAGTAAGTTTCCCTGTCCAGTTCCACTTCATAATTCCTTCCTCCTTGCATAAATGGCTACAAGCTTAATCCATGTGTTGTAATTTGGAGCATCTTTGACTCGTGCCATAGCTATGTAGGTTGAAATCTTCTTTTCATCCCAGTTTGAGCAACATCAAACTTCATTCAGTGCAACTATCTTTATGATTTGTCTGGATAAGACAGGTGAGAATACTTCAAAATCCCCCATCTCTGATGCAATAATTATTTTCCTCCCTTCCCGATTCTGCACTTGAATACTGGCTTTAGGTCCAATATGCTTTCTTGATCTACCAGCTGTTTGAAACACTCCACATTCTCCACAGAGGGATGCCTCTGAGAACTGTGACTTACCTTGTGAATCTAATATTTTACAGATTGGGTCCAGAATGAATAGCAGATTGTTTCATATTAGATGGGTATTGAATTCTGAGAAGGTAAAATCCACTGGGCATGGAAAGCTGATGGGTACGGCTCTCCGAAATCCATCAAAATAAAGAATTTTTAAAATGTAAACTTCCTGACGTTATGAACAGCTTTCAGCATGGCTTACCATGGAAAACCAGCATGCATATAAACAGTGGTGGTGGTGGTGGTGATATTGCCCCAATGTATTGTGGAAAATGTAGTTTGATTATAAATAATTTGTCAACGTAATACTCAAGTTGCATATCCAAGTATACAGTATTTATCTAGCTGGCAAGTCTCACTGAACTTGAGTCCACTGAGTTGCAGTGGTTAGAGCACTAGACCAATATTGAGAAGGCCCAGGTTCAAATCCTCCCCCAGCCATGGAACTTACTGGGGTCAGTTGTTCTTTCTCAGGGCTGTTGAGAGGATAAAGTAGGGGTGGGCACAGAGAACCATGCCTGTAAGGTAAAGGTAAAGGGACCCTTGATTGTTAGGTCCAGTCGTAACCGACTCTGGGGTTGCGGCGCTCATCTCGCTTTATTGGCTGAGGGAGCCGGTGTACAGCTTCCGGGTCATGTGGCCAGCATGACTAAGCCGCTTCTGGCGAACCAGAGCAGTGCACGGAAATGCTGTTTACCTTCCCGCTGGAGCGGTACCTATTTATCTACTTGCACTTTGACGTGCTTTCAAACTGCTAGGTTGGCAGGAAGAGGGACCGAGCAACGGGAGCTCACCCCGTCACGGGGATTTGAACCGCCGACCTTCTGATCGGCAAGTCCTAGGCTCTGTGGTTTAACCCACAGCACCACCCGTTTCCCTTAACCATGCCGGTAACCTAGAGCTATTTGGAGGAAAAGTGGGATAGAAATAAATGCAGTATGTACGTAATGCTGCAGAACTTCCTCCTGAATGTTCAAGACAAAGATCAATCGAATCAACACTTTCATCCGTTTTAAAATGCAGTTAACTTGTGAGTGGGCAGGGTGGCAGTGGACTGGATCTGCTCTTTGCATGATATTAAATTGTGACTTCTTAGCTTGTCAAGTACTGAAGGCATATCTTTTTCGGTGTCATTTTAAACACATCACCATCAGCACTGCATATGTTTTGAGTGCCTTGCGTGGGCATTGTTAGGGCACTTGACAGCTTCCCTTGCTCGCCACACAGTAAGGCACTTCCAGAGGGAGCGTGTTAACAGCACGACATGAAGAGCTAAGCCTGGGGGCAAAACCCCTCTACACCCTCATACACCTGATAAGAATATGACAGTCTAAATGTTTCAGTTCCCCAGTAAGCAAAACAGCACAGTGCCATTGCAAATTAGCCACAGTTGGAAGATAAATTCCAGTATCAGGCACAAATACACCGGCTAGCAGCTATGTGCTGTGAGGGAATACATACAGTGGTTCCTCAGGTTACATATGCTTCAGGTTACATACACTTTAGGTTACAGACTTCGCTAACCCAGAAATAGTGCTTCAGGTTAAGAACTTTGCTTCAGGATGAGAACAGAAATCATGCTCCAGCGGCGCAGCAGCAGCAGGAGGCCCCATTAGCTAAAGTGGTGCTTCAGGTTAAGAACAGTTTTAGGTTAAGTACGGACCTCTGGAACGAATTAAGTACTTAACCTGAGGTACCACTGTAGTTAAATAGGGACAGTTTGAAATCCCTGTGATTCTATGAGTCCTAGGGGAAGGGCTGTAGCTCAGTGATAGAGCATCTATATTGCACAGAAAGGTGTCAGATTCAGTCCCCAGCCTCTCCAGAGAAACTCCTGGAGAGCCACTGCCAGTCAGTGCAGACAGTATTGAGCTAGGTAGACCCATGGTCTGACTTGGAGCAAGGCAGAGATTCCTATGTTCCTACGAACTGCTAAACAGACTTGTGAACTATTTCTAAACTCAGAGGTGTGGGAGCAGTTTCTGAGCTTTAGATTTTAATCCTGCTGTGCAGCCTTATACAGTGCAATGCTACAGGTGTCTACTAAGAAGTACCGGTAAGTCCCGTTGAACTCAATAGGGTTTCTCAACTGGAGCATTGAACGAGAGCACTTCTCACGGCAATGTTTTCCTGCAGATCCCATTTGTCTATCTAATCATATTAGTAGGTCATTAGCTGTGGCTGGAAAACCAAAAACTGCATGTTTTTCTAAGATAAGCCACTCTTGCAAACCCTGCTACATGTAATATTCTGCGCAACATCCTCTAGAAAGCAGATGTAATGCTTTGACAATGAGATACTCTACAAATAACTTATAGTGCTTAGTATCTGCAGGATTCAGATTCTCCTTTTTAAGTAGGAATAGTTGCCATTGTTTTAGTTCTTTTATTGATGCTATGAACACATTTTCCTGGAGAGATGTATTGTCCAATCAGCATTTTAATACTGTTATTATAGCTCAGATCCATTTTTAAAATGTGCTCATTGGTGCAAATGTGTGCACAGATGAATGGTCTTACGTTTCTGCCTACAATTCCTAAAACAATACTTCCACCAAAGTCGCCTGAGCCTTAAGCTTTTATGACTACTATCTATTTTTTGAAGTTTCTACTCTTTAAGATTCCACAAAATGCTTAGCTTCCCCCCTCTTAAAACGGATTATTTAAAATGTATTAAAATTTTCTTCACTGTGTTTTTAGTAGAATATGAAAAATAGATGTTTCATATATCATAAAACTCATTCTAAAAGGTTTATTTGCAATTAAATGCATTTTTTAAAAATGGCTTTCCAAAGCCGCCTTAGAATTTTCAGATGAGCACTGTATTGTAAAATAGGGCAAGACCAAAAGGTATGCCACTGTGAGAGATCAGAAGGATAGAGACTGTTGGTGATAAGCCTGAAAACTATAAAGAAAAGGAAAATGGCTGTTCTCTCCGATTGGTGTGATCTGCCAAGAGCTGAATTTTCAAAGAGGGCACCAATTTATAAACTTGTCTCCTGCTGAGATCAAAAGATGACAAACAGGGCTGAATAAAATAAGAGGGGACTGATTGCAAAGCAAACCCAAAAGGTACATTATGACATTCTGGGGCTCAGGCTGTGTCCATATGGGGCTTTTATCTCACACAATGAAAACTCAGCTCCAATTTATGTGTGTGCGCACATTGGTGTAAGCATGTTCAGATGAGCTGTCTAAAGTTTCTGTCCTCAGTTCTTAAAACAGTATTTCCTGTTCACCGTAATGGGTGGTCCTTGATGGGATGGAGCCACACAGTGTGTGTCTTCCCCTCAATTTTTTACAAAACCACCTGATGTTACCTCCATTACATTATTTTTTTCAAGGTGGGCAAGAGTGCAGTTCTTTCTTTACCGATGCAAACACACCTTTTTAAAATATATATCTTTTTAAAAAACCAAGAAGTGCTTAAGAGCTAATGCTAGTAGTGTGCATTGTTGTTGGCACCCACCTGTCCCATGAGACAATGGAGTGTACCTCCAGGGGTGAAGTCAAATCACTGCATTAGCAGCAGTGAAGTGACTGCTTCACTGGGGCACAATCCTGGGCAGTGTGGATCAAGGTTCTAGGCTGCCCAGGTGACAAGACTCCCCTCTGGGCCTCACTGATGTGGTCCAAAGGAAAGCAGAGCAATATGCTTGGTACCAGCTTGGCTGCAGGAGTTTCTGGAAGGAGGCGCACAAGGCACCATCCAACTGTCTTAGGAACTCCACTCCGTATTTGTGTAGGGTTTACTCCTTAGCCTATTCATCTTCTGAAGATATCCTGCAAGGCAGCAGAGCTTTAGGATCAGAGTTTTCCTTCTCCTAGATGGGCTGCCTTTCCAGGTTGATGAGCCTCACCTGCCCCTCACTTTCCTCTACAGCATGTGCAGAAAACTCCTCCTTGACCGTTGGACCTACTCTTGGTCTCATCAGCTCAATCTACTGGTGCCTGTCTTCGCATGCAGGGAATTCACTGAGTCCCTAATTCACTGAGGATTTGAGACTCATCAGTTACCATCACCTGGTTTAGCTGGCCAGCCCATGCCATTTCCCAGGGGGTAGTCAGTGTCATATGTTGACAGCTTCTAGGAGCCACAGGTGAGAGCTGAGTGCAGGGTGGGGAGCAAAGATGGACAAACTACCCCAGAAGGAGCATGCCCTGTGGGGGCATAATATGGCAGAAACAGGGAGCCAGGGGGTGCAGCTTGTGAATTTCATTTAGGGCCCCCTACTTTCCCCTCATAATTCAAATACTGGCAATAATCCAGAAGTAATATGAATTTTTAACATCTTCAATATAAATACCTTCTCATACACTTATCATTTGAAAATACCTAATGGATAAACACTGAGTAGACTAAGCTACAGTTTAGTTTAGAATAAGATTTCATATCAGCCTCTACTGAGCTTGTTCTATAGTATTGCCTCATGCTGCTGGGTTGCATTAATCCAGAAAAAAAAAATCTCTTTAATATTAGTAGCTTTAACTGCCGAGGATGAATTCAATAACCTTTTAAGCCTGGGTATCTCATTGTTAACTTTTTTATATTCAGTAATAACTTTATTTTGTCTGCAAATAAACTAAACGGGGTGACATATTGCTTATCAACGTTTTATGAGGTAGGTGCAAGGAAGAAACTGCCTGGTTAACAATTAATTAGACCAAGATCAAGATGACCTATTTACTGAGCATTCATCGTGATTTGTTTTCACAAGGTTTGTGTACAACATCTGCTGTTAATTGAACATTCATTCTGACTTGTTTGTGTGGAGGTTTTACAACACCACACCAAATGCCTGCCATCCTAAACTTTTCAGTGCAATTTCCCATCACTTTGCTTACCGCAAAAAATCTGGGCAGGAAGATGAGTGCAAAAGCACCAAACCTATTTGAATTGGGTAGCGTAAAATTGCTTATATACGGATCCAACCAACAAAAAAGCAACAGTCTGGAAGCAGCCCACAATAAATAATCAGAACATTCAATAGTATTTTTTTGTGAAAGGACTATATATGGTGAAAGGGCTATATTTGAATCAGACTTAATAGCATGTCAGAAAAGAGTTATTGTCAAGATGACCCTACTGGAAATAACTCAAAATGGGAAAGAACAAACCCTAAAACACCATAGCATGTCTGGGACCAGACCTTTACAAAAAGCCCAGCAGTTTCTCCTTGTATTAAATTGAAAGAAAATATTACAATAATATTGGTACCTTACTATGGGTGATCTTTATGCTCAAGAACAGCTCTCCACTCCCTAATGGCAGTTCTCCTGATGCCTATGTCTGGAAATCTCCTCCTGGGGGAACTAATGTGGCAATTGCAGCAATATTTATCCCATGTGGGGAGTCTGTCTCCATTCATTTGTGCTCTGTGTAGTTTTGTTCTGATCCTGCAAGAAAGAATGAGTCATGAGCGTACCAAAAGCTACAATAGGTACCAACTGGCCGTAACAACAGATGGAGCTGAGAGTTCTCCATAGTGCAGGATGCAAGGGGAAAACACTATGGCCATGGATATTTGAGTGCTCTGAACATGCTGTGGTGAAGAGTCTCTGAGAGCTCCATTTTAAGGTATAGTTTGCTTGTCTGCAGCCCCATGCCTTGTGACGCAGCTGTGTGAAGCTTGGTTTGCCAATGGAGGCTCAAATTCAAAGTCCTGAGATTAGTACCTGTGGGAATTCTGAGAAGAGCAAGTGTTAGCAATAAGGGATGGGTGAGCAGCAGGCTGTTTATCCTGGAAATGCAATGCTTGTAAAATCATAATTGTGGGTGACTAATTTCTTTGTCTGTTCCATTTTCACACCAACACTGCTAATAAATTTTACAGATAGCGTTGGCCAAAACACTAGCATAATAGGTCCTTGAAAGATCTTCCAAGTTAATTACATCACTTGAAAAGACATTCATTGCTTGTTTCTCCAATTCTGGGCATTAACTTTGCACTAAAGAAATATTATGTACTACAAAGCTTTTTTAAAAAAAAAAGAGGGAGAGAGAAGAAAGAAATGAAACATTGCAGTCATTACTTCTGTTTCTTGGAACAATTATATTAGGAAGGAAATCTTCAGATAATACCCTAATGATGCAAATACTTCCACCCAGTTCTCAAAAGCATTAAGCATAATGACTACAATATAATGTTTCATAAGGCATTAGCTTATTTACACGTAGCACAAAGAAAAGAATGGAAAATTTGGGTAAGTGAAAACCATTTATTTTAAATTCTATAACTAAAGACAATATAGAATGTACGTGGAAGAATGGAAACAGATCTTCTGATACATTCAAAAGAAAAGAGGTTTTTTAAAAAAATACTTTTTAAAAAAGCTTCTCTAGACCAAGCCCATCATTGGGTTTTTGTGTACTTGTTCCCTGTAATGAGTAGTAGTAATAATAATAATGTATCATTTGTGTATCAAAGAATATGTAGAATTGATGGTAAGCCCACAGCATAGGCACAACTGGTAGCATAGGAAGTGCCATACCTGAAAAGAATGGGAGGACCCATGTCCCTGGCTATATGAATTGTGTGTGTGTGTGTGTGTGTGTTTTTAATTTTCACATTTAAACATTATCATCATATACACCATAACAAACAAATACAATTAAAATAAAAATAGAAAAAACATTTTCACACCTTATTAAAGCCATATTTTGGGATTACTCAGGTCTCTTGACTTCCCTCCATTCCCTCGCCTGGTTCTTTTATATTATCTTGTATTGTACATGTCTATAATTTCCTTTATCCTTAATTATTTCAAATTTTGATCATTGTCCTTAATATTACAAGTGGTTTTTTTTAAAAAAACAACAACACCTGCTACTGTATTAACTTCTTTACAATGCTTTTGTCTATATGCAATAAACATTTTCCATTCTTTTTAATATTTGTTGTCTTCTTGATTTCTTAGTCTTCCAGTTAATTTAGCCTGGCTATATGAATTGATCCTCCTGACACAACAGCTGCAAATGTTTGAATTTACCCGCAAGCCAGAGGAGCTGTCCAGCAGGGCAAAAGTCAGGTTTCGGAGATAGAAAAAGAGCTGTCTACCCAAGTAACTGGACAGCAATAGTCAGATAAGATGTGGATTGTACAACCAATCCCTCATCTCTGCAGATTATCCTGGTTGAGCATCTCACAGGTTTGGTATTGCAGAGCGCCCTCTGGGATATGTCACCTCTTCCTGCCCTTGCAGCTACTGTGACCTGAAGTGAAGGTCCCAAGGTCTCCATGGGTCTGCAGCAGCCCTGATGACTCTGTATCTTCCTCTAGGGATGTCCCTTTTGGGTCAGGTTGTGAGCAGTAAGCTATGACACTATGACAGTCAGACTTTTATTCTTGCCTCCTTTTGTAGCACTGTAAGGGCAATAGTCTGCTAACAACTTTCAGAACCCTTAACAAACTAGTTTCCAGGATTCTTTGGGGCAAGCCATGACACATTAAAGTGAGATAAGAGTACTTTAAATGTATAGTGCAGATGAGACCTAAGGCAAGAAATCAGCATAATAATAATAATAATAATAATAATAATAATAATAATAACAACAACAACTTATTATTTGTACCACGTCTATCTGGCTGGATCTCCCCAGTCACTCTGGGCGGCTTCTAACAAAGATTAAAAATACATTAAAATGTCACACATTAAAAACTTCCCTGAACAGAGCTGCCTTCAGATGTCTTCTAAATGTCAGGTAGTTGTTTATCTCTTTGTCATCTGGTGCGAGGGCGTTCCACAGGACGGGCGCCACTACCGAGAAGGCCCTCTGCCTGGTTCCCTGTAGCTTTCTTCTCGCAGCGAGGGAACCGCCAGAAGGCCCTCGGGCACTGGACCTCAGCAACTGGGCAGAATGATGGGGGTGGTGACGCTCTTTCAGGTATATTTGGCCGAGGTGGAACATCCTACTACTAGGAAGGAACTCTCTCATGCTTTGGACCTTACTTGTGCTACGCTTGCCAGAAAACCTGGCCCCTACAGGCCGACACATTCCAGACAGGAATTATAACATTAGCAGTATTCTATACTGTTATAACTACTTTGGAGGGTTATGAGCCAACAACTGCATTTCCTTCCAACCCCATCTGCACCAAAAGGAGCACTTGTACCCACTTTCCCCAAATTAATGTGCTCAAATGTGTGGCTTTTATTAATTTGCTTGCTTCCCCTTCCTCTGGTTATAAGAACACCCTAAAATGCGGACCTGGGGCCATTATCACTTTGACTCTTATTTCTACTAGCTATAGATGTTGCATTAATTCAAGCACTTAGACTTGCTGTGGGAAGAAGCATACAAGAAAATAGTGGGCTGTGCATTTTCATTAAACTATGATATGCTTGAGCATTTTCCAGGAGTTAGACTAATATGTCTAGGACATTATATAGTTAAACTCTGATAGCATTTTTTTTAAAAAACTGCTACTTTTTACATTTATAGTTGAAAATTGCCAGTGTTGTCCATTCTAAAGGCCGATGTGCTGCACTTCGTCTTCACAAAATTGGACATCTGTTAAACATGGTTAAATCTATTACACTGTCATCGTAATGTTCAAAGCCAAGGAACAGAATATTTTAGACATCCCATTAACTTAAACTGAGCATGCAAGGTATGACCTAAACTATTAATGCATTTTAGGGAAACTGCTTAGGATATGAGGCAGGTTTTTATCACAGAAACTCAGGCTTTCTTTTGAAGTGTATGGCCAAGTATTCCACCTGCTGCTCTTCAAATGCACAGAGAAATAACTCGGCAATAAAAGCACAGCTGCTTGTTTATTAAGTAGTACTCCTCTTGTATCAGTTTTTTTTAAAGCAAAACAAGAACAGTGTCTTTTATTGTATTCATAAGATGACTGACCATTACACCTTCTTCAGAACTGTTTTATTTCTGCTGCCCTGTGTCTCAGCCATGACTGGAAGCACAGTTTAAAAACAAAAATGCAACAGTTTGAGAGCCGGTGTGATGGTGAGACTATTGGAACAGGGCTTGAGAGACCAGTGTTCAAATCCGCAATTGCCCATGAAAATCACTAGGTGACCTTGGTCAGTCACTGTCTCAGCCTAATCTACCTCACTGGGTTTCTGTGGTAATAAAATGGGGGAACACGTGCGCCACCTTGAACTCCTTGGAGGAAAGGCAAGATATCAAAGTAATAATAAACAAATAATAGTTTGTAAGCCTATCTACCAAAGTAACTGATTCTTGGGCTCATACAAAGGAAGGCATGAAAGAAATGGAGGTGCCCACACCTGAAACTGAAGCCTTTGCAAAGACAATGCAAGACCAGAGCTCCCTCATAATATTCCAAGCATGTTTGTACCAAAGTACACATTGTGGTATCCTGCATGTATGTTAAGGAGTCTGTAATGGAACCATGCAGTTCCACCTCCCTCCGATAACTCACCGGGTGTAGTTTAGTCCCTCTGAATTGTCATTTGTTCCATCTCTGTGTATGTTTTGGAAGAAGTGGGAGGTTATGTGAGCTGCCTAGCTTTGCTGAAAGGCAGGTATGTCTCCAGGTGCTGTTCTTAAACGAAAGGAAACTGCTTATGAGACTTCCTGTCCCTGCTGGGTGTTGACCTAAGAGCAGAACATACTGGGATCCAGAGGCAGAGAATATTATACTTATATAAAGTTCACACAAGGTGAATCCAAGTTCAATTAGGAACCCTACCACCCAATCATGGGTACAAACTCTAGAATCACAGGGTCCTTTCTCATGCTGGACAAATGTGCAAATACCAGATATTGTGGTCAGGTGACTTGAGGGACTGCTGTATCCCTTATATAGCCAGTAGGCCACTGCAGTCTGCAGAAATGTTTCTCCTTTATGTTCCAAATATATGAAAGTAACTCAGAATTTTTGTGTGACTGCCACTGGTCTGTGGGACAGCATTCCTATTGAGAAATGACAGATACCCACTATTCACAACACATTTAGAGCACAGGGCTTGCCCCATGGAATTCTGGGATCAGGAGTTTAAGGGTGCTGGGAACTATAGCTCTGTGAGGAGGATATGGGGGGGTCATGTGCTTTAAATGTATACTGAAGATGTTTCAAATATATGCTTCAAATATATGGGTGTTAGAAAATACAGAAAGTAGAAGATGGCTGTTAAAAAGAAACAAACTCATAACTAAGAATTAGATAAATACATCCCAGAAGCCTCTTTTAGCTCTCAGGCTGCACTTGTCCTCATTAAGAACAGCTAATTTAAAATCTTCTCCCTCGTGTTGCAGGAAACGCAGAAGGACATCAGCACACTCCACCTCTTTTCCAGTGAACAAATCTCTTCCAAACGAAATAAAAAAAATGGAATAACAAGAAGGGATTTGCGACACTGAATGTCAAAAGCAACTACCCTGTTTAAGTAACATGTTTTCCTTACTAATAACTGTAGCATTCGATTTGGATTGCACAAAAGGATTCTGCAGGCAATGGGGATGCGGCAAAATGGGATAATCTCTGTCAGAATTAGATACACAGCTCTTCCGACAACAAAGTTCATGTTAATTTCAGACTTAAATTTCAAAATTGGGATTTAGAATGAAATATACATGAACTTCATTTTGCTTTTTGGCATAAATGGCACACCTTGTATATGAGAAATAGTCTGCTTTTGATAATATTTTTAGCTAGCTAATGTGGAAGCGAAAAACTTGCAGTGATGTGGGGTTCCCCCCCCCCCATAAAGCTGGGACTGTCAGTATGGCTTATAACCAATGCCTGAAGTTTACTTTTAATATTTTTTAAAGTAAAATCACTGTGGCAGTAAATGCCACTATCCTTAGTTTAGAATTTCAGGCTACATTTAATTTCATATAAGAACTAATTCACTGTCTTGTGAAATATCTACTGTATGGAAAGACTTTAAACAGAGGTGTTTTGATGCATTATTTTAATATTTTCATAAGATTAAAAATGTGTGGCACCTACTATAGTAAAAAATATTAATATTTCTTGTAAACCACTTAGAGGTTTTGTTACAATGAAGCTGTGTATAAAATCTTGTTAAATAAAAACTAGGTCAGCTAGAAATTACACATTATTTTATCTTATTTATTAATAGATTGTGTTCTACCTTTCAGGGCAAGATCCTACCAAGGTGGATTAATTCAGTTAAATTATTTAGTCATTAGAACAGAAATTTAGATTTGAACCTACACTTTTTGGGGGGATTCAGACATCTGCTAAAGACATTTATTTAACCAGGCATTTTTAGTTCCATTTGGTAATATTTGTTCTGAACAGTAAAGTGTGTTTTTAATGACTGTTATATTCAGTCAAAAGTGTTCAACTATACTGATCTTATAGTCAGATATTGGTTTTTAATACCAAGTTCAGTGGTAACCATAATTTTCTCTAACTGTAATAGCTAACTGTGCACCACAATATCAGACAAGACTGAGACAGGGCAATTTTGTCCTGCAGCACCATACAGATCAAAACTGGATGAGATCTGGACACTTATTGATAATATGACAGTGCAGGGGAGATTCTATATCGCTTTAACAGAATTCATCTTTACGAATATTGATTTTTCTACCATATAGAATTAGAACTAATGTTTGTGGCAGTAGAACTGCCATGCTTTCCAAGTTCCCAGTATATAATTCAGATAAGAATAATCATTTGTGGCAAAGTCACTGAGCAATTATTATTGGTTTACCAAGTGCTGAAGTTTAATATACATATATATTGGTAAAATCGTATTCTAAGATTCTTTAATGAAACAAGGAAAGTGCTTTAGTTTAATGTATTTACTAATTGCACATCAGGAATGCATCCCCCTCCCATTGCAATTATGTGCATATAACTTAGCTGCAATTTTCCTTTAAGTTTTACTTCCTTGCTCTCATTTTTTCTTAAATAAAGCGAGTTTCCAGAGCCAAACTAAATCAGAATGCACATTAGTTTACTTAATAACTTGTGCCAAAGTAGGGAGTGATTTCATCGGGACTGCAGTGCACAGGGAAGAGAGGTTTCACACTTCCCTCCCCAGCTGGAATCCTGTCACCTGGTGTGCTGCTGTTAGTCTTGGTAAAAATCTTTTATTAACACTTTTCATCTGTAAAGTATAACAGTTCTAAAAAGACTTTGCAATGTACCAAGTTGCCAATAGTCAGTGGCGTAGCGCTGTTTGCCGGCGCCCAGGGTGGGAGCATGTGGATGTGTAGGGTGCTCTTCATCCTCCACAGGGCTGTCTTAAGTATATCCGGCGCTGTGGTGCAAAGATCCCTCCGGCACCCTCCCCACCCCCCCATTTCCCAGAGTTGCCGACCTAGCGCTGCCCGCAGCTTTGTGGGGCTGGAGGAGGTGGGCAGTAGCTGGAGGGCAGCTCCTCCAGCGGGGAAGAGGCAGAGGCTCTGGGCGCGGAGCTGCTTCAGCAAGGTGGGTGAGGGCAGCTAGCTGATGCTGGGAGGCACCGCACCCAGCTTCCGCCTCTTCCCTGGCACCCTCCAGAACTTGGCGTCCTGGCACCCCATGCCACTTTCCTCTATGGGCAAAATGCCCCTGTCCCTCCATGCCCTGATCCCACATGGTACACAAGTCCCCACACATCAGCTTATGCCACCAGTCTTACGTAGACAATTAAGAAAACAAATTTCCATAATGGTTAGTTGATCGTCTTTGATTTAAAATTTTAATGTGTTTTTTTAAAAAATATAGAGACATGGTTGTAAACGATGTATATAGTTATGGTATAGCGTTGTGGGGGTGTAGATAAATAAATAGATAGATCTGAGACTGAATGGTGGCAGAGGCATGAGCTGAAGAGAACCATTGGAGTGGAAGTTGGGTTTTGTTATTATAGTGTAAGTAAATACTCCCCTCCGCACAGAAGTACGCAGATCTTGTCAACTGTGATGAGATGAGCCATAGTAGCAAATGTGGAAATGGTCTGTTCGAAATGCAAACTCCCACAATTCAGAAATCCATTTCCCATTTTGACCACTTAGCTGTGGGTCATAATGCTGATCTCATATTTGAGAGGGGAAATATACCGTAGTTTTCCATGTGTAAAACACTGGTTTTTTATTCAAAAATAATGTTAAAATTGGGGGTTGTCTTATACATAGATAGTGCGGGGGGGGTGGCAACTGGTTGCAGCCACGAGCAGAAGATTGTCAGCGGTGATCGGGCGAGTGATTAGTGGCTATGACAAGGCCTGCTGTTGATTTGTTGCCTCTGTGGCAATTGGGTGGGCAACCCCCCCCAAAAAAAAGCTCAGCAACTGTGGGCAATCTCCCCCCATTTTCTTAATTTGGAGTCCCCAAAAATAGGGGTCTTCTTATACATGGGGGTGTGTTATACATGGAAAAATACGGTATGGTGGCGCTGTGGGTTAAAGCCTCAGCGCCTAGGACTTGCCGATTGAAAGGTCAGTGGTTCGAATCCCTGCGGCGGGGTGCGCTCCCGCTGCTCGGTCCCAGCGCCTGCCAACCTAGCAGTTCGAAAGCACCTCCGGGTGCAAGTAGATAAATAGGGACCGCTTACCAGCGGGAAGGTAAACGGCGTTTCCGTGTGCGGCTCTGGCTCGCCAGATGCAGCTTTGTCACGCTGGCCACGTGACCCGGAAGTGTCTCAGGACAGCGCTGGCCCCTGGCCTCTTAAGTGAGATGGGCGCACAACCCCAGAGTCTGTCAAGACTGGCCCGTACGGGCAGGGGTACCTTTACCTTTACCTTTAGCCAAGGTTTTCAAGGAAATACAAAGTTCAACAACTTTTCTAATGCTGATTATCCTTTCTTTATTTTGTAATGATTCATAGTTATTTCAAGTGTACCTTGTAAGGTGCATTTTTATATCAAATTAATATTGGGTTGTAGAAGATCAATTAGCTGTCAGGTGTGTGATTTGTACGTAGTACGTTGTGATTTGTACACTGCAATATTGCATATTGTGATTCATAATATTTTAGTGTTTATACTTTTACAGTGGTCCTGATTTGGCTTGATATAGCTGCTGCCATTTTACAGAGAGAACCTGACATTTTGAAGTCAGCAAAGCTTAATTGCTTTGTTTAACTCTCTTAGGTAATAAAGAATCTTCCCTCCTGGAATTCTCCAATTTAGATGCTAATCAGTCTTTTTGCCGGGTAGGTGAACTTTTGCTGGCCAAGCCTTATGGGTTTGGATCAGGGATCTTAAAACCATTTTCAGCCTGAGGGACATTCTGGGCAACCTTCTGCAGGCCACGTGTCAGTGGTGATGGGGGTGGGAAACAAAAGAGCACAGAGCAACGCATGTGAATTTTACCTTTATACAATAGGCTAGTCTCTACCCATACTCACACAACCCTCTCTATCCACCATCCAGGAAGACAAGAAGCATTATCAGAGTTCATATTCCTCCTGCCAGGCAAAAACATTTGAGGAAGCTGCAAAAAAGAGCCACTGATGGATACGGACTCAGGAGACGGGTTGGAAGGGGGGCGGTGTGTGGCCTGGGGGAAAGTCTCTAGGCCACATTTGGCTCACAGTCCTGAAATTCACCATCCCAGACCTTCCAAGTGTGCCTATTTTCCAGAGACAGTCCCAGATTTACAGAAGCCATCCCTGTTTTTGATTTGATCCCAGAATGTTCCATTTTTCCTTAGGATGTCCCTATTTTCATTGGAGAAATGTTGGAGTTATGTGACCCCTGAGTCAAGGAGATAAGCAACTACATTTACAACCTTTAGAAGACATCTGAAGACAGCCCTGTATAGGGAAGTTTTTTTTAATGTTTAATGTTTTATTGTGTTTTTATATAATTTGGAAGTTGCCCAGAATGGCTGGGGCAACCCAGCCAGATAGGTGGGGTATAAATATAAATATAAAAATATAATAATAATAATTAATAATAATAAGATGTCCCTATTTTCACCACAGAAATGCTGGCAGGTTTTCTTCATTGTATTGGAGAGGCTCCGGGAAATATGGATTTAAACCCTGTGGGCCTACATTCACTTAAGTTATTGGTTGTGCAATATAATACCGGTAAACAGGTAGTTTTGTTTGATGTAAGAAACTGAGGCATCCCTAAAGGGCTATTGAGTAAACAGAAAATTGTTAAATGCCTTTTAGAAGAGGTGATGGCTGGCAATTATCATTT
This sequence comes from Podarcis cretensis, assembly GCF_951804945.1. Lineage (NCBI taxonomy): Eukaryota > Metazoa > Chordata > Lepidosauria > Squamata > Lacertidae > Podarcis > Podarcis cretensis. Next base: position 30,239,477 of record NC_137178.1, read on the forward strand.
TTGTGAGTCCTTGATTGCTGACTAGGAAACCAGCTGAGAATACAAGTCTAGAAGTCTGGTAAAACCCAGCTCGACTCCAGGTCTCCCACAGGTATTGCTGCAGTTTCTGTAGTTACCTTAATGAGCTACTTATTTCCCTCTTTTCTGTCACGGAGAGAGAAACCGCAAATCCAAATGATGAGTCCCAAACACAACAGCCGAAACATATTAATAGCACTTAATAAACATGGCTAAAGCAAAAGTGAATGAAAGAGGAGCTAGATCAGGCTAAAGGCTCATCTAGTCCAGCAATGACCGCTTCCCACATAAAATGGGGGGCGTCCTTTGCATGGATGCGCGCAGCCCCTGGATCTGGAGCGGCTCCATCAGCATAGGCTTGGCTTCGCCTTCCCTCAGGTGGGATACCTGGAGGGCTTCGCCTTCCCTCAGGTGGGATACCTGGAGTCTCCGCCTACCTCAGTCAGTTGTCCAATCCTGCCTCGGGGAAGCGTTGCCAAGGAGACCAGGCCAGGTAGGGGAGGGACTACCTGCCCACACAATAGAGGGAGGATCTTACCTGGGAATCCTCACTTGGCTCCAGAGGAGCTAGATCAGGCCAAAGGCTCATCTAGTCCAGCAATATGTTCCCAGAGTGGACAACCAGATCCCTATGGGAAGCTTGCTAGCTGGACATCAGTGCAAAAGCACATTGCTCATCTGCAATTCACAGCAAAATTCAGAGAAATACTGCCTCCAATATCATCATCATCATCATCATCATCATCATTATTTTATTTGTACCCTGCCTATCTGGCTGGGTTTCCCCAGCCACTCTGGTATATAACATGTGGTATATAAGACCCTGAAGTGAAAAGAGCTTGGATAAAGTCAAGTAAAGCCCAAAACAATATGAACAAGGTAGTGTGTTGCTTCTTCTCTCAAATATTTCTGTATATTTATTCCTCTTTCTCTCTGGAAGTATATTTAGTCAAGAGTACATGCTGGCATAAATTAGATACAGAAACACATGACTGGTCATATAAACAAGGCTGCTTAACTAGTCCAGGCTTTGGCATGAGATAAGACTGGTAGTTGTGCTTATTGCAGGCCACCAAAAAGATGCAAGAAAACATGTCCTTTAAGTGATCCCTTTGCTTTTGAATAATACAACAAGCTTTGTTATTGGAAAGGGTCATGGGAAACTTCCAGCTTTGGAATAGGGTCACACAGGCAAAAAAAAAAAAAACCCTGACAACCCCCTACAAAACTAGATAGCAATAAATGTTGCCAAATAGACAGCAGCCCACAATGCAGTTTCACATAATTTATTCCATTGCATGATTATATACAATTTTGTTTACATTCAGAAAACTGGCATTAAACTGCCAAGTTTTACAATTAGAAAATGCTCATTTTGTAAGTATCCAAATGCTTTGTGGAAATCTTTCTGTGCATATCTGGGAAGGTTCATTTTTTGATGAACACTGAATTTAAATTTGAGTTTCCAGAATTTTGAAAATCAGAAAGAATTGAATTGGAGAAAAGCAGCTCCCAGATTTTAGAACTCCTCTCCTAGAGAAGTTAGGCTGGCTCTCTCCTTGTTGTCCATCCACCAGTTGAAAAATACCTTTCTATTACAACAGGACTTTAGGAACTGACTAGAAAGGGCTAGTGCTATGATAGTTTCCCTCTTTTGTTATAATTTGTATTTTTAGATAGATCTGTTTAGATTGTTTTTGTTCTATTAGTGTTGTCTTTAAAAAGTTAACCTGCTCTGTTTTTAGGGGTTTTCTTTATTTTAGCTGTATCTGCCTTTAGTCCTTGCCTGGGGAAAATATGGAATATAAATAAATACATACAATTTGCTCCCCCCGCCCTTGAAATAGTCCTGAAATAAAGGAGGCAAAGGAACAAACTGCTTATTCTTGGGAAGCTGGTATTACCATTGACATGAGGATTTCCCCAAAAAGCAAATAGCAGCTGCTGCATAGGAATTTCCCTCAGGACTGCAACATGGAGCGAGCAGGTTAGTTTCCCCCTCCACAACTGCTGCAGTCCAATAATTATCAGCCTACTCGTCAACTGATCGGATTGGCAAAGGTGCATTTAACACAGGAATGGAGACTCTGCAACCCTCCAGATGTTGGGTTAGGGTTAGGGTTAGCCATGCCAGTTGCCTATCCATTTTATCATAAGGTGCTGTTGTAAATTCATTACCCTAACTCAGTGTTCATTTGGGAACGCTGGTGTAAGATTACCTTTTAGTATATAAGGCTATATTTGGCAAGGAATTTAAGTCATCGGCTTCAGAAGTTAATACCCTAGAGCCAAATACGTTTTCCTCTGATACTTCAAATATTCTCTAAAAGTCATATTTGGGGGTCCACAATGGTACTCACCAATGTTGATTATGTGTTTAGTACACAATTTGAGGGGACAACAAAATGAGAGATCAGCAGGGACTCATTTCTGAACTCGCTCTGAGCAGCTTCTTCTTCTTCTTCTTCTTCTTCTTCTTCTTCTTCTTCTTCTTCTTCTTCTTCTTCTTCTTCTAGCTCCTGGGCATTTCTGAAGCATAATACAGCTTCATAGATAAGATCTCTTCCTTCCCATTTTTTATGGGATGAATAGCGTGGATGGTGACAACAATTTCTGGCCGGGTACCAAGGCTACATTTCTGTCAACACGCCGTCCTATACTGCAATTCAAAATGAGGTTTCTCTAGCATTTCTGTGGTTCAGAAGCGGATGTAACATTAATGTCCTCCGTATTTCTTCTGATTATATTTAAGCAGAGGAATGTAGAGGAAGCCTTTGTTCTGAGAAACAGGATAAAGGAGATGTTAACCTTCAAAGACTTTGCTGATTGCAAATGACAAAAGAGGTGTGACAAGACTTCATTATATTAATGCGGAGAACATAAAAGCAATGTACTTGTGACAACAACTATTAACGTAATAGCACCTTGACCATCCTGGGCAGTAAAAAGGCACACAGACAAAAAGGACAAAACCAAGCATAGCCCTCAGTGCTGACCCATGGACAGGGAAAATGGGGTGTTTTACTCAATGTACAGCTGCCTACTTTACAGTGGCCATCTTCATAGCAAGGAAAAACAGTCAGATGCTGAGCTTTAGGCATTTTTAGAGCATCTATAAAGTTTTTGGGGTAAAGGGACAATGCTTCCAATAAGTTACCTGAACCAGTGGGGAGTGACAGAAAGGCAACCTGTTCTTCCTTCTCAATGATTCCTTCTCATTGAGGAACTACCTGTGTATTGGTAAAGTGCATCACTTCCTTTCAGGTTTTAGTCCATTTTCTCCAATTTAGTGTATGCTAGTGTTTAGTTCTTGGCTCCACTTTGGCCGCATGTAAAACCTAGGCAATGGTAGTTAACTTGAATGAGGAACGTCAATACGCAACTGAAAAGGAAATGATCATATTTGCAGCTGAAAAGACACACAAGCTGATGAAGAGAAGGATGAACAAATTATTTGTGTGTTAGGTGAGAGTGATGACGACCAACCCAGTTTTCAGTGGGTGGGTGGTATGTTTGAGAATGGACATGTGTCAATGTTATGTGTAGATATATATGAATGGGTATGTGTGAATAGGTGTGTGTAGTAGCTCTCTGCACTTTGTGTTGGCCCTTCCCACCTGTAATGGGTTAAGGGGCTGCTTGTGCGTAAATGGTTGAGTTCTCAAACTCATGCAATCAGTTTCTAAACTCTCCCAGTCTGCGGAGCCATGGATGCATGGCTACCTCAATCGCTGGCAGAATCCGTCAGTGGGCGCTTCCGGAATTTACGCCAACATAAGAGTTCCTTAACGGAAACTCTCCTTCTGGATTCTCTGCGTGACAGTTTCCTGCGCGGAGTGGGTGTCCCCAACGGAGGACCTGAGACTTCTCCGCTGTTCTCACTGGAAGTATCTTGGAGCCCTCCCTCCGACTGAGTTTCTGCAGGAACTCTCTCTCTCCCCCTGCTGGTTCCTTCCTCAGCATCCGAGGGTCTCCTAGCCTCCTGGAGCCCTTCCACCACCTGACTCTCCGATGGCAGTTCCCTGACACCACCACTGCATATGGCCCTAGGAAGGTTACCTGCAAGGAAATGTGCCCCCAAGCTGAAAAATGTTCTCTAGCACTATGTTATTGCCATTGTATATCTACACAGAGAGAGAGTTTTTAGTTCAAAACAATTAGCATAATCCAGCAATTTAAATCCCACTGATTTCATTGGGAGATTTAAAACTTGAGCTAGAATGTTATAATTTTTGTTTTGGTTTGGTATGGTTTATTGGTTTATTCCCCCCCCCCTCCATATCTAAGAATGGTTTTAAATTACTAAACATGTTAGGTCCATTTCTTACCCTCACAGACAATAGTAGCCATATGGAGACGGATCACCATAAACCTCAACAGAGCCCTGTTTATCTCTCCCCCGCCTCTTCCAGGCCATGTATGCAGGTGAAGATGTGAGCCACTGGGTATTACAGTGAATGGAAGATCTGTGCTTACCTCTTGGATGAATCAAGATGCTTATTTAAAAATACTCTTTCTTGAGTCAAAGTAGCTTACATCTGAATTATTCAACACAAACAAATCATGTCATGAGAATACAAAACTAAATCAAAACACATGGCTCACCAGAAAAATCTTCGGAAAAAATGCTTTATCCCCAGGAATCTGACCTATTTGTAAAATTAGCTGTAGGACAGGTCATTTACAAGATGCTGACAATCTTGGCTGAATTACTTGAAAGGATACACATCAATATCCAAGTTCCATCCTTGGATCTTCCCTACCATAATACTTCACAGCAGGTTACTGTTTAGCAGTACTATTGCTGTCATTCAGAAGAATTTATGCGGCTTTTGCACTTTGATCACATTGGCTCAGTCAAGAGATCAAGCAGCTACTCAGTTTAGTCTTTGTGGCAGGCAAGCCCAAGAAAAGCACTATCGGGTTGAATATGTAATAAAGGAACAACCCACCCAAAACAAATTAAATCAGATTCACCATAGATAGTGTTTTGCTTTGCTGTTGGGGGTCTTTTGCCAGGTTGATAGAAAACAGCATAGGCTTTAACATCTTATTAGAATACCATAAGTCATGATGAGATGTAGAAAGAGTCCCTCCTTGAACACTTTGCAAGGGCCAGGCATCTATACAAGGGGAGATGTACAGCTAGGAGGGAAGAGATTCTGCTAATATAGCTTGGGTCGTGCATACCTTAGGTAAAATTTGCCCAGTGTATGTCCTGTGGCCTAAAAAATGGTAAACCATGGGTTGTCATCACCCTGTTATGTGAGGTGACAACAGAGATAGTCATTGTGCTGCCCTCTGGGTATTGTTGGATAATCTCTGATCATTGAATCATTGACCATTGGCCATGTTGGCTAGTTTTAATCCTGAAACATTTGGAAGGCACCATGTTGGCTACTCCTGGACTATGAAGGGATAGTTTATTTAGCCAAAGACAGTAGTGCAAATGCAGTGATGTGCTTCTTCCTGTGCTGATCATTCCTGATGGTTGAAGCAGGTTATAGGACTGTGACCTCTGCTTTAAATCTGTAAAATCTTCCCATCCCGGGTCCATTAATTTTAGCTGTGTAGAAGCACCCATAGCCTACTCTGCCCTTCTTGATTAAAAGTTTGCTTTAAATTACATTAGGGTGATGACAGCTCCATTGGGGTGAGGGAAATTGCCTGGATATCCACAAAAGCCCATTTAGTCTCTAGGATGCTACATACACAGAAGAACAACGTCCTGAAAGCTATTATTTTCTATCGATTTTTCCACCTCTGGCTCATTCCTATCCTCGAGAGAGAGAGAGGAAAGATATAGATAGAAACAGGTTTCCCCCTTTTTTATTTCTTTCATTACAGCACCCTTATCACCTCTACTTCAATCTGATCTGAAGACAGCAATGCCTATGAGACCTATCACTGGTGAATTAGTCTCTTGTGATTTCAGATACACCACCCAAAATTTATCAGGAGAGCTATTTTCAAAAGGAACATTGTCTGGATTGCTAGACTATGACAAACTTCATGAGAGCACCTGTGTTTTCTTAGTATTTCAGGACAGGTAGAGTACTAAATGAATATTAATCCACCTCAAACCTGTTATGTCCCTTATGTACTGAACTCTTGAACAAACATGTATAAGGAATTGTTGTAGTATGATTTTTTTTTCATATACATAATGTATTCCATGGAATTGTGATAATTAAGACCTACAGAGTAGTGGAGGGCAATTATGGACCAGTGCAGCTCTGGACTTTCCTGAGAGCAGGGCTGGTGATGGCATCTGCTGAAACATCAGGGTAATTGAAGGACCCACCTTGTTCTCGAAACTGATAAGGAGGATTTCAAGTTTTGATGTGTGTAGAAATCAGTATAGAGGAAGTCAGAGAAGGGGGAAAGAATTAAGCAGAGACTGGATACTTCTTTCCATTTCTTTGATGGGGTCCTCCTTCACGCTTGCAGTTAAAATAGTAACTCTTCTTTGCAAGATTTGTCTGCATTTCTAACTAAAAGCTAAAGGTTGTATTTCAGCTGGCTTTTCTTAAAGCTCTGTATATTTCATAAGTTGGACCATGCAGTCAGAACCCCTGAGTTCAATGGAGCTGACTTATAGGCAATTGTGCATAGTTTTGTAGACTTGCCACATGCCACATGGTTTGTTATTTATGGTGCAGTAGAAAAATTGGCCATTTCCCTCTGCTTTTGTAGTAAAATGTATTGGACAGAAATTATGTGTCCATGTTGGGAGTGTTTCTCTTTATGTTTCTTTGCATTTATTGCTGCACTCCTTCCACCAACTTTTTCAGGTTTCACAGAACAGTTCCTTGAGCTGGATACTGAATAGAACAAATGGGTGGGTGTGGGAGAAGAGGAAAACATTGTTGCTAAAGAGCACAGTGGAGAGGACTTCCAGCATGACCTATAAAAATCATTGGATACAACCCAAAGCCTGTCATTCTTTCAATAGATATGCAGTGCAAATGTAAAATCTATACAGGCCAAAATGCTTATTTGCTTAACAAATTCCTTTCTCTACATTCTCTTCTGCATTTAAATCAATCAGGTGAGAAAGATCCAAAGGCAATTTAAGCTCTGTACTGCATATAGGCATGCTCAAATTATGAGTTCTCTGCCAGGAAACTCTATACAGAAAGCTTCAAAACATGGACTGTATATTGCAAAGGGGTCATTCAGATCCAGTTTTTCTGTGTGTGCATTTGGCAAGTCAGTTTCCACGCATTCCTATTTTTTCAGCTGTGGAAATTCATTGCTTTCCTGCTGGTTGTTGTCCACACCAGTGGACAGAGCTTAATGGAATGCGTCTGGGTTGCCCTCCACTAACTTTTTTTCATTATGGACATGGGCACAAGGACAAATGTTATGAGCTTTCTCCCGCCAGTTATCAAGTACTGAAATGGGCAAAATGGGTGCACGAGGTATCCTTTTGCATTTGTGCTTTTTTTAACAGTGAGGTCTTGCACAAGAGTTCAAGTATGGTAAGACTGACTCCCATTTTTTAAAAATTATTATTATTATTATTATTATTATTATTATTATTATTATTCCAAATGTATGTGCTGCAATTATAGTTGGCCATTTAGCTCCCCACATCACAGGTAGCCAAATTGGTGGCATCCAGATGTTACTGAACTACAGTTCCCAGTAGCTCAAGCAGCATGACTAATGGCCAGGGTCTATGGGAGCCAAACTTGTTACAATATTTTGGATACAGCCAAAAGTGCTATAAAACATTTAGTTTCCGATTAATGTATCGAGGAATTCTTTGTATAATCCTATAAATTTAGCCTTGTTTGAAATGCATTCAGTTCTGAGATAGATACTTATTTATTGGTCACTACTGAAAAGAGATAAGATATATCTACTTTCTCTTTAATTTGTCTTCTACTGGTTTTCTAAATCAAGTATTTGTTTAAATACAGCCCTTGGGGAATCATAAAATGTATTACTGGAACATCCCACAAGAATAAAAGTTCAAGAAGGATATAGCCATGTTAGTCTCTCTGATGCAGTGAAAACAACAGAGTCTCAAAGAATAACAAATTGATGATGGTTTATGCATTCGGGGCAAGAGCCGCTTTACAACATGCAATTGAAATGACCTTCAGACCATGAAAGCATATGCTATAATAAATTAGTCAGTGTTCAAGGTGTCACATCAGAACTTTGCTATTATATTATTGGCAACACTGTGTAGATGCCAAAGTTTTTTAAGTTCATAGTCTGAAGATCAATCTTTTATACTCGTGTTAAATTTCCTCAGTGATTTCAGTCCTGTTTATTGACCTGCAGAGGCATTGCATTCCCAAAATTTCAATGGGTGGCAAATTGGGTAATTTATTTCCATTTATTTATTTATTATTGACCACCCCCTCATATATAAAACACCAAGGTGATGATCAACTAAATATGTAGGTACAATAAAACATACTATATCATAAAGACATTACAAAATAAGCATCAAAATGATCCTGAAAAAACTTAAACAACTAAATAGTTGTTTTATTAATAGGCCTGTTAGCATTGAGAGATGTCTGAAAATTAGCAATGTGGATGCCTAGCGAATCTCTGGTGTAAGATTATTCCATAGTATAAGCACCTCCGGGTGCAAGTAGATAAATAGGGACCGCTTACCAGCGGGAAGGTAAACGGCGTTTCCGTGTGCGGCTCTGGCTCGCCAGAGCAGCGATGTCACGCTGGCCACGTAACCCGGAAGTGTCTCCGGACAGCGCTGGCCCCTGGCCTCTAGAGTGAGATGGGCGCACAACCCCAGAGTCTGTCAAGACTGGCCCGTACGGGCAGGGGTACCTTTACCTTTACCTTTTATGAGATCACGAAATGTCCAACTTCTAGTTTCAATCATTTGGGCTTCTAAAATATGGTGGGCAACTAATAGCACTCTTCCAAATTATATCAGTGATTACCCTGGGGTATAATGGCCCGGACACTCCTTAAGGTATTCTGCATTCAAGTTCCTCAGGCATTATATGAGAACTTTGAACCCGGCCTCCTAGCTTGGGCAGCCATTGCAGTGCTGAATCCCATGCAGATCAGCTGTGAAAGTGGGTTATCACTATCCCTCTGTTCATCTAATGAGAAATCTGATGACTGAGGAGGGGCCAGTTTGCATCCCCAGCAGGAAGCTGGGTTTCAATATCCCAGAGTGCTACCTACTTTAATTTAATTTATTCCCCCAAATCAGTGAGGCGTTGAAAGGATCAGACAAATTGCCTGGGGATGGGAAGATCAGACCTCTAAAATGGAGCTGGCCACCTCTCCTTCAATAGAAAGAACAGGCTAGAGTTAACAATAGCACACTAAAGTCTGCCCCCCCCCCATGTAAATGAATGACTATCGTAACTTTGATGATATCGTAACTTTGTCATATTCAGAGTAAACCCATTAAACTCAAATTTACTTAAATGGGTCTGCTCTGAGTATGAATAAAGTTGAATTTCATCCTTTATTTTCAACTGATTGATATCTAGCATGCACAAAATACTCTTCCTCCTAGGTTCCAGCTTCCAACCCTGAAGTAAAATTGGAAACCTAATGACATTTTTTTTTAAGTTGTTCAGTAGAAATTGACATAGTTGCACATGGTGCTTTAGTGACCAGTAATAATAATAAAACCAAGCATAATAAATTAGTATGTGGATTAGTCTGTTGGATTGAATACTAGGGGCAGGTTGTGAAGCAGCCTCTATAACATATTTTTTTTTAATGTTCCATATGAAAAAGCATAGTTGTGATACTACCAGGAATTAGTTATGAGCCATGAGAAAAACCTAGGCTTGCTGAGAAGTTAGAAATGAAATATGTGCCTGGAGTCACAGCTACTGCTATAGAATTCATCTGGTTACACAACTATTATGTACAGGCTATTGCTGTGGTTCTTTTATTCATTTATCGGACGATAAACTCCACTGAATCCAGTGGGACTTACTACTGAGTAAAAGAATTGTACTGTGTGTTTTATAGCTTTGATTTACTTTTCAGTGGGATTTGGATGATCGTTTTGACACTCAACAGCTTCAAGCTGGGTAATATATTGGATATCCCAGTTTGTTACTTAAAGTCCTTTAAAATTTAGACTGATGTCAAATCACCCATGGCTGATTCACATTTCATTACAGTCAGTTGCAGAAGTCTTGTTTATTACATTGCATGTACTGTATTTTATTTCAAGGACTGAGTGTATGAAGCCAGGTATTTCTTTAGCAAAAGGAAAACATTTGACACTTTATATTCTAATGTTTAGCTGATTCCCCATTTCTTGCTTGGCCCTTGTATAAATTAATAGACCCACATTCAGAAGATTTATTTGTTTACTTAGCCAAGATCAAAGGTCATTTCTATAAATATATTATATAGGCCTGAAAGATGTTTTTGGCCAGTCTCCAGATATGAAAGGAAGTCTTGATAGGAAATCCAGTAGCTTTTGTTACTGTGAAAATAATAAAACCAGAAACAGCAACCATTAGAGAAAAAGTTGGGAAACAGAATGAGAGATAAGGAGATTAAATATAAACCCCGCTTAGCCTATGGGATGTATTTTTGCAAACACTTTCCCAAATATAACATATTTTCCTGCATGTCATTGTCAAAAATACATGCATTGATTATACATGTTCAACCCTAATATACCGTATGCACTTTTGTACACATTACTTGGCTGAAAAACTGAATTGCAAAATTCACAGAAGCACAAATTTTGAAGGATGAGGGTGAAACAATAATCTCCAAAAAGTAAGTAATTCAAGCACTGCCACTGAAACACATTTCCAAACAACATTCCAGGAACCGGTTATAAATGATCCTAAAGGTGTATTTGGAAGCAAGCTCCACTTTAATGTTTTACAGGTCCCTTGCAGCCTTTTGCATTGTTCTGCCTGTGTGTTCTCATAGCCATTACTGATTCCCTAAAGCTACAGTTTCTGTTGCTGGCTGCCTCTACGGTTCTTTTGTTCCATTTCACCTGGTTTATTTACACATACTCCTACTTGGTGCAAGTCAAACATGAACTGAATCACTGTCCCAGCACTAACCCATTCAAGATAGGCAGAGGAGGCATGCTCTTTGTGCATTGTTTTCTTTTGCCTTTATCCAAATATTATGCTCAAGCAGGGCCTAATGTGCCTCCACGCAACGCCCGATTTCCCCCTTTGTACAGATTTATGCTCTTTGGCGCATACTTTTAAAACAGCCATACAATTCCTATCTTTGGTGTTCATGGTTCCTTTTGGTGACCACCCCTCCCCTCTCAGCATAAGCGAGAACTACCTATAGGAAACAACATGGGAATCTAGGATTTTCATGTGATTGGCATGGGCGGTAGGTGAAACCCCACAAATGAGATGCTGAAAAAAGACAGGATTGTTGCTAACTGCAGGTCTTTTGTGTTTTAAAAAACAGGCAATCTCCTTAGTTTTAGAACATGTAAATACATGTTTTGCTGAAAATGCAAATGCAGCCTATTGTTATTATTTCCATATTATGGGTTAGGTTGTCTCTGTCTTATGGCAGCCCTGCACTATAGTCCACTGCTGCTAAGCGTATGTACAATATGCGAGATAATGTACATTGCAGTGTGAGATGCAGGCACCTTTCCGGTGTGCTGTACACATGAGGTCATCCTTGTTGTCCCTGTCCCTGTCCCATATTATTTGTCCATGTAAAGTGCATTATACCGGAACAGCTACAATCCTTTTGGTGCCCAGAATGCACTTTTCAAGTTTTTGCTGGCCACATGTATATGCAGAGTGCTTTCTCAGGTCAACTCTTTTTGTGGCAGGCCTATTGACATTGCAGGGCTATGTTTAACATGTCTATGAATGAAATAGGAAGCAGTATAGCAACACAGCAGCCTCTGTATACCAATATATATATCCTCTGTATATATGTAAATCAACACAGCAGTTTCTAGCACCTGTCTCTCAAAAAAATGCAACACATACACTGTGAAAACTGTACTTGAGGGTAGAGGAGTGGATAACACCAGTGTGCACTAATATGAAAACACACCCATCTGATACTAGCTGCCACAATAAGGCGTGTACAATTGCAAACTGCTATGTACAAAAGGGCATTGTGGAAGAAATGACCCCTGTGGGTTTCAAAGGCTATGTGTGTACACAGCCTAAGTTACAGGTTGTCTTGAGGCAAATAGAATACTGAATGAACCTGCAGCGTCCTGGGAGCCTGCAGTGGTTGACCCTGGCGGTGGGTTTGGGGGAGGGGGGGGGGATTAGCACTTTCCCTGTGTTGTGGACCATTACTAAATCCTTATTAAAATAACCTATCTGCTTTCACATGTGAGAGGAAAACAGGGAGACTCCCATACCCTCCAACATTTATTCGATGGAAATAGGGATGTCCCATTCCATAATAATTATTTTACTATTTATACCCCACATATCTTATTGGGTTGCCCCTACCACTCTGGGCAGCTTCCAACTTATATAAAAACATAATAAAACATTAACCATTAAAAAAAAAAACTTCCCTATATAGGATTGTCTTCAGATGGCTCGAGGGTCGGATAACTCCACACCCTCCAACATATCTCCAATGAAAATAGGGATGTCCTAGGGAAAAGCGGGACATTCCAGGATCATATCAGAAACTGGGACGGCTTCTCAAAATCACGGATGTCCCAGGAAAATAGGGACACTTGGAAGGTCTGGACTCCCCTAGGTGAGAAAGCAGAACGTGGGGGTGCAGCAGTTTTGATGGTGAAAATGGCCAGTAGAAAAAGGATTGATGACACCCTCCCGCCCTACCTCTGCAAAATCAGTTTTGAACCTCCCCAGCCTTCACTTCCTTTTCTTTCTTAGAAGAAGAGTTTAGTGAGAGCCTTATTGGTTGTTACATAGCGTGATGATTAAATTGTTGCATCCACAGCCAGGCAATACCTTTACTGTATTTGGACTAACCAAAATGTCACAAAATAGCGAGTGAGCTTTTGAGTTTATCCCGCTCTCTTTGTCAGGCTGGATGCTAAGCAGTGCTTAAGAGTTCTGGATAACTTGAAAAACTGCCCCCCCTCGCTTTTCTTATTAATTAGGCTTCTTTGGCAGCCCCAAATAACCTCCTCCCAACCCTCAATCCAATTGCCTTGTGCTCTAGTTACGTCCGCGCGGACGGCGCTTTCTGACGGCGGCGTAAAAGCGCAGCGTGAAAATTTCCCAAGCGTACCCCGAAGCCGAGCGGCGCGCGCAGGTCTCCCTTTTTTATATACATCTATATACGCGCTTCGCTCCCTCGCTCCGCAACCAGGGCCTCCGCCCCCACCCCACCTTCAAGGCTTCCGCGTTCCTCATTGGCTAGCAGCCTCGTTTTTGCCAACCCCCTTCTTCCGGCTGCGGCTCGCTTCTATTGGTCGGCGGGCGCCGCCTGCGCCCCATGATTGGCAGGCTCGGCCCTGAGGGAAGAGCTTGGGTGGAGCCCACCGGTGTTTTGCGGCGGAGGTGGAGGCGGCGCCGGTTTCCGGGTTCTTCGGGCAGGAGCCGAGCAGGGGGCTTTGGATGTAGGTGGTACCCGGACCATGGGGTAAGTGCAGAGAAAGGGCTGCCGCGCCCTCGAGCCGCGGGCCGGCTCCCCCCGCACGGCAGGTAGCTGTGGGCCCGACGGAGGGGAAGAGGGGCGCCGACGGAGGGGCTCCAGCCAGGCCTCCCCTGTCAGGCGAGGCTCTGCCTGGAGCAACGGGGAGGCTCCGGCGGAGGCGGCGCCTCGGGGTCGCCGTGCCTTTCTGTCAGCAACCGGGCCAAGGGGCCCCGTTAGGCTCTTCGCCTTTTCGCTGGGCTGTGCAGCCCCCCCCCTCCGTTGCCTGTTCGCTCGCCTCGAAGCCCCCGCCCCGTCACTTTCGGGTTCGCAGGGACTCGGCCCCGCATAACGGCGCGCGTGAACGCTACACGCAAACTCCCCGCGCGCTCTTCATTCAGACGCGACGCTTCTCGCGGGTTTGCTTGCACGTGGGGGTTTGAGACTCCCCCGTTGCGCGGGTTTAGAACGGCGCCACCCAGCAGTGGAGCTCTGTGTCTATTGACTGAAGTAAATCACGGCCTGTTCAATAGGGTTGTAGCTTTATAACAGCACATATAATACGCACATAACCTGAAGCCGTCAAAAAAAAAAAGGTAGCAGTTCCAACCTGGATGATTAAGGTCTAAAATAAACCCCTTTCTTCCAGCCCTCTGATAAGCACCCCGATTGTCAATACTGTAGAGCAAAGCAATTTAAACCACACATTAAGGAGGTATCTAGTATGTAGGCACACTGGCTCTGAAATGAGGTTTGATATCTCTCCTTAAGTATGGAATAGTTGTGGGTTGTTACTCTCTTACTCTCGGGGTCAAAGTTGTGCTTACAGTAAAACAAAAGTAAAAGTACATTGCTTATAATCTAAGAATTGTTGACTCTGTGTACAGGTGTGTATACAAGATGCAGCTTAACCTACTATGAACTTAGTTTATATAGTTTAAACGTTCCCGCCTTCAGTTAGTGCCCCTACTTGTCTGCCTGTATTCTAGTTACCTACCTACACTTTACTTAAAGTACTGTATGTTTATTCTCAAGTGTCACAAAATGCATTGGTGTTTTAATGTAGCTGCATGGCCCTCAATCAAATAAAAAGTTGTATTGAAGGTAAAAGTGATTTCATGAAAGAAATTCTTTATTAAAATTGGGTACATGTTTCATACTAAATGTGTGACAGCAGCCACACCCTGGGAAACCCAGTATGTTTCTGAGCACAATTCAGAGTGTTGCTACTGACCTTTAAAGCCCTAAATGGCCTTGGCCCAGTATACCTGAAGGAGTGTCTCCAACCCCCCATCACTCAGCCTGGACACTGAGGTCCTCCAAGGGTCTTGTGCTGGTTCCCTCACTGCGAGAAGTGAAGTTACAGGGAACCAGGCAGAGGGCCTTCTCAGTAGTGGTGACTTCCTTCTAGAACACCCTCCCTTCAGATTTCAAGGAGATAAAGAACTACACAGCTTTTAGAAGACATCTGAAGGCAGTCTTGTGTCTGGAAGTTTTTAATGTTTTGTGTTTTACTATGTTTTTATATATGCTGTAAGCTGCCCAGAGGCTGGGGAAACACAGCCAAATGGGCGGGATATAAATAATAAAATTATTATAATAATTAATAATGTTACACTGTTTCAGCTGGCTGGCTTAAGTTGTGAGTGTGGCCGATGGGTCTCAAACCCTCAGGGAATTCCTTGTCAGCTACGACTATAGTAGAGAATCCTACTTCCACAGTTGGAGGCAGTATGCGTCTGAATACCAGTTGCTGTAAACCCTGGGAGGTAGGAGTGCTGTCATGCTCAGGTCCTGCTTGTCACCTTCCCATAGACATAATAATAATAATAATAATAATAATAATAATAATAATAATAAAAATTTTATACGTATGCCGCCCATCTGACTGGGTTGTCCCAGCCACTCCGGGTAGCTTCCAGAAAATAAAAACATCAAACACAGCAAAACATCAAGCATTAAAAACGTCCCTATACTGGACTGTCTTCAGATGTCTTCAAAAAGTCAGATAGTTGTTTATTTCCTTAACATCTGATGAGAGGATGGGCACAATTGCTGAGAAGGCCCTCTGCCTGGTTCCCTGTAACTTCACTTCTCTCAATGAGGGAACCACCAGAAGGTCCTCTGAGCTGGATCTCCATGTCTGGGCTTAATGATGGGTGTGGAGATGGTCCTTCAGGTATACAGGGTCAAAGCCATTTAGGGCTTTAAAGGTCAGCATCAACACTTTGAATTGTGCTGAGAAACATTTTTTGTTGTTGTTTAGTCGTTTAGTCGTGTCCGACTCTTCGTGACCCCATGGACCAGAGCACGCCAGGCACTCCTGTCTTCCACTGCCTCCCACAGCTTGGTCAAACTCATGTTGGTAGCTTCGAGAACACTGTCCAACCATCTCGTCCTCTGTCTTCCCCTTCTCCTTGTGCCCTCAATCTTTCCCAACATCAGGGTCTTTTCCAGGGAGTCTTCTCATGAGGTGGCCAAAGTATTGGAGCCTAAGCTTCAGGATATGTCCTTCCAGTGAGCACTCAGGGCTGGTTTCCTTACTCAGAAACATATTGGGAGCCAATGTAGATGTTTCAGGACCAGTGGTAATATTGTCCCAGCGGCCTCTCCCAGTCACCAATCTGGTAGTTGCATTATGGATTAGTTGTGGTTTCCGAGTCACCTTCCAAGGTAGCTCCATGTAGAGCACATTGCAGTAGTCCAAGCGGGAGATAAGCACAGCATGTACCACTCTGGTGAGACAGTTGGTGGGCAGGTAGTGTCTCAGTCAACATAACAGATGGAGCTGGTGGACAGCTACCCTGGACACAAAAATGTCCTGTGCCTCCATGGACAGTTGTGAATCCAGGCTGACCAGTGTGAGAATAGGACATTAAACTAGATGGATTTTTGGCATGATCCAGCAGGCTCTTTTTGGGATCTTGTGACTATCATATATTAACAGAAAAGGACACGCATGGTGCTGTGGTCTAAACCACTGAGCCTCTTGGGCTTGCCAATCGGAAGGTCGGCAGTTCAAATCCACACGACAGGGTGAGCTCCCATTTCTCTGTTCCAGGTTCTGCCAGCCTAGCAATGCAAAAGCAGACCCAGTGCAAGTAGATATAATAGGTACCTCTGCAGCAGAAGGTAAACAGCGTTTCCTTGAGCTCTGGCACTCGTCACGATCCTCTTTGTGCCAGTAGTGGTTTAGTCATGCTGGCCACATGACCCAGAAAGCCGTCTGTGGACAAATGCCAGCTCCCTCGGCCTGAAGTGAGACGAGCACCACAGCCCATAGTTGCCTTTGACTGGACTTAACTGTCCAGGGGTTCTTTACCTTATGTTAATAGAAAAGGAGAATCAGTGTTGCATAAGGTCTTCCCACTCTGAAAAGAACGTAGTGCTCAATGCAGCAAGAAGGAAGCCATGCATCATGTTTCCTTAGTTTTTTGATGTTAAGTGAGGTTTATTCTCTAATATGTGTCTGTGGTTGCAGTATTGATGATCACAGCTGAAATCCTGTGTACATTTACTTTGGAGTAAACCCCATTGCATGTAAAGGGATTTAATTCTGTGTACCTATGTAATAAGATTGCACTGGTAGGCGCACTTCAGCCCCTCTTGTGACACACTATCATACAGTTTGAAAAGTGAAGCACAATGTCATAATAAAGCTGACAGTCAGTGAAATCTGATGGAGATGATCGGGGCTGGTTTGTTTTTAACTAAAAGAAAGAAAACTAGCTTTTAGTTATTCACAATTCTAAGCTATTGTTGAGGATTAGGATGTACTCATGCGGTGTCTCATGTTGGGAAAACCCTCTGATTACTTAAGGATTCACTTACATAGTTTTAATAGAAAACATGTTGATTTTAAGTTTAGCGCCATCATTCAGAGCTTCAGATGGCAGTCATTCAACGAACTTGTTGGCACTGAGCAATGAACTATGTTTGGAAGATGTTTATAGTGGTGCTAATGTTGTAACAATTTGTGCACAGGCAGGGAAAGAAGACTAATAATAGTCTTTCTTGCAATATTGTTTAAAAGGGCAGAGTAACATGAGAAGAATGCTGTGTTAAATATATCTTGAGCATATTTTAAAGTCTGGTGGCCAGTTCAGGTAGTAAACATAAAGTTATCTCTAAGTTGTTTCACAGTATAATGGCATAGGCTTTTAAGAATTGAAACTGTTCAGCAAATGTTTTGTTCCCATGGAAGTTACTACAGTGGTACCTCGGTTTGCGAACTTAATCTGTTCCGGAATTCCATTCTTAAACAAAAGCCATTCTTAAACTAAGGCATGCTTTCCCTAATGAGGCCTCCCACCACTGGTGCCCTTCCACCATTTGGCTTCCATTTGTAGACAGAGATAAAGTTCGCTAACTGGAACACTACTTCTGGTTTTGCGGAGTTCGTATACCAAATAGTTCATAAACAGGGCTGTTCTTAAACTGAGGTACCACTGTAATGATGAGCTTTGAGTTAGCACATCAATCCATAAATATTGGTTATAATCAATGGTCCAAGAAGACTTATATGTTTCAGTAAGGCTGCAATCCTATAAAGACATATCTGGAAGTAATTCCCTTTTGATTTTGATGGAGTTTACTTTCAAAGAGACATGCATGGGATTGCACTGTACATTTGTTAGCTTTTAACTGTGTGTATGTATGTAAGCAGCGTATTTGGGGCAGATGAAGAAGTTTAAGAAACAGAATGTCTTTTGTTTGTGATGGATCTTTGTGTGAGGAATTGCCAGTTAGTTTCATAACTTTTCCAGGATAGAAGTACAGCAGCTAGTGCATCATTGAACCAAACAAATGTTCTCTAGCCTTAGTGAGAGTGGCTGCCTTCGCCTTATGCTCCTGCTAATATGAACAGAGGTTTAGCACAGCGCCAATAAGTTTTTTTTGTGAGGCCAACAGTTCTTAATTCTTTCAATGTTTTCAACAAAGTATATGTGCAAAGTATATAACAGATGAGATATGAATGCCTCCCCTGTCTTATCTAGTGTATCTTTTGGTTTAATAAAGTCACCAGCTATCCATCCACTTGTAATCTTTGGCACAACATACGCAAGTTCTCCTGGTTCAATAAGGTTAAGAGGAAACAAACCCACGTCAAGGCTGCAATCTTATTGTTTATACAAAACAAAGTATTATTGAACTAAGTGGAAACTTTGTTATGAGCAAATATGCATAGAATGGTGCTTCTTGAATGCACATCATAAATCTGCTTTCTTGCAATTGCATGCATGCATAATTCTTAGTGTTGACTATCAGTTCTGGGGATCAGTCAAACAACTGTCTTTTGGCTTTTCTGGAATCTTGATGTCAGTGTTCTTGCTTTTGATCTCTTTATCTCCTGTTTGAGAGAAGAAGCATCTGTCTGTTTGTCTTTGGTGTGGTTGGGGAACTCTAATATTGTGTTCTTGTCTTTATGATGGTTACTGTGATGAGTGCCCCCTTTAAAAAACACGTTCCCTTGAGCAAAATATTAAAATGGCAAGTTCGTGGATTATGGAGGGGAGTCTTCACTTAATTTATTGTATTAATTTTTACCAAGGCTCTCAAGGCCTTTTGCAATTTTGTGTGTGTAGCGGGGGGAAAGATAGAAAAGATAGGATAATGAAAAAGCTGGTCAGTGGATGTCTGTTCTGGAACTGATGGTATGAGCTTTTTTGTGGACTTGCAGGTGCTGCGGTGATGATGAATGTGATTTTTGCCTTACTCATCTTCCAGTACAGTATAGTCCCGTTTAACATTACATTACATAGCTGTGGGTACAACACCTAAGAGAATCCATTTACCAACTTCCAGATATCATTTGAAATTACAACAAGTTCTGTTTTTTCAGTTCTAATATTACGACTGCAGCTGGTAAGAAAAGTATTTTAAATTACATTGCTATCTAATGTGGCAGTAAATATTTTTCTGTTCTAAAATGTCCTACAACTTGGCCTTTGAGGCAATACCTTTGCCAAGATAACTAACGCTGCTTCCTCTACTGACCCCTCCACAGCTAAACAAACAGAGTTCTTCTCTCTGTTTATATTTTTCATGATGGAAAAAGGAAGCAAACAAAAACATGTAAATGCCAAGTAGTATGAAGTGTTGTTAGAATACCATTGAGTTTTGTGAGAGAATAACATTAATAAACTTGGGGAAGTGCTCAAAGAACAGACTGCAAACACAGAAAACTTAAATATAGTTGGTATTAATCATAAAAAGACTGAAAATATATTTGAGTACACTTAGAGCTTCATAGCATTTTAAAGAACTGGGTCTGTCTTATCATCTAAACACATAAATTACATAGATGCTAGAATTTTAAAAAACATTTCCTTCAGTGTCTGTCTGCAGTCTTCATCACTACTGAGTCTATTTTCTCAACCTTTTCACAGTTAGAGAGCTTTCCCCCTAATAGTCTTATGGCAATGGCCTGTTTATTGAGCTTAGACATTGGTTATTTAATTAATACATTTGTTTGTGCAGAGGTTAGATGATGGTGGGTCAAAGAAAGTGTTACCACACACTTTCCAGTGCATTTTTCCATCACTTTCCTTATCACAAAAAGTCCAGTCTTTCGAAGAAGCTGGTTTGTTGCACAGTATCTCCCAATCATTTATATTCGTGCAACCTGAATTGGCTCTTCTGTGATTGAATCCCACCCAATAAGCCCAACTGCAAAAGACTGAAAACCATAGCAATGAATATAGTTGTGTATGCTTGGAAACTTACCATTGTTCAAAAAGGTTCCCTTTCCGAAAGTGCCCCACAGAACTCTAAACTTTGCTTTACATTTCCCAAAGTCAGTAATCTGGCACACAAGCTTTTTTGAGCTTTCTTCCTATTATGAAAAGCAAATGCAAGGGAGTTGGGTTCTGATGCTGAATGAAACAGTTCTGGGAACAAAGATTTAAAGGTCCCAACACCACTCCCACAGACCACACTCCTGATCCAGCTTCGAGCAGACTTGAGAGACAAATATGTAGGGCCAACTAAAATCCAGTGAATTTTATGAAGTGGGTTCTAACCCGTAAAAAATTATACCACAACATATCTGTTAGTCTTTAAGGTGCATCAGGTTCTTGCAGCAGACAAATAAGGCTACTCCTCTGGAATTTTGGTAACTTATTTTGAAGTTGTTCCTTGGTCAGAAGAACACTTTTTCCTTGAGACTTGCCTGCATGTATTGTTTGCTATTAAAGGAAAGGATTTGGTAGGCTATTTGTGACTTTGTGCTCTCAGAAATATGTCAGAACGAGTAGAAAAATGAAAGGTATGCTCGCCCTTTAATTGCAAGAAATACTGCACTTTGTGATACAAGCAGGAGTCCAAATAGAACAGTAGAAAAAAAAGCTTAGCTAATGTTTTTGTTTACATTACTGTGAAGTCGAGCTAAAGCAAAAATATGCTAGAACTAACATTGGCTGGGATTCCAGCTCTATGTACAAAATGGGTTTAACTGTACTACTTCCTGCTAATCACACCTAATTATTGTAATGAGGTCAAAAGATTGTATAAAAGGTTTAGAATGCCGTCTCAGTGTAGAATGTGTATAAAGGTGCTTTTGAGAAACATTGGTTGTTAGGACATAAAATATTATCTTCAGGAGAAAAAAAAATGTAAACATCACTGAGAAAGGAAGTCTTTTTAGCATGGGAAAGGCAACAAAATTCCAAGCCAATGAACTGTGTCACGCAGACAACTTGACCAAAGAACTCTTGCAAGTGATAACAGTGCAAGCACTTCAGATCTTGAAAACATTACCTTCCTCTTCTTTCTTGACAATGCCATAGAACTTCCTAATTCTATCATGATTTTAACATGTGCTTACTGCCACAATTCTGTGCACACTTATATGGGAATAACTGAACACAGTGGGACTTGCTATAGAGTAGGCAATCATAGGATCGGATAGCTTATAAAGTTTAAAACCGTTTGAAACGCATTAGATATATCCAAAGTAAAACATGTGCAGATGCTTTGTAATAAGGAATGAAGCTACTTCATAACTTTGAAAAGTAATTATTTTTTCTCTCTTCAGTCATCTCGACCCTATTGCAACATTCTAGCAATGGATCCAAGAAACGAAAGTAACATTGTTCCCAGTATCACCCAGTTGGAAAATTTCCTTACTGAACATGACTCCAATGTTGTTTGGCTTCTTGTTGGTATGTAACAGTTTTTTTGTTGAATATTTCATGTATTTTGAATGCTGTGAAATATCCCATCTTAAATACATACATCCAAAACAAACATGCTATACTGGTTAATTGGAAAATTTGGAGCAAAACATTGCTTTTTAAAGTACTGAACAGTGGTCTCTTCCCAGTTTGCCGTTTTTGTGGGGGCTGCTGAGGCTAAATCAGTAGAGTTTATTTGCCTAAGAAGTTCTGTCCCTTTGCATACACAACTCATTGGCTAAGAGCCAACATGCATAATTTGCAGCATTGTCAATGCCTCAGAGGAGCAGTTTGTGATTTGGAATACAATGCTGCAACAATATCTGAGACAAAGCTGGTATCGTTGTAACTGCTACTATTATTATTATCATTATTACAATAATTATACATCACTTCTTATTTGCAAAGTGCTTTACTGTTTTATTGTATTCAACCCCACTGCTGTTCCATTTTATATATAGGAAAGAGGGGTTGAACAATAGTGGTGTGACTAAGGCCAAATAATGACTGTTCACATGTAACAGTGCACCATAGTTTGGTGTTATGTGTAGAAGTACGCCTCCCCTCACTTCCGGTGTAATATGAGGAGAGAGAAGGCATTTGCTTCCAGTTTGAACTGTGTTTGTCATTGTGTCTGAATCTGGACAAATTATATTAGTGTTAAATATGGTATATTAAAACAAGCCAACTTCGGACTATTATTAATTATTGTGGTTTGTTTGAGTAAGACATATTTCGCACTAACCACAGTTTTTGGCTTGGACATAACAAACTGGTAAGTTGCATCCATTTCAGGTTACGTCTTTTCAAGTTGCGCCCCACGGCAACCTGGAAGTACCGGAATGGTTACTTCTGGGTTTCGCCGCTCGTGCATGTGCAGAAGTGCTATATTGCGCTGCGCACATGCGTAGACGCGGTGCTTCTGGATGTGAACGCTTCGAGTTGCGGATGTTCTTCCGGGATGGATTACGTTCGCAACTCAAGGTTCCATTGTAAATGTTTCCACTCTCCCTCCAACTTTGCTAAGGAGAAGAGAAGTGGGAACAAAAAGAAGCCAAGGTTCATACTTGCAGTGCTAAAAAATGGTTTAATATTGTGTGATAAATGAACCCAAAGCAGAGGTGTCCAGGGCTCTCATAAAGCAGTTTAGCCCCCTCTGGCCCATAATGAAGAGTTTCAAATGCTACAGCTGGGTTTGTGTGTGTGTTTTTCAATATGATTGTTCTTTTATCTTTCATAATAATGCATTTGCACTTTTCTAGAACGTATGATCATTTCTTTTGCAGCTACAATTTTGTCCTGTGGCTGGATAATTTATCTAACCTATTACAATTCCCGGAACATTGGCCTTATTTTGACATTGGTTCTTAATAGATTACATAAAAATGGCTACATCCATATTGGTAAGTGTTCTTGGAAATATATAATATACTATTCAATACATACTGAAATATTGTGTTAATAATAGAATCCACCATCTAGCCAATGTTAGATGTCTTTAGGTTTTGTAGCTTTCAATAAGAGAGAGATGTAAGTACATGCTTAGCTGTCCCACTGACATCCGTGTGATAGGCAGAGCAATCCTATACCCAAATTACTTTAGGTGGGAGATCTGTGGCTACTACAATGGCAGCATGACCACAGTATCCTATGTGTGTCCAGATAGGAGGAGAAGAGAAAGCACGCAACTAGGAAATATAAAAATTACATATGAAAGCCTGTGAGTGGCAACCAGTTAGAAACTGCATTGGCAATTATGCTTACATGTGGCCGAAATGCAGAAGACATGGAGGAAGCCAGCGAACTAATGACTGCAAGGATATGCACCGATACACTTCCGGCATCATAATACACCATGATGCCATAACACCCACTTCTTCTGCTTCATTGATGTAGTCAGCAATGACCCTGTTACCATGAGAGGCCAGGCATCCCTACAGGCAAGGATTCAAGTCATTTATGCTCCTCACAAGCACAGTATGCAAAGGGAAGGATAGAGGCCACACAGTACAGCACCTACATAATTCCCACAGCAGGACATCTGCAGAGAGCACAGACAATTTTCCTAGTTTTGTATAGCGACGATGGTGTGCTGTGATAGGGTAAGAGGTTACATCATCCTGTGTTTTGGTTTGTGGTGACATGGTTAGGGCAGTTCACACAGCGTACCTCTTCTCTATATTTTTATTTCCCACCCATTAAAGTAAATGGCAGGGAATTTTCTTTAGCTAGGTCTGCGGCTGGCATAAAATTGCACTTTTGATGAGGACAAGGCTGTGAATCGAAGGGTTATTTGATATGTGCTTCTCACCTGCCATTCCTGCTTCGATGCTTTAATTCAGGGGTCAGCAAACTTTTTCAGCAGGGGGCCGGTCCACTGTCCCTCAGACCTTGTGGGGGGCCGGACTATATTTTTTTTGGGGAAATGAACGAATTCCTATGCCCCACAAATAACCCAGAGATGCATTTTAAATAAAAGGACACATTCTACTCATGTAAAAACATGCTGATTCCAGACCTTCTGTGGATTTAGAAGGCGATTGGGCCGGATCCAGCCCCCAGTCCTTAGTTTGCCTACCCCTGCTTTAATTTTTGCCCTTCCACTGACATATCTGAGAAGTTCTGCGGTATATCTTGAATTTGGCAAATGTAGCCCCTTGCCAATGGAGTATAATATTGCACTTTTCATCTAGCTAAAGTAACAAAAAATTGTGCTAATAATGTTGATGATTGACTTACCAGAAATCTTACTTTTAATATAGGTTCCTTCTCATTCTCTGTCCTGTCTGGAAAAGTCATGGTTCGTGAAATATATTACATTACAGAAGATATGTCTATTAGGTACTTAACCTTGCTTACCATTTGTTTCAAAATAGTGTTTGTTTTAAAATGTTTCTTCATCCTCATATAATGCTAGGCTCTAATATGCTTTGGATTATGCATTCCATTTTGACATCAGTAGTGGTAGAAAAAGCATGAACACAGGGTAAAGTTAGCCATTTCTGTCAAAATATGAGGACTTCTTAAGTGGTCTCTTCCTTTCTCTTGTTTAAGATAGTGAGCTCCCCATGCTGGTAACATTCACTTTCATCTTTGGTCCAGGGCATAGAGGATTAATGGCAAATAGTGATGAGTGACAGTGAGTCAGGTGGTTTATGGTGCTTTTTAAGGTTCTGAAAGAGGAACCATAAATACATTTATAAAAACCAAAATGGCAGTTTGTTAGTTTTTGCATTGTTTGAAATAGTTTTTAAATTCACCGAAGCTGGTCTGGGACCGTAATAAATTTCATTTCATTTCAAATTCGTTATATATAACAAGAGTACTTATTATTTCTAATTGTGTAAAAATATTTTCAGAATCCAAGATGGCTTTATTATATTTCGTTGGTGGAAGATGTACAATCCAAAGCAGAAGCAACATGGTAAGTTTTCACCCCCAAAAGAGACATGTTACTGGATTTTCTGTTGAAGGAGCAATTCCTCATGGGTTGAATAAATAGTCTTTGTATGTTACAAAAACAAATTATTCTTATAAATATTCAGTAAAGCAAAAAAAAACTGAATAGCTTTTAAAGGTTAAATGGTGTATATCTTCTTAATTTAGTAGCTTACTCTTATCAGAGGCATTATTTCCATGTTAGAGCTGGGCTGAATTAATATTTTCTTTTACTGCTTCTCTGGTCTTGCATTTTAATTATTCCCATGTGGCTCATATGTTAATAAAATTCTACCTGCATCTCTATGGTTACATGAGTTTGAGTTCATTTGAGCTATCCTAACTTGCAAGGGTTGCAACATGGTTATCTAAGAGGTTTTAAGCAGGCAAATGCACCAGTCATGTCTCAAATTAAAAAGAAAGTAGAATAACGTAAGAGGAGATTTGCTGGTTGGGCCAAAGTTCCATCTGATTTACCTTTCTAAAAGTAGCTAGTTGAATACCTCTGGGAACCTTTCAAATAGGTCATGAAAGCAGCTGCTCCTCCCCCCATTTGTTTCTAGCATCTGGTATTCAGAGGTATAGTGTATTTGGAAGCAGGGGTTTCACAGGTCTTCAAATAGCTATATAGGCATTGATAGACCTAATCTTAATGAATTTATCTTACTCACTCCTAAAGCTGTCAAAGCTAGTAGCCTAATCACAAACTGTGCCAGATCCCAGCTCCTCCAGAACTGTAGCATAATTACAACAAATTAAAGAAAACTTACTGATAGTAAAAACAACCTGTACACTCTGTAGCCCCTTAATGTCTTTTTAAAAATACTTAAAGCATTTTATCTTTTAAATGACAGCTGCATGTGAGTCTCTAATCTGAAATCAGAAAAGATACAGACCTTCTTTAATTTATTTCACAAACTTTTAATGACTAATTGGATTTGTTTATTTCCTATACCACAGCTTTGAAGTTGAAAACATACTAAAAAATTAAAATGATAACACTGTCCTTTATTGCTTGTGGCAATAACTTTGCTGCATTGCATTGAAATGTAAAGAAAGCATTCAAAATTAGTAATTTGTACTTTGCTATCTATACGGGCCATTGTGGGCTAGAAGTAGGTTTTCACTTTTGTCTCTGTAGGTAAGTGCAGAAAGAAGTGGTTGGCAAGATAATAATCTACTTTAAGAGACCCAGTTTACTGGATTATCAAAGGAGTTCATGTCTCTTGAGTAAATAAGTAATAGGGCTGTCTTAAAGAAAGAAAGAAAAACTAGTTAATTATAACCACATTGTTTTAACTAGGTCATAGCTTTTGAAAATGTAGATGTGATATATCATTAATGTGCTTCATTATTATATAGAAGAACATATGAAGAACCCTCTTGCATCAGACCAAAAGCTATGTAGTCCAACATGCTGTTTTTATTCTGCTCACCCAGATGTCTGTCTTGACACCAGGACAGTAGCAATCTTCTGCTTGTGAACCCCAGCAAGTGGTGTTCAGATTCATATGATCATTTATAGCTTTGAATGTTGTCTTTTGAATTTATGACATGAATTGAGTTATTTGGCAGTTTTAAACAGTTTCTATGTCAGCCTTATAATAAGCCAGGGGTTGCCAATCTTTTGGGGCCAGTCGGCACATTTGGAATTTTGAGAAAGTATTGTGGATGCTAGTTGTGAAAAGGGTGCTCTGGGGTGTGGCATAAAACAAATGGGAGACCATGGCAGTGAGGGTGTGGCATAATGGCAGCTACATCTAAAAAGAAGAGGAAAAGAAGCAGAACCACAAAACGGTGCAGTCATGACCCATCAGTGGAGGGAAGGTTTCTACCTTGTTATAGACTGGCAGAGGAGAGACAAAACTCTTACGCATTTCTTTGTTGAGTGTGAAGCATTAGACTTGCGTCCTCTGGTAGCCTGCTTTGTCAGCTCAGTTGCCTGAATAGAATTTCATGCACTCACTTGCTGTGGCTAGTAGAATGGGACTTAAACACAAAGCTTGCTTTTTGTTGAATATGGTAACCCAGTGCTATTGGGTGGCAGTATAAGCTATATATATAATGAGTAAACATCACGGTAGAAACAGGCTGAATGAGGATACGAGAACAAAAAGTTATTGTGCAGTAAATCTTTAAGATCTCACCAGGTTCTACGTTGCTTCCTTATCTATTTGTAATATGCTTCAGCTTTTTCTGTCTATTGCTAAGGAGATTTCCAGTCACTGTCACAGTGTGGGTTTTTATATAATTGAACCATTTATTTTAAAAGTAGCCTACCTGCTATTTTGTTTTGACTACCTGCTCATGTAGTCCTAAAACAATCTATGTAATTCTTCCTTACTTCAGTGCTAGGATGTAATAGGGGGAAGCCACAGGTGAAACGGTGAGTAGTTATCTACACGCCTCAACTTCAGTTTGCCAGTCATTCATACTGGCTAATTCTCCCAAAAGTCCACTTTTAAAGCTTTGGGCATTTGTATACCTCTGTTACTTCATTAGTCTATAAATTTGTTAGTATACATATTTTTTTGTGTGTACTACAATTTTTACAAAACCAGTGTGTTTTCTGAGGCTGTCTCATGAAAAGCCCCCCTGTTTTGTTGCACTTTACAGACCCAAAGGCAGAAACAAGATTGTATATCATGGTCAATGATTTTGAATTTCATGTGTATAATCGTTCTGACCTTTATGGGCAACTTCAGGAATTATTTGGTTTGGATCCAACCATAATTCCTCCCAAGAAAGAGGAAGAGAAAGCACGAGAAAATGGAAGAGAACGAACACCCACAAATCTGGAAAGGTACAGCTA
The DNA here is from genome assembly GCF_951804945.1 of Podarcis cretensis. Classification (NCBI taxonomy): domain Eukaryota; kingdom Metazoa; phylum Chordata; class Lepidosauria; order Squamata; family Lacertidae; genus Podarcis; species Podarcis cretensis. Next base: position 30,267,467 of record NC_137178.1, read on the forward strand.
TTTATTCACTTGAGTATCTATTTGAACGTTGTGTCAGATTGAGTTATTTCATTTTGCGTTTTTGTTCAGTTGATTTACTAGCCTCTTCCTTGAAGACCATAAAGTAGCACCTTCTTCTTACTTAAAGAGTATGTTTGAACATAAACTGCTCTATTTTTTAAGGCCACTCAGCCACATAAACTCTTCAGGCTTTTAGGTGATAGTCTGATATTGGAAAATCTAACCCTCTGAAATGTGGAATATAGCACAGAGCATTGCTTGTTCAACATAGTTGGGACATGCACTTTTACTATATACACCTCTGTCAGAACTGAACGGTGCCACTATTGAAGTAAGAGTAGCAGTATTTGTTAACTTTATTACTCCCTTTTTTAATAAAAAAAATGTTTTTGTTTTGTTTTGACATGATCTAAATCTCTACCTGTGGAAGGGACACTGTGTTTATGCGTGTGTGTCCACTGCCCCATTTAATGTGGGAATAAGTGACAGCGGTGCCCAGTCTGTGTAATCATTTATTTCATGAAAGCTGGATAGATAGATCTTGGGTACATTTAGTTATCAGATTAAGGTACTCTTGTTTAAACAACTATGTTTCAATTTTTTGTGTTGTTCTTTGTCTCAGGTCTTTGCTACTTTTTTGTCAGTATTGTTTTGCTAGCTTTTTGTGTTTTAAATTGTTCGTGCTTTTATTGTTATTATCAATTGCTAGCTGCCCTGAGGCTCCTATTGGTATGGAACGTGTAGGATGACAACAGTTTTATAAGTAAATAAATGGGGACATTAAATAGAAAGTGAATTTTAGAATGCTGGTAATGGCCTTGCATATTGCAGTTGCAGTTACTTTTAAAGGTCGATGGAATTACCTACATCTGTTCTGTTTTGTGTTTCTCTTTAGAGTAATTGTAATTAACTTCAGCAGAGAGCATATCCAGGGGTTTAATGGCCTAAGAGAATTACCCAAATCAGTCACTTTCGTGCAATAGATGACTGCTATAAAGTCATTTTTGCTTAAGTAAAAATTGGAGAAAGGAAATGTTACTGTGTAATGCCTAGATGGAAGCAGCAAAAACCCCTTCCTTGTATCACATCTTGTGAAGCTGTGAGACTCCCCATTATTAATAAATGAATAAGTTGATAGGTTGGTATGTTGTGTGCACTTGGCTTTTTAAGGTACTTAGTAAAACTCTTGTGTTTTCTGTAGTCAGTTTCAATATGCTTTAGAGTATCAGGAATTTGATTCCATTTCTTTTTTTGTCTGACTTCCATGTATGTTTGGCGCATCAGTGAAATATTTTTTTGAATGTGTTAATTATATAAATCTAAGTATGTTTCCATCCTCAGTGTTAAAGTAAAAAGTGAATCACATGACCCTTCATCATCATGGAGATCTCTTATTCCTGTGATCAAAGTCAATGTCAGCACAGTAAGTGAAATATTCCGTTGTGTTTACAGATTACCTGGTTTTTTTCTCTGCAGTTCGAAGACCTCCTACTTTAGTAGCAATTTATAATATTTTACTTTTATATAATAAAAAAATTAATTTAGATAACATAAGAAGTTTGTCACGTGACTTCCTTAGGGTTCTGAGAAGTCTTTCAGAAATTGATTTTTTTATACCATAGTTTCTGGAAGGACATTATAAGAGTTTGGTGAGGGATTACTATTAGATGGCTTGGAGAAATTATGATTGCCTTGTGGAAATTAGGATCAGTATGTTGCAAAGAGAATAGCCCTGTTTGCAGTGGCAGCCCCATAACTGAGATGTATTTTATTCTCAAACAAATATGCAAATTGTAAATGCCATTCATTGAATTGACCTGGATTGAAAATCATGCTGGTTGTTTCCCTGAGTCTAATCTTCTTGTTCTAAATGTTGTGTTTTCAGTACAAAAACCTTGTTGTTTTCAAGTGTAATAACCTTTCATTAAGAAATAAAGCCCAATTATTCTGGTTATAAGTTTGTAACACTAATGGGCTGCTCAGGACTGATTATAGTCCTAACCGGAGAAAATACCAATAATAAAGAAATAATTGAGAAGGATGACTTTTATGACGATGAATTAAAAGCTAACATTTAATTGTCTTACTCATTTAAGGGTCGTTTAGCCTTTGGGAATCATTATCAGCCTCAAACCATCTGCATTAACTTTGATGATGCTTTCTTAACATATACCACAAAACCACCTTCAAGTCACCTTGATCAATTTATGCACATTGTGAAAGGAAAACTGGAAAATGTGAGGGTTATGCTTGTTCCGAGTCCAAGATACGTTGGCCTTCAAAATGATGAGTAAGTGTTTACAGTTTATGTAGGAATATTTTGAAAAATATTTTGAAAAATGTACTATGTAGTGTATACAAAATTGGGTCCAAAACTCTTCATACGAAGGACCACTGTGCATCCTCAAGTACCCTGGAAATATTAATGCACAATTTTAATTGGGGATAAACACCCAACACTAAAGGGGAGCATTAGTGAGGGGTGGTTAACTTGTGGACCCCCAGCATGTTTTTGTTGACTGTATTTTTAAAATGACATTAGAATTAGTTATGTTAATCCTTGGTTGCTGATATAAGATAATTTTGACTTGATATTTTGGAAGGAATTAGTATAGTAATTGGTATCGTACGTATTAGTAAAGATCAACATAGAAGCCTCACCTCGGCTTCTCATTTCACTGAATATTGTATAACAAGATAAAATCACCACACAACTATAAAGTTACCTTCTAAATGACTCAATGTGTGTTTGTCATAATCATGAGAGGTGTTATTCTTTCTGAAGCTCAAATGAGGCTAAACATTTAGTTCTAAGGTTTCAACGCTTTAAAACTAGTGTAACTGCAAGCAGTTAGAAACTGAAAAGAAATATATTTTGAAAAAATTGAAAATGATTAAATAAATTACAAATCAGTAGGGTTGAATCCATACTAAGTTAGTCACATTTTAGCCCCACTGAAATCCATGGAATTTAAGTTGGCCCATTGATTTCAATGAGATGAAAGTGTATGTCTGGATCCAAGTCATGGTGAACTGTTGCAAACTTTAATATTATTACATGCACATCTTAGGCTTTCTATCCCACAGATTAATTGATGGATAATTTATTTGCATCAGTCACCCACCATTGTGAAAGTGAACATGTATAAACATACTAAGCAATCAAAATTGCCAAACTAAATTAATAATTGTATTGTTTAAAACTTGCAGTAAAGCAAATGACCAAGTGAGGCAACACTGGTTTTCTATTGACTACAAATTAAGTGTAATATGAGACAGCACAGTGAGAAGGTGTATTCTGAAATTATCATGTATTGCTTTAGCAAGGTCATGTTCAAGAAGTGAAGCTACTATACATGGCTCAATTAATTGGCTAAAGTAATTACATTTTGGGGAAATTATTTCATATGAAAGTCACAAAATAACATTTTTTTCTTTATAGTTATATAGTTCTCAGGGTAACATTGTTTTGCTCTTTTTTGTATGGATTTGTTACACCTATTGGTCTAATTACTGAAGATGGTCTTTCCCTGTGGGCTCAGATTCTATTTTAGCTGGAAAACTATTAGCAAATTAAAAGAGTGAATATAGAGCAAGGGTAAAGCAAAAGAAAGGCAAATCAAGTCTTCAGCATAGAAGGTGAAAACATAAGAGTTTTGCCATTATGGTTGACTAACATTGGATTATCTTGATTTAGATATCAATTTTGATCTAACTGGATATCTTAATAAATTCATTATAGCAACTGGAGTTTTAAACTAGCATGGTGTGTTTTCAAAATAGTGTTACAGGTTTTCTTTCTACGGAAAGTTGACAACTACCAGAGGTATTAGTCTTTTAAAGACTTAACTTATTGAGTGGGGACTACTACATCAGATATATTAAGTGTTATCGCTAAGAGTAAAATGGGACCAAGTGGCCATAAAATCAAAAAGTACAATCTGTAACCATTCTGTTCTGTGGTTTGCATATCATACTAAGCCAAACCATATCATGCTAAGTGTGCGGGCTCTGGGAGAGATTACAGCCACTTTGCTCCTCCTTGGTTGTTTTGCTGCTGAATTGAGTTGAGCCACGGTTTGGTGCAATGTGGATCTGAACCTGGGCTCCTGGTTAGCTCACCCAGATAAACCACAAGCTTAGAGTGTACAGTGTTTATATCCCCCCCCTTTTCTTCTTTAACAGACCACCAAGATTAATGGGTGAAGGTTTTGTTGTGATGCAATCAAATGATGTTGATATCTACTATTATATGGATGAACCAGGTAAGTTCAGTTTCTGCTCAGAGGCTAAAATTCGTTACAGGCACGTAGTTCTCATAGTTGCTTAGTAAACAGCTGCTAAGTAGGCATTTTTAGATTGGGAAAATAGTATGGGGGAGGGGGGAGTGTTCAAGTCACCCCAAAGCAGCCCAGCCCCCCTAGCCTCTGGTAGTTACTTTTAACTAGTTTTAACTAGTTTTCATGCAAGCAGCAGGGACAGGGCACCTCGCAGAACCGATGGGCAGGAAAGCTTCCCTGCTGCGCATTAGCTCTGCCCATCCACGGAGCAGACCTGTGTCTTTGGCTGGCACGCATGCAGGAGGGACAGGGAAGCATTCCTGTACCCTTTTCTCTAGAAAAAAGCACTCCATATATTAATTGCATAGTAATAAGTAAATGGTTCTATGTTAATTGGTAGTAGTTTACAGATGATATGTTGCTTGAATATTTGTTATATTTAAAATGCTTCTGCTGTTTTCTAAAATACAGGGCTTGTACCAGAAGAATCAGAGGAAACTAATGAGGGAGAAACAAGTAATGAGGATAGTAAATTGCAAGACCTCCCGCCCTGTTGGGGATTAGATATAGTTTGTGGCAAAGGAACAGATTTCAACTATGGTCCATGGGCTGACAGGCAAAGGTACTGTTGTTTAATTATTTTGTTTTTATATCTACTGTTAAAATTGAAGAATATAATCAAAACAGATTTTCCAGCAAAGTTGTCCTAGCTACTTTCATGTGCCTAGAATTTGAGGACATCAATCCTTTTAAAAAAAATAAATATATGCTTGCTTGTATTATACTCTGTTGTGAATTTTGCTTTCTCTATTGTTCACACCCATGTTCATGCACCTGCATGTTTAGAGTCTACCTGTTTGTTCAGAGATTAGACATATCCCAGTTTGATAATTTTAAAAGGAAGGCCTCTGCACCAGATGTCTTCTAAAAGTTTTGGGCTACAGAGGTCTCATATAGCTCTTTTATAAGACAACTTTGATCAAGTGTTCAGTGGTGAATGAACAGTAGTGCTTCCCTGGAAACTCATTTTGTCTGTTCGTAGGGATTTTCCCTCCTGAATCTTGAAGAATAACTTTATGTAAGGCTGCCACTGGGTCCACTGTGTTGTTTGCCTGTTTGAGGAACACAACTTGGCTTTTCAAAAGCAGATTGGTGTTTCAGAACGATTCTTATTATTTTGTTACTTGTTGAATTTGTTAGTTGCTTTATCTTGCCCAGAGCAACTTTCAACCAACCAGATAAAAAACCCCACATAGATACATTAAATCAAGAGAAAAAAGAAATACATTAAAAACATCCATCCCACTTTTAAATGGCTACAGATAGAAGGCCAAAGGCCTGCTTATAGAGGAAAGTTTTTGCCTGGCTCCTGAAGTTATATAAAGATGGTGTCAGGTGAGCCTCTCTGGGGAGAGCATTCCACATTGCAAAAAAGGCGTGTTATTGTGTTGCCACCCTTTGAACCTCTTGTGGAGGGGGCACACGAATAAGGGCCTCAGATTATGATCTCAGGGTCTGGAATGGATAACCTTTTCTTTCTACTGCATTCCTTTGGCAGTGGTGGGCAGGGCCAAAGTCAACAGTGGGCTAGAAGGGTATAAAGCCAAAAATAAATGCACCACTTTCTTTATGTTTCTCTCCAAGCAGTGGGCTGTCAGGGGAGAGTTAAATCCCACTTGCCATAGGTCTATATTGCTTGCGTCCAGAGAGTTTTCTCCACCTTCCATTGCTTTGTCCATTTTGGCTTTCCCCCATTCTGTTTTTCCCCCCTCTCCCACTCTCCATCCTGGCTCCCCCTGCAATAAAACTAGGCCAAGGTCTGTAGCTTTCCACCCCTTCTCTGGACAATTTTGTTGAAGTTCAGCAACTTCATCTTGAATAAGTTGTGCTGAACAAGGCAGGGATAGGTAGCATGCTTCACTTCTACAGCCTGCTGCCCTTTACTGCTCTAGGGAGCAGGGTCGGGTTCTGTGCAGAAGTGCATTTTATATGAGTTTATATGCATTGTTGAGAGGACGCAGTGAATCTTCTATAGGAGGCTCTTATATTTTGACGTTAGCATTTGTTGGATGCTTACTGTAACTTTCAAATAACATTGATTTATTTAAAATCTCTTTAGTTAACTTCACAAGGTCAGCTGTGTAAATCTTTTTGTTTTCTTATTTCTATTTTCAGTTTCTAGGGTAATTGAATTTTATAGTGCCTTAAGATAAATCTGGAATATAGCTTCACTAATCAAGCCTTTTGAGAAATATAGCATAACACGTATTTTTTCACTCTCCAGTTCATGTTCTTGCTTCTTGTGTGCTGTGTAGAGTGCCTTATAGAAAATATATAAATAGCTCATATTCATTTCTAGATGAGTAGCTGAATTAATATTCTGCTGTTGTTTTGTAGGGACTGTTTGTGGAAATTCTTTTTCCCACCAGATTACCAAGTCATGAAAGTCTCAGAAATTCCACAGCCTGGGAAGCCAAGACAAATCCTTGCTTTTGAGCTCCGTATGAATATCATTGCAGATGCCACTATTGATCTGCTCTTCACAAAAAATAGGGTAAATACGAAAGACATGTGAGATTTGGGAATATACATGTATATTTTTTAGATTAGTCTTTCAAATATCATTATTTCAGTTTTGTAAGATGTCTTCTGAAATAAAATGGAATTTTCTTTGTTTGTCATTCTGTTTTTGAATATATATAAATATTCATATCCAATATATTTTGGCTGATCACATAAATCGTAACCTACCAAAATATATTACTTAAATTACTAACAATATTTCTACCTATTTGGTTGTGAATAAAATTTCACAAAGTGAAATGCTCACCTTGGTGAGGACTGTTGAATCATAACCACTAAATATAGTATGCTGTTCATGAGCAAACATTAATTTGTCTAGCTGTTATCTGTTGCTCTTCTTATAGCCTCAGATGAATACTCCTCATGCTTTTCTTCAGCTTCATTGAGTTTTTCTTTTACTTTTTAAATGTATATCAAGCTTTTAATCAGCTGTGGCCTACTAGTTCCCTTTCATAAATCCTAGAAGTTTCTAAAATGATAACTTGAGTCGTGATGTAGTCTGAGTTCAAATAATCAAAATAATGTCTAATTTTTATTGGCAGGAAACTAATGCTGTTCATGTAAACGTTGGAGCAGGCTCTTATTTGGAGGTTAACATTCCCATGACTGTAGCAGAAGATGGTAGGTGGAGACTAAAAGTGTTTTATGTTGAAATAATTCCAGAAGAACAGTTACTTGCAGAACCTGGTTTAATAAGATTACATGTGTGAGGGTTGAGTTTCAGTATTACCAAAGAATTTTCTCAAAATAATTCCTGCGTTGGAAGGGGTTGGACTAGATCACCCTCATGGTCCCTTTCGAATCGACAGCCTGTGGATCTATGTCTGTCCACAGCTTGCATTCATTGTTTAAAACTTTTTTGTTGTTGGCTTCTATACTTTCTTAAGATTTATGAACTTTAGTTCCAGTGCTATCTACTTGGGAGCGAGATACAGTTTTACTTTTTAAGTATATGAATGATCTGGAACATTGAAGAACTATCATGCTGATCTTTCTGAATTAATAAGTGATGAACTCAAGATATGACACTTTTGGTTGTATTCTTTGTATACTTCTTTGCAAATTTTCCTATTGCAAGGGCATGAGAGATTCTTTTCCCAAAACACTGTAGATAAAAAAAATTGTACTGTGTACTCATAAGATGCTCTGCCACCTTGCAGCATCAGATTATTTTTTTTAACTGAGTAGAAGACTGATCTAAAAATCTTAATTTTTAATTCTATCAGTCCATGCTGTGTGGTTAGATAGACTGATAGACTGGAGGGACCACTATATTTTTTAAAAAATGAAGAAAGACATAGCGGCAATTCTTGAATTTTTTGGTTCTGTTTACTAGGTTACTCTCCTACTATTAAAGGACAGCTTTTGCATATAGATGCCACCAGCAGTATGCAGTTCCGGACTCTCTTAGAAGCAGAAATGTTAGCAGTAAGTATTCTTTTGCATAAGCGTCCGAGTGATTTCTACTGTAATTTGCTTTGAAACTTACCTGAATGTAAGGAATTACTGGAAAAACCCGGGGATTTAAAATAAATTAAACTGGAACCAGTGAATCCAGATGTTCACTTCTTTGGTATGTAGGTTCTAGGCTGCTACATTCTGCATCAGCTGCAGATTTCAGTTTTTGAGAGTAGCCCCACAGAGACTATGCTGGCTAGGTATAGCCTGGGTGTATGTTAAGGATTATTTTCCTTCATTATTACCCTTTCCCGGTCTTCAGAGCACCCACATTGGACTGCAAAGTAGCAAACCAAACCAAACAGCACAGAGATTCTGACTGTGGAGCTTCTGTATCAGACTTAGCTTAATCCTGCCTTCTGGAACTTTTCATTCAGTCTGCCTTGCCCACAAAGCCTCTTCTGATTCTTCAGCCAGTGTGAGGATTTGTCACAGACTGTCTTTGTGAACATCCCATCTTGCCAATTTCAGTCTCTGGAACTTGCTGCACATTTCGAGATACCACACCAATTCTGCAAAATACTTCATTGTTGCTGTCTCAGAATCTGGTCTTCCAGATTTAGCAGGCTTCTTGTACAGGGGTGTGTCCTTTTTTAATACAAAAAACTTTAGGTTGAAAGCCGCTTGATATTTTTACAGTGAAAGCAGATGGCGAAATTACATAGTTTGAGTTCATTTATTATAGATGTTTTTAGATAAATCATGTGGGAATTGACCTTTTAACTTGACAGACTTAAACATTAGTAAACTGGGTTAACTCTCTGCTCATCTTAGGAAGAAATAATTTCTAAATTACGCATTGATTACACAGTTGTCATTTAATTTTGGCTGTTAATCACCATATCAAGAGTGAATCCTTCTGCTTGTTTATTTTGTTTAGTTTCATATTAATGCCTGCTACCCCCGGATATGGAACATGCCACAGTCATGGCAGTGTGAAGTTGAAGTTTACAAAGCAACCTACCACTTTATATTTGCTCAGAAAAGTTTCTTTTCAGGTAACTGTTCTGTTTTTGTGTACTTTGCTTTTTCAAATGGTATCAACGTTGATATGGGGTGTGTTTTTGCATAGATGTATGCTTATTCAGAATTGTTACAAATATATACTATTTTCTTGTTCACTCCCTATTGCTTTAGACATCAAACCAATCTGTGGAACTTTTTTTTTATATCACAAGAGCATGAAAATACATGCCTGCGCAGCAATTTCAGTAAGGAGGTTTTGGTGCACTGGCCATCTAAATGATTCATGTTTCACAGAAATTATACTGCCGTGATGCATATGTTTGTGTTAAAATAGAAATATTAACAAATCTCTCATCCCTTCAACCCCACCCTTGCCCCCATCATCCTGGGCCATACAAGCCTATTGTTTTGCTTTCTAATAAGCAAGCACTATTCAAAAGCTCTAAACAAACAAGGGCAAAACAAAATTTGTAATAGTAACTGACTGTTTACTTTTCAAGTGGCTGTCTTTTATGTTACTTTGTAATCCCACAATATTCCATAGAAGTTGAGCTATGTAAAATTACAGCTGTGTTTTCAAATTATAAGACATTACATTTAATTCTTTTTATAATTAAAGGTTTCTGTGAATGCAGCTCATTTCATAAACACCCTAAGCCAAACATGAAGTTAAAATGAAATAAATGAGAAGCAGAGGTGATTTCCAAAGTCATTTTTGCTTCTTTTTGCAAAAAAGGGAAAGAATGCTGGACTACTTTGATTGCATAACATTCAGCACTTGTAATATTTTAAATTTTGATAGCTCATTCAAGTGTATTGTTTCTTGTCTTCCGAAATATACTTATTTAACACTGAAGTCAAAATTCTAAAATGGAAACACAACCCTAAAACTGACTTTTGCAGTCTATGAGACTACTAAAAAAGTTAAGATTTTTGAAAATAACCGTTTGGATTACAGTACTGGGAATGAGGCAAATGAGTATTTCTCTTTCCCACAAATGCCTTTAACTGCATATTTAAAGTAGTAGAGATGGAGTTTTGTTTGCACAACAGGACATCATTCTCTGTCCAAATCTGATCCAAAGGGCAGATCTTAAAGATGAATGGGAGGGCAGGGAGGCAGTGCTGCAGGGAGGGAGGAAAGGATGGGCAAGTCCCATTGTTTTAGCTGGCCACTGCTGGATATCACTGTTGCTGTTATTGTAGGCATAGATGCTTAATTTTTTGCAGTGTGGTCCTTTGCATACTTAACTGACAGGACGTTCCATTGAACAAATTGGGATTTATTTCTGATTGGAAAAATGCATAGATTAAAGCTGCAACAGGGCAGGGGTTTTTTTTAGTGCATTATGCAACAGAAAAGGTAAAGAAACTGACTTTTTAATGCAACAAAATATAATCAGTTTTACAATTGTCTTTTCACACTAGTGACTTGCAGTAACATGTCTCCTTTATTTTTAGATTTGATTCAGGACTGGTCTAGTGACAGTGCTCCTGATATCTTCTCGTTTGTTCCATATTCATGGAATTTTAAAATCATGTTTCATCAGTTTGAAATGATTTGGGCAGCAAATCAGCACAACTGGATTGATTGTTCCACAAAACAACAGGAAAATGGTGAGAATATTTTAAAGCAGGCATGCTACACTCCTTTCCATATGCAGCAGTAATACATGCTTAACCAAAACAAATTCCTTCTTATCTGAAGATAATAGTCAGCTCCTTTCCCCCTTTAATTATGAAAAGCCTTTAAATCCCTGGTGTAGCAGTGCCATTTGCTAGTTCTACTTATAGAGTCCAGTTCCTACAATCACTAAATTTCCACTGTTTTTCAGTGTAGCTAATTGTATATTTTAAAGAGTGCTCCACAGAAAGGGGAAATAAATCAGTAGTGATTAACCAGGAAGTATGGATTTGCCTGCACGTTCATTGGGCATCCTTTTTCAGGCATTCCTTAACACTGAGGGTATCACTTGTCCTTTATTGTCATTTAGAAAGCAATTGATATTGAAGAGGTATTGACTCATCAAAAGGGGAATGGAAGCAGGTACAAACAAAATTCTAAGATGCCTGTTCTCTTGTTCCAAGTAGGAGTATTCCAAAACACAGAGGTGACAAGAGTGGCTTATGTGCCGTCTGAATAAGCAGATGGAAATCCACCTGTTTTGATAAAAACCAAAGTCAGGAATGCAAGAAGGGATGACGGGCCCAACCCATGTCCATGCAGAGTATTCTGGGCACCAGTGTGGCCTGATGATATATTTGGCCTGTGTTGCCATTTTCAGGGCTGTGCTTGTAGTGAGCACACTGTTTTCGATGCCAGATGACTTTGCATCAAGGGCAGTGACCATCATAGGGACGGTTCAGGTTATAGCCTGCCCAAATGTCCTGAATCTATCAATTACAAGATACAGCATGACTGTACATGACTCAGTCATTTGTGGGAGCATCTTGGGCTTCCTGGATACTTTCTCATGCTGAGAAACTGTCCTTTTCCAGTAGTTGTACTACTCATACTGTTGTTATTGGGAAAAGGTCACACCTCATCATCCTCTATCCAGTCATTTATAGTCTTAACATATTGGTCTTCATTATGAATGATGATGTGTGACTCTCCTCTGCTCCCTGCCCCCCCCCCTTGCTGGTTGTGAATTTTAAAAATTATTTTCTGGATGAATGCTAGCATATGTTAAATACTGTATTTTTCGCCCTATAGGATGCACTTTTTCCCCTCCTAAAATGAAGGGGAAATGTGTGTGCGTCCTATGGGGCGAATGCAGGCTTTCGCTGAAGCCTGGAGAGCGAGAGGCGTCGGTGCGCACCGACCCCTCTCGCTCTCCAGGCTTCAGGAGAGCCCCAGCGCCAGCCCCACAAGATCGGGGGACAGCGGGGAGGCGGAACGCTGCCATCCCACTGTCTCCCAATGTGGTTTTGGAGGCTGACGGCGGGGAGACGCGTGCTTCTCCCCGCCACCAGCCTCGCAAGCTCGGGGGACAGTGGGGAGGTGCAGCGCGTCTTCCCGCTGTCCCTGGACCTGGTCTGAAGGCTGGCAGTGGGGAGAAGAGCACTTCTCCCCACTACCGGCCCCACAAGCCCCTGGGGGGGAATTTTTTTTTCTTTATTTCCCCCCCCCCCCCAAAAAAAACACCTTGGTGCGTCCTATGGGCCGGTGCGTCCTATGGGGCGAAAAATTTGGTAAATAAAGAGTGGGAACACTCATATATTTAAAACATGTGTGATAGGTTTTGCCTCCATTGCTCTTTGGTGCCACCTGGATTGATGTTACCAGACCTTCCTTTTCCTCCTCTTGCAGGTGTCTAGTCCCCTTTTGCATTTGATACAGTCCTGCTTTTTGGTTACAGCAGCTTGGCTGTGCCATGTGTGGATCAGAAATATGCAGATGACACATTGTTCTCTTAATGATCCACACAGATGTGTTGCTGGGTGTTTAAGACACAAATTGCTTGCAATTTGCATATGCTTATTTATGCATATAGATGCAAATTTAGGCCAGCGGGAAAAGTCACTCTGTAAGTAAAGTTTTTTTAAAAAGAATAAGTTAGAAGGAATGGAAAGGCTGGAACAGGAGAGATGAAGCTCTGGGCAAAAGACTTTGAGTGCCCCCTGGGCCACTCTCCATCAATGTGCTTGGTATTGCAGTAAGGAGAAAAATGTGGTTGCATCTAGTGGCTGCTTGAATAAGCTTTCTTTTGAATCTGAGTAAAAATGGAAAAGGCTCTTTCATTATCCATATAAATGATATCTATTGAATTAAATTATTTCAGTTTTTCTTCTTGTTCTGTTAACCTTCTGTAGCTGAGTGATACATGTGTGTAATTAGTTTAGGAAGAGGAATGATAAAAAGCTCTTTTCTTTGTCCTCTCATATATCTGCTGAAGCACTAGTGTGGTCTTTGTTAAGAGAATTTTAACAAATAATTAATATTTGATTCCCCCCCCCCCCCCCGTTTTATTTTCTTGCAGTTTATGTTGCAGCCTGTGGGGAAACATTAAACATAGTTTTCTCCTTGCCTTTTACTGACTTTGTTCCAAGCACATGCAGCACTAGGTTCTCTTTAAGGGTAAGTGGCTTTACTATTAAAACAATAAATTCCATATGCCTCCTCGTTCTTTGCAAAGAAACCCTGATCTTTAAAGAAGAGGAGACATAATTCATCACAACTGTTCTAAAAAAAATCTTATTTTTCATTCTTTAGTGCATATTCCAAATGCTTTTTATCTTTTACTCAGTTATCTCAAAAGACCGTGGCAGTGCTGGTGTGACTAATGCTAAGTAACTGCATTAGTAATTGAAGGCCAAAACCTTAAATAACTGTATTTCTACTTGGAGAATAACTCTTCATAACATGCATACCTTTGGCTAGGCATTTTAATCTTCATTCTAAAGGCATGCACACAGTGGCAATTGTAGTCTTGCAGTTAAATAATAATAGAAATACGAAGATTAACAATTTGGAACGATAAGCACAGTGCCTTTTGTATAGCTTTGAATATATGAGTTTACTAACAGTAGTAGGAAAGTGTAGTTATTTGCTTTGCGGTGAATTTATTGAGATTGTTTCAGTGATATGCATTTTCTTTAATGTAACTGATTTTATCATATGTTATGTAATTGTGCAAAACAGTAAACTCTTTGTAAAAATGTTATGATGTATTATTCCTTCTATAAAATGTTCTTTAAAAGTGTAAGTTATGTTATTTACTATGAACAAAATAGTAAATTCCCCATTACATTCCTTGAAATTGTTATTCTCTACACTCAGCTTAGATTGGTGAGAACAGTAGATATGAATTGCGCATGAAAGTAATGATTTTGTTGCACATGTGTTCAAAAAAGTAATGTACAAAAATGGTATAGGGCAAATACCAGTCCTCAGGCCAAAAGTATTTTCCATAAAGGTTTGCAGCTGTTGTATGGATATTGTGTAAGTCTTACATTCATGTTATATTTTCAGGGAGAAGGTCTTGATCTTCACTTACTTCTACCTGACTGCCACCCCAGTAAATATTCTCTTTTTATGCTGGTGAAAGATTGTCACCCTAACAAAGCAAATCCTGAGTCTTGCGTTTCGGCTGATAGTCAAAGTGGTCAAAAACCAAGCAAACAAAGGTGGAGGAACTTGACTCAAGAAGAGTGAGTTCTGTTTCTCTTACTAAATACAAAAATGTAACAAGGAGCTAATGTGTTACTATTCGTCTAGGTTCCTGTGTTTTCTCTCAGTGTTATAAAATGGTTAATAAAGCAGTCAGCTATTACAAACATCTTTTATTTTATTTTAAGGGCTGGCTGGGTTGAATGCTGGACTGTACCAAGCATTATGCTCACAATTGACTATGTGTGGCATCCAATTTATCCCCAGAAGGCTGATGAACAGTTAAAGCAGTCATGTAAGTGCCAACTTTGTCCCTATTATGTTTCAAACTGTTGAAAATGGCAGCTGTTATCATTTTGAAAGAGAAAATAGAACTTAATCAGGATACTTTGAATGCAAGCAGTAGAGTTCGTATCAAAAGTAGAAGGAAGGTGACCTCAAAAATGCATTGAAAAACTTTAATTTATGATTTTCCACTATACAAACATATGCTACATGCCCTGGATTTCAAGGTATTCATACGTTACATTTTTTTTTTACAAAAAGAGCAGTAACAAGAACCCATTACCCCTAGAAAGTGTCAGGTAACCAAAGTTAACTAGTTTACTTGTTTGTATTTGTTTTTACATTTTCTATGTTGCATTGTATTTCTTTTTCCATTTCACAAATAATCTCAGAAGGTCAATCCATAACTGTCCTTGTGTGGCTGGTTGAGACCTTGGATGGTCCTGATTACTTAAGTATTGAATAAAGCAATACCATATATTAATGAATTTATCAGGTTTTTTTATGTCACTTTAGTCTCTGACTAAAGCCGTATACCAAATTATTTGCATCTTGTGCTTCTTCAAGGGCAACAAGTTTAAAACTTTCAAAAGGTAACTTGAAGGGTTTCTGTACGGTCTAGAAAACTTGAAACATGTTGGACCATAAATAATTTTCAGTGCACGACCGAGGCATCTTTTATACTGGTGAATGCTATTTGTTGTTCCTCTGATGGTCTTAGTCCGATATTAATTGTTCTTAATATGATAGGGAGTGAGCTGATCATCTAGAAGTCACTGATAGAGCAACATGAGCCCTGCATTTTATTTTAATGACTTTTGTGGCTTACATATTTTTTTTCTTTTCTGCTTACTTGGACAGTGGTTGACTGAAGGACAAAAAGTACACTTTGTTACTCATTTTTTTGCTCATAGTAAAAAGAAAGTGCAGGAACTTTTTGTTCAGAAGTACATAGTATACATGCTTAATAACAGTTCTAAGTTTTCTTGACTCCTTTCTCCTGCCATGGTTTCCTAACCTATGTTACCTATGAGTAAACCCACTGAAATTAATAGATGCCAATTAGTCATGACCATTAATTTCATGGGGCTTACTCTGCATAGCAGTAATTACAGCAACAACCCATACTTTGTTCAGTGAATATATAGGGTCTAAAAGCATAAAACATTATGTGTTAATTTTTAAAAAAATACAATTTACATACCACTTGATTACCGTAGGAAAAAACTCAAACTCAACTGCTTTGGTTATACCAAAAGGTAAAACATTAAAATTATCACTAAAAAAAATTACAGCTGTAATTTAAAACACACAGGTAAAAAATGCAATAAAACAGACTAAAACAAATTAAAACTCCTGCTGACTTTCTAAACATCTGGGTAGACTTGTCTAAATAAGAATGTCTTCAGCAGGTGCTGTAAGGAATACAGTGAAGTTGCCTACCTGATATCAAACGTTAAAGCTTCCTTGAGTTTTTATAACTATAAATCCATAAATGTTTTAGCTTGTTGTGCAAAATTATTTTCATTTACTCCCAAGTGTCAGAAATGGAAGAATCAATCTTATCTGCATCAAGACCATCACAGAAAATGACAGACAGGGGTATATCCCCTTCCGGTTCTTCCCGTCTCCCTGTTGACCCCTCAGAGCTTCCACCGGACAGACTCCGTGTAGAACTGGAACTCTCTCCAGACTCCCATATAACTTTATATGGGCCTCTTTTGAAAGCCTTCCTTTCTATAAAGGTATGATGGACTCGCTGGTCTTACCTTTATTAAAGCACATGGAACAAGCAATGTTTTGATCTATGAGTCATTTTACTGTGTGAAGGAAAGTCTAGATGGTTCTGGCTTGGGGAACTAAGTGTGATGTTTCTGTGTAGATATGGGTCAGCGTGTGCTGCCTTTTCATGTGGGCGATAGCAGAAATGTGAGCAGAGCAGTCTACCACCAAGTTTTAAGTGTTTGCAGTTTGTTCTGTTTTGCTCTAGTATTGGGTGCTTTATAAATAATGAATATATTTTTGTTATTGTCAAATCAGACTGCCTCATTGCTTTAAAAGCTTGGTAATTGGAAGCTTTTCATCTCTGAAGCATATGATAAGTTACTGAACCCCGATCATACTAACTATTCATATATAGTTTAAAAACGAAAGCTTGTTGATTAGTTTAAATGGATTGTGGGAAAGGAGCTTTATTGTGGTGTCAAAGGTTTACGTTATGCTCTTTTATGATGTGTTTTGCTAATTGGTCCTGCCAGGAAAATTATTTCGGTGAAGATGACATGTACACTGATTTTGAGGAAGTGATTTCAAGCCCCGTACTGTCCATGTCAACTTCTTCAAGCTCTGGGTGGACTGCAGTAGGAGTTGATGCTGACAAAAAGGAGAGCGACACATCAGCCAGACATGCTCACCCCCTCACTTTGCGACCTTGGGATATTACCGTGCTTGTTAATGTGTACAAAGTGCATGGGCGACTGCCAGTGGTAAGTGCTTTGGGTGCTTTTTTTACCCCCAAGGATCAGATGTGCACCCAGTTGCTTAAAAAAATAAGTACGCACATAGAAAAAGAGAATTCCTGACTTTGGTGTATTGGTCATGTTTGACTTGGGTGCGTCCCCTTAAGTAGTACACACGCAGCAATAGAAAATATTGTAAAGGCACATGACAAAGCAATGTATAGTTCCTTGGACAAGGATATCTTATTGAGGTAGGGCAGTTTTTACCTTTGCCTCACCCCCTCCCTCCTTTCTTTGGTAATGATGTTGCTGCAGCCACAAGGTTATGGAGAAGCTGCAAATAGCTGTAGCCATTTTAGTAGTGAGTCTCTCACAGACACTGTTGATGCTTCTTCCCTCTCCATAGGATGCCACACAGCAGTTTTCTGTATTGTGCCAATAATCACATTTATTAATTAGTTCATTATCAAGAGTTCGGTTCTATCTTTCTATAAAATATCCCAAATGATCTCTTTCTTTCTGGCAGCTGCTTGTGGAGTATTTTACTAAGCCTTAAACTTAAAAAATATGTGCTCTCCTTCCAGGCTTACAAGGAAACTTTGTATCTGTTGGGAAAGACTTCTCTAATAGGTGACCAGCTGAATGTTGGCAAGAAGCTAGCTATTAAGAGTTACATGAACTTTATTTTCCTTGGGAGCACTCAGTGTCAATTAGTCTCTGAATTGCCTTTCAAGACCCAGTGGACAGTGTTAAAGTGACATCCCTGTCTCATGTGCGCCCATACATACAACCAGAAGCCCACTCTTTCAGATCTTGGCCCTAGAGAGATGGGCCATCATAGGGACATTGCTGCTTGTATTGGGAAAGGGGAGGGCACAAATTTTCTGACATACAGCACTCAAGGATCTGCACAAATAGTTAAGATATGATGCTGATTTATGAAATTGAATTACTTCCCTATGTGGCCTGCTCCATTTGAAGAGTGTTGCGAGTCCTTTTTGTAATCTGACTATTTGAACAGCTTTTATATTCCATTGAACAACATTTGATGGCATTTTTGGTGTTTTGTACTGCAGCACTGCAACAGTGAGGGCCCTGAATGTCCCACAGCTTTCTTGGAAAGGTTGTGCTTTGAGATGAAAAAAGGATACAAGGAAACTATGTTACAGCTTGTGTTATCACCATTGAATTTATTCTTGAATGACAATTATCAGGTAACATGGGTGAATCATTTTCTTGTTAGTTAGTTCAAGCTTTCATATTAGGTTCTCTATGACTACATACTTTCAAAGCTGCTTGAACAACTATTTGTTAATTTGACAATTTATTTAACAAACCTCTAAGCATTTTTTCCTAAGGGTCAGTCAGTTCTGCTATCCTTTCTTAAATGTGATGTAGCACTGCCTGCTCTTGCCACTGTGTTTACATTTTATGCCTTAAGATACATTAGTGGTGGCACTGAACTTACAAGTATTCTGTGATAATCAACATTGCGGCAGCAGATGAGATGGAACTTCCCCTTTTCCTCCTTCTCTTTTCAGCTAACTAACTCTGTTCCCCGTCTATCTGGCCAGTTCTTCACCTTCTGAGCAAATTTCAGGGGCACACTGGGTGCTGTAGGAAGGTGGGGAAAAAAGGAAGTCCAGTTCTGCAAATGGAAGTCCATTGTGCATGAGGGATGACACTATTGGATGTCGCTCATTACAACCATGTTTCCCCCCCCCATAAAGATGTGTTGCTTCAGCAACCTTAACTCATATTAATTATTTTAAACTGTTTATTTCGTTCACCATAGATAAACAAAATAAGTAAGAGTCATAAGCATCTTGATCTAATTTGTGCATTTTGACAAAATTATAGCTTGCATGCATCTGATGAACATATAAACATTTGCTTTTCTATTTCCAAAGAAGAGCAACACTATTGCATAGTTGCAAAATATTAATCCATAGCCAGGTAATGCAGGCTTATTTTAGTGGGCTTTCTCCCCCACCTGACCAGTCTTTTATTCTTCACAGAGGCCCAGTGTGGATGAAGTTCTTCGTGAGGGTCATATGAGCCTTTCAGGTCTGCAGCTAAGGGCCCATGCTATGTTTTCAGCAGAAGGTTTGCCCCTGGGAGCTGACTCTTTAGAATATGCGTGGTTGATTGATGTGCAAGCTGGGAGCCTGACATCCAAAGTTACAGTTCCGCAGGTATGCCACTTAGCATTGGATTTGAATGTGTGCACTGTTTTCTTGGCATGAACCAAACGCCTGATCCAAACACACTAAGCCATATGCAGCCCTTATACCTCCTTTCTTCACATGGGCAGAGACGCAAGTCAGGAAGTCTCAGTTAATCATAACTTCCCATTCCATGCAATCTGGGAAACTCTGGTTAAACAAGCCAGACTATGAAGCCATTCTTTAAAGTTGGCTTATGAATCCTGGCTTGCTTGGAAACCATCAAAACTCATGGTTTGCATGTAATGGGAAGTGTTCGTTGAGTGCAGCTTTTTGGCTTGTTTTCCTTCTCTCATGAAAGGGTGGCATGTGAGTCCCTGAAACTTTTGTATATCCTGGCTTTATTAAACTAGGTTATGATTCTACAAGTTAGATCACTAATTTTAGGCTTCCTTGCTCTTTTTCTGAAACACCAGATATTGAAGGGAATATTCACAAGATTGTTTCTATCTAAAATGAATTGAAATTCCAAAATGATAACCAAGGGAGGAATTTTAGATAGAGAGAAAGAAGGAAAAGAAAGAAATAGAAGTAAATGGACTGTAAGTGTTGGTCCAGATTTTTAAACCTCAAAATGTTAGACTTCGCTCTTTGTTTATCCACAATTTAAGAAGATAAGCATCAGGAATTTCAAATAACTTCCACATGTACCTTTGTTTGGTTTGCTTTGATTTACTTGGCTTGGACCCACACAATATTTTTTTTTAAGCAAATCTCTTTAAATCTGACTGCATTAGTAAAACTTAATGAAGGTGGATAAAGCACTATCAGCTTTTGTGTTCCTTTTTTCAGGAAACTACTGTAGATAACATTGAGGTTCTCATTTGTTCATGGCAGTTTAGGTTCTGATTGCATAGGAGAAAACACCTTGTAAAAAGATTGAAGAAAGAGGCTTGTGGAGAACTTGCATGTTGAATACATTCTTACTTTTTCTACATGACCGTTATCACCCCCCCCCCCTTTTTATGAAGTAGTTAAATGTTGCACGAGAAACCATTATGTTTAGCACTTCAGTTTCTGTGGAATATATTTTCAGTGAGAACAGCACAATTGTTCACAATCATACGCTTGCTAAAAAGATTTATCAACAAAGTGCTGCTTCATACTCTCTAGGGGTAAGAATCTTGTTATAACTGAATATATTATGTATATAGAATTAGAATGGAAAGTCCATAGGCCTCTTTTCCAGCTGAAATTACTTTTTTAAAATTAAAAGTCCAGTTATTTTGTATGTGTATTTTGGCAAATACTTGGACTAACATGTGAATCAATACGTTGGTTGTCATGCAACTTAAGCAGCTTTGAACAAGCAGCGTGTTTTTCAATGTTAATGTTCCATTTGTTGATCCTTTCCAGTTTTTCCTGTGTGCTGCTTTAGTGTGAATATGAAGAGTGGAAGTTATTGGTTGAAGGATTTAAACAAAGAAACAAACCTGGAGTCAAACAAATGCTATTTATAAAAAGAGGGTGCAATGGGACTTTCATACCTCCTCCTCCTCCTCGCTGCAGCCCCGGTCCCCACCCTACCTGTTGTGGATAATCCCTCAAATCTCTGGATCAGATATTTGGGGAATGCAGGGGGGCTATAGGGGGGGGGAGTGGTAGGTGAAGCCACCTTTACACAAGCACAAGTCTGTTCTACAAGTGAGTTAAAACTCTATAGCAAATAGTTGGTAATAAATGTTGACTACACCTGGCAGCTTGCATTCAAACGCTACCTTTCATGTTGCCCTTTGCCTTTTTGCAGACCTAGGAAGTATGTCATTACAACAATAATTATAAGGGCAAGATTTTGAGCTCATTTTGTAGAATCAGTTGCAAGGATCGGAAGCCATGACAGTTCAGTGTCTTGGGCCATTTTTCAAATAGTTGTGAAAACCTTCAATTTTAACGACTGTTTCACTGTAGTCAACGTGTTCTTACCTCTTTGCAGCTTGCATGCCTGCTCGAATGGGGACAGACATTTGTGTTTCATGTGGCGTGCCGTGAGTTTGAACTGGAAAGGCCAAAATCTGTAATCATATGTCAGCATGGAATTGATCGCCGCTTCTGTGAAGCTAAGGTAAAGCCTAGCTATGATCTGATATTTTCTAGCTATAGTTTGGTAAGATAAATTGGTCATGTAAGAAATAGGTGAACATTTGGAGGTTAATGCCCTTCCAGCTTTATTAGTAGTTGCGGCGAAGCCCCTCCCCCACAACCATTGCTGCCACTTGCTCATGAAATGGATGAAATACTTTGCACACATTGGAATTCATAAACTAGATTGATGCAAGCTTCTGAAATAAATAGATTCTTTAAATCCATGCCTCCGCTTTTTGTGGAAAACAGAAATGCAGTTGCAGCATTCAAAATGGCAATATGGAAGAGAGGGATTTCTTAAAAAGTTAAGATATTATGCAGAAAAGTCAGACATCCCCTCCCCAGGACACCATTTTTACTGTTTAGAAGGTGGAAATCCTCTTCGCATGTTCCACAGTTTGCAGAAGAATCACTGTTCTCATGCCTTTTAAATTATACCAAGGAGAATATGTAAATTATGTCCTTTTCTTTTTTTTCTTTTCTTTTATTCTTTTATTTTATTTGCATGATTGTGTTTTCTGTTCCAAATTTTCTTTAGATAAGTTGCATTTCAGGCCCTTGTCCAACATCAGATGCATTAAAGTACACTATGACACGACTTGCAGTAGATGGGGCAGATATATACATTGTAGAACATGGTTGTGCCACTAATATAAAGGTAGGTGTTCTTTTCGTATCTCATGACCCTTCATTTTTGTAGTAATTCTTAAACATTATTTTACACTTTTCTTTAAAAGAATAAGCTGTTGTTATTACATCATGTGCTTGGGAAGGAGGTGCTTGAAGAGGGAGGGACATGGGTAATGCCATCCAAATTTCATTTATCATGGGTAGGGGGAGAGGCAGACTTTTTACTGCTACCCACTGATATTTTTTCTCTATTTAACTTTTAGATGGGTGCTGTACGCCTTGCCAATTGTAACCTCCACAATCAGTCTGTTGGTGAAGGTGTAAGTGCTGCCATTCAAGACGTCCAGCTACGACAATACATTGAGCAAGTGAACAGTTGCCGAGTTGGCCTTCAGCCTGCAGTGCTGCGGAGAGCATATTGGCTGGAAGCAGGGTCAGTCAATTTGGGCCTTATCACTGCTGATATTGCTTTAGCAGCAGATCACCATTCTAAGCATGAAGCACAGAGACATTTTTTGGAAACTCATGATAACAGAACTAAGAGGTAAGAGAAGCTACAGGTGAAAAAGTGTCTTTAAGTAGTCATATGGGTCTAAAAGTGAAAATGTGGTCATGCTTAATGGGCTATTGAATGATGCACAAGTGAAATGCTTATATTTAGGACCTTGCATGAATGAATCTTAATAAGTACTTTGCTGATAACTAGAATAAATATACTAAGGCAGAATTTTGTCATTGTGATTTAATGGGTTCCATGTTTAGGAGGTGATATACTAAACCATGAGAGTTAGTGACAAGGATTTTTGGGCAGTGGGGTTAGTTTAATTTTATGCTGCAACCCCCATGCCATAGCCTAAGTCTTTAGAGCAGCAGTTCTCAACCTGTGGGTCCCCAGATGTTGTTGGACTACAACTCCCATCACCCTTAGCTAGCAAGGCCAGAGCTCAGGGATGATGGGAGTTGTAGTCCAACAACATATGGGGACCCACAGGTTGAGAACCGCTTCTTTGGAGGCACGCTCCCGTTATTTTTAGTGACAGTTGGCTTCCTTAAGCACCTGCCTGCTTTTAAAAAACATCCAACCCAGCCTTCTTAATCTGTGCAGATTAATTTGCTTGTTTGGCTAAATGGGTAAAATAATTAGCCTCAATTTCTGTGGAAGTTTGGGGGCTAGTAATACTTGGAATGAGATTATTCCATTGAATTAAAATATGCCTCTTTTTAAAATGTTACCTTTTCTTTTGTAGGTTATGGTTTTTATGGCCAGATGATAATACAAAGAATAAGAGAAGTAAGAACAAGTGTGGCTGTCTTGGAGGTTGTAGGTTTTTCGGTGGCACAGTTTCAGGATTAGACTTCTTCAAGCTTGAAGAGCTGACACCATCAAGTAGCTCTGCTTTTTCAAGTACAAGTGCCGAATCAGATATGTTTTATGGACAATCTTTGCTACAGCCTGGAGAATGGATTATTACCAAAGAGCTTCCCAAAATTATGGATGGTAATTAGTGTGTGTCTGTACAAATGCATATATTTGACATAATATTAATATATTTTGGATATTATTTAACATCATAGTAAATAATTTCCCATTTAACACTAGCTAGCTAGTGGCATAAATAAAATAGCCATTATTTAGGGGAAAGTGACATAAAGAGCTGTCACTGAAATACTGTTGTTGTTGTTATGATTATTGCTACATACATAATTCAATTGGTATGCCTAGTTTATAATATTGGTGATGGATAATATGTTGTACTGTAAAAAGATATTCCAAATTGGTAACTGGGTTGATTCATGGATAGCTTGTTACAATTTCTACAAAAAATTACAAATAAAACATATACGTACTTACTCCTCAATTTGGAAATCCTTTTTACAAGAACAAAGGGGAAGTGCTAATACCTTTATTATTGACTGTTTTGTATATAATATTTTCTTGCTTTGTTCTTAGGCAAGGCAAATGGCATTAAAAGGAAAGATTGGGAATGCCGAACTGTGGGAATAGAAGAAAGAAAATCTCAGCACCTGAATTTACAAGTACCGCTACGATCTCATAGTTCTTCCTCCTCTTCAGAAGAGAATAGCAGTTCTAGTGCTGCACTCCCCTTGCTTGCAGGTGATAGAGAAAGCCCTTCTTCCACTGTTGAAGACCACTTGGGGCAAAAGGAGTTCTTGGCAGGTGCAAAAAGAGAAGATGCCCATGGAAGGTGAATATGCTGCTTCTCAATGTTCATTTACTACACAACAAAAGCTTTGGCTATAGGACGTAAAAACATCTGTGGCAATGCTGGCGACGGATAGTACCCAACTAACTTGTTCCAGCAGTGCAAAGATTTCCGCGAGGGCAGCATTCATCCCCCCTATGAGTGCCCCCTATATCTATACTGCATTTCCCTCCAACACTCCAGAGCGGATTTGGGGAGGGCACAAGGAGAGGAGGGGGTAAAGTTATTTGGCGCAGGTTGGAATCATAGTGCTGACAAAATGGCTGATTTTGATGCTATCCATCAAGTCTAGACTTGTTGCTTCCTTGCTATGTAGAGCACTGGAGGAGTGAGGGGCAGGAGAGAGGAACCATTAGCTTATACAGTGTATGGATTATATATAGTGGCTACTGTCCAGTCCATTATATACTGTATACTGAAGATACATTGAAAAGAAATTGGGACTTTAGCAGGTGCCATAGTTTGTGGAATTGTGAGCTTTGTTTAATCATTTATTGCAATTTTCATGAATCCTGTGATTATTGATTATAATGCAAATTTATTTATTCAAATCATTCATATTCCACTGCTCAACTGGAAAGTTTCTTCTTATTATAGAGAACATATGTATCATTATTGAGAAGAATGTTTTCTCCCCCTTCTAGTTCTGCAGCAGAAGGTTCGGAAAGTAGTCCTGTATCTCCTAACCTCCAAGAGAGACCTGTTGGACAATCTCCTCTTAGATCTCCTTTGAAACGGCAAGCATCAGTATGTTCTACTCGACTTGGAAGTACCAAAAGTCTTACTGCAGCCTTCTATGGAGATAAACAACCTGTTCCAGCTGGTGTGCAGTTCAGCAGTGATGTCTCCCGCAGTGATGAAAATGTCTTAGACTCTCCAAAGCAAAGGAGAAGCTTTGGTTCATTCCCATATACCCCTTCTGCAGACTCAAATTCATTTCATCAGTATCGCTCCATGGACTCCAGCATGTCAATGGCTGATAGCGAAGCCTACTTTTCAGCAGCTGAGGACTTTGAACCCATAAGCAGCGACGAGGGTCCAGGAACATATCCTGGAAGAAAAAAGAAGAGAAAGCAAGCCAAACAAATTGATTATGGGAGAGGTTCAATCTATCACAGTGTAGAAGGACCCTTGACTACTACATTGCATGGAGAAACTAGTCACGATCCAAAGGTCATACCAATAAAAACTCATCCCTCCCAAGCGTCATTTGTTTCTGCTTTGGGAGTAGAAGATGAACTTGTAGAGCATTTATATGTCATAGAAGCTGAGAAGGCTCCAGAGAATGAGCAAATTACTTCCCAGCAGCCTGTAATGAACTGCTACCAAAGTTACCTTACCCAGTACCAAGTGGTTAACTGGTCAGTCAAACATCCGACAAACAAAAGAACCTCAAAATCATCCTTACATCGCCCTTTAGATCTTGACACTCCGACTAGTGAGGAAAGTTCCTCATCTTTTGAACAGCTTTCTGTCCCAATCTTTAAGGTAAAAAAATAGCACAGTGAATTTGAAATCAATTTAAAGGAAAGCAAGCACTTGATTGGGTTGTAAAAAATGCATGGGGAGTGCATAGTGTTAGTGAATTTTTGTTATGGTGAACTTTGAAATGATGTGCTAAAGTTATCTAAAATAATTATCATGGATAAGTGTGTTGGAAGTAAAGTTGTAACTTGGGAAATGGGAATGAGTTAGGGTTAGATACATAATCACATAGGAGTCTGTTAAATGGTTAGCATATATGCTTTACCAAAAAACAATTCACGCCAGTTCTTCACAGCCATACATACAATTTGTTTGAATTGTGAATCAGTAAACAAGAGCTGAAATATTCTGTTGTAAATCTCTTCAAAGTGTTCATAAGACTGATTTTCATGAAGAAGTGCTCTGATTGGGTTTCTATTTCAAGGTTCAGTCAGGGCGTTTTATATCTATTAAATATGTGGTTTTGTGTAACATCTTTACAAAGTATCGATCCATTGAACGCTTAGGACTTATGCATCTTGTTAGAATCATAGAATTGTATAGTTGGAAGTTACCCCAAGCATCATCTAGTTCAGACCCCTGTAATGCAGGAATCCTGCCCACAGCCGTACCTTGGTGGGCTCGAACCAACCAACCTCCTGGTTAACAGCCAGACACACTGACCCCTTGTGTTGCTTTCAAGCAATGTTTTTAAAAGTATAACGTGGAATTATGTGGTGCTCTTGTTTTTTAAACAAATCTATCATCAGTGCAGATTTCAGCTGTAAAATCAACTGTAAAGTCAGATGTAGACATGTAGCAGTGTTCATAGTGAAAGAGGAAATACAAATAGGATATTGCATGTTAAACTCCTATATAGGTTGTAAGGTTAAAACCCCTAGAACAGAAGTAATAAGAAATTTTCTCTTCTAGATTGTTAAGCAGGGTCTCACAGCAAATGCTCTCCTGGATCGAGGTATGCAGTTTACAGGATCAACATCTAAGTGAGTAACAAATTGCAATATGTTTGTTATATTGTAAAAGTCAATTCCCCTTCCTGTTTGCTTGAAAGACTGTGGCAGCTGCTTCTGTTGGATGCAGTCCTACACTGCAAAAGGGTATATGTAAAAACCATGACCATGTCAACAGGGCTAAATCATTCCCACCCAGTTGCCACCCTCCATCTGAGTGAGATGCTAATTGTGTCACATTCCCATGCACACCATGGATTTGCACACCACCCAAGCAGCTTCCATGCTGCTTGAAGCATATAAGAAGGAAATCTTAAAAATAGGCTGATACAGTGGTACCTCGGGTTACATATGCTCGGGTTACATACGCTTCAGGTTACATACGCTTCAGGTTACAGACTCTGCTAACCCAGAAATAGTACCTCGGGTTAAGAACTTTGCTTCAGGATGAGAACAGAAATCATGCTCTGGTGGCGCGGCGGCAGCCGGGAGGCCCCATTAGCTAAAGTGGTGCTTCAGGTTAAGGACAGTTTCAGGATAAGAACGGACCTCCAGAACGAATTAAGTTCTTAACCTGAGGTACCACTGTATAATTATTTTTCTTTTTCTTTGAGTCTTCCCCAGTTTGAACAATTTCCCCATTTTGCAGTAACGACTTTACTGATCTATAAGACCAAGGCATCATTAAACATGCTTCTGCTTTCCAGAATCTCACAAAGTATGGTGCTGAATCAGAGATAGATGTCTTTCCTGTTCCTTTCCAATGATCCCTGTGTTAAAATTCTGCTTGCTTTGAAACATCCTTGCAATTTGATGCTGTTAGACTAAAGAGCAAAGTGTACCTCCCCATTGGCTATCTGCTCTAAGCACAAATGGCTTTTCAGGGGATTATGGAAATGATTGTGAAACATTCTACCATCTGACAGATAAAAAGCATGCACAGGCTTGATAAGTGGTGCCAGACTGTGTAAATGTGTGAGTCTTATGTGTCATTTTCCTTACGTTTGTTTCCGATTAAAAAATTCTCATTCAGGGTAGCTTGTTTATGATGATGAATCAAGGCATGCTGCTTTCAAAACAAATTTCAGTCATTGGAGCTGTTGATAATCTCATGCATACTAGTCACTTGCAGTTTGCTTTCCATAATGCATGCAGTCATGTACAGCTCAGCATGTAGAAGCTGTTTAATGCTGACATTGTTGAGATTGTACTTGGATTTCTTTGAAGCATAAAGCTTGCAAGCTCTCTTTAGATAACCCACATTTCTTCCCTAGCATCTTTTCCCCTTTGAATGTCTGTGTAATGCTTTGTAGTACATTTCATTAGACATATTGGGCTGAGTCTTCTAGGAAATATTGAAGGAGACAAAAGAAGTATATGTGCCCTGTGGGTACTAGTAATCTCTGATTTACATTGTCACTGAAGGCACTTGCTAATTGGCTAAAGCAATTATGCCTTTAATGTCCTGAACTGACAGCATAAACTACATCCTTATTTACGAATCACTGAATTATGAACCAAAAATATGTTTTTGAGGTTAGGTTAAGCTAGTCATTTGAGAAAACACCCAACAAATAAATGTGCCAATGCTGCAGTCTTACTGGGATTCTTATCTTTGTGATTGAATTGGCCTTCTGTGAACACCTGCCATTCTTCAAATTAGACAGCTTATTAAACTCTCTCACCTTGTGCTCTTAGCACTGCAAGATAGTTGTATCTTGAAAAGAGGGTTAGCCAAATGAATGCTTCTAATAAATTCTGCTGTGTCAAGTAACAATAGAAAGCAGCTGCATATTTTCTTTAAAAACTAATAATTTGTACTTTTGTTTGTTTAGTAACCCATATACTCCCTTGGATAAGAAAATCCTTGATAATACAGATGATGAAACAATAACGGAGGAATGGACGCTCGATCACCCAGTTTCCCAGACACGAACAACCGCTATTGTGGAAATAAAAGGAACTGTGGATGTAGTTCTCACTCCTCTTGTAGCAGAAGCTTTAGACAGGTATTTCACATTTTGGGGAGAAGAATGAACCTAACAGTCTGAACTTATAACAAACAGCTGATGGGATCACATACATGGGCTTGTTGCAGCAGCACAAGTCATGGTGTTGTTTTGGTGCTTCAAATGGTCAAGGATAACCAGCCTCAATGTTGACATGGTAAAGTATTGCTGCATGTCAGCCCAATCTCTGAGTGGTGTGAGGTTCCAGGTGCTTACCCAGGGTTCATGTTTCCTTTTGGAAATGAGGCACAGTGGCAACTGGTGTTTTTAGGATATATAATTTATTTATACATATATACAACCTGAGCCTATAATAGAGCAGTTCACAGCATCAACATCCCAAAAGGGTCTTGTTTCTCCAATAGCCACAGCCTTGGATTCAAATAGTTTGCTGCTTTACTCTACAGCTCCAAACTCTGGGTTCAACTTCTAACTAACTATGAGCTGGGGGAGCGGTCACCTATTTGCCATCTCACATTTGCCATCTCACACAAAGCCTTTCTCCTTTGTTTCCCTTAATGGCCCATCACCCAGCCTTATCACAGGAAGCTAGCCTGACATATTTTAAGAAATGAGTTGCAGCCAAATAAGGATCACTTCAATGTCCTTTCTTATCTGTCTCACTGGAACTAGAGATATCTCTCCCTCTTGCATTGTTGAAATACTGTGGTTGCAAAACACCAGTATTAATTAGAAGAAGAGTTTGGATTTGATATCCCACTTTATCACTACCCGAAGGAGTCTCAAAGCGGCTAACCTTCTCCTTTCCCTTCCTCCCCCACAACAAACACTCTGTGAGGTGAGTGGGGCTGAGAGACTTCAAAGAAGTGTGACTAGCCCAAGGTCACCCAGCAGCTGCATGTGGAGGAGCGGGGAATCGAACCTGGTTCACCAGATTACGAGTCTACCGCTCTTAACCACTACACCACACTGGCTGTCACCTCTGCTTGCTCTGCTCACCAACCCTTCCTACCCCTTTGCCCTTCTCCCACACCTTACCAATCTCCTCCCTTTATACCTTATCCACCCCCTTGCCTATCTCTCTCCAGCTTTACCCAAGGCCCTCCCCTATTGCCCCACACCCTTTTTAAGGTATAGGGAAGCACTTTGCACAATAGTTTGCTAAACTGCTGAGTAAAGGGCCTCTCTCTTTTAAACAGCTTGCTTGGGCCTACCTGCCATTCCTCATGTTGATATGACTGCCTGTTGGCAAGCGAAGTGAACTGCAGCATGTGACAACACATTACGTTTCTAAGAATATAGGAAGATAATTTGTAGTACATGCCAAGGCCAACTGGCTAGGCAGTCCCAACAAACTATTAAGTGTTCATGTTGTGC
The DNA here is from genome assembly GCF_951804945.1 of Podarcis cretensis. Classification (NCBI taxonomy): domain Eukaryota; kingdom Metazoa; phylum Chordata; class Lepidosauria; order Squamata; family Lacertidae; genus Podarcis; species Podarcis cretensis. Next base: position 30,297,555 of record NC_137178.1, read on the forward strand.
CACACTCCAGTGATGCAACACACTGACTTGTTCTGGTCCTGACAGAGACCCTACCCCATTATCCCATGTTCTGCCAGACCATAAAAGGTTGGGAGAAGCATAGGGCTGCCAAAGGTGAAACTTAGTTAAGCAAAGGGACCCACAAAAGCAGGTCACTACTGTCTCTTTGCAGGGATTGAGTGGAGAGCTTCCCATGTATTGAGGAAACACAAGACTCCTGCTTGGTGTTTGTAGGAGAACCTAATATTTGTGGAAATTTGATCAGTTGCCAGAACCAAATGTCTAGGTTCAGAACTGGCAAATGGTTTTAGAGAAAAGGTTTAGACTCAACTTGCTTCAGTATCTCCCCTTCCCATTGTCCCCACCTCACACCCATATTTTTCTAAAAAGGTAAGCTAATAAATGTTTGTAACCTATGCATGGTTCGTGTCTTAATTTTATTTCTTATGAGATTGTTTTGAACTAAATTTCCTACAGGTATATCGAGGCAATGGTTCACTGCGCTTGCACATGTCACCCTGCAGCCATTGTGGATGATTTACATTGTAAGGTCCTCAGAGAAGCTGTACAGAACAGAAAAACAACCTTCTCAGAAAATGTATGTTTATTATGTCATAGTATCTTTACTAAATGCATAAGGTTTATTCACAGAAGGTGGGGTTGGAAAGGAAATAGCCATGGTGATGTTTGCTTCTGTCTCTCTTTTGTAAGTAGTTGCTTAAGAACAGGGAGAGACATCACAGCTTTTGATTAAGTTACTTTGCTTTAGTTCCTTACCTAAAAGATCTTTCTGAACTCTCTGAATTATGTGCCATTTTTACTTCTGCTAGCTTAAATGGCTAAATGGAGCACTAACTGGCATCACTTTCTCCCCAGCTGTCCTCCAAGCAGGATATCAGAGGAACAAAAATAGAAACCCCTGCTGCGGGAACAACACAAGTAAAAACACAGACAAATCTTTCTCTCAAGCAAGATAATGTGACCATTAAAGGTCTTCAAGCCAATGTTTCACTGCCCAAGGTAATAAGCAATATGACCAAGTAAACTTGCAAGATGGGTTATTTTATGCATTAGCTTAATGTTATATCTTATTGTGCCAGCAGCATGGCACCAAGGCATAAAATGGAGAGCTGCTGGGGACAAGACACTCCATTTTTCTCGATCCCACTTCAGACAAGATAGTTTGGCTGTTCAGTTAACATTGTTATTTTAGCAGCATTTGGGTGAAGTGATATTCAGGTTGTTGATTTTTTTTGATTCAGTGGGATGAAAAGTAAGCCTTGTTTTATATCCCTTAAAGAACATGGCAAAGGTTTTCATTATTCTTTCAAATCGCTTTTTGTAGGTAAACTTGTGTTTACTGCAAGCGTCAGTGGAAGAATCGTCAGGCACAGCTGCAAGCAAAAATGTTACCCATGTTTCTTTAGTGGCTTTGTGTTTTGATAGGATTGCTACACAGGTTCGTATGAACAGGTAAGGGAGTACCCTTTGATAATTCATAGTGTCTGTTTGTAGTCACATAGCAGAGCTTAATAAAGTTCCCGTCAAGCAATTTCTTGATAGCAACTTCTTCCTAAATTAGAAAGTAAGTCTCAAACTGAGATGAAAAAAGAAAGGAATGGGTTCAAATTATTCCAGATTTTCTCAAAACGAGTGCAGTGTAGATTTCTGGGCGAAACGTTATGATATGTTAAAAATGGTTTAACCATCTTGTCCTATGTATAAGCATTTCATATTAGATGATATAGGGCAGACTTGTGATGTATATCTTGCAGTAATAATAATAATAATAATAATAATAATAATAATAATAATACCCCACCCTCCCCAGCCAAGGCCAGGCTCAGGGCGGCTAACAAGCAATAATAAAAACAAGATTAATGATCACAACTTAAAAACAAGATTAAAATACAACATTAAAATATTGAAACATTAATAGGAGGAGAAAGGAAAAAGAAAAAAGAAAGAGGGGGAGGGAATCAAATTGGCTGCAAGCCAAAGGCCAGGTGGAACAACTCTACCTTACAGGTCCTGCAGAAAGAAATCAGATCCTGCAGGGCCCTGGTCTCATGAGGCAGAGCGATCCACCAGGCCGGAGCCAGTGTTGAAAAGGCCCTGGCTCTGGTTGAAGCTAATCTAACTTCCTTAGGGCCCGGGACCACTAGGGTGTTGCTATTTGTGCACCTTGAGGCTCTCCGTGGGGCATACCGGGAGAGGCGGTCCCGTAGGTAGTAGTGACTGTGAGAACTCTGACTTTCACCTGATTGCCCTGATCAGTTATTATTGCTTGCTATTAGCATTTATTTAGGCAACAAAAGCACTTGAATTGTAAATATGTTTGCTGATGGTACAAATGAAGTTTAAGAAACGACTCAAATATTTCCTTTTCATTTAAAAGGGGTGTTGTTGAAGAAAATCCAAACAGTACCGAAACGAGGAGAAGCTCTGTAACTTTTGACAAGTATGTCCATACCAATAAGATGCAGCCTCAGTCTTCTGGTTCTCTGAGATCAAATGCTGGAGCAGAGAAAGGAAAAGAAATTGCAGCAAAGCTTAATATTCACCGTATTCATGGGCAGCTCAGGGGCCTTGATACAGCAGGTAAACTTGCTTGTAATCCTAGTTTCAAAGAGTTTCCGCTACAAAACACTTATCAGAACTGCATTACCTATTTCTTGTTAAAATTTACTCATTCAAGCAAATTTTCACTGTTGGAATAACATATAGCCATAGCACAATGGCCTAAAATGTGCACTGCTCTAGTCTTATGTTTTGAACTGTATCTGCATTCCCACAAATGAAATAAATAACATTTTACTGGACAGCTATACTGATATCAACAATATTTTCCTCCCTGCAGATATTGGGACCTGTGCCATAACAGCGATCCCTTTTGAAAAATCAAAAGTCCTTTTCACATTGGAAGAGTTGGACGACTTTTCATTTGTAGATGAAACGGATCATCAGGCAGTTCCAGATGTAACACGGATAGGTCCCAGCCAAGAGAAATGGGGCTGGATAATGTTTGAGTGTGGAATCGAAAATTTGACAATAAAAGGTAAAGCAACATATTGGACCATTTCTTTTGTGCCCTATCATAATAAAGTGAGCAAACCAACATTTCCCTCTTTCTTATACTTCTAGGTGGCAGACAGTCGGGTGCTGTTTTATATAGTACATTTGGGAATATGGGTAAATCTTCAGCTGCAGAAAGGGGTGGATTGCTTGCATCCAACAATTCTTCTGATTCTCCAACTGGTAGTGGTTACAATACTGATGTCTCTGACGAAAATCTCCCCTGTGATCAGTTAAGTGCTGCATCAGACACTCATCCAAATTCCATTTCAGATGAGCAGGTGAGACATGTTTTCTTTTTTCTTTGTATACATATATACACATATATACATATATACTGATTTTGACAAAGTAATAATCATAAATAAATAACCTCTTGCGATGGTTTGACCCCTTTACATTTTAACAGTACAAGGCATGTTTTCTAATGTTCTTTTTGGTAGCAACACATTTTCTTATTTGCTAAATGGATCTGATTTTCCTGTCATTGCTCACTTTGGATGCATCCCACTGGGAAAGCATGCAATCCACAAGCACTTTCAGAATATTTTAAAGAACTGGAAGCATTTCTTCCATTCTGAAAAGCAAATTTATCTTGCACCTTTCTTTCTTCTCTCTTCCCTTTATCTTTTTTATATAGGATGAAGGGGTTGAATCAGATGATCTGAAAAAAGACCACCCTCTAAGGCCACCTCCACCTGATTCTTGTAGCATGAAATTGACAATCAAAGAAATTTGGTTCAGTTTTGCTGCTCCTACAAATGTGCGTTCACCTGCCCATATATTTTCAAGGTACGGTGGTTTCCGCTTTAGAGTATTCAGACTGCGTACTATAGTCTTTTAGGCCAAACCACATGGTATGTTAGCTATGTATCTTTGCCTTGAAGTACAGGGTTCCCCCCCCTCCATATACACAAATGGGGGCCCTGATGTGCTCTCAGTCCAGATGAGTCTCCCCTCAGTGTCTATAATTTGTATTGGGTGGGGGAACTCTCCAACTCCCAGTTAAACCTTTCTTCCTATGCAAATTGCAGGCATTCTAGATCAGGATCCTAGCAGGAAGCAAAGAGTTACTTTGTCCATGGTAGGGTCTTGATCCAGATCAAGCTCCTCGCCTGAGTTTTCTGAGCTGAGGAGCTTTCACTTCAACTGTTGCAGTAGGTAGTTATTGTCATAACAAAGGTCTACTTAACGATTACTTCAGTTCATAATTATCCAGATTTGGCATTGCTCGCTAGCATTGTCTCCTTGATCTGCATTGCTAAGTCTATAATAAACTTTTGGAACTTAACATGCTTTATATGAGCTGGCTTTTGATTGGGTTCCTAATACTAGGTTTCAACGCTACCAGGGTTGTTGGTGTTTATGGAAAAACAATTAAACCTTTCAAGTGTACAGTTAAAGAATATTTAAATGGAAATTCCATATTCAATCACCAGAGTTGCTACTAAGGAAGGTGAAAGTATCCTTTTATATCTGATTTTTTCCCCCAACAGGCAGCTGAACCTTCTAAGCACAGCAACTCCTGCTGTTGGTGCTTGGCTTCTTCCTATTGATCAAGTGAAGTCCTCCTTAAACAAATTAGAAACAGAAGGAACACTACGGGTTTGTGCTGTCATGGGCTGTATAATGACCGAAGCCTTAGAGGTGGGTGTGTTGCTGATGAATAAACAATTAAGTGTATCACTACTTCCTTTAAAAGTGGTTTAGTTTTCAAAAGTGTGTTGGCAGGCCCTTCTGGGTTCATAGTTGCAAACACTTCTTAGCCCAGTATAGTTTTCCTAGCCTGTTCCTTTGGAATACATGGAATAACCTCTTGGAGGACAAACAGAATGCAAATGTGAATATTATAATGCCAATCTGGAAATGGATATTAATATTGATATTGGCATCTTTGCATTTTAAAAATAATTGTACTTCTACATTCAAATACCTGAACCTTGGAAAGTACTGGAACAGTGCTGAATGCTTTTTTCTGGCCTGATATTAACACTTCTACAGTCCTTCTGCATGTGGCTTTGAACTAGTTGTTTACCTTACAGTAGTTATTTCTAGCCCTAATATTTCATTAGTAGGCTATCATATGAAACCAGGCCAAAACATTACTCGATATAGCATTACATTTTCCATGCATCTCAAATTGTTATTAGGGTGATCCTTGCAGAAACAGAATGAATGTTTTTTGGTGCTCAGGTGACTTGTATTTTAATTTATTCTGATTGCATAATGATTTTCATTACTAATTGCAGTACTTGAGTACTTAGTATTTTGTCGTATACTGATGTGGCTGTGGTAGAAGATGAATACTAGACATGCAACTGAAGAGACTGAAAGACTAGGGATTTGTACTCGACAAAAATTGTGGGTTCATAAAACATGTTGTTAGGTTTATTTGTTTTCTGTAGTTTTCATATAATGTGAAATGCATAAGAAGTTAGGTTTTTTCAACCTTCTGTTTTAACATCAATCAAAAATAATGAAATATTACAATGTTGCTAAAATGGTAATGCCTTTAAATAGTAAAATCCTAATATAATTCTGCATCTAGGTTTTGGTATATGCACAATATGTGCAGGCCTGGTGCTAGATTTGTAATGTGTTGTGTATTGATGTATTCTGATGTATTGAATCAGTGAATTTAATAAATGTAACCACTTTTATATGTTCAGAACAAAAGCATACACTTTCCTTTAAGAAGCAAGTACAACAGACTCACTAAATTAGCCCGTTACCTACAAGAAAATCCTTCTTGTTTGCTGTGTAATATACTGCACCACTATCTTCATCAAGCAAACTATTCCATCATTGAAGATGCAACTATGGTAAGCTAATTTGTCATGTGTTTACAAATGTATTTAAGTGGAAATTATTTTCTTAAATTTCCTAGCCAAACCTGTATGTTTTCAAGTGTCTGAATTGCTTTGGCCATAAAGTGTTCAGTTGAAATAGCACAGAGACGTTAATGTGGTAAGATAAAAGAAAAAAATAAACCTTGTTTTCTTTTAATAAAATCAAGAACTTGAAGGTCCATCCCAGGTGGGCTGTTGTGGGCTAGCTGGTAGAATCTGTTGTCTGAAAGAAGTATGGGTTGGCTCCTTGCATACCCTGGTTGGGTCCTCCTTTTACAGGCTAAAAGGAGTTCCTATTTTTGAATTTGTTTTTCGAATGTACTATGTGTTTGTCTTCTAGAGCGATGGCCTTCCTGCTCTGGTGACGTTAAAGAAAGGTCTCATTGCGCTTGCTAGACAGTGGATGAAATTCATTGTGGTAACGCCAGCCTTCAAAGGGGTGAGTTTACATAGGCCAGCTCAGCCAATGAAACTCCAGTCAACTGTACACCATGAGCAAGAGGATGGCTTTGGCCTAGACAATGGAGGTGGTCTTCAAAGTGACACGAGTGCTGACGGAGCAGAATTTGAGTTCGATGCAGGTATCTTTGTATTTCAACTACACTTTCTCAGCTTAACTTGCTTCTGTAAATGTACTGTGTTAAACTTTTCTTTTTCTTCTTTCTTCTTTCCCACTTCATACACATCTTCTTATTTAATGACTATCAGTTGCACAAGCACACATTGGGTTTTGTTTTCTTTAAGCTAATCTACTTTGCTTTGGGAATAAATAATAATAATTGCTTCTGTCTTTTCCTTCTGTGTGCTATTGCATTTTTCATTATGGAATGGAATGCTTAAGGCTAGTATATATGTTCCTTGCTTATCCTTAGATAAGGTACTCAACTTAGTTGCTTCACAAGCTGAACTTATAGCCTCTAATACAGAAATAGTTAACCTTTTGGGCTACATTCACCTTTGGCCAGCCTTCTGTGGGCTGCATGGCAGCAGTAGGTGTAACTATGCTGCACTCAACGTGCACACACAGGATGTGCAAACAGGACAGAAGACACTCAGGCAGATACACAGATATACAGACACACAGACTCTTCCTCTGATCAATTGAGATGGAGAACTTATGATTCCCTGCCCACTCATTAAATGATTGATTTGAAGACTGAAAATTTGCATCCCCGTCAGGACGCTGACTGGGTGAAAAGATGTAAGCCCCCAAACTGTGTCTACTTAATACTTTTCATTTTTGCTACCAGAATTTGTGATCTTGGAGGGCCAGAAAAAATTGCTTGTGGGCTGAATCAGGCCCCCAAGCAATTAAGAATCAATGAGATCTTAGTGTGTAATACTTTAAAACATGGTTAGCATGGACAGTAAGTTCAGTTACATATCTGCTATTGCATTTCTTCTTGCAAATTTATCAAACATATTTTGATTTCAACCTACACAGAAGTGTTGTCTGTGCCACGTGGAATTAATTAGTAGTGGTTGTGCAGTCTTCGTCTATTCAGGTATTCCTTTCTCCACACAATTATCATTGCATACAGAGATAAGCATGTTCTTCCCATCCCTTTCATCCCTGCTTCTTTTGCCCTACATGAGTTGGAGGGTGACTGCAGCCGGAAGCGTATTTTAATTGTGTAGGATCCTCAAGTATTTTAAAATCTTGGTTATCCCGGGTTCTAGAATGTGATGGACCTACATGAGAAGAGCCAGTTCCCTGCTGCAGACAGTTGCTCTACAGTTTATACAGGGAGGTGGACGGTTGGGTGAATTTTCTTGTCTCTGCTGTCTCCTGTCCACATTGTTTGTGGCATGGAGAAAGGAACACTTGGAAGAGGGCTCTTGTGTTAGGGAAAACTAGGGGGCGGGGAAATTAATCAAAACGTTTAGAAATGGACAACTATGCTAGAGTGTGCAAGTTGGCAGCAAATATTACTCTTTGGAAGCAAGTACATACTTTAGTATCGGCAGCACCTTCTGAAGCTTTTTAGCCCAACAAGAAAGAAAATATTGCAGTTCTGAACACTAGTCTTGTTACCATTATGTAACTATATTGAATTACAATTTTGCTTCCCACACAACTATTGAAAAACGTGTGTATTAGAAAAGACTCAACAAATCGATATTTGTGGTTCTTAGTAATTTTGCTGTATCTTAAGTACAATATGAAAAACACTCTAATAATGCTGCTACATAAAGCTTTTCACTTAGATTGCCATAAATTGACAAAGAAGATCTTGATGCAAAGGCAATTGTGAAAAGAGCATACAAATGGAAAACTACTTTATAGTTGTGGCAAAGAGACAAGGAAAGAAATGGATGTGAACAGCTCAGTCTTCAGAAATGCATTATACTCTTTGAAATGTCAACAGGCCCACGTTTTAGGGTCTCAAATTGGGTTTAAATCACATGTCTGCAATTCTGTGTACCAGATGTAAATGAGCACTTACAGGGCAGCCTAGTAATAAGCATCCTCAATAACCAATAGCCTTGGCTACATTTCTCCTATAATTAATCCATGCAACTGTTGGATGTTTCAGCCACTGTCAGTGAACATACAATGCTTCTGGAAGGAACTGGTGCCCGCCCCCCGCCCGCTGGTGTTTCTTCTGGTCCTGTGACAGGGGCTGAGATTATGAGGAAATTATCCAAGACTCATACACATAGTGATTCTGGTCTTAAAATAAAGGTAAAACTGCTTTATTCTTAAAATGAGGAGGAGATCGGATATAAAGCAAGCCACTTTGTGCAGTGCCTTCCCCCGGCATCAAATGTAGCTTCATGAAGGTTTCACAGAGAGGAGGTGATTCAGAAAACCATACTCTGAAGCTCTTCTCCATTCTTTAAAGCGGGTGAGGGCTGTGGGGTGAGTGTGATGAAATATGCAAGCAGGTGGGTAAGGTGTAAAGGGGTGGGGGTTGGTCATGTGTAAAGAGAGGACGGGTTGGCAAAGGTGTTGTGGCAAGCAGAGTGACAAAAGAATGTGTGTGTGTGTGTGTGTGTGTGTGTGTGTGTGTATAATTACCATCTGATCTTAACTGTGTTTACTGAGAATTCAGACCTACTGATGTCTGGCTATGTCTTGGGCTGCTATCCAAGCTATGCTTTGGGCTGTAATTTACAGGAATTGACGCTTCCTCTGGTTCTAATTGGTGTGACTTGTACATAAATAAACATGTGCTGGAGCTGACTTATGGTGGACTTACTGCGATGCCTATGTTTACATTTCAGGGTATCCATCCATATCACTCCCTGAGCTACACTAGTGGAGATACAGCTACAGACTCTCCGGTACATGCTGGTCGTTCTGGGCTGCTTACCAAAGAAAGTCCAAGAAAAGAGAGCCTACTCAGCTACTTGACAGGAAGCTTTCCTAGCCTACACAATCTCTTGGAAGGGACCCCTCAAAGAAGTGCTGCAGCCCCTAAAAGTAGTTCTTTAACAAGAGCAGGTACAGAATGCTTGTAGTATGGTTCAGTTCTAGCCGTGAAAGCGTTGACTGATAGCTTAATTTCACAAAATTGATGTTGCCCTACTTGTTGCCTTCCAATAGCCCAGACACTAAGGTTGATGTTATTTCCTCAAGTGTAAGATGTCCTCAGATGGGATGTATGCTACGAGTGCTTGAAGGCAGGAACACTGTTGTTTCAAAGGACACACTCATTATCTCTGAAGCCTCATTCTTGTCTTTTCTTGAAAGTGGACAGTGAATTCCACTCTTTCTCTTCCTTCTCTCTTCCTCAGGTGTCTAAATTTTTGTGTCTGCTGTTTGTGCATAGTTCAGATAGTAGTGTGTATTTTTATTATTATTAATTATTATTAGTTATAGGGAGCAGGTGGTGCTGTGGTCAAAACCACTGAGCCTCTTGGGCTTGCCGATTGGAAGGTCAGCGGTTTGAATCCACACGACGGGGTGAGCTTCCATTGCTCTGTCCCAGCTTCTGCCAACCTAGCAGTTCAAAAGTATGCCAATGCAAGTAGATAAATAGATACTCCTGTGGTGGGAAGCTAAATGGCTAAATGTTAACTCAGTGAGAGGTATGGGCAAATGACTTCTTCCCTCCTCTTCATTCCCAAATTGTGATATTTTTATTTAACAAGAGCTTTCAAGTTGACATTCTCTGTGTGCTTTGAAATATTTTTCTGTCTGTCAGAAGTTGAAAAATATATCACAAGTATAACTACAGAACCCACGTTTTATGGTACATGAAGTGGTCAGTTGTTATTTTATATCCTAGTGAACACCATGCCCTCTGAAATGTTATCTGAACATCCTTTATTATCGGAACCATCTTCTGTGAGTTTCTATAACTGGATGTCAAATGCTGTGGGCAACAGAGGAAGTGTGGTTCAAGAGTCTCCCGTCACCAAATCTGCACACAATAGTCTGCCAACAGGTACTGATCTGAAATTCAGTGTTTGCTTGAATGTTGACTATTGTATGCAGTTCTTATGAAATACTTAAGGAGCTGACTGTTTATTTAGAAATAATCTTCTTTGGTTGCTAACTGAATCTGGTAAATTTCAGGCTGCATGGGCTGCTACATTCAGAAAAAGTAGAAACAAAAGTTGGAGCGAGCTTGTTTTTTCCTGCTCCATAGGGTGGGACTCAAGCCCAATGGCTTCAAGTTACAATAAATGAGATTCCAGCTAAACATCAGGAAGGTTGTGGACTCTCATTTGAGGTTTTTAAGCAGAGGTTGGATGGTCATCTGTCATAGATGCTTTAGTTGAGATTCCTTCATTTCAGAAGGTTGGACAAGATGACCCTCAGAATCTCTTCCAACGCTACAATTCTATGATTCTGAGAGTCCTGCTGGATTGAATACTGATTTATCCTGTCCAGTATTACATTCCCAGCAGAGCTCACTAGATTCTTCCAGAAACCCACTAGCAGGGCATCCCCCATTGTTTGCTCCCCAACATCTGGTTTTCAGAGATATGCCATCTGTGAACATGAAGTTGCTATCAAGGCCATGGGTTGTGAAAAACCAGAATGGCATTTGATTTCCTGAAGAAAGGCCAGCCATTAATTACTCTTCTCAAAAATAAAAGGGTGTAGACAAAACAGTTATTAGAATCCTAGAACTGTAGAGTTGTAAAGAGACCCTTAGGGTCACTTGATATTTGTGTCAATATGTGTTGCTTTGCCAAATGATTGGAGACTTAAGGCCATTTATCATGCTGTCCTTCTAAACAAAGGTGGCACAGACTCCAGGCACTAAAGGATACAGTTTTTAAATCTGATTTTCACCAGCTGGAATACAGCTTGCGGGTGGTAATTTTCATACTTCAGTTCCTCCTCCTCTGGCAGTAGGTGATATGCCAGCTGAAACTGGTGCTGTATCATTAAAATGTCCCTCTTTCCTGACTTGAATTTAGTTCTCCTCTTGCTCAGTAAACTAAACAGTTTTACATATTTTAGCACTACGTATGCTGCTGGATAATTAACGCAGGAACTATTTTGTAGGGGTAGCTCCAAATCTTCCGACTATACCGTCAGCATCTGACTTCAATACAGTATTGTCCAGTGATCAGAACACATTGGATGGTACACATTCACAGCACAGTACGAGTCAGGATGATATTGCTGGAATCGAGGAAGGTAACCAGGGATTTCCTGCAGTTCAACTTGCAGATGCCCAGGTGAGTGTTTTGCCTTTAAAACTGGGGGATAAACTCCTTATCCAAGAAACCAAAGAAGGAGCTAGAATAGTTGCCCCAGTGTCTAATTATGGTAACATTTTAGCTGCTCCAGTATTTCATTTTCCCCCAGATTCTTTCTCTGACTCAATTTGCAGTGTCTCTCCAGCATCTCGTTATGAAATGACAACTTTTGAAATCAATAATAATTATATCTTGCCATCCCAGAATAACTGAAGGCATATCACACACTGCTGATATTGGGCCATGAGAGCAGTAGGCCACTGAACTGAGGCGAGTCTGGCAGCTCTCCTAAGCAGAGAATGGAAGGCACCTGTGCACATACATAGACAGCATTGATCTAGACCAGTGCTTCCCACTGCGTGAGCTATAGACCCCTGGGGTGTAGCAGAGTTATCTCACAGGGTTTGCAGATTAAAAGGGCAAGGGGAAAGAGAGAGAGAGATCATGGCCCCTAACTGTCAGGTATTTTCCTCAGGAGGAGCTGGACAGAAACTGAACATCAGGGGCCTCATCCAAAAATAGGGTGGAGGAGGGAGAGGGTGACTGCTGGCATAAATCCCACTGTTACCACAGCAATAGCCAGTTCTCATGCCTGGATGATGGGTCTCCTGCAGCAGTGGCAGATGCGCAGGGCAGGTACTGTTTGTGCTAGGCTCTTTCTGATGTCAGCATGGCAGCGAGGTAGCGAGCCCCCTTTCTTCTTTAACCCTTCCTTAATCCTTCCTTGAAAGGTGGCATTATTCATACCCTCGTGACAGACTAACCTGGAGCGAGTGGCTGTGTGGCACAGAGACATCATACAGGGGATGTGGTTCATGGACACTTACACCAACCTGACTCAAAACATGGACCCTCATGGGCAGGGCAACCACCCATTTTATTGGGGCTGCTTTTTTTATCAAGGTTACTGCCATGTTCTTGAACTTGCCTGTCCTGGACCAACACCTGGTGGAATTCCCTGGTTCAGGGAGGGAGGGGTTTGTCACAGTCTCCTGCTCAAACGAAGGTTTTTTTGCCATATTATACTCAAATGGAATGGAGAGGGAATTCACATCAAAGAAAGAGAGGAACAGAGAGCACTTGTGTCTTGAGCCTGGTTTTTACAAATGTATGTTTTTCTTTCTGATTTGGACTACACACTGATTTGAAAACATTATATTATTCCGATAATACCGTCATTTTGAAATGCTTAAAGTATGAGAGGTGCTTTTAAGATTGCAGCTATGTTTTCTGCAGGTGCTGAGCAATTTTTATAGCTCTAAAGAAATAACTTGTTTCTCTTTTTAATAGGTTGTTTTCAAACCACTTCTAAGCCACACAGGAATTCAGTCTCAGGATGCAGCGCCACTGTGCTACAGGATGTACTTCGGAGAGCATCTTTCATTCTCAGGGACTCTGGATTGCCTTAGGGCAGATATTGTGGATTCAGATACAGCAAAAGAGAGGAGAAGTAAAAGAGCCCGAAGGTATAGTAGTCAAGTTACATGAATCTATTCAGCATTAAAGAGCATGAACGTATTGCTTAATTACTTCATTCTATTCTGTCTGCTTTCTTTTTTCTTAACAAGTCAAAAATAATTTAATCCTAGACTTTCAGGAAATTATGAACTGAAAACTAGTTAAGAGTTGAAGTTACAATTGCAGCTTTTAAATTTTAACCTTAGAATAGATGTGTTTAAAACATTAGGCTGCTTTGGTGGCTAAAATGCCCATCAACAGAAGCTTATAAGCAAAACAGTGCAAAATTTAAAACTTAGCACTTCAAGGCAGTATGTGACACTGAGTTCCTTGAGGGTGTCAGCAATCACATAGATACTTGTATACGTATACAGTCGTACCTCAGAAGTCGAACGGAATCCGTTCCGGAAGTCCGTTTGACTTCCAAAATGTTCGGAAGCTGCTTCAGACGTTCAGGTTTCAAAGAACGTTCGCAAACAGGAACACTCACTTCCAGGTTTGCGGTGTTCAGGAGCCAAAACGTTCAAGTTGCAAGGCATTCATCAGCCCAAGGTACAACTGTACTGAATTAGACTATTGGTCTATTTAGCTCAGTATTGTCTAAACTGATGTATAATTGCTCTCCAGAGTTCAGGCTTTCCTTAAGATGCCAGATATTGAAGCTGGGACCTTCTGTATTCAAAACATTTGCTCTTCCACTGAACTATGGCTCTTACCTAATATCTTAAACAAAATATACGAAGGGATAGTCTTCAAAAAGAGAATGGTTTTAACATTTAGCTGTTGCAGAATCTTAACAATGTTTTGTATTTATTTCTTAGGCAAGGAGCAGTCAATCTTCCTCCCCTTGAATTCAAACCAGCGTTAATGTTGGAAACTTTTAGCATCAGTGCTGTTATAATGGAGAAGTCAGTGAGCACACCTCAAAACTCCACCAATGCCCTTGCTTTTCATGACTTTAACAAACGTCATTATAGCACCTTCCATTGCAATTTTACAATCTCATGTCAGTCTATAAGCCAGCATGTAGATATGGCACTGGTTCGTCTTATTCATCAGTTCAGTACCATGATAGATGACATCAAAGCTACGCAGACAGACATCAAACTCAGCAGATACACGGCTGGTTCAGCTTCTCCAACACCCACCTTCAAAACCCGCAAGCACAGAGATTTCCGTTCCTCTGACTTCAGTCGCAGCTCTCGCGGGAGTCTCAATGGTGTCAACAGAGTGAACAATGCAAAAAACAAGCGATCAAACAATGAGAACAATAAAAGAGAATCTCGAAACAAAAATTCACTTGGGAGATCAGAAAGAAGAACTTCTAAAGTATCCAGGAAAGGTTCAAAAGATGTTGTTGATCATGTGACCATTCATATGGACGACTCTGATTCAATTACAGTGTCAGAGCAGAGTGAACCTTCTGCAGAGTGCTGGCAAAATATGTATAAACTGTTGAACTTTTATTCTCTTATATCTGATCCAACAGGGATTTTAGAAAAATCTTCTGAAACGTTTTATCCAGCAGGTAAGAGTTTTTGAAGATACGGAACATGCGTAATTCTTAGTTCGCACGTATACAGGCTTAATAGGCAAGTCCTTAATACAGTGTATAATATCTGTATTGAATTTAGCAGAGTATTACTGCAGTAACTGCCCTGATAGCATTTATACATAAGTGTAGCATGTGAATCTTTTGATGAATAAAGTAATTGTAGGTTCTGGTCTTGTCAATTTTGCCTAAATACTTCCTGATCTGATGCATTTTCTCGTAGGTGTTCGGAGCCCTACTGAACCTGCATGTAGGGTTGCATTTGAAAATGAGCAGGATAACAGCAGCTTAAGTAGAACACAGAGGAAACGCAGTTTGGTCACATCTGAACCTCAGCATGTGACCCTGATAGTCTTTGGAATAGGCATGGTAAATCGCACACATCTTGAAGCAGATATTGGTGGGCTAACAATGGAATCAGAACTGAAGAGAATCCATGGCAGTTTTACACTCAAAGAAAAAATGAAAGGTAGAAGAATTATCTCTAGAAACATACTTGTTTTGTTGGATTTATATATAATATTTGCCAACTGTGTGTGATACAATCAGATCATCTTTGATAATCTTGTTTTTGCTACTGAAATACACAGTAACAGAGAGAGAGAGAGAAAATTCCCAGCCAAACTTAAGTAAGTAGAAAAATCGAATTAAATTAGTGTACAATATTGATTTAAATTAAAATGTTCATAGCATGCCACTGTGGTAGTAAAATTATTTCCAGGTGGTTTAGCTTTTACCACAGTGATAACAATAAATATCTTCTAGCACAGGAGTTGCCAACTTTTTGGGGCCCATGGGCACATTTGCAGACTGAAGAAACTCTTACGGGCACCACACACACCCTGCAACCAAACACAGCAGCCTGCCCTATTGGTTACAGCAGAATGCATCTTTCAAGCCAAATTTCAGTGGGGTCAGGGACCCCTGTGGGCTACAGGAAAAGCCCTCTGCGCGCACATGCACACCCCTGTTGACAACCCCTGTTCTAGAATTAAAATTTAACAGCATCTTCGTTATGCTTTGCCTGTTGTCTCTCCAACACAAATATGCATGCAGGAAATACATATTTTTGTACTATATCAAACGCATTTGTGTTGTTTTTTTCTGTTTGAAGATGTACTGCATCAAAAGATGACCGAGACATGTGCTACTGCTCATATAGGTGGTGTTAATATTGTCCTTCTGGAAGGGATCACACCAAATATCCAGTGAGTGTACAATTTAAAAAGTGATACATATTCTCTAAACAGCAGTTATGCCTCCATTATAGCCCGTCCTGCTCTTTTAAGGCTTTTATGTGACTGGATTACAAGGAGCTGTCATATGTAAGTAAGCTAAAACTGAAAAAGTGATGAGAAAGAAATGCCTTTGTGTACTCTTCTGTCAGGCTTCAAGCATTTAGATACAACTGTATAATATATAATAATCTGAGATGACTAAAATTAAATATTTATAACATTGCACAGTATTTCTGAGCAGCCAGTTCGTAGTAGGAAATGGACAGAATATTTTCCGTAGTCAAGACTGTTTTGTTTCAGCAGATTTTGCATCATCATTGAAGTGTGTCAAACCAGCCACCTTTTATAAACCTAAAAGGATCTCCCTGAGTATCTTACCCTTTGATCTATTTTCGGGCATGTATTTGACCAAAAAGCTTTTATCAGTTTCAAACTATCCCCAATCCCATTTCTTTTATACCACTGTTCATTTTATTATTATCATTATTATAACTATTTGAATTCTGTACAGTTTTTTGTGACTGGATGAAAATGACATTGCAGCATTGCTGGAGGTCGGACTAGGTGACCCTTGGGGTCCCTTCCAATCCTACAATTCTATGATTCTATTATATATGTATATTTATATGAAATGACTTATGTAAATTTTTGTACTTAGTTTCAATATCCTTTCATATTATTCTATCTTGACAGATCCACTGTGTACAGTAATTCTTAGAACAGCAATTTGGTTTTTTTTAATGCTTTATAGTTTTTAATTCTTTATAGTTGCATCTTATAAGACAATCTGAACTTCCTTTAAGTGTGGCCCTATTGTTTCACTTTTATATTTGCGCTTGGGTGTTTAAAACAAATCTACCCACCTTTTCTGCATGAGCATCTTGAATGATTTTCCTAATACATTCACATTTCTAATAGTCACACACTTGTAATTGCATGATATTGTCATACACTTGATCACTTAAACTAGAATAGCAAGACACTACAAACCATTTCCCTCTGATTTATGTACTATATGAAATAGTACTCTTTATTTTTTGGCAGCATTTTCATCACCAACACACTTTTAGAATCTGTATTAGTCCCAATAATTTGTAGATAAATATGAATTTAATATAGGCAAGCAAAGTTTGTCTTGTCGTGAAGGATAGTTGAAGTTTTTCACAAGAAGCAATTAAAAGTTGGTTCAAAGTGTAGTCATTGCTTCTGTTGACAGTATAGTATGTGCTCCAATGGAACCAAGAGGCTCTTGCATGAGTTGACTTCCTTATTCCCAACTGGGGCAGGAACAGCTCTGCACATACCCTATTGGTACAGGCAGAAATGTTATCTGCACTGAAATGAATGGGTTTGCTGAGGATTCCTTGGATCCCCCATGCTTGCAAAACGCCATTGCTTAAAAAAATAGTGTTTTCAGACAATTGGTCTTATTGTGGGTTACAAATATGACTAATTCTTCTGCATGACTGTTCTTTATTTTGCTTTGTTTTTGTTTTGCTTTCTTCCAATCTTCACTCGTAGACTGGAGGATTTCCCTACATCACCAACAAGCACAGCCAAACAAGAATTTCTGTATGTCACATTATGTTTAAATGGCTTGCAGTTAACACTGTGTGTAGTGTAGCTGAGATGTGTTTTTGTGTGTTTAATGTAACCAGCTGCACCTTAATTGTAATTAACATGAAATAGAATTGATATATTATATTGATCAGCCTATATTAGAAAAGCTCTGGGTTAAGTATTTTTACTCAATAACATAAAATAGTTTTGAAACAGGGTTTTCTTCCCTAATCACAAACTATTTATCTAGAGTCACTAATATAGACTGTAATATGTCAGACAGTTCTATGAGGATAACCCAGGTAAATTAGATTGATTTTATATCTTACCGTACAGTTTTCCACTAAGTTATGCAAGCTGCTAACATGTCAGTAATGACTTTATGTATTCAACAATGGGTGGGTGGGCTCACCTCAACTTTTAGAAATAAAAGTGTAAAGGCAACTCAGTATGTGAGTTAGAGACTCCGTGCTTCCAGATTCTACAACTTTGCTTTTTATGTGGATGCCTCCCTCTAGTAAGAATAACAAGATGCAGCCCTTTTCTTAATATTGAAGCTGGATAGGTGGGCTGGGTTTCATCCCCACAGTTGTGCTGTGCTTTGGAGGTACTAGATTTTGCAATGCACACATACACAAACACACCTCAAGTGGCAGAAGCCTAAACTGTGGTTTTGTGGACTTAGATCAGGCTTCCTCAACCTCGGCCCTCCAGATGTTTTGAGAGTACAATTCCCATCATCCCTGACCACTGGTCCTACTAGCTAGGGATCATGGGAGTTGTAGGCCAAAAACATCTGGAGTGCCGAGGTTGAGGAAGCCTGACTTAGATATTTACCTCTTCTGCTTAGGTCTCTGCTACATGAGTCAAGGAAGTTGACAAACCAAATAACTTGTGATTGTGCAATTAAACTTTATTCTAAAAACCTGTCATGAAAACTCTGGATGTTGCACAGAAATAAAGAAAAAGCATTAGGTTCAGGTTACCTCAGGAACTGATGGATATCACCAAGGTGAAATTGAACTCTTCTTTTGGACAATATAACTCACACAAAGAATGATTCAGAGCAGCTTTGTGTGAGATATTTCGGCTTATGAATTTTGGATATTTGGCTTATGAAAGCAGTGTATGGAAAGCAGGGGCAGAGGAAGGGGTGTGTGGTGGGGGCGGACCGACCTGGATGTCTTCACTGAGGGGGGTAACATTTGGCAGTCATGGGCGGGCAGTGCGCCAAATGTCCACCATTGGCGGCTCGCTCCGCCCCTGGCTGCAAGGTGTGCACGCCACTCCATCCACCCAAGCAGCCATCCCGCACCTGGGAGGGCACCTCCGTGCCCCGCCCCTCCTCGGGAGCGTGCCCCGTCCTGGGCAGCGCTGGCATATGCTCCGCCACTGATGGAAAGAGTGGGCAAACTGGGGTGGGCAAATTGGATCCAGCTGGCAAGCTAGAGCCTTACCTTACCCCACCCTTCATAGGCCAAATTTGACAGGTCAGTGGGACCACTTACCTGTTGATCAGCTGAAATCAGTAATGATAGTTGATTGGCACTTGTCCAAGTCCAAAGGAGGTCACCAGTCATCGGTGATCAGCTGATAGATAAAGCAATTACCTTTGAAGATGTGCTTTCAGGCCCACCAGTCAGCTAATTGGCACAGAGGGGGTGGCTTCCAAAAGGCCCTTTGAAACTGGAGCATTTTCCATCTGCAGATAAAGCAGTTTGTATTCAAAGCAGTTTCCACAATAACTGCTTCTCTGGAATGAAAGAAAAAATGTTCAAATTTCTCCAGCACTTTGAATACATACTGCTTCCTTTGGAAAGAAAAGAAATTCATTTTCAAAACAGAATGTGTTTTTTTCTTTCCAGAGAAAGCTTGCAATGCCCTTTGTGCAGTGCTTCCCAATCACTTGACAGCTAATGGTTGGTTGCTTGGAAAGTGATGTAATGGCATTTGCAAGCCCTGTGCCTGACACTTGGGAAGTGCTAAGCACAGGGCTAATTGATCACTGGGCAAGCACTGGGGGAAGAGCTTTGTAGGTGCCTGCAAAACCTCTTTTGTCCAATTTCTTCCTTTACCTGCCCCTCACGTGGCATCATATAAAATGTCAGGTGTACAGCAGGTGGCACAGCTTGGCCAAAACAGCCTCACAGGGTCAAATGAGGCGATCTGGTGGATCTAAATAGACCCAGAGGCAAGAGATTCACCACCTTTGATCTAAGCAATTGGTCTCAACAAGACCATTTAAGATCAAGTATTTCAATTAAGGCTGCATTTCTAAACCACATACGCAAAAGTAAATCTCAATGAAATGTTTCACAATTTTTTCTATATAATGATTGCAGTTCACAAGGCTTGTGAGAGTATTAGGTTTTGGCTGCAGGTTTTGGCTGCAGGTTTTGAAAGGCAAGTATAGGGGAAATTTCTCCTTGCCGGAGCCAATAATTAGAATCTTATTTTGATAGATAACAATTTGTATACTTATGTCTTGCTTGAAAGTATGAAATGTTGGCTTCTTGATCCCCAAGAAAATTGGAAAGGATATTTAAAGTACAGATATGGTACGAGTAGTATTGGTCATTCATACATGTCAGTCAACTGTGATGAAATAACTGTGTTTCAAGTTTTCTTTCTTTTTCTATTTAAAATATATTGCATTTGCTCTTTTTCTGCTTACTTCAGAAACATAAAATAGCTACAAAGTTTTCATTGAAGCTTGCATTTTAGTGGGAAAAGATATATTTCAGTGTTCTTATTAGGTAATCTATTTGTCTGTTTGAAATTAGCTGTTGGAAAGGTTATCTTCTTAGACAGTAAAAGTAAAATCCTTTACTGGGAGATTTGCATGGTGGTATGTCTGTGTTGTCTTTTTGCCCAGAGTGTGGTGTTGTTTTTTTAAATGATTGGAATTATTTTGCTGCATATGCCCATGCATGTCATTAAAGCAAATGACTGCATCAGTTGACAGTAGTCATGCTTAATTTGCAGTCGTTCTTTGCTGGTTTCTAGCCACAATTGTCAGCTTCAGTTTAGGTTCCTGGAATGGGAATCTCCCATGTAATATGAAATTTGACAATTAGTCTCTGCAACTATGCAATCATATACACCTCTACCCTGAAGTAAGCCCCATTTAGTTCAGTGGAGTTTACTCTTAGGTAAGTGAGGATAGGGTTACAGCGTGAATTGCTGATAAATTTTACTGAGGATGCAAGATGGTTCACTAGAGCTGCTTTGTATTTTAAAACATGTAAACAAGTTTCTTCTTCTTCTTAGAACTGTGGTGAAATGTAGCATTGCCAAATCGCAGGCTCTTTATAGTGCCCAAAGGGGGCTGAAAACAAACAATGCTGCAGTCT
Organism: Podarcis cretensis; assembly: GCF_951804945.1. Classification (NCBI taxonomy): domain Eukaryota; kingdom Metazoa; phylum Chordata; class Lepidosauria; order Squamata; family Lacertidae; genus Podarcis; species Podarcis cretensis. Next base: position 30,318,304 of record NC_137178.1, read on the forward strand.
TCAAAGTAGGGGCTATTAGCATCAACATTCCTCAGCATCCAGCTACACTGCACAGCATGATGGTACGCAGCTCTCATCAGCTCTCGAAACAAATCTCTGACCTCATCAGACAGCCAACTGTAGTGTGAGTATCGCAGTTGATATATGTGTCTATTTGGAGGCTTCATCCGCATGCTAGGGTGAACTAAATTTGCATGCTCAAGCTCATATGTTACAATGTTTTTAATATCTAGTAATTGGTATTCTTTTTTTAAAAAAAAATAAATAGTGCCCAGCCTACAAAAGAAGATATTGCAACACCAATGCCTGCAGAAAAAACACCCACAAGTGTAAATCAGACACCTGTAGAAACCAATGAGTTTCCACAGTTGCCAGAAGGTTTGGAAAAGAAGCCCATAGTTCTTAAATTCAGTGCCATGATTGATGGAATTGCGATTGGAGCAGCACTGCTGCCATCTCTGAAAGCAGAATACAAGATGGGAAGAATGAGAAGTCATGGAATGACAGGTAACATTGCTTCATATTGGGCGGTGTTCCCAGGTTGGTTGGCACATGTGGGAATGCTCTAGGTGTAAAAAAATGCATTGATTTTGTGTGTGGAAATTAGCTAAATCATTAAACAACAGTTGTCTGTTTTGCTTTTGCAAAGAGAATAGTTTTGCATCACAACAAAGCGTCATTAGTTCACGTTTTAGTGGCTGCTTGAATTGCTATTGCCACACTCAGGAAGGATTTTAAAATAGACAGCAATATGTAATATTTTGTGTTCAATATACAGTTAGGTCTTCAGTGATGTTTGAGTGCCATGAAACAAAAAGGTTTGGGGGTTTAACTATCAAATATTTAAATATGAACCTCCACCTGTCTTACAGAGATGATATATTATCTTAATATTGCATATGCAGTGTACTTTGTTCATTGATTTCTGTTGTTTATTTTTAGCTTGTTAATGGAGTTGAATAGCTGTTAATGGAATAGAATAGGTCCTAAAAAGTACTGTTTGGCCTGAATATAAGCCTCACTTTTTTTCCAAATTCTGACCGTGAAAAGTTAAAAGTGCAGCTTTCATTTGTGACCTTACAAAAATTGTCTTTTGCGATATCACTGCCAAAACAGACGTACAGTAAAACAGAATGGGTGTGAGTGCCTGCAGAATTTTAAGGAAGCGGCTTATATTCAGACGCAGCTTATATTCGGGCCAATATGGTAATGGTTGTGTTTTGGGACAGCTGGTAGGCATACTTCCCTTGCACTTGCATAATTTCCATACCGTCTGAGGAATGAGATAAAAACTGTTGAAATCCAGCCTCATCAAGGGGAAGGGATAGCATTGACATGGAAAGTAGGAAGTGGGTGACTGTTTCTATAACTGCAATGCATTCATGTAGACTAGTCAATTGACTGTTTTCTTTTCACAGGTGCACAAACAATGTTTACATTTGAGCTGCCAAATCACAGGTTGCGGTTCACTTCCAAAGTCTCTGCCACTGATATGTCTACCATACCTCCTTCAGCCAGTCTTAATCTTCCTCCTGTAACTATGTCAGGCAAATACATAATGGAAGAACATGATACCTATTCAGATCAAATATGGAGTATAGATGAGCTGCCCACTAAGCAAGGTTACTATCTCCAGGGAAATTATTTGCGCTGTGTAGCTGAGGTATGTAGTATATATATATTATTTATCATTATTTTAACAGGATTTATATGCAACTTAATCATCAAAGCCTCACAGTGATTTAGATAAAATATGCATTAAAATTACTGATAGAATCAGGTGTTAAAAGCAAATTAGCCTGATTTTTTTCCCAATAAAAAAGCATTAGCATTTATACATTATGCCTGTATATTTAAAGTTTACATAACAATATATTTTTATGATTGTGCTTATGTAATTGTACGATGTCTGAAACAGTTCTGCTTCTACCATGTGGCTCCTTGCATTCAGGTTCTGCAACATAAATCTTCCTAACTATATTGTATCTTGAGTTGTGTGTATTTTAGTTTTAGAAATTCTTCCATCTCAAAAATAAACGTTACACTTTTTCCTATTGTTTGCTTCAAGCCCTTCATCATGAATCAACATCTGTTAAAAGGCTTCTCCCTTTCCTCCCAGGTTGGGTCCTTTGAGCATAATCTGACAACAGACCTTTTGAACCATTTGGTTTTTGTGCAGAAAGTATTTATGAAAGAGGTCAATGAAGTTATACAGAAAGTCTCAGGTAAGCCTAACTGCTTGAAAACATTACTAAACTGAACAGTCAGCACTCAAAGCTCCACACTAATGTTGCTTCCTACTATTTATGGTATCTGAAGTCACATATTTTATTCAAAAAATGTGGACTGTGATGTTTCCATTATTCTGTATTAGACACAAGCAGGCAATAGTTACACACTGTGGGTGATATCCAACTAAGTCATATATTCGGAATACACCAATTGAAATTGATTTCAGTGAATCTGCTCTGGAAATGATTAATATTAAAATACCACCCTTTGGTAGGAATGCGTTTTTGCAAAATTTCACTTACTTACTATTTCTTTTATTATTATGTAATTTTCTTGAACAGTGTTACCACTCGCCAAAGGTCGTTTATTGTTGGTGAGAAGGCACACTTACTTTGTTGTCATTAAAACTGTGCTGTTGTTCTTTTAGTCAAATATAATAGTAATCAGTGTGTTGTGGCAACTATCTCTAAGTCAATGTATGCCGTTTATACATGCCAGCATGTTTTGAATGGGTTGGGGTACTATGAAAACAATGTCTGTCCATTTCTAATACTATATAATAATTTCTATTGTTGTTCTTACAACTACTCTTTGAGTTCTCAAATCTTGTTTCACCTTTGGGACTGGAGAAGTGACAGCTGGATCATATTGGGCAGTTGCATTTAGAAAGTTGGATAGGTGTGATGTGTGTTTTTTTAACCCATCCTCAGCCTTAATCTTGTGGAAATGACAAATGCTTAATTGAATTCTGGAACTGTGTTGTTTTAATTATAAATGCAGGAGGGGAGCAACCTATTCCTCTTTGGAATGAACATGATGGAACAACTGATGGAGAAAAGCCAAAGATTCTCCTCTACTCCTTGAGTCTGCAGTTTAAAGTATGTTTGATATTCATGGGTTCTTCCAAGTGTGACCAGTGGTTATATTGTAATGAAATGTGAAATCAATACTGAATGAGAATGCAGGGAATCTCGTTCTCTCTTGGGTATTAGGATGTCTCTCAGTGGTTTGTTTTCCTCCTCTAATAATGTTTTCTAAATTAAAGGAACAAACAAAAGAATTATTACCTTTCATGGAAACTATTGTGAAAGGCAGAAGGTTTCTTAAATGATATGTTTATAAAAATGTGTTTGAGAGACTGAGGTGTGTATTTAAAGTCCTTCCTTTACATTATTAGGGTATCCAGGTAACAGCCACCACACCATCTATGAGGGCGGTAAGATTTGAAACAGGACTAATAGAACTGGAGCTCTCAAATAGATTGCAAAGCAAAGCAATGCCTGGTAGTGCCAGCTACCTAAAGCTCTTCGGTAAATGCCAAGTGGACTTAAATCTGGCATTGGGACAAATCGTCAAACATCAGGTGAGTAATTATGATTTTACAGCCTGCTGGTGACATTTTCTGGTTCTCAAAATGGAATGAAGAAAGAAATGTTAAACATGGCTTTATAAAACTTTGGATTAGATCCCCATGTGCCCTTCTGTAAACAGGATCCTGAAAAACTTCAGTGAGTGGAAGTTGAGGGGACAAGGAAAGCTGAAAAGGGAGCTGGAAGCACCCTGTTCTAATAAGCTGAATTCCACTCACAAAACGAGGTGCTCTCAGCTTCTTTTTTGGTCTCCCATTCTCCCCCAAATCTGCTCCAACTCTGGTCCCTAGCCCAATAAGTGTACGTTTAAGAATACCTCCGTTTTAAAATTATTATGTTTGTATCCTTCCAAGCTTGGTCTTTTGCTCCGCTGTATTCTCCCTGTTGATATGTTTGGAATGTCTTAAGGTTTATGAAGAAGCTGGATCAGACTTCCATCAAGTTGCTTATTTTAAAACCCGAATTGGATTAAGAAATGCTCTGAGAGAAGAGATCAGCGGTTCGTCAGATCGAGAAGCTGTGCTCATTACTTTGAACCGGCCAATTGTTTTTGCTCAGCCTGTGGCCTTTGACAGAGGTACTAGTGGACTTTGTGTGGGTTTTTGTTTTACCAAAAGAGATGTGTGCACTGAAAACTATGGTTAGGCAAGGAAATGTTACTTTATTTAAAAGGCCAATAGCCGGAATCATGTTGACTTGGTTCCATGCCATATTAACATATATTGTAGTCCAGAAGCAGAACAAGACAGAGAAACATGTGTTCCTAACTCTTCAATAACTGACAGGGCACAGCAATTTATTATAGCTGAACTTAGAATGATTTTCTATATTCTAAAATAGTGAAAACATTTTCCCCCCTTGATAAGCTGTGCTTTTCTGGCTGAACTACAAGGCTGCTTATGACAACTGGAATGAACAGAGAATGGCCTTGAATAAAGATATTCATATGGCTACAAAGGAAATAGTTGATATGTTACCTGGAATCCAGCAGACATCTGCTCAAGCTTTTGGGACACTCTTCCTCCAGCTAACAGTTAATGACTTGGGAATTTGCCTGCCCATCACCAATACACCACAGGTATTAAAGAAAATAACATAATTTTTAAAAATTAAATGATATTGAAGTTTACTATTGCAGTATCAGTATGCTTCTGGGTAATAGTTATTGTTTGAGAGAAGCTACAAAACTCAAAAATTTCAGTAATCCTTTTCATTGATGGTTAGATATCTCAAAACTGAATATGTCGAAATGTTTGAAGACTTGCAAGTGGTTTATCTTAATTTCAGAAATACGTTTTTCAGATTATAATTAAGATGGTCGTTTTACTAATATTTATAGATTCAATTTATTTTCTTAATATTCTTTTAAGTATTTGATAAGATCTTATTTTTTTTTAATAATATTTTATTGAGATTTTTAAATACCAATGCAAAATTAGTAAACAATGTAACATATTTCATAACATAGTTTCATAACTTCTTTGGACTCCCTCACGTCTCCCACTCCCACTTACATCATTATAAATTTTTGCCAGCAATTTATCAACTTGTTTGCGTTCTTATGTCCCGCTCGTTTAAATATAATTAATAATTCTCCAAAAAAAATTATATTTTCCTCAATCTCACTTATCATCCTAATTCCAACTATTTTAGTGGTGCTCAATTGTTTGTGATCTAGCATCCTTATTAACATTCAACCAAATTACAATATTTTTGTAGGTAAATCTTGAATTTCTTCCAATCTTCTTCAACCCTCTCCTCTCCCAGGTCTCGGATTCTGCCGGTCATCTCAGCCAGTTCCATATAGTCTATCAGTTGCATCTGCCATTCTTCCAGTGTGGGTAGATCTTGGGTTTTCCAATATTTAGCGATGAGTATCCTTGCTGCCGTTGTTGCATACAAGAAAAAAGTTCTGTCCTTCTTTATCACCCTCTGGCCGACAATACCCAGAAGAAAGGCCTCTGGTTTCTTAAGGAAGGTATACTTAAATACCTTTTTCAACTCATTATATATCATTTCCCAGAAAGCCTTCACTTTAGGGCACGTCCACCAGAGGTGAAAGAATGTTCCTTCATTTTCTTTACATTTCCAACATTTATTATCAGACAGGTGGTATATTTTGGCAAGTTTAACTGGGGTCATGTACCATCTATATATCATTTTCATTACATTTTCCTTCAAAGCGTTACAAGCAGTGAAGTTCAACCCAGTGGTCCACAACCTTTCCCAGTCATCAAACATGATATTATACCCAATATCCTGTGCCCACTTTATCATAGCCGATTTAACTGTTTCGTCTTGTGTGTTCCATTTTAACAGCAAGTTATACATTCTTGAAAGTACCTTAGTCTTAGGTTCTAACAGTTCTGTTTCCAATTTCGATTTCTCCACCTGGAACCCTAACTTTTTGTCATTTTTAAAAACTTCTTTAATCTGAGCGTAGTGTAACCAGTCTCGCACTTTATCCTTTAATTTCTCCAAACTCTGCAATTTCCAATTGTCTCCTTCTTTTTCTAGTATTTCCCAATATTTTGGCCATTTGGCCTCCATATTGGGTCTTTTTTGGGCCTTAGCTTCCAGAGGTGAAAGCCACCTTGGAGTTTTGTTTTCCAATAAGTCTTTATATTTTGTCCAGACATTAAACACTGCTTTTCTGACAATATGGTTCTTAAAGGCCTTATTGATCTTAACCTTGTCATACCATAAGTATGCACGCCAACCAAAAGCGTTATTGAAACCTTCCAAGTCCAATACGTCAGTGTCTTCGAGAAGTAGCCAATCTTTTAGCCAGCAGAAAGCTGTGGCTTCATAATACAACTTTAGGTCTGGCAGGGCAAAGCCCCCTCTTTCTTTCACATCCGTTAATATCTTAAACTTAATTCTGGGCTTTTTGCCCTGCCAGACAAACTTAGAGATGTCTCTCTGCCACTTCCGGAAGCACTCCGTCTTGTCCACAATCTGCAGTGTTTGGAACAAAAACAACATTTTTGGCAATACATTCATCTTGATAGCAGCAATTCGGCCTAACAAGGAAAGTTTCAATTTTGTCCAACTATCTAAGTCTCTCTTAATTTCTGACCAACATTTTTCATAGTTATCCTTAAATAGACTCAGATTTTTCGCTGTTATGTTTACCCCTAGGTACTTTACTTTTTTAACCACTTTTAATTCTGTCTCTCTCTGAAACCGTTCTGACTCTGTATCTGTCAAATTTTTTTCCAACACCTTAGTTTTCTGTTTGTTTAATTTAAAACCCGCCACCCGACCAAAGTCTTGAATCAATTGTAATACTCTTTTCGTACTAGATTCTGGCTCCTGCAGGGTCAAAACTAGGTCATCTGCAAAAGCTTTAAGTTTATATTGTTTCGCTCCGACCTGAATTCCTTCCACCAACCGGTCCTCTCTAATCATATTCAAGAGCACCTCCAGGACCGAAATAAAAAGCAAAGGGGAAATGGGACAGCCTTGTCGTGTTCCTTTTTCAATTTTAAACTCTTCTGTAACCACATTGTTAACTATCAATTTGGCCTTTTGTTCTGAATATATTGCATCAATCCCATTCTCAAAACTCCGTCCCACTCCCATTTCTTTTAAATTTCCCTTCATAAATTTCCAGGAAATATTATCAAAGGCCTTCTCCGCATCTATAAAAATTAATACTGCTTTTGTATTTATATCTGTTTGCAGAAGTTCCAAAATGTCAATAATGTTCCTTGTATTGGCAAACAAATGTCTACCTGGGAGAAAGCCTGCCTGGTCCTTGTGGATTACTTCATTTAGAACTTTTTTGAGTCTACTTGCCAAAATGTCTGCAAATATTTTGTAATCCACATTTAAAAGAGAGATGGGACGATAGTTCTTAAGTTGTGTCTTTTCAGCTTCCGATTTTGGTATCAATGTGATAAAGGCTTCCTTCCACGATTCCGGCGCTCTCTTCCCCTCCATAATTTCATTGCTAACCTCCATCAAGTATTTGATAAGATCTTAAAGTATACCTACATAGTAACCATTAACAATGTACATCTTTTAAAAAACTAAAACTGTGCATATTTCATAAATTAATCAGTTTAGGTTGTATTCAGTGCTAATCCTACTTGGAATAGTTCCGCTGATGTTAGTAAACGCAACTAAGTTTGGTTCATTAATTTCAATGTCTACTCTTAGTAGAATAGTTGAGTTCAATTCTTTGAGTCCCTGAAACTTGAATTAGTACTGCAAGTTGTATTTATGCTGTAGAGACAGCACATATCACAAGCTATGTTTCTTACTCACTTTGTTAGAAAACAATTTTTTTAAAAAAATGTCTCCAAATTCTACAGTGAAGTTTTCTTATTACTGTGATGGTACAGCTGAAATAAATGAGAAGCATATGTTTTATGTCCATCTGCTTTTGATTTGCAAATTAGAGCACAGTGTAAAAAAAAAACTACACTGATGATGGAACTAGATGATGTGACCTTGTCCCTGAAAGAATTAATATACACTACTCTTAAAGCCTTATAAGGAAAACACAACATATAATTTAATAAGTTGCAATTGATATGGATTAAAATAAATGAAAGAATGTATATTTACTGTTATATCATAATCTAATAATTATCTATAATGATGGATACAATTGGGATTGTATGATATGTACCATAAAATTGAATTTTGTAGTACAACTAAAGCTAAAATGTTTGGGTGACGTAGTGTTGAATACAATACATATCTTGTTATACTTTTGCTTTTAAAATATCTCAATGACCAAAATGTAATGCTTTTAATATTGGTACAGATTCAGAGGCAGGGCCACAAGATTAATTTTGGGGGACAGAAAGAAAAACAGAGTTACTGTGTAAGTAATAAGTGTTATCAATAACATCTGATGAGCTGTATTTCCCCATGTGTAATAGAATGTAGAATGTAACTGAGAACGCTCTATATATTCCTGTGAAGTTCATGTTAGATTTGAAACTGAAAAACTACCTTTTCCAGATATATGTTGTGCTGCAATCTCTAGATATATGCTAGCTTGTTAAAAATGCTGCTTATCATGGATTTATCCATGAAAAGGATGTTTTGTAAAACTAGATTATGCTAGGTACTGTAAAGTAAATAACTAACATTAGGAAATAACCCTTAAAGTTAAAACTCATAAAGATGGGCTTAATTACAAGTTTGTGCATACTTGTAACGAAAAGCAGGAATTTGCTGTAGGGGGTTGATCTTAAGAGAGCTGCCAGGGATCCAGTTATTGAATACTAATTTATATAAGTTAATTTTGATGTGTAGGGTGTACCTACTTCATAAAGGGAAACTAGAAATGACTATGAGTGAGGAATTCAGCCTGAATTCTTTCTTATTTCTGAAATAGACTTTTATACAATAGTTCCTTGCTTTTTTCAGTCTAATCATACAGCTGATCTGGACACTGGTTCTGCATTAGTCCTGACCATTGAAAGTACTTTAATTACTGCCTGCTCTTCAGAATCTCTTGTCAGCAAAGGTCATTTTAAAAACTTCTGCATTCGCTTTGCTGATGGCTTTGAAACAAGCTGGGATGACTGGAAGCCAGAAGTGCGAGGAGATCTAGTCATGAATGCCTGTAAGCCTTTATCTTATTGTCTCGGCTATTGCTAATTCTGAACATTTTGAGAAGCTCCATAAAAAAAGCATAAGGTGTTTCTTACATAGTGTTCCATGAACGTTCTCTCAGCACAAGGATTTCTGCTTGCACAATAGAACTCTCTCTTCCTCTCCTTCCCCTACTAAATCTGTTCTCAGGGTTTCCCCAACCCTCTGGAATATATTTGGGGAGGGTGTGGGGCATGCACAAGGGGAGAAAAAAAGGGGGGGTCTCTGCTCATGTGGGAATACTTGTACTAATGGGGTGCATTCATGGAATACTGCCGTAACCTGTGTTTCACCTTCATGAGTTTAGTATTACTGTAAGAAATGTCCAAATGCCAGTTCAAGAAAATTAATGGTGTGGATACAGTCTTCCCATGAACAGAGTTCCATGCATGGGCCACTCCTGCCAATTTAATAGAGGGGAGTGATTTTCAGTGATTCCTGCTTCTTCCTGCAACCCTGTATGCCCGCCCCCAAAAGCTCTCCAGAGGTGAGGAACCAACCAGAACCCTGTGGGGAGGTGGCACAGGGCACTGCAGGAGGAAGGGACGGTTGAGCTTTGATTTACAGAGTCCATTCTGTGGACAGAAGGAATCCTTCTATTTGCTGAAAGGAGCGTCTTGATCCACTCCTGTTTATTTAACTACCACAGGAGAACGAAATATCATTAGGAAATGATTGATTATATATTAGTGCAAGTTTCACCTAAAAAGCCTCGTGATGTGATGGTAGGTTCACTGTAGTTTTCTTACATCTTTAGGCGTAGTGCCAGATGGCACCTATGAAGTGTGCTCAAGAACAACAGGGCAAGCAGCTGCAGGTAAGAGCTATTTCAAAGCAGCACTTATTTCAAAACAGCTTTAGTCTCTTGTGTGTGAGTCTTCCTTTTTATTGTGCATCTGTCATCCCATCTTATTCTTTAATACAGGAGATTTATATTCAGGAACAAATTGTAGCCTTGGTGGGGGGCGTCTTAACAGTTGGATTAAAACATTATAGAATGTTACAAAAGCTGGTACAGTGGTACCTCTGGTTACGTACTTAATTCGTTCCGGAGGTCCATTCTTAACCTGAAACTGTTCTTAACCTGAAGCACCACTTTAGCTAATAGGGCCTCCTGCTGCTGCCACGCCGCCGGAGCACGATTTCTGTTCTCATCCTGAAGCAAAGTTCTTAACCTGAAGCACTATTTCTGGGGTTAGCAGAGTCTGTAACCTGAAGCGTCTGTAACCCGAGGTACCACTGTATAGCTTTGAATCTCGGTGTCATGGGTTTGAACAAACTATTCCATTGCGGGAGTTGGACTAGATGACCCTTGTGGTCTCTTCCAATTCTATGGTTCTAGTTCAGTGTGTGATTATTCTGTTCAGCCTTTGAATAAGAATGCTAAAATATAAGAGATGTTGAGGTAAATGTTAAAGTAATAGCAATAGTAAATAAAGTTTAATTGCCCATTTGAAGAAAGCACTGCACATTTTTTCTTGTTCCTGTGACAATCCTTCATTATTTTATCCTTTTTTCCCATCTGCCAAAAAGACAAAAAGAGTATGCAGCATGTGCGTTGCAGAATGTGGTAAACTGCTATGATCTTTCTAACCATGTACAGTACAACTGAGAAAAAATGTCTTAAGCTGCTGGTGAAATACTAGATATTAGTTTTTGCATACCTAAATCAAAAATGTGATGTGCTCTCTCCCACCCCTTTTTTCTATCAAAACAGAAAGTAATAGTGCTGGGACATGGACTCTTAATGTGCTGTGGAAGATGTGTGGCATTGATGTGCACATGGATCCTAACATTGGGAAAAGATTAAATGCTCTAGGAAATACTCTTACAACATTGACAGGAGAAGAAGATTTAGATGACATTGCTGACCTTAACTCTGTTAACATGGTTGACCTATCAGATGAGGATGAAGTTGATACCATGTCTCCTGCTGTTAGTGTGGTTAGTAAACTGATTAATAAATCTTAAATATAATTCTAATACATGAAGCAAAATAGCAGCTTGGCATACTGCATATTTGCTTAGACATAAGAGTTTCGTAATACGTATTAACAGAGTGCAGCATGATTCAAGTTATATTTGTTGGCTCAGACGCTTGCAAGGAGCTTTCATTAAGCTCAATGGTATGTGTTTGTATTGTTTGAACAGCTAATGAACATAGCACAGACTGCTTTTAGAATTCCCCTTAATTTCAATTGCTGAACTGTTGTTTAGAGGAAAAGAAGTTTATTTGGACCCCCAGAACTAGTTTTACAGTTCTTTGAATGTTGGTATTGGATTAAGGCTGCAGTTCTGCATATGTTTACTAGGCAAGTCCAATTGAGCTCACTTCCAAAGAAGCATGCATAGTATTGGTCTCTTCAGTTAAAATTAAAAAGCTAGTTATCCCATTACTGAAATTTATTTGCAGTGTAGTAGTAGGGTTTTTTTTAAAGAAATGATTTGTTGAAGACTCTTAAGTCAAGGGTAGCCAACATAGTGACCCTGGATGTTGTAGTCTAGCAATTCCCATCAGCCCCAGCTAGTATGGCCTGTGCCAGGAGTTGAACAAGCTCTGGAGGGTGCCACATTGGCTAACACTGCTTTAAACAACAAACCTAAACCTAGTTCAAAGATTATCTGCAAACCAGTGTCAATCTGCAGACCCTGACAAGTAGAAATTCCAGTTAGCTGATGTCAAGCAAGGGACAGCTTGGTTATGTACAGGAATAACAGGACTGGGATCAGTGGAGAGTAGAAGAATTTGCTACATCTCTCTAGAGTTAACATAGTAGCTTGCATTTGTAGACCATGTGGGAGCCAAGGTTTGTGGGAAAGAATAGAAAGAGAACCTGCAAGGAACCCTAAGAGAAGGGCCAGACGATAAGGAGAAAGGTGGCATCAACATTTCTTGAGTTATTAATCTTGCTATTTGTTATCATTTAGAAATCAGAAGGTGGTCCACTATGTGGAGATGTACACAAGCTCACTTTTGGGCAGCGGATTGTAAATCACCTGCTGGGCTTGAGCCCCAAAAGCCATCGTCACTCTGTTCCTGTAGAATATCTGTCGGGATCAGCATCAAGTGATACTGCTTATCCTAACAATTCACACTTAAAAGCGGGCAGGTCTTGCTCATGGGGACATGTATGTAGCATATATAGCATCTCTTTAAATGAATGGTGGAATCAGTGGGTCACTGGCAAATCAAGAATCAGCTGGCTTCTTTTCAAAATGATTTTGCATGCTATTTTGATTGGTGGTAGAAAACCTGGTCTTCTGCTTAAATGCTACCACTTTTAACGGACAATGACATGAAATGCTTTTCTAATTCTTAAATAGGAGAATGCTGACTATAGGAGGCAGGGGATATCTAATAACCAGACGGGAGAGCAGAGAGGAAGAAAGTATGTGAAACGTTTAGTGGACATAAGGGAGCTGAATGAACAAGCCAAAGTAATTGATGATCTAAAGTAAGCGTGCGTGTTTCCTTTCTAAAAAAAATCTTTCGGTCAGAATAATTAAATCAACCGTGAGAGACCTGCCTTTTTGATTAAAACTGTATCTTACATTTTTATACCACTATGCTTCCAAACATCTCCTTGGCATATAGTTGTCCTCTTTTATCCTCACAAGAACTCTGTCTGGCAAGAAGAAAGTGGCTGTTGTCAGGATTTCATAGAATTGTAGAGTTGGAAAGGAGGACTCCAAGTGTCATCTAGTCCAACACCCTGAACCCGTGCCTCCCCTTTCCAGGTCCACCGCGCTAATATCACACCAAATTGTCTTTAGTTTTCTACTCAGAGTTTTCACCATTCTGTCCTCAGGAAACTGGGTGCAAGTGAAGGAACCATAAACCAAGAAATTCAACGTTATCAGCAATTGGAGTCGGTCGCTGTCAATGATATTCGCCGAGATGTTCGTAAAAAACTGCGCAGGTCAAGTATGCGGGTGAGCAATTCTTAAGATTCCTTTGTAGCACAGTAACATTGCTACATGAACATTGTTTTCACATTTTAAAAAGATAGTAGAACACTGTTTCTGATATGACAGGACCTTCTCTGTAGTGACCCCCCCCCCCAATTACGGAATGCCCTCTGTGTAGCTGTCCTCTTCGTTATTAGTGTTTAGGTGGAATTTGAAAACATTCCTGTTCAGCCAGGCATTTGGTGACTCCTACTTTGAAATGATTAGCTATAGTTTGTTTTGAAATGTTCTTTTTCAAAATGTTGCATTGTTCTTATTGTTAATTCTTCTTATTGATAATTTTACTGTTTTACCTTTTGTAAACCACTTTGAGGGGTGTTTTTGTTTTACAATCAAGCAGGGTGTAAATTTTAAATAAATATCAAGACACAGGTACATAAGTCACTCTGAGAGCCCCTTTTTTTTCCTAACAGAAGAGGGATGCATTTCTGTGTTAACTATGGAAAAGCCTTTTTGGTGCAAGTCAGCAGTTTCGTTTTTAGCAATTTCTGTCAGCTCTGGGTTTTTTGCACCTATTTCCATATAATATATGAACCCATCCTCCTTTTCCTCTCTCCATTTCACAGTACCTGCTGTCTTATCCCTTTAAATGTGTTCTCTCATCCCATACTGTCAGATCTGTGCTGGCCTACTATTCTCTCTGGAGCTGTGTTCACAATTACTATTTTTTTCCTTCTTTACATCAAAGGAGTGGGGGAACCTTTTCGGCTCCAAAGGCCAGATCCTATATCAAGATTGGCTTCCCGGGCCAAATCTAATGTACAGCACTGTGAGCCCCCCCTAACCCCCTTCCATTTTTACATCTGATCTGGGAAGTTTAAAAGGAGCGTGAGGAGACTTGCCCAGGCTTTAAGACAGCCCTGTGCTGCCCTTCTATTTCAGCTTGAAACAGGAGCACAGGGCCCTTTTGCTAAAGTCTTGTTTGAAGCAGCTGTCCCCTTCTATGTTAAATGAAGGAGAAACACATTAGAAAACCCCAACACTCCCATTTCAGCTGAAACATGAGTGTGGAGACTGCCTTCCATTGCTTTTCAGTAGCACTGTTTGAAGCATCTTATGCATGTCTCCGGTAAGCAAACAGTGCCAATCATCTACTTGCAGGAGAAGTGCATGAGAGGCTTTAAACTACACTTTTGAGAAGTTCTTGAAACCCTGCTCAACCTTTTGATCCAGCCCAACAATCATTTGAAAGTTCCTTGGAACCTATAGCTCTAAGGAGTGAGTCTAAATCTATTCACAGACCTTACGTTAAGCAGGCCTAATGTAGAATGTGACCCAGCTGGCCAAATCGATTCAGATCTCAATGGAACTTCAGGATAATTAACTTTTTCAGTATCATACCTTTGATTTACAATATTGGTAGCCTGTGTGAATGTGTAGGTAAGTAGCATTCCTAAATAGTTGATTTGCCTTAGTGTCAAGCTATGTAAGTGTCCTGTTGATGGAATATTGAAATAATGTTGTTTTTGTTTGATTGTTTTTAGGCAGCATCTCTGAAAGACAAATGGGGCTTAGGCTACAAACCTAGCTATAATCGATCCAAAAGTATTACAGCATCTGGAAGGCCACCTTTGAAAAGAATGGACAGAGCAAGGTAAGGTGATTAAAAAACACACACAAATGCATATACTTGTTCAGAGGTCAAAGATGTTAATCTGTATGTTTTCTTCATCTGCTCATTATTGTCTAGTAATTTAGGTTTCCCCATGGGTTGAACAGCAACTTAATATACACCACCATGGGTAAATTCAGATTTGGGGTGGAGATTCAGGTTTTGCCTTCCATTTACTTTGTCCCATAGAACTGGGTGGAAATGACTGAAAATTGAGCCAACCCCATCTGAAGAGCCCCACCACTTAATTTTTTTTACCACTTTCAATCAAGTATTATGTATGCCTTCTGTATCCAGTGCAGCTGTGTTGCTCCTAACCATGTGAAATAATTGGTTTCTTGCAAGTCAGTGAATTGCCATTTAATCTGCCTAATCCAAAGACTCAGGACTAGAACACCTAGAAGATGTTCAGGTTGTGGCTGTAAATTGAGAAGGAGCCCCACAATAATGGAACAACTGTCAGAAATGCCTCTGTGTTTACCCTTTATTGTCTAGATTTACTATATGAATAAAATAACTGAGAAGTTCCGCATTAATAATACTAAATGACTTTTTATATATGTGATAGTACACGTCTTGGAGAAAGTGAGGACCTCCCAGAAATACGTGTAGATGGAGCATCTCCTGGACCCAGAGTCACTTTCAACATACAGGACACGGTAAGACAGCCATCAGCTGTTGTGCTGCATTCATTAAGTCCCATGATGAAATATATACTAAGAATAGGTGATTGTTACATAGAGATGGGAAAGTTTATCTGGCGATACGGTACCCTAGCTGCATATTTCAAATATTGCAAGTAAAGAAAAATTAAAATGTATTCAGGTTTAATTCTGCATTCTTTAAACTACCTTCACTTCAGTAACTAGTGTGTGAAAGATATACATATTTTAAGTATGTGCATTTATTAGTATATTTATATATTATGTTACATACGTGTGCATGTTATCCATATAATGCATTCTGTCATGCTTCGTGTGTTAAATTTTTCAGTAATTTGTCATATGTAGCCATTGCTATGTTCACTAATGAAATTTGGTTTTTATACAACGTTACCACATTAAACATGCCAGTGTCTTCGATATGCTTATTTTAATTTTTGTTTCTTTTTTTCACTTTTAATTAAGTTGAATAAAACAGTTTTGGGGATTGCACAACAATCCAGCCTTCCAGGGGAAGGGTATTTTCAGGTATTTGCAAAATCAATAAGTATACTAATTAATCGCATGGAAAAGCGCTTCATTGATCATCTCTCTTACCTAATCATAACGCATACAGGCAACACACTCGCAAACCTGGCCATATGGCAAAGTGCAGTACTTCTTTTTCTTGGGTGGTGTTAATCACTTCTCTTTTTCTGGAGCTTGTTCTCCATGGAAGTCTGGTAGGACGTAAGATGTCTTTAACATATTTGGATTGCTAAAACTTTAAAACTACAAATAGATATCTCTAAAACAAAGGCAGGCGGTAGAGGACCTTGTAAGTCAGAAATATGAAGCTAAATTTTAGATTATTGTCATAGGCTGACTGTTTCAGCTGATGTGGTCAGTGACAGATTGCTGATGAAAGATCCATTATTCCTCATCAGAAATGTATCCTGTCTCGTTAAACAAACCAAGAATGTTGACACTGATAGTTCTAAAAAGGCCAAGACAAGATTCCACTCCTTAAAATAATGGGTGATGAATGACAATCTAAATGAGTGCCCAAAACATTATATCAGGATATTTAAACCCAAGATCTTTGAGGCATAAATCATTACTCAAAGTATGGGAATCAAAAGGAAAATACACAAAACACTTTAAACATGTCATTTTCTAATGACATCTGAATTGTATATGCATATTCCCTATTATGTCCAAATCAATTAACTTTGGTTTATTGTCGGTTAACAAACCAGGAAAGCAAGCCAGGATAGAAGCATAAATTTGGCACATCCTGATCCCTATACATATTGCAGCATTCCTTGAAACTTAAATGCTCATCTAAAACAAAACCAGTATTCATGAAGGCCTCTTGAAACCTTTTATCCTTAAAAATGCCTAGGGTCGAATTAATTATTTTATTTTGAGCTTTAAAAGCATATCTGTAAAGATAGTATTATACATTTTGTACCAGAATTTTGCATGCACTTCCATTCACTAACAATTTCTGATCATTCCTCTTATTTGCAGGTGGTCTTGGGGTTTCTTGCTGTTCTGTAGCTTTGCTTTTAATTTTTTAAAATAAAATCATCATACATACTAGTATGTATTCCCAGCATAAGCTTATTGCTTTGTTTTTTTAATTTCTCTTTCTAAGGTGCTTGTCCTAGATCATTCACTCATCTGTTTGTAAACATGTTTCATGACTTAATTTCCTTGGACTGTCCAAAGTAATAAATATTACTTCGGATAATTTTTTGATGTGCTTTGCCTTTCAGACACCTGATTTCTCCCCACTCCCTCTGATAGAGATAGTAGCTATAAATTGAATGTCTTTTTTTTTTCCTTTGCAATTAGTTTCCAGAGGAGACAGAATTGGATCTTTTGTCAGTAACCATTGATGGTCCATCCCATTACTCATCCACTAGTGAAGGATCATGCTCAGTATTCAATTCACCCAAAACTCCAGCTGTCTTCTCACCAAGCATTCCCTTCCAGCCTGAAGAAGGAAGACGAGATGACAGCTTGTCTTCAACTAGTGAGGATTCTGAAAAGGAAGATGATCATGAAAGAGAGAGGCCTTATTTTTACAGGAAAACACAGTGAGCATAATATTAAAAACAATATCTTAATTGGGAAGGTTAAGCTTTTCATTAACAATAATTTAGATAAAGAAATCCATCACTCTTAACATCTGGAGGGCTACAGGTTGGCTAATAGTCTGCTTCCATATAAAGCATTTGCTGTTTTCCTAAATCCCTTGTAAATGCTTGAATGATCTGAATCACATGTGCACTGCAATATCAACTTAAGATAAGTGTGCTGCATGTATTCGGATTTTTTTTTTTAACTTCCTCCCCTTTACCGGAAGAGTATACCTGATTACGGATCTCCCAGTGTCTTTTATGGAAGCAACAAGAGGGAGGGTGATTTGGATGCCCCCTTGTGGCTTTGGGGGAGTCAGATTTAAGTGATTTAAGTCAGAACAGACTTTAAGTGAGACCTGGAGGAAAGAGGTAAGCCTCCTTCCCCCAGCATCACAGCGCAATCCAACCAAGTTGGGGGGCGGCCTCTAGAATAAGGTTACCAGATGTCCCTGTTTCCCGGGGACAGTCCCCGTTTCTACAAATCAGTCCCCATACAAAATCATATCATTCCTACTGAAGTTGAAAAATGTCCCCGGATGCATTGGAAAAAAATCTGGTAATCTTACTCTAGAACAGCTGCTTCCAATGAAAGTAAAACGCATCCAGTTCGCATATAGTTTGGCCCTTTCATGTAGCATAGTAAAACACTAAAGAAACATTTCAAGTCCTCACATGAAATAAGTTGGATAAGCTTCTTTTCGTCAAGAGCTCCAAAACAGTTGTTTGCTTTCTACAGGACTCTTTCTCGCAAGAAAGCAACAGGTTTTGCTGCTGTCCACCAGTTGTTTACTGAACGGTGGCCAACATCTCCGGCCAGCAGAAGTGTGACTGGCACAACTACAGAGAGGAATATTGACTTTGAACTTGATGTGAGAGTTGAAATTGATTGTGGAAAGTGTGTGCTTCATCCAACAACGCTTCAGCAAGAGCATGATGACATAAGCTTAAGGAGGTAAGAGCCCTGCTGGAAGCGGAGCAGGTTCACTAAGCCATACTGAGAAGAGCAGCATGCTTCTGACACAAAGCTTCCCCAAGTCTCCATAAGATTAACCGGCAATTTACATTATATGCCATATGCTACAGGGTTCATGGTAATTTTTATGTCCCGTATACAAAAAATTTAAGGAATGAACAATTTTATTTTAAGGCAACAATCTAAATAGGTAGCCATTGTTTTTTCCATTCAGCAACATTAAATAATATCCATTCTTTTTATAGATGTGAAGCCTTGGTTAGTATCAAGAACTCTGATACAGAACTTGATGGATCAGATCTGTTTATCTTCTCTAAATCATGAATATATAGATGGAACATAACCACATTCAGGTGGCTCTTTTCCATTGTGATAGGAAAGATTCTTAGGCCACAGTTTTGCATAGATGGGACTTGTTTCTACTTCAGTTGAATTTAAGCAACCAAAATGTCTGCAGGGTTGCAGCAGCAGTTAGCATATTTTATTACTTCCAGTTTGTGTCTGTGTAAATGGAGTCCTGAATAAAATGCTCAAGGAGGCAGTATAATAAATGAAACAGACATAAATATTATACTATATACAAAACAAAATAAAAAAATTCCTTCCAGTAGCACCTTAAAGACCAACTAAGTTAGTTCTTGGTATGAGCTTTCGTGTGCATGCACACTTCTTCAGATACACTCACATACTATATACTATACACATACTATATATACTATATATACTATATATATATACTATATATATACATACTATATACAGTTGGTTTATCTTCATACTTTATACAGTTAGACCCAGAGGTACTCCTCTACAAATGGGAGTCTTTGCATTCACAGAAGAGGCTTGGATCCAGTAGAGGCTTCCATGAACAGAAGGGGGAAGCATTTTGCACTAATTCCGCATACAGCCTTCCACACCATCTCCTACACTCTTCTAGAGGCGCCCTCAATTCTCTGGAGAATATTTTTTGAGGCAACAGAAGCCTTCAAGAGAAGGAGAAGCTAGGATGCAAAGCACCTCATTCCATGTACAGAATTCTGCCTACAGAATTCTGAATCCAACCCATGGTTTATCTTCAATTATTCCTAGCAGTGCTCACTTTCAGCTTTGGAAATAACATAATGTTATACTTACATTCCTGTTAAGTCATGCTGTGCCTCGCTGTTTACTGTTTAGAAGCTATGATCGCAGTTCCAGAAGTTTAGATCAAGAGTCTCCTTCAAGAAAGAAGAAATTTCAAACTAACTATGCATCAACTACTCACTTACTGGCTGGAAAGAAAGTTCCATCATCTCTGCAGACGAAGTCTGGTGACCTGGAAACAACAGTATTTTACATTCCTGGTGTAGATGTGAAGGTAAAAAAGCATGGAGGAAAGCTGGGAGATGTTGGTCTTTTCCTTGTAACAAAGGTGATCAAGTACAACCACAGTTTTTTTATCTCTTAACTCCTAATGTCAGTAGTGCAGCTTCTGTGATGCTGACAATCACACATATGCAGTGAAGTACAAATCCTATTTTAGATAAGTGACAGTTATTTTGGGTTTACAAGGTATGATGCAGATGTGGATTGTCTGTTATTATAGTCTCCATGGTTTACAGGGCAACCTTGTTACCAAGTTGAAGTGTGGAAACCTTCAAGATAAGGTAAATCCTGGAAATGCTAACCTAACCAGACAAGCAACTTTTAGAAACAATATGTTGGGCTAGATGGAACTTGATCTGACCCAGCAGGGTAATTCTTACATTTTTAACCCAGCCTCTGGTATAAAATCAGTATGTGACAACACCTGGATTTTACCATTAAATAAGGTATCAGTACAAACCCTGAGATGCATCTGCTGAGATGAGCGTTCCATTCTAAAGCATATTATGGTGGGTTAATGCTTGGGCATTGTCAGTGTTTTGAGTGGATGGAAACTTCACGTAGTGAAAGTTAGGTTACATAAAGTGCTTACAAGGATGGTGCTTTTGCTGTCCTTGCTCTTCTGTAGACATGGCATTGGCAATGTACTCTTTGGGCATTTGTACCATGAGCCTTAAAGGCCATAAAATGCAGAAGATACCACCTGTGATATTTCTAGGCAAAACAATATGCAGAGTTTCTAACACTATGGAATGCAAACTAGAGCCTGAACAAAGCCTGTTTATTTTCTTCTAAAATACACCATCTTTTCTCTCTCTCTCTCTCTCTCTTTTAAAGAAAATAATCCAGGCAACACCCAGTAACAGTTAAAAATATAATAGATGATAAATCACAATAATAAAATTATCAAACTTGTATAAATGATATAAAGACAGCAGCCCAGAAACCCAACGCAAAGACAATAATTAGCTGTGAGAAAATGACAGCTAGAATATTGCCAGTTTGGCAAGACTTTTCTTCTAGTGCATTAGAGCAGTTTTGAATTGAAGATGTTTATGTTTCAATATAAAGCTTTGCTTCAAATAATAGGTTTCCTTCTTTTCAAAAAGAAGTTTTGAAGAAACTGTTGCTCTGCCTAGATGTGGGAACTGTGGCTGTGAATGCATAAATAGGCAGGGTTTTTTTCATTTGTGGCACACACTGGTGATAGATCTACACTTTTCTTTCATTTCAGCTACATTATAACTCAAAGATGTTAAAGACTGAATCGCCAAATGCATCCCGAGGGTCATCTCTGCCAAGAACCCTATCCAAAGAATCCAAGTTGTATGGTATGAAAGATACTGCCATGCCTCCTACCTACAGCAAAGCTAAATCTTTACTTCCTCCCCAACCCCCACCTATCCCATCAGGTAGAGATTTCTTTTACATGCTGTACCTTTGCTTTAATTCTCTCCATACTGTGGAGTTCCATGCTTAGATCTAAATCTGCTTCATAGTTTAATAAAGCATTCTACTTGATTGATATGATCATGGTTATTAACTCCTAAAACATACTGATAGACATCCAGTACTATTCAATAATTCTAATTTTTGCTAACATTTACTGGATAGAAACTTCCCTGTACCTTAAAGACTCTCATTGATTTCTTGTTCTTTTTCCATTAGATTTTCTCTTTGTATAAACTTTATTTCACCAAATAAAACTAATTTTCCCTACTTACTTTGCCTTTACTTCAGAGGCCTCGGCACTGAAAGTTGTGTGACTGAAGTCAAGCATTATAATATGACCCAGTCTACGTACATATTTGCCTGGTTTGCCTGATACAGTGTAACCCAAACTGTGGCTTATCAGGATCGTGCGAATGTGCAGATTTCTGGAGAGGAGCTTGCAGCTGCTTTGCTCCTGCCCTGTTCTTATGCTAACCTAAGGTTTAATTTATTGTGTCTTCAGAACCAGAACTCAGGGTTAAACTCTCTCCCCACCAGCCACAAGCTAAGAACAAACGAAGAACAAATCACACTTTGTTCTTGCATGTTGTTTCTTATCTCGAAAAAACAGTAAATATGTGCTCCTCCTTTTTATCCGTTCTTCTGAGTGTAGTATGTCCTCAGCTGGGACTTGAGTTCCCCCTAGCGTTTGAAAGCGAGACTGCTGTTGCTGCAAAGAAAGTTTCTGGATTTCTTTCCTTCTGAAGTCTCAGTTTATTCCTGCCTTTACTTGAAGCAGATGTTTAGCGTGTGTTCTTTCCCTTGTCTTCTACTTCTCAGGCCTGTGCATTATTATCTGTGTTTTGTGTGAGTGTGTTGTGAGGTAACAACCCATGTCTCTGGTTGGTTCCTGATCTTTTGAGAATTGAGTGGTTTACTTTGTTTTCTCCTCAGTGTGGTTTTATCTCAGCCTTTTCCCTCCTCCTTACCAGAGACTTTCACCTCACTCTTCATCTCTACTTAGTTGTTGCTGCCTGTGAAAGTCTTACAGGATTTTTTTCTACTCCTCCCCATTTGTTCTTTTTTCCATTGTTCATTGTGTCTCCTCAGCTCCCTTGTCAGTCCCATCTGCTTTAGGCCGCTAGCTGCAGCAGCAGTGAGCAAAATACTAACGTGTGTGTGCAGTCGGCACCTGCCTCACAATCTCTCTCATCAATGGCTGCAGTGAGGCTACCTTCTTCCCTGCAGGGATTGGTGGGGGTGGCACTATCAGAAACCTATAAGGCAGGCCAAAAGGAACTTGACTTCTTCCTGTGTGGTAGCAACCACGGCTTGGGAGCAGAATGCAAACGTGCCATGGGGGACCAAGCTGCAAGCATTGGAGGGGAAACAGCAGTGGCAGCTTGTTGGAGGGGAGAGAGCTGAAAGCAGGCGTTAGCAGAGCTGAAGACAAAGCACTGAAATATGTTTTAGTTGAATCAAAATGAAGCAACATTGTACATGGAAAAACCTCATGGGATTTAGTCCATTGGACAGGAGTAAATTGTTGTCTTAATCATCCAGAATGGTTTGAGTGATATTGACTTAAATAAACACACCTTGTATTTTAATTTGTACTCTAATTGAAATGGTTGAATTAGTATTCCACTAAACCGTTTTTTCCTCAAACTTTTCAGCCAAAGGAAAAGGAAGTGGTGGTGTAAAAACAGCAAAACTATACGCTTGGGTTGCTCTCCAGTCTTTGCCAGAGGAAATGGTGATTAGCCCCTGCCTGTTAGACTTCCTAGAGAAGGCCCTTGAAACAATCCCTATAACTCCAATAGAAAGGAATTATGCAGGTATTACAGATTGTTTCTACCGCATCTTTTATTTCATGATCCACTTCCATTAAAATGTTCCTTTCTGTTTTAATGATATCCTTGGTTGTTTTTTTCTTTTCTTTTTTAGCTGTCACTTCACAGGATGAGGATATGGGGCAGTTTGACATGCAAGACCCTTTGGAAGAATCTACAGCCTCCTTAGTATCTTCATCAACATCGGCATATTCATCCTTCCCTGTTGATGTTGTAGTTTATGTAAGAGTCCAGGTGAGGACATGAGTTACATATTGAGGGCAGTTCATGTCCCATTAGAGTCAATGGCAAAACTGATAGTTATTTGTATGTGTTACACAGTTTTTGGAAATCTTTAAAGGGGGAGAACTGACACCTTAATATCTTGATTTGTTACATTGTATCCCACCCTTATTCCAATGAATTTACAATATAGCTAAATCCTAAGACTGCGGAAACAGCTAGAGAGGGGACAGTCAATCTGTGCATTTAGCATAGTTGTCCAAATTATAATAATCCATGCATGTATGCTAGCACAGATAAGAGCCTAAGACAGGCTGATTCATGTGTCATTCTTGTTATGTGAGAAGTGTGATAAAGCAACCTAAATTTATTGATTTGCTCATATGAAAGTTGTCCTCCAAGCATTTCTCCCACAAACAATATCACTTTGGTTAGTAGAGGATACTAACCTCCTTATTCCTTACTGTTTTCTCCCTGCTGTCAGACTTTATATGGTAAGCTCCTTGGAGCTGAATGATGTCTTCTCCAGTGGGTGCTATGTCACCGCCAAGTGGCTATCATTATAGTTCACTCACATAAAGGCATAAAAGAAAAGTTAACAGAAGTTGCTGGTAGTTGTTCTGTTCTGATTATATGGTTTGATATGTGTCCTAAAAATGTGTTTCTCTCTTGTTCAGCCTTCACAGATCAAGTTCAGCTGCTTACCTGTGTCACGGGTAGAATGCATGTTGAAACTTCCCTCCCTTGATCTTGTATTTTCTTCGAATCGAGGGGAACTAGAAACTTTAGGTACAAGCTGTCCTACGGAAAATGCTATGCAAAGTGGATCTAAGATGCCTTCTAAAACTGTCTCGCCAGGTAAAAAAATGAAATTAAAAAATCCTGTTACATTTCTAGTTATTCAGAGGTGTGCAAAACAATTCAGTTATGGAATGGCTCCATTTAGATTCACTTCAGGAATTAACCTGGATGAGCTCCCCCCCCCCCCCCCGCCCCTGTCTGATATTTCTTTATTTGGCACAGCTGCATTTTCCATTTTCAACAAACTGCAGAAACTAGTAGAGCATGAGACTCTTAATCTCAGAGTTATGGGTTCAAACCCCATGTTGCCCAAAAGATTCCAGCATTGTAGGGGGTTAGACTAGATGACCCTCGTGGTCCCTTCCAACTCCACAATTCTATTATTCTATGATTCTAATTTTGTGCAAATAGAGAACTGTAGTTAATGTTAGCTATGGTTCAGGGAAAGAAGAACCAGCCACAGTTTAAGTTGGCTTGTTTCCTTAAACCAGGGGTGCCCAAACTTTTTTCAAAGAGGGCTAGGTTTGATGAAGTGAACATGCATGAGGGCTGACCAAAATTGTTCACCTTTTTTAAGGATTGAAGTTGTTGAGCTTTTTGGGGGTGTTTTACCCCCAGGAGATGGGCAGCCACGGGCTGGATTAAACTGACCAGCGGGCCACATTAGGCCCTGAAATGGACTTTGGACATGCCTGCCTTAAACCATAGGTAACACTAAGGTTTGTCTGGGTTCAGCTAATTGAAAATGGAAGCTTTTAATCTCCTATGCAAGAGGAGGCGAGGGATGTGCATGAGCCTTGAGGCTTGTGCATGTAACACTGAACCAAAGTATTCAGTGCATTGTTATTTCCTCTTTGGAAACATTTAAATGTTTAAGTGATTTACTTTTTTAAGAAGGGGGAAACATCTCTTCGATCTTCGTTCTGTTTCTCCAGTTATCTCCTCACTTGTCAAAATTTAGATTTAATATCCTAAGGGCAACATTCATCAAAATTTTGTTTCTGTTGTCTGTAAAGCACCATGTACACATAAATAATAATTTGTTGCATGTATCAGAATGGGAATTTGAGTTGTAGATTGTTTTGTCTCATGTAAAGCTACTTTTTTAATTTGAAGGAAAAAGCAGGTTTCTACATTGCATGAGAAGGGACGTGGGTGGCGCTGTGGTCTAAACCAATGAGCCTAGGGCTTGCCAATCAGAAGGTTGGCGGTTCGAATCCCTGTGACAGGGTGAGCTCCCATTGCTCAGTCCCTGCTCCTGCCAACTACCAGTTCAAAAGCACGTCAAAGTGCAAGTAGATAAATAGGTACCGCTCTAGCGGGAAGGTAAACAGCGTTTCTGTGCACTTCTCTGGTTCACCAGAAGCAGCTTTGTCATGCTGGCCACATGACCTGGAAGCTGTACGCCGTCTCCCTTGGCCAGAGTAAAGCGAGATGAGCGCCACAACCCCAGAGTCGGCCACGACTGGACCTAATGGTCAGGGGTCCCTTTACCCTTTACCTTTTACCTAGAATATAGTCCTATTTGGGCATTATACTCACAAGTAAGTGGAATATGTAAGTGAAAATAAGCGCAATAATGGAGGGAAGCCGTCTACAGTGCAGAGCTTGCTCTGCCCATGAAGGCTTCCAGCATGAAACAGAATCTTGAAAAGGCAGGTTTCTACATTGCATGAGGAGCCTCTGTAAGTATAGATGCTTCCTGATGAATACCTGGAGGGTTATGGGGGGCTGAGCTAACATACTCATATCCCTACTCATGGGAGTATAACTCCTGAATTGGGCTCATATCTTTACATGTCTGTATCCTCATATTTGATGGTTCAAATGGAATAATCAAGAGAGAGCTCATGGCTGATCTTTAGGATTGAACTAAGGTACATGTAATTTATTTAATCTGTGCTGTTTTTTAAATTGTTCTTTCATTTTGCACTATAGGTTCATCGCCTGGACTGGGCAGTCCTTTTGGCAGAACACGGCATAGTAGTAGCCAGTCAGATTTGACAGGCGCTAGCAGCAGTTCTTCAGGTCTGAGCTTCACTGCCTGCATGT
The DNA here is from genome assembly GCF_951804945.1 of Podarcis cretensis. NCBI lineage: Eukaryota > Metazoa > Chordata > Lepidosauria > Squamata > Lacertidae > Podarcis > Podarcis cretensis. The sequence goes on from NC_137178.1 coordinate 30,344,591, forward strand.
CCGATTTCTCTCTCTATGTATTTCATCCGTATGGAGCAGGGAAGCAGAAGTCCAGTGTGGCAGGATTGTCTTCTGGATCAGGATCCCTAGGTAATTGCAGAATATAAAATTTCACAAACGTACATTGGTTGTTCTTAAGCTTTGGTGGGGCGGCTGTTCTTAGAGAAATACAAAAGAGTTTCTGCAAAAAGTATTTTTCTATTGCTATGAAAAGCCAATCATTTCAATACATGTGGACGTACATTAAAGATGCAGTTTTCTGTGTATGCATTTCATAGAGTTCATGGGTATGTTAGCGTCCTTTCCACTAGTATATGCAAAATCTTTCCTAGCTGATTTTTACAATTTTTTTTAAAGAACAAATGAGATATATAGCTGCTATTATCAACAGTTTGTGTTACACAGCCCAAAGTGCCTATGTCTTTTTGTGCTCAGCTGAAATATGCAGGCACTAGTAAGAACAACTTAGGGTGCTTCAAAACAAGTGAAAACTGTTATACTGTTCCTTATGGTTTCAGGAAATGTAGATGAAGAACCCTCGTCAGTTACTGGTCGTAAAGATTCATTGAGCATCAATCTGGAGTTTGTAAAAGTTAGCCTTTCAAGAATAAGGCGTTCAGGAGGTGCTACCTTTTTTGAGAGCATGTCTGCAAGCAAATCTGCAAGCAAAATGGATACTACATTAATAAACATATCTGGTATTTATCAGTGTTGTTTAATATTGGACCTAGTCCACCATGCAGCCTGATTGTATATGCTCCATTGCATTTATGGGTGTAACAGTAATTAGCATTGTTTTCTTGCGATATTATATTCTACCCCTATTTTCATCTCACTTTTGTGTACCGTCTTTCTATATTACTATACACAGTTTACAAGCTGAAGAAGCAACAAAATATACAACAAAGATCATACACCGTATGACAATCTGATCCAGTGCAAAAAGAATCATAATAAAAACATAACTTGCAAATAAACAACTTGTAGCAAAGTAATATTCAGTAATCCACTAGAGTATAATAAATTTAGAGTATAATAAAATTAAACATCAGCATATAATAATTAAATAGAGATTCAGTTTTAACAATTACAATAAAAAATTAGTAAACTGTAATCAAGAAAAGTAACAGCAAGTCAAAATGCATGAAATACAACACACACAAAACCGTGTAAAAGGATCAAATTGAGAAACATAGACACACAACTTATAACATTATTTTTAAACAATAAATCCCTGAACTCATCTTCTCTCTTCCCAGCTACTTTGGCTGTTTTTAAAGTTGTGGTCTAAGAAAGGCTCCTAGGTGGGGCAAGGCAGGTAAAAAAAGCCATTGCCTGGTGCCTCATGGGTGCACAGCTCATTTTGCATTAAATGAATTGATCAACAAGCTTTTTAACAATGAGACTCTGCTGCAGTTCTGCTGACACAACAGATTTCCATGCACACAACAGAACTTCCTCATCCTGTCCCCTCCATTCCCTGCCTTGGAGCAGACTTTGGGTGGAGAAAAGGGAATGGAAGTCCCGTTGCACAAGCAGAACTCTGCTTGCACAGCATTGGATATGGCCTGTGCTCGTATCATGTCATCAAGTTGATTTTTTGACAACATGGGCTTTGACTGGAGCTGTGACTGAACTAACACAGTTCTGGATGTTGGATGCATACGAATTCTGTGAAATCTACAGTTATCTGCATCACAGACAGGATAAGGCCTGATTGTTTAGAGTTACACTTCCTGTTCATGAGACGTTCTGCTAAAATGCAGACAAGACCCGGGTTTGCCTTTGAACATTTTGCTTGAATTAATTTTGATTTCAAGCCCCATTCAATAAGCATGATTTTTAAAGAAAACGTGAACAATTTACAACTTATAAGATTAAGGCTAATATTTGCCTGCAATATGTTATAGTTGAAACCAAATATAATTAGACTCTAAAAATGTGGGTCTTCTAGATGTGATTGTGTAAAGCCCTAGTTTTCATGATAGAGATAATACATTGATAAATAATTCATAATTTGAATGAATTATGGGCTCCTTCTCAACTATTTCACTTGGCATCAATGTGAAATCTGAATTTATCACCATGAGTAGAATCCAGAGCCCTTCAAACTACTCTGGGCTACAGCCTGTTCAACAGCTAACATCTCATCACCTTGCTGCTCTCACTTAGTTTTCTGGATAACGAAAAGATAGTGAAACCAAATGCAACTTGCCAGACCTCTTGGAATTCCCATGGTTTTGGATAAACTGAGCTTCTGATCAGAGTAGGGGATTTACCCAGGGTGAAACACCAAAATCCAATGGAAAAACTTGAAAACTCTGTTGTTTGGCAGCCTCCTTGTTTGGGATGGGAAAAGGATCAGAACCTTTACATATTTCCTCCCTGCTACATGTATGGCTAACCCTTCTCCCAGGCAGTTGGGCAGTACTGATGGTTAGGCTTTTGGTGGCTGCTGGTTTGTGGAAGATGTAGCTATTTTGTGCTGTTTAAGATGGCCTTTTCTTCATACCAACACCTGTAGTATTTTATTGAACAAGTTATTAAGTGTTTTATTATTTCATTGCATTTTTTATGTGTTTTATTATTGTAAATCATTTTGGGATGCCTCTGGTTGTGTGAAGCGATATGTAAATATACTATGTAAATATAATTAGCTTAACTTACTTTAAAAGGAGGAAAGCACTTCAGAGCATATTGTTGCACATCCAGTTTTATTACTTATTTTTTTAATTCTTTTATTAGCTGTGTGTGATATAGGATCTGCTTCCTTTAAATATGACATGAGGAGACTAAGTGAGATTTTAGCATTTCCAAGAGCCTGGTACAGGAGGAGTATTGCAAGACGCCTCTTTCTCGGGGACCAAACAATAAATCTCCCAGGTAAGTGATTAAAAAAAAAAAAATCCACATTACAATGTAGAGAATTTTTAGCTGTTGTACTTTGCCCATTTATTTATTTATTTATTTATTCATTCATTCATTCATTCATTCATTCATTCATTCGTTCTTTTGCTGTATTTCAACAATATGATTAATATTGTGAACACTTTTTGTGGTGGGGTCTGGACTGTGATGGAAGTAAGTAGCGAAGGTGTTTTAATATACCGTATGTATGATTTGTCTTGGCCTTGAATCTGAACTTTTAAAAAAAATAGGGTTCACTCTTAAGCTTATATCCAAGTATGGTGTCCCACTTGCACAACATACTTTCATTTGTACTAATGGGGCTTTCTCTCTTCCCTTCTCTACCCCATCACACATACCCAAGATCTGCCCTGGGAGGTTGGGGGACCCTCTAGAGCAGGTTTGCGTGGTGGGGAGTGACTTCTGTGCGCACACTTCTGGTGCACAGTTGGATCCCACCCTTAGTAATTCATTAATTTGATATAGGATGGGCTGATAAAAAATAAGGTCACATTGGAGAAACGCATGCTTTGACAATCTGATAACATTTGCTTTTGGCTAATAATAGCCTGCCATTCAGTGCAAAGAATGGTAACGTATGCTTTCTTTTATTTCTCAGTAGCATCTGGCCCCGGGACACCAGATTCTATTGAAGGAGTAAACCAGCACATGTCTCCTGAATCATCGCGAAAAGCATACTGTAGAACCTGGGAGCAGCCAAGCCAGTCCGCCTCATTTACGCACATGGCTCAGTCTCCTAATGTTTTCAATGAGCACAGCACAAACAGCAATATGTCACCTGGAACAGCAGCACATAACTTAAAATCTCCAGCTGTTTCAAGATCCAGGAGTGTGTCAGACTCTTCAGTTCCCCAGAGAGGTACAAACATCATTCTTTGCTTTTACTGGTTTAATTCGCATGCTACTGTGTAATAGTATCTTTGGGTCATGCCCTATATCAATTATATTTATAGCGATTGTAATCTTAGCATGCAAGAATTTAATCAGCTATGACAACCATCATGTCACTATTATCAGCCACTGGGAGATGATGTCATGTTAGCCGTTCCTTTGAAGCCAAATTTGGAAATTGATTCAAGTCGTGTGGTCTATTTCTGCATGAGAACTCTTTGCTTTTAGCCACTGCTGGTGTTGGTGTAGAGATGCTCCACAAGATCATACAAATATATAATAGTAAGAAGTTTTTCCCCTGTGAAGTCATCACCACTACTGAAATGTTTTCCAACAAAATTCACATAGTAGTGGAAACAAATTGTATCTAAAACCAGCATGTCATTATTAGTTTTTAATATTTAATTTACAAAGTCTGGTGATGTTTTATTCTAGATACTGTCTCAAAAACATCAACTCCATTTAATAAGTCAAACAAAGTTGGAAGTCAGCAAGTGACACCATGGGAAACACTGGTTGTGTTTGTTATGAATTTGAAGCAATTGAATGTCCAAATGAACATGAGCAATGTAATGGGAAATACTACGTAAGTAAATTTCTGATTCCTGTAATCAAAAGAAATCGTTCAAATATGTGTGTATGTGTGTGCGACCTTTTCTTCTAGTAGTCTAAGTGAGATGCTTGAAACATTTCTCTCATTGACAGAGTAAGAGATCAATCGAAATAGAATGTATATAAAGAGTGGAGAATATTTAAGGAATATCTAACAAAATTATTGTAAGAATAAGAATCTCCTGGCAGAACTAAAGTGATTCTTGTAAATAAAAGGTGGAAATGATACTATGTTTGGATGTACGAAAATAATTAAGTTAATTTGAGACTGCATTATAAAGGAAAGAATAGATACAGTAAATGAAAATATTTGGAAGTCTTTTTTAGCTAATTTACAGTAATGGTTTTGTTCTTTTTTGTTAGTTTGTAAATATATGGCATTTGCATATGCAAAATGTATAGTATTTTTTTTTCTTTTTCTCTCTTTTCTGTTATTCTTTCTTTTTTATTTTCTCATTTTGTGTCTGTATTAAATGTTGTTGCATTTTGAAGGGAGAAAAAAGATTTTTCTCTAATTAAACATGTTAACCTTGCCAGTAAAAAAGAAAAAAGGGGGGAAAGAAACATTTCTCTCATCTAGATCCATAAATATATTTCCTTTCTAAAATTTAAATTTTTGCACTCAACTTTCCTTGTTTTTTGTTATGCCCACGTATGATTTTAAAAAATGAACATTTTCCATAATACTTAAATTACTTTTAAAGTTTTAAATGCTTTTCCCAACTTTTATTTTTGACATATGAGAGGCAGAGATGGCATACAATGTATTTTTCTCATTTTTGTCCCTGTTTTAGGTGGACTACTAGTGGTTTGAAAAGCCAGGGCCGTTTATCTGTGGGCAGTAATAGAGATCGGGAAATTAGCATGTCAGTCGGTCTTGGGAGGTCACATTTGGATTCTAGAGGTGGAGTGGTTGGAGGTACCATAGATGTTAATGCCTTGGAGATGGTGGGTAAGTTGGAATGTCAGTGTGTGTGTCTGTTTGTGTGCATGCACACAATAAGTCAATCATTTGTTTTGATTTTTACATATACTTTTCCTTGGCAGAGAAAGGCTATAATCCAGTCTTCAAAACCATAGAAGTTGTATGGCTTTTAATGTGAATGTTAGCCTGTTATTAAAACCTCTCTTGTTGAAGTTACTGGGCCTAAGAAATGCACAACTTTGTGTCTTGAGCTGAATTCTGTGGCACATTTCAGTTCTTAATAGCAAGAAACTGTCAGTTGCCCATGCTCACTAGAAAGTTTGCTGAAAGTAGAGAGCAGGTGTGCTACAGAACAGCAGCTGTCTGAGGCAACCCAATTCTCATATTGCAAGTGATCCACTCTCCTACTGTCATCCGCAGCTGGGAGAGACCTCAAATCTTATGACATGGATTGGGCTGTGTATTGGCAAACCATGGAGGAGAGTCGGGCAAGATACTATCTTGTTCCCATATAATGCAAATGTTGTTGTTTTTTAGCTCATATTTCAGAACATCCCAATCAGCAGCCAAATCACAAAATTCAGATTACCATGGGTTCTACTGAAGCACGGGTTGATTACATGGGGTCCAGTATCCTAATGGGCATTTTCAGTAATGCAGACCTTAAACTGCAGGATGAATGGAAAGTTAATCTCTACAATACTTTTGAATCCAGTATTACTGATAAAAGGTAAGGTTTCTTGCCATATCTAATGGTGTACATTTCTGCTCATGTGGTTTCTAATCAAAGCTATTTTTAAAAATTGCCTTCTTAAGCTGTTACCCATTTCTACTGTAGTTGCTACATTTATATACATTGACTATCCTCCCATTATAACCAAGTAAAACAATATGAATTAACAAGGGATATTATCTCATTTCAATGTTTCAGTGAGATATTTGTCCATGGAGATTTGAAGTGGGATATTTTTCAAGTAATGATTTCCCGATCAACCACACCTGACCTCATCAAAATAGGAATGAAGCTCCAAGAATTCTTTACTCAGCAGTTTGATACCAGCAAGAGAGCTTTGTCTACATGGGGACCTGTTCCTTATCTTCCCCCAAAGAGTGTGGTCCATGTTGCAGAGAAAAGCTCACACCAGCAATGTATGTATTGAAACTCCTTTAGCCCATTTCGTAATTAAAAGTTTTATATTCCGATTTCATGATACACTTGAACAATGTTTAATAATTTAACTAGGCTTTAATCTCCAGGCTTCAGGCAGCTACCCGCAAGCCTTGCGCGCCTGGCGGGAGTTCCCGCGGGCGCGCAAGGCTTGCGGGCGGCAGCCTGCAGCCCGAAGCACGGGGCGCCCTCCAGAGGACGCCCTGTGCTTCGGGCTGCTGTCTGCAAGCCTTGCGCGCCTGGCGGGAGGTCCCGCCGGGCGCGCAAGGCTTGAGGCGGCAGCCTGTTCTGTGGGCTGGGGGGGATAAAATTTTTTTATTCATTTCCCCCCCCCCCCCCAAAAAAAAGAAGAGGTGCGTCCTATGGGCCAGTGCGCCTTATAGGGCGAAAAATATGGTAATTCAGTGCTTGTTGGGACAGTGGAGGGAAGTAGAATTATTTGACTTGCATTAAAATACAAAGCAGAGGAGAATTTACAGGTTGTAATGCTCACCTTGTATTAGATGTGAGTATTATGAGCCTACAAACCTTGTATCTCCAAGCCCAGAAATGTGTATCTCAAAAACATCTCTATTTTTAAATATGTGTGTTTAAAAAAATATGTATCCTGCTGTGAGAACCCACAAGAACTTTGGCATAAGTCCTTTGAGGTGAAAACTCATTTTTCTTTTCTACAAACGGAAGGAGTTTTGAAGCACAAAGTACTTCTAAACATCCAATCTACCTACATCAGCATTGCAAGGCACAAAAGATGAGCAAGCACTTTGCATCAAAAGAGCCATACTACTCAATCAAAATAATACTTTATTTTGGGCAGACTACCCATGTCTTAAGAGAGTGAATTGGTATGCAGAGTACCAGAGTATGAGAAAGTGAAGTGGTATGCAGAGTTGTAAAGTGCGTGCTCATTCTTTATGCCTTCGTTTTTGATGCAAGTGTAGATTAGATGTTTAGAAGTACTTTGTACTTCAAGCTACTTCCTTTTGGGTAAAAGAAAATGGAACTTCACCTCAAAAGACTTTAGTCCATGTTCTTGTGGTTTTTCACATCATGCATTTTTTAAACACACTCATTTAAAAATGCTATTGAGATGCATATTTTTATTTAGTAGTATAGCTCTTTCTATGTCTATATATAGGGGTAATCTAAGTTTTATAAATCTACGTAGATAGTTTCAAGAATCCGTTCATACCATTGCTGCTGATCTCTCTGCAATAAATGTACCCTCAGCTTTGGAAGAACCTGACCTATGTATATATAATTAATGTGTATATTTCTGGATAGGCTCAGCAGTTTTAGATTCCCTAGAGAGAGAGAGAGAGAGAGAGAGAGAGAGAGAGAGAGAGAGAGAGGCAGGGATTCTATTAAATAGATATTAACGCCACTGTTTCTTCTGTGTGCTTTCCCCCACAGTACTGGATGCAGCCCATCATCGTCATTGGCCAGGAGTTTTAAAGGTGGTGTCAGGGTGCCACATATCCTTATTTCAGATTCCTTTACCGGAAGATGGAATGCAGTTTGGAGGCTCTATGAGCCTGCATGGAAATCACATGACATTGGCATGTTTCCATGGACCTAATTTTCGTTCAAAATCATGGGCTCTGTTTCATCTTGAAGAACCTAACATTGCCTTTTGGACAGAAGCACAAAAAATTTGGCAAGAAGGTATCAAAACTTATTTCTCCTTTCTGTTTATAGATATTTTTTATCCTTTTAAGTTGTAAATTCTACAAGCGCATTAAGTGCATAGATCTAGGCTGAACAACTTCATACACAATGAAGAGGCACAAATACAAGATGGGTGACACCTGGCTTGAGAGCAGTACATGTGAAAAGGATCTAGGAGTCTTGGTTGACCACAAACTTGACATGAGCCAACAGTGTGACGCGGCAGCTAAAAAAGCCAATGCAATTCTGGGCTGCATCAATAGGAGTATAGCATCTAGATCAAGGGAAGTAATAGTGCCACTGTATTCTGCTCTGGTCAGACCTCACCTGGAGTACTGTGTTCAGTTCTGGGCACCACAGTTCAAGAAGGACACTGACAAACTGGAACGTGTCCAGAGGAGGGCAACCAAAATGGTCAAAGGCCTGGAAACGATGCCTTATGAGGAACGGCTAAGGGAGCTGGGCATGTTTAGCCTGGAGAAGAGGAGGTTAAGGGGTGATATGATAGCCATGTTCAAATATATAAAAGGATGTCACATAGAGGAGGGAGAAAGGTTGTTTTCTGCTGCTCCAGAGAAGCGGACACGGAGCAATGGTTCCAAACTACAAGAAAGAAGATTCCACCTAAACATTAGGAAGAACTTCCTGACAGTAAGAGCTGTTCGACAGTGGAATTTGCTGCCAAGGAGTGTGGTGGAGTCTCCTTCTTTGGAGGTCTTTAAGCAGAGGCTTGACAACCATATGTCAGGAGTGCTCTGATGGTGTTTCCTGCTTGGCAGGGGGTTGGACTCGATGGCTCTTGTGGTCTCTTCCAACTCTATGATTCTATGATTCTATACTCTGGGCTGGCCTCTTGGGCCAAAGCTTGGCTGCATGTGGAATCATCAGACCAATGAGTTTATAACCCAATGACTACTCTGGAGAGCCAGTGTGGTGTAGTGGTTAAGAGCGGTAGTCTCGTAATCTGGGGAACCGGGTTCGTGTCTCCGCTCCTCCACATGCAGCTGCTGGGTGACCTTGGGCCAGTCACACTTCTTTGAAGTGTCTCAGCCCCACTCCCCTCACAGAGTGTTTGTTGTGGGGGAGGAAGGAAAAGGAGAATGTTAGCCGCTTTGAGACTCCTGAAAGGAAGTGAAAGGCGGGATATCAAATCCAAATCCAAACTCTTCTACTCAGGAACAGGAGAAGTTTTTTCCATGACTTCTTGAAGCTAGATGAATTGTGGTTGCGGTGTGACAGTCTAGTATTCTATGAAGCTAGTGATTGCATGTCTATATACCGACAAGAGTCTCCAGACAAAGGAAAATACCAAATTAAATCCAGTATCTGATACAATACATGGTGGGAGTTTTTCTCTACTTCCGATTATTGCATACATGCTCTGTAATTATGCAAACTACACTTTTTTTTGTTAAAAATTACATTCAACATGATTAGGCTCTTCAGTAAGCAAATAACCATGTTTTTAAACCACCCCACCCCTCCAGGTTCCAGTGAACATTCTACCTATGTTGTGCAAACACTAGACTTCCATTTGGGTCACAATACTATGGTCACAAAGCCATGTGGAGCCCTGGAAAGCCCAATGGCAACCATCACCAAGATCACAAGGAGGCGCCATGAAAACCCACCACATGGAGTGGCGAGTGTGAAAGAATGGTTCAATTATGTTACAGCCACAAGGAATGAAGGTGAGGCCTTCTATCACATTTCTGCTTGCTGATCTGGTTATTGCTGGTGGAATTGCATGAATTTACAATTCAAAGTGAAAGAAGGTGGGGCAGCAGCATACTAACCACATAGGACTACAGAGTTCAGCAGAACTTTGCTGAATTAATTTCAGTTATAGTATCTGAAATGATCTGTGAGTAGCAGTGATAAAAATCCGAAGCCCAGTGAAATCAAAACATAGCTCTACAGTGGTACCTCGCAAGACGAATGCCTCGAAAGATGAAAAACTCGCAAAACGAAAGAGTTTCTCATTTTTTGAGTTGCTTCGCAAGACGGATTTCCCTATGGGCTTGCTTCGCAAGACGAAAACGTCTTGCAAATTTGTTTCCTTTGTCTTGCAAGTTTGTTTCCTTTTTCTTAAAACTGTGCATTCACTTCGAGGAGCAACTCATAGCACGCGGTGTGGTAGCTTTTTTTGAGGTTTTTGAAGACTTTGGTGATTTTTGAAGCTTTTCCAAAGTCCGTGCTTCGCAAGACAAAAAATCGCAAGACGAAAAAACTCGCGGAACGAATTAATTTCGTCTTGCGAGGCACCACTGTACTTCCTTTGTATTTGCAGAGTTGAACCTTCTCCGAAATGTTGATGCAAACAACCCAGAGAACAGCACAACAGTGAAAAGCTCTAGCTTGTTAAGCGGATTCAGAGGAGGCTCCAGTTACAATCATGAGACCGAAACTATCTTTGCATTACCAAGGATGCAGCTAGACTTTAAATCTATTCACGTTCAACAGCCACAGGAACCTTTATTGCAAGGTAAAGTGTGATGTGTTATACCTTCTGAACTACAAACCTAATTCATACCTTATGAAAAGTTAATTGAGTATTATTCAAAATCTGAGATAATCTGGCATAAAAGCATTAAACATATAAACTGTTTTTGTGATGAAGACCATTTAACAATCCGGTTCAATAGCTGAAAAATTAGATCAGTTCTAACTGTTTAATCCAAAGGAAAGAAGAATGGAAAGTACAGTGGACCCTCTGGATATGAACCTAATTTGGTCCAGTGGTCCAAAAAGTCTGCATTTAGAGGCACTGCTTCTGTGCACGCATGTGGTGTGATAGAGCACTTTTGTGCATGCACGCGCAGCGAAACCTGGAAGTATACACTTCTGGGGTTGTCACGTTCGCAACCCAAAAGTTACATTACCCGAAGGTAACATAACCCGAGGGTCCACTGTAGTAACTCTGCTGTCACTCTGATCCCACAAGCAATGGCATATATACCATTTAATGGGCTTCCTTGACACCAGTTGCACTGCACTAGTGTCCTATTTAGAACTTCTGGTCTGTGGGCCTAATTCGGCTCACTAGAGCTTCTCTTTACACCCAAACTACAGCTACCTGCACTACACCTGACATCAAACATTGCATCTGGAGTGGGGTTAGGTAAAGGAGGTTTGTTGGCATCACCAATAAGCTTGATCAGTGGGGCCTGCAAAGCCCTATAGAAAACCCTGGGCCAAGATAGCGCTTTCAAAGAGGCTTCTGAAAACCCAAATATCAGAACTTCAGCTTAATTTTCAAAAGTTCCTTTCAAAGCACTGCTTAAAATACCACTTTGAAAATGGATTCTGAAGGCCCTTGTGGGCAAAATAGTCACGTGATATAATTGTGGTATCAGGTGACTGGCAGATGGGTGTCTCCACCCCACTTGTCAGATTCGACCTCCGAAGGGCAGGAAAGATAATCTGGTCCACCGGCCAGATCCAGTTCCCACTCCTGGTTTAGAACTTCTGTTTGGAGATGTGGTGCAGAGCAGTAGTTGTAATATCATCTTGAAGCCAGTGTGTGCCTGCCTCGCCAAGGAGAGATGCCAAATGTATCAGTAGGATTTTTATTTTAAGATCACGCTGCAAATGATTAGCACTTTTTAAATACTAGCGCATTTTAACATTTGCCATTAAAAAATTTGCATGCAAATCACCTCCGCCAAAATTATAACATTTTGTTACAGATCCCAGTGCTAAGCCAAAAGTGGAGTGCAGTGTTGTTACAGAATTCACTGATCACATATGTGTAACTATGGATGCTGAGTTGATAATGTTTCTGCATGACCTGGTATCAGCTTATCTTAAAGAAAAGGAGAAAGGTATGTAGATCAATTTCGGGATGATTTGGAAATGATACACTTCACAAATAGTTAATGAAGCCTAGCACATTAAAATGAGCATTTTTTTAACTACAGTTTATTACAGTTAAAATACTATATGTAAACATGCCTTGTAATTATATTGCTTTTATTATTATATTGTAAACCGCCCTGTGATCTTCGAGTGAAGGGCAATATAGAAATTTAATGAATAGTAATTATAATTAGGAACATCTTTGGTCATTACATTAACAATTCAATCTGCATTTTAAAGAAATCTAATATCTATGCCTTATTGTTTTTACCCTTTTCTAGCCATCTTTCCACCACGTATTTTTTCTAGTCGGCCGGGACAGAAAAGCCCCATCAGTGTACTTGATGAGAGCTCTGCTGAGAAGGGAGCAGAAGAAAGTATTACTTACACTACTGTGGATTGGAGAGAATTTATCTGCAATACATGGCATCTGGAGCCCACACTCAGGTAAATGAGTCATTCTGTTTGCAGTAAAATTGGGGAAATTGGAATATTCCCACCCTTCTAGATTGGTTCTACATAGTGAGAGAGAGAAGCAATGGAACTTTACATTGCAGTGTGGAGTGCTTCTGTTTAGAATTGCAGCCACTTCATTCTGTTCCACATTCCCTAATTTTTTTCCTCTCCCCTTCTCAGTGGTCATGTTTATTTCATTTGCATGTTCAGTTATTGACAGTGCTAACATATGTTAACTTTTAGATTAATCTCCTGGACTGGAAGGAAAATTGACCCAGTAGGTGTTGACTACATTCTTCAGAAGCTAGGCTTCCATCATGCAAGAACTACTATTCCTAAATGGCTTCAGCGTGGGGTTATGGACCCACTGGACAAAGTTCTGTCAGTTCTTATCAAGAAGCTTGGCACTGCACTACAGGATGAGAAAGAAAGAAAAGGAAAAGATAAAGAAGATCACTGAATTAACAGGGCAACTGAAAGAACCCAGCAGTTTTTTGCTACTTTATTTAAAACTTGATTGACGTTGTGAATAACTGTTTACCGTGGTGTACATGATGCCATTTTGTATTCAGTCTAGTACTACATGACCAATGTTTGTGAAGAAAAACTGTAAAGCTGCTGTTTAGCATTCACAATTGTATTATGTGCAATATTTTGCATCTCTAAGCTACAGATTAACTGTGAATTTTCATAACTTTTATTTGCCATAACACTGAAAAAACCCTTTTGGATAATGTGATTCCCTGAATGGCTTTTTCTTGTCAATGTAGATTGTATAAATTCTATATGTATTTAATTTATGGAACCGTGATTGCTATAGTGCTAAATCATTTTAAGTTTGTTATACTTGGAATAAAAATTAATGTCAACACGCTGGTCTTTTTATTATTATTATTTTTTAAAAATGTTATCCTAGGAGTGCTGAGAGTGAGGCAGGCAGGCGAATAATGACAAAACTGTTAACACTAAATTCAGTGTGATCAGCATTTTGGCCAAAGCATTCATGGGATTTGCCTACAGATAGTAGCTTTGAGAAGTTGGCTGTGCTGTGACACCTTCCTAAATAATCATTTACAATGAAGCAAACAAGTCAAAAGAAGCTGCAAGTCTCAGATGGAGAGTTGAAATGAGAACTCAGATGCTACATCCATGGCCTCCTGCAGCTCTAGTACTAAGTCTGGACTTACTGAAGGAACTGAAAGTACATCTCCCTTGAAGTCCAGAGGAATGAGGAGGAGGGAGAATTTGCCACTTAATCCCACCCCCTTGGCCTACAACTCCCACGATCCCTAGCTAGCAGGACCAGTGGTTAGGGATGATGGGAACTGTAGTCTCAAAACATCTGGAGGGCTGAGGTTGAGGAAGCCTGGGGTTGAACCAATCTGGAAGGGTGAGGACCTGCCTCCCCTTGGAGATACAGAAGATTGGCCCAGACAATGAATCCAAGGGGATAGATAACAAATCAGAATACCCTCCCGTGTCATGAACTGGCAGGTCAACGGGGAGGAGGAAGGGGGTCTTTACAAGGGGTGTAGCTGTGACTGGGGAAGCAAGTGCTCTCAGTGTGATGGAGGATGAAGAGGAGATTGGGGTCAGTGCATAGGAACCACAGCTGCTGGACCCATTGCCAAAGGGCCCCCTGTCTGCACGAAACACAGCAGGCTCTGAGGCTTAGGGAGCAGCAGGAAGGACACTCCAGGAGGCTGAGACAGGCAAGAATCACAGCCCAGTTCCCATATGTGGTGGACCTGTAAAAGAATAAAAGTGTATTGGGAAATAATTCAGAATGAATTGAAAAAAATGTTTAAAAGTACTTTTTTTAAAAAAAGTACTTTTTGTTGGGGATAATTCAGATGGAAATTCCCAGGTGTCAGAAAAGGTTATTTATGTATGCCACTACTGTGGCCCTTGTTTTGTTAGCCCCAAAATGGAAAACGAGCAAGGTCCCAACTAAAGAAGAATGGCAATTTAAACTGATAGAATATGCGCAGCTTGTGGACCTAACATATAGAATAAGAAAACAAGAAGAACACACGCTTAAAGAAGATGTTTATTGAATATATGGAGGGAAATTGTGTACACTTGAAAACATTGGCAGCATTAAGTTAAAATCAACAGTGTAAATAAGTTTTGATGGATGTAATGGAATACTGAATGGTTTAGTTTGTGTAAAATAGGCAGGGATTTATGTTTTGCAAAATGAACGATGAAAAGAGAAGTAGGGAAGTCACTGTTATTTTAAGGTTGTTTAAATGAATATTCTAAAATGTAAAACAGAAAATTTAATAAAAAATATAGTGAGAGAAAAAAGATCCACAGCTCAGCTGGGACTCATTAGCTCTGAGAGGAGGTGTGTGATTCCTCAGCTGAAACAGCTGAGGGTTACCTGCCTCATCAAGCCCAGGTGCTGCAATTAGCAGGCAGAGAACAAAAGGCAAGCAGAGCTGAGGTGCTGGGTCTGCTGAACTGCCCATGTTGCTGGACTTTGACTGGGATACTCCTGGACTTTTACGGGACTGTGCTTTGGGTTTGACTCTGGACACTATCCTGGACTTGGAGTGACCCTGGACTGTGTTTCCTGATCTTTGGATTTGGCATAACGACTCACTGCCAGGTAGGCCCGGGAGTCCAGAACATCCTGAAGGAATAAAACATCTTAATATTAGGGATTTCTTAAAACAATTTATCTTTTTCAAACCATCCAAGAGCCTTGCTGGTCTTGCTGGTTTCCAAAGTGCTTCTGATATTTTCATCTCCTCATTTTTTAAATTATATACAGTATTTGGGGATGAGGGAGGACAGGTTGAGAAGGATTTCAACTTGATTTGCCAGGGACTGTAGAAAATAAAGCATATTAACATTTTAAGGACATTTTCACACATATCACTAAAAAGTGCCTTCAAACCCAGTGTGAATGTCAACATGGGTCCAAAAGTATTCTGCTCAATGAAAAAAACTTGCCCAAAGCTTCTGAACTCCTTCAGGCAAGCTAAAATTTTATAGCCAGGGAAACAAGAGCCACTGGGAGTTTGTATACTTTGGATACAAAGAAGAACATCACAGAAAAGGGAAGACCAACTTAGCAGCATCCATCAGTTAGAGCAGTGATGGCCAAACTTGGTCCTCCAGCTGTTTTGGGACTACAACTCCCATCACCCCTAGCTAACAGGACCAGTGGTCAGGGATGGTGAGAATTGTAGTTCCAAAACAGCTGGAGGGCCAAGTTTGGCCATCATTGAACTAGAGGATCAGCAGCTGGTAAGGCATTTATGTCCATTGTTTCAACCACTGAACTTACTGTTGGTGTGTAAGAATATAGATGCCGGAAACTTCTGTAGTCTTCTCTAATGGCTATACATATATGTATCTTGTTCTTATTCATTTCATTGGATAAGGCAAAGACAATCAGAGAACAGAATTGTTAAAATGACTGTCAGATTCTTGATGGGTGTGTCAGATTGCATCGGTTTTAGCTGTGCAATCAGCACTTCCTGTAATTTTAATTGCTTCTGAATATAATCAGTAATGATAAGCAAATTTGGAAAGAAGTGCAGAGGCTTGTGGCATTCTAAGCCAAACAGATTTTGGCTTTGTGTTTTGTCTGAACCTTTTTAGTGACGTCCTTCTTAAACTAATAGTGGTATCAGATTATTTGCTAAAATCAGATTGTGATGTGACTCAGATTTGTGTCCATGTTAATTCTTTGGTTGATCTCAGGAATGGGGGGGCAGGGAGGAATTCACTAAAATTGTGGACGTATGGATGATAAATGTATAAAGACATTGTTAGATTGACAAAATATTAATCAAAATCCTTCGGCCTTGAAACTTGTCAGTCATTTTGCACAAGTGCCTAAGTATTGGCTTATGCAGTTTATTTAGATCTACATTCTCCTCATTCTCTTACAGTGAGTGACAATCTAATCTGCCGGAGATGGGTGTTTAGATACACAATCACATGCATTGGGTGTCTTAGGTTTACAGAGCTCAGGTATCTGTTTGTTCTTATTTTTCCTTACACTGAGAGTCCACATTGCTGGCTCTGGCTGCACTGGTTCAAAAACAACTGTTTTCTTTAAAAAGTTTTGTTTCGGTCTGTTGAATTTGAATGCGAAGTGACTCTGCGCTGTTTGAAAGCCTTTTTCCTAACTATAATTTGGATTTGGTTAATATATGCTCCATACAAATTTATTGCATAAATTAATCAGTATTTACATGATTTCTCATACTTTGGCTATGACGCTTTAAAATAAGTGAGGCTGAACAGTTTAAAAGTGAAGAATTGTGTGACTGGCAATTATTATTTCACTGGGTTTGGTACCTGTTTGTAAGGGCAATGCAAATTACCATGCCATCACCGTGCTTTAAAGGTTGGTTGCTTCTATTCTGGCTTTAAAAGCCACAGTTTTCCTTATTAATCATTGTGAAACTTTGTGGGCTTTTTTTTTTTCAGTTGTGGGCACTCAACTTTTTAAGCCTGTAGGAAACTACAGCAGCAGAAAACCCCACAAATAAAGTGCCAACCAAATATGTGATCTACTGATGCTATATTATGGAAAATGGGTCTGGTATTTTGCGCATAATTGTGTTTGCGTATGGAAGCAAGTTGGAAATTGTATCAGGTGTCTTAAATATTTGATGTTATTTCAGAAATGATGTTGATTACTTAAGGATTTCGAAGGAAGGGCTTGAAGACTGCACGGTCTTAATCATGTACAATAGTTTGCCATTTAAATTAATTCAGCCAACTTCGTAAAATGTTGTGTGTGATACATTCACGTCCAAGAACTAGCAAGCACACAAATGTTCTACTGCTTTTGTTGTCCAAGTGGTTAAAATGTGCAAACCAGTGACTAAAAGTATATTTAATGCCATTTCTTTGAAGTTTGTGTCTCCCTTAAGCAGTTGATTTATATATGTGAAAGATATATTGGAAAAGGCTTTTATTGTGTTTAAGCTGCTTTCAAGAGTCTTCATAAGCCAAGTTTTAGAATCAAAGAGAAGGAAGTTTCATGAATAGTGATGGTCATATGGTAACCATCAAGAACATGCTTGGATATGGATGGCTCCACATGCAGCTGTGTAATGTGTATATGACTTACTGCATGGAGACTATTTATGGTGTCTGCTGGCCCCAAAATTGAAGTGGAGCTATACAGAAACAATGGGGCAAACAGCTGTTATACCATGTGAAGCCACTGTGGTCTAAACCACTGAGCCTCTTGGGCTTGCCAATCAGAAAGTTGGCGGTTCAAATCACCGTGACGGGGTGAGCTCCCATTGCTCTGTCCCAGCTCCTGCCAACCTAGCAGTTTGAAAGCACGCTAGTGCAAATAGATAAATAGGTACCGCTGTGGCGGGAAGGTAAATGGCGTTTCTGTGTCCTCTGGTTTCCGTCACGGTGCTCCATTGCACCAGAAGTGGTTTAGCCATGCTGGCCACATGACCTGGAAAGCTGTCTGTGGACAAATGCCAGCTCCCTCATCCTGCAAAGCAAGAAGAGTGCTGCAACCCCAGTCACCTTTGACTGGACTTAACCGTCCAATGGTCCATTACCTTTTTGCATCACCTTCATTTTGATATTTTTGTGAATGAAACAAGCCTGAGCCTGACTTACACTGTAACATGTAAAAAAATAAATGCTAATTTGTTTGACTTGCTGTGGTCTAATTCACATTTAGGAATTTTAAATAGAAATTTCATCTTCCTAATTTTTCCTTACTAATTAACTGGAGTGACCTGCATGATGCTCTCCTCCTGGGTTACAGTTTCCCCCATCCCTGACCACTGGCCATGCTGGCTGGGCCTGATGGGAGTTTTCGTCCACCAAGATCTGGAGGGCATCACATTGTCTGCTCCTAAATCAGTGTGTGTTGGAACAAACAGCCCAATGAGGCATTGGATGCTTTTGTCAAATGCTGTGAATTGTTGTTTGACTTGTGTGGCTGAAATATACTAATGTGCTCATTTTCACTGGAAAGTTTTATTTCCCCCGCCCCTGCTCTCTTTAGTTATTCATAACTAAACATTTTCAGTATGCCATTTTCTCCATAAACATATGTTCCCACAACTCACCTTAATGCCAAACGTCATGCACTCATGCTGCTGTGTTAACACTTTTTAAATATCAAACAGTGCGCTGGGTTCATCACAGGACACAAGTGACAATAGATCTGAGGAAGGTGCGTTCTAGCTCCTTTTAGTCTAGGAAAAAAGCACTGTATATACCAGGGGTGGGCAACCTAAGGCCCGTGGGCCAGATGTGGCCCAATCGCCTTCTCAATCCGACCCCCGGTCTGGGAGTCAGCGTGTTTTTACATGAGTAGAATGTGTGCTTTTATTTAAAGTGCATCTCTGGGTTATTTGTGGGGCCTGCCTGGTGTTTTTACATGAATAGAATATGTGCTTTTATTTAAAATGCATCTCTGGGTTATTTGTGGGGCATAGGAATTTGTTCATTCTCCCCCCTCCCCCCCCAAAAAAAAAATAATAGTCTGGCCCACCACATAGTCTGAGGGACGGTGGACTGGCCCACAGCTGGAAAAGGTTGCTGACCCCTAATATATACCCAACCCTTTGTGGCCATCCCATGTCTAGCAGGAAGAGAGAGAAAAAGAGACTTCCCAGTGCTCTCAGAGCTCATGTGCAGAGAGCTTAAAAGCAGAGAGCTTATCACCTGTTGTGATAAGAGCTTTAAGGCTCTCTGTCTTGGTGGATGTCAACTTTCAGATTTGAAAATAAGGGATCAGCAGTCTCACCTGTCCCAGGGACAGTCTACGGGATATCTAACAATCCTGGATAGCAGCGGGAAGCAGCAGGAAATGGCACTGGTGTAAGGGAATTTCCCACAAAAAAAGGGAAGGTTGACAGCTATGATGTGGACTAGGCCTGCTCAGCATGCCAGCTCTGGAAGGCTTACCTAGGATATTGTGCAAACTTAGGGTGGCCCCCACAAGATCTCATGAGGGCATCACCCCAGAGTCTACATGCTGAGCAGGCCTTGCCCCCACCCCACGAGTAAGGCAGAGAGCTTAGAAGCTCTTTTTGAGAAAAGTAACCCCAAGTGGACTCAGCACAAAAAGAGCTCTTGAGCTCTCCACCTTGCTTGGACTGAACATGCACAATTTCAACCAGCCTGTCTTCAGCCATGTATGGTTGAAATTGTGTGAGTTAAATGTGCATAAGATGCAATAGTACTGTATCTGCAACAAGTACAACAATTTATGACTTGACTGCTCTGTCTGTAATGCTTTAGGTTCCCTGAATATTGACTCTGCAGGGGACAAAAAGGGTAAGTGTGACTGTCCAGAGGAAACTCATTACATGAGAAAGATAAGTTTCTTTCAGGCAGTCAATACCTTCCTCTGCATAAAGTGGCCACACTGCCCATTTAGTACAACCTTCTGTTTTATGTTCTTTAACCAGTTTACCCATTAATACCAACTGAGTCCTGCACTCAGGGTTCAAATTTGTTCAGCTCCATGTCAGCAGTCACGAATCACACATTGCAGCCATGGAAAAAAAGCCCAGATCAATTAAATAGCAGTGCAGATGGTTGAATCTAGAATATTAGGGTTCTAAAGCATTCCCTGTAGTACTGTGCTGGGACCTCTTTTGCTTCTGATTGTTGCAGATCAATGGTATGTCAGAAGCCTTTCACAAGAAAGCTTGAGAAAACAAATCTTTTTCAAGGCAGTTGATTGATAGTCTACTGTTGTTTGTTCCAGATAATAGCTGGGGTTGTTTTTTTTTTCATTCTTTAGCTGTCTGTTTATTGCCTGCTTGAGGTGTACAAATATCTTAATTCTCCACCTACAGAGTAGAACACATCAAAGAAAAAACTACAGTATACAGATACTATACCAGTGGAGCTTTCTTTAATCTTATGTAGAGAATGCTGAAATGATGTTTCTCATGATATACGGTATATGTTTTGTTTCACGGTCTTCCAGTCTGCTTTATGCTTGCGTTATTTGACTAATTTGGGCTCTGCCACACAATTTCAGGAACTAATCAAAATGTTGTGACGGAGAAGCAGAATGTGTGTTCAGATTTGTCTGTGAGCTACGCTTAACTGTAATGATGAACTCCAGCAAAAACAAATGTTTACTAGGCTCTTCCAAGATGTGGTTCAGCTCCCTTATCTAGGCTGACTTAAATGTTGGATCATGAGAGCTGCATATACAGTGCAAACCATTTGAGTTACATGAATGCTCTTTCCCACCATCATTGCAGAGCAGCACTTCTCACCAAAGAGAAGCAGGACTTAGCTGGAAGTGACGTGACAAGAGCTGAGAGATTGTGGGAGAGATATTGGGGCTGGCTGTGAGAAAATAAGCGAGTTTTGCCTTTGAACTGGGGTTGTTGAGAGACTGGATTGAACTTGCAAAAGACTTCTTTGCTATTGTTTGCTTTTGCAGTAAGTCTGTTGATACTTACATATAATGGAAAAATGCTTATTAGGGGAGCAAATTATTAAATGGAATGTAAAGAGTGAAATAATTCAGAACGCGAATAGCGAGGCAGAAAGGAGCAAGGAAAAGATGGGGTTTTTTTCTGTGAAGGTACAGGTATGTCACTAAATTCTCTCTAGGGCCCATCAGCATTACATGTGCCTCCCTTCATTCGCTGACGCGTCAATTTATGAAGGGGGGGGGAAATACATGCAGAAATGATGCACACAGGGCATCTTAATCAAAAGGGAAAAAAACTAGTCTTGAACTAATGTTGCCCCCCCCCTCTCTGCCTGGTTGTTGTTTTTAATGAGCTAAAAATAGCTTTGTCATGGATAGTGGGACGCTTAAAAAGTTTTCATTTTGGGATGTATATTTTAGAATCTCTGCCTTACATTGTGCCTTGGGGAGCTGTTTCGGGGCAGCAGACAGCCTGTTCAGCCCAGTCTCTTCCAATGGTCACCAGTTGTGGCACTATAATAATCTGAGGGCCACTATGCAAAGTTGCTGATTGGAATCCTCACAGGAAAGCATATTGGGGAAATAGAACTTTGCCGTACGTTTTGCCTTTTCTGATCTCGTTTTGTTACCTCTTGCTTTTCCTTACATTTTGATTTTACAGCTATAGGAACATCGTTTTAAAGGTCTGGTAAAAAAAGTATGAGTTGACTTTGTTTGGGCCACTAGGCATGATTCTCAAAGGTCTGTCCAGCTATCAGTGCAGTCCCATAAGTATCTACTTTGAGGTAAACCTCACCAGACTCGGTGGGACTTAAATAGTTGTGTGTCGGACTGGAGTCTCATTCTGCGTGGCAAAACAAGTTTCTGGTCTTCTCTGTCTTCAACAGCAGTCTCTTGTACTATATGACAAACTGCTTTTTAAGCTTGTGAGAATGTTTCAGGAGGGAAAACATCCCTCTGATCACAGCCAAGCCTTTGGACATGCCACTTTATGATGCAGTCAATGACAGATAGTAGGTGAAGGGGCTTCGCTCTTCCCAGCCACTCCTCAGTGAGCATCTGCAGGCGAGTCCTAGGGATGCACTGGGTGGACAAAGGAAGGGCCTGGACCTGGGCGTGTCCTGAAGGTGATGGGTCTGTTACTCTTGTGTGCGTGGCCTTAACATTGCTTGTCTTGGGCTTAACCAGGAGTGGTGTGAATGCCTACCTTTGTCCCTCTTCTTAGGGGTTCCTCCAGCTTAGATACGTAAAGAACCAAGCTGTATTGTTGACAATAAGGAAGCCAGTGTGGACGGGCCATAATTAAATTATTGCTAAGTTTTTATTGCTAAAATGTTTGGTTGATATATATTTTATGGAAAACCTTGGAGTAGCTTGGCCCCATGTATCTTTAATTGGAAGTGTGATCTGGCGTACCTCAAAGTAAGTGTACATAGGACTGCAGCTAGTTGATTTTATTGAACCATGAACTTTCACAGCTGGCAGCATCTGACATCAAAATCAAAGGGGAACGGTGTCTCAGAGCCTGTACAGAGTGCCTTTCATTTCCATTTCCTCACTGAGTCACTGCCAGTTGGAGCTGTTTAATAACCTTGTTGCGATTTGATTTTATTGCGTGCCACCTTATGAAAACATTTAGCAGGGCAAGGAATTTAACTGGGTGTAAGCTAAGGTAATTGTGAGTTGAATTAATAGATACAACTTTATCTCTTTCCCTCTCTTATGTATATGTTTATACAAATATAACTATTAAAATATAGCTATTGGTTTAAAAAAAAATAAGTCTGGAGTTCACAAATGAAGGACTAGATCTAATATGAAATAATTTTTTTTAATTATTAAATTATAGAACAATATTTTAATCAGTTAATCAGGTCACATAAAAGGTAACTAAGAAAACCAAACACAATAAATTAGACTTTAAATAAAATAAATTAATTGTCACATGATGTGCTGTTAGTTTGAGTAACATTGCTGGAGAAATGTATTTATTTTCTTAAAAGCATCTTCCAGTAAGAGATCTTCGCTTACTTGGCTTACTTCATTTCCTCCTTCTTCAATTCCTTTCTGCAAGGAAAATATTTATGAAATTTGTCATTAACCAATTCTAAAGACAAAGTGAAAGAGGTGGGCATTATATCCCAAATAAGGAATCGTAAGGAAGCAAAAACATTTAAACTGGCACAGAAACATCAGTTTGCAAATGTATAACAGGCTGTGCATTCAGTCTTTCCCCCTTTTCTGGGCTCAGAGTAGCTTATCTGTACCTTTCTAGGACTTCTTGCTCTTTCTTTCAGTTGGTGAGCAGAAAGGCCACTGACCCCAATCCATACATTACCTGCAGAAGGGGGGAGCGTTGCAAGGTGAAGAGAGATGTCTCCCTTTGGTGTTGCTATTGTTCCTGGTCCCTGGCCACCAACCAAGATCTCAGGAGATCTCAGAAGCTCAAAACTCACAAGACCCAGGATTTTGAGGGCCTTGCAGGATAGGGAGGTGGCCCAGATCAAGGCATTGGCACCACCTGCCCGGATTTTAGGCTACTGGGAGGTAGGGCTGCCCTTCAGCTGAACCACATGACCATGGCTCTGGGCTTCCCCTAGTCACAGGTGACCAAGAACACCTGGGGGGCAATCACAGCATGGGAAGCCACACTATTCCACCCTCAAGGAACATGATAGTGATAATATATTCCCCGCCTCACTACTAATTTTACTGATACCATTCTAATCAATTTTCTGGAAAGTTGTTTCCATTTTGCATCAGCACTGTGTCAGTCTTCTTATTTGCCATTTGCAAAGAAGGACCACTCAGTTGTAAAACAATACAGTTATTGTGTCATCTCTGCTAGTGGCTTTAGAATAAAGATTTCTTGAAAGCGGTTTAGATGGAATGTCAAATTTCACTTGCTATACTGTATCATGTGACATCCTAGTAAAGTGACATCCTAGTAAATGTGACATCCTAGTAAAGATATGAAAGCACTTTAGTTTTGTAGACTGTGTTAAAATGCATTGTTTTTATATAGTCTGTGAGGTGAATCTGGCAGGATACCAAGGCAAAATTAAAATATGGTTCCTATGCAGGACCACTTGTCAGCATGCGATGTGTGTGTTGATCTTAAATGCAAAACCAAAAATCAAACCAAAATTAAATCTTAGGTAAACTTACCCAAGCAATATCAATATTATCCTGGATATTTCGTATAGTAGTCACAATGTGATCTTTGCCAACATTTTCTTCTACTAGAACATCAAGTTCCTTCTTGAAATGCTCTATGGTTGAACGTGCACATGGCCTCTTAAATAAGAAGAAAAAAAGCAATATTATGCAGGACTGTCTTTTACTAAAATCAATTGTTATTTGAATAGCCAGTATTATTACTTTATTTTAAAGCAGGCATCCCCAAACTCGGCCCTCCAGATGTTTTGGGACTACAATTCCCATCATCCCTGACCACTGGTCCTGTTAGCTAGGGATGATGGGAGTTGTAGTCCCAAAAAATATCTGGAGGGCCAAGTTTGGGGGTGCCTGTTTTAAAGTCTTGTCGTTGTAACTGTAATCAGAAATAATTCATTATAAAATACTTCCCACCACACTCCCTCTCTTTGAGTACCAGTGTAAAGACAATTTTCAGTACAATAAAGGACTTTGGCTACAATCCTACAAACACTTATTTGGGATTAAACCCTTTTGAGCTTAATGGGACATTCCAAATATACAGCCATAACTATTATATACAGCTGTTTTTATGCAGTGTTTTAACCACTGCATGACTAGCTTGGAAAACATTTAGTTGTACTGGTGTTCATGCAGTGATAGAAGGGATATTCCCTCATAAGTATCTGCTTTATACCAAGCCGGATCCTTGTTCCAGTTGGGCCAATAGAGTCAACACTGATTGGTTGTGGTTCCCCGGGGTTTCAGACAGCAGACTCTCCCAGCGGGCACTGAACTGTTGGCCTCTCTGCCTTCTGCCCTACCAGTCCCAATGGGTACTTGCCACCATTGATATTTGTAGTAATGGAAAGTACAAGCTGGGGGAGAACTAGATCCAGCTCTTCTGTTTGACAGCTTAATTCCGAGTTGTAAGGGGTGGGGGAACCTCCTTTCCTAGCATGGGAACTATCTTTGTAAACAATAACAACCTCTTATTCAGAACCAGTCAGTGCATTTTGATGTTTTTTATTTGGTCCTACTGGCACATCTAGAAGCTGTGGGAAAGTTGTTAATAGTGTCAATATTTATTTATTTATTTAACTAACTAACTAACTAACTAATTGGCTGCAGTAAAGGGCTAATGAACTCATTGCCACCAAAACATAATGACAGAATAGATTTTTTTAAATTAGCAGTGGTGAATCTCCAGCCTGTGGGCTTAATTAGGTCTGGCAGGCTCCCTGTCTGGTCTTGGAGACCATATTTTTTATTTATTTTTTAATAAACCACACCCACCTACCCTACACCTGATGTCCTATTCAACATCAGATGTGAGCCAGATAAAGAAACAGCAAAGCAAGGATTGCAGACGCTGCTCCTTAGTGCTGCTTGCAAAGCCTCGTCCCATTGCAAATGCTAATGATCACACGGTTGGCTGTGCTTGCAAAGCCCTTGCCCTGACAGCACACCTTCAAAGTCTGTTTGCAGGCTCAGTTTGGATTTAAACCATGCCTGCAAATGGATGGGGGGGGCACCTTCCACAGATGAGCTCTTTAAGTATTTATCGTGCTGTCATGCAAATTCCTGGGGCTACTCAACAGCAGCATGCTGTGAAAAGATAATGGGCAGCCTTCATGAACGGCAAAAGTCAGATTTTCAAGCAAAGGTTTGTACACTAAACTCAAACAATAGGCATTGATATTATCTGTCGTTGCTTTTTTGCTTAAGACATGCATAGTTCTGCAAACCACAGGCTTCAGGTTACACAGGGTGTAACCTGAAGCCTATGTAACCTGAGGTACCACTGTAGATCCCTTGCCACAAATGAGTAAAGGCAGCACGTATTTTTGTGTTTTAAAGTCACATACAGTGGTACCTCGGGTTACAGATGCTTCAGGTTACATACGCTTCAGGTTACAGACTCCGCTAACCCAGAAATAGTACCTCGGGTTAAGAACTTTGCTTCAGGATGAGAACAGAAATCGTGCTCCAGCGGCGCAGCAGCAGCAGGAGGCCCCATTAGTTAAAGTGGTACCTCAGGTTAAGAACAGTTTCAGTTTAAGAACGGATCTCCAGAACGAATTAAGTACTTAACCCGAGGTACCACTGTATGTGGAAATCCCACATGTATATGGAGCGCAATACAGTCAAAGGTTAAGTGTTCCTTTGTCCCATTTGTTTCTCTGGGAAAGTTTTTTAAAATGGCCCTAATAGTTTGAATCAATCATAGCACAGGAATTCTACTTACCCCGGTGCTCCTTGGCATATATAATGTAGCTCCATTATTCTGAAAAAAAGAAATAAAATAGGTATGGAGTCTGGCTTAACAGATAGCAAAATCAGTGCAACAAAGAATAAATTAACCACTTACTGGTAAAATCTGCTGAAGTTTGCTGATGTCCACCTTTATTGCTTCTAGATATGACAGGCGAATACCAGGGGCATCGGTCACAGGTGCACAATTCCCAACCATTGTAGCTAAGCTTAGTGTGATAAAACAGAGGCTTAATTCTGTGTACATGACGGCAATAGTTTGAGTCTGACTAATTAGTTCTTCAGCTAGTTGGTGTGGGTATATATACTGATTTTGGAAAGGAAAAAAAATGTGAAAAGTTATTACGCCCTTCTCATCTTCTGAGTAGCAAGTGTCACCATTTTCCCCCTTCCACTGATGACATTTTGGAATTTCTTTTATGAAGGGATGTGGATAAAGTGCATGTTAGTAACAGAAACCCAAACCAACTTTGGGCATCACTTGAGTGTGCTTTTTCCCCTGAAACTTTCCCCTCCACCTTCTCCATTTGGAAAGACTGGGCCAAGCACTCCAACGCTGATGCTGTGGGTATGTGTGGGTGGGGGAGTGGCCACAACAGAGTGGCAGAGCACATTGCATACTGTACTTTGATTGCAGAAGATGCCAAGCTCCACCCTGGGCATCGGGGGGGGGGGGACGGACATGCAGGAAGGAAATCTTATGTGACAGACGGTGATAGACCACTGTCTGAGGCTTGAAGAGCTAGTGCCAATCAGAGCAAGCAATGCTAGCCGAATACTGCAGTGAAAGGTTTAATGCGATTGCTTAACAGGTTTAAGTTTAAAGATCAAGAAACAATTGGGATTTTTCTTTTGCTTTTAAAGAGCTCTGTGGGACGCGGGTGGTGCTGTGGGTTAAACCACGGAGCCTAGGACTTGCCGATCAGAACTTCGGCGGTTCGAATCCCTGAGACGGGGTGAGCTCCCATTGCTCGGTCCCAGCTCCTGCCAACCTAGCAGTTCGAAAGCATGTCAAAGTACAAGTAGATAAATAGGTACCGCTCCGGCGGGAACGTAAACAGTGTTTCTGTGTGCTACTCTGGTTCGCCAGAAGTGGCTTAGTCATGCTGGCCACATGACCTGGAAGCTGTACGCCGGCTCCCTCGGCCAATAAAGTGAGATGAGCACCGCAACCCCAGAGTCGGCCATGACTGGACCTAATGGTTGGGGGTCCCTTTACCTTTACCTTTTAAACATAACAACATACATAAAACCTATCCTCCTATACATGTTTTTACCTGTCATATCCACATAGAACTAGTTTGAAAAGAATGATGCAGAGATAAGGGTTTTGCATGTCTTTGTGCTTTCTTTCTTCTCTGACACGCAGGCTGTGCTTTTTTTTCTGGGGGGACTCAGGGGGTTGCATACCCCTAAACCACTGGCGTCGCAAGGTGGGGGCGGGGGGGGGGTGATGCACCCTGGGTTCCATGTCTGGGAGGGTGACAAGAAGGGGTGCTTGCCCTGCCGCCCTTGCCTGGGCACGGCGGTGTGAGCTGCCATCGCGCTGCCGCAGCCACATGTGGAGGATTCTGCCACCATCCGTACAGCATTGGAGCGATGCCGGCAGCAAACTGCTATGTACAACGCATGCGCAGTGTCGCACGCATGAGCTGTACGTAGCGATGCTGCACATGCGCTGTACATAGCGGTTTGCTGCCGGTGCTGCCCGAGCAACAACGGACGGGAGTGGGAAGCCTCCATCGCTGCTACAGCCACAGGCAGAGATCCCGCCACCACCCATACAGCTCTTGCGCAGCGCCAGCGGCAAACCACTACGCATAACGCATGCATGATGTCACATGCCTGCGCTGTGCATAGTGACATTGCACATGCGCTGTACATAGCGGTTTGCCACCGGCGCCGCTGGAGTGCTGTATAGACAGCGGTGGGATCCCTCTGCGACCAGAAGGAGCAGCTTACAGCGAGCCGGGGGTCCCTCCCAGCCTCCCTCCCTCCTTGGCTCGCTGTAAGTGGCTCCCGCTTTGGAAGCCCACCCATCCCACTATAATAAATTGGGGGCACCCCGTTAAAGGGGTCCAGGGGAAGATGATTCTGTCCAGATGGCCAGCTGGGGGCCAATGGGACACAGCACACACCCACACCCCAAATGGCAGTCCTGGAGGAATCACCTCTATTTGAGGTACGTTATAGGGAGATCCTTAACCCAGGATCAACCCTGCAAAGTAATCAACCAGCAGCCAGGTTTAATGATTCAGTATACATACCCAGTGCCTATGCCAAAGGCTACTTACATCTGTAATCAATAAAGTTGTGGCCTATTTGAACCCAGGATGTTTGTCCTGTGTGTTAATGATATCTTCTCATGCTTTGGGCCCCACTGACCACGGATTCCCTGGACCTGCAAGTACCTTTTGCCAGTTTAGGCTTGTTTGCCAGGCATTCTTGAGTAGGGATAACTTAGCTTCAGTAATCCATGTTATGGTAACTTCCCAGTTGTGCAC
The DNA here is from genome assembly GCF_951804945.1 of Podarcis cretensis. NCBI lineage: Eukaryota > Metazoa > Chordata > Lepidosauria > Squamata > Lacertidae > Podarcis > Podarcis cretensis. The sequence goes on from NC_137178.1 coordinate 30,373,444, forward strand.
TCTCATGCATTATACATGGGGCCTACAATGCACCACATGTGGAGCTCTTGAAGCTTCCATTGGTTCCACCTATACAGTGGTACCTTGGGTTAAGTACTTAATTCATTCCGGAGGTCCGTTCTTGACCTGAAACTGTTCTTAACCTGAAGCACCACTTTAGCTAATGGGGCCTCCTGCTGCTGCCGCGCCGCCAGAGCACAATTTCTGTTCTCATCCTGAAGCAAAGTTCTTAACCTGAAGCACTATTTCTGGGTTAGCGGAGTCTGTAACCTGAAGCGTATGTAACCTGAAGCGTATGTAACCTGAGGTACCACTGTATTTAAGGACCCTGTCTGTCTGTTCGCTTTCAGGAAGGTGCTGGTGCTTACCATTAAAGCCCTAAATAGCCTGGAACTTAAATACCTGCCCGAGTGCCTCCTCTCATACCAGCCTGCCCACGCATTAAGATCTTCAACATAATACACCTATCTTCAAGCATAATACACCTATATTGGTATATTATGCTTGCACAAAATAAAGGTCTTCTCTGTGTTGGCTCCCTGACTCTAGAACACCCTCCCCAAAGTAGCTCAACTGGTATGAAAATTACAGTCTTTTCAGTAACAAATTAAGACTTCCTTGTTTGTGCAGATTTTAAAAAGAGTATCATTTATTGAGATAACAAAGGAAAACTAAGTATAAACGCACTGACAAAAGGGAAAATATATAGAATAGATGAGACATCAAACAGCCCACATATGATATGGTTGTGAGCTCCAGATTTCGTGCATTGATGCAGTTAAGGACCACTGCAGATTATTAGAACTGGAATATGTAATCAGTGCCTACCAGTTAGCATAGGAAGTTTCTGGGTCTTAGTTTTTTTTCTGGTTGCTAAGTCAGTGATTTATCTTATCAGATACTGCTAAAGTACAAACATTGGTGTACCACAAGAAATGTTTAGACCTTACAATATTTTCCACTTCTGAGCAATGCAACGTATAGCAGCAACAAATAATAATAATAATAATAATAATAATAATAATAATAATAATAATTAGTATTATTTATAAAATTTCTATACTGCCCTTCATTTGAGGATCATAAGGCAGTTTACAATATAAAAACACAAAAAGGCATACCATAATAACAAACAACAACACCCCTAAATTGTGCAATGGGATTTGCCCTCTCTCCTCCTCCTGTGAACCCCTTTAATCTGTTTGAGTGCTTATACCAACCCTCCAGAGCAGAATTGGGTAGGGTTTGGAGGTGCAGAGGGGGAACAAGTGCATTGGCTACTGCCCCAAAAGTTGCAACAATTCAATTAAAAATAAAAACAATTCAAAAATAGACCATTTCATTTTCCCCTCCCAGTTTTCCTTGTTTATTTGTTGACTATGTTAACGGAGAAATCCGAGGGCTCCCTTGGACAAAAAAGCAAGGACACCAACCAGGAAAACTGGAGCAAAACAGCAGTCAGTAGGCTTGGTTTTTATTGAAACTGTCATGACAGGACTCCAACTCACTGCAAGAAGAAGCAAGATGGAAGCTCCAAACAAAACAGCTCCCAAACTTTTATTAGCTGCTAATCCCCATGTCCCCTTCATGGATCACTGCCTTGCCGTGACGAAGGGGCTTGAATAACTCAGAGAAGCTATGAACTATGCCGAGCAGGGCACCCAAGATGAACAGGTCATAGTGGAGAGTTTTGACCAAACGTGATCCACCTGGAGGAGGAACCGGCAAGCCACTCCAGTATCCCTGCCAAGAAAACTCCATGGACAAAGACAACAGGCATATAAAAGTTATGACGCTGGAAGATGAGCCCCTCAGGTCGGAAGGCGTCCAACATGCTACTGGGGAAGAGCGGAGGGCAAGTACAAGTAGATCCAGAGCTGATGAAGCGGCTGGGCCAAAGCCGAAAGGACGCTCAGTTGCGGATATGCCTGGAAGCGAAAGGAAAGTCCAATGCTGTAAAGAAAAATATTGCATAGGAACCTGGAATGTAAGAACCATGAACATGGGTAAGTTGGAGGTGGTCAAAAATGAGATGGCAAGAATAAATATTGACATCCTGGGCATCAGTGAACTAAAATGGACGGGAATGGGTGAATTCAGTTCGGATGACCATCATATCTACTACTGTGGGCAAGAAACCCGTAAAAGAAATGGAGTGGCCCTCATAGTCAACAAAAGAGTGGCAAAAGCTGTACTGGGATGCAATCTCAAAAATGATAGAATGATCTCGATACGAATCCAAGGCAGACCTTTTAACATCACAGTAATCCAAGTTTATGCACCAACTACTGGTGCTGAAGAAACTGAAATTGACCAATTCTATGAAGACTTACAACACCTTATAGAAGTGACACCAAAGAAGGATGTTCTTCTCATTATAGGGGATTGGAATGCTAAAGTAGGGAGTCAAGAGATAAAAGGAACAACTGGCAAGTTTGGCCTTGGAGATCAAAACGAAGCAGGGCAAAGGCTAATAGAGTTCTGTCAAGAGAACAAGCTGGTCATCACAAACACGCTTTTGCAACAACACAAGAGACGACTCTACACATGGACATCACCAGATGGGCAGCATCGAAATCAGATTGATTATATTCTCTGCAGCCAAAGATGGAGAAGCTCTATACAGTCAGCAAAAACAAGACCTGGAGCTGACTGTGGCTCAGATCATCAGCTTCTTATAGCAAAATTCAAGCTTAAACTTAAGAAAGTAGGAAAACTACTGGGCCGGTAAGATACAATCTAAACCAAATCCCTTATGAATACACAGTGGAAGTGAGGAACAGGTTTAAGGATTTAGATTTGCTGGACAGAGTGCCTGAAGAACTATGGTGGAGGCTCGCAACATTATACAGGAGGCAGCAACTAAAACCATCCCAATGAAAAAGAAATTCAAGAAAGCAAAGTGGCTGTCCAACGAGGCCTTACAAATAGCGGGGGAGAGAAAACAAGCAAAATGCGAGGGAGATAGTGAAAGATACAGGAAATTGAATGCAGATTTCCAAAAAATAGCAAGGAGAGACAAGAAGGCCTTCTTAAACGAGCAATTCAAAGAAATAGAGGAAAACAACAGAATGGGAAGAACCAGAGATCTGTTCAAGAAAATCGGAAATATGAAAGGAACATTTCGTACAAAGATTACCATAATAAAGGACAAAAGTGGTAAGGACCTAACAGAAGCAGAAGACATCAAGAAGAGGTGGCAAGAATACACAGAGGAATTATACCAGGAAGATATGGATGTCTCGTACACCCCAGGTAGTGTGGTTGCTGACCTTGAGCCAGACATCCTGGAGAGTGAAGTCAATTGGGCCTTAGAAAGCACTGCAAATAACAAGGCCAGTGGAAGTGATGGTATTCCAGCTGAACTATTTAAAATTTTAAAAGATGATGCTGTTAAGGTGCTACACTCAATATGCCAGCAAGTTTGGAAAACTCAGCAGTGGCCAGAGGATTGGAGAAGATCAGTCTACATCCCAATCCCAAAGAAGGGCAGTGCCAAAGCATGCTCCAACTACCGCACAATTTCACTCATTTCACATGCTAGCAAGGTTATGCTTAAAATTCTACAAGGAAGGCTCAAGCAGTATGTGGACCGAGAACTCCCAGAAGTGCAAGCTGGATTTCGAAGAGGCAGAGGAACCAGAGACCAAATTGCAAACATGCGCTGGATTATGGAGAAAGCTAGAGAGTTCCAGAAAGACATCTACTTCTGCTTCATTGACTATGCAAAAGCCTTTGACTGTGTCGACCACAGCAAACTATGGTGGCAAGTTCTTAAAGTAATGGGAGTGCCTGATCACCTCATCTGTCTCCTGAGAAATCTCTGTGTGGGACAAGAAGCTACAGTTAGAACTGGATATGGAACAACAGATTGGTTCAAAATTGAAAAAGGAGTATGGCAAGGCTGTATATTGTCTCCCTGCTTATTTAACTTATATGCAGAATTCATCATGTGAAAGGCTGGGCTGGATGAATCCAAAGCCGGAACTAAGATTGCCGGAAGAAATATCAACAACCTCAGATATGCAGATGACACAACCTGGATGGCAGAAAGTGAGGAGGAATTAAAGAACCTGCTCCTTGGGAGAAAAGCAATGTCAAACCTAGACAGCATCTTAAAAAGTAGAGACATCACCTTGCCAACAAAGGTATAGTAAAAGCTATGGTTTTCTCAGTAGTGATGTATGGAAGTGAGAGCTGGACCATAAAGAAGGCTGATCGCCGAAGAATTGATGCTTTTGAATTATGGTGCTGGAGGAGACTCTTGAGAGCCCCATGGACTGCAAGAAGATCAAACGTATCCATTCTTAAGGAAATCAGCCCTGAGTGCTCACTGGAAGGACAGATCGTGAAGCTGAGGCTCCAATACTTTGGCCACCTCATGAGAAGAGAAGACTCCCTGGAAAAGACCCTGATGTTGGGAAAGATGGAGGGCACAAGGAGAAGGGCACGACAGAGGATGAGATGGTTGGATGGTGTTCTTGAAGCTACCAGCATGAGTTTGATCAAACTGCGGGAGGCAGTGGAGGACAGAAGTGCCTGGTGTGCTCTGGTCCATGGGGTCATGAAGAGTCGGACACGACTAAACGACTAAACAACAACAAATCCCCATGTTACACCCAAACTACATCACTGATACATCATGGTAACACCATGAAAGGGGAGGTCTGGTGGCAGTAATCTGAGCATCCTGGACCCTCCCCCATGCTTCTCCTTGCCCTCCATCAAACACCCATCAAGTGTAACAAAAGAGATATTTACATTTCCCTGTTTCCCAGCCAAATTAATCACACCCTTTTGTCTTCATCTGGGTTTGTTATTTCTGGAATGGCTACCTGTCTGGCACTCAGGTATCAGGATGCCAGGGATTATCACTCAGGCAGAGGGGCTGCTGAGTAGCTGAGCTCACATGTCTATATGAATTTCTGAAGTTTTCCGAGTGAGCCAGTACATAGATACATTTATCAGTGAATTATTACATTTGGTATCGTGCAGCAAAGGCCCTTTGAATAGATAGGAAGAAACTGTGATGAAGTGTTTTGTGCAAATCACAAAAGTCACACAAATGACTGTGCTGATTTTGGTAGTGGGCTGCATGTGCATGATATCTACTGGAGGGGCAACCCCCCCCCCCAACCTATACATAAATCCCTTCAACAGCTAACAGTAGTGGTAGTGACCTGTTGATTAGAATTGACTATACAGGTACACAAACACATTGTTGATTCCCCCCCCCCAATCCCAACTTTCTTTTAATACTTCAAATTCTTATTTCCAGTTAAGAGCAGCCTGAATTAGAGTACGAGTGCTGTGGGAGAAGATGTTCAATGACATTTGTTTCTATATCCCCCACCCCCTGGGGTTTCAGTTTAGATCATAATAATGGCAGGAAGAGCGATTCAGCACCTTCTTCACCAGTGCCCCAGCACCATTCCAGTTTAGATCTGTAGTTAGGAACATTCTGCCACAAATGGGATCAGAAATGGCCACAGAACAGAAGTCACACAGGAGAATACAAGTGGTATTCACTATTCTTGTTTGATAGTCCCCAAATGTAAATACCGTAATTATATTAATTGCTGGGTTGCTTTTGAAATCACTGCTTTTTTATATCCCTATGTGCAGCTCATTTTAAATTAAAATAAATGTGTTGGTAGGGAGGTCCAATCATGGAATATTTTCTCTGTAGTTTGACCCTCGGTTAGAACCCTCTATGGGTTCTAACCTGTGCCCTCAAGGTTTTCTCCAGAGATGATTAATAGCAGGGAGGGGAAATCATTTGAGTCATATAAGCCTATTTCATCCTATGTTAATGTGTAACAGAATAGCCCCATCTGGTTTTGTTTCAGGAAACCAATACCACTTTTACTATGGAAAAGAAGTATAGTCAGATTAATCATGGTTGATGCCTGGTGTCCTTTCTCAGTTACTCATGCTAAACTCACAAAGTGATTTGAAGAGGGAATATAGATACACAATGCATTTCTTTTCATTATTTCACTTCTTTAGCAGTGATGTGAAATAAAGAAACTGTTGGTGGGCATTTTTAAAAGAGTGACTTTAGCACTGTGTGTGTCACTGGTTTAGAATAAGGAGAGAAATATGGTGGATTAATGGGTAACATCAGTATTGAACAGTTCATATTCAGAAAAAGATGGGCTGTATCTGACAGAGGCTGCATACAGGCAGCACTTTATCCAACTTCCCCAACATTTCCTTACCTGACAATTTTTGTGTTTTATATGATCTTACATATGATGCAAAAGCCACTTGCGGAAATCTCACAGAATCTAGTGGAAGTTTAGTGTTCATTTATAGGTTAATTGCTTCCAGGGGAAAAAAACAGAAAATGGTGGGAGCAGCGTAATGAAATCCGGGGTGGTATCCTGGCACACAGTTATTTCCCACCATTTTAATGGGCGAATCATGGGGGAATAGAAATACACATGTACAAAAATGGTGGGTTGGTAATGATGTGTTCAGTGACATCTTCTGTTGTGTCACATAGTACGCACTGGTGTGAATGAAATTTAGCATGACAAATATTGATCAAAAAGCCACAGTTCCATAACAGAAGAGGTAATACACAGTGTAAAAAAGAATGTTAGAAACAGGATAGAAGTCCTAGCAGTATAACAGGAAAACTAACACCATAAGCCCTGTGTCGGAATGCACCCAGAGTCCTACTCCGAGTAGACTAATTGAAATGGATGGACTTACTAAATTAAAAACATTGATTTCAATGAGCCCATTCTGAGTATGGCTTAGTAAGGAACAACATGTGGTTTAAAAAAAATGATTTTAAAAAGTTATTAAAGTATCATAGTATTTCAATAGCAAATAGAAAGTATTATTGTATTTTCATTATGGAATTAGCATGCTTTTTGTGAATATTCTTAGAATCATAGAGTTGGAAGGGACCCAGGGGTCATCTAGTTCAACCCCCTGTGATGCAGGAATCTCAGCTAAAGCATCCACGACAGGTGGCCACCCAACGTCTGCTTGAAAACCTCCAAAGAAAGGGAGTCCACCACCTCTCGTGGGAGTCTGTTCCACTGCTGAACAGCTCTTACTGTCAGAAAGTTTTTCTGAATGTTTAGTTGGAATCTCCATTCTTGTAACTTGAAGCCATTGGTTTTCAAGTCCTACCCTCCAGAGCAGGAGAAAACAAGATTGCTCCCTCTTCCATGTGACAGCCCTTCAGATATTTGAAGATGGCTATCATATCTCCTCTCAGTCTCCTCTTTTCCAGACTAAACATACCCAGCTGCTTCAAGCGTTCCTCGTAAGGCTTAGTTTCCAGACCCCTGATCATCTTGGTTGCTGCCCTTTTATTCCAAGACTGCTTGTGTGACAATATGTGAGCTCCTTGTTTAGTGCTTTCTTGCTGACCTTGAAGCATGATAACTGATGTCTTTTAGGGAGAAGGGAAGGGGGTTGCCTGTCCCTTCCATGTTAAACTTAATGGGATTAATTCTTGAATTCCTGTATCTTTGGACACACACACACACACAGAGAGAGAGAGAGAGAGAGAGAGAGAATGGTTATCAAGTGTGTAAATGCCAATCCTTAAGATGGCAGGGGAGCAAGGACCCATATTTTGCAGGGATTATGGAGGGCAGCTCATGAACATGATGATTATGGCACCCCCATAGCCTTTCCCTGCCGAAGAAGTGACAGTGATTCTAATGAGATCTCATGATGGGAGCTGCTGCTGCTGCTGCTGCTGCTGCCGCCGCCGCCGCCACTTATTGCTTCTCCAGTTGGCACCATGGGCACCCCCTGCCCCCAGCACCAAAGAAGCAAGGAGAAGCAGCTGCAGTCGTGGCTTCCCCATTTCCAGCAAGATCTTTTGGGGCTCTCACAAGATCATGCCAGAAGCAGCTGGCACCATATGACCCCAGTAAGCAAGACTTTACTGGTAGTACAGAAGCAGCAGAGGGAACACACCTTCCTCTTTCGCCTTAGGTGGGATTAGGTGGGATCAACCCCTGATTGATACACACACACACACCCTTAAGTATTATCTTAGTGCTTCTTGCAGTTGAATCTCTAGTTGGCCTGTTGGATAGCTGGCCTGTTGGATTTTGTCCGCCTGCTTCCTAAAATCTGAAATGGCAGGGGGGGGGTTTTGGGGGGGAACAGGTGCACCAAGACCTTCCAGGTGTTGAGTCTCTGCTGAAAGAGCTGTGCTGGCTGCCAGTTAGGTACTGAGCCAGGTTCAGGGTCTTGTTAATGACAGCCCTTAATGACTTGAGATCTGGTCACCTGAAACACTTCCTGCCCCCTATATAGACCTATTCACCTGGACGAGCTAGTAAAAGTTATTTCAGAGATGTAGTAATAACAGTTCAAATGAAAACTGAAACGTATTACTGCCTTTCCTACTCTTAATAATACTTCTATAAATAAACTGATACAATTGCTTGTGGTTGAGCAGGATAGTATCTTTTGTGCCAGGTATGATACATGGGTAGGTTGGAACACAGGGGATTCCCCACAAAACAGTATTTCCCTGATTGTGGCCACTTAGGTGTTTTTCCTGTCTCCTCTCTCTAGCTCGTTAATTATGCTGTCAGCTTCTTCTCTCTTAAGATGTGGTATCCTCTGTTAGCTTAATTCGGTAAAAAAAAAAAAAGTAGATCTACCTTAAACTATTAGAGTAGGGGTCCGCAAACTTTTTCAGCAGGGGGCCGGTCCACTGTCCCTCAGACCTTGTGGGGGGCCGGGCTATATTTTGAAAAAAGAAAATGGGAATGAATTCCTATGCCCCACAAATAACTGAGATGAATTTTTAATAAAAGCACACCTTCTACTCATGTAAAAACACCAGACAGGTCTCACAAATAACCCAGAGATGCATTCTAAATAAAAGGACACATTCTACTCATTTAAAAACATGCTGATTCCCAGACCGTCCGTGGGCCGGATTGAGAAGGCAATTTGGCTGGATCTGGCCCATGGACCTTAGGTTGCCTCCCCATGTATTATAGGCCTTTTAGTAGAAGTGTTTTGGGTGAGTGCATCCAGATCTAGTATATGCTCCACCTTGAAATCTAATGAATGCAACAACACTGTTTCTATATCTTATGCTTACCATGAGTCTTCCCCCCACATTTTTAGACATCTGTTTTTCCCAGATGTTTGAGTCCAATGACTTGTACAGAAATCAGAATGCCCACTATTTCAGACACTCCAAGTGCCCCTATTTTCCAAGGATGTCCCTGATTTAGAGAAGCCATCCGGGTTTCTGATTTGATCCTGGAATGTCCCACTTTTCCTTAGGACGTCCCTATTTCCGTTGGAGAAATGTTGGAGGGTGTGGAGTTATCCAATCTCTGAGCTGTCTGAAGGCAAGCCTGTACATATAGGGAAGTCTTTTTTTAAAAAAAAAAGTTTAATGCTTTATTATGTTTTTAAATATGTTGGAAGCTGCCCAGAGTGGCTGGGGCAACCCAGTAAGATGTGTTGGGTATAAATTATCATTATGGAATGGGACATCCCTATTTTCATCGGAGAAATGTTGGAGGGCATGCTATTTCACTCTCAAAGCATGTGGTGTACCTGTTAATTCGGCTTGATATTTTTGGATCCGTAAGCAGATGCAGGCATTGGTACCATGGAATTTCATCAAAGTGAAATTTATCCAGAATATCATGCCTTGTTCAAATACAGTGGTACCTCGGGTTACAGACGCTTCAGGTTACAGACTCCACTAACCCAGAAATAGTGCTTCAGGTTAAGAACTTTGCTTCAGGATGAGAACAGAAATCGTGCTCCGGCGGCGCGGCAGCAGCAGGAGGCCCCATTAGCTAAAGCGGTGCTTCAGGTTAAGAACAGTTTCAGGTTAAGAACGGATCTCCAGAACGAATTAAGTACTTAACCCGAGGTACCACTGTAGTTTGAAACCTATATGCCTCATAGTGTTTCCATTTTAAGAATGCTGATGCTTACCTTCCTGGATGAAAGAAAAGTTGGACCAGAAAAGTAAAAACTGGAGAGACACCTAGTCAAACATTTTTCTCCATTATACAGGATTAGCAAGTTGAATGTAAAGTATGATTTGTGAGCAATACTTTGTGGCCTATTTACTCTCCATGCATATCACTGCCTCCAGGGAACAATCCTCTGTATACATTTTTACCAAGGCCAGCTGTCAGGGAACTGACATCGGAGCGAGAGGTGGAGGCAAGGCTCCCGAGCTATACACGAGAGGGGACCAGCAGAGGGGAAGGAATTCAGCGCAACACCAGCAGAGAAGGGAGGGAGAGGGAGGATTCGGAGAGGGGTCTCCAAGACTCTTCGCCCGAAACTAGTGGAGAGAGCGCAGGCACACCTCTGCCCAGTCCTTCCTTGCGCAGAAGAGTTCCGCGCAGGGAGAGTAGGCGGAGACTGGGCGTCCAACAGCTTCTATGCTGGAAGAGGTTCAAGAAACGCCCACTGACGGATTCTGCAAGCAACTGACCGGCCACGGAGTGGAGGGGCTGTCAGCCAAGGCATGGTTAGCCAGGCAATCTAGCCGAAAGTAACGGCAACTTACGCACAAGTAACCCCTTATAACCATTACACCAGCCTTTTAGCCTGACATGATGATTCAGTCAATACATTTCCAGCATTTTTACAGCTACCCTTTCTAGGAGGAATGCTAGATAGGTCTCTAAAAATTACCTATGCTGGTGTATTCATTGAAGAAGAAACTTGCCAAACATTTGTATGTGCTAAAAGACACATCTTGTAGAAAATTAACAGTACCACTCTGGAACTTGCAGTGGAGAATAGGGGTCTCCTAACAACTCTCAACATTCTTAACAAAAGACAGTTCCCAGAATTATTGGGGAGGAAGCCATGGCTATCTAAAGTGGTATCATAGTGCTTTAAATGTGTGGTGTGAGTGTGGCTCTTCCCCAAATGCTAAATTGCTCATCTTTCCAAATTGCTAGAAATTTCCATCAACGTATTTAAATTCATTTTTAATCATTTGATATACATTTCTCAGAACCAAAATGCCTAGTTATGTTATGACTTCCGGGCACCAGTGAAATAATCAGCTAGTACACAAAGTATGTGATTTACAATTGCCCACTGGCATTAATTCAGACTTTAACCAGTATACGCTGAGACACTACTTGTCTTTATGAATTCTGAGATAGATATTTCTCATCTGCTAATAAATAATTGTAAATCATCCATGTACAAAACTAACTTAAATTCTACTTGACCATGAACAAAACCAGAAATCTCCCTATTCTGTCAAGTTAACCATTTCAACATTTCCAAGCAAAAATCAATGGAGGATGAAAGCCTTGTCTTGTACCTCTCTCCAAAACAAACAGATCTGAAAGGATTCCATTCTTAATTGCAGTTTAGAAGAGAATAATAATATCCCAATCCACTTTATAAATTATTGAGGAAATTCATTTTTTTCCAAGGTAACAAGCATATTGTGAATATATGTTTAAAACCATTTTTTCAGGCTGTACGGAAATAAGTGCAGATGGGTCCATTCTATGGCTATTTGGTAACACATTTGGTTGCCTTAATCTTAAATAGTTTGTTCCCTGTCTATGCTTAGCAAAAACCTGCTTGATCTGAATGTACTACTGCTGTTACCATGGACTAAACTCTGCCAAAATCACTGCTCAGAAGGCAAGCTGGTGGATACGACCTCTGCTACGTTTATCCAGCTGTTGCAATACCAGTAGTGGGTCTGTGATGTACAGCACTACATCATCAAAGATAAAATTTTTTAAAGTTGCCTACCTTTTGTCTATAAGATACCCATGACAAATGCCACATGACATGATAAGAGATATGAGATTTCCTCCAGGCAGTCACATTTTCTTTGCATCAGGCAATAAGATTGCCAAGGAGATCTTTTTAGATTTACATGTTGTTTAGTCATTTAGTCGTGTCCAACTCTTCGTGACCCCATGGACCAGAGCATGCCAGGCACTCCTGTCTTCCACTGCCTCCCGCAGTCTGGTCAGACTCATGTTTGTAGCTTCGAGAACACCGTCCAACCATCTCATCCTCTGTCGTCCCCTTCTCCTTGTGCCCTCAATCTTTCCCAACATCAGGGTCTTTTCCAGGGAGTCTTCTCTTCTCATGAGGTGACCAAAGTATTGGAGCCTCAGCTTCACGATCTGTCCTTCCAGTGAGCACTCAGGGCTGATTTCCTCCAGAATGGATGTGTTTGATCTTCTTGCAGTCCATGGGGCTCTCAAGAGTCTCCTCCAGCACCATAATTCAAAAGCATCAATTCTTCGGCGATCAGCCTTCTTTATGGTCCAGCTCTCACTTCCATACATCACTACTGGGAAAACCATGGCTTTAACTATACGGACCTTTGTTGGCAAGTTGATGTCTCTGCTTTTTAAGATGCTGTCTAGGTTTGCCATCGCCTTTCTCCCAAGGAGCAGGCGTCTTTTAATTTCGTGACTGCTGTCACCATCTGCAGTGATCATGGAGCCCAAGAAAGTAAAATCTCTCACTGCCTCCATTTCTTCCCCTTCTATTTGCCAGGAGGTGATGGGCCCAGTGGCCATGATCTTCGTTTTTTTGATGTTGAGCTTCAGACCGTATTTTGTGCTCTCCTCTTTCACCCTCATTAAAAGGTTCTTTAATTCCTCTTCACTTTCTGCCATCAAGGTTATGTCATCTGCATATCTGAGGTTGTTGATATTTCTTCCGGCAATCTTAATTCCGGTTTGGGATTTTTCCAGCCCAGCCTTTCGCATGATGAATTCTGCATATAAGTTAAATAAGCAGGGAGACAATATACAGCCTTGCCATACTCCTTTTTCAATTTTGAACCAATCAGTTGTTCCATATCCAGTTCTAGCTGTAGCTTCTTGTCCCACACAGAGATTTCTCAGGAGACAGATGAGGTGATCAGGCACTCCCATTACTTTAAGAACTTGCCACCATAGTTTGCTGTGGTCGACACATTCAAAGGCCTTTGCATAGTCAATGAAGCAGAAGTTGATATCTTTCTGGAACTCTCTAGCTTTCTCCATAATCCAGCGCATGTTTGCAATTTGGTCTCTGGTTCCTCTGCCCCTTCGAAATCCAGCTTGCACTTCTGGGAGTTCTCGGTCCACATACTGCTTGAGCCTTCCTTGTAGAATTTTAAGCATAACCTTGCTAGCGTGTGAAATGAGTGAAATTGTGCGGTAGTTGGAGCATGCTTTGGCACTGCCCTTCTTTGGGATTAGATTTACATAGCTCTGTTATATTTATGGTATGCCTTGTTCCCTGCCTTTCAGGCATCTATTCAGGCACGCTAGTTGACTTTCAGACTACAGGTAAAAAGGTAAAGGACCCCTGGATGGGGTTGTGGTTTTCATCTCGCTCTAAGCCGAGGCTGTGGGAGCCGGCATTTGTTCACAGACAGCTTTCCGGGTCATGTGGTCAGCATGACGAAACCGCTTCTGGCACAACACAGCACCATGATGGAAACCAGAGCGCATGGAGACACCATTTACCTTCCCACCACAGTGGTACCTATTTAACTACTTGTGCTTTCAAACTGCTAGGTTGGCAGGAGAGCCTAGGGCTTGCCGATCAAAAGGTTGGTGGTTTGAATCCCCGCTACGGGGTGAGCTCCCATTGCTCGGTCCCTGCTCCTGCCAACCTAGCAGTTCGAAAGCACGTCAAAGTTCAAGTAGATAAATAGGTATAGCTCCAGCGGGAAGGTAAACAGCATTTCCGTGTGCTGCTCTGGTTTGCCAGAAGCGGCTTAGTCATGCTGGCCACATGACCCGGAAGCTGTACGCCGGCTCCCTCGGCCAGTAAAGCAAGATGAGCGCCGCAACCCCAGAGTTGTCCGCAACTGGACCTAATAGTCAAGGGTCCCTTTACACTTTACATTAATATTTAACAGGAGGGAATTCTAAAGAATAGGTTGGAGAGTGGAGGGTGAACTTCTGAGGCAAGGAGGCCCCTGGACTTGTGGTGACTCCCCGCCCCCGTCCCCTGCCTTGTGAGTTCTGGATGCTTCTTGCTTCACAGGTTCACCTCCAATTTGTGGAGACCGACCAAACAAACAACAAAGGAGCGGTGGTGGAGCTTAATGTTCTCAGCCCTGATTTTTCCTCTTACATATTTTCTCTTGAAACTCTAGTACAATGCCTGGAGAAGACTTTTGACTCCTTATTAGAAATCCTCTTACTTAAGGACTCTAGCATTTTACTGAAGCTGTTGGTCAGTAATGAAGGGAAGATCTTTGTGCCTTGATTAAGTGAGGAGATCGGCCAGTATGATCCTACTGTTACTGCCCATGCCTGGCTTGGAAAGTACAACAAACCTAGATGTGGGAGTCACCTGTTCAGAGAGTACTCCATAAATATGAGAGTCAAGTTATTTCTGAAAGACTTTCTTCTGACAATCTATCCCTTCCCAGGGCCTCTGTATAATCCGTTTTGCCATTGCCACACACCTTAGAAGTTTTAACCTATCAGGTATAAATGCACCAGGTGTGCACTTGGAATACAGCAAGTTTTATCCCATTTGCAACACTGCTAAAATACCCGCTCACTGAGGTGCAGACACATTGATGTACTTATGCAGGCAAGCACCTAAAAATTGGGAGAGCATGGTGGATATGTTTTCCATCTTCTCTGCCTCCCTGCCCCTCTCCCCCCTGCCCCATGACCAGAATCAATCTTTCATAATAGAATGTTGATTTATATGTGCATCCACAGGCTTTCTATGGTGAATCAGGACAGTTGCTGTAGCTCATCCATGCCAAGATTGTTTCAGGCTCCAAAATTTTTTGTGGCTGCCTGTCCTTCTCTAGCTACTTGGACCAGAGGTGGTCCATCTCACTTCGATGGGTCTGTTCTTCCATTTATTTATTATTATATTTATATCACACCTTTCCTCCAAGCAGCTCAAGGTGCAATACATGATTCTCCCCCTCCCTATTTTATCTTCACAACAACCCTGTAAAGTAGATAAACCTGGCCCAAGATTCACCCAGGGAGTTTCATTGCTGAGTGTGGTGTTTGGCTTTTTAGATAGTGAAATAGTTTAAACCCCCCTTTCCCCCTCTTTAAAACTGACCTGAGGCATAAAGATCCTCAGCTAGTTACAGAGAAAACCAGCAATGCTGAAAGACTGTGAGGTAGTTTTCAAACCAAGAACAGCTAAGAAATGTGAGAACTCAAATTTTCCTGCATGGTTGTCATGCTTCAGTACTGAATGTAACTTAAAACTTAAATGTTCCATAAATTTAACTTAAATTGAAATGTTCCATATATTTAAAACAGCTTTGAACTTTCTAACTTGTTTGTATGATTAGCTAAACAGTTAGATTGTATGATTAGCTAAACTGTTAGATTAGCTAAACAGTTGGCTTGTCAATATCTTGAGGCTCTTTATCTTTTCAGCCATTTAGGCACCTGGGTTCTAAGGTAACAACAACAACAACAACAACAACAACAACAACAACAACAACAACAACAACAGGGTTCTACAGCCCTTGCAACAGATGTCTCCTAGCAGGGATGTGGAACAGCCACTGGAGGGCACTATAACACAATTTTATAGAAGGGTTGTGTTCCCTTTTGTCTGATAAACATTCTGACTTTACCAGCCGAGTAGCGCTTGTGAACAGTACCATGCAACACATAGTTCCATCTTTATGTACAGTTATCATACCTAATCTGATGAACGGATGGATGTGCTGAAACTGCAGGCACTTGTCAGAAAAGCTGTTAAGAAGCAAGGAAGCTGAATGTATTGTTTACTCTACTATATGGGTTTTGGAAAGCCTTTTGCTTGTCTCTGATTTATTCTTGTTGATAAAATATAGCAGCTTTGGGGGTGCTTCTTGTCAGAATCGTGGTGCATTAAATAGTTTCACACCCCATTCCTGAAGTACTGATTCTGCGTTGTGTCCCCAGAATGAATATATATATATTAAAAAATACAGTGGTACCTTGGGTTAAGTACTTAATTCGTTCCGGAGGTCCATACTTAACCTGAAAGCGTTCTTAACCTGAAGCACCACTTTAGCTAATGGGGCCTCCTGCTGCTGCCGTGCCACCGGAGCAGGATTTCTGTTCTCATCCTGAAGCAAAGTTCTTAACCTGAAGCACTATTTCTGGGTTAGCAGAGTCTGTACCCTGAAATGTATGTAACCAGAGGTACCACTGTACACTTAATAGGTCAAACCAACCAACATTGATACATCACACACAATGCAACTTGTTAAATAGTAGGAAAGATGGACGAAGGACACAGCTCTGTTTGATTCACAGCTCTTTATTACAGCAGTTAGAACTGCTCCTGGAGTCAGACTGACTGCAGCCTAGCTGGCTGCTTTATATAATACTAAGTAACTTGTAACAGTAACAACTCCCAACTAGCTGCCCAATCAGTGAGCGACAGTTCTCAATCCTTCATTTGCATACTGGTGGCCGTGAGTGAGAACTGCAGCTAATCTTAATACATAACACAGCTCACACACCAGTAACATGTAAAAAGGAAAACAAAAAATAAGAAACATAGTGCCATTCAGTAAAAAGAACAGCCAAGACAACAGAACATACCTGTACGGTATACCCTACAATAAAGACAATGCAATCCACAGATGAAAATGAATTGCATTGTTGCACGCCACCCCAGTCTCTGAGTGATGTGAGAGTCCGAGGGTTCCAGACATTTATCCAGGGTTCAATTTCCTCATAATGTGGGACAGTGGAGATTGTGGTGACTTTATGATATATGGTTTATTTACATATATACAACCTGACTTGAAGATGGAATGACTCGCAGCTTTAACACCCCTGAAGGTCTTGCTTCTCTTGTAGCCATAGCCTTGGATTCAAACAAAAATCAGGTGTATCTCTCCCTCCTAGGCTTCTGTCTGACTCTTGTTTCTAGCTGTCACACACAACTCTCACTTTTGTCTTTCTAAATAACAGCCAGTTGAGGAAGGTAAGTCCACCCATGTGCCCACTTCTTGTTATCCTAATGACCCATATTTAGGGAGCGGGTGGCGCTATGATCTAAACCGCTGAGCCTCTTGGGCTTGCTGATCGGAAGGTCGGTGGTTCGAATCCCCGTGACGGAGTGAGCTCCCGTTGCTCTGTCCCAACTACTGAAGAAGAAGAGGAGTTTGGATTTGATATCCCACCTTTCACTCCCCTTCAGGAGTTTCAAAACGGTTAACATTCTCCTTTCCCTTCCTCCCCCACAACAAACACTCTGTGAGGTGAGTGGGGCTGAGAGACTTCAAAGAAGTGTGACTAGCCCAAGGTCACCCAGCAGCTGCATGTGGAGGAGCGGAGACGCGAACCCGGTTCCCCAGATTACGAGACTACCGCTCTTAACCACTACACCACACTGGCTCTCCAGAGTAGTCATTGGGTTATAAACTCATTGGTCTGATGATTCCACATGCAACCAAGCTTTGGCCCAAGAGGCCAGCCCAGAGTATAGAATCATAGAATCATAGAGTTGGAAGAGACCACAAGGGCCATCGAGTCCAACCCCCTGCCAAGCAGGAAACACCATCAGAGCACTCCTGACATATGGTTGTCAAGCCTCTGCTTAAAGACCTCCAAAGGAGACTCCACCACACTCCACCACACTCCTTGGCAGCAAATTCCACTGTCGAACAGCTCTTACTGTCAGGAAGTTCTTCCTAATGTTTAGGTGGTACCTATTTAACTATTTGTGCTTTCAAACTGCTAGGTTGGCAGGAGAGCGTAGGGCTTGCCGATCAAAAGGTTGGTGGTTCGAATCCCCGCTACGGGGTGAGCTCCCGTTGCTCGGTCGCTGCTCCTGCCAACCTAGCAGTTCGAAAGCATGCCAGTGCAAGAAGATAAATAGGTACCGCTACAGCAGGAAGGTAAACAGCATTTCCCTTTGCTCTGGTTTCCGTCACAGTTCCGTTGCGCCAGAAGCGGCTTAGTCATGCTGGCCACATGACCTGGAAAGCTGTCTGTGGACAAACGCCGGCTCCCTCAGCCTGAAAAGCAAGATGAGCGCTGCAACTCCAGTCGCCTTTGCCTGGACTTAACCATCCACAGGTCCTTTACCTTTACTTAAGGACCATTACTAAGAAACTGAAATCCTCAACATTCACAAATTTATTAGTTGAACATATGATAGATAAAGCAAAGATATGTACGATTTTATAACATGCAGAAAACAAGATATGTAAAAAAATCAGGGAGGGGAGTCCTTGGTGGGGGGGAGGGAGGGAGGGTTGAGGGGGGAATAAAGGGGGGATAATGTAATTGATTATGAGGATTGACAAATTGTTATGTTGAAACTGGTTAATAAAAATATTTTTTTAAAAAAAAGAAACTGAAATCCTCCATACAGTCTACCCCCCTTACCAACTCACAACAGTACATATTAATGAAAATATACTAGATGCATTACACCTAGAATTAAGACGCCAGACTCCTTCCTGCCCTCAAAAAAAAAATTGAAGCTCATGTTAATGGAGTGATTTATAAATAGAGAGATGTAAAGTTGAAACAAACCAAATATGGGCTGATCAATCCCTTCATCCCAGTGTCTTTCAGGTTCTTTTTTTCCATATGCCATTGTCCCTGCTTTTGTACTATCAGAAATAACCTGCTTCCCTGTGGCCCTTTATTTTCATGCCACCTTACCAGTACACAGCCTAAATTCAGTCTGAAAACAGAACTAGCAGGTCTCTGGTTTTTAATTAGGTTGTTGTTACAGAGTGCTCCTGAGGAATAAAACTAACGCTTGCTTTGGACCAAACTGCACAGCAGATTCAGCACAGCTTCTCATTAATGCTCATTAATGTGTACTCATTAGTACAGTGCTTATGTTTATAGTAATCTTTGTCTATGACTGTATCTAGACAGGGATATTATCTCTCAAATGAGTCACTGAGATGCAATTTTTCTTACTATATATGTTTTGGTTATAGGATTGGGGAGGTTGGTTTGGATTATGCATTTGCCCCCCCCCCCCATGCATGCAAGGCTGAATGAACATAACCAAACTGTTTAACATAAGTCTCAGGGTCAGCTACATGCCGCCCCACCCCCCATAGTGGCTGAAGAAGCACATGGTGTAGCATCCTATTCTGAATTGTTCACATTGACTCTGTTTTTATCCAGTCAATTTAGCTTAAGCTTTTCAAAAGTATTTACATCCCATGGGGAAAGTCTACTACCAAAGTTTAAAATAGATCTTATGAAAAGGAGAGTACTGTAGCTAACAAGATATCTCATTCTGAATATTCATTTGAGTATATTTTTTGTGGGTAACTTTCATTAGATATTTGATGCTTTAATTTTTAACACGTTGCCAACACAAATTGTATCATCCCTGAGTGATGAAAAGAGTGAACTTGCACCAGACAGAAACTTCCTTCCAAAATGATGCTGATGATTTATAACGCAGTAAGCAATAGTAGATGCAGGCCTCATACACAAGGGGAGATGTGTCCGTTTGGGCAGAAATGGGCCGCTATCTCCCTCATCCTTTGGTGATGAGTTTAAATTCTTACTGTTAAGTTTTGGGTGGACATATCAGACGACACAGCGATTCTTCAGACAGCTCTTATTTATTCACAGGCCAGAACAGAACTGAACTGAAGGGTTCAGCCAACCTGCTAATATAGAGCTCATTTACAAAACAACAGTAACAACTTTCTGTAACTATCCAATCACTGAATGTCACTCTCAATTCCTTATTTGCATATGCGGACCTAAGTGAAAACTATCTACAGTATCCCCCTGCTGGCCCAGGGTGAGAACTTCAGTACATAACATTTACATAGTGCCTTCTTTCAGTCTCTCCCAAGCTAGGCTATACAGGAGCTCTGGAGATGTCCTGCTGCATCCAAAGTGATGGGAATGTCTCTTTGACCAGCCTGTTAATAGTGGTCATAAACCAAACAACCATGGAAGCGGAGTTTTTATCTCCTGCATAGAGTTTTCAAAAGCAGCATGAGATAGTAGTCCTCCTTTGATCAGAGCAAGAAGCTAGGTTAATAACGCCGACCATCCCTTAGGGCAAATCCATCTATGAGGAGCCACATCAGCAGTAATGGAGTGGATTTATGGGGGGACAGGACACATCTCCGGGACATTTTTCACAGTAGGACTGATGCCTCCCAGAGTGTCTGGCAGCGTATTGACTGACCTTCCGTGCTCTGGGAAGTGAATGAGGGGATAATGAATGTGCTGCCAGACTTGAAGGGGGTCTGGGGGGATTCTAGAAAAGAGTCTGTTCAATTCCATCCTCATTGTGATCTGCCACTCTCCATCTGCCTGGTTGGTCTCGTCAGTCTGTCCACAGCCTTTTACCAGAGTGGTGGCTATGGCCCTGGACCTGCACCTGGTAGCTCAGCCCAACTTGGTTTGTATTTCTGATTACAGTAAAAGTAAAATGTTGCATTTCAGCTGCCTGCTGGTCTCTTCTATTGAAGCTCAGTGTATGTTACAAATTGAACCTATGTTGTCAGAAGTAAGCATCCTTGAGTTGAATGGGAATTATTCCCAGGTAACGCTATTGAATAATGGCTAATGCACGAGATTAAATCCAGTGTAGTCTAAGCAGTTGGGCAAATAAGTAATATAAATTGAGCTGCTATTAGAATAACCATTAAGCTTTGGGTTTTTTTTTCACTTTTGGCATTTGCATAATCACTAGGAAGGTATTATTTTGTTTTATCAGTGGCAAAGGTTAGTTTATATACTGCATTTATATTTTACTTTGCTTTTGAATGAAGCACAAATAACTGACTGTTTGGGGACATAATATAACCTAATTGTTCTAACCAATTTTAGTATTGTTTATTTTTTATTATTATACCTGCTCTGGGACCTTCATGGCAAGGGGGGGAGAAAATATATTTTCATAAATAACACCAGATAAAGTTGTAAGGTTAAATAACATGGCAAATCTGAAATGTTGATTGTTTCCTTGCAAGTAATGAGAATCCTTGTAAGTGATGAGAAACAAAGCGTATCATTTGAACAACATTTTAATATTCTGAAATTTTAAAATACATTTTATCAATTGGCATATAAATAAACAACATAGTTGCAGTATTTCACACAGTTCGTGTAATAAATAATTATTAAATAAGGAACACAATGTATAATTTTGTGGACACAAGAATGCAGGAAAGTCTCCAAGCCGTGTTAGAATACATATTGAAATGTCTGCTGACAACAATTATGACTGGTACCATAAACAGATTCTTAATTCTCCGTAGGAGAAAATTAATTCTCCACCATTCGGCACAGTGTAAAACTTCACTCAGAAAATTTAAGGAAAATGATAACACTGCAAATTTCCGGCCACTCCCACCTGCCACAATCTGTTCTGTAGTAAGTGAGAACTATTCATACACTAAAGGGAATTGAGCTTGATCAAGTCCATACTGACTTTCTTCAAAGCAAACAGTTTCTTACGTTTGATTAATTTAATTGTTAGAACATAGCAATAAATAGGAACACAGGAAGAGCTCTGCTGGAACCAACTTAAAGATTCATTTAGACTGACATCCTGGTCTCACAGTGACTAACCAGATGCAAAACATGGATACAATGGCACTTCTTTCACCTGAGAACCTACCCTGGCTTTGTTGTTAACTTGTGGCCAATAAGATGGGTGAAGAGTAACATTCATTAAGAATTAAAGTCTCTGCAATAACACTAAAAGGTATTTTCATGTAATCAAAATAGCTTAATGAAGGGCTGCCATATGTCCTGGAACTGGGCTACAAAATGGCGTCTGGGTGGATTTATGATGTGCAAGTAGGGTGATTGGGGGGAGGCTTTAAAAATGTTCCCCAAAAAACTTTGTCCAGATTTTCTCTTTGGGGCATATTCACATTTGTATATGCCCTGTATGTCTGGACAACATAACAGGTTCATATTGCTTGTAGGGTTCAAATGAAGATGCATTTTAGGAACTAGCAGGCTGTTTAAAATTACTGTGCACTGCAGTGGTCGGTGGGTTTTCTGAATCAATGATTCCCATAAAAAGGTACGGGCCAGTCGTGTCCGACTCTAGGGTTGTGCGTTCATCTCACTTAAGAGGCTGGGAGCCAGCGCTGTCCGAAGACACTTCCGGGTCACGTGGCCAGCGTGACGAAGCTGCTCTGGCGAGCCAGCACCAGCACAGCACACGGAAACGCCGTTTACCTTCCCCCTATAAAGCGGTACCTATTTATCTACTTGCACTTAGGGGTGCTTTCGAACTGCTAGGTGGGCAGGAGCTGGGACCGAAAGACGGGAGCTCACCCCGCCACGGGGATTTGAACCGCCGACCATACGATCGGCAAGTCCTAGGCACTGAGGTTTTACCCACAGCGAGTGGTACAAACAGTAAAAGGGCTTTATCTATTAAAATATCCCTCACACCTCCTTACTTTGGGAATACAAATATGAACAAGACCTTGTAGCAACTCTGCATATTTTTTAATAGTTTAGTTTCAGTTCAAGACCTTTCCCCAGAACATTATGCAGCCTGGAGGTAGCTTATTGGTCACAGTACTGAAACAGTCCCCTTTTAAAATGGTGTATTACATCTTACTTCATAGAATTACAGTCATACCTCGGGTTACAGGCACTTCACGTTGCATTTTTTTGGGTTATGGACCCGCCGAAGCCCGGAATTACCGGAACGGGTTACTTCCGGGTTTCAGCGGTTGTGCATGCGCAGAAGCGCTAAATTGTGCTTTGCTCATGCGCAGAAGTGCTGAATTGCAACCCACGCATGTGCAGACACACCACTGTGGGTTGCGAACGTGCATCCCGCACGGATCACGTTCACAGCCCAAGCTTCCACTGTATGAATTAATTAATTAATTGGGGTTTTTTAGAGTATACTTTTTGTTCTCTTTTCTTTTTGCTGGCATTTTGGAAATGTCCAAGTGAACCCACATGCCCACACTGAATAGTTCAATATACCCCACCCACCCACCCAAAAGAAGAATGTGGCTGGCAGACAATATTTACATTTATATTACTGACATAGCGGGTGTTGAAACAGCAGGTGTCCTATTGATTTTGGTTTTCCATGTGAAGCTGATACATCTGTAAAAATAGACATTACAAAAATGTTAAACACTAGTAGACAAGTTGAAAAAGCAAATGCCAAAAACAAGATAATGATGATTGTGATTACACTTTTATTACCTGCTGTAGCAGTGCTATAAAGTCATCCAGAAATGTTCTTAGGCTCTGTTTCTTATATCTGGTACATGAAGGGCACGTCTGTCAGATGAAGAAAAAGTCTTAATTATTTTTCATGTGTTTTAAAGCATGTACACAATAAAATTAATAAGCTGTCTCCATTTTTTTTTTTTGAAAAGAAACAAAGGTGAGAAAGTAAGAATGTGCTGTCCCCTATCTTAAGTGTTACCTATTCACTTTTGTAATGTTTGTGCCACCTGATACCCTTGGTCGCAATTCTTAGTCTCTAGAAAACCTGTTGGTGATCATCTTTTATTTCATATATCCCAGGGCTGAACACAAACACTTTCTTTGAGATGTGGTATTTTAGCCTCATCACCTGGAGCCATTTTCAAATGGTAAAATGAAGCAGGAATCTCTGGGTTCAGCCTTCTCCTTAAGAACAG
Organism: Podarcis cretensis; assembly: GCF_951804945.1. Taxonomy (NCBI): domain Eukaryota; kingdom Metazoa; phylum Chordata; class Lepidosauria; order Squamata; family Lacertidae; genus Podarcis; species Podarcis cretensis. Next base: position 30,397,037 of record NC_137178.1, read on the forward strand.
GTGTATGACTTGAGGTCTCACAGGTCCAACACAGCATCTCAAAATTCTAAGTTTCTGTCATTGAAACTCTACGGTATATAATCCTATAGGTCTGCAAAACTGGGTGGCAGAAAAGCCAGCCCAGTCTTCACACTGATTATTCCAGTTTATTCGGACAATCCTACATAAGCAATGAGTTTTTGGCACAAGGTTGCCAAAGTGACAAAGTGTGACTTCAACCCCAGCATACATTTTCCATGAATTTCAGGGAATTGTAACTTGCAGTCTTACCACATCAGAATATCATTTTGCCATTTAAGAACCAAAAGGAATCCTTACAAGAATTTTCCTAAGTAGGTTAGTATCATCCATTTGCTTAAGATTTGGAGATAGTGACATGTTTAAGGCCATGCTGACCAGGATCATAGGGAGCCCACTGTAGCCCCTCATGCCACCACAGAAGTCATTATAGAAGACCAGAATTCAACACTGCACAAGAGAATACCGCTAGAAAAGGAGAGTGATTTCTCCAAAAGCCAACAAGAGTGTGTAGGTCTGGCCAATGTTTGTCATAATAATAACTGAGCTGCTACTTGAAACAGGAACTTGAAGCTTATATTCTTACTCCTGATCATGTTACACCATAGTTTAATTCACTCACTGTTTATCCAAGTTTTACTTCTCAGCTGGGGGTGCTACATACCTAGCTTCTAAAAGCAATTCTGCTCTTAATTCTATTGTCCCTGAGGACACAGCAAGGAGAATAGAAGTTGGAAATAAAGTGTCCTATATAATCATAAGAAGTTGTCTAATGGCTTATTCACAGTGCCATGTGATGATTCAAGCTGTGATGCTATATAGTTTATGTGTTGACTCCTATTGTATCAGCTTCCATTGAGCTTTCTAAGCACATTAATCCACTGCCCATCTGTTGAGATAGACATGTGAAACGTAATTATTTATAAAGTTAATCTTGAATGATACAGGCACAAATCTTTATGTCTGGTAAACCTGCTAGCACCCTTTATTGTTGCAGAACCTAATGAAACATACCAAAACATCAGACAAATTATTGGGTCAGTCCATTTACTATAAAATAACATGTTATCATTAGCCATACCGAGTCAGATGCACCGGGAATAGGAGGAGGACGGAAATATTTGATGCGAGTGAGGATCACACCTGTTTTGCGATCCTGTAGTGGCCTTAATAATATGGTTTCATTTTTGAAGCAGTCTAAGGCAGGGAGGAGGCAAGTGCCCTGGAAGGAAAAACATATATATCGTTATATTGATGCAAGATATTCTTAGACTTCTGGTCATATTTGAACAGTCAAATTTGTCTTCCCACATGAAGTGTTTTAGGTCCGTACTCACTTCATGTTGCCATTCTGACAGCTTTGCAAGTACAACTGGCATTTTTCCCATTTCAGTTTTGCATGTGCCCTTCACACATACAGTGCAAAACCAGTCCAGTTTCTAACAGCAGCCAACCCATTACCTTCAGGAAACCTGCAAGTCAGGTGTGAAAGCAATAGCCATCTCCCACTCTTGCTCCCCAAACACTGCTTACTCAAGCTTGTAATCTGCCTTGAGCTTCCCAAATTTACAACAATGGGACCTTTTCTCCCTCTGCAGTTTTCAATTATAGTACTACACAGTAAACTAAGACCGCTATGCCCAGAAAACTACTAGTACAGAATGGTAGGTAAGGGCATTAAAAGACTGTTGTGTGTGTGAAACCGCTAACTTCCTGAGCCTAGCAGACTGTATTGCTTGAAAAGTTATGATTAAGCAGTTAGTCACTAACTGTAGATACATTGCTTCTGGGATCCTGGCAGGGTTTTCTCAGAGGGAAACTAGTTCTGTTTGTTTTAACACATACTGAGCTATTTAAAGAATGCTAATTTGATGGGAACTATAATCATATCTTACAGTTAACAAATGTAGCAAAGAAGTGGAAGACCTTCCTTGCTCAAGTTATGAGCAAAAACAGAATAGCATTCTGAAGCGTAACAGAATGTAGTAAGCAGAAGGAAGTTGGGTGAGTTTTTTCTGTTACTTTTAAAATGTAAGTTTTCAGTTATATTGTTGTTCTGTAATTGAAGCAATTTCTATTTGGTCTGATTTATTTATTTTTTAAGTCAAGGCAAACAAGAGTGCTCAATTTTCATACTTCAGCTTTCAGAAATATATACCTTTTTTATAATGCATACTGATGTCAAGTGTAATGCAACTAGTTCATGGAGCAATGTTATTTGCCCTTCTAACTATTTTCAGGAAACAATTGTATTTACGCACATTTAACTCCAAGATCCCTTGCTGAGTAAAAACAATCTTCTTCTTTCTCAATTATTTTAAATGCAAAATGCCAATTTAAAAGTGAAATCTCTCTTTCTCTTTTAATGTTATCCTAGATCATGCTTAGAATTACAGTCACCTTTCTTGTGTTAGTCCTCCTTCATCAAAACAATATTCAAAATGTCTCTGGTGATATCTTTATGTTGACCAACTAAGTTTGTAGAATAGCCAGCTGATGGTGGCCTTGGAGAACCTGATATTATAGCTAAGTGGATATTATGACCCAGTTTTAAGCAACGACACCGTGGAAGCCTCGCCTAATAGGCTTTGAGCTTCTGAAAGAAGAGTGCTGTACAAGTGTAATAAACAACAAACTTTTGACCTGCCATTACAAAACACTTGTTGCTCTGCCTGCAGAGCTGGTGCAATAAAAGGTATAATCAGCTGCCTTTGTTTGGGACTAAAATGGCATCAGTCCTTTCTACCACACACCCTGTTAACAAATCAGTAATCCGTTTGGATTGAAAGAGCTGTATGTTCTAGCCTTTGACCGATGTATATTTATTACTTAATTAGAACAAAATAAGAAACTAATCCTGCAAAGCGATGAGTGCTTTTTTCTCCTGAGATCTGGTTAATCCTAAATCACTACTTCTTTGATAGCAGCTTCTACCAGGGCTATTTCACTTGCACAAGAGCAACCCAGCAATGGATGACCAGTACCCATGATATAGGGATTCAGCACTATGCAATACATATGGCATCAACATCTACAATTTGAAAACAAATCTAGAATGTTTAACAACAGAAAGCAAATGTTGAGTCAGTCTTACCAGGATATTTCTTGGTGAATGTAGTTCAACAGTATCCTAGATAAATATAAAAACAAGTACATTTTATATTTCATACTTTCATTTAAAACTTTGTTAATTCCCCCCCCCAATAAATAGAAAATTTACATTTCACTTGCATTGCTATTGAAACCATACTTACATTTTGTATCCTACGCTGCAAGTATTTTAAGTTCTCAATGAGTTCATTAAAGGCCGTAGTGGGTCTCTTGACTGTAGCAGCCTGAATTAGACTGGTAGAAAAGGCACAGAGCAGACAGTAAATGAGCACCCTTGACATATCTGCAGGAATTTAATTTTAAATCATAAGGAGAATAAGTGCTCTCTGAAGAGTTAGGTTAATTTAGCTGTTCTCAGGTACGTTATACCTACCTATTTATTAAGACTTTCTGGCGAGATAAGAAAAACCACACATTTCACTTTGGAAAGCTTTATTTCATGGATTAATGAGTAACCCCTTTTTCTTTTCCACTGGCTTGATGCATATAGGTGAGAGAGTTTGTGCGTAGGAGCATGGATTCATGTTAAAATATGTCCCATACGCATATTGGGCAGGGAAAAAGAGTGAAAGGGTGAATTCCCATTTTCAGTATGAGTCATGTGCCTCAATATGATGTATACGTAATAAATGAAGATGATGTATGTGCATGATGGACTCTTACCTGTCATAATTTGGCAGACCCAATTTCACACCAGCAAATCAAATCTTAACCCAACTTTTTCCCCAACAGAAGTTGGGGTAAAATTTTAGTTGCTAGTTTTGAACCCTTAAAACAGAAGGGGAATAAGCATTATGGATGGAGTTGTTCTTTTTTCAGAAATTGCTCAGCTCATGTATGCCAATTGGTCATCCAAATTATTAAGAGTTTGTTCAAACGCTCCAAGATCTGAATAAGTCCTTTCCTGGGCTGTTTCAGACTTCACATGGCAAATTGCTGATCTAGAAGTATCCTGTGTCATGATTCCACTTATCATGAAAAGCATACACGTGAGAGAGATGTGTCATAAGTTTTTCCTCTCACCATTCCCCCAAGGACATCAGAATGGCCAATATAGTCCTCTCATTTGATCCTTCCAGCAATACTGTGATGTACCTTAGATTGAGAGATGGTGACTGGCCCATGGTCACCCAGTCAGTGAAGGGATTTGAACTTGTGTCTCACCCACCTCAAACCAGCACTCTAACCACTACACCAGGGGGAACTGACATGGTACCCTCCAGATGTTGTTGGAGTGCAACTCCTATCAGCCACTGCCAGCATGGCTAATGGTCAGGGATGATGAGAGTAGCAGTCTAACAAAATCTGGAAGATGCTGCATTGGCTGCACCAGTGTTACCATCACTAGCATCATAGGATGGTACCACATAGAATTAATGCTTGAACTGCCCCTTAATAATAATAATAATAATAATAATAATAATAATAATAATAATAAAATTTATTTATATCCTGCCCTCCCCAGCCGAAGCCGGGCTCAGGGCGGCTAACAACAATAAAATAATACAACATTCTAAAATCATTTCATTAAAATTAATTCAACTCAAATTGATGGCAACCATTAGGCTAAAGATTGCAAAAGGAGGGAGTTAGGCGGTGCCCTGACCAAAGGCCTGGTGGAACAGCTCTGTCTTGCAGGCCCTGTGGAAAGATGTCAAGTCCTTGGAATTTGGATGACAGCTTGTCTATTTGTATCATCATTCTCCCATTCACTGCTGACTGTTCAACTGTGGTAGCCTAAGAGGCACGTGATGGAAATTCTGGAAGGGTTTAGAGCCACATTAATAGCAAAACCTATTAATTACCTCAGAGGTAATTCCCACCATTTTTCATGGCGTTTATTCTCTAGTAAATGTATTTTGGATTGCCATCTGAATGAGCTCTGGAACCTTGAAATACCAACACCACATGCCAGCATTCAACACTCCTATTGTTCTAGGTGCATTTTGTGACAGGGAATTTCATTAATGTGAACAGTTTCTGAGCTCTGGACGCAGTACTGAACCTAAGATTTCAGATTAAAACTGCCACTGCTGAAAGAAAAGGAGGACCTTTTCTGTCTCTCCACTTCCTTTTTTTTTTTTAATAATTTTTATTAACTGGCCAATCACATCAAATTAAATCACATCATATAAATTCCGAATTACAAAGCCAAATTTTTAAATTTTGTTGGGGGAACCCATACTTCAAGATCCAAAGGGGGATTCAGATCATCTTCTTATTACTGTGTTAATGTCCAAATCAGTCCCAATCAGTCCAAACAAAGTTCATAATTCTATCCAGTCTTATCTTGGTGTTGCCACATCATATCTTGTTCGTATAATTTCTCTTTTTCCTTTACGATCTCTTCTGTTAGTCTCCTTAAGCCGATAGCAAGTGTAATAATCCTGTGTGGATTTCCCGTTCCTCCACTAAGTCCAGATGGTTTCCATATATCTCCTTCGTAGATAACATCACTTTTTCCATCGTAAATTTTGGCATTTGTCGCTCTTAAGTCCCACCGAGAAGTTGATTCACGATATGTAAACAACTCTATTTCTCTCTTTCTCCTCCCAGACCCAAGAGCTCCCACAATGCCTCACAAAATGGCGACGGCATTTTTTTTCTGAGTGTGACACTCCAAAACTCTTAGCTTTCCAGCTTCATCTTGAAACATTGCTTTGGATCAAAAGTTTATCTCCACACAGCCTTAAATCCACAGCTTAAGTGCTTAATTTCTGACTCATTAGGGGAGGGGGATTCTTGTTAAATCACATGAAAAGGTAGAGGCAGGTTTCCCCCCCTCCCCCCTCAGTCATTTGTCATACCGTATCTTGACGTTCTTCTCGTATTTTATTGTTGTCTTGTTATCAGAGATCTCTTCTGCCAGCAGTATTTACTCCCCTTTTTCCTTGATGTATGTGCAATTAATCACGTCCAAATTGTTTCTTTTAAAGATCATTGCAACCAGCTGCGCGAATCGGGGACGGCGTCGAGGAGTGCCAAAAATCCCACAGGAGGGCTTTGTGCCTAGTGCCCCCACCCCCACAAATTCGGGGGTGGTATAGGGCACAGCAGGCAAGGGCCGTCCCCCCCATAATCCTGGGGGGGGGTTAAGGAGGCTAATTACCCCCATCATAGCCTCCAAATTACCTCGTGTGGGTCGGAGAGATGTTATTGTCAGCCATCTTCCGATGCGCCACCTAGTGGCCCCCCTGTCTCTCCACTTCCAGCCACTCTCTGAAGACTGGAGAAGGGACCCTCATAAGAAATTTGGGGGGTAGGGGTGGACAAGGGAAGTATGGCTTTGTTTTTTGCAGTCTTAAGATGAGGACTAGGCCAAGTGAAAAATGAATGCAAGTTCATTCATTTTCAGCTTTGTATTATTGTTATTAAAAAAAGCGCACCTGCACTCCATTGCGACGCCCATAACCTAAGTTTAAGGTGCCATTTAGCTCCTAGCTTTCATATCACAAGGTGCTGGTGTATGTGGCTTTCCCTATTTCCTTAGGACCCCACACCACAGAAAGAGGTTGCTGTGGTGATCTCTTGGTGTTGTATCATCTACCTGCTTTTTGCCCTTCATGATTGTCTTCTTTCAAGAAATACCGTTTTTGATGATGGAAAATATCATTGAAATCGATGTGTAATAACGCAGATCATTTTCTCTCTCTCCATTCTCAGATATGAAGGACTTTAAAATATGGCTATATTTTTTTATAGCTCAGCTTCAGTGGACCAGTAGGGCTTTTTAAAATGTAGGATGCTTTATCCCAAACATTTAGGATTTGAAACAATAGATAAAACACAAAATTATGCCAAGGCTTTCAGAAGATGTTCCAGCTTGAGACTTTTGCGGGAGGGAGACTCATTGGGGCACCTTTGCATATACCCTAGTTGTGTTGACTAGCTAGTACAGATGGTGATGTCACTCTGTGTTAACTGTAGAGGTCACAACTGAGCATAGGGCAGCAGATGATTTTGTTGCTCTGTTGTAGGGGCATAAACTAGAAGGTGTCACCAACCCTGAAGTCTCTCTTGTGTGGTGGTGCCCATGAAGTGGCGATCACAGGTTCTGGCAAGATTTCATGGAGAATGCATGGAGCTCACGAGATCTCATGAGATCTCACCAGAAACCACTGGCACTGCCAATGCTGCTTCTCCACTGGCAGTGGTGCAGGTGGGGAGCCCCTGGAGGTACCATCTCTTGGACTTCTTCAGCCCACCTCATGAGCAGACCATCCCTGCTCACTTGTTCCATTTTGTGGTTCACTTTGTGACAGGAACCCTCAGCTTTGTTTAGGAGAGCCAGTGTGGTGTTGTGGTTAAAAGCAGTGGACTCGTAATCTGGTGAACTGGGTTTGCGTCCCTGCTCCTCCACATGCAGTTGCTGGGTGACCTTGGGCTAGTCACAATGCTTTGAAGTCTCTCAGCCTCACTCACCTCACAGAGTGTTTGTTGTGGGGGGAGGAAGGGAAAGGAGATTGTTGGCCGCTTTGAGACTCCTTAGGGTAGTGATAAAGCGGGATATCAAATCCAAACTCCTCTTCTTCTTCTTCTAGGAGGTGAAGATACACTACAACATTGGGAGGACTTTAAAGTTGTGCTATGGCAGTTGAACATTCTGTCAGTTCATGCTCTTCAGCTCCCCAGGGAATGGTTCCCCCTCTCCTACCCACCTATGCTGTTCTGATTCTTCTCCCAGCTCCCCCTGCCCCCCAAGCCAGTTTTTGGGGTGGGGGCAGAGAGAGGAGAAGTATAAGACATTGCACAGGGCTTCCACTGATGGAACTCATTAGGTGAATCCCACCCATTGTTTTCTACAGGTTCTCCTTGTGTAATTCCATTATTAATACTGGGTTGGATCCTAAAGGCTGCATGTGCAAATGGAAAGCACTCCTGTTCACATAAGGGGGTAGAAGATGACACTTGATGAATTCCTTTTCTCAGCCTCCTGCACCACAACCAAAGGACTGCTTTTTTGCGGATGTGTGGAGCTGGCACAGGGGGTTGCAGTGGGAAGGAGAAAGCTGGAAAAACCCCAATCCATAGGCATAAATTTGCTCACAGTTCTTATGATCCAACCTTTTGAGTGTTAGGTAAAGGTAAAGGGACCCCTGACCGTTAGGTCCAGTCGTGGACGACTCTGGGGTTGCGCGCTCATCTTGCTCTATAGGCCGAGGGAGCCGGCGTTTGTCTGCAGACAGCTTCCGGGTCATGTGGCCAGCATGACTAAGCTGCTTCTGGCGAACCAGAGCAGCGCACGGAAACACCATTTACCTTCCCACTGGAGCGGTACCTATTTATCTACTTGCACTTTGACGTGCTTTCGAACTGCTAGGTGGGCAGGAGCAGGGACCAAGCAATGGGAGTTCACCCCATCGTGGGGATTCGAACCGCCGACCTTCTGATCAGCAAGCCCTAGGTTCTGTGGTTTAGACCACAGCGTCACCCGCTAGTCACCTACTAATTTATATGATAAAAGCTTACCTTAGTGATCTGAAGCATTAAGCACTTCCACAGATATTGATTTCTGTGATTTATACCCCTTTGCTGCCACACTGCAAACCTCTCTCAGAATGGCAATCTCTTGAACATTTCAAAAAAAAATCAATTAAAAACAACAAAACAGCTCTTAACAGTAAGGCACAACAGCACAAAACACAACACAACATGGTCAGTTAAAAAAAGTATCAGATGGAACTAGAGACAGACAGATTGGTCAGTTTTGGTTCTCCCTCATTTCTCATTTTTCCAATTGTAAGTTCACTTCTCCACATTTCCACATCAGTCTGTGTTTTTAATGAGTGATGTTTTAATGTACTTTTAATCTTTTGTTGGAAGCTGCCCAGAGTGGCTGGGGAAACCCAGCCAGAAGGGTGGGGTATAAATAATAAATTATTATTATTATTCAGGATTGCTGTGGCATTTAATCCTTGCGATTATTTTATCTGCTGTTCGTTTTAATTGTATTTCATGTGCTACTTTTTAAAGTTATAATCCTGTTTTATCTAATGTGTGCTGTAAACCATTCTGCAATCAGGATGCCTACACAGCCTGATTGGTAGATAAATAAATATATAAATTATCCAGGCAGAGCGCCAACCACGGATTTAAAAATGTGTGATCTCTCTACGGTATCCTGTGCAGTTCATGCTCTTTGAAGAACTGATATAGTCCACATCTGATAAGAGCAGGGGTTACGCCTTTTCTAAAAGCTCAGTTTAGGAACATGCTGAGTCAACAGCTCGTGGGCTTTAAATCTGAATTCTATTCAGTGGAATTCTAGAAACCCTGGGCAACAATTCTCTGTTTCCCCTCACTTACCACCCATCTACAGTGACTTAAGCCCTCGTTCACAGCCAGGTTTCCCCACCCACCTATTCTTAAAGTGAAGAGATGCTTTTCCTATAGCTTAGTCACTATTGGGTTAGATACAGTTCAACCCCTTTAAAGGCTAATGATGAAATTAACTGCTTTCAAAGAATTTTGTTGAAAGTGACCCCAGTGAAGTTTCTTTCATTGCAGAATAAGGAAATGATGGGAGTAGAGAGAGAGGGAGATTGGGAAGCATAAGAAGGGAGTAACTTGGGAATTAACTCTGATTCCACTCTTGTCCTGGCTAGCTATCACAGATTATAGAGGGAACTGCAATGAGAAATGGTTCAGAAATAGGTGATTCACCCTTTCTCCGTGCTCCACTAAAAACAAAACATTTAATATGATTCACTATAGAAAGTATAAACGAAGTTAATAATCATCACGTTCTCTGTATCATAATCTATACAGCATTTCTGAGGTTGCCTTTGTTTCTGGCATTGTGGTTGCATTTTACTTGAAAAAGGTCTGACAAATTCGCTGATGCTTCTGGGGACTTTTTAGAATTTTTTTGCTTGTTAATGCAGTTCTCATGACATCACTGAAGGGCTAAGCTGTTTTGCTCAGTAAACTTTTTCCATAGAACATGTTGCATTGCTAAGCTTTTAAAGAATAAGAACACATCCTGCAGGTTGTTGGGTTTTTTTTTAAGTAGTTGTATTCAGTGCTGTTATTTTTGCATTTCTGTTATTTCCTTTCAGCATTTTTCCATCAGCTATCTGTGGCAAATCAGTTTAAATGGGAACAATGGGTGAAAACGTCAATGTGAATTTGAATAAAACATGAGGAAAATTTCCCCAAGCTTAATGGTTACCTTTGGAATTAGTTATGTGTATTCATAAGTATGTATAATTTTTTTAAAAAATTAAGCTTTGTAATGTTCTTCAACAGAACTTCTAGCACATAATTCAGTTGGTTGTGAACGCATTTCTGTTAAAGCAATATGGAGTAAACTAGATCCATGTAACCTGATTTTTATTTTTTACAATCAAGCAATATATAGATTTAATGCACTAAATAAAATAATAAGTGTCACTAAATATTTTAAATGATGTGTTAGAATTCCTGCTTCATCACTCTGATCAGTGTGCATATCACATGTGAATTAGGAACCATAATTTGACGTAAATGAGGTGTGCATCTGAATTTCTCCCTTCAATTGAAATCTGCTTTCAATTAGATGTGTATTTGAATATGCATCAGTGTTATGCCTCAATCATTCACACACAAGAGTTATCAGCACGCCTCAAAGAAGGGGCAGGTTTCTAAAGCTACCAAAAGCTGAGACAGAAAAACTCCCTCCTGCTCATCCTCTATTCTTCATTGTACTTGCTGCCATTCCAGCTCCAGCTCCCCACTTGTTTTAATACATGTGTCAACACAGGCAGACACCTAGTGCTGCAAGGAGGGAAATTCCTCTCCGTTCTTTCTCTGGCATACCGGGACAACAGCTTAAAGGTTTGTGGGAGATGTAGTTCTCCCAGGGGCTCAGTCTTTCAGAGGAATCTATTTCCCAAGTGCTGTTAATCAGCATTCTGGAGTGTCTGAGAAGGAAGTAGGAGACCCTTCTCCCTTTGCACTATGCACCTCTGGGGCTGTTGGCATCGTTGTATATATCGAAAGTAAATGGTGAGGTGTGTTTCAAGGGTATGTGCTGGTGGGGCATGCTTCTGGAAACAGAAAGGATGGGTCATGTAATCTGAGTCCTACGAATTTCCCTAGTTTTCCTCTCCTCTCCCTCCAGGAAATCCCTTCCCCAGTTAATTGCTAAATTAATCTGATGCAGGTCTCTGAGATAATATCCATCTCTGTTCATGTATGACTCCCCATCTTACTTGTAGCTAGAGTTACCGTATTTTTTGCTCTATAAGACTCACTTTTTCCCTCCTAAAAAGTAAGGGGAAATGTGTGTGCGTCTTATGGAGCGAATGCAGGCTACACAGCTATCCCAGAAGCCAGAACAGCAAGAGGGATTGCTTTCACTGCGCAGCGATCCCTCTTGCTGTTCTGGCTTCTGAGATTCAGAATACTTTCTTTCTTGTTTTCCTCCTCCAAAAACTAGGTGCGTCTTGTGGTCTGGTGCATCTTATAGAGCGGAAAATACGGTAAATATAAGGCTATCGTGAACATCATTGGCTACTTTAGCCATAACCATTATTGCTTTCAGTGGGACGTAATTCTTAGCAGATTGGGTTAGAAGTCACACTCATTATTTAAATGGTGGGCCACCACTAGACCTTTTGGTGTAGTTTCATAGAATTTTTCTCTGATTACTTGGAAGTTTCTGAAAAATGTGTGCTGTTGATTTAATAAACACACTTCCCAGTCAGAAAAAAAATATCAAGATAGTGCACAACATATACAAATACAATAGTATAAAACAATACAAAATTGTCACTAAAATGACTAACTCAACTTTTGAAAATTAAACAAATGGACAGGCCTGCTGGCATTAAATGGTCTTCAAGAGATGCCTGGAAATTAGTAGCTAGGAAGCATGCTGAATCTCTGCTGGAAGGAATAGTCCACAACGTGGGACCAGTGACACAAAATGGCCTAGTTGGAGCAAGTTGGGTTTCTGAAACCCTGGGATAATTAACAGCTCAGCTGGGATATAAGGGCTCAGGCATACCGTGTCAGGCATCAGAGAATCCGATCCTCCCACGGCAGGCTGCCAGGGACAGACAGACAAGAAAAGCTCTTACCAAAGTCTTTTATTCAATATTCACAGAGAGAAGCTTAGAAAGGCAACCTCTTGGAGTAATGGCGTTGCTCCAAATAAACTCCACCCCTCTTTCCTTCTCAATTGTCAACAGCACACACACACCCCTTACGGTGGCTGTTTAAGGCCATTTTCCTCTTAGCTCTTTGCTCTCCTACTTTCACTGCTCGCCGGGTTCTGGGAGATAGGGGGTCTGGAATGCTTTCTAGTGATAACGTGTCAGCCAGCTGCTCGGGTTCTGCTTGCTTCCCCCCTTCTCCCTTTATTTCCCAGCTTTGCCCCTCATCTATCGCTGAGCCATGACCTTTTGGAAACCACTGTTGTAAATCTATACTGTCTTCCTCTTCTCTAGAAGATTGAGGCGGAGGAGGAGGCAGTCTCCACCATTCCTCCTCAGTCCAGTCCCTGACAGTAAGGTTCCTTCCCCCCAGTTTGTCTGGGGCTTTGTATATTATTACAAGAACCTTGCCAATATTAATGGTACATTGCAATGTTATTTAAGCCTCCCATGTATCATACTGTAAACCACAATTAGTGAGTCAAAATCTAATGAGATGCCTCTTTACAGCCCAACAGGAATAAGTGGTGAAACTGTAAACCCACTGAATAATTAAGTGAATCATACCTACATCTAGGCCTCCCTCAGTTCCCTATGGCAGCTGCTAAAATATAAAGTGAAAGGAATAAAAGCACTAAATGATTTAGAAGTACAATAAGGATTCAATTATCTTTATTAAACCAGAACCAAATCAAAATATAACTCAGATATACATGTAAGCAGAACATTAAAAACAAACAGGAAATTGGAAATGAGAGCAGAGTAGCTCCAAAGTGTTATGCCTTGGAACATGAACAAGTAAATAACTTCAGACTGCAATTAAAGAAGAAGAAAAGATCAGAGAAATAACCCACAGGTGTACAGATGAAGTAACTTTCAAGCTTGGCCCATCTTACCAAGTTTCACTATGAATAATAAAATGGAACTTAAACCAAAGGGGGGGGGGGAAATCACTACTGTTCCCCATTATTACCGTAAATGCAAAGAAAAAAAAGTAGGTGGAGATCATGTTTCCAAGGCATCCCGTTAATCTGTTACATATCAACAGTCTCCAAAAGCCCCAAACGAAGAGAAATCCCCCCATTCATTGGCAGACTGCATGCCGCACTTCACGTTTTCTTCACCGCCATACCCAGGCGTTGTGACGCCAAATGAAATTCTGACTTCTTTTTTCACATTTCCATTTCTGTTTATCAGATTTCCTGCCTGCCCCAAATTGTCTGTATCTCTGGCAATCTAAATCTTGATCCTTGTACACAGTGGCTGGTGACTAATGTAAAAAGTAAAAGTTCCTCTTCAGGCTCCTCTCTCAAGGTGTTCCAAAGTGCGCTTCCTGGTGTCTAAGGCTCACTTGTCAGACTTGCACTTCTTCCAAACATATATATGGACATAAGAGCCCTGCTCAATTAGCCCAAAGACTATCCGGTCCACCACCCTATATTCTCACAGTGGCCAACATGAGGCCCATGAAATGCCCACAAACAGAACTGCATATAACAGCACTCTCTACCCACTTAGTATAATGGGCAAGTCAGATTCAAAGGTATACCATCTGACAATGGACTTAACCTTATCCTTCATGAATTGGTCTAATCCTTCTTTAAAGCCTTCCAAGTTGGTTGCCATCACTACATCTAGAGAGAGAGAGGATTGTATAATTAAACTTTCTCCATCCTGTGTTCTAGCATTAGGAGAAGAGAAGGAAAACTTGTTTCTATCAACTTCCTCTTCTATTATGTCTGCCCCTTACTCACTTTTTCCTAAATTAAAAAGCTCAAAACTTTTCCTCATTGGGGGCGGGGGACTCAGGCAAGGTTTGCTTCATGAGAATGTTGCACTCCAAAGTACGCACAACCTACACATTGCAAGAGCTGGTTTAGAACATGCCGGAAGTCAAACATTGGAATCCTCTGCTAGGGCCATAACATACTGTCAGTATATCATTGATGCCTGATCCAGCAAAACTATAAAATCACCCCTACCTTGAGAAAGTAGATGCCTGCATTAAAAAAAAGGGGGGGGCCCTCTCATGCCGGTTTATTGAAGATCTCATAAAGTTAAAAACAGCATCATTTGAGACATCAAGCAGTAGATTACATACATGCATTTCCTACATGTAAAACACATAGAATGGAAGGAATTGACAAGTGGTCCTACTTAGACTGTGAGACAGTAATTTCTTATATAGTGGCCCAGATACTAGCCACAAAAAAAGTTGTTAATCAACACCAAGTAACTGTTTCTAGAAAAAAAATGAACTTTGTAAAGCATTTATTGCACTGACGCTTTCAGGGAAGGTTAGGAATTTATATGCACTTTCATTGGAAAGATCACCCACATATTTGCTTATTTAAGATATTCCACACCACAGATTCAGGCACCCATGTGGAGGATCATGCCACTCAGAAGAAGCTGCCATGTGAAAAGCAATGATTTGGCATATGGACCTCACTGTGTAGCGCTGAGTGCAAGACCTAGGCAAACCAGACATTAAAAACATGCCAAACCATAGTCACCCTTAGATGGCTTGTGTTAACTTCACTGGGGCTACTCCCAGAAAGAAAGAAAAAGTTTACACTTAGGTCTTTGCAAACCTCAAGGGCTTTGTATAGCAAACATTTATATAATTCTATAAGATCTGACTAACAAGATTGCAGCAGTCTGGCATATACTGTAAGGTAAAGGTAAAGGGAGCCCTGACCATTAGGTCCAATCGTGTCCAACTCTGGGGTTGCAGCGCTCATCTCGCTTTACTGGCTGAGGGAGCTGGCGTACAGCTTCCGGGTCATACGGCCAGCATGACTAAGCCGCTTCTGGCGAACCAGAGCAGCACATGGAAACGCCATTTACCTTCCTGCCAGAGCGGTACCTATTTATCTACATGCACTTTGACCTGCTTTCAAACTGCTAGGTTGGCATATACTGTAAGCACCTCCATATACAGCAGGGTCAGGGAACCTGTGGCCCTCCAGATGTTTAGGGCTGTAACTCTCCCACTGGCCAGGCTGGCTGTGGCTGATAGGAGATGAAATCCAACAGCCTTAGGTACACAGGCTTCCCATTCCTGATACAGAGCACTGTTGCTAGCTGAATCCCAGTGATATGGGTTAAAATTCAAATAGTGGAGGGTCGAACAAGATGCAAGAGAGGAGAAAAGAGATCATGAGTGACTGTCCATTTGATCAGATGAACAACGGGAGGAGGCAGTGCTTAACTCTTCCCCCTCCACCTGTTTTCCTGCTCAAAATTCCATCCCCATCTACTCCTCACTGGCTGAAAAGGGCAATTTTGAGCAGAAAAACTACCATACTGGAGGGGAGAGGGTTAAGCAGCTCCAAGTTGTCCCCTGACATTTCCCTGATCAAACTGGAAGCCTCTCATGACCACCCTCACATTTCAGCTGCATTAAGGGTCAGAACTCTGCTTGGCACTCCGTAAGGAACTACTGGCATCCAAAACCATTTACCTCACAATCTCTCCCCTTCAGTTAAGACTACCATCCTTTCTTCTTTTAGTGAGTAAACAATTGAATGTTGCTGCAATTAAGGCTCGTACGTATTCACCTGTGTAGCTGAGCGAGGAACATGTTATTGACAAATAAAGATCTTATCACTTTACCATCCAAACCAAACACATGCTGGTGCAAATTCTTTAATGAAGAATTACAAGTCACAATTCTGGTGTAATTTTTGTTGTTTTTAATGGGGTAATAAATCATTGTGATATCTCTCAAAGTTGTAGGAAGGAGGTTGCCTGTGCTCTGATCTTACATTTCACAAGTTTTATAATGTGAACAAACCTTGACTTGGCCAGATATGAAGCACACTTTTCGAGTCAGGAACTGTTTAAATCCAGCACCCTAAAAAAACAACCCCGAACCTATTTGGCAGATATTCTCTCTCTCTCCTCTCTCTCAGTCAATCAATCAATCAATCAATCTCAATCTCTCTCTAAAAAAAAACACCACTCATCTCCCTCCCTCAATCCAAACCTGGCATCCTATTGAGCTCATCATAGAATAGCAGAAATATTTGTAAATCTTTGCAGGTCACCTTTTAGGTGACAGAGCCATTAATATAGACTGGTCTTTTTCATGATTCTCAAGAACTCCTGTTCATCTATTTCACCATCGCCATCACGGTCTGCTTCATCTATCATTTCCTGTAAAAAAAAACACTGAAGATTAAGCACTGACCTGGAAGCATCCAGCACTCATTTTGTTAAGTGTTTTCTCAGCTCCATTATAATGCCCAAAATTGAAATGCTTGATGAATATCCTAAAAACAAACAGCAAACTCTTTTGCCAAATACCTTTGCTTATGTAATCAAAACAGAACTGTTTAAACACAAGGTATCAGCGGGATTTGAAGACACTCATGTTTTCAGAACTACAAAAAATAGTCATATTTTTTTTCTTTCTCTTGGGGGAAAGAAAACTCCCAACAGTCAGGACTGAGCATGTTCAGTTCTACAAAATGATCACTGCATGTTGCAGGAGTGCGGAGAATACCAGCAAGGGGGAAATGGAACAGCATATCCGGGAAGAGGTGATGGCTGAACAGTTGTACTTCAGAGCCCTCTGAAATATGCACAAATACAATTAAACAGCCCAATGACCCTCAGTACCGCCAGCTCCAACTATTACCCAACTATTTAAAATATGCAGCATCTATGAATAAAGGCTTAGCAAAGCAAAACATTTACCTGTAACTCTTCATCTGTTAAGTTTTCTCCAAGTTCCTTGGAAACTCTCTTTAGGTTTTTAAATGAAATCTTGCCTGTCCCATCATCATCAAATAATCGGAAAGCCTTTAGGATTTCTTCTTTGGTATCTTTTTCACTCTTTGAAGAAAAGGAAGGGGGAGAGAAGTAAAAAAAGAAGGGCTGACTCTTACTCCAACTGCACAAAAGCAAAATTATGTCTTACCATTTTTTGGGTCATCATAGTCAAAAAGTCTTCAAACTCTATGACACAGCTTCCTTCTTTCCCGATATCTGCTACCATCTTTCTAATTTCTTCTTTCTTTGGCTCAAAGCCAAGAGCACGCATTGCAACCTGTAACAGAAATGCAAACCACTTTTACATACACAAGTTGGTGTTGGAAACGTAAGGGAGAGCCACCTGGAAGCTTGCGTGACTAATGGGCACCAGCTGATTAGCAAGACAGGAAGCTGCCTTCAACCAAGTCAGAAAAATGGTCCATCTACCTCAGTATTGTCAACACTGACTGACAGCAGCTTCCCAGAGTTTCAGACTGGTATATATATTTTTCCAGTCCTATCTACAGGTTGAAGCTGGGACCTTCTGCATGCAAAGCAGATGCTCTATAACTGAGCTATGGTTGTTTCAGTTTGTGTATTAATAAGCTAAATTTGTATGTATGTAGAAATAGTTCTGAAGCAAGAAACAGTCAGCCTTCACTTACAAAAACTACAAACCTGAGAGTATGCCTCACTAAAATCAATAGGGCTTACTTCCAAGCATACATGGTTAGGATCACACTAGGTAAAGGTAAAGGGACCCCTGACAGTTAAGTCCAGTCGCAAACGACTCTGGAGTTGCGGTGCTCATCTCGCTTTACAGGCCGAGGAAGCCAGCATTTGTCCGCTCCGCAGACAGTTTTTCCAGGTCATGTGGCCAGCATGACTAAGCCGCTTCTGGCGAACCAGAGCACTGCACAGAAATGCCGTTTACCTTCCCGTCGTAGTGGTACCTATTTATCTACTTGCACTTTGATGTGCTTTCGAACTGCTAGGTTGGCAGGAGCAGGGACCGAGCAACGGGAGCTCACCCTGTCACAGGGATTCGAAGTGGCGACCTTATTATTGGCAAGCCCAAAGCTCAGTGGTTTACACCACAGTGCCACCCGCATCCCTAGGATCGCACTATAAATCACTAAAAGAATACACACACATACCTTTAATTCTTTAACGTCAATGGTGCCAGATCCATCTGTGTCAAACAAATCAAAAGCTTCCCGGACCTCCTGCTTTTGCTCCTCAGACAATTCATGTTTCAGTCCACTTTTCCTTCGCAGGTTAGCACCCAAGGTTGGTCTTCTAAAACCGGATGCCTTTCATTAAGCGAGAGAAAGAGAGAATTTAAAAATATTATTTGCAGAAAGCTAAAAATAGAAAAATACATAGTTATCACATTCTTAAAAAAATATTTATGTCTACATGTATTTGATTTGCCAAAGTTGCTAAAATTAAAGAGCTGAGGACTTTTGGGCCGCAATTGTTTACCTCCCTGCTCCTCACTGTTTTGTACCTATTATGACTACTCGCACAAAGGTGTTCTCACAGGTCTATATTAGATATGGAACCAGATTAGGCAATACAACCCCCTTCCCCCAGATCTGGCCCATCACATATTGGGGAGAAAGCACGCACAACTCCTTCCCTCCTTCCTAGCACACCAGCGTCACCTGCCCCTCCCCATCTCTACCTGTGGGGATGGAATGTACAACGGCCACCCACATGTGTCACGTTATCAATGCACATAGGCAAAAAGAAAAACATCAGGTTTGATTTTCCTATTAAAAGCAGGAAATTAAGCACGCACACAATTATCATCTACGCACATAGAATTGTGCAACTGTCACTGGGTTTTTCCCGCCTTGCATATACCATGAAGGGCATGGCAGACATGGTGGGTGGAGACAAGCACACATGCTCACCTCCACAAACTGGGGAGATGCATTGTCCAAGCCAGCTCATTCAACAAATACATGTTTGCACATACACAGGCAGTCCAGCCTTTGCTCCAAGTAAGCATGCAGCTGTGCCACCTCACCCTATGCATGTTTTCACCCAAGCCAAAAGGAGCTCTAAGTAGATATGCACAGACCAGTACCTTTTAAAACAGCTACTAAGCTCGCTTTTCACTTTCTCAACACCACTTCTGAAGTCACTTCTCTCTTCTGTTTGGCAGCCCTGCTTTGCACCCATTTTCACCTTCACCCCCATGTTTATGCCTCCCCTCTTATTTTGTGCAATCCACCCTTGCACACAGCCCCTCCCATGCTAAGCTGAATCTTCCCCCCCCCATATTAAACTACTAAGCTCCCTTTTCACCTACTGCCCACTTATTAAGCCCCCATCACCTGTTCTTCAAACACTTTTCTGCCCTTGTTTTCATTATCCTATGCCTTCTGCTCCCTTTTTTGCAACTCCCTTCATACCCATTTTCACCTTTACCCTGCATTCTCTCCTTCATCCTCCTTCCACACAGACCACACCCACTTTCATATCTCCTTGTCTATTTCGCAGCCCACACACTCCGTTATTAGCTTCCCCCTAACTCCTTTTTTCAACTCCCCCTTACACAGAGACCACATCCGTTCCCATGCTGTAGCCACTTTTGCTGTGATTATATAAGTTGCTGTATCTTTAAGGCAAATAGAATCTTAGAGAAGCACACCTGCCAGTTACTTTGTTCAGTTAGAGAAGGTTCAGTTGAGTTGATAGATGTTGTACCTATACATACATGGGTGTTTATGCTTGCTAATAAAATACCTATTCTAAATGATTACATTGAATCTGGAACTTCATGTTGAAAACAACACGTGGTACCAGGAATGAAATACATTGTGCTAAAGTACTGTGGAATATTTGAGGGCTCTGCATCCTTTTAACTCTTTCACACAGGGCAGCTGAGGAAAGGAAGAGGGAGAAAATTTGAGTACCAGAAAAAAAATGAGAGGCGCTAAAAGGAAAATGGCAGTTTTAAACAGTGAGTGGAAAATTGGGGTTTTAAATAACAGAGTAGAGCAAGCAGAGGGAGATAACTGAGGGGGAAAGTGGTGGATTAAAACAAAGCTTCAGAAAGGAGTGGAGAGAGGCTCTGTTGTGTTACATTTCGGTGTTAGCTTCTGTTTTGTATCCACTGAAGGAGGTGAGGACAGGTGACCCCACCTAGGCCCAAAGTCACCCCCCCCCCACCAGGCCTCAAAACTGACCAAAATTCCTGTTCTCTCTTCTAAAAATCCACAGCTAAAGTTTTCCTCTGCTTTTTCTCACAAGATGCTGTTGCATAGGCAAACCGTTACTTTTATCAGTATGAGAAAGCTTCAAAAAGGCTAATGAATAGACTCTGTCAATGCCAAGAATACTCAGGCCTGGGAACTGACTCTTATCTCATTCGGTTGCAGCACATCTTGAACACGCTGAACCGCAAGGCTCCTCGACCCCCTTGGCTTCTCAACCCCCTTTCCTGGGAAGGGTGCCAAGAGTCCCAAGACAGGAGCTTTCTGTTCATGCTCAGGAAACTCGTCATGGGGCAGGGCTCCTGAGGAGGAGGAGAAAGGGGAGGGAACTGGAAGGGGAATATATGCTCTGTGCAAATGGCGGTGAACTCGTGCTTGTTTTGTGAATCTATCACACTTGCTCCTTCTACCAGCCCGGATGGTAGAATAAAGCTTTTTCTCTGAAACTATTCCTTGAGTGTCTGTTGACTCCCATTTCCCCGTCCCGGGCGCAAAGCTCTTCTCACTCGAGGCTAAAAAGGCTACACCACCTCTGCTGTTTCTCCTTGTTAAAACCTTTTTTTGCAAATCTATTCAGACTTTTCCCACTTCTTTCCCCTCTCAGTGTCCTTCCCTTCTAGTTCTCATGCCACAGCCACAGCTGTTGTGCAACCTGTCTTCTCTTTGACTCCCTTACCCAACCACGACTTCATGCAAATCCAGGATTGTGATGTGACACTGCAAATCTTCTAGTGGAGGCTGTGTGATGGCGGTCTTACCATTATACACACACATACACATTGTGTGAAGAAAGCGTGTTGAATAGTGGCTGTTCAAACTGCCTCAGAGAAGGAATGCTGCTTGCTACTTGGAGGCACGACACAAGTTTGCACAGACGTCTGGAGTGTCTGGGGCAAACCGAGCATACCCAGTCACCCTGAAAGCCAAGTAACCCTTCCCCCAACTAAGTCTAAAAAGTGGAGAGGGGCAGGAAAGATGGGGGCTGGCACAAGAGATCTAGGGCTTAGGCACTGCTGCCCCACAGTCTTCTAAATTTGAGATGGAGGCATCAGTTATAAAGCTAAATGGCACACTTACCTGCAAGTAACTCAGTGGGTCTTACTTCCCTGTAAACATTCAAAGGAGCACTGTCGGATTCATATTGGCGTTGTTTTTACTCGTCTCTGCTTATTATAGGAAACCGCGAGAAAACCACGAATAACATGATGGGTGGTGGGTGAAAGATGTTCCGGGGTGGGCAGGCTTTGAAGAGATTGGAATGGGCGGGCAAACAGACAGATTTACCAGCTCTGGTCCTCATAAGTAGGAGGCGGGAGCAGGCACTGTTTTATAATGCATGAAGAACTGCGGGCAGGAAGCACAACTCACCATTCTGTAAAATCTGTCTCGCCCCGCGCTTGGTTCGCTCAACGAAGAGGCGGATGCCGACTCTTCAACCACCTGCGTTCTCTGACTCATGCCGCTCCGCCCCTAAAAGCTGAACACTGTCCAATGACAGAAGGGATTCCCGGCAAGCCCCGGCTCCTTTTCTCTTCCTAGGGCCAACCAGGCGGCAGGAGGGGAGTTGCGGGCCTTGTGACATCACGCAGAACGCCGTTGCCGTTTCTGGCTGGATACACAAACAAAGCGGAGGCGGTGTCCTGGCAACCGCCCCCCCTCCCATCGGAGGGCGCCGGCGTGCTGTTAACAGGGAGGAGAGAGAGCGGCCAGGGGCTTGATTTATGTCAGGAAGCTGGCCCCTTCCCCAATTGCACCGCGGAGTCCTGGAATAAGTGAGGGAGCAAAAAGAAGATGGAAAATAAACTGCCTTTTAGCATGTGCAGAGTGTCTCTACTAGTACAAATCCCTTAGTCACATTGACCCGGGTGGGGAGAACCCTGAACGCCATAGTGCGGTGATGCCAAAGTTGTGAGCAAGCTTTGGAGCTCTCCAGGACGCTTCTTTGGCGTGAATGTTAATACTGGACGTGGGTTGCGCAGGTATCAGGGAGCGAGGAAGGAACAAGAGAGTACAGGAGTCAGAACATGAGGTGAAAAGGCTTCAGACTGCAGTCTGTCCCTGCAGTGGGTTCTCCCTGCACGCTTTACACATTAACCACGCAGTCCTCTTTTGCGCCCGCTGGCTTAAACGGGACTTGGCTCTCCGGGAAGTGCACCCAGTAATATGGCTGCAGTTAATGTGGTTTCTGGGTGAGGAGAGTTTGAGCCGCAAACACTTCCACTTTGAGAAGCGAGTTCCAAGAATTGGCAGGCAAGCAGTCGCACTTTCTAATCCTTTCGGTGTTGGTTTTGCAAGTCGAGAGGCGGGTGAATACACGCACGCATGCACAGTGCACTTCTCTGAAATATTACACTTAAACGATACTTTCAAGGCAGCATATTCAAACTAATTACAGTCAATACATCTCTTTTCTGCGAATCTACAACGGCTCGGAAGAAAGAAATAGCGGCTATGACTGAGCACAGAGAAGCACGGGGGAGGGAACCGAGAAAACCCAGTAGCAGCAATTCTTGTGCCTTAAAAAAATTGTGTGTGTGTCCCCTTCCCTCTTCAGAGACCACCCAAAAAATGCACGGGGCACACCTCTGCCCTTTTGTATTCTCTGACTGGTCTCCGGCCAACGGCCACTGCTCTTCCACTGCTCTTGTCCCGCCCCTTTACCTTTGTATCCCCACTAACAGCTAAGGCTGGGCTATCATCCCAGCAAGGGCTGGGTAAGGGCAAGGGCTTCAGTAGATGTTACTGAGCGTGCTCGGAGCTCAAGAGCATGCTCAGTAGAGTGCCTTGAATTCCGTCCGGGGCGGGCAAGAGAGTTTGTGCTTGCAGGCTAGTGGGGGCTGGAGGGAGAGAGAGAGAGAGAGAGAGAGAGATACACACAGAGAGAAGCGAAAGCAGTTGGGAGCTCTGTGGAAGGGAGATGAACAACTGATGCTCAGGCTCAAGGCACAGCGTGATGCCATCTTTCAAAGGGGAAGCTAAAGTTAAGCAGGTAATGTATTTTTTTAGGGCTGGCCACTCCGGGCGGTGTGCTGGGAAGTACAGTATTGGGCTATGGTGGTCCTGCTGCCCAGGGAGAGGGCAAGACCTACGCAGCCCTCTCTGCGGGTGCTAAGTGCAGGTGAGCCACCTGGCTGGCAGGGCAAAGTTGCTCTATGCCTTCCCTTTGGGGGATGCAGCAGGATGGCTTGAGCCTGCTGGGTCCAGTTCCTTCCTACAGCACACAGCTCAGGCGGAGAGAGGGAGCAAGCAAAGGTGCTGGCAGTTGCCTTGGTCACTTGCTGCCTTGCTTAGCACAGCACAGAGCAGAACATCCCACTCAACAGGACTCAAGCCTTCCAGGAACCGCTACAGCTTAGTAGCAGCTGTTATACACACAGCCTTCCTGGGAAATTGAGGACTTGGCAGCTGCCTAGCTATGCAAGCTCTTCATGCAAGCCTTGAATATTTTTTCCAGGCATTACCTGGACACCACAAAGGACAGAAGGAAGGTACACAGATAGGGTCACATTCCCTTTATTTGTTCAGCCCGTTAACCATCATGAACCAACAAGTTAATAATGCATGTGAGTTTTAAAACCACTTGACCTGCATGTTCATGCTACTTCAGAAGTGGGAGATGTATTTATTTATTGCCTGAGGTCTATTTTGCCAATTTATTGCCATGTATGTGCCAAAAATGCACCTGTGCACACACTCTTGAGCACACAAATGCACATTTGCAACAGCTAAAGTAGGATTTTGATTCTCTTGGCCTCTGACCTGGCATGCCATGGAAACCCTACTCTAGTATAATCTGTGTGTGTATGTGTGCATTCATTCAGGTAAAAAGTGCTTCTAAAGCATTCAAAATCAGGAAATTTTTCTGTCCTGGAAGAGGTGTTTCCTCAGGACATAATGGTGATTCTGAGAACTGCCCTGCCAAATAGAACACTTTGTAATCCTTTCGTGTGGCCAACCTAGATTCCACCCAGGGAACAGATCCAGATGCTGCATCTAGTATCATCCCCTGTTTCTGCTTCTTATGTTACTTAGACAATTAAGGATTTGGTAGGTTTTGCAACAAAAAATGATGCAAGCCCATTATTTTAATGGAAAAAGACATATACCGGTAGCCTTCCCCATTTCCTGTCCTTGCTCCTGTGATGTTCACTTCCTAATAAAGTCCTCACAGTTTCTCTGGTAGTGAATGTGGCTTCTTTACCTTCCTTAATTCTAATGCGGGCATCTTAGTTTCCTGTTCTGCACCCACTTGGTATCCCCCAATATGTGTGAAGCATGGATTTTTATTTCCGTCAGGAAAATGGATAAGTTGATATATCACCTTGGAAACATTAAAAGTAAGATCCAACACTGTGGAATGGATGAAGGAAGAGCTGGAAGGCATTAAAAGGCAGAAGCAACAAGTCTTGTGTTTCATTTGTAGATGTCATGGCTTTCCGGAACATGAACAGAAAGAGGCATATTGGACTGCAGCAACTTTCAGCTTTGGCATCCACCGGAAGGACATTTTTAGGACCAGTGAAATCACTCAAATTTATTGTTGATGAATGTACTCCTGGTGGTGTGTTGGTTTGTTCTGCAGTAAGACTTCTTGAAAGCTTGGATTTAACTAGTGCAGTGGGACAACTTCTTAATGAAGCCATCCAGGCACAGAACAAAGAATATAGAACTGGGACAACTACCCTGTTGTTTCTTGTCAGCATTTGGAGCAAGGCTGTACTTGAATGCCTTCAGCAGGGTGTTCCTCTTTCCATAGTGGTAGCTGAGATGTTTGAAGGCCTGAACTCTTGCATTGAACATCTGCAGTGCCTTACATTATCACTACACAACATGCAGCAAAGTCTATATGATATTCCTATTAAATGTGATGACAAAGCCTCCAATGACATCTGTTCTGGCATTGCTGGAAAACAGGTAATTGAAATGAAAACTCCAGATACCAAATCCTACAATAGTTATTTCACCCTGCTTGAACGTCCTTATGATTATGCACAAGTATCAGAAGAAGAATCAGAAATTGTTACCATCCAGGAAGCAAATGCATGCAATTGTCAGGGAAAGTGTGCATGTCCAGGAGTATTGACTGCAGGCAGCAGAGTTAGTTCACTAGGTAAATCAGTCAAAACCAGTTGTGGTTTTACAGTTTGCAAAACTGTGAGTCAGAAAAGCTGCAGCTTTCAAAGCTGTCCTTTGGGTGCCTCAGGCCGTAAGAAAATATCAAAAGTAACCCACTTCAGTAGGCACTTAAGCAGTATAAAGGAAAGTCCTTCACTGCAGCAAACCAATCAGCTGGCCAATGAGTTAAGTGATTTGGGACAACTGGCAATGTCTTTGAGCCATGGAAATTGGCACGCAATGAAACTGGTACAGGATATTCTCAGATGCCAGTTGCAGACTGCCGAAAGAATGGCTGGTGTCCATCCTTTCCAATTTAATATTTCAGAAGTTGTGACATGTTGTTTACCAGGCATGTCTGAAAGTCATTCTTGTGTCTGTCCTGGGTACATCACTTTATTACACCCAGAGAAAGTTGCTGTTGCTAAGCAGCTCCAGGATAGGCCTCTTCGTATTATTCTTGCCGATGGTGACCTGAGCGAAACATACCACCATCTGGGGTTTAACAGGTCACAGAATGTAAGGATGTTCTTAGAAAGTCCAGTTGCTGAAGACAACAGCTCAAGATTGTGGGTCAACTCCATGTTGGATATTCTGATTCAGTCCAGGGTAAATCTAATTTTGGTACGAGGCAACACATCAGCAAGTTTAGAAGAAAGATGCCTGCTGAATAATATAGTGATAGTTAACGGGGTAGCTGACAATGTATTGAAGGCTTTTAGTGATGTTACAAGAGCAGACAGAGTGACTTACCTCACCCAAGTGAATGAGCATTGCATAGGTGAAGGTGTCTGTCTGAACCTCTGTGGAGCATTAAAGTTAAGTTGGGTTGGATTGGGTGGCCAAATGCCAGTTGCTTTAACAGCGAAAGGCATTCACCTGATAACAGCTGTTCTTAGTTGCCCGGTTATATCCAAGATGCAAGCCGTCGAAGATCAGTTTTGGATCTGTGCTCACCGTGTGCATCATGCCCTTCTCGATCAAGCAGTCTTTCCAGGAGGTGGCACCGTGGAGCTCCTGTGTCTTGCTTATCTTGAGAATCTGGAGAAAGCAGCCAAGAATTCCAGGGAAGAAGGGTTTCATGATGGCTACTCTTGGCTTGCAAAAACTTCAGAGCAATATAAAGCTCTGGTGCTTAATGCTTTGTCACGTGGTTGGCACCAGTACATTTGTACCGTTATGTGTAACAGTGCAGACTCTGCATCGGAGCTTGAAGCCAGCACCTTTATACAACAGCATCTCAGGAAAGCAGCCTTGAGTGGTTTGCCGTCCACCTACCTGCTGGATGAGTTTAAAAAGGGCAAGATGGGAACAGCAAGCCCTGAACATGGTGGGACATTTGAAAAGCCTCTGAAAGTATATGACAATGTTACTGCTAAGGTGGAAGCGTGGCGTAGAGCTCTAGATTTGGTGCTGTTAGTGCTTCAAACAGATGCTGAAATTATCACAGGGCCTAAGAGGGATCAGTTGCTAAAGTCGCAGGCCTCAAGTGAGTTCATGTTTTTGTAAGTAATGTGCAGGCCTGCATATGGTTATGTTAACAAGTATTCCTGGCCAAGTTCAGAAGCAAAAAATATATGACGATAATAAAATTCAGAATGATTGCCTTCTTCGTTTTAGAAATCAAAATCCATTCCCAAGAAAGGACTCAAGTCATGGAAGGACACGTTCCTCATAATCTCCATTTAATCATAATTTCTTTTATTTTTTCCTAGATATTGCCATTGACCATAAATGTGTTATCAGTAAGTTCCATTCATTTCAGCAGGACGTAAAATTGTGTGATAATCTTGGCTCCCTTCAAGCTGAACTATTTAAGGGCTCCATTCTACAGTACAACTAGTTTGTTTCTTTTTAAACTGATATAATTCTTCTTTATAAATTTAGATGGTGCCTTTTAACTTTGTTTTAAGGTATGCAAATAAATTTAAGGTTATATTTTTTTGGGGGGGGGGGACACCAGTAAGTCATTAGGTTACATGGGTGGAAGCAATAAAGTGCCATTGAGATTTCTTTTTGGACGTTCCAGTGGCTGTCCTTGAGGGGGATATCTGTTATTGCCTCTCCTGGGGACAGGGATTACTGGTAATTGCTAAGTCATGCTGGGTATTGTAGTCTTGT
Source organism: Podarcis cretensis (assembly GCF_951804945.1). Taxonomy (NCBI): domain Eukaryota; kingdom Metazoa; phylum Chordata; class Lepidosauria; order Squamata; family Lacertidae; genus Podarcis; species Podarcis cretensis. The sequence goes on from NC_137178.1 coordinate 30,424,527, forward strand.
GAGAGGAATGGTGATCTCCTAGCAACTCTAAGCATCCTTAACCAACTACAGTTCCCAGGTTTCTTTGGGGGAAGCCAATGACTTTCAAGCAGTATAATACTGCTTTAAATGTATAGTACATATGAGGCCTTATCTCAGTTGTTGATGTTACCCACATTTGCAGTTCCTCAAAGGACCCATAAGAGACTTCAAGGGGAGTTCAAATAAAGCCTCTCTGCAGCTTAACTCTGCCAAAACAACTCTTGTGCATCACATCTGTTGGAAGGAGTTGCTGACACAGGAACACCAGTGTATTACTCTAGCCTTGGATCCCAGCAGTAGTGTTGCTGTTGCTGGCATCCGTCTGTCTTGAGAGGCAATGGAGTCAAATAAATGCATTAGTAGCCCTGAAGTGATATATCGGGGGTGCAAGCCTGGGCAGTATGTATGCAGGTTCTGGGCTGCCTAGATGACAAGACCCCACTCTTGGCCTCACTAAGAGTTGGACTCGATGGCCCTTGTGGTCTCTTCCAACTCTATGATTCTATGATTAATATGCATAAATTCAGAACTGTAGCATGTTTATATGCACTATATTATAAAGTAGTGTTTGTTTCTGTTATTTTATTTATTTATTACATTTGTATCCTACCTCTCCTCCAATGAGCTCCTGGTAATGTATATAGTATCTCTGTCTCATTTCATCTTCACAAGAATCCTGTGTGGTTGGTTAGGCTGAGATAGAACAACTGCTCCAAGGTTACTCACTGAATCTCATGGCATGAATTTGAACCCAGATTATAGCTAACTGCATCTGATAGAGTAATTACAACTTGCCTCTAATAATTATTAACTACCTGGTATCAAGTAGATTTCTTCTAAAGGCATGTTGTTGACAAATAGGCATTTAAGTTTTTTCATGCTGTGACAAATAGCAGTTGTGGGGGATTTTCATGAGGGAAATTGTGCAAGGGGAAAGGGTTAACCCTCCCCCCTCGAACCATGTTTGCAGTACAGATCCCTCTCCCTCCTTGCAACAGCTGTCTGTAAAAAGTTTCTAGTGAGTGGAGATGCATTTCATTCATCTCCACAACATTGCAGCCAACAAACCCTTTAAAACAACTTACCTTTAAAATGAGTAGTTCACACATCATAGGAAGCTCTTGTGGAAAATGAACGTAAATGGTGGTAGTTGCATGATTTCCTGAGGCTGAAACCTTTCCGGCATGACACCAATGCCTGGCACCAGTTGTGTTAAGATCAGATTTATACGTGGCATAAACTGTGGTTCCTGCCTTGTACTCAGATGCATACATTTTTAAAGCATGACATTGGTAGCTCACAGTTTTCAAGTGTGGTTGGGAATTGGAAGCTACTTCAGACCCTGGAAAGTATGAAAAGCCTTCTATACTTAAAACAAACTATTTTGTGAGCCATCAACACCATAACTAATTCCACTAACATTCATTTCAGGAACAAGCAAATCCAAATGAAACTGAGGACTGGGGCTGATACTTTTAAAAAGGTCAGAGATGAGTGCAGCATTTCTTCGCTTGCATTTGTTATAAAGTTTGCTCTCTGATTGGACCTGGACTTGGGACCCCAGCAACACCCATGACTGAAGATTAGGTGATCTAGAGCTTGAAATAGGATATTGAAATGAGAGCTGTCTTCTTTTTATCATCATCATCATCATCACTATTCCTTTTAGCCAGCAGATGGCAATCTACAGTTCTGTTTTATACCTGAAATCTAAACAAGTTGCAAACAAGTCAGTTTAATTAAATCCGGTGAAGATATGCTCTATAACACGGGTGTCCAAACTTTTTTCAGAGAGGGCCAGATTTGATGAAGGGAACATGCATGAGGGCCGACTAAAGTTGCTGAACTTTTTTTAGGATTTTACCTTTTACCCCAAAGTTGTTGTTGTTGACTTTTTTTAGAACCCCCCTGAGTTCTGGACCTTTTTAAAGAATTAGTCACCAAATACTATTCATATACCTTTTGGCTTGGATCACAGGCAGCACGGAGGGAATGGTGGGTGGGAGTGAGGGATGACAGGAGCGAGGCAGCGAGAGTCAAATGACAGACGGAAGAGAAGGCTGGACGGTCGCTGCTGCAAGCCAGCAAACAGCCAGGATACAGAGGTGGGCACATTCGAGAGCTGACGGGAGGACGGTACCTAGAGCCGAACACAGGGCGCCAGCGCAAACAGGCAACCAGCAGTATTGGAGCAAAACGAGCAAAGAGGAGGGCATATGCGTGAGACGACAGCAAGCCACAGTGAATACCCACTGGTGGGGCCAGATTAAACCGACTGGAGGGCCGGATTTGGCCCCCGGGCCGGACTTTGGACATGCCTGCTCTATAGGGAGGCTGCATGATTTGACAGCTGATCTGCTTTGACAGATAATCATTTTTTTAAAATGTATATTATTTTTAGTAACCCCAAATAATCAGACTAGACAGAGCAGCATTAGATCACTGAGCAAAGAAGCTTTGTAATTGCTGGGTTCATGCTTCATGTTTTCTTGATACTCATTTTGGACAGTTGTCAAAGTCAAGAAATTCATTGCTGAGAATACAAAAGGAAAGGCTTTGACCATCATACAGTAAGAATAGGTGGGAAATAATTTCATGGGCAATTCCAATTTAGAACAACTTGGTTTCCCATGAGGCTAAACACAGTTGGCAAAGGTTAGTTGTATCTGTCTGGTTATCACATAGAAGATAGTGATACCTGACAAGCAACTGGTGGATTAAAAATTCAGTGCAGAGCAAATGTAGAGATATTTCCCCAGTTCTTTGATTAGCACCTTCAAAAATCTATGTTATCTCATGAGCATTGAAAATATTATTTCTTCCCAGAACTATACCATATACTGCCAGGTTTTTTTCTGCAGCTGAAAACTTTCATTAGTCCTTCTGATTTTTGTCCTTTACTTGAAGATATTTAGAAAAGTACTTTCCTACCCCTGCCAACTTCTTTTTGGTGTATGTGTTTCCATTGGTCACTATTTATGAGTATGTTTGAACATGTGACGTAAAAAAGATTCTTCACTGAATATTTTTGCAGTGGATAAAAGGTAAACAGTTCTGTAGCCTTCTGAAACCTTGTTTTTTTCTCATTAAAAGGAAGCCAGTTTTCCTGCGCTAACCTCAGAAAAGGAGCTACACGGGGCTTCTGTGTGGCATGCTGTCTGAGGTAAACAACAAAAAAGTCCAACCATACCATTAAATGGTACTTCAGCGGAGTTTCTAATGCATATATTAACTGGCTAATGCAGAGCATTGATTTTATCTCACACTATTTCTGAAGCACAGTGCATCACTCTTAACTGTGCAAACACGGCAACACACAACCATGGTCCCCAAGGTTATTATTTTTGGAAGTCACATTTTGAGCAACACTCAGAAACCTCAGTGCATTAGGTACACTGGGGCTTGATGGGAAGTGTAGCGCATCTTGAACCCGTTCACCATAAGAATGTCAGAGAAAGGTCACTTCAAGGCAAAAAGATAAATGCAAGTTGTGGGATAAATCAGCCCTCAATAAAACTGCACATTAGACATAATAAACAGTATCATTACTCACTGGAAAATGCTTAGTGCTTTTTGTTATGTGTAAAACAGCAACAGGAAATCCCCTATTTTGGGGTGGGACACATGAAGATGATGTCAGATGAGTCTCATTGCTGAGCCAAATTACAGCTCATTAGTCTGATGTGCATTCCAGGTTGGTCATATTGTTTCCCCTCCTCCTGCTGGCTCTTCCCCCATCATCCAGAGAGTGTAGAAAAGTGTTTCCTATGGAGGACAAAGTACTGGAGATGTGTGGTGTTGCTTTTGCAGAAATGTGTTTTATTTATGTATGTGTAGATCACTATGGGCATGAAGCATCAATCCTGAAAAAGCAAAAAACGCAACCTACTACAGAAAACTTCCCCTACCTGGGGTGGGTAACACACTTATTTTAAATTATTCCCTGTTGATCATGCTGCTTCTGGTTGGGTGGCTCCTAGTGTTACAACTCCTCTGTTGTAAGCTATAAGCAGAATTGCTCTATACTTTCAGCATTATTAAGGGTATTCTGCTTTTTCTGTGTGTACACATTGTTATGTTCCATCCTCACCAGTGGGTGTGACGTAGCTGCTGTGGGACCATTTGAAACTCAATTCGCATTTACTGTAGTTCATGTATTGGGTGCCATTTTATGACTCTGTGGCACTTCATAGTGGGGTGATCTCCCCTCTGACCTTGAGGTTCCACCGAATGCCAGGCTACTTCAGAGTAGACGTGTTGAGTCCTTTGTTCTCAGAAGTCAGAAACCCAGTTTATCACAGGACCTGCCAATGGGCTTCTCCTAAGCCCTTGTGCTTAGGTTCCTCCTGTTTCCTTCTAGGTTGGCCTAGATCAGGGGTCTGCAACCGCGGCTCCGGAGCCGCATGTGGCTCTCTTACACCTTTGCCGCGGCTCCGGGGCGGATACTAGCGAGGGGAGGAGGCGCATTGTGCGCCCCGACACTCCCCACTGTGGCGGGCGTTGTACTGGCTGTGACGTCGCATGGGGCGGTGCGTGCGTTAGTCACGCACCATCCCGATGTCACCTTCCCACCCGCCCGCCCGCTACATTGTAAGGGGCATGTACGCTGGTCACTGCATTGAAAGGGGGCATGTACGCTGGTCACCGTTTTGAAGGGGAGTGAAGAACACACACACAAAAAAAGGTTATTTGTTAATTTAACGTTTATTTCTATGAGGAGGAGTAATTCTGAGGGGTCAAACAAAGAAATAATAAAAAAGTGACAAAAAAGTTATTTTTATAAAGACGAGTTTTGCGGCTCCCAGTTTTTTTTTTCTTCGGAAACGGATCCAAGTGGCTCTTTTTGTCTTAAAGGTTGCAGACCCCTGGCCTAGGTACTTAATTAACACATGCCATGTTATTGCTTCATTCCTCACCCAAGTTACCTTCCCTTTGGCTCCCTGGTCTTTAAATTTGTCATCTGCCTACTTAGCCTGTCAGCCTTGAGTCATCTGCAGTGTTGAGGCAGAGGGAGCCACCCTCCTCCTTGTCTGTCAATGCCTGACTGTGTTGCTGTTGGAAGTGCTAAACACTGTGGCATTTCCCCCCCCAGTTGTATTTTCAGCGGTTTGTTTGTTCGTCCATTCATTCATTTTCTGTCTCACTCCCTTTCCTGCGTGTGCGTGTGTGCGCGCACACACACAGTATTTCATTAAGACAAGTATAATTCAATTACCATGTAACAGTACTATTACACTTGACTAAGTTGTGTACCAAATAACCCATAAGTCATCTAACTCAATATATGTTGAGTCATTGATTGTTTGAAAGATTGCCTTGCATAGCTGGTAGTCAAAACTGTTCACAACTGCAAATTCCACTGTTACTTTACCTTTTGGGCAGTGGTGCACATACCTGCTTCTATATAGATATACCCTATATAGAATATACCCATCCTGTATATTTTGTAGTGCTTTAAAGTGCCATTAAGAATGTAAGAAGAGCCCTGCTCCTTTATCACACACACAGCCCAACAAGACAATGACAAAAACCCACCAACAGCATACAAATCAATATGGCTAACCTGATCCGAAACACCCACCCACTCACACATGAAAACAAAGACCACCACAGCCAACCACAAATGAACAACCACACCCTAGGCCAACCCCAACCTCTCTCACCACCAAAGAAACACAAGTGAACAGCAAAGAACCTGCACAAGCAACGCTGACACCAAACCCTACATATATTAAGTAGAATAGAAACATTGTCACCCGCCCCCACCCCATCCTCCCCCCATCTTTCCCCCTTTTCTTCCAAATGTCTCAACAAATGAAACTGATTTGTAAAAATGTTACATGGAAGGAAAAAAAGCGAGAGAGAGACATTGCACATACTTTTGTAAATCAAGAAAATCTTTAATAAAAATACATTTTAAAAAATAGCCCTGCTGGATCAAAGCAAAGACCTATGAGCTCCAGCACCTTTTCTCCACACTGACCAACCAGGCCCCCAGGAGAAGGCCCCCAGTGGGGCATAAGGACAATAACCCTCTTAGACTTGTTCCCCAACAACTGGTAATTCACAGGCATGCCACTTTGGATCTTGTGTATAGTATATAGGCACTGTCAGCCATTGATAGCCTTAACCTCCATGAATTTGTCTAAACCCCTAAGCCTTATTTGGGTGAATAGCTCACACTATTATTAACAATTGTGTGGAATGAAGAGAGGCTGCAGTTGTCATTGGTATCCTTCTGAACTGCCAGAGATAGGGATACTATTTTTAATGGTTCCACTCTTACTGTGCAGACAGGTGCTTGGTGATGATGCTACACTCTTATGGGAAGCCTGTGAACTGCCATAGAGAGGTGATCTTGATCTTGCTGTTTAACATTTAAATGAAACCAAAGGACTACAAGTTTGGTGCTGCCAGTCTGCTGGCAGCCATCTTTGTTTAGAGAAGAGGCTTCCCATGGGAGATGTAACAGAAGCACTGAATGACTGTTGCACTAGGTGGCAGTACTGGAAAATGCACTGAGGTGCTCTGTTTGAAAATGAAAATGTTATAACTTGATGATAAATGCACAATGTATTTTTAATCAAAACAGGAAGCACTAGATTTTGGCTATTCTCTCAGATTGTTTTACAAAGCCAAAGGGGAGAAGGGGGAAAAGTTTGGCATGTTATGCCTTGGGGGAAAAAATAGACATATAAAAGAGAAGAATTAATTTGTGCAAGAAGAGAAAATGTTGAAATTGCTATATCTCAGCCATTTCTCAAAATATCTGTTTTAAATTTGGTCAACTATGGCACTAAATGCATAGGTCCTACATGCTTAAGTTCAAACAGTTTAGACCACCTTTGTTTTATTAACATGTAGAACATTCAGGCTTCATAATGGTGGGACGCAGTTTGACCTCTCGTAACTTAACGGTATTGGCACTCTTGTGCCTGTATAATATAAAGGTGTTTACATTAGAGGTTGTTTGTTCGCTTCATTATATTGCATCGTATATGTACCGCTTTATGCTGATTATGTGGGGATTGTGTTTTGTATTATTAGAAACTTTTTATTCACTCTGCAATTTCCTTAGGGGAGCCTACTAGATGCAATTCAGACTTCTTTTTTAATAGAATCCATTTTTGGTGGGTTTTTAAAAGCTCCTTTTTTGTATTTGAATGCTTTTGGAGCTGTAGGTTGATTTTAATTTGCAGCTGCTGTTTAGCTGTTCGTAATTCACTTGATGTCTAAACGTGGTTTTATTGATGCTTGTAATTTTTCTTTTGCTATTTTATTGTGGTTCTGTGCAGTTATATTTAATATTCTAGGGTATTTACTGCAAGCTGCTTTGGGAAGCCTACCAAAAGTCCAAGTGGTGAGATAAAAATACTAAATGAATAAAAAATATAGTGAATATCAGATACAAACTTTACTATAATGTTCTTTCTCGTAGTTTGGATGTTTCATCGTACCTTTCATTTCAGTTTTTGTATTGTTTATCTTCCACGGTCATTATCAGGGTGTGGGTGTGTGTGTTTTTAAGAAAAGCTTTAGGAATTAATGTTTGGTATAATGTCTCCACTGTAGTCCCCGCCAATAAACGCTTCATTAGCATCTCAGTTTTTGTTGGCATTTTAGTTTTGTTTCCCCTATCTTCCATTATAATTATCAGAGTGTTCTTCCTTGGTTAGAAAAGCTTTAGAAGTTTATTTTTGGGCATATCTACAGCTCCACTCCATTTCCCTCCAATAAACACTTCCTCTTTCTTTCTTTCTTTCTTTCTTTCTTTCTTTCTTTCTTTCTTTCTCTTATACCTTGCAAACTCCATCTACTGCATACATCGTGTGCCCCCAATCTGGTTCCCCCTCTGATGTTGCTGGACTTGCTCCAGTTTCAGCTCCAACTCAGGATGATGAGAGTCCAGTAACTTCTACAGGGCACTATATTAGCTGACATGCATAACGGATTGAATTCCAGAATTGTGCCAACTGTAGCTTAAACTTCCAAACATAAAACCAAATCCTGGTTTAGAACTCTTTGTGTTTCATTCTTTCTCTGCTCACTGATCCAGCGGCTTCTGTAAGGCAACAACTATCATATAAATGGTTTACTGTTATGTACTGAGTTGAATAGGATCCAAACTGCAGCAGTCTGATTGGTCCTAGAACAATAGGATTCAGAATGCAGCAGTCTGATTGGTCCTAGAACAATGCAGCAGTATGATTGGTTGGCAGGAACCACCCAATCATGCTCCAGATATAAGTGAATCCACAACCTGATTGGCTTACAGTAGAATTCCAGAATTAGCCAATCATGTGCAGCCCATTGTGTGAATAATGTATATAAAGCAGATACTTTGAGGGGACTTGCATTCATTCCTCCTCACCACTATGAGCTGAATAAAGAGCATGAAATCACTTTGCGACTCTGAGTATATTTCATTTACCATGCCAAACAACAGTAGCAACAACAACAAAAAACAACACTTAAATGCAAAATCCATTTCAATCCATGGTTTCTGACTTTAATTTGCCAATCCAGACTGATTGAAGTGAAGCTTTCTTGGCCATGGTTTGCTGTGGTGCCAGAGCTGAGCCACACTCACACATCTATCTCAACATTATCTTCCCCCATCCTTTCCCCCCCTTATGTCTGACCAATATCTGAACGGGCACACAAGTCTTTGTTCACATTTTTTTTAAAACCCAAATGTCAGCCTAACAACAGCCCACTCATCAAATGAGGAGGAAGTACTTAGGTTCAGGAAACATTAAATAGGGACATTACAGGACAAGTGGGTGTCTAGAGACAATAATCTAAACTAGATTGCTGTAATGGAGACTTGCTTGGACAGACTATAAGAAGGCAGGGGAGGATTTTGTGCCTGAAATCTACAAAGACTGGCAGACAGGTGTTTCCATTTTTGTACTTGGGAAAGAATATTAAATATTTTCTACATATGGTGCTGTCAAGAAGGTCCGTGGGCCTCAGAGCAAAGACTAGCAGTTTCCCTCGATCCCCAAAGCTGAATTTTGGCTTGAATAGTGAAAGCTAAAGTGGAGCACAGCATAACTGTTCATGGTGCAGCATTCCAGCTGCCTATGTCGCTCGTGGTGTGCCTATCTAGTAACTGGAAGCAAAGTCAGGAGGACATTGTGTGTTTATTCAGTGGCATTTTATGTCCATCCTAAGCCCCTTAAGGAAAGGGACGTGGGTGGCACTGTGGGTTAAACCACAGAGCCTAGGACTTGCCGATCAGAAGGTTGGCAGTTCGAATCCCCATGACGGGGTGAGCTCCCGTTGCTCGTTCCCTGCTCTTGCCAACCTAGCAGTTCGAAAGCACACCAGTGCAAGTAGATAAATAGGTACTGCTCCAGCGGGAAGGTTTCCGTGTGCTGCTCTGGTTTGCCAGAAGTGGCTTAGTCATGCTGGCCACATGACCTGGAAGCTGTACGCCGGCTCCCTCGGCCAATAAAGCGAGATGAGCACCGCAACCCCAGAGTTGGTCACGACTGGACCTAATGGTCAGGGGTCCTTTTACCTTTACCTTTTAAGCCCCTTAAGTCAGCAGATCTAGAGACTAGAATTGTTCTGTAATTCATAAATTCATAAATTTAAAATTAAGTCAGCATATTATTGAAACCTCAACAAAGGAACCCTTTGTAAGGATAATCTTAATTTACCAATTTAAAGCAGCACTCTTTGTTAGAAGGAATGACTATCTTTAATATTTTTTCCTATCCGCGATACTGTAATGTTATAAGAATTTTAAGGTCATATATTAAAAAAAATAAATGTTCATAACTGTATATATAAGCCACATGTCTGAAACCCCACAGATTAGGTCCTGAACAAATTGACCTCAAATATTTCTCTGCAAGGTGGAAGTGGGAAACCTCCCCATTGTCTCTTTCCTCACAAATCCTGTCTTAAGGGCACATTCAAGATATGAACAAGGTGTGAGCCTGTGACCTAGATTCAGGAGTTAAGTAGTTATAATAACAAAAGAGTAGCCGAAACCCAGATAATGTAATCAGGTAACTTGCCAGACGGGAGATAAACAACGCACTCAGATTTCTGTTGTAGACCGCCTTTTCTGTGATGTAAGTATGATGTATCTGGGGGGTGGTCTTGGGCTACACCCCTTATGTGATGTATGTTTGATCTTTCTGGGGGTGGTCTTGGACTCCAGGGTGGGCAATTTAAAATGTCTATATAAGGGCTTGCACACATGGCTCTGGGTCCTCCTCCTCTCTCCTGCGTGTGGGGGAGCACCCTGTTACAACAGCTTTAATAAAGATCAGGCTTACTAGCTGCCTTGCTTCTCAATATTCTTTGGTTGGCCGCTGTTATTTTCTTCTACAGATAGAAAACCTAAAAAGAAGACTATATGGGCTCTTGGGTACCCCATAAGGGAAAAAGAGCGGGGGTTTTTTTCTTATATCAATAACGTAGCACAACAAAAACAGCATACAAATAAGGATGTCCTCTCTAAACATTCTGACTAGCTGATTAAAACTGGTCCATGCAGATTAATCAGTTATTTCTTCAGCTGTTTAAACTACCAATTAAACCCTGAAGGCTTACTAAAAGTGCAGCTGTCTTTAAATAGTTCCTAGGATACAATTACACTTTGAGTGTAAAGTTCTCACTTCACATCTACTTTTTATGCTCTATTAGTAAAAAAACAACAACAACAAAAACAAAAAACTTCAGCTCTATAAATATGCATTGATTAATGATTCTTTATATTAGTTATCTAGTTCAGGAAAAAAATATACAGTATGCATGGTTTTTAATAAATCTTCACTAGGGAAAAAGTTAGGTCCTGTTCCTCTCACACACAGGGAGCATAATTTAGCAGATGATCACAACTGAATTTCTTGTGTTTCCATTTTCCAGAGGATTTTGTGTGTGTGTCTCCAGTGTCGATCATTAAGCAAACAACTGGGCAAGCTTTCAAAGGCTGAAAGGTTAGCCAGAGTACAACAGTTAATTTGAAATAAGTACTTTGATTTTTCCAAGAGCAGTTATTTTAATTAACTGAAATGAACATTCATCTGAAGTCCTTTAGTGTACTCCAAAGAGGGCACATCCTTCATCTTCTGGAGAGAACGGTCTTTCTAAAGAAGTTTCGATTAGGAGAAGAATTAAAAATATAATTTCAGTGTAGGAAGTTTTATTCTAGAAGCAGAGAAAGAAAATTCTTAAGTTCTTCTTTAGTGTTCTTAATCAAAAGGTTTCCTTTATGTATTACACAGCTTGTTTTGCCCATGGTTGAATTAATGCCTTAGCATTGGTCAATGCCTTAGCAGGAGTGGGGAACCTTCTTCAAACAGAGGATGACATTCTTTCTTGGCCACTTTTCAGTGGTAGCTAAGCCAGAGCTAGAAGTGGGCAGAACAACACATGCAATTTTTACCTTCCTACAGTGGGCTAGTTTTATACACACTCACATACCCCTATCTGCTGTCCATCCAGACAAGCAAGAGCCATTATTAGAGTTCAAGGAAACTTCCCACCCAGGCAATAAAATTCTAGGACTGGTAAGTAGTATTGCCTTGGAGAGAGAGGCTGTGACTGAGAAGAAATTATAGCTCGGCAAGAATCCTGAGAGCCACACAGTATGGGATGAGTTTTAATGAGTAGGATAAGATATATTTGTTGCAATTTACCCCTCCAGGCTTCCACATGTGTAGGTTGAACAGTTTTAAAATCTCATCCTTGGCAGCAAAATGAAAAGCATAGGAATCAGGCTGTAAAGTCTTGTTTTGAGCATGTCGACCTATGAAGTAAGCTGGCTCCCTTTTCTTACTCTGCTTAATAAAGAATCAGGCGACAACTTGTAAAATAAGTTTAAAAAAATAAAGTTTACTTACTTTATAATCATGCATTGGTTTGCAGCAACAGTAGCAGTAAAAACTATGCAGGCAAAATACTTATATGTGCAGTATAAAAGGACATGGGTGGCACTGTGGTCTAAACCGCTGAGCCTCTTGGGCTTGCTGATCGTAAGGTCAGCAATTTGAATCCTTGCGATGGGGTGAGCTCGTTGCTCTGTCTCAGCTTCTGCCAACCTACCAGTTCGAAAGCACACCAGTTCAAGTAGATAAATAGGTACTGCTGAGGCGGGAAGGTAAATGGTGTTTCTATGCACTCTGGCTTCAGTCACGGTGTTCTGTTGTGCCAGAAGTGGTTTAGTCATGCTGGCCACATGGCTGGTCACAGGAGAGAAACAAACAAACAAACAAACAAACAAACAAACAGGAAGTACCATATGCTATTTCATCTGTAGGAGAGGAGGTGAAATGTCATCACATAGAGCCCGCTGTACCAATTATATTTCTATGATCTGAGGACTTATATATCAGCAATACAGCTCTATGGTGTTAGCCTGTTCTCATGCTAACTAGGAAGAATATGCCTTTGCTGGGTTTGGTTGCTAACTTCCCACACATGGAGAGGCTAGGAAGGCCACATTTGACTTCTTGGTCTGAAGTTCCCTTTGTCTTAAAGATAAACCAGCACTCAGTGTGCAGTGCCACAGTTTATAGATTTGTCTTGGCTACAGTAGTATCAGGTCCAATTGCTGACTTCACCTCCAGAGCATTGTCTCCCATTTCTTCCTTCCTCCTATGCTTCTGAACTGCAACAGCTGCAATGGGTGATATAGCATTGGATCCCTCAGGATCCCTTCATCCCTTGATGTAGAGAAACCTTGGCTAGAGCCTCTGTGAGGCCTCCTTCTGCCATCTCTGCCACCTGGTTTGCTTGTAGTTCTCAGTGGCCTCTGTTCCTCTTCAAAAGCCCCATGCTTAATCCATAGCCGGTCCTCCTCCTCTCAAATATGCCCCTCTTATTCCTGTGCCTCACCTGTCTTTTCCCATCCCAATTTCTGGTCAACTCCTGAGGAGTCAACCCCCGTCACCCACATCTACAGAATGCCACTGTTTATGCAGAGACATACATTGCTGGGGATGGTTGGATCCAGACAGTGAGATCCTCAGAAACTCTCCACTCCTGTTTTGTTGGGTCAGGTCTATCGTGCTTGTACATCAGATCACCAAAATAATTTATCTTAAAAAGTCAGATAATTTGGATGCATTTAATCTAATGGCAGACAACTCCTGTCAAATTTGTTCATATAAGTGATCTAGCAGCAAATGCAGCAAAGGTAAAAGGTGGGCTTGTTGTGACTTATGTGGTGCTGGGTGACACATTATAGCAAATTCTTTCACACACACAAATATTTTTGCTGTGAAATTACTATCTAAAAAGAAATTTTGATAGGGTAAGTTCTATTGGAAAAGCAAGAAAGCGTGAAGAAGGCTTTGCTGACCATAGGGACATAAAATAAAAGAAGCTGCTTTGTACCAAGTCGAGTAATTGGCATATCTAGTTTAGAACTGTCTATGCTGACTGGAAGCAGCTCTAGCAGTTCAAAATGGAGTCTCTGAGATGCCCAGGACTGAACTTGGGGCCATCTGCTTAAATTATTTTTGGGAGAGGGTGGGTGAAGTATATTAATGTTGGCTAAACTCTCTTCTGTTCCCCTCAGAATGTTTTTTCCAAGCCTACCAATATATATTGGGCAAACATCCTGTACATCTTAATAAATAGCTCACTTCCTGTACAGAACAGCATAAATAACTCAGTTGATTCCTAGTATGTTTACTAATAAGAAACACAGCCCAGGATGTATTACATTTGTTCATTGAGAAGGATAACGTCTCCGCATACAGATAGTGTTACTAGACTCTCAGCTGGCTTAACTAACACTGGAACAAAGCCTACAATTGCATGAAAAAAATGTTTTGTATCTGTGTTCCTCCTAGCGTTTATTATCAGTTATCAGAGCAGTCACAATTCTTTTTTTAAAAAAATAATATTTATTACTTTTAGAGCTTACAAAAAAGAAAAGGAAGAAAGACAAAAAAAAGAACAAAAAAGAGAAAAAACAATACAATATATAAACAATACAAAACACAACCATAACACATTAAACTGACACAATAAACTAAACTAAACCAAACCAAACAAAAACAATTTAAAAACATACATCATACCTTTTCCATATTCTATCTTTCATTCCCTTGTATCGACCTCCTCTCACCTCCCTCTTTGTATTCCACTTCCATTGTTTCAGCAATTCCTTTCCATCTTTCTCTATTTTCTATCATATAAATGTCTTAACATATTTCTAATCTTATTTCCATTAAAATTAATATACTTATTTAAGCTTAACTCCTTATAGCATTTCAGCTAAAGCCATAAAATTTCCTTCCAACATTTTTCTATCACTCATTAATTTTACAATATATATATCAATATATATATATATATATATATATATATATATATATATAATATTTATTAAAGATTTTCAAATATAACAAAAATAGAAAAACATCCAAATTTTAAGCCTTATTTTCAATATCATCTTTCCAGGACTTCCCCCTCCCCACCCCCTCTTATATTCCAATTCTTTCAAATAGATTCAGCAAATTCTTACCCCAAATTTTAAAATTATTTTCATTAACCCAATTTAAAAATATTTCCCCATCCCCTAAAATCGACCTGTTCCCTTCCACGAGTTCCCCTCTTTAATATAAGATACAGATTAACATAAAAAGATTAAAAAAAGAATAAAATATAATTTAACACCCTTTGGATTCCAAATTTCCCTCCCCCCTTTCCCGGTTGCGTTCCCAATGTCCATCAATGTCTACTGTCTCCTGGAGCTCCCACATCTAAGCCATAGTCCTTTACCAGTCCGCTTTGCCGTCCTTTTAATAGTCTTTACCGTCTTTTAATCATCTTTAATTTCAAATGTCCAATCTTGGAAGGGGTCTATCTTCCAACTTTGTCCAGTTCTTGTTTTTTCCTTGTTATTCTTGTTGTTCTCTCTTCTCCTCTTTTTTTTCCCCCCCTGTTCTCCTGCACAAATGTTCTAATTCCAAAAAGCTTGTAATTCCTCTACAGAGGCTTTGTTATTCAAGAACAAAACATTACGTCAAGTCCCTTCCATTCTTCAATAGATAAATCTATTGTCTCCTTTAGTGTGTAGACCTCTGTAGACAAAATAGTGTTCCATTTCTGCAGTTTCCCAGGAGATAAAAAAGTCCGATTCAAATTCCATGCCAGCGATACTTGTAATAACCCACAGCTCCTCTAGAGGGATTATAGTAACTCAGTTTCATTCCCGATCTCACCCACCAGTCAAAGTAACTTATTATTCCTTGTTTTAAACAGTTTATATCCAATTTGTAACAAATGTAACCAGCAAAGTCCTCATAACAAAGTTCTCTTTTTGTTCTTTAGTTTTGGCAGCTCCTTTGACAGCTGTCAAAACCTCTATTTCTCCTCTCCAGGCGCTCTCATGGATCGCTCCCGGGGTTTCCGGGGGGGGGGGTGTATTTTAATTCACATTCCACTCTTCTCCTCCAGCCCATCTTATAGTTTTCCATCGCGAAATTAATAAATTTATCAAAAAAAAAGGTTGCACTCGATCTTAGTTGTCAGGTCCTTTGCTTTAGCTCCTCTACAACAGGGGGGAGGTTGACTTCCTTTTTATACCTCCCCCGCTCGCTCCGAATTTAAGAAAAAATTTATTCCCCTTTTTAATCCAAGTTCCGATTACTCACGGGTTATTCTTTTAAGTCCAGATTTTCAATGGAAGAAGTCAGCACTCTCCGCCAAATGGCATGCGGCTTCGCTCGACAGGGGAAGCGGAGGACTCACAGCACCACCACCCCCTGTCACCCGCTCCGCAGCCTTTAAAAAGGCTCCTTCGCGTGGTCGGGGGGGCGCAAACGGTGCCCGCCGAGTCACCATGCCCATGGGTTTCAGCGCCCATGGTTTTTGAGGGTCCCTGCGTCGCTGGCGCGGTAGAACCCAGCCCCTGCCGAGCAGACTCCCTCCGGAGCTCGGAGGATGTCCACCATTCGGCGATGGCGCCAACCTGGAAGTCCAATATTTCTATATATAGACTTTAAATTTCCAATCTTCTTCCACCATCTCCTCTCCCCAGTCTCGGACTCTGCCAGCCACTTCCGTCAACTCCATACAGTCCATCAACCTGGAGTTCTTATGTCCGAGGCTCTTAACTCTTTTCCACGTCCCTTCTGCCAGTCTTCTTCATATTCTTTGATGCTAAAGAGCAGATCTCGGGGAAACTCCAATACAACGATACTTTTATTCCTTCTCGACAGGTCAGCCAGATTTCCATAATTAAAGCTAGGATCCATAAAGTATTTCAGGGCATGTTTCAAAATTCCTCCAAATCCAAAGGCCCCCAGAACTCCAATCTCCTCCTGACCCAAGTCCATATTCCAAAAGTCAGTTAATCCCTGCATAGAGGGATCTTTCCAACTTTCCTTTTCTAGTCCAGGCCAGGCTCCGATCTTCAAAATCTGACTTTTTCTAGGCTCAATCATAAAGGGCCTCAACTTGTAGTCCTCAATTTACCTCTGTAAGGCTAAGGCTCCCCCTTGTGTTACTTTGGGTTCGACAACAGCAACTTTCTCCTTCTCCTTTTCAGCAATTTGTCCTGTTGAAATAGATTCCTGTGCCAAATCTTGAATAATTTCTGTATTGGTGCTCACTTTTGGTTCCAAAATGTCAATTTTAGTAGTCATAGCATCCATCTTTTTATGAAGCTGTTCCAACAGGTGGCTTATCTTAGAAAATGCAGTCCATAAGGCTTCTCCTGTCGACATTCTTGAATATCCAAGGTCAATCTCTAGTTCCCACAGTTCTTATCAAGCAGCTGGAGATTTCCCAGCTCCACTCTTGTAACAGTTTCAAAAGCTCCCTCTAGAGGGGAACAGTCTTCACTTGTATCAATCTTTTCCAACACAGATCAAAAAGTAAAGATAGTTTCAATTTTCAGATACTTTTCCTCCCTTTTAAATGCAGAAGCGGACAATGGAAACAATATATTTCTCTTATTTAACTAACTGTCAACATCCGTTCTCTTTGCTGTCAATGAACTCTCCCGAAACGTCAATCACTGGGAGCCCGTCCCCAGGTTCAGAGCAGTGGTAATTTAATTTTAATCACTCTCTCCTGCAGGATACACAGTCCAAAATTTTCCCCCTCTTCTGCTTCCAAGGGGGGGGGGGTCTAATAATTTCGTTGGGTGGAAGTTTAATCCTTTACATAAGGCTTTCCAAGACCTTAACTTGCAAGCTCTTTGCTTCAGTCTATTTACAAAAGGGGAAGGCGGACTTCCTGTTTTGAACCTTCCCCGTTCGATGCCAAATTAAGATATTTAAAGATCCAATTTTCCTTTTTACTCACGGGTTGTTATTTAAAATCCAATTGTTCACAAGAAAAAGTCAGCGCTCTCTGGCGCCACTCACCCCACGTCGCTCCGGATCCCCAAAACAGGGTTTCCCCGCGAGTAGGGGAGGCGCAAAAGGTGCCAGCCAAATCCCAGGTTCACAGGCTTTTTCTGCCTGTGATTTCAATGGGTCTCCGCCTTCGCTGTGGCGGTTAAGACCCAACTTTCCACGGAGCAAGTTCCTCCCTATCGGAGGAGCTCTGCACAATTCAGATAGTTTGAACTGCGAGTGAAATCCCATACAGAAAATGCACCAGTGGAAGGGATATGAGATATTAAGAGATGAGAAATATTGAGGTATATACTATCAGTGGGAGCTGAAGGAACAAATGGAATTTAGAAACACGCCTCAGAAACTCAGCTCAGGGCTGTGCGTCTTACACCTTACAGAGTAAAAAGGTGGTACAGGGAAGTTGAGGGGAGTCTGGGTGGTGCCAGAAACCACACACCGTATTTTTCGCTCCATAAGACACACTTTTTTCCTCCTAAAAAGAAAGGGGAAATGTCTGTGCGTCTTATGGAGTGAAAGTGTGGTCGATTGCTGGCTCCCTTTCTGGTCCCACCCTCTTGCCCAGGCCTCCATTGTTGAATGTTCTGCAGATGGAGGCTGTTTGTTTCCCCAGTGACATGTGATTGGCTGATTAGATTATCTGTCTGGAAACTGTAGAAATGGTTCCCTTTCCTAAAGAAGCTGCAGAACTCTGAGTTGAACCCTATAAAAACAGGATTTTTTCCCTTTGCAAAGTAAGCTCAACAACTTTGAGCTGATCTTCAAAAGAGGGGCTTTTCCCCTTTGCAAAAGAAGCTGCACAACTGTGAGCTGATCCCCCCAAAAATGGGGCTTTCCCCCTTTCTTCCTCTAAAAACTAGGTGTGTCTTATGGTCAGGTGTGTCTTATGGAGCGAAAAATACTAGTTTGGGCAACAGGCGAGGGTAAAGCAGATGGCTCCTGTCTCACCAGACCATGGTTTAGTGTTCTGAAAGAAATAGCTCACGGAGCACAGAGAGTTTTCATTTTAATGTTATATTACTATCTGGACTCTTGCTTTTCTCGTTTTAAATGCAAAATGCTACCAACTGGAAGATTACATCATAATTTGCTCTGCGATATTTCACCATGTCATTGAGGTTGGAAAAAAATATTTCAAAATTCTAAAGATGGTGAAAACATCCTCTTCACTGGATGACATTCAAAACTTTTAGAAAGGTGAGAGCCCCAAAATAATACCGCTATTCAAACTGTAATGTGGGCATCTGCAATTAGTGCCAAATACCTAGGTCCTGTTATTTTCCTCTCTCAAGCTATGTTCCTTCTAGAAGATTTGAATATATCTCTGGCTATATCACTACCTCCTAAAACTATTTTATGTTATGGTTGACAATGCAGAAAATGCTTTGTTTTTATATGATGGTGCAAAAAAAACACAACAAGCCACAAATCTAACTTTTGCCACATTTCTATACTGAACAGTTTGTCTGTCAGACAACCAGTCTGCTAAGACTATACAGAAGTTTTGTCTTTTATATCTAAAGAAGACCCATTATAAATATGCCGGCCCATTTTTAGTGAGTGGAAATTTTCATGTTTTGATACATGATTTAGTATAAATATTAGAGTTTTTCTATTTTCTGATTTTACAATTGTGCTAGTATAACCAAAGACATGTCAACAGGGCTGGTTTTGTTTTGTTTTGTTTTGTTTTTTGTGCTGAGCAAATTCAACAACCACATGACTATCATCTTTCAGTTTGCTTGCCACTCAATTATTTATCACATTGGACAGGAAAATATATCTGGAGTGATGTTGTGTTGAGCCAATTCTTGCTTTAAATTTGGATCAGATGGATGTGACTTTTATAAAACTTCTATCTGTGCAGTTTCTTGCTCTAAAAGAGCTTTCCAAGTCACCTCAGCAATGCCAAGTATCCAAAGTAATGTAGACACATATCTTCTTTTTCCCTTGAAGTGAATTGAATAGGTAACTGGGCAGAATATATATTTGCGTGAGTTAGAGACTATTGGAGTCAATCACTCTAGTGGAGCATCTAGCTAGTGGAGAAGAAGATAAAAGGATTAGTCTGCATTATTACATCATATATATTACTTCCCTCCTTGCTTATGCTATTTTGTATCAGAGGCTCTTAAAAAATTACTTTATAGTCAAATCCTACCTAAATATGGCTACTCAGAAGTCCCACTGAATTCAATGGAACTCACCCCTAGGTGAGTACAGACTTGCAGCCTGAGACTGTTAAAAGTTCTGAGCAATGTAGTTGCTCAGAACAAACTTCAGAGGGTGGTTGTGGATACAGCATCTTGGTGGAAATTTGAGCAAGACTGAATGAGTGATGAAACAAGAAAAAGGGCCCCGAAAGTGAGGTATGGAGTCCTGCAGTTCAGGAGTTCTGGCGCTTAGTGATAATAGTAAGTTTACATAGATGGCGAGTTCCTATGAGATCTGGTGGGGGCTGCTCCATAACACAAAGTATGTGTTCTTTGTTGTCGTTTAGTCGTGTCCGACTCTTTGTGACCCCATGGACCAGAGCACGCCAGGCACTCCTGTCTTCCACTGCCTCCCACAGTTTGGTCAAACTCATGCTGGTAGCTTCGAGAACACTGTCCAACCATCTTGTCCTCTGTCGTCCCCTTCTCCTTGTGCCCTCCATCTTTCCCAACATCAGGGTCTTTTCCAGGGAGTCTTCTCTTCTCGTGATGTGGCCAAAGTATTGGAGCCTCAGCTTCAGGCTCTGTCCTTCCAGTGAGCACTCAGGGCTGATTTCCTTCAGAATGGATACGTTTGATCTTCTTGCAGTCCATGGGACTCTCAAGAGTCTCCTCCAGCACCATAATTCAAAAGCATCAATTCTTCGGTGATCAGCCTTCTTGATGGTCCAGCTCTCACTTCCATACATCACTACTGGGAAAACCATAGCTTTAACTATACGGACCTTTGTCAGCAGTGTGTGTTCTTGGAGCACTAAAGATGCACCACGGAGCAAATGAAACTATAATGCACAAATATGCCTAGTTTATGGAATGCTACTGGTAGGCAAGCAACAGACAAGGCATCTTCTCAACCCCTTTTCTCCTATGGATGATGTTTTAAGCAGCCCAGAATTTGAGCTAGGCCTCCCCACAACATTGCCCAGGGACCTGTTTTCTATGCCAAGGCTCATTGGTACATGTGGCCTAGTGACAAACCATAGAATTATTTAGATATTATTATTTTTTTACAGTGTCTGCACCTTTCCTTTGCTGTTTTGAAACCGTAGCCAAACTCTGCCCGCACATACACAGACAAATATGGGGTTGGCCTTCCATGTTATAGAGCAGGAGGAGCCAGCTTGGGACCCTCCAGATGTTGTTGAACCACAGTTCCCATCATCCTTGATGACTGGCAATGCTGGCTAGGGTTGAAGTTGGAGGCCAGCAACATCTGGAGAGAATTGTGTTGGCTACCCCTACCATAAGGAATGACTTCCAACGGGGCTTGAGTCTCAAAACCTCTCATTTTAGGTGCAAGATTCCTTGGTTAGATTCCCGTAGTTCACAGGACAGATCTCTGTTTCTTGTTCTGAACAGAATAGCTGGAAAATACCATTCTGGACACTGTTTTCCCTCCCAGTATTTATGGGATTAGAAGACAAAATATTCAGGCATTGGATAAAGATTTCTAAAGAAAAAATGACAAGATAGGCATTTCTTGGAGGTGATGGTAATGATGATGGGAAATCCAGCCTGTTGGAGACCTGGGGGAAAAGGAAAATTCCATGTTAAAAATGACTAAAATATTCTTGATCTTGGAACGAAAACCAAGTCTAAATTAAGAACTGAGGGTAGCAAAGGCTAATCCAGGAAATGGACGTATTTTTAACAAAAATGATTTCTCTGGGATTTGTTTTTTTAATGAAAAGTATTAAAGAGAGTTTAACCGTGCAGAGTTAATGGTCTAACATACATTAAAATAGATGAACAGGCTAGGCCCAAGATCCCCAACTTCCTGCCCTGAACCCTCTCAAGTTTTGACAGTAACTGAACTGTGCAACTCTCCCACTAAAAGGACCTGCCAGAACTTAAATTTTGGAAGGCGGATGGAAACATTCCTGCCGATGCATGCCTTTCCTTAGTGTTATATGTTCTTGAATGACTGCTCCACTAGTTTTTAATTAAATGCAGTTATAATAATTTATATCACGCTTTTCAGTATACAAGTCTTTCCACGGTGGCTTACAAGTAACATCAAAATGCATTCACTGAATCATAATAAACAACATAAAAAGTTAATTCTTCCAAGTCATATTTCTGTGCAGGAAGATTTCCTATCTTATATGAAACATGTTTCTATCAGAATGACTTCATCTTTCTATAAAAAGAAAACATTCCAAGGAAAGGGGGAATGTTGTGAGCCCAGATTGTCTCTCTGGTGCAAATGGGACAAATGCCTAGTGGTATCTTGATATCCATCTACATTTCTTGTTTTTCCAAAAATAATTCTTACTGGGGAGACAGAGCATAGGGAGGGGAGAGTTATCCTTTTACTCCCCCAAGAATGGCAGACCTTGATGTCTCAAATTCCAGCGGCGCCCTGTGCACACCCAAAATTGCCCCCTTCTCTCAACTCTTGCACTCCACTCTAAATCACAGTTGTGGTGTCCCCTGCAGTGCATACAAGGCTTTGCACCCAGTGTGCCCAAACTGTAGTCCTAAATCCACCTCTGCTCGCACTGTGATCAGAGTGGAGATTTCACCACCCACAACACGCGTTGGCATCAATAGGGATATTTGCATTCCCAAAGCTACAGAAGTAAAAAGTAAACAAAACAGCAGCTTAACCAAAGAAAGTATTTATATGAAAATCTGTTCAAACCTGTGGGTTTTCAAAGCCTGGGACAGCTTATGTACATCCCTTGGGATGGGGTTCCATAGCATACATGGGTTGAGAAAGCCCTGTCCCTAGTGCTTGTCAGGGCTTACTTGCTCGCTTTGATGAAGGAGGCAGCTTTGTGCTCCTAATTGACATGCGTGGGTTTACCCTTTCCATCGCAGTATTCCTTGTACCCATCAAAGCTTCCACTCTCACAGGGAACCAGTAGGTGAGGGCTTTCTATAGCTTGTTCCTTAGGATGCATGAGCCTGAGTTCTCTTGTCTGCAGTCTCTCAAATGGACTTTAATCATAATGCTGTTGTTATATCTGCAAAATAGCTATAGACAGCTGAAAATCAAAAATACAGGAAATAGACAATTGGGTTTTGTTTTTTTAAGGCATGCAGTTACCAAACATCTCAAGCTCAAAGATGCTAAAAGGAAAATAAATACTAGCACTGGATGTGCCAACAAAGAAGCAAGTGAAAAGACCAATGGTAGACCAATTGAATAAGTAAATAAGGGCATGAGTAAAGAGAAATAAACTGTTTTCTTGCTTTTGCTTAGTCTGCTACAGCTCAGTGCTTTTTTGGTGGCTGTACCATCATCTCTCTCTCTCTCTCTCTTTTCCCTCCCATGGCATCCAGTTTGTGCTGGCACCCACAGGACTTTTATTAAGATATATGTACTGGCAGTGTCGGAACTAATACATGCAACATTTAACTGGTCAGTTACTGAGATTTCCATGATGAAAAAAACAATCTCATGTTAAATTCCATAAATTGGTGGTCAGTTCTGCCTTGATACTGACACTATACTAGTTATGTATGTATTTGATATGAATTAGTTTTAATGATTTTGTTATGTATTGTTGCATTTTATTGGACACCACCCTGTAACTACTGTGGTGATGGGCAGTAAATTAAGGACTAAATATTTTATTTTTATTTTTATTTTTATTTTTATTTTTATTTTTATTTTTATTTTTATTTTTATTTTTATTTTTATTTTTATTTTTATTTTTATTTTTATTATTAAATGTCCTTCATACTCCTCTGCTGACCAGTCAAAGAACAGTAAATTTAATGCTTGGTTGTCTCTACATGACTGTGTAATATTCATTAATATTTTCTTTACATCTTTCCCTGAACAGCACCACTAACACATTTTTGGGACAGTCTTTTCTGGTAATTCTCTCCAACATCTTCTCACCAAATTCCAATGACTTGTAACAATTTTGTAATGGTTCTAAGGGGTTGCTCGTGCGTAAGCAGGTGCCTATCTCCCTGGCTGGGTGCAAACACCTGGCTGGGCTGCCAAAGTGAACCTCCTCTGTCCGGACAGCCACTCACCCGTGGCTGACTCAATCGCTGGCAGAATCCGTGAGTGGGCGTTTCTTAAACTTCTTCCAGCAAAGAAGTTCTTTGATGCCTAGTCTCCGCCTACCCTCTCTGCGCGGAAGCCTTCTGTGCAGGGAGGGCGTGGGCAATGGAGGACCCCTACTCTCCCCACTGGTCCCAGGCAAGGAGTCATGGGACCGCCTCGCCACTTCCCCCACCTGCCCCCCTTCTCCACTGGTGCTATGCTGATTCTCTTCCCCAGAAGATGGGCTGCTCCTCCCGATCCCTGGATGCTCTCTGGAATCCCTCTGGCTTTTGCACTCCCCCTCCAGTACTGATGGCAGTTCCCTGACACATTTTTAAGCAAATAATAATAATAATAATAATAATAATAATAATAATAATAATATCTTTATTGTCATTGCCCCCTCTTGGGGACAACAAAATTACTTGGCTGCTCCATCCACCCAGGTAGGGCACTCCACTCAAAATCAGAACAACTATAAAAACACTAATTAAAACAATATCGTATAATACAGCAAGGAAGATTAGATGACTTTCAAAGTCCAGGTTTCCCATTCAGGGCCGAGATCGCTCTGGAGAAGAAGCTGTTCTTGAGACGGCTCGTTCTTGTCTTCATCGTCCTGTATCTCCGTCCCGACGGCAGGAGCTCGAAGAGACAGTGACCAGGATGTGATGGATCTTTTACTATGTCCAGTGCCTTCCTATGGCACCTTGTGGCATAAATCTGCTCTAAGGTGGAGAGTGGGCAGCCAACAATGCTCTCTGCTGCCTTAACAACTCTGCACAACACCATCCTGTCCTGGGTAGTACAGCTTCCGTACCACACACATAAGCCATAAGTGAGCACGCTCTCAATGGCACAGTGATAGAAGGCAAGCAGCAGTTTCTGCGGAAGATGGTTTTTCCTTAGGATTCTCAAAAAGTACAGTCTCTGCTGCGCCTTCTTCACAAGCCCCCTTGTGTTGACACTCCAGGACAGATCCTCTTGTAATTCAATACCCAAAAATCTGAACGTTGTTACCCTCTCCACACAGACCCCATCAATCAAAAGTGGCTGGACATTGCTCTTCTGTCTCCTGAAGTCCACCACAAGCTCCTTTGTCTTCCTTGTATTTATGAGCAAGTTGTTAGCTCTGCACCACTCTGTCAGCTGCTCCACCTCATCTCTATAGTCCGTTTCACCCTCCCTTTCAGAGATGAGCCCAATCACGGTTGTGTCATCTGCAAATTTGACAACCCTATTACTAGGGTGAGCAGCGACACAATCGTACATGTAGAGATTATAAAGGAGCGGACTAAGTATGCATCCCTGTGGTGTTCCTGTGTTAGTCTTAAGTGTATTAGAGGTATAAGGGCCCAACCGAACCCTCTGGGTGCGGTCTGACAGAAAGTCCAATATCCACCCACAAAGTGATAACGGAAGCCCCAGATCTTCCAGTTTAGACATCAGACGTTGTGGTAGAATGGTATTAAATGCCGAGCTGAAATCTAAAAAAAGCAGTCTGGCATAACCCCCCCGCTGCTCCAAATGTGCAAGAACGGCATGGAGGGCAATCGCCACAGCGTCCTCTGTCGATCTTTTCGTTTTATAAGCAAATTGGAATGTGTCCAGTCCCTCTGGTAGGCAAGCTATGACATAATTTCGTACCAGCTTTTCAAAGCACTTCATGATTATAGGTGTGAGTGCTACTGGACGAAAGTCATTCAGATCTTCCGGATTAGATTTTTTTGCTATTGGAACGATAGTAGAGGACTTTAGGCAGGATGGAACAATAGCCTGGGCCAGGGATCGATTTAAAATCCCAGTGAAAACTCCTGCTAGTTGATCTGCACAGTCTCTCAGTACCCTTCCAGCTGCCCCATCTGGCCCTGTGGCCTTCCTTCGGTTGATTCCCTTCAGCACCTTCCTCATCTCTTCTTTTTCCACAGAGACTACCACATTCCTTTGTACTGATGACGATGGTGGTGATGGTGGCAAAGCCTTCACAGGGAGTGGTGGTGGTGGTGGTAAAGCCTCAGCAGGTGTTGCTGCAGATGTTACTTCAAAACGGGCAAAAAAGGCATTCAGATCCTCTGCGAGGGATGCCCCTCCCTTGTCTGCCAGGGAATCCTTGGATTTATACCCTGTTAATTCTTGTACGCCTTGCCACACCTGCCTGGTGTTGTTGCTTTGTAGATGATTCTCCAGCCGCTGTCTATACGCCTCCTTTGCTACACGGATACCTCTCTTTAGATCCGCTCTAGCTAAGCTGTACAACAACTTATCTCCACTTCTGAAAGCAGTATTTCTTGCCTTTAGCAACCCCTGGACCTCCCTTGTCATCCAGGGCTTCCTGTTTGGGTAGATCTTTATCTGGCGCCTCTGTGTTACATTGTCAGTGCAGAACCTGATATAGTCCAACACTTGCTCAGTATGAGTCTCTACATCCTGTTGGGCAAATACCTCCCAGTCGGTGTCATGAAAACAGTCTTGTAGTTGTTGGGATGCTTCAGCTGGCCATATTGTAATATCCCTCTTTATAGCTGGAGTCCGTTTCCTCAATGGAATATATTCAGGAGTCAGGAGCAGGGACACATGATCAGATTGGCCTAGATGTGCCAGTGGTTCGGCCTTATAGGCCTGTTTGACATTTGTATACAGCCTGTCCAGAGTCCTTTCTCCCCTGGTTGCACACTTTATGTGTTGATAGAATTTGGGTAGGGCCACTTTCAAATCTGCCTGGTTAAAATCCCCGCATACAAGAAATGCAGCCTCGGGATACTTGCCTTGTTGTCTGCTAATGGCATCATGCAGAAGACCCACTGCCTCATTGGTGTTCGCATCAGGTGCAATGTATACTATAGTTATCAGTACTACTGTAAATTCTCGGGGGATATATATTGGTCTGCATTTAAGCGTCATAAATTCCACAGTTGGGGAGCAATGACTAGCTATCACAGCGTGGTTTGTGCACCAGCTATTATTTACGTATGCACACAAACCTCCCCCCCTCCTTTTACCAGAGTCCTCTGTTCTATCATGGCGGAACACTGTATAGCCTGTTAGTTCTATGGCTGAGTCAGGAATAATTGGTGTCAGCCAAGTTTCTGTAAGCAGCAGGAGACAGCATTCACTCACAGTTTTCTCAGTTGCTATCCACAATCTCCACTCCTCCAGCTTATTCACCAAAGATCTCACATTCGCATAGAAAATGCTGGGAAGCGGTAAGTTATAATGTTGTGTCTTCAACCTTAATTGCCTTAATCGCCTTCCTCCTCTGCAGCCTCTCTTCTGTTTACGATCTCTCCTGTGTCTCTTTAACCCCCAGTTCTTTGAAGTCAAAAAATCTTCCTTGCAGACGCGGAGACACTCACAATTTATGCAGCACACACTCCGTAGCCGAATAGATAACATGTCCTGCCGACTATAAACAAGTCTATTTTGGCAGGACAAAAAAGCCAAATTCTGAGTTGAGGAGCAACCAGCCGCTGCATCTACACGCGCCGCCATCTTATCTTCATTCCATACCAACTCTGGCAGTTTCTAGTGTCTTGTGTGATTTCTCTCTCTGTCCAAGGACATCAAGTAGTCTTTAAGAAAACTTTTAATCCCACTGAAGTCATCGAAATGTCAATGAACTTGGAAGATTTCAAATCCTGCCCCACAAATAAATGTCCTTTGTGTTCTCCAGAAAATAATGCCCAAAATATTTCTGCTTCCAGTTATTCATTACTAAATCCTCTGAGTATTGGCCTTAGTATGATGCAAAAACTTGCTAGCTTTTCAACTAGATTGGCCAGGAAAATGTGCTGTGGCTAGGGAAGCAATAATTTTCTTCACACGGAGCAAGGTTAGATGACACGATGTCCTCCATAAGTTGTTGGATTAAAATTCCCATCATCCCTGAGCATTGGCACTGATGGATGGTAGGAAATTGTAGTCCAACAAAGTTTAGAGGGTAACATGCTGGCTCCAGGGTATGACCTATCCAGTTGGCACAATGAATGTGTGGCTTGAGTGGATCTGGGCCGAGTTCAGCTTGTGGGAAAGAAGTCCTCTGAATGTTCTCATGCATAGCCAGCTTGCTTTCATGTGGGTTGTGTGGGATAGTGTGTGGATGGAGATTTCATATCACTGTGCAGTTGACAAGAGGACCACAGAACACTATAGTTCCTGGACTAACATAACACAAATTCTGTTTCACTGCTATCCTGAAGGTTGTGGGCTTTCCATAGGCATCTGGCCACTATGAGAACAGATTGTTGGACTGGATGGGCCTTTGGCTCAATCCAGCAGGCCTCATCTGATATAAATGGGAATAGAATAAAAATAATTTGGGTTGGGTCCATGTGATCAAAAGAAATGGCTGTACGTCTTGATGCAGTAGAGCAAGCCGAAAAGTACAGCTGATATGCTCAAGGGCTCAGAGAAGGATTCTGACTGCGTGTCCCATCTTTTGCCAAAAATTTTTTGCTTTCAAATCTCATCTCTTTTCACCTGACTACATCTGTTTTAAAAATGTTTGTGCTTTGGTTAAATGATGAACAGAGTCACTTCCACTCCAGGGAAATGGGGTCTGAAAGATTGTGAAAACATATTGTCAGAGCTGCCCCTAGGTCCCAGCTCACAGAGGACCAACGCGAGGCTGTCGTTATGTACAAAAGTCTTTATTGAGGTTCAGTTTCCATTTCAAAGCCGCAGCGCGCAGCTCTACGTCTTAAACCCTAGACCGGCGAAGACCCGTCTGAATCTCCTCCCCTCTGACACCAGTTTAAGATCCTAGCCCTGCTCCACCTTTTCCGCTGCTTTCTCCTCCTCTGGGTCCTCCTGCCCGCTGGGGCATCCCCCTTTCTGGACTCTTCTGACGCTGAGTCGCTTAACTCCTCCCCCTGCCTCCGGCGGGCTTTAGGACCCGGTTCCCAATCCTCATTCTCTGCTGTCCCGCGCTCCTGTACATTTGAACTTGCCTCTCGCGCCAACCCAGTGACCTTCCTCCTGACCGTTACACTACTTCTGTCACTGCTTCCCTCTTCCGGGATACTGGCCGGATCTGACCTCCCCTCCATTGTCTGACTCTCCGATGGAGGTGTGGTCAGCCCTGCCTTATCTTCTCTCCCTGGTGGGGAATGCACTGGCCCCAATCCTTGGGACTCTTCCCCCCCACTCTGCTCTGGTGGGGAAGCCGGTCCTGATTTCCAACTACTGCTCTGGGAGTCCCTGCTGCCCCCTTGCTCCTGGGGCGTTCCCCTTGGGAACCCCCTACCCCTGGCCACTGGCGCCCCCTTCTGTGAATCTTCCGATTCGCTGGAGAGGCTCATGGAATCCCTCGGTCCACTGTTCTCTTCTCCTATGCTCCCCTCGGATTCTTCCCCTTCGCTCTCCATCTCCTCTCTTCCCTGTGCCTCTGCTCCTGAGCCCCTGACACATATGTTCAGAAAAAGTGTGTTCCATTCACAATTTCCATGAGTGTCATCTGTTCATGGTATATAACTTGTCCCTGGTTGAGTCATAATTATTAGCACGTGTTACAGTGACTTTCTGAAATTTGGTGAATGCCAACATTTCACATGTGAATGCTGACAATCCAAAACAAAATTTGAGAGTGCCTGAAATTTCAGATAAAAACTGATGAATACTTAAAGTTCCATAAGCAAAATTGTCAAAACCCACTGGTGAATGTAATGGAATAGGTATTTGGTTTGGGCCATTTTTCTATTTTTTTAATCTGTCAGCATTCACATAGGGAGAGCACCAAAATGCTATTGGGTCATTCACCCATATGGCTAAGTTCCACATGTTTGGGATGTGTGGGACTGCACAATCAAGATTCCACCTCCCAGGGTAGACTCCCAAAGTTGCTTTCTAATATGGGGATGAGGTTCAGGGCCCAACATGGGTGGTGGTGGCCTGCAGGCATAGTCTCCCCTCCACATAATTTCCTCCCCCAAAATATATTTTTATTAATTTTTCCTACTGTTATCAAAACAGTAGGGAAAGAGGAAGTAGACTACAGTGGTACCTTGGGTTAAGTACTTACTTCGTTCCGGAGGTCCGTTCTTAACCTGAAACTGTTCTTAACCTGAAGCACCACTTTAGCTAATGGGGCTTCCTGCTGCCGCCGTACCACCGGAGCAAGATTTCTGTTCTCATCCTGAAGCAAAGTTCTTAACCTGAAGCACTATTTCTGGGTTAGTGGAGTCTGTAACCTGAAGCGTATGTAACCTGAGGTACCACTGTATCCCCGAGCAGGGATGAGGGTCTGACAGTCTCTCCTACATCTAAGCCCACATTGCAGAGCTTTTCTAATTGGATTTCACACACAGGAAAAGAAGCAAAACAGATAGCCTGAGGTTTAACCTTTGACATAGCACAGCAAAATTTCCTTCTTTTTTAGTTGGCTAAGCTGACAATGATTGCTAAGATAAAATAATGGTCAGTGTGTTCAAATGGCACTTAAAGGATGTGGAAGAAGAGAAAAAGTATCTTCCTCCTTGGTAACTAGTTTTGCCCTCACAACAGAGAGTACATAAGTGAAAACGTCACAACATTCCAGTTTGTTTTCACTTTATTTCAGAATTGTTTCCATGAATCCACACAATCTGGGGCCCAATAAAGGCATCCCCAGCACACAGGGTTAGGCCATGTTCCAAGATGTTTCAAAGCAAGTGCCACTGGTACAGAGAGACCTCAAGAAACCTGGACAAAATTACAGTCTGGTGTGTAATTAATTATCTGCCTGAAATCTTTCCAGTGGCACCAGACATACAGTTGTGTTTTTGTTTTCGTTTCATTTTTAAAAACCATCCTCTTTCAAGAAAGAAACAGCTAAAACTTCGTAGGACAAGATGTCTTATCTTCTGTTTCCTGAACTTTTAGAGACACTTTGATTTTCAAAGTGTAACAAGCCTTTGGTGTGGTAACCAATCTAATTAAATAAGGAGATTATCAATTTCCTGCTGAGAGGATAGCATACCAGAATATTTATCAACACTTCCCAGCACTTTAAGTATTTCAGTTTTTAATGTTATCTTGTTTTGAACCAAACTGCAAAGATAGCTGCCTGTTACAAGACCTTTGATTGCGAGGAATTAGAAGTGATACAATAATTAAACAGAGAGCAAAGTAAAATGAATAGTTTATTTCATAAAATACTACTACAAGCTATTGTATTATAGCCTTAAAGCCACCTTTCCCAATCTGGTTCTGTCTAGATGTTTTGGACTACAACGCCCAACAACCCTGGCTGAAACCGATGGAAGTTGTACTGTAGTCCTAAACATTTATAGGGAACCAGGTCGAGAGGTCTGCATGTTGGTTAGATCTCTGTGTTGCCATAGCTCCTCCAGACTCATCTTCATTGAACCTTTAAAATTAACACAAAGTGATCATGCCAGGTTTCTCAGACAGTCCCTCAGTTTTAACTTTTGGTCTGTTAAATGGGGATAATTATATTGATCTACTTCACAGTTTGTGGAAAGGTTTAGTTTTTGCTCCCTCAGATATGCATTGTGCCGTTCAAGACACTTGGCTGTGGACAAAGCTTGTTTATTTCTTGGAGGGGAATGTTGCGTCAGTTTTCGTATGTCATTGGCAGGCCATGGGCCAAGTATAGTGTGCATCCTGCCAAATATTACTTATCTGAACTGTCCAGCCAAGCCTCAACACAAAACTGACCTGAAATAATAATAATGGTGGTGTTGCAAGGGTGTAAGAAATACTGTATTTTTCCATGTATAAGATGACCGCTGCTTTTTAAAACCCAAAATTAAGAAATCACATATCACATGGGGGGACGACGACCTTGAAGTTGTTGAGCTTTTGTTGGGAAGACGACCTCCAGGGTAGAGCAGTTTGGGGGGGTGGTGACCAAACCGCAACCCTCCATCGCAACCAAACCGCAACCCCCAATTGCCCTGCCGAACACGCACTCAAGCTTAAAGAAATAAAAATTAACCTTGTTCCTTGTATGAGATAGATACGGATTGTGGTTAAAACCATGTGAATACCGCTTCCCAAACTAGTAGTGGGAGTGCAATGGATGTAGTGTAAATGGGAGTGTGCATAATGCAGCAGTGTGGTGTAGTGGTTAGAGTGTTGGCCTAGGACCTGGGAGGCCAGGGTTCAAACCTCTGCTCAGCCATGAAACTTACTGGGTGGCCTTGGGCCAGTCACAGTCTCCCAACCTAACCTACCTCACAGGGTTCTTTTGAGGATAAAATGGGGAGGAAGAGAATCCTGTATGCCACCTTGAGTTCTTTAGAGAAAAGGTGGGATAGAAATGCAATAAATAAATAAATAAAAACAAAACAAATACAGAGCCTATATTGATACATTTATTGTCTCAGCACCAAGATCTCTCCCCCAAAGCACTGCTCGCTAGAGATCAATATTATTCCCATTTAATAGTCAGTAATTTGCACATAAACAGAGACCAGAGCCTTGTTTACCTGGCCTTGGTTTGATACCTTACCATGCTGGTTCTCAAACTAATAAATATTTTATTGCCTCATGTCCCCCCCCCCCCATTATTTTGTTCCATGCGGTGAAAAGATTCCACAGCCCTGTTAGCTTCTTATCTACATGTGGGTTGTGCAAGAACCCAGGGAGCAGAGTTAAGTCATTCACACCACTTGGGTGGGCCCATCCACACTGAACAGTCACCACTCAACACTAATCTGTGTTTCCTAGTTCTATTTCCATTACAAGAGGTGAACCCAATCCCTTGATTATTAATCCATCAAAGTGACTCTATGTATGACCTTATGTCTTGCTGTGGTCAAGTCTTACTGAAGCAACAGAAGAATAGTTTTTTTCTGTCCCAGATAAGACATTAATGGGTGGTGTTGCTGGAACTTCCTCAAATTATTGTCCATTGGATCCACTACCTCAGCATTTGCAATTGTTGAAATTTGGAGCCAACTTCCACACCCACTTATGCTAAGAAGTAGTTAATGGCTTAATGAGTTGATTTTGAGAAAAAGAAGAGGGAAACTGTGCACATTCTTAAATGTGCATGTAGTTAGGGATAAATCCACCCTCTTCTCCTTCCATCTTCAGGTGGAAAGAACCCCAATGACTGTGGTTTTCAACCAGTGTGCTGTGGGCACCCTGGGGTGCCTTGAATGGTGATCAGGGGTGCTGTGGGCAACACTGGACTCTGTCTCTCTTTCTTTCCCTCACTCCTCTGCTGCCCTCTCATGTCTCTGCCTCCCAAAGGCTTGCACAAGCTATTTGTTGCAGCAGGCCTGGCTATAAGCTCTACAGCAGTGGTGTCCCAACTTTTTTCAAAGAGGGCTAGATTTGGCTGTGAACTGGAGCCCTACAAAAAAAAAATCAAGTTGCGCCCCACTGCTTCAAATTGGGCCCCACTGGCTAGCCCTGAGTCTCATAGTTGTTGGGCCTGAGTTGCCTTGCCCTTGCATGAAGTCTTGGGTTTAAATTTTGGGAGAGGGGAGACTGCGGCACTGGGGAGTGGGCAGGCTGACGAGGCCTGCTAGATTTAGAGGCCTTAGGCTTTAGCCTACTTAGCCTATACATAAATCCGGCACTGGGTCAAGGCGGCAGCTGCCCCTCTGCCACTGCCATTGCTGCAGCATCAACATCTCGAACATGTACTATAGTACAGTGGTGCCCTGCAAGACGAATGCCTCACAAGACGAAAAACCCGCTAGACAAAAGGGTTTTCCGTTTTGGAGGCGCTTCGCAAAACGAATTTCCCTATGGGCTTGCTTCGCAAGACGAAATGTCTTGTGAGTTTTTCCGACTTTTTCCCCCTTTCCCCCCCTTTTTCTAAGCCGCTTATCCGCTTATCTGCTAAGCCGATAAGCCGCTAAAAGCCGCTAATAGCGCTAATCCACTAAGCCGTCAATGGGCTTGCTTCGCAAGACGAAAAAACCGCTAGACGAAGAGAATCGCGGAACGGATTCTTTTCGTCTTGCGAGGCACCACTGTATTTATTTATTTATTTAGCCACACACACCCCAGCCAACCAGATTGGTCGACCCAAGGAGTGATGCAACCGGGGACTCCCTAATGGTGTGGAGGCTAGCCACCCCCCCTGCACAGAGGGGAGAGCTTGTGGCAAGCCCGCAAAAAGGAAATGGCTTTGGTGGGCAGGTGCTTGGGGCCACAAGAGATTGCTTTTTCAAAATTGCCTGGGGGGCTGTTTGAAACCAGCCTGGGGGCCACAAGTGGCCACTGGGCCGGACTTTGGACATGCCTGGTTTAGACTACAGAGCTAGATGGACCAGTGATTCCATATGAGGCAGGTTCCTATGTTCTCTTGGCCAATGTCTGAGGCCAGGGTGTGTTGGCCTTCAGCTCTGCTGTCTGCAGAACCGACAGCTCGAGGTGAGTGTTGTTTCCTGACAGGGGAGCTAATTAATTAGTATTGAGGGTTAATTAATTAATATTGAGCCTTAATTAAGATTGAGGGTTCTTCCACACTTCCACTTGCCCCGTGCCTAGAAATCATGGGTTCAAGTGGTTTTCTGTTTGTCTTGTGCTTTTTAGGCAAGGGTCCAAGTGGTTTTTCACTTGTCCCAGAGCTTTCCCCTGGAAAACATGCTCTTTACTGCTGAATCGGAACAAACTGCAATCCATGGAAAACCCAATTGCCATTTGGTTTGATTCAGTGGTAAAGTGCTGGTTTCCCCAGGGGAAAGTGGCCGGACAAACGGAGGTGTTGACGATGCCAGTATTGCAAAATCACAAACGATTAGCTTTGGGACTGAATTAAACAGCTGTGACCCTTTTGTTGTACCCCCTCACACAAGGACTGAACTGTAGCCAGCATGTGCAGTCAATGATGCTAATTGCAAACATTATGGTTCCAGGCTTTTCCTCTCCTCGGGCTTTCTACATTATTATTTGCCTTCTCTGTGTTAACCCTGCTGCAAAGAGCCATATGTTCATGAGGCCATGGAAGTGTGCTTTCAATTATTCTGTATGTCCGTAATCCAAGCATAATACTAGAGTATATAATAAAAAAGCAGTACTCATGCAGCCCCAGTATAAAAAAACCCAAAACATATACGCACTCAGTTTAAGAACTGAGCTGTTTGCATGAGCGTTGGTTAAGAAAAGAAGCAAATCAGCTAGCTTTAGCAGCAAAACATGTCCAGCCTTATACACCATTCTATAGCAAAATATACTATAAACCTAATATTTAACTGGGGGCTTTCTCTCCTCACCAACCCAATTTCTTTTAGAGTAAAGTTTTAGGCTTAATGCATTTGGCAACCACACAAAAGAGTCATTCAGTTTTCTATAAAAATTTCAGGGCTGTCCTGACTGCTTTTAGAGAAAGTGTATTTCGTTTGCTCAGATAGTTTTTATTTTTAAAGAGTCCTGGAGGATACAGAGCCTGAAGGGTGTGTCAACCAGCACTCTTGTCAAATCTCATTTAATTTCAGTTTGTTCTTTCCTGCCTTGATCTTCATGCATTTCCCATCCAAACATTCATTATCCACAATTTCTGATTTGACTTTGTATTTCCCCTTGGAATATAGGGTCTCCATTGAGAATGTTGTTGAGAAATGTAAAGGTAAAGGTAAAGGGACCCCTGACCATTAGGTCCAGTTGTGGCTGACTCTGGGGTTGTGACGCTCATCTCACTTTACTTGCTGAGGGAGCCGGCGTACAGCTTCCGGATCATGTGGCGAGCATGACTAAGCCGCTTCTGGCAAACCAGAGCAGCGCATGCAAACGCCGTTTACCTTCCCGCCAGAGCGGTACCTATTTATCTACTTGCACTTCGATGTGCTTTCAAACTGCTAGGTTGGCAGGAGTAGGGACCGATTAACGGGAGCTCACCCCGTTGCGGGGATTCGAACCACTGACCTTCTGATCAGCAAGTCCTAGGCTCTGTAGTTTAACCCACAGCACCACCTGCATCCCTGTTGAGAAATGTAGTTAGTCCCTAAATGCTTTATTGAAGTCCCACCATCAGAAACTAGAGCCTTTCCCTTATTTAGTCTTTTACCTCCTCCTCTGTCACCCGGCAATTTAAAAGATCCCTGTGTTTGTCTGACAATTTGTCGAGATGTACTTTAGATGGAAAATGATCAATAGATGACTCCGGCAATTTATCAGATGAATACAAAGATGTGCAGAAATGAGCAAATGCCCTCCTAATGGCTTTAGCTCTTGACACAAAGCACTTTTATTATTGTGAAAACATTTAAGAAGACTTTTGGGTTGCCCTTTTAAAAAGAGCAGGGGCAAGCAATCGAGAAGCCTTATTCCCAAATTCATAACCATATTCACAAATTTAATTTCCCAGGTATTTGGTCACCTTTATGAGACATAATAGCTGGATTCAGACATGATTTGCTTTAGTATTTGAATTCTAAATGGTGCCAACAAACACTGGTTTGTTTTGAGCTAACAAACCAGGACTGGAAACCACAGCTTGAAGCTGATTTGCAAACCACAGTTTATGCTAACTGTGGTTTGTTGTTATGTCTGAGTTCACAGATCATTGGCAAACCACAGCTAGGGACATTGCTCCACCTCAAAAGGTTGCTGCACTATGGAGATGTGGGTCAGTTTATGAAGCTGATTGATCAGCAGACAAGCCACTCTAACTAATTCCTGATAGGCTGGCAATCGGCCAGCTATATCTCTGCATATTTGTTTTGTAGGTATAGGCCAGTAAAAAGCCTGCCTGCTGGTCATGAACCTCCTTTGCTGCATAGTACTTTATAAGCATGTCATTAAACTTTTGAGCTTGCATTTCTTTTCAGTTTAGGTTTATGCATACAGTATTCTTTTTCTTATGCAAACCAAAGGCAATAATGTAGCTCCAAAGGGAAACCTTCATTGCCTGGGTTCAGACTTAATACACAAAAATATAGTTTGTGCTACCCGTAGTTAATAACTCCACAGCATAGTTTGTGCTTCTAGATGTAAAAAGGTAAAGGTAAAAGGACCCCTGACCATTAGGTCCAGTCGTGACCGACTCTGGGGTTGCGGAACTCATCTCGCTTTATTGGCTGAGGGAGCCAGCTTCCGGGTCATGTGGCCAGCATGACTAAGCCGCTTCTGGTGAACCAGAGCAGTGCACGGAAACGCCGTTTACCTTCCCGCCGGAGTGGTACCTATTTATCTACTTGCACTTTGACGTGCTTTTGTTTTGTTTTTTTATAATATTTATTGAGATTTTTTTAAAATACCAAATGCAAAATAATAAACAATATAACATGGATCATAACACATTTTTCAGAACTTCTTTGGACTCCCTCACGTCTCCCACTCCCACTTACATCAGTATAAATTTTTTCCAGCAATTTAGCATCTTATTTATATTCTTAAATCTTATTCAGTTAATTTAATCTAATCTCCAAAAATTTTGTGTTTCCCTCAGTCTCACTTATCGTCAAATTCAAATCTGATTCAATGGTAGGCAATTATTTATGATCTAGCATCCTTCTTAGCATTCAACCAAATTACAATACTTTTGTAGATAGATCTTGAATTTCTTCCAATCTTCTTCAACCCTCTCTTCTCCCAGGTCTCGAATTCTGCCAGTCATCTCGGCCAGTTGCATATAGTCCATCAGCTGCATCTGCCACTCTTCCAGTGTGGGTAGATCTTGAGTTTTCCAGCTCTTAGCGATGAGTATCCTTGCTGCCGTTGTTGCATACATAAAAAATGTTCGGTCCTTCTTTAACACCTTCTGGCCGACAATGCCCAGAAGGAAGGCCTCTGGTTTCTTAATGAAGGTATACTTAAATACCTTTTTCAACTCATTATATATCATTTCCCAAAAGGCCTTCACTCTAGGGCAAGTCCACCAGAGGTGAAAGAATGTTCCTTCGTGTTCTTTACATTTCCAACATTTATTATCAGACAAATGGTATATTTTGGCAAGCTTAACTGGGGTCATGTACCATCTATATATCATTTTCATTACATTTTCCTTCAAAGCATTACATGCAGTGAAGTTCAGCCCAGTGGTCCACAACCTTTCCCAGTCCTCAAACATAATATTATGCCCAATATCCTGAGCCCACTTTATCATAACCGATTTAACCATTTCGTCTTGTGTATTCCATTTTAACAGCAAGTTATACATTCTTGAAAGTACCTTAGTCTTAGGCTCTAACAGTTCTGTTTCCAACTTCGATTTCTCCACCTGGAACCCTAACTTTTTGTCATTTTTAAAAACTTCTTTAATCTGAGCGTAGTGTAGCCAGTCTCGCACTTTATCCTTCATTTTCTCCAAACTCTGCAATTTCCAATTATCTCCTTCTTTTTCTAATATTTCCCAATATTTTGGCCATTTGGCCTCCATATTGGGTCTTTTTCGGGCCTTAGCTTCCAGAGGTGAAAGCCACCTCGGAGTTTTGTTTTCCAGTAAGTCTTTGTATTTTGTCCAGACATTAAAAACTGCTTTCCTGACAATATGGTTCTTAAAGACCTTATTGATCTTAACCTTATCATACCATAGAGCATTGTTAAACCCTTCCAAATCCAATACGTCAGTGTCTTCGAGAAGTAGCCAGTCTTTTAGCCAGCAAAAAGCTGCGGCTTCATAGTACAACTTTAAGTCCGGCAGGGCAAAGCCCCCTCTTTCTTTCGCATCAGTTAGTATCTTAAACTTAATTCTGGGCTTTTTGCCCTGCCAGACAAATTTAGATATATCTCTCTGCCACTTCCGGAAGCACTCTGTTTTATCCACAATCTGCAATGTTTGAAACAAAAACAACATCCTTGGCAATACATGGACGTGCTTTTGAACTGCTAGGTGGGCAGGAGCAGGGACCGAGCAACGGGAGCTCATTCCGTTGCGGGGATTTGAACCGCTGACCTTCCGATCAGCAAGCCCTAGGCTCTGTGGTTTAGGCCACAGCACCACCCGCATCCCGCTTCTAGATGTACAGCAGTCAAATTATGCAGTGTTACAGCTTCCAGCAACCCCTCTCCACTGCATAGGCTTCTCCGGTGACAGCAACACTGAACCGAGCAGCTGCTCTCAGCATCAAGCAGCTGCCATTTCTCTCTCCCTCAGCGCAGTACCTAGCATTGAATATTAAAAAGCTGGTTCAAAGCAACCAACCACCTCCTTATATATGTCGCAATTAATTTCCTTTATTAGTTGTGCCAAATACCAGAACACACATAAGTGCCTGGGTTTGCTCATGCTCCCCCACCATGATGAAAAGCTCTCACAATGTAAAACAAGTATACGTATGTTAATACCGCAAATGTCACCAAGTACAACCACAGACTCTGATTTGCTCAGCCATCATTATGAGTTTGAGTCCTGTTGTGCAACTTGCGCCAAGGGTTAGTCTAAGCCTAGCTATCACAATAATTTGAGTGGAGGGGGATCCTCTCTTTGTAGAATACATTTAATTCTGCTTCATAGGGCAGAGGTTTTCAACCTTTTTGAGTCCATGGCTCCCTTTTTGAGTCCATGGGGGATGAAGGGAAAGGAGAATGTTAGCTGCTTTGAGACTCCTTCGGGTAGTGATAAAGCGGGATATCAAATCCAAACTCTTCTTCTGCTTCTTCACCAACTAGTGGTACCTCGGGTTACATACGCTTCAGGTTACAGATGCTTCAGGTTACAGACTCCGCTAACCCAGAAATAGTACCTCGGGTTAAGAACTTTGCTTCAGGATGAGAACAGAAATCGTGCTCCAGCGGTGCGGCAGCAGCAGGAGACCCCATTAGCTAAAGTGGTACCTCAGGCTAAGAACAGTTTCAGGTTAAGAACGGACCTCCAGAACGAATTAAGTTCTTAACCTGAGGTACCACTGTACATTCTTTCTGCTGCACCCCTGTGGGGCTCAGGAACCCAGTTATGTCTCTCCTTGTCTGCAGCCTCTCACCCTTTTTCGAACACCTTCCCTTGTGGAGTGCTCCCTCAGCCTCCTCCTCTCTTCTCCCCTCTCCTTGGGAGTCCTCAGGGCAGCTGCTGCTGTTGTCCCTGATCTCAGAGCTGCCCCCCACCCTGCCCCAGAGATGTGCCTCCCAGAGGCACAATTTGTCTGTAGACCAACTGACAGCAGCTTTCCAGGTTGCAATGATGTTCTGGCTTCTACTTTTTAACCATGACAACATCTTATTTTCCACTTATTTTTGCAGTGCTGAAGAAAGAAAGAAAGAAAGAAAGAAAGAAAGAAAGAAGGCACATCATCCGAATACCATGCGTCTTGCCAGGATAGAGATGTCTTTTCCTAAGTGTTGGTGAAAACTTAGAATATTACTTGGCAGAAATGTTGACTTCTTGTACCATCCTTGTTTCCCTTGGAAAGCCCAAGTGTCTAAGGTTCTTCTGCTTTTTAAAAAAGGGACTTGAAGTTGGGTTTTCCCCCTGAAACATAATATATTCCTTCTATGTATCTTCTGTCTTATTTCTCCTTCTTCTCTACATAAAAAGCAGTTTGCCTCTCTGTTTTGTTTCTTTCAGGTGCCAAACACAACAGCGATTGGGGGCGTTCCAGTTTGACTTGGGTTACATGGGCTTCTACAATAGTAGACGCTAACATATTACATTATCAATTTATGAATCTTAGTATATTTTGGTTTCTTAGAATTCCCAAGCAACACTGGGTACTTTCTGCCAGTAAATAAATAAATAAAAAGATACGAATATTATCTCATGGATACTTAGGCTACAGTATATCTCCACATATAATAGCATATGCATGATATGAAACAATGGAACCACTTTTCTATACTATATAAAGCATTCCACATTGGTCTGAACATTGCACAACAAGATGCCACTTCCAGGAAGAAAACATTGTCTTGTCTTTAATGGATACCAGGCCAGGGCAAGAACTATGTCCTTACATGTCCATCTTAAGCAGTAGGCACTCTAATGAAATTCACAACACTGATGGTTAATAAGAGGTCTTTAAAACGAGAGAATATTGTGGCTTCCATGTATACTGTTGCTGTTTGGCAATATATTTTATTATTAGGATGTTCAAATTCAAGCCAGGTTACATTTCTGTACGAACCTCTGTTGCTGGTTTTAGAAACATGCAGTTTTAATATAGTCTTGGGTTTGAACCAATCTACAGGAGAATCCATTGTTTCTGGATCATAACATTCTCTGGCGATACAAGCTCTTCCCATGTTCCAGAAGAGCCTTAATTTCTTGCAAGCAACTATGACTGCATATTTGGCCTTTGTCCATTTCATAGGAATACACACCAAATTCTCGACTGGCACAGCATTTTGGAAGTCAATTGGACATTTTCTGTCCAGTACAAAACCTGGTCTTGTAATTGCCAAGCAAGCTCACCGTCTTTGAGAGGTGAGCTTTGAGAATTATGAGTGAGAAATGGTGTGTATTTTAATGTACTATATAAAACTGGTTACAGGAGGGTGAAGGATAACTAGCATACCAGCATACCATGAACTGAAAAGGAGCCATGCCCTACTGCCACCTGTGTTTCTTTGTGACTGAGCATTTATTTATTTGGTACATTTACACCCCATATTTCTTGCCAGGCTCTCAGGCAGTGTGCATGTTCTTCCCTTCCCCTTTTCATCATAACAAATATATAAAGCTGAGAATAGTTTGTGACTGGCCCAAGGTCACCCAATGAGCTTCATGGATGAGTAGAACCTGGGAGTAGCTAGTCCTAGTCCAACACTCTAACCCCTGCACAATGCTGGTTGAAAGCTACAGAGAGCTGGTGGGTTCAGAGGTGACACCCTCTGATATTTATAAATGAGCATTCATCCTTAAAGAGTGTAGTGATCTATAAAGTAATTAAGCAGCACTGTCTGTTTACATATCAGGAAATTCATATTCATATTGATACATTCATTCATTCATTTTCACTGCTTAAATTCTGAAATGCTAAGCCACATTCTGAGCAATACATTAACATTCCCATAATGAACTTTTTAGTAATAAAAGGTAAGAAAAAATAGAAATTAAACACAGTCTATCATGAAAACATTTCAGCAATTGTAACACTATTTTAGTGTTTAGTAAACAAGGAAACTAACCAAGAAAAATCAGATCAAATGATGCCAGGTAAAAATTTTACAGAGACTGAAAAGTGGGGATGAGGAACTTGTGGCCACCCAACATCCCTAATCAATTATGTTCCTGTTCAATTATGTTCCCTAATCAACATCCCGTTCAGTTCTCCTGCTCCGGAGGGTAGGACCTGAACCAATGCATTAAAGTTAGAAGAAAGGAGATTTCGACTAAACATCAGGAAGAATGTTCTGATGGTAAGAGCTGTGGAACCTCAAGAGGTGGTTGACTCTCCTTCATTGGAGGCTTTTAAGCAGGGGGTTGAACTAGATTCCTGTACTGCAGGGGGTTGGACTACATGACCCTCAGGGTCCCTTCCAAATTTCCAATTC
Organism: Podarcis cretensis; assembly: GCF_951804945.1. Taxonomy (NCBI): domain Eukaryota; kingdom Metazoa; phylum Chordata; class Lepidosauria; order Squamata; family Lacertidae; genus Podarcis; species Podarcis cretensis. Next base: position 30,466,430 of record NC_137178.1, read on the forward strand.
TGTGATTCCATGATTCTATGAATTAAAGGAGAACATCTGAAACATATTTCCCTGCAGATTTGGAGTGGCCTGCAGATGAACAAGGATGGTCTCCTTTCCCATCGTTTTGTTGGCGTCACTCATCATCAGGAATGGTGAGCAGGCTTTACTCTCACTGCAACATTCTCTGACAAGGTAATATTTTGCTTTTCCATATAGGAATGCATGATAATGACTCTCCAAGGAGGGTAAAATAAAGGAGTAAACTTAAAGATATTCTTGGGGTGGCATTTTGTTCAATGCCTTTGGGGTGTTTTTTTTGGAGGGGCGGAAGATAGGCTAGAGAGAAAGTGGATTTTGGAAACATTGGACAGAATGTTGGAAGTGTGTGTTAGAATGTAAGGAAAATAAAACAGAATGTTGGGAACTGGCTTTCATATATAAACTAGACAATAAGGAAATATTGTTGGGAGGTGGTTTGATGGAAACAGAGAGGTGGTATGTTCAACCTGATCTAGATGGGTTCCATTGCCTCTGAAGGGTCAGGTTCACATCTTGGGGCTGTTTTGGGTGAACCTTTGAGTACCCATGTGGCATGAATCACTGGTCACTAATTCTGGCTGGTATACCACCTGATGCCTTGGGGAAAAACAGATAGCTGGTCCACTTTTCTATAGTCTTGCAATATTCAAAGTAGAATATTGCAGCATATTGCATATGAGGCTATCTCTCAAAAATGTCATTTTGTCCAAAATCCTGCTGCTAGGTCGTTGGCTGTAGGTTAGGGTGAGGCCAGCTAAATGACCACCAAGGAATAAATAGCTACATTATATGCTGGTTGATTTCCAAACAGAATTTGAAGTTCTGGTATGCACTCCCTTGTCATGGTTGGACCATTATCTGGTGAAATTTGGATAGGTAGTGTAAAGGTAGTGGATCCTTTCTAACCCAATCATTCCAACTATCTGAGTGAGATTCCTTTCCCCACTAAGGGAATGTGGGATAGCTAGATCTTGCCCGGGCATGTTTCAGTGTTACTTGAATGTTTATCAATTTGGAATAGACAAAGAATGACTCGGCTGGATCCCCTTTATGGATTTCCCCACTTCCTCATCTAGGAATTGAAGCAAGGAAGGAAGGGGGGAGGGAAGGAAGGAGCCAGGACATCTATCTAACCATCTGTCACGTTTATAAATTGCTTTACAATCCACTACACTCCAGGCAGTGAGCAATAAAGTTAATAGGCACAATAAAAAAACAATAATTGACTATAAATATACAGTGATCAAAATAAGAAAATTCAAGCGTAAGCAATGCCAGTCCAGTCCTCAGTTCTCCAGCTAGAGAGACAGACACCAGCTCTCCAATCCATTTAAACAATGCAAGGCAAATACTCTTTGAAGTATTAGAGTGGGAGTTGGAAAGATGAACTTCCTTGGTAAGGGTATTCCATGCTCATGCAAGAGTTAAAAAGAACTTCTGAACTTTAATTCTGACTCCTTTATGATGCTGTAAACTTGACATTCAGAGTGTACAAATACGGGCTTTTCGCAGAGCCATAGCTACGGGGGTGCTAGCCAGGCGTTCGCCATATCCAACACATGCCCACCCTTTTCCCTTTCTTGAATTATCCGCAGGCCTCATTCACTTCGGGCTGTATCACTTGGGAGATTCAGAAAGACTCTTCTTCCCATGCGTTACCATCTTGAGACTAGTGGTTCATACTCCGTTCAGAGCACAACATGAGCTAGCAATCTATGTTACGGTTAACAGATGTCCCCGTTTCCCGGGGACAGTCCCCGGATTTATTAATCAGTCCCCATACAAAATACATTGAAGTTGAAAAGTGTCTCCAGATTCATTGAAAAAAATCTGGTAACCTTAATCTATGTGCGTTGCCTTTAGCGCGGAGAGTACGATTAGCTAGTTTGAGACCACGGAGCGATTTGCGCTTTTTTTGCACGCACCTGCTTCCTGCTGGTACGGTGGGTCCAGGGAACTGCTGCTGCTGCTTCGCTTTTCGTGTGTGGACAGGAGGGAGGGAGGGAGGTTGCTGGCTTTCCAGGGCAGGAGGGGTTTTTTTTTTGGTGGTGGTGGGGTGCCTGAGTGTCCCTTCGGTGCATTCACCTCTACAACGGCCCCGCCGCCTTGCTGCGCGCCTTTTTGGTTGCAAAGCTTGCAAGTGCGCAGCGACTTGTGCCGCTTTGCAACTGCGCAGGCCGGCGCGGCGGGAAAAGGAGAGCGCTGTTGTGTGGGAGCCGAGCAGCGCTTGGCCCGGGGTGAAGCGGCGGCTGCTGCATTGTGCAAGCGCTCTTTGGGCAGGCTAGAGTTACACGGAGGGATGCGGAGGAGGGAAGGCGCTCCCCCCTTCCCCATCCCGGCCAGTTTCCAACAGCAGCAGGATCGACCACCTCCTTTCCCCGTCACACCGGACGGCAGGCAGAGAACCGGCCCAGCAAAGAGACACGGAGGGGGTGGGAGGCCGGAGGAGGGGCAGAGGGGAGGGAACAAACAAGTAAATAATAAGTCCTGGTCGAGGGGCCGCACATTGGCGAGCCCAGAAGCTGCAACAGCGCCTCGCCTGTCTCCTCGCGTCCCTCTCTCTCCGCGCACTGGGCGGCAGCAGCAAGTTTTCAGCCAGAGGACTCCCCGGCGTGCTGGGCCGGAGAGGCTTGGCTGGCTCCGGGGAAAGGTCTCTCGGAGGCGCCAGGCTCGGCGTTGCGCAGCTCCGGCGGCGAACTTGCGAGAACTTGGGCAGGGAGCCCCGAGGGAAGGCAGGCGGGCGGGCGAGCGAGCGAGCGGGCGCCTTCGCCTCTCCGTCAGCGCCGGCCCTCCCCGCGGAGGTGGCCGTCGGGCGGCCAGGCTGAGCGGGCGAGGGAGAAGCGGCTGCCGGGGCGCGAGGCTGGGGGGACGCGGCCGAGGCGGCCGTCGGCGAGGCGCTCGCGGGAGGGCACCCCGGGGGGAGCCGTCTTCGGCAGCGGCGGGCCCGGCGGGGATGGCTGCGGCGGGCATCACCACCCTCCCCGCGATGCCCGACGACGGCGGCGGCGGAGGCAGTGGCGGCACCTTCGCGCCCGGACACTTTAAGGATCCCAAGCGGCTCTACTGCAAAAACGGCGGCTTCTTCCTGAGGATCAACCCCGACGGCAGAGTGGATGGAGTCCGGGAGAAGAGCGACCCGTACAGTAAGTACCGACCGGCCCGCCGTCTCTGCCCTCAAACCGACGGGACGGGGCCCCGCTGGCCTCATCCTCAGACCCAAACCAGAGTGAGGCGCCTCCATGTTTTAAAACTCCCCGAGGGTCACTTAATTTAAAGAACATTGGCTGTGGTTTCACGCAGGTGATATCTCCTAAGGTTCTCTTTGGGTTTTATGAAGTTTCGAAAAACAAACAAAAACACCACAATAACTGTGACAAATATTTTTAAAATGCAGTAAAGCAAGGATGGGGGACCTGTGGCAGGCTAGATTTTGGACTTCTAGTTTCCCTCAGCCCCAGCCAGCATGGCCAGTGGTCAGTGGTGTTGGAAGTCAAGTCTCGACAACACCTGGAGGGTCACAGGTTCCTCACCTCTGGTTTAAAAGGAAGGCCATCTCTGGGCAAAAGGCAGATGAGCAGATAAAACAAATCTCTAGGTGAAGTCCCATTAAATTCAATGCATCTGGCTCCCAGCTGTGTTTAGGAATGCAGGGAGAAAGGCCTGTGGGAACTGTAGCTGGTGGGTAGTGTTTTTTTTCCAAAAATTTAAGCCAGTTGTCAGAATAAGATCTATCACTGCTTGCAGCTTTCTACACACACACAACCAACATGCTATGGTTCCCACAGCCAAATACATGATCCCCATCCATAGGAGCTTCCCTGCTCTTACCTAGCACTAACATTGCTTAACATCATCCATCGCCCACTTTCCCCTGGTTTCCCTCTAATTGCTGGAAATAATTGCTATGTCCACTGCTTTCAGAAACTTACGTCCCACAGAGATGGACTTCCCTGTTGTCTTCACCTTCAGCTGTTGACACCACCTGAGATCCTTCCTACATAACCAGTCCTAGTTTTGAACTAATTTTGTTCTCCATGTTGTGTCATTTCACCTCATCTTTTCACTTGCCCCTGCTTCTATATTTTTTATTTTGGCATTGTGTTATGCACACTCCTGTAGCATCTGTGTATCTTTTCCCTTTGCCTTTCATGCCATGCACAAAGTCACACTGACTGTAGCTCGGCCCCTTACCTGTCTTCTGAGTGTCTGCAACCCATAATGGGCACCAGTCCTAGGATTCCCAACAATCCCAGACATGCTCCTCAAAGCATAGAATCTCTTTCATCCCAAGGCTTGTATAACTTGCCGCTCCCGCCCTGGCTCCTGATACTTTATTCCATTCCATAAGCATTATTGCAAAGAGACTTGTTGGTCATGGGCCCAATTGTTGCTTTGAGAATGAGAGGGTTTTGTGTTAAGCTTATTCAGAAATAAAGGAAACTGGTAAAAAGAGGTGACAAACTCATGAAACTGGGGGAAAGAAGGCTCTACCTAAAAAGAACAGAAAAGAAGAAAGCTAATTTTTGAATTCTAATGTTTTTGGAATATTAAAATGCTTCCTCCTTTGATTCGTTGGGTGAATTGTAAAATATTTTTTGTTATAACATTGTTCCATGCAGATATAATGTTTTATTTATTAGGTGCACTTGAATTTCAGGGTTATGAATGCCAATTATGAATTGGCATTCATAGTGACAATAAGATTAGTTGAGCAACATCATATGTCCTGTAATGCACTGACAGCAAAATCTGCTTTTAACACAGAATCCTGTAATTTTAGAACTCCCAGTTGTATTGGAATACAGTGATTTTTAATGTTATGGGGATTCCGTCTGCCTCGGTGTTCTCATATTTGCAAATGACTTAATGGTACATTTAACACAGAGTTATTTTGGGATCAATCTAGGTAACACAAGAAGACTTGTGGCATGTAAAATGTGGCATCAATTCTCTTGCTAGTCTGCTTACATTTTATTAGGAATTAGTGTAACTCCTTTTAATGGATTCTTTAGACTTTCTGAATGTGTCAGGTAATGTTGGTAAACTTGCTCCTGTGTTCTTTGCATCCATCTGTCTCAAAAGATAATGGCATGCACCTTTGGGGGTGACAAGCCCCCCCCCCATGTTGGTCTCACTGATGTGGTCCAAAAGAAAGCAGAGCAATACGTTTGGCACCAGCTTGGCTGCAGGAGCTGCCAGGAGGCGGCATACAGGGCGCCATCCAACCATCTTAGGGACTCCACTCCTGATTTGTGTAGGGCTTACTCCATACCCTCTTCTTCTCCCAAAGACATCCCGCAAGGCAGTGGAGGTTTAGATCAGAATCACTTCTCTCTACAGCTTGTACAGAAGCCACCTTCTTGACCATTGGACCTGCTGTTGGGCTTGTCTGCTTGTTCCACCGGAGCCTGTCTTTGTATGTAGGGGAAGTCCCTAACTCAGCAAGGGTTTGAGTCCCACTGGCTCCCCTCATCTAGTTTAGCCAGCTAGTCAAAGCCGTTTCCCAGAGTGTGGCTGCCATTGCATGTTGAGAGCTTCTAGGAGCCACAGATGATCTGAGTAGAGTGTGGGGACCAGAGGTGGACAAACAATTACAGAAGGAGCATGACGTGTCCCCCACTAGAGGTACTACTCCTTTCCTAACACTGCATACACTCTGGTGCAGCTCACAAACAATGGCTGTCTCATCCTGCACCTCTCCCTTCTTGCTGCCACCTGGTTATTTGTCATCTTGAATAAGGGGTTCAGGATTCTTAGTTGCCTTAAGGGGGTCTATTTGAGTGTAGTGAGACAGTCAGCTGTATTCCAAGTCTCTCAGTCGGTAGAGCATGAGGCAATTATTCTCAGGGTTGTGAGTTCAAGCTCTTTTTGCTGTTGTGCAAATAAGATTCCTGCACTGCACAGAGTTAGACTAGATGACCCTCATGGTCCCTTCCACATTTATGATTCTATTCTAACTTCAGCCTGTCACCTGTCCTGACCTCCCAAGCACTTTAAATCAGAAGCAGAGTAATGTTGGTGGTGGGGGAAATAAACAGCCTTTGAGTGTGTCCAGAAACCAGTATAGCCCAGAAATTTGATTGAAGTTTATTTAGGACCATGGAAGAAACAGTGGGTAGACACAATCATAAGGAAAGTCTAAATCTAAGGCAGAGTATTGATCTATTTAATTTTATATTAAGTAGATTAGTACAGTACCGTGTACTCTAAAATTCATAGCCTCTGGAGGTGGTTCCAGGATTAGGAACAAAGGAATGTTGGCAAGGGCTCTTGACTCAGCTAGGCTCTGATTGACAGGGGCCTCTGAGCAGCCAGTCACAGGAGTTGCTTGTGGCCAGGACTGGGGGCATAACTCCTGGGGGTGGGGCCTAGAGGAGGAAGCGATCAGAGGGTTAATGGGGAAGAGATGGGGATACTGTCAGAATATTAGGCAGCAGTCTTTCCTTAGCTTGTGCATTGATACTTGGTGATAAGTACTTGGTGTCGTCAGCTCCTAGGGAATGGAAGGTGGGTGAACAGTTATTACCATCGCTGTGGCCACAAACGGCTAATGTGGATTTGGAGGTATTGGTAGTCAGGTGGGTGAATACTGTATTTCTTGTATTGCATGTGCAAATACTCCTGGGTGTTGCTCTTCTACTACCAATATCAGTTTTGTTCATATAAGTATAGTTGTAGGCTGCTTCTGTGACAAAAGGTTAAGGTTGGAAAGATCTGTGTATCTTTGTGAGTCATATATGAATTTGCTAACTTCAGGCTGGGATTCCAAGGAGATCTGGGTGTTAAGTCCTTCAGACATTACACTTGCTGCAGTTTAATTCCCATGAACAGAAAATGTGGTTCTGGAAAGTTCTGTTTCTTCTATCAGAAACAAGTCTGGACAAAGATTCAGCTGATTTAAGCTGAATCTATATTCAGCCATACAAAGAAACATTAAAAGTATTAAAATACAGAGCAGTGCTAAAACATTCATGCTGATTAAATGCCCTCATATGTCTTAACTTCATTTCCTCACTACATTTCCCCCTACACTGGTTACATAAAATGGATTACAGAACAAAGCATCATACTCTACTTACACTGCTCATGTTTATGATAAAGGATAATATTTGTATTTTTGAGCGTGTGGAATATATCATTTATTCATAATCTTTTCACCCCGTTGCAAGGCCTGTAAATATTTATTTGTAATCTTAGATGCATTTAAGCTGTATATCGGAAACAAGTGATCTCTGGGAGATAAGTACTCATTAGTGGATTAGTTCTTAGAAGAGATGTGCTTACAGTAACTTGCATCACTCCAAGTTAGTATGTGCTGAAGGTTAAAAGCATAGATTGACCTAATCGTTCATTCCTTTGTGAGCAAGAGTTTTTCTCAGCATGTTGATATATTACTTTGTCCTCAAAGCTGTTCTTTTTGACCAAAAATTGGAAGCACAGGGTTCTGTGGTACTTGCACATACGATACAAGAAACAAACACAAAAATATTCTAGCCCATTTCCCTCTCCTGCCCGCCCTTCCACAGTTACCCCTTTCAAGTTTTTTCTGCTTTGTATGTGGCCATCATCTAACATGTTCTGAAAGATTGAGGGATCTCTTGTAAGGAGCATCACTGAAACTTGGTAAAATGTATGCAGAGTGGCATGAGGCTTAATAATGTATTTTTCCATTGCAAGTCTGCTTGAGTTATCTACACTAAGGTAACAGTATTCTGTGTTAAATATATTTTTATCTGTTTCCTATCAGATTCCTGTGTGCTGGGCTATCAGTATAGGTTGCCCTGAGGCAATACTTGCATTGGACAAAGTTTATATCATTTGTGTTTACTAAAGAACTGAGAATTATCAGAAAATTCTCTGGGTGGTTATCAGAAAATATGACTCGGCTAGATTTCACCCCCAGCAAGGAATAGAAGGAAAGGTGTCCATGTCTGAAAAGAACAATAAAGTACAGCCTGAGGGAAACTAGTGTTCATTTCCAGTGACCAGTTTATTGAGCATTCATTTTGATTTGTTTGCACAAAATTTATAGGGAGGTTAGACGGCAATGGCTATTTGTCAGGCATTCATTCTGATTTGTTTGCAGGAAGGTTTAACAATGTTGCATGTCAAACAAATGTTATCTCCCCCCCCCCTCATGCTTTCCAGTGGTTTCACCTTTACTTTATTTATTTTTTTGGCAAAAAAATCCAATTTTGTGAGGACGCAAGTTTATTGCTTAAGAACTCAAAATCAGTTTTAATTGCACAACCTGACTTTGCTGGTAGGTGACTGCATCCCCCGTAAAAATAATGACAACTTAGAAGTGTTCTAAAGCAGGTGAGGGCAGCTGATGGGTCTCAAACCCTTAGTGAGCTCGGGACTTCCCCTGCATGTGAAGACAGCCGATTGAGTGGATGAGATCAATAGTGGGTCCAGCGGTCAAGAAGGCTGTCTCAAGACGGACAGATACCAACAGCTTGTATGTCACTTAAATGAAATGGTTTGTATTAATATCAAATTTAAATGTATTTGAGAGTGCTTTTAAAAAACCCAAAACAAAACTAATAATGCGGAACGGTCAATGAACCTTGATTTGAGGCTGACAGCAAACATTGTGGTTTTTCATATATGACAGATTACTTGCACTCAGTAACAATAGTTCATATTTGAAATTCAGCTGTCCTGCATGGGCCTTTTTTCTGGACTTGGACTTGTGTGCCCCATTTATTTATTTATGCCATTTACGGTATTTACCACTTTTCATTTAAAATTGAAACATAGTTCAGAAATGAAAATTACAATGCAAAAAAATTAATAGAAGGTAATACATTAACATCATAGATGCTTCACGTGCACAAACATGGCTTGATTCCTGTGCTCAGCAACTGGAAACATTTACATGATGTTTGTTTATGGATTAGGGTCCCATGCAGTGTTGAACATATGGTTGGTGCTGTCCGGTTTGACAGTGCTGATTACCTGCTCAGGAAAGGATGTCTTTTTTCTTAAGGAAAAGTCAGGTAACCAAAAGTTAGGTAATTCTGCTTCATACTCACATTTCTCTCAGAGGCCTTTTTTCTGGCGAAAAGCCTGCTACTCTAACCAGGTTGGTTCGTTGACTTCATTATCAAGCTATTTGGTTGCACCTAAACTGGGGTCATGATTTCTTCCGGTTCCACTTCCTTCTGATTTTATCCCTTCCTTACAATACTTTTTTTTTCTGCTGAGGGCCCATGGCTAAAGGTTAACGATCACTCACATTTTCTACGCTGTAATAGTACTCTTCCTCAGTATTCTGTACTCTGCTTTCTCAAGTTAATGTTGTATGGTTATCTACGTCAGGGCTAGTCAATGTGCTGCCCTCCTGATGTTGCTGGACTACAGCTCCCATCATCCCTAGTCGCTGCCTGTGTCATCTGGGGATGATGGGAGCTGTAGTCTAACAATATCTCAAGGGAACCACGCTGGCCACTTTTAGGCTTCCATAATGTCTCTTCCACCTTTGGCTTTCTAATGCTTAACATTTGCAGCCAGAACCTTACCAGGTGATGAATTAAAAAAACCCTCCTTTTCTCTCTCACCCTGCACCCTCAACTTCCTATTCTTTCTCTCACTAAAAACCGTCCTGTTTTCTCACCATTTTTAGTGCTGAAGCATGTTCTGTTGGAATAATTTCCTTTCCTTTTGCTAATTTTCGTTCCGTCTTCTGTCCTCTCTCATTTTAAATTGACTTTTTCATGGTCCACCTTGCCTTCTTTCATTTATTCCCACCCCGTTTTTGTAAAAAGAAGCAGCAGCTAGAAGTTACTCTTTTTCTCCAGCTATCATCTCCTTTCTACCTCAATTTTTTTCTCCAGTTCTTATATTAACCCTTTTTACAATTCTTGTCATTTTTTCCCCATTCCTTGTAAGATTCCCAGGAAAATGTCATCCTTAGTTGCTTGCTTGATGTTACACAGCAGATGCCTCTTTCTCTCTCTTTTTAAAGGAAAGCAATTGTGGGAGGCTGCCAGTTTGACTGGAAGAATGAATAGTGAGGCAGAAAGACTGCTTAACCTGTTCTTCTCTGATCATTTTTTCCACTAAGGCTCCCTGCTCTCCTGCTATCCCTTGGAAGCAAAAAGGTGATTGTGTACCAAACAAAAGTGCAGTTATTCATGGGATCCTAGATTTGGTTCCTGGTTGAAGTTTAGTGCTGCTGCTGCTGCTGCAAGGACAAAAAAAAAAAAAAAAGAACAAATCAAGGCATCCTGCTCTTCATCTGCTAAGGGAATCTTAAGCATTGTTATGCCTTCTATAAAGCCTACCTTGTTTTAGTGGACTTTGATCTGAATAACCAAACGAAATCAGAACTCACTTTTGGTTAGTAAGCATGCAATCACAGAATGAAGAACAACAACACTTTTTTAAAGGAATAACAGTTCTGTTTGGCTCAATGCAATCTCATGACTGCTTGATGACAAAAATAATAGATCATCTTGTTTATCTCACTCATGGATTTGTGGGTGTCATCTTCAGCTATGTTTTCATTAAGGTGCTGCACTGTGTCCATGTAAAGTATGGCATCAGTTCTGAGTTTCTCAACTAGCTATTTATTACATTTAGATAATGTATGCCCCACATTTCTTGCTTCGAAAGAGAAAGTGGCTTCATCCTTACAATGAAGTGCAGTGGTCAAGTCATCTCTGTCTCTGATCGTAGAGAAGGATAACCTTCAAATTATGTGGCTTCTGGGACATCCTAGAGACCATTGAATCACTTCCTAAGTTCTTTTACACCAGATTCAGTGTCTTAGTACAGTGGTACCTCTGGTTGCGAACGGGATCCATTCTGGAGGCCCGTTTGCAACATGAAAAGCTCACAACCTGAAGCGCCATATCTGTGCAGGTGCCTGGCGCGATTTGGTGCTTGTGTGCATGTGCAAAGTGTGATTTGGCGCTTGTGCGCATGCATTAGCGGAGAAACCTGGAAGTAACCCTTTCAGGTACTTCCGGGTCACCGCGGGACACAACCTGAAAAAACGTAACATGAAGCAAACATAACATGATGTATGACTGTAAATCATTTTAAAAGTGTCCTCCTTTTTTGCTTTTAGGCAACCTAAGCTTTCGTCAGTCAAAGATACCTACATCAGCTTTATTTAACCTGCATTCTATTTTCTGTATCAGTTTTGTGTAAATGTTCTAGTCACACCTAAGTTGCTTTACTGTTTTTCCAGAGCCTTAGGCCTAACTAAACAATATTGGGCTGTATCCAGCGTTTGCTGTCTGCTAATGCAAGGTCTCTTCTGCTAGCAGATGAATGAGTTTTAGTGTAGTACAACAGGGGAATCTAACACAGTAGTTGCATTAGCAGAAACTCGTGCAGCACCTTGCACAGTCTATTGCACAACAAAGTTAGCAGTAACCTGCTCCTGCGCTCTCTTTTGCAATAACATTCCACTGGTTCAAAGCTAGTGGAGCAAGTATGCCGCTGAGTATGCTGGATACAACCCGATGTAAGCAAAGCCCACAAATTAGAATTGGGGCACTACTGAATCCTTATGAAGATGAGTGGGGCAGTGGGAGTGATTTAGAGCACATTAGACGTCTGGGGGAAAGGGGTACTAAGTCTTCCCCCACCCGCAAATCACCCCTCTCTGTTTTCTCTCATTGGACTGCTGGGGTTATCTGTGTCCCTCCTTCATTGGAAATTAAGCAGCCTGGTGTGGGTGTGAGAGTTTGATCCTTGATCATAAAAACTGTGCAGTGAGAAAGGGTTATAAGCCCCTCTCCATTGCTTCTATGAGCAAATTTGCAGTCTCTTGCATCTGCAGTACAGGGGTTTTCTTTTTAAGAACGTTAAGAGATTTGTGATTTATCTCATGGGCAACACATAGATTGGCTTTTTAGTCTCTCAGATTATATAACAGAATCATAGTCTTATCCTTTCCCTTGAAACATGTTAGGAGGCTGTGGCTGGTTGAGAATGTGATACAGTGGTGCCTCGCAAGACGAAAAGAATCCGTTCCGCGAGTCTCTTCATCTTGCGGTTTTTTCGTCTTGTGAAGCAACCCTATTAGTGGCTTAGCGGATTAGCGCTATTAGCGGCAAAGCGGCTAAGCTGCTATTAGCGGTTTAGTGGCTTAGAAAAGGGGGGGGGGAGCGAAAAAAATCGCAAGACTCGCAAGACGTTTTCGTCTTGCGAAGCAAGCCCATAGGGAAATTTGTCTTGCGAAGAGCCTCAAAAAACGGAAAACCCTTTCGTCTAGCGGGTTTTTCGTCTTGCGAGGCATTCATCTTGCGGGGCACCACTGTAGCTGGTTGCTGGAGTTGGTTGCTGGAAGCATGCTGATGCTCCAACTTTTCTGGTGACTTCTTGCTGCTTTGTTGTATTTATTTTTTTAAAAGGTAAAGGACCCCTGACTGTTAAGTCCAGTCACGAATGACTCTGAGGTTGCGGCACTCATCCCGATTTACTGGTCGAGGGAACCGACATTTGTCCGCAGACAGTTTTTCCGGGTCATGTGGTCAGCATGACTAAGCCGCTTCTGGCGAAACCAGAGCCATTTACCTTCCTGCTGGAGCGGTACCTATTTATCTACTTGCACTTTGACGTGCTTTCAAACTGCTAGGTTGGCAGGAGCTGGGACTGAGCAACAGGAGCTCACCCTGTTGTGGGGATTCAAACCGCCGACCTTCCGATCAGCAAGCCCAAACGGCTCAGTGGTTTAGACCACAGCACCACCCGCATCCCTGTATTGATTTAGGAACCTGTAAATGGCTTTGGAGACTCTCCCTGCCCCTCTCACTGCAGTCTCTTAACTTTTAGCCAATGGCAAGCTGTTGATAGTGCCCTATTTGTGTTACGTTTGAACAGGGAAATAGATGCTGACAGGCTAAACGACTTATGCTGCTTATAAGTTAGGGTTCTTCCTAAGTTTTCTGAGATCAGAAAGCTATATTTTGTTCGTCCGAAATCTATATCACTTACTTAGTTCTGGTTCCTGTGTGTCCATTTTTTAGGCCTCGTGACAGGTTACAACTTTGCAACTGTAAATTTGTAAACTATATTTTTAAGAACATGAGAGGAGCCTGCTGGAGGCCAGTGGCACATCTAGTCAAGCATCCTCTTCTCATGGCGACCATCTTTTTTATGCGTGTGTGCTTAACATGTAAGGCTGAATCGCATATCTATATGTCATCATTAAATCTTCTCCTATAATTTCCCTGTTCTTCTGATTGTTCCGAGAGCTTGTAAAATTCTCTATCGAAGGAATGGAACAGCAAAGCAACTTCTGCAGGTATAGATGGCCTTTGTGCTACTTTTCCCCATCATTTTTAAAGGTCTGATTTTGACTTGTTCTGGGAGCATTTCAAGTAGTGAACCCAATTGCCACACCTTAGATTCACCATTACCCTTCTGGTAAGCATCATGTTACCAGGATGTTTATATTTTAAATATATATATTTTTTAATTCTGCTAAAATTTGCTTTTTTTCTCTTTAAACATGATTAAAGTAGTCATACAATGGTAGTTCTTAAACAAACAACCAAAATAGCATTAGCACAAATGAAGCAATTGGTATTTTTTTAAAAACCCAACATGTTGAAATGATGTGATTTGACTCCTAGTCTCTTACTTATCCACAGGACCGTCTTTACCTGGGGGTGCAAGGGGTGTGGGGCACCTGGGCACTAAATTCTGGGGGCACGCCAGGCGCCCGCCGCTGAAGCTGCATAAGCTCTTAACTATCTACCTGTTATGAAATAATAAATAATTTTGATCAAGCTGACATTCAAAGCCGGCTGCTGCTGCCGCCTCCACCCTGGCCGCTTTCTCCTCCCCAGAGTCCCGCCCTGCATGGAGAGGTGTTGCTCTCTTGCCCCCTGTCAGTGTGGCTGCTGTGTCCTTCCTCCTCCTGGGGAGCTTTTAAAAGCACCTGGATGTGAAGCTGTGCCCCTTTGCGGAGCTCGGATCCCTGGTTCTTGAGGGGCGACAGCAGCAAGACTCAGAAGAGCAGGATGCCACTGCCATGGCCTCGCCTGCAACGGCGGAGAAGTATATCTTGGGTGTAGACGTGGGCAGCACTAAATTTGGGGGCGCTGGGCGGATCTTTGCACCCTGGTGGGGCATATGCTAAAGACGGCCCTGCTTATCAATGTGGCTGTATTACAGCCACCAGTATGAACAGAACATAAAAGGTAAAGGGACCCCTGATCATTAGGTCCAGTCGTGGCCGACTCTGGGGTTGTGACGCTCATCTCGCTTTATTGGCCGAGGGAGCCGGCTTACAGCTTCCGGGTCATGTGGCCAGCATGACTAAGTCACTTCTGGCGAACCAGAGCAGCGCACGGAAACACCGTTTACCTTCCTGCTGAAGCGGTGCCTATTTATCTTCTTGCACTTTGACATGCTTTCGAACTGCTAGGTTGGCAGGAGCAGGGACCGAGGAACCAGAGCTCACCCCGTCGCAGGGATTCGAACTGCCGACCTTCTGATCGGCAAGTCCTAGGCTCTGTGGTTTAACCCACAGCGCCACCCGTGTCCCTTATTAACAGAACATAGCAGGATGCATATGTAAAAAAATGCTGTCGCTGCTGAAGTGTAGAAAGTCATCTGCTGTCACTTATAGCGGGAGAGCAACGACTGGGTTGCCTTAAAAGCTCCATCTGGAAGCACTACATAGACTATGGTTGGCGAGCACTTTTGCCTCTTTGTGTATGTTTATATTGTGTGAAGTGTCTTTTCCAGTATAATCCTATGCATGTCTATTTGGAGGTGAGTCCCATTGAGTTTGGTTCCAACTTTCACGTCTTTTAGCATCCTTCCCTGAGTATATTAGTTCTTGGAGGTACGTTTAGCTGCTTTCTAGTACCAAGCAAAGAAGACTCCCAATTAATTGTTCCTGGGCTCTTTAGTTGAATGTGCAGGAGCAAGATTTAACTTCTATGCATTTGGCCCAGTTACTTAACCGCAGTGTATGTCACGCAGGGGCCTCATGAAAGGGTTTTCCTTAGAGGGCCTCGGCAAATATGTTGGAGATGGGCCTCGAACTCTTGGCTTGGAACTGCCTTTTCCGTAGCAGAGATGGTAGTAATGGTAGTCATTGATCCAGGGACGTGCAGCCTGGGTTTTTTCAGTGAGTACACAAACTCCCTTCTTGTAAACTGAAGTGTTTTGCTGATTATTTTGTCAGTTGATGTAAATTAGTTGCACGCTAGAGAGATGGTAAAAGTTCAGATGGTGTGTATGATTTTTCTTCACCTTCTTTGCTCTCCTTGTAAGATTCAAACGCTTTTTATTTGCTTTCTCACATTATCTGGATTTTGATTTGTTGTGTATAATAATCTCTTATTTGATAATCTCATTTGATAATCAAATATTTGGGAGGCAAGATTATCACAGAAGTTACTAAAAAAAAGACGAGGGATGGGGAGGCAGGGAGACAGCTAGGCTTGACAATATTAAGTGCTGATCATGGGATTAAAACTGTCTTTAAAAGGACTAAGCTTTTGTAACGGCTTATATAAAAATATTTTAACTGTGTGGGGTTTGGGTGGGAGAATGAACAACTAGCTGTACAGGGATTGTGTTTATATTGGACTCCACTTTATATTGCTGTGATTCTGATGTTCTGATACGGCCTCGGGGGCAGTTTCCCATTTGTGAGGTGCAGCTGTATCCCTTACTATTAGCATTCAAAAAGAATCTAAAAACATTCCTGTTTACCATTTGGTGGCTGAAAGATATGGTTATTGGCAACCAAGAAATTATTTTATAGAAGTTTAAAATATCCTTTTTTATTTTTAATTATATTTTTGAAACTATTTTGTATGCCTTCTTTGGCGGGAAGGGCAGGATATACATTGGAATAAATAAATAACCGTGCTTATCAAAATGAAAAATCCATCACAGAGACATAGCTGTGGCTTAGGATGCTGGTAGTGGTGTGAATCTTGCTGTGTAATCTTATGCGTGTCTACTCAGAAGTAAGTCTCATTGAATTCATGTGCCACAATATGCATTGGGTTTTGAAGCACAGAGCTAGCAAAACTGAATGAAAAGGGAAGGATTCCTAGGTAGGCATATATGAGTGCCATTAAAAACAATGTATAAGTTGTTCGTGTTTTTGACAATTCATTAATTCCTCGCCTCTGGACGTAGGAGTTGTATGGAAACTCATTCTCAGTATAAATGTCACAGGCATTTTGGTTCTCAGCCCAGAGACAGTGTTTTCAGTGCCACCACCTTAAACATTATTCATAAACCAGGTGCTTTGGAAACAAAATATGTACTGATTGCTTTTACCAGATTTACAAAGCAATCCTATGCATGTTTGTTTTCATGTGCCATTGTGTTTGATAAGGCTTACTTCCAGGAAAAAGTATGCATCCAATCCCATATGTTATACCCATTTACCTGGGAGTAAGCTCCATTAAACTCAGTGAGACTTACTTCTGAGTAGATAGGTGTAGAATTGTGCTATAAGGCCAAAGTCCTCCACACACTTACTAAAGAGTAAGCCTCTTTCTATAAAATGGAATTCATTTATAACTGAACATTCATTGGATTGTGCTGTTAGAACCATTACAGAAATAACCAGTATACAATTCAGAGTGTGTTTTTATACATAGAAAAGTTATTAAAAGCACTACAAAACCACCATTAAAATGACTAGCTTCTCCACAAATTTCTTAACAACTACATAGGCCTGTTGGCAATATATATATATACATACAGTATCTATATCTTTAAATGTGATATAAAATGTGAAAAGCAAAGATCACTTCCGAATCTCCGATGAAAATATGTTCCACAGCATGAAATGAAGCACCCGATTGTGGTTGAGGCCGGTCAGCCCTCTGAAACACAGGGGACAACTAACTCGTTGCCTCTGTAACACGGCCTCTATAACACGAGGGACAACTTGTTGCAGCTAAGTTGTAAATACTTTTAAAAGAAATAGCTACACTAAAGCATAAATGCATTTGTTACATGCATTATGTCATTTGTACTAGCCAGAAGAAGTGTTTCCCACTATTATGTAATGCATAAAAATTAAAGCTGGCATTGAGCAGAAAAAAACCACAACTGAACAGCTCCCATTCTTCATTCAGAAGCTTGTTCTATATTAAGCAACACTGGTCCTTTGCAGGATATGCCAGCTAATCCCAAATTATCTGTTAGCATTCCCCTGAAATGAGGCCTTTCACAGAAATTCTGTTGTATAATGCAAGTACAAAGTCTGTTGCACCTGTATCCTTGTACATCTTTTTTGTATATAGAAAAACATGGGCAATAGAAGGGTTTTATAACTTGGAAAGCTGATGCAAAATCAAATAACTTTGGGTTTCCTTTAATTTAAGAGCGACAGCATTCATCTTTCAAGTAAAGATGTACTGAAGTAAATACATGGTATAGTCACACTCCTTCTGAGTGATTCCTTCATAGTTTGAATGTAAAACATGCATCCAAGCACCTATTGCTGTTCAGTCACCAGGTGACCAGTAGCCCAATATGCCCATCTTTAAGGGCATTGGGGCACTTACTGTGAGAGGCCTTTTCTGCAATTCACCCAGAAGAAGCTGCTGATTTGGACATTGGTCCATCTAGTGCAGTCTTTGTCTACACCAACTGGGATTGACCCTGGGACCATCTGCTTGCAAAGCAAGTGCTCTACCGCTACAGCTCATCCACCTCAACCATCTAATTCTCTATTTCCACAGAATATTTATGATGTCCCCCTTTCTCCCCTTCCACTTCTTATGTCCCTGCCACATCTGCTTCAAAGTCGTTCTAATCTTTGGCTCATTAATATAACATACAGGCTTCCTCAACCTTGGCCCTCCAGATGTTTTGAGACTACAGTTCCCATCAACCCTTACCACTGGTCCTGCTAGCTAGGGATCATGGGAGTTGTAGGCCAAAAACAGCTGGAGGGCCAAGGTTGAGGAAGCCTGGTCTAATATATGCTAGAGCCCTAGCTCAACAAAACACTTAGCTCCAATGGTGACTTAGTTTAACCTTCATTTGTTAGACAAACCATGTGCCATCTTATAGACTAGCAAGCAAGCAAGCAAGCTGTGGCTTGTTTCTCCAAAGGTTGGCTTGTTTTTCAGTGGCTTTTGCCTTGTGCTCTTGTCCCAAGGAATGGGGTGGTCAAACAAAGAATGATTAAGCAAGGTTGTTGGGTTCAAACAGAACACCAAGTTCTAGTTACACTTAGTATCGGCCATGGTTCGTAAACCAACAAGAAATTCATGGCTTCATTGTTTGGTGGGAGGAAACCAACTATGGTTAGTAAGCTAGGCTGGGTTTGCACATTCAAACTAATAATAGTTTGTGATCTTTGCATAAAGGGTGGTATATAAATTTAATAAATATTAACAAATTAAGTTGAACAAAGCATGCCTTAGTTTTATGTGTGAACAGTCCTCTTGTTATACTCTCACCTAATAATTAGTAGCTTTCGTTGACAGTCAATTTATTCTCATTATAATACATTATAATGCTGGCCTATACTTCCATTTGGCATTCAGACTGTATGTTAAAAATACTATTTTTTTGAATACAGAATGAAATAACATCTTGCTCTACAAAAGTGAGACTCTGGGAAGTGGGTATGAAAGTATGGTTTTATTCTCCGATGGACATTTTTAGATTGGCCAGGACAAACTTAAAAGCACTCCACTTTAAACCATGTTGAAAGCTATCTCATACTTTTGGGCATTCAATATATCCATTTGGATAATACATCTAGTCAGTATATGAGCAGAAGGGATTTGTGCCATAAGACTGAGAATTTTAAAGAAGGCAGAAAGGAAGAAAATATAGGCCAAATATAATATTTCCCCCAGTTAAGTGTAAAAATATTGCTCCTGACTCTTCGGAATAAAGTTGGTCATCACACTTCTGTAGAATGTTGTTTGCAGAATACAGGGCATCGTTTTAACTTCTTAGCAAAGGTAGAGGTTAGAGTTTCACCTTTTTCTCTCCACTGTTTAAATAGCTTGCTTTTTAAATTGGTCATGTATTTGTTTTTCCTCTGAAAAATTTGGCAACTACATGGTACTGTTTATGCTGGCAGTAAACAAATAGCTATAATTCTTTCACATTGTCAAAAGTAATGGTTTTTTGAGTTAAACAGTTAATACAAACTTGAGTTTCAAAATATTATCTTATGTATTGAATGGGTTTCGGTTTCCAAACTCAAGACCTGCTTTTCGGTTCTATGTCTTAATACCATCTCTGCAAGTAACTTCATCTGAGGATGCAGTGGAATTTTAATTTGCAAGTCTTATGTTTCTTAATATTGAGGTTTGGTTGTCTCTCAATAGTGCTGTTGTTTAGCTGAAGAGGATGCAACACACCTTACCAAAGTCATCTCCCATTAGCCAAGTTACAGTGTTATTTAATACACACAAAGTTTATCATATATGATTAGCCCATTTAAGTTAGTATCATCTTAATTGTCCATGAAGGTACTGATATTGTCTCTTCACATCTTTGTTGGCAAGTTGTTTTTTAAGAGCATTACGAATCTCTTGAGGGGTAGATGAGCACCATTTCCTCCCTACCCTCGCAGCCGAAGGATGTACAGCAGCAGAATATTTTGGGGTAAGATCAGGGGAGGCCAATATGTTCTGCTTCCTCCTGAAACCCCCCTAGGTCCAGGCAGATGCTAGGACTGATACACGTACACTCCTCCCCTTTAAATAGATATAAGGCAGTGTCAGGACTTATCCAGAAGAAAATTTTCCCATTCCCTCCTCCATCACAATTTTATTGATTGGGCACAGGTTTTCAGATTGGTATTAAAGATGCATCTATGCCTTCATTACATCCTTACTTTATATAAGGTATAAAGTGCAATTAATTCCCAAACCAGTATCCATGGGGCAAACAGATGGGTATAACAAAAAACAGATGGTTTTGTTTGCTAAGCGGGGGAAAAACAGCCTGGGGAGGCCGCAGTGCTGAACAGAAAATGGTGCTTGTCCATTGACTATTGCCCAAATCAAAATTCCCACTGCAGTGGGAAAAGTTGCAGGTACACTTACCTAACTATAGTTTACTCCTTGGTAAAGTGCACTGCATCTTCGGTTTTGTCAGTAGCAAAGATTGCATTTCAAATTTCTGGAGTGCATTCAGTTTAAGAAGCATCAACAAATATTTCATGTCCAGTAAATTTTGGTAGAGTTCTTAAGATCAAATCCTTTATAATGGTCTGGAAGCAGTTTATATGAATCACTTTTAAGAGCCTGTTTATGACTAAACAAGCTTTGGTAGTACATGGAAAAAATTGGAAAATGGGCTATAAAGATATTTCAGAGTAGTGTTTCAGTTTTATTTTAAGTGATATACAATCGTAAGATGGTTTCTTTTCTTGCTTCCGTTAAGTGTCCTTAGCAATTTAAACATTGGTGCAATGAAGTAGATTAGTTCTGAGTTTTCTTTTCCTGGATAAATGATTAGGATCTTCTCTATCAAGTATTGGCAGGTTTTGAAAAGCATACAGGAAAAAATACATTAAACTAATTTCAGAGGAAAATGCAGAGAGACAGGAGTCATTTATCTAATGCTTTTTGTTTGCTTTATGATATATTTATTTCATAAAATTCTCAAACAGCTTGACTGCAGAAAACAAAAAGATAAAGCAATAAAATTATCACTTAGAAGGATTAACAATAAGAATTTAAGACATTTGAAAAGTTGAAATAACAGCAGTAGACTGAAAGCAGAACAGAACTGACATCAACTTTCTTAAACAATTGAATAGGCTTGTCTAAACAAAAATGTTTTCATAGAATCATAGAATCATAGAATTGTAGAGTTGAAGGGACCACCAAGGGTCATCTAGTCCATCCCCCTGCAAGGCAGGAATCTTTCGCCCAGCATGGGGCTCAAACCCACAACGCTGAGATTAAGAGTCTCATGCTCTACCAACTGAGCCATCCCTCAATTTTTTAGCAGGCATTGAAAAATGTACAGTGAAAGCTGCTGAAAGCTGCTGGTCTAGTATCAATAGGCAAGGAGTGTAGGTGACGCCACACTAAAATATCAAACTCTGACTGAAATCACCTACAGGCAATTCCCCACTCCTGCGTGTTCGAGCTTCACATGGCCGCGCACAAGCATGCCGTTTTTGGCGCCGAAGGCGATGGAGCGGGGGCAGGGCAAGAATGGGGTGGGGCAGAACAGGGGGATGCCCATTTGCGTGCAACCTGGTGCAGCAGCCGGGAACAGAACCCCCACATAAGTAGTGATTCTCCTTTACTTATTGTAGACAGATTGCATCCTAGTGCCATTTTGAACCGTTTTGGAGGTAAAATGTAAATGCCCTGCATATTTGTGTTAGGTCAACACTTGGTACAAATTAGTATGAATCGTGTTACAGTTACTAAGTTTGCAGTTTTGAAGTTCCAAATGTGGAGGAATCTTTTAATGTTTGATGCATTACGGTATTTTAATATTGTGTTGGAAGCCGCCCAGAGTGCCTAGGGAAGCCCAGCCAGATGGACGGGGTATAAATAAATTGTTGTTGTTGTTGTTGTTGTTGTTGTTGTTGTTGTTGTTGTTGTTGTATTTATTTATTTATTTATTTATTTATTTATTTGTTTGTTTGTTTATTTATTATCATCTCTGAATTCTATAGTGCAATAGGTTGGGTCACATGGTTGGGGTTATTCAAAGCCGTTGCAGCTGCCCTTCAGAGTGACCCATGGATGACAGCTCACACTTTGTGGGAATTATTTGAACATTGATATTGTCTTTCTTCCTATCCAGTCAAATTGCTGCTTCAGGCAGAAGAGAGAGGAGTCGTGTCAATCAAAGGTGTGTGTGCAAACCGTTTCCTTTCTATGAATGAAGATGGCCGGTTGTTAGCACTGGTAAGCAAATGCTATCGTTTCTTTCTCCCTCTCGTATTAGGGTGGAGCTAGATGTCATGGAATGCCTTTAATGCTTTTTAAAGGTTCTCAGAATTTGGTGCAGTTACAGGAGAACACAGCTCCACCTGTAGGCATTAATTAATACCTTTCTTGGACTTCCACTGTGGTACAGTGGAACCTTGACTTTCAAACGTAATCCATTCCGGAAGACCATTTGGCTTCTGAAACGTTTGAAAACTGAGGATCAATGGGCTGCAAAGTAAATGGGGGAAAAAATGAAAAACATGCCTCGGAAGCCATTCGACTTTTGAGGAATGTTCAGAAACTGGAGCACTTACTTCCGGGTTTTCAGCGTTCGGGAGCCGAAACGTTCGAGAACAGAGGCGTTTGAGTTCCAAAGTTTGACTGTACTTCCATTTTGGTGCTATCTTTGATGGCCGGGGTAAAGCAATATTTTCTTTAAGTATATTTGAGCATTTACATCACCATGAGTGTGGGTTAGTAATGGAAGTCAGTAAATAAAAATATGGGCTGAGGGAAAAGAAGACGTAGAATTGCAGCGAAAATTGGGTTTAATTTTAGGGTGGAATAGAAAAAGAGGATGAATTTATATTTAATTGGGCAAGAAAGGTTGCTGAATAATGGTACTAAATTAAGGATGCAAAAAGGGAAAGGTATGGGGAAGTCCGGGAAAAGAGGGTTATGGAAATAAGGTTAAGAAAATATGAGTTTTTTGTTTGTTTGTTTTTATGTTGTTTTTTGCTTTTGTTAAAAAATTGGAAATCAATAAAAATCTTTATAAAAAAAAAAAAGTAAATAAAAATATGGTAGTAAATACACTGGCGGAATCCAGAGATAATTGTGCTTAAGTCTAATCAAAATCAGTAATGTGCATTTTCCAGGATCTTTTGTATTAGAAATTTTTCAGTTTGCATCAAAAAAATTCTGGTGCCCTTGAGGATAATCTGATTTAGCATGCTTATTTTCCTTGTTTTGAGTAAACAAAGTTAAAAACTTTGAAACTGCAAAGCTTGCCTAATAATGTATTTCCATCCCTTCATTATTATTAATTAATTTATTGACACTTTCTGTGGAAAAAATAAAGCCCTGGAAAAATTTTCCACCCCACATCCCTGATTGAAATGGGCAAATTGTAGTTTGTGCCCAATTAATTTCAATGGGACTGACAGCACAACAGTATATGTGTCCACTCGGAAGTATTTTCCATTACCTTTGCATGTAATACTAATCCAGGATATGCACAAGGGGTGTGCATTTGCAGACAGCCCTATTCATAAAACAAACCAGGATTCAATGCTTACCATAGTTTCCTGTTACATGCAAACCAGAAAGTACTGTTAAAGGCTTCAAAACAAGCCAGGATATTAAGCCAGTTTAAACCATGGCTTCGTATCCTGGTCTGTTTTGAAGCTTCAGGTTTGCATATTATGGAGTTCTGAATCCTGACTTGTTTAGTTGCTTGTGTGAAGAGACTAGAGGAGGGCTTCCTATAGGAGCACACAGTGCGCATCTGTGAACCATCCTAAGATTTACGGATGAAGGGCAGTAAACAAAATTTAATTAAATAAATAAATATCCTGTCTTACTGAACTAGGATTTTTGGTTTAGCATTCCATGTAAATGCAGCCACTGATTTCAGTGGAATTTACACTTAAGGAAGTGTGTTTAAGTCTGCAGACTCACTTACCTTATCTCTATTAAGGGTGGACAGTTAATGTGTATAAAAAATAAATATTTTCTATTCCTTATTACGTATGGCAGTGTTGACCTTTGATCAGGAAATTAGACAGCTAGTTTACAAAAAGCTGTTTGGTTAAATCTTTTTGTAAACTAGCTCTCTAATTTGGAAGTAATATTTGGAAGTTTTCATTTATGTGGGTGTGGAAGCGTGTTATCTATGGGAGCTTCAAAAATAAAATAAAACAGTGTTCTGATTGTATATGTGTATTATCCTTTTGCTAAATGGGTGTGAACGCTGATCAAGTCTTAAATACTTCTGATTAGACTATTTCGTGACAGTAGCAGACTATGAATAATGTTTTCTTCCTTCATTTTCAGAAATACGTAACAGATGAATGCTTCTTTTTTGAACGCTTGGAATCTAATAACTACAATACATATCGATCTCGTAAACATAGTGATTGGTATGTTGCACTGAAACGAACTGGGCAGTACAAACTCGGACCAAAAACTGGACGAGGACAGAAAGCTATCCTTTTCCTTCCGATGTCTGCCAAGAGTTGATTTTTAGTGGCAGAGTCTATAAAATATACTACAGCAGTGGTAAACTTCTGCTTTGCCACAAGACAGAAAAATGTGACCAAATATTTGCCAGGACTTGCAGATTGATTGTAGAACTGTGTATGTTTTAAGCCTTCTAACTGTTTTAATTCCTGGAACCATATATGTATGTGAATGTGTCGTGCTGGAACACCAATGCACCAGCTTGTTTCCAACTTGATGGTTTGGGGGTAGAGTTAAAAATATATATTATTTGGGCCATTCAAGATGAAAGGGGATTAAAAATGTGCATAGCTAGAGAAACATTAGCATTTCAAGGTAGAAAAGGGAATTTAATTTGGAACAGAATATATGTATATTTTAGTACAAGGGATTTTTTTTTCTAAGCCAAAAAACAACAACACTAAATGTATTTGCTAACCTGTCATGTTTCTATAATTCTCTGGCAGCTCTCTGTGGTACAGCTTATAGAAAAGGCCTGTATACACAGATGGAAATTCTCTCATGGTTAAATCAATTTTATCAAACCCTTCCCTATACCCATAAAGAAGCAATCTAGCAATACTGCTGGTGATTGGAGTAGTGTCTGATGTCTTGGCAAGCTCAGCTAGGTCCATCCACTCACACCTCAGGCACTCCTGTTGGCATAAACTGATTTTGAAAGAGGAAGGCTGCATTCGGCAGATGATGTACATATCTGACTTGCCAAAGGCTCCCGGGTGTCTGTGTTGCTGCCGTATGCTTAGGAGGGACTTGAATTCTGACTTAATGCCAGTCTCCTCGAAGACTTCTCGAACTGCTGTGTTCCCTAAGGAGGAGGAAAAGAAAGAGTTCCTTTTTTAAAAGCATTAACTGTAATTCTCTCCTCCATCTTCTCTCTCGCTTTGCCGTTAGATTTTCAGTTGTGGTAAACATGCCTTCAACAGCACCACCCCTCCCTCTGTTAGACTGAGTGAAAAATATATCCACCCCAAAAAAAACCCTCTCCACAAAATACTTTGGTTGTAGATATTATAAAAGCACTATTGCAGGTGTTTTAATTTGAAATGCAATGTATATGAAACCACCTTATACCAAACAAAACAATTGCTGTCAAAAGTTTTCTGTGCTGTTAAAAAACAGAGCTACTGCATTTATGATTAATCCTAGGTACGACCTGAATTATAAAACTGTAGAGTTGGAAGGGACCACTAGGAACATCCTAGTCCAGCCCCCCAAAATGCAGGAATAGTTTGCCCAACGTGAGGCTCAAACCCACAACCCTGAGATTTAAGAGTCCCATGCTCTACTGACTGAGCTATCTCAGAGCTTCAAAACACAACCTTGGCCTTGAATACAGGCAACATTAATAAATTTCTTCATTTCTGCTATGTAGAACTTACATTTTGGAAATGAGTTTGTGGCTCTAAAAATAATTTTAAAAAGCCCAGTCCAGCAAATGCATAATTAGGAATTATGAAATTAGGTATATGTCTTATGTGTAATTATTAATCACTCTGTGATTTTAATCATGGGTGGTATACAGTATCAATGTCCATAAGTAAACTAAAATAAATGGGTTGTTACAGTGGCACTTAGAATTATAAGCACATGTGGAAGACAGAGCCACTCCTTCCAAGTAGTAAGTAGCCTCTTATTGCAAGAGTTCATTGTGGATTTAAGAGTGATCTAGCAATGGCATTACTGACACTACAATCGTACCTTGGGACTCGAACATTTTGGCTCCCGAATGCTGCAAACCTGGGAGTGAGTGTTCTGGTTTGCAAATGTTCTTTGGAACCTGAATGTCTGACGCGACTTCAGCAGCTCCCGATTGAGTGCAGACAGCTCCTGCAGCTAATTGGAAGCTGCGCCTTGGTTTTCTAACATTTTCAGAAGTCAAAAGGACTTCCTGAATGGATTCCATTTGACAACCAAGGTATAAGATAATTTATGGCCCTAGAGTTATGTCTCCCATTCAGATGTTCAAGTGGGCTCCTCATTTGTTCTGAGTTTGTTCCCTGTTCTGAGTTTCTTTCATTTGAGGCCAAGGAAGTCGGCAGATATTAAAATGTAAGATTCTAAATTAATTCCCCTAGCCTGCCTTACAGGGGCTGCTTAATTCCCTCTAAAAGATTGGTGATCATGACACTCTTCCCTTCCTACATATGCTGTTTCCCCTCTCTTTCAAATCTGGAGATATCTAAGGTTAGCATTAATTCTGCACAAACGTTTTTCCTAGCTGTATTTAGCATGAAACCATTTTAGAAGCTTGGTTCTGCTGGGTTTGCAAACCATGGTTTGGCCTACAGGTTTAGAAGCAGGTTTGCAAACCATGGTTTGGCTTACAAAAATATCAGGGCAGCCACATTTATTTTAAAATAACGACATTATAACGTTCACATCATTGTAACAAAATTTGCAACAGTCTGCCTTGAACATCATCCGATACAAAGGCACCACAAACCTTGAGAAACAACATAGTAAATTTTAAATAGGAGTTGCTCCTGCGCACAATCCATGCCATATAGCAAAATGTGAGTTGCACAGTACATGCTGATTGTTGATGCGTTAGCAAAATGTTGGCTGACTGCTTTGCTGTGCTACCAAATTGCTATTCTCTCTTTAGTATGTTGATTCATACCATTGTTTTCCACCTTGCAGACAAAGTATATTTTGTGAGATTAACATATCTATTCAGAAATAGGTCCTGTTGAGTTCAGTGGGACTTATTCCCAGGTAAGGGTGTAGCCTAGGTTGGTAGGCTACAAAGTGTGCTCACTTAACCAAAAATCAGTTTCACTGAAATCAAGATATGCTTCCAGTGTAACTAAATACTAAGTTGTCATGACTAGATTAGTAAATTAAGACAGTTTTCACTGAGTTATTCTTTTAGATATAAAATCATGCCATGCCTTGTGTATATAAATTAAGAAAAATTACTTACTAGGAATAAGGATGCAAACAATTTTGATGTGCTATAGGATTCGTCATTTTACCTACTTACAGCCAGAAGTTTCCATTTGCCATCAACAGGTTTCAAAGAAATTGCAGGCATGGCGACTTGGGAGGTGAGGAAGGACCAACCTTATGTAATTACTGAAATAGCCAAGTACTTACCAATATCTTCGCCAGGTTCAGACAATCCTCCTGGAAATTTCCATGCATTTCTTGTCTTAACAGGGGAATAAAAACAACCATATGGTTAATCTGTTTCCTTCGACAAGACACCAGAAATAAATTGCTGCCTCTCTTGACTGGTCCTTTCTTTTGTTTTTGCAAATGTGATCACCAAAATACAATTAGGTGTCTACGTGTTTTGCAATATAATAGACATATAGTAGATGTCTATTATATTGCAAGAAAACATACACTGATTTGTCTGATGACTGTTAGATGGTTTATACTTGCAACATTGCTGCTCATTAACAGTTTTTAAAAGCTGCTATAGGTAATTATATTCTATAGCCACAATCCAATGCCGAGTTAGGCAAGTTTAAGCCTATGGCCTTAAGTGTACCTAACTCTCTGTTGGACTGGAGCCTATGTAATCTAATATTTAATCATGTATACTCTACTTCAATGTTTGCAAACATCAGTACATTTTCTAAACAGTGATTGATTGTAGTACTGTTCTATACTGCACTGGCTATGAATTTTACTTTTGTGTCTGTAATAACCAATGTGCATCACATCATTTTTGGTTATGAAGCTGAAAAATAAAGCTGAAGTTCTTGTGTGCCAGCTGATGAATCATGTGCTTGTGTAATGTTTAAAAACCAAAATGGATAAAGGTTTTTTACCAGCGTGGTGTGATACCTACTGCTAATGACATTTGTTTCAAAGAAGGACAGGTATATTGAATGCATTGCTTTGATTTACATATTTCTGATTATCTTTCCCATTTTTGTTAGATCAGCTTCAGATTAATGTGTGGTTATGGGGGGGGGGGCTGAGTGTTTCCTAAAGCAGTAGTATCCTTCCAACTCACTTGGTCGGTGCACAATAAGAGAAGGAAAACTTTCTGTAGTCATAAAAAAATAGTCCACTAGCACCATTTTTTCCCCCATTTTTGTTTCATTTTTGTATAATACCTAAAAGGTGTTTCAACCTTGGATGCAAAAATGAAAATGTACATACCAGAACAAACTTAGTCTATAACAGTGATGGCCAAACTTGTCCCTCCAGCTGTTTTGGGACTACAACTCCCATCATCCCTAGCTAACAGGGCCAGTGGTCAAGGATGATGGTAATCTACCTGAATCTAGAATTTCTGTAGTCAATTAGTTGGATCCAGTGTTTGTTGCACACAGCCCACACTGAAACCAACCATTGTTTAGTTGTGAATGACATGTCCAATTGATTTCAATGGGATCTAAGTGCAGCTAATTTCCAATGTTTTGCATGCTCTCTCCCTGTCATGGTGAAGGCTCCTGCCACGAAGCATGAGCAAGGGTTGTGGGGAGAGGAGCATGCTTAGTTATTTCACTGACACTGTGCATGGGGAGAGGTTTCTGCACCACCCTGCCCCTGCTCATTTTGCTCTATTGCAGCAGTACCGCGACTGACAGGGATTCTCTAGGCAAGCAGTGGGAACCTCCAGTTTGCAGGCCAAGCACAGGCTTTCAGACCTCTCTATCTGGCTCTCAGGACTCTCTCCAGACCATGAAGACCCATCAGCTCTGCTGTGCATTCACTTGACTGGATGTATCCTTGAACCATCATCATGCCTCTTGCCCAGATAAGAGACAGGAGTCTGGCTTTTGCATGGGTAGAATGTAGCCTATTGCATAAAAATAGGAGTTGCATCCCTTTCTTTTGCCTCTGCCCCCAACTACATGTGACCCCTGGAAGGTCCTGAAGGACACCGGTCCTGAAAGACCTACATTGGCTCCCAGTACATTTCCGAGCACAATTCAAAGTGTTGGTGCTAAGCTTTAAAGCCCTAAACGGCCTCGGCCCAGTATACTTGAAGGAGCGTCTCTACCGCCATCATTCAACTGAGGTCCAGCTCCGAGGGCCTTCTGGTGGTTCCCTCACCGCGAGAAGTAAGGTTACAGGGAACGACGCAGAGGGCCTTCTCGGTAGTGGCACCAGCCCTGTGGAACGCCCTCCCAGCAAATGTCGAAGAAATGAACAACTATCTGACATTTAGAAGACATCTGAAGGCAGCTCTGTGTAGGGAAGTTTTTAATGTTTGATCCTTTATCATGTTTTTAATATTCTGTTGGGAGCAGCCTAGAGTGGCTGGGGAAACCCAGGCAGATGGGTAGGGTAATAATAATAATGTTGCCCAAGGGGGGGGATTAACCCTGGCATTCAAAAGGGGTCCCCACATCAGCTCTAGGCAATGCATCTTGGTCACTTTTGCTGCTACTTCCCTGCCCCCATGGGATAAGCAAGTTTGTGTGTGAGAGAGAGTGACCTTCTGGTTTCCATAATGCAACAGGGGCCATACTACAGAAAATTGCCAGTCCCATCAGAAGAAAAGAAGAAGAGGAGTTTGGATTTGATATCCTGCTTTATCACTACCCGCAGGAGTCTCAAAGCGGCTAACATTCTCCTTTTCCTTCCTCCCACACAACAAACACTCTGTGAGGTGAGTGAGGCTGAGAGGCTTCAGAGAAGTGTGACTAGCCCAAGGTCACCCAGCAGCTGCATGTGGAGGAGCGGAGACGCGAACCCAGTTCACCAGATTACGAGTCCACCGCTCTTAACCACTACACCACACTGGCTGAGATGAGGGTATGAAAGCAGAGTGCAGAGACACTCCCACCCCTGCTTCACAGCATATTAATGGGTTCTTCACTAATTTACATACAAAACCAATTGGTGGGTAACCTATTTTGTTTCATGGGCCTTTAGACTTTGCTTTTCATGGCTGGAAACTGTTTTGCATTTTAATGCTCTTCAGCCCTGACGTCACATATGCAGCTCTTAACACAGTGCAGGTCACCGTTACACAAATACATAGACTTTGAACTTTCAATACATTTGGCCACACCACTGGAATCTAAAGTGCTGTGAAGTTCCTAAGCACACTGTTTCTGAATCTAAAAGTAGCTACTGGCAAATTTCAAGCAATTTTTTTTTTTTAAGGCAGAAAGCCAAATCCTTAACAAGTACAATATGGTTCTTCATAAACTCGCTCTCCCTTGCTTAAAAGTGTGTTTTAAAACGTATTTTTGGAGGAATTGTTATTTCTTGAATCTATTAATATTATATTCTCCATCGCCCATCAGATATCCAGAAAAGAGGGTTATTTTTTCCAAATTGGGATGTGTGAATTTTCCTGTGCTGCAAACTGTATAACTGTAGCCAGTTAACAGCTTACAATTTGTGTGCCAAACTTAAGCATTAACCTGGCAATTTGTCAAAACGCAGGCAGTTTTACATTACTTGCTACATTGGAGGATTTGTCCTTGAACTTTTGAATTACAAATGAAACATATAATGCCTGCCTTTCCATTAATTAAATGTGCTGTATAGCTAGTGTGAGTTGAAAACTAATCGTACAGCTAAGACAAAGAAAAAGCAATTATTCAACCAGAATATCAGAAGGTAACTGAAAATAAGCAAGACCTTATAGAAAACAATAGAAATAAATGCTTCCTGGTATATATAATTTGGTTGCTGGCTGAGAATTTTTAACTATCCCAGCATTTTTTTAGTATAGGTAATAAATAGTTTTAAGATACGGTATAAAGTTCTTAAGAGTTTTATATTTCAATTTATTATTTCTATGCCATTCTTAACGTATCTTTCATCAGTTATACTTTCCACTGAATTTAAGATACATAAATTCTCAAACTGGATCCTCAAACTGTTAAGGTTTAATTCACCAAGTTATTGATTCATATCTACCTTAGATTTGTAGTGAGTGGAGGCAATTATCGTGTGATGGA
This sequence comes from Podarcis cretensis, assembly GCF_951804945.1. NCBI lineage: Eukaryota > Metazoa > Chordata > Lepidosauria > Squamata > Lacertidae > Podarcis > Podarcis cretensis. The sequence goes on from NC_137178.1 coordinate 30,497,451, forward strand.
TATTCAGTGGCTGCCTTCCAGTTCCACATTACAGAAACCACCACGACCACAACTAACACTTGTGCTTTGGCAGGTTCAGCTATGAGGCCAAGCAGCGAAGTGTATATGTGCAGTTTAAATAATCTGGCAAGCCCTATGAATAGTGGTCCATTCTTGTTATCAGCTCAGATGTGTAATTTATTGCTCTGCTGGGGCTATAAATGCATCATGATGTCGCAGACAAAACACGCCTCTGTTTGGAAAAGAACCCACAGTGGTCACAGTATAACATGGGGATAAGTGGGTTTAAACCCCATGATTGACAATCCCAAAGGGCCAGGGTGCCTAACACTGCTGAATCATGGCTGGTGCTGGTACCGGGTTTGATGAAGCCTTAGACAAGACACCCTCGCTTGGGTAGGGCCCCCTCCAAGCTTACTGGGAAGTGGGAATGGGTGGCAGCGCTGAAAGCATCATGCTCTTGCACTTCCTTGGTCCTGCGCTATAAAGAGAAGTATGGGGTGAGGCATCCACAGCCACTATTATCTACCCAATGCCCAACACTCCTTTGCTCCACCTCCGATGTGTGTGTTGGGGGCGACAATCAGAAACTTTTGGGGTAAGAGAAGCAGTGGTAAATGTAGCTGTCTGGCCCAGAACCTTTATTTATACTGCCAGGCCATACAAGCATGTGATGGGCCCTTCTGGGGCCCTAGTATTTGCCCCACCTGATCATGGCTATTGGCTTTACCTGGTTTCAACTACAACTATCCCGGTTGCATAGCAGAAAATCCTCTTGGCTATGGTGCTGGCAGTTGTGATTGCAATGTCATTCCAATCCTTTTCCTCTCAGGCCCCATTTTCCTAGCAAAGGGGTGGTTCAGCCACTACTATCCACCATCTGGTGCCTTCTCTGCATGACTAATGTGAGTACGTCATCAAACGACCTCATGATGGGTGGGTATCTCTTGATGCTTGAGCGTGGGTTACAATGACCACGTTACACAGGCTTCAGCCCCAGGATAACCCAACACAGTAATATTGTAGGGGCCATAAGACTGATAGGACATCAGTATACCTGAAGGAGTGTCTCCACCTCCATCGTTCAGTCCAGACACTGAGGTCCAGCACTGAGGGCCTTCTGGCGGTTCCCTCACTGTAAGAAGTGAGGTTACAGGGAACCAGGCAGAGGGCCTTCTCGGTCGTGGTGCCCGACTTGTGGAACGCCCTCCCATCAGATGTCAAAGAAATAAACAACTATCTTATGTTTAGAAGACATCTGAAGGCAGCCCTGTGTAGGAAAGTTTTTAATGACTGATGTTTTATAATTTTTTTACGTGTTGTAAGCTGCCCAGAATGGCTGGGGAAACCCAGCCAGGTGGGTGGGGTATAAATAATAAATTATTATTATTATTATTATTATTATTATTTAAATCTCATTCAAGTCCATAGGTCTAAATTAGATTCAACACATGTATGCCAATGCAATTGACTCATGCATTGTAGCTTTAAGTCATGTACAATTCAACATGGGTTACTGCTTATGGAGTGAATTGTACAGACTAGAGTTACTCTGCCAGTTTTGGCTGCCTTGCTGTCTCTGCTAAAACTTTTAATAAATTCTCTTCAAGCAAATTACAGCAGACGCCCAGTAGCTTATTTTTAAAACCTCAAATGTAGCTTGCTTTTTTTCCCAAAATACCAAGAGAAATTAGGCTGCTCCTCGCAGCTTAATGGTTTAAATTTTTCTTCAGTTTCCATCCTAGATTCTACCAAACCCATCTACTCCCTGTAATTCTGTCTGTAACATCCTGTAATGGCTATGAAACATTTAAAGGCACAAACAATATATGTTCAACTTGATCCAATGCATTATTACTCAGAAGTGTTCCACTGTGGTGGGACACTGGGGAGTGAGAATGCATAACACTTCACTTTTAATGTACACTTGCTGATTGTCTGTTAATTTAACAAATGGCTGAATTTCAACCCACCAAATAAAGAGTGTGTGAAGGCTCCACAAACTGAAAAAACAAAACCCACTCAAGCCTTAAGTTCAAACAAAAGATTATGAAGATAACATCAATGACTTAAAAGGAAAAGCAAAAGCAAAATGCCAGCATCAAAATCCAGTAAAACTCACAGTGAGCTTTTGTACAGATTGTTTAGGAACTTCCAGAACTGAATTACCCTTTCTAAATATAGTTAGCTGATGAAAAAGTATTACTTCAGACCATTGCTATCCCAACTAATCATTGGCAAAAACAATGATCACAGAGATGATCTACACTCAAAAGTATTGGCCTTTGTCATTTTGTCACTACAGATGGAAGCGAATAAAGTTAACTTTTAACCATTACATGATATAAAAGACAAACAGGCTTGTTAATACAATTCACTACATTCAAGTCAAAGGGCTGGATCTTGATATAGGCCAGAGGAAGAAATTCTGGTGGTGGCACTGTTCTGCGAAATGCTGTGGAAGACTTAGTGCAGGCATTGAGCAAGGACACATCTTGAGATGGTGTGCAAGGTCTTATGCACAAGACCGTGCAATGCACGGATCTTGTGCCAAAACCTTCCAGCACCAAATTATTTCTTCAAGATGATGTGAAAGACTTACTTTATTCCTGTCCTGTACGACCAATACTTTCCCAGTGTGGACATCTAATACAGCACCTGTTGGAGAAAGAATATTTTCTGTATCCTTTGATTCTTAATGAAGAACCAATGATCGAATGTTATATTCAAAGCACTGGATGTTCTTTAAGGGGAGAGGGGGAAATTAAGGATGATTCTTTAGAGAAAAGATACCACTGGAAATGCCATCTCTCATGACGAGACCAATATAGCGATCACTTCCCCAAATCTGAAACAAGTGGCTCAGATGTTTCTTAGTTATGAGGCTGATGATCCACAACCCTGTCAAAATGTGCCTGTGTGTGCCTGATCTTTCCACTCTGCATCAGTTTTGCCCTGTCTCTCTGCCCACCTTACCCAAAATTTAAAGCCTCTTAATGGACAGGCAATGGCTTCTGAATGCATGTTTAGCCACTGACTTCTGTGGGCTGCCTGCATGTTATGTTTTAATCCTACATTTTTGGAGGACAATGAGATTACATTTATGAAGGCATATAGACTCCAAAGCAAAAGTATTTCCATATGCACGCTTAATAAACTAATCACACTTTTATGTGTGGGAGGAATGGTTTATAAATGAAACAGCAACCCTGATGTAACATTCTGAAAGGACATTCCTTAGGAAATTGGTCATAAGTCTTCTAGCCTATGCCATACAATGATATGACTTTGTCCTTCTGGTACATGGTTGGCAGTGTTCTGGTTGGTGTGGAATCTTATTTAGGATGCAAAGCAAAAGCTCACATCAATTTGGAAGTTACCTGCTAAGAATGCGCTTGGCTTTTGTGTTACAAAAGGAGTCTCAGATTTCTATGACACTAAGTGTGAATGAGCAATCTGGCCAGCGAATTCTGTACCGGCAGAAATTTCTGAACTGTCTTCATAGGCAGCCCTACATATAACACGTTGCAGTAATTTAACCTAGAGGTTACCAGAGCATATTGAAAGCATAATACTATTTTTAACAATATAGTGAAGTGTATGACTCAGCGGACATTTTACTTTGGTTTCAATCATAATGTCCTTTTTACTTTTGTGTTGTAAAAAAGTTTGTATGAAAAATAATAACCGTACAGTACAGTACGTTATTATTAAAACCTTCCTGTGCATTGAGTTACTGCGGAAATAGGCAGGAAGTAGCATTTGTTTGAAATGTAAGTGCTTTAGGGCAAAGCTAACTACCATTATATTTCAAAAATCACTGAAGACAACAGGGTTTCTTTAAGAAACTGAGATTGGCATGCATACCCTGACAGTGCTTTCAGCATTATATTTTCACCTGACAGAGGCATGCTCTTACAGTTGTCTGGAGACAGAAATAGCCTGCAGAAGTGAGGTACAGGTACAAAAAATGGTTCTAGGTAAGGAGAGGTAGGGTGAGGGGAGGCCAGATAACAGGCACACAGCACAGGCAGTCAGTGACTATGCCATGTGCCAGTACCTTGTCCAACCTGGGAAATTGTTCTTGTCCTTTCAGCTACCTCTTAGGTCTGTGGCGGCTGCTGCTGTTGAATGCCAGGTTGGCTTTGAATAAGACCTCCCTCAGCCATGATCTGATTGTGGATAAGGAGGCTGATCTGGTCTGTATCACTGAGACCCGGGTGGGTGAGCCATGTTTTACAGTGGTGCCTCGCAAGACGAAATTAATCCGTTCCGTGAGGCTCTTTGTATAGCGGTTTTTTCGTCTTGCGAAGCAAGCCCATTGACAGCTTAGCGGATTAGCGCTATTAGCGGTTTAGCGGCTTTTAGCGATCAGCTGTTAAGCGGCTTATCAACGGATCAGCTGATAAGCGGCTTAGCGGCTTAGGAAAAGGGGGAAAAAAGGGGAAAAAACCCGCAGGGACTCACAAGACATTTCGTCTTGCGAAGCAAGCCCATAGGGAAATTCGTTTTGCGAAGCGCCTCCAAAACGGAAAACCCTTTCGTCTTGCGGGTTTTCCGTCTTGCGAGGCGTTCGTCTTGCGGGGCACCACTGTAATTACTGTACAGTTGTACCTTGGTTTTTCGAACAGCTTAGTTCTCGAATGTTTTGGCTCCCGAACGTCGCCAACCCGAACAGTCCCGAACAGTGACTGTTCTGGTTTTTTAAACTATTATTGGAAGCCGAATGTCCGATGGGCTTCTGATTGGCTGTAGGAGCTTCCTGCAGCCAGTCAGAATCCGTAATATGGTTTTTGAACGTTTTGAAAGTCGAACGGACTTCCGGAACGGATTCCGTTCGACTTCCAAGGTACGACTGTATTGTTTTTCCCATAAGCTCGAAAACATGCTCAAACATGCCCTTAAAAAGAAATCAAAAAGTATTTTTTGTCTTTGCTGCCCTCTACCGATTTAGCTATGCTACAATCCTAAACCAACTTTTGTGGTCTGGAAAATTTTGTGAATTGAGGCGGGATCCACAACTCTGGTTATTATTTGCCACTGTTAGCACCAACACCGACAACAATACACAATGTTTCTCTCTCTCTCTGAAGCTCACCTGCAACTCCTACTTGATGAGTAGCATAATGGGGTAACCTGCTGTGTCCTTCTGCTAGCCAAAGGGTGAGTGTGGCAGAGTCCGATTCTGCATGGTGGAAGGCAAAGCCTTGCTCTGCAGCCACAGCTATAAATCTGCTTTGTAGAATAGGAACATGCAGCCAGACTGCTACGTAGCCTTCTGTTTTCCATTGCCTGATAGAATCTGGGAGGAGAGAAGAACAGCAGAATATACTGATGTCTATGCTGGCCAGGTGGGGCTCGCTAGCTCTTGGAGGCTTGCAACAAGTGAGGGTCACTTGCCTCATCAAGCCCTCTATATATACAATGTCCATATACTGTATAAGGGGTAGCTATGGTTGCTTCAGTGATAAAAGAAATATGTGCACAAGCTAAAATGAATTATCCTTTTGAATGATCCCCTGTATCTGAAAGCTAAAGGCTGGCATTAATCACACTAGCTGTATTTGTACAGAGATACAAAGAAACAGGCAATTTGGCTGCAAGATACAGTGGCTTTTCTGCTTCCTTTGTTGTGCAAGAAAACTAAATATGGATTCAATTAATTCCATTCGGACTGGGCAGGAAGCCAGGATATGAAGCTAGGATTCGGATGAAACAAGGCATGGTTGGATTCTAAATCCTATATCGGCAAATCCAGGTTGCATCATCGTTATATTTGACAGGACAGTGTTGCGCAACCAACAAGCTGATCGCCCACCACGAAAAAAGCAGAATAAATGAGCGAGCTTTGGTCTGCCAGGCAGCTGCTCGAGCGCCGACCCTGCAAAGACGCGCCAGTCTCCCCAGAGGCTCAGCAAAAGGCACTTGCCCTGCAGGCACCTCCGGAAGGTTTCTGGCTCCAGGCTCTCCGGGGAGCGCAGCTGGGACAGGCGCACGCTCAGCCCGCCAAACTTATCCCGCAGCGGCTGCAGCCCGGCCTCGGACAGGCCAGAGGCGGCGGCGGAGTCACCTCGAAGGCGGCCACTCGAGCAAACGCGGCGCGGAGGACGAGGCTGCAAGAGCCGACAAGCCAACGGCAAGAGCCGCCGGCCCCGCGCCGTCCACCCGGCCCCTAACATGGCGGCAGCTCCGGCGACAGCGACAAGCGAACGCCTCAGAGATAGGAAACGGGGGAAAGGCTAATGGCGCAGACTTCCGGTAGTCATGGGTAAAGCTTTGCTCACGTCCTCCTGGAAAGCGAAGGAGGGGCGGTTCGCCTTGCCTCGCGGCGTCTCTGCAGTTAAAAAGAGAGCGAGAGCGAGAGATGGATGGATGATGTTAAACTTTATTTAGTTATTTAATTGATTGCATCTGCTCTTACAAGAGAGAGAGATGGATGGTGTTAACTGCGGTTACCGCAGTGGCGAAGTAACGTGCGAATAGCAGTGAAGCGATGAAGGTGGAGATGAAACCACTCGAAAGCGGCAGTCCCGCACCCTCTTACCCTGAAACCGATGGGACTTATTTTAAGCGGACACATTAAAAGAGTGCAATTATATGCATACCTAACTGGCAATAAGCGCTATTGAACTTCCGAGTTAGGCACAGAATTGCGCTTCACGACAGCTATCAGTTTAACGCTACGCGTGTTTGACTTAAAAGTGAAGTTTAACGGGACTTGCTTTCTAGTTCGTTGATCGCTGGCTAAAAACAACAGGGCCGCTTTAAATCAAAGTGAAAAGCCAAATTCAGTTGGAGGCCGCAAGTGTTGGTCGCAGCTGCGGCGTGGGAGCCTTACCTTCCTCTTAGGGGACGTGGCTCAAGAGCCGGGTCTCTTTAGTCCCGAAGCAGTTCCGAATGACAATTCCGGCATGCCATCGAGCTCGGTTGACAAAGCGGTCAGAGTTGCAGCGATAGAGGGACAATCTCTTCGCTCGTAGAAAAGAACCTCAAACCACTTTGGGCGCCCCAGGCGTCAGCGAGGGTTGCTACGCCGGTGGCAGTGAGATTTGATTGCGTGGGATGGGGGGGGGGGTATTGTTGGGTCAGATTAGCCATATCGAGTCCTGTGCTGTGGGTGGGTTTTTGTTGTATTTGGGCTGTGTAGGATTTCTGTAATTCTCTGAGATGCAAGGTAGCTTTCCTCTGAGGTGGAGTCGAGGGGCAGCGCTGAGAGAATTCAACTCAATAGTTCCCTAAAAGAATTTATTGGAAAGCAAGACCCCAAGGTGGTTGTCACCCATGGAGGCAAAGGCTCTGAAAAGACTCAATATGGAGGCCAAGTGGCCGAAATATTGGGAGATTTTAGAACAAGAAGGAGATAAAGGGAAATTGCAGAGTTTTGAGAAACTAAAAGATAGAGTGCGAGATTGGCTACATTATTATCAAATAAGAGAGGCCTACAATATGGATAAAAAACTGGGCTTCCAGGTGGAAAAATCGAAATTGGAAACAGAATTGTTGGAACCTAAAACTAAGATTCTTTCAAGAATGTATAATTTGCTGTTGAAATGGAATACTCAGGATGAAACAGTTAAATCAGCAATGATTAAATGGGCACAGGACATAGGTCATAATATTATGTTTGCTGACTGGGAAAAGTTGTGGACCACCGGCATGAAGTTTACGGCATGTAATGCCTTAAGAGAGAATATTATGAAAATGATTTACAGGTGGTACATAACCCCAGTCAAGCTTGCTAAAATTTATCACTTGCCAGATAATAAATGTTGGAAATGTAAAGAAACTGAGGGTACATTCTTTCACCTTTGGTGGACGTGCCCAAAGATTAAGGCTTTCTGGGAGACGATATATAATGAATTGAAAAAGGTATTTAAATATACCTTCCCCAAGAAACCAGAGGCCTTTCTCTTGGGCATAGTCGGCCAATTGGTGTTAAAGAAAGACAGAACGTTTTTTATGTATGCGACAACAGCAGCAAGAATACTTATCGCAAAGTATTGGAAGACACAAGATTTGCCCACTCTGGAAGAATGGCAGATGCAAGTAATAGACTACATGGAGCTGGCAGAAATGACTGGCAGAATTCGAGACCTGGGAGAAGAAGCGATGGAAGAGGACTGGAAGAAGTTTAAGACCTATCTGCAGAAACACTGCAAAGTTTATGAATATGGCACAAGGGATATAGTGTTAAGAAGTATGCTAAAATGTAATAGAAAAACGGTGAAAAATCAAAGTTATATTATGTCAAAGTAAATAATAGGTTAAAGGTGTTTAAACATAAAGAGGAAAGATTGGAGACATAATAGAAGTGATTTTAATAATTGGAAACCAGCTTTGAAAAAGGGTAAGGATTTGCTGTATTTGATTGAACAAAGAGGAACACAAAAAAGGGAGGTGTGAGGAGGTCAAGAAAGTAAGCTATGTAAATACGAACTTAAAAATTGGAGTTTTTCTTTTGCTTAACTTCTTTTTTCTTATTTGAGCTATGTTGGTGATTGACTATGTTGTTTTGTATTTTCCTGATGCTTTTTTATTTTTTATTTTTTTTCTTTTCTGTCAAAAAATAAATATCTTTTAAAAAAAAACAATAGTTCCCTAAGAGAGTCCCATTTGCGCATCTTAAAAGATGTGCAGATCCCTGGCACTAACTTTCTTTTTTAAAAAAACAACAGCCACACATTTATTTATTTTTTATATTTTTGTTTCAAAGCGTCTCGGGGAAAGGGACCCCTATTGTTTCGCTTTTACCATTGGCTCCTATGTGCTTCCAACCATCCCTGCCCCGCATATGGAGGAGACCAAGGCTCGCGATCGGGTCCGGAAGTGGGAGGTTGCGCGGGACGCCGCTCGGCCGCGTTGCGAGCAGCGCTCCTCTTTGGGCGGCGCCGGCCTTCCTCGGGAGAGAAGCATCTCCGGCTCCGTTGCGCCGCCTCCCGCGTGCTCCCCTCTTGCCCGGTGCCATGTCCTCCTCCGGCAGGAGGAAAAGCAAAGGGCGGCCTCCTCACCCGGACGCCGCTTCTCCGCTTGCCCTGCGGCAGGCGGCTCCCGAGGCTCCCGGCAGGCTGAGCTTGGCTGCTGCAGAGTTCCTGAGCAAAGGTAAGGCTGGCAGCCCGGAGCTAAGCGACTCAGCTGGAACCGGTTTTTCTCAGAGACGTCGGAGTCCCTCATGTGGAGCTTGTTTAAAACAACTACGATTAGCCAAGCGAGCGTGGTTGGCTTGCACCCTCGATGCCCCTCCCTGCTCCTGTTCACAGCCACCCTGGGAAAGTGGGACTGGCCCACGATCACTCGCTGAGCTCCATGCAAATGAATCTTGGGCGCCCGCCCACCCACCCGGTCTAAGTTCAGTGCTTTCGTAGCTATGCCACACTTTCCCTCTGTCTTGCAGTTTTGTCCTGGATCCTCCTTTTCTTTGATGGGGATGCAGAACTTCCATCATTTAGGTTGAGTGAGTTGTAAATTCCTGTGCTGCTCTATAGTTCCCAAAGAGGAACTCCAAAGAGCAACTTGAGTTTTGTGTTGCCTCCAACACGAGTTTATAGGGTGACTTCAAATGTGTTTAACACGCAGGCGTCTTTCTTCATTGGTATCTTGAAAACACTCCCTTCCCCCCTTTGGTGTGTGTCAGATATGTGTGCAGGAAAAATCCACATTCCTACTCGTTATGACCTGCAAAGTCTCAATTCTGTAAAGTGGTTCACAGGAAACAAGTGAGGGAGAGGCAGGTTGCTTATTTATTTTCCCAGATTGATTTCCTTTCCTCTAAGATTCTCAAGGCTATACTGCATGTGTTCATACAAACACAGCCAAGGTCTATTTAAAACAAATATCTGTAGCAAAATCTGAACATGTATCCAGCACAGAAATTTTTAGGATGGTGTCTTAGAGTTTTTCTGGTTGCTTGCTTTAGATATTGATTATTTGCATAAACAAACATTTTTGCACTTTCATAGTCTGTTATGGGTGATTGTGAGGTCCAATAGTGTAAACAACATTTGATACAAAATTAGACACAATAATTTCTGTGCCAACAGTAGTCTGTTACTCAAAATGTTTTTCTTTGGGCGGCGGGGGGGGGGGGGGAATAGATTTTCCATGGCTAGAAATTGTTGCTTGAGCAAATGATAAATCACGGCACACATTGTTTCTTCTTTAATTTTAGCAGACGACAAAGTCCCCAAAAGTTACAGAAGATCTCTTGTGCAGCTGGCCCTCAACAACATGAAACTGGCAAATATATGCATAGGCCGACCAGTGTTGCTCACCAGTAAAAATGGAAAACAAGAGGTGATGATTCTTTTCATGTTGAATTGTTGGGATGTGGTGGTGATGGTGGAAGAATGATTATGCTAAATCAGTGGGAAGCAATTCAAACACGCGTTGAGCCCTTCCATGGGATTTCCTGGGAGAAGGCTTGGCTGATTTCTAAGCTTTATGTTGAGAAAGAAATTTCTGATATTGGGGTTTGATGCTTTTCAGCAAGTGATCAGTCCCTCAGAACTTATGAAGTTCTCTAGGTGTGGGCAACTTTTCGCCCTCCAGATGTTGTTGAACTTCATTTCCATGGGCTGAGCTAAGTGAGCTTCGAAGTCAGCTTGATTTTACTGTTTTAATTTTTGTAAACCACTTTGAGGGTTGTTGTTGTTTACAATCGGTGTATAAATTCAAACAAACAAACAAACCTCCCTGCAGCATTCTGCACCACTGCAGGTTCCAGAACAATTCCAAGGGAAACCCCACAAAGAGCAGATTACAGTAGACCAGTCACTGCTGTGATTCATTTATTTCATATAATCTATACATTGCTAGATTATTAAAAACAACAACCTCAAAGCAGTTTATAAAAAGATAAGGCAATACAATAAAATAAAAATGTTTGCAGCCCTACTTTCAAACCTACAGAAGCTAAAATACTACAACAGATTAAAATGACCTCAACTTTCTGGGTACGCTAGTCTAAAGAAGAATGTTTTTAGAAGGCACTGAAAAGGGTAAATTGAAGGCACCTGCTTGATCTCAATAGGCAGGGAATTCCAAAGTTGAGGTAAAGGTAAAGGGACCCCTGATCATTAGGTACAGTTGTGACCGACTCTGGGGATGCGGTGCTCATCTCGCTTTATTGGCCAAGAGAGCCGGCGTACAGCTTCCGGGTCATGTGGCCAGCATGACTGAGCCACCTCTGGCGAACCAGAGCAGCGCACAGAAATGCCGTTTACCTTCCCGCTGGAGCGGTACCTCTTTATCTACTTGCACTTTGACGTGCTTTCGAACTGCTAGGTTGGCAGGAGCAGGGACCGAGCAACGGGAGCTCACCCCGTTGCGGGGATTCGAACTGCTGACCTTCTGATCGGCAAGCCCTAGGCTGTGTGGTTTAACCCACAGCGCCACCCACATCCCTAAAGTTGAGGTACTGCCACACTAAACGGCCGAATTCTCACAAACGTGGATCAAGCATTATGTGGCACGTGTAGTAGTGCCAGTTCTACCAATTGACATGGAATTTGTTGTTAAACAAATAGGAGCCTATTGCAAATTACCAGAGATTTGTCAATAGATCCTGCCCTCTCCTGTACTAGAGGCAATAAAGGCTGTGCTATTATCTCCAGTACTATGATTTCCTGGAGCTTGTGGAAAGTGATGGTACAGGGAGGAGAAGGAAGGAAGGAAGGAAGGAAGGGAAGAGATGATAGAACTCAAGTCTCTGAAGCAATTTCTTTGAAGTGTTGTGGCCTTTCTGGTGAACTGCAATTTCCCATTGCATCCAGAATGGAATCACACAGCCCTTGCACCTCCTACCCACAAGTAAGGGAAGCAGCACAGTGCTGTTTTTGCATCTATGCAGCTTCTGGTCCAAGAGAGCCCAAATGTAACCAGAGAGAGAGAGAGACCTGGAATATATACCAAATGCTTCTTGTCTTCCCATGTTGCCTTTTAACAGGTGAGACCACTGATCCATGTAGCTTTGATTAGCAGGTGCTCTCCAGGGTTTCAGATGGGACATTCCCAGTCCTATCTGGAGACACGGGGGATTGAACCTGGGACATTTTGTGAGCTATGTTCCTTGCCCCTGTTTGTTCCTCCCTTGTGCTCACTGCCCCCCGCCAAAACCTGAGGATTGAGAGGAGCTGTTTAAGATTTGTTAATTGCTGGTTCTGTGTGTTATATTTTGGATAGGTTTGTACTGCATGGCCTGTTGCCGGCTTTCCTGGTGGAAAAATTGGCTTAAGTGGAATTACACAAAAAAATCTGAAAGTGGGACTTGGCGAAACAGTCATCGTCGAGCCGGTGACTGGTGCTGTTATGCAGGCAGAGGACGTACATTTGAAGCTGAGGTATGTTGAAAATATATGCATTTTCTCCAGTCTTCCAATGGCCAAGACAGAACACACCCACCCCACCCCACCCCACCCCTCCCCTCCCTATGGTTTCTCTGGCTTTCGAGAGCCGCCTGGGGGGGGGGCGCGTGGAGGGGGAAGGAGTGGGGGAACCCCATGACACTAGTGGAAGTCCTCTTATGAGTGTCTGCTAGTGGGACATGTGAGTTGTTCTTGAATTACACTTTTATTGTTAGTTTCTTATGCTAGGCTACATGTGGTTGTTCTTGAATTACACTTGCTTTAGCAATAACTTTCTATTCATCAGTTATTATTGATGTGGGTAATATAGTGCCATGTTGTAATTTTCCCACACATTTCCAGGAGCGAAGATGCTTGCCTTAATGTGGACGAGTTGACTGCCAGTCTCCTAAGAAATCTAGGTATGGGTTTTAATCTATTTGTTCTTGGTGTATTATTCCCTTCTAATCACTTTTCTTCCTTTCTTTCTTTTTCTTTGGAATGCTAAATAATACATTCTGTGCTAATGTGTGGGGAGACTCAGCCAGATGGGCAGGGTATAAATAATAAATTATTACTATTGTTATTATAATTGTAAAAACTGACAGAAAATACTGCATTTCCTTTCTTCTTCCATATTGTCACCCAGCATGTGAAAAGTTCTGTAGGTAAGGATTGAGTCTTCAAATAGTCAATACATGACTCTGGTTTAATGGTAATAGAAAGAATGGGAGAATTCAGAAGATTTGAAACTTCACACTTCAGCCACACCATTGCCTATATTTCAAATTCCTTTATTTTTATATTCCTCCACCTTCCTTTATTTTTCCATTTCCCATTTTTTTTTAAAAAAGCTTTTATTTATTGAGAATAAGAAAAATAGCTAGGGAATATACAATTAAAAAACAACATTATCACCATTCCATCGGATAGCCACATGCATAATACTGTGAGAAGGCAAAACTAATATAAAAATACAGAAATAAATTACAAACACTGCACCAAAGGTAAGACACTGTGTTTGATCTAGACTGCCTATGGGACGAACTCTGTCCACTATACAACCTCGGTGCAGGGGGGCAGCTTTTACCAATTTCCTCATGTGGCACCTGAAAAGCTGTTCTGGAAGGCGGGGAATCTTATAGAACAGAGTGGAAGGCAGTGCTGGTTGGAAGGTGGAATTAGGGAAAATAATGTTTTCCTCCAGCGGGAGTCTCTCCTGAATTTCTGTTGCATAGCTGGAATGAAGCATTTATTTACACTGTAGCTTTTAAACACGAACTGCTTTTAAGATCTCCTGTTTTGTTTCTTATAGATGGAAAGGTGGTTTTACCAGGAAACCTCCTGCAAATCACTTTCTATGGCCGATGTTGTAACCTGATAGTTACAAAGGTGAAAGGAACAGATGGGGTTCTGCGGGAAATGGAGGACAGACCCGTTTCGAAGCTAGAACAGAAATTGTCACTTGATACCAGTGATTTTGACTTATCTGTGCAACTTGACAAACTGCTCATTGAAGACAGTCAAGAAGGAACATCTACCAGCACTCCATGCAAGCAGGTGGATCACAGTTTATCAGTTAATGCCTCCATAGATACCATGGTGTGTGAGGAAGAGATTTCTGGTTCAACACAGTTATTTGGTGACCATGTTGCAGCCTCCACTCCTGTACCTGAAACTACCAAGTTAAAAGGTGGCGAGGCCTGCATTCCCGCTGAAGGGTTACTGCAAACTAATCAGACAGGAGCATCATTGAGCTCTGAGCCATTTTACTTCATATCTTCAAGGACTAGGATAAATTTCATTGAATCTCGAACTAAAGAAACAGAAGAATGTAATCTGGAACCGAAGGTTACTTACAGCTCTATAGGTGGACTCGATAACCAGCTAAAAACCATAAGAGAAATGATTGAACTTCCCCTGAAGCAGCCTGGCCTGTTTAGAAGTTATGGTAGGATAGATGTGAATTAGATGTCTTGTTAACAACTTGCTATTAAATATTTGCATATCTTTCCCCTGCAAAGAGGAGCATTCTTTCTGCTCTGATGATAGATCTTTTGCTGCTGCCTATAACTGATTTTACTCGCTGTTCTGTTATACCTTTTCAGGCACGTAAGGTAATGGAATAATCTGTTCAGGGTTTTGCAGACTGTTTGTTCTCTGGCTTAAGAATGTGGTGTGTGTGTGTGGATGGCAATGCTTTTTGTTGTAATAATTAATGTGTTTTAGCATCTTTATTATTTTGTAAGATCAGGATTGCAGTTCATTTTCTATTACGTTTTTATTGTGTTTCAGTGGGCTTCAGTAATCAACACTATCTTTAAACTATACTTAGTAACTTTTAAAAAAAATCTGTATTGTACAGCATTGTAAGCTAACATTGATATGTAGGCTGTAAGTACTACAGTTGTGCCCAGCATCGGAAGTAAATAAAACTTACTTCTGAGTAGGCAGAGTTAGGACCGCACTGTCAATATCAGTAGAAGAATTAAATATGTGCCTGGCCCACTGAAAATCCATGGGACTCCAGTATGAACTTTGGCTGGATTCTGTTGGAAGCTTGTATGGCTTCAAAACATTTGCAATGCAATCCTGTGTCCCTGTTCTCTTGGAAGCCTGTCTCATTGAGTTCAGCAGGTATCACTGTCAAGTAAGTGTGCATAGGATTGTAGCTGTGTTGTAGCAATTTTATTCCTGTTTAAGTCTCACTGTTTGCCATAGCACTTACTCCCTAGCAGCTGGGATAGCTCAGAGCAGGAGACTCTTAATCTCAGGGTTATGGGTTTGAGCCCCACATTGGGCAAAATATTCCTGCCTTGCAGGGGGTTGGACTAGATGACCCTCATGGTCCCTTCCAACTCTACAAATTCTATGATTCTATGACCTGTCTTTTCGACTTCAGCCCTAGCACCCTAATTTTGCTTTTAGAAGTATTGTGTTGCCAATACATTGGACCCTCCGAATACAAATTAAATTCATTCTGGGTGTCCGTTTGCAACCCAAAAAGTCTGTAGGCAGAGGCACCGCTCCTGCGCATGCGCACGGTGCAATTGAGTGCTTCTGCGCATGTGCGCATGGTGAAACCCAGAAGCATACACTTTCAGGTCTGCTGTGTTCGTATCCAGAGCGGTACGTAACGACAGGGTCCACTGTACCAGAAAGAGTGAGATAGAAGATTTGATATCTTTAAAGGGTTTTTAAAAGTTGAGGCAGACCTGCTTTTTAATGACATAGTTTTCAAAAGGCACAAATGTACAGCTGTTGTTTAAAATTGTTCATAGAAATGTGCAGTTGAGATATGTACCGTATTTTTCACTCTATAGGATGCACTTTCCCCCCTCCAAAAATTAAGGGGAAATGTGTGTGCGTCCTATGGAGCGAATGCAGGCTCCTTGGCTTCAGCGATAGCAACGCGAAGCCTCCAAAGCGCAGAGGGAGTGCTCCCTCCGCATTCCGGAGGCTACGCGTTGCTTTCGCCGAAGCCTGGAAAGCGAGAGGGGTCATTGCGCACCCACCCCTCTCGCTCTCCAGGCTTCAGGGATAGCCGTCTGAAGCCTTTGGAGTGCAGCGTGAGTTCCTGCTGAGCTCCGAAGGCTTCAGGTTCCTTTTGCTGAATCTGGGAGAGCAAGACGCTCCCGGCTTCAGCAGAGAGAGAGAGCTGCATGGCGCCCCTTCAGTGAAGCGGGAGGAGAAATGGAAGGGGCTCTGTTTCTCCTGCCGCTTCGCTGAAGGGGCGCTGAGCAGAGAGGGGGAGATTTTTTTTTCTTGTTCTCCCCTCTAAAACAAGGTGCGTCCTATGGTCGGGTGCGTCCTATAGAGTGAAAAATATGGTAGTTGGAAATATTGTAGGTGTGGGAGATCTCATTGCAAAAGTTGCAAGATGCTAGTTTCTTCATATACAGTTAATGGTATTTTTCAGAATCATTTGTCTTTGTCACTACAGGAGTAGTTGCATCATTATCATTATTAATTTTAAAATCTCTGCCAGTCCATGAAATGTGATCTCTTCCTCTTCTATCTGACTCGTTAAAGGAATCCCCCCTCCACGAGGGGTGCTTCTCTATGGTCCTCCAGGAACAGGGAAAACCCTGATAGCCAGAGCAATTGCAAATGAGGTTGGGGCTCACATCTCCACCATTAACGGCCCAGAAATAATAAGCAAGTAAGTCTTCCTAATTTATTTATCCTTGCTTTGCTTTTTCCTGCCCTCCAGCTACAGTTGCTGTTTTGTACCTGCTTAAAACAAAACAAAGACCCACTTAAGAGTGGCAGTATTTTTTTGGAAAATAGGTCACTTCTACATCCGTCAAGAGAAGTGAAGGAATGATTGATGATCTGTTTATATGGAACTGTTTATACAGTGTTTAAGTATATGTGCCCATGGGGAGAACTGCGTGAATAAAATGCCCAAGTTTTTGTAAACAGACCAAAATAAGCTGCTAAATGGTTTTTGATTCTGTTGCAGGTTTTACGGTGAAAGTGAAGCCAAGTTGCGACAGATATTTGCCGAAGCCTCCTCACGGTATGGTTGTGCTCTTTTGGGGAATTTTTTTTTTATTCTAAATGGTTCAGTTTTGTTAGCTTCCAAGCCCAGGACATGAGATTCCTGGTTTGAGCCCTAGAGTCTCTGTTATAGCCTGTGAATTCTTAGAGGCTTGTGAAATTTTGTCTAGTGACCAGGGCCAGAGGTGAAAGCAGAACAAAACATGTGAATGTTACCTTTGTGTGCTAGGCGAATTTCTACACACTCTCACACACCCCACTCCCTAGGCAACGAAGAGGCATTATCAGAGATCAAGAACACATTCCAGCCAGGCAGAAACACTCAGGGAGGGTTCAAAGTCAGGCTGATTAGGGGCATGGCCTAAGGAGAGAGGAGAGGAAGTGTAGTCAGAAGAAGGACCATATTCCAGGGGCCAGATAGAGAGTCGCAGAGGGCCACATTTGCCACACACCCTGGGCCTCACATTCCCCACTATTGTTGCATAACTGTGTACTAGATGAGTTAAAAATACCTGAAGCCGCTGTTTTTATTGGAAACTCAATAAAAATGATTTAAAAATAAATAAATACCGGAAGCCTCTTTGTTCAGGTGTTAAGCTACACCTCAGACTATTTTTAGACCAGAATTGAATTTGCAGGTATCTCTATGAAGTTTACACAACCATCCTGTACATGTCTACTTGGAAGTCATCCCATGGAAAAAAATGGGCATTGTATCTGCATAACTGTGTTTAATATTGTGGGTTATGAGAGTTGGTATACCATAGTGGCTAGGAGACTGAGCTGCAGTCCAAGAAGTCACCCATTTGAATTTTGCTAGGAACTTAATTGGTAGCTTTAGTCAAGCCACTCTTTCTTGGCTTCAGTCCTACCACCTGCAGTCTAAGGGTGATAATACTCACCTTCCAGGGCTGTTATAAGAATACGTGAAGTGCTTTGATCACTCAAATGTACTATAAAAATGTACAGCCATCATGACTAATAGTTGTTGATAGACCCTTCTGATAAAAAGGCTAAGAATTTCAAAGCTGAACAAAAGACTTTTCATCCAATTCATTTGGAACTTATTGGCTTGTTTTTATTACACATATGCTGATAAATAAAACTTGGCATTTCACAAGCATTTATTAGTTTGGAAAAAATTATAGATTGCTTAATCAAAAGTGTAAAAAATACTTTATATTATTAAATTAAATTAAATTCTATTAGCTGTTAGTTCTTTTGCTTCAAATCGTTTTGTCCCATGTGTGGTTTGACTCTCGGCTAGAATTCTGGCCTATTATCAGGTAAGATTTCTGCCCTGTATTTTGATTATTAGGTCTTATCAATAGGTCATAAGAAAAGTCTGAGCCTTTGACATTTGACTAATCTTGTCTCAAATTATTTACCTGTTGCATTTTAGCTTGGATTGTTTGGAGGTGGGAGCTGAGAGTTGGTAGTTAAGAGTGCTGAGGGCTCTCCTCAAAGAGCTACAGTTCTCAGAATTCCCTGGGAAGAGGGACTGATGGTTAAATCACTCTGTCAGTTGTGGCTCTGGGAAGCAAATTGGGGTTATCCTAACAACACTTAGGACTAAAAATGAACTGTGGTTCCCATAATTCTTTTGGGTGAAGCCATCTTTTGGAGGAAACTGTATACAGTACATGTTTTCCCTTTATACTTCAGGATATTTTGGGCTGTGCCATGAGATAAACTTCGCTTCAGTTCTTTGCCCTGTTTGTTGGGGGTTATGAAATGTTACAAAACATTTCCTATGGCTAGAGGTGTGCCATGATTTGGTGTTCTAACTAGCCGATGCAGAATTTCAATAACCATTTCAGTGCTTTAAAGGGAGAGAGTGGATGAGATCTATCTGGCTGTGTCTTCCTAATGTGCCTGTTTCAAGAGACGTGTTGCTTTCCATTATTTCCTTTTTAGCTGCCCATCCATTATATTTATTGATGAAATCGATGCACTCTGCCCAAAGAGAGAAGGGGCACAGAATGAAGTTGAGAAAAGAATTGTAGCATCCTTATTGACACTGATGGATGGCATTGGATCAGTAAGTAAACTATGATGGAGTTACTGGCTCTGGGGTGTGCATGAAAAAATGGTTGTGTTCATACAACTTACCTTCCTGTGGAATTCTTTGGCGATGAGTTGGTAAATTTACATATTACAAAAATAAGGCCCCTTTTCACTGGGATTGGGCTCATAAATCTTATTTATGTGTCCTCATCTGTAATTATTATAAGGTAATGGTATTCTGTAAATAGTGTGAAAAGCACTGCATAGTTCCAGGATAGCATGCATAGAATTTCGCCTTAGCCTGAAAGCTAAGTCTCATGGTTGAGTGGAGATATAAACCTCAATCTCCTATCCCAAAGCACAGTGCTTTTGATGATACCACATTGTTCCTGAATCACAGTGAACCTGTTTTGTGTTGGTCATTCAGGAAGGCAATGAAGGGCAACTCTTAGTACTTGGGGCAACTAATCGCCCCCATGCTCTGGATTCAGCCCTGCGCAGACCTGGTCGCTTTGATAAGGAGATAGAAATTGGGGTTCCCAACGCTCAGGACCGACTGGACATTTTCAATAAGCTTCTGAACAAGGTTCCTCATTCACTGACGGCAACAGAGCTGGTTCAGTTGGCTGACAGCACCCATGGATATGTAGGAGCAGACCTAGCTGCCGTGTGCAAAGAAGCAGGTGAGCTATAAACACTTTTGTATCAAATAAATAGCTGAATGAGTGTGTAGTTCTTGTCAGTGAAGACAAATTTTAATAAGCAAGGCTGAAAAGAAGGAACAGTTGTTCATTATCCAGTTTGTGGAGGTCATTTTGATTGTGTTTACTGTACTGTAATAGTCAGTGAGAAATAATAGGTAAAGGTAAAGGGACCCCTGACCATTAGGTCTAGTCGTGACTGACTCTGGGGTTGCGGCGCTCATCTCGCTTTATTGGTCAAGGGAGCCGGCGTACAGCTTCCGGGTCATGTGGCCAGCATGACTAAGCCGCTTCTTGCGAACCAGAGCAGTGCATGGAAACGCCGTTTACCTTCCCGCCAGAGCGGTACCTATTTATCTACTTGCACTTTGACGTGCTTTCGAACTGCTAGTTTGGCAGGAGCAGGGACCGAGCAACAGGAGCTCACCCCGTCGTGGGGATTCAAACCGCCGACCTTCTGATCGGGAAGTCCTAGGCTCTGTGATTTAACCCACAGAAATAATACAATACATTAAATAGGACTTTTCCTTTTGAGGAATGTAAACTTTGTTCAATTGTGCGTTTGCTCATACTTCCTTAATATTGCAAAAAAGACATTTGTTGTCTGGTTTTTGTGACATGCAAATGTATTCAAATTTAACTGATTGTTTAAACAGCAAATCATCTATCAAAAAAACAGCAACAATTGACAACCTTCTTAACATTTGAATTATGTTTAGGGGACATTTAACTCACGTGACTTTTCTGAACATGGTGTTTTGTGTCCAGCGGACTGCTAGGGTAAACCCTCTAATTAAGCAGACTGTGGTACAAATTAAAAAATAGGTGTGGCTATATTTATTTTGGACAATGCAGTACTATGCTGATTTGAAGAGTATGTAAGCTTATAGATAACTGAATCAGAAAATTAGGAGTAAGTTGCATTGAGCTCAGTGGAACTGACTTCAGATTGAATGTGCATAAGATTCCACTGCTTATTTTGTGTAAAGTGAACAGTATTTTATTACAAATGGCAATAACTTCAATAATTTCAGTGGCATATTTGCAAAGCTTTGGTATTAAAAAGTGAGCCCTTCTGTTGTGAGCTTTCTTCATCAATTGTTATACTAGGGTGACATCTAGTGGTGGAATAATGGTTTCAACCAATCTAAACATATCCACTAGCTGAAAGAAATTGCTTACAACTCTATGAACAGAACATTTAGATTTAAGAGTTTAAAATAATAAAGAACCTGAAATAATTGCATGTATAGCTTGCTTCACTGTTTTGTAAACCTAGGCTATTAGTGTATTCTATTATAAAATACGAAGTCTCCTGCCATTTTTTTAAAAAAATTACAGATGGTAAAGTTTCTTAATAGAGCTTGTTGTAGAATGTTTTCTTTAAGAAGGTGTTCTTCCTTCAAAAACCAGTTTAGCCATTGGATAGATTTGTCCAGATTTGTTTTATAAAATATAATTTATGCAGCAAAGCATCATTGACTGCATAACTAGGCAACGATATATCTCATTATAATGTTTAAAAACAAACAAACATTTTTTCCTTTAAATAAAATGAGCTCCCCTCTATACAAAATCCTTCACACCATTTGTATCCATAAGATTGATAAGAGCTGTTATATATACCACTGCAGTGGTTTTGTATCCATGTATATTTTTTGTTGATGCTCCCTTACTTGGCCTTTCGGGACAGGAATAGCTCACTTTCACTTAATTGCATTTTTTCTGATTTCGTACAGATTTTTTTTCTCTTGAATTCCTGTAAAAGGCAAGACTACAGTAAACCATACCCAAATAAAATCTTTTACTGAACGATAACTTGTGCATTGCAAGGAAACATACTGTCAAAGACATTTCACTTTCCTCTACCTCTTCTACCTTATGCCATTGCCCTCTGGGAAACTCAGTTTTCTGGGTCCTTTACGGGAAGCATGTCTCACCATAAACAGAGTATTGTCTTCTCCAAAGCATTTCCCTGAGCTCTGAACGCCTCGAGTACAATCTTTTGTTGAAAGGCAAGTATTCCAAAAGACTGAGAGGATACCCTTACCTAAAAAGAATGCTGCTTCCTTTCTTAAGCTTCTTAAGTCGTCGTCTTCTTCTTAAATGATGTGTATTCCACAACACTTTTTAATGGGGGAGGGAGACAGTATTAACTTACAGTGCTATGCATTGTGGGAAAATAATCTTGGAATTAATTGTTTCCTAGCTTTCCACTGTTTCCTGTTTTGACTTGTTCTGAAAAGTTACTTGGTTGGGGTTGGAATATTTTCAGAATGCTCTGATTTCTCCTGTCTAAACAGTTGCTACCACTATGTGGTAATATGTCTCTGCTCTTCTTAGGAAGCGGTACCCAACACAGTGCCCTCTAGATGTTCTTGGGCTACAGCTCCCTTCATCCCTGACCACTGGCCATTCTGGTAGAAGCTGATGAGAGTTTTATTTCTCTAAATGTTTATAATGCTACAAAGGGAGACCTCCGCTGTATTTCAAAAACAGCATAACAAATGGCATGTTAGCTGGGCAATGAGGATGTAAGTGGAATAAACAGTTATAAAGTGCCTAGCAACATAGGCTTCCAAATATAGCAATTCCTTATAAATTTATCCTTCTAAGGCTGCCTGTAAGTTTCAGGCAGGACTGATTATGAATGTAAATTTATTTTTCAGGAACTGAGAAGGGTCATCTTGTTTACAGTGAATGGAAATGCTGGCTTGAAAAATGCTAGCGCTTATCTTAAAAGATATTGTTGGCTACACTGTGCAGACTTCTTAAAAAGTTACAGACTCAAATACTGAAAGGAATTGCACATGATTTAAACTCTGAGGTTGCAGCTGGGTATGGAAGATGCTCCATCACAATGACATGCTGAGAATTGTTTTTGTTCTGTGGTACATCTGCAAAGTTCGGGTTGGTTTTTCCCGTTGACTGCCCTCTCCAGGGACTTCCCTTTGTATGCTAGTCCATGTCTCCACATGTTCCATGTGTGCACATTTGTGGATGTTTGTTCCCCGCACAGAACTGCTGAAGTGTCTTTTAACCTCCCCAGAGTTCAAAAATCAGTTTGGGCTGGAGAGCGGGACAAAATCAGTGGCAGTGGGACTGCTGCTAAACAATATATGTTACCTTAATAACAACAACAACTACCATATTTTTCGCTCTATAGGACACACTTTTCCCCCTCCAAAAATTAAGGGAAAATGTGTGTGCATCCTATGGAGCGAATGCAGGCTCCTTGGCTTCAGCGATAGCAACGCGAAGCCTCCGAAGCGCAGAGGGAGCGCTCCCTCCGCGCTCCGGAGGCTTCACGTTGTTTTCGCTGAAGCCTTTGGAGCGCAGTGGGACCTTGTGCTGCGCTCCAAAGGCTTCGGGTTCCTTTCGCTGAAGTCGGGAGAGCAAGACTCTCCTGGCTTCAGCAGAGAGAGAGAGAGCTGTGTGGCGCCCCTTCAGTGAAGCGGGAGGAGAAATGGAAGGGGCTCCGTTTCTCCTGCTGCTTCGCTGAAGGGGCGCTGAGCAGAGAGGGGGAGAAATTTTTTCCCCTGTTCTCCCCCTCCTATGGTGCGTCCTATAGAGCGAAAAATACGGTACTACTACTACTAACTAAAGAAAAAGGAAATCAAGGGCTGGATCTACACTGACCTGTTTAGCATTAATCGAACGATAGTAGATATGTCGTTCTGAAACACCACAGGGCATGCTTGTAAATTAAAGCGTTTTTTATCCTGTTTTATCTCCGTCAAAATGCTGTCTCCCTGCTGCTGGTTGCTCTGCAGCACCCTCTTGGTGTCACATTTTAATGATGTATCATGAACGTTA
Organism: Podarcis cretensis; assembly: GCF_951804945.1. Classification (NCBI taxonomy): domain Eukaryota; kingdom Metazoa; phylum Chordata; class Lepidosauria; order Squamata; family Lacertidae; genus Podarcis; species Podarcis cretensis. The sequence continues at coordinate 30,520,816 of NC_137178.1, forward strand.
AAACTAGGATGTCATGTGTCCATATATGTTATCAAAACCATTCCTTGACCCTCCCTTAATGTTTAAAACCATGAGTGTAGATCCACCCAAGTTTAAAATCCTAGACAGCCTCACTGGGTAGCCGGTCCCATTGAGCTTTGTAGGTCTTAACGTCTAAGTAAACAAGCACAAAACAAGTTTTAGACCCCTGAAAGTAAGTATTGCTGGAAACTGTCAAGTTTTTTCTAGGCAATTACTTGGAATGGGCTTAAAAGATAATTTTTTTTTGTCCTTCATGATGTTTTATAAATCTTCATCCTGGCTGCAAGGAACATGAGTGCTTGCATAACTTGCAAATAAAACCACAAGCATAGAAATGACTTCTACAAATTATTGGTAGTCTGTTCACAATCTGGACCTGTTAAATCTTGGAAATGAAGTGAACAATCGACTTTTCTCTCTCTCCTAGGAGGTAACATCCTGACACAGCACTGCCTGTGTGTCCACATGCAAGGCATAATGGCTTTTGTTGACCAAAGCTGTAACATATGCTTGTGGGTTATTTTTAAGAACATCGGTTTGGAGTAATTGCTTTTATGTAGAAGTAGTTACATCTGGCTGTTGATGCTTGAGGGAACATGTGTAAAACAAGATGGAACATGCTGATCTTCTGCTTGCATCCAGAAACAATCCCCCCAGCCCTTTCTTAAATGGACACTGTGATGGAACTAAGAGAAGTCAAACTTGGGCTGCGATGCTAAATATACCTGCTCGTCAATATAAGCTCCACAGTGGAACTCTCGTCTTTCCTTTTCATTCATTTGTTCCACATATGTTTTCGAATGTTGTATTTAATTAGACTCACACACATCTAATTATATATTTTGAGTCATGTTTGCTTGAATCTTGGCTGATAACTTCTTTTTCCTCTTCATATCTGCCCCTGTCAGTTAGCTTTCTGTGAGAAGCGCTTTGTACAGCTCTTCTGAAACTCCTGATGGCCAGCTGGTTGTCTGGCATTTCAGAAGTGCTGCAGAAGGGGACTTTTGACAGTTATCAGTCACCTGATGTTGTTATGATGTCAGGTGATTGACAGGTTTGTCAAAATCGGCCCGTGGGGAAAAGTTGGGTGTCTGGCCTTTTATAAGGATACTTTCCATCATAATTACAAACCCACTGAATGAGAAAATTGCACTTTTATATATTCTTTAGGCCAAACTCTATTTTTTATTTAGGTTAACTTTTAGAACTAGTGTTCTGTTAATGAATTGGTTCTTCTCAGTGCAATTATTTCCAGCTGTGAATAGTTTTAGACTTGAGAATAATAATTCTCCTGACACTCTGCCTTGGCAAATAAAGCAAGTGTGTACAGTCATCGTTGTGGAAAAGAATTCCTGTGTAATAAAACTCTTGGAATTGAAATCAATCTGCTTTCCCCTTCTATGCCTTGCCATAACATCTGTTTAGGCCAAGAGGCATGTTTCAGCAAATTCTGGGTTGTTCATGAAGGACTGTAAATTACATGTGCCTCCATGTAGCAGTTTAGCCAAGTGAACTTGCAGTGTATAGGTTGCAAAGGACCTGAGGGTTCTACTTGTATGAACAGGATAAATCTTGTATTGCTTTCACAGCTAATTCGTAACATTACACACATCCCTTCCCCGTGTTTAAAATGTCTGAGTAATGCGCACATTCTCAACAGGCTTTTACTTAATAAACTTGGCATATAGACAAGGAATACTTAGGTTTCATGTCTTTAAAGAGATCATACATAAAATGAACCACGCTGCCTAACATTCATCTTCCTATGCTCTGCCCCGCTATAGGGTAGTGTTTGCTTATAGCTCTAATCCCTGTTACCTGAAGTGCCTTCACTGAGAAAGTAGGAAATGAACCTGGAACCCAGGGGGTGGCGCATGGCATTTTCTCATTCAGTGGGTTTGTAATTCTGACATTCCTAGAACAAGTCAATATAGCCAACATTTCCAAATTCATTTTTATAAACACAATTCTCTAGGAACAACTCTAATTTTGTGTGCCTCCTCCACGAGAGGTCTGGAGGATGGCACCATGGCCTTTTCTGCAGTGGCTCCCCATACGTGGAATGCACTCCCCAGGGAGCCTTGCCTGGCTGCTTTGATACATATCTTTAGGTGTCAGGTGAAAATGTTTCTCTTCAACCAGGTGTTGGGCTGATTGACATTCTAAATGTGTTTTTGGGAGGGGGGTTATTGTTTTGCTTTTGTTTTGGTTTTACGTATTATGTGTTTTGTTTTCTCATTTTGTATTTTTTTTGCTGAGAACTGCCCTGAGATCTTCAGATATGCAAATTTAATTTCTTCATAATAATAATAATAATTTCATATTGTTTAGGGAAAATAAATTTGACAGCCCTTCCCTTGTTTGTGTGGTTTAAAATGCTGTTGTTGTGTCAGGGAATTGCCATTGGCTCGGAAGTGAGGAATAGAAGGGGAGTTGTGTTACAGGGAGCCTCCGAAAATCTTGCGAAGCAGTTCCTCTTACGGGGACGAGGAAAGCCCCACCTCTAGTGGGGAAGAGGTGCAAGGACCAGAGAATGCTTGTGGGAGCCTTAACACCGCTCCTGGGCAAGGCGGACAGGAGGGAAACACACCCTTCCCATCGCCCATCCTGTGTGTAGCCTAAGGAACAAAGAGGGAAGGAGAAGGTTGGGGGTAACAAAACACTTATGTTGGGGGAGGTCCAAAAAAAGACCACTCCCGGATTCTGCTAGCGATTGAGCCAGACATGAGCTTTGGGGCTCTTCACTGTAAATATTTTGCACCAAAATAAAAACCTGTAAAACACAGGTTTGGAGTCCTGCCTGGTTACCCTCGAGCAACCGCAACAGCCATCTGACATGTTGCATGCCATTTTGAATCCAGATATTTGAATTAATAGAATGTTAGAGCAGACTATATGGCCAGGCTAGAAAATCCTGCAGAGTTTTCTGTCTTCTGTTAAATCTGAATTACAGATTTGTAATTTCGAAGGTTCATCTGATGTTGATAAAAGGTTAGGTGCCTGAAAATTGTTTTATTTATGTTAATATGCAGGAGACATTCCTCATTTCCAAATTCCTGAATCTTGTGCTTCTTACTGGGTGGCCCATGCATGTTCCAATCCAGGAAGGAATATCTGTCTGACAAAGTAGACTTTCCTTTTTCTTGTTCTGTAGGTGGTGAATGCCGTGATGTGGTTCTTGCTGTGTGTTCAGGTGTTGGTTGTGGGCTTCCTATAGTTCCTAGTCAGCTGCCATAAGAATAGGACTAGATGGGCCTTTGATCTGATCCAGCAAGATTCTTCATGAGTTTAGAATGTATAACTTATAAGGGATTCTGATATGAAAGTCTGAAGCACCACATTTTATTCCACCACAATTTTAGTCAAATTGTGGGATCATTCTTTAAAAAGGGGGGATGGTTAGAAAAGATGGTTGTTGTTGTTGTTGATTACCATATTGGCCTGAATATAAGCCTCACTCTCCCCCCCCCCCAAAGGCCAACCGTGGAAAGTTAAAGTGCGGCTTAAACTCGCGACCTTACAAAAATCAGCTTTTACGATCTCGCTGCTGAAACAGACATACGGTAAAACGGAACGGGTGTGAGTGCCTGTGGAATTTTAAGGGAGTGACTTATATTCAGGTGCGGCTAAATTTGGGGCAATACGGTAATTAATTAATAGGCTCCTTACTTGTTGAAGTGTCCTGTGAGTAGTTTATAAGTAAAAAAACAAGTGATAAAGAATATAGTCACACATAATTAAAATACACAATAAACAATTTCATCAAAACGTAAAAAATAAGCATCTACCCACAACTAAATAATCTACAATAAACAATCTCATCAAAACAACATAACGGTTAATTAAAACAAGAGATCAGGGGAATGTTTGCCCAGATAAGTGTATTCACAAGAGCTAGTTGGGGTGCCAATACTGACGGGGGTCTCATATTTTAGCAGGCAGAACATTTCCAACATGGGGTGCCTCTGGCCCTGTTGTAATTTGGGCGCTGTCTTAGGAGCAGTGATGGCACAAGGTTTTATTATGCTACATCCTTAAAGCCTTCCACTGATGCTAGGTGGAAATAATTTTAGGTCATTTGTCTATTTCTGATATTTAGGCTGGGAGTGTTCCTTATGTAAGCAAAATGGCTCCACCCATGCACAAGAAGGAAGTATCAATAACTTGTTAGTTTGCAGAAATAGGATATATATATATATGTATATGTATATGTATATGTATATGTATATATGTATGAAAGGGGTCAGAGAAACCCCCAAACAGCTAGTGAGAGCTGAGAGTGTTTGGTAGCTATGGAATGTTGACTGTGGAATGGAGTGTCATGGAGGACAAGAAGAATATTTCACACTGCAACATTTTGTTGCAGGTCACACAAGTAGAAGAATAGGATGTGGGTAAATGCAGCAACTGGCAGTGATTTGCTTTTACAAAGGTTACATGAACCACATAAAAAACCTTAAAGCAAATACTGTAGATTTTTGTTTTGTTTTGTTTAGGTAGTCTCTTGTTTCAGAATGATTACTTGTTTTGAATAAGAGTTGCAAGGGAGGTCAAATAATTAGTTGGTGGTAAGAGAACATGATTGTTCACTAAGCCACTGGAAATAGGTGCCATCTGATACATAAGCATGTGCTCAAAGCCAACTTACAGTAGAAGGTAAAGGATGCATCTGATCCAAAACGTGCTTCAACAAACCCTATCTGAAAAACCTCGTTTGTGTTGGCCAGATGTTCACTATTTTCTGGGCTGCAGTTTAAACAAAATGTGCGTTTTGAGTTCATTACTCAGGGCTTGTGCAATCTTACAAATTAGAAGCCTAATCTGGATGTCTTTTTTCTTTTTTAACGTGCCTTTAAAGAAAGGGTTATATATTTATCTTCCTGGCAAGGTACTGACTTTATCCTTTCCTGGCCATAATGCAACCAATTTTTAAAGGTCAAGGATCAGTGGGGAGGGCAGGAACAAATGATGCTAACAAGAGGAAACAGGAAGAACTGAGGTCTTGCTTTCAATCTGTCTTTCATTATTCCTTTATTGTAAAATATTCTTTCAATTAAAGGCTGACCTGTAGCACGGCGTGCACACACCCATATCTTAATCATTAGAAGGCTTAATGGATTCAAGCTTTATTTTGGACCGTTCTGACGTTGCTTATCTTTTTTTCTGTTTTAAGATTGCAATTCTTTATTGCTGATTTGTAAAACTGTGACAACAGGGGAAGGCGGTGTTCTTGCTTGACCCTTGCAGTGACGGTGCTTAATAGGAACTGTGTTTTTCCTGGATATTTTTAACGGAGTAGCTACAGATAAAAAACAAGAACTCCTTTTTAAAGATACGTCATGTAAAGGGAAATGGGACAAGTTGTTAAATGCTGCTTTTCTGCATACGATACTTTATTGAAAGGTTTTGGGTTGGAAATAAGGAGGGTATACTTGATGAAGACCGAAAGAGGTCATTATTTTTGATCAGTGAATCAAACCACAAGTAAATATTTTGCTTCTTTAAACAAACAGATTAACTTTTGAATTCTCTTACAATGTGGGACATTATCTCTAGCAAAAATCTTGGATATGCACAGGCTAATTTTCTCAGTGAAATAACTGGTTTATTCTTTTAATTGGAAGCGTTGGTGTGCTTGAACCTAGGAACAGCAATCATTCCTTCTATACCACATTACAGTATGCTTAATTTGAAGATAATATATTGCTTTATATGAAGAAAATGCATGACAACACTAGATGCTAAAGGGCATTGGTGTATTTTGCCGTTAGCAATTCATATGGCATATTGTTGAACGTTCCATATTGAAAGCGACATTTAATGATGTCTGTTTGGCTTCTATTCTTCCCTCCAGCCCCTTCCAGACATAAGAGACTTGATTATGATTACTTGCTAGTTTGATAGACTCTGCATGTGAGCAGAGATTATTATTTCACATTTTCAGGACCAAAGCATGCATTGCAAGTATGTTCTGATATGCCCTACTTCAAATGAAGCAATCATTTTTTTGTCTGTTGCTTGGTGAACTTTGTTCTTTTAATTTAGAGCAGTAAATGTTTTGGATAATAAAAAAGTTCTATTGATTTTCGAGGGCAGGAAAATCACATTCAACTTGAAGCAAGTGTTCCCCACATTTTATAGGTTTGTGTTTGTTTAGTCCCCCCCCCCCCCAAATGCCTGTGTAGGTGTAATCAACACATGAATTCAAACACTTAATGTTATGTGGTGTGGCTCCCTAAGAGGTATGGAGCTAATCTTTTCTGAGAATCATACTTGGGCCATCTTACATGGAAATTCTTCCATCACCCATAGATGTACAATGAATAATTGTTTTTTTTATAATAATATTTATTAAATTTTGTATAACCAATAAAAGGCATTCATAATAACATAATATTTTCCATTATCCACATTTCATTCTCAACTTTGGACTTCCTCACATCTCTTGTTCCTGCTTTCTAAACATAAATTTTACCAGCAAATTATTAACTTGATTTAATTCATATAATATAATTTTCCAATATTTAATGTCTCAAATTTTGGGATTTAACATACTCTTATTGAAGCTTAATCATAAAATATTAATTATCCCAAATTTATCTTTTCATCTTCCGATTGAATTTAAATTTATATTCTTTATAACTAGTTTGTTGAAGCCATGTTTTTGCTAATCTTACATCTTTCTTAACAAAGATGTACAATGAATAATTGAAGTTTGTGTTGTTGTTTTTTTAAAAAGAGGTGACAGTGGCACTATGCAGCTAGGTAAAGGCACAATTTTCTAAATAAATGCCATGCAAATCCTATTACAATGAAAACAGCAGGGTTTAAATTTGCCGCCCTACCAAGTCAAAATATTACCAGCTGCCACTGAGGAAAAGCAAATGAGTTTGATCCTTTTTTCATATGGGACAGACAACATTATATTAGAGCTCAGGTTGGCCCTCATATATTCTCGCTCTCCCTTTACTATATAAGCTTGTGAGCAAAGGCTGATGTGAGGCTGTGTGTGTGTTTGTGTGTTACAGGGCCTAGCTTACATGAGGATTAAGAAATTCTGCCAGTATTCATCTGTTCCCTCCTTAATATTTTTGTCCCACAGAGGAACAATTATTTTATATGAATGTAATCTTACATTATTGAGATATAGTAAACTTATCATATTCTTTCCCTGCTTGATTACTTCAAATGAGGATTCAAATGAATTCTCCTTATCCCTGGGTGTATCTATTTTATGTCATACGTGGCACGCCATATATTTGTGGGGAGCGATAATCTGATGCCGTGTTTTCGTATTCTGTGCCTTGTGCAGGCTTGTATGCTTTACGGAGAGTACTTGGGGAGAAAGCAAGCCTCTTGGATGAGGATGTGTCTGGATCAGTGATAATTACTCGCAGCGACTTCCTGCAGGCAATGAACGATGTCAGGCCCAGTGCCATGAGGGAAGTGGCAGTTGATGTGCCAAAAGTAAGTTTTGCCCAGGACAATATTCTGAAATAATTATTCAAACATAGGAAAGCCACATACTTGATAGCAGTCACCGCCTGATGACAATTGTAGCTCAAGGGAGACATCCAATGCCCTTTATATGTGTTGTGGGAGGGGGGTGTTATTGGTTTGTAGTTGTTGAGTTTATTATGTGTTTTGTGGTTTTTAATATTGCAATTTTGCATTGTGAACCACCCTGATCTACTGACGAAGGGCAGAGATTTATTGCTGCTGCTGCAAAGCCATTTTAACTCAGGAATCTTCTGCCCTGGGTGGTTGTTAATTTTGGGGTTGGCTCCAGGTTCGATGGGGCTTCTCACAGATGCTGATATTCGTTTTCCATGACAGGCTGACATAGTGATGGCAGCAGTGCTCTGGTAAGTGGAATATTGTGGGAAACTAAAAATGGCAGTGACTCCCAGATTCACATTTCTGGTGCTGATTGGAACCCTCGGGACATTTGTTTGTTTGTTTTGTTTCTAAAGGCAGGCACTAGCGGTAGACCCTGCTGGGCCTGCAGCAGCTGCCTAAGTGTGCTGACACTAAAGGTAAAGGGAACCCTGACCATTAGGTCCAATCGTGGCCGACTCTGGGGTTGCGGCGCTCATCTCGCTTTATTGGCCGAGGGAGCCGGCGTACATCTTCCAGGTCATGTGGCCAGCATGACTAAGCCACTTCTGGCAAACGAGAGGAGCGCTCGGAAACGCCGTTTATCTTCCCGCCGGAGTGGTACCTATTTATCTACTTGCACTTTGACGTGCTTTCGAACTAGACCTTGCTAATTCACGAGCCTCAGTACTGTACAGTCATACCTTGGGTTACAGATGCTTCAGGTTGCATTTTTGGGGGTTTGGGTACTGGGACGGGTTACTTCCGGGTTTCAGCGGTCACACATGCACAGAAGCGCCAAATCGCAACCCATGCGTGCTCATGCGTGGCGCTGCAGGTTACAAACGCTGCGGGTTGCAAACGTGCCTCCCACACGGTTCACATTCACCACGCGAGCATCCACTGTATAGTAAACACCTGATTCTTTTGCTTTCCTCTTCTGGTTTGACTTAGAAGAAGGTATGGAGGAGAGGGTGGGGAAGGCCAAGGGGTGGGCTGTTAGTTACTGAGATGACTGATGAGTACAGTTATTTTAAAATAAATTAAAAAATTGTCCAGTAGCACCTTAGAGACCAACTAAGTTTGTTCTGGGTATAAGCTTTCGTGTGCATGCAGACTTCTGAAGAAGTCTGCATGCACACAAAAGCTTATACCCAGAACAAACTTAGTTGGTCTCTAAGGTGCTACTGCACAATTTTTTAATTTATTTCGACTGCATCAGACCAACACAGCTACCTACCTGAATCTAGTTATTTTGAAAGTTCACCTCGTGTTATTCAGATCAACCATGTCCATCCTGAACTCTGTTAATAACCAGTTACCACCTCCCTTCTTTCTCTCAGTTATGTCTGCTTTCCACTCAGTGCAAAAATAGTTTTGAGTTTTGAGCAGCTTTAAGGCATCAAACTCTATTTCCCCATCATTTCTGTAAATGCAGTGGAAGCTTTTTAGTGCAGCATTGGTTGAATGTGATTTTAAATCATGTGTGTATTTGTAACAGCTACAATTTTTGTGTGTGTGAGTGGAATGCTTCTATTCTTCTACTCTACAAAAAAATCTCCTGGTGATTCATGACGGGGTTGTTTGTTTTACAGGTATCCTGGTCAGACATTGGAGGGCTAGAAGATGTCAAACTGAAACTGAAACAAGCAGTGGAATGGCCACTGAAGCATCCTGAGTCTTTCATTCGAATGGGGATTCAGCCACCAAAGGGAGTACTACTCTATGGACCTCCAGGATGCTCAAAAACCATGACTGCAAAGGCATTGGCCCATGAAAGTGGGCTGAATTTCTTGGCAGTGAAGGTAAATGGCATTTCTAGTTTTAAGGCAACAAGATATGCTGATACACCTGCGCTTCTTGGTAACTTTGTGTTGGCCTGTGTCTGAAGTGAAATGGGGGAGCTGTTTCTGCATTGGAAGCACATGGCATCCCTCCTTTGTCCTACTTTGGACAAAAAAAAAGCAAGTCACTTGAACCTTCCTGTTTAACTGATGCACTTTGAAGCAATACTTGTATCCAGTGTTCCTTCTATTCAGAGTAGAGCCATTGAAATGAATGGGCATGACTAATTTAGGTCCGTTAAGTTTCGTGGGTCTACTCTGATGAGAACATAGTTGATTACAACAACTCAGTGTGTGAACAGTCTTCGATTGTTTATTAATTTATTTCACAAAATTTATATACCATTTGATTGTGAAGGAAAAAACCTTGAGGCACCTCACAGAAGCAGCGAAGCTATCAGTAAAAGCTGTTTAAAACAGCTATTTAAAACAATCAACTAATAATTAAAATTAGCAGTAAGCTAAAATGTTGCCTCTAATTGCAGAAACTTGACTTTGTCCCTCTTTAACTATTTTACACAAAAGGGACGCGGGTGGCGCTGTGGGTTAAACCACACAGCCTAGGATTTGCCAATCAGAAGGTCAGTGGTTCAAATCCCTGTGACGGGGTGAGCTCCTGTTGCTCGGTCCCTGCTCCTGCCAACCTAGCAGTTCAAAAGCACGTCAAAGTGCAAGTAGATAAATAGGTACCACTCCGGCGGGAAGGTAAACGGCGTTTCCGTGCGCTGCTCTGGTTGGCCAGAAGCGGCTTAGTCATGCTGGCCACATGACCCGGAAGCTGTACGCCGGCTCCCTCAGCCAATAAAGCGAAATGAGCGCCGCAACCCCAGAGTCGGCCACGACTGGACCTAACGGTCAGGGTTCCCTTTGCCTTTAACTATTTTACACAGTACATAGTTGGACTGTAGAATTCGCTACAAACAAGATGTAGGGATGGCAGCCCACATGGGTGGGTGGCTTTAAGGGGGGTTATACAGATTCATGGAGGTTGAGGCTATCAATGGCTGCCCTCCAGTTTCTGGGGAACAGGAGTGGTTCAGAGTTCTGTTGTGCTCATGACTTCATGTAGACTTCTGGCTGTCCACTATGAGGACAAGATGCTGGACTAGATATGGCTTCGGTCTGAACCAGCAGAGCTCTTGTGTTCTTAGATGGGATTAATAATTTCCACTCATAGGTTATACTAGGCTACATGCAAATCTGAGTAACAACCCGTTAATTGCCAGTTTTTATAAACAGAAGCAAGTGTTTTTGTGCAGAGAAGTGGGGAGGACCCTTAACCCTTTCCTGTCTCTACTATTTTCCTGCTGGAATTCCCCCTGTTTTTCCTCCTGTGATAGGATTCCAGGTGCATATGGGGGTGTAAACATAATTGGAAACCTTGGCAGTTGGTTGGGAGGCAGGGAGTTGGAGTGGAAAAACAGTACACAGGAAGAAGGTTAAAGCACTCCTTTGCTGTTTCTCCATACAAGAACACCCACTGCCAAACTGCTTTTGTTTAAAAACAAGTTACAAGATATGAAAACTGTGTGTAATGTGTTGCTTGACCTCAGGCTATCAATCCATAAAAGAGAAGTGTTAAATAATTAGGCCTTTCTGATGTTCTAAACATACAGGAGTGCCAAATGATCTAGCACTCTCTGGATTTTAAGAATACTTTAGAAACTAGCTGGCAAAACTTGTAGTGCCTCAAAAGAGCAAGAACAACATTTATGCAGGCAGGAGAGAGTCAGCAACTCCAACGTATTATTTGTATTTAGTAAATGTGTCCAATTGCGGTGGAAGGTTTTTTGGTAGAAAGTGTTCTTGGTGCCTTATTTTCTGTTTTAAATAAGATCCTTTCAGTGTTAGCTTCTCTTTTTTTCCTGATTAGCAATGATTACAAAAATATACAATGTTGTCAGAGTTCTGACTTCATCTTGGCATTTTCTAATGTCCTGTATCCCTCTTTGGATTCCGTTCCGTGGTTCTCTGCCCTTGCAATGTGCTTAAGTTTGGTTTGTCATCTGGGTCAAGTACGTCAAAATATTTTCCAGTTAAAATTTCCTCCGCCGTTTTTCTCCTTCCTCCTGGCCGCAGCAGTTAAAATAGATTAATGAGGCTTGGAAATCTTGCTGCTCTGCTTCATGAGCAACCATCACTGAATCCCCAGAAGAACACTGGTTAATGTTCCAATGAGGTTTTTTGGCAGATCCTCCTTTAGCTATTGTTTAGTAAGCAGAAGTATGAAATGTCACTCTGTGATCTGTGCTGATTGAGTAATAGACTTAAAAATTTAGCACATATTGAGCTCCATGCTGCCAACTCATTTATTAAGCAGAGTGCAAGAGGACAGGAACAGGGCATGTAGCTTTAGCTATCCAGTGAGCTGCACCAAAAATGCAGACCTGGGTTGGTGTTTCATTCTTTACTTCCACGATCACAAGGATCTGTTTCAAATGTTGCACTACTTAATATAATCTCTTAGCGGTTTACATAAAAATACAACAACATTTTAATAAAGTCTCCTGATAACTTGATAAAAACAAAACGCAACTGCATTTCACAATAAAGCAGCCATGCATAAAACAGGAAAATTAAAAATTAAGAGTCAGAGTCCAGGAAAGCTTGGGTAAACACGTATATTTTTCAGAGGCATTGGAAGGTCATTACTGTGTGAATCTCAGAGTCTTGAGATTCAGAGTAATCTCTTTATATGGCTGTGTATTTGGTATGCTTATAAATTTATATTTGTAAAATCAAATAAAAATGATTTTTTTTAAAAAAAGGAAGGTCATTACTGTCTCTGCCTCATTAATTTACTGAAGGTAGGGGCATTCCAGGTGGTAGGTGCTATCACTGAGAAGACCCGCTTTCATGTGGTCACGCAAGTGGCAACCACTAGTCATCAGGATTGAGGGGGTTTGTGTGTGGCGCCACGCAACCCAGAAGTTAGCGCCCTTGCTAATCATGGAACATCTAGCAGGGTATCCTTGGAAGATCCTGTATTATAGGGTTTATCTCTGATTAAGTATTCAAAAGTTCTTCAAGGTAGAATTCTATGTGATATGACAGATTTCTTTAAAGCTGTGTATGGCATAAGGTAAATGTATGTGACTCTTTTCATGCAGGGCCCTGAACTGATGAACAAATATGTTGGAGAATCTGAACGTGCAGTCAGAGAGGTAACGTGTTATTAATTTAACTGGAATATTAAGTGCACATGTACAGGGATTTATAATACAATTTACTGTCTGTTTTGCTACATTAAAGTCAGTTTTTTTGTTGCATCATGCAGTCATTGCTTTGCAGTAACTAGTTTTCACGGGTTCTGAATTATAGCAGTCTTCACTGCTTACTGCCATATGTTGATACGATGAAGTCAGCTTGTGTATGTATTTGCTAAGAGTGGAGGGTGTTCTTGGAAGCTCAATCTGATATCTCTGGCCCTCCCCCCCCCTATCCAAACTTACTAGGGGCCTGCAGCAGGATGGTTTTGCTGTGGGTTCACTGAAGACCTTTGGCACTTTCATAGCACTATCCTTGGCACAATGATCTATGGGGAATATTCGCTTCTAGATTAATTTACTAGGATATTGCCTCCAATGGAGTATTGTGCCCAGGATGCTACTAAAGCGCTGAAGGGTCTATTGGAGACTCCAGAGTGAGACCTGGCTGCCGCCAGGTAAGTTTGAGGAAATGATGTGAGGCAACATGGTGCCTTACACAGTGGGAGTAGGGAAACACTGGTTTCGGTTAAATTAACTCGTGTGTTTACTGTGATCAGGACTTGTAATTTGAAAGGTGTTTTTTACAGTCTTCTTTTTCTTAACAGCAACAATGTCATTTCACAGGAGGGTATTGTAGAGTTGAAAGATGTAATTTGCAGAATGGCCTACATCAATCAGGGCTTTCCCCTCTATATATGAGAGGCCAAGCTACCACTGGGGCCACATGCCTGGAGAAAGGAGGCGGATAGTGCCAGCAGCTGCCAGCTGTGACCACAGTGATTCTTCAAGCTGGATTGGGGGGGAATGCTGTTGTAATCATTGACCTGATTATGCTGCTCCCATTAAATATTTTTAGTACATTATATATCATATCTACAATATATTACTTAGAGTGTACATACATATTGTTTGCATACTCTGCTTGTTTAATTAAAGCTAATATCTGCAGACTGTATAGTCAAAATTATTATTTGGCAACAAAAGGATTTTGTAAGCAATAATCAATACTAAGGGCAGAATTCAACATTGCACTTTTACGAATGTTATGTCTGCACAAGCAGATCAGCTTGCCAGATGGAAAAATCCTCATTCCCCCCTCATGTGCTATCTTGAGGGTTCTCATGACTTTCCTGAGCCAATACGGAGGTGAGGAAAGGGGGAAAAGTTCCATTGCACAAGTGGAACGGCTTCCGCTGATGGGGATCATTAGGTGAATCCTGCCCTAATAATTCATTTATTCTAATGCTGCTGATGTGCTGTTTTGGTAGAATGGAATTCAATATTTTGTGTTCAACGAGTTGCATTCATGGAATGGAGAAATATTTCAATAGCTTAGCTTTTGTTTGACAATTTTAAAATGATAGGAATTATCCTGTTAATGCTGTAGCAGCTGGTAACTATTTTGTTTTTACCAGGTGAGCCTGGAATATCCTTTGGCTAATTCTTAACAGGTTTTGCCAACTGATAGTATTAAAAAGTTAAAAGACATTTAAAATAGTAATCCCCAGATATATTTAGTATATGTTCAGTTAAAGTATATTTGCACAATTTTTTTTGCTGCTGTTTAGAGAAAAATTGGAGGGATGCAAGCAGTACTATTTGAAATGGTTACCTCCACAGTCTACAAAAGCGCAGTCCATCGGTTGGACGTTCCAGATGATGCAAAGTTGTGTCATTATGGTTTTATGTTGATATTGCAACCAATCCTGGATATTGGAGGCAAACCAAGGGTAACAACTTTATTTGTGATTATGCAACTTCTTTGGACAATCTGACAATTATTTTGTTTTTGTTTTGTCAGATCTTTAGGAAAGCCAGAGCTGTTTCACCCTCAATATTGTTCTTCGATGAAATAGATGCCCTGGCAGTAGAAAGGGGGAGGTAAGAAAAATTATCTACAAGGTTCTGGATCTGTTACTGCTTTGTACAGTGGTGCCCCGCAAGACGAATGCCTCGCAAGACGGAAAACCCGCTAGACGAAAGGGTTTTCCGTTTTGGAGGCGCTTCGCAAAACGAATTTCCCTATGGGTTTGCTTCGCAAGACGAAAATGTCTTGCGAGTTCCTGCGGGTTTTTTCCCCTCCCCCCCTTTTCCTAAGCCGCTAAGCCGCTTATCAGCTGATCCGCTGATATGCCGCTTAACAGCTGATCGCTAAAAGCCGCTAAACCGCTAATAGCGCTAATCCGCTAAGCTGTCAATGGGCTTGCTTTGCAAGACGGAAAAAAACACTATACGAAGAGCCTCACGGAACGAATTAATTTCGTCTTGCGAGGCACCACTGTACTTTCACATGAACAAGAAGTTGACTTTTGTATCGGTTTCCCTTGCATATTTAGATGGGAATTGGTTGGTTCATTTTATTAGGGATATAAGTGTTCTGCAAGACCTAGCAGTAATTCAAATAAGTGACTTTTTTTCTTTTCAGTAAACATTTTAAAACTCCCCTGCTTTTAAAGACCGCCAAGAGAAGGATCCTAATTTTATTGATTTTTATTGTAACAGTGGTGCTGGGGGAGACCACCCCCACCCCTGCCTCCCTACCACCCTGGTGTTCTTTTCCTGATTGAAATTCCCCCATGAAATGACTGTTAACTCCACAGGGGAAGACTGTTTCCCTGACTGCCTTCCATTGGGGTAATAGCATCTGTGGGGGAAATTGGATTAGGCAAATGCCACGGGTGAAGGCTACCCATACTTTTGCTCCATTGTAACCAAGCATATATCCTTGATCATGCATTACATGCAGGCATGCAAGTGTGCATGTGCATGTGCTATGGATGGAAATGTGATTTTTAAGATCTTCGGCTTGGAGTCAGAGCACGTCATGAGGATCATAGAATCATAGAATCATAGAGTTGGAAGAGACCACAAGGGCCATCGAGTCCAACCCCCTGCCAAGCAGGAAACACCATCAGAGCGCTCCTGACATATGGTTGTCAAGCCTCTGCTTAAAGACCTCCAAAGAAGGAGACTCCACCACACTCCTTGGCAGCAAATTCCACTGTCAAACAGCTCTTACTGTCTGGAAGTTCTTCCTAATGTTTAGGTGGAATCTTCTTTCTTGTAGTTTGGAACCATTGCTCCGTGTCCGCTTCTCTGGAGCATCAGAAAACAACTTTTCTCCCTCCTCTATGTGACATCCTTTTATATATTTGAACATGGCTATCATATCACCCCTTAACCTCCTCTTCTCCAGGCTAAACATGCCCAGCTCCCTTAGCCGTTCTTCATAAGGCATCGTTTCCAGGCCTTTGACCATTTTGGTTGCCCTCCTCTGGACACGTTCCAGTTTGTCAGTGTCCTTCTTGAACTGTGGTGCCCAGAACTGGACACAGTACTCCAGGTGAGGTCTGACCAGAGCAGAATAGAGTGGCACTATTACTTCCCTTGATCTAGATGCTATACTCCTATTGATGCAGCCCAGAATTGCATTGGCTTTTTTAGCTGCCGCGTCACACTGTTGGCTCATGTCAAGTTTGTGGTCAACCAAGACTCCTAGATCCTTTTCACATGTACTGCTCTCAAGCCAGGTGTCACCCATCTTGTATTTGTGCCTCTCATTTTTTTTGCCCAAGTGCAATACTTTACATTTCTCCCTGTTAAAATTCATCTTGTTTGTTTTGGCCCAGTTCTCTAATATGTCAAGGTCGTTTTGAAGTGTGATCCTGTCCTCTGGGGTGTTAGCCACCCCTCCCAGTTTGGTGTCATCTGCAAATTTGATCAGGATGCCCTTGTGTCCATCATCCAAGTCATTGATAAAGATGTTGAATAAGACCGGCCCCATGACAGAACCCTGTGGCACCCCACTAGTCACTCTTCTCCAGGATGAAGAGGAACCATTGATGAGCACCCTTTGGGTTCGGTCAGTCAGCCAGTTACAAATCCACTGAGTGGTAGCATAGTCAAGTCCGCATTTTACCAGCTTCTTTACAAGAATATCATGGGGCACCTTGTCAAATGCCTTGCTGAAATCAAGGTAGGCTACATCCACTGCGTTCCCTTCATCTACCAGGCTTGTAATTCTGTCAAAAAACGAGATCAGGTTAGTCTGACACGACTTATTTTTCAGAAATCCATGCTGACTATTGGTGATCACAGTATTCCTTTCTAGGTGCTCACAAACTGTTTGCTTAATGATCTGCTCCAGAATCTTCCCTGGTATTGATGTCAGACTGACTGGGCGGTAATTATTTGGCTCCTCTCTTTTCCCCTTTTTGAAAATAGGGACAACATTTGCCCTCCTCCAGTCTGCCGGGACTTCGCCTGTTCTCCAGGAATCCTCAAAGATGACTGCCAGTGGTTCTGAGATCACATCTGCCAGTTCTTTTAATACTCTTGGATGCAGTTCATCTGGCCCTGGAGACTTGAATACATCTAGACTAGCCAAGTATTCTTGTTCTATCTCCTTAGTTATTCTGGGCTGTGTTTCCTCTGCTGAATCATTTGCTCCAAATTCTTCAGGTCGGGCATTGTTTTCTTTATCGGAGAAGACTGAGGCAAAGAAGGCATTGAGGAGTTCAGCCCTTTCTGTGTCCCCTGTTTGCATTTCACCATCTTCTCCTCTGAGTGACCCCACTGTTTCTTTGTTCTTCCTTTTGCTACGAATATACCCATAAAAGCCTTTTTTGTTGCTTTTAACCTCTCTAGCAAGCCTGAGTTCATTCTGTGCTTTAGCTTTTCTGACTTTGTGTCTACACGTGCTGGCTATTTGTTTGAATTCCTCTTTGGTGGTTTCCCCCCTTTTCCATTTTTTGTACACATCCTTTTTTAATCTTAACTCAGTTAAAAGTTCTTTAGATAGCCACCCTGGCTTCTTTAGGCACCTTCCATGTTTCCGTCTCATTGGTATTGCCTGAAGTTGTTTTTTTACTATCTCCCTCTTAACAAACTCCCAGCCATCATGAACTCCCTTTCCTTTTAGTATTACTGTCCATGGGATCTCACCCAGCACTTCCCTAAGTTTTATGAAGTCGGCTTTCTTAAAGTCAAGAAATTGAGTCCTAGTATGCTTGGCTGCTCCTTTCCGCTGTATAGTAAACTTCAGAAGAGCATGATCACTCGCGCCTAATGATCCTTCCGCTTCTACCCCACTAACCAGGTCATCAACATTGGTTAGGACCACATCTAAAATGGCTGTTCATCTTGTTGCTTCTCCCACTTTCTGGACAATGAAGTTGTCTGCAAGGCCAGTGAGGAATCTGTTTGACCTTATGCTCTTGGCTGAGTTTGACATCCAACAAATATCCGGGTAATTGAAGTCCCCCATTACTACTATCTCCCTTCCTTTTGCATGCTTGGCCATCTGTTCCAGGAAGGCATAACCTATGTCCTCCGTTTGGCTTGGGGATCTATAGTAAACTCCCACAATGAGGTCCCTGTTATTCTTCTCTCCCTTAATTTTGACCCAAATGCTCTCACTTTGGCTTTGAGGTTCTAAATCTTGGATCTCTTCACAGGTATACACATCCCTGACATATAACGCCACTCCTCCTCCTTTCTTGTCTGGTCTGTTTCTCTGAAATAGATTGTATCCCTCCATTATTACATTCCAATCATGGGACTTAATCCCACCAGGTTTCAGTAATGCCTATTATGTCATATTTAGTTTGCTGTACCAAGAACTCAAGCTCATCTTGTTTATTTCCCATGCTTTGCACATTAGTGTAAGACATTGAAGTCCATTAATCATTCCCCCGTGTCTCTTATTTTAGGATTTTTTCCTCCCACCACTAGGTCTGCATGCTGTTTGCTCCATTTGGTCTATGACATTTGGATGATCATGTTCATCAATTGATAGACTCCTACCTTCAGGAGCACTGTCTCCCTCCCCCACATTAGTCAGTTTAAAGCCCTCCTGATGAGGTTTCTGAGATTTTTGGCAAAAACATTCCTCCCAACCGTAGTGAGGTGCAGCCCATCGCTTGCCAGAAGTCCATCTTCAAGAAACTGCAGTCCGTGATCTAAGAATCCAAACCATTCCTGTTTACACCATTTGCGAAGCCAGCTGTTCACTTCCACTATTTTTCCCTCTCTCCCTGGGCCACGTCGTTCAACTGGGAGGACAGATGAGATGACAATTTGTGCATTTAATTGCTTCGATTTCCTGCCCAGAGCCTCGTAGTCTCTTTTGATCTTCTGGAGGCTATTGCTTGCAGTGTCATTGGTTCCCACATGAACCAAGAGGAAGGGGTATTTGTCAGTGGGTTTTATGATTCCTTGTAGTCGTTCAGTTACATCTTGGATCTTAGCCCCGGGGAGACAGCACACTTTCCGAGACATCTTGTCAGGCCAACAGATCACTGCTTCTGTTCCCCTCAGTAGGGAATCCCCTATCACCACTACACGCCTCCTCTTAGGTTTGGTCGGGGTTCTTCCGTGATCTGTCCGTTCCAAGGTCGCCTGCACATTCCCTGAGGACTGACTTTGCTGCTCGTCTTCATATACCTGATCGACTGTAATGAGGGAGAGATCCTCAAATGGAGTCTGCTCTTTGTCTTCCATGCTAGGGGAGAGGACCTCAAAGTGATTGTGTATTTCTAAACAATCAGAGCGAACCCTGGGCCTCCTACTTCTTTGAGTCACGTTTCTCCATATATCTGGCTCCTGTGTTGATGAACTAGCGTCCTTCTCAGGGGAGTCCCCTGTCTCCTCCTTGGTGGAGACGGTGTGCTCTGTTCCTTCCAAGAAGAGCTCCAGCTCTCTAATTCTTTGGAGCGTAGCTACATGTTCCTCCAGTTGCTGGACTTTGTCTTCTAAGAGGGCAATCAACATGCAATTGCTGCAGGTAAAGCTGCCTGCAACCTTTGGCAAGATGGCAAACATTGTGCAGGAACCGCAGGCGACTGCAGCTGTTCCCTCACCCTCCATCTTGAGAACGTGTTGTTGGGGGTGGCTACAGCGGTCCTCCATCATAAAAAGCGTGAAGACAGGACAAATAACTCCCCCCAAAAAAACCTAGGTCTCCCCCAACAAACGTTTGAGACTAGCTCCCCTAATCTAAAAGATGGATCAAACTGCGCGTGCTGCTCCTCCCACAGCTAATCACCTGCCTCAACAGAAACCCTGCCCCCTCTGACCTTTGCACAGGGAGAGCAGCTAATCAGCCACAAAGAAACACACACACAAGAAAACCCTTTTTGCTCCTTCTTCAGCTGCTGCCCTGCAAGCTCTGTTTGATGTTGCCTTGCACTTTCATTAGAATAGGAAATGGCCATAAAACAGAATCCCAAACTGTATGTTTATTTAATTACACTCTACGAGCATTTAACGCTTGATGGTTTGACGCATGAGGCACAAAAGTTTGTTAAAGACACTGTTTACAGAGAAACTTTTAAACAATGCTCTTTATCAAACCAAGTCTCAGGTAGACTTTTCACACCTAGCAGGGATATCAGTGTCCCAAGCAGCAACACCCACCCAGCCCCTTCTAGGATTTAACTTCCCCATAGGGAATCAAAGCCAAGTTCCCTAGCTAACCCCTCTCAGATAGCCCAGCATAGTCTGCCCATAGACAATCCTTGTATCTAAGTGAGAGCCTATGGATAATCGCTATCTGAGCCCACTCAAATAGGCAGAGACCCCATTTGCCCAACCAGATCAAAAGTCTGTATCTGACTGTTAAACTGCTAGGGTCTAAGTTAAATTCCACACATTCTCTCCTGATTGGTTGTTGGTCTCACCACTTTTCACTGGTTGTTGGGTCACCAGGAGGCAACCCAGGGCCTGTCTGTCATAGTGCCTCGTGATGTAGTGATGTAGTGATGTAATGTTTTAACATGCCAGTCACTTCCATCCATTGGACATGCTGGCTTGGTGTGGCTAATGGAAGTAGGAGTCCACAGCACCTGAAGAATAGTATGCTCAATACCCCTGTTTAAAGTAAAGGAATGGCATTTCCAGAACCATTTGATAATGATGATGATGGTGATGATAATGTGATATCCAACTAGGTCACACAAAGTATACCCAATGAAATCAATGGACTTAAGTTACTAAGTCAATGTGCTCTGAATATGACTAATGTTGGATTTCACCCAACAATAATAAGAGCTTCTGTTTTGTACATCTCCAGCTGTAATTTGCTTGTGTGACAGGGATGTTGAGTTACCAGAACAGTAGTCTCTTCCGTTAGCAGTAGCAAAATTTTAGAGCTAAATTGTCAGATCTGACATGAGCATAGAACTGAAACAGAACACTAGCCACTTGCTGTAATTTCTGCCCTTTGATGCAATCTGACTGTGGTGTCTCGTTATATGTTGCTATATTCGTTTCCTGCCCTTTTTTATTATGACACTTATATAAACTTTTAGCCATTCTCCAGGGCACTATTAAACATGTCTAAACTAATTATTAAAGAAATTACAAACAGGAATAAACATGCCAAATACATATTTCTAATAAAGATTTTGAAGCTGTGCAATGTGATGAAAAGGCTGTTATAAGAAAAAAATGAAAATGGCCAGTTTTGCCCAGTATGTTCACTGGAGCCTTAATTTAGAATGTTCCCATTCTAGCTAGGTGCACTTCCCAAACCATCATCTTATCTGGAGATAGATGGAGAAGGAGAAAACACAGCCTTGGCCTGTCCATTGGAGATAGGAGATGTGACCTTCAGCGTTCCATTGAAGACATCTGCTTTTTGGAGCATAGAAAAGAGCAGAGCAGGACACAAATATTTTATTGTCAAATGTGAACCATATGGGAGGTAAAATATGTAACATAGTTCTCATAAAATTCATCTGGAATTAAATGGTGTAGGAAACCAGACAAGGCACTTATTGGAAATGACCTGTTTTTACAGGCTGATTTTCCACAGTAGGAATTTGCAAATGCATTAGAGATGCTAACGATTTGCAGGCTCCAGAGATCCATTTCCTCTTCTATAACCAGACTGAGATTTTCAAGGAAACACCTGTTGATATTGTCTCCCTAGTCCCCCTGTGCTTTTTCTACAGAACATATTGCTGTCGTTAAACGCCCTGTGCCCTTTCCCTACAGATAACTACTTCTGGTTATAATTTACCCTATTAATTGGCAGTGTTTGTGTAAAAATATTGGAATGAAAGATACTGCAGGTGGCTTTTGTGTGCAGAATAGCATTTGTATATCAGCTGGCTTTGCAGATATACAGGGCAGAAAAATGTAAATCAAGAAGCAGCTACATACACTTCATGTATAATTGAAACAGAATAAAAAGATAGGCATACAGCATAATGCTGCTACTGGCTTGGCCCTTATTTGCACTTCTGTAGAAGATTGTTACCTGACCCTAAAGTAACCCCATGCACCCCTGAAGTGCTCATTTTGTTTGTTAATTTAATGTATGCCACCCTTTGTCCTAAGGCCATGGGATGGTTTCAATATACAGTGGTGCCCCGCAAGACGAACGCCTCGCAAGACGGAAAACCCGCTAGACGAAAGGGTTTTCCGTTTTGGAGGCGCTTCGCAAAACGAATTTCCCTATGGGCTTGCTTCGCAAGACGAAAATGTCTTGCGAGTTCCTGTGGGTTTCCCCCCCTTTCCCCCCCTTTTCCTAAGCCGCTAAGCCGCTTATCAGCTGATCCGTTGATAAGCCGCTTAACAGCTGATCGCTAAAAGCCGCTAAACCGCTAATAGCGCTAATCCGCTAAGCTGTCAATGGGCTTGCTTCGCAAGACGAAAAAACCGCTATACGAAGAGCCTCACGGAATGGATTAATTTCGTCTTGCGAGGCACCACTGTACTAACATAAACAACATAATGTATAACATAGTGCATAACAGAGCAGTATCCTGCTAAACATTTCTATAATAATAATAATAATAATAATAATAATAATAATTTATTATTTGTATCCCGCCCATCTGGCTGGGTTTCCCCAGCCACTCTGGGCGGCTTCCACAAAGACCAAAAATGCACTAATATGTCATACATTAAAAACTGCCTTGAACAGGGCTGCCTTAGAATGTCTTCTGAATATCAGGTAGTTGTTTATCTCTTTGACATCTGATGGGAGGGCATTCCACAGGGTGGGCGCCACTACCGAGAAGGCCCTCTGCCTGGTTCCCTGTAGCTTTGCTTCTCGCAATGAGGGAACCGCCATAAGGCCCTCGGCTCTGGACCTCAGCGTTCAGGCAGAATGATTTCTACTAGCACAAACACCTTTGATTGCACAACAGCACTTCCTCTCATCTGCATGCCCCCCAGATATATTCTGGGAGATATCCCAAGCACCTGGAACAGATTTAGGGTGGTGGGGCCACATAGGGAGAGAACAGGAAGGGAAAGTTCCACTGTACAGCCAAAAGTGCTTGTGGCAGTGGAACTGTTTAGTTGGATAATGCCTTGAATATCCACAAAATACAAAACATTAAAACAGTTGTTGGAGGCTGTGGGTAGTGGTAGGACTAACTTGCGATTTCTATAAGAATTGATTGTATCTCCATCATAGTAGCTACCTCTTATTTGGTGAAACCACAGCTAAGGGGGGTGGGGGTGGAAAGTGAAGGAAATTGCTAAGGCGGTGGAGGACTAAAGAATGTATGAGAAGATTTGTATGCTATTTGCCAAGTTTAATAATAAAGAATGGCGAAGGCTGTGTCACTGATTTCCGAAGTGGAATTGAGCAAATAAAATGAGAGGTTTTGTTTTGAGACATTGTGGTTGTTCCTGCTGACTATCGTAGAACCACTTTGGCAGTCTTTGTTGCAGTATTTAATAAATCTTCTGAAAGTAGTGGTGAATTTGGCATATATTAAATGAAACTGGCCAGTTCGCAGTCCAAATATACAATAAGGAACAATCTGTACTACTGAAGAAATGGATGCCTTTCCTATTTCTCTGTGGTTCTGACTAATATTGGGTTTCTTTTAGTTAGCTGCCTTTTCTTGGCATTATTTCATAAAAGACGTCTGCATTGAGGTCATGTCCACATGAATGTTCCAGATACAACTGTATGCGAGAAGGAATGTTTGTTCCTAAATAATCCTTTCCCTTTCAAAGCTTCAGATTCTTAACAAATTGTGCAGCTGCAGAGAATTATGGGTACTTGTAATTCCTTGGTAAAACCTAATTCCACTGACCGGTAAACTTTGCCAAGAGGAAATGGCTTGGTAATTAAACTTGAAGGTGATGAATGAACATGGTTCTGTGTAAATGCAGTCCAGACAGTCTGTTTGCTGAACTTGGGATATCTACGTGCTTTGGAAATAGGATGCTGTTTATACATGTAGGATTGTGGGGAGTTTTAGGCAATAGACGTGTTTGTTCCTTTTTGTTTTTTATAAGCAGTTTCAGGCATGAAAAATTGTGGGTTGGAGAGAACACTACTGTTAAATTCCTTTTTAAAAAGTCAGTGCTTTGCTGTACATTATTGAAGGAAGAGAACTATATAAGGCACCAGTTTGCTTTCTGAGGCCAAGAAGGGGAAGCGTGTGAACAGAAGGTAACCACTGTGCTCTCAAAAATGTAGCCATTTCGGGAGCAACTTTTGATTATACTTTAAATGCACATGGACATTTATCTGGTCATGCAAAATGAAGTGACTGAATGGTGAAAGAAAAATCAAAGGCCAAAATCTATAGTAAAATCTACAGATTTGGCTGTAAGTAATCGGCACCAGAGTGGGACGCAGGTGGCGCTGTGGGTTAAAGCCTCAGCGCCTAGGACTTGCCGATCGAAAGGTCGGCAGTTCGAATCCCTGCGGCGGGGTGCGCTCCCGCTGCTCGGTCCCAGCGCCTGCCAACCTAGCAGTTCGAAAGCACCTCCGGGTGCAAGTAGATAAATAGGGACCGCTTACCAGCGGGAAGGTAAACGGCGTTTCCGTGTGCGGCTCTGGCTCGCCAGAGCAGCGATGTCACGCTGGCCACGTGACCCGGAAGTGTCTCCGGACAGCGCTGGCCCCTGGCCTCTTAAGTGAGATGGGCGCACAACCCCAGAGTCTGTCAAGACTGGCCCGTACGGAGACTTCCGGTGCACCGCGATCCCAGCGCAAGCAGGGTTCTCACCGGGAGGGAGAACTCAAGCTATTTTGAAGGATAGGGGGCAACTCCAGGGCGCGGAGACCCCCCCAAACCCTTCTGAAGGGTGTTCAGAAGGACTGGTTCCCGGCGAGACCAGAAAGCGACCAAACCGGCTGCCAGGTAGCCTCGGAAGGGGTGAAGAGTGCGGCGGCGAGGTTTAGCGGGTCGAGGGAAGCCATTACCTACCTTCAGATAGCGAAGCCCTGAGCTTGCAGGGAGAGCGGTGCACTCTCAGTTTAAAGGACTCCGAACGTAAAATATTTGAATTTATGCGGTTAAAAGAACAAAAGAAGAGTAAGGAAGTATCGGAGCAACAAATAGAGGTAAACGGAGTTCAGCCGATAGCCAAAATCTACTAAAACGCGGTGTGGCACCAGTGCGAGAGAAAGTGAAAGTGAGTCGCCTTAGCGGTTACGTTGTTTCTCCTTAAGCGTCTTCCCCCCACCAGATATTCAAACACAAAGTACGTGGAAGGAAAGGAGGGGAAGAGGAAGGAGCCAGAGACAAGTAGCGGGACTCAGAGTTCTTGGTGAACAGGAGGGTGAGAAGAGGAGAAGGGGCGTCCTCTCCATTTTGGCGTCAGAATACAAGAGATAAACGCGGAAGAGAGAGCTCCGCCACCATTAGGAATTTGTTGTGCGTATGGAGGGTGAAAAAACCGATTAATTATATGTATATTTACATGGGACATATATCCATATGATCTCTACCTTTTCTTCCTTGGTTTGAGACTGGGATTTGAAAATTTGAGGACTGCTAATTATTAAGAAACGCCGAGCAATTGGGGAAAGAAGATGTCGGCACATTTCTAGAACATTAGTTTGCAGAGACCTGGCGACCTCTAGCGACAAGATGGAGTCTGTGTGATCTTCGACCGACTCCCCCCCCCCGTTTTCCTCCTTTACCTTCTCTTTCTCTACGTGTTATTTTGTTCTACTTCCCTTCTTATCAAGCCCCCCCACAGGTTTACCCAGCATAAGGATTAGCCTGATTGAAGGCAGGAAGAACCCCCGGCATTGAAGAACCCCGCATTGAGAGGACAACTTTGTAGCAAGAACCTTATACTGACTCTATATTTTGACTTTTTGGAAACATATGTATATAAAAGATTGGGAACTTCGAATAGTAATATTAAAGGAAGTAAGTGGACTTAAGGAAAAAGGATAAAGCGGGGGATACAAAGGATACAAAGGAAGGTAGTGGATATAATTACGGTGGGAAAGATATTACCTGGGATTGGGGGGGGGGGGTTATAACTGTATAAAATGTCACTCACTGGGAAGAAAGCGACAAATGGTGGGTCCTCTGGGGACAGGAGGGGTTCCAAACAAGAGGGAGATTTTAAGTCAGACATCTTGAAGATGTTTGCGGAGATCAAACAGAGTCAAGTTAATTTAGAGCATAAACTAGAACATGTGGACAATAGGATTGGGAAAATGGATAAAAAAATAGATGAAACTGTTAACGAACTTAAGGGCCAAATGAAAGAGATATTTAGGAGAACGCAGCTCACGGAAGAAGGATTAAAGAAGACAAAGTTGGAATTAAAAGATATCAAAAGGGATAAGGAAAGGATCAAAGCAGAAGTGATGGAATTAAATAAGGCACAGGAGGAGATGAAGGATATCATAGCCATGAATGAACTAAAACAGAGGGAGATTAATCTGAGGTTTAGAGCTGTGCCCGAGACGCAAAATGAAAATATAAAAGAGAAATTGATAATGGAGCTAGCGGATTGGTTGGGGGTACCACCGGAGGAAATGGCCAAAAACATACAGAATGCATTTAGAATGCGCGTTAACACAACAAGAGTAAGAAAACTTACAGGTGATTGTCTGATTACATTTAAGGATAAAGAAATGAGAAATAGGATTCTCCAGAGGAATAGAGAAAAGAGGTTGAATATAGATGGGAGTTATATAATTATCTTTAAAGATGTCCCAATCAGGTTACTCAAACGAAGAGACTCTTATAAATCTCTGGTGCAGACATTGAAGAAAAATAAGATAGAGTTTAGATGGGAATTCCTGGAAGGGGTCTCATTTACGTATAGAGGTAAGAGACACAGGCTATTAAGCCAGGAAGAAACCGGGAAGTTCCTTAGGAAATATAAAGAGTTGAGAACGGAAGCAAACGGAACAGGAGGTGTAGAGGGAGGACTACCAGGAGAATCAGGAGTGGGGGAGGAGGGGGGAGGGGGGGAAGCGGATCAGAAGAAGAGGTAGAGGAGGAAAAAGAGGACTCAGGTCACTTATAAAAGAAAGGAATAACGTAAAGAAAAGCTAAGTGAAAGCCTAGCATTATGGGACTAAAAATTTGGAATTGGAATATCAATGGGATGAACGATAAAAAACGGAGAAATAAAATTGAGCAATATCTGAAAAGGAAAAATCTGGATATTATTTGTCTTCAGGAGACGCATGTAGCCAGAAGGCATAAAAAAGTGCTAATTAATAAAAGACTGGGAAACGAATTTGAATCCTCAGATAAAGAAAAGAAAAGAGGTGTTGTACTGTATATTAAAAACAAGATGGAAGCTAAAACACTATTTAAGGATGAAGAGGGGAGGGTGATAGGGGTCAGCATCAACTGGCAAGGAGAAAAACTGGTGGTGGTGGGGGTGTATGCCCCAAATGGTAGTAAAACTGAATTCTTTAAAAAACTAGAAGAGAAGCTATGGGAATATATGGATCAAAAAATAATTCTAATGGGCGACATGAATGGTGTCGTCTCGCTAGAAATGGATAGACTTAGGGATGGCGTAAATAAAGAAGGAAAACTACCAAAACCCTTCTTTTCAATGGTAGAAAACTGCAACCTGATGGACATATGGCGCCTCAGACATCCATTGGACAAACAATTTACTTACCATTCCGAACCTAACCAATCGATGTCACGTATAGATCAGATATGGCTTTCTAGTGAATTATGTCCAAGAACTAAATTAATAGAAATAAGACCGAAAGTAATTTCGGATCACAGTCCGATAGAGCTAGAACTGGAAAGTTTAGAGACAAGATCTTTCAGATGGAGACTTAAAGACTATCTTTTAGATGACCAGAATATTGTCGAAAATGCAAGGAAAAAACTGTCAGATTACTTTGCAGACAACTGTGACAAAGGAACAAAAATTAATGTAGTCTGGGACGCAAGTAAGGCGGTAATAAGAGGATACTTTATCCAACAGAATGCAATTAAAAATAGGAATAGAGAAAAAAATAAAGAGGAAATTCTAAAACAGATAATGGTAAATGAGCAAAAACTATCCCAAAAACCTAACTGCCAGAAGGCAAAAGAATGAATAAAAATGTTACAAACTCAGTTTGCTACTATAATAAATAGAGAAGTGGAGTGGAATATCAAAAAACTGAGACAAAAAAATTTCGAATTTTCAAACAAACCAGGTAAATGGCTTGCCTGGCAAATCAAAAAAAGGAAGGAACAAGGTACAATAAATAAAATAATAGTGGGGGGGGGGGAGAAAGAACTGATCCCAAAGAAATTAGGAGCGAGTTTGTCAACTATTATAGAAGTCTGTACAAGGACAAAGAGAGAGTTGGTATAAGGAGAATAGAGAGATTTTTGAAGGATAAAAACGTGCAGAAAATCTCGGTAGAGGATAAGCAAAGATTGAATATACCAATTGGCAATGAGGAGATAGAAGAAACAATCAAAGATTTAAAGAGGGGCAAAGCACCAGGTCCTGACGGATTTACCGCTGGTTATTATAAAGAGATGAAATCTATTCTAGTGGGACCATTGAAGGAGACTATGAATAACATCTTAAAGAAAGGAGAAATTCCTGGGACATGGAAAGAAGCATATATTGCGTTAATCCCCAAACAAGATGCAGACCCAACTCAGGTTAAAAATTACAGACCAATTTCACTGCTAAATACAGACTACAAAATATTCGCAGGAATCCTAGCAAGAAGGTTGAAAAAGTTGTTATCAGAAATTATTCATAAGGATCAGATGGGATTCCTGCCAGGGCGGCAGATGAGAAATAACACAAGAAGCATAATTAACATGTTAGAATATTTATCTGTTAGAATTGACAAACAAGTCATTATGATGTTTGTGGATGCCGAGAAGGCATTCGATAAGGTGATTTGGGACTTTATGCTGAAAAATCTAGAATACATGGATGTGGGCAATGACTTCTTTAACGGGGTAAAAGCGATATATACGGAACAGAAGGCTAAATTGATTATAAATAGCATGGTGACGGAAGAGATAAAGATACAGAAGGGTACAAGACAGAGTTGCCCACTCTCCCCGCTACTATTTATAATAGTTTTAGAAGTACTCTTGAATTCAATAAGGCAAAATGGGAAAATAAATGGAGTAACATTAGGACAGAACGTGTATAAGACCAAAGCTTTTGCTGACGATGTAGTAATAATGACAGAAGAACCAATAACGGCAATAGAAGAAATATTAAAGGAAATAGAAGAATTTGGAGAAATAGCAGGCTTTAAACTAAACAAGACAAAAACGAAAATGATAGCTAAAAATGTGGACCTAAAAACAATAGAAATCATTCAACAGCACTCACAGATAGAGATAGTTAAAAAAGTCAAATACCTTGGTATTTGGTTAACATCAAAAAACATAGACTTATTCAAAAACAATTACGAGCTGATGTGGAAGGACATAAGGAAAGATCTGGAAAAACGGGGAGGGCTGAAACTGTCATTCTGGGGAAGGATTAATACAATTAAGATGAATGTCTTACCAAGACTCATGTTCTTATTTCAAACCATCCCTATAATTAAGGGGAGCCGAATCTTTAGAGACTGGCAACGAATACTCTCAAGATACATATGGCAGGGCAAAAAACCTAGAATTCAGTTTAAATTATTGACAGACATAAAGGAAAGGGGGGGCTTTGCCCTGCCAGACTTGAAGCTATACTACGAGGCTTCATGCCTTTGTTGGATAAAGGACTGGGTAAAGTTGGGGAATACGGAGCTACTCGATTTAGAGGGCTTCGACAATAGATTCGGCTGGCATGCCTATTTATGGAAGAACAAAAGGAAAGTACATAAGGGATTTGAAAATCATATTTTTAGAGGCCCGTTAATTGAAGTATGGGAAAAACATAAGAACCTGTTAGAGCCGAAAACACCACATTGGCTATCACCTCTTGAAGTAATGAGTATAAAGGCTATTAATATGAGAAGCAACTGGGCAACATATAGCCAGTTGCTAACTAAGGTTGATGGGAAATGGAAGATAAAGCCGTATGAACAAGTAAAGGAGTATGTCTATGATTGGTTACACCATATCCAGGTAAATCAGATGTACAGTAAAGATATTAAAGAAAGAGGCTATGCAGAAAAAGACTCTAAATTCCAAACGGAGATAATAAATAATGAAGTGAAAATTATATCTAAGATGTATAGGATGCTGTTGGATTGGAATTTAGGTGATGAGGAAGTCAAATCAGTGATGATCCACTGGGCAAGGGATGTAGGTCATTGCATACAATTTGAAGATTGGGAAGAGCTTTGGAAAGAGGGGCTAAATTTTACAGCGTGTACAATGATAAAGGAAAATGTCATGAAGATGTTTTATAGGTGGTATTTAACACCGATAAAATTATCAAAAATGTATAAGACGGATAAGAAGTGTTGGAAGTGTAAAAAAGAGGAGGGCTCCTTCTACCATATGTGGTGGGAGTGTGGAAGAGTGAAACAATTCTGGGAGAAAATATATATTGAATTAAAGAAGATTCTAAAATACACGTTCAGAAAGAAACCAGAAATTTTCCTGTTAGGGATGTTAAGGCAAGAGATTAAAAAAGAAGATCGTAGAATAGTATACTATGCAGTGGCAGCAGCAAGGGTAGTACTAGCCCAAAAGTGGAAACAGCAGGAAATACCAACGGTGGAGGAGTGGAGATTTAAGCTGTTGGACTACGCAGAGCTGGATAAATTAACAGGGAAAATTAGGTATGTAAGAGACCAAGTGTTCATCAAGGATTGGGGAAAGTACGTGGATTACCTGGAATGTATTAGTGAGGGACAAACAACGCTAAAGGGATTCAGAGACGCACTGTGAAAGATTAAGAGTTATTGTTTAAAGCAAACAGGAGACAGAGATAGGTTTAACGACAATATAAGCAGAGAAACGTGTGAACTTGATTACTGCTTCGAAAGATTTATGGACAAGCTGAAGGAAGTCTTGAAAGGGATGGATATGTAATAATGTCAATGGGTAAATCATAAGTTTATGTATTTCTTATTCACTTTTTTTGTAAATCTTTTTTTTTTACTTTTTGTATATTGATTTTTTTATATGTGTGTTAGTTTTTACTTTCTTTTGTGGAATCAATTAATAAAAAGAATGATGAAAAAAAAAAAGACTGGCCCGTACGGGCAGGGGTACCTTTACCTTTACCTTTAATCGGCACCAGAAAACAATATGTAGTAAGTGTCAATTTTGTGACTTAAATTCAAACGTTACAGCTACAGTGAAACACTTACTCTATATCCAGTAAGGTAATTATATATTTTTCTTCACTTGAAGCACTTTTAAGTGGAAAGGACTAATTAAAAAGTAGCTTCTACTTCAGTTTAGATGCACATCCTTGCATGACAACAAAAAACTAAGCCCTGACTCAGTAATGTGGAATGCATAAACACCTGACTTTTCAGAATTCAGCTTGCTTCTTGGCCCACATCCAGCCCATCACTGCCTCCAAACAGTCTAGCACCTTAGCCAACTCTCCTGATTGAGATGGAAATAAGAGATGGCTGTCATCTGCATATTGGTGGCACTTTGCTCCAATATCTTGGGTTCCAGTGTCTTCATAGAGGTGTTAAATAGCATGGGTGACAAGACAGAACTCTGTGGGACATCACAGGAAAACGCTTGTGGTGTCAAACAGTGGCCTCCCTTAACTACTTTCTGGAAGTTTGAGCCGAACCACTGCAATATAGCACTCCCAGCCCCCACCACCTTGAGCCACTCCAAAAGGATACCACGGTCAAGAAAGCTGCTGAAAGGTCAAGAAGAATGACCAGGGTTGCACACTCTCCATCTCTGTCTCCTGACAAATGTCATATCCAGGGTGGCCAATTTAGTTTCAGTGCCATCACTACAATAGATCCAGATTCTCAGTTTCCTCCAACCATGAATGAAGCTTGCCTCCAAAGCAGATATTAGCCACTGGGCGATAGTTATTTAACATTTCTGGGTCCATGGAGGCCTTCTTAAGAAGGGGCACTCCACAGCCTCCTCAAGACAGGTGGTATTTCCCCTCTTCCAGTGAAGCATTGATGACTCCCTAGACCCAGAGAGAGAGAAAAAAAACAGTTCTTGCTGGGTATAGCACTGGATAAATATTTTAGATTTTGTTTAAAATTCCAACCAGCAATCCCTGGTATTCTATTTAAATATTGATATAATATTCTGCTGTAAGAGGAATCCAGCTTGTGTCCACATTGTAGTCTGTAGTATGTCCAGATTAAACTTCAGTTGATTCTACAGTCGGCATGATTGATTACAGTTTTCAGCTTGATTAACTTCCAGGAATGCACAGAAGGAGAACTGCTGAAGGGGGGAAATAAAGAAAGGAAATGGAAAAGTGCTGTCAAGTTTCTTTCTAAAAGACAGCTGCTGCAAGCTGAATATAATATTGGAATATTAAAACTGGTTATCTTTTTCACTGTGCATAAGCACTGCACTATAAATACAAAGCTTATATCCCTTTGCAGAATCGTGCTATAAGGCTTGTTTACATGTTACACTGAACACAGGTGCAAACTGCCTATGCTTGTACAATTATTTTTTGTCAAAACAAAATAAAAAATTTCCTTCCAGTAGCACCTTAAAGACCAACTAAGGTGCTACTGGAAGGAATTTTTTTATTTTGTTTTGACTATGGCAGACCAACACGGCTACCCATCTGTAACTGGAATTATTTTTTGTGAAACAGTAAATATTTTATTATTTGTACAGCTCAGTTACTGCAACCACTGGTTCACAGACTACATTATTTTGAATGTTACACAGACTACATTCTTTTGAATGTTACATATGAATAACTATACAACTCAACTGTAACGTAGACAGGTTGTACTTTCATTGGATATAACATGTCAACACCCCTAATGAAGCTACTGTTTAAGCAACCTCACATTTTACCATTAATGCACTTGTTTCATTAATGCATTTGTTTTGTTTATTGATACTTAGAGTGAATGAAGTTAAATGCATGTTACTTATATGTACACAGGATGTAGGTTTTAGGAGTATGTAAATCTTACAGTAAAAAAAAATACTGCTGAAATGCATAACTAACACATATAAAACCACAATTAAAACAGTAAAAAAAATCCCCATGCCCCCAAATCAGTAATGACACCAACATATAATTTGTGTATGAAAACATTTTGTCCAAGTTTCTGGAGCAATTTATAGGTATGTCTTACCTAGCTGTATGGAATATTACTCATATGTACCGTGTGTTTGGTACATATGTGGAACAAAACATGTATACTATTACTTGTAAAGTGTGAGTTGTTATACCTTTAAACACAGATCAGGAATTTATTGTTGAGTAGAGTTGATTAGTCTTGTGGTCTTTACCTGAGGAAATAGTCATTCATAAAAGTGTGAGTTTATGTTACAATAAAGGCCAAAATAGGTTTTTAGAAACTGTCTTGGCAGATGCCCAGATGCCCATTGGTAATCTTGATTGTTGCTTTTATTGAAAATAAGCACTCTGGAAAGCCTTGTCCTGCCAAAAGCATACTTCACCAGAACTTGTGAGAGGAAGGAAATAAAACAGTGTGACAGTTAATTACAACCATGGTAGCTGGGCTGAAAAGTCTGACCTGGCAGGTGTGCTTTGCGGACAGCTTTCCTCCTGTGAAAGCCTGACAGAAATGTCAGACTCAATACATTCTTCATACTGTGTGATTGTGGTGATTTTAGTGTGGGAGTGTGTTGGCAGGCAGGGGGTTTGGTATTTTAGGAATGTTTTACCTCAGAAACTTCTAGAGAAGTTAGGAATACTAGTCAAAAGACGTGTGCTGGAGTTATAATTGTTTTGGAAGTAAGTTGCTTGAGGTTTTTAAAAATCATTTTCAGGTAACCATAAAATACACAAGATTTTCATGGACAATGTACAATGTGTATAAGAAGTGGAGCAAACCAAATTTCTCTCTACTGTTCTTATTTCTCTAGATTTTTGAAGGTATAAACTGTAAAGGATAAGCTTCTTTTAAAAGGGTAACGGTAGTTTTAAAAAAATATTAAAAAATACTCTGGAAAGCTGTTTTTTCCAAGATCCATTTTCATTAGGATTTGTAAAATGAAGGAAATAAAACAGTGTTTCAGTCATTTTTTACTTGTGTGTGGCCCCTTCCACACAATACATTTAAAGCAGTATCATACTACTTCAAACAGTTGTGGCTTCCCGAGAGAGCCATGGGAATTGTAGTTTTTGTTGTTTTTTAAAGGGAGCTGAGAGTGATTAGGAGACTCTTATTTCCCCATACAGAACTACAATTTCCAGAGCTACACTTTACCACTCTGGAAACTGTAGCTCTGTGCGGGAACTAGAGGTCTTTCCTGACAACTTTCAGGATTCTTTGTGAGAAGCCATGGCGGTTTAAAGTGGAATGTTACTGCTTTAAATGTATAGTGCAGGTGTGACCTGTGTGTGTGTGTAATAAAATTAAGGTGTGCTTTATTTTTTCTGCACATAACCCGCACAGCTTCCCACATGGTTGCATTTGTGCTGCTAGGATGTCATATATTATCAGTATTTTGTTATTACATTTTCTCAGCATTTACCCCAGATAGCATCTTCTTTGCAACTGTGACACTGTTTATTGTGGGCACCTGTGGGGTATTTTGTGAAGCATGCTTGATGATGGTAACACAATGGGTGGCATTAACTAATGTGCCCCGATAAGCGCAAGGATTTCTGCTTGTGCTGTGGGACTTCCCTCTTGCCCTGTACATGCCCTGTGCCATCTCCAAATCTGCCTCAGAAGGAACCCAAAAACAGATCTAGGAGTACCACAGAAGGATGGAAAAGTACACTGCACAAGCAGATATCCTTGGTCTTAGGGAACATTCACACAGTGCAAATTGGGTACAGTGCTACCTCGGGTTACAGGTGCTTCAGGTTACAGACTCCACTAACCCAGAAATAGTACCTCGGGTTAAGAACTTTGCTTCAGGATGCGAACAGAAATCGCGCAGTGGCGGCGGGAGGCCCCATTAGCTAAAGTGGTACCTCAGGTTAAGAACAGTTTCAGGTTAAGAATGGACCTCCGGAACGAATTAAGTTCTTAACCCGAGGTACCGCTGTACTCCTCTTCCGCCTGTGTTTCAGAAACTTGCTTGGGTGTAGCTTAGGGAGCAATTAGAAATAGAGTGGAAGATGTTCAGGTTCAGTTTAATCCATTAAACTTCCAGATATTAAAGTAGCCCCCATGGTATTACAATAATTCAGTTTAATCGGAACTATATAAACTCCCTTAGTAGGCCTTGCTAAGTACTCTGTTTGAAGGGCCTTGACTCTACTAAGGTTTCAGTTTATGCTCTCAGCTGTTGTGGATGATCTTCAAAGAAATTCTACATATAACTTGAGAAACAGATTCTGTGGGGATGGGTAGTTAAAAATTTATCTTCTGAGTAGTTGAGACGTTAACATTTTGTGTCTCATACTGCTTTAGCAGCCATAAAATTGATAACCTTCACGTAGTCATACCTTGGGTTAAATGTGCTTCAGGTTGAGCGTTTTCAAGTTACACTCCGCAGCAACCCGGAAGTAACAGAGCGCGTTACTTCCGGGTTTTGCCGCACGTGCATGCGCAGACGCTCAAAATGACGTCACGTGCATGCGCAGAAGTGGCAAAACGTGTCCTGCGCATGCGCTGTCGCGTCTTACGTTTTACTCAGGATGCGAACAGGGCTTCAGAACGGATCCCGTTCACATCCAGAGGTACCACTGTATGTCTGACTTCTGGTTCCTTAGGTTAGTCCTTCCCTTCTCTTGCTAGGCTCAACTACTATGTAGGTTCTGTAAGTGTGGAAGCTCACAGGTCCTTGTTAGGCCACCTTGGGGTTCTTTGTGTCTTTCTTTTAATGCATGAATTGTGTAAAGGTCACTCTTATTTTTTTGTTGGCCCTGTTTCACTTCTAAATTACTCCCTCCTTAAATCCAACCTTCAGTCTCCCAGGGGTAACAACCCACCTGTTAAGTATAACTTGTTAAGTTGGCATACCTGACAACTCCGTTTTGCTCACAGTAATAACTGTTGGAGAGCTTTTACAGGGGCAGGGAACCTTTTCAAGCCACATTGCCCTTTGGGAAACCTTCCAAAGGCCACTTGCCAGTGGTGGATGAGGACAGTGGTAAAAGTGGGTGGAGCAGTGGACATAAATGTTACCTCTGTACAGTAGGTTAGTTTCCACATTCCAACAGCATTGTTCTCCTTCATCTAGACAAACGAAGCATTATCAACATTCAGTGGTACATTCCACCCAAGCAAAAATATTCAAGGTTCAAAGCAGAACTAGTGGGTGGATGTGTTTTAGGGAGAATTATGAGGGCCAGACATAGACACCAGGAGTGCCACATTGGCCCAGTCTTGCAGTGCACTCTTATGGATGGTTTGAATTTTCTTAGTGACTGGTGACAGAAGCAGGTTAATCTAGAATTCCAGGTTAATCTAGAATGCAAGAGCATGCTGTTGCAGAAATGTTGCTGTTTGTAAACAATTCCCAGAGGTGGTCGGCTTGTTGCATTTTCCAGATAGCAACCACTGATTTCATTAAGTATGGGTGTCAGTGTAATTATCTAATGATTTTGGCTCAGTTTATTACACCTGCTTTTATTGTGAATTCTATAGAAAGTGGGAGTATGGAAAATCACTCTATTCAAAACTGTGGGTGGAAATAGGTATCATGAAAGTTTTACAACTTTGCCTTTTTAAACACTGTGAAATCACAAAGTTGAATGTACAGTGGTACCTCGGGTTACATACGCTTCAGGTTACATACGCTTCAGGTTACAGACTCCGCTAACCCAGAAATAGTACCTCAGGTTAAGAACTTTGCTTCAGGATGAGAACAGAAATCATGCTCTGGCGGTGCGGCAGCAGTAGGAGGCCCCATTAGCTAAAGTGGTGCTTCAGGTGCTTCAAGCACAGTTTCAGGTTAAGTACGGACCTCCGGAACAAATTAAGTACTTAACCCGAGGTACCACTGTACAAGATAGACAGCAATTGGAGTTGGTATTTTATCTTAAAGGCACTGTAGGAAGCTCATCATTTCACTCTTAAGTCTTGCTCTCCTGACCATTCTTCAGTAGTAACCTTTTTAAAAAGCTTGTTTCTGTCATTGCTATTGATTCCCTAAGCTTCAGGCAGCTGTCATTGGACAGGTGAACAAGCACACGTGCACACCTCACAAACATTGGCATTCTGTTTGGCATACAGTCGGGTTTGTTGACAGGAAACTGTTTTGCATCAGTTTTTGCCTGATTACTATTTCTGTAGTGCTGGGATGGTGACATCATGGTTCACAGGTCAGCTGGCGCTGGTGGGGAAGAAACGCTTATTGGTTGGATGCTGGTTTTATAAATGGGTCTGAAAGGTTAAACATAATTTGTGTATCTGAGTTGTGCTTGCGTCAAAAACCGAGACAGCCTTAATGAGCATTGCCTGCTTTAATTTGAAATTCTTGTTGGGAAATCATGGGAAAATGGAAAAAATACATGCTTGTATGTCACCCCTCAGATTAACAGTTTATGCAGAGCTCAAACATCTGAGCACACATGCTGCTGACGCAGTTCTGGAGCAGCTGGTGGAGAAATCTCCTGCTATAAATGTCTGTCTGTCTGCATTTTTATAGGATAGCCTGTTAAGCCAAAAGGGCTTGTTTACTTGTAGGAGTCATGCTAAATATGGTGTGTAATCTGACAGCTGAGTTCCATGCATAAAGGAAAGCACGGCAGCTTTGGGCTACATGGAGGACTTAAATCTATATTAATATCAGTGTGGGCAGGGGTCTTGTACAGCAAAGGCATACAGGGTAAATGCCTATTTGGAAAACAATCAAAATACACATGAAACATTGCATTTTAGGTTCCGGAAGCATATGCAAAAGGAAAGTAATTCTACTTTTTCTGTTTCCTTTCCTTTCTGGTCCTTAGTTGATTCATTTCCAATTGGGAGTTTTGACATGTGCAAGTATCTGGATACTAAATTCTGTGACTAAGTATTTGTCATCTTTCCTTCATTCCCACTTCCCACCTGTTCCAATTTTTCAGCTCCACTTAGCAGCAGTTGTTCAAGGGAGCTTTTGGAACAAACTGCACTCTTCCAGGGCATTTCTTGGGGTTGGTTATCTGTGTAGATAACACCAACTGAATAAAGTAAGAGAGCAATCCAGCGAAAGTAGATGACTTAATTCTCTGTTCTGTAGGCATGTAAAACGTGTCTCCTCTGAAACCAGTGGGAATTAAGACTGCACACACATTAGGGAGCAAGTCCCATTGAACTCAATGAGACTTATTTTTGAGTGAGCATGCTTGGGATTATGTTTCAAGAAGGTTTTATTTTGTCAGGTGTCATTGCCTGAGTTTGTACTTGTAGATAAGGAACAGCTAATATGAGAAGACAAGAGTGTATCTTAGCTGCGCTATTCACTTCCCTGGTTTTGCCCCATGTGCACCCCACATTAGCTATGCCATAAATCAAAATTAGGACAATTATTGCACAAGACCCAATTGTAAATGCTACTGAGGGCAGGGCTCATAAAATGGAACAGACTGTTGTGAAAGCAAATATAAAAAGCTCATATGTCAGCAGGATCAATCTTGTAAAACAAGCTTTGCATCTGCCATTTTGTACCTATTACATATTTAAAGTAATAAATGTGGAAGTTATAATTAAATATCCAACTGCATTTTTGAACTCACTTTTTCACATGTAGTTAATAAAAAAAAAACCCCACACAAAACACAAACAGGCTAACTTCTGAAATCTCTTCCAGGCGAAAAATGTCTTTTCTTTTTGAGACTTAACCATTTGGTGATTTCAAAACAACATATGTATTTAACATCTGGAGCAACAGCTGTGCAAAATTAATAAGAAGGTGGTTTTATGGGTTAGCTGGCCACTGCTCAGTTTGGTCTTACTTGGGGAAGGTGGAAGAAATGAATCTGTAAAAGGCCTTCATTTCACTTACAGTGTTGGATGACCTGCATTGGTGGCAGAAACTAAAGCACTGTCTGAGCAGCGTTTTAATGTTGCCAATACATCTTTACGAAATCAACCCGTGCAAATGCCACAATAAATCACTTGCCAAGTTCTGACATACTTTGTTTTGTTGGTGTTTGGTAGCCAAGTTGGCGGGAGTTGCAGGAAAAGTATACTGGTCCCAAAACAATAGCTTCAGTTTTTAAGAAATCGGTTTCATGTTTGTGTTCTTGTTGGTAAGCCCTGTTTAAGTACATCCAAACCATTAGTGATAATGGGCAAGGGTGGGGGGAGAGAGTCAATTACACTGATATTTTGCTGAAAAATGAACCACCAACAAATTCATGACCTGTCAATAACTTCCTCTTTCAGAATGTGGAAAGGAACTAGGCTATCCTTGACTTGATCACATAGCAAATAAGGAAAAGCTGATACATCAGATTAATGTAGCACAGGGATGGAGAACCTTTGGCCCAGGGACCAAATAGAACTTCTAAGCATCTCTATCTGGCCCTTTGGATGCTGTCCAGGCCACTCGCTTGAGTGCTTTTGCTTAGCCAAACATGTCCTTGAACAGTGGCAATGCCTCTTACGTGCTTGAAAGGAGGATGGATGTGGCATTTGTAGAAATATTTGACTTTTGCATGCCTGGAATTTATTCTCCTGGACAAAGGTTAAGAGCCACACCATTGCTCTGCCCAGTTTTTCCTCTAGTCCCTCTCACCAGTGGCATGCAGCCCCTGGAAAGTTGCCTATGAGGGAATGTGGTCCTCAAGCTGAAGTAGTGTTTAAGAAATGAGCACCCACTACTATGGCTTTCGTTTTATATTTCCATTAGCTCTTCAAGTTCTGGGAATGTGGCAGACCGCATCTTGGCACAGCTGCTGACAGAAATGGACGGGATTGAACAGCTAAAGGATGTGACTGTTTTGGCTGCGACAAACCGACCAGATATGATAGACAAGGTAAGAGGTTTGGGCACTTGCCCCTACTTTTGTTAAAACTACTTTATTGGAAGTGAAATGTTTTAAGATTGCAGTCAATTGTAGTCAAACGTCTTTGTAAAGTACTGGATTTTTTTAAAAGGGTTTTTGTATAAGGCTCAACAAAAACAGTTGTTCTCCTGGTTTTCAGAAGAAACAATGGTTTGCTCCACCAGTGCTGCTTCTTCAGCATTTTTTGAAAGCAATATGCAAACTGACCACTAAGACCCCTATGCATTTACAAGGCAGTAGGATAGAGATGTTTGCTGCAGCCGGACCAGCTTTGAGCGATTTGGTCTGCTTGGGATCTTAGGGTTCTTTGTTTCAGGATTAATGGACCATTTTGTAGAGTTGGCCAGCCTTGGAAGTACTGTACCTTGAAACCTCAGAACTAAATACATATCTCCAGTCCATGTGGGGTGAAAGGAAAATTTTCTTTCCATAGGCAAGAGGGAATTTTCCCCACACCCATCAGTTACCTAGCCTGCGATACATCTGTTGCTTTCCTCCGATAGATAAAATTGTAGGTAGTCATTCAGAGAATGTTTAAGAATGTTTAAGCAAATTGTGCAATGTGTCTTTGTTCTCTCAAATGTGTTTTTGTTTGAACCTTCATAGACATCGAGGATGATAGCTTGTTAGCCCTCCCTGAATTGAGTGCCCTTCTTTGTAAGACAAAAACAGAAATTTACCAGCAAGAATGTCCTTTTCTTGGCTTCCATCATCCATAATACCTCTGGCATCTATTTGTAATGGCAGGCTAGAACAGAAGAAGCTGTTACAACCCCAGGGAACTCTGTGATTGTTTCACAACAGGAAGTAATGTGTGTGTAGCTGAAGAATTGGATTGCTTTAGCTCCTGCTGGGTGAGATCTGAGTGTCAAACACATTAGCTGGGATGCCTAGAGCACAAGGGCTGAGAATGAAGTGATAGTTTGTGGTTTGTGATGGCACCCTGGTGTTTCTGACAGCTCATCCCAGCAGTGTGCAGCAGTTGCATCCTCAAGTGCCCTATTTGCATGAGAATGACAGGATGTGATTGGACAAATGAAGATTAATGAGAGAGTGTAGTGTCAGTGTGCTATATTGTCTTTAGATTCATGGTGCTCTTTGTTTCATTACCAGTGAGAAACTTCAGTGTAGCATGGAACAGAAACTGGGGGAAATATAGTGAATGAAAAATATGACCAGAGTTTAGATCTGGTTTCATTTAAAACCAAACCATGTTCATCCTGAAATAAAATGCAAAATATATGTGCTTGCATGTAAAACAGTAGATATCCACATCAGACTGTGTTCATGCACCCAAGCTTCATAGATTAGGGGCATCGTGTTGGTTTTTCTGTCATTTGCATAGCAGAATAGGCTCCTCTAGAATCAGGGTGATGCTGTGCACATGCTAGTAGCATTATCAAAAAATTCTCTCACAGTGTACTGTACCTACATTTTGGGGAAATTCTTCCTTAGTGTCTGCTTTGGTATGAATTTGTTGAACCAGGAGTTGAAAATTCTCATTCTGCTGCCCTGTCAGTTGGATCAAATATAGAAAGGTTGCTTCTTCTCGTTGGTTCAAAGGAAAGTTGTTTCCTCTTATTATGTTATGAAATTTAATATTCCAGTAAAGGCAAAGGGACCCCTGACCATTAGGTCCAGTTGTGGACGACTCTGGGGTTGCGACGCTCATCTCACTTTATTGGCCGAGGGAGCCGGCATACAGTTTCCAGGTCATGTGGCCAGCCTGACTAAGCCGCTTCTGGCAAGCCAGAGCAACACACGGAAACGCCGTTTACCTTCCCGCCGGAGCAGTACCTGTTTATCTACTTGCACTTTGACATGCTTTCAAACTGCTAGGTTGGCAGGAGCAGGGACCGAGCAACAGGAGCTCATCCCGTCGCGGGGATTTGAACTGCTGACCTTCCGATCGGCAAGCCCTAGGCTCTGTGGTTTAGACCACAGCACCACCCTCATACATATTCCAGTATGTGTTGTATTTGGCTTGCTTTTAAATCCTAAGAGATATTCTGTGAAAAGATAAATGAAACTTTACAATACATTTAAACCTCAAGGGTTAATTACATCAGCCTATCAACTGCTGCTAGTTAATTTCTTATTAATATTTGAGTTACTAATTTTTTTGCTGTAAATGGCTGAATTCAAACAGATTAAAAATATTGGTATTTGTAACACTTCTGAATGATGGAGTGTTCTGAGTTATTGAAGTCACAAACTTGGACCATTATGTTTTCATGTCTATTTATTCCTCTTTCTCTTGGAACCAGTATAGCAACAACAATCTTCATTATTGGAATGTTTAAAAATATTGGGTATTAAAGGTGTGCATACAATACAAACTGTACCACTAGATGGAAGCAAGAGAAGCAACTT
This sequence comes from Podarcis cretensis, assembly GCF_951804945.1. Classification (NCBI taxonomy): domain Eukaryota; kingdom Metazoa; phylum Chordata; class Lepidosauria; order Squamata; family Lacertidae; genus Podarcis; species Podarcis cretensis. Next base: position 30,563,084 of record NC_137178.1, read on the forward strand.
CCAGTATCACATAAGTGAATGGTTCTTGCCTTGGAGTGTATTTTAAATTTCTTTATACTCTGTACCCATAACAAATGTTTCTAAATCATTTTTTTTACCAACACAATTTTTTTGAAAAAGTTCTTGTAAATTCTCTTACTACTTCTGCTATAAGATCAAAGCTACAGTACCTCACAGGTGGGAAGTGAAATTAAAAACCTCTCTCTGAAAAAGACCTGTTAGATTTTACTTGGAAGACTCTTATCTGGTGCTGATCCAATGTCCAAAAGACAGTGGAGCTGTGTTAGTGGAGTTTAGTGTTAATTAAAAGTAGTTTAGTTTTGATGAAAAATAAAAAAGTGAGTGATTTGGCAGAATCAGTAACAAGTTTTTAAGTTTTTGCCTCCAGCAAAAAAGCAGTCTTTCCTTTTGAGAAACATCAAAGTTCTGCCCGTCTGGAGGCTTATGAAAGAAATTCAAATATTCAAGTTTTATGGGTGAACTAGTAAAGGGAAAGGGAAAGAATTTCAATACATAAGTTATCTGGCAACATGTTGAAGTTGTCATAAATCAGGTAATCTGAAGCTGTAAACATGTTCAGCATTTGTTTCGTCTGGAACAAATTGTGGTTATTGTATGATGCTCATTTATGTATTTCTATTGGGTTTTTCAGTCTTGCATCTGATTGGTAAATGCAGTGTTAAGTGCTGTTGGTTTCAGGAAAATTTTATCATCAGATTTAAATAAGATGTGAGGAATAATTTATTTCTTATAATTTTCTGTCATGGTAGTGGTCCTGTAAGTTGAATATAGCAATGAAATTAGCTTCACAGCAGAGATATAGACTGAATATGCCCATGCCACTCCTGAATCATAAACATATTAATATGAACCTCCCAGGCAGACCCATGAAGAAATTGTTTCACTCCCTTTTCACTCCTTTAGTCATGAGAGTGACTTTTAGAAGGTATCCTTGTGACAGCAAAACAATGTTGGGAGAATTTGAAGTAACATGTGTAACACTTAAACTAAGTGTTTGACAGAGAATAGGAGTGACGCACTACTGTTCTAAGAGTGTGCAATTTGGATTACCATTATGATTGGTAATTCATTGTGATACCCATCTGTGTGAGCTGTCTGTTGGCTGCCACCTGCTTTCTGTCTTCAAACTTCTGTGCCGTGCAACAGCGTTGTAAAATGGCGCCACTAACTGCATGTGACAGCGGTAATTGTTTCTGCCACAGTATCTTCACCTCATTGTTGCAGTGCTGCACTGTACCTGGCTCATGATGTTAGTGTGATGCTACAAGCTATGTGATAAGCTTGTGAAGTTAGGGCCTGAGGACCTTTGCCTTTTCCCTGAAGTGATGGCTTCCTTTTTTTTTTGGTAATACTTAAATACATCGCACCCTTTTGAGTATTTGGGAATACTGATCTAAGGACTTTAGAGCTGGGAGTTTGTTATAATGTGTCTGTGTGCATCACAATTTTCAGCACAAAGAGCAGTACATCATTATTTCTGATTGCAGTGTTGTTTCTGAAGAATCAGAGGTCATTGAAGAATCAAAGGTCATTGTTGTGTTTAAAAGTACAGTGGTACCTCGGGTTACATACGCTTCAGGTTACAGACTCCGCTAACCCAGAAATAGTGCTTCAGGTTAAGAACTTTGCTTCAGGATAAGAACAGAAATCGTGCTCTGGCGGCGCGGCGGCAGCAGGAGGCCCCATTAGCTAAAGTGGTGCTTCAGGTTAAGAACAGTTTCAGGTTAAGAACGGACCTCCGGAATGAATTAGTACTTAACCCGAGGTACCACTGTAATAGGAAAAAAAACGTGAACACACCAAATGCTACACTTCACAAAGTCTAAGAATCTTGCCTATCAAGGTTTTTACTGGGCTGTTGTTTTTTTTAAGCACTAAATATTTTTCTCATATTTTTCTTATTTAGTATTAGTTTCCTTTATGTTTATGGGCTTGCTTTTAAAATAAAATCAGCCTGGCTTTATTTGAACGTCAGAAAACTAGTTTATAATGTTTCAGAAACCCTGTTAAACTTAGACTCGGTGTGTGTGTGTGTGTGTGTGTGTGTGTGTGTGTGTAAACAACAGAAATTCATTGATTCTGACATGACCTCTGAAATAAAATATTTTCACATGGCACTAAAAACTGAGCAAATATCACAACCTTGATGCTACCACTGTGGGGGACGTGTCTCATGCCACCATCCATCGGTAGGGCTGACGGAGGGGGGAACGTTGAACAGGGCCTTTGTAAATTACCTCTGTGAGGAGTCAGGTTCATACTAGAAACTGGTGTGTGAGGTAATCAGGTCTTTGACAGTTAAGGTCTTAAATAGCAAAATCAGCACCTGTTTTTGAACTGGGATTGGAAGCTTTCCAGGAGCAATGAGGTCCAGCATCTTCACAGACTAAGAATAGTCTAATTAAATAATAGGGCAGAGTTAAGGCAGGTTTTAGACAATTCCTTAATTTAAATGAGGAGTGTGCTAGGAGAGAAGAAATATTATTGGTTGTGATATGGCCCCACTGAACTCTGTCAGCACTGTGTTATTGACATCAGCAACAATTTTGCCTGTAGGGTGTTCCTTATTTATTGATTGTATGCTGACATTCATAAAGGTGTCTGAATTGTTTCCAGTGGAATTTTCAGGGTGCTTTCTTTAAGCATAGTAAATAAATATTTCCAGGTGTGCAGAAGTAATCCCCCCCCCTTCCAACCCTTCAGTTGCGAAGGTACAGAGAGTGTGGTAAATCAGCCTTGAGGCTGCTGAGTTGTTGTCTTCCCCCCCTTCTCTGTGGTGACAGTTGAAGAGCACAGTAACTTTTTCACTTTAGATTTATTATCTGCCAGACAAAACAAGGTGGTAGAAGAACTTGTTGGGCTGCATTTGTAAGCTTTCACAGCCATACCATAAAGACTTGAATAAATGTGGCTGCTTTTCTCCATAAAAGCATATACAGATAAATTAATTTATTTGTGAGAGAGATTATATGAAATTAAATTCAAGTATAGTAAAACATAGCAGAAAGCACCTCTCACAGCAACACATTAATGTGCTTTTCAGATAATGCTTACTTATAAAATATTTTGTTTCAGTCCACATAAAGCTTTCTGAAAACGCCTATTGATTTATGTTGCTTCTAAGCCTTCTAAGGTGACCGGATGCAAAGTGTCACGAGACATTTACACTATTAATAGTTGTACAAAAGAATGAATTTTATTAGGTGTAGCTTGTTATGTGGGAGATGAAATCTGCATCTTTTAGTCCTACTCTTCTCTGATTCTGGTGACTTTGCTAAAAGGGTGGGCAACCCACAAGACTCCAGATGGCAGACAACAACTCCCATCAGCCCCAGCCAGCATAGGATGATGGGAGTTAGATGATGAGAATTGTAGTCCCCCAACATCTGTGGGCTACAGCTTTCCAATCTCTGCTCCACTATGAATTTCTGTTTGAGATACCAGGCTGTTCCTAGGAGAACAAGTTCTTCCATCTGGAGCAGTGCAAAGGCAAAATAGTGATGTCAGAATGTACTTGTATGGATTTTGCTTTATCTCCTGCTGCTCACTACTTAGCAGTGAAATTGTGCATAGGAATTCAAGTCTCAATGAGGGTGTGGGTACGTACAGGGAATTCTATGACAAAGAAAGGTTGCCTTTGCTAACAGGTGAATTTCACTTTTATATTTCCCAGCATTTTAAAAAACCGTTTGAGCCTTTAAACAGTTGTAACAGAGGTAGGGAGCTATTATTCCAGTATAGTTCCAGCAGCAACATAAATTCTCCCATTCCTATCCATCTGCTGAGTCAATGTTCATGGCTGAATTGGCTCTTTTTTCCTCCTCCTGAGAGACTCTTCCTTTTGAGGAGACTAGCAACCAAATGAGTGCTTCTGTGTAGACTCTGGGTTCTCCACCAGGTCTTCTACCACCCTTGCTAATTAGCCTGCATCATCATCAGTTAGTTATATGCCACCTTTCTTACTGTAAACAATTCTCAAGGCAGCTCACAACTTCAAAAGTTTATGTTCGTGTTTCAAGTTTATGTTCACTAGCATAATAAAATTTGCCCAGGAATAAACAGTAGTGTAATGGAAACATCTCATATTGATAAATATACAATAAATTAAACAATTCAGTAATAATTCGTAAGAAGGACTGAAAATAAAAATAATAGAACATAATGCAGATAAGCAGCAAGTTATGATATGCTGCAAGAAGAATAAAGCAGAGGAGGAAATATGTCAGAAGAGTTGTGTTCCTTGCAAATATGCAGGAAATAATTCATGAAATTTGCAGGACTATATGAAGTTTTTTGGGACCCTATTGCACTTTGAATGCTTTAAACAGCTGTAAGACAAAACTTGCAGTTTAGCTGTGCATTGACCTTCTTTGCATACTTTTACTTAAGGGGAGAAAATGGAGAACATGCATTTATCAAGGTCTCAGGCTGCCTTAGGACTGCTGTGGGTTCTTCCATGTCCTCAGCTGGACTGGAGGTCTGTACAAGGTCTCACACCTTTTCCTCAGAGGAGGTCTCCCTGAGACACTAGCTGGGCAAATCCTGAAACAGATTCAGTTTTTCAGTGCAAACTTTCTTTAATCAATCTTTATCTTGAATGGCGTGCTCTGGTCCATGGGGTCACGAAGAGTCGGACACGACTAAACGACTAAACAACAACAACAACCTTGAATTAAGAGGGATCTTAAATGTCTGTTGTTGTTGTTGTTGTTAATTTATTTCTATACCGCCCTTTATCAAAAGATCCCAGGGCGGAGTACTACATTGAAAACACATTTTACAGAGCATCATAATAAAAGCATAATAAAAAGCACAATAACAAGACAGCATAATAATAAAATAATGATAATAACAGCACTCCAAGCTTTAACAGGCCATAGATTATTTAATAGCAAAAGGCCTGGGTAAAGAGGAATGTTTTTGCCTGGCGCCTAAAGACATGTAATGAAAAGGCCTGTTCTTGTATTGCCATCTAAGCCTATACCATAACCACTGGAGAGACTACCACTACCACTGGAGAGACTATAGAAATTGTAACCAGGAACCCTTCTAACATGGTTAGAATACTTGCGAAAACAAAGTGTTATGAAGAAAAATGATATATTAAAATTGTAAGTTACTTGGACACATAACCTTTGAATGCTTGTTTCAAGAGGCTGACAGTGAATACAGGGCTGGTTTTACAGATATAGCAGATGTTAGAATAATAAAATCATCTCATGTGATCAAATGGGGGAAATGCTAGGAATAGATATTGCAGAAGAGGGTTGGAAGATAATACGGTCTGGCACCCAAAACAGAGCTCTCTGTATAAGTGTAAATTAATCTGTAATCTGTAGTTCACATGAGAACAGTTAAGTAGTTCAGCAGTTGAATGGTCTAGGCTGGAGAGCTGATAACCACCTGCTCTCTCCCAAGGTCAACTAAAGCTCCTGAAAAATGTTTACTTGGCTGAGGTCAGCTGACATGCGTGTAGCAGCTAAGGATTGTTCCAAACCAAGGTCCTATGAGTGCTCATGGCAGGCAAGTGTTGCTCTAAGGCAAACCTTACCAAGATATTTTGAGTCCCCAATCTCAGGTTAGTCCCCCAACCAGCTGTACTTCTGTCTTAAGTGGATTATATTATCTTCCTCTGTACGATAGTCTAGAGATTAATAGTTTTATCTTGCTATAGAACCCTGTTGCCAAGTGTGACAAAAAAGGCATTTTCTTCACATTGCAAAGTAGTAATAGTTTACCATGTTTATCTGATGCTCAAAAACATTAGGAGCTATCAGTGGCTTTTCATAGAATCATAGAATCATAGAATCATAGAGTTGGAAGAGACCACAAGGGCCATCGAGTCCAACCCCCTGCCAAGCAGGAAACACCATCAGAGCACTCCTGACATATGGTTGTCAAGCCTCTGTTTAAAGACCTCCAAAGAAGGAGACTCCACCACACTCCTTGGCAGCAAATTCCACTGTCGAACAGCTCTTACTGTCAGGAAGTTCTTCCTAATGTTTAGGTGGAATCTTCTTTCTTGTAGTTTGTAACCATTGCTCCGTGTCCGCTTCTCTGGAGCAGCAGAAAACAACCTTTCTCCCTCCTCTATGTGACATCCTTTTATATATTTGAACATGGCTATCATATCACCCCTTAACCTCCTCTTCTCCAGGCTAAACATGCCCAGCTCCCTTAGCCGTTCTTCATAAGGCATCGTTTCCAGGCCTTTGACCATTTTGGTTGCCCTCCTCTGGACACGTTCCAGTTTGTCAGTGTCCTTCTTGAACTGTGGTGCCCAGAACTGGACACAGTACTCCAGGTGAGGTCTGACCAGAGCAGAATACAGTGGCATTATTACTTCCCTTGATCTAGATGCTATACTCCTATTGATGCAGCCCAGAATTGCATTGGCTTTTTTAGCTGCCGCGTCACACTGTTGGCTCATGTCAAGTTTGTGGTCAACCAAGACTCCTAGATCCTTTTCACATGTACTGCTCTCAAGCCAGGTGTCACCCATTTTGTATTTGTGCCTCTCATTTTTTTTGCCCAAGTGCAATACTTTACATTTCTCCCTATTAAAATTCATCTTGTTTGTTTTGGCCCAGTTCTCTAATCTGTCAAGGTCGTTTTGAAGTGTGATCCTGTCCTCTGGGGTGTTAGCCACCCCTCCCAGTTTGGTGTCATCTGCAAATTTGATCAGGATGCCCTTGAGTCCATCATCCAAGTCGTTGATAAAGATGTTGAATAAGACCGGGCCCAAGACAGAACCCTGTGGCACCCCACTAGTCACTCTTCTCCAGGATGAAGAGGAACCATTGATGAGCACCCTTTGGGTTCGGTCAGTCAGCCAGTTACAAATCCACTGAGTGGTAGCATAGTCAAGTCCGCATTTTACCAGCTTCTTTACAAGAATATCATGGGGCACCTTGTCAAATGCCTTGCTGAAATCAAGGTAGGCTACATCCACTGCGTTCCCTTCATCTACCAGGCTTGTAATTCTGTCAAAAAACGAGATCAGGTTAGTCTGACACGACTTATTTTTCAGAAATCCATGCTGACTATTGGTGATCACAGTATTCCTTTCTAGGTGCTCACAAACTGTTTGCTTAATGATCTTCTCCAGAATCTTCCCTGGTATTGATGTCAGACTGACTGGGCGGTAATTATTTGGCTCCTCTCTTTTCCCCTTGCCCTCCTCCAGTCTGCCGGGACTTCGCCTGTTCTCCAGGAATTCTCAAAGATGACTGCCAGTGGTTCTGAGATCACATCTGCCAGTTCTTTTAATACTCTTGGATGCAGTTCATCTGGCCCTGGAGACTTGAATACATCTAAACTAGCCAAGTATTCTTGTTCTATCTCCTTAGTTATTCTGGGCTGTGTTTCCTCTGCTGAATCATTTGCTCCAAATTCTTCAGGTCGGGCATTGTTTTCTTTATCAGAGAAGACTGAGGCAAAGAAGGCATTGAGGAGTTCAGCCCTTTCTGTGTCCCCTGTTTGCATTTCACCATCTTCTCCTCTGAGTGACCCCACTGTTTCTTTGTTCTTCCTTTTGCTACGAACATACCCATAAAAGCCTTTTTTGTTGCTTTTAACCTCTCTAGCAAGCCTGAGTTCATTCTGTGCTTTAGCTTTTCTGACTTTGTGTCTACACGTGCTGGCTATTTGTTTGAATTCCTCTTTGGTGGTTTCCCCCCTTTTCCATTTTTTGTACACATCCTTTTTTAATCTTAACTCAGTTAAAAGTTCTTTAGATAGCCACCCTGGCTTCTTTAGGCACCTTCCATGTTTCCGTCTCATTGGTATTGCCTGAAGTTGTGCTTTTACTATCTCCCTCTTAACAAACTCCCAGCCATCATGAACTCCCTTTCCTTTTAGTATTACTGTCCATGGGATCTCACCCAGCACTTCCCTAAGTTTTATGAAGTCGGCTTTCTTAAAGTCAAGAAATTGAGTCCTAGTATGCTTGGCTGCTCCTTTCCGCTGTATAGTAAACTTCAGAAGAGCATGATCACTCGCGCCTAATGATCCTTCCACTTCTACCCCACTAACCAGGTCATCAACATTGGTTAGGACCACATCTAAAATGGCTGTTCCTCTTGTTGCTTCTCCCACTTTCTGGACAACAAAGTTGTCTGCAAGGCCAGTGAGGAATCTGTTTGACCTTATGCTCTTGGCTGAGTTTGACATCTATGAAATATCCGGGTAATTGAAGTCCCCCATTACTACTATCTCCCTTCCTTTTGCATGCTTGGCCATCTGTTCCAGGAAGGCATCATCTATTTCCTCCGTTTGGCTTGGGGATCTATAGTAAACTCCCACAATGAGGTCCCTGTTATTCTTCTCTCCCTTAATTTTGACCCAAATGCTCTCACTTTGGCTTTGAGGTTCTAAATCTTGGATCTCTTCACAGGTATACACATCCCTGACATATAACGCCACTCCTCCTCCTTTCCTGTCTGGTCTGTTTCTCTGAAATAGATTGTAACCCTCCATTATTACATTCCAGTCGTGGGACTTATCCCACCAGGTTTCAGTGATGCCTATTATGTCATATTTAGTTTGCTGTACCAAGAGCTCAAGCTCATCTTGTTTATTACCCATGCTTTGCGCATTAGTGTACAGACATTGAAGTCCATTAATCATTCCCCCGTGTCTCTTATTTAAGGATTTTTTCCTCCCACCACTAGGTCTGCGTGCTGTTTGCTCCATTTGGTCTATGACATTTGGATGATCATGTTCATCAATTGATAGACTCCTACCTTCAGGAGCACTGTCTTCCTCCCCCACATTAGTCAGTTTAAAGCCCTCCTGATGAGGTTTCTGAGATTTTTGGCAAAAACTTTCCTCCCAACCGTTGTGAGGTGCAGCCCATCGCTTGCCAGAAGTCCATCTTCAAGAAACTGCAGTCCGTGATCTAAGAATCCAAACCGTTCCTGTTTACACCATTTGCGAAGCCAGCAGTTCACTTCCACTATTTTTCCCTCTCTCCCTGGGCCACGTCGTTCAACTGGGAGGACAGATGAGATGACAATTTGTGCATTTAATTGCTTCAATTTCCTGCCCAGAGCCTCATAGTCTCTTTTGATCTTCTGGAGGCTATTGCTTGCAGTGTCATTGGTTCCCACATGAACCAAGAGGAAGGGGTATTTGTCAGTGGGTTTTATGATTCCTTGCAGTCGTTCAGTTACATCTTGGATCTTAGCCCCGGGGAGACAGCACACTTCCCGAGACATCTTGTCAGGCCCACAGATCACTGCTTCTGTTCCCCTCAGTAGGGAATCCCCTATCACCACTACACGCCTCCTCTTAGGTTTGGTCGGGGTTCTTCCGTGATCTGTCCGTTCCAAGGTCGCCTGCACATTCCCTGAGGCCTGACTTTGCTGCTCGTCTTCATATACCTGATCGACTGTAACGAGGGAGAGATCCTCAAATGGAGTCTGCTCTTCGTCTTCCATTCTAGGGGAGAGGACCTCAAAGTGATTGTGTATTTCTAAACAATCAGAGCGAACCCTGGGCCTCCTACTTCTTTGAGTCACGTTTCTCCATATATCTGGCTCCTGTGTTGGTGAACTAGCCTCCTTCTCAGGGGAGTCCCCTGTCTCCTCCTTGGTGGAGACGGTGTGCTCTGTTGCTTCCAAGAAGAGCTCCAGCTCTCTAATTCTTTGGAGCGTAGCCACACGTTCCTCCAGTTGCTGGACTTTGTCTTTTAAGAGGGCAATCAACATGCAATTGCTGCAGGTAAAGCTGCCTGCAACCTTTGGCAAGATGGCAAACATTGTGCAGGAACTGCAGGCGACTGCAGCTGTTCCCTCACTCTCCATCTTGAGAACGTGTCGTTGGGGGTGGCTACAGTGGTCCTCCATCATAAGAAGCATGCAGACAGGACAAGTAACTCCCCCCCCCCCAAAAAAAAACCCTAGGTCTCCCCCAACAAACGTTTGAGACTAGCTCCCCTAAATCTAAAGATAGATCAAATTGTGCTGACTGTTTTGACTGTTTCCTTGCCAGATGCGGGGCACACACAGGAAGGTTTAAGGAAGCAATTTGTCCCTTGAGCCTTTTTCAGATGAAGTGCTCAGCAGCACCAGTACATGTTCTGTGGAAGTCTACAGAGTAAGAAGAGGTAGCTTCAGCCAGTTGGTGAGGCAAGCCTTATTCCATTACTTAACAAGCCAGCACGTGGGCTATGTAAGCAAGAACACACGCCAGGGTGTGTGTTCATCAGTCAACACGCGAGGTGTGCGTAATTGGCAAGCACACACCCTGGAACATGTTACTGCACTTATAAAAATGGCCATTTAACTTTTATTAAAAGCGTGTAGATACAAAGTGTGCCTAGTTCTCAGAATGCTAACTTCTTCAAACAACGTTATGTAGCTTAGTTGCATTTTATCTCAAAGAATTTTTCTGTTTCACTTACGCAGAAACATTTTGTTGGCAGGCAACTTTTTCGTTTCCGAATGCTTTTCCGTCTCAAATCATACCCTTGGGGTGAAAAAAGGTCTTAGTACCCCAAGTGATCTTGAAGGACAGTTGTAACACCATGAAAAGCAAACATTGATGCTGTAGCACATGCTTCTAAGTGAGAGGGCCCCATAACTGCAGCGAAGGAGGTAAGCCGCAGGCTTTCATTTATTTGTACAGTAGTCTTTTGCCAGTATCTGTGGGCCTATATAGCTTAAACCAGTTTATTTTTAACAGAAAATAGCTACAAAGAAATACTAGTTAAGACATGTTTGTGCTAATGGCTGAAACTGGAATTCAGGCAGACTGTGATGTTTGGCCTGTCCCCCCCCCCATGCCACCCCCTTTCCTGTTTTAAAAAAAAGAGTCTGGGAAAGACATGAAACAGAAATTATTATTGTTAATATTTACAAAATGTTTCATTGAGGGGAAAGCAAGTAGCAGAATACAATTTTGTGGCACTTAAAAATGGTCTTCCCTAATCAACAGTTTTGTTCTACTCTATGTGAAATGTTAAGTGATAAAATGTGGGCTTTTTTGCTTCAGTTTCCACTGATGGTAATTACAGAAAGGACATACAGTACCATTCTGGTGTTTTGGGCATCGAAGCAGTTCTCAAAGTATCAGCAGGTGGCAGTCAAGCCAAGCTTCAGTTTAAGCAGCTAGAGTTTAGAAGTTTAAGAGATACAGTGCATATAGAAATTCTGAGAGATACTATGTCAGGTAAGGCAGATGGGGATCTTGGTTGGGTCGAAACACATTGAGCTTTGTAAGCTGATACATGCATATACTTTTACATTGGAGGAGAGGAAATTTGGCTCCTATCTAGCTACGAATACAGAATGCTTTTCTCTTTAGAGTAATGCAATTTTGAGGCAGTTCTTGGTTGAGCTGTAGAAGTATGGAGCTCCATTGCCAATTCTTTCTGTTTAAGAATAAAATGGCCTTAGGTATGTCTGTGGGAGACATGGAGCTTTAAAAGCTGTACATGGGGTCAGAGGAGACCTTCAGTGCTACATCCTGGTAGACATTTCTGTTTGGGCATAATCCCAATCCAGTAAACAAAGGATATAAACAAGATGGTGCCCTCCAGATGGGGAAGGGCCATAGCTCAGTGGTAGAGCATCTGCTTTGCATGCAGAAGGTCCCAGGTTCAATCCCTGGCATGTCTAGAAAGGGCTAGGAGATATTATTGCCTGGTACCACGGGCACTCACTGCAAGTCAGTGCAAACAATACTGAGCCAGATGGACCAGTGGTCTGACTTGGAACAAGGCAGCTTTCTACATTCCTATGTTCAGATGTTTTAGATTCCAATTCCCATCGGCCTTGACTTGTATGATTTGTGTGCTTGCAAGACATAAACTCAGCACTGACAGCAGCTTATGGTTTATGCAAGCATTCTCCCCAGGAATATGCTTGAAAAAAGTGGGAAACCTATGTAATATTTCTAAAGAGTTGAAGTACCACAAAAATTCATAGATGCAAATTCACCTTGTCATATTTATTTTGCTCTTTGTAAAATGCAAAACAAATAGTGGTATAGTCCACTGGGGTCCTGATATTGTGGTTTTCTGTCTGAGGTCTTGATATCAAATGCTGCTTTCTGAGTTAACCACAGTAGTCAAAGAAGCTTCTTGTTTTTTTCTGTTCTGGAAATAACTCCTGTCAGAAGCAACACCATCTCAAGCTTGCTCAAACTGTTTGCTAGTCCTTATGCTCAGCAGACTTACATTCTGCTAGCTGGGTCATGTATGCTACTTAAAATGAAAAAACTGTGGGAAATACTGTAGATTTTCCTCATGAGTCAAGGTATTTACTGCGCATGTTTCATCTCATTATACCTTAAGGGGTTAACGTTATGCATATTAAACTAACAGCACAGTTTACACTAAGAGTTATTTAACATCTACTGGCGGTATTACTGTACTTCCTGTTTTGTGTTCACAATAAAAGGTTTCTAAAGAGCTGCCTTTGTGTAAATACTTCACTTACATTCTAGGCAAGTATATTCACGTCTTGAGCTAAACACGAATAGAGTGATGTTTGGAACGCTGCTAAAGAAGGAAATCTTTGTGCTTCATAAATGATACCCTTGAAACCTTATAAGAATATGATTTGGAAATGACATTTGTATATTTGTTTTCTCTTATTATGCTGGTTTGAAAGTGGCGGATGGAGTGGGGAGGAGGGAAGAAAATGTTTACTGTTCATCAGTAATTTTTGTCCACATTTTGAAAAGAATTGACTGTATTTTTGTAACATACCTTCGTATTTTAAATTGAATATGTGCATTAAAAATGTAAAAAGTGTTCTAGACACTTATTAATTGTCTTAAGGCGTTTAAAAAATGTTTGGCATCTATTTTAATGCAGCATTATTATTATCCCCTTCCATTGAAAAAGATGATGTATCATTTTGGCCACTGTTTCTAAGATTAGAGTGATTAAACAAGCTAGTGAGTCAAGTATGCACAGAGCATCAACAATCTTATTTTTTAGCACAGCACATGCATTCATCAGTCAATTTTATTTGTTCAGTTCTCCACTCTTCAACATGGCACCTCCTGAGGTGACTTATGATCATTGCTTGACAACAAAGTTAAACAAAACAATACAAAACAAATAAGAATACTGACCCAGCAAAATACCAGAGCAAATCATTATGGCGTAGCTGAGTGTTGGGGATGGACTACAAACTCATCATCCTTGATCACTGGCTATGCTGACTGGGGCTGGGAGTTGGGAGTCCAAGTCCAAGTGGAAGGCTACAGGTTTCCACCCCTGGTTTCACCCAGCTAGTGTAGTTCAAAAGCCTGGTGAAATAAAAATGGTATTTTCCTGGGGCTCAAAAGACATGAGATTTAGTGCTAGGCAAGCCTTCCTGGGAAGAGCGTGTTACAGATGGGCCATCATGACTGCGGAGGCACTTTCTCTGGGTGCAGGAACTCAAGGGCCTTGAAAGACAAGTTTAACATTTAAGCAAGTTCATATAGCAATTGTCTTTTCATGCCTATGATGGTACAGTCTGCTGCGCCGGCTTTTGTGCTTTATCAAAAATTGTTCTATTTTCAACAGATTTTTTCTCCTTATGATAAACATAACTAGTACTGTGTACTGGCGTAGGCTCATGTACTCAGTATGTTGGTAATGTCAATAATCCAACGTAGAGGCTTTTTGTTAGACCCCCTGCAGCTACAACACATTGCATTTTTCTCTCCCTTTTAGCTGCCAGCTCTGGCTTTACTGTACCACCGATACGTGACAGGTTATTTCTATTATTCAGTGAAGTTCAACCACAGCACCTAGATGGCCATAGGGAGCCTCTTCCTAAGATAGGGGTGGCCACTGTGGTGCCCTGCAGCTGTGGTTGACTCCAAGTCCCATCAGCCCCAGCCAGCAATGGCCCATGGTTAGGAGTGGTCGAAACTGTAGCCCACAACATCTAACCTGTCCTCAGGTATCCAACACTGAACAGCCAGTGTTAGTTAAGCCAATGTTTAAAAAGCAAAGAACAAATAAAGCCTCAGTGGGGAATCTCAGGTATTCACCAGATACAACCCCCAGCTTGGCATCTTCCTCAGTGTGAACTGACATATGTAACCAATATAATATGATCAAACAGAGCCTCTGCATACGTGCAGGCTATAAACCTATTTTTGAGGTCTGTGTTTTAAAAAGTCATGTCTAAATTTTGTTGATAAAACCTTTCAGAATAGCTGTCGGGCTTTGGGTGAGTTGAGAATTTTATTTTGATTTAGGTAAGACAAAGAACATAGAATAGTAGAGTTGGAAGGGGTCACAAGGGTCATCTAGTCCCACCCACTGCAATGCAGGAATCTTTTGCCCAACATGGGGCTTGAATTCTTGATCCTGAGATGCTCTACTGACTGAGCTATTCCAGCTCATCCAGATGTTAATGCCTTTTTAAAAACATTCTTAGTTTTAATAGAACATTCTGAGCTGTAGAGACTTACTTGCTTTCGATGGACATTAGTTTTATTGTATTCTGAAGAAAATGTAAATTGAATAATTAAAATCATGCATAGCCTCTTATGTCATTTTGGAAGAAAGGTATAAATAACTTCCTCTAAAGATAATAAACATTTCATTTATGGTAGCTGTCTGAACGTAACTGTTTCCTAGAATGAGGTTAGCTGGAGAAGGCTAACGATAAATGGCTGCAAGATAAATGAGGAATGTGCTTGGAATTCATTACTTAATTAGTTACTTAAATCAATCTTTGTTTTCGTATAAAAGTGGGCCTGCAAGTTTACTTTTATGTGTCTAAAATAACCATGGTATTTTATGGTAAACGAATTGTTATGCTCACCCCAATCTTGAAGAAGTGAGGGGTTTCAGGAGCCCTAGCAGATACACTCTCCAAAATTTCAGGCAGGTGTTTAAACCTGCGACCATTTGATTGCAAAACTGGTGAACCAGCCCTGAGCTATGATATAGATTCCTTAACTTAGCTGTAACCCAGCTTGGATATTGGCTTGTCTTTGGACTGTTCCTAGATGTCTTGCTGGGATGTGGGTGACACTGTGGTCTAAACCACTGAGCCTTGGGCTTACTGATTGGAAGGTCGGCGGTTTGAATCCCCGCAACGGGGTGAAGCTGCTGTTGCTCGGTCGCAGCTCCTGCCAACCTAGCAGTTTGAAAAGCACTTCAAAGTGCAAGTAGATAAATAAGGTACCACTTTGGCAGGAAGGTAAATGGCGTTTCCGTGCGCTGCTCTGGTTTTGCCAGAAGCGGCTTAGTCATGCTGGCCACATAACCCGGAAAAACGGCAGACAAATGCCGGCTTCCTCAGCCAGTAAAGCGAGATGAGCACCACAACCCCAGAGTCATTCACGACTGGACTTAACTGCCAGGGGTCCTTTACCTTTACCTTTTAGATGCCTTGCTAACTTTGGCCTCCAGCTATGGGCCTGTTCATTGGCATCTTCTTCCTCTGAAAATTTTATTCTGATTATTGATGGCATACTGCCCATGATTAATGGTGGAGATTTGTGCCCCCTCTAAACTTGCCCGATCACCTTTGCTCCAAGGCCTAGAAACTTTCTTGAATATCATTTGATGCACTATTCCTACTCCCTTGGCCGCAACACAACACCTGCAGCCCCTAGCCCAACTCTGTACCCCCTTTTTCAGTACCTTGCTTAGCTATTTTACTTCCTGCCTTGTATCTGGGATCACAGAAGTCCAGCACTTGCAATTTCTCATGCTATTCTATGCTACTGTGAAAAAGTACTAGCAGAGAGAAGTTTGCATCTTAGTAGCAATGTGTAATGAATGATGTATATTATGGAAATATTGAACTTTTATTACAAATATTTTATAGATTTAATTGTCCTATCTCTGTAAAAGCTGATGAAAACTTTTTTCACGTTAGATATCATCTGCTTCATTTGAGCACAATAGGGCAGCGGATCTGGGGGAGGAGAACAAAATATGGGTTGGACATCTTTCAGCTGGCAGAGCAGATTATCAATGAGCACTACAGCTGCACTATTTGAAATGTCTTTAAATTTGGCATGCTTCCGTTTCCTTATTCATTTTCTTTCTTTCCTGACTGTTCCAATAATAGCAGTTAGTGGTCAGTTAGATATCAGTTAAGCACAGGAATGTATTCATTATAAACAGGCACTTCCCAATCTAGGCCAGGACTCAAGCGTCTTAGCCTTTCTTGCTCTAGTCTAGACAAATGTTGAGGTGAAAAGACTTGTTTTACAAGTAAAAGGCAATATGGGAAAATATTTTTATAGGAAATGTGCCTGAAATCTTCAAATCATTCCAGAGTGATATAAAGTTCAAGGTCATTAAATTTAGCATACTAGAGAGGATAAATGAACACATCTAGATTTATACCTGGTTTTAATATGAGATGTGTGTGTTCTTTATTGTATTTTTAATTTTATGTGCCTCTCTCTGATACTACTTTGCAATGGGAAGCTAACAAATACTTTTAATAAAATACTTATTGTGCCTGTAGACTGAGGGTGCTTGGGAGACATTAATCCCTTTGTTTTGGAAAGGTTTTTTCCTGCATTGCCAATATTGCTATATCATATGAAGAATGAAACTGATAATTGACAAGTGCTCTAAAAATGCTTTGCTTTTTCATATTTTAGCTGTGGTTGTATCCAAAGGTCAGCCTTTGGTCTTTGTTAAATCTTCCATCCATTAATTGTGGGGCATATCTTGTGCTTTCTCCCATCTGAAATGATGTCCCTGGTTTATTCTTTGCATTGTAGTCATACTGGTCCTCATCCAACACAGACAATGCTTAATTTCAAGAAAAGTGATGCTTGGTCCAGTCGTGTCTGGAAATACCCTCTTTATATCTGAAAGTCCTTTGCCATTATCCCTGATGTGTGGAAACTCTCTGGTAGTTGCTCAGTGGTGAGACAGGTGAACTCTACACCTGTGTAGAGGCACTTGTCTGTTTTTACCACATATGTTCCAGGACCGACATTGAAAACAGATGCCTGGGCTGAAGCTT
Organism: Podarcis cretensis; assembly: GCF_951804945.1. Taxonomy (NCBI): domain Eukaryota; kingdom Metazoa; phylum Chordata; class Lepidosauria; order Squamata; family Lacertidae; genus Podarcis; species Podarcis cretensis. The sequence continues at coordinate 30,580,060 of NC_137178.1, forward strand.
GGCAAAATTAAGTACTGAGCACAGTGATGCATATACAGTTCCCAAGTAATGAATGGGAATAACTTTGCTGCAGGAAGCAGGGACACTGCTGTGGGAAAGCATCTGTTCATTGCTAGAAAGGAAAGATACATCAGGGTAGCTGTCTGCTTCTGTGAGGCAGAGCGCACGTTAAATAAGATACTGTATTTTTTAAAATGAGAGTATATTTTTAAAAACGTGTGTTGAATTTTGTATCGATATAATAAAACAATTAAGTGCCTTCCTCCCCAAAAATGAAACACTGCATAAATATATGATATTATGGATAAAAGGACCAGAGCTCAAAGCAGTGTTGTGTGGAATATAAACAACAGAAAAGCAAGGATCCAAGCATCTGACCAAGTAGTGCAAATGGGCTTCACTCTTTGAAGCTCACACATCTTAATTGTCTGCCAAGGAGAGCCTTTAAACAACATCAGCCTCAAGTACGTGATGTTTTCAGGACTTAACTTCCCCTCAAGCCTGGCAGTTGCGTGGCGAGTTCCCGCACCCCACCAGGATAAATAAAGACACAAGACACCATAATTTAAGGTTAAATGGGCGAATTAGGCCACAACTTTATTGAATTCAGGAATGAGAGGCATTGGCTTAGGCATTGGTCCTATCGACTATCCGGCTCCAGCCCATTTGCTGGAGACACGGGAAGGGTTAACACCATAGAGGGGGAGTCTCCTGCTGAGGCACGTCAACTAGGAGCTCTCCCGGGTCACCGCTCTGGGGCGTGCCTTTGGCCCACACCTCCATAGGCTTCGGACAGGGCCACCCCCCCCGGAGTCCTTTATCGGACCACCCTTCGTTCACGGGGGGAGGTGATGGCGTTCCTCCCCCCCCACATCCTCTTAACCCCTTCTTACCAACGCCTAACCGCCAATGCCAAGGAGTTGTGACAAGTTGCTATGAGGTAGGCGAAAAACCAAATGGCTGTAAATTGCCAATTGGGAAAAATTCCTACCATGCCCCTTGCGGTGACAGACCGAAGTCCATAGCAAAGTCAGAGACCTACCTAAAGCCTACCTAAAGGGAGGGAGGGTGGGAAAACGTGGGGCTAGCCGGTGAAAAGAGGCCGAGCCCCCTCTGCGCCGGCCCTAAATAGGGCAGGCCACGCCCCCCCAGCCAGCCGATTGGCTGGCTGGGGGGGAAGACGTGACCGGGATTCTCCTGTTCTCGTGGGGGCTGAAACCAGCCCCCGCTCACGTGGGGGTGGGCGTGAAGCCCGCAACCCCACCTCCTGGGCAGGCCGGAAGTGGCTTTGCAAAAGGTTGGTAATGCTCACTAAATAAAATTTAATATCAAACTCCAAAACTGTGTTTTGAAAAACCCTACCAAATTATTGTGGAACACAAGTGTGGATAACCATGAACCTTTTCCTGAGAAAATTGTAATTTCATTTGTGGATTTCACTAAGTGTTGTCCCACTTGCACAAGCAGAATTTTTGCCAGGACAAGTTTAATTTGGACTTTGATGGTTTTGTAATGTGAGAGATTCTGCTTCTTAAAACGTTTAGGACTTATGTCTCAAATAACAGGAAATATCCTTGCCCCAATATTCCTGCTTGGCAACTCCATTCCTCATAGAAGCCTTGCTAATAGTACTGTTTGCTCTCTAAAGGTACTCTTGATATCAGCTAAAAATGTAGAGCAGTATATGGTGCTCCTGTTCCGCTACATTGAGAGACTTCCGTTTGCAAAATGGAGCTTTCCCCTCCTTTTCCTGGCAGTCCCCATGTGCCCCCAAAATCTGCTCTAGAGATTTCGGGAAACCTCTGGAGTAGAGCTGAGTGGGGGATGGAGAAGAGGAAACCCTAAGCTTTCAGTGTTGTAGCTGCACCTCTCTGGAATCATGTTCCAATAGAAATTAGACAAGTGCATATCCATATTGCTTTTAGGTTGCAATTGAAAACTTACCCTTTTAAGTGGATTTTCCTTGGTGTGTATTATGTTATAATACATACTGAAATTGTGTAACTTGACATTTGTAGGATTTGGTGTGTTCACATTTTTACCCTATTATACATATTGCTTTTAGAAACCTGTATTGCGCATGATTTTGGGAACATTTTTGTTTGGAGGCAGTTTATAAATGCTTCAATAAATTTCTGTCGGTGCAAAATTCACAGAAACGAAAATTAAGTTTTATTGATTGGTTTGGAGCATTATTTATTGCAAATACAATTTGTCAGCTACATATTTGTGAGGCAGTTATCTCTCTTTGGTACCTGCTTTTGTTCTGCAAAAGGCATTTCACTAATCAGTATTTTCATCTCTGATGTCGGAAATGGATTAAAGGGGGGAACTTGTGGCAGAACAATGTGTGTATGTGTTCTCTTTGCATTAGAGGAACAGAGAGAATATTTGGTGCTAAGCGCTCGATTGATAGAATGTGGCACGGCTCCTTTAACCTCCTGCCAATCTTCATGACAGAAGACAATGTAAACGGTCTTCTATGTGATGAGCATTTCATGGGAAGTCGTGCGTTTTAATTGAGTCAACGTTTCACATCTGTTCTGTGTCATGACAACTTCCTCACGGAACTCGGCTGAGGGGGAAAGAAAAGGGAGGAGAAATGAACTGCCTTACTTTTTCTGCAAGAGTGCCTAAGGGAATTACGAGCTGCAGTGATTTTAAAACAGATGCTAACGCCATGGCTTGATAACTTACCATAGTACAAAAGTGTTTTTACTTGCTGTTAAGCTTCTCAGTTGTCTTTGTCAAGGTCTGAAACCTGGGGCTAATTTCATGTATAGATTTACCTCAACAGCAGAGCTTGTAAATTATTCTTGTGGAATAAAAACAAAGCAAAACAAAACAAAAAAAACCCAATTTTGGTCTGAAATATGCACACACACACACAATTATTATTATTATTATTATTATTATTATTATTAGTACCCCGCCCATCTGGCTGGGTTTCCCCAGCCACTCTGGGCGGCTTCCATAGAAACCAAAAAACACTAAAATATCATACATTAAAAACTTCCCTGAACAGGACTGCCTTAAGATGTCTTCTGAATGTCAGGTAGTTGTTTATCATTTTGACATCTGATGGGAGGGCGTTCCACAGGGCGGGCGCCACTACCGAGAAGGCCCTCTGCCTGGTTCCCTGTAGCTTTGCTTCTCACAATGAGGGAACCGCCAGAAGGCCCTCGGTGCTGGACCTCAGCGTCTGGGCAGAAGGATGGGGGTGGAGACGCTCCTTCAGGTATACTGGGCCTTAAGAAGTTCAGTGAATAGGTTTTCTGACTGTTTTGTTGTTCATGGATCTTTTCTGCAAATTAAAAAATAGATATTTTTAAAATAATAATAATAATAATAATAATAATAATAATAATAAATAATAATAATAATACATACGTGTTTTTCATTATCACACAAGATTTCTGTGTGCTTTGGGCCGGAAAACTCATTCACATGTATTTTAATAGAGACGGGGGGGGGGGGGTCAGAAATCGTTGCAGCTTGTTCACATAGGCCGGGTTAACTTTAAATACCCTTGAAAAACTAAATTTTAACTTCTTATATTAATAAAGACTCGTGCAAAAGCAGAAAAATCAAGGCAAAATATTTATTATAGCTCTTTAGCTGTAAGCATCATCCTCTTGGGAATGTATCCTTTCCTAATCCCATGGAAAGTAAATGAACTTGCAGAAGAACAATAAAGTACTTTCATTGTTTTCAGTAGGACTGATGTTTATAGATGTTGGTCATTTACTTGAATGTTGTAGACTTTATATAAAGAATAAAAATAAAACAGCCCCTTCATACAGATTTACTATATAACAGACACAGCACAAAAGGAAGAGGGGTGTGCAGGATGAACAAAACAAGCAAACCCAGGCACCAGTATATTACTGTCTCAATAATGAAAAGCTGTAATGGAGAAAGATCAGGTAGGCAAGGAGCAAACTGGCAATTGGAGTCTTAGCTGAGGGCCTTTCTTTCTCACCTTCTCACGCTCCTATCTTATAATATTTAATCAGGCAGTGTGTTATCAAATTAGAAAACACTGTAATGAGTGAAAGTAGCAATAGGATGTGAAGAAATTCAGCCCAAGAGGAATGAAGTAGAAGTTGGGAAGAGTAATAGGAAGAGACTATAAATTAAAGACTATAAATTAAAATCATAGTTTGTACATAATTAATATCTTGGCTTATGTGAATTCTAACCATTAGTTATGCTCCTGCAACCTTGGAAAGTGAGTAAGTGATATAGAATACGGGTTTTAAAAATTACAGTTGAATACAATGTTAGACAACTGCTAGCAAACCAACATATTATGTATTTCCTATGTATGCTAGTTTTTTTATTTTCCTGAACTTCTTAATTAGCGTAATTAATATATTGTACCACTATGTTGAAAATCCTGTCCAGCACAGGGCTGACTTTAGAACAGGTCTCCCAACAAAACAAAAAGTGGCGGGGAGGGGAAGGCAACCAAAATTATACCAACTTAGCCACTTTTGAAGTGGTAAGTGCTGCATTATTACAAAAGCTGCTTTTCTTTGCCTTTGTTCTGTCATTACCCAGGATGAGATTGTTGTTTTATAAACAGTGTGCAGTACTGGGTGCCAGATGAAAGCATAGCCAGGAGATTAGATTACATTATAAAGGGAAAGACACAGGAAGATGCATTGAGAATGGATCTGCTGCTAACCACCAGGTAATTATCAAGGTCCATAATTATAAAGGGGTAGCCTTCTTTCTCATGTCTGTTTTTAAATGATAGATGTGATTAAGAGCAGATTGGTTACCCCAACCCCCAACCCTCATATAAACAGTCTGTTCTTTTCTAGGTTTTGTAGCAAAAAGGTAAAGGTATTAAAGGCACTCCAAAATCATGATGTATTCCCAACAGAAAGCTAATTTCTAAGTAAAGTAGCTGTTATATAGGGCTGATGATGCCATTTTGTATTTTTTTTGTGAGCTGTTATCTGATACCTACCAATTAGTATTTTTCAGCAATCCTCTTCTTTTAAATTAGAAATGCAGAAGTAGAAGCCCACCAAATCCCAATCCAACCCTTTTGTTCTCAGAAAATAAAAATTCCTTTCAGTGTGGAAGGTTGGTTGAAACTTCCTTTGCTGCCTAAAGGCATCCTGTATCTTGGTGGTTCTAGAACAGAGATGGGGAACTTGCAATCCTGCAGATGTTTTTAGACTACATCTCCCATCATCCCTAACCATTGGTTCTGTGGACTGTTGCTGATGGGAGTCTGGCAATATCTGGATTCCCACGGATTCACCATCTCTGCTCCAGGTAATCACTAAGCAAGAGGTGCTTGTGAAGATTTGTGCTGCATCCCAGGAGCTCATTCCAGGTTTCAACTACCCAGGGTGACCCAACAACCCCTTGTATTGGCTGAAGGAAAGCAAGCATTGCCAACATAATTACATCAATGCACACACACCAGCACATACCCGCAGGTATACAAATAAAATTAATGAATTGATGTCCAGTGTCTGCAGAAGCCTCATTAGAATTCAGATTTGGGGAAGGAAGTTGTTTTCAGACAGACAGCTGCATGCGTACACATGCGCACAGAGAAATAAGTCCACTTTTTTCAGTGAGGGTCAACATAGTGAAGTGAGTTGAGGGTTGAACTTAGGCTAATGAGACCCGTGTTCATTTCATTTTTTAATTTCACTTTTATTTTGTATACTGCCTTTCTGTATTACTATATGCAAGGCAGTTTACAAGCTGAAGAAACAACAAAGATCACACACTTTATAACAATCTGATCCAAGACAGAAAAAGTCATAATAAAAACATAACTTTAAAATAAACAACACATCAAGTAATAGTCAATAATCCATTACAATACAATACAATATAATTTCACACAATGAAATTAAATATCAGTGAATAATAATTAAAAAGAAATTCACACTTAACAATTATAATAAATAATTACTAAACTATAATCAATATGTATTGTGACTTGCTATTATTTTTAAAGTACCACTATACATACAAAACCATGTAAAGGGATCAAATTGATAAAGACCTGCAATTTATGAAATTATTATAAATAATTAAATCTCTGGACTTCTCTTCCCAGCTACATCTAAGAAAGACTCCTAAGGCTGGAGGGTAGGGCAAGGCAGGCGGAAAAAGCCATTGCCTGATGACGGGCACAAATGTTCAAAGTACAGCTGGTCTGTGAAACTCACCAGGTGACTTTGTGTAGTTCCTGCCTCTCAGCCAAATATATGTCACACAGATGAGGCAAGGATACAGTTAGAAGGAGAATTATATATGTTGCCTTGAGCAGTCAGGAAGAAAGGCATAATATAAATTTAATAGAGTTTACTCTCTGGTAAGCGTGCCTCAGATTCATAGCTTTAATGGCAAAGAGATCATCTAGTTATGCACTTGGTTTTTGCTTTTAAGTTCCCTATTCAGCTTGAATTGTTGAGGAGAAAGTAGGATGTGCCATAATGAAATTTTCACACTTCACCAGCTGAATCCTCCTGATCATGGATCTCCTAAAATCTGTTTAAAGATGGCAGCTAATGGGGCCCTCATAAAATCTAGGCACCCTCTGCCCCCCTGTAATTTGAACACCCTCCTTATTAAAATAATTAAAATGTGTTAAATTTCAAATTAGACTTCATCATCCCTTCTAAGATGCCTTTTCTGAGCATCTTTAATACAAACAGTTAAAATTGTAAGCTGCTGCTTCCTCTGTGTTGTTCTTTATATTAACTGTTGATTCCTCTCTTTCCGCCAATGTATGTTAAAGCATCTGCTGACAAAACTCGGCAAACTTTGCAACTGTGTAAATGGGTAAGGACAAGATGACAAGATAATTTAAGTACTCACTGAAAATCGTGTGTAGAATGTTGTGTATGCAAGTCAGACAATATACAGTCCTCAGAGCTTCATAGTTAGTTACTAGCTTCAAAATAGAGAAACAGACAACTTTAAGTAAATTAAGAAGGTCTTCAGTGGCTCAACATAATGTGTAATAGTAATTTGAAAAGTAAATAAAACCATTAAAAATCATAATGTGTAATAAACTGATCAATTTCTGCTTGTTTTGTATTATCTCCATAATAAGATGTACTGTATAACCACACACACATGTTTTGAGCTACATGAGGTCTGAAACTTTGCAGGAAAAAATTCTGAAAAATGACTGTTTCAGCTGGAATTACTTACATGTGCCAGTCCTGGCACTGCCAGATTTATTTATTTTTGTGAGTGTTTTAGGTTTTGGCACTGTCATATCATTTTATTGCTGCTGGTAGTTATCATTATTGCTTTCTACAATTTATATCATTACTCTTACTTTTTACATTTTCTGCAGGATTTCTAGACTACATTTAAGCGATCAGCAAAATATACTGAGGCCTGATGTCTTAATGCTAGTAACTATGCACTGAATTCCAGTCTTCAAGGGCTTTATAATCTGTTTAATATTAATCCCTAAAACAATCTTGGAAAAGTAGGTCACTTTTATTCCTATTTTTACTGGTGTAAAGCTTGCCCAAGGCTGCTAATGATTTTGTGACTGAGCAGAGATTTACACCAAGGTTCCAAGTCTACATTCTCTCTACTGAACCACAAAACTTCACACAATCCAAGTTGTGAAGTTTTATAATACTACTCATAATTTCTCTGTGAAATTTCTATTCAGAGTACACAGTTGGTAGGGGAAAATTTGCATCAGTTACTTCTTCATATGGCCTCCTTATCTGAAAATGTAATCTTTTAACCACCACACAAGTTCATTGTCATGATACGCATTCATTTATGTTTCATTTCCCCTGCTTTTTCTCTTTCCGAATAGGACCAGACTTTGAGTGTATTATTATGATTTCAATTGAACCTTTAAAAATGCAGCCTCAGCAATATAGCTATGGTATTGCACTAGCCACTGAAAAAAACTAGCCTATGCTTGGGCTTCATATTGCATTAGTAGCCTATGGAGGATCTAGATTACATGATGAGATTCAGTTTCTCTAGTCCTGTACATCAGAAGAGCTGGTGGAGCTTTTAGTGCACCTGCACAGGAATGTCGCCGATCATATACTTCTTGTGCCCAATCAATGCATTACAACTGGCAGTGACTTGATAATCTGAGTTACTCTCCTCCAGTGATATGCCAGAATTTTCATGATTACTGATATTTCATTTACACCTGGAAAGACCTATGAAGGCATGTTAGAGTTACTGGAAATTAGTTATTATTCATTGAATAGGAAAAACTTTTCCTATTCACAATGTGATGTTCTTTATAAGTAGGACTGAACCAGTCAGTGTAGCCAGTGGTCATGAGTAATGGGAATTATAGTCCAACCAGATTTGGGGGGCTGCAGCTAGCTACCCCTGCTGTAACTACATTAGAATTGTTTGGAGTTCTGAAACCCTGGAGAGCTTCTGACATTCACTGTAGACTGTACTGAGACAGTTGGACCAATGATCTGATTATGCATAAAGCAAATTCCTATCTTCCTACTTTTTTGGCTGCTTAACAAAGTTGTGTTTATTGCCATGTGTGTATCCTTCTTCCTTAGAATATAGAAGCCAAGTCTCTCTGTATATTCCTTAGTTTATATGTTCACCATATTTAGCACAATCCTGAGTTTAGAAATGTGCCTGAATGCAGCTTTAAAGAGATGTAAAGGAAGCAGCACTCCTTCCTTTAGATATTACCATTGCACTGTTTCAGTGTGACTCATTCAGTTCTTTAAAAAGAAATGAGAGGTAGTGGCAGGCAAGCAGCCTGTGTGACAGACTATATATTGTGTCTGGTAATCAAACATGCCTATAGTATTTTTCCCCCCTGTGAGGAACTACTGAGTTAGTTCTTCCTTGCATCCTGATTAGGGAGGCTTTGAAAGTGCCTGCCAGCCCCAGCAAGCTTTGTGCTCCGATTTGTTTATCATCACTTCCTTCCTATGAAACAGAATCAAAGCTCTGGTGGAAAAAAAACAACAAAACAAAGCAAAGGCAAAATACACATTTGGGTGGGATTTAACGGCTTGGAGGCTGAATGGGTTTAGAAAAGAAAATCATTTGATGCTGTAGGTTAGTTTATTTATGCAGTAGAGAAGGCAGGAAAAACCCAGTTGCTAGAGTGCCAACTGCATTCAGTGTGGGTGTTTGTGTGGCTCAGGCGGACTTGCTGCATTATTCCTGTTGCACTATAGGAAAATTCCACTGCTGCTGTGAAAAGGGCATACTAGGTGTCAGCTGAGTCGTTGGTTTGAGGAGCTTAAAGTGCTAAGGCGAACATTTCAGTCATTGCCTACCTGCCCCCTTGCACCAATTTTCTTCACTAGCTGGCTCTATTGCCTGAGTACTTTACTGTTTTCTCTGCCTTGCTGTAATTGGGTCAAGATGCATGGTAAAAAAAAAAACCTGGAATGCTCTGGCAGCTTACTAGAAGGCCTAGAGCAGCTAGTTTTCTCAGTACTGTGGAACTGCATTTTTCTACTGAGCATCCCTTAAGCTTTTCTTACATATACATTTGATGTCCTTTGTTGTGCTTTCCTGCCTCTGCTTGATGTGAAATTGTACCAAGATGCAGTAATCTAAACTGAAGCTTCAAATAATGCTGTGAAACAGCTTCATGGAAACCTTAAACTGGCCAGGGATTTTTGTGGTTGAACTGGTCTCCTAAAAACACAACGCTGCTTGAAAACTATGGAACAGGGAGCAATTTGCTGGGAGTCTTTCCTGCATGAACTCTATTGGAACTCATGGCAGCTGTGCAAATGAAATTCCCAATGATGACAGTTCCCACAAGAGGTGGTGGACTTTCCTTCCTTGGAGGTTTTTAAACAGAGTTTGGATGCTTATCTGCCGTCTTATGTTCTAGCTGAGATTCCTCCATTTCAGTGGGTTAGACTAGATGATCCTTGGGATCCCTTCCAACTCTACAGTTCTATGACTACCACATTTTTAAAACTACCAAAATTTTAAAACTAACTGGTTTTCTTAATCTGACTAAATACAGCACTCAAACAAATGTAGTTACTTCTACAGTGTTTTCTTATGTCCTGATGTGCAGTGGGGAATATCTGTGCATTTGCCCTTTCTAGGAGTCAATGGGAAGCCTCTGCTTGGAGTGAGCTTTCAATTATATTAATTGCTTACTATAGGAACTTGACACTGGAGCCGTATTACATTTTTCATTCATTCTATGTTTTGGCAGATGATACTGTTGCAGGTTCTTCAGTAGCTTCATGTTGAGTTTGCAGCATCACTTAAGCAGAGATCCTGGAAAGTTTGTAACTTCCATAGCAAGGTTTGGGTGACTAGCAGCTGATGATGAACTGATATGATAAAGGCAAAGGCGAAGTGGCTGTGGTAATTGTTGTGTTGTCTGTGTCTCAGGAAGAGGTGTGTCTGTCTCTTGCCTGCAGTAAAACTGATGACACATCCTGATAGACAAGTGCTACACAAAGACAGAAAGGAATTTATAGGCACCTGAAGGCAATACAAGCCGATGATGAAAGGCGTTCTCAATGTTAGACACTAATTCATAGTGAAATGAAATCCTGCATGGGCTTTGTGTCTACAATAGAGCTTCCAAGGATGAAAGCCCCCAAAAAACTTTCAGATCGGAGCAAGTTGTAATTCAAGTGCAGTTCTGGTGCCACACTGAAGTTCACAAAAGAAAACAACAACTATTAATTAGAATTCATCTGAAAAGTTCTTATTATAGCTTCCTTTGTTGCCTGTGGCTCTTTTTTACTATTGCATTCTGCCCTCAAGTATTCTTGGTGACTAGATTTTACTTTTTGGCTTCCTCTCTGATAAATCATTTTCATACATTAATAACATCAAAGCATGCACTTGAAGTATTTCCCCCCCCCCCCATTAGAAGAGAAATTGGTGAGATTATTTTTTTTTATACTGGGGTATTATAAACCTTTCTCATCTCCACTTTTTTTTTCTGGAGCTGCATGATACTCAGAAGGAAGGAGATAGCCATTCAGTCCCTCTGTCAAAGGGTGCAACAGTAGCTTTCCCACAAGGGAGCAATAAACCATCCATTATGCCCCTTTGTGGCAGTCTTTGATAAAGTGATTAAAGTGGAATAGGCAACACTGGCTTCAGCAGAGCTTCCTGTATATTTGCCTCAAAATCCTAGCTGAAGTGTCAGGAAGCCATGAATATACTCTGCTGTCCTGCTTTCTCATACAGATAGCCTGCTTCTTCAGCTGCTATTTGAGCAGCTATAACCAACATCTTTTTCTCTGGAAAATACATGGCATCTGCTGAAGCTGACGTGTGTATGGTAACCAAGGATCAGTTGTACAAGATCATCATCTCAGCAGCACTCCTAGCAGACTCATCATTGAATGTTGTGCAGTAGTCTGCTAGAATGATGGTGCCTGACACAATAGCATGCAAGAACACCTGGCTGTGCTATTGGAGAAGGGGGCTAAGAGTCTGCTCCACAGGCTCACCTTGCCAGAGTTCCATTAATCAGAACTACAGTGTTTCTAGTGCTGTGGAAGTCACTTAACAATGGAATTTAAAATGAATATAAGATAGAATATGTGTTGTAATGTGTTTTGTTTTGTGTGTTTTACGTTATATTTGTTATAAATGTGGAAAACTAATAAAATTTTTGGAAGATAAAATAAAATATGTGTTTCTAGAGCCTCTAGAAGCAAACCTAGTGGAGACAAAGGATAACAAGAAAACGTACCTCTTTGCACAAGAAGCGAGAGAAGATGACCGGAACACTATACAGTCATACTTCTCGTTACGTTTGCTTCAGGTTAAATCTTTTCAGGTTGCGTCCCACGGTGACCTGGAAGTAATGGAACGGGTTACTTCCGGGTTTCGCCACTCGCGCATGCGCAGACGCTCAAAATAACATCATGCGCAGAAGCAGCAACCCATGCACGCGCAGATGCTCAGGTTGCGAACGGGGCTCTGGAATGGATCCCATTCACAACCAGAGATACCACTGTATTCCTTTGGTTATTAGAAGCCCTCCAGGGGACAGATCAGAACTATGTAGTAACAGGCCAGGCTGGCTGGCAGAATTTCAACAGTCTCACAATCCGTAACCCTTAACGCTCAACAACTTCCCCAGAGAAGGAAAGAGATCCCAGTGTATGTGATGGCGCATTAGCCTGCCATCCCACCATGACTGAAGGATGCCTTCTCCAGTTCACCACAGGGTGGCAAAGGTCCAGTTCGGATCACTGCTTACTAGAAACAGTATCCAAGGGTTATGTTGTGGAAGACTGTACCAGCTATCAGATTCACTAGCTCACTTTAGTCAAAGAACTCAGCCAAGCACACTACAACTTGTTAACCAGTCTAGCATCTGGTCCAAATAGGTTTCATAAAACTCGACCCCAATAAACTGCATCAGCCCAAGGTTTACTCCATATTCTTTTACAGTACCCATGAAAAACAGGGATGTGTGGGCTATACTAGACCTCAAATGGCTAACCCAGGGTGTGAAGGAGTGACACTTCTCATTGTAAATTCAAAAGTCAATCCTAGCATCTGTCAGCAAGGATGACATCTTTCTGGCTTCAGTGGACCTGTCAGAAGCCTATCTTTACATCTCCATACATCAGGTGTATACAAATTCGCTTTGCTTCACCAGCATCCGGCAGCATAACCAGTACAGAGCCCTACCATTTGGTTTGACACTGCCCCTGCCGTCCAAGTTTTTACCCTGCCGCATTAGAACCTTGGTTAGCACACTTCCACTTACAGGGAAATTCTTTCCATACTCATGTCTACAAACACATATTTGTGATAAACCCTTCATTTCCCTAAAATAATTCAGCATATGGGGGTATGGATAACATTGTTTCTTCAGTCAATTGTGTCAGGCTATAAATTTTCAGCATTTATACCCTCTGTTGGGGGCAGGGGTGGGTTGATGCTCTGAAATGGTTTAGAGTCTAATTCCAGGTGATTAGGTTTTCATTTTCTTTTACATATCATTGTTTAAATTCTGCTGCTTTGACACATTGTGTCCTAGAGCACTACTTGTTTACAATTCAGTACTTCCATTAGCTTAAGGCCCAGCTAAGCCGATCCTGTTCAGTGTTAATAAATGCCTTGCTTTTTGACAGATGTTGCAGAAAGACCCTGATGGATGTGACAACTTCAGCCTTAATGTGGTAGTGATGAGAGAGGATACATAACTTGTCAGCTGTTGGGAGAACCAGAGTTCACTTCTCTTTCAGTAGAGCAAGATGTGCATTGCTTTACACTCCATCATGTAGTTTGAAAAGGAGGAAACTAAGGCAAGATGCAATAATTAATCTACAGTCTTATGGTCTTTTCAATTTTGCTGATTAAATGTGGCCTGAGGGTTTCACGTATAATGACCTTTAAAACATTGCACATGGTAGAACTGAATGAAATACATTGCTGCATACTGTTGCAATGGATGTGATTGGCAGAATAACTAAAATGGAGATAATTTTATTATTTAATACACCTGTACCCCCAGCTGCTTTCAAAGGGCAGCTTTGATGGAATTATTTCTTTAGGTTTGTTAGGCTGAGGAATGGTGACTGAGTGGCCCACTGTCAACCCAGAAAGCTTCATAGATGAACAGTGATTTGAGTCTTGGGCTTCCTGAACAAAATCAACATTATTAAAAAGAAGCTAAAAGCAGCCTTTGGGATCAGACTGTATTTAATTTAGCATCTTATTTTTCTGATGCCTATGGGAAGCCCAAAAACTGCAACAGCCCTCCTCCTACTGTTCTTACTCAGCAACTAGTATTCAGAGGCATGTTGACTCTGAACCTGAAGGCAATATATAACCATCATTACTAGAAGCAATTGATAGCCTTATCCTCTGATTTTTCTAATTTCCTCTTAAAGCTGTCCAAGTTTTTAAAATCATTATATGTAGTGGCAAATTCTATAGTTTATCTATGTACTGTGTGAATAAGCGCTTTGTTTTGTCTGTCCTGAATCAGCGCTTTGTTTTGTCTGTCCGCCATTCAGCATCACTGGGTGACCCTTGGTTCTAGAATTCTGACGGAGAGAGTGTTAAGCTTTCTCCGAGAGCCTGTCTAACCCAATAGAAGCCATAGGTGGTGAGCCAGAGGGGGAGGCATGTGCCACTGCTCATTGGAGAACTCCTGTGATTACTTGAATGAAAACCACTTTTCACATACAAATTATGACTAAATTGTAAACTGGAAATTAAAATAAGGCTGCTATCACATGAAAATCAGTTCCAACAAAATTACAAGGCTTATTTCAAAACAAGTAAGTTTAGGAGCTGCCACAGAGTGGAGAATATTCTCCAGAGAGAGATGGGCTGCATTCATACTCCCATTTACTGTGCACTCACTTCATTTCCAATGCTGGGTTTTTAATTCACATTAGGTTATCCAAAATGCATGTGTATCCTCTACTTTTTCTTTTAGCCTTACTGTTTCATGCATTGTTTCTCAAACCAATTTCACACTGATTGGAGTCCTTAAATTATTCCTAATTTGGTCTCTAGTCAAGGTGTGAACACCTTTTTATGTGGTGCCTCCATCAGTGTCCCCTAGTATGCACACAAACAAAAACAAACATAACACTGATGAAGCTGTGCTGATGTGATTGGGGAGAAGTGCTGTGAGAAGCAGAAATAAACCAGAAAAAGGATAAAAGAAGGGCAGGGAGGTGGCATCTGGTTTGTAAACCATGGCTTTTGAGTGTGTGTCAGTTGTATCTGCTCTGCGGACTACAGAGCCTGCACTAATCCTGCGCTGGCTGACACTTTGTAGATTCAGTGAGCTGGGACAAACAAGAGTGCACTGTGGAATGTTTTTGGTTTAACTTCATTTCCTAAAGCTCTTGAGGCTAGTGCCATGCGATTGCTTCCGTAAATAATGCTTGTAGCATTTTGTAACTTCTTGGTTGGCAGCACTTTCTGGTGTTTTGTGACATTTTAATTAAGTAATGGAATAATTTTAATGAAGGATTCTAATGTTGAATTATATTTAGATTATTTGTACTGTTTTGCATGTGTTGCTTATATTTCCCAGGAAGTATAACATGTTGTGTTTATTTCCTGACATAAGCAAGACTAAACAAAGCTGTAAACAGTAATGGCTGCAATTATTTCTCTCAACGTTTGATTTTAAAATTAAACACTGGAAATGTATAAAAAGGCCCTTATATAATAGGACTTTATAATACTAAAAAGTATAATGAGCCTAAAAATGTGTAGAGGTTCATCGTAAGTAATGCAGGAGGTAAAGTATGTGCCAAAAATAATATATTATTAGTAAAATAATATGAAAGTGCATGATATTAGGGGAAATTGTATACTAAAATGTATAATGGGAGAGATGTGAGACTGAAATTAACTAATACTTTTCACTACCTTTATTGAGAACAAACCCATGGTTTCCTGAGCTCAGATGCAATGTGGCAACGGTTTGTTCTAAAGTGAAAGCAGAAGCTTTCACTGTCCCCTTTTTCTCATGAAGGAGGATAAGGCGGGAGGGGAAGGAATTGAGTTCTAGGAATGGAATGTTTCCAATAATCTAAACTGGTTTGGATGCTTATCTAAACTGGGCCGATTGGTGCCATGTACTATAGTACTTTGTATGGTGAGAATTTGTGGACTCCCTGTTCTCACCTTTGGAACCAGGTGCTTTGAGAGGGTTCTGATGAAACCACAGCTCCAAATCTTTTCATTCAAGCCTTTAATGTAGCTCCAAAGGTATATCCCGGACACACTGACCAGATGTCTGGAAGCTGTGGCTGGATGGCTGTGTGGGAGCCGGTTGAAGTTAAATCCTTCAAAGACAGAGGTCTTCTGGCTAGGTCGGGACGGCATGGGGTTGGGGGGCCAACTCCCATCTCTTGCGGGGGCTCAACTTGTGCCAGTGCCTTCTGTCAAGAGTTTGGGTGTAACCTTCGACGCCTCCCTCTATGGAGGCACAGGTCGCAGCTACTGGAAAGGCAGCATTTTTCTATCTCCGCATATCAAACAGTTGGTCCCTTACCTTTCCCGCCTGGTTCTGGCCACAGTGATTCATGCAATGGTCACCTCCAGGCTTGACTACTGTAACTCACTCTATGCAGGGCTGCCTTTGAAGTTGTCCCAGAAACTCCAGCGGGTGCAAAATGCCGCGGTGAGGCTCCTTACGGGGTCCTCGTCGCGGGACCGCATTTACCCAGTTCTTTTCCAGCTGCACTGGCTCCCAGTGGAGTACAGGGTCAGGTTTAAAGGTTTTGACCTTTAAAGTCCTTTGTGGCCTAGGACCGTCGTACCTACAAGACTGCCTCTCCTGGTATGCCCCGCGGAGGACCTTAAGGTCCATAAATAGCAACACTCTAGAGGTCCCAGGCCCTAAGGAAGTCAGATTAGCCTCAACCAGGACCAGGGCCTTTTCAACACTGGCTCCGGCCTGGTAGAATGCTCTGTCTCATGAGACCAGGGCCCTGTGGGATCCGATTTATTTCTGCAGGGCCTGTAAGACAGAGTTGTTCTGCCTGGCCTTTGGCTTGGAATCAGCCTGATCCCCTCCCCCTCTTTCCTTTTCCTTCTGTGATGGAACCCCTATTTGGGGACTTCCCTGGCTTTTTTCTGGCCCACGTAGGACCAGTCTGGATAGTTGGCCTTGGTGAAGATTTGACGTTTTCTCCCCCCCCCCCCAAACAGTTTTTGATCTGGGCTTCCACTGAAATGAGGCTGCATTTTAAGTTGTACTTTAATCCTGTTTTTAAGTTGTATTTTAATCAATTGTTTTTATACCTGATGTTAGCCGCTTTGAGCCCGGTCTTGGCCGGGGAGGGGAGGGTATAAATAAAATTCATTATTATTATTATTATTATTATTATTATTATTATTATTATTATGTTGCATACTTGATTCTGATATGTGCCATTTGCATGCTGTATTGATTGGCAGGTTGTATTGGATTCAAAGCACAAGTTTTCATGACACTTCTGTGCTAGCGCAGCTCCTGGACAGGCTCTGTTCTTTCTGGCTGCAATGCTGGATTTTAGGATTAGCCATTTAATGGCAATTTTCCATGTGTACTTCATGGGACATTTGGTTTAGGCAATAGGCTAATTAGTCCATAAACAGTATATAGCAAAGATCTCGAATTGGCGCCATTTGGCCCCGCTTCCATGAGCAAAAGTATCATGCATATTGGTATCTTGTCTTTTAAGACCAAAAAAGGCATTTGAAAACCTCACATCAGATACCAATAAACAATCAGAGCAGGTGAAACCAACCATATAAAAAGGTACTGTATAATGTCACATGGTGATATTCTACTCCTATGTATGTAGGACTAACTACATTTTAGTTGAGATCATTACCTCTTCAGATTAACAAACTGACACTGGGGCATAAATTACTCTGATCTTGAATTTTAATTCAGAATTATCCTGTTTATCTGGATGTGTTGTACAAAGAAGCCTAGATCTGGGCTGGTGAGCAGGGAGCAGATGAAAATTATTGTGGCCCGTTGGTCCAGAAAGGGAACACATATTGCATTTGTTTTGTATGTCTCAGTAGTATCATTATATTTTTTTTATATCCATTCTAAAATTGGTGAATTTCATAGAAAATAATAATAGTAGACTGAATTTTGTTAGTATTCAGCCAATATAGACTCTAATCAGTGAAAGAACCTCTACTTATATATTAGGAACAGAATATAATTATAGTTTAATATAATTCTTAACAAAATATATATTTTATGTTCAATGCGCTCATAATTCTGAATAACTGCTTGTGAACTTGTGCCGTGAACAGAGTACAGTATTTTTTTTAGTACAGTGGTACCTCAGGTTAAGTACTTAATTCGTTCCGGAGGTCTGTTCTTAACCTGAAACTGTTCTTAACCTGAAGCACCACTTTAGCTAATGGGGCCTCCTGCTGCTGCGCCGCCGGAGCACAATTTCTGTTCTTATCCTGAAGCAAAGTTCTTAACCCGAGGTAATATTTCTGGGTTAGCAGAGTCTGTAACCTGAAGCGTATGTAACCTGAAGCGTATTTAACCCGAGGTACCACTGTATTTCAGTCTCTATATGAACATTCACTTATGCACTTTGACAGTATGACAGCGCAGTCTCATCTTACTATGCACAGTTACATTTGTATGTTCTCATAAGTGAACACTATGGGAATACAACAAAGTTATTGTGTGATACACATTGTGTTGTATTATACTGTATTTTTCGCTCTATAAGACACACTTTGCCCCTCCTAAAAAGTAAGGGGAAATGTGTGTGCGTCTTATGGAGCGAATGCAGGTTGTGTAGCTATCCCAGAAGCCAGAACATCAAGAGGGATCGCTGCGCAGTGCTTCCTCTCGCTGTTCTGGTTTCTGGCTTAGCCGCATGAAGCCTCTTCAGGGCAGGGAAGCCTCTTCAGGGCAGGGCGAGCCTTCATCCTGCTGCCCTGAAGAGGCTTCGCATGGCTATCCCAGAAGCCAGAACAGCAAGAGGGATCACTGCGCAGCGATCCCTCTTGCTGTTCTGGCTTCTGGGATTCAGAATATTTTTTTTCTTGTTTTCCTCCTCCAAAAACTAGGTGCATCTTATGGTCTGGTGCGTTTATAGAGCGAACAATACAGTACATACAAGTTTAGCAACGAACGTGTGGGTGCTTATGGATATTAGGATCCCCCCCCCCCAGGACCTGAATCTGCTCTCAGTGGCCCTGACCCAGGTATGTCTTTCTTGCATAGTCCTATATATTTGGGTTTATTCAGTTAGTTCTGCATTTTCAACAGTTTTCTATATCTTATGTGTCTGGTGTGTATGACTTGGTGCATCTGAGACTTTCTGCTTTTGCACATTGCAAAGTATTGCAGCAGTCTGTAGATGTTTAGTGTGGTAGTTTTCCAGTTGCCGTTCAATACAAGAGACACTGATGGGTAGGAACTGTGTGGCTTGTATTACTGCAATTTTTTGCTGGTTAAAGTTAGCCAGGCAGTTTTTGTATGCTCACTAGCTCATGCATTTTAATATTAGTTTTCTCAGAGTATGTGATTTTGGGGGATAAACAGACTTACTGTTCTTAAATTGTAACTCCCTCCCTAATCATTTGAGATATTGTTGGATGAAAACTGAAATAATACTATTTCCCCCCCTCTTCTCCCGCCTTCTGTGTCCAATAAGCAGCTGACAATACAGCTACTGTGCTATTCCATTTAATAGGTTGTTCCCTAGGACCATGTGTTCTGAATGAAGTTTTCGCAGTGCACTGAACAATGACTCTACCAGATCGTTTAAAATATATCGAGAATCTAGTTCCTACTGTCCAGTAGCCTACACGAGTGAGCATTTTCTTTTGCTTTCAAATCTTGATCTAAAAAAAATCAAGCATTTCTCCAGCAGAGCAAAGCGCTCTGGGCAGCATGTTGCGGCTTGTTGGAATAAAACTTGCCCACCAATGTAAAATGAGAACATTAATATTTCATGTGGGAACTTGACTCGTCTTTAAACTGACAAGATCTTTGCAATTTAAAAACAACCTAGAACTCCAACAAGCCCCAGCAAAATTCTATTTTAATAAGTTCTGCTAGCTAAAAAAATAATAATGTTTACTAAAAATGTTCTTTAAAAAAATGGAGTCTATTCCCCCCAACCCTTACTACTTGGATGCTATATCAGAATAGTAAACCAATTAACCATACCTAAGGGGAACAGTATCTTAATTTGCTATTTCCACCTAGAGTACCTTTATTATTATTATTGATTTGTTCAGATTAGAGTCTGTTGAATTTCACTTAGCTCTATAAAATAGTTAAAGCTGGGTGCTTTTATTCATTTTGTCCAGATTTCATGATTTTAATTTTTAAGAGACTTAAACAGGTGCAGGGTTGTTTTCTCCCCATCCCCTAGGAGTTGGTTTTAATTGTCTTGTATTTCTTCCTTCATTACTACCTTGCTCTTTTTTATAGTGGCTTGGATCCTGAGGATTAGAACTATGGGGTAATGGATTTATAGTTGTAACTATGGTAGACTCATAAGCTGGTGAACCGGGTTCGCATCTCCGCTCCTCCACATGCAGCTGCTGGGTGACCTTGGGCTAGTTACACTTCTTTGAAGTCTCTCAACCCCACTCACCTCACAGAGTGTTTGTTGTGAGGAAGGAAGGGAAAGGAGAATGTTAGCCACTTTGAGACTCCTTAGAGTAGTGATAAAGCGGGATATCAAATCCAAACTCTTCCTCCTCTCCTCTCCTTCTTCTTCTTCTTCGTCTTCTCCTCCTCCTCCTCCTCCTCCTCCTCCTCCTCCCCATGTCAGTGCTGCAGACCCTTGTGGCTCCCGAAAAGTGAATCTTAAGAATTGGGAAACCCTAGGGTTCTCGTGGGATATGGGGTGGGTGTTTCAGATAGAGGAGGTGGAAATGGTGGGAAGTGCAGATCTTTCGTCTTGTCTGTGCAGAAATGCTTTTCCCATTCATTCCAGTACCACTGGATCAAAGCTAGTTGCAACAGGTTTTCTAACATCTCTCCTTAGAATTTTACATGTTGTGGTACTGGAAACAATTTTTTAAGCAGATCAAATTGTGATCAAATAGATTTAAGGAAGTCAAGGAAGTTTATAACTCACTGCTACACACTAAAACCAGTAGATGTTGGAGGAATACTTGTTTTGAAACAGCCCCCCCCACTGGCAGCACATCAGGTATATTGTCATACAGAGGCAGGAAAGGACACTTTAGAAATAATTGGGAAATTAAAAAAGTAACAAGACTCTAGATCCATATGGCTTTCACCCAAGACTTATAGGAAGTTATTAAATGGCTAAAAATGGAATGCCTGTATTCAGAAGGAATATATTTCTGATTACTACATAATGAGGAGAAACTAGAGAATGGCTACATCACTACGAAGATTGAGGAACAAATGGCTGCAAAGCGTTTTAACACTTGATAAATCTTGGCCTATCCAGCAATTCAATTTGTGTGTTTTATCATAAATGTAATTATATCAAGATTTTAGATTGGGTGTTATTCTAGAGCTGGAAGTGACTACAAGGATCATCTAGTCCATCCCTCTGCAATGCAGGAATCTTTCACCCAAACTGGGGCTCAAACCTAAAACCCTGAGATTAGGAGTCTCGTGCTCTACCAACTTGGCATCTCCTAAAAGCAATGGAATACTGGAAATTGTATCTTAATTTTGGCTTGCTGACATTTATTAAAATGCAATACAGCATTGTTAAGGACTTTTTGCCAGTGTGCTGTGCCAAATCTCCAGTGGAGTAGTTGGAATACAAACTGAATTCATAGTAATAAATAGTACTTGCTCATAATTTTATACTGGATGTCAGTCATCTAATTCTTCCAGTGGACTTTTGCATAGGATCATCTGAAGTGCCTGTGATTTATGATACAGGCATCTGTTATTATCTCAGACTGCAGTTAAGTCTCTGTGTCCCTAGTGAAAACTTATAAGCTGTATATTTCACCATTTTTTTCCTAGCTCAGTCTGGCAGTTAATTATAAGCTTGACACTAACCCATCCCCCTATAACTTTCTTTTACAACCTTTTCTAAATGATTTTTTGTCTGAATGGTTTCCTTTGGGTATTGTTTCATTAAATTGAAATGAATCTACTGTAACCCCTCTTTAGAAAGAGGGTTGATCGCATCAGGACATCTCATGACAGTCATGTGCAATACAGGCACCATTCTAAAGAGCGATCTTGGTAATGCATAGCAAGACAATGCTGCCTGTTTGGGGATTTGGGGCATTTAACTGCTGTGTATATGGACAATTTTGAGATAGTCTTTTCTCTTAAAGGGGATAGAAATACATGCTGTATGTCAAAAAGGTCAACTTGTGTAAGAAACCAAACAAAACTCCAAACCTCACCACCGCCGCAGCTTCGGGGACACTGGTGCTGCTGCAGCGGTTGTTTGAAGTGTTCTTATATGTTTTAAACTGTTTTTATTTTTTTGCTTTGTTGTACCACCATAAGCGGTGGTTTTTATCCATGTACTTTTATTTTGTTTTGATTTATTTTGGGTTGGGGTGGGGTGGTTGGGGAGTGGGGTGGGGATTGGTTTTGTTTTCGTGTAATTGTTTTTGTTTGTTTGCTTTTATATTCTGTAAATGGAGGCGAGTCTGAGGCCTGGGATTCCTACTGTGGAGGGGCGAGGGAGGTATGGCGGTGGGGGCAGATGTCATAGGCGAAGGGGATCGAGATACGGATATGCTCGTACCCCTTCCAATCTGCGCCCCATCCCGAGAGACGAGGGTAGGGTGAGCAAGGATTACTCACCTCCGTCACTGGTGTTGTGCAATGCCAGGTCTATAGGCAACAAAACCGCCACCCTGCGAGATTTCTTCACCTTGCAGGGGGTTGACCTGGCATGTGTGACTGAGACCTGGGTGCGCGAAGGGGATACTGTTACCTTACGAGAGATGGCGCCCCCGGGTTTCTCCGTCCTTCACCAGTCGCGGACTGTGGGCCAGGGGGAGGGGTGGCGTTATTAATCCGGGAAGATTGTTCTTTCAGGGCTCTACCATCGCCATCGATCCCCGGCATTGAATGTGTTGGCCTAGTGTGGGGCTCCGAGGTGAGCTTGGCTGTCTGGCTGGTGTACCGGCCACCTAGCGCACCAGCAGCCACCCTGTCAGGCCTGCTGGAGGCGGTGGCCGGCTGGGCCTTGGAGTTCCCTAACCTATTGGTATTGGGGGACTTCAACATCCACGCTGATGCCACTCCCTCCTCACAGGCTCTGGACCTGGTGTCTTCCATGGTGACACTAGGGCTCTCCCAGTTTGTTTCGGGCCCCACACATCAAGCAGGCCACACGCTGGATTTGATCTTTGGCGTCGGTATAGATGTGATCATGTTTCCTTCGATGAAGGTGCCATGGTCTGATCACTATGCTCTGAAAGCCAGGATTGACGTTCCACCCCCACCCTGCTTGGGTGGCGAGCCAATTTGGGCTCGCCCGCAGAGGCTGATGGACCCTGATAGATTCCGTCAAGCCTTGCGGGACCTTTCTCCCCCTGGCGACTCATTGACTGAGCTTGTTGAGGCCTGGAATACCCAGCTCCTGGCAGCCATCAATGAGATCGCACCTAAGCGCCCTTTGCGACCCCGCAGAAACCGGGCTCCCTGGTTTACCGAGGAGCTCCGGAAAATGAAGCGGTACCTCAGACGGCTAGAGCGAGTATGGCGGGGTGCCCGTGACGGAGCTTCAAGAACATCTTATAGGGTTTTTATGAAAACCTACGAGATGGCAGTGAAGGCCGCTAAAAAGTCCTACTTCTCGGCCTCCATTGCATCCGCTAGCTCTCGCCCGGCGCAATTATTTAGTATAATTCGGTCTTTAACGTCCCTCGAAGGACAGAAGAAGAAGAAGAAGAAGAGTTTGGATTTGATATCCCGCCTTTCACTCCCTTTAAGGAGTCTCAAAGCGGCTAACATTCTCCTTTCCCTTCCTCCCCCACAACAAACACTCTGTGAGGTGAGTGGGGCTGAGAGACTTCAGAGAAGTGTGACTGGCCCAAGGTCACCCAGCAGCTGCATGCGGAGGAGCGGAGACTCGAACCCGGTTCTCCAGATTACGAGACTACTGCTCTTAACCACTACACCACACTGGCTCCAAATTTAAATAACAATCTGACACACAGCTGTGAGGCATTTGCAAGCTTTTTTGCGGAGAAGGTCTTGTTGCTCCGCCATGACCTCCCTGCCAATTTGGATACAATAAAGGAACTGGAGGCCCCTCGACTGTCCTCGGGTTCAGTATTGGACCACTTTGACTGGATATCCCCAGCTGATGTAGACAGACTCCTCCGAGCTGGAAAGCCCACCACCTGTCCTCTCGACCCGTGCCCGTCCTGGCTGATTAGAGCGTGTCCAGAAGAGGTGCGGGCCCCCCTGGGGGATATCATCAATCTGTCCCTTGGCACCGGGACATTCCCAGGGGAACTGAAGGAGGCAGTGGTGCGCCCGCTCTTAAAGAAAACACCATTAGATCCCTTAGATCTATCCAATTACCGCCCGGTTTCGAATCTTCCATTCCTGGGTAAGGTGATTGAGAGAGCGGTTGCTGAACAGCTTGGTAGGTTTCTGGATGAAACATCGGCTCTGGATCCATTCCAGTCCGGCTTCCGCGCTGGTCAAGGGACCGAGACGGCTCTGGTCGCCCTAACAGATGATCTCCGCAGGCAGCTGGATCGAGGCGGGTCGGGGCTGCTGATTCTTCTAGACCTGTCAGCAGCCTTCGACATGGTCGATCACGAACTCCTGGACCACCGCCTTGCCGACGTGGGGATCCAGGGCACAGTCCTTCAATGGCTGCGCTCGTTTCTCTCTGGTCGGGGACAGAGGGTGGCGCTTGGGGGGGAATTGTCATCCCGCCACTCCTTGGTGTGTGGTGTGCCTCAGGGTGCAATACTCTCCCCGATGCTTTTTAACATCTTTATGCGCCCCCTCGCCCAGCTTGTCCGGAGTTTTGGGCTGGGCTGCCATCAGTATGCTGATGACACCCAACTCTATTTGTTGATGGACGGCCACCCGGACTCGGCCCCAGACACACTGATCAGATGCTTGGAGGCTGTGGCTGGATGGTTACGTGGGAGCCGGTTGAAGTTAAATCCTTCGAAGACAGAGGTCCTCTGGCTGGGACGGGACGACATGGGACTGAGGGGGCAACTCCCATCTCTTGCGGGGGTGCAATTAGTGCCAGCACCGTCCGTTAAGAGTTTGGGTGTAATCTTCGATACCTCCCTCTCCATGGAGGCGCAGATTGCAGCTATAACAAAGGCGGCATTTTTTCATCTCCGCCAAGCTAAGCAGTTGGCTCCTTACCTCTCTCGCCCTGACCTAGCCACTGTGATCCACGCGACGGTCACCTCCAGACTGGATTATTGTAACTCGCTCTACGTGGGGCTGCCCTTGAGACTGACCCAGAAACTCCAGCGGGTGCAGAATGCCGCAGCGAGACTCCTTACGGGGTCTTCGCTTAGAGATCACATTCATCCGGTGCTATACCAGCTGCACTGGCTCCCGGTGGAGTACAGGATCAGGTTTAAGGTGCTGGTTTTAACCTTCAAAGCCCTATACGGCCTAGGGCCCTCGTACCTACAGGACCGCCTCTCCTGGTATGCCCCACAGAGGAACTTATGATCTTCAAATAAAAACACCTTGAGGGTCCCAGGCCTCAGAGAGGTTAGGCTGGCCTCAACTAGAGTCAGGGCTTTTTCGGCTGCGGCTCCAACCTGGTGGAACGCTCTGTCACAAGAGACAAGGGCCCTGCAGGACTTGACATCTTTCCGCAGGGCCTGCAAGACAGAGCTGTTCCACCTGGCATTTGGTCAGGGCGCAGCCTGACCCCCTCCTTTGGCAATCTTTACAAAGCTTTAGTTTATGGTTGCCATCAATTTTGATTTTAATTCATTTTTATAATGTTTTATAATGTCATACTGTTTTAGTGTTGTTAGCCGCCCTGAGCCCGGCTTCGGCTGGGGAGGGCGGGATATAAATAAAATTTATTATTTATTATTATTATTAACCTGAAACCAAAACGTGTTTTGGCATTAGAAATCTTGGGTTGGATGTAGAGGAGCTTTCTGTGCATCCAACCTATTTTTCTTGGTGTGCTAAAGGAGGATGAGATTGCAGAGAAGATGAATGAATTAGTGTAAAAGAGATGGAAGCTGCGGGTTGTGGTTTGTTTCTCTCGTATGTTAGCAGCAGTGAGGAGTAAGGTGGATTCAGTTGACCCATGCACAGTAAGCCCTTAACTATGGTTTACTGTGACATGCAAATGTTATCAGTGACTCTATGCCAGCCTTCACCAACTGCGTGCCCTCCAGATGTTTTGGACTACCACTTCTGTCAGCCCCAGACATCAGCATAATTTACCGTAGTCAAGTGTGAGTTTTCACTATAAAAGCAAAAGTCTGATGTCTTCCTAACCTTAGGGCACGAACCCTGTGTCTTCAACTACTATTCTTAAACTGCTTTAGAAACATTTGGAAAAGTATGTGTTTTCTCTATCTTAAAAGAGTTAAATGGTTTAAATTTATGGGAAGTTTCAGGAACAAAGACAGGCAAACAGCTTTTGGCAATGATCTAAGCACGGGAATCATTTTGTAATAGAAAGCATTATGCCTCAACTATGGATTTTATAAAAATTATAGCAGGTATTTTGAAACAGACTAGGTGTCAAATGCATTTTTGTAAACATTTATCTGAAAAACTAGGCTTGAATGGGATAAGATTTTAGTTTCAGAAGTAATGTGCTCTGCGGTGTGGGGAGCTGTGGTTCAAGAAGCAGAAGCCCAAATTTGCCCTTGGGTATGAAAATAATTGTGTGATCATTTGGATGCTGTCTTAGGATGCCTGCCTCAGCACTGTATCTCTGAATTTAGTGTGTATAAATGGCCAGAAGTCTCTAAAGACAGGCTGTATTGCTTACGGCACTAGATGATGTTTGAGTTTTGGTCCACAAATAGAGATAATGGCAAGCACGAAGGGACAACTGTGGCACTGGCGTTAGTTATAACAGCTGCTTCGTTAGTTTGTGTCATTTATAATCTAGGGACAGTTTGAATAAGAAACAAGAATCAGTTAACAAAGCTGACATCTTGCTTTATGGTGGGGGGGTCGGGATTTTGTATGGAGTTTCCCCTCAACATAATAATTATTCCCTATTTGGTGATATGGGGACGCAGGTGGCGCTGTGGGTTAAAGCCTCAGCGCCTAGGGCTTGCCGATCGAAAGGTCGGCGGTTCGAATCCCTGCGGCGGGGTGCGCTCCCGTCGCTCGGTCCCAGCGCCTGCCAACCTAGCAGTTCGAAAGCACCTCCGGGTGCAAGTAGATAAATAGGGACCGCTTATCAGTGGGAAGGTAAACGGCGTTTCCGTGTGCGGCTCTGGCTCTGGCTCTGGCTCTGGCCAGAGCAGCGATGTCACGCTGGCCACGTGACCCGGAAGTGTCTCCGGACAGCGCTGGCCCCTGGCCTCTTAAGTGAGATGGGCGCACAACCCCAGAGTCTGTCAAGACTGGCCCGTACGGGCAGGGGTACCTTTACCTTTACCTTATTTGGTGATATAGCTGCTATTCTGTATACACTATTTGATATGCAGTTTTGAAATGCATTTTCTATTTATATATGCATGTGCTTTCCTTTGATTATGATACTGCTAATTGTATATTACACCACAATGTCAGGAGACGAACAATAACAAATCAACTGAGGAGTGTTGCTGAAGAGGACAGCATGTTCTTATACCCCTCTTACTTTTAGCTAGCCAGTGGGAGAGTGATAAGGGCACATAATGAAGCACTGCACATTGAAGGACAGTTCCAGGCATATTGGAAGAGCATCCAAGAACAATATATATAAGCAGGCAGAGTCAACATGTAGACTTCACAAAGCACTAATGAACGCACATACATTTGAATGTCAGGCTTGACCTGACATTTTGGTTGCATTTGCCCAAGTTGGGTTAATTGGCCATATGGAAAAATAAATGTTTGAAAATCTTGCCTCAGGTCAAAAATAATAATTTATTGGGTTTTTTTTAAAAAAGAAAGAAAGAAAGAACGAAATAGAAAGAAGGGATTTAGCAACAAGTATAGTAAGAATGTGAGAAAAAGCATATATTCGCTTCATCTCATTTTAAATCTGCTTTGTGAACTAGGGGTTGTGTCTAGCTAAATTTTACTTAGAATAATCCCTTCGAGATTAGTCATGTTCATTAATTTCAGTAGGCCTACTCTGAATATAGCTAGCATTGGATGCAACTCTAGCTCTTTTCTCTTGTGCATTCTGCTCTAGTTCCCAACATTAATGACAAGACAACCCTGATCCTAGGATTACTGCTTTATGGCCCAGTTCCTTCTGGGTGTACCCGAGCATTCTTTTACTGTCAGTTTGGCACTTGCAGTCTCCCTTTATAGTTCCCAGCAGATGAGACTGTGGCTGCTTGTTTATTTTTAGCTGGAAATTGTGAGCCTTTATCTCAGTGGGAAGCTTCCTGTCTTCATTGTCTTTTACAGAGGGTTGTAAATACAAGTAGCTACTAATGACCTACCCTTGTTTCCTCCCATATGGGTCAAATGACACAAGAATGTCATCCTCAAATGTCCCCAAGTAAATTGGGATGTTAAAAGGAGGACCTCACAAATTCCAATACTCAATGAGCCTTAATTTTAGCTAGGAGATTGCTAGTTTGCTTATCACTGATTTGTGCTTATCAGAACTGGAAGTAACAATAGATCCTGTCTGAGGCTGTAATTCTAAATTAAATGCAGTTGACCTGCTCTTAAGCGACTGTAGGGTGAGAACTCCTGTCTTATTTTAAAAATATCTGCTACATTCAGTTGTGGAAAATAATATTTGTAGAATGTTATTGTAGAAAATAGTAGAATATTGTAGAAAATAATAACATTTGTAGAATGTTATTGTAGAAAATAGTAGAATATTGTAGAAAATAGTAACTTTTATTGATTTTATGAGTTACCAATGTAGATACTAGTGTGCATACTGCTACTATTATTTTTATTTATGTCCATTTTTATCTTGATCTTCAGCTAAAGAAGGCTCCCAAAGCATGTTCCTTAGCATGACAAACAAAACAGTCCCTGCCCCCAGGCTTATGATCTATGAAGACATTGGAAAAAAGGAACACAGGTGTGGGATGGTGGCAAGGAAATAAGCAAATTTTAATACAGGTTCTTCTAATGACCAGCCAATGTGGAAAAGTTCAAGAAGAAGAGAAACCAAAAGTTGTTGTTCTCTTACAGTGGCCCTGCATTCCTTCTGTTCTCTTCTCTGTGGCAGTCTAATGGATGTCTGTGTTTTTTGTTGTTATATTGAGGGCTTTTCCATACAATTGTTTTCTTCTATGGTGGAGGTGATGACTGGGGTCCAAAGGGATACTATGTGAGCACTGGTGCTTTTCTAGTTCTCCCTTTTCCAACGACACTCTTTTGTGCTGCTGAAAAGTAGCTCAGCAAAAAGGCTGGTATAGGTGTGTGTGTGTAGTGGGGTTCACTGTGTGCCATGTGGTTGCAGTCAGAGGTGAAAACCGCCTACACAGAAGCCCTTTCCACTCATGCATGGTGGAAAGGCCATTGCCTTTAACTCTGAAACTGAGATAAGGTCTTTAAGACTTGTTTCATTTTAAAATAAATTATATTACTTACCTGAGGGCATGGGAGTAGTGTTCAGCAAGCCCAGGTTCTGCAGTGTACTGTCTAGAAGTGTACTGAGAGAAGTTTACTCCTCTGAATCTAGGAAGTCACTTCTGGAATATTTTCTAGCACAGAAGCATGCTTCCCAGGAAGATGAAACATTGTGTAAACTGTGGATTATCTATATTTAACTAAGAAGGAGTAGACTATCTAAAGCAGAAAAGTAAATTCTAATCCTGGGAGGGAGGAGGTTACTTAAAAGAATTTGGGAGTGAGAATTTCCTCCATTTCCTTATTTTATATTCATTCTGCATAATTATCACTATAATGCATATAATTTTATAGCAATTGTGTTTGGATTTGATATCCCGCTTTATCACTACCCGAAGGAAAAATGGAAAAATGTGTGAAAAAAGGAAAAATGTGTGAAAAATGGAGACAATCTAGCTGCAAAAGGCATGGCACTTGGGTGTGTTTTTACATTTGTAAGGATATCTGAATAATGTCTGCTGTCACAATATCTCTTTTTATCAATGTGAATGAAGGTATTATTAGCCCACCTCTATTAATCAGAGGAAGGAAGTCTGGCCAGTGGGGGAGGAAAGGGAAGACTAGAGGTAGCCTTCAAACCCTTTACTTTGCCTGTTAAACATACGCAGGAAAGATTCAGATCTGGATAGAAAAACGATACAACAAAGTAGTCTATTCACTATAGTGTAATAGAGCCACTAGTCTGTAACCAAAAGGAGAAATGCAGAAAAATTCTTCAATGATCACTGAAGAAGGGGTGAGAGAAAGCTGGTGATCCTAAAATAAAATATTAGGAAGGTTACTTCTTGTCTTGATACTTTGCCAGTAGAACTGTTACTGAAAGGTTGAAATACCTGGACTAAATGTTGCAGCTGCTATTTTTTAGTTTAAAAGTGGGGGTGGGGAGTAAGCTGATATATATGGATAGCAGAAACCTGCCATTTTGCATTAGTTACCATGAACTCAAATGGTAGAATATTGGTTATCTAGGACCTAAATTCTAGGTGAACAAACAATCAGACAACAACAGGGTGCAGCTATCTCTTTCCTCATTCCTCATTCCCATACTGTATTAAAAATCTACTGAAATGGCTATTTAAATCATATTGAGTGGCATCCAATCATGTTATATTCAGAGTAGACCCATTGATATTAATGAGCATGACTAAGTTAAGTTAATTAACTTAAATGGGTAGATCTAAATTCTACCTTGTATGAATTTACTCAAGCCGAGTGTTTTGTCACCTTCTCCAGGTGCGAAGTTCAGGTACTTTAGTTTTTGTTTCCTTTTGAAACTTTTAGTTTCTTTTGAATGA
This sequence comes from Podarcis cretensis, assembly GCF_951804945.1. NCBI lineage: Eukaryota > Metazoa > Chordata > Lepidosauria > Squamata > Lacertidae > Podarcis > Podarcis cretensis. Next base: position 30,610,534 of record NC_137178.1, read on the forward strand.
GGCAGAAATTGAGATTTTAGTAATATCCATTTCATTCACAAATATATAAGTTGAGCATAACAGTAAGTAGCACAATTGCTGATTACGCATCAAATCACTCATGGCTTTCTGCAGAAATTTAAGGAGCAAAACTGTTTTCTTTCTTAGAGAGAGAGTGCATGCATATGCGTGTGCCCTAGGGTTATAACTTTTTTACAACCTTATGTTCCTGTGATTTCCAAATCTTTTGAAAAAGGTCACCCCAAAATCAATAAATCTATTTTTGTATATGTAGCCGTATAATGTATTATGTAATATGCATAGCATGTGTTATAATACAGGAAAAATACAGCTTGCTAATATTTGCACAATCTTTTGTGCATTGTACATCACTTCTTATGACTTAGAATAAATCGAGGTTGCCGTTTGTCTTTGTTTCTGCTCCAAGCACCATAAATTTCCCACATCACTTTGATTGCGTGTTTTTTCTATATAGACCAATATCGGCATTCTCCTAGAACGTTCTGAACAGTTTTAGGAAGTTCCAGACATTTGTAAAAGTTCTAAACAGTTCCATAAAAATTTTAAAGATGTTAATACTTATGAGTAGTAGCAGACAATATAGTGATTCCAACTTTTCAATTTGGAGTGACCTTTTTTCACAGCTGAGAAGAATTAATCCCCTTTTCAGTAAGCAAAAGTTCAACCTTTTATGATACAGGAAATCTTTTTTTTGTTTTTGAAAAAAAGTCAAAAAGTTATAATCCTTGTGTGCACACACAATACAATGAGCTTCGGTTAAATTATCTGTTCAGGAAAAAGTATTCAAATTCTTCCTGCAAATGAGTAAGCAAAGCAGGACGAACAGTATTATGTTTGTGCAGTTGGCACAGTATTTTAAAAATGAACGTAGAATCCTTTGTAGCTACAGGCAGGAAGTTCCTGACTTATCATTGATCCTGATTTCCTATTGGACAATTACTTTTCACATAAGTTTACTTAATTTGGTTCAGAAAGAAGTTTCCAAAAGCCATGCAGTATTATTGAGTGGTGTGTTAAGTCTCATTCAAGCAAGAAGCCATTTTCAGCAAAGATACCTTTTGCATGAAGCACCAACATGTTTTTCCATTAAATCACTGTGGTATCTGATTGCCTACAGGAAAGGGATATAATATTTACTTTGCAGCCAATGAATAGATGATTAAAATCTGTAAAGCATTTAATATGACTGAAACACAGAGTGGAGGCATATTCTGGTATAGTGTTACAAGTAGAGGTTCATTGGGTCAGATGGAAAGAAAGCTCGTGTGCACAGCAAAGTTAATATTTAGGGTTTTTAAAAATCTCTACAACTACTTTTGAAATCAATAAATTATAGTGGTAGCTTTTTATCGTAAACAGTCACATTTAATTCATTTTAAAATAAACTAATAAATACAGAATGCTATCACTTGCCATTAAGAGATGTGATGTAAAATGTTTTCCTTAAACTGTTAAAGTAGACTACGCATAGGTTTCACAATTAGCAACTAGGCTTAATAGTGTTACTATTAAGTGTGGGGATGCCTGTAATTGCAACCAACTGCCTCGCAGGCCTGGTGGGAAAGAGGCCAATCTAGATAGGCCTTTGAGGCAGGCACAGTAGACAAACATTAGGGGAAGAAAGATCCAGTCATCTTAGAGTCAGGACACATGTTACCGGAAAATCCGAGGGCTCTCTTGGACAAATGAAGACACCAACCAGAGCAATTCAGAGCAAAACAGCAGCCAGTAGGCTCGGTCTTTATTTAAGGAAAAGACTGTCGCGACAGGACTTCCACCGCCCACGAGGTGAAGCAAGATGGAAGCCCTGAACAAAGGACGACCCTAACTTTTATTAATTGCTAATCCCCCAAGCTACACCCCCAGAATTACATCATATTTACATCACGATTACATCAAGATTGGGAGGAGTCGAGGAGGGGTTACACAGGTAATCCGAGAGTCCTGACACCTGGCCGGAGCCCCCTCTCCCCATCCCACATGAGTCATTTTCAAAAACAAAAGAAGGGCGAGGTTTCCTGCCCCCTGAGGGGAATCCTGGCCAGAGTCCTTTGTGAGAGTCTGTGCGGAATACACTAAAACATGCCGGTTATTGTGTTCCTGATAGCCTTTCGTCTGGGCCCATCACGATGGCCATCAAGGTGATCACATCAGCTGGGAAGCTCTCCAGAGTACGTGACTGCCTGGTCAAAGGATTATGGCTGCCGTGCATCAGGTCACCCCCCTTCGATAGCCTTTGTAATATGGAGTAGAATAAAAGTGGTCCGATGAAAATCCGAGGTACGGCTGATTTTTGGCGAATTTATGAAGAATATTGTCCTTGTAGTTCAAAGTACTTTCACTTTTCGGAAGCAACTTGCTACATTTTGATTAGATCAGTCACGGTCAATTGAACTCGGAAACATTGTATTGAGAGCTGTCAAGAGGTGAGGGAAAAAGCGCTTGCAGCCTGCAGTACCAGCGTGGCTGCCGCAAGGGGCGCTGTTCGACAATGTTGATTGGCTGAGACGGCCGTTGTTTACCGTAAAGTTCAGGCGGCCGGTCTACTGGCAATAAAGATAGGGCGATGCGGAGCGCTATTTCGGAAAGCTGTCAGGTTCGCGCTTCCTTATTTACGGAAGGCTTTCCTTAAGAGATGGCCCTCTAAAGGAACATCTCTAGGGTTAGAGGGGGAGATACGTGTGTGTGAGTATGGTGCTTGTGTGAAACACGTGTTAAGGGGGGGGGTGATTTCCGGCGACAGTTCCCCCCTTCGGAGATAAGATTGCGAAGGTGGGGAAAAACCGCGCAATCCTTCTCTCCGCACAAATCAATAAAAGTTTGACATGTCATACCTAGTGTCCGGATTCTGGAAGTCCTTCAGGGGTCCCATTTCGATGGAGGTGGACTGGGTTCCGGGTGCTGGCGGTCTATAGGTGGCAGTCGACCGCGGGTGAAGGATTGGAGGGCAAAAGCCGCAGGTTTGACAGCACATCGGGAAGCAGTGGATTGCGCAGCAAAAGACAGCAATGCAGATGGTTACAGTGATCAGGATCAGAAGTCCGTTTCCAAGGAGCTGTTTTATCCAGTCAGACCCCGGTAGCCAGCTCCACAACTGGCTATCTGACAATCCTTCATGTTGTATATCTTTAAGCTCGTCGGTTAGTTTATGGATGTTATTAAGGTGTCCCGTAATATTAAGGGTTTGATCGGACACGTGTGTACAGCACTCAGTTCCAACAAGGGCACAAACGCCTCCTGTCGAGGCGAGAACGTAGTCCAAAGCAAGGCGGTTCTGTATCGCAGTCTGCCTGACTTCCGTTAATTCCGTCAGGATAGATTGAGTAGCGGCATTGGACTCCTCCATGAAATTTAGTAGGATGTCCGTTAATTTAAGGATGTCGACGTGGTTGGAGCCAGCTCCATACGCGGGAAAGAGAGCCCGACCATAAGTTTCGCTATTAGCTGCCACGTCGGAGAGTTGTGATAAGTCCTTTGCCCTCTTATTGCGTCTCCTCCCGGGGGGTAGATCTTGTGTGACCCGAACCCCAGGCAAAATTAGTCCGAGGTAGCAAGTGCCACGGGAGTGGGGGCTGGCCCACGTATATCCGCGGTGGCCACAAACCCAGAACAACCCCTGTAGGCACGAGTTTATGCGGCCAGTGAGGAAGGTGCGGAAGAAACACCGGGAGGCCGGGGAGGGACTCCAGGAGTCAGGTAAGCTCATTACGCGTTTCCATGCAGACATTAAGGTGGGGTGAATAGAGGGGTTGTCCTGGTGCCATAGGGTAATCCTGCCATTTAGAGCAATATCAATGGTGTACTTACAGGTGCTCTCTCCGATGGGCTTGTCATTTCCGCTGAACTTCCGGCAGAGGTCACCCGTTGTGGGTCCGGTTAGGTAGATGTATTGATGGGTCAAGTTCACGGCAGTCAGGTTCCAGGATTGTACGTCAGCGGAGAGATGTTGTTGTAGGGTGAGGGGTACTCCAAGAAATGGTAGGCCGCTGTGGAGGTGTGCGGGAGCATTGGCACAAATCCAGCACTCATTGGTCGTTGTCTGTTTCGCAATTTGAGAGATCAGTTTTACGTAGGTGTTGGAGTGCCAAGTGGATAACAAATCATTACTGTCGGGGTTTTCGGATATTGACAGTTCCCCCCTTTGTCGAGGTGCAGTACCGGGGGGGTGGAGAGGGTCTTGGCGGAGTAGGTAAGTGAGGTTTGTAGTAAGACCACCACATCTTTGGGGTCCGGTAGTGTCCCACTCTGCTGAAGATGTAAGGGAGTGATGCCAGCCTTCTAGGTATGCTTTCCCGTCCCAAGCGGAGGCGAGTCCGATGTCCCAGACGCAGCAGTACCTGCGCAGGCAAACTCCCTGTAGGATGGTTTGGCGGGGAGTGGAATCAACTCGTTGACAGTAAAACCCATGGATCAGGTGATCTGTGGGGTGATTTCGGTCAGTATAGACTGAGTCACCGCCGCCATTGTCCAGAAGTGTCCAGTTTAGAGTTTGTTTGGGTGTACCGTCAGAAAAAAGTACGTAAGAGCCATTGAGGCAGCGGGCTCGGTTCCAAGGGCCATCTTTAGTGAGGATGAGTTTGCCAAGTGGTAGGTATGAGGGTGAGCGAATGAAAAGTTCCCACGTTTGGTGAATAGCGAGGGTTGGTAGTATGGAATGTCGAAGGAGAACGCGGGTTTCAGGTAAGCAGAAATCAAAATCTCCTAGGCGGTCGGGCGTCCCTCTTTTTACCATATCAACAATTCCGAAGTCTAGATATTTGTATTCCATTTGTAATCCAGGGCATGAGTCGTGTGTGGTTATGGTGTTATGAGAAAGAGTCGAGGTAATAGAGAGAAAGAGGAGGGTGGGTATGGTGATTATCATTGTAAATAGCGTTTGTTGTCAGGTTGTGGAGCTGTCAAATGGAGCTGTCAAATTGTAGAGCTGTCAAACGGAGCTGTCAAAGTGCGGAGCTGTCAAACTGTAGAGCTGTCAAACGGAGCTGTCAAAGTGCGGAGCTGTCAAAATGTAGAGCTGTCAAACTGGGTGTGTCTTAGAAAGTCTGAGGCGTATTGGGGGTTGGTCGTCCTGGGTGGCTGATGTGACTATTTCGGAGGTCCAATGGGCTGATGTATATGGTGGGTGAGGTTCGGTCTGTTGGGTTCGGTTTGTGCCGCGATCTGGTCCGGTCTGTTGGGCTCGATTCGTGCCCCGATCTGGTCCGGTCTGTTGGGCTCGATTCGTGCCCCGATCTGGTCCGGTCTGTTGGGCTCGATTCGTGCCCCGATCTGGTCCGGTCTGTTGGGCTCGATTCGTGCCCCGATCTGGTCCGGTCTGTTGGTCTTCCTCTATCTCAGTGTCGTCATCTACCGGTTTGCCTGGGACGCAGCAGGGGGAGTCGTCTGAGGCAGGTTCGGGTGGCAAAGCAGGCTTGCAGCGAGTGTGATGCAACCAGGCTGTCTTTTCAGCTACCTTAATAGAAGTTGGAGTGGTTAAAAGTACTTGGTAGGGGCCCTCCCAGATGGGCTGTAGGGGTACCTTATGGTAAGTTTTTGCTAGTATCCAATCCCCTGGTTGGTACGGGTGGATATTCTCATCTAAGGGAATGTTTTGGCCTGAGGCGGCGTATTTGTGGAGAAGAATGAGTTGTTGCTGGAGCTGTATTACGTATTTAGTTAATTCTGACTCGCCCACTTCTAGCTCTGAGGTAGGAAACTGGGTATTGTACACTGGGGAGGGTCTTCCGAATAGTAATTCATAGGGGGATAATTTGAGGCTTCCACGGGGGCATGCTCTTAAGTTATGGAGGACTAGTGGGATGGCGTTGACCCATTTGATGCCAGTGTCTTTACAAAGTTTTCCGAGCTGCGTTTTAAGCTGTTGATTCATTCTTTCGACCTGTCCTGAGGAAGGTGGATGGTATGGGGTATGTAGCTTCCATTTAATTCCGAGGGCACTGGCAACCTGTTGAGTTATGTCGGATGTGAAATGTGAGCCCCTATCGCTGTCTATGTGTCGGGGAACTCCAAAACGGGGTATGATCTCTTGTAATAGAATCTTTGCAACAATGTGGGCAGTTGCTCTACGAGTGGGGAAACATTCGACCCACCCGGTCAACTGGTCGATGATTACCAAGGCATGCTTGTAGCCTAGGCAGGGTGGTAGGTCTATAAAATCTATCTGAAGACTTTCGAATGGGACAAAAGCCCATGGTCTGGCCCCTGGTGGACATCTGGCGGTATGTTTTGGGTTAAAGCTCTGGCAAGTATGGCAATTCTTTACAGCAGCTTTAGCGGCGAGGGCAAGACCTGGGGCATACCAGCAGCGTTGCATTGTGTCTATAAGGTTGTCTCTGCCCCAGTGGGTACGTTGGTGTAGGACTCTCAAATGTTTGGGTACCCATAGTCTGGGCATTATGAGCCTTCCGTCTGGGAAGTACCAAACGCCATTTTCTAAGTGGGCCCCTTGTTCCTCCCATCTTTTAACCTCCTCTGGGGTCGCAGTTTTGTACATCTTTGTGAAATCTATGTCTGATAAAACTTGTGGTCCCTGGAACTCATTGTCTGCAGAGAAGGGTTGAAGGGCTGCCTCCTGTGCCGCGCTGTCAGCGCGTCGGTTCCCTGTTGAGACTGAGTCTCTCCCTTTCGTATGTGCCTTACAATGTACTACTGCAATGGCTTCAGGAAGGTGTATAGAGTTCATGAGGCGCTGTACCAGGGTAGCATGTGCAATTTGGGTCCCTGCTGCAGTCAAGAAACCCCTTTGCAACCAGATCTGGCCCGTGGCGTGAACTAACCCGAAGCAATATTTTGAATCTGTGTAGATGGTAATTCTTTGCCCTGCCCCTAATTCACAAGCTCTGATTAGGGCGATTAGTTCAGCCGCTTGCGCACTGTATTTGGCATGGACAGGTCGTGCTTCTAAGATCTCGCTGTCAGTGACTATGGCATATCCACTTTTTCGTTCCCCTCCCACAACCTTGGAGCTTCCATCTGTATACAGGATGAGGTCAGGGTCCGTTAAAGGAAGGTAGTCAAGATCTTCCCGTGGTTTTTCCACATGGCGGACTATTTGAGAACAGTCGTGATGTGGGGTGCCGTCGTCAGGGAGGGGCAGGAGGGTTGCAGGGTTGAGAGAATTTACTCTTTTTATGGTGACATTTGAGGGACTGAGGAGGATGGCCTCGTATCTGTTTAAGCGTTGTATTGTGAAGCGTTGACATCCTTGTAAGCTAAGGAGGGTAGCGACAGCATGGGGAACGTTCACGGTTAGTTCGTGTCCTAGGACAGTTTCTTGCGCTTTTTCTAGCAGCAGGGCTGCAGCTGCTACAGCTCTAAGGCACCCCACGTTTCCTAGTACAGTAGTGTCCAACTGAAGGCTATAATAAGCGACGGGCCTATTCCTTCCTTGAAATTGCTGCGTGAGGACACCCGAAGCTACTCCCTTATTTTCGTGCACATATAGAGAAAAGGGTAGTCTGTAGTCCGGGAGTCCGAGGGCAGGTGAGGTTCTCAATTCTCTTTTAATAGATTCAAAGGCTTCAAGCGCCTCTGCAGACCATTGTAGTTGATCTGGGGCATTGTCATGTGTCATTGCTGTAAGGGGGCGGGTGAATTCTCCGTAGCGCGGAATCCATGCTCGGCAGAACCCGCTCATTCCGATGAAACCTCGGAGTTGTCTCTTAGTCTTTGGTAGGGGTAATTTGGTTATCGCCTCAATTCTGTCTGTAGTTAGTGCCCAGGTGCCCTCTCCTAGGATGTGGCCAAGATATTTAACTTCCTTTTTACAATATTGTATCTTTTTCGGGGATACTTTATGTCCTTTTTGTGCTAGTATGTTTAGGAGGGCTATAGTATCCCTTTTGCAGGATTCCAGATCCCGTGCACAGAGTAAAATGTCGTCAACGTAAAGCCTCAGGGCAGAACCTCCGGGTAGGTTTACGTCCGACAAATCCTGATGTAGTATAGATGAGAAGATGGCCGGGGATTCTACATATCCTTGGGGTAAGCGGGTCCACGTTAGTTGCCCTGTCTGCCATGTGAAAGCGAAGAGGAATTGGCTTTCCGGGTGCACGGGGATGCTGAAGAAGGCAGAACATAGGTCTATGACGGAATAGACCACAGTTCCCTCTGGGATGGTGCTTAAAAGATGGTGCGGATTCGCGACTACAGCATGTCTAGGGATGACAAAGGAATTCACCAGCCTGAGGTCCTGTACCAAGCGCCATTTGGTGGGATTTGTATTGGGCTTTTTGACGGGAAGAAGGGGGGTATTACAAGGAGAGGCACATGAGACTAAAACTCCCATCCTCAAGAATTCCTCGATCATCGGGGTCAGTCCGTCTATGGCGTCTGGAGGAAGTGGGTATTGCTTGGTACAGGGGAATGGTAAATCCTTCCTGTAGTTGATCTTTACTGGTATTGCGGACTTTAGGAGTCCGACGGAGGTCGACTCGGTTCCCCATAGGAAAGGGGAAACGCTACTTAGTAATTCGGGTGGAAGATCAATGGGTGTAGTGTGGACTTCCTGTAGGACCCCTTGAAAACTGAAGAGGGATTCATTTGGCATGTGTAAATAAATCCCTTCTTGGCCACATTGTATGGTGGCGTTTAATTTACAGAGCAGATCCCTCCCCAAGAGGTTGACAGGGCTAGATGTCAGTAAGAAGGTGTGCTTAACAGATAGAGGTCCAACGGAAACTTTTGCAGGCTTGGAAAGAGGGCAGTTCCGGGGAATTCCATCCAGTCCCATTACGGTTCTGGTTTCTTCCCCGGGGATCAAATGGCTGTTAGTGAGGGTGGAATAAGTGGCTCCCGTATCTAAGAGGCAATCGTAAGATTGGCCATCGATTTGCATAGTGCAGATCGGATCGGAGGAGGATAGTTGCAAGACGGGGCAAAGAAAAGGGAAAGAGGCGGGATCTGCTTCTAGTTGTCAATGCGACTTATACTCGTCTATCACCATTTCATGGGCTGGATCAATGGTGCGGTTTTCCGGCTTGAAGGGATTTATTGGATCTTGAGTGGGGTTCCTGGGTCTAGGTTGTGGAGGGGGTGGACCCGCACGATGTGGCGGCTGGGTTCTAGGTGGAATATATCCATATGAGGTGTCTGATCCTCTGGGTCTGGGGTAGACAGGGTCCCGATAATCCGTTCTGTACGTTTTTGTGTCTCCGTACTCTGGTCCTGCAGTGTCAGTTAGGAGGGGGCAAAATTTCCTTATGTGTCCTCTTTCTTCGCATTTGTAGCAAATACGTTTGTCTCGGAAGTCAGGTCCCCTTTGGTTGCTTCTGTCTTTGTAAAGGGGGACCCCTCCTGCATAAGCTAATACTCGCGGAGAGTCGGGCCTCTGATCTTTCTTTCTCCGCTCGTCCCTTGAATTAAAGACTGACTTGGCGATGGAAAGAATTTCAGTTATAGTTTTTCCATCATATCCCAGGTGTGAGTTTAGGGCCTTCCGTATATCTGCCGTTGCTTGGTCTTTGAAGAAGCCTTTTACTATGACTTCATGTTGGGGGCTCTCCGGGTCTATCCCGCCCCAGGTTTTAATTGCAGATACCAAGCGGGAGTAATAGTCGGACGGGTGTTCTTCTGGCCCTTGCAGAATGGCTTGGACTTTTGTCCAGTTTACGGTTCGCTGACCAGCAGCTTTGATTCCATCTAAGATGGCCTTTTTAAAAATCTTTAATCCCCATATCCCGTCAGTGGTGTTATAATCCCAGTCCGGATCATTAAGGATCGTCTGGGCGGTTAGAGGGGCCATGGAGGCAGGACGATTTGGCTGGTAGTCTTCTCGGGTTAGAGCCTCCCCCGCCTTTGCTAGTATTTCTCTCTTTTCTGCCTCATTAAAAAGGGCCCCTAGCAACATGTGCACATCTGCCCAAGTGGGGTTGTGAGTGGAGAAGATGGTGGCCACCTGACGGTGGCATTTGTCAGGGTCATCTCTTAAGGAGGGCATCTTGTCAGACCAGTTCATCAAGTCCGAAGTAAGAAACGGCTGATGAGTAAAAACCATGCGGGGTGGGTCTCCTGCCCTGACTGGGGGTATGGGTAATGCTCGCAGAGGGAAAGCGCCCTCTATGTCTCCGTTTTGCGGAGTATCCCTGTTTCTAGTCCTGCTGGAGACGGGTCCCTCTCTTCCTCCGTTAAGGAGTTGCCCGTTGAGTAAGGGTTCAAGGCCCAAGTCTGCTGGGCCTTCCCGTAAGTTGTGTATATTTGAGGGTGGGTTGGACGGCGAGGTATTCAGTATGTTTTGAGGATGGGCAGTAGCGGGTGGGATGGTTACGCCTTCTCTTAGTCCCGCACCTTGGGAAAGGGTAGCGTCGGGTGGATTTGTTACGGCTTCCCTTAGTCCCGCGCCCCCTCCACCAGCTTCTGTTCTGTCACCTGCCCCAGGTCCTGGCGGTCGGGGAGCCCGTGGTTCGGGGTAGTAGAAAGGAACGAGGGTCCTTTCCAGCTGTTCCTCCTGGGTTCTGATCTCATCATAGGGAGGGGGTCCGTTGGGTTTTAAAACAGCCATTTGACGGGCAATTTGGGCTTGCTGCCGTTGAAATAGTTCGCGGGCTTCGACGAAGACATTTAGGTAGTATAGTTGACGGGGCTTCTCGTCAGCTAAATAGGACTTAAGTGCTTGCATTCTTGCGAGGTTAAAGGAACCATGAGGTGGCCATTTAGAAAGTGGTTCCAGGTGGTGGGTGAAGGCAACCCACGAGACGTTACAGAGATCCCTCAGTTTAGATTTTGAGAGTCCCTTTCTCCCTCTCAATTCCTTCCAGTTGAGGAGGACAAATTGCAGAGGGGTATCGGAGTCCTCTCTAGAGCAGAAAGGCTTCATAGAAGCCTTGTCGCCAGGAGGAGTCCAGTCAGAGTGTTGGGAAGCGTGGGCTCCCATTTCTTTATCCTACAAAATGGGGTTTCGCTAGCGGCACGTCCTACAGACTAAAGGATAGTCGGACAGGAAATGGGGAGAGAGAGAAAAAGGAAAAAAGAAAGAAAAAAAGGAGGGGGGGTGGAGAGAAGGTAGAGAAATAGTTTTTTTTTTCCTCTTTTTTTTTCTTTTCAGTAATTAAGGTACCTCGGTTTATCCCTATAGAGCTTAATCTCGTCTACTATTGAACCGTAATTAATCTCACATTCACAACTCTCAAACATCAGCCTTGAACTCACGGGTCTCTCTCTTTACCCGATACACAAACACAAATCCTAGAGTTTCACCGCAGTACTGCTTACACAACTGGTCCTAGTGTGGGGCCCCAATCCGTGAGCCGCCCCTTCTACCCTTCACGACAGCCTCCTGCCTAGCCGTTGTGACTAAGTTCGGAGCCCCTACTGAACGCTTGCGCAGTGCAATGCCAGGTGGGGTCCGAGAAAATGAAAGTTTGGAAAGGAAACAAATGACCTTGCGTTCTCACGTACCCGGGTCATCCCTAACAAAGGTCGCCGGGCAGGAGGGGCGGCTTCATTTGCATAATTAGAGGAGAGAGAGAAGAGAGAGAGTGCTTTGAAGGACGCCTCTGGACGACTCCGAGAGAGGGACGTCAGAGAAAAACGGTAAAGAGCCACGCTTTCCCGGACTCAATTCCAAGACGGAAAACGGGGGAGAAAAGGGATAGAGAGATAAGACGTTCCTGGACGACCCCGAGGGGGAACGTCGGAAAACAGTAAAGTACCACAATTTCCCCGGACACGTTCCGCGTAAGAAATTGGGAGGAGAGAAAGGGAAAGATGAGAGAGAGAGAGGAGAGAGAGAGAGCTTTGAAGGACGCCTCTGGACGACTCCGAGAGAGGGACGTCAGAGAAAAACGGTAAAGAGCCACGCTTTCCCGGACTCAATTCCAAGACGGAAAACGGGGGAGAAAAGGGATAGAGAGATAAGACGTTCCTGGACGACCCCGAGGGGGAACGTCGGAAAACAGTAAAGTACCACAATTTCCCCGGATACGTTCCGCGTAAGAAATTGGGGGGAGAGAAAGGGAAAGATTTTGGCGTTCCTGGACGACCCCGAGGGGGAACGTCAGATAGTAAAGTTCCGCGACCTCCCTGGCCACTTTCCGAAAGGGGAGGATCGGGGGAGAAAAGGATAAAGTTGAACGTTCCTGGCCGACCCCGAGAGGGAACGTCGGAAATGAAAGAAGGAAAGTCTGGCTGTCGTGAGGACGTTTATTTCCACCCGCCACCCAATGTGTTTTCTTCAAACCATACTCACGTTCGAAGATGTCCCCCGCAGATCCCGGGATCCTTTTCTTTTAGCCGGCTTTTACCTCGCCTTTGCTCTCTCTGGTCGGACTTCTGGTGACGGTTGATTACCGCCCGCAAAGAGGAGGCAGGGAGAGGAAGAAAAGGATCCCTGGGCTAAGGTTGCCCAGTGGCGCCCGATCCCCTCTATCTCCCCTCTCACCTCTGCAGGAGAACCAAGTGTCCCTGAGCACGGTCGCCAAAACTGTTACCGGAAAATCCGAGGGCTCTCTTGGACAAATGAAGACACCAACCAGAGCAATTCAGAGCAAAACAGCAGCCAGTAGGCTCGGTCTTTATTTAAGGAAAAGACTGTCGCGACAGGACTTCCACCGCCCACGAGGTGAAGCAAGATGGAAGCCCTGAACAAAGGACGACCCTAACTTTTATTAATTGCTAATCCCCCAAGCTACACCCCCAGAATTACATCATATTTACATCACGATTACATCAAGATTGGGAGGAGTCGAGGAGGGGTTACACAGGTAATCCGAGAGTCCTGACACCTGGCCGGAGCCCCCTCTCCCCATCCCACATGAGTCATTTTCAAAAACAAAAGAAGGGCGAGGTTTCCTGCCCCCTGAGGGGAATCCTGGCCAGAGTCCTTTGTGAGAGTCTGTGCGGAATACACTAAAACATGCCGGTTATTGTGTTCCTGATAGCCTTTCGTCTGGGCCCATCACGATGGCCATCAAGGTGATCACATCAGCTGGGAAGCTCTCCAGAGTACGTGACTGCCCGGTCAAAGGATTATGGCTGCCGTGCATCAGGTCACCCCCCTTCGATAGCCTTTGTAATATGGAGTAGAATAAAAGTGGTCCGATGAAAAGCCGAGGTACGGCTGATTTTTGGCGAATTTATGAAGAATATTGTCCTTGTAGTTCAAAGTACTTTCACTTTTCGGAAGCAACTTGCTACATTTTGATTAGATCAGTCACGGTCAATTGAACTCGGAAACATTGTATTGAGAGCTGTCAAGAGGTGAGGGAAAAAGCGCTTGCAGCCTGCAGTACCAGCGTGGCTGCCGCAAGGGGCGCTGTTCGACAATGTTGATTGGCTGAGACGGCCGTTGTTTACCGTAAAGTTCAGGCGGCCGGTCTACTGGCAATAAAGATAGGGCGATGCGGAGCGCTATTTCGGAAAGCTGTCAGGTTCGCGCTTCCTTATTTACGGAAGGCTTTCCTTAAGAGATGGCCCTCTAAAGGAACATCTCTAGGGTTAGAGGGGGAGATACGTGTGTGTGAGTATGGTGCTTGTGTGAAACACGTGTTAAGGGGGGGGGGTGATTTCCGGCGACACACACAACAGTTAAATTCTGGCTTTTGGTCTACACATCTTTGCGTTTCATTCGGTTTTAGTGGGAATCTTTGCCACTCTTCATATTCATGCGCCTTTCAGTGGGCCTACACAGATTTGTGGGTGTGTTCAGTACAGGCACTTAGGTGCATCCACTTCAACCCTGCACTTGTCCACAGTAAATGTCATGATCTAAGCTCCAGGGAGCTATGACTTGCTCAGCAAGTAGTCTGAAGAGTAATTTTGAGGAGGAAGAGTATATATGTCCATGAATGCAGGACCACGCTATCTTGTTCTCTTTCTTGCTCTGCCTTCTCCCAGACTTTGAATCTCCCTTTCTAGAGAGGCTAAACTGGCTCCCTCATTGTCCTTCCACTGGCAGTCGAAGATTGTTTTATCCCAACAGTCTTTTGGGAACTGTTTTTAAGGAAAGGGCTTTTAATAGTGTTGTGCTGTTTTTACTATCTGCATTATTTGTTTTTAGATTGTTTTAATTCTATTAAAGTTTTATTACATTTTAACTATTGTTTTTAGCAAAAAATAATCATGTTTTATACATGTTGGTTTTAATTTTGCGAGCCACTTTGGTTCTCAGTTCTTGCAAAAAGGTGGGATAGAAACAAAGAAAGAAACATTATATGGTATGTCAGGTAAGGCACAAACCTTAATTTAGCATTTACATGATTTTAGAACAAGTGAATTTGTTAGAGCTTTAACGCGTCTTAAGCTAACAGCATTTTGATCCTAGGCTATTGAAATATAAGAATGGCAGACTAAACCCAGCATCAAGTAGTTGTCCGTGTTCTGTATACTTTGTGAGATTATTTTTAAAGCGTCTATTTCAGAGGCTGGCAAAGGCTCACCATTTTCTTGTGACCCTAATTCTCAAGATGCTAAATAAATACGATTAAGAGCCAGATTCTATACCCCACGAAGTGTAGTTTCCTCTTACACAGTGCAAAATTGTTGTGAACTGGCTTCATATTTGAAAGAACCTGTTGTACTGGAAATTGCACTTATCTGAGGTTGATGAAAGTGGTTTAACCATTTCTCAAATCCCAGCATCAATTTTTTGCTTTAAATATGTGTATTTATAAAGCATTACAAGTGTCCAATGTCATGTGAGTTATGTCACAGTATTCCCTATGCAATTTACAAATGGGATGTTGTCAGTGTGATATAGCAGACCCTCCAAGTATCCCTATTTTCCAGGGACATCCCTGATTTAGAGAAGCCATCCCATTTTCTAATTTGATCCTGGAATGTCCTACTTTTCCTTAGGATGTCCATTTTTTTTCACTGGAGAAATGTTAGAGGTTATGAAGCTATCCAGCCCTAGAGCTGTCTGAAGGCAATCCTGTATAGGGAAGTTTTAAAATGTTTAATCTTTTATTATGTTTTTATATATGTTGGAAGCTGCCCAGAGTGGCTGGGGCAACCCAGTAAGATGTGTGGAGTATAAACAGTAAAATTATCATTATGGAATGGGACGTCCCTATTTTCATTGGAGAAATGTTGGAAGGTATGATATAGTGGATAGAAAGGTAGACTAGTAACAAATTAGCACTCTGTCATGAAGTTAACTGAATGGCTTTGGACCAGTCACTGTTCTTCATCCTAATTTGCAGAGCTGTTGTGAGAATAAAATGAGGAGGAGGGAAAAAATCAATGTCCCTGATCTCATTGGAAGTCAGGGAGAAAATAAATTCATTAAAATTGGTTGCTCAAATCCAGCTAATGAAACTTTAGTGCAAAAAAAAGAAAAGAAAGGTTGTCGTCACAGTCTCATACTAGGACCAGGGAAAATCAGGTTTAGATCTCTACTCAGCCATGAAGCTAGCTGGGTGACCTTGGGTCTAGAGCTATCCCTCAGCCTAGATTTCTTTGCATGGTTGTTGGAAGGATAAAGTGGGAGGGGGAGCTCCTTGGAAGAAAGGTAGGATAGGAATGAAATAAGTAAATTGCAAATTTGGATCCATATCTGCAGAGAATGACATATTTACAATAGACTGGTATATCTTTATTATGCATACAGCAAAAGACAATGTGAAGGAACCTCCCTCACAGTGCAAAATTTCTGACTAGTGTAATTTTAAATTATAATTTGCTTATTCATTTGGATAAATGACAGGAATTATGTCGTTCTAAGGGTTGCTGGCCTCTTGGTAATCTATAATCTCATTTCCTGCCAAGGACAGGGAACTGTTTGTTTATTTTACTGTTCTTTGATTATCTGTAGCATGAGAAAACTATAAAAATATTTTTTTTAATCCAGGAAGATACATAGTAATAACTGACCTGCTTCTGCTCTCTAAAGGTTCTTATGAGAGAGACTATAAATTGTACAGGCTTCACAATCCATTCTTGGTGACAAGTTTATTAACTGATGTTTCCAATTAAAATGTTTGTAGCTATGGACTATTTCAAACTCCTCATAAATTTTAATTTGTTAGTCAATTTTTCTACCAAAACTAACTGCTATGCCTTCTTGTACCATATGACAATTGGTGCTCCTTCCAGAAATTCTCCATAGCTTGCTGCTTCTAGCTTAGCTGCCATCAATAACTGACCAATAATATATTTGAAATGAAGGTTCATGTTAACACCCATGTTATCATCCAGGGTTTTGTCCTTTTATGGCATGAACTTCCCCAAATACTGACTCCCGCAATATGGCCACTTTTTTGCCGGTCTACCACATGTGGTGGTGTGATCCTATCATATCATCTGTAATTGTTTTGATGGGAGTTGTTTTCAGAATTAAAATCTGGCAGTGATCTACCCCCATTTTGGGGGGTTCAGCTCAAAGTTGTTGACCTTTTTTGGGAGGAGGAAAGGTGGGTGGTCAGATTTGGTAATCTTTTTTGGAGGAGCACTGCCCAAATACTTTTCTTATGGGGGACAACAGAAAGTTTTAGAGATTTCTTGGGAGAGAGTTGCATAAAAGCACTCACAAAACTGTACGCCGCACAAACTCCTTTACTCACTCCTTTAACCTACCTATCAAGATTTCTTAAAAAATACATGCCTTCATCCATTGTTAGTGTGACACCTGTGTCACCATTTCAGTAACCAAAGCTGCACACAAGCCAAAGCTGCACACAAACCACCTCAAAATCAAACCTTGCTGCAAAACAATGCCACCCCCAATGGAGGATGGGACCTGCCCCACATAAGGAAGATGAAGCACCAATGGCTCAGTCACCCTCTTTGTTAACTTAAAATGCACAATGATTATTTTTTTAAAAAATTATTTATTCCTTTTAATTAATTTTCATTTATTATTTAAAGCAGTAGCACTGGAAACTTTAGCAAGAGCATGCCCAACCAGTGCCCGCCTCTTGGCCCCATGTGGCTTCAGTTTTAAAATGCACCAACAATCAACGAAGGCCCCAATAGTGCTGGTATCCAATTCCTGAATTCTTTGATTACTGAAGACCACGTTATGTAAGTAGCAAACAAAACCAGCCTCAAAAAACAGCTTTTTAGCCATCAGAAAAACTTTTCCCCACACAAACACAGAAAGCCCCAAATGGCTGAAAAACTCAGTTTCCCAGGATCCTCAGCCCTCGCAAAGGAACTGCTCACCATGCAAGGGAACTCAGTTTCCAAAGCTCCCTTGCAACGACGAAGCCCGGCAAATGCAGAAACAGGGAGAGACACCTGTTCCACTCTTGCCGGCATGATGCAGCATGGATACAAGAAGCAGACAGGCGAGGAAGGATGAGATCCCAGGGGAGGTCTAATGCCTTCCTAGTCACAATGCAGGAGACCTACAGAGATCCCCTTCCCACAGAGATCCACACTGGAAACCGGCAAGGGAAGGAAGAGGGATTGTCCCAGGTGTGGGCTGCTTAAATAGGCAAGGGGCAGATCCAGGGAAGCCCATGGTCAGCCCTCGGATTCGCCCCATGGCACTGCCCAAGTCTCAGCCTGCATCCCCATTTGACCAAGCAGGGTGCAGGCTAGGATCTGGTCTCTGATAGGCACAGGGCAGCATCCCTGTTACATGCTTGAGGGAAGGCGAGCCATCCCACGCACGCACACAAACTCACACACATACTGGCGAGCTCTCTGTCAGCAAGAAGGAAGGAGCTCTCTGTTCAATTGCCCATGGTTATTGAGCTTTGTTGGACATTCCTGGCATAGATGATCTGACACACATAGCAAATGTTGAAGATAACATAGGAAGTTGTCCATCTAGCTCAGTACAGTGGTACCTCGGGTTACATACGCTTCAGGTTACAGACTGCGCTAACCCAGAAATATTGCTTCAGGTTAAGAACTTTGCTTCAGGATGAGAACAGAAATTGTGCTTCAGCGGCGCGGCGGCAGCAGGAGGCCCCATTAGCTAAAGTGGTGCTTCAGGTTAAGAACAGTTTCAGGTTAAGTACGGACCTCCAGAACGAATTAAGTACTTAACCCAAGGTACTACTGTATTAGCTACAGAGAGAGGCATCAGATCACCAGGGTTTCCAGTGGGGGTCATTCTCAGTCCTATCAGGAGATGAACTTGGAACCTTTTGTGTGCAAATCATATTCTCTATCACTGAGGTCTGGTCCTCCCTACAAGCGGCATATAGAAAAGCTTAATGGCCTCAGCAGATAGGATCTGACTCAAAAGTTGAGGAGTTTAATTCTCAGGATCTCAAGGGGAAAGGTTGAAATGTCAGGGCAGGAAGCCAAATCTCAGGCAAGCTTTCTTCCCTCAGAGAGCCCATCCCCAACCTTCTTTCTCATTCCAAAGTTTAACTTCTTTGTCCAGAATGTTTTTCTGTACTCAGCTGTGTCTCTCTGGGGGGAGAAAGTAACCAAGGTGTGCACACCAAGAGAAGTGTCATTAATGTATTTTGAAATCCTCAGTTCAGCAATCGAAATGTCACAAACCAGTGGCAGCATTTCTGGTTCTCCAGAACTCTTTATAATGCTAGATGTTATACAAAATAGCATGGGCGGGAATTTTAAAAAGAAAAATAAAGATTTTCTTTAAAAAGAAAAATAAATATGCTGGATGCTGATTTAATGAAATGTATATACCGCTTGATTGCAATAAACCCGCTAAACCATGGGTTGGCAAACTAAGGCCTGGGGGCCAGATCCGGCCCAATCGCCTTCTAAATCCAGCCCGCGGACAGTCCGGGAATCAGCATGTTTTTATATGAGTAGAATGTGTTCTTTTATTTAAAATGCATCTCTGGGTTATTTGTGGTGCCTGCCTGGTGTTTTTACATGAGTAGAATGTGTGCTTTTATTTAAAAATGCATCTCTGGGTTATTTGTGGGGCATAGGAACTTGTTCATTCCCCCCCCCCAAAAATAGTCTGGCCCCCCACAAGGTCTGAGGGACAGTGGACCTGCCCCCTGCTGAAAAAAGTTTTCTGACCCCTGCGCTAAATGGTTCAGAAGCTATTGTAAGCCATAAGGTATTTTGTAAACATAGCTAAACCATGTTTAACATAGGTAAAAGAGTAATCGTGCACTGCATATAAAATAGAGACCTCAGAATTCTTCCAAAAAAAATAAAAAAATTAGGCACTGTCAGTTTTTACCCTCAGTTCTAAAAAGCACCACCACTAAACACTAAAGCTTTACCTCCTGAGTTACTCCAGAAGACTTGGCAACCTTATCTGAAACCTATGCTAATGTTGAATGGCTTTATATAAGAACTTTTGTTTTTCATTGAAAACAAGAACTAAAAGTGGGTGCTGCAGGTCCAATACATTGGTCTTTCCCCTTTTTTCCGGCCCTATCGTCCTCTGTAAGCATTCCCCAAGTTACATCTTGCTCACTTTTCCTGTCAGTATTAGTGGCGACAGCCAGTCTGACCTGGAAAGGAGCTGAACACAGTGGCTGTCTCCTTTCAAACCCGGAAGTGTCAGCAGTTTCACTTCACTCCCTCCCTCAGCTCTATTTATCTAGGGGGTGTAGTATCTGTTTCACCTGGCTGTATTGCCAGAAGATAGCTTAGGGCTCACGTAAAGTGCCTGCAGCTAATTGGGGTTTAATTTTTATAAACGCCAGATCCCATGTTCATATTTTGTCAGCAGAAAATAATACAGCTGTGCTTTATAGCATAGCTGTTCCTTTGTTATAAAACTTTGGTTTGCACTTCATAAAATGGACGGGATTGATAGGAAAGTAGAAGGTTACTACAAGTCACTGAGTTAAGTTCCACCACCAGAGCTAGATTTCCATACATCTGAAGCAGCCTTCAGCAACCTGGCGCTTTTCAGGTTCAACTTCGATCAGCCACAGCCAACAGGGCCAATGATCAGGTATAATGGGAGTTGCACTAGATTGAAGATGGCTCATCTATAGCTCTTCAGTAAGAATTAGTGGTCCAGTGGCGAGACTGGGCAGGTGCACTGTCAGGCAGCAAAAAGAAATACCAGAAAAATAGGTCATCCATAAATATAGTTAACCTTTGAGTATAGGTATAACATTATGGAAGTTTTTTTTAAAAAAATAATGTATGGTCAGGTTATACAGTACCTTAATGCTGTATTGTTTTTAACACTCGATTGGGAGCCGCCCAGAGTGGCTGGGGAAACTCGGCCAGATGGGCGGGGTATAAATAATAAATTATTACTATTATTAATTGTTTAGTTCTTGAGTGGTGCAGGATTTCCGCCATACACACAAATTGCTAGTGTTCTTTCTGGTTTGGATTTGGATCCCAATATGCGTGCACTGGGGGCCTCAAACCATTCGCTGTTCTGTGGTCCTCAATGGGGCCTCCATGCAGGCAATTTTTGTTGCAAAAAAAGTTTCATTAAAATGAATGGGACCCCCATGGAGGAGCATAATTTTTGGTTAAAGCAGCTATCTTCCACTTGCCAGGAGATAGACCCACAAGCACAGCCCCATGGAGATGTGATTGCCTCCCATCTTGAATTCTGGTGTGCTGTAGCTTAGCCCTCCACCTTGCTTTCAGAATGAGCCACAAGTGCAATAGACTGCCTACCTAAGGCTTTTTTGGTCTCCTCATTCTTTAGCCTCAGGAGATGCTGTTTTGGATAGGGCAGCAATAAGTACACTCCTTTTTTTGTTCCTTACATATGAATGTGATTCTTTCAGTGTAACAGAGTATTGCTATGAGTAGCTGCCTCATATCTTGCCTTGACTTTATCTGTTGACTGCTGATGTTATTATTCTCTTTTCTCTGCTACCAGTATCCACCCCTTTTGCTTATTGATAGCAATGTACTATAGCTTTTAGATCTCTCCCAACACATTATCAATGCTCACACCAGCTCCATTTTCATCTTCTTCCTTTGCCTTATGCCCAGTCACTCACAAATTGCATTCCTGGATCTTACCTGTAGCATGGACTTCAGCCTTTAGATTTGCTCTGTCAAAGGAAGACAGAACCTGGTTACTATGGAGTAACTTGGAGCCACAGGAAGGATCATGGTGATGAGCTCTTTGACCGAAATATCCAAGTTGGGATCCACTAAGAAAACCTAACTCTCTCTCTCTCTCTTCAGAAAATAGTTACCTGTTCAGATGGTTTAACACATGTTTTGTGCCCATGTGTGAGCTTCCACTTCTCAAAGCCTTGACCTCCTTTTGGGAACTTTGTTATGTGTGTTTTGAGAGCAGGCAGAAGATAAGGCAGCAGATTCATCATTTATTTCCTTATTTGGTTAAAAGAGAGAGAGAGAGAGAAAAAGAAAGAGAGAATCCCAAAACAGCTCAGAGATTAAATTGTTAAAATAAGACATTTGAGTGTCAATGGCATGTATTTAACAGTTGTTAATTGTATTTACAAAGTAGAACTTGTTCTCTATGCTTTGTATAATCAGCATAATATTTAAAATGGAGCCAAATAGTTTGCCAAACTTCTGTGGCTTCCAGGCACCTGAGAATTCATGTTCCCTTGTATGCAGAGATGGGAGAGGTTAGTGAGGTTTTCTGCTATGTAAAAAACAAAGGGCGGGGGGACGGAGAGGGAGTTCAGTTCCTGTTGAGGCTTGGAAAACAGAAGCTGTGAACATGTGTCCCTGTATATATGTACACATAAATGTTATAGGTTCACAAAACACATGTTTACCCATTAATAGCAATTTTTAGAAGCCTCTTGATTCATATCTAAAACACGTTCCTAGGCGTAAATGGGAATTGCCACGGTGGGTAATTCCAAAATTGCTGCAGTGCAGCAACAGCAACCAAACAGAGTTCACAGGAAGTTTACATTGTAGCATTTGGTTTTCAGAGTTGCATTTCTTCTAAATCATGGTTGGGGAACCTGTGGCCCTCCAGATGTTCCCAGACTACAACTCCCATCATCCCTGATTATTGGCCATGCTGGCTGATGGGAATGGGCATCTGTAGGTAATAATAATAATAATAATAATAATAATAATAATAATACCCCGCCCATCTGGCTGCGTTTCCCCAGCCAATCTGATCCACAAGTGAGCATAAGAACCCTGCTGGTCCATGCTAAATTGCTCTTATGATACATCCAGAGGTTGTTGGACTCCAATGTCTTCTGCTCTGTGTGTAATAATAGCTAATAGCCGTTGTTAGTCCAATAATCCATCAATTTGTCTATGATGCTATGTTTTGAATCAAAATCTAGGTAAGTTCCCCCCCCCCCCACCTTTGTATGGATTCATGTATGGACCACCTTTGCTGGCTAATGTTTTTTGAAATGCAGCAATGAGAGAACTAGAAAATCTATGTAAAGAACCACCCTTCCTCAAATCAGTTCTTTGGATACCTTAAGAAAATTTAGAGCAAATTAAAGAAAGAAATCTACAGAGTTCTGGCTAAGGAGACATAGAGAAATATGCTCACAAGTCCAAGTTACATAATGAAAATGGATTCATAGGAGAGCCTGATGAATGGCTTTCTTCAGTCTCATAATACAGTATTGCCTATAATTTTTTTTAGAATTGTTGCAGTTCACAAAATGCATGTTTACCCATTAATAGCAATTTTTAGAAGCCTCTTAATTAGAGGCAGAAATGCACCAGAAGTGCTTTGCATTTCTATTGAGCTGAAGACCAGAAACCCTTTTCACGTGCAAAGCAAAACACCTAGGACAGGGATGGGAAACTTGTGTCCCTTCAGATGATGTTTGAGTACCACTCTCAGCAGATTCCCACTCCTGACCTAGGGTGAGATCTGCTGTTAGTCAGACTCAAGAGCCCGCCCACTGAAATCAATTGACATAAGTAAGTGGAGATTTCAGTGGATTTACTCCTGTGTACGAATTTTCTGTTATGTGGTATATCTAATTACTCATTACTTGGAAGATGATACATGTAATCTGGCTTCACCTTATGGGTAAATTATCAGAGATAAAAATGTAAATTATTTTGGAAGAAATGTTCAATGCATAACTTAAGCTTGTTGACATTTATTCATGGAACTGGGTTTGACCTTGCTGAGCCTCAGTGTTTAAATATGCATGTGTAGTTAGAAACATTTGTTTTTCCTCTAAGAAATTGGGGGAGGCACACTGCCAAAAGAGAAGCATCAAACAGTATTGCAATTCCTTTTGATGGCTTTTTTTGGTGTGTTTTAGTCATGCTCTGGTCTTAATTACTTTGGGGCTTTTTAAACTTGTAATAATTCATGTACATAAAATCATATATGTTTTGTACACATAATAATGATGGAGATAGCATTGGTGTTAGCCTTGAGCTTACCCAGCCTCAATTGTAATTCCTTACAAGAGGTCAACTCAGGGGTTGGCAAGGCTTACCAGGCATGGGCTGGATCACTCCCGTGGAGATCCTCCATGGGCCAGACCGGTGCAGTGCAATGCCGGAAATCGCGTCTGTGCATGTCCGCGGCTCAGGAAATCGCTTCTGTGCATGCCCAGACACAAAAAATCGCTTCTGCGCAGGTGAATTTTTTGGCGTCTGGGCATGCGCAGAAGCAATTTCCGGAGCTGTGGAAGAGAGTCCCTACGCTGGTTTCGTGCAGCGGGTGGGGACTCACCGAGTGGCCAGCTCAGTTTGGGGGAGGTTCGTGGGCCTTAGGTTGTGGACCCCTGGGTCAACTGGTATACAAATTTTCACCTAAAACTTTTAGGATCTCTTGCAGTTTGTTCAGTGCTCCAATCATGCATCATTTTGAAAGCTTTAGATGTTTTTGAGCAAGACAAGCATGGTTCCATGTTTGAAATAGTTTTTATTAAAGCAGGGTAGAATATAGTCCTGATCCAGAATCTCTGTTGCATATCCAAAGCTTCATGCAAAGAGGTTTATTCTTTCATTGCTGTCTCTTCTGGTGGCATTAATGGAACTAAAATGCAGCAGCGATTTCCACTTTAATTTCAACAAATGCTTGCATGTTCAGTAGAATTTGGTTTTGTTCTTTAAAGATTAGACACTATTTTTATTCTGTTCCTTTTTGTCATTGTATGTGATGTTTTTGCCATCGCCTTTTAGGCAAATAAGCTTATTCTGAATTTTTATTATGGTAGAAAATCCTTCCATCACATTTTTCCTGGAAGTTTACAGTGTTTGAGGAGGAAACACCAAGGCTGGGTTTAAAGAATATTCTAAATTTTGACAACATTTGCTCATGGACTTTGCTCATGTAGCTTATAAGGGAACTTTATGTTTAATGCCCAGGCTTATGAGCTTGTAGATCATTTTCAGTACAATGCATGTTTAGTCCTGAAAGTTCGCTAGAACTTTCTGTCAAGAAAGCATGCATTGGGTTGTAGCTTACAAGGGAACTTGATGTTTACTTTTGCGTGCTATTTTTCATTAGCATAATGCAAAAATGAGTGCATGTCCTTTCCACCTCTTAGGATGCTGGCCACAGAGAAATGTTTTACTTTGCGGCTCATTCTTCACATACCTCATCAAAGGCTCAACACTTTTTTGCTTGGGGTGTTCATATGACTCACCATTGTTAATCCACACCCACTATCTCTTCCCCTCAGCTAACTTTTTTCGGTTTTGATGCTTATGCAAAGGTAGCTGGATGTTGACATTCTTCCAAAGTTACCAGGAAAGGTAATGAACTGTGTTAACCCCTGTACATCACGTTAAGAGTTAAATACAAATGAGGGTTAAGTTTCCCCCTGGAAATGAATACTAAAGTCTCAAAGTTT
This sequence comes from Podarcis cretensis, assembly GCF_951804945.1. Taxonomy (NCBI): domain Eukaryota; kingdom Metazoa; phylum Chordata; class Lepidosauria; order Squamata; family Lacertidae; genus Podarcis; species Podarcis cretensis. The sequence continues at coordinate 30,635,142 of NC_137178.1, forward strand.
TGTGTGTCAAACTGCATGCATTTCATTGGATTAGATTTCTTTATAAACTCTGCTATTGTATAAGTGCCTTAAGGATTTAAGCTATTCAAATTAAAATTATACAGGAATGGGAGCACCTCTATAGTTAAGGTGGAGGGTAAACGCAGCATCCTACCATTATAAAGCTTGAACATTGTGTTCTTTTAAGAATCACAATGATTCATCCCAACCGTCCAAAATTTGGCATGGGAAATCTACTCTATTTCTGGGTCCATATATGTCAGGAAAATCTGTTAAGAAATAGCAGTTTAAATATTTCCTTCCAGAGTGCAATTTTTCCTGCTAATGATCATTTCCTTGTACATCTGTAGTGTATCTGTGTTTTCTATTTGTTTTGTTGGCTTAGATTATATGGAACCATTCAGTTGCAGAGCTATTGCTTTTCCTCCATATCAGGCGGTGCAGTGAGGCTGCACCACTCACCTGACCTCCTCCTGGCTGAGCCATTGCTACATAATGCATGGGATGGAGGGGGGCAGAGCCAATCCAGTGCTCCTGCTGTCACGGTGAAAATGCCTCATCCCCTCCCCTTCTCTGTCCCAGTATGCAGCTGTGACTCAGTTGGTGGAGGCATGGCTGCTCTTTGCTGATTGCTGCTGCTTTTCCTATAATAATATAAGGAGATCCCTCCTGGATCAAGCCAAAGGCCTATCTAGCCCATTGTCTTGTTCTCTCAGTGGCCAGCGATATGCCTCTGGGAAGCTCCTAAGCAGAACCTGAGTGCAGCAGCGCTCTCTGCACTTATGCTCCAGAGCAGGCTTCCTCAGCCTCGTCCCTCCAGATGTTTTGAGACTACAATTCCCATCATCCTTGACCACTGGTCCTGCTAGCTAGGGATCTTGGGAGTTGTAGGCTAAAAACATATGGAGGGCCGAGGTTGAGGAAGCCTGCTCCAGAGCAACTGGTGTTCAGAAGCAGACAATCTCCAATAGTGGAGGTAGCCTTATTTTCCATGAACCTGTCTAATCCTATTTTAAAGCCACCCAAGGGTTGCTGAAAGGCATCTCTTAAATAGTGTAAATAAATTTTACAGGTTAAATTTCCCTGTACCAAGCATCTACTGTCAGAACTGGAAACACAAAGTTTGCTTTCTCTAGAATGTTAAAATCTGTATCAGAACTCTAGGAGATCAGGGTTCAAATTCTCACTCGGTCATGAAGCTCACTGGGTGGCCAGTCACTGCCTCTTCACCTAACCTCACAAGGTGTTAGGATTGAATAGGTAGAGGGAGAACCATATATGCCACCTTGAGCTCCTTGAAAATCAAAGTGGGCTATAAATGAAATACAGTGGTACCTCAGTTTGCGAACGTAATCCGTTCCGGAAGACCATTCCAAACGTTCGAAAACCGAAAACTCAAAACAGAATCCTCGAAATGGAAATCTCAATATGGAAGCCGTGTTTCATATTCGATTCCTGAGGCGTGTTCGAAAACCAAAGCATTTACTACCAGGTTTGCGGCGTTCGAATTCTGAAATGTTCGTCAACGGAGACGTTTGAAAACCGAGTTACCACAGTAATTATTATAAATATTAATAGAAGAATAAATAAAGACATTGCATGTTATGCTTATTGAACATGGATATTCTGTATTTCATGACACATTGTACCATGGGATTTGTAGTGTTTATTGTTGTAAAAGTACAAAAAACAAACAAACAAATGTTGGTGCAGAAGGTAATGAGATGAATTTGATCAAACTTGATGTAGGTGATGTGGAAGTGTTCAGAAGCCTAAATTGATTGGAATTTTAAGAGGCATGTCTCATTTTTCTGTTATCTTAAGGAACAAATTCTACTAGGGTGACAAAATGAGGGGCCACCCCCAACTTTTTCGCCAAGGTTTTTGCCTTTAGATCACACCACATCAAACCATACTACTTTTGTTCTTCTGTATTGAGCACTGCTTCCTAAACAGCTTCTCATTTCCATCCTTTGCCAGTGACCCACTAATTTTACACTGACCAAATTAGCCTACTCTCCATCACTGTTCTCCAATAAACTCTAGGGGAGAATGTTTATACCTTCACTTTGGACGCTTGCCATAGAGTTTCCTTTGGAATGGTCTGTGCTACACTTAATTTCCAGCGCAGGAAGGTATTCAGCCTTACTGGTCTGAAGGAGAAACAGTGTGTAGATATTTTTCTGAAAGTTTTTCATATCTAAAGCTGCTGTTTTCAAGCAGCAGTGGGAATAGCTTTAATGTGTTCAGGATTCTGCCTTAAGTGTTTGGCTTGTATCCCAGTCTCTGCTTCTAAAATTGTGTTAGACTAGCCAAGGACAACCTCTCATTGTGTTATATATGGAAGATACTGAAGTGTTCACGGTAACATGTTCAGACAATAAGAAAGGCTGGGCAGCTTGCCTTGAGGGACTAAATAAGGTGCTTATAAAAGAAATAGAAAAGGATATGCATTGTTCTGTCAATTCATCTTCCACATGAACTTCCCATTTCTGTTTGTTTAGGATAGGGTTTAACTTTTTGACTGTGAATGCATTTATTAATCACTCTTTAGCTCTAGTTGCAGGAAGGCAGGTTCAACTTTATTTGGAGGATTGTGTAGGCATTAGTTCCACTGCAGAATAAAAGCTCTATTAGCCAAGAATCACATTTAAATGGGAGGAGGGAGGAAGCAATCAGTCCCCCTCGGAAAAGTGTTAGTAGTAGGTCAACATCTGCATCTTTGGGATAGTTGCTTTTGTAGGGTGGGTCTGCTTAGCAGTTTGCACAAGACGTGTAGTCAGTTTCAGTTCCTAGTATAGAAATAGGAAATACTCCTTATATAAAGCCCTAGAAAGTTACTTTCAATCAGTGTAGACTCCTAAACTGGTGTCCTCCTGATGTTTTGGGCTACATCTCTCATAATCCTTGATAGCTCCCACAATCCAGTCATGCAGGCTGCAGTTGGTGGAAGTTGCTCAAAAAATCTGGAGTGCACTAGGTCAGGAGGTTTGGTGTAAAAAAATCTGTGCTAATGGACCAGTGGTCTAACTTCATGTGAGACAACTTCCTATGTACTTGTGTTCTCCCTTTTGACATGATTTTGGCAGTTCTGCTATCACATCTTGTTTGGTCAAAGATTTAAAATTTATTCCTCACCTTTATTTTGAATGTCTAGATATGCTTTTGGAATTGAAATGAAAAGGTAGTATTAAAAATAATATTGATTTTAAATTCCATGATTTGTACTCCTAGAGTTTTTTTGTTTTGTTTTGTTTTTTAATGCAGCTCCTGGATTCATGTAAAAGATTTTCTTTAGATTAACAGACCAGTTAATTCCTTCAAGACAGGAGCCTTTGGGGATTTCAGTATAGGTGTGATGCAACATACTTGGCACCTATAAAGAGCCTATGTAATTGTATAGTCACGTGCTGTGTTTTAAGTCCATTTATTTGGCATTCCTGAATGAAAACTATTTTGGAAGAGCGGCAGAAGAAATTGCATTTGTTTTGCCTTCTACAACTTGCAATTAATGTAAAATTACTTGCTTTGATAATCATGCCATTGTTTGACAATAATTCCTGTGGATTTGCTTTTAAGTTACTTCACATTAAGAGTATGTGGGGCCACAGGTACTGTTTAAATTCATACTTAGAGATTAAATGCTTTTGCTATATTTATTACCTCTTAAACCTGTTTTATTGAAATTTAATAAAATAAACTATAAATTTGGGAAACAATTCTAGAAATGAATTATGCTAACTCTCTTTTTTTTAAAAAAACAACACCACCTAAATATTGTACTTTTTGTTAATTTTAGAAGTTAGGAAGTGGCAGAAAACTAAGTTTTGCATATTTTTATTGCCAGTCAGATTTAGAGCAAAAACAAAAATGGGACAAATGTTATTAAAATGTTGTTGTTGATGTTTAGTTGTTTAGTCGTGTCTGACTCTTCATGACCCCATGGACCAGAGCACGCCAGGCACTTCTGTCTTCCACTGCCTCCTGCAGCTTGGTCAAACTCATGCTCGTAGCTTCAAGAACACTGTCCAACCATCTTGTCCTTTGTCGCCTCCTTCTCCTTGTGCCCTCAATCTTTCCCAACATCAGGGTCTTTTCCAGGGAGTTTTCTCTTCTCATGAGGTGGCCAAAGTGTTGGAGCCTCAGCTTCACAATCTGTCCTTCCAGTGAGCACTCAGGGCTGATTTCCTTCAGAATGGATAGGTTTGATCTTCTTGCAGTCCATGGGACTCTCAAGAGTCTCCTCCAGCACCATAATTCAAAAGCATCAATTCTTCGGCGATCAGCCTTCTTTATGGTCCAGCCCTCACTTCCATACATCACTACTGGGAAAACCATAGCTTTAACTATACGGACCTTTGCCAGCAAGGTGATGTCTCTGCTTTTTAAGATGCTGTCTAGGTTTGTCATTGCTTTTCTCCCAAGAAGCAGGCGTCTTTTAATTTTGTGACTGCTGTCACCATCTGCAGCGATCATGGAGCCCAAGAAAGTAAAATCTCTCACTGCCTCCATTTCTTCCCCTTCTATTTGCCAGGAGGTGATGGGACCAGTGGCCAAGATCCTTAGTTTTTTTGGTGTTGAGCTTCAGACCATATTTTGCGCTCTCCTCTTTCACCCTCATTAAAATGTTCTTTAATTCTGCCTAACATTTTGTTGCCACTTCATCAGATCAGGTTGTATAACTGAAAGAAATGGAAGTGGATAATTATCTCCTAAGTGCTATGAGTGTTGGTGTATATTGATTTGAATGTTAATAAGAGACGTATTTTTAGACCCTTATAAAAAGTCATTTCTTGTATAAGCTATTGATAATAACAATGATAATGCTATTTACAACAACAACAACAAACAACGGGCCATCCTGTATCAAAACAAATTTTCATCTTGAATGTATTCAGCCTGAAGCCATTACACAGTGTAAATTCTCAAGTAAATCATTACTACTGCCCTGATCATAAAGGCATTGGCTGTGTGCCAGAGAAGCACACAGTAATCTGGATTACTTTGTCAGCAGTGGCCATTAGCAGAAGCCTTTCTGTAGCATGCAACATGCTTTCTGGATGATAGTCATTATGTCACTGAATGTCCTATTGATTTCAGTCGAACTTCCGCTATATGCTGCTTAGGATCACATTTTAAGCCATCTTACATCTCCGTCTGCATAAAAAAGTGCAGCTATTTAGAGGAGGTTTAATTGATGCTTTTGGAAGTGCTCTGGTCTTTGTGGATGGAAGTTACAAAGTGCCTAGTATCATAACAATGATTTTATTACGATTTGGATGCAAGCCACATCCTGCTTGGAGTCTACTCCAAAACACTCATTGATTTTAATGGTTGTAAGTTGCATACTTTATATTTTGTGTAGTGTATGATTTCTCATGCTTCTCTCCTTGTGCAGGTTAAAACATACGGTTGCATAGTAGGTATACACTTGGAATAGTGGTGTTAACTTTGTTTTATAGTATGTTTTGTGATTGCCATTAAAGATTTGGTTAATAGCCCTACAGAGTGAGCTGTAAATACGCTCACCAATCCCTTTTCCAATCATACCTCTTTCCCTTTTGTCTGGAATGCAGATTTTTCCCAAGTGGTCTGTTTCAACAGATTTATGGCTTATGAAGTGGAGGGAAGAGTTCTCTTTAGGCAAAGAGAAAAAGAAAAAGAAATTCCACAGCTGCAGATGAAACAAGGTTGTGGTGTTAGTGAGCGAGTGTGTGTAAGGGGAATGCTGTGAATAATTACCATATGCTAACCAACTCTTTCACATGGAGCAAGTTGTTTTTCTTTTCTTCTGGACCATGCAATTAAAAATTTGTCATCTCTTTTGAAGCAGTTCAGATCATTTTGAAAATAGGGGCACCCTAAAGGTGTAGGCATGCTGGAGAGCGCTATGCATGTTTAGATCTAATTTTTCTCTTTTGCCAAACAGAGTAAGGACAATAAGCAAAGTCCAGATTTATTTGCAAGGCAGAACCCCATAATTATGCACAGCTGTAGTGTCAGCAGTTCCGCTTGGCCTGAGTATATGATTGAATTGATGTCACCAAGACTTCCACGTACTGTGGAATATGACGTACTGTGTGGCCAATGACAGGCTGGAATTGTGCACAGGGAGTTGGTATGTGCAGGGAGGAAGGTGAGCAGGACAAAAAGCAGCGTTTGGGTGTTTGTTCCAATGTTTTCGTCTTGGGAATATCTCTACTCGCAGAGAATCCCATGGCTGTCAAGTGGGATAGTAAATCTTGCAAAAATTATGAAACCAGCTGAATTGTGAAATTCTTGAGCTGTTATGCAGAATTGCACACAGCTGTGCCCAGAGCAGATATCAGAATCAGGGGAGGTTTCTGTTCTGCAGATGTATTGCTATTGTGGGAAGAACTTTGGTAGCACTGATCTAGTAGTAATTGTTTCTGTGGGAATTCATGGATTTCCTTCCTCTTCCATTTATTTTAGGTCTTGATGACCTTTGTTATTAATACTTTTAATTTGTAAAACTTATAATGTCAGTGGAGTCAATGTATGCAAACTACATTTTAAAGTCACATTTTTCCTGAAGTAGGAATATTTCCACACATGTGCAAAATAGCCTTTGAAAATAATTTTGAGACTTGGAAGAAATCTCAGGGCTTTCACAGCTGTTTCCCGTGCAAACAGTTCTCATTGTCCCAAAACACCAACTAATGTAGACAAGCACAGGTATGTGAACAGAGTGATTAGCAGTAACCACTCTGATCCTGGCAACTAGAAAAACTTGCTGACTTTGTCTCTGGTTGTTGTGTCTATTCATCACATTTGTCCATGGGAGTACATACCCAGGGACAGTGAGAATGTTCTCATGAACAAAAAATGTACTGTCTGGATTGGAGTTAAAGGCTTCCATTTGGAAAGTTTTTATCCTTCACAAACAATACTCTGAAAGAGATGAAGTCACTATTTAAAAGCATTTCTATTCTCACCTGTCCAAAAGTATTTCAGGAATCTGGTAGCTGTGTCTGTTTTACACACCTGTTGGGACTTCTGTAAGTGTCCAGTTTTGTCAGAGAGCCACTTTTACAAGCAGGTAAAAAGTGGTAGACAAGATTCCACCAAAGTTGCTCTACTTTCACATTCTACTTTCACTTTTGTGCTGAACAACTGTGAGTCCAAGTGACCAACCCCTTTGGAGGACAGCTTTGTCTCAAGGCTGCCAGTTCCCATCCCAATGTTTGGCTTTCCAGTTATAAATGATCTTATCCCTGTGTACCTTATGATCAATTCACAAGGTAGTTTTATTGACAATTCTCATGCAAAGCATTGTTGGAATCATTCAGCGATGAAGGGAACAGTTGACATGCAGCTCCTGTGTTAGTACCATTCCCAGAAGAATTATGTTACAGAATGAAAATGAGTGTTAGAACTGGGTCTTTTTTTAGACTTAGCTACTCTGGCCAGAGCAGCGATGTCACGCTGGCCACGTGACCCGGAAGTGTCTCCGGACAGCGCTGGCCCCTGGCCTCTTAAGTGAGATGGGCGCACAACCCCAGAGTCTGTCAAGACTGGCCCGTACGGGCAGGGGTACCTTTACCTTTACCTTTACCCCCAAGTAGTGGCCCTGTTGACTTGTAAAAACGTGCCACTTCAAGTCATTTGGAGATGTGACAGGAGTTCCCTGATTACCCTGCCTAGGTACAAGCACATTTAATAATAATCCCTGTGGCGTGTTATGTATGTGTTGGATTGCGGAAATTAAGTCTCTCTGGAATTTAGTCTGGTTGCTGAACATAAAAGGAGTTTGATTTAAGAGTGTATGCAGAGATAGGCAACATATGGTTGACTCCAGATGTTTTTGGATTACAATTCCTATCATCGTCAGGTAGCATGATCAAGGATAAGGGAAGCTGTAGTCCAACAACACAGCAATGTGTAGTCCAAGTATGCATTGGCTGTGCCTAGTCTATGCCAAATCATTGGGCTCTCTTTCACCCACAGCCAATTTAGGGCCAAAACCCTGAATGTTTACCCTTTTGATGGATGCATCTAGTTAGGACATAACTAAAGTACTGTTTTTGAAGACCAGGAGTATCTAGTTAGGACATAACTAAAGTACTGTTTTTGAAGACCAGGAGTATCTAGTTAGGACATAACTAAAGTACTGTTTTTGAAGACCAGGAGTAGAGGAACTTGGGGTTGCCCCTTTACCAATCTGTACAAAGAGTAAACAGTAACCAAGTGATGGCTAATTCTCCTGGGCGAAACACTGTAGTGAGACTCCAAATGTTTGTCCCCTTCGACAGTTCTCTGCATGGGACACAGGTGGCACTGTGGTGTAAACCACTGAGCCTTGGGCTTGCTGATTGGAAGGTCGGCGGTTTGCATCCCCGCAACAGGGTGAGCTCCCGTTGTTCGGTCCCAGCTCCTGCCAACCTAGCAGTTCAAAAGCACACCAAAAAGTGCAAGTAGATAAATAGGTACCGCTCTGGCAGAAAGGTAAATAGTGTTTCCGTGCGCTGCTCTGATTTACCAGAAGTGGCTTAGTCATGCTGGCCACATGACCTGGAAAAACTCTCTGCGGACAAACGTCGGCTCCCTCGGCCAGTAAAGCGAGATGGGTGCCACAACCCCAGAGTCATTCACGACTGGACTGAACTGTCAGGGGTCCTTTACCTTTACAGTTTTCTGCATATTTTGGTTCTGTCCTGTAGTGCTATTCCGTCTTGTAAATCACCTGCCTTTCCCTGTAATCTGCTTGGTATTTCCTCCTCTTCCTTGTGTTCGTCAGCTAAGTTTACTCTGTTTTCTTCAGAAAAGCAGGAATCACATATTTTCTCCTTCCTTTGTTGTGGGGAGAGAGAATGAGAACATAGGAAGCCAAACAAAGCAAGTCAAGTGGATTGCCAAGAATGGCTGCTGTCTGTTTTGTTTTTTAAACTTACATGAGTTAGTCATATGTTTATAGCTGGGATTTTAAAACCACATTTTGATTCTCATCTTCATTTACTGGCACAAACCCATTGATTTCAGATTGGGCAAAACAGAGAGATGCAGATGATCAGTGAAAGAAGGGTGATGGTTTCTGATTGTGTCTGTGTTTATTAGAAAATGATTTGTGAAAAGAGAAGTGTTAATTAAAGACGTTTTCTGCTTCTGTGAGGAGACAGTCCTGTGTTCTAGCAGTGTTTGAGCAGGAGACTGGTTTGTATGCAGTGAACTTATCTTAATTTACAAGCCTAAAGTCATTGGCTGCGCACAAGTCCTCCTTTGAATACTTGTATTTGCTCTAGGATCTGCTGTTCATTCTTTACCTGCAAATAATTTCATTTTTCTCCTTCAAATGTGTCATTTTGTGAAGGTACATGTCCACATATTGCTGGTGTTAAGGTAACCTCTATTATTGCACTGCTGTGATAACATTCCTTCAATTTCCTTCTCCCCCCTTGCCCCACCCCAAGAAGGAGAAAGTGGGTGTGTGGAAGGACTCTGCTTTTGTACTGAAACTTCAGGTGAAATGAAGTGGTTATAAAAGCATCTATCAACACAGTAAGAGCTTGCCAAACTAAGTATTTGGGTTGGAAGTCATGCCTTCCAAACTGCTTGAAAACAGGAAGTATCTTTGTTAAGTGATGGAGAGCTGTATTTTGCTAAGAAAAGATTTCTTTTTAAAAAATTAAATCTTGCCCAATATGAGTTAAACAGTTGTTCTGGAGTTTGGATAACAATTTTAGTGCATGATCATGCACACACACTTATGCATATTGCGTGTCTGTGTATCTTTCCCCCTATTATTAAAATTTGAGCACTTTATATATGAGCAGTCGCTGTCAGAAGCCAGCCCAGGCACATCTTATCCCTGGTGATTCCTGTAAAGAACTCGGAATCTGTCAGAAACAGCCTGCAGGATTGCAACGGCTCCTGGGTGATTAATTGCCAGAAGAGTCTGGTTCCAGGTTTCATTACATATAATTGTTATCTTTTCTTAAAGGGGTTCTTTTAAACCCCCACCTCAAAAGTTGCTTTTTTTAAAAAAAAAGCATTCCTGAGGCTTAGCGGTTCTTTGCTGGGAGACCAGAAGACTCTCGTATGTAAATGTACAACTTTTTTAAGGGTATTACCTGTTAATCGAGTCCTCCCCTGGCTCCCTTTCAGCTAATTTTAACTTTACTGAAAATAATTCTACTAGAAGTCAGGGATAGATTCATTATCTGGCCAACAACTGCAGTCAAGGGCTGGGAAGTGAAATTTACAGTGAAATCCTGTTTAGATGTTCTCAGAAGTAAATCTAATGGAGTTTAATGGTGTTAAAGGTAAAGGGACCCCTGACCGTTAGGTCCAGTCGTGGCCGACTCTGGGGTTACGGCGCTCATCTCGCTTTATTGTCCAAGGGAGCCAACATACAGCTTCCGGGTCATGTGGCCAGCATGACTAAGCCGCTTCTGGCAAACCAGAGCAGCACATGGAAACACCGTTTACCTTCCCACCATAGTGGTACCTATTTATCTACTTGCACTTTGACGTGCTTTGGAACTGCTAGGTTGGCAGGAGCATGGACCAAGCAATGGGAGCTCACCCCGTTGCGGGGATTCAAACCGCCGACCTTCTGATCAGCAAGTCCTAGGCTCTGTGGTTTAACCCACAGCGCCACCCGCTCACAGATAAATGGGTAAAGGATTGCATCATTACTATACAGGCGACTCTCAGCTTATTCAGGGGTTACATTCTGGGGATTGCGTCTAAAGCCAAAATCACAAATAGTCAAAACACATTGGGTTCAATGGTGGGTGGGTGCCAATGTGGTTTTCCCCCAGATACCCATCCCCTTTCTACACCCATTTATTTAATTATTTATGCCAAGCACATAAAGCTGAACGTGCACAAGTTAAATGCATGTAAGTTGTGAGTTACCTGTACTCAGGGTGAGGTCCAATGTAACTATGTTAATGCAAGAAGGAGAGATTGTTGTGCAGGCTATTGGTGTTGAGCAGGCAATAGCACACGTGGATACCAGTATACCAGTGCACAACAGTATTCAACACTTCTGCTGATCCAATGTGTCTATTTTATTTTACTGTTGTGCTGTGCTATGAATGGGGCAAAGGATGGGTGTTGCACTAGTGGAATTATTATTACAGTATTATTATTATTATTATTATTATTATTATTATTATTATTATTATTATATTTTGTTTACACCCCACCCATCTGGCTGGGTTTCTGGGCAGCTTCCAGCAAAATATAAAAAATAATAAAATGTCAGTTCCTGGTTTAATTTTTTTTTTAAATAATTTTTTATTGCATTTTTCACAAAAAAGAACAAAAAAGCAAATTTTCACAAACATTACAAAAGAAAAAGAAAACATAGACTAAAAAAGAAGAGAAAAAAAACCAGGAGATTTTAACATTAAAAAAACTCACTTTCCAATTATAACCTTCAAAACCTTATTTTCCTTACTTCCACCCGCCTCCCGATCTTGTATTCTATGTAATAATTAGTTCAGCAAGCTCGATCTTTGTTCATTTTGATTCTTGATCCCTCCCTTTGTGCTCTTATTTAACTCAGTCACTAGAACCCCTTCTTTTCCTTTTCAATGTCCTCAACATTCAAAGATTTTACAGTGTTTTGTAGATAGACTTTAAACTTCTTCCAGTCCTCTTCCACCTGCTCTTCTCCTTGATCTCGAATTCTGCCGGTCATTTCAGCCAGTTCCATATAGTCTATTACTTGCACCTGCCATTCTTCCAGGGTGGGTAGATCTTGCGTCTTCCAATGCTTTGCAATAAGTACTCTTGCTGCTGCTGTAGCATACATAAAAAAAGGTTCTGTCCTTCTTTGGCACCAATTGGCCGACCATGCCCAGAAGAAAGGCCTCTGGTTTCTTCAAGAAGGTATACTTAAATACCTTTTTCAGTTCATTATATATCATCTCCCAGAAAGCCTTAATCCTTGGGCACGTCCACCAAAGGTGAAAGAATGTCCCTTCAGTTTCTTTACATTTCCAACATTTATTATCGGGCAAATGGTAGATTTTTGCAAGTTTGACTGGGGTCATGTACCACCTATATATCATTTTCATAATATTCTCTCTTAAGGCATTACATGCCGTGAATTTCATACCGGTGGTCCACAACTTTTCCCAGTCAACAAACATGATATTATGACCAACATCTTGTGCCCATTTTATCATAGCCGATTTTACCATTTCATCCTCAGTATTCCACTTCAACAGCAGATTATACATTCTCGACAGTATCTTAGCATTGGGTTCTAACAATTCTGTTTCCAACTTTGATTTTTCCACCTGGAAACCGGTTTTCCTGTCAAAATAATAGGCCTCTCTTACTTGAAAATAATGTAACCAGTCTCGCACCTTGTCCTTAAGTTTCTCATAACTCTGCAATTTCACTTTGTCTCCCTCCTGCTCCAAAATTTCCCAATATTTTGGCCAATTAGATTCCATATTAAGCTTTTTCAGGGCCTTTGCTTCCATAGGTGAGAGCCACCTTGGGGTTTTATTTTCCAATAAATCGTCAGTTCCTGGTTTAAGAAGATATTATGAAGCTGCATGTTGGAGCTGGTTGAAAGAGTGGATGTTACTGGAAAATATGGAGGTTTTGGAACTGGAAGGCTGGGATAAAATTTATGTATGGCATGGCTATTTAATTTATGGGAAAATACAAGTACACAAAAGATTTACGAACCACTTAGTGAGAAAGGCCTTGTTTGAAGTATGGGAGAGAACAAAGGAGAAAATTATAGAAAAAACTCTGTGGTGGATCTCCCCACTAGAGGCAACCTCCACACTTAAAAACAATGCAAAACATTTGTGGCCAACTTATAAAGAGTTGGTGGAAGAAGTGAATGAAAATCCCAGATTAAAAAAATAAGAAGAATTTAAAAAGATGGGAATAAATTGGTTGGGATATTTTCAACTTAAAGCGACTTTTGAGAAAGATATAAAGAAAAGAGGATTTGAAAACAATATCAAAACAAGATAAAGAAGTTCTACAAAATAATTAAAAAATACTCACAGAAATGTATAAATTACTAAATAATACACAAACAGATCAAGAAATTAAAAGAAGGAATATGTGCACTGTTCAGGGGTTTTTTTCTGATATATAGTTGTGTTGTGTTTTTATCTTGTTTTTAGTCAGTTTTATTTAATGTTGTTTTCAACATTCAGTTCAAGCTGATTGAATGTTTTTATGTAAACTTGGATTTTGTTGTATTAAGCAGCATATTTTATGAATAAATAATACACATAAAATTCACTATTAAAATTTTTTTTTTAATTATTAAAACTGTTCCACACTTGGTATTATCTTAAAATGATTAAAACTGCCCTATTCTAGTTAAATCGACTCCTCAAAGGGTGATTTCAGTTGTAGTCAAACAACATCTGGGGCTTAAGGTTGGGGTGGCTACTCTAAGCTGACTCAAAAAGGAAACATTAGCATGCTGTTTGAATGTTGTTTGTGGTTTTTGCTATCTTTATAATGAAATCCTTCATGCTTTCTACCTTTTCTTTTAATGGATTGAGTGTCAGCAGACATTTCCTTCTTAAATTGTTCAAAAATACATTTGAAAAGCACCAGATCTTCTTTCCACAACCTAGGGAGTTTTTGGTGCCATTATCAGGTTGTTAGAGTCACTTTGGGCTGCCAGGCCTTGTGCACTAAATTAATGATTGAGTAGTTGATAATATCTATTTTCTTTGCACCTTGAGCGCTCTGGGTTATAACAAATCAGTATTAAATCTTGTGGCAGGTTTCGTCATCATTTTCAGGCCATTTCAAAAGGTTTTTGCAAGCTGGGAGGAAAGCTCCCAGTTTGCCATGTTGATTCAGTGACATCACCACCACCTCTGTTTGAATGTTATTATTTATTTGATTTATGAATTTCTTCCCATGAGCTGTCCCAAAGCAATTTATAATACACATTTACAATACATAGAATGATTGCATTTTTAAAAAAATTGTTAAAACATTTGCTTCTGTAAAGACAATTGAAACAATTACGCACACAAACACACAATTTAAAACAACAACAACATACACATATATAATCAGTTCAAATCCAGTACAGATACTGAATAGTATTTCAAAAATCTCCACTTAGAACAGCTCTTTGAAAGAGGAATGTCTTCAACAGACACTGAAAGGGCAAAAGAAGAAGTCATCTGTCTAATATGTGCCTTGATATTTGTACCTTCTTTCTTGCTCTCACCCTTCCCATGACTGTGTTTGTTGTTGCTCGTCTGCTGTGCTTCACCAGCCTGTGTGTGCTGTTGCTTAATACCAGATCAGTAAATAATAAGTCCTCACTCTTCCATTATTTGATGTTGGAGGTGCTTCACCATTCCTCCTTCAAAATAACGCTACAGGAGAGCAGAAGCAGCAGTAGCGCACCATTAACATAATGTCACAATCCTAGACATATCTATAAGTCTTCTGTTTTCAGCGGGGCTTACTCCTAGGTAGCTGTGCATAGGACAGCAGCCAAATTTCATTAGGGTTTTAAGTAGCACTCTTGTCTGTTCCCCAGCTCTGTTTATTTCTTTAAACCCAACTCTTGGAGACCTTTCCTAAGTGCATGATTTGTGACCCTTACTCTTCTGGTCCACTGTGATAACCCGCTTTGCAATAATATTAACAAATCACATTTAACTATTGGATGCACATAAATCCACCATAGTGTTTATTTGTTTACATTGGTCTCATCAATCTGCCCTTCCTTGGACTCATTTCAGATAAATATCCACTCCTCCTGAGTTGTCAAATCTTGCTAGGAACATCAAGCCACCTGTTTCTCTCTCCCCCCCCCCCCGCCGGCCAATCTTTTATTAATACTTTTGGGTAATAGCCATGTAAAATGTTTCTGCTTTGTTGACTGTGCCTTACAAAAGCGCTGCCACTTGATACTGCAGATTCTTCCTGAACACCTGCTGTCAAACACATCAAGTCTTTTCTTGTCAGTTTGCACAATGCTTCAGGTCTTGAGCAAGGCTGACATGACAGAAATGTTGTACAGCCTGATTCTTTAAAATAATTCTATTCCTGTCTCTGTCTAAAATAGTCAGTTCCCAACACTCTCTATTGGTCATAATCTCCTAACATTCTCATCATACAAACTACTTGTTTGGGAGTTGCAACGTAAAAGCTACCCCAGGGGTATATGATGAGGAAAGGGCAGTTCTTCCCATGCCATAGCCCTGATCTGAATCTCTCTCTCTCTCTCTCACACACACACACACACACACACATACATTGTGAAACACACACATACACACATTCTGGAGCTGCCATCAGCTGTGAAGCAAAAGACATACAGTGGTACCTTGGGTTAAGTACTTAATTCGTTCCGGGGGTCTGTACTTAACCTGAAACTGTTCTTAACTTGAAGCACCACTTTAGCTAATGGCGCCTCCTGCTGCTGCCGCACCGCCGGAGCACAATTTCTGTTCTCATCCTGAAGCAAAGTTCTTAACCTGAAGCACTATGTCTGGGTTAGCAGAGTCTGTAACCTGAAGCGTATGTAACCTGAAGCGTATGTAACCCGAGGTACCACTGTACCTGGGTTAGAAACACAGGAAGCTGCCTTATACAGAGTCAGAGCACTGGTAGATCAAGCTCATACTTATCCACACTGACTGGCAACAACTTCTCCAGAGTCTCAGAAAGGGGATGCTCTCTACTCTACCTAGACATGCTGGGAATTGTACCTGACACCTTCTGCATGCAGGGCAGATGCGCTACAACTGAGCTACAGCTCTTGCATCTTCCCCTTCTGTGCCTAATAGCAGCTGAGTGGGGGACTAAAGTAAAGTAATCATGATGGGAGCAAAAAGCTCTCTCTCTCTCTCTCTCTCTCACACACACACACACACACCGCCAATCACCTCATGGCTCTCATCAAAATTAGCATTTGTTAATGAGCATATCAAAATTGTGTTTAATATATTAACTGTGGAACCCCAACATGGTGTGTTGTTTGGCTTTTACTATGCAAGGAGACAGAGCAATTAAACAGACGAAAAAATGGGATCAAGAAAATAGGAGCCGACTCAGTTCTCAGCTATTCCCATTGGGTTCTCTGGAAGAAAATAAACCAGCTTCTAAATATGGAACATCGGTGGGAGGCCCAAAATATGTTTTCTTATAAATATTTTGTACTGCTCAATATAAAAGATACTGGAAAGATCATCTCATCCCTTATATACCCAATTGATCACTGCCTTCTAAAGGAGAGCGAATCCTGGAGATACCATCGTATCAAGAGGTCTATTCTGCACTATGTCAGCATCAGGGTGTGGCAGTGTCTTTGGAACTCCCTCCCATTAGATTTAAGGCAGGTGCCATTTATCTTTCTTGTCTTTTCAGTGCCTATTGACTTCACTCTTTCAACAAGCCTTCAAAGTGGATTTTCTTTTAATTCCAGTTAGCATCTGTACTGTACTGGATTTGGAATCGGAATGCTCCGTCTCTTTCAATAGAGGCTGATCCATTTGGGGGGGCACTGCGCCACCAACCTCAACAAGTCTTGGGGAGAAGACTAGAATTAGTTGGCTCTGCCTCTCATTAGATCAGGCTCCACCTACTGTGGCTCACCCTGATTTCTGCTTCCGTGGCTCACCCTGATTTCTGCTTCCTGCACTGCTGCTTCCGTCCACATCCTTTTATAAGTATCTGGGAAAGGAGGAGGGTGAAAGATAACAATTTTCCCCCTGAAAAGGAAAACAAAAGCTATTCAGTGACCCTCCCCTCAATCCTTCTGTTATGTACTGAAGTTCTCACCCTGGGCCAGCAGGGGGATACTGTAGATAGTTTTCACTCAGGTCCACATATGCAAATAAGGGCTTGAAAGTGACATTCAGTGATTGGATAGTTACAGAAAGTGTTACAGTTGCATTGTAGTGGAGCTCTATATAAGCAGGCTGGCTGAACCCTTCAGTTCAGTTCTGTTCTGGCCTGTGAATAAACAAGAGCTGTTTGAAGAATCGCTGTGTCGTCTGATATGTTCACCCACAACTTAACACCTTCAAGTTTAGATGCTATGCAAAACAAAATGCGTGCACACAAACCTGCCCCCGCCCCACAATTATATTCAGAAATCTTAAGAGAGCGAAGCAGGAGAGTGTAATAGCCTTTGCCATAAGCCATGTTGAATTGCTGTTTTTTAAAAAGCGTGCATGCCTACTGCGTGCACCTAAAGGGATACTGGATGCGTGCCAAAATGTTAAAAATTCCAAAGCAGCATCCTGATATAAATGTGACTTGACTGAACAATGAGCTGGCAATTATATCTTCTAGCTTGTTGAGACTTTAAGGAAACACTCTGATGATCCTTTGGGCGGCTGCACTGAACTTGCTGTATAGTTTCCTTAGCTGAGAATATGTGCGCTTTTGTTTTAAAAATAACAGGACATCTCTTAGCATGCACAATACATTTTTTCCACCCCAGAGTACTCACAAAAGTCTTTTTAAAGAAACTAGGAAGGGTGTTAACTTGATCAATGCTGTGCAGGAAGGAAAGCTTCTTCCTACTATTTTTCAGCGTGACTTTCACTGACATGATCAGGCTGGGAAAAGTCTTATTGGCTGAGAGCCCAGGACAACTGTGCAATATCTCTAGTCAACTGGAACTCAAACTACACTGCCCAAGGGAAAACTATAACATAAAAAACAACTTGGGTTACGTGCTGTGCCTTAAACACATCCAGCTGAAAATGTGTTTAAAATTCTGAATTTGCATGCAAACTGTTGTGGATGTGGGGTTGTTTGTTTTTTAACAAGATGGCAATATTTATCAGCAAATCAAAATGTATTTTTTCATATTATTTATAAAGTTTAATGAGGAAGGATTCAAACAACTGGAATTCTACCCACCCCCAATTGTGCCATCACCATGGGGTCAGTTCCACGAGGTTAAACTAGTTAAAAGGATATCATGTGTATTGTGTGTATTGTCTGATGTGTATTGTTCAATACATGATGGCCCATAAGCTGCAATCCTTTTGATGACTAAGGTCATATTCAAACCATACCTTTAAACCACACTTTTACTACTCTTACAAGAGTCTTGGCTTCACCCCCCCCCAAAAAAAACCTGGCAGCTGTAGTTGGTTAATGGTGCATGGAATAGTAGTTTTGGGAGGGATTTCCTATCAGCTTTCAGCATGGGAAGCCATGACTATTTTAAGAGTGGCATAAGAGTACTTTAAATATATGGTGTGTATGTGCCCTAAGGCCCCCTATTCATTTTATTATTACAACAACAAGAGAGCTACTGCAACATGGTTGTATCCTGTGAACACAAGTATGCTGGATATGATGGTGCTGCAATTCCTCCTTGTGTGAGCATCACCTGTCTGGGGTTTCCAAGGAAGGAACAGTGTCGCAGCAACTCTTGTGTCACTGGGAGTTCATTAGTACTGGGCCTTGGTTCAATGAGGAGTGGTGTTCATAAGAAGTCACTGCACGGGAGTGGGGAAACATCCATCATGCTTTGTGCACTTCCAGCTAGCAGCAGTCAGTAATGTTAAGCAGGATCGGTGACATGCACCTTGTGGTGACACCATGTCAAAACTCATTTATTTACCGAGGCAAGTTTTAAAGTTGATCAGTAGGTCGTCTCTTTGGTATTTTGACTGCCTCTTTTGTTTTTACTTATGGTACTATTTGATTCTTTATTGTTTTATACTGTATGCAATTAAATTCGTGTTTGTTTACATTTTTCTTTACCTCTGAAAACTGGCTCAGATAATTTTTAACAATCAAACAAATAATTGGGCCTATATGTTATGGAGAAAGTGGCATGGGATGCATTTTTTAGCAGGAACCCTGTGGTAGGTGTTACAATTATTACTTCCTCCTGTGATACCTGATGCAAATATTAGAAAAGGCACATAAAGATGAATGCAAATTATAGGTGTCTGTTTTGCTCTCAGTATGTGTACTAGAAAGCCGCTGTGCAAATCAGCTTCCTGTTATGCATTTCGGAAACTCAGTGGCCACTTGCGCATTATATCTTATGTCACTTTTGCGATGGAGATGTTAATTCCTATGTCAAAAATCTGCTGTAACAATTAATCAGAGGAAAAGAATTCTGTAAGTCTTTTTCTTTGTCAGCTTCCTTCTGATCCAATAATTTTTTTTTTTTTTTAAATCACCTTAGGCTTTGATGCGACCTGGTCGAATTGACAGAATCATATACGTGCCTCTTCCTGATGCAGCTACCCGTAAAGAAATATTTAAAATCCAGTTGTCTGCCATGCCTGTGTCTGAGGAGGTCCACATGGATGAGCTTGTCCAACAAACACATAAGTATTCAGGAGCAGAGGTAAGAACGCAGTGCCATATGAAAATGTGAAATCCTAATAATTATTACTATATGTTTGATTTCCTGTAATTGTGTTTTGCCATCTTGTTTGTGTTCCTCCTCATAACATCGTAAGTGAAATGGCATTTTACATACTGAAGAACAAATTGCTGTCAAGGCCGTGCTGTCAGTTGGTCAAATCCGTCTTTCTAATCCATATCAGAAGCATACCTAGCAGTTGGTGGAACTGGCCGTGGGGGGATGGCATGCAAAAATCACCTATCAGACTATGGCATGTATGATGTATACAGTATGTGTGTGGTATTGTGCCACCGCTGTCAGGGCGAGATCAAATGCGGGAGAAGCTTCCCGACCTCCGTGCACTGTGGCACAAAGACATGCAAATTATTTTGCCCTTCCTCTTCACCTTGTCTGCATTGCAGACACTTTGAGTAGTTGGGTCACATAAAATAGTAATTCCTAAGGTGGCTATTGCGGTAAAGTGATTTTTTTCTGGAGTGACGGCGCCAATACAGCTCCTTGCCAATGGTACAAGGGACCCTAGGTACACCTGTAGAAATCCGTCACACATTTAAAAAACAAGAACCAAAAGCTATAGTGAAAGCATTTCTGTGTAGCACTGTGATACCTGTGTGCAGATTACATAAATAATGTGTGTGTGTGTTGTGATTTGCGCTGAAAGATCAAGGACCATAGCAAATGATGATTTCCACATGAGTTTCGTGTTAATTTCTGCCATGCAAGTGGATAATAATTTTGACCCAAGCAAGAAAACACTTAGCTACTCCTCCCAGTTTGGTTTCATCTGCAAATTTGATGAGCATCCCCTCAATTCCTTCATCCAAGTCATTTATAAAGACGTTGAACAGCAACAGGCCCAGGACAGAACTCTGTGGCACCCTACTTGTGCTATGTGTATTATCAAGAGCTGCTTTGTATAATTCTGGTTGTCCACTGAATTGAGAACGTGAGACAGTCATATGTAGATGTGCTCTGAGAGAACAGCTGTCTGTTGGATTACAATGATGTACAAAATGAAAAGATGACCAATGCAGCAGTAACAGATGAGTTACCATTATTAAATCCCTACTCGTTAGACTGATTTCATATATCTTTATTTAAATCATGCAAAATCCATCTTTAAACCAGGTGTCACCAAGATAATATAGAAAATAATATAATCCACTAAAACACATTAAACATCATTAGAGTATAAAGATTTACATCTGCCTTATCTAAGGAACAATAAAAATGACTATAACATATAAAAGATCCAGGAAGGACAGAGTGAACAGATAAGTTTTTTTACTAGCGAATATAATATCTGTACTATTGGCACCTGCCAGATATCCAGGAGAGACCATTCCATAAGGGGGCCACCACAAAGAAACCCTGTCATCAGGTGGTCATAATATGAATATTTGCAGGACAAGGCACAACCAAAAGGGCTTTATCTGGTGATCACAGTGAGTGGGTAGATCCATATTTAATGTGTGTGCATATGGTATATATGTACTGATTGACCTTACCATTTGTTGTTCAGAGTTGGTGACAGAGGCCAATAGATCTGCGACTAACACCCAGGAATTGTCTCACTAGATTTATATATAACACAATATTTATATGTGTGTGTATGTTTACAGTATATGAAAACCACAATAGCCATTTCTTAGAGCATTTTAGAAGAGTTTTTCAGACAATTGCCTAGTTTCATTAACAAGCTTTATCTCATTATACCTCTAGTTCCCTGCATTACCATTTTACATTTTACAGCAAAAAGGAATTACTTTAGTTGATAACTTCATGATACTTGATTTATGGCAACCACTTATAGCAAAAAGCAGAATTATTGCGGCCCACTGGGGTTCTAAGCAGTGCAAATACTTTACTATTCATGTAGTGCTGAACTATTATTTTTAATGCACCTTACTGTTTTTCATTTTTCATATATGTCATAAACAGCAACCCCTCCCATTCTTCCACAGATACATCCATGTAAGTAAGAGAGTATACAGTGATAATCAGTCAATATTTATCTGAAATGGTTACCAAATTTTGCTCAGTGAAAGCAGTTTTTCAGAATAATCAAATATTATGGAATTAGTAAAGAGGTGATTGTGGTGTTGTTGTTGTTTTAGAATGATGTATTCAAGTAGCATGAACTTGCTGAAAATTAATTTGTTTGCTTAACAGTTTTTTTAAAAATACCAATATAACTGACATCCCAAATAAACAGTCTTCGTCCAATGTTGTACTGTACTTAGGTTGCTTTCTTCTGAAAAGATTGTGAGGAAACATAGTATCCAAAGCAGACTGCCATCTATCCCAGAAAAAGAAAATCCTAGTTATGCCTCATGTTTAGATTTCTCATTGACTAGCTTTGAAAGTAGTTTTTAAAAGTAATAGCTGCATAGCTTAGACAAGAAAGCCTATTTACAAGAAATAACTTGCCATGGAAGTCAGAGGCAGGCAATTCTACCCTCAGTCCTCCAAATAGAGGAGCAGCTGTATCTCATAGTGTGTTTGTTATTAGTTTCCTTGCTACCTGTAATCTCTAGTTTCATTTGGGAGAGAAACCTTTTTCTCCTATTCTGATCAACTTTGAGTTGAACATTTGATGCAACAAGTCTGCAGCAGGATATTGAGCACAAATGTTCCCCTTTTCTTTCCATTGAAGGAACAAGTGTTAGAGAAGATGATGAGCTAATGAAAAGGTAGAAAGCATAAATCACCTTACAGTGTTTAATTTTTACATTCCTCGCCCTTTCATCAGTCCACAGAAACAGCAAGTAATAGTTCTTATGCCAATGAACAGAAGTTTTAAGTTTACTTTCAGCCTTCAGAATTTCTAAAGATTCTTGCAAATGAGGTTAGAAGTAGTGTTAATGATACAGTATTATGTTGGGTAGTTCTTTGCTTAATCACAAGGTTCAGGGTCCAGAAGTCGTGAGTAACCAAATATTTTTGTGCATTCTTGGATTTCCTCTTTTTTTTATACACAACTGCATCCCATGCCATTCTAAGGGGTTTCGTGATTTTTCAGTGTATTTAAAAAATGGATATTTTAGGGAAAGTGGTGTAAGTTTCTTAGGGATCGCTTCATCTTTGTAATTTCCAGCTTTAAATTGCACAGAATTTGTCTCAATAAAACTGGCGCTGCTTATTCTATAAAGCTCAGCATAGGCTTTCTTAATTTGCTTTCTGGTGTTGTAATTAAAATTGCACACGAAGCCCTAAAGAACTGTTTGTTGCAAGTAAAAATGAAATCATGTGAATCCTGACAGATGTCAGGTTGCTAATTCTGTCATTCGGAAACTCTCTTATCCGGAAAGGATAATATAATTATAATTATCATACATTATCTACAATAAAAGGGTGAGTTTAGATGAAACATGTCTTGGCAGAATAGAGACTTGATTCCTTCTTTTAATAAGCACGTATGCTGATCCTTATTCTAAATCTGACTTTTAAAAGAAGTTTATTACATCATTTTTCTTTTCAAATTAAAAGGACGACTGATCTGCTTTGTCCTAAATCTTTTCTCTTCAAACTGTGGAGGAAATATATAGAATAAATTATAAGAGTTCTATGAAAGAAATTAGCATTTAAATATTTCTGGAAACCAGAGCTTAGTTATCATCTCCTTCCAATTCTGCAGCAAATTCCTTTTTAAATTCAGAAGTAGTTATAAAGACAACTCTCATGAGCAGGTCGAGCATGGGTGTGAAACATTCTGCTGAGAACTATAAAAACTGAAACATCCTACTTTCTAGTATAGAGCATCCCTTTGAGGTACATACGTTTATGGAAAATTAAGATGTGAGACAGTCTTAACTTTATGGCAGACAGTTTATAGTGTGAGAGCCAAGGCTGGCATCATGTTATATGGTATATCATATAACCATGCTTACCAAAGAGACGTTAAATGTGAGTAGAAACTATAAATCTATCACTTATACCTAGAGGACTTGGTGTAAATTTTATCTTCCTTGCCGAGCAATAACTCACAAGGGTGGCACACAGCATGCACAACAAAATGCTGGTCAACTTTCACTCATGCTGTACCATGTGCTTATTTGATGTCAGGAAAGCATCATTGTGTTGCCATAAAGTCATATTGTACGGTATAGCATAGCTCAACTCTCATCTCAATCTTAAAGCACATCTGATTAAATGTAAGTCATGAGGAAGGACGTTGCTGATTTAAACCACCTCTTACATTCAGTAAAGAAAATGTAGACAGTTTCATCACTGGAAATGACTCTGCACAGAGTTCTACTATATTTTGTTGTTTGTTTCATAAAAATCAAGGAAAAAAATACAACCTGTTTGCAAAATTCATAGGCAAACATGCCTGTTGCTGAGCACTGGGGATCGTTTTATTTTGGGAACTACAACCCCCATCCCCAAACATCCAAAGAAGTATCCCTGTATCATATTTCCATTCTGGTTCAGGAGTACCTTACAATCTTTTTAGGGAAAAGCCCCATTGACTTTCTAAGTAAACATACTTGGCCTCAGACTGTCTCACTCTCGGTTACATTTGCAACACAGCCTTGACTGTTCATACAGAGTTAGCACATGAAAAATGTAGTATAACAATACTTATTATAATCCATTATGTCAGCCTCTCTCACACATGAAGCATTAAGAAATTTGTGGGCCTTCTTGCACTTTTGAATGTATCTTTCATTCAACAGCTCAAATTTCTGACATGTCATTGTACTATAAAGAAATGGATAGGAAGCTTGATAAACTTGCTTGATGTGTATCTGTAGAATGCATGTGTGATGCCAGCAGAGAACTGAGACTGCCTCGCCACTTGTCTTTCCTGCCCCCCCGACTGCCTCACCACTAGTGTCAAGTAATAATGGAATTATTTGAGCCTCTTCCAGATATATGCACACTGGTGAAGGAGGCAGCAGTCAGCTATCCAGGAAGGAGGAGAGAGGGGATACACTTGCCCTCCCCCCCCCCCAGTCCTGAAGACAAGAGAAACACTGAATTGAGTTCTTTGCCCTGGAGGGGGAATGGCCCAAAACTGGCAAAATGAGACCACATCTTTGTGTCCTGGTCCAGATTCTGAGTTAGCAGAATCAGGCCAGAAGGTGAGGGATTTCCCTATATGATTGTTTGATTGAACGCTGTACTATTAAAAAAAACTGGACGCCCTACCCCCCCCCCCCCCCCCCCGGTCAAGAAACTTATTGGAGAATATCCTTAGCCACCAGGTGCATATATGCATGTGCACATATTTGCATGTGCTTGAGAATATGGAATTGGTATGAATACTGTACTGCAAAGGAGGAAATACACATTAGTGGATTTTCACAGGTCTTCACTTGCTGCTTACTAATTTTATATCTCCTCCATCTTCCCCACCATCCTCCATTTGTTCACATAAAGTTGTCAAAAACTCTTCTGTGTAGAATGTAGGAGAAGGAAGTGTGTCGCCAGCACCACGGGGGCTGCTGTCACTTAGTAGAGGCTACAAAAGAAAGTCGGAAAGTAGCAATCTATCATCCAGCTGTGCTTCCCCTTCCCCCTCCCTCCCGTCCCAGTCTTCCCTGGGGCCATGATTCTTCATTGTCCTCTGACTTACCAGTGGTTCCCAGTAAAGGAAAAACATGTTGCTGTTTATAAGCAGTTGGGAATTTAATTCTAGAAGGAAATGGTCTCTTTCGGAAGTTGCTATTGTTTGTTTTTTCAGGCTGGTTTTTTAATTGTTTTTATCAAGTTCATTTAAAAAAAATACAAATCAAATTACACTGGTCAGCCTTGAGAATTTTTCATGCTCCTTGGGAGCAGTTTTACTCTCTTCAAGATACAGTTACTAACGTAATATTAGTTCTTGTAGCAAATAGTGAAATGCCTGGTGCTTTCTGCATGCAGCACTTTTATGTTGTGGGGTAGGTGGGGTGGCTAACCTTTTTCATACTAAGAGCCACATTAACCCATGCTCAACTCTGCAGGGTCCTCATGTCAAAAGTGGGCATGGCCAAGGTGTAAAAATGGGTGTGGTGGGAACCTTCGTTCTTGGGACTTCATTTTGAAAAGTCTTTCCCATCAGTTATTTTAAATTAAGTTTTTAATCATGCATTAAGGTAAAGGTAAAGGTACCCTGCCCGTACGGGCCAGTCTTGACAGACTCTGGGGTTGTGCGCCCATCTCACTTAAGAGGCCAGGGGCCAGCGCTGTCCGGAGACACTTCCGGGTCACGTGGCCAGCGTGACATCGCTGCTCTGGCCAGAGCCAGAGCCAGAGCCAGAGCCGCACACAGAAACGCCGTTTACCTTCCCGCTGGTAAGCGGTCCCTATTTATCTACTTGCACCCGGAGGTGCTTTCGAACTGCTAGGTTGGCAGGCGCTGGGACCGAGCAGCGGGAGCGCACCCCGCCGCAGGGATTCAAACCGCCGACCTTTCGATCGGCAAGCCCTAGGCGCTGAGGCTTTAACCCACAGCGCCACCTGCGTCCCTTAATCATGCATTATTCATTATTAAATTCAAGGTTTTTAGAAAAAGATCCTCCCCTTTTTTAAAGGAGCAATTTTATGTGGACTCTACCACTTCCTTGACATCCTGTTACTCCTGAGCTTTGCATTCTTACTCTTGTTGGCATTAGGTACTCTTGTTGGCATTAGGTTATATAACTACCTGAAGGTTATGTAACTATCTGAAGGCTAATTTAGATAGGATGTTTATGCTGAACTAACACCCTAGTCAGCCATCTAGCTGCTTCCATCAAGCCCAGCTTGATAGCACCAGGGGTCTTTCCCACAATCTGTCTTTACAGATCATTATAGATACTTGATTTAAAATGATCTGCTTCGGTGTCTAATCATGCTATATTTGATGTGTAAAAACAATTCAAATCAGAACACAAACATTTTCAATAGAAATCCATTTTTTCTCTTGAAGGCAGTGTGCTAATTGAGATGGTTTTGCTGTAACCAAATTTATTTTTATGTGGAAGGTGATAGAATATTTTATAGAGAGTTCAGAAACAGAATGGAAATCCAGCTAGGCAATTCTGTGATCCCATCTGGAGTACTATTTAGTTGTGGGCACTCTGGTTCTGTTAAAAACATGCTTTTAAACTGAAAAGAATTCAGAAGAAAGCTACAAGTATGATAAAGGATCTAGAAGGAATATCACTGAAATAAAAGTTAAATTAACTGCATGTGTTTAGTACAAACATATCTGTACTAAACTTTCAAACTTTAAAAAGACAAAAGCAAAAAGAGAGAAAAGTGTACATTGTATCTACTGAAAAGCAATGAATTTAACAAAGTCTATCTTGCTGAAATTTAATCAATAGGAAAAACTGTAAAGACATCTGCAGTGGCACAAGCATCATACAAAGGTTTCATTCCTTGAACGTTTTCTAGGAAACATATTTTTCGGGAAAGCTACAAAGAGCTTTTTGGTAACATTTATTACAACATAAGTCCAATTTCATCAGATGCATGAAGTATTATCCTGAATTACAGTATTTCAATACCAATATCTATCTATATGTCTTGTGTTTATAAGAGAAAACTGGAAATGGGGAAATAAAATGGAGAAAATTGAGGGAAATAAAATGGAGAAAATTTAGTAATTATCACTGTCTCTGCTTAACATTTGATAACACAATACATCCTGGTATTGATAATGCAATTAACACACACAATGTGCTAATAATCCTTTTTCTCAGTTGAGCCCACAAATGAGCCCACTGAGCCTCTTGATGAATTCAATTGATTTCACATTGCAGTTGCCCTTTGAAGTTCCTTTGTTCCAAGATTGCCACTCTAAAGCCACTTAACACATTACCAGGAGAGATTGAAATGTACCCCCCATCACTTTTAGATTACTGTCATTTCTGGTGTCATATTTGTTTAATTGTTTTTTAATGATTGTTATTTCTATGCTCTTAGCAGTTCTTATTTTTATATGTAAGCCACCTTGAATCCCATATGGAGAAAAGGTTAATAATAATAATATCCATATATTACACTGAAGATAATAGGTGAATGAATGCCTGATGCTGTGGAGCATATAATAAGGTCCTGATTCCAGAGTAGGTAGACAAATATGACATCTCTTTCCTATAGTCCCTGGGTCCATATCTCTGTTATGTGACCTATTGGTGGTGGTGATGAGCAGCAGTTTTAGATTGAGGGCTGTCAGTAAGCAAGTATGGTGCTACCACTCAAGGCCTGTGAAAGGGAAGTATCATTTTTCAGGATGTGCTATAGATAGATCATTGATGATATGTTTGAGTGGCTTCAGCTAGAAATTGTAAGTAACAACAGTAGTCTATCATTTTGCCTTCTAATTTGGTCCTACAATAGATTGTTTCTAGGTACCAGTTTGGCCTAGTTAATCAGTCTGTCCATCCCCTCCCCCAAAGCGCTGGGTGTGTATTGTAGTTTGAAGAGGGTCTGCTATAAATTCTTAAGTAGTTAGTCTCTGTCAGGGATTTTTTAGGTACAAGGACCTGATTATAAATCATGGTTATGCTAGATTAGGTAACCCAAATAATAATAAAAACTTGCCGCTCTTTATAGTGCTGGAAGTACAAGCTTTGCAGAGTATATGCTTGATAGCAAGCAAGAGCATACATATGTGCTAAAAAGGTAAAGGTACCCCTGCCCGAACGGGCCAGTCTTGACAGACTCTGGGGTTGTGCGCCCATCTCACTTAAGAGGCCAGGGGCCAGCGCTGTCCGGAGACACTTCCGGGTCACGTGGCCAGCGTGACAAAGCTGCATCTGGCGAGCCAGAGCCGCACACGGAAACGCCGTTTACCTTCCCGCTGGTAAGCGGTCCCTATTTATCTACTTGCACCCGGAGGTGCTTTCGAACTGCTAGGTTGGCAGGCGCTGGGACCGAGCAGCGGGAGCGCACCCCGCCACAGGGATTCGAACCGCCGACCTTTCGATTGGCAAGTCCTAGGCGCTGAGGCTTTAACCCACAGCGCCACCTGCGTCCCACATATGTGCTATATTGACTTTAAAACCAATAACCAAAAGCCCACACAAAAACGAAGACTTAGTGTTGTTTCTGGGAAACTGCTTGGTCTTGGACTATTCCATGTTATAGACTACAGGCACCATTATTTGTATGTTATTCACTTGGTCAAGCACTTGCTGTTGGGAGTTGTAAAGAAGGTATCCCAAGCTTTTCAGTGATAGGCTAAAAGACATATTCTTAATTTTTAAAAAAATGCTTATAAGGAAGCTCTAGTAATGTGCTCTAAGCAGTTTACATTACTCTTCCCCCCCCCCACAAACACACACACCCTTTATCAGAAATCAGGTTGCTTTGTTCTGCATCCAAATTACCAAACGGTTCTCTTGGGTTTCCTCATTAGAGGTAGTCTAATGTACAAATTGGGACGCGGGTGGCGCTGTGGGTAAAACCTCAGTGCCTAGGACTTGCTGATCGTATGGTCGGCGGTTTGAATCCCCATGGCGGGGTGAGCTCCCGTCTTTCGGTCCCAGCTCCTGCCCACCTAGCAGTTCGAAAGCACCCCTAAGTGCAAGTAGATAAATAGGTACCGCTTTATAGGGGGAAGGTAAACGGCGTTTCCGTGTGCTGCGCTGGTGCTGGCTCGCCAGAGCAGCTTCGTCACGCTGGCCACGTGACCCGGAAGTGTCTCCGGACAGCGCTGGCTCCCGGCCTCTTAAGTGAGATGAGCGCACAACCCTAGAGTCGGACATGACTGGCCCGCACAGGCAGGGGTACCTTTACCTTTACCTTTACTAATGTACAAATAATAAACAAGGATAATAAAATCAGTGGGACTTTGGGGGTCTCAGCCTCATTGTATAGTCAAAGCTAAAAATATGTATTGGCTTGCTTAAAAAAACATGGATTATTAGTTTGAATGAAATTCCCTGTCATAAGGGCCAAGTGCTGCATATAAAGAAACATGTATATTTGTATAAGATAGTAACTTCTACATATTCTGGGCTCTCATACTTCTACCTTTCACAGATGTGTTGACACTGTCAGCTGAAAGCCACATAGGTATTTATTTATGGCTCTTCATTAAAATAAACAGATCATTTAATGTTATTCAAGCAATAAAGTTCAACAAGATCAAACAATAAGCCATGTGATCAAGCCATACAGTTATGGGCTGTTTTGTGGTTTTATTTTATTATTATAATGTTAATTGTACCTGTTTTAATTGTGACGTTTTTTGTAATTTGCTTTGGCACTATTTGTTGACAGGCAAGCTGTAAAGTGCAGTCAAACACACACATTGAAACACCAGTGCACTAACCTCTCTTCTAAAGGATGAGATTATAAGAGCCAGTGCAGTGTAATAGAGTGCTGAACTAAGACTTGAGAGACCAAGTCTCAAATCCTCACTTAGCCATTAAGCTCACTGGGTGGCCTTGGGCTAGTCACTGCCTCTCAGCCTAACCTACCTCACAGGGTTGTTGTAGGGATTAAATGAGTATGTGGGGAAACTACCCTGAGGTCCTCTGATATGTGATAAACTACGCCAGGTAGTTTAGATGGTTCGTTGAGAGAGGTGGGCTTTCATTTTTAATACTGCCTTTTATAATCTGTTCATCCTCTAAGGCCTGCCTTTTAATCAGTCATCTGCCTCATTCAGATAAACTCTTTCTAGAATATAATTATTTTCTGAAAAAAATGAAGATCTGGTTGTCACAAAAGATGTTATGTTTTGAACTTCTTCCCTGATAAGCCATAAATCTCTGCTGTATATATTGCAGTAATTAATTGAGCGTTTCAAGTTAAGAAACTTCCTGACTGGACTTGGCTGTTCCTGCATGTACGGAGGCTGTAGCCAAATGTAACATGTCTGCAGAGCTTTTAAAGTCATGATATGAAGATATTTAGCGTTAGGAAATGGTGAAGGTGTGCGGAACCACAGCTTTTATCGCTGATTAATCCACTGTGAAGGCATTCTGGTTGTGCATATTGGCCACCATCCACCAAGAGCAGCTCTGCCAGATTTCATTCATTTCAATAGGGCTTCCACACTGAAGCCTTTCTAGAGCCAGTACTGCTTTCCCTCTTGTCTGAAAGGATATGCTTAATTGTAATGCACTTGAAAAAATTGCCTTAATTTCTTTACTCATTTTATCCCATAAAATAAATATCAGTAATTAAAAGTAGTATTATGTGGTACAGACAACTGCCATTTTGTACCAGGTTACATTCCTGACCTCCACACGCATTGGCGGAGCATGCATATGCCCGCTACACCTTTTACAGCCCATTACGCCCTGCCCCCTTTTCTTCCTTTCTTTTTTGCCAGTTATTTTTATTGATTTCCCAGTTTTAACCCAATTACTTACGTGGTTTTAGGCATTGGTTTTTAAAAAATCAAGTTCAGACTGTTGACTGACAATTCTGAGTTAATTTGAAAGCCGTAGATCTTCTCCACTTTGTCTTTTTCAATATTATGCCTGAGCCCTCAGCTCTGAGAGACTTATATACAAAACAGAACAGGTGTGCATGTCTCATACCTCAAATATTTTGATAACCCAAGGCATTTTGAGATCTACCACCACATCCTCCTGCTCATTTCTGATTGAAGATAGGGCTTTAGTTTTGTCAGAAACCCAAGTATCCCAAGTGTTTTCAAATGATCATCATTTACGTTATGATATCCACGGTGGATAAAATTACCTTACGAGTGTCACAAAGATAAACTGGAGCCATTTCCTACCCAGTTATTATCCGTGTAGAACAGGTTGTTCCCTGCATGTCAGGACAACACTGATAACATTTGGCAGCAGAAGCAAATATACACACTAATATTAGAGCTGTGATAACAGACAGGCTTGCATTCTGAGTTTGATGTTTGGTAGCAGTCATTCATCTTTGTTTTGCTGCTGCTGCTCCTCCTGTTCTGCGGTACAGTACAGAATGAGTTCATACATTGGGCTCACAAAGCACACTTCCTAAAGCAGGTGACTGCCCATATAACTTCACTGTTTGTTAAGAAAACAAACCAGAAAAGAATTTAATAACATTGGGCAACATCCAATTGTGACTGCTTGCACAACGGAAATCTGCATGCACAATGAGATTTCCGGTTTCTCTTCTCCTGCTTCCAGCCCCCTGCATGACCCAAAAATTTGCACAGAAGGGACCCTCAGCTTCCAGGATAGATTTTGGGGGTGCCAAGAGGAAGAGAAAAAGAGGCTCTCCTGTTGCAAAAGCAGGCAGCTGTTCTCATCATGTTAGAGCTTTTCTCACCCATTGTCTGTATGAATAACAACATTAAATGAGAGAGAAAAGTACCCAGGTTCACAATTTGAACCCAAAGGAGTGTGTACACAGATAAAAAATATGCTTCTTATTTATTTAAAATACTTTTATGCAACCTTTTTAAGGAGGGGCTTACACATATATAGTGCAACTACAACAGTAAAATCATTGAAAGTAAAAATAAACCCCATTTTGGGTATTTAATAAGTGACTGTTAACTCTTCAATATTTCATTCAATCTGTTTAACTGCGTGGTCACAGCTATAACCTGGTTAAGGTACATTAAATTCAATTCTTAATACTTCAGTAGAATGGGTAAAACTGAAGCATTTATATTTATTCTGGCCATGTACAACTTCAGATGTGAGATTGTAGAAGAGCCAGAAATGTATGAATGGCGGCAGCATTTTGCCAAGAGTATCTATATGGCAGCTTTTTGTGTGCTTACCTGATGATGCGATTCTGAAATGATGAAGAATAATGCTTTAAAATAAACCATACCTATGTAATCAATTATTTAAAGTATAGTGTAAACTGACTCAAAAACATCTGAACAATATTTTTAGTTGCCAGAAGTCTATATAATGTAGACAATTGCTCAAGTTCAATTGTGTGATTTGGCTACATGTTACAAACATCATCATAATAGCCGTATGGTTTAAGAAGCATGTTGTTTTCTGACAAGCTAACGTACTGGAACTATTTTGTTTATGTTGCTGCAACAAGATAAGAAAGAATAAGAAACATTTTTGGTTCATGCAACTTATATTTGGTTCATGCAATTTATATTTCTCCACCCTACTTCTCCTTGGTATAGTGCTTACATGTGCCATTGATTTCAAGAAGGCCCATTCCAAAATAGCAAAGGGAACGTTTTAGAGAAACTAGTTGTATGCTTGATCTGCTGAATTGACTTGCAAAATTGCAATTGATAGGAATCTTTCAAAAATATGCTTTGCACTACAGTACTAATGCCATTTAAAAATACATTTATTTCTGAACCAGAATGGCAGGTGTTGATTGGTACTTACTGCAAGCATTCCTAGTATTCACAATGGTATATTTGTTGAATCCTGTTTTGCACGTAGTATTGATTGGGCAAATCAGGGAATGTGCAATACAGACATGGTGGGTCATGTAAATGTATGAGAAGTGAAAATGGAACACACTCCCTGAATACACCCAAGATTCCTGTGCAGATCATCCCAATTTAATCATGGATCATGAAACACCCAGTAACAAGGAACTGGGGCGAAAGTGGTTGGTTGCAAAATGGGCTGCTCCAAACATTATTTCTCTTACGGAAGAAGTAAAGGAGCATACAGTCTAGACAGGAAAGTGGAAGGGAGATTCCCATAGATCTCCAAAGAGTTGCATGATGGAATAAAGTGAGTGGAAAGAACATCCTCCCATCCCAAGTGAACCCTCAATACACATCACTGTTAAGTATTAAGATAGTATATCCATCTAAAAGCTTTAACACATCAGAGGGCACCAGTACCACTTCAACATAGGCTCACACAGTCATATATTTCTTCATTAGTTTGATAAAAATATGAAGGTTATGAAAGATTATTAACCATGTACAATTTTTTAGTGGTCTGTTTTTGGTGGGTTAGAGTGGGCAGAAGGAAATAAACAATGAAGTTCAAACAACTTAAAGCGGAGTTTGCATACACTGTTTGCATAAAGCTATGTTATGGCATATGGTATGACTACCATACACAAAGTAGGTAAATAAAGCAGAGGTAGAACAGCACATTTCAAGACAAGGATTGGGGTTGCTAACTCTGGGTTTGTTTGTCTTGTAATGGGAAAATTGACAGCATGTGTGTGCTCTTAACTCTCCTGTACCCACCAATTTCGCATTCAGCTTCCCACTCCTTCAAAAAAGCCCATTTCCCCAGCTGGTTTTCAAGACCAGAGGTAATGGCTTCTGGATGGCATTTGTAGGGGGAAATTGGCGTGTTTGGATAAAGTTAAGCTCCCCATCTACCACTTATTCTGTACAAATGTTCCTCCATTTGCATTATCTCAGGAAACAAGTTTGGGAACATACTTCATCAAGATATGTAGTTCCTCCCTAGGTGTGGTTGTGGGGAGCTTTTCAACAAAGCTTGCTTTATGTTGCTATTTTCAACTCATGCCTATGCACAGTAGAGACTATGGAGAAGAGGCAACCCAAATTGGGCATACATACCATTGATTGCAGTGGGAGAGATTTATTAACATATTCTAATTTACCCATTGAGTGCTTAGTTCATGTATGTATAATACAAAATTAATGCAAATTTAATACAAAACTAAAGTGTAAAATTTACAGACACCGAGACCATAAAATGTAGTAATGGCCACTAGCTTAAATGGCTTTAAAACAGGATTAGACAAATTCATGGAAGATAAGCCTATCAGCGACTACAAGTCATGATAGCTATATGCTACCATATATTTTCAGGGCCCATTCTATTACTTTGACTGTATTTGTTTTAAACTGATTTTAATACTGTATTTTAAATTGCTGCAACTCACCCTGGGACCTTGTGGTACACGGAAGTAAGAAATCAAATAAATAATATTAGTACCTCTAGAATCAAAGGCCTCTCTGAGTACCACTTGCTGTTGTCAACAATGGGAAAGTGAGATTGCCTTCATGTCCCTAGAAGCTTCTGGTGGACCATTGTGGGGAACAGGGTGCTAGACTAGATGGATCTTTTGTCTGATCCCAAAGAGCTTTAAAGTAGATGGAAGTTACGTAAGAATTTCATCATGCAGGGAGTGTAGCAAATGAAATGGCATATGAATGTCACCTTTGGTTTGGAAATCTGTACTAATCCCAACTTTACTATGGATTTCAAAAGTGGCACTGCCTGCAGCCCTACCATATCACAATGGTTTGTGATGTTGCACTAGTGTTGCCAACAGATTTACTCATCAAATATTGTATAGATGTTGTGGAGTAGACAGTGTTTAGATAAGTTTGTAAGAAAGCAATTTGCCTGTAATCCTTTATCTGGAAATGAATCCCACTGTGCCAGTGGATCATACATTCTGTAGTAAAGAAATGGATGCTGGAATCCTTGTTCTTTTAAATTGCCATGCCAGATGGTTAAACAGAATGTTTAACAGAATGTAATGGAGGGAATGTTACAATGCCCTGATATAAGTCAGTACTCTTTCTACACCTTATAAACAAAGCAACAGCATGTAAACAAAGAATTTCATAATGCCCAGATGCAAAAGCAGTAGTCCTCCAGTACTTTGACTAATGAGTACAAACTTGTCATCCTGTGTTTATGAAACCAGAAAAATGATACAGCTTCCAGATGAACCATGTGTGTGTGTACATTATTTTTCTGAGAAAATAAATATTCTGAGAAAATATAACAATGGGTTCAATTTAATTAAAAGCGTGAACAGCTTGATGTCTCCATTACTACACAGTCTAGGTTCCACATGGGAAGCCTGTTTGGTGAAGCTAAGTTCCCTAGGGTACACATCCAAAGAACTGTGCAAGTTGTTCCATAAACTAGATTATCCTGCCCACTTGGAACAGCAGCAACCCATACCAAATAGAGGGAATTATTAAAAACTAGTTTATGATACATCCTTATGGTTAGATGCTTAAATCAAAAAGTCAAAATCCCCAGCCAGGATGCCCTGGTTGTTGAGAGGATAGGACCCAACCCAGGCTAGTAGCAATTAGGATCCTGACCCAGGTCTTGAATTGAGGATAGCCTATCCCCTGCTGGTTGCACTGCCTCCTCTTCCTGCTGTTGCTGTTTTGTTTTTAATTATCGAAGCCTTTAATGCAAAAATTAGTATATAGCCCAGCCAAAAAATTGAACATTTGGTAAGCATATTTTACCCTCCTTTGTTTACTTGCATTTCACTGTGCTTTTGTTCATCCTCCAGAACGTTTTGCAACAGGAACACTTTAATTAATTTCTTACACAACCACTGCTTAGCACAGTGTGTAGCAGGAGGTACTTAGGAAATAGTTTCCCACAAACAAAATTGAATTATTTGCTGCTTAACTGAATACTAAAACAACATTGGGCAAGCTTATCTACAGGCATTAGTGTAAATGAATTTATGGTGGAAACATTCAGGGTGGAGGGGATAGTTTATCACCCTGTAAGACCTGGATGCTTGATACCATCATAGACCAAAATACATTAAAATTCAGGTCTGTTATCTGCCCAGATGGTTTCTTTCTTGGCTACTATATATGTTTGGTTTTTAAGTTGTCCTCTGTACCATATGGAAAAATATTAACTGTTAAATTATTCGAATATTAAATTACAAAAGGATAGTCTCTTCCTTTGATGGGAGGTGGCAAAAAAAATAGAGCTAGAATAGGATTCCCAAATCTGTTGTGTTATTTGGCACCTACAAGTTTGGATCCAATGGGCTGCTGCATATCAGGCGCTGAGAGCTAAAGCAAGACAGAAAGCTACTTATGGGGTTCCTAGAACCATCTGTTTGGTCATTGTGGGAAGCCTCTGCCCCACCACTTTGTCCTTTACTACTGGTAGTATATAGATCTCTGGTGGGATAGATCAGCAAGGGAATCTGATTCCCAATTTGGTTACAATAGCAAGTATGTATAAGTGACAATATTACGTTTGTTCTACACTTCCTTCAGTGTGGCAGTACCTACTCTGTGAAACTTTCTGTCCATTGATACTATGCAGCCACCTTTGCTGTACTGCTTTTGGCACCTGCTAAGAACTTTTTTGTTTAAGCAAGTCTTACCTAGTCATGAAAATTTGGCATGTGCTTTATAATTCATATTTTTAAAACTGCTGAATTTATTTACATTTAAAAAATGTAAAGTGGCTACTAGACTAAAAAGTGGCTACTAGACTAACTTGTTTCTTGCATCTGATTTTATCAGTAATTTTAATTTCCAAACTGAGCTTTTGATGACTAAGCGGTGGTGCAGCAATAAAACGGCTAGCACATTTGCAAAGCTAAGCAGGGGCCAGTATGGTTTCAAATTGGACCGCGTGTTGAGTTTCCCTTCCAACTCTGCAGTTCTGTGATTCTATGTTTCTATGTTCAGTCAAATAAATAAGTAATATATATAATATATAGTGACTGAAGTTGTGTTATTTGAATATCAGCCTCTGTGGCATTCACCTGTAAAACGTGAGTATTAAAAACATCCTGTGTAACTTGCAAACTTCTTCAACAATGGAAATTAATCTAATGTTTAAAAAAATAAGCTTACAGTGTAACCTTGTGTGTGTTTACTCAGAAACAAGTCCTATGGAACTTAATGGGTTGCATTTTAGTTTAGAGAAAAGGTGAGTAAGAGGTGACATGATAGAAGTTTGTAATGGCATGGATAGAATTGATAGAGAGCGGTAGGACTTATGGAAATCCAATGAAGTTGAATGTTGAAAGATACCAGACATAATAGAAAGCACTTCTTCATACGATGCATAGTTACACTATGGAACTCACTCTTTCAGGAGGCAGCAATGGCCACCAACTTGGATAGCTTCAAAGAGGATTAGACAGATTCATGCAGGGTAAGGTTCTCAGTGGCTACTAGCCAAATTGGCTGTGCTCTGCCTTCACAGTCAGTCAGATAATGCTTCTGAATACACTCATACCTCAGGTTGCGAACGCTGCAGGTTGTGCGTTTTTGGGTTACAGACCGCGCCAAACCCGGAAGTACCGGAACGGGTTACTTCCGGGTTTTGGTGCTCGCGCATGTTCAGAAGCACAAAATGACGTCATGCACAGAAGCACCAAATCACATCACACACGTGCACAGGCGCGGCACTGTGGGTTGTGAACGTGCCTCCCACACGGATCACGTTCGCAACCCAAGGTATGACTGTACCGGTTGCTGGAAACCACGGGAGGGGAGAGTACTTTTGTGCTTGGGTCTGTCTTGAGAATGTCTCACAGGCATCTGGTTGGTTCCTGTGAGAACAGGATGCTGTACTATCTGGTACACTGGCCTGATACAGCAGGTTCCTCTTATGCTTTTCTGTGTGCTTAGGAATGCAGCCTTCATTCCTGTAATTGAAATCCATGTTGCTTTGTATACCAAGCCTTGACACAGGAAAAGGACTTGACAGGTCATCACGATCTTGTAGTTTTAAATTAAAAAGAGATTTCTTCACTGCTACTCCTGCCATAGCAGCACTTTCCTCGCATAGCTCTCGTGAAGATAAGGGTCCAGTGCATTTCTCACTTCCTGGTAAAGCTCTTCTGTTAGTATGTGGTCCCATTTTTAGCATATTTGCAGACTCCTTCGATTATCTCAAATCACTTTCACATGGGGCTGAGGTTAAACATTATTTCTCTTGGCTTGTCCCTTCTTCAGCAGCCGCTTCCTCCTTGCTCTGGAAAGGACAGGGCAATGTTCAAATGTTTGGTCCTAAGGCCAGTATTTCATTTGTAAGTTATTTAATTTCCTACTCCAAAAATTGGAAGCAGGACTTTTAACAATGGAAGTCAAAGCTCTCATTTGTTTAGGGACTGTTTCAGGAATAATACAATCATCAGCTGAAGATGCTGGCATAATTAGGGTGACTTAAAGTAAAGCAAAATAATTTGAATACATGGGGAAAATCTTTTGTAGGAGGGAAGGTGCCAAGTTTTACAGCCTTCTGTCAGTTATGAATTGTGGCTTTTATAAACACGAACAGAAAATCATCAGTTTCGTATGTAAGCTGGCTAAAACACCTGCCTTCTCTTATTGTGGAGCCGATTTTGGGAACAGTGTGGCAACCATTATACTGCATTTGTAATCCTTTTTGGATTGTAACGTTTTGTCGTTTCCTGAAACTCAGTTTGAAACATTTACAGTCACAGGGATTGTTCAGTTAGTCTGGAGGCTTCCATATTGGGCTGACTTTGCTTTTCTGCAATAAGGTGCACATATGTCATGAAATGAGTGCCAAAAGTATTTGAAAATTTCACATGCGGTATAGTCAGGAAATTAAAAATTAACTGTGGAAAGCACATCACATATATGTTTGGCAATGAAATTTTAATATTGTATATGTTTTAGGGTGAAAGATCCCCCTGCTTTCTTCCTCTATAATGGTCTGAACTGGAAAATGCTAGTTTCAGGAGGTTTTTTTTTGAATAATCCAGAATGTTATACAGTACATTAAATCTTTGGAGGAAACCAGCAATGGATACCAATGCATCATGTTTGTTAGCAGAGCATTTTAGCATTTTGAAGTTCTAATTATTCCTGTGTGTGAATCTGGTGACTGCAAATCTGAGTTATCTTTATGTTTACACTTAAAAGCTTCTAAATGCTAATGTTGTTGAACTTCCCTTCAGTTGGTCATGTTCTCTCCCCTATCTGCTCTGCCTTTCTCGGTGTCATTTGCTTATCTTCTTCGATATTTTCACAAGAGCCCTATACTAGTTTCAAGCCAGACATTTTTAAGTGCATCTTCATGAAACTGGATAGTTGTTGCTGTCACTTCTTCTCTTTATTCTTAAGTTAGTTAACTTACTTAACCGCTTCATATTTCAACAGAAACCTAAGTGGTTTATGAATCACAATAAAAAAAATTGAGTTAAATAAGACAATACAATAAACTCCACATTCATAACCATGCAATAATAGCATTATTATAATCATCGACAACTCCTCTACAGTTCTTCTGTGGTGAGTAAAGCTAAGGGGGAAGGAATCCAGTAATTACCGGTAATCTCCTTACACCTCCAAGGAGTTGCCTCTATGTTACCTCCCTGGGTAGCTGTACACTTCCCTGTATGGTTTTAGGTAGGGTTGTAGAAATGGTTGTGGGAAAAGAGCAAACACCCAGAACCCTTCCCTGTTAATCCTACCTATTAGGATAGGCACAAAAAACTGGAACCCTCACTTTCTCTCCAATCCTCCTATTTTTCCCTTACTTCTTCCAGGTTCTAGCTTGGGAGATGGATGCTGCAAGGCAACCACAGTACAAGAAATGCAGCTGTGCAAAGAATTGTCTGATGACTACACTTTTTCCAAGTACAGAATCTAGCTTAATGAGAAGGATGGAGCTTATGAGACTCATGCTTCATAGGGAAGGCCATGTGAACTCAAAATCATGGAAGTCCTAATGGTCTGGGCTACACTTCATATTTGGAGAATCATAGCACTGCCTTGCTCATAAAATCCACAATACAGATAAGCCATTGGTTTTATGTACCTATCTTTAACATTCCTATCTGAGTAAATATAGAACTGTTGTGTGAAGGAAGCCAACAGAAACTCTGAAGCTTGATCGCCTTGATCCTTTCAAATATGTTGTCAAATCTCTTTAGCACAAAAATAACACAAACGTCATACAGTCTTGGAAATGTACTGGTATTATGCCTGTCTGACTTGTGTATGTTGGACAAGGTAGGGGACTGAAAAACAAAGATAAACAGAGTTTGTTCTTGACAAAGCCATGCATGGATGCATCAGTTTTTTAGAATCCACATGCCAATCTAGTAGTTCAGCCCCCTCCTTCCATACGTCTTCATTCTTTTAATAGCTATATTATAAGAATTCTTTAATTGCTTAGATCTGTGCAAAGAAGACACACACACAATTGTTAAGTCCCATAATAGCAGAAAACATTTATTTCCACTGATTTACACCCTGAAGAAAAACTGACGTTGCCATCCATCTTTTAGCTATCTCTTTCCTGCCTTTAGAGTGATGGTGTCGGGGGTTGGAGTTGGACTTGTATTTGTTATTCCACATTTTTTTGGGGGGGAGGTGTTGTGCTTCTCATCATGGCATACAAACTTGTGGCCAAAACACATTTTTCTGCTCATAACCCAATGCAGAAAATCAGCCACTTTCATCGCTTAAAGGGAACATTATCTATTCTGGCAGTGATGATTTTAGAGCTTTGCAATCTTCCTGCTCTTCAACTTTCCA
Organism: Podarcis cretensis; assembly: GCF_951804945.1. Classification (NCBI taxonomy): domain Eukaryota; kingdom Metazoa; phylum Chordata; class Lepidosauria; order Squamata; family Lacertidae; genus Podarcis; species Podarcis cretensis. Next base: position 30,675,596 of record NC_137178.1, read on the forward strand.
GAAAGTGTTTTGGATGGTTGCCTGCAGCTGGCAACTCTTTTATGAATTCCTTGGAAAAAGACACATGCACTATAACCACCCAACATTTCCAGCAAGTTGGAAATTGGAGACACTTCTCTGTCCCTATTCTGGCCACAAACTTTCACCAAAATCTGAATACCATCAATATAGTATGTGTACAACCTGGTATTTAGGGAAATGTTATCTCTAAAAATTAGCTCTAATTTCTGACACATTGAAACAATGGAAATAAGAGTTATGGCCAAATTAGAAGATGTGGGAGATCTGTGATAGGACTTCTGAGTTTGGGCTGAGAAAGTGTATAGCTTCCTTAAGCAACTTATTGCATTGATTACCTTATTTTAAGAATAAGAATTTATGAGAACATAAATCTATTCTTCCATTGTCTGGACACTTCAATTCTTTAACTTTTGCTTTCTTTTTTATTTAAAGTGTCACCACTTAATCTTCTTGACCATAGGCTTAACCATACTTGGTTCCTGCATTGTTTCAAAATACGGTTTGCCTTCTAGTCTGTCATCTTTTCAGCTTACCTTTGACTCTATCAGTCATCATCTTCTTGAACTGTGCTGACCACAGCTGACAAGTATTTCCCAGTGAGGTCCTTTGAGTGCTGAGAAATATGACCCTATGATTTGCCAAGTCTTGAAAGTGATACCCCACTACATACAGTACACACAATAGCTTATATATCCAGGTATATAAATGTGCCTGTACTAGAGATAACACAAGGGTATTAAAGTGAATATGTGGATTAATTTGTAGAGGTAATTATTACGAAGATAGGTTCCAGAAATGAAACTTAGTTTCATTCTGAAGTGCATGTATGCAGTTATGTTCCACAAATACAGCTGAAACTAGCACTTGGCAGGGCATGTTGTTTAAAAATATTCCATCCCAGCATGTGCAAACTTGTTTTTGTTACAGAATTCTTTTGTTAAAGGTGCAGTCCTGCCATGCCTTTGCCAGAATGATGGGATCTGTATCAAATCAGTATGTTTTGGAAAGCAGCTGCATTTAGAGCTTGTAGTTACAAATGTTAAATTGGAATTTACATTTAATATATTGCTTGGAAAGGTTTCATGTATAGTTGAAAAATCACAAGCAGAAGAAAAGGAACATACCCTGTGGGTGTTAATTCTTATCAGAATGGTTGAGAATGAGCATGATCTTTCTAAAAGACCCTTTATGCAGTGTACAAGGATTTGGCATAACCCCATAAAAAGCCTAACACAAATAATCTCCTCTGTTTATTGCATGGTCCATGTGTTAATTCTGGGAACACAGTTCATCTGTCTCTCATTTACTGGGTCTGTGCAAACACATGACAACTAGATAAGCATCAGTAGAGATAAACAAGTATCATGTGGATATTTGATAAGCATACATATCGACACAAAACGGATCTTATTTTTATAAAGTACATGTGATATTTGCAAAAGCTGTAAACTTAAGTTCATATGACAATATTCTCCCAGAGTCACTTAGCCTTCAGTTGTGGCTCTAGGGCATAAATTACTACTATTTTGTTGAGAATTTCAGTATTTCTTCAAAGCTGGTATGGAGTTCTGAGATCCTATATGTGTGTTTTCCTCTAGGCTTAATAATTTAATACGTTCAGTAAGATCAAATAGAAGGGCTCAGTTTTGACATACGGCTATTCATTGGCCTCCCCTTTGCTCCTGACCTCTCATGGAGGAGACACATGAAGAAGGGGCCCGGATTATGATTGCAGGGTCTGGGTTGGTTCATATGGAGCAAGAAGGTCCTTGGAGTGCTGCTGTGCTCAGCTGTTTAAGACCTTATAGGTCATAACCAGCACTTTGAATTGGGCCTGCAAATTAATTGGCAGCCAGTGTAGTCGAGGAAGAATTGGTGTTACATGCTCGAAGCATCTTGCCCAGGTGAGCAACCTAGCCACTGAATTCTGCAGCAGCTGAAATTTCCAAACCATCTTCAGAGACAGCCCCATGTAAAACGTGTTGCAGTAATCTAACCTAGAAGTTACCAGAGCACAGACAACAGAAGTATTGCTGTCCATATAGGGCCACAGCTGGGCCACCAGCTGAAGTGGATGGAAGGCACTCCATGCCACTGAGGCCACCTGAGCCTCAAGCAATAGCAATGAATCCAGAAGAATCCCCATGTCTCATATCCGTTTCTTCAGAGGGAGTGTAACCCCATCAAGAGCAGGCCACCTTATATCCATTCAGTCTAGGGAACCACCGATTAGCAATGCTTCAGTCTTATCTGGCTTGAGTTTCAGTATTATTGAATGAAAGAAGACTGAAGCTAGAGCAGGCTTTTTAAAACTATGGTTATATGGAGTTTCTTAGCTGGATCTAGGAGAGATATCTTAAGTAACAAATTATGATTTTTGACCTCCTAATTCCTTGTCCAGAGAAACCATGGCAGCCTTAAACTTCCTCTCCTTTATGTTGACTTTTTTTATTCAGGGTCGGATTTGGGGTTTATTTGTGATGAGGGCTTATTTGTGATGTAAGCAGGTGCATACGACTGATTTAGTAAGAGTCAGTCACAGAAAAGACTTGAGTTGGGGGGTACCTTTTCAGATTGGACCCGTGGGGTTTCATCATTGTTTGAAAGGTCTAATTCTGAAGCCTTTTCACGGTCCTTCATGCTGAGTGGGAAAGCTGATGTTCCCACTCTCTAATCCTACTTTTAGACGTGCTTAGGAGTGTGTGTGCGGCAAGCTAGCCCGCACTCTTGCAGGTAGTCGTCATCCGGGAAAGCTCCACAATTTGCACTATTCACAAACCACCACAGGATGCCAATCTGCTCCAGGTCCCTAATCCCTTTCTCACACGGTCTGTTGTAACCATCTGGGGGGGGGGGGGGGATGACAAGCTTGAATGAAAGGGAAAGGAAAATGCAACACAATGTAAGAGACGGGCTTATCGGGCTGCCAGTCGCTGCACATACAATCTGCACCAGCTGCAGCCCAATTAAATTCAATAGTTCACAGGTGTTCCCGGCAGAGGATGCATTAACCAAGCCACTCTTAAAAAATACCTAAGACTTTAAACACAGAAGCTCATTTCTCCCCACTACCACCCTGCCCGCCCCGTCTCTCGATATTCTTTAAAGTTTTTTTGGGAGCACTTCAAATACAAAGAAGCTGAAAAGGACTTTCAGCCCTTTGGAAAAAAGTTAGTGCTTAAAACCACAATGGGCCTGACTCAAGCAAGCTGAATCAGCTATTCATCTCATCTGATTCATCCTGGCAGATGAATTGTTAGGTTATCAGTCCATGGCTTCAGGAGTATAATAATTGATACCTGAGAGTATTTTTCACCTAGGAAGCTGAAAATGATCGACATAATTAGAACCCCCTCTCTAAATATTACTATTGGTCTCTATTCTGTGTGTTCTTTTTTACTCATTAGTAACTTTAGAAAATAATTTGAGGTCAAAACATCTTGGGTGTCTTCTAAGCCTCACTAAAATAAATGACAAATTTCCCACTGATACATATATAAACTAGGGCTATACTACTATTGCATGGATGTGTGATGCACCCTGTTCATGTGGCATTTTTGCTGGGACATGTTAGTCCTGTTGAAATGTCAAGTGTCAATTATTCTCGTTCTGTGTGTGCGCACATGCGCACACACAGATTGTTATTGCAAAACATGCCCAGGAATAAGATAGGCATTAATAACATATTCTTATTATCAGATCTTGCCATTTAAAGCAAGTATCACCACTGTTGCGTTTTCCCTTCTCCGAAATAGTTGACTGGCTGAATCCTAATAGACAGGATTGCTGATTCTTGAAATAAACCATTCTGGCACCTGAATAGAGCCCAACAGCAGGGCTCAATATGCTGCTTAGGGTTGGCATCCCATTTTTAATGGGCAAAATTCACAGAAGATGCTCATCTAAGAAGCACATTTAATGATTGTGTGCAAAGTTCCTGTCACCAACCATTGTATACATAAACTTAATATTACTGGAGACGTAAGCATTTTGAAGACATTCCAGGAAAAAAATTACCCATTTTACAGCTGAGGCTTAGCTTGTGTCAAAGATAGTCAGGTAATACACAACATCGAGAGCTGAAAATGCATGTTGAGGGATCACTAGTGATCCAAGCTACAGTCTGTAGATGAGCAAATAGTAAGCACTTCAGAAATTGAACATGCAGGAAGCAGCGCCTTTGCTCTCTGCCTGCATGCTGACATGTGGGATGTGACTGTCTTGAGACAGACAGGCAGACATTGCGTCTCACCCACATGTATACACACCACTCACTGCTGACCCTGACATGGGATGGCTGCTGCTAGCTGGCCGCAACCGCCTCTTTATCAGGGCAACAAGCTGTGGGAAGTAGGCTTGCTGAACTGCATGAATGACCTGGCTGGGAATTTTAGAGGTTAAAAGTCTTGCTTGAGCCTGCATGTTCTGCCTGCATTCTGCAGTGCTGAGCCTCCACCACTGCAAGTGCTAAGCCATGAGCTGCTGCATGTCATCCACAGTACTTTGGGTTAGTGTGCATGATAGAGTGTATAGGAGTACAAATGTCTCCTCTCTTCACTGCTGTCTGCATTTCTATTCTATTCTATTCTATTCTATTCTATTCTATTCTATTCGATTCGATTCGATTCGATTCGATTCGATTCGATTCTATTCCAAGGGCATAGTTAGTTCCCATTCTATCCCTCTTGAGCATCTTGCTCTACATGTGAGATTCATCTATTACCTAGCCTCATTTGCATCTTCTCCAGTGAAGGCCACACTGGATCAGTCTCTCAGAAATAATCCAAATACTTCAATGCTTGATATGTATGTGTCATTGTTACTCAAATGCCCCTGCTTAGATTGCTGGACAGACCTCCATCACCCCGTTACGGATGCTCTGAGACTGGATGCAGTGTTGCAACACTGTGTACCTCCTGTTCTCAGTTTCCGGGAGTTCCAAAGTTTTGATTATCAGTTTTTCTTATAACACTGCTTACGTAATCCAGGGGTAGTCAACCTTTTTATACCTACCGCCCACTAATGCATCTTTCTTGATAGTAGAATTTCCTTACCGCCCACCAGTGCTCTATGGAAGGAGGATTTCGCTTGTGCCATAGAACCCCCTACCTCCCACCTAGAATGCTGAAACGCCCACTAGTGGGCGGTAGGGGCCAGGTTGACAACTCCTGACGTAATCACTGGAAACATGAAGTACGTAGCAGAAAAGCTGGTCGTGAGTGTTCTTCATGTGACGTTTGAATTCATGTGACCAATAGAAGAATATATTGCTCACACACAGTTCTGATTTTTGATGTTCATGTTCATTTTGAGTTGTAAATGCAATGGCATGAATAAGACTTTCTGTGAAAGGTTTGCCTTTTGGTGTCAAAAAAACAAGTGAGCAAACAAGGAAAACATATCAAGGTACTCAATGTGTTACTTGAGAAATTATCAGGCTTTGTGGGGTGTTTTCTGAGTTTAGGAGCTAATAAGCATGGGTTCCTGTGGCTGTGCTCCCTCCGTTAACTTGCATACATAGACTTTAACCTGTGAGATGGCAATGTGTTGTGATTCTTTTTTCTTTTTTGCTTTAACGTCTTCACTGTGCTCTAAAGCATTAAAATGCAGAACAGCAGAGCACTGATCAGAACTAACAGCAATATTGTAGTAACTTGACAAAGATGTCCAAATCCATGCTTTTTCTTCTTCTTCTCTGAAGGCATGCTAAACACATGCTAAATCCCCTAAAAAGCTACTAAAAGACTTTGGCAGCCATTAGTCCTGCATGGGTGGTGGAAGTCTTTTCAGCAAGTGAACAAACAAGGAAAATATACTGAATGGCTGACAAATGCATTTCAGCTGGCTCTTTCATTTAGACACACAAGGGTGCAGTCAATATCAATCACTGTTTTCCCTCTTACACTGAAAATCGTGGTCCCCCTGTTCATTCCTCAAGCGCTTTTCACCACAGTAATGTGTCTTTAGAATGACATTAACATGAGGCTGTTTCCGCTGTCTGAAGTCCAGGGAGCTTAAAAACCCATCTCAGGCTTTAAGATATTAGTAGTCTTCTTTTCCACACTTTTCCTTCCTTCCTGCTTCTCTTTTTGAATTGTATGCTTTTCCTTCCCCCTTCCCTCCACCTTTTTTTTTTAAAGTTACAGTATGAGACAAGAAAGCAGTCACAAATGATTTGATAGTCTTTCTCTCGTTTCTGGAATGCTTACTGAATTGTTTGCCATCAGTTGGTGTATTTTTAATTGAGCATCTGCCATATACATATTTTATTTATATAAGAGGGCAGTGTATGCTGCAATAACAAACATGAGAACGTAAATGTGTTGTTGGTGGATTTTGCCAGGCTTGGAACAATTTTTTGCAGAGGCTTCCATGGATACTCAAGAAAATTATGAATGTGGCCTTCTGTTTCATTCTGCGTCTGTCCTCTGCCACCAGTCCTCAGCAGATAAAATGTTCCAGCAATAAATCTTGTTATTTAAATACATATATTTCCTTTTCAGATAACTGCGGTTTGTAGGGAAGCTGCGCTTCTTGCTCTTCAGGAAGATATACAAGCAAAATGCATTATGGGACGGCATTTCCAACAAGCCTTAGCTATTGTGACTCCTCGAATTCCAGATTCTCTGCAGAAGTTCTATGACGGCTATCATCAACAGAGTGGGCTACATTCACTTTGAGAAACTGATTTATTTAACAATTGTACATTGTATAATGCAGTGTTTCCCAACCTTGGGCCTCCAGCTGTTTTTGGACTACAACTCCCATCATCCCTAGCTAGCAAGACCAGTGGTCAGGGATGATGTGAATTGTAGTTCAAAAACAGCTGGAGGCCTAAGGTTGGGAAACACTGGTATAATGTGACTTCATGGGCTCTTTTATAAGCTGAATAGCTGTAATCCAATAATGTATGGAGGTTCCCCTTCTCTGCTTTAGAACTAACACAAATAATTTAAAGCAGAGTTTGGGGGAACTTGAATTCAGGTGCCATATGTGGTACTCTGTGCCTTTCTTCTGTGTCCCAGAAATTTCCCTGTCCACTCCCCACAGATAGGTAGATAAAGAGACCTACCTGACCTAACCTTGCTCAGGGACACACAAGTTTGGGCAGGTTATCCAAAAGGATGCTCCATAGCCAGGCTAAGGACCCTAAACTCTTCATAGCTGGCCTCCAAAGACTGAGGGTGCTCATCAGATCTCTTTAAACCCCCTTTAATTCCCACACCTTCCTGCTGCAGAAGCAGCATGAACCTCAGTTTAGTCCCACTGCAGAGCGGTCTGGTGTTATAATAATAATATTATTATTTATTCCCTCAGCCACTCTGGGCAGCTCACAGAACATACTAAAACATCAAACATTAAAAACTTCCCAATACAGGACACGCCACACTGACTCCTCGTCTTCTGTCCATGTGGCCCAACCACAACAAGTGTTTTTTGGCAATAGTGTTGCACATGCCAGGGACGTGGAATTATCCTGGTGCTTGATGTGATCTCTGGTCCTTCCTTCTGGTTTAACCATAGAACCTGACTGCCCTTTTCTCCTGGCTCCCAGTTCCTACTCCTTTACTCTCTCAAGACCACTTCCCACAGCCCACCCTTAACAAAAGGGAAGAGGAAGTCAGATTTTTTCAGGACCCTACTTCCATGAGAGGTGTTCAAATAAGCCAACACTGTTTCTGGGTGTAACTTGTCACGAAGCCCAATGCGCTTCCTGAACACGAAACTCAGGAAAGATGTTTATGCACTCATACTTGCCAGAGCACGTGCGTGCTTAGAGAGACTTCCTAGTTTGTTGCTGCCACTCCTTAAGATGGCCCAGCAGGCTTTACACGACTCACTAATTTGTCAGGTTTGCTGGCACACTTCCCTCCTCTTCTTTTTTCGTTCTCTCCCACATGCTGGTCCTGCTCAGATGGCTATTTTGGATTTATTACTCATCCTGGGCCTTAAGTATCTACATTCTAATCAGGTCTATTTCAGGTACCAACTGTTGTACCCAAATTAGGAAAAATCTGGGCAACAGAGTGAGTCACTCAATAGAGACATTGCATTTGGCAAAGATTGCTAGGCCTTTTTCTTCCAAATTCCTGTTGTGAAACTTGATAACCTGAAATGTACCTGGCTTGAGTTGGAGCAGTGGTGGAAAGTGCAGGAGGCATCATGCCTGCCCTTAAGTAAAAAAACAATCATACCTGAGTTGCTGCTGCCAAAATTTTAATCATAATTTTATAACATTTCCATCTATGGGAATTCATATCAGAGTTGTGTGTGTGCGCGTGCTGTTCTTTACATTTTATCTTGCAGTTTACCTTCATTCATTCCATCTTAAAACTTGTATATCATTTCCCCCCCACCAAAGTGCAATAAAAGCAGAGTTCCCTGAAATTCCATTTTCTACAAAACTATTTAAGAGTTATGTGGGCCATATCAGCAACTTCCATCAAAGGAAGACTGAACAGTGCTCTGCACATCCTTAAAACCAGTTCCGGATGGTTGGAGGATTTGGGGTTTATGCAGGGGGGAAGAGAGGAGGGGGCAGTCATCCCATTGCTCCTGCAAAACGCTGCTCATGCAGCATATGATACAGCCTTTTGTCTCCTTTCCAGCACTTTCACCATATGCTGATGCTGTAATCTTACCCACAGCCTGGAAGTTAAGCCTGTTGGAAACAGTGAAATATATTTCCAACTAAACATGCATAGGATTCATAAGTCATTTCCAGGGACATCTTCCCAATGTATATACAACATTTAGTTGCAAAATTGTTCATCTAATTCCACCCCCACCACACAACAGGTAATTTATTCATCTGAAATGTTTCAGCACCACTTCCACCACATACCTTGGAAAGTTCAATATTCTCTCCAAGATTGGAATAGTGGCTACGGGGGTGGGGGTGGGGATTCCATGGATACATTTGAACATATAACCTTGGACAGCACTCAAAATACTTCCTTTAAGCAAAACAAAGATGACCCTATCGGACCAAAGATGACAGACCAGAACGGATGTAAGTGTTCTTAGGAGCTTCGTAAGGGTGAAGACAGAAATGGATGTGGTTTGAATGCCCATTTCACTGCCCTGAAAGCAAATGGAGCAATTATGTGTTCAAACCACTTCCACCATGCTGAAAACATTTCATCTGTCTTCACCCTCATCCTAAATTGCATTTCCCCCCATTAAAAGACATTGAGCTACTGTTCCAAATATGACGATGGAGCGTCTAACGCTGGATTTATTTTAAAGAAGTAAAAGGAAAAACCCAAAGGCACTGTTTCAATGTACCCTAATCTTGCTTTTGTGTAATTAATAAATACTAATTTAGAAACTGCTAAACTATTCTCCTTTTCTTTTCTTTTTTATGCCTGGAGGTAGGTTGGATTTTTCAACTTTCTAATTCCAAAGATGAGGGGTGCTAAAATTTTATAACATGACTTGGGAATTCAAAATATATTTTGGTTAAATTAGTATAATTTAGTTTTGCTTCGTAAGAAAAATGTGTGTAAAATGGCATAGAAATAATTAAAAATTATTGCCAAGTACTCACAGTTGTTTGTTTGTATGTATGTATGTATGTATGTATGTATGTATGTATTTAGCATTACCTGGCATTTTCAGAAGATAAAATTATTTGGTTTTCTGAAAGCAGCTTATATGCTTTATAATCAAAGGTAGATCATCAACCTAAATGTTGTCCAATCACAAAAATAATAGCAGTTTTGAATTCCTCACACATATTTTTAAGATCGCTTGCTGGAGAAATTTGCAAGAATTTAGTTTCACCCCCTAAAAAGACTGAAATAATCTTGATGCATTTGCCCAATTGAATTTGCCAGACTGGTTAATTGTGTTCTTACACTATCTTTCTGTGTGTTCCTTTGGTATAAAAGAACCACAATCCCAAAGTAATATTTCAAAATGCCATTTTGTTTTGATGTTTGCTTATTGTAGTTTTGAAACCACTGCCAAAACAGTGGTGCACTTTTACATATTCTCGGTATTGGAGATACTGTCACAAGCTTGTAGCATGTCATTTTTCTGGACTGAGCTTAGAGGCACAAGCCTGATAATATGTGTTGCATTTATGTCACTTAGGAGAAATATTGCTTAAACTGATTGATTTGCTTTGAGCAACACTCAAACAACTAGTTATCACCGTCTGATTCTATTCAAGGCTTTCACTATGTGCATTTTTGTGTGAAAGCTGCTTTTACTGAGAGAAAATGCACAGTAGTAACTGGTTAGACTTTTAACTACAAAGGAGTGTTTTATTTTCCTGAGAGATTAATAGTAGGTCAGAATCAGCTGGTAGTGCCAAGTGCCTCGATAACACAATTGACCACAGAAAGCTTTGTTAAGCCCCGCCCTGCCTTCTCATTTCCCAGAAAGAATTGGAAGACAACACAAGTGCTGGGGTGATTTTTATTTTTGCACCAATTTTGCAAGACATTGATTATGATGAGCATAAATCTCTAAAACAGGAGGATCCCCCCCCTTATTATCATGAATGGAAAGAAATTAGCAAGGAAGAGAGGGATAGATTAAGGAAGGGATGGAGGGTGTTTATGGGTATATTGTCATCAGGAGAAAAATCCTATATAGCCCACCTTCAGCATTCAGATCTACAAAATGCTGTGGGATCTTTTAACTTCTTTGACCACAATATTACCATTGTGAGGCTAAATCCTTGGTGCAGTAAATTATTTCCCAACTATTAAAAAAAAGAAGGAAGGTTTACCTCTAGGTAGTTACTTTTTTCAGCAAAAGGGAAGGGGCAGTTTCAGATGTCTGTTTTTCCATGGTGGTCTCACTTGAAGCTTCAGGTTACAGCTGAACTTTTTGTAAATAAATGGCATGAACAGTTAGGTTTTGATAGACATTATAGGAATATTAACTGGCAAATGAAGTACATAATCAGAATTCTTCTTTGGTTAGATAAAAGCATACAGACTTCTCTGGCTGATTTGGGCACTTTTGCTGTGCGAGGGAGACAAGTCAGATTTCTTACACCCACCTAGTTTTCCATTGCTTCCTCTCTGTGCGTCCATGTGTAATGCAAAATTAGAAGCCCAGCAATATCCATAGCTGTAGCAGCTGCAGAAGGGTCAGATGGAGGGAGAGCTTTCTGTATGAGTGTGAGAGGAACTGTACGTCTCTGTATGTTCCTTGCCTGTGTGTATAAAGAGACTGTGTTTCTTTGTGCGTGCATGCAAATGCATTGTAAACTTTTTCTAGATGCACAACTACGTGATCATATAATGTATTTTTGGGCGAACCTGCTTCTCATATTTATGAGTTCTCCTTTTCATGAGTCAAGATCTGTATATTCATTCTAGGAACTGCTTCAACAAAGAAGGGTTAATAAGGTTCTAAAATACTACCAGTGGTAGTTTCCGCCAGATGTGCATGTTCCCACATTGCCCTTGTGTTGATCAACTGACAGATGTGCTTATGGCAATGAATCCCTATTTACAGCAATTAGCAACTCATTTACCCTGCACATCATACACATGGAAGGAATGGAAAAAACCAGTCATGAGACTGCCCTCAGCTTGAACGTTCTCCCCCTTGCTTCCAAATCCTTGTAAGATTTTCTGCCTTCCAGGAGTTAACTGCAAATTCAAATTTCATTAGTGATAAGAATGCCATTCATAGAACAAGTCAATTGTTCTAGATTCCTGTATTTGCTATTTGTGAATCCCAGTCCATGAATAATATTGGTAAGTATTTGTCTTGACTAACATGAATTAGGCAATCCAGTAAAGCTTTCTCCATATATATATATTGCATTAATGAGCTTTAAACCAATCCTTTGTGACTGCCATATGGTTAATATGGTACATGGCAACTGTCTCTTTCAGATCCCATGAAAAATGCTGAGGCCTTGTTCCCTGAGGGCTATGCCTAAAAGCAAGAAATGCAATTGCCTATTCGGCGCTACGTTGATTTGGCCACATGTGTTCAAACAATAAAAAATCATCATGTCCCACTTTCTGTGGCACCAAAAGGGCAGAATCTTCAATGTATACTACATGTTTATGCACAATTAAAGCATCATACACACATGCTGAGGCTGAGGGGTTTGTCGGCGCTGTTGTTAGGACAGTTCTGATGTCACTGCTTTGCTATCAAGAATGGTGAGGGGACAAGAATTAGTAAGGGCTAGAGACTGTCGTCTGGAAAGAAGGAACTAAGCAGATTGGGACAAGCAGGATAGAAAGGGAAGTAGCATTTGCTCACCCATGTTTTTATTGTATTTGTATGAATCATGTTTATCTTACACCATCCTGGAATCCAATGGACAAAGTGCAGTTTAGAAATAATTTAAATAAACAAACCATTCTTCAAGCTTGAAGCTGTGGCAACAGGTGCTTCCAGATGCAGGTTTATTGTGGACTTCATGCGTGCAGGTGTTTTGTACTGTCATAGAATGTTGTCGTCATCAAAATGCTTTTTATTCCAGATTTCCTTTTACTGGGAAAAACCTCTAAGCAAAAAGGATCCATTATCTATCCACACATCCACTGCTGTTTTGAAAACTCATTAGCACAATTTTGGGTTTTTGGAGGGGAGGAGGCTGTCACATGTGTGGTGATGTTTCATTGGGTGGTTCCTATTGCTGCATGCCAACTTCCACTTGCTTTTTACCTGAGCGTAACCTAGCAGCGTGCCCATTTCCACATGCTGCACATTGAGCACATGTTGGGATTTCATCAACGTAGTTCAGCAGTGCTGTTCTGTGAAGATTTCAACACATGTGGGGAATTACCTTGGAGCAGGCTTCCTCAACCTTGGCCCTCCAGATGTTTTGGGCCTACAACTCCCATGATCCCTAGCTACCAGGACCAGTGGTCAGGGATTGTGGGAATTGTAGTCTCAAAACATATGGAGGGCCACGTTTGAGGAAGCCTGCCTTCGACACTAATCACAGTGCATAAATCAGAATGGTGATAACAACTGCCCAAAGATCTCATCGGAAGTGATAGCTATCAGAATTGTGGAATAGCAAATTATCAGTCTTGCACAATACCTCTATAGTAATACTTAAATTTTTAATGGAAATGAACGTAATGAGGGGCTGTTAATGTGTGCTATAGTGCTCTTCCTGTGGGGAAAAATTACTTTAAAGGTGTGTGTGTGCACAGGTGCAGAAACACCTGCACACATGCTCTGAATGGTAAAATGTAGCAGGGGGTGGAAGAGGAGTAACTGAGGAGAGGGGCTAGAAAAGAGCATGGAAATATTTCATCATGGACCGCCCACTGTTGTGGATGGGAAACAGCAGAATGCTAACTATGAAAAAGTGTGTGGAGGGCCATGTGTCAATCATGCACACAGAAAAATGTGATGTGAGTGACCAGTTTGCAAGAAAAAGCACCTGTCTGGACTTGCCCACAGAAAACAGCCTTGGTTTTCTATCCCTGATTAATAAATTTATTATATCACCATCAGACGAGGACTTGTTCCAAGAGCAGCTTCCTGTGCTATTGGCTGAGCCCTTTGTCATTGAGTCAGAAGCACATGAAGGAGAATTCTGTGGATTGTGGCACCTACAATGAACAGGCTAACCTTCTGTTGGCTGTTTGGATTAGTAAAGAGTAGCAGAAGGATTGGCAAATTTGGGGTGTGCCAAAATAGCAAACCTGATTCTCTCTACAGACAGACGCACAGCACTGAGGTACCCTTGAGATTTTGCTCAACTGACAGTGACATATTACACCACCTAAAGGATAATGGACATTCCAGTTCTAAGAGATGCAGGGCATGGTATAAGAGTCCGTAAACTGATTTGTTCCAGACAGCCTCATTAGAAAGATCCCAGGTCTTCACTAGCGAATGGACAATATAAACATACACAAAGCAATCTATTTAAATTAGTGCAAAGCTCTCCCACTTCCTTTGATAATTTACTCCACACCCAGGGAGTGGCTTCTGCTTGAGGAAAAATGGGCAAGATTTCTACCTCGGTTGTTTTTGAAGTGATGTGCTATTTATCAGTCATGATAGATTTCCTCTGGTGCCTTTATCAACTATAATTAGAGCAGCCACCTTTCATCATTCTCCCAGAGAATACAAGTACAGTCAAATCTACAGTCCTTAAACGTGTCACAAATTTCCATAGCCCTAGAAAGTGTGACCCCTGACTTTGGTAGTAGCAGCAGCAGCAGCACAATTACTGTATTTTGGAAAGTTGCTTGTCCGTCTGTCCTCTATGCACTCAATAATCTCTTGTAATATCACCACCCAATTGGGAATGACATTTCCCAGGATGGAAGAGCCAGATTTTGTCTATGTTTGGATACCATTGAATCCCATATTGAATCAAGATAGTGGACCAAAACATTCCAAACTATGCTAATACGGAGGAGCAGGTTTTGGTCTATGACCGTATACTGTTGGGCACCATTTTGAATCAAGTTGGCAGACTGAACCATTCCAAACTGAACTGATTTGGACACCTTTGAAGATATTGTCACCCAATTTGGCATGTCAGTTCTGAAGATTGAGCAGCAACTTTGGGTCTGTGTTTGGATGCCATTTTGAATGAAGATGGTTCACTGAACTGTTCCAAACTGCAAGCATTTAGACCCCTCTTAAGACTGAATCCACCATCTTGATTCAAAATTATATCTTTTGAAACTGTGTTGATATCAATCAAATTTGACAGGAAGCTAATAGGGCTGGGCTTGATTTTTATTGAAGTTGAGAGGGATTGCTAGTTGTTTATGACAGGCTCAAGACATTTTGCTATCTGGGTAGAAGAACAAGATGGTGCTTATTCCTATTATATATCTAGAAGCTGGACAGGTAATTTACTTTTACCTCAGCTATTTTTTTTTTACTGCATTTGTGAGCAGCAAATTTTATTTGACTAAATCTAATTCTGTATTACACAACTGTACAATTCCAGGGCATGAAATAAAGTTAATAAATAAAATAAGCACTGTCATGCAAAGCATTCATGAGTCAAAATTATATTTGCATAATTTAATTGGACTTACATTTATTGTTTAAATAAAAGGATAAATTTTGATCCTTTACCTTAAGGTTAGGATTAAATGTCAATAAGTCTGCATGCACATTTACTAGGGAATATAGTGCAGCTTACTTCTGAGTAAACATGCACATGATTGTTCTATAAGAGCACAATCTCTGTAAACCACTTGGGGACCGTTGTAGTTAAGGAGTAGATAAAGTGTTTAAATAAAATAAATAAATAAATTGCATGTTCTTTCTAGGTAAATTAATTTGAAAGAATGAATCACAATAATTAAGGCTGCAATCCTATACCTAGTTACCTGGATTTAAATGTGCCTCAACTCAATGGGGTACATTTCTTAATATACGCGTGTATGCTCTGTTGACCGAAAGGGTGAACAGCCCCCCCCCCCACTCGTGAGTACACGGAGGTCATTGGAATGAGAAAAAAAAACCTGTTTGGGGTGAAGTCATCTTAATAGGTACTTTAGGACTTGCGTTTGCGTTTTGTACCCATAAACCTTCCAGAGTCTGTGAATGACTAACGCCATAGGGGAAGACCGTCTGCGTCGCTTTTTTCGCGGTATGCAAAAGAAACTCAGAAGGCTGGTAAACAAACACTGGTAAACGCATGAATGAATGGGAAAGAATAAGCAAGACGTATAAACGTGGGGGGGGGGGGGGAGGAAGAGAGAGAAATCCAGCCCAGGTTTTCCCGTCCGCTTCCTGAGTGACAGATTGACATCATTGGAGGCGTGACGCGAGGCTGAGGTGGGGGCTCGGCGCTGCAAGGCTGCCGTGCAGTTTGGCTCATTCTGAAACAGCAACGCGAAAGCGCAGAGCAGTTGGCGAAGGGATAGCAGCAGGCGGCGGCAACAACGGCAGGCGTCCTTGGATTTACCTCCAGCTGCCGCGATTGGGCTTTGCAAAAGGACTCTGAACCTGTTCGTTCGGTAAGCGTGATCTGGAGGGTTCCCCCCCCCTTTTTTTTGCGCGAGGCATTTCGGAAGTAGCTCAGGTGCTGCTGGGTGCCCGTGCATATCGGCTGAGCTTAGGCGGACGACTCGCGCGCAGCCCACCGCTCGCTTAAAAAGCGCTTTCGAAAACACGTCCTCGTATCATTTCACTGCGATCTGGTGTCCGATGCAGCGACTTAAATGCGTTGTGCACTGCGAGCCTTCCGAGTAGCCTCGAGCGAAGAAGACGCGGCAATCCGCAGTCCCCCACCCCGCCCCATGCAAGGGGATCGTTTGCTCCTCGTGCAAAGATCGCGTGCATGCGTGCGTACCCTCGATTTGCGGGGTCTGTCCCCCGTCCCGCCCCGCCATGCTGGTGGTGTAGCAAGACTGTCAACCAGTCTGTATCAGCAAGCACATGGCAGCTTTTGCAGAATCCATTGCCTTCCTCCCCCTTTCCCTTACATATGGAATTCACTCTTCTCGTGCCTGCAGTGCTTTCTTTTCTTAACTCCTTGCTCAGATCGTGTGTTTTTTTAAAAAATATATTATTATTTTTTATTGTTATTCTCCCAGGCGTTCCCGTTGCACGTTCTCTTCTCTCTCCCTCTCCCCGGCTAGCCTAAGAGGAGAGGGGAGCTGCGGGCGAAGGACCATGTGGTGAAAAAGAGCTCGGAGTCGAGGAAGCAGTTGGACTCGCTCGCCTGCACGCGCGCTTTACTTGGGAGGGGAAATCGTGCGCCTCCGAAGGAGAGAGGGAGGGGGAGAAAGAAAGAGAGAGAGAGGGAAAAAAAGGGGGAAGAAAGCTCCAACTTGGAGGAAAGCAGGAGGGAACCGGCGGGGCAGCCGCAGCAGCAGCAGCAGCAAGCTCGCTTTGCAAACACTCTTCGCTCCCACCTCCTCCGCTGCTTCCAGGCGACCCTCTCCAAGCTGCGCGCCTTTGCATTGCTGCAGAGCGAGCGACAGCCGTTGCAAAAGCAGCTCGGTCTCCTTTTTTACCTGGCAGCCGGAGAGCCCCTCCAGCCTCCACCCCCCTCCCGCACCGGATCGCCTGTCGCTGCTCCTGGGAGAAAAGCCTGCTCGGCTCATGGACGACCAGCTCGAGGAGGGGCGCGTGTAGGGCACCCCCTTGAATGTGCGTGCTTCGGCTGGAGAGGTGTTTGGCGGGCCGGCGAGGCGGATTTCCTTGCGCGCGAGGGCGTCGCGGCCGCTCCGTAGCCTCGGCAGCAGGAAAGGCGGGCGCCGAAGAAGCGGGTCTCGGGGGCCACCAGCGAGGATTGCGGCGCCTGGGCGCGTGGAGACTTGCCGGAGCCCTGCTGCCCTATGGATCTAACCTAGCAGGGCAGTGCTTTCGCGCGGATCGGCCCTTGGAAGACGTAAGTTTGCGCCCGTCCTCTTCTGCCTCCACTTCGCAAAATGGATCTTGCCGCCGCCGCCGCCGCCGCCTGGTTTCGCACCGGGGGAGCCCGAGGGGTTAGCAGGTGCCCTGCTGGCTCCTCTTCCCCTCGCGGTGGGGTGGGGTGGGGGGCTGGCGGCGGCGGCCAAAGCTGTTTCCCACATGACGCACGTCCTCTTTCCCCAGGCGCTGGGGGGGGGGGCGGCGGCGCTCGGGTGGCTTTCTGCTGAACGGCAACGCGCGCAGGCGAGATTTCTGAACTTGTTGCTGCGGGCAAGGAATAAGCTCGGACTCTGCGGAAAGCCCGGAGGGGACGATGACACGGGTGGATCAAAGCAGGGGAGAGGGGGGAGGACCGACCTCGGCTGCCAGGTGCTTCTGGCGGGAGAACTAGCTAATGCACTTCCTCAAAACCTCTGGCTTAAGGTGCGAGACCCCGTGTGTGCGGGTTGTTGTTTTTTACATGCATTCCCCCACCGAGGCAGCTGGCACATCCATTCATTTCCATGGGTGTTCGTTGCAATGACATGAAACCTATTTGACATTATCTGCGGGCTTGTTGACACCGAAAGAAGTGATCAGTGTGTGGCTTGGGTGACTTGAATTATGGCTGCATTGTCTAACTCGAGTACTGTGTAGGCATGGGTTGGAATTTATGCTTGGTTTTGAATCCCACGTGATCAACACTCATTTGCACCTTCGCTTAGTGCGCAGAGGGGGTAGATTCCACCTGGGGTTGCTTGCCCATTCTCAAGTTGTTTAATGTGGATTAGGTGCCTCTTAACATCCTGTATCTGGAGGGAGCTCTGGTGCATCTTTGCCAGTGCAGGTTCATGGGAGTTTTCAGGGATCTGTGTGTGAAATAGTTATTTTTATTTTAGATATAAAACTACAAATAATAAGGATATATATAAAGGTCTGAGGTCTAGCGCACTTGCAAGGCAGAGATGGTCTCTCTTAATGTGCTAGAGGCAGGTGGAAATTCCGGCCATCCTTATTATTTGTAGTTTTTTCAGCAAGCGTTCAAAAATATTGTTTGTGGTAGCTGCAACTGGTGGTTGGAGCGTAGTGAGATGATTCCTTTCCCTATTGCTCTTGCTTCGTGGTGTGAGTGTGCGTTTCATTGAACGTAGTCGGCAAGGCAGGGATTTCCCCTTTTGAGTCTGAGTGAGATTTTAGCAGGTCAGTAGAAAGGCGTGGAGGCTGCAAGGAGGAAATGGTGGGTAAGACAAAGATAAAAAGGCTTCCCCCGTCCTTCCACTCCGCCTCCTCAGAAAGCACCAGGGGGGAGAGGGGGAAAAATCCCTGCATGCTCAAACTAGCACACACAACTTTCGTATTGGTCTTGAAAGGTAGAGGAGAAAGGAGTGTGCAGTGCAGCTTTAAGTACTGGAAAGTCCGTCCCCCTGAGGTAATGGTAACCTCAGCCATTTCCCCTCCTCCTGCAAATGGGTGGGTGGGGAGGCTGGGGGAAATAATCCCTTGTTTTCATTCATAACTTTTTCCTCTTCCTCTCTATCAGCTCTGCATTCATCGCCTCCGCTGAGATCGGGTTGCAGAGTGGGCAGTGCTGCCCTTGGTGCTTTCTCATTTTTTCTTTGAGAGTCCATTCAGGGCTGAGTTTTTACAGCATTTCTCTCTCCTCCCCCCCCCCCTTTCAAATGGGAAGTCTGCTGTTAGAAGGCTGCTGATAGAAACGCAGGGCTGATGCCTTACAAGGAAGCCTTTTATGGGTGGGGAGTTAAGAATACTAGATAGATAGATAGATAGATAGATAGATAGATAGATAGATAGATGATAGATAGATAGATAGATAGTCAGACTGCAGCCCTGTGTATACTTTACCTGGGTGTAAGCCCTATGGAACACAGTAACATTTACTCCCTTGTAGCCATTGGATTGTACTGAACTGCTGCTTGTGTTGTCTGCATCCTGCCTTTATATTTTGTTGGGATAATTAAGGCTGCAATCCTAAACTCGCTTGTTCTGAAGTAAGGCTCCAAGAACACTTTGGGATTTGCTTAGGAAGAAATACTGATAGGATACCTGGCTGGTTTTTTGTGTGTGACTTTTGTAAACAATTCTATCCCACCCTCCTCCTAAGAAGCTCTGTAGCAGTTCCCACCCTACATTTTAACATCCCAAGAACCCCAGTCTGGTTCAAAGAATGGCTCAAAGCTACTGACTCTTAAAAAAGGACAACAATAGAAAGAATTCTCTTGTGCTCTTTATAAAAGCCTATGAAAAGGAGAACTTGTATGAGGTAGATAAGGTGTGATTGAGTTGAGCAGAGCTCTTTGTCTTGCACTCTCTACACCTTGAACAGGTGATAGGTGGGGTGGGGTGAACCTGAGCCGTCCCTTGCTTCCCCCTCCCCACATGTTCTGATTAAAGAAACTTTTGCTTCCCTCTTTAAAATTACTGCATGATTTCTTTTGGGGTGTTTTTAAAATGTCTTAGAAAAGAACACAGGTGGGGAGATATTGTGGTCCTTCAGCTGTGAGGCAGTACAGTTTTCATGACATTTGCTGTTGGAAACCAAATGTTGGTTACTTCCTTACTTCCTTTTGTCTAATTACTGAATGACAGATCCACATTTATTTATAAACACCACTATTATTTTGATCAGGGGGTCAGAATAGATGGCATTTAAGGTTCTATATTGGAGGCCCACCTTAATCAACCTCCATAAAGGAATGGAAGCAGTATCTTAAAACTAAGGCATCTGGTGTGTGCAGCGCTTAAGCATGTGAGCTGCTATCTGGCTCAAATTTTCCGCACTTATGAACTCCTTCAGGAGACTCAGTCTTTGCTGCATTATGCCTAAAATGGACTGACCTCGCATGCTGGTATGATCTGTAAAACGGCTGCTAAAATACCCAGTGTGTTACATAGAACTAAATGTAACATTACATTAACCCTTTGTTTGGTTCAGGGGAGGAATGTGCGGGAAATTTTTCAAATCAAGTGATTCACTCTTTTTGAAACAATATTTTGAACAGCAAATTGTCACTTAAAAAAAAAGGCTTCCCCAGAAATTAACAGATGACCACTTCAGTAGCGTCTTGCAATAGTGGTCCCAAGATGGTTCAAACAAAAAAACACATTTATGTCTTATCTGGTCTCATATACGCCATTTTGAATCCTGTCTAACTATTCCTCCCCCCCTCTTATTTTGTGCAGCTGATAACATACTTTTCACTTACAAGTGAAGGTGCACATAATCTTCCCAAACAACTGATTAAATGCCATACTTTATTTGTCTTATCTTTTCTGCTGCAACCCTTTCCTGCCTCCACCTCCTCCTCTCACACCCTGCCTTATGGTCCAAGAATACTTGGAAGCCTATTGTGTAACAGGATGTTTACATCTGGTGTTTTGCTTTAATGAGCGTGCTAGATTGTTTTGATTTTTAAAAAATTTTTTTGGAAAGAGATATTTACTCCCAGAAAAGAAAAAAAATTCTTCACATGCTTTCCCCATTGCTAATATGCTTCAGGCGTCATGGAATAGCAGTTAAAAAGGCAGCTATGCTGAATTTGAGTTTAGAATCAGGCTTGGTATTGGAATGTGGCTTTGACAGCGAAAACGGGCAAGAACTTCTTACAGGTCCTGCAGTTTGGGGGCATGAATGTGATTCTGTAATGTGGCTTTGAAGCACATTTTATGTTGCAGTCAGTGGTTAGACATAAGGGGGAATGTACCTGAAGTAGCTTCAGCTATGTTTGATGTAGCATGAAATAACTATAAGAATAAAATGTGCATGCGCTCATAACTTCACGCTTGGAAAGAAAAGCTATGCAAACATGAAAGATTTTTGTTTCGTTCCTTAAACTGTAAGTTAATCTTCGGTGTGCTTTATTTACAATATCTACTCTCATATAACACATACGTATTTGTTTTAAACTGCTATGTGCCCTTTTACTCGAGGCCAGTGTAATTCCATCCCTGGGATATTGTTAATAGGTAGTTAGGCCAATTTGTGGCTTGCTGTAAAATGTTTTTATTTGTTTGGGTGGTGTATTTTATTTTTTGCTGCTTCTGTGTGTGTGTGTGTGTGTGTGTGTGTTTTCGTTTTAGGAGAAGCAGTCTCCCTTTTCAACTCCTGTTTTTCTCTCTGCCTCTCTCTTAGGATTTCCGATGCATGCCAGGTTCCTGGTGAATGCCAGAAGTAGAGATCACGACAGATGGAGTCCCAAGGTCAGCATGGAAGTGGCAGTTCATTAGTGGTCCTTCAGCAGCCTTCTTTGGACAGCCGGCAAAGGGTGGACTATGAGAGAGAGCTTCAGCCCCCCACGATCTTGTCTCTAGACCAGATCAAGACTATCAGGGGCAGCAACGAATACACGGAGGGCCCATCTGTGGTGAAGAAGTCTGCCCCACGGACAGCTCCCAGGCAAGAGAAGCACGAAAGGACTCATGAAAACATACCGATTAATGTGAATAATAATTACGAGCACCGGCCCAGCCACCCGGGGCACGCGCTGCACCAACACAATGCCAGGGCTCCAGTGCTCAGCAGGTCAACCAGCACCGGCAGTGCAGCCAGTTCTGGAAGTAACAGCAGCGCTTCTTCGGAGCAGGGCTTGCTCCTGAGGTCGCCCCCGTGCAGGCCAGGGCCGGGCCACAGATTGGAAAGGCCCATCTGGACGCAGCCCAAGCCATCGTCTCTGGTCGTGGAGGACCTGAAGAGTCCTTTGAAAGAGGACCTGGCCCAGCACAAGTTTATCTGTGAACAGTGCGGGAAGTGCAAGTGTGGGGAGTGCACAGCCCCCAGGGCCTTGCCCTCTTGCCTGGCCTGCAACCGGCAGTGCTTGTGCTCTGCGGAGAGCATGGTGGAATACAGCACCTGCATGTGCCTGGTCAAAGGGATCTTCTACCACTGTTCCAACGACGATGAAGGGGACTCCTACGCAGATAATCCTTGCTCTTGTTCCCAGTCGCATTGCTGGACTAGGTACTTGTGCATGGGAGCCATGGCCTTGGTTTTGCCTTGCCTGCTCTGCTATCCTCCGGCAAAAGGATGCCTGAAACTGTGCAGAGGGTGTTACGACCGGATCAATCGCCCAGGTTGCAGGTGCAAGAACTCCAACACAGTATATTGTAAGCTGGAAAGTTGCCCCTCGAGGGGTCAAGGCAAGCCCTCCTGATTTATGGGGGCGCGGGGAAAGGTTGAGTTCCTCAGACTGTCGTTCAGGTTGTGGCTGGCTTTTCTGTCTTTGCCCCCCCTTCCCCCTTATCTTTTTTTCCTTACTTACATGCACAAATGATCCTCCTCTCACACCATAGCTTCTCTCAGCAAAAGGCAAATATGGGATTCCTCCCCCCCCTTGGTCTTTGGGTAAGTGTAGCCCATGTACTTGCACCTAATCTCCCAATATGGCAAGTCGTCTTCAGGTTTGTGAGTAATCCATTCCTGAAAGAAGTAATGAGGGAATTGGGTTTTTCTGAAGCCGCCTGCTCTGCAAGCAACTTTCCAAAGATGCTGTTTTTGTTTGTCCTCTATAACAATTTTAAAATGATTTTTAGTGGCTTCCAAGTGATTATTTCAAAGTATTTGTGTGTGTGTGAAAGAACTGAATTATGAAGCTTTAAAGAAAAGAAAGCATTTTTTTTTAAATAGTTGGGTTAAAACTTAGCAAACCTAGTCCTGCTGTCTTTATGGATTGCAGCCATCCTGGCTTTTGCTCCCATCTCAACAGTTCTTTTAGAATTTCGTGATCCATATGGCAAAGCCTTATCTAGCTTGGATTTCCAACACACCCAAACACATACACACACCATCTTCACTAGAAATGCTATGAGAATATTGTGATGCTCTAGCTTAGATTCCTTGAATTGCAGGGGTTGGACTAGATAACCCTTCGGGTCCCTTCCAACTCTACAATTCTATGACTACAGCTTTCTTCATTGGTTTCTATACCTTTCAGATTTGTACAAGGTCCTAAGTTTTCACTCCCCCCCCCTTTTTCCTCTTCTTTTGATGCTAAAGTTGTTGATTTCTGCACATCTGAGTAATACTCTTCAGGTATCATACAGTTTTAAGTTGTGTAAACATTCTTGGATCTCTTAACACTTCTATTATTTCTGTGGTTTAATGACATTTAACTCTACTCTGTGCTCGATAACTTTAATCCTCTGTTTTTATTGCCTTAGCCACAAATTGTGGTGCTTTTTGTATATTTTATGTAAAAACACAAAGTTGAATTCTGACTATTTTTAAGACAAAGGTCTGTTAAAACTTTTTTATTGTAAAGAATATTTATTATGTGAATTTCTATTATTTTATGATATTTATTACAAAAGACTGTTCCAAAAATGTACTCCTGTCTGAATATAACAAAATACCAATACTTAACGAAAATAAGGATGACACGAAGAAAGTACATATGTTAAACTATAATGCAGAAAATATAATAATTAATGAAAACGTCTCTTGGGTTCTTTATTTTTTAATATAACAATAAGTTGTTAATAGCAGTATTAGTAAGTAAGAGTACTGCTGCTTTTATTTTCCATTTTTTTCATGACTGTGAAACCACTGCTAGTATTCTAGTTTTATTTAATCACTTTTTTTAAAAAAATCAGAAACGTTTTTAACTCTTGAGATATTTCACAGCATTCATATATTTTGTTTGGGGTGGAGAACATGTGGACCCCAAATGATGTTTCTGTGGACTCCTTACAAATTCTTGCATTGTCTTTAAAAGTTTGTAGTCCTCATGGCTCCAAGTGTGAAAATGGGATCGCAAAAATTGCCCTATGTCTGTGAAGGACCATCGTGATTCAGCCCCCCACCCCCCAAAAAAGTTTGACTTAACCTACAGGCCATAAGTGTACTACAAAATAAGAACAGCTTCCGAACCAATCACAATTTGGCATCTGCAGATGACTTGTATCCATCCCACTCATTGCTATTTACAAGACAGGTGGGCAACCAGTGACCCCCAGATGATGTTGGACTACAACTCCCATCATCCTTGACCATTGGCTGGGACTGATAGGAGGAGGGGAGTCCAACAGCTTATGGAGAACCACAGGTTACCCACCCCTGTTTTCAAAATGACTTACGGCGCTGAATCTTTTCTACTGTTTATTGGTATGGCAACTGGAGTCTTCTGTTTCACTTCCTCAGAAGGCATTATGGAAACTTCCATTTACCATCAGCAGTATAAGTGCTTTCTTTTTCTGAAATGCCAATCGTGCCATTTTAGCAGCAACATGTTAGTTGGTGGAATTGCGTATCAGCTGAAGAAAATGCATCTATTTTCAAGTTTGCATCTGAATAAAAAATTAAGAATCAGAATAACAAAAGTACTTTGTGTTAATAAAGTCCAGTAGTTGAAGGAGCTTCTGGGCTTCCCTAATTCTTGTGGCCCAATGGGGCTTGTTTGTTCACTGCTATTAGCTGCCAGGTGGTTCCACATAAATTTTAATACAGAATTTGCTCCGCCGGTCTGTCTCTTGGCACTGTTCTAATCTGTTGTCCACAGGTGGAGTTGGGATGTAGTATTGTATCTTTTGAGGTTTAGTGGGAACTGCAGTGCCCATACAAGCAACCTTCCTTATTTTAAGTTTCTCAAGAAAGCATATGTTGCTAAGCAGTGGTTTTCAAAATCTTGATCATTGCCATCTTCGGTCTTGTAGAAGATTCAAGTGAGTCCAGCTCTTGCGACTGAAGCAACAGTGACACATTCAGTGTGTTCTTTCTTTGTTGGTTTATTAAAAATGTTTGTGTAAAAAGGCTCACTGTACTGTTAGTTACTTGACCTTAAAAGTTGCACCTTTTGCAAGGGAAAAAGAGCAGTTTATCTAGTAAAAGTATGGATATTTTCTTAAAAGTTTTGGGTTGATGTCATCTTGTCATTTTGTACAAGCATCCTAATTTAGCAGGTGTAAGTGCAGATACAGGATTTTGTTTGTGGTTTTCTGTTTCGGAAACAGATATGACCCTGCATGTACAAGAGATTGTGGTGATGAGAAAACCCCCAACATTGAAAACCACATAAAGTCAGCCCCCACAGCACATTTGGTTTTTGTATAGGAGACCAAATCTACTCTTCCTTTTAGCACTGATCATCTATTTGGTGGGGATAGAAAGAGGAGAGATCTCTGAAAACAGCAACATAATACAATCTCCATAATGCTCATAATTTATCAAGGTACTTGGCTAATAAACAGGATCTCATTTCCGAAATCTCCAATTCCTTTTCATAAAATCATCTCTCTTTCACAAGGAAAAGAAGGAGGATGTGATATTTTTTCTTAGTATCTTTTGATATGATCCATTCTTTGCACATCTATTTTTCACTGTTGCACTCAGTGCCCCCTTGTGATTGTGCTTCTCATTTGGGAATATATTTTCACAATACTCACAGTATGTTTTGTCTGTGAAATGGAGTACAGTATTTCATACAGATTGCTTTTGTGTTGCTATTGCTCCTGTCTTCTGTATCTGTTCAAAATGTACAAGATGCCGTACTTTGGGCATATGATGAATATTGTAAAATGTCATTTGAGAATGCTATGATAGATGTGAAAAGTTGCATTTAGGATAGTACAGTGGACGCTCGGGTTGTGAACGTGATCTGTGTGGGAGGCACTTTCGCAACCCACGCATGGGTCACAATTTGGTGCTTCTGCGCCCGCGCGATTTAGCAGTTCTGAGCATGCACGAGCGCCAAAACCCGAAAGTAACACGTTGCGGTACTTCTAGGTTCGGCACGGTGCACAACCCAAAAAACACGCAAGCTGAAGTGTCTGTAACCCGAGGTATGACTGCGGTTGCGAATTGAACTTTGAGCGATGCCAATTATGTGATATACCAGTTTTTAAGAGCATTGCTTTTTTATTCATTTGCTTATAATTTGGATTGGACCTGCTTGTTTTCAGGCTTTCTTCTTTTTCTTTTTAAAGCCACAGGCTAGTCTAAAACAGAAGATTCAAATGTGAACACTGGAGCCACAATTATTTTCAGATTATGTAACTTGGTCAATGGACTGTTTGCCTTTTATTTCCTGCACAACTAATACTGTAGAGACTATTCAAAACAAGCAAACCACCAACCCAAGAAAAATTGGGTAATTTATTCCTAGCATTCAGTGATCGATCCTGGTTTGGTTTGGTTTTTTTAAAAAAGTGGCATGTTTGTTTGTAGCTGTTTTACTAGATCTATTCTTAGAGCTATTCACAACAACTGAACATGGGAAGCAGCAGGAAAAGCAACTAGAGAAGCCTAAGTAGCATGGATCTTTGCCTACAATCAGGCAGTTCTTTCAGCCTCTGCTTTTAAGGAGCACCAGAAGCTGGCACATGTTAATGCATGCTGAATGGTGGAATCAGCACATGGCTGAAGTTGCACATGACTGTTTTATCACAGGCAGGGAACTAGCACTTCTCCCAAATTGGATACTGTTGTGTGTCATACATATGGGCAAACACTGTAGTTGCTATATATAATTTTCAACCAGCTCTTCATATGCACAATATAATACTTTGAACATTGCAGTATGTTTAGTCTAAACCACACTGCTGGGGGATCAGTTACACTCCTCTTCTGTCTAATGATGAGTTCTGTATTCGTTTAGATCTTGCATGCTCCCACATATTTTCATGAGGGTAATGAAATACCCTGTTGCTTACTTGGGGAATTTATTGGGGAGTTCTGCAGGTGTTTTAGCACTGTGTGGTATAGTTAAGGTGTCTACCGAGAAGGCCAATGCCTGAGATCAAATGTAGCCAGTGTGTGATTCAACAGCATCTGGCAGTCACCCTGGCTGCCCCAGCCTTAGACTCAGTTGGAACCTTTTTCAGTACTTCCCAAGATAACGATATGAACATTTGAGGAAGGATCTCAAGCTCGTTCCTGTGGCCCATTGGGTTTATTTACAGCACTGCTGGTCAATATTAAAATGTCAGGCGGTTGAACTAATCGTATGGCTTCACCTCAAAGTCTCATTAGGAAAGAATTCAAAGGATGTTGCCACCAGGAACAAAATTGAAACTGAAGTGTTCTGACAGTGTAGGTAATGAGACACTGTGTAACTACGTCTTGGATCGAGTTTTGTTTTTGAATGACAGAGATTATGGTGCTACAAGAATGGTACTTGTAGTGCAGAAAATACTGAATTGGATGGATAAATGGTCTGATTTTGTATAAGTCAGATTCCTGTGTGTAAATTTAAATTTGAACCAGACTCCATGAGTACATTTTGTAAGAAAGAAGAGTACAAACAAGGTGTTGCGTGATTGTGGTATTCAAAGTCCTTTCCTAGTGCCAACAGCACAATATCTGGTTAGATTGTGTAGGTTCCCATGAATGGGAATGTTATGTATACAGCCTTCTATTCATTTTTCAGCTAAATTAAAAGATGGATATGAAAAAGATTCTTCTGTCATGTGAATTGGACTTAAACCTAGCCCTATTAACACAGTGGTTAGATTAAATTTTGCACTTGTTTTATGAATGTAATTGTTGATTTATGCAGTTAACTGCAACAGTATTTTTTCCCCCTTGGTGTTGGTGGTTACAGACATTCTTTGCAAGTAAAATCAGTAAATAGATTCAGGTGGGTGAGAGAAGCCAATTTTGAGAGGCTGATGCATGGCACCTGTAGGAAAGGGTGTCTGTAGCCTCCAAGCAAGTGATAACAAGGCTAGCATGAGCACCTGCTTGCTTCCTTGGGTTTTCCAGCAACCATACAGAGGTGCTGGGCTGCTGAAACCCACTTTGGCTTGAACACATGTTAACAGTAAGTATCAAAACTTGGTAACTGTTGATCACTTGCATGTTATTTAGAAAGCCCATGCAAAATATATTTTTGCCAAGAAGCTTGTTTCAACACTTTGCAATGGGTCTAAGCTAAATGAAATGCTGGTAAGGTGAATAATAACCAAGCTAGTGAGTTTTCATATTTTGACAATATTGGGCATTCTTTCATCTATGTAAATCAGTGGATTGGATCTTTTTAGTTTGAACCAAAACTGGTATTACTATAATGTTGGTTTTTTAAAAAGGTGGTTGAAAACTGGTTTTCAGGTCTATCAAAAGGCAAATAATTTAGGATTTTATTTATTTATTGTCAGTTTATGGTTTTACTAGCTGTACTAGTCTTTAAATCAGAGTTTGGGAACTTGAGGCTCTCCAAAAGTTGCTGGACCCATCGTCCCTGACTGCAGGTTCTCAGCATTGCTGCTTTAAGTGCTAGCATTTTTGTCTGTCTAAAGAAAAGACAGAGCTGGAAGAGGAGCTTGCTAGGACAGGTGCCGGATATGGGAATGAAATCTCTTTATATGGTTGACAGATTAATGTTCTGATTTGCAAAATACTTTTCCTGAAATGAACAACTGCCCTAGCCAACTTTTTAATTAACTGGCATTTGAAATAGCCACATGGAGCAGATATATTTCCTTTTTACTGTAGGCTTTTTCACACACCCAAGTTAGCATGTTGAGAATGTGGTCTGAGTGTATTGACAGAGTTTGCGACACCGTGGCATAATTGGTTTGAGGTGAGCTGCGCTCTGGGTATCTGGTGAAGCAATAACAGGAAGGCTGCAGGAGGTACTTGACTCTGCATAGATCCATCTAAATCGCTTTCTCAGAACTGATGTGTGAATTCATCCTGAGGCTCAGTGAGTGAAGATAATGCAAGGTATCAACTTATTGGCTGTGATTTATAGGTGCTGCCTTCCAGCTGTGGAGATCACTGAATGAAAGGCAACCAAGCTGTTAGGTTCTTTCCTTCTCCTTTTATAAAAAGTATTTTCTTTTGATTTCTTAATATATTTCATGCAACAATGCATTGGTTTAAATTGTGTGGCTAATTGCTGTGGGGTTTTTATATATATATAACAATGGTATTAATATGGAATTGAAATGTGTATAGAGGCCTGACAGAAATGGCTTGAAAATCCCTTTAGAGATCTCTGACAAGATGTGATGAGTTCTTACTCAAGATTGCCCAGCTAAAGTATCTGTGGTGAACATTTGAACAATTATTAACGAGCCAAAATGCTACAGTTCTGAAGATGGGGACACCAGTTATCTCCCCAAGAGAAGAGTTGAAGCTTACAGAGGCACTCCCATCAGACACTTCATTTTTGCCAGTTAATTTTCCACATCTCATCATAGTGACAGAATGATCCACATTATGTATTTCCACAAATGAGTGCTTTTCTCTTATAAATCCACTCTCTGAGAGGACACATCTTGGGATGAGATGCTGCGTTCTAAGTTAATGATAAAAATGGCTATCCATGAACAGAACATTGCTTGCTCACATGAACTAAAGGATTTATAAAGGCCAGTTCATTTGAATTCTAGAGCCACATTTCTAGAGCTTTATTTACAGTAAAATAGTAAAATATATGCATTTTACTTTAACCTTAAGAGTCCAGTAATGAAGCTATGAAGCCAACAAGAAGTATAGTTAGCAAAACACTGATATTATATATTTTATTTATATATATATATATATATATAGCCTTCTAAAACAAACACACACTAAATCAGAGGAACATTAAATGGAGACACATGAAGCTTTGCTCATTCACATGTAGAAGTAGAACCTGATGAAAGTTAAGGTGCTGGAGCGCTGCAGAAAGTAATAAAACATTCTGCATTGACACAAAGTTACCTGGGCTACACAGTTTAAAGGTAAAGGTAAAGGTACCCCTGCCCGTACGGGCCAGTCTTGACAGACTCTGGGGTTGTGCGCCCATCTCACTTAAGAGGCCAGGGGCCAGCGCTGTCCGGAGACACTTCCGGGTCACGTGGCCAGCGTGACATCGCTGCTCTGGCGAGCCAGAGCCGCACACGGAAACGCCGTTTACCTTCCCGCTGGTAAGCGGTCCCTATTTATCTACTTGCACCCGGAGGTGCTTTCGAACTGCTAGGTTGGCAGGCGCTGGGACCGAGCAGCGGGAGCGCACCCCGCCGCAGGGATTCGAACCGCCGACCTTTCGATCGGCAAGTCCTAGGCGCTGAGGCTTTAACCCACAGCACCACCTGCGTCCCTAATAAAACATTCTGCATTGACACAAAGTTACCTGGGCTACACAGTTTAGCCAGCTGCAATTAAGCATTGCTAGAAGTGCTTGCAGCTTGATCCTATTCATGCCTAACTCAAAAGTTCCATTGCGTTCAATGGGAAATGTCCCAAGTAAATCGCTTATGATTGCACTCCAAGTTAGATAATTAAGCAATGTACTGGCCCTGCAATTGCAAATACATCTTGTCATTGCAAGTTCTTGAGAGGTAAGTTCCTGATCATCCCCACAGAGCGGAGTGTTTTATGACCAATGTTTCCCTTTACGCAAATAGAAGACTGGGCTTCACCTTATGTCCTCCACTTGTAGAGAAGAGATGGGGAGCCTTAGACCCTTCCTTCTGGTGTTGCTGGAATCCTAGCCCCCATCAGGCTGCATGGCCAGTGGTCAGAGATGATGGGAGTCATAGTTCAACAACATCCAGAGGCCCACAGGCTCCCCATCCCTTTTGCAGGGAGAGAGTAAAACAGCCAGATCGTAATGTGGGAAATGGAGTTGGCCACTGTGAGAACAGGATGCTAGACTAGATGAGGCGTAGGCCTAATGTGACAGGCTCCTCTTAGGTGCTTCTGAAAGGCAGACTCTACCTAGACTGTACCTATATGTTTCATTATTGAATAATTGAACAACACACTAATTGTTGTCTGTATTACTTGTGGTGGTGTTGTTTAGTCATGTCCGACTCTTCATGACCCCATGGACCAGAGCACGCCAGGCACTCCTGTCTTCCACTGCCTCCCTTAGTTTGGTCAGACTCATGTTTGTAGCTTCGAGAACACTGTCCAAACATCTCGTCCAGTGTCGTCCCCTTCTCCTTGTGCCCTCCATCTTTCCCAACATCAGGGTCTTTTCCAGGGAGTCTTCTCTTCTCATGAGGTGGCCAAAGTATTGGAGCCTCAGCTTCACGATCTGTCCTTCCAATGAGCACTCAGGGCTGATTTTCTTCAGAATGGATAGGGTTGATCCTTCTTGCAGTCCATGGGACTCTCAAGAGTCTCCTCCAGCACCATAATTCAAAAGCATCAATTCTTCGGCGATCAGCCTTCTTTATGGTCCAGGTTTCACTTCCATACATCACTACTGGGAAAACCATAGCTTTTACTATACAGACCTTTGTTGGCAAGGTGATGTCTCTACTTTTTAAGATGCTGTCTAGGTTTGTCATTGGTATTGCTTGTACTTGGCCCTATTAGATGGCTTCCAAAGGTGGAGTTATGAGAGCCACAGCTGGTCTGGCCTTCAGAATTTCCTGCAAGATAACAAAGCTCCTCAACATTTGGCTTTTGGGGAGGGGGTTGTAAGGAGGATGAGGCATACATAATGCATCAAAGCCTTCTGTGGCATCTTAGAAGACTTCAACAATTGTTAACGACCTGTGTCTGACAACCTGGCCTTTAGTCCACAAAAGCTTATGCCATATAAATAAATGTGTTAGTCTTTAAGTTGCCACGGGACTCCTTTGTTGTTTTTGCTGCAACAGACTAGCCCTGCTGGAGGGGGGGGGGGAATACATAATACTTGTTACTTTCATGGTCAGCAACTTATGCCCGGATCCCAGTCTTTTAATTAAAAACCTTTTATTTCCACAAATTTATTCTGCGGTCGTTCTTCCAAGATCTGCCTTGGATTTCTAATGGGGGGGTGTTTTAGCAGGAATGTAGCCTTTTGTTACTATGAATAGTTCAGGGCAGATTAGCTGTGCGCCAATTTCCTGTTGCTTTTCAGAGCTGCAATCTGAGCCCTATTTGCTTCTGGCGCTTGCACAATAGAAAACAATGGGTGGCTTCTTTCAGGTTTCACTTCAGAGCTCTTAGGAACAGGGGAAGTGGCTAAAGCCCTACTTTACAGGTAATTAACAATAGATAATGCTTGCTTCCCTTCTCCCCCTCCTTTTTTTAGAGCTGATAAAAGCTTGAAAGACTCTTCTATATGCCAGTTCAAAAGCTGCAGTAAGTTCCTGCTGTCACTGTCTTTGCATTAGTAAATGTGGCTCTTGGGATCTGGCTGGAGCATAGGTTGGATAGAATTTTACACACCCCAAATGCAAAAGCGAGAGTGAAGCAGTTTGTTGGAAAAATGCAACACAACTGCAAGAGATTGATCTGCCTTGTTTGTTTGCTTTTTAAAAGTTCATCCTCTTGGAACATGCTAATTTATACTTAAACAATTGGGGCCTGCAACAAGGTGTTGCAGTATGTGTTTACTCAACAGAAGTGTTCCTATTCAGAATGTCTGCCAGTCATACACTCCTCCAAAATACTAAATTCTAATTTTCTGTTTCTCATTGGTATGCTGAATCTCCATTGGAGGAGGGGAGGTTCTCCAAGCATGTGAATATCTGTCTTTTGTTTCTCCCTGTTTGGTCTGCATTTCAGTCAGCTTTCATCACCTGCATTCACTATTAGAGAAAGTGATATGCAGTGCAACTTTGTTCATCAATCTGGTATCTTTTTTTTGTGGGTGCTCTGCTATTCCACTGCTCATTTTTAATTGTTTGCTGATCAGGTATGGGAAGAAAGTATTTACTATTATGTGTATTCATTAATCGGGGTTTTTATGTATACTTTATTTATAGTTGCTGGATGCTGTTAAACATCACATAGATAACTGGGTATTATACTGAAAACTTAATGAAAAATGTATTTCTGATCAGTGGTCAAATGGTTAGGGTGGGGGAGCCTCACTCTCTGAAATCAACCAGTTGTAGTCAACTTGTGGACCTTCATAACCCTCTGAAAAAAAAGGAGCAAAGAGGTTGTCAAAAGGTAGGGTGGCCAGAATCCTGCTCCCTCGAGCACTGACCCTGCTTTAAAGAGTTGATAGCAATCTCTAGCCCTCTGTGGCTCTACAGATATGCAGCACACCAGGCTTCCATCTATGCTACTGGAGTGTATGAGTTCCTGCACAGCTGCCTCTGTTGAAGTTGAACTGAATGGTAAAGCCACTGGTCCTGGGCATTTAAGTGGTTTATTTTCTGCATCCTGTTGTTCTTCCATGGAGCTGAAAGATATAAAATTGCATGGTTCTCCTCTCCCTGTCACAATTCTATCCACACAACTGCCCTGTGAGGTGAGCTAGGCATGGTGGCTGACCCAGGGTTACTCAATGAGTCTCTTAGATGAATAAAACTCAAAATTTATAGACAAGGGATGCGGGTGGCACTGTGGTCTAAATCACAGAGCCTAGGGCTTGCCGATCAGAAGATCGCGGTTCGAATCCCCGCAACAGGGTGAGCTCCCATTGCTTGCTCCCAACTCCTGCCAACCTAGCAGTTTGAAAGCATGTCAAAGTGCAAGTAGATAAATAGGTACTGCTCTGGCAGGAAGGTAAACGGCATTTCCATGCACTGCTCTGGTTCGCCAGAAGTGGCTTAGTCATGATGGCCACATGACCCGGAAGCTGTCTGCGGACAAACACCGGCTCCCTCGGCCAGTAAAGCGAGATGAGTGCTGCAACCCCAGAGTCGTTCACGACTGGACCTAACGGTCAGGGGTCCCTTTACCTTTATAGTGTCATAAGAACATACGAAGAATCTGCTGGAGCAGGCGAATGTCTCATCTAGTCCACCAGCCTGTTCCCACAGGGGCCAAGACAGATGCTGGTGGTAAACAAGGACGCAGGATTCAAGTACAAGAGCAGCTGTGGAGGCAGAGTATAGCCATCATGGCTAGTAGCCCTTGGTAGCCCTGTCCCCCAAGAATTTGTCCAATCCTCTTGGCCATCACTTCCTCCTGTGGGAGCGAGTTTCATGGTTTAACTACGTGCTGTGTGAAGAAGTTTGTCCGTTTGTGACATGTGCAGAACAACAAAATTTGGCCTGCATTGCAGCGTCAACAACCTCACCAACCTGAAGCTGGACACCTTTTTCCTTTTGCTATGTTTTCACCATCATGTTTTCTTTCAATATCCTCCTGTCTTTTCCGTGCAATTTTATTGCACCTTCACGAGACGAGAGCTGTGGTGTCAGCTTCACAACAAAGGTCGATGTAAATCTTAGTTTTAAACTTGAGCACGCTATTCAGTTTAAAGAGGTAGCAAAGAATGAAGTGAACACTCCTAATTGCACAATCCGAACCGCGTCTACTCAAAGTTGAATTCAATAAGAGGCTCAGTCCCAGGGTAAGTGGAGTTAGGCTTGCAGCCTTAGTAACTTTTCTCTTAAATTAGCTTGAAGGAAGGGAACCCAAATCTTTTTTTTTTTTTTTAAATAATATTTTATTGAGATTTTTAAATACCAATGCAAAATTAGTAAACAATGTAACATATTTCATAACATAGTTTCATAACTTCTTTGGACTCCCTCACATCTCCCACTCCCAATTACATCATTATAAATTTTTGCCAGCAATTTATCAACTTGTTTGCGTTCTTATGTCCCGCTCGTTTAAATATAATTAATAATTCTCCAAAAAAATTATATTTTCCTCAATCTCACTTATCATCCTAATTCCAACTATTTTAGTGGTGCTCAATTGTTTGTGATCTAGCATCCTTATTAACATTCAACCAAATTACAATACTTTTGTAGGTAAATCTTGAATTTCTTCCAATCTTCTTCAACCCTCTCCTCTCCCAGGTCTCGGATTCTGCCGGTCATCTCAGCCAGTTCCATATAGTCTATCAGTTGCATCTGCCATTCTTCCAGTGTGGGTAGATCTTGGGTTTTCCAATATTTAGCGATGAGTATCCTTGCTGCCGTTGTTGCATACAAGAAAAAAGTTCTGTCCTTCTTTATCACCCTCTGGCCGACAATACCCAGAAGAAAGGCCTCTGGTTTCTTAAGGAAGGTATACTTAAATACCTTTTTCAACTCATTATATATCATTTCCCAGAAAGCCTTCACTTTAGGGCACGTCCACCAGAGGTGAAAGAATGTTCCTTCATTTTCTTTACATTTCCAACATTTATTATCAGACAGGTGGTATATTTTGGCAAGTTTAACTGGGGTCATGTACCATCTATATATCATTTTCATTACATTTTCCTTCAAAGCGTTACAAGCAGTGAAGTTCAACCCAGTGGTCCACAACCTTTCCCAGTCATCAAACATGATATTATACCCAATATCCTGTGCCCACTTTATCATAGCCGATTTAACTGTTTCGTCTTGTGTGTTCCATTTTAACAGCAAGTTATACATTCTTGAAAGTACCTTAGTCTTAGGTTCTAACAGTTCTGTTTCCAATTTCGATTTCTCCACCTGGAACCCTAACTTTTTGTCGGAAGGGAACCCAAATCAAGGCAAAAAGCTCTGGATTATAACACTGGCCCTGGTCTGTAGATTTTGCTGTCCATCTATTCTCTTATTTTTTTTCCACGCTCACATCACCAGGTTATGAATGCCCTCCTATCATCTGTTAGGTGGAATAACTAACTTCTGTCAGATGTGATTTATTTCTTCCCTTCCTTCACCATCTCAGGGAGAAAATCATGCGTGTAAGGGTAGAGTTTTGTTCAATTAGTTTTTTTTTTAATGACGTTTTGGTTTGTTGTAAGGGTTGGGAAATGTTTGTTTTCTGAAATAGAGGAAGTTGACTTCTAGACACGATGATGATGTCTAGCATTTGTATTAATGACAGTGGGATGGAAGAGATGTGGGGTATTGTTTATTTCAAACAAAATGTGGATAGGATTTATGTGGTTTTTTAGAATCTGTTGACTGATACTGAGCATTATGTTGCTTTGGCTATTGTGTCTACTGAAGACGAACCATGTTACATGCTTTACAATCCTATCACTTATGAGAATATTTTTTATGTTAGTAGATGAACTTTTACAGCACTGTGAATTGATGTTGAAATTATGTACTATGGAAATAGTTTTTCACTCATTTCTTGTAGACAGCTATTTAGAAAGTGTTTTCGAATCTTCACTGTGTTCCTCAAAGAAACATCTTAAATTGGCACCCCATGTCAAAAGGGGTTATAACAACAGGTGGAGTTGTTCAAAGCTACATACTGAGTCCACAGCAAAAGTGGCACTGTGGTCAACCAGAACCAGGTCTTGGGATCCACTAGCATGTATCTTTATCATTGAATGACTGCAGCATCAAGTTCTGACCTGTGTATGGGCCCGCTCAGCACTTGCACATCACCTCAATCACAGTACTTTCTGATTGCATCAGCACGTGCCAGCCCCCAACTGTCATTTCTGCAGGAGTAAAAGTGACCCCCCCCCAAAAAAAAACCCAATAATGTACATGCATGTATGAATCAGCCATAACTTTGTGAACTGGACTGCACTGGTTCTTCAAAAACCATCTGCATTTCTTGGAAACAAGAGCTGTTTTCTGGTGTGGGGAAAATGGGACCGGGCTGGTGCCAAATATGCAGCTGTAAATCTCCTTTCACCCAGAAGCCTATTCCTTCTTAGGACACAACTGTGACCTTCTGCACCTGCATAACAGCAATAAATCTTCCAGTTTCAGCAGGGAAAGCAAACTTCTCCCCTGAGCCCTCTATGATGGAGAGAGAGAGAGAGAGAGAGAGAGAGAGAGAGAGTTTCCAGGTGGTGTTGTTTGGCATGTGCACCTGATTTCCCATTAGGCAATCTATGGTGCAGTGCTGGTAAGTGAAAAGCTAGTTGCCTAGATTTTATCTGGTCTATGGTGATCTTTTTACTTCATAAAACTTATCAGTAGGCAAGCAACCTAAAGTGATACTATCCAAACAAATCTAAAGAAGTCCTTACTTCTTCTTTTACTTGGGCATCCAAACCAAAGTTCCCAAAATACTCTATTTTTATATATATATATATTTATTAAATTTTCAAAGTTAATACGTAGTAACAGAAAAAGAAGAAAAAACAGAAATACAAAAATATAAACATACAAAAAGTTAAAAACAATTTAAAAACAGGAAAGAAAAAAAAGAACATGTATAAATTCCATTTACATATTTTCTTTTACCTTACTTTCTAGACCTCCTCATACCACCCTTATTTGTTCAGCAAGTCCTCACCATTAGATCTTTTACTTAGTTCAAATCCTTAATTTCTATCTCTTATGCATTACAGCTGAAAACCACTTAGCTGCCATCCAACATCCCGCTAACATCCCTTAATTTTGCAATGTTTCTGTAAATAGTCTTTGAACTTCTTCCAGTCTTCTTCCACTGACTCTTTTCCCTGGTCTCGGATTCTGCCAGTCATTTCTGCCAGTCCCATGTAGTTGATCATCTTCATCTGCCATTCTTCCAGAGTGGGTAGTTGTTGTGTCTTCCAATATTTTGCAATAAGTATTCTTGCTGCTGTCAAAGTTCCCAAAATACTCTAACCAATAAAACTTCGAATGTTGCTTTAGCATAAAAGCAGGAGATAATATTTTACATTTTTAAAATGTTACATGAAATCTATTAGAGAGAGAAAATAATATTCTCAAATTTATGAAATAGGTTTCTTCTCCAAATTACCTTAATTATTCTTTAGTAAACAAAGTATTGATGATTATCATAGCCTGAGCCTTAGGATAATGGAGAACTGTGTGCTGAATTCAGCCATAGCATTAAAGAGTAAACCAATATTTTAGCAAGTGACGTGCCCACACATAGCTACTTGATTCCAAGATTCAAACTGTGTAGACCAAACTTCCAAAGACTGTTGGTGTTGGAGCTAAACTTCAAGTCTCTTTTTAAAAAGCCTGCCTTGTAATGTTTCCCTTAGACCACTTGACTAGGGAATACATTTTCACTGAGGACTATGTTGGAAGAATTTGTGAAGCAGAGTTGTGGCCCCAATCAGGATAATTTGGGTATCCAGTGCTCTGTTGAGTTCTTCCTGACATCAGTTCATCAACCAGCTGACACAGTTCGTTAGAGTTGGAGAGGGCTTATCACATGACCAATACAGATGGACCATGATTATGATCCACCCCATAGCTTTCCATATTTTATTTATGTATTAAATTTTTAACCTGCACATTCCAAATACATTTCCAAAGATAACTGGCTAAAACAACCTTTTAGCAATTTAAAACTCCTAAAAGCAATAACCTACTTTCAAGCTAACAATTTCAGGGTTGCCAAGGACAGAACTTTCAGTTATCCAATGAATGGTGTAAACCGGAATGTTTTACTTTTCCAATGAAATCAATATTTAAGGTCTGCTGATTGTGTTGGGAAAGTTAAACACTCGCTAGACTCCTTCCTGTTGAAATCAATGCTGCTTCACTTTGACTAGATCAGAATCATGGTCCATCAGTGTCA
Organism: Podarcis cretensis; assembly: GCF_951804945.1. Classification (NCBI taxonomy): domain Eukaryota; kingdom Metazoa; phylum Chordata; class Lepidosauria; order Squamata; family Lacertidae; genus Podarcis; species Podarcis cretensis. The sequence goes on from NC_137178.1 coordinate 30,714,201, forward strand.
AGCCTGCTAGTCTATCTCCCCACGCCACCCTCAAATATGGCAATGATAAAATTGGCCACATATGAGTTGAATAAAATTCTAAATGTATGGTAGGATTTTCGGTTTCTATCAAATGCCCATCCTAATTCAGACCATTTGTTCTTCCTGAGAGTTGCATATGCTCCTTATACGTAAAACTGATGTTCCTTTCATGTTTTCCAATGAAAACTCATTTGCCAAAACAAGTGATGCTCATAGGAATATTTGACACCGTGGTTGGATTCTGGGTAGTTTTTACAGTGTTCTTTTTACAATGACTCTCAGATAGGTGGGTGTTATGCCAAAAAATAGAATATGTTAAGAAAAAAAGTAATGATCTCATCTGATATTTCTATTTTAAACAAGGTGCTTTTTGATGCTTTACTAGACATGACATCACAGTTTCCTGTTTCATAACTTAGCTCTGCTGCACTGAGCCAATTGCCTGGGTCCCACAGCTTACAAGGGCTCACATCCCTTTATAAGAAAATAGTTGCCATTTACAAGGACTGAAAGGCAAAAAGAAGTAGCAAATGAGTTAGAAGCTAGGCAATCTATAATTTTTAAACAGCACCCAGTAAAAACCTGGTCAAAAATAAGATGACAACAAAATTGTTTTTGGCTTGACTGGGGGAAAAGAAAATTGGAAAGGATGTTGTCAGAGTTTTAGGCCCCAAAGTTCTTCTGCCATGGAAACTGCGCTCTCAAGAATAAAGTTGACGTCTTCTGGTGAGATGAGTCTAGCCTCCTTCATACTTTATTCTGGCAGTATGGTTGTTCACAATTTGTGGCATTGTGGCATCCTTGTCCATGGCCTGGTGACTGCAGCATCAGATGTGTGAATATGCCATTGCCACAGGCAGAACTTTCATAGGACCTCACAACACCTCAAAAAGAATGATTTTCAGTGGAATCAACAGATAAGTAGCCATGTGTAAGGGGACTTTTTGTGAAGTGTTGCAATACAATTATAGTATACTTGAAGACAGAATACCCTTTCTGGCATTGTCCACAGGTACTGAGACCAAAACTCCTTTCTTTGATTCCCCTCTTTCAAAAGTTGGTAGGGATTAAAACATCCCCTTTTCGCATTTGGAAAGTCTTCCATGTCTCTTTGATATCCTGTGACTGGCTTATGTCCTTTGGTGCATAGGGAACTGGGTTTTATTTTATTTTTTACTGTAGCTTTTTTGTAAATGTGTTTGCTCAGAAGTAGGACTTGGTTATTATTATTATTATTATTATTATTATTATTATTATTATTAAAACTTGTATAGCGCCCTTCATCCATAGATCTTAGAGCAGTTCACAACACAAAATGACAATATAAAAACACAAAGTGCATAATAAAAATAAGAACAAAAACAACCCTTCCACCACCACACATTTAAAAGGGCATCAGATGACAATCAGATGAAGAGGACCATTTTGCCTGGCACCCAAAAGTGTATAATGAAGGTGCCAGACGACCCTCCCTGGGGAGAGCATTCCACAAATGTGGAGCCACTGCAAAAAAGGTACATTTGCATGTTGTCACTCTCTGGACGTCTTGTGGAGGAGGCACCTGAAGAAGGGCCTCAGAAGATGATGAGAGGTAGGTTCACATGGAGAGAGGCAGCCCTGGTTGGGGAACCTGTGTCCTGCCAGATATTGTTGAATAAATCCACAACCAGCCAAAATGACCAGTGGTCTGGGATGATGGTGTCTGGATTCTAACAAATCAGGAGGGTCACCAGTTCCCCTCAGGCCTCGTTTAGTGTGTGCTTAAGGTTGGAGCCCTCTCATCTTGCCATGTGATGTACCGCTTCACAACAGAAAGATATAGAAATTATCCACCTGCTGACAGCAGGTAACTCTTGTTTAGGCCCCAACCAATCTTCAAGCTTGCCATGACTTGCACTGAATCTGTTCCTATGTTGAAATGAATGCATATCAAGCTGAGCTTCTGAGTTGAACTTTCCTCTGTTGCTATCCAATGGTGACTGTCAATGTAAAGAATGGTTAAGTGACTTTCCATCTCCTTTCCAAAACTGTGCATGTAGGAGTAGGTAGGGGGAACAGTCATCCATCACGGTGTGAAGGTTTTGACTTTTTGTCTTGTGAATATTTGAGCCCTCAAGAATGAATATTTGTCTGTCTGAATTGATTAGAACTTCCAGACTGTTTAGCAAGGTAAAGTGACTATGTATGTCTCTACTGAATTTTCAGTGCTATTTGTGTGGAAATACTTGCCATTCTGCTGTTTTGTAGGCAACTAGTTAGCTAATCTTTCCTTTTGTTTTCTTGCTTTCATCTGGTGAGGCCACCTAACCAGGAAGGGTATTTTAGCGAGAAAGGCAAAGAGACCATTCCTGAATTTAAAATATAATGTGCATTCATGCTTATCCGATTCTTAACAGTCAGGAATTCCAATTTACTGACTTCTTAGAATCCAATCTTTTTAATAAGAGCTGTATAAAAAATGAGGGATGTGTCTTGCAGTCAGCATGCGATAAGATGTGTCCCTCGGACCCTGTGTTGGGAAAGTTGTCTTTTTCAATTTCTTGGTGCCTGGGAAAGCAGCTTTTAAATTACAACAAAAGTTTGAATCATTGCATGGAGTCACTGGCCCCTCTGAGGGGGCTTTCTCTGTCTTCTTAAGAACAGACCACGCTCAGAGCCAGATGGTTCCTGTCTGCTGGCTTTATTCAATGCACTTCCTCCCACAGACGGGAGCCCTTTTGCCCTCCTTCCACCCCTCCTCTTTCAAGCATCCACCATGGAGTCTTTCTGTTTTGTGGCTGGAAATAATCTTTTATTGCCCAGTTGTTCGGAAGTGACCTTTTGCCCTTGATTAGATAGCACCAGGCTCTATCACCGGGTTGCTTTTGAGCTGGCAGTTGCTTTTTGTCTTTGCTGATCCGGTGTCAGGAAGAACAATGTAAAGGTTTGCAAAATTTTAGTTCAGCTAAGGCTCCATGTGGGATGGCAAGGGGTGGAGAGAGATGCTGGAATATTGCAGAGCAGCTTTTGTGGGCCACGATAAATCATGTGTGCGAGTTAAGGAATGGTACATCGCAAAGTAAAATCACATGCTTGGAGATATACGACGACCTCCTGGTAGTTTGCCTTTTCCACCTTTCTGAAGAGTTAGGAGTTGTGATAAAAAAAAAAATCTGCAAGGAAAATGAAGAGAACATACTTAGAATCAGTTTGCATATTTACTCATAAGCAAGTCTTATTGATTTCAGTGGATCTAAATTCCAAGTAAGTGTGCTTTGGAAAGATCTGACTTAGTTGAACCCTTTTTCTCTTCTCTCCCTTTTGGGTTTGCTTGAAAAAGACAAATTCATAAAGTAAAAAGAGGGTGCAGAGGTGTCTTCATGGACTAATGGTAAAGATGGTACACAGTGGTGGCTGGTCTGCCATGGGACTGGTAGGGCCAGGCAGAAGGCAAGAACAGGAATACAAGTACTTCAAGCACATAAATACCAATGTGACTATTTCATTCTGAAATCTGCTTCTCTCCTTCTGTTCTTCTATTTCCCCAGTCCTTCCATAACAATTGATTAATTTCTCATCTTCATCCAATTTTGGATTATCTTCCATTAACCCCCTCACCAGTAATACCTGCATCCAGATCAATACAAACTGTGACATCTACAGCATGGATGGAAAATCTGTGTCCCTCCATTGCTGGACTACAAATCCCATCACCTCTAACTACTGGCCATGGTAGCTAGTACTGATGGAAGTTGTAGTCCAACGTTATCTGGAGGGTCACAGGTCTGGCCTACAGGCTTTTTACTGTCCTCTCAAGCCTTAAGTGAGAAGTATAGTTCTGCCTTCCCCAACCTAGTGCCCTCTAGATGTTTTGGACTTCAGCTTCCGTCACTGGCCATGCTGGCTAAGACTTATGGGAGTTGTAGTGCAAAACATCTGGAAGGGTACTAGGATGGGGAAGGCTCATCCTGGTCTATTGCAGTCCCTGTAGCAAAGACTTAATGTTTATAAAGTGAAAGCAGATGCCTCATTATAAAACAGATTTTAAATCAAATGATCGTGTCTAGTTTATGCCAAACAAACAAGCCCCCAAAAGGGGTGCCACTGCCTTTCAATAAATGTTCTACAAACTAGAAGCAGATTACCATCTGCTTAAATAGCATTAGCTGGCTTTAAAGAGGCAATCTGCTTACTTAAATAAAAAAATAATGACTGGTCCAGACTGAACCATTATCCTTGGTAATTTGGTGAACTCAGGAGGTGTCATTAAATAGCACCAAGTTGGGAAATTCAGCTGTCACATAAGACAAAACTCTGTAAACAAATGTATCGTTCCTTGTCAAATTAAGAAAATGAACTCCACTGCATTGCCCTGTGCCATATCTTGCCTGATGAAAAATTCTGGAAAACACAAAAGCTTGCCATGATATTGTTGCATTCTGGTTAATCCTAATACAGTATATGACCCAACTGTAGATTTTGGAAATCTCTTGCAAGTTTATATTTTGCCAAAAACACCCTTGTATGGAAACAAAGTTTTTTTTTTAAAAAAATAATATTTATTAACATTTTAAAGACTACAAAAGAAAGAAAAAGAATTAAACAATACAATACAATACAATACAAAAACAAAAACACCACACAACACCAACACCAACACCAAAACATTAAATTAACAAAACCAAACAAACACAATTTAAAACACATCTAATAAGTTCAGTATCTTAACTTTCATTTACTTGTTTCAACGACCTCCTCACACCTCCCTTTTTGTATTCCACTTTAATTAACTGTTTCCATCTTCCTCTGTTTTCTGTCCTGTAATTTATCTTAACATATTCTAACCTTATTTTTCCCTTTAATATATAATTGGCTTAACATATTTTAACCTTATTTTCCCTTTAATACTCTAATAATCTATTTGTACGTAATTCCTTGTAACTTTTCTACTAAAGCCATATAACTCCTTTCCAACATTTTTCTAACACTCATTAATTTTACAATATTTTTATAAATAGTCTTTAAACTTTTTCCAATCTTCTTCCACCGACTCTTCTCCCTGGTCCCGGATTCTGCCAGTCATATCCGCCAATTCCCTATAGTCCATGAACCTGGTGATCTTCTGTCCGATGCTCTTAACTCTTTTCCAAGTCCCTTCTGCGAGTCTTCTTCATATTTATACATGAGCTTTACTTTGTCTTCCACTGATCTTATTTTCATTTTCCTTCCTTTGAGGCTAAAGAGTAGATCTCGGGGAAACTCCCACCTAAAGATGATTTTATTCCTTCTCGACAGGGCAACCAAATCTCTGTAGTTAAATCTAAGGTCCAAAAGGTATTTCAGGACGTCTTTCAAAATTTCCACTCTTGACTGTTGTTCTTCTAAGTTCTTCTGGTAGTTCCAACAGTCTCTTATTTTGTTCTTCTCTTTTTTCCCCCCTCTTCCAAGTCTGAAGGCCCTCACAGTTTTAATCTCTTCTTGACCCAAGTCGCGGTCCCAAAAATCATCAAATTCCTGTGTGAGGAAATCTATCAAACTTTCCTTCTCCAGTTCAGGTGGGGCTCTGATCCTCGAAATCTGATTTTCTTTAAATTCAATCATAGCAGGCATCAACTTATGGTCATCAAATTGCATCTGTAAGGCTGGGACTCTCTCTCTCTCCAATTGTGTTACTTTAGGTTCAACGGCAATAACTTTCTCCCTAGCCTTCTCTGCAGTTTGCCATGTCAAAGTAGATTCCTGTGTCAGTTTCTGAATAGTTTCTGTATTGGTGTTCACTTTTTGTCCCAAATTGTCGATTTTGGTAATTACCACATCCACCTTTTAGTGAAGCTGTTCCAATGAGTCACTTATCTTACATAATACATCCACTAAGGCCTCTTCTGTCAACATTCTTAACCGATTCAAGGTCCCCAGAATCTCACAGGTTTTTATCTTGCAGCTGGAAATTCCCCCAGCTCAACTCTTGTGACAATTTCAAAGGCTTCCTCTAGAGGGAAACAGTTCCTCTAGAGGGAAACAATTTCTAATTCAATTAAACTCAATTCAAACAATAAAGTTAGTTTCAATTTTCTGTTACTTTTACTCCTTTTTAAACACAGACGGAGACAGTGGAAACAATGTATTACTCTTATTTAACTAACTGTCAGTGAACGTTCTAATCATGGTCAATGAGCCTTCTAAAACATGTCAGTCCTGTTGGCAGCCCGTTTCCAGGATCGGAGCGGTGGTATATTAACTCTGTTCGCTCTCTCCTGCAGGTATACTCAGTCCAAAACTTTCCCCCCCTCTTCTCCTGCCACCAAGGGGGGTTTAGTATTTTTTTACTGATGGAAATTTAGTCCTTTACAATAGGCTTTCCGAGACTTCAGCTTGCATCCTCATTGCTTCAATCTATTTACAAAAGGGGAAGGTGGACTTCCTGTTTTAGACCTCCCCGTTTCGGCACCAAATTAAGACATTTAAAAATCCAATTCTCCGCTCTACTCACGGGTAGTTGCTTTAAGATCAAATTGTTCACAGGAAAAAGTCAGCGCTCTCCGGCAACAGCTATGCGGCTTCGCTCCGTGGAAGAAGCAGTCAATTCGAAGCACCGCGCCGCTCACCCCACGTCGCTCCGTATCCCCGAAACCGGGTCTCCCCGCGAGTAGGGGAGGCGCAAAAGGTGCCAGCCGAATCCCACGTTCACAGGCTTCACCCGCCTGTGATTTCTAGTGGGTCTCCGCCTTCGCCGTGGTGGCCAGACCCGGATTCCCACGAAGCAAATTCCTCCCGATCAGACGAATTCCGCCATTACCGGAGGCGCTAACCCGGAAGTCTGCCCTTGTATGGAAACAAAGTAAGCAGAGTGGCTGAGATACATAGTACTCTAAGCAGCAAACTTTTACTGCAATGCTTGCTCTTTTCCTTATTTTGAAATATAGGGAAGGTCCCAGTGAAATAAGTAATTGTGTACATAAGGGATAAGCTCCCGCCCTTTTGCATCCCTCAGCTCTTTTCACCCTTTCATATTTGTAGGCTTTGTAAAAACTATGTTACATTTCCCCCCTCTGTTTCAGCAGTGAGGGCAAATTAAGAGGAAACCGATTTAGCCAGAAGTGCAGTAGCTTAGCAATATGCTGATGGTAGCTATATATTGGTGCAGTTAGACATGGTTTATTGCTCTTGTTAAGACCCATCAGGGTGGAAAAAGCTTTTTGTCCCGGTACATAATTTGCCATTTTAATTTAAGAATCATTACCTTTCAAGTGTTTTGTGAATTCAAATGGTACACATTTCTTTCCAAGGCTGACTTTTCTCAGAGGGAGTTGCCCTGCTAAAATTTTCCTGTGCTAATGTTTTCATTCATGTTGAGAAAGGCCTCCTTCCATCCTAAAAAAAAAAGTCCTCAAATTAACACTGGACAACAGGCGTCTCCCCCCCCCCCCCCATATCTCTCTTGATGTAGCCAGAGCAAAGAAGCCAATGCCGTTTAAGTCAATGCTATTTCATCTTTCCATACCTGAGATCTTCTCCCAACCTATATCATGTGACCTACTTTTAACTGGCATTTGAATTGAAAAACAGTAATCTTCAATGATAGCTTTTAAAATAATTTCTAACATACTCCAAACTGACATAATTTTAACAGTAGTCCTAACTTATTTTTTTAAAGTCTTTGTTTAATAGAACACCATCCCTGTCGTGGCTTAATTTGTACCAGGGCAAAGTGGCAAAAAGGCCTTCCTTTCACACTAATACTAATTCATTCAGGCACACATCCATCTGTGATGAGAGTGAGGCCTTTATCTGAAAGACTGAAACTCATTGATTCACCCTTCTAAGAATATGGCACTCTCTTCAGGGAGCTTCAGGTTCAGCCATGAACTTTTCTGGGTGGATGAGATTCGGAAACGTAGTTTATCTAAACATGTTCAGTGTATCTACCATTTTTCTCATGCCCAATTCCATATTTGCTACTGATCTTCCTTGGGTAGATAGTGGGAGGAGCTGGGATTCAACCCACAGCATTTCTCAAAGGAAATGCTTCATCTCAATTTGGGGTGGGTGTCCTCTCCTAAACTCAAGAACATGGTAAACCCAATATACTTCATCCCAAGGAGACACGGTTGATATGATGGCAGCATAGCTTGGGTTCTAGACAGCAAATGGGGTATAAAGGTTGAACGTTTATAAAGGATGGATTAGTAACAGTTTCACCCCATTCCCCCAAAGAGGAGTTGAGGCCTTCAGTTTACCAAGCCCTCATTCATGTACATGCTATGGCAAGTTACCTCAAACTTACATTAGGTGTCAGTAATTGTGCTCTCGCTCAAACACGACTCCAATACAACCTCATAATTAATCTAAAAGAATAGATTCCAGTGACATTTTGTTGGGAGTGGCCTGCTTCTAGCTTAGTTTGGCACTATCCAGTCACTGGATAGAGAAGAAGCTCAACTGCCTCGCCTTCAGAATGCCACAGTTGCTCTCCTCAGAAACATTGCCCATTAGGAAACAGTGTTGGTAGCAATGATGGCTCTGCTCTGTCTCCACCTTTAGAAGCCATATGTCTCTGAGTAACAGTCACTGGGAATCACAAGCAGAGAGGGTGCTATTATACTCAGATCCTGCTTGTGGGCCTTCCATACGCACCTGGCTGGCCACTGTGAGAACAGGATGCTGGACTTGATTGGCCTTATCCAATAAGGCTCATGTTCTTATTGGAGATGAAGATAGCAAGAATTGCCTAGGACTTGCCGATCAGAAGGTCTGTGGTTCGAATCCCCACAACAGAGTGAGCTCCTGTTGCTCGGTCCCTGCTCCTCAGTGGCGTAGCGTGGGTTGTCAGCACCCGGGGCAAGGCAAGTAATTTGCGCCCCCTAACCTGTGGATTTTAGTAGGGGCAGAGAGCTGCTAGTGCGAGCGCACCCCCCCAGATGTTGCGCCCGGTGCGGCCGGCCCCCCCCTGCACCCCCCACACTACGCCACTGCTGCTCCTGCCAACCTAGCACTTCAAAAGCATGTCAAAGTGCAAGCAGATAAATAGGTACCGCTCTGGTGGGAAGGTAAACGGCGTTTCCGTGCGCTGCTCTGGTTCGCCAGAAGCGGCTTAGTCATGCTGGCCACATGACCTGGAAGCTGTATGCCGGCTCCCTCGGCCAATAAAGCAAGATGAGCACCGCAACCCCAGAGTCGGCCACGACTGGACCTAACAGTCAGGGGTCCCTTTACCTTTACCTACTTTCAACACAATAGTAAAGAGGATAGTGCCTCTGAGCATGTTTTGAGTGCTTTCCCTTACCACCGAGTAACTGCTGCAATGTTTGAGATCTTAAAGCAAGTACATGACCTCCAACAGGGCTCAAACTAAGGCAAACGGATTCCCCCTCTCCCCATAATTTAAACCTTAATACAAATCAAAATCAAAATACACAAGCCCTGCTCCTTTGCACAGCTCCACAAGGTCCTAATATTGCTAGGACTCTCTTCTAGGCAGGGTCTGTGATGCCCTTATCCTTTAGCAGCCTGACATTTTTCTGGGAAGTCAACACCTTCACAAGATTAACATACATTAGCCATCACGTTTCAGTATTTCCTTTTTTCTGTATGCATAGCTACTAGATGTGTGTGGAAAAAAAAACGTCATGCGTATCAAAAGGCCTATTTGCATGAGAATTTCCAGTGGAAATGTCCTGTGACCTTTTTCTTGTCTGGGGTGGCTAATCCTATTTGAAATTCCTGCCATGCTCCTACAGAAGGTCAGCTCGGTTGTGAATCAAACTGCACCTGCTGCCACTGCAGTGCCTCATCTTCCTGCACAGGAGATTCAAGAAAAACACCAATGTCCGAGTGCCCAAGAATAATAATAATAATCATTGAGCGCACTTGATTTTTAAAATTTTTTATTAAAAAGCCTTTAGGAAACAGTGGTGTGTTTATGAGAAAGCTGAGTTAAAGAGCAGGGCTTCCCTCATCTTGCATGTTTATAATTAACTGCGGGTGCAATCTGACTGGAATGTATGGGAGCTGCTTGAGAGCAGGGCAGCATGTTTTGTTTTATTGTGGGGATTACGCAGCCTTTAAGAAAACACCTCCCCCTGTCCCGCTTCCATAGCAGGGTGTCAGCTTGGCCCTGTGGGAAATCCCTCTCTAGGGGATTGCATGTAGCACACTGGCAAAGTGTAGGCATCCTTTCAGTGAAATCTGAGGAGTTACACTAGACAATGCTGAGCCAGAACAAATGCTCTCACCTGGGACACAGGCTAAACACTCCTTCCTGCCTCTCACCCAAGAAGGGCAGTTTTCCATGGCGGGGTGGACTCTCACTCGAAGCACATGAAACCACTTTTCACTTGGACCACATTCAGTCTCTCACCCTGGAAATGGCCTAAAGGAAAACACAACAGGCCCCCCCCAAAGGACACCACGCCACACACAAAACCATTTCCAGTAAAAGGCATTTTAATAATCTTAATCCTACCCCTTATACCTCACCCCCACTTTCCCCATCAGGCTGTCCTTATACTCTTCTTTCCTCAGCACCAGTGGAAGGTGCACTGGCTCAGGGAGTATCCTGAGGCAAACTCGGCCCTCCAGATGTTTTGGGACTACAACTCCCATCATCCCTGACCACTGATCCTGTTAGCTAGGGATGGTGGGAGTTGTAGTCCCAAAACATCTGGAGGGCCGAGCTTGCCTATGCCTGGCCTACAGCCTCAGTGGAACCTAATCCTGAGGTAAATGCTTCCCAGAAACATGAGCTTTGAGATGGTAGCTTCTTCAAGAGGGCAGGGGGTTGAGTGCTAGCCAGTACCTCTCCCCACTCTTCCTCTCCCAGCCAGTTGCCTCTGTCCAACCTCCTGGTGCTGCCATTGGGGGTTGCCCAGTTGGTAGTGACTGACCCGTAACAGGGCCTTATCAATGGTGGTTCCCCATTTGTGGAATGCCCTCCCATCATTCTGCTTCATTCTTAATATTTAGGGAAATTTTTAAAAAACTTTCCTGTTTACCCAGGGATTTGATGGCCAAAAGGTCTGTCCTTGGTAACTGTGAAATCTTTAGTTTTGAGAATAAGTGATTCCTTTTAGGAGGTTGTTTTTAATTGGTTTTAGAAGTTTAAATTACATTGTTTTAGTATTGACATATTTTCCACCATGGGCTCCTTGGGAAGAAATGTGGGCTGCATAATTTCTTTTTAACTACATCTCATCACAGTGGGAAAGTGACCATGGGTACTTTCTCAGCTTGCAGTCCAGGTCCAGGTATGGAAGGCCCCCTTCTTTTAAAAAATATTTAAACTGGAGTTACACTAAACCAGCCTACAAATAAAACAGGAACAGGGAAACATTGCCCCCCCCCCCGAAGTTGCTGAACTATAATTCCCATCAGCTACATGGCTAATGGTCAGGGATGATGGGAGTTGCAGTTCAATAACATCTGGAGAAGGTTTCCCACACCTGAAAAAGAGGTTGCCTTCAGAAAGAGGACGGCCCTCTGCCAGCCCTTCAAACAGAGCAGTACCCTTTGTAAAACAGGATGCACATGCCCCCTAAACATGGGGAAGGACTATACCAGTAGCTCTGACCCCCTTCTTCATCTAGCCCAAAGATACACTGAGTTTCAGGTGGCAGTGGTGGGGCCCTTTCCAACACTTCTGCTTGTATATGATTGACAGAAACAAAAGCAAAACACCATGGTGATAGTTGTTAATTATTTCTAGGATGCCTGCATTAACTAGGCCCTGTTCATAAATAAATATAAGATGTCCCTGTAGTCTAAAAGACAAGACACACAAGGCAAGAATATCAGGGAGATCAGTTTCATCATGCCAGAACAAAAGGCACAGTTGCTAATTGGCACATATCTTTATCTATATCATCTATATACAGTGGTACCTCTGGTTACATACACTTCAGGTTACATACGCTTCAGGTTACAGACTCCGCTAACCCAGAAATAGTACCTCGGGTTAAGAACTTTGCTTCAGGATGAGAACAGAAATTGTGCTCCGGTGGCGCAGCGACAGTGGGAGGCCCCATTAGCTAAAGTGGTGCTTCAGGTTAAGAACAGTTTCAGGTTTAGAACGGACCTCCAGAACGAATTAAGTACTCAACCCGAGGTACCACTGTATATATCTCCAGTTGAAGCATGGCTGATATTCCCATGCTGGGATTCTTGTTACGATGGAGTTGGTAGAATTCCCTTCAGAATTCCCTTATATTTGATATAAGATAAGTTGGTTTGCTTGGCAAATATGATCTTTCCCCCTAATTCCCCCCAACATATTACTGGATTTCATATTATATTCATTTCAAACAAATCCCCCAAACAGATAACCTTATTGTATTTCCACCAAAAGAGTACACTTTCTATAAAAATCACACTGGGTTCCTCAGCTGACTTTTCTTCCCCTTCTTGATAGTGGGGCCAGCAGAGAGAATGTGTCTGAGTCCTAGAATTTATCTGCATTGCCAAGCTGTGTTGTAAAAGCAAAGGCTGGCTTCCTTTTATTGGAAGCATTTGATGAGCTTCGATGGCAATTCAAGGGGAAGTTAAAGGGGAAAGTGCCATTGGTGATTGCAGCAATATGCTAATAGTGGTGTGTTAAGGTATAAGAGGCCATACCATAAAACATCCGGAGGCAGAGCTGTTTTTCCTCCTGCATTGCTCCAGCTAGAAGCCTCGTTTCCTGCTTTTGCTTATGCTAAAGAGATTTACAGCCTGACCTATCTAAAGGGTTTTGGGTCAGGTAAAAGCTATTGTACAGTAACATTTATGGGTAAATTCCACTTCTGGAAGAAGCTTAGGGCCTCATTGGATGCTCAAACAAAGAGGGAAGAGTTGAAATGCAAGTGACCCTTGCTTCTGGGTTTCACAGGAAGTGAAAGATGGACATCTCAGGGAGATGTGGTTTTATCCCCCTGTGATGAAAGAACACATGCCCCCCCCCCCACCAGGGGACTTGTTGCATCTCCTTCCTTCAAATGAGACCCTGGCATTTCCTTCAAATGCCTGGGGGTTCAGTTTTGGATGTGGGGAGGGCAGTAGTTTAAAAGTGTTGTGAAGTAATTTACATGGGAAAGTGTGATTTTTTCTTTCTTTCTCATCTTCCCTTTGTTTAAAATGTTTCATGAAGCTTCCAGTCTTTATTCTGATACCTGTGATCTGTTCCTTATTGTGAGCATGCTGGAATTTCTCTCTTTTCGGAAGGGTAACTGTTTTGAGAGGAGTAGTCCTGAGAGTCTCTTAGAAGAAAACGACAACAAAGGGTTGTATCCAACATGTTATACTTACAACTACGGTAACTTAGGTCTATTACTTTAAATTGTTTTACTTTGAGTTGAATGTATGTTGGCACCTTAAAGACTAACAGATTTATTCTGGATTAGTTTTTGTCCCCCCCACCCCCGGTCATCAAATGCATGATAAGCAAAAGTATACCATTGTGCTGCAAAGTTGTATGATGTCCACCTTAAATAGCTGTGAAACCTCAACAACCTCCAAGTTCAAATTCTAAAGCCATTTGACATCTTTCCTTGAGGAATACAGTTGTACCTTGGATCCCGAACGCCTTGGTACTTGGACATTCTGGCTCCCAAACACCGCAAACCCTGAAACTATTGTTCCTGTTTGCGAACGTTCTTTGGAACCCAAATGTCTGACAGGGCTTCTGTGGTTTCTGATTGTCTGCAGGAGCTTCCTGCAGCCAATCAGAAGCCGCGCTTTGATTTCCAAATGTTTTGGGAGTCGAACAGACTTCCGAAATGGATTCTGTTCAACTTCCAAGGTATGACTTTACAAAGATTGGTACTCCATGAAGCGTGGGGCTCTTTGAGCATTGAATTGCCACCCAACTGAGCCTGCACTGAAAGTCAGAGCAACAACTCATTACACTCAGACTTTGGAGCAGTGCTGCTGTGTATGACTGCAAACCTTTGGAGAAGATAACAATTATTATATAACATCTATTTATATCACAAGACCAAGCAATTCTTCTGGGTTTATGTCCTGTTGGATAGGATTCAGTTTTGTACTTTTTTTTTTTTACCACCTCTGTTCTATGAGCCCCATGCTTTTTACCCAGACAGATAACAAATCTTTCCCTCCCTCTCTCCCTTTATTAAAAGCACACACATACAAACAATATTTTTAAAAAACCTTTATTTACAATAGCTAAAAACAAACATAGTTGTCCTATAGCAGGAGTGGGGCAAAAATTCTGCTGCCATTTATTGCCAGAAAACAAACCAAGTATTTTGTAGCCTCCCTGAGAGCAGTAGAAAAACCTAAGTATGCAAAAGCTACTAAGATCAAGCTTTAGGAGGGGAAGAGGTAGAAACAGAATGATGTATGAGGTCTTTGATGCTATGGAGTGCAGTCACATGTCTAAGCACAAAGAATAAAATGAACCCATCATGACAGGATGAGAAACCAACTTTTGAATACAGTGGTACCTCGGGTTACATATGCTTCAGGTTACATATGCTTCAGGTTTCACACTCCGCTAACCCAGAAATAGTGCTTCAGGTTAAGAACTTTGCTTCAGGATGAGAACAGAAATTGTGCTTTGGAGGCGCGGCGGCAGCAGGAGGCCCCATTAGCTAAAGTGGTGCTTCAGGTTAAGAGCACATCAGGTTAAGAACGGACCTCCAGAACGAATTAAGTACTTAACCCGAGGTACCACTGTAACTGTTTTAAGTCAAAGTGTGTGCCTTCTGGACTGAATTGTCTTGAATTTAGCACCTTCTTGATTCAAGACTTTCTTAAGATACAATGATTGGGCATCCACAACTGAACCACATCCCACTTCTTCTTTTTTATAATTTTTAATTAAGTTTTTGAAAAGTTTTTATACATATAAAACATAGTGATTTCAAACATTAAAATACAGAGTTCTTTCAAACTCTTAAACCTCCTCCCATCCCTCCATGGGTTCCATCTTTAAGATTAAATTTACTGCATCTTTTACCCTTATCTAGCTATTATATAACCATAATTATGATTAAATCAATTCCACATTACAAGTGTCTTTACATCCCTGCCAAAGATTTTAACTGTTTACAGTGGTCTTTTAAGTAATGTATGTATTACATAATGTATGTATTAAGTAATACGCATGTATTCCAGTCTTTAGAAAATACTTGATCTTCCTGGTTACGGAACTTCCTTGTCAGTTTCGCCATTTCCGCATATTCCATCAGTTTCATCTGCCATTCTTCTTTTGTTGGTATTTCTCCTTCCTTCCATCTCTGGGCTAGTAGCACTCTCACTGCCATTGTTGCATACATAAAAAGTTTTTGATCTTCACTTGGGAACTCTTCACCTATAATGCCTAGTTAAAAGGCTTCTGATTTTTAAACAAATGTATTCTTAAACATTTTCTTTAACTCATTATATATCATTTCCCAGAAAGCCTTTACCAATTTACATGTCCACCACATATGGTAAAAAGTACCCTCTTTCTCTTTACATTTCCAACATGGTTTAGAACTTGTTTAGTACATTTTTGCAGTTTTACTCGGTGTTAGATACCAGCAATGCATCATTTTCTTATAATTTTCTTTCAACGAACAGCATTCAGTAAATTTTATTTCCTCTTTCCATAACTTTTCCCAGGATGAAAGTTGGATATTATATCCAAAGTCCTTAGGCCAGTGTATCACCACTGCCTTAAAAAAGAAATCAACACATCCATACTTCTGGGCATTTGGCTGCATGCATATGCTGAATCCCTCTACAATGTCCCTGTGAATGGCAACGAGATTTTTTTACAGTGTCTTTGGGAAGTAGATTTCACCATATTGCAAGAGCCACAGAGAAATTTGATGGTAAATGGAAGGGCACCAGAAACAACTGATTATTTTGTGTGTCTGAATGTCTTCTTTTTCCAATGCACAATTTTAAACAATGTATACACCCCTTGATTGCTTTTTTTAAAAGACCCACCCATGAAGCAGTTTGCAAAAAGATACTTAGCAGTTCAAAAACATGTCAAAGTGCAAGTAGATAAATACCGTAGGTACCACTCTGGCGGGAAGGTAAACGGCGTTTCCTTGTGCTGCTCTGGTTTCGCCAGAAACGGTTTAGTCATGCTGGCCACATGATCCGGAAAAACTGTCTGCGGACAAACATCCGTTCCCTCGGCCAGTAAAGCGAGGTGAGCGCGCAATCCCAGAGTTGTGCGTGACTGGACTTAACTGTCACGGGTCCTTTAACTTTTTTACCCTGTCAGTAAATCTAGGCACTTTGCGAGAGCAGTAAGCAATTGCAAATAGAGCCTTCTGTAACCCGCTTTGGTATATTTTTTATTATATAGCAGTATATCAATAAACAGCAACAAAAAAATAACGGCAGATGAGGAGGATTTGCGGTGAAATCCCGCTGAATGCGATAACCCTGCAAACCCTTTCAGCTGTTGAGTCTAGGCCACTGGGCTTAGCCTAGTGAGTCATTAGAGCAGCTTGTAAATCGCTTGCTGTTGGCTGGGGTGGGGGGGTTGAAAAGTTAAGGACACTGGAGGTGCTGTGGAGTACATGGCCTCATTAGCATTTCAATGAGACCTGCTTGTTGACTCTGTGCCCAGCGCTTGGGCAGCTCCCATCAGAATCCGTCTTTGTTGGTTTTAGCTCCGGTCAAGTCCACTTGCTGCAAGAGGGGAGTTAGGCACATTTAGTTTGTTTAGTCAGGCAGAACACTCAACAGGAAGGAAGGCAGGGACGAAGGAGGAAGGGGATTCTCGGGCCTTGCCATTGTCTGGGCAACAGGGCTTAAGCAGCCGCCAATGATTTTTTTAGTCTATAAGGTGCACTTCAATCCCTCACAAATCCTCTCAGTGTGGAGCATGAGGGAGCACAGACATGGACAGATGGTGCAAAAAAACCCTTTGTTTTTGTCTTAAATGAGGAAGAGGGGGGGGGTATTTTGTCTTCTTTCAACCATTTAAGGTAGCCTTCTCCTTGAATTCTTTCCTTACCCATGTCTTTGTCTGAGAGATGGGAAGACAATTCATTGGCCAACTTGATAAGCGAGAAGTTTTATTTCTGGACTGGACCACATTCTGTCCCCGCTCCTCACCCCCTACCCACCGGGCATAAATCTGCAGTGTGCTTTTTAACCTGGGAAACCTGCACACACAACAAGTTGGTGGAGCTTTGCCTGGCATTAAGTTGCAGTTTTCAGAATAGTGCTACTTGCTAAATTTCTGCCTGTGACCACAGGAGGCCCCCAGGAAGGAAATGGGCACTTAGGACCCCCCCCCCCCAATTATTGGGCAAAGACTAAGAAGGAAATGGTCCTCTCCACCCACTTTCTATGCGTGTTTTGAGCCTGAGTATGTTTTATTGGTGTGCAATAAACACTTTTGTTTCTGTCACCGACTAAGGATGTTGCATGCTTAACATAAGGTGGAGGGGAAGGGATATCTTCCCAATGCTTTCTGCTGACTCTTTTTGAGGGCTGATTCAGAAATGGTGTAGATTCAGCTTACAAGGGACTCTTATTCAAGTATACTTTATCAAAGTCATTGTGGGCTCTTTTTTTAAAAAAAAGAGTATTTGTGCATTTGTATATGTGTGTGTGTGAAAATAGACAGGGCCGCTGGTTCTTGAAGCCTGATGAGAATTTCCTAGAAGTGGCTATTTCGGCTGCTTTAACAAGTCCTGGAAATGAGAAATTTGTCATTCCCTAGAGAAAGCATTGTAAGTTATTTAAGAAAGAAAGGAAAAAAATCCCTTCGGATGTCGAGCCATTGGAACACATCCTGTGCTTTCACTCTGAAATGGGGTTAGTCAGCTGTCAGCAAGTGACCCATTTTCCCAGCTGTTGTTGAATGCATTTAACCATGACTATGCTTAGACTCGATGTCACTCAAAAGAATTGTTAGCAATGCAGAGAGAAAATAGAGCCCAAGCCTAGTCTAGTCAAACATTAACTTTCCACCAATACTCAAAAGAGAGGTGGTGATTAAAAGAGAATACTATTTAAAAGGCAAAACAATCTGAAGAATAGTGTATTTTTTTTTAATAAAAAAAGTATTTGAAAACAAATTCCATAAATATTGGACAGTAGCAGAGTGATAAAACTTTGAATAATGAATAAATACAATATATATGTAGTATGTATAGATACTCATTTTTTATAACAAGGAAACCACTTAAATAAAGTTAACTAAAAAGCCTGCTGTTATCCTGGTGGTTTTTTTTTTTACCACAGAGAAATACCCTATGCATTTATCAGTATCCAGATTGTATCTAGTTTTTATGAATTTAGTAAATGAGAGCCAGTTATTCCTGAAATTCTCCATCCCTTAGCCACACAAATTTCATAAGTTTGGCCATTTCTTTAAAAAATCCAAAACTTTACCAACCACTCTTTCAATGTTGAGGGAGCACAATCCCACCTTTTTGTGCTATCAGCATCCATGTTGCTGTTTACAAGTTCCCCGTTAGCTCTTTGCTATTAGGGTTCATTTGATTCCTAGAAGTATCCTGTGGAGAATGGTCCACTGGGGCAAATGGGGCACTGCCCCACCAAACTCACTCCACCACGGGCCTACCTTCTTACTTTCAGTCCAAGGGAGGGGTGGCATTTCTCACTGCCACTGTGGAACTTGACAGAGATGAGGATGGGGGCAAAAGTAGAATTAGTCAGTTCTGCCTCCTGCGTCACCTACTGTTGGCCTCCATGCCTGCCACTCCACCACTCCCAATGGGCACCAGCCACCACTGTAAGTATCCCAGTAGAGTTGTCATAGGATCAAATTGTACATTTTGAGATCATTAGAGGTGGTCCGAATATCTGTTTTTATATAAAAGTACTTTATTATTGGACGGTGCCACCAAGGATGGTCAGTATCTTCTTTCTGCAATCCACATGAAGGCAGGCAACTTCACTGCCCATGGACTGAACCTAAGTGCAGCATCCTTTCCTCACGGTCGCCAACCAGATGCCTATGGCAAGCCCTCTAGTGATTTCCTCACTTGGCAGTTCCCAGCAACTGGTATTCAGAGGCATGTTCCCTCCAAGAGCAAAGCTGTTGTGTCTAGTGGCCATTGACAACCATCTATTTGGATGGCCTTAAAAAAGAATTAGTCAAATTCGTAGAATATAAGGCTTTCACTCCATCTAGTAGGAGTTAATTCCATAACTTGACTACGTGCTGAGTGATAAAAGACTTTCCTTTGTCTGCCCTAAAACTCCCAACATTCAACTTCCCTTGATGGTTCTGGGTTCTGGTATTATGAGAGAGGGACTTTCCTTTACCTTCTTTCTCCACAACATGCATAATTTTACACATCCTCTATCATGTATGTCTCCCCTTTTTCATCTCTCCCCCTCATCTGTAAAACCCCAAATATTTGTTGGTTTGTTTATTTACATTACTAAGCTGCATAATATTTTCCAAATCTCCAAGAGTCTAAGTGGTTGTAACCTTTCCTCATAGGGATGTTGTCTAACCCCTTGATCATTCCGGTTTCCCTTTTCTGAACCTTTTCCAACTCTACAAAATCCTTTCTGAGCTGAGGCACCCAGAACTGTACACAGTCTCTGAAGTGAAGTCGCATAACAGATTTGCATAACAGCATTATGATATTGGGAAGTTTATTTTCAATCCCCTTTCCTAGTGATCCCTCCTATGGCATTTGCCATGTTCATAGCTGCTAGACACTGGGTTGACATCTTCATTGGTCTCTCCACTAGGACCCTGAGGTGTCTGCCTGGTCAGTCACTGTCTGTTCAAATCTCACGAGCGTATATACATTTTTATTTATTTATTTATTGCTACAATGCACATCACTTTACACTTGCATACTTTGACTTGCAGTTTCCCATTTTATCCCCCATTCACTCAGTTCAGAAAGATCCTTTTGGAGTTCTATTGCAGCTCCTTTTTCTTTTAACCGCATTTGTATCACCCACATATTTAACTTTTTAACATGTTCATGAAACCGCAGGTCCGAGCACCCTGGGGGATATCAATTTATACACCTTCCATTGGGAGAACTAACTTCTTGATCCACTCAGTTGTCTGAGAAATAGGAGTGAACACCACATCTTCCTCTGTTTGCAAAAGCAGACCTGTCATTCATTGTTTGTGGTGCAATGTTAGACATACCTATTCTAGACAGCACCATAATTGTATGCAGCTTATTAACTTGGTTTCCTTCTGGACTCCAAGGATGGTCATGGTTTTTGAACCTGTGCCGACATATGGATTCTTAGAACTACCATGTGTTCCTTTCTCCACCATTGGCTGTGTGCTTCTTCTAATCTAGACTCATGATTCTTGAGTCCCTAACTTTTTCAGAAAATGAATCCTACAGTATGTGCAGTGCAAACCTGTTTAAATCCCCTCAGACGCTTTCCCCCTTCTGTTGGGATGAGATCAGTGCAGATCCTGGATGTCCTAGGACCACCCATACCTTCTCTGACAACAGCTGGCATTGCACACATCCAGACCCTTAACACACCCCAGATATGGAGAAGAATATTCCACCCAGTCAGGAAGATGTCTAGGGGGAGTGTGTTAGTTTGTTTGTAAGCTAACTCAAGTATCACGCAGAGAAAAGCTTGTGACAAACTTTTAAAAAACACAACCCCTCTTGAAATTATACCCTGTAACTGTAAGGAGTATGAAGTCTGTGATTTCCATCAGGAACAGTTAATCAAACTATCAGCTACATATTGCGGCAGCTCAGTTTTTGCACATCTGTTAAGCAGCACGGCTTGGGTAGGTTTCTCTTGCCTCTTGGAAGCTTTGTCAGTTCGCAAGAATGAGTGAAGAGGAGCCAGACAAATATAAAGGCCAGACAATCAAAGCTTTTATCTTTTAGATCTTTGCAGATGGGCCTTCTGATCAAATGACTAACAACTGCTGCCAGATCAGCAAGTAGCAACCACAAAACACCTGTACTTACTTAAGACGTTTAAATTGGAAGTTTTTCATGTAAGCTGTATTTACGTTCATACCTTCTCTAGATTCTGCGGCTCCCAAGTTCTGCAGCTAACATGATGT
Source organism: Podarcis cretensis (assembly GCF_951804945.1). Classification (NCBI taxonomy): domain Eukaryota; kingdom Metazoa; phylum Chordata; class Lepidosauria; order Squamata; family Lacertidae; genus Podarcis; species Podarcis cretensis. Next base: position 30,735,196 of record NC_137178.1, read on the forward strand.
CACTCACAGGAATGGGAACTGAGGCCCTCAATGAAGCTACCTTGGTGTGCTATTATGACATGATGCAGCCTCTTGCACATCACAGGCTGAGCAGAAAGTTAAGAACACTTTGTTTCATTTATTCCTCAACCACCTCCAGTTACTCAGGGCTGGGTTGGGATTTTTCTCTTCCTACCGCATTATCCTCTCAAGAGCCATACAAGATGGCTTAGGCTGGGAGGGAGTCACTGGTCCATGGTCACCCAATGAGCCTTAATGCTGAGAGTGGATTATCCCAAAACTCTGATTCCCCAGACCAGTTGTTCCCAAACTTTCTCCAGAACACAGACCACCTGAAAATTGCTGAGGGTGTTGGTAGACCACTTAATGATTTTTCAGCCTGTCGTAGCAAATGCGCTGTCCTATGCTACATTGTCTTTTTATTTCTCCTTTTATTTTTTCATACATTGTATTTTCTTGTATTACAAGATGAATTCCATATTATTTAGACTGTAATACAACATGAGGCAATATAAGAAATAAAAGAAACAATAGCCAGTGTGGTGTAGTGCTTAAGAGCGGTAGTCTCATAATCTGGGGAACCGTGTTCGCGTCCCCGCTCCTCCACATGCAGCTGCTGGGTGACCTTGGGCCAGTCACACTTCTTTGAAGTCTCTCAGCCCCACTCACCTCACAGAGTGTTTGCTGTGGGGGAGGAAGGGAAAGGAGAATGTTAGCCACTTTGAGACTCCTTAAAGGGAGTGAAAGGCGGGATATCAAATCCAAACTACTACTACTACTACTACTACTACTACTACTACTACTATTCTTCTTCTTCTTCTTCTTCTTCTTCTTCTTCTTCTTCTTCTTCTTCTTCTTCTTCTTCTAGCAAGACTATTAAATATCAATATGGCTACTTAACGCAATGGATGTGCCATCTCTTGTCTTCAACCACAAATCCACAGACGAATTACTTGGAACACCAGCATGTAGCTTGTGGATTGCTGGTGGTCCATGGACCACATTTTAGGAACCCCTGCCCAAACCATTGGGTTCCCTCAAGGTGGAAAATAATTCCCAAATTGGAAGCTGATCGAGTGAAATCTGCACTGCTTTTCTTGACTCTCATGTACTTTTATCCAGGAAGTTATCTATTGCTTTTCATTCCCGAGCAATGAGAATGTTGTATTCTTGTGATATTTTTAACCCTTATACACTGAACCACTTCCTGTAAACACAGACATGTGAGAACTACACATTCTTCCTGTAGACATAACACTGCACAGCTTATGATAGTGGCAGCTTACTGAAAATCGCAGCTTGGGGCACTTCAGCAGTTGGGGTGGGGTGGGGGGAAACAAGAATCAAATTCACTGTCAGAAATAATTAGGAAGGGATTGAAGGTTAAAATGGAGGGGGGGGCAAGTATCATAATGCCATTAGATAAAAAGACACCACCAACTTTTAGAAAATTGCGTTTTGTAGTGCATACTGTACTAGCTTGTTTTCCAGAGATTATCAAAGAGCTGGAAAACTAAAATGATAAAGGGATTTGAACATCTTGTTTTAGTAAGAAGAAAAAGAATGGCGAAGATGTGGAGTCAATGGAATTTAGAAACAGGTTATTTAAAGGGAATGATGTTTGAAAGATATAAACAGACACTTAAAAAAGTAACATCACTGTACATACAATGCCAACCAATTGCTGTGTTCGGCCAGAGCAGGTACCATCCCATCAAGAGGTCCGTTCCACAAGATGTCAGAATTGAGCCTTTAGTGTGACAACCCCTACCTTTGAAACCCTCTGCAGTAATAAATCAGACAGGCACCTTCTCTATTGTTTTTATTTGGGGAGGGGATGCCTGCTAAAGAGGTTCCTCTTTCAAGAAGCCTTCTAATTGGAGATATCTATCTGTACAGTGGTACCTCGGGTTACATACGCTTCAGGTTACAGACTCCGCTAACCCAGAAATAGTACCTCGGGATAAGAACTTTGCTTCAGGATGAGAACAGAAATCGTGCTCTGGCGGCACGGAAGCAGCAGGAGGCCCCATTAGCTAAAGTGGTGCTTCAGGTTAAGAACAGTTTCAGGTTAAGAACAGACCTCCGGAATGAATTAAGTACTTAACCTGAGGTACCACTGTATTGGATTTGAATGTATATGTGCTATTCTTGTTTTAAACTGTGTGTGTGTATATATATGTTTGTGTGTATATAATTTTTAAAAATGTTTTATATAAGCAGTTATTTTAACTTTTTAAAAACATATCTAGCAGTTTTCTTATTTTGTAAATCGGAATGCCTCATGGGAAGCAAATCATAAATAAATTAAACAAAACAACAACAGTGTAGAGACAGTGAATGGGAATAATTGCTCACTCTAAGAAATAGAACCCAGGGCCATCCAGTTAAATGACTGACAGTAGATTCTGCACAGACTCCACATATGCTAACACTGCAAACCTATGTACATCTACTCAGAAGTAAGTCCTACCTACTGTCTTCATTGGGTTTACCACCACCTCTCACTAAGGCTTACTTCACACAGTCCTCTTCCTGGTGTGCTGGTTTTCTACATGCAGGGAATTTTTGTTTTTACAGGGGAGGTGTTAAAAAAATGTTTTCCCTCCCCCACTTTTGGTTTTAACTGATACTGCCTAGGAAGGATACCATAATGTGACTTTTCAAAATGTAGCTCAGTGCTTGGCCTATTGCTTATGCCGGTTAGGTCAATCAGTAGCCATATGCTCAGCGGCAGTATAGCTCTGAGTAGCAGATGTTTGGTACAGTAGATGGCTATCTGCATTCTGTCTTGCTTGTCCCTTTCTAAGGGTCAGTTGGAGAAAGAGGCATGAATGGACAGTTGCTGTCATGTGACACCCTTGTAGCCCTTTCTGCAGTATGAATTGACTGGCTTGTGTCTTTAGGGTATAAACAAGCAATATATGCATTCAAGAAGATCAAACCTACCCATTCTTAAAGAAATCAGCCCAGAGTGCTCACTGGAAGGACAGATCCTGAAGCTGAGGCTCCAATACTTTGGCCACCTCATGAGAATAGAAGATTCCCTGGAAAAGACCCCGATGTTGGGAAAGATGGAGGGCACAAGGAGAATGGTATGACAGAGGACAAGATGGTTGGACAGTGTTCTCGAAGCCACAAACATGAGTCTGACCAAACTGCAGGAGGCAGTGGAAGACAGGAGTGCCTGGCATGCTCTGGTCCATGGGGTCACGAAGAGTCGGACACGACTAAACGACTAAACCACAACAACAATTAGTCTCACGTTTCTCCCATCACCCTGATACCAGGCACTGAAACACATTCGCCCATTTCCCAAGAGCTGGACTTCTGCACGGGCAACCCATTGTCTTTCCATGAATGCCAGATCTTCTAACTTAGGGCAATGTAGAAGGACGTGATAGAAGGAAAAAACAAACCCTAAAATGTGAAGCCTTAGTATGAGGTTTCAGACTAGGTCGCTTCCAGACAGAGCTAAACCTGTGAACTGATTGGTAACATACTGTGAATGGGTTATTGCCAGCAGGTCGTTTTTGTTTTTGATTTTTTATTTCTCAGATTCACCCCCCCCCCACTTCCCCCAGAAATGGGCAGAGGGAAATGGTGGAATGGGCTGGTGTCTTGATGCCAATGACATCATGGAGACGCTGCAAAATAATGGAATGATTCAGGAGCACAGATCCCACACATCTGAAAGCACCCAGTATCACCTGAAACCCCAAACACTTTGCCACTACTAAGCAGCTGGCAGGGTTAAAAAGCACTCAGTTTGGGGAAAGTGTGGCTTCTTGTTTAGCGCACGCTTCTCGTGGCTGGAGGGCATTGTTTGTCTGACTCGAGTGAGACAGCCTCCTGAAATTTTACTGACGTGCAGGTGGTTGCACAACCCTTTGGTTGTCTCTCTGAAAAGGGTGTGATCCAGCCCTTTGCATCTTTGCTTGGTTATTTAATGCTTTTAACACAAAAGTGCTGCATGAAGAGTGGCTTCAAATGACTTTTGCGATCTAATTATTATTTTTCTTTGTCTCCTACCATGTCTTTTTAAAACTGATTATCACACGCTGAGGCGGGCCTTTAAACTGTACTGTTGACTAAATTTATTTTTTAATGTCTGGGGCTGGTTGTTAATAAAACGAAGGCCATTCCTACTGTTTTCCTGCTTAGGAGAACTTTGCCGGAGTTATAAGATGTGTACCTTCCACAATCAGCTCAGGCTGGAAATGTTTTGCTTGCTGCTTTTAGAGAGAGAGAGAGAGAGAGAGAGAGAGAGAGAGAGATAAAGAAAGAAGGGGAAAAGCTCATACCTTAAGGACTTGTTTCTAGGCAACGGGGTTCCATTTACCAGTTGCCACCATTTCCTTCTTACCGTATTACAGGCCTTATTATTAACATTTAGTTCAGAGAAATTGCTGTCATTATGTGAAGTAACTTCCTTTTGAGGTTACTCATTAACCTTAGGTATTTTACTGTGTGATTATAATTGCCAAATGCCATTGGCATGGAAAAACTCAAGGTATTTCGGTATAGGAGAGCAAGAAAATATATACACACTTTTCAAATTCTCTCCCCCCCCCCTTTTGTTCCATCACCATTAAGCAACAATTGATTGCAAATTGCTAGTTGGGAACACGTCAATTGCTAACAGTGTGCATAGTCAAGACAAAATAAAAAAATTCCTTCCAGTAGCACCTTAAAGACCAACTAAGTTAGTTCTAGGTATGAGCTTTCGTGTGCATGCACACTTCTTCAGATACACTGAAACAGAAGTTTCCAGACCCTTCTATATAGTGAGAAGGTGGGGAGGGGTATTACTCAGAAGGGTGGTGGGAATGGGTGATAGGCAGATAGCTGTGATGAGCCTGTTGACGACTCTTAACGACTGCAATAGGTCTTACAGGAAAAAGCAAGGGGTGAGAAGGTGAAAAATGGCTTTGTCATGTATAATGAAATAAGAATCCAATGTCTTTGTTCAGACCAGGTCTCTCCATGGTTTTAAGTTTGGTAATGAGTTGCAATTCAGCAGCTTCTCTTTCCAGTCTATTTCTGAAATTCCTTTGTAATAGAACAGCTACTTTGAGATCTTGTATAGAATGTCCTGGGAGATTGAAGTGTTCTCCTACTGGTTTCTCTGTCTTGTGATTCCTGATGTCGGATTTATGTCCGTTTATCCTTTGGCGTAAGGTTTGGCCTGTTTGTCCAATATAGAGAGCTGAAGGACACTGTTGGCATTTGATGGCATACACAATGTTAGACGATGAGCAATTAAATAGTCCCGAGATGGTATGTGTGATGTTGTTGGGGCCAGTAATGGTGTTGTCCGGGTGTATGTGGCAGCAAAGTTGGCATCTGGGTTTATTGCAGGCTCTGGTGCCAGTGTCCGTGTTAAGTATGGTAGTAGTATTATTGTGGGTTAGGAGTTGTTTAAGATTGGGTGGCTGTCTGTAGGCAATGAAAGGTCTTCCTCCCAGAGCTTGAGAAAGAGAACTGTCATTGTCCAGGAGAGGTTGTAGATCTCTGATGATGCGTTGTACTGTTTCAACTTGGGAGCTGTATGTGATGACTAGAGGTGTTCTGTTATTTTCTTTTTTGGGTCTGTCTTGCAGCAAGTTCTCTCTGGGTATCAGTCTGGCTCTGTTGATCTGTTGTCTAACTTCATCTGCTGGGTATTTTAGTTCTAAAAAGGTTTGCTGTAGATCTCTTAGGTGAGAGTCTCTGTCTGTAGAATTGGAACAGATGCGGCTGTAACGTAGTGCCTGGCTATATACAATGGACTGTTTGGTATGTTTGGGATGGTAGCTAGAGGCATGTAGATATGTTTGTCGGTCAGTTGGTTTACGGTGTGCATAGAACTGTGCTTTAGAAATAGGTCTCTAACATTTCCATCCTAAAGCTAAAAGACCCTATTTATTAAGTAGCAAGGCTACTCTCCCCCTTCTCCCTCCATCTATGATATTGATATGGGACTTTTTCATGCTGTATTTGATTTTAAAGCTATACTTACTATTGCTATCTGCATGGTTTGGCATAGTTGCTAAGAGTGTGTGGTGCAACCTGGCACATTACTAATTCAAATCTCCCTCCAGCCTTCCACTTACTAGGTCATGGATCAGCAGAATATAAAATAGGGGCTTGTTCACACTATGCTTTACTATGAGTTTTCAAGTCAAGAATTTCTGGACATCATTCACATGATGTTTCCCTCAACCAGAATCCACCCCTCCCATTTTTGAGAGTGGCTTCCTGTTTTCCCAGTGCTGGGAAAATCTGAAAAGCAAAGCAAAATCAAACCCAATCACCTGTTGCCTGGCTGAGGGTAGATTGCTGCTGTTTGCCTTCTCTTCTGTTAAGATGGCACCAGAAAGACCCGTGCCAGTGTTTCCAAAACTTCCTGCTCCTATAGACCTCTTGAAAATTGCTGATTGTCTTGATGGACCTTTTTACGATTTTTCAGCTTGTTGCAGCCATTGCAATGCACAGTCTCTGCCACTCCCACCTCCCCCACTAAAATGGGTATTAAGGTAAAGGGACCCCTGACCATTAGGTCCAGTCGTGACTGACTCTGGGGTTGTGGCGCTCATCTCGCTTTACTGGCCGAGGGAGCCGGCATACAGCTTCTGGGTCATGTGGCCAGCATAACGAAGCTGCTTCTGGCGAACCAGAGCAGCGCATGGAAATGCTGTTTACCTTCCCGCTGGAGCAGTACCTATTTATCTACTTGCACTTTGATGTGCTTTCGAACTGCTAGGTTGGCAGGAGCAGGGACCGAGCAATGGAAGCTCATCCCATGGCGGGGATTCGAACCTCCAACCTTCTGATTGGCAAGTCCTAGGCTCTGTGGTTTAACCCACAGCGCCACCCGCGTCCCCTAAAATGGGTATTAGTCAGTAGTTAATACACACCATTGTATCCAGGGTGGGCTTTTTAAGGAGCTGATGTACCACTGTTTCTTTATGTGTGGTGGGCACCATGTCATCCAGGACCCACCCAGTCATCCTACTCTGGCTACCTTTAACCAGCCAGCGGGGTATGTGGTTGGACACATTACTGCAAGTATCCTGTCCATGTTAGTAGGCTTCATCAATGGAACTTGATCCCAGAATACCGGGCCAGATGTAGCACTGCACAACCTGACTGAATTGGTCACGATAAGTTGCTAGAATGCAGAACAAGTTTGTCTTTGAAGTATCTTGCAAACTACTTGCAGCTTGTCACCCAACTGCAACACATCCAAGGTTTGCCATATGGAGCAGCCGCTGTGACGCTATGTTTTATGCACTTTGCTTGGCCACTGTCTGGGAGGTCTGGATCACACCTTGGAATAGATGCAATGCAATGCAGTTAAATCTTTATTACAGTCACAGACTAGCATAAGTAGGGTGGGGTACAATAATTTAAAATCTGTAAAACATTTTGGAAAGCTAAAATGATTAAAACAGAAGATATATAGAAAAGACTATAAGAATCTAAAAGAAGCTAAAAGAAACTAAAAGAAGGGTTAGGAGCATTAAAAGGATGTGGAAAAGCATAAAAGGTTAGTATATAAAAGGCTATGGATATCAATTTACAAAGCATTCTGATGTGAGTGTTCATTAAATCTATTTTGACGAATTTCTGATGAATTTTGAGCGCTGCTATGCAGAACCTGGCAACATTGTGTTTTGTAGAAGGGTTGGTATCTGAAAGCTGCAGGGAGGTATAGAATTGTCTTGTGCGCCCTGGGTACTGATGGAGTAGTGGGGAGATGAGGCTAATATGAATGTCTCTATAATATAGGCACCGGAGAAGCACATGCTCTATTGTTTCTATTTGTCCAGAATCACAGGGGCATTGTCTCTCCAAGTAAGCAATCTTCCTATATCGACCTTCAATGACAGCCGAGGGGAGGGCATGACATTATGCCAGGGTAAAGACCCTCCAATGCTTCGGGACTTTGAGTTTAGTTAGATATGCCAAGGGGGAGGCAGAGTACCTGATGGATTCATTGGCAATAAAAGTTGGGATCCTGGCTAGATCCAATTAGTGCTCTGTGTCTGCTACATGTTGTTTAATGAGTGCTTTGGCCTGAACTCCCATGCTGGGTAGAAGACCTAGAGAGAAGTCCAGGGATGAGATTTTAGTTGCCATGCCTGTTTCCATGTGGACTGAAAATTATCACTCATAGTTAGTGGGGCAAGGCCAAGGGGAAATAGAGATAGTCTGAGCCAATAGTTGAGTATGGTCACCCACACTCTAGCCTCCACTTTTGTGAAGCCTGTCTCTAGTCTCGGAGTGGTACTAGGGACACATTTTGGGACTTCAAGGGCTGATCTTAGAAATTTGTATTGTACAAGTTCTAGTGGTGCAAAATTGGAGAAGGGGCCCAGCTGGGCATCATAGACGCAATGCAATGTTGAAAAGGAGAATTCTGATCCTAAATCTCTGCTGCCTTGTGGCTATACTCATCTGTGAGAAAGGCTTCCAGAGTAAACCATGAGGAGCAATGCATACTCGCTGCCTTGGGGGACATCTTCAGGAGAAGAAAAGGCTAGGAGGAAACCCTACACAAATTCAGAGTGGAGTCCCTAAATTGGTTGGATGGTGTCTTGTATGCCTCCTTCCTAACTACTGCCATGAAGCTGGTGCCAAACGTATTGCTCTGCTTTCCTTTGGACCGCAAAAATGAGGCCTAGAGGCAGGTCTTGCTGCCGAGCAGCTGCGGACCTCCATACACACTGCCCAGGCTTGCAGCTCTGAGAGGTCGCTTTGGTGTTGCTAACACAGCAAAAACAATGTGGGAGGCAGCAGTTACAAGTTACCAGCCTCTACAGCCACATCTGTGGACAAAGCTGGACCAGAGGCCTGGTAGCATAAATTTGATTAAGATGGAAATTGGAGCTTTTGGGGTATATAGATTTAAAAGATTTAAGAAACAAAATTTGAGCTCCACTTTTAAATACAGAGGCCTGCTTGGAAGAAAAAAGGACATTATTGGGACAGAGCTTCTCCGAGAGTTGGTGTTGAAAATAAAAGACTGTCAAAAAGACCGGCAGAGAGAAACTGAGAGAGGTTTAAAAGCCTCAGGTGTTTGGGATCCAGGCTGAGAAATGGACGCATTGATGGACATTGGTTTGGGGACCAAAACCGGGAAAGGGAGGGTGGGATTTGGGAATCCAAAGGCTGTTAAAATATAATCTATTTAGATCTTGTTTATATGTTTATTTTTTTTCCTTTTTTTGCAACTTTTATGGAATGTGGAAAAATCGTGGAAGGGAAATTTGGGTCGACTTTAGGAAAAAGGTTTAAGATTAAGTTAAAATTGGGTTTTTTAAATTAAATAGACATAAGGTTTTAAAAATAAATTGAGGAATGAAAGAAAGAAGAAAAGGAAAATAATAGCATGATTTAATAAAATTATTAAGTTAAGGTTGAGAAATAAGATAAGAACTTGTTGAGCGGATAGTAATGAAATTATAATACAGAAGGGGGAGGTGTGAGGAGGTCGGGGAAATAAGGTTTAAGGGGGGAAAAAAGGATTGAAATTATACTTGTATTTTGTTTTGCGTACGTTTGTGTGTTTTTGTGTTTTAATGGAAACTTCAATAAATATCATTTTTTTAAAAAAAATACAGCCACATCTGTGATTCTCCAGTAGTTTGACTTCATCCCTGGAGGCCTACTCCATTGTCTTCAAGACAGACAGAGGCCAACAACAAAAATACCATAGCATAAATCCCCTCTCTATCTATATATTAAGACAGGACACAATAACCTGCAATGGCCTTAGTACAGATCACTGGTACTCTCTGAAATTGTACTTTCACTAGAGGTAAAGGTAAAGGACTCCTGGACTGTTAAGTGTAGTCAAAGGCGACTGGGGTTGCTGTGCTCATCTTGCTTTCAGGCCGAGGGAGCTGGCGTTCATCCACAGACAGCTTTCCGGGTCATGTGGCCAGCATGACTAAACTGCTTCTGGCACAATGGAACACTCTGACGGAAACCAGAGCACATGGAAACGCCATTTACCTTCCCGCTGCAGTGGTCTACTTATCTACTTGCGCTGGCATGCTTTCAAACTGCTAGGTTGGCAGGAGCTGGGACAGAGCAACGGGAGCTCACCCTCTTGCATGGATTCGAACTGCTGACCTTCCGATCAGCAAGCCCAAGAGGCTCAGTGGTTTAGACCACAGTGCTAGCCGCGTCCCTACTTTCACTAGAACTTACCTATCAACTGTGCCTACTTCATTGTAATATTGTTTGACCTATTTGAAAGATTGATGTTCCATACTTACCAGTATGTATTAAACTGAGATGATAGCAGCTAAATAAATATTATTCTGCATTTGAGGAAAACGTGTATATTGAAGTTGTTACATGTAAGATGGGTTAATGACAGGATGCTCCAACATGCCTCATTTGACTTGCACCCTTTCATTCCTTGAATTTTTTTGTACTTCCCAGCAAGAGACATTTCTTAACATGTATTATGTCTTTATGATTAATTCTTTTTTTATTTCTACCCTTTTCTGTTCTGACATTGCTTTAAATACTGGATTAGTCTTTCAGGACATCAGCCTGTTAATGCAGAAAATTCGCTACATGTGCTGTAGGTTTTTTCAATCTAAATAAAATATGAGATATGCACTTCCTAAGTAAAATATATTTGGATCCATGCATATTAAATGGATCAAACATTTTAGTTCTGTTTCTGGTGATACAAGAGCCAGCAAGGCTTCTTTTCAACGTTTGGGGCAAGTGCTCTCTATGAAAGTCTTACAAAACCTATTCATTCTTCCCTCCACTTCTCCTTAGTGTAGAAGTACATCAACATTCCTTGTAATTTGATTCTTTTGACAGGCTAGAGCAGGCCCCTGAAACTGAGATTCCCTGGTTGCCCAGCCATGTGACTCAATGTGGGGAAATATATATCATACTCAGGAAATTAGGAAGATAAGTGAGAGAGATGCTTATATTTTCCATTGCTTTTTGGCAAAAAATAAAAGGTATGCTGACCAAATGCTCATTTTTCATGTGTTTGGGGTCACTTTGATAATTGGGAATGGAAAGTTAAGATGGGCTACAGAATCTCAATCTGCTAAATCTTCTAAATTATATTGGCAGAATAACCAATGCCATAAAGGGAAAGGTCTTTCAAAAAATCCCCTTATATGTGCATAATGGAGGAGATAGTATACAGTGGTACCTTGGGTTACATACGCTTCAGGTTACATATGCCTTAGGTTACAGACTCCGCTAACCCAGAATTAGTGCCTTGGGTTAAGAACTTTGCTTCAGGATGAGAACAGAAATCATGCTCCAGTGGCGTGGCAGCAGCAGGAGGCCCCATTAGCTAGAGTGGTGCTTCAGGTTAAGAACAGTTTCAGGTTAAGTACAGACCTCCGGAATGAATTAAGTACTTAACCCGAGGTACCACTGAATTTTGTTTCACTTTTGCAGTTCTCAATGAATAAATGCATTAGAAGCAATTGCACATAAAATATGGTGGAAGAACAATGAGGATACTGCTTACTGTGACTAGGAGTACAGGAAGCTGCTTTATGTAAAGTCAAACCAATGGCTCAACACTGTCTACACTGTCAGGCAGCAGCTGTCCAGGGTTTCAGGAAGGAATCTTTCCCAGTCCTACCTGGAGATTCCGGAGATTGTACCTGGAACCTTCTGCATGCAAAGTAAATATTCTACCACTGAGCTATGGCCCTTCTGTAAGGCTGCCTGCTTGAAGGTGGGTCCCTGCCTGTGAAAACTGCTTACCAATGATACCAGTCTAGTCCAGTCCAGTTTGATTTCTTATGTTAAGCAAACACACATAAAAATAATAACAAGAATACTGCTACTAATAGTGGTTTTCATTTCTACTCTCCGACCTTTGGAAGCTAAATCATTTCCCATTCCCCTTTAAGTTTTATTACACAAATTTGTAAAAGGTGCTAGCCATAATCCAACTGCTCAGAGAGAGGAACAGCAATCAAGCTCGTGCAGAGCTTGTCTGAGGCCCCGGGCAGAAGTCTTGTTAGAATAAAGGTATGAACCCCATACCAAAAAGCAGCCACTTCTTTCCAAAACCTCCAGGCCAGCTTAGGCCTCTGAGGCCCAGGGCATGTGTACCCAGCTGCCCCCCTGCATGGGCAATTGTGCCAGGCACCACATTTGAAGTTGTAGAGTGCATTGGCAGCTGTGGCATGCCTTTCACTTCATAGCCATGCATGTTAGGAAGAAGAACTGCAAATACTTCTCCTTTCCTTATGAAGCTAATCTTTTGGCACTTTCATTATCTAATCTTTGGCTTGCCAGTAGCATGCAAAGTGGATAAAAACCAACCTGAATGTTGCTTCTGTTAGGTCTCAGCTGAATTTCCCCCCATAGGGTAACAGCATTGATTTCCTGCTATTGGGTTGTGAAGGGGGGTGGGAGGGGAGAAAGAGAGAGAATAGTCTTGTGTCAGACTATCTCAATTTAGAATGGAAGATATTGCTTTCAATCTCACTTGTTGTTAGATAAGTGGTCCCCAATATTTCAAGAGCAGAAAGATATTTCAAAAACATGCACAGGGTCAGGCAGCAAAACTATTGCCTTTGAACCATCTCTCCATCTAACAAACTGAAAATAGTCCATCGCAAATGGAAGGAAGGATAGATCCTCAGAATGCATTTAAAAGTATACTGGCAACCCAAAACTATTCCTGATGTTTACCAAAATTGTCTTTATTTCTTCCCTGCAGAAACACAAAGATTGTTCAAGCACAGTTTTTGTAGAAAAAGCTTAAAAATAATTGCTGTTATTAATTATGTTGCTTTTACCTGCCTCTTGCAATGCTAGTATACTACAAATGTGATCCATCCTTAGAACTTTTGCTGAAACTGTCTTTGAAGCAGTCATAAGCTTGACAAATGATATTGCTTACAAATGTGGAAATTGTGAGTGGGGGAAAACTTATATTCCAATAAAATGTGGTATTGATCATGGTAGATGCTGGAATGTAGCAGGAGCAAAATGGATAAGGTTACAGCCATGCTTTGAGGGTAGATAAATAGTGTGAAAACATTCACACATATAGTCCTATGTTCTTTTAGGTCTTTGTTTTATTTTCTCTCTCCAGGTCCCCCGCTTTCCTACTTGGAAAATTCAACTCTCTCTTAGACTGCAATCCTTTCCACTTTACTGGAAGGAAACCCCACTGAACACAATGGGATCTGCTTTTAAATAGACATAGGGCATTGCTGCAGAACTAATGTTGCCAAAAAGTATATCGGAAGATTATGCAGTTTATATTTTCCCTGAATTGTTTGCATTTTAAAAGAGTAATAAAAACTGGTAGTAGTGTATTGCTTTGCTTGTTTTCAGATGATAGCTTTGAGTACTGTATTTGCCTAGTTGTTCTAACAGTGAAAGGTGGCAGACTGTATGGCATGAGCTAAAAAGGTAAAAGGTAAAGGTACCCCTGCCCGTACGGGCCAGTCTTGACAGACTCTGGGGTTGTGCGCCCATCTCACTTAAGAGGCCAGGGGCCAGCGCTGTCCGGAGACACTTCCGGGTCACGTGGCCAGCGTGACATCGCTGCTCTGGCCAGAGCCAGAGCCAGAGCCAGAGCCGCACACGGAAACGCCGTTTACCTTCCCGCTGGTAAGCGGTCCCTATTTATCTACTTGCACCCGGAGGTGCTTTCGAACTGCTAGGTTGGCAGGCGCTGGGACCGAGCAGCGGGAGTGCACCCCGCCGCAGGGATTCGAACCGCCGACCTTTCGATCGGCAAGCCCTAGGCGCTGAGGCTTTAACCCACAGCGCCACCTGCGTCCTATGGCATGAGCTACTTGCCCTTAAAATTGTATCAAGTAAATCTTTCCTCTCCCACTCCCACCATGAAAGATGTGGATCCAGAGTGATTTACTGATTCGGTCTAGGAGGTTAACCTGTGTTGAGACTTAGCTGCAAGTTTGTTTCCTCAGCAGTGTAACTTGGAGTTTATCTGGTTCACATCAATCCTTTAGTTTTATAATGAAACAGTTTATTTGCTTGTGTGCAAATTGTGTTTTCTTAGACGGAAACGTAACAGACTTGTAAAGGGGCCAGCCTTTTGATAATTTCTCATCTGGAAGTGCAAAATCTCCACTGCCATTCTGCACTCACTGAGCACTCTAGAACAGGCTAATAATATTATGTTACTTCTCCTGCATGCTTTGTTTCTGATTGCTATTCTTTAAGAAAACACGTTTTAAAGTTTGGGCGAGAAACTTTTTCTTTTGTCTATGGTAGAAACAGTGTCAGAATTCACAAGCTATTCTTTGAAACCAGACCTTTTGCTTAGCAATGGAGCTGGCCACTTCTAATTCTTGTTTACTTGCTTTATGCTGTTCTGCAGATGGAGAGTTAATGCTTATTTATTTATTTATTTAGGCATCTGTATGCCAGGGAGACGTACTCCTCTTTCAAAGTGGTTAAATACTTAACAAAATTCTTGGAAGTAAACAAGGGTAAACGTAATTATGGAGGGTCCCACCCCCCACCTTCCACGGGACTTCAGCATATTTCAACAAAGCCAGGCATGCCATGACAAAAAATAAATTAAAATAGGTCTTTAATAAACAAGATAGGCAATAGGAAATAATACTGGTCAGGGCTTGTTATTCTGGCAAAAGGCCCCTACTCCAACCTGTTGCAACCACCTATAGGTCTGTAGGGACACCCCAATACAGGAGGCCCCATGTAGGAAAAGAACTTTAACATTTCTGTTTGACTGGGATCCTTGCCAGTGGCAAAGTTCAATGTGCAGTTTCCAGTAACTTTCTGGTATTATTCTGGTTCTTTTTTTCCTTTTTTTTTTTTGATAGACCAGGATAAAAGCATTTGACCCAAAGTCATGTTTCCTGATTTCTGTCATTTCTCAAGATGTGAATGAAGGCTGCTGAGGGACTTTGCGAGTTGGAAAACTGGTGTTACCTCAGAGCCACTGATGTTTTCTTTTTTCCCTTCTGCCCTGCCCCAGGCTCTCCCTTCACATCCTGTCTTGTGCCTTTGTAAGTCTCATACTTGAATGCAATTCATGTTGATTATTTCCCTGTGCAAACAATGTGTGACTGTTCTTATGCAACCAGCAAACAATTTTATTGATTTACTGGTTGGGACATTAGGTGTATAACGTTCTATAGATGCTGCAATACTTCACTAGCAATGCTGTATTTATAATGTTGCATGTCACCCCAATCTCCGAGTAGTGAGAGGTTCCAGGGGTTCTAGGCTCTTACTCAGGGTGGTGTCTTTATGATATATGATTTATTTACACAATATACAACGTGATCCTTAGGTGGAGGTGGCTGCTTTTTTGGTATGAGTTTATACTTTCGAACAGCAATCAAACATTGTTCTCAACTGTTCCTCTAACTCTATCTCCAGCTTGCGGCTTTTCTTCTCACACAGAGCCCCTTACCTTTGTTTCCCGTAATGGCGCATCACCCAGGCTATCACCTCTACATAGGAAACTACTCTGGCTTATATTTTAACACTTTCCAGATCCAGGGGTTAGAAGGATCTCACATACAGCCTATGTCCTCCCTGCCAAACTCATAACAATAATTTATCCTGAGCATGTTTTTTCTTATGGTACTGTTACCTCATTAATGAGGTTTGGGTTTGGGTTCTTTATGCAAATTATTGCAGGGCTTGGCTGTGAACTAGGATGAGCATCATGATAGATACCGAAATATAAGTGGGGGATTTTAAGGGGCTGTGTTTGGGTGCGTCTGTTGCTGCATTCAGGTGTGGGGTGTTGCATTAGCTTTCCAGATTATAATGCTAGCAGTTCTGTCCCATTTTCTAATGTTCCTTTCACACTGCAGACTTCATTATGTCATGGAACTGTTGCTTTTTGAGCAATATACTGGCATGTCACCCTAAATTTCATTCATACCAGTGAGTGTGCTATGGCCCAACAATGAATGTCGTTGGACAATGTCACTACTCCCTCACCCTTTCTGTGGTTCTGTTCAGTCATAAGAACTGCAGGAAGGAACAGTTTGCTGATATACTGCCCTGAATTTCGTCATTTTACTCTTGCAATTTTCTGGGTTAATGATATTGCAAACATATTATTTCAGGAACCAATTAACACAGAAATGACTGCTAAACTTCCACTATGTTCCGCTGACTTTCCAGAAGTGATTGTTTTTAGAAAGATCAAATCTAATACAGAAATTAATAGTTAGGGAAATATTGGGGAACAGAATAAACTACCATGTAAACGCACCCTGCATCTTCTATGCCCCAATTTCCTCTGGATATCATGCTGGCACTGTCTGCACCCCACTTTCTTCTTTGTGGTGTTGTCTTCACCTCTCAACTACCCCTACTGCTACCAGCCACCACCATCTGTTTTCCCTACCTTTGGCATATTCATAGTTCACTGTGCCATCATTGTTGTGTATGTACCATGCCAATTTCATGTGCACCAAAATCACATTGATGGAAACCAAGTTGGGAACAAAAAGTGTCAAAGACACAGCCATGCTACCTCACATTCATCTACATAACTTACCATAATCAAGAAGCATCAGACTCTCTTTTTGAAATGCATTTGCTAATATTGTTCATGCGGGTATTTGAAAGAAGAGATTTATCGCTCAGACTGGACATTAAAATACTGCATCTGTTGTGAGACCACCAATTTAGGAACTGGTCAATAGGGTCTGAAGAATTTGAAAATGAAGCCCACAACCTGTTGAATATTTCATCTAGTGAGTGAATCATCCTGCAGAGGCTGACTGTACAAGTTGTCTAAACCACAACGTCCTGTGGTATCAAAACCACTATCTGACTTTTAGAAGACATCTGAAGGCAGCCCTGTTTAGAGAAGTTTTTAATGTTTGAAGTTTTATTCTGTTTTTAGTCCTCTGCTGGGAGCCGCCCAGAGTGGCTGGGAAAACCCAGCCAGATGGGTTGGGTATTATTATTATTATTATTATTATTATTATTATTATTATGCCAGCTGAGCTGTAATGAACCAGCTGCACTCCAATCAAGAAGGCTGAGCTTGTTTTGTTCCATGAGATCTAAAAGGACAAACAAAAGGGGGGAAATGGCACAATCTTCTAGTCAAAGGAAATCTGCTGACCTCAGTGTGAGAATTTAGCTTTTAAAACTTAATTGGAGTTTCTTAATTTTGCCTGGATTTTCATGATAATTAAACAGAAATGCTACAGAGTGATGAAAGCATTTGCAATTGTGTAGAGTACTTTTAGGCAGATGTTAGCATTGATTGATAATAAGTTTGTTGATAATAAGTGGCAACAGTAGTAATCATTCGTATAGTGCAGGGATGAGGAACTTTTCAGGCCAAGAGATGCATTACTCAAGTGCAAAAATATTGAGGACACATTCCTGTAGTGGGTGGGATCAGATCCAAAAGTGGGTGGGACACACCAGACACACAAACACAATCACATATACATGCAAAGAAAGCTGTTTCTCATGGAAACAAAGGCATATATTCAATCGTTCGTGACCCCACTCAAGTTTAACACATTTTCTTCATAGACTGTGAAGTCTTGACTGTGCAAAAGAATTTGGTAATCCCTGTAGAAGAACACAAATACCATGAATGCAGAGCTGTGCTCAAGCCCCACCTTGCAGTTCTTCAGAGCTTCAAACTTCAAAATGCAATTGCATCGCCAAAGTGCTGCATGCATGCAATGGAAAAACATCAACACTTTTTGAAGAATTGCAAATCTAATACATCACTGCTTAAATGTTTTCTCTTCTGCTTTGATATTCTTGCAGAGAAAGGAGCTACAGCTGCACCCTTTTCATGATATCAAAACCTTTCCCCCTCTTAGCTTCTTGCTGCCAAACAGCTGATGTGTGCTGGTAGCAGGGGAGCAGAAAAATCCAGAGCTCACCATGTACCATATATAGGGTTACGGGTTCTCCACCTCTCCTAAAGTACTTTAAAAAACCCAAAAACTTCCAAGAGTTTTAGAACCTGTATTTCATTTCCCCTCACAATGCCACCGTTGTTCCCATTTTGCAGGTGGAACACTGAGGCCAAAACTGTAATGTGTAATGCTCTGCTGTGGATTTACGAGTGGATCATACTGGGACAAAGGAAGTTGTCTTTTATCAGGTCAGACACTTTGTTCACTTAACCCAGTATTGGCTCTGACTGGCAGTGGTTTTCCAGTCAGAAATCTTTCACACCGCCTGCAACCGGATCCCTTTAACTGGAGATGTCAGGGAATGAATCGGGGACCTTCTGCACACAGAGCATATGCTCAGCCAATAAGATATGGTCCCTCTAGCAAGTAACCAGTCCAATGAGGGAAGCTTGGAGAGGACATGAAGTGTAATTAATAAGAGAAGAAAGCTGTTGTTTGAATTAAGGAGTAGATTGTTAGCACTTATCTCACCTCTCTCATGGTGCCAGTCCAGCCCGAGGACCCACATGACGGAGTCTTTGATGGTTTTGCTTCAGAAAAGCCCATAAACACAGGTTGGTAGAACCTGAGCAAGACTGGACTAGTTAGGAAAGGAAAATTACCTCATATGGCTTGAGAGTGCTGCCTCCAGCTTAAATAGGAATTGTCTCGCACAACAAGAAGATTGCTCCTGAATTCCTCCACCTATCCACATAGCAAAGGGAGGCTACTAAAACATTAACAATGGAAATTTATTTACGGTTATTTACAAGGTTTCCCACAGAACCGTTGTTTTGCTGTTGTTGCAACTTCTTGGCCCATCTCGCAACTGCCTCCTTTTCAGCCAACTGCCACCCAAGCATTAATTATGAGATGGGATCTTGGCATTTAAACCTGCCAGTAAGGGTCATGTTTCTGTTTTCTGAACTTTGGGAGCCTTCACTGCTCAAGTTTGCCTGTTCAGCATAGTTAGCTCATATGTTTTAAAAATATTATGAAATGCTTATACAGTGGAACCTTGGTTTTCGAATGTAATCCATTCTGGAAGACCATTCGATTTTTAAAATGTCCAAAAACTGAAAGCGGAAGCCTTAAGAGGGAAACTCAAAACGGAAGCCCCGTAGCACGTTCGGTTTCTGAAAATCGAAGTTACTTCCCGGTTTTTGGTGTTTGTAAGCCAAAACATACGACAACAGAGGCGTTTGGGAGCTGAGGTTCCACTGTATTATAAATTGTATGCCCCAACACAGGTGTATTGTATCGCCTCAGTTAGACCTTAGTGACAGCGCCTGATGTGAAACTTTTTGCTACTGAGCAGATAAGCCATCTTGTTCTAAGGTGTGGAAAAAACTTCAAAGTCAGTGTTTTTCAAATTCTAATAACTATGCACATTAAAGCAAGGCAGTAGACTGATAACTACCTGCATCACCATTGATGACATGATCTCATTTGCTATTCAAAAACAATTTCCTGTATAATTATATGGACACAGCCCATGTGTTACAAGAACGGGTATCTATGTTCGTCTAGTGTATTATTAAGTGAGCTTAGTTTTGCCTCATGATCTGTGGAGAGCATAGCCAATGAGAAAGTGTTTCCTGCAAAGTCTTCCCACTTCGTTGCAAAGGGGTAGGGAGTGTCCCTTGCACAAATCCTTGCTTAGGAAACATTCTCTTTGAATTGTGACTTTGGTCAAGAGTCGTATGAAACTTAGAACTGCTGTTGACAACTGAACACTTTATTATAGGGGAAAAGATCCTCTTAGGAATGCAAAGTCAATGATTTCCTCTGTGAAGAATTTCTTATGCACATCAACACACCAGCATTTGATGCTTAATCCTTTAATATGATTTTTCTACACCCATTTCAACGTCTTTAAACTGACATTTTTTAAAGGGATGAAACAGCTTGCTGGTCAAAACATAGGAGGTATGTTTAAAGGTGGAAGGCGTCACTGCAGTCTTTTCATATTATAATTACTAAACTCTTTTGTTGGACCTTTTATGTAATTCTTGTTCTTGATGCACTTAAAAACTTAGTAGATCCCTTACAACAGATAAAATATTTGGGTTCCTTCCCAAAGCCAATTGAACCTATTTATTGGCTTGTATTACAGCAGCATTGACTTTGCCCTGTTCCACAAGAAAACCTTCCTTTCAGAAACAATTTCAAGTTTTTGCTGTAATATGGATCCATAACACCCATAATCTCTGTGAGATAAAAGGCAGGAGAGGACCTTGGTCTTCCATAGTAGCGTTCTTCAACTTTGAATCCTCTCCATGGTTAGGGGTGATCAGAGTTATAGCCTAACAACCTCTGGGAACCCAAGGTTGAAAAACATTGCTCTGTAGTTTCTTTTGCCAACCTGGTGCCCTTTGGCATGCTGGCTTGAACTGATGAGAATTCAAGTCCAAAAGAAGTTAGTGAAGACTGCTACAGCGTAATGCAAATGCCTTGTGTGGCATGGCTGCTAATGTAAACACTGGGTCAATAGAAGAGGCAAAGAAGCACCAATGGCAATATTAGCACCAGTATTGGAAGGTGGAAATGGTGGTGGTAAGTCTGGCCTCCAGAACGATGACAAATGTTGCAACAACTTCTTGCAGAAGGACTTAAGTCCAGTCATAAATAGTTCAAAGAGGGAGAACAGAACCACACAACTGAGCTCTTTAGCCCCCTGTTTATGTGGGTAATGCTAGCACTGAATCATGTTCATTTTAGGGTATGAGAAATGCACTTCTAATCTTTGTAATTCAGCAGGTTTAGATGCAGCTGCAGTAGGTAGGAAGTAATCCTACAGGCTGTGGGATGTGGGAATGAAAGGGTTATCTTTCATCTAGGTGCGAAAGCACACCCTACATTAGCCGGGAGGTACAAAGATAATAATAGCATGGGAGGATGGCAGCCTGCACTCTGGAACGGTTTATGAGGAGGAAGTCCGCAATTACATATTTCTGGGCAAACATTAACCAAGACTGAAGCAGAGTTTTGTAGGAAAACAACTGACTGGAACGACCAGTAATATAGTTGTTGAGCAGACTGAAAACATTCATGTGGCATGAAAAGCAAAGTTGAGAGACAAAACAAAAGGCCTGATAACATTTACCAGACTTGTAGATTTTTCTGCTGAAATATACTTCTGTCTCCTGCTCGTAGTTATTGCAGGTAACTCAGGATAATTTAATGAAATGAATGAATCAAACTAAAGCAATACATCAGTTGGTTGCCATGCATGCAGATTTGCCTTAAAGAGCTGCCTTCAGACAATGAGTTCACTTTGTAAAAAAAGAAAATAAAACCACCACGATCATTTCCTACTTGCTGGATTTACCCGAAGATAGTTGGATGGTGCCTTGTATGCCTCCTTTTGGCAACTCCTGCAGCCAAGCTGGTGCCAAATGTGTTGCTCTGCTTTCCTTTGGACCACATCAGCAAGGCGCTGAGAGGGATTTGCATTCCAGGCATCCCAGGGCCTCCATACACACTGCCCTGGCTTGCACCTTGGGAAGGTCACCTTGGTGCTGCTAACATAGCAGTTTGACTTCAACCCCACAGGTGCACTCCATCATCTGTTGAGACATACGGATGCCAACAACAGCTCTAGCAAGCTCTGTGTACCAAACTCTGAATTTTAAGTACAGTGGTACCTCGGGTTAAGTACTTAATTCGTTCCGGAGATCCGTCCTTAACCTGAAACTGTTCTTAACCTGAAGCACCACTTTAGCTAATGGGGCCTCCTGCTGCTGCCACGTCGCCAGAGCACGATTTCTGTTCTCATCCTGAAGCAAAGTTCTTAACCTGAGGTACTATTTCTGGGTAAGCAGAGTCTGTAACCTGAAGCGTATGTAACCCAAGGTACCACCGTACTTTGCTGGACTAAAATGTTGAAAAAGGCCAATCCACCAGCCATATAATGCACTAGAATTGTGGAGTATCAGTGGTGTGGGAAAGTGAAATGATGTTCAGTTTATATAACTCCAAAATGGATCAGGGCAAGGATGAGACCTGGCTCTAAATAAACAGACTTGCAGAGCCTCAAGGGTCATCGTGCAAGAGACTTTAAATCAGATGACATGCATTGCCTTCTATGCCTTCCGATAACAAAGATGCAGGTAATATCTTCTCAGCAATGAGCTCCTAAATTAGTGCAAAAAGAATGAAATGGTTGGGCAGCTCCTCTATGACAAAAGCCATCAATTTTAATAAGCCAGTGTCAGCTATAATCTTGCTTTTCCATACTATGTGTGCGCATTCAGTGCTGGAAGGAATAATTATTTACGGCTGCTGTGACTAAAGCACAAGCAGCCACCTGCCAGATTTAGTAAGGCTCACACAAGGCTATGACATTAGGATGGGCAAAATGGACTGGCCATAGAAACTGAAAAGGTCACCTGTTAAGGAACATGGATCTGGAGCTTATTAAATTGGGAACAACTCCCATCAGCCTTGACCATTGACCATGCTGGCTAAGGCTTCAGGGAGCCTTGACAGTTCTGACCACTTATGTAATTCATTTAATCAGGTGGGTCTTTTGAATGGAATTAGTGATTCTCAAGAACGGATATGAAATAAAAGTCAATCAAGTTTGTTACCGCTTGAGTTCCTGAAGCAGAAAACCCAATAAACCTCTCAGTCCTGAAAATAGTCAGGACAAATTCCTGGGTTCAGAAAACTAGTTTTTGGAAAACACAGGATTCTTTTATTTAAGTGTATGGCTTTTGTACCTGTTTCCAGTCGGTAAGTCTTGGAGTTGTAGTAAAAAGCAAAAAAGAAAAAGCAGCTTGACCTGTAAGCTTGACGTCTCAGGAATGTAGAAGCAGTTGTAAAACATGGATTGTCAGTGGGGAATGGAGAAGAGAAATGTTGTGGGCTTCGCAACTGAAGCAATACACATGGCTGTCTAAATGGGGGCCGGCCTAGGCCCATTAAGTCTAGGGTCTAAAATTATGCCGCTGCACCACTAAATAGAAAAAAGTCACATTGATGAGTGGTTGTGGTTGTGCCATCTGGTTTCCTCTTCTACAAATTCATCAGCATCTCTACCCAACCATCTTTTGCTCTATCTGAATATAGATAGAGCAAAAAAGATGTGATTGTGTCTAATTGTTAACAAATGTGGACTGTTCCCTGAGTCTTCCATCTGAGTTTAATTCTGACAGAAGGCTACACAGAGGTATAATTACCTCAAGACAGATCGACCATTTAAGCACATATGACACAGCATAGCTTTAATTAGAGTAAATTGGCAACGTTTGTATTGTTGGTAGTTTGGAGGGGCTGTCAGATGCATATGCATATTATTTCCTGAGAGACTTACAATTGTGATAAAATCAGAGATAGACCACTCATATTTGTATGCAGATAGTGAGGCTGTGATATTTATGAATTTTAGACTGCTTAATATTCTACTTGTTTGAGAGACAGTATGGTGTAGTGTTTAGAGTGCTGGACTAGGACCTAGGAGACCGGGGTACAAATTCCCACTCAGCAATGAAGCTCTTTGAGTGACTATGGGCCAGTCACTGTCTCTTTGCCTAATTTACCTCACAGGGTTGCTATGAGGATAAAACAGGGAGGAAATGAGAGGGAAAACCATGTATGCCCAATTAAGTTCCCTGGAGGAAAGGCAGGATATAAAGAAATAAGTTGGTTTGCTATCACTTTATTATATTTTATGTAAGTAACCACTCTTGGATCATTTTTTAGTGATAAAGGTTGGGATACAAATGAAATAAACAAATAGATAAAAATAACTGGGTGCTACTAAAGACCCAGGATGCGGGTGGCGCTGTGTTCTAAACCACAGAGCCTAGGGCTTGCCGATCGGAAGGTCAGCGGTTCGAATCCCCACGACGGGGTGAGCTCCCATTGTTCGGTCCCAGCTCCTGCCTACCTAGCAGTTTGAAAGCACGTCAGAGTGCAAGTAGATAAATAGGTACCACTCCGGCGGGAAGGTAAATGGCATTTCCGTGCACTGCTCTGGTTTGCCAGAAGTGGCTTAGTCATGCTGGCCACATGAACCGGAAGCTGTACGCCGGCTCCCTCGGCCAATAAAGCGAGATGAGCGCCGCAACCCCAGAGTTGGTCACAAGTGGACCTAATGGTCAGGGGTCCCTTTACCTTTACCTTTACTAAAGAACCACTAACTGAGGATCTATGGGTTTAGGCTTCCATTTCTTTCTTCCCAGCCCCATGTCCTGTGTCAGGAGTAGGGGAACTTCAGGACTGGGGGCCAAATGAGGTTGCCTGTATGGTAGTGTACACAGTACCTTGTAACCAAAGTCTGAAAAAAATTACAGTGCAATCTTATACATAACTTCTCTGAAGTAAGGATAAGTGGGTGGGTATAGGATTATAGCTGTAACCATCTGAGCTCAGTGGAATTCATGTCTGCGTAAACTTGCTTAAAATTGCTGTGCATTATTCTTCTTTTGCACTGATTTTAGTTCCCTTAGTTTTTGCATCTAGAAAATAGAAGTTTGCATGGCAAGTAATGAAGGGAACTAAAAGATTGCACTGTAGGTCTTATGCACTGACTTTTAAATTCATGAAGGCTTATTTTGTACAGTATCTTGATAGTGTGAATTGTGTGTGTGTGCGCGCACCACATATTCACAAAAGCAACAATTTCCTTTTAGAGGTCAGGGAACAAGGCTGTACTGCGTGATTAGCAGAGTACATGTTTCTTATCAAAGGCTTTGCAGTTCAGTTAATGAAGCCTGCAGCGCAGTCAGCAAAACAGTTTGCTGGAGTAGCAGTATTTTGTAAAACTCAACTACCCAATGGTATTGAGCTGAGTTATTGCAATTAGTAGCAGGATCTATTAAGTCCGCCTCAAAATCTCTTAATTATATGGCTGACTCATCAAAATGCAGCTCGTCTCACATCTTTTTATTTTAAAATACTGAATGAGCGGAGGCTGATTTCAATATCAAGTGACTTCTATGCTGGTTTACGTCCATTGATTTCAGTTAAGTATACTTTGGAACAGTATGTTCCCATGGGGCCCTAAGATGTTGTGTGGTTAGCAGAAATTGTGTTCTGTCTATGGGGTTGATAAAAATACAAAGTGAGACTATGAAGGAGTAGTGGTCAGTTTTTGAAAGGAAAACTACTGGGCCTGACCGAAAGTCATGTTGGATATATGTAGAATATATTGCAGTGGGCTGTCATGGAGGAAGATGTTAGGTCAACCCTGCCCAGCTATCCTTAATAGTGTTATTCTGTTTTTGTATTTTAGCAAGTTGTTAAGTGAGTTTCAATATAGTAATAAATCATAGGCAGCTGGTGTGTTCCAGTGGATTCAAACCAGAAAAATCCCCTCATAACCTACTTTTTTATTCATCCTTTGGCACAAACCCTAGTTCTCATGCCATACTGTAACTCAGCATGTAACAAAGCCTAAGTGTAGACAACTATAACTAATTCAATTCTTATTTAGCCCTGCTTCCCCTCCCTCTGTTGTTTCCACCATGTTTTTTATTGTAAGCTCCTCAGGGCAGGGAACTGTCCTCGTGTATGATGATGGCACCTTCATGTTCCTCATCATATCATTTGGCTTGAACTTCTTTACTCATCCATGAACCAAATGGGTAGCATCTGCCAGTTTTACGGTATTTAATAGCCATTCTAACATTGATACCATGGGCAGCAAAAGGAAAAAAAGAGGTACCAGTACTTGGTCATAAATATAAGCACCAATTCTGTGAATTGGCTATATTTTTACTGTTATTTGTAGCTCAATACTACTTATAATGTCACATTTTTATAAATTGTTTTCTGGTCATTGACCGTATTAAAGATATTTGAAATTTTGAGGTACCAGTACTGTAACAAAACAAAAAAAAGTCATGTGTTTTAATTTTACTCAGAGAAGCCACTTTGAGATTCATGATCATAAATAACTTAGGTCCATTTATTTCAGTAGTTATACTCTGAGTGAAATTTAGTTGACTACAACCCATTGTATTTTTTTCTCCAAAAAAGAAAGAAGACGAACATTAAAATAGCACATGCCACAAAAGTTAATGTTGCCTATTGAGCAAGTGAAAATGAACAGAGATATCTCAGTTGGTACAGCAGGGGACTCTTAATCTCAGGGTTGTGCGATTGAGCCCAAGATTGGCAAAAGATTCCTGCGTTGCAGGGGATTGGACTCAATGACCCTCAGGATCCCTTCCACCTGTGCAATTCTACTATTTCAGCAACTGAGTGGATAGTTCAGTACAGAGGTGTCAATCCTGTGTCACTGAACTCCAACCGCCATCAGCCCTAGCTAGCATGGCCAATGGTCAGGAGTGATGGGAGTTGTTGTCCTACAACATCTGGAGGGCCATAGGTTAGCCACCCCTGATTTAGTACATTGCCTGTGACAGCCGCATCTCAAGCCCAGCCCCAAACCTACCCCTAAATCCAGCCATGTAGGAAGGACAGATCCTGAAGCTGAGGCTCCAATACTTTGGCCACCTCATGAGAAGAAAAGACTCCCTGGAAAAGACCCTGGTATTGGGAAAGATTGAGGGCACAAGGAGAAGGGACGACAGAGGACAAGATAGTTGGATAGTGTTCTCAAAGCTACCAGCATGAGTTTGACCAAACTGCGGGAGGAAGTGGAAGACAGAAGTGCCTGGCGTGCTCTGGTCCATGGGGTCATGAAGAGTCGGACACGACTAAACGACTAAACAACAACAAGAGATCAGTTGCATTTGATGCACACAGAATCTATTTCAGCCTTCCTATCAGAGACTTCTGTAGTACTTTGATATGAGTAATGGCTAATTTCATAATGCCACTGTAAGAATGAATGAGAGTGTAATATACTGTACTTGCAAATTGTTTCCCTCATGCGAAATGAGGACCCTAAATTGCAGCAAAAGTAGATGTTACTCAGCCTCACTCACCTCACAGAGTGTTGTGGGGGAGGAAGGGAAAGGAGAATGTTAGCCGCTTTGAGACTCCTTCGGGTAGTGATAAAGCGGGATATCAAATCCAAACTACTACTATTCTCCTTCTTCTTCTTCTTCTTCTTCTTCTTCTTCTTCTTCTTCTTCTTCTTCTAGAGATGTTGGTAAGGCTCTTCTTTGAATGGCTAAAGGATTTCCTCCTCTCAACATAGGAACTCTTGGCTTTTCAAACTGCCCTCACAACAGGTAGACCTTGCACAGGAATGAGTTCATCGCCAACTGAAATGCTGCCACAGCAACTTTTTGCTCTTAATGGACATATAAAGAAAATACTGCATCCACTTCAAGCTGTGCACATGCTGTAAGAAGGCAACGTAATTATTTGTGCTGGAATTGTACCCTAGTTATTTACTTTGCACTGCTAATGTGTTTCCTATCCTTTACAAATTTGTTCTGGGAGTTGAAATGATCAGCAGTCTATGGGCAAGATTGTGCTGCCTCTTAAACCACTGTGAATTGATTAGCTTTCAGTGAAGCTATTCTGGATAGATACCAGACAACTGGCTAAAGCATTTGGCCCTGCACCAATGCTGTCCATGAAAAAGCTATGAGCAGGTAAAAGACAAACTGCAGTGTGCTCAGAACCAATGTAATATGCAACAGGCCTGACTTTTTGTTTGAAATGACACTTCTCCTCATATCCCTGTGAAGTCATTTGCAATGGATTAGATTTCATTCTTTCACTTGCAAGGAGGAAGCATGTACTGTATTTATGACATTGGCTCAGACATACAGGATTCAGAGCAGCGATCTATTGCTACATGTCAAATGCAGAGGCCTCAGGAAGAGTTTTGAAGCTTGGAAGGTTTTTTCTTTCAAAGGAAGAGAGAGTTCTCAAATCCTTTGTTTTATATACTTTCCCCAACTCTGTGTTAGCAGAGTTTAGTATGTGCCACAACTTGATAGTGAGCATCTAATCCCAAAATAAACTATGAACTTTTAAGAGATTTTACCTTTCCTTTTAATTAAAGTGCAATTTTACAATACTGTTCCAGAGCTGCAGCTCTTTTGATGGTAGGTGAGGGGGAAGGACGCATCAGGAGACATCTTCCAGAATGGAGCGAATGTTTGGTTTCGCAATTTCCTGACTTAGAAAGAGAAATGTTTTAGAAGAATGAAATGAAATTAACAATTCCTTGGAAAATACTATTTCCCCAGCTGAGCAGCTGTGCTCTTAAAATTATATTTTATTAATGTTTATAACAACAACAAAACCAACCAACCATGAATTAATTCACTGGTACAGGTAAAAGTTACAACATAAGGCCGTTACAACAGAATAAAGGGTCCCTTAAAGAAAGATTGAAGGGTGGTTCATTATACCAAGACTTTGAAACAGAAAGAAGGGGTTCAGGGTCACAAATATTTCCCAAAAAAATCATACCTAGGAAAGTTAAAGTTTCTTTCAAGCTGTTTATGCAAATAAATGATAAAAGTCCACCAAACAGTGTGAACGTCTTCCAGCTCTGCATCTCCCCAAAGAACTTTGAGATACGGAGTGAGTTTTTCAGAAGGGCTCTGTGAAGAGCTTTCTAAAACCAACCACCAGGGGTGATATTCCTTGATCAGCCACCAATCAGGCAGCAAGAGCATTACAAGAGGTTTCAGAAAAATAGATGGATTATTCCCTTTAAACCAGCTAAAAGGCATGGGGCAGAACTGGGTTGAATCACAGCTCTGACGATGGTGCCAATTTCTGAGATGTTCAGAAATTTGAACGTTCCTCCAAAAGGCCTGGACCACAGGCCATGGCCAGAAGTGACTTTTATGCCTGATAAAAGAGCACATAAAACACAGAAAGCATCAAGTAAGGAAATGTTGGGGAAACGGAATCAAGTGCTATCTGAATGCGGCCAGAGATTCACTCAACATACATCAACAGGGGAAACACATAAAACCATTAAAAGATATCCTTCCAAGAATCCTCTTCATAAAAAAACTTAAAAATGATCATGTCAATGGAAAAGAAGCAATGGTGCCAATGGGAGCTTTTCTCAGGATGCAAATAGCAGCTGTGGGGGCCCTTTGATGTGGATTAGGACTGTGGTGGTAGGGAAACATTAAGTTCTTCCTGTCTTGGTCCCAAACCAACTTTTTTATTTTATTTTTAAAAACCAAACAAACCCAAGCAATTATGAATTGAACATTTGCCATCATGTCTGTTTTGGCCCCTTCATAAAACAGATATGTGGAGGTTCTCTGAATAAAGTTGTCTGTCCTCCCAAATGTTTTGGGGGAGGATGTTGAAGCTGATGACTTCCCTAGTGACTGGACATTTCTTCTTATTAGAAAGCTAAGAACGTAAGAAGAGCCTGCTGGATCAGGCCGGCAGCCCTTCTGTAACCCAGCATCCTGTTCACACAGTAGCTAAACAGATCCTTGTGGGAAACTTGTGCAGGCAGAGCCTGAGCACAAGACCATTCTCTCCTCCTGAAGCTTCTAGCATCATTGCCTCCAACTGTGAAGGCAGAACATAGTCATCATCACCACCATCCATAGTTGCATTAGAGCCATATGCATTATTCCAATGCAAGAAGAGAACATATGTGTCAGGGGCTCAGGAGCAGAGGCACAGGGGAGAGAGGAAATGGAGAGCGAAGGGGAAGAATCTGAGGGCAGCGTAGGGGAGTATGAGAGTGGCCCGAGAGATTCCATAAGCTTCTCCAGCGAATCAGAAGATTCTCAGAGGGGGGCGCCGACGGCCAGGGCAAGGGGGGTCCCGGGGGGACACACCAGAAGCAAGGGGCCAGCGGGGACTCCCAAAGCAGCAGCGAGAGATCAGGACCGGCTCCTCCACCAGAGCGTAGTGGGGGGGGGTGGAGAATCTCATGTATCAGGACCAGCTTCTCCTCCAGCAGGGAGAGAAGATGAATCAGGGCTGGCCACGCCTCCATCACAGAGTGAGGGAACGGAGGGGAAGTCAGGTCCAGCTAGCCTCTCTGAAGGGGGAAGCAGTGACAGGAGCAGTGTAACGGTTAGGAGGAAGGTTGCCGGCTGGGTGCGCGCGCCAAATTCAAATGTACAGGCGCGGGTCACAGCAGGTAACCCGGATTGGGAACCAGGTCCTAAAGCCCGCCGGAGGGAGGGGGAAGACTCAGGGGACTCAGCGTCAGAAGAGTGTAGAAAGGGCAAGACCCCAGCGGACAGGCGGACCCAGAGGAGGAAAGAGCAAAGGAAGAGGTGGAGCAAGGCTAGAGTCATAAACTGGTGTCTGGGGGATGGAGATTCAGACGGAGCTTCAGCGGTCTAGGGTTTAAGACGTAGGGCTGCACGCCGCGGCTTTGAAATCGAAACTGCGTTTCAATAAAGACTTTCGTATATAACAACGGACTGGCGTTGGTCCTTTGTGAGCTGGGACCTCGGGCAGCCCTGACAATATGTATCTCAATGGGTAAAATGCACTTTTTCCTAAGATAAAACTGGCTATCTGGGAAGTGGAAGTCACATGTGATTCTCCTCTTGTTCCATCTTTTGAATATCTAAAGTATTCCAGAGACTTCCAGGACTCTTTCATCTTCTGTGGTTCAGTTGTTGAGCCTTTCCATATCAACAGTTCTCATTGCTAGTTCTTAAATTGACAACAGTACTACATTTCACCCCAGTTCCATTAGTCCATAATGTCATCCAGTTAATGTGTTAAAAACTTCCAGATCTTCGTCTATATTGATGATACAGCATCTCAGCTTTGTATCATCAGCAAATTTCATAAAAACAATATATTTTGTTTGCAAAGGCCATTGATGTAAAGCATGGAGCCATAAGAAATGCCAGTACTTAATTTTCTCCAATATGAAAATTTCCATGTCAGCCCTGATAACCTGTAGTAATGCAATGGACATGGTAAAGGAAGCAGATTGTTTTCCAGGTGAAATATTTTGGCACTGAGCCATTCATGACAATGAGAATGTGCCTCTTAATCTCAGGGTTGTTCGAGCCCCACGTTGGGCAAAAGATTCCTTCATTGCAAGGCGTTGGGCTAGATGACCCTCGTGGTCCTTTGCAACTCTAATATTCCATGATTCAAAAACATCTTGTCTATTTCTCTTGTGCCCAGAAAAAGAAGAAAATCATCTGGGGAGCTGTCTGATCCTGACAGATTGCAATTTTAGATAGCTAGTTGTTGTTGTTGTTTTGAAAGCTGTGTATCTAATTTTGTTATCCTTGATCATAAGAAGCAGCCATTATTGGACAATAATGAGCCAAAGTGAATGTCAATATATGGCCAACTCTGCTTCTAAAATCAATGAGAGTTTATTCTGTTGTCCTTTGGCTCTTCCCTGCTTCGAGTTCTGTGATTCTTTTAAATCTTTGGTTTCCCTAAGCCGTATTGAGAAGGCTCTGGCTGTTTCTCTCTGTGGCTGATGAGGATGATGAGCCTGGTAATGTTTGTGTGCCCCTGTCTAGGCTTTGGAGTTGTTTACAACCCCCCTCCCCCACTTTAGAAAGGCCTTGAAAACAGCTGTCTCCTGGGCAATGAAATGCAGAGCATGACAGACTCAGAAAGACAAAGGAGCCTTTTACAGTTAAATGTGACAAAGGAAGTAAAAATGTTTTGTGGGAAAGCGGGATTGGAAGGAGATTTTGCATGCAGACAGGCACTGAAATTCACATCAATTTCAAAAACACATTTGCTAAATGCCCCCCCCCCCACATCCTCTGCACAAAGCTAAGGAGCAAAACTGCACAGCAAACATTGAAGCTTTGCAATGTCACTGGAACCTGAGTAGAATTGCTAAATGATTTTCTCTCTCTTTCTCTGCATTCACACTGTATCACAAGTCTGAAGCCAGACCTTGTTTTCCTGAGGACAAAAAAGAGATCCTTTTGTTGCTGTTTTCCCCTTAGTGTCATCTCTTGCAGTTGCCATGGTAGCCAGCAAGTATCCTTTCAGCACAAGTTATTGGGTCTCCGGAAGGAAGTGCTCCAGTGCCGGGCCGGGTCTGCTGTTTTTATAGAACCTGTTACATAATGCATTCTATTAAAGTTTCCTCTTGCTGTTTTATTGTGCGAAGGGGAAATTAAATTTGATGGCTCCTAAAAAGTTTGATAGAGGATGCCAGGTGATTGTTATATATTATATAAACAGTTCTTTGTGTCAATTGCACACAGCAACAATATTTCTGTATGGTGTTCAAGATGGACAAATATACATTAGAGCCATTGGCGATATTTACCTGCGTGCCTATCAGAAGAGGAAATTGAATTCTAAGCGGGGCAAGTTCAAACACTGTAAAAATGCACAGTGCTATATCCATCTGGAGAACCAGAGCAACTTGCAACCTTAGCAATTTCAAAGAGAAGGTACATGTGTTCACAATGGTTTTCTGTTTTCCTGGGTCCAGGGAATTTTCTAACAGCACTCCATGGGAATATAAAGCACTTCTTGCAGCTCAAGGACATAAATAAATAAATAAATGATCCTATAACCATGGCTTTCCCCAGCCCTACTGCAATCTCCATCTCTTTTGGTCTTTTCTAGGCAGTTGTACATCTTCTTGCACAGTGCCAGCCATGCACCAGAGAAAGACAGAAAAAAGGACGAGGAGCTGCTTGCAAGGTATGCTTATTTATTTGATTTATATCCCACCTTCCCTCCCAAGGAGCTGAAGATCCCATACATGGCTTTCAAATAAGCATATCAGTCTTTTATCTTCCTGAATTATGGTGAATAAATGGCATTTGCTTCTGCATAGTCGGGCAAGGAATAATCATCAGTTTGATTGATTAGTGTCATTGCTTATCGTAACACACACACACACACACACACAAAACTGGGAATAATCTAGCTAGTTTATAGAGGAAATGAGACTTTGCAGAAGCAAGTAAGGGAGCTGGATAGCTCTTTTGCATTGTTTCCACTCAAGCTTCTAAATAAACAGAATGTAGCTCCATTGCTACTAAGGGCCTGTTCACACAAAGATACTTCTGATGGAGTATGGTACAGTGGTTATGTGCCTAAGCATCTAGCCAGGTCACAATTCCTTTCCCATGAGTTCCACATCATCACCAGCTTACACAAAGCGGATTGACTGGGAGTGGCACAAATGAGTTGAATACTGCAGTGTGCATGAGACAGTGGTGGTAAATAGGTGGATTTATGAAGGAATAACCTCTTCTGTGTATGCTTAATATAGCCACTCAGTCTCCATTCTCAACATTTGGCAGTGCTGTAGCATGAGAGGGGGCCACAGGGGCGGTTGCCCCAGGCACAAAATTATTAGGGATGCAAAATTTCAGCACCCAGTGCTGCCTCAATACAGCTGTGCATTTCCGTCACTGAGCTCTGGAAGCGACCTCTTCAGACAATGGATCAACTTTTCTTATCTCTGCAGCTGTGATCTCCTAGGTGACACGGGTGCTGTTAGGCATTGAGTACTCATGCATACTCCGTCCATTTTCCTCCCTTCTCCTTTTGCATGGCCCCGGGCACTGGCAACCCACACTATGCCACTGAGCCTCTTGGGCTTGCCGATCAGAAAGTCAGCAATTCAAATCCCCGTGACGGGGTGAGCTCCCATTGTTTGGTCCCAGCTCCTGCCAACCTAGCAGTTGAAAAGCATGCCAGTGCAAGTAGATAAATAGGTACTGCTGCAACGGGAAGGTAAATGGCATTTCCATGTGCTCTGGTTTCCGTCACGGTGCTCCATTGCGCCAGAAGCGGTTTAGTCATGCTGGCCACATGACCCAGAAAGCTGTCTGTGGACAAATGTTGGCTCCGTCTGCCTGAAAACAAGATGTATGCCACAACCCCATAGTTGCCTTTGACTGGACTTAACCATCCAGGGATCCTTTACCTTTGACCTTACCTAAAAGCCTTGCCTTACCTAGAAGCTACTACTGAGTGATAGTGTCAGAATGTAATGTGTCAGGATGCAATCAGAATATGGCTGTTAGTGAGACTACAATCAACCTCATGATAGTGCTTGGTGGTAGTGTTGGGGTTGCCTAATATTTTGTATGTGCTTTATTTGGTTTTTTTTTAGTGTCGTTATTCTGCCTGTTGTTTGGTGGGGGCTTGTGAGCATCACCAGTTTTTTCTTTTGTGAAATGGGTGTTTTGTGGTGCTCATTACTGTTTCTTAGAGTTCCCAAGGCGCTTTCAGATTCAAAAAGTTTGGGGACCCCTGCTCTAACTTATCCAGGGTGGAACTGCAGAGAGAGGGGATAAATTTGTGTTCATTAAATAGACCTTTTATTGTGGCAGAGATTCCATCCAATTTTGTTGTAGTTGGCCGTCAGCCATGTACAATGAACAGTGCAAGTGGTTTCTTGTAGGAACCTGGGAGAATCTATATAGTCACAGAAGCTGTGCAACTGCATGGAGTTGTATGCAGAAGTAATTGAGATCATATTTAATTGTTAATATTGTAGTGCTTTACATA
The DNA here is from genome assembly GCF_951804945.1 of Podarcis cretensis. Lineage (NCBI taxonomy): Eukaryota > Metazoa > Chordata > Lepidosauria > Squamata > Lacertidae > Podarcis > Podarcis cretensis. The sequence continues at coordinate 30,769,437 of NC_137178.1, forward strand.
TTTTTGGAAGAGAAAGATGTGAGCAAAATACAAAAGGAATGCAAGTAAAATCCAAATACGAACCGATCACCTTTTCATTTGAAAGCACTGATACCCTAAAATCCCATTTGCTTCTAAGGAGCAAAGGAAAGGAAAGCATGAAACTTCCAAACAGAGAGAGCTAGAATTATCCTTGACTTTGTCCTGTCAAATGTTAAGTCAAACAGGAATCAGGGAGGGTTTCTTTTCTTATTTTTGGCAAGCATTTCCCTTGCTTCCTATGGTGTGGAAATGGGCAATAAATAGCAGGGTATCTTATGGCATCATTCCAGGCCTCCCGGCTACCGGTGTTGGCAAGGAAATGGCTCTCCTTTTCTTCCTCCTTGTTTTTAGAGTGTTGCGTTTTCCTGAGGTGGAGGGAAGGTCTGTCATTATCAGGGAGAGAGTCAAACCACAGCGGCTGGCTTCTGCTGAACTCCTGTTGCCCTGCCAAACGGGAGGAAGCCATAACCATATTATTCACACCACTCGTGGTTTTTCTCTGAAAGTGAGACTTCCTTTAAATTACAGCACATGCACTCACATGCACACATGTGCACAAAATGCAAAATTGTGGTCTTCCTCATAAAAACAGTTTTTTTTTTTTTAAAAAAAGAGGCCAATGCTTTCAAAACATCTTCAAATCTTCCACAAGACTAGAAATGCTGTCTTGCAATTCAGTTTGGAACAGTAACAGTATTGCTCTTGAAATGCATACTGAAAGCAGAAGTCCCCAAGGACAAGAGGCAAAAAACTTTCCTCTGTTTATCATCCCATAAAAGTGATCCTCCTGCAGCTGTATTCTGGGCTTTGTTCAACAACAGGCTTCCTCTTGCTTCCACAGAGCTGAAAATCTCTGTAAAATTAGCTTGCTTTCCTTCTCAATATTTGGTGCAAACCCTTTGGAGTCGCATCAAACCCACACTTCTTTGGCATAGACTTCTTCCCCTTCCATCCCCCAGTATATCTTGGATCTCAAAAACTAGAATTATGTTCATATGTCAGGTGTGGGTATCTGGTATTTTTGAGGGTGGAACAAAAAGCCATAGATTGTACATGTGGCTGAGGCCTTGATGTGAACATTTAGCAGAAACTGGTATGTGATATGATTTGAGCTCTGTGAAAACTCTACAAGTCTTGTGGTAGTTTTCTGTTTCCCTGTGCTTATTTCCTCAGGCAAATGAATGGTCCAGAGCACATTTTTGTATTATGTTAAAATCCTAACGCAATATACCCAGGGATTCTGCCTTCCTCCTCACCAGCAAGCTGCAGGAATCAAATGCGAGCAGGAGCTGTCTTTGCCATTCATGGTATTGTAGTGGAAGTCTCTGCCATTGTGCACCCTTGTGCAAATTAATTGAAACAAACAATGTAGTTTATTGTACAAAACTCACATATATATGTACAAAACTCACATATATGTACATTAGTAACAGATATGACCTCTGCTATTTTTAAGCAGCATTTGAACACAGTTTGGCGTAGAGTCTACTAGTTTCTAACAGTCACTGTTGATTTTGGATCCCTGTACCACACATGAATCAGCGCGTGAATGAGCTTCTCCATAGCACAGAGGCGACTTTTGCATATACAGTGGTACCTCAGGTTAAGTACTTAATTTGTTCTGGAGGTCCATACTTAACCTGAAACTGTTCTTAACCTGAAGCACCACTTTAGCTAATGGGGCCTCCTGCTGCCGCCGCGCCGCCAAAGCACGATTTCTGTTCTCATCTTGAAGCAAAGTTCTTAACCTGAAGCACTATTTCTGGGTTAGCAGAGTCTGTAACCTGAAGTGTATGTAACCTGAAGCGTATGTAACCTGAGGTACCACTGTAGCCCACAAATTCTCAATGGGATTTACATCCGGGGAATTCCCTGGCCAATCAAGTACCTGTCTTTGCTGCTTTGCCATGAATTTCTTCACCACTTTTGATGTGTGACAGGCGGCTAGGTCCTGCTGCAATATCACGGTACTGTCAGGATACCTCTTTTCCAGCTCTGGAATAATTCTCTTTCGTAGAACCTCAATATATTGTGGCGAGCGCATCATTCCTTCTATTGGCTGCAGGCTTCCGACACCATAATGATCAACTGACTTTTCATGTTTGTTTTGAGTACAGGATTACAAATAAGATAGAAAACATGCTTTGTTTCAATTAATTTGCACAAGGGTGTACGTTCTGCTTTTCCATCGTCACTAACCACACATTTCCACACACTTGTGATAATCTCACTTCTGTGGACCCACTAGTTAGAAGTGGATTTTCCTAGCTTGGGTGCAAACTCCACCATGTACTTCCTGGCTTATGTTCTGGGTGGAGCTGATAGATTGACACCCTTTCACCCAATCATAGAGTTGGAAGGGAGCCCAAGCCCTGAAAGAGAAATTAGAATCAGCCCTGAAAAAAGGAAGGATTCAAAACAGAAGAAGAAAGCACCAAACCTTACCTTTAAAATGCTTAGTCCATCACGACAGATAGCTCAGTTGGTACAGCATGAGACTCTCAGGGTTGTGAGTTTGAGTCTCACATTGGGCAAAAAGATTCTTGCATTGTGGGGGGTTGGATTAGATAATCCTTGAAGTCCCTTCTGACTCCATGACCATCTGATTCTAAGGCCAGAGCTTACCCAGAAAATTGGGTTTTTATTGATAAAGCAAAAAGAAAAAGGCAAATTGCAGAATGAGTTGCTGAATTTACCTCAGAGGAAAGGGAAGGGAGCTATGATACCACAATCAGCTTCAGTATTTTGGGGAGTGGGATGGGGGAGCATTAGAAGCTGACAAGGGAGAGAATCAGAATGTGTACACACTAACTTGCTTGCAGTGAAAAAAGTGCTATTTTCCTCAGTCCAGGGTTCTCTTTTCTCATTCTCCACATGAGAGGAGGAAGAGAGTATTCTGGGCAGAGTAGAGACCAGCCGGAACCCTCTTAACAATTTGAAGGAAGTGGAATTGCACACCTCTAGAGAGAGGAAAATAAAATCCTGGGTGCTGCTTAAAGGGGGATTTCTAGGTGAACAAAAGGGGAAGGCAATTATTTGTGATTTTATAAATAGAAAGACATCTGACTCTGGATTTTCAGTGTTAATTGGAAGGTCTTGAAAAAACTGAAGGCTGCCACTAAGTGAAAGGGGTTGTCCTGATACATTGGGATACAGAGGACTTAATTTCCCCCCACATCCAACAGCACCTTAGCTGAAGGCCAGGATACTTACCTTTCACTATCAATAGAGGGTGGTGACTGGTCCTGCAAACCTTGTTCTGGCTTGCCAACTCCTGACAGTTAGTTGTTACAGACAAGATGTATACCTGAGAGACAAGTTGAAGGTATGCGAGCGAAACCAAGGGGAACTGGTGCTCTCAGGTGACCCAGGATTGCTTGCTACTTTGGCATTGGACAACTTATGGACAGTCCAGCCGCTCACCATATGAATGGATAAAAACATTGAGGATGCCAAGAGGCTTATTGTGGCCATGATGTCATTATGCATATATAGTATCATTATTTCAGTTATTTCAGTTAATTATTGTGGAATTGGAAAACAGACTTACGTAGCTGCTCCAGGCCCTTACTATCCTAAACCACAATATCTGTTTTTTCAGTTCAGACATGATAAAGTATCAACACTGCACATTATATTTGTTCAAAACAATCCACTATTAATGTTCCCATGTTCGAAAACATACTTACTGGGGCTTTATTCTTCCTCTCAAATCCTTCCTCTCCCTTGTTAAGCACATATTTCTAAAACTGAAGGTAGACTGAGGTCTGTTTGTGCAAAATTCTGCCTTAATAAAAAGAATGAAAAACATCATCATAAACTTTTGATGTACTAGCCAAAGACCATGACCTCATCAAAGAACATCAACATCTACATGAACTACATGTATATCTTGATGGGTTTTAGTATGTTTTACTGTTAATTTTAATTGTTTTTTTAAGTTTTAAATTGTTAACTGTTTCTTATTGACAATTTTCATATTTATTGTAAACTGCTTATAAGTTTTACTGCTATCAAATATTACAAGAATTTTGAATTTTGGTAAATGAAGCAAACAAATATACAAAGCAAGTTTAAAAGGATTTATTCACACAGCTCCTGAAAATGAATAGCCCATAAGAATGATGACTAAGTGGTGGAAACCCTAATGTCACATGATATTCAGGATAAAAGGGAACAGAGTAGAGACATACACCAGATCATAAGAGAATGCAGTTTTGCTTTGACGTGGTGACAAAGAGAGACATGAACTGCCCCCTATCTTTAAATTTAAATATGGTAAGGAAGTTAACCCTATTAAAAAAGATTAGTCAAACATCAAGGCTTCCTTCCTCCAACTCTGTTGCCCTGATCCCACAAGAGAGATTGATGAATGAAAGTAGCTTTCTGTGTACTTTGTCTACACAGATGTACAGATCTCTGTCTTCATTGCAATACTCATCTACTGAATTGACTGGATGAATGTTTGGATGACAATGTTAACCATGTCTAGAACTATCCACATGGCTGATGAGGTTGAAGCTATTTCTTCATTTGACTCCTGCTTGTAGTCTAGACTCTCACTTGAGGTCAGTGGTTGCAGCTATGTAATTCAAAAACACCCTTTGACTTGGGACTTAATGGTCCTATGGGATACCCCCGTCTTTAGATTGTACCTTGATGTGTTAAGTCTGCTTTGCTGCGCTGGGGGCCTTCCTGCTCATTGTATTGGACATCTATCCCAAAGTCCTGGCCTGATGGTACCACCATTTGTGTCACTAACTTGCAGACTTGCCAGAAGCCATTGCTTCTAGACAGTATATGTCGTTGTTTTTCTGTTAAACCAAATATGTTAAACCTTTGCAATGTTGCCTCTGCTACAATTATCTCTTCACCAACCTGGTGGAAAGCTTCTGTAGCTTTAGTTCTGAATTTAATAGGCCTACATATTGTTCAGAAAGTCACTAACAGACTCTCCAAGTGTCCCTATTTCCCAGGGATGTCCCTGATTTAGAGAAGCCATCCTGGTTTCTGATTTGATCCCAGAATGTCCCACTTTTCCTTAGGACATCCCTGTTTTCATTAGAGAAATGTTGGAGGATATGGAGTGATCCGACTTCCGAGCCATCTGAAGGCAATCCTGTATAGGGAAGGTTTTCTTAAATGTTTAATTACCTTTTTCTATACAGTGGTACCTCAGGTTACATATGCTTCAGGTTACAGACTCCGCTAACCCAGAAATACAGACTCTGCAAACCCAGAAATATTACCTTGGGTTAAGAACTTTGCTTTAGGATGGGAACAGAAATTGCACGGTGGCGGCGCAGCGGCAGCGGGAGGCCCCATTAGCTACAGTGGTGCTTCAGGTTAAGAACAGTTTCAGGTTAAGAACGGACCTCCGGAATGAATTAAGTTCTTAACCCGAGGTACTACTGTATGTTGGAAGATGCCCAGAGTGGCTGGGGCAACCCAGTAAGATGGGTGGGATATTTTGTAAAATTATTATGGAATGGGACGTCCCTATTTTCATCAGAGAAATGTTGGAAGGTATGCACTAATGAGTGCTGACTTGCACCCTCAGTTCTTTCTACCTAAAGCAAAGTACTCTCTGCTTTTAAGGCTGAGGGTATAAAAGTGCCTTCAGCTTGCTAGGATGGTTTGTTTTAATTAGTGTCTTTCATTAAACTAATATTTTTTGTTCTTCAAATCCCTCTAATTTCATGTACACATCTTCTCTCATAACAGAGTTTGCTGCTGTAAGATTATATCGGTGAATTAAAACTGCTATCTCTTGGCACTTACCAACAATGAGCCCCATTATATTCTAGGTATACATTTCACATAAAGTGCCCTGCTCTTTAGACTGTGTTAAGGACAAGGTTTAATAGTCTCAGGTACTTAATTATCACCCTAATCCCTTGTATAATAGCCTTTCTGAGTGTGTAAATTGCTTGTTATAACAAAGTATGCACTGTACATACTGAAATATTTCTATCAAAGGCCTATTTATGACAGTAGGTTGCTTGATTTATAATCAGATTGTCTCAAATGCCTTGAAAGGTGGAAAATCCTTATTTAATTTTTGAGAGGCTCATAATGGACTAAGGTATGGCATTTCCTGAGCTGTAAAGCACATTTAATGCAAGTCCACTGGGTGTACATAATCAGTCCTATTATACAAGAGACCTTCGCTGAATGTATGTTATCTAGATCATGGGTGCTGAAGCAGATGCACTCTTGCTAAATCATGTTTCTCAACAGACATGGCTGTGTGTAAATATTAGGTAGCCTTGGATACCATTATATCTGATCTTTCTGAGATCTATGACAACCTGCTGGTAGTAATTACCTGGCCTTTTTCAAGAGGACATAGGGAAGAAAATACAATGGAAGTATGATCACACAGAAATCCAGGGCCATCTTTAAATGCAAATTGTGACCCTCAGTCACCTAGACCTGCTCACTATGTGGTATCTGTGAAATGGTGCAATAGTGCTTGTGAAAATTTATGTCAGCACCCATGAAAAGTTTGCCCTCCTACCAAGTGCTATTTTGCTAGAAAAAGAGGTGCCAGAACTCACCCTTGTTTTCTTAAAATAGAAGTTGTGCACACCTGAGAGGTGTTGGAACTGAGTTCCAATGAGTTCCACTGGGAAAAAAATCCCTGCCTTTGAAAGTAGGAAGGGAATTTCTCCTTCCCATATGTGTAATAATAATAATAATAATAATAATAAGCAACTTAGGTTCATAATATGCAGCTAATATGATAACACAGCAGTCCCTGCCCGGCCCATTAGGAAGTCTGTTGGGGCCTAATCCTGAATTAAGCTTAAAATGCTTTCAGATTTTAAGTTTATTTAAGCATACTTATGTACAGGTGTTTCTCATGATGGATTGGCTATGGCTTTGGGTTGATCTATTTCTGCTTGAGGGAATACACGAGCTGGTGGAACCAGATGGCAACCAAATGTGATAGCTGGCTGGTGCAATCATATTGTTGCCATCTGTCCGGAAGGACCCAGTTTCAACATACTTTAGCCCCTGTAGCAGGATCACATCAACGGAAAATCTTGAGCTACAGTCAAGAGCTACTTGAACCTCCACCCCCCCCCACAACAAAATTGGCACGGGGTCTTCCTGCTTAATTCCTGTTTTGCAGAATCCCTGTGTTACAAGGCACAAATGACCTCATGTCCCCTCCTCCCACTTCCTGCAATTGAAGTGACAGCAGCGGAAGGTGGAGACATGTCTTATGTATCATGGTACATGGCGAAGGATTTGCACTGTGATTGTTTGAAGCCCTGCCATCTGCCTTTAATTTTGCAAGGCCTGCCAATCTCATTAGATTTCATGCTCTGAATGTTTGCACTTGCACAAAAGCTGTCCAAACAAAGCTAAATCTTTGTCACCAGTATCTGTTCGTGGCATTGACTGAGAACATATGAAACAGATCGGTGCTAGGCTTGAGTGAAGTACAAGAATCAACCACTGCAAAATAATAACAATAACATTTTGGCTAAACTAGGGATAATGATGCATGTTAGGGTGTTAGACAAAAACCAGAGTTTGCATGTATTTGCATATTAACATGTATTTGTTTGGGTTAGTGCTTAAAAGTATTAGACAAGGACTAGGTTCACAAAACATCAACTTAGCTATAGAACTTATTGAGTGCCCACAGGCCAGTTACTATTTATTAGGCTAACCTATCTCACAGTGTTATTGCAAGGATAAAATGGTGTTTACATGAGAGAGAGAACCATGTACACCACCTTGAATTATTTGGGAAAAGAGAAGAGTGCCACAAATAAATATTTTAATTTTGTGTATGGCTTTCCTCTTAGTAATTTTAGAGGGGCCTCATTCAGTAATTTCATAGGAGTCTTTCAGAAAAGTAGAAGAGTTGTTACAAGGGTGTGAGGGTTCTGTGAGGGGAATAAGGGTCTTCGCATGCTTAAGAACCTGCTCCCAGGATTCTTTGGGGGAAGCCATGACTATTTAAAGTGGTATCATAGTGCTTTGAATGTGTGTGGTGTGAAAATACTCTATGTTTAGAATGCGAAATACACTGTGAAACCTAATGTGAAACAAAACTTCCAGGATGCACTTGGCTGTTCTGTGCACCCCCAATGCTGTTGCTTCCCTACCCGTCCATATATTTTAAACACATTTTTATTTCTGTTTCGGTAATATAGATTCACTCCTAGCTCTTCAGAAGCAGCCTCAGGTTTCTTCACCTTCTCGCCATGCTGTTGTTTGCATTCCCTTCAACTTGCAGTGACTCACTTTGAACCGTCTAGTTCACTCAGAAAGATAATTGCCTATTTCCACTTTAGTGCTCCAGTCCTCCTCCCCCTTTCTCTTGATTTAAAATGACCTGTCAGTTACTGTTTATCTGATGTTCCAAACATCCTGGCCCACTTTCTTTCCTCTGTGCTTCATTCGATTTTCTTTCTGGGTTCTGCAAGATGTTTCAGTTGTCATTTTTTTCCCTGTGTCTCCTGTCATGAGCATTTTGATGTCAGCTCCAGCAAGCTGTCTGCTTGGTTTCGTTTATAGGTGTTTTGGTGCTGAATTAGTACTTTCTAGAAAGTCCAGTGTAGTATGCCATCATTAAGTGACAACATATGAGGTGCCAGCCCTTTGGCAGACTGTAAATGACCGGCTGGAAGATTTAGATGAATGAGGTGAAGTCAAGGAAAACTTAACATTTTAGTTACTCATTAAGTGATAGGTGAAGAAATGCAAGTACTATTTTTAAAGCCTGGGTAGCGTAAACCAAAATGCTGGGTCGTTTTCTTTTGTGTGTGCTTCAACTAGTGTTTTAGATATTTGATGCAACATCTAACAAGTAAAACATAAAACGAGAGCCAGTCTTGTGGTGTAATGGTTAGACCAGGACCTGGGAGGTCATCTTTCAGCCATGAAGTTTTCACTTCAGTCAATTGCTATCTCTCAGTATAGCCTACCTTTCATGGTTGTTGTGAGGAAGAAATGGGTAGAAGAAACAAGTTTATGCCACCTTGAGATCCTGTGGCACAAGGGAAACTGGGTATTCTAATTTCCATCTGTACACATATATCTTAAACGGATTTACATCCATCAAGATATATCTGTAATTTGCTGATACACAGTAAAGTTCTATATACCCATGGACATGAGCATAATAAGGTTGTATCAACTGGGCATTTTGACACTGTGAGCGAGGGCTGAGACTTGCAGCCAGTAGAAGGTGTGGTGGGATCTCTTGGGCTGTTGGTGGTGAAAGACTTGGGAGCATCATCGCAATCATAAACCTACAGCACAGTCAAAATTATACACCTTTCAGCAGTCTACATCAGTGTGGTGCCCTCCAGAAGTTTTGGAGTACAATTCCCATCAACTTGCATGGAAAGATGCAAGGGAAGACATATGGATATACATGGTAGATCCAAAAATATGTGGAAGGGAATATATAGCACACACCCAGAGGGGTAGCAAAAAAGGTCCCTAAATACCATTTCTGAACACATTACATTTTACCTGTTGGATGCCATATCAACAGTTTATTTTATGTTTAGTGAAAATTACTCTTTTAAAAAAAACCACATAAACTTTTTATCCCACCCTTCCTCCCATTGAGTTCAGTTTTCCCTATGTTAAAGATAACTAGGTGGACTGAAAGAGACAAAATTAAATAATAACATCTAGATAGAACATAGAAATGTATACAGTGGTACCTCGGTGTATGAACAGTCCTGTTTACGAACTATTCGGTTTACAAACTCCACAAAACAGGAAGTAGTGTTCTGGTTTGCGAACTTTACCTCTGTTTATGAGCGGAAGCTGAACGGTGGAAGGGCACCAGTGGTGGGAGGCCTCATTAGGGAAAGCATGCCTCGTTTTAGGTTTAAAAACGGACTTCTGGGACGGATTAAGTTTGTAAAACGAGGTACCACTGTATGTATATTTGTGCACGGCCATATATTTGTGTCTCCTTCTGTGTGTCCAGCTATGCTTAAAATAATATGGGGAATGCTGACATATAACTGGGATAAAACCAACTTAGCCTGGAATAAAAGGCAGAGCAACATTCCAAAGTCCAGAGAACAGTGGAAAGCAGCAGAAAATTGTACAAATGTGTTGTGGTTGCCTGCATACCTACATATTGCATACCTGCAATGCACAAGCTTTCAAAGCTACGGCATAGGGATCCATGTCAAGGTTACACAAATGGTTCTACTTACATTCCCCCATTAGGATGTTTGCAATTGTCTTTCATTTGGCAGGCCTGTGTGCACCTGGTTTAATAATAAGACAGTGCTAGGCAAAAGTCTATATAACAGTGTGCACTTAGGGCTGAGATATAGTAAGTGGCTTGCTTCAAAATCAAGCTGTCTTCTGGCAGGAAAAGATTAGGGAGGGTGGAAAGAACAAAAGTTTTAGGGAACACAAGAAAGGCAAGCCTCTGCCTGCTAATTTTCTCCTACAGCATATTTGAAGGTGGTTTAATAGTTTAACCCCCAAATGATAGATGGTCTTTAATGCTGCCCTGAGTTAGTATTTATAGCCTTGTCCTTTCAACAGCACCACCAGGAATTTAATAAACGATTTGCACAGATTTCTCAGGTTTCTTTAGTTTCCCATTGAAACCAAGCCAGGTTGCCCAAGCCACAACATTTAGATATAGATCCAAAGATCCCTATAAGACTATGACTTTATAAAAAAATAAATCTGAGGTTTTGGTCTGAACTTTTTTTTTAACTCTGCACACACAGTTTAGAAGCAGATGTAAATGTCCCCAAGTTCATTTATAATCCTTGTTTTTTAGCTCAACATATTTCTAAACGAAACAGAAGGGGCGGGCGGGAAATGCCCAGTTCATCTGTCAGTTTCCACTAGGCCTTTGCGAGAATCTATCATTCTGTCACTTGGCATTAATATTGTATCATCATGTCTCACCAATAAAATGTAAAGGAATATCAGCTGACAACAAAGCTTTACGAGTAATTAGAAAAGAGGCAAAAATTCATTTCGGCTTGAAAACAAGAATGCAGCAGCAGCTGCATGAATGCCACAGGGTAGGGAGTTTCAACAAGATGGAGCCAAGTGAGGGGACTGAATGGCTTGAGGGGGTTGATAATGTGATACAGATCCCCTTTGCCTGCAGGCCACAGATTGAAATGCATCTCATATTTGTAATGGCTAGAAGCCATGATCATCTGGATTTAACAACCTTTGTGGTCTCAGTCCAATTCTTAGTGTACAAGTCTATACATCATTAAAAAAAAAAGCTGTCACAGCTTCCGGGTTAGTGCGATCGGCTAATGGCGGATTCCCTCCGAGCTCCGGAGGGAATCGGCTCTGCTGAAGACGGGTCCTACCGCGCCGGCGACGCGGGGACCCTCAGAAACTGCAGGCGCGGAAGCCTGCGGACTTGGTGACTCGGTGGGCACCTTTAAGCGCCCTCCCTGACCCACGAAGAGCCTTTTTAAAGGCTACAGAGAGGGTACGGGGAGCGGCGTGGTGCTGAGAGTAGACCGCTACTTCAGTGGAGCGAAGCCGCCTGCCATGGCCGGACAGCGCTGACTTTTTCCCCAAAATTCGGACTGGAAACAAATAACCCATGAGTAGAATGGAATTTGGACTTTAAAATCTATATCTTTGAATTCGGTACAACCGGGGGATGTGCTAAAGGGAAGTCCGCACCCCCCTATCTACAAACGATCTAAAGCAAGGATCGGTGGACTAAGGTGGAGAGTACTGTTTTTGGTGTTAGATAAAAAATATTTCCATGAGTTTGACAGAAGAAGTCTTTGTGCTGGAGAGAAAGTGAGGAGTTTTGGAAGCTTTTGTGTAACCCCCCCCCGAACCCGGGAGCGTCCTGTGTGTGAGCCGGAGGAAGAAGAACAAGGAGTTTGACAGCTGTCAAAGGAGCTGTCAAACGGGCGGCTAAAATTTAAGAACTTTGTTATTTAATAACTTTCTGAACTAAAAGTGTTGCTTTTGAACTGAGGTGGCTGGAAACAACGTAGTCATAAACAACAAAGTAACGGGCTGTTGGAAAAGGACTATCAAGCAACTGTAATCCCCCTAGGGGGAACTAGAGACATTACAATGGCTGCAGAGGGAAAATTACTGGTAGAGATAGAAAGAATGTTTTTTCTCGTGGGAATCCTGCAAGAGCAGAGTACGGCTATGAACAAAGAACTTATGACCTTGAATTCCAAAACAAATGACTGTGCTGAATGCATAAAGGATTTGCCTGATAAGGAATCTGCAGCTGAACCAGAAAAAACTTTTTTGGAACCGGTGGAGAGAAAAGAAGGAATGGAAAAAGTGCAGGAAAATATCAATCAGAAGCCCATATTGTCAGGAAATAAAGAAGATCTTTGGATTACAAATCTGCGAAAGATGAGAAAGATGAAGGAGGAAGTCCCGGGAGCACTTGGAATACTGGAATTCAAAAGAGTAAAGAAATATGATTGGGACTTCCTCCTTGAGTATGGGAGATCAACTGACTTTTTGCAGCAACTGCTATTAAGTATCTTGGATGGAAGAAAATATGATGTGACTGAGATAGAATTCCTTCGAGACCTGAGGACCAACAAAAAGGGCTACCAACAAAATCGGCAGAGAGAGACTGACAGAGACTTGAAGGCCTCTGATGTGAGGAATCCGGGCTAGGATAATTGCTTGGGAAGGGATGGAAACTGGGGTAGGGAGGGAGGGGAGAACAGAATTTCAAAATTTTATGATTTTTGTATTTGGCCATTATGACATATAATTAACAAAAATACAAAGGGAGAAATTCATGGAAGGGTAATTAGGTCGACCTTAGAAAAAAAAAAGATTTAATGTTTAAAAGAGAATTGGATAAATTAAATTTGGATAAGTAAAAAGGATTAAGTTTAAAAATAACAATAATATGTTAAAGATGGGAGATAAGAACTTGCTGAACTAATTTTTGGAATTGGGATGTATGAAGAGGGGGTGGGGGGAAGTCAGGGAAAGGGGGTAATGAAAATAAGAGTTTAAAAATATATATGTTTTGTTTTTGTTTTTGTTTTTGTTTTATAAAATGTGAAAACCTAATAAAAATTTTATAAAAAAAAAAAAAGCTGTCACAAGCAACTGACAGCAAGATATGGATAGGGAATAAAACCGAGCTTTCGTTTTCAAGCAGGCAAACCAAAGTGTTTGGCCAAACCATGACCCTTGTTCTGATACCAAAGCAGATTGCCATCTCACTTGAAATCCAGGCTTACAGGCTCAGTTTAGAAGTGACGTTCAAAATAGGCAAAACCAGTGCTTTTCTTCTAGAGGATCCCCGCGAAAAAAAAAGCACTGGGCAAAAAGTAAAGACGTGTAAAGCAGTCCATGCAGCCACCAGCTCATTTAGATGCAGTATATGCAATGCATTGCTTGGCTAATATACACAGTGTTAACCAGGAATGAGAGCACATGGGTGACGGATAGCTCTGCTCGCTAACATTAGCAGTAAGCACACCTTAAGCAAGAGAGTGGTCATGTGAACTTTTCAAAAGAATAGACACTTTGCTGTGACCAGTGTCACATTTAAACCTAGCTTGTCCCACCTTTCCTTTTTCCCTTTCCCCCCCTTTTTAAAAAAAGTCTAGAGGCCAGCTTTTCACCAAGCTTTATCGTGGGTGAATGTATTAAAATCCACTGATTTCTTCAGGCCATGGTAAAACCATATGAGTTTAATATATATAAATGGATCGTTGGCAAAGCTCACAGCCTGTCAGCCATGGTTGCTGAGTGCGTTCTTTTCTTTTTTGTGTGGTTCGTGCAAGAGCTTCCGTGGTTCGATGGCAGTGCTTAATGGATGGTCCCAAAGTGTGGAAGAGTGGCTAACAATTTCTCTCCAGACAGTTATGTACACTCACAAGTGTACATATTTGGTTGTCTTCTAAACATCTGCTGCAAAATCGACATTTACATCGACAGCCAGATGTTGAGCTTTGTAATCACAGGCAGTAAGATGAGGCTACACGGTCTGTATCCAACACACTTTGTTAATTGAGCATGACTTATATATTCATCAATTACTCATCTATTCAAGGTCTCCCCCCCTTCTTTATTTTGTTGCTCTGGGCTTGTTTTCCACATTCCTGAGCTCTGTCTCTCTGGGAACCATCATCCCTCCACCTGCTGGAGCTATGCAACTACAGTATATGGTGTAGTACTTAAGATCGGGTTTTAGAAAGAAAGTAATTCCAAAGCTGCTTGACTCCTTACTGCCAATCCCAAATGTTTTTTCCATCCTGAAATATTATTTTTCAGTTTTCACGGCAAGGAAATTGAATATGATTAGCTTTGCAGTACAGATTAGCTGAAAAATTCCAATGTTGCAGTGCGGATGGAATTGGATAGCATTAGGGGGCAACTCATGAAAATAAATTTACTCCTATGTGTTTGTTATATTTTAAGAAAAACTTATGGGAGGTGTTCAATGATTGGCTTTTAATTGTAGGTTTAAACTAGAACATGGAAATTTCTTTACCCACTGTATATGATCCTCCTTCAGCTAACACAGAAAATAATTAAAATACCATTATTTCTGTCCAGTGCCTAAAGTCAGAAAGATTTCTTCATTTCCCCCTAAATTACATGTCTATTATGTTCTCATTTATTTATTTTAACCTCCACAGAATTTATTTATTTTTGACATCTACATGCCACCGAATTACAAAAGTTTTCTGAGTGGCCTAACCACTTAGAAAACTAAATAAATCAGTTTAGTTTAGTTCAAAAATTAAAACCATGAAAACAACACAGCATAAAAGCAGTACAGAAGGATAAAAACATCACAAAATACCGCAAACAAAAACCTTAAGTCTAAAAACTAAAATATATGGATTGAAAGTTTCTAAGTATAGTTATCTGGAAAAAAGTGAAACTGCAACTTTGAAACTGTTGAGCTTTACTGATATTATGTTACCAATTACTATTATGAAACTTTCTTTTATTTGAAAATGGAAAGGTTCTGTGGAAAAATATAACAATACAGGTTTTTCTGCTCCACATTGTTGATGATGGAGCCTGCCTGGTACCAGGGATTAGGGTGCTCGGGTACTTCCTGAGGGCTCTGGGGCTCAGAAGCGCCCATAACTGGGCAGCCTAATTCTGCCAACCCAGACTGCTGCCACCAGTCAGTCTCTTCATCTCTATCCCAGACATGATGGCTGATAGAGACTTGGGTTTGGTTTCAAGTGGTTTGAGGTTTGGTTTCAAGTCCTAGAGATGAACCACTGTTTGTAAGCAATCATCTCATCTAATTCACCCTGTTCCAAGTTCATGGCGGTGTTTATCTTGCCAAACACAAGGTGGTTCTTTTAATGAGATTCAAAAGCAATACAAACACAAGTGAGTGAGAAGATTAAAGATTTTATTCTAAACGGCAAGCATTATATACATTACCAAGCAAGCACTTTGATCTGTCAGTAGGAAGCCCTCAAGAAGTGGCAAAGTGACCCCTAGGTAGTCTCAGGTTGTACGAGCTTCTGGCCATGAGTTCGTACATGAGCGTTTGAGCTATGCCCCTAAACCACCTGATTTATAGATTATTGATAGCCTGTATGGCTTGCCCATCTGCCTACGTGCAGGTTCTTCATTAGTCACCCTCTTCCCAATGCTTCTGCATCAAAGAAGGAAGATACCCAGCACTATTACTTCCTTCCACCATATTATACATTAAAGGCTGCTCTTAGCCATCAAGGAACTTTAACAAGAGATAGAGAAGGGAAGTAAACAGAAGCAGGAAGAGATGACCATGTCAGATCACTTATCTCCTCAAAGTACAAATATCTTCTGGAAAGATTGCCCCTACGGTGTTGAAACATAGGCCTGAAATGGATTCTGATGACCTATGGATCCATTCACACTGGTCATACCTTCATAATGCAGGGCCCACGAAGAGTTACGTGGCACTTTAAAAGCTACCAGATTAATTGTGACACCAGCGTTCATAGTCTGAAGCCCTCTTAGCCCTCTTAAAAGCATTTTTTTAAAAAAGTTTTCTCATATAATACAAATAGGGACATCAATGGGCCTAGCATGATATAGGGTCTCATTTGCATGAAGATGGTTCAACCATAACTGCAAGAGAGCAACTGGTCTTTTGCAAAAGCCAGGATGATGCGGAAGTGTTATTATGTTGTGACAGTGGTGGGGAGTGATATGAAGAAATAATTCCTAGCAAAAATGAATTGCATCAATAATCCAGAGCAGTTTGACCTTAAAACTCACATTTTTTTAAGGAGTGGAGATGGGTGACTCGTTCCTCACAAGCGGTGCTAAAAGTGTTTTATTTGCTTAGTATTTTCAAGAAGAGTTATGTGTGCTTACAGTTCCCTTGCTAATGGAAGAAGCTTCAGTTCCTGTATGCCGTTTTTACACAGTTGTGCTAGATTTATTGTCGAGTTCAGCTTGCAATTGGCACGCAGAGCATATCTGGTTGTACTCAGATCCAGATGGAAACTTCTTGCCCAGCCTCCCATGGTTTGTTCACCTCTCCCCCTCTCCCCTTGCTTCCTCTCCCTTTATTGTTTTCTAAGACATGAACAATATGTCTGAAAGAGGCTTGAAAACACAGATTCCTTCCACCAGCTGACTTCTGGCTTCAAACTAGGGGAGATTCTTGAGGCTCTGCAAAAACCTACAGCCGCTGAACATTTGCACTCTTCTCCCGGAGAAAGAGACAAACCCTTCTAATGGTATAAAGCATCCATCCACACACAATCTAATTTATTGTCTTGTTATGGAAGAAATGGTTCCCTCATGGGAAGAAACAGAAAGGCTCCAGGAATGGCCTTCCTTGCAGTTTCTACCTCTTTAGCATAGATCTCCTCATTCCTGCATCAATGACTTACATGGCAAATAACTTTATAGCTAGAACTGCTTTAAATGTGACAAGGGACTTAGAGTTGCTGTGAACATAACATAAGGGCATGGCTGGTTCAGACTGGCAGCCCGTCTAGCCCAGAATCCTGTTTTCATAGTTACCAAACAGAGGATTATGGGAATCCTGCATGAAGGACATGAGTGCAACAGTGTCCTCCCATTAGTGTACCCCATCAACTAGTATTTTTTAGAGAGGCATCAATAGCCTTATCTTCCTTTTTTAAATAAATAAATAAATAAATAAATAAATAAATAAATAATCCACTTTAACGCTGGCCATATTGGTGACCATCACTACATCTGGTAGTAGTGGGTTCCATTGTTAACATAATAACATTAGAAGAGCCTGATGGATCAGGCCAAAGACCAAATCTCTTGGCTTTGATGGTACATTTCCTGATCTTTATACACTTTAGCCAAGCACCTATAATTGTGGCTTTGAATAATCCCCACTATGTCCCAACATGCAAGAGGGAACAATAACAGGAATATGGGGGGGGGGGAGGAATGGATTTCAGTCATATTACTGGTTCTCTATTTTATGTTGGTGCCAGGAGAGGTTAATTTCTCTGAGGTCTGTCACCTCAGTACTTCTGATTCTGATTCTCACCCCATTGCAGGGATTCAAACTGCTGACCTTCTGTAAGGTAGAACCCATTATTGCAGGGTGGTTTCAGGTTCTGCAGAAATGACTTTTTTTGAAGTAAACACAGCACTTGTGTACTTTTTAATGAAAACTGAGTCCTTGTGTATTTTGTGGTTTATATTTTGATTTTATTCTGTGAACCACCCTGAGACCTCTGCGTATAGGGCAGTATATAAATTCAATTATTATTATTATTAATAATAATTAATAGAACATGTTTGAATGTTCTGTCTATATGCACCTGCATAAGTAGCTGAGGCTTCAAATGGCCATGATAACATGAGATTGTTTTGATCCCCCTATAGAAATATGGTCTTGTGAATCCACTTGTCCTTGTATGTCTGGTGCCATATGCTTGAAACCTGTTTTTGGAGTGTATGTGTGTGTATGTGTGTAGATATATATCAAACACACACACACACACACACACACACACACACAGAGGCATTGTGCTGCATTTTTATGTGACACGATGATGCAAACTCTACAGTTTGGCTTGTTGGAACATGATATCTGTGTCAACACTGTATTCTTGGTTGCCATAACACCAGGAAAAATAATACGGAATGCCAAATATTAATATAGCTGTAGCTTTGGGGAATGGGAGCCTTTCTAAATGGCTTGAAGCTATGTCACACTATAATCCTTGGAAATAAAATGTGAACATAATTGCTGAATGCCGACTGGATCTGTGCCTGCTCTGGTCTTCAGCCATTCTGTGCTAAAGCATTGTCTCTTAACATTGTGCAGCTATTTTCTGTTTCTTTCTCCACCCACCCCCCTCAGCATTTTCTTATTCACATAAAATAAGGAAATAAACATGGCTTAAGCCAGTATGAAAGAGCTGAAAGATGGATTAGCTATGGTTCTGCGTGTATAGGACTTTTGCATAACTTACAACCACTAATAGGTTAAAGGTAGAATGAAGATTGTGAGGTGCCCTGTTAAGAGGTGTCTGCAGGAATGGGAATGAGGCCTGAGGGTTCTGACAGGGTCCTTCTCCTTCTCTAAGCCTAGTTTGTGCTTTCCAAGCTTCGGGGAGAAGGTGGGAGGGTTCTAGGACCCTGCCAGAGCCCCTGCCTTCCCAAAGCTCAGTGCCTCACTTACCCAGCTTTGGGAAGGCAGCACAAGGGCTGGGTTTGGCGTCAAATTTTGACCTTGTTCCCCAACCTCTCACATGATAAGGCAGTGTGCGGCCTGCAGGTCCTGCGTCAAAGTACTATTGCGGCCCACTTGGTATGAAACCACCTTATGCAGGTGGAATATATCACAAAGACAGTGGGAGGCATAATGTCGGCGCATGCACACACACCCCAGTGATGGTATGTGGCACCAGGCACCCATGGTTATGGGGGCAAGCCAGCACCGCTGTTAGGAGGAATCCTCCAATGGTTTATGAAAGCAATCATAACTTCCCATTATGATGGGCTCCCATTATGATGGGAAGAGGTGGTGAAGTTAAAACATTTCCATGGAAATCAATGGACAGCCATTGAGGTCTGCTCCCACTTGTTTGCTTTCTGCCTTCACAGATGCTACAGAGCATAGGATTCTGAGTAACTCTGCAGCCAACCGCAACACCTCCCGCAGTACTGTCATTTCCCCACAAGCAAGCAAGCAGCTCACACTGTTGTCTGCTGTGAGCTTCCTATTACACCTTTTATTTCCCTTTTATTTGCAGTCCAAATAATTTAGAAGGCAAAGCACTCCATACCTACTCTGAAGATCAGGTCATCTTCAATGGGGTTCTCTTTCCTTTTGCCAGTGCTGTACATACTAGCTGGTCTTTTCACAGCTTTCTGCTTCACGTGGCCACTGCCAGGAGACTTCACATGCCTCTTAACTCCTTCGGTGGTGGGGGGCACATCGGCCGACCTGATTACCTTGAGTTTGAATGGGCTGCCCCTGATATGCTGATCATAGAGTCTCAAGGAAAGGGTAAAGTCCCCTTCTTTCTGGACAGTAAAATTCATCAGTGCCATTTTTATTGTCAAGTATTTCTCCATCCGCCACACTCCCATCAGGGAGTGTGGTGTCCACTCTTTTGGCTTGCAAAATGCTGGTTCCCGTCACAGACTGAGCAATGGGTGCAGTGTTGTGGAATTTGTCTGCATGGAGGTGTTATTTCCACAGACAAAGATTTGAACCCTTCTCTTGGCGGGCTTCTAGGTTCTCCATGCAAGCCACCTATGCTCAGTGCAGTGGCAATAGACCTGGTTCACACCGTAGTTGCTGAACTTGATAAGATGCACCTGAGGGCAGCTCTCAGTCTAGTGTGAGCCTCAGGCACTTCCACACCCATTCCTGTTTCCCTAATGAGTGCACTTGGCTAATTCCCATTGATCAGAATCCAGCTAATTCCCACTGAAATTGCTTCCAGAAATATCAGTGTTTTTCTAATGGGCGGCAAGGGAGACACTGAACTCAAATAAATGCAGAACCAGCTATTTCATTTGTGATTAGTTACAAAATGTTCCAAATCACGAACACGTGGATCTCACCCACTTGTCTGAGTATCACAACAACTATCTAAAATATTGGTTCTGAATGATGCCGTTCTGAAATTTGAATGTGTGTGTGCACTGCTTTGTTTCCTATGCACAACAAACAGGTGTCCTTCCCTACATGTGCAATTCCTCTTGGATCAAAACAGTAGGACCTGTTTATGCTTTTCTTAGAAAACAGAGATAGGAGGGTGTGGGAAGAGTCAGTTAAAACTGCGATCAATCCCAATGGCAGTGATCATTATAAAAAGCTCAAACTAGTTCAAGAGATCTGAACGCAATTGGTGAATATATTCTGTTTGTGTTTTCTTCTTCCTTTCACATTAACGAAACAAAATCTGCCTGAAAGAAGGATCTTCACTTCTTATCTGCATCTACTAAATCTTTTATTTCACCTGAAGCCATATAATCTTCTGATAGTCCTTTCCTGAGCAATCACTTGTTTGGTTGTAAACAGAGGATTAAGGTGAGGAATAAGGAAGAGGAAGAACTCTTAGAAATGGTGCCAGCACTAGACTTTGATGAATCTTGTGCAAAGAAATGTGGAGCCCAAAGAAGCCCAGCTGCCTGGAGAGGAAGGACTTGTCTGCCTAATTACTGATGGAGACTTGTTATTAGGAAAAGGGATGCTCAGGCTTCAGATTGCCCTTCCACTCTACTACACACTTTATATTCACTAGAAGGGATTCTGGGTTTACAGGCACTGGTGAAATGCTTCTGTTCCTTTGGGAGATACACACACATGATGACCCAACACTAACATTTTTACATTATAACTGAGTGCTGTTATGAACTCTGGGGAGTGTTTTTGCCACCAGTGGTTAGGCAACATCATCAAATACGTTTGGTGCTATACCGCTTTGAGGTGTATGAGCTGTTAGGGGAGGGGCTGTACATCTAGTGGGGGACACATCTTGGTTATAGTGAAGATGTGCAGAGTTGTGATAGCTTGAATAATAGAATCAAAGAACTGTTGGAAGGGACCCTGAGGATCATCTAGTCCAACCCCCAGCAATGCAGGAATCTCAACTAAAACATCCATGACAGGTGACCATCCAACCTCTGCTTAGAAACCTCCAAGGAAGGAGATCCCACAACCTCCCGAGGGAGACCATTCCACTGTCAAACGGTTCCTACTGACAGAAAGTTCTTCCTGGTATTTAGTTGGAATCTGATTTCTTGTAACTTAAATCCATTGGTTTGGGTCCTACCCTCAGTGGCGGAGCTTCATGCTTTGGCACGGGGGGGGCGGAGATCAGGTGGGGGCGGGGCTGGCACGCATCTGCAGGGGCATGGCACGCCAACTGCAGGGGTGTGGTGCTCAGAGTAAGTGGAGGGACAGCCGCGATGGCGCCCCACCGGGATTGTGCTGCCGGGGGCAGTGTGCTTCTCCCACACTCCTCTTCCTCCGCCAGTGCCTACCCTCCAGAGTAGGAGAAAACTAGCTCCATCTTCCATGTGACAGGCCTTTAGATATTTGAAGATGGCTATCACATCTCCTTTCAGTCTAATATTTACCAGGTTAAACCTACCCAACTCCTGCAACGGTCCCTCATAAGGCTTGGTTTCCAGACCCTTGAGCATCTTGGTTGCCCTCCTCTGCGCAAGTTCCAGCTTGTCAATATCCTTCTTAAATTGTGGCTCCCAGAACTGGACACAGGACTCCAGGTGTGGCCTGACCAAGGTAGAATAGAGTGAGACTATGACTTCCCTTGATCAGGACACTATACTTCTGTTGATGCAGCCTAGTTTTTTAATCAGAATGAATGCTCGATATGCAGTGGGCATTTTATAACCTTCCCACAAAATTTGTACAAAGAAATCAGGATGAGCACTCAATAAACAGGTCATCTTGGAAGTGGCCCTAGTCATTTCTAGGCTGCATTCACACAGCAGTTTATTCCATTTCCTTGACGTTTCTCAAACTGTCAATTTCCACATTATATTTCAGTTTCTGCATGATATGTAAGCAGCTTTCAGAAAGCTGGCGGAATATAGTGGAAGGTCAGTGCTCATTTCTGGGTTAATTACTTCCAGAAAAAAATCTGTTTGCAATCAGGAAAATCGAACACAGTATTCCCCATGTCTGAATGCACCCACCCCTAGATAAACATACTTATGATTGTCATTAATTTTTGTTTTTGTAATTGGTAAAAAACTAAAACAACCTCTTTTCCCCATCTTGTGGTTATAATCTATCATAAATTGCTATTTTTTCTATTGAAAAAAAGGAAGATCTCTTTATTGGAACTTAATTCTATATAAGTACACTTCGAAGTTCCTGATATTGGTAGCTCAGAACTTTACTTTCCTCACATTTTCCTGTTGCGGTGATATGACAGCACATTCAGAGCAGTCAGATATGAAACCTGGCTTTTTGGAAGAAGCACAGAAATCCTTTTCCGCTAACTGTACTCCTCCCCAGCTTCCAAACAGAGCAGCTGCAAAGAATATTAAGCATATCCACTAACTCTGAAAAACACCCAAATTGTAAAAACAATATGCCTTTATTTTTTTTAGCATCTTCCATCTGAACTATACTTTCAAGGGCTTTGCAAGAGTTAAACAATCTAAAAATCCTGCATGGTATGAATTACAGGGGGAGGGGGGAATGATGACATTTTAAAGAAAAGGATATTGTACAAGTATATATTACGAACTTGTATGGCCAGTAACAGATGGCAGCAGAAATGAGAAGCTTGACAGCAAAGGAAAAATGGTAGAATGGAGATCTGTAAATAAATAGAGAATTAGTGAGATGATAAAGGGGATCATTGTTGGCATGAGCTGTAATGGTGATAAATTTTGCAACTATGTTGGTTAGTCATAGAGAGCAAGTGGATTCTAAAGGATCAGGGAAATGGAACAGATGAGGTCCATTATTGATATACAGCTCAATAATGAACAAAATAGTAAAAATTGCTTTGTATTGTTGTTTTTGTTTTTTAGGCAATCACAGTTAGACATTGCTGCTGTGATTCTCCTAGGATCTTAAACAAACTTAAAGCAAAGAGCTGAAATCTTATAGATTGCCTAGGTTGCCACTGTTCTGGTCAGTTGGACATTGCATTTACTGCTGGATTGTGTTCTGGCGCACAATGACCCTTCTAAGCTCTTCCTTCCTTTTAAAAGTTATCTCTTTTAAAATCACTCATCTAGAATTTCAGTGGCAATCTGGTTCTTTTCACCCGGGTTTCTATGCCTGGCTGGCACCCAATCCCCAAATCTGTACACGAAATTGTTTTCCTGAGAGAAGCACAGATATATGTGCACTGCATCACATAGCTGAAATGGTCTGCAGAGCTCCTCTCGAAAAGGAGCTAGCCTTTTCCCTCGATGCAGATGTGCAATAAGAACAAGAACAAGACTTAATCCTGTTACTAACATTCAGAAGAACTCACAATCTTAAGAACATCAGCTCCTGGATCAGAAAATTGCCCCATCTACAGTTCGGCATCCTGTTTTCACAAAGACCAACCAGATGTCTGTGGGAAACCTGTAAGTAGAATTTGAGCATGAGAGCACTCTCTTCCCCTGTGGAACCTTATATCATATGCCCTACTTCTTCTATTTTGTTTAATGAGGACCAAAACCTCTTACTGACTCTTCTGTTTTCACTGGCAAGTGGCAACTATTACCTAAAATAATCAATACAGTCATACCTTGGGTTGAATATGCTTCAGGTTGAGCGCGTTCGAGTTGCGCTCCGTGGCAACCCGGAAGTAATGGAGTGCGTTACTTCCGGGTTTTGCCGCTTGCGCATGTGCAGACGCTCAAAATGATGTCACGCGCATGCGCAGAAGCGGCAAAAAGAGACATGCACGCGCAGACATGCCATCGCTAGTTACGTTTACCTCTAGATGCGAACGGGGCTCCGGAACGGATCCTGTTCATATCTAGAGGTACCACTGTATAAGGTATAGATCACAGCTATTCCTTTTGACCAGCCTTCACAAAAGGAGCACTTGAGAAAATTATAATTGCCAAAGCAGAAGTTAACTGTTTGAGAAGCAGCATGAACTTTACTGTTAAAGCTGTTTAATATACAAGTTTCTGAGAACCAGTATAAGGCCTGTAATTTAATATGTCATCAATAGTTCATGTATAAATGAGCTGGGATCTTGGCACTGTACAGACCATGAGTATCATCCAGCCGTCATTGCCTCTCGATTGCTTTCCCTGCCTAACTTATTCTTACCCTTGACGAGTCCCTGAAGCCAGTAAAACTTGATCAGCCATTTCAGTTCACTTGAGGCCCTCAATGTCACAGTGGATTTTGCATTTTCCCCATCTTGGCTGTGGTCAGCTCAGCTGTTTGGATGCCACAGCCTATGATGTCATAGAGAGCTTTGGATCTCTTGGCCAGGCCCTCTCAGAGGTTGAGAGACGCTTGGGCCACTTCCACAATATGAGCCCCCTTGCTATAATAGATTTTTTTTAAATGACAGACTAATAAAAGATATATTGTTATTAACATTTAGGAACATAATACATACTTTAATATGGCAAAATCTGTATCAGATAACAAAAAAGTTCTTTCTTTTACCAGATCACATCTCTTATTTGCTTACACTGGTAGCTCTGAGCTGAGGGTGTGTCACATCTTGGTCTGCCGGGCATCCGATCTTGTATTGCATTGTAACATTGTAAGCACAGTATAATAATAATAATTATCATTTATAAAATTTGTATATTGCCCTATCCCGCAGATCTCAGGGCGGTTCATAACTGTTCCTATGATTCTACCACCTGCACTTATGCCAATGCAGAACTTGTCTGAAGCCCAGGTGGGAGTCTTCTTAGTATAAAGTTATACAAATAATAATAATAATAATAATAATAATAATAATAATTTATTATTTATACCCCGCCCATCTGGCTGAGTTTCCCCAGCCACTCTGGGCGGCTCTCAACCGAGTGTTAAAAATAATACAGCATTAAATATTAAAAACTTCCCTAAACAGGGCTGCCTTCAGATGTCTTTTAAAGATAAGATAGCTGCTTATTTCCTTCACATCTGAAGGGAGGGCGTTCCACAGGGCGGGCGCCACTACTGAGAAGGCCCTCTTTCTGGTTCCCTGTAACCTCACCTCTCGCAATGAGGGAACCACCAGAAGGCCCTCGGCGCTGGATCTCAGTGTCTGGGCTGAATGATGGGGTTGGAGATACTCCTTCAGGTATATAGGACCGAGGCCATTTAGGGCTTTAAAGGTCAGCACCAACACTTTGAATTTTGCTCGGAAACGTACTGGGAGTCAATGCAGATCTCTCAGGACCAGTGTTATGTGGTCCCGGCGGCCACTCCCAGTCACCAGCCTAGCTGCCACATTCTGGATTAATTGCAGTTTTCGGGTCACCTTCAAAGGTAGCCCCATGTAGAGCGCATTGCAGTAGTCCAAGCAAGAGATAACTAGAGCATGCACCACTCTGGCGAGACAGTCTGCGGGCAGGTAGGGACTTAGCTTGCGTACCAGGTGGAGCTGGTAGACAGCCGCCCTGGACACAGAATTAACCTGCGCCTCCATGGACAGCTGTGAATCCAAAATGAAAAGGCAGCTAGTCCCCAGTGTGGCTCCCCAACCAGCTTAGCCCTCTGAGGCCTGGGAGAAGGGTACCCGGCTGCCCCACACCTTGTATGGGTCTGCCTGCACATATGATACAGGGATAGTTTGGGAAAGGCAAAAAAGTCTGTGCTTTGTTAAAGATTGTCTCCATTCTACTTGGAGTAGAATTCAAATTCAGGGGTGTAAGTCAGTTGTGTCTATGAATTTCAGTGGAACTGTTCACTGGATGCTTGTATAATGTTTGGATTAGATATAAAGATCTGCTGGAAAGTAAAACCCCTAGGTGGGTGTCACCAATGGAAGCTAGGGAAGTAAAAAAGCTTAATATGGACTCTAAATGGCCAAAATATCATGAAATTTTAGAATATGATGGTGAAAGGGTGAAACTTCAGAGTTATGAGAAACTAAAGCCTAAGGTTAGAGATTGGTTGCATTATCATCAGATAAATGAGACATTTAAACAGGACAGAAAAATAGGATTTCAGAAAGAGAAGTCAAAACTAGAAACAGAACTGTTGGAACCCAATACTAAGAACTTATCAAAAATGTATAACTTGCTGTTGAAATGGAATACACAGGATGAAACGGTGAAATCAGCAATGATTAAATGGGCACAAGATATTGGTCATGATATTATGTTTGCTGACTGGGAACAGTTATGGACCACCGGTATCAAATTTACTGCATGTAATGCTTTAAAAGAAAATATTATGAAAATGATCTATCGGTGGTACATGACCCCAGTCAAGCTTGCAAAAATTTACCACTTGCCTAATAATAAGTGTTGGAAATGTAATGAGACTGAAGGCACTTTCTACCACCTTTGGTGGACCTGCCCAAAGGTTAAAGCTTTCTGGGAAATGATCTATAATGAAATTAAGAAGGTCCTTAAGTGGACTTTTCCTAAGAAACCAGAGGCTTTCCTCTTGGGCATGGTTGGCCAAGTGGTGTTAAGGAAGGACAGGAATTTTTTTATGTATGCCACTACAGCAGCAAGAATTCTACTGGCAAAGTATTGGAAGACGCAAGAACTACCTACTCTGGAAGAATGGCAAACAAAGGTGATTGACTTTATGGGACTGGCCGAGATGACGGGCAGAATCCGTGACCAGGGGAAAGAGACAGTGGAAGAGGACTGGAAGAAATTTAAAATATATCTTAAAAATAACTGTAAAATTGAGGAATATTAAGATGTCAGGGGGTAAGAGGTAAAGAATTGCAGCAGTAATCAAAAAAAATTAAAGGAATCTTTATGAAAGGGAATTAAGATAATGGACCTAAGGGTTGCTAAAGAACTATTAAACAAGGATGCAGGGATGGGGAGGTACGGGGAAGTCAAAAGAAAGAAGGGTATGAAATGATGAGATTGAAATTATATTGTTTTGTATTGCTTTTGTTATCTATTTGAAAAATGAATAAAAATTATTTATTTTTTTTAAAAAAAGGAACTATTCACTGGATGCAAGTATTTTACGGCAAACAGTTGTATGGTCCTGCTCCACTGAAATTCCAGAAAGAATTCCCCCAAAGTTTTTACACCAAGAACATATTCTTGTGACGACATTGTGGTTGACATACCAGGGCAGCGTGTAAGAAAACACGCTTCATGCAAATGGGACTATGAGATGGTGGAGAGAGCGGGAGCACACATGAATAGGGAAGCCTCCGCAGCTAAAGCCAAGTCTGTATTGTGCAAGAGCGGTGATGGCTCAAGGAGGTACACTTGAAGTGCTTCGACTGCTGGGTAGCACTCTCTGTTTCATGATTTATGATGCAAATCACAGCCTCTCTGGCTGCTCTTGAAAGCATGCAATTATGTTGGTTTGCTTCCTGTTGTGTTCTGTGGCCTTTGTCATAAGGACGAAGCAATGGAATTTCAGTAGCTAACATGCTCAGTGAATGGCAGCATTGTGCTGTGCAGCTCTGACCTTTTCAATATTCCACCGTTCAAACATGAGTTGTCTCTTTGCAGTCTCGGCAGCCTCCGGGAAGAGCAAGGTTACAGGAAAATGCAGAATACTGAAAAGAGAAATAATAGTATGATTCATTGTCTCAAAGCCGCAAACTGTGCCTGTATTGTCTAGAGTCTTCTTTCAGTGGATGAAGCAAAATTAAACCACGGCCTCTTATGCCAGGGTTAGCCCTAGGCACCCGGGCACCCCAGCTGACCCTTGGCAATCCAAGCCCAGCTGTTCGACATGCCATCTCATTTCTCGGTTTCTAGCTGGTCATGCCTGTTTCTTTTCCTGCTTTCGGACACGCTGCTAGCTTCAGACCTGACCTGCCAAATGAGGATCCTGTTTTGCTATTGGCTAGCCATGAGGAATTAATTTAGTCGACTTTTGCATCCGTTTCTGAGCCAGCACTTGGGACACATTCCCGGTTTATCCAGCAAGTGGGTTAATGTTCCTCTGTAGCTAAAGGAATCATTCAGGCAGAAGCAACAGAAGGTCCTGCCTAAAATAGATGTAGGAAAGAATGCTCAAAGACATTTATTTGAATTAAACTGGGGTGGGGTGGGGGTGAAGCAGTTTCTTTTTATGTGTATTAGGAAAGCTGTGGTGGATCCTTCTAATATGACACTGTACCCTACAGAATATCATAGATGGGACCTTTGTTCTGTGGAATGCCCTTCCCGCTGCCATATGTGAAACAGCAACTCTCAGTTGCTTCAGAAATCTTACGAAGGCTTATATTTTTGCTCAGCCTTTCCCTATAGGATTCGACCCAATTTAAATGTCCGAAGCTTCTGATTTTCTGTTTTACTTGCTTTCATATGCTGCTATATTGCTTTTTTTTATGGGTTTCAGATAGTGTTCTTGTTTTAGCAATATATTGTTTGTCTTTTAGACAAATGATTTCTGAAGTATTCTGAAGTATTAAGCGGTATTTAAACACCTTTAAAAATAAAAGGAAATAAACGAATGTCTCGAATAAAATGTCAGAAGAAGCTTTCGGTAGCCATGGAAGTTGGGCTGGAGGACTGAAATGTTTTTTCTTCCTCTGTATGTCTCAGGTTCCAAGGAAGGAGGCAGATGATAGGGAAAGATTATAGACACTGCCAGAGCCCACAAGGGAAGCCTGCTTCCTCTCTGCGTCTCTTTATATTTCCCCAGCTTTCCAGGGAACCAGAGACACTCTGCCTATTAAGCACACCGGCTTCACCTTTTTCCCTCACCCAGCTGGCCAATTAGGCCTCTCTGCCTGATTGCTGGCAGTGACATTATCAAGTGGCTGCTGTTGAGCCCCCCTGCAATGCAGAAAGAGCCTGCAGGAGCATATGGTCATGGGAGGGGGGGGGAAAGAGAAGGGCTTGTTAATTCTTGCTTGCCAGACACACTGTAAAAGCTGCCGATCTAAGGCTGGGCAGACGACTTGGGTCTGGTTTGAATGTGACACTTCCCACATTGTTAGACACTGTTGTGGGGCTCAAGGTGTAATGTTGTGCCCCAGGAAGCTGCCTGATATGGAGTCAGTCCAAACAGGTCCATCCAACTCAGTTAGATTGTCTCTGCAAGACTGACCACTCTGGCTGCTCTTCAGACCACCCAAGAAACTTCCTCCTGATCTGTGTCCCACATGAACTTCTCACATAGCATGTGAGAAGGATAGTGCACCAAACTATCACAGCATTCTTGAGGTGGGTACCCAAGGTAGACAAGAGACTCAAAATGCCACCCACTCATGATATATATTGCAAGTAACCAACAACAGCTTCTCCTCCTTCTCCTCCTCTTATTATTATGAGGATTGTTTAGTCACTTTTCTCACAGAGTAACCTCATAGAATCATAGAATTGTAGAGTTGGGACCCCAAGAGTCATCTAGTCCAACCCTCTGCAATGCAGGAATCTCAGCTACAGCATCCATGACAGATGGCCATCCAGTGTCTGCTTAAAAAGCTCCAAGGAAGGAGAGTCCACAACCTTCCAAGGGAGACTGTTCCACTGTCGAACAGCTCTTACTGTGAGAAAATTCTTCCAGTTGTTTAGTCGGAATCTCCTTTCTCAAGCAACTTATGTTAAAGCCAATCAATAGAAACGTAAAAACACAGCCTTACAGAATCTACCCCACTAAAAGAGACCACAGTGCCACGCCTCAAATGAAGAACCAAAAGCCCAGGACAAAAAGTATTTTCCTGACATCTCAAAACAGATAAAGGTGGTGCCAGGCGTGCCTCCCTGAGGAGAACATTCCACAATCAGGGGTCACCACTGAAAAGGCCTCTTCTCACCCACCAAACCTCCCGTGGTGGTGACACACAAAGAAGGGATTCAGATGATGATCACAGGGTCCAGGTCGGTTCACGTGTGGATAGGCCCTTCCATGATGTCCTGTGGTCCTGAGCCACATATGGCTTTATAGGTCAAAACCAGCACTTTGCATTGAGCCCAGCAACTAATTGGTACCCATTGCAGTCATGGTGGTCTACATTCTGACTGCCCTGTCCTGGTCAGCAATCTGGCTGCTGATTTTTGCATCAGCCTATGAATCGTCTTCATAGGCAGCCCAACATATAATGCATTGCAGTAGCCCAACCTAGAGGTTATCAAAGTGTTGGGAACTGAAATTAGGTTATTCTTATCTAGATAGGGGTGCAGCTGGGCCCCCAGGGGAAGGTACTTGGCTCCAAGGCAGAGCTGTAGCTACAGGAGGGCTAGCTGGTTTGTTGTTGTTGTTGTTGCCCTGGGTGAATCCTCCTGGGGGGTGCCATTGAGGCTCCCAGTCTATGTGTGTGCATGTACAAATGTGCATGGTGGAGTGCCAAACTGGGTCTTGAAATAAAGTGAAATAAAGCGTACCTTTGCCCCTGCTCCAAAATGTTGGGGCTAAGTGGAAGTTTGATGCTGACAGCAGAGAGTCCACCTTGCTCCCTACATTCACACCTTGCCCTGACTGGATATTGTGGAACTTAAGCCTCCTTGCTCCACAGATACCTGCCAAGCTCCACAGCAAACAGATTTCTCCCTAGACAGGCTCATTGCTGGGTTGCTTTTATATGCAAGAGGTTTTTTCCTATTATGAGTGTGGCCTTCATAGATGAATTCTGATTCATTCATGCTTTTGGGCTGAACCACAATTTCAGCCTTCATTAACCTTCACATTTTATTCTGTTGCACTATAAACAGCATCTCTTGCCAAGAAAGAGGCCGTGGCAAGCTGCGTACTTTTTGATCTCACAGGTGACACCTGCTGGCCATCTCTAAATTGCATTAGATCCATGGGAGGGTGAAATCTTGTTGATTCATGGGGATGTGGGAATGGATGAGGAAATTATGAAAGCTGTGGAGACTGATCAGCTCAGTGGTAGAGCATATTAATTCCCAGGCATCACCAGTTAGGGCTGGGAAGTATCTCCTCTCTGAAACCCTGGAGTCCTGGTGCCAGACAGTGTCAACCATGTTGAAATAAATGAACCAATGGCCTGACTAAGGCAATTTACTATGTTTCTTTATTTACTTACTGTATTTATTTCTATTCTGCTAAATTGCTTTCCTAATTTGATTGTCCCCTTTCTTTTTGTTATTCCCTCTCTTCCTTTCCATTTAAAAACTTACTTTAATTTTAGTCTCTTATTTTCTGCTGAGTCTCCACTTTCCGCCCCCCCCCCAAGTTTTTAGTGGCTGCATCTAAGTTATGGCAATGGAGAGGCCAGGAAGTGCACCCAAAGCTTGTCAAGACAAAAGCTCCTAATGGCTTATAATTGCAGGTCTGGAATAGAAAATAGCAATTTTGCTCTTTGTGATTCCAAACTAAATCTTGAGCAAAGTCCTCGACAGTCAGGTGTGCAAATTTGTACCTGATTATGACTTGTTTCAGAGCCCGTTAAGGACAATATGAGGCTGTTAGTGTTTGGATCATTTCACTAACATGTTAGGCAGTTATATATGAATCAGAGCTCTTCCCAACTGAAGTCTTGGAAGTTTTGAAGGAGAAGATTAAAAATGCCCCTTATTTCATATCATAGCTCTCATGCAGACTTTGGTTGTAGTTGAAATTTTGAACTATGAACCATTTAAAAATGATTTGCCAGTTGTTGTTGTTATTGCCACCTGCCATTCCTATAAGAATCAAGGCAAAGAACATATTTTTCTTTCTCATTTTATCCTCAGTACAACCTAGTTAAGTAGTGAGGCTGAGAGTCTGTGATTGGCCCAAAATTACACAGAAAGCTTTGTGGCTAAGTGGAGATTAGAATCTGGATCTGCTGTAGACCAACATTCTAACCACTATACCACACTGGTTTACATGGACCTTTAGTGGATCTGAAGAACTTTTCAAGGCACCAGTATATGAACCACTTTGTAGTTAGTTCCACTTGCCCATGAATATGTATTTCTCAGATTCCATGTTGCATTTTTGAAATTTGTGGGAGTTTCATAATCAGTTTGCTGCATGGCACAAAGTAAAAAGTTTCACTAGTTATATGAAAGAACATGTCTCAAGTAGCTCACTAAACAGAGGCCAGGGGCTGATAGCTTAAATCAGAAGTGGCTAACCTCTGACATGCTCAACATTGTTGGACTACAAATCCTATTATCCCTGACCATTGACCATCCTTGCTGGGACTGATGGGAGTTAGAGTCTGACAACATCTAGAGGGTCACAGCTTAGCCACCCTTTGTTTAAATACACATATGATGGAGCAGACTACACTTGATCTCAGTTTGTACCATGCTGGCTCCTGAAACTTTTATCAAAACCAAAATACTCCCAACCATCCAATTATGCCATTGTAAATGCAGTTACATATGGGCATTGTATCTTCTTTCTTAGAAGTGGTATTAGTTTCAGAAAGTTTTACAATCTGTGTGTATTCAGTTTCTTCCCAAATGGGAAACAAGTACAAGACTGCTTTTTGAAAGTCAAATTTACATGGGATGAGCATATTTTTGTGATTTATATTGTATTGCTGAGGTGCAAGGCAAAAATTCAATACTTCTGCAATGTGTTGGTTGCCCAAACTGGAACAGTTAGCTAGAGTGCATCTTACCAAACTGTATTTGACCTTGGATGGAGCTGTGTATTTGCTTTACAACTTTAAGGGTGCCAAGAAAATCTTTGAAGGAAAGATGGCAGCTTCTAAGATGGAAAATAAGCACTTCCCAAAGTTGCCATTTTATAGATATCTCTTCCACATGCCTGCATGCTTCTGCATTTGTGCACATGCACTCACACATCTTTCCCTCTGTTGGGGTTTTAACTGCATGGTCTGACACTTGACTGGTTATATAAATGCTATTGGTTGGGAAGTGGAATTTGTATTTCTGTTGGCAGATTCGTATACGTATTACAGTAAGTTGCTGTGGTGCAGTGAGAGACCTGTGTTCAAACCTCGACAAAGCCAAGGCCTCATTGGATCACTTTGGACATATAACTAATGAACCTGCAAAATGGATCTGTAAAGTGAATACACTACCTCACCAAAATATATATGTGAGATATAATTTTTTTTATTTGGTTTTACAATTTAACCTTACATTCACATACAACATACGATAATGAATATAGAATTCTTCGACTTCCTTCCTCCCCTCCGTGAAGTCCGCATTCAATCGCTTTTCACTGCATCCTATATTGTCCTCTATATTACTATAAAACTCTATTTTTATCCATAGTACTTTTCACATTGCAAGTGTTATTGTAACCCTGCTAGTGTTTTTAAATGTTTACAGTGTTCTCTCAGACAAGTTACAAATTTTCCCCAATCCTTGTTGAAGTTTTTATCATTCTGGTTTCTGACTTTTCCGGTCATTTAGCTATCTCAACATAGTCCATCAGCTTTATTATCCATTCTTCTCTTGTAGGGATTTTATCTTCCTTCCAACTCTGGGCTACAACCAAAAGGATCTTTGTGTATGAGGTCCTTTTACTTGGGACCAACAGCAAAGAAATCAATATCCCCTATATTTGCATTGCAAAACTAGGCTACATACTTGAAATCCCTTGCAGGATAAGCTATTTTGTTATGTATTTTTGTGTGTTTATACTGTAAACCGCCCTGTTATCCTTGGATGAAAAGTGGTAAATATATTTTATTATTATTAATAATAGCTCTCCTTTCCCCCATTACCTTCCATGAGCTCAAGGGAAACTGTCCGAAGCAAATAAGCCTTCTGTATTTGTGTAATCTTCCTCACAATGTAGAACCCTGGAAACCAAGATTCTACATTGTCTGTGGAACTTACATGAGCAGACTCAGGTGACCCACTCCAAACAGTTGCCCGTGAACTCATGGAGAGTGATGGGGATAAAGGGACAGTGGTGGGTGCATGTTCCTGCAGACCCTATACATACAGAATTTCCACTTTACAACAGCACCTGATAAACTGTTTAGGCGGATGCTGGTTGAGATCTTAGTGGGGCTATACAACCATCCTAACCTCCAAGATCTCAACCAGCATCCTCTTAGACACATTGAACAGGCAGTCTTGAGGCTTCACACAGAAACATTGCCCATTCCTGCCCTTCCGAGCCTCCTTCCTAAGAAGGAATAGAGCCTCTTAAAGTTTCATGAACACCTACCAAGTTCCATAGTTGCATCTTCGGTACAGAGTATAATAACTGGCTGTGCCTGCACACATACAGGTTTGCTTTGTTTTTTGGAGCAGGGAGCAAACATCTGCAAAGTTGATGCCAGCCAGCACCTTCCCCTCCCTGAATGAACTGCTAAGCATGCCAGCCAGCCAGCCAGCCAAGGATCTAGACTCTCATCTGGCTTCAACCAGCTAGGATGGGCATGGGTCCAACTCTAAGAGAGTAGATGCATAGCAGTGAGCATAGTCTTTCCATTGGCAGGCAAGTCTGACAGAAGCCCATCCAATACAGTATCTTGAATTCTGATTCTGTTGTTAAAAATAGGCAGACTTCCATTGCCTTATGCAGAAGGACGTGTTATGACTCCCCCCTCCCCAAACTATGGCCTATTAAGGGCCAGAAATGATTTTTCCCCCCACTAGAAATCTTTCTTCCTTTGCAGTATAAATGATGCCAGGTGTTATGAACCTGTGCCTCAGTAATTTCCCCCCTGGGAAGACATAATGGGTAGGATTTATTCATGCACTGATCATCAGAACTAGCTTGAGGTGTAACATAAATGGGTATAAATGTCAACCACTTAGAGTTTTATTATTATTATTATTATTGAGCAGTATGGAAATTTTATGTATTTATAAGAATATTTATAAATCCCCAACCCATAAAAACATCAAGGTAGTGTACAATAAAATAATTAAAACATCATAAAACTATAGCATCATAAAATGGTAAAATCCTAAAATACATCTTGGTAAAAAACCCCAAAATACAGTGGTACCTTGGTTTAAGAACAGCCCTGTTGACGAACTATTCAGTATATAATAATAATAATAATAATAATAATAATAATAATAATAATTTATTATTTATACCCCGCCCATCTGGCTGGGCCTCCCCAGCCACTCTGGGCGGCTTCCATAAAAACCAAAAATACAGTAAAATATCACACGTTAAAAACTTCCCTGAACAGGGCTGCCTTCAGATTTCTTCTGAATGTCAGGTAGTTGTTTATCGCTTTGACATCTGCTGGAAGGGCGTTCCACAGTACGGGGGCCACTACCGAGAAGGCCCTCTGCCTGGTTCCCTGTAGCTTTGCTTCTCGCAATGAGGGAACCGCCAGAAGGCCCTCGGCGCTGGACCTCAGCGTCCGGGCAGAATGATGGAGGTGGAGACGCTCCTTCAGGTATACTGGACCGAGGCCGTTTAGGGCTTTAAAGGTCAGCACCAACACTTTGAATTGTGCTCGGAAACATACTGGGAGCCAGTGTAGGTCTTTCAAGACCGGTGTTATATGGTCTCAGCGGCCGCTCCCAGTCACCAGTCTAGCCGCCGCATTCTGGATTAGTTGTAGTTTCCGAGTCACCTTCAAAGGTAGCCCCACGTAGAGTGTATTGCAGTAATCCAAGCGGGAGATAACCAGAGCATGCACCACTCTGGCGAGACAGTCCGCAGGCAGATAGGGTCTCAGCCTACGTACCAGATGGAGCTGGTAAACAGCTGCCCTGGACACAGATTTGACCTGTGCTTCCATGGACAGCTGTGAGTCCAAAATGACTCCCAGGCTGCGCACCTGGTCCTTCAGGGGCACAGTTACCCCATTCAAGACCAGGGAATCCTCCACACCTGCCCGCCTCCTGTCCCCCAAAAACAGTACTTCTGTCTTGTCAGGATTCAACCTCAATCTGTTAGCCGCCATCCATCCTCCAACCGCCTCCAGACACTCACACAGGACCTTCACCGCCCTCACTGGTTCTGATTTAAAAGAGAGGTAGAGCTGGGTATCATCCGCATACTGATGAACACCCAGCCCAAATGAACTCCGCAAAAGTGGAAGTAGTGTTCCAGTTAGAGAACTTTACCTCAGTCTACAAACGGAAGCCAAACAGTGGAAGGGCACTGGCAGCGGGAGGCCTTATTAGGGAAAGCATGCCTTGGTTTAAGAATGGACTTCCGGAACAGATTAAGTTCGTAAACCAAGGTACCACTATATGTGTAAAGAAATGTGGGGACATTTATTGGAAATATTTACAATAAGACTAAAATGAGTTAAAATGATAAAATCAGAAGTCAATTAAAATGCCTCCTGAAATAATAAAAAGTCTTCAGTAGATGCTTGTTGTTCAAGAGAGAGGGAGCTATCTGACCTCAACTGAGAGTTCCACAAAATTGACCCCACAATACTGAACACAAGGATTCTAGTCTCTATTAACTGTGAATCCTTTGCCATGGGTGACCACAAATAGCGACTTCCACAAAGACCTCAGCAATAGAGCAGGGATATACGGGATCAGGTGATCCCTGTGGTATCTTGGACCTAAGTTGATAAGGGCCTTGTAAATTAATACAAAGAACATTGGGCCTAGCTCAGTAGCACATGGGCAGCCTGTAGAAGCTTTTGAACAATTGCATTATGTGCTGGGTCTCCATCAATGGTCTAGTTGCAGCATTTTGAATCAGCTGGAGTCTCTGAACCAGGCCCAATACACAGAGTGCATTGCAATATATATATATTCTACACATTTTTGCAAGAATTTAATATATGTGTTTTAATGCACCATTTTGCCTTATACACTCATTTTTTATATTATTATTTGTGGTTTGGAAAATCACAAAATTCAGAGTCATGCAACTTTTGAAGGGTAGCTGTTGGCTTTATCATTTCAGGAAGTTGGAAACCAGATCTATCCCCCATTCCCATTCCAGATGGGGGCAGAATATTGCAACGGAGTCCTTCAGATATCACCACTGGAGAACTGGCCACTTGGTTTTGTTTGCTTATTTTGCTTCTCCGTGGAAAGGATAGATCCAGATTAAACAGGGGCAAATAATAGGCTGGCATGATAATTTGTTAAGCTCTTTAATCACCTTACGCTGATTTTGATGCCGACGACATTGTGTGGACACATGCATACACAAGACGCACTGATCCCCAAATAAAAGATAGGTAGTGGCTAGATGTGCAAAAGATTTGTAAACAATGAGTGGTGGTTTATATCCCTTCATTCTGTTGTGGAACTCAAGGTGGCATTTAGATGAGTCCTTCAAAAGGGCTGGTCTAAGACATTTTGCTTGTCTGAGGCAGAGCTGGAACCCCCCTCTCCTGTCCTGCCCCAAGTCAAGATGCATCCCATACCCTTCAGCTGCCCCAATTAAATAAGGACATCCCATTTTCGGGCACGCAATCTCGCATGGGTCATGTGACTTGCTCAGGAGCACGTCCCTGAAGATGCACACCCTGGTTTTCCATTGTGACATGTTGGAGGGCATGGCATGCTAGTGTTCAAGCCAAGCCACGTTATTTTGGTCTGATCCTGCAGGGTGCTTCTTACATTCTTACAACAGCTGATATCTGCTAAACCAATTTACAATATGAGGTTTCATATTTCTTCCCATATCTAGATAATTGCAATAATTCCCTGTGTGGCTGGGGAGGAGAAAGTGGGAAGAATTCACAGTTTGAACACTGAAGACTTTGTGTCTGAGTCGTAGAGACGTTTCCCAGCTCAAATTAAGCCCTGACATTAATTGCTGCTTCTTTGCATCACAAACTGCAATTTGAATGCGGCATTTGTTAAAAGTTTGTTTTGACTTACCATCAAACCCTAAAAGCATTAGTGAATGGTACCTCCACTATTGCATTTTTCAAAAAAGAAGAAGAAGCAAAACTGTAGATTTGTTTGCCATTTCCTTAATCTGTTGTTAATAAACTTGAAAGAGCACAGGCCTGTCTAATAAACACATCAAACTAATGGGCACCGAAGCCGTTCAGAGGAGCGTTTGTTGTTTGGTGTTTAGATTTCCGTCAAAATTAATCAACAATGGAGGGGGCCAGCTGTATTTATTAGCAACACAAACCCTTGTGATTCAGTGCCAGGACCCTTTGAATCATTTCAGGGCATGCTGGCAGGGATACAGGACTGATAAATACTTACATCCTTGTGCTCAGAAAATGGGGAGGGGGGAGTTAGGTGCAGGGAGGAAGGGTAAGGCAGCCGAGAAAGCAGACTGCACAATTGGCAAAGATTCCCAAAGAGCCATTTTGAATCCTCTCTATACAGCAAGCCTATGAATGGAAAGTAATTGATTCAAGAACAGTGGAAGCGCTCCCATTCCAGCCTCCGTCTCCGCCCGGGCTGCTTTTGTAAACCCTTCAGCCGTGCAGATGGCTGGCCTGCATAATCCAGCTGGGTTTTGTTCTTCCTTCCCCTCAAGGCTACTCCCCTTTTCCTTTAAATGTTCATTTCCCCCTCTTTTCTCGTTTTCTTTCTTGTCTAAACCCCCTCCCCGCTTCCCCCCCGTGTGGGGTTGGCTGCCTGCTGCAGTTGGGAGACTGCTGTGGATGGGGAAGAACCTAGTCGTTTCCATCCTGAGGAGCGCACAGTCTTCTTAACAGCTCACGATCAAAGACTGAAACCCAATCCTGGTGTTCGGAAACAAGGAGGTGTGGTTTAAGGCAAATTTCGGCTGCAATCCTAGACCTCGTTACCTGGAAGTAATTCCCACTGAACTCAGAGGGATCGACTTTTCAGTCGACGTGGCTAGGGATGCATTAGTAAGGATCATTCTGGAAGGGGAGCAGGGAAAGAAAAGTGGACTGCTGTGTTTGAAATTGGGGGTGGGGGTGGAATCAGAGGACTTGCTCTTTCAGGGGAAACTTCACACACCCCTCCCCCAAATAGTACCTTCTGCTGAGAAAAATTAACAACCATAGCAAATGCTCTCACAAGCGAATGGGAACTCTTCAGAGGCAGTTTGTCTCTGAACACCAGTTCCTGGGGGTCCTGAGCTGGCAAGGACTACTGCACACATGTTCCACTTTGGGGCTTTCCATAGGCAACTGTGTGGTCACTGTGAGGACAGGATACTAGACTACATGGACCTCCTGATCGGATCCAGCAGGGCTCTGCTTAGTTTCTTATTCGACCATGTGTGCTTTCATTTGTGGCATTCAAAGTCCTGTTTCAGGGAAAGTTATTCAGGCTTAAATCCTCCTGAAAGAAGTCAATGGGCCGGAAGGAGAATAACCACCAGTGCTGTTCTTCAACCCTTCCACAAGAATTCATGCACTGCTATAATAGCTAATATTTTTATGCTAATGGAGGGATAAATTTGGATTCAGTTTTGTGTGTATTGGGTTAATAGGTTAAAGCACCTACCTGATAAGACTGCATTAACATCTAGTGAAGGGGCAAAAAGCAGAAGCCAGTCAATACCCTAGGCTAACCAGCTTCACTCTAAATCTTAAATGCAGCCTGAATAAAGAGCTTTGGGTTCCTGTTAGGGAAAAAGGCAGCATATAAATAAATATAAAGAAGAAGAAGAAGAAGAACGCTTCTGCAAGGTTCTGGAAAGGTTAAGGAAAATTCTGAAGAGAGCCTCAAATCATTCTCTTCTACCATTGTACCCCCTCCCCAAAAAGTCAAGCAGTCCCGCCTGTCATTAATTAAACTGACTGGCGGGAATGGAAGAGGGCCATGCACATTGCAAAAACCAGCTGTGTGTCATTCTGTTGAATTCAAGATGGCATGACACTTGAAGACTCTGACCTTGTGGGACTCCATTGCACTCAAACAATCTTCCATTCAGTAGGACCTCTGCACATGTCCAGCTTAGATCACTGTGGGATCCGGACATGCTGAACCAGTCGTTTGTATGCTTTAGACCAGACTTCCACAACCTTGGCCCTCCAGATGTTTTTGGCTTACAACTCCCATGATCTCTAGCTAGCAGGACCAGTGGTCAGGGATGATGATGGGAATTGTAGTCTCAAAACATCTGGAGGGCCGAGGTTGAGGAAGCCTGCTTTAGACTGCCCTACCATAGGAATTACATCAATGTTGACGGTGCTGCCACTTGGCAAACAAAACAGCAATCTATCAGCCAGTTCTATTGTGCTGCCGTTAGGATAACCCATGACACACATCTTTAGGTTTTTTTTAAAGTCCATTTTCAGTCAGTTCTAATTACAAGTAATTCAGACAAGTTGTCTTGCCAAGTCTCTGTCAAATTAATTGGATCCTAAAAATAAACCTGAAGAATTATGAATGTTTTAAATTACTGCATATGACAGCCACTTTCCTGTGCAATTGCCTGTCCTTAAGGTCTATTAACCGGGAATGGCAACAGCATGAAGCATTTCCAGGACACCTGGCCGCTCTCTCTCACTTCACATTGTACTCATTTTCCTAAGAGGCTTCTTTTACTGACATGTCAGCTGGGGAACTTGGGACCTCCTGTGCAGATGTGCATCTATGGATTTCTCTGCATTTGTCAGCAGTGAGCAATGTGTCCCTATTTCCCTGATTTAGAGAAGCTGTCCTGGTTTCTGATTTGATCCTGGGATGTCCCACTTTTCCTTAGGGTGTCCCTGTTTTCACTGGAAAAATGTTGGAGAGTATGGAGTTATCTGACCCCTGAACCGTCTGAAGGCAATCCTGTTTTATTATGTTTTTTTATATATGTTGGAAGCAGCCCAGAGTGGCTAGGGCAACCCAGTAAGATGTAAGGGATATAGTAAGATTATCATTATGGAATGGGACGTCCCTATTTTCATTGGAGAAATGTTGGAACGTATGTAATAGTCAGAGATACATTGAAGAATTCAATTTCTATGAGCTGTACCTCTTGGTCTAATGTGTTGATTAGAACACAACTATCCTTCAGATTTTTTGCCTCTCCAAATATTGTTTGCAAGTCAAAACAAACATACCATGAGGCATTAAAATTCACGTTAGGATAAAAATGTTTGTTAATGTGGATATTACGATTCTATGACTTTGCTTGCTCTAGCAGATGCCATGTTCCATGGAAGACCTTGTTTATTTATTATATTTCTGCTACTATCACATTTCCGACTTGCATGGCACAGTTAACAATTGCTTAGATTTCTCAGCAGATGAGACTCTTAAAAAAATGGTTTCTCCATGCTGACAGTCCAAATTAGTTATTCTGAATAAAGGAAAAGCCTGGCCCAGATACCCCATATGTGAGTGGAAGCCAGTTCCATTTCTGCAGGAGGGTCTCCAGTTTTTGCTGCAAACAAACACATTCACTCACTCACTCACTCTCACGCCCACTCACTGCTTAGGCCTAGGAATATTTGGAAAGAAAGGTAAATGCTCTCTTGTCTCCGTAGCCATTTATCTCCTTCTGCTTTGACTTGCTGTGCTCTGCAGACACACAATTACAACTCCAGTGGGCCTGGGGATCAAATGACACGCTGCTAAAGGATTAAGAGCAATTCTATCCTCTTGGCATGGGCTTTGGAATTTTCATTAAAATGACCTTGGGTGTGGTGAGAAAGGAATTCATGCTGCACTGATCAGGAGCTAAATAATATCCTACCTGGGGGGAAAAAAACAGCAACCAAAAGGCTCATTCAAAACAATACATAGTTGGGCTTTATTATAACCTTCTGTATCAAGGGTGGGTTTTGATATGTGCAGAAGACTAAAACGTGCGCTGCGGTCGTGGTGCGGGGAAAGGGATACTGCATGGTCAAATTCAGTACAAAGGAAGTGGCCTGTGCCTTGTGCATGGTACGCACTCGGGAATCTATTGAATTGTAGCAGTAGTCAAGCAGGCCATGTTAAAATCTGACATGGGATGTGAAAAGAGCATTGAGGTCCGTGGTATTCTTTGGAAAAAGCAGCTATAAAAGAATGGGTGCTCTTTTGGGTGAGTTCTCTCTAACTGAGCTGCACCCCCCCCCAATTGTGGCCACCTTACAACTGCTAGCAGGGGTGGCCATTTTGCTGCCTGAGGGCAAGGGGTAATGGTGTCTTCTGTTCCATGTGAGAAGTTAACTGACAGTTGTGCTTTAGTTCCACGGTGGAGATGAAACAGTGTGCTCACCTCACCTGAGTGCAGCACATACGCTACAGCCACTCGAAACATTTGAAATGCTGTGATGCCATTTTAATAGTCATGGCTTCTCCCAGAGAATCCTGGGAACTGTTGTTTGGACACCCCTATTCCCCTCCCAGAGTTGCAGTTTCCCTAGTTCCCAGGGAAGAGGTACTGATGGTTAAACCACTCTGGGTGAGCTCCTGTTGCTCGGTCCCTGCCAACCTAGCAGTTTGAAAGCACGTCAAAGTGCAAGTAGATAAACAGGTACCACTCTGCGGGAAGGTAAATAGCATTTCCGTGCACTGCTCTGGTTCACCAGAAGCAGCTTAGTCATGCTGGCCACATGACCCAGAAGCTGTCTGCAGACAAACGCCAGCTCCCTCGGCCTATAGAGCGAGATAAGCACGTAACCCCAGAGTCGTCCACGACTGGACCTGATGGTCAGGGGTACCTTTAGGGGTACCTTTACCTTTACCTTTACCATGTGCTAGGATTGCTACAAGCATTTTTCTCTACCATGATTCCAATGGACATCTGTTTTTGTCTTGAAACTGCAACCTTCTTTCCTTCTTCTTAAAATTATCTCCCTAGTTGAATTTTCATCTTTAGCACCTTGTGGATGAGACAAATGCTCATTATTGATCAATGCCGCTCCCCCTTGCATTTGGGAACCTGACTCATCCTATTCTAATGCATCTGAAATAACTTCTAGGAAATGACTGCCACAGGGCATTCTAATGAAGAAAACAGATGATTACTCTGAATTGTAGTGGACCAACCTAGCTTGAGGAGCAGAGAAAATCACTTAACACAGTAGGATCCGAAAATGTATTTGGGGACCCACTTCTTCCTCTTTTAAATCCTTCTCTTTTAAAGTAATAGTGCTGCTGTTGTGGCCTACTCTGGTAAGAAGGTAACCTAGCAGTGTGTAAAAGAACAGGGGACAAATATGGCAACCATGTCAATTATTGCAAGTATTTGTATTCCAATTATTGTAAAGGAGGAAGCTATAATAGCAAGTGCAGTGTGTAACTACATGCTGTAGTATTGGGGTGGGGGACGACAATATCTGACTCCGCAAGAGTGAATTCTACCTTGAAACAATGGAAGGCAACAAACCATAAAGGAGAAACTGAAATGAAGGACTAGATAACACTATCAGCTTGCGCTCTGAACAACTTGACAGCCCTGAAATGTCATAAATATGTTTTCTCTCTCCCCTGAATGACTAAATAAATGCCAGCTCTTTGCACATGCCACTCATTCTAATCCCTATTAGTCAAGTGATATTTCACAGGTGTCACGGTGGGAGCATGTCTTGAAAAGAAACAGGAAAGAGGAGAATGTGTTAACTTTATGCATTTGTCCAAAGACTGCGTTTGAATGGCATAAACGTGGAGAGATGACTGCAGAAGGAATGCAAAAGTAATTGTGAAGGTCAGCTGTAATTAGAACAACCTTTTATTCTGTCTAATGTCCCTTGCTATGGACCATAAGCTACTTGCACAGCCAAGCTTACAGTAATTTGTGTCATTACTCATCATATCATGGGAAGCATATTTTTGTTCTACCCAAAGCTGCCAGGATTTGTCAGCCAGTGCTTGTGCAGAAATGCAACAACAGAAGAAATGTATGAATTAGCATCAAGCATCAAGCTGCTGTTTTATGGCAGAGCACATGATTTAGAAATCAGGAAATTGCTTGATTGCTTGATCGATTAAAGGTTATACTTCTCACTGAGGGGTGTAGGGAATTTGAAGAATGGAAAGTGAAATCTGGCTTCAATGTACTACTGTCCTCCCCTGCCAAAACATTAATTTGGTTGCTGGCAAGGCTGGTGGGTCCAGATATATTCCTTCCCACCAACGTTGGAAATGCATTCATATCCATTTCCTTAGCATAGAATCATGGAATTATAGAGTTGGAAGAGACCCTGAGGGTCATCTAGTCCAAACCCCTGCAATGCAGGAATCTCAACTAGATCGTACATGTCAGATGGCCACCCAACTTCCGTTTAAAAACCTCCAAGGAAGGAGACTTCGCCACCTCTCGTGGGAGTCTGTTCCATCGTTGAACAGCTCTTACTGTCAGAAATAATGCTATCTTCT
The DNA here is from genome assembly GCF_951804945.1 of Podarcis cretensis. Lineage (NCBI taxonomy): Eukaryota > Metazoa > Chordata > Lepidosauria > Squamata > Lacertidae > Podarcis > Podarcis cretensis. The sequence goes on from NC_137178.1 coordinate 30,813,549, forward strand.
CCGATTACTCAGCAGTGCATAAAGAAGTACTCTGGATTAGTAGTTCTGCATGAAATGCAAGAAATAAAATAGCAAGCATGAAGCAAACCAGAAAAACAATATTTACATGCCTAGAGAAAGTCCCATTTAAAAGCACCTTTCAGAACTACAGTGGAATAGAGTGTGTGTTTATCACTTCCATGTTATTTGCAAATGGATGTTTTCTGGAAACAAAGAACACAGAAACAAGCCCTAAACTTGCACTGTATTCCACATGGCTTTTTCTCCATGTGAAAGCTCAAATATAATGCAGATTTTAACAGTTAGAGAAAAAACGTGAAAATGGAATGAACTATAAATAAATTCCATGTATTCAATGGAAAACAGAATAAAGTAAAATAAAAATCAACTGGATTGATTTTATTTTTATTAATATAATTATGATTTCTAATTGTTTCTAATATAAATATTTTGAGTTGTTATACTTAATTGTTCGCTTGATATGTTGTGAGCCACATTGTGGAAAAGTGGCATGCAATAAACAGATGATGAAGATGATTTCATCTGCAGTAGGGTCAGTTGTGTTTTTGTGGTTCCTTCTTAGACTGGGTCCGGAAGTGATTTGGAGGCAAGACAGCTCCCATTTCCTGCTTTTATGTTCGCAAATGCTGCTCATCCAATTTTGCAGGATTAGGATAACCAGCTGTCATGTACAACCCTATTTGCTTCAGTACCCTTTTATGCATGCCAGTTTGCATAAAATGTGAACCATTGTAGTTAGGAATTGGGGGGTGGGCGGGATATTATGCAGTTTGCATTTAAATTCAAACTTATCAAATTGTGCTTTCCAAAACAAAGTTATCCTTCAAAAATTCACATTCTCTGAATTTTGCAGTGCTGTTCTCTAGCCGAGTAATGTGTAAAAAATGCATGTATGAGTGTAAAGTGTAGACTAAAATGCAAATATTAGTGAAAATAGCACTCAGAAATACACTCTGTTACAAAAAATTGCTGATACAAAAATGTGTGTACTAGGAGAAATTTGCACTAAATTGCTGATGAATTTTCATGAAGCGTTTTCTTTCTTTTCTGTTTTTGAAAATGCAAACTGGTGTGGAGGACTAAACTTAACACTGGGAAAATGTAAAAATAAAAGGAACCAAATTTTACACATTTGCCCACCCCTAGTTGTATCGAAGCATAGAAAGCAGCTGTTAAGAGACCCATTTCTTATTCCTAAAAGCTTTCCAGTTGCTTCTGCTGAAACTTTCTACTTCTAAAGCCTAGGAAGAAAAGCTGAGGCCTGGGCAGGAAGCCTGAAATCTGACCTTCTATGTTCTATGCTTATGAACAATTTCACTTAGGTGAGCTGTCTGCCTACTCCATTTAGTCAAACTCTGCCCCAGATTTCAGCAGTTATTTCAGGACTAACAGCCAAATGTAATTTATATTGAAACAAAAGATTAACCCGCTCAGTGGGAGAGCACTGCTAGATGCATTTCATTAAACATGCGAATTACACCAAACACCGTCCATTAAGTTCATACATTTCTGCTTTTCTGCACGCAGTGTAGTGGGCTGCAAAGTTAAGTTCGAGCTAAACCTTTTATGCCTTTCAGCAGCTGACGCAGTAGATTCAGAAGATGCCTCTGGACCTAATGGGGGAAATATACAGCTTACATGGTCTAGAAGGTGTTACAGAAGATGCGCTCTATATTACCACACCAAAACTGGCACTTTCTCGTTTTTGTAACAACAAAGCTGCCCTTGTTCTTCCAAGCCTCTCCTTCCTAAGCATTCAGTGACAAAATGAATTACACTTTAGAGAAATAATAAGGGAAGTTATTTCAGCCTGATTATATTTCAAGGAGGCACTCCTTCCACGACAGGCAGAGTGGCAGAGAGCTGTCATATTAAAAATAGGTTGTCAGTTACAACATGTCCACTCCCTTCAAAACAATGGCTGGAGGCCATTATTATAAAGGGAGAGATATTATCAAGTCACTGAAATACCTGTGATTGTCAAAATGCTTATGGATATCATGTGTATTTGTGTGTAGCAAAGGAGTCTTTGCCCATACAACTTTTTGCATTACAGCGTTCATTTGCCCAATATTTCAAGAGGGCAAATCAGGGCACCATCCCACCCTCCTGCTGCCCCTGACACTCGCCCGCTTGTTCCCTTCCTTGCACACCCCTGCTTGTTCACCCTTCCTTCTCCCCTCGTACCTTTTCCCACTGCCTTCTCTGCCGGTACTGCTATGGAAGGAGGAAGAGCAGTGATGCCTGGGGCCAAGGTAGGAATCGTTTTCTTCTTGTCCATGCTCTGGTGTGAAGAAGAAGAGTTTGGATTTGATATCCCTCTTTATCACTACCTGAAGGAGTCTCAAAGCGGCTAACATTCTCCTTTCCCTTCCTCCCCCACAACAAACACTTTGTGAGGTGAGTGAGGCTGAGAGACTTCAAAGAAGTGTGACTGGCCCAAGGTCACCCAGCAGCTGCATGTGGAGGAGCGGAGACGCGAACCCGGCTCCCCAGATTACGAGTCTACCGCTCTTAACCACTACACCACACTTACAGCCAACTCACTACTGCCACAGGACGGGGCAAAAAAATGCCCATCTTTGCTCTGTCACAGCATCCTGCTCTGTTGCCTGTCCTGGGTATCCTAATCTGCCTCAGGTGTGGTGAAGCATCACTGGTGTCTGCTTCTGTATGTAGAACAGGGAGGAGGTGCCATCTTGTCCACCTCAAACAAGAAAATGTTTTGTCTGAATTACCCCTACCCCAATGAAAAAAGCCCACCCCTCAGTCATACACAAAACTATCTTGTTAGGAGGAAAGAATGCTTAACCTAGCCTGCCTTCTTGACATGCTAACTTTCTACTTGCAAGGAGTGTATATTTACACACACACACACATGCATAAGGGAACAATCATGTGATTATCCTGCCTGGACTCAGAAATGGTGGTGAAGAGAAAGGATTCCACCAAATTCAGATTCTGCGCATTTGATTCAATTCTATACAATGAGATTGGTGACTATATTGAGAAAAAGCAGAGGCCCTGTTTCGCTGCAGCATCATTGTAGACTGTCCATTTTGCACTGATCCCAGGACATTACCTAACCGTCATGTAAACAACAATATGGAAGTGAGCTGAAAACATCTTGCATCTCTGGGGAACAAGAATTCTGAAACGGCCCTCCCCGCCCTCTCAACGACCACCATCTGGACAAGTGTTTTACAGTGAAGCTGCGCTTTTAATTTGCAGTCATAAGCTCCTACTTCAGCTTAGATACTTTATGGTCTTGCAGCATCTGAACCTCAAGCTAACGTCTTTGAAAACAAAACACATGGTTTAAAGCAGCTTGACAGAGTGCAGTGAAATGACAAGCCAGGATGAGTCAGGCTGTTAAGCTACTGCTCAGCTCTGCTGCCTCGTTGAATCCGTATGGTCTCAACAGTTGCTCAAAGTAAGCATGAAAACAACAACATTATTTCTGAATCTGTTGCAGAAATAAGGAGCAATATTCTTCTGAAATCAGGCTGGAGCATATGCTTGGACTCTGTAGCCAAAAATACGTAATCAGGTTTGACAAAACAAAGTTTGACACCAAATGTGCCAGAAAAAAGGGGTTGTCAGTCCGAGATCTGCTCACTTTAACTCAGCCCTTTCCAGAGCACAATGTCATCTGTACTTAATATACGCCACTTCATTTGCCATCAAATGCATTTTCTATTAGATTTGTAGAAAAATATACTAAGGATTATACAATCTCCCTAACATACACAGCCATAATTGAATATCTTGCATTGGCTGTTTTCAATCAGGATTAAAATTTGTTAGCCACATCCATAGCGTACAATTATGAACCAGGCATCAACAATGACAAGGGCCTGAAAAGGAAAAGAAAAGAAAAGAAAGCATTTGTGACCTTTTCTAATGAATGCATGATGGATAATATCCTGGGCAGATGATTGAAAACCAGCCAAGTAAGTTGATCAATTATATAATGATCAGGTTTGGAAGCCAAGAATAAAGAAAGGGACTCAAGATCAAAACCGTGCTCTGAACTGCTTGTCTCTTTCTCCTCAAATTTCGCCCAATGTATGCAACATCTTTCCAAACCAAATCATATCTGCAAAGTACCTAAGCCCTCATCTCCTGCCCACACGAAGTATTCTAACTACCATTGGGAAATCTGCCCCCTCCCTCCAGCTGCCAATCTCCTTAAGCCAATTCCCAGCAGTGTTTTTCCAAGTACCAGTCTGTTGCCCCGAGCAACTTCTGGAGCAGCTGGTGCTTTGGCCGATGGTTTTCTTTAGGCAATATCTGTTAATGCCTCCCTTCCAAAGCAAAGGTCAGTTCCTCATGTCAAGGTCAAACTGTGGACAGTTGCTCGATGTCTGCCCCTGATAATCCAAACCAAACATACCATGTATAAGGAGCTTATCTCTCAAAATAAATGATAATTACCATAAGCCACTACTACCACCCATTCACATGACTTTCCATTTTGGCATATTAATGTTTCACTGTATCACTGGATGCTCAATGTAATGAAGCATTTATTATTATTATTCAAAGTGAACCCTTCTCTGCACCCCTCCCCGATATAATTTTTAACATCTTCCTCTTGATGTTGATAAATGTCTACATTCACGTGCAATTCAAATAACACATTTTATCAGACTATTGCTGACAAAAAACAAAACAAAACCTTCATAGTGTAGCAGCAAGGATCATCAGCTGGCCAGCCAATAATTGTGGGTAACTCTTAAACCCCGGTCAGGAATTATCTTCATAGATTAGGCTGAGGGGCAATGATTGGCCCAAGGGCATCCAGTAAGCTTCATGGTTGAGTGGGGATTAGAACCCTGGTTTCCCAGGTCTGTGTGAAGAGCTGAAGAGGGGAGCTCTCCCTACCTGTGTAGGCTCTTCCTGTGGTTGCAGAGGGTTCTATGTCATGAGAGAAGTCCATGTACTTAAAGAAGGCCCTTTCTTTCACCTTCAGCCCTTCTCTGTCCAACGCATGGCCAACATGAAATGGGATCAGAAGATACGGAACTGGGTGTGAGTTACGGGATATATATTAAGCAAATAACTATGGATTATTGTTTTAATATATGACCACACTGTGAACAAAGATGAAAGGATTTATTATTTTCCAACACGGAGGAATGGTTGTTAAAGTTATTGGAGGCAAAGTTGTTATGTTGGACTTGAGGAAGATTATTTTGACATTTATCAATAGTAATTGGAGAACTACTTTTGAATTTACTGTGTGAAGGGGGGAAATGAATGAATTTGAGATGCTTGGATCTGAAGATTGAGAAAATAGAGCTTCGGCAAAGGAGGAAGAGTTGGATGTCATCCTGGACTTTGAATAATCTTTTTATATGTAACTGACAGACAGAGTATCCATTTTATTTATCTCCCCTTTTCTTTTCTTATTTCATTCTTTTTTTGTTTTTATCTTCCTTCTTTTCTTTCTTTGCTTTTTTGGTGTCCTCTACTCTGGATCACTATTGGGATGGTGATCCACACATATGATGGTGATGAATGGTTGCTAAAGGACCTTGTTTGAGAGATGAAGGAAAGAGCTCCCAGGGCTGGAGGCTGGGATAAGAAAGTGAAGCTCCCAGGTGAGAGCTGGGAGGGTCCACCCCTTTCTGTGTGGGATAAGGGCTAACAAATACTTTTGAGAGAAGACTTTTCATTTCATTTTCTGTTTCTCTTGTGGTTTGTTTCTGTTTTCATTTAGATTAGTTTGTTTTTTATCATTTTGCATTATGAAAAAACTTCAATAATTTATTTAATGGGGGGAAAAGAAAATGGTGCACTCACTCATGAGATTCTTTCTCCCTCTGAGACCAGTCTTGGAGGCCTGCACTTCTCTGAGGGACATGGGTTTGTTGCCAGCGGTGAAGGAGATGCCAAGTTCTTGGCACCAGGACAGAGGTCAATCACTCTTACTCCTCTTCTTGCCGCTGTCCAGATTTCCCTCCTGGCTGGTCGATGTCCTCCCCTATATATATTTTTTAAGTTAAATAAATGTGTTTTTTATGTCCCCTTAAGACTGGATATTTGCTGCTTTTTGCTATTTTATAACTTTTCAAACCTAGGCTTACAGCCTGGAGGGCTTGGAACCTACTTGTTCATATTAAATTCTTTGTGTTGTGCACTGAATTATAGGATCCATTTCAGCAAATGATTCAGATGCTGTAACAGCCATGGGAATTGGGTCTGACTTGCGTGCCTCTGCTGCATTTTCAAAATATACACATAGCAGGATAGAAGAATGCTTTTTTATTTTTGCCTTGTGAGCAAACAGTGAGATATTTTAGGATATAATAAAAAAGGAATGCTTTGTTTTTGTTGTTTTTTATTAAGGGTCAGTGAAGGTCCAGCTGAAAGATCCTAATTCTACTAACACATTTTGGGATACCTTCTGTCTGTCTCTCAGTGGAAACTTTCCCTCAGCAGGGCTACATGGCAGCTGCTTCTAACCATTTCTGATGGAAAAGGATCATCTGGCTTGTAATTCATAGCCTGTTGCAGACCCTGTTTCTCTTCAGTGCAGCTGGCTGCAGCTGTCCTCACAGAACCCAAGGACTGAATGTTCCTTCCTACAAGGTGGTTTAGAAGGCAGTCAGAAATGGTGCAGCTTGTTGGCTTTCTGCCAAGCTCAGCTGGTGGCACAGAGTTAACTTTTTAAAAAAACGATGTTGATCTCCAGGAGTAAAATAAAATAAAATGGTACTTTAATTAAGATGATGACTCTCTTTGCATGTATCCTCAGGGATACATAGGGAACTTCGTATGTAAGGTAATCAAAGGTGCTTACCCTTTCTGTGTCCTTCTTTCAAAGCCTTTCCATCACAAATGGCTCTGGTAAAATCACTTATCTGCAACGCCACATTTTTCATCCCCCTGGATAACATTTTGAAAGACCAGTCCATGACATACTTCTAACCTACAGAAATCCGGTGGATACCTGCAAAGAAGTATTATTGTGTGCTACAACTACAAGCTCCTTTTCTGTCCCTATTCCTGCTTCCAGGAATGAGACCATGAGCTGGATAGAAAGTGAGCAGTCATTTTGAAGGAGGCTGTCATCTGAAATGCACAACACAATTTATTTTCAGGTGTCATTTTCAAATAATGGGTACCAAATATAATTCTTTTGGTTATGTGGATTTTTTTTTTCTCTGCACAAAAGAGAAACTGTTATCTCTGTGGTCCCACCATATGAAACAAAATGAGACAATGATGGTGGGTTAAGAAGTGCAGTCACTTGCCATGATTTGCTGGTTGTTTGGAGTAAATTGCCAAGAAACCAGAAAAGGCCCAAATCACACATGCAACTGCCCTCAATATATCTGCATGGAAGCCACTCAACGTCTTAAGGATGAAGTAACTTTATCTGCAGTTGTGGCAATTAAATTTATTTTACAGATTGCACACTGAAGCAGGTACAATTACAGATCTCCAGTTGTTTCTAAACCATCATTCGTTTTACAAGGTAAGTCAAATGAGCTTTCAGCCTCTTGGGATAAGACCAAGCATAAACATTATATCTGGCCTGCACAACGTAGGACTTTACCAATCTGGAAACAGCCCACCAGCCAATAAATCTCGCTTTGCCTTTTTTTTTTTTTTTTTTACACCCAGGAAGGCAGCAAAAGCAGGTTGATCAAACTCTTGGTGGGTTGCATTCAAGAACTTTGTGGATTGCAAGTTATGGGGCTTGGTTTACAGGCTTTATTTATTCATACCTTGATGGGTCCATCCATCCATCCATCTATCCATCCATCCATCCATCCATCCATCCATCCACCCACCCATTCAATGTTATATCTGCATCGTATCCTTATTCTAAGTAACCTGAAAATATCTTATAGAGAACTACCTAGTTTGCTTTACAGAGGATGGATGATTTGAACTTTGGTTCCAAGGTGGTACTGAAGCCTAACCATTGCTACATCACCGCAGGTGTATCTCCCCAATCTGCAGCCACTGTTGACAGCTACAGCAAAGCAAAATGGCAGCTACATTGGGGTATTTTCTATTCTGATATATTCTTGAATTATATTTTAGCTGTCCCTCTTTACTGGGACTACTCTCATGCTCTGGCACCTGCTTCTGATAAATCACTATCTCTTTTTTTGTTCCAATGCCTTGTCTGAGTTGCTAGAGTTGCTATTGTCCAGGTTTCAGCTCCCTTTCCATAGTCTCTAGAACTGATAGTGCTAGACTACAGATCCCATCATTCCTGAACCCTGGTCATAACTGATGGGAGTTGGAGTCCAACAACATCTGGATGGCCACTAGTTTCCCATCCCTGTACTAACGCATCCTGCTTGCCATTTTACACCCAGCAGCTTTTGAGCTGTTGATAATGCACATGGGGATGGTTACATTTTCCTAGCAGATCTTTAACACAAAGAGCAGATACACTGGCTTCTGAAAGAGGTGATGTTATTGCCCAGTAAGTGGGAAACCCACACGATTTGAACACAAAACCTGCAGGATTTGAGCACAAAAGTACAGGAAAAGCAGAGCGACAGAGCAACACAAGTCCATGAGGCCCTGATGCAACTTGAGGTATGTGTGTGTTATGGACTGCACTTTCACCTGGTTGGGGGCAGGGTTATTGACATTGTACTTTTATTTGACCCACCCCAATTCATCTTGTTTTTTGCCCCCCCCCCAGTTGATACACACCCCTAGTTAATTGCCTATAAGAAAGATGTGTTTTTTCTTTATTAGTGTACTTTGGAAAAGTTGAATATTTACACAATCAGAGATTTGAAAACCTTTCTATACTTCTGGAACATTTTTTTTTTTTAAATTGAACAAAAGATGTTTTCTAAAAACAGATTACACCAGCCACCCTGAATGTGTCTGGGTTAGCAGAAGGCTGCTTTCTGCAGTGAGGCTTGCTGGAGCAAGTACTCGGATTGTGAAGGGGAAGATCAATAGTGAGACAGCCTGTGCTGCTGAAGTAATTGCGTTGCGTGACAGTCAGTCATTTGTTCGCTCCCTTTTATACATTACTCATAATCCTTTATAGTTTTTCCTAGCTGAGGAGTGTAAGAATGAACATGCGTGGTGACAGTTTTGTTTGCTTCTATTATTGCATCGTGCAAGAGTATTCATGGTCATTGCAAAATCTGCCATGTATGCTGCATAGGTCAGATTCCACTTGCCCTTCATTCTTGGATGGCAGATCCTAGAGTAGCAAGCTTGTACCCAAACCAACTAAATGCCCCTTTGTCAAGTTCCTATTTTATATAAGGCAAGATTATTCACTTTGTAGGCATAGTACAAGGGGCTGTTTATTGATGAACAGCCTAAAACCCACAACTACATAGGAAAATGATGTAACCATAAGAAGTCTTAGCTCCAACCCTTAATAACAAGAGACAATATTTAACTCTAAAATGGCCACTCCTTATTACATTGAAAATTGTCTGAATATTCAGTAAGCAGGGCATGAGGTAGCAAGGTTGCTAGGAAACACCAGGGTGTTTTTTGTATATGAAAAGAAACAACAATCTGGCTCTGAACATAACATACATTTAAAGCATGTTAAAGAATGCTGGAAAATGTAGTTTGTTAAGGATGTTGAGAACTGTAGCTCTGTGAGGGGTAAAGTACAGTTCCAAAGATTCTCTGGGGGAAGCCATGTGCTGTAAGTGTACAGTATGAAAGCATCCTCTGTTAAGTCAAAGGGTATTAGAATCAAAATAGTTCCTACATTTTGAATACTGTGGATGGATTTTGGATCTGGGAAAAGAAGGCAGAGCTTGAATGCTTTATGCAGCAGTTTCTGATATCAGGTCAGGAATGTTCCTTATACATATGGTACATGTCCAATGCTTTAAAAGGATAAACAAACTGTGGCTTCCATCAGATGTTAGGCAGATTAGGAAGCTCCCTTCACCCCTTACTTTCTTACTTTGTTCCATCTGAAAGAACTTTTTCCTACTCCGTAATGCAGACAAATTTTAGTTATGTATAAGTGTGTGTGTGAAATGGCATTGCAGCCCTTTCCCCAGTGTAAGGTCAAGGTAAATGACCCTTTGATGGTTAAGTCCCATCAAAGGCAACTATGGGGTGTGGTGCTCCTCTTGCTTCAGGCCATGGGAGACGGCATTTGTCCACAGACAGCTTTCTGGATTAGGTGGCCAACATGACTAAACCACTTCTGGTGCAATGGGACACCGTGACAGAAACCAGAGTGCACGGAAATGCCGTTTACCTTCCCACCTCAGCAGTACCTATTTATCTACTTGCACTGGTAAGCTTTCAAACTGCTAGGTTGGCAGGAGTTGGGACAGAGCAACGGGAACTCACCCCATCGTGGGGATTTGAACCACCGGCTTTCCAGTCAGCAAACCCAAGAGGCTCAGTGGTTTCGACCATAGTGCCACCCACTCCCCTATTCCCCAGTGCTATGGTATTGCTGTCCAGTCTGGTGTTGACAGTGTACTAGCTGCTGCTTGTACTTCTTTTCACTACCTGGCTGATGCAGAAGGCAGGTGAGCCCTTGCCTTCCTTCCTTCCTTCCTTCCTTCCTTCCTTCCTTCCTTCCTTCCTTCTTGGACGATAATCCATTTGGATTTGTTTGGGTGTAGGATTCTCTGGGCCACATCTCTGCCTGGCTTCCTGTGAGCCCCACTCTGCTTTGGCACACGTGCAGAGCTGGGATAAATGTAGATTTTAGTTGTTGTCTTTGTTTTAGTCCCCTACTGTTTTCTATAAAAATGGCAGAATTACTCAATTTCCTGTTCTCATGCCTTGCTAAAATCATTCTTTCCCCCTACTGCTCTCTCTCTCACTCTCACTCTGTGTTGTGGATTGCACATCTGTATTTTTTCTATACTGGATGTTACCCGTAATAATCATTTATAAAGAATGCATGTTAGCTATGACAACAGAACTGTGATAAAGCTATGCTGTAAGATGGGGGTGGCGGTGGAGGTAGAGGGAGACCAGTGATATTTATTGAATAAACAGCCATCCCCTCCTTCTCCAGTCACAATAGCTTCCAAATCTCATGCATTCATAAGCTGAAGCCAGCCAAAGCCCACAGCTGTCATGCATTTTCAACAGATTCCGCAGGGCCTAGATGAGGTTTGAAGACATTCCTTTGCTCTTACACATTAGCTAGAAGGAATTACCGTAACATCTGATATTGTGGAAGTGGGAAATTTGCCATTCTGACCTTGCCCAAAGCAATCCGGAACTGGGGGTCCAAGGATTTATTATCTCAGATGGCCTCCAGAGGTCACAGGGGGCCCTTTTAGCAGTGTTCCAGCAGTAACCAATTCATTTGGCGGGACTGTGCGTTTCCCCACTCCCCACCCCCGTACGAATAAAATAATGTATGGACAGCCACATGCTCCTGTTGTGCTCTGGATCATTGTCATAGGAAAGGCATGTTCCACTGGAATAATTCCCAGCTGTCAGTAATATGCTGATACACCACAGCCAACGATCGGGGAACAGGCGAAATAAACAGGATGGCCACAATGTGTACAACTGCATGAGCGTCTAAAAAATTTTCTGCATATTTCACAGTCTCCTAATGAGATTGACATGCACTCTTTAATCTGCATCTGTCTGGTGCAGAAATGCCATAGACGCAATGTGTTAGTATGCATTGTTTCTTGCCTGTATGGCTGGTGATAGGGCAAGAGGAAAACTGGTAGGAATACTGTTTTAGAGTTTTTCATTCGTTTTCTGGGAAATGCTGGACAGGCAGCCAAACACAGATTGGAGAGACTGCTCATGTCATCAGAGTAGCTTTTACAGCTGCAAGATGACATAAATGGCCAGGGATATTGTGCAAGTTTTTCTTTCTTTCTGGAAATAGGTTGTTTTCAGTACTGCTATGAGAATTTATTAGGCTTGAATGAACTGGATCATATACATTCATAAAAATAAATATATGGTAAAAACTCTGGGGCATACTCTGATCATCGTTTGGTGTCCAGGCCTGCCCTGAACTGGATCTTTCCAGAAAAGTTTTACAGAGGAGGAGCAGAGGGAGCAGACCTCTACATCTCCATCAGCCTGGAGGAGCCTATAGATCCAGTCATTCCAGCCATGGAACTGGAGGACAGCTATTGAACACCACCACTGTCTGCCATTCTTTCCTGCTCTGTTTCTCTCTTGCTGACACATATCATGTCTGGAATGTCTGTTGGGAACACCTACCTGCATGATGCCATTTCTCTTCATTCAAAGCCTTTCTCAAAACCCACCTTTTCCTGGAAGCCTTTGGCTGAGCAACCTAGTTCAGGTGTACAGTGGTACCTCGGGTTAAGAATTTACGGTAATTCGTTCTGGAGGTCCGTTCTTAACCTGAAACTGTTCTTAACCTGAGGTACCACTTTAGCTAATGGGGCCTCCCACAGCCGCTGCGTGATTTCTGTTCTCATCCTGAAGCAAAGTTCTTAACCCGAGGTACTATTTCTGGGTTAGCGGAGTCTAACCTGAAGCATCTGTAACCTGAAGCATCTGTAACCCAAGGTACCACTGTACTTTAACAGCCTGTAGCAAATCTAAGAAAATGGAACTGAAACAACCATATATTACCTTCCCTGTTTACCCCATCTTCCATTTCCCTCCACTTTCTCTGCTGCATCCTCTGCTCTGAATATTAGATTGTAAACCCCCCAGGGCCAACCCCCAAAATATCAGGGAAATGTTGGGGATCTCATGCACACCCGGCAAGTATTCAAAACAAAAAAGTGACACCAGGGCGTAGTTCTCACTGTGATGGCAAAAGCTGTGTCTTGGCTGGGCCACTTCACTCTGAAGATGTGTCTCATATGAGTAATACAAGAAATTATGTACATTCTCTCTGCACAGAAAACTCAGGGTTAGGATCTGACATGTATTGTTTGCTATGTGGATGCAAGACTTTGTATGAAGGCTTCCTATGGAAGACTAATGTGAGCCTCTACCTGCAGTGAGAGGTGGCAGAGCCTAGAAACATGTTTGCCACCTCAGTGAGAATGAGGACAAGTGAATACTGGCAGAGGTCCATCCAGATGCATGGGTCCAGCTCTACCCTCTGAATGCCATGCCATGAATCCTATCAACACTCCTGAGCTGACACATAAGGGGTCCACCAACATCATCACGTGAAGGCTTCCAAAATGGGGACAGAAACTCTGGTCAGTCAAGGTTCCTGTCCTTGCATTAGAAACCCTTTGTGCAATGAAAGTGACCCGCTTCAGGCTCAGCAAATCATACATTGACTTGGGATGTTTGTTGGCATGTGACACATCCTCAAGGGGGAGGAGCTAGACCTGTCCATTCCGACAGGCCCCATTGCATGTTTGGCAACAAATGCCTTAAAGGGCTTAGGTGATTAACAACAACAACAACAACAACAATTTATTACCATCTGGCCGGGCCTCCCCAGCTACTCTGGACAGTCTTCCCCTGTATTTTCAAACAGTCACTAGATGTATGTGGAATTGTCAACATTCCTTTATAATTCTTGATGACTTTCATATTTTGGACATTCACTGTAACATATATAAATGACTTTAAAGCCCCACAAATTCAAAAATATAGCACAATTTACATTTTCCTTCCTCTCTCAGATGTCTAGGTGTGTTTATACAGTATATACACGTGTGTGTGTGTGTGTGTGTGTGTATGTGTGTGTACACACACACAGCTCAGCAAAACACTTCCAACGATCAGTTGAAGTGCCACAAAACTCTTTTTGTTGTATTTATAACAGGGAAATTGTCATTCAACTAATTAACAATTGCCGTCTTGCTTAGATGGTGTAACATCTGCACAAAATAATCAGCGTGGGGAGGACAGGACATACACTTCACCCCCTCCCCACTCCCAGCCATTGCCATTTGAATGGGATGCAACACATATCATAAAAGAAATCTGATTCTTCACCTAGTAATGACAACCTGAGTCAGCCCTTCTGGGATTCAAGCGTGTGGTTCCAATAAGTCTAGGTATTTCCAACTTTAAGTCACTTAACGATTTCCTCTGTCTGTGATTAACCCGATAACAAATGGGGCTTGTTTTTAGTTCTCAGAAACGCTAGGCCAAATGCATTATGTTTGAAGGCTGGTGGAGACCCAAAACCAGTTTGTCTACTCAAGTGACTGTATGGTGGTCTCTTAAAATCCAAATTCATTAAGGATGCTCCGAGAACATGTGAAGCAGTGGCCTCTGTGAAACTTTCATTTTTTTATATATAATATTTTTTATTGTGAAACTTTCATTTTGACTGTGGCACTAGATAGAAACAAAGGGAGGGCAAATAAATGAGGAAGAGGAAATTTGTGATGAAAATTTGAGGTTTGGTCTGTTGATCAAATGTAAAAGACCGAATAGTCATATGGAATAGAGACCTCTGCTTTGTTATGCGAAATGGGCCTCTAATGGGTTGATCCAGCTGATTATGGTTGTATAAGTTACGAATGAAAAGCATGTTGATGCATCAAGGGATTCCAAGTCGGTTCAATTTTACCTTGCCTGTGGGGACAATTTTACCTTAATTCCTAAATTACATCTGCCATGTGGAAGTGCTGAAATGTTTCCATGTGCTGGCCATGTGGTGGCCATAACATTTGAGAGCTTCATACCATGTTATGTATTCTGTGGTCTGTGTTTGCCTGAGCTTGAGTCTGGACTAAGGATTCTGATCCCCTGTGTTCAAATACAATACATGATTTCCAATCACAGAACATTTCAGGATTTGGGCTACTGCCATTGACCCTTAAACTCTGTGTTATGATTCGCAGCTTGTGAGTTTAGAAAGCCAATCACACTGAGAGTGGGAGTGGCCCAGGCCTTCAGAAATGTATATAAGCAGTTGCTTTGCCTCTGTTGTTGAGTTCTGTTAGTTCAGTAAGGGTTCTTGCTGTTATCACTGTGTCTCGCTTCGTGGGAACACACATATTCTTCAGTTTGTTCCCATCTCATTGATGTATTCAGGATAGTCAAAACAGAACACTATGGAATTTGTGGAGATAGCCACCAACTTAAGTTTTTTTGGTTGGTCACCAAGGGAAACAGAATGCAAGACTGGTTTGGCCTTTGATCTGGTTCAGCAGGGCTCTTATGTTCCATTTCTTCATAAATCCTCAACACATTACTTGTTGCAAGTGTCTCTCACAAATTATGTCAATTGTGGGGACCTTCCACCATACAGAAGCAAGTCTGGTGTGTCTTCCACCACCAGCTGAAAAAAATATTCCCTTCCTCTTTCCCCTCTTTGAGACACAACATTTCAAACAAATGTTCCAGCCCCATTTAACAATGCCCCAACGTTTTCAAACAGTATGGATGATAATTATCTGTCTTGAAAGAAGTGGTCTCAGAGTGGCTCAGTGCTATTTTTCTAGAAAAAGAGGTGTTGAAACTCACCATGAATACCTCCCTTGTTTTCTTATCATAGCAATGGTGCCAAAATTTCTGGTGAGTTCCGGCTGAAAAAAACCCCTGGCTAAATTGAAAATACTGGGGCACCACACAAGGTTTGGAGAAGGATAATGGTTATGAATTGGGGAGATAGGTCTTCCACGCCGTTTCATAGGAATAGCAGGAAGCCTATCCAAAATGGGAGGTAAAGAACAAGAGAAAAGTCTGCATGATTTGTTATAAAGCAGGAGACATGCTAATGTTCAGTAAATGAGGGTCTCTGGCATAGAGAAAATATTTATTATTCAAGGAGTGTACACTGTAAAACAGAGCTGTAGGAGATTTGGTGTTTCTTTTTAGTGACAAAATGCCAGCTCCTGTAACCTTAAAAATATCTTGTATATTTAATCTTACATTTTTGAGGATGACATTTTCTCAGTTAAAGGCCCAGAAGGCCAAAGTAGTGTTATTTTACAACTTTCAGTGTTTAAGATTCCATTGTATTATTAATCTATGTGAAGCAAATGGCCATAAGCTAGATGTTTATAGAGAACTGTTTGACTTAAAAAAGGTGGAGTTGACAAGGAGGACCAAAACTCCCTTTTTTTCCCTTGCTACATAAACCTACTGTATATTTTTTCACATACTTGGAACCACCAAATTAAAGCACAGACTTTGAACCAGTTTATAGGAGTGGAAAGGTCAGTGTTTGAAAACAGTGGAAATTGTATGCAGAAACCTTGTTTATTTTCTGTCTTTTATAAAAGCCATCCAATGTATTATGCAAAAACACTTTGTTATGAGGAGCGGAAGCAGAGACTGTGAATGTTTTGGTCACCCTGGAAACATGCAGGAACAGAAACAGATGTATAAAACCTCCTGACTTTTCTTTATTGCAACCTGCCTCAGTAGAGTTCAGATAAATACAAAAGCTACCCCTGAAACACCTGTCCATGCAGAACAACCCAGGGCAAATTAGGAAGCTGGAAATGCCAAATTGATTCAATTGTCACAGTACAGGTACTGTGTCACAGTACAATCTCTGCGATTGTGTGTTAACAATTACTCGATACATTATCTATGCATTTCCATCTTGCGTGTATAGAAAGAGCAAACATCCTCTACTTTTAATATGGCCAGCAGAGAACCTGACAGTTTATATTTTAATGTCAATTAATGATATATGTGACTCATCACTGTACAAGGTAATGCCTGCCTTTCTTTCACCGAACAATTACGCTTTCAACATGTTAATGCTCTGGCTTATTAACCTAGATCACTAAGGCATAGCCTAATGCACAGGATTATTTACAAAGTTAAAACATCCATTACATCCATTAACCATGAAGCAAATGGAATCAAGAATCAATGACAGTGTGTCCTGGGTGTTGAATAAAGTCACATGTTTTCTGAAAGTATCCTAGTGTAGCACACTTGGAGATGGAGTAATATAAAAATGCTATCATTTTGGAGAGAAGTTTCTAGGTGTAAAGATACCAGAAGGGATCCAGGTGGATAGGGGAATGGTGGGGGGATGTAGAGATATAAGATATAGAGGTACGGTACATTGGTCAAAAATCATTAATCACTTGGAAGCTGTTGGCACTTCTAGACAATTATTTATTAAGGGGATATTGGAAGACACCAAAATGCACCACATAGCCCAGAAATAGATGATACAGAGGGACAATAAACAAATGGTAGTAAGAGACTTCTCTAGTTTTGCACATTCACTACTATCAATTAAAATTATTTATTTAATTTTAGGGGCAATTGAATTGACAGGTTCATCAAATGTTATTTCAAGCAGCTGAACAAAAGAGCAGCAATGCAATTTTGTACTGAGACACCATGAAAACATGGTTGTGAGAGGTTAATTTCCCTAAAAGTCTTTCATCTGAAAGCTTTCCCCCATGGTATCTGACTTGATTATGGACTTAGCATTCAAAGTGTGAGCAAGGCTTGACTGCATCTTGCAAAATAAATAAAATAAAATAAAATTAAAATTAAAATTAAAATTAAAATTAAAATTAAAATTAAAATTAAAATTAAAATTAAAATTAAAATTAAAATTAAAATTAAAATTAAAATTAAAATAAAATTAAAATAAAATTAAAATAAAATTAAAAAAAATTAAAATAAAATTAAAATAAAATAAAATAAAATAAATCTCCCTCTCCCTGTAATATATCTACTACGCTTATCAAGTTCCTTCTGGTCACATTTCAACACCTCTATAGTGCTGGTGTTCAAGGCATTAGATTATTGTTTAGTACCTACTGGGATAACATGTCTTTCTGTGGTTTCTTTTTCTTTTGTCATCATTATGACATGCAAGTATTTCAAATATATTTAGAATAAACAAATTTGGGTACATACAGTGAATGGGGTATTAGTGATACAATCTCTCTTCAGAAGTGTCATCCCACATCTTAGATGTTATTCTGTGATATTTTGCCTGTGAGTCGTGCTGTTGGTAGTGCACACAAAAGCTTTTATTGACTCTCAGGTCAACAGTGTATTAACTTGAGAGATGGAGTGCCAGGTTTTGTTCATCTTAAAAGTCCTGTACGCACAGACACAACCAGAGTTAACTTTTCTTATTAAATCAACACTGAGCACATATTTGGATGCAGGGTTGTTTTAATAAGCAAAAGATCAAAAGTCAAAGGCTTCATCTAGACAGAATAGCCAAGAGCTGTTTTTGTAATGCTATAGTGATTGGACATCTGTATCAAAGTTGTAAAAGGTAAAAAAAGGTAAAGGACCCCTAGACAGTTAAGTCCAGTCAAAGGTGACTATGGGGTGTGGCGCTCATCTTGCTTTTCAGGCTGAGGGAGCCGGTGTTTGTCCACAGACAGCTTTCTGGGTCATGTGGCCAGCATAACTAAACTGCTTCTGGCATAACGGGACACTGTAATGAGTGCCAGAGAGCATGGAAATGCTGGTTACCTTCCTGCCTCAGTGGTATGTATCACTGGCAGAGGAATGGGGGTGCAGAGGGAGTGGGCCGCCTCGGCACCACTATTCTGGTAGGGTGCCATCGCAGCGCCCCCCAGACACGCACCTCGCACCCCACGTGCACCAGATGCCACACCCCCACAGACGGCGCATCACACCCCTGTGGGCAGAGCGGCACGTCCCTGGGATGTGCGCCATGCCCCTGGGGCACCAGCCACACCCCCTTCTGCTCTTCCCCTGGTAGTGGAGCATGCAGCTTCACCACTGGTATCTATTTATCTACTTGTACTGGTATGTTTTCAAACTGCTAGGTTGGCAGAAGCTGGGGCAGAGCAATGGGAGTCCACCCCGTTGCGGGGATTCACACTGCCAACCTTCCAATTGACAAGCCCAAGAGGCTCAGTGGTTTAGACTGCAGCGCCACTCGCATCCCCAAATCAAAGTTGTAGACATTAACCAAAGTAGAATATAGTAGGGATGTCACCCTGAGACCTTGCCGCTATTCTGAATACTAAGAAGAGCATTAGCTTTGTTACAAATTCTTGTTTGGTTGTCAGAGAGAAATTCTTAACATCCCTCAGATCTTGACTGTAATAGTTTTTCACTAGTAGTGGGAGGAAGATACATTCTGGACACTTTTTGAAACATTATTACAAGTTCTGTGGCAGAGCCTGGTATTTGCAATAGGTCCTTCAACTTGGGTTGCCATACAGTGGTACCTCGGGTTACAGACGCTTCAGGTTACAGACTCCGCTAACCCAGAAATAGTACCTCGGGTTAAGAACTTTGCTTCAGGATGAGAACAGAAATCGCATGGTGGCAGCGGGAGGCCCCATTAGCTAAAGTGGTACCTCAGGTTAAGAACAGTTTCAGGTTAAGAACGGACCTCCTGAACGAATTAAGTTCTTAACCTGAGGTACCACTGTATTTCAAAAAGGAAAAACCAGGTCACCCTGTATAGCAGTCCTACTTCAACTGAACTGTGGTCAACTCTTCCTCAGATTTAGCTCTGGTGAGACCTGGCTGGCTAACATTCACAATCCAATCTTCCCTAGGTTTATGATGGTGAGAAACCCATGGAAACCAGTTCAGGGCTAGTTTTTTAACTAACAATGTCACCTTGTGCAAATCCTTAAACATGTGAATGAATGCAGCTGTTTTCCAAATGATTTGTAGGAAGTCCTTTAAAATTACTAGGAATGGAGGGTCGGGTTCAAAAGTAGGGTGTTGACAAAGTACTGATTGCCTTTGCTTTAAAGCAACCATAAATGCCAAAGGAAAATAGTTCTGCTGCCTCTCTCTATTAGGGAAAATGCCACAGCAGATTTATTTTTCTGGGAGGTATCAGGTTGATAGCAGTCTAAATTCATTAAGAAATTCTGGATATCTTAGTCTGAATAGATGAACTCATGCCTCATGATCCATGTGACGGTGGATTACCTATAAAACCATGCACATTTTTGGGTGTGTTTTAAATCACACAATAGAGTGGAAATAGAATGGGTATATGAATGAACTTCTGGGTCTTCCCTCTTTTCATGCATTTACAGTGCAATCTGAAGAAGGTCGTTCAAAGGCAGTTCTGTTAGCTGGGCTTGAACTGTCTGGGTGGAAGGAAGGGCAGAGGAATGATATTGTGTTCTGCCAATTTTTTTAAAAAAATAGTTTCACCTCCAACAGGAAACAGAGAGAGAAAGGGCAAGGAGAGATTTAGCTTCACTCAAAAGTACTGTATTTTTCGCTGTATAGGACGCACCAGACCATAGGACGCACTGGACCATAGGAGGGGGAGAACAGGGAAAAAAAAACCTCCCCTTCTCTGATCAGCGCCCCTTCAGCGAAATGTTGTGGGACCAGGAAGGCTTTAGATTGGATTTAAGCTGTTGCTCAGAACACCCCTTTTATCCCTCCTGACACCAGAACTCTGACTTCAGCTGACCAAGGCTCCAGAGGAGCTGACATTGTTGAAGAAGGCTCCCACACCAGATCTCTCCCCTCTGCCATTGGAGCTCTGTAGATTCAAACTGTACTATAGACAGATCCAATTCATCCTCTGCCCCCTTGGAAGTCCTTCCAGGGACCATAAGACTGCAGACTTAGTTGTTCTAACCGCAACTATATGCAAATACAGTGGTACCTCGAGTTACAAACACCTCAGGTTACAAACGCTTCAGGTTACAAACTCCGCTAACCTGGAAGAGTTACCTCGAGTTCAGAACTTTGCCCCAGGATGAGAATGGAAATTGTGTGTTGGCGGTGCAGTGGCAGCAAGAGGCCCCATTAGCAAAAGCATGCCTCTAGTTAAGAACAGTTTCAGGTTAAGAACGGACCTCTGGAACGAATTAAGTTCATAACTAGAGGTACCACTGTATATTTCTGCATATTATATATGAGTTGGAGTTGAATTCTCCACTTGCTCTTATTAATTACTTGCTTCTGATATATATACTTTCCTCTAGGCTGGTACATATTGTTCTTAGGGATATAGACTTGTTATGTATATATACTGCTCCTTGTATTTTAAAACAATGTACAGTGGTACCTTGGGTTACATACACTTCAGGTTACATACACTTCAGCTTACAGACTCAGCTAACCCAGATATATTACCTCGGGTTAAGACCTTTGCTTCAGGATGAGAACAGAAATTGTGCAGCGGTGGCGCAGCAGCAGGAGGAGGCCCCATTAGCTAAAGTGGTGCTTCAGGTTAAGAACAGTTTCAGGTTAAGAACGGACCTCCAGAACAAATTAAGTTCTTAACCCAAAGTACCACTGTAATTTATCTCCTGGTGGTTTTTTTATTTTAAAAAAATGGCTTCCACAAAAACAAAAGAAAGTGTGGAGTTATACTGATTTAAATAATGAGTTAATATTATCTAGGTCATACAGTATGGCATTTAACAGAAGCTATACTCTGGAGTGGAAGTTTGGCTTGGCCTGGAGCTGAGGCAGTGTTTCTGAATAGGAGGAGTTTGTTTCTAAATCCACTTGCCCTGCCCCCTCCCATTCCATAGTTTGGTGCATCCCTAGTTCCTTCAATTAAGAGGCTATGAAAAATATGCATTCAATTAATGTTTTATTGCATATTCTATTTTAGTAACCCACTAAAATATGTTCCCTTGCTCTCAAGTTATGTAAAACAATAACATTATTACAATCAGTGTCATCTTGCACTAGCACCAGCTCTTCCTCATTGTAAACATTTCCTGAGGGGTTATCCTCCTCATTGATAACTTACGAATATGAGTCGTAATACCCATGCGTGGTATTAAAATCCAGTACATGTTCCCAGTTAAAAATGTCCCACAGCGTTCTTGATCATCTTTAGCAATTAGCATAATGCTGGAGTTCATCCACAGGGTAAATGTTGTAACCTGACTTGAAGCTCTTAGCCATCAGGTGTTTTCAATTTGTAGCTATATCAAGTGTATGCAGCTCCAGAAATGTAGAAGAAATCATAGTAAGCGTGGAGCTGGGGCAATTGGCTTGATGGGTTTTGATTTTGATTGCTGGCATGCAGTTGATCCTTCTGATTAAACCATTTCCATTGTGATACAGCCACAGGAATATCATGGAAAGGTTACTGAAATACTAATAAGCTAAGGAACTGAATAATCCCCCCCCCATTGGTATTGTTATGAATTTTGGGGGTGGACAGATTCCCTATAATTTCTACATTCAGTGAAGGGTCAGAATCCTCGTGAACCCAGCTAGGAGCTCATGATGGTGGGTTGCTGAACAAACAATGGTGCTGATGGCCAGCCATTGGCTACTCAATGGGAGTCATTGACCAGGGGGAAGGCTCTGCCAGGCACAGAGGAAGGTTGCCAGGGTAAGGGGGGGTTGTGATGTCACTACAGGAAGAGAGGGTGTTTTTGTACAACAGAGGTTTAGGGAGCAGGGGTTTCTAGGAAGAAGGAGCAGGAAGTGAGCAGAACTCCATATGGGGACTGCACTGTTTTTAATCTGCATGTTTCATTTAATTATGCTTTTAACTGAGTTCCTTCATTTTTTAAAAAACGAATGCTTACCTGACTTTCAAAATCAATTTATATATTGTGATATTGCTTATTTTTTATGTGGACTGGTCTATGAGTGAGAGCCTGTGAGAGTCTATGAGCGACTCAAAGGTACTTGTTTCTTTTGAATTTGAAAATTCTCTCTCTCCCTCTCCACCCGCTTCAGTGGAAACAGAAAGTTGCCTGGAGTCTTATGAGAGACTTTTGTTGGGCCACTTGGGAGATTCTAAAGTCATTAATTTTAGAAGTAGATGGGGATAATTAGTATTTCATTTAAGTTAGAGGTCAACACCAGTGTTCTTTCCTCTACTGCAGACATTTTACAGAATGCTATGCCTCATTGCTTTTATTAGATTCAAGCAATGGATGAAATAACAATGTTATTAACCTCTAACACTGTTGAAAAGTTAGGAAAAACAGGTGGGGTGGTGGTGGAAAGGTCGGCAAGGCAGTTACATTTCCTTTTTAGCTGTGTTTGCGTAGAATGTGGCAGGACTTAGTATTAGATTTAACAGTCTCTGGATTAAAAAAAAAGTTAGTGCAATTTTTTACTCGCTCTTTTGCAAGGGGTGGATAGCGACACTTAAAAACAAAACAAAACATGCATAATAGAACAATGCACCCAATTAAATTAAAATCACACCCTGTCTGCTGTAGTCTAGCTATTGGATGCTAGTCCAGATAGGATCAAATATTTTACCTTCTCTGCAACAAATGTGATCTGGTATAGTAGTAGTAATAATAATAATAATAATAATAATAATAATAATAATTTATTTGTACCCCGCCCATCTGGCTGGGTTTCTCCAGCCACTCTGGGCGGCTTCCATAGAAACCAAAAATACACTAAAATATCACAGATTAAAAACTTCCCTGAACAGGGCTGCCTTAAGATGTCTTCTGAATGTCAGGTAGTTATTTATCGCTTTGACATCTGATGGGAGGGCGTTCCACAGGGCGGGTGCCACTACCGAGAAGGCCCTCTGCCTGGTTCCCTGTAGCTTTGCTTCTCGCAATGAGGGAACCACCAGAAGGCCCTTGGCGCTGGACCTCAGCGTCCGGGCAGAACGATGGGGGTGGAGACGCTCCTTCAGGTATACTGGGCCGAGGTATACTGGGCTTTAAAGGTCAACACCTGGGAATCTTCCCTCACAGAGGGAAGCATTCACCACCCCGCAGAGCCCATCACCCAGCCCTTCCCGGCTTGCTTTTATTAGCCAGGATGGGCAAGGATCAAGGAGACAGGTGGTTGGTTTCACGCGTCCAAGCAGCCTGTCCACATCCTCGGGGGTAACGGATTGAAATTGATTCCATGCAACTTGACCAGACAGAGCTCTAGCACTCTCCCGCCCCAGCCCTGCTCCCATGGTGGTGTCTTGCTCCTTCCGAATATGAGTGATTTTATCTGCAAAAAACTTTGCAAAATCGTTGCAGGAGATCTTGGGGTCTTTACAAGGCCCTGGTGGTATAGGTGGTACCGTTAAATTGCGAACCACCTGAAAGAGTCTCCTGTTACTATTTTCTGCAGATGCAATAGAGGCGGTGAAGAAAGTATTCTTCGCCGTCGCTATTGCCACTTGGTAGGCTCGACGTTGAGCTCTAACCTGTGTCCAGTCAGATTCGGAGTGAGTTTTCTGCCACCGACACTCTAGCCGTCTCAGCGATTGTTTCATCGCCCTCAGCTCCGAAGAAAACCACGGGGCTGTCCGGGCTCCATGAAACTGGAGAGGGCGCTTGGGAGCCAGACAGTCGATAGCCCTGGTTAACTCCGCATTGCAGCGGGCCACCAGGGAATCAGCTGAAAGGCCATCAACATGGGATAAAGCATCCCCTACCACTCTCTGGAAACCATTTGGATCCATTAAGTGGTGGGGGCGGACCATCCGAATTGGTCCCACCTCCCTGCAGAGGGGAAGGGTTGCGGAGAAGTCCAGTTGCACCAGGAAGTGATCTGACCATGGCACTTCTTTTGTTTCACTTTTACTTAGTGTCAGATCACCCACGTCACTAGAGGTGAACACCAGGTCTAAGGCGTGACTCAATTTTGTTTTTACAAAACTGGAAATGAAATCTTCAGGAATACTTCCACGTAGTGGAAACCAATGAAGGTTTTCTTGATACACTTGACATTCAAAGTTATCAGGCCAAAAATGTGATAAACCAGTTAAGTCCTCTGCAAACGTCCAATCAAACTGACTTTGTAGATTCTGATCATTATAAAACTGTTTTGTACAGGGGATGCCATATGCTTTAAATGTATGGTGTGGGTGTAAGCCCAGTTATTAAACTGGATCTAAATCCAAACCCTAACCATTTGGGCCATGCTCAACGCTTGGGCCTTTCCTCTACAATCAGTTCAAAGTAATGTTCTCCTGCATTTTATACTACAGAGATATAATTCAGTAGGACATGTCCATCTACAAATAGCAAGGATTTTGACAATAAAAAATTGATATGAACAGCAATGTCAGAATTGCTGGACATGCATCGTATGCATCAGTGAGCCATTTTCAGCATTACACCTACAATATCTAAATTAGGCAAAGCCTTCCTATATGGATGTTGTGGGGTCTAGTATACCTGAAACATCAAATTCTACTGAATCAATTTCAAGTTTAAATCCAAGGAATTGTTATGTATAAATTATAAAGCAAATTTCCATTGTTTAGGTTGTAGAGCACATTCTAATTCCCTATCCCATTGTTCTCTGACCTCCTGAACTTGTACTTTACAAGATCCCACTAAACATTTGTAAAAAATAATTATAGGCTCAGCTGTCTGTGAAGATGCAAATTATTATTTCCAGCAATTTAAAAGATGCCAAAGCACTCAAAATATGGACAGTCCTTTAATAGACATCATCAGATGCCGTAATTGAAGATATTGTCATTCAGCACTAATTGGTAGATGATATCTAAACTGCAATTTAGGAAAAAGCAAAAATTTCCTATGATTATAATATTTTTAGAAATATAGGAAGCTATCTTATAACGAGTCAGTCTATTGGCCCATGTGTGGGTGGCGCTGTGGTCTAAATCACTGAGCCTCTTGGGCTTACCAATCAAAAGCTCAGCAGTTTGAATCCCCACAATGGGGTGAGCTCCCTTTGCTCTGTCCCAGCTCCTGCCAACCTAGCAGTTTAAAAGCATGCCAGTGCAAGTAGAGAAATAGGTAGATAAATTACTGGGAAGATAAACAGTGCTTCTGTGCGCTCTTTAGTCATGCTTGCCACATGACCTGGAAACCTGTCTGCAGACAAACGCCAGCTCCCTTGGCCTGAAAGCAAGATGTACGCCACAACCCCAAAGTCGCCTTTGATTGGACTTAACCGTCCAGGGGTCCTTTACCTTTACCTTACTGACCCATGTAGTTCAGCCTTGTCTACATTGACTGACAGTGGCTCTCTAGGGCTTTAAACAGACATGTCTTTCCTAGGCCTAACTAACCTGGTCTGTTAGCTGAAACAAGCCATAGGAACTCTAGAGCAACAGAGCCTCCCCCAAATCTACTCTGGAAGGTTGGAAGAAACCCCAGAACAGTGCATGGGAGGAGGAGGAGAGGAGAGATTGTTCCATTAGTGTAAGCATTCATGCTTGCCCAATGGAACAATCTCCTTTGAGCAATGTTGAATTCCACAGCACGCAATTTTATGGACTGCAGCTATGTTTATAATGGATTTTGTGTTGCCTTGAGAGGATTAGCCCTGAAAGGCAGCGTATAAACTCTGAGGATAAATAAAGTAAAGGGCACTGAATCCATTCTGCCAGTTCTTCTTCTGAGCAGCAGATGGGTAGGATTTTAGCTTCCTTTGAAACATGCATAAGCGCTGCTGCTGGAGGGACTCACATAAGGACATAGCTGGGCTGGGGTGAATGTATGAGGGGCAAAGCCCCTGGAGGAGAGCCTTTTAATTCCCAACACCACCTCCAACCTTCTCCCTGAAATTTCATTGAGATCAGAGTCAGGGAGCAGATTGGATGAAAAATACATGAATTAAAAGGCTCTAGTTGCAGGCCAGTGTTGCCCCGCCCCCCCGTAGGACTATAATTACTTAGTGTAGAGGGGGTGCTGGTTTGTGAGGTGAGCTTTTTGAAGATCCACCTGTTCTTCTCACAGCTCTCCACCGACTCTACTGGAGTGGGTGCATATCTGATGTGTGTGAGAGAATGGGTGTGGTGTGGCAATGCCCACTTTTGTTTGGGCCTTGCTCACCAACAATGTGGCCTTGGTCTGAGAAAGCTTAGCAACTGCTTTTTAGTGCATTAGACTCCTGTTTGCTACCTGTTTGATAAACCTGCATTTCCAGACCAAATATTGGTCTGTTTGATAAACCTGCCTTTCCAGACCAAATATTGCCTAAATTAGCATTTTGCTTTCAGTAGGCAGTGAGACATGGACAGCCCTTTACTCCACACTGATTATCAGCTACGGCTACCTTACTCTCCCAGCAACCAGGAGATGGTAACAAAGAAAGTTCAAAATGTTTTGTGATATTAAAGAAATTGAGATCTCAACAGGTGCTATATAAAGTTCTATTAAAACACACACATAGACCTAAGTAAATATTAAGTAGATGTCATCCATTTTGTACATCTGATAAAGCTGATTTGAAAAAAATAATCTTTATTTCCAAGGGACCGGAAATAATGTATAAATGGATATTTCCCTTCCAATTACTATGTTTTGGAACATTTTAATATTTATGAATAGCCACAGATAAGAGGACGCATCACTAAAATAAATAAATCTATTAACATCATTTAAAACTCTTGCACTATAGTTCTTCTGGATAGCAATTAAGGTATAACCAACTGATCCAAATTTCTTGCATTACCTGTTTTATTGACATATTTTGATAAAGGACATAAAAAGGGAATAAGTATAAGTAGAATCACATTCCTAGTGAGCTGTGCAACTTTTGAAAAATGATTGAATGTACTCTGCTAACTAGTTGGTAGTGTTTTTTCTTCGTAACTCTTTGAAACCAGCAAAATTACCTTTGGTGCTGCTCTCTGGACATTTAGTCAGCATGCCTAACCAGGCTATCATTAATGAAGATTTCTCAAACAAAGAGGAAAAGGAAGGCAGCGGATTTAAATTGTGGAAGTTGCTTGATTCCCTGGTCCTAAACACATTAGTACACTGTATTTCCCTGCTTATACAGGCTTTTGTATAGTGAACATGTGACTGTTCAAATGCCCCAGCAGGGCATCCAGAGTTTGCAAGGAGGAGAAAAAGGGAAAAGGGGAAAAAATTGTTTGGAACAAATTTGCATTAGTTCAAGGGCAACGTTAAGCATTTTACAGATGGTTTATTGCTATTCTTGTGCTGTTTAAGCTGTCTTTCATGTCAAAAGTCCTTTCCTGCTTACAAATCATCAGGAAGAATTCTGGCCACCATGCTGTTTGCATAAGCTCCTTCAGGGGTTCTGGCCCTTTGATCACAAATATCGTTTGCAATCGAGTTAGAAATAGGAGGCTGCTGCGATAAGCCTCGGTTCTGACAGTAGACCAGCTTTCCTTTTTCTTCTCCAACTTTGTTCTCGTCTTTTGTAGTATGGGAACACATAATCTCAACACAGAAGGGGCAGTGTTGAGGGATAAGAGTGGAGTTTAAAGAAACTGGGAAGGTCACTGAATGAGAACCAGCTTCTTACAAAGTGTGGTCCACCTTTCGAAGAATGAAAAGGGGGGGGGGGAGTTCAAAAGAACGCAGATGCTTATCTATATATCAGTTTTTCAAGCTGATTAGCAGATTACAGGCAGAGTACAATTTTAACATCCTCAATCCTGCTTAAAACACTCTCCCCCGCCCTTAAACTTTGTGTTTTGCTCTTAATCCACTGAGACTGTTTTAAGGGACAAAGCAAATACTTCTTGAACTCAATCGTGGGACCCCCATTGACTTCTATGGATGTGGTGTCAGTCTCGAAGCACATTGCTGTGTTCAGTGTCATCATAAAGGTTTTTAAAATAAACTGCAGCAGAGACAACTTTATTTCATAGTTGCATTGCAGTTTTTATATATATAGAGATTGTTTAAATCATAGATTGTTGGTTAGCCATTGCAACATAAAAACAAGGTAAAAGAAGCATTACGGTATGTGTGAAGCGAGGAAAAAAATCAGTTTCTGGTGCCTGGTACCTGGCATCTCATTCACATATATGAAAGTTACCATTTGGTGCTGCAGTCAGTAAACGATTGACACATACGTGTTCATCAGCCTTGAGCTGAATCCAGACCATTCCAAAAAGCACATGGAATTCGGGATGGGGTGAAAACTCAGATTGGGGAAGGTACCATAATCAATATGTGATGCACTGTTTAAAAATAATTATGTAGTCATTTTGGGACAACCTAGAGCTCTGCTGGGTCAATCCTTTAAATGGGCTGCAAAAGCTGTCATCTTACTTGCTAGCTTTCCCTTCTGCCTTCATATGCAGCACCTCAAAATACTTTTCAAAAGGCAGCTTCACACAGAGCATTCAGCTGCAACACTTGCAAAGTCTCAACTGCTTTTGGGGTGAGCAGTGCAATGCTAGTACATCCCTAGTTTGATGGCTTGAGGGTTCCAGGAGAAGCAACAGGGTTGCATTCACTCTACCCATATCCCAGGACAGGTCATTCATAAGGTTGCCCAAGGCAGTTTTGGTCCCAACATTGTATCATTAGCTAAACTGATAAAGAACCAGATAATCAGTTTTTCTCCAGGTGGATTATCAGACCAGATTCCTCCTTTATGTTACAGTAAAATAAACCTATATCACATGAGAGGGGGAAAGGTGTATGACTATTACAGTTAATATAAAGGATGAATTGTATTATAACACAATAAATTCTAATAAAGTGCAGTCATAAAATTTTATTGTACATGACATCAGATAGCTCATAAAATTTAAACCCATACATAGCAGATAATGGTTGCATTCCTTTTTGTTTAATTTGGCTTGAGTCAGTATGATAATACTTAATTGCTTGACTATTAAATTCTTTGTTAGGAAATGAGACAATTTTTGTCATGGGAATAGAAGTGAAACACCTAGTTGTGAATGGTGGATATTGCTGAAATCCATTGGGGTGCCAGCATTATGATGATACTTCGGTCTAATTTCAGCATCCTTCATTCTTGTGTTGAACAACACAGAAACAAGGAGTGGGGGCCTCACTTGTTCTCCTACACCTGGCATTGCACACACTTCCCTTGACATTTGCAAGTACATCACATGGGAGCGTTCTGGCTGACCACACAGTGTTGAAGATTCTGGGGCAATCTTCACATACACAGGTTTGTGCCTTCATATGTGTGGAGGCACATACCTCCCGCTCCCCATTACAGACATTAGCAAGTGTGCAACATAAGGGGCTGGGCTGCTTGGTACAGCCCTGCTCCTTGCTTAGGTGTTACTCAACAGAGGAACAACGAACACCCAGATAGGGTTCCTTTGGTTTGGACCCTCAAGGCCAGACTACTGTAAAGGTCTGCCATGGAATGCAGTTGCATTGAGGTTTTTAGGGAGGTTAGATGGAGCAGTACTGCCAGTTGCTTTGCTGTGAAAGCAAGTAATGTTTGGACAATTTCTTATTATATTCCCTATCAGGCGTTCAGCAATATCTATGGCAATAATGTTTTCTCGCATTTCTTTTCATTAAAGGAGCAACTGAGAGAATACTAAGAACTACTCAAGCAGAGAGAAAAAATAGAGGGGATGGAGGAGCAGAGAAATGATGAAGAAAACAGAATTCAAAACAGTAAATAAATTTATATTATATTGTCCTTTGAAACTCTCATACCCACTACAGCCAGTGTAATCCACCATTGCCAGCCAGAAGGTTTAAACATTCTCAGTGTCCATGTGAAGAAACACATATATAGTGAATTGCAAGCATACATTAATGTATAGAACAATTTTTTATTCCTTCCAAATACTGATATGTGATTCTAGGTGAGATTAGAATCTGGACCAGGACACATTCCTGGCCTACCTGCTCCTGGGATTAAATACATCCTGTTTCTGCAGTTAGAAAGCAGCTCTGGAAAAAAAACACACGATACTGGCATTCATGACTTCTGAAACACAAAACAGCTCAGACACAGAGGAAATGGGATACTCAGTCTTCCGCTCTTTCAGTGTCAGGGAAAATGTAAGTTAAATATTACAAATCTTTTTTGACAGAATAATCCTTTTAAAAGAACTTCTTTTCTTTCTTTTTCGGGTGAAGTTGTCCGAGATGCATTATTTTTTAACAGGAGATACTAGTTTTTGGAACATTTCAGATAAACATATGGATGGAAAACAGTTATTCGTTGTTCTTCACTTGGTAGTCAGCTGCGCTTACCTCTAATAGTTTAATGTAGGATCATTTTCATGCTGTGCTGAGTGCTCTAGAGGATTCCAAAGGAAAGGAAATTCAGCCAGTAAGTTAATAAGGCAATCTGTATTTTAGATCTTTAACGGAGCACACTAGCAGCAGTGAGAGGAGATATGATAGTCATCTTCAAATATCGGAAGGGCTGTCACATGGAAGATGGAGCAAGCATGTTTTCTCCTGCTTCAGAGGGTAGGACCTGAACCAGTGGATTCAAGTTACAAGAAACGAGATTCCAACTCAACATCAGAAAGAACTTTCTGACAGTAAGAGCTGTTTGACAATGGAATGGAGTCCCTCGGAAGGTGGTGGACTCTCCTTCACTGGAGATTTTTAAGCAGAGGTTGGATGGCCATCTGTCATGGCTGCTTTAGTTGAGATTCCTACATTGCAGGGGTTGGACTAGATCAGTGTTTCCCAACCTTGGGCCTCCAGCTGTTTTTGGACTACAACTCCCATCATCCCTAGCTAGCAAGACCAGTGGTCAGGGATGATGGGAATTGTAGTTCAAAAATAGCTGGAGGCCCAAGGTTGGGAAACACTGGACTAGATGATCCTCAGGGTTCCTTCCACCTCTACAATTCTATGATTCTAAAAGAGGAGGAGACCTTAGTGTATGTGAAATAATCTGCTCTGTTGTTTCTAAAAGACACTTTCCTTCCCGGACTCTTTGTGTGGCTGTTCCATTGGGCTTCTTGCCTTTTCCAAAGAACACCAATGCTTTGGCTGTGTACACATTACCATATACTTTTGTTCCAGTGTGTTTCCGTTACTGCTGTCTGAAGCCGTGTACACATGACATCAGCTACAATCCATAGCCACCCTGTAGTTTCTTGAGAAGTACTGGACTGAGAGACATGAAGATAAGGTTGATGCGTTTGTGGTTAGAAATACTCCTGTTTGATGCATTTCCCCTCAGACCAATTTCCATCTGATTTGAAAACATAAGTTCAATTTGCAGTTGAGGTGAGGTGTGTACATTTGAGACAGCTGTTGCACACATCCAGATGGCGGCATGTGCACAGATAGCAGCTTCATGTATAGGAGAGGGGTATGCAGCCATGAGGAAACCAAACATATAATGCACATCAGGTGATGACATCCACACTCTGTCTCCTGTATGCACCTCAACGTGCAAATGCAACTTGAAATTCATTGAGGGAAAGCAACCTCACTGTGTTTTGAAGCTGCTAATGTGTACATAGCTTTAGAAGCCTAATCTTGTATTTGCCTCCTCCTAAGGTTCTTGTACACTTCCTTCCAAAACAAGATTTCACTCCAGAACATCCAAAAAGCTCACCTTATTCTTTGTCCTACAGTATCTTGGGTTCTTCTTCATACAAGCTAATGTACTAATACCTTGATTTTTAAAGTACACAGCTTCCAAGTATGTAGAAATGTTGATGCAGCTAAACCTTCTATATTCTTTAACTTTTTTTATTAAAAAAGCCACATTATGCTTTTCAGGCCCATTTCACCCACTCCTAGAAGTCCATGCAAGCTTCCTTGAATAAATCAAGTCGATGTTTCTTGAACATAAGGTAGTGCAGCACAGGGCAAAGCAGAGGGTGGGACTGTTGGCTTATGTTTAAGGACATGATTAATTTACTCAACTTTTGCATGCTTGTTAATGCAGAAATTAGTATTTTATGAGGAAAGAGATCTCCCCTTTAAATAATGCAACCTTTATTAACTTCATATTTTATACACACACATCTTTCATTGCTGACAGAATCTGGAAAAGTTCTTGCGGAGAATAAATTCTCCTATAAAATCTTTTAGTGGGCCCCTTCGGGTAGGATGTTGTGAGGCAGACTGATTGCTTAAGCTCCAGAAACAGTAGTCATCGTTGTGTAAGTTGGTGACCCTGGGAAAAAGAATAAGGGAGCGGAGGCCATTGGTGTGTTTTTTTTACGTTGGTGTGGCTGCTCGTAGGCCGTTTGATCTGTGCTTAGACGAGACAGTCCTCCAATTTAGGTTCTGTCCTGCAGGGATGACAAAGATATTTTTGGAACACTAGGTCATTATATAACTGACCCAGTCATTATCTGAACCTAGCTTGTCCAAAGGTAGACAAAGGCGAGGTGCCCAAAGCCAACTAAATGGCCCTGGAAAGCTGCTTAAATGTGCCTTATCTCAGACATGGTAATTGGCTTTCTACTGGTGGCGAGTACAGTTCTGTTAAAGGCGGGCCTGAGGGAACCACTCTTTTTTGGACTGTAGTTTATTATTAGGTGAGGAAATTACTGGACACCTCCAGCTGTCATTAATCAGCCACGGAGCCTGACTGGAGCCAAGCAAGAGGCCTGTGGGTGTATTCCGCTGCATGGTAGGGAAATACAACGAGACAGAGACAAATGCTTTTCAGCCTAGCAGCACTAAACTCTGCCCTTTCACAGACCTTAACATGCATGTTCAAATTGATTTAGTCTGTTTACCCCCTCAGCTTTGGCGTCCATTTCCCTTTAAGACTGACAGCTTTATGTGTCGCTACCATGTTATTATGTGTTACCGTTCTACCAGTAGCTATAGAGTTTCGGACAAGTGTAGGGGAAATATATTTACTTCCAGACACAGAGGAGGACTTGGTAGTTCTGACAGTGCAGCTAGGAAAGCAGAGTCAATTAATTACGTAAAAAAAAAAAAGCAGCATGTGTTTCCTCCTTTTATTTTCTACTTTCTCCCCACTTTTCTAGCCTATTCCAATTCATGTTAAAGAAAAAAAGAGAGAGAGAGAAAGGTCGGGGGGGAAGCCTTAAATAAACTTACGTGATTGAGAAACACATCTGTCAGGTGATGTAAGTGTCTGGCTTATAATTCTTCCTCTTTGGTTTACAAACAAGAAATTTCTTCATGGCTGTGGAATGCCGACTTAAAGTCTGCTATAGGTGTGTGCCTCTCAAGCAAAAAATGAACACAAGTAGCAAATCACAGGGTTGACTTGGCTTGTAAACACCTTTTAACTGTATTTTCTCTTCTCTGCTGTAGGGACAGAATATACATGGAATATGAATGGAAACTGAATGTGGCTATTTAAACACGATCTACCTAACGAAACAAGAGCCAGACAGCCCTCTCTGTTTCCCCACTGCCAGTTAGGTGAGTCCTGTTCTCCTTTGCAGGTGTTCTCTTTGCCTTTGGGTAGCAGCCCTTCAAAAGTGACAGGTTCTGTGAAATTACTACAGTTACAAACCCCTCCAACCACTGATTTGATCTGGGGTTGGGTCGTCAGCAGGATGAGAAACTGAGGAAACTGTGAGTAGTTTCACATGAAGAGCTACAATATCTAAAGTCACAGAAGGGCAACTATGAGAGTGTGTTAACATACCATACAGTGAGATTGTGGCTTACCTCACAGGAGCACATAGTTAACAACTTGACAACAACTGCACACTGAAATACCATTGCCCCTGAAACCCTCACTGTCAGGATTCTTCATTCCTGACCTGTGCCGCCTTATACTACCATTTATGTCTAGTGTGAAATTTCTCTAGGCTGTAGAGGTGCCTTGGAATGAAAGGTATACATTAAATGTACCACTACTATTTTTATTTATTCAGCTCTTCTAGGTGTATTGACTTCTCCATGTTTTTATGAGTTGCCTGAGGCAGCTTTTGCTAAAGGTGTTGATAAAACCTTTTCAGGTGAAATCGTGGACAGCTGGACCATATGTTACTCCCCCCCCACCAATTTTCCCCCAGCTAAAGATTGTTAAATAAATAAATAACGTGAGGGTATTTTCTCCTAATGAGCAATAACCATATCCTAGGCTAAATAAACTGCAGGCCACAGGCCTAGGTGTTTATTAGCCAAGGATATGGTCAGTAACTTATTTTGCTAGAAGCATCCTCTAGCTCTTATTTAAGGCTGATGCAAAGGTTACTTGGGCTGAAATGAAGTGAGTAGGATGAGGAAACTGTGTTTGTGTTTATTTTACTGAATGTACCTGCATGGCAGGCAAGGCCTGAGGAGCTGAATATAACAAGGATCAGAATATTGAAATTAACAGCGTGCTTTTACTCAAGTTATAAAAGCAACTTATTAAATAAATATTTTCATGGCTGCTAAGAAAGCACTCGACGGTTTAGTCCCATAGAGAGAAATGAGATTGTGTAGAAATAGTCACAATGGGGCAACAGTGTCAATTCAGGGTTATTATGGATTATAGCAACAGCCTTATACTAAGTCAAATCGTTGGTTCATCAGCATTATTTTAACTGATAAAAATACGCTCTTCAAGGATTTAGACAGGGGTGCTAGGCAGTGAACACACCGCTACAAACCTTCTCTTGTGTTTCTTGTTATGGAATGATTCCCAGAGTCATTATAAAGGAAGTAAGTGTTTTATTTTCAAAAAGAGAGGTGCTGAGGCTCTAAGGCAGGAGTTGCCAATGTTTCTGGACCACTGGGTACATTTGTAATCCTCAGAAAGTGTTGCGGGCGCCAGTCACAAAATGAGTGCTCTCTGTGTGCGAGTGGGAGATTGATATTACACAAAATAACTGTTGTGGGGGCATAACACAAAAAAAGTCTGTCACATCTAGAAGAGCAGAAAAATAGGCAGGAAGGACCACAAAAATGTGTAGGCAAATTTCACATCAGCCCCCAAACATCTATGGGAATATCAGAATGGGTCAGTGTCCAATTGTAGTATCCAATGAAATGTGGCCCTGGCTTATGGGGCATGTTCGGTGTACAAGCTGAGCTCAGTGCAAACCACAACTGAGCAGGTAGATCAAACTTAGTGGGCAAGGCCACATATAGATATAATGAAGATAGGAGTTAATGTATAGGTTGAATGAGGGTCTGCATTATCATTTGTAGTTCTTGGTGTCAGTAATAAGGGACTGGAAAAGGGTTGTCAATTGTCTTGGTAACAAAATTAAAAAGATGCAATATTATTTTGTTTTACAACTGTTTATAGTTTAGTTTAGTTTTGCATTGTAATTCTAATCGGCTATCATTTTTGAAACAATTTACACTGATATAGACACAAGCTGAATGAGCCAAAAAGATTTAGGCAAATTGAGTTCTTATAGAATCTTGATGCTTAGCAGGCATAGCCTTATTTGAAAATCTAGTAAATAATGAGGTCCAAACTACAGCACACCATTGTTACTAAAGCATAATAAGACTAGTGTAAAATCTCCCGACATGTGTGTCTGTGTTGCACATAAAATTCCTGGACATGGAAATGTCAAGAAATCAGTTTCTTAAACTAAGACATTGCCGTTGAAAATTGATATGGGCATAGTCTTAGCAAAGCATTTTCATAGGTTATTAGTTCCAGTGAGTTTGACCATCTATCAAATGAATGTACCTGATACAAATATATATGGCATTGACTAATTGGCATGCTGACAGTTGGCCTAAGTTAGATATATGATGTTGTGCCGCTGAGGTTGGTAGAAAAACAAAAATACAAAAAGGTAGCTATGCTATGCCTACAATTAGCAGTGTAAACATCTTAATAGGCATCGAGGACACAAACAGATGTTCTAATAGCGTGTCTGTGAGAAACTGATCTGTACTACTTCCACTCTAGCTTGACCTCTCAAAGTTTCAGTCCCACTGGGAATTTCAGTGATTTATTAATTTGGGCACAATGAATACCATAGAGACAAGCAGTCGTTTTTAAGGAGTGCGGAAACAGTGTGTGTTTGTGTGTCATTTCACAGGCGTTTTTCTCCCTGAGAAGCACCCTTTTGTATTTTTTGCACCCTTTTGTATGGGTGCAAAGGCAGAACAATATTCACAAGGGTGTAGGTGTTCAGAGAAGAGCAAATGTTTCCCCATTGCTAAGGTGACAAACAGGTCAGTGGTTCCAATTTGAAGTTGACGATCTGGTTTAGAATGTGGATGGAGATATGCAATGTACAGCTGAATACATACACAACCATAACTGGATCAGGGTGAAAATTTCATTGTAGAGTGGCGGCAGGAAATTAAGTCGGTAGTGCAGTATTGTAAGTCATTGCTTGGGCAATGACAACTAATTCTTTTTTCCTTATTCAGAATGAAGGCAGTGGTAATGAAAACCCTCAAAGATAGAGGGATTTTGCAGAAGAATTTTCGTGCCTCTCAACTGCATACTTTTTGCATAAAATCTCAAATATCTTTACAATTCTGCACAACTCTGGTTGCAATAGGGGAAGTGCAGCCCAGACCAGTATGCAATTAATCTGTGATAAAACAGAATCTAATCTCAAAATTAATCAAAATGGATTGCTGCAGCATCATTCTACTACATTCCTAGAGCAAGGGGAGGAAAGATTGATTATTCAGAGGATGTGGGAATACTGGGAAACAGAGACAAAGAGTGAGAGAGTGAGAAAGAGCCATAGTTTGTGGAAAGCAAGCCTGTATTTGAGATTAAGAAAAGTTTATTTTGGGCCAAAGAACCCCCTGTAAATAATTTTCTTTGTATTGTTAATTGGGGGGCAGGGCGGAAATGCTTTCTGGAAATTCATTATAATGGTATATTTATTCAAAGCACTTTTGTAATGCCAGTCCATCAAGAAAGTGTTTCAAAACCAAGACCCAATTTCCAAAGCTAATGCATACTTAATATTTTCTGAAAGATGTACCAACATTTCAGTTAGAAGGGGTTGTTTTGCTGTATCTTGAATCCTAATGAGAAGTAAATGTTAAACTTAACTGTTTCTCCAAAGCCGCTTAATAATATGATCCTGATATGTGCTCTTGTTTTCTTCAACATGAGAAAGCTGAGTGGTACAAGATCTTGATCAGTTACATGTCAAATTATATGTCCTTTCTCTTTTATAAGAACTTCTTAATATTATTTGCCTAGAATAAATGCAGCCTTGACTTCGCAAACAGTGCTGCATATAATCAGTATGACTCACAACAGCAATACTGACATACTCAAAAATGAGCAAATACATAAATCAGAATTGCTATCTCTGCCCCACTCCACTCCCCCGCTGACAGGATTTGTGTACATCTACTAGCTTCTTGGAAGGCACAAAGTCAATGGATAGACCCATCTTCATTGTTCACTATGCTGTGAAAGCAGTACTTGTTGATTTCTTGCCAGATATGTAGCTGTTAAAAGCTCAGGAACCCTAGCAAGAGGAAAAGGTGGATGGACACAGTGGTAGCAGGAGAACACTTTACGTATCTTTTCCTGGTAAGCTGATCATAAAATTTTTTATAGTTCTCATTTTGAGAATGGAAAACCGCAAAGGAGAGGAGGGAAGTGAGGGATGAAAGAGATAATAATAATATTTTTTTATTTATACCCCATCCATCTGGCTAAGTTTCCCCAGCCACTCTGGGCGGCTCCCAATCGAGTGTTAAAAACAATACAGATAATAGTAGTTAACAAGAGGTTAACTGTCTACAGTAGCTATTCAGTTCTCACCATGCTTCTAATGCGGCAGATCAATATGGCAGAGGAAACAAGTTTGTAAATATCTGTGAGAAAAAACTGTAGTAGGTCCACTAGCAACTGGGCACTCGTGGCCCAAAGGTTTCATTTGTTGTTTCAAATAGCACATTTGGATGACATCAAGGATCATTTCCACATGCAGCCAGATGTTATTGTCGCTTGCCAAAAAAAAATTCCATTGGGGTCAATGGAGGTAATAGCTTGCAAACGGACCATATCTAGGCTAGGAGCCAAGCTGGCATTCATTTTATGAATGTTTTTGCAATCTTTTTTGTCCTCCAGAAGAGGATGTGGAATCAACAACAATGTGTCAATCATTCTAGATGCTTGCACATGGAATAACAGGCTGTAGGACATACCTGAAATAGGTAAACCTGGTTGGACTGGGAAGTTTCTTGCTCACCTCTCCTCTAAACAACGCTTGCCAGTTCCATTTATTTCCATTGCTGACTTAAGCTAACGATCACCACTCTTCCATTAGTAGCAATAGGACTTGATTTTGACTGGATTATGCTCACAATATTAGTCGGTGAAACCACAATCATTGCGTATCTGAAACAGAGTGATGCATTACAGACTTTAAAACAGGGCTGAGACATTTGAAGAAGGCAGCATTCCCTTCTCATGGGTGGGGCAGAGGTAAAATAGATGGAGCAATAAGTGTAGCTCAAGTTATACAGACACCCCTTTCTAGTTCCTATGAGTCATGATCAGGGGTCAATGACACATTCCAGGCAGGTAAAAACACTCAAAAGAGGGTGTGAAGCAAGGCTAGTCAGGGTGTCTCCGCCTCTGGGCCTCAGATTCCCCACTCCTGCCTTAAAACATGTAATGGTGGGTGTCAAAGTGTGATAGGCTTATATGGTGGCACTTAGGGTCACCTCTGGAAAGATGCTTCCTTTCTGTTCATCTGATAAATTGGCAAGAATCTATGTTGTGCCTTCACAGAGCTGTTATGAAGGACATTCTTTTCCATGGCTGGCTGGACTGAAGCAGGCTTTAGACTAGAATTAGAATGTATATACCAGTATTTTCACATACCAGCACTAGTATGAAAGTAGTGGGGGCATAACATGCCTCTACCCATGTGTTCACAAAGCAAAATAATAGAAAACAACATTGGTCCGCTGGTAAAAGATTGATACGGAATATTTGCTTATGCCAACAATTTTAAGTTTATAGCCTGGAAGAGGCACCCAGATAATGTTAGCCTTAATTGCTGTTTTCTTCTGAACATGGGAGTAGTCCAAAGGCCGTGAATGGAAATTAAAGAAAAATTAAAAACAGATGGCAGAAAGCACTCTGAGAAACTGAAACACAGGCAGTACTATGCTCAATTTAGCAGAAAGGGAGAGGGGTGTCTCTGGAGTTACTATGTCCCCTTCTCCTTGCATAATATATCTTCTCAGGCTGAAGTGCACAATAGAGTGTTTCTCTGAAATGTCCCACACAATTCAGATAGCAGCTATTGGGTCAGATTGCTTTTATTTTCAGTCTTGGTTTTGGGAGCCAGAGTGAGCAAAATCTTGGCTTTAAATTACTTGATTTTCCCAAGAAGAAACCCTATGTGTTTGGCAAAGCTGAGTGGGACAGAGGAGTGGGTCATACATTGCTTTCAAGGGAATCTTACAGAGAGGATTTCTGGAGTTGCCTCACCTGCCATGGCTCACAATCCTCTGTGACACTTGTGGAATAACAGGGGCTGGCCCAGTAGGGCGAATGGAGCACTGGCCCATGGCCTTAGTCTGCCCTCAGCCAGCACCCTATCTGCTGACAGTCAATAAGGAGCTGGCTCTGCCTGTCAATGGCTCTGGGCAGGGAAGTGGAATAATTGGATTCAGTTTGTATTTAAAGGTGAACCTACCGCTTTGCACTTTGTGAAACATAACACGAACTGAAGCACAGTTCTCCTGCCAAGAAGTGGGTGAAAAAGAGCATATGCTAGGGGAAAGTGTGGATAAAAATGCACATGCTAGTGAAAATAACACTGTGGTTTAAGATCGGGGGGAAAGG
The DNA here is from genome assembly GCF_951804945.1 of Podarcis cretensis. Lineage (NCBI taxonomy): Eukaryota > Metazoa > Chordata > Lepidosauria > Squamata > Lacertidae > Podarcis > Podarcis cretensis. The sequence continues at coordinate 30,853,722 of NC_137178.1, forward strand.
AGGTTTCTATAAGCTGATATGTTAGGTGGGAGAATGTTGTCTGGATGAGGAAGAGCAGTAGCCTGACAACCACTGTGCCTTCGCTGTGCATAACGACATCTAGAAAAGCCTTTGATGTGGCTCTGTGGGATAGTGTGATACTGCTTGAGCTGTTGGTGGTCAGGTGTAGGGAGTGAGGGGTTCAGACTATGATCCTAAACACCCAGGTTTTTTGCTTCCAAATAAATACGTTTAGTGCTGAGTTAACAATGCCGTTCTTGAAATACAAACTCTCTCCCACCCCCATACCTTCTGTCAAGAAGAGCAGTCATTAGAAAAAAGTCACAATTCAGAGAGCAGCCTCAAAGTCATTATATTGTTAGTAAAATCTGTTGAGTAGGTGGCAAATCATGTTTTGTTCAAAATTTCTGCCTTTCTGTGAGAATTAGGAACCTGGAGATGGTGAGAAAGGGGAAGTAAAGGCTGGAATAAAAGTTCAATTCTTGGAGATGTTTCAACAAAGAAAGATTTCTGCTTCTCCCTCACACTCCTCAAAATCTTAAAAGAAGGGCTAGCCCTGGAATGTTCTAGTCTAGATAACAGTAACCTCTGCATCTACATTTCATAATCCTTTTCTTCCGGTCAACCAGCTGTGATTCCTCAAACCAGATAAAACAGAATCTGGTGAACTTCAGTTTATGTTCACTCACACCAGTGAAGGCCTTACTTATTTGGAATTTGATGGAGAGCATTAATTACTGGTATATGATTAGAGTTCAAATAACATGTTGTATTTACGAACAGGATTACTTCCATGGGAGGAAGTAATCTCACCTAAAAGCTGAATTTTGCCAGAAAAACAGATGTATGAAAACTTCAGCTCTTCAAAAATAATTCTGCTGTACATCATCACTCACAGTTTCCAATTGCTCCAATGTACCGTCACTGAAATATAGTCCATTGTGGATAGTGCTACTTCTTGTTAAAGGTCTTAGTTATATACAGCGCTGTAATCTAAGACCTGGTACTAACAGGTAATAACAGACTAGCAGATACATAAAGCCAGGAATTAGGCCTTGCAGTAAGCCAAGATCCAATTTCTTTCTCCATATCAACTTCTGGTAGCCTAGGGTGCTTTCTGATTGTTGGGGTGTTGCTCCATTTCCGCCAGCATCCACATGGCTTCATCATTAACATGCTAGCCTATATTCCCCCCTCTTTAATTTAGATTAATCGTCCCTGGGGAATATCTCATAAATTAAGAGAGAGAAAAACAACAACACTAGCTATTGCCAGTGACCCCTATGCCAAATTTCAGCAACCCATTTGCAATATTAAGCTCAAAACTGGGAGCACCCACTATTATAAAGGTAAAGGTACCCCTGCCCGTACGGGCCAGTCTTGACAGACTCTGGGGTTGTGCGCCCATCTCACTTAAGAGGCCAGGGGCCAGCGCTGTCTGGAGACACTTCCGGGTCACGTGGCCAGCGTGACATCGCTGCTCTGGCCAGAGCCAGAGCCAGAGCCAGAGCCGCACACGGAAACGCCGTTTACCTTCCCGCTGGTAAGCGGTCCCTATTTATCTACTTGCACCCGGAGGTGCTTTCGAACTGCTAGGTTGGCAGGCGCTGGGACCGAGCAGCGGGAGCGCACCCCGCCGCAGGGATTCGAACCGCCGACCTTTCGATCGGCAAGCCCTAGGCGCTGAGGCTTTAACCCACAGCGCCACCTGCGTCCCACCCACTATTATAGCACAGCACAAATTGGTACCTCACTGTTCCTAACCATGTAAGATCCATCAATAAAGTAAATAATTGGAGGGAGTAGACTGCACACCACTAGCCCCACCATAACATTGCCCTGCTGCCCTTCCGCCTGATGTCTTTATGTTGGGTTGAGTATGTGAAAAGGGGTGCCTCCATGTACGTAATAAGATGCCTCATGCCTATTCCTATCATCCTTAAAGGTAGGTGACTAAATTCTGAGGAGCACTTTCACAAAGCTGACCACCCCACATTTTGGTTAACAGTTATAGTAGTAGTAGTAATAGCAGCAGTAGCAGTAGTAATAGTTTGTCAAGGACATAAACAATAGCCCTCTTAAGCTATCAATTAATGGTTGCCCTTTCTCTTACATATGTACTTTTTAGCAATCCAAATGAAAGATCAGGCTAAATGATAGTGCTATTTTCCAGTCAATTGCCTTTGGTTAAAAGTACAATAAAGTCAATTACCCATTTCCATGAAAGCTTATTTTAAAGGAACGGATATATCATAATAATAAATGACTGCTGGAGAGCTCACAGTTCAATTAGATTCATACTTAAGAATGCTGTTCGAGATGAAATTGTATTTGCATTGGATTTCATGTAACCTTTTACTTGCATTACATTTATAGTCTAACATGAACCGGCCAGTGTCTGTAGAAGGCAATGATTTTGTACTCAACAAACCACTTACAAGATATATATGGCCAAGGTGGACAATATCTCATGTCCAAATCCTTTTTGTGTGTGTGGCAGGTGTGTGTGAGAGTGGAAATATGAACTTATTCATTTGCCTATTGAAATTATCCTTCCACAATCCAATATATCATGCCCATATTATATCCAACAGAAAAACCCAATGATGTTCCCTACATCTAGCAATAATGTGGTTATTGCTATGTTATACAACCTTACTAGTTGTATTACTAGTAATAGGCAGCAAAAAACCAGCATTGTTCCTGGATGCCCAGCTTGCATTTTTAGCCCAAAATGGATTTGGCCACCTGGTAACTGGTGTGACAATCCCCATCTGGTTTATGACCACACGTGCCTATTTATATCCAAATTGAAAGGCATTCTCTGTCTGCAAATGGTGGAAGCAGTGTTGGTCGGGGCAGGGTATAGTCAGACTAGTTTAAAGGAGACTGTACCTTCTTTGCATGGTGGGGCAGCTGAATCACTGCAGCTTACTGGGCGCCATTGCCATTCTACGAGAATGAGGTATGTGTTCATGGTTGGTTCTGGCACCTCTTTTTCTAGAAAAATAGCACTGGACAGGTACATGTTTTATCTGTTAAAGTCCTAAATGGAAACTAGAGTACACAAAGGACCACTTTATCCCACAAAAGCCTACTTGGTAAGATCTCCATCAACAGCCTTCCCAGAGCGCTTCTACTGACTAAAGTGAGATTGCAGGTGACAGGAAAAGGGGCCTTTTTATTGACTGTCCTTTCCCATCCTTCCACTAGACTGCCTCTCTTTTCTTACCACTTTTAGAAAGGACCTGGAAATGTTGCTTTTCCCCTTCTAGTTTTAATATGTCTTGATGCCTTTGCAATCATGTAAAACTATTGCTTTAAACAATGGATTGCCAAACCAGTGTCCGCAGGCATCGGCACGTCTGCCATTGCCTCCTATGGTTGCCTGCAAAGGGTCTCAGTAAACAGCCCCTCATAAATCCACAAGATGGCATGCCTACACTGTTCTGTCTCTTTTTCTTCTCTTCTAGATATGACAGCCATGTTTCGTTATGCCACACCCTAAAGCTGCCATTTTGTATTACGCCACTTTCCTATAGCAGACATCACATGTACCCTGGGTACCATTTTGTGACTGGCACACAACGCACATCCCCAAGATTCAAAATGTGCTCGCAGGCTTAAAAAGATTGATGAAGAAACAAGACCTACCAACAGAAACTGTTCTCAGTATATTACAATTTATCCAGGACTCAGAAGTTATCTTGGTAGAACCATTTCAACCTGACCTCATCTGTTCAACACAGAATTTTAAATAGTATAGATATATCTAAACACACGTAGAAAAATGAATGTCACAGATCTGAAGACACAGTTTTCAAGCCTGAAAAGGTTTCTGCTTACTGTAGCTTGAAATAAATCACTCACATTTTAGTGTTCTTTTCTTAGGTCTGCCCAAGTCCACACTCTCAGCAATTCACTACTTCCTGCAACAATCTTACACCATCCCACTATGAAACAAAAGCAAAACAAGACTGAACAGCTATCTTTCCTGGAATTATATTGTTATTGCAGATGGTGAGTTGATTCGAGTCTCTGAATTCCACAGCGTTTTCCATTACTGTGCTTGGCCACATAGCCACATAATCATAAGTACAAAAACACTCTCATCTCATATCCCTTGGCTTAAGTACTGCGATTTGTGCCACTCACTAAAATGCAGGCACTTCTCCCCCCTTTTAAATTTGATATTTCAATACCATCCACCAGCTCTTCTGGCCACTTCAGAATTTTCCCCAGTCACAGTTCCCACTCTATGCTCACTTTTAGGCTGGATTTTTCAGTATGCTGTGTGAGATATAATCATTTCATCACACAAAATGAAAGTGTGATTCACTGCCATATGAATAGAAGGGCAATACTTAAGCTTTGTGCTCAAGATACATGCAAGTTACACATTCATATCATGCCGAAGACTTATTAAAATTGTTAGTATTTGACTAAGTAGTAAATAGCACCCTTGATTCAACATGAATAGTATCCAAGCAAATTCACATCATTTACTTCATTATTTTATTAGTTTTCTATGCCAGCCTTCGTCCAAGGATCACAGGGCGGTTTACAATATAAACACACAAAAATACACAACATAGTAACGAACAAAAACAATGTCCTCAGTATATTATTTTATTTATTAAGAACTGTGGTGAGCTTGGGGGTGTGGCTTAGTGAGTGGACCTAGGTGAAGCCTACACACACACAGGTTTTACTCTGGTCTACTCCCTGGGCATAAAAGGAAGGCACGGCCATGCAAATCTCAAATGCTTGTCCTGTGTTGATTGCAATCTCACCTGGGGCTTGCTGCCCGTGGTTCCTCTGCACCTTGGGCCCACAATATTACAATTATGGAATACTATTTTTAATGCTTTGTGGTTGTTAATGCTTTATTTTTAGTGCTTTTGTACTGTATGGGAGACTTTGATTTGACTGAAAAGGGACTGAGAAAGTGAATAGTAATAATAGTAATAGTAGTAGTAGTAATAATAATAATACTGATTGACTAACAGTTTGTAAGGGATACTCTTTCAATTAGAAATTCATATTACATTTATTATCCAATGTCTTGTTTAGCGTAACTAGAACATATAAACTACTGTATTTACTCAAATGTAATGCACACCTTTTTTAGCCAAATTATGTCACGAAAGTTAGGGTGCGCATTAGATTTGATGGTGCCATCATAAATACTCCTTTGCTTTCAAGGTTTTGAAAATTGAGGTGCGCATTAGATTCAATGGCACATTAGATCGCGTAAATACAGAAGGTTCTTAAACCTAATTGCAATTTATTTTTGTATTTATTGTATTTTACATTGTGATTTGGATTTTATGACTGCTTGACAGTCAACTTCCATATTCTGTTTCAATGAATTCTGCAGCTCCACCTTGGACCCTGGCCAACCCAGGAATTGCCAGAATACCCCGAGCACTGATCCTCTCCTGAGATTTTCCAGCCCATCACTGTCAAGGAGGACAGCCAGCCACAGAGGAAGCATTCGAGTTCTGGCAGCACTTTTCAGACATCCAGCTGCAATATGCATCAAACTGCTATTGATGCAGTCTGATGCAGAAGGTTGGAAGAAGCAATTGTTGCTCTATGGGTCTCAAAGGATAAGAGCATGCCTACAAGGCAGCTGACTGCAGTCACATTTTGACACTGTAGCACATAATCAGATGTACTGAGTAAGTGGTCCTGGAAAAATCTGGAGCCTTTCCTCTCAGCACGAAATGTGAGAATTTGGCCATGCACTGATTTTGCTTGCAGTTGTCTTCATCAGATGTATGAATTGGATGGAGACTAGCTAGGCTGAAATCCCTTGCAGGCGGTCATTGTAGACCTACTACAGCAAGTAAAACATGTTAAGGACCCATTGCCATTAGTCCATAAGTTCAGTTCAACCAACATCTGAATGGCTCTTTTCATCTAAGGATGCTGACCTAAGTTAATCACATCTTTGAATATTTCCTAATACTTTAGCAAACAATTCACATTAAAGTGAGTAGGGCTGAATAGTGCTTAACTTCTCATTGAACCAATTTGGGATTGGGTTCTACAATGAGAAACTGATCCTTTCGTGTCATTGGCCCAGTCTGGTGGAATAATCTTGCCAACAGAGATTCAGCGGGTGCCTTATGTGCCAACTTTTAAATGCCTGCTGAAAACTTTTCTATTCTGCCAGGCCTATGCAGGCAATTAAGAGTACATCAATCACAATGGTCTGTTGATGTCTGCTTTCAATTTCTTTTTGCCTTTAACTTGTTTTTAACTTTTTATGATGTTATTGTTTGGTTTTATGTTTTCATATTGCAGACTGCTATGATATATGATATCTATTTACGATACAGCAGTATATACACATTTTTTATAAATTAATGACATATTTCTTGATGACATTTAGTTGGCCGAGGAAAATAATTATATACAGTGGTACCTTGGTTCTCAAACTTAATCCATTCCAGAAGTCTGTTCCAAAACCAAAGCATTCCAAAACCAAGGCATGCTTTCCCATAGAAAGTAATGCAAAATGGATCAATCTGTTCCAGACTTTAAAAAACAACCCCTAAAAGAGCAATTTAACATGAATTTTACTGTCTAACGAGACCATTGATCCATAAAATGAAAGCAATAAACAATGTACAGTGGTACCTCGGGTTAAGAACTTAATTCGTTCTGGAAGTCTGTTTTTAACCGGAAACTGTTCTTAACCTGAGGTACCACTTTAGCTAATGGGGCCTCCCACTGCTGCCGGGCCACCACCGCGCGATTTCTGTTCCCCTCCTGAAGCAAAGTTCTTAACCCAAGGTACTATTTCTGGGTTAGCGGAGTCTGTAACCTGAAGCACCTGTAACCCGAAATATCACTGTACTGCAGTCACACACAATCAATCCATCAATCAATCAATCAGTAGCTGAATTGGGTTCCATAGTCACAAAAAAGCCGCAAAAACAAAAATGCAAAATAAATAGCAAAAACAGACAGACCTCAGCGTAACACTCAAAATGGAAGTGTGGCACTCAAATCGGAAGTGTAACACTCAAAACGGAGCACGTTCGGCTTCTGAAAATAGTCTGCAAACTGGAACACTTACTTTTGGGTTTGCAGTGTTTGGGTTCCAAGTTGTTTGAGAACCAAGGTACCACTGTAGTCCAAACTGTAATCCATTGAAATATAGGAAGGACACTGACCCTTGATTTCACTATCTCACTATTGTCTACAATAGCCAGCAGCAATTCTCCATGGTACCAGACATGAAGGTTTCTCTAGACCTACCTGCAGACCTCAGGAATTGAACTTGGGACCTGTTATATGCAAAGCATGATCTCTCCCACTGAGCTATAGCCCTTCTAGCTGCGATGGCTTTGTCCTGACTATAACACCAACACCACCACTTTATCCTAATACGATAGATGCACAAACACTATTATAATACCTTACATATGATCTGTTTCTGCATATTCAAAGTATTTTCTCATCTCAATCATCCTTACAAGATGCCCACATTATTATGCCCAATATTGCACATGGTGGGGTGGTGGTGCACTGAGCCTGAAATAATCATGGCTTTAAAGGCTGCAATCCTATATATCAGGGATAGCCAACATGGTGCCCTCTAGATGTTGTTGGGTTACAGTTCCCATCCTCCCTAACCACTGGCCATTGTTATTGGATCCATTGAGAGTTGGACTCCATTAACATCTGGGGGACACCACACTGAACTATCCCTAATATAAACACTTCCCAAGAAGTAAGTCCCATTTAACTCACTGGTGGTTACCTCTGAATAGACATGCACAGGATTGTATGCTAATCAGTGAATGTGTGGATCAGGTAAGAGTTGAACCAAGAATTCTCTGGCTTCTGTCACAGAGCTACATCAATCTCTCGTTGGGTCATCTTTGGTGCAGAATGCTTTCACCAGACATGTGAATTGGCACCGAGCCACCCCCCCCTTTAAGATTAAGACATATTAACAATAAGATTTGCTGACAGAAAAGCTTTATACAGTATTATGGGAAGATGCCTTACTGATGTGTAGAATATAAACGGTCTTGTAGATTTACATGGACGTTCCTTATTATTTTAGCAAAGTGTAGATGAGACATTAATGTCATCTTGAAGAAGTTTCAGCTTTTGAGATCAAGAGCAGCAGAAAAAGATTTCCAGTTGTTGGGAATCTGAGATTTTAGCAATTTCTATTTATATAATATTTACCACTAGCTGAGGAAAAAGCCCCTTCTCCTGCCAATATCAGGGGAAAATGTCTACATAAATTAAGGGCTAGAACTACTTTGGTTTAGAATTTGTAACAAATCTTCTGGGAACTTAGAAACCTTGTTGTTTTGTGGCATTCCTTCCATCCCCTAATATGCTCTAATGAATGATATTGAAAGATAAGAAATGTCTGTTTCTGAAAACAGCTGGCCTGGGTTTGGTTCTTTGGAAGTACATTATAAAGTCCTGGTTTAAAACCAAGAAGTTAATAGGAATGCTTCCAAATCAGTTAGATCCTTCTGATATTGATTAAAGCTAGTTTATATCTAGAAGGAAGGTAAAACTGTAACCAGTACAAAATTACTTGATAGCCACTGTTGCATTTCCAAATACAATGTAAGCATTTAACACCTAAGTTGGCAACAACGTGAGTTTGGTTTTAGCTGAATTAGCTCTGCTGATTTCAGCAAGACAATCCATTTAAATCCAAGTACTTTGGTTTAATTCCGTTGTGGACTATGCTGGTAGAATCTGGGACCTCATCCTAAATATATGTTGCTGCAAGTGAACTCTAAGGCTCCAACTACATAGATGTACATTGGTTCCCTCCCCTTATGTAAGCACATATTTTGGGTCATGCTTCTCCTGTTGCAATCCTATAGTAACCCACCCTAACCCTCTGAACAGGCCTTTGGGCATATCCAGTGGGGCACAGGAGGGTGAGAGGAAAAAACTGTTTCATAAACTGCTTTCCACTCATGTAACTGTTGGATACAACCGATTCTTTCTTGCATTTTCGTTTGATGAAGAAAGCCACAAATATTGGGTTGGATCCTAAGGGTTATGAGCAGACATTTTTCCTGTGGAAGACAACTTTCCCATCATCCTACTGCAGCCCCCTGAAAAGTTGGGACTTTTCCAAGTGACCTATTTATTCACCCTGATTTGGAGGTTAGATTATATCCAGTCTTCATTGAGCATTCATTCTGATTTCTTTATGGGATGGCTATATCACAATGAACATTTATCCTAAATTAATTGTGATTTGCTTGCAGGACATTTTATGCATCTTTCCTCTAGTCATTCACTTATCCCACACTTTTTAGTGCATTTTCCATTAAGTTTCCAAACCTCAAGGAGTCCAATTCTTTCTTTTTTCTTCTTCAAGCGGATTAGAGCAACAGAACCCATTAATTCACTTTAATTGCACAATTCTAGGCTGTGTATACACCAGACTTTTAAAGTGCATTTAAAGTACATTTCCCCCACACAAAGAGGGCACTGTAGTTTGTTAAGGGTGCTGGGAACTGGAGCTCTGTGAGGGGCTAAACCAGGTTTCCTCAAACTTGGCCCTCCAGATGTTTTTGGCCTACAACTCCCATGATCCCTAGCTAGCAGGACCAGTAGTCAGGGATGATGGCAATTGTAGTCTCAAAACATCTGGAGGGCCGAGTTTGAGGAAGCCTGGGCTAAACCACAGTTACCCAAATTCTTCTTTTTTTGAGGGGTGAAAAAAATGCTTCACATCTATGTGCCTGAATCTCTCCCATGCAGTTTTGAGCCATTCTTAGTGTAGGATGTGAGGTATTGAGATAAATCAGAGGCACCCCCTTGTATGCGTAGAGTCTATTTCCCACTCTCACAAGAGGCTCTTTGGAGTCAACCCAATGACTGCATATATAGCACACACTGAGAAGATTAGTATAATCCATGACAAAAAGAAAAACACCAGCACTCTTCAGACTAATTAGACCTCTTATACATTACTATTTTCTGACAGTAGTTAGAACTCCAGCTGTATGCCACCAGTTGAGTTAACTCCTTTGAGGAGTGTTGACATGACCAAGAACTGTGGTGGATATCAGCAATCATTATAACTACTGCGCTGAATGGGAACGTGTCATATCGCTGAAAGGGGATCCCACAATATGCATGTCTAATATTAACTCCCTTGAGAATGAGGTGCAGCAATATAGCAAGAGGAATTATCGTTCTCTTAATTGATCCTCAGATTGCTCTTTTGTTTTCATACTGGAGTTCCTGACCCTTGGTTTCTGCACTGGTTCCTTTCAGCCAACACTCACATCCTATCCGCCTAACTGATTTCTCTTCTCTTTTTACCTTCATTGTCCACTTCATGGATTTACTTTCAAATGCCTCCAAGGTCTCCCTCCTTTATAGCTAAACTTCTGTTCTTTCTCCATATAGTCTTCCATGGATCTGTTTCTCTATGGGAGGGATATGGAAGCTGCGGCCCTTTGGATGTTGGATTCCAGCTTCCACCAGCCCCACCCAGCATGACCAATGGTCAGGGATGATGGGAGTTGTAGTCCAACAACAGCTAAAGGGATGTCCCTGTTCTATGGTTATCAAGTTTCTTTTTGGTTAAACTACTGTATTCCATGCCTAGCTCCCTTTCCCCTTAAGCTTCATTCAATTGGAATGCCCTTCCACCTGACACTCAACTCTCTTTCTCGGTTACTGCACTGTCAAGTATTTCAAGACACGGCTATTTTCGCTGGCTTTTCTCTGTTAGCAAAGTCACTTAAATAACACAGATGGAGTCCAGAGAGAAAAGAAATACTGATTACACTTTACTGAGGAAACTGAATAAAAATAGAGAAAAAAGAACAGAGAGGTTCCCTCTCTTTTTTACCTCCTGCCCTGTACTTAGGTAAAGGTAAAGGGACCCCTGACCATTAGGTCCAGTCGTGACCGACTTGGGGTTGCGCCGCTCATCTTGCTTTATTGGCCGAAGGAGCCGGCGAACAGCTTCCAGGTCATGTGGCCAGCATGACTAAGCCGCTTCTGGCGAACCAGAGCAGCACACGGAATTGTCATTTACCTTCCTGCCGGAGCGGTACCTATTTATCTACTTGCACTTTGACGTGCTTTCGAACTGTTAGGTTGGCAGGAGCAGGGACCGAGCAACGGGAGCTCGCCCCGTTGTGGGGATTCGAACCACCGACCTTCTGATTGGCAAGTCCTAGGCTCTGTGGTTTAACCCACAGCACTACCCGCACAGGTAGATATTCAATTAAACATACAGAGCAAAACTTCCTCAGAACTACACAGACAATTAGAGCACCTGCAACCTCAATAAACATGCTACTCAGCTGGGTTGCTGAAGAACATCTCCCCCTTCCCCCACTTGGCTAGTTGATGTCAACACTAACAGAATTACCCCTTTAATTCCACATAGAATAATCTCTGCTGTTGTTCTTCAGAAACTTTCAACTACTTTCCTTTCACTTCATTGTTCTTCCCTCCCTAATGTGTCTTGTCTTTACATGAAAGGGAGGCCTACTTTATTCTTAACTTTTGTACTTCTAGGTCTTTGAATATAAATATTATTTATATTTATGTGTCTCTTTGTTGTCTATTTTGACTGATTTGTACTTTGACAATAATAAAAGCAATATTAAAAAATATTAAAAATAAAATTTCTAATATATGGAAAAACAGCACAAAGGCACATTGGCTAACCATTATATTAAGCTGCAAAGATAACATATGAAATGCCGTTTCATTGTAATGGCAATTAAAATCTGCTGAAGAAAGAGTTTTGCATAATTTTCAAATGACAAAAGAGGCGGCTGCCTGAAACAGTGGCACATTCTTCCTGAGCATGTAGTACGTGTTACAGCACGACTATGTGCTTCTATTGCTCACTCTTTATTCTGCAAATAATTGGTAATTATACATTGTCTGGAGCTATAAGCACTGTTAATTTATCATTGTCAAAGAGGGATTTGAAAGATTGAGCTATTTGTAAAATGTAGTTGGCAGCATTATAAACTAATGTCTCAGGAATCGTCAGGGTGTTTTATTTATTTATTTTAAAGTCCTCATTTCCTTAGGAAATGACAGTATGCAAAGCTGTAACTTTTCTGTTTCCACTGCAGAATTGCCTTTTATTGGTGTTTCAGTAAAGTTGCAATTGCCTACATGAGTTTCAGTTAATGTGGTCTGAGGTTGTGGACAAAATTCTTGTAGTTTCCAGTTCTATGAGACTTGTTCAACCTGGCTAGTTTTACCATGCCAGGAGAGTTCAGGAAGAACTTATTGAATCCTTTCAAAAGGAGAGATTTACTTTTTAGGGATACTAGATAAATCATAGGTTCTTGTCAAATACTGGTCAAACAGGACTTTTCTTCCATTGTTGTTGGGGTTTTGGGGGGTTAGGGGGTTGGGGCAGGTGCCAGAACTCACCATGAACCCCTCCCTTGTTCTCTTGGAATGGCAATGGCACCCACCTGAGAGGTGCCGGAACTGAGTTCCGGCGAGTTCCGGCTGAAAAAGCCCTGATTTCAATGTTTGCAAATGTGTGCCTCTGAAGGATACTCTTTGCAAAATGTTGTAGGATCAATTGTCCTTTGTTTTATTTGTTTTCATTATTAGTCAATAATTCTTACTATTTCAATTATTATTATTCATTGTTATTAGGTCTATTATTACTTATGATAAAGTTCCTTTGTCCTAGTTAGCCTCTTGGCTCATATCAATAATGTGAATAACATTGGATAACATTGAATGGCTGTTATATACTGAATTTCTGCACAACACTGTAAAGTCCCAAAACCTAGGGCTAGCTGTATATTGGTTTGTGTGTGTGTGTGTGAAAAACTAGAATTTACTTTATGTGTGTATTCTTTTTTTAATGTTAATAACAAAAATACAGTTTAAGTATGTTCTTCTGTGTGCACTGCATGTACATGTATTTGCATGTAGGCAATATTTACATAAATTATGCACCCTAAATAACATTCTTTTGTTATTAAACAAAGTTATACCAGTTAAATTGTGGTCTTGGCTAAACACCATGGCCAAATTTTCATATCCCACTTGCCAGAATTGATTTATGACTTGCTAGCTAGTTTTCTGATGATTTTGGAGGGGGATGGTTCGCTCAATTACAAATGCACCCCTCCACTGTTTGCCATTCATAGCTGCATGTAAAAAATTGATCCAGATGCGAAGGAAAGCGATCCGTCATGTTAGCTAAAGGATTGCCAATGAGGAGTAGCACAGAGGACCCCTCATTTCCCACAAATAGCTATGCATGTTTTGCAAAATGGAGGTAATGTTGTCCTAATACCAGGGAATAATGGTGTCCCCAGTAGCATTTTTAGCAATGGTTACTCATAGTAACAAAGTACCAATGCTTTTAGCCACAGCATGAGGCAGCATACTTCAGTTGTCCTGGCAGCTTCTTCCTTTGTCGGTTATTAAAGTGATCCTTTATGAATGAAAACAGTGATAATAAAAAGGAGAAAATGTGCATCATGCTGTGAACAATTTCCTGCCGCTCTGACTGATCTACTTCAATAGCCCTTGCAGTTGTGGCTATTTGCTTTGAAAGGCAAGTTATGAATGCAGAACTTATGAGCTCACCATGGTGACCTTTTCATGTTCTCTCTGTTAATGCCCAGAAGCTGAGTGTTTTATTTCGTATCTGAAAAAAACTGTAACCTTTGGGTAATAATGTAAGGGAAAATCAGAGTACAGAGAGAAAATTAGCTGCTTGCTAACTATATAGAATGCCTGTCTTGCACCTTTTCATCTGAGAAGCATTCAAATCATACTTTTGTGTCAACACATAAAATGGTATTTGGGAAGAAAGGAGTGGGAGCAAACTTCAACCTAGTAAACAGCTTGTTTTAAGTAAAGTTCTTGTTTCTAAGCCTGTCAAGTCCCACTTATGAAACATATATACTGTTTCACAACTTTAGCTCACAAGGCAGTGTGCACAAAATATTTAATGCAACTCACAAAAACAATTAAAAAACAAGTTTTGGTGTTCTTTTGTTTGCCAACAAACCTGGATCTAAGATAAATTGCTTTACACTTCACCCCTCTAACGAATATAGCAACTATTATCAATTATTATTAATCACTTCATATCTATACCACTTTATATTTTTAAGAAAAAGTCTCAAAGTGGTTTGCAGCACATTAAATAGAACATTACTGGAGAAAGTGAGATATAAAGTATACTGTCAAGGCAACACAATAAACAGGAAATTAAAATATTATCTTAAAGATTACAAAATAAAACATTACTAAAGGAAGTCAAATATAAAAATGCATATTTCAAACAGCAACATTAACAAGAGAATGAAATAGTATAATAAGTGCAGAACATATCTGCTGCTTTTGCTGCCAGTGCTGCCAATTGTAGTTCATAGCTCAGGCTCTGTGACCTGGGTCTGCATTAAGAGTCAGCCAAGATAGTTGCTCGCCTCTTCAACAGCCACAGTTTTTGTAGCTGGGGCCACTTCCAGACCAGGTTTTATTATTATTAGTACAGTATTAGTATTAGACTTTATATACTGCCCTATATCCGGAGGTCTCAGTGTGGTTCACAGAACAAAATCAATATATAAAACCACCAAAATATATAATCAAAATAAAAACATCAACCCAATACCCCCCTCCAAAAAACCCCCACCACATTTTAAAAGGACATAGGATATAAAAAGGTCTGCAAGGCAGGAAGCAGGTCTTCCAGAACTCACAGCCCAGGTGGTCTACCATACCTGGGAAGATGATTCACTGAAATGAACATGCCCCTCTTTCCCTTTCTTATACTTCTGAAAACCTTCAAGCTTCCTCATGCCCGTTGATGCCACCTTCTTCTTGTGTTTGGAAAGTGCCATTTTGGCTATGTAATGATAGGCACTCAGGCAATGAGTTTGCCATTAGTATGCATGATGATAATAATTCCTTGCATGGTCAGTGGACCTAGCACTATTGACTTAGAAGCCGTTTGCCACCATCACTTGTGCAGTACGTTTACTTGTAAGAGCTGGTGTGCTCAGGACCATTTCCATGTTAAGTACGTATATATAGGAATGTAACTCTCCGTGTTTGTACTACAAAACATAGATTTGATATTGCCTCCAACCCCTTTCCTAACCTTTGCTGTTTTTCTTTTTCGAAAGCTGCTTTCCAAAGACAGATGTTGCTTATAAAGCTGAACTCTTATCAGGCCATCAGCCAAATCAGAAAGAGATAATCATTGCAATTGTCTTCCTTCTTGGAGTGAGCCTCTTGATTTTTAAAAAGTGAGTTAGTGCATTCCTAAGAAAACTGTTGGGGATGATCAACACATGTATGAGAAGTGGGGGTAAAAAAATCATTTTGATATGTGTGATCTGGTGGTGACTTTTCTAGGACACTGAAACAGTGTCCCTGTTGTTCAGAGAGACTAACTTTGGCAGTTACATAGTAATAGCTTGCCTTTTATTAGACTGGTATTAAATATAAGGATGGAAAAACCTGCTCTTTTATATGAATTGGTTGATGAGTCAGTAAAAACCCCAATATATGCTATTTTCTAAATTCATTTGACCCAGTTCATATTGCCTCTATATATATTTAGTCAAAAGTAAGTTTCCCACTATGGGACGCAGGTGGCGCTGTGGGTTAAAGCCTCAGCGCCTAGGGCTTGCTGATGGAAATGTCGGCGGTTCGAATCCCTGCGGCGGGGTGCGCTCCCGCTGCTCGGTCCCAACGCCTGCCAACCTAGCAGTTCGAAAGCACCTCCGGGTGCAAGTAGATAAATAGGGACCACTTACCAGCGGGAAGGTAAACGGCGTTTCCGTGTGCGGCTCTGGTTCGCCAGAGTAGCGATGTCACGCTGGCCACGTGACCCGGAAGTGTCTCCGGACAGCGCTGGCCCCTGGCCTCTTAAGTGAGATGGGCGCACAACCCCAGAGTCTGTCAAGACTGGCCCGTACGGGCAGGGGTACCTTTACCTTTACCTTTAAGTTTCCCACTGAATGGGATGGGTTTTCCACCCAAGTAAATGTATATGCAGCCTTGAAAAAGCCTTCCTATCTAACTATTCTGGATGTATTCAGACCCACTAGGAAGAAGGTGCTTACATTTCGGCACCTTTCAGGTCTATCTCTTTAGCTGACTTGGATTGTCTAAAGTGATTAAATGCTTATTAGCTCTACAACATCCGATTGATTCCTCCCCAGCCCCCTCCACACACATGGCCCAGAGGAAAGATCAACAGATTGTGTCTAACAAGCTGACATTCAGGCTACATTAAGCACCAGTGGTCGCTTGCATAACAGGGCTTGTCAATGATTTATAAACTGGGCAGACAGAGCACCAAGCAATTTCTTGCTCAAAACAATCAGTTACTCATTACTTCATTGTTTCAGCAAGTTTATTGTTTCACCTATAATGCTGGCCTTAAGGATGTCACTGCCCCACTTTGGCATATGCAGAGGGATACGGTTGCCTACCCCTGTCTAAATCACTCCTTCTAATAGCAAACTTGGGTGGTGAGCGTTGCTGACAGAAATGAACCCATAATGGGGCCACTAAGAAATAAGAGGAAAATATCAGTAAGGTAGGTAAAGGTAAAGGACCCCTGGACAGTTAAGTCCAGTCAAAGGCTTTCAGGCTGAGGGAGCCGGCGTTTGTCCACAGACTGCTTTCCAGATCATGTGGCCAGCATGACTAAACCCCTTATGGCACAACAGAACATCATGACAGAAACCAGAGCGCACAGAAACACCCTTTACATTCCCACCACAGCAGTACCTATTTATCTACTTGCACTGGTATGCTTTCGAGCTGCTAGGTTGGCAGGAGCTGGGACAGAGAGCCAGGGGCTCACCCTGTTGCATGGATTCAAACTGCTGACCTTCCGATCAGCAAGCCCAAGAGGCTCAGTAGTTTAGACCATAGTGCCACCCACATCTCTAAAGAATCAGTATGCCTAGATGGACTCCAGGTTTTGCAGAAGTACAACAACAACAACAACCAGCCTAAGCGGCAATCCTTCCCACTCATGCAGTCCAATAAACACGCTCGGTAGCCCTGGAATATTGAGTGTCCTATGGAAAACCAGTGATCCAGCTTTATTCCCCGTAACAATGAAATTACAGGGAAGCAGGCACAACTTTCAGAAAATATCTGAAGGCAGCCCTTCAGTTTATAATCATTGATGTTTTCTTGTGTTTTTAATTTTGTTGGGAGCTGCCCAGAGTGGCTGGGGCCAACCCAGTCAGATGGGCGGCATATAAATAATAAAATACTAATACTAATTAAAATCACCTCAGTGGTCCTAATAAGACTTGGTTTCAGACCCTTTATCACCTTGGTCACCCTCCCGCCACACATATTCCATCTTGTCAATATCCTTCTTCTACAATATGTAAGTTCTTAGAAAGAAAGTACCTCTGCATTTTCAGGAAGCACCTGGAGTCTTTGCTAGCTTCAAGGTGTTTACATGTGAATTCATTGCTTATAGCATATTGTTGGAAAATTGCCTACTTAGTAAACAACCAGACATTTAAGTAGTCTATCCTAAATATTTCTAAGGCCAGATAATGAGTGCCAGATCCCTGTTTTCCGGATAACGGCACAGATAATGCATCACATGAAATTACAGCACTCGTGTCTGTGAGTCTCTCCCCCCTCCCAAAAAAACCCCCCAAAATTATTTACTCAGAAAGAGTTTGTGCATGTCCTGTTCTGCATCAGTATGCAGCATAAACATTCCTCGTTTTTGAACAAAGACAGAATGGGGGAGGGGGAAGAAACTTGTGGCTGTAAGACGTGCCTTATCGAAAGCCGTCTAGGCTTTTGCATTCCGTTTCCTTCCGATAAGACTCTTGTGCTGAGCTGGCCTTCGGAAACGAGCCCAAAGGGCTGCCTGCTAAGTTTACACAAGGAAGGAAGCAATCAATTTGGGACTGTTACTGAATGAGCCCTTATCACAGTCACTTCCTCACCATTGCTTCACAAGCTAAATATGTTATGTTCAGGAACCATTTCAAAAGTGTCACTGCACTGCTCCCTGGGTTTTGTGAAAGAGAACTGCTTCACGGATACCAATCATTTGCCTAGATTGCACGCTGAATAGAAACCCCGGACTGTCACTGCAAATGCCTTAAGCAGCACATCTTTGGGAAATAGTGTTGTGGGTAGATTCCATCTTATGTTCTCTCAGTATTCTGCTCCCTTAACATGGATGCAAATGGTTCTACGGTTTGCTTGTTTCTCGCTTTCCATCCACTTTACTATATTCCATCCACTTTACTCGCTTTCCATCCACTTTACTATATTCTACAGCTGTAACACATGAGAACCTCTTGCCGTGTGGATTCTCCAGAGAGTGTCCACTTCAGTGCCAGCAAATACTGGAACTTGTGTTGCTGGCATTGGAGATTGTTCATGTGATTGTGGCAATCCACAAGGTAAAAAGGTGCGCATATTATAACCACTGTGTGGAGAAGCCACCTTTAGGGAAGGGTTTCTAGTGATATCTATGTGATAGGCATAATCCAAAGATGGGTTCTGCATTAGGTCTGGGATGGTATAGAAATACTGCACTTCTTCACTTCTCAGATCAGTTCACATGAATGGGCTTCTCAGCATGTGATAGACCAAAGTGATTCTGATGGGATGGCACATAGGTTACCCATAATAATATTATATTTTATGTTGCTTTTAGTTGGGAGATGCTGATGCTTTTAAAACAATGAAAGAACTGCTGCATAATGAAGATAGTATAACATGTACACTTCCATTTAATCTTTAGTAAAAACATCCCAAGGGTCCTAGAAATAGAATCCTAAGAAATTCAGCTCCCAGTATATTAAGAATTTAAGTAGTGGCCACACCAAGTTTTATATGTCACCATAGCCAAGCCTGATAAAATAACGGAGATTACAATGGTTATTGTTTGAGATGTGATGGCATATTTCTTTAAAAAGTGTGCACAAAAATAAGGAACCCACTGTATAGAAACATATACAAATAGAAAAACCAGGGGTTCAGGCCAGCATACAAAGACAAAATATATGGCAAGCAAAGTACAACAAATGTACATGGCAGGTACAATGTGATGAATACATTTGTTGTACTTTGTATGCTGGCCTGAACCCCTGTTTTTTTCTGCTTGTGCATCATTAAAAAGTGTGTCAGGCATCAAATATATTATAAGCTTTCTCACATCATTCCAATGGCTTTGAAGAAACCAACTAGTAAATTCTGTGAATTGTGCAAAAAAACTATGAGGATTTAAAAACCTTTGGAGTAAACAAATCCCAGTGCAGAATAAAATGGTCACAATGAAATCCTAAACAAGTTCAACTTATCCCCTCTACAAACTCCCAACTTTCAAATGAACAGAGAAAACGTTTTGACTGAAAATGAACCAACTCTAATTCAGGAGGTAGTTAAAGCAATTAAAACAATCTCACTGTGTAAGAGTTGCCAGTTTTCTGAGATAAAAGAGCCAATAATTACACACTTGCATATGTTAATTGTTAGCAAAGCATCCAAATTTAAAATGGGTCATTGCTTGACAGATTTTTTTATAAAAAAAATAAGCACACATATTTTAAAATGGGCTCAGTGGCAAGCCCAAACGTACACTATATAGCTTTGTGGACGGGTTGTGTGTTTATGTGCAGCAAGCATAATAGAAGATGGGACTAGCTGGTGCACACATTCTGATAATAGAGGGCGGCCAATGGCAAGGAGGTAGGAAGCTAATTTTTTTACTTGTGCTGTTTTTCTGTCTTTGTTGACTGGTGAGTTGGTTTCGTTTTGTGTTATTTCTTACTGTATTCCACCCTTAGCACTGAAATGACTGAAATAAGGATTTTTAAAAAAACAACAGCAGCAGTGTCAAAATGTTGCCACAACATCCACTGGCCCCTGTGGGAAATGGGACGCTGAACCAGATATACCCCTGGTCTGATTGAAAAGGGTACTTCTTATTGCCTTTGCACCATAGCTGTCAAGCGTCCCTTATTTGGCGGGACAGTCCCTTATCCCAGCGCCATGTCCCGCTGCTGTCCCTTATTGATGATGTCCCTTAAATAAGCTACTGAAGGTAATGGGGCCCTTTCTATGTCCAGCTGTCCTTTGTCAATAACAAATTGTTGCTGTTTTTTGTGTGTTGAATATGTGCTATATGGTAATTTGTGGACCTAATAGGTATCTAAAGCCATTTGCATGCAACAAAATATGTATTTTATCAAAGTAATTGTTGATCCCTTATTTTGGCTGCTGATCCCTTATTTTCAAGGCTGCTGGTCCCTTATTTTCAAATCTGTAAATTGACAGCTATGCTTTGCACTTAAATATGAAGTTGATTCCCTTGAGCTCACTGTATAAGATATAATAAATGCATGCCATGTATTTGAGGTTCATCTGCCACTGATGCACCTTGACACGACTTGCAGTCTGCTTGTGGAAAGATATAATTTGCCTTGTTCATTGACTTTCACTAACTGCTAGGAGCGGCGAGAAAGTCTGACATCATTCCCTTTCTGAAGTTTCCTACAGTTCCATGCTTTCGCTTAGCACTTTGTTGTTAAAAGAACGACCCACCTTCTCCCACCCGCAGTCTTCTTGTAACAGCAGATTTAAGTGGCAGTGATCTTTGATGAGTGCCAACCCCACTATTACCATGTGAATTCAGAACTGCAGGAAACAGTGCTGGAGTTATGGGAGTATTGCGTGACAAGAGAAGGGTGTTGTTTGAAATGCGTACTAAGTGATGCCAATCCACCTGCCCTGCAGGGCATCAGCTGCCACTGGGTAAAAATACATGTCCTAAACAACATTTCTGGGGGTGAAAAAAATAAAATAAGCAGTTGGAATCTGTTAAATAAGATCAGCACACAATCATAGAAAGATTTAAAAAATCATTAAGCGTATCTCTGTGTATGGATGTGTGCTGGAGATAGAAAGGTTCCATTCTTTCAATAAAAACATATGGTTTTTATTAAGAACAAACATTTGGAAGCAGGTGGAGATCACTGTGTACCCAGCCCAACCTCCAGGCTTCTTAAGTGTTTTGAAAAGATTCTGGGCAGAATTCGGTTTCTGGCATTCAAGCCTCCATTTTATTGTCTTGAAAACTGTTTTAACTCTTTTAGGGAATGTTTTATCATATTGGTTCCGCAGAAGCCCAAAGTCATATAGATTTGATTACTTCCTGAACAGGTTTTTTTTTTTTTTTTTTTTGCCTTTATGTTTCAACTTGATATATATATTTTGTTTGCACTTGTATGGCCTAGGGGCTCAGGGCAGCTTGAAATCTTTGAAATTATTAGAATGAAAAGATAGGGGGGAAATATTATGGACCTATTGTGAACATGGGGCACATCCAATTACACCTGTGACTGAATATTTTGGGCAAAATCAACAGAGGGAATGTCGCTTCTAGGGCCAATTAACTGGGCATGTTGCAATTTACCCCAGACAAGTGCACAGTGGGCTGCTTTATTCTCCACCCCCCTTTTTAATGCTTTATTAAAGTTAAAAAGAAACAATGAAAAAAGTTAAAAGGAAAAAACAAACAAAAAATTTATCCAGAAAAGAAAACAGTAGTATTTGTTACCTTAGATCACAATAAATTCTTCTTACATCTATTTTGACTTCCCATTACCCTATCATGTATCTACAATTTAATCCATCTAGTGCACTATTCATTCTCTTTTATTAATTTTCATTAATGATTTCTTCTCCTATCCATCATACCACAGATGTCATTCAAGGCCTGCCATTGACATCATGTTATTACAATGTTCCTTAAGGTATTTTTTGTACATGTCCCATTCTTTAATAAATGTTTGATCAGTATGACCTCTCAGTTTCCCTGTCATTTTGAGCAGCTTGGCATATTCTAGAAGTTTACTTTGCCACTCCAGTTTAGTCAGAATTTTTTCTTCTTTTCAATTCATAGAGATTAATATTCTTGCAGCTACTGTAGCATACAATAATATTTCCCTCACTTTTTTAGGTATATCTGGGCCTAGTATCCCCATGAGGAAAGCCTCTGGGTTTTTTTTTTTATGAAGGAGACCTTAATCATCTTTTTGAGCTTGTTATAAATTACACTCCCCAAATCCTTTATTTTCTTACAGTTCCACCACATATGCAACATTGAACCTTCTGCTTCCCCACATCCCCAACATTTACTTGAGTTATTTTTATACATTTTAGATAGTTTTAGTGGCGTTAAGTACCAGTGGAATTGCATCTTCATAAAATTTTCTTTCAAAGTGTAACATGTGGTGAACTTCATATCTACCTTCCATAGTTTTTCTCAGGCATCCATAGGGATGTTGTGACCTAAATCTTGAGCCCATTTAACCATTACTGATTTTACCTCTTCCTCTTTGACTTTCCAGTCAAGGAGTCATCGTTACATTTTGGAGAGAGTTTTCCCTTTAATCAGTTCTTTTTCCATTCTGGAGGGTTCTGCCGTAAAGCCATTTCTTTTGTCAAGTTTAAATATCTCATGAAGTTGGTGATATTGTAACCAACCTGACAGGTGTACCCTGATTTCTTCAAATTTTTTTGGTTTCAACTGATTTTCTTTCTCTTTTAATGGTACTTTGTATGTCGGCCAATTTACTTGCATATTTTTCTTCGTCACTGCCATTGCTTCAAGGGGAGATATCCACCATGGAGTATCTTGACCTTATCATAGCCTAAGTAGGCATGCCAGCCATAACAGTTGTCATGCCCTTCCAGATCTATCAGGTCTGTGTTTTGTAATATACACCATTCCCTGATCCAGGAGAAGCAGGTCGCCTCATAGTAGAGTTTCAGATCTGGCAGGGGAAATCTCCCTCTTTCTTTAATATCAATTAATAATTTGTGTTTAATCCTGGGCTTTCTCCCCTGCCAGATGTATCTAGATATGTCTTGTTGTCTATCACTGAGGCAACCTGTTCCCCTGATCACGGGAATTGTCTGAAATAGGAAAAGCATTTTTGGTCAAGACATTAATTTTAATGGTGGATATTCTCCCCCAGAAAGATAAATTTAATCTGTTCCATATTTCTAAATTTCTTTTAATCTCCATCCAGGTCTCAATGTAGTTATCTTGAAATAGGTCAATATTTTTCACCAAGATCCATATTCCCAAATATTTTGCCTTTCCCAGATCTTCAAATTTGAGGCTTTTTCTAGATCATCTTGGTCCTGTGTTGTTAAATTCTTGACCAAGAGCTTTGTTTTAGAGCTGTTTAGTTTGAACGTGGCCACCTGCCCAAAAGTCTTGAATATTTCTAATACCGTTAATGAACTTTCTTTTGGGTTCTCTGTCATAATAATACGGTCATCGGCAAATGCCTTTAATTTGTATGCTTTCTCCCCTAGTGTTATTCCTTTTATAGTTTTGTCTTCCCTTATTTATTTATTCAGCACTTCCATTACTAGGATGCTTTATTCTGAGTCGGATACTTCCTTGCAAGTTTTTATTTTTCTTCCCCTTTATTTGAGGTCAATTTTTTTTACACAGAGACTAATCCTTTCTCACAATCCTCAAAAAAACCCCACAACCAACCCAAAGGCAGTGTTTAAGGACACTTATCACTTTAAGTGTTTTGTGCCTAAGTGTATCACATCAATACAAACAGGCATTTTCCATTTCATTGTGAATTAAACCAAATATACTGAACAGTGTGTGTGTTAGAATGCCACTTTGTACAGAGAAAGTTATACATTTTGAATAACTTTCCCCTTTGCTCACACTGAAATTCACAGGCGCCTTCACTCCTGGACTTGCATACACAGGCACTTATATTCTCAGAGAAATTGTGTAAGGAGGGAGTTTCTGTTCCTCCAGGAACTGGATTCTATGCTTGTTGTGGAAATTACACCTCTCTCTTTATATAAGCAGAAAACATAATAGCTATAAGCTACACCCCCTTTTAACAGGCCACAAAGACATGCGAATGACATAGTCAGCTGTTGCAATATGACCCACTTACAAACCTGCTTTGTCCTGATGTTGATTACAAATCCTTTTTTCCCAAGCCTGCTAAAATATTTATCCCATTTGTTATCTGTCCTGGATCTGAAATGATTTTATGCATGTGTTGTTGTTTTAAACTGTTTTTATATTTATGGTTCTTTACAAACAAATGTTTTTATATGCAGTTGTTTTTAACTGTTTTGATATGTAACTCTTTTATTGTAAATTATTTTGAGATGTCTCATGGGAAACAATTAATAATAATAATACTGAAATTTTATGACAAAGTCGTGGAATGTTGCTATCTGGCATACCTTGCAAAGTCCAATATACTTCTTCATATATTTGGGACTTGCAGAGTGAATTATAGAGTTGGAGGAGTCCTCAAATATCATCTAGCCCAATTCCTTTGCTCAGGTCAGGATATCCATTAATACAGCATCCCTGATCGGCTTAAAAAAAAAATCAAATGAAGGTCCACCACCTTCTGAGGCAGCCTGTTCAGCTATCAAACATCTTGAACCATCAGCAAGTTCTCTCCAATGTTTAGTCCCACCCTTTTTCTTTCCCTTTCAACATGTTAGTTTGGGCCCCATTCTCTGGAACAACAGAAGTTTGCTCTATCAAGTATGTGGTATCCCTTCAACTTTTTGAATATGACTGTGATGTTGCCTCTTCATCTTCTCTAGGCTAAGCATATCCAACTCCTTTAACCTTGCCTTGTACGACTTGGACTCCAACCTGTTCACCATATATCCCTCCTCTACTGATCAGTTGCCCAAGGAGATATTAGCAACCAGGTGAATGTTGTCAAGTACTTCTGATACTTCAGTCTTAAGGAGGAGACAAACCATTGCCTCCTTTAAGGCTGATATAACATTCCCTCCTGCAACAAAGCATCAAAAGCATCCCTGTTCCACCTGGCCAATCCCCTTTGGCTTGCTTTTATTAGCCAAGGGTAGAGGAAGAACTTGGTGGGCTAGAACCCTTCAAGAAACTTGTCCATGAGTTGTAGTCAAGTCCTGCTTAAAGTAGTCACACACACTTGCATGAACATGGCTAACAGGTCCATTAATTTCAATGGCTCTTGCCAACAAAGGTCCGTATAGTTAAAGCTATGGTTTTCCCAGTAGTGATGTATGGAAGTGAGAGCTGGACCATAAAGAAGGCTGATCGCTGAATAATTCATGCTTTTGAATTATGGTGCTGGAGGAGACTTGAGAGTCCCGTGGACTGCAAGAAGATCAAACCTATCCATTCTTAAGGAAATCAGCCCTGAGTGCTCACTGGAGGGATAGATCATGAAGCTGAGGCTCCAATACTTTGGCCACCTCATGAGAAGAGAAGACTCCTGGAAAAGACCCTGATGTTGGGAAAGATTGAGGGCACAAGGAGAAGGGGACAACAGAGGACGAGATGGCTGGATAGTATTCTCGAAGCTACCAGCATGAGTTTGACCAAACTGTGGGAGGCAGTGGAAGACAGGCATGCCTGGCGTGCTCTGGTCCATGGGGTCATGAAGAGTCAGACATGACTAAATGACTAAACGACAACAACATTCTGAGGAAAGCTTGGTTGGCTATATGTTGGGCTTAGTATACCATTGGGCCATAGTAACGGAAACTGAGCAAACAAGTAATGGTGTTCTAGCCCAGTGTTTCCCAAACTTTGGTCTCCAGCTATTTTTAGACTACAGTTCCCATCATCCTAGCTAGCAGGACTAGTGTTCAGGGATGATGGGAGCTGTAGTGCAAAAACAGCTTGACACCCATGTTTGAGAAACTCTGCTCTAGCCACCCTCACTGGAGCTCTCCAAACTGCAGCAGCTAAATCTGAATAAATGTGAGCCATTTTACAGTAGGCTACTGAAGGCATAATCAATAATAGCATCATTGGTCCTGGCAAGGCTTCTATCAACCTTAATATGAGCTCACCAAAAAACACCCACTTTATACCTTGAAAATGTGTGCCTACTCCTCCAGAAGTTGAGTCTTTTTTTTTTTTTTTTAAATTTATCCTGCTTGGAAAGGGGCTAGAATTACTGCAACTAGGAAAAAGATTTCACTCGTCAATTTTTTCTCTATCTAATGGCGGTCATTAAATGTCATGATGGAAGCTGTCAATGAATAAAAATGTGGAAGTGAAAGAAAAGTGAGAGCTGATGCTGACAAGTTGCGTATATACAGACTGTGCTCCTGACAAGACACAGGACTCAGCAAATGGCTCATAAAGCTCATTTATCAACAGGACAGTAAAATAATTCCACTGCGGCAATTGTAACTGGCAAAAACTGAGTCGCTGTATGCAGAGAAAGATCTACAGTACTCTGGTAAGTGGGAAGCTTGTTTGCAGTTGAGGTTGCAGACACCGCTGCAATATAATTGTACTTTATTACGGTCATTAAATAGTTAGGGTCTCTTTCCCTTGCAGCAAAGCTTCTATTGGTCCAAAAGGAGACATTCACCATGGGCTAGTTATTGTTTTTGACAGATGATAATCTTTTAAAGGTACAGGAGATTAAAGTTTCTGTGTGATGAAAAGCACACAGGGGAATAATTTGTAGCCAGTTACAAATATTGATTAGTCCTTTCTACCTACTCCAAACCTTCTTAATATTTCAGGAAATGGTAAATGGGGTAAAATAATGGAGCCAGTAAATGCAAATCAGAGACCTGGTCAGCAGCTTCACATGTCACTGCAAAAAGAAAAGATCAATGTTCAAGATGAGATTATCACACTGCTTCTACTTGAGGAAATATAAGCAATGGGAGCAGAAAACATCTTGAGCAATGGTCCCAAGCTAAAAGTTTAAATACTCTCACATTATGTTTCTGTCCCCCCCCCCCCGAAATCCTCATCCAAGAAAGTTATATAGAAAAGTTAGTGATAACTGTGCTTTTAAAAACTCACTTCCATTCATTTCAATGGGGTTAATATACGCTGGAGTGGTAGCTTATTTAGACTGTTGCAACAGAAACAACAAAAATACTTGTTGCACCTTAAGACACAGCTGGAGCAGGAGTCCCCTTCATGGATCACTGCCTTGCCGTGGCGAAGGGACTTGAATAACTCAGAGAAGCTATGAGCTATGCCGTGCAGGGCCCTGCAAGATGGACAGGTCATAGTGGAGAGTTTTGACCAAACGTGATCCACCTGGAGCAGGAACCGGCAAGCCACTCCAGTATCCCTGCCAAGAAAACTCCATAGACAAAGTTCTGACCAAACTGTGGGAGGCAGTGGAAGACAAGAGTGCCTGGCGTGCTCTGGTCCATGGGGTCACGAAGAGTCGGACACGACTAAACGACTAAACAACAACAACGGAGCAGGAGTGTCTTGGTGAATTGGATTAGGCGGAGGTGTTGCTCTGCCCAGCTTCCCAGCTAAGCCAGCCTCATGCTCCACTGACCTGCCTCCACCTGCTGAATGTGGGGGCCTGCTGGTGAGACCCCAACCAGCAGAAAGCCCCAAAAGAGGAGCTGGATCTAGACACATCAAAGAAGCAATTCAGTTAAACACGTTGTAAACCCATACAGGGAAATCTGGTAGGGAAAGACAGGACTCCACAGCGCAATCTGGTGTCACAGTGTTATATCACATATACAACAAATATAAAGCACCTTTTCTTTACCAATCTAGCTGAGTCCAGGGTCCAGGGTGTTCCAAGGGCAGGGCTGAGCAAGCCTGGGACTCACTGAATCCTGAGTCAGTCTCCCATGTCTTTCTGCAATTATCTGTGTTAATGGGAGAGGATTTGCTTCAACTTCCCTTGCAGATGTTGCTTTAATTCTCTTCAATAGCCATTCCTCAAGGTTTCGCAGAACAAACGTTTGTAACTATGATTTGAAGATGGAAGGCTTGCCCACCCCACCCCATCCTCCGAAGAACATTTCCCTGTTTCGTAACTTAATACATTCGTGTTTTTGTACATTCATTGTGATGTCCACTGTAGAAATTCTGCTTCGGAAAGAGCACTCTCGTTTGGCAAAAAGACATATTACCCTAACACCTCTTTGTGAAAGGTCTGTTAATAATAAAGAAAGTCATTTCATAAAAGTGGCCATATTTTGCAATAAATTCCTTTCAGTGAACTAATCAAAAGGAAATACAAACACATTCTAGGGGAGCAGGCTAAGTTTCCTTTGGAGAGGTAGAATTCTGCACTATGTGTTCAGATTTCTATAGGCTAAATTTAATTCAGAGTGGTTTGAATTTTTCTCCTCGTAAACAGTTGAACCAAATATGGGAACATAAAGAAGAGTTGTCTGGTGCATCTATTCACCGATTCTTGCAGAACACACAATCACATTTCCAGAAAACTATATTTTCCATTGCCACAGTTTCCATGAAACGTGTAAAATCTCCAACAACCTTTGACCACTGTACCCACGTTTCTTGTTCCACAGCACACTAAAGACTTTTTAAATTTAACTTCCTAGTTCCCACATCACTCACTTTAATAGCCCCAGCCACTGATGCTTTCTCATTTATCAACTGATCATCTGTCATGCGGAAGAGCACTGTCTCCAATCCTGACAAACACACATGCCCTTCCAAGCCCACCTGGACTTTGCCACTATTGCAAGTCTCCTTGAAATGTGAATTCAACGTGGGCTATCCTCCCTTAATTCTGTGCAATTTGAATGTATATGGAGTTACAAATCTGAGAGGAGTTTTGTTTTGTTTTCACTGAGAGAAAGGCATTATCTTACCCTTTTGACCAGCTGAATATTATACATATTATACAAAGGGACTATACAATGAAGTATAAATTAGAGGTTCCTGTGATGCTGTTAAAATAATACACAAAGATATATATTCAGCTGAGTTTTCCCATTTTAATTCTTCACATATGTCCTTGCTAAGTCAGAATCCAGAAGCAACATTGATGAGAACAGTGATTTGCTGTGGTGTCCCCCAGTGGCAGCTGGGGCCTGTTTGAACTGGTGGCAGACAGGGATACCAACAACAGGTGGAGCTAAAGCCAATGACAGATAGAATCAATTAATATCAAGAAGAAGAGGAGTTTGGAATTGATATCCCGCTTTATCGGCCTCTCAAAGCGGCTAACATTCTCCTTTCCTTTCCTCCCCCACAACAAACACTCTGTGAGGTGAGTGGGGCTGAGAGACTTCAGAGAAGTGTGACTAGCCCAAGGTCACCCAGCAGATGCATGTGGAGGAGCGGAGATGTGAACCCAGTTCCCCAGATTATGAGTCTACCGCTCTTAACCACTACACCCATCCGCCTCCCTGCTGAGTCCTATAAGGGCAATACTGTGACTAACTAAGGGGAAGGAAATTAATAAGCAATGCCGCCACCTGGACTGATTACACTGGGCAACAATTTTTTACTTTTTGAATGTTGTCTAGATTTCTACAACTGATTTAGAATATTTTTGCACTGCTGAATCAGGAAATGGAATCCGTTTCTCTCCATCAGGTCAGGTTTTTGTGCTATGTTGATTTGAAAAAAATCAGATCTTGTGACAAAATCGATTACATTTTTGTGGCATTATCAGCTGATTTTTGTCAACACATATCATCCTAAATATGTTTTTAAGAGAAAAAAATGTTTTTCCAACAACATATATTGATTACCTGATAGAAACATTGATTACTGTAAACTGATTGGTGGGCATTGATAAAGGTAAGTACACGTAAATTGCATGTTGCTTCACCATTTTTCAAACTTCAGGGCTTGAACTTCCATTTCTTGGAACTCCTGGAATGCTCAGCGGCAGGGAAGTCTGTCTTCAGAGTCCAACAGTAGTCAGCCATCATGACTGCGTCCCAGTGACCCTGATACCTGGCCTCCATCTCTTTCATGTCCTGATGGAATCTCTTCCCCTGCTCGCCACTCATTGAACCCAGGTTCTCAGGAAACTGGTCCATATGTGAAAATAGGTAGTGCATCTTGATGCTCATGTTGCAGCCCAGGTTTCTGAAAGCAGTCAGCATGTTTTTGACAAGTTCTGTGTGGTTTCTGGCCTTATTGTTGCCAAGAAAGTTCTTCAGTACCAGAACAAATGCCTTCCACGCTTCCAGTTCCACTTCGTTCATTGACTTTCCGAATTCTGGATCTCTGATGAGCTGACGGATCTGAGGACCATCAAAGATGCCAGCTTTCAACTTCTCCATGGTCAATCCTGGAAAAGCCTGGCACAAGTAAGTGAAGCAGTCACCATCCTTGTCCAGAGCCTTGGTGAACTGCTTGATTAAGCCGAGCTTGATGTGCAGTGGTGGGAAGAGTATTCTGTCTCTGTCCACCAGAGGGTCGTTGATGACGTTCCTTTCTTTGCAAGGCACCAGTTCCTCCCGCACAGGCCAGTCCTTCTTCGTGTAATGCTGAGCACGGTCCCTACTATCCCACATGCACAGAAAACATGGGTACTTGGTGAAGCCAGACTGTTGTCCCAACAAAAAGTTCACCATCATCAGGTCAACACAAATAAACCACTTATGCTAGTCATAACCAATTTTCTCCAGCACATACTTTACCGCTTCATAGTTCTCCTTCAGTGTACTCGAGTGAGCCAGGGGTATAGAGGCAAACTGGTTGCCGTTGTGTAGCAGAACGCATTTCAGTGATCGCTTGCTGCTGTCAATGAACAGTCTCCAATCTTTGGGTTCTTACTGTGGCACTCCAAGCTTGAGCAGAAGCTGCGCAATATCTGCACAGTACACCAAGTCCTTCTCTTCCGAGAAAAAACGGAGGTACTCTTGATGCCTGTTGCGGAAGAAGCTGATGCGAGCACTGTCAGAGAGGAGGTTTTTTCCCTTCAATCTGGATGCCAACAGTTCGGCAGAGTGCTTTGACAAGCTGAGGTTGCGAACTAGATGATTCAACTCCTTTTGGGAAAATGGATGTGGAGCATCATCTTCAAGAACCACTTCTTCTTCTTCATGTCCTTCAACACTGGAGGCATCTTCGTCACTAATGTCAGGAAGTTCTCAGAAGATATGCACTGGAATTTCATCATAATGAGCTACAGGACAACGTGCTGATTGAAGATCAGGATACTTGAGGCTGCTCCGGTTCTTTCTGTTGATCCCAGTCACATCAACAGCGCAGAAGTAGCAGTCAGTGACATGGTTTGTCGGCTCCCTCCAAACCATGGGAATTCCAAAGTTCAGACTCCTCTTGCCATTGGTCCACCCACGCAGAGTCTTGGTGCATGCCTTGCACACCATGTGTGGCGCCCAAGCTTTATCCTGGTCACCAAGTTTAATACCAAAATAAGCATGGTAAGCACGCCTTATGAAATGCCACACCAATTTATGGAAGATCACCCAGAACTATCAGACCTGAATACTTCTTGTCATTAAAATAATTATTTCAAAACAATTATTCGACATGGCATTTTACCCCCACCAACTTCTTCTAAAATGCTCCACACAAGCGTACATGTGAACAAAAACGTAAAAAAACAACATGTGGCCATAGCTCAAAAACTTGACCTGATTGAGCAAAACCAATGTGATTTTTGGATTCAGTGCATCAGATTCGACCTAAATCAATTGAAAAAACGCAGACAACAAATTTGTTGTTGACCAGTGTTTTAAGTAAGAAGGGAGGCAAGTGGTAGCTGGCTGGGGGCAGACTGAGGTTGATGGGGCAGGGCCCCATTTGCCGTAATGGCCCAGCATCCACTGGTGTTTTCCCCAACCCCTTCAGCCTCTCCTTTGTTCCTCAGAAGACCGTAGGCCAGGGATTGGGAATGATTACTGTATGTTTCATAATGGGCAAAAAGGAGACTTGTGCCTTTTGCAGAAAGGAAGGAATATCCACTTCCATTTCTTTTTCATATCAATATTGAGGTCTTGCACAAGTGATATTTACCCAACTAAGAGCCACAAAGAGGTCTTGCACAAGACCTTGGCATTAAAAAAATCAAAGAAAGAAAGAGGAAAAGAAAGCAACACATCGACTATGATTGCAGTCCCTGAGATAATCCCCAATATGTACCATATGGAGGCCTTGACAAGAACAGCTGGGAGGAGCACAGAGAGAAGAAACATCAACATCATAGACTAGGCATGGCATGGCCAAACTTGGCCCTCCAGCTGTTTTGGGACTAAAATTCCCATCATCCCTGAGCATTGGTCCTGTTAGCTAGGGATGATGGGAGTTGTAGTCCCAAAACAGCTGGAGGG
This sequence comes from Podarcis cretensis, assembly GCF_951804945.1. NCBI lineage: Eukaryota > Metazoa > Chordata > Lepidosauria > Squamata > Lacertidae > Podarcis > Podarcis cretensis. Next base: position 30,885,840 of record NC_137178.1, read on the forward strand.
CCAAGTTTGGCCATGCCTGTCATAGTCCACCTGCAGCAACTCAACCAGACACCTTCATCTGCCCCAGCTGTAACAAAACATGTCTCTCCTGTATCGGTCTCTACAGCCACATCAGGCACTGCAACCTTCCAAGAGTTTGACTTCACCCCAAAGGCTCACTCCTCCATTGTCCCCTGAGAAAGACGTATGCCAACAACCCTGATCTTAGATATTTCTACCAACATATAGGGCATTTCTAATGCTATATTCTGCATAGGATCCACATCACTGTTGGGTGTGTTCTTTCCTAAGCACTTAGGTGAAAGGACAACAAGTCTCAGAAATGAGCTGTTTATTACCATGGTAATCTGATTTTTAAATGTGTCCCTTTTTTGAACCAAGGTAAGGTAAGACTTTAATTAAAGTACCACACATCGGAAATAAAGCATATGTTAGCAGTTGCATATTAGCATGCTCTGGTTTGATGTGTGTTGGCTTTCTTAATAAGACTTCAATAGATCTACTTAGATTCTTTACTTGGAATGAACTTGGGATTTTTTTAAGCCGCTGAAAACCCAGTAACCGGAATGTTGTGGTTCTTGTTAAACCTATTCCCAGGAGGTGGGTGGGGGTGTGTCTGGTTAATGTCCAATGTAGCAATTAGTGACGGCTAACTTACAATGTGGCAAAGGAAGCAATACAACTAAGATAACACTAATAAACTGCACAGCTTGGTGTTCTGCAGAAACTTATTTTTAAAATATAGTGAGAATATTTGTGAGTGTAATCACTTACTGTGATATGTATTTACATCTCATGGAAGTAGATATTTTTCATTAAATGCACATAAGGCTAATAAACCTCTGATTTGTACAGCCAATCCCAGCAAAGAGGTCTGTTTGGTTCCCCCCTGACCCAACAAAAAGATGGCTTCAGTGATAAAATACAAATATCTGAATTGTTAACAAAATATTTCTTTCAGTGATGGCTGTCATGGTGTTGAGGAGTTCTTTAAGAAGCATTAGACCATGAAATATGAACACAGACTTCACACTTTTTAACACTTTCTTGTGAGGCATATGAGCACATTGTTGCTCTCTCCACAGAATGAATGTGGAAGACTTGAACTTGCCAGACCTTATAGATGACCAGGTTGCAGCTTGGCCATCCACAAGGGGCTTTGCTAGATCATTTACACGAGAGGCACCAGCAAACTCAAGGTAACCCTGAGGCTTAAAGATACCCAAAAAATCTGTCTCTGAAACCCCTTTCAGAGGTCAATGGCACAGAAAGTTGTGAGACTGAGAAGGGGAAAAGGGTAGACAACCTGTTGGAAGGAGAAATGGAAAGGCTAGAAAGGGAGGGAGAGAATATAGGTCTTTCCATATTTTATATGTCTATCCCATGGTCTGAATAGATAACTTCCTGTTTAATGCCGGGAAGCTACTCTTAAATGTGCCCAGGGACAGATGTGAGAGGTGTCCATAAAAATCAATGGAAAGAAAACCAAAAATTTTTAGATAATTCAGGTTGGGTATAAGCATGTCTTCTCCTGAAAACCTGCTAATGGAGAAAAATGCCCTCAACCAAATGATAGTGCGAACTGAATGTGTTCAGGATTCTGCCTGTTGGGACTGACTAAACAAGGGGCAAGGGGAATAGAATGGAGTGGTCGAAACTCTGAAAAGACGTAGTCCACACAGCAACAATTATGTTGCAGGGGTCCACTTATGTATTACGTAACTAAGGTTCATAGAATGACTTGAATAAGGTGAGCTTCCTGTCTATATCTCAGTGTAGGGGCCTTGTTAACGACTCAAAGGGCCCAAAGCTCTGGTCTCTCTTCTGGCCCCTGAATCTTCCTGCCCCTTCCTCCTCACTCTGTTTACCTACCTACCTACCTACCTACCTACCTATGCCAGAGGCATCCCCACTGGTGATAGCTCACCAGTGATAGCCCTGAAATGAGGCATTTGTGAGGCAGGAAGGAGGCAGGACAGGGCTGGCACAGGATCCACTTGATCCTGTGCAGACCCTGCTATCATTCACGTGACATCAATGGGCCCAATCCAGGCCTCTTTGCTGTATTAACCTTGGGTGCTGCAAAGCAGCTTTTTCAAAGGCTGTGCACAGGAACCAATTCAGTCAGCCTTGGATTTTGACCACATTGAGTTGCAGAAATGCTGGATAGGTCATGTCGACCCACGTAGAGTGATTTAGAGCTGTCAAAAGATGGGGCAATCGGGCAGTGGAGGTGAGGGAGAAGAAGAGGCTGGCAGCAACCTATTTGGTGGAAAGTAGCATAACAGTTTCACCCTACCCGGTGAGCAACTTCTGTATAAAACTGCTAAAGCCAAATTACTGTTGCAATTTATGTTTGTAGCCCCTGAACCCATTTATAAAAAAGATTAGTATAGCTGGTTCAAACATACGTGCTACTTATTAATAGCTTTTAATTTTAGCTCCTCTAATGCAGCTTTTCCTTATTTTTGTAGCCCTGTGAATTGATTCTGAATAAAGCTCAAGCATTAAATACATTACCTTACAATTTCCGCTCCCCGAAAAAGCAAAAGAATTAGTACAGTGGATTCCCACCTGCCCTTTCCACAGAAGAAAAAAGCTTTTAAGCAACATCTTTTTAAAGGCCTGAAAGTAATTCACAGGCTTAAAAAGCTTGCTTAGCATGGTGTCTTTGCATTACTACTCCACAAGCAGAGTGATTTTAAAAAGCAAAACAAGAATAGCATTTTGGAAAACCCTCCCCAGTTTTGGCAATATGCTGGTGGAAATGGGAACTGAAAACAAATCAGGCTTATTCAAATGCTTTTAAGTTATTACTGATATTATTTGAAGTACTTTTTGCCACATTGTGGTACTTTTTGTGGTACAACTGTGCTGCTTTTGCCACAGTTTTAAGTCTGTGGTATTTATCTTTCTTTTAAGTATAACGGACTTGGTTTAATCCAAATTGTCCATTGCCCATGTTCGTCTTGGATGACCAGGACAGTTTGCAGTCTTTGTTGTTGCCCAAACTCAGAGTCCCTTGCTTACGGTAAGGATGATAACTTCCTAAAGATCTCAAATGAAAGGAAGTTACAAAACAAAGCCATGTCAAGTAGGCACATGCCCTACTGCTAAGCACTCAATCCAAGCCTATCGAAACATGTTGAAAGACAAGTCTCACAACAACAGCCAGGCAGCTCCCCCCCTCCCTACAGATAACTAGTGTGAAAACAACAGATGAATGTGCATGTTCACACTTGAAGAAAAGGAAACTGAAGTTACAAAAGTCACCGAAGAACATGAGATGAAATCATCCCACTGCTAATATGTTGTTTTGTAGGCCCTCTCAACATGTTTGCAGGTTGCTACTTGCACCTCACTGCAGTACAAGGAATTGAGCATTTGTTTCAAGGCTGCCAAGAACAACAAGCTTCCAAGGAAGATGTGATGTAGAAAGAGATCCCTTTGTTCTCTCATATGGTGAGACTACGGCAGAGCTAAGTTGAAAAAAGGACATTTCCAAGTTGTTCTACGGGAATGCAAATTCTGTGCCGGCCTCATTCCTCCTGTAGGTCTAACTTGCAAGCAGAACTTTCTGGGTCGTCGGAGAAAATGTTCTAAGGCAATGATAGGCACAAGACATAAGCCCCCTTTTATGCCTTCAAAAGAATGCACGTGAGCATCAAATGTGAAGGGGGAAAAAGTGTTATGCTCTTACCCATGACCAGGACTGCATTCACACGGGAGTTCATTCCAGTGCTGTTTTTCTAGAAAAAGAGGCGGCAGAACTCACCATGACTGTCTCCCTCGTTCTCTTAGAATGGCAATGGTGTCTACCCGAGAGGTGCTGGAAAGTTCCTGCTGAAAAAAAGCCCTGGTTCATTCTATTTTCCAGCCATTTCTCTAACTGTTAATTTCTGCATTATTCTTGAGCTTTCACACAACATAAAAGCCACTTCAAGGAATATAGTGCAAGTTTAACGCTCATTTCCATGTCATTTGTTTCCAGGAGAAAAGTATGTAAATAACAGTTAGGGAAACATCAGGAAAACAACACACACTGCTGTGTGAATGCAGCCTAGCACTAGAGATGGAGGAGAAATTCAATTTTGCATGCAATGTCAATGAAAAACTATCTAATGTGCACTTCTCAAACCAATACATGAAGTGAAATAGAGGCAACTCTTTATTTGCACGAAGGTTGAGTTCTAGGTCATTGTGAGCATCGGCAGAGCACATGTAAGCCTGCCCCATTCCACCCCTGCCCCCTTTCAGGTCAAAAATGGTACACACGTTGGCGGTCATGTGCCAATCTAGCACACACAAATAGCCTGTACAGCTATCCTTCAAAAGTCACACTTCTCCAAATTTTGCAATTCAGTTCTTTAACAGAACAATATGTACAGAGTGTGCATAAACAGGTATCTATTGGTGAAGATAATGCATTCCTGCACGCTATGTTAGGGGAATTGCTTGCAAACATGTGTATATTAGGAGAAATTGGGACTAAAATGTTGGTGAATTTTCATGAGGATTTTTTTTAAAAAAAGAAATTGCAAACTGATGGGAAAATATACAGCACTGAACTTAAGACTGAAAAAAAAATGAGAAACCGAGAGAAAATGAAATTGACAGATTTGCCCATCCCAGTTGGGCGCACTCCACAATTCACCTCCACTGGAGCTTCCCAAGGTCTGAAGGGGCCATCTAACCTCATTCAGCTGATTGAACCAAGCCATCTTTTTTGTGGCTGGGAACTGTGATAATGCAGGATTCCCTTTCATCGGGAGGTGTCTAAGTAAACCTAGCCAAACCTAGCTTCACTGATAAAACACAAATACAGTGGTACCTCAGGTTACAGACGCTTCAGGTTACAGACGCTTTAGGTTACTGATGCTTAGGTTACAGACTCTGCTAACCCAGAAATAGTACCTTGGGTTAAGAACTTTGCTTCAGGAGGAGAACAGAAATCGTGCGGTGGCAGCAGGAGGCCCCATTAGCTAAAGTGGTACCTCAGGTTAAGAACAGTTTCAGGTTAAGAATGGACCTCCGGAACAAATTAAGTTCTTAACCCGAAGTACCACTGTACTCCCTGCACAAAATGATAAGGTTGAACATCGACTCTAGAGTGAGCACAGGTGTTAGCGGGAGGGCAGCATGCTCACACCCACTTTCCCTACCCACCTCAGGCTTCCACACAATGATCTTCTGAACACATGGACAGGGCTTTAGTATGGGCGCCATACCGCAGGGCTAGTAAATTTTGACTTGTGTAAGAAGCTCGCCATCTACACTTAAATAAGAAAGACAAACAAATGTAGAAAGAGGGAGAAGCTTATTCAATAGTCCATATCCTTCGATGCGATTCTTGTAGAGCCAAACAAGATTATGAGCCATGTTTATTCAACAGATTGTGGTTCAATTCCATGCAGTGCTCTGTCAGTAAAGAAGCACTTTAGACAGACAGCGAGGGGCAAATGAGTGCTCATAAGCAACAGGAACCAGAAAAGCAAAAAAGGGCACCCTCTGTATTAAAAGACATTAACAGAAAACCAACCAGATACATAGATCCCATTATCATATCTAATATGTTAATAATTATATTACAAACAGATGGGAACTCCTTTTACAGGGGGAAAAGCTTGCATGCAAAGCCCAACAAAGGTCATAACTAAAATTAGCACTGCTGAACCTAAGATACTTGTGAATCCCATAAACTTGTTGTGAAATAAATAAGCAAAATAGAAAAATCGGGATGTCTGTGCTGAAACTCAGTTTTGTACCAGGGGAGTGTACATTTGTTCTGATATCTGACCCTGCTTTTTGTTTGGAGACCTCAGTTTTATCCATGTACATAATATATGATGGCAAAAAAAAATCGCTTTGTGGCTGTTACAAATTGTAAGGCAGGGCCCACCAACCTTCTAGAAGCTGTAGGAATGTAAACACATTGGAGAAACTGTGGTGGGCAGAATAAAGGTAAAAAGGTAAAGGTACCCCTGCCCGTAGGTGCCAGTCTTGACAGACTCTGGGGTTGTGCGCCCATCTCACTTAAGAGGCCAGGGGCCAGCGCTGTCCGGAGACACTTCCGGGTCACGTGGCCAGCGTGACATCACTGCTCTGGCGAGCCAGAGCCGCACACGGAAACGCCGTTTACCTTCCCGCTGGTAAGCGGTCCCTATTTATCTACTTGCACCTGGAGGTGCTTTCGAACTGCTAGGTTGGCAGGCGCTGGGACCGAGCAACGGGAGCGCACCCCGCCGCAGGGATTCGAACCGCCGACCTTTCGATCGGCAAGCCCTAGGCGCTGAGGCTTTAACCCACAGCGCCACCTGCGTCCCGGTGGGCAGAATACACACCCTGAAACTAAGCACACATTGCAACCTAGTCTATTAGCTACAACAGGATGCCTCTTTCAAGCCCAATTGAAAGGGGAGGAGACCCTGCAGCTGTCAGGATGACCTCTGTGGACATGTAGGTATCTGTGGGCACCACATTGGCAAACTCTGCTGCATGGACCTCAGTGACTGCACAGAATATTTCCACAGCACTTCCTCATGTGAAATGTCTGAATATACCAGCAAACTACCTATATTTCCCATGTACAGTGGTACCTCAGGTTACATACGCTTCAGGTTACAGACTCTGCTAACCCAGAAATAGTACCTCGGGTTAAGAACTTTGCTTCAGGATGAGAACAGAAATTGTGCTCTGGAAGTGCGGCAGCAGCAGGAGGCCCCATTAGCTAAAGTGGTGCTTCAGGTTAAGAACAGTTTCAGGTTAAGTACGGACCTCCAGAACGAATTAAGTACTTAACCCGAGGTACCACTGTATTTATAATCCAAAAATAGAGGATAGGTACAACCAGGCAGATGGTGTGTGTCAGCGTCTGAGAATTGTTTTTCTAAAATCTCTCAATAAATGAGTAAGCTCCAAACAACAAACTCGCAGACACCGACCTATTATGATTCCACAATAAAGAATGTCTGTCTAATCTGTTTAATTAATTCCATTTAAGGTTGGCCTTAAAGTATGGACATTCCCTAAGGCATGCCATATAGACGCACTGCTGAGGCTGTAAAGCTACTGAATCAAAGTACGGTTTCTTTTGAAATATAAGAACTGACCAATACGAAGCAGATTTTAACAAGCAAAGGAAAATGACTGCTGTAAAACTGAATTTCCATCAGTTGCCTTGTGACAGGCATTAGTACCTAACAGTGGAATCCCATGCATACCTACAGGGCAGTTGTATCACATGCTGGGGATATGTTCCAAGGGTAATGTGTATATGTTTGCTTTTCCATACGTCCTCTTTTCCCAGGACATGTCCTCCTTTTCATGGGTAGAGTTGTCCTAGCGATCCATAGTTAAAAGTAGAAGTCATCAAATGTGTTCTCTTTTTTGTTCTTCAAAATACGGTAACCCTGTTTTCTGGCTTGCTGGCAAGCGGGGGTGGGGGGGTGGGGAGGGAGGAAGCCCTATGGAGTTTTCTTTCCAGTATGTTTGTATAAAAATGCCAATATAAAGAACACAAAATAGCACAAAGTCTTCATACACAGATCCAAGATGAGCACTTCATGAATCCAATGGATCAATAGAAGTTGGGAATTTTTAAAGCTAAAGATCCGTGCCTGCCACCTTCCTGCCAACCACACTGTAAAATATTGATACATGCACCCCTATCCTTTTTCATTTTTTTAAATATAAATTTTATTAGTATTTTCCACACAACAACAACAACAACAACACAAAACATATCGAAAAATAACAATACACAAAAACCAACATTCAAAAACTAAAGAAAGCAACAAAAACTAAACAAACAAACAAATCCATATCTTACAAGTAAAAAAAGAATGGGAGTGCCTAATTGAATACCTTAAAAGTCAAGGTTCAAGGACAGAAATCGGGCTGAGTCTGGAATAACCTTGTGAAGTGAAAGGATAAGAAAGAGGTATTTATTTCTAGATGTTAGGATAGAGATGATAAGGAAAACAGGAAAACAGGAAGACACAAGGAGAGATAAAGGAGGTGCTGTGGGATTGGTGGAAGTCACAGTGTCTTGTTGTTGTTGTTTTAGTATCTTTTTAAATTTAGTGATATGTCTGTATTTCGTAGATTTACATTTTGATGTTTTGGATGTTTCCTGTTTGGGCACAGCTTGTTGTGGAAAAGTGGCATATAAGCAAACTCAACCTACCAACCAACCAGTCTCCAAGTGGTGAGTGATTTCAGGGGTGCCAACATATGCACTGGGTTTGGTCTCCTTAGAATTAAGGCCTTTCCTTAGCATAAGTGTATTTTGCTGGATGAAGGATAAATAAAGCTTTGTGGGCATGCATAAAAAATAGCCCACTGCACAATGGCAAAATCTGCATCTGCATTTGTTGCTCTGCCCCATTTTTTGCCTCTGACTCTGTTGACCACTGGCATGCGGCCCTCAGAAAGCTGCCTAGGAGGGACTCTGGCCCTCAGGCTGGACGGTTTCCCATCCTTTCTTTATATCTAACACATAAGCAGCACACCTGCCATTAGGCTGGGCAGTATGAAAGATTAAACAATATGGATGGAAGCCTTTTTGTCACATATCCAATTGGCAAAGGAGGAAATGTTAAGTAATAGCAGCCAGCCACATCAGTAAATGTACAAGTAATGGGTGTCTTAGATGGGTCTCCCCATGCGTATTTGTTTGAACTTTGGTGGTATGGACTACTACATGACTGCAACTGAATCAGCTCTGTAGGACCGAGCTGTTAAATGGAGTTGGGTAGCCCACATCCGCCAGCAAGATGTCTGCAAAATATTATTTGGTTCTTCTTTCGGCTGCCAAATCTGGATTTTTCTTTCCCACTTTTGCACATGCCTAGTACAAGAGGCATAATTTTTTAAAAAATACAATTTGCAGATGATGATTTCCTCATTGGAAGTATACCACCAACCATTTTCTGCTTTGAAAGAACATTTGTGCTTCCAGAGCCTGTTTCCTTCCCAAAGGGTGTTCATGGTTTATTTGTAAATATTTATTCTTGGCTAGAAACTTGCCATTCAGACTCCCAGAAAAAACACACACAACGTGTTTCTTTTTATTGTTCACTGATGGCCACGCAGTGGTATGGCTGAGATTCCAAATGCATAAAAATCAGGAAATTAAAAGTTATGGTTCATGCAGGAAGCTAATCTAGTCCTCTTAGACTTGTATAGCTCTTTCTATTATTGCACTGACCTTACTTAATGGGTTCTGTAATTTTTAATTTCCTTACTTTGGCACTTTTATAGTCTCCGCTAGCACTGCATTAATATGTTTTCCTACCCTTAATTTCCTTGAGTAACTGTTTTAGTGAATTAGACCCAGATCTACAAAAACACATGGAACTAAATCCAGTCCATGTTTTGCAGTTATATTTTGCCATACAACTGTCCAACCTTTCCACTGTTGGGAGACCAGGTTAAGGACAGAGACAGATGCCTTTTACAAAGTCAGATCATTGGTCCTCTAGTTCAGTATTGCCTACACTGACTGACAGTAACTCTCCAGGCTTTTTGGCAATAAATTTCCCCAGTGCTACACCAAAAGACACCAGGTATTGAACCTGAGGCCTTCTGCACGCTAGGCACATGCTATACCATTGAACTAAGGTAAAGGGACCCCTGACCATTAGGTCCAGTCGTGGCCGACTCTGGGGTTGTGGCGCTCATCTCGCTTTATTGGCCGAGGGAGCTGGCGTATAGCTTCCAGGTCATGTGGCCAGCATGACTAAGCCGCTTCTGGCGAACCAGAGCAGCGCACGGAAATGCCGTTTACCTTCCCGCCGGAGTGGTACCTATTTATCTACTTGCACTTTGACGTGCTTTCAAACTGCTAGGTTGGCAGGAGCAGGGACCGAGCAATGGGAGCTCACCCCGTTGTGGGGATTCAAACCGCCGACCTGCTGATTGGCAAGTCCTAGGCTCTGTGGTTTAACCCACAGCGCCACCTGCGCCCCTACAGTATAGTTATTCCCTTAAAAAGAATTATTTATATAGTATTTGCCTACGTATAGGAAGGATCATTAATATGTAGACTGACTGAACCTGTATCTATGCATGTGTAAATTTAGTTTCTCCATAGCAACAGCTGATACCTTTGTATAAATAAACTACAAATACCACCAAACATTTGCTTGTTTATTTTGAGTGTTACAATAATTAATGGGTGCAGCTCTGCTTTTAAACCATTGCACAATTCCCTGCTTAGGAATACCCTTTGGAGTTCAAAACATATTATGTTTTCTTATGTACATGCACCATCATGTTATATTGACAGGTTCATCAATGATAATTTCAGATACTTTAGAAGAGTTTATTCAATGATGCTTTTAAACTCTTTCCCCCTCACCTACTTTTTTCATATGGTTCGGTTTATTGTTAAGGCGAGAGTTTGCTTGTTTCCTTCATCTTTTACAGGTTTGCTGCAAAATAAATAGCTTGAATAAAGTGGAACCTAAAAACAAACTCATCCTCATCTGTTCTCACAGTTTTGCTGGAATTCTACTCCTCTCCCCAACTAACTTTTAAAAGGACTTCAAAGTCCATGCGTTTAAAAAGTAGCAGAGGAATTATACTGCTAGGAAAGGACTTTGGGTAAATAATACTGTTCTATTTTATTAAGGAATTTTTGTTTCTCCAATGATTTCTTACCTCACTAGCAAATAAAGTATGTTTTTTTCTTTTTTAACGGAAAGGATTTCCCTAGGGAAAAATGTACAAGCCTGTTGCAATCTCTTGGAGGAGCAGAGGGGCTGGTATGGAATGATACAAGGAGGAACTGTGCTGTCAGCAACAGGAAGTGGGTGAAAAATGAGTGATGCCCCCGGGGAGTTGAATGCAAAGCAGATGGCTCTAATTGTGAGTCACACTGTGACAACTGATGAGAAAAAAATCTGCTCTCTTGACACTTGCAGATACCAGAAATACCGGAGAACGCATTCCAGGGCTTCTTGAAGACTTCCCTATCAGGGGGAGAGCAGGGTTCCCTTGTTTCCATCACCAAGCAGCCCATAAAACTGGAATTGATAAGCTTCCTCAGGCAGCCAAACATTCTAATACACAGATAAGCTATTTATGTCCACCGAGGCACGGAAGAAATAAGAGACAAGAGGTGCAAAGGGGACGGCAGCCTCCATTGATTTAGATGCTGATCCTTTCAATTGCAACCTACTTTAGGATAAGAAGGGGAAAGGAACATCCTGCTTTGTGAGCCCTGGTGGATTGAGAAAGCTCTCCTTCTTCTTTTGGAATGCATTAAACAGCATCAGTTTGATATATTTCATTTATAGCCGGATACAGGGCTGTGGATTTATGGTTTTTTGTAAAAAGAAAAGAAAAGTGGAAATACAATAAATCAAGGTCAGGAACCATGTAGCAGTTTGTAGCTAATTTTAAAAGCATCAGACATATATTGGGACAAATTCTTCCCTAGTGTAAATCCATGTACTCAGGTTCTTATCTTCCAGATGTCACTGGCCAGGGCTTCCAATTATTTTTGTTTCTTTAGTCATCTTCGACAGGCCTCTTGGCTTCTCTAACCAGCCCTCCCTTCCTCTTTTAGGTACTCTTTTCGCCTGTGTATTAGTTGCAACTTTAGTGCCAGAAAACAGTAAGCAAGCTTGAATTTTGTATTTGCTCTTTGCCTTTTGTGAAGCACTTTGGAGGCCTTTTTTGGCCAAATGGCAGCATAGAAATCAGTTGTTGTTGTTGTCATCTGCCTGTCTTGAAAGACAATGGAGTGCACCTCTGAGGTGAAGACAAACCACTGTAGTATCAGTGCATGCTGTCACTACAGAAACCAGAAACTCACAAGTTCTGTCTCTTGCATTGTTTTTGCCGCATTAACAGCATCAAAGTGACCTCTCCAGAGCATAAGCCTGGGCAGTGTGTATGGAGGACCTGGGCTGCCCAGACATCCAGACATCCATCTTGTTCCAAAGGAAAATAGAGCAATACATTTGGCACCAACTTGGCTGCTGGAATATAAGATAGCCATCCTCCAGAGCTTCACTGGGAACAAAGCAGTTCTGGTTTGGGGGTCATTGTGATCTTTGGAACTTGCAGGAAAAACTCAGCCACAATCCATTGGGTATATAAAGGATAAGGTGGTAACCTGGTCCTGAGCTGTAAGGGACTCCTATGTTACTACCGACACCTTAGCCCTGAAACAGATAGGCAACCAGTGCAAATTCAGTAATATATGCTGGTGGTAGTTTATCCCCACAAGTGACTTAGCTGCTGCATTCTGCCTCTGGACTGACCCCAAGGGTAGCCCTACAAAGGGAGCTAAGAGTGCTTTGATACAAAGATCTAACCGTTATCCTTCTTCCCATTCATTGTGAGAATACTACACACGTGTATGTCTGCATGGCAATGTCATATTCACATCACACATTTAAAACACCCTTTAAAACACCACACATCTAAAACATCACTTGTAACAGTTGTGGAGAATGTTGGGAAGTGCAGCTTGTTAAAGGTGTTGGAAATTGTATCTGAGGTCAGAACCTTAACTATACCCAGTCAGATGGGCAGGGTATAAATAAAATAAATTCTTCTTCTTTTTCTTCTTCTTTGGATAGTTTGGACGAAGCGGTGGAAGGCAAGTTGAGGAGAGAAAGAATTCAAGATTGTATCTTTCTGATCAGGAGCTAGAATATTCCAAGGCCAAGACTGTTGATAGATTCCTTATAAAAATGAGCTTGTTAGTGAAAGGAAAACCAACTGTGAAAATTGTGTTAAACAGTTCCACAAATGAGTGTGGAAACGCACCAGGAAGATGACTTTTTTCCTTTCGTGGAACTTAAACTGACTCCTAAACATTCCTGAAGGTTAAGGGTAGTGATGATCAAGAAAGCAAATACTTCATGCAAGGGTAAACCCTCTAATTGTGTTTGTGTTGATCAACTGCCAGAAACCCATTTCAGGATGACCGCAGTCATGGCTGTGATCTCACTATTCCTTTTGACATTATTGTGCAAATGTGTGGTGTGTTTTTGTGGTAGTGGAGAAGTTTAGAAAGTGGAGCTGTGAAAAACATCCAGGAAAGAGAATCATGTTATATTTTTCATTGCTTGCTTTGGATGGAAGCCTGTTGAAGATTACATAACATAAGAAAACACGCAGTGGCCCATTCATGAATACTGAATCTAATCGCCTGGGTATGTGTGTCAAATATGACTTTTTATAGAAAGAATTGTGGTGGGGGATTTTTATATGTGAAAAAGTGCATGCTGTAGCAGGAAAAAAATCAATTGGGGGTGTGGTGTATACTCAGGATAACTTAGTAAGGTAAAGGTACCCCTGCCCGTACGGGCCAGTCGTGTCTGACTCTGGGGTTGTGCACCCATCTCATTTAAGAGGCCGGGGGCCAGCGCTGTCCGGAGACACTTCCGGGTCTCGTGGCCAGCATGATGAAGCTGCTCTGGCGAACCGGCACCAGAGCAGCACACGGAAACGCCGTTTACCTTCCCGCTATAAAGCGGTACCTATTTATCTACTTGCACTTAGGGGTGCTTTCAAACTGCTAGGTGGGCAGGAGCTGGGACCGAAAGACGGGAGCTTTTTCTGTAAAAGCTTTCACTACCTGGGAAATGCATGCAGGGTTTCTGTTCATAGGGACTGCTTACGACAGGGTCACCAGCACGATGCTGGAACTTAAGGGCTAATTCTGCTATCAGTAAATAAAGGTAAAGGTACAGTGAGGGGGAAAAGTATTTGATCCTCTGCTAAATTTGCCTGTTCACCCTCTGACAAAACCCCCTCTGGGGGTTTTCCTGTTGTTATTCTGTCTCTCACAGCTACAATAAACCTACCATTAAAATTATGGACTGGTCATTTCTTCGTCAGAGGGCAAACGGGCAAATTTAGCAGGGGATCAAATGCTTTTCCCCCTCACTGTAAAGGTAAAGGTAAAGGATCCCTGACAGTTAAGTCCAGTCACAGACGACTCTGGGGTTGCGGCGCTCATCTCGCTTTACAGGCTGAGGGTGCCAGCGTTTGTCTGCAGACAGGTTTTCCAGGTCATGTGGCCAGCATGACTAAGCTGCTTCTGGTGCAACAGAACACTTTGACAGAAGCCAGAGCACATGGAAATGCCATTTACCTCCCTGTCAGAGCGGTACCTATTTATCTACTTGCACTTTGACGTGCTTTCGAACTGCTAGGTTGGCAGGAGCAGGGACCGAGCAACGGGAGCTCACCCCGTCACTGGGATTCGAACCGCCGACCTTCCAATAGGCAAGCCCAAGAGACTCAGTGGTTTAGACCACAGCGCCACCTAATCAGTAAATACACAAACCTAAATTCCCATCCCTTGCTCATTTCATAATGGGTACAGAAATGATCATTGGTCTTGGGGATGTGAAGAAAAACGTCCCAGGCTTGTAAATTTTGCAGTCTGTATGAAGTTCTCAAGCAGCAGAGCACACTCAGGTTTGAATTTACAAGCCTTGGGAGAAGGTCTTTCATTTTAACTCCTCTTTAAATAAATAAATAAATAAATCACACTGTCTGAAGAACAGCCTCCTGGCTCAGTGTGCATTGGGACATTTTGGGATTTTGCAAGACTCCATAATGCTTGCTGGCCTTCTTTCAAAGTTAAGATGTTAAATACCTTGCTTTGGATTTTTCTGTGAGTTGTACATTGAATGACTGGATATCCCTGTCAAAATACTCCTCATTCCACAGGTTAATTAGCGACAGCTCCAATTAAAACCCTTGCAATGGCATTTTGGAAACTGGTTCATTAAGATCATCTCCTGCAACAGGGGAGGTCAGCTGCAGTGCTAGTCTCTGCCCTGTACTAATTTTCCAGCTTCCCACAGGCAAGCTTTTGCAATGTTAGAGTATCTTGCCAAATCTTCTCTATTTAGGGTAATAACATCGTTACCCTTTACCTCCCATTTGTGTCTCTGTGTTTAATGTTTTTAAGTTCATCCTGGAGCAAAGAAAAGTATGTGCGCATGCTCCATTATTTCTTTTCTAAACTTCTGTCTCTTCTCCCACAGAAGCCAGATTTTGCTTTCCCTTCTGTGTCTAGAAACAAAAGTTTTGTACTACACATATTCTAATCTAAGTTTGACCATCTAATTTGTTTTATTTTTCTTTGCTGCTCTTTAGAGAAACTGGTGGGAAAGGTAAAGCTTTGAATCCCCAGATGCTATCAGCCTGAAGAATTCAAAAGCTAAAGCTCAGCTTGGCCCTCGCTTTGGGGCCCCATCTGCACATTTAAAGCATTACCATGCCACTTTAAACTGTCATGGCTCCTCCCAAAGAATACAGGGAAGTTTAGCTTGCTAAGGGTACAGAGAATTGTTAGGAGACCCCTATTGCCCACACAGAGCAGTTTAACACAATAAGCTCGGTCTAAGATCAAGGCCACTGTCCAAGATCCTAACAAGGAAACCGAAACGGCACAGGAGTTATGGAGCTATTCCAACAAGTTTCCTTGCCTACCTGCCAAGCTTTTAAGCAGAGATAGAGAATGCCCATATACTTGTGAAAATTCCCATCTATGTGAGAATTCCTGGTCTGAAGGCAAGCACTCCTCCTTAGGGAAATGAGTATCTTCTTTACTGTTGAGGCACAACCTCTCCATGGAAGACATACCTCCCCATGCCACTGTGCCCTCCTCATCCTCCATAGTCTTTAACAGCCTCCTTTTCTCTGGAACTCCTGCCTCATCAGTAGACCTGAGTGCATTCAGTGGCAGAGGCAGGCAGCGTTGTCAAATGGGTTCTGCTCCATTGTCTCATCCCTCTTCCTCCCCGTTTAGAGTCCTCTTCCTCAGGTCCCTCACACTTTTGGTCTGAATCCAAGTATTCAGAGGGAATCATGACACATGCTAAGGTACTGTGTGGTGAAGAGAGGGTTAGTCAATCAGACCACTACAGCTTAGCAGCTAGAAGTGCCTAGGCTAGGAGAGGGACCACCCCAGGAGCCTCACAGATCCCCAGGACTCTTCAGTCAGGAAGCTGATGACATAGGGGCTCCTCTGCAGACCACTAAGATGCATGTGAAGATTAAAAGTGTCACCAGTCTGATGCTTTAAGCCAGGCTGGGGTTATCCAATCAAGGCACGTAGCAATCCAAGCTCTGGCTTTGATACCAGGAAACTCACATGGAGGAAGCGGGAAAGTTGGCTCTTAATCTAACAATGACATTGGAGATCAATTAAATTTATTAATAAAGTGGTGGCCTTAGATCAATCCAGTTTCTTTGTCACAGGTCGTAATTCTGAGATATTTGGGGGAAGGGAATTAAGTGTGCTTGCAAGTTCAATATTATGCATGTATTTATTTTCCTGGGAAGATCTTGATGACTATTATCTGGTTCTGCTTTCTTCATGCTTTGATTTCCTATAACATCTAACATGAACAACTTCTGTGCAATCGATAACTCTCCTTCAAAGCAATGAATCATAAGCCACTAGTTCCTGTTATTGTCTTGATCCTGCATGCCATCCTAATTGGTAATTTTCAAATATGCGCTGCATTCCAGTAAAACAGTTTTTTCGTGTGTGGTTTTTTTTAAAAAAAAATAATGGGAGAAACTACAGCCATTAAAACAATGAACTAGCAGTAATTGCTTAAGCTCCACATTAAACCACCTTAATGGCTTTGAGTAACCCACTCTTCTTTCTTTTCCTGACGTATCCTTTAAGGGGGGGGGGCAGTAGGACAATATTTTGACACTTGAACAAATCTATCCCCCTCCCCCCAAGTAATGTGGTTAACTGTCTCAAATTTTAGCCAGTGGAAATTTTCCTCCCATAAAAGAATCTCCACGAAGCTTCCAAAGCCAGTTACTTCATCCCCACAGCTGGCTGGATGGGAGACTTTCGCGTGTCTAACTATTTTCCGCGTATGTCAGCCATTAAATCCCCATCTCCCCTCACCCCAGCCAAAGTTTAGGAGCAGGTGCTAGCCTTTTGCTTCCTTTCTGTTTCATCTGTGGGGAATAGGCTGGAGAAAGCTGACTAATTAGAAAATTCTACAGGGAAATTAATTCAGCAAGCAGCTGTGGAACAGCATGTCATTATAACGTGCTATCTCTGTCTTTCAGCAGGGTCCTGCTTTCCTTGACAAGTAGCTAGTCCCCTAGACATATGACATGATGCAATGTGGCCGTAACTGAATCGCATGCTCTTCTTTGCATGAAAAGGGAACTCCACATATTTTAATGGGCAGGGGCAGAGGGCAATCAGAAGCTGAAGAAGCGTAAACAGTAGCTGGTCTCTGCAATAATGTAAGAATATTTTCTTTCAGTAAAAAGCACTCACAAAATCCAGGAGCACACTAATTGGTCAAGCTGCTGTGTTGCTTCTTGGTGCAGGCCAAGTAATATAGGGACATCTTAGGAGGTGACATATGGATTGCTGGGGCAAATGATGAAGAAGGAATTCATAGCTGCCAGTCCTGGAGTGTAGGCAGCTGGGAGCAGAGCCACCACGATGTTTTTCTGCCTGAGGCAAGAAGGCACCATTACCCCCACCCCCCATTCTATGTAAAAAATATGACTGGGATTGTGGTTGAATCAACACTGTTTCAATATTGGGAATGGGACAGCATGCCCCACCATGCATGAGGCTGGGCAGCAGGCTAATGCCAAGGTTGCAGGTTCAATCCCCACATGGGACAGCTGCATATTCCTGCATTCCTGCAGGGGGTTGGACTAGATGATCCTCAGGGTCCCTTCCAGCTCTTTGATTCCATGAAATAATTTAGGAGATGCAATCAGACTGCAAGACAAACAAACTGAAACAGGATGCTGGAAAGATGCACACCAGAGCATCTGATTTTGGACAAACACTGTGCAAAATAGGCTTTAGGCAAAAAATTTGATGTGCTGAGAATCCGAGACCTGGGAGAAGAGTTGGTGGAAGAGGACTGGAAGAAATTTAAAGACTATTTACAGAAACAGTGTAAAATTTATGAATGTTAAAATGATGTTGGATTAAAAATAAGTGGTATTAGTGATAGTTAGAAAGAGTATGCAAAAATGAATTTATGGATGAAAATATTGGAGTTGTGATATGTTAAGCTATAAAGTTAAAGATGATAAATGGAAAGAGGGTAAGGATTTGCTGATTTGATTATGTAAATGGGAATACAAAAAGGGGAGGTGTGAGGAGGTCAAGGAAATAAGGATATGAGCTTCAAAGTTAGAAAAAGAATAATGGATTTTTTCTTTCTTTTTCTATTTTTATCTATTTTTTTGTTTTGTGTATTTTTCTGTTTTGTGTTTTTTCTTCTTTGATGTAATTTGTTAAAAATTCTAATAAATATTTATTGGGGGGGGGGAAGAAAATTTGATGTGCTGTTGTAAAAAATGATCTGCTGTTGTAAAGAATCATCTACTGGAAAATGTCCATATCTGGAGGACTGGGTGGGAAACGCAGAGATTTTTAATAGTAGCTTTAATAGCAGTTTAATAGCAGTCCTGCTTGACACTTGTGGAATTGGGTGGAACTTCTTATTTTCTGATTCCCTGTTGGTTGGATGGGTATAGACAGAACCAGCCTGCACCTAAAAGGGCTCTTTGGATGGCAGACATCCATTGAACAGAGAAACAAAATCTGTGACTTCTGCCAATTAAAATGTAATTTTAATTTTCAGTTGTTTCCCAAGATGTGAATAATTAAATCCAGTAATAAATAGTCATCTCAAAGTGTAGCTGATAGAATGCTGCAACTCTGTCCCTTTTAAAAGCACAATTCTACAACATCTTTAATCTCAATAACTATGAAATATTTTCTCATGCCCTTTCATGGATCTCTCAAATGCCAGAATAATAAGAACATGCAGAATGAGATGTAATAAACCACTAGGGATGTGTTGACTTTTTCAACCTGGTGGTTTTATTATTTAGGTCAGATCCCAGCCTTCTGACAATAAGTGTTTAAGAAAGTTGCAGTCAACAGTAAGTGTGCAGACCTTTAATTCAAAGTTGGGGGGTTGGGGAATAGTTTGGTTAACTAATTCAACTTGTTGCAACAGCAGGATTCTTCAAGTTTTAATTACAAGTGCCTAAAATGTCCACTCCATAAGTACCAAATACATGACCATGGACAACTCTGTGTTGATGATTGCGCTCTCACTACAGTAATTTAAAATGTATAGCACTAATAGCATGCTTGATGTTCTACTGAATACCAAAAACTCTATCCTATGGGCTTACAAGGTACAGTGGACAGGTAAGAGATAATTGATTTCCTGTGTGTAAAGGAGATGGGGTTAAGTACAGTTAGAGATGGTAAGTCATACATTTATCTTGTCTATGACAGCTCTGACTGCCCAAATAACACATTTGCAAGGAGAATTTATAATTGTCCATGGGTACAACTTATATCCCTTGCATGTGCTTTTTCAGCTGTTGTGATTTGAAGTGGTTGTACATCTGAAGGCTAAATAAAAAAACCATTCTCCCTATATGCATCAAATGACCTCATTTCCCATGTGCTGCAGAATTCTGAGCAAAGCTAAATGCATAGAAGACAGACCAATAGATCAGCTCTGCAACGATCAGGTACGGCAGGATCCTGTGTGGATTTGAAACTACTCTTCCATGTGAGCAATGACCCCACCTCAAGTGGTAGGGCTGCGTCATGTATCTGGAAAACCTACTAACATAAATCACTTCTGGTCTGAGAAAAAAGACTAGTAAAATCATACACTAGGCATATTTTTGTAGAAAAGTGAACTTGAGCAGGATGGAAGAAGAATCCCAGACATGGGTTTAGCTGTGGTTTATGTTAGCATATAATTTATAAAAGTTAGTAATAAACATGCCTCACTGAGATTGGCAAAAATTAAAGTCAGGGAAACACCACAACTGACTGAGCTACTTGCTTATATGAAGCAGACAGATTGGCAGGCCTCATACTTCAGGTTCTTTCAGACTACCCAAAATAATGTTATATAACTCAAACCAAAATGTTCAAAGCTGATACAGACACACACACACACACACACACACACACACACAGGCTTCCAAAAATAGACTTTGCATGCCTAGATAGTTAAAGAATGTTAACTTTTTTGTTAACTGCTTTGCACCCCAACAGTTTTTGCCTGGCTGGAATGTATACTTGATATTCCTTGTCCTGATGGATATAGATTTCTAAATGTAGTTGGCCAAGCAAAGTTAAAAAATCAGAGTCTGAAAGCAGGGATGAAAACCAGATTGGCAAAGGTTCCAAAGAGGTCAACATGCTCCTGAATGTTCACGTCCACTGTTATTCAAAAACCTATCCACAAAATAAAGAGACCGAAGACAGAGCAGTACCTGGATGGAAAGCAGAGACAATGTTTTGCAGAAATTGAGAAAATCTTCGACATTTGCAAAATCATTGGGATAAAGCAGCTTTCATGTCCTGGCAGGTCACAGCTTTAGTACTCAATAAATAGTTTTCTGGCTACGTTTGTGATAAGCAACACACCAGTGCCATCTTAGTTGTGTGGTCCATGTGGCACTTTGGTCTGGAGGAGAGTTCAGACTGCCCATTGATAGTTATACTGAGGCCTCTTCGACATTATCCAATATGTGGAGCATAATCACACGCTCCCAAGTTCCTCTCATTCATATGTGAAGTGAGCCCCCATGCATAGTCCTCTTGAATCAAACCAAAGACCGATCTAGTCCACTTTCTTGTTCTCACAAAGCTAGCCAGAAGCCTATGGGAAGCCTGCAAGCAGGTCACAAAATCAAAAGCACTTTCTCCACTTGAGTTCCTTCCCCTGCAACTGGTATTTGGAGCCATGCAGCCTCTGGTACTGGGAATGGTACACAGACATGATGGTTAGTAGCCATGAATCTATAAGTCTACATGTGAAAGGCTCTCTCCATGAAATCAGGGGCCTGCTTTCTCAGAGCAAGAGCTCTTTGTGTGTACAACTGTCCTCTTTCAGACGTTATCATGAATGCATGGGAGTTGGGAGCATGTGATTGGGCTCCCCCTGTATCATGTTTTGGAGAACATCTGAAGAGGTTCTACTACCCTTATATTGCTCATTCCACATCTCTCTTTCCTAAAAACTGGGCTTCTCCTCACCAACACATTAGCAAATCATTAATGGTCACCCAGGGATGTGGGTAGCGGTGTGGGTTAAACCACAGAGCCTAGGACTTGCTGATCAGAAGATTGGCAGTTTGAATCCCCGTGACGGGGTGAACTCCCGTTGCTCGGTCCCTGCTCCTGCCAACCTAGCAGTTCGAAAGCACATCAAAGTGCAAGTAGATAAATAGGTACCGCTCCGGTTGGAAGGTAAACGGCGTTTCCATGCGCTGCTCTGGTTCGCCAGAAGCAGCTTAGTCATGCTGGCCACATGACCCGGAAGCTGTACGCCTGCTCCCTTGGCTAATAAAGCGAGATGAGTGCCGCAACCCCAGAGTCGGCCTTGACTGGACCTAATGGTCAGGGGTCCCTTTACCTTTTTAATGGTCACCCAGTAATGTCTACATTGTAACTCTGAGAAACAAGCCTTTCATGCTTTATAGAGCTTAATGTGGTAACCCCCATTACCTATTTTTTGAAGACTTTTTCTTTTGTTTGCTGCTGTCAAGTAGACAGAGATAGCAAAGCTTTAGGGACATTACTGAGATTTCTCTTTGCTTCTTGCCTTGAAGAGTCTGGAGTACACTCTGTACCAGCAATCTTCCTGACATCCTTTACTGTTTTCCTTCCTGGAGCTGATCTGATATTTTAAAAGCTGGCCCCAATCAAAGTTTCCACTTCAAATTTAAAATAGATAGCTTTATAAATGCAAGGAAGCTGAGGCTGCCAAGAGTCACTTGCCGTCTTTTCTGAGCTGAATGTACTTGAGCATTGTTGCGTCTTAGTAACCTTGCAGCTGCTCGCTCTGCTGTTTTCTCCTCTTGGTTGGTTTGGATTCTAGGGGGTATTTCCACCCACAAGGAGAGGAGCAAAACATGCACAGCACATTCTGACCATTTTGCCATCACTCTGCCTTATGGCATGCACATGGGAAATTGTTCGTGTCTCCTTTCTTGTGGCAACACAAGTAGTACATATTCCTGCTCGTTCTGAGCATACCTCCAAACATTCAAGGGGAAGAGGGTAAAACCTGCCATTTCAAACACAAAGCTTATTTTAGGCCAGGGCACAGCCGCTGAACCTGTTCCCAAAGTTTAGCTCTGGTAATGAATGTCAAAGTTGATTTCCCTGCACAGTGAATCACCACAACCAGCAGTTTAAAGGATCTGAGGGTTACAAGCCAAATCACCCTCAAGTAGCTTCTAATGAAGCTTCTCCAGTATACAGGGAAAGATACACACAAATGCAGCCAACACATAAACCTAACACCTCCCCATCCAGCCTATCTAGTCCTATCCTCTTCTGCCATACAGATAGAGGCAAGAAGTTAATCATTCAAATTCCAGTACAAACTGACCTGATCACCATCTCCTGGACAAATTAAATACCCACAGAATTTCTCACTTTCCCCAATTCTTCCAACACAGTTCCTGCATCAAAACTGTACTGGAATAGTTATAAATGCATATCTTGAGAGAAAATAATTTAGAAATGCATATTGTGACAGAAAAGAGGTTCAGAAAAGTGTGTTTAAATAGACACATGTTTAAATGCAATGCAAGGGATTTCTGCATGGTGGGGTTGATGTTGCCAGCCTACATGTCGTATTTGCAGACATCTTTGTAATGCAGAGTTGGTCTGCCAATGGGCCTGGTGCCTGAAGCCAGCTCCCTGTAGACTATGCCCTTGGTGATCCTCCTATCTTCCATTCTGTGGACATGCCCAAGCCAGCATGGGTGTCGCTGAGACAGAAGTGTGAATTTGCTGGGAATGTGAGCTTGGGAGAGCCCATCTTTGTTTCAGTCTCTTGCGATGTCCAAATCTTCCTGATGCAGTGCATGTGGAAAATGCTAATGCTTCACTTCTGGCAGTTCTAAGTTGCATCTATAGTAGCGACCAGAGGAGGAATGACTGCTGGGAGGAGCACAGAGAGCAGAAACACCATAGTGCATCTGCAGCAGCACAACAGGACACCTTCATCTGCCCCAGCTGCAACGAAACATGTCTGTCTCATTTTGGTCTCTGGCAGGTGCTGTAACCTTCCAACAGTTTGACTTCACCCCAAAAGGTGCATCGCTCCATTGTCTCCCAAGACAGATAGGTGCCAACATGTTAAATGCAATGTTTGTTTGGTTTTTTAATGCAGATGATTGGAAATGGAATGGAATGGGCTCATGGATGACCACTGGCGGGAAATACAAGTGGGCAAGAGTCTTGCGGCACTCATATTCTCTTTGTGGGCTTCCCATAAGCTTCTGGCTGCCTACTCTGAGAACAGAATACTGGAACTAGATGTGCCTTTGGTTTGACCCAGTAGCGTTCTTCTTATGTAGCTTACTAGGTATAATGGATATGCCCTGTAGCATCCAACTCTGACCACAAGAAAGTTCCCCAGAAATGAAATATGAACATAAGCCTTGGTAGACCTTTTCTGGAAAGATCTCCTTTCTATTTTAAAAGCTATGGGCATTTTGTAGGTTCTCCCTACAACTTCCCATCTAAGCAGGAAAATTGCATTCACATCTGGTTAGTGCAGCTTTCATGTGGAATTGGAAGCATGCTTCTCAACATGTGGTCTGGATGAACATCCGGCTTTCTCTTTGATTTACGATTCTGTTTAGGAAACCTCTGAGCTTTATAATCACAAACCCAGAAATGAAAATATAAGAAAACAAGGATTGACATGAGGTAACATTCCTTGAGCTGTTGCACGAGACATTTAGGACCAAACAGGATGTTACATGCAAACATGTGTGACAAACCCTTAGTGACCCTAAGGAAAAGCAGTTTGGGGAGGTGGTGATGTGAAGTGGAGATACAGAACAATTCTTAACCCATTTTCCTGACTGTTCTCCACATCAAATCACACCCCGGGTCTGAAGCTTCTCTGGCATAGGAAGTTCCAATTATGTGTTTATAAGGGGGGAAACTCTCTTTGGAAATTATTGGGGGCTGAGAAGAGAGGAAACTGTGGGCAACAAAACCCATCCTCCACTCCACATTGTTAATTTCCCTGGAAGCGAAACAGCTGTTGAGGTGTTGCTGCCTCAAGTTCAGCCCTTTGATGATGATGGTGATGGAAGGTCTGATCTTCAATAAACTTGACAATCAAGAATTTGTTTTGTCTAATGCTCAGGTGCAAGCTAGAGGGTATATCTGTGTCCTTAATTGCAATGTTCTTTTAAATTTTAAACATATTGACAAACGTAAAATGGTACAAACACACACACACACACACACACACACGGAAGTATAATTGTTATTGAGGCAATGCAAAGAAAAAAAGTTGGAACAATCTCTTTGTGTACATTATAGGTCAAGGTGAAATCCAGAAGACAGGGGGGAAAGCTAAAAGCAGCATCTCAGGAGTCAAAGAGCATCCATTGATGAGACAATGGAGCAGAGCCCATCTGACAATCCTTCCTGTCTCTACCTCTGAATGTGCCCAGATCTATACTGGTGAAAAAGTATTAACTCTCCCTTTCACCATGCCAGGGTCAAGACGGTGGCAGAGCTTCAAGCTCCGGTGGGGGTGGGGTGGAAAGCGGGCATGGGCGTGGCTGGCATGCATCCCGGGGACGTGATGTGTGTTCTGGGGGGCGTGGCATGCCACCTGCAGGGGCGTGGCATGCGTCCTGGGGGTGTGGCGCCCAGCGCATGGGGGGGCAGCCGCGATGGCACCCAACCAGGATTGCGCTCCCCCGCACTCCTCTTCCTCCGCCAGTGATGGTAATCTGCACTTTAAAACCCCTTAAAGACAGAGATAATGGTGCTTACACACTGTCTAGTATGGCCCACAGTGTGGTTTAATGCCACAAAGTTGGCTAAACACAATCTGGATTTATCTTACAAAAATGGGTGTTTAAATCCCTTTGATGGTGTTGCAAGGCTTTGCTTTACAACACAACAGACAGTTGTAATTAATTAATTACAGTGGAATCCAGCAGCGTTTTCTGAAGGAAAAAATTCTACAGCGCAAAGATTGCATCTTCTAAGCACTCAAACGCTGATATCTTGCTGCTGTGGAAATGCAATTTCCTTTCAGTAAGTGAGTCAATTATAAAAGTGAATACAGTGTGTAATATAATGTTCTGCTATTTTAAATAATGTACTGTTTGTTTTATTTGACTTCTGTAGTCTTAAAGCCAATTTTTAAAGTCTGAGCTGCCTTGAGTACAGTTTATGTAGAATGAGGGGGGGATATACATAATTGGTAGTAATAGTTGTAGTAATCATAATAATATGGTTGTCATAATAATATGGTTGTCATGATCATGTGATGGATAATGCCTATGGCATCAACAGTAATTATTTTATTTATAAGAGTATTTCTAAACCACCAACTCATTAAAAAAAATATAATGGCAATCTACAATAAAAACCCTAAAGCATCTTATAAAATTCAGAAGAAATGACCAACAGTGAATCAAATGAGTTCTGTAAAAATGCTTGGTGAAATGTTTTCAGTAGGTGATGAAATATCAGAATTGTGCATGCCTGCCTGATTTCAATGTGAACAGTGTTCAAGAAGTATTGGTGCCACTAAAGGTCTTAGCACAGAAACCCAAAGTATCTGAAATCACTGTACTGTAGTTCATTGAAGAGAGTTACCTCCAGATTGTTGAAGTGATCCGGCTGTTGTGTAAGGGGCATGGAGGTCCTTCAGGTAATGTGATTCTAGGCTATTTAGAGATTTATACATTAACAGCAGTACCTTGAAGCTAGCAGAGCTATCTGCACCAGCATAATATACTGAGAGAGAATTGTCCCAGCCAAAAGCTGGGCCACAGCCTTTTTTCGCCAGCTGCAATTTCTAAAGCAGCCTCAAGGGCAGCTCCACATACAGCACATTGCAGCAGCCCAGTCTAAAGTTTACCAAGATCTGCGCCAACAAGGACACTTGTGCCTTCAGTGACAAGGATGGATAGAAGAGTAGTAACCTAATTCTCCTCTCATGGCCGTGCCATTTTCTGAGGATTTGTAATTTATTTATATTCTTCTTGCCTCAATCTGCAGTTTTGGATTCCCATGAGCTGAGGCTGATGGAAGTTGTAGTCCAAAATACCAGCAGGGCATGAGGTCAGCAAAAGATGATCTAGATAAGCCCCGTGAGAAAACGCTGGGACAATGATTTACTTTAATTTAATTTATTGCCCACCCTTCACCCGAAGGTCCCAGAGTGAGTTACAATTTAAAACACAACATCGAAAATAGTTTCCAAGAATTTGCAACCACAAAAATAAAGCAGCAATGGCAGCTGCTGGGTGAAGAACAACCCCATCGCTTTCCTTATTATACTCCTTTTGGGGATGTATATAGTTCCACCATAGCCTAGTCCATGGGTAGGCAAACTAAGGCCAACTGCCTTCTAAATCCAGCCTGCAGATAGTCCAGGAATCAGCGTGTTTTTACATGAGTAGAATGTGTCCTTTCATTTAAAATGCATCTCTGGGTTATTTGTGGGGCATAGGAATTCGTTCACCCCCCCCCCAAGTATAGTCCGGCCCCCCACAAGGTCTGAGGGACAGTGGACCAGCCCCCTGCTGAAAAAGTTTGCTGACCCCTGGCCTAATCTCTTTGTGCATGTCTTGCCTGAGTATGAAATGTATGTGCTAAATTTACAATGTCCAGTGAGTAGAATAAAGCGAGTCTGATTCAAATTAGTCTAGATTGGTTCTGGGTCTCTTTCTACCAGCCATGCAGGAAATCAGGTTTCTGTTTCTGCCACTTGCTCAGCCCAGCAACTGGAGCTGAGGTCAATCTAGGGCCGCTTGTGTGTGGGAGGAGTGGAAGAAGGGATCACTCTGGCACGGCTTGTTAATCTCCTATTTGGATGTTGAAAGGGCTGTTGATTCCAATGTCATGTTGTCCTCCACAGAGGAACGCAAGTGAAAAATGTTAGGTCGGAATGAAAATATTCCAACTGGATTTTTGCAAGGAAGATTCGTGATCAGCAGGACTCTGAAATCCCTGCTCGCGGATTCTTCCTCAGTGACATAATTCACGGGTGCCCATGAAGCCTGCCAAGCCCAGAAATCTGTCAGCAACACCCAGACTCTGCCATTGGCCCCTGTACTCACCATCATGGCTCATCTCTTCAAACAGCTGTTTCCTTTCTACTCTGGTATTTTTGGAAACTTGCTTCTTGTCCCTCTCCCTCCCCAGCACGATGTAAAAGTTGAAAACTTAGTAAATAAAACGTACATCCTACTGGGAAGTCAAATCCCATCGCAGACGGACAGATTTGCTTAACCCATAAAATCGTTCTTGAAAAACTATTATTTTGGCTGGTTCTAAAATGTAGCAAAGTTTGGCTTTTCTTGGCCTTGCCCAGCCTGCTTGCTTAGGGGGTATTCACTCTCCCCTCAGCACGCATATGCAGTTCCCATTACCATTAAGAGGGATTTAAATTTACACACAGACATCTAAAAGAGACTTGACCACTTATTTTTAATGTCCCAATGCCAACTAAAGCAAAGACCTCTTGCTTTCTCTCAAATCTCTGCACTACTAATTGAGAACAATGCTTATGCAAGACTTCCTTGGGGAGCTTGGGGCCTGTGGTTATACCTAGGCTGAAATTCAAATAAGAATCACAGCTGCTTAGAGAGGAGTTTTGGATGTCTTCAGTTGAGCTACAGGGAACTGCTTCTGGAAAATTCCAGCCCCCTTGAAGGGCTTGACATTTAACAGATAAACAGAGCTGAGTACTTCCTGCCCCCACCCCCAACTCATTGGTCTTTGAAGTCAAAATGATATCTCTTAAAATAATAAACAGTTGGACTCAAAAATAGACATAGTCATTCCCTGAAGACAGGATGCATTTCTTTTTTTGAGAAACGTAAGCGTTTCTCCGACTTCCCAGAAAAAAGATAAGAATATCTGTTTTCAGAGCACAAGCCAATGTAGCGAGTATTGCGTCCAATTCTGGGCACATCGTTTTAAGGAGGATATTAGCAAATTGGAAAGGGTTCAGAGGACGGTAACAAAGGCAGTGGTATGGAGAACATTTCCTTTGAGGAAATGTTGAAGGAAGTGGGTATGCTTAGCCTGGAGAAGACTGAGGTGGGGACACACACACACACACACACACACACACACACTTGTACTCTGCAAATACCTGAAGGGCAGTCATATAGAAGAAGGCAAATATTTATTCACTGCTGCCTCAGAGGGCAGGACTAGATTGAATGGGTTTAAGTTACAGGAGGGTAGATTTTAGTGGAATGTTAAGAGACCTTTCTCGATTATGAGAGCAGTTTAACAATGCAACAATGGAAGTGACCTGCCCTACAATCGTCCCCTCCAGTTTGGCTTTCAGCTGCCAGCCTGAGCATCACTGGGAGCTGTCCAGGGTTCCGCCATGACCTTAATATCTGCCTACCCCTGAACTCTTGTCTGCTTAGTCTTTGGCCACCATGTGCCGTGAACACCGTTTGAAGTAGAACACAACATTGTGCCAGTGTAAAGGGAGGGAGGTTGACCAAGTATAAAGGGGTGGGGAAGGGGGTGGTGTGTGTGTGTGTGTGTGTGTGTGTGTGTGTGTGTGTGAACAACATGAGCAGTGGTGGCCGGCCCTAGTTGACCTAAAATAATATCAATATCTATATCTACAGACAGTAGTCAACTAAATCATTCTATCAGTGCAAAGATTACCCAAAGGAATTTTCCTCCTCCCTCTTGCCCCATGCCTACCCCAGAACAGATTTTGTGCATATACAATGGGAAGAGGGTAAATTCCACAAGCATAAGTGCAATACATAACTTCAAAATCTGGTCAGAATCCTGCTGAGGCAAGTACCATCCTTTGTTTATCTTAATTTATTAGCCTCTATGATTCCTATATTGGAAAAGAGGGTTGGAAATATATTTAAATAAATAAAGCAAGCTGGTTTACTGCATAAAAATTAACCATATGAAATTAGATGAATTACTGCTTCTGTTTCCGATGAAAAATACACATCTCTCTCCACCCCTAATACTGGATTTGCTATATTTAAATCCAAAGAAAATATTTGTGTATCTATATCCCATGGTACATGCACCAACCCCAATTTTTTTATGGTAAATGTGCAGGTGAACTAAGGAAGAGGAGAATGCAAGGAATTGACAAAGAAGGAGTTTTCTTTGCCACATTGTGAGTTGTCTACTCCTTGTAGAAAAGAGGTCTGAAGGAGGAGAGAGTTTTAAAAAAGGGGGGAAAGAACCCAAAGTGTCTGACTTGTTGCTGGTTGGCTATATAGTGCTCTATTTGTATTGGCAGGGAGCTCTGAGTGGCTGAAAGGTGGTCATTAACACCCTGACACAAAGTGCTGACAGGGTGATTATAAGATTAACACCCCGTGTTATATTAACAGTGTCAAAACCTCCCTCTTACCTTTCAGTAAAAAATAACAGTATGAAAGGAAACATTAAAAAGAACAGCTTTTATTTTAAAAAATGAGCATTAAAAAAAAGTAGGGACATGTGGTAAAGAACAGGCCTCTCTGTGTGGCACACAGAACCACCTGACAGGCCTTCTCCCACTTTCTGGGAGTACCAAAGTGCTTACAGTGGTACCTCGGTTAAGAACAGCCTTGTTTACGAACTATTCAGTTTATGAACTCCGCAAAACCGGAAGTAGTGTCCCGGTTTGCAAACTTTACCTTGGTCTAAGAACAGGATCTGAACGGTGGAAGGGCACCGGCGGCAGGAGGCCTCATTAGGGAAAGCACACCTCAGGTTAAGAACAGTTTCAGTTTAAGAACAGACTTCCGGAACTGATTAAGTTCATAAACCGAGGTACCACTGTATAGCACTCTGATTGCCACATGGCTGAGGAGAGAGGGAGCCATCAGTGAAGTAGAGGAAAAGAAATGGCCAGGAATGGTCAGACACAGTTAGGCCAGGACCTTGTCTGTGGCATTTTACTTCTGGGTGTGTGGGCTCCTTTTTTTACTTGATAATATGAGTGTGTTTGTGTGTGTACATGTTTCCCACTATTTCATCTTAAACTTTTATATTCATCTCCGACCTGCATTCTGAAGTGGAATATAACCATGGACCCTCCAGGCAAGGAGAAGAAGATTACTTCCAAGTGACCAGTTTATTGAGCATTCCTCCCGATTGGTTTGCACACAAACTTTGCAGGGAGGTTATATGAAGTTGGCTGTTTATTGAGCATCTATTGTTTATTCGTGGAGAGGTTTTACAATGCTGCATCAAGCAATTGTTATCCCACATTTTCCACTGCATTTCCCCATTACTTTTCTTACTGCAAAAGTCTGATTTTGGAGGGGGGAGAGCAGGTTTGTCGTGCAACCTGAATTTGGCAGTAGTCAGCTGAATCCTACCTGAAAATAGTGAGTCTGATAGTACCCACAAGAATTTATATTATATTATAGTGGTACCTCGGGTTAAGTACTTAATTCGTTCCGGAGGTCTGTTCTTAACCTGAAACTGTTCTTAACCTGAAGCACCACTTTAGCTAATGGGGCCTCCTGCTGCCACTGTGCCGCCGCTGCACGATTTCTGTTCTCATCCTGAAGCAAAGTTCTTAACCCGAGGTAATATTTCTGGATTAGCAGAGTTTGTAACCTGAAGCATATGTAACCCGAAGCATATGTAACCCGAGGTACCACTGTATATGTGAGACAGGACTTACCCTATTGTCTCTCACCACAACTATTTACCTCAGTTTGTCATATGTTCTTTTTGCAGTAGTTAGTTCAGGTATAGAGATCTGCCCTAAATCTTCCACTGTGAAGACAGATGGAAATAATTCATTCCCTGCAATCTCCTTATCCTCCAATGCATCCCTTTGACTTACTTGTCATCCAAGATTCCAACTGCCCCTGTTGCCAGTATCCTACCACTAATTTACCATATTTGCAGATATATTTGTGTGTGCGCGCTGGTCTTTAAGTTTTTTGCAATGTGCTCCTCAAATTCTTTTTCACCATCCCACATTGTCTGCTTTTATTTATTTTGGCCAAGTTGGTGTTCCTTTTTGTTCTCCTCATTAGACAAGGCCTTCAAAAATTTTATGGAACTCTTCATGCCTCTAATCTCTTCTTTGACTCTGCTTGTTAACCAAACCAGCATCATCTTGGCCCTTAGGATACATTTCCTGATCTCCAGCTGAACTTCTATTCTAAAATTGTGTTTCTAAACAACTCTGAAGCATTTTGGAGTGATTTGACCCTCTTCACTCATCAACTTCCTTTTTGCCATTTTTGGGAAAGTTTCCTCTCCCCAACCTTCTTGTTTTTGCTTCCCCACACGCCCGCTTCTATAGTATCAAAGGAATAACAGACACCTTTTTCAACCATGGGTTTAATGTTTGGATTCTGCCTTTGGGCAGAGGATTTGGACTAGCAACTTTTGGGTCCTTTCCATATCTATGATTCTGTTATTTCCTCTTGTTTTTCAAAACAGCTTATTAAATGTTTCTTTAGAAAGTCTGGAAAACACGCCACAGCTTGAGGGCTAATTTGCACATCCCTTTCCTCAAGCAACTCTTTGCAAATGATGGCACAGGGTGCTATGATTGCTCTTAAGTCTACCAGCAGCAATTGCTCAAAAATATCCAGTTCCTGTAAAAACAGCTATAGGTTAAAAACCTTCAGAGCAATGAAAAGAGTCATTTTAGGCCTGTGGTTTTTGGCATTGAACTGCTGTGAATGTATAAGCCGTATAAATGTTAGCTTTCTAAATAAACATAACCTCTGGTTTCATGGAAGCAGAAAATAAAGTTGAAACTTGTTCTTTTTGCAAAACAATGTCTCTCAAAAGGAGAATATATCTCAACAAGTTATAAAAAAAATATTCTGCCCAATCTGTATCTTCAGCTAATGATTTAGTCTTTCAGTTGTGAAAGAGTGGGTAGAGGTTTGGGCTTGTTTGTGCTTGAAACAGGTTTTTTAGATGTCCCTGACACCAAATCATGGGTAGTAAACTGGTGATGGAGAGGGTTAGGGAGGATCAACCAAAAGCAGTCAACCCTAACCCTTATAATGCTCAATGGATGGTTTTGATTTCAAGGTAGCTGATCATGAAGGAATCTTGCCACCCCACAGGGCAACAGGCCATTCTAAAGTGTTACAACGCATTGCTTTAATTTTACTGGAAGTGGGACTGCGAGTGGCCGCTGAGACCATATTACACTGGTCCTGAAAGATCTACATTGGCTTCCAGTATGTTTCCAAGCACAATTCAAAGTGTTGGTGCTGACCTTTAAAGCCCTAAATGGCCTTGGCTTCCATCGTTCAGCCAGGACACAGTGACGGAATATCATGCTCTGGCACCAGGGGTGGAGAACAGGTGGGGGCAGGGCTGGTGCATGGTCTGGGGGCGTGGCGCCCCGCGCGGGCGGGGGGCAGCCACGATGGCACCCCACTGGGATCGCGCTGCCGGGAGCAGTATGCTCCCCTCACACCCCTCTTCCTCTGCCAGTGCCTGGACACCAAAGTGAGGTTACAGGGAACCAAGCAGAGGGCCTTCTTGGTAGTGGCACCCGCCCTGTGGAACGCCCTCCCAGCAGATGTCAAAGAAATAAACAACTATCTGACATTTAGAAGACATCTGAAGGCAGCCCTGTTTAGGGAAGTTTTTAATTTTGAAGTTTTATTATGTTTTTAGTCCTCTGTTGGGAGCCACCCAGAGTGGCTGGGGAAACTCGCACAGATGGGTGGGGTATAAATAATAAAATTATATTATTATACCTAAATGTCCAGGTAGAAAAACTGTTTCACATGTAACAATTCTCTGTCTCAGGCTTTGCTATTTTATGTATTTATTTATAAATAATTGTGATACTGCATTTCATTTAAAATATTTACAAGGTAGGTCACTAAGAAAACAAATGTGGTGGTGATGGTTAATTTTTTAATAATAATAAATAAAATAATAAAATTTTATTTATATCCTGCCCTCCCCAGCCGAAGCCAGGCTCAGAGTTGTACCGCACTTTTCACTTCCGTAAAGAGGTTGCTTAAAATGGCTCTCACTTTTAAAATACAAATGAATAATAAACAAACAAAAAAAAGCAGTACCACAATCAATATATTAATCAGCAATTGAAGCTTGTTTATAATTACCATCAGAACACAAATAAAGGGGAAGATAATCTAACCTCTTAGGGCAGGGAGTGTCATATATGGGAAGCCACCGCAGAAAAAGCTTTCTTACATGTTTCTATCACCATCCAAAATACGCTCATAAAGCCCACCATTTGTGAAGATCAAAATAATGCTTATTTTATCATGGCAGTTTACCACCCCCACCCCCGCCCAAGTAAACAATTGCAAAATTGTCATTATTCAAGGGATTCCATTGCCATTTGGGGGCAGAGGTATGAAATCTGAATCAGGGTCACTTGCACTTCATTAGGTAAAGGTAAAGGTACCCCTGCCCGTACGGGCCAGTCTTGACAGACTCTGGGGTTGTGCGCCCATCTCACTTAAGAGGCCAGGGGCCAGCGCTGTCCGGAGACACTTCCGGGTCACGTGGCCAGCGTGACATCGCTGCTCTGGCGAGCCAGAGCCGCACACGGAAACGCCGTTTACCTTCCCGCTGGTAAGCGGTCCCTATTTATCTACTTGCACCCGGAGGTGCTTTCGAACTGCTAGGTTGGCAGGCGCTGGGACCGAGCAGCGGGAGCGCACCCCGCCGCAGGGATTCGAACCGCCGACCTTTCGATCGGCAAGCCCTAGGCGCTGAGGCTTTAACCCACAGCGCCACCTGCGTCCCTGCACTTCATTAGATACATGTATAAACCAAGAGCATTCTTTGATAAACAGATACTACTGAGATCCATGGGAATGTGGAAAAGTCCTCCAATGTGCATCCATATCAGACCTGCATTTTATCATATCCAGTGCTATTTTTCTAGAAAAAGAGGTGCCGGAACTCACCACGAATGCCTGTGTTGTTCTCTTACAATGCCAATGGTGCCTACCTGAGAGGTACCGGAACTGAGTTCTGGAAAAATCCCTGATTATCTCTCATGTTCTTAAGTCTTCTATGCTATACTTTTAGCATGTATGATGCAGCCACATGTAAAGAACAGAAAACTTTGTGAATTGTCCTAAAATGAAGAAAAGGAATAAACCTCTAGGGTAGTTCCCCACATTCCATTTCCATCAAGATCTAGCACTTCTGCCATCATGTATCATAGCAGAAGCATGACAGTTAGCAAGCAAAGATACTATATTTTGACTTAGGCATCCTCTACTTGGCTATGTCCAGCACAGCATACACATGAATGTGGATATGTCTTTGATGATGGGCACTAACAGACTGAAAGGCTTCAAGGTATGTTGATCCCAGTTATTTATTAAATGGCAACACTCTTCATTCTCCAATTGCTTTTACTTTACTTTTGTCAGATGAGTGTACTTCTGACCAACCTTAGTGCTACCAGAAAACACCCTCTCCAGTGCAACTGCCAACAGAGAAGAGGGGGTGGGAAATCTTACTCTTTCATTTTTCTTCCTTTGCAAGGCCAAACATGCTGTCTTTGGAAAGGTTTCAATCCTGCTTTAATTCGTTTTTTTTAAAAAAAGTGAAACAAAAATCACCATTTACATCGTTGACAGCTGGCAGGTTTTATGTGTTCTTACTATTCCTGCCAAGTATTTTTTTTTTTAAAAAAATTAGGTTTTCATTCAGCTCTGTCACGGATCCTTGGAGCACTGGAAGTGTCAGAGTCTGATCACACTGCAATGACATACAGTACCTTCAGGCATGAAGGTATTATGCTAATAGATTGGTGTAAAGGAAGTCTCCTTTTTACTTCAAAAACGGTATTTTAAAAATAGTACAAATAAAACAAGAGAAATATACCAGGAGGATGAGGGGTTCCATTTCTACCCTTCACCCATCAAGTGCCAGAATATTTTGGTTAATCATGTAATTATGTCCTAGCATGCTTAAGAAAAGACATAAAAAGGTTAAATGATCTAGTGCTTCCCTTAGGTGTCTGTAGTCTCTTAAATAATTGTCAAGTAGTATTAAGAGGAAGGATTTGCTTGTGGTTAAGGCGGCATTCTTGCATCTAGGAAATCAAGCTTCAGTCACTGTTTCTGCCCTAGACTTACACTTAAGACTCTGGGCAAATATTTGATCTCTCTTTATTTTAAAGAGTTTGCCTCTTTAAAAATGAATATAACATGAATCTGTTTATTACATGCATTCAGGGAAATTGTTGAAAAGATAGGTGTTCAGTACAGGAAATGGGGCAAGACCCAAGCACCTGCAGTTTGCCAATGTACTTGCAATTGCACGCATGGCACCTGGCATTTCATGATGGCATTGCTGAGTACACAGTCACAATTCTCTAGAGTGTATTTAGAGTGTAACTAGAGTTCTAACTCTAACAAATCTAACAAATTCTAACTAGAGTGTAGTTAGAAGCTGCCCTCTAACTTTCTGGGGACCTGCACTTTGTCATGGCTTGTCATGGACTGGTTGGATGCAGAGGAATGGTGGAGGGAACCACCAAGGAAAGAAGGCTCAGAGCCAGGGGATTGGTGGTGGGATGATGATGAGTGGTCAGAGGGAGAAGAGAATGAAGACTGGGCAGAGGAGGTGTTGGAAGCTGAGGAGATAACAGGGCTTCCTGAGCTGGGAGAGCCTGTGGCAGAGAGAAGTCCACAATCAGAAGCTGAAGCTGAAGCTGAAGCTGAAGCAGCAGAGTGGGAGGAGGGAGCCAAGAGGCAGCGATGAGTCAGGCTGGTGAAGAGTCACAGGTGTCTCCACCTCCTGCTGCAACAAACTCCCCTCCTTGCCTTGTTTCCCAGAACCAGAAGAGGTATGAAAAGAGTAGAGGAGAGGTTGGCTGCATGTAGAATCAGTCTCCAATTTCTTGGAAAAAGACCTGGAGAGGAGACCTAGACTGTTTACTGCCAGCTCACTCTTTGACAAGTCTTCAACATGGAGCTGAGCAGAGGGTTCAGGTGACTTGCTGTTGTGTGCCTCTGTATCCAAGCCACACCAACGTGGAAAGCTAGAGCATACAGTTGTGTAGAGAGCAGATACTTATAGTCAGATCCAGCCCAAGAGATTTTGGTTCCTGAGGCAAAGGAGAAGATCGTGCCTTCTCCTGCCATTCCATGAGTGGTTTGGCAGCTGAGTCTTACTTCAACACTGGCAATGGGATAGCATCCTCAAGTGCACCCAAGGGCAGCAGGCTAGTTTAGGGAGCATATGATGGGCTGTGGCACACACACCACTGGTTTCCAACAGACAGAAATGGCTGGAGGAATAGCTGGAGGGGCTTCTCCTGCTGCTCTCCATCATGTGCTGCCCCCGTCATTTGCTCCCAAGGCAGTTGCCTCACTCTGGTTATTGGTAGGGCTAGCCCTACTTACAGTCAAACAAAAGAAGAAATCCTAGCTTGCAACAACATGGAACTTCATTCAAATGAGATCTAAGCCAAGGGGCAGAACATTAAAATCCTAGTGTTAAATCCACAATAAAGCATGATCAACAAAAGCAACAGTAAATGGATCAGCACAGAAAAGCCAGAGGTGAACTATTTCCCAAAGGCCACCTTAAAAGGGCAACTTTTTCATTTAGTTCTGAAAACTAAAAAGGACGCATACTCATAGCTGTCAACTTTTCCCTTTTCTTGCAAGGAATCCTATTCAGAATAAGGGAATTTCCCTTAAAAAAAGGGAAACGTTGACAGCTATGTGCATACTGACCTCTCTCCTTAGAGAACCTCAGAACAACTGTGAAAGAGACCTCACATCTACAGATAATCTACCAGTGTCATACTTCCCCCAAAATCATCCTCACAACAACCCTCTGAGGCAGATTAGGCTGAGGCACTAGGTAACCTCACTAAGGTTACCTAGTGAGCCACATGGTTGAGTGTGGGTTTTTGAACCCTGGTCTCCCAGGTCCTACTCCAGCACTCTAACCACTGCAGGCTTCCAACAGGGTACTCTGTCCTGATCTCAGGAAACAGGGTTAACTCGTTTCAGGAGATCTGCTCTTAGACTCCACTTAAACTTCCCCTTGCATTTCTCCAACTTTTGTGATGCAGTTTCCCAACCAATACACGTGCTCCAAAATGCCTATATTAGTGAAAGTAACACTTGACTACATTACATTAGGGAAAAGTTCCTGCAAAAATGAAAAGAAAAGCATCTTGGGCAAGGGCTGCATATAAACTGCATGCATTAGGACAGGGGTTGGCAAGGCTTACCAGGCATGGGCCAGATCACTCCCACGAAGATCCTCCATGGGCTGGACCAGTGCAGTGTGACACCGGAAATAGTGTCTGCGCATGTCTGCTGCACTGGAAATCGCTTCTGCATATGCCCAGGTACTGAAAATCGCACCTGCGCAGAAGCCATTTCTGGCATCTGGGCATGTGCAGAAGCAATTTCCGGAGCCGTGGAAGAGAGTCCCTGCGCCACGCTGCGCCGGTTTAGCACAGAGAGCAGGGACTTGCCTAGCAGGCGGCTCAGTTCGGGGGTGGCTCATGGGCTGGTTAAACAGCCTCCGTGGGCTGTTTCCGGCCCATGGGTCGCAGGTTGGGGACCCCTGCGTTAGGAGAATGAGACCTCAAAGGCATGCAAATTGTCATGCAGACCTTTAAGATAAAATTATGCAAACTGATGGGGAAACGGGGCAAAGTAAATCACGAGAAAGTGAAACTTGCAGATTTGTCCACCCCTAGGCAAGAGAAGGTCTGCTGGAGGGAAGGACTTTCCCAGACAGCATATCTGCTGCAGCTGTTTGTCTGCTTCACATGGCAGTCTAGAGCAATTACTATCCAGATTACCAACCAGTTGTTAACTGTCTGGCTATTTGAGGTGTGAGCAGCGCACCTCCAAATAGCCATGGCAGAACATCCCAGGAATAAATGAAAGAGAAAGACAAAGAAGGGTAGCTTATGCCTCATTTTCCCCTGGTGTAGGTGTGTGCGCACTTGCAGCCCCTAGTGTGATACAAGCACACTTCATGGCTCTCTGCACAGTTTTCCCTTCCTCTTTCCATTATAGGCACTGCCTCATATGGCCCTCGAGGTCTGTGCGAACTGCTAGTCAAGCCACAATTCCTTAAAAGGACCTGAGCAATTGACTGTATTAATGAAACAATTAAATTGTGCTCCTTCTATCGTGTCACAATCTAATCCAGGCTCTGCTCTGCTTCGCAAAGGATGATACAGAAAATTCTGGGAACTGCATGAAGTCTAATCGCTTTGGGCACTTCTCTCCCCCCCCCGCCCCCATGAACGCAATAGTAAAAAAGAAAAAGGAAAGAAAGAATTGGGCCCCATACCCCAGCCCAATGAATCAAAAGAAATTAAATCAGCAGACAAATGCTTAAACCCCCTAAGGGCTTTCAACCTCTTTCAGTTTTTGCAGTTGTTTATACTAGAATGCTCCCCCCCCCTTTATAAAAAGAAAAAGAAAACCCTGTGATACAACTCCAATCCATAAGAACAGTATTTCTATAATTTCCAGAGGCAATTGGGAAAGTTACAGCAGATTTTAGAGCTGAAGGCTCAGTTCATTCAGGAACAATGCCAGATCATTATTCTTGGCTTTCTAAAGTTTGAAAATAGCTTAGGGGCATGAGATGTTATGCACTGCTTGCAATATATTGCAAAGAAATACCTATCTTGTCAATCAAATGATGTTTGTGTAGCTCAACTGAGTTTTGTTTTTGTTAGCTGCTCTTTAAAAAAAGCAGAGTTTGAAGATCGGCTGCCCCTTATCATCAGCAATGAGACTAACTCCGGGTTGCAACACACAGACCACAAGGATGACACATCTTGGCACTGATGCACAGAGGCCCATAGGCACAGTCTTCTCTTACCAAATGCAGTCATCATGGCATGTGTGTCTCCTGGAGCTATTTAACTTATTAAGCCAACAACTACTTAAAATGGCAGGTTGCTCTTGGAAAAAATCAACTTGCTGATTTCTGTCTGTACAAGATCCCATTTGATGCACATAAATTCTGAGAAAATCTATGCCTAGAGCAACAATCCATCTCTGGGAGACTAGAAGAAGTGTTCTGAAGCATTCCTTGGAAATCATCTTTATTCACAATCGGCAAATGCAACAGGTACAAATCATTTGGGATCTGCTAAGGTGTGAGGGCAAGGATGTTGACTGATGGTGACCAATCCTTGACAGCAGTTGGCAACAGCACTGCTATTTCTGCATTAGTAGTGTCTCGACTTTCACTTATTGAAATATGGCAATCCTAGGCAACATAGGATGAAAATCCTCACTGTATGACCCCAGTGCACTCTTAGATGACTGCCCAATTCAGATGTTTGCAGTCATGATAGAGTCCAGGATACAGGAACCTCTTATCCTGATGAACAACTTCCCTGGGAGTCAGGCTGGCCAGAAGAAAAAGGCCTTGTGTAGCTGCTTATAATAAGTGACTAGCTTCTCATGAGCCAAGCCCCAGTAGAGAAGGCCAACTATAAAGTTCACAAGGTACCAGCTACTTAGCTAGAAAGATCCACTGTGCATAGCCCGCTTCCATGCACTGATAATGACAACTTTCCTGTACCAGATTCCTTCACTTCACAAGGCAAGCACCTAATCCTTTAAAGCTTCTGACTATAGTGATAAGTGGTAAGTAATTCCATTATACTGACACGGTGAAAGCATAGGATTTGAATGTGCTTATACCTCTCCATCAGGTCAAGCCACTAAGATTAGTAAATGGGAAAGATCATTGATGCCATGACTTGTCATTCAAAGGAATTGCTGGTGAACTTTAGAAGTGTCATCTGCAGGTCATATTTGAAATTTATTATTTTTTTTAAAAAAATATTACTTAGATGAACAACTTGAACCAATAAGAAGGGACCAAGACAGTGGCTTTTCTTGCACATTCTCTGTCCATAAAATCTTACTCTAGTATAAATGTTTTCTTTGTTGGTTGGGTTCATTCTACATGGGGCCCCCCCAGTCTGGTGTTTTATTGTTTGTGTATTCTTGACACAATAAAAAGTTCATTAGTTGTGGATTATTTTGCTTTAGTTATGTGACACTAAATGCTGATGTCCAGAAGGGCTCTACCATGAGAAAAGTGGGACAAAAATAAACTAGAATTATATTTGTGTTATAAAGGTTTTGGGGATTTCAGCAGGAGATTACAGGATATGCCCTCCATGGAAATGAAGCTGTGAGACCTCATGTCTGCCCAATAGCACCACGAACACAAACAATCATGAATACACAATAAAAAAGGATGACTATGAATGTCTGATCTTTCTGGCAACAACCAGTGGAAAGAACCACCACCTTCTTCACTGTACATAGTGCATATTTGGGAGAAGAAAGAATAGGCAGAAAGAGAATGCAAAAACGGATCTGGAAGCTAGGAACTGTACTCAGAGTAACACAAATTAACTCTTCACCACAAACTAAGAAGGAAACACATCTTTCAGTTACTTCTCATACTTATGGCCATGGATTTCACACCTACAATGCAACGGGGGCTGGGACTATGGAGGTGTTGGGAGGCAATATTTCTGAAATGTAGGTAGCAGGTTTTGCCTTCGTCTTTATTTTTCACCCCACCAAATCCAAACAAATTCAAGCAACATAGGAACCAACTGAGGCATAGTTTACTGCACTAGCATGGCATCTCTATAGGGAGGAGGCATGTGGGTGGAGGTATTGGTATACCAGTGAAGTGACCAAGTCTTAATGCATTTGAGAATGCAGTAAATTACATTTTAAGAACATTGGTACGGTAGCAGTATTGTTTATGCAAGCCTTTAGTATGTCCTAGTTATGCCTTAACATCTTGTGCTGATTAAAAGCAGGAATCCACATGAAAACTTGAAATAATCAGTGAAAAGGAAATGGGAATAATAGGAGCTGTTTCCTTTCTTTGCATTTTATGTTCCTGCTCTGATATGAGTATCTAGCAGTCCCTTGTAGCTTTGCAAGAG
This sequence comes from Podarcis cretensis, assembly GCF_951804945.1. Taxonomy (NCBI): domain Eukaryota; kingdom Metazoa; phylum Chordata; class Lepidosauria; order Squamata; family Lacertidae; genus Podarcis; species Podarcis cretensis. The sequence goes on from NC_137178.1 coordinate 30,926,828, forward strand.
CCATCTCAACTGTATGTTTTTTTTAAATCTAGGTTTAGCCTTAATGTTGCAAGGATATCTCTCATGCCCCCATCACTTTGATGACTGAGCAAATTTTGGCACAGAATCTCCTGGCATGACAAAGCCTTCCTAGCTCTGTTAGGATTCTTGTATGCACAGTATGCAATTCTCAAACGGAATGGCTCTTATTTTTGTTACATTTTATGTAGGCCAGATCACTGAAGTGTTTCAGTTGCCAAGATCTGTGTCCTGAGAAATAATTGCGTGGGCTGTTGCAAATTTCCTCCTCCTTTTTTTAATAAAAAAAATTGTACTGATGTTTCAGATATAAAGAGCAAAAACAGAAAAAAAGGAAGAAGGCAGCTCCCTCCACAACTTTTTGTCAGGGATCACATTTCTCATCCCAGAGGTATATTTTCCTCTTCCATTTACTGAGCTCCAATTTTTGAAATTTTATTAAACTATCAATTTTGGGTACAACAAGGCAATTCTCCTGAGGAGTGTATGAGATAATTTGAACATGGAGGAAAGTGCCTAAACAAACATATTCTAGAAACAGAGGCAGACTCTTCTTCATCCACTTTCAGTCTACCACCACCACCAGCAAGCTTTGCCTATTTTCCTGCTGCTCTGGAGGCCCTGCTCCCTTCATTTGATTGCTTAACTACAGCAAATTTTCTTTATCTGCCTTAGAAGGTTGCCTCCATGCTTTGCTTTCTAACTTTCTTTACAAATATACTTACTTAAAAATAAAGCTAAGAGTCCAGGCCCTCTGCTGGCTTGGGGCCCACTACATGTGTACCCCACTGTACCCCACAGTCAATGTCTTTGACTACAACTCCCATCATCCCTGACTATAAGCAATGTTCGTTGGGACTAATGGGAATGGGAATTCATTAACATCTGGAGTTCCACAGCTTCCTCATCCCCTGAATATAGAGAACAAAACTTATGAGAATGAGATGGATATTCAAGAGCTGAGCTAAAATGGCCTTCCTTGTTCTGCTACTCATTTTGGGTGGTGGAGGAACAGGAGAGGTGGCCATTTTGGAAGCTACCAAATATTGGAGGAGGAAACTACTGCCATTAATATTTTGGGGGAGGGCATTTACCCTTTCTCTCTCACACACACAGCTTGAAAATAAATCAGGGAGAATTCATTGGTGTGATCAGCAGCTAGACACCCTTATTTTTTCCTTTAAAGACACTGGATGGCACTGTCCCAATGTCGCCTGGAAGCAAAATAACGCAGTTTGCAGCTGGCTGTCCCAAACAGCTCCCTCTCTCTCTTGATGTTTACAGACAGAAACAGTATTTCTGAACTATGGGGAAAGAATGAAGGTACTAAAAGCTAAATACTTCCTGTGAAACAGTTCAGCTGCTATTTTAAGAGACAAAATGCACTAGTCAACCCACTCATGGTAGTGAAAAATTTGATAATTCTCACTGAGATATCTGGAATTTATATGGTTAAAAGGATGTAATTTTGCTTTCATGAAATCCAGTGGTATTTATTACAACACATTTCCTTTTCCTGTGTTCATTCTGACCTAAAGGTTATTAGAAGTGGGGTCTACAGATTACATATTAAACATTATAAGTATGAAGCACATACCTTGTTAATTTCATTCAAGAATATGTTTCTGTCTCAACACGATTGATCATGGTTTTCTAACATCCTCTGAAGGTCTGCAAAGCATCAGCAAGCCCATGTTAGTTGACATTTAAATCCTTGGGAGCTATTCAAACAAAATAAAGGTTCTTCTATTAATAACTGTTTTATGTAGCTGAAATGGCTCACTGTAGAGGTTGTGATGACATCCATATCCCTACTCCCAACCTTTTTATTTTCCCTGATGCTTTCTCAATCAAGAACTGGTCTTGCTCTTATGAGCCCTTAGTATTTCTTAGCATCCTGTTAGTGTAGTTCTGTATTTCATAATAATGTAGATATTACCTAGCACTGAAGGAAGGCGAGTGATATGCATCTCATATACAGAATATAAGAAAGTGGATCCTATTTTTTCAATGTAGTGACAATTTCACTCTTGAGTCAGACACCACACTTATTGAAGATGTTTGGTTCCCCCCACCCCAGTCTTTTACGTCTGGTTGCATTTAGCAGTTGACCATCACAGTAACACTTGCTGGGTATTTTTAAAGTAATCATACATATATTTCTGATTGACACAGAAGAACAGCAGGTTGCCCTGTCCAGGTTATTGGACCATAGTGAATCAGGCTTTGGGGGTTGTATGTGTGTGTGTATACGTGTGTGTGTGTGTGTGTGTGTGTGTGTGTGTGTGTGTAGGGCAGGTGAGCAGTTCCTAACTTCACGGTCCATTTAAATCAGTAAACATAGTGCAACAGTTCAATGAAAGAATAAAAAATACCAGAAAGCAAAAACAAAATACCTAAATTAGGAACCTGTAACCCTCCAGATATTATTGGTCCTCAACTCTAGTAAACTCTGACTATTGATCACACTGGCAGGGACTGAAGGGAATTAAAACTCAACACCAGCTTGTCAATAGCCTTCTTAAATTGTTGTGCTCAGAACTGGACACAGTATTCTAGGTGTGGTCTGACCAACACGGAATAGAATGGTGCCTATCACCTCCCTTGATCTGGACACTATACAGTGATGCAGCCTAGAATAGCATTAGTATTTTTGCAGATACATCATGCTGTTGAGCTTGTGACCTACTAAGAACCCTTTTCACATGTACTACTGGCAAGCCAGGTGTCCCTCATCTTATATTTGTGCAGCTGGTTTCTGTTTAGGTCAGAGATGGGGACTCTGTGGCCCTCCAGTTGTTGTGTTGTCATCAGTCATGGATGCTTTAGTTGAAATTCTTGTGTTGCGGGGGGTTGGACTAGATGGCCTCAGGATCCCTTCAAAACTCTACAATTCAATGTTTCTATAATCCTTTGGCAGGAGGAGCTGCCATACTGAAAATTCATTTGGAAGCTATTCCAAGGCTGGTGATTAAAATAAAGAATATCCATTATGCCCTACATTACACTTTTTGTAAAAAATGGGCTAAAATAAGAGAGAGAGATTGCAACCTTACCATGAAGATAGCAGTCCTCAATGGATTGTCTTACTTCCTTTAACAAAGCCAGGTGGAAAGCTGAAGCCATCCCTGCCCTACACTCCTCTGTCTAGGCCAGAGAGATTTATATAACCCTCGTTCTGTCATGATTAGTCTCAGCTGGGTCAGCTTCTGCAGGCTTAAATTAACCCCATATGAACCAAAAAGAGGAACATACCTTTTGACAATCCATTCTTTAGCAATAAAAAGGATTTCCTCCAAGTGCTAATTATTGCTATGGCTGATTTTTTTTTTTGAGGGCCTAGACACACACACACACATTTCAGTGGGGCACTTTTGAATATAATTATTACAATATAATTATGGAATACAAAAGCTTATGCCATAATACATTTGCTGGTCTTTAAAATGCCACAAGACTCTTGTTTTTGCTGTAATTATTGCAATTTAGTATGTGAAAAGATATTTTTAAACAAAATTTACATTCAGAACAGTACTAGACAGTCATTGTTGTTGTTGCTTAGTTGTTTAGTCATGTCCGACTCTTCGTGACCCCATGGACCAGAGCACACCAGGCACTTCTGTCTTCCACTGCCTCCCGCAGTTTGGTCAAACTCATGCTGGTAGCTTCGCGAACACTATCCAACCATCTTGTCCTCTGTCGTCCCCTTCTCCTTGTGCCCTCCATCTTTCCCAACATCAGGGTCTTTTCCAGGGAGTCTTCTCTTCTCATGAGGTGGCCAAAGTATTGGAGCCTCAACTTCAGGATCTGTCCTTCCAGTGAGCACTCAGAGCTGATTTCCTTAAGAATGGAGAGGTTTGATCTTCTTGCAGTCCATGGGACTCTCAAGAGTCTCCTCCAGCACCATAATTCAAAAGCATCAATTCTTCAGCGATCAGCCTTCTTTATGGTCCAGCTTTCACTTCCATACATCACTACTGGGAAAACCATAGCTTTTACTATATGGACCTTTGTTGGCAAGGTGATGTCTCTACTTTTTAAGATGCTGTCTAAGTTTGTCATTGCTTTTCTCCCAAGAAGCAGGTGTCTTTTACTTTCATCAGTAGACAGTCATAGATAAAGGTAAAGGGACCCCTGATCATTAGGTCCAGTCGTGGCTGACTCTGGGGTTGCGGCGCTCATCTCGCTTTATTGGCTGAGGGAGCTGGCGTACAGCTTCTGGGTCATGTGGCCAGCATGACTAAGCCGCTTCTGGTGAACCAGAGCAGCGCACGGAAATGCCATTTACCTTCCCACCAGAGCGGTACCTATTTATCTACTTGCACTTTGACGTGCTTTCGAACTGCTAGGTTGGCAGGAGCAGGGACCAAGCAATGGGAACTCAACCTGTTGTGGGGATTCGAACCACTGACCTTCTGATCGGCAAGCCCTAGGCTCTGTGGTTTAACCCACAGTGCCACCTGTGACAGTCATAGATCAAGGAAATTCAAGTACTACTCTATCATTTTTAGTTTAGAAGGAAACCTAGTGTGGTATAGTGGTTAGAGCACTCAACCTTGGGTTTCCATATGTTGTTGGACTACAACTCTCATCATCCCTCATCACTGATCTTGCTAGCTAGGAATGATGGGAGTTGTAGTCCAACAACATTTGGGGAGCCAAGGTTGAGAAAGGCTGGGTTAGAGTGTCAAATGAGGACTTGGGAGACCAGGGTTCAAATTGCCACTTGATTATGACACTTGCTGGGTGACCATGAGCCATTCACTGCCCCTCAGCCTAACCAACCTCACACAGCTGTAATGGAGATAATATGAGGGAAGAAGTAAACCATGCACTCCACTTTGAGCTCATTGGAGAAAAAGGTAGTTCAGTTGGTTAGAATGTGGTGCTGATAAAATCATGGTTCCAAGTTCAATTTCCACATGGGACAGCTGCATATTCCTGCACTGCAGGGAGTTGATCCTCAGGGTCCCTTCGAAATCTACAATTCTATGAAATGCAATCAATCAATCAATCAATCAATCAATCATGTCTGTGCATTTGCAGCTGGGCAAAAACTGCACAATTATGGATACCATCATTTATAAAATTCACATCTCTTTATTGACTCTATTTTATTTGTCTATTATTTGCTGATTTAATTATTTTATTGTTTGAAGGCCACAACACTTGCAAGTACATACACTGCTGTGTGTGATATATTGCCATGAAGCATATCATGGTGTGGCATGGGATTTTGCAGAAGAAGAATAAAAATAGTTCACAGGTTTTAAAATTATAAAGTGATAGAATTTATCTTTGGCTTTGCAAGTTCCACGGAAGCATTAAAAGAAGTGGAGAAGACATATAACACGAATTAAAAGATGCTACCTTTAGCAAAAGAGCGAGAGCAAGAATGATTGACAGTAGGAGAGCGGAATGAAATGTTGGGCAGGGTTAGAATGAGTGACAGGTTGAGAGTGAGACAGATGAAAGTGAGATAATGAAGGCATATTAAAACAAGCACATCCGTTGAGAAAGAGAGTTCTGTATAGGAAATTAGAACTATGAGTATTCTGTATAAAATGACAACATGTTCTGTATGCTATATTTCTGGATTCTAAGGTATCAGATCCAGAATGGAATCCTGACAAAGGGACTTTACCCATTACTCTACACCATTTCCCCCATTAAAGTTGTCACTGCCAAGCTGCTGTTTGCCCCATATGTGAATGAAATTTTCAGGTATTATACAACTACCTGTATGATCTCTCTTCCACCCACCACCCAATAAATCTCAACTTCAGCATAGTAGGATTGTCTTTGCACTGTTCAATCAAACAAATGTTTACAATGCACTTGTTGGCAGTTATGGGGAATATATACAACATTAAGAAACACTGTAGAAAGCTAGCAGTTGACTGGACGGAATAGCTTCAATGGAATACCAAACCATTTAAAATGCCCCCAGCCACCCCCAAAGGCTACCTATTTCTTAGAATGTGTTGATTTTTTAAGATCTGAAATTCTATGGCACAGCTGGGATTTAATCAACCCTGTTGCACAAATCTCATGGCCTCATTTCTGTGCTGAAGTTTTTGTTGAGAAAGAAAAAGAAAAGAGAACGAGGGGAGCTATCTCAAAGGAACTAAAAGCAGTACTGGAGGTATCTTCCCCGCAGGCACCCGCTCCCCCCAAATAGGCCAGAATTTACTTTAGGTCAAAAGAAAACTGCTGATCTGGAAATAATAGTACATTCCGGAAAGGCCCAGCTGTCACCTCTCACCTCACAGCTGCTCTACATTATTGCAACAAGGAAACTAAACAAAACAAAAGCTCCAAAAGTATTATGGCAATGATTATTCCTGTGGCAATACTGCATTTCCATGGTATTTGTAATTAGTAATTTTCTTCAACAGAGTTATCAAGGATTAAACAATTACTTTGCATTGGCAGCTCATTGGTAAGCAGGAATGATGTTCATTTAGGCACCAGTAAATGCATCAGGGTCAATTTACCATCCCTATCCCAACCACTGTGGAGCCAGCCTACAGATGGAAGCCCAAACATGTGTAAGCTCCTGTATGAGGTATCTGGAACCCTGGAAAGTGGAAAAATCTGCAATCACACATGACACCAGTCTACCTGTTCCACAGATTCATCCATACTTAAATGAATGCCTGAAGATGGTTATTAGCATCCATGATCATATAAGCCTAGGACAATGGAATAGGAGGAAGTGAGGCCAGACATTTGACCCAGGACAGCCAGGAAATGGTCTGCAATGGACCAAAGGACTCCAGTATTCTGAAGGCCAGGCCTGTAAAGACAGGCAGCCCAGCTCAGGATGCTTGGGCTAACCTTCCACATCAAGTTGAAAGAAATAATAGCAGCCCCAGTTAGAGATACCCTGGAACTGAGAGGTAGTCAGGATGAAGACATTACAAATGGACATAAAGAACAGGCTGTAAGCTGTCTCTCTATACATGAATTTGAAGAACTTATAGACTTTAAACAAATAAACAAATATAAAAAGATATGACACAAGGGAGGAGGAGTTGGTCAGGGAATTGTTTCAATCTGCACATCTGCACAATCTGCACTACATATATTTTAGTTCAGTGCATTTTATAGTTTCAATGAGTATAAAAGGGGAGGGCTTTTGGGCTAGGGGAGGGATCCCACTGGCAGAAGATGGAGGCAACATTTGGGCCACCACATCTCCCAGAACAGTGTGCAAGATTGCACTGAAAGCTGCAGGAAGGAGTTAGCAAAGGTGACCTCTATCACATTCATCGACAGGATACAAAAGTAATAAATCAATCAATAATATATATATATATATATATATATATATATATATATACACACCGGTATATATAGGACATCCCTTCTATTCATCTTCTAAGCAAGGCCTGTTAGTATAAGATTTTATTCTGCAAATCCCTTTTTTCTTGTTATTAATCTTCAGCTTTTAGGAATTGGCTAACTTATAAATCTAAACAAGCAAACAAATCTACCCTTACCCTTGACATTCTAGGGGGCGGGAGGTGGGGAGGGGTAGGAAGCAGAGTAGTTGGGAGTTTTGTCCCTGTGGTTTTAACCAGCTTCACCTCTCTCACACACTGCATGCCAGCAGACAAATCCAGCAGGACTGAGCAGGTGCCATCTCTGAAATCTAGTAGGATTAGGTTTTACTTGTAGTTTAACAGGCATCGAGATATATTATCCCCTGAAACATTTCAATGTCAAGCTCTTAAAGATTTATCTAGCTTAAACAAATCATAGGGCGTTGCTAAGGGAGATACGGTAACAGAAGTGTTGTAACATTTCCGATGAAGGCATTGTTGACATGTCAGGTTTATACGGATGGCATTTGATGTGATTTCCTTTCATATGTTGCAGCAGAGCTTAGCCTTCCTTTCCAAACAAACTGTAAAGATACCTGTCAAACATTATAGAGAACCTTGGAAGTGAGAGTGCTTGGTGTTTGTGCTAGGTCAAAAACAGAGAATGAACATTTGGCTCCATATGCCCGAGGCAGCTTTTGTTGTTGTTGTAAGACATAGTAATTAAAATAAAGGGGGTTGTTTTATGATAGGATTTTGGAGCAGGGCTTTTCCTAATAACCTTGAATAATAAAAATGACTGTGTGCAGCTGATTGAGGAATTAAAACATACACTGGATCTGACCTGCCAAGATTATTCTCTGCAAACTCTAACATGTCCAGTATATTGACATTCGTGAAGGTCATGCTTTAAAAGAAAGGTGAACCTCAGATACAGTACATACTCATTGTGTACATATTAAAAGCACATACTGTAATACATTTCTTATATTCCGCAGCAAAGCTGAACCTTCTCCAAGACCTAGAGTGTCATATTTATTGCTTATCCCCAAGGATGGGGATTTAGCATTTGGATAGCTAATAGGAACAGAATGTTTTCATCTATGACTAATGCAATGGCTAAGTGCTGGATTCCAACTGGAACCCAGACCTATTGGGATAAAACAAATTGGGATATTAGGAAGATAACACTGGAACTTCTCTTAACCCTGTCAAAGTGGGAACACAGCCGTCTTTCCAGAGACGTTCTCCAGTGACAATTCAGAAGTAGTTGATAGTTCTCATTCAGTATATTAAACTCCCATTTGGGATTGTTTTTGTTTTAAGTATGCATGGACTGGGCTAGATATGAAAATCACTGGGAATGTGAATAATGACAACAACAGTAAAGGGAGCATATAGTATTATTCAATGTAGTGAGAAGCTGTCAAAATGAATTGTGAGTTATATAAGATGAAGACATGGGGCAAATCTACACTGGTCAGTTATAACATTAAAAATCCATTACAAAAATGTGACACCAGAGGTTGTTGTAGAGCAGTGATCCGTTGTCAATGGAAAATTGCATTGGGAGCCATATTATTATTTTCTAAGCATTTTTATAGATCAGTGTAGACCTAGCCTTGGTGTAAAATAAATGATGAGATAAGAGCCAAGTATCTGTAGATCTGTGAAATAAGTTGCATTCTAAAATTAATCCACACAGTATTTCTTTTTGAATGATTCTCTGCCTGTGGTCCAGGAAGAAAAGAGGGCTAATGTGGTAATGAGTAAAAACCTCTTGGTGATGCCTCTTAACAGTTGCTATATGGGCAAAAGTCCACAGGAAGAGTCCGCACCTAGGGTAGAGGCATGGTTGGTGATAAGAGATTGGGACTTGGCAGTGGCTGCACTAATATTGTGGAATACTTGGCGCATGAAGCAAAGACGGCGCTCTCTGCCTGCTTTTACCAGCTGATAAAGACATAATTTTAGGCAGGCTTTTGTCTACTAAGTATTATCTGAGAATGCGATTTTCATCTGTGGTAATTACCGCTTTATGTAACTTTTAGTTGTTTTGTTTGCATCTTACTGTATTTTGATGTTAAACTGGATCTGTATATGTGTGTGTGTGTGTGTAGGCTTGCCATGCACGATGGAAAAAGCAGTAGAAACAGCTCAAGAAACTTATTTTTATGTTAGGTTTCCCCCCCAAAAGCTCAACAATTTTGGGGTCTTCCTTTAGGGAATATGGCAGCCCGGGTGTTTTAGGTTATCTATCCTTGTTTTTGAACTTGTTTTTAAAAGTCATTTTTTATAAGTTCTTTTTTTCTGGAAAAAGAAACTAATAAACAAGACCAACAATTATAATAACTAGTTGTAAACCAACCTGTGTGGTACATAGAGGCTAGAATGGTGGGACAAGAATTCCTATATAAAGAAATATAAATCAATCCTTAGCGAAAGCATGTCTGTGTTGGGGCTTTACATTAAGGAGATTCTGACTCTGGGAAATAATCCAAAGGAAGGAAGGAGTGGAGTGGAGTGGAGTGACAAGGAGCCAAGTAGACTAGAAAGACGATGACTTTCCTTCTGTTCCTGAGAAGCTGGCAAGTGCATCAATCTCCGATTGATTTCTCTTCCAAAGGAGGCAAATGTGGTAAGCTACCTAGGCTGCAGTTCAGAAGGTTCAGTATTGGCTATGTTGTGACTCAACACACCCATGCAACACATCAGATTCTCCTGATCTGGTAGGAATTGAAAGTTTTCCAGATTAGTTTGTGATTTTGCTTTGGCAACATTTGGCTCTCATTCATTGGAGGTTTTAATTGAGATTCCTGCATTGCATGACCCTCTATAATTGTACAATTCTATGAACATATAGTACTGGCTCCCCCCCCATCACAATTCTACACCCCCTCACCTGTGTCTTTGGCTTTGTGTTCTGCTTCTGCTCAAGGCCGTCTAAGGCCCAACATTTGACATGGTTGCATTTGAACAATTGCATCTCAGTTTAATAAGCCAAGATACGTGCAAGACTTTAGCCTCTTCTCTCCTCCCATTGCTGTGCCTGAAAGAAATGAGCAAGTGTCTTATTAACCATGGTTTCCTGTTTCACCCAAATCAGCAAACTATGGTTGCCTAATGCAGAACACAGTTTGAAGTGGGTTTATGCTCTTGGATTGTTACAATAACCATAGTTGTCCATTTCAGATGAAACAGGAAACAGGTTTATTAAAGACTGTCCACTTTTCATTCAGACATGCTGTGGAGAGGGGACAGAAGATGCTGAGCATGTGGGCAGGTCTTGTCCATAGCTCAGTTTATTAAACTATAGGATGATCATCCAAACCCATCCAATGCCTCACAAATATATTCAAGAAGTTCAATATTGTCAACCAGCTGAAAAACTGTGAAAAGATCAGGCTTTCTGTTTATTAATTACAACACTTTTAAACAAATCTAATGCTAAGCTACCTCAACTTTTAGCAGTTGTCCTTTATGTTAAAGGACTGTGAATCAGAGTGACTTTAAAATTGCTCATTATTTGTGAATCACTATTTTTAAACAAAGGAAAAACAGGATTTATTGAGAGTATGTGTACTCTATGTCTAAATTTATTCTCTAAATGAGCTTTCCTCATCTGTTTTTTCATCTGTAAGGAACTAAAACTAGCTGAAAGATTGCTCCAGTAAGTCTTGATTCACCCCTCTTATTAAGCATTGAAGCCTTGGCTGTAATATGAATACATCCATATGCTGTTTCCCTTTCTCCCATCTGGAATTATAGCAAAGCATGCTGAGATGTTACCATGGCTATGTAATAACAACCAATTGCATTTGACTGTCTTTCTGCCATATGATCTGTTTTGAGTTTGGAATATTTGCTGGAAGGAGTGATGGCTCTATGACTTCTGAGTCATATTTATTAAATGCAAAATGTTTTCACAGAACTCCTCTTAGAACCATAATAAAACAATGAGGACCAAGTAGCCAACCATCTCCTATAATAGGGTGCGCTGCCATGTAGAATGTGTGTGGGAAAGCAGAACCATGTGTGCATGATTTTTTTAAAAAATCTTCTCAGTATAATGAAGAGCCAGAGTAGCAAATTCAGGGTTTGTTTAATGACAAGGAGTAAGACTTTAACACCAGTGTTGGATTAACATCCAGGCTAAGCATGTTATAGGACAGCGTCCTGGACAAACTGAGGTCACAATGTTCTTGGAATGTGAGGTGGGCCTCAATATGAAGTGTGAGGACACTCTTAGGTTAGTCGATGCTAGTAGTGAAGAAATGTCAACTAAACTCAATCAGCTTGTGTAACAGTAGGGCCATAGTCCATGTGCTTTTAACTGACCAATTATTACAAACTGGTCTGTCCTGGTGCTCAGGTTAGTGATCTGCGTGTCTTTTAAGACAACATGGAAGCTAAATAAGCAAAACATCCATGCATATTCAATTTAGAAGGGAGGAGTGTGATTTTTCTACCTATAGACAAATGACATTATTTTCTCTTTCATATACCGTATAGGCTTTGTTTTCATGCACTCTATAATTTGAGTTGTCGCATTTCTAAAGTGGCTAGGCTGGCTTCTTTTTGTAGTACAAACACACTGGCCCAAATTGGTAATACTGTAAAAACACCAAATTAGGAGACTACAAATTTGGGGGCTTTGCAGTCCAGTTTGAGCTAGAAGATGTTGTTTTGCATGATATAATCCCAGTTCTTTCCATCTGTGGAACAATTGCTGGTGAGCGCCTTCCTGCTTTTTGTTTTATACTCCATTTTTATCTACAGGCTGTTTCACAAAACCTTACTGGGACCAACCCTGGCTGAGCCAATGTAAAGAAAGTATTTGTATCCCATGTCAAAGCCTTTGAAAGATTCTCTCAGGTTAGGACATGGCGGCTGTTTTATGCTCAGAAGTAATATCTTGTCAGCAACACAAGGAGGAGACTCTTCATGTATATTACAGCAGGGGCAGCCAACATGAAGCTGTTGGACTGTAATTGCCAGGAGCCTCAGGCAGCATGGCCAATAGTCTGGGACAATGGGAGTTGCAGTCGAACACCACCGGGGGGACACCATGTTGGCTGACCCAGGATTATTATCAGTACTGTACACTGTTGGATAATATAGGTTTATGTGACTAGGAACGAGCCCTGTATCTATGTATCTGTCTCTATGACAGCAGCACCAAAATACAGTGAAGCAAGATGTCTAGCGTTGCTTCCTGTGCAGAACCTTGTGAACCGTAGATACTATACAGGTTCATATAGTTGACAGTAAGAGAAAGGGGTGGATTTCCTCCACCCAATAAAATAGGCAAAGTCAGCTTGATCTGCCACACTTGCTATTAATAGCATTATGCTATTGCTACCGAGGCAAAAGTCACTGCTTGAGCCTCAACAGCAGAAGTCCGTCTATGTCAGGGGTCAGCAAACTTTTTCAGCAGGGGGCTGGTCCACTGTCCCTCAGACCTTGTGGGGGGCTGGACTATATTTTGAAAAAATAAATAAATGATGCAAGAGCACCACAAGCCCCAGTGGCTGCTTAACCGTGTCTTGCGAGCAGCAGGGGCTGGTGGCGGCAGCGGAGGGACGATGAGCAGCACACAAAAGGGCTCCAGAGAGGGGCTGCTTAAAATGGTGGCCGCTCGAGTGCTGCTGGCACCAACAAAGCCCAGCCCCCTTCCTTCTCTAGGCAGGGTGGGGAGAAGCCAGGAGGAGGGAGGGAGGAGGCGCTGCCCCCACCTCCATGTGAGGGAAAGAGTACGTGCACTGGCGATCCACGCAGCGATTCCCGGACTGTCCGCAGGCCAGATCCAGAATGCAATGGGGCCTGATCTGGCCCACAGGCCTTAGTTTGCTGACCCATGGTCTACATGATTAGACAAGCTGAACGGCTATCAAAAATGTGTATTTTCATGCTAAGGCTTGAAGGACGACCTTATTCTTTGTCCCCATGACCATTATCGTTTTTTTGAGAGATTCCTGTTTTTCAGAAAAGTGCCTTGTTCAATGATGGTGGTGGTGGTGATGATGATTTATTATTTATACCCCACCCACTCTATTCTCTATCATGTAGATGCTGATTTCACATTTGTAGCAAAATTTTTCTACATTAGATGCTTGATATAGGTTGATTGGCATCTAGGGCAGAGACATCGGTGATAGAGATCAGTATCCATTAAATTAAATCCAATCACCTATGTGACTTCCTTCTAATTGTAGGCTTACTATTATCTGCAAATATCATGTTGGTTAAAGAACACAACAAATGGCATTTTGTGGACCTTGATTGTGGCAAAACGGACGCAAGGGGCCAACAGCATAAGAGCAACACTTTTCAGAGAGACACTGATATATTACCTCTCTCTGAAATCAAGCGATCTACAGTGCCAGCTACAATAGGACCCCCGCTCCTTGTTCCGCATGCCTCAGCCTGTGCGATGCTCTAATTAATTTTGTTTTGTTTCAAGAAAGAGCTCTCCAAGTTCAAGCTGGTGCCAAGGGCAAGTTCAGAGACACAGCCAAGGAAGATAGAAAGGAACCGGCACGTAAAAGTGATGTTCTCCAGAAGGCACAAAATATGTAAAGGTCTAAATCTAAAACATTCAGTTATGTATGCCTTGAGCTTATTGCTCAACCTGCACTTCCCCGTTTCTCCCTTCCCTGGTGCCTCAAGGGGAATAAAAATTGATGAAACTACTTCCGAGAGCTGTTGGCTGTGTTTGGTGCTAGTTGGTGCACGTTCATCTCTCCCTGCCCTCCCCTCTCATTCACATTTATTAGTTCAGTGCCAAATTCACTTGGCTCACACAATGAAAGAAATGTTATCTTTCTTTAGACACTTCCCATTTAGGCTACACTCTTCAAAGGCACCTCTCTAAGCTGGTGCATTGAACTTTGCTGGACACACCAGCAGGCACTTTATTTCATTTTACTAATTGTAGTGGAATCTGAGGAATACTAGATGATGATTTGTGGGGTGAAAAGCTTCCTTGTGGATAGCTCCACAGCAGTGCCACAAGGAGCGATTTAACTCACCTTCCATCTGGTGACCATAAATGTGTGCAATATCCAGTTCCTCATCAGGAGAAACCTGATTCTTCAGTTGGAATAGGGACACTGTATATATAATCTTAGAGGCATTTTCTTCTGGAAGAAAGAGAGGGAAAACTAATGAACAGTTAAATCATTTAAGAATAATATTTCTCATGCATAGCATGTCCAAAGTCATTCTCATTTTTATCTTGCTTATCTTCACATTGGCCAACAGAGAGACTGCTGTCATTTCCAGGAGGGGAGAATGAGTACGTGTTTGGGTCCTGTTTGCAGGTTTCCCACAGGCCTTTGTGTCTTTGTAGGCCACTGTGAGAACAGGGTGGTAGGCTACAGCCTTTAGTCAACCAAACTAGAGCAGTCAAAAATGTGGAAGGTGGAAAGTACATTAACCTAAACCTTGACTTCCAGGCTTTGATGCAGCTCCTCTACACAGAGACTATGTATGTACAAGAAGTTTTGTTTGAAGGCTCTGCTAATGTGATCTGGAATACTCTGAGGTGCAGGGTTCCTAACAGTCTAGCAAGAAACTAGACACATGTCTAACTTACATGTACAAACAATCTGTGCAGGAGAACTGGATCAATGTAGGATGGTCAAGAGTAGGGCCACAAAGCACAGTGCCCACTAGCCCTCCACATACTGACTGTGCCCTGTTTGGGCTTAAGACCCATTTCGCACAAGCAGTATTACACATGGGGTTGCATGCCAGCTTCTGCATTTGTGGTTACCGTGGCAGGTGTGGTGGGAGATCAGCCTTCTGACCAACCTAAGCACCAGCGAGATGGGTGATCATCATCCAAGACATCCTGTGATCTCTGCCTATTTCTCAACTTCTAAGTTGAAAGGAGGGCTCTATTATTTGGTCACCTTTTCTGAGGTGTTTGATGCACCTAACACAGAGTGGTCAAACTGGAGAGTGCCCTGATGCCTTTTCCCCTGCAGGTTAGGTTGGCGTGGTGCTGCTATATAGGGCCAAAGAAGACTTTGGTGGCCACAGTGTTTGGCTAGCAAGAGCAGCCAAAAATTGTAGACTCCTGTTTGCATGGTTCTGGATTAAGCCACATACCATATCTCATGCTATCATATAGATATTGAGCAGAGCATCAAAAGACATTGTAACCTCAATCACAACCACCCACAACTACTATTACTACAAATTTATAAAGCAGCAGCAATGTGTTTTATAACATTGTTATTCTGATTGAATCCTATACTGCCACACATTATACGCTTAATAAAATTATAGGGTGAGGAAGATTACAAAACCAGTGCTTAACTTATTGATGTGTTAAAGAGAGCATGTATTGTATAACAACCTAGACTATTATTAATAATAATAGTAGTAATAAGCAGGTGCTAAGTAAAAGAAAGCACACATTTACTCAGAAGTAAATTAATGGAACTCAAAGGGATGTATTCTCAGGTAAGTGGGTATAGGATTGCAGTTTAAGGCAACACACTGGTGGTGTAAGCCCCATTGGCCACAGTATTACTTCTGAGCAGAATGGTTTAGGATTGTTTTTAATCTGGTGTCCAAAACATAAGAACAACTTTTGGCATTTGTTTGGTTTGTTTTTCAACTTTTAGTTGAAGACCAGCTCATATAAAAATTATTGATAATGAATTGAAGATCATGGTACAAACAGAAATTCTAATGGAAATGCCAGCAATCCTGACACGAATGGCGCCAGTATAAATACTTCCAAACTGACAGCTACAAGCCCAGAGGCAAAATAAAAGCAAGTCTCTATCTTTCTATCTTTTTTTAAAAAAAGCCCTGTTTCTTGGCCTTCTGTTACTGGTGATGTCTCACCTAAAGTGTATCCAGTGACTCATCTTCCAATTACTGTTGCTGTCATTCTGGTCCAAATTAAGAGACGCTTTAGAAGATTAAAATAACCCAGTTGTGAGGCCTTATGAAAGCTTTGCTCTAAGCAACCTCTCTTCTCTCTGTTTATGCTCAAGAGGCTTTTGGATTCACGTGTAAAATACATCCCAGGAACAGCACATGGCCTTTGCCTTTGAAAATAAGACAATGAGAGAGTTGCTTTAAACAGGAAAAGCCTTTCTTTCAAAATGACCATTCACTCAATATCATCTTAAGCTATTTTCAAGGGTACGTCAAATATGTTGAGATGGACATGGATTGCTGTTACTGCAGAGTGTTTGGATTCAAGATATTGTTGAGGAAAAGGTTTCACCTGAATTAACTTCAGGCAATCTGATGCTTTGAAGGAAAAAGAGAAATCTAGCAAAGGTTCCTCACTGTGCTACATATTCACGAGAGCTTTGTGCATATTCACAATGTATCCTGAAACCTGAGAAGCAGGTACAGTGGTACCTCAGGTTAAGAACTTAATTCGTTCTAGAGGTCTGTTCTTAACCTGAAACTGTTCTTAACCTGATGCGCCACTTTAGCTAATGGGGCCTCCCGCTGCTGCCACGCTGCCAGAGCACGATTTCTGTTCTCATTCTGAAGCAAAGTTCTTAACCCGAGGTACTATTTCTGGGTTAGCGGAGTCTGTAACCTGAAGTGTCTGTAACCTGAATCATCTCTAACCTGAGGTACCACTGTATGCACTTTGATGAGGTACAATTAGCTCCAGCTCAGATGTTTATAAGACAAAAGCTTTTTCTACAGTCAGAACACATTGATTCCACTGCTCTGCTCCTCACTGCTATGCATTTCTCATCTCTGAGCATGGGTTCTGTGTGCATACAGCCTCTATGCGTACATCTTGTACATGCATGATCAGGGACCCTGCTTCTTTGAAGGGTTCCAGATCATGCATACAGAACCTATGCACATACGGCTAAATGCAGGGATGAGAGATCTGTGGAACTCAGGATATCAACAAGATTGTGAAAGTTGTGTGATGCAGTTATGGCTGTAGCTATGAGGTGCTTTCCTATATATTTACTTTCCTTAGTCTGATCTGATCAGAAAAATGTGTTGATGGAAGAAATGTTGGTGTCCTCCCAAGCAAGGCTCAGAAAAGAACTGTGGGGCTTTGGAAAAGCCAACCTCAAAGCAGAAGTGAGTTTTACATGCCCCTGAATTCTTCTGCAGCTGGGATTGAAATCTAAGGTCGGAAAGAATTGCTGGCTCCTTCCACTATGCAATGCAGGGGAGCAACGTTACCCACCATTTTTTGTCCCTGAATCTATTCATTTAATGCAAAGATTTCATTTAAATATAGGCAGATTTAAGAGACTGATAGATTTCTCCAGGCCTTGGGTTCACTCAGAAAAACTCTCCACAATTTTCTGAATTTTGTGTGTGGAAGATCTTGCATAATTTCCAATGCACAGAGCTGTATTTCCCCCAGAAAGGCAATTCATCCTCCCGATACAACCTCCAGAATGTAGGTCTAGCTGACATCTGGCAAGTCAAGTTCCGCCAAACACACAACAGTATGTTATTTGCCTCCAGATAAAGTCAGGCCAGCCTTAGTTGAACATTTAATAAACAATTTCCTAGTGGAAACCACACATAACTTTACAAGGCTAGGGCTGCATCAATAAATCCATCATTCTGTTTTTAGATAAACATTAACAGAGATTAGAGAGCCAGGTCACCCTCTGAACTTCCATTCTTGTGTGAGTGTGCTGTCAACAATCAAGCTGTATAAACAAAGGTCTGTGTGTGCCTGTGCAGCAAAACGTCTCCTCTCTCTGTTGCCTCAGCTTCACTTTAGCAAGGGCGGAGCAGAACTGGAAATGTCTGTCTCCTGCAAGACAAAATCTGGAGGGGAGCCAAATTCCACTGGTCCTACAGCTTCAGGGAGGAAAGAGTTGTAAACCAGCAATTAGTAATCCTGCTACTAAGAGGAAAGATTGCTGGGAAGTATAAATAGGGTCACTGTTTATACACAAGTTAAACTAGGAAGTGATCTGATTATATTGCTGCCAAAACGGCATGAGGGGGGAAAGAGCTCAGCTTGTGAGAATCACTGGGCTAATTCACATGACTCTTTCAGCAGGGCAAAATGTTGTTTGACTCGGCCTGCGAGCTGTTCTACACATGGTGTCGACTGAAGGCTAAGGGAAGTTTTCTGGCTAGCAATACTTCAGACTGCAAGTGGGTTGTGTGTGTCCTATTCTTGAATTTTCCCTTCTTGAATGTGACAAAGCCAATACGCTGGGAAGAAAGGTCCAGCTTAGTATACAATACAAATGGAACAATTTAAGCAGGGCTTTCAGAAATGTGGCACACTCACACCCCAATCTACAGTGGCACGCCTCACATAATGTGTAGAATGGCTTGGTTGGTAAGGTGGTTCGCCAAGTTTAGTTGCTGGAAGTGATTTATCTGATAGCTTTGTTATATATACATGAGGTTATTATTGGTTGCTCTATCATAGTCTACTCAAGGGTGGGAAGGAGGTAGATTAGGATCGATTGGTAGATCTCTGAGTGATCTGCAAAAGATTAACAATGGCAGCAACAAAATGATTTCCCCCACCTAAATTAGGCTGCTGAAATGATGACGATGAGCCAGGAGTAGCTTTTGGGTGAAAGGACTGGGCTTGCTTCAGTTCTGGTACTGGGGGGGGGGGGGGCGGGTAGGCAATTGCTAGGCTCAAAATTGTTCTTTTATTCTAACAATATGTCTTTTGCAGTTGGTACTGACTGATACTGTAGATCTAGGGGTTCTAGTAAAAATGAATTAGATTTGACAAGCATACGGTCTGCCTACCATTGTTTTACTCAGAATTGTGGTGGGCATGGCCCTTTTGGTTCTTGGGCAGATGTCTTTTGCAGCACTCATTATTAAATCCCTTTCACTGTGTGCTCAAATTATAGCTTGGTCAGCACAGATACAGCACACTGGTGGATCAAAGGTGGCATTTGGGAATGCATTGAAATAACCAGATAAAAGTTGAACAAAATGGGGGACAGAATGGATCGGCAAGGGACTTCCTAACACTAATGCCACAGGGCATAAAATGCTGCATTTATTATATGAATAGCATTTTCATTCAGTTTTTTTTTAAAATAAAAAAGATTAAGTCCAGTCTTAAGATTCAGTATGGAAACCAAATAAGTGATTGATCAATGTAATGAAATTGTACAAAGTAAGTGTTTTAATCTCAGAGTAGATACTCATTGTGTGAATTGTAAGTTAGACATGGCCCCTAGGAAGGTGGTTTCCACCTTTGAAGCGAATAGCAAAGAAACAGTAAATGGTCAAAAGAGGTGTTCACCTAGAAGTTTGAGCTTATTAGGTAATTTAACCACTAATACTAACTGCTCATCCATTCACCACTGGTTTTAAAACAGGTTTAAAACAAACACAACAGCCAAGAAAATTAACAGAAAAATTACAGTCACCCGAATGACAACAAAAAAAGTACAGATAAAATCAGTCAACAGTAAGAACAAAGTATTAGGAAAATAAGTTTTCAGAAAGTTGCAGTATGGATCCCTAGGACAGGGAGTTCCAAAGGAGGCTACGATGGAGGAAGCCCTCTCTTGCATTTCTGCTAGCCACACCCAAGGATGGAGGATAAATAAGTTCGTTTTTTCACCTTGAAGTAAACTGAACTAATTATCTGCTCATGAATTAGATCAGAATGCACCTATTAATTGGATCACAAACTTCTCTGAATTTTGCAATGCAGTTTGGGTCTTCCCTCACAATCTTATTTTTCCATGTCTATTTTAGGAGTTAGTGCATTGGAAATCATTCAGAAATGTGCACTTCAGGAGCAGAATGCACAGAATATGTATACAATTTAAATGTGAATTTTTATGCATTTTTAAAACAAAGATCTGCCAAGAATGGGATTGACGGGATCTATTATTGAGACATACACAGATGACGTGGAATGGGAATAGGATGATCCAGTCATCCCTCAGATGAGGGGTGGGCATGCAAAAGCGCCTCCTTCGGTGACCTCAGTGTGTGGAAGGGATTGGTGGATTCTGTCCCTGCCTAAGCTTCTGTAAAAAGAGTTGTGCTTCCAAGGTGTTAGAATCTGGGCAGAAACAAGCATATAGAATCAGGATTCCAATCAATTGTTCCAACATGATCACCTCATCAATCTGGTCTACTCTTTTTGTCACAAGCTAAAAAAATGCTTTCCCCTATTGTTTTATTTATATCTTAATTTTATCAATTGATTCGTATGATTAATTGACTAAGTTTTTTTCAGCCGGGTGACTACTAACTAATGACTGGGCTGAGGTTCACAAGCAAGCATAGTATACACAACAAGACTGATTGGACCTGACAGGCACCAAGTTCAGAGCTGTAGGGAAGAATGACAGCATAAAATGAAGAGGAAATCATTTGTGACATGCCCTTTACTTAACTTATTGGCGTGTCATTTCCAGCCTAAAGTATATCACGGATCTGAAGCATTATTTTAAAAGACGTCCCTCCCCTTCCTTTGCTTAGAGAAAGAGGTATTGTTAATTATAGCTTAATTTCACTTATGTTAGGGCCAAGGAAATTCTGTTACTGATTCACATTCACAGAATGAATGCAGATCAGGCATTAAAGTTCACATAGTCTCTTGTACAACAACAAGTGAAACCTGCAACAAAATGTTGTAGGGCATCCTCACCCGCAATTAGGTGTTCTGTGCAGGATTCCAGATATTCCAGATATTCCTTCCTTCCAAGCAGGGTATTTTTCTTCCCACCCCACTTTTGTCCTAGCTGACAATCCATATTTTATGGTGGCTCAACATGCTCAGTCTTCATACGGCTGGATATATTTTTGGAGCAGGGAGATGTCCCCATAGATTTTTTTAAACAAAGTTTTTTTGTACTTCTGCAAACCTCAGTCTCCACCTTGACTCTAATCCTGTCAACACTCAACACCTGAGTTTGCTACTATCTTCGATTGCTCATCTTAAGTAGCGCCTTAATTAGTTGATTTTGGACCTGTGAATGTATACTTGATTTCAATATGTTCCGTAGGAATTAGAGGATCAGGCGTAGCAATCCTTTGGCTTGTCATGTAAACTACAAGTTTCGATCTGGATCTATATCCACATTGCTCTGGGGCAGGTGTGTTCTTAGAGCATGAATATAGGTTGAAATCCTCTCATCTTCCTAAGCTTGTCCATGCAGATTAAGAGTTTTATTTGCTCTAATCATACACACAACAATATGTGTTCACACTTAGTCATACACTATGTGTGTGTGTGTGTGTGTGTGTGTGTGTATGGGCAGCATGTTCAAAAATAGTATAAATATTATGGAATGCAAACTATTGTACTTTGGGAACACCCATCACCTCTGGCATTGGCAAGAAATGCGTTACATAAACAGTTATGCAATTAAAAAAATATATATTAATTTAGGGGCAACAGAAAGGCACATGTTGAAAAAGTACCTTCCAGAGTTGGAAAAATCTGCAGTTCTAGAACTTTGGAACACACTGTTAGATTGGTCTCTGTGTGTGCAAGTGTGTGTAGGGAATGGCATGCACAAGCAGAAATAGTGCACAATTCACTTCTAAGTAAAGTCACTCCTCTGTGCCTCTACAGGGCATTTACAGAGCAGGAATTACACTGGCTGGATGACAGTAGGAACTTGACTAAGTCTGCTGTGCCAGCAGATCTTGGAGGTGATCTGACATTGGGCTTATTATGCAAGCATGTCAGGAAGAAGGATGCCAGCATATAATTATGCTGGCACTGCCTCAACTCTGGTGCAACTTCACTGATACAGAAGCCCTAAATGGTGATAATGGGATCATGGTGGGGAGGAGCAGCCCTTTCCGAACATGGCTTTATTGATATCTTAAACCATGGCTTGCCAATTTGTTTGGGGGGGGGGAGGCAATGGGCATATTTGGAATTTGAAGAAAATGTCCATGGTGCCAATCACACAATGGCTGGTGTGGAGCGTGCATGTCAATGGTTGCTGTTGCGGTGTGGCGTAACCCAAAATGGCTACTACATCTAATAGAGCAGAGAAAGAGATAGGCTCACAAAATGGTGTGGGCATGCCTCTCCTGACCCTGCTCTGGACAACAATGCTTGCTCAAAGGCAGAAAGTCTTTGCACCTTTACTCTGTTCAGAGTGGAAGGAAGGCTATCAAATCCTGACATCCAATGAAACAGGGCTACAGGAGTGGGGGCTGTGTTCAATACAGGAGAGACCAAGCAAGCGAAAACAGGAGCTGAGCAGGAACATTGTGCATTGTGGGTTTTTGAGGGCATATCTACTGCGATGTATGCGCATGGCAGGCCTGCAGATTTGATGGTGGACCTGCTATTATATTAAGCATAGCCAGGCAGGATGCAGGGTTAAGATTGCAGCCAGTGTCATTTAGAAGAGAATCAAATGTTGAGTCTAATGGCAAAAAACTGTGATCAATGGAAATCTCCCTCTCCCCCGCCCCGCCCCACCTTAGCTCTGTCAAAACAAATAAATTTCTGGAAGTGGAATGTGCATACTGAAAGCTACCCTTGCGTTGGCTGTCTCATATACTGATTAGCTACATGAGAATTTGCTAAAGTAATTACCTCCTAGTAGTTGGCAATTACCATGGCAACCTCACCATCACAAGATAAATTCAGCCGTTAATGAAAGCACTACCACCAATGTGTCAACGCTGAAACATACATTATATGCCTTAAAAAGGAAAAAAGAAGAAACTTTGAACAAAAGCCTTTCCTGACTAAATTGGAGAAACAGGTAGGCAGCATATTCATGCAAACTGTAGGACTGCCCCGAATCAGACAAGAGAATGGATGGCTTTCATCCCCCCCCCTTCACTTTTCTGAACCCAGAATCTCTGACAGGTTAACCAAAAGTATCTTATTTCAACTCACACAATTGTACCTAATACTTACCAAAAGTGGTTTTAACCAAGGGACAAGGCAAATTTGCAGTGATTTAAGGCAATTTATTTGTTCCATCTGAATATCGTGCAAAAATGTAGGTCTTTCAAATACTGCCTTTCAAATCTTAAGCTCAATTCTGCACATTTCCACTTCGTTTTGCGGTAGTCTTTTAAAAAACTCCTCATGAAAACCAGTGCAAATTCTTCCTTATATACATGCATAGCCCCTTGGGCTTGCCAATCGGTTCGAAACTATGCAACAGGGTGAGCTCTTTTTTTTTTTTTTGCACGTAAATCTGCTGAATACACAGAGTTTTGAAAAGCAATTTATTCAAATGGGATGCATTTTTTAATGTTATTTTCACTAATGTGCATGTTAAGACAAATTTTACCCTAGTATGTGCATTTTTTTTTTTAATAATTTTTATTGCATTTTTCACAAAAAAGAACAAAAAAGCAAATTTTCACAAACATTACAAAAAGAAAAATTTTCACAAACATTACAAAAGAAAAGAAAACATAGACAAAAAAAAAAGAAGAGAAAAAAGGAGATTTTAACATATAAAAACAAAAAAAAATCCCTCACTTTCCAATTATAACCTTCAAAACCTTATTTTCCTTACTTCCACCCGCCTCCCGATCTTGTATTCTATTTAATAATTAGTTCAGCAAGCTCAATCTTTGTTCATTTTGATTCTTGATCCCTCCCTTTGTGCTCTTATTTAACTCAGTCACTAGAACCCCTTCTTTCCTTTTCAATGTCCTCAACATTCAAAGATTTTACAGTGTTTTTGTAGATAGACTTTAAACTTCTTCCAGTCCTCTTCCACCTGCTCTTCTCCTTGATCTCGAATTCTGCCGGTCATTTCAGCCAGTTCCATATAGTCTATTACTTGCATCTGCCATTCTTCCAGAGTGGGTAGATCTTGTGTCTTCCAATACTTTGCGATGAGTATTCTTGCTGCTGCTGTAGCGTACATAAAGAAAGTTCTATCCTTCTTTGGCACCAATTGGCCGACCATGCCCAGAAGAAAGGCCTCTGGTTTCTTCAAGAAGGTATACTTAAATACCTTTTTCAGTTCATTATAAATCATCTCCCAGAAAGCCTTGATCCTTGGGCACGTCCACCAAAGGTGAAAGAATGTCCCTTCAGTTTCTTTGCATTTCCAACATTTATTATCGGGCAAATGGTAGATTTTTGCAAGTTTGACTGGGGTCATGTACCACCTATATATCATTTTCATAATATTCTCTCTTAAGGCATTACATGCCGTGAATTTCATACCGGTGGTCCACAACTGTTCCCAGTCAACAAACATAATGTTATGACCAACGTCTTGTGCCCATTTTATCATAGCAGATTTTACCGTTTCATCCTCAGTATTCCACTTCAACAGCAAGTTATACATTCTCGACAATATCTTAGCATTGGGTTCTAACAATTCTGTTTCCAACTTTGATTTTTCCACCTGGAAACCAATTTTCCTGTCCAAATGATAGGCCTCTCTTATTTGAAAATAATGTAACCAGTCTCGCACCTTATCCTTAAGTTTCTCATAACTTTGCAATTTTATTTTATCTCCCTCCTGCTCCAGAATTTCCCAATATTTTGGCCAGTTAGATTCCATATTAAGCTTTTTTAAGGCCTTTGCTTCCATAGGTGAGAGCCACCTAGGGGTTTTATTTTCCAATAAATCTTTGTATTTCATCCAGACATTAAACAATGCTTTCCTGACAATATGGTTTTTAAATGTCTTGTACACTTTAGCCTTACCGTACCACAAGTATGCATGCCACCCAAAAACGTTATCATATCCTTCCAAATCCAAAATATCCGTGTTTTCAAGAAGTAGCCAATCCTTCAACCAGCAAAAAGCTGCTGCTTCATAATATAACTTGAAGTCCGGCAGGGCAAACCCCCCTCTTTCCTTTGCATCAGTAAGAATTTTGTATTTTATTCTGGGCTTTTTGCCCTGCCAGACAAATCTAGAAATTTCTTTTTGCCACTTCTCAAAACAGTCCATTTTGTCAATGATTTGTAGCGTCTGAAACAAAAACAACATTCTTGGCAATACATTCATTTTGATAACAGCAATTCTACCCAGTAAGGAAAGTTTCAAGTTTGTCCAAATTTCAAGATCTTTTTTCACTTCTGACCAACACTTCTCATAATTATCTTTAAATAAATTTACATTCTTCGAAGTCAAGTTCACCCCTAGATATTTCACTTTTTTCACCAATATTAAACCTGTTTCTTCCTGAAACCTTTCCTTCTCTACTGCTGTCAAATTTTTCTCTAAAACCATAGTTTTTGATTTATTCAATTTAAAACCTGCCACCCGACCAAATTCTTGTATTATTTCCAGTGCTCTTTTAGAACTAGGGATTGGCTCCTGTAGCGTCAGTACTAGGTCATCTGCATAGGCTTTAAGTTTATAGTGTTTAACTCCGACCTGTATACCCTGAATCTGTTGGTCCCTTCTAATCATATTCAGCAAGACCTCTAGGACTAGTATGTGCATTTTTGAACACATTGCTTGGTTGGAGAACAGCACTGCAAAATTTGGAGAAATACGAATTTCAATAGATGGTTTTGTTTCTGTTCTCATTTTGCATCAGAAAGTGAAAATGAGGTAGGTTTGCCTTTAAATGTGACCTGAATCAAATTTCTCCCCAGCCCCTATCAGAACAATCCTGTGAGCTAAGTTAGGCAGAGAGAAAGTGATTGTGAGGCCCAAGCTTTTTGGCTAAATGTGAATTTTTTGTGGTTTCCCTGCCTTGCCTCTCCTTGCCTCTCCTTACTGCTTGATGCACCAGCTCCTGGCAGCCTTGGAAAAAGCCCAATTTGCCCCGGGATTCAGGCCTTGGCCAAATCCGGTGCACAACTTTAATAGATCCATGATAGATATGGATTGTGACTAATGTGCTGTGTAAACTACTTCCCAAACGAAAGGTGGGAGTGTACTGAAGCCAGAGTAAATGGTTGTGTGTACACAGCCTCTGTATTCTTTCCAAAGGTCTTACTTTCCAGATATGATGAAGTCTTTAATGTTTTCCAAAGAAACATGTTTCTTCAGGTTGATACAGTGAGCAAATTATGATGTCGCCCGCAGTGTTTCTTTTCCAATGTAGCTGCCTATGGGCAAATGTTGGCGGGGTGCACATAAGAGGAGTAAATAAATAAATATTTACACTCCTCTTACTGTTTGCAGGAATAAGGTGTGGAGTATGTACCTAGCTTTGCCATGACTCCATTGTTTACAGTGAACTCCATTGTTTACAATGGAGAACTGATGGAGGCCAAAGGTACAGCCTTGTTTCGCTGGGGGGGGGGCGGATTTGGAGAAACTGTGAAGTCACAAAACATGCATTTTGTGGTATAATACTATGACATGCCCCTCACTTCTCCACATGCTTTCCAGGAACCCAAGATTACTGCCACCAGGTTTAGTTTCCCCTGGATAAGAGAGAGCTGGAAGCCTATCCTGTCTTTGCAATTTTTCTTTCATTTACAAATATACAGTCAGAGCCTACTGGAGGTAAGTAGATCCCTAATAATAATAATAATAATAATAATAATAATAATAGTTAATAAAATAGGCAGCAAACCAACAGGTTGTGTTTGTGGTTCTCAAAACAACAGCATAGATCTTTAGGGGGGCACCCTCAAGTCCATTTGCTTCCAGTCAAGCTAAACTCCTCTTTCTCCCCACAGTCTCATTTCATGCCTCTTTATGTTCACCTTATATGATCGATAATATTCTAAAGATTATGGTCATCTAGAAACATTGGCCAAAACTGGCTAGAGGTAAAAGTAGACAGCATCAAGGATGTGACTCTTGTGTTTGTATAGTGGCATACATTTCAACCACACAAAACTCAGGGGTTTCTCTGCATATCTTCCTCTACCACCATCCTCCGTCCAAGCAAGGAAGAAGCATTATCACAGTTCAAGGACATATTCCAGCCAGGCAAGAATACTTCAGGGTGTACAACAAGTCCACTGATGAGTGTGACCTGGAAGGAGACATGTGGGGCACATTTGGCCCCCAGGCCTCAGATTCTCCACCCTATAGTCCCTTTTAACATATCTGTGTGCGCATGTAAGTGATATAATTCCTTTTTAAAGCAACGCAATAACAAAGGCCCCAAAACATAAAACTACCTCATCACAATGTTATTGAAATTAAACCATTTGTTGTTGAAGATTCAGAAATATCAATCTTTTCCACCCTTACTAAATACAACTCATGCATGGGAAATCAATTATTCAGCCACATGGCTAAATTAATCACAGAAGCGAGCAGTCAAAAGCAGTGTTTGCTATAGCGTACGATATAATGTTACACAATTACCCAGGTGTACCACAGTGGCTTTTCACTCAACACCTCTGCGTATTACCCAGACACTGCCAGACACAGGATGCTAAACTAGATGAACGGGTTGATATGGCACCTCCATTGTTAACTGGATGTTTGGAAATTAAAACTCTTCATAGAAGTGCACGCCTTAAAAACCTAACATGAACCGCACATCTTAAAAGCTAGTACCATTCAGTGTTAGTTGTTTGTAAGTATTTTAACAAAAGAATGCCCTCAGAATGCATGAAACTACTGTTTAGTCACTTGAACACAACTGAAAAGCAAAGTATAGGGAAGCATAATGATTAAATCTGTTGAAGCAATTAGAAAGGTCTGCAGCTTGGTGGTAGAGTGTGTGCTCCACACACAAAAGGTCCCGTATCCAGACTTTGACATTTCTAGCTGAGAGTTGGAAATCTCTCTCTCTGAAACCCTGGAGAACTGCTACCATTCAGTGTAGGCAAAACTAAGTTAGATAGATTGTTAATCTGACTTGGTTGAAGGAAGGTCTTCTAGATACTGACAAATGTGCACACAAGCCTTTGGAATGGAATGATGCTAAATAAATTTATGAAATTGTGCTTTTGCAAATAAACAATTTGATCCCCAATGGAGCCATGTGACTGGAAAAGAGAACTTCATGGGGGGGGGGGAGATGCAAAAAAGGGAACAAAGAACAAAACATCCACAGACATTTGCTTGCTTTCCTCTTCAGTTTCCAGAGTTTACAGCTATACAAGAACTTACTTGGGATGTAGGATGTGGGAAGGGATGTAATTTAAAGCTATTATACTTAGTGAAACAGTGCTTAGTGAGAACTGCAGGATTTAAAAATACTACTGTTTTTGTTGATGCTGTTGTCGTCATCAACATTGGCTTTGTTCACGTAATTTATCTAACGCATATCAATACTTCTAAATGAAATGTTTGCATTTCTATGAAAATCTTTGCCCAGGCATTCAAAGATGAAAGCAGTGAGACTTACTGCAACTAAATAAAGTTCTCCCCGCCCTTTCCCCCCTTATTGCATGGGGACAATCTATACAGGCTTCCATGCCACAGTAGTCAGTATTGTGCGTGGGCATGAATAGCCACAGCTTGAATTTGCAGGATGCCAAAGGCTGTGAAAAAATATACCTTTCCCAAAGGAATTTAAACAAGTGTGACTGAATGAAAAGCTTAAGAATTTGCCTTTCACAAGACTTCCTGTCCAGTGTCCAAAAGGTTTCCTGCCTGCTTTGCATTCAGACATATAAATCCAGTCTAGCTGAATTCAAGGTATATAAAATGCAGGCAGTTCTCCTGTTATGGGTAGGATCTCTTGGCGGATATAAACTGTCACAATCAATCAAAGTCTAGTGAAAAGGCTGCATTCCAGGTGGCATGCATAAGTTTGGTTGGAATCCCAATCTTTCTAGTACTGGGACTTTATACGTGAGAATCACTTCTTGCATTAAAAGCAATTGTGCATGGGAAGAACAATGCGACTACTTGAAAGGCATAGGATTCTGCAGATGAAGTAAATGCAAATGTGAAGGGACAGATCTATAGCAAGTGTCTATAAATTTCCTTCCATGGAATGAATGGTAACATGGTGACTAAAATGATTGAAGCATGCACTAAATGATTTAGACATCATCGTTGTCTTACGATATTCTGTTTCATGTTTATTTTCTAGGGAAAAGGGGGAAAAAACTTGGAAAAAGGCCAAGGGATAATTCAGCAAGTTACTTAACTAATGAGCACAATGGCATGGTCAAGAACGTACAAATTTCATTGATTTTGGTGAGAGAAAATAAGCTTGTACTTATTTGCTTTACTTAAGTAGAAATCTAGCATGTGAAGGAAATGACTAGACTACAACCCTTGACTCTAATATGCTAGCTTTCTATGATCACATCATGGCAATCCACCGTATAAAAGTTGACCTAAGCCATAAGTCCTTTTGCACATGTTTGGCATGTATGGTTCCAACACATGGCAGAGGAGTTTGCTGCCCTTGCCCTGACTTCTGTAGCCCTATTCAGGCATCTCTAACAGCGCTCTAACAGCGCTTAAATGAACCCACAAGGACAGGAAAGATGTGTGAATGTGCTAGCTCAGACCCTTACCCAACTTAAAGGATGATGGTCTGCAGCGGGGAAGCTTCATGTAGTTGTGGAGGTACTTGCACATTTTGGAACCCTGCTTTTTCATGCAAAATAAGTGCATGGCCCTGCCTACCCCACAATCCAATATCATTGCTGTTTTCTAAAGTCATTTCACCATATTTGACTAAAGGATTAAGAACAGCCCCACTGGATGTCTATGGGAGGCCCCAAGAAGCAGAACAACACCACTCTTTCTCATTTGCAGATATCCAGAAAAAACCCTCAGTCCTGTTTCTCTCACTTTCTGCTATTTGCACATGCTAGAAGACTTGTATGTGGGAACTGCCATTAATTTGCTGGTGACACACAAATCCTGTACATAGTAATTACTTTTCTGAGCCTTCTGTGGTTGTTGTTTTTTTTTTTTAAAAAAAAGCTAAAATGCTTGGGCAATTTTTCAGTTTATTTACTTACTTATTTAGTTGCAGCATTTATGTTGGCAGCCCAATAACATCATTCTCTGAGTGACTCACAAATACAACAGAGACATGGACTGAGGACAAATGCAATCCAGAAGACAGAATGTTGGACCTGGAGATGAATTGAATGCTTGCCCAGCCAGGAAATCACAAAGCAGCATTCGGCATGTCACTCTTTCACCTTGCCATTAAGAATTTCCACTTTGTGGGTTTGTTTAGTTTAGAACAGGGATGGGAAGACTGTGACCCTCCAAATGCTATCAGCCTCAGACAGCATGCTCAGTGTCCAACAATATCTGTGGTATGTGGCAGGGCAAGGGAGACAAATTCCCTACCCTTAGGTTAGACTAACTGTTTATTCTTTTTGTGAGAGTGAGACTGATACAGAAGGAAACTTTTAAGCTTTTAAATCTAATCAATCAATCAATCAATCAATTAAGGAATTTTCACACCAAGCACACTTCCAAGCAATAAAATACGATATACTTGCATATTATCAGGCCCCATTGAGAACTTAAAATTTTCCATTGATTCTCCTTTAATGAACTGATTCTATTTGAGCAGTGCTGTTGTTGTTTTTGTTTAGTTGTTTAGTCGTGTCGGACTCTTTGTGACCCCATGGACCAGAGCACGCTAGGCACTCCTGTCTTCCACTGCCTCCCGCAGCTTGGTCAAGCTCATGTTGGTAGCTTCGAGAACACTGTCCAACCATCTCGTCCCCTGTCGTCCCCTTCTCTTTGTGCTCTCAAACTTCCCCAGTGCTAGGTGAGTCTTTTTAGCTTGGATGGTCTTAGTGCTGAGCTGAAACATTTTTACCTCCAGCAGCTGCAAACAGCTCCCCATATCCCACAAGTTTTGCATCCAGTCAGGGGGGAAGGGGAACATGCTCCCTTTACAAGATGCACCTTTATGTTGGGATGCACACTGCAGAGGAATGTCAACCTGATTTAGGAATGTATTTGGATTGACATCTGGATACACATCCAAATGCAGGTGCCATTGCAGACACAGGAAGGCAAGAAGCTGCCTTATACCAGATGAATCCGTTGGTCCACTGAGCTCGGTGTTGTCTACACTGATTGACAGTAACTCTCTAGTGTTTCCAGTCCTACTGGCAACTGCTGGAGATTGAAATTGGGACCATCTGCATGCAAAACAAATGCTGTACCACTGAGCTACTGCTCTTCCCCTGCATTGAACCACCATCATATCACATATTTGGATTTGCATCCATAGAGAACATTGGCCCCAGGGCCGTCTTTAGCATATGCTCCACCGCAGTGCAAAGATACGCCTAGCGCCCCCAAATTTAGTTTAGCTGCCCCCAGATGAGAGTAGGATTGCCATATGTCTGGAATTTCCCAGACATAGGCTGCATCCGGTTCTCGAATGGCAGCCCATGTCAGTAGTGTAGAAATCTCGATTTTCTTTTGAGATTTCACAAAAAAGCTCAACACTTTTCACTTTTTGAAATATGGCAGCCCTAGATGGGAGTCCAGTAGCATCTGAAGGACCACAAGTTTCCCATTCTTGACCTATATTATTGCAAGCACCAGAAACAATTGCTGCACATGGGTATGGAAAGATGTGCAAAAGAGTGAAAGGTGAAAGTGGGCTTGTGAGTATTTTTGTAGCCCCTGAAATGATTACCTTTAGAGAAAATCAAATGTCACATAAATGTAGAACCCAGATTTTACTCTCAGTAGCCAATTGCTATATTCATAGTTCCCTGCCATTATCTTCTGGCACCTTTTGAAATTACGAAAGCTACTGGCATCCTTTCTTATTATGAGGAAAGGTTTACATCCACTTTTCCCTTCTACTGCGAGAAAAAGAAAGAATGAACTGAAATTATAATGTACTCTCATGCAATTTGGCTCTTAAAACTGTTCACTTTATCCTATGGGGGCATCATGCTAAGTACTTTCAAAAATCGAACGGGATATGTTATAGCTCAGAGCCCAACATTTAATGATTATTCATTCAACCAAAGAAACACTTTCCTAAAAATCCTGTCTGAGGTAGTTTGTAACCAAGACTCTGGTCATCTGGAAAATCGCTAATGGAGAAATGGACAGGTATAGGGAGAATCTGTTTTCTTACCCTTCCTTGCATTACTTAATTTCAAGGGATTTTATTCCACAGCCTTTTCTTTCCAGCTTGTTAATGCTTTGCATTTTGGAATGTGATCTTGATGGTTATTTATGCTCTATCTCTCTCTCCCCCCCCCCCCAGTTATGCATTAAGCATCTGGAATCCATATGGAATCTTTACTTTTTTAATTTAGTGGAGGCATCTTCAGATAAGAACAGGGAAGGGAATTGGGCTGACTGCAGGACCAGGAAGCGTCAATTGGCAGTCCTGGAAAAAGGACAAGAAACTCATTTTGCTTGTCCTCAGGGACCTAAGAATCTAGTCTCCTCAGCCACCTGGGTTTTTAAGCATTATTCTTGGCCTAGGCCCTCAGTTTTAGAATGGTAAGGGACTTAAAGTTGCTCCTCTTCCATCCTTGGAGTCTGAAGTCTATCTGCTATTACAAGAGAACACAAAGCTTGGGGGCAGGATATTATAAGCTTTCAAAACAACAACAACACCTCAATTGAGGCATCTAATCATAAGCCTGCATTTTTATCAAAGCTTATATTTTTGATCAGGGCCTGTATATTAAGATGAGCTTAAAGATTTTCAAATGTTTCATGCCAGGCAGAAGAGCAGCTGCCTAAGAACCTTGGCAATGTTTATTCTCCTGGACAAGGGGGCCCCCTGATTTATAGCAGAAAACAATTCTCAAAGTCGTAAAAAGGGAATTACAGGCTGAGAGCGAGGACACTGACCTTGCATGTTGCAAAGTACAATTAAGCTGTAAGAGTGGTTAAATTAAGAGTTGGTAAATAGTAAAATAAAACCATGTGCCTCCCATTAAACTTGAGCCATATTTTCCTAAAGTTGAAAGGTCAAGAGCAGTGAAAAAGGCAACTGGCTTGGCTGGAGAAGATAGGTTTCTTCCTATCTTATTCTGAGGCTGGAAACTGTTCCTTCCTTTTTTACTTTGAGAAGGTTTATTCTTTTAAAAGGTTATTTATGTTATGTATTAAATATATTGGCTTAAATGTAATTATGCAAAGGATTTAGAAACTAAGAAATGTTAAATCCTTATGCTAGATTCTTATTTCATATAGTTGAAAGAGATCACAGGGGCCATCAGCCCAGCCCCCCTGCCAAGCAGGAAACATCATTAGAGCACACATATGGTTGTCAGGCCTTTGTTTAGAGACCTCCAAAAGAAGGAGATCTTTCAATGATGATGTGAACTCAAGATCCTTGACATCTGTTTAAGATAAAAAATTAAGATTAACCATTTGTTTTGGAGGGCAATAGGGCAAGGAGGGCAAGAGGTGAGCTGGTAATTAAGGTTCCTTGTTGAGACACATGTAAGATATATTACTACTTATTTGTCATTTATAGATAGAAGAATATATAGCTTTTTGTTTCCCATAAAAGGGCAAAAGGAAATGGGTGTATCTTTTGTGATTGGTTCTAGCAAACAGCCAATAGGAATTTCAACCAGGCTGATTGGACAGAGGCAGCCACAGGAGGAGCAAGGGGGCTGGATTAAGGAAATATAAGTGCTGGCCAGATTGGCAGGAGGCCAGTCCAGAGCTTGGTAACCATATACCACTGTGCCTCTCATTTATTTGTCTGACAAATAAATTATTATTTTAATTTCTCTATTGCTGCGTTGAATATTTCATTCCAGCTAAGCGTTAACCACAAGCAGGGTGCTACACAATAAAGATACCACTCCTCCACAAAAAGGTTAATGACACAAGGAAATAACAGGGGTATCCTGGAAGATTATAGACAGCGGCTATGAGAGTTGAATTCATTTAAAGTAGGCTAGGTGTTCCCTTACCATCTCTTTTCCTATCTTGGGCTGCAGTTCCCTCCTTGCATCAGTTATTCTGTTATCATCAGGTTGTGCACTGCCTTTCTTTTGGGTGAAGACAGAGGCAAAGTAGGTGTCGAGTAGTTCCGCCTTTTCTCTTCTCATCCAATAGCATTTCTCTATCTTCTCAATATTAGGCTGAGAGACTATGAATGGCCCAAGGTCATTCAGAGAGCATCATGCTGGAGTAGGAATTTGAACCCTGGCTTCCTAGTTCCTAATCCAACAGCCTCACCACTACACTGGATCTTTAATAACACATACACAGAATAATTGTATTTTCTGAAGTATATCATGGACATGTTTGTACAGCAGAAGGAGGGCATTTTAGTCAATATGGTACATTTTTGTTTTCTTGCAACTTCCAAAGTCAATTCTACATACAAGTTACCCATTCAGATCCCTGTTTAAGTACCTTTTTCAGTGAGAGTGAATAAGAGAAGAGCTATACTCTCAGACTGTTATGGTTTCTTCCTTTCACAAATTTAAATGAATTTCAGATTCCAGCTCAGTATCAAGCAAGTGTATGAGTGTGTTCCACATCTTCCTGAAACTGGCAAAATAAATTTGCTGTTGAAACTGATGAGAAAAAAAAATGGGCCTGACAGACTGAATCTGGGCATCCTTTCCTGGCTTTCCCCTTGCCAAATCATGATCACTGAAAAAGCAATTCCTTCCCTCCTTGAATAAATGCCATAGAGCTGTTCCAACAAGAACAGCCACATAGACCACAGAAGAGGAGGAGTGCTTATGTTCAATAGCTTAGAACTTGTGTGCCTTAGAAAACAATGCATGCTGAAGAAAATTAGCTGATAGAACAAATAACAATACTTCATGGAACTGGGGACATGGATATTCATCATGTGATAATTATAATATCCATTGATGGCTGGCATGTGTGAATGTGCAATTACAAATAAAACAGCACCGACAGAATATTCACATCATCTCAGTTGTTTCCAGTGGGTCAGTTCATATATTTAGCTTCCAGTTCTCTATTTACAGTGATTAAATGTAGACAGTTCAAGTGATGTACATGCATGTGTGTAATACTCCTAGTCTACATCTGTTTGTGAGGAGCTTTCTACATTCTGCAAAAGAGGGTGGAAGAAAGAGTGAAAGTGAAATGATATGTATTTACCCTTGGAGATGTACAGATCACCTCCCGTAGGGAGGTGGTGTCCTGCCTGTATATGGAGCATGTGCTATTGGCCTTAGAATGCAATCTTAACTCCATTTACCTTGGAGTAAGCCCCAACGAATTCATTGGGACTTCCAAGGAGACATGGTGACACTTGCAATGGAAGTTACATTTTAACTGACTTTTAAACTTTTGATAGTGTGTATTGGCTTTCTCTCCTGAATCATTTGGAGTAGTTCTACGAAATACTCACTGTGAGTGTTCCTGGCCTGTGAAAACAAGAGGTTTGGATAATAATGATCACAGAATGGATGGTACAGCTTTCTAGTTGGGGGTTGGACAATAGGACCTTCTGTTTCCTTTCAGCACTATCAATCTATAACTCTCTAACACCATCAATATGTTGTTACATCCTTAAGTATTTATGTTTTCAGAACAGGGGAAAAACATATTATGCTTTCAAAGTTGCAGGTTTGCTGTCTGTATAGCAGTAGACATCCCTTGAGAATCTACCCGTTGTGAATATTTGCCATTGTGAATTCAACAAGGGGTGATGAAACTCTCAATTCACATGCTTGAGTAGCTGACTAATAAAGAAAACGGAGGAAATTACACAACTTGTGTTCTCACGCAAAAGCAGGGCATCAGAAGTACTTCAGTCTTGAAAACAATACAGTGGTTGTTCCCACTATACCAAGGACAGAGGAAGAAGCAATGTGTTCAAGCTTCAGGAAAGTGTACGTAGCTGAAGCAGGAGAAAATGACTTCCTAACCATATGAACAGTTCAGGAACGAAACAGCCTCTCTTGGCAGGTTGTGAAATCTCCATTCTGTGAGGTTTTCAGGGCATGTACTAAATAGATATGGATTGTGGATAATTTGGATTTAGGATATTGTGAGTGTGGGCAGAGTGGCAGAAGGAAGAGATGGATCAATTCACCTATGGAAGCTCTTTATAATTTGGAATAATTCCTTAGGCTACAGCCTGGAATTCTGGCAACTGGATTCTTAGATAAATGAGTATGGGCTTCTAGACATTCATTCATCTGATACAGTTCTCTTCAGAATACAGATTGGTCTCAGAATAAAAAAATACAAGCGTATTTTGTAGTTTTACTGTTGTGGCTTTGGAAATAATTTTGTACTATTTTATACCAATCTCATACATTTTTGGGTTCTATTTGGGCAGATTGGATTGGGTTGTGTTTCCTTGTTGTACTGCCTTTGTCACCTTGGGTGGACTTGGTGCAGAAAGACAACTTATAAATACTGAAAATAAATAAATGAAAATAACAGGGGATCAGATTCTGCCTAGCCTTTTCCCTGTCATGCTTACATTCTGTATTCCAGAATATTTTATTGATGAAGGGAAACACTCCAACATGTGATCCCTGATACAGAACTGGATTCAGAAGGGGCATACTCCCAGGAGAGTCCCCCCGCCTCGCGATGCTGGAGATAAGTTATAGGAAACAAAATATGAAAGCTAACGCTGTTTTAGCTGGGGAGATCTCATAATGGTGCTCTTTAGTAAGCCAAGAGAAAAATAGAAATGTGCAGATGCCGGCATTTTACAAAGCTATTCTATCCTTTCTCTTCTCTTTCATGAATGGTGACACTGAAGCTCGTACCAATACTGTGTTGACGTGTTCAATTTGTCAGGTGTCGAGGCTGCCTTGATGGAAATGGTGGAAGACAAGCTGAGCTACCTCAGGCATAGAAAACAGCCCCTCTCTAATTTTATTGGCTTTGAGGAGAGGAGTTTCTGGGTAAGTGATCTTTTTGTCAAATGTGTGCAATACAAGAAACAAGCATCTAAGATAGCTGAAGGACACAGGAGATGTTGCTGCCCACAAAGGTAGGAAAGGAAGGAAGAAAATTAACTCAAATGCCACTAGTGTTTTTTAAAACAGCAAGAAGCAAAAGGGGGAAATACCACAGCTCAGGTAGAGCACCTGCCCTGCAAGTACAAGGTCCCAGGTTCAGTCCCCAGCATCTCCAGATAGGACTAGGAAAAGCACCTGCAGGAAACCTTGGAATCTCACTTCCTGTCACAGTAGACAATATTGGGCTAGCTGGACCAATGCCCTCACTTGTTTTAATGAAGCTTCCTATGCTTTGAAAACCCATTGAAGATCACAGAAACCTGCAAATAAAATGGGAAAGTGGTAAAGGGTGGCTCCAAAAGTGAAAAGTACAGTAGTAGTATAGGCAAACAATCCTGACAGATGGATGTTTTTCAGTTCTCACTTTGCTTTGGAAAGTGGAATTTAGGGAGGTTTACCTTTAAGTGCAAACCAAATCAAGTTCTTCTCAATGTCTAATAATAAGGGAAGAATTAAAAGGTGTAGTCTTTAAAGTTTTGAGGATGCCTGGGTTCAACAATGACACCTTTAGGCAATAATCCTATGCAAAACTGACCTGGGAGTGAGTCCCATTGAACTCATTAGGGGCTCCTTGTGAGCAGACATGCACAGGACTATACTGTTAATGTAATTTGAATATACTGATATAAAGTTTTAGAAAGCTATCCTTCTGAAATCTTTAGTTTTCTTACCATCATCAGGACCGATATGTCATTTTCTTCTCTTTCTTCTTCCCCAAAGAAATCAAAGAAACCCTTGGCTGAGAAACTTGGTGAGGATATTAGGGTAGATATTGCAAAGGGAATAGAAACTTTTAAGAGGCTGTTAATTTTATGATGGCAACATAGCCTGTTAAATCTGAGGTAATACTTGACTCTTTGTTTTAGTCTTTTTCGTGTTTGTGAAATACTGTAATTTGAGGTAATTTTGTGACTGAGCATATTGTTGCCTTAAGGTAACAGAAGCTAGCTCTGCTTCCTTTATAGGGCTCATGATTATGGACTTCCTGAGGAGAATTTTCTCTTATATGATAATAAATGTACCTTTGGATTTGTTCATTTTCTAGTGAATTTTTTTTTTATGGCCATAGGACCTGTGGCATTTGATAAGGTGAACTTCCTGTTATATGAAGATAAATTTGATTTTGTATTTGTGCATTTGATAATGAAAAAAGAGAAGAAAAGTCTACAGAACCTGCAATATTTGATTTTAATGAGCCTCTAAGGGAATATGGAGTGGCTATTGAGAATGGCTTTCTGTCTCCACACAATTTTTAGTCTGGTGGTATAGAAATGCTAACACCAAGAGGATATTTTGATTGTCAAATCAGACCCTGCTCAGGGGGATATAGTGGCTTTGATTCTGGTGAATCTATGGCTGGTTCTTTTCTACACCTGCCTTGCCACTGAAATGCTCTGATTTGGAGCCTTATGCAGGCAAGGAGTGGTAGCTTCCTAACCACTTGGACTTTGGGCAGGTACAACAGGGGCATTTACAGCAGAAGAAGTCATCAGAGGTACATCTCTGCTTAATCCTAACTCCCTGATCAGGGATTGCAGATCAGGGTTAGGATTTAGCACCTTACAACATCAACAATACTGAGTCTCTTGAACCATATCTATAAAGCCATTCAACACCAGTGAAGGCACATTACATCATCAAGAGGGGTTGCTGTTGCAGCTTGCAAGAACTGCAATTTCTGAATGACTATCTTCTGAAAAACTCTGACCCTCTGACCAGCAGGGGAAGGTCCAAACAGACTGGCACTGCAGTGGTCCAGCCTTGAAGTTACCAGTGCCTGAACTGGTAAAAGAAACAAAGCAAAATACTTTGTGAAGGCACATTACACACGGTGAATGATGTGAATCTTTGGTTTCCCCCCTTAGTCATGTTGCTCTCTCCCCACACCCCTTTCCACAAGCAAGGCATTTTCTTTCATCTGGGTATGATGTAGGAGAAGAAAGAACTGGACCTGCTCTAAACCCCTTATTTGTAGCACAGAGACTAATGAACTGCAAAGGTTTTTTGTTCCTAGTAACGCTTGTAATAGTTGCCATTCAACTGCATTTTTAAAATCCAAATAAGAAACAGAAAGTATGCAACTTGACTATGGGTTTTGTGGTTTCCCTGTAGGAAATACTTTTTCACCCAGCATGAAATTATGCTATAAATTTAATTGCATAGGATGCAGCACAGACCAATAACTAAATAACATTCCGTGTTTAACCATCAATATGTTTGTCAAGCATGCAAAGCAATGAATAAATGGATGTTGCCAAATTTGTGTCAATAACCCCCACCCCCATTTCTCATGACCTACACAACCTGGTCCCATCCTAGTTGCAGGCTGTCATAGGGGACAACAATCTTCACTGGCTTCCCCTCTCCTGCAGGTTCATGCCCCCTCCACTTCTGGCACCACCAAGAAAAGGAAATCTGCACAGATGGGGCATTGCCTGCCTGCCTCCTTCTAATAAATAAAACAATAATAAATATAATTATTAATTTATAACCCATTCTTCCTTCACACTGAAGCACAGATCAGCTTATAACACAATATACAATTTAAATACATATTTACAGAGAAAGAGAGAGTAACACATCCACTGTGAAAACAGAAACACTAAGCCCCAGCATCAATAATCAACAGGTTCATTTCTTAAGGCCTGGAGAAACTGATACATCAGCTAAAATGAAGGATTACCGAATGATATGAGGTCATCTTGAGATAACACTATGTAGGTGTATCTTTCCATTCCAGATGCTGGCTTTTTATGGGAAGAGGATTCAACAAGATTTCCAAGAGAGAGCATCTGTTTGCAAAGTTTTGAGGCTGGCAAAGTTGTACAAATCAGTTCCATGGACTAATTCTGATCCATGTTCATCAGGAAAATCAACAAGTGTGTCTTCCAGTTTCATATTATATTTTTGTAAAAGAATATTTTCAAAAACTTTGTGTGACTTGGTGTCCAGCGTCCTGCCCATTTAATTTAAATGGGTCTACTATGAGTATTACTTAGTTAGAAACCATCCATATAAATTTAATGACAACTTCAATAGCCATATCCAGACATTTCCAACTAACGTGCAACTCTAGGGCAAAAGGCATATTTTTCCATCAACATCTACCTAGAGACATGTAAACCAGTACAAATTTATTGCAATGTTCCAGTTCAGTTTATTTGTTGATATTATTCATTCCACTACTTTGGAGAAAAATAAAGCCAAAAGCTCTTCAAAAACGACGTTCATTCTGAAGAAACAGTAACATTATATATGACAGACTTACATTATATGCTTCTTGGCAACGGGTTCCCTCAGATATCCCAGACAAAAGTCACTTTCTTGTTTCAAATTGGTATGCAAAACATGAACTCTGCCCTGCTCAACAACACATCCGGCATGTATCAGATTAATCTTCGGCACAGTCTGTACATACAAAATAAACATCTATCAAACAAGAATATCCAGTCATTCCTGAAGGTATTGAGGCAGATAGAGAAGCTAAAATTCATCTACAGCACTTTCTGATGCTGCTGTTTATTCTTATCATGTTATTTGATGGTAAATCTCTCTTAGAGTGGAGAATGCATTGTGAAGTTTAATTCATATATATCATCAATGTGTCTCCAGGGCTCCAATTGTCAGGAAAAATGGCTCCTACCTCCTACCTCTCTTCTGCCCTACAGGGTATTGCTGCTCTTTCCAATAAAGCAACATTAATTTGGGGGATTCTCCTTTCATTTTTTTTTCAATGAAGCTTTACATTATTACTTACACACACACACACACACACACACACACACCACTCTATTCTTGATTCCATTTACATCTATTGGGAAAATTAAGCAATTTTATTTTATTTTTACTGTGATCTAAATATGCCACTGGGAAACCCTAATTTCCACATTTTATCCCACCCTTCTTACGGAGTGACATATCGAATGCCCCCAGCTTTATCCTCACAACAGCCCTGTGTATTAGGTTAGGGTGAAAGAGTCATCCAGTGCTCTGATCTAGAGGCAGGATGGGCTATAAATATTCTGAAATTAATAAATAAGAATAGTCCAAGATTTTCCAATATGGTCAGCTAGTCTGCTCCAGAAACACATCAAGCAAATCAAGCACCAGTTCCATGTTTGACAATGGTACAAGATAAGCTTTAAATTTATCTTGGGTGCTATGCATGTTAATAGATTTTATAATGCCTGGACCATATTTCCAAAATCTAAGGCAATAGGTGACATGGCACATAATCTAGGCAGAGTTGGATTTGTCCCATTTCCACTAATATCAAAAGAAAATTTTAACATAACTGGGGAGCATAAGTAAAATCAGTTTCTTCTGACTTATAGTCATGGGAAAAAGAAAGTGCACCCTCTTTGAATTCTGTAGTTTTACATATGAAGACATTATAACAATAATCTGTTCCCTAGCAGGTAAATAAAACCTCAGATGAACAACAACACATGACATATTACTCTGTGTCATGATTCATTTAACAGAAATAAAGCCAAAATGGAAAACCCATTTGTGGAAAAACTAAGTACACCTTATGATTCAAAAGCTTGTAGAACCACCTTTAGAAGCAATAGCATGAAGTAATTGTTTTCTGTAGGACTTTATCCATCTCTCACATTGTTGTGGTGGAATTTTGGCCCACTCTTCTTTACAACGTTGCTTCAGTTCATTGAGGTTTGCTGGCATTTGTTTATGCACAGCTTTCTTAAGGTCCCACACAGCATTTCAATTGGGTTGGGGTCTGGATATTGACTGGTTCTGTTCTTTTTCAGCCATTCTGTTGTAGATTCACTGGTGTGCTTGGGATCCTTGTCCTGTTGCATGACCCAATTTCAGCCAAGCTACAGCTGTCGGGCAGATGGCCACACATTTGACTGCAGAAGACTTTATTACAGAGGAGTTCATGGTCGATTCAATGACGCCAGGTTCCCAGATCCTGTGGCTGCAAAACAAACCCAAATCATCACCCTTCCACCACTGTGCTTGACAGTTGGTGTTAGGTGCTTGTGCTGATATGCTGCGTTTGATTTTTGCTAAATGTGGTACTGTGCATTATTACCAGACACCTCCACTTTGTCTCATCTGTCCAAAGGACATTGTTCCAGAAGTCTTGGGGTTTGTTCAGATGCTACTGCAAACCAAATCTGTGCTGCCATGTTCTCTTTAGAGAGACAAAGCTTTCTCCTGACAAACAAACCATACTTGTTCAGTCTTTTTCTAATTGCACTGTCATCAACTTTAACATTAAACATGCTAACAGAGGCTTGTAGAGCCTGAGACGTAAGTCTTGGTGTTTTTGTTTTTGTTTGCAGTTTCTCTGAGAATTGAATGGTCTGACCTTGGGGTGAATTTGCTGGGACGTCCACTCCTGAGAAGATTGGCAATTGTCTTGAATGTTTTCCACTTTTGAATAATCTTTCTCACTGTAGAATGATGGACATAAAATTGGTTGGAAATGGCCTTAAAACCCTTCCCAGTTTCATGAACAGCAGAACTTGCTTCTCTAAGAGCATTGTGTTATCTTTCCTCTTTGGCATTGTGTTAAAGCACATCTGAATGCTCCAGACCAGAACCCCCCCCCCAAAAAAAAACCTTGGCTTTTATAGAGGTGGGCACACTTGCAGATGATCAATTGAGCAAGGGAATTTGATTAGCAGGCCTTGTCTACTACTTAGCTTCTTGATTCCTATGGAAACAATAAGGGTGTACTTAGTTTTTCACACATGATTTCTGCATCTTCATTTTATTTCTGTTAAAGAAATCATGACATGGTATAATATGTCATGTGTTGTTGTTCATCTGAGGTTGTATTTACCTAATTTTAAGACCTGCTAAGGAACAAATGATTGCTATTATGTCCTGACATGCAGAACCGCAAAATTCAAAGAGGGTGCACTTTCTTTTTCCCATGACTATACACCCATGATTTTTTGGGGGGGACGGGGGAATCAGTTTGTCATTTTAAACCCCTTCCTGTTTTTAATCTATAGGTTAATTAGGCCGTTAAACCTCTTGTCAACAGCAGTGATAATATAAACAACCGTGATCAAATCAGATGAGTATATCTCATATGAATCTCAAATAGATGTTCCTTTAAAAACTGATTCAATTGGCTGCTGAGGAAGAGAGAAAGATTATGAAAGCATTATACACTTAAGAAATGCAGAATCAGAAGAAAATATCAGAGCATTGGTAAAAAACAACAGCAGCACTTCTGCTTTTAAGATAGTTTTTGGTCACGCTCTTTTTTGCGTTACATCCTTCCACTGTAAGGAGTGACCCAAAAGTAGGCCAGTTCCTTTCAAAGTTCCTGCCCTGCTATCTCAAATGCCTTTCACTAGAAATGTCACACAGCTCAAACTAGGCAGGGTACATGCGAAGAATTCATTGTAACATTTCACTGCAGCCCATCCCAATGTCAGTATTTTAATCCTTTTTTGAACCAGTTGCCAATCAGAGTGTTAATCACGGGCGTGAGCGAGATCTTGCAGAAAACACATATTTCTAGGAAATGAGTTGAGTACACATAATTCTGTGGGATCAAATCTTATATGAGCAATAGTTATAAAAATATAGCCAGAGTAGCCTGTGCAGATCATTCCTTACTCAGCCTTTATTTAAAAGGAGAACAACCTTTATCTAAAAAGATTCCTGATTAAATTTTAAAAGTACAATTCTGGTGCAAGTCATGTGAAATGTTGACACTGTGAGGTTTTTTGTATGTATGTATGTATGTATGTATGTATGTATGTATTGTGGCATTTGTATACCATCCCATCATGTAAAGTTCTCTGGACAGTTTCCAATATAAAATAAATGCATAAAACCAGAAAATCAAAACCTACATAGATACAGGAAAAAACAAAACTCACCACACCCACAAAGTTCAACACAGATTTGAAAATTCAGTAGCTACTTAGGAAATGTTGAACCATTCAGAAAATAAATCCATTACCTTTGCTAGTAAAAGGAGGAATAAATAGGTAACGTTCAGACTGAGTGCTAAA
This sequence comes from Podarcis cretensis, assembly GCF_951804945.1. NCBI lineage: Eukaryota > Metazoa > Chordata > Lepidosauria > Squamata > Lacertidae > Podarcis > Podarcis cretensis. The sequence continues at coordinate 30,970,939 of NC_137178.1, forward strand.
TAAAAATGAAAGGGGGGAGGGCCATAGTTTAGTGGTAGAGGACCACTTCAAAAAATCCCCAGATTTAACCTGTGGCATCTCCAGTTAAAAGGATCTGGTGGCAGGTGATTTGAAAGATGTCTGCCTTAAGACCTTGAAGAGCTGCTGCCCTATGAGAGAAACAGACAATATAGCGGGCTAAGCAGACTGTGCAAATAGCTTGACCTGGTATATTGCAGCCTTCTTTGATCTATAGAAAAGAGTGTTTTAAAATGCTTGCTGAAAAGTATGGGTTGGTAGATGTGGTGTAAATATGGTGCTGTTTTGTGGAGTGTTTATTATTAGTGCGTTAGTGCCATCTGCTGTTACATGACCTATCAAGGCTGCATTATTAAGAGGCACACTGTTGAATTCAGTTCGTCTCCAGCACTTAAGTGTTTAGGACTTGGGAATTCAGTAAAGAAACCCAACAACAACCCAGGGTTAAGAAAGCAGTGGGCAATTAGCAAAAAGGCCAATCAATTGCAATGTAGGGAAGGGGGAGCAATGTAGGGAAGGAAGACCCAAGTATAACCTGACCACTATTCATTGTGCTCACTGGGATTGCAACCCGTAGCACATTATTGGTGAGGGTGCCCCAACAGGAGCTGTTTATTTAGGATAAAAGCCTATGCTATAGTTCAGGGATGAGGATTCTTAGCCTGGGGTGGGAGAAGGACAGAACACAATCCTCCAGCCCTCAGTGTTTAGCCCTTGAAACCCTTCGCAGACCAAACCCTTCAACAGCCCTGCTCAAATGTTTACCCTGGTTGGAATGCCCTTGTGATGTGACAATGCCTCTTGATCACCTAGATGGAGTGTGTGTGTGTGAGAGAGAGAGAGAGAGAGAGAGAGAGCGCATTTGATTTCCACATGGCTGGAATGTAGTCTGCTGTCACAACCATTGCTCCACCCAGTTCTGCCCTGCCCCTTCCTACCACTCATCTGTGGTGCCTAGAACACCCACCACCACCCATGAGGGAGTGGGGTCATCCACCTGAAAAACTTTTCCCTCATGCAGTAGGCCCTTCTCTTGGTTTTAGTGTATCTAAAAGGTAAAGGGACTCCTGACCATTAGGTCCAGTCGTGGCCGACTCTGGGGTTGCGGCGCTCATCTTGCTTTACTGGCTGAGGGAGCCGGCGTACAGCTTCCGGGTCATGTGGCCTGCATGACTAAGCCGCTTCTAGCGAACCAGAGTAGCACATGGAAACGCTGTTTACCTTCTCATTGGAGCAGTACCTATTTATCTACTTGCACTTTGATGTGCTTTTGAACTGCTAGGTTGGCAGGAGCAGGGACCGAGCAACAGGAGCTCACCCCGTCACGGCAATTCGAACCACCGACCTTCTGATCGGCAAGTCCTAGGCTCCCGCCACTTGCATCCCTTTAGTGTATCTATGTGGGGTTTATTATCTGTTCGGTTGGTTGCAAGTCACTTTCAGTTGCCCTGAGCAAGATAAAGCAACTAACAAAGTTAAACAACAACATCATAGGGGATCATTCCATCAGGCAAGCCGAAGTGTTTGCCCTCATGGAATGATCATCTTGGTGCAATGTTGAACTCCTCCCAATATTTTGAACAGTAGTCTCAAGCCTTTCTCCATAGAAGCCAGCTCCTGGGGGCCAAGGCACTTTGGGGGCTCCCAATGTGAATGCTCAGAGGGCATTTGGCTCCGCCCCTGGCTCCTCATGATGTTGCATGTGCAAAGTCAGGACATTGCGTTGGGCTCCCCATCATCTTGAGAAGCTGGCAGCTCTGCCTTCCTCTGTTCTAATACATCCATGTGCTCTTAAGAGTCTGTCCACAAAATGTTAAGATTCCACTTTTATAAACCTTTATCCAATTCTGGAAGATATTGGTTACAGTTGTGAATATAGACTATGGAGTATAGTCCACATTTGGATTTGATAGGAAGTTCTCCTAAGCCAGCAACTCATAATTGGTCCAGAAACTGGCATTTCTGATCTCCGTCTGTAGTAAAAAAAGAATTACTGGTGAATAGCATGGTGGTGTAACCTTGCCATTCATGGGTTCATTGTCTGATCTTTACATCAAAGGTGACCAGGGTTTAATATTGTCACATGCAATTTTGTCTCAAAAGAACTATGTGTGTGATTAATCCAGGAGCAAACCTGTCAATTCAGTTCCGTGTGAAGGAAAGCTGCTTAGCTACTCAAGCCTTAAAATGGAGCTCCACTTGGCAGATTGCCCAGCAACAAATGGAATGGGGAATGGTGGTCAGGCATGGGGGAGTCAGTGCATGCTATTGAATGTAAATCCCAAATTCAGTAAATGTGCTTCCCCAAGTAGGATATCATCACTGAAATTAGGCACATCTGGGCATGCCTTTGAATAAGTTTAGAAGGCAAAGTATCAGAGAACCGATCACCAAAGATCTGTTATCTTGCACGACAATGCACATGACATTTTAAGAGGCAGACAAATCACCTACAAAACCTGATTTCTTGTCTATTGCTCAGACATGCTGGAAAGAGGGCTACATATGGCATGTTGGAGCTTTTTGGATCAATTTTGATTCCACAGCAAAAGCTTGAAAGACTTTTGAATGTGGAGACTCTCAAGTCAGCAGAGGAGCTGCTGATTAGGAAAGACAAACACACACACAATCTGGTGCATGTGAGGTTTGGCCACAAAAATGTACCACATAAATCAGTCAAGAGAGCTTGAATAATTCCTGGGGCAATCGGCACAGCTTTAGGCAAATTACTTTTGGCCTGACTTTCAAAGGCACCAAAGGATCTGTATTAACTTCTTCACCTATAGCTTTTTCATCTTTGGGATGTTTACCAAAACTGGAAGTCTAGCACTTCTAAAAATATTATTTTCTTAATGTATCCATAGAATTGAAAGTGAGGATTGTCTAATCAGATCCCACCAGAAATATAAGGGCAGATGTCCCCCTGTCACACAGAATAAAAAATAAGGTGTGGATCACAGAGCAGGCTAGTGAGACTGAGCTTGGTGGACATGGAATCCTGACTTACTGCTGAGTAGGAGGAAATGGGAAATGGGAAATGTAAAACAGTGGGTGGGAATGGGAATGGAATGGAGTATCCTGGAAAGGGGCATAGCTGCCTGGCTGGAATCGTGAAGGGCAGCACTCCACACTACAACTTTTTGTTGTTCCCACCGGCATTGAAGTGACCACATGGTTTTCATTGAACCGGCTGAATGTGCCTTTTGGTGCAGATGCCATTCTGGGAAATGACTGGTTGCCCATGACGAGAGCAGAGCTGATGCTGTTTATGTGTGCACATTTAAAATACAGCAGCACAAAAAGAAAAGATTTCCAAATGGTTCAAGCGAAAGGCTTTCCTGCAGGAGCAGAGCGCTTAACCAGCCGCCACAGCTTTGACAACCACCTCCTGGCTAAAATACTTTTGCTCCGCTTTAGAGGATTAGATTTCTTACTGCAGAGAGAGTTTAGATAGTGTGGTTTACAGTCTAAGGGAAGAGTAAAAAAACACACACCTAATGTTGTGCTGAAGACAACAAAGAAAGCATTTTCCCTTTTAAGATAATTATCATCCGTGTTTATAGTGATTAAGCTACAAAGATTAATAATCAACAACACACAAAAATTGCCTGAAGGCAACACCTGAGAGCTTAACATCAGTAAAGGCTTCTTAAGTTATTGCTCTCCCTCTCTCTCATCAGTGGAAAAGGTTTCATACACTGCAGCATTTTCATCTTGAGTTCATCTGAAACGGAAGAAAGCCGGGCTTTCCTACCCATAGCATGGGAATGCTGGGAGACTTTGATCCATTGTTTGTATATCAGCTCTTTGATAATGAGTTACAGTGTACTGTGGTTTTTAAAGCATGGTCAGATGGTTCTTTTATACTTAGAGCTGTGCCAGCGTTTCCATGATCACCGTGTCACATGTGCCTAGCGTTGCTTGTATTAATTTGTTCCAACCTAAAACATGATTACTTCCGCCTTCCCTCCCCCACACTCCTGGAATGAAAACACAAGGCACTGCAAATGGGTTCAGTTGTGGGCCACAGCCTTGTTGACGTATGTGTTTGATTTGCAGTCAACTAGCCAAAGGCAATCTCTCCCCTAACTCAGCTCTGGTGCATTTGCTACCACGAAGAGAGTTAGGAAACGGCATCTCCTCATGCTCACCTTGAATAGGCAACCCTCCTTGGACAAACCCTCAGATCCCTGGTGTAGCAGGTGTCTGCTCTTTGCAATCTTCAAAGATCTCAACAGCTGTCACATAGAGGAAGGAAATAGCTTGTTTTCTCCTGCTCTGGAGGGCAGGACATGAACTAATAATAATAATAATAATAATAATAATAATAATATAATTTATTATTTATTCCCCAGCCACTCTGGGCGGCTTCCAACAGAATATTAAAATACAATGGTCTATTAAACATTAAAAGCTTCCCCAAACAGGGCTGCCTTCAGCTGTTTTCTAAAAGTCTGGTACTTGTTTTTCTCTTTGACATCTGGTGGGAGGGCGTTCCACAGGGTGGGAGCCACTACCGAGAAGGCCCTCTGCCTGGCCCCCTGTAACTTGGCTTCTCGCAACGAGGGAACCACCAGAAGGCCCTCGGTGCTGGACCTCAGTGTCCAGGCAGAACGATGGGGTTGGACTGGTTTACTGGACTGAGGCTTCAAGTTATAAGAAAGCTGATTCCAACTATACGATATATGATATCTTTATTGTCATTGTCCATGCAGAACAATGAAATTGAAAACACCAGGAATAACTTTTTTTGACAGTAAGAGCTGTTTGACAGTGGAACGGACTCCCTCAGAAGGTGGTGGACTCTCCATTTTTGGAAGTTTTTAATCAGAAGTTGGATGGCCATCTGTCATGTATGTTTCAGTTGAGATTCCTGCATTGCAAGGGTTTGGACTAGATGATCGTTGGGGTGCCTTCCAACTCTACAATTCTATGATTCTTTGAAGGCATGTGCTTTGCTACTAAGCAATAGTCCTTCCCCACTGAAAGGCTGACTTGTGTAATCCTCCTTTCATCATTCAAATACCTCTGGGTACTCACAAATGTCTATCTCTCCACCTCCATCTGACTCCATTGAGATCATAATGGTGCCCTATTCAAGTGGGAAAACACTCTAAGCCCAATAGCTCTCTTCTTTTTTAGGGCAGAGAAAGCCCATGTTCCCTGAACACTGTTGCCTCAATGGACGTTGGGAAAGAGGAGCCTGGGTGATGAGGCATCAAGCTAGGTGACTGGGAAGTGTCTTCAGAGTCTATTTCCTCCAGCGTTGGAGCTATTGAGTGCCTGCCTTTTCCCAGTGTTTCCTGATTGCACAAGTCTGCAATAGATCTTTAGGGTACAAAGTACCATTCTGACATTTGTCCTGAGTACTACTTGTATGTTTTCCATCACTCAACAACATCATTCAACAGGGATATCGTCAGCCATTTGTGACTGCAAGGCAGAATAGAGCAGAGCTTTGTTCAGACATATCTGATACTTGTAAGGGCTGGTCCTGTTGAAAAACTGATCATTTTGGCTGAGTTACAAAACTTTTTCAGTGGCGTGCAAACCTTGCAGAAGCAATAATTGATTTTTTTTATTTTCAAAAAATGTTTTCACTAGCCATTTCAAATGGAGTAAAGGACTTGTCATCTTTTGGCTCATCACCCAAACTACAAACTGCAGCTACAAAAACAACATGAATAAGAAGCACTCATACTCGATTTAGCTCTTCAGCGGATCAATATGATTGAAGAGATTAGGATGGTACTGGCATATCAGAGCTCCATTAATGTCAGACCACCAGGTTGGACATTCAGGGACTGCTAATAGATAGCACATATGCTGAGTTGCATGAACTTGACAAATTTAGCATTAGCCATCTTTGCACAGGATACTAAACTATTATGAGTTGCTAAAGTTCAAGCCATAGGTGAGAATGCAAGGTTGTATAACTAACCATGGTTTGTTGAAAAACAGGATACCATGTGTAAAAGTGAAACTAAACTTTGTTGAAGACTTACTTACAGAAGTTACATTTGAAAATGTCTCATAGATAGAAACAGTTTGTTGAAATGAATTTGTAAAAAGATTTTGCATTGGGAATAACTAGTTTGAATGCAGAGCCTAAATTTGGGATAGGAAAGCCTTCTGTGTACTATCATCATGAGTTCCAAATTGTTTTGTCCATTGATAAATAGCTATCAATTTGTAACATATATTTTAAGAGGATGGGAGTAGAAAATTTTTGTAAGCCTGGTCTACTTTCAACCTCGAGAGAGAAAACTATCTGGACCTATTGCTGCCTGAGTATGTTGATATCTCTTTGGGGTCAGGGAGCGCTTTTCTTGGTAGGAGCACAATTATGGATAGGATTGTTGGATAGGAGTGGATTATGAAGTATATTGGGACGTGGGTGGCACTATGGTCTAAACCACAGAGCCTAGGGCTTGCCGATCAGAAGGTCAGCGGTTCGAATCCCCACGACAGGGTGAGCTCCCGTTGCTCGGTTCCTGCTCCTGCCAACCTAGCAGTTTGAAAGCACATCAAAGTGCAAGTAGATAAATAGGTACCGCTCCAGCGGGAAGGTAAACGGCATTTCCATGCGCTGCTCTGGTTTGCCAGAAGCAGCTTAGTCATGCTGGCCACATGACCTGGAAGTTGTATGCCAGCTCCCTCGGCCAGTAAAGCAAGATGAGCGCTGCAACCCCAGAGTCGTCCGCAACTGGACCTAACGGTCAGGGGTCCCTTTACCTTTAAGGCAATTAATCATACCGCACAGATACACTTGACCCAATAAAAAGCAAGTAACTTTTTCCCTTGAAATATTTCAGAAGAAGTTGGGTAGGCATCTTACAGCAGGTGACTTTTAGCAATCATCACATCCTTATGTATCTGGTTTTTCTGACGTTCAATCCACATTGACCTTGGGGGACAAGGTGGGTGAAAGGCTAAATAAATAAGTGCATATCTTTAAGAATATGAAATCAAGACTTGCAAGGTTATAGTTCTATGCATATATATGTATATATTAAGAAGTCTCACCATGGGTCTCACTAAGTGCATCTAGATTTACAGCCCTAGGCTGTTGTCCTATACTTGCTTACTTGGGAGTAAGTGCAATTGAAGTCAGAATTTCTTACCTTTGAGCAAACATGCATAGGATTGACCTATAAAAACTATTTTAAGGCTCCAATCCTATACCTGAGAGCAAGTCTCCTTGAACTCAATGGGACTGCGCTCAGTCATTTACCCTACTGCATCCCATGCTTTATTTGATGGTTAAAAATAAGGTTTCTTTTCTAAAGAGATACACACTGAGCAAATTCTGCTTTGACTACTGCTGAACTCTGAGGTCAAGAGGAAAATCGATCTCAGGTAAAAGTTAAGCCCATTGAAAGAAATCACTGGATTCTCCTTCTCCACTAATAATAAAAATGCACTTTTCTGTTGACATAGGACTATTACTGTCATTAGGGTAGTTTCTTTAATTTTCTTTCCCCTTCACCTTTAATTTAAAATAAGGGTCTGGCAACCCTGGTTCATTCTGTATGTCACACTGTCTGCTTCTCTTCCACTTTCTGATTATTTTGACCTCTAGATAATAAAGAAGCCCTTTCAATTGCTTCTGTTTCAGAACTGTCATCAGGCGGTAGCTGCGCTTCCTGCCAAACGAGTGAGCAAGGTGAAATCACAGAGCTACAGCTATGAAAAATGGCATGTTTGGCTTTCACAGGAGTGGAAGGCTGCATGTAACCTTTCTTTCAAACATCCCTCTGTCACCATGCGATCCCACCAGCCCTGGGCTCATTCTAGCTTGTTCACAAATCAAAGGTAACTGACAGAAGCCAATGGGGGTCACGTAAATCACCTGCTAACGGGAAGAGAGAGGAACAGGGAGAGAGGATGTGTTGTACATCCCAGCAGATAGTGATCCTGGAGAACCCCACAGGTGTGCGGACGGAAGGTCAGAGAAAAGCTTTGGTTGCTCCTTATGAGCAAAGCATATTTTGCAAATTACTTAAAAGTGATTCACACCATCAAAACATACTTTATACATCAATCTTTAATCATCTCCATTCTATCTTGTTCTAGGAGTGTAACAATCCCTGACTGCATTAGGATAGGCCAGTTATTTGTAAACTCAACCAGCAAAGAAATATTTGGTCAATTATTGTCCAGCATTGGCCTAGTAGTCAAAGCATCTACAGAGTACATTTGTATCAAGTCCACTTACCACTTAGGGGGCAGGCGGTGTTGCAGCCTGGCGCAGCCGCCATAGTTCACTTCTGGTGCTGGCACTGAACGTTGGACCTAACAACGTGTATCAATGGCCAGGGCATCGGATTCAGGCCTGTCTGCAAATTGCCCAGTCGTGGGTGGCCCTGGAGACAGGCTCTCCTCAGAAGCAGGCCCAATGGAGCATTCAGGCTTCCCTTGGGTCCACTCCTTGGGCTTAAAAGCCAGAAAGCCCTGAGCCCTGCCTATGTTTTCAGCTTTAATTATGCTTGCTTGGCCTTGCTGTGGACTTCATTGGTCACCGTATTTGGGGCTGGGTAGAAATTTATCTACCCAGAAAATTTGTTCCACTCCGGTGTTTTTGTCTACCTCACAGTGGTCATCACAACTCTGGTGGTTTAGGCATTGGGTAAGCCTTAAGTCTTGGCTGGAGGGGAGGTTGTGTCTCTGCCTGTCCCTCTGAGAAAAGGATATCCTACTAAAGAGATATGTGAGGAGTTGCTTTTGTCCTAGATGGGGGCTAGAGCCACAGCACTCATCAAGACAGCCATCCCGTGGGGTACTCCTACTTGATATAAGTCATAGGACTCTCCCGCTGTTGCATGGACCCTGGGTATACTTCCGGAGGGATGCGGGTGGGTTAAACCACAGAGCCTAGGACTTGCCGATCAGAAGGTCGGTGGTTCGAATCGCCGTGACGGGGTGAGCTCCCGTTGCTCAGTCCCTGCTCCTGCCAACCTAGCAGTTCGAAAGCACATCAAAGTGCAAGTAGATAAATAGGTACCACTCTGGCGGGAAGGTAAACGGCATTTCTGTGCGCTGCTCTGGTTCGCCAGAAGCGGCTTAGTCATGCTGGCCACATGACCCGGAAGCTGTACACCGGCTCCCTCGACCAATAAAGCGAGATGAGCGCTGCAACCCCAGAGTCCGTCACGACTGGACCTAATGGTCAAGGGTCCCTTTACCTTTTATACTTCCGGAAGGCGGGCTTGAAGTCAATGGCTGTATCCAATGCCTATTCCAAACCTCTAATTGTGGCCTTATTTGATCCAAAAAGCACTGTTTTCTGCCTGGTTTATTGCTGTGAAAAATGGGGTGGTGGGTGGCGCAGTGCCTTAGCATACAATGAGCCAAACTTAAACTGATTACAAAAATCCAAGTTACCCGTGAAACATTTGCAGCTGAAATAAAACAAAAATTGTCCTCAAAATTCTCTTCTGTGGATGATTTTGATGCTGAATATTCTCAAAGTATTTCTCTCTGGAGGAAAATCACCTGGGAGCACCCTGTACTTTAATTAAAGTTTCATGATGTAAATTATTCAGTGATAACAACAGCAAATGTTGGAATAGTTTCCTAATATTCATAGAGTTTTATTGCTGTCTGTGTTTCAGCCAAATGATGTTTGGTTTTGATATCGGATATGTAATTTGCAATGTTTGATCATTGACCTGCAATGGTAATAAACATCTGGCAGTGTTGACAGCTGACATGGAATTGCATAGCATACTGTGTGTGTTTTTTTCATTTTTTACCACCATGCAACATCATCCATATCAGCAGCTGCCAAAAAACTTCTGCAACAGAGATCCTGTACATTACATGTTCCTAGGTAAACCCGCAGTTCACAAGGCAGAGCATTGACCTTACTATCACCTATTTTGAACTGAGAGTGTTCCCTCTCACGTATCCCTTTGGCTGTTTGTGAACTATAGATAGAGGAAGATCAGTCATGATGGAACAATATATCCTTCAGCTGCCCTTCTCAATGAAGGAGACCCATTAAGTCTACAAATTACAAAGGATAAATCAGTTATAACCCAGAAGGCTGTTTACACTTTGGCATGCAATGGAGTCATTTTGTCTTATTTCTGATGCTCAGTTGAGATGCCATGGCTTACACATGCACAAGAGGGAGTTATCAGGAGGTTTGGGGCAACAACAAGGATTGTAGCATTGCAGTTTTGAAAAGAAATAAAACCAGAGTGGGAAGAACTCCAAAAGAACTCAATGAGGACTGACCAAGGAGCTGATTGGCTGTGGGGAGGGAAAATGGAAAATATGGCAGATAAGGAAATGGAATCAAGTCTTCTGTAGGGTCAGGCTGACCAACTGTAGCAATGGACAGAAACACACCACACTGACAATTTGTTGCAAACCCCATTTTTTTGTACTATACAGTATGAGCACTGGCATGTATTTTTTTTGTTAACAGCATTTGAGAATTGCCCCATATTCCTGTTTTTCAGGTGCAGAAATCAATCTGAGTTAGGGAGAGAAAGGGACTTAGGCATAGCTGAAGTATATCTTAGATTTTGACCTTTAGTGTTTTTGGTTCTACCCCAACTGCACGGACTGCCTCCCAATGTTGTCAATGAGCTCACTGTCTCCCACTGTCCCTGCTTCTTGTTTATACATGATCCATCAAAGATTTGCCTTGCTAGCAGTGTCTTTCTTTTTGGTCAGCCTAGCTTCCCCTGCATTTCCTGTCTTGAAAGAATTTTGGCAGGTTTACACATGACACTACATTGCCCTGGAAAGTGGAAAGTCTGTAATTAGACACTGTGTAATCAGCTGCCTCCCACTGGCAACCAGTCTGCCTTAAATCTGCCATCACAATTAATCAAGAAATCCCCTCCGGGGAAGTCACTGCCTCCACAAACCACTAACCTGTCAATTATGGGATTTACGTTAACACTTGCTACTACCAGCTCTATGAAAATAACATCCTGTGACATATAAGTGGCCAGAAGAATACCATCCTTATAAGGAGCATGTTTCATGTCAGTGCCTGAGAGGTAAAAACTGAATCCTTACTCCTGTGTCACGTTAGCAGCAAAACTCCCACTCACCCTTAGCAGGAATGACACCATTGTTATTTGCAAATGTAGGTATTCATTCAAATTATTAATAGTGTGACTGACAGATATAAACATTGCAGCAACTGGTTTATTTTATTTCTAATACCTAACAGTCAAATTCATAACCCAGTTGAGATGAAGGGTTTACTTCTACTCAAGGCAACTGGAAAAAGCTAGATTCTTATTACTGGGCTGTTAATCAGCTTAGACTTCACTATTTCTTTGCTGTAATTCAGTTGTACACCAGCAGCTAGAGAAAATGTGGAATAATAACCAGTCACCTACCTAACAGGATCACAAATCCTTAAAACGATTTGGTATCAGATTGATACCAGCTTGCTTTGGTAGAGAAGACCCCCAATAGTCACCTGTTGCAGGATGGAAAGATGCCAGTGCATCATCAATTTTTAAAAATTACAGAATTTACTCTCTGCTGTCTTTAAGATTTCAGTTTATTGGTAATCTGATTGTTACAGGGGGGAGGAGTGCAAATGCTACAGTTAATGATTGTATACAAGAAGAAAATCAACAACAATTTAACAAGAAGTTAGGATCATGTGGCATCACTAAGGCAAAAGTACAATGAGTGGGAAATGAAGGAAATTTGGGTTGTCGGAGCTAAATCATAAAGTAGGGGTAAAAGGCTGAAATGTTTTTGAGAAACCTGCATTGTATGCTCAAGAAGTCCACTAGAAGGATGCTTGAAGATCAAATAAACTATTCTATCATCAAGCAGCTTTGATTAAGATACAACTAGCAGATAGTTTGTTTAGTTCCCAAACTTGATATACAAGAAAGAAAATTTTACTTCACCAATGCAATTCTGTAACTCCTAAGAAAATTTCCTGAAATGCCCATTCAGGATTTCTGAAGATCTCCACTGGAATTTTAATGAAGTCAATGGGTTAGATCAAATGTACTTTCTGCTCATGGGAAGACTTTTGGAAATCCTATCCCTTTTACAGCCCTGCATCAAATCTTTCTTGAACATGTTTTTGGAGCATATCACCACCAACTATTTTCCTCTTACTTGTATTTCTTTGGATCCAAAACATTGTCTTTCTAACATGGAAGACGTTGAACTCAAACAGGCCATCTCCTGCCTGCAATCCTGGGTACTTATTTCCATTTATGGATTGCTTCCCATTAAATATCTCAAAGCAATATTGAAACTTTATAATGTCAGGAAGACGTTCCACAGTTGACAGTTCGCCCTCAACAAAAGCATACCCAGCCCTTTCTTTTAATCTCTGGTTTTAAGGCTGTCAGATTCTTAACTGCCAAAACAACACAGGTTAACGAAACAAAAAAACACCTTAAAAAAATAAACAGAAGGATGAATTAAATATATTATTTTCTGCCAAAAACTAGTAGTGTCAAAACATCAAGCTGTCTCCTGAAAGATAATATTTTGGGCATCTGTTTCACACACGTCCTGCTCTCCAAGCTAGGCCCCAAGGCAGGCAGAGCCCCAACTTGGCAGGAAGCGGAGTAGCTGTCCAGGCTGCACTGTGGGAATGTTTTGTGCTTGTATGTTAGGAGTGGAGGGTAAAATGAGCAGAGGGCTGTAAAGAACACTTCTGCAGCCCATCTGATTAATTTGTGTAATATTAAACACACACCCACACCCACACCCACACACCCACCCACACACATCATTGACTAGAGATGAATGAATCGTTCAGTTTCAGTTTTGCTCAGTTTTTTATTTTTCAATCTTCAGTTAACCCCATTTCTCTCTATTTATCTTTTCGTACACGCACACACACACACAAGAAAATATCACAATGTACGCATTTTTGCAGGCAATTTGCCACAATAAAATGCATATTTGAATGTCATTGTCACTAACAGACATGCTTTTATGATAGAGAACTACACTGCAAAAGTTGGAGAAGTGTGGATTCAATAGGTTCAAATTAAAATGGGAACCTAATGAACTTGAATGTCTGGACTGTCTCGCCAGAGTGGTGCATGCTCTAGTTATCTCCCGCTTGGACTACTGCAATGCGCTCTACGTGGGGCTACCTTTGAAGGTGACCCAGAAACTGCAATTAATCCAGAATGCGGCAGCTAGACTGGTGACTGGGAGTGGCCGCCGGGACCACATAACACCGGTCCTGAGAGATCTGCATTGGCTCCCAGTACGTTTCCGAGCACAATTCAAAGTGTTGGTGCTGACCTTTAAAGCCCTAAATAGCCTAGGCCCTGTATACCTGAAGGAGCATCTCCACCCCCATCGTTCAGCCCGGACACTGAGATCCAGCACCGAGGGCCTTCTGGTGGTTCCCTCATTGCGAGAAGTGAGGTTACAGGGAACCAGGCAGAGGGCCTTCTCGGTAGTGGCGCCCACCCTATGGAACGCCCTCCCTTCAGATGTGAAAGAAATAAGTAGCTATCTTCTTTTTAAAAGACATCTGAAGGCAGCCCTGTTTAGGGAAGTTTTTAATATTTAATGCTGTATTGTTTTTAACACTTGATTGGAAGCCGCCCAGAGTGGCTGGGGAAACTCAGCCAGATGGGCAGGTTATAAATAATAAATTATTATTATTATTATTATTAGTGTTCATTACTGGCTTTTGTTGCTTTTTTGTAATTATTGGTATGTTTTACATATATTTTATTTTTCTATGTTTTTAGTGATTCTTGTTCTTATCTGTAAGCCTCCTTAAAAAATCTGATCAGAGAGGCCTCATGGCTCTTAGTCTCAGTGTGTCTGACTTAAAGTTTTAATTTGTGATATGGACTTGAGGAATTATGATTGAAAGCTACCTGGTAAATGCCATTGCTGCAGATATTTGAAATTTGGGTTCCTCACTTCCAAAAGCAGCAATCAAGCTAAGTCACTGAAATAAAACATAAAATTATTTCATGCACCTCTCTATCTCTACTACGGATGGGCGGATCTGTCAATTTTGGGTTTTCTCCATTTCTCATTTTTTCCAGTCATAATTTCAGGTCTCCACATTTCCACACTGGTTAGCAATTTTTTGAAAGAAGCCCTTTTGGAAACCCACCACCATTTTAGTGTGAAATGCACATGTTTGTAGGCAATTTTGTCAACAAGCAGTTTTCTCTAATAGAACACATCTTTGTATGTTCGTTTCACTAATACATACATTAATATGCACACTTTATCCCAGCACATGTCACTTGGCTGGAAAACAGCATGGCAAAATTCAGATAAGTGCAAATTTCAAAGAATGGCTGCATTTTGGTTCTCAGATTGCTTTGGAAAGTGTGAACTGGGTTGATTCGCCTTTCAGTGCAAACCAAATAAAATCCCTCCCTCATCACTAATCTCTCTACATCCCATGTGACTGAAACATCTTCTCTTTGAAAGCTGCACATTATAAATGCTTAGCCTACTTTAGAAAAAAAAGAGACCTGTGGAACAACTGTCTTTGGTTAGATTCATGGATACTTATATCTATCCTGTTAGCTACTTCAAATGTTCCTATGTTATATATTTGTTTCGGTGGATATGTACACCTTGCCATGAATGGCAGAAAAATAAGATACTTTAGCTTTTTACTGCCTCTAAAAAGGATCACAGTCTGTCCTCCAGGTTAATTTGTTAAAATAGATGCTAACTTCTAGAATATCCTCTGGGAAAAGCTAAAAGATAGGACTTTTGTGCCATCTAGTGGAACAATGAACTAATGAATCACATTCTGAGCATTCATGACTATAACTACAGTGAAATAAATACCATACAGTGTGTTTTGTTCTTAAGTAATCAGTGCTATATCCCCCTAACAAAGAAAAATCTATATAATAAACTTCAGACACTATAACAATTTGGGTTTACTGTACTTTTCTGTGTATAAGACTGGTTTTTTTTATTTAATAATCATGCTAAAAAGTGGGAGTCTTATACGTGGGTAATGCATAGGGTGGATGTTTGACTGGTTGCTGCCGTGGCTGGCAGCAGCTATTGGGCATGCTATTGGTTGCTGCGTCAAGGGCTGGTGTTGATTGGTTGACGCTGCAGCAATTGGGCGGGCGATTGGCAGCTTCTGCCAGCAAAGGGACAGATGAGAGGTGGATTTTTCGCCGTGTGTATTTGAGCGGTTTTCTGCAATCCCTCCTAAAAAAGCTCAACAACTCTGGGCTATCCCTCCCCCAAAAAGCTCAACAATTCTGAGCCACCTCCCTCCATTTCCTTAAATTTTAGTCCTGAAAAATAGGGGGCGTCTTATACATGGGGGCGTGTTATACACGGAAAAGTACGGTAGTTGTCTCAGTGCAATTGGATTGGTCTTCAGAAAAACTGAAGTGCAAAAATCCAATGATCTTCAGATTCATAGAAAAGGGTTGTGGGTTTTTCCAGGAAGTTGCAATATTAAAGTAGTCAAAATACCAAATCACCAGAACTGTGGTGTTAACTTTGAATTAATTTATTACTATCATTTCTGCAGGAAAAAGAAACAAAGACCTTGATGTGCCCCCCCCATTTTTTATTATTGTTTTTCATGTAAATTCAAGAACAGCATAGCTACAGTTACTTGTCCAGTAGTACATTCTTATTAAGTTTCATATGCAGCACACAGTACCTAAGCAATATGTTTATTTATGTATTATCAGTTCAAGTATCCACAGAGATTCTTGTGTTGAGGGTGGAATAAAAGTATATTTTGTCTTGTTTATAAAGGAAAAGAAAGGAACCCAAGTCACACCAAAATGTCTATCCTTCAAGTGCCTTTAATTACCCTTCTGTGGTGAGTTAGGTGTTCCCATAGAACTACATTACAAATATTACTTAACCAGATTTCAGTGGGGATTTCTATAGATTATTTCCGATATTAGGCTATTGTTAATTGGGCAGCTCATAACGGGGGGGGGGGGAATACTGATGTTTCAGAGTATTATTATGATTGTTCAGTGTAGCATCATGTTGAAAGAACTCACTGAAATGAACCGACTTGGCTTGATTTGAACCAAAGTTCAGCAGAGTTTCACCCTAGAAAGTTTCAACACTGTCATGCTTTGCTGGAGCCCTGAAAGCGAAATTAAAATGATTAGGGCACGGCAAGGCAAGGCAGCTCCCAGTTTGCCCAGCTGACGGAGTTAAGGAAGGCATGTCAGCCAAGGACCAGAATCAATTAGGGTTTCAGAAGGCTGGCAGGGCTGCACTGGCCCCAGCCCTTGCAAGAACTGTACGCCATCTTTAAAGCACCCGTAAGCCATCTTTAAAGCACCCATCTTTAAAGCTATGGTTTTCCCAGTAGAGATGTATGGAAGTGAGAGCTGGACCATAAAGAAGGCTGATAGCCGAAGAATTCATGCTTTTGAATTATGGTGCTGGAGGAGACTCTTGAGAGTCCCATGGACTGCAAGAAGATCAAACCTCTCCATTCTGAAGGAAACCAGCCCTGAGTGCTCACTGGAAGGACAGATCCTGAATCTGAGACTCCAATACTTTGTCGACCTTATGAGAAGAGAAGACTCCCTGGAAAAGACCCTGATGTTGGGAAAGATGGAGGGCACAAGGAGAAGGGGACAAAGCGTGTTCTCCCTAACAGAGAGCACGTGTTGCAGTTGGGGGAACAGGCCACCCTACCATGACTAGGCAAATTTGGTCAGCAACCCTAGCCTTTAAGGGGTTAATTGGGTTGCTGGGGAATTTTGATTGTTGCCAATTCGGAGGAGGGGTCAGAGGCTTTAAATATAGGGGCCAGACGTGGGGACGTCCTCTTGGCCGTTTTGCACCGGATCACCCGCCCCCCCTCCCTTTTATAGGGTGGTTCTTTGGTTACTTGACCTTGCTATGCCTGTCATGGGGTTGTCCGCCTTTGAGCGGGGGCCTGGTAGGAATTTTGCCACTTGGCTGATTGGCTGGTGCCATTTGGTTTTTGCCTACTACGTAGCAAATCGTCACAACTTGTAAGGTTGGCGGTTAGGCATTGGTTAATTGGTGCTTGGAGGGGTAAGTGCCTATCCCTCCAAATGATGTGGAAAGGGAATTCCGTTAAAGGAATCCAGGGGCTTGCCATTCTTTTCGTCCTTGTCCGTGGAGCCAGACTTGGGCCGTGCAAGCCCCACCGGAACATGAGGGTGAGAGGTGAGGGTCTGTTTCCCAGCTTCATTTCTCACCCAATACTTGTTTCCCGCGCTGGCTTCCGGTGGTGTCCGGAAGGGCCAGCTCTGTCCTTGAGGGCCAGGACAGATAGTCATAACCAATGCCTAAGCAACCACTCACATTTTTTGTATTTGAATAAAGTTGTGGCCAAAAATTATGCCAAAAACCTTAAACAAAAATTGATGTGTGAAGTGTGAATTATTTTGGGGGGTGGCACTGTGGGACTCAACACGCAACAGAGGACGAGATGGTTGGATAGTGTTCTCGAAGCTACCAGCATGAGTTTGACTAAACTGGGAGGCAGTGGAAGACAGGAGTGGCTGGTGTGCTCTGGTCCATGGGGTCACGAAGAGTCGGACATGACTAAAGACTAAACAACAACAAACTACTTTTCAGTCGCATGTTCCTGCAGAAGAAGCTGCAGAGGAGTCACCCTCAGCCTCTGAGGATGATGGGAGCTGATTAGAGATTTTTATGATCACATGGGAATCTTCTTGATCTGAGTCCTTCTCAATCCAGCCAAAGATCCTGAGACAAGAGGGCTGCCAGAGGCAGTCCTGTGACCAGTGACATAAGCATGCTGAGAACAGTTCCTTGGAACATGCCTGGAGCTCCTTTCCCTAACCAATCACCCTACAGTCCTCATACATCTGAGGCCAGGAGAAAGTGCTAATACATCAAAGAGCATGACTTCCAGATGGGCTCAATCTTCAGAAAATATCACATTGTGTTGGTTTGCTGACTTTCTGCACTACTGTGGCACCCCCTCTGTACAAAGAGCATGATAACCCGCTGAACCAGAATTATTCATGTAGCTGCTTCCCCAGCAATCTGAGACTGTGTCTGCAGGAAGCTAACTTCTGCTCTCTCTTCATGTCTCTCCTGGTTCTTGTCGCAGCAAGATGGGGAGACACCCTGGTTTCTTCACCATCCAGATTCCTCTCTGCTTCTTGGCCTTCCTCATCTCCTGCTTCTGATTCTGATTCTGGACAGCTCTCTGCCATAGACTCTCCCTGCTACCTAAACCCTGTTACCTCTTCAGCTTCTGACACCTTCTCTTCTCAGTCTTCTCTCTCTTTTCCCTCTGATCACTCATTACTGTCCCACCACCAATCCCCAGGCTCTGAGCTTTCTTCTCTTGGGGTTTCCTCAGCCGGTTTTTCCCACCATGCCTCTGCGTTCAACCAGTCCTTGACACTAGGCAAAAAATGAAGCTAAAGAATAATAATCAAAATTAAGTAGAGCCTGTTTCTGGATGTTTGCTTTCCAATGTTTGGCATTTCTACACAATTGTCCATTGCTTTTCCGTTCTCTCAAAAAGAAGGATGTGTCTTCCACTAGATGGCACTTGTGTTTACCTTTTGGAGCGTCAGCACTGCATGCTGGCACTTTTTGTTCATCCTGCCATTCAGACTTTAACTAATGTGTTTCCCCAATGTCACTCCAATGAACAGTAGCTGGAAAGGGTGTGACAAATGTGATTGTAATACAGGAGTACAGTACTGTCAACATCCTAGATCACTTGCCTGACAATATGGAAGAAGAAACCTCACACCAATAAGCCATACCGCAATCAACTAAACACAACCAACCAAGCTCGGGAGCCCCTAACCTCTTGCAACATCAATGAAAATAAATAAATACACAAAGGACCTACTCATGTGATGCTGACACAACACCTCCTACACTAAGAATAGGCAATAGAATAAAAAAACCCATATCCCCATCTCTCTCCCCCAACTGCAATATGTCTACACCAAAAATGTCTCCCACCAGATGTAAACAAACTGTGAAAAAGACTATAAACTGAAAGCGGAGACAATAAATGTACCATTTCCTGTTTATCTGTTTGCTTTGTAACACAAATCCACCCAATAAAAAGTAATAATAATTTAAAAAATGTTGAAGAAGAAACACCATTGAATTAATCCTTTTTTCTTGCACTGGCAAGTGTAGGAGAGATGTGTGCTTCATATACTTTTATTTTATTTTGTATTTATTGCATTTATATCCTCTGCCCTTCTTCCTGAGCAGCAAACAAGCAAACATTTTAAAAAGTAAAACAAAGCAAAAGCATTTTTTAAAAAACACTTAGAAGTCTAAAAAAACAACTTCAGTTAAAAACATTATTTCATTCAGTGATCTTAGGGTTGACAAGATGAGTATTCTCCAGTCATCAAATGCCTGGGTAAACAGGAATGCTTCCAAACCTCTCTTGAAAGTTAGTAATGATGCGGACAGGTGTACCTCACCTAGGGATGGCATTCCACAATCAGGGAACCACCACGGAAAAGGCCCTGTCATGGGGCAGCCCTTGGTGTCAGCACCACCAACAAGGCTTCAGCTGTTGATCATCACATTTAAGATGTAATCACTGGCCAGTTTTTGCTTGAATGATGTACAAGATGCAGTCAAGAATCATGACAGAATCGGGTAGTGGTGGCACCACACAAAATTTAGGGGGCTGCATGAAAGTATCATTTGACCCACTAGTTGTTCATGGTTTTCAGAAATTCTGGGCCAATGTTTAGAAACAACGTCTTTAGCTGAACACTTTGAAGCCAAAATCTGGGACGCCATCTTAACGCATGCCATATTCCAGTTTTATATCATGAGCGCAAAGAGACCATTTTCACCCTGGGGGCATGGCACTCAAAAATGGGCATTTGGGGGGCACCATGAAAGAATACGACCCCCCCCAGTGCATTTTTCACTGCAAAATCACAGCAACCCAAATGGCCACCGTTCTCTGGCAGGGAAATAATAATAATAATAATAATAATATATATATATATATATATATATATATATATATATATATATATATATATCCCACCCTCCCCAGCCAAAGCCGGGCTCAGAACGGCTAACATCAAATGTATAACACATTAACATAAAATCAGACAATCAATTAAAATACATCCTCAAATCAGATCAGGATCAGAATAAAATCGAATCAGATGGCAACCCGCAGATTAGGGTTGGGGACCTTAAATGCTCACCAGGCCCAACTGTTTGCGCTGAACTTATATGGGCCTGGGAGAAAAATTGGGAGGCCACTTTCATGCAAGTTCTTATGAAAGGGGAGAGGGAGTCAGACTGAACCCCGACCAAAGGCCTGGCAGAACAGCTCTGTCTTGCAGACCCTGCGGAAAGATGTCAAGTCCCACAGGGCCCTGGTCTCTTGTGACAGAGCGTTCCACCAGATTGGAGCCACAGCCTTTGCAGTTGCATAGCTGCGCCATAATACTAGGATGATGAGAGGTGGTATTCGTTTTACTGCTTATGCTGGTCATTGGGATGGTGCTATTCTAAATAAAAGGAGGTTCACTTGAAGTAAGTAAGTGTGTGTGTGTGTGTGTGTGTGTGTGTGTGTGTGTGTGTGTGTTCATTTCTCCAAAAAGAGACAGTCTACCTTCCTGGTCACTCAGCATTTGTTCCAACTATTCTCCTCCTTTCTAGCTTACAATGTGGGCCTATGAAGCTTGTGCCAAGGAGAAGTGGGATATTGAACACCAATGGTTCTTAGTCACCGGACTTGAATACTCCTCTCCTCTGCCATTCTGAAGAGCCCATCCTGCCTCTGTGACCACAGAGCCAAAGGCAGAATCAGTCATAAAGGAAAATGTACTGGCACGAGTATCCCTCCCCTGCTTTGCTGGACAACAATGAGCCAGAATAATTAAGTTTCTTGTGGATTTCACCCTAAACCATAATTTGGCTCTGGATCATTCAAAGTTGGTTTTCTATCCAGAATTAAATTTCAGGACTCTAATGAAATTCCAGCTAAAGTGAGTTTCACTTGGTCTCACATGTGGCTCCAAGTAACTCCTGCAGTTCTAATTATGAAAGGAAGGGAGAGCTATGGGCTGTATCATAACTATTCACTAGCTAATTTTTAAAAAGCAGTAGATGCATTATTTAAAAATGATCTTACAGTATACAGTCTCTTCTTTTATATGAACATTAAAATCCTTGCCAATGTTTATGTAATGCTCCAAGGCCGTTTCTTCCAGAGAGTATAAACAAACATCTGGAACAGCTGCACACCCCATGTGTTTATTTATTGTACATGAAGAAGGTTAAGAACTGCCAATTAATTTTTGTCTTGAAACTTTGCATAGACTAATTTCCTTGGGATTAAAGCCATAATTCAGCCAGGGATGAAGATGTTTGGCTGAGCTGTAACAGTTGAGAAACCCAACTGATATCTCTAATTTGTTTATTTTAAAGTACTCACACTGATTCGAATCAGGATAGTCTAGTGCAGATGTGGGGAACCTTTCACCCTCCAGATGTTGCTGAACATCAGCCCCAGTAAGCACCAACATCATTTAGGATGCATGGCAAAAAGCTGGCATAAGATTAATTGGTGTAAGTAGCATTGTGCAAGAGGAAAGCAGAAGAGTGTTTTTACCAGTATTGTGAAATGGAAGCATTGCAAATGTGAATCCATCCTCAGCCTTCCTCAAATGTACACATCCACTCTAACTCTTCTTGCCCACCTTACCATTCCTGAACAAACTACATACTTGATTCTGAAAAATGCAGGGTTAAGCATTGAGGAGAAATGTGAGGCAGAGCACACAGTCAAGCTTAGCCTCATACATTTTCTGCAACCACATGTAAAGCCCTTAACATCAAAGATCTATGCTAGTTGACCCTATACACAACAGCTTTTCTTGGTAGACTGACCCTATGCAATCTAGAAAGGTACACAAAAGTGATAACGGTTTCCACATATTACAATAAGAATACAGATGTTGTTAGACTTCGGGCTCCCATCATCCTTGACCATTGCCCATTATGGCTGGTGCTGATGGGAGCTGGAGTCTAACAACCTCCGAGGGTCACAGATTTCCCATTCCTTCTAGAGTGCTATATGAACCAGCTTACAGTGTGCATGGAAAGAGTTGTTGCACACCAGTTTAGAAGAACAGAATGCATGCTGACCCACTGAATACTCACCCACCCCCCTCCAGATACTGGATGTTTTCTGTTCTAGCTAAGGTCTATTAACATAATCAGCAGCTCCTTTATGAATTTCTTTATTTTGTCCCTTTTTTGTAAACTAATACTCTTGCTTTGCAGCAGCAAGAAACCAATTTTTGTAGCATAACTACAGAGCAGCAGTACGCCATGCATAATGCACAGCAGCTGTTATCATTTTGTATATGAAGATTTTCCAAGACCTCAGTGCTTATGAAATACAAACTGCACTCTGTTCAATTATTTGCCATGATTTGTATGTGAAAGAGCAGCTTCAACCCCTCGGGGCTTTTGTTTGAGCATCTGCAATGAGTTTTTAATGTTGCCTCTTCCTTGTTTTCTGTAATAGAATGCTTCTGGGTGCTCCCTGCGCTCCCTACTCCAACCCAAAGGAATCAAACACCACAACATTTACCAGTTACCTGCCAGAAAAGCAATGATTAAAAAAACCTATTCATATGCACATTACTTCACTTTTACTATCTTGAGAATATATGTGAAATGGAGGCCCCTATATAGGTCTGTGAAAAGAATACGATGTGCCCCTTGGCTGGGGATAGCATCAGAACACCCTCTCTATTAGAGACTGCTTCCAAGATGGCACCTTGGGATGAAACTTCAGTAGGGTGGGACCATGAACCATGCCCGGAAGTACTATTTCTAAGATCTGCCCAGTTTCTCTTTTACAGAAGACTCCAAACTCCTCTGCAGGAGCAGCAGTGGTTGCTAAACAGTGGTTGCTAAGCAGTGGTTGCTAAATCAATTGAAGATGAGTTGAAAATTGCCTCCCCAATTCAACCAATCCATTGGTGTTCCCAGGTGGCAAAATGGGACCACCATCTCAGTGGTTTTCAGCATGGCAGCAAGAAATGTTACAAATAGTTTAGGGGAAAGAATTTAAACTGGGTAAAAACAATGTCACCTACTGTTACAGTGGTGGATCTTCCTTATTTGCCTGCTTGCCACCACATGTTTTCTCTTCCCAGAATCCCCCTTGAATTATGCAAGCACATGCTGGCATGGGAAGCAGTGAAGCCCCAAAAGAGGAAAACTCGGTTTTACAGCTCCTCAATGACCTTTTCCAAGTTAGCTTAAGTACCGTGAATTCCTTGAAATGTGGACCACCACTGGAATGTAAGTCCTCTTAGACCTTTATGTGGAACTTCTCCATGTTGACATTGATTTGAAGTACAGTCCACTGTATTTTGGCAGGTCTGGAATGGATACTTTTGAGTTAATAACGTTTAAACTTTTATCCTGAAACCCCAAGCAGCTTCACAGCAGGGCCGTTGATGATGTTACCCTACAGCCCACATAAATTGGGGGGGCATAGCTCAGTGTTGGAGCATCTGGTTTGCATGCCAAAGGTTCTAGTTTCAATCCTCAACATCCCTAGGTAGGGCTGCGAGAGATCAGTTTCTGAATTCCTGAAGAGTTGTTGCCAGTCAATATATAGACAATACTAGACAGACCAATGGTCTTACTCAGTATAATGCAGTTTGCTACGATCCTAAATCCAATAGACAATGAAAATCCTATGTGGAAGAGAGTATCATATGCATGTCTTTTTAAATAAGAGAGTGCCTATAGATGGGTGTACTCTTATTTAACCTGAGAATATTCTTTGGTGTCTCTGTGGTAAGCCTAATCTCCCATCAAGCTAAACCAAGCCTGTTTAATGTATGGGGCTTCAGTGAGAATCATTCAAATAAAAGCCAAGTACTTCAGCTTAACTGGGCTATGGATCAGGCTGTCACATGGTAGCAGTTGTACAGCAGTATAAAGCTTGCACTTTCAAAGAAATGGCACTCAAATTATATGAGCTCTGGATTTATTTCATCCTGATTAAGTGTTAAATATACTCTCCTGGCTCCAATTTAAACCTCATTTGATCAAATTGGCTCATTTCCTAGCACTTGATAGGAAAAGCTGTAATACGATTATGTTGATTGGTCTTAAATTAAGATGAATGAAGAATCTTTTAAAAATTATGTAGGGTTTGATAAGGCTAGAAATAGCATCTACCTGAAGAGAAGGCACCTTGCATACTTTCTGCATTTAAAGAAATGTGAAATAGAATTCACTTGATTTTTTTATTAAGAACTTCTATTCCACCCAATTAACTCGAGGCAGTATACAACATAACGCAAATAAGGGCAACAACAATCTAATATTCATTAAAAACTCTAAAAGCTAAGATCAGAGTGTTGTAAAATGCCAGCCATTTCAAAAGAGCACCTAAGGCAATAAAAGAGGCCACTCCAATTCAAAATAATTCCTAGCCTTCTGAGGGCCTGCTGAAATAAAAAGAATTTCACAGTTTTCTGAAAAAGTCGGGAGGGAGTTAGCCTGAGAAGGGAATTCCTCTGAAAGGGTGCCACCACTGATCAGGTTCCCTGCTTCTCTCCACTATCCAAACAGTAGATAGAGAAGATAGGTGGTCTATATGGGGGAAGATGCTTCCAGAGATATACTGGAGACAGGCTACTGAGACTTTCAAATACTGTATTAAAACAACCATTTTGAATTGTTCCTTGAAATGACCTGGGAACCACTGGGCATCTTTGCCTGCATTTTGAGCCAATGGGAGTTTTCTGGATAGTTTCCAATGGCAGCGTGTATTACAGTTTGGGGAATACTAAAGCCAGGCCATGAGGGACGCGGGTGGCACTGTGGGTTAAACCACAGAGTCTAGGGCTTGCCGATCAGAAGGTTGGCGGTTCGAATCCCTGCTATGGTGTGAGCTCCCGTTGCTCGGTCCCTGCTCCTGCCAACCTAGCAGTTCGAAAGCACGTTAATGGTCAGGGGTCCCTTTACCTTTTAAAGCCAGGCCATATTGTGTCTTCCCTCAAAGAGGACACGTGTTGCGGTGCGACCTGACAACCAACACCCTGTGTTGTGGATGGGTATGATTGGATAGCCACAACACCATATTGGTAGGTCCCTCGATGCAGGGTTTAATCAGGCCAATGGGATCGAGGGACCTATATATGCCTATGCATGTGTCCCCAAGCTTCCTCTTTGGGCCAGTGCATTGGAACACCCGCCCACCTCTCCCTATATTTAGGGCTTGCGCTTGACCTTGCTATGCTGTCATGTGTCATCTGTCATTGGAACAGGGGCACGGCAGGAATTTCCCCCACTTGGCTGATTGGCTGTTGCCATTTGGGTTTCATCTGCTGCATAGCAAATCGTCACAACTTGTAAGGTTGTGGATAGGCTCTGGTTCAGGTGATAGGGATGGGAGAACGCTCTTGCCACCCCTATGAGAAGGGTATTCCGTTAAAGGAATCCAGGGACTCAATGGTTTGGTCAACCCTGAGAGGGGTTGTGCCCATGCCTGAGTCCAGGGGGACATCTGAGTGGTGGACTAGCCTGACCATGGCTTTCCGTTGTTCCAGGTGTTCACCCTAGGCTGACCTATGCTGGTGTCCTGGGTCAGCGCTACCTGCCACGGTGCAGGGAACTAGTCGAACCAGAGACTATGCAACCACTCACTTGATGTAATCAATAAATTCTGCCCAAAACCAAACCAAAATTTGAGTCTTGTCTGAATTTATTTAAGGGGGAGGTTAAAAGGTCTGAACATGCAACCATTTTGCAGTTGCAATTTGTGAATTGGCACACACAGCTAAGACACTCTTAGCATCCCCAGAGCCCACCTGTCAACTGTAGATAACAACAAATTGAGGGTGGTGTTTGCTCCATGGGGTGTTGTTTTTTGAGAGCAAAGTGAGGGCAAAAACACCCTACCAGTATTTTCCCCCACCCCAGAATTCAAAGCTGAAGCCTAGCAGTCCTGCACCCCCCATAGTCACAGTCATACATTTCCCATCATTCAGAGATTCCCTCGATTCTTTCTTGTCAGTCTCCTCTGATAGGCACTTAAGAGTTCTCCTATAAACTGCAGTCACACAAGAAAAGCCTCCTGGATCAGGCCAATGGGTTATTTAGTCCAACAACCTGTTCTCACAATGCTCCCCAATGCCTGTGGGGACCCTCAAGCAAGAACCGAGCACAAGAGCAAATAACATGTTGAGGGTGCTTCTACCATCATTCACCACCCCCTTCAGTCTCCTCTCACCATTGCCCATTAGCACATCCAGTATTTTTGCAAACCGGCTGCGAATGTCTGTTGTTACAAGCTGGCAACCCAAACTATTTGCATTCCCCAACTGCTAGATTTCCTCACCTCTTACACCTTTGAGCACAGTCTATTAAAAAGCCAGTTTCTATTTTGGTTGAAATGAGACTCAAGTTTAAAATCTTTATAGCTTAACTACAGCTGTTAGCTCTGAAACATAATTAGCGATACTTAGAAGAGATAATTTGGGAGCTGCTCAGGTGGAAGCAATGCAAATGTGTCTAGCTGTCACCTCCAACCTGCAAAGCACAGGGAATGGTAGGCAAAAGGGAAGGAAAAGCCACTTTAAAATAAAAATGCACTACTGTTTAAAATAAACAGAGGGCACTGCTTGCTCAGCCAATTGCTGAGTCTTGCTCGCCCCTGGTTTGGGGAGATATTTTTGTGGGAGTGGAGGGGTGCTTTAGGCATCTAATCTAAAGGGTCATATGGTAAAGATAGGAGGATGACCTGCCTGACTCCTCACAAAACACCTTTGCACCTATGGCCAAGGTCATTGCTATATAATGCCACAAATGATCATAAAGTCTCCATGTTATCACTTCAAAATAACACTTCTGGAATTGTACAGTGGCAGACTTGTGTGATGGATTTATCTAAAACACAAGGCTGACATTGCAATTCTATGCAGGTCTATTGAGAAGGGTTATTAAGTTCAATGGGGCTTACCCCCAGGTACATGTGCATTGGACTGCAACCATAGACTAGGTTCTTGGCCAATAGTTTCTTTTTGATGTTTCTTGGAGCTCCTCCAGATTGTGTTTGTTTGTTTTTGGGTGGTGTATTCTGCAACATGTCATTGATGTAGTAATGGTGCCTTAGTGGTGGATTCACACTGCACATCATTCCGCTTTGTTAGTTCTGCAATCCTTCCCGAATGAGACTGCATTCTTGTCATCTGGAGGAGCACTCCTGCGCTAGCAACAAAGGCAGAACATTTGAGGCATGGAAGCTACAGGATATGCACTGACCAGAAACAGAGCAATATGACCTCCTCAAAACTGATGCAATCACAAATATTTATTGAAAGTGGGATCCCAGTTAACACCTGCAGATTTTTATTTTTTAATGATGATGATAATGAGCTTCAGACGAAATAGCTACTTCCAGGGAATATTTTAAATTTGAATGATGATGTAGCTAATTCACCATTTCCAACATGCTTGCTCAGTTCATAATACCTAGGATTTAATTCTCATCTCTCCCGCATCATTTTATGGGATCTCAACTTCACTATTCCAGGAAGCTTCATTTATATTTTAAAAATTCTTTAGGGAAATGGATAAAGGGTTTTTATTTGGAGTAATGTTTCTTTTTGTTTATTGAGACATTCTAGAAATACACCTTGAGGATGTCAGGTAAACACAGTGTCTAAACTTGGCTGGTTCTGTTCTGGGGAGGAATCTGGCCAAAGTAGGTTATAAAAGTATTTGATTTGCTTATTGTCCACACTGCCAGTGGTATGGAAAACCTCCATGTCATGAGTGCAGTCCAGAAAGTGAGCAATTTTGTGGCAGTTACCAGAAACACTGAGGCAATTGCAACCACTTTGGACTTGGCAGTCACAATTGCCAAATCAAAATCATCCCTGAGTTAACCAATATAAATGGAAAGCCCAACTACAGCCGCCTCCCTCACTTGGCCATTTCTGCTTCTGGCTCAAAGGACTGGGCCTGAAACAAACTGTCTATTAAAAATTAAAATTTTTATATTATAATTGAATTCTCATGTTTTCACAGGACTTTGGTATGGACACTGAGAGCCTTTGGCTGACATGAGAAACAAGCAAGGATCTCAGTTGGTTATTTGGGTCAAAAGCTGTATAACTGGGAGGGCAGATGTTAGAAAAATCATAAAATAATAATGGCTTGTCTGTGCTTTTCGTTTTTCTTTTTCTTTTTTGCAATGCTGTGGTTTATTTCAAAGTCAGAAATGTAGCACCACCAGACTCCTATAGCAGAGAAGAATAAAATACCCTGCTTAACTGTGTCTTCCACCTTTGCATGAGGAATTCCCCCATTCTCTTCATTTCCAAATTCATTGTGAGCAGAAGTTGGAAAATCTTTCTCACAGGGATGTATCACGCTATGGGCCCTTCTTATTGAGCCTTCAGCATTATTTGAGCTTGTGATGTCATTGGGATGGTTTCAATGCCATTTTCACCTGCAAAAGCTATGGAGTGCTTGGGGTAGCATATTGTTTTGGTTGCAATAATTTTAGCCATTTCATGCTAAAATCCTGTGACTTTTCATACCACAACTGTTCTGGGGTTTGGGGGATATTTTTGTCCCGCTTTTGTTGCACTACAGAACAAGGGTACACCAGTCACCACTAACTGCAACTAAGCCTGTAATTAAGCACATATAATTGATGCAGACTCATGCAACTTTCCTATTTACCCCTGTCTCCACATCCCTCACTGTCCTCTCTTAGTTTCCCATTTTAAATTTTGATTCAGAAGCATTTCAGGGCAGGGGGCCTATCCCCTCATGCTCTGCAAAGTGCTATGCACATGGATGGTGCTAAACAAGCATACTGATTATTGCTGTCAGCCCTAATAAACATTCTCTTTTGGTCTCATTTCAATAGTTTCTAACCCTGTGGAGGACATTTCTATATTTTATGAGCCCATCTATATTTTATGCTTTGGTCCTTTGGATCCATCCCTTCCTGTATTATGAATCAATTTATGAGCCGCTTTTATATTCCGTAACATTTATGAACAGTTGTTGATAGCTTTCCAGTTGCTGACAAATGGTTAGGACTTATATTATAAAAAAGGGTTAACAACAGAATTCCTCCTTTGTGCAATCCCACATAATTGCACCTACCCCCTCCCTGCCCTGACACCAGCAGGAGTTATGTATGCATCATTATAGCCAAGATTGCTCCCTAAATTCTTCCTTGCTCACTGTTAGACAACTGACACCTGCATGTGCATACTTGAGATCTTTTTCGTAGCAAATCAGAAATCTAATGTTCAGCAGAACAATATCCAGCTGGAATAATTAGCTTGCATCCCATGAACTCACAATGGCTTCTGAGCTGTGTGCCTGTGTTGCAGTCCCATATGGATGCAGGGTGCATACATGTATCTGAGTACATAGGCGGCAGCAGTCATTTGGGTATTTCTCACTCAATGTAGTGGTACCTCGGGTTACAGACGCTTCAGGTTACAGACTCCGCTAACTCAGAAATAGTACCTCGGGTTAAGAACTTTGCCTCAGGATGAGAACAGAAATCGTACGGCGGTGGTGCGGCGGCAGCGGGAGGCCCCATTAGCAAACGTGGTACCTCAGGTTAAGAACAGTTTCAGGTTAAGAACGGACCTCCAGAATGAATCAAGTTCTTAACCTGAGGTACCACTGTAGTTGTCTGACTGAGAGGACGGTGAAACCAATAGGCTGGCAAAGTCTTTGCCTAAGTAGTGCAATAGTCACATGCATTTAAGTCCTCCTCAGGTATTTATTTATTTTTTTGCATATAAATGAAACATGTGAGTGATGATGAATGGGCTAAGGTCCTCATGCCACCAGTTTGAGGCCAAATGTCCAAAGTAGGGAGTCCATGAATGATGACCTTCTTCTGTGCAGTGGGATGAAGGTTACCAGATTTTTTTCAATGAATCCTGGGACACTTTTCAACTACTAAATAGATGGATTTTGTCAGGGGACTGGTTTGTAAATCTAGGGACTGTCCCTGGGAAACGGGGATGTCTCGTAACTTTACGTGGGACAGCACTGACCCATGTGGTTTACTGTTGTGCTACAGGCCATCTGGGCCACCCTTATGAATCTACCATATTTGAACCTTTAATTGAAGCTGACTAAAAACTCAGATACTGTATTAAGGCATCTTTAGGTATAAATGGTAACTCATCTATATGCATCTGGTTCATGTTGGGTGTGTGTGAGAGAGAGACTAGGCTACAAATAGGTTATCTCCAGATGAGAAATCTGAGCTTCAGAGAAGTTTGCACTCAATAATGTGAGGCAGCAGTTCCCTCTCCAGCTTCTGAGGCCTGCATTCTTGTTTCCCATGGAACCATTTACAGTACATTTTCTTCAGCATAAAAGGTTTAATTGGCTCAAAAGTCCTAAATGGAACCATTAATTGTTGTTGTGGATAGTTGTCATGGTTACAGATAACGACAGCGCAATTAAATCCAACTGACTTCATAATACATTCTGGCTGCCAGACAGAAGTTCTAACTATTCAGTTTGGCTTGGAGTTAAAATTTGGTTCTCCAGCCCTCTTATAGTGGCCCCTGTGCCAATGATTCTACACTCTTGATATTTTATACTATTCATTTTATGGTTGTATACTTCTCACAGACACACCATAATTAAAATTCCCAGATTTAAAGGATTCTAAATCAACTCCATTCCAAGGAACTATAAATAGACAGTTTTGTGGGAACAGAAATAACTCTAGATCAAGACCAATTTCCTTTCAGCAGCAAAAACACAAACACAAAAACAAACTTTTCAAAAGGGCTATACTTTAGGAGAAGCAATATAACTACATTTTTTATTTCTAGCTCTTTAGTTCTCAATTGTATGAAAAATTCACATATTCAGTTTCCTCTAAAACTATACAGAGGTTTTTATGGTATATAATGGAATTCATTTTATATAAAGGCAAAAGGAACTGATCTAGCAATAAACCAGGGGCAGTTGTTTATATTATTTTACATATTTATGATCTTTATGTATTAAAAACTGATTAGATCAGCCTTCCACGAGCTAGTCTGCTCCAGTTCTCATTAGCCCCAGTCAGTATGGTGAACAGTCAGTCATGAATGGGCATCTAAAATATTTGAAGGGTATCAGATTGGGGAAGGTTAGGCTAGATGGACTTGCTAGATCTTATCCATCTTTTGCCTTTGTTTAATCAAGTTGGAAATTTTATTTCTGCGCAAATCATGCCGAGATTCTTATTTTGTTTCCAGTTCTGAGGTTGATACTTATTATTAGGTTACACATGGGGAGCTGGAGCTGGTTGCGTGCCTGAGGTGACCTATAGGGTCTATTATTGGGACGCGGGTGGCGCTGTGGGTCAAACCACAGAGCCTAGGGCTTGCCGATCAGAAGGTCGGCAGTTCGAATCCCCGCAACAGGGTGAGCTCCCGTTGCTCTGTTCCCACTCCTGCCAACCTAGCAGTTTGAAAGCACGTCAAAGTGCAAGTAGATAAATAGGTACCACTCCAGCAGGAAGGTAAACAGCATTTCCATGTGCTGCTCTGGTTCACCAGAAGTGGCTTAGTCATGCTGGCCACATGACC
This sequence comes from Podarcis cretensis, assembly GCF_951804945.1. NCBI lineage: Eukaryota > Metazoa > Chordata > Lepidosauria > Squamata > Lacertidae > Podarcis > Podarcis cretensis. Next base: position 31,002,537 of record NC_137178.1, read on the forward strand.
CGGAAGCTGTCTGCCAGCTCCCTCAGCCAATAAAGCAAGATGAGCGCCGCAACCCCAGAGTTGGCCACGACTGGACCTAATAGTCAAGGGTCCCTTTACCTTTAAATAGCAATTTCAGTCCTGCTCCAAGTCCAGAAGTACCCCAGATTCATGAAAGCCTTTCACTTGGCATGATGTGTCCAGCTCTGAGCCCCATGGTTTCAGAAGCATAAGGTGAAGGGTCTGGAGGAGAAATCCTGTGAGGAAAGGTTGAAGGAATCAGGTATGTTTAGCCTAGGCAAAAGATGAATGAGGCAGTGATATATAAACCATCTTCAAACATTTGGAAGGCTGTCCAAGAGTAGATGGAGAGAAAACTTGTTTTCTGTGGATCCAGGGAGGAACAAACAACCAAACAGGTTAAAATTGAAGGAAGAAGCATTTAGATTAAACGTTAGGAAGAACCCTCTAATGTCATGAGGTTTTTCCACAGTGGAGCAGATTGCTTTGGTAGGTGGTCATACTCTGCTTCATTAGGGGTAACGAAGCAGAGCCTGGATGAAGGGCAGTAGCTCAGTATGAAAGCATCTGCCTTAGGTGCAGAAGGTTCAGAGTTCAATCCCCGGCATCTCCAAGTAAGTCTGGGAGAGACAGCTGTTTGAAGTCATGAAAAGCTGCTGCCAGTCAGTGTAAACAACACTGAGCAGCAGCAGCAGCAGCAGCAACAACAACAACATTTATTACTTATACCCCGCCCATCTGCCTGGGCCTCCCCAGCTACTCTGGGCAGCTTCCAACAGAATATTAAAAACACAATAAAACATCAAACATTAAAAACTTCTCTAAACAGGGCTGCCTTCAGATGTTTTCTAAAAGTCTGGTAGTTGTTTTTCTCTTTGACATCTGATGGGAGGGCGTTCCACAGGGTGGGAGCCACTACCGAGAAGGCCCTCTGCCTGGTTCCCTGTAACTTGGCTTCTCGCAGCGAGGGAACTGCCAGAAGGCCCTTGGAGCTGGACCTCAGTGTCTGGGCAGAACGATGGGGGTGGAGACGCTCCTTCAGGTATACTGGGCCGAGGCTGTTTAGGGCTTTAAAGGTCAGCACCAACACTTTGAATTGTGCTCAGAAACATACTGGGAGCCAATGAAGGCCTTTCAGGACTGGTGTTATGTGGTCTTGGCGGCCACTCCCAGTCACCAGTCCAGCTGCCACTAGTAGTAGTCTGACTCAGTATAGGACAGCTTCCTGGGCTCCTATGGTCAGTCGTCAGGTTCCTATGGTTAGTAGTAGATTTCCTGAATCAGCAGGGATTTGGACTAGAAGACTTGCTGATGCACCTTCAACCTCTATGATTCTGCAACTGTTCAGAACTTCCCTTCCACCTCTACATAAGAGATAATGGTAAATTAAATTCTGTATTTGGGCAGATAATCACATGGCAAGGAGAAGCCAAGATGTAGCTCAGTAGCTGCAAGCATATGGATGCCATCTGCCCAGTTTAACAACTGCACAGACACACATTCAAGCACATAGAAACATGGCAATTCTTTTGTTCCCCCAAATCTGCTTGCCCTGTGGCAGTAGAAGGATGGTATGGGAAAGAATAGGAAGCATAGGAAACTACCTTGATAGCTGGAGGGATGACAAGAAAACTCCTTCTATCTGTAGAAACATTTAGTCATAGTCCAAGCACAGCCACCAGGGGGCAGTTTGAACCTGCAGGATTCCAGAGGGGGGGGCGTGCAGAGGAGAAGAAAGAAGAAAAGGGTACTATGGATATGCTATCCTAGCAGCTGTAGTCTGCTGGGATGTCTGACCTGCTAGGATTCTTCACTGAAAACAAAACTAGGTCAGGAAATGGTAGAAAAATCACAACCATTTGGTATGTGAAATTGAGAAAAGCATTGAGAAATACCAGCTAAGTAAGCTTTTAGATTGCAAAGCCTTGTCTTCTGTACAGGAAAAGAATGGGCATGCACTACAACAGTTAAGTAAGAATCCTTCCTGATGCCCTTTTTACTGTACGTTCATGATGGTTCCTGCTCATTGATGGCATCGGGGTGGCACATGTGAAATTGTTTTCAATATTTTTTGTGCCTGCTCAAGTTTTTTGGTAGATATAATGCTTCATTTAGGGACGCGGGTGGCACTGTGGGTTAAATCACACAGCCTAGGACTTGCCGATCATAAGGTTGGCGGTTCGAATCCTCACGACGGTCCCTGCTCCTGCCCACCTAGCAGTTCGAAAGCATGTCAAAGTGCAAGTAGATAAATAGGAACCGCTCCAGTGGGAACGCAAACGGTGTTTCCGTGCGCTGCTCTGGTTCACCAGAAGCGGTTTAGTCATGCTGGCCACATGACCCAGAAGCTGTATGCCGGCTCCCTCGGCCAGTAAAGCGAGATAAGCGCCGCAACCCCAGAGTCGGCCACGACTGGACCTAATGGTCAGGGGTCCCTTTACCTTTACTGCTTCATTTCCATTTGGTGCATATCTTGTAGCTTCCTGCTGTAATCCTTTTTATAACTTTTAATGTTCCACTTTATTTTTTTGTCCTGCTTCTGCTGCGCTAGTGTGCCCCTCCAAACACCAATAATGCAACCACATTGGGGGAGCATCACAGAACACCTAATGAAGCAGAATAACGTGTGGATAGTCCAGTCTAAATCAGTCGCTGATGCACTGTTATTGCATCCAAAGACATATTGCAGAATACACCCACAAAACAATCCATCAGTCTGAATACCAACAAGGTAGCAGCCTACAACATCTTTCTGCCCTCTCATTCCACGGACTTGAAAGCAGAATCCCTGTTGGTGATTTTATACATGCCGGCAACAGTGCATTTTTGTTTGAGTGAACACTGTTAACCTGGCAGTCGGGGGGGGGGGGAACACACCCCTTTTCCTCCCTTGATTAAATTTGTATAAGTCAGCAGTAACAGAAAGGACAGCACCAGAGGGGCAAGACTTCTGTTTTCTGCCATGGAAAGGTCTTCATTGCCATTCATTAAGAGCTGTATTAGCTCTGCAATCCTGCATACAGCAGGCAACATTATTTTGGCAGTCAATCAATCATCTCGATATTTTTGGGACTGGCAAAATTCCAGAAGTGTCTCTCCAGTCATAGATGTCATTTGTTGTTCACTCCCCTGTCAAAGCACTGGCTGGAGGTTTAGTCAAGATTCTTTCAGGTGACCTTTTATTTATTTAACAAGTTTATCCTCTAAAAAAACTGCTTGTTTTTTTTTTTTTTTTAAAAAAAGAGAACAATAGCAGGTTGCAGTTGTCCTTTATGTCTTTGTACAGCCTCCTTCCTTTAATGTGCAGAGCATTTTTATTTACAGGTATTAGAATCATAGCACCTGAAGGACTCCTGAAGGCCATTAAGTTCATCCTCCTGTTCCATGCAGGAGAACTGAATCCAGAGCATCACTATCAGAAGGGTGTTGGTTATCTGTTCATCGTGGAGACAGGCCCTGCATTCATTTTGTTAAGTCTTCTAAATGGCTGCTTTGGGATCCATCTCCCCACCCCTGAGGCATCTGATCAAGGCCTGTATTTTAAAATGAGCTTAAAGATATATTTGCAAATGTTTGTATGTTTCATGCCAGGCAGAAACGAGCTGGCTAAGTACTTTGGCAGTTGTTTATCTTCCTGCTCTCCTGAACAAGGGCCCCCCTGATTTATAGCAGTAGCAGGAGACAAGTTTCTCAAAGTTGTAAAAGGGAATTACAGGCTGGGAGCAAATGTTACACTGACCCTACATATTACAGAATACAATCAAGCTGCAAAAACACTAATTAAGAGTTGGTAAATAGTAAGGTTTATTGTTTAACAGAAAATAATACCATGTGCCTCCCATCAGACTCTAGCCATATTTTCCTAAGGTTTAAGGTATAATGAGAGAGTTAAAGGGCAATAAATTTTGGGAAGAGCTAATGGGAAAAGCAGGGACGCAGGCGGCGCTGTGGGTTAAAGCCTCAGCGCCTAGGGCTTGCCGATCGAAAGGTCGGCGGTTCGAATCCCTGCGGCGGGGTGCGCTCCCGCTGCTCGGTCCCAGCGCCTGCCAACCTAGCAGTTCGAAAGCACCTCCGGGTGCAAGTAGATAAATAGGGACCGCTTACCAGCGGGAAGGTAAATGGCGTTTCCGTGTGCGGCTCTGGCTCTGGCCAGAGCAGCGATGTCACGCTGGCCACGTGACCCGGAAGTGTCTCCGGACAGCGCTGGCCCCTGGCCTCTTAAGTGAGATGGGCGCACAACCCCAGAGTCTGTCAAGACTGGCCCATACGGGCAGGGGTACCTTTACCTTTACCTTTAATGGGAAAAGCAGCTGGCTGGGAAAGGGGGGGGGTGTAAACTGAAGAGGCTTCTTTTGAAGCTGTTTTTTACTGAGTTCCTTTTTACTTTGCAAAGGCCTTTTCTTCTAAAAAGCTATCTATGTTAAGTATGAGATTTGTTGGCTTAATGTAATTAGGCAAAGGAGTTAGAAAGTAAGAAATGTTAGATTCTTATGTTAGATTCTTATTTCATTGATGGTGTGTGAGAACGTGAACCCAAGATCTCTGTTTAGATAGAATTTAATACCACGAGCCATTTGTTTTAGCCATTTGTTTTGGAATGCAGGGGCAACAGGGGCAAAAGGTGATCTGGTAATTAAGGTGCCTTGTCGAGGCAAATGTAAGATATATGGCTACTTGTCTGCCATTTATGGATAGAAGGAAATATAGCTCTTTGTCTCCCATAAAAGGTAATAGGAAATGGGTGTATCTTTTATGATTGGTTCTAGCAAACAGCCAATAGGAATTTCAACCAGGCTGATTGGACAGAGGCAGCCAAAGGAGGAGCAAGGGGGCTGGGCTGAGGAAATATAAGTGCTGGCCATCAGGGCTGGAAGGGGGCAGAGCTTTGGTAACCATATGCCACTGTGCCTATCATTTATTTGTCTGACAAATAAATTATTATTTTAATTTCTCTATTGCTGCGTTGAATATTTCATTCCAGCTAAGCGTTAACCACACGCAGGGTGCTACACCCCCATCAAATGTTTCACTGAGAAAAATACTGTGGAAAAGTCATCCTGGTGTTGCGGCGTCTAACATGAAGATTGGGTTTAAATCTTTTGTCTCCATGGGACCCACTGCATCTGAGTCTCCACCCATACTATTACAGTGGTACTTTGGTACTCAAATGCCTTGGTTCCCAAACACCGAAAACCTGGAAGTAAGTGTTCTGGTTTTCTAATGTTTTTCAGAAGCCGAACATCCAATGCCACTGTCAGCTATTGTTTCCAGGGCGCCTGCACTAATCAGAAGCTGTGCCTTGGTTTTCGAACATTTCAGAAGTCAAATGGACTTCCGGAATGGATTAAGTTTGCCCCTTTTGTTTTTACTATTTATGATGTTTTTTTGTTTTTGAAGCTTTTTCAGTTAATTTGTTTTTGTGATTGTGTGGTTCACAGTTCAGCTACTGATTGATTGATTGATTGATTGATTGACTGACTGATTGATTGTGTGAATGCGGAAATGGATAAAAGACCCCCATCCAAACAATGACTATCTCAGTACGGGTAAGAAAAAATAATAATTTTTATTTATTATCTGCAATACTGTCATATTTATTTTATAGTACAGTACATTGATTATTGCTTTCATTTTATTGATCAGTGGTCTTGTTAAATAGTAAAATTCATGTTAAATTGCTGTTTTTGGGGTTGTTTTTAATTGTTTAATTGTTTAATTGTTGTTTTTGGAGTTGTCTGGAGTGGATTCATCCATTTTGCATTACTTTCTATGGGAAATCATACCTTGGTTTTGGAACGGACTTCCGGAACGGATTAAGTTTGAGAACCAAGGTACCACTGTACTTGAAGATGCATTTTCATGGAATGTTCACAAACACTCACCCTCCAGCTGCTAAATTTAAAGGCTAGTCAGTGAGTGCTGCACTCTGCCGTGCAGGCAGTAGACGATCTGTTCACCTAGGAAAAGTAAATGTTGTTCTGAGCTGATTTTAAACTAGAAAAAAAATCTGTACTATTCAACAATATGTATTTTCCATTGTGATTGCCTTATGGTGAGCTCATTTTCTTTCTGGGGAATAGAAAGGCTAGCTTCTGAATAGGATTGGGTGCAATTTATTTGTACCTTAAGAAATATCAGATATCTAGGTGGAAGTGCAGCAATAGAATAGATAGACAGATTTAACTAAAGTTATGGTGAACTAAAAAATATTTGCAAAACAGAAGAACAAGCATTCTGGTTGAGTATATAACTGAAGACGACTCATGGGAATACAATGTCTGTGCTGAATTATTATTATTATTATTATTATTATTATTATTATTATTATTATTATTATTATTATTTTCCCCAAACAATACTGATAAGAATGTTCACATTTTTCAAATCTCTTTACTGGAATTATTTCCCTACCACTGCTGCTTTGTGTACTTTCTCCCCAGTGATTACTGAGTTTTCTTCCTGGGACTAGTTTGCTGGGCAATCCTGGCTAATCATAGCATCACAAGCGTTTATAACCAATCAGACTTAGCTATGTGCTGATCTGTCACTGAGGGACAATGAAGTAGCTTTTAGGAACCATTATCCTTAGTTTCAGTGAGTGAACACTATAGCAGAGCCCTTTTTCAAGATTGCTAAAAAAATAAAATACCAACTCAAATGTGTTCAGGTCAGCTCTGCTAACATAGTATTACGCCTATTGAAGTACAAGGTTTCCTACTATGCTCTGAAAGAATACAAAATATTTTCAACTTGGCATCTATATTTTTAGATACACATTACATCAATGGAGCTGTCATTTTCTTAGCTAGCTTTCTCCTCCTCAGTGAAGAGGCAAATCTTCCCAGGCAGACAAAGAAGAACTCCTTTTTATCCTAAAATAGACCTGATCTTTCTTGAACAGAGTTATCAAAGTATGCTTTTAAGGTTTCAAGAATGAATGAGAGGCTTTTACAATACCATCCTATGCATATTTACTCAGTAGTAAGTCCAACTGTGATCAGTAGGGCTTACTCCTAGCCTAAAGTTCTTAAGAACACTTTCCTGGGAGTAAGTACTGTTGGACACACTGGAGCTTATTTTCCCATTTTCCAATCTTAAAAGTTCAGCTCTATATGTTTCTGTAGTGATTAACAATTTTAAAAACCAACTGAAAATTCTTCAGCATTTTAATGTGATTCCACCCCCCCCCCCAATAAACCCATTTTTGTCTGCATTTTAGACGAATGTACACATTTATGCAAGCAATTTCTCCCAGTATAATGCATCTTTGCTATGTTTCAGGAAAATACAACCTTGAGAAATTCAGCTTTAAATGGGATCTGAATTGAATTTCTGCCCCATCCCTACTTGTGAGTAAGCATGCATAAGATTGTGGTATTGGCCATTTGTTTGTTCTGACGAAATGACAATAGATAAGGCAGGCTTTGCCTTGTTGACTGCACCTTCCCAGACATTTTGCCATTTCTTGCAAAAAGCTGACAAAATGCATAGGAATGTCATGTGCGCCCAAATATCATAATTAACTTATCTTTTCTGAGCTATTAAACAGCCACTGAGAACAGCAGAAAACACACACAATGCGTCTCCACGTGGCTTGTGAAAACATATGGACTAATTCAATTTACAAGACAAGTGGAACGGCAGACTTAATTTCATCTCTTTACTGGCTCACTGTACCATTCATTTATGAAGCACAGCATCCCCTCCTGAAAGTAAGTGGCTTCAGGACCGGCTGGCGGTGCCAAATTGTACATCCTGGGTTTGTGTCCTACAAATGCACTGACGTCTGGAGCTAATAAGCTCATTAGGCACAAAACTCTACAGCCCACAACAACAAAAATTGGATAATTGGCTGTATATACACATTAAACAATTTGCAGCTCTTATATTCACAGACCTATTTCCTTAGGGTTTAAGGGTTGCCTTGAGACCAGGAGCAGGCTGCTGTGCTCACAAGATGCTGCCTTGTTTCAGACACACCTTCAGAGCGCAGACACAGGAGATGCGGGGGAAAGACGGGATATGCCTTTCAGCAAAGTCATTGCTACGTTGCTTTATTTGGGTTGAAATCCCCTCAGGATTATGATCATTTTAAACTGGCTGGCAGTCTGGCTGTATATACTGTGCTTAAGTTGCCAGGTAACTGACAGAAATAAAAATACTTCAAGTAACGTTCCTTGGGAAGCATAATGCTATTTTTATGCAAGCCAGCCTAGCAAATCAGGCTCCAAAGTCATTAGGCCACAAACAATTTAACATGCCAGTGTGTCCAGACATAAGTATGTTACTTGTTTGCATACCATCCAGTATCTCATGGGATAAAGAGAGAGATGCATCTGTACACCTCCTACCAAGGGTCACTGCTTGAGGAGGGCATGTCCCCCATTACACATTGCTACAGGCTCTTCTCTGTGTCTTCTGCTCTCTGCAATATTCATAAACCTTGAAAGGGTTTATGTCCTGCCCTTTCTTAAAAGCTAGGAAGAAGTCTGCTTTGTTGGTTGAAGGTACACAAGAGAGTCAACTCCTGGAATCCTTAGACAGCAGCCAGGGTCCAGATGTCCTGGCAGGACCCCTGGCTCATGCCTATCTTGGACGCCTTTTTATATTTTCTCTCTCTCTCCTGGTACTCTGAGTAGCACCAGGAGGCTGGCAACAGCTGCCATTTTCATTGCCTACAATGCCCCGACCTAACCTTGCTTTGAGGAATTTAAGGGGTAGCTAGATACAGCCACCCAAGTTCTCCTCAGAACACTGCTGCCACAGCTAGGCGAACCTGCCATGGTCCCACTGACAGAGGAGGGGCCTGAGCAGAGGACACACCACTCAGGGCCCCCTCACACCTGGAGATGGCACTGAAATGCAATAAGTACATAAGCTTTCTTCAGAAGTTCTCTTTCTGACTTGAAGGTAGTAGGGACAGAGGCTGATGCCGCCTACTGTCTGTGCATGGAGAAGAGTCATAACATCTGAAGAGGACTACTATTGCTCTCCATTGGGTGGGGAACGTTTTCCAGTCCAGGGGCGATATTTCCTCATGGGCCATGTACCAGTGGTGGGGGTGCTCAGAGGCAAAAGTGGGTTGGGCCACAGGTAAAAGCAGAAGGAACAACAGATGTGACTCTTAACTTTGTGCAATGGGCCACACTCCCTCTTCTAGCTTGGGGATGGCTGCACAAACCTGGGGGGAAAATAAAAAATTTTCCTTGATTTTCCCCCCAAAAAAACTAGGTGCGTCCTATAGGGCGAAAAATACGGTAGTTCCTTCAAAACCCAAACCAAAGATGAAATATGTCCTTGACAGACAGGGACACTGGGTATTTGTGATGTATCAATAGGCTGAAAGGAAAGCGGCGGCTATCTTTTACAAAAGCATCTTTGTATGAGCATCCTGAAGCTATTCTTACTTTCCCCACCCAGGTTGGCAGGCGAGAAACTAGTTGCAAGCCTGACTGAACCCATTTTGACCTCATTTGGAGGAGTTGCTTATCTAGGGCAAGTACCAAGAGACCTTGACTGAGTAGATGTGTGGCAGCAACCACATACTGCCTTTTCCATCCTAGCCATTGGAGTACTTTTCTGACATGAGAAGTGGGGGTGGGGAAGTGTCACAGTGCTATCTTTATTAAAGCTGGTTAACTATGCAATACTTTTTTCCAGCCTGGAAAACAATTCTGCACTGTATTACATCTGGGCTAGAAATAGCACTTCACGCTCACTGCAGCTGCCTGTCTGATCTTTAAAGGTCTGCCCTTAACTGTGGCCCATATAATTGTGCATCATTTTACAACACATTCCCTTTTTTTTAAAAAAAAAAAAATGACATTTCATTTTTCTGTACATAAAATTGGAAGCATTCCTGGGTTATGTATGGCTGGAGCTTCAGAAATAACCTGGAGCACACACATGCCTGTAACCATTCTGACAAGCTTTCCTGAAAACAAAAGGCAGCATTCAGCGTAAGTTAACTTGGGTGCTTAAATTATCACTGACACTTGTGCAGTGGTGACCTTTGAAAAAATCTTATGAAAAGGAAGGACAAAGAAAGGCTGCTTTATACTACAGTTCTCTGCAGCATAAAACTCAGTTCTAAATGAGCCCAGCCCACCAAGCTCGGCTTCTTGGCAACCTCCACTCATTCCCACGGGCCTGGGCAAGGTTCTCATGAAAGACCCCTGAGAATGAGGAGACAAATATAAGTGAATGGTATGCACAGTCCATGCTATATTTGTCTCACTTGTTAAACTCTTGTCTTGTGATGCTGAGGAAAGGAAGTTTGTGGTGGATCATTTTCACAACCTTTTTTTTTTTGGGGGGGGGGGGAATCCAAACTCCTGGGGTAGGTAGCACTTTTTTTAGTTCTCACTTTCAAAACAATATGCATCCCTGATTGCGCATTTGCATTGATGCAGCTTCATTTTAACACAATCAGCAGTGGTACCTTCCAGTCCATGGGGAGTTATTTTCCAGAAAGTTTGTTTGCCCCAAAGTTCTGGTTTCTTGCTAACAAAGGGTTTGTTTTTAAGTAGGATCATTGATAGGTCCACAGCTGTCAACTTTTCTCTTTTTTTAAGGGAAATTCCCTTATTCTGAATAGGATTCCTCACAAGAAAAGGGGAAAGTTGACAGCTATGGATAGGTCTCAGACAGAGTTTAAGGCAGGGGACATTCCCAGTTGTACCTGAAGATACCAGGGATTGAATCAGCTACTGCTTGGATGAAAAATAGATGGTCTGCCACTAATTGACTTCCCTTCCTCATCTTTTAGCTCACCACTTGGCTCTGACCTTGATCTTTCTTCAGTCCCAAGGATCTGTTAGGGTATTACAATATGGGTGTGGGTTTGAGCTGGCTGGTCACAGGCAGAGCATGGTAGCACCTGTGGCCACAGTCAGACTCAGGAAGGAATCTTCTAGATCCTTGCTGGAACCAGGCAGAAGGCAGAGATTCAGTGAAGGTGGAAGTCCTATTCAGGCATTCCCCACCTGTGATTCTAGTCATGGCGGGCAGGTGTGTGAGAACAGGAATACGCTTATTAGCACTATCTCTTTTGTTGTGTCACTGTTACTGGCTTTGTCACCCTCCGTGCACTGGGGTCTGAACTTTGGTAGCAGGTAAGCCTTGTCTAGTGCTCGCCCCCCTTGTGATTTAGACTCCTGATCTTCCATGGTTCTAGATCACATGGGTGGTGGTGGTGGGGAGTCTACCCAAATAGAAAAGGCTCTCCACTGCAGAAGTTCAGCACTGCAACTTCTGAAGGACGATTGAGGCCAACTCTCTCAGCTGCCCCCTCTTTTACATGAATGGAGTCACACTGGGAATGGGGCTCAAATGCCTGACTAGGCCTGGCCCAGTGGGTGAAGCAGGCCAGAATCTGCGCTACCTCCTTTCTCCCCAGTTTTATGAATGTATATTTTGGAATAAGACCTCTGGGTTGTTTTTCCTGACAGAATTCTTAATACCGCCATGAGCTACTGCAATTTGTGCTTGCTATACTCAGTTTCTCAATATTACATTTGATTTTCTAATTCTGACACAGAGCTTGCTGGCAAATATTTTTGCTCTGTTTTTAAGCTCAGAGTTACCCAAACATCTGCCAGATTGCTTTCTATTTATGTCCCAGCCTGACCTTGTTATAAGTAGCAGCTGATAACAGGTTTACTTCAGTTTGTTCCTGACAGATTCTGCCTCAGCTTTAGATTCTGCAAGGATTTAGCTCTGAATTAACCTTTCATACAGAATTCTCTGAGTCTAATGCTTTAGAGATCTAGTTCCCTAATTTATAATTCCACTTTCTAACAGAAGTAGTTTGGATGCATATTTTCAAAAAAGAAAAGGGTTTAAGGGAAAAGGGAAACAATTATAAAATCTATTCCTCGTAAGATATTGATTATTTAATTTGTATACCGCTTAATATATACTGAAGCAACAAGAGACAAATAAAATATAAAAAATAAGTAGATACACACAAAAATGTTACATTAATACAAGGTTACCAATAGATATAAATCAGCCTCAATATATTTTCCTTCTGACACTCCCTCCCTCTCAGCCTCTGGGATCTCGCCCAGGGTCCAACAAACTCTCAGTTCACCCCCCAAAGGTCTCAAAGCAAGAAGACTTCCTGGAAACAATAGATATAATTTTAGTCTCTTAATCTAGACTTGCTCTTTATGGGCAGGCCCAAGGTGTATGGCACTTCCTTAGGCTGCTGTGTCCCATTCATCAGCACTCTCCACACCCAGTTCTAGGTACAGCAGCTTTGTTGAATTTCCCAGGGGGTCCAAAGGACTGAAAGAGCATCCCCCTCCACTCACAACTTTTTCTTCACCCTCTTTCCTCTCCTCCTTCTCCAGCTGCTTTATGAAGGCTCAAGCAAGTTTCCTCATCTTCCCCCCAGATGTTAACTTAAAATAAACCACATGCACGTTGGTAAAAACTAATGATGATGACGACGATGGTGATGCAATCATGCCTACAACTGCATCAAGATTCTTTTTGTGCAATATTTCCCAAAAACATACATATCTATACATATTGATAAAGCATCACAAAAAAATTATTGATGTGATTTTGTTGTGATTTTTTGTTGTTAGATTTCTTACCCATCCTTCATCCTATGGTCCATGGGAGGGCCACAATGATCTAGAAGACTCAAGAACGTAAGAAAAGTCCTGGTGGATGAGGCCAATGAACCATCTAGTCAAGCATCCTGTTCTCAAAGGGTCCAACCAGATTCCTGTGGGAAACCCACAAACATAAGAGCACTCTCCCTCCTGCGGTTTCCAGCAAATGGTATTTAGAAACACTAGATGACTATCGAGCCATCGGTATCTCTTTCCATGAATTTGTCCAGTCATCTTTTAAAGCCATCCAGCCTTTGACTGTGTCGACCACAGCAAACTATGGCAAGTTCTTAAAGAAATAGGAGTGCCTGATCACCTCATCTGTCTCCTGAGAAATCTCTATGTGGGACAAGAAGCTACAGTTAGAACTGGATATGGAACAACTAATTGGTTCAGAATTGGGAAAGGAGTACGGTAAGGCTGTATATTGTCTCCCTGCTTATTTAACTTATATGCAGAATTCATCATGTGAAAGGCTGGACTGGATGAAGCCCAAGCCGGAATTAAGATCACCGGAAGAAATATCAACAACCTCAGATATGCAGATGACACAACCTTGATGGCAGAAAGTGAAGAGGAATTAAAGAACCTTTTAATGAGGGTGAAAGAGGAGAGCGCAAAATATGGCCTGAAGCTCAACATCAAAAAAACTAAGATCATGGCCACTGGTCCCATCACCTCCTGGCAAATAGAAGGGGAAGAAATGGAGGCAGTGAGAGATTTTACTTTCTTGGGCTCCATTATCACTGCAGATGGTGACAGTAGTCACGAAATTAAAAGACGCCTGCTCCTTGGGAGAAAGGCGATGGCAAACCTAGGCAGCATCTTAAAAAGCAGAGACATCACCTTGCCAACAAAGGTCCAAATAGTTAAAGCCATGGTTTTCCCAGTAGTGATGTATGGAAGTGAGAGCTGGAGCATAAAGAAGGCTGATCGCCGAAGAATTGATGCTTTTGAATTATGGTGCTGGAGGAGACTCTTGAGAGTCCCATGGACTGCAAGAAGATCAAATGTATCCATTCTTAAGGAAATCAGCCCTGAGTGCTCACTGGAAGGACAGATCCTGAAGCTGAGGCTCCAATACTTTGGCCACCTCATGAGAAGAGAAGACTCCCTGGAAAAGACCCTGATGTTGGGAAAGATTGAGGGCACAAGAAGAAGGGGACGACAGAGGATGAGATGGTTAGACAGTGTTCTCGAAGCTACAAACATGAGTCTAACCAAACTGCGGGAGGCAGTGGAAGACAGAAGTGCCTGGCGTGCTCTGGTCCATGGGGTCATGAAGAGTCGGACACGACTAAACAACAACAAAAGGCTAGTGGTCCTCACTGCCTCCTGTGGGAGTGTGTTCCCTGGTTTATTTTTTTAATAAATTTTTTTATTAAAGTTTATCATACCAACACAATACAAAATACAAACAAGCCAGAAAAACAGAAAAAAGAAAGGAAAAATAAAGGAAAAAAAACATGTATCATTTCCGTACCTTATTTTCTTATAACTTACTTCCCCGACTTCCCCATACCTCCCCTCTCTGTATTCCAATTTCTATTTTATTTCTTCAGCAAATCCTTATCCTTAATTTTAATTTAATTTTTAACCTTTCTTTTCTTTTTATCTATTTCCGCTGAAAACCCCATAATTTCTAAATCAATGTCATTCTAACATTCATTAATTTTGCAATGTTTCTTAAGATAGTCCTTAAATTTGTTCCAATCTTCTTCCGCTGTCTCTCTCCCCTGGTCTCGGATTCTGCCGGTCATTTCTGCCAGTCCCATATAGTCTATCAACTTCATCTGCCATTCTTCCAAGGTGGGTAGATCTTGTGTCTTCCAGTACTTTGTGATGAGTATTCTTGCTGCTGTTGTAGCATACATAAAGAAAGTTCTATCCTTCTTTGACACCAATTGGCCGACAATACCCAAGAGAAAGGCCTCTGGTTTCTTCAGAAAGGTATATTTAAATACCTTTTTCAGTTCATTATATATCATTTCCCAGAAAGCCTTAATCTTTGGGCACGTCCACCAAAGGTGAAAGAATGTACCCTCAGCTTCTTTACATTTCCAACATTTATTATCAGGCAAATGATAAATTTTTGCAAGCTTGACTGGGGTCATGTACCACCTATAAATCATTTTCATAATATTTTCTCTTAGGGCATTACATGCCGTAAATTTCATTCCGGTGGTCCACAACTGTTCCCAGTCAGCAAACATAATATTATGACCAATGTCTTGTGCCCATTTAATCATAGCTGATTTCACCGTTTCATCCTGCGTATTCCATTTCAGCAGCAAGTTATACATTTTTGACAAGTTTTTTGTATTGGATTCTAACAATTCTGTTTCCAATTTTGATTTTTCCACCTGGAAGCCAATTTTCCTGTCTATCTTATAAACTTCCATTAGTTGATAATAGTGAAGCCAGTCTCGCACCTGTGTTCCCTGGTTTAACTATGCACTGAAGAAGTACTTTTTGTTAAGGATGCTGGGGATTGTAGTTCCATTAGGAGCTTCCTAAGAACTCTTGGCACTTTAACAAATGACAGTTCCCACGATTCTTTGGGGGAAGCCGTGACTGGTATGTAAGGTGTGGATGGGGTCATGATCAAAGGCAGGCTTGTGGTAAGAATCCAGAAAGGACAACTGGCATGACAAAATGTGAACAACTTTAACACACAGGAGTTGGTGTGGCTACTCAATGAAGCAGGATGGAAAATCTGACTGGGATGGGAAGCCTTTATAAGGACCTGCTGCTCTGAGCCTGGCTTTGGCTGGGGAGGGTGGGATATAAACAAAAATTATTATTATTATTATTATTATTATTATTATTATTATTATTAACTGCTTCAGGTCTTAAGGTTCTTTGTTTGCTTGCAACAGACCAACCCCTCCATCTTCCACCCACACCACACTCTCGGACCCCTCTGTTTTAGAGCTTGGCTGAGGCCTGGAAACCTTATTGCTAGATAATTTTCAGGTCTCCTGACTTTCTTTCAAATACCACTATGCCATCAGTTTGTTGAACTTCAAGTTGTCTGTCAAATACAAATACACACATGCAAATTATGTCATGCAGGGTTTTGGCTGTTACAAAAGCTTAACAATATACACATTGGCCTTTCTTTGCCCCAGCACTGGGGAGCAGAAGATGTGCTCCCTGACACTCCAGATCTACAGTGCTTTGAAACCCAAGGTCAGAACCTTGAAAGCCAGAGTTTTATGAGATGCATTTGCCTGAGCTTGTAGAATAACCCGGGGACCCTATTCACAAGGTTGTCCTCCAGTTCCCCGAGAGCACAGATATAAAAGTGATTTACAGAAGCAGCTGCTGAGTGGCCTTAATAACGATAGGGATGCATTCAGTCATATTTCCTCGGGCGGGTTAATAGCATGAGACTTTATATTCCTTTTGCCCTGTAGGAAGGAACCAGTCAAAGAGGGATAAAGGGTATTTGCGTCTCGGAAGTGCGGATGCGCTGCCTGCTGAGTGTGAGAGCATCAAGAGCATCTTAAATGGCCTACAATTGCTGGGTGCCCTCAGAACACATCAAATGGTCAATAATTGAAAAGACAACATCACCCTCCCCCCCCTTCTAGCTGCTTATCTATATGCTTGCAGTCTTGCATGGACTGAAAAGTCTTTCTCCTTCATCGCCACAGTAGCAGTCAAGGTCTTTGTCTCCCAGAGATAGTATATAGCTCTAATTGATCACAGAACAATTTCACATCCAGCAACAACCCATTCAAACAGAGTCAGGCACATGCTTTGCATTGTTTCCTCAGTCAAAGAGAGGAAATGGCAGCTTCCAGGAAATCTTAGCAACTGGAGAAAGAAAGATAAGGAATGTTTATGTTTTCCATAACATGCCATGCCTTCCTTGCAGGGATATTCTCACTCTGCTACAATATTGTAGGCTGCTGCTCTCAGGAAACCTAAAATGACCCCCCCCCACCTCCCTCCCTCTTTT
This sequence comes from Podarcis cretensis, assembly GCF_951804945.1. NCBI lineage: Eukaryota > Metazoa > Chordata > Lepidosauria > Squamata > Lacertidae > Podarcis > Podarcis cretensis. The sequence continues at coordinate 31,019,130 of NC_137178.1, forward strand.
CAAACAACTTGTCATGCTTTGGAAACAAGGATATGTCCAAGCTGTAGGACAGCCAACATGGTGCCCTCCAGATGTTTGGGTCTCCAACTCCCATCAGCTCTAACCACTGGTGATGCTGACTGGTGCTGATGGAAGTTGAAGTCCCACAATATCTGGAGGGGGGCAGGTTGGCTGTGCTTATATTGTTTGGGGCTCTCCTTTCCCCTGGGGCAGCTTTACAGGGTTTGTCTGTGTTCTGCAGACAAGTGCAGAGAAAGAAATCCATCTTATTCCTGTTTTGAACAAATTATTCTACATTGTTTTGAACATACTGCTTACTGTGTGTGTATGCAAAACAAAATTAACAAAAAATTCCTTCCAGTAGCACCTTAGAGACCAACTAAGTTTGTTATTGGTATGAGCTTTCTTGTGCATGCACACTTCTTCAGATTCTTTCAGTGTGCATGCATATGAAAGCTCATACCAATAACAAACTTAATTGGTCCCTAAGGTGCTACTGGAAGGAATTTTTTTATCTTGTTTCTGCTACAGCAGACCAACACGGCTACCTACCTCTAACTAGAACTGTGTGTATGCATCTTACACATCTCATTTTTGTTTTGCAATTCCTTAAAAATCCTCCAACAAGCCCAGAAACTCAGGTGAAGTGAAACAATACCTTTATTTGGGACAAGTTAGATTAAAAAGAGAACTCAAGTTGACTGCTTAAAAAAAAGAACCTTTTGCTTTTCCCACTAGGTATCAGTGGCTGTGAAAATGGAGCAGTCAGGAATGAGAATTGTGAATAGGAATTTCCTATCCAGATAACTACTCATAGATTAAAACTACTCAAAAGATTAAAATGATGGTGGGGCAGAAAATGTGAAGACACATTTTTATTTCAAATTTAACACCCCCCTACCCCCACCCCTGAGTAGAGCAATAACAGTGTGATACTTCAACTCACCATCAGCCCTAAAAAACACACAGAATGAACAGAAATCGCAGGAGGGGTACCAATGATCTAACTCTTAGCACATCCTGTGGCACACACTGAACTCCACAAGGCATGCTACCTTGTGCACTTTTTGTAAAAAGATGGTCTCGAATAACCTCTACAGGAGTACCTGTAGTGTGTGGATGCAATTCTCCTAATTTGTGGCATACATAAGAAATTATGTTAATCCAACTCTGATTTTCTTGCCTGTACACTCCACTGAAGAATGCTAGTTTCTATACATAAAATATACTTTTGTGATTACGTGAATTTTTGACATATAAGGGATTTCACAAACCACTGGTAGTGCTTGCCAAGATATGTAAATTATGAAGAGCTAGTAAAAAAATCCCCTGGAAACTCTATGTAAAGAGCACTGGGAACTTAGTGGAGCAACACAAAATCAAAGCAGCTGGAATCATAGAATCTGGCCAGATCCTCCAAAGTTTTGGGATAAAGGGCAGCTGCTCTGACCCTGGGGAAATCTGTGTAGTAATTCTTTCACATATTCTCACTTCTAAAATCCTGGGAATGCCAGAGAGAATGGAGAATTAGAGGCTAATGGGGGATTTGAAAGAGGGTGTGCAAGGAAATACCAGAGGGAACAAAAACATCTGCCATGAAAATCCAGCTGTGGGTGATATAGATGTGTGCTGAGGGTGGTAAAGGATGACAGCAAAGGCGGCACCAAGTGAATTGTTTCTCTGAACAATGGCTGTTTGCAGAAGCTGTCTTGGACAGTAAATGAAATTAACTAAACCAACACTCCTGTATGGCATTTCAAAAGGCTTGAGGCAGACACCGCAAACAGAATATATACTATATCACACACATACACACATCCTCAGTTAACCAGTTTACTTCGCATTCTGCCAACGAGTGGCTAGATTTTGTGGTTTTATAAGACAGAAACTAATAAAGGATGAGCGAGTTCAACGCTTCTTTAGGCTGTCTTCATTTACAACACTTGATCATCAATGTGGAACGCTGTGGCTTTGCTTCCTTTGTGAGAAGCAGAATTGCATACCTCTTAGATTGTGTTTCTCCACCCTCCAAATAGATACGAGTTACACTTGGGGGTTGCTTTGAATTGTGTGTTCCCTGATGTGCCCTTATATCTAATCTCTTACGTGTAATTCTTTCTTTCTGTTAGATTATGCTGCAGAAATGGCTATATCATAGGGCACATAGGGGAGTTTTCCGTTCTAATGGTGACTAGATGCAAAGGAGGAAAGAAAAGGGGATTTGGGGTGTTGCTGCTGGTCTCACAACAGAGGGGAAAGCTACAGCAGTGGGAAGTGATCATGTGACCCATAAATACAGGTACAGGCTTCCTTTGCAGAAAGGTAAAGGTACCCCTGACCATTAGATCCAGTTGCATACGACTCTGGGGTTGTGTGCTCATCTCGCTCTATAGGCCAAGGGAGCCAGCGTTTGTCCACAGACAGCTTCCGGGTCATGTGGCCAGCATGACTAAGCTGCTTCTGGCGAACCAGAGCAGTGCACGGAAACGCCGTTTACCTTCCTGCCGGAGCGGTACCTATTTATTTACTCACACTTGATGTGCTTTCAAACTGCTGCGTGGGCAGGAGCAGGGACCGAGCAACGAGAGCTCACCCCATCACGGGGATTTGAACTGCCAACCTTCTGATCGGCAAGTCCAAGGCTCAGTGGTTTAGACCACAGCGCCACCTGCATCCCTTTGCATAGTCGCTTCTAATTTGACCTTTTAAAGTCGAAACAGGGTCCACAAACATTAAGCTGGCTCCTACTATATTTTATTTTCTACTAACTGTGGGACAAATGAAAATTGTGAGGAGGGGAAGTGTGTGCGACTGGGTATCTTGCTCTCTAGAGGTCCAAGTACAAGCTGGCAAACAGGTTGGTAGATAACATTGATATGCATTATCTTCCATAAAGAGGATTGTGCAAAGCAAGAGATTTCTCACTCTCTTGGCACTCCCCGCTATAAATGAATTTTTTTGCCCAACGTGGGGCTCGAACGCACAACCCTGAGATTAAGAGTCCCATGTCCCCTTGTCATCCCAACTGAGCTTAGTCTTTCAACCCTATCATGCTATAAAGTTATTTTATTCAAAAGATTGGTGGTAGAGCACATGCTTTTCAATACCTCACATCTTCAGCAACAAGTAGGAAGGACTCCTGCCTGAAATTCATGGAAAGTTGCTACCAATTGGTGTCAAATATGCTGAACTTCTTGGAGCTGTAATTCCACAGATCTGGAAAGCCACACAGGTTCACCATCCCTGTCCTGCATGTATGAATTATGGCTCTGTGCATTAGAGGTGATGGACTCATGGACATTGGGAATGGGGCCTACCACCAGGGTCATCCCCCAGAGTTCAGTATCCCTGGGTTTTGGTTGCGTGAAGACTGGACACTAGTAAAAATGCCTGCTTTGTACTATGGAAGATCAATAGTTATTGATAACTATCAGATTTGGCAATTTTGATGTATTCCTGTTAGGATTCCACCCCCCCCCCCAACTCAAGAAGAAATATGATACATATGCCAACACTTTACTACTGATACTTTGGAATTATCCCCTTTGTTTGAGTGTAGTAGACATATGATGCTAGAAGGGTTTCATATTTTAGCTTTTGTGCTCTATGACAGCCTCCCCCATCTTGGTGCCCTCCAAATGTTTCGGACTACAATTTCCCATCATGCCCTGCCAGCATGGCTGAGCTGATGAGAACTGTAGCCTCATGGTGCTCTGGAAGGCACCATGTTGGGGAAGGCTGCTCCATGGCAATATAACTACTTGACGGATAAGATGCCTGATGTCAATGTTACAAGCTTATTTCGCATGTGCATAAAAAACCATAAATCACAATGAATAATTTCTGATTTGTTAAGTTTTGTACTTGGTGCATCTCCTTCATTAACACCATCTATTTTGTGATGTAATTCCTGAGCTTCCAAGGTAGTTTGACTCTGAAATGAGCTCAAATGCCTATGCTAGCATTGTTCTTATTCCATGATTGCTTTAAGTGGGCATGCCAGCACAAAGGTTCACTGATGACAACTTACCTCATGGAAACATTCATTTCTGTTTTGTTCCTCAAGGACAGGTTTTCCTTGAGATTTTATTTGAGACCTTGATGAAAGAAGGATTTTGCAGTAATTATGGTGGAGTTAATGATAAGGTGGACACTTTTGGTCAGGTTCAGACTGGGGCTTGGAAAACTGAAGTAATTATCAAAAATCTGAAAAATATGCACATTAATTTGAAGTGCTACTGGACTGTACCACACCTGCAGGAAAATAGAGACTGATCTTACCCCACTGTCATCTGCTCCCTGCCTACCTCCATCCCATCCAAACCCTGAGTATGATGTCTACTTGGCTCACAGCTAGAGAAGCATTAGAGGTTTGTTGGAATTGGGGAAAGACCTTATCTTTACCCATTCTATCACTGTTGGAAGAAAGGAGCACGGCTGACCAGCACTCAGGGCTGACCAGGGGTTGGGCAGCTGCTGAGGCCCCAGAAACTCCTTTTGCCAAAGAGTTGGTCCACCCACAAATGGTGGCTGATGTCAATTTGAGATTGTAGGGTGTAAGGCAAGAGGCCAACAGTGGGTGGAGTCAGAGCCAGTAACAGACAGGGAAATTAATAATAGACAGTCCCTAGCTGTGGGTTAAAGCCTCAGTGCCTAGGACTTGCCGATCGAAAGGTCGGTGGTTCGAATCCCTGCGGCGGGGTGCGCTCCCGCTGCTCAGTCCCAGCGCCTGCCAACCTAGCAGTTCGAAAGCACCTCCGGGTGCAAGTAGATAAATAGGGACCGCTTACCAGCGGGAAGGTAAACGGCGTTTCCGTGTGCGGCTCTGGCTCTGGCCAGAGCAGCGATGTCACGCTGGCCACGTGACCCGGAAGTGTCTCCAGACAGCGCTGGCCCCTGGCCTCTTAAGTGAGATGGGCTCACAACCCCAGAGTCTGTCAAGACTGGCCCGTACGGGCAGGGGTACCTTTACCTTTACCTTTTTATCTTCCTTCCTGCTGACTTCTACAAGTACAAGACTAAGTCGGAGGAGGAAGCAGGGAGCCAAGTGCCACCTTTTGGACTGATCGTAAGCAAGCAAGGAGACAGGTGATAGGTGACAACCAAAAGAGGGCAGTGACCCATTCACCGCATTGAGAAGCCTCCTGTGCCAGCAAATGTTTCAGCAGAGGTAGAAGCTGCTCTTTGCCAGAATCACTCACCCACTCACACCTCTGGGAGCATGGAGAGGTACTAATAGAGGAGAGGAGAGCATGTGGTGGTGGCGGTGGGGAAAGCCCTGCAGGGCTATTCATAAAGAAAATGAGGAGATAAGTAATTAAAACCAACAGGAATGTCTCTTGAAATGCAAACAACACCTCAGATTTATGTGGGAAGAGGGGCAGGGTGGGAAAGAGTTGAACTTCCTCTCCCAGACCCCATGGCTGCTCAGGTTTCCCACAACCGTTATTTACTTAGCAAAAATAAGCATGCTAATTTCATTTGCACAATTAATGCTACATCTATGGTAGTTTCTCAATTTTTTTCTAATTTATCATGAGCCTCCCCACATGCCAAGTGTTGGCTTTAATTTTTTTGCCTGTTCTCCTTAAGCTGACCAAATTTCCATATTTTGTTTTAAAAGCAACAATCGTGATATAAATATAATGACTATTGGATTCCACTTTTCTTGGAGTCTGATTGCACTGAATGGAGCTTGAAGCAGCTGTCGGTTGCCTGAAGTTATTAAGGCTACAATGTATAAGCCTCTCATTTTTGTAGGGATTCATTCTAATTTTGATAAAAACAATATCCTAGACAGTTTCTAACATTCTCAAGCTTACAAGCAAATGTATTCCTGACATTGTTTGTACTTACATTTCATGTTTTGCTCAATGTTTTTAATGAAGAGAGACTGATTGCCTCATCCACCTTAAAAACAAAAATAAAGCTTAAGCATGCTCTTCCCAGGCTTTTTCTCATAGCATCTTTTTTTAAAAAATAAAAAAATAAATTCAAGGTACATCTGAATTGCAATTTTGCAGTGGCAGAAAAAAAGGAGTTGAAATGCAAAGGCGGATTTATCTGCCCCTTCCTTTGTGACTGCCAAAAGCCAAACACAGCTTCAAACACCCTTAGCATTTCCTGGCACTTAAAAAAAATAGGGGGGGGGAGGAAAGACATGCGGCAATAGTAATCAGTGTCTTTAAGGATAATCAGTCCAATTTATGTTTCAAGTGTGAAATGCCCAGAACCAACACAGCAGGATGCCTTTCATCATTTCATCTTTGAGCAACTAATTAGTGGGGGAAGTGATAAGTCTTTTGGATTCTATTTAATCCACCTTAACTTGATAGGAAGATGACTCCAGATCATTAAATGGCAAAAGCACATTAGTGAAGCACCATAACCATTTGATTCAGTTGGATTGAATGTTGCCTTAGGGGCAGCTAAAACAGCAGGTTCTGCCATTGCTTTGTTGCTAACATCAGAAGATGGTGGCACAACAGAAGGGTATAGTCATCTTTAAGGAGTATGTGAAACTGTCTCCCAAGTGATTTTTTATTGGCTCCTTTCCACTCATTTCTATATCATGTAACAGCATCCTGTTATCTGGACCTGGGCTGAAGTTAGATGTGGCTTTATACCATGTCCAACATCTCCTTTTGGGTCACTTCCATGGTTCCTCTTTTCAGGAATGCATACATTTGGAAACTTTGGGTGTGTTATCAGAAACATCCCACTGCATAGATTTCAGACGGGCTTTGTATGATGGATGCCAAGAACTGCAGAGGCCTCACTCAAAAATGCAGCTTTAGATGGGCTGTCTGGAACTGTTTTAATGGGGATTCTACAAAAGAACGGCTGTAGAAAACCCTCCTAATTTTGGATAAATTTTCTGTTTCATATTTTTATTTAGGTTGCCCTGTCAATGTTGTTTTACGTTAACCTGCCAGTGTCCTTTTTACCTTGCATTTTCCCCCTTAATGATTTTACCTGAAGCTATTCTATGTTCTGTCATTTGAAATAACACAGACTACATTTGATTGTAGCTTCAATAATTACTTTGGGTTCTAAAATGGTGTCTGGTGATGGTGTTGCAGTTAAAGATCATTGGGAAGGTCTGAATAGAATAATACTGTACATAAAAATGATTTCATTCTATTTTTATAGCAAGGGTGGCACAGCTTCTATTTTTAAAAGAGAGCATCAGATTTAAAATGCAGCTATTTTATGGGACGCGGGCGGTGCTGTGGTCTGAACCACTGAGCCTAGGGCTTGCCGATCGGAAAGTCGGCAGTTCGAATCCCCGCGACAGGGTGAGCTCCCGTTGCTCAGTCCCAACTCCTGTCAACCTAGCAGTTCGAAAGCACGTCAAAGTGCAAGTAGATAAATAGGTACCGCTCCAGCGGGAAGGTAAATGGCATTTCTGTACGCTGCTCTGCAGCTTAGTCATGCTGGCCACATGACCCAGAAAAACTGTCTGTGGGCAAACATCGGCTTCTTCAGCCAGTAAAGCAAAATGAGCGCCTCAACCCCAGCGTTGTTTATGACTGGACTTAACTGTCAGGGATCCTTTACCTTTCTTTTTTTTATGAACATGTAGCAATCTTCCAGAAGATGTAATATTCTTCGCAGCTAAGGCTTAGGCTGGTGGCCAGTTGCTAGCCAGTGCAATAATTTCAGCAGTGGTGTAGCATGATCATGGAAGGCTGCCCTATTACAGTCAAGCTGCTCTATTTGCATTAGCTGCAGGTTACAGGTCAGTCTTGGGACAGCCCCACACAGATTACAATAAATAATAAGACATGGAATATTTTGTAGTGCCACTTCTCTGTCCACTAACACTAGCACTGGCTCCCTTTGCATATTCAGTTTACTGTCCAAAATAGCACTACAGTTGCCCAGGTATTCTAGGCATCATATTTGTAAGTTGAGTATGGGTGTTGCCCTGCACACAAAAGCTAAAGGAGAAACCACTTAACAGAGCTGGGATTGACCTCTAAGCAGATGTGCACATCAGATTTAGGGTAATTATTTTTTTTAAAAAACCACTTATTATAAATTGTTTGTCACTTAACACTATTTCAGTATCTTTTCATATTCATGATACGAATGGTTAAATTGCAGGCTTTCGTTCAATCTTCCAGTCCATTATTACACATAAAATCGTAGAGCTGAAAGGGACCTCAAGGGTCATGAGTCCAGTCCTCTAAGAAAATAGATTCTAAAAAGCCTTATTGGAACGCATGACATCAAAACTTTTCATGGGCAAATGAAATAGGTTGTTGCTTAGTGAAGTGAATTTGCTTGTTTCAGTTCCAGCACAGCATTCACAGGAATTTCAAGGGAAGTAAAAATAATTTCAATAAGGTTTGCAACATTTTTCATTTTTTCTTCTTCTAAAGAGTAATTATTTTAGATTAAGATGTGGTTAGTTTATCTCTGGAAGATACAGAGCTACAGTAAGGGTCATCTTCCAGCAGGAAACAGAATTAGTAGAGACAGTTAGTGCATTCAGGCTTAACAGGCCAAGATATGAGAAAGCCTTTTGCCCTTTTACTCTTCCTCTTGTTGTTGTTTAGTCATTTAGTCGTGTCCGACTCTTCGTGACCCCATGGACCAGAGCACGCCAGGCACTCCTGTCTTCCACTGCCTCCCGCAGTTTGGTCAAACTCATGTTAGTAGCTTCGAGAACACTGTCCAACCATTTCGTCCTCTTTCGTCCCCTTCTCCTTTTGCCTTCAATCTTTCCCAACATGCATGCAATTAAGCCTGTAATCATTATTAGTAACACACAGTTTCCCATTTCATCTGGACTAGAAAACTATGGTTACCAGCTTTGGAACAAACCAGGATCTTTAGCCTACTTCAAGATCCTTGCTTGTTCCAAAGCCAATAACCATAGTTTCCCATGTTGGACAAAGTGAGAAACTATGGATTATTGGTTTAAGAACAGTTTAACCCAAACACAACTAAGATGGATAGACAGTCATTTTCAACGGATTCCTCCAAGACATCTTTCAAGAGTGTATGGGATAGCCAAAGGTTTTTTTGTATTAAAAAATCATTCCAAGCATGAAATGTACATTTGGGGTAAACATTCGTGGGAACAGTTGCCAAACCTCAGTGGAATGTCAAGAATTAAAATGGTTATAAATGAAATGCATTAAAAAAGTTAATGTCGCTGTGAGAATAGCTTTAGAGTTTGTTTTTTGAAAAGTTATCTGCAAATACAGCCGCTTCCAAGAAATACATCAGGGACCAGAGCAACTGAAGAGTTACTAATCCTGTCCTTGAGTCTGCTAATGACTTTCTGTAAAACCCAGTGAAAGCAAATCCATCCGTCTGTGAAATGTTGGTGGGAGATTGACTAGTTTAATCTTGCAACAGATGGCCTATACTCTTGCCACAGCTGAAGGACTCTCCTCAAAGATATTTTGGGTACATTCATACAGCATTCAAAAAGCACTTTAAAGAGCGTCATTTTAAAAGGACATGAACTACTTAAATGTAAAGCTATATTTATGAAGCGAAGTTTACACCTGACTATGTCACAGAGAACACCATGAGAACCTCATCTCCCAGTGAGTCCTGGAACAGCCTTTTAAAATATTCCATGGTTTGATGGGGCCAGGTGTCTGCCAGTGTTTCCAACGGTGCCCATGAAATTTCTCAGTAAATATCCTCTAAAAAATCCACAGTTCATGAGGGACTATTTGCTCTTCCTGATCTCAGTTCATGCAGGCACTGGCTTGGCCCTTCCTACATTGAATACACCCCTTTGAACATGCACACATTTCCTTGGATACTAAGACTTGAGGCCTTCCCTCCTTTTTGTTTTGAACAGAAGAGTGGTGGAAAAAAGCTTATCTGTCTGAGGAGTGTGACAATGGCTCATGTAGGCACCTTTCCACCCATTGAAATGGGAGAATGCCCATCCCCTTTTGTAGTCTTATTTTTTTTCTGCTCTTTTAAGTGTGACAGCCATTTAGTGTTATGCCACACCTCCATGGCACTTTTTAAACATTCCAAATATGACCACTAGGCCCCAAAATTTTGCAAACCCTAGAAGATTGTAACATCAGGACAAAACGGTGCCATGGTGTCTCTGAGAGGAGCAACAGAGCCTCAGAATGGAGGTTCACATATGATCACTTCAGAACGAACGGTCTTATATTTCTCACAGGGAAATCTACCAGAAGTCTTTCAGTGGCAAATCTCAGGCTTCCTCTTTAGTCTTTCACAGAAAACTGAAGAGTTTTCTCACTAAACCCTGAAGGCAAAGCAAGGCAGTAGTTTGACAGAAGAGAACACTACTAATTTGTTGCATCCGATTAAGTGGACTCTAGTCTACAAAACCATTGTTGTTGTTGTTTAGTCGTTTAGTCGTGTCCGACTCTTCGTGACCCCATGGACCAGAGAACGCCAGGCACTCCTGTCCTCCACTGCCCCCCGCAGCTTGGTCAGACTCATGCTGGTAACCTCGAAAACACTATCCAACCATCTCGTCCTCTGTCGCCCCCTTCTCCTTGTGCCCTCCATCTTTCCCAACATCAGGGTCTTCTCCAGGGAGTCTTCTCTTCTCATGAGGTGGCCAAAGTACTGGAGCCTCAGCTTCACAATCTGTCCTTCCAGTGAGCACTCAGTACTGGAGCCTCAGCTTCACAATCTGTCCTTCCAGTGAGCACTCAGGGCTGATTTCCTTCAGAATGGAGAGGTTTGATCTTCTTGCAGTCCATGGGACTCTCAAGAGTCTCCTCCAGCACCATAATTCAAAAGCATCCATTCTTCGGCGATCAGCCTTCTTTATGGTCCAGCTCTCACTTCCATACATCACTACTGGGAAACTACAAAACCATAGGCCACCATAAAACTTGTTAGTCTCCATTTAAGGTGCCACGGGAAGCTTGTCAATTTTGCTGCAACAGACTAACAGACTGGGAACTGCTATTTCTTTGTACTTTTTGCAAGGCAGGACTAGCAATGTTGACAGGGTTAAACTTCCTTCCTTCCAAAGATGTTATAGAAGGGCTATAAACTAACCATTCCTGCTTCATACAGGATGTGTGACAGGAGGCAGCTCTAAAATGGTAATTTCTCCCCTATTTAACATTTTGCACCCAAGAGAAAGCATTGAATTCAGCAGCCACAATGGCAGTGTGGAGTGTTGGTAAACATGTGACAAGGAGAGAAGATTTAGGGGGAGATAATAAGTCTGTGGGTCTCAGAAGGGCTTTCTTTTGTCCGGGTCATTATGTCTAAGCTGCCAGTGGCAACTAATGGCTAAAATAAACTCTAATCTGTGAGTCATTGTCATGGGGTCCCCTTTATTTGTCGGCTAACCTTCCTCCATTCAGCACCTCGCTGAAAAGAAAGTGGGGGGCAGGGGGACCTTAAGCTATCTGTCGCTACTACAGGTTGATGGCTGGCTTCTTCTCCCTGTATCCTACACTCACTCCTTTTAGGGCGCAAGCCTGAGAGAAAAGGAATTACAAGACTGCTAAGCAGGCAGGGTGCCGTTCAGAAACTGAATAGGAGTGAAACTCTGCAAGAGAAAGGGGCAAATTGATTAATTGGGGGGGCTCTAAGTTCTACACACACTAATCTTACAAAGAGTGGGAGGAAAGAATGTGAGTCAATGGAGGCAGAACAATGATTCTTCTCTGTCTTTAGTATTCAGGCCAAATTGAAATTGTCCCCTCCCTTAAAAACACACACAAGAAGTGGCTATCTTTCTCTATTGCTAATAAGGAGTGTTTGCATTTCTGGAACATCTCCAGCTAAAGGTATCACCCCCCCCCCCACGGACCCTGATGGTTAGATTAGATAATTGCCATCTCCATGTATGCTAAAATAAAAGCCAGATGTGATACCATTTGGGTGACTATTCCGCTGAGCTTCAAAGCAGCAAAGCGCCCGTAGTCAGAAATTAAAGTTAACTTTGGCACAGCTTATGGAGAAATTGCTTGAGCTTTGTAAATTAATTGAACAGAATTTAGGGTCTAAATATTCATTGTTTGTTTAATGTACTTGGAAGTCTAAAAGACTGGCCGTTGGATGGAGGGATGGAGGAAATGCCCTCTTTTAAACGAACCTATGCACAGAAAAGGGATGCGGGTGATGCTGTGGGTTGAACCACAGAGCCTAGCACTTGCCGATCAGAAGGTCGGCGGTTTGAATCCCCGCGACGGGGTGAGCTCCCATTGCTCAGTCCCAGCTCCTGCCAACCTAGCATTTCGAAAGCATGTCAAAGTGCAAGTAGATAAATAGGTACCGCTCTGGCAGGAAGGTAAACAGCGTTTCCATGCACTGCTCTGGTTCACCAGAAGCAGCTTAGTCATGCTGGCCACATGACCCAGAAGCTGTACGCCGGCTCCCTCGGCCAGTAAAGCGAGATGAGCACCGCAACTCCAGAGTCGTCTGCGACTGGACCTAATGGTCAGGGGTCCCTTTACCTTTACCTTTTTATGCACAGAAATGGGTGGTTCTAAACTGACTGGGTTTGGGCCACATCAAACCAAAGAATCTTGAGTGGGGTGCACACTTAAGTCTGAGCCACTCATGCACTGTGTGGGGGGTTTTTTTTTTAATAAAACAGATTAAATATAGGCAAAATGCATGTATATATTACATGTAAAAGCCTCCCGTGATACTATTAATAATTACAAAATTATGTTGCAGGAAGATACCGTAGTATTTTTATACTTTTATAGGCATTGTGGTATGTAGCTTTTTATGTGTTGGGTACTTTAGGAAACCTGGAGTGCATATGTGTATGTTATACATTTAAATGATGTGCAACAGGTTGTTGTGAGGATGAAAGAGGGCAGAGGAGAACCATATATGCCACTTTGAGCTCCTTGGGAGAAAAAGGTGGTATATAAATGTAATAATAATTTTTAAAGTATCCTTTCCTTCTCTATCCCACACTACAAATTGCCCTCTAATCTCCCACTATAAATAGCTCTTGCCCAGCTTGGCAGGTGTTTAAGTGGCAAAACAGATTCCCAAACACAGGTCTGTGTCACCAAGCATCTAGTTTTGCCTCTGGAAAAGGATTGTTTCTCTGTACAAGTAAAACGGCTGCAATGATTATGGAAATCAATGCTCACTGGATATACACTGTCTGAACAAATACTGGCTATGTTTTTTTAAGAATGAAAAAAAAAATGTGTGTAGGGAAAGCAGAGAAATGTTATATGAAAAAGTAGCACAGTTTGTGTTAATACGAAGAGATGTTTTCTTCCAGTGCTGACATCTGAATCTATCATGGGTCATGGCTAAAGTAAAGTGGAAATAAAAAATACCATTTGGTGACTGCTTATTTGTCTGGACTTCTGTGTTCTAACATTGTTAAGTAGCCAGAGAATGCATAGAAATCAGAAAAGGAAAACAAGACCAGCTGTCTTCAGTGTACAAGAGATGCAGGGTGCACGTTGCAAAGATTAAAAGTGACAAAAATAATGCACTCAAAAACAGCAGTGGGGAAATGCAGCCATTCACACATTTCTTTGCTACTGATTTGCTAAGAAGATTTGGGGATTCAAATAACATACAGTTCTTTTGCTCAGTTCACCTCCTTTCAATCAAAACAAATTTGTTTTTATTTTATTTTAATCAGAAATGCTAAAATATTATAAGCAAGAAATACGAACCATTATTGTGACAGGCTATAATTTTCTTTTAATTCTTCATGGCTATCTGCTTGCTATCTAAGGCTATAATCTGCAGGGATGTGATGCTCTTGAACTTGTACAATCAATGTATTTCCTAAGGCTGCAAGACTATGCATAATTACTTGGAAGCAATCCCTCCAGAGTGTAGTGAAATTTACTTGAGAAAACAAGTGGTGCGCTACATCAGAAAATACATTACAATAAATACATAATAGAAAATGCATACATATTTATGAATGTCAATTCGGATGCGCAGAAATAGATTCTGTTTTATTTGATTTTTAAGATCAGGCTTTCACAGGAAATAAAATCCAGGAAAGTTGAAACACACTAGAAAGTAGATAAAGTGTAAAAACTTTTTTAATAGTTGAAAAGTCATTAATAAGCTTTATTTATTTATTTAGATTAATTATATCTCATATTTCCTCTAAGGAGCTGAATCTGGTGTACAGTGGTACCTCTGGTTGTGAACGGGATCTGTTCCGGAGGCCCGTTCGCAACATGAAAAGATCGCAACCCGCAGTGTCACATCTGCGCATGCATGGGTTGCGATTCACCGCTTCTGCGTATGCACGTGACATCATTTTGCGCTTCTGCGCATGCGCGAGCAGCGAAACCCGGAAGTAACCCTTTCTGGTACTTCCGGGTCGCCGCGGGACATAACCTGAAAGAACGTAACATGAAGCAGACGTAACGAGGTATGACTGTATGACATACATGAGGTATGGTTCTCTCCTGAAAAATAGTTTTGGTTAAAAGACAGTGACTTGCCCAAGTCCACCTATGGCTAATTAAGGAACTGAACTCTGATCTCTCTAGTCCAACACTCTAACCACTAGGCCACACTGCCTCCAAGTTTGTTTCAAATTAAAATAGTTAATAATGTCAAAAGTAGGCAGAGCAGCTTTAAAAAAGAATAAATAGGAATGTTAATATGTAAATCCATGAAGTGACCAAAAGTTTGTTTTTGTTTTTAAACCAAAAGGATATCATATGCAAATATCAAATTTCAGAGTTACTTATGTCTGCTCTGGAAGATGTACATCATTCACAAATACCCCATTTAGGATGCCAAAATTCCTTAGCCTATGTTCATCAGTTGAGGCATCACAGAATTATAGAGTTGGAAGGGACCTCAACACATAGTCTCTCAACCAATTTGAAACCATACTGGAACCTGCTTAGCTTTGCAGATGTGCTAGCAGTTTTATTGCTGTACCACTAGGAGCTTGACAAGAGCATGTCGCTTGTCCACACTGTGATTGCAGCATCAAAGCATAGTCATCTCTTTCAACAATCACATCAAAGCAAGGGGACAGAGGAGTATTCCACGTCAAAACTGGAAAGTGGCTGACATCGCCAAACTGGAGCACAACGAACCATGTAACCTTATGTCCATTTTTTTAAAAAGTGAATGTGCTCCACCCCACCCCCAAAAGTCTGGATGGAGAAGCAGTCTACTGTGTATAAATTGGGATTTTTAGCCTGATCTGATTTTAAGGGAGAAGCCCGGTGTGAGCAAAGTAGATAGACAGAAAGATGCCACACTCGTGTGTGTGTGTGTGTGTGTGTGTGTGTGTTTAACTGGGTGACACCACTCCAGAAGCTATTACAGTGGAACTTCGGTTGCTGAACACTTCGGAAGTCAAACATTTCAGCTTTCGAACGCCGACAACCCAGAAGTGAATGCTTCCGTTTTTGAACACGCCTCGGAAGTTGAACGGCTTCTGAGGGGCATTTGTCCATTTTTCCAATGGATTTTGCCAACCTTCCATTGAGCCTCAGTTTTCAGATGTTTCAGAAGTTAAACCGTCTTCTGGAATGGATTACGTTCAGCAACCAAGGTCCAACTGTACTACCATTCTGCTTCTGCCATATCAACTGACAATTATTATTATTATTATTATTACCTTGCTGTCAGCTGTCATTTTGTGATTGTGCATTATGTTCAATCCAAATATAAGCTGAGCATGCTTAGAAGCCTCCACATGATCAGCAAACCCAATAATGCTGGGTTCTTAGAGTCGGTGGAAGAAGATTGGAAAAAATTTAAAGTTTATCTTCAGAATTATTGTACAATTAAGGAATGTTAGAAAGATGTTGGAATAGAATTATCTGGTTTTAGCAGAAATGATATTAAGGATTAAGTAAAAATAATTTGGTGAAAGAAGAGAATGTAAAAATCACAATATATTAAGATAAACTATTAAGATAAAAACAAAGCTGGAAAGGATTTGCTGAAATATCTAACTGAATTAGAATACAAAAATGGGAGGTGTGAGGAGGTCAAGGAAGTAAGTGAATGAAAGCAAGTGATGTAAAGGTTGGATCTGTTTGTTTTCATTTGTATTTTTTCTGTCCTTTCTATTTTTTTTTTTCTTTTTCTTTTTCTTTTTTCTCTTTGTAATCTTTAAAATTTGAATAAATATCATTTAAAATAATAATAATAATAATAATAATAATAATAATAATAATAATGCTGGGTTCCTGATCACAGCGTGTCTTCTAAACATGTTCTTCTGAATGCACTTCTAAGCCTTTCCCAGACCTCTGTGTGGGAATGTCAGGGGTTAAGCAGGCAGGGAGCTGGAGTACGTACTCCTCTCCTCCACCACCATGGATGGGGAACCTGTGGCTCTCCAGACCTTGCTTGACTCCTGTTCCCATCAACCCCAGCCACAACAGCCAATGATCGGGGAAGAGGGGAGTTTTACTTCAAAGACATACAGCACTTGTGTGTAGAAATTAGCTTACTGCACAAGGGTAAACATTTGTACTCATTGCTCCACCCATTTCTGATTCTCATGCTTCCTTGTGAGGAATGGGAAACCTTAGTTCTGGGATTGCCAGCTGCTCGCCTGAAGGTTTATCCTATTCATTTAACTGTGACACATTATTTTGCAAGCGTGGTCTTCAGGTGAGATTTAAAAGCGATGAATGTAACATGACAGGTGTCGACCAACAGGATAATCTCATTAGCTTCCCGTTTGGCCCCATAAGTCGGTTAATTACCTGATATGATAAGTGGCAATGCTGATTAATGATGACTGATCTTGCCAGCGGTGGGGAGAGCAGTTTAGCAGTTTCACACATTCAGGCTGTCAAGAGATAATTGCGGTTCTCATGCAAATAATGCAATATGCGGACTCACTTCAAATTGTTACTGAGGTTAGTTTCTAATAAAGTCCCCTTCACACACACAAAAGGTACTCCCAGATTGGGGAGTGAGGGGCTTAATTTGGAAAAGGGTCATTTGGATATTGCAAGTGGGACATTGGCAAAAGGGGTTCATATTTTCACCTATCAGATTTCCCCAGCATTTTGATGCCAACAATACCATGTGAACGCTGCAAAATATATTCCGAGATGATATACAGACCACTGATGCCATAATAAACACTCATCTGGAGGTGCCCCAAAGCAAAAATGCTTTCAGCATCACCAGCTTGGAGCTTTTACAATCTTAGTAAAAACATCACTACAAAATATTGGACCACGCATATCTCCGCCACCCATAAAGTGTGGCCATTATCTATGTTTAAGAATGCAGAGTTATTTTCCATATGAACTAAAATAATCCCAGCAAGACCATAACTAAGAGGAAGTGCAAACCACCCTCAATAAATACCACAGTTGCATAGGGTTCTAAGTTTCCAACAACAGCCTTTTAATTGGAGGGTGGGTATCTCAGCTGAAATATGGGCTCATGTGAGAGTAGAAAGCAAATTTAAGGAAAGAATTGGCTTTACGGCCTATCAGAGGAGGCTGCCCTGGTTCTTGTGAATCTACCTGAGCAAGAAAATGTCCCAAGCTTAGGATTTGTGGTACTTTGTTTTGTGCTGTTATTTGTTTTGCATTTTATGCACATCAGAAGAAGCAGTGTGTGAAACACAAAAGAATGGAGACTTGAAATTCAGAGGCATACCACCTCCAACATAAAATGGCTAAAAACCATTGTCTTATTCTCCGTGAAATTGTCTAATTTCCTTTTAAGGCTCTCCAAATCGATGCCCATCACTACATATTGTGGTGGCATATTCCACAGTTTAACTATGCAATGAATGCATAGAAAATATAATATTATAACACATAGTATTTATTTTCTATAAAATGTTTCCTTTTGTCTGTCCTGAATATTCCAAGATTCAGCTTCACTGGATGTTTCTGATTCTAGAATTATGAGAGAGGGAGAAAAACTCCTCTGTCCATGTTTCCCACACCATGCATAGTTTTATCTACCTCTATCATGTCTCTTCTTGCTTGCCTTTCCCTCAGAACTAAAAAGCCCAAATGTTGCAACCTTTCTTCATAGGGGACTTGCTCCATCCCCTCGATCATTTTGGTTGTCCTTTCCTGAACCCTTTTTCCAGCTCTACAATAACTTTTTTGAGGCGAAGTGGCCAGAGCTGCAAATGGTATTCCAGGTGTAGCCTCACCATACATTTCCATAAGGGCAGTATTATATTGGGAATTCTGTTTTCCATTCCTTTCCTATTTATTCTTCTGTCTCCCTAATAGGCAAGCTTTCATCTATTTAATTTGAGCATAACAGGCTGCTGTTAAAGGCATGGAAGCAGGCCAGCAAAAAGGATGGCAATTCTAGCAAGATGTGGGGAGAAGAATGCTGGGTTGAGGACCTGAAGTACCTGCTACTCCTTCCTCTGACCCACAAAGGAGGGGGTTCTTTGGAGGCAAGGAGGTGGCAGCAGCTGTTTCAATCAACCGAGTGTTTGGAACATACTTATTTTGCACTCGGATCATGTGCAAAGTAACACCTTTGTGAGTGTGCATGCGCAAGGGATCCAGCCTCTTTGTAGTGAGCATAGGGATGGCCATGCATCACTAGTAATGTATGACACCCATATGAATGAGATGGGGCATTGGAAGACAACTTTCTGTGATTTCCTGTACCAGATATCTAGCTGAGCATGAACATATTACAGAGAGCATTAAGCAAAATCAATAGCCTCAAATCAGCAGCCAGGGAAAAAACAAAGTGCTTCTTTTGCTTGATTCCTCGATAGAGGAGCCTTCTGTGCTATTGAAAGTAGGTACATCCAGTGCCTTTTTTTTAGAGAGAGAGAGAGAGAAAAGTGTCAGTATTCACTATGAATTTGTTACAGTAAGTGCCACACTTTTGATATTTGAAAAAAAAGGTACCAGTACTCCCTACCCTTGAGTACCCCCAGAAAAAAGCACTGTCACATCTGTAGAGTAGAAATTTAATTCTGAATAAATACCTTCCCTCATATTGGTAGCTGCTAAACTTGTGTTCTTTGGGAACATGTGAATACAACTTAGCTGTAATTTTATGAGTGTATGTTAAGTTGAGGCATGGGCCCGCTAGATGAATGGAAAACAGTGGGAAGTTTGAAAAAGCAAAGACCATGCCAACACAGTGATGTTGGCATGGAAGCAACAACATCAGTCACCTGGCCCACATGGCATCGCTGACCACACCATGCTGCTAGTATGATAACTGGTTGGGCCTCAGTGTGAGGCAAAGTTTACTTGGTCGCCAGGCAAACATTTAGCTTGGTACAAAATACCACTTAGCTTGCCAGCCACAGTTAGGCATTTGTGTCATGCTATGTACTAAAAAGCAATCAAAAGTAGGGTCTTGTAGCTGCTGCTAACCTGAAAACCAAAACACTTTTGCTTGGGGTTTTCTCTATCAAAATTTACCAGAGCTAAGGGGCCTTCTGCTAAAGGGATGCAGCAAATGAAGAAAGTCTCATGCAGTTAAGTGGACAAGACCAATAATGGGCCCAATGGTCAAGAAGGCCCTTGCACCCACTGTTGGTCTCGACTGCTCAATCTGTCAAGAAGGCAGTTTCTGCATGTGCTGTAAAAGTGATGGAAAGTGAGGGGCAAATGGGGCTCATCAAACGTGGGACAAAAAAATAAATAAACTAGAACAAATAGGGTTTGGGGAGGAAGCATTGATTGGAAGCAAAGTAGTATGGCTGCCTTGAAACCTTTGCTGGCACAAACAGAATTGCCATCATGAGCACAAATCCTCATGAATGCACAACAAACAAGACTTTTGGAAGGGCCTCCAAGTTAGGCATTTAACCTCTACTTCTTTTACATTTAGATCTAAATGTATTTATTGTGTACATTATGCATAAAAAGAACAGAACAGGGATATATCGGGTCCTCCCTTAAAGAGGGCACGTATTGCGGGGAGTCCCAGGAAACCAACACCCTGTGTTGTGGGTGGGTACAATTGGTCAGCCACAACATCCATTTGGTAGGTCCCTCGAAGCTGGGTACAATCTGGCCAATGGGACGCAGTCCAAACGGTTTGAGGGGCCTATTTATGCCCATGAACATGACCCAGAGCTCCCTCTTTCGGCACGTTTATTCGGAACACCTGCCCACCTCTCCCTACTTTTAGGGCTTGTTGCGCTCAACCTTGCTATGCCGTCGTGTGTCATCTGTCATTGGGACAGGGGCATGGCAGGAATTTCCCCCACTTGGCTGTTGCCATTTGGGTTTCACCTGCCGCATAGCAATTTGTCACAACTTGGAAGGTTGTGGATAGGCTCTGGTTCAGGTGATAGGGATGGGAGAACGCTCTCGCCATCCCTATGTGAAGGGTATTCCGTTAAAGGAATCCAGGGACTCAGATGATTTAGTCAAACCTTGAGAGGGGGTTGTGCCTATGCCTGAGTTCAGGGGGATGTCTGGGTGGTGGACATAGTCTGTTCCCAACTTTCTGCCTATGCAGGTGTTCACCCTTGGCTGACCTGTGCTGGAACCCTGAGTCAGCGCTACCTGTATGGTAGGGAGGGGGTTGAACCAGAGCCTATGCAACCACTCACTTTCTGTAATCAAAGTTGTGGCGTAAATTCTGCGAAAAACCAAACTAAAATTTGAGTCAAGTGTGAATTTAATTAGGGGGGAGATTTCTGGGTCTGAACATGCAAACAGCATTGCCATCATGTGTACAAATCCTCATGAATGCACAACAAGACTTCTTGAAGGGCCTCCAAGTTAGGCATTTAACCTCTACATTTTTTACATTTAGATCTAAATGTATTTCTATCGTGTACATTATGTATAAAAAGAACAGAACAGGGATATATGTTCAGTTTCCCTAACTGCAATAATGCAACTGCTTCACACATGTTATGGCATTCTTCTGTTGCAATAATTATCTTTATTTTGTTTCTTTCTGCCTGTTACTGCTTTTAATTGCACTGTTTTGTCTCTCATTTCCTCTTATCTGGTCCTGGTGCTCTGAAAAGCAGTTACCAAACAAGCAGCTAGCCAAAATCTTTTCACTTTGCAGATAACAGCTAAGGAGCAAGGAACTGGTAAGTGTCTAACAATCATGAATAGTTTCATTCTTTGATTAGCTTGGTATTCCCATATCCTCCCGTATCTTTGCAAAGGCTCAACTTCCTGTGTGTATAAGAAAAAGAGAGAGATGCAGAGAGAAATCTCTGGGGAATTTCAGTTCTCGTAAGAAGCATCAACATTTCATACAGGACCAAGCAAATCTCCACATTCTCTAATTTAAAAGGGGGAACAAAACCCATTATAAACAGAAATAACAAAACATGCCACCGGGGAATAGAAGCTGGCAGGAACCCATTAAGTAAATAGCAAACACCAGAAACAATGTGAAAATAAATATAAATACCCAAAGCAGGTTGCATGGGAATGATTTATGGGCATGAGTTTTCTTTCTGCTTCTTCCATAGCACCAGATTATTTCTGACTGAATCTTTAGATGCAGTTGACTTTCCCCTCTTTTTATCTATTTCAGAGATTCTACTGTTGTTTTCAATTATCGCAACAAAAGTGCCACCACCTGATATTATAGGCTGGGGATTGTATGAATCTCAACCCATGTCAAAGAAAGCCCCTGTATGCATAGGAAGTTACATTTCAGGATGTAATGTTTCAGCCTTGACTTCTCTCTGCTTTGGTAATTTTATATGTATAGGGCTTTGCTATTGTGATGAAGCATTTCCGCATGAAATACACCTTTGAAATGGTAGAGTCCAGGTTCATGAAGCGTTTGGCTCCAGCGGGCTTACAGAAGCAAATGGCTCACCATGGACTCTGGAACAGTTGTTGGATTCCAAACAACATCACACAACATCATTGCCATTGTTAACCATACATCAGGGTTAGGCAACCTGGTGCCCTCCAGATGTTGGCCTACAACTCCCATCAGCCCCAGCTAACCTTGGCTATGCCTGCCATACATCTGGTCACTGAATTTTTTGGAGGTATCACAAAAGCATGCAACAGTTCTTACTGTATATTAAGAGCCTTCCCTTGATTATCCTGAAACACACTGGGAGAAGAATTGAATGAAAGTCACATGTCTCCTCTACATTTTGCAGTAATGATCATGTGCAGTTAAACTCTTGAAAAATAGGATTAAAGTTCATGGGATTGTCCGAAAGCTGTCAGCAGGCTTTCACCACACTTCCTGTGCTGAGGATCATGAGATTCTCAGGGGGGTCACTGTATGATTGAGAAAGGGTGTTGTATAGATGTGCCTTTAAGTTACTCTAACTTTTTAGAATAAGCTCCACTTGTTTTTTTGTTTGTTCTGCTTTATCTGGACACATGCTGAAGCTGTGTTGTTATGCTGGACATGTCTTTCTGGCAAACCTCAGGCTGACATTTTCCAGGTGCTTTGAGTACATCAGCCAAAAAGATATCTTTTGAGTGAAATTTAGAGCATGATAATGAACAGACTGTGGCCAAGTGGGTCAGTTGGGTACTGTGTGCCTTCTGGAAAACATTTCAGCTTACTAACTTCTAGGGATAATTCACGTGGAAGTATCAGTTATATTTATAAAATAAATCTAGTTGACAAACAAGAAGCAAGATGATGAAACTAGAGATAAGACAACTGAATAGTCAAAAGGGATTCCAGGTCCCCAGTTAAGACCCAGTTAGGATGTAATATTAGAAGTTGTCACTGGGTCAAATAGGTACTTTGAACAACTGAGGTGACAGGGAAGTAATTAGCTTATTGCCCCAAATATTCAACCAAGCATCTTCTATAGCAAAGGGATTCCCCTACTGGCACTTCACTCCTTTCATTGGTTGAGCAGATTGTGCTACAGCAGTCAATTGGAAATAATTATACTTCTACTAACACACAGTTGTATGATTAATGAAGGGACATAGCTCATAAGAGCAGCCCTACTACATCAGGCCAGTGGCCAGCATGCCCAGCATCTAGTTCTCAGAGTGGCCAAACAGATATCCATGGAAAGCTTTATATACAAAAAGTCCAGATTCAATTCCTGGCATCCCGAGCAATGGCTGCAAATTACTCTGGCCTGAAACCCCAGAAAGCTGCTGTCAGTAAGTGTAGAACCTGCAGTCCATGGGCCAAACTGAACCCATAACAATAGTTAGCAACAGCAATTATCTTGTATCAGTGCCAATTGGCTATGTGTACAATGAGCTGCTAGGGACGCAGGTGGCGCTGTGGGTTAAAGCCTCAGCGCCTAGGGCTTGCCGATCGAAAGGTCGGCGGTTCGAATCCCTGCGGCGGGGTGCGCTCCCGCTGCTCGGTCCCAGCGCCTGCCAACCTAGCAGTTCGAAAGCACCTCCGGGTGCAAGTAGATAAATAGGGACCGCTTACCAGCGGGAAGGTAAACGGCGTTTCCGTGTGCGGCTCTGGCTCTGGCCAGAGCAGCGATGTCACACTGGCCACGTGACCCGGAAGTGTCTCCGGACAGCGCTGGCCCCTGGCCTCTTAAGTGAGATGGGCGCACAACCCCAGAGTCTGTCAAGACTGGCCCGTACGGGCAGGGGTACCTTTACCTTTACAATGAGCTGCTATTTTGTATATCATGACTTGTAACATAATCGAATACCAATTGTGGTGTCTGAAGGTTGGGTAGGAAATAATCTGACCAACATTTTAAGTTTAACTAGTATCTTTGTTGTGTTTTTAAGTTTTGTAAGACAATCTAGAAATTGTGTCAAATAAATCTGTCAAATAAACCAGAGAAAAAGGAAAGATTATCAGTGAGCCTCCTACTAAATCAGCTGGACCCCTAGCGGCTAGGGTTGGGGGTACTCAGGCTGGGGGCTGAATGTGGCCCTCTATAGATGTCCACCTGGCCCTCATCTGGCCAGGCAATACTTCTGAGCAGATCATTGTGACTGAGTAGAAGGAAAGCTCTCAAGTTTGTAGTATTACGCCTAGCAGTGTTCTGCCTTTTTACAACAAATAATAAAATGCTTTGTTTGGAATCGGAAGTCCCACAATCTTAAATAAAACAAAGCAACACATGGCACCAGGATGCTGGACTATGATAATGCCTTTTGCTTGTCTGGATGGAGAAATGTGTGTGCAGAAAGCTCTGACTTTTGCATGGCTGGAATGTAGCCTACTGTCCAAAGAGCGGACCCCTGTCTGTTGCTCCACCTATTTTTTTTTGCCTCTGGCCCTGTCCCCCATTGGCAGGCCAACTCTGGAAGGCTGCTCACGCGGCTTTGTGACCCTTGAGCTGAAGAAAGGTCCTCATCCCAGCCCTAGCCAACCATGGAGGCCATGTTATGCCAGCTACCCTGTTGGAAAAGCAGGACAGTTAGGTAGGTAGATTGACATTTATGGTGCACAATGGCAGGCTGGCGAAAAAGACAGCCAGAGAGAGAAACAGCTTTCTGATCCTTGCTGCAGAAACATATGGGATTTATTCTCCTTCTTTCACCTGGGGTATATTTTTTAGATTAAGCTTTTTAAAAGGCATGTGTATCCTTCATTCGCCTTTTGTCCCTGGTTTCATTGATCTATTGTGCTCTGTCAATGACCCCCTTTAAGGGAAGTGAATCATTCTCTTTTGGATATAAAGGTAAAGGTAAAGGTACCTCTGCCCGTACGGGCCAGTCTTGACAGACTCTGGGGTTGTGCGCCCATCTCACTTAAGAGGCCAGGGGCCAGCGCTGTCCGGAGACACTTCCGGGTCACGTGGCCAGCGTGACATCGCTGCTCTGGCCAGAGCCAGAGCCAGAGCCAGAGCCAGAGCCGCACACGGAAACGCCGTTTACCTTCCCGCTGGTAAGCGGTCCCTATTTATCTACTTGCACCCGAAGGTGCTTTCGAACTGCTAGGTTGGCAGGCGCTGGGACCGAGCAGCGGGAGCGCACCCCGCCGCAGGGATTCGAACCGCCGACCTTTCGATCGGCAAGCCCTAGGCGCTGAGGCTTTAACCCACAGCGCCACCTGCGTCCCCTTTCTTTTGGATATACAATGCCTGTAATCTACCCGGAGTCTTTGTGTCAGGATGCGATAGAAATCAAAATAAATAACATAAATGGCACAAGAGAGTGAGGGTAGGCCTTTTGTTCTATGTGTGCAACCTTAATGAAAGCGCAGCCCTAAAGAAGCTATACCTACTACAACTATTGCAGGGATGACCAGAGTTGAGTTGATACTGCACTTTTGCAACACAAGAAAAAGAAATGTGGAAATCAGCATGAAATAACTAGAATTTGGGCACCTCAGGAATCTCCACTTTGGAATGAGGAATATGTGGCTTTCAGGATGCCACTGGACTTGGCTGCAGACCCTCCAAGTGTCCCTATTTTCCAGGGACGTCCTTGATTTATAGAAGCTGTCCTGGTTTCTTATTTGATCCTGGAATGTCCCACTTTTCCTTAGGATGTCCCCATTTTCGTTGGAGGGTATGGAGTTATCTGACCCCCAAGCTGTCTGAAGGCAATCCTGTACAGGGAAGTTTTAATGTTTACTGTTTTATTATGTTTTTATATATACTGGAAGCTGCCCAGAGTGGTAGGCAACCCAGTAAGATGTGTGGGGTATAAACAGTAACACTATCATATGGAATGGGATGTCCCTATTTTCATCGGAGAAATGTTGGAGGGTATGCAACTGGGCTACATCAGGCCTGACCATTGGCCATGTTGGTGTCTGATGGGAGTTGGAGCAATATATGGAAGAACACAGGCTGTACATGCACATTCTTATGATCACTTGTATGCATATACATATAGCATGAACATATACAGCGGTACCTCGGGTTAAGAACTTAATTCGTACTGGAGGTCCGTTCTTAACCTGAAACTGTTCTTAACCTGAAGCACCACTTTAGCTAATGGGGCCTCCTGCCGGCACTGTGCGATTTCTGTTCTCATCCTGAAGCAAAGTTCTTAACCCGAGGTACTATTTTTGGATTAGCAGAGTCTGTAACCTGAAGCGTCTGTAACCCGAGGTACCACTGTATGTACAATGGAACATTTACACACGGAGAGAGAGATTTTAGGTGTGCTTAATTTACCTAATTTATACAAGTTACATAATTTATCCTTTCCTTATGAAGAACTTGAGTGAACTTGGAAAATACTTTTTTTAAAAAAATGTACACAATTCTGTTTGTTTGGTCATATATACACATGCCGAAGGTATTAACAAAGGCATTCAAAGTCCCTCCCCAGAAGAGATTATTTTTGGCAAGTTTGTTGATCACTCTTATGCTTGAGGGGAAACAATGCAAGCAATATAGCTAACTATAGAACATGAAAAATAAAATATGTTTAAACAATAAAAGAAACTTAATCTATCATGAAACAACAGGTGTAATCTGGTTAGTTTACATTGTATGACCATTTGAGCAAAAAAACCTCGATGGAAGTCCCTGAAGGCATGCCTCAACGTGTACATTTCGCACATTTGGAGTTAACCTGCAAAATCATGATCAGGTTAGAAAGCTGCAGCCTTTTCTTCTTTTCTCTTAAAGATTTCTCAGAAAATTGCCGTAAGGGGGTGGGGAGAAGGTGGAGAGCACATACATAAGGAAAACGGAATGTAATCGTTGGGAGGGAAATAAACAATCTCTGATGTTCAGAAAAAAGGAAATTAACAAAATGGTTTATAGGCAGAAATTACCTAGGATCCTCGAGATCTAAAGAAACCACAAAATGAGAAGACAAATAGATACAATCTTGAAAATGAAGGATAAGATATCAGCTATCTGAAAGTGCAGCTGTTACAGATTATCTGTAGAATGCAGCATGGTGCCAATTCCTTTGATGAAACCAGCTCTCCTTTTACAAACAAATGAGGTGGTGACTAGTCCCCATTAATCTTCCTTAAGTATCATAGTAAGACCATAGTAAGATCTGTGCCTAGAGACTTTGGAAAGTACACCCTGCGCATCAATAATGTACGTATTCTTTCAGCTGTATTATATCAGAATAGTCAGAGACACAGAGTACACATTATTGCACCCCTTTCACAGTAAACAACACCTGCCATTGCCAGGTTGCCAATATGCCCATCATCATGCCAGTAGTCACTGGAGTTTTCATCAATGTTATTGCCATTGTGCTTCAATGGTGGTTGGGCTGGTTCTGGTGGTTGGGGAAATAGCAGGTATTAAGCCTAATAATGCACTTCTATACTTTGGCCACCTCATGAGAAGAGAAGACTCCCTGGAAAAGACCCTGATGTTGGGAAAGATGGAGGGCACAAGGAGAAGGGGACGACAGAGGACGAGATGGTTGGGCAGTGTTGTCGAAGCTACCAGCATGAGTTTGACCAAACTGTGAGAGGCAGTGGAAGACAGGAGTGCCTGGTGTGCTCTGGTCCATGGGGTCATGAAGAGTCAGACATGACTAAACGACTAAACAACAACAACAGGCACAGTTGCTGTGGAGTAAGTCTCATTGAAGTCAGCGAGACAAGCTACCAAAGAGCCACACATCTGGTCAGGCTTTCAGTTTCAAAACAAGTGAGCTTTTATCCAACTGTGCGTAACACTTGAGGAGGAGGAGGAGTTTGGATTTGATATCCCGCCTTTCACTCCCCTTCAGGAGTCTCAAAGAGGCTCACATTCTCCTTTCCCTTCCTCCCCCACAACAAACACTCTGTGAGGTGAGTGGGGCTGAGAGACTTCAGAGAAGTGTGACTGGCCCAAGGTCACCCAGCAGCTGCATGTGGAGGAGCGGAGACGCGAACCCGGTTCCCCAGATTACGAGACTACCGCTCTTAACCACTACACCACACTGGCTCTGTAGAGCACTTGAAATAGACAAAATGGAAAAGAATGAGTATGTTTTATGAAATTATATAAAGAACAGTGGAGAAGATGGAGGAACTCTGTGGGAGTGACTAGAAAAGGTTCTAGAAACAGGACTGGGTCTAGCAGGTCTAAATCCTTTCTAGGACTTGCCATTCCCAGCTTTGAGACTTGGCCCCGATAGTATGCAATTCTATGTAAGTATATTAAGAATCAGAAGGTAATCTCTCCCAGGTCCAAGCATATAATGGTGGCCTAAATTCACTGTGGCCAAGTCTCTCCATATGACCTGCAAGACCATAGTTGTTGGTTTCTTAAAATTCATAACAAATCAATAAAAGGAATTGAAGTGCAAACATAACAAAATAATAAGAATAAAAAATGGAAACTTTAAAATGCCTGAAGGACAAAGCGTGTTCTCATTAAAGAGAGAGCACGTGTTGCGGTTGGGGCCAGCAAAAACATCCCCAGTTGCCAGCCAGGCTGTGGCAAGGGAATTGAATGGATTGGTGGCTGTTGTTACTGGGGTAAATTTGATGTTGCCAATTAAGGGGTGGGATCAGAGGTTATTTATACTGGGTCCACAGCTTGTTCCTTTCTCTTTCGCTGTGGACACCGGATCAGCACCGGAGTGATTGCAGCGAGAGATTGGTTCTATAATCTTCCTTGGTTTTTCTTCCTTTTCTCTCATCCTTCCCTTGTTTCCTTATTGATTCCTTATTTCCCTTTCTCTCCTTTTATTTTAGTCTCTCATTTGGCTTATCCCTCTTTGATTGAAGGCGATCTCTCCCCTTGGGCAGCGGGTGGGTTCCTGGCCCGGGTGGCTTAAGGCCCGGTGCTCGGCCGAGCTACAGGACCTGGGCCAAGGGATCTACCTGGGGCTGCGTCGTGGTTAGGGGTGTGCAGGGCCCTGGAAAGCCGCGCCGCACGTGGGGTCGCCTGCCCACCGCGCGGAGGTTTACGATCACTGGGGGCCGCTCCGCGGCCTGGTGGGCGTGGGGCCTTCCCCTTTCTTGCTTCCCCCCTCATCTCCAGGGCCTTTCTGGGCGCCGGGTCGGGGCCGTAGGGCGGTGGGTGACTTACTTAGTGGAGGTGGTCCTCCCTGGCCGCCCGCTTGGCGCTGCGCGGCGGCAGTTGTGGGTGCTCGGTGGTCGGCAGCGCTTCCGCTGTCGATCGCAGGCCGATAAGGGCCCGCGCCTGCTGCGCCGCGCCGGGAGCCGCCTGCCTGCCGCACGGAGGCCTGCGGGCTCCGGGCGTCGCTCGGTGGCCTGGGAGGGGTGGCTAGGGCATTCTCTCTTATTCCTCCGCCCTCTCCTGGGATAGTGCTGGCGGCGGCTGTAGGTTCCCGTTGGCCCCCGCTTTCAGCGCGTGTTGGGGGGCAGGGTTGAGGCCCAGCAGGCCAGCGCCTTTTAGGGGCGCTCGGCTGCGGGGGGGGGGAACAGTTGGAGGCCCGCCATTTTGAGGCATTTGGCGGGAGCGCCATCTTGCCTCCTTCCTAAGTGGCGACATCTACTGGCCAGACCTTGTAATTGCAGGGCTGGCTGATATTGAAGTAGGTACAGAGTATAGTCGACCCTAGTGGCGGCCTCTAGTGGCGGACTGCGTATTTGCAGGTGATTTCAATGCTTGTTTTGTTGTCTGCTGACTGTTATTTTCAGCTGCGTTATTCGGTTGCTGAATCTTAAAACATTAGTGGCGGTTGGATTGTCATTTCCGGCTGGTGAATTTAATTTTAATTTTAATTTTATTATTATTATTATTTTATTTTATTTTATTATTTTATTTTGTGACTTAACCTTGTTGGTTTCTAATATTTGTTAATTAATTTTTCTTGTTTTCCACCAGTACTAGAAATGGCTCCTAAGAAGGCAGCAAGGAGGGCTGCATCTACCCCCTCTGCAAAACGGCCTATAAAAGGCCCGTCTCAGGCCTTACGTTCTCCTGTGCCTGGCCAGTCGTTGAGACGTCTTCAATCCATGGTCTCTAGCTTGGCTGGTGACCCGGTGGCTCTGGCAAGGGCGGAGGCTGAGATGGAGGGCCTGATGCATCGTTGTTCGACCCCTTCGACTTCATCAGCGATGCCGGCTCCTCTTGGGGGAGCTTCTTCTCCTGTATCGTCATCTAGTGAAGATGAGAGAGTATATTTGTCAGCCGGTGGTTCTTTACCTGACACGCAACCGGCCCGGTCCCGGGTCTTGCCTGGGGCCCAGGTCGTCACGCAAAGGGGGCAAGGGGGTGCCAGGGTTGGGGCCAGGAGACGGACATCAGCGCGGGGCCGCGCTGAGCGGGCTTCTCCTGGGCAGCCTTCAGTGGCACCGAGTTCGATTATGGGGCATTCACGGGTGGTCTCTTTTCAGTCAGTTCCAGGTGCTGTATGCCAATCTAGCGAAGAGGAGGGAGATCCATTGTCGGCTGGCGTTTCCTTGCCTGACCCGCTACCGGCCCGGTCCCTGGTCTTACCTGTGTCGCAGTCAGCTTCAGGCACTGTGCAGCAAGGCGATGTTTCGGAGTCTTCAGTTGAAGACAGCCTCCCTCTTCCTCCAAGGGCCTCTTCCGGTGGGCGCCGCCGCCACAAAAAGAGCTCCAGGAGGCGCTCCAAGCGTAGACGGAAGGACACTTCGTCTTCTTCTACAGGTACTTCTTCCCAGAGCTCTAGCAGTGACAAGGAAGCTTCCCTTAAGCTTTACTGGGGCTTTGGTGAGACCTCTGGGCTCCCCAAGTGGGTTTGGGAGCGGAGGGCAAATTCACATCGTGCAAAGTATGGGGCGGTGCAAGAATGTCAGGAGGGGGTCTTGGTGCCCGATGTTAAAGTCTCCACCAATTCAGCTAGGGACCTTATTCCTAGTGCCCATTTGCCTGCCAAATTGCGGTCCAGGATTCTGAATGGTCGTTATGTTGATATTTTTAGCCTAGCCCCTCCGCTTGATGGTCAAGAGCCTTTGGAGAAGGACTATGCTGCTTCAAAAAAGCGGGCAATTATAGCTAAAGCGGATAGGACTTTTGAGCGTTGGCTGGACAGTTTTCAAGTTTTCGCTGGCGTAGTTTCCACAGCTTATCCTAGGAGGTCTTTGCATTTATGGGTCTACCTGTCCATAGTCCGCTCGGCCTTCACGATGGCCAGAGAGACCGCTGCATTGGCTTATGATCAAAATTTCAGGCGTAGAGCAACCAAGATTCCCACTGCCCGCTGGGATCGTAAAGACCTGGATGTTTGGACCACTTACGTTGCCCCTTGCATCGACAAGAAGGCCCCTGATCAGCAGAGGTTTAAGGCGCTCCCTCAAAGGGCGGGTCGCCGGTTGTATTGTTGGGATTTCAACAAGGGTGTCTGCCAGCGGCAACCCTGCAGGTACTCACACCTTTGTGAGAAGTGCTCAGGGAGCCACTCAGCGTCTGTTTGTACAGGGGCGCGGCATCCCTTTCGCAAGGGTGGGGGCTCTCAGGAGCCCCCAAAAGCCGCTCCCCAGGTGCCAGTCGCTGGAGCCGGAAAATAGTACCCTGTTCTCCTTAGCCTACACTCCGGTGAGGCTGTAGCCGCTGTTCTCCTTGTTGGATTCATATCCTGACAAGGAAGCGGCCTCCTATTTGCGTGAGGGTTTTTCTTTGGGATTCAGGATTCCGGTGGCATCGTCCCCCATAGCCGGGAATTTAGTTAACCAGAAATCTGTTAAAGACATGCCAGAGGTGGCGCGTAAAAAGATAAAAAAAGAACTGGCTTTGCATCGTATGGCCGGTCCTTTTTCGGTTCCCCCTTTTCCTAATTTGCATGTGTCACCCTTGGGTATAGTTCCCAAGAAAGCCCCGGGGGAATTTCGCCTCATTCATAATCTTTCTCATCCTAGAGGCATGTCAGTAAATGACGTGATTCCCCCGGAACTTTGTTCGGTGCGCTATGCTTCTCTTGATCACGCGATCAAGATGATACGGAAGTTTGGGCCTGGGGCCCTTCTAGCAAAATGCGACATTGAATCGGCATTTCGGCTGCTTCCGATCCATCCTGATGATTTCTGGTTGCTAGGTTTTCAGTTTGAAGGAGGATTTTATTTTGATAAGGCCATGCCTATGGGCTGCTCTGTGGCCTGTGCAGCTTTTGAGTGCTTTAGTTCTTTTCTGGAGTGGGCCTTGCGTGATAAAACTGGCCTGGATGGGGTCACGCATTATCTCGATGATTTTTTGGTCGCCTCGGCGAGTGATACGGGGGACTGCGTTGTTTTGTTGCAGGCATTTGCCTCCTTAACGGAAGAGCTGGGTGTTCCGTTGGCAGCGGAGAAGACGGAGGGTCCCTCCACGCAGCTTTCTTATTTGGGTATCTTGTTGGATACCATGGCCCAAACCTCCAGCTTGCCTGCGGATAAGATAATCACCTTAAGATGTGTCATTGGGGAATTAATTCCCTTGGGGAAGGTCACCCTCCGACAGCTGCAGTCGCTGTTGGGTCATTTGAATTTTGCCTGCAGGGTGGTCGCCCCTGGGCGACCATTCTGCTCCCGCTTGGCTAGACTCACATCGGGTTTGCAGGCTCCGCACCATAGGGTGCGCCTGTCTAGCCAGGTGCGTGCTGACCTCAGTATCTGGATGGAATTCCTGGAGGAATTCAATGGTGTGTCTTTGTGGCAGGACACTTTGAACCTCCACAATGACTTCCAGGTGCATTCGGATGCAGCGGGGTCCCTTGGTTTTGGTCTGTTCTGGGATGGTAGATGGTGTGCCGAGCGTTGGCCTTCCGCTTGGCGTGGGGAAGCTATAACTCGGGATTTAACTTTTCTTGAGTTTTTTCCCATTGTAGTGGCCGTGCACTTGTGGGTTGAGTATTTCAAGGACCATCGAGTTTGTTTTTCGTCCGATAACCAGGCGGTGGTGAAGATACTAGCCAAACAGTCTTCACGTTCTCCTAGGGTATCGGCCTTGCTACGGGTTTTTGTTTTGCATTGTTTGCGTTTTAATATTGTATTTTCTGCTCGTTTTGTTCCGGGCATATCTAATGAGATTGCTGATGCTCTGTCCCGTTTTCAGATGGAGCGATTCAGATCCCTGGCGCCAGTGGCTCGAGACCGTCCGGAAATTTTCCCGGATCATCTCTGGAACCTTGGCAGCATTTAGTTTTACAGGGAGTAGCTGCATCTGTTGCCCCCTCTACTTTGAGGTCTTATAAAAAGGCCTGGGCAGATTTTTTATTATTTACTGGACAGACGGTTGTTGGGGAGGTTACGGCCCCCCATTCTACCTCCCAGGTGCTCAGGTATTTGGCACATCTATTCCAGATGCGCCGGGCGGCCCGGATGCTGCGTCTTCATTCGGCAGCGATTTCCTTTTTTAGCAGGGCATTTTTTAACAAGGATCCGTGTGGGAAGTTCGTGGTGCGCAGAGCTTTGGAAGGTTGGGGGCGTCTCAATCCCTCTAAGCCTACCCCTAGACGGCCTATCACATTTGAGTTGCTGGCACAGATGCACACTAAACTGCGTAGCATTTGTTGGTCTAAATTCGAGGCTCGTTTATTTTCTGCAGCCTTTTCATTGGCTTTCTTTGGGGCCCTGAGAGTAGGAGAGGTGGTCCTTGAGCCTAAGTGGGATGGAGGTTCCAGGGGCTTGTTGTTGCAGGACGTGAGTATGTCTCCGTCTGTCTTACAAATTAATATCAGAAACTCAAAGACGGATCAGCTGGGTAGGGGAGCCGTTATCAGGCTCCTGGCGACTGGGGAAGGTGGCCCTTGTCCGGTAAGGGATCTTAAGAGGTATATGGCCTTGCGACCTGTGGGTGAAGGGCCCTTGTTTATTCATGAAAATGGGCACCCATTAGTACGGCATCAATTCACTAAGGTGCTGCGTAAAGTCATTGTAGCGTGCGGGCTTGAGGCATCGGAATTCGCTCCTCACTCCTTCCAGATTGGTGCTGCAACGACAGCTGCCCATTGGGGCTTATCTGTGAAGAGAATAAAGGACCTGGGTCGGTGGAGGTCGGATGCATTCAAGTCTTATGTGAGGAAATAATGTGCTGTGTACTTACATTTCTGTTTAACCCTAGGTCCGGGCACTGTCCGTATCTGGATAGTGGGCCACAGTATTGTGCATTGGGCCGCTGACAGAGCTCGTCAGTCTGGATTGGGAGATGGCCTGGGCCTTCCACAGCACGTGCAGGTGTCCTGGATCTCCAGAAGGGGGATGCGTTGCAGGGAATTCTTGCCACTTATGAAAAGGCGTGTCCTCCTGCTTGGCCCACCTTCGGCGATTGTGGTGCAGCTTGGGGAAAATGATATGGTTTCCTTTGCTTGCTATACGCTGCGTACTGCTATTTTACAGGACCTAAGGGAGCTGGCGGCTATGGTGCCTAAGGCAAAATTAATTTGGTCACAGTTGCTTCAGCGCCGCATTTGGCGGGGTAGTCCTTGCCCAGCGTCCACTGAGAAAGTTAGGAAGCGGATTAATTCCGCGGTGGGCAAGTTGGTGGTGAGCTTGGGCGGATTGGTGATTCCTCACCCTCGTATTTCCTTTAAGGCTGATGTCTTATACAGGGCTGATGGGGTTCAACTTTCCACGTTTGGGAATGATGTTTGGTTGGATGCAGTGGTGTCCAAGTTGAGGGTGTGGTTTGCTTTGTGAGTGGTTGGCGGCGAGCATAAGGGCTCGGGTGGCAGTT
Organism: Podarcis cretensis; assembly: GCF_951804945.1. Taxonomy (NCBI): domain Eukaryota; kingdom Metazoa; phylum Chordata; class Lepidosauria; order Squamata; family Lacertidae; genus Podarcis; species Podarcis cretensis. The sequence continues at coordinate 31,053,451 of NC_137178.1, forward strand.
AGGCATTGGTTAAATTGGTTGGTGGAGGGGTATGGATTGGCTGTGCCTACCCCTCCAATGCTGCTGCTGCATGGGAATTCCGTTAAAGGAATTCTGGGGCTTACCATCCCCTTGTCCAAACCCCTGGAATCAGGTGCGGGCCGTGTAAGACCCCAAGGCGCATGCAGGGAGGAACTGAAGGGTCTGTGTCGCAGCCCCAGTTGCCCTGCTTGTTCCTCCACACTGACTCACGCTGGAATCTGGGAGTCAGTGCTATCCCCCAAGGTGGGGGGGATAGCTAGTCATAACCAATGCCTAAGCAACCACTCACAATTTTGTATGATAATAAAGTTGTGGCCAAAATTATGCCAAAAACCTTAAACAAAAAATTATGTGTGATGTGTGAGTTATTGGGGAAGGGATGTTTTGGGGACCTCAGCACGCAAAAGTACAGCACAGCTCCAAAGGAATAGTAAAATATTGACTCATACAAGCATTTCCACTACAAATAACAAAGATATGCAAAAATGAAAGTATTCTTCACCTGTGAGTTCCATCACTATCAAAAATAAACGTTCTATAAAGTCTTAGATGAGCCAGACATTTGCATATACTGAGCGACACTGAGTGACCATGTGCTTCAAAAGTTGCATACAGCGGTACCTCGGGTTAAGAACTTAATTTGTTCTGGAGGTCTGTTCTTAACCTGAAACTGTTCTTAACCTGAAGCACCACTTTAGCTAATGGGGCCTCCCGCTGCCACTGCACTGCAGTGGCACGATTTCTGTTCTCATCCTGAAGCAAAGTTCTTAACCCGAGGTACTATTTCTGGGTTAGCGGAGTCTAACCTGAAGCATATGTAACCCGAGGTACCACTGTAATAAATGAAACCAAGTTCTGCCCTTTAAATATGTTCAGTTTATATCATTTCAAGGAGGGAAATTTGCCAAACCCCCATGTGCCAACAGGGAATGGGAGAAATTCAATTTGCATTTTAATGCAGACCTACCTAATTCACACTTCCTGAAATAATACAGGAACTGAACGACAGTTATCCTTTGAAATTCCACTTTTCTAAGTTGTGCTATGAAGGTCTCCAACCAAAATAATGTGTACAAAAAATGGACATAACATGTTTTAATGTTGCATTTTACACTGTTGTGACCTACCATGGGACCTTCTGGGGAAGGGCAGGTTATTATTATTATTATTATTATACACTATGGTGAAGAAAATTGCTTACAAAAACATGTATACTGTACAAACTTGCACACAAAAAATGGCTTATTTGATCATCAGCCAGTGTGTATTTAATCTGTAAAACCTTTGGGCATGAAAGATGCTTCCAAAGATACTTCCTGTGAAGAATTCTTTCTCAAACAAATAAATCCTTCCTATTGCAAGTACAGTGGTACCTCGGGTTACAGATGCTTCAGGTTATAGACTCCGCTAACCCAGAAATAGTACCTTGGGTTAAGAACTTTACTTCAGGATGAGAACAAATTGTGTGGCAGCGGTGTGGCGGTGGCGGGAGGCCCCATTAGCTAAAGTGGTACCTCAGGTAAAGAACAGTTTCAGGTTAAGAACAGACCTCCAGAACGAATTAAGTTCTTAACCCGAGGTACCACTGTAGATCATCTCACTTCAGGTATATGAAATTTCGAACTAGCAGCAAATCTGTTAAACTGTGGTTTTGATGTACAACATAACTAACGGCTTCCATGTAAAAGGTCCCAGGAGTGGCTACTGGTATATCCAATTATGGCAGAGTGGAGGGCCTATTCATTCTGAGGGCCAGATTGCAACTCCATTGGTGAGTGGGCAAAAAGTGGGTAGGAAAAAAACCAAAGAACCACCATCCAAAAAAAGAAGCAACAAAGTGGGGGGGGCATGTACTTCTATCTCCCCTGCCCATTGTCACAAACACATATACAGTGGTACCTCGGTTTTCGAGTATCTTGGAAGCTGAACGTTTCGGTTTTCGAACGTCGAAAACCTGGAAGTAATTGCTCCTGTTTTTGAATGCGCCTCGGAAGTCAAACGGTTTCTGCTGAGTTTTTTTTTCCCAATTTTCTCAATGGCCTTGGTTTTCGAATGTTTTGGTCTTCTGGAATGGATTACAGTGGTACCTCGGGTTAAGTACTTAATTCGTTCCGGAGGTCTGTTCTTAACCTGAAACTGTTCTTAACCTGAAGCACCACTTTAGCCAACGGGGCCTCCTGCTGCTGCCGCGCCGCAGGAGCACGATTTCTGTTCTCATCCTGAAGCAAAGTTCTTAACCCGAGGTACTATTTCTGGGTTAGCGGAGTCTGTAACCTGAAGCGTATGTAACCTGAAGCGTATGTAACCCGAGGTACCACTGTATGTTCTAAAACCGAGGTACCATTGTATATCAAACACCGTGTACACAGCTCTCTCTGTCTCTGTCTGTCCGTCTGTCTGTCTGTATGTCTGTCTGTCTGTCTCTCTATCAGTATTCCCAGCCCTCTTCATTCCAGCACCGGGGGGGGGGGGGGGGTTGGCTGTAAAGACCTCTCTGCCTAGTCTCTGGAGACAATTCTGGTTTGTCTCCATTTCTCATTTTTCCAACCCTAAATTCGGCTCTCCACATTTGTGCCATCAGTTTTGTGAAGCTTTTTAAGAAAACAGTCTTCTGCATCAGAGTGCACATTCCTTCTAATATTCAATAGCAAAATCAATGGCATGTATGCATCCAGTCCCAAAACTTTCCGGTGGTGGTGCGAAGAATTGTAGCTAGCTGTCTAAATGTGTGTTACTATTGAAACCGTGTAGATGGGAACAATTAGCACCTACTCATGTGAAGCGAGTATTAGACACATACTGAGATCATGCCCCTGGATCAGCTTGAGGCCAAGTACCACAACATTCTCTTACTCCAGTGGAAATGATTATTCTAAAACTTGGATGCCTAATATGGGGAAAGGTAGCTTTAAAAATATGTGGTGTAAAAAGAATGGCGATGTTTCAAACCGATTTCATTGAGTGTGAAGCTGTGAGAAGATTCTGCTTCTTCATGCATCAGTGCTAGGAGTGCATTTGCAGTGTAGATTCTTTCCACCCTGCCAGGGATTTGACATTTCCAGTTGTTGTTACTTCTTCTGCTTTGTCGAAAGGCGTGAAAGTTACAAGTCTGAAGCTCAGGCGCTTTTTAGCAAATTGCTTTTGGCTTGTAAAACCGACTCGTAAAAAAGCATCTGCAATTTAACCAACAAGAGATTTCCACTCCTTGTTGGCCAAGACTGAACTTTGATGTCAGAAGCTGATCTGTTTCACACACAAAAACACCGCAGAACACACACACACACACACACACACCAGTGCTAGCCTCTACACAGGGATTTTTAATTAAGGTTGAGTTTGTGTGGGAGGTTTCAAGGGAGTTGGTCTTGTGTCTTACCTACCTCCTCATGAATTTTCTAATTATGCCTTTGCTGTCTACTCTAGGCATTGTTTCAGTATCTCCTGCCACTCTGCCTGTACCAGTGGCCAGGCCCTCTGCCAACACTGCTGGCTTGGCTAACACGTCTATTACCACTTCCCTATGGAGATGTGCACCTGTCACCTATGTAAATCTGGCACAGCTAAACAAGCATGGTATTACCCTTTCCCCGCTTCCAAATAAAGCATTATTGAATAAAGCAAGTTATATATGAGTACAGACAACTAGGACAGATCCTCCCCCCCAGGACCACTTTTCACAACATGCACATTAACCCCAACGAATACTGGTTTCATAATAATAATAGAAATTATGTGTCTATTGCATCATAAAAACATTTTATAAAGAATATCCAGAAAAGCTAGATTCTGAAGAATATAGCTGTACTCTGAAGACAAAAAACCTACTGATTTATTGATTTCTTATAAGTGCATATGGTGCTGATTTTCTGTTGGGATTTTCCAATTTTGCTATGTGATCAACCAAGTCAAACCAAATAGCATGTATTTTTTAAGACTGCTGCCTATATATGCTGGTATATGAGCCAACTCCTAGGGGCCTATTGTAGTCTCATTGCTGAACAACAACATGCAGGGCTCAGTGGCGTAGGAGGCCAGCCAGCCAGAAGAGCCTCTGAGGTGTACTTGCCTGGAAGCAGAGTCAGCATCCAAAATCAGGTCCCGTCCTAGGGTCAGGCAAACAGCAATCCATGTGGGCAGACGGTCCAGGGGGCAGGGAATCCAATGATCAGGGGGCCAAGAGAAGCAGGAAGCAGCAAGTATCTGCCTGCTGCTGGAAGCTCTGCTTAAGAAGGCTGAAGCCAGCTGGTTCTCATCAGCACCTTCTCCTCTGAGTCCTTGAAGGCTGATCAGCTGCAGCTGGAGACACTCTGCCTTCTCTCCTTTCAGGCTGCTGTTCAGCAGGCGAAGCTGGCTCCTGGCCCATGACAAGGCCGACGGCACTTCACTCCCCCTTCAAATAATTGTGGGGGCCAGGTTCCCCTAAAGTTGTTGGGACATTGCCATTTATTGTGATTGATTATGCAGGGCAAGGCTTACCTGCCCCTCCATATTTTATTTAAGTTGGCTAGCTGTGTGCTGGCATCACCTTTCATATGGCAGCTGTTTTATGTAACATGTTTATATGTGCATGAGGAGGGTGCAACAGCCATGCCACTTGGGACTGGTATAGCTCCTGCAGCGGGGGGGGGGGCCTCGGCGGGTATGGTGGGCTCCATTTGTTCTTCGTCCCTTGCCCCACCCCCACGCTCCACCACTGGATACAAATGTAATAAATAAATAAATTTCCTTATACTGGGTATTTAGAAAGAAAGAAAGTCTTGAAAGAGGTAACAACAATTTATTTATTTATTTATTCATTCATTCATTCATTCATTCATTCATTCATACATACATACATACCACGCCCATCCACTGGAAGGACAGATCCTGAAGCTTATGCTCCAATACTTTGGCCACCTCATGAGAAGAGAAGACTCCCTGGAAAAGACCCTGATGTTGGGAAAGATGGAGGGCACAAGGAGAAGGGGACGAGATGGTTGGACAGTGTTCTCGAAGCTACGAACATGAGTTTGACCAAGCTGCGGGAGGCAGTGGAAGACAGGAGTGCCTGGCGTGCTCTGGTCCATGGGGTCACGAGGAGTTGGACACAACTAAATGACTAAACAACAACAACCCCACCTATCTGGCTGGGTTTCCCCAGCCACTCCGGGCAGCTTTCAACAGAACAAAACTTCAGACATTAAAAACTTCCCTAAATAGGGCTTCCTTCAGATGTCTTCTAAAAGTTGGATAGTTGTTTATTTCCCAATAGTACAATGGTACCTCCAGTTGCGGACATGATCCATTCAGGAGCTCCGGTCAGATCCCGAGGTTTCCGCAACTGTAGGGACCGCTTCTGCGCATGCGTGTGGCACGGAAGAGCGCTTCTGTGCATGCGCACACAGTGAAACACTTCCAAGTTTGCCACTTTCGCAACCCGAAGTTTACGTTACCTGAGGGTAACGTAAGCTGAGGTGCTACTGTAGCCCCAATTTAAATATGGATTTGATAGTATTCCCAATTCAAATATGGATTTCAGAGCATGATTGGGGGCTGATGAAAATGGACATTTTCTTTGTTTCTTTGAGCTAAGTCAATTCACAAATTGTTTAGATTTTGTGTTGTCAAATGACTCACCTTGTGTTGATAGTCCTGATGGGCAGCAGAATCCTAAATCTGCTTAGTCAGTAGTAAATTCCAGCTGTGTTCAATGGGGTTTATTCTCCATCAAGAGCGGTCAGGACCGCATCTTGATTTAGTCTTGCATCTGAATTGCCTGTAGTGACAAATGAATGGGAGAGATGGGAATTTCAGTCATGTCGAAGCCTTTTTAGAAATCCATGCATGAATCATTGGAGAAACGATTCAATGACCACAGGGACAGAGGACAGGGGGAATTTTAATGGGGCACAACTGGAAAACACAGAATGTATACTTAGTGATTTTTCAAGTGTATCCATCCTCATTGTAAATGCCTGAGCTGTGAAGAGCAAATCAAAGAGTAGCCAAACAAATGTTAAACTGATGAAAATGCTGGGTTCCTTCTTCTGTGACTAGAATTTGGGGACAAAAGGGATCACTGATAATTATCTGAAAATAAATAAATGAGTAATCTAATGCTTATAATAAGGCCCGTATAGTTAAAGCTATGGTTTTCCCAGTAATGATGTATGGAAGTGAGAGCTGGAGCATAAAGAAGGCTGATCGCCGAAGAATTGATGCTTTTGAATTATGGTGCTGGAGGAGACTCTTGAGAGTCCCATGGACTGCAAGAATATCAAACCTCTCCATTCTTAAGGAAATCAGCCCTGAGTGCTCACTGGAAGGAGAGATCCTGAAGCTGAGGCTCCAGTACTTTGGCCACCTCATGAGAAGAGAAGACTCCCTGGAAAAGACCCTGATGTTGGGAAAGATTGGGGGCACAAGGAGAAGGGGATGACAGAGGACAAGATGGTTGGACAGTGTTCTCGAAGCTACCAGGATGAGTTTGACCAAACTGCGGGAGGCAGTGGGAGACAGGAGTGCCTGGCGTGCTCTGGTCCATGGGGTCACGAAGAGTTGGACACGACTAAACAATTAAACAACAACAATGCTTATAATAAAGGGGACATGATAACTATTTCACAAATAGCAGTCACAGTAGAAACAGGAATCCCTGAAACCAGAAGCCTCTGCAGCTGGAACGCATTATGAAAATGCAACATACTTCCCGGATTTTCAGGCCCAATTTAGTCAAGGTTGGTTGGCAAGGGGTTGGCACATTTTGAAATATTTAGTTTCATATATGTTGGTGGGTGTGGAACAGGGGCAACAGCAGCACACACTCCCAATGAACCTATTTAAGAAATATCTCACACCATGTGGAGAAACAATTTGGGTCAGCAACCATAGGAACCAATGGTTGAATGAGGATCATACTTGCCCTCTCCAGCCTTAGTTGTTACCAGGAAATTTGAAGGAAATTTGAAGAGTTTTGAGGGCCAGACAGAAATTCTTCGAGCATCATGGGCTTCCTATCACTGGTGTAGACTCCAGGAAACAGTGTTTGGGCTTCCTCACTGTTAGGGATGGGGGAGAAATTTGATTCCGCACAAGAAGGAAGTGAAGCATATGACAGGTGTTATGACAGGTGTAGTTCCTGATATTCCAGGCTTGAGCAGGTGGTTGTTAAGGGAAAGCTTTACTCCCATATAAGACATAAAAGAGTACCAACCATACAAAACCAGAGTCTGGTGTTGATTATCCCTGCCTGAATTTCAGATTATGCTATTCATGGTCCCCACCTCTCCATAATCACAGTGTTCCAAATCCAATGAAGGATTGGCTAGAAATTGAAATAATGAAATAAATAATAAAATAAACACATGCAATCATTATTTTTTACTGCCTCCCCCCCATTGCCTCAGGCAAACATCACATTTAATATAATCACATTTAAACTGCCAAACTTCTTTTCATATTTTCCATTTTAGGAGGCATTTTCTCTCACTTTACTTCTCATTGTTAAAATCTGTCTTCTCCAAGTCAGCTACAATATAATTTAACGGCTTGGTTTGATTTAACTGTTGTATGTTTACCTATTAGGATTAAAATAGGCAAAAATCCTATTACTGTTAATGAAGTCCTCTCCTGAAACAAAAGTAAACATTCTGCCTGTTAAGCCATGCAGTCATTGGTTAGCACTGAAAGGTAATTTAGGATCTATGATGACAGATGTGCTGTACCATGAACTCTTATTGACCTCGCAATAGTGTGTGCAGTGGCTACAGGCTTGGGCCAGATTCTCTGCTCTGTCCTTTTATGATCCGTAGCTTACAAAGCCTTGCCTGGTTCAGCCAGGGGCTACTGAACTACCAAATTTACTGTCTCTGTGTGAAATTATACGGCGCACTGCAGTACTGTATTTTGTTTCTGACATGTTTATGGGATAGCAATCTTTTGAGTGTGATTGGAGTTATATCCTTAGGTAAGTCTGAAGCTGTTGCCATACCCAGCTTTATTATTAAATCTAAATCTACACTCAATGCTGCTCTGCCTGTGATGTACACACACACAGAGTGCTTCCAAGTCCTCAAAAGTCCTTCTGCAGTTGATCTTAAAATCACACACAAGTACCCAGAAAGGGAGAATCTGTTCACAGGGCTGTATCCAACGGTGTCCTAGCCACTGACAGGAAGTTCTTTGATGCAGCAAAGGCTTTTATCAGTAAGATGGGGGAAGGAAGCAGTTTTTGTTAGCAGCTATGCCCCCCCCCAAACCTCAATCTCCAAAACCTGTTGCAGAGAGTCAAAGACCCTCCAGAATAGTATGGGAGGTGGCTCAGAGGATTAAAGAGGGGAGGGGGAATCGGCACCTCCCCCCTCCCTGTTCAGCTGATGGAACATTCCATTGGATCAAAGAGCCTTTCATAGAAGGTGGCTGCTCATTTGAGATTCACCTAACTTGAGACTGAGATGGCTTTTCCCCACAACCTCCTCAATTAGAGTGGTACCTCGGGTTACAAAAGCTTCAGGTTACAGACTCCAGTAACCCAGAAATAGTACCTTGGTTTAAGAACTTTGCTTCAGGATGAGAACAGAAATCGCATGGCGGCAGCGGGAGGCCCCATTAGCTAAACTGGTACCTCAGGTTAAGAACAGTTTCAGGTTAAGAACGGACCTCCAGAACGAATTAAGTTCTTAACCTGAGGTACCACTGTACTGTATCTAAAGCCTGTGCCCAGCGATGGGATCTTGGATGAGGGTAAACAGTTGGTGTGTGAGATGCGTCCTGAGAAGATGCAGATAGACCTGCATGCTCTACAGATTGTGATTTTTTGGGGGCGATGAATTTGCACTGGAAAATGTGGGATAACAATAGTTTGATGCAACGTCATACAACCTCCCTGCAGACAAATCATTACGAAATATAATAAATAATACATCCTCTAAGCTCTCCCTGCAAACTTTGTGCGAACCAATCTATGCTCAATAAATTGGTTGTCTGGAAGCAGCCTCAGCCTTCCCACCCTTCAAGTTCAAATACATGGTTTCTCCCAAAGAATCTTGGGAACGGGCATTTTCTTCCCATGGAACTACAGTTCTCCTCCTTTGCCAATATGTTCTTCATTTTCTTTTCATTTATTAGACTTATTAGTCGCTTGTCACTCAAAGGTCTCCAAGAACAAAAAAGATATATACCACATAATACCTGAGAGAAAATAGTGGGGGGATCTTATAATACTTCATATAACATAATATCCATTAAAAATACTCAAATGGTAAACAAAGCAATAATCAGACCCATTAATTAACAAATAAACAAAACCTCAACCTCCCCCAGGCCAAAAATCATTCACATCAAACCAACATTTCTCCTCTCCCCACCCCCTTTAGACCTCTGGCCAATAAGAGGGGCCAGAGGTGGTCCTCATTAGCCCCAGGGCAATTGTCATTTGTAGCTGAAGACAGGAGTGCCTGGCGTGCTCTGGTCCATGGGGTCACGAAGAGTCGGACACGACTAAACGACTAAACAACAACAAAGCTGAGTCTTATTTGTAGCTGGACAGGGGGAAGAAAGCCTCCCCATGCCCACAGCCAGCTGTTTCTTCTTTGGCTGATTGACAGGGCCAAGGTGGTCTCCCCCTTGCAGTTGGTTTCTCCTGCCTGCAGCTTCCCAGTGGACCTTGGTCCCTCGGCTGATGACAGAAGCTGTCCTCTCTTCCGTTCCAGGAAAACCAAAGTATGGAAAGGAGTCATGGCATGGACTATTCCCCTGTGACCTTGGATTTGGTTTGGTGCTGCTTGTGGAAAGTGCCCTGATAGAGAATTTTCCTGACCCAGCAAAAATCGTGGTTAGCAGCAGGGTTCCTTACCGCAGAGCATGGCAATGAAAACAGTTTCAAACCAGGTTATATTTATAATATGGAAGTAGCTTTAGGACACTGCTGTACTACAAAGGTCATATGATTCATCCCTGAGTGAATCCAGATGCCAGTCTCAAGCTGTTGGAGGTTATAGGGGATTAGAGAAATTCATGGAGAATTAGGCTATCAAAGACTACTAGTCATGAAGGCTTTATATATATATATGAGAGATGGAGGAGAATTTCATTCAGTCTGCATTTTTAAGAAAACTCAACTAATTTGCACCTCCCAGGCTACTACTACACTGATCAGAATGTAATTATCTGCCGGATATTGCACTTTCCTGCATTTTGCCACCCAGTACTTGGCTCAAAAAGAATTCCAAAATGGGTCATAAAATGTGTATATTAAGATCGTCTCGGTATTTTAAGATAAAATATAGTTAGAAATTAATCAACTAAGATACCAGTCACGTTGGCAGCATATAATTAATAAAATTATTGTTGTGTTGTTTTTATACATATTTCATGATAAAATAATATTTAAGTGCAAATTTTCAGACACATTCTTTTTAAAATGTAGATTCAGAAGGACATGGGATAGAATGGGCTTTGGAATGGATTCATTAAAACATTAGCATATCATATTTTCAGGTTCAGAGTCAACATGTCTCTTTGAGCCTTTTCAGACTGGTGGTTTTCTTGCAGGTGTTTTCTGCAACATATCATTATAATAATGCATTGGTGGAGATTATATACTGGGCTGCCCACATGCCATTCTGCTTTATTAGCTCTGTGCTGCTTCCCCAGTGCTATCCTATTTTTGCCACATGGAGGGTCACTTTTGTGCTATATTTCACTAAAAGCAGGGCAAGCCGTCTTCTGCTGGAAAATGTGTGGCAGGAAAATTTATAGGATTTCAGCAGGGAACCACAGGACACCAACTGGAAATGAAGCTGTATGGCCGCCCCAAAACTCTTGCAGGCGCAAGCAGGAATTTAAGCAGTGCTGCATATAACTGCCCCAATGCCATTATGAGCACAAATAATCATGAACAAATGACAAAGGGCATGTTGTGGAGCCCAAGTCAACTTGTGGACTTCCTATGGGCAAGGAGAAAATGAACATGTAATGGTCAAAATTTGAAGACTGAAAAAATATTGGCTAATAGAAAATAGAATAGCTGAGTGTTAATGGATGAATACTACATTTAGATGCAGGACAGAGAACCAGAAGTCTTTTAATCTTTTTCATTTTCTCTCCCCCCTCTCCTTTCTTCCCCCCTTCCTTCCTTTCTTTCTGCTTTTCCCTTTTCTCTCTCTCCTCCCCCATTCCTTTTTAGATTCGAATTTAGAACTATTTCTTTTACTTTGATGTATTTTTAAAAGATACTTTGTATTGGCTATGACCATTTGTATATCTTTGGGCAAGTATAAATAAATATAGATATTAACAGAAAAACAAAAACAAACAGGATGCCGAACTAGATGGACCTGACCCAGCGGGGCTCTTTTTCTGTACGTTGCAGAATTTCTTTACATTAATGTAAGCCTATATTCCCACTCCTAAAAGAGCAATCGACCCCAGTGCTAACTCCTGAGAGAATTGAACAGGTTGACCAGGAAATCCAGAAAAGTTGCTTGACTCAATGATTGTTGCACAGTCTGGGAAAGGAGCTTGTGCCAACCTGAATGGGCTTCTTGTTGAGCTTTACTCAAAATGAAAACAATTGTTTAATGACTCCCACACCCCACTTTGTGCCCAGATGATAATTCTGTTTCATCTATCAAGCGTTCTCACAAGATACAAATTTCAGGAGTAAATCTGGGGATGAGGTTTATTATGAAGCCACTCACATTCCATTTTAGTAATCCTGTCTGCTTCTAAGACAGATTTCAGAGACGTATTCGTGTTCTGCTGGATAGCTTTAATTGGATTACCTTTAAGGCTGTTCTAATAAGTGGTGTTATTAAGTTGTCTGGCTCACACTGAGTCTTATACATAACCACTGGAGTTTCCCTTCTTTTCTCCTGGTTTTGTTACAAATTGGAATTAGTGTCTATCTGGTGTAGGGTTTCATGTTTTAAAGAGGATTGAATCTTTCAGTTAAATCCCTTTTTTTAAAAAAAAGAAATTCTGCTGATCTTGGAAAATCCCATTCTCTCAGTCTACAGAATATGCCTAGAACTGGATTAGAGAAACCGTTTAGGAAATATCCACCAGGGATTCTGGTATCAGGCCTCCTATAGAAGAAGGAAGTACACAAACACATGCACAAAACTTTGTAGCAAGTATTTTTGAAAAGCATCCAGTTTGGAACAGAGTGACAGCGAAATTGTCTCTTTCAATAGCAGTATTTTTAAACATTGTAGATCAGGACTGGGCTGAAAGTAGACTGGGGTCTACTGGTTGATATCTGGCTTCCATTTGTTTGACAATATTGGAAGATTCTCTTTTCCCCTAAAAAAAAATAGGTTACTGAAAAAGAAGGCTTGAGTGCAAAAGGACTTGTGAGCCTGGTTCTGGTACTGATAACAAATTCCTGTGCTGACCGTCTGCTCAGAGGTACACTGCTCATTACTTCTTTGTGTATTTCTGTATATGTATTCCATGGTTTTATACCTGGTTCTGCCTGTGGATCTCAGGATTCTAGTTTCTTTTTACAAAAACTACTTGGTAGAACTGTCCAATTGCAACATCTTTTTAGGATGTGTTAGCACGGGATTGGGGAACTTTTTTGGCTTCGCCCTGTAGGCCAACTTTGACAGGTAGGTGGGAAAACTCACCTTTCAAGTGCATTACATCATCATGACTCAACAGGATTGGTAGGTTGGTTGTCCCACCTGCGCAGGGCTCCCAGGTGACCAACAGCTGGCTGGTGGTTGCAATTTTTACTGTGACTACCTGCAAACTTGTGCATTCCCTCATAGCCTTGGTTTGGCTAGTGGACTGCTCAATGCATTCTGAAATACTGAATACATTTACTTGAAGAATGGCCCATAGCTTTAATGTAACTGTAATGGAAATAAATCATGCTCAGGTTTGAAGCCCAGTGTCTTCTCCCTTTCTGAGGCATGTTGCTGGGGAAATTACTGTTTTGGTTGTCTGCATTCAGTCATCTCTGGGGCCTTGGGAAAATATTCCTTTTGTTTCTTGATCTCTCATGAACCTCAGAAAGAAGAGGTTTGATTCTTAAAAGACTAAACTGTGGATGTATAATTTAGCCCAGGATCCTATATATGCTTCTCTTGCAAGAGTCTGGAGTATTCTGTTTCTGGATGGGTGGCAGCTGCTGCAAAGAGGCTTTGTTTTAATAGCTACAATTTATATGCCAGTGACAATGGGGGCTTCCCCCCAGGTCCTAGCTGAAAGTGTGTGTGTGTGTGTGTGTGTGTATGTGTGTAAATCCCCTTTCCAGTCACACTGGGAGAATCAAGAGACAAGCCTTGCTTCTGCAGCACTGATAAGGATCACCAACCCCATGCCTGTAACTACTGTATTTTTTGCTCTATAAGACTCACTTTTTCCCTCCTAAAAAGTAAGGGGAAATGTGTGTGCATCTTATGGAGCGAATGCAGGCTGTGCAGCTAACCCAGAAGCCAGAACAGCAAGAGGGATTGCTGCTTTCACTGCACAGCGATCCCTCTTGCTGCTCTGGCTTCTGAGATTCAGAGTATTTTTTTTTGCTTGTTTTCCTCCTCCCAAAACTAAATAACCTCCTCTTGTGGTCTGGTGCATCTTATAGAGTGAAAAATACAGAATTTTTTTTTATTTTTAAAAAACTAATATATGCTATGTAACTAGTAAAAACCTAGTCCGTCCCATTCTCCCAACTGAGTTTTATTTTGAAATAGATTAGAGATGGAGTACCCTTCAGCAGCAGGTACAGGATACTTAATAGAACATAGGGAACGATCGCTCATACTTGCCTTCCTGTATGAGCTCTTCTTTTCTATCCCTGTCTGTTTTGAAGATACACCACCAGAAAAAAATGGGCTCTAGTCTAAAAGCAGCTCCCAGTAGTGAAGTTTTGGGGGTGACACGGAAATTAGGATAGGCATTGTGCATTCTGGCATAAACCCAATAAGTGACAGCAGGGTCATCGATGCTGGTTTGCTGGGGATTGCTGAGCTCCAGCAGGTAGTGGCGCTTGACGCGGGAGCGGATGGCCATGAGCTTGGCTTTGGTAGTGCGCTTCTCCAGTGACACATCATAAGTGGCCGGGTGCAGCTGTGGTGGCAGCGGGAACAGAGGTGCGGGCTTGTACTTGAAGCTGGACGAAGGAGGCTCCGCCATCTTGAGAGCGGCTGGGATGGAACCTAGTAAACATCTAGTTTGATCCTTATTTTGATTTGCCACACTGAATGAAAACTCTGCCCCCCCCACCACCACTGGAGTCATTGGGAAAACAAAGGAAAGAGTCATAAGGAAACATTTGTGGGTTTCATTTTCCAAGTGGAAAAGAAAAGATGAAATGTAAGAGTGACAATAAAAATAAGTAAATAACTATTGGCTGCTTAGATTCCCAGATTTGTTTGCTGCCCCAGTCTCTTCCTGCAAGTTGGCTGTCAGCTGCTATTCATCTTTCCTACCTTCCAAATATGTTTTTTTTTTTACAGTGCTTTTCTAAATGTCACCTTATGAAGTCACATTTTTGTTTGTAGAAGGAGTTGGTGGGTGACTGACAGCGAGTGCCACCATCAGCCGACTGCCTCTCCTAAGCAGCCCCTGTTGAAGCAAAGAAAGCTGCATGGGAACCATGCCCAACAGGACCGTGCACATTTGTGCTGTGGAGATGGATGGCAGCCTATAGATGTGTAATTGCTTGCCTTGCTCAAATGAAGATGAAAAAGACTCGCCTCTTCCAGTTGGTTATTGATCCTCAGAATTGCTGAAATGACGGCGACAAATGTTTCCCAGCGACAGCCTCTGATCAGCCCTGTGGTGATTTTCTTGGACCTCCGTGGCTCCCTTCCTTTCAGAGTAAACAGCAGGTATGATCGATGTTTCTGCCATTCATTTCAAGCTGTCCCTGTGACTTATCACAAAGACGTTCCAATTAATGTAGGCTCTCCCAGCTGAATATCTTAGCTTGGGCAATTTTGAAACCCTCTTCAAACTTTTCCCATTCTGTTCCCCCCACAACTAGCTCACATTCCTAATCTTCATGTGGTGCCTATTAAGAGAGCCTAAATATAGAACGTAAAATCTCTGTATATTTCAAGTTATCTGCAACCCACAAGGGTGGGGGGGGGGGTTAGAATTAAACAAGAGAGTAGTAGGCAACCGGCCAGCAATAACAGGGCTTTAACTAGCATATGAAGTATTTATAGAACACATAAGGAACAAAGGAAATGCAGTATTTCCACCAGGGAAAGCTTCTCTCGAGGTTTCAGTACTTTTGTCCTGTCCTTTAGCCTTGTTTTGAACAAGTGTGCCAGCACTGGAGTTCAGGCAATTCATAGTTTCATTTATGAAAAAAAATTAAAAACACAGGAACCAAAGTGAATTAAATTATCATATCAAAGCTGCAGGCGGTCCTGCTTGCTTGGGAGCATGGCCACTGAATTCAATGGGGCTTATTTCCGAGTAAATGCATATAGGCTTGTGCTGTAAAAGTACCAAGATAATCTGACAGATGCTCATTCATAAGTTGCTCAATGAACAATACGGAAGTTATTTAGCAGATTGGCTCATGAATGAAATCAAATGATCCTGAGGGAACATGCAAAACATTAAGAAGACAAAAAGCCCTGCAGGATCAGTCCAAAGACCCAGCTAACCAAGCAGTCTCTTCTCACAGTGGCCAGCCAGAGGTCTATGGGAAGCCCACAAAAACTGAGCATAAAAATCTCATTTTAATGCATGAGGGGTGTATATTTGTACACATGGCAACAAAACCAACAATAGGGAAACAACAGCCTGAGAAGGGATGGGCATATTTTTGTCTACTAATTGGGCACACATTTTCCATGGAAAGCAGATGCATGACCCAACAGTGTGCATTTGTTTAAATAACTTATAATAATTCATTGCCTTTCAGCCATGCTTCCAAAGAGATTTAAATAGCAGAAATGCTTCTGGTTGATCTAAAGTTGCAGAAACCACCCCCCCCCGGGTTTTTTTATCTATGTAGGGAGGGAGTAGCCAAAGAGAAAAAGAATATGGAACAGCTCTGAATCTATAAACACATTCATATGTCAAGCGCTGTGGGCCCATGCTGGGATAAGGTGGCTTTCTCTAGCACCACCCTCAATGTCCACCTGCAGGGAAAAGCCTACATGTAGAGATCTGTATGTGAGCTACAACCCATGTGGAAAGCACACACACATATAGCGTTCTGGGTGCATAAACTTTCCCCTGCAGATGTTCATGCTTAACGATGGGGGCCAAGACCAAAGGACAGTGCACATAGGGATGGGAACAGCACTGTGACCCTGGGCCCACCCCTGTCTATATATAAGAGTATAATAAGAGCCCTATCTAGTCCAGCATCTCATGGGAAGCCCATAAACAGGACATGAACACAGTAGTTCTCATGATCCCCGCAAACTGATATTCAGAGGGATACTGGATACTGGAGGCAATATACCCATCACACAAACTAAACTCAGAACATTCATGGTATGAAAAGTTAGAGGATTTGTTGGGAATCTGAAGTAAGATAGCAAAGTTTGCCCCCAGTTCCAGTCACCTACAGAGGCAGCTTAAGGTCCAAAATAGTTTACTGCTGTAGAAGATAAGGCTTCAGTAATACAGTTCTGGGTGTTGATATATGCATGCAGCTTGAAGGCTTTTGACTTTGGCAGATATGTACATGCAAGTACTAAATATTTCTGTTGCTCCAGCAGTTCAAGTTGTAATAGAGACTCTGACTCACTTCTCAAAACTGACCCCGATACAGAGAGGAGAAGACCCCAGACCAAATGAGCTGACATGCCTTAATCACTTATATAGACGGCACTGGGCCATTGTCATAGCAACTGGCTTGGCTGACCTTGCACCGGTTGGCTTATCTCATACATGGGGTGATTTGTATTCATGATGGAAATCAACCCCTCCCTCCATGTCCTATGGGGTCTGTACTTACTGTAAACAAAGCAGTATGACCACTTCAAAACTGTTACTAAGCACAAGTGATCTTGAAAGTGGGATCCTATTTAACTGCCATGCTAACACCATGAGCACACATCATGATGACGGCTCGATAAAAAAGATGTATGGAAGCACTCTGCAGGAGGGGGCAATGCACTGGAAGCACAAGAAGATTTACAAGGAAAAGCAAGAACAAAGATAACTCGCAACTTATGGATTCCAGTCCTTGCAAAGTTCCCATTTGGGTTCATATGCCAGTCATCCAATGCGTATCGGAACAAAGCTCTCTTCCTTTTTCATTCTGGTACCCTTTGGGGATGAAATGGGAAATTGTGCGTGGAATGATAAGTAACTCTCTGCACATTCCATATTGGCTGAGCTTCCCAAGTTAAATAAAAATGTTAAAAACCTCTTTCTTTCTGATTTCACAGTTGCTTAGCTTTACCATTTATTTCTAGGTATTAAAATCTGTGCCTGTTCCTTTGGCTCCGCTGGACTGAGGAAACAATGGGACCAAAAGGCAATACTTAAAGACTACTGAGCGTGTAGAGGAAACCCAAACGACACAGGTCAGTAGCTTTTAGCTAAGGATCTTTCTGTACTCCGAACCTCGTACAAATCAATAAAAGATCCTCGTTTCCTTCTAGCTGTTCCATGAAGAAGAGAAGAGAAGAGAAGGTTGTACTCTATACATTGCTACTTCTAATAGGTAACTGACCTCTATTGTTAACTTTGAAAGCTATAAAATAAAGGGACCCTTAGAGATTCTTCAGAGGCTAAACATAGACTTTTAGAGCTGGAAGGGACCTGAAAGTGGGGTTGGGGGTGATGCCCACAACGATTTCTACTGTGTGCAGATGTGCCCATGGCCCCCAAAATGTTAGTGACTCTTGCCCTACAGCACGCATTATTATTATCTACTTTATTTATTTTAATTATTTCTATGCCATCTTTCATCACAAGGCGGTTTACAAAAATACATTAAAATGTCATTAAACCTTACAGAACAAATAAAAGAGCGAACAACAATGTACATTCCTGATTATTTGGGCTCATGGTAGTATTGGGCGGTTACACACAATCTCGATTTTAATACTGTTTGTACCCACTGAAGTTTTGGGGTTAGACGTACTGTTTCCTTTCCCATTGGGGCATGTCCCATAATGTCTGGCTGGAATCCTGCAACTTTTTGTACTGCAAATATTCCAGTTCATTGTTTGTCCCACTTTGGTTGTGTTGTAGCCCATCCAGACACCAATAATGTGATGACATTGGGGGTGCATTGCCAAACAACTATTAAAGCAGAATGGTGTGTGGATGGTCCAGTCAAAATACATCATTAATGTACTGTATGATTGTTACATCAATAACATGTTGCAGAATACACAAAAAACAAAAACCCAATCTGGAGGTCCCTAAGTTATTATGGTCAAGTAGTATTGATCAGCAGCGAAGACCTAAGAGAATAAAGAAGTTTGGGGCAGATTCCAACATGCCATCAGTTTTGGTATCTGCCTTATTTCAGCAGGGAGGTGGTGGTACAAAAGTGAAGGTGCGACCTTACAGTTAGTAAGACAGTTTGGAACAGAAACCTGACTTCTTACATTCCTACCTCTAATACCAAAGACAGAAGTCTATTTCCATTTACCGGTAATTGCCACATGCTCGATTCAGACGACATACTATTGGGGAAGTTCATTAGTAGATGGGGCAGTGCAAGCTGTCATTTGGGGAAAAAACTCCCACCATCATTGATCTTCTCACCAAGACTCATTTGATAAACTTCCAAGGAACAGTTTGCAAGCTGCAGTTCTAAGAACATTACATGAAAGTTCAAACCTTGTTCAAACCCAAACATGCATCTCTTACCTGTTCAGAACTCTCTGAAAATTGTATTGTATCCAATAGGTAAAGGTAAAGGGACCCCTGACCATTAAGTCCAGTCATGGCCGACTCTGGGGTTGCGGCGCTCATCTTGCTTTATTGGCCGAGGGAGCCGGCGTACAGCTTCCGGGTCATGTGGCCAGCATGACTAAGCCGCTTCTGGCGAACCAGAGCAGCGCACGGAAACACCGTTTACCTTCCTGCTAGAGCGGTACCTATTTATCTACTTGCACTTTGATGTGCTTTTGAACTGCTAGGTAGGCAGGAGCAGGGACCGAGCAACGGGAGCCACCCCGTCGCGGGGATTCAAACTGCCAACCTTCTGATCGACAAGTCCTAGGCTCTGTGGTTTAACCCACAGCACCACCCACGTCCCTATTGTATTCAATAGTAAGATTTAAAAGCATCAAAAACTTTAAGCTGAATAGCAAGTACTAACTAGTGAAAGCAATGAGAGGTTATTTCCATCACCATGGATCTGTGCCATTGATGACTTCATCTCTATGGAAAAGTTTAAACATTCTTTCTTACATGAAACCTTGGAAACATTGCAGATGGATGATGATTTTGAGAATACCACTGAAGTTTACAGGAACCTGTGCCATGGCAGTGCTGAGTAGGAAAATAAGGTCACTGATGAGAGGAAATTCTATGTGCAGAAGTCTTATAAGAGAATTCAAATAGATCTGGCAGAGAAAGGGATGTGGTTAGACATTGGCATCTTTAAGCTGTCAGGGGCATTACAACCCTTGTCTTAAAGGCATGCTAACTTTCAATTGCTTGGTACCCAAATGTAATAAGTAGGCCTGTGCTGCTGCATCACAGGATGAGAAAACAATGAACAAAAATGGCTTGTGATCTTTGCTAGTACCTAACATTTCCCTTAGATTAAATTGTGCAAAAGTTATAATTCCAATTAAGATTAGTGCAAACTGTGCGATACTTGATAGATTACGCACATCATATTCTATGATTTAAAACGTGTGTCCACAATACACTGAGATCTGTTCTCCATTGGGCTGTTTACTTGTGGAATAGCTAAAAATTATGGTGATGAGACAAATTACAGGTTAAAACTGAGACCTCCCTTTTTGGGGGGAAACTAGTGGTTTACTGTGTAATGCACCTGTGTGCGGCATGTGCTGGGAATAACAAGGCAGCAGCTTCCATGATCAGGGGAATCACTTCCCTGATTATGGACTTTGCTGCTGCAAAATTCCATTTTCTCCCAATTTTTTGAGCCCATTTGGAAATCTGAGTACTCTTCCGTCCCACTACACCCCATTACGAAGACAGATGAAGTAAGTGTATAAGTGTGTGGGGTGTGTGGGTGTGCAGGCACACACCCACACTTTGCTTTTCCTTGTTTTTAAATAAATTTTTATTAATTTCCCAATACAATTGTACATTTTTATCCAAATTTTAACAAATTATCTCTTTTTGGACTTCCTTCAGCTTCTCTGACAATCATGCATATTTATCTCTTCAATACACATTCCCTTCATTTGTATTGCCATTTGTCTTCCCTCCCCCTTCTATTTCTTTTTAACAATACATCTCAACTTTTACAGTGCCTCTTGAAACCCCACTAGCGTTGTTTGTACATCACATACATTTTTCAGATAATCTACAAACTTTCCCCAGTCTTCGATGAACTTTTGGTCTCGCACATATCTGATTTTCCCAGTTAATTTATCCAATTCCGCATAGTCTGTCAGTTTCACTCTCCATTCTTCTATCGTCGGTATTTCCTCTTGTTTCCATTTCTGGGCCAGTTCACAATCCTTTCTTCTTATTTCCTTTCCTGTAATCCCTAAAAGAAAGGCTTCTGGTTTCTTTACAAAAGTATATTTTAACATCTTTTCAATTCATTATAAATCATTTCCCAGAAACTTTTCACTTTCTTACATTCCCACCACATATGATAAAACATTCCTTCTTTTTCTTTACATTTCCAACACTTATTACACATCTTATACATCTTTGCTAGTTTTACCGGTGTAATGTACCATCTATAAAACATTTTCATAACATTTTCCTTCAACGCCGTACATGCAGTAAATTTTAGATTTTCTGTCCACAATTTTTCCCAGTCATCAAATTGAATGTTATACCCAAAATCTTTGGCCCATTGTATCATTACCGATTTAACCTCTTCATCTTTCGTATTCCATTCCAACAATATTTTATACATTTTTGACAAAATTTTACATTCATTATTTATTATATCTGTTTGAAACTTTGAATCTTTTTCTCCATAACCACTTTCTTTTAAAACAAAAAAAATTCCTTCCAGTAGCACCTTAAAGACCAACTAAGTTAGTTCTTGGTATGAGCTTTCGTGTGCATGCACACGAAAGCTCATACCAAGAACTAACTTAGTTGGTCTTTAAGGTGCTACTGGAAGGAATTTTTTTTGTTTTGATTATGGCAGACCAACACGGCTACCTATCTGTAACTGACACTTTCTTTTAAATCTTTTTTAAACATTTCATTAACCTGGAAATAGTGCAACCAATCATATACGTATTCTTTAACTTGTTCATATGGTTTTAACTTCCATTTTCCCCCTTCTTTGATTACCATTTCACCATACGTAATCCAATTACCTCTCATATTTATTTTCTTTACACTCATAACTTCCAACAGAGATAGCCAGTGTGGAACTCTTGGTTCCAATAGATTTTTATACCTGTCCCATATTTCTATTAACGAATTCCTGAAGATGTGGTTCCCAAAACCTTTATGAATTTTCTTCTTGTCACACCATAAATATGCGTGCCATCCAAATCTGTTATCAAAACCTTCAAGATCTAATAATTCCTTATTTTCTAATTTTATCCATTCCTTTAACCAATATAGGCATGCTGCTTCATAGTATAATTTCATATCTGGCAGGGCGAAGCCTCCTCTTTCTTTCGCATCTGTTAATAATTTATATTTTATTCTTGGCTTCTTACCCTGCCAAATATACCTTGAAATCACTCTTTGCCACTCTTTAAAAATCTCTACCCCTTTACAATGGGGATAGTCTGAAATAAAAATAACATATTTGGAAGCACGCTCATCTTTATCGTAGATATTCTGCCCCCAAAGGACAATTTCATTCTACCCCCACACCTCCAAATCATTCCTTATTCCCTTCCAAACCGGTATATAATTATTCTGAAACAGATCAATATTTTTAGGAGTTAACCAAATTCCCAGATATTTTACCTTTTTCACCACCTCTATCTCCGTCTGTTGCTGCATTATTTCAGTCCTACTTTGCTCCATATTTTTAGCAATTATTTTAGTCTTTTTCTTATTCAATCTAAATCCGGCCACCATTCCAAATTGTTCAATCTCCTCCAATACTTCTTTTACACTTTCTATTGGTTCTTCAATTGTTATTACCAGATCATCGGCAAAGGCCGCACTTTGCTTTTCCATGCAGTCTGACTAAAAATCAGATCCACTAAAATTATAACAGATTGTCCTAGATTTGCATGGTTTTACACAGGGTCTCCCAAACTCACCATTAAATTAAAGCTCACAGTAGCAGACTGCACACATCTGGTCTTTTCTTGATTTGGACACTGAAAAACCACCAACAAATCACAAAAGGCACTGATGGATATTGGTGGCCTATGATTTGACAGTGGTTTAAAGGTGACCCCTTGTAAAATTACTGAGACATCAAAGCTATGATTTTGCACAGTGGCAGCCCTGGAAAGCACTATATCCACAATGATGTAACCTTTGATTTGATTATGGAGGGCATTAAAATTATGCAATTTCAGCATGATTCACTTTACTGGATCTGACTTGTACATAGCTGTCAACTTTCAGATTTGAAAATAAGGGATCAGCAGCCTCAAAAATAAGGGATTAGCAGCCTCACCTGTCCCGGGGACAGTCTACGGGACATCTAACAATCTGGGATAGCAGCGGGAAACGGCGCTAGAATAAGGGAATTTCCCACAAAAAAAGGGAAGGTTGACAGCTATGGACTTGTAGCTGTACTCGCTGCCTGCCCCCCCCTCTCTCCCTCTCTCCCTCCTTCTCTCTCTCTCCCCATTTTGTCTCTTTCTCCCTTCTGTTTCTCCCTATACTTCCTCTCTCTGCCTCCTATTGAACCCCTGTTTCTGTCCCCTGGCTGCTGCCTTCCTCCTGCTAGGCTCCCAGATCACTTTCCTTTCCCACCTAGCCTTCCCTCCACTTTCTTTTCTACTTTCCTGGTATATAAATGATGCTGATTTGAGCCTTGAAAAGCAAAGAGAGCTGAAAGAAAGAGGGCAAATGCCGCTTTTCTGATTCCCTTCCTCTACCCTATGCACTTCTCAAGAGGTAGAAAAGGTAAATCCTCTCATCACTTCACAATGTAGGAGGAAGTGGGGGCTCAGGGACTTGTGGACAACAGGGGAATCCTAAAGGGTGGCACCGCACCCATAGGTAGCGACTCAGTGTGATGTCAACATTACAATGGTAGCATTTCAGGGTTTTTACATATATGAAGGATCATTTCATTTTAAGATCTGTGATTGGAACGTAGCAATGTTTCAGACACCCTCAGTGATCATTGCAGTAGGACTTGAGATCATCAGTGTTTAGGTAGCCAGTAGCAATGGGATTTTTTTTTTAAGGAACTGCTTCCTTCTAAAAAAATTATGCTACACTCATTTTTAAAATAAATATCAAATACAGATTATATATATATATATATATATATATATATATCCAAAGGAACAGGATCTTCTATTCTCTCCATAGCTTAAAACCTTCAACAAAATTACTATTGACCCCTTGCTCTAGTCACTTCTAAATCTAAATCTAAAGCTATTTTCACACAAGTCATTTTTTATTCTCACACAGCGACTGCTATAATCAAAACTATTTTAGTACCAACCTGGAGGGAAGGGAGATTGTTATCATTATTTCTATTTTTAGATGCACCGAATGTGCTTATTACAGCTTGTGGGGAATTATAAATACCTAGATATAAAATAGATTTAATAGATACCATCCATATGCATCACACAGCAATCATCCAGTTGAAAAATGGAAAGCCGTGAAGCCTTGCATGATTGAAAGAATAATTCTGCCTAGTGATTGTTCATCCCTTGATGTCAGACTCCTCAGATATCCTGTCTCATTCTCAAGGGGGCTTCAGATTCCTCTCTGGTTTTCTGATTATTTTCTCAAAGTCTTCTCCAATCTGATGCCTGCCAGATGTTTTGGACTACTGGGCCATCATCCTTGACCATTAGGGCTAAGGCTTATTCAGGAGGCAGCAGGTTGAAGAACGTTACTTTATAGCTTTGTGTTCACCCATAGAACTATAAAATATACAGTCATACTTCTCAAAATATCTTCGGTGCTGCTATATTAAATTAGTTTTACAGTACTGTTAGTTTTACATTGGCTTAAAATAGGTTTTTAACTAGTTTAAGACTATTCTACAATATTCATAGAGAATTCTATTACTGTCAGTCTCATATGCTGAGTTGCAGTGATTTTTTATTAGCCATAATGTGTGGTCTTGACTTTAACTTTCATAATGCATGGGGGGGGGGTGTATTGGACGTCACCTTGGGAGGGCATGGCCCTAAAAGGTGGCTTACAAATTATCTTAAAGGAATTGAAGTACAATGATGGACATTCACAACATTTTTTCAATCCTGAGTAGTGTCATCGTCATGTAGTCATCAAAGAAAACTATAAAGCTAATCTTTTCAGCACCAGCCTTTGATAGAGGATGACACAACTATTATTATTATTATTATTATTATTATTATTATTATTATTAGTGTACCTCCCTATACCTGCACGTCTCAGGGCAGTTCACACAATAAAATCGTAATATAAAAACACAAATTGCACAATCAAAATAAAAAACAACAACCCAATAACTGCTCCTCCCCCAAACACATTTTAAATGGGCACCAGATGTCAAATTAGCCAAAGGGCTGATTAAAGATAAATGTTTTTGTCTGGTGAAAAGTGATGAATATGTAATGAAGGTACCAGGCAAGCCTCTCTGGTGAGAGCATTCCACAAAGTGGAGCCACTGTAGAAAAGGCCCATTTTTGTGTTGCCACCCTCTGGACCAGGGGTCGGCAAGGTTTTCCTTGCCTGGGCCAGTTCACTCCCAGGAACATCACTACATGGGCCGGATCACTTCTGCGCAGATATGATTCCGGTGCCGTGGAAGCGAGACCCCACTCCGAGCTACGCCGGTTTAGCACAGCGCACGGGGACTCGCTGAGCAGGCAGCTCAGTTCGGGGGCAGCTCCTGGGCTGTTTAAATGACCCCTGTGGGCTGCTTATGGTCCATGGGCCTCAGGTTGCCAATCCCTGCTCTGGACTTCTCATGGAAGAGGCACACGAAGAAGGGCCTTAGAAGATAATCTCAGGGTCCAGATAGGTTCATTTGGAGATAGGCGCTTCTTGAGGTATTGTGGACCAGAGCTGCCTGAGGCACTAGAAAAACAGCTAAATATGATGGCTTTTTAAAAAATTGGTTAATTTATAGCAGTAAGCTCATTTACACATCAGCAGCATTGCTTCAAAAGAGTAAATAACACAGAGTTTCCATTGCTACAGGAAAAGGTTCCTTCTATTTACAAGGATGACTTTGGACTCTAAGCTTACATGGTTGGGAGCTAGATTCCTATGGCTGCTTCATACAAAAGAGAGGTGGTGGCAAGGAGCCACTTGGGAGTTTAGTGGGCAACCACAAGCCCCATGCCTACTGGAGCATGCAAGGTTGTTCATACCCAACAGAATAAGGATTGCAGGCTTTTTTCATCAGCAAGTGAAGTGAGTAGATTCTCGAATGCATATCACCATCTCAGTATGATGTTTGAGATGTTCCACCTCAAAGCTTCTGAAGGTGTTTGGTTTTGATGGAAGAAGTATTTTGACAGAGACAATAAGGTCAGCAGAAATGCTGAAAGGTTTGGAAAAGGAAACGAGTCCCTGTCGCATACAATTTACTCATTTAATAAGATCTTTTCATGTTCAGGAGGACGGCCAATATGCTTCTGAAAGACAGCCTCACCTCCATAACCCATCCCTGCCACCCAAGTCCCAGCCTATTATTAATGAAAGCATGAGCCGCTGTAGCAAGTTTATCATACAGGCAACAGCAGCTGCCTCATAGATTTAAGAGGTTGTTGGGCTCTATTCTAAAGGCAGTGAACAGTAAATTGGATATGGAAATATCAGCATACAGACGAAGGGAGAAGTTGTTCAGCTACCATCAAAACATTTATATACTGTATAAAAATGTAGCTAAGTAATAATATAAAATAGAGCTACTGCTAAGCTGAATTAAGGACTGATTCATGTTTGCACTTTCACACCCATATTTTTTATTGTATCTTTTTTATTGAGAGTATTTTAATTGAACAAAATAAAGTAAAAATAAAAAGTGTATTAAGAGAAAAAAGGTAAATTATATCACTTTGTATGCAAACAATTACAGTTCCATGTATGCTTGTGTGGTATATAGGCATATAAGTGTTATTATTAACAAAATACATATATCCAATGCTTTTTTTCTGGGGGGATGGAGGGGTACACATACCCCTAAACGTTTTGTGAATCTAAGTTTGGCCTTATTGAGGGGCAGTATTTCAATATGAGTAGGAAAATGAGAATACCCCTAAACTTTTTTTTTTTAAAAAAAGCACTGCATATATCATTATTTATAACCTGCTATATGTTTTAATAAACACTACCATCTTTTTACAAACATTCCAGATATAATTGTATTTGTCCACGCATGGTGTACATCTGTAAGCAATCCATAAATTGCAAGTGTTGTCATATCTTCAACCCATTGACTAAAAAGGGAGCATAGATTTATCTTTCCATTGCATCGCTATCAGTTTTTTAGCTATAGTGAGGGCACAAGGAATCCATATACATTGTCTAGTAGTCAAATTCCATATATTAAAAAAAAAGTAGTATAAACACCGCCAACTGGGAAACACTGGCCTGTGAGCGCTCCAACTGGAGAATAGCCTTTACCAAAGGCGTCATGGACTTTGAAGACGCTCAAACTCAGGACGAAAGGGAGAAATGTGCTAAGAGGAAGGCATGTTTGGCAAACACTCACCATGATCAACTCCCACCCAGAAACCTATGTCCCCACTTTGGAAAGACGAGTGGATCCAGAATTGGCCTCCACAGTCACTTACGGACTCACTGTTAAGACCACGTTCATGGAAAACAGCCTTACTCGGCTATGAGTGATCACCAAAGAAGAAGATTGGGTACATAATTCAGAAGACTGTTTAACTCTGAAATTTTTAACTTGTTCTGCACAGTCATAGTTATACAATCCAATACTTTCTCCCCAAACTTAGTAAGTGTAGGATATTGTAAAAAACATGTGTTTCAAAGAAGCGTTATCCTTATTACATTTCCAACAGCATGCTGTCTTAGACAATTTTTTTCTATATGTTCCCCATTCAGGCAGCAGTTATACTTCTATAGTCCCTCCCCAACACCCTTTCAGAGAAAGAGTAAAGTAGTTGCCGAAAGCATTGCCTTCCCTCTGAACTGAATTTGCTCTGAACTGATTAGCAGTTGTGACATCATCACAATGACTAGGTGTCCCTTGATTGGCTGGGTTAAATCTAGGAAGATGGAGAAGCACTGAAATTGTACTTGAAGCAGCAGCAACCTGAAGGACACAAGGACACCTGTGAACAGCTAAAGAAATGAAAATCCAAGGAGTTTTCCAGGAACTGTTTTGACTCCCTTAAAAATACAGTTTTCATTGCCAAAACGTTTGTGGGTAAACATTAGTACAACAGTAAATAGAATGCACATATTTCTTTAAGCAGAAACGATTTCTTGCTAACAACTGAACACCCTAATAATTATAGCTTTTGTGTTAAATAGTATTATAGGAGACTACTGCGCTTATCTCTGTCTGGAGGAATTAAATTGCAGTAATAAAATATTTTCTTTGTCCTCCTCACACTGACAGTTCATTTTGTTCTTTCTTCTCTCATTATCGTGTTTCCAGTACATGTCGCCTTCTGCAGCAGTTGTGTTGTGCACATGCTATAAATAAAGGCTTTGCAAATGTGGGGTGGCTGCTCATGCTGTGTGTAAACCCACCCTGGATACCAATGTAGGAAGACAACGATTGATCCGAGTTACATCATATGCACTCACCACACAATGCAGGCAGGGTACTGTTGCCAGAGACACCGGTTCAGAACTCATCATATTGCACCTTCAGTCATAGGACCCTAGGAAGGTACTTTATACTGAGTCTGACCATTGCTTCATCTAGATCAGTACTGACAGGGCTTTCTTCCCCATCTGGAGCTCACCAGAGCTCAGTTCCAGCACCTCTCTCTCAGGTGGGCACCATTGCCATTCTAAGAGAACAAGGAAGAAATTCATAGCGAGTTCCAGCACCTCTTTTTCAAGAAAAGTAGTACAGTGGTACCTCAGGTTAAGTACTTAATTCGTTCCGGAGGTCCGTTCTTAACCTGAAACTGTTCTTAACCTGAAGCACCACTTTAGCTAATGGGGCCTCCTGCTGCCACTGCGCCGCCAGAGCATGATTTCTGTTCTCATCCTGAAGCAAAGTTCTTAACCTGTAGCACTTTTTCTGGGTTAGCAGAGTCTGTAACCTGAAGCGTATGTAACCTGAGGTACCACTGTACTGAGTATTGTCTACAGTGGTTCTCCAGGTTTCAGGCAAAGACATTCCTCACTGTACTGTAGCTCCCAGGGATTGAACCTGGACGTTCTGCATTCCAAGCAGATGTTCTCCCACTGAGCTACAGCCCTTGTGTACACACCAGCTGTCTTCAACAAGCTATTGCACATTTATAGTGTAAATAACTTACTTTCCCTGATTTACACAGTCGGGTAGATTAACTGTCTCAAGACATTTAAATTATAATGTTATGACTATCTCATTAGCAGTAATGACAATTTGCCTAAATAAACTAATTTGTAAAAATCACCTAGCCTTTGAAGCACAACCCTCCCTCCATGATGAACTGGACAGCATTATCTGACTGGTATATGCTACATTAAAATTTTAGGATAACCATGCTTACTTATAACGGAATGATTTTTCAAAAGCGTAGTTTTTCTGAATATCCCATTATTTTTACAGTAGTTTAAACCAAGCACAGAAAACTGGCGACTTTCTGGTAAAACAAAAACAAAAAACCACCACCACCAACACGCTCCCTCCTGCCTTCCTACAGGCTGACTGGCCTGGCATATGAGACTTTTCTGCCCACGATGGCCCAGATTTTGCCTTCCTGCATTTCATTGGATGCTGGCCTGCACTACTGCCAACCACAAAGATGGGTGTGGTGTTTCCCCAGACTGTGCTGTGAGCCAGCTGGTTTCTGAGGATGTTTCCTGTTTCAAATTATAAAAGAGAGACATTCTAATAGGCCAGTTTTCATTCAAAAGCAATTTCTACGGCTGAGTGTGAAGTGTGGAATTGGAAGCCCTGAAAAATACTCAGGATTGCATATGAGAACTGTGTAGGCATTGTCCTTTACATATTCATGTGAGGGAGAGGAAAGGTCACACCCACTGGCCCTGCCCCCACTGTTAATTCGCTGTTGGCCTGGTCTAATACAAAAAGTCTGATTTGTTTGTTTCACAAGAACTCTGAATCAGCTTTAATTATGCAACCTGAATTTGCTGGGATATGACTGAATCTCACCTGAAAACTATGATATTCTGGAAGCAGCCTTAGCTAAATAGTTCACAGCAATCCGTGGGAGTGTCAATCAGAGTACAGGACTAACATTAAATAATTTGTGCACATGTGCCTGAAAAGAGCTGGCTTTGCCTTTCATGTAATTTTGCAGCAATCTACAAGTGCTTTAACAAGAGCAAGCTTAAAGGCAACTAAAAAGCAGCTTTGGATGTGTGATCTGCCAAACGCTGACTGTGCATGCATAGAATCCCATTTCACATATCAAACCAGAGAAAGAGCTCTTTGGGAAATGGTGCTTGACTCCTAATATAGTAAATTAGTAAAAGCTGGACAAATTGCGTACCAAACCAGGAGTGAATAGTAATTACAAACGTCACCAATGTCACCATGCATAAATGCTGCGTATTGCCCATTATCATCCTGTGTTGGCCCACTGTCAGCACCAGAACCCTCGGACAGCTAGCTGCCAGAGCCACCTGCCTGTAAACTGCCTGTTACCAGTATCTGCTCACAGATTGCCAGTGTTGCAGATATGCTTTCAAAGCTGTGAGCACAAACCTCTAGTTTGTTGGCCAAACTAGGCCCTGCATGGGTCTAAATCTCCCCCAAATGACATCCACCTGCCTCACACTGGATGTCAGGAACAATAGGGAATTTACAATGTTCCTGATGGTTCATTGCAGTGGTGGCTTGCACCCATTGGGATTGGTAGGTGTCAGGGAGCCAGCCAGCAATAAATTACATGGAGTACATGAACGTAACTCTTTGTTAGAAGAAATTAGTCCTGCTCAGAGGAGCCAGGCTTACTGAGCACAGTAGGTCTTGCCCCCGTGAGGCAGTTGTGGAGGCTGAAGATCCCTGCTCCCCACAGCTGCCTAAATCTGGCATTCTGCTGAACTCACAAACATGAGGAAGGAGGGATAATATCTAATAAACACATCCTCTCCTAGCATCTAGTCACATGGCAACATTCATTTGGGTGACCTGTCATGGCAGTGGCATTGGGTGACTTGTTATGTATTCAGTGGTCTGTGTTTTCCTGAGCTTAAGTCTGGACTAAGGATTCTGAACCCCTGTGATTTGATACATGATATCCAATCACATAACATATCAGGATTTGGGCCTCAGCCATTGGCCCTTAAACTCTGAGTCATGATTCGCAGCTTGGAAGTTTAGACAGCCAATCACTTTGGGAGTTGGAGTGGCCCAGGCCTTCAGAAATGTACATAAGCAGTTGCTTTGCCCCTGTTGCCCAGTTCTGTTAGTTCAATCAAGGTTCTTGCTGTTATCACTGTGTCTTGCCTCGTGGGAACCCACCTACACTTCATGACTGATAGGTGAGAAGCCCTGCCCACCTGTCATAATGGCCCACATGAGTGGAGGAATTCCCTCCACCCACCTCTGCTTCCAGAAATGGGATCTATGTAAGAGGATGATGGTGCAATGCATTTGCTGGTAGACAGTGCTCTTTGTTGGTTTCCAATACAGAAGTAATGCAGGCAAGCTTCATTCTGCAGCCAGCTTCAATTTTCTGTTAATCAAGGAGATTCATGGGAAGCTCTGCCATCCAAATGGAATCAAAGTTTCATGTCATTTCAATCTGGAAGCAATCCATGGAAAGAATAGTCTGTCTGCTGAAACCTCTGCTTCAGACAGGTCAAGAGGAATTACATCACATTAACACCTTCAAGCGGAGACAGATCGGAAATGCCTTTTCTGCCTCAGAATCAGCTGCAATGAGATTCAAAGTTTAAAAAGCACTGACAGCATTTCACCCACTGTCAGTGGGAGAAGCCAGTGGCCAACACACCAGATGGGTAAGGCTTAAATGCTGCTCAGTTTCTCTGCAAACATCAGTACCTTGTGCTTAGGTACTCTGTCTAGCTTTATTCTTCCATACTGAACTACCAGGCCTCACAAGGAGCAAAGTGGGTGTGAGCTCCTTTTTAAATGCCAGAATGTTTGCCTTGTCCTGGTAAGGCACACTTTAGCTTACCATGATGTGCAAACCAGGACTGTGTGTTGGATTAAAGTCTAAGGTAAGGGTTTTTTTTTGGGGGGGGGATATTTATCTACTAATATCAACATTTATTTATTTACTTCTAACCCCAAATTTGAAACTGGAGAGTATTCAATGAAGCTCTCCCTCCCCATCCCTGCTCTCCATATAATTTAGTTTTTATTTTCTGAAGATAAATAATGAAGATAATAAACTAAGACAAAACCAGAAAGCAATGACAGTGTGCACAGGCAGAAATAAAAATTTATAAAAGGGTATTGAAAACCAAGATATAAGCAGCGAAATAACCTGTTACAATAGCAGAGAATAAAAGCACTTTTAAAAGCAGCAGTGGCAGGTAATTTGAAATAGCAAAGTTTTAAAGCAACAATTTAAAGGTGAACAAAAAGAATTTGAGTGGGTGGCAAAAAATCATTAAATTTGATGCAAAGAAGGCTTCCCTGGGGAAGGCATTCCATAGATGAGGGACCACAGCTGTGAAACATCCATGAAAATAGTCCAGCATCTCTTTAAGGATAACTCATAACTGTGCTGAGTGTGCTGAGGAGCAATGAACCCATAGTATTCTGAAGAGAAAAAACTCTGATTTTAAAGATAGAATTGTAAGGATTTTGATGCACCAAAGAGTTGTGATCAGGACAAGAATCTGCCAGGTGGAACTATAGTACTTGACATTCTTTCCTAACTTTATTTAATCTGCAACAGCTAATGCTGAGGTGGCGTGGTGGAACCTAAAAAGGTAAAGGTAAAGGGACCACTGACCATTAGGTCCAGTCGTGGCCAACTCTGGGGTTGCGGCGCTCATCTAACTTTATTGGCTGAGGGAGCCGGCGTACAGCTTCCAGGTCATGTGGCCAGCATGACTAAGCTGTTTCTGGTGAACCAGAGCAGCGCACAGAAACGCCGTTTACCTTCCCGCCGGAGCGGTACCTATTTATCTACTTGCACTTCGACGTGCTTTCGAACTGCTAGGTGGGCAGGAGCAAGGACCGAGCAACGGGAGCTCACCCCATTGGGGGATTCGAACTGCCGATCTTCTGATCAGCAAGTTCTAGGCTCTGTGGTTTGACCCACAGTGCCACCTGCGTCCCATGCGTCTCCCTACCGCCTGATAAATGAATTGCTGTTGCATACCAAGAATAAGAGGGCAAGGAGCAATGCAGAGCCAATCTCTCTCCACCCTGCCTTCATCTTCCTGGTCTGCGGCAGCGACTCAGCTGTTGGGAGATCAGGCAGGCACTCCCGCCCCACCATACTTATGGACTCAGCTACATTTGTAAAGAAAAAGCATTTTATATGCATTATAACACAGTGACACCAGATGGCGCCGTGGAGTTCCATCTTTCGCCAACGGGATTTCCCACTCTGAGGTCTGAAATGTGCTTTCCTGAAACACTTTTCTTGATGTGTCTTGATTCAGCCTAAATGTCATCGTGTCACAAGATGTCTCAGGAAGAACTGAGGCAAGCTCAGCTTTGTGTTCATTTTCACACTCTTCTCTTTCTTGAATTGGTTCAAATAAAATGTGTCTCTTTTCAACTTTCCTTTCCCCCTGTTATTTGCTGGAATTTTGCCTTCTTAAGGAACAGTGCCAGTTATATACTTTTTTTTTATCTCTTTGGAGATGAGTTTTATCACAGGACTGCTGGATCAGCAGTTCCTATCCCTTGTGACTGATTGTAGAGTGTGCATTTCCTGCTGTGGCTTGTGTGTAACACAACTGTAACGTTTCATCTTAAATGTGTGCATATTTATTTTTTTTAAAGAAAAAATCGTTTTGAAATCTCAAAGCCTTTGAAAATGGATTTTGCGGCGGAGGGCTTTAGGCAAGCCAGTTGTGTGAAACTCAGCAGCAAAACAGTCTTGCCTTTGTACTGAAATGTAACTGAGAAATTTCACACTGTCAAATGTGGTTTGCATTTCATTTTCTACCCAGTTCTAGAGTAAGATGTTTTATTTGTAGCTTCAGTTACAGCATGTTGGACCGAGTTACTATTCTCAGGTTTTCTGGCTTAGACACTGCACTCTTGCCACTGCGATATACTCACAGCTATGTCAAAGTGTGAAGTAAACATAATTCAACCTCTGACCTCAGCCTTCCCACCTAATGAGATTGTTCAGTTTTTCCCCAGCGAAAGATGCTCTGGGGTGTTTAGATCAGATGACTTGGCCTGCTGCAGCTACGTTAAGCTGTACATCTATGTGTATAAATGCCTATTCCTACTTAAAGGTAAAGGTAAAGGTACCCCTGCCCGTACGGGCCAGTCTTGACAGACTCTGGGGTTGTGCGCCCATCTCACTTAAGAGGCCAGGGGCCAGCGCTGTCCGGAGACACTTCCGGGTCACGTGGCCAGCGTGACATCGCTGCTCTGGCGAGCCAGAGCCGCACACGGAAACGCCGTTTACCTTCCCGCTGGTAAGCGGTCCCTATTTATCTACTTGCACCCGGAGGTGCTTTCGAACTGCTAGGTTGGCAGGCGCTGGGACCGAGCAGCGGGAGCGCACCCCGCCGCAGGGATTCGAACTGCCGACCTTTCAATCGGCAAGCCCTAGGCGCTGAGGCTTTAACCCACAGCGCCACCTGCGTCCCACCTATTCCTACTTACAGAGGGGTAAATCTGAAAATGTTTGTTTCCTCTCAGTTTCTTATTTTTCCAGTCTTAACTTCAGTTCTCCACATTGCCACATAAGTATGCATTTTTAACGTTAAAAAAAGTCCTAGAGAAAATATTTTAGTGCCATTCTCTCCTAATATGCATATTATTGTATATAATTATGCCTAGTATACTTTAAAAAAATCCTAACATTGTATGATATTTCCACCAATAAATACATTTTAATGCACCCTTTAATCTAGCATATGAATTTTTATACCCATTACCGTAGCTGGGTTGCAGATTTGGAGAAATGTGAATTTTGAAGGATGTCTGCATTTTATGTATGGCGGTGAGGATAATGCAAATCAGGCAGAAGTGTGTTGATGTGGCTCGCCACTGGTTCCCCCTTTCTGCCCCTTCAGCCTCAAGAGCAATAGCAACAACATCTCTCCACATCTTCTGCCTCCCCAGCCTCTGAGGCAGGAGCCATAGAAGCAGTGGGCATGTTTAAGGGAGTGCAATTCAATGCAGGAGAGGCCAAGCCAGTGAAAACAGGAACTGAGCAGAACAACTAACCGTCTCTGAAGTGTTGGTGCATTTTTGAGGGGATATTTATTGAGAACATTTGAGAGCATCATAGGAAGTACGGGCAAGCACATGGTGCCCACAGGTGCTGCATTGATGACGTCTGCTCTGAGGCTTATATTCTGGTTCAGAAGGAACATAACACCCTACCACACAATGCATAAGAACATAGGAATGGAAGAAGTTTCTCCATAAAGAGTTCAGTATTGTCATCATTTCCTAATACGAGTTCTCCAGTTCTCTTATCCCTGCCTTGAGAAGGTGGGGATTCAACTTTCCAAGATGTCTGGCCCACCTTTCTGGTTAACTTTCCTGGAACACAAAGATTATGCAAGCCTCAGCCATGCCCAGACCTTCACATTGTCATATGCTTATTCTAGAGTACTTAGACTATTTCAGCAGAGGGCTGGTCCACTGTCCCTCAGACCTTGTGGGGGGGCGGACTATATTTTGGGGAAAATGATGAACAAATTCCTATGCCCCACAAATAACCCAGAGATGCATTTTAAATAAAAGCACACATTCTACTCATGTGAAAACACCAGTCAGGCCCCACAAATAACCCAGAGATGCATTTTAAATAAAAGGACACATTATACTCCTGTAAAAACACGCTGATTTCCAGACTGTCTGCAGGTCAGATTTAGAAGGTGATTGGGCCGGATCCAGCCCCCAGGCCTTAGTTTGCCTACCCATGATTTAGACACAGGGCATTTAACTTACCTGCACAGCATTTGCTTCCTAACAGTTGATTTGATGAAGGGCCAAGGGCCATTATTGGTTTCTGGTCCAGAGGTTGCTAGATTTGTACTGGACCTGAAAATGGAAATAATAAATTTTCAAGTGCCCAGTGCAATAGGATTTGAGAATCAGAGAACCTGCATTTACGACTTTAATCTACTTTCGTAAATGTACCATCAAATCAGGTTGTAGTTCAAACATTGATTCTTCTTGACACAAAAACCACACTAGCTCTTCTGCGACATTTGGACAAAACCAGTGTGGTTCAAATTTATGGCTTCAGACAGCAAAGCCATAATTGATCAAACATTCTCGGGCGCAAGTGGGTGGTCTGAGGAAATGTGATCAATCATAAAATCGGGTGAAAATGTAATAAGTACCCTGTGACTCAAGCTGCAAATGTAATTTGACTCTCCATCTTTAAATACAAAACTGCAGAAGTGACCAGTAATTGGAATTGTGTGATAAATGGTGTATGGTGGAAAGGAAAATGTTAGCACTTCTAGTGTCAAAATGTCCCAATGCACTTTTTCCCCATGGAGTCACTCGAGCCCTAAATAGGTCAACAGAGCACAGCTGAGAAACTGAAAGGTCAGAACAGTAAAGGAGCTTGTATCAATTTGATTCCCATCTGAATGATCAGCTTGACCTATAGAACTGGATTTGGGGATTGCACAGTAACTTGTTAAGTTGCAAATAGTGTCTGTGTAATGATTTCCGGATTGTACAAATCACTGGTTATATGCCACACCGATTCTTCTGCTGTTCTGAAGTTGCTTTGGAATTCTTTGTGTATATATCATCTAGCTGGCCTTTAATGACCATCGACACTTTTCAGAATAAATGACAATGAACTTTTCCTTGATTTGTTAGCCCCGTAAAGTTGGAGCTAAAGGGATTTTGCTCCCGAGAACAGTGGTGCAGCTGGGTAATTTTAGATGCTGGGATTAATGGTTTTAGAGGGGGCCATCTTTAGAAGTCAAAGTGTGTATTGCTTTTCTTGCTTCAAAATGAGAAAAAGCAGCTCATTCTGCCTAGTTGGATCCTGGATCTCTGCATATCTGCAGTGCATGGGACTGGGAGACTAGAAAAAGTTACCTTCTTTCATAACTAAACAATCTCCCCTTGCAAATCAGATTTCCATGCCTTTCTTTGTGGCACCTCCTAGTTTCTGATACACTGACTGGTTTCAGTTCTAAATGTGGTCTGTAAAATCAATGGTCAGATCCATTGTTCCTCCCTCTCTTCCCATCTTGCATGCCTGATCTTGGCAATTCAGCTTCACTTGGAAATATTATTTGCTTCAAACAAAAATTAGATAGATGATAGATGATAGATGATAGATGATAGATGATAGATGATAGATAGTGTTGCATGCCCCCCCCCCAATGTCTGAGTGGTGCAAGAAGATTCCAGGGGTTCCTGGAGCTTATCCAGGGTTTGTGATTCCTTTTGGAAATGAGGCACAGTGGAGACTGTAGTGTCTTAATGATATATGGTTTATTTATACATATATACAACCTGAGCCAACAATGGAGGGGTTCACAGTGTCAGCACCTCAAAAATGTCTTGTTTCTCCCATAGCCTCAGCCTTGGATTCAAACAGAAATTAAACATGGCTCTCAAACATTGCTCTGACTTTCTCTAAAGCTTGCTCCTTTATTTCTAGGTCATATCACTGTAGTCTCAAGCTCCCAACTCTGGCTTTGTCTTCTAACTAACTATAAGCTGGTGAGCAGCCCTACGCATTTGCCATCTCACACAAAGCCCCTTTCCTTTGTTTTCCTTAATGGCCCATCACCCAAGCTATCACCTCAACACAGGAAGCTAACCTGACTTATATGTTAACACTTACTGAATCCAGAGGTTAGAAGGATCTCACATACAGCCTACTTCCTTCCCCGCCCAACTAATAACTCTCTTTCTCTGTGTATTTCTCCTGGCTCTGGCAATTAATTAATCCTGTAAGATGTATTACTAACATTTCGTGATGTTACGCCAGGAAAAACAGCTATATTTTGGTGTCTTTCTACTGGGTTCAGATATGAGTTCATAGCTGGAATCTATTCTTTAAGCCAATACAAATTCTGTTGTTATTAATCTGACTCCAAACTCTAAGTCTTTGCTGACATACAAGTTTCTTGATAAGTGGTTGATTAATTTTGAACTTACCCAAAATAGAAATTGAAACCACGTATGTCTGAGTGAGTGAGTGAGTGAGTGTGCACGTGTGCACGCACGCACGCACGCACGCAAACCTAGCATGATCTAACCTAAGACTGCATAACAACACATCTAATCTACAGGATTATTACAAGCTGCAGACTGGGCTTTTTTCCCCAGCACTCGCAGCAAAATATTTTTCTCTTTCCCCTCTCTGCCTTCTTACTTGGGTAACCTAGTAAGGTTAACCCTACTTGGGCTTGTCCGTGAAAACAGATGGATCCTGATAGATTCCGACAAGCCTTGCGGGACCCTGCTCCTCCTGGCAACTCATTAGATGACCTTGTTGAGGACTGGAATAACCGGCTCTTGGCAGCCATTGATGAGATCGCACCTAAGCGCCCTCTGCGACCCCGTCGAAACCGGGCCCCTTGGTTTACTGAGCTGCTCTGGAAAATGAAGTGGGATCTCAGACGGCTAGAGCGAGTATGGCGACAGACCCGTGACGGAGCCTCAAGAACATCTTATAGGACGCTTATGAAAGCCTATGAGATGGCTATGAAAGCTGCTAAGAAATCTTACTTTGCAGCTTCCATTGCATCCGCTAGCTCTCGCCCGGCACAACTTTTTAGAATAATTAGGTCAATACCGTCGTTAGGAGGACAACCAAATTTAAGCACAAATTCGACCCACAGCTGTGAGGCATTTGCGAGCTTTTTTGCGGAGAAAGTCCTGTTGCTCCGCCGTGACCTCTCTGCCAATTTAGATACAGTGACTGAACTGGAGGCCCCTCGACTGACTTCAGGTCCAGTGTTAGACCATTTCAATCGGATACTCCCTGCTGATGTGGATAGATTCCTCCAAGTTGGTAGGCCCACCACCTGCCTCTTTGATCCGTGCCCATCTTGGCTGATTAGGGAGTGTCCAGATGTTGCGCGGACCCCCCTGGTTGAAATTATCAATTTGTCCCTTGACACGGGGACATTCCCAGGGGAACTGAAGGAAGCAGTAGTGTGTCCACTCTTAAAGAAAACTTCATTAGATCCCTTAGACCTATCCAATTACCGCCCAGTTTCAAATCTTCCATATCTGGGTAAGGTAATTGAGAGAGCGGTTGCTGAACAGCTTGGTAGGTTTCTGGAGGAAACATCAGCTTTAGATCCATTTCAGTCCGGTTTCTGTCCTGGTTTTGGGACCGAGACGGCTCTGGTTGCCCTCACAGATGATCTCCGTAGACAACTGGATCGAGGCGGGTCAGGACTGCTGATCCTTTTAGATTTGTCAGCAGCCTTTGACATGTTTGATCATGATCTTCTGGACCACCGCCTCGCAGACGTGGGGATACAGGGCATAGCCCGTAACTGGCTGTGCTCTTTTATCTCTGGTCGCGGACAGAGGGTGGCACTAGGGACGGAAATGTCGTCGCGCCATTCCTTGGTGTGTGGAGTGCCGCAGGGCGCAATTCTCTCCCCGATGCTTTTTAACATCTTTATGTTAAAAGATTATCTGGAGCTTTGGCCTGGGCTGTCACCAATATGCTGATGACACTCAGCTCTATCTGCTGATGGATGGCCACACCGACTCGGCCCCGAACACACTGACCAGATGCTTGGAAGCTGTGGCTGGATGGTTTCGTGGGAGTTGATTGAAACTAAATCCTTTGAAGACAGAGGTCCTATGGCTGGGTCAGGATGGCATGGGGATGAGGGACCAACTCCCTTCTCTTGCGGGGGCCCAATTAGTGCCATTGCCTTCCGTTAAGAGTTTGGGTGTAATCCTTGATGCCTCCCTTTCCATGGAGGCGCAAGTTACAGCAACAGCCAAGGCGACATTTTTCCACCTTCGCCGCATCAAGCAGTTGGTCCCTTACCTTTCCCGCCCCGACCTGGCCACAGTGATCCATGCGACGGTCATCTCCAGGCTTGACTACTGTAATTCGCTCTACGCGGGGCTGCCCTTGAAGCTGACCCAGAAACTCCAGAGGGTGCAGAATGCTGCAGCGAAGCTCCTCACGGGGTCTCTGCCACGGGAGCATATTCACCCAGTGCTTTTCAAACTGCACTGGCTCCCAGTAGAGTACAGGGTCAGATTTAAGGTGCTGCTTTTGACCTTTAAAGCCCTTCACGGCCTAGGACCCTCATACCTATGGGACCGCCTCTCCCAGTATGCCCCACGGAGAGTCTCAAGGTCCATGAATAGCAACACCCTAGTGGTCCCGGGCCCTAAGGAAGTTAGATTGGCTTCAACCAAAAAGGTCCCTTTAAATTTTAATCTCCCGTATGTGCTGTAGCTGTGAATCAAAGGCTGGACAGGGAAGGAATCCTGTTAGAGGAAAGTGCCAGTGAAAACAGCTAAGCGCTAGAGCCATTTCATTATAGGGCAGCTCTTGGCTTGTGCCTCTGTTGCTTTGTGGGCAATTTGGTTAGGGCAAATAAACAAATCACACTTAAGCCATGGCTAGGGAAGTGCCTGTGTTTGCACAGCATCTGACTGAGGCATAGGCTAAGAGCATTAAGCCAACAACAGCTTATTTTCACTAACAAGCCATAGTTAAAAGAACATAGCCAAGGCACTAGGTTGGGGGTCATACCTAACACTAAACCATGGTTTATTAACCAAGATTTATTGGAACCATTATTTAACCCGATGGGTAAACCAGTTCAGTGGCTGTGTCATTCAAGACTTTTTAAGCACGAGGTCATTTTATTTTATCTCTTGCACATCATATGGAAAAAACAAAATGGGAGGGGGGGATGGGACATGTTATTTTAACTATAGCACCATATGTCGTTTAGAATTGGGCCTAGTGTCATGAACTAGGAGGAAGAGGATTCTAGTGCTACTGGGCTAGGCTGGGGATGGGGAAGAAGGTAATGGCTCAGGAAGTACTCACGGAGTGATGGAGAATGGTGAGAGGATAGGGGTCAGTGCATGAGAATCAGAGCTGCAGGACTCATCACCATGAACATGGCAGGCTCTGAGATGTAGGGAGCAGTGGGTGGGTGCTCTAGGAGGCTGAGACAGGCAAGGGCACACTGCCCAGCTCCCTAGCTGGCCAGGTGGGGCTTGCTGGCTCTGGGAGGAGGTGTGAGATTCCTCAGCTAGAGTAAGCTCAGAACAGGTGAGGGTCACCTGCCTCATCAAGCCCAGATGCTGCAATCAGCAGACAAGGGATACAAGGGAAGCAGAGCTGAGGTGCTGGGTCTGTTGGATGTTCCAGGGACTGTGCTTCAGGATTAAACTTGTGCAGGGCTGACCTCCAGGTGTCCTGACCCCTGGATTGGCTGTAGAGGTGGGAACCTGGCCTGACTGCACTTTGGACTCATTTGCTGTGTACTAGCATCTGCCTTGGGATTGCACACTCCAGCATATACCAAACAGGTACCCGTCAGGTACCCAGTGGCTCAGAACCCCTAGCTTTCTTTTCTCATTCAAAAGATAAGACTTCCAACTTAAGTTTCCATTTGGGTAGCTGATCAGGTCTGAGATATGAACAGTGCCGAGTACCTAATAAATTTATTAGGAGGTGGTATCGTAACGCAATCGTTTTGGAAAAGTTCAGCACGGATGAGCTCTTGCGGAGATCAAGCTCCATCTCAGCTAATACATAAATACATCAGCGGTGCATGTTGGTAAATTCTCTTATTTGAGTTATGGCCATAAAGGGTCGCATCACCTTCTAACAGCCATTCTAGGAATGGGAATGTAGAGCATAAGTTACTGCTCTGTGTCAAATCTAAGTCTCAGAATGGTTTATCCAGGAAGTGGGGAGATGCTAAGGAGCCTTTATAAATAACAATATAAGAACGCCTCACATCCCAAGAGCAGCTGAAATGCAACATTTTTGCTGAGTTATTTGCGGTGCACTAAAAGTGGTGTAATTTATGATAATCTGAACGTTTTATTTCCCCCTGCACTGCCACCTAAGGTTATGACAACCTTATATATCATACCAGGTTAGGTGTTGCTTTTGTCTTTGGCAAGGCAAGATCTGCCCTGATCTTAAGGTGTCCTGTTTTACAGATGGCAGTCCCCTCTTTGAAAGAGTCCTCTCTTTGAAGGGCTGTCTAATATAAGCACAGTTTTGAGATAGGACCATAGGAATGGGAGTGGAGGCTTTGACGGTTGCCTATCCAAAGTTAGTCCCTGGACAACAGATTAGCAGGCAGACAGATCACCTGGTCACAGTCTCCTCTATGAAGGTGAAGCACATCATATTTCTACAGTATTTAAATCCTATTTCTATATTGCCCTTCATCTGAAGATCAGATGGTTTACAATACAAAAACACAAAACGATGGATATCGAATACAGAAGCAAATATAGAGAAGCCTTTCTCATTTGCTTGTGTGTTCAACAGCCTGTATATATGTGCGTATGACTTTTCATGGCAGAACATTTGAACTTTTGAAAAGCATTATTATCAGAGCTCAACAAATCTGGATGAAAGCTACATCCTCAGGCCAGAAAAGTCCTGTGTATTAACCCTATACGTGTGAAATAGTCTGTGACTACCTGGTGGAATAAGAAATGTAGATTCAATGAAGTCTTTCACTATATTTATTGTGGAATATTCACCATGGCTAACCAAATGTACAAATGAGTACATATAAGCCTATAATTAGGATTATACACATACTTGCAGTATCTGGGTCCGTGCATTATATACAGTATAGGAAAAATATTTTTAACAAAAAAAGCTATTTAAAAGCTCACAACAATAGCGGCTGTCTCCAGAGCTTTGTTTACTGCATACAGGCCAACTTCTAGCTATTCAACATTCCCATCATGAGGATGACGCTTTATTCAGCGCCATCAGTACTTTACCGAGTATCACAGACAAAAGATAAGGTTTTTGCTTACAATCTGAAAAAGGCAGGAAGGGAAGCAATGGGGGAAGGAAAAGTTAAGAATGAATTTCAGTAACCTAGGCTGCATTCAGATGTAGGGTTTATTGTGTTCCTTTTGCTGGTTATAATACTAGCAGTCCTGCCCCCAATTTCTAGCGTTCTTTTTACACAGCAGTGTTCCACAATGGTGGCTTTTTTATCAATATGCTACCATGTCGCACTAAATTTCCTTCACACCCGTGGCTGTCGTATGACCCAACAAGAAAGAGCTCTGTACACGTCACCGCTCAACCCACCTTACCACACATGAGTCACTGCTTGTTATACCAAAATAGGGTTTAAATTACCTTGATAATTATTCTAGCTGGCACAGGAACCATCTGTGTCAAGTATGTCTTGTTTATACAGCAGAATAAGATTTGGAAAGATGTTCTGAATCCTTAAACCAAAAGCCTTGCCAAATGCTGAGCCTAGTCTGTTTATCGCAGACTTTCAAAACATTTGCAGCAAGAAAAGAAAGTAATTGCTGTCGGGAAGCAGTGCTTATTTAAAAGACACCATTAAAAACTGTTCAGTGAAAGGTGAAAGGAAATTAATTATAGCAGTGGCTTATCTCACAGTGACTGCAAGCCTGGAAAATTTTCTCTAGGAGTGACATTTTAAATCCAGGACATTTGATAAAACAAGAGAATCCTATGCCCTTCCTCTGTTCCCTCTCCTACAGATAGTTCTTCTTTTCCCTAAGGATTATGGGATGACTTGTGTGAACTGTTAAAGGAGTTAATTAAAGACAGTTGGATGAACTGCAGTTTTTTTAAAAAAACCTTTTGTAAAAACAACACACACACAACCCACAACCCCAACCCATTAAAAGTAATTTAGCACAGGAAACCAATTCCTGCCGCTGGGATTCTATATTAATCATTAACATGGCACCCTTATAAAAGCTACAGGATAACAAGAGTCTTCAGAGACATATACCATATACCATCCTGCAGATGGTGGAAGGGCAGAAAATCCAAAGCAATCCCAACCCCTGAGCAAGAATTAACCTTACCCTCACCTGTGTGAGCTTTAATTTTTTTTTTGCACATTCCTGATAGCTAGTACAGGTAACACATTGCAGAAAAGCCTTAAAGGATAATTATACAATAATACATTCATAAGTAGCATCATCGAATGGGTTTCTACTTCACTCTTTCACTGGCTCCCCTGGCTCTCCCATTTGTAAAAAAAGGACAATTTCTAAAAGCTGCATGTTTTCATTATTAACTTCCCATAATCACTTCTTTGGCAGCAAAAAACTAATTTCTACAGGACGTTCATTTCCTGAATCCCTCTCTACTGCTCTCTAGAAAACCACTTGTCACAAATTGGGGGTTAATCGTTGTGCACATCATGTATATACACCATGTGTCCATTCTCCAATGATTATAATGACTAATGATGAGATTCAGTACAGTTTTCATTTTGCAAACAGAAAATCAACATTGAATTCAAACTTAGGAAACCCCACCCCCAATCCAAACTCCAACACTGATCCCATGAGTCTTTCAGATTGTTTTATACATGAAGCAGCACCTCTGAAGTTTATTGCTTGGAGAGTCATTAGAGGCACTTGTTTTATTTGCTCTGTCTCTGTCTTAACAGCTGATGTCTGCATCTGAAATCACAGCCAAGATGCTAAAATAGAAAGAGCAGAGTAAGATGCAATGTATCTGGAGCACCGGGGCTGCTACAAAGGCAAGATGGCATGAGCAGAGGAGGTGTGTTCCTTGGTCTCATTGCTTCCCCTCTCTACCTCCAAAAGCATTCAATGGCCATGTGGGTTGAAGAGTGAAGATATTTTCAAGATTTTGAGTGCCAAAAATCCACAGACCTTCAGCATAGTAACTGAGCATGGGAATACTGTATCAAATTGATATATAAAAAAACACAGAACCCTCTTTATGTGCGCAACCACAGTGGCAAGGATTTTAATAGCAAAAAAAATTGGAAAGGTGATGTAATCCCCACAAAAACTGATTGGCAAGCAAAGATGATAGAATATTCAGAACTTGCAAGGGTAACTGGGAGAATAAGAGGAAATACTAACCAGAAATTTAGTAAAGATTGGACAACATTCAAAGAATATCTTAAGTACTGTACTAACAAATCTCCTGACAGATTTGGATTGAATATTGAAGTTTAAGGAAATTATAAAGAATCTGCCTCCCCGTAATTAACTGAAAAGAATAATAAAAATGAAGTGCATTTAGACTAGTAAGGTACAAAAAGCACAATGAGGTGAAATGGAAGTTAAAGAGTATGTAATGTCAAATGAGGTGTTGTTAGTCAGTGTTTATGGTCTGTTTATGTTGTTTTTTGTTTTGTTTACATTCTATGTAAATTGCTTTGTAATAAAGAATATTTTTTTTAAAAAAAACAACAACAACTGAGCACCTGAAACCTCCCTGAGCATGCAATGGCACATGTGAGAAGGGGAAACAGTGAGACTTGCTCTTAATTCCAGAGCTCCCGG
The DNA here is from genome assembly GCF_951804945.1 of Podarcis cretensis. Classification (NCBI taxonomy): domain Eukaryota; kingdom Metazoa; phylum Chordata; class Lepidosauria; order Squamata; family Lacertidae; genus Podarcis; species Podarcis cretensis. The sequence continues at coordinate 31,098,449 of NC_137178.1, forward strand.
TTGAGAAATATGTTTGAGAATGCTATAAAGGTTTCCATCTAAGCAGTACTGGGGTGGGGGGAGACATTGTTTATCTTGTGCCCTCTTATCTCTGCAGACACTCATATAATTCTATTGCTATCACCAAGACTCCTTATCAAGAAAAAGATGAAGGCAACAGACGACAGAAACTGGTTAGTATGGTCTGTTTTCAGAAAAGCTTCTGGTTGGCTGCAGGCTACATTAAGCTGTTGAGTTTTTCTCCCCTTATGGCACCCTTCAGCCCATGTGGAGACAGTAGAGAGAAATGTGGTAACATCTCATTTTTACATTTAGATGCAAAAGTCATCCCCTCCACTGAACATGGCCCAAAGAACACACAGCTGCAGTGCGGGAAACACAGATCCGGAACAGGAAATGTAGAAAAACCTAACTTTAATCTCTATACTAGATCATAACTGTAATTCAGGGTCACAAGGCTGAAATATAGTCGACATAATCTGCTAAAACTTCAGGGGCAATGCAGAGCGTTCCACTAAGTGTTTTGCAAACTGCCTGCCTGTGTGTCCAAACCTGTGCATAGGAAGGGGAGATGAGGAAATATAGAAGGAAACCACACATGGGTGCTGTGCTTGAGGTTGAGGTAGAACTAGACTTAGAATTTAAGGGTCTATTCCATGTGGTTGCCATCCAATGTCTCCTGCTTTGATGACTCAACAGTATTTCACCCAGCTGATTTGATGAATCACAGCAAGCCACTGGGACTGAAACAAAGATTCAAATTTCACCAGCAATCTCACCACTCAAATTGCGAATGTGACGCTTTGAATTTCAAACTTAAATTTACATTCTGAATGTGAAATGCCTCCAAATAACGGAGTTCTGTGCATGCTAGTTATCAAATACAGTGGTACCTCGGGTTAAGAACTTCATTCATTCTGGAGGTCCGTTCTTAATCTGAAACTGTTCTTAAGCGGAGGTACCACTTTAGCTAATGGGGCCTCCCACTGCCACCGCGCCACCAGAGCACGATTTCTGTTCTCATCCTGAAGCAAAGTTCTTAACCCAAGATACTATGTCTGGGTTAGCAGAGTCTGTAACCTGAAGCGTATGTAACCTGAAGCATCTGTAACCCGGGGTACCACAGTACAGTGAAATACTGGATACTATTACATTCCATCAACCATGTTAATGCTTGTTAGGTAAACTAGCAGTGGCTTGTGATGGGGATGTAAGAGTAGGAGCAGTGGCATCCTCCTGGAAGTGATCAGAATTATCAGGATGAGGTCAAGCAATGATAGCAAGGTCAGAGTAGCTTTGGGATGGCAGTGGTGACCAACCTAGAACTCCTCAGACAGACCTCACCAACCTGCCACTGCTTCACACTGCCCCATCTCTTTCCTGACGAACACACCCAAATAAAACTTCAACCAGCAAAGATGATTGAAGGTTTACCTAACAAGTAAACTAAACTACAACTCTCATTTAGTGCTGAACCAAAGTAGCCAAACAAAGTGCATGAAAAGCTTTCCTTTTCTGAGAACTCCCCCCCTTCCACACACAGACTGTAACAGCTGCTTACTATTCTAAGCAGCAATCAATAGTATTACCCAGGGTTTGTTTTCAAGAAAAATAATCTCTGCCTTTACTGCAAACATGACTTTGAGCAGATCTCTCAGGATTAAACTGGCATTTTGAAAGGTGTGCATGCATTGGTTTGGCTCCTCCAAAACAACATAATCACAGGGGGAATGTTGCCAAAAGTTGATAACTAGCTATCCTCCAAAGAACACAGAGAGAACCATAGTACACACCTGTCTTCAGAGATACAGTAAAGAAGAGCTAGTTCAAAGTCACTCTTTCGCAGTGGTTGCTGTGTTTTTTTGATCATGTGACTAAGTATTTTTGCCCAAGGCCAAGTACATGATTGAACCCTGCTGGATCAGAGCAAAAGCCCAGCTAGTCTGGCATCCTGTTTTCACCCTGGCCGATGACATGCCTATGAAAATCTCCTAAGCACAAGAACACTCATCTCACACCTGGGCCCAGTAATTAGTTCATTTTTCATTTGTCACTAAGGCCTAGAACTTCATCTCTTGCAACCACTGTTTCCTCCAATTCTTCAGACTCTCTTCCTGAGAAACTTAATTCAGGTGCAGGGATCTGTCTTACCCGGAGAAAATAGATGCAAAGAATGAACATGAATGTATGAAGTTACTTTACCCTGAGTCAGAACATGGGAACATTAACTCTTACTGGCAACAACTCCCCAAACCTACAAGCAGGGCTCTTTTCCATCACCTGCTACTTGTGATTTTTAATTGGAAATGCTAAGGGTTCAATCCAAGACATACTACATGAAAAACATGTGCAGCTGTGCTAATGAGCTGTTGCTTTTCTGGGATTCTTCATGAGGTTGTTGTGAATATGAAATAGGAAGGGGGGGGAGGGACAGCAACAACCATGTATGCCACCTTGAGCTCCTTGAAGGAAAGATGGGCTATGAATGCAATAAATAAAGGTAAAGGTAGAAGTATGTTGTATCCCAGGCTTTGTCAGGTTGGTGCTCTTCAGATGTACCCAACCAGGTATTGGGGAACCTGTGGCCCTCCTGATGTTGTTGGACTTCAACTCTTATCAGCCTAAGCTAGCATGGCCATGGGCCAGAAACTATGAGAGTTGTAGGGCATCAGTATCAGGAAAGGCCACAGGTTCCCTGCCCTTGCTCTAGACCAGGGGTCCCCAACCTGTGGCCCATGGGCTGGAAGCATCCCACGGAGGCTGTTTAACCAGCCCATGAGCTGCCCCCGAACCAAGCTGCCCCCTCGGCGAGTCCCCACGCGCTGCGCTAAACCGACACAGCGTGGCGCATGGACTCTCTTCTGTGGCTCCGGAAATTGCTTCTGCACAGGCACGATTTTCAGCGTCTGGCATTCACAGAAGCGATTTCTGGCGCTGCAGACATACACAGAGGCGATTTCCGGTATCACACTGCAATATGTAGTTTGGCCCCATCATCCTATAGTTCAAAATCATGGCCTCTTATCCAGTCTTGCCCTTATGATACCTTTCGTAAACCTTCAACACACCCTACTTTACAGGGCTACCCTATTCAGGAAATAAGGCCCACTGACTTCAGTGGGAGTTCCTCATAGGAAAGCGAGTATATGATTGCAGCCTAAATCTTTTCCATTTCTGACTTGGTGGATGATTTCTTATATGAAAGAACTAAATTGTGTCACAAGAACATCAAGGGGCTCACATCATCTGGCAAGTTCTGTGCCCCATAATCATTTCCAAAGCTCAGGCAGCTTGGAATAAAATGGAAACATTAAAAGCGATCAAAGGAGATTATGTGGACTAGAGAGAGCTTTCGTGGCAAAATGGGAGCTCAGAAAATGAAGAATATCATAAATCTTGCAGACAACTCCCCCCCCCCCCACATCCCGTGTGTATGGTGGAAAGAACTCCCTTGTTCCATTTGCATCTGCACACCGGTTTCCATTTAGAATTGTACCTAGAAGTCAATTTCCCACACTGTGAAGGCTGGTGTTGCATATCAGGTAATTGAAAATAAACATGAAGTGAATGAAGCAGAACTTACATTTACCCCAATTTGTCCCTCCACGCTATCATTGCTTGGCTCCGTTGAAAGGGAATGATAGCTATGGAACATGTAAGCAGCAAATAACAGCTAAGGAATGTTTAGAAACAGTATATGAAACAAAGCAGAAAACACCCTGATGCAGCCACAGCCAGGGTGGCCACTTGTGTAGCACCAAAAAGGAAGAGAGGCATCACCCCGAAAGGGACAAAAAGGGCACATATATGTATAAGATCCTATATGATGAGTATGGGACGCGGGTGGCACTGTGGGTTAAACCACAGCCTAGGACTTGCCGATCAGAAGATTGGTGGTTCAATTCCCCGCTACGGGGTGAGCTCCCATTGCTCGGTCCCTGCTCCTGCCAACCTAGCAGTTTGGAAGCACGTCAAGTGCAAGTAGATAAATAGGTACCGCTCCAGTGGGAAGGTAAACGGCATTTCCGTGTGCTGCTCTGGTTCGCCAGAAGCGGCTTAGTCATGCTGGCCACATGACCCGGAAGCTGTAGTGACCCGGCCACTAAAGCGAGATGAGCACCACAACCCCAGAGTCGGCCACGACTGAACCTAATGGTCAGGGGTCCCTTTATCTTTACCTATATGGTGACTATAGCTGCAGATTTAAGGGGAAGGAATGGGCACCATTGAAATATAAATTATACAGTATTGTTTTATTGGTTGTTGTTAAGTTTTAATATTGTGGGCACCACTTTGGTATTCGTTTTTGTACATGAAAAGCAGTACATAAATATTTTAATGAAATAGTGGTAATTAATCAATTAATTTGTATTGCCATCATAAGGAAGGCTAATCAGTCTCCTCTCCAGATGTGAGCTTTGGATGAGTAGCATCAAGACTCCTGCTCTCTCTTTTAAGGATTATTTAAGCCAGACTTGGAGCAGACAGCTCTTCAAATTGAGGATGAAAAATAGGGCAGTGCATGCTGCCTCTGATCCGATTTGGTGGCCTTGTATCATGATGCAATTGTGGGCTGGGGGGAGACATGCATCTTTTTCTTCGCCCTCCTGGCTGCATGTTTAAGCAGGAAAGGGGGAATGAGGGGGCACACACAGGCACATCTTCTACCCTCTCTCCCTGCCACCAAATTGCCCTTGGGGTAGGTAGCTCTGTTTTGACTCAGGAATGGCTCAACCCAATCTGGCCAAATCCTGGGTCAATGCAAATTCACCAGATTCAGATTTGGCTGGATCTGCTGCACAGCCCTTGTAGAACCCATTGACCATCCTACTCACAGATGGAATATTATGCATACTTCAGGTTATTTATGGGGAAAGGCCCAATATATGCTTCAACCTTCAACAGCCATTAGCTGCCTGAACCCTTCCCATTATCTTCCCATAATTAAGCTTCCTTGTTGCAATGATACAAGCATTGATTGCAAGTGGTACTCAGATTGTATGGTTAGTTTTCATGCCAGCACTGCACTGGCACTGAAGTCACTGTGATGAAATGTAAAACACATCATCTGGGTGGCCCACACCACGGAGGGTGATTGGTTAGGGTGAATGGAACACTGCCCCACTAACTTCAGTCAGCTGATCTGCCTGCCTTCTTACATGCTACCAGTTCAATGGATGGCACTTACTGACAGCTGCTTCCTCTTTAGTCTCAGTGTTGCCTTTGTCAAACTCAGCAGGGAGCAGCAGACCAAGTGGGTTCTGCCTGTCATTGTCTCTGGCTCCACTTCCTATTGGCCATCCTTCCTTCTACCCTGTCAGTTTCTGCTGGGCCCTTGCCACTGGTATTTCTAAGCGCATGATGAATGTCACTGTCTGGTTCATGGGTGATCGAAGTCCCAGCAAGGGACGTCAGGACCAGGGACAAGATGGCAGGGTGGGAGCAGGAATGGGAGTCCAGAATCCGGGAGTCAGGAAGCCAAGAGTCTGAGGGTCAGAGAGCTGGGAGTCAGAAGCCAAGGGTCCGAGGGTCAGGAAGCAAGGAGTCACAAAGTCAAGGGTCCGAGGATCAAGAAGCAAGGAGTCAAGGAACCAAACACAGCAAGGCAGGGAACATGTTGCTGTGGCAAAGAGCTGAAGGGAAATGCTGACCTTATATCCCTTCCCAGCTCTTGCCACCAGGTGCTGTGAGTTACCAATTTGCCTCACCTGTGAGGCCCCGCCTTGCCTCTTCAGAACAAACTTAGGAAGGCCCCATTCCTGGTCACAGGGCCTGGCTCTGTGAGGAGCCTAAACACAGTAAAGTGCGGTATCCCCCACTAGCCCCATGAAGCAAAGGTAGTAAATTACGCCAAGAAGGAAATAGTATTTGGGTGTGGGGATGAACCTCAATAATGTGTATTGTAACTCTTTGCAGCAACGCCTTCCATCTCTACTTGATGAGTAGTGTATAGAATTATTTTTCCTTTAGTTGGGGAATATCTTTGCTGCGAGTTAATAAGGTAGAAAGCCAGTGCGGTATAGTTGTTAGAGATTTAGACTAGGGCCTCAGCCATCTATAAAACTCACTAGGTGACCTTGGGACAGTCACTGTCTGATCTACCTCATAGGGTTGGTGTGGGAATTAAACAAGAAGGGGGAGAACCATGTATGCCACCTTTCCTTGGAGGAAAAGTTAGGCTATCAATGCAGTTTCATGGAAATATTATTTGGTGCTACCATTACAACTAAAACAATCCTGTTTTCTTAGGAACCTAATAAACTGCACTTCTAAAGAAGTTCAGGTAGACAAGTGAGGAGGAGAAGAAGAAAGCAGTGTAAGTGCAGTGCAAAGGTTTAAAAAAATCCAATTACTGCAGGAATAAAGAGGCAGTAGAGAAGAAGCAATGTGATCCAGTCATTAAAGATCTAAAAGGCTGCATAGTAAAAAAGAAAGAAAGAAAGAAAAGTAAATTGGATTTGGATGCACTTTTTATTGATTTTGTTTTGCTGAAGTCATCCTGCAGAGCTTGGCTTCAGTTGGGGAAGAAAAGCAGAAAACAAAACATTTTTACTGGTTTTACTTGGGCAAGTACTTACCTGGAAGAGTGTTATGCTCTGAAAGCAGCCTGACCAACCATTTCTTGAACATGTGAGGGAATTATTTACATTTAGATGCTGTTGCAGCTGAAGTACACAAAGAAAAAGAAAGGTCAAGCCTAAGTGGTAATAAAGTGTGAAATACTAGCAAATTGCAGAACATATTGCAAGATATTAAAATCCATTGACAAACTTGGATCTCGCATACATCTGAGACATATGCATCCATTACCTGCCTTCTACCTATACTTACAAAAGAATTTTACATATGGAATTCAAGAGTTTGTCACTCCTTTTTACAGCACTACAATGATATGTTCCACATGTTTATTTATCGATACAATTCGTATCCTCCTCATCTTTCAAATATTGGTGAACACTGACCTGCATTATCCCATTTTAGCTTCATTAAGACAGTTAAGGCTGAGAGTGTGTGACTGACAGAATATCACCCAACAGGCTTCATGGCTGAGTTGAGATTTGAGCTCTGATTTCCCCAGCCAGGTCCATCACATGAGTCATTCCATCACACTGACTCTTGGTGTCCAAGTTTTAGTCTCAATCTGTGGTTTCTACTTTTCATTTGTATATCAGAACTATGATTTAACCACACACAGCCTCATTAGCCCCACTGAAATCAGGTACTATTACTACTGCTATTAAGAATGATGTATTTCAAGTATAGATCACCCTTTATTTAAAATCACAGAACAGTTTACAGGCATATGTCAATATTTGGGTCATTTCCCACTTGGACTTATGGGATATGGTTCTTGAATGGATAAATTTATATCCATTTTAAAACACAAGACTCCAAAAATACCTTTTCCCATGCAGGTCATAATGGCTGTGAACTATCTCCAGTATCAGAAGTTGTATGGCTCTGAATACCAGTTACTGAGAAACATGAGTGGAATGACTGCTCATATATATTCTCTTAAATTGTCAGCAAAATCGGAAGATGTGAGTGAGGAGACATCTGTTAGTAGAAACATTAAGAGATCCTGTTTCCCTCAACGGTAGCTCCAAAGAGTTCTTGAGATTAGTTATATTGGTATAAATCACAAAGTCCCACCACACATTGTGAAAAATTTCTGGATCTTCTAAGCCTCTGGAAAGTTTTATAGATTGTGGGTTATCTTTTCTGGAACTGCAAGGTCCACACAGACTATTTACAAATCTGACTTCAGCCCAAATTTGCCAGCTTCCAAATGAGAAGGTCTGATCGAGTGCCAATTTGAGAGGTGAAAATTTTCTTTGGAAAACAGTCCTTGTTGAAATTTGAAACACAAAAAGAACAAGTTAAAGAATGAATAAAGGGGGGGGGGAACAACCCCAATTGGTTATAATATGCAGATGGAACAGTGGGAACATTTGTGAGAAAAAGGTTAAAATACATATTGTACTATGATTTAAAAGAGAATTTTTACAAAATGATTTATCATTGATACCTAACTCCTGAGAAGATATTTAGAATGTACAAAAATGTTCCAAATGCTTTGTTGGAAGTGTCAAGAGCATGAAGGAACATTTTATCATGCCTGGTGGATGTGTAAAAAAGCTAAAAGATTGGATACAAATACATCCTCAGATACAAAGGATTTTGAAATTTAATGTTCAACTGAAAGCAGAACTGTTCCTGCTGAGACTTATGGATATACAGTTTAAAAGATTATGGTACTTTTTCAATATATGATTACAGCACAAAGATGAAAAGAATCATCATTACCTACCATGGATGGTTGTTAAAATTATTTGACTTAGCTGAGATGGTGGAGTTGATGTGTTTAATCAGAGAAAAATCATTGTCAACTTTTACTAAAGATTGGAGGCTGCTTAGAGACCTTTTGTGTGAAAAAGAAAATGAACATAATATTTGGGTTTGAGGACTGAAGATAATATTGGTTTATAGAAAGTGGATTTGTGGGTGTTATCCTGGAGTGAATGTGTTGAATAAATTTTTACATATGGCTGACAGATGAAGAATGGGAAGTTCTCCTCCTTCTTTTGTCTTCATCTGCTCCCCTCTTTCTGCTCTGTGTTATTATTTAGTTTTTTGGCCTTGATAAAAAAGATATCTGATAATAATAATAATAATAATAATAATAATAATAATAATAATAATATTTTTTAACCCGCCCATCTGGCTGGCTTCCAACAAGAATTAAAAATACATCAAAATATCACACATTAAAAACTTCCCTGAACAGGGCTGCCTTCATTTGTCTTCTAAATGTCAGGTAGTTGTTTATCTCTTTGACATCTGATGGGAGGGTGTTCCACAGAGCGGGCGCCACTACTGAGAAGGCCCTCTGCCTAGTTCCCTGTAACTTTGCTTCTCGCAGTGAGGGAACCACCAGAAGGCCCTTGGCATTGGACCTCAGTGTCCTGGCAGAACGATGGGGAATCTTTGCATTCCCCCCAAACTTTAGTAACATTGACTTTGAACATTTCCCAACTACAGTTCTGCTGTAATATGTCTTCCAGAGGAATTCATAACTATGCAAGGCAGGTTAATGCAACCATTTCTCCACCACTTTTCACCTTTTGCTATCACATTATGTATTTGTCATCTACAGCAATTTCCATTTTTAATGAGTACCACTTCTGGAAAGGGCAGATAGTGAACTGAATTTTAAAATATTGTGACTATGACAAGGAGTGAGCCTTCCAGGCTACCTGGATTAGCCTGGATTTCTTGGTGGTGGTAGTTTTCAATAACCCTCACAACAGATCACTGGATTAGCTATTTAATTTTCTTCTCTCCATATATAAGCAAAACATTTTAGGGGCACACACCATTTCCCAGCAAATTGTTCTGTTCTGCCAAGTCTCTGCAAGATTGAGTATGCATTTAGATGAATAATTTACAAGTCACCTCAATCAATATAAAAAAATTAAGTGCAGAGTACTCAAGTCCCCACAAGCAGAACTACCTCATCAAGGAAAATTATTAGCACACCTCTAGAGTCTACCATATATATATTGATTATTTAATTATGTAAATAAGGCACAGCACACAAGTGAAGTTTAAAAATTAATCAGAGCTGGAAGGAAATCCAAGCCAATCTAATTTGGCTCCTTGTCCCAGAACATCACACATCACACATCAACCAATGTGCATTTCATAGAATGATATGGTAGCTCACCGAGCTGCACATTTAAATGTGTCATGGTACAACAAAAATCATGTAGCTAGGGCTAGCTAGTTACTCAAAAGGATTTGTGTAGCACCTTGGACAACAGGCTAGTTACGTTACCCTCTGCCATTTAGGATATACAGTCGTACCTTGGTTTCGAACAGCTTAGTCTTGAAACGTTTTGGCTCCCGAATGCTGCAAACCCATAAGTGACTGTTTCGATTGGTGAACTATTTTTGGAAGCTGAACATCCGACGGGGTTTCCAATTGGCTGCAGGAGCTTCCTGCAGCCAATCAGAAGCTGAGCTTTGGTTTCCAAACATTTGGAAGTCGAATGGACTTCTGGAATGGATTCCGTTTGACCTCCAAGATACGACTGATTGTGCTTTCTTGTGATTCAAAATCAGAAACTACTGATACTCAAAACATCTGTATGAACAACTGTGGGTTGTTTGGCATATTTGCTTAAACATTCCATTTGAAATCGGCTCCATTTTCAAACCCATCAACACTTTCCTCCTTAGATGCCATTTGCCTTTGCTTAGATTGGGGTCCTACTAATAACTCATTTTCAGGTTTTTGTTTTTTGTTTTGTTAACTCTGGGCAGGGGGAACTGAGGATGAAAGCCATATTTGGTATAAAAACCCCAAATTTTGTATCATGCATCTGACACATATTAACTCAATACAATTTTACTTCAGTTTTGGAGCACACTTGTAAACATATTGGGACTTGTGTTTGGTAAATGTGCTGAAATCTCTGCCTTAAGGCAAGTTCTCTATGAATCCAGCACAGAGTTAGTTCAGTAATTTTTAATAATCACTTTTGGTCTTATAACTCATTTTGGATACTGACAGGCCCTTGGGTCGTTAGAGGAATCTCCATAACACAACAATCATGCAAAATAAACTATGGAATTTCTCTTGAAACATGCAAAATAATTCAATGCAAGTCCTGAAAATAACTATACAATATTACACTATACATTCTCTATCATATATATACCCAAAAACCTATTATCATCTCAGATGACAATAGATATATAAATATGCTATCAATGGGCACCAGCTTTGATTTGAACCAGTGCAATGCAGATCATTATAACATGTTTATAATGACAGATAAAATCTTCACAGAATTTCTATAAAACTTCTCAGAAGATAATAAAAACATTGGCACACGTGTAGGATTTTTCTGCTGTGTATCCAGTTTCTGGCATTGGAACTCTCTCCAGCATTGCAAAGTTGGAATCTGTAACCATTTCAAGCTTTCACTACTGTTGTTCATAAGGACTTTGAAAAGCTTCACATAATTCACTCTCCCAACTAGTCCCAAATGCAATTCACAAGTCAAGCATAATAAAAGATGCTTATAAGAGATAAAGAGATATTTACAAGGTTTGAGCATACTACACCAATATGGGCCCGACTGCATGGCTGCCAATTAGCTTGTGGGCCCAATTCAAAGTGCTGGTTTTGACCTATAAAGCCTTAAATGGCTCAGGACTGCAATACCTCAAGAACTGCCTCTCTCCATATGAGCAAACCCAGACCTTGTGATCACCACCCAAGGTCTTTCTTCATGTGCCTCCTTCACTGGAGGTCCCCGAGGGTGGCAACACAACAACGGGCCTTGTCTGTAGTGGCTTTCCATTTGTGGAATGCTCTCCTCAGGGAGGTTGGCCTGGGGCCTTCAATATATATTTTTAGGCACCAAGCAAAAACAGTCCCCTTCAACCAGATCTTGGGCTGATTAATATTCTAGGTAAAGGGGACCCCTGACCATTAGGTCCAGTCGTGACCAACTCTAGGGTTGCACCGCTCATCTCGCTTTATTGGCCAAGGGAGCCGGCATACAGCTTCCGGGTCATGTGGCCAGCATTACTAAGCCGCTTCTGGCGAACCAGAGCAGCACACGGAAACGGCGTTTACTTTCCTGCTGGAGCAGTACCTATTTATCTACTTGCACTTTGACGTGCTTTCGAACTGCTAGGTTGGCAGGAGCAGGGTCCGAGCAACGGGAGCTCACCGCCGACCTTCTGATTGGCAAGTCCTAGGCTCTGTGGTTTAACCCACAGCGCCACCCCCATCCCTTCGATTAATATTCCATTAATATTATAGAATAGAATAAATATAGAATATTAATATTCTACAGCTTTTTAAATGTGTCTGCAGAAAGGGGGAGTTATTGTTTTACTGTTTAAATTATTTACTTTTATCCTGTATTTTGTTCTGTGAACCACCCTGAGATCTTGTGATGAAGGGCTGTATATAAATCTAATAAATCGTAACAAGATACCACATTGTGTGTCCACATCCCTAACAGAATCCCATTTCCAAGCATGTTGGTACCTTTGTACCTAATATCGTTTTGCAGAGGATGAAACAGGAGCAAGCAAATTGAAAACAAATGTCTGCTTGAAAAGCAAATATATTTATTATGCACTTTCATATACATAAGGATTTTTGCTTAATATAATACAAGAAATAAAATAAAAATTTTACAATGTGAAATTCAATGTACATTATAGGCTATTTACAATCCAATCCAGAAAAAAGTCTTAACTGTGCACCATGTTATTTGAAGAGTTTCAATGGAGGATAACGAGCATGAACAGACATTTGCATAGCAGCATAGTTGACAAGAGAAAATGATGCTTTAAGTAAAAACAAAGCCATTTCCCAATACTGATCATGACAAGGGTATCACTATAGTGTAAGATGCTAAGGTTTCGACAGGTAAATTTGCCATTCAATTCCCTTTTCAGGTGACTTCCCTGGCACACATATGGTTCAGATATTAATGCTCATCAGTCTTTTCCCCAGTCTCCAATTATGAATTGTGACACTTTCTTTAGTTTCCTCTAGGGATGATTTTGGATAATTTAGGGAAAAGAAAGGTGAAAGCAGAACCAGAGATACAGAGATTTGTGAAACGAGAAAAAAAGTAAGAAGTCTTGAATTCTGCTGCATTATAGCTGATCAGCCCTGCCAAGTCATGGCTGAGCAGAACTGAGCCACACACATCAATTCACAATTGCAAAGAAGACAGACCTGCCAATAATTCAGGGTGATTAATTTTACCTTTTTTTGAGAGAGAGGCCACAAAAGCCAATATATTTTTAAAAAATCATACATTAAAGCAATGCGGAACAATTTCACACTCTTGTCAAATGGATATTTTTAAACAGAGAAACACATGCTGCATTCCTAAGCGTTTCTGAAAATGTGCAGGAACTTTTATTTTAATTATCTGAAAGGTAGCACTTTTCAGCTGACCTTCCTATAGCTGGTGTCTGCGTTTGGGCATGTTACCACCACCAGCTCTTTTAGAGACATTAAGATTATAGTCTGCTGAAAATCATGAAGACTTCTGCAATGTGTAGCCTTCTCGTGAAAATGGCCAGAAATATCACCATCTAGTCACATACTGTAATTTAAAAACACACAAATAAACAAATAAATATAATCTCAGCGACAGCCGAGATCCAGAGAGAAAGGCAGCCTTTAGGGATGTCTTTCTACAGATCAATACATCTAACATGAAAGAAGAGCTATATTCTTGTGCAGTGTTGAAAATATCCAGTACTTAAGTTCAGAGCAAGTTGGGAGTAATGATTTGACACTCTTACCCAGCAACATTTTTACCTCCATACTTAGGTCAAGAATAGGGAACCTTTGGCTCTCCAGATATTAAGACTGCAGCTGCCATCATTCCTGATCAAGATAGGCCTGATGGAGTGGGGGAGATAAAAAATCTGGCCTGCCAGATGCTGACGATTCCCCACTCGTTTTACATGTAGAAGGGTCCATATCGAATCCCTTGCACTTTTAGATAATGCAGGGATAGAGAAACTGGGCTTCCCTATGTTCTTGGACTACCACACCATTGGCCATGCTGACTGGGAATAATGGGAACGGGATGTCTGAAGGACCAGAGGCTCCTCACCCCTGAGTTAAAGGATCTCTGTTACAGGGCTGGGAACATACAGTGCTGGACTTAAGGAACCTAAGACCTGACTCCACCTGGAGCTATTTCATATGCTCATAAGCAAAACCAGATAAGTCACTTTGGGTTGCCCTGGGCAAGAGAAAGCAGCTAACGAATTTAAATAGTTACCATCATTTAAGTGGGTAGTATGAAAACTGGCCTCGATGCTGAAGAACTGTTCCTTCATAAACCACCTTCAAAACAAGTAGCAGAGAAAGGACCCAATAAATTGCACTGTCGTACTCCACCCCAGGCTGAAGGTAAGTACTGAAGTTAGCCAATATCGCCACAAGAGTTGCTTTCCTTATGAGAAACATCTGAACAACACAGAAAACCAACTGTACATTACAGCAATGCAAATGTGATTTTACGTGTACAGAAGAGTAGCTTGTATTTTGAGCCAGTTTACATATTCAAAATCTGCCCCACGTTACATGTTTGCTGTGGCTTCTGCTGCTTTACGCTCCCACGAGCAGATACAGAATGCAATGCATAAACCAGATTCTCCACAGCCTCAGACACTGATGTCTGAGACTGCAGTTGTGATTTCTGAGCTACCACAGGTGGTGTCGCCTGCTGCTGTGGCTGTTATCTGGGGATGGGACAATTCACATTACCTATTCTCCATGCAAAGAGTACTCTCTGAGGACAGATGAGGTCTTTTATGTGGATTTTGATCATGGTGGACCCTGCAGCAAAACAACAAAAAGTCTAATGGCACCTAAAGTCCTACACCAAAAGTACGCCGCAACACTTCTAGAAGTGGGTTCAAATAATTAATGGGAACTCTAGCTTGGGTCAATGGAGGAGGGGTTCCCTTAGTCTTTGAGGTGACATTGAACATTCATTGTCTGTTTGACTGTGTGCAGAGTTTCTTTTGCACATGAATGTAAAATAAATACAGAAAGCATTGCTGTTTGTCACAAAGTCCACTGTGGCACATTTACACTGATAAAGCCTTCTGGAACAGAGAACTCAAATTTCTAGCTCTTAACAACTTTTCAGCTGTGTGAGTGGAAATACAACGTATCTTGTTCTGCTACTGAGGAAAAAAAAGAAAGTGCTTATTCTGTGTAGTAAGTACAAAGTACACAAAATATTTTTTTTCTGAAGCACAGAAGGTTACATTTAAGAAGGCAGCCTTATTTTCTTTTCTTTAGGCACATTACAGTAATCAAGGTAACTGTACTGCAGTGATCACATTCGTAATTTTCAATGTGGTTCGACAAGCAAGACATGCTTTGATTCCAGCCCGGGTGACAAAACATTCCAGGCAGAAACTCTTCATTTTATTCATGGTGTCATGGAGCTGCCTTGAAAACAAAAAGAAAACAAAACATAAAATTGTTACATTCGAAGTAGATCATCTCAAAACTATGTATAAGCTGTATGTGGCAATCTATCTGATGCAGTCGTGATCACTGAAAATCTTGTACCTTAAATTTGCTTATGCATTTTCTTTTGCAGGGACCAAGTTTGAAATGATAACACACACAGGGTCAGATAGCATGTTATTATGCTGCTTCCATAAACAGCACCATGCCAAGCAGTACAGCTTCAATAACAATGGTAGCTTGGCCATTCAATATGAGATAAAATTCATTTTCTTAAAAATATATGTGAAGCATACGCATCAAATAACTCATGTTATTATTATTATTATTAATAATAATGATGATAATAATAATAATAATAATAATAATAATTTAAATGCACACATAGCATCCAGAAATTGGTCAGAGGTGGCTGACAGATTGGTGTGCCAGACAGTTATCAGCCAGTGCTTTTGAACAAAAACTGAGCTACAGGACCCCACACTCTTATTGGTGGGAGTTGTGCAGAGGCATTGGAGAGAAGACTATTGTTATCAATGTGGATGCAATATGATGAGACTTACATGGGACGCCTCTGGCCTGTTAACACCATGAGCATGTAAGGTACTGATCTGGCTGCCCCCTGCCTCCAATCCTCTTGCACAATGGTCATTGGTAAGGACATGAAGTCTTCTCCCCCTTAGCTTTTGATGCCTATTTGCATTGCCACCCTGCTGAAAGTGCCTCACCTCTTACAATGGTGTTTCCTTCTTATAGTTGAAGCTTGGGTCATTCCCCTCAATTTGAAGTTTTAAGGCTTGCTTAAGGCTCAGCTCTGTCTCTGCAGAAGGATAGCCTTCCAAAACCTCCTGATGCCCTCGATCTTGTACTGTTCGTGGGACAGAAACTCTGCCAAGAAAAACCTGATTGCTCTGAAGGTGGTAGTTTGGATTAGTCATTATTCCATTTCTCTTTTTCTGCTCCCCACTTTGTTGGTGGATCAGGAACTGCTGTTGAGACCGGCAAACTTCCTGATGGGCTGGAGGGACTAAAATTTTACACTGAGTGTCACTAGGCATTGATTTAAGGGGCACGCCGGCCCCACATTTGGCAACAGGTATCCTTTTATCAAACTGAGTCATTTCATATTCAAGGACTTTTGGTTGAGAGGAGGTGCTCTGTTTCACCTTTTTCCCAGCAGACCCGGATTTGTTGGAATTCTCGGTTTTCCCCGTTTTGCTGGCTTTTGTGGATTTCAAGCTGGGCTTCACCTGGCTCCATTCAAATTCGCTGTTTGGCGAACTATGATTCTGACTTAAGGAATGAGTTGTGGAGGAAGGAGAAACAATAGACTGCCTACTTCTACTGCGGGGTAACGAATGCTGCTGTATTTGTTCCGTAAAGGACATACTGTGGAAGCTGTCGATCGGTACTGTCTGGGCAGTTGCTGTAGATGAAGTTGTGCGTAGAGAAGAGTTTTTTGAGCTTTTTAATGAATTATTGGATAAGGAGGACTTTTGCCGATCAACTGTCGAATCAGGAGATTCAGAAGGAGAACTAAAGGCATGAGCTGGCCCATTAGACAAGCCACGCAAAGCAGGCTGCGTATCTCCCCCGCCAGTGCTTCCCGAACTATTGGATTTTATGGTTAAGGATTGCATCTTTGAAGATGCCGATTGCAAAGGTTTTTGTTCCATTGTATGGACCGGAGAAGGAGTGCAGCCATTTAGAGTAGAAGCACCATATTTTTCCAGTAATTTAATTATCTGCGTGTGTCCATTTTTTGCAGCTACGCGCATAGCTGTGCGCCCAAACTGATCCGCATGATTTGGATCAGCACCGTGCTCCAGTAATATCTGCACAACATCAATGTGCCCTTCTTGGGCTGCAATGCAGAGCGCAGTAGCACCCTGATTGCACGTATGGTCCACTAGGGCCCCACGCTCTATCAAAAGCTGAACTACTTTGACATGGCCCTGCCATGCGGCAGACTGCAAAGCTGAGCGTTTCTCATTGTCTGCGGCATTCACATCAGCATGGTACGTTATCAGCATCTGTACCATCTCCACATGGCCCTGCCAGCAGGAAACATGGAGTGCTGTCCTTCCTTCAGCATCACTGGCTTCGACATTTGCACCGTTTTCTAAAAAATACTCAGCCATCGTTAGCTGGTTTTCTAGAGCCAAGATATAAAGTGTTGGCCGGCCATCAGCATCTTTGTAATTCACATCAGCTCCGTGACTGAAGAGTAGCTCGACAATGTCTCTATGGCCTTCTAAAGCAGCAACACGGAGAGCATTTCTCCCATCATAGCCCCTGTGATCAATGTTAGATTTGTTTTCCAGCAAGGTCTGCACACAATCATAGTGACCTTCCTGGGCAGCTAATATGAAGGCTATGCGCCCGTCATTATCAATTTCATTTGTTCGAGCACCTTGTTCTATAAGTGCTTCACATATCAACCTGTGTCCTTCAAAAGCTGCCATGTGCAAAGGTGTCCACCCTGCATCGTCCCTATGATTCTCATCCAGCCCTCTATCCAGCAGAGTCCGTACTACTTCAACATTGCCTTGTGCAGAGGCTATACTAAGAACCGTCCGTCCTTCACTATCAATGCTATCCACAGCTGCCCCCCAAAACAAAAGAGTATTTACAACTGATGCATGGCCCATGGAAGCTGCAGCAAGAAGAGGAGTGCGGCCATTGTTGTCCGTATGGTCTACATCTGCTCCGCCTTCCAGAAGCAAATCAACAACATCTACATGTCCTTCGTAGGCTGCCACTAGCAGTGGGGTCATGCCATCTTTGTCACAATGGTCCACCTCAGCGCCCCGGTCAATTAAAAGGCTCACAACTGAAGCATGTCCTTTACTGGCAGGTACACAAAGAGCAGCAACGGAGAGGGCAGTCCTTCCATCCACATCCTCATGGTTTACTTCTGCTCCGTGGTCCAACAGATGCTCCACAATCTCTTTATGCCCCATGTATGCTGCTGCAATTAAAGCAGTTCTACCTTCATTATCCGCTTTGTTGACCTCAGCCCCATGTTGCAACAGATTCAGCACAATATCTTCATGGCCTCCCCAAGCTGCTGCTCTCAAGGCTGTCCGACTGTCAGCGTCTGCACAGTCTACTTTTACTCCAGCATAGAGGAGTGCAGAAACCACCTCGGTATGCCCACCCCAAGCTGCCGATCGCAGGGCTGTCCACCCATCATGGTCTGTGTGATTTATGTTAGCACCGCACCCAATCAAACAGTTGACAACTTTGGTGTGGCCCTGCCGAGCAGCTAGAGTAAGTGCGGTCTGCCCATGCGTGTCTTCAATCTCTAAATCTGCTCCTCTGGAAACTAGCAGATTGACTACATCAAGATTGCCACTATATGCAGCGTTAGCCAAGAGTGTTCTACCATTCGAGTCACACTGGTTTACCGAAGCACCATTATCCAATAGGGTTCGAATAGAATCTTCTCTTTCCAAAGCCTGCCGTACAATGCAAGATGTCCGATCGTCCTCACTGTTGACATGAGCACCGGCTTTTACCAGCAACTGTAAAACTTCTTGTTCTTTGGGGATCAACGTTGACAAAGAGTCTTTGACAGGCGTACCATTCCAGATCATCCACAAAGCCAGTTCAGAGGTTTCCAGTTGCAAGTTGGAATCAATTAGGTGCAAAGCAAATTCTTGAGCCTCCAGAGGCGATAAATCCTTGGCTCGACAGGTGTAACTCATTGCAAGCATTCTGTGCCCTTCTGCTGCGTTGCACAAATATTTTTGTGTACAGTGCTTTACATCCAACAGCCATTCTGCAAAGCTGTAGTGAAAAAGGATCTTTGTGTTTCCAAGACCATCGACAAGAACTTTCGAAAGAACATCTAGCTTGCGCTGGAAGTCCTCCATAGATAATGCCATGTTTTTGGTCCATACTGCATGAAACAATTCAACTGTAGTTAGTGGCCTGCAAGCAGCAAGGATTACATTCAGAATAGGTTGGACCTTTGCAAACTGTTTTCTCACAAAAAGTCTTTGACAAAGCCAAAGATAGAGGCCGTTGAGTGTCCCAGGGATATCGCGGATTTCTCGTAACATGATAAAGTTTTCCACTACTCCATCTAGGACACGCTCGAGATACAGAAAGCATCCACTGCTTTTAATGTGAAGCTGATTCAACATTTCTGCAGTTTCTTTTGTGAGATGTTGTCTCAGTGCTTCTTCTTGATCTAAGCGATGAAGAATATACTGTTGGACATCTTTCACGATGTAAGCCTTTCGGAGATCATCAAGGCTTATCTTTCGAAAGCCTATAAGAAAAAAGGAAAGAGGGGAGGAAAGTAAGTTTTTCTGAAATTTAGTTGCAAACAAGCTTATAATCACTCATTGTATTTTTGCTGTTCTTAAGACGGTAGAAACATTATTCTCCTAAAAAAGTGAAAGGGAGATGCCACTGAAAAGGTCTACCTAGTCACGAGAATGTAGTACATATGCTCCATCTACATGTTGCTGAACCACCGCTCCCATCAGCCTCTATAAGCATGGACAATGACCCGGAAAGATGCAAATTGTAGTTCACCAATATCTGGAGGGCCAAAGATTTCACATATCTGATGTAGCAGAAGGACAGAATATGGTGTTTGATTTGAAGATATGAGCTCAGTGTTGCTGTTTGCCCTTGGAAATAGTGTCTGGTTTTGGCATTCCTCCCAGAACTTTTTTTTTTCAGACTTAGAAAACATTACACAGTCTGCACGTACTTTTCTGGAACCAGTTCCAGAATGAAAGTAACAGCAAAATTTCAAGTGGATGAATTTAAGACTGCTTTTATATAGCTACTGCAATCTTAGCTCTCTTTTTGCAATCAACTAACTTCAGCTGTTCTGGTTAGTAATTTGCATACTGTTCCTGAGAGTCACCTAATCGCTAACGATCTGTGGGTTTCAACTTACGATGGTCAATAAGGCCAAATTATTTTGTGGGTGAAAGCTGTTAAATGATCAACAGTCCACCCCAGTTTAAACCATGTATCCAGGGGGCTATAATAGTTAGGTTGCAATTGTTTTGAGTCATGTTTATTGTGTTTACAGAACTCTGGGATCAAAGTGCTCCACTTTCCAATAAACCTTCTTTTGGGGTATAATGGGATGAAGGAATCCAGCTGGAATGCTCAAGTCCTATGGGCAAGAGTGCTGCAGTAATACTAAGGGACACGAGAGATTTTTACAGCTGTTGTGCTGACTGCTGGAATTTACAGTGTCCAAACACAGCAGAGGTCCAAGGCTGGGTGGATTCACAAACATGCAGCAAACAAGTTATGAAGGGACAATTTGATTCTGGATAGAAACAGGCAATCACTCCAAAATTTTGAGAGAGATTATAAGCCACACGTGTCCACTTTCAGCTGCTCTTTGATAAGCACTTGCTACCTGATAACTACAGCTACATGATCTTCAGAGCAGCCCTGTAAGTAGAAATATCTGAGGCAGGTTTTCAGTGTGTGCATTTGGTCAAAGGCTGGGGAACGTCTGGAGCACAGGCCAATATGGGCCTGGCAGCCTCCCCAGTTTGGGTAAGCCATGACCATCTACCCTACATGTGACTTCATACAAGTAAGAGAGGGGCTTGCCCAAAGCCTAAATCTGTAGCCTAATCTTCCCTTGACTGTGCAACACAAACAGACTCCAGCTTTTATTCTGTTAACTGTGATCATGCCAGAAGTGAAATGCAATTAAGCATTTGATTTTGAAAATGAAGATGCACAACACAGGCTACTTATGCAATTTTAATGGAACTAAAGTAGCACTTCGGCATAGCAGAACTATGCTATCACGACAACATTCCAGGAGAAGTCACCAAATCCAGGAGTTGAAAGGGGGTCCTCTGAAGATTTATCATTTCTCCCAAGCCCTTTAGTGTTCAATACTCCAAGGACAAGATCATAAATCTAATACCTTACATAAATCATCTAAAGACAAGATAATTTGCTAACCTACTTTATGTTGTTGGCTACTGGAAATCCTTAACAATGTGTGGACAAGCAAAGTGACAGAATGGGCACGTACGATTCATAAGACATTTTTCATGGCATGGAATAGCAAACAGCCGCTCCATCACTAAATACTTCTGGGGAAGCATGAGAACTCTCTAACTGATAAATATTCACCAACTGTTTGCCAAGGCCTAATCTGTATACAGCAGGGATGGAGATGCACATCTCAGACTCTTGGGATACTCCTGAGGCCACATCCCCTCCCTCTTCTAGGCTGCACACCCCTAACCAACCCTCTCCACACTCTCCTCCAGAGTTTCGGCCTGTCTGGGAAATGTCATTGAACTGTGAAAACACTTCTTGCTTGGCAGGAATGTAGTTTATTGTACAAAGTTAAGAGTCACAACTTTTGTTTCTTTTTCTTTTCAGTAATACAGTCGTACCTTGGAAGTTGAACAGAATCTGTTCCAGAAGTCTGTTCAACTTCCAAAACATTTGAAAACCAAAGTGTGGCTTCCTGTAGCTGATCAGAAGCTGCAGAAGCCCTGTCGAATGTTCAGCTTCCAAAAATAGTTTGCAGACCAGATCAATCACTTTTGGGTTTGCAACGTTCGGGAGCCAAAACGTTCGGGAACTAAGCTGTTTGACTTTCAAGGTACAACTGTACATGCATGTCACTTTGTTTATGACAGCTAACGGACAGCAAAACCAGAAGACAATAAGGTAACAAGCAGGAGTTGCTGGATGTGTGTGTATGTATATATTCCAATCCCTGATTTGAACTTCACCACCCACGCTAAACCAGCTAGCCACCAGTTTGCCACTGTGATTCAGCACTGGCATTATCCCTATATGATTTGGCAATCAGATCTAGTATACCTGGAAGACGGAAAATGTGTCCACCTGGAAGCATCCTGAAAATGTATCTTAACATATTGAAATAAAATTGCTTGGTATACACATGCAAAGGCTCACAGTCTCTCTACTACGCCCAGCCACACCTAGCTGTTCTCATGTCACTCAACCCAGTTGATAGCCAGGCAGATTTGAACTCTGAATCAATCTTACATTTTGTTGAATGTATCTAGACGCTAAACAAGTCTAAACAAAATTATGTAAGATTCCTTGCCAACTGCTTCTGACTAACTCATAAAACGCACACAAAACACACACACACTTATATTAGGCTTGCATGGACAATAAAGATAAAATATTATGGGAAAATTCATTATGTTGCAAAGCCTGTCTCACGAATTCTTGAACTCAGCAAGTCAGGAACAGCAGAGACAACTTACAATCTCACGACCCAACTTCTGCATTGTTTAGATTTTTCCTACAGCACATCATCTTTTCCCCAACAGGAGCTCAAAAATCCATTTCCTTGATTTATTAAATTTGCTTCCAGCTCTGTAAACAAATCCATACCAAATTTAGCTTCTGGCATCTCACAGGGGTCTTGGGTCATTTTAAGAAGTATATGGGCAGTATGCATTCTATGAAGAACAAAATACCTGCTTTGGTCTTTAATCTAACAAAAATGCTTTACCAGTGAAAACAAAACAGGAGCCTTGTGGCACCTTGAAGGCACACAAATTTATAGCAGCATAAGCTTTTGAGGACATGATAAATCTGTGTGTCTTCAATGCGCCACAAAGCTGTTTTCCTTTTTACAACAAACTAACAAGGCTACTTTGGGGAACTACAATGCTGAATTTTATTATCTTGGATCTGTTTGCCTCTTAATCCTATGCATTATGGAAAATTCCAAAACAACCCTTGTTCGTATTTCTCCTCCAGTCAATGCATCTTAAATATGTAATCTAAATGATGAGGCAATATTCCAGTGCCTTAAGTATGAATAATTTACATTGCCAAGCTAAGCTGATCTAAGTAGAATTAGACATTTATAATAACATTTTATGCATACCTACTCATAAGGAACTAATCTCTCGGCAGTGAAATATTAATCAGAAAACCAAAGCCCCTCCTTACACAAGGCCATTTGAGTGAGGACTGAAGTTAAAACAGCCTGCGCACAGAAGACATTCACAGAAGCAGAACACAAGAGAATTTGCCAGAACAGAGTTAACTGAGTTTTTGAATTGTGTACAGAGGCTGACATTTATACCCGGCACAAAACAATTAGACTGCAATTCCTTTGAAATATAGTGAACTTCCCAGCCTGCTATAACTTCTAAAAACCCATTCAAATGCAATTTTTTGAATATAGTGGTACCTCTGGATATGAACGGGATCCATTCTGGAGCCCCCTTCGCATCCAGAAGCAAACATAACTAGCAACGGCACGTCTGTGCGCACATGCGCGCATCACTTTTCGCCGCGTCTGCGCATGCCCAAGTGGCGAAACCCGGAAGTAACGCGCTCCGTTACTTCCGGGTTGCCGTGGAGCGCAACAAATGCGCTCAACCCGAAGCGCATTCAACTCACGGTATGACTGTATAGAAAATGGCCGTTTGGAATGCATTTATTTGTAAAGTTTCATTGGAGGCAACATTTCATTGGATGAGGCATCCATGCAGCTTGTTCACCAAAGGAGAAGGCTGACGTTCTATCTGTTTTGAGGGTGCTAAAGGGACTTATCATAGCCCAGTGTTATATTTTATATATACTGGTTGGAGAATTTGTCATTTAAGGTATTATGAGTGAGCTTCACAACTCAAAGCAGCCAGGCTGCCACTTTCAAAAGCAAGCATCCCGTTTTAAAGCCCCTGTTACTAAAATCTTCATGTGTTCGTCATGTGAAACAGAGTTTATCCAACTGGAGCTTGCATTTCAGCAAAACATTGTAAATCCAAGTATCTCTATCTATATATTTACAATACATGCCTACTCTGAAAAAAAGTTCCAGGGGCAGAGCAGATGCAAAGAGCATAAACCTCTTCCTCTGCACATCAATACTTCCATTCTAGAGGTAGAATGCACAAGCCTATGGAAGTAAGTTTCGGGAACTCTTTTCCTTCCACCAACCTAAGTACACAGACTAGGTGGAGCAGACTAAAAGCCCATCAAACCAGCAACCTGTTCTCACAGTGGTCAGCCAGATTCCTGCAAGCAGGACATGAGTGCAACAGCACTCCCCCCAATTGTGATTCCCATAAGCTGGCATTTAAAAGCATATCAACTGACAAGGCAGGTAATACATAGCTGTTATGGCTAGTAGCCATTGATAGCCTGATCCACTGAGGGTTCTCTATATGTACATTTAGTGTTATTCTGATCAAAACAGTTGCAAACAGAATGAAGGCTCCTCCAGCACACAAACGCTCAGTGCAAGTTAAGGCCACACAGTTGAAGATATCAGTGACCCACAACTAATACACCTCTAAAATAGATACTATGGAAGGAGAACAGAGTGCGGTGCCATCGTTCAATGGCGGAGCACGAGTGCTTTGTGTAAAATGTCCCAGGATCCATATCTGGAACTTCCAGGTAATGTGAAAAGTTTCAGCCTACAAGCTTGGAGAGCCACTGTCAATCACTTTGAACAGTCTGGGTTGATGCAAGGCCCTTTTGCTTTGTGCTTTTCAAACAAAGGGAGCCAATATGATATAATGCAGGATGTTGTTTCTATGATCCTTATTAATGGTAGTACTTGATTCACCTATTAATAGTTAATCTTTCCAATGAAACAAAAAGGGATGTGTGGAAGGATTTGCACCATCTTAAAACATTCCACTGGTGAGAAACTAGATTTGCCCTTCAGCCCTGGAGATGTGCCAGTTAGATTAGATACACATTAGTGAGGAAATTGCTGTCGTTTTAATGTTACAGCCAGAATAATATTAAACACTTCAGGCAATGGTGCTGTTTTCAAAGTTTGTCATTGTCATAATTGAATTGCAAAATTTTAGCCTTCTCCTACAGTAAGCTTTAACTTGGAAAATCTCCTCTTGGCTTCTGTAACCATTCTGTTTAATGCATCACAAAACCTCTAAGAACTATCTGTCTACATTTGCAATTTTCATTTGTGTTCTTTTCTGGGTAGATTAGATATATTGCTCTTCAAGCAATGTTGCTACCATGCTTTCTTATGTCTTTGTTTTCATCTTCCAGTTTATCTACTTATCTCCTGCCATTGTCTGAACCAAACAATGAAGCTGGCTGGAACAAATTTCTATGTTATGACTTTTGTGTAGACAAATCACATTTAACTGGTGATCAGCTACCCACGTCTACTATTGCTCTCTGTAATTAGGCTGTAAAGAGTAGCATATATGTAGTGCTTGAACATATGTGTGTTATTATGTATACTCCAATGACAAACCTTTCCCCTTCCTACAGAAAAAGCATTGGGGTTGTATCCAATTGTGTGTGGCCTTCCCTTTGAAGACAGCAAAGGCTGGACATTTTACAAGAACTCTGGGGAGGGAGGGGAATCACATGGGGGAGCATGGTTCTATTATCTGTAAAGGTCATCCACCAGGGCAACCAAAGCTGACTCAGTCCCATGGCCAGGTCTGAACCCAGATAATAACAGATCTAAATAATTATTTTCAAATAATTAAAAAACTTTGACATTAAACACAACAGCATATTTAATGTATCATCTAGTCCGGCTCTACAGGAGAAAAATATGCAGCACCACACCGTTTCCCCACAAAGATGTCAGAAAGTCAACCACAGCAGCAATCCTATGCATCTGAGATTTATCTCATATAATTCGACTGCAGTGAGCCAAGGCATAGTCCTAGTTCCTGCAATAATTCCACATTTGTGCTTTGCACTTATCCTTTTTGAAATCCATCTGTTTCGAATGCAACTGATCAAAACCTGAACACGGTCGTCTTAAAAATGACCATGCAAATGCATGGTGCTGGCATCAATATTTCCTATCGCTAAGGGACTCTTTCGACATAATTTCATGAGATCATCCTGTTTGTTGCATGTAGCTGGCCTGATCCTTCTGCACTGATACGGCAATGTAACTTTGATGGATAACGTATTCCTCCCTGCCTCCCTCCCAAAATAGTAATGAAAATTTTGAGCGAAAGAGTTTCGAAGAGCCTGTGGGACCCTATTAATAACTTCTTTCAAATGTGAATGTTTGCCTTTTAGCAACATTCTTTGTCCTTCCTGCTTTGTTTACATGAGATCTTATCTTGGGATAACAGCCTCTGACCTTGCTTCAAGTCAGCCTAACTTGATTAGGAGATGCAGACACCATCCTGAAGCCAAGAATTCAAAGCAAAAAGATCAACTTGGAAATAATCAAAGACTTTTGATTGGCCTTGCTGTTCATCTCAAGATAAGTGAGTATGTAAACAACAGCAGAGTTTATCTCTGGTGGAGGGAGCCCGCATTTCCATAGGGATCTGTGAATGACCCAAGAGAGTCTGCAAACAGCACACAGTAATGTTTTGTTTGCATAACAGCCTTAAATTCTGTACTGTGTGCCATGCTTGCCCTGGAGACTTGCTCACAAATCTTACCTCCATCCTAAGTGCAATTGTGTAGCAAAGGGCAGCTGTATGGGAAAGATGGATCGCCTTCCTGGCTCAATACAGTTTTTACACCAATGTTGGCAGATCATCATTTGTCACTTACAAAGAAAAAAGTAACTTACTAAGGATTAAGAGCCACAGGCATAGTATAAAATCAAGAAAACCCATGATAATGACCCATAAACATACTGAGCAAAAACAATGGACAGAAAATAATATTTCTCATATAATATGTCAAATGCCTAGGAAACTTTTAGTGTTTTAGCCTGGCACCAAATTGTGAACATTTCACAAATAGGGAGCCACAAAAGAAAAAGACTCTCACCCCGCTCTCTTGCCCTCAGGTGGGACACCATAGGACAGCTTCATATGAAGACCGAAGAGTTCATATCTGAAGTTGTCCCAATATACTAGAAACTTCTACCACACCACCATTCTGAAAACAGTCAACCCTGAAGTAAGTGCCCCATTAAAACAACCAGGATTTCTGGTATATAGGCAAAGGAATGAAAAATGTCTTATAAGTCATGTAAAATGGAACCCTTTGATACATGTACACATAAGAAAATGCTCACTTCAAATGAGAAAATTCCTCTCTTCTACACAGCTTTGACAAACAACCTACCCACTCGAACTCAGGATGCAAGGGAGAAATGTGCTAAGAGGAAGGCATGCTTGGCATATCCACACCGTGATCAACTCCTGCCCGGAAACCAATGTCTCCCCACTGTGGAAGGACGTGTGGATCCAAAATTGGCCTCCACAGTCACCTATGGACTCATTGTTAAAACGGTGTTTATGGAAAACAATCTTACTCGGCTACGAGTGATCGAAGAAGAAGAAGAAGAAGAAGAAGAAGAAGACGACGACGACCTATATGATGGTTTTGTAGGTTGGCTAATTTGGTCCCATGAAGCTCCTGTAGATCAGCTGAATGAATTACACAGGGGACCATATGACTGCATCATACTGAACAAGCCGCTGAAAAATACCTGTATTGCTGTCTCTTCTCCCCATTCTGGAATTTAATTAGCACTTACCAACATGGTGGAACTGTACCAATGCTTTAATAAAAAGTTTTGTCTAGCTTCCCAATACAGTGCTAGCTAGTTTCAACTGTTAAATCTTTTTACTTATCAGGAAAGTTGTTAAACATCATTTGTTGCCACTGCTAAGAAAGATTTATTTTAAGTTGCTAACATGCAGCATATTTTATGATGTCCCTATTAGTAGGGATAAAATGTGAAAATAACAATAGTTTTTAAAAATGCATCTGGACAGCTTAGAAATAGTCTAGATGCAACTTTGATTATTTTTCCAAAATAAAAGGCAAACTAATAACAGAAATATTGTAAAAATGAATTTGCCTGCTAAAAATGTGTTGGATGAACATCTAAAAATAACTTCCTTTGAGAAACTTGACACTTGGCAAGCAAGCAAGTATACCATGATAAATTAATAGCTTCAGGTATTTTAGAATCAGACGCTTATTGAAGCTACTTGGCTTTGAGGCACAGGTGGTATTTTAATGCCTTCTTTTTAAAAAATGTAACTGTTTATAAACACTTACAGTCAAGTACAAAATACTTTTTCTAGCATTCATTTCAATGGACATATTTTGAACTTAATCATTTTTTATTCATAATGATCACAAATTGGAACAAAATTGTTACCAAGGGTTACAGATGTGAATTGCATAATCTCAAACTTAATTTACTGCATTCATAGTACAGTAAGTAATTTTTCAATAAGAAGGCAAAATCTAGGAAAGATTAAACACTTAAGCCCCACTGATATCAACTGGACAGTGCAAATCCATCAATATGACTTCTAAAATGTTTTGACATTGGCTATAGCTAATGTTATTAATGACTTCCATAATAATTTTAATGTAGGAAGTGTCTTCACTCAGAATCCCATGCATTGTCATAAAACTCAGGGGGGAATTGTGCTTCTCAGTCCATCCATAGTGGTAGTTCATGTGCTTTCTGTACTTGAGACACTGAATAACACTTGTCAGTCAGAGCAGATGATACTATGCTCAGTGGGCGGATGTTCCAATTTGATATGACAGCTTTTTATATGTTCACATCATAGGTACTTGGGTTTACATCCCAAATATTGAGAATTTGTAGCCTAAAACTGTCACTTCTTGTACATAGCTATCTTCCTATTTGTAGGTGACTTTTCAGCCCACAGGTTGTTTTGATTTTGATTTTTCTTTGTCTGTATATTTCCAATATTTAGGCAGTGTTTTATGGTGGTGACAAGAATCTGGGAAATCTAGAGGTAAAGTAAGTGGGGCTGTACAGGCCACTCTGTTCCATTTGGTCTCACTGGCACTCAATTGTAGCTTCATTGCGTTCTGTTTTGTGTGCATTTCTTTTTCAGAATCCACAAAACATTTAAATGGCATGCATTTTGTAAGCACTTTTTTTTCTTACAGAAAATATGCTCCTTCCAATGCTTTGAAAATAAATAAAATGCATCTACTTGCATGCACTTTTTTGCACACTAAAACTGCATTGCAAAAATGAGAGAAAGAAGAGAGCAATGTGAATAGGAGTTGCATTCCGACCCACAAGCAAATTCGGCATCATCATATCAAACTGGTCTTCCCCCAAAAAACAGACCAAATGAATTCCTCCCTCCTCCTCCTTTGTTGCTGAGCTATGATCCTTTCCTCTTGCAAGGGACAAAAATGCATGCATGCTGTAAAATACATGCTATGAAAACTATGCAAAAGTTATATTTCAAATTGCCTGAGCTCTGCAATTTGCTCACTACTCAAAATTATGAGTGTGTTTGCCTATAAAGAAGGGGAACCTTCCCTTTTCATCTTCTGAAAATAAACTGCTCCACCCAGTAACCAACTACATACTAACATACTTCTGGAAAGTTCTCGACCTTCAGTTGTCTTAAACAAAGACACATGTGTACACATTGGATGGAAGAAGCAACATATCTGAAATGCTGCCTACTTTTTTTGTATCTAGGAAGGGGATGGATCGAGGGAAGGCAGGAAAATTATGCAATATGGGAGGAGCAGCAGGAGGAACAAAAAAGAAAACACTGGAAAGAGGTGCGGACAATGCTGCTCACAGTGCAAATGCATGTATTTATTCTCAGGCTATAGAGGAAAGCAATCATGGCTGCTGCAGCTACTTATAAGAAAAAGCCTATTGTGCATGTATAAAATTACCGTATTTTTCGCTCTATAAGACGCACCAGACCATAAGATGCGCCTAGTTTTTGGAGGAGGAAAACAAGAAAAAAAATATTCTGAATCCCAGAAGCCAGAACAGCAAGAGGGATCGCTGCGCAGCAAAAGCAGCGATCCCTCTTGTTGTTCTGGCTTCTGGGATAGCTGCGCAGTCTGCATTCACTCCATAAGACGCACACACATTTCCCCCTACTTTTTAGGAGGGAAAAAGTGAGTCTTGTAGAGCAAAAAATACGGTATATACAAGACACTACACACGCTCCATTAACTTGTGAATTAAATTAAGTGAACCAACCAAATTTGCATGCCTCATTTTTTTAGAAATATGTGAAATAGTGAAGGGGAAAAGGATTTAAATCAATTATGAAACAAGACCTTTTTATTAGAGACTGAAAGATCAGCTCCAACCCTGAATGATGCGCCCATAGCAAGTATCAGGAGCAACCAGATTCAATGGGTGAGGCTATTATATGAAGGTTGAAGAAATGAAAGATGCGCCCCTGAAGCATAATTCATTCATTTTTTCCTGTAACCTTTCATACCTTTGGGGGCAGGGGGAGTTGGAGGGAAAAGAATACTTCAAAGATGAAAAAGTGAAATGAGATGCAAAGCAAAAATGCAGTAGCTGTATGCTTTCAAGTTCACACCTTCTTTTCAAACATCCATATGAGCTAATAAAATATTCCATTCAAGGAAGCTGTTATCAGATGGATTGCGGGCCCTGCAGAAGCTACTATGCTTATCAATAAGGTACAATTGTATGCCTAAACAGCAAAGGGAACCTGTCACTCTTCACTGAAAGGATCTGAAACTGCTCAAGAAATTCACTCAAACACGGTGCCATTCAAAAGCTCTTGCCATACAGGAAATGATAGCTCAGGTTAAGTTTGACAAAAGTCGTTCATAGATCCAGAACTCCTGTTATAGTAGGTCAAGTTCAACTCACCACTCAGACGCCTTGCCCAAGACTCCTGCATTGCTGCCAACCAAGTTGGCATTGACCCGGGACCGGGCCTTCTGTGTGGTGGTTCCTCGTTTGCGGAATTGCTCTCCCTGGTGAGGTGTGCCTGTCTCTCTCATAACTGATTTTTTGGAAATACGTGAAAATATTCCCGTTTATGCAGGTATGAGATGGCCGAGATATACTGGTTATGGCAACCGTGAAACAAATAACTGTCAGGGTATGTGATTGTGTTTAAATGTTTTTATTTGATTTGAAATTGCACCGTTTAAATATTTTGCTGGGCTCCCACGGGAGAAAGGGTGGTATACAAATTTAACAAATGATGATGATAACAACAGACTGCCCAGGACTCTTTATGATAGCAAATCAATTTAAGTCATGGATAGTCAAGGCACCATTGCACCCTCTTTCCTGCAACGTCCTGTGGTGACAGAACAAATCAGCCAGTGACATCCATGAAGGACAGGCTGGCATGGAAAACAGAGGCCAAAGAGGAGATTTTAGGGTCGAACTAGACAATATGGCTGAAACCAGTGACGTCACTGCAAGAACAGAACCAATTTCTCCTAACACAATGAACTTCCTCTCCCCATAGGCACTGCAGGTTGGGAGGGGAAAGGAGAAGTTCACTCACACAACATTAGACTTCACCATATGTAACACCAAGGTTTTTTCCAGCCAGCACTCCCTGGAACTCAGGTGGGCGCCATTGCCATTATAAGAGAACAAGGATGGCATTTGTGGTGAGTTCCAGCACATCTTTTTCTACAAAAATAGCACTGTCTAACACCATATGTTAACTGTGCGATTGCACAATTAAATGCACCTCAGTTTTTAAATCTCCTCTAAAGAGACATAGGGAGGCATTCTTGATTTTGACTATGGTGCGTTCAGACTGTTTCAACCCTTCTCCTCTCTCCCACTTTAGACAACAGCACCCCTGAAGTTCTTGCTTCCCTCAGGAGAAAAGTTGCCAGTGGCATTACTAATGCCTTTAAAAAATTAATAATACAGTGGTACCTTGGGTTACAGAAGCTTCAGGTTACAGACTCCGCTAACCCAGAAATAGTACCTCAGGTTAAGAACTTTGCTTCAGGATGAGAACAGAAATCGCGCTGTGGCGGTTAAGTGGCAGCGGGAGGCCCCATTAGCTAAAGTGGTGCTTCAGGTTAAGAACAGTTTCAGGTTAAGAACCAACCTCCAGAATGAATTAAGTTCTTAACCCGAGGTACCACTGTAATAATCTTTATCAATTTTTGAAATCAAATTATCATAACCAAATGCATCATCTAGTTTTGCTGTAAGGGTGAAGAGACAAGGGATTTTTAATCTATTTATTCTTACTGTTAAGGCTTTATTATAAGTGCAGTTTTATTCCACTCATTGCCTGGTTTCAAGCTGGTTTCAAATGAAGGCTGGGAATCCAGTGTTTATGCTTCTCCACATTTAAGAAAAATCCCACGAACAATAGCAGCGGAGTGATGAAATGAGCTCACAATTCAGCAAAGACTGGAACAACAAGTTGTAGAAGATTCCCAATAGTCTGCCAACAGCATACTCCCAGGATCAAATACAGCTACACCCATACAGTGCGCTTGCAAAAGGTAATCGTCAACTCCCAGAAAAGAAGATGACAAATCTAGATTTTTAGACAGAGAAAAAAAATTGCTGCACACACACTAGACTAGTGGATTCAAGTCTTCAATGCTGTCATGTTTCATGCACTCTTTTACTGGGGAAGAACGGCACAATAAATCCCTTACAATATATCAGCATCCATGTAGATACACCCATGCAGCACTATGTACAATAACCACTGTCAGCTGGGTAAAGGCTCCAAGAAAATGGAGATTCCAGAAAGTTGATTGCTGAAATTTAGTGATGAGTAAAACATTTCAGAAAAGAATTTGACACATGAGGATCGAAAAGTGAAGGAGCAGCTAAGTTTTCATTGGTATTTGTACTCACCGGTAAACATTTTTGTAACAGCTTTGCTCTGCTTCCGGGCAGAGCAGAGGAGCAGCAACCATGGAGGGAAAAACTCATAGTGACTAGCTAGAAGCTCAGCTATAGTTCCAGATAAGCCCGTAGATGTCTGGTCGCCTTCTGCAATGTTACATCCCTCATCCACAGAATCTACAAGGAGGAAGAGACTTTGTTGAGGGGGCTTGGCTCCGAGAAGAGGCAGCAAAATGCACCTGCAAGGAGAAAAAGAAAGGAGAATTATAATACACACACATAAAATGCAGAAATATATTCTATATGGGTAGTTTTGTTTTTCAGCAAAGGAACTTGTGTGTGTTTGTTTGAGTGTACACAAAGAGGTGCTCACAGTATGTACTAAAATGAGGTTGCATGGGAATTCTTTTTCCAGTGTTGTCAGGGAGTGCAGACTCACTTGCAGCCACTTTAATATTTGATTAAGCCTTTTAACATGTAAACAAATGCAGCAGTTCAAGTGCCGAGGCCAATGACAAGCACGTCTAGATTACGCTTGTGCAGCTACCCAACACTGCCATAAACAGGGAATTTCAAGTTTAACAGGAGTTGGATACGCCCAGCAGAATGTATCTGAAATCTGAATAGAGGCTTTATTAGTACCAAGCGCAATCCCAGCTAAAGTTCTAGTAACAACTATTTGCAGCAATGCTCCTGGTCTGTACAAGCTCTGTTAGAAGGTACTGCAGATACACAGACCACCATTGCTCTCTTGTGCGAATGCCATTCATTTCCATGGCTGAGTGCAAAACAAGTGGATGCTCTCATTATGAGATGGTACACAATCACCAAACCACCCAGTAAGAGCCTCTTTGCATGATCTCTGAAATAACATTCCTGAATTCAAGTCAGTATCCAGTTTGTTTACTCTAGCAAGCAGTTAAGTCCAAAGCTAAAGTGAACTGAAAGTGAACCAGCAACTCTTGGCAAGATCAGAAGTGCTTGCTCACCCCTCGTTCCTTGGAGGCTACATGATTATTCACTGTATGAATACAAGATACTGCAGGACCATCTACCCAAACCAAACCAGACTGTCTACCTCGTTTGCCCCCATGCAAAATGTCATGGTGGTAGATGTCTAAGTCCTTGCATCAGTGCTAGGAAGCAGGCCATCACCTCCCCACCAAAACCAGTTGTGGGGTGAGAGCATATACTAACAGTAAGTACAGCATCAGAGCTATGAAAGCTTCAGAAATAAAGATATAGCCCTTCAAGGAAAGGCAGCTCTCCCCTCCCCCAACAGCATGGTTCTCTCTGATCACAAGATTTGCAATTCTTAGGGTGGGGGTGGGGGTGGGAAGGAACAGGCAAAACCCAGAATAATCACTTAAATAACTCAAGGATGTGTTCGTGCTCTGGAATTCTTTATGACAGCATTTTATCAAAAGATGTGTCATGATAACAACCTGGATAATCCCCTTGGAATATAATTATAATTATAAATCCCCAATAAATGGGATCTAAGTAAAGTGCGAAGTAAAAAAAGTACATGCCATATAAGAAAAAAAAAATTACAAATAGCTCAAAGTCTGTACAGTGGTACCTCGGGTTACAAACGCCTCGGGTTACAGACTCCGCTAACCCAGAAGTAGTACCTCGGGTTAAGAACTTTACCTCAGGATGAGAACAGCAATCGTGCGGCGGTGGCAGGAGGCCCCATTAGCTAAAGTGGTACCTCAGGTTAAGAACGGTTTCAGGTTAAGAACAGACCTCCGGAACGAATTAAGTTCGTAACCAGAGGTACCACTGTACAGCCAATGAATAATTAGATATTAGAGTTGCAATCCTGATACATTTGCATTCTAGTTAGTCTCACTGAACTCAGTGGGGCTTGCTTCTGATTGAATAAGCCTAGGACTGCACAGCAAACCTATGAAACACACGTTTCCTTCATTATCCAAAGACCTTACTCATCTAATTGCACTTTCTGCCACCATGAAATGCGATAAAGTCTTGGTAAACCAGTGAAAAAAGCATGCTCAATTATCCAAACTTCTGATTATTCAACACAGCTATTGGGATGACTAAGGCTGTAGTACTATTTTATCAACCGGCAGGGTTGGGGGTGGGTAGAGCCTTCAACGCAACTTGCATTTTTGCCATACCAAGGAAGTGATTCACCAACCGCTTCCAGTAATGTAGCCCCACTGACTTGACCAGATGAGTGAAAGGCCTGACACACTTCCGAAGTGTCATTTTGTATTACTAACCATTTGCCTTTGTGTGTGTGTTTTTGGACTGGAATTCCCCCATCACCTCCGAGAATCCATAATTTCCATCATACTTTTTCTGTGTGCAGTTCTTTATGTCGCTATTTAAGACGAATTTTATCATAGAGGTGATTCCTAATTTATTTGAAATGGTTTAAAAAAAATTGGTGCTTATTTAAATGGAATAGATGACCATCACTTTCTAATAATTGTAAAGAGCTAGGCGTTCCATATGTAAGGTAAAACACATTCCATGCAAACTCACCACAGTTCACATTTAGAACAGTTTGGCTATTCCTCATTTCCACCAGTGCATTCTGACTTAAGATTTTTAAACACAAATTTAATTCTAGCAGGGGGAAAAAGAATGCATTACAACGCATTACAGCTACCAGTAACTCCCCAAGGCTAGAGAATCATTACAACAGGAGATATCACACAAAAAAGCAGACTCTTTTAAGTGTCTGCTTCAGCGCATCCAGAATTTTCTAACTTCCAACTGCATCCTGACCTCAGGCCTATTCAGCAGATTCTTCAATAAGGCAACTGTTCCTGCCATGAAATAGTCTTGACTAGAAAATAATCCCTTTATTTTCAAAAATGCCATCTTGGTTTCAAAGCAGAATGAACTGCAGCAATTCACCCCCTTCTCACGCCAGCCAAATGTTTCATTATCTCTAGAGAAGGTTAGCAGTCATCTTGAAGACCGTTTGAAAATAATCATGAGCTCTGTAAAATAAGATGTAAACAATATGCCATCAAACCTAATTATATGTTTTGAGTGAGAAATCAATCTTCAGAGTGACAATGAGTGGAACAAAGCGCTGGGAGCATCTGAAACTTCTGCATCTCCACATAACACTGGCTTTACTTCCAAATTCAGATGTGCAACTGTGCTGTTAACCCCTTTATTCGCTTGTTTCTACTCTTTCCCTAGATATTTACCTTACCTAATCACTCCTACCCTTCACTCCTCCCTTCAATAGCAAAAACACCTTTATGAGAAAGGCTCTTCATGTTAATCAGACGCTCTTTAAAAATATGTCACAAAGAGCCTTCCTTTCAAATCCACAGCACTAAACTTTTCCAACTTTTGCATCTGTGGGAATCCGCTATCCATGCCATGTAGGAAAAAGGTCTCCACAGAACACCATCAAACACCAGCCAGTCATGTGGCTTTGGTTGGGAGATGCAACCAAGCCATGACTTTTATTTTATTCTCCCCTCCTTCCCACTACATTCACACTTGTGTAGTAATTTGTGATAAAATGTTCATGGCAGCAGCAAATGCCTTTCATCTTGGAAGCTCACACTAAACACATTTCCCTAGAATGGCTCATTTTGGGATGATCAGCGCCAACTCTTCCAGGAGAGTGCTTTTCAAAAATGTCTCCTGCAACCTTTGCCAACACTCCTGCAAGTGGTAAAAACCTGCACTGCTACACCAAGAAATGGGAATCTGTGGCCTTCTGAATTTTGGCTGCCCTAGTCGGTATGGCAAACAGTGAGAGGTGATGGCAGTGGGGTCCAGAAACACCCGAAGGTCTCTGTACTACATATTTTACACATGATTTTCTTTATCTTATGTAAATCGGGTTAGCCATGCAGGCATCAAAATTGGACGACACATTCAGTTCCTAAGAAACAGCACAAATTGGTTTATGTGTTCATTGATTATTTGGATATAATTTCAGCCTCATCTCACCAAAATAGGTCTATAAATCCGGAAGACTATATTCCCTCATATGAACCTGTCTGGGCTCTGAGATATTCAGGGGAGCCTCTTTATCTTGGTCCCACCACCCTCAAAGGCATGTTTGGTAGAGACGCAGGACAGGGCCTACTCAGTGGCTGCTCCCAGAGTTTGGCTGCTCCCTTCCTAGAGAATTAGATTGGCTCCCTCCTTGTTGACTTGAAAGGGCTAGTTCTGTCTTGTTTTTATTGTAGTGATCTATATGTTTGTGTGTGTATACACGTTTAAATGTTGTTTTTTAAATGAAAGCTTTCCCCTCTATGTTTCTATTTTAGCTGTAAGTTGCTTTGGGTTCCTGTCAGGGCAAAAGGCAGGATATCAATAATGATATAAATTAAGAAATAAATGAAGATCACCCACAGGAAATCTCAATACACTTTTCCAGCAGCACTTCTCCTTTTGTGACATTTGGTGCCATTTTCGAACTGCTCAACTGCACCAATTCTATACAGCTTCTGAATTCACCTGAATTGCCAATTCATTTCAGCGCTAAGAGAAGTATCTTGCCAGAGTTATCCGCTGAATGTTCGGACTTACAAGATTTACAGTTGCCTCTGGATTTCTCATTTCCTTTCCTGAATCTGTATCATACAAACAAGGAAGAGGCTTGACAAATCTGAAAAGAATTTAATGCGATAAAAAGAGGATGCACTTCTGCAGCAATCAAAGGATTTCCCTGGATAGATATGAAAAGGAAGCTACAGACAATGGAAGAGTAGAGACTTCTACTCACAAAGGCTTCCTCAAAGGACACAATAATTCTTTATAAGAAGTTTAAAGTAACAATACTGCATTTTATTTTATTTTTCCTCCAGTAAAGCCACTGGTACCTCTCCCCACTTCCTCCATATATTTCAACTTTCACCTTAATAAATTTAACATAACTTTCATTGATCTAAGTACTTGAGGGGAAGTGTAAAACCACAGAGGAACTGCACAATGTCTGGATAGTTCAGTGCAAGACTTTGTAGTCATTCTTCGGAATTAGCAGACTGTGAATGCATCCTTTTTAACACAGATGACAAGAACTGGTTGTAGCTTTCAAAAGGAACCAGTGCCATCTACGATGATATCAGAACTTCCTTTTCCCTGCAAAAAAACATCCCTACCTAATATTCAAGAATTTTCCTCGTCTCCTTTACAGCCACACAAAACTGCTGGTTCAGTAACCCTGAAATGCACCAGGATCCCTAGATCCTCTCTCATTTTTCCACTGATACAAAATATGCTTTAGCCCCCAAAGCATATGACACAACACTGGGTGCTACTAGATTGCATTCCATTTCTTTTATTCATCTTCATGCATCCTACATAATTCCTCAATGTCCATTTAAGTTAGCTACTTCACTGGCAACCCCCCACTTTCCTTCCTAAAGTTACCAGAGAAAAGAATGAACAAAACAGGTTTAAGGACTATGGCTGCAACGCTAACTTTGTCTGCTGAAGTTCTGTTGAATCCAGTGGGACTTATTCTCTAATACTTGAAGGAAGGACACTAATTCCTACTTGATCGTTTATTTATCTCCTTATCTATTTCATACACTTCTTGATTGCAACAAACAAACCGACAAACCTCAAAGTGGTTTACAAAGGGATTTTACCATGTAGTATTTCCCCATCTTCACTTTGTTGTTCTTCATTCACCTTGCACTATACTGCATTACTAAACTCCAAATGGATTACTCTACCTATCTGTTCAAGAAAATGCAACTTTGCTCAAAGTAAGTGATCATAAACCTGTGTGGTAGGTGTTAATATTCTTGGTGGAAATCTTTCTACCAAAAACACACCAAATAATAATAATAATAATATATTATTTATACCCCGCCCATCTGGCTGGGTTTCCCCAGGTGAATCAAATAAGATCAGGGTCTGATATCCTATGGTCACGTGTGCTTGGCCTTTTGGGGGTGAAATTGAAAACATTATTATCTGGGAGCAAGTCCCACTGAATTCAGCAGGACTTAATCCTAAGTAGATGTGCACAGGATTGCACTGTTAGCCTGCCTTTTCTAGTTGCATTATAATTTATGAGCAGGCAAGCAGAGTGCACTGTAGTTCATCTTTCCATAATCGCTGACCTTCTTCATAGTCTTTTTGACAGCAGAAGTGCTCTGAATGGTAACGACGAATTTAGCACTTTAAAGGTTGCAAAGGGAAGGTCTCACACATACCACCATGTAACACCCCGCATTTATCTGTACTGACTTTCATCTTCCTTTTTCAATTCCCTTAGTTAATCCAGCCAAGCAATGAGTTCAAATGGATCACTGTATCATCTTATAGCTTACACTTGGACACCAACACAGCAACCATAATTATGAAATTTCAGTGTCTCCTCTTTCACTGTCACTGAATCCTTATATAAATCTGCTTTAGCCACAATCTGCTTTAGACATAGATATCTTTGTTTCATCATTTTACAGATCATTAATATGTTAAGCTCATGTCCTCCAGGTTTATTAAATGGCTGCAATCTATACTGTAACAGTCAGTATTAATACAGAAACAGACTATTTTGACATGCACTTAAAATGGTAAAATTACAGCAAAGGTAGTGCCTCTCTATTTTTGGTAACATGCTCTGTAAAATCAAGCTTTCCCCCTTATTTGTTCTCTTCTCCTCACAAGCTAGTTCTCTAGGTCATAACATACGCTAAATCAAGCAGAATTCCTTCTCTACACCATCTTGATTTATAACTAAAGCAGTTTGTAGCACGACCATGTATGGTGGTTTGTTCCATCTCTCCTAACGAGTCCGTTAGAAAGGAGAGAGAGAGAGCACTATGTAAAAAAGATTCACTTTTTGAACTGACTCATACATAATAGAACCAGTAACAAAAACTTAGAGTAAAACTCTGCACCAGCAGAGCTGAGGGGAATTCAGAGTCCAACAACATCTGTAGAATCACAAGTTCCCACCCTTGGTGTCAGTTTTTAAGGACACTCAGTGATTTCAAAGAAAACAACTACATTCCCACAATCCCTTCTATACCCTGATAATCAATTTTCTACCTCTTTCCCTTAACTTCTGGTACAGTGGTGCCCCGCAAGACGAATGCCTCGCAAGACGAAAAACTCGCTAGACGAAAGGGTTTTCCGTCTTTTGAGGTGCTTCAACAACAACAACAACAACGGGAACACAGCAAAATTAACCTATGTTCACTGTATGTTTGCCACGACTGTATTTTGCTGTAGTCATTTTTGCTTTTCTAAAGTTAATTTCTTAACATTCTGCAGGTTTCAAAAATTATGTGCAAGTACATTTCAGCCTTCCAACTTTGCCCCTGGACAAGTTGCTTCTTTCTGCCATCCATCCTTCCTCCTCCGATTCCTTTCTCATCTCCTTTGAAGTAGTGGGTTGTCACAAAGTGACTCACCTCAGCACCAAAAGCTGAGGCATAAATCACACTAACGCTGTTAACAAAATCTATTCCACAATTTATGTCTTCAGCCTCTTAGATATACCATGATTGCAAGAGGAAAAGGAAGGCTTTTAAATAGCACTGTTCCACCTGTGCTACCACCACCGCATATTTTATATGGCAATTTCCCCCAAAAGTCCTACTAGTGATTTAATGCAAAAAGTTCTTGAAAGTCCCAGAAGTCTGGGCTTGGAGATTTAGTAAAAATGACAGACAAAGCAAGTTAAGAACACCAAAATGAATTGAAAGAAAGATTGTTCAATTTTCTCTGCACTGCGTTTTAAACTGTTTATATCTATCCAAGCAATGGATGTTGGGGAGGGGTGAATTCTCATGACATTAAGTCATACTGAAAGCAGTTGTGTCCAGCTGGATACAGTGCTGGCCGTGGATGGCAAGGGCTCAAATCCCAACTCAGCAATGGGTCACTTGAGGTCTGGGGTAAGTGACTACTGGCAAGCAACACACAATTTGCTCATGAATAAACACAATAGGGACAAAAAAGCCCATTACTGACATGGGAGTCATAAAGAGTCAACAAAAAACTGCAATCTAAAACATATG
The DNA here is from genome assembly GCF_951804945.1 of Podarcis cretensis. Lineage (NCBI taxonomy): Eukaryota > Metazoa > Chordata > Lepidosauria > Squamata > Lacertidae > Podarcis > Podarcis cretensis. Next base: position 31,139,052 of record NC_137178.1, read on the forward strand.
TAAATTGTGAATGCTTAATGCTTGGTTATTTACTTTGTTGCTTCAAAACAACAGAATTCTTGTTAAAGTGTGGATTATGAAGTAATCTAGTTCACTCCTACTTGTTCAAGTTATTCCTTGTGCCAAATGTACAGACCACGTAGTTTAGTGGGGAAATGTTGCAACCTAGAAAAATGAAAGAAAATTGTCACTTGGTACAACTAGGATCTCCAAAGGGTGAGGCTGGCTCATTTGCAAAAGCCAATAAATGCACTGATGAATTAGGAACAGAAACGTGTAGCTGAATTGAAAGGCAAGGATGAAAAGTGCAATAGCAGGAATGGCAAACAGGTCAGAACAAGGTTGATAATCATGATTCTATTTATACATCCATGCCTTTTGATCAAATGATCTTCAAAGTGGCTTACAACCTAGGTAGTGGGGTAGGAAAACTGAAAAAAAAATCACATCTGGCAATCAATGTGCCCTATTGGTTTCAGATAGCACAAGGGTAGCCGACTCTACAAAGACCGGGACACAAATTTTCAGGGCCCCCTAGCAGCTATGGTGGCTCATTTACAAGAAGTTATGTGTTTGTGTTAATTCTGGAAGTGTGTACTAGATTCTGACCAAACTAAGTCTCCTAGAGCACAATATACATCAGGAGGCTTAGTCTGGTCAGAATACACTAAGTTGCCAGACACGAAATAAATTGGCATTATTTTCAGCTGTCCGAAGGAGACCTAGTTTGTCTGGCTGGTGGCAGAGGACAAAAGATCCCCAACCCCTTGCTTCTGCAATCCCAGGGCAACTGGGGCACTGGTTTTGGGGGGGCTGGCATGGAGTCTGCAGCTCTTCATTCACTGTTCAATGGCTGGTGAAAGGTTAGTTCTTCCAGGATTTAGAACAGCTGGTGCACAGTTTGATGACATACCCATCCTATTCTGTGTTCACATCTGCATTGGCATGAAGAAAGGGAAAAAGCATTAGGTATAGACTCTGTACAGTTTGCATACCTTGTTTGGTGCAGAGATATATTTCCTGGTGATGTTAGGTAACAATACCCCAAGGCTACCATCTGCTTAATTTTGGTCTCTAATGGGCACCTATAACGGAGATCCCTGAGAAAGGGACATGTCTAGTCAGGCAAGGTTGGGATTAACTTTAACCTGGATACAAATCACCCAGACAAACCTGCAGAGATTGCGTTGCTTCATGTTCATCTGTCTACAGTCTACTTCCATTAAGAAAGACAGCTTTTCTCAGCAAGGGAAAATATAGTAAGCCCAATTCCCAGCACTCAGAAAACTGTCGCTTAATCCTGGGTGGCTCATGTCAGTTTATCAGAACCAAAGCTGGTTCTGAATGGTGCCTAGTTAAACTATGGAATTTGTTTCCTTAAGATGTAGTAATAGCCACGAACCAGGATGGCTTTAAAAGAGTTAGGCAAATTCACAAAGGATAAGACTCTCAAGGGCTACTAGCCAGAATGGCTATATTCTCCCTCCACTGTGCAGCACATTTCTGTGGTAAACTACGTAGATTTTGCATTAATCTAAGTCTCACTCATCTCCTGAACTGCTCTCCCAATCAAACGGAGTGGACTATTCTCTGCTCATTCCCACAAATATCCAGCAAATATGAAGCACAAAGAGTTGAAACAAGGGAAACATTTGCTTAAAAACAGCCTTTTTGTGTGAGCATGCTGGTAATGCTTCAGAAACCCAGTGACAGAGTAATAGCATCTCATTTCTCTAGAACGATTGTTCAACAAGACAGAAAGCGTATCCTGGTAGGAAAGCCAACATCCTCCCACTCCTCTTAACGCCTCAGGCTTCTCTACTGGGATTTCTTCCAGTGAGTTATCCCTCCCCCCCCCACCAACATCTTTCAATTATTTTGAAATAGCAAAAGTCATCCTAAAAGAATTAGGCTATTGCCTCAGATCTAGTGCAGCATATTTAAAGCAAGGAAATCTAGCCGCGAGTAAGAATGCTATCGCTTATGCAAAGGAGATACTATAAATTTAAAACAAAAACAAAAACAAATCACATGTGCCCCAACCATTAAAGCATGAGCAAGAATAAAACAAGCAACTGGCCAACATCCTTGTTACATTCTCGACAAATAATTTCCAAACTTTATTTTAATCAGATTCTAAATGGCCAAAATATCATGAGATTTTAGAATACGATGGTGAAAGGGTGAAACTTCAGAGTTATGAGAAACTAAAGCCTAAGGTTCGAGACTGGTTGCATTACCATCAGATAAATGAGACGTTTAAACAGGACAGGAAAATAGGATTTCAGAAAGAGAAGTCAAAACTAGAAACAGAATTGTTGGAACCCAATACTAAGAACTTATCAAAAATGTATAACTTGCTGTTAAAATGGAATACACAGGATGAAATGGTGAAATCAGCTATGATTAAATGGGCACAAGATATCGGTCATGATATTATGTTTGCTGACTGGGAACAGTTATGGACCACCGGTATTAAATTTACTGCATGTAATGCCTTAAAAGAAAATATTATGAAAATGATCTACCGGTGGTACATGACCCCAGTCAAGCTTGCAAAAATATATCATTTGCCTAATAATAAGTGTTGGAAATGTAATGAGACTGAAGGCACTTTCTACCACCTTTGGTGGACCTGCCCAAAGGTTAAAGCTTTCTGGGAAATGATCTATAATGAAATTAAGAAGGTCCTTAAGTGGACTTTTCCTAAGAAACCAGAGGCTTTCCTCTTGGGCATGGTGGGCCAAGTGGTGTCAAGGAAGGACAGGATTTTCTTTATGTATGCCACTACAGCAGCAAGAATTCTACTGGCAAAGTATTGGAAGACGCAAGAACTACCTACTCTGGAAGAATGGCAAACAAAGGTGATTGACTTTATGGGACTGGCCGAGATGACGGGCAGAATCCGGGACCAGGGGAAAGAGACAATGGAAGAGGACTGGAAGAAATTCAAAATATATCTTAAAAATAATTGTAAAATTGAGGAGTGTTAAGATGTCAGGGGGTAAGAAGTAAAGAATTGCAGCAGTAAACAGAAAATTTAAGAATTTCTTTTTATGAAAGGGAATTAGGACAATGGACCTAAGGGTTGCTAAAGAACCATTAAACAAGGATGCAGGGATGGGGAGGTATGGGGAAGTCAAAGAAAGAAGGGTATGAACTGATGAGCTTGAAGTTGTACTGTTTTATATTGTTCTTTACTATTTGTGTGGAAAATTAATAAAAATTATTATAAAAAAAAAAAAACTTTATTTTAATCATATTCATTCCCTCTAATAGTAAACTTTGTGTTGATCAGAAGCGGAGCCGAAGTCAAACTGGGACAGAGACAAGGCAGAGAGCGCTCTGTATACCTTGGAGCTTTGCCAGGTATGCATTTCCTTTCTGGTTCTGGGTGTTTTGTTTTTTGTTTTTCTTAGAAAAGCAAAAACAACAACCAAGTCCTCCTACAGGAAAAGAATGACGTAAGGAACAGTTAAGAAGTCTGAGAGTGACAAAAACAATCACCTCCATCAACAAAGACAGGAGGCGGGTGGGTAGACATAAGATGAAATAGGAAATATACAAGCCCTCGGTGGGTTAAATGACCATTAGTTCCAAGGGATGACACTCGCTTCCCTTCAACCTGAGGCCTGATGGGAGGGGAGAGAATTAGGGTTGGAGCCTATTTGCTGACCCACTCTTCTCCGTTCTTCAAGATCAATCCCAATATGGGTGTGCCCTCTTTGCAACATAAATGGTCCTTTGGGAGCGATTAATAAGAAGGCGAGGATAGAGGAGAAAGCACTTTCTCCAACCCAAATGCATTGGTTCAATAGAACAATTTACACTCTAGGGGGAAGATTCTCAAATGGGGAACAGAAGAAAAATTGGGAATTCACTCTCAGCACTCTCCTATACAGCAGGGAGACATAAAACTACTCTGCCCAACACTGTATCACTCAGGAATGCTGCATGAGGAACCTCACTACTAACTCTATTACCACATGATTGAGCCAGCAGGCAAGCATAACATTTTCTTCTTTCCCACCCTCACAAAATCTCCTACCTCCAATCCTGTCATACCACACCTAGCTCTGGAATGGACTATGGCAAAATACTTGTGTGTGTAAAGGTAAAGGTAAAGGTACCCCTGCCCATACGGGCCAGTCTTGACAGACTCTGGGGTTGTGCGCCCATCTCACTTAAGAGGCCAGGGGCCAGCGCTGTCCGGAGACACTTCCGGGTCACGTGGCCAGCGTGACATCGCTGCTCTAGCAAGCCAGAGCCGCACACGGAAACGCCGTTTACCTTCCCGCTGGTAAGCGGTCCCTATTTATCTACTTGCACCCGGAGGTGCTTTCGAACTGCTAGGTTGGCAGGCGCTGGGACCGAGCAGCGGGAGCGCACCCCGCCGCAGGGATTCGAACCGCCGACCTTTCGATCGGCAAGTCCTAGGCGCTGAGGCTTTAACCCACAGCGCCACCTGCGTCCCCCCACTTGTGTGTGTACTCACTTATAATTCTCTCTCTCTCTCTCTCTCTCTCTCTCTCTCTCTCTCACACACACACACACACACAGCAGGATGGAAACTTAAGTGGCTGTTACTGTCAAACTGTTCATGCCATAAACTGCCCATACCTGAAAGCACAAAGTCATTCACTGATTGAATGTCAAGCTACTACAAGATTAGCATTGCAATGCTTGATCTCTTAAAAAAGAACACTTGAAATCTTTGCGAAAGCCAAGTAACTGCTTTGTGACAGACAAGGCCTGCTTTGTCAGTACAAGCTTCCTTCTGCTTCCCACATCACTGATTTTCTATATGGTCCAGGTATATACCAGGATGGCGGTACTTGTGTTTTCTGGAGCCAATATATTTGCAAGCCATTTCCAATTAAAACAGTAAACCTCTCTCCGAGGTTATATTGCTTTCTGTCATACTGGTCTCTCTAACCAGCTCTAGCCAGGTATTATACAGAGAGCATTAATATATAGCATCTCTATAGCACATTCAGGTGTTCAGTGCCAACGTATATTTTCTCAGTTATCCTTACAAAAGCCTTACAAGCCTGTTTTATCAAGACTGGAGAACCTCCAGACCAAACTAGACCCAACAGGAATCCTAATTTGGCCCAAGAGGCAAATCCTCACAAGCCAAACCCAATCACCCTACACCTGATGTCATCTATGGCAGCCATTGTGTGGCAGGTTGCAATGAAATGAGCGGTGTGGAAATAATCACATCATTAATTGTCTTAAATTTGAAAATGACATAAAATAGCAGACAATGAAATGAGTAACTTTGTATTTGGCAGAAATCAAATTGCAGGAGAATGGAAACAGCACTGATTGTGACAGAGACAGAATGGAACAGAAATCCCGAGTTACCACTGACTTCTAGGACTATATACCGCAGCCAATTCTTTAGCACTGTTATGATGGAGAGGAGAGGTGCAACTATGCCAAAGGAGAAGGAGATCTAGACTGACCTGGCCACTTCTGATTCTTCCTCACTGTGCCCACAACTCCATTGTTTCTCTCTTCTTTTCCCGTTGTTATAGCTACTGCCGATACACTGGAGCATTAAACTTGCTCCAGTGTATCATCATCATTATACTTCTTCCTGCTAGAAACTAGAGATACATTAGCACTGCCATAGAGGATTTAGCTGCAGCCCCACCTTCAACCAGGTAGTCATGTAAGCATTGGTAAAGTGAGTCATGAAATTAGCCATCTAGGGCTTGCCAATCAGAAGGTCGGCAGTTCAAATCCCCATGACGGGGTGAGCTCCCGTTGCCTGGTCCCTGCTCCTGCCAACCTAGCAGTTCAAAAGCACGTCAAAGTGCAAGTAGATAAATAGGTACCGCTCTGGCAGGAAGGTAAACGGTGTTTCCGTGCACTGCTCTGGTTCGCCAGAAGCAGCTTAGTCATTCTGTCTGCAGAGAAACGCCGGCTCTCTCAGTCAATAAAGCGAGATGAGCACTGCAACCCCAGAGTCATCTGCAACTGGACTTAACTGTCAGGGGTCCTTTACCTTTTTAAAGCAGTTTAGAACTAACTACCACTCAGTCCCTTCCATCACCTACACAAGGCAAAACCTTTGCAATAACTATTTAGCTAAAACTTTGGCCACAATGCTTAAATCACAAGACAATCAAAAACTGTCAGCAACATATATATTGAGATCACCAGGTCGAGGGATAATAAAAAAAATTGCACAGGTACATAGAGGACTGTAAAGACATTAACAGCACCTGCTGTTATGGCAAATCAACTTTTATGTTTTAATCTGGACCACAGTGTGCAGATGTATTTTGATCAATTTGTTCATATCAAAAGTTTCCTATTCAACTCTATTCCTACCAAGCAAATGCTGGTCTGATACCTGAGCAGGTCACCCACAAACATACCACAGGCAGCAGGAGCTCCAGGTTTTTCCAGTGATGCACAAATTGTATAAAGCCCAGAGAGACCAATGGCCACACAAATTCTCTACCATATATATTTAAATCCATACAATAAGGCATACTGTCCAACTATTTAACCCCTTGTTTTCAACAGATATTGTGCTGGCTTCAAGGTTGTATTTTATCTCAAGGCTTAGTCCATGAGTAGCCCATTGTACTCCACATCAAGCTGCTCTTGAAAAGAAAGGGAGATTGCAGGACTCAAGTACCAACTAATGATAAGGATAGGAGGCCTTCGGGGTTGGCGCCTCCAGCAATGGCGGAGCTCCTCTGATCGGGAGGAACTTGCTCCGTGAAAAGTAGGGTCTGAACCACAACGGCGAAGGCGGAGACCCATAGAAATCACAGGCGGAAGAAGCCCGTGAACTTGGGATTCGGCTGGCACCATTCGCGCCTCCCCTACTCGCGGAAAACCCTGTTTTGGGGATCCGGAGCAACGTGGAGTGAGTGGCGCGGTGCTTTGAATCGACTGCTTCTTTCACGGAGTGAAGCCGCATTGCTATTGTCGGAGAGCGCTGACTTTTTTCCTGTGGACAATTGGACTTTAAACAACAACCCGTGAGTAGAACGGAAAATTGGATTTTTAAATACCTTAATTTGGCAACGAGCGGGGAAGGTTCAAAACAGGAAGTCCGTCTTCCCTTTTTGTAAATAGACTGAAGCAAAGAGGTTGCAAGCTAAGGTCTTATGAAGCCTCATGTAAAGGATTAAATTTCCATCGATTGAAACCATTAAACCTCCCTTGGAAGCAGGGGAAGAGGGGGGAAATTGTGGACTGTGCATCCTGCAGGAGAGAGTGATAAAAACTAAATTATCACTGCTCTGAACTCCTGGGAACGGGCTGCCAGCAGATTGACGTTTGGAAGAGTTCATTGACAGCGAAAAACAGTCAGTTAATAAGAGAAATATATTGCTTTCACTGTCCGCTTCTGCGTTTTAAAAGGAAGAAAAAGCAATTGAAAAAGTAACTGAAAACTGAAACTATTTTACTTTTGGAATTGTGTCGGAAAGGATTGATACAAGTGGAGATTGCTCCCCTCTAGAGGGAGTTTTTGAAACTGTTACAAGAGTTGAGCTGAAACTGTTACAAGAGTTGAGCTGAGGAATCCAGCTGTATGATAAGAATTGTGAGAACTAGAGACTGACCTTGGACTAAAACGTCGGCAGATGAGATAATAGTGTCTGCATTTTGCAGGATAGATCATTTGCTGAAACAGCTTCACAAGAAGATAGATGCTATGGCTACTAAAATTGACATTTCGGGACTAAAAGTGAATACCAACACAGAAATAACTCAGGATCTGGCACAGGAATCTATTCCAACAGGGCAAATCGTTGAAAAGGAGAAGGAGAAAGTTGCTGTTGTCAAACTTAAAGTAATACAAGGGGGAGCCTTAACCTCACAGAGGCAGGTTGAGGGTTACAGGTCGGGGCCCTTTGTGGTTGAAACTGGAAGAGGTCAGATTTTGAGGATTGGAGCCTGGCCTGGACTGGAGGGGGAAGGTTGGAGAGATCCCCTTATGCAGGGATCAATTGACATTTGGGACATGGATTTGGGTCAGGAGGGGATTGGAGCTTTGGGGGCCTTTGGATTTGGAGAAACCTTGAAACAAGATTTGAAATATTTTATGGATCCTAGTTTTAACCATGGAAATCTGGTTGACCTGTCGAGATGGAATAAAAGTGCTGTTGGGTCGGAGCTTCCCCGAGATCTGCTCTCTTGGCAGAAGGGATGTGGAGAAGAGTTAAGATCTCCAGGTTGATGGACTATATGGAATTGACGGAAAGGATTGGCAGAGGCCAAGACCAGGAAGAGGAGACGGTGAAGAAGATTGGAAAATTTAAAGTCTATATAGGGAAATTTTGTAAAATTTAATGAGGGATAGAAAAATCTTGGAATGGATTTTTTTTTTTTTTTTGGCCTTAGTGGAAATGTTTTAAGAGGTTAAGTGTAAATAGGTATATTAGATTTAATGGGGAATAAGATTAAAAATATTTTAAGATAAAGGATTTGCTGAGATAACGTATAGAAGTGGAATACAAGGAGGGAGGTGAGAGGAGGTCAATGAAACAAGGGAATGAAAGATAGATTATGGTAAAGGTATGATGTGTGTTTTTAAATTGTTTTTGTATATATGCAAAACAATATACAGAGCTAAATAGGTCTAAGCATAAATGAATGCTGCACTGAGTGTCTGCAGCTGCTCTTAGCAGCAACCTTATCTCTACACACGATCTCTGACACTCAGTCTCTCTCTCTCTCCGACACACTGACTGACTGACTGACTGACTGACTGACTGACTTGGTCTGGAGCTGAATAAGTAGAAGGCAGAACACTGTTCCTCCTCTCTGGAGAATCAGCAGACTCGTCAGGAGATTCTTGGATATGTGAGGGGTGAAATCTCCTGGAAACCGCTGGGGAGGGGTGGAGGAATGTTCTTGTGCTCAGGTACTGTTTGCAGGTTTCCTACGGGCATCTAGTTGGCCACTGTGAGAACAGGATGCTGCACTAGATGGTCCTTTGATCTGAACCAGCGGACTCTTCTTATTGCCCTTAAGAACTTATGTTTGCAATCCTAAAAATAATTTACTTGCAAGTTCCATTCAATCAACAGGATTCACCTTATGGCTAAACTGCTAGTTATAAACTCTTGCTCCAACCATCTTGAATTACAATCTTGAGAGCAACTGCCACTAAAATGGTCCCAAAGAAACATGCATAGGAGTAGGGTGCATGGCATGCCTAATTTTCTCAGATGTGTACCTGCTTGAAGAGGCTTGCATTTTCTGGAAACTCATATGAACAGCTGTTAGGGATGGTACAATCTGATGCACTTTTGCAGATGTGTTCAAGTCTATTAAAATTTAATTTTCATGGCCTTTGAAGCTTAGAGGCTTGAAAGGGAGGCAAAGGGAAACACACAAAACAAAGACTGGGAAAGGACAACATGAGATGTTTCATGCAAATAAAACCTCTGTGCACTGCAAACAGGCAATTATTTGCCTGGACTTTCATCAGATACCTTTGCTAGAGAGGTAGCTCCCTTCTCTGCTACAGATGGAGAGGAAGCAGATAATAGACAAGAAGTTCCAGACAGCATTTCCTCCCCTTTCTGTTACCTCTCCCCTTGCATATACCTCCAGAATGTAACAGACATTTCTCTTTTGTACCATGAACAAAGTCAGTATGATTACCAAAGGATTTGCCTGCTTTACACCAAAAGTGAATCCGTATAAGGCTTTTGATATGATAACATTTGTAGAGTTACTGGTATAACGCATAGGCACAATTACAGCCAGATGCGTAACTTGTATACATGTGGCAGAATTCTGCGATTCACCCTCCACATATTTCTGGGCTCCCAACTCCCCTCAGCCCCAGTGAACATCGATTATGGGAATTGTAGTTCAAAACATATGCAGAATACCACATTTGCTACCTTTGAGCTATAGCATTCCATGGCTTGTGCCACCAAGCTTGATGTGTTTCAGAGCAGAGAGATGCACCAAGCCACATTTTTCTTTGGCATGAGTCCAGGGACAGCTTCTACTCAAACTTCAGGAGTACAGTCCTTAAATGTTTTAAGATACACAATAATGTTTTTCTTGAGTCAAGATTGTCCAAGGGAGCTTGTGTTTCCTCCTTCACATGCAGCAGGTGGATTAGCTCACCTGTACAAATCTGGAGATCCACCCTGTCAGCACGTTTCTTCAACACTGTTTAGAAAAATCTATAAACCCCTTAATAATAATAATACCTATGTGGTATACATAAAATATACACACTCCCACCCTCAGGATATATATTGCAATCTGGACTGCAGAAGTAGATCTGCAGGAAAGGTGAATTGACGCAGGTGGCGCTAAAGGTTAAAGCCTCAGCGCCTAGGACTTGCCGATCGAAAGGTCGGCGGTTCGAATCCCTGCGGCGGGGTGCGCTCCCGCTGCTCGGTCCCAGCACCTGCCAACCTAGCAGTTCGAAAGCACCTCCGGGTGCAAGTAGATAAATAGGGACCGCTTACCGGCGGGAAGGTAAACGGTGTTTCCGTGTGCGGCTCTGGCTCGCCAGAGCAGCGATGTCACGCTGGCCACGTGACCCGGAAGTGTCTCCGGACAGCGCTGGCCCCTGGCCTCTTAAGTGAGATGGGCGCACAACCCCAGAGTCTGTCAAGACTGGCCCGTACGGGCAGGGGTACCTTTACCTTTACCTTTTAATGTACCACAACAGGAGTTGGGACACTCATTTTCCACAACCACCAGCAGCAGCTTGAGGCAAATATTGCAGGTAAAATGAAAAAATAAAATAAAAATACTTTGCTTTCTTTATGTGCACAAGGGATAGAAGATGCTGTTTGTGTGCAGTGTCAAGGCAAAAGACGCTCTTCTTGTCCCCAAGTTCATTGCTTTTCAGGCTCAAGTGCACCTCTGCAGCCGATGACCAGAAAAGCAAAGCCTAGACTATTCGCTCACCTTAAGACCCATATCATATATTTGGCATATGTTGTCTATATGTTAAAGGCCACTGAGAACACAAAGCACATTTCAGAAGTATATTTATGAAGGTATTAGGTGTGCAAATGAAGCATTCTGTCACAGCTGTGGGTAAATTCATTTATAATGCACAAGCATCTCTTGAGGACAGCACAAGTCTTTTGGGTTCCTTCCAAGAGTGTTTGTTTTTTTCCAGGCAAATTGCACCTCAGTTGTTCCACAACAGTCATGATACTTAACTACCCACCTTTTCCAGCTGGCCCTAAACAGGTTCAGAAACTAAGCTGACTTGCGATGGGATGACAAAAAGTGAGGCCGGAAGGCTGGTGCCGCAGCAATTTAGGCTGCTGTACACGCCCCCTCGAAGGCACCTGGGTTGGGTGCCTGCCCGTGGGCGTGGGCACCAGCCAGGTGAGTGGGAGGCAGGGGGCTAACGCTCCCTGGTTGAGGCGGAGTCCGGCTCCCGACCACAACCACTCCCCTCTCTTGCAGGAGGAGAGTCTTTACAGTATTATTATGCATACAGTCTCTCCAAATGTCCTAAGCACATACAGTATTTAAAGTAGTGCGTATCCTTTCAAATAACTTCAATTAGCAATACACAGGCTCAATCCTGCATCTGCATGTAGCCTTATTCATTCTGCCTGTGGGCCTAACACTGGTGTCCATTTCAAAAGAAACGTCTTTACATCCTAGTTTAATAGCAGTTTCTTTTTTTAAAAAAAGAGAGAGAGATCTACAAGTTAAGAGTTGAGGCTACAATATTTTCTCAAAAGGCAGAATGGCTTTCAATGATTTCCACCATTTTTTTAAAAAAAAAGTGAGAAAAGACACTGAACTCATGTAAACACAGTTTATTCTCCACAGTACAAGGCCTGCTTTTGATACATGATCATGTGGGGGTCCTCCACACACAACAAAACAGCTGGAAGTCTTACGCTAGGTGAATTAGACCTATCAAACAGGATCTCCAAACATTCAGGTATGAAGTCTCTCCATATGATTAAGAGATGCTTATGAACATTAGCACTGTCATGCACAAGTACTGTTAAGAGCCACAACAAAATCCCTAGAACTTTCTCTCAAAAGAGTCCAAAGTTATGTCTCTTATCAAGAAAGCTGCAGTAAATCCTGTCTTTCCACATGGCTGAAAACCAGCCCAGAGAGTTGGGCTATCAAAGTCAACTATTGTAAAACATTTGACAGTCAGTCCCCATTATGGCGCAAACATCCATTGCCTCCTTCATATACTTCCATACTTTGAGATCTCCTAACGAATGCTGTTTGTGACATTATTCATATTTAGACTTTAAAGCACACGAGTTTCAGGTTTCTAACAAGTCTGTGCAAAACACATACTATTCTTGTTTTCAATGTAACCAGATTCAAATCTTCATTTTTAGTATGTGCTTTCCCCCCCTCCCCGAAAGAACTTTTACAGGCATTCCAACAACAGAGCTTCAAGCTGCAGCTTTGTTTACAGGTATTTAAAAATGCAGTTATAGCACTTATACTTGAGTAATAGTTGCAGCCAACAGATACTTCTCTTAGCTTTTAGAGAGACTGTAGCCCTTGAAATTCCAGGGTTTTAAACAATGATAACCTCCATCTCATGTTTTATTAGGCATAGTTGCTCTCAAATTAGCTTCCTCATCATTACTTACCAATGCTATTAAGCTGCTGCAATGACTGCTACTTTCATCCCACCCTGGCTTGCAGTTGTTTTATCCAAATATTAAAGAGCAGAGTTGAAAACTTGCATAATTCCTTTGCAGAATGGACAAGGTTCCACTTCTAATTCAATTTAACCAAAGCAACAGACCAGAAGAATGTACTGCTGTTGTTTGACATTCATTTAGCACCAGTGTGCTAGGTGCTGCATAAACATAAATAGCAAGTCACTTTCCAAGAGAACTGTTAAAGAACAGTAATGTGATTCTACAATGGTTCAGAAAAGGGTTACAGACGGAAAATGCCTAGCAGATAGATGAAGAGTGGAAGATACTTCTAGACATAGGAATGCGAGATAGCAGGCACTTGAACAGGAGGAACTAGGAGGAGGACTAAGAAGGTAAACAGGAGAGTTGGAGCCAGCTGCTCCCTGGCGACTCTGCACAGCGGTTCTCTCTATTTCTGTGGTACAGCTCCCAACAACTTGGCAGATGTTTCCACCCAAATGTGATACTGCCCCTCACCCCATCCAAAACTGATCCAGTTTTCTGGAGACTACAGGTGGATAATTACAGGTGGGAAACCATTAATAGCCCAATCTGAGCAACTCACATGAAACCACTGGAATCAACCACCTAAGAGATTTCTAAGTGTAAGGCTGAGGCTGGATATGACATAGAACCAATATAAACAATTACTGAGAATAGTATAAAATGGGAGAGATGGGGGAAGAGTTTGATTTACCTTTATATTCCACCCCCTCAGTCTACTGAACTACCTCCTATCAGTGTCTTAAAATACTAACTATGGTAATATACCCTTTTGCCTCCATTTTAACAGTGGATGCTAGTATTCCCCTTGGCCTTTCCTATTCAAGTGAAGTGTTCTTTTTTATAGCACTAAATTAGGATCCCTCAAGAAGCCTGAAAATGCAGACAAAGGTAACAGGCTTTTAACGCCATTAGTAACTTCCAATGCAGCATGTGAACACTGGAAAATTACCACATTTGTTTATACCAGCCTTTGCCAAACAGATGTTTTGGATGACAACTCCAGGTAGCATGACCAATAGTCAGGAGTGGTGGGAATTGTAGTCCAAGGTGACCCAGTTGGTATGAAAAGTTGGACTACCCTGAGTTAGATGATTACCCACAAGCCACAGAAGGGAACCTCTTACCACAGTAACTCAGTGACAGCAATACCAGCCAACATGGTGCTCTCCAATGCTGCTGGCACACATCTCCCATCATCTCTCAACACTGGCCATGCTGGCTGGAGCTGATGGCAGCTATAATAGAAAACATCTGGAGAGTACCATGTTTGCGACCATTGGCTTATACCACCTTTGTAAACCAACCATCAGTAACACTACCTGCAGTAAGGAGGATACTACTTTTCCTGGATTTCTGATCAGGTGTTGATACAAAGTAAAGTTCTCTTTCATCAGAGTGACATTTTAGACATTCGATACATACCATGCTAAGGTGCCACTTGGTGAATAATGACTTGCATCCACCCACTATTAAAACAGCTTTTATGAAATTATGAGTGCTGGGCCTCAAATCAAGAATGCATTTCTTTGTGGTGTTATTTACATAGCCACCTATTTCATAGAAACAGTTTAACTGAATAAGTGTAACTGGACAGCCGCTGGAACTTTTTAAAAAAATCAATGAAACCTTCAGCTTTCATAAAATACTCTTGAGAAACTAACCCCTAAAAAAAGCCCTATTAGGTCAGTCTTGCTTATTTAACAGACAGTATACTAAATTAACTCTAATTAGATGAGCTTGGCAAGTTCATGAGCAGCATTTATTCTTTTCACACATTCCCAAGGCATTGCTTCTCCTGTCTTATCTCCCCTGCAGATTTCTCTTCCTGTATTCCCAAAGGAATGATTTCAGGTTTTAGACACAAGGAAAGGCTTCACACATGGGGAAATGAAACCCTTGTTAAACTCTCATGTCAGCCCTTCAACCTCCTTCAAAATCCTAGTTCAAGTATTGTTTCCCAGGTACAAGACCTGGAAGGTATCATAGTAAAGGACAAAAAAAAAAAAAAAGGAGCTCAATCTTTTTTTATGCTAACCAATATAGGATTTCCCATGTTGCATAAAGGCTAATCTTTTTAGAGGCATCAAGTTATAGTTGGAAGTAATTTATGGCATCACCAAGATGAAACTAAATTGATTAAATCCCTCAATAACCACAGCCTCACACATTTTGTTTTGTTTCTGATACGCTTGTTTCTAGACTTCTCCAAAAGTTCCAAGTCAGAAGTAGTTCACAACACCAGCAAGAAAACCTGTGTCTTTAAAATCAGGGCCTCTTGTCAATACAACCATGGAATCAGTTTCCTTTTTGTTATATGAAAAAGAAAAAACCTCTTCCACTTTATTCCCCTCCTCCTGCCCCTTCTAAAGCCTCTGTTTCCAATTACTATGCAATCTTTGGAAGATGCCAACCTGGAATGTGTTTCCAAGTGTATCTTGTCTGGCAGCATCTGCTATAAATGGGTATTTTCCATACGGGCCATTGGAACAATTCATGCAGGGAGACAATACCATGTGAGAGATAGGTTTTACCTGTTTTTATGGCGGGCTGTGTTTTTATCTGATCAGGAGATATGAAGGAAGCAGATACAGAGTGGGTGTTTTTTTGTTTGATTTACCTTTTAAATGCTTCAGCTGGGTTTCTCTCGCACTCCCCAGGCTGCAAGAGACTTTGAACAGCAGGATCTCTCAGTTTGTCCTCGAATCCCTGAATCAGTCCACTGCGACAGATTTGGGCCACTAACCCTCTGATAAAGCCTCCCACACAGAGAGTGTCCGAGTCCTGAGCCCTGCAGAAGTGGAAAGCCAGGGCTTGGTGATGTAAACCCCTTTGCAGACTGGCAGGTGAGCTGGGCCACAGTAATTCAGTACAGAGGGCTGTTTTGCCACTACCCGGCCCTCCTACCAGCAACACTCCCCAGGCAGCTCCCTTGCCAGGGACGACGCAAGTATTAGTCCCAGAGTTCAGCACAACGGATGGTTTGTTGGCAGTGCTGTTGCTGCAGCTCGTCTTTTCCTGCAGGCAGTGCTGAAGCTTGTGAAAAACCCACTCTCTACAATAAAACTGTTTCCCCTGCAGCAAGCTAGTCTGAGCCATTTTACAGACTTTCTTCTCTGGGACAGGTCAGAAACAACAGCACATCTTTAAAAGTTGCACTCAAGGCAGGTCCTTAAATCCAAGTCGACAAGTGCGCAGCATGGAGCTTGGTCACTGGGCAATGCAATCCGCGAACCTTTCATCCCCTCACATAATGGTCAGTAGCATCTTTGCAAAGCCGAAGAGGCATCTTTCCATCCAAATGCTCTCCTGATTAGCACATGGTGTATTGCCGATCATCCGATTTAGAAATAAAGCTACGTTTGATGCCAAGGCTCAGAAATACTTCTCATATGGCTTAAAAGGTCATGCAATGCCATGGCTACAGCTGCAGCTTATAGTGCTGCATTTCCCTCTAATACAGATGATACATCTAAAAAAGCTGAGTTGCTAACACGCACGGTTCCTGCATGTTCTCTGTGCCTCTCTAGGTTTCCAGTCATTCCAAAATATGTGGCTTTTATAACCCCCTTCAAAACGCCGCCCACTTGTCAAAAAAAGGCTTCTTTTCTGTTCCGTGAATGTTTACTGAAAATGTACGGATCTGCCTTGTATATCGAGAAGTGGTTCACTGGAGTCTGTGCAAGCTTCTGTGGTCCAAGAAAGCCCTTCAAATTATGACGCACCGTGTCTCCAGTGAGATGGAAACACTCAAACTTCTTGCGCAGAAGGAGACATTCAGCAAGTGCTTTCTTTGCAGTCTCATGGTCTACTCTCACACTCCAGGTGTCTCAACTGCAGATGTCAAAACACTCCCATTTCTGCCCAGACCTGAAATTAAGCACCACAAACACTTGTTAGCTGACATGCACCAGGGTATTCCACTCTTAAGTAAATCAACTAAAGCCAGTTGCTTATTAGGGCACAAAAATAAGAACCTAAGAAAGAATTCACTTTATGCACACTACGTCCTGCTTTTTTTAGTGTCGGAGGAGCAAAAACAGCACAAAAACCCCAACAATGCCCTACTAGCACTGGCTAGATTCACATTTGTGCCCTTTTTGAGCAAGATAGGTGACCTTGAAGCCACAAAAGAGCCCCCTATCCAATTCTGAAAACTGATATTCATCCAAGGACCCTCCTATCTCCTTCTCCCCCCCCCCCAAAAAAAAACTTGGTCATCTGAAGCTCCCTTGTACCTGCTTCCTATTATGCCTACTGATCCTGCCGCCCTCCAGCTTTTTCACAGCCGCCTTTGTTCAGGGCTCTGGAGCATCAGGAGCAAGACAGGAGCCACGTTTCCACTTACCGTCTTCTCTCTCTCTCTCTCTCCCCGCCCCCCTCCATCCCAAAAGTCCCCCGGCATTGTTGCTGGGCAGCGTGCTGCCGCTGTCATCGGCTCGGCTCCCCGCGGTTGGATCCAGCAGCCAGCGACGCGCTCGTTGCATTTGTCCTCGGCTTTGTCTCTCCCCCGACCCCCCCCCCGGGCGTCCCGCACGGCTGGGCTTCCTGTTTCAGCCGATAGCCGAAAGAGAGGAGAAGATTTAGCAGGATGCAACGATCCCTTTCCTAGGGAAGCCTCCCCGGTTGCAGAGCCGTGAAGTCTTTAAGCTTAGGGGGAAAGAATGGGAAACAAGGAAAAGCGGACTCACTCGAGCCAGCGAGCGCTTGGCCCGCCTGCTCGCTTCCCAGATCCTCCGCTCCAGAGAGACACACGCCCTCCCTCCCTCCCTCGCCCACCCCACCGCAACGGAGGGGACACGCACGCAGCAGCGCCCCACGGCACAAAGATCCCCGCCCGCCACTCCGATCGCTTCAGCCCCCACCCTGCATCGCTGCACGGGAGTTGCATGCTCCGGGAGGAGGGCGTCCCGCCGCGGCCTCGCTCCTCTCCGCCCGCCGGTCAGGCTCCCAACTCGGATCGCACGCCTCCCTCTCCCCACCCCCACTCCCACGTTCGCGGGGTTCAGATTTCAAATACTCGCAGACCCAAAGAGAGAGAGAGTTCGGGCAATCCCCGCCCGGGTTTCCGACGACGCTGCGCGCTGGCCCCTTCTTCACCTTTGCCACTCATACAGCCTTCCACGAATCGGGAGGGGAAAGTTGGGGAGGGGGCAGGCAGGCAGGCAGGCAGACGTGCGCGCGCCCCGACCAAAACAAACAGAAACCCCGAGAGAGAGAGAGCGCTCCCACGTTCCCAAAGCCGCACCAGCGCCTCGCACAAGTTCGGGGCGCTTGGCGATCGCGATCGCAAGAAGGCAAGCAAGGATTTGTGGCGGATTGAGACGGGGACACCCCCCCCCCATCCTCACACACACACACACAAAACAAAGACCTTTGCACGGGGCGCGGCAAGCGTGCAGAGCAGACCCGCGCGCGAGCCCACCCGCTGCACACGGAGCTTTTTGCCCAAGGCAGGCGCTCATCCACACGGGGCGAGGAGGCGATCCGCCGGGCAAGAGAGTCGTGTAGACCCGGGCGCAGCCCCAGCAAAGCTGAGACAGCTGCCCGGCCGCGGAGACTGCCTAGCCCCTGGCAGAAAAGAGGGTCTTCTTCGCCGGGGTTGACACCACCCCAAGGGAGGGAGGTGGACGCGTGAGGGGCTGCACCCCCTTCCCCAGCCCTCCACCCACCCTCTCACTCGGCGAGAGAGAAAAGCTCCCTTCCCCGGTTGCTGCTGCTGCTGCTGCTGCTGCTCCTGCTGCTGCTCAGTTACCTCCCCTGCTTCCTCTCCTGTGGACAAGGAGGCGGCAGCTGCTGCTGCTGCTGCTGGTTGGCTCGTTCCCCTCCCGCCGCTGCCGCCGAAGCCGCTTTCCCCAAGGCGGGCGAAAGCCCAGACAGGCGTGTCCGCGGAGCTTCCCTTCGCCTCGTCCCTCTTCACTCCCCGCAGGGCCGGCCTTCCGGCCTCGCTCTCCCTGTCCGGCGCAGCCGAAGCGCGGCCGCCGCCACCACCACAGCTGCCCCCGCCCCTTTCCCCCTCTCCCCGGCCTGATTGGGCGGCCTCGCTCCGGCTCCTCCTCGGCGCTCGCCTCCTTAGGCCCCGCCCGCCGCCGCCTGCTGGTTTGGTGCTTCGGCCGTGGGCGTGGAAGGGGCGTGGCCAGACGCCGCTCGGCATTCCCCGGAGCGGAGGGAAGGCTCGGTACGCTGCGCTCGATCCTCGCAGCTGGCCGGGGACTCTTGAGTCGCTCCTTTGTTTTCAGGAGCAACAGGCTTTGCACTACACCTGCCTCTCGAGTAGGTTTACTGTGCTGGTTTCTATGAGGCTCATAGGAGAGCCAGCTCATAGCTGTCAACGTTTCCCTTTTTTTAAGGGAAATTCGCTTATTTCGAATAGGATTCCTCGCAAGAAAAGGGAAAAGTTGACAGCCGTGAGCCAACTCCTTGTTGCCGTGGTCCCTTCATAAAATATTTGAGGGGGTCTGCCAAAGTTAATGGGCATTGTCATTCAAATACAGTAGCTTAACCCCCAACTCCCCACTATTTTATTCAAATTGGCACCTGGGATGAGGCAAGATATAGGATCTCAGCCCTGGTCACTTGCTATATTTAATAGCATTGGAAGGTTGGAAGGGATTACGAGGGTCCAACTCGCAGAGATGTAGGAATCTTTTACCCAACATAGGACTTGAATCCACGACGCTGGATTAAGAGTTTTATGACCTACCAGCAGCAATTTAGAACCTCAAGCTCAACCTAGATGCTTTAGAAGAAGCACACACCCCTAACAAAATACTGCCACTTATTTCCAGGGGGAAGCCCATCCAGTTTCACCTCCTGAGGCCAATGGTGCCAACTTGAATAAAATAGGGAGGGGGAGTAAGACCCACCCTGCATAATCGATCACAAGACACAGCACACACACTATTTGAATGGCAATGTCCATCAACCTGGGGGGACGACGGTCCCCTCAAATATTTTTTGGGGGGTGGAGGGCAAAAAGCTTTTATTCCCAAGGAGTTGGCTTCTGTGCTCCTCATCAACCAAAATTGGGAAACTGCTGCCACTGCCTCTCCTTGCTTCTTCAATGGCAGTGGCAGCAGTGGGTGGGCCCTACAGCACTCAGACACAGCAGTGGGATCTGTTGCCTCTGGATCCCTGCAGGAACCCGCCACCTGAGGCAGTCACCTCAGTGTGCTGCCTTATGGTAATGTTTCTGCCCCCTTCCTACAACAGCATTCTCAGGGTGGAGCTTTTCCTTCTCGGAGAATAGAAGTCTGATTGTTAGCATTAATAAGGGCAAGGCTTTTGCACATTTCCTCATGTTTTGCATGTTATCCATGGCCCTCAACTCCCAGGAAAGTGGGTGTGAAATTGCCCAGGGCTGACACAACGATCACTCAGTGTGAGCAGGAGCAGCATGCCCTGTTTGGAGGCGAAATAGGAAGTGCCCAGCCCCTGCCCCTGCTCCTGCTGCCACCATCTGCACCCTGCCACATCTGCCACTGGCAGAGAAGCACTGCCATCACCGATTTTGGATGAGATCTGGTGTGCTTCAGGTGAGGTACTGCTTCACCACTGATGGAGGTGACAGGGCAGGCTGCTGCCTCAGCAAAAACCCCAGAGGCAGTACCCCCATGCCCCCCTGCCATTTCTTCCAGTGGCAAAGCTATGCTAGCATCAACACCAATTTAAGGCAAGATCGCATCCATTTGGGGTGACATCTCACCTGAAATCAGCACCGATGGTGGCACCACTTCTCTACCAGTGGTGGATGTGTGGCAGGGCATGCTGGGGTGCCAGCTATAGGAGGCAGAAGGGGCTTCATCCCCCTCAATATTTCTAGGCAAGGAGCTGAGCCCCCTCCCCCAATATTGAGGGGGCTGCCATCCCCCGCTGCCTCCAGCAAGCACCGGCCTGCCAGGCAGGAGGTGTGGAATGCAATTTTCACCCTCCAAGCTCCCTGCCATAATCATTGGAGCCCCTTCCAGGAAGGCACTCTGGTGACCTTCAAAGGGATGCCCAGGTATCCCCACAGGCCTGGCCAGATTGGGAGGGGGGTCAGGTGTGTGACATCATGCACACCTGCACACCTGGCATATGTAGTGGCAGGCAGCGGCAGCAGGTATGGCAGTGGTAGTGGTGGGAGTTGCAGCAGGGGCTGAGCAAGGCAACACTTCCCATTTCTCACCCAGCTGTTCCCCCAGCTGTTTCCCCCCTAGGTTCCTTACTCTTGTCCCAGGACTTATGTCCATCAGCATTGGTGTAGCCTAAAGTAGACCTGTGGTGTCCACTGAAACAATTGGGACTGGTGTGGGAAATAACTTGTGTGGTTTGAGCTCCACGCTTTGGCTAATGCTGCCAATGAAACTTTAGATATAGAGTTAATATGTAGGGTGCCATCCTGATCTTTTTTAGGTGCATCAGTTACACTCAGGAAGAAGGAGGGGAGGTTCTGTGGCCATCTGTGTTAGTCTTGCAGGTGCTTTGAGCTGCAGATTGCATAGCATTCTTTGACCGCATGTGAAGTTTAAATGTAATTTATGAGCTTTGGGCCGGTATCATTTTGACTTTTTCCTTCACGCAGCCAAATCCCCTTGAGAAAAAGTGGGTCCCTTGCTTGCCTATGCTATCAAACCACCTTTAAAATAGAATCATGTACCAAAGTCTTTTAAGTGTGAGTAACTTTGCTTTTGCAGTGATTCCTTCATCAATTCATATCCTGTTTCTAAACTTACACTTTTGGGGAAGTGAGTAATCAGTTACTCTGCCTTTATAGGCATCCCTGGGTAGCTTAACTTGTGTAATTTAAGGCTGTTCAGAGGGATTTTGATACAGAGAAACTGTATTTTGTTTTATAATGATAACTTACCTTTTCTGAGCACTCATATCTTTGCAATTTCTACTCTAAATTGTCAAGAACTTAAAAAAATAAATCATTGCTGTTCTGAGTGCACTTTTCCCAAAGTAAATCAAGAGCTTTCAATAGAATTCACAAGTGACTGAGTTTAGAAATGCAGTATAACTTCAAAACACATGCATTTAAGGTGACTGTACTCTGTATTCTTGTTTACGATGATGACGCAGCTGTAAATGATATTTACAGTGACTATTTGAAGAGCTTACAATAGTCACAGAAATTTGAATCAGGCTGTATCACGTGAGGGTCGAGTCCTAAGCAATGCTGCTACAGAGTTTCACAGTGGCAACGAAACTTGAAAAGCAAGAAAGAAAGCTGCTTTAGTAATTAAGTGCTTTGCAATGGACTTAAAGCATGCTAACTTACACGCTGACATGAATGCCACAATATAAAGAATAATGCCCACATATGATCTGCAACAAAATGTTGCAGCATGGAGTGCTGGTGTTCAGTATTCCGGCTGGTTAGCCACAGTTTTCTACTGGACACAATTTTCACAGATGATGGTTTATGCCTTTTTGCATCTCTTTCCCCTGAGATTTGAAGGTAAATCCTGTGTAAAACATGCATTCAATTTGAAAATGCCTATCTTTCATTTCCTGTCCCACTTTAACACTCATAGGGGGATGAATCCCAAAGTAAGATAACAATCTGAACACCTGATCTGGACTGCTTGTGGGCAGTAGGATTCAGCAGAGGTGTCCCTTTTCCTAGGCTCTGTCAACAAGGTGCTCCAATGATATAGAGATTGCTTCTGCACCTGCGAAATGCTGAGCACACTTTTGAGCGAGTTCATACTTCTTCCCCATTTTCCGTGGTGAGGGAGCAAGTGTACACATTGTTTTGCATGTTTAAATAATAAGGGAAATCTGGGAAAATCCCATTTTACATGCAGAATTGGATTTTATCAGAGGCAGGCTGCGAATGTCTCTCTAGCTGACAGCTTGCAGGAACAAATAAGTATGGGGAGCTGCTTAAAGTGAGCGCTCACTTGGTCTGTCATGAGTTGTACATCTGTATTCACATGATTACATTTTCAGCAGAGAAATCTTAATTACCTGACTCAAGTTTAATTCATTAATTGGCATGCCTAATTTATTATAATTTTCCCGTAAACCACTGTGAGGTGTAGATTTCTCGTACAGATTAAAAAGTGAATTGTTTAATGTCAGGTTTCTCAGATACAATCAACAGAATCTTATTTGGCTTGCCCAGGGGGCAAGTGGAGGTTTGCATGTTTGAATTCTCTCCTACCTCGAAATATGCAAAGGTCCACATACAATTAGAGAAAATGCACATTTGGATTCCACCCCCCCCTTTAAATTTCATTTCATGCAAATTGGGCCAAACTCTTTAACCTCTCTATTTTTCACCTGTTAAACTTGAGGAAGCTTGATCACTTATTTATCATTTGCTTTAACCAAAAACAAACAAACAAACAAAAACTTTTGTTCTAATGGATTGCCTCAGTTAGCTTTACCCAGCTGGTGCCCTCCGGATTGTGAACTACAAATCTGATCATTCCCAGCCAGCATAGCAAATGATCAGGAATGTTGCAAGGGTTCTAGCTTAGGGAAGACTGGTCTACAGCACACACTGATATTAATAAAGCAAAGAAACATTGCTGGGAATGTTAACAGGAGCATTGAACGTATATTAAATTTCATTTTAAAGGGCAAGGAGCCTGCTGACTTGAGTCAATTACAGAAAAGCTGTGTTTCAATTAGATTGTGGCTAATTGAATTTTATAATATGGGAACTGGTGCTTCCTTGGGAAGGCTTTGCCATCTACAGCAGAAACCACAGAGAATTCTATTTTGACAGGGAAATCTCCTTATATTCTGGTATGCTGTATTTGAGATTCATCTGCACCTTGACACTGAACAGTAGCTAAGCTGATAAGGAGGCAACTGAATGAGGGAAAGAGAGTGGGAGGACTCATAGCTCATTGGTAGAGTGCATTTTATGCAGAAAGTTCCTGTGAATTAGATGCCATAGAGCTACTGCTGATAGGAGTTGTACTTGCCAGGTTAGGGAAGGATGGACCAGTTGCATTACCTGGTATAAGGCAGATTTTTATGGGTCCCATTGCCACAAGATCCCTGCCTGTAATTGCTCCCCGCTCTTCTCCCCTTGAGGGACACGGGTGGTGCTGTGGGTTAAACCACAGAGCCTAGGGCTTGCTGATAAGAAGGTCGGCGGTTCAAATCCTCGCGACAGGGAGAGCTCCTGTTGCTCGGTCCCAGCTCCTGCCAACCTAGCAGTTCAAAAGCACGTCAAAGTGCAAGTAGATAAATAGGTACTGCTCCAGCGGGAAGGTAAACGATGTTTCCGTGCGCTGCTCTGGTTCGCCAGAAGTGGCTTAATCATGCTGGCCACATGACCTGGAAGCTGTACGCCGGCCCCCTCCTTGGCCAATAAAGCAAGATGAGTGCCGCAACCTCAGAGTCGGCCACGACTGGACCTAATGGTCAGGGGTCCCTTTACCTTTACCTTCTCCCCTTGACTGGACTTCTGACAAACTTATCTGACTAATTTACTGCAAATACAGCCACTATAACTACAACCACTATAAGCAGGGTGGTCCTTATTTGCATGCCCAGGTATCAAAGGGATGGCTCTTGAAGCATTCCAGGACTGGTTAATATCAACGATGCCCCCTGCTGAAACTCAAAATTGATCACTTGGTGAGCCAACTTCATAGTTCTTGAATATATGGTCAGCCCTGATTTCAATTTAATGAATTTTAATATTTTCATAATTCTAACTGACATTGGTTACAAGTTAATTTTTATTTTCTGCATCTGTACAGTCTCTCTCTCTCTCTCTCTCTCTCTCTCTCTCTCTCTGTGGAGGGAGTTATTAGTGAACATTCAATGATATAAAGTGGTCCAAATGTTTTATTATTATTATATTTGCAAGTATAATATATTGCAAATATAATATTGTGCAAGTAATAAAAGTTATAATTGGGTTTCCGCACAATTAATGGAAAGGCGTTATCTTTGGCTGGCTCCTCTTCCCTTCGATAGCTTGGATAGGCAACCCGTTCAACACTGAGGACTGCAATCATAGTGATGGAGGATGGCACAATAAATTTCTTATTGAGATAGTCTGCGTTTAACACCATCTGTATATTATTTTTATGAACCTGATGGAAGGCAAACGGTAGCTGGTAATCTTTCTTTTCTGTAGGTGATACAAATGCAAAATCTTGAGAAAAATCTAGTGGGGTGACTAAGAACATAGGGGATATTAAAGCCCATGCCTTCTTCATTCCTGCTCTCATTTTGAAATCAATCTCCACAAGCATAAGCAATTAAAAGAAAGCTCCTTCAAATAATTAAAATGGTTATGCTCTGAATTCCAATAAGCTGCAAAGAGAAGCCAAAGAGTGGGTGGAGGAGTTTCATTTCGCCCTGGCTTTCCCGCACAGTTTCTTATTATCCATTCTCTGAGCCACTTAGTGAGAGGAGTCATCTTTTCTTATTCTGTAGCTTTGTCTCCTCTTTTTCTGAGTATTTCTCTGCAGATACACCGCTGTGCTTCTTGAGTTGTACAGACTTAGATGCTCACTCAGTTGTTGTTTTTTCCCTGAATGAGACTATAATTATTCTGTCCAAAATAGTTTGTCTCCTCCATTCTTAAATGTATTGTTATGAGTTTGTGGGTGCCAGACTCCTATAATCCCTGGATCCAGTAAGTGATAGAATTTAATCAAGATTTGGGGTGTTAAGAAGGTTGCCAGACCTCTCTAATCCCTAGATCCAGTAAGTGCTAACAGCTAATTAAGCCAGGCTCAACTGTGTTGAGGTAAGTGTCTGGGTAATAGGCCATCAAGAGAACAAAGGATCAAGGGGGCTCAGTGTGAGAAGACAAATGGGTGGAGTCCCCCTCCCTCATATAAACCCAGAGTTTATTGTAGAGAGGTTACATCAATAATGTGACTTAGCTGTAAGGCAGCAAGCCAGAGAGGCAGAGCATGGTATCTGACTTCTGTTTGAATCCAAGGCTATGGTTATGGGAGAAACAGGACCCTTTGGGAGTGTTAATGCTACAAACCCCTCCATTGTAGGCTCAGGTTGCATAGATGTGTAAGTAAACCATATATCCTAAAGACACCACAGTCTCCACTGTGTCTCATTCCCAAAAGGAAACATGAACCCTGGCCTCGAACCTCTGAATTTCACAAAGCTTGGAGATTGGGGTGGCGTGCCAAGTATGTATGACCAGCTGAACATCTGCATAGAATATAAACACAGAAGAGGCTGGTGGAACCTAGACCTAGGAGGTCATATGGCCGGCACCTAAAAGGTCTCACTCCTCCCCTCTCGAAAAAGAAATAGTGGAGACATAAGCAGTACCATTGTACAAGTACTTAGCACTTAAACTGTCTTACTTTCAGAAGGGGGTCTCTGCAGTCACAATAGCTTCTTTTCTGGAACAAAGGTTGTGTGTTCTGGCACAGAGGAAGTCCTGTATGCATAGGAACCAACTCCTAGGGGCCATGGGGCTTCAGCCCCCACAATAAAATATTTGAGGAGGCCAGGCCCTCGCAAATTGATGGGCATTCACATTCAAATGGTGTGTGTGCACTGCGTCATGTGATTGATTACGTGGGGCAGGGCTTTCCTGGGTCCCCACAATATTTTATTCAAGTTGGCACCCCAGCCTGTACGCAAGTAGATTGTATGCAGCCATTTAACAGCAGGCATAGCTATCTCAGGAGATCCAGTTCTCCACTCAGTGTGCATTCATTCTCTGCAGATATTTCAGGAGCACAGACTCTGGGTTTATAACTTCTTACAGCAGAAGCCTACACGTGCCTGAAGAAAGCCCCACTGAGGGTTCATCCACGTTCCCCCTTGTGCCGTGTCTAGAAAGCATGGGTTCAAGCAGTTTTTTCCTTGCCCCACTCCTTTCCAAGGGAAGACTCGCTCTTGAGTTATAGATCCGAACAAAGGGCAATGTGGGGAAAATGAGGAAAACTGAGGAAAACAATTGTTTGCTCCAACTGAGTGCAAAATAGCGGTTTTCTGCAGGGGAAAACAGCACAAGAGGAAGTGTGGATAAGCTCTAGGTTAAATAGGGCTTACTCTCAAGTAAGTGCACAAAGGAACACAGTCCTACACTGCTGTCTACTCAGATGTGAATCCTATTAAATTCAATGGGATTTCCTTTCAAGTAAGTCAGGTTAGGATTGCAGCCTTTAATTTCTCTGTCAGATAATGCCTTTTCACAATAAAGGTCACACGCAGACCTCTATTCCTTTGTTCCTATTGCACCAGCTTGCCTTACTTCAGATCAGAGTCCTACCATTAAGCAGGTTTAAAGCCAGTATTTATTCAGCTTGAGTGACAAGAGCACAATTAGAGCTGCGTGTAATCGTAGTTGGTTATACGGAGGTAAGCCAAAGTTGATAATAAAGGCTAATACTCTGGAAAACAGGTGTCAGCGCTGATAACTAGCTGAGTAAGATTTTTTTTCTTCTTTAGGGAACACATGACTTCACATGCCATTAAATAATATTATGAAACATAATATAGGCTGGAAAATAGTCAGTCACCAACAACCCATTATAGAAATTAAATTCCAAAACTGACCTTTCACATGATTTTGGCAATAAATATATCCATTATAACTCGTTGACTGCAAAAATATAGTTAAGTGCTTAAGTCTGAGGGTAAATGCATTTATGATTGATAAAATGGACTATGTAAGTTATTAAATTATGACTTTCAGAGGTGACAGTATTCCCATAGGTCAATCCTATGCACATTATCAGTTTTGAACCAAGATTCAGGAAATTCAGAGAAGCTTCTGGAATCTTGAAAGTTCATAGGTTCAATCTCACAATAATACGTTCAGAGATAGTCTGCCTCTGACTGTTATATAAATTAAGGCACCAGACACATTTACTGCTATTAGCATAGAAATTGCTCCATCTTTCCACACCAGGCAGTTAAACACTGGAATGCAGGAATCACCTGGTAAGCATTTAAACACAGGACCAATTGAATGGCCCCTTCACAACCAACTGTTGCCTGACCAGGATTGAGCAAATGAGGCTGAGGAAAGGGATGGCTCTGACAAAGATGTGTCACTGCCCCAAGCAGCTGGACCACATGATCTAAAATATCCCTTGATGCATCACAAAAAGATGTTCAGCATCAGTTTTGAAGCACAAGCCACAGCACTCAATCTGAGGAGTACCAGAGAATATGCCTTTGGGGCATTGCAAGCAATTTTGTGGCCACACCATTTGGATCCCACATTGCTGCATTGGTGCCTCAGCTTGGGCTGCTGGTGCAATTGGGAAGGTCACTAATACAGAAGAGGGCCTAACAGAGGACACTTTGCCAAGTATCTCCTCAAACCACCAGCTGGCTTTGGTGACACCTATTTATATATATATATATGATAAACAATAAATGCGTTCAGGTTCACTTGTGTGAAGTAAACAAATATGGTGGCAAGAGGCTGCCCCCACGGATTGCATGGTTCCTCTTGCAATTGTCATATTGGGGCATAGCTCCTGAAGTGGGGTCCCAGATATATGTATGGAGGCTTCCAGCCCCGCATAAAGCAGGACATGGAGTGAATCCAAGTTGTGCTCCAACACAGAGACAGTGTGGGAACAGGAGGAGGAGCCACATGACTTTGTGGGTGGGGGTGAACATGCAACCCTACAGCCATACCTGCTCCCTTTGTGCAAATAATGTCTGAAGTGGGCTAAATAGCAGAGTTCTTTTAAACATTGTTGTGCCGTTTGAACTAAAACCTACAAATGTATGCATGATTACACCGGCAAAGCTAGGACCATGGTGGTTGAAATGCATTTAGGGTAGTTTTGAGGCTCATAGGCTTGGGCCTTTTAAAAACCTCACTACCACCCAGTTATTCAGTGTAATTCAAAATTGTCACAGAGCTATTTGCTTTCAAGGAACCAAATTGCAATTTACTGCATTATTCTAATCAGTCAATAGTCACATTATGAAGCTTTGATGTTACAAGATATAATTATTCATGTCAAAGTATAGTAACAACAAAAGCAGGCATTTGACATTATATATGTGTGTGTTTATCTTCCATAACTTTCAAAACAGAATGCAAGGCGAATGAACGATAAATCATAGGGGAGGTTTGGCTGGTTTTAACAAATGTGTTTTAAAAAGAACATCCAATCTTTGAGATGTCAAGTGAGCAGCAGGGATAGATTCATAGAATGGATGGTGAACTCCACAAATAGGATTTTAGCCATTAAGAATAAATTAGGAGAGCGCTAAATTACCGCTGCATTTATTGGAAAGTGGGTAAATTATAAAGCGACACTTCTAGACAAATGACATGTTCTACTTGCTGCTTTTTACTTGTTAACTAAATGCTACCAGTTATAGAATTCCACTTCATGGGATAATCTGCATACTTTTGATAAGCATGTGCTGTACTTTATAAAAATATGCCTACACTGCCAACTCATATAAAGCCCCAGTGCATTGTACAACAATATGTGCAGGCACAATAAGACACAAATTATGATAAAACACGCACATACAGAATAACCATTAAGAAACGAATGGCCTGCAAGCATAAAAAAAAAGCCTCCAAGAAAAATCTCCTGAGAGCCAGTAGTGAGGCTGCCTGCTGGATTTCTGCTGGGAAGAGAATTCCGCAACATGGATCCAGATTTTCTAAATTCCCAACTTGAAGCTAGTCAAGTTTCTGTGGCCTGAGGAAAGACTAACAGTGCTTCTTCAGATGATCTGTGTTATGTGCTGAAGTTCTCACCCTGGGCCAGCAGGAGGATACTGTAGATAGTTATGCAAATAAGGGATCAAAAGTGACATTCCGTGATTGGATAGTTTTAGAAAATTGTTACAGTTACATTGTACTGGAGCTCTACATAAGAAGGCTGACTGAACCCTTCAGTTCAGTTCTGTCCTGGCCTGTGAATAAACAAGAGCTGTTTGAAGAATCGCTGTGTCGTCTGATATGTTCACCCACAATTTAACAATCTGGATTAAAAAGATTATGTGTTTTGCATCTTCTAGTTCTCTGGTTTGAGTAATGAACTACAAACTTTTTGTCACATCTAGCAAAAAATAACAGTAATGTCAAAGTCTGCATGGTGACCATCTTCCTCAGTGAAATGAAGAGGAGGAGGAGGAGGATGACGACAAGCGAAGATACTTCGCGTTTCCCCACCACAAGTATCTGCAGGAACTGTTGTTTTACAGAACAATTTATCTGCAAAGATGCTATGCCAGTCTATAAAATTAATATTGATAATGCATGCGCTGCAGTAGAATTCCATATGTTACAATTCAGTAATTTTCAATTAGGATAGGATATGGCACATAGTTTGAGCAGCAGTTCAGGTTCTACATTAGGCTTTCCCCTATGTTTGCAATGTTTCCAAGGAATGTAAAACTATTGTTTGCAAGTTTGAACTAGGGGTTTTAATGGGAAGATAGCAAATTCACAGCTCTATAAGAAGGAAACTGGGTTACAAGTGCATATAATTCTATTGTTGTTACTATTAATATATTTAGTACCCATCCTTCACTGTAAAGTCCCAGGGTGGATTACAGCATTAAAAACAATATTAAAAACATTTTAAAACAGCAACCATAAAAATGAGGTGGGTCCTAAAACAGATGTTTTTCTACAGCACAAACATATAACAAGTCTGTTGGATCAAAAGTCCATTCAGTCCAGCAACCTGTTCTCACAGCAGCGAACCAGGTGCTAAAAGCAAGACCTGAGTGCAGCAGCACACTCCCCACATGTGATTCTCAGGTACTGGTATTCGGGGGCAAGCAGCTTCCATCAGTGGAGGCCGTACCCAGCCACTGTGGCTAATAATTACAGAAGCTTGCAGTAAAAACCTATGAATTATGTCAATCCGATGGAGCTGTACAAGGTGCTATGGCACAAGTAGTGAGCTGTACAGGACATTCTGGGAAACTCTGTAGTCAGGTACTAGAACATCTCCCCCCACCTTACTTGTTCAAGCATTTTCAGAAGCGGAATGTGTTTTATTAGGCTGTTGTTGGCATCCATTTGTACCATGAAAATAAATAAAAACAGTATGACAGACAGAATGGATTGTGCCATTGACTGGGGTTGAAGTCAAACTGCTGCATTAGTGACTGCCCCAGGGCACAAGCCTGGGGAGTGTGTATGGAGGTCCTGGGCTGCCCAGACGACAAGGCCCTCCTCTCTGCCTCGTTGATGTAGTTCAAAGGAAAATAGAACAATATATCTGGCACCAGCTTGGCTGAGAGAGTTCCTGGAAGGAGGCATACAAGGCACCATCCAAGCATCTTAGCGATTCCACTCCAGATCCTTAGCCTTTTCTTCGCCCGAAGATATCCCACAAGGCAGCAGAGGTTTAGGATCAGAGTTTTCCTTCACCTTAATGAACTACCTTCCCAGGTTGACAAGCCCCATCTGCCTCTCGCTTTCCTCCACAGCGGGAACAGAAATCACCTTCTTGACCATTGAACCCACTATTGGTCTTGTCCACTCAATCCGTTGGAGCCTGTCTTCATATACAGGGGAAGTCCCTAACTCATCAAGGGTTTGAGACGATTTCCTGGGGTGTGGCTGCTGTCGCATGCTGACAGCTTCTAGGAGCCAAATGTGAGAGCTGAGTGCAGGGATGGGAACAAAGGTGGACAAACTTACCCAGAAGGAGCACCACATGTCCCCACTCCCACCCCTCCTCTAACAACCCATACACTGGAATAGGCTATACATTATTGCACAGACCTACTATATTAAAAATCTCTGCATTTTAAAGCAACTTTAAGTTTGGACCAGGTTGCTGCTAGGTTCTTTGAGCTGGTAGAAATTAACTACCTTTCCACTCTATCTGATGAGGAGTTCAGCATAACTCCTAAATATAAACAGAGGGGAAAAACTGTATTTTTTCATTCTCGTTAGCTTTCTATTCAATGGATTATGTGGTTAGGACCTACAATTAGCACTTAAAATATTTCACAGTGCCTTCTCCCACCTACACTTAGCCAGAAGACGCGCTACACTGACACAAATAGGCTGAGCCAAGATATATTTGTAAACCTCAATGTTGCTTGTCAGCAATAAAGACATATTTGTTGTCAGGCATCTCCAGATGGAGGGGAATGTGATGACGTGTCCCGTGCACAACATGTGAGTTGATTAGTCCCAACGCTGCATTGGTAAGTGACTGATAAAAGTGAAAAAATCCTCACCACGATCTTCAAAGCTGTAAAGGAGGTGGGCTTAATGATATCTCAAGGACAGCCTTCTCTCTGATCATGAAATACCATGGCGATTTCTATCTTTAGGAACAATGGAAATGTCAACAGGGTTGAGACTCAAGAGTGGAGATGAAGACTTTTTGGCAGCTGGTTCACAGCTGTGGATGATCCTGCCACAAGTGATTAGATCAGGGGTGGGAGTCAGCAAAAATCCGTTGAAATGTTTTGGTAGGCCCTAAATGTCACCCCTGCTCCTTTCTTCACAAGTACTCCAAAGTTTAAGAGCACATTCCCCAAATGTAAGTTCTTTTAAGTCCCACTTGTTCTGGTGGTAAAGATTAAAATATGTACATTTTCTGTACATTCGCTGTTGCAGAGACAAATTTGATTCTTACTTTTGAATTCATCATGGTGTCTTTTTGGTATACAATGCTCAACTAGTTGTCCATACCTGTATTAGAAATACTTTTTGCCTCGCTAAACCCTAGGCTCTGTATATATGAAGAATCACAATTCTTATACATATATGAGCAGAATGGGTTGCATTGGCTGGAGACTCTTGGGAGTTTTCTGTTTCTCCTTGTCTCAGTCTGGACAACTGTGTTATATTTAGTGTCCTGGATAATAGGCTCTTCTGACATCATCTTGCTTGCTCCTGTTCTGCTTTTGGAGCTTTATCGTAATCCTCAGTCCCAAAATCTTGAAAACGGGGAATGTTTCATGCTAAAGTAATACTTAACCAAAAAAATATATGGGGTATCAACCTTTGACCAGTATATGGTGATACAATTCCATGAAGTCATTACTGATCAACAAGTTTGGGCTTGTAAATTTTAGGGGTAGGATGGTCTGAACTGAATTGGTTGCACCTACAGAATTCTGCTGGTGTTGGTGAGCACTGGATTAAAATAACCCTGAAGTGTCTTCTGTTTTCAAGACTATGATTAATTGTACAACTTTATGATCAATTATACATTGAATATATGGTACTTATCTGGAACTTTTCTTTTGAAGTTCTCTGGACAAGGACAGCCCCAGGCAAGGAGCATCCTCAGCATTTCTTGCATTTGTTCGACCTTCTGAATCTAGCATTTGTTACTGGGCTTGTAGCCCATTTCATGACTCTGGTGCATGATCTGCATGCATGATTTGTCCCTGTCAATTATGCTATACATTTTCCCATATATTTTTTAAAAAGAAGAAACTCAGATGCATAAGGAAGTGCTAGCTACACAAGTCAGTGTGCTTGTACTATATGTTTCAGCTGTGAACCCCCAGTAACCAGGTAATCACCTGAATCGCCTGCCCCCCTAGATCTAGCCCAGGTTCTAATCCCTTTATGAAGCTGCTAAATATCAGTCTTGAGTCCATAACCTGGGATGCTGACAATCTTAACATTAGTAGAGCTTGCCTACCTCCCCAATCTGGCAGGGGAATAGTCATTTATACTGAGAGGCCTCATTTGCCTCTACACTACTTCCTACAGTTCAAGGTGGAATCAAGACAATTGGCTGCCTGAGGCGAAAAACAAGATGTCCCCAATTCCTCATACAAAAGCTGATCAGACGGGCAGCTGAAATCTTACTTCAACACTGGCAATGATCTTAGGACAGCAAGGTGGTGGATGAAGACAGAACATAATGCCAGTGCCCAAAAGCTTGCATTGGCTGCCCATATGCTACCAGGCCAGGTTCAAGATTCTTATATTAATTGACAAGGCCCTTAACAACTTGGGTCCATGAAAGCTCAGGGACCACCTTTCTTCAAACAGCTTGTCTATATCCTCAGGCCACAATAATCAAGATCCAGTACCGATAGACCATTGGACTTGGTCTAACTTTGGCATCCGACTCTATGAATCTGAACTACTTTGTCTACAACATGCCTTGCAAATTTGTTACAGCAGGTTGCCAGGGGTGTGAGAGATGTTCTTCCATCCTTTTCCTTTTTGTTGTCCAGCTTCAAGAGTCAGGCCAGCTCACAGTTCTGGAAACAAGAGAGCACTTTATCGTAACACAAGGCAGGGGGACAGGGAAAATATGGAGCAGCTCCATTCATATCAGGTCATTTGAGAGGCTTGGAAAAAATAGCAGATGACAGGGGATTAGTCTGGGTGTCATTGTGCATAGGACTCTGCTTCAGAAAGAAGGGCTGGATCAGTGGATGTGTTTAGCCCTCAACTTCTAAAATGAGCTGTCACAGCTTCTTTGACTTGCTACAAGCACTGCATCCCTGCTGTGTACAATTACAGTTAATAAAACATACATTCAGGCTAATACCTCACCCCACACCCTTAACTTGTGCTCTGAAACTGGGTTTAAATCATGGGCGTAGCCAGGTGGGTAGAGCAGCAAAAATGGAAGTTTTCACATGATCTGGAGCCCTGGTCAGGCATGCTGTCTGTGTGCATGCCAGGGGATAGCACTAATCAGAATGTATGATGTCCCTACCAACATGTTGCTGGAACATGTGAGCAGCTTTCTTGACAAAGTGTTAGAAAAGTCTGAAATTGGGAACCTCCCCACCCCCCAGTAGACATGCATGGGATAGCATTCCAAGGTACTCTTAACTATTTATAGTACAGCTAGATTTATGGGGCGGGCGGGTTCCTTCTCCTTTTGGTCCAGCTCTGTTGTGGATAAACTGTGTTAAACAGGACATTGAACCTGCTTAAAGGCATTTGTTTCATAAGAGATGTCATGCTTGTTTCAGGCAAAGAATAACTAAAAGAGACGCTGAGTCTTTCCAATTTCAAAATGGGGAGATATCTGTCTCCCTTAACATGATTTTTGCCATGTTGAATTACAAAGTAGTCAACGTGTAAGAAGTATCTCTGTCACTAGGAAACAATCCTGGTCTGGGGTGAATGAAGGAGGAAGAAAAATGAACAGACATGATGATGTGAGAGTTTTAGTTCCAGTGTGTTTTTCTTCCTGAAAATCATTCATAGAGCCGATTTGGATCAGAGGACTAACCCAGGATCTCCCCAACTGTAGCCTGCAGGCCTTCAGTAGTGCACATTCTTCTTTCAGGTCGATTTTTAATTGCATTTTAATTCATATTTATTTTTAATTATATTTTTATTGCTGCTTTTATTCCTTATTCCGTGCTTTATTGAATTCGATGGATGCAATAAATTCTGTGCAATGCAATAAAAACCCATGTAATACAACAAAAGATAATATAAGAAATTGAAGAAGCAATAAAAAACCCATTAAGAAGCACACAGAATCTAGTACAGCACAGTACAAATGCTACAACTGGCAGAAAAACCATCAAGTTGTCCACCAAGACTCAGCTATTTTCAAGTGATCCAGGGTGGGGTGTTTGTGTTTGTGAAGTAGTGGTCTAAGCTGTTCATTCCCTGAACCTTCTGATATAAGAAACCTTGCAGGTTTACACACTAAGCCAGGCATAGGCAAACTTGCCCCTCCAGCTGTTTTAGGAATACAACTCCCTCATCCCTAGCTAACAGGACCAGTGGTCAGGGATGATGGGAGTTGTAGTCTCAAAACATCTGGAGGGCCAAGTTTGCCTATGCCTGTGCTAAGCCCATGTATGGTATGTCTTTCCTTATACATCTTTAGCATCTTGGGGCAAGGGTAGCCAACATGCCGACTTCCAGATGTTGTGGACCAGAAGTCCATCATACCTGACCATTTGCCATGGTGCCTGGGGCTCCAAAATCTCTGGAGGGCACTACTTTGGCTACCACCGGTCTAGATGGCACTACTGACCACAAATCTCCACAATCAGCAGAAATTTCTGCATTTTACACTTTGTTCCTAGATTACCAGTCATGTACTTTTGAAATACCTGTTCCTTACCACTTGAGATCATACACACAGCTAATTTTAAAATGAAATTATATTTAATTGTACAATTACACATAATGACAGGCACCTTATGAATACTGTGAAGATGTCTTCAGCAGAATCTCTGGGGCTAAGAGACCTGAAACTACAGCATTCACATCCGGTGTTGAAAGCAATATCCTAATAAGAGCAGAGAATGACATGTAAATAAGAGAGTGAAAAGCATATAGAAAGGAGCAGGCACTAATGGGAAAACGAATGTATTATTCTTCAGCCTTGATTGGCAATCTGAATCCATGATTGAATAGATATAATTAAATTTGCAAAAGCTGGTATCTCTATGAAAAAGGGACTGGAACTTAGAAGCCTATTCTGAATGTAGATTTTAGAGAAAAGGATTGTAAATATTTTTTAAAACTAGAGAAAAATAAAATTTGCATCTGTCAGGGTTACAGGCTCAGAATGCTCTAATTGTTAGAGAACTGTGAAATCTAATCCAAATTCTCTGCCTATTTTTTTAAAACCCTAAGCTGAATACAAATATGGAAAGGCTGATACAAATTTGAATTATATTGTGTTTTCTACTTAAATGAATTTGATTTCCTGTAACTCTGAAAAGAGAATAGACATGTAAAAAATATGATTGTCTTAGAAATGAAAGGTATTTTTTACCTGTCTATTAATCATGGGGGGATGGGGATAGTCAGCTAAATTTTACACAGACTCACTGAAATTAATAGACCCAATTTAAGGCTTGCCTGGGCCTAGGAAACATGGGTCTGAGTGTTGTTCGATTGTCCCATACTTTCTAGTCATGGGTCTACTTGGTTTTCCATTCCCCCAACACTTTCTCTAGGAAAAAACCCACTCCTTACCACTGAATTGGGGCAACCATCAATCTGCAGGAAACCCAATTGATGCTTGCTCCAAATCAGTGGTAATGTACGGGTTTCCCTGAGGGAAAGAAGCAGGACAAGTGGAAGTGTGGAGGAGCCCTTGTTCCTTAATTTCCATGGGTCTTCTCTGAGGAAAAAGGTAGTTGAATACCCATGATATTTTAGTGAACCGATTAAGGCTGCAATCCTAACCTCACTTACTTGGAAGTAAGCCCTGCTGAATTCAGTATTTATTTACTTGTTAGATTTATATACTGTCCTTCATCTTAAGATCTCAGGCTACTTCACAGAATAGTTCAGTAGGACTTCTTTGTGAATAAATATGGTTAGAATGTGCTGTCATTCACTGCTTTGTTTTGCATATACTTGCCTATGAGAGGAGGGATACAGATTTCAAGTGGGTGAAAACAATATAAGCTTTTTTTGGGGGGGGGGGGGAGAGGGGAGAGAATTCCTCACATTAAAACAAAAGCAATCTTCCTAGGTCAGACCAAAGAAGAAATCTATTTTAATCAGTGGCTCACTTTTTTGTCTCTGCCCCCTAAAGTGGTAGGATACTGCTTTAAATGTATATGTAGCCAATGTGGTTGTGGTTTTTCTGGGACTCCTACTCCCATCTACTCCAGCCAGCATAACCAGTGGTCAGCCATTATGAAAGTTGTAGTCCAATAACATCTGGAGGGCATCATGTTGACTATGTCTGGAATATATAATCTTCCTTTCCCTATGGTGCCTATTCTCAACAATGGCCAGTCAACTGCAACATCCCCTTCCCCCTAAAATGCCATCCTGCTTAGTGATCATCAGTTGGGTTCATGACAAGGAGAGCTGGCTTTGTCCCTTTAGAACTGTATCCAGGACTACTTAGCAGCATTCTCCTGAACGTTTTTGCTAGGGTAGAGAGAGGGAGTGCACCACAAACCTCTAATTAATCCAGGTTGGTCTTGCGGTTAAGGGTTCCTAAAGAGAGCTTAGCTCCAGTTAATTAGGATCAATTTTTAATCTAGCATTTTAGATTAATTAATTAAGGCAGACTTTTGAAATAATTAATCAAGTCAGTCAGTCAAAGTTGTAGCCCTATTATCATTTCTAAACTGCTTTCTAATCTAACAAAATCTCAAAGTTGTTCAGAACATTAAAACATACATTGATTTTACCATATGCAGACATACTCAAAAGCAGCCTGCACATGTAGTATAATAGACATGGTCACCATTTTGATGGGTATTGTTATTCAATATTTATAATGTGGCTTTTTATCTGTTTTCATCCACACCCAATCTACATCTAAGGAAGGCTTCATGGGTGATGTGACCTTGTATTGCTTCTTATAGAAGTGTGTTATTCACAGGAGGAGGAATAATGGGTGGAAAATTAGCATTGCTATTTCTATATCTTATATGGTTGGAATAATAGCATTTTTTCATATTAGCCATATCTAAATATTATTTGAGGAACAGCCCTTGATGTTGGTGACACTCCCTGATCTATACATGCAACATATAGGCCAAAAACCATAGCACAAAAATCAGTGGTGGTGTGGATCTGTAGCAACTGGCTTAATTTTTATAGCAGAGATAGGTAATAATTGAGACCCCAACTATTGCATGCTTCCTTGGGCTAGTTAAAAGCCTAGTGTCTTCTACTGAAGCCATTAGTTTCTTTGGGGTAATGGGGTTTCTTGCTGTGGGCATACCTGCTCAGGGTTCTTTTGATTACTTGAGGAGGCTACGGACTAGCCATCTGAGTAGAGTGGCAGAGATGTCACCTGAGGGCTAAATGGAAGCTCTGGTGTCCATAACCCCACATGGGAATGGTCCAGGGAGTGGCTTCTCAATTTGTCTTGTATTATTTTATGTGTTGTGGCTTGCCATTGTTTTATTGATTATAGTTTAGAAATTATTTATTGTAACTGTTGAGTGGATTTCTGTTTAACTTTTATATGTTATTATTATTATTTAATACTATTCTAATGATTGTTGAATGTTACTTTGAATTTGAATTTAGCCTGATCTTTTATTCCCCTTCCTTCCCTCCCTCTCTCCTTTTTATGAAGATTACCTGCTCTGGGATCCCACAGCTAATTCTCCCCTGGCCTCCTCACTAGCCCAAATAGGACTAATTTAGCCAGCTAGCCCTGGTGATCATCTAATGTTTATTGGATTAATTTTCCCCTAAATTGATTTTTGTACTTTGAATTTTTTGTTATTCACGCTTTTATACTGTATTTTATGCTGTTTTTTTGTTGTATCACAATTAAGTGTTTTAAATTTGTTGTTAGCCGCTCTGAGCCCAGTTTTCTGAACAGGGAAGGGTGGGGTATAAATATTTATTATTATTAGTAGTAGTAGTAGTAGGTTACCTATTTTAAAGTTATGTTTTATTATCACATTTTTGTATTGCATTAGATTGTTATAAGATGTACATTTTTTGTTTCTTCAGCTTGTAAACCGCCTTGAGTATTGTAAGATAGAAAGAAGGCATAGAAATTAAAAATGATGATGATGATGATAACTCATCTCCTATTTAGAGCTGTGATTGCCAGAGGATTCTGAGGAGTCCTGGTCATAACAAAAGTGTCCCAATCTTTAAGACACCAAGAACATTCTATGTATCCCAAGTCCCTGTAGACCAGAAAGCAGCTAAAAGTATTAGCAAACAATATTTTCCCAGGATACCTGCTGAACAGGCATTTCCAGCCCAATATTGCAGAGTCCAATGCTTCTGCAACATTCTGATCTTAGTTTCTAGGGGTAGGAGTTTTTATTACCGTAGTTGTTTGGCATAGCAAATTAGAATTAGGTAGGCAGGTAGTAATAGCTAACCATAAATAAACATTTAAATGTGGTCCCATGGGTGTGAATGATGCCTCTCCAAAAGATCAAAGAAATACTCCATGCCCTGAGGTGTCATGAAATAAATTATATCCAGGTACAGATTTATTTATTTATTTTTTAAAAATCAATAAGTAGCTACACTATTACATTCCTTTCCTTGACATGGGTACTGCTGCCTGAATGCAGTGTATTCTTAGCACTCTCAAATGGCTTTTAATATTTTATTCCATTTTAAAGTGACAATTTTGTTGTTTTCCTGCTTTATTCAAGCTCATGGAAGGTGTAATCCTGAAGGAATACATTTTGAGACACAAGAAGCCTGTAACATGTACACATAGCGGGTTCAACACAAGCCCAGGCCAACAGTGGCAGGCCTCTGAGTGAGAAATCCACAGCACTCTCAAAAGAATGATCAGGAGGGCACACAAACACAGCAGGTCTGTCTTAACTACAAAACAGGTGAAACAATACACATCACCATCTAAAAATGAGGTGATGAATTAAGGTCAAAGTCTAAAATTGCCTAACAGCACTACTGGCCCTGACTCTGAACGTTCATCGTTTCCAAAAATGTCCTCAGTATAGAACAGAACTTCTCACTATCAAAGGACATTGTCTTTGTGCAGGCTAGGTTTGTAAGTACATGCACATCCAGCCATTTGTTTCCAAGCACCCTTTACTGTTTCATCAAGCATTCGATACACAAATGCCCATTTGTGAACACACACAGGGCTGGACCTTTGAGCCCTGAATACAAACATGTAGATAAATGTTTAAGCCTATTCAAGAGTGAGCTCCTTTGGCGGAAAGGCTGCAGAAATGCAAGTCTGAAAAGTTATCTGAATGTTAGTAGGGAGTGAAACCGCTATTTTTCAAATTTAGCACCCAATGCCCTCTTAAAAACACCAACATTGACGTATATATAGCTTTTATACCGGATGACATTACAGTAGTGCTTTTAATGTCTGCGAATGCAGCACTGAGCAAAGTCAATGTGGCCTTATCTATTCTTCAGTGACTCCTTTGTACTTTCTTTTCGCTGCCTCATTGCTTTTGTAAAACGTTCTCCTCTTTTTGCAGCTGTCTCATGCAGTATCTCTAAGACCACATTCCTAACTCGTCTGCTTAAAAGTGAGTTCTGTAAAAATGAGTGGAACATGCCCCTCTTCCACAAAAAAGGGGCTTGAAAACACCTCCTAAAAGAAGTCGTGTTATGATGCCCTAACATAGGACCGTTCATTTTGCAACTGATGCATTCAGTATGTTGGCTGAAATCCACATTTTAAATCATGCTCAGAGATTTATATGGTAGATCCAGTGAAACTGTTAACTTTCCTCCTCTTGCATAGAGGACTCCTCCATCATATCATGATCCTTCTCAGAATCAAAAGCAATTTGTCATGCAACAGGATGGAACTGCTGTTCAAGAAATTCAAATTAACG
Organism: Podarcis cretensis; assembly: GCF_951804945.1. NCBI lineage: Eukaryota > Metazoa > Chordata > Lepidosauria > Squamata > Lacertidae > Podarcis > Podarcis cretensis. The sequence continues at coordinate 31,179,848 of NC_137178.1, forward strand.
CCACATTGGCAGTGTGTAGCAAATCTCATTATACTTTTGATTTATTCACACTTACGTATTTATTTTCGACGTACATTCCACATTCTCAAAGTGGCAAAAGGCACAATAAAACACAGAAAGTGACATGTTTTGCCCTTGCTTTGAGTTACTTAGATGCTAAACTACCCGATGTTTTTTCCTTTAGCTCTTTGGACACTGGTGCTTTTATCAAGTCTTTTCCCACCAGTTGAAAGTCTTCTCAAGTGGACCAAACCTGATGCCAGAAGATGCTTTTGCCATTGGGATCAACCCCAAAGGATGCTCCATCTAGAAATCAAACCATTTCTACTGCAGCTTAAGCAACGACTAAAGGCAGAGAAGCAAATTAGTGCAGATGGAACTGCAGAGATAACCTTCAAAGTTTTTGTTCCAAGTCAAAACTCCACAAGCAATTAAATTACCCTACATTATCTCATTCTAAATAGCTTATGGCAAAGGAGCAGTATTCCCAGTGTATGTGGAACATCTGTAGCCAATGACCTCAAAACGATAGTTTACTGATACTCCACTGGAACACAGATAGTGTGTGTCTGTTCCACTGCGAGGCGATAAGCCAATTCTTACATGAGGCTTAGCAGTCAGACTAGTTTCAGTGGCCTTTTTGGCCAACAAACCTGCTCCTAACATTACAGTTATTTGTACAGCTGGTTACTGCAGCACTGACAACCGACTCAGGAGCCTGCTTGCATTCATTTCCCTCATCCTTACAACAGGAAGCATAACACTTTTGTTTTCCAGTGACAGCTTTAAAACACAGCCTTTTCATTTAAGTGCCATTCCACTTATGGATTCTAAGCCATATTGCCTAAAAGGGTAGTACAGTGGTACCTCGGGTTACATACGCTTGAGGTTAGAGACTTCGCTAACCCAGAAATAGTGCTTCAGGTTAAGAACTTTGCTTCAGGATGAGAACAGAAATCATGCAGTGGCGGCGCAGCAGCAGCAGGAGGCCCCATTAGCTAAAGTGGTGCTTCAGGTTAAGAACAGTTTCAGGTTAAGAACAGACCTCCAGAACGAATTAAGTACTTAACTCAAGGTACCACTGTATTCTTTCAGGTCTTCTTCATGACATTTCATGCCTGTATTTCTTCAAGGAGCTCTGACAAGTGCATTTTAGGCTTCCACCATTTTATTCTCATGACAGGTTTGTGAATCTCTAGGAATTAAAAGCCAAAGCAAATTAAGGGATTACCCTAGGATATAAACTTTAACAACGAAGGCACAAGGTGGATCTTTGACAACAGAGGTTTTCCCAAGTTCAGTGCCACCACCAAAAATATCCTGCCTGACTTCTGAAGAGGACGGTGTTTGGACAAGGACCTCTGACAAATATCTTAATGCCATGACACAGTTGTATGGAAGACGGCTGTTCTCCAGGCACTCAGGAACCACACCACAGACAGACAAGAACGAATTAACACTCCTAGAGAGATTTCCTCTAACTCTCAGATTTCAGTACCAGTCCCATAACTGCATTCAATTACACACTCAATACATATTGACTGCATGTCACAGGGGGCTTCAAAGCCAAGATTGAGAGGAGTTTAACCTTTTACAGTCCATGTCACTGGATGCATCAGTTAATGGCTCTTAGGCCGGAACAGCTTAAATCAGTCAATGGCAATAACAGGTCTCTCTCAGCCATGCATCCTGGAGACAAGTGCTATGACAAGTTTATTGGATTTTCTTGGGACAATTTGCTCAGATCTTGTAGCAGAAAAGCATGGCTTCTGAGCAGAGATCGTGGCCACTGAAGAGCAAGTTTAATGGATTATAATGCGTCCACCCCCCACACACACTTCTGCTATAATTTAATCCTCCTTTCCATCTTCTCACTCCATCCCATTTTTCCTGAAGGATTAAGAAATTCATGTGTGCTGCAACATAGCCTACTGCGGAAAGGTAAGAGTTGAAGAGTTGTGTCCATTGCTTCACTCACTTTAACCTGCTCCCATCCATCCCTGTCATTTTGCACCTGGAAGTTGCTTGTGAAGAAAAATAGCCCTTAGGTTGCAAAAAGGTCCCTATTCCAGCAATGGAGGAAGGAGCTGGCTCTGATTATCCTGCTTCAATTCATTGTCCTGTGTTGCCAACCTTGGCCAGGTAAGATGGAAACTGAAACATGGAATAGGGACAAAATGGTGGTGATTTTGCAGAGGGGCTTTATATGTATTAGGATTTTCATAGAATCATAGAGTTGGAAGGGATCCTGAGGATCATTTAGCACAATCCGAATATGCAGCTGCCCCATATAGGGATCAGAACTAGGCATTATACTAAATTGTGATGATTTTCATTGCATAATTAGTATTTTCCCCAAACCTTTGGTAAACATATCCATAGATTGATTGATTGGTTTATTACGGCCATTGGCCCATATCTAAAAACAATACATCAAAATTTATCCATAAACAATACAATTTAAACAGTTCCAAGTTAAAACACCCCTATAAAACCAATTCCATAGAAAGATGGCACAGGAAATCTCTTTTTAATATTGCTTTTTTTTTTTCAACAGCTGTACTAAACCAACATGAGTTACATGTTGTTTCTGACAATGCATCAGATTCTTGGCAAAGTATTTAATGGAAGATTAAGGAAAGTAGGTCCTTCTAGAACTCTCACACAAGAACACAAAATAATTGCAATGAATTAAATAAGGGAACTCTTTTTAAACGTTTTATCAGAACATCTCAGTGTTACAAACTGTTTTCTTCTGCAAATTAACGATTGCTTTGAAAATAAAGACACTCACAAATTCCATAATTTGTGCCTGTTTGCTCACAAAAAATGTCAAAACCTCTGATTGAAGAGGTTTATTGGAGAAATGTTGGATGCTATGGAGTTATCCGACCCCCAAGCCATCTGAAGGCACTCCTGTATAGGGAGGTTTTTTTAATGCTTAATGTTTTATTATGTTTTTATATATGTTGGAAGCTGCCCAGAGTGGCTGCGACAACCCAGTAAGATGTGTGGAGTATAAATGGTAAAATTATCATTATGGAATGGGACGTCCCTATTCTCATCGGAGAAATGTTGGAGGGTATTTGACCATGCTAACAAATATACGCATGGCCAAATAAAATACACAGACATAAATATTAGACATGTAGAATCCTAAATGATACATGGTTGGAAACAGCTATATGTACAAATGCATATAAACAGTGCTTTTTTCTGGGGGTACGCGGGGGTATGCATACCCCTAAACATTTTGTGAATCTAAGTTTGGCCTCATTGAGGGGCAGTATTTCAATATGAGTAGGAAAATGAGAGTATCCCTAAACATTTTTTTAAAGCACTGAATATAACTGAAATGCAACATTTTCTACTGTTTGGAAAAATAAATGTTTTTCATCATTCTACCCACAATCATTTTATCCACACTGGCAAACATGACATCTACACAATACCTAATCATTTTTGGGTTATTTTGTTATTGAAGGTCCAATCCTATACCCACTTCCTGAGAGTAAGCCCCATGGACTGTTTTGGCTTGCTCTGTAAAGCAGTTTATTGTGCGATTTCTTAACTCAGAGTTTTACATTGCACAACCACCATACAATCTGGCTGTTTGGCTGTTATTTCTTTGTTGATTTCTCCCTCTCCTTTGACTCCTCATCCCTGATCTTCCTTATACCCAAGTTTTAGGAATCACTTCTTTGTACTGAACTGTTTTTAGTACAGAAAGTAAGATAATAGATTAAGGAGGGAAACCACCTCACATGGTATTTTAGGATTTTTAGATCCCTGTGTGTTTGACTATCATGCATAACATTTTCATTACTGTCCCTGAAGCATGTGATCCATTTATTATTACACAGCATGAGAACTGTCTCCATTATAATTGCCCTCAGTTCTAACACTTATCATTAGACATGCCTGCTCTTTGTGATATAGTGAGCAAAATTTGATTTAAATTAGTCCAGCATATAACAGTGCTGTGACAAAAGTGCTAGAGTAACGAAGCTGATAAATGACTGAAATTCGTATTCTGATGGGGAGCATGAGAAGGGGATTAGTAATTCACTCACAACAATCTGCATTTACTTTGCTCCAGTAAAGCTCTTAGGCATGATGAACAGCAGTGAGATTTTAAATCTGAAAAAGAGCATCATGGTCATGTTCAGTGATTATAATTGAGCGATAATCTTGGACATGGAACTGAGATGTCTCCAGACCACACAGTTACCATCTGGTGGCACTTTTAAACATAGGTGCACCAACTCTCTGGGGCTGTGAGTGCTCTAGCCCCCACAAAATTTTAAATGGGGGAGGTGAGGGGCACCCACAAAGTGTGGCGGTGGCCACATGTACTCTGTGGGGGTTTTCGCACACTGCATCATCATGCCACCACTACATGCATGAGTGACACCCATTGGTGTGCGCATGTAGTGTATGCATGCCGGTGGGCATGAAGGTGTAGCACCCACCTGTCGGGGGGTGCTAACATGGCTTGTATCAGCTCTTGGCATGCGCGCACATCCAGGTGACAGCACACGGCCACGGGCACCTGCAGTTGCGGGCTCCAGCTGGTGCCACTGTTTAAGCATGTCACAGGTAAAGGTAAAGGGACCCCTGACCATTAGGTCCAGTCGTGGCCGACTCTGGGGTTGCGGCACTCATCTCGCTTTATTGGCCGAGGGAGCCGGGTAACAGCTTCCGGGTCATGTGGTCAGCATGACTAAGCCGCTTCTGGCAAACCAGAGCAGCACACGGAAACACTGTTTACCTTCCCGCTGGAGCGGTACCTATTTATCTACTTGCACTTTGACGTGCTTTCAAACTGTTAGGTTGGCAGGAGCAGGACCGAGCAACGGGAGCTCACCCCGTCACGGGGATTCGAACCGCCGACCTTCTGATCGGCAAGTCCTAGGCTCTGTGGTTTAACCCACAGCACCACCCGCATCATAGGATTGGGCTATTGCATAAATTTACACACAAGAACAAGTTTCTAGATAAACATAAACAATGAACACCAGTTAAATCGCATTGTGTGTGTGTGTTTCACAACTTCCACAATTCATTTTTGCGTGGGCATAAAACTTCTTCAGCAACTTTTTCTGCAGGAGTTACATGAGGTCAGCCTGAAGCAGTGGAGGCTAATGAGTTCCAGACTCAAAGCTCATCCTGTTTCAATACTAAAGTTTGAGAGAGAAAGAGAGAAACAGAGCTAGTACAAACGTGACTCTGAAACTGGAGTTTTTGTCCCATTTGAGATGAAAAATATTGTCAGGCATTACAGATTGCCGAAAGGAGAGGCAACTATCTCCCCTATGAGATTTAGTTAAAATTGCCTTCCTAATAAGAGAATAGGAAGAATATATACATCCCTATCAAGGGAATCCTTTTGTTTGAGGGAGCTCAAATGTGAATATGAAACTTCTTCACCTCCAATCATTTTAATGGAGGGATTTTTTTAAAAAAATGTTTGTCCCTATACATATATTAGTCTAGGGGTATCCAGCATTGTAGGGACGCGGGTGGCGCTGTGGGTAAAACCTCAGCGCCTAGGACTTGCCGATCGCATGGTCGGCGGTTCGAATCCCCATGGCGGGGTGCACTCCCGTCGTTCGGTCCCAGCGCTGCCAACCTAGCAGTTCGAAAGCACCCCTGGGTGCAAGTAGATAAATAGGGACCGCTTACCAGTGGGAAGGTAAACGGCGTTCCGTGTGCTGCGCTGGCTCGCCAGATGCAGCTTGTCACGCTGGCCACGTGACCCGGAAGTGTCTGCGGACAGCGCTGGCTCCCAGCCTCTAGAGTGAGATGAGCGCACAACCCTAGAGTCTGTCAAGACTGGCCCGTACGGGCAGGGGTACCTTTATCTTTTTTTATCCAGCATTGTACTCTACTGTTGCCATCAGCCCCAGCCAGCCAGATGGAGAGCACCAAGTCAACTATTCCTGATCTAGTCCCTACATGCAGTGGCGTAGCGTGGCTTGTCAGCACCCGGGGCAAGGCAAGTAATTTGCGCCCCCCTAACCCGTGGATTTGCGCCCCCTAACCCATGGATTTGCGCCCCCTAACCCTAACCCCCAGATGTTGCGCCCGGTGCGGTCGGCCCCCCCTGCACCCCCCACGCTATGCCACTGCCTACATGAAATGCATGTACAAAACTAATGAGATCACACTTGAAAAGAGATCTCACTTGAAATAATTTATTATTTATACCCCGCCCATCTGGCTGGGTTTCCCCAGCCACTCTGGGCGGCTTCCAACAAAACACGAAAATACAATAACCTATTAAACATTAAAAGCTTCGCTAACCAGGGCTGCCTTCAGATGTCTTCTGAAAAGTCTGGTAGTTGTTTTTCTCTTTGACATCTGGTGGGAGGGCGTTCCACAGGACGGGTGCCACTACCGAGCTATATAAAATACACTGAAAGTTATATGACATTTAGAGACATTAACCTGATAAACAGGATCAATAGTTGGAATACATTCAGATGACTCTGAAAAGAGCTCTCTCACTCTAGGATAGGTTAATGGTCTGTATAAACAGAATCTTACAACATTTGCATGCATTTTGCAGCTGTAGGGGATTGCAGCATATGGGTGCAAGTTTTTAATGAAAACCTAGTGCAGATTTCCCCAACCTGTTGTCCTCCAGATGCTTCAGGCTTCAAGTTCCAGCATCCTTGACTATTAGCTAGATGAGGCTGATGAAGGCTGCAGCCCAAGGTCATATCCACACCATTTATTTAAAGTATAGAAAGCAGTAGTTTGTTAAGGGTGCTGGGGATTGTAGCACTATGGCTAAACTGTAGTTCCCATGATTATTTAGGGAATTCACATGTGAGTGGGTCAGCAAAAATATAAGCTAAAGGCATATGCCAACGGCATGATTCTAACTTTGGAAAACCCACTAGAAAGCATATCAGCAGCACTGGAAGAACTACAGTGGTACCTTGGGTTACATACGCTTCAGGTTACATAGGCTTCAGGTTACAGACTCCGCTAACCCAGAAATAGTGCTTCAGGTTAAGAACTTTGCTTCAGGATGAGAACAGAAATCGTGCCGTGCGCAGTGGCAGCAGGAGGCCCCATTAGCTAAAATGGTGCTTCAGGTTAAGAACAGTTTCAGGTTAAGAATGGACCTCCGGAACGAATTAAGTACTTAACCCGAGATACCACTGTAATGGGTTTTTTGTATTATTTCTGTTTGTATTGAAATGTAGTAGAAATGCAAATAAATATCAAAAATAAATAAATAAATGCATGGTGTGGGTGTAACACCAAACATCTGCAGGACACCAGGTTGGAAAGGCTTGGCTAGAGACTGTATAATATTCACAGTGTAACTGTGTTCCTATGTCATAAAGGTAAAGGGACCCCTGACCATTAAGTCCAGTCACGAACGATTGGGGTTGCAGTGTTCATCTCTCTTTACAGGCTGAGGGAGCCAGCGTTCGTCCACTTCCGCAGACAGTTTTTCCGGGTCATGTGGCCAGCATGACTAAGCCACTTCTGGTGAAACCAGAGCAGCACACGGAAACACCGTTTACCTTCCCACCGGACCAGTACCTATTTATCTACTTGCACTTTGACATGCTTTCGAACTGCTAGGTTGGCAGGAGCAGGGACCGAGCAACAGGAGCTCAGCCTGTCGTGGGGATTCAAACCGCTGACCTTCTGATCGGCAAGCCTAAGAGGCTCGGTGGTTTAACCCACAGTCCCTCCTATGTCATAGCACTATTATTTAATATCTATAATAAATGCAGACTTGCCGGAATTTTTTTTGCAGTACTACCCATATCATCATTGCATTAATGGGAAGAATCATAGCTCAGTGGTAGCACATCTGTTTTGCATGCAGAAGTTCCTAGGTTCAATTCTTGGGGAGCAGCTGCCACTTACTGTGGCCAGTGCTGAGCTGGATGGACTAGTGGTCCACCCATGACTTTTAAGGACACCTGAGTCAATGCAGTGCAACTGTTCCTGCATAGCACATAAAAGGTAAAGGTAAAGGTACCCCTGCCCATACGGGCCAGTCTTGACAGACTCTGGGGTTGTGCGCCCATCTCACTTAAGAGGCCAGGGGCCAGCGCTGTCCGGAGACACTTCCGGGTCACATGGCCAGCGTGACAAAGCTGCATCTGGCGAGCCAGAGCCGCACACGGAAACGCCGTTTACCTTCCCGCTGGTAAGCGGTCCCTATTGATCTACTTGCACCCGGAGGTGCTTTCGAACTGCTAGGTTGGTAGGCGCTGGGACCGAGCAGCGGGAGCGCACCCCGCCGCAGGGATTCGAACCGCCGACCTTTCGATCGGCAAGCCCTAGGCGCTGAGGCTTTAACCCACAGTGCCACCTGCGTCCCTATAGACACTACCTAAAATTTTGTTTGCCATTAAATGAATGATGGGAAAGAGAGGGAGGGAGGGAGCTAGAGAAATTCCCCATCGTTCCTTTTGAGCACCAGTTCATTTCATAGGGTAATGCACAGGAGAACATCCCAGTGGATGTAGAAAGAATTTCAGAATGACTATTTTTTCCACATATTCCACACAAAAGATTGGAGACACTAGTACTTTTAAAATTTCATCTAAGTGACTAAACCTGAGCCAATTTTCTAAGTATTTTTAATGGAACATTCCTCTTAATCTTGGAAAGAAATATGAGGGTTTAAAAACTTGGATTCTATATAAATGAAATGGCATATAGGTTATCCCCACCTCTTTCATTCTTTATTAGTCATTGTGGTGTTTTAAATTCCTTTTTTTGTGATGTTTTAAATTCCTTTTTTGTGGTGTTTTAAATTCCTCTTTTTTCTTTTTCTTTTTGCTAAGAAGTTGAGGTTAGCAAAATAAAGATGGTGACAGCATTGATATTGATGCTGCTGATGCTGACGGTGACAATAACCCTCTCTATTAGTATTTGCCTGCAAGTGGCTTGACTTGGTCTCTAGAGCTGATTCAGTGAACAATTTCCATTAGCCCCCTTTTAATGAACTGTGGAATGTAAACACTTCAAGAATTCCAGATACGCTTTCTTCATGTTGGTGAAGTCATAAGTTGAAGCATAAAAAGGTAAATCCCTACTCATACCATTGTGCTAAACAGATCTGTCAGTTTCTCCATTCTTAATGCCGAGCTTTTATATAATTTATATCCTACGCATAAAACCTTGCTAAGGGCTAGGATTTAGCATACAAGAAAATGGCCATTATAACTGATCAGATTATTCATTAGCTTTTCACAGTTGCTTTGGCAAGGAAGGATGAAATGGCTCCCTCTATGTGCTGCTAAACCTTTCACATTTTATTTCTTCCAAAATCAAATGCACATGTTTTATTTGCCAAAATGTTATTGCTTTCTTTGTTGCCTTTCACATGCAATACTTATTTTAATTTGGTTAAAAATGAGTGCCTTTGCATGTGCTTCTGTGAATATTTCAGCAATGCCAATAATAGCCCCAGCTCCATGCTACCTGACACTCTTGAACCCTGCTCTCCTAGGAACTCACCCAACACTTATTACACCACATTGGTTTATGTTTCTTTATGTTGGGAAAAGTTTCACCTGTTGAACCTCTGGCTGTCAGTAGCTATTAAAGATGCAAGACCTTTGCCAGAGAAAAGGATAGTAAACCTAGTGGCATATAAGAACTTGGCCCACTTTAGGGTACCGTATTTTTCGCTCTATAACACGCACCCAACCATAACACGCATGTAGTTTTTAGAGGAGGAAAACAAGAAAAAAAAACTAAACAAAACAGTGGATGTATGATTTTTGTGGTTCATGCTGTGGCCACAGACATGTGATCTGACAGTGAGTTTGGAGTAGTCCAATGCAAAAATCCTGAGGATCCATGTGGATCCATACTTTGTAACCACGTTTTTGCACCACTGCGGCCCCAGGCAACAGTGGGTGCGTGATTTTTTTGGTGCAAGATGTAGCCATGGACATGCTATGTGATCTGATGGTGAATTTGGGGTGACCCAGTGCAAAAATCCTGAGGATCCATGTGGATCCGTGCTTTGTAACCATGTTTTAAGTGGGAGGGAAGGAAAAGCACTCAAGGGACAAGGAGCATGCGTGGGGTGGGTGGAGAAGGATGCTGCTAATAATGAAGAAGAGGGGTATAAGGGGAGAAGGCTCCTCTCCTCTCCCGCTTTGCTCCTTTAAAGCAAGCAGGCTCTGCTTTTCTCCCTCCTCCCCGCTCATCCCCGGCTTAGCGAGCTGAAAAACTTTGCTGCTATTTAGCGAACTGAGTGGGGAGGAGAGAGGGACAGAGAGCCTGCTTGCTTTAAAGGAACCAACCGGACAGGAGCCGCTTACACTCATGTAAGCGGCTCCTCTCCTCTCCCGCTTTGCTCCTTTAAAGAAGCAGGCTCTCTGTCCCTCTCTCCCCACCACTCAGCGGCTCTTCTCCCGCTTTGCTGTTTCAAAGCGAGCCACGGAGGAGGGAAGGAAGCGGATCCTCTGCTCACGACTGCAGCAGATCCCCCCCCGCCACCCGTAGGCATTCCCTCCATAACACGCACAGACATTTCCCCTTACTTTCTAGGAGGAAAAAAGTGAGTATTATGGTGCAAAAAATACGGTACTTCCTTGTCCCCTGCTTAATAAATAAATTAAAACTTTGCATATGGTTATTCTGTAAATTTTCCATGCCAGAGGCAAGCCTAAAGCAAATCTTTTTTGGACAGTTTTCAGCAGAAAAAAAATCAGTTTACTCATATTGAAGGAAGGTGACCAAACTATGTCTTTCTTGTTTAAAATATGTTTTCCACCTAGCTGATAACTGGCTGCTTTGAAAGTGTGATATTATATATATATATATATATATATATATATATATATATATATATATATCACTATGATAATTAAAATAGTCATAGACGCATGGACGTAGCCAGGATTTTTGTTAGGAGGGCAGGCTTTTCTCGAGGGGTGGGGCAGAACCTCAGATTTGTATTGATTTGTACTGATTTTGATTGATTGGGAGGGCAGGTGCCCCCCCCTGTTCCCCCTGGCTACACCTATGCACACCAAAGATTTAAAGCACTATGTATGGCAAGGGTGCCCCAAACTTTGTGGACCAATGGTATCATTTTGAAAGATTGAGAGTGCTGTAGGTGCAAGTCACAAAACAGTTGCTGCAGGGAGGTTCATGGCATATCACAAAGTGGCTGCCATGGGGAGTATGGCATAACACAAAATTAGAAAGATGGCCACTCCAGATAACATGGGAAGACAGCTATGCCCTGCTGGCCCTGATTTGAAGATCACACAATATTGATTTTACACACAATTGGGAAACCATGTGCAAGGAACTGTAACTTCCCTTCCCACTTGGTACTAATTCAGGTTTTTATATGAATGTAATTTAAGACGGACAATTCACTTGGTAGACTTGGCCGTTCTTGGCAAGTTTGAGGTGCCAGGACTCCCAAATTGTGTAATCTTGTAGATAACTCATAGGATTGGATTCAGGCTTAGTCGTGCTTAAAGCAGAGCTGTTAAAACCAGTGGGTGTTAAGTTAATCATGACTAATTTAAGTCACTATAATTTTAATGGCTTGACCTTAAGCGTGAGTAAGTTTGGATCCAAGCCATAATCACAAAATAATATCGCAAGGCTCCATCTAGTACATGGCTGGAAGATTCAGACTCTCCAAATGTCCCTATTTTCCAGGGACATCCCTGATTTAGAGAAACCATCCCGGTTTCTCATTTGATCCTGGAATGTCCCACTTTTCCTTAGGATGTCCCTGTTTTCATTGGAGAAATCTTGGAGGGTGTGGAGTTATCCGACCCCTGAGCTGTCTGAAGGCAATCCTGTATAGGAAAGTTTTTTAAAATGTTTAATGTTTTATATATGTTGGAAACTGTTCCGAGTGATTGGGGCAACCCAGTAAGATGTGTGGGGTATAAATAGTAAAATTATCATTGTGGAATGGGACGTCTCTATTTTCATTGGAGAAATGTTGAAGGGTATGGGGGATTTGATGTTGTTTTCTTCAGATGTTGTTGGGCTCCCAACTTCCATTTGCCCCATGCAGCAAGGCCAATAGGCAGGGATAAGTGCCAGATGTTCCCTTCGTTAATTTAGTATCATCAGCATATAAATATCACTGTGATATTCAGTTGTGAAGTGGATGTGAACTGAAATATTCATAGGCGTTCCATTGCCTGATGAATTCTGCAAGGAAGCTTTCTGTCAGGTGTGTGTGGAGGAGCCAGGGCCTGTGACCAATAGGACTCTGCAGGACTGTGGCCTTCCTAAGTTTGTTCTGAAGAGGCAAGGCGTGGCCACACAGGTGAGGCCGATTGGTAACTCACAGCACCTGGTGGCAAGAGCCGGGAAGGGATATAAGGTCAGCATTTTCCCTTTGGCTTTTTGCCACAGCAACACGTTCCCTGCCTTGCTGCATTTGGTTCCTTGACTCCTTCCTCTTGATCCTCAGACCCCTGACTTCATGACTCCTTGCTTCTTAATCCTCAGACCCTTGACTTTGTAACTTCTTGCTTCCTGAATCTCGGACCCTTGGCTTCTTGACTCTTGGCTCTTTGACCCTCGGACTCTTGGCTTCCTGACTCCTGGCTTCTGGACTCCCGTTCCTGCTCCCTCCCTGCCATCTTGTCCCCAGTCCTGACATCCCCATCCGGGACTTTGATCGCCCGTGAACTGGACTCTGACACTTTCATTCAACACACCAATTTGATTGTATGACTCTTCCACTGACAGAGAGAGAATAATTCATGCATGAGATGGACCTGAAACTGAGGCTTCAGTCCCACCCAGAACACCAACAGCTGTGTTCACAAATATCCAGTGGATTGTATTTTTAGAAGTGTTTCAGATCTGTAGTTTTTGAGGGAACTATACATTTTCATTGCAAATATTTACTTCATTGTTTACACTGTTCTTGTTTACAAAGTCTGTTTTGAGCAGTGTGTAGGCAACAAATATAATGCAAGCCAAAAAGGAAATTGTTCTTTGTATTCATTCTTTTGAAAAATGTTGCTCTTTTTTATTTTAAAAATGCCTTTAAAAGACATTTTTAAAAATTCTTTAAGATGCTAGAAATTCAAACAGCCCACAGATTGCATTAAACACATCTGCTTTCATTATGGTCAAGTAATTAGTCCTTGGAGTAAATGCATCTGCTTTGTTTAGATAAACCAGCATTTTAGTTGTTTTTTCTTTTTGGCAAATGCTTCCATTGCCTCTACACAAACCTCAGCCAATAAACACCCTTATTGTGATCTTATGGCAGTAAAAAATACATATGTTGTACCAAACGTGACAATAATTTATTAGCTGGAAATAAGAATTTAATTTGCTGCTGAACTGTGTAGACAACCTAAAGAGAGGAATCCTGGTGTCTATTTTCTTCCTTATTTATTCATTATTGCCTTGTTTCAAATTAACACAACGGCTTTATACACTGTTCTCTGCATATTGTTAGATCCTTTGCCAATGCTTTCTGCAGTCCTTTGGAATCTTTCAGATTATTTAACAGGGTTTAGATCATTCCTTTGGCTCTTGTAGACAAGAAGGCATTTTTATTTTTATTTTTTAAAATACAATTGTAAGGGATTTAGCCCAATGAGGTCCTGATCTATTTATTTTTCTGCAGAATCAAGCACTGCACCCACTCCACTCATGACATACCACTGGGGTGTGGAATGGGGAGGTGAGATTAGGAAGAGGCGAGACTGTCAGATAAGATTATATTGTTCCATATTTGAGAAGGTCCTTGCTAGGTCTAGACCATACAGCCTGTGTCTGGTAGTGCTCCCAGATAGTAGTTTTGCTGGACTCCCACTGAGACGGTTTAAAGAAAATAGGATCCTCTCTCTCTCTCCAAGTAAATATTTTTGGCTTCATGGTGATGTGACATCACATTGCCTATTTCTTCATATAGATTAAAGTTAGAAGCAAGCCTAGGGAGTATTTGCAGAGAAGAATTAGCTGGCCTTAGAGGGTTAATCATCTAGAGCAGTGGTTCTCAAAAAAATAATTAAAATACTTAGGCAGAAATCCTATACATATTTATCTGAGAGTAAGTTTCACTGAACTCACTGGAGTTTACTTCTAAGTAAAAATGTATAGGGTCGCACTGTTAGCATTTAATTGCTTTAAAGAAAAGACATATTCGCTTTATCTTGATTGCAATTGCATACTTATAGTCTGGATTTTTTTAAAAAGAACGTGTAGATTAAGTTCATTAAAATTAATTTGAGTTTCATAGCTCTGGTGTTCAGCCCTTCATAATGAAAGTGATCAAAGATATATCATGCTTTGAATTGTACTCATGAAATATGAGTCTCTGTCTGGAAAATTCAACTTCAGCCAAATGAAAAATGTGTGGTTGCATGCACTTCTGACTTAAGTTCAAAGAAATACAAGCAAGAAACTGCCAAGAGATTTCTGATATTTAATTGCTGCAATCTACTCACAAAATGCTTGGTAATATATCACATGGTCCTAAGACGAGCATATTCATGTAAACAGTGGTTAATTTGTAAAATGAACTCTGTCTGGAAACCATGCCTTCTGATTTTCAGTTTGTGATATGAAGGGATTGGTTGTCATTCCTCATCCAACAGATAAAAGAAGACATTCTGCTCATACTCAGAGACATTTTCTCATTTATATTGGCCTCCGGTCTTATTTACAGAGCCAGCCCAAGACGTTTTGTTGCAAGATGGTACCCACCTCACATTCTGCCATCTCAACTGGCAGATTAATCTTATTCTAGTACTAGCAACGGGACAGTGTCATTCTCTGAGGGCAGCAGGTTAGTTATGAGGGTGTAGGACAAGCCACAAGGCATGCAAAGTTCTATCCTCCAACACAGGCATAGGCAAACTCGGCCCTCCAGATGTTTTGGGGCTACAACTCCCATCATCCCTGACCACTAGTCCTGTTAGCTAGGGATGATGGGAGTTGTAGTCCCAAAACATCTGGAGGGCCGAGTTTGCCTATGCCTGCGCCAACACAAGGACATGGTCAGGGAAGTTAGAAGGAACCACTATAAATCCAGCATCTGCCACCTGAGGTAGTTGCTTCACTCTGTCTCATGGTAGGGCTGGACTTATTTAACTATGACCAAGGCCTGGTACAAACCCCAGCAAGCCTTTGTTCAAATGAAGTCCTGCTTTTAAGACATTTTCAAAAAGTAAATGTAGTGACCCAACTCAATGTCTACACTCTTCAAGTTGCTTACAAACTTAGATTTTGTAAAGGAAAGCAAAAAATGAAACTACACACAACTTAACAAACTGGATGCCATTCATTTGGGAGGGTTGAGCATGAGAGGGTTGTTTAGCGAAAACCTTTGCTCCCCACAAAACGCACTGCTTGGTGGCAGAGGCTCAGAACTTCTAGCAGCATTATGTAGTCATATCCATTCCTTTAAAAAGCACCTTTAGGAAGCCTGTTCTGCTAGAAGACAATGCTCCCCCCACCATCTCTGTGATTTGGTTTCATGGTATCATTCTGTAGTCAACTCTAATGGGCTGTGTGATAAAGCCCTGGTTCATGCTGAAGTCAAACCTTGGTTTAGTGATACTGTGCAAACATGCAGACTTCCAGAGAAGAATCTGCAGCCACTTTGCTCCTCATGGTCTTTTTTCCTGCTGTGCTTCACTAAGTTAAGCCGTGGGTTGGCTAAGCATCTCTTTCAGACCAGGCCATTGTGATATCAGTACATTATTATTATTATTATTATTATTAGTAGTAGTAGTAGTATTTTCTTCCCCACCCATCTGATTGGGTTTCCCCAGCACTCAGGATGGCTTCCAACAAAAGATTAAAAATACATTAAAACATCAGTCATTAAAAACTTCCCTAAACAGGGCTGCCTTCAGATGTCTTCTAAATGTCATATAGTTGTTTATTTCTTTGACATCTGATGGAAGGGTGTTCCACAGGGTGGGCGCCACTACCGAGAAGGCCCTCTGCCTGGTTACTAAGTGATCCTTGTTTTGCTAGAAAAACCTCAGAAATAAACTCACAGTTTTTGCTTCCAGCAGCACCACCAAAACTGCAGCTCAAGGAAAGAGACAATGGTAAATAAGGGGAAAGCAGTGGGAGAAAAAGACAAGTGAGGGAGATGTGAAATTTTTCACCTCTGCCCCAAACAGTCATTTTGCTCCCAACAGTTTCATGGGTGAAAATTTGACACAGGCCAATTAATTTGTGCTCCTGGAGCTGCTCCAAGCAATCTACTAAATCAACTCGTCATGCCCCTCCCTGCCTCTCGAACAGCTTTATCTTTAATTAATAAACCCTATTAGAACACAGAGGACACAACTCTTAAATCAAGCATTTAATTATCTTCACGGCTGCTGGCCCGGGCTCTTTTCTGAAGGAAATTCCCCGCCTAATTTTATACAAAGTGAACAAGGTGTTGGGATATTTTTCTGAACCAGAAAGCATCAATCATTTGTTTCTATGTAAAGGTAAAGGTAAAGGTACCCCTGCCCGTACAGGCCAGTCTTGACAGACTCTGGGGTTGTGCGCCCATCTCACTTAAGAGGCCAGGGGCCAGCGCTGTCCGGAGACACTTCTGGGTCATGTGGCCAGCGTGACATCGCTGCTCTGGCGAGCCAGAGCCGCACACGGAAACGCCGTTTACCTTCCCGCTGGTAAGCGGTCCCTATTTATCTACTTGCACCCGGAGGTGCTTTCGAACTGCTAGGTTGGCAGGCGCTGGGACCGAGCAGTGGGAGTGCACCCCGCCGCAGGGATTCGAACCGCCGACCTTTCGATCGGCAAGCCCTAGGCGCTGAGGCTTTAACCCACAGCGCCACCTGCGTCCCCTCCTTGTTTCTATGTAGCCTCCCGCAATAACTATGATTTGAGGACATCAGCGCCATTGTTAACTCGAAGGAGCCGGCCAGTCAGTCAGTAATTTCTAATTGAGCTCCATGACCCTTGCCTAATTGTATTCTTGACAGCAGGCTGAAATTATAATTATGGCTACAAATGCATTTCAAAGCAATGCAATTGTGTCTTTATTTATTTATTTATTTATTTACTGCCTGCTTAAAAACGGA
This sequence comes from Podarcis cretensis, assembly GCF_951804945.1. NCBI lineage: Eukaryota > Metazoa > Chordata > Lepidosauria > Squamata > Lacertidae > Podarcis > Podarcis cretensis. Next base: position 31,196,899 of record NC_137178.1, read on the forward strand.
AATAATTAGACCCAAGACATCATCAGGCAAGATGTCATGTGATTTTCAAAGGCTCATGGCCTTATGCTAAGTATTTGCAGTCACATACATCATGCAGCATACTGTAACTGTGTAGCCATTTGTCTCCTCCATGGCCCTACAGACACACAGAAAGGCAGGCAGACAGAGGGCTGATTATTTTGCCTAGAGGATTGATTACCCCTACATTTCAAATGCATCATTTCAGGAGACAAATGTTAGTTGTAGCTTCAGGGAAATGCCTTTACTTCTGTAGAATGTTGCACATCTTTAGGAGCTAAAGATAGAAGAAGGAAGCCATATTTTGCGACATTCCGGGAAATTCTTGATAATATATGCTATCAATGGAGAAAAATTCTTTCCCAATATAGCTTTTGAAGTTCTGTTTTTTAAAGCCCTCTCACTGAAATTAAGGGAAGGAGAGTAGATTGCTGCTGTCAAGTAAACCTGTCTAGGTGATATCCTAAAGTGGTAAGGGTCTGTGTGCATTGCAAATATGTTATAGAAAACAGTGGCATCCTCCTAGTCATTTGGAGATGAAAGGATTAATGGAGAAATTCTTTCTGGGTTGAATGCCACAGGGGAATGTCATACATTTCTATCTAAAATTATATGACCAACCAAGATTGAGCATGTGGACTGCTGTGCATGTAGGTCACAAAAACAAATCTCTTTTGTAGCTTGCTATTTCATATTTAAAAAAAAATAAAAATGTAAGGACTGCAGGCTACTGTTATTGAAGATTCTCCCAAGGATCATACAAATGAGTGTATTGATTGATAATCGATTTGTGGTCTCTCATCTGATAAGACTTTAAAAACTGTGTCCTTTGTGGATAATTTCACTTATGCATGAATAGAAGTTAAATTTGCTGTGTGTGTTAAAATAGAGGCTTAGAGAAAATTTACAGAATTCTGTTTGCTGTCAGCTGGTTATTATCAGCACAGCGAATAATCTATCAGGATGGTCCAAAAAGTCAACATCCCACCTTGATTTCATTTCCTTGAAAAAGGAACGTGGACATACCTTAAGTGCTTGAAATTGCAGAGAACATATAGTGGCTGAAGACTTAAGAAAACCTACTGTAAATGTTTCCATAAACCATTCTTGAAATATGGTGCATTTCTAAAATGGTCTCTGTTGTGTGAATTAGAAAATGGGAAAGCTCAAGAATCTCGTACGAATTTATTTATTTATTTATTATTAAATGTAGATCCTGTGTTTTCTTCCAAAGCAGTTCTAGATCTGTCAGTCATTTGCATTACCATCTCTACGCATATAATATTGGCAGTTTTCTCTAGAAATTGGCAATTACAAATTGGCATTCTGGTATGTTTGTAAGGCATACCTTCCAACATTTCTCCAATGAAAATAGGGACGTCCCATTCCATTATGATAATTTTACTATTTATACCCTACAAATCTTATTGGGTTGCCCCAGCACTCTGGGCAGTTTCCAGCTTATAAAGAAAACCACAATAAAACATTAAACATTAAAAAACTTCCCTTTACAGGATTGATTTCCGACTGCTCAGGGGTTGAATAACTCCATACCCTCCAAGATTTTCCCATGAAAATAGGGACATCCTAAGGAAAAGTGGGACATTCTAGGATCAAATAAAAAAAACACCAGGATGGCTTCTCTAAATCAGGGATGTCCCTGGAAAATAGGGACAGTTGGAGGGTCTGGTAAGGTAAATGGGCATTATAACAGTAATAATCATTATAATTCTAGTCCACTTTTCCCCCAGGAAACTCGGAGCTGCAAACAAAGTCACCCACCTGGCTTATCTCACAAAAATCCTTTTTTATTTTTTATTTTTATTTCCAACAAGTTTTTATTATTAAAATAATTCAGCATTAATACACACGTTACAAATATACAAACATACAAACATACATCTCACAAATCCTGTGAGATAGATTAGGTTGGAAGTTAATGACTGACCCAAAATCACCAGGGAACTTTCAGAGCTGAGTCTCCTCAGTGTTAGTCTAGCACTTTGAATGTTCCCATATGATGGATCTCACTTGAGAATAATCAATGATGTGAAACTGTATTTCTCTTATTCATACAGCCATATTTTCCCCCAGAATCTATTTATGTTTTCCACTCAGTCCATATCAGATAAACACTTGTAAAGGATGCCTGAATTATCAACACATTTTCCGCGTGGACCAACTCATGTTCAGAAGTCTTCAGAAGGGAAGCAGTGCGTAATTAAGATGTAATTATGTCCACAGCAGGGAATAAACTTGTGTTATATTTCTGACTTTATAATAGACATGGCATTTTCCTTCACAGAGATTATGGCCATGAAGAAAATTCAAGAAAATTACCCCAAGTATATCCCATATGATTCATTGAATGAGGATGATGAAGATGACCAGGTACAAATGAAACAATTTGAAAGTGACTAAAACCCAAACTCTATCTAAGAAGGGGTGTGCATCAAATTTAAGTAAAACACATTTAAATTGAAAAAGATCACAGCTGCTTTGATTCGCCCTGGTCATTTTGCTGCTGTGCCATGCTGTGGTAAACTATGGTTTGTCATAGTGTGTTGTCTGAATCCATATTCATGGTTTAGCTTTCCCAGATAAACTATGAGCAACAAACCATAAGACAAACCTTAGTTACAGCTCTTGAGAGAGTAAAACTATGAACCTGGGCTGTGATAACAGGCTAAGCCAAACTGTGGCTTACACAATCATCAACTAAGATGGGGTTGACTTAGTATGGGGTGTGAACCAGCCACTGAGTTTTTCTACTCTTGGTTGTCTTGGTTATCTTGCCAATTTTGGGTTGGCAAGAGTTATTTAGACTTTGAGAAGGGATGTTTCAGGGATGTTTATAGGAGATGCCAGGGACATTCTGCTCATGTTTATTTATGTTACTAATGTTACCCTGAAGAGCGCTGTAGGCAGGAGCTGAAATAGCATTGCAGTGTACATCAATAGTTACAATGAAATAAAATACTGTTATTGTATGTTCCTGAAACACAGAAAGAAGAAGGGAAAACAACAGCAACCCCAATTTTACCCTGGATTATCACCTGGCTGTGGTGAATGGGCTTGCACGTTCCTATGTCCCTTGTGAGCAAAGTTGTCGGGAGTCTCGTACTCCCAGCAGGGTCACCCAAAGTGGTAAGGTCAAAGGGGAGGAGCTAGACAAAAAATGATCCAAGAAGTCCTCAATGGCAGAACAGGTGGACAAAAACAAGCAGTGTGTTACAACGGCTGTGAAGGTGGATAAAGTCTGCATCAGATAAGAATCAACTGGTCATTGTCATACTCATGCCATCGGAAGAGAGCCCTTCCTGCGAAGACTGTGCATTGGTCAGCATGCACTGATCTACACACATAAAACAAATTCAATCACAGGCGTCTTCCAAAAACTCAATCCAAACGTTAAAACCGTGTTTATGGAAGACAATCTTACTCGGCTACGGGTGATCGCCGAAGAAGAAGTGATCGCCTGTTTGTGTTGTCAGAGTATAACACAACCTAGCAGGGAATTAAAAACAATTTGAAGTCACATCCTCTGCTAGGTTTTGCTTGAATGGGGAGAATGCTTTGAATGATAAATCGGAAGCTGAACAATTCATTATTTTCAACTCCTTATTCGTCATAAAAATTCCATTATTCCCCCAAAACACATTCACCTCCTTAATCTCCCACAATGGTGTGATTCAGCAAACTTCATTTTGCTCACAATAATGGTATGTTAGAAAAAGAGACGTTAGAAGCATATGCCCAGAAACATTGATCTAGAACACTGCATGGGAAAGCAACAGACTGCTTGCTATTAGCCCTGCTAGATTAAGAAACCATGTCTAATTGTCAGACCCCAAATAATCTCATGACCAGAAGTGTTTCTTATCAGCTCACACTGAATAGCATCTCTTTATGTTTGTAGGCCACAGTGCCCTGAGGGAAACCAACTCACAATACAAAAGTGAAATACATACATGGCAGCTGGAAATTTTATTCCTTCCCAATCTAAAGGGCACATTTAAAAACCAACCAAAAAACCATAAAGTGCAGATGAAAACACTATGCAGATATTAAGAGATGGTGGGGGGGGGACTTCTGGGAATCTGCTTTTTGCCTTTCAAGGGAAACATTCATGGGCACCAAGAAAGAAAAGGAGTTAGCGCTTTTCTGCACTTACCAACTATAGTTGTTATTTGATCTGATATCTTTAAGAGGGAATTTGGAGCGGATGATCTGCAATCTTGGTCACATGTCACTGTTCTTAGAGAGTGAGGACTTATTCACACTTTCATTCGCTCCTCCCCTTTCCCTGGGGGAAACCTGATCTTTAGCGATGAGCTGGAACAAACAGCAATTGGGTTTTCTGTGGGTTGTTCCAATTTAGCATTAAAGAGTGGGTTTTCCTGGGGGAAACGGTGGGGCAAATGCCAAAGTAGAAACAATTTACATACATCTAAAGAGGCAGGTGGCGCTGTGGGTTAAAGCCTCAGTGCCTAGGACTTGCCGATCGAAAGGTCGGCGGTTCGAATCCCTGCGGGGTGCGCTCCTGCTGCTCGGTCCCAGCGCCTGCCAACCTAGCAGTTCGAAAGCACCTCCGGGTGCAAGTAGATAAATAGGGACCGCTTACCAGCGGGAAGGTAAACGGCGTTTCTGTGTGCGGCTCTGGCTCGCCAGAGCAGCGATGTCACGCTGGCCACGTGACCCGGAAGTGTCTCCGGACAGCGCTGGCCCCTGGCCTCTTAAGTGAGATGGGCGCACAACCCCAGAGTCTGTCAAGACTGGCCCGTACGGGCAGGGGTACCTTTACCTTTACCTTTAAAGAGGCAGGAATGTAGCTATACAAAGAGGTTTTTCTTCTTGTCACCAGTCATAAAAATTATTTTATTGCACACTTTTCATTTCACTCCTTTTTCTATATTACTTGTTTCTAAGGAATGGCATTTTATTTCTAAAGTAAATTTGTAGCATGTCATAGTTCACATAACATAAGGTGAATAAGGAAAGGAAAAGAAACCAGATTGAGTTTCATTGAGGGAAGCAAATACAGAGTGACTATATATTGCTATGCTGAATCAGCACTCCTTCTGGTGGCTCCCTGGGCGATCAAATTCAGTGCTGAATTTCAGAGTTTTCATATTATACTTTAATTTTAGGATAGTTGAAGCAATATTTGGAATGCCATAAAGTATTACCTCTGTTTCTCTTGAGTTGCAAAACTGAACAAATGGAATCCGTTTTGTTTTCTTGGCACAACTGCAGAATTTGAACAGACAATGGGACATTCATCTGGCCCCGTGATGTGGCCTGGAGCATATTAGAGAACTGCCAATATGGTGAAAGACATTTGGGATTAGAGACCCACAACTTGTATTCTCATTGCGTAAACTGTGTAACAGAGGAATCTTGCTTTGTCTGTTTTTTTTGTGGTTGGTAGTTGAGTGAACTCCATTAATATTGCCTTCAATGATGATCTATCAAAATAATATCCAGGTGAGAGATTTCTTTCCCTGCTTTCTAAAGAGAAAGGAGGTGGAAGGGAAACCTGGTAAAACAATGGCCAGGGATTAGCTGAAATGCCATATATCCCAGGAAAGCAAATGTCACAGAGGAATGGTGGAAAGAACCAGCTGGGGAACCCCCAAGGGAAGAAGACTCAGAGCCAGGGGATTGGTGGTAGGATCATGATCAGTGGTCAGAGGGACAAGAGTGAGAAGACAGTTGGAGGAGAGGTGTCAGAAGCTGAAGAGGTAACAGGGCTTAGTGAGAGGGGGGAATCTTTGACAGAGAGCAGTCAAGACTCAGATGGTGAAGCAGAAGAGGGAGGCCAAGAGGCAGATGAGTCTAGTTGGTGATGAAGCACAGGTGTTTCAACAAGCTCCCCTCCCTCTTGGTCTCCCAGAATCAGGAGAGGCATGACGAGAACAGAAGTTAGCTTCACACAGGAACAGTTTCAGATTGCTTGGGGAAAACGCTGAAGAGAAGGGGACTTAGGCAGTTGTGAGGAGGCAGGGACCTTCAATCTCCACAACTGCTTCAAGGGAGCAAGACCTGCAAGAGAAAAGTTGCTGTGCTCATTAGGTCTGCGACTCCTGTTTTTGAAGAGTTAACTTCAACTTGCTCAGTGTGGTTTCCTGCTGGCTTACTCCTGACAGCAAAACAATACAGTGGTACCTCAGGTTAAGTACTTAATTCGTTCTGGAGGTCCATACTTAACCTGAAACTGTTCTTAACCTGAAGCACCACTTTAGCTAATGGGGCTCCTGCTGCTGCCGCGCCGCCAGAGCACGATTTCTGTTCTTATCCTGAAGCAAAGTTCTTAACCCGATGTACTATTTCTGGGTTAGCAGAGTCTGTAACCTGAAGCGTATGTAACCTGAAGCATATGTAACCCGAGGTACCACTGTATAGGGATTGAAGGAGAAATTCAATTTAGTTCACATTTAAGGGAGAGCCTACCCAACTCATACGCCCTGAAGCACTTCACAGAAACTCAGCTATTTAAAATTCACACTTCTGAATTTTGCAAGGCAGTGCTCCAACCAAGTAATGTGTACAAAAATACATATATCAAGTGTGAATAAAGATACATATATGCATGAAAACAACTTAAGATATGTATATTACTAGAAGCTTGTACTAAAATCCTGATGAATTTTCATGAGGCGCTTTTTTAAAAAAAATTGCAAACTGACCTGAAAATGTGAAGAACTAAACTTAAAGTTTGAAGAAGGAGAAACCAAAATGGACATACTGACCAATCCTTAGGTGAAATTGCAGTTTGAAGACAGGCACTGGTTTTCTTGGGTGAAGGGGACTGCTTTATATGCCATGAACTGAAAACTGAAAGCGTGTGTTTGAGCAGTTAAGAATCAGTTAGCTTCAGGTTTGCCTTTTGCTTCATTTGTGCATCTAATGCTTATAATTTCAAATCATTTTATTAAAATGAGACTTTATTTGCATATCTAATGACACAAGTGTTGCCAATATGAATGGAAGAAAATACAGGTCCTGCAGGCATGAATTAGATGCATAGCTTCCAATATCTGCCAGATGAAATTATGTGCACTCAAAGGTTAGTTCTTTGTAGTGTGAAAGAGGATAAGTGGTAGGAGCATGAGGCTTCCATCATGCTGAGGTGGCTAGCATGCCAAACAGATCATTCTATTCCCAAGATACAAAAAAAAAAAAAAACCCAACAAAACCTTTTATGTGTCCATTTAAATAACTCCAAAATGTGCATTTATTCGTAATAAGACATCTTACTTCTAAATAGTTTTCAAAACAGCAAGCAGACTTGGCCTCAACCAACATTTGTGATGTGTTAAGGACAGCTGAAGCAATAAGTGTATGGTGTTGTTTTTTTTTTGGGGGGGGTGTGCGTGTGTGTGAATGTGGAGACATGCTATGCTTGCTCCTGTAATCAGGTACTTTGCTACATTTTGAATATTTCATCCCTAGCAACACTGTAAAATCCCGGTGGGATGTAACATTTTAAAACAGTCTGCCCTAGTAAAATGATTAGATCTGCTAGCAAAGCAAGAGACAATGGTAATCACTTGTAATCACTTGTCAGACACTTGAATACTAGTAATCACTTGTCAAACATCTGTTTCTTTTTTATCTTCCCATCTATCCAGAATTCATAACTATCTGCCTTGAAAAGAGCTCTGTTGGTTTATAACGCCTGGTTAAGTGTCTTGTTTCCCACCATGGTCAGTCAGTTGCATCCAGGAGGACATGAATACAATAGCACTCCCCACACCATTATACTGCCTCATATCTATCTACTAAAACAACTGGATGATTCAGAAAGCTGTTATCTACTATTGGGTGACACCCACTCCTTCACATCAGCCCTATTTCAGAAACGAAAACAAGAAAATTCAATTGTGTTGGTGCCATGATCAGAAACGCAATAGAATTTTGAGTCCCTCCTCCTAATCTTTTCACAAGATTCCGATCCCTTCTGAGTCTTCAGATTCTCTTAACTATATGCTGCTATAGCAGCATAAGGAGCAGTTGCTTCTACACTCCATCATTTCCTCACTGGTCACTTTCAGACCACAGCCATTTTGCAGGTGGGATCTCTTCTCATACCAGAACATTCACAATGCTTGGTTGTATCATGAATCAATTGGCGTTGCCCTCCAAAGTTCTCTTCAGGCTCAGACTCTGAAGTGAAATCTACAATGTTATGATTGTACCGTGGCCTGGGTGTGTGTATGGGTCCAGCCCAAGACATTTTGCTTCCTGAGGCAAAGGACAAAATGCTTCCCCACTTTTCCATGTACAACAGCTGTACGGCCTGGCAGCAGAATCTCATTTTAATACCAGTGATGGGATTGTGGCATCCACTACACCTGTGGGCAGCAGGACAAGTTACATGATGTCACACATGCTAGTTCCATCCTGCAATGGGGCCAGCCCTGATCATGTGTGTCGAGGGGCAGGATAAATATATTTTGAATAGATAACTAAAAATAAATAATAGTACCTGAAACAGTAGATTAAACACATCATCTGAACATGTCGTTTTTAAACTAAAAAAATGCAAATGTAACAAATGTGAGTGTTAAGTAAATATAATAAGGAAAATAAGTAATATAATGAAGAGCAGTAATTTATCAATAGACTGAGCATCCGAACAGGCCATCTTGACACAGTCATATGACATCAAGTGACTGGCCAATGGGTGGCTGTGCACATATGTCAAAAATGGCTCTCATATAGTGCACCAGTTCTGGATCCAGCCCTCCAGCTGAACCCAGTTATCCACACCTGATTTCAATGGATATTTAATGACAGCAATTATTTATAAAGTTACATCTATACATATAAATTATCATCTGCACATTTTATGCAAACCACTCTCCTTTTCTGTCCTCTTTTTGTTGTTGTTAATGCATTCCTCATTCCAGATTTAAATGATAGCAGTAAGTTCTAAATTTGCATCCATGCATATAAATTATCATATGCAAAGTTTCTGCAAATCTGTGCCATTTTGGGGGTGATGCCTTTCTTCTTTTTTGCCAAAGCGTAAGGGACTACCTTAGGGATTTTCTTCTGAATAAACATGCATTGGATCAGGTGCATGTGAGCTGCCCCTAATGAAAAGTGTACCATGGTGCCAAAGGAGGGGATTGAAAAACAAACCTGGAGTAATTAACAATAATATTTTTTAAAAAGTCAAGGAAATCAGTAATTCTCCAGAGGAATGAATCATGTCTTTCTGTTGAACGGTGGTGGGTGAGGCCCCCAAGGAATCTTTTACCAATTATATATACCTGTTAGACAACTTTGGATTGAAATTAAGATGTGAACCTGGATTTGTTAAAAAAGAATTATGTCAAACCAATCTTCATTCCTTCTTATTCCATGTGTAACCAGTTTAGCAGTAAATGCTTTTGAAAATATCCATGATTTTGATTCCAAGTAAGCAACAAATAACAATTCTGAGCACGAACTAACAGATGAACTTTGGTGTCCTATCCTGCTTCATAAGCCTAAATTTCAATCATGCATTCACTTGTGAGATATTCTGTGTGACAGCAAGATATGCTGTCCATTTGAGTAAAGCAAACACAACAAACTGAAACTGAAAAACTATGTTGCATTAATTTTATTATATGCCCCACGCAAAACCATGAAAGAGGAACGTGCAAGTTAAGTCTTTAATTTGGTTATTCCACAGAAACATGTCTAAGAGCAGAGACGATTCTCTGATGTGAGACACAGTTACAGGCAGTCATTGATGCAGTTAGAGTCAAGACTAATAATATTTTTTTCTATTGTTGTTTTCTCTCTGTTGCTATTTTTTTGCTCTAATTTCCAAGGCCTTGATCAACAAAAACAGCAATGAATTAAAGTTTCATCATAATAGCCTAAGGGTGAAAAGACACGCAACTATTTCAGAAATGTTCTCCCTCATTCCACAATGTGTGATGCAACGTTTGCCATCAGGGCTGGCTCTACCTGAATAAGGAAACTGCCTCAGGCAGCAGATCACAGAATTGTAAAGATGGAAGGGACCCCCAAGGCCCATCTAGACAAAGCAGGAATCACAACTAAAGTATCCCTGAAAAATGGCCATCAAACTTCTGTTTAAAAACCTTCAATGAAGGAGCATCCACCACCACATTAGTTCAGGTCCTACCCTCTGAAGCAGCAGAAAACAAGCTTGCTCCACCTTCCATATGACAACATTTTAGATAGTTGAAGATGATTATCATATCACCTTGCAGTCTTCACTTTATTACCTTGTCTCCCTCCTCAGCCCAAGTTCCACATCTTTCTTCATATCCATATCCTTCTTCAACTTTTCACATGTACTACTGGCAAGCCAGGTGTCCCCCACCTTATATTTGCACAGCTGGTTCTTCTTACCTAAGTGCAGAATCCAACATTTGGCTCTACTGAAAGTCATTTTGTTAGTTTTAGCCCAGTTCTCTAATCTGTTAAGGTCATCTTGAATCCTGATTTTGCCTTCAGCATCATTGGCTACCCCTCCCAGTCTGGTGTCATTGACAAATTTGACGAACATCACCTCAGTTCCTTTGTTCAAGTCATTGATAAAGGCGTTGAACAACAAAGGGCCTAGGATCGAACCCTGTGGCACCGCAGCTGTCACTTTTCCCCAGGATATTGAAGAAACCTTAGCGAGCACTCTTTGGGTTCAGTCAGTCTACCAGCTGCAGATCCATCTAACAGTAATCTTGTCCAGCCTGTATTCTACCAGCTTCTTGGCAGAAATATCATGGGGCACTTTGTCAAAAGCCTTACTGAAATCAAGATACATTACATCTACAGTATTCCTGTGATCTACCAAGCTTGTAACACTATCAAAAAAAGAAGTGAGATTCGTTTGGCATGACTTGCTTTTGAGAAATCCATGATGGGTCTTAGTAATCACAACATCCTTTTCTAAGTTCTCACAGACTGTTTAATTATCAGTTCCAGGACCTTTCCATGAGAGCCAGTGTGGTGTAGTGGTTAAGAGCAGTAGTCTTGTAATCTGGGGAACCGTGTTCGCGTCCCCGCTCCTCCACATGCAGCTGCTGGGTGACCTTGAGCTAGTCACACTTCTTTGAAGTCTCTCAGCCCCACTCACCTCACAGAGTGTTTGTTGTGGGGGAGGAAGGGAAAGGAGAATGTTAGCCGCTTTGAGACTCCTTAAAGGGAGTGAAAGGCGGGATATCAAATCCAAACTACTACTACTACTACTACTACTACTACTCTTCTTCTTCTTCTTCTTCTTCTTCTTCTTCCTGGTATCAACAACAACAAGCTGAAGGTAGTTGCCTGGGTCCTCTTCCTCCTATCTTTAACAGATGGGGACAAGATTTGTGCATCTCCTGTTTGCAGGGACCTCACCTGTTCTCCTTGTCTCCATTCCTTTTTTACTTTCTAATTCCACTACTCTGCCCATTTAAATTGCCTTACCATAATATATAAAATATATTACAATGGCTACACAGTGGGATGTGGGAGAAATTTGAATCACTTCACATTTAAGGCAAACCCACCAAATGTATGCTTTCTGAAACAATACTCAAGTTGAAACACAGCCATCCTTCAATAATTCCCCAGCCAAGTAATGTGTACAAAAGTGTATATACTGCAGTAAAGTGTGCATTAAAAAGCCATATATTAGTAAAAGGAAGGTACAAAACTGCATCATCTTAGGGAAACAACGTTTTGCACAAAATTGTATATAAGACAAACTTGAACATACTAGGTGAAATTTGCATTAAAATGCAGGTGAAAATCTACAAGGGCTTTAAACATAATAATTCAGAAAATGGCGTGGAAACGTAGAGAACAGAAATTAAGACTGTAAAAATGAGAACCCAGGGAAACTGGAATTGCCAGATTCATTCATTCCTAGTTACCACCATGCTTCCTCAAAAGGAGACAGGAGAACTTGGAAATGCTGCCTCTTGCCACTAGGGATCATATGAGTTTGGGATAAATAATAGCTATATATACAAACATACACACCTACCCAATTTAATTCCTGGTGCAAAAAAGAAAAAAAGAAAAAACATGAATTAGGAAGATGTTATAATGCTTCCTCAGCATGTTCAAACTTTTGGATTGTTCTGCAGGAAAAGTGTTTCACTACTGTGGAGAATCCCTCAATAATGACTCACTCAATGGCTTCAATTGAATAATATGCTAATATTTGTTTTAACTGGTAGATTAGTTACACGTAAGACAGTTAATAAAAAATGTTCAAAAGATTGACAGGTCTAATATGCATAAATCCAGCCTTTTGAATCCAAAATCTGCCAGGGTTCTCCTACTCTTAACTCAAGAATGATGAAACAGTGTTGAGAATTGACTGTGTTTTTGACAGTGATATTTTAATATTAGCTGGAATTATCATTGTTCCTTTCATAATGGACAAAACCACAGCACTGAAACAACAGTGTGGGAAGGGTTTGTAGGAAGGGCTGTGCATTTACATTCAAATTTCAGTCGTTTCAGATGATTGCAGTAGTTTTCTGGCTGCTTGGTGAATGCCAACTCCAATGAGCAGAGCATTTGGTACACAATGGAGGGTAATGTAAAATGCAAAGCAAGCTGTAATCAGTATTGCTTAAGCGAGTGTGTGTGTATTTCATCATACGGAAAACGTATCTTATTACTGTATTTAAGAGATCAAATGTAAAATGGCTTTATGATATAAATGAACATTAATACGTGTGTGTGTTTTCTGTGCATGTTTTTTTTTAGGTCTACATTAGTTCTAACACATCAGGTTTCATAGCAAGTGGTTAGAATAGCAATGATGACTCATTATGCATCATCTTCTCAGTTTTAGCAATTCAAAATATGTGCAAAGCAGCTTAAAATACAGCGCGGAAAAAATAATTACCCCTGACAGTGATGGAGGTGATTATATTTGGTATGTATAACAGAGTCCACGTGATTTAGGAGCTTGTGTTCAGTTTCCTTAAAAGACATCTTGAGTGATTCCAAGAGTTGCAGCGTTAGCAGATAAGCATTCTGCAGGGGTACCAAAGACTGCACCTGCACAGCCTTGCAAAATATAAACGGGTCTTGGTGGAAGGATCCTACTCTGCTGTTTCAAGGAGATATAAAAGCCTGCTGTGAACATCAGGCTACTGCAGGATGCCAAATCATTTGATAAATTAACTTGGCAGTTCAGTGAAAGCAGATAGGTGTTTCCCTGGCTCCATGTCAAAATCACAGACAGTAGTAACATTGTGCAGATACTGGCCACAATTCCTTATGGTCCAAAAGCATGCACACCAGGCTTTCTCTGGTGCATTCAAAGCACATTCCTCCCCTCACAAAGCATCCTGGGAACTGCAGTTTACCCCTCATGGAGCTGCAGATCCAAGCACCCTTAACAAACTCCAATTCCCAGAATTCTTTGGTGGGGGTTCTTTAAATGTGTGCTGTGTGTGCAGTCTAGTTCTGTAATTCTTTTGAGGGGAACATTTTTAAAAATTTGTTAAGACAGCCTTTCCCCTTCATGGCCGTATTCCCAGTGCGGTGTTCAATGGGCATAAATATATGCAAGTATTCATACCAGGTACAATTACAGTAAGGCCATAAAAATTCAACAAATCTGCAAAATGTTGACCCTGTTAAAAAAACAGCCTGTGTAGGCTTGAAATTACAAATGCGATTAGTATTTTGCAGACATGGAATGAGTTCATTAAGCCAAAACTTTGGCTCGCCTTCCATTTTTAATCAACTTCTGTTTGAGTCCATATGACATATCTATTCAGGCAGGCTGTGAAAAGCAGAATAAAACTAAAATAGCATTTCCCATGTGCTACGAATGGAGGTTTGGTAAAGACAAGGTGTTGAAATTCAGCAAGGATAATTTCTGTCAAAATCAGGGACATAGCAGCAAAATGAAAATTACTACTAGAACTGTCAGAGTCACACTTAAAAAAAACCTTCTGTAATGCAAAACAGATCATCTTATTAAATATTTCCAAAATCAGATTGTGGGGTGGGGGAGCAAGAAAGGGGCAAAATAGGGTCTTCTTCAAAGATGACTGTGCTTAAAGTTTTCCTACCTATGCATACAGTTGTCATATCATGCCCAGGCATGAGGTAGTTAAAATATTCCAGGAACCAAAACAGTTAAAAATAAATTCCTTTTTGTGGTAGACAACACACTTAGCTTTTCCCCCACCAACTAGAAGCCAATATACTTTCTATGTCAACTGAAATTAGAGTTTATTATGTTAAATTACCAGCTAAAAATGAAGTTCATGCACAATTCTAGGTTCCCCCAAATTAGATTTAAATGAGTAGGCCTCTTGTGTAACTTTTTATAATAATTGGCTCAGATTTATAAACTATTGAGGATATGTGGATTTTCAGAGAGCTTCCTTTTGGAGCAAGACCTTTTATATGCAATGGCCTTGCTTCAAACAATGAGGTTTCTAGATATCAAGCTTCAAGAGGCTCTAGCAGGAATTCAAGCTTCCAGACTTTCCTTTGATTTTTCTTTTTGAAGCAATCCCCGAACCAAGTAAATTATCAATTGAAATATTCATTTCTTTCAATGGTGGTTGTGGCTATGTGACACAGAATTTGCTTATGTGGTACAGAGACCATTGAAGATCTGCCACATTATGTTCTATATTGTATCTTGTATAAAATTTCTAAATGGGAATTGTTAGGCTCTTGTGACAGAATGTGGGGTGGACAATGCCAGCAAACCTTTTTTTTGTAACTGAATAACAAGATATTTTGCTCTTATGGTTCTGTGATTAAGAATTGTTTTGTATAGTGCATCCCGTTAAAAGTCTAAGGGTTAGATATCGGTTTGATTTTCATGGGCCAGACAACTTGTATTATGGTTTTGGTGCAGATCTTTTTGGTGTACTGACCCTAAAAAACCCCACTGGCACTCTATAGCTCAGAGTAAGCTCTAGTCAGGGTTTGTTTTTATCTCTTCTGAAAATTGGCCTATATGCATAAATCAGCAGGTGCAAATTCTATACATATTATGGGCCTGTCATTTATGTATCTAGCAATGCCCTTGTCCTAGATCTCTCTCAGTGAAATCAACAGAATTGAAATATGCTACAGCTTGTTCATACATCCTTATTATAACTTCTCTGACTGAGCTACTAGCAAAACACATTGGGGAATGTCCCACTGCTTATTTGAATGGTTTACCCTCATCAAGGATATGTCAGGCTCTCTTGAAAGTGTGGGGAAACAACCCCAAACTATATGAATTCTAGTTTCAGTGACTAACACTTTCCCTCCCATTGAGAATCTTATGAGGTGTGAAAAATGCACAATAGAATTAGCTGTATAAAGGGAAAGCTGGGTATTTATTTTGTGAATGCCTCTCAGCAGTTCAACTTGAATAAGAAATCTGAGCCCCATTGTCTTGGTACTTTGCCACAGTACTGTTTTTCTGCCTCTTGCAAAATAAAGATAAATGGTGTGAAATCACTTAAGCTTCTCATTTATATGAGGTAAAAGCCATAAGGAAATAAGTCACAAAAGATTTGACTTGCAAGTGAATTGATTGCATATTATATATAATGGTTGGCATCCATAGAACTGCTTTGCTTATTCCTGAGGGCCTGGTTTTGCGACATGTTTTCTCTTTTCTCAAATGAATGGTGGACTCCCACATCACAACCTGCATTTGAAAATCCTATCAGCTTCAAACATAACTGGTTACATGGAATAGGAGACTGCTTTTTTCCAACTTTGTCACAGGGAACTTGTTGCCTAGTTGTTGTTATTGGGGTACTTTTTTTGGTGGGGGGATGCTCGTCAAGTTTTCTGAAAACCAATGGGAGTTCTAGGAACTATCTTTTAGCTGTGGTGTTGAAGAAGGCGCTGCCCAAATTGTGCGCTGGACTGTCCGCAAGTCTAATCTTTCACCAAGAGGAAGACTAACATCAGAAAATGTCAGTTACAATATGACAGATATGTTGCTATCAAAGAGTTAAAAGGTAGCAGAAACACTCTAATCACTGAGCAGCTGGAAGTCATTAGGCTTCCAGGAACATGAGTTTGTATAAATAGTCTCCTGTGTGTTTGCTCCTCCCTTCTCCCCTTTTGGGCGTATTTGCTGATATGTGTGGTTCGTCGCCGGGTTTTTTGTTTTTGTAAATAAACCTTTCTTTGAGTTCCAAAACCGCTTGCTCCAAGACTCCTCTTTGAAAAGAAATACTGCCTCTCCTGCCCTTCTTAAACTGCTGCGCGAAATGCTCTGCTGTAATGGGACTTGAGACGATGGAAGCGCACCGGACATTTACTTTGCATTAAACTAATTAAAGTTTAATGGGACAGGTTATGGCTGTTTGTACGTTAAGAAGGAGATAAGGAGTGCAGTTCAGAGTGATTTATGCAAGGACTGGAGCGAAGTCAGAAGCGGTTGCCGACAACGAAAGCCTTCAAAGCAGCTTGAGTCCTGCAACGTGCCTAGAAAAGTTTTAAACAGGCACTGAGCAGTTTGTACTCGCTGGAAGACGCCTTATTCCTCAAGGAGCCACCTCAGCAGCTGGGAGACGGTCTACAGGTGTGCGAGTATCGTTCCTAAGCCCCAGGGAGGATGGCAGAGTCCCAGGAAAGTTTTTCTGTCCCATTTACGCGACTCAATGGGAAAAATTGGCAAGATTGGAAGGCTAGAGTAATGGTTTGGTTGCAAGCAAAAGAGTTGTGGAGTTGCACTGAAGCACCGCCTTTACAGGCAGCTGCAGACGCATCTGCAGAAGACAAAGCAGCAGCAGCAGCTTCACAGAAACGCGACAGGAAAGCCCAAGGTCTACTAGTTTTGGCAGTGGGACCAGAGCAAATGCCTTATGTTTCTGAGTTAAAGAACACGCATGAGGTCTGGACGGTTCTGCAGCGGTTAAATTCCAGAAACACTGCGGGGGCCAAGATCCATGCTACAAGATGTTTGTTTGATTTACGTCTCCAACTGGGAGCGTGTGTGAAAGAACATATTGCCAAAATGGTGTCTGCCTTTAATCAACTAAGACAGCTGGGCATTCCTTTCTCTATGGAGCAGCAGTCATATATATTGTTGTCTTCTCTTGATAAAAGCTATGAGACTCTAGCTCTAACTTTGGAGGCTATGCCTTCAACTGAATTAACCCTTGAATACATTTCATCTCGGCTTGCAGATGAACAGGATAAAAGGCAAAGAGAAAGAGGTTTGTCTTCAAAGGGGAGTTATACTGTGCCTAAGAGTGGGGATGCTGAGTTTGAGAACACAGTAAATGCTTTTACAGCTAGACACTGTTTTCGCTGTGGTTCCCCCTCCCATCTAATCAGGAATTGCACACGTGAACCTGGTCAAGACAGCACCAAGGCCGTTACCCCTAGTTACCAGACAAGGAGTTCCAGGGGACGTCGAAGAAGAGGAGGAGGTCGTGGCTACTCCCACAGCACACAGCACATGGCTTCAGCAATGGCGTTGATGCAAGGGCGTGGCCAAGGCAGCAATCTACGCTGGTTGATCGACAGTGGTGCATCTCACCACCTGGTGGCGCCATCTAGTGTCCGTTTGCAGAATTGCAGACATTTGCAAACCCTTAAAGTTGTGACAATGGCAGATTCAACTAAACGTTCCTTAGAGACCGTAGGCACAGTGTTCTTGAATTGTTTGCAAACAGAAATTGATGCCTACGTGCTAAAGGGATTGAAGGGGTGTATTTTGTCTGTGTCAGAACTTGATAGAGTTGGGTTTAAAACTGTGTTTGAAAATGGGGTTTGCACTATTTCAAAGAATAACGTATCTCTTTTGCAGGTGGAATGCAGAAATGGGTTATATTATTTTGAGACAAGTCCAGATGAAGTTGAACAGGTTCATGCTGGTTGTGTGAACACGCCTACCCATAATTCTTGTGTCCATTTATGGCACCGCCGTCTGGGACATATTAATTTTCAGTATGTTAAAAAGCAACCTGAATTATCAGAAGGGTGCAAAATGAACAAATGTACTAAGTATTTGGATTGTACTGCATGCAAAAGGGCGAAGGTTCATAGATGCAGCTATCCCAGTTCAGATAGGAAATCTGACAAAGTATTCCAACTTGTGCATATGGACCTATGTGGCCCAATGCCTGTTGCTAGCATGGGAGGTTCGAGGTATGCACTGTGTCTCTCGGATGACAAAACGAAGGTTACATGGTTTTTTCCTCTCAAAACAAAAGCAGATACTGCAGAAACAGTTAAAAATTGGGTTCATGCAGTAGAACTTGAATTCGGTACTAAAGTACTTGCTTTTCAGACAGACAGAGGGTCAGAATTTACCGGGTCTGTGTTGCAGAATTTCTTTAAGAAAAAGGGAATTAAGCATCGTCTGTCTACACCTTATTCCCCCCAAGAAGGAGGCGTGGCCGAACGAAAAAACAGGATTCTGCAAGAGTTGGCAAACTCTATGTTGTTTGATGCTAATCTCCCTCAAAGTTACTGGGCGGAAGCCTGGCAGGCGGCTACTCATATTCTGAACCGAGTATATAATTCGGTAATTGCCACTACCCCATATTTTGCTTTATATGGGAAGAAGCCCAAAATTAATTACTTTCGGGTGTTTGGATGTCAGGCCTATGTACTTATCCCAAAGGCGTTAAGGAAAAAGGGAAGTCCAAGGGCTAGGAAACTCATATTTTGTGGGTACGAACCACACGCCAAATCTTGGAGATTCGTGGACCCAAATGGGGATACTACAAGAGTGGTCCTCAGTAGGAGCGCTGAATTTTGTGAGCAGTCCGGATGGACTCACTTACATGCTAACCCTGACATTTTGAGAGATGATTTAGGCATTTATGCTGAGAGTGAAAGTCCAGAGAGTAGTGAGCCAGAAGGGGATGGTGCACATGGTTCAGATGCAGATTCTGACCAGGCACAAGGTTCTTCTCCTAAGGTAGAAAAGCCAAAATCTAGGAGTGTTCCAACATCGCCACCCAGTAGGCCTAGCAGACAGCAAAAGCGAAGCAGGTCACCTGCAACACCAAGCCCAAGGGAGGTATCTAAACGGAGGTCTTTATCCCTAGAGGCACATCCAGATATAAAGTCTGAGACAGATTCTGACAGCCAACGGTCAGAGGGGGCACAAGAGGAACAATTGCGCAGGTCAAACCGTGCCACAAAGGGTAAGCCACCAGAGCGGTTTAAGGTGACAAGTGTATACGTAAATATGGCACAGTGTGAGCCAGATAGCTATATGGAAGTACAACAGCTTCCAAGCTCAGAAGCCGTAAAGTGGCAGGAAGCAATGGAAAAAGAGATGGCTTCAATGAAGTCTCTCGGTGTGTTTACAAGTACAGAGCTTCCGAAAGGGCAACAAGCTGTAGGTTGTCGATGGGTATATCGTTTAAAGCCCACAACTACTGAAGAGTTGCAATATAAAGCCCGACTAGTTGCAAAAGGGTTTTCGCAGCGCAAAGGTGTTCACTATTCTCAAATCTATGCCCCTACTTCAAGATCGGAGTCACTAAGAATGCTTTTAGCCTCTTCAGCTAAGAAGGGAAATAAGCTGTTTCATTTTGATGTCAATGTGGCTTATTTAAATGCAGACTTACAGGAGGAAGTCTATATGACACCACCACCGGGTTTTGAAGGAGACAAGCCAAACCAGGTCTGGCGCCTACATAAATCCATTTATGGGTTGAAACAGTCCGCCTGTAATTGGAATTCCTGCTTAAACGATGCTCTAGAGAGCATGGGCTTCAGAAAGAGCGCAGCAGATGCGTGTCTTTATCTAAAAGGCTCGGGATGTGAACAAGAAGCAGTCTTGATATTTGTTGACGATTTATTATACAGTGGAAAGGACGATAAACTTGCACAACAATTTGCCACAAAGCTTGGAGAAAGGTTTCAGATAAAATCACTAGGCAATGTATCTGTTTATCTAGGAATTAAAATTCAGCAAGATGAAAATGGGAACTATTGGCTCAGCCAAGAAGCTAAGATCCAGCAGTTGCTGGAAAGGTTTAAAATGGACAACTGTGCTGGTGTTAAAACCCCAATGGAGTTAAGTTACATAAAGGATGCTCAAGCCGAGCAACAGGCAGAGTTCTCTAATCCCGGGGTTTACCAGTCAGCGATAGGAAGTCTACTCCACATTGCACAGTGGACTCGGCCCGATATAACATATGCTGTCAACATGCTGTGTAGACAAGCTGAAAAACCATCAATGCATGCTTGGCAAGGAGTAAAAAGAGTTTTAAGGTATCTCCAAACTACCAAAAGGTTTCGCTTAAAACTATCAGCAGAGGGCAGCACACAACTTGAATGTTGGGCCGACAGTAGTTGGGCAGATGCTGGACCAGATAGAAAATCAGTGTCAGGAATGGCGATAAAATTTGGAAATGCACTAATTGGTTGGAGATCAAGAAAGCAGTCACTTATAGCTTTAAGTTCAACTGAATCTGAGTTTAATGCATTATCAGATGTATGTAGAGAACTGGAATTTTATAAGCAACTGGTACAAGAATTGTTTGGAGAATGTTCCCTACCTATCAGAGTGTGGGAAGACAATCAACCTTGTATTAAACTAGCTAAATCAGGTCAATTCAAGGCACACACAAAACACTTGGATATCCGTTATCAAAATGTATGCCAAAGTGTAAAACAAGGTTTAATTGAACTAAAGTATTGTCCAAGCAAAGAAAATCTCGCAGACGGTTTTACGAAAGCTTTGAGTCCGCAATCTCATAAATGTTTCTGTTCAGGTTTAAATTTGAATTAAGGTTGGTACAGCTCAGTGTTACGAGCGAGAGGGGGTGTTGCTATCAAAGAGTTAAAAGGTAGCAGAAACGCTCTAATCACTGAGCAGCTGGAAGTCATTAGGCTTCCAGGAACATGAGTTTGTATAAATAGTCTCCTGTGTGTTTGCTCCTCCCTTCTCCCCTTTTGGGCGTATTTGCTGATATGTGTGGTTCGTCGCCGGGTTTTTTGTTTTTGTAAATAAACCTTTCTTTGAGTTCCAAAACCGCTTGCTCCAAGACTCCTCTTTGAAAAGAAATACTGCCTCTCCTGCCCTTCTTAAACTGCTGCGCGAAATGCTCTGCTGTAATGGGACTTGAGACGATGGAAGCGCACCGGACATTTACTTTGCATTAAACTAATTAAAGTTTAATGGGACAAGATATCTGTTTGTTTGTTACCCATCCCTTTTAATAACATATCTTAGAAACCATGTGGAATTTTCCATTACAAGCAAAAGAACTGAAACTATATCATCATTCTTTGCCACAGTAGTGTCTTTAATAAGATGGATACATTCAGATATGAAGAAAACTTTTCTTACTGTAGGAGGATGTAGCCTTAAAAAGTATATGTTGGTTCTCATTAATTTATGCCAAAGATTCAAACCATTCGCTTAGGGGTACTTTAGCAGCAACAACCAGTCACCTGAATACAGAACTAGCACTGAATTCTATTCAGTATTCCAAGCACCATCACATCATGGATTTGTATAATGGCATTATGATTTCGCAGTTTTATTTTCAACCCCTTTCCTAACCCTACTAGAGATGCCAGAATCTGGGACCTTCTGTTCTACAAAGCAGGTACTCTATCAATGAGATATTCTACTGTCTCTAATCTCCCATGAGGTGTTCAGAAATACATCTCAAGGTTCTCTCTATTATTACAAATAATAATAATAGCTGTACTATCATAATGATTAAGGCCTTAAATGATAATTTTAGGTTATATGTTAGTGACTAAGTTTTAATTTAGGGACGCGGGTGGTGCTGTGGGTAAAACCACAGAGCCTAGGACTTGCTGATTAGAAGGTCGGCGGTTCGAATCCCCGCGACAGGGTGAGCTCCCGTTGCTCGGTCCCTGCTCCTGCTAACCTAGCTGTTCGAAAGCATGTCAAAGTGCAAGTAGATAAATAGGTACCGCTCCGGCGGGAAGGTAAACAGCGTTTCCGTGCGCTGCTCTGGTTCGCCAGAAGCGGCTTAGTCATGCTGGCCACATGACCTGGAAGCTGTACGCCGGCTCCCTCGGCCAATAAAGCGAGATGAGCGCTGCAACCCCAGAGTCGGTCACGACTGGACCTAATGGTCAGGGGTCCCTTTACCTTTACCTTAAGTTTTAATTTATATATTTTTAAACTGTTGCTATATCTGTATTGTCCCTGTTATACCTAAGTGCAAATTCAAATGTATCCCTATCGTGTTTTATGACTTCCTTGATATTGTATGTGGGCTGGAACTGGTCTGTGACCGAAATTATAAAATTCATTTAATAATAGCTGTACAGAGGAAATCCCTACACAAAAGTAAACCTATGGAAATCAAAAACTGCCCCTTACATAGGGCCAGAGCAAACTCCTTTGTTACTCCAAGGATAATTATGCACGCTATCCAAGAAGAATACTCTAAATCTGGATCCAGCCAAGAGCTATGCCTCAGTAATCCTTTTAAAAAGTTTATTATTTATTTATTACCTTTATATCCTGCCTTTCCTCCAAGGAGCTCAAGGTGGTGTACATACTTTTCCTCTTCCCCATTTTGTCCACACAAAGGTACTGTGAGGTACATTAGGCTGAGAGGCAGCACAGTGGTACCTCGCAAGACAAAATTAAATCGTTCTGCGAGTTTTTTTGTCTTGCGAGTTTTTCGTCTTGCGAAGCACGGATTTTGGAAAAGCTTCAAAAATTACCAAAGTCTTCAGAAACCTCAAAAAAGGCTACCACACCGCGTGCTATGAGTTGCTCCTCGAAGTCAAGTCGCAACTGCACCCCCTGAATGCACCCTGGGTATTAACGGTTTTAAGAAAAAGGAAACAAACTTGCAAGACGTTTTCGTCTTGCGAAGCAAGCCCATAGGGAAATTCGTCTTGCGAAGCAACTCAAAAAATGAAAAACTCTTTCGTCTTGCGAGTTTTTCATCTTACGAGGCATTCATCTTGCGAGGTACCACTGTAACTGGCTCATTGCGGACTGGGGATTCAAACCAGGCCCCAGTCCAGTACTCTAACCACTACAACCCACTGGCGTGTTTCTCAGATTGCATGCTACTTTGTTGGCACCCCTTAGTCACATTTTGTATTTTTAGCAAAAGAGTGATAATTGAAAAAACCCACAACACCTTTCACTGAATGCACCACCAGGCTACAATCATAATATCAGGCACCCTTTATTATGTATGACATGCAATATAAAATCTGCATGTTGCAGTGTCTCTGTGATTTATTACAGTTCAGTAGGTCTGATCATGAGCTCAACTAGCATTTCAATGAACCTGAGGGCTGTAGCGCTCATTTCATTCTCTCAGGGGGAAAAATGAGCTCACCACTCTCAGAACTTCTAGCTATGTTTAAATTATCACTGTAGGTCAAGAGGTTGAAGTAATTAAATCAGATCATCTTCTTGAGTTGGAGCTAAGTGGCCCAAAAAATCATACTGCAGTAAGTTCAATATTGTTGGATTTCTGAACTTTTTTTTTTTTGGGGGGGGGGGAGTAATTTCAAATCAGTCAAGAAGGCTGGATTTAAAAGTGGATTGTTTGAACTGATTTTCACTGGTATCTAATTCATTTTTTACCAGTTACTTTCAAGTATTTGGTGTATGTGTAGAATAGATTCCTATCTGGGATTCAAGAAATGCTCACTGAGACAGTGCTATTATTTTTTTTTAGAAAAAGATGTGCCAGAACACACCACAGACTCCTCAACAATTCTATATTTACTGCATATTAAGTAATATCTAGATTATATTTATCTAATAAATCCATGTTATGTCACCTTGCAGGAGGAACCACGTTCAGGTGGAGGGAAGTCTTAACACTTTACTTTATTATATAAATTTACTTTATTTCCAACATTGAAATATTTTTATTTATGTATATTTCTGATGGAAAATGACAATTGTGGTGTATACAAAAAAATACAAAATCAATAAATCAATAAACATTATATGCAGAAAAAGAACACACCATGGACACCTCCCTTGTTCTCTTACAATGGCAATGGCACCCAGTATAGAGTTCTGGAATTGAGTTCCAGTGAGTTCTGGCTGAAAAAAGGCCCTGCTCACTGGGATATCTGGGATAAACAGTTAAAACAACAACAACAACAAGTTTTAGAATTGAAACTTGCCAGGGAATTGAATCATATCTCAAATGCCAAGAACGTGAGACGATCCCTGCAGGATAGGACCAAAGGCAATCTATCCCAGCATCCTTTTCTTCCAGTGACCAAGCAGATCCCTTTGGGAAGCTCTCAGCCAGGACCTAAACATCACAGCACTCTCTCCACTTGTGATTCCAAGCCACAGGTACATACAGACATACTGTAGGTACACAGGTACATACAGACATACTGTAGCACATAGCCATAGGCATAGCTACAGTTACGAGCAACCATAATATTTTGTGGCTGACATTGCAAAAATGAATGATACTCTACTTATTCTCAGAAACACTCATTACTACTTTGGATCTTCCAGCTAAGCCCTTGTGAGCCTTGACTTCAGCAAAGGTCTGCAAGAATGGATTATCCCATCAGAAAATATCCACAATAAGATAATCTTAGCTGTGGTTTATATAACATCCCTTCTTCCATACATTCTGTGTCATGAAATGAAATTATAATGATAATCCACTGTATCTAGGCAGAAAGACAGAGACTGGATAGATTGCAAAAGCATTTTGATGGCCTGTGGGCCTCTGGGAAAAGGTTGGCCTACAATATTTCTCTGAAGTACAGATCTTTTTAGGAAAGAGGGACAGCTTCTGGTGATGATCCAACAAGTCTATACTCAATTCCCTTCAACCTCACCCCATTCCCACCACTATAGAATATTTGTTAACCATGTTGCTAGGAAATGCAACAAATGAAAATAAATAGAGTCATATAGCACCTTAGTTAACACTCATAACATGTTATTTTCCATGAACTGAGATTGCACAGAATGAGGCAATACTCAGGAACAGAGAAATTACAGACAACTAAAAGATTCCTATGCTAAAAAAAAATGCAATGTACAATATCTCCATCAAAATCAATTTAGCTATGAGTTATAGGTGATTTCTGTGGCCTTCGTGGAGATTAAGTCTAAGTCTTCTCCAAGTTCTGACCCTCAGAAATGTGACCATAGTCCACCTTGGGAAGAACGAGCCACAACTATTTTGCTGGCTATTATTATGATTGTGATGGAATAGTCCATAGCTAGGCAAGGTGGAATTCCTCTTCCTCTTTGATGGAATCAGGGAGAAAATGCTGTCTCATTAAAAAGTAAGGTAGACATTTTATGTCCAAGATTTGGTGACTCTGTGAAGTTCCATATACCTATATATATACATATATTGGTGGCTAAGAGCCCATTGAAGTTGTAGACATGATTTGGGGATATTTGAATGAATTACCGGTAGGTATGAGCAGGGCTTTTTTTCAGATGGAACTCGATGGAACTCAGTTCCAGCACCTCTCTGGTGGGCACCATTGCTGTTATAAGAGAATAAGAGAGGCATTCATGGTGACTTCCGCCACCTCTTTTTCAAGAAAAATGGCACTGGGTTCGAGATAAACACTCAGCTGATTTGCGTCTGGCTGCCAGGATTCTAATAGCCTAATGTTTTGGGTGGGGAATGGGGAATCCCTCAGTAATGCAGTGGAACACAAAACATTGGTCATTAGTAAGTTATTTAAAACTCATGTACGTATTGCAATACACAAAAGGCAGAAAGAAGTATACAGTGGTACCTCAGGTTAAGTACTTAATTCATTCCGGAGGGCCATTCTTAACCTGAAACTGTTCTTAACCTGAAGCACCACTTTAGCTAATGGGGCCTCCTGCTGCTGCCACACCGCCAGAACACGATTTCTGTTCTCATCCTGAAGCAAAGTTCTTAACCTGGGGTAATATTTCTGGGTTAGCAGAGTCTGTAACCTGAAGTGTTTGTAACCTGAGGTACCACTGTATTGGGAATGATGGCCACAATTTGTCAGTGTTAAGAACTGATCTGTGTTGTCTTGTTGTTGCTGTTGTTACTGCATTTCACACTGATTTTGGTCACCAGTTGGCAGTGGCTGTATCTAGGTTTGTTTCCACCAGATGCCTCTGGTGGCAGCTGTTCAGCTACACTTTTTTGTGATCCGGCTTGCAGAAACCTTACTATGGAGGTTATTAAAAAGTCTGCTTCTCATCTAAATGACAACTGGGAATTAGCTGACTTCTATATCAGCCTAACTTCCTCAGCTTATCAGTTCAAACCTTATTCATTTCAACTCCATAGATGGCATTATATTGAGCCACACACTTTTCTTAACCAAAAATGATAATGCATCTTAAAATCTATTGCTGTTAAATATCCATAGAGAAAACATAACAGAATGCCGAGATAAAGAGGCAATTTGTTAAGAAGATGTTGTTGACTTCTCATATTGATTTATTTGGGTATTATGTATGACTTTGTTGAGTAATGCTGTCTCTTTTTAATTAAAATGTATTTGTGATGAATTTCCAACTTTGCCTATAATCTTTCATGTCTCCTTAATCATTTGATCAATAGGAAGAAAGCGTCTGAGAACACAACTCTTTGCTCTGACGAATAGACAAAACTCAGCAGGAAGGCCTCGAAGGGATTTGTGCAGAAGACATCCCAGCTGAATCATGCCCACGATCTCTGTAGTGGAGATTGTGATGGAGGAAGTATTTGCTGCAAGAAATGACTGCCATCTATTGTGTTCTTCAGAATAAGGGATAGGTAATGTGAGACTATTGCTGAAAACAGCATATTATTTATCCAAATGTTGAATGCTTCCGGTGGAGTCTTGTCCATTCAGGGCAAATGGGGGCACTGCCTCACTCTTGATTCCTCCAAGCCTGTCTCCTTAATTACAACCACTCTGGAGGGTGGCCCTTGCTCTCTCCTCTTTAGTCTCAGTGTTGCCCTTAAATAATCCCAGACCCTGCAAGTGTTCTGATTTTCCAGGGAGAGTCCCAGATTTACAGAAGTCATCCCAGTTTCAGATTTGAGCCAGGAATGTCCTGTTTTTCCTTAGGATGCCCTTATTTTCATTGGAGAAATGTTGAACGGATATATAATATAATAATAATAATAATAATAATTTATTATTTATACCCCGCCCATCTGGCTGAGTTTCCCCAGCCACTCTGGGCGGCTCCCAATCAGTGTTAAAAACAATACAGCATTACATATTAAAAACTTCCCTGAACAGGGCTGCCTTAAGATGTCTTCTGAATGTCAGGTAATTCTTTATCTCTTTGACATCTGATGGGAGGGCGTTCCACAGGTCGGGCGCCACTACCGAGAAGGCCCTCTGCCTGGTTCCCTGTAGCCTCACTTCTCGCAATGAGGGAACCGCCAGAAGGCCCTCGGCGCTGGATCTCAGTGTCCGGGCTGAACGATGGGGGTGGAGATGCTCCTTCAGGTATACAGGACCGAGGCCGTTTAGGGCTTTAAAGGTCAGCACCAACACTTTGAATCGTGCTCGGAAACGTACTGGGAGCCAGTGCAGATCTCTCAGAACCGGTGTTATGTGGTCCCGGCGGCCACTCCCAGTCACCAGTCTAGCTGCCGCATTCTGGATTAATTGCAGTTTCCGGGTCACCTTCAAAGGTAGCCCCACGTAGAGCGCGTTGCAGTAGTCCAAGCGTGAGATAACCAGAGCATGCACCACTCTGGCGAGACAGTCCGCGGGAAGGTAGGGTCTTAGCCTGCGTACCAGGTGGAGCTGGTAGACAGCTGCCCTGGACACAGAGTTAACCTGCGCCTCCATGGACAGCTGTGAGTCCAAAATGACTCCCAGGCTGCGCACCTGGTCCTTCAGGGGCACAGTTACCCCATTCAGGACCAGGGAATCCTCCACACCTGCCCGCCTCCTGTCCCCCAAAAACAGTACTTCTGTCTTGTCAGGATTCAACCTCAATCTGTTAGCCGCCATCCAACCTCCAACCGCCTCCAGGCACTCACACAGGACCTTCACCGCCTTCACTGGTTCTGATTTAAAGGAGAGGTAGAGCTGGGTGTCATCTGCATACTGATGAACACCCAGTCCAAACCCCCTGATGATCTCTCCCAGCGGCTTCATATAGATGTTAAAAAGCATGGGGGAGAGGACGGAACCCTGAGGTACCCCACAAGTGAGGGCCCAAGGGTCTGAACACTCATCCCCCACCACCACTTTCTGAACACGGCCCAGGAGGAAGGAGCGGAACCACTGTATAACAGTGCCCCCAGCTCCCAGCCCCTCTAGACGGTCCAGAAGGATGTTATGGTCGATGGTGTCAAAGGCCGCTGAGAGATCCAGCAGAACTAGGAAACAGCTCTCACCTTTGTCCCTAGCCCGCCGGAGATCATCAACCAGCGCGACCAAGGCAGTTTCAGTCCCATGGTGAGGCCTGAATCCCGATTGGAAGGGATCCAAATGGTCCGTTTCCTCCAGGCGTGCTTGGAGTTGTTCAGCAACCACCCGCTCAATCACCTTGCCCAAGAATGGAAGATTTGAGACTGGGCGATAGTTGGCCAAATTGGCCGGGTCTAAAGATGTTTTTTTAAGAAGCGGTTTAATGACCGCCTCTTTCAGCGGGTCTGGGAAGGCTCCCTCACAGAGGGAAGCATTCACCACCCCGCAAAGCCCATCGCCCAGCCCTTCCCGGCTCGCTTTTATCAGCCAGGATGGGCAAGGATCAAGAAGACAGGTGGTCGGTTTCACTCGTCCAAGCAGCCTGTCCACATCCTCGGAGGTAACAGATTGGAATTGATCCCATATAACAGGACCAGACAGAACTCTAGCACTCTCCCGCCCTGGCCCTGCTCCCACTGTGGAGTCTACTTCCTTCTGAATCTGAGCGATTTTATCTGCAAAAAACTTTGCAAAAGCATTGCAGGAGATCTTGGGGTCCCTACCAGGCCCCGGTGGTACAGGTGGTTCCGATAAACTGCGAACCACCTGAAAAAGTCTCCTGCTGCTGTTTTCTGCAGATGCAATGGAGGCGGCGAAGAAGGCCCTCTTCGCCGTCGCCATTGCCACTTGGTAGGCTCGACGTTGAGCTCTAACCCGTGTCCGGTCTGATTCAGAATGAGTTTTCCGCCACCGGCGCTCTAGCCGTCTCAACGATTGTTTCATCACCCTCAGCTCCGGGGAGAACCACGGGGCTGTCCGGGCTCCATGCAATCGGAGAGGGCGCTTCGGAGCCAGACAGTCAATAGCCCTGGTTAACTCCGCATTCCAGCGTGCCACCAGGGAATCAGCTGAAAGGCCATCAACTTGGGATAAAGCATCCCCTACCACTCTCTGGAAGCCAATTGGATCCATTAAGTGGCGGGGGCGGACCATCCGAATCGGTCCCACCTCCCTGCGGAGGGGAAGGGTTGCGGAGAAGTCCAGTTGCACCAGGAAGTGATCTGACCATGGCACTTCTTTTGTTTCGCTTTTAGTTAATGTCAGATCACCAACATCCGTAGAGGTAAACACCAAGTCTAAGGCATGTCCGTGGCTATGAGTTGGGCCAGACTTATTCAGGGACAGCCCCATGGAGGCCATGCTTTCCACGAAGTCCCGAGCTGCCCCTTGTAAGGTCGTGTCGGCATGGATGTTAAAATCCCCCAGGACAACCAAGCTAGGTGTCTCCAGGAGTATATCCGCCACGACCTGAAGCAGCTCGGGCAGGGAATCCTTGGTGCAGCGGGGAGGTCGGTACACCAGTAGGAATCCTGTACTGCCCCTATTGCCCAACTTCCAGAACATGCACTCAGAAAACTGGGTCTTCCCAATAGGACGCCTGGTGCAGACTAATGACTTCCTAAAAATCGCTGCAACCCCCCCTCCCCGCCCACATGACCTGGGTTGCTGTGCGTAAGAGAAACCTGGTGGGCAAGCAGCGGCAAGGACAGGCCCATCTGCCTCATCCAACCAGGTCTCTGTCACACATGCCAGGTCAAATCCTCCATCCACAATCAGGTCGTGGATGGCAGTGGTTTTATTCATCATTGACCTGGCATTGCACAGCAACACTTTCAGGTCATGTGGGTTTCCCTTGCTGATTACTGTATCCTTCCGGTCAGGACCAGACCTGGAGGCAGGGATAGTCCTCAAACAACGACTAAACCTGCCTCCTCGGTAATGACATGGTCTGGTCTTAGCATAACTCCTCCTCCTGCCCGTGATCACTGAGATCGGGTGTCCCAATACATCTCCCCCTGTGGAACCTGCCCCACCCAATCTATTGGCTGAGGCCCACTCCCAGGCAGCCATGACCCTCCCCCTTAAAAGGCAAAATACAAACTATATAATAATTTAACAGAATAATAATAATAATAAAACAAAACAGAACAAAACAAAACAAAACAAAACAAAACAAGGAACAATAGTGCTGACTCAGTGCTTATCCCACCCCAAGCAAAAATAAAATAATGAAATAATATAATATTATAAAAAAACAACAACCACCATTTAAAGTGCTGCAAATTAAAAGCGATTAAAACATTTAAAACCATTTAAAATATGAGTTATGCACCCCAATAACCAAGGAGATAAGTAACTATACAACCTCTAGAAGACATCTGAACACGGGGACAAATAGAAGAAGACACCTTCACCCCGCTATGGCTCCCCTTTATCACATACACAGCCCAACAAGACAATGACAAAAACCCACCAACAGCATACAAATCAATATGGCTAACCTGTTCCAAAACACCCACCCACCCCACTCACACATGAAAACAAAGACCACCACAGCCAACCACAAATGAATAACCACACCTTAGGCCAACCCCAACCTCTCTCACCACCAAAGAAACACAAGCAAACAGCAAAGAACCTGCACAAGCAACGCTGACACCAAACCCTATATATAATAAGTGAAATAGAAACATCGCCCCCCCACCCCACTCTCAACCATCTCTCCCCCTCTCCACCTTTTCCCCCCTTTTCTTCCTAATGTCTCAACAAATGAAAATGATTTGTAAAAATCTTACATGGGGAAAAACACACACGAGAGAGAGACATTGCACACTTTTGTAAATCAACAAAATTTTTAATAAAAATAAATAAATAAATAAATAAAAGACATCTGAAGGCAGCCCTGTATAGGGAAGGTTTTTAATGTTTAACATTTTATTATGCTTTTATATATGTTGGAAGCTGCCCAGAGTGGCAGGGGAAACCCAAGCAGATGGATGGGTTATAATTAATAAAATTGTATTATTATTATTAAACATGATGTCCCTATTTTCATCAGAGAAATGTTGGAGAATATGGAATTCAGCAGGAAGGAGGATGATGACAAAAGTAGAATTAGTTGCTTCTGCTTTTCTTTGACTCTGGCTCTGCCTATCATCGACTCTGGTACCACCTACTGTTGCATGCAGGTTGAATCCATGGAATCTCCAGGTGAAAGGGTCTCAGGTAGCAGATTCTGGGGAAATCTTGAAGAGCTGCTGTCAGTCAGAGAAGAAAAGATTTGACTCAGTGTAGAGATAGTAAAGAAATTATCCAAATGTGTATTTATGCATGTATGGGGGGCTATTCTGGCACCCCAAAGTCCATCCCAGAATGACTCCTTATTTTATAATAATAAATAATAATAATAATAATAATAATAATAATAATAATAATAATAATTTTTTATTATTTATACCCCGCCCATCTGGCTGGGCCTCCCCAGCCATTCTGGGCGGCTTCCATAAAAACCAAAAATACAGTAAAATATCACACGTTAAAAACTTCCCTGAACAGGGCTGCCTTAAGATGTCTTCTGAATGTCAGGTAGTTGTTTATCGCTTTGACATCTGCTGGAAGGGCGTTCCACAGGGCGGGCGCCACTACCGAGAAGGCCCTCTGCCTGGTTCCCTGTAGCTTTGCTTCTCGCAATGAGGGGACCGCCAGAAGGCCCTCGGCGCTGGACCTCAGCGTCCGGGCAGAATGATGGGGGTGGAGACGCTCCTTCAGGTATACTGGACCGAGGCCGTTTAGGGCTTTAAAGGTCAGCACCAACACTTTGAATTGTGCTCGGAAACATACTGGGAGCCAATGTAGGTCTTTCAAGACCGGTGTTATATGTTCTCGGCGGCCGCTCCCAGTCACCAGTCTAGCTACCGCATTCTGGATTAGTTGTAGTTTCCGAGTCACCTTCAAAGGTAGCCCCACGTAGAGTGCATTGCAGTAATCCAAGCGGGAGATAACCAGAGCATGCGCCACTCTGGCGAGACAGTCCGCAGGCAGATAGGGTCTCAGCCTACGTACCAGATGGAGCTGGTAAACAGCTGCCCTGGACACAGATTTGACCTGTGCTTCCATGGAAAGCTGTGAGTCCAAAATGACTCCCAGGCTGCGCACCTGGTCCTTCAGGGGCACAGTTACCCCATTCAGGACCAGGGAATCCTCCACACCTGCCCACCTCCTGTCCCCCAAAAACAGTACTTCTGTCTTGTCAGAATTCAACCTCAATCTGTTAGCCGCCATCCATCCTCCAACCGCCTCCAGACACTCACACAGGACCTTCACCGCCCTCACTGGTTCTGATTTAAAAGAGAGGTAGAGCTGGGTATCATCCGCATACTGATGAACACCCAGCCCAAACCTCCTGATGATCTCTCCCAGCGGCTGCATGTAAATGTTGAAAAGCATGGGGGAGAGGACAGAACCCTGAGGCACCCCACAAGTGAGAGCCCAGGGGTCTGAACACTCATCCCCCCCCCCACCACTTTCTGAACACGGCCCAGGAGGAAGGAGCGGAACCACTGTATGACAGTGCCCCCAGCTCCCAGCCCCTCAAGACGGTCCAGAAGGATGTTATGGTCGATGGTATCAAACGCCGCTGAGAGATCCAGCAGAACTAGGAAACAGCTCTCACCTTTGTCCCTAGCCCGCCGGAGATCATCAACCAGTGCGACCAAGGCAGTTTCAGTCCCATGATGAGGCCTGAATCCCAACTGGAAGGGATCCAAATGGTCCGCTTCTTCCAGGCGTGCCTGGAGTTGTTCGGCAACCACTCGCTCAATCACCTTGCCCAAGAATGGAAGATTTGAGACTGGGCGATAGTTGGCCATCGTGGCCGCATCTAAAGATGGTTTTTTAAGAAGCGGTTTAATAACCGCCTCTTTCAGCGGGTCTGGGAAGGCTCCCTCACGGAGGGAAGCATTCACCACCCCACAAAGCCCACCGCCCAGTCCTTCCCGGCTAGCTTTTATAAGCCAGGATGGGCAAGGATCCAGGAGACAGGTGGTTGGTTTCACTCTTCCAAGCAGCCTGTCCACATCCTCGGAGGTAACAGATTGGAATTGATCCCACTCAACTTGACCAGACAGAACTCTAGCACTCTCCCGCCCCGGTCCTGCTCCCACGGTGGAGTCTACTTCTTCCCGAATCTGAGCGATTTTATCTGCAAAAAACTTTGCAAAATCATTGCAGGAGAACATGTGGCCCGTACTGGGCCCCGATGTTGCAGGTGGTTCCGCTAAATTGTGAACCACCTGAAAAAGTCTCCTGCTGCTGTTTTCTGCAGATGCAATAGAGGCGGTGAAGAAATTCTTCTTCGCCGTCGCTATCGCCACTTGGTAGGCTCGACGTTGAGCTCTAACCTGTGTCCGGTCAGATTCGGAATGAGTTATCCGCCACCGGTGCTCTAGCCGTCTCAACGATTGTTTCATTGCCCTCAGATCCGTGGAAAACCACGGGGCTGTCCGGGCTCCATGCAATCGGAGAGGGCGCTTCGGAGCCAAACAGTCAATAGCCCTGGTTAACTCCACATTCCAGCGGGCCACCAGGGAATCAGCTGAAAGGCCATCAACATGGGATAAAGCATCCCCTACCACTCTCTGGAAACCATTTGGATCCATTAAGTGGCGGGTGCGGACCATCCGAATTGGTCCCACCTCCCTGCAGAGGGGATGGGTCGCAGAGAAGTCCAGTTGCACCAGGAAGTGATCTGACCATGGCACTTCTTTCGTTTCGCTTTTAGTTAGTGTCAGATCACCAACATCCATAGAGGTAAACACCAGGTCCAAGGTATGTCCGCGGCTATGGGTTGGGCCAGACTTATTCAGGGACAGCCCCATGGAGGCCATGCTTTCCACGAAGTCCCGAGCGGCCCCTTGTAAGGTCGTGTCGGCATGGATGTTAAAATCCCCTAGGACAACCAAGCTGGGATTCTCCAGGAGAACATCCGCCATGACCTGAAGCAGCTCGGGCAGGGAATCCTTGGTGCAGCGAGGAGGTCAGTACACCAAAAGGAATCCTGTACTGCCCCTATTGCCCAACTTCCAGAACAGGCACTCGGAAAACTGGGTCTTCCCAATAGGACGCCTGGTGCAAACTAATGACTTTCTAAAAATCACTGCAACCCCCCCCTCCCCGCCCACATGACCTGGGTTGCTGTGCGTAAGAGAAACCTGGTGGACAAGCAGCGGCAAGGACAGGCCCATCTGCTTCATCCAACCAAGTCTCTGTTACACATGCCAGGTCAAGTCCTCCATCCATGATCAAGTCATGGATGGCAGTGCTCTTATGAATCATTGACCTGGCATTGCACAGCAGCACCTTCAGGTCATGTGGGTATCCCTTGCTGATTCTAGTATCCATCCGGTCAGGACCAGACCCGGAGGCAGGAATAGTCCTCAGATAACGGCTAAACCTGCCCCCTCTGTAATGACATGGTCTAGTCTTAGCGTAACTCCTCCTCCTACCCGTGATCACTGAGATCGGTTGTCCCAGTGCATTCCCCCCTGTGGAACATGCCCCAGCCATTTTGTGGGCTGGGGCCCACTCCCCGGCAGCCCTGACCCCTCCCCCTAAGAACAAAATAACAACTTATACAAACAAACAAAACCAATAAAGCAATGCAACAACAACAAAAATGCAAAAATTACAAAAACATCAAAATAAAAAAATAATTCCCCAAACCCAACCAAACATCCATCCCACCCCCACCCCCCACATACAAAAAATCCAAAAGAAAATTTTAAAAAACATTTTAAAACCACTCTGTGCCCCTCTTGCAGTAACAACCGTCCTAGTGAGGCCTGTCAGGCCCCGCCCTGGGCCAGGTGGTAAGTGGCAGGAAGGAGCAGGGCCCTCAAGCACTCACTCAGGGGAGTCCTCCTGGGCAGCAGGCAGCAAGCACCACGCAGTCCTTATGAGGCTTCAGGCCCCGCCCCAGGCCAGATGGTAAGTGGCAGAGAGGAGCAGGGCCCTCGGCACTCACTCAGGGGAGTCCTCCTGGGCAGCAGGCAGCAAGCAGCACACAGTCCTTATGAGGCTTCAGGCCCCGCCCCAGGCCAGATGGTAAGTGGCAAGAGCAGGGCCCTCAGGCACTCACTCAGGGGAGTCCTCCTGGGCAGCAGGCAGCAAGCAGCACACAGTCCTTATGAGGCTTCAGGCCCCGCCCCAGGCCAGATGGTAAGTGGCAAGAGCAGGGCCCTCAAGCACTCACTCAGGGGAGTCCTCCTGGGCTCCATCACTTAATGAGTGGCTTTTGCTACCACAAAAAGGGGGAAATATTTTTAACATAAAAAAATGATATTGATATGTTGTCATTACATCTCTGAACATTAGCTACTCTTTTGTTTTTATCCCAGCAAAACAGAATGTGCCAGGCTATCTTCATAACAAAATAAGCTGGTTTGATCATGCTTTGCAATCCTCTTGTTCTGTGGACTCAAATCTTATAGCTATAAAACCTCTGGAGTGGATGGAGATGGTAGATCTTTTAAAAGAGGTTCATGAGTCTCAGTAGGATCAACATCATTTGAGCACTTCTGTAATCATTCACTCTCTAAAGTAAAGGTAAAGGTATCCCTGCCCGTACGGGCCAGTCGTGTCCGACTCTAGGGTTGTGCGCTCATCTCACTTAAGAGGCCGGGAGCCAGCGCTGTCCGAAGACACTTCCGGGTCACGTGGCCAGTGTGACGAAGCTGCTCTGGCGAGCCTGCACCAGCACAGCACACGGAAATGCCGTTTACCTTCCCGCTATAAAGCGGTACCTATTTATCTACTTGCACTTTGATGTGCTTTCGAACTGCTAGGTGGGCAGGAGCTGGGACTGAAAGACGGGAGCTCACCCCGCCGTGGGGATTCGAACCGCTGACCATGCAATCAGCAAGCCCTAGGCACTGAGGCTTTACCCACAGCACCACCCGCGTCCCATATCATTCTCTCTCTAGGTACCCACAATACACATGTGGCAATATATATACAGTATATATTTAAGGGGGGTGTCTTGAGTCTCAGCAGAATTACCCTGCTTGTAAATTATATCGGTATTTTTGCTTCCAGACAACATCTCTGACCATCAGCTAGTATGGTGGTGGCAAATAATCTATACATGGCCAACTCTTTAGTTATGCAAAGGTCCATTCTCCCAACAAAACAGTATGTGCCTTGTTAACTCTTTAACAAAAGAAACTGGATTCTGAAGTAATTCTTTATATAGTGAGCAAAATGAGGGCAGCTAAATATAAGCATTTTGAACAGTGCAAAAACAATGTATAATTCACTCTGTGGGGGTGGAAAAGAACAGGAAGAATTCTGCTTTCATGTGTACGATGGGACATGGCGGCAGAAGGACTCAAGCTGCACACAGGATGGCAAAGGAAGAATTCACATTCCTCAGTAGACCAGTGGTCTGACTCAACAGAAGGCAAGTCTCTATGTCTGTAATGTGAAGTCATAGGAAACTTGTAAACATATGGCTTCTTCTTTTTTAAGTTCACATTTAGCGCAATTTCATTTACTTCTGAGGAAAGCAGTCCCTTTTTTGCTGTAGCTTGCAGGGAACACATGCACCTATCTATTGTATTACCACCTCCCCAGCACTGTTTCTTCCAAGGTTCTTTACCCTAAATGACAAGCACAATTCACCTATGTATAATAATATAATAATTATTTATTATTTACACCCTGCCCATCTGGCTGGGTTTCCCCAGCCACTCTGGGTGGCTTCCAACTGAATATTAAAAACAATACAGCATCAGACATAAAAAACCTCCCTAAACAGGGCCGCCTTCAGTTGTCTTTTAAAGGTAGAATAGTTGTTTATTGCCTTGACATCTGATAGGAGGCGTTCCACAGGGCAGGCGCCACTACTGAGAAGGCCCTCTGCCTGGTTCCCTGTAACCTCACTTCTCACAGCGAGGGAACTGCCAGAAGGCCCTCGGTGCTGGATCTCAGTGTCCGGGCTGGATGATGGGGGTGGAGACGCTCCTTCAGGTATACTGGGCCGAGGCTATTTAGGGCTTTAAAGGTCAGCACCAACACTTTGAATTGTGCTCAGAAACGTACTGGGAGCCAATGAAATTCTCTCAGGACCGGTGTTATATGGTCTCGAAGGCCACTCCCAGTCACCAGTCTAGCTGCTGCATTCTGGATTAATTGCAGTTTCTGAGTCACCTTCAAAGGTAGCCCCACATAGAGTGCATTGCAGTAGTCCAAGTGGGAGATAACTAGAGCATGCACCACTGTGGCAAGACAGTCTGCGGGTAGGTAGGGTCTCAGCCTACCTGCGGGTAGGTAGGGTCTCAGAGCTGTGCCCTGGACACATAATTAACCTGCGCCTCCATGGGCAGCTGTGAGTCCAAAATGACTCCCAGGCTGTGCACCTGGTCCTTCATGTTGTTAGCTGGGCAATAGATGGCTGCCATTCATAAATAATAATACAAGGCAAGACCGATTTTTGAAAATAATAATAATAATTTGAATGTTTGTTATAAAAAGTGAGAATATGACAATCTCACTGTCTTTAACCCTGTCTTGTAAGATTATCTTAAGAGCAGTACACAAGATCATAATAAAATAGAACATTAAGTATGCTATCTACTATGCACAGAATTACTGGCAGCAAATATTACATATTATTTCATCATTAGTATGTCATTCTTTTAGTGGGGTCCTTTACTGATATCACAACAACATCATTGTGTCTCGGTGGATCCGAAACTTAACGTGAGTCAACAGTGTGATGCAGCGGCAAAAAAAGCTCACACTATTGTAGGCTGCATCAACAGAAGTATAGTGCCCAGATTAAGGGAAGTAATAGTACCACTCTATTCTGCCTTAGTCAGACCACACTTGGAATACTGTGTCCAATTCTGGGCACCACAATTTAAGAAGGATGTTGACAAGCTGGGACATGTGCAGAGGAGGGCAGCCAAGATGATCAAGGGTCTGGAAACTAAGCCTTATGAGGAAGGCTTGAAGGAGCTGGGTATGTTTAGCCTGAAAAAGAGGAGACTGAGAGGAGATATGATAGCCATCTTCAAATATCTTAAGGGCTGTCAGTCACACGGAGAAGGGAGCATCTTGTTTTCTCCTGCTCTGGTGGGTAGGACTTCAAGTTGCAACAAAGGAGATTCCGACTAAACATTCGGAAAAACTTTCTGACAGTAAGAGCCGTTCAGCAGTGGAATAGACTCCCACTAGAGGTGGTGGACTCTCTTTCCTTGGAGATTTTTAAGCAGAGGTTGGGTGGCCATCTGTCATGGATGTTTTAGCTGAGATTCCTGCATCGCAGGGGGTTGGACTAGATCAGTGTTTCCCAACCTTGGGCCTCCAGCTGTTTTTGGACTACAACTCCCATCATCCCTAGCTAGCAAGACCAGTGGTCAGGGATGATGGGAATTGTAGTTCAAAAACAGCTGGAGGCCCAAGGTTGGGAAACACTGGACTAGATGATCCTTGGGGTCCTTTCCAACTCTAAGATTCTATGATTGCCCCACTGGCTGGGACTGACAGGAGTTAGAGCCTAACAATATCTGAAGGGCCACAGCTTCGCCATTCCTGGTACATGAGCAAGACATTGGGAGAACTCTCTGCTGTCATCAGTTTAGAAATGGTTACTAAAATGCCTGGATTTAGGTGAAATGGTTCAAGGAAAGGAAATGATTCATAGTAAAATGAACCCCATTTTCTACTATAGTGGTATCTCAGGTTACAAACACTTCAGGTTACAAAAACTTCAGGTTACAGACTCCACTAACCCGGAACTAGTACCTCGGGTTAAGAACTTTACCTCAGGATGAGAACAGAAATTGTGCGGCGGAGGCATGGCGGCAGCGGGAGGCCACATTAGTTAAACTGGTACCTCAGGTTAAGAACAATTTCAGGTTAAGAACGGAGCTCCGGAATGAATTAAGTTCTTAACCAGAGGTACCACTGTACGTTCTTCAAAAAAGAATGCAGTAGAAAAATTGGTGAATTTTATTGTTTATGGCAGGTGTGGGTAACCAGTGTCTCTCCAGCTGGACTACAACTCCCATCATCTCTGACCAATGGCAATGCTTGGTGGGGATGCTGAAAGATGGAGTCCAGCAGCGATTGCAAAGGCAGCCCTGATTCCCTGGGATATATACTGTGATCTTATAAGGCATAATAGAAATGTATTTTCTAACCTTTGTGGTTACTGTTCCTCTCCCTCTTCCATGAAACAGGTCTGTTTCATATCCTTGCTTATTTTATGAAAATAACACAATAACTGAACAATATTACCTTATGCAGCAACTTCAAAGGGTACATTCTGAGGAAACATATGGTGTTTCAAGTCAGATCAATTTGGTTTGGTTTGTACTCTTTGTCAAAACATCAACATACAAATGTTGGACTGCATTTATATTTCAGGCATGTCTTAGAGTTTTAGCATCCCCCATACTTGGAATGATATTTTCTTGCCAATTGCAGTGGCATGGAGAAATTGTCACAGTGAGATGCAGCATCTGAATGGCTGGCGATGTGGTGTGCATAATAGGAATATCTCAACATTCCTTGTTTGAGTTCAATTTACTCTAACAAACCCAGAAACAGGAAGCAAAGTTCAATGTTCTTCCCAGTGCCGTCTACAAAATAACGCCACTTCCCCCCTTTAATATTCTGACAGTAAACGAGTCTGATATACGGTAGTTGACAAGGTGTTAGCATTGAACCTGAAGGACACCAGTTCAAATCCCTGCTTAGACAAGAAGCTCACTGGGTGATCTTGTGCCTCACAATGTTGTCATGAAGAACAATTTGGGTAACTACACTTAGCCCTTCTGGGATAGTCAAGTGAATCAGTCCCTCTACAGTGGTACCTCTGGTTGCGAACGGGATCCATTCCAGAGGCCCGTTCGCAACATGAAAAGCCCACAACCTGAAGCGCCGTATCTGTGCAGGTGCACAGCATGATTTAGTGCTTATGCATATGCACGAAGCACGATTTAGCATTTCTGCACATGCGCGAGCAGCAAAACCCGGAAGTAACCCTTTCTGTTACTTCCGGGTCACTGTGGGACGCAACCTGAAAAAACATAACATGAAGCAAACGTAACATGAGGTATGACTGTATTTCCAGCATTCAGACTGTGAGTGTTATTGTTTAGGAGCTAAAATGTCGCCCGCCACACACCACAGAAAAGTATAAGGAGGCTCAAGTCAACCCCAATATTTGCAGAAGTACTTTTTTTTTTAAAAAAAAGGAAACTCCTCTAGTCTGATATTCAACTATGTTTTACTCACGGTAGACCTGTTGAAATAAATGGACTTAATGTTCATTCCTTTCAGTGAGTAAAACATAGTTGAATACCATGTCTAAAAGGGAGGAGATGCCCAAAACAGCCCAATGGTGGCCACGGATTATTGACTGGCTGTTGTGGGGAAAACAGAAAATCAGGGAAGGGAGAGAGAATGAAATGGAATGGAATGGCTGGAATCCTGAACAAGGAGACTCACACTGCAACATTTTGTTGTGGTCCCACTTGTAGAGGGGGGGGAATGCCATTCCTAGCTCTCACCTGCTAAGTCCTTTTCTAGGTCACAATGTATTTTTGTCTGTGAGACTGAATCCTCCAAGGTATTTTTAATGAGGAATTAAGCAATGCCTCCTCCTACATTTCTGTCATGGTTCACAGATTTAAAGATTAAGACAATCATTCAGTTGCATAGCCCAGGCAGATGATCTGATCGTTAAAACATGATTTGCCTTCCAGCATCTCTGTAGAGTGAAGGGTGTCAGATGAGTCCCACTGAAAGAGCAAAGTGCCATGCATACTAAACTACATCTACAGGTAATGACAGTATGCACCACTGAGAATCAAGTGCAGTCTGTCAGACACCTTTGTGGTGAAAGCTTCATGCTGACTTGCCAGTTCAGGGATATAAAGATAGCTTAACAGCTTCCCTAAAGAGTTCCTCTGAATGGTGCTGATTATTTTTATACCACATTTATATTAGCAAAGCTATCAGTTAAAACAGCATATGAGTTCCACGGCCTTCCATAAGATGATACTAGGGATGTTCACTGGCTACAAGATTTGGTTCAAACCTCGATTAAGCATTTCAGAAAACAGCCCACCTTGGTCCAAACCCTGATCTGGCTCAGGGTTCAAGTCTTTAATTCCTGCCACCCCACACTCAATTCCCTAGTACAGGAAAATGATTTTATTCCTTTTGACAGAAGTGGGTGAAATTTGCAGGCAGAGTTGATTCTCCAGAATTGATAAAGACTGCCATATTACAGGTAAATATATCTAAGGTGGTTTTTTAAATAAATAAATAAATAAGGGTGCACTGGGAACCTTTAAAATTTAACAGCCACCCCTAACCCCCCCCCAACAGTGTATAACTTTCAGTGGGGCTGCCACCGAAAAGACCTCTTCCTAGTACCCTCCAATCTAATAGTTCTTGCTGGTGGGTCAGAAATCAGGGCCTATGATGCAAATCAACTGTGGGAGGGGGTTGTTGCCTGAATCTGTTATTGGGGTGCCAGAGCACTGCTCTGCAGCTTTCCACACAGAAAAGTATGTTTGTGGGCACATTCTGAGTGGCAGGATCATTTTTTAAAATGATATTTCTGCAACACTTAGGAAAGATCTCACAACCTCATCTTTAAAATAAATGCACAGTTGTAGCAACGAAATTCATAGCAATAGGCGATACCGGGAAATGCAGCACAATGCAGAAGAGTTGGTTTATATTGGTAATTTTAATTAGAGGGAGAACTTCCAACATTTTCCAGAAGAAAAGCAATTGCACGTTTAGACTCTTGTTGCTGCAGCATTTCCATATATAGTCCCCAGACATTCTGTGCTCCCTATAATAAAAAAAATCTGTTTTGAAAGTTAACTATAAATATACATTCTAAAGCCACAGAACATCTAAGGCTCAAGGCCGAGAAATGAAATTAGCATTGCAAGCAACATCTCTCGAGCTCTCCTGAAAGCCCTTTTCTCTGACCATCTCTCTTTCTACTGGTAGTGATATTGGATGGGGGAGAGAGAAAAAAATAAATCCTGACCCTCTAATCCATAGTTCAGCTTTGATGGGCTATTGAAAAACAATACCTTACAATGGAGAAGAGGCTTGAAGGGGAAAACTGCTGGCAGGACTGATTTGAGGACAGGCTGAGTGGAGCAGGCTACACAGTGAGACAAGGAGGATTAATGCCAAACTCTATTATTTCTCTCCTAGGGAAGAGGACAGGCAATTACCTTGCTGGTAATGTTACTGAAATACTGGAAGGCTGCTATTGTGTGGTCTATTATTGTACCGCAGTGCCTTTACTTAACAGCTCTTCTGCTCAGACCATTTTCGAATGTATTAATTTGGCGTAATGCTATTCATTCTGGTTTCAGGAGCAGGTTTTACAGCAAAGGGCACAGGAAGTTCTGAAGAGATACTCATTGTCATTAGCTGAAAGAAACGTGTGACAGATCCATTCTTAAAATACCCATATTTTACACTGAGAATCACTGTGTATGTCAGAGTTGTATGAAACAAGCTGGCACTGAACAGTGATGGTGAGATAGGAGCAATATATCACAGCATGCCATAAAGTATCTTTCTTTTGCCACACATGGTTCCATGAATTCCAGCTTCACTCTGGATTAGAGAAGGTTGGTTCACACATGCATGTCCATCACTCAATGACTTACAGGTATGAACCAACCACCACAGATCAAATACAGCAGAGAGAACTTTCATATCACATCCTATACACAATGGTTTTCTGGGGAGCTAATTCCTGTTTTCAGTTGCAAGTCATCAAGTTGACTGATTGAAGGACAAGGGATCAATGTGCCAAACAAGATGCATATGAACATGTGGAGTGGAGCCGTGGCATTCTTCTCACAACCGTGCTGCTTTGAGCACTTCAATTGGAGAACAGCCTTTACCAAAGGTGTTGTGGACTTTGAAGAAGGATGAATTCAGGGGGAAAAGGAGAAATGAGCTAAGAGGAAGACACGTCTGGCAGACCCTCACCGTGATCAGCTCCCACCTGGAAACACATGTTCTCACTGTGGAAGGATGTGTAGATCCAGAATTGGCCTCCACAGTCACTTATGGACTCACTGTTAAGACTGTTTTCATGGAAGACCATCTTACTTGGCTATGAGTGATCGCCAAAGAAAAAGAGCTTCAGTATGTAGGTTGCCGGATGGTTGTGAAGATCTTCCCACAGCAGAAAGACATTGAATAAATTTGGTCACATACGCATGAAAAGGCATGTTACCCCATAAGAAAAATATCCTTATTAGGTCCAATCAAAATGTCACAAAATGCCTTTATGTATGTTTTGCTTAAGATCCAGCATGATGAAAAGTTCTGGAGAACACAAAA
This sequence comes from Podarcis cretensis, assembly GCF_951804945.1. Classification (NCBI taxonomy): domain Eukaryota; kingdom Metazoa; phylum Chordata; class Lepidosauria; order Squamata; family Lacertidae; genus Podarcis; species Podarcis cretensis. Next base: position 31,240,444 of record NC_137178.1, read on the forward strand.
GCTGGCTGATTATTTCTGCAACCTTTTGGTTGGTCCTACCTCATGAGAAGAGAGTGTTCTTGAAGCTACCAACATGAGTTTGACCAAACTGTGGAAGGCAGTGGAAGACAGGAGTGCCTGGCATGCTCTGGTCCATGGGGTCACGAAGAGTCGGACACGACTAAATGACTAAACAACAACAACAATAAAGGCTACATGCTTACTGGGTGGGAGGGGGAAAACCATGGTAACAGCATGACACTAGTGTCAGCCCATAGGTGGCTACCTCTACTCAGTCCAGGACCACCTGCCCAAACCATTGCAAAGGGGGTTTAGATAGCTCTGCCCATTTATGAATAGTACTGACATCTAGCAAAGATCTTACATTTCTTTATGAACTTTTCAACTGCCGCTGTGCATTCAGTGTCGTTAGACCAGCAAGCTATTTCCTTATACCTTCCGGCTCAGTATTACTGAAAGTCTTTTAACGTGGTGAGCCTTCTGCGTTACTGTATTAAGAGAAGAATGTTGTCAGCGTTGACCCTCCCAGTTAACAGGTGTTGAAGCCTTGAAGGCAAATGTTGATTGATTCCTGCTGACTCAATGTAGCAGGTGTATGGTAACAACAGCCTGCACACAAAGGGGAGTGAACGATAAAGTTTATTCAGTTAGAAAGGCTTAGAGGTTGTGATAGATTTGCTTCAGGAAATGTTCACAGCCAAGTTTACAGGCCTGCTGATTAATATGGATTTGGTTGCTATTGCCATCATAACTGTTGTTGCTTTTTGACAGGGCTGAATTAAATAGAGGAGCTCTTTCACTGGATATGAAACCAGAGGAAGCTGACGGATATTCAGTGCCACTTGCATTAGAACTAAATTTGTGGATTGTTCTGAGGAGGCAAATATGAAGTAATAAAAGAACCAAAGGAAGGATATGCGAAGTAAAGAAAAGAATGCAAAAGCAAGGAAGTGAACGACAAAAAGGCCCGAGACTTGCCCATTGAAAAGCTGAGGATAAGGAAAAGGGCCACATATAATGAAATGAAACATTGTGAGGCAAATTCTGGACTTGGTTTAAGCATAAGCCTGAAGACAGAACTGTTTTTTGTTTAACTTTTGGTTAACACTGTGAAGTAAAATGGTGATGAAAATACTTTCTCAGGTGTAATTAGGCAATAAAAAAGAAGGATGGGAGACTTCCAAATGACTTAGGAGGTGTTTGCAGCAACCATATTATTCACAAGGTATACTGGATTTACCACCATAGCTGTAGTGCCCACTCTGCAGTTCATTCTCTGTCTTCCTTAGAGCCATACTTCCAAGTATCTCTTCTTGCTAATCTCATCCTTCAGCTGGTTCAATAAGGGAAGAACATTGATAAACATGAAATGCCCATTGGAACAGAAAGTATGGTGCCCAACATCTACAGAAGAAGAAATAGGGATGTTGCACATGTTTACTTGGGCCTAGCACAGAAATACTGTTCCAGGGTTCTCAAAGGTAGCCACCAAAGAAAAGAGATGCATTTAGTGCTCTGCCCCCAAAGGACACACATCTTTCTCCAGCATGGCATTCCTTCATGGCTTGTCACTGCCAACCCCCCTCCCTTGGAGAATATTAAAACAATAAACATTTGTCTTTGGTGATTAGGTGTGAAAGAATTATATCTATGGTTATGATGAAAATGTCTCCCCCATCTTTTTAACCACCCACCATCAATTCATGCACAAATGGATCACATCTGAAAGTTACCAAAATAGAGATAATATTTCAGTGAAATATTCAGGATTCTTCATTTACTTGATTTTCAAGGTACACATTCATTCATTCATTCATTCATTCATTCTTCAAATCATCTCCTCATAGGTCTGCACTCTGCAACCTTTCTGAATATTTTCTGAAAACTCCATGATGTCGGCTCAGAAGCCAATCGATCTGATTTACTGTGCTTCAATTAAATCTCAGGGAAAGATCTCATGAGATGACTTCTCCAATAGGGCTTTTTCAGATCAGACAGCCAGGAAGATAGTGGAACACTAGAGAAACATACATGCCACCTTGCAATGAGGTAAGTTTAGCCCCACATCCGTTGAAATGCTAAAGTGCCTTGAGAATCAATGAAATGGAAGAGAACTTTCAGGAAATTGGAGGACAGGTTTCAGCAAAGTAGTAGTTATATATGTGGATTCCTGTCCATCAGGGATAGCCAACATTGTGTCCTCCACATGTTGTTGGATCACAGTTTTCAGCAGCCCCAGCCAGCATAGCCAATGGTCAGCATAGCCAATGGTTATGGGAGCTGTTATCCAACTTCATCTGGTGATTCAGAGATTAGCCACCAGTGCTAGTCGTGTCTACTCAGGGATGGAGTTAAATGAAGCTTACACTCAGGTAAGTGCATATTGGATTCTTGTCTAAAAGGCATTCGAGGTGAGTCAAACAATCTTATTGATCTGAAAACTGGAAATTAGTCTCTGTATCCTTTCCAAGACTGGAATTGATTATTTTAAGGAAAACCAAAACCTGTTTTGCTGTGAATTTTATGGGGTTTTTTCTAGCTATGTAAAATCCCTCTACCTAACGAATTAATGTGACAAGTGTTTGTGATTCAGATATCTCTAACACATCATATGCCTTTATTCATTGCATAATCTTTGTTAATACTACCCGTTATTAAATAATTATTATTCTCTGGGGAAATAGACAAACAGGCCTAAAGCAAAATATGGTTGTTTCCTACCCATTTGGTTAGAGAAACCCAAACCTAGTACTTGTGGCAACACATTCTAATCCCAATAAAATATTGGGATTTTATTAATCAATGATTTCCTAATTCATAACTCCAAGGAAATGTCCTCTACAACTTTCAGGAATAAGGAGGGCATCTTTCCCACAGAACTACCAGCCTCTGATTTGCATATCTTATTTATTCAGTGAGAGCTAATAATCTTCGTTGAATGATGGCTTACAATTCATTATGATTTTAAAATGTAAAATCCCCACCACTTTCACCACAAGTATTTGAAACTGACTTAAATAAAGAAGTGCTAAAGTGAAAGAAACATTGGGTGTTTCTCTCTCTCTCTCTCTCTCTCTCTTACAAAATACTAGCTAATCTTTCACTTATGGTGTCTTATGACTGGAGGGGAGATCCATTGGTGCAGCCATCACCACATCTACAACCCTCCGGGTTTGCTGTGCCCAAGGAAGGAGGAAAGATCAGCAGCAGGATTGGCATAGAGTCTTGCTGGTTCAGTGAGTGTGTCAGGGAAATGATAGGTCTTTGGAGGAGGAATATTCATGCTTGACCCTGAAACACGCATCCACAATGTGCCCCTTTCCCCTCTTTACAATGAAACTTCTGCCCTGGTATAGTTTTCTTTGTGTGCACTAAGAGGCCTTTGGGGGACATAAATATCAATCTGTGGGTGGATTTCCCTCACTACCAGTGGGGAAGCAGTTACACTACTTCCTAAGGCTCCTCAACTGTCCTCTGGGAAAATGCAGAACTTGTTGAAAATACAGCTTGTTGAAGGATGATGCTAAAAATGAGGGACATCTGGCTATTCTAATCTGTTAATAACAGTTTGGTAGATTTCTCTGCAAACTCATTCCCACTAAAAATTGTATGGGGGTTTAAATTTCACCGCTGCTTGGATAAACCATTGACTTGATTAATTGGGTAGGGGGCGCTAGACTAATTTGTTTCACAGTAACCCGTATGTGCTCCTGCCAAGCTAGCAGTTTGAAAGCACGTCAAAGTGCAAGTAGATAAATAGGTACCGCTCCGGTGGGAAGGTAAACGGTGTTTTCGTGCGCTGCTCTGGTTTCGCCAGAAGCGGCTTAGTCATGCTGGCCACATGACCCAGAAAAACTGTGGACAAACGTCAGCTCCCTTGGCCCGTAAAGCGAGATGAGCGCTGCAACCCCAGAGTCCTCCGCAACTGGACTTAACTGTCAGGGGTCCTTTACCTTTACCTTTTAACCCATTTGTGAGTTTCTTACAAATGGGTTACAATAGTTAGATTGGCATAAATGGGGGGTGGGTGGGTTTGAATTTCACCAAATGTAAATGATACTCTTGATATTAGCCAGATGCCTATTCACCATAATTAATTCTCTTGAAAAGCTAACATGAACTTGTTAATATAAAAATGTTTGATTGTGTGTTTTAAATTCAGATTGTTGTCCTACTTTAGATTATTTTAATACTGTGTAACAGAGATATTTTGCAGGAACATATGGAGTCAAATTAAACTTAGAAATATCCTGCAAGCAGGATGATCCCATAGCAGCAGGTATAATAAAATCAGGTCAATTGGAGGGAAATGAAGGTTGCATTATTTGCCTAAGTAGTGTATTATGTATTATGCATTTACGTAGCCTGACTATCAGAAAATGGAAAAAACAGAGAGACTTGGGGCCAGCCCCACAATAAGTGTGAGAAGAAGGGATGATCCCTGTATCCTTGCTGGGGCCAGAGACCATCTTACCTGTGAGTCATGCAAGACCTACTCCCTGCTTTGCTGACCTGTTTTTCCACTTGGCCTTGGACATTGGGGCCCAGACTGACCTCAGCTACAGAAGTTGTTGCTACTTCTGAAGGGGCCAGAGATCATCTTTTTTTACATCAGAAAATTCTGCTGCTCAGGGAATATACAGACAATCAGGGTGGGGTGTTTGGGAGTTTTTATTGGGCTCAAGATTTAATTTTGGGCATTCTTTGTTTTGCTGTTATTGGAATTATGCTTTCTTTTTCTTGGTAGACCTTATCATGATTATTATTATTTTAAAAAATTAAGCTGATGGACACTCAGGAGGTGGAGAAGTTCTTAAGAAGATACGAGAGGGAGCTTGGTAAGGCAGAAAACAGGTTAAGGTCCAGGGAGGAGGACGAGGAGGGGGAGAGAGGGAGAGGGAGGGAGAGGGGGCAGGAGAAGGATGAGAAGGAAGATGAAGAAGGAAGTGAAGAAGATGAAGCCGTGGTGGGAGAAGAGGCGGCAGAAGAGGAGGAGCTTCTAGGGAACAAAGGCTCTAGATTATAAGCTCGATAACCCGGCTAGAGAGATACTAATAGTTAAAAGTTAACAATAGCCCCTACACTGAAATTTCTGTCATGGAATGTGAATGGGCTGAATGAGAAACTTAAAAGAAATAAAATTGAGAAGGCTTTGAAAAATAAGAATTATGACGTGATTTGTTTTCAAGAGACTCATATAGCTAAAAAACATGAACACATCTTGATAAATAAAAAACTGGGGGTGGAGTTTATCAATTCGGAGGTAAATAAGAAAAAAGGTGTAGTGGTTTATGTTAAAGGAAAGTGGGACCCCGTTCTAATTTGTAAGGATGACGAAGGAAGAATATTGGGAATTCAACTGAACCATCGGGGGAAAAAAATCAATGTTGTAACGGTATATGCCCCGAACACAAACAGAGCTGAATTTTTTGAGAAATTAGAACAAATTTTGCTAGAGTTAGAAGATCATAAATTAATCCTGCTTGGAGACATGAATGGTGTACCAGTACCGGATTTGGATAGAAGTGCAAAGAAGGGAAAACTGAATCAAGGAAAACTCCCGAGATCATTTAATAATCTTGAGGAGAATCTAGACTTAATAAACATATGGAGGCATAAAAACCCTCTAACAAAGCAGTTTACTCATTTCTCAGAACCCCACCAGAGCTGGGGTAGAATTGATCAGATTTGGGTGTCAAGGGTATTATCGACAAGAGTAATGAAATGTGAAATACAACCCAGGACCCTTTCCGACCACTGCCCAATAGTTTTGGAAATAAAAAATGATGCAACGGGCCCGTATAGGTGGAGGATGAATGAATACCTATTTGAAATTGAAGAGGTGATAGAAAAGGCTAAAAGTACTCTGAAAAATTATTTTGATCTAAATTTGAGTAAGGATACTCCCATTGATATAGTCTGGGATGCCGGTAAGGCAGTCCTAAGGGGCTTTTTAATACAACAAAACAGCTATAGAAGGAAATTGAGAGAACAAAAGAAAGAAGAAATCCTTAACCAGCTAAAAGATTGCGAGAAAAAATTGATAACAAACCCGGGAGATGAAAGGATTAAACAAAGCTCCAAAGTGTTGCAGGCACAATATTCAGCTTTATTAAACCAAGAAGTAGAATGGAGAATTAAATTTATGAAGCAGAAATACTTTGAGTCGGCGAACAAAACAAGGAGGCTACTAGCGTGACAGTTAAGAAAAAGCAAAAAGCAAAACGTGATTAACAAATTAATAATAGATGATAAGATAATAGAAGACTCAGCTGAAATAGAAAAAAGATTTATCCAATTCTATGAAAAGCTGTATGAAAAAGGAGAAGAAGATAATGTAGAAATAGAAAAATATCTGGATAAATGTAGAGGGCAACACTTAACTGAAGAAGATAGAGCACAATTAAACAAGAAGATCACAGTGGATGAGATCAAGGAGGCAATCAAGAAGATGAAGCCCGGGAAGGCCCCTGGTCCGGATGGACTGTCTTCTAAATATTATAAAACTCTAGAGGAATATTTAGCTCCGGTGCTTAGTGATGTTATTAATAATATTCTCCAAGGAGGGAGGATCCCCGACTCATGGAAAGAGACCCATATTACATTAATACCAAAACCGGAAACTGAAAAAACAGATATAAGAAATTACAGGCCAATTTCCCTGCTCAACAGTGACTATAAAATCTTTGCTGACATTTTAGCGAATAGACTTAAGCAGTACCTAAAGAGATCTATTCATAAAGACCAAGCGGGATTCCTCCCCAATAGGCAACAGAAAGATAACGTCCGACACATACTAAACATTATTGAATACCTAGATATGAGGATAGACATCCCGGCGGCTTTGATTTTCATTGATGCCGAAAAGGCCTTCGACAACGTTTCTTGGAATTTTCTATTACAATGTATGAAAACAGTAGGAATAGAAGGCCCTTTCATGGAGGGTATAAAGGCAATATACTCAGGCCAAAGGGCTAAGCTGATTATCAACAATAACCTCTCCAATTCCTTTACGATTACGAAGGGTACAAGACAGGGTTGCCCACTGTCTCCCCTGTTATTTATTATGGTTTTGGAAATAATTGCAAATAAAATAAGGGAGACATAAAAAATAAGAGGGATAAGAATTGGAGAAAAAGAATATAAATTAAAGGCTTATGCCGATGACCTGGTTTTATCTTTAGAGGACCCAATGGACAGCGCCAGTAATGTATTAGAACTTTTAGAGGAATTTGGTAAATTGTCTGGGTTCAAATTAAATAAAAAAAAACTAAAATCTTAACAAAGAACTTGGACGATGATGCAAAAAAACAGCTGGAGCAAAAAATAGGTATTAAGGTGATGAAAAGGGTAAAATACCTGGGAATATGGATCTCCCCGAAAAATATAAATTTAGTAGAAGATAATTACACCAAGGTATGGAAAGAAATTAAGAAAGACCTAGATACCTGGAATAGGCTGAAATTATCCTGGACAGGTAGGATGGCAGTGATCAAGATGAGTATTCTCCCAAGATTGTTATTTCTATTTCAGAATATCCCCGTAATTAGAGGCACAACATGCTTTAAGAACTGGCAAAATTTTTTAGCTAAATTCATATGGCAAGGGAAAAGGGCCAGAATTAAGTTTAAACTCCTCACGGATTTAAGAGAAAGAGGGGGCTTTGCAGTTCCGAACATAAGGCTTTATTATGAGGCAGCCTGCCTTTGTTGGATAAAGGACTGGGCCACTCTAAAGAACACAAATTTATTAGACCTTGAGGGCTTTAACAATAGGTTTGGCTGGCATGCCTATTTATGGCAGGAGAAAGGAAAGGTTCACAGAGGCTTCTCTAACCATATTATTAGAGGCTCGTTACTTGAAGTCTGGAATAGGAATAAGAATCTGATTGAAAAAGGTACGCCCTGGTGGCTCTCACCAATTGACATTATAAGAATAAAAAAACTAAATTTGTCAGGTGAAAGATGGACATATGAAGACCTCCTAGTTAAAACAGATGGAGGGTGGAAAGTTAGACCGTATGAAGAGGTGAAGGATAAGTTAAATGGTTGGATACAATTCCACCAAATTAACGCTCTGTGGCATGAACACAAAAAATTAGGGATGAGTGAAAAAAAGTCGAAATACCAGGTGGAAATTTTAGAAAGCAACACTAAACTTCTCTCCAAAATGTATAAACAACTGCTGGACTGGGAAACTAAAGATGAAGAAGTGAAAGGAGTGGTGGTTAAATGGGCTAGAGACCTTGGTTATAATCTGGAATATGACAGATGGCTGAAACTTTGGAAGAAGGGTATGAAGTTCACAGCTTGTGCTGTTCTCCGAGAAAATTTGGAAAAAATGATGTATCGCTGGTACATCACCAAGGCAAAACTGGGGAAGATGTACAAAACCGGAGACAACACTTGCTGGAGATGTAAAACCAAGGTAGGAAACTTCTTCCATATGTGGTGGACCTGTGACGTGGTGAAAAGATTCTGGGGACAAATCTATGAGGAGTTAAAGAAAATATTGAAATATAATTTCCCTAAAAAACCGGAGGCGTTCCTCTTAGGCATGATTGGAGAGGAGATTAAAAGTGAGGACCAAACATTTTTCCAGTATGCCACGGTGGCAGCTAGGATCTTATTAGCGCAAAACTGGAAAACTCCCAACACCCCCTCGGTCAGAGAATGGCAAATGAGATTGTTTCAATACATAGAGCTAGCGAGACTGACACAAAGAATTAGGCATCAAAATAATGTAAAACTAAAAAACGAATGGAATAAATATCTAAGCTATATTGAAGTCAATCTGGGAACTACTAATGTCACAGTAGACGGTATTTAACACCTGCGATGTACAGGACTAGCAAAATTGCAACCGCAGTAAGATTATAAGTTTATCTAACCTAAACCGAGTTGGACGGAGGTCTAGTGTATGTAAATTTGTCTGTTGTATGGTGAAACATGGTAACGCTGATTCTGTTCTTTTTTCTGTTTTCTTTTTTTCTTTTTTTCTTTTTGTCTCTTCTCTCTTCCTTTTGCCTGAACTTGTTTTTCTTTCTTTTTTCTCTTTTATCTGGTATTTGTCTGTTAAAGTGTGTGTTGATGTTTTTTTCTCTCTGTTTAATGTATTTTGTAAAAGTTTAATAAACAAAATAAAAAAAAATATTCTGTATTTACTGAGATGTTTTTATTAGTTTTTTAATTTTTAATTTGTTGTTATATTTTTGTAGCTGCTGGACTGAATTGTGTAATACTTTTAAAATATTGTAAGCTGCCTAAAGCTTGGTTTAACTGTGAAAAGGTGGCATACAAATAATTGAGGATGTTGGGGTTGATATCCTTTTCCTGCTGCAACCCACATGTTGCATCTCATGCTGTTCCTGATAGTGGGCTGTAGCAAGTGGTAAGGCAGGATGCATTCGTAACATCCTGCCAGAGGTTTTTTGGAACCAAGTCAGAATCTAAAAACTATATATAAAAAATCTCCACCCACAGAGAGACCCCCTCTCTCTCCCTCTCTCATGCACACACACACACAGGCACCAAGTATGTGGGGACACATCCGCGGTAGTGGCATGCCTCGGCATGCCTCACAACCTCCTCCCGACGTGCGTGACATCACACCTTGTGTCATACATGTGATGTCATGTACATGTGACAAGTCCCCCCCCCCCCCAATGTCTGATGGAACTCAGCACCAATACTGGCTGAGAATAAAACACTATTGATGATCTGGTAGTGAAACTGGCAGAACAGACCCCTAACAAAGAGCTGTTACTTAAAGAAACATTTGCAAGATAACACAAACCAGGGAAGACTGCAAAGCAGAACAAGAAGACAAGACGACAACAACATCATCAACAAAATAATAATAATAATCATCATCATCATCATCATCATCATAATTTATTTATTTATTATTTATACCCCGCCCATCTGGCTGGGTTTCCCCAGCCACTCTGGGTGGCTTCCAACGGAATATTAAAATACAATCGTCTATTAAACATTAAAAGCTTCCCTAAACAGCCATAGACACTATGGCTGTTCACACATTATATTCAGCACGTTTCATTCAAGTAAAGCGATACACTCATTATAATGTAATTTTTAAACGAATGTCTATAGTCTGTGTGCCTGCATGCACAATAGTTGAATTTTGCAAACCAACAAGAGTACACCCTTTCATGCAAATACTTGTGTGTGTAGAAACAGCTTACACCTGCATTCATTGTAATGTGTGAACAAGCCTATGGGAGCTACGCATTAAGGGAATGGAACAGCACCACCTAGTGATTGGTGGTGTTGCTTCTATGCTCATTGCATGTGATTTCAGGGAAATGAAATAAGGGAAACTGTATAAACAATGCATCTAGCTGATTTCTTTAGGCAGGTGGAGAAATGAATTAGAATTCAGATCAGTGAGGAGAGTGTGCTGGGGGAGATGTTACTTTTAGCTTCTGATGTGATGGTTGCATCACAGGCCAAGCTGAGATCAAACAGCATACGGAATGGAAAGAAGGAAATAAATGTTCATAGACATAGAGCAAGTATCTAACAGTACAGAGAAGGGCATTCATGCAGCAGAAGGTGGACGAAATCAAAGCAGCTACATGGTTTTAATGGTCCCAGTTCATTTTTAAACACACTACAAGAATCTGTTATTTCATTGTTAAGTAGGGTAAAGGTCAGAGCTTCAGTTGCTTTGCCTTCAAAAAGGTGAAGCATGCAGTTCTGCAGTGCCAAGACAAGCTCTTTATTCAAGGGTTTCATTTTATCTCCTCTGCACTCTGTGGGAAATCTAAGAGCCGTGAGTACTGGCTGTGCCTCTGTACCGGCATCAGCTAATTTCTAATCCTTCCCCTCACCGCAACTTTACATTTTAAAACTGATTTTTCATTGTGGCATGCAAATGGCACAATCATATTAAATACCGCCAGAGCATAAACTGTCACCGTTACCTACTCAGCAAATAATTATAAAAGTATATAAACATGCCATAATCACATAAGCGGCAAGCATTATCTGCCCTTTTGCAGGGAAAGCCTATAAGCTGATTGGCACCAACAAGATGTCATTAGGAAACCCATGGACTACTGCCATAGATGGAGGCATTTCATTTGCTAAAAGCGATTCAGAGTTAGAATCCAAGATCATTGCCCCCTGAAGCATGTGGCTATCTGGCTTCAATCTGACTATCTAGCCCAGCAGTGATAACAGAGTTTCTACGCTGACATCAGCCAGGGGGATCTTCTTCAAGAAAGGCTTTCAAAGCCATGACACCAGAATGGAGCAGTGAATGGATCAAAACAGATCTGGTCAAGACTGGTCCACAGGTGATGGACTCTAGAGCTACTGCAGCGGATAGCACCACTTTAGACTCCAAACAGAGAATGCCATTTTTGGATGCTTATAATTATTCTAATTATTACCACCAATATCCTGTTCTTCCTCCCAAAGGAGCCCAGGGCAGCAAACGCACAAGTGAGAAAAAGAATTCAAACATCTAAAAACAATTCCAATACAGCTGCAGACTGGGGAAGAGGCTTAAAAGGCTTGTTGGAGGAAGAAGGTCATCAGTAGGAACTGAAAAGTCAACATAAATGGTGCTGATCTAATGCATAATAGGAGGGAATTCCAAAAGGTAGGTGCCACAACTCCAGAGGCCCAGTTTCTGTACTGTGTGGAATGGCCCTCTTGATAAGATGGTGTCTGCAGGAAGACTTCACCTGTATAGTACAGGGTTATATATAACAGGGTATATAAGGGGTGAAATGATCTTTCACATATCCTGGTCCCAAGCTTTAAAGGACTTTATGCACAAAACCAGCACTTTGAATTCGGCTGGTCAGCTAATTGGCAGGCAGTGTATTTTTTCAAGCAGCAGTGCTACCGTGTTGTTGTTGTTTAGTCGTTTAGTCGTGTCCGACTCTTCGTGACCCCATGGACCAGAGAACGCCAGGCACTCCTGTCCTCCACTGCCCCCCGCAGCTTGGTCAGACTCATGCTGGTAACCTCGAAAACACTATCCAACCATCTCGTCCTCTGTCGCCCCCTTCTCCTTGTGCCCTCCATCTTTCCCAACATCAGGGTCTTCTCCAGGGAGTCTTCTCTTCTCATGAGGTGGCCAAAGTACTGGAGCCTCAGCTTCACAATCTGTCCTTCCAGTGAGCACTCAGGGCTGATTTCCTTCAGAATGGAGAGGTTTGATCTTCTTGCAGTCCATGGGACTCTCAAGAGTCTCCTCCAGCACCATAATTCAAAAGCATCAATTCTTCGGCGATCAGCCTTCTTTATGGTCCAGCTCTCACTTCCATACATCACTACTGGGAAAACCATAGCTTTAACTATACGGACCTTTGTTGGCAAGGTGATGTCTCTACTTCTCAAGATGCTGTCTAGGCCTGTCATTGCCCTTCTCCCAAGAAGCAGGCGTCTTTTAATTTCGTGGCTGCTGTCACCATCTGCAGTGATCATGGAGCCCAAGAAAGTAAAATCTCTCACTGCCTCCATTTCTTCCCCTTCTATTTGCCAGGAGGTGATGGGACCAGTAGCCATGATCTTCGTTTTTTTGATGTTGAGCTTCAGACCATATTTTGCACTCTCCTCTTTCACCCTCAATAAAAGGTTCTTTAATTCCTCCTCACTTTCTGCCATCAAGGTTGTGTCATCTGCATATCTGAGGTTGTTGATATTTCTTCCGGCAATCTTAATTCCGGCTAGGGATTCATCCAGCCCAGCCTTTCACATGATGAATTCTGCATATAAGTTAAATAAGCAGGGAGACAAAATGCAGCCTTGTCATACTCCTTTCCCAATTTTGAACCAGTCAGTTGTTCCATATCCAGTTCTAACTGTAGCTTCTTGTCCCACATAGAGATTTCTCAGGAGACAGATGAGGTGATCAGGCACTCCCATTTCTTTAAGAACTTGCCATAGTTTGCCATGGAGTGCTACCGTACATGGTGGCAAAAACCTTCCTGTGAGGGTTTTTTTTAAAAAAAACTATAGCAAAGGGAGATCTAGCTCAGTCTATCCTCTGTTCTTCCAGTCTACACTTGGCATAATGTCTCATAAAAGGACATTAAACATGTGATGTCCCACTCTTTGTTGTGAAGGGATGCTTCCCATGATACCACCTCAGGGCTCTACCAACTTATTCCCACCTCATTCTAGCCCTGGACAGAAATTGATTTGGGTAGAAGGAAAGCACACAATGGGGTAGGTATGAGAGCCACATTGTGGTGGTGGGCTGTGCCCTAACTTGCACACATCTGTTTCAGTTTCTAGAGTGAGCCTACGCCTGTACATTTGCTTCAGATGTTGAAATTAAAGCATATATATTAGGGTAGAGTTGGCACAAGGATGTTGCTTTCATGCACATTTTCATTCTAACTTAATGAATTCTGCAAAGGATATCTGCTGTATATGTGGACCAGACTAGAAAGTCAAAGTTGGGGATGGACGGACAAAAGAGGGTGGCCTAAAATAAATTAATAAGAGATATAAATCCAATACATACGTACATACATGCAGGTGGCAAAACAGAAGTGAGCCTTCTCTGTAGTTGGGCTTTCATTATGGGATGAGCTCCCCTCTGCAATTTAGCAATGCACTTCCATTACTTTTAAAAATATACCTCTTTGCTTAGCATTTCCCTGACTGATGGTGCCAGTTTTTAATGAGCCCAATATAGTACTGCAAATGTTTTATTCTTGTCTTGTGGATATGTTTTATTATGTTGCTATTGTCTTATTCCAGCATTGTAATTATATTTTAAATGAAAGTGATCCAGAAATATGCAATAAGTAGATGCTGTTTAACAAAGAGCATTTGGGGGATATTTTTTGCACATTAGCTGGGGGGTGTTTTATTACATTTTAGGTGCATTTGCACATGTAAACCAGGCCAGAGGTATGGCAGGCTGAGAAGTTGGAAGTCAAGGAAAAGTGTGAGAGTAAAGTTGAAGGGTGAAAAAGGAGAGAAAAGAGGTCTGAAGACAGTTACAGTCAGCGATTTTTATTGTAAATAACTGGTATATGTGAAGTGCTTTGAATGCTTTTTAGAGTGCATTATATATATGCTTATTACCTCATAACCAGAATCATAGGCAATAATAACAATGCTAGTTGTTTAACAAATGGTTCTTTCATTACTACAACTTATGGTCTGTCATACAGTTTTTATATAGGAAACAAAACATTAGTTATCCATTCCCTTAGCTGAGTCCAAAATCAAAATAAAACAGCCCTTAAGCACCTGTCAAAAGCCTGCTGTTATTCTTCCTTTGCTCGTTTTATTTAAAAGAAACCAGCCCTGCTTTCATTCAACTTTTTTGGCCAAGTGCATTTCCCTCCAATGCAGGGATGCAGGTCCAGCAGGGATGCAACAATCTAAGTCAACACAAGCACATGTATTGAATTTTTAAAAAATGTTTTTTAACATTTGAAATGCTCATTTCCCCCTCCATTTTTGGTTGGTGATTTCTTCAAACACCAACTTTAATGTGAAAATGCCTTTGAAAGTTGATACTAGGAATCAAAGAGAAAGAACGAAGCTTGAGCAGGTGTGAAAAAAAAAAAATCCTTTCTGCTGCTCTGTGAGATTTTATTACTATAAAAACCACATCAAGCTAGCAAAACCAAGCTTGGGGTAGAAATTCAATAGCATAGGCTTTTGCTGACTAGGGTTGGTGGGAGTTGTAGACTAAAATATCTGAAAGGAACCAAATTGGAGATCCACAGCTAGTCACTGAACTAGAGGGACCCATGGTCTGACTATGTACAAAGGAGCTTCCTTGATTTTATAAAGGTGTGTTCCGCCATTCACCTTCCTTTCATGTATTTCAGGTTGCTTCACCCTCCCTGGACTATCCCTGGACTTGACAATCACAGTCTCCTTAAAGCCAATCACAAAATTCATCCCAAAGGTTAAGAGGCCCAACAATGGCAAGGAACCTACAAGGATGCTGATCAATTCTATTGTAGGTTGCTGTGATGCTTTTTATTCCAGTCTGGGGAAAAGACCTTACGGTGATTTCTTTTTCTGCTGCCAGTTTTGTATACAAAGCTGATTGAAGAAAAAGGCAAAAAGAACCTTAGCAAATGTCCATTTTCGCACATTTCCTGGAATGTATGGGAAAATGCTGAATAAGCTTTTTGATTCAAAGGGATTTAACCTGTGGAGGGATTTACTAAAAGGATGAAAATAATATCAAAAGAGACTTAAAAGATCTTCAAATACATGAATTGCTTTCCTGTGTGAGCATATGGAGGCTGTCATATATTGAATCAAGAAAATGCACAGAAAATGTACAGAATCATAAACATATCTGCAAACTCAAGGTGTTTTGGGCTATTCAACCCCTTTTCATTGGAACTTCTTTTTTTAAAAAACAACAACCTTCATTACAATTATTTCTAATACAATGAGAACTGTAGCAATGCAGAGTGAAAAAGAATATTCGCTTGTTATCAAAATCTGGTCTCTTGAACTACCAAGAATTTCTACAAACATTTTTTTTAAGAACAAAACTTTTTAAATACCTTCATTCCTAAACTTAACATGTTTAATAGACTCCATGGATCTCCTTACTAAAATAGGCATTTGACAGTGCAGCAATAAAACTGCTAGCACATTTGCAAAGCTAAGCAGGGTCCAGTATGGTTTCTAATTGGATGGAAAGACCATGTGTTGAGATTCCTGCCTTGCAGGGGGTTGGACTAGATGACCCTCAGGAACCCTTCCAACTCTACAATTCTATGATTCTATGACATTAGTCAAGAAGGTATTTTACAGCACAATCCTAACTCACAAGTAAGTCCAATAGAATTCAGTGGTGCTTACTCCCTGGTAAATGGTGTTAGGCATATACATGTATCACAAAATATTACAGCATTGTCGAATGTGAGGCTCTAAATATAATTGAAAACACCTTAAATCAAAGGAATGATAATAAGAAACTTCCATTATTATTAAGAGTCCACTCTTCATAAGAATTATCATTTCCTGCAAGAACAATTTTGCCCATGTATGGGACCCACAAGAAGAAAAGTGCTTTCTCTTCCAATCAGTTCACTGAATGGATAAAACAGCAATAGCGGTTTTACAAGTGTTCTGCCAAAGGGGTGAATTCTATCACGATTGGTAGCTGGCTGGGGTGTTTTTGTAGGCCTGCTAAATGAAGTCCTTCTAGGTAGAGATTTCCAAGATTGAGATGGACCTCATGTGCTCTACCAGGGAGCTATGGCCTTTCCCTGATCTTCTGTAGCAAGTGAGCCAACGGCGCTGGAGAAATTGTACATCTGATGGTTGCTCTTAGAGAACACTGTAAGGGAAAATGATTTTAGGTCGATTAGCCAGTGTCATTCTAAATAGTCATCTTGTTTGTCATTAGGAAATATTTAAAATGGCAGTGTTCCACTGAGACTACTAAGCAACGGTGGTTAAAACATGCAATTAATCTTTCACCAAGCAGAAAATAATAGGCTATGTGTCTCCAGGGGCACAAGGAGTTGTAAGGAAACTGTCTCAAATGATGAAGAAATTCAGCCACACTGGCAAATGGGCTCATGTGTTGGAGACTGGGGCAGTATCTGCCCTGCTCTCCTTCTTTGGAGTATCAATTTTTATGCAGTCAAACATTCAAGCTCATGATAAACAGAGCTCAGTGGATTAGAACTTCCTTCTCAAACTGCTATCTTTTTGCCCAGTAGTGGACTCAGTTCAGCTCATTCAAGTTTCAGCCACAATGTAGAACAAGCAACATCTCTTGGAAGATCGCACTAGTGCTGGTTTTACCAGTGGGAAGAAACAACATGAAGCATGGAGAGCATGTTGCATTGCACAATGTTCCCTCAGTGATAGATCACAATAATCTGTCACATGTGTAAGAGCAACATGAGTAGATGTTGTAGATTTCTTATGTGTGTTTTTTAAATTGTATGTGCACACATAATGAAGTACTATGAAAGCCTATGCCTGTCTAATCAGTTCAGTTCAATGGGATTTCCTCACACTTACCTGGGTGTATTTATCACTGAACACAATAGAATTTATTTCTGAGTAAACATGCACAGGATTATGCTGTTAGATTTGAGCCGAAGGTCTCAAAAAATCTCAATCACACACCCCAAAGTCAGTATACGAAAATTGTTTAGAAAGGCTCCAACCATATGCAGAGTAATACATGAGGAGCCATCCCTCCTTTTCTTTTCCTATATTTTGAAAAGAAGCTTACTGCATTCAAGCCACATTGCAAAAATAATCCTGCTCCCCAGTAATCTGGAATTATTTATTTATTTGAAGTGCCTTTAGCCTACTCCTTAGCTGAAAGGACTCCCAGAGCAGTTTACAAAGATCAGTGGTAAGTCCCTGCCTTCAGGTTGACAATCAAAAACATTATCAGCTTACCATCAAAGGAAATAAGAATAGGATTTTTAATTAAAGGACGTGAGAAAATCTTGCCAAGAAGGGAACACAACTCGTAGGCTATAAAAGGTTTCTCATCGTTGTATTGCAGTCTTAATGTCAGGAGTCGGCATCAGGAGTAGTTCATCAATAAAAACCCCAGTGTCAGTGAAGTTAACTCTTTATTCAAAGAAAGCAAAACAGCACAGGCCCACTGATCACAGCAGCTCTTCCCAGTAGGTTTTGCAAGGACTGAAAGTCTCCACCTTCTCAACACTCTCTAAGGGTCCTTCCCCAGTTCCTTCTTCAGCAACCTGAGACTCCATTGTCTTGTCTGTCATTGCTCTGCCCTGTTCATTTCTCTCTGTGTTATGGAAGACCAGGGGGGAGGGGAGCTGCCTGCCTCATCTCTGTCTCCTGGCCCCTCTCCTCTCTTGCCACTGAGTTTGGACTGCTCTCTGCTCATGAAACTCTGTTGCTTCTTCAGTTTCTGACACCTGCTCCTCCCCGTCAGCTCCCTCTGACCATTCATCATTGTCCCACCACCAATCCCCTGGCTCTGAGTCTTCTTCTCCCTTGGGGGTTTCCCAGCTGGTGCCTCTCATCCCTCCTTGGCATCCAGCCAGTCCGTGACATTACCACTGGTGATTCCAATGAATCCCATGCTGCATTCAAACATTTTATTCTAGAATCAATGAAAAGCGCTTCTTGAGAAAATGGTTTTATTTGAGAGCTGTAACCCTGGAGAACTGCTACCAGTCACTGTAGGTCAGTCACTGTAGGTCACCTGTGGTCCTTCTGATGTACATTTCATCCTTGACCATTGGCCATTCTAGCAGGGGCTAATGGGAGCTGACATTCAACATCTTCTAAGAGCCACAGGTTTCCCACCTCTAGTATAGAAAACACCAAGCCAGGTGGACTTAGTCTGACTTGTTATAATGCAGCTTCCTGCTGTCCTATCACTTTTTCATCAAGCATTCAATTAAGCTCAGTGGGACTATTCCAATGAAATGTGCATAGGATGTCAGCCTGATAATTTATCAGGGTTTCATTAGAATCATTTTTTTTCTAGAAGTGAATAAAGAACATTTTGAAGCATGGCTTAGAGGCAGCACATAATCACTAATGGCTCTCTATTCTTTCAAACTATTTAAGAGCGCAAACTGAGGGAGTGAGGCTTGTTAACTTCAGAGTTAATGAGACTAGCTTTCTAAGGGCTTTTGTTGATTTATTATTACCATACACGTAAACTATGTAGCTACTGGTGCTTGTCATTTACATACCGTTAGAGAGACAATTCCTTCTGGTTTTATGGCTGTACCATAAATCAAGTGAAAGCCAAAAGGACAACAAGGCAGATAACAATGGAATTTGAAAGATAATTTAAGTAAGTTCTTGTAAAAACTAACAAGCTGGTGACCTTCTGGGACTTTACCTTCTCTTGACCCATCACCTTCCAGAGAGATAAACAATTCTAAACAGTAGATAATAACTGGACATGAGTCAGTACAAGTCGTACCACCTATACATCATTGAATTACACAGTTCAGAGAACTACATCTCCCAAACTTTCCCCATACCTTGGCATGCTGTTACCTGTCATGTCAGAGTAATGGGGAGGAGAAAAGGAAAGGAAAAAAAAATCTTACTCCTTGCCTCCACTGCTACTTTTACTGCTGCAAATTATAGGGAAGGGAAATTAAAGGTGGAATAGGAATAGTTTTGAGAGAAGGGAAGGGTGGCACATATGGGGAGATCCAAGAAAATTACACTAAAATACATCAATTATTGCAGTTTAGTAAAACATTTGAATAGACTGATTAGTGTGAAAATCCAGAGGTTGATGGGACTATGTTCATGGCATAGTTTGGGGGTTTTTTTCAATCACCTAACCAATTATGTATATATTTCATACAGTGTCTAGCATGTTACTGTACTGTATGTCTATTAAATATGGCATTTTAAAGTAAATGAATTCACCAATATTGATTCAGAGCAGCACATCTAAATCTGAGCAGGTCATGAACTTTCCCAAGTGTTGCAAGTTACCTAGACACCCACTGAACTAATAAATCCTCATGGAACCCAATCGCTGTGTTTGTATGTTTGAAGCTACATGACCCCGGCTGCATCTTATGCCGAAGGCTATAAAATTGCCTATGTTTACCATGCAGATGTTAAGGTATTAACAACAGGCCATTTACAAGCCCCAAGTGAATGTAAAAGCCTTTGTTTGCATGCGCTGAACACTTGATACCACAGCAGCTGCCAAGCATAATCTGTAAGAAGCTTAGACCATCACCGACACCAAACGCTAGAAGGTCCATTCTTAGCTCAGGGATCAATACTGATGTAATGGGCCTCATGACTTTGCACTTGCATTAGAGACCTTTTCTGCAAGTCTGCTTTCTAACAGACAAAAGAGGAAAGGAACAGACGGCTTTTCCATGTCATATCACACAACCTTTCCGCTCAGAGAAAAAGAGTGTGTCAATCAATATGTTGCTTTCGGCTGCCTGGCAGATATGCACACTTCAATTTTTAATAGGCTTCTGACAGAGGCACATCTGGTCTCCTCATCCAAGAAGAAACTGTGACTGGCGGGCTGCCTTTTCCTTAAAGGCTTCTCCTATATGAAAGGACACAAGCTCAAGGAAGACAGGAAGATTCCCAACTCATAAGAACATTTAGGCTTCACTGCCCTCCAAAAATATTGAGCAATGATGAAGACTTAATAACTAAATGACCAGGCAGATTGCTCTTCCCTACACACACACACACACACACACACACACACACACACACAAATATTGGCGAGAAAAGATGGGATAATATTGGACATTATAGTTATTAGTCTCAAGACACTGGGAATTTGACTAAAAGTCTTCGACAGCTATTCCTGGTGTTTATCAGACACCTAGGTGGAATCTACACACATATTTTAAAAATGCTTCTTTAAAAAAATGTTTTGAAAAATACATTGAATTTTGCATAGCTCACTGTCACCATCTAGTGTCACATTTGTATATTGTACTTTGCAACACATTTAAAACATTTTATTTGCAGCTGTGTAGCTGTGTACAGAGGACGAGATGGTTGGATAGTGTTTTCGAGGTTACCAGCATGAGTCTGACCAAGCTGTGGGGGGCAGTGGAGGACAGGAGTGCCTGGCGTTCTCTGGTCCATGGGGTCACGAAGAGTCGGACACGACTAAACGACTAAACAACAGCTGCATCCCTAATTATTAAGTGGAGGGGAAACATACGTAGAATTTACCATAGGGTTAGTTCAAGTAAATGTCTATATAGTAAGACTATGACATTTGGACATTTGGAACAAGGAGTGGAAAACCTTTGGCCCTTCAGGTGTTGTTGGACTCCAGCCTCAGTCAGCATGGCCAATGGTCAGGAGCGATGGGAGTTGTAGTACAACTTCTGGAGGGCTGCAGCTTCCTCATCCCTACAGAGAGGAATAGGAATTTATCCCCTCAGCATATAGATTTATTGCTTTCTTGAAGAGAACAATGAGAAAGTATTGTCTTTTGGGGGGTAGCATTTAGAAGTTTTCTTCACCAGAGGTCACACCAAGACACCAAGACACCAAGGCATTATTATCACAAATTCCAGCCATGCAAAAGCAGCCAAGGAGGTTGCAGAGCAGGACTAATGAGGGTGGTGTTTTGGCGGTCTGGGCCTTGGCAAAGGGGTGTGGCCTGGAAGAGCCCAAAGGGTCAGACAGAGAGGCCAGAGGAGGGGCACATTGGCTCCTCAGGCCTGAGGTTCCCCATCTCTGGCCTGTGATCATTCCCCCAAACCTCTATGCATAAATAGCTGTTTGTATATAGGAGCTCCCTACAGTTGGGATGTCTATGCATCTGGGTGCCCTGGTCATATCGAACCCCAAGGCATGAGCAATAGTTCATGCATAAGACTTCTTTTAGGCTTCCCTGTACCAGTCACACAGGCACCAGGGGTGAGGAGGCCCTGAGCATTTCTGCACTCCTGCCTTACATGAGAGCAATGAGTGAACAGGACTATGGTCTTACAACTATATAGAACAGGCTCAGCAGCCAGTCTGCAGTGCCTTGTACACCACTGGTTCTCTGGTCTTTTAATAAACAGGTAAAACAGACTTCCGGAACGGATTCCATTCAGCTTCCGAGGTACCACTGTACTTGCTCCGAAGGCTGACTTTATTATGCTGACCACCTCTCAGCTGGAAATTTCAGTGAATTACTAAACTGCAGTAAGCCAACTCTCCAATTGTAGTACGATAAACAAAAAACTACATTACATAGCACTCTTTTTATTAACAGTGCATCAACTTACAAATAAACCTTCTGTTTGCCTCCCATACATAATCTCCTCTGTGTAAACTCTGTTCTTTTCAAACCACCAGCGTCAGTATTGTGGCATGTGGAGCTGCTATCTATTCTATTCTATCTGGGTTTCCACAAACACTGCTGCTGCTAAATGGAGTTCAGCTGAAACTGTAATGCTGACCAGCATGGCTTATGTGATTAATAATATTGTGCTGGAATACTGCTTATCCACCGATAAATATTCATGGTAGTCTCTAGATCATTTGGTGCATTTCTTTTTCTCTTGCACTGAGCATTCAAGTAAGCCAGTGGATGCAAAAAAAAAAGAGGTCACAAAGAACTCTTTATCGAGCAGAATAGAAAAATGCCCAATTCACCATTGTGCAGAGAATAAAACCCTTTTCATGCAACAACTGCGTGTAGAGTCAACATGTGGAGGGCAAGCAGAATCATACTCTTGACTAGGAATGGGCCAATTTGTCAATTTCAGTTTTTCATTTTCTCAGTCTTAAACTCAGTCCACATTTCTATAGCAATTTGTACACTTTAAAAAAAACACCCCATGAAAATCCAGCAGTATTTTAGTGTGATTTTTTTTTCATAACAAACAGCTGATATTGTGTTGCATTTTAATGGTTCTTACAGATTTAGCTATTTAGCGATTTTAACCATTTTTCAAAATTATTTTTGTATTTTCTGGTTAGGTGCCCTGGGCTCCTATGTGAGGAAGATAAAAAAATGAACCATTTAAAAAGAATACTGGCATAGAGAGTGCTGAGCAAGCCACTGCTCTGTGTCACATACTGAAATGGGCCTCATTATTTCATTTAGCATATTATTACAGCCAGTTCTGTAAATGTTAGTCAGCGGTGGTTACCTATCACACAACCAGCAAAACTTGCAGCTATCCAGCTGAAAGTTGTCTCACAGTTGTGATCCTGAATTTATGATTATTGCTTTTGGTCTTTTAAAGGTAACCAAAAGCAAAGACTGAGCTCCTGTAGTGTCACACTGTATTCTGCTCTGGTCAGACCTCACCTGGAGTACTGTGTCCAGTTCTGGGCACCACAGTTCAAGAAGGACACTGAGAAACTGGAACGTGTCCAGAGGAGGGCAACCAAAATGGTCAAAGGCCTGGAAACGATGTCTTATGAGGAACGGCTAAGGGAGCTGGGCATGTTTAGCCTGAAGAAGAGGAGGTTAAGGGGTGATATGATAGCCATGTTCAAATATATAAAAAGATGTCACATAGAGGAGGGAGAAAGGTTGTTTTCTGCTGCTCCAGAGAAGCGGACACAGAGCAATGGTTCCAAACTACAAGAAAGAAGATTCCACCTAAACATTAGGAAGAACTTCCTGACAGTAAGAGCTGTTCAACAGTGGAATTTGCTGCCAAGGAGTGTGGTGGAGTCTCCTTCTTTGGAGGTCTTTAAGCAGAGGCTTGACAACCATATGTCAGGAGTGCTCTGATGGTGTTTCCTGCTTGGCAGGGGGTTGGACTCGATGGCCCTTGTGGTCTCTTCCAACTCTATGATTCTATGATTCTATGATTCTAAGACATTTGGGCAGATGCCGTTCTGGACACCTCAATGAAAAGTAACACCTTTTCAATTTCCTCTTCTGTATAACTGTTACAGGTACAAGAGCCTTCCTTCACATTTGGTTTTCTTTCAGATCTGGCTACTGTAGTCAAGTTTCCTTTGGATGGGAAAAAATCTATTCACTCAAGTGTTTGCAAAGACTAAAGCAGCATCAATATAAACCTTAGCATAATGTCACATGTTCTAGGCTGTGCTAGCTTGTTTGTGATGGAAATACACTTTAGATGTGTTCAAAGGTCCTCTTTCCTTTATCCTTATTTCACAGAATGATAAAGGGACAAACTTATGGGTTCCAAGTCTGTTGGGTCAACCTAAGCTCTGCTTCCAGCAAGCCCCAATATGCCCCACATTTCATTCCTCTGCTAGAAGAATCTAATCACTCCAGTTTTATTAAGTAACTTTAGTAGAGTAGCAGTAGGGAACTTTGTAGTTCAGCTCCCTTGGCAATTACTGCCATAAAAAAGACATTCTTCTCACAAAGAACCACAGGTGCATTTAATATTGTACAGCTTTAACTGTGTGGCTGGCAGCCAATGACCTTTGACCTTCAGCTAATGCTTCTTGAAGACGTGCCTGGAGACTTGCGCCTGGTGTTCATCAAAGCTTTGAGGAGTGCCCAGTGACAAGTCACCAAATTTTGGTCCGTGCTGGCCTGAAGATTCTGACTCCGATTTCTGCCAATAGATTTATTTAGAGCCCATTATGTTTTTGCAAGCCTCCTGGGTGCATGAGATAGCATAGAACAAAGGGCAGCTAGGACAGTGGGTTTGGCAGTGGCAAATGGCATCCTCTGCGCAGCTGAATCCTTTCTACCTGGACCTATACTACAAAATGACAAGTTGGCTTCTTTTTGTTTGGACCCAGCTAACACAGAGAGACTAATATTTCTTTCACGTGGAGCACAGATACAGCACATTGTGTACAGATTTACGCCATGTATATGGATGGGAACTGGAATTGTGTGTGTGTTTGCTTGCCCAGACTGAGAGTCTGGCTTGTAATTTTTTGAGTGTCCTAAAGCTGCTTAATCCCATTTATTGTGAGAGACCGAACTGGCACAGAGTAAGACCCTACCTGAGTGGGAGATGAGAAAGGCGTGGTTTATGTTTACATGATATGGTGTTGCCCTAGATGGAGGTGGAAGAGCCCATTGTAAACTATGCTTCATGCTATCGGGAATTTCCTTTAAATCACACAAAGCTTTACTGCAGTCCATAGACCCCAAATACACAGTACATCAATGGTATATAGGTAAAGGTAAAGGTACCCCTGCCCGTACGGGCCAGTCTTGACAGACTCTGGGGTTGTGCGCCCATCTCACTTAAGAGGCCAGGGGCCAGCGCTGTCCGGAGACACTTCCGGGTCACGTGGCTAGCGTGACATCGCTGCTCTGGCAAGCCAGAGCCGCACACGGAAACGCCGTTTACCTTCCCGCTGGTAAGCGGTCCCTATTTATCTACTTGCACCCGGAGGTGCTTTCGAACTGCTAGGTTGGCAGGCGCTGGGACCGAGCAGCGGGAGCGCACCCCGCTGCAGGGATTCGAACCGCCGACCTTTAGATCGGCAAGCCCTAGGCGCTGAGGCTTTAACCCACAGCGCCACCTGCGTCCCCTATGGTATATATCAATGGTTAAATCGAGGGTTAAATCGAGGGTTGATCCAGCCAGCAGGCCCTGTCATTATGTCCCTGCAACCCTTGGACTGGCTTTGACAGGTAGGTGCGGCTGCCCACCTGTCAATCACCTGACACCATCTGACATATTTGGAAAAAGCGGATTTGTTGTGCAAGGCATCCCACGCAACTATAACTGTGCAATATGCTTATTCATTTATCAGATTTTCTATACTTCCTCCAAGGATCACAGGATGGTTTTAAATATAACAACCCAAAAATTACAGTATGTGATTGAATGTGAATTGGAACATAGCAACAGGCTGGAAGTACCCATAGACTAACCTTCATGTAAGCTTTGTGCTGGCAAATGAGGATGAATACTCCAGAAGCAGCTCATTTGGACAAACCCTATGTGTACAATTTGCAATGGTTTCTGTTTGATGGCCCACACTTGAGGATAGCCCACATGGCTGACATTAGGCAGAATGAGGTGTCTGCCTCAGGTGGCATAAAATAGGGGCAGGGCGGGGCAGTATAGTGTTGAAGGACTGAGCTGTGTGTCCCACATAGCCTGCCCTGCCCCCCCTTTCCCACTCCAACCCCAAAGCTAGATTGTGCTCTCAGGTGTGGTGCAGGATGCTGCCACCAGTACTGAAAGTAAGAGTCAACTGCAAGTCAAGTTCATTTCTGTACAAGGCCTTTATTTATATATTTAATTCAGTTTATGAATCACTTCCCATGAAACATCTCACAGCGATTTCACAATAATAATTAATAATTATTATTTATAACAATAATTTTATTATTTGTATCCCACCCGTCTGACTGGGTTACCACAGCCACTCTGGGCCGTTTCTGAATAAAAACATCAGCAACAGAAATATATATAATGATTTAAAAGAAATGGTGTGGGTGGGTGTTCCATCTTGCCTTTTACCTCAGGCAGAAAAATATACCGAGACAGCCCATAATCTATTGTGGATTAATTTTACATGGCACCAAGCCTGTCAGTCATTTCCCCTGCCCCACCCATGCTGCTTTTTCAAGGGGGTGGGGGGCTGAGCGAGAAACATCTTGTCAACTTTCTTAAGCCTCCTTATCTACACAAAGGTCAGGACACAATCTTGTCAAGGATTTCTGGTGCAGGTGGTGCTTCCATGCCAAATGAACCATATTGCATTCTACACTTTAGAAAATGTTCTGTTAGGATGACTTAAAAGCCAGCGCCTTGTTAAGTGTTGTAAATAAAGAAACCATTTCAGTTATGTTTGGCCTGTCTGGAGTGGTTCAGGGAGATTAGATAATGATTTGACTGATAGATCTATCTATCATCTATCTATCTATCTATCTATCTATCTATCTATCTATCTATCTATCTATCTATCATCTAT
The DNA here is from genome assembly GCF_951804945.1 of Podarcis cretensis. Classification (NCBI taxonomy): domain Eukaryota; kingdom Metazoa; phylum Chordata; class Lepidosauria; order Squamata; family Lacertidae; genus Podarcis; species Podarcis cretensis. The sequence continues at coordinate 31,266,768 of NC_137178.1, forward strand.
CTATCTATCATCTATCACAGCCTTCTTGCCAAATGGACTCATATTGATCCTTGATTCTGCCTTGAGGGAAGGCGAGACTTCCCTTCCATTCCCGGATTCGGTGAAGTTCAGTGCAGAGATAGATATACAGAGAAATAGAGATATAAAATAGGGCCGTGTTCCAGCTGAATTTCAGATCTCAAGCCCTGGATTCAGCCGATGTGACCGGAAGCAGCCCAGCTTGGCATGATCTGGGGCTGTAAAAAGGGTGGCATTCAAAAGGGGGAATTTAACTATTGTTTTAAAGGGGCCAAGGCATGTGATGCACAAACTGAGCTCCTTTGCTTGCACAATCTGCTCCATTAATTTCAGAGAAGGGTGTAGACCATAGCTGTCAACTTTTCCCTTTTCTTGCAAGGAATCCTATTCGGAATAAGGGAATTTCCCTTAAAAAAAAAAAGAAAATGTTTACAGCTATGGTGTAGACTCAAATGTGAATGTTTTTGAAATGAATAGGAGAACACCGAGTGATCCCGACCCAGTACTATTGCACTTAGACCCTGCTTTGGGGCTTTCCATGGGCATCTGACTGTGCTACTCTGAAAACAGGATTCTAGGCTAGAGGGAACTTGGTCTGATCCAGCAGGGCTCTTATGTTCATAGGTTCCACATATTGTCAAATGTGGAAAATGGAGCTTCACAAGTGCATGGGGCCATTTCATAAGCAGCAAGCTTTATTTGCATGCCCAGGGCGCACAAGCCTATATCCACAGAGCACTTGACATATCACAGAAGTATGCAGACATTAATGATAGTGACATGAGTCACTTTTACCCTATAACATGTACAATGGCAACATAATAATAATAATAATAATAATAATAATAATAATAATAATAGTAATAGTAATTTATTTGTACCCCGCCCATCTGGCTGGGTTTCCCCAGCCACTCTGGGCGGCTTCCATAGAAACCAAAAATATACTAAAATATCACAGATTAAAAACTTCCCTGAACAGGGCTGCCTTAAGATGTCTTCTGAATGTCAGGTAGTTATTTATCGCTTTGACATCTGATGGGAGGGCGTTCCACAGGGCGGGCGCCACTACCGAGAAGGCCCTCTGCCTGGTTCCCTGTAGCTTTGCTTCTCGCAATGAGGGAACCGCCAGAAGGCCCTTGGCTCTGGACCTCAGCGTCTGGGCAGAACGATGGGGGTGGAGACGCTCCTTCAGGTATACTGGGCCGAGGCCGTTTAGGTCAACACCAGCACTTTGAATTGTGCTCGGAAACGTACTGGGAGCCAATGTAGGTCTTTCAAGACCGGTGTTATGTGGTCTCGGCGGCCGCCCCTAGTCACCAGTCTAGCTGCCGCATTCGGATTAGTTGTAGTTTCCGAGTCACCTTCAAAGGTAGCCCCACATAGAGCACATTGCAGTAGTCCAAGCATGAGATAACTAGAGCATGCACCACTCTGGCGAGACAGTCCGCGGGTAGGTAGGGTCTCAGTACTTCAGTACATATGCCTTTTTATCATGTGTACATCATATATGGACCCTAGATCCTGGTGTGTAATTTCAAGGTACACATGGAGTGAAATCAGAACCATATAGGTGCCTCCAAGACATAGGGACTCGGTGACAGACTACGTGCTCTGCATGTAGATGGCTCCAAGTTCTGTTCATGCTGTCTCCAAACTGTATTGTAAAATACTATAGTCTGTAATCCTGGATTGTTGTTGCCAGTTGGTCTCAACATTCCTCAGCTAGATGGACCAACAGTTAAACTTGGTATTTGGCAGCTTCCTATGTTACAAGGTGGAACCAGTCCTTTAATTAGTATATAATTCTACTCTATCCCCATTGTTGAGTGAGGTTCAGAATTGACTGCAGAAGGAAGAAGAGGAATATATCTTATAGTATAATTTCAGAGGAGATATTGAGTCCTTAGAAGCTGCTAAATCAATAGATTGCCCCAATGAGATGTTCTAAGAATTCAATACAAGAGAATCTAAATAGTGGCCACTATCATAACATTTAATGTCAATATAGGACCTCTGCTATGCATTCATTAAGATCAATTAAAGTTCACCAAAGCCCTAGCCTCCCATTAATTTTAATTTGTCTACTGCTAAAATGCCTGGTTTGCAAATGTGCTTCCCAACACAATGCTGAAGTTTCACATTTATATATTTATTGTATTTATATTTAGAGTTCTAGAGCCACTGGCAAAGATATTGAGCTTTCAGTCTAAGCTATTAAGCTGCAACTCTATACTAATACCTTGCTGCATAGGATGGTTTTCCTCTCCATGGCCAATTTCCCAATCTTACCTTCTCCATAGCTAGACTCAATATCAGAAGCAGAGGTGCCAGCTTCCAATGGCAATGGGGGCTCAATGTAGCATGTGTGACTTCAGGACATTGTGATGTTGTGTGCATGATGTCCCAATGTCCCGACATCATGGCGTGGCGTCAGGACATTGGGAGGAGCCAGGGGCAGAGCTGAACACAGCAACCGTGCAGCCTCAATGGCCGGTGGCTCCTCCTCCTCCTCCTCCTCCAGGCACTGCAACCAGCAGGAGGCTGCTTTGACCCCCCCTTCCCCTCTTGGTAGGGGGATGGGGGAGGGCTCAGCCTCCTAGAGCTTGCACCCCTGGTCAGAAGTGAGCCTGGCTGGGAGAAGAGTGCCTAGCAAATTCTTCAGAAAATCAACAGGGAAGGGTTGAGGATGGTTCAGGTCTCCTCAGTGGTCCTTTTGCACAAAAATAGTGGAAGCCCACCCTTATTTTATACATCACTGGGGTAGACCCAGGTTTAAACAAATGTGACTACATGTAATTTGAGCATGCGCCAAACTAGACCAGATGTGACATGCATTTGTATGTACCTTTCCCATGAATACTTGAGGACACCTGCATCTTTTCCCCTGTAAGAGAAAAAAAAAATACACTTTTGAGGGGGAAGAATTTCAGAACACCCCTCCTAATTCTTATGTTCAATATTGCAACCTCCCAATAGACACCCAATGCCCCGTTAACAAGTTTGAAATTAAGCTTTGGAACTGGCTGGATCCTGCATTGGCTTCCTTAGCCATGACCAAATGATTGCTTCCTTTAAGGCCTTAGGGAGGCATTTCTCTTGACAGTAGCCAGTTGACTTAAAAGTGTTATATTAGCTTTTAAAATAGGCAGGGTAGCCAAAGGTTAAGGGAGCAAGAGATGGAATCATCAAGATTATGGTCCATTTCATTGGGCAACACCAACTGAAAATCCAGATTCTGGCTGCCTCCTCACCAATTGAATCCACTTGATGTCTATCTGCAAAACATGTTGCCAATTGGTCTCTCGCTGCATGCTCCCAAGGGCTCTGCCAACTCAGTTGGACTAGAGCATAGTGGACCATTTCAAAGGACTCTCTTCACTGTTGAAGTCATATGACTTGCTTGTGTAGGGCCTTTCTCACTATCTCCTCAAAGTCTCATTCCAGCTGACTCCAACAGACAAGTGGGAAACTTTGCATAAGAAATGTTTTGACTGGGCTAAAAACAATCGAGTTGTTTGCCTTCCATCGTCTCTCTGGCGGGTTATGGTATGTGGCGGGTATGGTATCATGTGGTTCGTTTTAAGTTGTGTAACTCTATACGTATTTTGGTTTCTAATGCCCAGCAGTAAAACAGTGTACAAAAATAATGGTAAGTGGCATGACTGAGTGACATGACAGATTAACTCCCAAGTTTTGAGCTCTGGATGCATGGGTGGAAATGGCATAGGTTAAAGGGAAAATGTGTCAGTGGGTTTCAGTTTACTCTGATTTGTGCACAATACCAAATTGCCATGGGACGTGAAATTGAAGTAACGTTTCTTCGCATAACTCCAGGGAGGACTTGGGGTTTTCTATCTCCTGTGAGCTGGATAATATTTTGCATGAAAGCCCCATGGAGTTCAGAGAACATCCGGGAGTCATTTACATTCTGCACAGCCTCTAGAACTATATGTTCTGAAAGAATATCAATATACTTACGTTGTGTGAACTGATTACACATGCTTCCTTGATTTTTCAGGATCTGAGGCACCATTTCAGTAGCAGGGAGATTCTCTGCACGGTTCAAACATCTACACACACAAACGTTAAAAGCATTTGATTTCTAAAATACCTTATAATAACTATAGCATTATTATCAACATTGTTCAAGCATCCTTTACTTAGAAAATGGAATTAGTGTCATTGGCATGTCTTACACAGGAACATTTAATCATTCATAATTATAGCCACTAAGCATGTAAAATCAGTGTTTATTTTGTTTCATCACAGACATTTATACTCTGATCCCCAAATACTTTCAGAGTTGCTTACACTTTAAACTTAGAAATAATATCAATAATAATTTCAAAACAGCAGCAAAACAAACAAAACTCTGGCAATAAACCTGACCTAAACATGAACGAGTAAATGGCCTTACTTCAGAAAATGGGGGCGTTTGGAGAAGACTTTTCTAGGATACTCTTCAAACTTGGGCATACTAATGTGGGAAAAGTTGGATATTCAGGTACCAGGGTTCTAAGCCTATTTGGACTTTAAAGGCAAGAACCATCACCTTGAATTCCGACTGAACTCTGAGTTCGTTACTGAGTTTTACAGGTTTGGTTATGAGTAGGAGGGGTTTCTCTGGAATAAAGAGGGGAAAGGTATCTAGAGTATTGCTGAACCTAAGCATCCTTGCCATAGATTATGATTACAAAAGTGTGAGCTGCAAAAGAAGATGCTTGATAGATGCTAAGTACCAACGGAGTGTTTTCCTTCCTTCCTAATTGGCCTTCAAATGGCCAATGAATGTTCATGTTTTGGACTGTATTAGGGACCAAGCAGAGGGAGTGGCATCTTCATATTTTTTTTTTACACACAGGAACATAAACTGCTGCCTTATACTAGCTCAGTATTGTCCATACTGGCAACAGCTCCCCATGTTTTCAGACAAGGGACATCCCTACCTATACATTTCAGCACACAAAGCAGTTGCTTTGTCATTGAGCTACAGCCATCCTGCAAAGAGTTCTTATGCCTCCTTGCATATCTCAGTGAGAGTCACTCCACTAAGAGTGATCTTGCATGGGTTCCCTAAACTGCAGTTTAGTTTGCTTTCCCAGATAAAATGGAGCCAGAAATACTGAGGAGGCCAAGCTACTCCATAACTTAGCACACCAAATGAAGCCAATGAAATGGTGCCACAGATCATGGAATCCATGGCCTCCCAAATATAAAGCCAGATAAAACAGCATTTACAAGCTGAAAATGTTGTGTCATCTGAAACATGGTGTGTGTGTGTGTGTGTGTGTGTGTGTGTGTGTGTGATGAGACCCTTAGAGTTATCTAAATAGTAGTCCTGCATCTTATGCATTTTATAGAGTGCTGTATTAGTCATCTGTAATCTTAGCAATTTGTTGAATTTGTTGAACTCTGGATTTTCACCACATACAGTGGTACCTCGGGTTAAGAACTTAATTCGTTCCGGAGGTCCGTTCTTACCTGAAACTGTTCCTGACCTGAAGCACCACTTTAGCTAATGGTGCCTCCCGCTGCTGGCGTGCCGCTGCTGCGTGATTTCTGTTCTCATCCTGAAGCAAAGTTCTTAACCCAAGGTACTATTTCTGGGTTAGCGGAATCTGTAACCTGAAGTGTCTGTAACCCGAGGTACCACGGTATCTGCATTTAGGGCAACAGCAGAAGAATGGGTGGAATTGTGACTTCAAGAAATTGAGATGGAATGGTGGGCATTCTAGAGTGAATCACTGTTGTAGAACATGAGAGGAAGACTCAGAAAGAAGAGGGAATGGTGATAGACGGGTGTTAGGAAGGATCAGGGGGAGAGAGGGAACAGATGAGAGGCTGGCGGGCAGGATAGAAGTTGAAAAGATGTCAGATGTGTTGAATTTGGTTGCTAGATAAAACCATCATTTCTGGTTTCTTATCAAACAACTGCTTGTGCTAGATGTTCTGTTTCATAAATAAACATAACTTTATTGATGGGAACCACCTACTGTGCTCTGGTATGAGTGGAGTCTAGGAATAACATAGCTGACCCCACATGCTAACCTTAATTTACAAAGTCAAGCATTTAGATGAGGACTCCTACTGCAACTCAGTAGGTGGTGGTGGCAGTTTATTTTATATAAGAGAAGGGAAGTCTGGATTCAGTATGAAATAAAACACCAACCAAGTGAAGTCGGGGAGAAATAATGCATTTTAAGACATCCTGAGTGGTGCACTCCATTCTGCTGTTTATTGGTGATGTAGGATGGTTGGAGGAAGAAGTTGTCAAATAGATCTTGATCATCCTCTAAGCTCTTGTCATAAAATCGTTCCCCATTGACCCATAGCTCAATGGGTCCAAAGTAAGTGCTACATTACAATACAATCTGTAGCATTTTAGACACCATGCTTTAAAATTATCAGCAAGGAAAATGGATCAGTTGGTATTTTTTAGAGCTAAACTAATGATGTTTTTACCTAATCAATATATAAGCTTGATATGTATATGAGGTTGCATTAAAAAACCATCGTAAAAGTTCAAGGGAGCTCAACAAAAAATGGTTGCATTTCTCATGACTGTAGCACTCCTGGCCATACCCAGTGACATTTTAAAGTGAAGAGGAACCTCTGGGACTAGGAGGAACTGGAATATGCCAATACTATTTTTTGTAGAAACCGTGAGATATATATACAGCATACAGAGTCATTCCTGTTGCTCTCATGTAGACAGGATGACTTCATCTGCATCACCAGAAAAAGAGGATCTGCAATTGGATTATATGCATTGATTTGAAATTAAGCAGTTTGTCTGCCCTGAACTTTTCGCAGGTGCAAGCTGTGTTGAAAGCAAGATTGTGTATAGCTGCCCCAATATCATCATAAGCACAAAAAGGGTATATGAAAGAGCCATGAGATTCCCTCCATGCGCGGGAAAATATTTGCTCCCCATAGTATTATAGTGCCATAATTTTTGCACTGTACACTGCCTGGATCTTGTATGCATTGGAAAAGATGTACAGTTTTACATTGTGATTTGTCCCCTTTCTTCTTTCATTAACTACTATATTCTCAGCCAGGTGTTTTGGGAAAAGGGCAGGCTAGAAATACTGTAAACATTAATCTGTAATATGAATCAAAAGAACCACATCTTCCAAGTAAATAAGGAGCCTGCAGTGCTCATTGCAGTGCTTTGTTTTTGAAAGTTAAGTGTGAAATGGCATGAAGCCAGCTTCAGAAATGTTATGCTGAAATTCTTTTCTCTTTCTCTTCTTCTTCTTCTTCTTCTTCTTCTTCTTCTTCTTCTTCTTCTTCTTCTTCTTCTTCTTCTTTTAAAAGGGCCCCAACACAACACTTTGTTGCTCTTTTAGCAGTGCAGAGACTTAATCCCTATGGGAAGCTCAGCTGCCTGGCTTCTCATTGAGACCAATGTGAACTGATGGTGCTCACCACCTCCCACGATCAGTCTCTAAAGCTGCAATAAATTCACAGGTTTTGCTTCATTGTGGTTCATGTGATTATCTTCTCCAGTTTCAGCCCCTGTGTTGTTATCCAAGCTAAGATAAACTCTTTGCTAGAGATGCAGTGAAACATGAACATCGTAAGCCTCAAGTTCTAACATACAGTCCGGTCAAAGCTCTTGTCCTCTTATTTCTTTTAATTATCTGAAGAAATGTGAGCTACACAGGGGATTCTTAACCTAAAGCTGCTTCAAGGAGCAATTTCCCCTTCGAGGCTAATCAATACAAAGAGCATTTTTTTAAACAAAAAACCACCCCAAAACAGTAGGCTCTTGTTTTCATCTCTTTCAGGTTGGATCATGCAATGATGTCTCGGCTACTAAGGCTTGGGGGAAATGGCCTATATTTCACTTTCCGCTCTGAAAAGAGTCAGTGAATATATATTTCTATTTGCTTATTTTAAGAAGAACATTGGGAAAGACACATTTTCCTCGCAAAGACTGGAATGAAGAGAAAGCATAGGAGCTGATGTCAATAGGAATATAGAAGGAGCTACTGATTAGATGATAAACAAGCATAACTTGAAAAATACCTCTATTTACCATGCGATCTTGTACATGTCTACTCAAAACTGAGTCCCATTGAGTTCCATGGAAGTTACTCACATATATAGGACTGTGGTCTTATTTAGGATAGAAATTTTAATCCTGCCATTAAATCATGTCCCCAGGAGGGTTGACAAAAAAAGGAAAGTAAACAATTAAAATATAAATACAAACTGAATACCGTAATCGCCCAAAAAGATAGCAAGATCTCAAAATCAAAACAAGAGCAATCACTGAGATTAAAATCGTATCTAAAAAGATTAGGAATTTTTATTTTATGGGTTGTTTTTTTAAAAAAAGGATTTTGCTTGGCTCAATAAAGATCACAAGCCAAGATGTGACAAGCACTCTTTCAAATGATTAAAGGATCCATATATATATTTGCAAACATTTTAAACTGCCTTTCCACTAAGAGTGCCCTTCATTCAAGGCAGGGAATGAAGCTAACAGTGCACAAACAAAAACAATAAAAATAAATAGTTAACATCTGGGCTCTAAATTAGTAGTTGTTCCCTAGTTTCTCTAGTTTCTTTATTCATCCTTATGAAAAAATGTTCCCTAAAGATTTTTTTAAATTTGGAAAATTATTTATTAATGAGTTGCTATCTTGTTGTGTCCAGTGATACGCTCTAGTATATTTGTTTAGTTGCAGGCTCCAATCATATGTCCAGTTTGTTGAAATAAAGCCTTCTGAAATAAAACCTTTTTGAGGTTGGTGGAGTGCACTTTCAAGTAGATATGCCCAAGACTGTACTATAAAACTCTTAAAACAAAGGAAATTTTAGGAATTGAGACATAGATATGAGGCACATCTACCTGATACCTTCCTATGCTATTTTGGATTGCTTTTTAGGATAGAAGTGAAAATGCATGAAGCATCTATCTCAAGACAGGTATCATTTTGGATAAGAAATATGTTGAACAGGTGTATTAGAATATCATGGAGGGCCATTGTTATTTCAAGGAGTTTTCTTTAGGCAGCTGGTGAAAATGTTTCTCTTCATCCAGGCATTCAGCTGATTAACATTCTATGACTTTGAAAATGTGTTTGTGGGTTATTGGTTTGCTTTTGTTTTAATATATGTTTTGTATTCTCATTTTGCATTTTCCTGTGGTGAACCACTCTGGGATCTTCGGATGAAGAGCAAAACACAAATTTAATAAATAATGCCTAGATATCCTTTAGGGGCTGGGATCTTTAAGTGACTAATTCTGTTTCTCTTTTATTATTCCATAAAATAATATGCTCTCACAGCTAGTTATTTCCTGAGATGAGTACCATGTTGGAATATTAATCTTCAAGATAAGCTTCTGCTGGGTCTCAGGATGGCACCTGGGGTAGGGAGTATTGGCTAGCCTCAGAAGTTATCTACACTGGCTCCCTGCCAAATAGTAAGTAGTCCTTCACCTTGCAATGATGTACAAACATTGTCAAAATCACTGATGTATAACCTAAATACCAGGTGTGATTTATGTGACTCCAATAGGGTATAAGTCCCCCAAACACCCCTGCTAGTCAGAACCTTAGCTGGAAAGTGCTGCATACTGGGTATAGCTCCAGTTTCAGGAATAAAATCCATTGCTTGACAGCCATCAAAGGAAGGGACATAATATAATTGTAACACTGGTCTCAAAATCAATCCTATCAGCTCTGTGGATGAGTGAGGGGAAACCGGCATAGGATGGTATACTCAGAGTGACTGTGAGTGCTGGCAATTGGAAAGAACAGGTTTGAACACTAGCATGCAGTAAACAGGCATCCTGGAGAGTAAAATAAAAGAAGTGCTGTACAATTAGGTGATCTTCCCAAGCATAACTGATATCCCTCAATTATTGTAGCTGTGAAAGCTGTAACGAATGTGAACTGGAACCCATGAAAAATTCTAGTGCATCTCTGGGAGACAGGAACAGAGACAGGTTTCCAACCAGTGGGTGGCTCCTAGGGATGAATGAATCTGTCCATTTTAATTCTCACAGTTTCTCAATTTTTCCAGTTCTCCACAATTCATCAGTGATCAGAGAATTTCTTTCTTTTTTAAATCCTCGTGAAAATTCACAGCTTTTCAGTGCAAGTGCCTAAAATACATATTTTTGTATGAGCTTTTGACTAATATGCATATTTTTGCAAGCAATTATTTCTAATATACTGTAATGCATTTCTGTTTAATTTATGCATTTGTATGCACACAGTCTCTTAATATATGCATTTTTGTATACATCATTTGACTGGGGAACAGCATCACCTGATGCACATATATCAGTGGCACCCAGACTTCCTTCACACACTGATTAAAGGTAGGAGGCATGGCTGTTGTGTGTGCCAGCAGTGCCCAGCGATCCCACTTCACACATTATTTTATCATCAGGATTAGTCATCTCACTGAGCCACCTCACTTACTGACTCAGTAAAATAATACTTGGTCTTCTTTTGCATTATACTGAGATGTAGCCTGGCATGATTGCCATTAAAATGAATATTTTGTGTGTACTTTTCTATCTCTGTGGTTCTGCATTTCACATCTAATGAAACATGCTCAGTATTGTTTTAGCACTACAAATGAAGGAATTCCATTATAATAAAATCTGGCTACTTTGCAAGACCTATTTTCATAACTGCATCCAAAGTACTTGTGACAACCAAAGACAATTCCTTTTACAACATATTGGCTCATCACAATGGCTACATTTTAACACTGAGAGACAGATAAAGCAAACAGAATCACCTTCAACCACACTGATGACATGCCTTTTCTGGGAAACCATTTAGTTCAGTAACTAGATATCCCACTGTTGGTCCCCTGTTTTCTACTCACAGTTTAGTTTCATCCTGTGAAATTAACTGCTGAAACATTTAGACAGTGAGTAACCAAGAACGTAGCTAGAAACTTTCCATTTATTTCTGACACATGAACTGCATTTTGAACACCAAACAGTATTAGAAACTGAAATGTTTGTCCTTAAAAAAAGAGAGAGAGAATTTGAAAGACCAGTGTCCCCAAGTACATTGACAGGGCTGGGCATACCATGAGTCTCAGTGAACCGCTGGGCTCAGGCAGCATATTGGGAAGGGCGACAGAACACCTGTCCACCCACCTGGCACACTGAGTTGGGCCCAACATTGGGGAGGCCCATCACTCGTGCATGACATCATACATGCAATGCCCTCTGCCCAGTCTGGCCAGGCCTGCTGGGATGCACAGGCATCCCTTTGAGGATTGCCAGAGCGCCTTCCCAGAAGGCACTCTGACAATCGCAGTCGGGAGCATAGAGGGTGAAAATCACCCACCATGCCTCCTGCCCCCACACGAGATCTCAATGTGGAGAACTAAACCTAAGAACAGGAAAATGAGAAATGGAGAGAAACCAACAATGACGGATTTGTCCATCTCCATAGGCTTGTTATGCGTAAACCCATGCAGGAACCCGGGCCAGGAACAGAGGGGTCCTCATAACAGGAAATGCATGACATTTTAGAAAGTACACTTCTGAGGAAAATGCTGTTTTCTTGCAATTCACCACAAGCAAATTAGAGGGACGGTGATCAGTGCGACAGCAAAGAAGTGATCATTATTTCAGCAAACATTCAGGTATACATCTGTGCAGTGTTATGGCAATACTTGGCTGCACTTTTGTTTATCTCAGCACTTTGGAACTTATATTTAACGGTAGTTCTGCAAGGCCTTCAAAACTGGAAGGAGCACAGTTCTGTCTGTGTAATTTAGATTGCAAACATACATTTGGTTATGTATAATTGCCTAAGGCTACAATCCTAGGGAGTCTTGGGTAGCATCATCAAAATGCCATTCTGTATTCTCCCACCCCAGTTTTTATACAGATTTACCCTTTTCATGGCAAAGACAGTAAGTTGTTTTTTGTTTTTTTTAAGTACATTGCAATGACTGATTTGCAATATTAAGTCCAAGTCTAGAAGCACTCTTATTTGGGTGAGAAGCACATCTCATTTTACCCACTAGATATGACTTATACCAGGGGTCAGCAACCTTTTTCAGCCATGGGCCGATCCACCATCCCTCAGACCATGTGGTGGGCCAGACTATATTTTTTTTTGGGGGGGGGAGGAATGAATTCCTATGCCCCACAAATAACCCAGAGATGCATTTTAAATAAAAGGACACATTCTACTCATGAAAAAACACGCTGATTCCCGGACTGTCCGCGGACTGGATTTAGAAGGCGATTGGGCAGCGTCCAGCCCCCGGGCCTTAGGTTGCCTACTCCTGACTTACACTAAGCATGCATAGAATTACACTGATTTTATATGTTAACTTTGTAACTAAATGCTATAGCATTTTAAGACGCTGCCAGAGGTTATAGCTACTTAAGGCACATGAGATACAGCAACTTGTGGAACGATAGTGTGTGGTTAGGGTTATTAAGAAAGACAGACCCTGTTAGCAGCTCTTCTTGTATTTCTTGGGTGGCTGTTCCTCATCACAGACACGTCTTAAATATCCAACTCCTGTTGATACACTATTCTTTTCCTTCAGATTTAAATATTCCCTGGCAAAGTTAAGCATAGCATAAATTGAATAATCTGATGTTCAGCAGACCAATATTTATTTACACACCAGCGGATCACAATGAAACGTGATGTTGTGATAGGGAAGACAGATTTATACAGTTTCACACCAAGCAGTATCAAACTAGAATGGGAAGAAAGTCTCTGTGTTTAAATCCTCAAAGGAAATTAGGCAGCTTGGAATAGGAAGTGTGGTGTATAATCACTGTCAGCTATGGCTGGAGAATGGATCCACAATAAGGAGGTGGAAAATATTAGCATGTAATGTACAATTATTCAAAGTCTATGAGCTGGGAATGGAATATGGTGTTATCTTACAATGGCTTTCTTTGGACAAGAAAGAACTAAGAAGTAGATGTAGTTGGTAGGTTTTATGGAAGTGTGTTAGAAAAAATAAAGACATAGTTCTACTAAACCGATTACACATACTATGAAATGGTTTCTAAACTACTAGATTGTCTTTAATTGAAAATTGTTGTTTCCTCTAGTGATGTTTCTTGAAATGATGCCCTCTTTGGCTTCAGGGGAGAAAGAGTCTTCTCATTCCTAGCCAGCACATTTATAAAAAGAGATGATGTTCTCAGAAGAGAGAAACATGACACAATTCACATCCAGCAAACCCCTGCTTCTCAATTTGCAAGTTTTTATCTGTGCCACCACATTTGCTCATTTTGTGTTCTGGCAGAAGAAGCAATTTGACTGTCTGCATGTGGTCCTGCAATGGAGTGATTTGATAGCATATCACTTCCTCTAACAGGCGCTGACTGCCGACAGAAACCGGGCCCAAACAGAGCCACTGAGAAAGAAGTGGAAGGCATCAGCATGCTGGTAGGGAATCTGAGATTTTCATAAGAATTATTTTTTAAAAAAACAACTTTTAAAAACCACTAAGGGGACAAAAAATTCCCCACACAGTCCAATGAACAGAGACCATCCACAGTGGTCACAGAATGCTGAGCCAATGCTCTGTTTGTAGAAAATAGCTAGTGGGAACCCTGAACAGGAGCACTCCTGCTCAGCGCTGTAGTGGAAACACAGGCAAGTGCAGCTTGTGAACATTTTTCAGGGCAGGAGCTATGCTTTCATTTGCTGAAACGCCAGGGTAATTGAGGGAAACACCTTGCTCTGGCAAGTGAATGGGGTGATAAGGAGGCTTACAGGGTTGTTTGTGACAAATTAGCACAGAAGACATCAACAAATAAGGAAAATAAAGAAGCAGCAGATTGAAAATTCTTTGCTGTCCTGAGTCCAGGCTCCTATTTCACAGTAGCAGTTTAAATGGTAACACTTTGCACTATCATTTGCACTTCTATTTAAAAACCATAAGATTAGCTGAAGTTTGTTTGTTAAAGTTCAAAGTGTTTTGCAAGTTGAACCTTTTTAGCCAGAAGTAAGCACCACTGATTCCATGGAGCTTTCTCCCAGGAAACGATGCACATGATTTCAATACATTTTGTTTCAGGTCCCACTTCTATGTTCCCACTCCCATTTCCCCCCCTTCACCTGAACGTGTGATGGACTCATGCCAGAAGATGCCAGCAATGTTGTCTAGAAAGTGTCTTGCAAGTAGGGCCCAGAATAGACCATGAAGGGCTTTGCTGTTTCTTTGCAGGATCCTGAAGAAGCAGCCCCACACTGTTTTGCACCATTATTTGCATTTCCAACTAAAATCCAATAAAGAAATAAATGGGCAATTCTCCCAACAAAGGGATAAAGAAAGTGGAATCACCCAAGGATCAGTATTGAGGCCTGTGTTTTCTAACTTGTTCATAAATTACTTAAAGTTAGGCGTGGGTAGTGAGGCAGCCAAGTTTGCTGCAAAAAAAATAGTTGAAGGTTAAAACAAAAGGGGATTGCAAAGAATTGTTGTTGTTGTTTAGTCGTTTAGTCGTGTCCGACTCTTCGTGACCCCATGGACCAGAGCACGCCAGGCACTTCTGTCTTCCATTGCCTCCCGCAGTTTGGTCAAACTCATGCTGGTAGCTTCGAGAACACTGTCCAACCATCTCGTCCTCTGTCGTCCCCTTCTTCTTGTGCCCTCCATCTTTCCCAACATCAGGGTCTTTTCCAGGGAGTCTTCTCTTCTCATAAGGTGGCCAAAGTATTCGAGCCTCAGCTTCACGATCTGTCCTTCCAGTGAGCACTCAGGGCAAAGAATTACAAAAAGATATTTCCAAACTGTGTGAATGGGCAGTAAAATGGCAATGGATGTATGTGTAAAGTGATGGTGAACACTGTTGGAGATGGTATTCCTCTGAATACCAGTTGTTGGGAATTAAAAGCATGTGCTGTTGGGCTCATGTCTTAGTTGTTCCCTGGTAAGTGGGTTTTTTATATGCCTGTTGTCTTTGTCCATAGAGTTTTCTTGGCAGGGATACTGGAGTGGCTTGCCGGTTCCTCCTCCAGGTGGATCACGTTTGGTCAAAACTCTCCACTATGACCTGTTCATCTTGGGTGCCCTGCTCGGCATAGTTCATAGCTTCTCTGAGTTATTCAAGCCCCTTCATCACGGAAAGGCAGTGATCCATGAAGGGGTATGAACTATGGTACTGGAGGAGACTCTTGAGAGTCTCATGGACTGCAAGAAGATCAAACCTCTCCATTCTGAAGGAAATCAGCCCTGAGTGCTCACTGGAAGGACAGATCATGAAGCTGAGGCTCTAATACTTTGGCCACCTCATGAGAAGAGAAGACTCCCTGGAAAAGACCCTGATGTTGGGAAAGATGGAGGGCACAAGAAGAAGGGGACGACAGAGGACGAGATGGTTGGATAGTGTTCTCGAACCTACCAGCATGAGTTTGACCAAATTGCGGGAGGCAGTGGAAGACAGGAGTGCCTGGCGTGCTCTGGTCCATGGGGTCACGAAGAGTCGGACACGACTAAACGACTAAACAACAACAACAAGTGGGCTTAGGATTGCTGCCTTTCAATCACATATCCACTAACTTGAAGTGCCATTGAACTCAATGGAACCTACTTCTGAATAGATGTGGATGGGATTGTGCTGCAAATTAGTTAACTTGTGTATTTGGAGTCATCAAAAGAAAGTCAACATAATTAGCTGCTATAGTTTTCAGGTGGTATTCAACTCAATTTCCATCAAAAGGCTTATTACCTTGATGCCTGAAACAAATACCCAATTCTAAGTGATTTACTTGTGAAGAAATGATGCATTGACTCCAGAAAGATTAATTATCACTGATTCCCAAGAACCAGTCTGAGCTGACATGGGATTGTTAGTGATAAAACTTTATTATTCGGAAGATGATCTCATTCCATGCACGGCCAATATTCATTTTTAAGAAAGCACATCTGATTGAGAATTGGGGATAGGCCAGAATATAATAATTCATATTTAGGACATTGAAGCTTTTGTGGTATCAATAAACTTGATTTGAGCTTTGAATGTTCCTGATATGGTGAGGTCATTTCCATTTTTAGAGGGTGTGAAAGACAGCAGACATTTACAATGTAAATTACAAATCTGCATAAAATGCTTATAAATCTTTAAAAAAATTAGTCCCAAGTCAAGCTACTCTTTGATTAACAGAATAAAACTAAAGTATGTTGTGACATTAAGCTGAAGTTTATCCAACGTGAGTGAGTGAGTAGGATGCAATAGTCACATGTAATAATCACTGTAGAGCTTTGTTTTGTTTTCAATTTATATCCAAACCTGTTTGGTGTATTTGGCTGCCCTGAGATTAACACTGTATTCACCATAAAAGGGACCATACAGGAGCAAAAATTTAACAATTTTTGTCTAGATAATTATTCACAAGAGAAACAGGATGTAGATATGCTGTGAATTAGGTCTTTATGTTGTGGTTTTAAGAACTTCAGATTAGGAGCAAGAAAATCCAGATTAAAATCACCAGTGAGTCACAAAACTCAAAGTCATTATCTCTCTGGCTAACCTAATGTTGTTTTAGGAATACAGAGGTGGAGACACATGGCTACCCTGAGCTCCTTGAAGGAAGAGCAGGATAGAAAAGTAACTAATAATAAGGATGTTGTGAATTAGGCCAAGTTATCACAGTAGTTGCTGCTGAAAAACCAGTCTCATAGCTGAAAGGACTTTCTCTGTGATGCTCACAAGCAAAGTAGCTACTAGGTAGCAGGCGTTCTCATTGTATTATTGGAGTCTATCATACTGCAGACTTTTCGCAGTGGAGACATGGAAAACTGTTAACACAGGGAACGGGTTCTCAAGAAACAAATTTCATAAGCTAACTTTGACATTGATGGTGAACATTGGTGCCAGGTGATGATACTGACCCTCCTAACAGCAGAAAGACAAAACTGTTTGCAGAAATCATGGCTTATCCAGTTGTGAGGCGATAAGAGAAGCACTACCAGCTCAACATTTCCTTTCTGTGCAGTGATTTAAGCCTCATGCACTCTTTGTGCCCAAAGTTAGAACTTCTTGTGATGGATTTAGATCTAGGTCCTATTATTCTACATGAATTTGGATCTGGATGGATTTACTACCATTATTTTATTTATTTGCAAAAATGTCTGTACCACTAACATTAACAAAAAAATATCACGGTGGTGAATAACAAAAATCAATAATATAACTGCATTCATAAGGCAAGAACATAATACATCATGTGTGTTTATGATGGATTTAGATCTAGCACCTCTGATTCTGGGAAAATGGCCAGCAAGTCAGTATATTCTGCCATATTCCTCTAAGCATCACTTGCAACAGTACCTGTGGTCTTTCTAAGAGGCCTCTGGTTAGCCACTGCCAGACCTAGGATGCTGGACTAGATAGGCTGGATGAGAATCTTTTGCTTCTATGTTCTTAGTAAAGGTAAAGGGACCCCTGACCATTAGGTCCAGTCATGACCGACTCTGGGGTTGCGGCGCTCATATCGCTTTATTGGCCGAGGGAGCCGGTGTACAGCTTCCGGGTCATGTGGCCAGCATGACTAAGCCGCTTCTGGTGAACCAGAGCAGCGCATGAAAACACTGTTTACCTTCCTGCTGGAGCAGTACCTATTTATCTACTTGCACTTTGACGTGCTTTTGAACTGCTAGGTTGGCAGGAGCAGGGACCAAGCAATGGGAGCTCACCCTATCGCAGGGATTTGAACCACCAGCCTTCTGATCAGCAAGTCCTAGGCTCTGTGGTTTAACCCACAGCGCCACCCGCGTCTATGTTTTTATTGATAAATATTACCAACTACCCTAGATTGGTTAGAGACTTTTTTTGTATCAAAATGGCACGGCAAATTATTTTTATCTATGCTATTTACATATAACCACTACTACCTCTTGTAAACAGGTTTTTCAGGCTTTTTGCATTTTGAAAACCTGCAAGACCTGCTTGGTTAAAGATGACAGAGGGACAAAACAAATATGAGTGTACAGTGGTGGGGGGGTATTGTTTTGTTTATTACTATGTTTGTTTTGTGTGTTTTGTGTGTACATGGTAAACAGCTCTGTGATGCTCGGATGGTGGGCAGTATAGAAAATAAATGCATAAATAAATAAATAATAAAAAACAATTAATATTGCCACATTTCTTCAACCCCCTTTAAAACACCTCTGTTCTTCCTTGCGCAGAGCTTCTGTTACTGCCCAAAAATAAGTAGGAACAATAACAATGGCTTCTCTTTTCCAGCTCCCGCTTTTCAGAAAGTTAAGCTAAGACAAATGTGACTATCAAGTTAGATAGCAAATCAAATCAAATATCACCCCAGGTCTCAAGTGGTACAAAATCTGATTTTCATACTCTTGCAGCAATCTTGAAATGGAATATCTGATTAAGAATAATAATATATGGAAAACAGCAACAGCAGCTATGTGACATCCTGACTCTCATAAAGCTGACAATTTATCTTGATGTTATTTCAAATTATTCCTGTGAATTAGGGCTGCAATGAATATTCACTCATGTTGATTTTAAGGCCAAAAATAACAACAGGAGGATAGAAATGTTTTTCCCCAAATGCTTTACTAGAATCTCATCTTTCATTCTTGTGCACCCTTTACACTGCTGCATGCCATTCCCCCCCTTGAAGTATTGCTTTGTTTTTCTTCTGAATTACTCACACAGGCCAGTAAGGGAATACAAAGCAAATGGAATCACGGCCCTCTTCAGTGGCTTATTAGAATAAGGATATGTACACATCAGTGGCTTAAAATGCAACAAAGTATTTTACCTTGGCTTTGTTTTGAGTCCCATTATTAGAATAAAGTTCAGAGCTCCCTCCAGAGTTACCACAAACTTTTCAAGAGTGATGTTTGGCTGTCTTTTTTAACTTTATGCATTAATAGCAGCCTTATACCTGGAGTTGCCTGGGTATTCTAGAAACCAAAATAAATCATGCAGTTTTAAAAGGTCCAGTCCACCATTTGAATTCGAAATGTTTTCTTGTATTTTGTTAAAAATGAAGACCTTCAGAGGCAAAATAACCCCCCAGAGAAGTTACTATATATTGCCTGGTTATCAGTGGGGTGGTCGGTGCCGCAAAACTTAAAGCAGAATGCAAAGGATTTTGCAGCAAAAGTGAAATTGCTTATATTAGGCATAGGGGAACTTTTTTTATCCTGAAGGCCACATTCCCTCATCAGGAACATTTTCAAAGTGGATGGGGCCCGAGGCAAACATGGGTAACACAATGGATATGCCTCTTAGCTCTGCCTTACACAAAGTAGTGGTTGGCAGGGTGGCCCTGCTTAAATGAACTCCCATCATCAACACAGGAAAGTGTGGTGGAGGAGAAAGGCAGGGGCAAGTTTGGCACAATGCAATGCACTAACAAAACCAATTCAGTGGTCCTGCCAGTGTGTTTGCACTGCACCGACTTTACTGCCACACAACACCCCTCCTGGTACACCCCAGCAATATTGTGGCAGGAGGTCAGGGAAGCAGGCCCACTTTGCTTCACTAACTGCTATTGTTCCCACAAACATTTCTTTGGTAGGTTTTTGACCAATCTACAGTCATATCTCATGTTGCGTCCGCTTCAGGTTACGTGTTTTCGTGTTGCATCCCGTGGCAACCAGTTACTTCCAAGTTTCACCGCTCGCACATGCGCATAAGTGCTAAATCGCACCGCTCGCATGTGCAGACATGGCACTTCAGCTTGCATCAGTTCCGTCTTACTGACGGGCCTCCGGAACGGATCCTGTCTGTAACATGAGGTTACACTGTATTGTACTATTGTTTACCTGCTCATTTTCTGAGCTCTTATCCTGCTTATTTCATTAGCCACTGCCAGTGGTGGAGCTTCATGCTCCAGCACCGGGGGGGGGGGGGGTGGAGAGCAGGCAGGGCGGGGCTGGTGTGTGTCCCGGGGGCATGGCGCGCCGCCCGTAGGGGTGCCGTGCACATCCTGGGGCGTGGCACCCAGTGCAGGCAGGGGGCAGCCACAATGACACCCCACCGGGAGTGGGACGGTGCACTCCCCCCCACTCCTCTTCCTCTGCCAGTGGCCACCACCACCAAATGCAACAAAAGTACATGTGTTCAATGTACAGAATGACTTCTCCCTCCAAACTTTTCTTACAAATTTCTCTGATTAGCTGAGGGGATTAGCTGAAGAGTAATCAAAGACTCAGCAGGCCTGATGATATAAACCGGTGAGAAGAGTTGCTACTCCATTGATTTTGCCAGAATGATGCCAAATTGTAACATCTGAAGAGCTAGTTGATGCTTATGATTCAGTAAAACCTACAAAGAAATTGTTTTAGAATGATGAATGTGTTAGATTTCTCCCTGATGAATGGATAGCAATGAGTAGCCACACCTCAGTTTCATTTAAAACATAATTTTGTTAAACAAATAATAAGTTTATATGATTTCTGTGGGTTTTTTTCTTGAGGGGGGTTGCTGCTGCTCTTAGTTTGATAATTTGTGTTTTGATGAATGAACCATTGTAGCTTTTATGTTTGCTTTTAAATTCTAAGTGGATGAAACAAGTGGAATACACATACACACATACAGTACAATCCAAGAGAAAACATATATTTCCCTCCAAGATTGTTATGAAATCACTCTGACTGTCAATGCACTGGACCTAGTATAATATCTTAGTATTGATCTATCCCCAACAACTAGAGACCCAAGTAGATGGGCCATGGCCATACCACATATGTCACTGTGGTAATCAGGGGAGATACTGCTTGTACTATTGTTTATCCCTGAAGTGTGATCCATGGCGCAACAGTCTGAGTATTATAGAACTCCCTTCCAGTGGAAATCAGACAGACACTGACCCTTTTGGAGAATTCGGTGCCTATCAAAGACAATGATAGTCCATCGTTACTTTGTAGAATAATAATCCTAGCCTGGCAATTGCTATATTTTGGAACAGTATAACATAATTTTAATATGTTTTTACCTGGTTTTCATAGGTGTTTAATATTGTTGCATTTATTTCCGCTTCACACGTTGCTTTGAACTTCTTTCTTATTATCAAGCAGCTAAGAAATTGTCAAAAATTACGAAATTCATAAATGAATGATAACACAGATATCCGGTTTTGATTCCCTTCTAGGATCATCTCTGGGTTTGAGGAGGCCCTTGGCAGCTTTTCCTTTGGGGAGCTGCCAAATTTTGTGGGGAGGCAGTGCAGATGTCAGTGGGATGGAGGCTCTGGCACGGCACTAGGGGCCTGGCTTGGTCCCATCCTAAACATTCCTGGATGATCTTTTAAGGATAACCATATCATTTCTGAAACACTTCATTTTCCTGTATGATGAGACACATTTTCCAAGGAGATACAAGTGCATTGCTGTTGAATTCCTGATACATCTCTCAAGACAAA
Organism: Podarcis cretensis; assembly: GCF_951804945.1. Lineage (NCBI taxonomy): Eukaryota > Metazoa > Chordata > Lepidosauria > Squamata > Lacertidae > Podarcis > Podarcis cretensis. The sequence continues at coordinate 31,288,157 of NC_137178.1, forward strand.
TCATAGCCATTTTAAAAATCACATTCCCCTGAGCTTTTAAAGGAGAAAAAATGTTTATGAACTGAATTATAGCATGGCTCCTGAAAGTGCTGTACTTCACAGACTCAGATAGAACTGTGGCCTCATGCCAGTGGCTCTCTAGAGAGAAATTTGAACAACTATTCTCATTAACAGGGTAAACACTCTTGGGGAAACTGAGCACATGAATATTGCAATCCTTCATTGGTGGTATTTACCATGGATATTTAGGTGTTTGGTAAACCAGATGAACAGTACTGGGCTGAAGAAAGTATGTTCTGGCCTGGAGTGGGGAGAACTTTTGTAAGATTAAACCCTTGAAAAGATCTAAGGTAATCTCAAAGCTTCAAAGCCAGACTGCTCAGTTCCAGTGGGATCAGGATTTACTGCTTGTTCTCAAGAAGTGTTGCTGTCTTAGATTTAAGACAGCTCCTTATTTTGTTGTTGTTTTCCAAAGTAGATGCTTGCTTTTGTATGTTTTAGACAATGTGAGGAGGTCCCTGTACCATAAGAAGTCTTATACAGCTAGATCCTTTGGAGTTTATGTGCTAGGAAAGAAGTGGTCAGGATAAGTATCACTGATGTGCCAGAGTAATTTTAGTAAGGCTCACAAGTACTAATTCCAGATATCTGTTGCATGAGCAAAGCACACTTTTGATGATTACAAGGAGATGAGCAGACCCATTTGTAACATTTAGTTCAGGATTCCTATACCCCTTTGGTTCTGCTCCAGCTGAACTCTGACTTTTGGAATGTCAGAATGGATTTTGTATATGTGCCCTAAAATAACAAGAACGGTTGTTGTTGTTAGTAGCAGCAGCAGTAGTAGTGCATTGGTATCATTACAAAATGTTACTATGTGAAATTGTGCTGTTGCGTAAAAATGAGCTTGTTTTAATTTATTTTTGGTTTTGGCTTTGTCATTCCTAACTACAAACAAACAAACAGAGAAGGGAATCCTCTCTCACCCAGGTTGCAAAATTCCATAAATGTTTTGTTTGGAAAAATAATGGAATCTGACATTATGAATTATTCCAGAACTTTAAAAACCCAATAAGGCGGAACTTCAAAAACCCAGTTGGAATCCAGCTGAGGTAGATTCCATAAATATATTTAGTAATTACAAATAACCGGTTACCAAATGCTGACTTGATCCTAATTTAGGTCCTTTTGTGCTTTCAAATGCCCAAACATTTCATGCATATTATCTTATTGTAATCCTTACAACAACCATGTAAGGTAGGGTAGGTCAGAATTATATCCAGATGTTAGATCGGGGTGATGAAGCATTTCCAGGTCAAGGGCTGTATTAACTTCTAGTCAACCTTCTGAAAGCCACATGCCAGTGATGGGTAGGACCTGAGGCAAAAGTCAGTGGAGCAACAGATGTAAATTTTACTTCTGTACATTAGGCTTCTTTCTACACACATGCCTCTCTATAAACCATCCAAACAAGTAAAAAGCATTATCAGAGTACAGGGATACATTCCAGCCAGGCAAAAGTACTCAAGCAGGGTGCATGACAGGACTCAGCCTGCTAATCTTGCCATTCACATGCTCAGCATGTGGGCCTTTTGCTATATGTACATAAAGTCATGAAGTTCCCCACCTTTGCTATAGATGGATGGACTGTGATTGAGGCTGAGTTGCTTCCCTAGTGAGTTTATGTCAGGGCTGGAATTCAAACCCAGGACTTCTTGAACAAGAGCTTAGTCTCTTAGCCATACCTGCTCTTACCACAGTATCTTTCTCACCCTGTGCTAAGCTTGTACTGTAGACTGCAACATTGTGCTCAGCAATGAGGAGGATTTTAATCCTCCCTTGCTTTTGAACAGCTACAGTTACATGGTGAAGCTCCTCACAACTTGCTTTGATAATTACGCATGGCTCCTTCATACATTGATGAAACAACATGGCTACTGCTTCTCATGCTTCTTTGTGCACATACTTTGATAACAGGGCTGTCCCAATACATTTTGGCACTTGAGGCAAGCCACAAAATGGTTCCTCTGTGTCCGCCAGAGAAGAAGGGGAGAGTGAAGATCTACATCAGGAACAATGGGGAAATAAAGATCTAGACTGGGATCTGCTGCTCCATGGAATTGGCTACCTGAGGCGATCACCTCATCTTGCCTCATGTGTGGGCCGGTCCTGTCTGATAGCATTTGAATGAATTATTATGTAGCATAGTGGCCTAGTCCAGTGGCTCACCCAGGCAGAATAATCTGATTTTCCAAAACAACAGATGTTTTATTTGTCTATTACTAATCCAACAATGCTGGGCCTCTTTCTTTATGAGTCTTCTCACAGGCATCCTCCTCAGGAAAAACTATACACATGCATGGAAACAAACACATGCCTTCAGGCTTCCAGAACTCTCTTTGGCTTTCAGGGCCTGTCTCAGCACACATAGGCACACACACTCCCTCCCACTAGGGGATGCATTAACATTTTTGTTTTTCAATCCCTTACTTCCTCTCACAGGAGGCAAGACCAGCAACCAGCAAAACAGAACAAATAAATATTTTTTAAAAAATAAGAGAGTCATTACAGAAATAATTATTTCAACTGCTCATGAGGGTTGGCATAATGGATTTCAGAAAAAATGATGTCATTGTCTTAGATCCTCATGGAACCCCATGGCTGCTATGTAGTAATAACTTGCTATTTTAACAGGTGCTGTGGGTTAAACCACAGAGCCTAGGACTTGCCAGTCAGAAGGTTGGCAGTTCGAATCCCCATGACGGGGTGAGCTCCCGTTGCTTGGTCTCTGCTCCTGCCAACCTAGCAGTTCGAAAGCACATCAAAATGCAAGTAGATAAATAGGTACCACTCCGGCGGGAAGGTAAACGGCATTTCCGTGCACTGCTCTGGTTCGCTAGAAGCGGCTTAGCCATGCTGGCCACATGACCCAGAAGCTGTATGCCAGCTCCCTTGGCCAATAAAGTGAGATGAGTCGGTCACGACTGGACCTAATGGTCAGGGGTCCCTTTACCTTTACCTATACCATACAGATACCACATTTTATGTGGAGCCAATGACTGTGTACATAGCATACATTTAAAGCACATGTCTTCTCCCAAAGAATCCCGGGAACTGTAGTTTACCCTCACAGAACTACAATCCCCAACACCCTTGACAAATTATATTTTCCAAGATCCTTTGGAGAAAACCATATGCTTTAAATGTATGGTGTGTATGAGGCCCAATAAGAAAAATGCATAGTGCTCAAATTGTTCTGGGTAGAGCAATCCAGTGAAGAAAGAGGAAAGGAAACCCATTAACAGAAAAATCATAAAAACTGTGTGTCAGAGCTGCCTCCAGGTCCCAGCTCACAGAGGACCAACGCTAGGCTCTTTGGTATCTTATGACGCAGCTTAATATATCAAACAACTGCAAACTTTAAAAAAAGGAAAGAAAACCACAAGATAGCTAAATGAAGCGAATATCTAATGAAGCGAATGAATAATTTATTAACAAGGAAATGAATGACTAATCACCTATCAGACTTAAGAACACCAAGATAACAAGCACCAAATGACTGTTTCTGAAAAGCTCAACAGATAAATGTTCAACTTTTTAAATTCAGGAAGCAAAACTGGTAAATTTTAAATGTATAAGAAAGAACAAAGAATTCAGTACCGTACTCATTACCATATACTATCCTGTAAGGCAAATAATTACCTGTCAACACTCTTATTTCTCTTTTCTATCCACAGACAAAAAGCTTCCAGGGACAGCAAAAGTCATACATTCATGTACATACATGTAAAAACACCAATAAGAAAAGCACAAGCTTATGGATTTTTAATGGGTGCCGCAAGTGATCTTTTTAAAAAGGTTGTGAGCTGTAGTCAGCACCATGAGTATCTCTTCTTTGATTCCCTCCCCTACAAAAAACACCTCCACTTTAACCATGGGTGCAGTTACCAACAGAGTATAATTGCATGGGGAGTTGTTTTTGAAACACCTTTACTAATGGAAAAGTAGTCAGCATGTCTCTGGACCTGGAATAAAGAAGGACCCAAATGTATTTCAGGCAAATGCGGTTCTGTTTGGGGTGTATGTGCTGCATAATGACCAACAATGGGCAGAGGAGAATGTGCTTATGACCTGTGTTAAATAAACTGAATATTCATACTGTGATGAGATTCCCCCCGTGAGGTCTAGTGGTATGACTCAACAAATACCTTTGGAAATACTCACTGCAAAACTGACATGGCCTTGCAGCCCAGATAGCGCATTTGGTCATCTGTATATATTTGTTGTTACACAACATCACACTCCCCAAACACTAAGAGCAGAATCCCTCCTGACATGCATACAGTTGAGTAATATGGAACGATGGTAACAAAGCCAAGTGGAGGCCTCTTCTCACCCTTCCCCTCCCTGTGCAAGGATCATAGTATGCTTGCCATTAACTTAAGATGATTAGCTTTTCTCCATCCAGTCTTTCTTCTTCAAACCAGGATTCAAAGTAAATTCTAATGCCTCAATAGGTCTGGGTAGGAAACTGGCAGTAAGCTGGCATCTCTTTCTGGGTATTGGCTGGCATACTGTGATATCCATTCACAGTGGACGGGAAGAGATTAGGGCTTCTGGGGTGTTGTGGTGACTTATCTGTGCATGCACAGCTGGATGTGTATTGCAAACAACTGTGCCATAATGTTTTGAGAATTTCATAAATCGGTAGACACTAGAAAAGGAATTGAAATCAGTTAAAACTGTGTGGTGTGAAATTTAGGGTCAATTAAGCCTTTAGACTAAGGGCAGCTAATATGATGCTTTAGAGAAGTTGTGGACCACAACTCTCATTTTTCCTTACCATTGACCATGCTGGTTGGGTCTGATGGAAGATGTGGCTCGCAACATGCAGAGTGTACTCCAACTTTTAGACAGTTGCATTTTCTATCCATGCTAAATCTCAGCTTTTGAGCCAAGAGAAATGAGGAAAAAGAAGATTACAGAAATGGACAGATAATTTTGTAGAGTGTGGCAAGCTGAAATGATAAAGTGTAATCCTCTCTTATGTGGTAAACATTCTATATATTTTGCAACCATACTACATTTGATCAGGTCCATATACTACACTGCTAATTCCCAAACCAATAACTTCAAATAATTAGGGTTACCGAGCCACTTCCTTTCTGCATGAAATAGGTTGCTTCAAACGTGCCTTCATTCAATGAGTAAACATCCAGTTCTAAACATGCAGAAATGCAGTGGGGACTGGGGGACTTCTCTGAGAACAGTTAATTTTTACACTTGGACACGCACTAAGTAAACCTTACTGAATGTAAGACTGTAGTGTTCAGTTTTGATTCAGAAAACTAATTTATTTCTGGTATTAGACTTTTGAGGGGGGGTGGAATTAACCCATGTCAGTGCTAAGTTAGATATGGGGAAACATTCTTCTCTGAAACTGAGAGTGTGCAGCCTGCAGGTAAGTTCATGCTTTCCACTGAGATTTGCTGTCATATGAAAAACAGGAACCATATTCCGGTCCTGAATTAATTCATCTTGCCCTGAGGTGTCATATACTATGTGTGTTCAGAGAAGAGACAGCACTGTCATGATGACTCCCTCCTAGGCAGGAGAGCTGGAGGACAACAGGCTTTGCATGTTTTTCCTCTCCAATAAGCTTGGTGGGAAGAAGCTGTAATGCACCCCTAAAGGCATAAGTCACCCTGGACTTATTTATTGCACTGAGCAGTTTACAGAAGCACTTTTAACTTCCAGTTGTTAAAGTAAAATACAAACCCTTTAGCTATATGGTTGCAAGAACAAGTCATTCGTAAATTTAAAGCTCATGCTAATTTTGCTCTTTGATCTGCAAGGGGGAAACAAAACACAACAAAAGTAATATAGAAGTCAAAAACAGGGGCCACTGGGGGTGCATCGGAAGATGGCTGACAATAACATCTCTCCGACCCACACGAGGTAATTTGGAGGCTATGATGGGAGTAATTAGCCTCCCTACCCCCCCCCAGGATGGTGGGGGAACTGCCCTTGCCTGCTGTGCCCTATACCACCCCCGAATTTGTGGGGATGGGAGCACTAGGCACAAAGCCCTCCTGTGGGATTCCGGCGCTCCTGGACGCCGTCCCTGATCCGCGCCACTAGCTGCAAGAACTTCAAAAGAAACAATTTGGATGAAGGAATGCACATATTTCAAGGAAGGAGGGGGAGTAAAGACTGCTAACAGAAGAGATCTCTGATAAAACAAGACAAGAATAAAACATGAGAAGATACGCCAAGATATAGTATGGCAAATGACTGATGGGGGAGGGGGAAAAACTTTCCTTTCTTTTCTTATGTGATTAAACAAGAATCCCCTCCCCTCACGAGTCAGAAATGTCGTTTTAAGGACTTAAGCTGTGGATTTAAGGCTGTGTGGAGATAAACTTTCGAACCAAAGCATGTTTTAAGAAGAGCGTGGAATGTATAAGAGCTTTGGAATGACGCAGTTTAAAATGCCGTCGCCATATTGGGAAGTTCTGTCGGAGGTCTTGAGTCTGGGAGGAGAAAGAGAGAAATAGAGCTGTTTATACATTGTGGGTGAAACTCCTCAGAGGGACTTAAGAGCGACAGTTTTGCATGATGGAAAGAGCGATGTTATCTATGAAGGTGATGATATATGGAAACCATCCCGATTTTAGGATTGGAAGAACAGAAAAATTCACAAAGGATTATTATTGGTGTTTATCGTCTTAAGGAGACTATCAGAAGAGATCATAAAGAAAAAAGAGAAAATATATGAACAAGATGTGATGTGGAAACAGCAAGACAAGACTGGATAGAATTATGAACTCTGTTTGGACTGATTTGGATTGATTTGGACATTAACGCAGTAGCAAGAAAATGATCAGAATCCCCCTTCGGATCTTGAAATATGGGTCCCCCCCAACAAAATTTAAAATTCGGCTTTGTAATTCGGAATTTATGTGATGTGATTTAATTTGATTTGATTGGCCGGTTAATAAAAATTATTTTAAAAAGAAGAAGTCAAAAACAAGTTTCTTTCTCCAGTTCCAAAGTGAGACAAGAACAAGTTAATTTTTAAGATGTATGCCAAAGAAAGATGGAGAAAGTCAAATGAATTTTTGATATCATCTACTTCTTTTCAGCTTTGCAATATTTGTGAAGTATGATGGCATAAAGCTTTTTAAAAAAAATAAAATAAAGCAATCATTACATGACAGCCTACTTGGACCAGTGTTAATTTATTATATGTATCAGCTATAAGTTCCACAGCACTCAAGTGTTTTCCTATATGAGATAATGGCAACATTCCCGTTATCCTAATTAAAAATAACTATATTTGGCTACATTTGCTGGTGACTACTACTCTAGGAGCTTACTATATTGCCCAAAGTAGGTCATATCCAAATGTAGACGAGTGTGAGTATTTTATTTCAAATTCCACTCTAGGTAGATGGAATTTCCTATACATTGAAGTATGTAGGAGGTTTCCTCCCTAAGGACAGGAACCTAGAAACTTTAGACCAATGGCTTTCAGTTATTTACCCCCAAGGGCAACCCTTTTCACATCAACCCGTCTGCTAAGAAACTTCTTTGCTACACAACATTGTGCATTGTAGAGGATTATTGGAAGTATTTCAGGGTACACATAGAGGTCCAATGCTGTATTTGTGAGGCATCTTTAGCTTCACTGTTCATGGTCTACCCTGCATGTACTGAGAGAGAGTTGCTCAAAAAAACACTCAACTAGTCACTTCCAGTGGCTGTACTTGGCAGTGGAAGACTGGTAATGATGGACTCTGATCATCTCACTGATGAACATCTGAGGAACCCCAACATATTTTCTAACACAGTTTGAAAAATAGTAACTATGTCTGCACATTATTCTCTGCTGCATGTTTGCCTCTAGGTAGCTATATTTTCTAAACCATGTCCAGAAGGGAACAAGTATGTATCAAAAGTAACTATAGGCAACATCTTACTTAACATGTTGAAGTGTTTGCAATTTTTTCGTGGTGGGTGAACTCCACTCACTTTGGAATGGGCTTGGTTAAAACAAGTTCTTTCCCAAGAAACGAATAACAGCAACAAACAACACATATCTCCATGGACACTGTTCTAAAATGTGCAGCCTTCCCCCCTCAAATTGCTTATTATATTGTCAAAGTTTCTTGGTGTTCATACCTGCAATTCCCCTATGAGCTGTGGGATCTGAGTAGGTATTTTTGAGTGGTTTTTGCAATCTGAGGTGGTAGAATCTATTCAGTAGCTGAGAGGGGCTAAATCTCTTCAGTCTAGTCCCTGTACTACTTTATGGCCTATTTATATAGATGCCAACCTTTTACATTAAATATAGATAGAAGTGCTTCATTTAATAATTCAAAACTATAGGAGGGAAAACAATGACAGTGCAAAATAAGGTACTGAATATGGTTTTGTAAGGAGTCTTATTTTGCACATTCTTTTCTTATCCCTGGTTTTTTGTTGTTTTCTCATGTGTTTTCTGTTGTTTTAGGTAAGATGGAATTGGTTCAGGCATTTATTCTGAGACCATAATATTATCAATAATATTATCAATATGACTTCCCACAGCAGTTTTATGTCAGGAAATATTTGTGGGAAATTGTCCCATAATAAAAAGTTGTCTTGTCAATAGCAGGGTCTGAAAAGCAGTCTCTGATATGGTAACTTTCTTTTATTTTCTGGTGGTAACTATTTCATATTTATGGCTCATCCATGATATACAAAATGGAAGTGGTAAAAACAGGCCTTATGGTGATTTATCACCTCAGAATAAATATCTCAGGACCACTTCTATTGCAAGATGGCATTTCACACCTCTTCAGTCCTGTTTAACCTGGCGAGATAACATGAGAGGGGCTAATAATATAGATGCAGTATCGAACCCTTCCACAAGATCATCTCTCAAGTGTAAATGCTACTGGGAAATTATTCATTGGGAACCTATGCACTACAGATAATGGGAAATGGCCGCACAGGAGTGCAAACAACTGTCACAAGGGAGGTGGTTCTGAAATGACTCCAAAGTTACCTCAGAAACTATTGCTAAAAGCCTCCATTTTACCACCTCATTGAAAATAACTGTGTGTGAATGCCTGAGTAGTGAGTAGCTAAGGAATTTGACCGATTAAGATTTGATATATTATTGCTTTGATTGATTAGCATCACACAGGACTATTGTTGTAACACTGCTACCAAAACCTCATCTTTCAAAATAATGGATGAATAGTCACATCTGGAAATGGACCTAGATTAGCCTTCCAAGCCATCCTTCTGAGCAGAGCAACTGTGTACCAATGTAATGGCAAAGAAAAGAAGAAGAAGAAAACCACTTTGCAAAAGCCAATTACGCTAATAGCAGCCAGAAGTGTGGGCCAACATAATGGGGCATAGATTTTCCATATTATAATGAGAATCCATTGTCACATTAGCTATGTGGAATTGATGTTAAGGCAACAAGGATGGAAGAGAATGGAATATAGAGAGGCATCACCATTGCTGAAATAGCATGGGGTGCACATCAAATCTTGATTAGTGGGTGAACAGATGTGACTAGCTTACGATTGGTTTTCGCCATTCCTTCTTTATCTCAGCATGCTTCTCTGTAATGGGAAATTTTAACACATGGCAAAGTTTTAACCTAATTAAGAACTTCCGCCATTACCATGTTAAAATGGAAACAATCTCTAGACAAGGGCCTAACATCATGGCCTCAGTCTGAAAAATCTATTTTCCCTTAATGCTTTTTGAACATCCACCCCAAGGAAGGGTTTTGTATAAATCAGAAGCTTGGTTGCTCATGGTGAACATTGACTGCTCCTAACACACACACACACACACACACACACACACACAGTTGCCCAGACCCTGTGAATTTTGGTTCAGCATGGCCCTCCAATTCTGATCACCATTTCTGGGTGTATTTGTGTGATGAATTGTATTTGCCATGGCCTTTGAGGGTGTTAGTAAGATCACATTTCTGTGACTAGGGTTATCAGTGTAGGTTGCCTAAGGCATATCTCACGAGAACTTGAACTTGTTAACAGCCTGACGACATATTGCCATGGGAAATACATAGGGAGCCAATTACTTCTTGATACAGGCACTTAGGGGGAATGTTCTGAATCAGAGTGAGAGCCTATTTCATACCCATGGCTCACCACACATGAAATGGGGGTGATAAAAATCAGCCTTATGAGGATTTATAGCCTCCACCCCTTAGCCAGGGGGAGAGGACCAGGTGTATGTGTAAAGGAGAATAAAAAGGAGACATCTGCAGGTTTTAGAGAAAGACACCGCACAGAGATCTGAGTTTTTGAACTATGTGAGCTGTATACTGTATCCCAAAATCTGACGTGGGAGCAACGAACTTTGCCATTCTGTTGGAGTGTTTCCATTCTGTTGGAGTGTCAAATACTAATAAGCCTCTGGTGACCTGCTTCAAAAGGAAACTGAAACTGACTAAGCCATTTGCCCCTGGAACTTGTGTTCCTTTGGATGGGAGGGATATGCATTTAATAAATATGCAAAATAAATAAATTTCTCACCACTTGGAGAAGTGGCAAGGTCATAACAATGCTAATTTTGCTTAATAATAATAATAATAATAATAATAATTTATTATTTATACCCCGCCCATCTGTCTGGGTTTCCCCAGCCACTCTGGGCAGCTTCCAACAGAATATTAAAATACAATAGTCTATTAAACATTAAAAGCTTCCCTTTACTCTATATAATGTTCTATGGGTCTTCCAGACACACCATTTATAATGCTGTAGCTGCTGTTCAATTTCTTTCTTTTTTGTAGTAGACAGTTCACATCATTGGCCACATGTCACTGTTTTTGGATGGTTATAGTGCTTTTGGACTGAGAAAAGTTCTGTCGCTGTAATAGTCACACCCCTTTTTATTCCCTTATTCCTCCAACCTGTAAATATCAGGGATATGAGCATACAGAAAGGGTACTAACAGCCCTTTCAATTTTTTTTAAAGTGCACCCTTCCCCAGTCAAGTTGCACAGAATTGCTTTTAAATGAATATTTTATTTGAGATCAGTAGGTAGAGCAATCTTAATCCTGCCTCGTTCTCACATACGGCCAAAGCTATGACTTTCCCAAACCCAATGAGCTGAGGTGGGGGCAAAGATAAATGCTACTTTAAAAAGGTAAAGGTAAAGGGACCTCTGACCATTAGGTCCAGTCGTGACCGACTCTGGGGTTGCGGTGCTCATCTTGCTTTATTGGCCAAAGGAGCCGGCGTACAGCTTCTGGGTCATGTGGCCAGCATGACTGAGCCGCTTCTGGCGAACCACAGCAGCACATGGAAACGCCATTTACCTTCCCACCGGAGCGGTACCTATTTATCTACTTGCATTTTGACATGCTTTTGAACTGCTAGGTTGGCAGGAGCAGGGACTGAGCAACAGGAGCTCACCCTGTTGCGGGGATTCAAACCGCCGACCTTCTGATCGGCAAGTCCTAGGCTCTGTGGTTTAACCCACAGCGCCATCCGCGTCCCTTAAATGCTACTTTAGGACATTGTAAATCGATTTATGCATAGTCTGCCTTCCCTTGTTTTGAAGGTATTTACAATGAATAAATATTTGTGTAGCTTATCTCATCCAAACCATCACCGGAGGTTGCTGGCTCACTTTGCCCAATGTGGAAGGGTTGCTACTGGTACCCCTAGAGTTGACAAACATTTCTTGCCCTGCCTTTCTTTTGGGGGATGCAATGTTGTTTCTTGGTGGGAGACGTGTCTTGCCCTTTTCTTCCCATCCTGCCCTCCTCAGTTTCTTATCCTCCTTTTTTTCTTTATCCCAACTCCTGTCATTTTCAACCACTAGCAATGCTGTATTCAGCTGACAGGCAGGCTGTCCTAAGTTGTCTGGGAGCCCTTAAGTTGTCAGTGACTCTTGCAAGCATTTCTACTCATTATGTATCAGTCAATAGGATTTATTATAAAAATACAAATACGTTTCCATGCCCAGAATTTTCTATTGCGAGAGCATTATTTCTGTGAATTCTGAAAAGGGATGAATTTGAGATAAGAGATGGGAGTTTATGTAGATGAATATGAATTTAGCACAGGAAGACAGTTTCCTCGCTGTTGCCTATTTTGTTCTCTCTTTCCACATTTTCCCTTTGACTTTACCTACCTCTTCTCTTTCATGACCACACTGCTGTGCTAGCAATTATCAAGTATGTGTCATTTAAAAATCTGCCTGCTGACATTTCTTTGGATTGCCTTAATGTGTTTAGAAAATGCAATGACAATACAAAGGCAAAAGGTATGAGAGAACACGGAGGGAGTGTTTCGTAACTTCCCCAAGTGCCCCCAATTAATTGGTGACAGTAAGGATGTTGTGGCGCTGGGAGCCTTCCAACTGTTTGAGTGCCAGTTCTGCTTTCCAAAAGTGTTTAATTGCCACTTTACTCCCAGCTTTGCCAACATATGAGCAGCAGTAGTAAATGAAGTGCCAAGTTAAAAAAAGAAAACAGAAAGAAGAGGCGTGAACCTGGCATTCAAGCAACTGGAGAGCCCCCAAAAACTGGCAGAAGAGGGAAGTTGCTATCCATTCTGTGTGGGGTTTATGGAAATTTAGAAAATGTATTCTCTGTAGCAGTCTAGAGTTATTTCACAGAAGACTCTCCAAAGTCAGACAAATTGGTTCCTATATATAGTTTTTACAGTGCCCTAAGTAAGTATACAGTTAAATCATACCTGATATCCATAATTACAGCTTCTTTTATTTTATGTTGATCCTAATACAGTAAAACAATGACAATCTTCTTCTTTTTTTTTTAAAAAAAAACTTTCTTCTGATTGTGTCCTTCCCTGCTGTTTTATATCTAGTAATTTTGTTCATAATCATTATATCTCTGTTGTTCCTGTTCCCATAGATGATTCTATATAGCAATTTTATTTATAGTTACCATACCCAATTTTTCCTATTCCAGAGGTCTGTTTTTGGTATAATATCTGTTTTGCACTTTTTTGTGTCATGAAAACCTAGGCATTTATCAGCATATGAGGGAGAAAGGAATAATGACTCATGACAATGCATTATGGAATTAAAATTTGGCCACAACTTTATTAAACTTTCAAATGTAGGAAGACCTTGGCTTAGGCATTGGGCATGTATCCCTCCCAGCCCCACAGCTGGGGAACTGGGGCACATTAGGGTAAATGGGATATGGGGGTGCTGTGCGAGACGTAAGTGTAGCAGGCAGCTAAGCCCATATCCCCGCACGCAAGGTAGTTCACTGACGACCTTTCAGTGTATGGCCAGTGACACCCATTTATGTAACCTCTTTAAGCGGTGTACCCTGAAATAGCCACCATGGGGTGGGGGTGAGTCACTCTCCCCCCCCCCCCATTTGGGGAAGAAAAGACTAAAGGATTCTGCCCAAGGCCTTAAACCGCCAAAGTTGTGACGAATTGCTATGGGGAAGACAAAACCTGGCAATGCAGAAAAAATTCTTCCCGGCTCTTCAACAGCAACAAGTCAAAAGACCATAGCAGCACCCGCTAAACAGGAAGAAAAAAAGGTTAACCTGCAAACAAGAAACATTAAACAAAGGGAGGATTGGATGGGTGAAGCTCCTGAGCCGACTGCCTGGCTGCTGCCAGCTCCACCCCCTATTTATGCGACTGGCCCCACCTCCCAGCAGTGTAAATTGACTAACTGAGGCTGGGCGTGAACCTCCAAATAATAACACTGAGAGGCAGGCCAGCCCATAGAATCGGTTAGTTCCCTGGGGACCAAAGCGCCATGAGCGATCCTGCAAAGGGCACCCACAGTGTAAAGTGTGAGTGCTCATTATTATTTTAAATGTTGGTAGATCTAGTTTTCTTTGGAGATCAGCTCCAAAGCAATTTTTCTCTATAATCTCTTGCACAGGTTCCTAAAGTAAGCAGCCAAGCAGAACGGCAGATATGGATTTGCAAGAAACTTTGCTCCTAATCTAGGCATGCACTTTGCTGCAATGCAGAGTAACAAACTGTCAGAAAGATGAAATGAATACTGTTTAAATGGTATGCAAAGGGTCAGCACGTGTGTCCCCCTTCCTATTGACAATGAGCATCTAATACCAGCAACTGCAGCAGCTGTTGTGGCAGGATTTTGTTGGGTCCACAAATGAAGAACATGAGAAGCATCAGTGGAGACAGATGATGCTGAACCAGATCTGTTTTGACATTAGAAAGATGCCTGTAGGTACTGATTGCAGATGGAGGATAACTGACCTTTTGGAGCGAAAGTTTATCATGCTTCCCTGTTCTGCAATGTGAAAATATCATTTTCAAAACTCTGCTTAGCTGTCTATTTGGTGAAACACCAGCAGATGGATTGTAATGCACTAGAGGTCCTGCGTATAAATAGTTTATCTTTAATAGAAGTTTGCCATGATTTATTACACTAAATCACTGTTCTTTAAATGTTCTTATACCCACTGCTCTTGCTTTGACTTAAGTGAGCTTGAGCTATATTTATTTCCATAAAACACCAACAAAATGATGTAAATGTCTTTCTTAGCTGATGGGCATTCTTGTTTTCTATAGTGATGACAGTCGATACAAGAGTGTTTGTTTGTTTCTTCAAGCAATCAAGCTTTTCAAAAGACAATGCGTTCAATGCCAATTCTATTCTGAAACTAAAATGAGTCTTGTGGTCACCATATGTAGCCTTCTTCAAAAGAAAAACAAAGAATTTCACTGAACTTCTTGTGTGAATTGATTTGGATGAATTATAGGATAAGAATATGTGAACCCACATGTTAACTTGGATATACCTGAAATACATCCTGATGCCATATTTTGAGCAGGCAGAGCTCACCTGAAAACTGGTTATGGGCATGGGAGCCACAATAGAATCAAACAGAGTTAGCTAATACTAGGAATATCTTGAACATTTGATTCAAGGCACTTGCAAACATAAACACCTCTGGACAGATGTTTGGGAATCCTGTTGTAAATAGGAATGTACTTGATACTGCAAACTACTTTCACTCTGAAAGAAAAGAAGGTGACCTTCAGGTAGGTGAAGAAAACGGCAGAAACAAAGACTGCAAGCACTGTCAAACCACAGCTGGGTGCCCCAACCCTTTTCAGAGCAAAGGCAAAGCTAGGGTAACAATATGCCAAAGAGAAAGGTCAAGTGCTTGATGGACACCAGCCTGTTAAGTTGTACAGCACTCAAAATAACAAAACCTGTTACTGCAATTAGACCATGCACATTTCCTACACCAAGGAGATAGGTACAGCTGGTACCTATATATTTCCTATTTAATTGCTCATCTTCTAACATTGTGTATGCCATCAAATACCAGCAGTGCCCTTCAGCTCTCTATATTGGACAAACAGGCCAAACCCTACGCCAAAGGATAAATGGACATAAATCTGAGATCAGGAATCACAAGACAGAGAAGCCAGTAGGAGAACACTTCAGTCTCCCAGGACATTCAATACAGGATCTCAAAGCAGCTGTCTTATTACAAAAGAATTTCAGAAATAAAATTGAAAGAAAAGTTGCTGAATTACAACTTATTACTAAACTGAAAACTATGGAGAAACCTGGTCTGAATAGAATATTGGATTCTTGTCTTATTACATATGCTAAAGCTATTTTTGGTCATCTGCATACTATCCCTTGCTTTTCCCTGTAGGACTAATTGCAGTCGTTAATAGTCATCAACAGGTTTATCATACCGATTGTGTCCATCACTCTCTCCTACTACCCTTCTGAGAAAACCCCCACCCTCCCACTATATATAAGAGTCTAGTGACTTCTGTTTCAGTGTATCTGAATAAGTGCGCATGCACACAGAAGCTTATACCCAGAACAAACTTAGTTGGTCTCTAAGGTGCTACTGGACATTTTTTTTAATTTTTTAATTTATTTGGACTGCGTCAGACCAACACAGTTACCTACCTGAATATATTGCAACTTATTTGCAAAGAGTAGAGATAGATTAGTTCTGAGTGAAGGCCATACAACCTTCTCAGTATAATCTTTGCTTATTGTTTCAGCCTTTTCCTGAAGCTACCAACTTCAGTTAATGCTATTTTTTCTATGTGCAGCCACAAACCACTTAAGACAATGAGCCTGAGTTTAATGCAGCTTAGCACTGCTTCAAAATGACTAAAGAATCTTTCTGATCCACCAAGATGAGCAGCTTAGGATACATCACATCTCCAACTCTGCCAGCTTATTCCTGACTCAGCTAGGCTCAGATGGCATTCAATGTCCAATCCCAGCTCAATTGAATATGCTGAAGCCACTTGCTCATCCTGGCTCAGCCAGATGAGTTGAGGCTGCCTGATGTGAGGCTGGTGTAAAAAGCTAAAAGTAAAGGACCTCTGGACAGTTAAGTCCAGTCAAAGGCGACTATGGAGTGTGGTGCTCATTTTGCTTCAGGCAAGGGAGCCAGCGTTTGCCCGCAGACAGCTTTCTGCGTCATGTGACCAGCTTGACCAAATTGCTTCTGGTGCAACCGAATACTGTGACGGAAACCAGAGTGCACAGAAACACCGTTTACCTTCCCACCTCAGCGGTACCTATTTATCTACTTGCACTGGTATGCTTTTGAACTGCTAGGTTGGCAGAAGCTGGGACAGAGCACTGGGAGCTCACCTTGTTGCATAGATTCAAACCGCCGACCTTCCGATCAGCAAGCCCAAGAGGCTCAGTGGTTTAGACTACAGCGCCACCTGCTCAGGCTGCCTGAGGTGAGATTGGTGTAAGTCTCCCCAAATGGGCATAGAGGAACATTGCAGAATTGGAGACTTAGGCTGGATCCTAGGCCCATTTAGTTCAGTCACATGCCCAGGCACCTTTGTTTAAAGGCTTGTTTTCCCTCTGCCAAGCATAGTCAGAGCAGCCGCCACCACCCTGCTGCTGAATAGGGTTTGGATCTGGTGTAACTCTTTATGCTGGCTTACTTTATGTAGGCTTGCTTTACACCAGCTTCTTCTACACAAGATACCTACCTCAGTCTAATTAAATGGAGCAAGCTAGTTTAGGTGATTTCTGAATTGCTTGCTAAACATCTCTCTCTCTCTCTCACACACACACACACACTCACACTCACACACAAATCAGATTTCAATTATTATCCATCATTCCAGCTACCTCCTTATATTGTAGTCGTCAGAGGGGAATAACCAAAGGGCAGGAAAGCACTGAAAAATAAACTGAGTAACAGTTGCTCCTAACAAGAAACACATGAAAATGACCTCTACAGCCTGGTTTTTGACTGCTTCCCATCACTCCTAGTTTGACTTAAAGAACAAAAGGGAACAGCTCCCTGCTGCCTGGAGACTAAAATGAAAACAAACATGTGCTATAACCCAATACTCACTGCAGTGCCTTCAAGTAATATGTTATTGATATGCTATTTATAGCTTCATAATGATTGCTATTTCAGCGAAAGTAAAAAAGTGCCACAGACATATCATGGATGTTGATTGCTCAATCCTAGAAGAATTACAGCTTTTTCATGTATGTGTAATCTATATATATTAAGCAAGCTTTCCAAACATTTTTTCTTTCTTTCCAGCAATTCCTGGGAATCTGGCAACTTACAAAGTGGAACAAGCTTCTATATAAGAAGGTATGAATCTGGACCTGGAGTTTATTATGGTTCAATGGTGAGGTAAAGTAGATCTAATCTCTGCAGTATCTGTTAACTCCAAAATTTATATTGATTAATGAATTCATATTAATTTGACCTATGTTCATAGTACCAACAACATAATTAATTAGCATGCATAATAGCATTTTCTACATCAATCATGGCCTTTTGTGTGTGCAGCCCAGTTCAGTATGTGAATTGATTGCTACCATTTTGTTTTATTACTTCCTGTAGTTAATGTGCCATCTAAATGTAAGCCAGGTTTTGCAAAGCTACATTAGGTATATCTCTATCTCTATCCATGTGATATCAAAAATGTGATTTTGAAGTTCTCCTGAAGCAATGAAGGATTGCAGGCTACTGTGACACAAGTCCAAACAGGAGAAATCCTCTTCCATTCAGTTCATATTTGGGTTGGCAATCATCAGCATCAGCAGAAAATACATTGGGAAAATGTTTTATTTCAAGTGTTTTATATTGGCCACATTGCTGAAGGCCACAAAAAAGACCTTCAGGGCCACTTGTGCATTGGACCTCTCTGTTCTAGGATGTTCTGGACTAGGGATGAGTGAATCTGCCATTTTAAGTTTCTCTCAGTTTCTCTTAACTTCAGTTCTCCACATTTCCTCATCAATTTGTGACTTTTTCAAAGTCATGAAAATTCATTGTGTAATTTTTGATGTTTTATTTATTGTTTATGACTACTTTTGCTATGTTACAGTTATGTTTTCCATGCTTTAAGCTGCCTTAAGAATGCTTTGAACTGTGGGAAGGTGGCATTTAAACAAAATTTTATATGTATATATGTATCAGATTTCTGTGTGAATTTCTCCTAATGTACACATTTTTGTATGCAACTTCCCTTGATATAATGCATTTCTCTATGCTAAAATGTGTATTTTTATGTACATGCTGTTTGCCCTTCTGCATTTATGGACACATTACTGGACTGGAGAACTGCATTGCAAAATTCAGAGAATTGTAAATTTCAAAGCATGGCTGTGTTTCAGTCTCCATATTGTTTCAGTAACTGCGTATTAAATACATTTGCCTTTAAATGCAAACTAAGTCAACTTTCTCCTCCACTGTACTCTGAAGAAACACCTAGAAGTGAACAGCAATTCCTCTTTTTGAGATGTTACTCTAGTCTTGCCTCCACAGCAAAATAATTCTGTTGGCAGGAGGCCTGGCTAGGTCTAGACACCCTCCCATTCTTCTTGCATCTTGGCCCTCCAAAGAAGCCTTTCCACCAATAAGAGCAGGGTGGGATTTTGCCAAGCGTCTGTGTGGATCCTATTAGCAATCCTTCCCCTCCTCCTCCTCCTCCTCCTCATGTATTTCTGGGAGCAAGCCTGCAAGAAAGCCCAGCTAAATTTGTTGTGAGCTCTCTTTATTTCAAACACTCTCCACGCTCCAGTTGACCATAATGTGAATTCAGACTGTTCAAAGAATGTGGATCCTATAAGCTCTCTCTTTGTACACATGCCTGTATATCCATTTGTCCATCTTTCAGCAGCATTGCTCCAATAAAGGCCCCATTTGTATTCCTGTCACTTGCACATGTCTTACTCTCCCCACCTCAGAATGACTGACATCTTAACAACTTGAAGCCGATTTTGCCCTGGGACCACGCTGCTCTTCTTGGCCTAGGGAGGGGATGAGGATGCCTGGAAAATCTTTGTCTGGTCACCATCTTTCCCCTTTCTGAATGAAAGCAATATGGCTAGCTAGAGGGATTGATTTGCAAATGTAAACACCGTCTGCCAGGGAGGGCAAGTGGATTAGCCCTGCATCTGAGGAGCAATGGCCTCGCATGCTGGTAGGTTCATTAAGGAGGCAGACCCCTCTCCTGAAGCTGGGTGATTTAGTCATGATGGTTTTGCTGCTTTCCCCCCTTTGTTTCTATAATACCCCCATGGCTAGAGCCAGACAGTTAGGTCTAGCACTTACTCCCTTCAAATTCACAGAGGCTAGCTCATTTTAAGACAGGTCAGGAAATCTGATATAGGTTCAAAAACATGTGGCATTACATTGAAGGGATATGAAGAGGGTTTCTTTTCCAACCACTTCTACTCAAATGTCAACAAGGAGGGCACTTTACCAATGAAGAATCGTGAAACACCATTAATATCCCTACATATTGCAGCTGCATGCTGACCAATAGGCCATTTATCATAGCTGGGTACCAACTGGTGTAAATGCTCTCAATTGACGCACTAGCTGAATATAAGGCCTACATGAGGTAATTTTAATCTGTTTTGATATTTTAACTTTTGTATGTTTTGAAATATGATCGTGATTTCCCCCCTCCATTTTATTGTTTTTTCTTTTTGTAAACCACTTTGATGTTTTTTACAATTGTGTGGTGTAAAGTTTTATGAAATAAATAAATAGACCACCACCACCCCATCATATGTCAAAGAGATAAACAATTCTACAACTGTACGTAGACATCTGAAAGCAGCCCTGTATCGAGAAGCTTTTAATGTCTGATTTTTGCTGTGTTCTGTTACATTTTGTTGGAAGCCACCCAGAGTGGCTGGGGCAACCCAGTCAGATGGGTGGGGTACTACTACTACTACTGATAACAACAACAACAACAACAACAACAACAACAACAACAACAACAACAACAAATAATAATAATAATAATAATAATAATAATAATAACAACAACAACAACAACTTGCTAGCCAAATTCTCCAACCTGTACACACAAATCCACAGCTGTTTCTTAGAATGTGGAAATATTGTGGTCCCCCTATCCATTTTATTTGTCAGTCTAACTGTCCTCATTTGCATTCTGTTATGAGTCATTGCATTCCAGGGCATCTAAATGGATCTGCCACCCTCGTCATGTTTGGATGGCTCCTTAGACAATGCCCAATAATCTCTTGGTATATTGTGATAAATTAAGTTCAGGCTTTCTGATGAACTCATTGTGGGCTAAGACTCAAATCTGAATCTTGCACCCTCATTGATGGAATGATCTCTCTCACACACACTCTCCAAAGTATAGTTTTATTTATTTATTTTTATAAAAATGAACCTGTAATTAGCCAGCATTTACAAGCAACCACAGCAAAAAGATTTTCCCAATGAGAATCTTTTTCAAAATCATGTCTGGTGGTTGCTAGGACTTGGATCTTCACATTTTATTTATGAACATCAGGATTCTTTCATAAACCCTTCATAGCAGAAATGTCAAGTTCAGTTCAGTGGAAATTTCATTTCTTTTGTAGGCTATCTTTAGAATTAGAAAAAAAATAGAACTATTTACAAAAAAAGGTTATGAAGCCCAGCTCATATAGCCATTTCCCAGCCCCCCTTCAACCTAACAATTACTTTTTTATGTAATTAATTCTGTATTTTGTGTCAAATAATTACAGTAAATCTTACAGACACTTTTATCACTTGTGAAGCAAAAATTGGCTAGGAATGCTTTGAATAGCTAATACTGCAAGGAGAGTATATGGTTTCATTTCTCAAAAAGAACTTGGGCTGGTGAACACATTAGGCATATGGCTAGTATGTTCTTCAGCTTTAAATAATTCAACTAGTCTGCCAACACAGCATGCAGGTTCTGTCCTCTAAGGCAGGGGTAGCCAAAGTAGTGCCCTCCAGATGTCGTTAGACTAAAGTTCTCATCATCCTGAAGGAGCGTCTCCACCCCCATCATTCTACCCGGACACTGAGGTCCAGCACCGAGGGCCTTCTGATGGTTCCCTCACTGTGAGAAGCCAAGTTACAGGGAACCAGGCAGAGGGCCTTCTCGGTAGTGGCACCCGCCCTGTGGAATGCCCTCCCACCAGATGTCAAAGAGAACAACAACTACCAGACTTTTAGAAGACATCTGAAGGCAGCCCTGTTTAGGGAAGCTTTTAATGTTTGATGTATTACAGTATTTTAATATTTTTTTGGAAGCCGCCCAGAGTGGCTGGGGAAGCCCAGCCAGATGTGCGGGGTATAAATAATAAATTATTATTATTATTATTATTATTATTATTATTATTATTATCCTCATCCACCAACGACATCTAGAAGGGACTACATTGGCTACTCCCATTCTAAAGTATCTTCTGTATGCCAGAATCTTCTGTGATGGTTCCATCCAGTTGCTCGTACAATATCGCTGTACTGATTTTCCAAAACACCATAAACAGCTATAATGACATTGGAATGACTGTAATACTGGCCTGAATAGCCATATGTGTCAAGGGGCAGTTTGGAGAAGCTGCCTTCCAGCACACCCCACATTTCTACCTTCACCCACTGCTGGCCCACCATGAGTTACAGAGTAAACATCTGAAGCTGGGATCCTCCAGCATTTGTGGGGGCTCCCCGTGTAATTTAGATTGCTAATTTAGAGTGCTACACAATCAGCTGTAAAACACAGAAGTAGGAATAAGATGGCTGTGACTTTCACTCCAAAAATCAATATACAAATCAGCTCACTCAGGATAATAAGGGTTTGATTTAAATGGAGTCTTCAGCTTTATTCAACATTGCTTCCAGATTTCTTCCATGAAGATGGGAATTCCATCAAACAAAATCATCTCCTTTTAATTTGTATTTTTTCCATAACTTTCTTCATGACCTAAGCCACTCATTATATATTTCTTTGGAAAATGCAGGTGGTCTCATGCTTTGCCAGCTATAATTTCTACTTAAATGCAGGTTTATTTAAACAGAAAAACAAAAAATGCACAATTTTAAAAAGAGCTGAATAGATCACCATCATCTGTATATTAATCATACAGAAATGCTAATATCAGTAACCGGGATATTTGTATTTAAATCAGTAAGATGAAAGGGCACATGGCAAATGTTTTGCACAAAATGGACAAATTAAGAAGTAAACAAAATGGAAGATGGATGAATAAATGTATAGGAGGGGATTTTCATAGTTTGGTAAAGTGAGAAGAAGTAATCTACCCAGGCCTACTTTGAATGCTCACTATCCATATATTTGTTTTCATTGCTTTAATTAATTATATACAGCCAAAAATGGAAAATCATCATGAGCAAAGTTAGCCTTATGATTTTTGTTATCCCAGACAGAAATACTGTTAATGTAAAGTACAATGACCTATACACTTATCATCATCACCATTATCAAAATAACAACTAATAAAACAAAAATAAGAATAAATGAAAGAACAGCAGTAAAAAAAATAGTTTTTGAATTAATCATGTGAATTATTTACTGAATTTATTAATCATTTCCCACAACATACATTTCTGAAGTGATTTATAAGAATAAAATGCAACAATACAATAGAAAATACATAAACATATTTAAAACATAATCAGACTAAAAGGTCAAATAATTGGTGCTGTCAAAATGTCCAGGAAAACAAGAACACCTTTGCTTGGTACTGGAAAGATGATAAAGTTGGCACAGGCGATACTCTCTCCTCCACAAAAACAGAGCTACAATGGAAAAGGCCCATTATTAGTTGCCACCTTCCAGATTTCCCTTGGAGGTGATATGCAGAGACCCACCTTTACTCATAGATGCTTGCTTGGAACTATACACAGGGCTGTCGTAAGCATATGCGGCGCCGGGGTGCAAAGATCTGCCCGGTGCCCCCCCCCCCCAAGTTGCCCAGTCCCAGGCACGAAGGAGGGTGGAGCTGGCTGGCCGCCTCAGCATGTCACTGTCTTAGTCGCCCCAAAATTTGTGGCACAGAGCTGCCCACAGAAGAAGAGCCCACCGCGATGCTTCGAATGACAGGCAGACTCTTCCCCAGACTCAACTCTCAGGCCCCGGACTCTCGGCCTGGCGCCCCTGAGAGCCTGGTGCCTGGGTGCTCTGCACCCCTAGCCCCTGTGGGTAAGACGGCCCTGACTATACACATAAACAGAACCATAAACATAATATGAAGGTCATCCACTCATCTGCCACTTTTGAATATCCAATGTATAATTATTATGCCCAACGTATTATCAAGTTCCAAATAGTATGTAACAATACATTAAAAACTCATTCTTCAATAAATGCATTGTTGAATTATCCACCAAGTTTAGATTATATATACCCTTAAGCGAATAAGTCCAATTGATCTTAAATGGGACAGTGCTTTTAATTACAACTATTTTTCCAAGAGACTTGGGTATTTTTAAGAAGGTTGGGTAACTATTTCCTCCCTATTGTATTCTCATCCCTGTTAGCAGAACCTGAGGTAAAAAAAAATATATTCTCTCATCTTGTCAATTACTCCTTTGCCAGAGTTATGGTGCTTGTAGTCATGAGAACAGCAGAGAAATGATTGCATACTGCTTCACCAGTCTTGGCCAATGCACTAACACCAATTATCAGCTGCCACTGGGAATTGGATTTCAACCTTTTGCTGCTTTTGACTTTTCCTGCTTTGACTCAGGAAGAAAGAGGTTAAGCCGAGAATGCAAAAGAAAGGAAGGAAGAGAAGAGAAGAGAAGAGAAGAGAAGAGAAGAGAAGAGAAGAGAAAGATTGTCCCTTGCATTCCATGCTGGCTGTTTTCATAGACAAAAACATTAAATATGCATCCTGGAGGGCAATAAAGGAGACTGTCTAGCAGTGATGTTCTATGGGAAACAGAATGTGTTTGTTCCAATGCCGCCAGTATAATGGTCTCTCCAGTTTGTGAAATACTCTCCCCAGAGAATGCATCTGATACTTTCATTGTGCACCAGGTTAAGAAATATTTATTTAGTCAGGCTTTTGGCAGTGAAGTTAACCTCAACTCTGCTGCTCATCTTTTAGTGAGATGGGGTAGGATATGTCCTTTTTATTGTATCTGGATGGATGCACATTTTAGGAATGTTGTATTGTACATTATTTTCTTCTTAACATTTGGATTTTAACTTATTTTACTTTGTTTGCATTTGAGCCACAGCTGGAACAAACACATATCTGAGAGCTGCAACGGGTATACCCACTATATGTTTAGGAACGTCTGTCTCCATAATGTGTTTCAGGATTCCTAGCTTACATATTCACCAAGGCCAACAACAGCACAACCTAGCTTCACTGCAGAGTGTGAAGTAACCCAAAGAAAATTGATTGTGTAGTGCAGAGATAGCCAATGAGATGGCCTCCAGTCACAGTAGGACTATAGTCCCTATCAGCCCTAGTTAGCATGGTTACTGGTTAGATATTATGGGAGTTGTAGTCTATCAGCATCTGGAGGTCACCATGTTGGCTACCCCTATTGTAGTGCATAGTTTTGGACCTGGGTCAGGAAGGAATAGGTTCAAATCTCTTCTTAGCCATAATGCTCACAAGGCTCTGAGCCAAATTTACCACAATGGGCTGGTGTGACAATAAAGCAGACATCCCTATGCACACTGCACTGAACAGCTTGGTGGAGATGCAGGATACAAATTGTAACAAACAAACAAACAAACAAACAAACAAACAAACAAACATGATTTTGCGACGTCCTCACCTTTTTAGACAACCAATCTCTGTATTACAAGATAGCACTCTGTCAATGTCAAATATATCACAAGCAAACACAGCTCCTCTCTAAATCAAGAGAGGGGAACCTGTGGCCTTCCAAATATTGCTGAACTCCAAATCCCATCACCCCCAGCCAGCATAACCCAGTGGTCAGGGATGATGGGAGTTGCAATCCAGCAACATCTGGCCTAAATATTTTATCATAATTCTGTGAACCATTGGTGTCTGAGAAACAGATTATTGAATCTCACCATCCTAACACACACTTTAAGATATCCCACACCCTACTCGTTCGGTCTCTTTTGTCCTCTATATGTGTGTTCTTTATGGCAGCAGTAAACACAGGCATGTGCCTTCAAAGCACTAGATAGTGCAGAACTGGAAATGAACAAGCCAGCCTCAGTTTCTGGGAAACAAATTGTCTCTGGAAGTAGGTATCTTTTATGTGACACAGAGTTAACAAACATGTGCCATACATATGTCAGCACATCCAGCAAAGAATAAAGGATCAATATTCAATAGTGAAAAGGACAGAGCAGGAGTTCAGTAATTGGTGCAAGTCACATCCCACAGAAAATGTACTGAATCCCAATAAAGAGGAAACTTCTTCAATAAGTCTTCATATAATCCCTAAAGACTTGCAAGGATTTTTAAAAAGTTGCTTTGTAGCTTTGTGAGAATTACTCCCCCACCCCGCCTTATGGGAATGTTTGCTAAACATCTACAGGGGATGCTAAAAAGAATTCACAGATTCACTTTGCTAATCCATCATACATATTAGGGTATGTAACCTTTTATGGCTGTGAATTACCTAGGAGTTATCCCCATTGAACTGATTAGTATTTATTTCTGAGTAGACAGGTATAGGATTGTGTTGTAAGTCCCAAATATAGCTTTATCTTGCAGAATGAAAAGGTTGTTAATCCACAGATATTAAAAAGGATGAAATGGCTTTTACCTTTTCTACCAAATAATTTTAGAAAAGACCAGCTCTTGTTTAGTCCATCACTTCTATGTAAATGAGCTGAAGATTCAAAGCCCTCTCATGAAGGATGTGTGCACTATCATGGAAGAAAACAGATTTTCTCAGCATATCAAGTTTAATTATGTGCACGCGGGCGGCACTGTGGTCTAAACCACAGAGCCTAGGGCTTGCCGATCAGAAGGTCGGCACTTTGAATCCCCACGACAAGGTGAGCTCCCGTTGCTTGGTCCCAGCTCCTGCCCACCTAGCAGTTCAAAAGCACATCAAAGTGCAAGTAGATAAATAGGTACCACTCTGGCGGGAAGGTAAATGGAGTTTCTGTGCGCTGCTCTGGTTTGCCAGAAGTGGCTTAGTCATGCTGGCCACATGAACCAGAAGCTGTACGCTGGCTCCTTTGTCCTATAGAGCGAGATGAGTGCCGCAACTCCAGAGTTGTCCACGACTGGACCTAACGGTCAGGGGTCCCTTTACCTTTAACTTCTGCTTGAACATAGGCTGAAGTCAGGTCTTGCATGTAGCCAAGAATAAAAACTGGAATCAAGACAGACAACTACATTTTTATATACTGGTTGCATTTATTCTGTCTATGTGATGCAGAATCATGTATAAGAACTTCAGAAAAATCCTTCTCGATGAGACCAGGGTCAATGGGCACATTAGGAGTTTTAAGAAAGGACAGTGGGTTAAGTCACAAAATGGCTGCGAATGGTGTGTGTGTGTGTGTGTGTGTGTGTGTGTGTGTGTGGTGTAACACAAAATGGCTGCCACATCAAAAAGAGAATAAAAAATAGCAGAGCCACAAAAAGGTGTAGACATGTTCTCCATCACTCAAGCCATCAATGGAAAAAAGCACCTATCAGCCACCACCATGCTCAGTTATAGAGTGAAATCTTTTAACACCCCTCCTGTGTTCAGAATGAAAATGGAGGGTGAGTATCCAACCTAGGCATGTAATGAATGTGAGCATGAATGAATGAATGAATGTGCTCAGCATAGGAGAGGCCAAACCATTTTGTTCAGGAACTGAGCAAAAATTGCAGTCAATTGTTCATGCAGTCTATAGAGCTGCTGTTGATGGTAAATTCCACTGCAGTTAAATTTCCTGGGGCTTTTAGAAATGATGGCAAGCTTTGTTACTTCTGTTTCTCCTCCTTGCTGCAAATACATACCATGATCCTCAGTGTGCTGTTTCTGTACTGCAACTCAATATGTCCTGTATATCATTGGGATTGTTCCTCTTTGCATATGTCTGCCATGTATCATACTGACACACATCAACTGTTGACACACAGCATCTGACACACAGCAATTTGCATGTGTGCTGCCTATAAGAGCACACTCAGTGACTATGGGCTCTGGAATGTAATGAGAGACAGTTGTCAGGAGATTTTATTCCCTTATTAGTTTCAACTCTTTCTGTCAGATGGGTGGGGGGAATTTTTTTGGCAGGAAACAAGCACTGAGACCTAATCTGGATCTAAAACATGTCCAGATTGAGATTCTGTAGCTGCTTGTCTTTCAAAATATAAGTGACCGGTTTAAGTACTTTTTTGGGGTTTTTTGCTAAAGCATGTTTATTGTAGTGTACAGCTCAATCCTTATTGTATAAGTAAGGAACAGAGAGCACTTCTTCAATAAAAATTCATTAAAACATCCTCTAGGAGGAATATTTGATTCAGCTTAGCATAGGCCTGAATGAAGAAGCCCTGCATCAATGGAGGTCAGTTTTTCCAACTAATATTAACTGAAAAGCAACATTTTTTTTAAGTTTCAAGTGCCCTAGTCTGTTGAACTCTGTTACATTTAGCATTTGTAGATGGTGCATTTGTAGCTGCCTGAAGATTAAACGCATGGTTTTAACACTGCAGTGTAACAACGTAGGAGTTTATTTTTTAAGTGTTTGGAGGTTTTAGGTTAAAAGAGAATGCTGCAGAGCACTGTACGCCTTGTAGATTCTGAATTTACAAGCCTTAATCTTTCTCTTACTATTTATCATATAAACATAACCCCAGCCCTTGATCCATGCCCTTCCTATAAATGAATGCCATGGTGAGAACTTTGTAGCCAGCAGAGGAAGCTCTCTGAAAGTGATCTTTCACAGAGAGAAAACCTAGAGTTCTAGTTGCTAAGTGATAGTAATCTTGTATTTATTCCCAAACAAACTCTAGAAGTGAAAATTGAGACTCCTGACACATATTTCTTACTGCTTTCCAAGCATTACCAGTTTCAGTGTGACATAAATTAAATTCTGTTTTGCAGTGTGCTGCAAACCTACAGCTTGTATTGCTAAGAGTAGATCAGAGTAGACATACTGAAATCAATGAAATTAAGTTACCGTACTTCTTAATGGGGATAACTTCTTTATGTGCCTTTGTCTAGAGATCACCTTATGCCAACATGCCTTTTTTTTTAACTAATGAAGTATATTAGACAGTATAATGCCTACACAGAAGTAAGCCCCAGTGAATTCAACGCAGATTAATCCCAGGTAATTGTGTATAAGCTTTCAGCCTTATACAGTTGTTTTGAAATAGGTACACCTTTTTGAAACTGTTCTATCAGTATAATAGACAAATGCATTCAAGCATAAAATGACTGGCAACTAACCATCTAAGCATGCCACTGTATGCACTGTAAACTGGTGTTAAGTTCAAATATTTTCCTTTGACTAATACAGCACGTCAAATGCCCAGGTGAAAGCGTCATAGATCATAGACTCATCGAGCTGGAAGTCACCATGAGGATCATATAGCCCAATCCCCTGAAATGAAGGAATCTTTTGCCCAACGTGGGGCTTGAACCCACAACCATGAGAGTAAAAATCTCATGCTCTTTAAGTGATCATCAAACCAGCATTAGAAAGAACATAAAAATGAACTTCTAGAGAAAACCAAAGGCCTATTTACACCAGCAACCTTTTCCACAGTTGCTCCACATCATGATAGCAGTCATGAGCATCAGCCATTGCTTAAATTAGTGATTGGTACATCCATAGTTTAAGTATGTGCTGACTAAAGAAGTGTTTTGTTTCCCCCCTGTCCTGAATCTTCCAGCACCATACAGCTTCACTGATGACTCTAGGTGTCTAGTACTATGAGAAGGGGAGGAAGACTTTTGTCAAACCACTGGATACAGTTTAGGGAACTTGGTTGCTACCAGATCATCTGCATGTTGAATGTTCATTGGTATTTGTTTAACAGAGTGGTTATACAGCAATGAATATTCACCTTGATTTGCTTTTGGTGTGTTTACAGGTCATCCCATTGGTCATTTGTTCACCCCACATTTCCCAATGCATTTCCCCATCACTTTCCAAACTGCAAAATATACAACAACAAAGTTCATTTGCTGTGGAAAGGCAATGGAGCACTTTTCAAGCCACTTGAAATGTGCAAACTTGAAGTCCTGGTATGAAGTTCAATCAGTCCTGCAAAATACTGACAGTCTGGATGGAAAGACTGATAGTCTCACATTGAGACACTGAAAGAAGGAAGCTCACCTCTAAATCTGTGTTCCTCGTAATACGTCTCCCCAACCAAGAAATGTAGCAGTACTGCCACAACTCCTTTCTAGAAACCTCACACTGTAACCTAAAACTGGGGCAACCCAGCCCCCCACTGCATAGGCAAACCCACCCCAGAGCATGTACCTGTACCTTCTCCAACAAATTTGTTCACAGCTTGTAGAACAAATTGTTACTCAGGAAAAGTGTGCCACTCCTGAAGTGTTTAGGATTACATTCTCCCCTGCAGGGTTTATGTGCTTCCCACCGACAGGAAGATATCCAACAACTGAGGCTTTCCCCCATCACTGTATCTCTATTCAATTTCTCTCTGTCATACACTTGTTAAAAATACAAAAGTCTGCCACAAAAAGTAATAAGGCTTAGAGGTGCCTCTCCGGGTGGCAGGAGGATGGAGAAGAAAACTACAAGTGTAATAAATAATCTGGATGTCAGAAGAAAATGAGCTGAGTCTTTGGCTACAGGGAAATAATGAAGAGTGGATCTGCTGGAGAAATCCTCATCCCCACAATAATAACGAGACCCAGGGTAGGAGCCACTCTTTTTTATTGTGTTTTGACATGAGATGAAAAAGTATATGTTGGAAACGGTGTCTTTTCTATTTCTGTAACTTGGAATACAGAATCAGTGTGACATATGATAAAGGAAACAGAGGCATAAGCAGAAAAGGCCTTCATATTATTAATAAGTCAAATTACTAGGGACTATTACATAAAAATACCATAGCAACCTTGATAGCAATTGGGTTCCAGCTGCTGATAGCAGCTTTATCTAAGCTTGCTTCCATATGGTTAGGTCTTCCAACATAACTGAGGTCAAATTATAAGTGATGTTAATTATGTGAATGCCAGAAGCAGCCCAGCAGGTGGGCTGGAGCCACTATACCAGCTTCTCGAAGGGTGGGTTGCTGTTTCTTTCTGGGAGGGAGAGGGGACAGGCAAGATGATGGGCTAGTCAGAATTGTGTAATTGCACTGGCAGAGCCAATCCAGTCTCCTGCCAGGGCTTTTGCACCAGCCAACCTCTGCAGTGTCTTGCCTCTATGCTTCTCAGTAAGCAACAGTGAATGCTATTTTTAAAAAAATGCTTTTGGTAATGTAACTATCAGCCAAGGAGAAGCCTGAGCATCCTGGGTGATATTTGAGGTGGAATGGAGTTTACCTCTTTCGCTTTGTACCATGGTCCAGATAATTTGTTTTTCATGCTGTGCTGCTCCAATGGGATACTGATACTTTATATTTTAATTATGGATGCTTGCATTCTAATGTTTGTGTAGTTGGTTTTTATACTCTGAAAATTGATCAGAAGCATATCTTAGCAATAAGTAGTGTACATTAATTAATATAATAAAATTCATTCACTTATTAATAAAAACCACATCGCTGAAGCTTCTCCTTACATTTAAGAGAAGCCTCAATGGGTGCCTATTCAAACTTCCTTTGAAATAGCAAAGACATAGAAGCTTCAGAGAGTTGTTTGTTGAGACTGTGGAGAATTACCCCAGGTTATATGTAGAGAATGAGCTTCTATTTACTACTGCCAATTCATCAAGTGTGTGGCGGGGTTCCATTTTTTTACTCCCGCTATATTATGTGGTCTACTAACATCTTTCACTATAACCCAGAGCTGTGGGACTTTGGACATGATACAAAACCAGCCAGACACACTTTATAAGTAAATAAAAAACAAAACATTATAATTACCTATGAGGGCAAGATAATATAAAAACTACACTTACATTGTTCACTTTTTCTTTAAGACTCATAATTGCTTTTATATGGCTGTGGTTATTATAGTCAGCAGTTGCTTTCAAATACAGATATTTACATAAGGCTGATTTGTGAAGCATAGTTTCTATCCCTAACAGACATATATGCCAGTTACCCTTAGATGCTTTCCCCCAGTCAATCAATTTGCACCTGCACCAGGTACTGAAAGGCTTCTGCTAGTTTACTTATGAGCCAGGCGTGCAGGCAGTTCTCTCTCTGGCCAGCTTCAGAATCTCCTCACTGCTTAAAGCCCTTTGACAGCCTCTCTGCCAATCTTCACCCTTCTTTTGGGGGACACTATCCTTCCAGACTTTCCCTATCCTTGGTAGCCTCTTGCCTGCCTTTTTCATGCTCAACCCCCCAGCCTCCCACAGTAACACTCTCTCCCTGAACAGTGGTAGTTGTGGTCAATTAATGTTCCAGCCAGCAGACACTTCAACCAATCTGATTTGAGTAGCATAGAATTCGTCCCCCTTCATCAGACCACTTTTCCATGCCCAGTGAATGACCAAGAATTTCTACCCAGCAAGCCAATCAGAAGAGAAATTCTACAGCCCTCTTCCTCAACATAACCCCCCCCAGCTTTCTATAGACAACCCTAACCCTAACCTAACAGCCAATAGATATTTAGTATTTTAAACGTAATCTTTACAGCAAAACGTTATATAGTGTACATAAAGCAAACCCTCTCTTAGTAAACACATTTTTAAAGGTGGTTTCTCGGCAGTGACCATGAGAAGAAGAAGAAGAAGAAGAAGAAGAAGAAGAAGAAGAAGAAGAAGAAGAAGAATTTATTATTTATGCCCCGCCCATCTGTCTGGGCTTCCCCAGCCACTCTGGGCAGCTTCCAACAAAATATTAAAATACCATAATGCATCAAACATTAAAAGCTTCCCTAAACAGGGCTGCCTTCAGATGTCAAGAAGAGAAAGAGTTAAACTTCCACTTCACCGCCCCTCTCCATTGTCCAGAGGTTGCTCAGGCTTCCAGGCAGCTGTTATTTATATAACAGAAATGTGTGCTTTAATTGCATTAACACGATTAAAGTCATGTCTAGTTTGGCCTTCAGACTTTCATAATTTAGAGACTAGCAGAGAAGTTAGCAAATTAAGCGTAAGCATTTGGGTTCAAGCTTGGCTAATTGTGAGACAGGCTTGTTGAACTTATCTTTACATACAATAAACCAGTACACTTTGTGTTTTTTTAATGTGTTCTTTGTGTGATGAGAAAGAGGTTTGTCAAATGACTGTTCATGTCTTCTTTTCGTTCATTGGGCAAAACAAGAGGAGAAGGTGGTAGAATAATCTGAAAAACAGAGCAATATTCAGGAACGAAAAACATATGTTCAGGCACACAGATGCCTATAAAAGGACACATTCTACAATCACAAATCAAGAATTCACAAATATTGTACCAACTCTATGAAACATTAACAAATTATCAGCCATCCCAGCTTGCACTCATGTATTTGCTCCATCCCCTACAGCTCTGTGCTTTGTGTAGCCAAAAAAATGTGTTTCTATTTAGGAGCTGAATTACTTGATAAATATCAAAGGAACATACTTGGCAAAATTTCGTTTTAAGGCTTTCCTTGAGGGAACACAGTGAACTGATTCCTATGGTATTTTCTGCTCATTCTCTTTAGCGGTATTTAATAACTTTAATGAATAATTAGTGCTCTTTAGTAGAGTTTAAATTAAAGCAGTTCTATCTATCTACCTACTGACATGCAAAATGGTAAATTGTTCCATGTATCAGCAAGCTTGGTGGTTCTGTGCCTACCCCTAGGAATAGTAATTATTGTTAAAAAAATAGTGGGTTTTGTAATCATAATCATAATAATACTATTAGCAATGCCTCCACTCCAGGTAAAAATGTGCCACAATATTGTCACTAATACAATGTTGCTACTAAGTAAGCTGTCACTAATTCATTAAATTATCAAATGTATGAAATTTAATAATATTGGTTGCATGTTTCACCTAGATGTACTGGACAATGCCCACAAAATTGTTTCTGATAAAAGTCACTCACCTCTGTCTATGGTAGTTTTTGTCCTACTTTACAAAAGACAATCCTCTGTTTGAAGACCACCCTCCACTGCCTTAAGTGCTTTCTGGTCCAAGTCTGAAAGATAAAGTGCTCTAGGATGGGAGAGTGGAGTCTCAAATACAGATAGGTAGCCGTGTTGGTCTGCCATAGTCAAAACAAAATAAAAAAATTCCTTCCAGTAGCACCTTAAAGACCAACTATCTGCCAATCACCCAATCCCACCACCCTTCTGAGTAATACCCCTCCCCACCTTCTCACTATATAGAAGGGTCTGGTGACTTCTGTTTCAGAGTATCTAAAGAATTGTGCATGCACACGAAAGCTCATACCCAGAACTAACTTAGTTGGTCTTTAAGGTGCTACTGGAAGGAATTTTTTTATTTTGTTTTGGAGTCTCAAAGTCGCCCATTTGCAATAAGCAACAGCAAACTGAGGAGGCACATAGGTCACATGTCCACACTCTCCCCACTAAATTACAGCACCCATTACAAAAGCTGTACCTACAAACGTTGAAAAATGTGCATTTACTGGCGAGAATGCAACAATACTTAAACCCTTTTGAAATGGATAGGTACCTTCTCTGCTGAATTATCATCCTTCTCTTCAATGCCAGCCACTCTAGCAAGCATCTTTATTCCTTATATTTGAACAGCCTTAAGGCCACCAGTGCAGGTTCATAATTAGCCGGAAGGTAACAATAAGGCACCATTATAACATTGTGCCTGAAAGTTTAGTTGCAAACTATATTTTAGTCTTATCTGAATTACTGGATGGAGGGAGAGAAGTTTCTTCAAATGTGTGAATCCCCATGTTTACTGTGTGGATTTTTAAAATATAATTTTGATTTCATTTTTTTTTAACCACTGGAACAAAAATACCCACTCCCATGCAAATCTCCTGCATTCCTCTTCTTTACCCACTAGATACATGTGCCCACATTCTGCTTTGCTCCTTTATAAGCTTATTGCCACATGAAAATTTATGTATTGGTTACCAGGTTTCCATAATACTGAAATCATGTATCCTCTTTATCCAGCTGGTGAATGTATATATACAGTTCCAATTCTTAAAATGCCATAAATATTCTGAATGTAAATAGAAAACTGGAAGGGAAAAAGTAAATAGAATCAGACGGTGAAAGAAAAAGGACTGCAGAGCTCAACAAAGAGAAAATGGAAAGGAAACACTCTCATTGAACTTTGACTGCATGATCTTGCTGGTATTGGAATTTGTAGTTGTTTGGAGACACGGGAAATTGTTTCTTCGTTACTCCCTGTCGGAGGAAGAGGATGTCAGCAGGGTCTAATCAGCAGTGAAAGGCTCAGCTGGAGGGACGAGGTTTCTGCTAGCACCTGGTTCCTCGTTTCTCCAAGCTCTCCTTGTGCTAGGAATGTTGATTTGGTGATTTGATTTCTCCCCAGCCTTGCTCACATTGGCCTGTTATGTTGGCCGCTGCAAGTTGTGCATCAGGGAAAGGCTGTATAGCAGCAGTAGAGCATCTGCTTTGCATGAAGAAGGTTCTGGGTTCAATCTTCAGCATTGCTAGGTAGGCAGGGCTGGGAGTGTTCCCTCTGCCTCTGCCAGTCAGTGCATACAGTATTGAGCTAGATGGACCAAATGACCAGTATAGGATGGTCCATTACAGCTAATAGGGCACAGCCCTCCCAAGGAAAATGTCAAACAAATGCTTAACCACCCCACCCCAATCTCAAAGCTACATACTCTTTCCTGCCCGTACACATTTTATACTTCTGTTTGAATCCAGACAAACTCTGTAGACTTTTCTGTCAATCTACAGTTCTCTAGGCAATCAGGACTCTGCAGCACCCAGCCATTCCTAATCCAAAAGTATAGTTGTGGCAAAGAGGTTCCTCCCATGTGTCTCTAAACATAAGGAACCATATGACTGGTCAGGTTGCCTGAAAGTCAGCTCTACAATGCAGACCTCTAATCTCTTGCTCCTTCGAATATGTTGCTACAAGACTAACTGGCAGCACCAGTATCCATCTAGCAGGGCTGTCCTGAGGGGTAGTCTGAGCATGCTCAGAGCTGTTTCCTTCAAAGAACATTCTTTGCAGCTAGCTAGGGGAAGGGTGTGGCTGCTTGTTTGAGCAGCTTGATTTTATTAAAAAATAAAAAATAAACGTGGAAGAATACTGGGCAGAGCATATGTTCAAAACGAAGTTCCAGATATTATCATTGTGCCATTGGCATGATGGATGTTCTTTTTCCAACTATTGTTAAATTAAAATGTTAGGGTCCATTTCCATCTTTAAACCTTGCCCAGGTTAGAGCTGTTTGTGGTGAGAGGAACCAGTAGGTAGGCACTGAAGAGGCATATGGGCACTTGGATAAAGAGTCTCCTCTTCTTCCAAGACCTAAGCCCAGAAGAGCATCTTTTGGGCTTGGGGCTTTGATTGCTGGAAGAAGCTGTCCATCCAGATGCCTGTTCCACAAACAGCCCTGGTGTGGAGCTAGTGACTTTTGACAATAATGCTGTAACCTTTTCTGTGTAGCATCTCAGAATGGTTTTTTAACCATTGAAAATAAGTGGGATAGTTAGAGGGCTACCTGAAAAAGAAATGGAAAGGCATTCCATCCTATTTCAAACAATCATACCAGCTCAGCCTAGTGCAGGGAGGCTGTCAGGTGTGCGTGCAGGAGCCAGGGCCTGTGACCAGTAGGACTCTGCTGGACCAGGGCCTTCCTAAGTTTGTTCTGAAGAGGCAAGATGTGGCCACACAGGTGAGGCCAATTGGTAACTCACAGAACCTGGTGGCAAGAGCCAGGAAGGGATATAAGGTCAGCATTTTCCCTTTGGCTCTTTGCCACAGCAACACGTTCCCTGCCTTGCTGTGTTTGACTCCTTGCTTCTTGATCCTCAGACCCCTGAGTTCGTGACTCCTTGCTTCTTGATCCTCAGACGCTTGACTTCATGACTCCTTGCTTCCTGACCCTCAGACCCTTGACTTCGTGACTCCTTGCTTCCTGACCCTCGGACCCCTGACTTCATGACTCCTTGCTTCCTGACCCTTGGACCCCTGACTTCATGACTCCTTGCTTCCTGACCCTTGGACCCCTGAGTTCGTGACTCCTTGCTTCTTGATCCTCAGACCCTTGACTTCGTGATTCCTTGCTTCTTGATCCTCAGACCCTTGACTTCATGGCTCCTTGCTTCCTGACCCTCGGACCCTTGGCTTCTGGACTCCCGTTCCTGTTCCCACCCCATCATCTTGCCCCCGGTCCCAATGTCCCCAGCCAGGACTTTGATCGCCTGTGAACCGGACTGTGACAGAGGCCCATATAAGTATATTCCCCCATGTGAGGAAACTTGCAAATAATTGCATTATAGCAGGCCATCAAAGGTGGCTATAAGATTGGGGATCTTCTCTTCTGATGGTCTTCCTGCTATCACCCACACCATGTGTTTCTGGCTACATTGCTCCTTTTGTATTCTGATGATAAGCAATGCTTTTGCTAGTGGTTCTCATTGCAGGAGACACTCTTAACGTTTGGCAAAGGCTTGCCTGCTCGCCACGTGTGCACAACCGGAAGTGTCTAAAGTCTTGGTTGCAAGAAGGCCCTGCAAAGCAAGTGAAACAACACTGAGCAGCTTTAGAAAATAACTCAAAAGGCAAGATTGTTCTTTCACACTGCCAGACAGTTGATAAGAATACTACTGTTTGCTTACTCTGATGAGAAAGCCAGGACCACTTTGAGGAGCACTGAGAAGGTGAAGGAGGCTGCTGGAGTGCTGCACACTAAGTTGAAAACAACCACACAGGTCTCTAGCATTTAACAGTCTGCAACATTTCAGCAGCTGAACGTTCTGACAATTGCTTGACTTCAACATGTTCATTGTATTTATTTTCCATTATTTAAGTTAGGGCTCCGTGCCCTTGACATCTGCTGCTGATTTGCCCTCCCACAACAAGCAGCGGGGCTTCGAGTCTCTCAGAAACTGGAGCACAGAGAGACTCTCTGCAGATTTATGCTTCTTTTTAACTATCTGTCGAATTTGGCTCATCTCTTTCTCCAAAGCTTCAATGTGCAGAACAGTTGCTCGGCAGAAATGTTGATAGACTGCCACAATTTTTAGGGCCAAAGTTTTATGCCACGTTAGAAAAGCTGCACTCCAGATTCAGTACATTAAAAATACTGTCTTAAGAGAATCACTTTGAAAAGAAAAGAATAGCAAATAATGAACTTAAGCAGCTTTAGGAAACTGGTTATCTTTTATAGAAGAGATCCCTCACTGACATCAACTTATACAAAAACAATTCCTTATGATCCACAGCATTAGAAATGTTTAAAACTTTGAACATTAATAAGAGTTATAGATACCCTTTGACCAGTTGCTCTGTATTTTTCTGCCAAAGTATCATGTTGCCAAGTGAAATAAATTTCAGCATATTGATCTGAGACTGGAAAAAAGCGTCAAAAGATTCTTCAGAATTAATCAAGCTTGCTTTGTCAAATGCACAATGCATACACAGCCCATGCAAAATATTTTCCTCTACTTTCATCTCATGAAAATGTAAACATCACAATCTTGGAGACAAGGCCAAAACATTCTTTCTCTAAAGCTAGTTTTGTATGAAGTTTTTTGTTGTTTTTAATGTTGTGGACTATCTCTCGCTTGGACTACTGCAATGCACTTTATGTGGGGCTACATTTGAAGGTGATCTGGAAACTACAACTAATCCAAAATGCGGCAGTGAGACTGGTGACTGGGAGTGGCCGCCGAGACCACATAACACCAGTCCTGAAAGACCTACATTGGCTCCCAGTACGTTTCCGAGCACAATTCAAAGTGTTGGTGCTGAACTTTAAAGCCTTAAACGGCCTCGGCCCAGTATACCTGAAGGAGCGTCTCCACCCCCATCATTCAGCCCCACACTGAGGTCCAACTCCGAGGGCCTTCTAGCAGTTCCCTCACTGTGAGAAGTGAAGTTACAGGGGACCAGGCAAAGGGCCTTCTCAGTAGTGGTGCCCGCCCTGTGGAACCCCCTCCCATCAGATGTCAAGGAAATAAACAACTATCTGACTTTTAGAAGACATCTGAAGGCAGCCCTATTTAGGGAAGTTTTTAGTGTCTGATTTTTATTGTGTTTTTAATATTCTGTTGGAAGCTGCCCAGAGTGGCTGGGAAAACCCAGCCAGATGGGTGGTGTATAAATAAATTATTATTATTATTATTATTATTATTATTATTATTATTATTATTATTACTGATCCCTTGCCTGCAGTATTGAGGAGTCCAGTCCAATAACATCCAGATACATCCAGAGCCAGCCCTCCCATTAGGCAGCATGAGATGGCTGCATCTGGCAGCAAATGTTAAGTGATGAACGACAGTGGCAAGATGTTGGAGGGCAGAGTTGTGTGTCCCATCACTCAGGCTGCCTTGCACCCCCAAGCTACTGTGATGCCAGAAGTCTAGCAAAAATCTCTGTCCCATTCTCAGTGTTGAAAGAGGATTCAACAGGAAAGAGGAGCCAGTGTGGTGTAGTGGTTAAGAGTCACGTAATCTGGGGAACCGGGTTCGCGTCTCCGCTCCTCCACATGCAGCTGCTGGGTGACCATGGGCTAGTCACACTTCTTTGAAGTCTCTCAGCCTCACTCACCTCACAGAGTGTTTGTTGTGGGGGAGGAAAGGAAAGGAGAATGTTAGCCGCTTTGAGACTCCTGAAGGGGAGTGAAAGGCGGGATATCAAATCCAAACTCCTCTTCTTCTTCTTCTTCAACTGTCAGCCTGCTCAGTTTCTGTATATGGCATAGAAATAAACTGTACTTGACTGGCCCTGCTCATGTCTTGTAGGGCTCAAATTGAGCTTTATTCTGCATGGATCACTAATAGTAATTATGCATTTCAGTTCCACCATCGACTCATTTGTCTTGGAGTTACCTTAGGAATGATGTGATGGCTAGTTGCAACCAGTATATTTATAGTGTGCTGTTGACAAAAACTGTTGTGTATTGAGTCAAAGGATTTTATATCTGTATTATTATTGTCTGTATTTGCATTAGGGTAAAGTAACTGCCTTTTGGTTCCAGAGGGTACAGCTACTATTGGTTCATTTAAGCTGCTGTATTTGGATCCTCTGTCTTATTGGTTTCCTCCAAAAGGCAGGACTGTGATTGCCTGATATTGTTCCCTCCAAAATGTATCCTTTCTAGCTAGTTCCCTGTCCCTATAAATGTAGCTCTCCCCTCCTCAGGTCCCAGTCTTGTTGCTTTAATAAAGAAGTGTTACTAGAGAACTGTCTCCAGCATATTATGTCAAGAGAGCTGAAATCACAAACCCCACGTCACAACAAAAACAACGTCCACTCTACAACCCTCAAACATACCACATAATAAATAGGGGCTGAGGAAAACTAGATATTTGGCTACAAATCATCCAAACATGCTACCAGTGCAATCTATCATATGAGGATGATGTTTTCACAAGCACTGCTTGTGATCTCATTTAAGATCTGCTCGTAGGGCATCAATGGCAGACTCTTTTCAGTGGAATTATGGAATTTCTTTCAAACTGAGATCTGCCTCTTCTCTGCCTCTTTTAGCACTTAAACACCCATTGAAAACTTTTGTTTATTTAACATGCTTTTGGGTTTGTTTTTCTTCATTTTTTTTCCTGGCTTTTAAACTGCTCTTTCGGATGTGCTTTTTTCTGCTGCTATCTACTGCTGTCTTCAGACAGAAAAGTGGGATTAAAAAATAATAAATCTAATCTAAAATCTAATCTAAAAATAATAAGCACCTTTAGATTTGCACTGATCTCAGCTTGGCAGTTTGAAATCAATGTGGCATAATATTATTTAAGTCTGAGTGTATTGTGCCCATGTAGAGTAGATAGAGATGAACTGACTAACTAATGCAAGGACATCTGCATTTAATGGAAATGTTTTCCATTCTTCTCTATAAAGGAAAAGGCTATATAGAGATTCAGGGCTGTGTGATAGAAGACTCAGCTGGCATTGTACAAGGCAGCTTGCTGGAACTAAGTCTTAAATCTGTCTTTACTTCTAAGACGGTAAAGGAAGTACTTGTGTAGCGGTAAAGTTGTAAAAAAGCAATATATTTATTTAATTTAACTGGTCTTCAGCCAGCAAAGCTCCCAAAGCTGCTTACAAATCACTAAAAAAAGTCAGTCTCTGCTCTCTGGCTAAAAATACATGTCCTAAAAGCATCTGAAAAGACGCAACACAAAGGGGAAAGATATTGGCAGGGAGGAGGAAATAAGCAAACTCAGGTTGAAGTTCTTAATTGCAAGTTGTTCTAATAGCCAGGGCAGGAGGCACCATAAATTGCTGGTCTCTCAGCTTCCCTTCTCTTTCCTCCTCTGCTGCTGCCTTATGGATGATTGCTAGTAGGTGAGATCGATGCCTATTTTGCTGTTATTTTACAAAGAAGAGTTAAACATTCATACAGATGTAACAGGCATGGCCAGACGTACAGGCACTGTGAATATTTTTTAATGGTGGGGGAAGTGGTTGTTGCTGAACAGTTATAATTCTTCCTTATTTCAATGTATTTTTTAAAAGTTGAACTTAATAAAATAATATGATTAAACTACACATATCTCTTTTTTGATTGTGAAACTTGACTGTCCCTCTGTTTAAGATTTAGTAAAAACTTTGCTCCATCTATCACACGTTTGGGAAACATAATGTCTTGTTCAACGTAATGCCTCCACAGCCCATTTTTAAAATATATTCCTGACCAACAAAAACATTCAGAAAACAGCTTTCACTTATCAGAACTGCACTGATAATAATGACTTTAGATCAATTAGCATATGGAATTTTTATTTTTAAGATGGATGAGATTTCCATATGGAGTCATATTGCTGTTGGGAATATTTTTACAGAGAGCTGCCAAATTGCAGATTGGAACAAAATGATGAATTATTAAGTTTTGTGGCGTAACGAATTTTGAAGGAACGACTCCAGACTGCACTGTCACATAAAACCAAATCTGGCAGTATTTCCCAATCCATCACTTAAAGGAGACTGTATTTAGCCATCAGATTTTCATCAGAATTTTTTTTATATATAAGCATGGATAATAGAACATCAAAGACATCTTAACCAAATTAAAACACCCTCCCTCAACTAATAGATTCTACTGCCACAAAACACAAGTTTACAAATGTAGTGAACTAGACCATGTTATGTGTGCTGTGTCAAAAAAAATGAAGAAGACTCAGCTTGGCTTGATCATTGTTATTCTGTCCTATATTTGCTGTGCCGACAAGAATATATTTCACCAATGAATGTTTAATGACTTGTGAACATCTTGCTTCCTTTTGTTTAAAAGGGAAAACAATTCATAGTACACTGCATGTAAAACAGAAACTATATTATGCACAGTTTAAAGGCAACCAAGAATTTATTCTATCAGCATTGATGGAAATTATTTCTAAGCAAAAGTATCAGGCTGAGGTGAATAATTAATCAATGTGTGACCTTTGGCACATTAATCGACAGCAAATTCCTATGAGAACAATCCAGGCCAAGAATACCACTTGCTCTGACAGTGATGTTCACCCATTCAGGTGGCGATAATAGGGGAATTTGGGCTGAACCCAGCGCCTCGCTTCCCTTAGGCTGTGCTGTCCACAAACAACCTTCTGAAATTATCCACCCTCTTTTGTGGGTAGAGAAATGGTTTGTGTGTGGTGCAGTGGAAGGGAACCAATTTCTGAATCTCTCCAGGTGAAAAGAAAGCCTCAAGAGATGGGACTCCCCATTAGCACTGGTATTAGCACAGCTTTCTTCTCCCCTTGCCTCAATGTCTCATTTTGTGTTGCTTTGGCTACTCACCCACCTGTTAGGAGTCCAGGTTCCCGGCTTGATAACACAGTTGTTGTTGTTTAGTCGTTTAGTCATGTCCGACTCTTCGTTACCCCATGGACCAGAGCACGCCAGGCACTCCTGTCTTCCACTGCCTCCCGCAGTTTGGTCAAACTCATGCTGGTAGCTTCGCGAACACTGTCCAACCATCTCGTCCTCTGTCGTCCCCTTCTCCTTGTGCCCTCCATCTTTCCCAACATCAGGGTCTTTTCCAGGGAGTCTTCTCTTCTCATGAGGTGGCCAAAGTATTGGAGCCTCAGCTTCACGATCTGTCCTTCCAGTGAGCACTCAGGGCTGATTTCCTTAAGAATGGATGGATGATAACACAGTAAATGTACATAATTAAAAAGGAGGATTTATTGCAAAAAAAAACCCAAAACCAAGCAATTAGCTCCTGACTGCTCTAGTCAAGCATCCAGCACCATCACTCAATTGACCCTTCTTTTTTAATTTTTTTAAAAAACTTTTAATATAAATATCAATACATTACAAAAACTATACACACTTGACATTAAATTACATATATGGCATACAAAACATACATCACATATATCACCTTCACCACCCCTTCCACCTACCTACCATCAAAGACACCAACATACTGTGGTTATTGACTTCCAACTAGTCTCATTGTGTAATTTTGTCAATCTTTAATCTATGCG
Source organism: Podarcis cretensis (assembly GCF_951804945.1). Taxonomy (NCBI): domain Eukaryota; kingdom Metazoa; phylum Chordata; class Lepidosauria; order Squamata; family Lacertidae; genus Podarcis; species Podarcis cretensis. Next base: position 31,331,107 of record NC_137178.1, read on the forward strand.
AATTTCATATTGCTTATTATGTTTATCCTTTATGATAATTACTTCCTTTCTCTCATCTAACTTTTATCTTCCTCTCTTCCTCTCATCTAACTTCTCTATTTATTAGATTTATTTATACTTCTGTCAGGAGATTTGTGTTTTCTCTATAGGTTTTGAGCTAATCATTAAATATTGACCCTTCTAAGGAGTCCTTCCTGTGTCAACAGAAGATATTGAACCTGTGACCCTTACATCTCTTGTTTTGTTTCCTGTCTTGCAGCCATCGTATACGTCTACGTCTCAGGCTCCTTGGGTCATCTGCAGCCCTTTCCTGGGACGAAAGGCTGTCTCTCTCACTTTCCGTGCCTGTTTGTGCTTCCTGAGAGCTTTGGCTGTGTTCCAACCTGCTCTCCAATGTCAGGAGGAGGCAAAATCTGCAGCTGTGGGCTCTCCTCTAACTGAGTAAAATCCAAACCTCTCTGTTCCTGGCTGCTGTTTGCAGTCGGCTGCATACCTTCACTTGGAGCTGGTGTATTCATGACACCACCATTTTACAGTCCTCCCAATTCTGTAGACCATTTCAGGGTACTGGGGTAGAGGGCAGAGAGGGATGAAATGGCAGCTACCACTTAAAACACAGAAATATAGCAATACTTAGTGAATTCCTACTAAGCTTGATTTGTCTGGTGCTTTTTGTTTTTGTTTCTTTTAAAGATGCAGAATTGCTACAAGAGAATTTCAAAAAACCCTTTCCCCCATTTTTACTGCACTCTCTGTTTCACAGGCTACCCACGGAAGAAATTCCATGCAGTTATCCAAGAGGAGAGGATATTAATTCTGTAAGACAGTGCCAATATTCTACTTACTCAGGAAACTTACTTAACATTCTCATCATTCCTTTTATTTTGGAAGCTCAGTTTGTATCATTGCTTATGTAGCCCAAAAGGCACAACCCATGCACAAGAGGAAGGGATAAGCAGGCTTGGAGCAACCTCAGGGTTTGCAGAAGTGAAAAACTTTACCAGAGAGGGAGTTCAAAGGGGGCTATGCATGGGACTGGGAGTAATTTAACTCACTTCCCATTTAAAAGTGCACTTGCATAACTCATACTTCCTGAAATGATATGCAAACTGAAACACAGCCATCCTTCAAAAATCACACTTCTAAATTTGGTTTTCCAGCCAAGTAATAAATACGAAAATGCATCTACCAGGGTAAAATGTAAAAGAAAATGCATCTATTGGTGAAAATAACATACAAACCTATATTATATTAGGTAAAATTGCTTTGCATAAATGTGTATAAGGGAACTTGTACATTCATACCTCAGGTTACAGATGCTTCAGGTTGCGTTTTTTTGGGTTGCGGACGCACCGAAACCCGGAAGTACCGGAATGGGTTACTTCCGGGTTTTGGCGGTCGTGCATGCGCAGAAGCACCGAATCGCAACCCGCGCATGCGCACACATGGCGCTGTGGATTGCAAACGTGCCTCCCGCACGGATCACATTCGCAACCTGAGCATCCACTGTATTAAAATGTGTAAATATTAGGAGAAAATCATGAGCATTTAAATAAATACGTCACAAAGTAATGTTGAAATGTGCACTGAACATAAGATGGAAAGATGAGGACTAAGAGAAACTGAAAACTGAGAGATTTTTTTCTTCTGTAGCTGCTCAGTGGCCATGTAATGTTGACTGACTGTTGGGTAGCAAGGCACAAAATGGTGGATGCAAGAATAGAAGGAACAGACTGGAGTCCTGAGCAGCATCCTCACTAGTCTTTCTCTGTTTTTATTTGCAACATGCTTAGGGTGAAAACAATCACATTGTTCCAGAACATCCTGAATAGAAGTTTATGATGATTGCAATGAAAGGAAGCATAATAGGTTCTCTTTTATTAGACCACAGCTATTGCTACAGCTAGGATCTTAAACTATGTCTTTGGTGTATTTTTTAAAAAAGAAAATTGCTTTGGTATTTTATGATGCCTTCATATCACCAGCTGCCTACACTGAACTGGATACCCCAATTGCTAAATGAAGCCAACCAGTGAAGCAAATAATCCATTTGCCGTCCAAAACTATTGGTTTAAAAATCTAGAAATTAATCAGAAGGAGTTTTACAATATCCAGATGCATCACTTTCGGGAAATGTGAGAGAGAAAAGAACAAGCAGTAACTTTGAAAAGTTTCTTCAAATGTAAGACAATCATAAACCCATTCTAGGCAACCCTAAGGTCCCTTTAGTCCAGCATCCTCATCTCACAGCAGCCAACCAGATGTTTATGGGAAGCCCACAAGCATAACCTGAGTAAAACAGGACTTTGCCCATTTGCAATTCCCAGCAACTGGTATTCAGAGGTACATGGCCTCAGACAATGGAGGAGGAACATATCCATCGTAGCTAATAGCCACTGATAGCCTTAAAATCCATGATGATGTCTAAATTTCATTTAAGGTTGTCTGAGTTATCGGCTATCGCTAGCTCTTAGGGTAGCAAATTCAGTAGTTTAACTATGTGCTGTGTGAATAACTGCTTTTTCCTGTGCTGCTGATTCAGAATAGAGTTCAATATCAACAGCAAGAGGAATGGGATTTTCAGTGGATCAAGAACAAACAAAAATCCCATTAATTCATACCAGCATCGTGACTTTTTAAAAAAGTTCTTGCTATTTCAGCACTTCAGGAAAATACACAGACAATTGAGCCATTGTTATCCTATCATCTAAAGGCCACAAAACTATTTAACTTCTTTTTATGAAGCAAGTTATATCATTTTTCACCCACAATCCCTTAGTAGCATTTATACAGATGTCTGGGAATGAATTTATCAATACACTTTCATTGCACTGGTCTATAGCTGTCTATTTATTTGGTCCCATTGATTGCTATGGGGTTACTCCCAGGTACATAGGAATAGGATTGCTTGTTTAATTTGATTTTACGGCACCTCAATCTAGCTGTTCTACTTGCATACTCTATTAATGATATGTATACTTTGCAAGAACTTGGCATACCCCTGTAGACATCATACTGTACGGCTCATAGTCTGGCATGTTTATGGTCTCACAGGCTGTGATTTTTCATCAACTGCCTCCTTTATAACCCAGCTGTTATAAAATAAACACATGAAGGAGGGTCCATAGCTAAGCATATAGTATTGCACACACAATGTCCCAGCATCTGCAGTTGTGTTGTAAAAGGTCTCCTCTGATACCCTGGAGAATTGCTGCTGACTAGAGGAGACAACACTGGACTAGACAGACCAACAATCAGGAAGGTCCATACATTTGTAGAAGGTAGAACATCCGCTTTACATGCAAAAAGGGCCCAGGTTCAGCCTCCAGGTATGGCTAGGAGAAATCATTGCCTCTGGAATCGTGGAGAGTCGCTGCTGGCCAATGTAGGCAATATTAAACTAGGCAGACCAGTGGCCTGAGGCAAAAGGCAGCTTCCCATGTTCATAAATAAACATTATTAAAAAATTATCCTGAAAGAACAAGATGGAGTATATGATGGCTGTAGAAACAAGATTTCATTGAAGAAGAAGAAGAAGAAGAAGAAGAAGAAGAAGAAGAAGAAGAAGAAGAAGAAGAGTAGTAGTAGTTTGGATTTGATATCCCGCTTTATCACCACCTGAAGAAGTCTCAAAGCAGCTAACATTCTCCTTCCCCTTCCTTCCCCACAACAAACACTCTGTGAGGTGAGTGGGGCTGAGAGACTTCAAATAAGTGTGACTAGCCCAAGGTCACCCAGCAGCTGAATGTGGAGGAGCGGAGACGTGAACTTGGTTCACCAGATTACGAGTCTAGCGCTCTTAACCACTACACCACACTGGCTCTCAGAGCAGGTACAATAGTGGTGACTTTGCTCTACCAACTTCTTCTTCCAAAGGGTAGAGGAGGACATTTCGGGGAGGGCTGAAAATAACCATTTGTCATTATGTATGCTTGCCTTTGGCCTGTTTCATTTTCCAGTTCTGCTGGGATGGGTGGGCATAATGGGAGTTGTACTCAAAAATGTCCAGAGAGTGTCAGCTGGAAGAAGGCTGGTTTTTAACAATGATGTTACAATTTTTGGTTTGTTTGCAAAGAAATAGACACACATTCCATAGGGACAGTTTCAGGCAAAGGCCAGAGATATTTTATTTGAAGGGGTTGTGGGATAAACAGTAATTAATAAATGATGGTGTTTGCTTGATATTTGTCATAGGAAGCAGTAACGCTTTACTGAGAACTGCAATTAGAATATAATTGACTCCATTTTGCTTACTCCAAAGGTACCCTGAGTCCATAGAGACATGAATTATGGATGACAAAAGGCCAGAACAAAAGAGGGAGAGAAAGAAGCAAGAGGGAGAGATGTTCTAGGCTGACACATGACCTTCCCCCTTCCTCCTCTTGTTTCCCCAGCTAATGAGTGACATTTACAGCTGAGAGAGAATCGCACAACACTAAAATCCCACAAGGGCCTGTGGTTTTTATTCACTGATGATTTAGCACTGTATTGTTGAGGCAAAAAAATGCTTTGTAGCTTTAGCTGACGTGGCATTTTGCATTCTCCCCAGCTTTTAAAAAGCTGGATTTGCCTCCTTGTTTGCTAGCTGCTTTCACCATTTTGGGCTGTGCTTTGAATAAAAGAGTAAACAAAGAGATCAACAGTTTCAGTCGCTGTCCTGCAAAACATATTCATTGCAGCTGTGTCATCTTTTTCTTTTATATGTGCACATAGCCACATCCTTGCATCATTATCCTTCACACTCAGAGATGCAGCCTGCTCCAACCTGGTGCTCTCCAGATGTTTTGGAATACAACCCCTGCCATCCTGACCTTTGCCCATGCTGGCTGGAACTAATGGGAGCTGGATTCCAAAACATCGAAAGAACACTAGAATAGGGAAAAGTCAAGCACCCAGTTGTACTAAGTTCTCCATCAAAGAGTAGGTTAGCCATGTGTACTACTTTACAAAGGAGAGTCCTCTGTTTGAAGGATTTTCTGTTTCATGTCTGGTTTAAAAATAAAGACCCATAAGAAGGGAAAGGAGAATATTTGAAACTGTCCACCAACCATTAGCACCTGGATTAAGCAGGTACACAGGTAACCTGGCCATCATCTTCCCCTACTAGGGTGATATATATTGTATTTCAATAGTTAATAATTATTTCTAAATTTGTATCCATACTTATTAATTAACATATGCCACAGGAGTTCTAGGAGCTCATTGGTAGCTATGTAAAGCAATGAGCTGAGGTAGTAAATCTGCTAGAAGTAGAGAAAGAATCTTATTTTGAAATTTGTATTTTAATACACAGCTTTACAGAATGTGCTAAAGTGTAAACCATTAGATGCCCAATTTAAATGGAAAGTTCACAAGGGACTTGCCGTGGTTAGAGAAATCACTAAAATGGTAGACATGAAGACAGCTGTAGTCTAAGTTGAATGCTCCAGCAGAAGACAAACAGCTAGCAAAGGAAGTAAATCAAGAGCAGCAAGCTCAGAGTATAATCAATAACTTATCAGGCTGCAATGTAATAATCTATGAGGAAGGTGATACTTTATCATGTCAGAGCAAGAACAAAAACAGCCAAGTAAATCAGGAGAAGAAGATAAATTTGAAGATGGTTTTGATTTGTATTTGGGCTTAACCATGCAGTGCTTGCAGTCATGAATCCTTGCTTTGAATGATACACAGAGTCATAGACTTAGGAGTGTATTTGGATCAGCTTCCTAACTTCTTACATTCCATCTCAATTTGCTGCTCAAGGCTAGAACTGTCTGTCTGTGTGCCAATTTACTCCCCACTTATTCTAACTACATTTGGAAATAGTGCATACAACAAAAAGACTTGCACTGACTAGTATTTAGGAACCAAACCATGGTTTAGAGTGGCTACTTTGCTTCCATTTTAAATCTCTTTGGACCTTCCAGAGGAGAACAATGGACATATCTGTGATTTGTTAGTTCAGCACAAATTGTGAATCACAACCACAATGCAAAGAGTGGAAAGGTTTAAGCATCTCCCCGGTGTTTTCCCACTGGGAAATTGTCATGGCTTGTCATTTCAGACATTGTGCCACCACGCCAAAGGGGGTGGGTTAGAGAGGAAACCACCCCCACTGTTCAGTGTAGCAAATGTGCTTAGTTTCCATTTCCACCACCAGACACACTGGCAGACTTAAGCTGTCCCAGATAATATTCCTATCTCCCAGGTTCTGTAAGAAGACAGTACTGGGCAAGCTGATAGGAAGTGCTCCATCCTAAGAATAAAAAGTGCAGTGGAGGAAGTATGTGTGTTCCTCCTAATGTTCAATCATAGGACTTCAGTTAACACCAGGAAGTTGATGGTAAGAGCAGTTTAACAATGGAATCAATTCCTAGAAGGGTGGTTGGCTCTTCCTCACTGGAGGTTTTCAGTCAGAGTCTGGAGAGTCATCTTCTGAAGATGCTCTAGCTTTGGATTTCCTGCACAGAGCAGGGGCTGGCCTATATGGCCTAGAACAGTGATAGCCAAACTTGGCCCTCCAGCTGTTTTGGGACTACAATTCCCATCATCCCTGACCCCTGGTCCTGTTAGCTAGGGATGATGTGCTCTGTAGTCCAACAAACATCTGGAGGTCCACAGGCTTGCCAAAGTATTTTTCACACTGCCCTGTCATCCTAATAACACCCCATATTGGCTTTGTGTTCCTTTTATCTTTACTTGGTATATTGGATGTCGTGGACTTAATTCTACTGGGGGCACACGGGTAACTAACAAAGAGATGTTCAATTCTTCATACAATTGGGTTTCAAGTTGTTCTGTGCAGAGGCATTTCAGGCAAACTTTTGTTCTCATTACCATTGAGGTATTGATTTGTATGGGAAGTTTGGACTTAGATTAATTGCCCATTCAGTCTCCCAACAGCAAGATTGGAGCAATGATTGTTAAATAATTCTCAGAATGGAGGCAAGAGCATTGGGTAATGATTATTTAGTCAGCATCCCCTTCACTCTTAGGAACTGACAGGAAATATGTTGTTAGGGGAGACTGTTGTTTTTTATAAAGTCAAGACAAAGCAACCAATCTTATTTTCTCTCCTTAACAGAGGTATAGGCCTTTGTTTGAAAAATGAGTGCTTTTCTTTCCCTTGTTATTGTCCCCAGAAAAGTTTGTTGTTTAAAACAGTGAGCTTTCAAGAAGAGAACATTTGCTTTGTGATTGTTTTAATTTAAAACAGAACAAAAGGTAAGTTATTTTTACCTTATATTGTCTTAGCAATAAGTATGCAAACAATTTTGTGCATTGTTTGAGGGGGGCATTTTTGGCATGATTATGATTCCTATGTTTAGATTTAGAAAATCATGTAGTGAGATTCTGCATTAGTTTGAGTGACATTATATATGATCACAATAGCATGGACAGACACATTATTCTCAGCAATCAACAGAATTGAGACTGTTAAACAAATTAGTGTTTTGCCTGCATTTCAATGTGTTTTGAAAAATTATGTTCTTCACAAAGGGAACAGAAACTCAGTTGTCCATATAAACTGACTAAAATACTCTTCTTGCCCCTTTCCCTTGACTGAAAAGACTTTTTATCTCATCAAAACATTTTTATCTGGAATTAAGTGTGACACAAAACATAAAGGAGAAAATGCAGAGTGAAACCTCATACAGGCAACTCCCCATTTACATGGGGGTCACATTCTGAGGCACCATGTGTTTAAGTGAAATTGTGTATAATAGGAACACCATTGAAAAAGCCTACAAGCACCACAGGCCTGAAGGATCAGTGCAAGGGCATATGGGATTGCACTTGAAAAGGCTCGTGGGAATGCTGTACACTTTTCTGTGCCATTTTTGCTCTCTTTGGGGGCCGTTTTTGCCCCTTTTCATACAACTTCCGGGTTTGCGGCGATGCATGTGTGGGTGGTCATGTGTGCCTTGAATGTGTGTAAATGTATTGATAGCAGATAGAAACCCTTTTTATAAGCTCTCTGTTCTTGACCAATGAATTCACAGAGGGGTAAACAAAATGGTGTTTATTGTCCCCACCTTCACATCCTCCAGCTTGTACACTTATATTTTTTGTTTACATGGAGCAGATGGGTCCATAAAAATCAGGGATGAGAACAGTAGGAGTGATCCAGCTCCCCTTCCATAGTATTATTCACACACAATTTCACATTGTGGAAAATGGGCTTACATTAATACAGCATGACAGGTCTCTCTATAAATAATCCCAGGTAGAAGCTGTAGAACCACTTGGTTCTACTCTATATTAATCAGATTCAGATTTTTCATCCACATTCCATTAAATAGAGATAGGGATGGGTGCATGTATGTCTGTCTATCAATATCTATCATTTATCTATCATCTATCTATCATCTACTGGGACGCGGGTGGCGCTGTGGGTTAAACCACAGAGCCTAGGACTTGCTGATCAGAAGGTTGGTGGTTCGAATCTGTGCAATGGGGTGAGCTCCTGTTGCTCGGTCCATGCTCCTGCCAACCTAGCAGTTCGAAAGCACGTCAAAGTGCAAGCAGATAAATAGGTACCACTCCGGCGGGAAGGTAAATGGCGTTTCTGTGCGCTGCTCTGGTTCGCCAGAAGCGGCTTAGTCATGCTGGCCACATGACCCGGAAACTGTACGCCGGCTCCCTCGGCCAATAACGTGAAATGAGTGCCGCAACCCCAGAGTCAGCCATGACTGGACCAAATGGTCAGGGGTCCCTTTACCTTTTTATCTTTCATCTATCTATCATCTATCTATCATCTATCTATCTATCTATCATCTATCTATCTATCATCTATCTATCTATCTATCTATCATCTATCTATCTATCATCATCTATCTATCTCCATCATCAACACACATGTAGTAGCAGCCTAGCTTCTATAATGTTACACAGCTTATCAAATAAAACAAAAATTTGAGGCTCTGCTTTGGATGCCCTTTCCAAAGTGATACAGATGGTTACTGGACACTGGCATTCTCTGTGGTGGTGGCATGACTGAAACATGCTTGTGCTGTGGAACTGCTGTCCTGTGGGAAGGTTAACCAGCAATAATACTGGCAGGAGCAGTCCACTCAAAAGGCAAGAGCTGAGTTCAGACATAAGTCAGGAAATCAGGACAGGTCGTGAAGCAGGAAATAAGAAGCCAGACACAGGTGCTCCAGCACCCCGGACAGTTCTCAAAGAGCAGATAACTTGCTCCAACAAGTTCCCAGGTTAAGCTGAACTTGGCGGCCTACCCAAGTCATTTGCTCCTCTATTAAGTGTGGACAGCCAGTCATAAAGGGGCAGGCCCCTAATTTGTAGCTTTGAATTCTAGTGTTAGGCAGCATAAGACCCTTGATGGCTCCTTGGGGAGTCCAGGTCAGAGTACTGTTTTCACAGGATGAGGGTTTGGTCAGGGAATTCAAGCCCAGGGGGTTCTTGGCTACTGGGTTCTTCATGAGTGTTAGGCGGACCAACTCTGGATTCCATCTGCAGCCTACACCAGCATCCCAGACCACACATGACTTTCTGGTCTCTTTCCCTCTGAGCCAGTGTGCTGGTTGCTACCTGAGACTGCTGTCTTCACATTTCTCTCTCTGCTTCCCCTCCCCCACCCCAAGGTTTTTTTAATGTGCTGTTTATGTGCTTAGGTTTTGAAGGCTCTATCATTTATAGTTTGTGGCATTCTACATTATTTGTAATTTGGGATAGCGCTTGATGGAACAGTGTAGTAGAAAGGCAAGGCAGTGTTTATTTAAAACAAACAAATAAGTACCACATTATATGAGATGGTGGTTCACTGTAGAAATCTGTAAACAAACTATTCCATTATTCTATGAAAGCATATTATGCTCTTACTACATGACAAGCACAATTCACTCACTTAAATGGACATTTTTGTTTGAAGGAGATAACTTGGTTTGAGAGATGGTTTTTATTTTTAATGCTATATCACCTCTCTCAATATTTCAAGCCAATTATGTGTCTGCTATTATTGTAAAGCAATTGCTGCTTTATGAAAATGTCTGTGCATGTTCTCATGTTTTATGTGAAAAAGGACTTTGCTAATGTATTTATTTCATGTTATGCCTTTCCCCATATGAACTAACCTGTGTTCATTACCTGTGGCCCTTCTTCTGCTTAGCTTCATCAGTGTGGTGGCCGCATGTGCCTTCAAACCATACCCTGGGACCAACACAGCACTTTGTGACTTTGGCTCTCTTCCCATCCCTGCCTTGGATTTGCCACACCATTAACCTCTGAGCTCCAGCCAGGTTCCACAGGGAGTGGTACCTCCAGCTCTAACACTGACAATTTCACCCTCTGGGAACAGGATATTATATTGTATAGTGCAAAGTAGCATTTAGTTTACACCATTATCTCCAATACTTTTGAAGCATGTCGTAGGGCTGCAATAAAAACCTACCCTTCCCCCTGTCCAAGTTTTACAGAATTGCAGGGAAGACGGATATAATTATGGTTTTGGAAATGAAATCATTTGACAATTTTGTTAGGAAAGGTGTTTCCATCGTGGTGCCAGTAGCATCGATCTTCCTCCAGCCCTTGTCTGTATTTAGTTTTTGAGCTGCTATGGTAGAGCTGACATTTCTTTTATTCCCAAAGTGCAGCATTTGGGTAAGAGGGGGATGGAAGGCAGCACACACCACCAAAGACACAACAACCCTGAAGCTGCCAGGGACAGCTGCCGTGCTATCTCAGATTGCCTTGGGGTAATGCTGTATCTGGTGCATTCTGCAGGAGAATATGGTGGCTGCCAGCAGCTATGAGGAGCCTCACTGCTGAGAGCTTTAAAACTACAGTGGTACCTCGGTTTACATACGCTTCAGGTTACATACACTTCAGGTTACATGCGCTTCAGGTTACATACGCTTCAGGTTACAAACTCTGCTAACCCAGAAATAGTGCTTCAGGATAAGAACAGAAATCGTGCTCCGGCGGTGCAGTGGCAGCAGGAGGCCCCATTAGCTAAAGTGGTGCTTCAAGTTAAGAACAGTTTCAGGTTAAGAACGGACCTCTGGAATGAATTAAGTACTTAACCTGAGGTACCACTGTAAGTGCAAAACAAAAGGACAGGCACCAGCATTGTTGCCACAGTGATGAGCCACCCTCAAGAATATTTCAGTTAACTCTGCCCTGAAATCTTCCTCCAGATTAGCCTTAGCTCAGAGGGGCTGGGGCAACCAAGTCAGATGGGTAAGGTATAAAGAAAACAACAACAACAACAACAACAACAACAACAACAACAACAACTACAACAACGTGTCATTAATGAAAACAGGCAATGACCAGAAAGATGCTAGAGCCCAACACTGCTGCCCAGTCAACCCTTAGGCCAGAATTGGGCACTTTCCCCCCTTTTTCCTTTTTTTTTTGCACTGAGAACTACATTCCTTCTGTAGGGTCACTTCCTACAGACAGTGGGCAGGGCTGAAAACAGCAGTGGGTGGGACATAGCCAAATTTGTGAAGGGCCAATCCTTCTCTTTCATTTTCTGCCACCCACTTCACTCCCACACTTTCTGCCACTTAATTATTTCTCCCTCCTCCTCCTTCCCACCACCTGGAGGGAAAGAGACAGATCACTCTTGCCAGAGGATGGAACGGATTGCTTGCAGAGGGCTTTTGAAATTAGACCAAGAGTTACAAGTTGCCCACCCCTGCTTTTAGAAGCATAAACAGAATCTCTAATATGCAGAGCACACTTACTAATGTTTACAGGGGCTTCCAGTTAATTTGAAATTGACAGCTTCAGCTATGCATCTTTATTGGGTTTATGAAAGGGGTTTCCCTTTGACATGGAAGCTAAAAGGGAAACTGACTCACAGAGGAGCATTGTGTGAGCACTGAAACACTCGCCAGTCTTTGGATCAGAGGCTTAGCCTGTCACTTGATTAAACTGACTCTGCGTTGTTAGGGAACAATAAATATCTTAAACGAGAAATATTGCCTGTTTTTCCATTCTGCATTTGAAAGCACTCCAGACTCCTATAAAAGCCCCAGGACACATCCACTATTCTCTGTTCCATTTTCAGCAAAAGAAAAATGTCTTGAGTTTAATATTTGCTTTGGGAAATTTGTTTTTATCTCTCACCACCAATTGCTAGTCATTGCCACATTTTTATGTCTTTGAAAAGCATCAGAACACCAGGAAGAAACGGCTTGATCTTTATATAATGAATTCTGCAAAGCCATTATGTGCCCATCAGTGAAATTCCTAGACTAAGGATAATTATTGTAGAAGGGGAGGGAGAGGAGTTGTGATTGGATATGTCCACACTCTCCTGTGTGAGTGTATGGGGCCCTGCTCCTTCCTGCCACTTACCACCTGGCCCAGGGCAGGGCCTGACGGGCCTCACTAGGACAGTTGCTGTTACTGCTGGAGGGGTGCAGAGTGCTTTTAAAATGTTTTAAAATTTTTCTTTTGAATTTTTTGTATGGGGGGGGTGGGATGGATGTTTATTGGGCCTGGGAATTTGTTTGTTTTTTTGTTTTTTGTAATTTTCACTGTTTTTTCTTTGTATTGTTTTATTGATTTTTTCTTTAAGGTGTTATTTTGTTCTTAAGGGGAGGGGTCAGGGCTGCCAGGGATTGGGCCTCAGCCAATAGAATGGCTTGGGCAGGGGGGGATGTATTGGGATACCCGATCTCAGTGATCACGGGCAGGAGGAGGAGTTATGCTAAGACCAAACCATGTCATTACCGAGGAGGCAGGCTTAGTCATCGTTTGAGGACTATCCCTGCCTCCAGGTCTGGTCCTGACTGGAAGGATACAGGAATCAGCAAGGGAAACCCACATGACCTGAAAGTGTTGCTGTGCAATGCCAGGTCAATGATGAATAAGACCACTGCCATCCACGACCCTATTGTGGATGGAGGATTTGACCTGGCATGTGTGGTAGAGACCTGGTTGGATGAAGCAGATGGGCCTGTCCTTGCCACTGCTTGCCCACCAGGTTTCTCTTACGCACAGCAACCCAGGTCATGTGGGCGGGGAGGGGGGGTTGCAGTGATTTTTAGGAAGTCATTAGTCTGCACCAGGCGTCCTATTGGGAAGACCCAGTTTTCTGAGTGCATGTTCTGAAAGTTGGGCAATAGGAGCAGTACAGAATTCCTACTGGTGTACTGACCTCCCCGCTGCACCAAGGATTCCCTGCCTGAGCTGCTTCAGGTCGTGGCAGACATGCTCCTGGAGACACCTAGCTTGGTTGTCCTGGGGGATTTTAACATCCATGCCAACACGACCTTACAAGGGTCCGCTTGGGACTTCGTGGAAAGCATGGCCTCCATGGGGCTGTCCCTGAATACGTTTGGCCCAACTCATAGCCGCGGACATGCCTTAGACTTGGTGTTTACCTCTACGGATGTTGGTGATCTGACACTAACTAAAAGCGAAACAAAAGAAGTGCCATGGTCAGATCACTTCCTGGTGCACCTGGACTTCTCTGCAACCCTTCCCCTCTGCAGGGAGGTGGGACCGATTCGGATGGTCCGCCCCCACCACTTAATGGATCCAATTGGCTTCCAGAGAGTGGTAGGGGATGTTTTATCCCAAGTTGATGGCCTTTCAGCTGATTCCCTGGTGGCACGCTGGAATGCGGAGTTAACCAGGGCTATTGACTGTCTGGCTCTGAAGCGCCCTCTCCGATTGCATGGAGCCCGGACAGCCCTGTGGTTTTCCACGGATCTGAGGGCAAGGAAACAATCCTTGAGACGGCTAGAGCGCCGGTGGTGGATAACTCATTCCGAATCTGACCGGACACAGGTTAGAGCTCAACATCGAGCCTACCAAGTGGCGATAGCGACAGCGAAGAAGACTTTCTTCGCTGCCTCTATTGCATCTGCAGAAAACAGCAGCAGGAGACTTTTTCAGGTGGTTCACAATTTAGCGGAATCACCTGCGACATTGGGGCCCAGTACGGGCCACTTGATCTCCTGCAATGATTTCGCAAAGCTTTTTGCAGATAAAATCGCTCAGATTCGGGAAGAAGTAGACTCCACAGTGGGAGCAGGGCCAGGGCGGGAGAATGCTAGAGTCCTGTCTAGTCAAGTTGTGTGGGATCAATTCCAAGCTGTTACCTCCGAGGATGTGAACAGGCTGCTTGGACGAGTGAAGCCAACCACCTGTCTCCTGGATCCTTGCCCATCCTGGCTTATAAAAGCTAGCCGGGAAGGGCTGGGTGATGGGCTTTGTGGGGTGGTGAATGCTTCCCTCCGTGAGGGAGCCTTCCCAGACCCGCTGAAAGAGGCGGTTATTAAACCGCTTCTTAAAAAAACATCTTTAGATGCGGCCACGATGGCCAATTATCGCCCAGTCTCAAATCTTCCATTCTTGGGCAAGGTGATTGAGCGAGGGGTTGCTGAACAACTCCAGGCACGCCTGGAAGAAGCGGACCATTTGGATCCCTTCCAGTCGGGATTCAGGCCTCATGAAACTGCCTTGGTCGCACTGGTTGATGATCTCCGGTGGGCTAGGGACAAAGGTGAGAGCTGTTTCCTAGTTCTGCTGGATCTCTCAGCGGCGTTTGATACCATCGACCATAACATCCTTCTGGACCGTCTTGAGGGGCTGGGAGCTGGGGGCAGTGTCATACAGTGGTTCCGCTCCTTCCTCCTGGGCCGTGTTCAGAAAGTGGTGGGGGGGGATGAGTGTTCAGACCCCTGGGCTCTCACTTGTGGGGTGCCTCAGGGTTCTGTCCTCTCCCCCATGCTTTTCAGCATTTACATGCAGCCACTGGGAGAGATCATCAGGAGGTTTGGGCTGGGTGTTCATCAGTATGCGGATGATACCCAGCTCTACCTCTCTTTTAAATCAGAACCAGTGAAGGCGGTGAAGGTCCTGTGTGAGTGTCTGGAGGCGGATGGAGGATGGATGGCGGCTAACAGGTTGAGGTTGAATCCTGACAAGACAGAAGTACTGTTTTGGGGGGACAGGAGGCGGGCAGGTGTGGAGGATTCCCTGGCCCTGAATGGAGTAACTGTGCCCCTGAAGGACCAGGTGCGCAGCCTGGGAGTCATTTTGGACTCACAGCTGTCCATGGAGGCACAGGTCAAATCTGTATCCAGGGCATCTGTTTACCAGCTCCATCTGGTACGTAGGCTGATACCCTATCTGCCTGCGGACTGTCTCGCCAGAGTGGTGCATGCTCTGGTTATCTCCCGCTTGGACTACTGCAATGCGCTCTACGTGGGGCTACCTTTGAAGGTGACCCGGAAACTACAACTAATCCAGAACGCGGCAGCTAGACTGGTGACTGGGAGCGGTCGCCGAGACCATATAATACCGGTCTTGAAAGACCTACATTGGCTTCTAGTACGTTTCCGAGCACGATTCAAAGTGTTGGTGCTGACCTTTAAAGCCTTAAACGGCCTCGGTCCAGTATATCTGAAGGAGCATCTCCTCCCCCATCATTCTGCCCGGACACTGAGGTCCAGCTCCGAGGGCCTTCTGGCGGTTCCCTCACTGCGAGAGGCCAAGTTACAGGGAACCAGGCAGAGGGCCTTCTCGGTAGTGGCGCCTGCCCTGTGGAACGCCCTCCCATCAGATGTCAAAGCGATAAACAACTACCTGACATTCAGAAGACATCTGAAGGCAGCCCTATTCAGGGAAGTTTTTAATATGTGACATTTTTTGTATTTTTCATCTTTGTTGGAAGCTGCCCAGAGTGGCTGGGGAAACCCAGCCAGATGGGCGGGGTACAAATAATAAATTATTATTATTATTATTATTATTATTATTATTATTATTATTAATATAGTGACTTGTGAGTATTCAAAAAACATATCATCAAAGTGCAACCAGGTCCAAAGTTGTTCCATCCTTGCCCCCACAGTTGTTCTTTTTTAATAATAAAATTCACAAACAGGTTGTTCAAATAAATGCATGCATTTGGTATATTGATAATGTACAAATCACGTGAAGGAAAATGCTTGCATACACACACACATATATATACATACATACACATACACAGAGGGGGGGGGCACAGAATGGGATTATCTGACCAGGGCTGCTCACAGCATCAGCCCCACTATGGAAAATGGCCCAATCTTTCTCACCTCTATAAGGCAGCATTCCCCAGCCTGGTGCCCTTCAGGTGTTTTGAACTACAGCCATCATTGACAATGGTCAGGGAAGGTGGCCCATTCTGCACTATAAATCTAAAGCAGTATATACCATTTTAAATAAATGAGGCTCCTCCCCCCAAAGAATCCTGGGAAGTATAATTTGTTAAGGGTGCTGAGAGTCGTTAGGAGACCCCAATTCCACTCACAGAGCTACAATTCTCAAAGTGGTCTGCAGTCAATCTCTCTTCCCAGGGAGCTATGGAAATTATAGCTGTGTGAAGGTAGGAGCGGTGTTCTTGCAGATGTACTGGAGCCTGGCTGTTTACCCTGAATCAGTGACTGTGAAGCAATACAAAATACAATTCTGTATTCAAGAAGCGGCTGCACTGGGCAAGGAATTGACATTTTTATTGACAGAATTGACTTCTGTAAACTGTGGCTCCTAAGTCCTGCCTGTAGTTATTCAACATTTGTCACCAAGAAATCCATTACAGCCTTGTCAGTGCTGGTTCCTATGACAGTGAAGATGGGTCACAACAAACATGGAAGGGGAGGAAGGCAAAGCTCAATGAGTGATCAGACTAGGCATATATAGTATGCACATTTCAGAAGCCTACAAAACCAGAGTTCAAGCTGCTAGGTTTTAGGCATTTTTGGGCATTTGTTGTCTCTGAATAAAGAAGTTCCTCCCTCTGCCACTGACCGGGGAAACATATATTATGGTGTGTGGGATGTGGTTAAAGAGGTCTGCCTCTTCCTCATAATATTGGAAATTTGGGTGATCCAGTGATGCCATGGACTGGCTGGATGCAGTGGAGTGAGGAGGGGCACTAGCTGGGGAACCCCCAAGGGAAGAAGGCTCAGAGCCAGGGGTTTGGTGATGGAGCAACAACGTTGGTCAGAGGGAACAGACTAGGAGGAGGAGGTTATGGAAACTGAAGAGGCAATAGGGTGTAGTGAGCAGAAAGAGGCTGTGGCAGAGGGCAGTTCAGACTCAGAGGAGGGGTTCCAGGAGACAGAGCTGAGGCAGGGGCGGAGCTACCTGCCCCAGCACCCGGAACAGCATGGGGGTGGGGCTAGCCGGCCCACAGGGCGGGGCTAGCCGGCCACACGGCAAGCATCCCTAGCTGCCTGCCACCCACGCGTTGAGCATCAGGAGGGGCGCCACTAGCCACCTGCGCAGCGAGCATGGGGGGCACTGCTAGCCGCCCGCAGCAGCATCGTCCCTAGTAGCCCGCTGACCACACAGTGAGCGTCTGGTGGCGCCACCCATGCTGCAAGTGTCTGGGGGTGCTGCCCGCGTGGCAAGCATGGGGTGGGGGTGGCACAGCAGTGTCACCCACCCTCACGGCTGACACCCAGTGTGCACCGCACCCCCCACACCAGCCTTCCTCCACCAGTGAGATGAGGCAGGCTGCAGAAGAATCCATGGAGTCTCCTCCCTCTTGCTGCAAACAGCTTCCCTTCGCCCTGGTCTCCCAGAACATGCAAAAAAGTGAAGAGGGTGGAGCAACGAGGCACAAGATGACAGAGCCTTAGGCTGCTGGGGAAGGAACTGGAAAAGGACCGTTAGAGTGCAGTCCTCACAACTGCTTCATTGGGGCAAGACCTACTGGAAAGGGTTGCTGTGTTTCTTTGAATAAAGAGTTAACTTTGCTGACATCTGGCACTTTATTGTTTTATTGCTGACCTCCACCTGACTCCAGCTCCTGACAAGTGATGCTGGATGTTGGGAAATGCAGTACAGGCCAAAGGAAGTATTTCTTCACAAAATGCATAGTTAAACTCTAGGGCAGACCATGGCAAACTATGGCAAGTTCTTAAAGAAATGGGAGTGCCTGATCACCTCATCTGTCTCCTGAGAAATCTCTATGTGGGACAAGAAGCTACAGTTAGAACTGGATATGGAACAACTGACTGGTTCAAAATTGGGAAAGGAGTACGACAAGGCTGCATTTTGTCTCCCTGCTTATTTAACTTATATGCAGAATTCATCATGCGAAAGGCTGGGCTGGATGAATCCCTAGCCGGAATTAAGATTGCCGGAAGAAATATCAACAACCTCAGATATGCAGATGACACAACCTTGATGGCAGAAAGTGAGGAGGAATTAAAGAACCTTTTTTTGAAGGTGAAAGAGGAGAGTGCAAAATATGGTCTGAAGCTCAACATCAAAAAAACGAAGATCATGGCTACTGGTCCCATCACCTCCTGGCAAATAGAAGGGGAAGAAATGGAGGCAGTGAGAGATTTTACTTTCTTGGGCTCCATGATCACTGCAGATGGTGACAGCAGCCACGAAATTAAAAGACGCCTGCTTCTTGGGAGAAGGGCAATGACAGGCCTAGACAGCATCTTGAGAAGTAGAGACATCACCTTGCCAACAAAGGTCTGTATAGTTAAAGCTATGGTTTTCCCAGTAGTGATGTATGGAAGTGAGAGCTGAACCATAAAGAAGGCTGATCGCCGAAGAATTGATGCTTTTGAATTATGGTGCTGGAGGAGACTCTTGAGAGTCCCATGGACTGCAAGAAGATCAAACCTCTCCATTCTGAAGGAAATCAGCCCTGAGTGCTCACTGGAAGGACAGATTGTGAAGCTGAGGCTCCAGTACTTTGGCCACCTCATGAGAAGAGAAGACTCCCTGGAGAAGACCCTGATGTTGGGAAAGATGGAGGGCACAAGGAGAAGGGGGCGACAGAGGACGAGATGGTTGGATAGTGTTTTCGAGGTTACCAGCATGAGTCTGACCAAGCTGCGGGGGGCAGTGGAGGACAGGAGTGCCTGGCGTTCTCTGGTCCATGGGGTCACGAAGAGTCGGACACGACTAAACGACTAAACAACAACAACAACAACAACAGGGCAGACTTTTATTGCTCATGGTCAAAAGCCCATGCAAAAATTCAAACACACTCATTTATTAAACAACAGATAACATGCAACATAAACCCAGGCAACCCAGTCAACACAAGCCAGTCCCAAGGATAAAACAAAAACTCCAAGCAATAAAGCAAAGGATAAAAAGCAATAAAATAAACATTAATAAAATTAACATCAAATGAGGACATTGTCAGGAAAATTAATAGTTGTCTTGGAAAGTTCTTTTGCATGAACCCTTTCAGGAGTCAGTGCAAATGGAATCACCCTGTAAGTCACTTACACATAAAAATCAATATCTGACAATAGATAACATATCTTTTCTGGGATGGTTGTTGTTGTTTTTAGTGTAATCCCATTAAAATAGTATTTAGAAATTTAAAACAGGGTTCCAAGTACAAAGGAGAAAATCAGATGTAAGGTGCAAGATCCTATCTCTCAGATTCTGTTGAGCCAAAGGAGCCTGAAATTATCAGACATCAATCATGACCAATGGCATGGTATGACAGCAGAAAGCCATAAAGGTTTGCCTGAGCTTTGGAAAAATGACAGTAACTAAATAGGAAGGTCTACCATGAGAACTATTATACAGCCCAAACCCAAAAGCTCAGCTTTCCAGGATTGGAGACACGATGGTGCCAAATATGAATTGCTGTGACCCAATAGTGGGAGGCAGGCTATTGTTCTCATGTCCTGTTGCACCTGGTTGGCCATTGGGCATCAATGGGATGCTGGACAACTTTGGCCTCATCAAGGACTCACATTTATTTATATGGGGCAATGGGTTGGGCTGCCTCTTGATGTGTTAATCTGTGCCTCCAACCATGCCCAACTTGTACATTTGTAAATAGATTCAAATACTACACAATGCTGTAGCCTTCTGTGACGTTCTTCCAAAGAAGCCCAACCTGGGGAAGCACTGTCCCTTAGGAAAGTTGGGCAGAAGAATAATCTGAAAGCAGTTGGCAATTGCTTATGGCAATGCCATAAGTAGACTGCAAGCATCCTAACATGCAAGCAAGGCATACAAATTTCATATCCTGGCAATTCAGCCATCTTCCACAGTGGTGGAGAAAGAATGAATGATAGAGCTTCACATTAGCTGATATTTACCACATCCTTTTTTTTAAAAAAAATGACTGATATTAAAAGTTAACACAGCCCCATCCTAATTTCCACTGGGAGAACACAGTCCTGTGTATTTGCTGACCACATATTTGGACTTTCAGACTCCAGCAGAGGTAAAAGATGCAAAAAGCATTCTTCATGCTGGGATAAATTTAGCACGGCTTCTGTCAGCAGAGATAGGAAAAGCTTGTGGCTGACCTGGAAATGAGTTGCAGACTGCGAACCCTGAGTCTCCTTGTTCAGGTTTTGGCTGCAGTGCCGGACAGGATACACACACAAGGTTTTGGCAGCTAACATAGCTGGACTTGCTGCGTGAATGTGACTTGTTTATGTTGAAAACCTCAGCGGCTGTAATGTACCTTCTGTGACTCACTCTCCATATAGCCGCAGGATAGTCATGTGCAAAAGCTTTTCTTAAAAAACAAAAGCAAAAACAACCTATCTACGATCAAGGTTTTTAGTTAGGTAATACATTTAGGATGCAGTTCTAACCCACTTTCTCAGGAGTAAGCCCCATTGAATTCAGTAGGACTTGCTTCTGAGTGGAGATGCCTCACATTGCCATGGGTAAGCTGCAGTCCTGTACACACAATACATTCATCGAAATAAATTTTACAGCCTCTGATTTTGGCTTTCTCAAACCCTCTAAACAAACAGGATACTGTACTTGGACTGAAACGAACCAGAGAGGGTGTTTAATGTTTACTTTCAACTTCACCCTTTGTCAAAAGTTTCCATATTATTTTGAGACCAATATATATATATTTTTTAAATTACTCATTTTGTATGGTTCCCTCAGCAGCTACCAGCTACCCTTGGAGACACCATTTCATTCATCCTGTTAGGTTCAGAACACTGGTCCTGTCCAGTCAGCTCCAATATCCTTAGCTGTCTGCCAGCCCGGTGCAGCCAATTGTGAGCACTGGGAAAGTAATGCCATTATTATTAATGAGAACTCAGATCACGGTTTCCTATGCATCTTTTCTGAAATGCCTTCAAGTGAATTTTTAAAGGAAGCACTTGTGGAAGCTTTCTTGGATTTTTAAAATTGCTATTTTTATACTTTTTGCAGTAAAATTAAAGAAAGAAAAAGAGAGAGAGAGAGAGAGAGAGAGAGCATGAAAAGGAAGGGGAGAATAAAAGGAGAGTGATGTGGATTTTTAAAAACCTTGAAACAGGAGTAGCCAAGGTGTTCAGATGTTGCTGAACTTCAGTTTGTGGTTCGAGGACCCGATCCCCGCATAGTCGAATGAAAACACAAGGACACGTGATATAAGGTTAATGGGCAAGAAAAGGCCACAACTTTATTGATTACAGCAAATGAAAAAGTATTGGCTTAGGCATTACGTCAGCTGACTCCACCCACTCGGAGAGGGGTGAGTCTAAAACAGGGGCGTTTATTCACCAGTAGGTGCAGCCTGTTGATGCTAATCCAACTATAAGCTCTCCCCTGATGTCACCGAGGGTCGTGCCATGGCCTCCCGCTATGCAGGCATCGGACAGAACACACGACCGCCGGATTCCTTTAACGGAATACCCAAAAACTGAAGGCGTAGGCGATGGCCACACCTAGCCCTTCGACACACCACAACACATTATTCCAATGCCTAACCTACCCACCAATACCACGAAAGTTGTGACGATTGCTATGAGGTAGGCGACAAAACCAAAAAGCCTAATGCCAAATGGAAAAATTCCTACCAGGCCCCCCGGACAACCAGGGCGACCAACCTAAGGTCCATAGCAAGGCCAAAAGAAAACTGCAACCCTGATCTAAGGGAGTGGAGGGTGGGTGACTCGCGACGGGACGACGAAAAGTGAGGCCTGGCCGTGGGCGTGGGCGCTAGCCAGGTGAGTGGGAGGCATGGGGCAAACGCCCCCTGCTCGGGGCAGAGTCCGGCTCCTGCCCACAACCACTCCCCTCTCTTGCAGGAGGAGAGTCTTTGTACTAAAATTATTTCAAGCATGTAAATTTTAAATGACTGAAATATTTTAATGCAGTGGTTTCTGAATAAAGCTGGACTTTAGAGCAAATACTTTGGTGCAAAATATTGATATAAGAAAATGATGTGCTCTGGTGAATGGTCCCCCACCTGCATGGCGATGTCGTGCCCACTAAAGGATGAAATATACTGGGAATCACACACTGAAGAAAGTTATTTACCCACCAAAGTGTGGAAAATCAATTGCAATTCTGCATTCAGCTTACATCAAAGGAGCAATGACTGGGTAGTGCTAAGGGTCACCAAACTGGAAGTATCCGAAGCTTGTCAGCATAGTGGCTTCTGCTCCTGTGCTTTTAAAAGTAGATATTAGCAGTTGATAATCCTTATTACCTTACTCCCTCCCTGTCTGGTGCAGTATGCTTCTGCATACTATTTACTGCAAACCACAGGAGTGGGGGAAGCTGTGGTGTTCAGCTCCTGATTTCAGGCTTCCTATAAACATCCGGCTGGCCACTGTCAGAACAAGATGCTAGATTAGATGGACCACTGGCCTGAACCAGCAGGGGCTCTTCTTAAATTCTTATCTCTAGGCTGTAACACCATCACCTGCTGATTTCTGCAAATCAAGTTTCTGTTAAAACGGAGGCCAGATTTTTTTGGTGGGGGGGTGGAGAGTGTGTCTGTGTGTCTGGCCAGTAGGCAAACTTAATACCTGTAAACACACATTTTATTGCTTTCAAAAACCATGCAAAGACATAATGTTAAATTAGGTCTTGGAAGATGAACATGCTAGCATTTTTATTAAACATTTTTCACTTACTTATATATTTAATTACATGACGAAAAGCAAACAGGAACCAATGATGTACCATTTCTGCAAAAGTCACTTTGCCAAATGGATCATTTCACACCTTTTGTCTTTGTGCAATTAGCAGTGCAGGCTAATAATATTTTGCACACGTTCAAAGCATGCATGACCATGCACATGTTCATCACCACAAACCCTGAAGTGGAAGGAAATGGGGGCAGACAAGAGGTGGGGGCATAACAGGGTGGGGCGGGCTTATACTGTAAGTGCTCCACCATCACACACAACAACCCAGAATGCAACCCCCATGCAAATTGGGGGGTTGCCTGTATTGGGCAAAATGGTAATACTGAAAGTGTACCACAGAACATCGAGATTCTGTTAAACTCTTGGAATCACATTGTACCGATTTCTGAGTGCGCAAGAAGAAGCACAAAGCAGAAGGTTGCTGAAATGCATACTTCAAAAATGAAATAAAATTAGATAAGGCCATATTTCTGCTGTCACACTCTGGGCCCTAGAAGTAGTGGAAAGCTGTAAGTGGGAAATAACCCGAAGCAGATCCATAGCTTTTAATCTTCGTTTCTATTTATACCATGCATTTTTATGGTTCTCTCCCTTTTCACTCCCTACAGCTGTCTAATCAGAATGATATTTTCAGACAGTATTGGGAAAATTTGAATTATGACCCTACAGAGTAGAATGGTTTGTAATAAATTCCCTGAGCCAGCCAGTGGGTATTCAGTTTTCAGAAGACTATAAAGGCAATGCAGGTGAATATATTGTCATAGATCGGTGCTACCAGAGTCTGTTAGTGTATGGTAGAAATGAATACCATATGAATACTATATGCTTGTGAAACATGGACCACGTATAAACACCATCTCCAACTCCTCGAAAGATTCCATCAACAGTGTCTCCGAAAAATTTTACACATCACTTGGGAAGACAGGTGAACTAATATCAGTGTACTGGAAGAAGCAAGGATCACCAGTGTTGAAGCAATGATTCTCCAACATCAACTTCATTGGACTGGTCATGTTGTGTGGATTCCTGATGATCATCTTCCAAAGCAACTACTCTATTCCGAACTTAAAAATGGAAAGCATAATGCTGGTGGTCAACAAAAGAGGTTTAAAGACTGTCTCAAGGCAAATCTTAAAAAAATGTAGTACAAACACTGACAACTGGGAAACACTGGCCTGTGAGTGCTCCGATTGGAGAACAGCCTTTACCATAGGTGTCATGGGCTTTGAAGACACTTGAACTCAGGACTGAAGGGAGGAACGTGCTAGGAGGAAGGCACGCTTGGCAAAACTTTTACAAAACTTTAGTTTATGGTTGCCATCAATTTTGATTTTAATTAATTAATTTTTATAATGTTTTTATAATGTTGCACTGTTTTAGTGTTGTTAGCCGCCCTGAGCCCGGCTTCGGCTGGGGAGGGCGGGATATAAATAAATTTTATTATTATTATTATTATTATTATTATTATTATTATTATTATTATATCCACACTGTGATCACCTCCCTCCCGGAAACCAATGTCCCCACTGTGGAAGGAAGTGTGGATCCAGAACTGGACTCCACAGTCACTTATGGACTCATTGTTAAAACAGTGTTAATGGAAGACAATCTTACTCGGCTATGAGTGATCGCAGAAGAAGAAGATTTTATTCATATCTGTGTCATCTTCAGTCATCTTTTTGGGTGGTGTGTACCCTTCTTTCCTGGGGTGCATAAGTGGCCACCCAACTAAATACCTGTCCCATCATTTCATTCACCGGCTTAGTTTATTCAATTAATTTTTTTACTTCCCATCACTGAAAGGAGTGCCAAAGTGATGTGCATGAGCCCTACCAAAATAAATGGAAGCAGAAGGATGAAGGGTTGAGCAGGAGAACTTCCTTGTGAATTGTGTCCCTTGTCTCCAGTCTTTCAGCTGTGATATATGCAGTGCCCCTTCCCTACAAAGCAATAGGCATCAGTGGGGATTTCCCCAGGGTGCAAATAAGCATGTAATTTTGCTCCTGATACTTTGCTTTACAGCAACATCTCATTTGTTTAGACTAGCCCCTGCAGGGTAAGCTTCACTGCTATCTGTATTTGGTGATTCATTACTCTCCCCAGCAGCTCACACCAGCCTAGCTATATATAGTCAATTTATCATCCCAACATGATCTGATGTAGCTTTGCTGTACTGCGGAGGCATTATCATTGCTTATAGTTTATGCAGAACTTCAGATTCCCATTTCCTTGCAAGACATAAGTCCTCCCTTCATTTTTCTTCATTTGCTTTGGCATCCTCAAATATATTTCCTTCCGCATACTAATGGGAATCATGGCTTGGGTTGTATGAAAGGAAATCTGCTTCTCTCACATGTCTTTGGATATACACACACCATAATGAATTGTGCTCAGAGCTGGCTTTACTTAGGCTGCAATCCTCTACCCACTTACCCAAGAGTCAGGTCCACTCAGCTCAATGGAACCTACTTGTATGTAGATGTGTATAAGTTGGTACTGACAAGTTTTCAAATAAAGCATTTCATTTGTTTGGATTCCAACACACAAAACAAGTAATTTTAAAACACACACTTCTTATTATCATAAAAATGCTATATGATCTGAAATCAGTTTTCTTTCCCTAGTCAAGGTTGAGATAAACTAGAAATAATAAATAACATCTTGTTTTTAAAAAATGATTTCAAACAAATGCTGCTGCAAAAATAATGAATAACAGAGATCTGAGCCAACACTACTTACTTTATATATATAAATTTTGTGGTGCAATAGAGCATCTCTCCTTCCCAGTGGTGTCTTAAGTTTTTATTTTATCCATTTTAAGACTTTAGATATATAGATGTCTTTGGGGGTAAAACAGCTCCCCCCAAAACTCTTTAGCGAATGCTGAAAATGATGCGGTATCATCAAAAATTTACAGAGAATATGGAGCTGAAGAGCAATTTGAAGCTAGATAAACCCATGAGTCAACAGTTGGAGTGGAGGAGGGTTGGGAGTTTGCACCTGGTGCTGAAAAGATAGCAGTCAGCACCAGATGAGCTTCCTGATTTCACAATGCACAAAAATGTTCAGATCTTCATTTTAATCGCCCTCACTCTCACTTGCCTTAAGTGATGGGGGCAAAGAAGAAAAAGATTATTCTTTGCTAAGAATTTCACTCGTTCTTCCAGAGGTTTCAAACTTCTTTCTTTTTACAGGTGTGTTTACTTGTATTACAATCAATATAACCTTGGGCTGGATGACCCTGCTATTTATGGGGAAAGTGTTGGGGTTGCTGTTTGACAGCCAGAGAATTGATCCTGCATACATTGTAACCGTCAAGGGAGAGTCTGCATCATCATACATTTCAATGATGTAAAAAAAAGGGAAAGCGCTACTCTTCTTACTTGGCTTTGAATGTGGGACTCACTTGTGCTTAAATATGCAGAGAATTGTACAGTTAATTGTGTGTGCTTGTGTTTAATGATTTATTTTTTGAAACACAAAATAATGTCATTCATTTACGTATTTATTTATAACACACACAAAAAGATGTGATTGTAAGGATTGTTTCTGAGGATCCTCTTTATGGTGAAAGAAATAGAGTATTGATCATAAAATAATAAATAAATATGTCAGTTGAAGGATTTATAACAATCAGTGACTTAGAGCTTCTGTTATGAAAGCAGAAGGCATTTCTAGTTGTGCAAGGAAAGGGACCAAGCCTTTCCCTTCTCCTTTCCTTTTCTGCAGCACTCCTTGAGCCTCCCAAAGCAATTCTGTTTTGATTGTCTAGAACCATTTCAGAGTCAGGTGGCCATCTGTCCAAACTGTAGAGGACAGACTGCTGTGCTTCAGAGCTGTTTGTCCCAAGTACAATTCAAAGCCAAAGAACCATAAGAAAGGAGAGCAGGGGCATTGAAGATGCCCATTATCAGTTCATATATGGCCAGCAAATTGAAGGTGCCCATCAACAATTCATGTATGGTCAGCAAACTGAGCAGGCCATGGGTCACCTGGGTGGTCTTCCCCATCCACTATCATGAGATATACTTTCTATGTTGGCATTCACATAACTTGAGAGACAGCTTCCAGGAGCCACAGATGAGCTGAATGCAGGGTGGAGACCAAAGGTGGACAAACTACCCCAGAAGGAGCATGATGTATCCCTACCAGAGGTACTACCCTTCCCCTAACACCCCATACATGGGCATAGCCAGGATTTATGTTAGGGGGGGCAGGCTCCATGTTGGGGAGGCAGAACCTCAGTTACTTTTATTGCTTTACTTGATTTAGGATGGGAAGCTGCCCCCTGCCCCCCTTGGCTATGCCCATGACCCCAAACACCTATTTAATGCAGTAAATATTGGTAGATTTGCATTAATACATACAAACTAGTATTTGTAAATGCTGTTTATAGTTGCGTCATCATTTCGTCCTCCTTTTCTGGTGATGTATTTCCTCTTTTTTATTATTGATATTCTCTGCCGGCTTCTGCCCAGAAATCAGTTTAAAAGCTACCCTGACAGCCTTGAAAATTTATATTTAGCACCCACAGCTTGGTTCCATTCTGGTTCAAGTGAAACCTTGCTCTATTCTACCTGTTCCTATGCTGCACCTTCCTCTTTCATGCTTTGAGCTCTGTGTGAATAACTTCAAATGACAGAAAAGAGAGCTGCTGCCTTTCACTGATCAAAAATCTGCTTCTTGGGGGAACAACAGGATATCAGCATAAGAAATACAGTGATTCCCCTTGACTAGCATTCAAATTCACTCACCGTCCACACACAAAATCACTCTGTAAACACTGGGGCTGTCCCAAGGGGACACATTTTCACCTGAACTCAATCACAATCAGCCAGTGCTGCCGTCCTCAAAATTTCTTTGTTTTCTAATATTCCTATTTCCAGGGATACTGGGAGCTGCTGGGGAGGGGAACCTCTATTCCTTTCCAATAATTGTGTATATTACTAGCTCATATCCTATGTTGGACATATTATAGCAGCCAGCCAGCTACATCTTTATTAGAAATCCATTGTAGTTAATAGCAGTACACTTAGAACAAGGATTTACTTTGGTTTTCAAAGGAAATTCATTAAACAAAATAACACGATCCTTTATGAATGTGTTACTGTTAGCAGCATCTAATCAACGTACTTGGGAATAAGGTAGTCCTTTTTCATTCGTTCCCTACAGAAATACACTGAGCGTGTGGAAGAGAGAATGAATCCAATATTCTCTCTGTAAATGGAAGCCTATGTGCATTCCCTTGTATAGTCATAGGCTGTCAACACAACGAAGATTTATTCAGGATTATACATTTATTTATTCAATTTATATCCTACCCTTTCTGCTGAAGGAGCCCTGGGAGATAAGGATCCCCAATTACCTAGAATTCTGGTTGCACAGAGAACCTCCATGCTAGCATTGCATTTGTTCAAGTCCCCTTTACAGATCTCCCAACAAATGTTGAGGTGTTGAAAGTGGGGCTAGCAAGGTGGGCAGTGTCAGGTAGTAGGCACCACCCCTGTCTTATTATCCCCATGCAGTTATTCTATGCATAAAGGGAAAGGCATAAAATAGCCCACTGTCTAATATCAATTCTAATTGCTTGGACTAGAGAAGGTGACAAGAGTCTCTTATACAGGAATGAGTAAAGCTGTCCATTATTAAGGTAAAGGTAAAGGGACCCCTGCTCATTAGGTCCAGTCATGACCGACTCTGGGGTTGCAGCGCTCATCTCGCTTTATTGGCCAAGGGAGCCGGCGTACAGCCTCCGGGTCATGTGGCCAGCATGACCAAGCCGCTTCTGGTGAACCAGAGCAGCGCACGGAAATGCTGTTTACTTTCCTACCAGAGCAGTACCTATTTATCTACTTGCACTTTGACGTGCTTTCAAACTGCTAGGTTGGCAGGAGCAGGGACCGAACAACGGGAGCACACCCTGTCATGGGGATTGGAACCGTTGACCTTCTGATTGGCAAGTCTTAGGCTCTGTGCTTTAACCCACAGTGCCATGGGACAGTGAGTTGTTCTTCCTTTCTTGGCTCATTGAAAACACCCTCCTTGGGGACTGCAATTTAGAAATTATCCAGTGATGTTAAATTGAAACTTTTTTTAAAAAAAATTCTCCATTAAATCATACCAACAGTGTATGATAGTAGATATGCACCCCTTCCCTTCTTTCAACATTTAACTGTCCAGGAAGGCTGAAAGGTGGGGGAGTCCAAAGGATGTTTAAATTAATCCCAGAAGCCGATAGATGGTGGTTTCGCCGAAAGTATAACCTTACAAATATTTAGTGGCACAAGGAAACACAATGATTAGGACTATCTGGACGGCTAATCCATTCCAAACCAGCATGGCAGTGAAAGCTGAGAACTAAAGAATGCAAAACAGGAGTGGATTTAATAAACCCTGCTGTTAAGGATTTTGCAGAGAAAACCCCACTTCCATTAGCCTGAATTTATGAGCCAGTTTTATCTGCTGCTCTTACTGCATATCTCTTTGTCCCTCCATCCAAATCCACATATTATGTGATCTAATTTCATACATCTACCAGTTCCCCCATCCCCGCAAGAGTGGTGCCCCCCCCCCAAAGCAGCGTCAAGGCTATTCCAGAGAAAAGAAATAAGAAAGAAACAGGAAGGTACATGGTGGGTTTCATTAGTTTCATTAGTTTCATCTAACATTCTAGGAACCTGGACTCAGAAGATTTCTCTTCTAGCATTATACTGCTCTGTGTTTTCTATTATTTAAAGTATTGCTAGCCTGATCTTCAGCCAAAAGGGCTCCTAGAGCAGCTTACAGATCAATGAAAAACTAGACAGACTCTGCCAGAAAGTTTGTGCAAAATTGTCATTCAGACCAAACCAGACATCTGCTGACATCATAGTAGAAATGAACTTCTTCCACCTACTGATCCTTGAGTTAGAACAGGTCATTGACGTTTAAAATTTCCACAACTCAAAACACAGCCAGGATTTGTTTTCAGATTCCTGCAAATCTTCCAAACCCCTTGCTTTCAAGGATGGTGTGTGTGTGTGTGTGTGTGTGTGTGTGTGTGATGTGATCTAGAAATTTTTTATTATTATTTATTAAATTTGTATACCCCGCTTCATCCATAGATTTCAGGGCGGTTCACAATATAAAATTACAATATAAAAAACACAAAATATATAATAAAAATAAGTGTAGTTACAGACCCTCCAAGTGTCCCTATTTTCCAGGGACGTCCCTGATTTAGCGAAGCCGTCCTGGTTTCTGATTTTATCCCGACATGTCCCTGTTTTCCTTAGGCTGTCCCTATTTTCATTGGAGAAATGTTGGAGGGTATAGACTCTGGAGTTACCTGACCTCTGAGCCGTCTGAAGGCAATCCTATATAGGGAAGGGTTGTTTTTTTTAATGTTTAATGTTTTATTATTACTGGGGCAACCCAGTAAGATGTGTGTGGTATAAACAGTAAACTTATCATTGTGGAATGGAACATCCCTATTTTTATCGGAGAAATGTTGGAGGGTATGTAGTTATCACAAGTTATGTCATGGATAAATGTCATTTCAGATAACAGGTTCGTTGTTTACATTCTGCTCCCGCCAGCTAGGTGTACCAAAATATACTTGAATTGAGACTACGTTTCTTTAAAGGAATTTCAAAAGGAATACAACAAGGAGGAGTGAGAAATGAAAATAAAGGGAAACCATATATATGTATTTCCGAAGCATCCTGCATTATTCACTTACCCAGTTTTACACTGAAGCAGGAATAGGGAAGCAGGAATAGGGAAGCTATGGCCTCTCCGATGTTGTTGGACTCCAATTCCCATCAGCTCCAGCCATCACAGCCAAAGGAGTGATAGGATTTGTAGTCCAAAATGTACAGGACCACAGATTTCTCAGCCCTTTACTAAAGACTGAAGACCACTCCTTATGTATGCAGCTGTAATCTTGGGAAGTAGGGCATATATTTAAATCTTGGGAAGAAGGGCATATATTTGAATCTTGGGAAGAAGGGCATATATTTAAAGGCCAGAATGGATCTCACTTCTTAAAGCACTGAATGCAAGCACTGGATGTTTCTGCACTCCTTCTCCTCCACAGTGGATTTGTCTTCTGCCCTAAGAGCATATAAAAACCACTATGAGGACCATTTCCATGTTGCTGTTGTTTTTTCTTCACCTCCCTTCCCCTCGACCACTTTCCATGAACCACCCTAGTGCAACAGTGCTATCTACAATGTTAATGATGACATCTCATTTCAGGAGTTCACGAGCTGCATCCCAATGAATAAATTCATGAAGTTTAACCTCTCTGTGACCTCATTTCTACCAGCTTTTTGATCCAGTCCCACCCCACCTCATTAAGTTGCTTGGAGTCGGGAGGGGGGACCCCTGCCCTGTAGAATCACATCTGATCTTACCCACCCTTTAAAATGAAAAGTGATGTGAGGGAAGGGACAACGCTCCAACATATGCAGCGTGGAAAAGATCAGCTGCGGCTTGGGAAGCCAGCCAATTTCACCGGGGTTGGTTTTTTTTAATCCCTGCAAGTGAACACACAGCATAATTTCTCAACTGAGCAATGCCTCCTGCATGAGAAACATAAATGACATTATAATCATAGTCAGCCTTCATTAGCTTCTTGTGTAGTTAGCTGACTATAGATTAGTAAGATGCAGATTCTGTTTCAAGGACACCCTGAAAGTATCTTTTCAGCCTTGTTTCTGCTGCCAATAGCTACTGATTCTTTAGGACCCACTAAAATAAAACATTCAGTTGTTATAATTCACTCATTACTTAGTCACTAGTCTCTGACAGAGAACATGCCCCAGTCAGATGGGCAACTTGTCTTCCTCCTCCTCCTCCTCCTCCTCCTCCTCCTCCTCTTCTTCTTCTTCTTCTTCTTCTTCTTCTTCTTCTTCTTCTTCTTTTCTGCTGAGCACCTTTTTGGAGCCCAGCCTGTATCCTTGGCACCTGTCTTCAAGAAACAAATAGCTTTGCCTCCATTGCCCAAGACCTGGCTTTTACATACAAAAGGCAATTCTTGAATCTGTTCACTCTGCATGGTCCATTGATTTCAGTGGGATTAATTTAAAGTGCATTGATCATCACTTTAACGCAGTTGGGTCAATTCACATGTTTCATTTTTCTCGTCTGAGGTTACTCAAGCAAGTGATTATTGTGTTTGGATAGCTGTGAAAATGCAATTTGTGAAGTCAGTATTATTAAACAATTATTCCTTACCGAAGATTGGTACAGCATAAGAGAGTCATAGGTAGACAAGCTCTGCATGCTGCAGGACTGACCAGCTGAGTTTCCTGTTCTCTGCTAGAAAGGAAAACCCTCAGTCATGTCACTGCCTGCATAGAATGTGCCTTTGTTAATAAAACATATACAACTTATGAAATATGCACTCAAGCACACTAAGATCAGACACTGTGTATACTTGAGGTACATACTGCATCAAACAATATATGTCTTTATTGGTATCCAAGCACAGAAACCAGTATACTGAAGTATAAAATCAAAAATTGTGAGGCTTAAACCCAAGCCCAGGGAATAAGGCCAATAGAATTTAGTAGGACTTCTGAGTAGATGTGGTTAGCAATCACAAAGTGATAGCTTTGTGCTGTGCCATTAGCCACTTCATTAACTTCGTCTTTAAGGTGGCATAGGACTCTTTGTTGGTCTTGCTTCAAAAGCCTTCCAGGGCTACCTCTCTGGAAATTCATTAATTCTGAAAGGAAACTCACCAGGAAAGTAACTTATTTATAAATATCTGTTGATAGCTGAGATGTGAATGCCTACCATGCGAGAATACATGGGGAAATGTATATTTCTGCATCAGCGGACAATGAAATGGAAGAAAAGCATGCACAAAATAAACCAATTGCAGGGGAAAGGAAAAAATACCAGGCGGACATGCAGATAAATGTTGGAACAGATTGTGACATGTTTGTACATCCCTAGCATCATGTGCCTCATCCAGACAGTAACTGGGCCTTGGGGGGGGGGTTCAGTATGGTTCTAGAAGATTTGAAAGTGCTCCCTAGAACGCGCCTTTCACTGTGCATTACAACAGAAGGAGTCGGTCTTTTTGAAAAGCTTGTCTGCCCAAATTGATTAAACTGTAAAGGCAGAGCTGCAGCTGGGGGGGGGCTAGCCAGGCTTTTTGTCCCAGGTAAAGCCTCCAGAGGCTCCCAGCCTGTGTGTGTATGTACGCAAATGTGCATGGGAGGTACCAAACTGGATCTTTGACCCTGGTGAAATAAAGCATAGTTTCACCCCTGATAAAGGAACCTACTGGAGATGGCTTGAAAAGACAAGAAGCTGGTTGTCTTCTTTTTGTAGGTGGGATCATTTTATGATTCTGTAGATATGCAGCTCCTCAAAAGGAAGAGACTTGTCACAAAGAAAAATGCCTTTTCCACTCCCCGGAGATGTGGGATGTTGAGTCTTGTTTTACCTGGACGCTAGTCATGCTACCTAGGGCTAGTTTGCACTAGATAGCTGGCCTTCAATGATACTCCAATTTAGGTTGTGTACACATCATATGTCTAAAGCACATGACTTTCCCCAAAGAGTCCTGGGAACTGTGGTTTATTCCCAACACCATTCACAAACTATATATATCAGCATTCTTTGGGGAAAGTAATGTGCTTTAATTGGTGTGTATGCCGCCGTTGAGAATTCACTCCAGATGAATAAAACTCAAATAGCTCATGCCACTTTTTAAGGGAGTCTCTCACAAACTTGACATTTGAGAATTGGAGCAATGGTTCCCTCCTTCAAATTCTCAGTGTGAGTAGGGATGATGCACACAAGTCCCACTTTCGTGTGTCAGCAGTGGTTGCATGGAGAAGCCAGCCTGTAGCTTAGAGCCCTGTTGCCAACAGACCATGAAACACCACAACAAAGTCAGGAGGGAACTGGTAGAACACTTAGCAACATTATCCCACAAAATCCAAATGGAGGATGGAAAGAGAAATTAAAGCATAACGCCTTGGTTATGCGAGAGGAGGAAATCAAAGCAGAAAGGAAACGGCTATTATGTTTTTCAGTCCTGCTTTTTCAAGGAGCCAAAATTTTCCCAGTGACCTTGACTAATTCCTTCACTGCATCTGAATACAAATGAAGTGCTCTCTCCAGTGAAATGAGCAGGATGTGGGTTTGTGGCCTTTTAATAATCATTTGTATCAGGTCATTTTGTAACAATTTAGGGTTCGCAAACCAGTCAATAGCATTCAGTGCACTTCCTTCCATATGGAGGTGAGCAACCTTGTTAAATGAGTCGGGAGAGGAAGACATTAAATGAGGGCATCTCTCGGCTGCTTTTGTTGCATGATGACTTGGATTTCAGGGCCCAAAACCAAAAGCATGTTTTCCTGTTGTTTGAACAGATGGGCCTTATTAAATTTGCTAAATTAGGCCTACTTTCTAACCTTTTCAGTGCCCAGTGAAGATCTTTTTATTATCCCATGCCTCAAAACAAAAATTTTAATGTTAAAATCTGTGTAAGATATGTTTTTGCTGTTGTTTTAGAGTTTTGTTACACTGATTTTGTTCTTTACTGCTGGAGATACAATGCTGTGTTTTGTTTGTTTGTTTTTGCTTTGTGTTTTATTATGTTTTTATTTTTACCAGTATAAGCCTCCCAGTGTTTTTTGTGCAGAGTATAAATACTGTTAATAAAAAAATAGATTTGGTGATATCCAAAATCAGTCACAT
Organism: Podarcis cretensis; assembly: GCF_951804945.1. Classification (NCBI taxonomy): domain Eukaryota; kingdom Metazoa; phylum Chordata; class Lepidosauria; order Squamata; family Lacertidae; genus Podarcis; species Podarcis cretensis. The sequence continues at coordinate 31,365,648 of NC_137178.1, forward strand.
TCAGAGTTAAGTAACCTATGGCCATCAATTCCAGGGGGTCTCACTCTGGATGCCACTCTTTGCAAGTAAATTTCTGGTTTAAAATTAATTCTAATAGATTTTATTCATTATATGCTTTTCTTTGCAGTGTTTATGTGCACCACTCAGAAACACTGGTGATTAAACAGTATATAAATAGTTGAAATAAATATTTATTTATTTTACACAGTGGAAATAACCTATGAGTTTATGTATATTGGCTTGCACACACTTGTTTTAATAATTTTGAGGAATGGTATGTATACTGCCATAAGTGGGGTGGGGACTAAGTGGCAGATTCACCACCACTTCCAAAGCAATACCTGTTTGCACCAGTCACAGCATGAGGTGGGGAGCAGGCAGAGTTCCACATCCATGGTCTTGAAATATACTCTGAGTCGCATAGTGATTTCATGCTCTTTATTGTAGCTCCTAAAAACAGTGATTGAAATTCTGCCCCAAACCTCTGTCTTTATATACATTATTTACACAATGGGTCCTGTGTGATTGACTGATTCTGCTTTCCTCCTGGGGCCTGATTGGCTGTTCCTGCAGGCCAATCAGGCTGTTGCATTCTAGGATCCTACCTGCCTATTGTTATAGGATCCAAGCTCAGTATATAACAGTCTTCACCTAACCCCACCCGCCCACCCAAGACAGCTGTCCAAGGGAGTTCAGATTGCCCTGTAAGGCTGCAATCCTATACAAACTTACCCATACACACAGAGACAAAACAATGGGACTTACTTCTCTGTAGACACTTATAGGCTAGAACTGTTAATAAAATAGGGTGTCTAGAAAGAACTGTTGAGGCAATGAGGGGTTTATAGCAGCCACAGACCCTCCAAGTGACCCTATTCTCCAGGGATGTTCCTGATTTAGAGAACCCATCCCGGTTTCTGATTTAATCCCAGAATGTCCCACTTTTCCTTAGAATGTCCCTATTTTCATTGGAGAAATGTCAAAGTTCAAAGTTAGTTTTATTGCGGCAAAAGCCAGCGACACAGAACACCACAAGGTCAAACAAAAGGAAATCAACAACAATATCAAAAAAAAAAAATTACACAAGGGAACTTCGCAGTGTGCCATTCAACAAAAGAGATTACGCTTCCTGATTGCTAGAGTGCAAAATTTGGCCACCTCATATGATATTGAGCTTGAGGAATCTTCCAGAAGGTATTTTCGTAGAATTTTGGGGGAGGATTCCAAATAGTGTTGTAGGGGTATAAATTTTGATAAAAGCGGCAAAATAAGTTGAACTTGTTCTTCACTATAAAATTCGCAAAATAGAAAGATGTGAGTGACAGATTCTATCTTATTAGACATACAGGGGCAGAGACGCACATGCATTGGTGCCCGCGTAAATTTGCCGTACAGCACTGCTGAGGGCATTGTCTCAAAGCGGGCTCTGGAGAAAGCCCATCTATAAGCTTCGTTAGTGATGTTAGTTAAGTAAGGGGCAGCTGCAAAATTAGGCCAAGCTTTTAAACATCTATACGTCTCCGGGAGTAGGGAGAAATGTTAAAGGTTGTGGAGTTATCCGATCCCCAAGGCATCTCAAGGCAATCCTGTATAAGGAAGCTTTTTTAATATTTAATGTTTTATTATGTTTCTATATACAGTGGTACCTTGGGTTAAAAACTTAATTCATTCTGGAGGTCCGTTCTTAACCTGAAACTGTTCTTAGCCTGAAGCACCACTTTAGCTAATGGGGCCTCCCGCTGCTGCCACACAATTTCTGTTCTCATCCTGAAGCAAAGTTCTTAACCCAAGGTACTATTTCTGGGTTAGCGGAATCTGTAACATGAAGCGTCTGTAACCTGAGGTACCACAGTATGTTGAAAGCTGCCCAGAGTGCCAGGGCAACCCAGTAAGATGTGTGTGGTATAAATAGTAAAATTATCATTATGGAATGGGACGTCCCTACTTTCATCGGAAAATGTTGGAGGGTATGCATGAAAATCTTCTTCAACTCAATAAAACTCCTTTCTGTAATAACCTTTTTTTCTTTAAAGGAACATGATGATATTATCAGAAGTCTTTTATGGAACAGGTCTGATGATGCTTCTCTCTTAAAACCCATTGTATTATTTCTGTATCTGCAGGTCTTTCTGAGTCACAGGCTTCAGCCAGGATTTACAGGATACATGGGTTTCATTAGGAGATTGTAGTCAGCACAAATGTTGTGGCTTTCTTTTCTCTTGCATTCTGAAGTGGTTTTGTGGGGGGCTGTTTAAATAAAAAACCTGATCAGTTAAGACCATTTCTCTGTTACAAAGCAGCAGTATATTATTTGCTGAGAATGGAATAAATGTGTGTGTGTTAGGGGGGCATTCATTTTCAGTATAATTATTAGTTTTGCACAGCAAATTCCAAACCTTTTCATCTCTGTAACTGGGATTGAGCCAAAACCACACTCACAGTTTCTGTTTTGTGTTGATGCCTGACAAATGCAACCCTTCTTTTTGCCATCTCTTTGGCAGTGCAAGAGAGGGATGTACCCTTTACTAAGTAAGTTGTATATCGGGTCCTCCTTTAAAGAGGGCACGTATTGCGGTGAGACCTGGACAACCGACACCCTGTGTTGTGGGTGGGTACGTTTGGATAGCCACAACACCCAACTGGTAGGTCCCTCGAATCTGGGTGCCATCTGGGCAATGGGACGTAGTCTAAACAGTTCGAGGGACCTATTTATGCCCATGCACATGACCCAGAGCTTCCTCTTTCGGCGCGTGCATTTGGAACACCCGCCCACCTCTCCCTACTTTTAGGGCTTGTGCTTGACCTTGCTATGCTGTCGTGTGTCGTCTGTCATTGGGACAGGCGCACGGCAGGAATTTGCTCCACTTGGCTGATTGACTGTTGCCATTTGGGTTTTGCCTGCCATGTAGCAAATCGTCACAACTTGTAAGGTTGCGGATAGGCTCTGGTTTAGGTGATAGGGATGGAAGAACACTCTCATCATCCCTATGTGAAGGGTATTCCATTAAAGGAATCCAGGGACTCGATGGTTTGGTCAATGCCTGAGAGGGGGTTGTGCCCATTCCTGAGTCCAGGGGGACATTTGGGTGGTGGAGATAGCCCGTTCCCACCTTTCCATAATCCAGGTGTTCACCCTTGGCTGACCTATGCTGGAACCCTGGGTCAGCGCTACCCTGCATGGTGGGGAGCTAGTTGAACCAGAGCCTATGCAACAAGTCACTTTTTGTAATCAATAAAGTTGTGGCCTAAATTCTGCCAAAAACCAAAACCAAAATTTGAGTCATGTGATTTATTTAGGGAAAAGGTTTCTGGGTCTGAACACGCAAAGTCCCCCACCAAGATACATATACCCCTCAGGTCTTGGAAAGAGAGCCTTGTGCAGTCCCTGAACTTAGGAAAGACCCATGTTTGAAGAAGTTCACATCCCTTTTCTTTATGCAAACTATGGCTGACTGCAGAGCTGGCTCTTGCGCATGAGTGCCCACTGTGGGTCATAAGCTTACTTGGAAGCAGTGGAGGCCAGCTAGCAAACCATCACTTCCTTTAGAATTTATACAGAATTTGTACAGGATGATTCATGTGAACTTCATTTATGGTTTAAAGATGGCTTTAAAGCACATACAATGTTAGACTGAGCAGATGTAAGAAAACCCTAAATTGTCCATACATTTCAAGAAATGGTTGTGTTGTGAATCAATGTATATTATTTATTTTACTTAATTGAGCTAGACCAAAAGTGGTCAGAAACAGATTGAGTTCTACTTGTAGATCTCTGGGTGATCTGTGGTAGATTGGCAAGGCTTTCTGAATGCCAGTTGTTTAACAATAGCAACAGCAAAGCAGATTACGGACCTCAATTAGGCTGCAGAAATGAAGCTAGCCATTCCTGCTGGATCAACCAACGGCTCATCTCTTTTGTTCAAACAGTGGCCAACCAGATGTTAATAGGAAGCCCACACAAAGTATTCTATGCATTGTGCATACTCTGATGTGTGTGTATATGTATTTGTGTGTGTCCAAATATCCCTTGAATCATGAAACCTTGCAACACCTTTGTTTTTGCACTAGATTGACCCTGAGCTGCTTTTTTCTTTCTTTTTCTTTTTACACATACACCTTTGATGTCTGCTCTTATGTTTTGTGCTCTCCAATTTGCGCCAGGAACTGGATAATGGTTCTTAATGCACTGCACCTCAGCTGCTTCCCTGCACCCCTTTCCTGCCCAGATTTCAATGACTGGATACATTTTCAGAGCCTTTTGTGAGAGATGTGACTCACAATAATCAGGCAAGCTTTGCTTCAAGAAATTCATTTCCAGGACAGGAGTCTATGTATGTTTCTCATCTCCCATCTTTGCAATGTCATCCGCCAGGACTTTTTAGTAAACACAGACTCCACCCCACCCCCTTTGAAAAGCAGAAAAGAAGAGGTGGATACATTTTTTTTAAAAAAAATAGCTGAACGAATGTTGAGTACAGAGAAATCACTTAAAGGAAATCATTGATGATTTCAGTTTGGTGTATATGCAAGACTGCACATTGCGGATCTATCGACGGACTGATTATTTTCTGACTGAATGGATGACTGAACAAAGTCTCCCTACTAAGTGATACCTTCCCTGCACTCTTGATAAAATACCTTACCCAGCTCCACACTAACAGAGACTCCTAACTTGTTTAGGAATATCGTAAACAGAATGTTTCGTGCACTGTTGCTTAAACAAGTCAAGCGGGCCATGTTTTCTAGCAGCACACAATTTGCAGTTTCTGTAGTGGTGGGCACTGGTGGTGGGGAAATTCTGTCTTTCCCTGTTTTTGTCCAATTTCTTTGTAAATATGCTATTCACTACACAGCTGCATTATATCACAGTCATGGCTCCCCCAAAGTATCCTGGAAACTGGAGCTTATTAAGGGTGCTGAGAGTTGTTAGGATAAATCTTAGAAACTCTTAATATTTCACATAGCACCTGGAGGGGCCAGATCTTCCCCACCATTGGTTTGGGCATTCAGCAAGGCCTTCTATAGGCCACAGAGAAGAACATAGGAGTACCTGAGTCTCCTGGAGCCATCAGGATTAAAAGATGAAGAAAAGGCTTGGGCATTGGAAGGAGCACTATATGACACATGTTGCATCAAGATCAAGGTTAATAGCGGTACAATTATATTATAGCAAGCTCTCTTAATCTCCTCTGTCACTTGATATCTAGTATGTGTAATATTTTAAACATGCAATTTTGCCAGAAATAGGAAAATGACTTCATCATTTGGAAGACTTAAATGGTTGTACAATCAAATTCCAGCTTTGACAAATCACCTCTTGTTATGAGAGAATCGTTCATTATCAGCCCAAAGGATTACTCATTTATTTTTTATTTCAATGAGTTTAAATTAAAATTAAAGCCTTCTCAATTTGTCATATGATGAAATAAGAAAACTGGTAAGGGTCTTTGCAGATGATCGTGTTATTTCACAATAAATACGCAGTTGTCAGTTGTCGCAAAGAATCCAAATATATTTGCTAAGCTAGCACATCTGCTGCGAGGAAAAATATATTTTCCATTAAACTCAAACTTTATTTTTTTTTTCCTGCATAATTTTTATTGTTTTTTAAATCATAACAAACAAGAAAGTAAAACAATTTACGCCTTGTTATCACAGATTTCTTTCTATAAGACTTCCTTCAGCTTCCCCTGAAATCATCCATACGCTAATTTAACAAATTCACACAAATCCTAGCTTATATTGACATTATTTTCTCTTTCCTTCTTTTTCTCTTTAGACAATATTCCAACCTTTTCACAGAGCTTTTTTAAACCCAACTAGCGTTATCTGACCTTCACTTATATTTTCCAGATATTCCACAAATTTCCCCCAATCCTCAATGAACCTTTGGTCTTTTAAATATCTAATTTTCCCCGTCAATCTGTCCATCTCCGCATATTCTAGTAGTTTTGCTCTCCATTCCTCAAGCGTCGGTATGTTCTGTTGTTTCCAATTTTGGGCCAATAGGACCCTTGCGGCCGTTGTTGCATATTGGAAGAATTTACTATCATTGTTCTTTATATCACTTCCTGCTAGGCCTAGCAGAAAAGCCTCCGGCTTTTCCCCAAAGTTATATCTTAATATACTTTTCATTTCATTATATACACTTTCCCAAAAGCCTTTGACCTTTCTGCAGTCCCACCACATGTGGAAGAAGGATCCCTCTTTTTCCCTGCATTTCCAGCATTTATTACAAGTTTTATATATTTTTGCTAATTTTGCAGGTGTTATATACCAACGGTAAAACATCTTCATGAGGTTCTCTTTTAACGTTATGCAAGCTGTAAATTTAAGATTTTTTTTCCAGAGTTTCTCCCATTCTTCGTAGTATATATTATGGCCGATGTCCCTTGCCCAATGAATCATCACAGACTTCACTTCCTCATCTATCAAGTTATACTCTAATAGCATATTATACGTTTTAGAAAGAATTTTATAATCATTGTTTATTATTTCAGTCTGGAATTTAGATTCTTTATCCGCGAATCCTCTCTCTTTAACGTCTTGTCTAAACATTTCGTTTATTTGGAAATAGTGTAACCAATCATAGACTTTTTCTTTAACCTGGTCATATGGTTTCAGTTTCCATGTCCCCCCTACTTTTGTTAACAATTGTTCATAGGTTATCCAATCACCTCTCATGTTTACTTTTTTCACGCTCATAACTTCCAATGGGGATAGCCAGTGTGGTACTTTAGGTTCTAGTAAAAATCTATTCCTCTCCCAAACTTCCATTAGGGGGCCTTTAAAAATATGCGTTGCGAAACCCTTGTGCTTCCTCTTCCCCTGCCATAGGTACGCATGCCATCCTGCTCTGTTGTCGAACCCCTCCAGGTCTAATAGTTCCTTATTTTCCAATTTTATCCACGTTTTCACCCAGCAAAGGCACGATGCCTCATAATATAATTTCAGATCTGGCAGAGCGAATCCCCCTCTTTCTTTAGCTTCTGTTAACAATTTAAACTTAATCCTTGGTTTTTTGCCCTGCCAGACATATTTTGAGATTCCTCTTTGCCACTCTTTAAATATCTTAGTGCCCTTGATTATCGGTAAGTTCTGGAACAGAAATAACATTCTCGGGAGAACGTTCATCTTGATTAAAGCTATCCTACCCCAGAATGACAATCTCAGCTTCCCCCACCTCTCCAAGTCCTTTTTTATCTCTTTCCATACCTGCTCATAGTTATTCTTAAATAGGTCTATATTTTTCGGGGTTATCCATATTCCTAGATATTTTACCTTTTTGGCCACTTCTATTTCTGTTTGTTGTTGTAATTCCTCGATTGCCTTCGAATCTAAATTCTTCACCATTATTTTAGTCTTTCTTTTGTTTAACTTAAAACCAGCCACCTTACCAAATTGATCCAGTTCTTCCAATATCTCTTTTATTGAGTTCAGCGGGTCTTCTGTTGTTATTACTAAATCGTCTGCGAACGCCTTAACTTTATATTCATTTTGACCAATTCTAATCCCTTTTATTTTCTTATTTTGTCTTATTGAGTTCAGAAGTACTTCCAGTACTATTATAAATAGCAACGGGGAGAGTGGGCAACCCTGTCTTGTACCCTTCGCTACCATTATTTCTTCTGACACCACGTTGTTTATAATCAATTTGGCCTTTTGCTCCGTATAGATTGCCTTTATTCCGTTGAAGAAGTTCATACCGACCTCCATATATTCTAGCTGTTTTAGTAAAAAGTCCCAAACTATATTATCGAATGCTTTCTCTGCATCCACGAACATCATTATGGCTTGCTTATCATACCTGGCAGACAAGTATTCTATAGAATTTATTATATTTCTAATATTATCTTTCACTGATGGGAATTGTTTTGCCACCCAATGAATACTGTTTGAAATGGTACACTGAATATGGTTACAGCAGTGCATGGGCACCTATTGGCTAGTGCTTGTGACATGATAATGGCAATGATCATGAGACACCTTCCACCTTTTAACATTTGATTAAATTTTTAAAATAGGCTTGAAATCATTTATTCCTGGTATCAATATCACAAAAAGGGGAATCAGGTCCTATCACATTGCAAAACTACATCAACTACATGGGAGGTTGTCAGGGCTGCCTGATTCCAGAGGTTCCTGGGAGACGGGGGTGCTGACTTGGGCCCCAGATTATGGGTGCCCAGCCGCACAGCATGATGTCATGACATCATATTATGTCACATGTGCCACAGTGGCACCTGGGACCGCCAGAAGTTGTGTCGGAGGCTCCGTGAGGCCTCAGACACCACCTCCAAGGCCTTGCAAAGGCCACAGATGCCAACTCCAAGGCCGTGTGAGGCCTTGGACGCGACTTCCAATGCTTTGCGAGGACCAAGAAGTCACATCGGAGGCCCATGGTGCAAGTGCTGAGCACCCACAACAAAATCTTTGTGGGTGCCTGGGCCTCCAGGGCACCCTGTAGTTGACACCAGTGCTGGGCAATGTGTCCTATGCTTTGGCTATGCTTCCATGGTATTCTCCCATCTTATCAGGAGGTGGACAGAAGTGAAGACAGTCATCCCTCAATCTTTCTTTTTTAAAAGAACACCCTTTTTTTGTAAGAAGGCAGCAAGTGGCCTGGTAAGCCTTAGCATTTGCCTCATGTCTGGAGATCATCAACTGTTTACTTTAAACAAGAAACCTAATGCTGAGATATCTTTAAAAAAACCAGTAGTCCAAAAAGACTCCAGTGAATGAATTACTCTCACACAACATTTTGCAGATGCTCAACCCATACTGTCCTCTTTATGCATATTCTTAACAGAATGTGGCAAATATTTTCTCTGCCTTTGCATGAAAAACAAGCATATGCTCAGTTAATGGAATGGTAATGTTCTTACCCTGCCCTATAATTAAGAAACCAAAAAGAAACGCCACTTAAAAGAGTTTCCTGCTGTGAAGAATTCTGCAGATAGTTGGTGTTTTCACACAGTAGTAAAACAAAAAATAAAAAAGAATGTTGTCACTGCAGCTGCAAAACCTCTAGCCAGTGTAGTGAAATAATATGAATGGCCCTTCACAGGCATCCACACCCCCTATAAATCCCTTTCTCTTTCCGTTTTTTTTTTTTTTTGCAAAATGAAAGAAGGATACTTGAAACTCTTGCTCAGTCGCATCCAAATCTATCTTGAAACAGCTTTGCTGCTCCTTCAACACCCAACGATGTTTGCCTAATTAAATCACAAGCACTCACATTCCCTGATGTATGAGACTTTTGGCCTTTGCAAATAAATCTCCTGACCATGATTTAATTCTAATCTCTATTCCCCAGTGGCTCACTTTTCATAGCTGTTTAAATATTGCCCTTCAGTGTGATTTCCCCTCCTATCGAGTGTCATATATGCATGCCTTGCCACTCCTGTGTGTCATAAATCGCTTTGGCCAGGACACGACTATAGTCTTGGCATTTTTCTTGCCAAGAGCCACTTATCTAAGCATGCATCCCTTAACCATCTTTATAGATTCATCCTCTGGTTCTCATCTAGGGCAAGATGCTGCCAGGGCTTAACAAGAGAAGGGGCTTACTGGAGCTCAACCTTGGAGACTGCTTTCATTCCCACATACAAACCTGCTTTGCCAAAAGTGTATCTTAGGTGAAATTTCACAGAAGGATGTATATATGTAGACACTGTAACCTTCCAATAGTTTGACTTGACCCCCAAAGGTATACTCCTCCATTGTCTCCCAAGACAGATGGATGCCAGCCAATTTCAGTGAAAATTGCACTAAAATGTGAATAAATTTCCATGGGAACTTTTAAAAAAACCACAGACTGATGTGAAAATGTGGAGAACTGAAGATCGGGAAAAGGAGAAACTGGGGGGCTGAAATGGACAGATTCACCCAGGACAAATTCTTAATACCCAGACAGGTTCATAGAGAAGGAATTTTTTTGGGCACTGATTGATCCATGTGCAAGGCCCATCTTCTAATTCAGGGATGGGGGACCTGTGACTCCCTAGATGTTGTTGGACTCCAACTTCCATCAGCCCTAGCTTATGCTTAGTTTTCAGTGGTTAGTTTTCCAGCTCTGCTGCACCATTGAATCACCACAGCCAGTGGGTGTACAATTGGGTGATTAAATGCAGGTGTGATTAAAGCTATGTACTTTGCAGGACATCCTCTTTATAAATAAAGTGTGAGTCTTTGTGAGGTTCTGAACTAATCATTTAATTCCCCACCTATGGAGACTATTTGAAATAGAGTCTTTTAGCACTTCTTGATTTGTATTTCTTGCAAAGTTGCAGGTAATTAAAATGGTTGATAAAGAGCAATATGCGTGTTCTGGGATTGTTTTCAACCGCTGAAAGCCACATTAATCACAGGCATTTGTAATGTACCATGCATGAAACATGAATGTGAATAAACAGCACAAGTACTGAATGCTTATAAATGATCTATGTGATATTGCTTTTCTTTTTTAAAAGAAAACTGGAAGGAACAGTTGAAGGGCATTGTTGGCAGTTTGTGTCATACACCGCATTGGCAAAAGAGGAATTGAACGATCTCCTTATGTTATTAGGTCCTGTACTAATGTTGCCTATGTGAATATTTATAGCAAGATTTGATGTCTGAGTTTCTTGTAGAGTCTATTCTGTTGGTTCATGTCTCTGGTAGGCTGCCGCCGTATTGTTTTTCCCCTCTTAGGAGCAGCTGTTCTTAGATTAGGGGGCACTCCTAGATCTTATGCTACAATAAACCTTCTAGTCATCAAGATGCAACAAAACTCTCTGCTAGACAGACTGATGCAACAGCCCATCAGGTTAATTGACATAGACAAGTAGAAAGACATGTTCTGCATCAGGGCTCATAATGCAGTTCATCACTAAAAGCTGTTTGCATGGTGTTGGGTTTAATTGGCTGGGAAATAAGAATCTGGACCCATTCTAAGTTTAATAGATGTAGAGTCTTGTTTTATAGTTCCATCTCTGCATACAGGACAGTCCTTGAATTTCCCTTGCTCTGCCAGTCAAGTGCAAGTCCTACAGTTGGCACTGTCTGTGCTTAGTCCAAGGTATTCTGAAAAAAAATTTCCTGGATCCACATCTACCACAAACATTACAAATGGCAGTTCTCAGTTCTGAAACTTAATAACTAATCCTCAGCATGAATGAAGTGCCTCTGCACTTTACACATGCACAAAGTACAGAGCTTTCTGGTACGAGAATATAATTTCTAGGTAGGTTTGAAGCCTGTAGGTAGTCACTGGTAAAATTATTAGGAGTGTACAACAGCTCTGTGCAGCGGGTAATTTTACCCCTCCCAAGTCAAACCACAATGTCAACAAACTTTTTAAAATTTGATCAGGTCCCCTGCCCCTGAAAGCCTCTGTTGTCTTATTGTTCTGTACTCTCTACTTTTCTAAAATTATATCTCTATATTTTTCTGTGTCTCTGTTTCCCTACTTTAGATCCATGGCTTTGCAAGAAGTGAGGCTGTTTAAATACAGTCTTTAAACTAAGATCTGCTACTCTTTGGAAGCGAGAGTGAGAAAAGCACAGTATGTGATCAGACTACTCTCAAAGACAAGTCCTTCTTAAAGGAGCAGTGGTTTCCCTCACAGGGAACCCAGGCACCTGGAAGGAATAGGCAAGCAGGTGCCCCTTTAATTAGGCTGCCCAAGGCAGCTGCCTATAATATTGAGGTAACCCTGGATAATTAGCCGTGGTTAATTATGGGGATGAGAAGTGGTAAAAATTGGGATGGGCAGTGGTAAAAATGCCTCCCAGTGAGTACCAACCCCCATGCTAAAAACTCACTTGGAACTGTAGCGTTTATGGTGCTTGATTTACAATATCTATGTTTCATCGTTTTTGTGCATGACTGACAGGCACACAAAGCTGCATTTCTAAAACATGTCAGGGAAGTGGCTAAAACAGGCCATTTTTGCCATTTTTGCCCTTTTGTTCACATTGCACTCGAATGTGTCTATTAGCAGAACATAGAAAGGGTCTTTTTAAGATGAGCAGAGGAGGTTAATGTGTCCTTCTGGGGCTCTGAAGTGTGCTTCCTTTGTCTCTGCGAATGATCACAGTGAAAGCTTCAGAGGCACACTAAGAAAAACAAATCTGCAGAATGCAAATCCACCACTGCTTGGCTACAGGCCCAAAGGATTTTTCTGCTATCCCCAAAAGCAGTAAAATTTGTGTTGCTTAAAAGTGCTGCCCCTTTCTAACTGAGGACACTAGTTTGACATGCAGGACAAAGTGGGGGAAAATGCTATTTCAGCAGCCTTTAACCTCATCTAATGGAGGAAGATTTTTGATGGAGATGGGGAAGTTGTGGTCCACCAGAAGTTGTTGGACTACAATTCCCATCAGCTGTGACCACTGAGCAGCTCCTCCTGCTGCTGCTGCTGTGGAGGGAAAGGAGGGGAAGCAGCCCCCAGCTGGTGTTAGTTGCAGGAGGAGGAAGAGGAGGCCAGTCATGGAGCCAAGCACAGTGGAGCTTCAATGGTCAGCTGTGTAAGGGAAGGATTGGGGAAGCAGCTCCCAGCCAGTGGAGGCAGCAACAGGAGGAGGCCAAGCATGAGAGAGGAGGAGCCACCGGCTATTGAAACCACACGGCTTCTGCATTTGGCTCTGCCCCTGCTCCCCCCGATGTCCCACTCACATCATCAGCCTCTCAATGTTCTGTGTGAGTTGGCGCCTCTGCATAACACTCTCACCAAACTGCAGTTGCCAGGTTCTTTGGGGAAAACCATGGCTGTTAGTGGTATTAAAAACTCGTCCAAGTTTGTGATGACCCCCCCCCCCCCGACTCCAATAAGAAGCCAATAAAACCTTGATTGTTTTTAGAACACAGCCTCAGCTGCAACACAGTGGTAATAATCCAATAAACTGTAATATTATATATTAATAAAGAAACCAAGCCTTCAAAGGAAAGATGCATCGCATAGCTGGGAGAACTGCCGGTGTCATGATTGAGACTCCTGGCAGCTGGAGCTATCATTGGTATGGATCAGTTTTCTGTTGCTAGTGTGTTCTCATTTAGAAGTTGTAAATTGTGACTCTCACTAGTGTCTTTTTAGCACTGGCATTGGTGTTGTGTTACATCACGGTGCTGTCTTGAATTCTCCTTTTAATTTTTGCTATTTTGATCAATGTAAACATGCTTAATGGAACAATGCTGCATAGTTTCATTTTTGAAAGTGAAATTGACACTTTCTTGACTTTTCCCAACTCTGTCTCTGCGGTCCTGCTATTGTATCAAGGCAGAAACAAGTGAAATTGATGGTTTCACCTCATTTTTGGACTTAAGGCTGTAGCAACTCAAGAAACCCACTGCTGGAGAGATAGTATTTCAGAACAGCAAATGGTGGAAGGAATCAGGAAATGGGAGAGAAGTGGAGTTACTCTCTGGGGATCAATGCATGAATCTATTTCTGGCCTATGTTACTTTTGCATACATTTGCCTAGCACTCATTCCATCCCATTTTGACATGAATGCACATTAAAAAAAATACCTCTATGAAAATGTGCATTTATATTTTAGGTAAATATGTATTTCCAACAGATTTCTCTCAAAATTCATATTGATAAAGAATGCATATTTCCTTCCTTGTGCCACCCATCTCCTGCCCACAATTTACTTTTATTAGTTTCCCTGGATAACCATTGGCACAAATGCAAGATGTGAACGTGATTCATCTGTCCAATCTAGGCACCCGTGGGCAGCTGGCCCAATGAAATCCCAATGTTGATCTGTTCAGGAAGAAGGTCTGGATTTTGAAACACCTCTGGCTCTTTCCTCGCGGCCTCCACTGGCCCTCCTTCAAAACAAGCTTTCATTAACTATATCTCAGGCCCTGGCTGCTATCAACACAGAAGAAGAGAAGAAGAGTTTGGATTTGATATCCCACTTTATCACTACCCAAAGGAGTCTCAAAGCAGCTAACATTCTCCTTTCCCTTCCTCCCCCACAACAAACACTCTGTGAGGTGAGTGGGGCTGAGAGACTTCAGAGAAGTGTGACTAGCCCAAGGTCACTCAGCAGCTGCATGTGGAGGAGTGGAGACACGAACCTGGTTCCCCAGATTACGAGTCTACCGCTCTTAACCACTATACCACACTGGCTCTCAGTCACAGTCTGACAGAATGAAGCCATTGGCCCATGCGAAAGGGCAGTTTAGTTTGACAAGAATGAGTAGCAGTGACCCTCAGGCTCTGCACGTCTCCACATCCCTTCTGCAGGTGCAAGGCGTAGTTTGGAAACTTTTGCTTCCAATTTTGTTGAACCACGGTTTAGTGTGCCATTTAAATCCTAGATTTTGTCAAACACCAGGCAAAAAGATTATTGAGAGTTGTATGCATGATTTCATTTTTTTTAATAAAATGTGCATCAGCACAAAGAATCTTGCTATAACTGTGTTATAGTCACATCAAGATTGTTTTTGCAGTGTTTTGTCAATGTAAGTTGCAAATTGACAAAAGTTGTGAAGCACACATATGAACTTAAATTTCAAACAATAACACTCTGGGGGGGGGGGGAGAACCCATGGGAGTAAGTCCAATTACAGTGAGGATGACATCGGAACAAATGTGTATTAGATTGTTTTGCTAGGCTTCGAAAACTGCAGCAAAGTGCTTGTACATAATGCAGATTTGTCAAAAAGATTAATAGAACAAGAGAGTAATTTTTTAATGCACAGGTTCCACCTAGGACACTTCAAAATCTAGAGAAATCCACGTGAAAATTTTGGAAGCATCCCTGTATATTCCATATTTTTCCAAGGAAGCTAAAAGGCCGGCAGATTATTCTGAACATATTTAACTTGGAACAATGGAGACAAGAACTTGGAATAGTATCTTGGACAGCCCTAAGAAGAGGGATTTTGCTTCTATATAGCATCCTTTTTAATAGCATTTTTAGTTCCATATTTTTCTTAAGTTGAGCTCTTTTGAAGCCAATCGGCTTAGCCTAGCCAGAATAACTTTTCGCAAACCTGTTTTCCATTTTCTCTGAACTGATCTGATTTACTTATTCCCTCTTGCATGCCTATGGTCATTCATGTTCTAGTCCCTTGCAGTCTGATTGAAGAGGGCATTTCTTTTCATAATTGCAGTGTCTCTCCCTTCATCCATGAAAGTCCTACTATATCACTTCAGTCCAAGCCATCTGGCCTAGACTACTTGAAAACTAAGCTGCACTGATTAGATAGCAAATGGCATGGAGATTGTGTTTGCACCTAAGCTTTTCATTACATTCTGGATGCTTTCCCCTAGCACTTCAGGGACGAGTTGAATTTTATTTAGTGATGAGACACAGACAAGTATCGCTTTTCGGCATATATCACCCACATTTATTGTTATAAGTACTAGAGTCCCTTTCACCACTTCATTTATTACTGATCCAAGTTTGTCTTCTAAATTGTGCCTCTTAAATTTGGGGTGCAAGACTTTGTATAATAATAGTAATGTTGGGGTAGCGCCTCTGTTACACATGCCCCACATTTATAGGGGTCTCTGGTGACAGATTGCTTTTGCCACTGCTTCCTTAGCAGCATGATGAAAGAACCAGCTGCCTTCTATTGGCTATTTTCTCAAAGAGCTAGAAATTTAGAATCTCTAAATGGGATGGGAGTAGATGTTTGGATCTTGCAGCAGAAGACCAAAACAGATTTAAATCTTTATTCTACACACTAAAGAAATCAAGTTCCCCGGCCAGTGGATACTGGAGCATAAGAACATTTTGGCTAAACTCACCTCATTAGGACTGCATGGATATGAAATTATGAGAGAGAAAACATATGCTGTGAGCTTGCAACAGAAATTTTGTGGCTGTTGTTTTAATTCAAGCTATTAGAATCCATATTCAGTCTGCATTACTATATAATATAATACAAAGTTTGTAGTAGTGGTCCATAACTTGTGGAAGAGCACATGCTTTCTGAGCAGAAGATCCCAGGTTCATTCCCTAACAGGTACGGCTAAGAAAGTGTGCGAGCTGAAACCCTCAAGGTCACTGCAGGTCAATGTCAACAATACTGAGTTAGATGGACCAGCAATAAGTTCCTATGTTTGCTTAAAAAAATAAAAGTAATAAATATTCATATAATTATATATTTGTTTTCAGAAAATATCAAAAACTTGTGAGCATGAAAGGCAGAATCAATTCTGACTTCTTCTTTTTCCAAATTTCAACATCTAAGCCAACCATCAAGCATGGAAATAACAAAAGCTACATTTCATGCTTAACACATGAAATTCAATATAGACTGGGTACTGATTTAAACCAGTTAATATGGAAACATAATTTAGCACACCAGTCTGCAATAAATCACTACAATAATTCACTACAATGAAGGGTAAATATGCAACAGCAAAAACTCAAAAACAACACCTAAAAATATGGGGTCATTTTCCTTGACATACAATAATGTTGAATATCAGCAGTGATCTGTTTCAAGTTGTTTAGTAAATCTTTCACTGAATAGATGCACCAAAAACATTCATATAACTGCTAAATCTATTTGCATGAAGCTCATAAAGAAGAATGCCACCCACCCCCCAATCACAAATTACACACTTCCCTAGCAAGCAGAAAAAAATTTGTTTAGAATACTACACTGCTAATTTTCCTCATCTTCTTAGAAATTGATTCTGCCAAGCAGCAGTAATGCATGCTCATTGTGTTAACGATCTCTTGCAGCCAAAAAATTATTTTAAATAAACGAGTAGCTATAATGACTTTGACTACAGCTATCATACAATCAAAAAGAGTAATGTAAGAATGTTGCAAAGAAAAATTGGAAAATTAATATGATAAACAACAAATTACACACAATTCTCCCTTTTAGGGACAAAGAACCAATGTTACTTTCAAGTCTAGCAAAAACAATACACACGTGCAGGAATTTGATACCCAAATGTTTGCTTTGATTTTTTTTCCTGATTCAGCTGTTTTCCACCCTCCACAAAACTATTTGGTAGAATTAAAAATGGGATTTGGTGGTTTCTGCTTGGCCTTGAAGTTAACTGGTGATGTAATCCTAAACACACTTATTAAGTAGTAAGCCTCATTAAATTTAGTAGGATTTAGGACTAAGTATATTTCTTCAGTTTTACCCTATGCATTATCTTAGCTGGTTGCTGTCTCTCAGCCTGGCCTATCTCACACACTTGTTGTAAGACTAAGGGAGATAAATACCATGTATGCCTTTTTGGTCTTTCTCAGAAGATTGGTGGGATATTTGTTGTTGTTTAGTCGTTTAGTCGTGTCCGACTCTTCGTGACCCCATGGACCAGAGCACGCCAGGCACTCCTGTCTTCCACTGCCTCCTGCAGTTTGGTCAGACTCATGTTTGTAGCTTCGAGAACACTGTCCAACCATCTCGTCCTCTGTCGTCCCCTTCTCCTTGTGCCTTCCATCTTTCCTAACATCAGGGTCTTTTCCAGGGAGTCTTCTCTTTTCATGAGGTGGCCAAAGTATTGGAGCCTCAGCTTCATGATCTGTCCTTCCAGTGAGCACTCAGGGCTGATTTCCTTAAGAATGGATAGGTTTGATCTTCTTGCAGTCCATGGGACTCTCAAGAGTTTCCTCCAGCGCCATAATTCAAAAGCATCAATTCAAAAGCATCAAATCAGCCTTCAGCCTTGGTGGGATAGAGATGCAATTTAAAAAGTAATAGTATACCTATACATATTATTTCATTAAAGAGAACTTTCCTTTGGAACAAGTAAGCAGATTACTTGCAATGCCACAAAGCTGCTCTTCAACTTTCACTCCATCTTAGAGGGCCCTCAATACGGTGCCCTCAAGAGGTTTATGGATTACAACTCGGCCACTGACTTGGGCCCCACCCTGTGGGTGCCCAGCATGCTCCACCCAGCGCCACAATGTCATGACGTCACATTGCAACATCATGATGGTGTAGCGTGGGGTGGGGCAAGGACCTATGCTTCTGCCGTGGGGCCTTACGATGGAGGCGCAGGCCCTGGTCTGGTCGCTGCTGTGGCACCAGAGTACCAGAGGAAGGCAGAGACTGTGATCCCCTCTCTCCCAATCATCCTTCCTTGCCCTCCTTCCCGGTGTGGCACTTCTCCTGCTGTTCCAACCCCGCAGCAGCGATCTGCTTCTGCCGCAACCGTGCTCCCCTCACTCAATCCTCCCTCCTCCTTTTCTCCCCCATTTCCTTCATTCCTTTTCTTCCTACCCAAGTGATGCTGACACAAACACCTCAACATACACTAAGTAAAAGAATGTAAGTTTACTGTCTCTCCCCTCTTCTCCCCCAACGTTATATTGTGTACAGCATGAATGTCTCACATTGAACATGACTGATTTGCAGAAAAGACTCTGCGGCCTGAAAATAGAGACAATGCACGTATTTTTGTAGCACAAGAAAATATATAATACGAATTATATTTTTTTAAAAAACACACACACACACACACACACACACACACACACACACACCAAAGGGCTCATTTGACACAATCAGTCATCCCAATGGCTTTTCCCAGCCAGTGCAGGCTGAAATGAAGAAAGCTAACTGGTGTGGCCTGAAAGGACAGTGATAAGTCAAGGAATGCTGAAGCATTCAATACAGCTGTCTACTGGTTGCATCTCTCTCCCTCTCTCACTGTCCCTACCTTCTGGGAAGCAGAACTGCCTCTCTATCTTGCTCTCCTCTGTGATAGAGAAGAGAGACATAGAAAGGCCTGGCCAGCCACCAGAAGGTAGGGCCAGAGAGGCTTAAACTTTTCTCATTGACTTTGGGAGCTTCAGCTACCTCAACCACCTGGATATGGTGCCAGTGACTCGCATCATCTCTGTCTGCTGGCTGGGGCAGATGGGAGCCCAACAGTATCTGGAGGGCACCATGTTGGCTACCCCTGCACTTGCCACTCCCTATTCTGCGATCTCAGAGAAGGCTAAGAACTGTCCAGGAAATAATCCATATCCCACAAGTCCGCACTGACTGTTATTTATTGAACACTGATTAGTCATATTCACACATCAATTCTTATTTGTTTGAGACTGAATTCTGAAGGTTTAGTAAACATACAGGAAGGGCAGCAAAGACACTAGCTTTGCCTCCCACTATCATTCCAATGAACCTCCATGGGTTAGGGGAACATGCATGAAGCCAGGACCCTTACTCATTTTAAAACCCTGATTTTTCATGGTTCTGAAACACTTGTATAAGAGGCTCTCCTTCATGGATTCTTCCTTAAATACATGAAGGTGGTTGGAACAATGATGCGTGTGGGACAGGGGGCAGACTGCTCGCTGTTCGTGTATTTTCCTAACCATATTGCTCTGAAGAGGACTATTGTTACACAAACACACTTCATCAGGACATCGCCTTGTGAGTGGGATGTTTGTGTGTGTGTGTGTGTGTTTAAATGTATTGTGTAGGTGCAGACATTAACAACTTAGACCCCATCTGCACTATATATTGAAAGCAGTATTATCCTGCTTCCTTCAAAGCATTCTGTTAAGGGTGCTGAGAGTTAGTAGACCACTATTCCCCTCACAGAGCTGCAATTCTGAGAGAGGTTTAACCAGTGCTTTTCTTTCTTTCTTTTTTAGGAAAAAAGGTGTTGGCATTCACCACAAAGTTTCTACAGTCAGTGTCACACTTTTGATTTCTTGTTTTAATGTGCCAGTGGCAAAAAAAATATTTTTGCTGTAGCAGAAAATCTTAAATGTGCATATACGCTAATGGGGTTGGAACTGGCAACAACTGACCAGGAAAGAAATCTTGGAGTCATGCTGGATAATTCAATGAAAATGTCAACCCAGTGTATAGCAGCTGTGAAAATGCCAAATTCCATGCTAGGGATAATGAGGAAAGGGATTGAGTATAAAACTGCCAGTATCATAATGCTGTTATACAAATTATGGTGTGACCGCACTTGGAATACTGTGCTTGCCTCACCTCAAAAAGAATACTGTAGAATTGGAAAAGATTCAGAAAAGAAAAATCAAAATGATCAAGGGAATGGAACAATTGCCCTATGATTTTTTAAAAAAGATTTTGGGGGAGAAGTTAGTTTAGAAAAAGGCTCAAAAGAGGAGACCTGATAAAGGGGTATAAAATTATGCATTGTGTAGATAAAGTGGAAAAAGAGAGGGGGAGTGTTCTTCTCTCATAATACAAACCCAGGGACATCAAATGAAGCTGAATATTGAAGAATTCAGGACTGAGAAAAGGAAATACTTATTCATGCTATGGAATTCACTGCCACAACATGTCATAAGAGCTGCCACCTTTAAAAGGGGTGAATTCATGGAGAGTAAGGTTGCCAATGTCTACTAGCCATGATGCCTGCACATGGGTATCAGAAGCAGTATGTCTCTGAATACCAGAACAGAATGGTGGACTTGATGGGCCTTCATCAAATTGAAGGCTTTTCTCATGTTCTAGTAAGAGCAGAAAAACAAAGTAGATCCCACAAGCCTAAAGCCTTTCCATCCCTCTTTTGGACCCTTCTCCTCTCTCTCTGTGGGCTCAATTTCAACCAACATTCTGTAAGCTCACAGGTTCCTGTCAAGCAGTGAAGGGTTGTTTCAAAACGCCATTTTC
Organism: Podarcis cretensis; assembly: GCF_951804945.1. NCBI lineage: Eukaryota > Metazoa > Chordata > Lepidosauria > Squamata > Lacertidae > Podarcis > Podarcis cretensis. The sequence continues at coordinate 31,386,226 of NC_137178.1, forward strand.
TTTCAATTCACAGAATTATGTGTTTCTGCTTATATAGGGTATCCCCCTGATCATTTAGAATCTGCTTCCTTTTTTGGGGGGGTGTCCTAAAACAGTGCTCATATGGAAATTCACAAGTAATAGACTGGTATTACAGTTATAGACTATGGTATGATTGAGAAAAGGGTACAAAATGTGTGTGGGTATGTGCATGCAATTAAGCTCCTTTCTAGCAAACACTGAAATCACTGTGAAACTCAATGCCATATAAATTAGAAGGAAGAACAACACTAAGAGCCTTCTTCAGCATTCACGAATTGTAGTTCTTTATCTAAATATTCTTTTCGCTGTTTGGATTGATATTTAGAATGCAGATACGGAATGCAGATCTTGGAATCCCTTTTTCTGGTCTGAAAAATATTTTAAAATGTAATCTATTTATATTTAGGAAATAATTATTTGATTTCCCTTCCTTTGAACATTATCAGAGACTGCTCTTATACTATTATAATGCTTCCTTTTCTCTGAAGAGATTCCAAATGGTTAGATTTGGGTTCCAGCATAACTCCAGACAGCAAATGCATTCATGACTAAAAAAAAAAACCCTTTACTCTATCCTCATTAACATTTAGCCCCCTCTTTCCTATTTCCTGCATATTGGTCCCAGGACTGATACACATCCACACAAACACACACACACACTGTGGCAGCCGTCATACAACAGATATGTTGTTGTCAGAGCTGCCCAAGGTCCCAGCTCACAGAGGACCAACGCCAGGTCGTGGTTATATACAAAAGTCTTTATTGAAGTTCAGTTTCCATTCCAAAGCCGTAGCGCGCAGCTCTACGTCTTAAACCCTAGACCGCCGAAGTTCCGTCTGAGTCTCCTCCCCCTAGACACCAGTTTAAGACTCTAGCCTTACTCCACCTCTTCCGTTGTTCTTTCCTCCTCTGGGTCCGTCTGCCCGCCGGGGTGTTGCCCTTTCTGGACTCTTCTGATGCTGAAGAGTCCCCGGATTCTTCCCCCTGCCTCCGGCGTGCTTTAGGACCTGGCTCCCAATCCGAGCTCCCTGCTGTCCCGCGCGCCTGTACATTTGAACTTGGCACGCGCACCCACCCGGCCACCTTCCTCCTGACCGTTACACTGCTCCTGTCACTGCTTCCCCCTTCGGGGGGGCTAGCTGGATCTGACTTCCCCTCCGTTCCCTCACTCAGCGATAGGGGCGTGGTCAGCCCTGACTCATGGGACTCTTCCCCCCCCCCGCTACGCTCTGGTGGGGAAACTGGTCCCGATCTCCAGCTGCTGCTTTGGGAGTCGCTGCTGGCCCCTAGCTTCTGGTGCGTCCCTCCCAGGACCCCCCTTGCCCTGGCCATCGGAGCCCCCTTCTGTGAATCTTCTGATTCGCTGGAGAGGCTCATGGAATCTCTCGGGCCACTGTCATCTTCCCCTACGCTGCCCTCAGATTCTTCCCCTTCGCTCTCCATCTCCCCTCTTCCCTGTGCTTCTGCTCCTGAGCCCCTGACAGTTGTTATCACTCTTTAATACGCACTGCTAAATTCTTTATTGCAATTGCTCAGCACACAGCTGTTGCATACCTTGTGTAGCAGGCTTCCCAGCCACAGAAGCACCTCATTGATGTTGTATCAAGTGATTCATTTGCAACATGGCAGCCAATTAAAATCTCACCTTGTGGTGGTTGTAACTGCCGAGAGACCTGGTTATGCCTAGTCTCTTGCTTCTGAAATTACTTGGAAATTCAGGGGCGAAGAGAGGTATAGAAGTGTTTACTTCACTATGTGGCTGACAGCTGCAAATGAACAATATGCCCACGTGGTTAAAATGTTTAAGTGGTCACAAGACTGGAGGTAATTGTTTCATGCAAGTTTGAGACTTTGTACTGCACAATTTTCTTCTGAGGTGCAAGGATGTGCTTCGTGTAATCTTGGGCTGGAAGGAGGCTGGTTCTCATCCTTAATTTAGCAAGGCTCAACTCTCACATTTTCACACAAAGGTCCCAACTTGTGAACAGTAATGTTTTTTGTATCATGATGATAATGGAGAAGCCAGTTAATTTTTGCTCTTGATAGTTGTGCCAGGAAGCTGATCCCCCCCAGCCAATTTGTGATGCACACACCAAGAGGGAAACATGCCTTAACATAGTCATTCCCATGTCATCATAGTCATCTCCTAATGGGGTTGGTACACTCAAAGTCTTGCCCCCTATATCTATAGAGTGGACCTCTGGGGCATGCAGCCCTAAAAGAAACACCTCCCCAAGTGTTCACAGGGACCACACCACAGGGACCCTGTTCCTTGGCTTTATAAACAATACATATAATCTAAGACAGGCATGCCTGGCGTGCTCTGGTCCAGGTCCATAGGGTCACGAAGAGTTGGACACGACTAAACAACTAAACAACATAATCTACGGTAATTGGCCGACTAAAACGATAATAGTATTAGAAATGGAAGGTTTTCTTCATATTGAGCTCTGTCTTCTTTTAATCCATCAACATAGAAGACTGTCAACTTCTTACATTTCTTACACTGAGGGTTGCTACAATTTTCATAGGATTAATCAGAATTCAGTAGTTTTCTGATGAAAACAATGTGAGCTACAGTGGTACCTCAGGTTAAGAACCTAATTCGTTCTGGAGGTCTGTTCTTAACCTGAAACTGTTCTTAACCTGAGGTACCACTTTTGCTAATGGGGCCTCCCACTGCCGCCACACCGTCACGGCACGATTTCTGTTCTCATCCTGAAGCAGAGTTCTTAACCCGGGGTACTATTTCTGGGTTAGCGGAGTCTGTAACCTGAAGCGTCTCTAACTTGAAGCATCTGTAACCTGAGGTACCACTGTACACTCCATCACTGCTGAATGCTTAGAGTTGGATTCAACTATCCCAGGCCTCAGTGGCAACAGCCTCTCCTGCTCACCCTCTCTCCAGCAGCCACTGCTAGTTGCCCAGGGCAGGGGAGTGGGGATGGCAGTGGTGGCTATGGAGAGGCAAGCCACAGTTGTCACTTTGGATAAACACTGGCTCATCTTCTGCCCCGAGCTCAGCAGCAGCAGCACTGGTGGGGGACATAGGGGCATTCCGGGATCCAATCAGAAGCTGGGATGGCTTTCATAATCTCTGGACTGTCTCTGGAAAATTGGGACACTTGGAGGGTATGAAAATGGTATCTGCAGGTATTTTGCCCTACATTTCCAGTGCCTGCAAACTGAGATCTGGAATGGCATTGAAGAGAATCATGAATTTTGTTTTTAATACACTGCTTTCCTTCTTTATCACATTAACAAAACCCACAAATGACATTCCAGACTCAAAACTGTACTTAGCCTCAGTTGAGAAAATGCCCTTAGAATACTGAGCAAAGGAATGGCTTCTGTCATAGCTAAATGTTGAAGCGGAAATAAAGCTAGTTTGTTGTACAAAAGAAATACTTGACCATGCATAAAAGACAAGTCCTCTTCTGACCCCAAATATTCAGATAATTTAAAAGGCTTTTGATTATGAATGAGTGCCCTTGTATTAAAGCCACATTTGTACTAGAATAATCATGATCACAAACATGCCAAGACCTCACTGAAGTTCTGGTCAAAACAAAATAAAAAAATTCCTTCCAGTAGCACCTTAAAGACCAACTAAGTTAGTTCTTGGTATGAGCTTTCGTGTGCATGCACACTTCTACAGGCACACAAAAGCTCATACCAAGAACTAACTTAGTTGGTCTTTAAGGTGCTACTGGAAGGAATTTTTTATTTTTTTATTTTTTTATTTTTTTAATTATTATTTTTTGTTTTGACTATGGCAGACCAACACGGCTACCTATCTGTAACTGAAGTTCTGGTAGTTCTGCATCATGAATGCAGTAATTAAATTTAAAACATGTGAACCATCTGCAGTGTCATGTAAATGCAGGCTAACGTTGGAAATATTGACCATGAGTTTTGAAAGAGACAGGAAAATGTTTTTTCCCCTGGCCCTTATATTTGTTTTCACTCTCTTCCTGGCATTCTGTTAGCTGAACACCCATTCTGGCCTTATCTGATTTCTGAGAACTACAGTTCCTCTGTGGCTGCAACTGCAGAAGAAAATCACAAAGGAGGATTCAGAATGTTCTTAATCTAATGCATGCTGTCTGGAAACCTATAATGCAAAACAAAAGCATCCAAAACAACTGGGGTTGGGGGCAAAGTGAAACAGAAACCTGCCAAAAAATATAGACTATAGAAAAAAGAATCTGCTCTGCTTTGTTCCATCTTTAAAGTGATGTCAGCAGCTCATATGAAATGGAGGCTAACTAGCAATTTCTCAATAATAGATGGATGATGCTGGCATAGCAACAACACAGACTGGAAATATCATGAGAGGATATAATGTGTAGCAAGCATGAGTCATAGCAGAGTCATCAAATCATTGCAGATTTCCCAATGGTTGCCAACATTTTCATTAGGGATGGGTGAATCTGTCTTCAGTGTCTCAGTTTTCTTTTTCCATCTTAAACTCAGTCTGCCCAATTTCTGCACCAAGGTGCAATTTATTATTATTATTACGCTTTAGCCGAGATTCCTGCATTGCAGAGAATTAATTGGACTAGATGGACCTTGGGGTCCCTTCTAACTCTGCAATTCTATTATTATTATTATTATTATTATTCAGTACAAACATTGTATCGTTTGTGTGTGCATTTCTGCTGTTTTTTCTTATTCACAATGTTGCTTAATATGGATATTTTTGCAATCAGTTTTCTCTGATGCCACCTTTGAAAAGTGCTCAGAAACTTTGGCTAGCCCAAAGTGCTGCAGGCAACTGTTTCCCAGTGCTGGTATAGGGAGCATAGGACTCCCTTTTTACAACAGCTCCTCTGGCTATTCTTCAGTGCCCCAGGCTTAGGCCCAGGCTATTGTATGCTCCCATATGAAGCTGCCTGGGCTCTGAGATCTTCAAGGGAGATTCCTCTGTCAGGAGAGGGCCTTCTCTGTGGCTGTTTCAAGACTTTGGAACTCCCATCTTCTGCTCGCAGGTGAAGACTGTTTTATTCTGGCAGGCCTTTGGGAACTGACTGCTTTGAAGGAAAGGACTTTACATAGTGTTGCGCTGTGTTTAGTGCTTTTACTATATGCATCTTAATATATTTTGATTGTTTTAATTTCATTGTAGCTTAATTTCCTTTTAACTATTATCTTTTATACGTCTTTAGTTTTCTGTGTTTTAGCCGTGTTTGTTTTAATTTTTGTAAGCTGCCTTGAGTCCCAGTTCTGGGGAAAGAGTGGGGTATAAATGAATAAATACATCATCATCATCAATACATTTTTGTGCACAAGTTTTGTAAAATAAATTTTGATAGCTGAGCTGTGTTTTGGTTTGTGTATTGGTTCAGGAAGTGCACATTAAAATGACAGCCGAACCAATTTTCCCTCTGTCCCTAATTAGGATTCAAAAGTGAGGAAATTGCAGCACTCACTCTAAAATCCCAGCTTTTAACAATTTGCTGGCAGATCAAATTTTGCTTCATTACTGAGTGATAGAAATTATCTTATGAAAGGTCAGGCATGACTTAAGATCCTGAGTTACCATGCCCTGGAAAATGCTTGTTGTCTAGCAGATTTAAAGGGAAGGCAATTAGCAATATACAGAAGTCCTTTCACAAGCCCACTTAATCATGGTCATGAATGTGCCCTCATTCAGTTTCCTGAACTTATTGACAATTGTAGCCAAGAGAGTCCGATAGCATCTGTTTAATAACAGCAAGAGGATATACAAGTTGTGGGTGAATTTATCTGTTTCATTCCAAAGTTTAAGCAGTGGGGGTAAAGACTCTTGGACTATTTTCATCTGAAGGTATAATAATAATGTATGAGTCTTTTTCTATTCAGTTCTAAATAACCCTAGAAGAGTACATGTAGGAAAGGGATGATTCTGGTATATTTTAAGAGATTTCTAGCCCTGAAAGGGAGGACCTGCCCATTCATTTATTTGCAGAATTGTCACTTAAAACCGTGCCTCTATCTTTGCTTGGCTGCTTACGTGAGGAAAAGTATAATCCTAGATAATGGAGGGGAGGCGAGAAATAACCATGTTGCTAAGCAACTTCATGCTGTAGCCTCCTGCTACCACTTGATCCTGTTGTAATTTGCACAGCTGATGGCTTTCAGTCTCAGGGAACTGTGTGATTTAAAACTCTTTCCAAGGAGGCATGGGGGAGGTATATGAACTGTCAGAATCAGTGGTGCTGGGAGAGAAATCCGAAATGGAAAGGAGGACCATCTCTAAAGAGAACTATTAAGGGAGAAGAATGCATGAAAAAAATGAGGCAGTTTCATTTAAATGGCCCAGAAAAGAAGAAGCAATCCCCGCTTTGGTTGTACATGTCTTAAAATATTTCTGGATCCCAGCCTATTGTTATACAACCAAGTACAATATCTCTCGTAATTACACATAGGAATATAAATAGCTCCTCTGACTTCAATAGAGAGACTATTACTATTAATAGTAGTACATAGCTTGACTAAAATACACATACCACTGATTTGTCAGACATTGGGCCATTTTAAGTGTAAGAACACCATTGTAAATGTTTTATGAATCACATATTTCAGATATAGCTGCATGAATAATTCACTGAGCCTATCCATATTATTGATACTCTATTGTGTCTGTGATATTGAAATTCTAAATCCCCATATATATTGAAAAATAAAATTGATTCTCCCCTCCCAGTGCATAAAATTAGTCAGCATTAATACAGAGCAAATCTCTTTAGTGCCAATCATAAAGAATTTAAAGAGATGGAGGGTGAAGCAATTATCAGTGTGAAATATGCAGAAACCCTTCAGCATGGTGGCTGCTTTCCTCTTAATCTGACAAAAGAAAATTTCCCATTGCTTTATACAAATATCTCTGATATACTTCAGTCAGATTGTCATATATGATTCAGATGGAAATAAATAATGCATAAAGCTAGATAATCCTAGCTTAAGAAATCTATCAACCTCCCTAAAGTGGCTTTGCTGGGCTTCGGAGGAGGAGGAGATAAAACATAGACCATGGCAAGAGCTTCTGAAGTGCCATTGATTAGAATTAGGCCTGGTAGGTAGTTAATTAGGGTTATGTTCACATTAGCGGCTTAAAACACAGCAAGGACATTTCCTCTATTGTGTTTCACAATATTGTGTTTCACAATATTGTGTTTGCTGTACACACCAGAAAGGGAGCAGGAACGTCTTCACCCAGTGTGCATTATATTTTTGCTTTCCTCACCCCTGCAAACCTTGGAACTCCTATGTGCAATGGCTATCTCAAATGTACACACCTCAGCTCAACTGCAAAGTGAATGTAGCTTATGCTATCAAATCATAAAACCAGTTTGAGGGGAAACATATCAAATGGCAGTGTTGCTCAAGAAACTACAAAATAGAAATATAGTCTATATAGTGCTATATAGCCTGTCCTGTGCCCCCTAAGCTAGTCTGCTGCCTTCAGGTATGGTGGAAGTCACATCCCATTGCCATTACTGAGGTAAGATACAACTGCCAATCTGGTTGGCTCTTGTACATGGAATGGTGGTGGCTGTGAGGAGAGGGCCATCTTGTCTTTCTCCCCAGGTAGCAAAACATATTGGGCTGGCCATGCTGCTAAAAGATGGAATCCTTTAAGTTTTCACCTGAATCAAAACTTAGATCATAATTTCAAGCCTTCCAAATGAATTAGAGCACCCCTTTCTTTTGAAAGAAACCCTCCTGCGCACCAGTGGCATAATTCTCAGTATACAGATTAGTTTGCACCAGCATGGAATTGCTTCAAGGGAGCGAGTAGAGGAAAAACAGAGTGAAAATTCTATTCGAGCTCCTGATTTATATTCCAGTCAGATGCTTTTCTCCTCCACTACCCCTTGGCCTATGGAACTTAATCTTACACTAAGAAATGGGAAAAGAACCTGACAGGGTTCGATGTATGACCACCTGTGAAAGTCCTAGAACATTTATTACGAGAGGATGGGAGGCCTCGGCATGCATAAATCCTCATAATCCCAACCTGAATGGAAACACTCTTCCTCCAGAACATTAGATTGCATTATGAGTAAGTTTATATCATTTTGCCACTTTGTACATCGCACCTGCTTGCCTTGACCAAGACATCGAAAGAAATACATGAACAAGACTGAACACTAATTCATGGACTTTAGCTATTAATGGACCTTGCTAAAGACTCCGTCATTTTCTTTGATGTAGGTTTTGAGGTTGTGTCTGAAACTGCAAGCCTCGACACTTCAATGACAAACTAAAGCTACTGAAATATACAGGACTTAATTCAAGGGTATAAACTGACGGATCTGATAAATGTGTCCTCTTTGGGGACAAGAGCAATGCTGTCCCTTTCTTTATCTCCAATAATATCTCTATTCATCATACGCTGGCCATAGGGGCAAGGGCCACAGTTCAGTAGGAGAGCACATGCTGTTTCCGTGGATATCAGGTTGGCCACTGCGACAACAGGTCCTGGGCAACCCCGCTGCTGCACACCTTCATTGCTGATCATCTCCTGATCCTGCAAGCAGGGACGTAGGAAGGGGGGGCAGTGGGGGTGGTCCACCCCAGGTGCCCTCACTGAGGGGGGTGACATTCGACGCACCGCCTGCCTGCGACTCCCAAGCCTACACCAAGCCGTTGGGGTAAGGGAAGAGCTGCACCGCTTTACCAGCGGCATTCCCTCCCCCCTTCATTTTGACAGCTTGGGGGAGGCTTGGGAGTTGTGGGTGGATGGTGCGCTGAATGTCCACCATGGGTGGCTTACTCCGCCCCCCTGGGTGGCTCACTCTGTCCCGGCTGCAGGGCGCGCATGCCGCTCAGGGCACCTGAGTGGCTATCCCACACCTGAGAGGGCACCCTCCGTGCCACACACACCCCTCAGGAGCGCACCCGCCTTGGGCAGCGTGGGCACATGCTCCTCCGCTGCCTGCAAGACTCTGCTGTTAGGTGTTTGGGGTCTACCAATTCCCACTGGGTTGCACCACTGCCTCTGCTGTGCTGTGTTCCCAGTCCCAGATTCTCAGGGTTTCAACCCAGTCCTGACAGCTTTGCTTGGATCACTCAAGTTCCAAAATTTTATCTTCCAAGCATTGGAAGCTGTAAGATTGGGGTCACAAGTTTAGTTATCATCACAGTGCACTTGGGTATGTGCAATTCAATGCAAATAACTCAAGACTGTATATTATTTACCAGGGGTGAGGAACTTCCATCCCAAGAGCCTAATTGCACCTATGAGGGATTCCCATTTGGCCTGTAAGGCCATTTTGGCCAAGCCAAACCCACATGTCCAAATAGTCCCTTGAGGACCACTTTGCAAGGATCTCAGAAAGACCCAACAACCAGCGGATTGTCCCATTCTACCCAGCCCTTTGAAAGTGTTACTCAGAATGGTGTTTTACGAGGCGCTCTATCTGATTCTCATTCCTGAATCTGGTTGACCCTGTAGTTTCAGATAAAAAGAGAGAATTCTGGTTAAGGGCTCACAGAACTGATGTCTTAGCTGGAAGTGGTTGCTATCTCTGTTTAAATGGTTACATTCTGAATGGAAACCAAAATTGCCTGAAATAGATCATATGAGATCTTTCCCATTCAGATATGGAATGTGACATTTTGTATGTCAGTATTAAGTAGATTTAAAACACCTCATTTGCAATGATGAAAATCACTGCATTGTAATTGATTTGATCATGGGCCTGTATTATATAGGGATACTTATTAGAGAGTAATGCTTCATAGATTAAATGTGACTAACCTGCCATTTTATTGCTGGTGATGGAGGTGGAATGATTTAGCTAATATACTGAAAAGCAATAGACAGCTTCAGCATCCCTCTAGCAAGATATCCAGTGCTGCTGCTGGAAAAGAAACTGTAAAATCTTACCTAGAAAAATAAAAATTTAAATAATCTAAAATGAGTCAAGAAGTGGGGATTAGTTTTAAATCTCTTTCAAATTACTACTCAGAGAAATGTGACATGCCACCTTTTTTTGCAATTGGAGGAGAGAGGTTAAATCCATTATTTCTGATGTGTCCAGACTATTAGATTTTTTTAAAAAAAAATCTATCCATAATTCCTGACATATTGAAATGGAATCTACAGCAGGTGAATTGCACCCATTTATCAACAGTTGGCTGCCAACCAAGGTGAACAGCCAAAAGACAAGCACTGAGAGTCAAATCTTCCTGACGTATGCAGAGGGAAAACTTTCTCCTCAAATTAATTACAATATTAAGTGCATAGGGTAGCAAAAACTGTCATTAATATGAAAGTGATGAAGTCTCTCTTGAACCCTTTGTCCTCAGAGTCCAGGAATTGCTTCAAAAAGAAGCCACGGAAAATGGATGCCAAAGCTTCTGTAAGTGATCTTAACTTCTTCACTACTCTGCACGAGGAGTTAGAATCCACATGGAACATAGTATAAAATCCAGCAGCCTTAATTCCTTGGCATCCTTTGGATACCATGCAGGTTAGTAAGAAGACATATATAGGACTAAAATATCTGTTTGCATCCATTTAAATATATATCCCGTTGCAGGTAATACAGTCACATTGTGTTGCTGTCAGTGGACTATAGATTCAAGTGTAATTCAGATAGATAGTAGTACTGAATATACAGTGAGATGCGGATGCAAATAAGCACCTGTGTTTACTTTCTGCATTACTTTCGGTGGACTCAGAGCACTTGAATGTACGTCTGAGTCCACATTCCATCGAAAGCAATGCAAGATGGATAGACAATCTGCACTGAGATGCACAGTTTCTAATTGTCGTGGAAGATTTGGACTTGGAGAATGTGTGAGGCACCCAAGATCCCCTAATAACATGGTATTTTCAGTTGGGAAGGGTTTAGGGTCCCCTCTTTTCTTTTGCTCAGAAGTTCTTGTGAAGCAGGTCAGTATGAAGAGCTAGGGAGCAGTTGAGTCCCTGGAGCACATGAATGTGACAACCCCACTGTCCTTTAAACTGTGATTGGTGGGTCCTGCTTGCACCCTAAAGCGTTATTTGGAAAGAACAGTTGGGTTTAGAGGCTGCACACCCTCTGATGTTCATGCGCTATACCCATAATGTCCCATGTTTCAGAGAAGCAGCACATAAATTAAGAGAAGTGACTGGCCACTTGCTTCTCTTTGTTGACCAGGCAGTTGCCTCGTGTCTGCATTCTTTCCCCTGCTGTCAAGATTCACTGGTAGTATGAGGGCAGCACAGCTTTCTTAGAAATGTAAAAATGTAAACGAGCCTTAAGGTGTCATTTACAGAATTAGCAATTGATCAAACAGCTTTTAAAAAAGTGAATACCAGGCACAATGCATAGTTTGAAGCCTTCAATGCAAAATTTGAATCCTGGTGCAGTGATAAAGAGGTTTTAAACCTTTGATCTGGGTCACCTTTGATATGCATTTTAAAATTCTGAATAAGAAAGATATCTGGGAGTTAATTTTTATAATTTACACAAGGAGTTCCTGAAACATACCGACCTTCCCTTGGTTCCTTACTCCCCACATGTTTGCATCTCTTCAGCCAGCTACTCGCCAAGTTATCCCTCAACAGATAACCAGAGGAATTATTTCAAAGCCATGGTTGAAACAAATTCATGGTTTAGACCAGTCCTTCCCTACTGCAGACCCCATTTTTTTCAAAAGCCAAGCCATGGACCCCCTACTTTTGAAAATGTAGATATCTCTATGGTATGTGAATGGTGCCACTGACCCCCTGGAGAGCCAGTGTGGTGTAGTGGTTAAGGGTGGTAGACTCATAATCTGGGGAACCAGGTTCGCGTCTCCGCTCCTCCACATGCAGCTGCTGGGTGACCTTGGGCTAGTCACACTTCTCTGAAGTCTCTCAGCCCCACTCACCTCACAGAGTGTTTATTGTGGCGGAGGAAGGGAAAGGAGAATGTTAGAATCATAGAATCATAGAGTTGGAAGAGACCACAAGGGCCATCGAGTCCAACCCCCTGCCAAGCAGGAAACACCATCAGAGCACTCCTGACATATGGTTGTCAAGCCATTGATAAAGATGTTGAATAAGACGGGGCCCAAGACAGAACCCTGTGGCACCCCACTAGTCACTCTTCTCCAGGATGAAGAGGAACCATTGATGAGCACCCTTTGGGTTCGGTCAGACAGCCAGTTACAAATCCACTGAGTGGTAGCATAGTCAAGCCCGCATTTTACCATGTTCTTTACAAGAATATCATGGGGCACCTTGTCAAATGCCTTGCTGAAATCAAGGTAGGCTACATCCACTGCGTTCCCTTCATCTACCAGGCTTGTAATTCTGTCAAAAAACGAGATCAGGTTAGTCTGACATGACTTATTTTTCAGAAATCCATGCTGACTATTGGTGATCACAGTATTCCTTTCTAGGTGCTCACAGACTGTTTGCTTAATGATCTGCTCCAGAATCTTCCCTGGTATTGATGTCAGACTGACTGGGTGGTAATTATTTGGGTCCTCTCTTTTCCCCTTTTTGAAAATAGGGACAACATTTGCCCTCCTCCAGTCTCCCGGGACTTCGCCTGTTCTCCAGGAATTCTCAAAGATGACTGCCAGTGGTTCTGAGATCACATCTGCCAGTTCTTTTAATACTCTTGGATGCAGTTCATCTGGCCCTGGAGACTTGAATGCATCTAAACTAGCCAAGTATTCTTGTACTATCTCCTTAGTTATTCTGGGCTGTGTTTCCTCTGCTGAATCATTTGCTCCAAATTCTTCAGGTCGGGCATTGTTTTCTTTATTGGAGAAGACTGAGGCAAAGAAGGCATTGAGGAGTTCAGCCCTTTCTGTGTCCCCTGTTTGCATTTCACCATCTTCTCCTCTGAGTGACCCCACTGTTTCTTTCTTCTTCCTTTTGCTACGAACATACCCATAAAAGCCTTTTTTGTTGCTTTTAACCTCTCTAGCAAGCCTGAGTTCATTCTGTGTTTTAGCTTTTCTGACTTTGTGTCTACACGTGCTGGCTATTTGTTTGAATTCCTCTTTGGTGGTTTCCCCCCTTTTCCATTTTTTGTACACATCCTTTTTTAATCTTAACTCGGTTAAAAGTTCTTTAGATAGCCACCCTGGCTTCTTTAGGCACCTTCCATGTTTCCATCTCATTGGTATTGCCTGAAGTTGTGCTTTTACTATCTCCCTCTTAACAAACTCCCAGCCATCATGAACTCCCTTTCCTTTTAGTATTACTGTCCATGGGATTCTCACCCAGCACTTCCCTAAGTTTTATGAAGTCGGCTTTCTTAAAGTCAAGAAATTGAGTCCTAGTATGCTTGGCTGCTCCTTTCCGCTGTATAGTAAACTTCAGAAGAGCATGATCACTCGCGCCGAATGATCCTTCCACTTCTACCCCACTAACCAGGTCATCAACATTGGTTAGGACCAGATCTAAAATGGCTGTTCCTCTTGTTGCTTCTCCCACTTTCTGGACAACAAAGTTGTCTGCAAGGCCAGTGAGGAATCTGTTTGACCTTATGCTCTTGGCTGAGTTTGACATCCAGCAAATATCCGGGTAATTAAAGTCCCCCATTACTACTATCTCCCTTCCTTTTGCATGCTTGGCCACCTGTTCCAGGAAGGCATCATCTATGTCCTCCGTTTGGCTTGGGGATCTATAGTAAACTCCCACAATGAGGTCCCTGTTATTCTTCTCTCCCTTAATTTTGACCCAAATGCTCTCACTTTGGCGTTCTAAATCTTGGATCTCTTCACAGGTATACACATCCCTGACATATAACGCCACTCCTCCTCCTTTCTTGTCTGGTCTGTTTCTCTGAAATAGATTGTATCCCTCCATTATTACATTCCAGTCGTGGGACCAGGTTTCAGTGATGCCTATTATGTCATATTTAGTTTGCTGTACCACTGGTTTAGACAAATTTCAGATTAGACCAATTAGTGGTTACCAACCATGACAGCTGTGTACTACGTCCAGCTTCAGAAGTGCTGTGCCTCTTAATAACAGCTGCTGGTCTACTTCACTCCTGTTTGCAGACATCCCATAGGCATCAGGTTTGTCACTGTGACCACAGGATGCTGAGCAAGATGGGCATCTTCTACTGTTCTTATGTCCTTAGTTGTAATGTCATATTCTTTCAAATGAAGTAGTGGATATGCTGCAGCTTGAAATAATTAAAAGTCCTTTATATTAGCATTACTAAAATCTCTTTAAGAAGTAATGTGTCACTTCATTTTTAATAATCTTCAAGGAAAGACAAATCAGTGGCGAATGTTTGGAAGATGACACTCCCTCATCAGTCTCTATTAGCTTGGATGTACACCTGGGAGTTGCAGTTCTTTAAATTACTATGCCTCCCCACCCCCAAGGGGAGAGACAGCACAACTTAATGTATTTTTAAAAGATGTCAGAAATGATTCCACATATGCAGTTGCTGCTTTTCAAATGTTAATCACCAATCCATTTCAATTACAAGAAATGGCCTGCTCCCTTGGTATTCCTGTTAATGATTTTCAATGGGTTTTTGAAACAACCAGTTCCAATTATGAACTATATAAGGACAAAACCCTCCACAAAGCCTCGCTGTGGTATGCCTATGTACTATAAAGCAAATGTCTTTTGTTTTCAAATGGAAATTCAGCTTTTGGTTGTTGCTGTAGACTAGGAGAATGAAAGAAACAGAAATTCCATTTGCTGGAGCAAGGGTTTTGCTACAAAGATTTCCATGACTATAAATAAAAAGAAAACCTCACGCTATCGTTACTATTGACATTGGGTGTAATTCAACATCAGTCTATCACAGAAGTTCCATCTGCCCAAGCATATCAGCTTGCCAGACAGAACGATTCTCCCTGAACACTGGTTTGGAGATCCTCCTGTTCCCCCACAGAGCCAATTTTACGAGACATGGAGGAAGGAGTGGGGGGAAAGCTCTGTTGCACAATGGCTGGTGGGGTTTTTTTAGTTGAATCTCATTCTTTCATTTTGAAACTGCATACACTTGTGGAGTGGGGATTGGTCATAGTGGGAGCATAGATAGAATGGTGGGCATAGGAGCTAACTCCTAGGGGCCCACAATGAAATATTTGAGGGAGCCAGGACCTCACAGAGTTGATTGGCATTCCCATTCAATTGGTGTGTGTGCACTGCATCATGTGATTGATTATGTGGAGCGGGGTTTACCTGGGCCCCCACAATATTTTATTCAAGTTGGCACCCCTGATGATGGGGTTGAGAAAATTGTGGGCTGTGGCTTTGTGACACTGTGCTAGTTGGGGTGCTTGCTGATTCCAGGGGAATTAAAATCTGAAACGCAGATTCCAAAACAGGGCTCTGTACTGGGGGATGAGGTGGGGAGTGCCAATGAAGCTTTGAACCTTGCCCTGTGTCAGTTGAAGCACAGGGTGTATCCTGATTCCCTCCCTTCAAATGATGTCTATGGGACTCAAAACATTCAACCAATGTATTGAAAGTGTTCCTTCAGGTAGAGTCCCTTCACTATCTGATTTAGCATGTGGTGGGGCACTGCACATGACAGCCATGGAGGCAGGGCTAATCCCATGACCCCTGTGACCCCCTCACACATTATTTCAATTCTCCCCACTGTTGTTACTACTCGTGTTGACCAACAGAGCAGCTATCAGTGCTGCACAGGACCTGCAAAATCTGATCAACGTATTGTGATGGATGCATTCAACAAGGTGCCTTAAGTTTTTCAAAGCGTACTATTGTCTGACGGCGTGCAATTTGGGAATCTAATTTGGGCTAATCCCAGTTTAGCCGACGCTCAAATTAAGTCCTAATGGCTACAAATGCTTCTGTCTTCTTTTCATGGCCCCGTGCCTATTACTCTATCACTGCTCCTAATAACCCACACAAAACAAGGAACAGCACATGCTTTGCACTACCTTAAAAATACATTGTATATTATGCAGAATAATTGGCTCAATGTGGGTGGATACAAAGCTATTGAGGGTGGCTGTAAAGGTAAAGGTAAAGGTACCCCTGCCCATACGGGCCAGTCTTGACAGACTCTGGGGTTGTGCGCCATCTCACTAAAGAGGCCGGGGGCCAGCGCTGTCCGGAGACACTTCCGGGTCACATGGCCAGCGTGACAAAGCTGCATCTGGTGAGCCAGCGCAGCACACGGAAACGCCGTTTACCTTCCCGCTGGTAAGCGGTCCCTATTTATCTACTTGCACCCGGAGGTGCTTTCGAACTGCTAGGTTGGCAGGCGCTGGGACCGAGCAGCGGGAGCGCACCCCGCCGCAGGGATTCGAACCGCCGACCTTTCGATCGGCAAGCCCTAGGCGCTGAGGCTTTTAACCCACAGCGCCACCTGCGTCCCCCTGAGGATGGCTGTAGGGCTCAGCAAAGCCACTTTGCCTGTGTTCTTTCATCCTTTGGGCTGGCACAGCAGCTGTTACCTCTGCAGCACCACAGCCGCTTTCCCAGGCACTAAATCTGCATGACACTGGATTTCCTCCTCCTCATACCCAGCTGCTAAATCCTGGCAAGGAGCCACCTTTCTTTGTGAAGGAGGTGTAAAGAACCCCCCTCCATAAAATTATTATGGGGTGTCACATTTTTGTATTGGGTAAATTTTGTCAAAAGTGTCCTGTTTGTGTACTCCTGAAATATTTTGTGTGTTTGTATGCGCGCTTTCACTTCCTTCCTTTGGAAACTAAGGAATTAAATAATTAAGAGTGCACAGCCTCTATACATTTACTTATGAGGAAGTGTCAGAGAGTTGCATGGTGCTTTCTCACATATACCTAGGAGTCAGTTCTATGCAACTCAATGGAATTTACTTCATTGTAGACATATGCACTATTGTGCCGCAAAATAAATACTGCTGAGTTACGGCACTGACTATATTTTGATAATATTTAATGAAGGTAATCATTTATCTGGCATTAAAAATAATCCTGGGACAAGGGAGTAGAGTCATCATAAATACCTTGCTAGATTCAAGAGATATACATGGGGCTATTTGAATAATGTGGTTGACACTGAGCACTGTTCCACCATGAACAATCTCATTTAAATCCCTTTAAAAGCTGCAGTTAATGACTTAATTTATCAACATGCTTATCTCATCACACTCCACTCATATTGGCCCTAGTCTTTTCGCAAGTATGCACCACCAAGAAGTCACATAACTTCTACATTAAGTTGCGCTTGTTTATGCAGTTAAAGAAAGCATGGTTACTTGGTCAGAGGAAGCAATGCTTCTGAACACCAGCTTTGTCCTGATCCAACGAGGAGGCAAAAAGGAGACCGCTACCCCCCAGCCGTGCCGCGATTTAAACGGGAGTGGCCACGCCCCCAACTAACCAGATTGGTCAGCTGGGGGAGTGATGTGGCTGGGAGTCCCAATGATGCGGACAGCATGTCTCTGCCCACTGCCGGGTCACTGGGAGGTTCCGGATGCCCTCCTGCAACTCCATCCCCTGGGGAAGGGGAGTGGTCTTGCTGAAAATCACAGGAGGAGAGAGGGTTCTTGTGCCCAGTGTGGTGTAGTGGTTAAGAGTGGTAGACTCCTTATCTGGTGAACCGGGTTCACTTCCCTGCTCCTCCACATGCAGCTGCTGGGTGACCTTGGGCTAGTCACACTTCTCTGAAGTCTCTCAGCCTCACTCACCTCATAGAGTGTTTGTTGTGGGGGAGGAAGTGAAAGGAGATTGATAGCTGTTTTGAGACTCCTTAGGGTAGTGATAAAGCGGGATATCAAATCCAAACTCCTCCTTCTCTTCTTCTTCTTCTTCTTCTTCTTCTTCTTCTTCTTCTTCTTCTTCTTCTTCTTCTTCTCAGGTCCTGCTTAAAGGTTTCCCACAGGGTGGCCACTGTGAGAACAAGATGCTGGACTAGATAGGACATTAGCCTGATACAGCAGGTTCTTCTAATGTTCTTAGATGTACTCCGAGGGCATGATTTTTGGATCCTGCATATATTCACTGAGACTGATACAATGTCAGTTTGTTTTTGTTTGCAGTAGAGGCGCTGAGTGTGATAACAGCCTTTCCTGTCATGATGCACTGGGTTATTTGTGTGTAACTGACTCTGTAAAAAAAGCCTTGGGACGATACTTAATATCTTTTTTATTTTCTTTATTCATGTGCAGAAGTCACCCCCACAGTCCAAAGACACTTAATGTTAAAAACCTGAGAAATATACCGCATAATTCATGCAGAAAAATAAAGAAGCAAACCGTGATGTTATTTGTGCCTTAAAGGACATAGGCATGAATGCCTTTTGTTTTCAGACAACAGTACTTATGACTTGCTATCATCAAAGCTGTAGAAGTTGTGCTATTAGGAGCTGAACAAGCTTTCTGCATGGCGATGGGTTGGTAACCCCTGTGGCCTGGCCAGGTTCCAAACTGCCAAATCATATTCTGACTTCAAATATCTGTATTTCCTCTGTAATCAAAAAGGAAGAAGCCATGCTATAATTTTATTCCTAAAATAACACTGCGGTATTGCTCACACAGAATGCCTATTGTACTCTATGACTGAGGGACCACAGAGATCACTGTTATTAGTTCTCTATAGATGTAGGTTCAGTCATTTGAGGACCTCTTTGACATTCTCCAATGAAGTCATAAATTGCAACTGGCTATGAAGATAGATCAATTAGTAAATGTGTAAGTACATGATCATGATTATTACTCTGCTCTGTAGTTTGGTTAATTTTCACAGTTTATAATGGTGCACATTTATACGGAGACATTTCCAGTGGTGTATATTTTCCAGGTATTTATCACAACAGAAGCCAATTCAAAAATTACTCCAAAGACCAACTATCCCAATGAGTCAGAAAAGGACTAGTTTGCACGAGCTCCCTGGAGTCCTTGTGTGGGCACACATATTCTTTGTAGCATTATGAAATAATGTGTTTCAATTTTCCAGTTTTAATGTAGGAAGAATCCTCAGTCTTATGGCTTTAGATGCTTGAAAAATATATGTGGCAAAATGCAATGGCAAAAACTGCAAGGGACCCAGAAGTCAAAAGAATTATCTGATGAGCTAGGCTTGTCATGTGTGTGTAAGTCTCTCATACAACTGGTTCATAATTGGTACATAATTGTAGGTTAACTTCTCTGTAGATAGACAAAAATATGGAAACACATTGTAACATGGATGTGTATTAACAGACATTTTCATAGCTGAATGCATATATTGAAATCTCAACTCCTGCATTGTGTGTAATGTACTGAACAAAGAAATGAGATGAGACAAAGGGAGAAACTTTACTGGTGCTGTGGTTATATAAGCTTCCATTAGAAATAATTTAGCTTTCATCCCAGAAAGTTGACTTACTTCACCTGTTATTATTTATGGGTGTATTTATATTCATTTGCATATTTATAAACAGCTTCACAACCAAAAGCTACCAAAGCAGCACACAATAAGAATAAATAAAAGCAATAAAATCACTTTTACAATTGTAGAATTAATGTTCTATAAAATGACTGGATCGTACAGTAATCTGGAGATTTGAAATGTCCATTGTTTGTCAGCCACATACGAATGAAGGCTTGTCGTGTTATATAAAGGAGAGAAAAGAATAGTACATGTGAATTAGAGCTGATACCAGATTTCATCTAAAGAGGATTTTGAGGTGAATCTGCAGTCTTGCCTGGAAAAAAATTGTTAGACATTTTGAAGGATATGTATTTTTCATTGTGATCAGCAGCATTTTTCAGGAGGACTTTTGCATATCTAGGATTACCATCTTTTTTATACAAAGGAGCTTTGTATGAGAGGCTGAATATCAACATCTGTAGCTTTCCATCATCAATGCAACTTTGTACTCGGAAAAAATGTTTCCCTGATTATTATTTTTCCTACAGAGCTCTTGAAATTGTGGTGACTCCGTTCATAAGAAAGGGTTGTTACAACCTACTTAAACAGGGCAATAGCAATGTAAGGCTCTCAGTAGACCATTTTTGCACATAGAGAAAAACAGGTAGCCTTTCCCCCCAAACATTTCCATATTTATTGATTCTTTAATAATATGTAGATACCACTTAATAAGCAAGATCCGTAAGCTGTGGGAAGGCTGCTCTCTGGATTGCATTGCTCATGAATATATGAAGCTGCCTCATAATGACACAGGTCATGGGTCCATCTAGCAAAGCACAGTCTACTCAGATAGGAAGTGATGGCTTGAAAATACAGCTAATGTGCACAGTCTTTGTTATGTAAATAGCAGTTGAGGTGAAGACAGAGCAGTCGGCTTAGGGCTCATCCACATTTCTGCCTTCCATGCTGCTTGCCCTCAAGAAAACCCACTGTTTACTGATGAATCTAAGCAAACATCAGTCAGGTTTTCTCCAGACTGATGTTTGCTCCAATTTAGCACTAAAGAGCAGGTTTTCCAGGGGAAAGCAGTAGGGCAAAGGCAAAACCACGTGCTCCCATGCCTAGAAAGGGCAGGGCACGTGGAAACTGCTTGGACCTGTACTTTCTAGATGCAGGAAAAGCAGAAATGTGGAGGAGCCATCATCAGTGTGCAAGGTTGGAGGATGGAACTTAACCTATCCACAGTTCAGTAATGCTTACCCCATCTTCTGATTTCATAGTATTATTATTTATTTGCCACATTCTACAACTATCCCCTTTCAAAGCTGCTATTTACATTTCAAGGGAAGATGGACCTGATAGCTCAGTTGGTTAGAGCGTGGTACTGATAATGCCAAGGTCACAGGTTTGATCCCTGTATAGAACAGCTGCATATTTCTGCATTGCAGGGTGTCTTGTCTCATGATCCTCAGGAGTCCCTTCCAATTCTATGACACCTATGAGATCCCATGCCACTGGAAAAAGCCCCCTTGCCATCCATATAGCTTCCTCAGAGAGTTCTACTATTATTATTTTAGTTTATTGCATCCCAAGGTGGCTCTGGATTCCCTGTGGCTGCTATTTGCATGAATAGCACCTTCATGCATTTTATGTCTGGGTTTGGTCTTCAGAGAGAGGTCTTTTTCATCTCTCTGGAGGCAGAACTAGACATTATAAAAATCATGGACTGCCATTAGAATAAATGCCTCTGTGCTGAGTTCTCCCTCTCTCCTGCAATGTAGTAATATTTACGCAATGAAATAATCGGGTTTCTGCATCTCTACCAATGATGTAGCAGCCAGTGATGTGGAGTGGGACAAGGAAATGCAGAATGTTATGGATTCAGGATGTAGGATAAGCAATACTGAACTTCTGAGGGGATAGTAACAAATGTGGAGAATGTTGCACTGGCATCAGTATTCAGTGGGAGTCCCATTTCCCCCTAACGTCTAGTTCCAAACAGAGATTTCTTCAATTGCAAATGTTAGGGATTTAACTGGTGTGCAAAGCATCAGCTGCTGTACCATTGACCTAGCACTCCTCCCAACTAAGCTACAGTCCTTATTTACTATGGTCCAGGAAGGACCAGTGGGTTGGAGATACCACAGCTCTGGTGCAGGAAAATTCTGGGGAAGAAACTCGCACTTGTGATTCCCATAAGTAGAACGACCTTTATATTTATATAACTATTTGATTGATGCCATGCCAATGTTGGGAAAGTAGCAGGCTAAATCTAACCATCCTTTATGAACACTAAATGGGGGGTACTATTATTGCAGTGGGTTTCTCTTTTTAAAATTATGTGCAATTCATAGCAGGAACATATTATTTTCTAGAAACTCTCAGTGAACAGCTTTGCAGATAGGGCCATCGCTCAGTGGTAGAGCATAAGTTTTGCAATCAGAAGGCTCCAGATTAAATCCCCGTCCCTGCCCAGCTTCTCAAGGCTGGGCTGGGAATGTTTCCTGTCACTGCCAGTTAGTGTAGACAGTGGTAGGCTAGATGGACCAGCGATCTGATTTGGTGTTAGGCAGATTCCTAACATCTTGCAATGAGGATGACAGGCAGGGCATAACCTTCTGAGAATCTCTTACAAGCCCCCTTATTCATTTCAGGTCCCATGAAGAGGAATGGAAGCGGTTGCACAACGCAGCTCCACTTTGGCGGGGCTTACGCAGCAATAACTTCCCAGTGGATTGAACCCATACTGTACAAGCTCAGTTTTGGCTCGTATTCTTTACCCCAGCTAATATTTCCTATGGATTCCCCATCTGTGTGTCTCTGCATCCTCCTCCCACTTCCCCGTCCTTAACAACCCCTTTGCTGCATCCTTTGTACATTTCCAGGGTTGTTTGTTTTCTAGGTCAGTCAGCTCTGCTTTGGTCCCTGCTGCTCTTGCTGCCTTTTTCTAATCTCCTTCCCAGACTGAACTCATTTCCTTTCCTGGCCTTAGTCCTCATGACCCTTTCCAAGCTTCCTTTACACCTGCCCAGAGCTATTTTCCTGCCAAACCCAGAATATGGCAATTATGCTTTGAAAGCATTTAATCAAGCCAAAGCTGGAAGATGCAGCAAATGATAGCATTTCCTTCCCTTCCCCCCTTTCTTTCCTCCTTGTGTTCATGCATGTGCATGTATGTATGCAGGTATCTGTGTGTGTTTGTAGATGAGAGCTGAGCTGAGTTGTCCTGGAGATGAAAATAATAATAAAAACGGGTGACATTCATAAACCCTGAAATATTTTGCGCACGGGCAATAATTAAAGGCTGGGTAATATAATCCATTGCTAATATTGTTTCAATTGAATACACTTCACAAACTCTTCTCATTAGAAATGATGTTCTTGGCACTTCAACTGCAATGCAGTATGAGCCTAGATTTTTCCTTTCTTGGATTGCTCTGTATTTACTTGTTTGTTTACAGGTATGTTCTCTCTCTCTCTCTCTCACACACACACACACACACACATTGTATACACAGAGGACTGGGATTGTGCGTACAGTTCACATCCCATATGTCTGTTCATTTAATGTTAGTGTGAAAGGGACCTGCTGTACATGGATGAGTTTTACACACATTGACCCATGCATTTGTAGCCTGTCTTCACAAATGATGTAAAAGGAATGGGCACCGGGGGCATGATGAGAAGGGAATATGGGCATCCTCACAATTTTCAGTAGCCTTAACAAATACAGTTCCCAGGATTCTTTGGGGGAAGCAGTGGCTGTTTAAAGTGCTATGATGGTGCTTTAAATGTCTGGCACAGATGGGGCCTCAAACTGAAAGCAGGAGAAGACCACAATAAATACACATTGAGAAATTCCTCCCACCCACCCACCACTACACATTCCTATGGAACTTCATGGCTTGCTACAATTAGTAACAGGAGGTTTGGTGTTCTGGTAATGAAATAAAAATTTCCTCTTTTAAAATTAAGGATGCTGTTATGTACTAAGCTAGGATCCTAGAATATTTCAGATGCACACAGATGGCTTTTTAACCAAGCATTTTACTGTACATCTGCACCTTGTTAATTCTTTTTCACATTTCACAGGATGATATAGATTACCAAGCTACCCTGGTTTGGTCATCTGTGTGGACTCAACCAGTTTATCTAGTAGTTACATGCACACTGGGGTGGTTTCCAGTTAGTAAATGGTTATCTCTAGCCCCTTTCATCATCATTAACTGCATTAGTAATAAATTATAACAGTATAGACTTGGCCCATTTGCAAGGGGAGATCATCATTCCATATTTGGGAGAATATCAAGTTATGAGTGATAAAGCCATGAGCTACTTCCAGGCAGCAGCCCCAGCAGTGCATGTGAGTCTCTCCCCCCCCCCCCGCCCTCACATGCCCTCCTTATTAAAGTGGGGCAGTGCTTGTAGTTGATCTCAGTTTGATCAGTTAATACATTGACCTTATGTTACACCACTATCACTGAGGTCCTCTGATGGAGGTTTCCTTGTGGTTCTGCACACCCCTGAAATTTGGTTGGCCTCCACTTAGCACGAATGACCCTGCCCTGTGGAACCAGTAGAGGTTCAGCCAGAATCATCCCTGCCTTCTTGTGTTCAGAAAGGCATTTGAGATGTGAATTTCTATTACCAGGCAACATTTAATTTATGCTTCTACTGATCTTATTTTGGTGTTGCGTTCTTAGGCATACCACTGTGTTGTCTTTTTTCATCAAAGTGTGGCGTGTAAACATTTAAATAAATAAACAATTCCCTGAATTTTATTTCTCAGAAAAAGAAAGGTGGGGGGGGGAGAGGTGGCTATTTGACCAATAGCAGCACCAGGCTGAGAGGAATGTGGGTATTTTCACTAAAAACAAAAGCCCTGAAAGGCGATCAGCCCCCTGTGCACATGTTTAAGGGGGAGGGGTGTCTCATTATGTTCTTGTCACTTTCAATGAATATATTCCTTTGTGCAAGGAATCTAGCCTGAATTAATCCCAGAGTGATTGTGTTTTCCAAATACTGTGTGTAGATTTAGTAGATTTTTACAGGAAGGTCCACACTTAACAGAGTTTAAATCAAACTCTTATCTTATATCAGCAGGCAAGCTGTATGACTTCACGGATATTTGCATGTGTAAAAAGCCTCTTGGAATGCAAATAGATGTGTGGGAGAGGACTTGGCTATTTGCATATGCTATACACAAGTGCATATTTTTGTCACGTTTGCATTTTGCCGTTGTGCCTTTTGCTGTTCCTGAGGCATATTGAACTCATCAGACTATATCCCCCTGAATTCCTAGACTGCATATTGTTCTGTGTATTCCTGCTGCAAAGTCAACACCTGCTTGTTGAAACTGAGAAAATCAGCTGCCTGGTTTCCCAGAGCTGAGATTAACCAACATCCTGTTTTTAAACTCCAGTCTCTGTTTTTGTAATGGAGCAACATAAAGATTCTCCAGAATGAATCTGAGATTTGAACCTCTATGCCCCTTGTTCCTTCTCATTTAAATAGATTGTCCTGTCATATATTTATTGAGGATATAACTATGTACAACAGGCACAAACTGTAACGGATAAAAGGGTGCTTCAGTCTGCTTTGCTATTACACTAAAATTTAATACCTCTTATAATACCTTCCATAATGGGCACTAAGGAACAGTTTATTGAATTGGTATAATGAAGTGGCAAAATGTTTTCTAGGCTACAAAACCTCAAGCTGCAAGCATGGGCAGGTGACAAGACAGAATGTTTCCCCATGAAAAATGAAATTCTCAGTGCATAGAGACTACGAGCACCTCAAAGGCAAGCTAGCCTAGTCTCATAGCCTGCAATTTTTCTACAAGCAATGATGTTTCTTCCTTCAGGGCCCATTCATGAAACATCCTCTTTTCCACAACACACACACACAGCCTGAATTGGTATAGTATAGGCCATGATAAGTGTCATCCCATGAGTCCTTTGCGAGTCCAATTTGGACCCAATAGAATGATCTTTGTTATAACTTGAATAAAACTTGAGAGTTCCCTGTGAAGATGGATTTGATCATTAAACCACTCTGAGAATTGTAGCTCTGTGAAGGGAACAGTGGTCTCCTAACAACTCTCAGCACCCTTAACAAACTACAGTTCCCAGGATGCTTTGGGGGAAGCCATGCCTGTTTGGAGTCAGATGATACTGCTTTAAATGTGTAGTGCAGATGCTGTCTAGTTAAAGTCTGCCCTTAATCCATGTATTTTTAAAATATTAAAAAAACCATACACACACACACACACAGAGAGAGAGAGAGAGAGATGTGCTGATGAAGTGTGTTTGTGTAACGGTAGCCCTCTTCAGGAATTCTGCACTAGGTTTAGGTCAATATGTGAGCAACAAGAAAACAGTTACCTCTTTCCTCCACCCATCATTGTTCCAATTGCCTCCATGTATTATAGGAAGAATGGGACGCGGGTAGGTTAAACCACTATGGGTTAAACCACAGAGCCTAGGGCTTGCTGATCAGAAGGTTGGCGGTTCGAATCCCCGTAACGGGGTGAGCTCCTGTTGCTCGGTCCCTGCGCCTCCCAACCTAGCAGTTTGAAAACACGTCAAAGTGCAAGTAGATAAATAGGTACCGCTCTGGCGGGAAGGTAAATGGCGCTTCCGTGTGCTGCTCTGGTTCGCCAGAAGCGGCTTAGTCATGCTGGCCACATGACCCGGAAGCTGTACGCCGGCTCCCTCGGCCAATAAAGCGAGATGAGCACTGCAACCCCAGAGTCGGTCACGACTGGACCTAATGGTCAGGGGTCCCTTTACGTTTATTATAGGAATAATCCATGAAGAGGAGCCTCCTTCACATGTATTTCACAACCATGGAAAACCAGGATTTAAAAATGGGTATGGGAGGCTCCTGGCTTCATATATTGGGGGGAAGCTGTGACTTCCTAATGTTATACCTTTGTGCTTTAAATGTATGGTATGACTATGAGTCTGCACTGAAAATAATCCCATGCCCAACCAGGGCAGATATCTTAGATGATGTATACAACTAGTCACACCACCAGATTCTTAGATGTATTCAGCTTGGCATTTTCAGTAGCAATGAGACAGAATTAATAACATTATGCAAGATACGAGTGACGCCTCATTTGGAATTGTGTCTAGTTCTGGGGTCGATTTTCAAAAATGCAGTGGTACCTCAGTTTATGAACTTAATCCATTCCGGAAGTCCATTCTTAAACCAAAGTCGTTCTTAAAACGAGGCACGCTTTCCCTAATGAGGCCTCCGCCGCCAGTGCCCTTCCACTGTTCGGCTTCCGTTCATAGACCGAGATAAAGTTTGCTAACCGGAACACCTACTTCCAGTTTTGAGGAGTTAAAAAAATGCAGCTTTTTCACATTGATGGAAATCCTGGTAACATTACAAAATTCCTATTACACCTTCTGAAAAAATACTTAGCCAATATTTTGGAACAAGATAGGGATTAGATTTTTGCTCTCTCTGTTATCTCCTGTTTTCGTCTTGCCATCACTGCTGTAATCTTTTATTGCTCTTTGTCATTTCAATATCTGCTCACTGACTTAAGCTTTTGGAATGCCAAATATAAATATGAGTATTCAAGGCTGCTGTGCTGGTCCCGGGGGAAAGGTACCGTGATCGTAGTCAGAGTTCACGAGAGGCGAGGTCCGAAACAGGGAGCCGGGCGGGGAACAGGAACGCTGGGAGGTCAGAAGCAGAAGGCTGGGCAGGGAACAGGAGCGCTGGAAGATCAGAAGCAGGAGGCCGGGCAGGGAACAGGAACGCTGGAAGGTCTGGAGGAGGCTCACCTGTAGCCACTGAGTCCTCAAGCACCTCTGGGGCCAGAAGGGTTTCACCTGGTGCCTGCTCTTGAGGATCTGACACAGATGCAGGCTCCTCAGAATCTAGGCCTTGCCCCAGCTCAGCCGGCCCTGGAGGCGGGGACTCCTGTGCAGGCTGGGATTCCTCTGGTTCAGCCTCTGAATCGGAATCCCAGGCCATCACAGCTGCCTTTACAGCTTAGTACAACATGTTCAAGAGAACTTCAAATGACAGGTATTAATACTGAATCCCAAACTGTCAGAAGAATCCAAGATCACACTAATTTCCTCCAGCAATGCTTCCATCATTTAAGTAATATGGCAGCTGCTCCCTACCAACTAATCACCCTTCACTGATGGAGGGTGTTAGTTTGGCAGTCCCAATGAAGGCTTTGACACTGTTCAAAAGGGATGAGCCTCCTTCTGCTGAGGCTCTAGATAAGTCCCTGAGACACTAAGTAATGTAATTGATAGCATCCTCCTAGGTATGTTTACTTGGAAGAGAGTTCCAGTTGGGCTTAACCTTTATGTGTGTTTAGGAGTGCAGTCTAAGGAAAGAACAGCAAGCTTACAAAGAAGAGTCTTGTGATATCTTAAAGCATTTTCCCCCTATCCTTGTGCCTTCCAGATGTTTTGGATTACAGTTCCCATCAACCTTAGGCAGCACAGACAATGATCCAAGATGAGGAGAGTTGTAGCCTAAAACATCAGGAGGATAGCAGGTTTGGGAAGGCTGCCCTGAGATTTAACAGATTTATCAAGGTATAAAAATGTGTGGACTATAGTCCTTTTCCAACAGATGCATGATGGGCTATATCAGGCTTCCTCAGCCTCGGCCCCCCAGATGTTTTTGGCCTACAACTCCCATGATCCTTAGCTAGCAGGACCAGTGGTCAGGGATGATGGGAATATCTGGAGGGCTGAAGTTGAGGAAGCCCGGGCTATATATCTAGTTGACAGATGTATGAATAAAGATATAACATGGGTCTATAGAGGAAAAAATAATGAACACTTGAGTACAAAAGGCATGAAATGCAAGAGTCTAGGGCTCAAGTTGGTGATTCACATCTGTGATATCCTGTGCAAAGCTCAGCTGTACACATGGTGATATTTATTATTTTTTTTCAAATTTTTATAACCTGTCCTGCCTCCCCAACATGACCCAGATTGGTTCACAGTAATAAAAATTACATTAAAACAATATATTGAAGGCAACAGTTAAAACTAGGACTACAAACATGTTATAAAACCACTGGCCAAAACTCTGAATAAAATAAAAAGTCTTTATGTGTTTCTTGAGTAAAGGAAAAGATGAGGACCATCTGGTTTCCCTTGGGAGGGAGTTCTGCAGCTGGGGTGCCTCCACTAAGAATGTCTTATCTTAGGCCCCAAGTCTCTGTTTCCATACAATATTGACACCAGTTGAAATCTTCCTAAGGGTCTCTGATCTGTACATCCCATCATAGTTTGAGGTTAGGCTGGTAGATATGCAGAAGTAGGCTTTTTCTAGAATAGTACCCTGTCTTTGGGACTCTTGGAAATCATGCTATGGATTTTCTCCTCTTTTGTTGAATAAGGAGTTATTGTTCTCTTTCAACAATATTTTTAATGGAAATTGAATCATTGTTCTGGCCCTGTGATTTTGCATATCTTATGTTATCTGATGCTACTGTTTTGGATTCAGTTCATTTGCAATTTATATTTTCTTGGTTTACTTTTTGGTGCTGTATTTTAACTTTGTGAGCCATTTCAAGGGCTGTTTCAGCTGAAAAGAAGTATAAAAATAAACTACAATTTAACTAGGTGCATACATGTGTGCACATAATTGGGTTTCTCAGAGCTTAGTTAATGACTGGAAGATGACTCCACATATTTCCTCCACTGAAGCACTGGATTCCAGGTGGTGATTAAAGCTACATGTCTATGGCGTTCGTGCTGTGATGGCTGATTTTCACATGCAGTTCATCCATTGGTGTTACAGCAATCAAGGCAGGGCCACTCTTATCACCAGGCAGACTGAGTTGGCAGCTGGGATGGGAGACCAGGGTTGAAATCCTTACTTGGCCACTGATTGACCTTGGACCAGTCGCTGCCTCTCAGTCTAATTTACCTCACAGGGTTGTTGTGTGGATTGAGGAGGAGGAAAATGTACACCATACTGAGTTCTTTAGAGAAAAAGGTGGGATATAAATGCAATGAATAAATAATAATATAATAAAGGCCCGTATATTCCAGTGTCCTGTGGCTGAGCAGCTGCATATGGAAACCTACAGGCAGGACCTGAGTGTAACAGCATTCTCCCCAATTGTGATCTGCAGTAAATGGTGTTCAAAGGTCTGCTGCCTCTGATACTGGAGGTAATATAGCTGTCATGATAGGCAGCTCCCAAATTCTCCATGGGTTTATCTAATCACCTTTTGAAAAGTGTGTGTGTGTGTGTGTGTGTGTGTGTGTGCAACCTAATTAGTCCAGAGGTGGTGGCCCAAGAATTGCAGCTCTCTCTCTTTGAAACCGTAGCCTGCAAAGCATGGAAGACGAATTGATCTCTAGAGACACAGTAATGAACACTCTTTTGACATGTTTCCAGGTATCAGTTTCATTATGTTGTCAAGAGTATTGCTTTAAGACAGCAGAGGGGACACCCCTTATTACTTTGTCTGGTACAAATAGATTTGGAGGTGAAAATATCAACACAGAATCCCACTTTACCTCTTTTAGGAATGATGCTTTTTAGTTTCTTCAAAACACGCACATCTTATGACAGATTTTGCAAAGCAAATTACCTGTTGGAGCAGGCATGCTGTATCAATGATTTCAGTCTTCAGTTGTCAACTCATATTGTGTAAGACAGAACATCTTGCTATTGTCACAATAACTGAGTGGGATTTGAGTTTCTTATTCTTAATCTTCTGATTTGAGTAGTCGTTTATTTTATATTTGATTGATTGATTGATTGATTTAATGTCCCGCCCATCTCACAATCAGGACCAAAAGCAACCCAAGATTGAAAGCCCAACTAAATGTGATGATGGGTACATCTCAATATTATTGAAACTTGCTTTAAGATCTGAAGAGAAATATGATTATTCAGACTGGAAAGGATTGGAAAGAAGGGGATGCCAATTTTTTCCCTCCCTGTCTCTATCCTGATAACTCCCTGCCCCGCCCCCCAAGCTGCTATTTTCTTCATGCACATCATTTTGCATGCAGATATATTTTTTAGAATAAGACTGCTGTGCTTTGAGCAATGGTCTCAGCAGTACAGAGGTGGGGTTTCAGTGGTACCTTGGACAGCTCCATTCAGCGCTCAGGCTGGAGAATGTATAAGATCAGAATTCAGATGTTGCTTCAGCAGCAATTATCCTCAGAACTGAGTCTTAAATGTGAGTTGCAGCTCTTTCTCAGTTATTAGCTCCATCTTCAGTGAGAGGAGTCTCATAATTTAAAGGGTCTCAGCCTGTTTTATCTGTCATTGACTCCGATGGAGTGAGGAAACTGTGGTTCCACTAGGGCTTCTGAGCTGGAGTCATCTGAATCAGACGAAGACAATGCAGTTTCCTCAGACCAGGCAATGACACAATGAGCTCCTCTAGTGCAAGTGCTTCTAATTGAATATATATACGTGGGGCTGGCTCTGAGGGAATTCCCTCTCCCATGTTGAATCCCAAGCTTAATCCTCTGAAGGGGAAGACTATAATTAGGGCAAATAGCAGCTTTGGGAGGGAGGAATTTTCCCTGAGAAAAAAGCACAGTGTGAAAGAGTTAACCTCCTCCTTCTTATGATCCTGTTGTGGATCTTCCCTCTCCCCTGACCTGATTGCTATTTGCAAACATTTAAAACAGGGGTGGCTAAACCTAGTTCAAAGGCCTAATCAGGCCATGCAAGATCCCACCAATTTTGGCAGTGACTGTAGAAAAGAAAACAAAGTAGGCACAGTGCTGGGGGCGGGCAGAGCCTGGAGCCCTGATGGAGAAGCAAATCATGCCCTCTCAACTCATCAGTCGGATCATTTGATGAGCGGAAGGGAGCAATAGCCTTTCTCCTCAGCTGATCTGCATGAGTCAGCTGAGGAAGGCGGGGTCTGTGCCTGTGTGGTTTGTGTGTACAGTGGTACCTCAGGTTAAGTACTTAATTCGTTCCGGAGGTCTGTTCTTAACCTGAAACTGTTCTTAACCTGAAGCACCACTTTAGCTAATGGGGCCTCCTGCTGCTGCCGTGCTGCCGGAGCACGATTTCTGTTCTCATCCTGAAGCAAAGGTCTTAACGTGAGGTACTATTTCTGGGTTAGCAGAGTCTATAACCTGACGCGTATGTAACCTGAAGTGTATGTAACCCGAGGTACCACTGTACATGTGTAGGTGAGGGACTGTGAAAAAGGGTGTGTTGACCATACCCACTGGCAGCATGTGGCCACTGTAGGGTTGGCCAAAGATTAATGCAGCCATCGGGTCCCTGATTTAAAGGGAGCAGAGATGCATTTACTCATCTCCACTTTCATGCTTAGTTTGGCCCCGAAAGAACTGCCAGTATTATTTAAATAAGGAAAACAAAACAAGAGATTTAATTAATGAACTAATCATTGTTGTGGAAGTGGTGGTGGATTAGTCACCAAAGGAAATAAAATAAAGTAAACGTAGATACCAGGGGGGCTCCTGAATATGTCAAATTGTCTTTGCATCTTTAGAAAAGGATTTTAATTCAAGCTCTGCAGTATTGTTCATTAACTGTGAAACTGTGACGCTCTTCAGTCTGTCAGTTTACATTGTTAATAATTAGTTTTTCAGCACAGCCCATTTTTTTCTAATTTATTTTATGTCAAACTTTCTTTCTTCATTATTGTCAGGTAGCATGAAATAACTAGTGGCTGTCTTTAAAGAGCTTTAGAATCTTCTTGGTCTTTACCTTTAATCCCTGAGCTAACATAAAATCTGTCCTGCCTTCTTCATCTTCTTCTTCTCTTCCTCCACCACCTCCTCCTCCTCCTCCTTCTCCCCAGCACAGAGAAGATCAAGGGAACTTATGCATGATAGATATTTGTGTGCCTGCTGGATTTCACTGAACAAAATAGAAAGAAAGAAAAGAATGAATTTCTCTTTCACAGTATTGAATGTTATTAGTTAAGCTAGTTTTGACTTACTGAGTCTTCAGATGTTACCAGTCATCCAAACCTCAGAATCAATTCTTTACTAAAATGGATTTGACAAATTCATGGAGGGCAGCTCTATCAATGGTGATTCTGCTCCCCATCTTCAGAAAATCAGTAGTTGTGGGAAGACGGCAGAGGGAATCTATTTCCTCTGTGCCCTGACATGAGCTTTCTGAATGCATCAAATATCTCCCATTTTTCCTCTTCCAAATTATCTTCTGCCCATCATACTTTGAAGTATATGAAAAGCTGTCCTAATTCATACGTCAAAAAAAGGAAAGGAAAAATGCATAGATATAAACCAAAAGAAATCTATTGAACTGTCCCGAGTTACTTTTGTGCTAAGCACATTTACTTAGCTGCAATCCTCACCATTTTCAAATGTACTTAAGTTCAATAAGTGTGCTTATTACTTACAGAGAAAAGAGCATATTTTAGTTTCGTACACAACTTTTCACTTCCTTCATCAAATGATTATTTAATTATTTAAACATCATTCCCAGGTAATCAGAATTGTCTCATCTCTTGAAAGGAATAATTTTTAAATGGTTTGCGCATTTTGCTCATACTTCTTCATTGAGGACCAAAATGCACCAAAAACAGGGACATAAAATTGTTCCTCCATTTATTTAAGGATATCAGAAAGGGCTGCTCATTTTCAGTCACTATTTAGCTTTAAAAAGTCTTCCTAGCACACTAAACCCATTGGGGATGTTGTTAGGCTGGTAATCTGAAAAATGAGCTCTTTCACCTCAGTTTTGGCTCCTTTTCTGAAAGAGATGATTGTTTGTTCTTTTTATTTTGAGTATCAAGCACCCTGCATATTTATATAATCAGCACATTTGTTTTATGCTTTAGCCACACACACACACACACACACACATAACATGAGCACCTTATCTATTCATCTTTAGAAGCTTGAACTGCTTTTGTTAAAATATATATTTGATTTCCAGATTTCCATCTGCTTCTTCTACTGAAAGGAACAGTGCACAGTGTTCCAAACAGTGGAAAACACATTTAACAAGGCTGCAAATTACAACACACTGGGATTTATTAAGTAAATTGTATAGAAAAGGGAAAGGAAAAGCATTCAGTTTAGAGTTGTGCATAAGCCCACACACCAAAATTGAAAGAGTGGGTGGGGGTTTAGTGGGGGGATGTAAGGATTTTTTGATTTATTTGTTAAATTAAATAGGTCAGTTATGAACTAAAATTAGACCATTTCATTTCTGCTTAAATAGGCATGTGAGAGCAGTAGGAGAGTTTAACACTGTATCCATGAGAGGTTCTCATCCCACAGGGTTACAGATTATGCAGGCTCCCCTCCCCTTTTCTCCATGTCTTCCAGAAGATGCTGTCTTCCTATTCTTAGACTGGCAAAATTCCAGTGTATGTGTTTGGCTCTGAAACAGAAACAAATGCACAGAAGGGGAGGAAAAACATATTCTTTGGTATGGATTACAAATGACAAGATTCTCAATGAAAAACAGCATGTCAGCTCAAGGAATTTAGCCTCT
Organism: Podarcis cretensis; assembly: GCF_951804945.1. Classification (NCBI taxonomy): domain Eukaryota; kingdom Metazoa; phylum Chordata; class Lepidosauria; order Squamata; family Lacertidae; genus Podarcis; species Podarcis cretensis. Next base: position 31,419,985 of record NC_137178.1, read on the forward strand.
TATTGTTTCTGGGAAGAAAGTCCACAGACTTCAAAATGTCTGTCCCCCCGCCCCGAAATATTCGAGTAGGATTGCTATGGAGAAAGAGATACTCTTGGAGGTGGCTAAAACTTTAAAAAGGTAAAGGTAAAGGTACCCCTGCCCGTACGGGCCAGTCTTGACAGACTCTAGGGTTGTGCGCTCATCTCACTCTATAGGCCGGGAGCCAGCGCTGTCCACAGACACTTCCGGGTCACGTGGCCAGCGTGACAAGCTGCATCTGGCGAGCCAGCGCAGCACACAGAACCTTCCCGCTGGTAAGCGGTCCCTATTTATCTACTTGCACCCGGGGGTGCTTTCGAACTGCTAGGTTGGCAGGCGCTTGGACCGAATGATGGGAGCGCACCCCGCCGTGGGGATTCGAACTGCTGACCATGCAATTGGCAAGTCCTAGGCGCTGAGGTTTTACCCACAGCACCAAGGTCCAAATACCACCCACCCCAACCCCGCACCCCAAATAAAAACAGCATTTTGGCAATACATGATGCTAAAGAGGATCTGCCTAGGACCAAACAAATGCCTGACTTTCACCAGCTGGGAAATGTGCAAAGGAGAGTGACCAGGATGATAAATGATGTGGAAACCAAGCCTTATGAGAAATTTTTGAGGGAGCTAGATATGTTTAGCCTGGAGAAATGGAGACTGAGAGGAGATATGATAGCCATCTTCAGCAGGGCTCTCACATGGAAGATGATGAAGCAAGATTCTGCTCCACAAAGGGGAGCAGAACTAACAATTTAAATTCAAACTAAGGAGCTTAACTCATAAAATGATTGTTCATAGGCAGCTGCAACAACCTTGTTACATTTATTGTTGCAAAGTAAATTAATCAAGCCATTAACTTCACCATCAGCATTGTTTACTGTAACCCCAGATGTCATACACAAAAGCAATAATGCCTCATTGTATTGCATCCCAACATATGGCAGATTATTTCATACCATCATCAATGCACATTCACTGTAATAAAGAACAAAAATTACAAGCCAGCCAAACATTCCACACTGACAAGAATCTTCTGTTCCAGCATAGATTTCAATACAATTTCACTCCTATATATAAGCAAGCTTATCTAATCTTTCCCCTAAGATATCATTCACAGAGCAACTGTAAATCGATTTGAAATGGCAAACCCCTATTCAATCCTCAAATAGATCTGCAGGTGCAAAATATATGTTTGATGGCAGTCTTTGAAGTTTTAGTGGTAAAACTATAAGAGATTGGATTCTCATTTTTTGTCTCTGTCAGAAAGTGAAGCCTAACAGTTCACAGGAAAGTGCCTGGAAGAGGTGTGGGAAAGTTATATCATGCCAGCATTGGAAATGAACTTCAGAAGTTCACAGAAACCCACCACAAACTGGAGGTGTGTTTTCCAAGCCCCCTAAATCCAAGCCAGATAATAATTTCTGGTTTCTTCCCTACCCATTCCAAGTATAATAAGTGCAAAGACAGCCATTACAGTCTTGGGCCAGGGGAAAAGGGAATCAGTTGCCCCTAATGTTTTGTGGGCAATATAACTGAAAGTTGTAAAAATCAGAGAGGCATCCCTAGGAAGAAACATACCAAATTGCAGGCAAATAAATCTATGGGCTTTTGTACCAGGTACCTTTAAAGTTGATTTGTAGGAAGAAGCACCTGGATTTGAGAGCACTGAATTTGAAAGTGCTAGTAAAATCATTCCCTCTGATTACAAGCTGCTAATCACAACTGAGCTCCTTCTCTGTGTCCTCATCCCATTCTCTTTCCTGCATCATCCCACCCTGGTTTTAAGGAATTAAGGTATACTTAAGACATTACTTTCACTTCCCACAAATACTTGTCTGCAGCATGATGCTGTTGCCTGAATCACTGAGATGTCACAGAAGGATTAACAAGTCCCTGCTTTGATTTGTACCACCTCCTAGAAGTCTTCCTCCACTTTTGACAAGACCTAAATACCCCTGAGACTTCCCACTTCACCTTGTGATTCATCTGACTCTGATAAACACAGGCACCTCTGTACCATCTCTATAACCCCCTCCCAATGCTTTTACTTCCACTATATTGATGTTTTCTGACGAATAAGACTGAGGGTGGATTGCCTTTTGCTAGAAGACTTCTACTTGGCGAGATTGAAACATGTTTCTTAGTCGGACTGGTTTAATAGTAACAATAAATTACATTGGTAACCATCCATAAAAATAAGCATAAAGAACCATCAAAACAGTTTATGAATTGCTTGTATACATAGAAAATTTAGCTACTGATTTATGCATACAGTAGAAAAAAAACTATAAACCAGCCAAAGCTCAGAGCTTCCAAAACAATTTGTTAATTGTCAGTGCAGGCTTATTGGCACTGTGTGACATAAACACAGATGCAACAGATTAGGTTGAAGAATCCAGAGCAAGCTGTATATTGGTGTTCATGATTTGAGATAATAATCTCTTAGATATTTAAAGAAATAAACTATGCATGAATCCCCAAAGAGATACATGGGCCATTGTACTGGTCTGTAGAACTATCAGTCAGTGCACAAGGAAAAGATTACACTCAAGTCTTTTTGGCAACAACCACAAAGAACTTCAGGTTACAGCAAATGTGAAATCATTCTGCCTACATAAATATTGTGGCTAAAGGAAGGCTGGAAGTGACTATCACTCTGATACAAGCAGATTGCTTTTACCATCACTCTTTGGCACAGAAGTGTCTGAGGCCCAATTCTTTCCAAGCATAGTCCTCCTGCAGATACATAGCCATAGGTTTCCATTCCTCAGTACCTGCATTTCTGGCCAGCTTTCCACTCAGCCTGAACTGTCTGTGCTGTGATACATATCAGTACAAAGTTCCATTTTACTATCCATTTATAGTGTCCATCAGTAGTATCCATTTAGTAATTGTTTCAGTTGCAGATTATTGAGGTTATATTAACACGAGTAGGTGGAAGGGTGAAAGTAAAAATACACCATCTGGAGTTCTTGATCCTTATAGCAAATATGCTAACAACAACAACAACAACAACAACAACAACAACAACAACAACAACAATAATATGCATCATGAAGGATCCTAAAAACAGAACTTGACAGAATGTACTCTTCTCCTAATGGTTTTAGAGAGGGTGTTGAACAAAGCCCTCACAAGGCTGCTTGCTGGAAGATAGAAGCTGCCTTTTGTTTTATCCTAGGGCATTAGCACAAACCAAGTGGCCTATTGCCTCACATTTGCAGAAGACTCCAGGGATGGTGGTTGCCTTTCCTGAAAGGAATTGCTTGGCTCTGCTGTGGAGAAAGGAGGAAATTCAGATGCAGAGCTTGCAAAGCAGCTGCTCTCCTCTGCTGGCTCAGCTCAGAGTGTCATGTGTCAGGACCCTGCATAAGGCATTATTGTTCACAACTAGGGTGGGGTGGGGGAACTGGGACTAATGTTTAAAAGCCCACAGCACTTGAGCTTCCAACAGGGCCTGTGTTTGCATGCACACACACCACATGCAATGCCAGCAAATGTCTGTGTCAGACATAGTATATCTGCATCTTACAGGAGCATTCCTCAGACCATTTCCCCCATAGGCGACCTGTTTAAGTAGGTGAGGACTACAGTCTTGTACAGAATTCAACCAGGATTGCTGCCCTAAACCTTATAAGGAGTAGAACCCACTGTTAACATTTTGGGGGTCCTGTCACTGGTGGACTTTGTCTCCTAGCACAGGAAATGGCAACCAGTTCAACTTAACTCCTCTGTTTTATGAATAGTTAGAATCATAGAATCAGACTTCCGGGTTGGCGCCATCGCCGAATGGCGGACTCCCTCCGAGTTCCGGAGGGAGCCTGCTCGGCATGGGCTGGGTTCTACCGCGCCGGCGACGCGGGGACCCTCAAAAACCATGGGCGCTGAAACCCATGGGCATGGTGACTCGGCGGGCACCATTTGCGCCCCCCCCGACCCGCGAAGGAGCCTTTTTAAAGGCTGCGGAGCGGGTGACAGGGGGTGGTGGTGCTGTGAGTCCTCCGCTTCCCCTGCCGAGCGAAGCCGCATGCCATTCGACGGAGAGCGCTGACTTCTTCCATTGAAAACTTGGTCTTTAAAAGAATAACCCGTGAGTAATTGGAACTTGGATTTAAAAAGGGGAAAAATTCTATTTAAATTCGGAGCGAGCGGGGGAGGTGCAAAAAGGAAGTCAGCCTCCCCCCTGTTGTAGAGGAGCTAAAGCAAAGGATTTGACAACTAAGATCGAGTGTAACCTTTTTTTGATAAAGTTATTAATTTCGCGATGGAAAATTATAAGACTGGGCTGGAGGAGAAAAGTGGAATGTGAATTAAAATGCAACCCCCCCCCCGGAAACCCCGGGAGCGATCTGAAAGAGCGCCGGGAGAGGAGAAATAGAGGTTTTGACAGCTGTCAAAGGAGCTGTCAAAGCGGAAGAACAAAAAGAGAAATTTGTTACGAGGACTTTGCTGGCCACATTTGTTACAAATTGGATATAAATTGTTTAAAACAAGGAATAATAAGTTACTTTGACTGTTGGGTGTGATTGGGAAGGAAACTGAGTTACTATAATCCCTCTAGAGGAGCTGTGGGACACTACAAGTATTGTTGGCATCGAATTTGAATAGGACTTTTTATCGCCTGGGAAACTGCAGAAATGGAACACTATTTTGTCTACAGAGGTCTACACACTAAAGGAGACAATAGATTTATCTATTGAAGAATGGAAGGGACTTGACGTAATGTTTTGTTCCTGAATAACAAAGCCTCTGCAGAGGAATTAGAAGCTTTTTGGAATTAGAACATTTGTGCAGGAGAGCAGGGGGAAAAAAAATAAGAGGAGGAGAGAGAACAACAAGAACAATAAGAATAACAAGAACTGGACAAAGTTGGAAGATAGACTCCTTCCAAGATTGGACATGTGAAACCAAAGATGACCAAAAGATGGCAAAGACTAATAAAAAGACGGCAAAGCGGACTGGTGAAGGACTGTGGTTTAGATGTGGGAGCTCCAGGATGACAGTAGACATTGATGGACATTGGGAACGCAACCGGGAAAGGGGGAAGGGAAATTTGGAATCCAAAGGGTGTTAAATTACATTTTATTCTTTTTTTTATCTTTCTCTTTATCTTAATCTGTATTGCATATTAAAGACGGGAACTCGTGGAAGGGAACAGGTCGATTTTAGGGGATGGGAAAATATTTTTTTTTAAATTGGGCCAATGATAATAATTTTAAAATTTGGGGTAAGAATTTGTTGAATCTATTTGAAAGAATTGGAATACAAGAGGGGGAGGGGAGGGGAAGTCCTGGAAAGATGCCAATGAAAATAAGGTTTTAAATTTGGATGTTTTTCTTTTTCTGTTATATTTGAAAATCTTTAATAAATATTATTAAAAAAAAAATAGAATCATAGAATCATAGAGTTGGAAGAGACCACAAGGGCCATCGAGTCCAACCCCCTGCCAAGCAGGAAACACCATCAGAGCACTCCTGACATATGGTTGTCAAGCCTCTGCTTAAAGACCTCCAAAGAAGGAGACTCCACCACACTCCTTGGCAGCAAATTCCACTGTCGAACAGCTCTTACTGTCAGGAAGTTCTTCCTAATGTTTAGGTGGAATCTTCTTTCTTGTAGTTTGGAACCATTGCTCCGTGTCCGCTTCTCTGGAGCAGCAGAAAACAACCTTTCTCCCTCCTCTATGTGACATCCTTTTATATATTTGAACATGGCTATCATATCACCCCTTAACCTCCTCTTCTCCAGGCTAAACATGCCCAGCTCCCTTAGCCGTTCTTCATAAGGCATCGTTTCCAGGCCTTTGACCATTTTGGTTGCCCTCCTCTGGACACGTTCCAGTTTGTCAGTGTCCTTCTTGAACTGTGGTGCCCAGAACTGGACACAGTACTCCAGGTGAGGTCTGACCAGAGCAGAATACAGTGGCACTATTACTTCCCTTGATCTAGATGCAATACTCCTATTGATGCAGCCCAGAATTGCATTGGCTTTTTTAGCTGCCGCGTCACACTGTTGGCTCATGTCAAGTTTGTGGTCAACCAAGACTCCTAGATCCTTTTCACATGTACTGCTCTCAAGCCAGGTGTCACCCATCTTGTATTTGTGCCTCTCATTTTTTTTGCCCAAGTGCAATACTTTACACTTCTCCCTATTAAAATTCATCTCAATTTGGAGTTACATGACTCCAAAATGAACTGAGGGAAATGAATACTGCCTGGCATAGCAGAACCTAAAGGGTGGATCTATTCTGTGTGTATCTTTTTAAAAATGAATGAAAAATGAGGTGTTTGGCCTCCCTCATTTACCTCATGTATGTTTTAATTTAAAATAACATATCATAAGGCTAGAAGTTTCCATTGATTGAGAGAAGGGACTGGATTTTTAAAGTAAGATAAATAATAATAATAATAATTTATTTATACCCCACCCATCTGGCTGGGTTTCCCCAGCCACTCTTCAGTGATATATCAAACACTTTTCACTATTAAGAGCAAAACTGATACAGTAATTCTAGCACTGCTTATTTAGAAAGTATGTTTTCTTAGTCAAATGGGACTAATTCGTTAGTAGGTATGGTGAGGATTACAGTCTGCAAGATTATAAAATAGCCTCTAATCTTCACTATGATTGATAATTTGAATAAGACTGTTCTGATAAGGACAAGCAGGAAATATTTGAATGAATGCCCATTACTCCTTACTGTTATCTTATAACTGAACACTGAAAAAGAGATGATTGTAATGCGAATATGTGTGTTTATAGAATGGGCCCAAGGCCAGCCTGATTTGTTTTGTGCTGAAATGTTTTTTGGGTGCCAAAATTGGAGCACGAGATAGAGAGGTGTGCCTCGTGAACTTTTATGACATCTTAGTGAATGCTTCCTTAAGCCTCATCTTAATGTGAGATAGTAAGGGATCTTGGAATATATCCTTTAGTTAGTTAGTTAGTTAGTTATAAAAATATTTATATATCGCTGCATCATTAAAAACAACAGCAACACAACAGTTTACAACAATATAAAACCATAAAACCAAACAATAAAATCGTAAGTAGATAAAACCAGTTAAAAGCAAAAACAAATCAATAACGAACATCTCTAGGCCATTTTCTCCTCTTAAGTGCCTGCATAGGTCTGGTGGAATAGAAAAGCTCTCAGCAGGAATTTTAAAGTTGGCACAGAAGGCGCTCACTGAATCTCTATTGGCAGGGTGTTGATGTCAGTCATCAAGCTGACATATAAGGACTCAGGCATCTGGGAGGTATCCTGGACATTTCCCTGCTCAGCCAAATTGAACACAGCTATTGTCTTTATAATGCCTGACATTCTAAGCCAGGAGTGGGCAGACTTCCGGATTACAGAATATGCTTTGTTTTTTGTTAGAATTCCTAGGCCCACCAATCAGAGTTAAGTGTAAAATAGTGGCTTCTGTATGTGAAGAACATGAAGGGATTAAGGAACCGGGTGCCACTGGCCATTTTGTTTTCAGTCCCCCAGGTGAGCTTACAGACCTGTCACACAAAAACTCACTCCTGGTTCCAACAAAAACGTTATTCATTTCAGTAGCCTAACTTAGAAGGAAAGAAAATGGGATTCTTGGAGTTAAATGACTGGGAGTCGGAAACGCTCCAGGATCTATTGCAAATCACACAGAAATCTACCAATAGATCTTGATCTGCATTCTGCCCACCTCTGTTCTGAGCAATACAGGGCAGGCTTGCTTGTAAGCCAGGCCCTTTGAAAATGCTTGTACTTGGCTGAATATCCTAAAGTTGACAACTGATAAAGAGCCTAAAAGCTCGACATCAATACACCGTTACACTGCCATCATTGTATAGCTCTTAAAACCCAACAGCCCGATTACAGTGGCTGTGAAATAAAGGTTTTTCATTAACGTGAAAGATGACTGAAAGCAGTTTCCTATAAAGGTAAAATACCCTATGGTGCAGGAATTCACAGCCGACACACACAAGAAGACCTTTGTTTGGTGTGTATGTGAGACAGAGAGCGGGGGTGCGGTGCAGGGGGGAGGGAGAGAGCAAGAGAGGAAAAAATGTTAGCATTAAGTTATTTAATAAGCGAACTTCTTAGAAACATGGCATAATGATAAGCACATCTCAAACACCACTTAGTTTGTGTGTTTTTTAATCCCTTTGGAGTCTGTTAGCGCTTCTTCCTTAACTGTGAGGAAGATATAAATCAGGGAAGGCTACCTTCTGTTTAGATGAAATAAGGATGGATTTTACAGTTAATGTTAGTGTGATATGTACTTGCTTGGTGTGTGGGAATGAAAACAGAAGCCCCGTGGCTCCTAAAATAGGTTCATTCTTATATACATTTTGGGTTTAATCTCAAAGCATTTATTTTAGGCAATGCAGATAAATGTTGACTGACTGTGAAGAACTAGATGGTTCTATAATTTTTTTTTGTAAAAAACATATCCTGCAGAAACAAAGGTTATAGAGACACCCAAAATGCCATCTCTTCACTAACCCTGAAGGTGGCCCAACACTTTAGCCAGGTTATAGGTTTTATTTTTCACAAATGGCCTGTGTATACTAGGGATTGGGAACCTGTGGCTCTTTGAATGGTGTTGGACGCAAATACACATCAGCCCCATTGAGAATGGCCAGTAGTCAGGGGTGGTGAGGGCTGTAGTCCATCTGGAAAGCTTCAGGCTACCTATCCCTGGTATGTGCTGACCAGTGGCAGAATAGCTTAGGAAATAGTACAGGGTCTGAGGCCCTTTTGTGCAAATTAAAACCTCTAAGCCAGCTCAAAATAGTTGTGACTAACTTCAAAACCCTAATCATGTCACTCAGAAGAAAGGCCTATTGAATTCAATGGGGCTTACACTGAGGTAACTGGGTTTCAGATTGAAGCCCCCATTGCAATAGATCTGAAGTTATTTGTGGCTAATTTGTCCCCTTGGTTTCAGGGGAACTGAACTCATAATTAAGTTTATCTAGATCAATGTCCCCTGGGACACAGCTGTGTTATCAGAAGGGCTTTGTGGAGGGTGGGGATATTGTCACCTTACCCTTCACTAATATCTTTCCTTATATACAGAACAAATTTCATTGACCTAAATAAAGTGTATGTTCTCTCTCCCCCCCCCCTTTTTTTCACTTCCCCATGGCTTAGAAATAGAATGGCTATTATGGACTGAAATTATATTAGCAAGAAAATATGATGAACTGCTGACTTAATCTATAATGACAAATGCCACATTGATGTGATGGTGGGATATAGCCTGCCTGACCTCTGGGTCACAGGTTACAATTCAGTACTGGTCAATACTGATCCCTAATTAGAGACTTTGGTTGCTGTTGTTGTTTCCACACAGAGACAAATTACAAAACAGATGTGGATACAACAGGGTACCCTTCCTTATATGCGTGTAGTACCTGAAGCTCAACGGTAACCTCATATTGCTGCTAACAATGAAATAAGACAAGCAACGCCGTAGGACTCCTAAACGATTAGCTTTAGAGATCATAATAACCACAAGAATGAATTTCCATCCATAAACCTTTCTGCCCTTGATTATATTGCGCCAGATTTGACACTGGTAGACATGAAGAATCATTCCGTTGAAGCCTGGCAGTTGAATGCTAAACTTATTTTGCTTGAAAGCCTTGCTTCTTGTGTTAGGTGGGGTCATTTCCCATTAGGTGTAGGAGTACATCCATTAGGCCCTATTCACAACATACGTTCCACTGATCTCAGCAAAGGAAACGGGCAAAAGTTGAGTTTGTAATCCCCTTAAATATTCTGTAAAATAAGAAACATAACTTGCACACATAAAAGGAGCTCTGTTCTGATTGGCCATCAGCAATGATTTAGCCTGACATTTGTGAACGTAAGCATGGCAGAGCACGCAGAAGAGGCATTTATACAGCCCCAGACTTCATTAGTTTTTATTAAAGACAGGACTGCTTTTGGCAACCATTTTATTTTCTTAGGAAAAGATTAGCTGTACTGTATGTACATAAAAGATGTAGCTGCTGCTTGGCGAAAACCATTGTGTGCTAGGAATGGAGTGCATCAAGGAATGGTTGTGTCTTGCTGCTTCCAAAGCTAAACTCACCGTGGTCTTCAGTGTGAGCTTCATATCTGGATTCTGATTAAAAATGTCACCACCTGAAACCAAGAATAAACTAACCTGAGAAAATAAACTCAGCCAGCTTCTATATTTGATGTATATAAATCAATTAATCAGTTACATGGCAATGGGTTGGTTCATACTCCGCATGCTCTATAATATCTAAACCAGAGGTGGGGAAATGGTTGATGTACTACAATTCCCATCATGGAGTCCAACACCTGGTCCATGGGTTACTCACTTCTGTTTATAAGACTTTTGTTAAGGGTGCACAATGCTTTTCTCTCGAGGGAGACATTCCCTCAGGGGCAAACTGATACACGTGCTAATACAATGCACCTGGATGGCTGAATATGGCACAATTGCGTTTTTAAAATGTGCAGTTTTAGCATTCTCTATATCTTTCTCCTAATTTTGTTTTAAGAAACTTCCTTCAAGTGCACACAATGTGTATTTCATGAGGCTGCTTTTCAACCCGAGAGGTAATGCCCATGCTGCTGGTTTCATACATATTAAAGGACTTTACTTGGCAAAACTGGGTTAGTGTTAGGCTTTTGTGTGTCTGTCTTTAGGGATGGGCAGCAGATGGGCAAAGGCTGCTCAGCATCGAGCAAGAAAAGATAGTTGTGCAGCTACTGTCTACACAGAACAACCTTGATTAGCCCAATAGTATGAGAGCTCCAGAACCAATCTGCATAATGGAAGATTGGATAATGGAAGCAGTTTCTACCCTAAGAGCCTCTAAGGATGACTCTATTCTGAAAGGGGAGGTATGTGAGACAAAGAATATAAAAATCGTAAACATGACATGGATGAAATACAGCATACTGGATAATAATAATAAATAATATTTTTTTAAAAATAGATTTTATTTCCTTTAGAACCGTCTTCATTAATTTTTCAGTCTTGTTTGAAAAATTTAGCCAGCCTCATTCATGTGTGTGTGTGTGTGTGTGTGTGTGTGTGTGTGTGTGATATAAATTTATATAATCTTTCAGACAAATGTCTAGGACATACGGCTTATTGAAATTGCTGCTGTAATTAACAGTATATCATTTACTTCCAACAAAGAGAGATGATCTTTTTTTGTGGTGATTCCTTGAAGTTTTTGTAATTGAAGTGATTCATTAGAACCGTACCATTATTTAAATTTAAAATTTACCCAGGCATGCCAGGGGTAAGGCTTCAAAAGATTGTTTTCTTTTTTTCAAAGAATATATATTTAAAGCACTAAAGAACATAGTGATGAATATGCAAATCATTTCTCCCCTTAAATAAAAAAAAAACACAACCACCCACATTTTCAGATCAAATGGTTGTTTGCATAAGCTACACTGTGGAAAACCTAAATGACACTAGCGGCCTCTAGTGTTACATGTCTCTTCATAGATGCTCCAGAAATGTGATCCAAAGCCCTAAGGGACAAAAAGAAGCAATTAAAGACTTTGCATTTTCACATCAACATGTAGATGAATCAAATATTGTGCTCAGATCAGCTTTCCATATGATTTACCAAAGGCAAATTAAAGGTTAATTAAGAAGAATTAATGTGTGCTCTGCAGAGGCTGCAAGAAAGTAGAGGGAAAGACCAGAGTTTTCCTGAAGGCCCAGCTGTATAACTAGAGGCTGGGATGCGGGTGGTGCTGTGGTCTAAACCACTGAGCCTAGGACCTGCTGATCAGAAAGTCGACGGTTTGAATCCCTGCGACGGGGTGAGCTCCCGTTGCTCTGTCCCAGCTCCTGCCAACCTAGCAGTTCGAAAGCACACCAGTGCAAGTAGATAAATAGGTACCATTGTGGCGGGAAGGTAAATGGTGTTTCCGTGTGCTCTAGTTTCCGTCACCGTGTTCTGTTGCACCAGAAGTGGTTTAGTCATGCTGGCCACATGATCCGGAAAGCTGTCCGTGGACAAACTCTGGCTCCCTTGGCCTGAAGCGAGATGAACCCTGCAACCCCATAGTCTCCTTTGACTGGACTTAACCATCCAGGGATCCTTTATCTTTTACCTTTTTACCTGTAACTAGAGGCTACCTGCACACAGGGACTGCTTCAGTTGTCCTTACTAAGACTGGACTGAAATTTCTTCACCATCCTGCAATTTACCAAAAATGTGAAACAGAAGAAATCTTTCTACTCTCTCTCTGCGTGTGGTAACAACTTAGCGTAGCTTAATTTTGGAGGTGGCCAGAGGATTTCCATTTTTCCTTGCTTTTTTATCCTAAGAAATCCCACATTGTTCAAAGAGGTACAAGGCTCTCTCCACAGCTTCCTACTGTCCAACTTCATAGAATGCCTTAGGAGTGATTTGATGCTACATGGCATGATCTGTGCCCAAGGCATCCTGGGAAGTGTGGCCAGTGGAAAGCTTTTCAGTGGCTGCACTTCCCAGAATACCTTGGGACTGTTGCTTTGTTGCTATGACATGGCACCACTCCCAAGGCATTCCAGGCAGTGCAACTGGCAGGAAACCACATTGAGACCATTTTCCCCCTGTGAGATGCAGGAAACAAGGATACACCCCAGGCACCTTATAAGTAGGAATTGGGGAATCTGGCAATTTTGGTTTGTCTCTCTTTCTCATTTCTCCAATTTTGGTTCCGTTCTCCACATCTCCACATGTTTGCTTTTTTGTCTTCCTTTTGAAAGTCCTCGTGAAAATTGCTCAGCGTTTTAGTGCAAAAATCTCCTCGTATAGACGTTTGTATGCAATCTTGTCTAATTGTTGCACATTTTCTGCAAAGCAGTTTTCCTGACCTGATCCATGCTGACCTGGGGAATAAACAACCAGGCCCAGACAGCCCATACCCATCAACTGTCCTGGAAAATCGTAATTGTCCTGTATGTAGTGCACAGTGCTAATGTTTAGTCAGGAGGAAGGCCTATTGTGATCAATCAGGGCCGTCTTTCCCCAGTAGTGCAAGGGGCGCGACGCACCCAGGCACCAAATTCGGGGGGTGGGGGTGCCAAATGTATACCTACTGTATAATGGACCCTCTCAATTGGCGGCAGTGAAAAGCAATGGAGCAAAAGTCCCTGCTCCCCTCCTCTGTCGCTCTGGTACTCCGTAGCCTCAAATATTCCCGACGAGTCAGGAAACAAAAGCAGTTATTTCCACTGTGTCATTGTTACAGGTGAGTGATTTACCTGCCACAAAAAAGCTGGTTTGGCCCCCCCCTAAAAAATTTGGGGGTGGCTAAACTAAATTGGGGGGTGCTGGACAGATCTTTGCTCCCTGACGGTGCATATGCTATAACTCCTTGGCAAATATGCATAGAATTTCAGCCTTACAATGCAATCCTGTGTGTGCTCACTTAAGAGGTAAGAACCATAGCAGAGTCAGTGTGGGATAGTGGTTTTGTGTGTTGAGAGAGGACCTGGGATTGCAGGGTTCAAATCCCTACTAAACCATGAACTCACTATGTGACTTTAGGCCAGTCACTGTCTCTCAGCCTAACCTTCCTCGCAGGGCTATTGTGAAAGCGGAGAGGGGGAGAGCCAGCTTGGACTCCTTGGGGGGAAAGGGATATAAATATGAATGATTAACAGCAGCAACAATATTCAATGGGGCTTGCTTCCAGGTAAGTGAGATTGCAGCCATAGCATTATGGTAGTTCAATGCAGGAACTTGATATAGCAACACAACTCCTGTATGCCTTCTATAGCAATGAAAGCTTTAGGAATTAAATCATTCTAGTTCTCCAAAGGGCTGCTTGCAGTTTAAATGGGCAGGTGGTTAACTTTCCTTAGGAAGTAAGTGGAAGCCATTCTGACACTTTCTGTGCAAGTATGTAATTGCAGTAATAAAAATGTTAAATAGTGTTGGCCACAGTGTAATTGGTTGTGCCCTTGGTGTGGGACCACCGAGCTGGTGAATGTTATGAATAGAAGCGTTTCAGGAGGTAGAAGCAGCACTTCCCATACCTTTACTCCTAGATTTCTATTAGTTATTTTTGTGCTAGTCATCTGTAAAAACCACATTTACAGAAGTGATTGCCTTTGGCTTCCTTTGTACTGTGTAGAAAACTCTGGGCCTAGTCTGTATTTTTAGATAACAGTTAAGAAAAAGTGCAGGAAAATGCTTATATGCTTTAAACCAGCAGCAGCCAATGTGGTGCCCTCTGCATATTGTGGACTACAACTCCCATCACTCATGACCAGTAGATCTGCCAGGAACTGATGGGACTTGTAGTCCAGCCAAATCTGGAGGGCATCACATTGGCTATGCCTGCTTTTGTCACAGTAATTGAGCTAAAAATTGTTATTAAATATATTTATTCATAGTTATGCTTGAGCGTAAAACTTAAATGACTGGAAACCTATAATCAGAACAAAGCTTGTAGAGAGGATATTGAAAGAATTCCTGGAGCTTGCATTTGTGGAGTGGTGTAGAAATGTGTATGATTGTGCAGGGCATCAATGTGCTCACTAGAATCATAGAATTGTACAGTTGGAAGCGATCCTAAGGATCATCAACCCCCTGCTCCTATGTCACTTTTTAGCTTTTTGAGCCTTCCCCCAGCTATACTAGATCACAATCCAAAGTTGAGCTTTCTCTTAAAACAGCTTTGCACAAAAGTCTGCAATGCAATGGGAAGCATGGGTGCTGGATGGTTATTCTAATTTTCAGATCTGAATAATGAGCTTGGACGTTAATTACAAAATAGTTCACTTTGGTTCTTGCTTACAGTCACCAATGAATTTATCCAGTCAATAGTTGATGATCTGCAGATAACACATTAGCAGTTCAATTTTGTATGGTCTAATCTAATGCATCAAATTATAAACTTCAAAAACAACTGTTGATAATGTTTTCACAATACACATTTGGTGGAATAATGTGTCAAAGTGTATTCTGCCACCTTGTGGGTTTTTTTGCAAATAGCAATTTCAGGATTTTAGTTTCAAAGTACTTGGATTAATATGTATGCATGTACATATGTTTGTGAGTGTGTGTGAGCGTTTTACTGTTTAAAAACCTATAATTGATATCCACCAGGGCCTTGCATTTATTCTGTTATGAAGTGGACAAAAATGTGTCTCTTCAGAAAGGCTTTTGGGCAGAATGTTTCCTTTTCAAGGTGTATTTTTCTTAATGCTGTTCCTGTTTTGACTGCTGTTCCCATAAACTGAGGATGCTGTTTATTGAGCATTCGTCCTGATTTGTTTGCACAAAATTTGCAAGGTGGCTATATGATATTGGCTGTTGATTTTGAATTGTTTGCAGGGAGGTTATATAGTGCCATGTCGAGCAATTGTTATCCCACACTTTCCAGGGCCTTTCCCCATCACTTTCCTTGGTGCAGAAAGCCCCCCTTTTTTTGGCAAGTGATTTTGTTGCACAGTAGTGCCACAGTAGCACACAACTCGTTTTGATTAATTTTTTGTTGCAAATATTTCAACAATCCCAAAGTCTGAGAATGAGTAGCATAGAAGTTGTAAAGGTGGAGTGTCATGGTAAGTTGGCTGTTCTGCTGAAGAGCACTTAAAGTCTGTGTACATGTTGTCTCTAGAAATGACTTTGCATAGAAGCTCTCATATGACGAAACTGTACATGAATATGTTGCTAGAAAAACCAGAAAAAAGAGTAGTTTGTAAAATGTGCTTCATGTAACATGGGGCAATCCAGTACAGCAATTTTAATCAAAATCTGAAATGTAGTAGTTAACTCTTTTTTTTTAAATTGTGGTGCTCTGTCGCAGAACCCCACCTTGCTGCTGGTTGCAAAGGGGCCTCCATAACAGTGCAAGCTTCAAGGGCCAAAAAATGCAGGTCCACCACTGGATATGATATATCACTTTTAAATACTGTTGGGAATATCCAGTGTCCCTTCAATCCATTCTTCCTACTGCCTTCCCTGCAAACTACAACCCCATAGCAGATTTGGGAAAGCATAGTGACTGCAGGGTGGAGTTAGAGTAAGTCCTACTTGTCTGTGGGAAGCCACCATTAGATATCATCCTGGATGATGATGATGATTTGCTTTGTTCTCCACTCTGAGTTCCTTTGGGGGGGTGGATGTCAGGGCTCTGGCAAGGCTTCAGGGAATTAGGACCCCTTCCCCAGTGACAATCAAAAGGCAGATAAATGAAAGGAGTTCTTACCATGGAATTTATTCAGTATTCACAGAGAGTGACAAATAACGCTGTCTCTCTAATGATGGCATTGCTCCAAGTAAAGTCCCACCCCTTAATCTATGGCACTCCTGCGCAGGTTGGTCAGTGCCTTTGAGATTTCTGTTCTGCTACACGCACAGCTCGCCTAGTTTTGACAGAAGGAGGGTCAGGAATGCTTTCAAGAGACACTGAGTCTGTTAACTGCCTCTCCCCCAATGCTTCTCCACCCTCCTGCTTCAATATAACCCAGCTTTTTCCCTATCAGCCTCTGAACTATGCCCTTCAGCAAACCACAGTTCTAAATCTACACTGTCCTCCTTTTCCCAGGAAGGTGCAGAGAGCAATGGCGGTGGCTCCCACCATTCCTTCTCAGTCCAGCCCCTGACAGTAGATAAATCTGGGTATAAGTTTTTATTTTAAAAATAAGCAAAACACACAATTAAAAAATGAAAACCACAGGAAAATATATCCCTATTAAAGAAATAGTAACCAAATATAATTAATGAACAAACGTACATGTTCTTCTTTAGAAATGAGTTGTGGATGCCGGAATATCAGTTTTAATGTTTGGTTTTTTAAAAAAATAATCTCCGGAGCTTACACTTACTCTAGATTTGTAACAACATATTCTAATCCTGACTGTGATTTTTAAAATGTACATTAGATCTCTTTGAGCACACCTGCTTCAAGGTGCTCAATACTGCCAGGTAAGTGCTCTTTGTCAGTGGATCCTGGCATGTTTGCTTGGCATCAGACTCAGGTACATATGGGGTCACCATATTAATTTTTCACAAGGCCCAACATCAACACTAAGTGGGGCACTGTGGGAAATTGAAATGACAGTTAGATCCAGGCACCCAGCATGGAGAACCAGGCCAAATGAGTAAATAAAATAGGGTCAGGGATGGTATCAGTGGTGAACACTGCCATGGTCTGGGGCTCTGGCAGTTGCTCAAACATGCTAAGTGCTATTGCCAGCTTTGGCTCTCCACTCCTCCTCTGCCAACCCTTTCCCCAGCAGGAAAATTCATTTTTAACAGGCTGGCCAATTTTGTGAGCCTGCTAACAGCACACCTCTAAATACATGCAACAGGGAAGACCTGGTGCCTTCAGGCTATGCTTATGAGTGTCATCCTGGCTGGGCCAGCAAGCTGGAAAAGGCTGGATCTCATTCTGACCCAGCAACATGTTATACGTAGGGCTGCCTCTGAAGATGGTTCAGAAACTTTAGCTGGTGTAGAATTGGGCAGCCAGGTTGCTCACGGGGGCAAGACTATCTGCGCATATTACACTGATCCTAGCCCGACTGCACTGCCTGCCAATTGGTTTCCAGGCCCAATTCAAAGTGCTGGTTTTGACCTTTGTTGTTGTTTAGTCGTTTAGTCGTGTCCGACTCTTCGTGACCCCATGGACCAGAGAATGCCAGGCACTCCTGTCCTCCACTGCCCCCCGCAGCTTGGTCAGACTCATGCTGGTAACCTCGAAAACACTATCCAACCATCTCGTCCTCTGTCGCCCCCTTCTCCTTGTGCCCTCCATCTTTCCCAACATCAGGGTCTTCTCCAGGGAGTCTTCTCTTCACATGAGGTGGCCAAAGTACTGGAGCCTCAGCTTCACAATCTGTCCTTCCAGTGAGCACTCAGGGCTGATTTCCTTCAGAATGGAGAGGTTTGATCTTCTTGCAGTCCATGGGACTCTCAAGAGTCTCCTCCAGCACCATAATTCAAAAGCATCAATTCTTCGGCGATCAGCCTTCTTTATGGTCCAGCTCTCACTTCCATACATCACTACTGGGAAAACCATAGCTTTAACTATATGGACCTTTGTTGGCAAGGTGATGTCTCTACTTCTCAAGATGCTGTCTAGGCCTGTCATTGCCCTTCTCCCAAGAAGCAGGCGTCTTTTAATTTCGTGGCTGCTGTCACCATCTGCAGTGATCATGGAGCCCAAGAAAGTAAAATCTCTCACTGCCTCCATTTCTTCCCCTTCTATTTGCCAGGAGGTGATGGGACCAGTAGCCATGATCTTCGTTTTTTTGATGTTGAGCTTCAGACCATATTTTGCACTCTCCTCTTTCACCCTCAATAAAAGGTTCTTTAATTCCTCCTCACTTTCTGCCATCAAGGTTGTGTCATCTGCATATCTGAGGTTGTTGATATTTCTTCTGGCAATCTTAATTCCGGCTAGGGATTCATCCAGCCCAGCCTTTCGCATGATGAATTCTGCATATAAGTTAAATAAGCAGGGAGACAAAATGCAGCCTTGTCGTACTCCTTTCCCAATTTTGAACCAGTCAGTTGTTCCATATCCAGTTCTAACTGTAGCTTTGACCTAAAAAGCCTTAAATGTCTCAGGAACGCAATACCTCAAGGACCATATGAACTGACCCAGAAAAGAGGGTGGGGGGAGAGAAAAGGGATGTTCCCTAACTTTTGCAAAAAATAAGAACCATGTGCAACCACAATTAATTCAAATGCCAACTGGTGAAATATTGTTGCACATGACCCCAATCTCTGAGCAGTGTGGGATGCCAGGGGTTCCAGGCGGCTTACCCAGGGGCCATGTTTCCTTTTGGAAATGAGGCATAGCAGAGACTGTGGTGTCTTTATGATATATGGTTTATTTACACATTATACAACCCGAGCCTATGATGGATTCATCCTGAGTTGTAAATTCAAACAGAAATCAGCCTGACTCCCTCTGTAGCTTTAGCTGCTTTTAACAGCCTGCAATTGTTTTTTCTCCTCTAGGTCACACCATAGCCAACCCTCAACTCTGAACTCTGCTTAAAACTATGCCTTTGTTTACCTCCTAACTCTGAGTTGAGGGAAGGGCCCTTCCCATTTGCCGTATCACATAGGGCACCCCTCTTTTGCTTTTCTAATGGATTATCGCCTTCCCTATGTTCTCTAAAAGGCTTGTCTCCCAAGCGATTACTTGATCAGGAAACTGACCCGGCTTATATTTTAACATTTGCATTGATTAAATTATAACCCCTAATAGACCCAGGAATTTAGGGGAATCTGGTACCCACAAACTCCAAATATGCACTATATCCAACTATGCAAATGAGGCCCAACCTTTCCTTTTATTGGGGGTGGTTTTAGCTCACTACAGACACGGGTGGCGCTGTGGTCTAAACCACAGAGCCTAGGGCTTGCTGATCGGAAGGTCAGTGGTTCGAATCCCTGCAAAGGGGTGAGCTCCCATTGTTCGGTCCCAGCTCCTGCCCACTTAGCAGTTCAAAAGCACGTTAAGTGCAAGTAGATAAATAGGTACCGCTCTGGCGGGAAGGTAAACGGCGTTTCCGTGCACTGCTCTGGTTCACCAGAAGTGGCTTAGTCATTCTGGCCACATGACCCGGAAACTTTCTGTGGACGAACACCGGCTCCCTCGTCCTATAGAGCAAGATGAGCATGCAACCCCAGAGTCGTTCGCGACTTGGCCTAATGGTCAGGTGTACCTTTACCTTTACCTCAGTAGAATTTTCTGAAAATAGCTGGTAGTTCTTCCATTATGTGTAGAAAGGGACAATGTTACCCTATTTCACCCACACACACCAAGTGAAATGGAAACTATTTGCATTTATGCCATTCAGCTCAATCTTGTATACATTTACTCAAAAGTAAGTCCCACTGAATACAAAGGTCTGCAGCCAACATTTACCTGACTTCCTTTATTTTGTGGGGAGGATTCAAGGTTTGCACAACTGACGTGCATTAAATTGCTCTGTTGCCCTAGCACAAGAAATCCACTTTAAATCAAAACAAATCAATAAAGTTTTGTGGTGCCAGGGAAATGCACTGAAAAGTGTGGAATGAAGGAACAGTTAATAGGAGGAAGTGGAAACTCCCTTCAAACAAATCAGAATGGATGCAGGACGAATGCTTATTGGTGAATCACTGCTCCATAAACAAAACAAGGCAGAATAGAGACTAGGCATTGTCCAACCACCAGTTAAACTTTGTACAAACAAATCAGGATGACTGATGAATGAACTGGTCATCTGGGGGAGTCCTGCACCAGAGTCTGGAAGAGCGGTTGCTTGCGAGGGACAGAGGCAGTAAAGAGTGCCGCTTATTTGTTCAGGCAGTTACAGGCAAAAGTAGCCAAGGAATCAGTAGTAGCCAGACAACAGGATGCAACTAAATGTGATAATCAGATGCACATCAAAGCCTTTCTGCATTGCCATCTGTATTTATTTCTCTCTTATTCTGAAAGATTTTAATCTGTAAAGACCATAACCAAATCGCTGCTGCTCTCCCATATTTATGCCAGATGCCAAATTACTCATATAAAAGAAAGGAGACTTGCAAGAATTAATGACCTGTGATATCTCTTTGTTTTAGAGAGCGAAGTCATCCAGGAATCAGCCCAAACATCTCTTTAGTAATGAACTCCAGCCAAGGCTCCTAGTAATGTTTAGATTTGATCATCTACTTTCATTTCAGCCACAAGAAAGCATCACAACAGGAGAGGGAGGGGGGTAAACCTCTAGCATGGTGGCACCTCATTGTCACTGAGGATTCCTTGATCTTTGCTTTGTCTATGTCTGCTGATTTTCAGTTATTCTGCCTTTCCTTGTTACTTTTCCTGAGTCTTGTTGCTTGAAACAAAAGGCAAAATAGGTTCTTGGATATTTCCTTTTTAGTCACAAGCAGATGCTAAAATTAGGTCTTGTACCATCTCCTTGAACTGGTCTGTAGCAATAACATGTAATGCCGTTTTGGGCAATAAATGATCTCTCCTAACCAAACCAAACTCACAGGATCGTTGTGAGGATAAAAATAGGGTGGTGAGGAGGATGGGCGTTTATGCCAGCTTGGCAGAAAGGTGGGATATAAATGAAGCAAGTAGATACATACATATATTTTCCTTGAATGAATAGGCAGATCAAATTCTTTAACCACCAGACAATCTGTAATGGGTGGAAGGGGAAGTTGTGACCAGAAGCAAAAGTGGACCAAGCAATGGAAGTTGTGGTCCTCCGTTCTGTTGCTTCTGGTCCCAACCAACATTGACATGTGGTCCCTGTAGCCTGCCATTTCTGTTTCATAGAGATGTGCAGTGCATCTGATGCCTGTTTCCATACAAGAAGTAAATCGTACTGCGTTCAGTGGCGCTTACACCCGGTGTGCTTAGGAACATAGCCTCAAAGTTTAATTTTTCGGGCCAGGATGCTTTACGCTCAGAGATGGAAAGAAGATTCTGTACCAACCAAAAAGGAGTGGCAAAACAAACTTATGGACTATGCCGAAATGGCAAAATTAACGGGAGCAATAAGGAACCAAGAAGAGAAAAAACTTTATTAGGAGACTGAAGAACATTTGTAGATTCTTTGAAATGCTATTGTACACATATTAGTTCATTAGCAGGACTAACTGAAACCAAACAGTTAAAATATAACTTAAAAGGAAATCACTGAGTAATTAATAATTGGATTAATGAAGAAAATGCAGGGTTATAATTTAAAATAAAATTAGAAATTGCAAAAGGGGTGGGGAAAGTTTAAAAAATTGTTTATTGTAATATTGAATTTGTATTGCTGTTGAAATATTTTTTAAAAAACTGGAAACTGAAATTATTGTTTTTTTAAGTTTAATTTTTCAGCTTCCCCTGCAAGGCTTGAAAGTCGCAGCAGAGTACGGCTGTAATCCTATGTCAATTTCCTAAGGTGGTTAAATCCTATGGGACTCAGTGGAATTTATGTTGAAGTTTGGCTGGGGCTGGTCCTGGAATTTGTGGGAAATGGGTTGAAGTTCCTTCCCTGAGCTCTCATGCAGCATATACTGGCTCTGGGACACTGTCCCTTTGCAGCGTGTGCGAAAAAGCCATAAAGCACCAAACGTCTTACGAATAGCTCTTTTGCTTGCATCCAGATATGTGTTTATTGAAAGGTTTGGTGCTCTGCCATCCCCTGATTTCCATAATATGCTATTTAGTTTTTGGCAGTTTGAGAATCTGGAATTGCCAGGAAGTTTCTTCGTCCGGAAACAACTGGTGGTTGGGTGCAATTTGAAGTTATTGTTGAGCAGAAATTATACCCCAAAGGTGCTATTCAGAGATTCCGACAAATCTTTCTGTCCCCCCTGCTACTGTCCCAAGGTGACAAAGAGGAAATAGCGCTGTAATCAGAGACCTCTATTCTACTAATAAAATTAAATGGGACAGTCGAATAAAAACACACACACAACCAGCAACGTTTAATAGCATGAGAGCACCAGGGGGCACTCTTGACCTGCCGTTGAATTGCACTGCACCGGCATAGCAGACAGTAATCCGCAGATGAGACTGGAAACACATTAGGAGATTGACATTTAAGTATTTACACCAGGCTTACAATGGCAAATTCACAGTGTGCTTTCATAAACAAAGGGTCTGCCCAGACATTTTTTCTAAAAGGTTTTCTTTTTAGCGTCACACTTATGCTCATTCCTATGGGAGCCAGCAACAAAATATCCCTTCTCCCTGTGATGTATGGAAGGAATATAGCCTTTCTCAGCTTTCCTGAGTGGGAACAGGTGTAGTTATGTATATATAGAGTGTGCACACTGGGTTCAGGTTTTTGTTTCTTTTAAGTGGATTCTGCCACTAGTCCCAGAAGGGACTCAGCAAACTACCATATGTGTGAGTGAAAAAAAGCTTCCATTCCTATCCATGGCATAGAACAGGATGCTTGTTTTGCTGGAAGAAGTCCTCTGCTCGAGTGGGACTTACTCGTAGGAAGTGCTTAGGAAAATAGCACCCCTTCCATTGCTTGAAAGTGGCAGCAGAGTTAAGTTGCAATCCTAAGTCCATTTAATAAGAGGGTAAGTCCGTTTGGACACAATGGCATTGACTTGTTCCGAAATAAAATTGAGTTGCACATCTGACTGAGGTTGATCCTGGCACTTGGATAAAGGTCGGGAGAAGAGAGCTGAAATTCTTGCCTTGACCTCATATAGAGCATAATACCAGCACTGGGGCACTGTGTCTGAAAAAGCCAGAAATCACTGCATGCCTTACAAATAGCTCTCTTGCATGCACCCAGAAGAAGAAAAAAGCACCATCTTGAAATGGGCATTGCACGGCTGCTGTTTATACATATTTATATATTTCACACCCTATATATATATAAAAGCCATGAGTGCTGCTTAAAGGAAACCTTCCCAAATTAGTGCAAGTCCTTTATGTCATTCATCATTACAAGTGGCATCATGGCTCCACTGTGAGATATAGCTGTAACACTTGTTCACTTGCAGAATGATTGTGAAAAAAATATTTTAAAAAATGTGCAACACTGGTTGCATTTCTGGAAAGGCCAAATGTGTGATTCTTCAGTACAAAGCTTATTATGCTAACGGTATCTTCTCTGCAACATGGTTCTTCTTTTGTTTAAATAAAGGTTTCCTTCAAATCAGGGCTGGGGAAATTGGTGCCCATGAAATCTTGTGTGACTACAATCTCCACCATCTCTGAATCACTGGCTATGCTAACAGAAGTTTTAGCTCATCAACATCTGAAGGTCTATAAGTTCCCCTTCCTTTTCTGCATATAAAGCAAAATAGACATTTTATTTAGTCTGTATTCATTTCTTCCCCTTTCCCCCCCCCCCAAAGCAAACTACTTTCTTATAGAACCATGAGTGACAGCTTGTGTGTTTTCTTTTTAAATAAAATTATATTTACTGTCAGGAATGTCTTATCAGGATACTTGTTTGAATGATTACAAAACTAACAATCTGGAAAATTGGGAAATGATATATGATGTGTGAGAGATTCTGAAGTCTCACTTAAGAAGCAATCCACTTTATACAAACACCAACTGCTTAACTCTTCCCCCTGCATTTTCTGAACACAACACCTTGAATGCACTAAATGATGCCCTTGCAAGAAATCAATGTGATTAAAGGAGTTTTATTTGAACTAGGAATCCCTGGGGCTCAGCTGGGGCACCTGTTTTTGACTGGGCTCAGGTTTGGATTTATAACTAGATGTAATAGCAAAGAAAGAGCATCGGCTTAAATGTCTCTTGTAGAAATCAGTGGAATTAGATGCAGTATCCTTGACTAGCTGCCTTTAAGAAGCAGCCTTCAGCAGCACCCTTCCCCACTCCCTTTCCCCCAAGCAAGCCAATTCATGCAACTTCTGCCCGCCTATGGATGCTGGCGGAGATCAGGCTGCCGCCCAGAGAGTAAGCAGGTGAAGGGCACAAAAATGCTCTTTAGGTGGGAAAACAAGTAATGATGACACCTTGCCCTTTGGGTGGTGCAGTGGATCCAGTTCCGTCCACCACACTGCCTAGAGAGAGAAGGCAGGGCAGTGCAGTGACTCTGACCCTGAAGCAATTCCTGCCTATAAATGCCTACTCCAATAAGGAAATTGGTCACTCTCCAAGCAGAGTGGTAGGGAAAAGTAGGGTGGTTTCATCCAGTCAGCTCCAAAGAGACAGAAGCAATGGCAGTGTTGATTTCTAGTTCAGTGGTACCGGGTTACAGACACTTCAGGTTACAGACTCCGCTAACCCAGAAATAGTACCTCGGGTTAAGAACTTTGCTTCAGGATGAGAACAGAAATTGGGCTCCGGCGGTGCAGCAGCAGCAGAAGGCCCCATTAGCTAAAGTGGTGCTTCAGGTTAAGAACAGTTTCAGGTTAAGATCGGACCTCCGGAACGAATTAAGTACTTAACCCGCGGTACCACTCTATTTGCTCATTGGTTGCTTGCTGGAATCAGGGTCAGGCCAGCTCTAGTCACTCTGCTAGGTAAGACAAAGGACAAGATGTATTTTATGTATTATTATAAGTATATCCCATTTTTCTTCCAAGGAGCTCAAAAAGACACGCATGGTTCTCCACCAATCCATTTTACCTCCACAACAACCCTGTGAGGGAGGTTAGGTTGAGAAATGGCAGCAGTGTCTGAGTCACATGGTTGTGGTCATTCTGATTTGTGGGGAGGTTATACCGGTACATATGTTGTGTCAGGCAGGTGTTACCCCACACTTTCTGGTGCATTTCCCCATGACTTTCTTTATCAAATCACCATTAATTGTGCAACCTGGATTGTTCCACCTGGAAATAGTGGCAGCCTAGAATCACCCAAAGGGACTGGCCAGACTGGCGTGCAAGAGACATGCTTACTGTGAGAAGCATGCATGAGACGCACCCAAGTTTCCTGCAGCAGCCACGGCTGCCCTCCCATACTTGTCAATTTACTCCTTTGGGCGGGTTAAAAAAAGAAAAAGATTTGTTATCATTTAAAAAAAAAAAAGACCTCTGTAACCCGTTTGCAAATTAAGTAAGCGCCTGGGAGCGCGCGTACACAGAGCGAGGGAGAACTGCCCGTTTGCTGCTGGGGATGCGGAAATCCCAGAAGAACCGCTACTTTTCGGGGCGGGCGAGGAAAGGTGGTGGGGGTCCCCAATGGGGGTCCCCGAGAATAGAATGTCGACGTCTTCCCTCCCCCCCCCCCTTGTCTAAAGCCTCGACCCTTATCTAGAGGCAAAGCGGACCTCTTGCCTGCGCTAAGCCCCGGCAGCCAACCGCGCCGACGCTCCCGAGTCCCGCAGCGGGGGACGGAAAGCGAATCGTCCGCTTCCGACGGCGGCGAAGCGGTTAAAGCCAAATCCGCGTCGCGCCTTCCCAGACATGCTTTGCTTAATCCCCTTTCGGACTTATTGTTGACGGCGGCGAGTCGCCCATCGCCTCCCCCCCCCCCCGCCCGCTCTCTGCGGAGTAACCAGCAGCGTCTCTCTCCACGCTCCTTAGCGGCCGCCCGACGGAGCTGCTCTGGCCGACCCCTCCGACGAGCGGCGGCTCCTCTCGCTCCTGTTGACTGACGCGCCGAGGAGCCAGTGGCGCGCGGGCCGAAGCGACCCCTGCTCTCCGCGCGGGGAGGAGGAGGAGGGGCTGGGGGCGGAGCCGGCCGCCGAGCTGGGACTCGACGGGGAGGCGCGTGGGCGGGCCGGGAGGCGGCTGGCCAATGGGAGCCGGGGACGGGGCGGGCTGGCCGAGCCCGGGCGGGAGGGGCCGAGCAGGAGGGCGTCGCGCCGGCGAGTGAAGAGCCGAGAGCGCCAGGAGGGGCGTGCAAAGTTTCTGCCGGGCTCGCTGCTGCGCGGTGGGTGCGGGCAGGAGGCTCCCTCGCGCGAGCGCGCTCTCCTCTGCCGTCCGGCTGGGCGAGCCGAGCAGCTGATGGAGGCGAAGCGGGGACCCGAACTCGCGCCCAGCTGAGCGGCTGCCGGGCGCTCCGAGCCTTGCAGGGGAGACGCTGCAACCCAAAAAGTTTTACTCTCGTCTCGGCAGAGTAAAAAAAAAAAAAAAGGAGTCTCCTCGCCCCGCGTCTCCCCTTTTCGTTTTGCGCCCCTGATCTCCGGCGAGGTGTCTCTGCGCGCCTTGTGGGTGCTGTGCGCGCCGCCGGATGCCCAGCCCGCAGCGGAGCTGATGCTGGCAGGGATGTACAAAAGAGAGGCGAGCCGGGGCGGCCGCTCTTAGCCGAAGAGAACTTTTTCGCACAATGCCCAGGAGCCCTCCGAGCTGCGCGCACGTCCAGAAAGGCTCCAAGCAGCGGTGGCGACGGCTAAAGGTGGGACAAGACGGCGGAGAAAAGACGCTCGGAAGAAGCTGAGGAGGAGGAGGAGGAGGAGGAATCGGCTGCATCTTTTCGCTGCAAAGAAAGGACGCTGGGTTATAGCGAGCAAAGAGCGCTGGCGAGAGGGGAGCGCTGGCACTTTTCACGCCAAGTTGCTCCGCCGCGCGTCCCGTCGGCTCTCGGTGCGAGTTTTGCTGAAAGGACTGGACTGACTTTTCTCGCTCTCTGTGAGTAACCATCCAGCCCGGAGCCGCGGGGGGTTCATTTTGGCCAGGCAAACGCTGGTCCCCCAGCCCGCACAAGTCGCTTGAAGGGAGGGGAAGGGGCAACAGAACAAGAGAAGGCTGCGCCTTGGTGGGAGGCAGCGACGGCTCTCGGACCGACGGCTTGTTTCGCCTGGCGCCTGCGCTGCACGCGAGAAGAGATGCCCGCGGCTGCGGAGGCCGTGACAACCCGCGCTTCCCCACCTGGGCTCCGCTGGTGATGTGGATTGGCGCTGCCAGCCCGACTCTCTACGGACTTTGGGCATCTTTGGGTTGTCTTGGCTTGCCTGCTCGGTTGGCCTTTGGCTGTGAGGGAGGATCTTTGCCCTGCCCCGCTCGACATCCTGGCTTGCACCATGGGCTCTTCCACCTGGCCTCTTCTCCCCTACTTTGCCTCCTTCCTGCTGCTGCCTCCACTCCACGCCTCAGCTGAGCCCCGGCAGCTGTTCCAGGTGCTGGAGGAGCAACCTCCGGGCACCTGGGTGGGCACCATTGCCACCCGACCGGGCTTCACCTATCGCCTGAGTGAGCACCACGCCCTGTTCTCCATCAATGCCACTTCAGGAGACCTCCACACCCGTGCCACCATCGACCGCGAGAGCCTGGCCAGCGATGTGATGGATCTTGTGGTGCTCTCCAGCCAACCGACCTACCCCAGCGAGGTGCGTGTGGTGGTGTTGGACCTGAATGACAATGCTCCCGTCTTCCCGGACCCTTCCATTGTGGTGACCTTCAAGGAGGACACAGGGAGCGGCCGGCAGCTTATCCTGGACACGGCTACCGATGCAGACAGCGGGACCAATGGCGTGGACCACAGCTCTTACCGCATCGTGGGTGGCAACGAAGAGGGCCGCTTCCGGCTCAACATCACTCTCAACCCCAGTGGGGAAGGGGCCTTCCTGCACTTGGTCTCTCGTGGCGGGCTGGATCGAGAGGCCACCCCGGCCTACCAACTGCTGGTGCAGGTGGAGGACAAAGGGGAGCCGCGGAGGCGTGGATACTTACAAGTCAACGTCACGGTGCAGGATATAAATGACAACCCGCCAGTCTTTAGCCAGACGCTCTACCAAGCTCGTGTGCCTGAGGATGCACCTGTCGGGGCCAGTGTCCTGCAGGTGACGGCGGCGGATGCTGATGAGGGCACCAATGCTGACATCCGCTACCGCCTGGAGGGGACAGAAAGTGCTGCTGGAGATGGAACGGGGGCGCTTCCTTTTGAGGTGGACCCGGAAAGCGGGGTCATCCGGATCCGGGAGGTGCTGGACTATGAGTCCCGGCGTCAGTACTCCCTCACCGTCCAGGCTACAGACCGCGGGGTGCCGGCTTTAAGTGGCCGTGCCGAGGCTCTGATCCGCCTGCTCGATGTGAACGATAACGAGCCACGGGTCAAATTCCGCTATTTCCCGGCCACCTCCCGCTTTGCCTCTGTGGATGAGAATGCAGCGCCCGGCACAGTGGTGGCGCTGTTGACTGTGAGTGATGCCGACTCGCCGGTGGCCAATGGGAATATCTCGGTGTCCATCTTGGGTGGGAATGAGCAGCGCCACTTTGAGGTGCAGAGCAGCAAAGTCCCCAACCTGAGCCTTATCAAAGTGGCCGCTGCTCTTGACCGGGAGCGCATACCCACCTATAACCTCACCGTGGCTGTGATGGACAACTTTGGGGCTCCCCCGCCATCCCCCAGTGCCCTCCCCTCTGCCCTGAGCCCAGAAGGAGCTGCTCCTGCCCTGGTGAGCCGTTCCTCCGTGGCTAGCCTGGTGATCTTTGTGAACGACATCAACGACCACCCGCCTGTCTTTGGGCAGTCGGTGTACCAAGTGAATATCAGCGAAGAGGTGCCACCCGGGAGCTATGTGCAAGGCCTGAGTGCTACGGATCGTGACTCTGGTCTTAATGCCAACCTCAAGTATAGTATTGTTTCTGGCAATGAGCTGGGCTGGTTCTGTATTAGTGAGCACAGCGGCCTAGTCACCACCAAAAGCCTTGACACCATCATGACTAGGCCTCTCCTGGGGGTTTCTGGCCCAAGCACAGCAGCTTCTGGTGGGCTAGACAGGGAGATAGCTTCCCAGGTAGTGCTAAACATCAGCGCTCGTGACCAAGGTGTGCAGCCCAAAGTTTCCTATGCCCAGCTGGTTGTGAATATCCTGGATGTTAATGATGAGAGGCCCCGGTTTGGCCAGCCAGATGGTTATCATGTGTCTGTGGCAGAGAATTCCCCTTCAGGAACTGAGCTGCTAGTTCTCACTGCTGCCGATGGTGACTTGGGAGATAATGGCACAGTGCGCTTCTCCTTGCAAGAGTCTGAACCAGGAGGGGTGGCGGGTGGTCTGTCGGTTGCTCCGTGGGGATTTTTCCGCTTGGATCCTATATCAGGCAGGCTCAGCACAATCTCACAGCTAGATCGGGAAGAACAGGGGCAATACACCCTGCAGGTCCTAGCCACTGACCTGGGTTCTCCTCCCCTCTCCTCAGTGGCTCAGGTTAACGTCAGCTTGCTTGATGTGAACGATAACAGCCCCCTCTTCTATCCTGTCCAGTACTTTGCCCACATCCAAGAAAATGAGCCTGCAGGCAGTTATGTAGCCACTGTGTCTGCCAGTGACCCCGACCTTGGGCTGAATGGGACCATCAGGTACAGCATCTCGGCAGGAGACACCTCCAGGTTTCAGATTCATAGCCTAACGGGGGTTATCACCACCAAAACAGTCCTGGATAGAGAGGAAAAGACTGCTTACCAGCTGCAGGTAGTGGCCAGTGATGGCGGCAACCTCCAGTCCCAGAACCAGGCCATCGTTACTGTCACTGTCTTAGATACCCAGGATAATCCCCCGGTGTTTGGCCAGCATATCTACAGCTTTGTGGTGTTTGAAAATGTGGCCTTGGGTTACCACGTAGGCCGTGTTTCCGCTTCCTCTATGGACCTGAGCACCAACATCACTTACCTGATCACCACAGGCGATCAGAGGGGTATCTTTGAGATTCACAAGATGACAGGCCTGATCACCACTGCCAGCGTCATAGACAGGGAAGAGCAGGCCTTTTACCAGCTCAAAGTGGTGGCGAGTGGTGGGACAATAACGGGGGATGCTTTGGTCAATATAACCGTCAGAGATTTAAATGACAATTCCCCCCACTTCCTGCATGCAGTGGAAAGTGTGAATGTGGTTGAGAACTGGAGTACTGGGCATACCATCTTCCAAGCCAAAGCGGTTGACCCTGATGAAGGGGTGAACGGCAAGGTCCTCTACAGCCTTAAGCAAAACCCCAAGGACCTATTTAATGTCGATGAGCAGAGTGGTGCTGTAAGCTTGACAGGGCCACTGGACATAAATGCTGGGTCTTATCAAGTGGAGATTATGGCCACAGATTTGGGGGTCCCTCAGCATTCCTCTAGTTTCATTTTAACAGTCTCTGTCCATGATGTAAATGACAACCCACCCGTGTTTGATCAGCTCTCCTACGAAGTCACCATCTCTGAGCTGGAGCCTGTGAACTCCAGGTTCTTTAGCGTGCATGCTTCTGACCGAGATTCAGGCTCAAATGGAGAAATAGCTTACGCCATAATAGAAGGAAATACTGGAGATGCCTTTGGCATATTTCCAGATGGGCAGCTGTATATAAAGTGTGAGCTGGATCGTGAACTTCAGGAAAGATACACGCTACTGGTGGAGGCTTCTGATAGAGCTGTGGAACCGCTTAGTGCCACTGTAAATGTCACTGTCATTTTAGAAGATGTCAATGATAACAGGCCATTGTTTAATAGTACCAATTATGTTTTTTATTATGAGGAGGAGCAGAATGGTGGGTCCTTTGTAGGTAAAATCAGTGCTGTTGACAAAGACTCTGGGTCGAACGGTGAAGTCAGATACACATTTGAACACATGCAGCCTGATTTTGAGTTGAATGCCATGAGTGGGGAAATTACAAGCACTCATCAGTTGGACAGGGAATCCCTTATGAGGCAGAGGGGAGCAGCTGTGTTTACGCTTACAGTCATTGCGATGGATCAGGGGTTGCCAAAGCCTTTAAGGGACCAGGCAACTGTGCAGGTTTACTTGAAGGATATCAATGATAATGCACCTAAGTTTTTAAAAGAACTTTACCAAGCTACAATATCAGAACTAGCTGGAAACCTGACACACGTTTTAAGGGTGTCTGCCTCCGATGTTGATGAAAGCAATAATGGACTGATCCACTATTCTGTCATTAAGGGCAACGAAGAAAACCAGTTTACAATAGACAGTGGCACTGGTCAGGTGACTTTAATTGGCAAACTGGACCACGAAGCTACTGCAGCTTACTCACTTACCATCCAAGCAGTAGATTCTGGGGTGGTTCCCCTAAGCTCTGTTTGTACATTGAACATTGACATACTGGATGAAAATGACAACAGCCCTTCCTTTCCCAAGTCAACTTTGTTTGTTGATGTCTTGGAAAACATGAGGATTGGGGAACTTGTGTCTTCTGTTACTGCCACTGATTCTGACTCGGGGGACAATGCTGACCTTCATTATAGCATTACAGGAACAAATAACCACGGGACGTTTAGCATCAGTCCCAACACTGGCAGCATTTTCCTGGCCAAAAAGTTGGATTTTGAAACCCAGTCCATGTATAAACTAAACATCACTGCAAAAGACAAAGGAAGGCCCCCTCAATCCTCTACCATGTCTGTTGTAATATATGTCAGGGATTATAATGACAACCCACCCAAATTCCCACCTGGAGATATATTTAAGTCTGTTGTTGAGAACATTGCCATTGGCACCTCAGTCATTGCTGTAACTGCTCATGACCCAGATGCAGATATTAATGGGCAGCTGACCTATACAATCATTCAGCAGATGCCAAGAGGGAACCACTTCCGTATCGACGAAGTCAAAGGAACAATATATACCAGTGCTGAAATAGATCGTGAGTTTGCTAATCTCTTTGAGCTAACAGTGAAAGCAACTGACCAGGCTGTCCCTGTAGAATCTAGAAAGTTTGCTTTGAAGAATGTGACCATTTTGGTAACTGACCAGAATGACAACATTCCTACTTTTGTATCACAAAATGCCCTTGCTGCAGACCCCTCTGTTGTGATTGGTACAGTTCTGACCACGATTGTTGCTGCAGATCCTGATGAAGGAGCAAATGGGGAGGTGGAGTATGAAATAATTAACGGGGACACAGACACCTTTATCGTGGATCGATATAGTGGGGACCTGAGAGTGTCAACAACCTTAGTGCCATCTCAGCTTATGTACAGCTTCATCGTTGCAGCCACAGATCTTGGCCCAGAGAGAAGGAAATCCACCACTGAGATGACTGTAATTCTGCAAGGACTTGATGGGCCTGTTTTTACTCAGCCAAAATACATCACCATTTTAAAAGAAGGTGAGCCTATTGGGACAGATGTGATATCCATTGAGGCAGCTAGTCCTAGGGGCACTGAAACTCTAGTGGAGTATTTCATAGTTTCAGTGCGCTGTGAAGACAAAATGTTTGGCCGACTCTTTACCATTGGGCGCCACACCGGAGTGATCCAGACTGCGGCCATTTTGGACCGGGAACAAGGAGCTCGCCTGTATCTGGTGGACGTTTATGCCATCGAAAAATCTGCTGCTTTGCCACGAACTCAGAGAGCAGAGGTAACATCTATTTTATTTATTTCTTTGAAAAGTAAATAGAAGTTTTTGTTTTTGGTCCTGTCAGCTCAGTTCATTTATGCTGTTCTCCTATACATATTTTTGTATCCAGTCCCCTTGCTTCCAGAGGAATTTACTTCAGAGTAGACTTGCATGGACTTCTCAGAAGTAAGTCCCACTGAGTTCAGAGGGACTTACTCCCAGGAAAACATGTATAGATTTGCAGTCTTTGTCTTACAGAAGTCAGCTGTTTTACAGGTACCAAGGTTTTTCATTGTTGGAATTTTTTTCTTCTCTGTATAAAAGAAACCTTTGAAATTGCATTTTGTTTTCTTCAGCATGAATATCCACTCAACAGATTGTGTTGGAGCAGAGTTGTTTTTTCTTTGACATCCGTGAGCTGATTAGCATTCTACATAAGTGACTTTTCGTTCTAACTGCACAAGCCAACACTCGGTATTAACTATTTGGCTTTAACTGTGGGCTGTGACATTTTCCCCATATATGAAAAATGCTGTATGATACGGGGCTTTCTCTTAGGCTCTTGCTGATCACTTCAGTTTATCTTAACTTGCTAAGTAGACTTTTGAGTTTTTAGCTGCTTGTATGAGAGAGTGGACTGTTTTCTTACTGATCATTGTTCAGTGCTAGAGCATTTGGACAAGGCCCAGGAAAATTTTGACTCCCCTTCCAAATGAGTTTCCCTTCACCTCTGAACACAGCTTCTATTCCTCTGGTCTTGCCAATATTCAGGATTGTGTCTAAAGACTTGCTGATACCCTTAGGTTGTTACAGAAGCCAAATGGGGAATGTTAAAAAGACTGTTAGTAACCTGATTGGTGATTTAGAGTGAACGGATTCCAAAACATTAGTTATGATATCTTAATGTTCTGCCAAGTGTATGTTTCTGCTGAAGGTGTTTTGCTGTTAAGCAAGCATATTTGTGAAATCTTTCATGTGGCTAGAATGGGTATTGTCTTCCAGAGAGATAAATTTGGAAACTTCTCAGCCAACAAGGCGGGGCTCCCCCCTCCCCGCCCATTTTGACATTGTTCAGGCTCCTCTGACTTCTGCGCTGCACTCTGAGTCATTGCATTTTTGTGCACTGGCAGTTCAGAGCAGAACCTCTTCTATACTCAACCAGCAGGGGATGCCGGAAGTGTAGAATGAGTCAAACATTTCCCTCATGGTCTTAAGCCTTTTAGTTCTGAAACTAAACACAATTGCATATTCCAAAGACTGACATCAATATGCTAATCCACACTGCAACCCTATCCACGTTTACTTGGGAGTTGGAAAAGATTGCAAGCTGTAATCCTGCATCCATTTACCTGGAAATAAGCCCTATTTAATTCACTGGGACATACTTCTGAGTAAACTTGCATAAGATTGCACTGTAAGACTCCAAAGTTTCTTGTTTCGTCAGTATACTGTACTTGCATCAGTTTATTCTGGAATTACCGTATGCCTTTGAGATGAACTGAGTTTGTTGACAGCAGCGATTGCAAAAACGCCATTTGCATTTGTTTTTCACAATACGTTTTAAAGGCAGAAAGTGGCTGGAAACGTGTAAAAGAGCATAATTTGTTGTTACATGATTTCTTAGGGCTTCATTAGAAAGATCAAAAAGGAATTTGACCATATTAGAGATTTCAGCTCTGTTGCTATGTTATAATGAATGATTCATATTACTAGAAAGAATCTTAATGTGCTTTATTACGGAATAAATAATGTTATCGACAGGTTTTTCAGCTCCAACTATGAGTTCAACTCAGTTAAACCAAAGGAGCTAAGCCAAACGAGGTTCACATTTGAATTTAAAGATGTTATGAATTGGGGTGTTAATATATAGTATCCGATTATGGGAAAGTTAAGTCTAAGCTTGCAATCTCTTACTTGCATGCACTTAATTGAAGGTTCAAGACCTATTCATGCAAATAATTGGGTGTCTGTGGAAGGAACAGGTGATTACCTAGAAGGCCTACACTGCCCTGAGCTACCTCCGCCCCGTCCCAGTAAGTAGGACGCTGCTACTGGGAGGCTGGATCCATAGCGTCACCATGCCAAGACAGCTGATTTTCAAGTAAATGTTCCACCAGGAGCTTTCAGGAGGCTTTATATTGGTTAAACAGCAGCTTGATAAAACCATTCAGTATTGGACAGCATAGTGGGGCAGAGATGCTTACCTGACCTAATGGCAGGTGAGTAACAGAAGCTTATCGGGAGGAGGGGACGGGGAAGGTGGTGGCAAGTTCAGCTTGGTGCAAAGGCGCTGGCAGAGCCAATACACCATTCCTGGTGGTGTGTTTGCAACTCCTCTCTTCTCCCCCTCTTCCTCTTGGTAAAGAGCAGTGACTCACCTGCCGGGAGGTTAGGCAAGTGCCTCCGTTTGCACCACACGGTCTGTTACTGAAACCAATTATGTAGGTGGTGGGAAGTCTGCATAGGATTAAAACCCCAATGTTATAATTTCCCCAAAGAAGCAGAATAATAATCCACGTCCCCCTTTAAAATAGCAGCATCCTTTAAAAGTAACAACTTATTGCTGCCCTGGGTGGTGCAATGGGTCATGGTGTCTGACTTTTAGCCAGAAGGTTGGTGGTTTGTGCCCACCCAGGGATGGCTCTGGGCAGAATTCCTGCATTGCAGGGGTTGGACTAGATGACCCTCAGGGTCCCCTCCAACTTCATGATTTTATTATTTTTGGAGAGGAAGGACAAGATAGACATAACTTCATGCTCTGTACGCTGCTTATTTAAGTTCTATGTCAGGGCTTTCCTGCCCTGTGCTAAGCAAGTATTTTGAACAGGAGACAAGATTCTGAATAACTGCTTGATTGGCATGTGCTCCTTTTCATATTGTATAATGACATGCTACAATTTACACACAGTGACAATTCAGGTGGAATCTACATTATATATATGTGTATATATATATGTGTATATATATATATATATATATGTGTGTGTGTGTGTGTGTGTGTATATGTTCTGAAAATGCTTTTCTTTAAAGCGTTTTTTAAAACACAAAGGTAAAGGTACCCCTGAATGTTAGGTCCAGTCGTGGACGAGTCTGGGGTTGCGCACTCATCTCGTTCTATAGGCCAAGGAAGATGGTGTTTGTCCGCAGACAGACTAAGCTGCTTCTGGCGAACCAGAGCAGCGCACAGAAAACGCTGTTTACCATCCTGCCAGAGCAGTACCTATTTATCTACTTGTACTTCAAACTGCTAGGTGGGCAGGAGCTGGGACCGAACAACGGGAGCTCACCCCTTCGCTGGGATTTGAACCACCGACCTTCTGATCAGCAAGCCCTAGGCTCTGTGGTTTAGACCACAGCGCCACCCACGTCAAAACACACTTAGAATGTTTTATTTGCAGCTGTATAGCTGCATCCTCGGACTGAGTGGAATTTTGTTCCTTTATGATCAAGGACTGTTTTTAATGTGATTTAATAGGACTTGTGCTGTGTATGGCAAAGGTGTAAGCAATCCCCCATGTGTTCAAACAAATAAAAACATTGGAAGTAAAATACCGGTAATCTAAGACACTCCAGTCACTGGTACCTCACTGGCGTGGAAGCGGGGGAGGGGGGCTGCTTCAAAATAATTTGCATAACCACACCTACCTGTATTGTATTGCTCATATGACAGCCTGTTGAATTATAAATTATTTGAGATGTTACTTTCTTATGGAATCCAGGTATTGTTGAAGTTGAGGAGGAATATTGTGGGGTGGGGTGTACTTTTACTTGAATATACCAGGTTTCAACTGTTAACTTTGAGTGCTTCTAACCAGAGTGGTCTTGGTTGTGCTAAACATGCCATGTTGGGGGATATATCCTGCCTTTTATCGCAGATCAGCAAACCTCATACATTTCTAGCCTATACACATTCAGCCTGCAGTCCTGTTCACTTGTGTGAAATATGAAGTACCATTGATTTCAATGGGGTTTTAGCATAAGTAACTGTGCACAGGATTGCAATCATGTGCCACATCTGGAGCACCAAAGGCTGCTCTGATGCAGAGAGGGGAAGGGACCTAAACTTGGGGGCAATCATTCTGTGTAATTCAATTTTGGGGGGTGACTTACTCTTACAAATGTATTTGAAGCTTACGTTTATAGAGCTTGTTGCTTTCATTTGGTTCTGTGTGAGAAGTCAGGCGATTTCTAAAGGAATTTGTTGGAAGCATGATTAAGATGCCTGGATTTTTTAAAAATATATAATACCTCTGCACAACTAAAGATTGATGTTTTCCTTAGGAGTTTTCATATAAGTATTTAGGCTCCCTGGTGTTTCTTCCCCCTCCCCAATCTCCGCCGATGTTGTTTTTGTAATCCATCATGAAGCCTCATGCTGTCCGAATGATAAAGAAATATTGCCACTAAAAGAGGCAGGGATTGTTCCAGCTTTTTAATTGTTTGAGCTTCTTTTGCTTTGTTTGTTGTGAATAGGTTTTTTATCAGGTCTGAAGTCGTCTGCATAAGAACACAGCAGGAGCATGGTTGCTATTTTGCAGTGTTTCAAGGATCTAGCAATTAAATGTAGATTTCTCCCCCTTCCGACTGATCTTTGATTAGTGGCAAAAACACAATATACTCATGATTAGTATACTGACTAAGTACTAATAACAGTGTAGTCCAGTATATATCTACACAAATTTAAGGCCTGTTAAGTTTAGTCACTTATTCTCAACTAAGTGTGTTTACAGGATTGCAGCCTAAATATAGTACATTGTACAAATACAGTTCCTGATTGAACCATTAGTTTGGACAAACTTGTTCCATTCATTTCTAGAGAGGGGTGTAATCTCCTGGATTTGTTCTGGGTTTGGGCTCTGCAGCCTCAGCTGTTTCCCCAAATTTTGGAACCTTGAATTATGCCTCCCCTGCCAGCCAATTCTGAATTGGGAAGCTTGCCATGCTCCTGAATGGGGAATGGTAAGCTTTCTTCTCTCTGGTGTGGCACCTGGAGTGCTGAGAAAGCAGTGTCCCAGAAACAAAGTGCTTAGGAAAAGATAGTTCTCTAGAGCATGTCCTTACAGTTTAGACTTAGGAGACATGGTGAATTATGTTTCCCAGAGCCCCTTGCACCTGGGATGCTGCTGTTGGGGTGTTCTAGGTGCTGTGGCAGATGGAAGGAGGTAAGGGAAGCGTTGCTGCTTCTGTTCCTCACCCATGTGAAAAGAAAGGGAGGAGAAAAGGGGTGAGCTAGCAACAGGGAAGCTTTGTTGTTGTTTAGTCGTTTAGTTGTGTTCGACTCTTCGTGACCCCATGGACCAGAGCATGCCAGGCACTCCTGTCTTCCACTGCCTCCCACAGTTTGGTCAAACTCATGCTGGTAGCTTCGAGAACACTGTCCAACCATCTCGTCCTCTGTCGTCCCCTTCTCCTTGTGCCCTCCATCTTTCCCAACATCAGGGTCTTTTCCAGGGAGTCTTCTCTTCTCATGAGGTGGCCAAAGTATTGGAGCCTCAGCTTCACGATCTGTCCTAATAGCAACCAATACAAGCCCAGTCCTGCATTTGGAGGGGGAATAGGCTTGCCTTGGGTTCTGAATGGGGGGAGTTTGTGTTCTGAATTGCCCTAACTCCAAATTCACCCGATCAACAGCTTGACTGACCGTTTGACTAACTTAGTTTGACTCACTTTAACTCTGGACTATATGTATAGATATAACTATCATGACTTAGGGCGTCGCTGCCATGTTGATCCACATAGCGAGATTGGAAGTTACTGGGGGGGGGGGGCGGAAATGCCTCTTATTGAACAGGTGGCAGAGCAAATGATAGGGACATGTCCCTCTGCAAATGCCATTTTCTTAGTCTTGGGAGACAATGTGCACAACACGAGACAGAAAAGCATGTCTTAATCCAGCATTTACTTGATTGCAGAGAAAATCCTGGTGGACAACAGGACACTGATATTTTTCATAGTATATTTGCCTGGGGGTCACACCTGCTTTCCTAATGAAAATGGAGAAGAAGAAAATGAGGAATGTATAAAATCTGCCCTGTGATTTATTTATTTTTTAAAAAAGAAAATCAAATTTGTGATGTCCAGAATGAAAGCTTTTAAGAGTAGAAAGGTAGCTGTATAACTTGAAGCTGATATTTATGGTCAGGATAATTACTTCTGTGAACTTACAGGGATACATTAACCAAGCTTCCTTGTGCTGGTCAGGGAGCAGGAAAAATATAACAGCATCTTACTCCCTAACCTACCCACCCCACCTCCTCACATAGGTATAAAAGCAGTTTGGGGAGGGCAATTTTCATCATTCAAAAAGGAGCTTTCAATTACAGCCTTCAATATTGCTTTTCTTTTTTTAAAAAAAAGTTGGGCATGAAAACACACAACCAGCATGTAACATGTAGTTTTGCGGCATGTTCTCTCTCAGTGGTGGGGAGACTCACTTTTAGCCATCAAATTGAGCTCGTGCTTAATTAATCACAGGGAACGGTACCATATTATTTTAAATCCAATTCTTGACAGATTTAAAGCACTACATGACCTTTGCACTGATAGAGAAAGACGGAATTGGGAGTAAATACTTTCCTTGCAAGGCAAGATCCTATTGGGTAAGAAACAGAAATACACATGCCTGCCAAAATACTTGGCTCAAGCAAAAGGGACACAGATGGCTGTGACTGATAAATATGTCTATTGTTATTTTTTCTGATCAGCACTTTGTGTATGAAATTTAGGAGTGTAAGATAGTAAGAGCAGCAATTTAAAAGGCTGAAATAAATGTTGAGAGTTCGTTGTTCTGCTGTAACTTTCTTCAGTGGTGGGGCAATGTAAGTCGAATGTAAGGAACAGCACAGAACCAAGACTGTTTATTTGATATTTATACTACAGGAAAGATAATAATTAGTACTCTAGGACTGTTGTCCCCTGCGTGTGAAGACAGGCTCTGGGGGTTTGAGCGGACAAGACCAATAATTGGTCAAAAAGTCAAAAAGGCAGTTTCTGCATGTGATGTAGAAGGAAGTTAGGGGCAGATGGGGCTCCTCAACCTGGGACGGTAGCCCATCTAGGGGAAGGAAGACTCTGATCCTAAACCTCAAATGCCTTGTGGGATATCTTTGGGAGAAGAAAAGGCTAAGGAGTAAACCCCAATCTGGAGTGGAGTCCCTAAGATGGTTGGATGGTCCCCTGTACGCCTCCTTCCGGCAACTACTGCAGCCAACTGGTTCCAAATATATTGCTCTGCTTTCCTTTGGACCTTATAAACGAGGCCAAGAGGGAGTCTTGTCATCTGGGCCTTTTTCTTTGGGGAGGTCTCTTCAGTGCTGCTAACGCAGCAGTTTAACTTCATCCCCGGAGGCACCCTCCATTGTCTCTCGAGACAGATGGATGCCAACAAGTCTGTCTCCTTGTTCTATAAACCAGTCCATGTGTGCTAAGAAAACCTTGGAGTTGTAACACCAACAGGATATTTTTGCCCCACAAGTGGGGCTGTGGCCAGTTGGGGCATCAGTGGTTGGTGTGCTGGCATTGTTTAGTGATCAGCGAATGGTCTATTTAGTCTGTATGGACCATAGAAGGGAAAGCTATCGCTGGGTGATAGAGCACATGTCTTTCATGTGGCAGGTTATGGGTTTCACTCCTGGTATCTCCAGGCTGATCTGGGAAAGGCTTCTGAATGTCGCTTTGTGTCCAAGTCTGTGGCTTTCAGGGAAAGCTAGCAATATCGATTCATAAGTCAGAGTTAAAGGCCAGGCGAAGCAGAGGGCATCCAGGACCTTGGACAGATGCAAAGGGCCCAATGAAGGCAGCCTGAGGAAAACGTCTCAGCATGGATGCAGGTGGGCTAGAGTTAGGGGCGAGTGTGAGGTGGTCAAGTTTGCTGTTGTTCAGCGTGGTTAAAATAAAAGGGATTGTGAGGAACTCCAAAAGAATCCATACCAAACAGGGTGAATGAGCCATATAATTCTCCTCATTCCAGTTGTTTTTCTGGTCATGGGGAACAATGCTATGATGTTCCCTGCTGCAACTCTCTGTGTGGCATAACAAATCACATGTGAGGAGTTTCAAAAGAAGTTTGATGCATTTGAAGCTGGGGGGCGGGGGAGGCCCAAAATCACAGCGGGAAATGGTAAGTTGTGTTTTGATCTGGAACATTGAATTGTATCCTGCCCATTTACTTCAGTAGGATTGAGATGATGTCCATTATATTAGGTCATCAGCACTGCAGCAAGAAACAGTCGTTTTCCGAAAGCTCCCGTAGTGGGTGTTACAAATGAGCAATAAATAACTCATGAAAAATCCATTCTTTGTTTTTCTTAATAGCCAAAGGAAGGTGAGCCTGCTGAGGCTCAGGCCTGCCCCCTGAGAAGCTTTTTCTTTTTCTTTTTAGAGGCAGTTAAACAGACTTTCTCCAGCAGGAGTTATTGCTCTCTTAAACCAATTTTCAACATTTGTTTGCAGAGCAGTAATTCACAGTGTCTTTCATTTCTCTTAGAACACTGTCCCTGATGAACAGCTGATAATTTCTAATAGTATTGATCTTCCTATAGGTTTTTCTGCTTCTAGTAATTTTTTAAATTAAACAATTAATTAATTGTTTTTTTGTTTTTGTTTTTAGTATGGCCATGCTAGCTAATGGTGGCTTTCATAACAGTTTGTAGTGTTTGAAATGTCTACTCTGACCTATAAATAGATAAATAAATGAATAGCAATAAGTTACTTGACAGGATAGCTGAAACAAAACATGAGAAAACAAAAACTGTGATTGTAAGGATTATTCAAATAATGTATATAAAATACTATGAATACTTTACAGTATTATAGGAATGCTAAGTGTTAATTGCCAGCAAGTCCTATCACCTTGGTCTAATTCCATGGTGTGATAAACCTAAAAAAGGGAGTTGGGTTAGGATCCTGAATAGGACTGGGCATTATATGTGCACATCTCAAGCTGTTAAAATCATCTTATTGAGGCAATATATTTAATGTGGGATTCTGCCAAATTCTGTCTGGATTCCAAGAAAAGAATCCTATGTAAACATTCTGTGAATACATCTAACTTCTTTGTATTTGAACTTCTGCCTTTAAAGGACCCTACGTGTACCATATGTAAATCCTATTTTGTCAAGAGTGTAAATTATGAGTCTGGAGCCTAGAAATGTTGAGGGTGTATGTATATAAAACCTTCTTCTGACAGAACTTCATAAGCACGGGTTGGGTGCATGAAAGATTGGGACCATTAATTGTGACCCCAAGTTCCCCTCCTGCATGTTATCGGTTCACACACAGAATATCTGCAAATGCCTAAGTTCACTGTGGGATGGAAAAAAACCAGCCTCAGTGACAAATCTTTTATGGTGAAATTGTCAAAGGAGAAACACAGTTTGTGTTATCGGCATTAATCGTTTGGTAATCAAGGTATTCTTTACCCTATAATAAAACAGTCTGCATGGGCAGAATTCATTCATGAGAGTTGTGAGGCAATATTGTTATCACAGTACCCACTTGAATGGGGTTAGCGATAAATTCAAGTACTAGGAGGACAACAGTGCAACTTAATAGAGAACCCTTCTATAGAAACCTCTGTCAGGGAGTCAATTAGACTCCATCCAAAGCAGTGTTTATTGTATATGTCTCTTAATAAGCAGGCATTTTTGAAGAATTTTGTTGTTGTTTTTTTGGCTTCTTTGGGGATATAATTTTAAGACGACTAAAGAAAGTCTGCCCATTTTCCTTTGAGAGAATACAAAGGAATTGGGTTTTGCTTACGCCGCCAAGAACTGTGGCAAATGAAAAAAAGGGTGCTCTATAGGAGGCATATACTGAGGAGCTAGCAGTGGGTGTGGGTGTGAGTGTGGGTGTGAGAGAGAGTGTTTGTGTGTTTGTATGCCTTTAAAACTCTTCAGCTGGCTGTCAGTTCATGTATAGACTTGAAAGTGTTAAGATGGCATTATTAACTGTTGAAATTATTAAGTTTTTTTATTTTTCATTTTCAAATATTTTCTAACTTCTTCCGAACTGGTGAGAAATGGGTGAACAACTGATTAAAACCCCTTTCTTTACGCGCATAGGGGAGCCTGGATTGGTGAACCTTGTATTCCTGGCCTACTGAATGGGCCGATTCTGGTAGAATAAGGGGTTTGGGAAAGGGGAGCTACCGTCATGGAAGCTCAAGAAGTCTTGGAACAGTGGGGTCTCCTCTGCTGGTTTTAGGGAAACAGGGGGTCATTTTCTACAACCAGCAGAATCATGTGCTGAAACGTTTCCTATACAGTACCACTTGGTACCACTTATCCCCCACATCAAAAACTCTGCATGGGAATAATAGAGTTACAGAGATCAGAGTAGCCAAATATTTGCTAGGAGGTGCAGAGTTCCTCTGTGAAGGTGCCCAGCCTGAACTGGTGCAGACAGGAAACGCTTTTCCACATGTGTGATCCAGCCCAGGGATGGAGAACCTCTCACTCTCCAGATGTGGCTAAACTACAATTCTCAGCATCCCTCACCATCAGCCATGCTGGTTGGGGCTAATGGGAGTTACATTCCAGCAGCATCTGGAGGGCGGCAGGTTCCCCATCCCTGGTCTAGCCTTAAGTACTAACAAATTTAAGAACCTGATCTCTTATCAGATAGATCTGCCATCTACAGACGATTCTCAGTTACATACTGTGAAAGAGTAATTTCCTTTCACATCAACTCTAATTAGCGATTCAGACTAGTACCGGGGAATTCTGTCTTCTCCGTACTTTTTTATCTGCTCCATTGAAAAACTTGTAGAAATGCTGACAGATATTTTGTTTACATAGTGTAGTGCGAAAGTTGCAGCATAGCCTGGAGTGTGGTGACTTGGCTTTAGTTTGCTTTTTTCCCCTTTCAGTTGTTCGTGA
Source organism: Podarcis cretensis (assembly GCF_951804945.1). Lineage (NCBI taxonomy): Eukaryota > Metazoa > Chordata > Lepidosauria > Squamata > Lacertidae > Podarcis > Podarcis cretensis. Next base: position 31,463,546 of record NC_137178.1, read on the forward strand.
GTGGTTACATATGCTGCAAAGTCATTGTTGGGATGCTGTGTGTACATTCCCTAGCAACAGTTCATTTATTTACAACATTATAGGCCGCCTTTTTGGGCATCATGTGCCCAGAACGGCTCAAACAGCAACATCGCGATACATTCTTCACAATAGCAGATTGTGTGTGACATCCTACTGGAAAGCACATTTTATGCAAGTACAGTGGTACCTCGGGTTAAGAACTTAATTCGTTCGGGAGGTCCGTTCTTAACCTGAAACTGTTCTTAACCTGAGACACAACATTAGTTAATGGGGCCTCCCGCTGCCACCGCACCACTGCCGCACGATTTCTGTTCTCATCCTGAAGCAAAGTTCTTAACCTGAGGTACTATTTCTAGGTAAGTGGAGTCTGTAACCTGAAGCGTCTGTAACCTGAAGCATTTGTAACCCGAGGTACCACTGTAATTTCAGTGAAGCAATAGTGTACTCCTTTGTAGCAGTTAACAGAACACTTCCAAACTCACATGAACTGCCAAGAAACTCTCCAGGAAACAGGAGGGAGTGTAGGGAAGCACACAAACACATGGGGTGATTCTGATCTCTTAAGCAAGGCTTAGAGATGGCACAGTTTTCCTTCTGCACCAGCCCCTTGCATGCAGTTCATCCCATGAGACACTGTAAGAAAAAACTCTTAACAGTAAGTGCAGACTTTGGCAGGGTCCCAAGCTTGCCCCAATGGTCAGCGTCAACAGGCACTTGCCCAGATCTGCAATCCAGCGGAGCACACATTGCTGAGCCCAAGCCACCTGACAGATAGCTCAGTTAGCAGAACATGAGATTCTTAATCTCAGGGTTGTAGGTTTGAGCCCCACGTTGGGTGAAAGATTTCTGCAACACGCAGGGTCCCTTCCAACTTACAATTCTATGATTCTACCTGATTTTTATTGCTGCTGACACCTGTTTACCTGCCCTCACTGAGTGATAGGGCAAAGGAAAGGAGGAACAGCAGTCTCTGTTTGCTTAATACTGTGTGATTGTGCAGATTGGACCTAGGAGAAAAGCCAATGGGCAACAGTGTTGGTGGTGTGGAGGAAGGGGACCCCCCACAGGAAGGGCCATCCACTGAAGGCACATTCCACAGCTACCGCCAAAGCTGGGACTTTCCTTATTTCCCTCGTAGTACAGTAGGGCATATTCCAAATTCTCCATGGCCATCAGAGAGTAATTCAGATGCACATATCTTGGTGCCAGCACTTTGCATTTGCACCACCATTATGTATAGCTGGGCTTTATTAGGCATCAGCTTTGTGGCATTAGAAAAGCACATACTTAAAGCCAATGCAAATTAGTGCTCTCTTTTCATTGTGAGTTTACTACTGAAGTAGTACAACCTTTCAAGAAACAAAGAAGTTTTCTAACAGCAAGAAAAAAGATTATAGCTGGAGTCTCTTCATTGAATGTTCAGAGATACTCTTAGTAGGCAATCAGTGTGTGAGGCATCCCCGGGGTTCCTAACAGAAATCTCTTCTTTACTCCGCCTGTTTTGTTACTAGTGGATTATGTGCGTTAGCTGTTATCCCATTATATGGTCCATTTATAACTATTTGGTTCAGGTTTTGAAGCGACTGGGACAGAACTCTATGTAGTCCAGCTGAGATAAAGAACCCTCAAAACAAAAGGAAAAAGGAATGTACTTGGCTGCTCAAAAGACCTTCAGACCCACTTTCCCAGTCCTGTGCATTTTGCCTTAAGCAATTTAAAAAATAAAATATAAAAGGATAAACTATAGCATGATTCTGTTTTGTAAATAGCTGTGCTTCATTGCATTCCCTTCTAACTTTAAATTATTATTATTAAGGCAGCAAATGATAAAATTTGTCAGAACTATTCAAGTCCTATTACCCTGAGTCCAAAAGTAGTGCCACTGAACACATTTCAGAAAATAGGCTGAAATAAAAATACAAAATATATCAGAGCAACAAGTGTCCAACAATTTGGACAACTGAAGTAAAGGAATTGTTGTCATGCATGATGCTAAATGTTAGGAACATTCAAAGCTGCCTTATACCGAGTCAGCCCATTGGCCCATCTAGCTCAGTATTATCTGCACTGATTGGTAGCAGGTCTCCTATGTGTCAGACTGGATTCTTTCCCAGCCGTACCAGGTGATATCTGGGACTGAACCTTTAGCCTGCAAAGAAGATGCTCTACCATTGAGCTGTGAACCTCTCCCATTTAATGTATTTAACTTTGGCCTCCTGTATTCGTCACTTAAGAGTCCCTACATGTTTTTGTTTTTTTTAACAGGTCAGAAACTAACACACAGTGATCTTATCCATAACAAATAGTGTCCATATAATACAAATACAGTCTGTCACACCCATGCTGCAGATTGGCCACCTAAACTTTGAAAGCAATTATTTTTTTCTTAAAAAAATAATACTTATCATAGCATGTAACAAACTTGTGTAAACGAGTTTGTATTTTCATATTAGAAATGCTTGATATAAGCGTAAAGAGTCAAAAAGGAGCAGTCCTGTATACTATGGACATCTCAGTATTGACTTTCCGTGTTTGTATGCTGGGCTTTGTTTTTTGTTTACTGTTGTTATCTGTAAAATATATTTAAAAAATGATGTTATTTATCTGGCAAAATCCAGAAAGGAGGATGCATCATTTCCCTCTGATTTTAGGTCCAGTGTGCACGATGGAGTTTATAAGAGAGCAGAAAGAGATGTGGAATTTCAGTATATGAAGTGAGAATCTTTATATCAGTTTTCGTTAAGAAAAATGGCTGCAGCTTGTAGGTCTAACACTAGAAAACACTGGTATGGCTTACGGATGTTTATACAGATGGTTAATATGAAGATAATAATAGCATTTTGTTAATATTTTATGAAGACTGATCTGCTGAATTGTAGAGAAATAAGTAAGATGCTTGGCAATATTGAAGGAAAGAGAATACCTCTCTGAGGTATTCTATTTAAAAAACTAGAAGGAGGATCAAGCCCTTGCAGGAGCATTCATACTGTGCTAGGTCAACACATGGATCTGATAAGAGTGTTTATTTCCATAAATTACTCCTACCTTTACAAGCTCCCTGACTTGTTTTGATAAATTGGGAGCAGACCATTTAATTTGCTATACGTAAATATTTCTCTTTCCATTTGTGCGATGTTCAGGTATGCCCTTATAATAACTGCTGTGCGAAGACCTGCAAGTGATTCACCACTGATGCTCAACTGAAAGTTTTTAGTTGATAGGCTACCACACAGCCCAGTGATAAGTAGATGTATGTAATTTTGAGAGAATTAAGCACATGCTTCTCTCTTGTCCATTGAAACCTATGGGATCAAATCAATGGGGCCAAAAACAAGAAAAGAAAAGAAGACCTCACTTCGATTGGATCACGCTTGCATTGTTTTCAGATGTTACTGCACCAGAGATTACAAGATGGTTAATTTATTTAATACACAGAAATTCTGATCGCTCACTATCTTCTCCCCTCGCTCACCATTATCTGCTCTGACCCCATCTTGAGCCACAGCATGGTATATGGTAACTGTCATGCTTCATTTGGGTGTATGTGATCTTGTGGAGATTAATTCTTGTAAACGTTTCAACAAAGGATTTTAAAAAAATTGTCGTCATCAAAATGTTGCTCTTAGATGGTCATTTGACTTTTGAAGGCTATTCAGACTTTTGTCCCCATTGCTGAAACTCTGGATTCTGATTAGTGACGCTTTAATAAAGTCATTTGAAGTTCAGTGGACTGCATCTTCGACCATTTCTAATGTTTCTATGGTCACCAAGAAGCAACTCCCCATTCAAGCCTCTGTACCATCTTTTTTCAAGTGCACGCCTTTGAAAAGTAAAAGGATTCCTGGGTGTATATGGTTCTTCATTGGCTGCAGTTTCAAATGGCTACAGAAGCAGGTCCCCCCCCTTATAATTATTCCTTTTTAGTTCACTTTTTCCATTTTGATGTGATAGCAATTGACTAAACGTGTGCCTTTTAAATGACCAAAGTTTGGGGAAATCTTTAGGCTTTTTTTATTGCCGCAATTTTCTACCATGGAACATGGCAGAGAAAGGCTCTTTCCACTTGATTAGGTAGTAAGGCGAACACAGCCTGCAAGTAAAAAAAATACCTTAACACCCCTGATTTTCCCTCCTTTTGTTTTCTCTCTATTTCCCCCCCAACCACTGAAAATTGACAAAGAAGAAAACTGTGCCTAATCAGCCACAATACAACCATTCAAGGAGACCTTAACTTTGCAGGAACTGATGCATTTTTGTATTGGCTAATGACTTGAGTGAACATTTACAACATGTGAAAACTGAGGGGGAAGAAAAATTATAGCCATCTCTTGGTTCACAGGAGCAAGGGATGCAGGTCATTGACTCGATTTTCATGGGAAGACTGACTCTCGCCTGCTCGCAGACTACTGGGCTAAACAACCTGATATTGACAGCTGTGGCTTTGGGGAGGGCGGCCTGCAACAGCTTTGTACATTGGGTTGTTGAGGCAAAACAAGGCAAGATTTAAAAGAAAGCACTGAAAGAGAACAGTAGTTCTAGTGTCCGGGAGCCGCCGACTGGCTGCTTCTTATTAGAGGCTTTCCTATTGAAAATGTCATTTAGCATTGTGACAGGAGAAATATTTATCATTAAAGTGACAAATGCCACTTAATTAAATGGAAGGGGAGAAAATACAAAGTGCTCTCCGTATACTCTATTTGGAAACAAAATCAAGGAGGAGTTACTCTTTTTTCCTGTGCACAGGGCAGAAACCGTAATTAGGTGTTTTTTGGGTTGTTGTTTTTTAACAAAATAAGTGCTGAATGTATGGTGAATGAAAAATGATTTGAGCCAACATTTTCTGTTTTAAAAATACTTACCTGGGGACAAGCCCCACTAAGTTCCATAGGGCTTACTTATGAGTAAACAAAGTTATAATTGTACTGTTAAATATTAGTGAACGCATTTGCTGGTTACAGCCTTGTTATTCTCTCTGTGTGTGACTTTCATTCACCCATAAACATATCTGGGTTTTCTCACACACACCTCTAACACTCTTATGTTGTTTATTTTCTTCCTCATGCCTGAAAATGTGATATTTATAGGCCCAAGTCACCTCCCTTGATCTTCATTCTTAACTAAATGTTCATCTTTCAGCACTTATGAGCCACTTTAGATATTTATCATTTCTCTTAGAGAATGCACCTGCCTGCGCATTCAAACAACATCAATGGATCTTATGCCCTTTTGACTTTTCACAGTTCAGATCTGCAAGTGTAGGGGATGCTGGAAGTGAGTCTGTATTTCTATCTAACTGGTGAATATCATCAATATATTTGCCCTACCAGATTATTATATTGGTCATGCCTGTGATATGTGGGTAAATTCCCATGAGTGTCAATAGTCTTATCAGTATAAAGTCTTTTTTCTTGCTCCTATTTGATGCCACATCTTTCTATCTAGTTTATACAAAGTTCTGAATACAGATATTCTTTGTGTAACAATTGCAAAGTATATAACTCATCAGCCTGTGAAGTGCATAGAAGATCAGCCCGTGTTCATGTCGCTGATCTGAAATGTCTGAGTCAATTTGTCACAAGAAAGCACTGCAAAACAGAATTGGTTTGATCAGTAATCTTGACACTCTGCCTAAGAGATTATCTGTCTTTATCTGATTTGCAGGGTGACAATTTGTTAATCCTGAGAAGGAAAAATGTCATTTACAATTCTGATTCCATTTCCAATGAATTTTTTTTTTTTTTTGTACACAAAGGTGCCTTCTTTTCCTTCTAGCAGCCAAATGAACATGACACAACATTCCAAGGCCCAAATAGAACCACAAAACAAAAGGCCAGCACTGTCCAAAGATGGCCAATCACTCCTTATTGGTATAAAATATCATCATTTGCTGGTTGCTTTGGGTGCCATGTAATGTTTAACCGGAGCTGAACTTTCAGGTGGTCTAATAACCTGTCATGAAATTCAAAGTTGCATGTAGACTGCAAGAAAGCAAAGATTTACACATACGTCTCATAGCACAAAAATCATGTTCTTTTATACCCATCATCAGGTTTGTTGATAGATATACACTGGTACTAGCCTGCTTTTTTGCTTTTGCTTTTTCATGACTGAAATATTAAATATATTAAATATTAAATAAAGGCTGCAGTTCCTGCTCTCTGCTAGAAACACGAGGATACAATTGCAACCAGTGTGCTTTCCGTATGTTAAGGTGGGTGCAAGATTGCCTCCCCTAATCATATTAACTAATTAAGATCACTTAGTTAAAATCCATGACTGAAAATGTACTTGACACATAAAGCTTTTGGTCGGAAGCCAATGCAGAAGGTAGCATGTGAGGTGCTGCACTCTTTGAGCATGGCCAGCCACAGCTCAGTTCCATAACATGGACTGGGCCATTGTGTGTCTTTATGTGTTAAATGGTGCTGATGGTTCACAAGAGATAATTTCACAAGTGATAACTGCATGATAGAATCAAGGAGAATGAGCAGCATCCTAGAGCCCACTGCCCACTCCCCCTTGGCTCCCTGGAGTGCGCAAGTTCATGGTTTGCTGCTCCTTAAGAAGCAAGACGTCAGTACACAATGGCTTAAAGTTGACTAGCAGTCATGGCTTGTTCGGATACAACAAACCACAGTCCCTGGTTCCAATGTAATGAGAAGCCAAGGCTTGCCCCTTTGTTTATGCCCCTCGCACTAGGAAAGAAGCGGAGCAGTCATGCAGTGTGCACCAGCATGCTGCTGATTCACAACAAACCGCAGTAAGCAGGGAGGTCCGGCTTATCCTTCCTTGAAAATTTGACCTGTCTGTTCATTTGCAGACTGATGAATCTGAGTGAATTGAAATATTTCTTGGAAGCCAAAAAGGCTTCCTGGCTTCCTGTCACTTCAGCACGGTGGCTAAAAGGTGAACCTGACAAATACTGGCATACCTAAGACATGCTGCAAAGCTGTCTGTACCACAGCTGCATCCCCTGATTGACACCGTAATTCCTTCAAAGTAGAGGTCCTGCTGTTTTGAGTGTGTGTGTGTGTGTGTGTGTGTGTGCATTTGTCAGCTGTATATCAGCAGTATTTTCTTCAGTGGGCACAAGCATAGGGCTGATAAAAGCTGCCTTGTCATTGTAACTCGCTTTGAATTATTTCAGAGGACAAGGTGGCAGCTGCCTTATTGCTCACATGGACAGCCAGGGTGGCCTCATTTTTGTGCAACCTAATAATTTGTTCCCAGCAAAGTGGTGCATGTCATTATTTAGTTCAACCACCAATTCCTTTTATCTGGCAGCGGCTGCAAATAATGAACTGCTGGATGTTTTAATGGCTCTTTATATAACTCCTTTGAAGGGTTTGGAGAGCATTTACCAGGGTGGCAATGGAGGCATCATATTTAAAGGTATTCTCAACAGTGACAATGTTTTTTTTTGTGGTATTAATGACAAAGATAATGAAGCTGAGTGAGCACAATTCCACCCTTTTGTGCTCTCTGGACTGTATAAATCCACTGACGCTCACTTCTTAAAAACCAGGGCAAAAGGACTGTGGTTTTCCTTGTCCCATCTTCCTGCAGCTTCACAGAAGAGAACACTTGCACCATTTAAAATCATACCAGAGAAAATGAGGAGATCCTTATTCTTTCCAAAAGTGTGCACCACCAGTGTGCCTGAGGCTGCGTTCAGATGTGAGGTTTATTGTTGTGGTTACAACGTTAGTACTCCTCTCCTGGTTTCTAATGTTCCTTTTACACCTATCACCTTGTGGGACTATGGTTTTTTCATCACTATATCACCGCATTACTGTATACTAAACTTAAACGTTCACGACATGAATGAATTACATTGCAAAGCTGCAATTTCCCAAGTTAATAGGGTTGCAGGTGGGTTTATTTATGGAAACAATTAACATGAAAATTTCCCCAAGATTTCCAGAAGTGGATTTCACATTTTGTGAAAGATCATTTAAAATACAAAAATTAACAGGTTAGGAAATGTTGGGAAGATGGAATACCGTATTTTTCGCTCTATAACACGCACCCAACCATAACACGCACATAGTTTTTAGAGGAGGAAAATCCGTAGGCATGCCACCCGTAGGCATTCCCTCCATAACACGCACAGACATTTCCCCTTACTTTCTAGGAGGAAAAAAGTGAGTGTTATGGTGCAAAAAAATACGGTAAATCAGCCTAAACTTTCGAATCAGCCTAAACTTTCACTGATGGGGTGCGGAACCTTTTTGGCTTGGCAGGCAATATCATTCACTCTTCCTGCTCCACAGGCCAACTCTCAGAGGTGGGCAGGACCACACACCTATCAGTCATCTGATATCATGGTGATGTCAGGTGACTGGTCCTATCTGTCAAAGTTGACCCACAGGGATGGGGTAGGAGGGGTCAGCTTTGCCAGTGTTTTCCTTTCAGGGAACGCATTGGTGAAACAGCACTCAGGAAGTTTGATGTACATGAAATTTTGTTTCATTGAAATAAAAATTATTTTTTTCATCCGTGTGTTTGCAATTGTGATGGTATTTGAAGAATTAAACTTTAAGCGTGTAGTCAAGTTACATTTCAAAGTAAGAGCGAAACTGTTTTTCCTCATTAATAACATCTAGCAATATTTTTTTTTAAACCAAAATATCAGTACTGCGACTGGATAAAACAACCCTGCCTTCTAATGCCAAATTAAGAGAGAGATTTGAAATGAAAGGTCACTGCTCTATAATCGTTACTCTTTGTCTATGTACCAGTTATCTTAAAGACAATACATTACTGTCAGTATTGTTGCTGGCTGTAGAGTGTCTGTGCTATCTCTTATTGATTATAGAACCTCATGTTGCATTTTTCTTGTGACCGAAAGCAATCTTAAGGTTCGTTCAAAATACTTCTTTTGCTTTGGTGGCATTCCTATCTTTAATGAAATGCTTCTTTTTTAAGAAGTGGAAGTTGCTTGCTTCAGTCATTGATTTTTTGCTGTGTTGCTTTGTGAGATACTTTATTCAGCTGAACTGAGCATTTTTACAAACAACGTGGGTGATACTTCCAGTTGTCAGTTCCACATGCCCTCTGTTGTCAGGCTGAGTGATGACCTGAGCTGGATTTGAAATGTTGACCTCAAGTTGAAAGGGTTTGTATCCCATTGCAAACTTCACAGCTCCTCCACTCTTCATACCAAGCCTTAAAAAAAAGGAAAAGAAGTGAGGCAGCTGGATGAATATTAAAACAATTAATAGAAAAGTACAGGAGTCCCAATTAACAATTAACAATTAACAATTAATAGCAATTAACAATTAACAATTAATAGCAAAGTACAGGGACGTGGGTGGCGCTGTGGGTAAAACCTCAGCACCTAGGACTTGCCGATCGCATCGTCGGCGGTTCGAATCCCCGCGGTGGGGTGCGCTCCCATCTTTCGGTCCCAGCGACTGCCAACCTAGCAGTTCGAAAGCACCTTTGGGTGCAAGTAGATAAATAGGGACCGCTTTATAGCGGGAAGGTAAACGGCGTTCCATGTGCTGCGCAGGCTCGCCAGATGCAGCTTGTCACGCTGGCCACGTGACCCAGAAGTGTCTGCGGGCAGCGCTGGCTCCCGGCCTATAGAGTGAGATGAGCGCACAACCCTAGAGTCTGGCAAGACTGGCCCGTACGGGCAGGGGTACCTTTACCTTTACCTTTACAGGAGTCCCAATAAGATTCAGATTGAGAAAACTGCAAAACCACTTAAAACTTCAAAATTTATTGAAAATAACAGCAACTTAAAATCCATTGATTTCATTGAGTGTGTTTTGAGACTTAACTGGATATCATCCTTAGGATAATACAGTGGTACCTCGCGTTACATACGCTTCAGGTTACATATGCTTCAGGTTACAGAAATAGTGCTTCAGGTTAAGAACTTTGCTTCAGGAAGAGAACAGAAATTGTGCTCCGGCGGCGCAGCGGCAGCAGGAGGCCCCATTAGCTAAAGTAGTGCTTCAGGTTAAGAACAGTTTCAGGTTAAGAATGGACCTCCGGAACGAATTAAGTACTTAAGCCGAGGTACCACTGTATATGAGTTAGTCAGACTCAGAGCAGACTTGCTGCAATCAATGGATTTAGTACCTTTCAGTCTTATATGAATCAGTGTTAGAAACTCAAATGGCTCCTTAAACCAGGGTTGCAGTTGCCCAAACAGAATGCCTAGTTGCCATTTTGGGGTCATACAGTTTGAGAGTCATATTTTTCAAAGCAACTTTTTGGTTCCTGAAATTTATTCTGATTGTGCAGCTAAAATATAACAGATAGAATTCCGCAGGATGTGTCGCTAGTGTGTGAAAACAGTCAAGATTCAAGGATCCCCAGGCATGCACCTCCAGATGGGGGAGACACCAGGCAGGCAACTTCACTTGCTTGCAAGTGGCTGATAGGTGCAAAATGTGCCTGCTGCCTGGTGAATTTTGAATGCTGATGTGAACATAACCTGGATTGTGATATCATTGTATCTGCCTGCTACAAGTGGCTATGATTATGCTTGAGTTTGCTGCAGATTGTGTAGGCACAAACATTTTGGAGTGTGGTAGAAGATGCTCCTAAGCACACTTTCCTGGGAGTAAGGCCCATTGAGCAGTGGGAGATTTAGCTCTTCCATTAACCAGGATTGTGCATAAGGACCTCTGAGCACAAGGACTAATTTCTAATTAATAAGAGATTTTGCACTGGGCAAGATCTCAAAGCATTGTAGGTCATCAAAGCAGACCCTGGAAGAGATTAGAAAAAGTAGACTACAACAAAGGAAAAATCCACAGTAAATTGTAAGAATTCTCAGTGAAGTTGGTTTCAACTGAATAGGTCTTTATTGCTTACCTTGTAATGTCTCCTGTTATGCTTTCATACATTTGAACTGTTTGTTTAGCTTGTGATTTTTGGCATTCCTCAAACCCTTTTTTGAGTCACTGCAGAAAGCTTTTGAAGGGGAACTTTGCTAGGCTTCCCCAATAGTTTTGCATGGGTTTTCTTGGGCTGCAGGTGTGTTATGCTGCGTGGAAGAGGGGAAGCAGATGAAAGTGAAAGCACTGGGAAATGGCACGGAGACCAGCTGTGAAATTCCCTTGAGCTGGGCTGGAAAAAAGTAATGTCGGATGTCTGACATCCTTGTTTTTAACATGCTTTATTTTCATTTTGATTCCTTATCTTTGCAGTTCAATCCTTTATATGAGCAGCCAATAAAAACAATAGTCAAACTTGATAAGTTGGAAAAAAAGCATATGTTAAGCAAGGTAAGTCAGAGGAAAGTATTCCGTTCCCATCTGTGGTTTTACCAAACTATTGTATGTAAGTGAGTGAAGGAACTGGTTCTGCTTGCAGAGGCTCCTGTGTAAATGCTCATCTTCTGTAGTTCTTGCTTCTTTATCATATGTGTGTGTGTGCACAATGGAAATCCTGTAGTGTCTGTTGTATCACCTTTAACAGGAGATTTTTTAAGGGAGTCTCCATCTTATTCTGTTCTGCTTGGCATGTTGCAGAACTCGCCAGAAACTCTAATTCAAAGTCTAAGCATAAAAATGATAATACTACATATCATAAGATTTTTCCTGTTAAGCAGTTTAGTCTTCTGTATTCCCATCTGTCTTCAATCTCCACAGTACAGTTTCATTTATTAAGTTTAGTTTATTAGATTTATTCATCGCTTCCCACAGCCAAAGGAAATCCCAAAGTGATGTACATATATATATATATATATATATATATATATACACACAGTCTATAGGATATACTCATTAAAGGTAAAGGTAAAGGTACCCCTGCCGGTACGGGCCAGTCTTGACAGACTCTGGGGTTGTGCGACCATCTCACTTAAGAGGCCAGGGGCCAGCGCTGTCCGGAGACACTTCCGGGTCACGTGGCCAGCGTGACATCGCTGCTCTGGCGAGCCAGAGTCGCACATGGAAACGCCGTTTACCTTCCCGCTGGTAAGCAGTCCCTATTTATCTACTTGCACCCGGAGGTGCTTTCGAACTGCTAGGTTGGCAGGCGCTGGGACCGAGCAGCGGGAGCGCACCCCGCCGCAGGGATTCGAACCGCCGACCTTTCGATCGGCAAGCCCTAGGCGCTGAGGCTTTAACCCACAGCGCCACCTGCGTCCCAGGATATACTCATTAAAACAGTCCAAATGGACACCTCCAGACCATCTCCTTTTTCAGCATTCATCCTCATTTGTTTGCACACAAAAAGATGCTCATTTTTTATTGAGCATTCTTCCTGATTTATTTGCGCAAAGGTTACAAACAACCTCTTGTCAATCAGATGTTATCCCACACATTCTAGTGCGGTTTCCCATTGCATTCCTTGCTGCAAAAGCAGTTTATTATGCTGGAGCACTTGAATCCACTTTAACTGCAGAAACCCAAATTTGCTGGTATGGCACTGAATCCTTCTTGCAAAAGAGCAGTGATCTGTAGGGCTCTGTGATGTAAAAGGCTTCATCCACAAAATCACTTAAACAGAGATACCCACTACCAGCTGGATGAACACCAAAATATAGCTACTAAAAGTAGAACCATTATTGTTGACTAAATGCTTCAGAGAATAAATATTTGCCTGGCACAGAAAGCTGCAGTAGTGGCACCAGGCAAGCTTCTATGGGGAAAAACTCAACAGTGATGCAAAAATCCACTTTTTTGTCACAAAATCCTGGTACAAGTCACTATGCTTTGCATTAAAAAAAAAAAATTCTTTCTACAGACATTGATCATAGAGTGACTTAATTAAAACACCTCTCTCTCTCTCTCTCTCTCTCTATATATATATATATATATATTCCCAAATGATTCGATATTTGTGGAGTTTCACCCCTGGAGAAAGTAAAGTATTATTTACTAAACTATTGAATTTCTGTTATTAGGGAGAAAACAGGAAAAATTGCCTACATATGAGGAAACATTATTAAGAAAGAAAGCATCCCCACACCCACTTTTCTGATGTTCTTGTTACTATACCAAATGATAGACTTCCTTCCTCCCATTGAGCTTTAGAAGGTTTTCTAAAGCTATTTTACAGAGAGAGAGAGAGGGTGTATTATATTTCTGTAGAACTTTAGAAGGCCAATGAAAAATTGAAGTCAAAGATTAGCCTTAATCTTCCCTTTCCCCTTAGGAGAAGCCATTTCTTTCAATTGGAAAACAATATTTCCTCCTTTCCTCAAAATCCCCAACTGCAACCAGAGGGGCTAAATTAAATGGCATCAAATATGGCCTGCAGCTCTGGACCTCTCACGCAAATGAGCCTAGCTCATATTCCCCAATTTGAAACCCGCCATGATACATTGATCTTTATCTTTCAGATTCTTGTGCAGCAAGGTTATTGCTATCACATATTAAATTTCTCACAAATTGGAGGAAGGCTGCTTTTGCTCATCTTGTTTGGGTTGGGAAGAGGAAGGGAGAGGTGTGTCAAATGAATCCAGCCCAAGAGATGGTCTGAGGTCACAGAGAGGTGCTGTCAATGGAGAACGGCAGGGCCCCATTTTTATTGAGGCTGTCGTCTGTAATGCTCCGTGAACAATGGTTAATCTAGTCCTGCTATTCCTAACAGTACTTGAATAAAAATTGTTTTTAATATTTGATCTTACTGCCATTTTAAATGAATTGTTTATATTGCTTTATACTAAACCACTTGGAAGTTGATTAAAATGATATAAAATTTGTTAGGTTTAAAACCCTCCAGTGGCTAGGACCCCAAACCAATGGATTCAAATTATAGGAAACGAGATCCTGACCAGGCATTAGGAGGAATTTTGTAATGGTAAGAGCTTTCTGATAGTGGACCAGACTCCCTCGGGAGGTGGTGGACTCTCCTTCATGAGAGGTTTTAAAGCAGGGGTTCTTTAGCTGTGATTCTTGCATTTCAGGGGGTTGGACTAAATGACCCTTGGGATCCCTTTCTTCTGTATAATTCTTTAAATACCTACAGTGAATTAACAACTGGGCAGTAAATTTCAGGTGTAGAGCATTCAAAATTTGGCCAGAATTCTGTACTTACTGTAAGTAATGAAAGGCACCCATTACTTTCAGCAAACAGGAATGTACAGTTATCTCCCGCTTGGACTACTGCAACGTGCTCTACGTAGGGCTACCTCTGAAGGTGACCCGGAAACTGCAATTAATCCAGAATGCGACAGCTAGACTGGTGACTGGGAGTGGCCGCCGGGACCACATAACACTGGTTCTGAGAGATCTGCATTGGCTCCCAGTACATTTCTGAGCACGATTCAAAGTGTTGGTGCTGACCTTTAAAGCCCTAAACGGCCTCGGTCCTGTATACCTGAAGGAGTGTCTCCACCCCCATTGTTCAGCCCGGACACTGAGACCCAGTGCCGAGGGCCTTCTGGCGGTTCCCTCATTGAGAGAAGTGAGGCTACAGGGAACCAGACAGAGGGCCTTCTCAGTAGTGGCGCCCGCCCTGTGGAACGCCCTCCCATCAGATGTCAAAGAGATAAATAACTACCTGACATTCAGAAGACATCTTAAGGCAGCCCTGTTCAGGGAAGTTTTTAATATGTAACGCTGTACTGTTTTTAACACTTGATTGGGAGCCGCCCAGAGTGGCAGAGGAAACTCAGCCAGATGGGTGGGGTATAAATAAATTATTATTATTATTATTATTATTATTATTATTATTATTGCCTCGTGTTACAGACACTTCAGGTTACAGACACTTCAGGTTACAGACTCTGCTAACCCAGAAATAGTACCTCGGGTTAAGAACTTTGCTTCAGGATGAGAACAGAAATTGCACGGTGGCAGCAGCAGGAGGCCCCATTAGCTAAAGTGGTACCTCAGGTTAAGAACAGTTGCAGGTTAAGAACGCACCTCCAGAACAAATTAAGTTCTTAACCCTTTGACGTAGGCAAAAGAAGGTTGTTGATTTGGGGGGTGGCCATGCTTTCTGCTTTGCAGAGGACAGCCTTTGGTGTAAAGAGCTGTCAGAGGGTAGGTAGTTCTGTATTTGAAGGGCTGACTAGTCCAAGTCTGGTTTAAAGACTGAAAAACCCATAAGAATAAAAAAAACAGGGGCCTTGAAATTGCTCAACCAAAGCTCACACCTGAACAACAGACTGAGTTGCTCACATTCAGCTAATCACAGTATTGTTCACTGTGGTGAGATGTGTGTGTCTCTTTAAATTGTATTAATGATGGCCAAATTTAGCATGTGCCAGTCAATATCCCCGCTTTGGCAATGTTGATGTCTGTCTGTCTGTCTGTCTGTAACGCAAGCCATAGTTATGCATCTGCAACTGTTGTAGCCTATTGGAAAGCTGCTGGGAGAATTAGGCTGCTTTTAAAAATATAGGCAGGGATAGTATATTACCAAGAGATTGTTTGTAAGGTGCTGATAAATATCTCAAGATAATGTTATTGGTAACGTTACCAGTATTTATTTTAGTATGATATGTAACTACCCAAGTCTCTGGGTTCAAAAAGGCACATTTCCTGTTCTGGCATATACCTGACACCATGAATCCTTAGTAGATAGATGAGGTTTCTTCTTCTGTAAGATTAGAGTAGTTCATCATCTTTGCCTTACATAAATAAATTACTTTGAATTTCAGGGCCAGGCTATGTAAAATAATTGTGGGCTGCATCTAACTTGATTCCATTAAAGGTAGACCCCCTGAAATTAATGGACCTAAGTTACAGCTCAATCCTAACTATGACTACTCTGAAGTAACTTCTGTTAAACCTATTGGAGCTTACTCCTTGGTATGTAGAGGCAGGATTTCAGCCTGAGTAATGCCTATTAATTTCAAAGGGTCTTCTGTGAGTATTAATAACATTGGCTACAGTCTATTTAAAATGCATTATTTCAAAGATTAATCTTTAAAGGCTATACTTTTTCTAAATCACCATTTCTATTCTACAAAGTTTTTCATTTTGATTGAATTTTACCATATTAACAGCAGGGGGAAAATAAACTTATTGTGAGTTCAAAGGGATATAACCACCTGGAGAAGGATTCATTTATGCTTGATATTTTAAGGTTGGATATCGTTATTATGATCTACTCAGCACTCCCTTTAATAGCAAACTCAGATGGAGAGTCCTGACAGAAATGGAGCCAAAACAAGGCCACTGAGGAACAGGAGGGAGATATCTACATGTTTGGGGAATCCTGAGGTCTGCAGAATTATTACTACTAACACTACTACAGATGTAAGAAAGCATCAATTTCCATTCTGACCTGTGTTCTTCAGGTGTAGTGCTTTTTCCATTCCAATGAAGTTTGGCTTCGAACAAAAGCTATCTTAATGTGACAGAATTTTACATAGTTAACATAAAATCAGAGAAGATAACAATACAGTGCAGTAAAAACCATCTGTCCAACTAAGCATGTTAGTCTAAAAACCTGTATGAAACCATACAAAATTCCATCTATCCAAAAAGAAAACAATAGCAAATGAAGACCAAGCGTGTTCAGTAGCCACTGAATGTTGCACATCAGTTAGGAAATGAAACAGGGAATTGGATGATTTATCGTTGTGGAAAAGAGCATAATTGACTAGCCCTGAACAGGAGCTAGGAATACAGTGCAACATTTTGTTGCAGGTTCGACCTGTGAGACCTAGCAAATAATCTGCTATCCTAAGAGTCTTGGAGGACGAAGAGTCCATCATGGTGTGAACTACATAAGTAGGCTAACTAACTTAGCTAACTTCTGTCTTATTCTCTGTAAAATTGCTCTAATGCACCAATGGTGCAATATTATTATTAGTAATATTTTTTATCATAGTACCATATAAGTAAATATGTAGAGATTCAGAGATGGGCAGGTGGATTCTTCAACAAATATTTCCATCTGGATGGAAAAGGTTTAAGAGCAATACAAAATGAAAACTTAGAGTAGGTTCTTTATACTGCTTCTAAAAGTATCTGTAGCTGTGCATAGGGTATGTTTGTAAATCTCCTTGAGACCCATGTAAAAAATGATTAAAAATCAATCAATACTAATATAAATAATTGTTATTTAAATTAGAGAATTACATGTATTAGAATCTTAGGGGAGCCATAAGTGTGGTTTTCAGAAATGTCACTCTGACGCTTCACAATATAGCTTTCTCTTCTACCATATTTTTTTTTAATGGCTAAAAGCTATTAATGGTAGTACTGTAGTTCAGATTCTCAGGGGAAGTCAGAAATTATCATTGAGAATCTTTTTATCAGTTCTCAGTTACACACATCACTGATAACTATTTAAGCACTCATGTAATTTTGACAATATTATTTTTACATAATATTTACAAGTGCACACATTTTCTTGGAAATTATGCCCCATCATCTGATGTGGAAGCTGTGAACATTAAACAATAGGAACCAACCGCTATGGATGATGAAGGAATTCTCACTTAATTAATGAGTTCCAGGAAGCTATAGATTAGTGACTGGGAAATTAGGTTCATTTAGTGCCAAGGAGAGCTGTGTCTGCTTTTTACCTGTTCTCATGAGAAAGCCGTAAGGAAAGGTAATCCACCCACAGCTGTGGCATGTCTGGTTTTAAATCCACTTACTCTGAGACTCTTGAGTGTTTGAGAATTCGTTCACTAACTGTTTCTTGGAGAAACTGCACATTTCTCAGTAAGCAAACAAAAGGAATGTATAAAACTGCAGCCCTAAATTGCTGTTGTCACACATTTATTCACAGGGCTAATTAAAATTACTTTACTATGTGAGAGACAAACTCATTCTCTGTGAAATAATATGTTAGGAGCCACCTTTGTGAATACATGCTTGTACGTAGAGGTTTCATTACCTACTGAGATTCAGAGCTCATTCAGATGTAATGATCTCAGTCTTGGACCAGGTTTATAGCTCAGTCAGTAGAGCATGAGACTCTTAATCTCAGGGTTGTGCGTTCGAGCCCCACGTTGGACAAAAGATTCATGCACTGCAGAGGACTGGTCTAGACCAGGCTTCCTCAACCTCGGCCCTCCAAATGTTTTGAGACTACAATTCCCATCATCCCTGACCACTGGTCCTGCTAGCTAGGGATCATGGGAGTTGTAGGCCAAAAACATATGGAGGGCCGAGGTTGAGGAAGCCTGGTCTAGATGACCCTCACGGTTCCTTCCAACTCAACAATTCTGTGATAAACCATGCTTCCTCCTTCCCTCGTTCCTTTTTCCCATGTTATTTAATGCAATACTTCAATGCTTTCTTAAACTATAGTTATTTGATCCTGGGTTGCAAGCCTGGATTGTAAGAGTTTAAACCACAGTTTGTTGGTTCAGATGTAATGGGAAACTGTGCTTTAATAAAGCCCAGATGTCTCTTGCATTAAGGTATGCAAGAGAAAGAAAATAGGGATTGGAGAGGAAATAAACTGTGGTTATTGCATTGAGTTCATTACATTAGTCTGTGGGGCAGTGCAAGCAGAGCAGCATTACACACCAGCCTTTTGCACATCAAGTGTTGTTGCCACTTCCTGGGGGTAGGGAAGGCACAGGGAGCACTCAACACAGTGCAGGCCGCAGTAGCAGGAGTCTTGGATTATAATTGATGTGTTTGCCATTCTGGGCTCCTTTAGGAGGAAGGGCAGGGTACAAATTGAATAAATATAAATATGCGATTCAGTAAGGCTTGCTTCTGAGTAGGCATGGCTAGGCCCATGCTACTTACCTCTTATCCTCACAGTTTAGTGCTAAACTCTCAGAAGCAAAGTGTAGCCCAGGCATAGGCAAACTCGGCCCTCCAGATGTTTTGGGACTACAACTCCCATCATCCCTATCTAACAGGACCAGTGGTATAGCCTCTGACACTATATACACACTATACCTTTAAATCACATTTGAAGTATATTCTTTCCCTCAAAGAATTCTGGGCACTGCAGTTTATACATCACAGAGGTTCAATCCCCAGGAACGCTTTACAAACTACGGTGCCTAGAATTCTTTGAGGGGGGAAAATGTGTTTTAAAGGTATCGTGTGTACACTAGTTCTCTGCCTCTCTCCCCCTTCTGCCAGCCTAGCATCTAATGTGTATTTGTGACCAGTGGCTGTAAATGTGCAGTAAGAATGATGGCAAGAAGTACAGTGAAATGAAGATATAACTGTAATCTGGGATGTTTGGGTATTAAGCCCAAGGCAGCGAGTTTGTGTTTCATAGTTTTTTTTTTTGGGGGGGGCATTAATGTTCAAGGGTTAGCTTATGGTTCCTGAAGTGCAGCCCCAAATGGGTCACAGATGTGTTTGCAGAAGGCTTGCCAGATGCCAAAATGAAAGCTTTAGGAATTTACCCAAATGCCAATAGCATATCTTCTCATTGCTGACTGGTCATTGTATGAACTGAAGGTTATTGAAACACACACGGTTCTGTTGCTACAAGCCCGAGGTTCTGAATCCCTTTTTAAAAACACAGAGTCACCCATAGGCACAAACTCTTTTAGTGTTAAAATAATCACCAGAGGAAGGAAGACTTTTTCATAGGAAACAATAAGCCTACAATACAGTTTTATTTCTGAGTGCCTCTTTGCCACTCATTTTCTCAACAACAATCCTGGATTCTGCCTATTTAAGTGATTTTAATTTTGTCTTGGAATGCTAGTTTCTTTATTAAAGATATGGCAGCTTGACCAGACAGTATATGTCAGCCTTTGCCAACCTGGTGCTTTTATGAATAAGAATAAGAATAAGAACAAACAACTTCTTATACCCTGTCCCAATCACTCTGCATTGCCCCAGTCACTCTGGGTGACTTCCAACAACAATACAAAGAAAAAGAAAACAGAATGTTTTGGTTCACAAATAGTCAAACACATCTGGAAGCTGCCAGGTTTGTGAAGCAGGTTGTATCTTCATGGGGAAGGGCCATAGCTTAGGTTTAACATGTCAAATCTCTGTCTGAAACCCTGGAGAGCTGTAGCTTATCAGTTGGAGAACAGCTGTCCCTAACCCATTGCTGATTTTATTCCTATCAGCCTCAGCTGAGTGGTCGAGGGTTTTTGTAGTCCAACAAATACATAGTCTGACTCAATAAAAGACATATATTGTGTGAATAGTTTGGTTATTATCTAAAATATCGTCATAGATGAAGGAAGTACACAGAGATCATAGTATGAGTTTAAGTTTCAATTTCAATTTTTTTAATTTTAATATTTTAATTATTTCTTGATTTATCATAACATATGCCTCCCAAGGGGCTTGCAAGGAAACCCTTTGTTTGTACTGAAGAGCTTGCTAAAGTTTCACTGATACAGAAGGCACCCCGTATGTCTCCTATGCCCACTTGTCCAGAGGGGCTTACATTTGGCTTGAGGGTTACAAAAATAAATGTGAATAGGTGTTTCTCCAATAGATTCTGGTGGCAGATATTACTATCCACATTTCTACAGGTGATGAAAATATCCAAAACAACTCTTTGTAAACAGCAGAAAGCAAATAGGATTTTATTACTTAGCTAATGGCCATCACCAAATCATACAAAACTACAATAAAAAATACTGCACCACTCAAAATATAGAATACAGAATTGTAGAGTTGGAAGGGTCCAACCTCCTCTTGCAATGCAGGAATATGCAGCTGTCCCATCTGGGGATCGAAGATTATAGACAGAGGCTCTGAGATTACATTCACAAGCTCCTTTAGTACCCTTGGATACAGCTTATCATGTGTTGGAAATTTGAATTCATTTAAAGTAGGTAGATGTTCCCTTACCATGTCTTTTTTATCATCGTGGTGTTCAGTGTTTGTGTGTGTGTTGTAGCTACATACTCAAAAGAAAGTCTAAGAAATGGTTTTGTAGTTGTTAAGATCTTCACAGCCTAACCATGATAAGGAGAGACATAGCCCCCACCTCCTGCAAGGCAGCTGACATCACAGCTACCCTTCCTCAAACATGTGGTGCTGACTGAAAACAGAACCAACCTCTTCTTGCGGGGCCTGGCCAGCCACAATGATGAGAAACTGTTCATATGTTGTCACTCACACTTGTTTCAGCAGTCTGTCAATAACCGAGGTAGTAAAAGATTGAAACTGGTCCAAGTGAAACAAAATGGTGCCCACAATGGTGCTGGCTTACATTCTTCTTAAATGTAGCACCCAAAACCCCTTGCCTCCCATCTCTCACACACAGTGTAAATAATGAGGAAGTTGGCTCTCAAACTTGGCTCACTTTCAGCCATTGTGTCCTACGTGTTGTCTAACTGCATTGAACATCACATATTGTGGTGCATGTCTGCATAGAGAGAAAGCCACAAAGGTGCTAAGCCTACAAAATTCTGCCCCCCTGCCCCCCGATTTTGCTTTGTAATGGTTGTGTACTATTTATTTATTTATTTATTTATTTATTTATTTATATTGTCCTAGACTTCTGAAAAACACAACATGAATGGATTTTTTGGGACGTTTCCCCACCTCTGACTGAACTTCAATGTATCTTGGCATAGTAAAATATCCCAAAACAAAGCCATGTGTGTTGGGTCAGAAGAAGATACATAAATCTACTTTCCTGGATCAGTTTTTCTGTGAAAAAGCCATGGGATTTTTATAAAATTCCAATGTATTAATGTTGTCTGGGACAAAAAAATAAAAGCACCATAATGGCAAAAATAAATAGATTTCTGGATATATCTCTTTTCCCCGGTCTCTTTTTTGTTTTCAAAAGGAAAACTATCTAAACTTGCACCACCGATTCAGTCATTAATGGGGAGGAGGAACCTCCAACAGGTGTCATCAGCTAGGGCACATTACGGAAAGTTGAGGGATTTTTGGGGTGGGGGTATTTGTGTGTGTACAGAGAGAAACCTCTAAAAGACAAGTGACTGAAATTTGAGGGCATTGTTACTCTTGTGCCAATGACAATGTCCTAGAAGGATGACCTTTTAGGGCTACTTCTGTGTAAATTCTGCGATTAAAAGAACACTGCTAAATATTATTATCCCTTTAGGGTTGGAGTTATGCACACAATTCTATACTGCCATTGAGCCCAAACAACACCCACTTCCACCCCGGCAGTTTACATGAACAAATACCACAAAACAATAAAATATTTTTGGGTCCAGGAGCAGCCAGCGGGTAGGGACAAAACTGGATCTGGTCACCTGGAAGTGGCATTACTGCGTTGTGTCAGGATGGTAAGGGGCAGGGCAGCAGTGAGGTCAGGGGACTTCAAAGCCACTGTCAGAGCCAATCCAGTGCTCTCTCAGGTGTGCCAAAAGCTCTCCACTCTGCCCTGTCCTTTCCCCATCCTGGTATATGGCAAGACTGATGCTGCCAGAAGACCATATCCACAGCTGTGCCTTTCCCCACTGGGTGCTATTGGTTGGGCATAGAGGCCCACTGGTTCTGTCTGTTCGTTGATGCAGACAAGCAAAGTAAATTTTCTGAGTACAGTGGTACCTCGGGTTACATACGCTTCAGGTTACAGACTCTGCTCACCCAGAAATAGTGCTTCAGGTTAAGAACTTTGCTTCAGGATGAGAACAGAAATCGTGCTCCGGCGGCGCAGCAGCAGCAGGAGGCCCCATTAGCTAAAGTGGTGCTTCAGATTAAGAACAGTTTCAGGTTAAGAACGGACCTCTGGAACGAATTAAGTACTTAACCCAATGTACCACTGTAGTAGTTTTTGTTTTATGATTGCCACAAAGCAGGACTTCCACATCCAAGTGTTAATCATTTGATATATAATGACAAGTCATTATATTTTTAGTAATTTTTGTTAGCGTTTCTTCTGTATGGTTCTTAGCTGTGCATCCCCAAATCCTACTGATTTCGAAGATGTACGTCTCTACAGACCTGCAGTTAAAGTCTTGTCGCAGCTTATATCAGAGCCTCTCAAGACATGTATCTGACACACCAGTGGCCGCTAAAATATTCATGCAGCACAGCATGTAACCCAAGGGAAAGTAGGCGTATCATTTACAAGGGCCACGGGGTGTGTAAATAAATAATGTTGGCAGCTTCTAAGTCTATTTTTAAGATTCATTTTACCAACAACTCTGTACCCCTGAAGAGAGTGGTGTTTTATAAAACACACTACATTTAATTAATTAATTAAATAAATAAGGAAACCCATTGCTGATTTTATTCCTTTCTTTGGTTTAGAAATATTCACAAATGTGTGTGTTGGCAGTGCGGGAGAAGAGTGCCAGAGGGAGAGAGAGAGGGGAAGAGAGAGAGCGATTATATCCATCTGCATTTGAAATGGTATGGGTCAGGTTCAATGGAAACAAATTATGACGGAATATGGTAGGTAATGATGGGACCTTAATGTGCTCAACCTAGTAGTCAATCACTACTGTTCTACCACAGTTTCCTCCCTTCTTGCACTCCTTCAACAATAGTTGGAAGCTATTGTAGTTTAGTTTTCACCCTGGTGTGCTGGTTATCAAATTGCAGGGAATTTTTTGTTTTGTTTCTTATAATGCAGAGCAGCGTTGTGGATTTCCTGCATGTGGTCTGAAATGGTTCAGGTCATTCTGTCATTTTATTATTAAATTCTACCACCTTATTCCAATCTGTTCATTTGTTCTATGTCTAGAATTGGCCTAATTGGCCCTTTATACTTCACTTAGTAGTCAGAATGTTAGTAAGCATTCCATTACACCATAGTTCCATCAGTGGCTAGAGTAAGCATTTCCTCTCTTTGATGTTCTGTAATGTCACACTATAGATTCTGAGGAGGTTCCTTCCCTCCTTAGGAAGTTCCATGTCTAGTATATGTGTCATTTTGTTTGAGGCCCATACACCTATATTATATAGTTTGGAAAGTGGTATGTTGACTATACAGTTGGACTCCTCTGAATATATTGTAACCAAATTGTGCATGATGGTTCCTGAGATCAGATAGAAGGGGAGGGGAGGTATTGGCAGAGCTCAAGCAAGCTTGTTCATGTATGAGGACTGAACCAATAAGTTTAACCATGTCTATTTAGAAATAAGTCTTCTTCAATACAATGGGACTTACTCCCAGGTAAGTGAGGCTAGAATTGCAGCTTTAGTCTTTAAAATGTCGCAAGACTTTTTCGCTCTGTGTGTAATAGATTAATGTAGTTGCCCTTCTGGAATTTTGCCTCCCCAAATGATGTCTTAAATATGATTAATAATGTGTAGTCAGACTACAAGTCATATATAAAGGCCCTAGATTGCCCAGTCCAGTCCCAATTAGCTTCATCAGCTTGTCAAAATAACCATCTAGCAATGCAGAATATCATCATACTTAAGCATTTATTAATTCTATTTTTAGATCTACGGTTCAGGAAACCTATATTGAAAATCTCAAGGTTTTCTCTGGAATGATCTCATGGAAGTAATAAAGATTGTTGTAAACTACAGAGCTTGACAGTTGCTTTTTAAAATCTAAACCCATTATACAGGGATTTGCATCAGAATAGATAGCTATTTAATACGTTATTCACGATTTTTGACTAATAATCTCTCTCTAGCAGAAGACAATAAAGAAGCAGAATGAGGATCTAGGATGATCTTCATCCTAATAAAAGTGAGAAAAATTGGCTGCAGTCCAAAAACCATTCGCTGCAGCCTCACAAATGACACTAATAGACCTACTCCAAAGTAAATAGCTTGGAGATTACAGCTACTCTTACTTTGGATGCAGTACAAAAACTTTCCCCTTCTAAATGCAGCTATTAGTTTTAAAAGTCTTTGTGGAGTTCTATTAAAGAACTCAGAGTAACAGATTTATGTTGTGTCCAAATATATATATATATATATATATATATATATGAATGAGTATGGGAACATATCTAAGTTGTGTTTTTTTACATTTAATGAATAATAAGTTGTTTGTGTGTGCATGCATGTTTTCTTGCTGGAGAGGATCACTATCAGTTCTCATAATTGTGGCAAATGCCATGCCTACCTAAGGCCTTTTCAGTAGCTATATATATGGAGGGCAGCAGTTACCTACTGTGACTTACAATTAAACAACTATAGGGGAATGTAAGAAATTGGTCCCGGATGAGACATAAAGCCATATTCTACATACAGCTGTGCAGAGATGATTGGTTATAGCCCAACTCTAGGGAAGAAAATATTAACACTTCCTTTAGTTATTGCGAGTATCATTCATGGTTGGCGATGTCAAGTCATCTTCAGATGGATGCAGATAAAGGTTAATGAGCTTTTGCTCCTTCATAGTTCCCATCTCACATGTCTGCTGTTTCTTTGCTGTTATGGGCATGTATACTTAACACTTACACACTGAAATCACCGCCTGCAACACTAGGGTCCAGACATTTCCTGCAATGCCAGCCTTACACCTTTATTAAGTCATTAATTAAATTTATACCTTGTGCTTCCTTCCAAAAGAGCCTAGGGTGGCATCAGTGTCCATTGTGATGCTTCACGAGCCCAACTGTTGATATGCCCCCACTCACAGTAATAAAATCTTGGGATTAGGATGCTAAACTCATATAACTAAAAGAAAAAAAAATGTTGTAAAGGGGGGGGTGCATCTAATTTTTAAAATTTACATCTATTTGAAGGTGCCATTTGATTGTTAAGACCCCAGCGAAGAATGAGGCTTAGCATAAATTGACTCACATTCTTTAGCCTTTCTTTTTCTCCTGCTGTGGAAATTATCCCCGTATGAAACGAACTTAGAGTGATTCTGCTCTTAAGGCTGAAAAAGGGTCTCTGTTGAGTGTTCTCCTCTCCCGGTAAGAAGCTTTGTTTAGGGACCTGCCCTCTTCTGCCGTCCTTATTTAATCTGTCACAATGGAGACCGCTGCCCCCCAGAGGCAGGATTAGCACAAGCTGCTACGAAAAGCAGTACGTACAGTAATTTCATGAGAAACCTTTGTGATTTATACATGGAATAGAATTAGTCGAAGAGAGTTGCTTCTCTCCCCCACCCCCTTAATTCTTTGTTAGCTGGTGGTGTCTTGGAACCCTTTATAAGTTTAAACTGAAACGATTCCAAGACTGCTTGAGTTATTTTCATAGATTGGTTCTGAGTTCTGGATTTCTCTTAAAAGATATTTGATATTCTGACAGATTGGGCAAAATAGCTGGCATGTAGCTACAGTCTATTCCTTATTTGCTTGTATACAAATCAGGGTGAGATGATGAGATACCCTTAGGAAAGCAAGAATAAAATAAAAGGCTAGCTTATGAATTTCATGTAATGCCAAAAGAATGCAGTTGCACATAGATTTCTCCATCAAACCAATGCACAAAGATCTGGAGCCAGTGTACATGGTGGCATGGGAGGCAGAACAAGAGTTCTACATGCACATGTTCGTGGAGCCTGTGGAGGGTAACTTTTGAAGAAAGCTCAAGTGAGGCTTTGTATACGTTTGCACAACAGAAGTTCAGTTTTGCACAAGCTTGGAATTAACCAGACTTGCAAAATGTCACAGGATTCAACATTTCCAAGTTTTGCATGATTGGACTGCCGTCTAAATAAAATCGCAAAATATACTTGGGAGCCCAAAGAAGGAAATAACTAAGGTTATTTCTTTATTTATCCATCAGCGTATTCGTTTTAAGCATACTGTTGTTGCAGGACCGCATTTCTGGTGATTATATTGAGTATGAAAGGAAATTAGAATAAAAACAATTCCAGGAAACATCTACAATATCTACAAGCAGATGGGATCTTCCTGAACAGAGCTGTGTGCTATATATTTTTTTTAATATGAGTCCATGACTTTGCATATTATGTTGTCATAAGGATTGGCAGTGAAGCGTAATAAAGTAATAAAAGGGCAGTGTGTCCAGCCAAACCCGTCTGGTTGTGATTGTGGTGGTGGTAAGCTCAACAGCAGGAAGAACAAATCAGATGCAGATGTTTTTTGCATGAAGACTTCAACGTTTATTAGGGATATGGTCCTCAAGGTGACGTTGAGAGTGTGAAAAGGGGATAAAGAATGTTGTGCGCTATAAACTGTGTCTGCATGTGCATTGTATATATGGACTGTCCTTGGTCTCCCCGACCTAGGAATTGCTTTGGACATCTGTGCATGGAGCAGCTGTTCTGTGTGTGCAGACTTCTGCTGCATTTGGAAAGTGTGGGATGCAGAGATTCACTTCTTGTGCATACATATGGGTACATTCTGTAGATTGATCTGATTGCAGACCACTGAAGACACACATTTCCATTCTACCCCACAGTGAGAATGGAAATGCATCTTGTCTTATGTTGTTGTGTACCACTTTGTGGCTCTCTCTCTTTTTTTTGGTGCTGTGTTATTTGTTATACTGAAGTCTCTTGACCTGAGAGGTCAACACCCTTGAGAGTGCCCTTTGTGCTGAGAAATGTTTTTGCTAACTTTTAAATCTCTACAGAAGGCTGAGCTGAGCACCAGGACCGACGTTACTTTTTCTGCAGGTGATGACTTAGACACTCATCTGCTGCTTCTTAAAGCCATCAAAAGTTTTTGTGTACAGTGGTACCTTGGGTTAAGTACTTAATTTGTTCCGGAGGTCCGTACTTAACTGAAACTGTTCTTAACCTGAAGCACCACTTTAGCTAATGGGGCCTCCTGCTGCCACCACATTGCCAAAGCATGATTTCTGTTCTCATCCTGAAGCAAAGTTCTTAACCTGAAGCACTATTTCTGGGTTAGTGGAGTCTGTAACCTGAAGCGTATGTAACCTGAAGCGTATGTAACCTGAGGTACCACTGTAATAGTGAAGACATTCTCTCAGATGGTTTTACAATTGCTGAGGACCTCTATATTAATTTCTTTTCTAAAAATAAAAAATAGGGAAATAAAGGCAGCTGTGACAGCTGCAACATCTGCTAGCCTTTGGGTCACATCATAGAGCCAGGTCCCTCATCACTCTGGATGCATGTAATGGGGCAGCATCAGTTATAAAATATAGGAAGTTGTAATAATGCAGTGACAGTACACAGCTCTCTGTGCAGCCCTTATGCATCAGCATCCACCTGTAATGTCACTCTTCTGGTTCAGGAAGGATATGAAGGGTGGGGAGAAATTCTAAGTAGAAGAAATTAAACCCAGATCAGGCCAAAGATGAATAACATTGTGGGGGGGGGGATAGCAAGGAGTGACTTTTCATAGGCCAAAGGAGAGGAGATTCAGCCAGTTCTTATTCACAGCCTATAAATAATATTTAACCAAACAAAATAAATGAAGGAAAGAGGTTGTTCATGGCTGCAGGTGTGGACTGAAGGGAGCAATGACAGGATGCTGCAGCAGGAAATGTGTATGATGTAAATTGGTAAATGTTTAATGGTCAAGACACGGAGAGGTCAGATGGATGGCTGCATTATTATCACTATCAATAACAGCTTTGACAGGGTAGCTGAAATAATACGTTGTCTCTGATAGCCTAATTCAATTTAATCTTTCTTCAGTGGCTCCACAGCTGGATCTTAGTGGCTTCCAGAGAATGGCCATTTTACTGGCAGGTGTGTTAGCAAGAAGCACAATATTTTCCTGGCTGAACCAAATATGAAGTTGGTTCCGCAGGACGGGTGTACAAGTCAGAATCTGAATGTTCAGCAAGTTGCAAATGGTGGCTTGACAATGAAAGAATTATTGGGTGATAGCCAAGTGAGATATACTTATAACAGAACTATTATCAGTTAAGTTTAAGATTTCCATGGCTCTACTCTAAGTACAATTAACAATGGATATTATCCATTACTACTTTTAATATGTCAGTGTCTGTACATCTGCAAGACCAGGCCCATGCCACTGATGAGGCAGGATGAGGCGTCCATCTTGAGTGGCAGAAGCCCAAGAGGTGGCACCCACCTTGCCTCCTCCTCCTCTTCCTGTCCTGCCACCTCCATCGTCAGCAGAGAAGTGGCACTGGTAGCAGCACCTGTTGTGGAAAGATCTCATTAGATCTCATGGAGCGCATGAGATTTCTCAGATAGTCAGCGCCGCTGCCAGTGCTTTGCAGGTGTACAACGCAGGTAAGAGAGGTCCGCCCCCAGCAGCAGGGTAGCAGTAGGTGGGGGAAGCAGAACATTCTGATTTTGCCTCAAGCAGTCCTGAAAAGGACACAACGTATATTGGAAATAAACAAATTAATTGAATATTTCAGTGTATTAATTGTGGGAAATGCCACTTTAGAATATTGCACCGTAGGGTCTGGTTTGTCCCCGCCCCCTCCATCTGAAAAGTTAATTTCAAAGGTACATTTATATAAAGAAAAAATAATTGAAAAATGTATTATCTGCACCATTTTATTTGATTTGTATCTGAAGGCATTGAAGCTCTGGTTTGCAGGTACAGTGGTACCTCGGTTTACGAACAGTCCTGTTTACGAATGATTCAGTTTATGAACTCCGCAAAACTGGACATAGTGTTCCAGTTTGCGAACTTTACCTCGGTCTACAAATGGGAACCAAATGGTGGAAGGGCACTGGTGGCAGGAGGCCTCATTAGGGAAAGTGTGCTTCGGTTTAAGAACAGATTCGGTTTAAGAACAGACCTCAGGAATGGATTAAGTTCGTAAAACGAGGTACCACTGTACAATGGTACCTTGGGTTACATACGCTTCAGGTTACATACACTCCAGGTTACAGACTCCGCTAACCCAGAAATAGTGCTTCAGGTTAAGAACTTTGCTTCAGGATAAGAACAGAAATCGGGCTCCGGCTGCGCGGCAGCAGCAGGAGGCCCTATTAGCTAAAGTGGTGCTTCAGGTTAAGAACAGTTTCAGGTTAAGTACAGACCTCCGGAACGAACTAAGTACTTAACCCAAGGTACCACTGTACAGTGGTGCCCCGCAAGACGAATGCTTCGCAAGATGAAAAACCCGCTAGACGAAAGGGTTTTCCGTTTTTCGAGGCGCTTCGCAAGACGAATTTCCCTATGGGCTTGCTTCGCAAGACGAAAACGTCTTGCGAGTCTTGCGAGTTTTTCCCCTCCCCCCCTTTTTCTAAGCCGCTAATAGCCGCTTTGCCGCTTTGCCGCTTTGCCGCTAATAGCGTTAATCTGCTAAGCCGCTAATAGGGATGCTTCGCAAGACAAAAAAACCGCTAGATGAAGAGACTTACGGAACGGATTATTTTCGTCTTGCGAGGCACCACTGTATATGGAATTCTTCATAGCAGGAATAGACCTTCCAAGTATTTCCCACTGCATTTCCTGAGCCTTGTAAAAAAAGAAAAAAGGAAAGGATTCTTATGATTAATCTTTGATCTATATATATCTGTCTGTCTGTCTATTTTGAACATTTTGCCAGCTTTTTATTTTTTAAAAATTGGTAAAAATTATTTTAAAAAGCCAGCACATCATCATTGTCAGTGACTCTTCTGGCACTTTACAGATGAATGCATTCATTATGGCACATGTGTTAGTCTGCTTCATCAGATGCATCAATATGATGCAGTGGATTCTAGACCACAAACATTTATTCCCTAAAATTGCCATTGGTTTAAAGTGCCTCAAGACTTGCTGAGTCCACCCCACCCTCCTGCCCCTGCCACTACAGACTAACATAGCAAACTTGTTTAACTAAAATAGTAACTGCAAAAACAACAACAATTTTTGTTTTGTTTTAACAATCAGTAAAAATGGCTAAAGTATTGTGACAGAGGCTTTTCCACACTTACCATTTACAGTGACACAGTTTCTGTTTGAGCCAATGCTTTTAAGAGTGAATTATATTTGTGTCAATAAATTTGCTTCTTTGTCTCTCTGCAAGGTTTGCAATTTTAGCCACTTTGTTTGTAACAAGTTTATCCAACATAAGCTTTTTTAGATAAATGCTTGGCATTTGTCATGCCACTTAACAAATTCATAATATTCCTCTTCTCACTTAGGTTCCTTTATTGTATAGGATCGAAGCACTAGAGTACATAAAAACTGCCTGAATAATGCATAAGTGTTATTTCTATTTCTCCTCCAATGTATGCCTATAGAACAGGCTTCCTCGGCCCTCCAGATGTTTTGAGACTACAATTCCCCTTATCCCTGACCACTGGTCCTGCTAGCTAGGGATCATGGGAGTTGTAGGCCAAAAACATCTGGAGGGCTGAGGTTGAGGAAGCCTGCTATAGAACACCTACTACATTTTTTGGAATTTACTGTAAGAAGTTTCAAGTTGACCTGTCTTGATTTAAAACATACCTTGGCTTCATCGTTTCATTTTTCACCCTGTTGCTTTTCAGCTGGTTTTGTTGGCTGCAGTTGCCTCAGCTTTTATTGTTGCTAAACTTTTGTACAGAATATTCTTATTCTTATTCTTATTCATTCCAGAATGATGTGAGCTACCCTGAGCGCTGTTTTGACAGTGGATGGGTGGGATATTTAATTACCTATTTTCAAAATAAATTACGCAGGAAGCATGTTGCCTCCAAATATCTTAAGCATCAGAGATTCTAAGCTCCACACTTTAGAATGAGCAACGCTCAGAAGCAACTCATCTTAATCTTGTGAAAAGTTATTTGGGGAGATGATGGCAGTAGCTGAGTGACTGCACAATTGCCAGTTCCCTGCATAGTCGTCATGATACATCTGTCACTACATGAGAAACTACCTTGTAGCATATGGACAGGTTACCAGGGGAATTTACTAACCTCTGCTTCCCGGTCTTCTGGAAATTACCATTGTGGCCTGTGAGCTTCCCACATAATAGGGCCAACCCTCCCTGAGGCAAGATGAAGCAGTCACTGCAGGCAGTTGTAGCCCCCAAAGCAGCACTCCCATGAATACTCTACCCATCTTGTCACCTCTGCTGCCATAGAAGTGGTGATTTCCTGCGACATCTTGTGGAGAGCACAAGATCTTGTTGAATTTTTGGTGAGATCTTGCCAGAACCTCACCACCACCACTTTGTGCTACCAGCTTGCTGCCCAGGTAAGGGATGATTTGGCAGGAGCAGCCCAATAACAACAGAGTGGGGCGGCACATCTTGTTTCTCCTCAAGCTGTGAAATGGGACACACTGTCACACAGTGACTACAGTGTGCGCCAGTGCAGAAAATATTGTGCATAATTCTGTCACGGGTGACAGCTAGGCTAGGCCTACTGACAGATCTCCTTCCATTCAGGTGAAACTTCTAGCTAGTTTATATCAAGAGTGGGGAATCTTTTTCAACCCAAGAAACGTATTCCCTTGTGAGTAGGCCCAGACCAACCAATGTGACTCTTACCTTTGTACAGTACATTCCGTTCTACACTTAGGAAAAGCAGCTGCACAAATATAAGATGGGGGTCCACAGGCTTGCCAGTATAAAAGGATCCAGGGGTCTTAGTAGACCACAAGGTTAACGTGAGTCAACAGTGTGATGCAGCACAGAGAGAGAGAGAGAGAGAGAGAGAGAGAGAGCGCTGAGGCTATTCTAGGCTGCATCAGCAGAAGTATAGTGTCCAGGTCAAGGGAAGTAATAGAACCACTCTATTCTGCCTTGGTCACACCATACCTGGAATGCTGTGTCCAGTTCTGGGTGCTACAATTTAAGAAGGATATTGACAAGCTGGAATGTGTGCAGAGGACAACCAAAATAATCAAGGGTCTGGAAACCAGCCTTATGAGAAACAGTTGAGGAAACTGTGTATGTTTAGCCTGGAAAAGAGGAGACTAAGAGGAGATGCGATAACCATATTCAAATATTTAAAGGTATGTCGCATGGAAGATGGAGAAAGCTTGTTATCTCCTGCTCTGCGAGGGTAGGACCCAAACCAATAGATTCAAGTTACAAGACAGGAGATTCTGACTAAACATCAGGAAGAACCTTCTGACAGTAAGAGTTGTTCAACAGTGGAATGGACTTCCTAGGGAGGTTATGGGCCCTTCTTCCTTTGAGTTTTTTAAGCAGAGGTGGGATGGCTATCTGTCATGGTTGCTTTAGTTGAGATTCCTGCATTGCAGGGAGTTAGACTAGATGACTCTCAGGATCCCTTCCAAGTCTACAATTCTATTACTCTGTTAGGAGTTTCTAGGCACAACCACCCATCCACAACTACTTCTCTCTGTCCAGACAACCAAGAAACATTGTCTCAGTTCAAGGACATATTCCAGTCAAGCAAAAGCATTCTAGGAGGGAGAGGAGCAGGGCCAGTGAAAGGTATGGTCTAGGGAAGGGACATGGCCAAAGTCCCAAGGGCCTGATAGAGAGGCTTGGAAGCTCACAATTGCATCCCTGTACAGTGGTACCTCATGTTAAGTACTTAATTTGTTCCGGAGGTCCCTACTTAACCTGAAACTGTTCTTAACCTGAAGCACCACTTTAGCTAATGGGGCCTCCTGCTGCTGTGCCACAGGATTTCTGTTCTCATCCTGAAGCAAAGTGCTTAACCTGAAGCACTATTTCTGGGTTAGCAGAGTCTGTAACCTGAAGCATATGTAACCTGAAGCATATGTAACCTGAGGTACCACTGTATATTCTGCACAATGCAATATGCCTAATGAAGGGGGTGAGGATATGTTTAACTCAGTATTATGCAGCCTTTTGCACAGAGCAAAACCAGGAACCAAACTTTTTTGTGTTTATCTTCTGATGTTGGCAAAGTGTGCCTTTTCTTCTCTATCTGATCACTTGTCAAACACCGATACAGGAGCAGATTTTTATGCCCGTTGCAGAGAGAAAATCAAATCTCAGATGCAAATCGGATGTGAATTATTAATATGCAAGTGCGCTCCCCACACGAGCAGTTTCTAACTTGCATCGCCCTACTGGAATACATATAGATTTGCTGGGTCAAAGTACTAACAGTTCTTCAACACTTTCCAGCATAATGCAATTATACAGAACTCACTGTTAAGGAATTTATTGGTAAATGGAGGGTTCCCTGCTAAGAGTTTGCAATTTGGAATGTGTGCATTAAAAACGTCCTTTGGGGATTGGACTGACTACGGTGAATACCGTGAAATCTGTGTTGCGAGAATAAACTAGGAAAGGTCAAAATGGCTTAACCACAAAGTGTAATAGAAATCATATGCTTTTCGATGTTCTCAGCAGTTCCTGACTGCCCCGCCAACAGCATATAGTACCAGGGATTTCAAAAGTGTCTCTATCTAACTTTTAATGATGAAGAGTAGGCAGAGGACATAGAGGCATTGCTATATTTCTCACTGCAGATATCTCACTTAATTTACTTCAAACCAATTTGACTAAGATATTAATTCAGACTTCAGCCCTGTGGTTTTCCCCCCAAGTATTCATTAATTTATAAAATCAGCAAGGTAAACATTTGCAGAGAGTAGTCTTCTTAAAGCATGATTTCATGTGCGTGCACTTGGAATTAAGTTGTACTCCTGTGTCCAGTGGCTATTAGCCAGGTGTCGAGGATTGCAATCTTAATCAGGTGACATTGGCTTGGTTCAAGAGTTGCCTTTCCATTGATTAATTTGCCCCCCCCCAAAAAAAAATGGTTGGCAAGACATTTTTAAAGATGTGTCTTAAATTTTTTTGTGTGTAAAGAGGGCAGCTCAACAAATAGTGGAGTGTACCATCCTCACACACAAAAAAAACCACCTTTAAATTTAGTGGGAGATCTCTGTAATGCAAGGGCTTCTGTTGGAAATGCTATCAGCGGTTCCCAACCTGTGGGTCCCCAGATGTTGTTGGACTACAACTCCCATCATCCTTGAGCTCTGGCCTTGCTAGCTAGGGGTGATGGGAGTTGTAGTTCAACAACATCTGGGCACCCACAGGTTGAGAAAGGCTGTGCTAGATGCTCTGATGCAAGTTAAGGTCATATTACCCATGATCAAGTTATTTATTGTGGTACCTGAGTTAGAAAATCTGTCAAACACCTCTCCTTGGGAGTAAAATATATAAACAACAACTTGCTGCCTTTTCATGACCACTCAGATCTGGTATCTGAAGCATCTACCTCTTGATGATAGGAAAGACTGCTTTTGCCTTTCTGCTTTTCAAGTAAGTACTCAGTTAACAATCCAGTTTGAAAATAGGAACTACATCACTGAACAGAAGGAACTGGTGAACATTCACATTTTAAGCAGAAGTTAATATAAGTGTGATACTTAAGAGAGTTGATACATCATGACACTGCTACTATTTGAATTTGCACAAAATGAGACTTTGAATAATTAACATTTAAATAATTGCTGTTTTAACTGAATTTGCTTACTTGGGTTCATGCTTGAATGGCTGAATTGAACTTTTGTACCCTGGAGAATTGTGACTCTTTTGTTTCAGATGTAATTCTGAATCATGTGCATTAATTACTTGCTTTGTTTCGTGGAAATAATACCGAAACACAGCATAATTTGTATGAACATAATTTGCTCATGGCTGTGTCTGGAAAGTCTTGTAAACTGACAAACTTCACAAAGAAAGCAGTGAATTTTGACAGAGTGCTACTGTCTTAAATGAATTATTATATGCATTCAACTGCAGATGGGGGAAAGGTTCATTTTTTAATTAAACAGTGGATGGAAATACAAGCTACTACATTGTAGTGGTCAGCTTTAAATATTTTCCAGACTAGCAGGCGAATTCTATGCATGGTTTTCCTTCTTTGGTGGGAACGATTCGAGTTCCAGAAAAGATGCATATCCTTTTATTTCCTTTGCTTCAATTATTTCAATATTTTTGAAGCCGTAATGACTCATGATTTAGAATTATGGGTAAATACCAAGAGGAACTCATTTTTATCATCCTAAAAGCTTTGGCCCTTTCAATAAAAGCAAAATGATTTGGAGTGATGACGATTTTCAGTGTCTCATTTCACTATAAGTGGCTGTGTTATTATCACTACAGCTAAATTTAATTGTTGTAACCATTGATTCAGAATCGTTGCCAAAACAGTGTGGACCTGATCCAAAGAACATTAATCCAGTTTAAAGTAATGAAGCGAGTTAGCTATCCATATTATGGTAGCATTTAGGAGAGTCTACTACAATGTCTCACAGTTGGACCTGCTTCAAAGACTGTTAAGAAATTGCAGATAGTTAAGTACATCTACTAGGTTGAGGCAGTGAACACAGTATACATTTAAAGCCCATTTCCCCCTAAGAATCCTGGAAACTTTAGTTTGTTTAGGATGCTGGGAATGGTAGGGATAAACTGTAGTTCTCAGGTTTTGGGGGAATGTGGTTTAAATGTGCACCAAATGTATACACAGCTTGGGCCTGCCGTATCTTAAAGACCCTGCAAGAACAGCACTGCCTTCTGGTCTATTTCCAAGCACAATTCAAAATGCTGGTGTTAAATTGCATTAAAAGGTTTGAACCAAGATATAGTGGTACCTCGGGTTAAGAACTTAATTCGTTCTGTAGGTCCGTTCTTAACCTGAAACTGTTCTTAACCTGAGGTACCACTTTAGCTAATGGGGCCTGCCACTGCTGCTGCACCGCCGCCGCACAATTTCTGTTCTCATTCTGAAGCAAATTTCTTAACCTGAGGTACTGTTTCTGGGTTGGCGGAGTCTGTAACCTGAAGCGTCTGGAACCTGAAGCGTCTGGAACCTGAGGTACCACTGTACTTGAATGAATGCTTGTTCCCATACCAGCCTGCCTGCATACTGAGGTCATCTTTAGAGTCTCTCCTCAGGTTGCGACTAGCTGTGTGTGCCAAAGGGACCTTTGGATAGGGTTCCCGTATACCAAATTGCAAAGTTGTTTTGAAACTGAAAGAAGTTTTGAAACATCTTGTGATATGGGGGTCTCTTGTTGAAAGAACAACATTTGAAAATCCCACTGGGTACCCGCTAGGTCTTGTACTCACCTAAAGTAGCTTTTTGGATTCCAGCCAGTTCTTGAGAATAAGTCTCTTATTTCAGTAGAACTCTGCATTCAAGTCTGCATGTGCTTAGGCTGTGGCCTAAATGGGCCTTTGACCTTGCATTTTTCCAACGAAATATGCACTTGGTGACACATCATTTTGATACCACTCCATTTCTCTCTCTCTCTCTCTAAAAAAGCTGATATAATTTATGAGCTACACTCTCATTAAATAAGAATTGAATGTATGATATCTTTATAGTTGGCAGTAGGTTTCAGATCTGGCTGCATAACACAGTGAATATTGAATATCGTCTTTGGAGATACGTAAAGCTATATATGAGATGCAGACAGGCAGGAACAATCTTAGGAATGTAAGCTAATAAGTAAGGTCTGAATTCAACAGAGATGTAACAATAATGTAACAATAAATGCAGCACTAGGAATTGATGCTGTAGAAACAAAATCATTTGGCCATAGATTCAGATTCAGATTTGTTATTTTTAACTAGAGCCGTGCTGAAGATTTTAATCCTCCCCCCCCCCACATTCATTCATTGATTGGATGGGTAAAAAAAAAACCAAGGAAGATTGATGGAGAGTGGAGCCAAAGAAGAAATTTCACCAAAATCTTTAGGAAGGGATTGTTACTGTTTTCATTTTTCTCCATGGTTGTTGTTTTTTTAAGCACTCTGTACCACTTGTGGCCGTATGGTGTGTTGTGAAAGGTTAATCTGACTCTGCTCAAGTTCCATTCTGGATTACGCTACCTTTTAGATTTAACAATACAAGTGCAAACTAGGCATTTAGCATAATGCGTGGTTTGGTTCTGTGTTTGGGATATCCGGATGTAAACCTGTTTTGAATGGTATGCCCAGTCTACCTTTTTTTGTGTACGAATTTCCCCTTATAAATTGGCCTTTAGCATATATATTTTCTGTGGAATGCTAAGGGAATGTTTAGAATTTTCTGTGCCCCGAAGAGGCCATTCAGATTGCAGGAGATTCCATTGTTTAATAGAGTATTCCCTCTTGCATTTAAAATCATAGACTATAAAATACATAAATACCACAACTAGAGGAACAGCATAGTTTTTTTCTACAACATTTATTAACATGACGCAGACCATGCAGGTTCTGGCAGTCTAGAAAGGAGAACTGTATTGTTTCCTTCTTGCCACCATCATTAATTTTGACAGATTTGAGTAGTTTGCATTTTTGCACTCGCATGTTTTGATTAACCTTTTTTCCCCCTCTTTGCTTCGGAGGTCTTGCTCAGCAAAAGTGAGCTTATAAGACACTTTGTGTAATGTGAGAAGAAGGCCATTGATGCAATTGGATTCATTTAGAATTTACAATGGTCTAACACAACATATTTCAGTATTAATATAATGTACAGATTTTTCTTTTCTTTGCAGCTTTTGCTGGTCTTTCAAGTTACCAAAGTCACTTCCTATCTGTAAGCACTTCATGCAGAACTAGAATACTAAGCACACTATTTTATGGGTTCGTTTCTAGGAATAGTCAGTGGTTGGACATTTTGGCAAGCTGAATTGTTATTTACGTTTGTATCCCATGTTTCCTCAAAGGAAGTCAAAGTAGTGTACATGGTTCTCCCCCTCAGGAGTAGACTTTGGTCATTCAAATTTCAGCAGTGCCCTGTGTGAGCCCAAAATTTGGCGCCCCCCTCCTTTCGTTCTGCTCAATTCATTGCATCGTAATTGCAACACCCTGTAGCATCTCTTAGGCTTGATGCCCAGTGCGGTGGACTGGTCATGCTGCCTTAAATCTGCCTCTGTCCCCCTAATTCTATTCTCACAAAAGGTCTGTGGGGTAGGTTAGGCTGAGATAGAGTGACTGACCCAAGGTCATCCAGTGAACTTCGTGGCTGTGTAGGGATTTGAACCCTGGTCTCGGGTCCGACAACCTGACCACTACATGTAGCCAAAAAGTCATGAGCTTGTTGTGAGGGAGGGGGAAGAACCAATCTTCAGTACTCATACAAATGACATGCATGAAAAAAAGGGAACTGCAGTAGAAGTGGTGTCAGTTCATGCAATGTGGTATGGATAACAACCACTGCTTGCACAAATATAGGTATGTATCACATCACACAAAGAACTGCTGAGGTGGACAAAGCTATTCATTTCAATTCTTTTGGCACTGCCAACATTCATACCCTGTTCGACATTTCCAATTCATGTACTGTACAAGCCTTAATTCCTTTATCATCTATGTAGTATTTGTGCAAGCTCATTAGATGTCTCATGAAGACTCAGTAGAGCTTCTCCGGTTGAATCAAAAAAGAGTCTTGGGATGCTGTGGTCTTGTTTCTGGTATTCTTTCACTTTAATTCTGAACACTTAAAGCTTTCCTTGGTAGCCTAATAAAATGTTTGGTTACTTGTAGTTTCAGATGGCTAGATATTGGCAAACTGTGCCAATTTAATTAGAGGAAGATTTCCTGGTTAAATCACTTACTGATACATAGCCTATCACATATATAACAGGATCAGATAATAATAATAATAATAATAATAATAATAATAATAATAATGTTATTATTTGTACCCCGCCCATCTGGCTGGGTTTCCCCAGCTACTCTGGGCGACTCCCAACAGATCACTAAAAACAGAATAAAACTGCTTATTGGGATCAGGTGAGTCCCCCTCCCCCTTCCTGCTAGATCATCACTCTTTATTCTCCTTGGTTTCCCAGTCAATCCGTTCTGCTTCTTAAAGCACCTAGGATGTGGTTCAAAAGATGTTAACTTAGAAACACTGTTGAATTCAGAGGGATTCTCCCAGGAGCACAAGTAGTTTGCAACATTCTTAATTGCCACTGTGAACTTTATAGATCAGAAATTATTATGGGTTTAGGCTTCAGTCAAGCATGCTTGAGGATAGAAAAACCAGCAGGTGCTCTGCTGTTTTTTACCCTGAAGTCTTTTGAAGATACAAATGGCTTCATTCATTTTTTTCTCTCGCTCTATGGCTTTTGTCTGGTTTTGCTAACAAGGCAAAGAACTCCTACTGTGAAGCTATGTAGTAAAGGTGTTAGCACCAGTCACAGCCAACTTTATAAAGAATTTCTAAGCACTAAACGGGAGAGTTTTGTAGGTTGCTTTTCCCGCTTAAAGAATATTATATGTATTTATAATACGTATTTCAGTTTAGAGTAAACAAGATTAGTTTAGCAACAGTTAAAATAAAATGTTACCAATCCCTAATACCGTAATTGGTACGTGCTAACTGAATTTAAATCAAACCAATCTTTGGTTTTCAGTCATCTTATGAAGATGACAAATGCACTTGTCATTGGCCACTTACCTGCAGTTTTATTCAAACCCTAATTGACTTACTGAGGGAGAGGATTTCCTGATTGAATGGCTATTAGCTTCCTAAGAACGGGAAATAAATGCAAGTATTTATTTTGATTAAATTAAAAATTCTACTTTTTTCTTGAAACATTTTAACTTTTTTAATGTCGTATTTGAAAACATTTCCATACAGTTGTTGATATAATCATGATTATATATAACATTTAAAAATCCTTTTTCTTTTCCCCAAATTTATCTTCTTAATAGTTTATTCATATTTACTGAGGCAGATTAACGGTAGAGGCTCAGCAACAGACATAGAGTCACAGCAGCCTCAAAGTTCAGAACGAATAATAGGAACAGTGGGATTAGCTGGGCCATAAGCAAAAGTCCAAGTTTAAGGAGTCCAAGAAACAAGGCAAGGAGTTCAGAACAGCATAGAAGCAACAGAGTTTTCCCATTGAGTTGACACACCCATCCACCAAGCTTGTAAAGGTGAGGCGAGGCGAGCTTACTTGCAAGGCTGCTGTGCCTTGTGGGAATGTTAAGTATGCAGATTGAGGAGGATGGGTCTGTTTCAGTGGTGGAAACACCATCTGGTCCTGAGCGGCTCAGCTGTTACTCTGCCTTCTGACTCTGGTTCCCCCACCCCCAGCAGTTGCTTGAAGCCCACTCTTGACTCCACTGATGTTCTCCTGTTCCTGGAAAGGAAGTGAAAAGGCCAGATTCCTGCCTCCCAATCCACAGCTCCTGGTTTCTGGGAGAAGGGAGTACCTGCCTCTTCTAGTCTCTCTTTCCTGGTCTCAGCTCTTTCCCAATTTCATCCTCCTCTCCGCTCTCTTTGCCTATCACAGTCTGGCATGGACTGTGGAGATATTTCTGGAGTTCATTCTTGAAATGCAGGTGGTGTCCAGAAAGCTTATAGTATCTCAGTCTCCAAGGCAGGCATCTATTGCATTCTCTTTTTTA
Organism: Podarcis cretensis; assembly: GCF_951804945.1. Taxonomy (NCBI): domain Eukaryota; kingdom Metazoa; phylum Chordata; class Lepidosauria; order Squamata; family Lacertidae; genus Podarcis; species Podarcis cretensis. Next base: position 31,504,447 of record NC_137178.1, read on the forward strand.
AAAAAATGGATATGGCAGTTGAACTAGGTTTATACTTGAAACGCAGAATGATGCTCTCCTTAACATGCTCACTAGTTCTCATTTCATTGTTTCAGCCTTCAAATGCTTCATCCAACCAATTAATTTTTCATCATTCTTCTTTGGTTACAATCCTTGTTTTCCTTCAGAGGTTGACACTGATGAAATTTGTTACTGCTCTACGACGATATCTGCAAAAATCATTAGTGGATATTATATTTCACTGTTAGGATGTCATTTTTACATAATAAGTTTGCTCTGGAAATGAATGGTATGCAAAAAAGGAGAACTAAGCAGTTTCACTGTTTTGCCATGGTCTCCAGAGTGATTAAGTAATGTTGAAGATTTGGAGATTTTGATGGGAATCTAAAATAAAAATAAAATCTATAAATTAACTCAGATGCTAGCCATATCTCTTTATGATTTAATTGCTCTATTATGGACAATTTTATAGCCTCTACCTTAGTAAGTGAACTTTCGGCACATTCTTCTTGCCATTAATAGGTACCATACAAAGTTACAAAGATCTTAGCGTGTGTTGTCACAGGGTAGTGTGGAAGAAAATCCTTCTAAGCTAGCAAGGGATGTGGGTATCCCTTCCCTTCGCTCCTTCCCTCTTTCTCTCTCCCTCTCCATGCCCACACTTATTGGTGGCTTAGTGCTTAAGATCATTGGTGGCTTGAGATCCACCAATGGGTTGTAGACAGATTCATGCTGGATCACAACAGGAGTTCTAGTACTATACATATATGTGGTAAAACAAAATAAGAAATGGGTGCCCAAATGCATGTGTGCTTCTACTTGGTCATTCAACTCCAGCTCCGAGGGCCTCCTGGGGGTTCCCTCACTGTGAGAAATGAAGTTAGAGGGAACCAGGCAGAGGACCTTCTTGGTGGTGGCACCTGCCCTGTGGAACGCCCTCCCATCAGATGTCAAGGAAATAAACAACTATCTGACTTTTAGAAGACATCTGAAGGCAGCCCTGTTTAGGGAAATTTTTAATGTTTCATATTTTATTCCAGGCATAGGCAAACTCTGGCCTTCCAGATGTTTCGGACTACAATTCCCATCATCCCTAGTTAACAGGACCAGTGGTCAGGGATGATGGGAATTGTAGTCCCAAACATCTGGAGGGCCGGAGTTTGCCTATGCCTGTTTTATTCTGTTTTTAATCTGTTGGGAGCTGCCCATAGTGTCTGGGGAAACCCAGCCAGATGGGTGGGGTATAAATAAATAAAATATTATTATTATTATTATAACAGGCTCCTTGGTTTGAAGAGGTTGAAGAAACCCACTGTCCTTGTATGGTCTTTGACAGGAGCTTTTAAGTCCTCTGAGGTTAGGCTACTTTCGAAACCTTTTTTCATCTCTCTCTTCCTTCTGTTAGCCCCCAAAATGACTCATATGCAAAGTCAAAAACTGCTTTGGAAGTCTGGATGCCTTTCGCAGAGATAGCCTTGAATCAAGGAAGCGGTCTTCCTTTCATTCCAAGGTTGAAAATATAGGCCTAAACCACTCTAGCTACCCTCTGCCTCTTCTGTAAGAGGTGTAGAGAAGAGAGATGTTGGCATTTTGCAGATAGTGTTTCAGTTGTGAAGACAATAACAAAGTAACCAGCAAAGACTTATCCTGCAAACTCAGCCGCCTCATTCTGCATCTTGCAGTGATATCTGGCCTTTGCTAGGGATTCTGATTATTACTGGGGTTTGGGGGGGGGACACTGAATTTTCTTTGTTGGGGCTATTTTTACATCTGTTTAGAAACCCAGTGCTTGCAGAGGAAATGCAATTCGTTACATCTTCTCCCTAAATGTTTACATTAGAGTTCTAATGTAACTCAGTGACTATTTGCAAGCGTTTTGCCAAAAGGCTTCCCCTCTGTATTTGTTAGTGTCATTCTAAGTAGGAGAGGTGTTGAAATATGATATTAATTTGTGCTGCACCCCATTGCTACTAGCTGCTACCTGGGATAATTGCTGGTCACCCTGTTCATTTGGTTGGTATGGGTGTGGGGGGTGTTAATGACAAACCAGGCTACTTCCAATATCTGAGAAACAGAACAAATATATAATTTTCTTCCTATTCTTTTTCAAAATGCAATTGAAAACGTGAATAATCTGTAAATGGCTTTTCTTGATTTCTGATATGGCTATTATTATATTGGCTGTGGCACTTGTTACACTCTTTTCTTATTTCCAGTTCTATAGGGTTGCTTCTTTAGAGAAAACAACATCAATTGACTGCTGGATGTACAGATTTCACACAAGAAAAGTAGTTGTGAAGAACACAGGTTGAAGACACTTCAGGATGTATAAAAGGTACCGTATTTTTCGCACCATAAGACACACTTTTTTCCTCTTAAAATCTAAGGGGAAATGTCTGTGCATCTTATGGAGCGAATGTGTGGTCCCTGGGGCTGGGGGGGGGGAACCCGGACTTCCCCCGCCAGCCCCTCAAGCTCGGGGAGCAGCGGGAAGGATGCGCACAGCCTTTCCACTGCTACCTAACCTGCTTTTGGGGGCTGGCGGGGGAAAGTCGGGCTTCCCCTACCGCCAGCCCCAGGGAGCAGATCGAAAGGAACCCGAAGCCTCCAGAGGCTTCGGGTTGCCTTCACTAAAGCCTGGAGAGTGAGAGGGGTCAGCACGCACCGACCCCTCTCGCTCTCCAGGCTTCCAAGGTAGCCATCTGAAGCCTCCGGAGTGCAGCAGGAAGTCCTGCTGCGCTCCGGAGGCTTCAGGTTGCCTTCATTGAAGGCAACTGAACACACCTTGAACGCACTGAACGCACCTTGTTTTAGAGGGGAAGAACAAGAAAAAAAATTCTCCCCCTCTCTGCGCAGTGCCCCTTCAGCGAAGCGGCAGGAGAAATGGAAGGGGCTCCATTTCTCCTGCCGCTTCGCTGAAGGGGCGCTGCACAGAGAGGAGATTTTTTTTTTCTTGTTCTCCCCCTCTAAAACAAGGTGCGTCCTATGGTCGGGTGCGTCCTATAGAGCGAAAAATACGGTACATTGGAGTGCCTGGGTCTTTCAGCACTGCATCACTCTACATGGAATGCCCCTGCAATTGCTGATGGGGGCTTCTGAATAATAACACGTGACCCCATTGTTAAAGCATCTGCATTGGCTGCTACAACTGGGCCAGGTTCAAGGCCCTTGCATTAATTTGCAAAGCCCTGAAGAGCTTAGGTCTAGGGTATCTCAGGAACTGCCAAAATCCTTATATCTCAGCTCAGTCACTGAGATCATCTGTAGAAATGTCACTCACTGGCCATTGCTTGAGGCTCATTTGACAGCAGCAAGTAATAGAGCTTTAATGTTATCAATCCAGCCCTGTGGAATAATACTCTGCCAACAGAAATTCAGTAGGCTTCTTCTGTTTCAACTGCTGAAAACCTTTCTGTTCTGTCAGGTTTATGTGAGCAGTTCAGAATACCTCTTTCCACAACGATTACCTGATTTCTTGTTTAAACTTTTTAGAATATAGTTTTTATTGTAACCTTTTTATATGGTTTTTATTGTATGGTTCTTTGTATAGTTGTTGTGAATCACTTTGGTATTTTTCTGTTGTGAGTTAGCAGTATTTTCCATAAATAAAATAAATCAGCGCAAGTGATCATGCAACACTGCATACATCTAGAGCTAGATCTAGATGTTTGTGAGTAAAGTCTAATGTTCAACATTAAGGAGGGGGACGGTGACACTGGATTGTATTCAGAGTGTCCCTTCTGCAAAGGAAAGGACTTCTTCCATTTGTGGAAGGGACAATTGGAAAGGAGAGCTGATTTTGGCCAATTCCCCCTTCTACCTGCAGATCCCTGCATCATCTCTCTAATTGTTCTAGAAGGTTCCTCAATTTTCTGGAACAGTTTTTCAGAAGCTTGTGCAAATGAAAGAAGGAATCAATGAAGATAGTATGCATCCTTTCTGCAGTGTAAGGGCTTGTGAGTGGAGATAGAATCTGCTCAAATTCTGCTCAAAGAGCCAGTGTGGTGTAGTGGTTAAGAGTGGTAGTCTCGTAATCTGGTGAACCGGGTTCAAGTCCCCGCTCCTCCACATGCAGCTGCTGGGTGACCTTGGGCCAGTCACACGTCTCTGAAGTCTCTCAGCCCCACTCACCTCACAGAGTGTTTGTTGTGGGGGAGGAAGGGAAAGGAGAATGTTAGCCGCTTTGAGACTCCTGAAGGGGAGTGAAAGGCGGGATATCAAATCCAAACTCTTCTTCTTCTTCTTCAAATGAATTCTGGACACCAAACTGTGTGCTTGCAGATCAGATTTTGCAGTACAAACCACCCCAGCCTCTTCTATAATGCACATCAGTTTGTGAAATTGGTCTTTTGGGGGGAGACGGGGGTGTAACAAGAACCCCACATGCACAGAAGGTGTTTTGGAAAAGCAGGAATATCCATGTCACTCGTTGGACTTTTTGTTGATATCCCAGACTATGGAAGGCAGAGTCAAAAACTGCATGGAAAGAGAAGGCTTCTTTAAAAGGAAAAGCCTGTAAATATGCAAGAAACCATTTTGAAAAAGTATCTCTGTTAAACACTAGAAAGGTCATCCTGGTCAATCTGTTTCATCTGTTTCTTTTCACATCCATTATTGTAAATCTTTAGGAAGCACTTCAGAAGTGTGTAATGGAAATAACAGAGGAGAAAGGTTCTTTATAGAGGTGTTGCAGTAAGAAGATGAGGGGTAGGGACACAGAGAGAGGTTCTGATGATTCACATCTTGTGTAATGTGGACTCTATAGTCTATCAACTGAGTCCAGTGGTATACATACGCAAAAGGAACATTTCCAATGGTTTTGACAGCTACCTCCCTTGATAAGATTAATATAAAATAATTTCCTTTCTGGTCTCTATCTAACAGGCACCATTGAATGCACCAATAGTATGAAGTGACACCTATAAACCTAATTGCTCATTTATAAATTTACTGTTGGTGACATTTCTGCCCTTAAACTGCAACCTGGCTTCTCCCCCACCTAGAATGGTAATATGCATGCCTCTGAAATCCATATATTATTAAACAGTGATACATCACATTTAGTTAAACATAAAGTTGTAAACTATATGATTCCCAAATGTATAAAATTCCAGTATTTTATTCTTAACGTATCCTATGAAAAGGTGCTTGCCAGGCGTTTGTATCAGCCTGGCAGATGGCTAAAACAGATTTTAATGACTGAAGGTAATGCTAGCTGCAGAAAGTTTAATGCAGGCTTAAAGAAAAATCACCAGACTTTTCCGAAGGGAATGACACACTGTCTGTAAGACTAAAGTTCTGAGGCCCGGGTTATTCAGGTGTAAAGTGTAAAATTCACATGGGGATCCTCCTCCCCATTCTGTCCTGTGTTCAGTTAGTAGGGAAGCAAAAACCATTCATATATAACACCCTGAGGCACATCGAGGCATGCAGATCCCATGCAGCACCAATTTCATGACTTGGTAAAATTACCCTTAGGAAGAAACTGCAAGCTACTGAGACCAAGTTCACAAGGACATCCTGTGAATGGTGACCACTGGAAAGCCACTTGAAATGGATGTGTATGTTGGCTCTCTGCCCTGGGTGAGTTGGTCATACTCAGACATCACCGCACACAAAACCATTTTTTGTGTGTGTGTGTGTGTAGCACCGCAAACCACATCAAATGTAGACTTACAAGAGAAATACAGACCACTGTCAGCTGGGACTGGGTCACCACTCAAGATTAGAACAAGTCAAAAAACTGAGGGCAGCGACCTAGGAGGTCTAGAAGATGAAAATTGCCTTCAGAATCCACATTTTCCAGTATGCTGTAAAATGTGAAGTGTCTACTTCATGGGTAGGCAGACTAAGGCCCGGGGGCTGGATCTGGCCCAATCGCCTTCTAAATCCGGCCCGTGGATGGTCCAGGAATCAGCATGTTTTTTCATGAGTAGAATGTGTGCTTTTATTTAAAATGCATCTCTGGGTTATTTGTGGGGCATAGGAATTCATTCATTTTTCCCCAAAAATATAGTCTGGCCCCCCACAAGGTCTGAGGGACAGTGGACCGGCCCCCTGCTGAAAAAGTTTGCTGACCCCTGGTACTTGCTTTGTGTCTGAGTTGTTTTACTTATACAGATCCCTACTCCCACCTTAATCATCACTGAAAGAATGGGAAAATTGACTTGCACACAAGATCACTCTGAAATCAGTCCAGAATCACTATCATTTCCTGGTTTTGTACTAGCTTTTACAAACACATATCTCCACTATGAATTGAAGGCTGAGCTATGAGATCAGTTTCTCTTTCTCCACATTCCTAAGGTTTCGACAGGATTCTTCCACCTCTTTCATCCTGTACAGTGGTACCTCAGGTTAAGTACTTAATTCGTTCTGGAGGTACCACTGTATTTGGCTCTTGGAGGGGTGCCTGTCACTGCAGCCCTCAGTTCTCCTTCATCAAAAAAGTTGCTATCCCTATCTTAAAAGGTCAGCAAATGAATTAATTAAGCTGTAATAGTTTCAAGGAAAGCTAAACAGGGCAATATGATTTCCTTTGAATTTGGGTGAGTGAAAAGGGGGAATGACTTATTTAGTTCCAGCTTTTCAAGCAGCATGGCAAGCGCACAAAGTGCGACTCTTTATTATGTCACCACACACTCAGTGGGCTTTCGAAGGCATTTCTGTGTCAAGAGGAGAGCTAACCACTTCTTGTCCACACTGCTGGGCTGTTCTTGCAATTCTTGGCCGACTGCCCAGTTTGTCTGTCATTCATCCTGCGTTTTTTTTCTTCGCCCTTGACAAGGAGTACTCTCAGGCCCCAGGAACACATGCCTCTGACTGCTAGGTGATACGTAGTGATTAATAGAAACAATCATCTTAATTTGTGAAATAAAATCAATTGCCCTATACATACAGAAGCCCCAGACAAGATGTACGCGAAAAACTTGTCTGCATTGCTGGTTCTTATGAAACTGGGACAGCACTCTAGATTTATGTTTTGACTTCCCCTTCCAGGCTTGCCCTGGAGTGGCTTAACTCGACACCCCAATAAATCTTTGCACAAACTGATTTGACAGAATATTTAGACTTATAAATGAGTTTGTTTCAATCAGGGGAGCCAGGCTGGGAAACACAAAGTGCATCTTTGTTTGGGAATTCGAGGCAGGAAGTATACATTGGGACAGAGGGCCTTTGATCAATCCATGGCTCTAGTGTTTATTTCATTAGACAATGTATCAGAATTCTCTTTAGCATGCCTGAAAATGTACAGAGGGTGTGTTAGGATTAAGTGGTACAAACAGTGGTATCTAAGTGACTATGTATACAGTAATGTTTATTCATCTGTTTCCGTGCAGTTTAAAAGGGATAAAATTTATCAGACACATGCATTTCTTCACCCACTAATAATTTTGTTTCCCATGCCACAGCAGTTAATGAATGTTTTTTTGGTGTGATGGGTTTTTATGCAAGGAGATAAAACACTACAGTCTTTACTAAAAATAGCACTTGCCTGCCATCCATTCCCATGTACAAATAACAGTGGAACTGTTAGTATGCCCCTTCCTAAGCACACTTTGTAAGAATTTGCTTTCAACTCCTTTTTCCTGCTCTTTCGCTGTGGTAGGATATGACAAGTCACAGTTTGGCCAAGTGTGCTCTAAGCTTTTACATCAGAACTGGAGAACCAATTACCGTGAGTGTTTTTGACTGGCAGAAATGTGCCACTGAACTCCCATTAGGCCTCTTGCTTTCCTGGATGAAAGACAGACTGTGTGAGCGTGTGCAAAAAATAGCCTACTGTACAATGATAAAAGTTATATTCATTGCTTGGCCCGCCTTTGCCTCTAGCCCTGCCTACTGCTGGCACACGGCCCTCAGAAGGTGGCCCAGAAGGGAATATGGCCCTCAAGCTTAAGAAGATTTGTCACCTCTAATGTAGGAGAAGGTGCCCCTCTAGGTCCTTTGACATGAAGCCATTGAAAGCTAAGATAAGCACAAGTACTTTGAATTGAATTTGCAAATGGGCCAGCAGCCAATGCAGTTGTTTCAGAAATGGCAGATATATTCCCTTTGGCTGGTCCCTGCTGTATTTAGACTAACTGAAATTTTGGGGAAGTTTTCAAAGGCAGCCCTACTATGAAGATAGACATTCCCAGAGTGTTAATTTGTTGCAGGAAAAACAACAATGAAGAATCTTGTGGCACCTTTTTGTAAATTAATTACGTCATTTGCTTCTGTGGACTAGAGTCCACTTCATCAGAGGCATGTTGTTATTTCGTGTGTGTGTGTGTGTGTGTGTGTGTGTGTGTTTGTTGATCACAGTTTATAATCCACTTCCAACAAACCATGCACATATACTTGTAAACTAAGGATGTCATTTCATTCAGCTATTGAGTTGGACTCAGCTTTTGTTGACTAATTTGTTAGTTTTGAAAGATGTCACGATACCCTTTGTTGAGCTGTTGTTTGTGCTGGTGAAAAGAATGACTTGAGATGTGATTAGTTTCTTTGGGGCAAAAGAGAAGCTTATTTGAATATCTTATGGGATGTGACAGATTAATGTACGTGGTGAGGAAGAGAGCAAAAAGAATTCTCAAAATCAGTTGCCCACCATCACACTAGTTTCCTCTGTGTTTTATTTTCAACGAAATGGTAGTGTGCAAATAAATATAAATATGGAATAAGGCATCTGGTGGGCTCTTTCTTCTTAGATCATATTCCTCCCGTAGCTCTCTGATGGGATATATGCACAAGGACACAGTGGTTAGTAGAAAGGATTATCAAATAGATGCTTGCCTTGCCAATGCAAACTATAATTGCCACATATAAGCTGGCTCAGCATTTTTGTGGCCTGCCTGTTTCCTTTCTTTTGCTAGGCAGTTAAAAAGATGTTGGAGGAAAAGAGTAGAAACAATGCTTTTTTTTCCTAAGGAGAGGATCTTTTCACCCTAAAATACTTGCCAATTAGAAAAGAAATAAATCATTTTTAAATTGTTGTTGTTGTCATTTAGTCGTGACCGACTCTTCGTGACCCCATGGACCAGAGCATGCCGGGCACTCCTTTCTTCCACTGCCTCCCGCAGTTTGGTCAAACTCCTGCTGGTAGCTTCGAGAACACTATCCAACCATCTTGTCCTCTGTCGTCCCCTTCTCCTTGTGCCCTCCATCTTTCCCAACATCAGGGTCTTTTCCAGGGAGTCTTCTCTTCCCATGAGGTGGCCAAAGTATTGCAGCCTCAGCTTCAGGATCTGTTCTTCCAGTGAGCACTCAGGGCTGATTTCCTTCAGAATGGATAGGTTTGATCTTCTTGCAGTCCATGGGACTTTCAAGAGTCTCCTCCAGCACCATAATTCAAAAGCATCCATTCTTCGGCGATCAGCCTTCTTGTAGCCCTGTTCTTCTATTGCAGCATAAACAACAAAGAGTCTTGTGTCATGTTAAAGAATAACAGCAGAACCTTTTGTAGACTGCAGACCATCTCATGAGATGCATGAAGTGTTCTCCTGAATTGCAGGCTTATATATTGCAGACACATGGTTGAAATTACTAACAGTAAGGTCAGAGGCAAACAAAATGCAGCAAAAGTACAGGCAGTGATAACTGTGGTCATTCACAATAGAGTTGTTGATAACACAGACATCCTGGCATTGGTAAGTCAATAAACAAATACAGAGTGAGATAAAACCCTTTGTCTTGATTTGTTCTGTAAGTGATAGCATTGAACTTCTTGATGTAATTCAACATATTTCAGGCTCCTTTTGAAGTTCCTGTGTCCTGTGTTCCAGCATAGCCTCCTTAAGGTCAGCCACAGGGTGGCCAGGGAGACAGAAATGTTCTCTCACTGCTTTTTGAATAGTGCCATTTCTGATGTCTGATTGGTGTCCATTTATTCTTTTGCATGGAGATTGGCTGGTTTGCCCTATGTAGAAAGGTATTGCTGGCAGATAATGTCTTATATCTCATTGGAAGATGGGCAAATGCACAAACCCCATATGTTGTATATGACATTATTAGGTCCTGTAATAGTGTTGCCAGGGTAGGCAGAAGGACAGAGTTGACATCTGCCTTTGCTGCAGTGTCTAGTCTTTGTGTCTGTATCTCTGTTATTTGGCCATGTGTTGCTGGCCAATAGCTGTTTTGGGTTAGGAGGTTGTCAATAAGCAAGAACAGTCCTACCACCTAAGGCCTGGGATAGGAAAGTGTCATTATTCAGACTGAGCTGTTGACCATTGATGATATAGGTGTCAGTTGTTTCAGCTGTATGTGACAAGGGGTCTGTCATTTTTCCTCTTCCAAATTTTCCTGTAGCAGACTATCACTGAGTACCAGCCTGGCCTTGCTGGTCTTTTCCCCCCAGCAAACTAAAATGCTAGAGTGATTGCAATTCAGCACACTAAAATACTAGAATAATAGCAATTCATTATTTGAAGTCCCGTTCCAAAGATATCCTCACAATTAACAATACATACTAATAAATGGGGAAGCCCTACTTCTGCACACACTATGCACACCTTTAAATTCCCCGCTGTGTGGTTGCTGTTTGTTTTCTAGGGCCACAAACACTACAACACACTACAACACAGTTTTGTTGGTTGACAACAGGCCCCCAAAATTGACAGCTTGACAGTTAAAACAGGCACATGCAGGAGTGTAAATCCGAGGAGGAAAAAAGGTTGTGTCATTGTGGAAAAGAAAACAATAATGTGTGTTTTCTGGGGAAACTGAGGGATGCAATTTATATTCTCAAAAGATGAATTACGTTAGTGTCGTCAAAATTTAATGACTATTTTGTATGTTTGTAATGCAGGGGTCTTAGGCTTCTTTGTGTTGTCTGAGAAGGTAACACAACTCTCACATTAATATTATGCAGTGTTTTAATGTTAGATTCCAAGTGCTAAAATATCTGCAACAAACATCCAAAAAACAAAGCCATTCACATCTTTAAATTTTGTTTTGTTTGTTTTCAAATAAACTTGCCATGTTCCTGAGTTTAAGTTGGGACTTCAGCATCTAATATTACTGTTGTATTTTATGGAGTACACAGAGTTTTCAGAATAACTTACACAACCATCTTTTATTTCTTCCCTCCCTTCCTTTTCATCATTCCAAATGCTAGTTACAGAGCCTCTCCTTCCATTAATCCTCTGTGTGCTTCATTAATTTTCAGCATTTGTTCTCCCTGGTAACATAGCATCTTATGCAGGTTGCACAGCTACCTTAAAACAATAGCTAGATAGATGTTTACAAAGGACAGCTGCCAGTTGCACATTGTGAATTTGGGTTCTGGTGGTAAAATGTCAGCTTGTAGCTGAAACACAAGCTGTGTGTGATATATATGGTATTAATAAATAAACTGCAGAGCTTTGCAGCTGCAGTACCTTGAAACAAGATCTGGTGAAATGTAATAGGTTTGGTAGCACGACTGCTTGCTCTAGCTGTGCTCGTTTAAGGGCCAAGACTTGATTGGCAGCTGTGGCATATAGCAGTCATTCATCTTTGCTTTTCTAATGACCTTAGAATGGTTGTTGTCGATGTGTTAAAATTAATTATTACAATGCTGCAGCGTTTTTCTTCTCTCCCCGCCCCACCCCCCGTCCACCCTCAGCAAACCTCTTGGGCGCTTTAATTCTTTGAAAATTAAACTCTTAAGCTGTTTAATTCTAGAGTTTGTGCTTCGGATGCTGTATCAGCAATGTGTATGCTAATTCTTATGTTCAGAAGCTTTAAAATGCAGCTACAGAAAACTCCAGGTGCAAATTTGGCATAGGAAGGACAGGCTTGAGGAGACCATGATTTACATCTTTGTAATTAGTTCGTGCTCAGTTCATTTACTCTCAGAGAAAGGGATTTTCCATGCCTTCTTCTAAAACGGATTAGTCCCAGATGATACCATTAGAAGGTCCTTCGTGGAGTTGGCATCTGAAAGACTTTGTTTTGTGATGGGGTTGGGTAGAGAGGGAGAGGGTTGAACTGCAGGTGAACTAGGAATGTGAACAGCCTGTAGGAAGTGCTGCTATTGAGCAGACGGTAGAGGTGCAAGGAAATGTGTATATGCATAACACAAGTAAGGGAGTGTCTATTAATATGTACCTCATAATAGAGTTGATGGCCAAGTGGAGGGCAGTCACTCACCTTACATGTGTATCTAGGCCATACATTTTTGGTATTGTAGCTTCTATCATGGGAAGGTACAACCTGAGAGAGATACAACATGGGCCAAGTTAGTTCCAGCAGCTCAGCTCCACACACGTACCTCTGAGGCCCTTCGTGGGAACTGTTGGCAACTGCCAACCAGAGAGGGTCTACCTCCATCACAAGCTGAGTGATTTCAAGCTGCTTGGCCCTGTTCAGAAGTGATCCAGCGGACTCTGCTGCCTTGTAGGCACAGGCTGAAGGATGACACCAGAAAAGACCAAGGATGAAAAAAGGAAATGCCACCTGAATTATCCTGGCACCAGAGGAACACCATGATTTCTGTTATTGATTTTTATTATGTGAATCTTTTGTAAGCCACCTTGAAAGCTTCTCAGGGCTATATAGCAGGTTATAAGCATTCAAACTAAACATCCAAAACATAAACAGGTGGGGTATTTATAAAATCATACTTCCTGCCTTCATATATTTTGATATATAGCACATACCATACATTTAAAGCATTGTCATATGACTTTAATCAGTTTTAGCCTCTCCCAAAGAACCGTGGAGACTGTAGTTTGTTAAGGGTGCTGAGATTTATTCGGAGACCCCTCTTCCCACCATAGAGTGACTGGATGGCAGGAGAGATATTAAACTACTCTGTCAAGTGTATGAGGGGAATACACTTAACAACCCTCAACACCCTTAAGAAACTTCCCAGGATTCTTTGGGGAAACCATGAGCCATAAATTTCAAAGTTGTATAATAGTGCTTTAATTGTAGAGTTTGTATAGTTTAATTGTATAGTTTGCATTGTATTAGAGAAGAGTTCGGGCAAGCATCACATAATTTATTTTTCCACTGAGCTTCTTTCTATTCATTAAATTGGATACTTGGATTATTCCCATCCATGTTTCTGAAACCAGAACTCTCTTGTCAATAGTGATGAAGTGGGTTACTGAAGTACAATGACGTTTCTGTCTGTCAATCCGCTTATCTCTTTTGACTTTAAAGTTGCCCCTCGCTCTTCCCTCCCCCCCCCCTTTTCCAGCCCTGCTAAACAATCAGCTATCTAATGTTTGCTGAAGGCAGCTCTGCCCCCCAACTATGCCATTATCTCCTTGGTGGTCTTCACGTTTTGGTGACCACTTATTGGTCCAGGCCTTCTGGGAATCCTTTGCTTTCACTATAGATAGAAACCATCTGTTGCCTGTCTTTTCTTTATTGGGAGATTATTAGTATGTGTCTACCTAGCAGTGGAACTCTAAGCTCTTGGCTTTTTAAACGCAGCCTCAGCAAGCCCATGAGAACTAAACAATCTTGCTTACACAGGAGAAGGAGTAAACAGCTTTGGCAAATAATTTCAGACGCTGCCATTAGTGTTTGTAAAAGATATAAACAGAACTTGTGAAAAATAAAATGTGTTTGGGTTTAAGCATGGAAAGAGAGAGGGGGAGATCCAGAGAGATGTTACAACAACTTGCTTCCAATATTGACTTTAAAAAAAAACAAAAAAAAAACAACCCTAACTCTCTCATACAAAGAAGGGCAAATCAGAACTCTTTTTTAATGCTAAAAGTTGCACTCTTTCTTTCTGGCTGTTGGACATGCCAATATGTAAACATTTCAGGGAGAATTTTACACCACCTCATCTTTATGTCAAGCAGCATTTAATGGTTGAATGATCCCGTGCCCCGGGTCTTGGCAGCTATCCTCTGGGGTCCAACTTTTAGAGATTACATTGACAGTCAGTCAGTGGACCATGTCCAACGTAAACTAGACTAGGACCATTTAAAATCAGTTACTATCAACAAGTCAAATTAGCTTTATGTAGGTTACAGGCTTTTTCTCGGAAGATTTCAAAACAATGTGGAATTTTAACCATCACCGGACTTTTTCTCTCATTTGTGTTTTCAGAAAAGTTCCTGAAACATCAGATTGCGCACTGCTTACCTGATTCAATGTAAAGTTAAGCAACTTGCACTACTTATATTTAATAAATGAATCACGAGCTTTCCCCCTTTCCTTCCTAGGTGGAAATAACTCTTCAAGATGTCAATGACAACCCACCAGTGTTCCCTACAGATATGCTTGATCTGACTGTAGAAGAAAATATCGGAGATGGTTCTAAAATAATGCAGCTGACAGCTATGGATGCTGACGAGGTAGGATATTGTTGCTTCTTTGAAGGGTAGCAGGACACTTCTGTCACAACAATGTTGTTAGGCATAGATTTCCAGCCTTGTTTCTACTCCACCCACTGATTTTTGCCTGGAAGACGGTGGCGTGGAGTGGAAAAATGCAAGTGTTTAATTTTATTCTGTGAGTTGAGACTGCCCATTCTATCCCTGCGCGCCTGATTCCAGGATTTTTCAGAACCCCATGTGGTCTCTTGTTCTCAGAGTCTCCCCTAGTGGGGACCTTACTTAAATTAATTTGATTGCCCTCATCCATCACAGAACATTGCTTGCTTTGCTTTATTTAACATACAATGTTTTCTCTCCTGTGTGTCTGTCCTCTACTTCCGATTTTCTAGTCTCTCGTCTTGCCTATCTTTCATGCATCCCCTATCTTCCTTTTGGTTTTGTTTTTCCTGTTTTCCTGCTCCTTCTTTCTGCTGGGAGATGGTTCAAACTCTCCCACATGACAGCCTTTTAACAGTTGCCAGATGTCCCCTCCCTCTTCTCAACATGTGGCACACCTGAACAGCTCCTCTTCTGGTCCAAAGAGAGCCAGTGTGGTGTAGTGGTTAAGAGCGGTAGACTTGTAATCTGGTGAACCGGGTTTGTGTCTCTGCTCCTCCACATGCAGCTGCTGGGTGACCTTGGGCTAGTCGCACTTCTTTGTAGTCTCTCAGCCCCACTCACCTCACAGAGTGTTTGTCATGGGGGAGGAAGGGAAAGGAGAATGTTAGCCGCTTTGAGACTCTTTAGGGTAGTGATAAAGCGGGATATCAAATCCAAACTCTTCTTCTACATACTGGGGGCCGCACAGAGACCAACCCCACCTGCCACAGCCCCCTCAAATAGATTCATGACATTTTGCAGAAATGTGTGAGGTGGCAGATTCCTAAACATTGGAGAGCCACATGGGGGGTTTAAGGCACCATACACCGCTGTACACATTTCTTCCTTTTCTCTGTGTCTGCCTTGCATGGCATGATTTTATTTTTTTATATTGCTTGCCCTCTTCAGACATTGTCTCCTCATGTTCTTTTTCGACACAGGATCTGAGTGCTGCATCTTGATCTTCATACCAGTAGCTTGACCACCTATAGTGCACATACATTCATTTGCAATAAGGTTTCCACACGTCCCAGAGTTCCAAATCGTATGGAAATCTTCATGCGTCCAGTTGTATCTGTGAAAGCTATGTCACAGCAGTCATTTATGTTAATTGCGTAGTCACCAGTGGCAGGGCTAGCCAGCATGTCCAAAGTTGAGTAATTTGACAGTTATTAATGCCTGAAGGAAGTTTCTGTCACTGTGTCTATCTCCAAGAAAGCCTCTGAGCTTCAGTAGAGTGTTAGAAATCCGTGACATACAAAAACCTCTACTTGAAATTTGTAGTGACATGTTTTAAAAAGTGTGCATGCCAAATGACGAGACTAGGTTAAGGCTTCTTTGAAACCCATTCCCTAAACGTGTAAAAGAGTGTTTCATATGACAGAATTTGATTGCTGCATTTGGCTAATATTCAACTTAATGGGATCAAGGTGGTCACTATTTTGCAATCTGCACAGAAGGTGTAACATTTTCTCTAGTGCCATGGGATGAATATTAATGATAGCTATGATATCTCACAGCACAGTACTACTTTACTTCAAAAGTGTTGACAGGAAGTTACTAGATTTTCTTCTTACTTGCCTAATTTATAGGATTTGCTCCTTCCACACAGCAGCAGTTATGGTAGAAGAGTCTATAGCTGAGTCACATTGTTGTAAAAATGAAGTATCACACTTGGAAGATAAAGAATGTAACACTTGAGTAATATAAGATTATTATTGAAAGAATTTGTTCAAACATTTTAATTATACTTTTACGAGTAAGTGTTCTACACACTGCACAGACATTGAGTATGAAAGTAATACTGTGGAATGTATCCCCTTGAGTAGGCAAGGAAGTAAGACTACAGTGAATTTTTGTTCACAGAAATGTGGAGGCAAAAGAAGGGTTTTCAGAGTCAAAGATTTCTCAAACCCCTTGCTTCTCTTTTTATGTGTCATCTCCTGCCTTTTCACAACTACTGCACAGTGCATTTTTAAAAAACAATTTCTTCGTGAGAGAACTGCAGTCTATCAGGGATCATATAGAAAATGTTACTTAGCCACACATCCAGTTACATTGGTCAACATAACACAGTCAATCACAGTAAAAACTAGACGCACTATCTCACTCTGATGAGGCTTGATGATATCAGCACATTGACAAATTGCTTGACTACATGGCTTTGAAGTCCATTCAGAGTGAGAGCAGTGCTCCCTGCCATACCATTGAACAGATAAACATTTTGTTTGTTTTCATAGTCTTGTGAATCACCAGAATGAGGAAGTGTGTTTTACAAGACAATGTTCAGTATGAAACACCACCTTCTGCTTCATATCAGCCATCCAAAAAAGTTCATATGGGTATACGATTTCCTCAAGACTTAGCTCAGCTCTGACCTGTCCTACCACAGCTAGGCTCCAGGTTCCCCCAAAAGCAAACTGCAGCTATAGCATCATCATCATCATCATCATCATCATCATCATCATCACTTTTAATTTGTATACCGTCTTTCTATTTTACAATACCCAAGGTGGTTTACAAGCTGAAGAAACAAAGAATGTACACCATATAACAATCTAATCCAATACAAAAATGTGATAATAAAACATAACTTTAAAATAGGCAACTTATATCAAATAAAGTAATATTCAACAATCCGTTAGAATAGTATTAAATACCAGCATATAAAATAATATTAATATTAAATACCAGCATATAAAAATTAAACAGAAATCAACTCTTAACAATTAAAAAAAATTCTAAACTATAATCAATAAAACAACGGCAGATCACAGTGCATAAAATAATACAATGCAAATTGAGAAGCAGAGACTGGAGGGTGGGGCAATGCAGGTGGAAGAAACCCTTGCCTGGTGAAGTCTCTCCCCTCACAGTTCTTCCTTAACCAGCATCTCTTAACCAGGTGCTATAGTGGAGTAGGGGTGAATAACTGGCTCCCCCACTCCCATAGGATGGGTAAGAAGGGCTGCCCACCAGTCAGTCACCTGACAACACAACATCACATGGCCCATTTTTGCAGAGTGCTGGGTACAGAAGGGGTACAGCAGTATCTTTCTATTTTATATGATCAGTGCCAGTTCAAGTAAATACATCAGGAATGACAGATTGGTGCAAAAAATGTTTATTTGGCAAGGGAATCTTTTATGTCAGGGAGCCTTGAGCGACATTATAGGGAAATTCCAATCTTAGCTCTTCGTACTCTAACTTTTCTGTTTACTTTTTAATATAAAAGTGATATGATCAGCTCATCATTCCAAATCCATGGTTTACTTACTTACTTACTTACTTACTTACTTACTTACTTACTTGAAAATTTCTTTAAAATTCTTAGAATCAGTGCAAAAGCTTGCCGTTAATTTGCATGAAAATATAATGCACTTTGACCTTTTCTTGTCACTGTTTAGGGTGCAAATGCTCTGGTAACTTACACCATCATCAGTGGTGCAGATGACAGCTTCCATATCGATCCAGAATCGGGAGAGTTGATAGCCACCAAGCGTTTGGACCGAGAACGCCGTTCTAAATATTCTCTGCTAGTTCGTGCTGATGATGGCCTGCAGTCTTCAGATATGAGAATAAACATTACTATTAGTGATGTTAATGATCATATACCCAAGTTCTCCAAACCTTGCTATTCCTTTGACATACCAGAAGATACCACTCCAGGTGAATAGTAGATGTCATTACTGTCCTTATCATTCCTGCTTCCTTGTGCTTTTAACAGCTGTAATAACTCAGACTTCTTTGGAAATATTATGTTCTTGTGCGGATTCAGCAAATTCAATACCAGTTAAATAACGAACGACATTAAAAGGGCCAGGTATCTAGGCTTAACTGATTTGTGCATCAATTCTCTGCTTATGTTTTTGTTTACTACACACTATGGACTTGCTGCCCTTGTTCCATAAAACTCTTAAATTGCTACTACAATTACTACAATTTGAGGTTGTCACTCTCAGAAGAGATAGGCAAATATATGCACATTATTATCCAAAAGTTAGCTTGAACTAGCCCAGCTCTCTCTTTTCCAAGCTTGTACAGGTGGAGTAGCGAGAATAAGTTCACTAGATTCCCTCTGTTTCTTTTTCTTTTTTTAAAAAAATATCATTCTTTGACTGGCATAAGAACAGAATTTAGAATGAGTGAAAACACATTCGGTATCTGAAGCACTATATAATATTCTGTTTCAAGTATGAAGTGAAATTCAAAACCAGCAAGCATAGTGATTAGCTGCTGACCATTTAAAATATCTCGCTACGTATCAGGAGTTCTTGACACACCTATGCATAAGAGGCTGCGAAAGGAGGTTATGTTATCTCTTTGGAAAAGTTATAAATGTGAAATTATACTCTCAGAGGTCTATGAGGAAATAGGGTAGTACACCATATTGAAACATGGAGTTTTACTGGACTTAACTTGAACACCATTTTCCCATTAAGAACATAACTGTATCATGCTTTTTTCCAAGGAGGGGAAAAAAGTTCAACTTCAGTTAAAATTTTGCTGGGCAGAAATTTTGGTTTGAATATATATTCAGTGGCTTTGTTGTTGCATAACACTAAACTGGATTATTAAAACATTACCCTTCCAACTCTACAGTTCTACGACTCTTTGACATAGTTAGGGTTGCTGGCAGTGAACAAACTATAGTTAAGCTGCTGTGCAGAGTTCACAAATCACACCAAGGCTTAATGTGCTGTGTGAACCTTGCCTAGTGGTTTAACAAGGATTTGTTTCCTACCAGCAAACCACAAACTGAAACAATGGTTAGTTGTTGGCTACAAACCATGATTTGTTTCAACTATGGTTTGGCATTATGTGTGATATCAGTACTGTTCCTTAACCATGGTTTGTTTGACCACCCCAGCCCAGAAGCTCACCAAACTAAAAAAAGCTATGAGGCAAGAGCAGCTGGAAAAGAAAGAAATTTATGGAAAAACAAACTGTGGCTTGTTCGATCATTTGTGGAACAACTTGTAGAAAACTCGCCATTTGTTGAAGAAACCATGGCTCAGTGTTATGTATGAACCAGGCCAGGGTATATTTTGAGTGTATATTTTCTCCCCCCTCCCCCACAGGCTTTAAAAAAAAATTAAGGTGGTCATGTGTCGAACTTTGTGGATTTGATTCTTTACAATTCCTGTTAAACTGATGAGTAGGATACAAATGCTCTTAAATAAACTATCATTTAAATACTGTTCATGGCTATGATGACACACACTTATAATAATGGATAGCAGGAGACATATTTTCTCTTGACATGACCCATTTTGGTTTTTCCACCCTCCTAATTCATCTCTAGGTTCTTTAGTGGCAGCCATCTTAGCCACAGATGAAGATTCAGGTGTGAATGGAGAAATCACGTACACTGTGAGTGAAGACGATGGAGATGGAACATTTTTCCTCAACCCAGTCACTGGAGTTTTTAACTTAACTTGTATGTTGGACTATGAAGTGCAGCAATATTACATTCTTTCAGTTCGTGCGGAAGATGGTGGTGGGCAATCCTCCACTGTGAGGGCTTATTTCAACATACTTGATGTAAATGATAATTCACCAGTATTCAGCATGGCGTCATATAGCACATCTTTGATGGAGAACCAACCTCCAGGATCTACTATCCTTATTTTCAATGTTACTGATGCAGATGATGGTATGTATTTTCCCATTTTTAAAATGTATGCATTTGGGAGTATATTTGCACATTTATTCTTTTTGATTATTATTTATTATTTATGCATTTTCCATTTTTTCCTGTTTGCACATCATAATTCACCATCAAACATAGCTTCTATAGCGACCTCCCAACCTAGCCTTCCATGGCATTCTGGGTTGTACTAACGATGCTGCATATTAGTTTAATAATCCACCCTACTTCCCCCCTTTTTATCCCTCATTGTATTTAACTGTTGTTCATAGGATCGCCCCTACTTGTAGATTAATTTTGGTATCGTGTTTTTTTTTAAAAAAAATGCCCTTTGTCTTTTTTCCCTGATCCCTTAATTTGCACATTTAATTTTGTACCTTACTACCATATGAGTATTATCTCTCATAAGGGGTCAAAGAACAGCAATTATTATAACATTATAAATAAATATATTACAAAACTTATAATCAACATCACCCTTAGTAGCATCTGAAATAAATATCAAATAGTTTTGTTTCACTCACTAAGTAAATGGTAAATGAGGATAGATGAAACTTTTTGAGGATTCAGTCTGCAATCCTATACATAGTTACCTAAGATTAAATCCCACTCATTACATTTGTAGACACACCTAGACCATAATGTCAATCAGAGCATTGATTTGAAAATGCTAGCCTGATCAGTTTCCATTCCAAATAAGAACATAAGAAGAGCCTTCTGGCCCATCGGGTCCAACATCCTGTTCTCACAGTGGCCAACCACCTGTGTAGAGGAATTCTGCAAGCTGGACCTGAGCATAACCGCATTCTCCTCTCCTGCTGTTTGTAGCAACTGGCATTCAGAAGCATGACAGTGGAAATTACCTTATAACTCTCTCCGACAATTGGATTTGAGACTTACTTTGTCAGCTCAAATGTGTTATTATCGCATGATATTATTAAAGTGGGCCATTAGAACATGTAGCAGATACATGGTGTTGCTACAGAGCATAGGCCAGGTGATATTCAGTGCGACTAGTGCTTGTTTCTAGAAAAAAAGGTGCAGGAATGCTGCCCTGTCCCTCCTGCTTCTGCGCCAGCCGAAGACACAGGGCTGCTCTGTGAACACTGTGAGCTCCCTGTGCATCAGCTCTGCAATCTGCCCTGTCCCTTCTGCTTGCACACGGAAGCCTGAGAGACAGGGCAGAGTGCAGAGCTGACACACAGGGAGGCTTCTTCCCGCACATCACCTGTTAGCCCAGGAGGCTGAAGAGCCTCATTAAAGCCCCGCTGCACCTCTGGCTCATGAAAAGACCTTCTCCAGTGCCCATAAAGGATGTCCTCTTCGTGTTCCAGGGATAGTCTTCTCATGAAGCAAAGGCATGGTGTGGGAAGAGGTGCTGGAAGGCACTTTCCTGCTGAAAAAAAGCCCTGAGTGTGACCAACTTTCTTCAGGTTACAGTCATACCTCATGTTATGTTCTTTCAGGTTACTTCCGGGTTTTGCCACTCGTACATGCTCAGAAGCGCAAAATTACATCACATGCATGCACAGAAGTGGCAAATCACAACCCGCGTGTGCTCAGCCGCGCCTCTGCAGGTTGCGTTCTTTTCATGTTTCGAACGGGCCTCCGGAACGGATCCTGTTCGCAACCAGAGGTACCACTGTATTGGGTAAAGACTGTAAATGCCCTCTAATTTCAGTATTCAATATATTGTGGTATCTCTGTTTACGAACTTAATTCGTTCCGGAGGTCCGTTCTTAACCCGAAACTGTTCTTAACCTGAGGTACCACTTTAGCTAATGGGGCCTCCTGCTGCCGCTGCTGCTGCCGCATGATTTCTGTTCTCATCCTGAGGTAAAGTTCTTAATCTGAGGTACTACTTCTAGGTTAGTGGAGTCTGTAACCTGAAGTGTTTGCAACCCGAGGTGTTTGTAACCCGAGGTACCACTGTGTTTACACTGATAAGAATTCATATAAAGTATCTTATCAATATAATTATTTTGAAGATATATTATGGAAATTGTTGAGACTTAATTTAGGCAAGGATCGCCTTCTTCCACTGATTTCAATGGAACAAGCACGGCTAATTTTGTCAATATAATGCCAATGTTTTCCTGTAAATGGATCAAAAGCTTACCCATGTCTCAACAAATACCCCAGAAAACATAATCCAGCTGTACTTTGAAACTTCATTCTTCTTAAGACATTGTCTGTTTCTGCATGTTCCAAGAATGAATCTAGAAACAACAGATTGGCAGGATTCTGGCAAATTTCCTGTTTTTCCACAGTATAAACAATGATGAAGATGGAAGGAGAGTTCAGATGCTAAATATCCAGTGTCATTTCCTGTTTAACACACCCTCTGAAAACAATAGTTATTAACTTAAATTTTGGATTTTTTTGGCATTCTGTGAACAAAATGAACATCAAAGAAAATTAACTATAACTTTCAAATCCTGAACAAATAAATGATATTTCTTATTGTTTGATCCACTTTAAAGTTTAATTGCAAAGCAGCTTTAAAACCCAGCATTGCAAACTTTTATTGTATGACCAGGAGCTGATGCCAAAATATGGGGAAATGCTTATTTTGAAAATAATATCAGTTAACCTTCGAGATTGAATAATTGAAAGAAGGCTGCTTATTGTCTTGGATTTTAAAATTCAAACCAATTTCAAACATAATCTGATGTAAATATATGAATGTTTTATACTGAGACCATCAGTCCATCTAGTTCATTCTTTTGTTCTGTGATTGGCAGGAGTTCTCCAGGTTCTTGTTTAGAATTTGGGTGCGTGAGAATTTCTGAGGATAGCTGTATTTCTGTTCTTGTATTAGATTGAGTAATGTCAATTAGCTGTTTTCTAATAGAGTGCAAACAAAACTGAATGCCTTCCCCATCCCTACTTTCAGCCAGGGCTGTGGTGAAATCCATTCCCCAATAATTCATTGGTGGTGATGAAAATGGAGATGTTTTGTTTATTCAGGGTGTTCTTGGAACCAATATTGGTGACCTGTATTTACCATTGGTGGCTAGAAACATTAAAAGTAGAAGAAAATTTTATGTTCTATGGTAGCAGCAGAGCTCCTCATAATGGTAGCCAGAAGCTGGCCACATATTTTATGTTATTCAAGTCTCATTTTCCATCTACCCACTTTTTCAGGTTCCTCTCTGCATTGCCCTCCTCCTAATATTGTGCCTCTGTAAGATTTTAATCCCAGTTAAATTAGCAACTTTCCTTTTCCTCACAGTAACTGGATTGAAAACTGTTATAAGTTCCCTGAGGAACTAAACATTTCAAAATATCAGCTCAGTTGATAAATGTAAAAGACTTCACTGTCATGACTCCATTTCAGTATTGATTCCAAAATTGTTTTCTTGCTTCTATAGTCTTATTTTTTCCTATTTAAATCAGTTGAAAAATTGCTACCAGCTACTAAATTACCAGTTATTAAATATGGTTTTTTCCTCTTCAATTTCTGGCTTATATACATCCCCCCCATATCAATGCATTTTTTCCTGTAGAGAGCTCTGCTAAAGTGTAAGGTAAATATAGGATCAAGTTTTCATTTAGGTCTGGCATAAAATGTATGCAGAATGTTATTTAATACATCATCTATATATAAACACTAAAATGAAATAGCATCTTTTCAGTTTTAGAATAATAAATAGCCATGATTGATTCACTGAATATTACAGGGCTTAATTTATCCCCTAAGAACCTCAGATTGCTACTGAGAAGTGTTAGCATAAAGAATAAAACAATTGACTGTATCAATAACTAATATCAAGTTTTACAAAAAGTGAAAAAAAAGACTGTTGAGGAAGGGCTTGATGGAAAATGAAAGCCATTAAATGCAAACCTCAATCTTTATGACCAATTAGTCAGATAAAATTTCCACATTATTTATTTAGCGCTGTAAGGTCTCAACCATTAATGGAGAGACATGAGAAAGTGATAGATGCTGGTTTGACTTTATAATGAATAATACAAACAGTACGGGTTTTGGGTTTTTAAACTGTCACCATATATTTCCCAGTGTATAGCACGCTTGGAGCTGCTTACCAGCTTTTGGTGCAATGTTTTGCTGAATTAGGCTCCTTAAATTCCAATGAAGTAAGGATGCATGGTATTTTTGTCAGTGCATGAAACATATAGAAACCTAAGAAACACAGGGACGCGCATGGTGCTGTGGGTTAAACCACTGAGCCTAGGGCTTGCCGATCGGAAGGTTGGCAGTTCGAATCCCCGTGAAGGGGTGAGCTCCCGTTGCTCGGTCCCTGCTCCTGCCAACCTAGCAGTTCGAAAGCACGTCAAAGTGCAAGTAGATAAATATGTACCGCTCCGGCGGGAAGGTAAACGCTGTTTCCGTGCGCTGCTCTGGTTTGCCAGAAGTGACTTAGTCATGCTGGCCACATGACCCGGAAGCTGTACACTGGCTCCCTTGGCCAATAAAGCCAGATGAGCGCCGCAACCCCAGAGACATCTGCGACTGGACCTAGTGGTCAGGGGTCCCTTTACCTTTAAGAAACACAGGAAACTTGTTTCATACTGAGTTAGGTGGCTGGTTCATAAAACTCCTTATTAACTGTATCAGTGGTAGGGGACCTCTGGAATCTGGCCTAGCCTTGGCCCACCAGGATTTTGTCCATGAGCTATTTTAGTGAAACTACACCTGTCTGTCAATCAGGTGACTCCCTTGATGTCAGGTGGTTCACTGGGCATGCAGAAGAGAGTATTTAACCCCTGTCCCTGTCAGCTGATGGGCAGTGAGATAAATCCTGCTTGGTCACTGTCTCTCCCGCACTATGAAACTTCAACATCTGGAGAAGACCACACACCTGACAGTATGCCTGTGTGGATGAAAAATATCTGGGCAAAATGGTACCCAACCCTTGGTCTGCACTGACTGGCAGTGATTCTCCATGGCTTCTGACAGGAGTCTTTCTTAGCCTGAGAATTTTTTTGCTTGTATTGCATGTGCTCTGCCACCTATTTATGGTTTTTCCTGCTCTGAGTTGCCATTAACCAAAACTCTGCTCACCATTCTAATCTTGTCTGCCTAATAACTGTTCTTCTTCTAAATGGGAACTTTTTAAAAGGAACTGATACCCCTCCCTCCAATGTAAATTGTATTTTTTAAATTCAGCTTTCTATTCAAATTATGCCTTTCTATTCAATGAATCAAGAAGCAGTTCTCAATAGATCACTCACACATGAGCTATAGACTTAAACTTGCTAGTGCCAGGAAAAGGATTACCAATTCAGCTGCCAGTATAGCATGTTGTGTCACACCATGGACAGTGAATATTATCAGAACCTAATATTTTATACAGAAGATTAAGTTAGAATCTCTCAGCCTTATGACTGAGAATTGCAACACAGCACCTCATCGGATTAATCTGTTATCATTGTGGAAACTCTTGATTGTCTGCTGAATAACAATCCTACATCTAAATCAGTATTTGTTAACAAGTAGGAGAGTTTATATATCCCATATAAAGCAATGTTTGCTGATCTTCAGCTGAATTTTAACCATCTCTTCTTTAATAGAAACTGGTAACCTGATCACAGCCCCAGCTGCTCCAGAGCAAAGCCAGGTTTGGTGGTGTGATACTGACTTTCGGCATACAAGATCTTGTCTAAAGGCACTGTCACAGTGATAAATCAATGACTTCTCATCTTTTAAAGCAATCGTGTGCGTGTTTCGAATGGTCCTGGCAATATGCCAGTGACAAGTGCAGGGATCATCTTCTAGCTGTATGCATGTTGTCTCTGCTTTCAAACATTGCACTGAGCACACTGATGTTCACATGGTGCAGCAAACACAATCCCATTTCTCCATGTGTTCTCTGTATGTGGTGGTAACAGTTGAAGGATGCTATTGATTATGCAACATTCAGGATAACTAACATGCTTTATGTCCTTAATGACTAAAAGTGGTTAAATCTCTCTTCTTTCTGTTTGTTTCGGTTTTCAGGTTCTAACTCACAATTGTCCTACAGCATTACTTCTGGAGATAGCCAAAGCCAATTTAACATTGACAAAAATGGGATTCTAAGCATCAGGAAGCCTTTGGACCGTGAAAGCCAATCTTTCTACAGTCTTATTGTTCAGGTCCATGATATGGCTCCTCTTCCAGCCTCCAGATACACAAGCACAGCACAAGTATCTATCATTCTGCTAGACGTGAATGACAACCCTCCAAGTTTTATCTCTCCTAAGCTGACCTACATCCCAGAAAATACCCCTATTGACACCATTGTTTTCAAAGCCCAAGCAACAGATCCAGACAGTGGTCCAAACAGCTACATTGAGTACAATCTACTAAATCCTTTAAGAAACAAATTCAGTATTGGTACAATTGATGGAGAAGTAAGGCTCACTGGAGAACTGGACAGAGAGACAGTTTCTAATTACACCTTGACTGTAGTTGCCAGGGACAAAGGTCAGCCACCTCTTTCTTCATCTACTGATGTAGTTGTGATAGTCCTTGACATCAATGATAACAATCCCGTCTTTGCTCAACAATTATACAAAGTTGAGATTGCGGAAAATATTCTAACTGGGACAGACGTGGTTCAGGTGGTTGCTGCAGACGGAGATGAGGGTTCCAATGGGCAAGTTCGCTATTCCATCATCAGTGGAAATACTAACAATGTGTTTCGGATTGACTCCGTCACAGGGGTAATAACAGTAGCTAAACCTTTGGACCGAGAGAAGACGCCTTCTTATGCATTAACAGTTCAGTCAGCTGATCGTGGAAGTAGCCCGCGGATTGATACCACTACAGTCAGCATTATTCTGAGGGATGTAAATGATTATATTCCTATATTTGAACTCTCTCCCTATTCTGTAAATGTCCCAGAAAACTTGGAAACGTTACCAAAGGTCATTCTCCAGGTTAGTATGTGTGAGAAAGTAATAAATAGTGCATAATAGGCAACACCTTCATAATCAGAGTAACCTGTTGTTGGATGTCAGCCGTCAGTTTTGTATTATGCTGAACATGCGCTGCAAGTTTTAAGTAGCTCCTTTCATGAGGAGAATGACTTCCACTTGAACAATGGGATCCCCCCCTGCTTTCTTCCTTGCACCTCCAACTATTCTGTTCCCCCAAACCTTGGGAGCATATTTGGGGTCAACGCAGGTAGGAGGACAAGGTGGGGAAGTCCTATTGCACAAGTGGAAGTTGTCTCATTTGCAAAAGTCTTTGGTTTGATACCACCATATACAGTTAACTATATAAATCCTTGGTTTTGTTTCCATACTTCTAAGATAGTTTTAGCCCTTGACAGTGCATTAAACAGAAACTAAATAGCCTTTTTTTTATCTTGACCTCATTTTTTTTTAAAAAAAGCTTCTCATTTTCACCCACTTTTCTTTATTCTCTCAATTTTTTGCTTTGCAGTAATTTTTTTGTGTAGTTACTGAAGTGTTATTAAATCTTTTTTTTTTAATATAGATGCATGTCTACCATTTGTTTTCTAAATAGCTACATTCAACCTTTTGTTGACAGCAGCAGCTGGCTGGGGGTGGGAATATAATTGGTATCTTTAAAGGAATAGTTAAAGGTATGCCAGATCTTTTCGTTGTTTTAATCAGTTTTAATAGATGTATCTGCTCTGTCAAGCACATGGCCACTTTTCCTTCGATACATGAAAAATAATTGTATGGCCAACAAAGGCACGTTGGGTAGGGATTTGCAGTTATATTGTGCTTCATTACATCTATAGGTTGTAGCAAGGGATGATGATCAGGGCCCAAACAGCAAATTGACCTATCTTCTTATTGGTGGAAATGAAGATGGGGCCTTTACGCTCTCAGCCAATGGGGAGCTCCACCTTGTACAGAGCTTGGACCGAGAAAAAAAGGGGCAATATAACATGCTGATCACAGCAGCAGATTCAGGTAAGCCAAGTCAATTATTTATCCAGGTTGCACAGCCCTATTTAAGTACCAAGAGACATAGTCTTATATATAAAGAAATGATGAAACGTAAAACTAAACATTCCTTACTTTTCAGGGGGATGGTGAATTACATAAATTGATAACACCCTTGTGATGGAATCCTGATTCCACTAAAGCCAGCTACAAACATTAAGGCTGCAATGCTATACCCTTACCTGGGACTAAGCCCCAGTGAACTTAATGGTACTTACGTCTGAGTAGACATGTATTAGATTGCTCTGTAAAAGATCTATGCTCTCAAAATCTGGATTTAATATCTAGTTTTAACTTCCATGGTGCTTTTTTATTGATTTGCTACCTCTGTCACTATCACTTAGTAGCTTCTCTGCCTGTGCAGGAACTGGTCATTTGTTTTTTGTTTTTTCCCCAAGGCTGGATGTATTTGCCAAACAACAGAAATAATGCAAGTTGAAATAAGATAGAGAAAAGCTAAGTATAGAATGCTGCATTCCTGTAAGCACCGTGAAAGTTATCCTGTATTTTACTGGCAACTGCTATCAGTTACACATTTTATGTCCTCTCTGTTAGAGGATTTTTCTTTCTAGCTTTTGCACTGGGGAGCCCAGGAGATAAAAGATGTGGTTGTCAGTGGTGTGGTAGCTGTAGTTTTCTGGAGTGTGTACAAGAATAAAAACTGATGCTTTTTGCTTCTGGCACATAAAGAAAGGGAAAGAGGAGTAGCACCAAATGAGCCACAGAATTGGAACATAGGAATCTGTGTTATACTGAGTAAGTCCATTGGTCCTTCTTGCTCAGTATTGTCTAGTGACTCTCCAGGATTTAAGGCAGGAGTCCTTCCTAGTCTTACCTGGAAATGCCAGGAATTAAACCTAGAACTTTCTACATGAAAAACATATGCCCTACCACTGAACTGCGCTAGGGTGAATCATTACAAACACAAAGATCTGGCTGTGTTGATAACTGGTCTCTTCCATCTTGTGGCCATTCCACACAGATATAAAAAATATTTACTATTTTACAGTGGCCAAATGAATTTAGCCTCTTTCTGGAATAGAAATATATGTAGCAGCAGCAGCATACTGTGTAAACAGAGCTGCATCTAAAAGCCAAGTTTCCAAATGGTTCCTCAAGCCTTTTGTGGCATTTAGCTGTGTTAATAGAAACCTCCTCCTGTGTCCCAAATGAAATGTACTGGCATGGTAAAAATCTAAGGTACCCCAGGACAGGGCTCTTAGAACTTTAATAGTTGTGTAGAAGAGGGCACTGAAGTTTACATAACAAGATACATCCACTTAAATGTTCTCTTCTACTGTTAAAAGTGCAAAAGCCCTGTCTTCATTTTCAAAATCTCCACATGGATGTCCATATATGTGGTTGTGTTTGGAGCAGACATCCCAATGGGTAGAGTGAGCTAATATGAGCTGATACTGGAAGGTGTTCATAGACATTTCCCAGTGATTGTTGGTTTGGTTGACATTGTTTCCAGTTCACACACAAAAATACATAATACTCCAGTGAACCGAATCTTACTGAAATAAAAAAGAAGAAGCTATAAACCTCGTATCTGGAATTGTTTGAGGAGGTTTTTTGCCAAGTTTTTGACTTTCAGACTCATGGGGACAAAACAGACAAAGGGACTACCCTTGAGTAAGCAACTGTGTAAGCTACAGTGAGGATCCACATTTATTGTACATAGTAGCCCTTAAAAATATTTATTTAATACCTTCTATGTGTCACTTCTATTTTTAAGCTTGTGTAATTCACAGTTTTCAGCCAAGATAACACGGCAGAATTCCTTTGCAGCAAGCAAAGCCGAGTGTGCCAAAACCATGAAAAAGGGCAGCTTGTCAAAAACTAACACTCATCCATACAATCTCTGAAAATAAATCATGCAATAGATATTACCTCACGGACCTTGGTTTGGTTTTTATTACCAGGGGGGTGGGGGTGAATGCTGGTCGGTTATTTTCAGAAATGTACTTTCTTACATAGAACCCAGATTTATAAGTTGTGTGTGTGCTTTTCAAAAATAGAGCACCATATGAAGGGAAGGGCAAAGTCTTAGTTGCCTCATTATATGGTGTTTCCTGCTTGGCAGGGGTTGGACTCGATGGCCCTTGTGGTCTCTTCCAACTCTATGATTCTATGATTCTATGATTTTCTTTCTCTGATTGCACCCGTAGTGTAGTAGTATACACATACTCCACACAAGTACTGGAAACTTGGTGTGATGGCAGACATGTAAGCAAATGTATTTTGTGTCTCTAGGTAGACAGATGGGTGATAGAAAAGGACAGGTATAAATCCTTCAAGTCTCAAACTCTCCACCATCCTAACTCAATAAATAAGCAGCAACAGTAACACCAATGTCCCACCAAACATGTTACTTAACAAAATCTATATCATTCAAATGTCTGTCTACATGCACACAAGAATCTTATTTGTCTTAATGTTTGCCATCACTGTAGGTTTATGTGGACAGTGGCTCCGTAGCTCTATCTAACCACACATTCTGCTACTGTTATGGTAGACTTGCAGATATGATGCTCCTGGGATTGGCTTGTTACATCATACTTCTTTGGTCTAGAAAAACTGAGGACCTCTGTGCACCAGGCTCCTGGGTATGGAGGTCACTCGCTCACATTGATGGTGGACTTCAGTTACAAAGAGGTTAGATAGCTGTGTGTGAAGTGGGGAGAGCTTACATGGAACTTTGTAGGAACTGACTTTTAGCAAACTTCTTCAAACCCACGAATCACAAACCATATCAATACATAGAGAGTTTTTCCTGCATTCTTATCCTTCAGTGA
Source organism: Podarcis cretensis (assembly GCF_951804945.1). Taxonomy (NCBI): domain Eukaryota; kingdom Metazoa; phylum Chordata; class Lepidosauria; order Squamata; family Lacertidae; genus Podarcis; species Podarcis cretensis. The sequence goes on from NC_137178.1 coordinate 31,535,229, forward strand.
TTTCTAGGAGCAGCTGCCATTCCAGTGTGACTTGTGTAAAAGGGCCCTTGCAGATCAGCTGCACGCATAGCCACAACTGCTGGCTGATTGCAGAATTCTTTTTGGTGTTAACTATGAGATATGCTTTATTGAGTTCCTTTCTCTTCCTCCATTCTCTTTATCTCACTCATTTGTAAGCTAGACAACGCACTGCCTTCAGGTGTCCCTCAAGCATTCCAGCTGTTCTGCTTTGCAAAGGTATCCCTAGGTAATGGCTGCACGCCCTCTTGCTTTCAGAGATAGCATCCTCCCCACAATTCAATTAATAGGAAAACTGAAGAAGTCAATCACATAGTGACCACTATAGTATGTTCATTTTGGAGCCTGGGTGATACATCTTACCATTTGCAAGCTATGCAAAACAGCAATCAAAATGAGGTAATGGATGTTTTTTCTTGTGCTCCTCCCCTTCTCTCACCAACCTTCAGTTTTTATTTCTAGCTATCTATATTACTAAAGGCATATCCACACCATAATTTAAGGCATAGGACTTCCCATAAATAATCTTTGGAACTGTAGTTTTCCCTCTCAGTGCTACAAATCCCTAGCATCTTTAATAAACTACAGTACCCAGAATTTTTGGGGGGAGGCCATATGTTTTAAATGTGTGCTGGATGTGCTTTAACGGCCTGGTGTAAATCTGCCCTTTGTGTAACATTATTTGTTCCCATGGCATGGTCAGCTCAGGGTAGCTGCACAAAAAAGTCAGCCCACACCATGCTAATATGTTTGGGAATGATAATGAGCCACCACCAGAACAGGCAGGCTGCTGAGATGGTGGTTCATATGGGCCTTTCATCTGAGGTTCTTAGCAGCACAAATATACTGTGAAATATACTGTGAAGTTGGAAACTCAGCCACAACTCTTATAAAACATGATGAAGAAGCAGTTTCCCATTGCTAGAGTGTCCTCTATCATAGTCTACAAAGGGAAGATGCAGATATTAGATGTGAGTGTCTAGTAACATGGCATGCAACTATTTGAAGTCAAGGGAAGAGAAAGATTTAATGAACATATAATTAATGGATTTGCCTTACCATTGAAAAAGAGCACATTTTCCTTCTAAAGTTATTACTGTCTTTGCACAAAGTGAAATACCAGTAAGTCAGTTTTGTTGTATTCAGATTTGAGTACCTCTACCTTTGTGTGTGAGAGAGAGAAAATGATGGGGGGAGAAGCTTTTCTTGAAATAAAACAAATAAATAACGCCATATGTTGAAAGTCAGAGATGAGCGAAATGGCAGTGTGCCACCCCAGAAAGCGGCAGCTTTTATCCTCACTTTTTCATCTTTGAACATTTTTCTGGAGAATTGTTGGCTTCCATCCTTGCTGTTATTAATTGCCTGACTATAGAGTAGCACATCTGGCTCCTTGCTAGCAGCCTTGACTTGCCATCTGAGTGAACTATGGTTTTTCCTCCTCCCCCCCCCTTCTGCCACCCTGCACATTTATGAGGCAAAACGGCCTGTTACCTGAAGAACTCCTTCAACCAACTTGCTCTGATTCGAACCTTAAAAGCCTGCACTTGCCAGATTAGTTGTTCCTTACTTTCTTTGTTTCAAGCCTGCTACCTTTGCAGACATATTGTTTGGTATTTCTCTTTGCCTCTGCAAAACCTAGCAAGATTTTTCTTTCTTTCTTTCATGCTTCCTTCTATGCCTAGAGAAGGGTTACATTTGTAGCTGCCTCACTGGCATGCTTTTTTTCAGGCTTAAAATAAATCCAAACCATGCAGCTTCACAATCTTGATTTGTTACGCTTCTTTCCTCATAGTTAGCTCTGTTCCCTTAAGTGGTTTGGCAAATTACATATTTCAAGAAAGCTATTCTATTTTTCTTTGCCCCACTCCACCCCCATTGCATTCCATGCTGTGGTCTTCAAGCCACTTATTGCCTTTTAAAGCGTTCTGTGTAAATTCTAATGTTTACATATTCCTACAGAATTATTTTGCTCTACATCATAGTCCTGTTTCTACTTTGTATCTCCTTCTAGCATCACTAACAGAGTCACTATAGGAACATCCATGACCTTTGTTTCCAGCAGATAAAAGCAACATAGGAACTTGCCTTAGATTAAGTCAGGCCTTTGGTCCATTGAGCTCAGTATTGTCTACACTGACTGGCAGCAGCTCTCCAGGATTCCAGGCAGGGTACTTTCCCAGTTATACTTGGAAATACCAGGGACTGAACCCAGGGCCTTCTGCATGTCACTCAACTATGGCCTTCTCTCTCTGTGTAAGATATATTCCTTGCAGATATCTAACATGTATTATTATTCTTATTCCTCTAAGGAGCTCAGGGTGGCATATATGGTTCCCCCCTGTCCATGTTATCCTCACAACAACCCCATGAGGTCAGTTAGGCTAAGAGGCATCAACTAGCCAAAGGTCACCCAATGAGCTTCATGGCTGAATGGAGATTTGAACCATAGTCTGCCAAGTCCTAGGGATGCGGGTGGCGCTGTGGTCTAAACCACAGAGCCTAGGGCTTGCTGATCAGAAGGTCAGCGGTTCGAATCCCCGCGACGGGGTGAGCTCGTTGCTCGGTCCCTGCTCCTGCCAACCTAGCAGTTCAAAAGCACATCAAAGTGCAAGTAGATAAATAGGTACCACTCTGGTGGGAAGGTATACAGTGTTTCCGTGTGCTGCTCTGGTTTGCCAGAAGTGGCTTAGTCATGCTGGCCACATGACCCAGAAGCTGTCTGTGGACAAACGCCGGCTCCCTCGGCCTATAGACCAAGATGAGCACCGCAATCCCAGAGTCGTCTGCGACTGGACCTAATGGTCAGAGGTACCTTTACCTTTACTGCCAAGTCCTAGTCTGACACTCTAACCATTGTTCTTTCTATTATGTCAACCTACCCCCTGCCTCCTGCCACTTGGTTGGGGGACATCTGTAGATGGGGGTCTGTTCTATACATGCAGGTTCTCAATAATGAGGAACCTCGATTGTGCATTCTCAGTGCTGTTTTATTTAACTCTAATAGCAGATGCTGGTTGAGTAGCGTGGTGATGTGCAAAGCAAATTTCCCAACTTATACATTTTCTCAAAAATTTCCTAGCAACAGTGGTCTCGGACTGCTGATGAAACAGAATGCTACAACTTATAAATTGAAAGTCTGTGAGTTAATTCTTCAGCTCCAAGGCTACAGAAAACTTAATTGCTAGGATAAGACCAGTAAAACCTGAACATATGGCAAGGAATACTTATCCTGTTGGTTAATCTTCAAGAGTCAAACAGGGTGTTTTTAAAGCATAATTCAATAACAAAGAAAAGGCAGGCTTACTGTGGGTTATGCAGAAGTCATTAAGGGGCAAGACTGACTTAGTCAGTGGTTTCTTAAATAACCTGATTTCCTAGTCTTCCAACAGCAATAACTTTTCCAAAGAGTTAAGTGATTTTTATATATATTTAAAGTTTGGGTTTTCTTTTCTTTTTTGTTTTTTAAATTGCAATGCAAAACCCACATTCCTGAAGCCCTATACTTAGCAAGAGGATGTCATGCTTCACAGAATTTATGTGTATTCTTTTTGTGCCCACGGATCATAGGAAAGAATATAGAAAAGCATGGTGAATCAAAAATCTGCACCAAGCTGAAACAATCCATGTAGGTTTCACATTCCACTTTGACTACAAATATGAATTATAGTCTATACTTGACCTTCTAAATGCACTACACATATTTTTAGTATCACTTCAAAGTGCACATTGTCTTGACTTGATATTTTGAAAGGAGATATAACATCCAAAGTAAAATCATCTGGCTACGATCAGATACTGTGCAATATGGGTCATATCAACAATAATTTTCACATAGTTATCACTTCATAGATTTGGATGGCAGCTTTGCTGCATAGACAGATGATCTGCTAGCCTGTCCGTTCCAAGCAAGAATTTCAAGCTCCCAACTTTCCAGGGATTTGTATTGCCCAATATTGTTTTGCTTTCCAGATTAAGGACATAGATAATTAGGAGCCTGATCAAAGCCCTCACTGTTTCCTTTTTGGATAATAGTCTGTTTTGAATTCTGATCTGCAGAATTGTAAAACAGCTACTGTTTTCATTATGCTAAAGTGTGATTTACACATAACTCTGCAGTTACATGTGGGCCACTTGAAAGTCAAGTGTATGATGTGCAACATGTCAGGCAATTCATGTACAGAATAGCCACATGGATCTGTCAGTCAGTATCATAGTTAAAGACTGTTCAAGGCACTTTGTTTCAGAACATTCAGATCATTACAGTCCTTAGCATATAGTGGCTCAGGCTGTATTCAGACAGCACTTTATTCTGTTTTGCTGACTTTTCCTTACTTGATCATTTCTGCATTTTATGTGATCTTTCACACAGTGTAAAAGTCACCTCTGGGAATTTAGCAGAATATTGTGGAAGTTCAGTGTTCATTTCCATGTCAGTTGCTTCCAGGAAAAGAAAAGTCTGTAACCCCATTATAACGTGGAACATCACAGGAGTTTTGCACTGTAATTTTCCCACTCTTTTCATGGATCACACCATGTGCTAAAAACTGGGAATGACATTAGTGCATATAGTCCTTTCCCACAATTTTCAGAACTGAACACAAAACAGAAGCATGCATGCACACAAGGGGTGGTAAAATGTCCAAAGATGTCTGCTGCTGTGTCACATCATGTTCACTGGTGTGAGGAAAACTTAGCACAACAAGGCAGTATATTGATCAAAAAACCACAGTTCCATAACAAAACAGGTGATGCAGTGTGAAAAGAATGTTTGAAATCAGGACAGGATGATTAACATTGTAGCCAGGAAAACAATGCAATAATACCCACCCATAGTTTGCACATGTCACTAAGGAAAACCATTGCTTAGCATGAACAAGCCAATGTGCATCTTTCTGAAGAGGAGGGCATGGCTGCCGACTTTTCCCCTAGTTCTCCTTCTGTCATGATATCCACTGCTAAGCCATGGTTTGACTTAGCACATTGTTCAAACCTGGGTTTGTGGTTTGTCTCCTCCAGATAAATCACAACGGGTAAGAACAAACCTTTGGTTACCTTGGTTACATCTCATGGTTTGTCTCAAGCAAGACAGATCAACCCACAGTAAGACAAATCATAGCAGCACAAGAGCAGGAAGACTGGGGGAGGAAAATCCATCCCCTTCCCCTTCTGCCAGGAAAAGTATCCTGTTAGTGAAATTCCTTTCATAGGAACTTAGGAAATTACGGTCTATGCCGTTCTGGTGTTATTAATCACATTTTTGTTTATTTAATTGTTTTAGGATGTCAATCCAATTAAGTTGCATTAAATTCTCCATGTTCTGTCCCCGTCACTCTCCTGTTTTAGTATTTGTTTTAGAAGAGCATAGATTGATTTGCTGATTTTCCATTTTGATGTGTTGTGGTTAAAATAGGATGAATTCTAAACAACAAAGAAATCATTTGCTATTTTATTACCAATTTAAAATCATAACAATGTACAGTATACAGGACTTTGCCTGGAATGTAATACATTTTGAAAGATTGGCTTTCCTGCTGAGAGTGAACCTGGTTTATTCCATGGAAAAGTTCAAACTTTCTAATAGCACATGACATCTGCTCAGAGGCCCCATTCAGTGAGCATTTGATTCCAGCTTTGCTGCAAAGCAACAGGTTTCAGTGGAAAAGGAATTCCAAGCCTGTCAACTTGCTTCTGTATATCAGGATAATGATATAATTAATTTACATGGGGCTTCATACAGTTGTATTCATCTGCAGCTTAAATGATATCCAACAAAAATTGCAATCATAATTCTCTATCTATTTTATTTGTGCATTTTTGGAGTAGCAGATGCCTGCACAGTTTGTCACTAGTTTTCTGGGGTTTCATTTTAATCTTTAGAACTGTCACTTTGATTCTGAAGGGAGTAATATCTTCATTATTTCAAAAAGAACACGCAAACCACCCATCAATCTAAATACATTTACATGGATGTAAGCTTCACTGAAACAAAAAAAGATGCAAGTCCAAGTAAAAGTTTTTGTGGTTGAGGAAGAAATCTGTATGTAGGCTTCACCATTAATATTGCTGGCCTGAAAACAACCACTGCAATCATACGCACACTTGTTCGACAGTGAACCCCATTAAATTCTGTGTAACTTATTTTTGCATGAGCATTAAGGATCATCAGGGCATGTCAGCAAGATCTGTGTGAATTAGGGATCCTGGTACCTTCTAGATAAGAAGATTAAGAGGAGCCCGACTAGTTTGCCATACTGTTCTCATAATGGCCATCCAGATGCCTGAGGGAAGCCCAAGCACTAGAGCCCTCTCCCTTCCTTTGGTTTCTGGCAACTGGCATTCAGAAGCATTCAGTTGTGCAGGCAGAGCATAGCCATCATAGCTACTAATATAGCCTTTGTCCCTCGTTATTGGACTACAGTTCCCATCATCCTCAGCCAGACTCATCAATGGTCAGGAGATATATAGTCCAAGGACACCAGGTTGCCTACCACTTTTGATCAGACTAAGAATGAGTGAGCTTTGAGCACTAGAAAGCTACTTTTTTATTATTATGCTGGGCTGGAGGACCTGCTGTACAGTGTTGCCAGTTTTCACAGATTCCAAACTTCCATGTTTGTAATTTAAAGATGGGTTTTTTAATGGACAATTTTCTGCTTAGGGGCAGAAAACACTTTTGACATCATGGCACCACAGGAGCAGTATTTTTTTTAATTGACAAATTTCAGGGTGACAAAAAAAACCAAACTCTTTGGGGGTCAAATGTGGCCCGTGGGCAATGGGCTAGCCACCCTTCGCTTATATACTGTCTGTTTTTTTTTTTTGTAAGTGCTGGTTTTCTAAAATATTTCCAGAAAACAAAGGAGGCAAGAGACATGCTTACCTGAACCTTGAAACTTCATTTTTCTGTCCACTGAAATTTCAAGCAGGGTTTTTCAGCAATTTTCAGAATATGCTAAAACTCAGTGGCATTGAGGTATATGTGCAGGGTGAGCTATCATCATTCAGGGAAACATTCTACATATACTTAAATGCACTCGCTATATTGTTATGTATGTTCCAGGGTGATGAACTAGTCTGTGCAGAGGTTGTCTGAGAGCAGGAGTCCTCTGTCAGCTGGCAGACATGCATCTGGACAGCAGATCCTTTGTGCAGCAGGCATGGAAGGAGTTAAGCCTTCCCTCTTGCCCCCTGTTGCTTCTCTTCCCCGAATAGTCATAGCCGTATTTAGTTTTTCCTCTAACAAAAAGTGGCAGTTCAGATTTTGTTACACCTATTGGCATGCTCTTGTTCGCTTTAGTGGCACTCACTGGATGACCAATTTCAGTCATCAAATTCATCTGGTTCACTGCAGGTCAGTGTTTGTGTATTGTTCTCGTTTCTCTTTGCAAGCAGCAAACCCTTTACTTGATAATACAAGATTCAAAGCTTTTCCTGTGTGACTTCATACTCTGAAAGTTCCAGAGGACCTTCTTTAAAAACAAAAGTGACCTTGCTCTTTGCATGGATTTGACTTTCTAGCTCTGTGAACTGTGACATGTTCATGTGTGAGATAATAAATGAAGAGTGGCATATCCAGTATTAGTATTGTAATTTGGGTAACCTCTAGCATTTCAAATATCTTTTCCCCCCTAGGAAGTCCTGCCCTTACTGGTACTGGAACTATTGCTGTCAAAGTAGATGATGTCAATGATAACGTCCCCAAATTTGCCTTCAATATGTATTCCAAAACCATTCCGGAGGACGCACCCACAGGCACAGACGTTTTGCTTGTAAATGCCTCTGATTCCGATGCATCAGTGAATGCTATCATCAGGTATGTTGCTCTTGTGGTGCTTCCGATGCTGTTTAATTTAGGTCCTGTTTCCTTTTCATGCTTTGGGAACAAAGGAGACATGAGCATGTTGGGTTTTGTCTTGCATTGTTCACAAATACAACATGGTTCAGGGTTGGCCCAAGACTTTTTGCTGCTTGAGATGAAACAAAAAATATTGCCCTTCCTTTAAGGGTGCAAAGTATCCAAAGCCAGTTAACCTACTTTAGTATCTGAGGCAAAAATGTCAATAAAATTATAATAAATTAAATCAGCTGCTTCATGACACCAAAAATATGTTGCCTGAGGCTGTCATTTTATGGCCACCCTGGATTGGTTTGTGACAGTAATAATAATAATAATAATAAATTATTTATTCCCCGCCCTCCCCAGCCAGAGCCAGGCTCAAGGCGGCTAACACCAGTAAAATTACAATAAAAACATAATGGGGGGGGACAAAACAATTTAAAATACAGGTTAAAAATACAATTTAAAATGCATCCTCATTTTAATAATAGCCCATGGATCAAAACCATAAGGGGGGATGAACGAGATGAAATAGCTCTGTATTTAAGCCATTTGACTTAGGTGGGCTGAAAAAACACTGGGTTGTATCCAGTAATGACTTTGCCACAAGAGTGTTTAGAAGCTGATCCCTAACTTTTCATGTAGTAAAAAGCTTTAGAATTGCTGGCCAATCTATTTCTCTTGCTCTTGCTGAGCAAGTTCCGACAAAGTTCAGCATAAAAAGGAAGAATCTGTGTATGACAATTGAACTGATTTCTTTGCGCCACTCAGCTTCTGAAAAGTCATCATTCACTGGATTGGCTTTATGGCAAAATGGCTTGCACATTTCTACTGACACCTCCAAGTTTTACCAGTAAATCCGATTGCTGACTATATGAAAGAAAAAATTGAGTGGTTAAGTGGCAGTGACAGCCTGAGCAATTTGCTCAGAGGAGTGATGCGTTCCTAATGGAATGCAGAGAGATTCATGTTTGTTGCCAATTATCACTACCTGCCACTCAAGAAACCAGAATAGACCCTTTCTCAAGTGGTTTCAATGAGTGTAAATATTGGTTTATTGTTGCATAAAAGGCACAAACTGAGCTAAACGACTCACTACACTTTTTCTTTTCTTTGGAAATTCAAATTAGCTTTTTTTCAATAAGCAAAATATAAATCATAATTGTTTGTAGATATTAAAGTACAAGAGAAATAAGAACTTTAAAATATCAAAACACTGTAATTTTCTTCCATTTTTTTGAGCTCTGCTACCCTTGCCATCTGCCAGGTGTGCCTGATAAGCATCCAATAAAATTAATAAAATATGACATAATAATGCTTTTCATTACATGTCATTTTCCCCCATGAAAATTTACATTTTTCGAGAAGTCTTATAACCATGTGGAAATGGCATCGCAAAATAGAGGTGGCTATTACTTTCACTTCCTAGGATTATATATATATATATATATATATATATATATATATATAAAGGGATTCGCTGTACAATCCTATTTTATTATTCTTACCCTGTGGCCCTAAAAACACAGAGGGTGGATATCAACTTTTATGCTGATTTGTAGTAATGCAGTTTTACAATTCTGTGCAACAAAACTTTTTTAAAAGGCCCAGATGCACAGTACATATACACCAGAGACTATGCATTCAGTACTTTTGGTCCAATTTTATGGAACTTCCAGCTGAGGTCAGACACGCCCCCTCCCTGTTGAAATTCTGCTGCCTTCTGAAGGCCTTTTAAAAAAATTTCAGCAGGCATTTCAATTGAATTCAGATTTGATAGTTTTAATTGATTTTTGTACACCACTTAGTCCAGTTGTAATTGAGTGGTATATCACTTGTCAAAATAAAATTAAAATACAAAAAATATATATGGAAACTTAAAAAGAGTTGATATATTACTATGGGGGAAATGGAATCAAGATTGCAGCCTTGGTGCGTAAGCTTTTTTAAACAACAACAACAACAACAAACAAACAAACAAACAAACAACCTCCCATTAGCTTTCGAAAATATGCTCCAATTCAGAATGAAACTATACATGGATTAAATGAATTATAAACCATAAGATACACAACCCAGAAAAGTTTGCATAGGTCATTAAAAAAGCCAAACCCATCAATAGGGGATTTAAGCAGGAAGCTTATGAAGATGGTGAACAGCATGGGTGCAGCCAGGATTTATGTTGGGGAGGAGCAGGCTTCATGTTGAGGGAGGAAGAACCTCAGTTAGTTAAGTATTTCTATTGATTTATCTGATTTAGGGCGCACCCATTATGCACTGACTGGAGTGGTGACTTTATATTATTTTCAGTAGTATTCAGCCAGATATACCTTTAAAACTCCCAATGCAGCAGGAGAAGAGGTAGTCTTCTTCTTTGTGTATTGCATTATAAACCTCAAGCCCTGGCCAGTTGAATCAGGTTGGGAAGACAGCGGGCAAGAGGACCAAGGAGGGAACAGGCATCAGAAGCCACAGCTGCCATATCTCCTATCACCGCGGGGTAGTTAATGATAGATGACTGTTCTTCAGCTTCAAAGCAGGCAAACCTAAGGGAAAGTCATTCAATGAATGTGCAGTGACCACATTTTAGAGGCTGAAGGGATTTTGACACTTTAGCACTGCGACTACCTTTTACCAAGTAGCCACAGAAAGACAATAAGTACGTAGTTCATAGTAGTACTTTACAGAAGTGTCCTATTTTACAGAGGATAGCTCCTTTTAAACAGATAGGGCCACAAGGAAGGAGAGAATAAGAGCCTAGATAGTTTTAAATGGGTGAAACAGTTATTACTGTTGCATTCCAGTTGCAATTGATTCAGTTCTGTGTGACAGATTATCTACTTCGAATGACTCTGTCAAGTGGGCATGAAATTGACCCAATGTACAACTGTCTTTCAATGTCAAAACACATGGGATGTTATTCACCCTGGAAGTTATCACAATCAAGATCACCTTAGGAGCTGCAGCAAGGCTTAAAATGTAATGCAACAGCAGGTAGCCCTATCCTCATCCTAAATCAAAACCCCCACATTTTGAAAGCCAAGGAATAGTTTGATAGCAGAATACTTCTGTCAGTCCCAGATGTGACACTCATCTGAAAATTGCCTCTTGGGACTCAGTGATGTGGAAAGTTTCTGTCTGTCTTTCTTCCTCCTCCTCTCTCTATAAACAAATAGCACTTCATTATGCGGTCATGACTTTTCTATTAAATAATAACTGAGCAATTATTTTGCTACCTAGGGCATTTTCCTAGGATAAATACCTGGTTATGACCAATTGCTATATTCACTCCATCTGTCTATTGGCAGTATCTCAGGCATTTGATTGAAAACCGCAAATAAAATATTTCTAAGTATTTATCATAACGTCAAGCTTCTGAATAATTCAAAAATGGTGTTGTTGCTGCTTCCAGTTGTGGAAGAACTCATTTTGTATATGTGCAACATTAGTGTCCTTTTTGTGTTACTTATGCAAAGGGGTAAAACACACTATGGGGTGGCCCAAGGCACTATTTAACTTCTGTGTGAAGCTTTTTAAACCCTGTGGGTGGGTGGTTTCCATGTCCAGGAGACAGGACAATTTATCTGTTCTGGATGGGGTTCCTTACCCTCAGAAGGAAAAGATAAATAGTCTAGAGGTGCTCCCACACCCATCTTTGTCACTTGATGCAGGTCTGTATAAGGCAGGGCTTTTGTCAGTGGTGGCACCCTAGATTACGGAGCTTTTTCTTACGGAGGCTTATCTGATCATGGCACTAACAGGGTTTCATATGGTAAATCAAGACTATTCAGCAGCAACTATTTGTTGTTTTTATGTCCATATTTAGCTCTGTCATTTTATCACTGCTGGAGCTGTGATTATTTTGTTTTGACTTTGCTTTTGTACGTTTGTTTTATATTGATGTTAATCTGCCTTGTAAATCCTTTTGGATGAAAGAGAATAATATAAATATTTTAAATAAATATAAATACTTTAATTCCCTGCCTGTAGAATTTACAGTTTGTCAACATATAAAGCAACATATTTCATACTAAAATGGGTATGAAAAGCGTTTCTCCCTCCTTGTACTTTTTGCAGCTATAGTCTCAGTGGTGGAAACTCACAGTTCACAATCAACCCTTCAACCGGGCAGATCATCACAAGTGCTCTGTTGGATAGAGAGGCTAAGGAGAACTACACTTTGATCGTCGTGGCCAAGGATGGTGGTTTCCCAAAGGCTCTTTCCAGTTCTACAAGGGTCCTTGTCACTGTTGCAGATGTCAATGACAATCCTCCCAAATTTCAGCACCACCCTTATGTCACTCATATTCCCTCACCAACAACTTCAGGTAAGCTGATAACAGCAACATGATACTAACCTTACAGTTTTTATAGCACAGAAAGAATCCAAGATAACAAGAGGGGAAGAGACTTTTAAATCTTACTGACCCCTGAGGTTTTGTTATTGTTATCTATAGCTTATTAGGGTTTTCACTAGCGCTGCACTAATTTTTGGGAGGAATACACTTTTCATACAAAATATGTTAACTAAATCCTATCCTAAATACAGTAGTACCTCGGTTTAAGAACAGCCCTGTTTACGAACTATTCGGTATACGAACTCCGCAAAACCAGAAGTAGTGTCCCGGTTTGCGAACTTTACCTTGGTTTATGAACAGAAGCCAAACAGTGGAAGGGCACCGGTGGCGGGAGGCCTCATTAGGGAAAGCATGCCTCAGTTTAAGAATGGCTTTGGTTTAAGAATGGACTTCCGGAACGGATTAAGTTTGTAAACCGAGGTATCACTGTATCTGTTCACCTGCTTCACCTGCTGCCTGGCTCAACAATTGCTTCAATTTTTTTTGGTCAGTTATTATCTTTCCTACTGTTTGCTTCTGGCCAGCTGAGGATCCTGAACTCCATGTGATCCTAGAGACATGGTGTCAAGCATCCTATGGTCATGGTGTCATAGGATCCATCACAGTTGGGTATGTGGAAATCTGACCAAAGGAAAATGCATCCCTTGCATTGTCCTCAGTCTGAATTAACAGAGAAAGAACGAACACAACAGCCCACTGTGAAGGCAACTGGTCTAGCACCCTATTGCTAGACATGACCAGTGCATTATGACAAGACAAGCACCCATTACCACTCATGAGATCCCAGCACAGTAGCAAGTTTTGGTATCATAACCTGTTGTGTGAACTATGTAAATTTCAAAATGTTGCCTTCCATGCTGCATTGCTTTCAGTGAGATTTAAATATGCATAAATATGCTATTGGTCAAGGATGCCTATAACATCCTAAATACCTCCTAAGTATGAGCAATATATCTGCTAGTGGTTGTAATTTATTTATTTTTAAGTTTTATTTACAGTCTTTGTATATTGTCCAATAACTTAACATTCTCTGGTTATGAACAGTTGCATGAGTATTAATGTTCCATTTCACAGGATTAATTACATTATTTTTCTCTTCCTTTGCAGGTACATTTGTATTTGCGGTGACAGTTACAGATGCTGATGCAGGACCTAATGCTGAGCTTCACTATTCCCTGTCGGGGAAGAATTCTGAAAAATTCCACATTGATCCATCACGAGGAGCAATTATGGCTGCCGAACGACTGTCTGGCACTTCTGAAATGACATTTTCTGTTAATGTTAAAGATGGTGGCTCGTTGCCAAAGACAGATTCTACAACTGTGACTGTAAGATTTGTAAATAGAGCAGATTTTCCTCGAGTTCAGGCTGAACAGCACACTTTCACATTTCCTGAAAATCAAGCCGTTGGCACTTTTGTCACTTCAGTTTCTGGATTGTCATCGAGAGGCGACTCTTTGTCTTACTATATTGCTAGCGGTAATCTTGGCAACACTTTTCAGATCGACCAACTAACAGGACAGGTCACCATCAGCCAACCCTTAGACTATGAAGCAATACAGAAATACGTCATCTGGATTGAGGCGAGAGATATGGGCTTTCCGCCATTTTCTTCTTACATAAAATTGGAAATGACAGTGATAGACATAAACGATAATGCACCACTATTTGAACGAGATCCTTTAATTTCTGAAGTACTAGAAAACCTCTCACCTTCTAAAATAATTACTGTAACTGCTGTGGACAAGGACAGTGGCTCTAATGGACAGTTAAATTATGAAATTGTCAGCGGCAATAAGGAGAACAGCTTCAGTATCCATCGTACCACTGGGGAAGTCAGAAGTGTCCGACCTTTAGATCGGGAGAATGTGGCCCATTATACACTTACTATCAAAGCTTCAGACAGAGGTGTACCTGTTCAGAGTACCACTGTCCGGGTGCTTATTAATGTGTTGGATGAAAATGATAATGCACCCAAATTTTCTCAGATATTCAGCGCTCTTGTACCTGAAAATGCACCTTTGGGTTACACTGTAACACGAGTCACAACATCAGATGAAGATATTGGAACAAATGCTGTCAGTAAATATTCAATAAGGGATACAAGTATACCTTTTGTCATAAACCCCAATACAGGAGATATAACAATCAGCAGACTTCTGAACAGGGAAGATACAGATCGCTACAGAATCCGAGTTTCAGCACATGACTCTGGGTGGACGGTAAGCACAGATGTGACCATATTTGTAACAGACATCAATGACAATTCCCCACGATTTACAAAACCATCCTATTACTTGGATTGCCCTGAGCATAATGAAGTTGGATCACGAGTGATCCAGATATCTGCAACAGATCCAGATGAAGGATCCAATGGGCAAGTCTTCTACTTCATCAAATCCCAGTCAGAGTTTTTCCGAATTAATGCTTCTACAGGAGAGATTTTCAATAAGCAACCTTTAAAGTTCCAAAACTCCAGCGGCCCCAGTAATGTCAATCTAAACAGGCACAGTTTCATCGTTACCTCATCAGATCGAGGCAGCCCTCCCTTGCTGAGTGAGACAACAGTCACAATCAACATCGTGGATAGCAATGACAACGCTCCCCAGTTTCTCTTTAGTCAATATTTTACACCTGTTACTAAAAATGTAGCTGTTGGTACCAAACTAATTAAGGTAACTGCCATTGATGCAAAAGACTTTGGTCTAAATTCAGAAGTGCAATACATTCTCTCAAATGACAACCTAACAGGTAAATTTGAACTGGACAGTAACACAGGCTGGATTTCAGTAGCATCGCCACTGAGGAATGATATGAATAAAAACTTTCTAATCAAAGTAAAAGCAAAGGACAAAGGTAACCCTCCTCTCTCATCAGAAGTGCCTGTGCAAATAGTTGTAACAGAGGAAAACTATCACACGCCAGAGTTCTCTCAAAGTCATATAAGTATAACTGTCCCCGAGAGTAATGCTGTTGGAACTATTCTCAGGACTGTGTCGGCAAGGGACAAAGATACAGCTATGAATGGACTTATCAAATACAACATTTCTTCTGGAAATGAGGCTGGGAACTTTGCAATTAACGCATCTACTGGTGCATTAAGGCTTGCCAAACCCCTTGATTATGAGCTTTGCCAAAAACATGAGATTACTGTGAGTGCTGCAGATGGCGGATGGGTTGCTAGAACAGGCTACTGTAGCATTACCATAGATGTTATTGATATGAATGATAATTCTCCAGCTTTTAGCCCAGAAGACTACTTTCCAAGTGTTTTAGAAAATGCCCCTAGTGGAACAACTGTCATTCGTCTCTCTGCAACTGATGCTGATTCTGGATCTAATGCTGTAATTGCATATGCGGTTCAGTCTTCAGACAGTGATCTGTTTGTTATTGATCCTAATACTGGAATCATCACCACCCAAGGCTTTTTAGATTATGAAACAAAGCAGAGCTATCATCTCACCATAAAGGCCTTTAACGTTCCCGATGAAGAAAGGTGCAGCTTTGCGAATGTCAACATCCATTTAAAAGGAGCAAACGAGTATGTGCCACGATTCGTGTCCAAGCTTTACTATTTTGAGGTTTCCGAAGCAGCTTCTAAAGGCACCATTGTGGGAGAAGTCTTTGCAAGCGACCGCGATATGGGAACTGACGGAGAAGTCCACTATCTGATCTTCGGCAATAGCAGAAAAAAGGGTTTCCAGATTGATGACAGCAGTGGGCAGATTTATGTCACAGGACCTCTCGACAGGGAAAAGGAAGAACGGATCTCTCTGAAAGTGCTTGCAAAAAATGCCGGCAGCATTCGTGGTGCAGATATTGATGAAGTGGTTGTGAATATCACGATATTAGATGCCAATGACCCCCCTGTTTTCAGCTTCATGGTATACAACGTACAAATCAGTGAAGGCGTTCCTGTTGGGACCCACGTGACATTTGTAAGTGCCTTCGACTCTGACTCTCTCCCAAGCTGGAACAGGTTTTCCTATTTTATTGGCAATGGAAACAACAACGGTGCCTTTTCTATTAACCCGCAGACAGGACAGGTTACAGTGACTGCAGAACTGGATAGAGAAACTTTACCAGTGTACAACCTATCTGTGTTAGCCATTGACTCAGGATCACCGTCAGCAACAGGTAGTGCCTCTTTATTGGTGGCTTTGGAAGATATCAACGACAATGGACCCACCCTCTCCACCACAGAAGGAGAAATAATGGAAAATAGCCGGGCAGGGACACTTGTGTTGAATCTTCAGTCATCCGATCCTGATCTTCCTCCAAATCAGGGCCCCTTTTCTTATTACTTGCTTAGCACTGGCACAGGAACCAGTTATTTCAGTCTCAGCACTGCTGGAGTTCTGACCACAACTAGAGAGATTGACAGAGAACAAATTTGTGATTTCTACTTGTCAGTGATTACAAGAGACTCGGGCATTCCTCAGATGTCTTCCACAGGAACTGTGCACGTAAAGGTAATAGATCAAAATGATAACCCGTCACAACCCAGAACAGTAGAGATCTTTGTCCATTATTTTGGCAATCTGTTCCCTGGTGGAACATTAGGCAATGTAAAACCTCAGGATCCAGATATTTTAGACAGTTTCCAGTGCTCTCTTACATCAGGAGTTACAAGCCTCTTCCATATTCCAGCAGGCACTTGTGATTTAAATTCCCTGGCAAGATCTACCGATGGGACATTTGATCTCACAGTCCTGAGCAATGATGGGCTACACAACTCAGTCACTAGCAGTATCCGAGTTTTCTTTTCAGGATTCAGTAATGCCACACTTGATAACAGCATTCTCCTTCGTCTCAGTGTGCAATCCGTGAGAGAATTTTTGACCAACCACTACCTTCATTTTCTGCGAATTGCCAATTCACAGTTAACCGGATTAGGGACTGCTGTGCAACTCTATGGGGCTTATCAGGAGAGCAACCGGACTTTCTTGATGGCAGCTGTGAAACGGAACAGCTATCAGTATGTGAATCCAGGTGGTGTGACTACCTTCTTTGAAAGCATCAAAGAAATCCTCTTCCGTCAAAGCGGAGTTCGAATAGAGTCTGTGGATCATGACTCGTGTTTACAAAATCCTTGTCAAAATGGCGGCAGCTGCTTGAAAAAACTGGGTGTGAGCCCTAAGCTACAGAGCCACGAGAGTATCCCAGTCATTGTTGTAGCAAATGAACCTCTCCGGCCTTTTACATGTAGGTGTATGCCAGGATATGATGGCACACTGTGTGAAACAGACATAGATGAATGTCTCCCATCACCTTGCCACAATGGAGGGACTTGCCACAACCTGGTGGGCGGATTCTCTTGCAGTTGTCCCAGTGGTTTTACTGGAATGGCCTGTGAGAGAGATCTCAACGAGTGCCTCTCGGGCCCTTGTAAAAATGGTGCTCTCTGCCAGAACTTCCCAGGAAGCTTCAACTGTGTCTGCAAAACTGGATATACAGGTAATTTTTTCTTCTATGTGTGTGATTGTTCTGAATGCAACACAGAGTGGTATTACCTATGAAGGAGCATCTAATCATAGGCACTCCTGCTGGCAATTCAGACCTAGATGTATTATTTATTTAGCACATGTGTATTCTGCATTTTTCCATAATGGAACTCAAGGTGGCTTATGTGGGGCTTCCAGTTGCCCCCCGATCCCCGCAGGAACTGATCAGATCTGGACCTGCTTTGCTTCCATAAGGTGATTACACTGTGTGTCTTCAGTTAGCTCACGCCCCAAGTTTATCATCCCATCATCTGCTGTTCGTGAAAACAAGGATCCCACTTGCACCATACATTCAAAGCATTATTATACCACTTTAAACAGTCATGGCATCCTCCACCAAAGAATCATGGGAACTGTATTCCCAGAATTCTTTGGGGGAAGTCATTAAATTGGTATAATAGTGCTTTAAATGTACATGTGGAAGGAGCCTAGGTCTAAAATTAAACAGTGGATTTTTTGTTAATGCTTTTTGCCAGAAATTAGCTAAGCGTCAAAGCATGCATGGTTCCATCCTACTTATCTGCCAGACAGAGCCTTGTGTAAAAAATCATAATCAGGATTTTCAGCCTTTCTATTAAACATATCAGTTAGATATAGAGTGATGCCTCAGCTTTCTGCCAGGAAAGTATCGAGAGCCATCAAATGCATCTCCATTTAAACAGCATATGTGGCAACTGACACATGTTCACTGTTAGAGCTGCCTTGACATAAAAGACACTGATGGGATCTTTCTATGTATGCGCCATCAGTATAGCCTGCTGAGCCTCAGGTCACAAGTAATTATTCGTAATTGAATGGCTGTTCTAATTAACCTAATGATCTGAGATTGTGTTTCGCAGTGAATCATCACATCAAATTATTTGGCCAGCAGCGTAGCAGAACAATTCCATGCCACAATTGCGGGTAACCTTTTAAGTCATTAGCATCAGAGGTTAAATAGGCATGTACTTGCCAGCTCACTGGGACACCTCAGCAGAACACTCATTTTAACAATAGCACACAATGCAGTCACATCAGTCCTGTAGCTTGTAATTGGGGTTAATGAAACTACAGTGACTTGCTGAGGTGACTGTCATGCCTGACGCTTGTCACATACAGTATTTCCCCACATTGTAACACATTAATTTTCCCCCCATCTGCTGAAAGCAGAAATATGTCATGGAAGAAATTTGAAAAGTAATGTGTGTGTGTGAGAGAGAGAGAGAGAGGGAGGGAGGGAGGGAGGGAGGGAGGGAGGGAGGGGGAGGGAGGGAGAATTAAGTGTTCCCATAGTGTGGTTTATGCTCTTGCATTCCCTCTCCAAAAATAAAAAGGCAATATGGTAGCAGACACAATACACCCATGTTAGAAATGTAAAGCGGCAGTGTTTCCTCCTAGGAGAGAATAATTGTAAAAGAGGAAAATCAGTGTAACTCATTGATTGAATTGACAATTTACAAATATATCACAAAACAGCCCAAAGTAGGTTTGAAAACAATACAAAAGGAACACTGAAGGCAGAGACCTTTTCATCCTGTTCATAACAAAAACCTAAAATATATGTTACTAGCAGCCTCGTTCCCAGTATTGCTTGGGAATCCTTAGGAACCAAAAGAGTAGACCTTTTGAAATTAATGAAATACACTTAGTCCTGTTCATTAATTTCAGTGGGTCTATTCAGTGGGTCTATATGTATGTATGCATGACCCCTGTCTGGATCAAGGCAGCTGCTCTTCTCTGTAGCTTCTGTTGTTTTCTAAAGCAAGCTTTCCTTCTTTTCACTGTAAGTCTGAGTTCATCAATTATAGACCACTAGAATGGCTTCCCTTACCTTGCTGAGGGGGTACACAGGTTTTTTCACTGATTTATTATGTTTGGCCAGCTGCATTTCACTTCATCACTCTATAGAAGCAATTAGGCTCATTGCAGTGAGCGCAACCATAATGAAAGATTACATCAGTGTAACACTGAGGTTTAAGCAATCTGTTATAATTATGTCTATTAATGATGATCATATTTTGTTTTGGAACGAATCAGTTGCAAGATGGGATATATCAGATGACATACAGTAGTGTGTTGTCTGCCCTTTCCATGAACCCCTCAGTTCCTCTTTTCTGGACCTTTTTAGGATGAGTTTTGTGGAATCAATTCAGTGTTTTAAGCAAGAAGTTGATCTGAAAGAGACTGCCATCTTAGAAAAAGTCTAACGTTATCTTAAATCAGTTCTTCCCAACAACTATATGCAAATACTCCATATAAAGCAATGATAACTGAAAGGCTTTTCATACGGTTGTCAGTGAATCAACAAAGCAGAAACTTAACTGTTCATTTCTCCCCATCCTTGCTGGGACATGCTGGCTGACTGGAGATTCAGTTGCATATTATCCAACTGTCATTATTTACCAGGAATGCAGAGAACTGGTTCTCTCTTCATGCTAAACCAAACCATGGCTTAGAGTATGTAGGCTTCCAAAGAGAGGATCATATCCCATTTGCCCCTCCCTGTCATTCTGTTGCTGCTATCCTGAGCTATGCCATGGCTTGGCTTAGTGTGTTGTCCAAACCCAGGGTCATGGCTTAGCTTTTTCCAGACTAACCATGAGCTGTAAACAAGCCCCCCCCCCCCAGTTTACAGCCTGTGGCAAGCGACCCATGAGCCTGGGTAGGGTTGCCATATGTCCTCTTTTCCCAGGACACGCCCTCTTTTTCATGGTTAGAGTTGTCATAGCGATCCATAGTTAAAAGTAGAAGTCGGCAAATGTGTCCTCTTTTTTGCTCTTCAAAATATGGCACTCCTACCCATAGAACAATCATACTATCATGATGTTGAATTCCCCCCAGCCTTCAATCTATATATAGTAATACCTGTGGGTAAGTTGGATATAACTCAGTGGGGCTTATATCTGAGGAGACTTGTACAGCTTTGGGCTATTCTTTCTGAGTTTTTCTGTTAAAAATGATAAACATTATGTGGGTCCTATTCCAGATCCTCACAGTTTATCTTTGGGCATGCATGTACAGAATAGCTAGTAACCTATCAAAATTAGTCATTGCCCAGTTTGGTTGAAAATGGGCAAAGTGCTCAAAATCCGTGAAATTGAAACTTGTAGATGAGCCTCTTGTAGACCTTCAGAGTTCATGAATCCAGTCATTTGGTGATTTGTTTAACTTCAGGGCATAATTTACCCAAGCAAATCACTAGTTTCTCTCATCAAAACATTATTATTTGAACCATATGCAATTAATTATAGAGCTGTGAAATGTTTTGGAGGGGAAAAAATAGCCCGAGGAATGTATTTTAAAAAACCAACCCATCTTCAGGCTTGCAAATTTAATTAAATTCAGTGGAGAAATCTTTACAAAAGGCAATAAAACTGTGCAGCTTGCACCATGCAGCGAACCCTTGCAGTGATGAATGGCGTCCAAGTAAGTTCTATCATGAAGTGACAAAAAATGAGAATGCAGCGATTGAAGGTTAGGGCAAAGCTACACATTACGTTAGTCACATTTTTAAAACAGTTGGAAGCAGCTGTGCGAGGCCCTGCTCTGGAATACAGTCTCAAGCAGGTTTCTCTACAAAATAACAGTCTACCAGCTTCTTCTTCTTCTTCTTCTTCTTCTTCTTCTTCTTCTTCTTCTATTGAAAACATCACCTTCAGGGGAGAATAGCAGCCATAGGAAATTTTCAGAGGCAAATCTGTGCAGGATTCAGATCAAGATCTCGGTTGGCTTTTCTTTCAAAATAGAAGTGGCAGCATTTTAGAATGCAGTTTGAGGCTCAACTCTGTTCATGTTAGCATGTTGAGAACTTCCATGCTCTGAGCAGTGGCCAGTTCTTATTGGAATAACTTATTGTTGCACGTCAATTTTAGGAAGTTATGACTAGGGCTGGACAATTTTGTCAGTTTCAGTTTGTCCCAGTTTCTCATTTTTCCCAATCTTAAATTCAGTTCTCCATATTTCTACATCAGTATGAGTATATATATATATATATATATATATATATATATATATATAATCCTTATGAAAATTGTCAGCATTTTAATTCACATTTCTCCTATTAGACACATTTGCAAAGCATCTCCCCATAATACAATACATATCAGAAAGATATGCATATACCCCAGCACAAGCATTTTTATACACATTACTTGGCTGGAGAACTGCATTGTGATTTTTGAGGAATGGCTGTTTCTCAGTTCAGGTCCTGTTTCAGAAAACGCAGGTTTACTTCAAATGCAAACTGAATCGAATTTCTGCACCATCCCTAGTCATGGCAATTACTCTCCATGAAAGTATTACAAGTTAACATTAAAAATATAATAATAAAAACTCACTCCAGAATATAGAGAATGAAACTCACTTTTAAATTAAACAAATTATTTCTGGGCTCCAGTTACAACTAATGTAAATTATCCCACTTTGTTCATAATGCAAATTGCCTAAGTGCAACTCAGTTTCCATATGGTATTGTCTTCTACTATTGCAGGAAAAATGTGTGACTCCACCGTCAATTACTGTGAATGCAACCCCTGTTTCCATGGAGGATCCTGTCAAAATGGAGTGGAGGGATATTACTGTCATTGTCCATTTGGTGAGTAGAAATTTGGTACTTTATTCAGATTTTCTTGCAGAACCCTAATCCTTTTGACCCTAGCCCCCAAATACAACCACCTATGGATTTTATAGCTTACTTATTAATTTTTATATGATAATATTGTTTTAATCAGAATAAAGCAAAGCAATGTGACTTGGTTGGTCAGTTACCATCTGGCAGGAAACCAAACAAAGAACTGGAGTAGTCAAAAAAAGGTGAGGCAGGATCTCCAAATGCTACAAAATTTCATCTGTTGTGAGCCCAACATGTTTTGCAAGAAATTTTTTATTAATGGCATCTTAGCAACAATCCTGACACACCAGGGATGTTGCAGTATTCACAGGAAATAATTACAGTATCTGTAGATTAGTGTGTCAGAACTGTTGCTTAAAAAAAATAACAAAATAAAATCTAAAACCCTTTGGACTCACAATAAATGATATTCTGCAGGACCTAGAGTTTCTTTTCCTCCTTTTTCTGTCAATTGCCATTACAAAGATAAGAAGAATGCCTACCGAATCATACTGAAAACCTATCTTGTTCCATGTTGTGTTGCTCATGGTAACCAACCAGATACCTATGGGAAGTTTACAAAAGGACATGAGGACCATTGGTTCTCTCCCTTCTGCTGGGCTTGGTGGCCTTCCATAGAGCCTCCTGCATTGTAAACCCTACACACCGCTAGTGAGTGAAGAAGTACATCATTGGTCTGTGCTGAATTTCCCACCATTTAATTTATTTGGATGTTACCTCAGGTTCTGCATAATGTGAAAGATAATCTACACTCTCCTTACTTCCTCCGCACCATGCATAATTTTAGAAAACTCTATCATCTCTCCCATTTCTTGCCTTCCTCCACCAGCCCCTAGTTTGAAGATAATATTCTAGAAGGAGAAAGATGGCACTTTTCTTTACCTTTCTCCATTCTACAATATTGTCTTCAAAGAAGACCATTAAAAGCCTGGGCAAAAAGTATAGTATTTACCTGGAGACAGAACATCAGTAGAGTAGATACCTGTTGAAGAGATGTGGTGAGGGAGATACACAGCTACAGAAGTTCCACAAATAAGATTAGCTACCCTGCCTCCAAAGGTGGAGACATCAAAGCAGGGCATCTGCTGAGGACATCTTGATGAGGTTTGAAGAAACTCTTAATTTCCATACGCCTTGGGAGCCTCGGTTAAACTGGAGTTTTCAAAGTTAGTAGCATACACAGTTCCATTTCAGCTTTATTCAGCAATGGTCACATATGTAACACAGAAATTGATTAAAGGTAGGCAAAGGAAATTCACACACTGGATGGAAGGGGTGTGTGAAGGTTAAGGAAATCTTGCATCCCACTCCAAATCTCCACACTGTGTTTTTGTTTGACATCTGCACCTGGTCCATGGCAGATCACATGTAATTCCTGAATGGGGCTTTGGTACTTTGAAACCCATGTGACAAGGAACAGCTGTAAAAGCACAGGATAAGTGAGGGCATTTGAACCACAAAACATTAAAGAGCTAGGAAAGATCATGCCCCAGTGCCTCAGAGGTACCAGACATCCCAGTATAACACAATTACTTATAATGTTATAATTATTAAAGCTTCTCTTAAACGTATGTAAAGGTATGTCAAAATCAAACTACATTATATTTGCAGCAATTGTGCCTTATTCCTGCAATCATTGCCAAGCAGTATTCTCAAGAAATTTATGGATGAAGCCAGAAAGACTTCTCTTTTTTTTTGAAGGACCAATATATGGTAGCAATTATAGAAGAACTTGGAAATCACTAGCTTAGCCCGTGAGCCTGCTGTGTATAGAAAATGTAAGAGGAGATACAGCATCTGGCTACAATCACATACAAGTCTTGCATGAACTTAAAATCCATGTTAAATTACCACTGATCATATAAAATAGTGCTGTTGCATCTATATCTGTTTGTAAGTTTCGGCTGGCGCAGCTTCCCATCACATTTCTCCCAAATAATCATTATGGGGAGAAGGGGAAATTAGGTTCAACTCACCTATTCTATTATCACAGATGATGTCTTCCAAAGGATTCCCTTCTTCATTGCTAAAGGAAGCATTCTAGCAAGGAAGGAAAGAGGTGATACTTCTTTACAGGAAGGAGCTGGGGCAATGAAGGAGCTCATTCTTCTTCCCTGATGCTCCTCAGTCCTATTCCATTCTAATGTCCAATTCCAATTCTCCCAACTCTAAGCTAGGAATGGAGGAGAAATGTGGTTCAGTTCATCCTTCAAGATAGATCTAATTTGCACTTCCTGAAACAATATGTGGACTGAAATGTAGTAATCCTTCAAAATTCACACTCTTGCGAATTTTGCAATGTTCTCCTAACAATCACTAACATTTAACAATGTGCCATGGATGAAGCATTTTTCCTCATCTGGCTTCCCAGTGCCAAGCACCACTGCCAGTTACCAAGAGGGCCAAGGCAGTGGGTACTGAAGAGCAGAAGCAGCAGTGGGAGCATGAACACCACTATTGCAAGTAATATGAGCAAAAATGCATATGTTAGGTGAAAAACGTCCATAAATGCATACATTGGTGAAAAAAACATGCACAAATGCATTCATTATATTAGGGAAAATGCCTTGCAAAATGTGGATATTAGGCAAAATTGCATACAAAACTGTGCATATTGGGGGGGGGGTCACTATAGTGATGTTGAATTTTGCAAACTAATGTGGAGAACTGAATTCAAGACTGGAAAAATGAGGAACCAAAATTGACATATTTGACCATCCATAATTCAACCCATTCCTATATTCCAATTCTACATCTCCCAACACTTACTTCAGATCTGATTTCTTCCTGATCCTAATTCTGCTCTTTCTGCCTCCCTCTCCATCTCAGATCCCACCCAATCCCATCCTGTCCTGCAATCTAGTTCTTTCCCTTTCTCTTTGTTTCCTACTTGCCACATTCTTTTCTAACTTCAGAAATTAATGAGCCAGTCAGAAGCAGGATGCAAAAAAGGTATTTGCCATTTTACAAAAATATAGTTAACATCATAACATTTTAAAACTCTTTAAAGACCGCAGGCAAGTATTTTATAAAAATATTATTATAAAAGCATTCATATTTCGAAGAAATACAATATGGATGGAATGTAGCGCCTGCATGTTTGAAAGCAGTTAACAACAAAGAAACATACTGTATGTACTCTTCAAAATGCATTGTATGTTGACTTGATCTAAAGAATACTAGATGGTGTTCTGCCAAAATCAAGGAGGAATGCATCTGTCATTGGTTCCATATTGGATTTTATTTTTATTCCATATTATTTGGCATAGCTAGAAAATGCTGATAGCAAAGGGGGTGGATTTATTGGCTAGTTTTGAAATGAAATATGATTTAAAACAAGGGAAACAGAAGCAGCACAAATAAAAAAAGGAAGCAAAAGTAGGCAGAAGGAGGGAAATGCATTCAGATGTATTGACTGACTAAATTTGGTTTTGAAAGTAAATAATATATAACAGGGAACACGTAGTATGCAAAATTCATAGGCGTATGGGATGCCAAAGGGCAAGATAATATGGTACTGTTTATCTAAATGATATTATTGTATGTGTTAGTACAGGTCACAAAGACCATTTCCACTTTTGTAACACATGAAGAGATATTTTAACACATTTGGAAGGGAAGTGTTATGTCCATCAAAGTCACCCTGTGATCACAAGGATTCCTATTTGCCTCTCATCCACCTGCTTTCCCCCAAAATCTGTTCTGGGGGTTCTTCAGCAGATCTGGCATGGGAAGTTCAATTGCTCAAATAGAAATTCTTGAACTCACTAGACAACTTCAATCCAAAATATTTTATTGGTGCTTAAAACAATAGAAGCTACTGCAAATATTTTGCTTTAGAATTTTATTTTTTACATTATATTTGAATAATTGTATCCTGTGCTAAAGATATAGCACCCAAGGCTACTAACAATAGAAGCCTTTTTTAAAAAGAAATGCCATAAAATATCAATACTTTTTTAAAAAAAGAAAGCAGGAAAAGTGACACATACAATAAAACATTAAGTGATAACATGAACCAGAGTGCTAATAAAGAGTCTGTGTAAATAGGTCTTAATCAAATTGATGGAGGTTAAAAAATATGTAGACCACATGTCTTTAACGCATAAATGATCACTCCCAATCTATATTTATGCCACACAAATAGTGGTTCTCTTAAAAATGATAGTGATGATGCAAAAATTTGCCACTTTTAGTCCTATTAGAATATATATAAATGCATGATTTATCCATTGAAATAGATGGCATCTAAATGTGCTAATTTGGCTGGCTCGCACACAGTATCTTCATTTTTGACAGCTTCTTCAACAAGAGAGCAGTCATACAAGAAGTTGGCAAAAAGCAAGCTGGTGTCAATTAAGATGGCATAAAGGTATACCAGATCTAATCCCTACTCAGCAGTGGGGTTGCTTCTGCTGCTTGGCCTAAGCCGGGCAGAGGGAAAGCAAGCCTTTAAAATAATGTTTTATGCCAGGTTGCCTGGTCACAGTAGCCAGTCTAAGTTCCCCTTCTCTGGCCATACCCTATCCTACGCCTTTGGGTGAATTTACACTAGCCTCAGTTCAGCTGGCTGAGCCCTGGCTAAGCCAGTCTGAACATGTTGTTGTTGTTTAGTCGTGTCCGACTCTTCGTGACCCCATGGACCAGAGCACGCCAGGCACTTCTGTCTTCCACTGCCTCCCGCAGTTTGGTCAAACTCATGCTTGTAGCTTCGAGAACACTATCCAACCATCTTGTCCTCTGCCGTCCCCTTCTCCTTGTGCCATCCATCTTTCCCAACATCAGGGTCTTTTCCAGGGAGTCTTCTCTTCCCATGAGGTGGCCAAAGTATTGCAGCCTCAGCTTCAGGATCTGTTCTTCCAGTGAGCACTCAGGGCTGATTTCCTTCAGAATGGATAGGTTTGATCTTCTTGCAGTCCATGGGACTTTCAAGAGTCTCCTCCAGCACCATAATTCAAAAGCATCCATTCTTCGGCGATCAGCCTTCTTGTAGCCCTGTTCTTCTATTGCAGCATAAACAACAAAGAGTCTTGTGTCATGTTAAAGAATAACAGCAGAACCTTTTGTAGACTGCAGACCATCTCATGAGATGCATGAAGTGTTCTCCTGAATTGCAGGCTTATATATTGCAGACACATGGTTGAAATTACTAACAGTAAGGTCAGAGGCAAACAAAATGCAGCAAAAGTACAGGCAGTGATAACTGTGGTCATTCACAATAGAGTTGTTGATAACACAGACATCCTGGCATTGGTAAGTCAATAAACAAATACAGAGTGAGATAAAACCCTTTGTCTTGATTTGTTCTGTAAGTGATAGCATTGAACTTCTTGATGTAATTCAACATATTTCAGGCTCCTTTTGAAGTTCCTGTGTCCTGTGTTCCAGCATAGCCTCCTTAAGGTCAGCCACAGGGTGGCCAGGGAGACAGAAATGTTCTCTCACTGCTTTTTGAATAGTGCCATTTCTGATGTCTGATTGGTGTCCATTTATTCTTTTGCATGGAGATTGGCTGGTTTGCCCTATGTAGAAAGGCATTGCTGGCAGATAATGTCTTATATCTCATTGGAAGATGGGCAAATGCACAAACCCCATATGTTGTATATGACATTATTAGGTCCTGTAATAGTGTTGCCAGGGTAGGCAGGAGGACAGAGTTGACATCTGCCTTTGCTGCAGCGTCTAGTCTTTGTGTCTGTATCTCTGTTATTTGGCCATGTGTTGCTGGCCAATAGCTGTTTTGGGTTAGGAGGTTGTCAATAAGCAAGAACAGTCCTACCACCTAAGGCCTGGGATAGGAAAGTGTCATTATTCAGACTGAGCTGTTGACCATTGATGATATAGGTGTCAGTTGTTTCAGCTGTATGTGACAAGGGACCTGTCATTTTTCCTCTTCCAAATTTTCCTGTAGCAGACTATCACTGAGTACCAGCCTGGCCTTGCTGGTCTTTTCCCCCCAGCAAACTAAAATGCTAGAGTGATTGCAATTCAGCACACTAAAATACTAGAATAATAGCAATTCATTATTTGAAGTCCCGTTCCAAAGATATCCTCACAATTAACAATACATACTAATAAATGGGGAAGCCCTACTTCTGCACGCACTATGCACACCTTTAAATTCCCCGCTGTGTGGTTGCTGTTTGTTTTCTAGGGCCACAAACACTACAACACACTACAACACAGTTTTGTTGGTTGACAACAGGCCCCCAAAATTGACAGCTTGACAGTTAAAACAGGCACATGCAGGAGTGTAAATCCGAGGAGGAAAAAAGGTTGTGTCATTGTGGAAAAGAAAACAATAATGTGTGTTTTCTGGGGAAACTGAGGGATGCAATTTATATTCTCAAAAGATGAATTACGTTAGTGTCGTCAAAATTTAATGACTATTTTGTATGTTTGTAATGCAGGGGACGCAGGTGGCGCTGTGGGTTAAAGCCTCAGCGCCTAGGACTTGCCGATCGAAAGGTCGGCGGTTCGAATCCCTGCGGCGGGGTGCGCTCCCGCTGCTCGGTCCCAGCGCCTGCCAACCTAGCAGTTCGAAAGCACCTCCGGGTGCAAGTAGATAAATAGGGACCGCTTACCAGCGGGAAGGTAAACGGCGTTTCCGTGTGCGGCTCTGGCTCGCCAGATGCAGCTTTGTCACGCTGGCCACGTGACCCGGAAGTGTCTCTGGACAGCGCTGGCCCCTGGCCTCTTGAGTGAGATGGGCGCACAACCCCAGAGTCTGTCAAGACTGGCCCGTACGGGCAGGGGTACCTTTACCTTTACCTTTAATGCAGGGGTCTTAGGCTTCTTTGTGTTGTCTGAGAAGGTAACACAACTCTCACATTAATATTATGCAGTGTTTTAATGTTAGATTCCAAGTGCTAAAATATCTGCAACAAACATCCAAAAAACGAAGCCATTCACATCTTTAAATTTTGTTTTGTTTGTTTTCAAATAAACTTGCCATGTTCCTGAGTTTAAGTTGGGACTTCAGCATCTAATATTACTGTTGTATTTTATGGAGTACACAGAGTTTTCAGAATAACTTACACAACCATCTTTTATTTCTTCCCTCCCTTCCTTTTCATCATTCCAAATGCTAGTTACAGAGCCTCTCCTTCCATTAATCCTCTGTGTGCTTCATTAATTTTCAGCATTTGTTCTCCCTGGTAACATAGCATCTTATGCAGGTTGCACAGCTACCTTAAAACAATAGCTAGATAGATGTTTACAAAGGACAGCTGCCAGTTGCACATTGTGAATTTGGGTTCTGGTGGTAAAATGTCAGCTTGTAGCTGAAACACAAGCTGTGTGTGATATATATGGTATTAATAAATAAACTGCAGAGCTTTGCAGCTGCAGTACCTTGAAACAAGATCTGGTGAAATGTAATAGGTTTGGTAGCACGACTGCTTGCTCTAGCTGTGCTCGTTTAAGGGCCAAGACTTGATTGGCAGCTGTGGCATATAGCAGTCATTCATCTTTGCTTTTCTAATGACCTTAGAATGGTTGTTGTCGATGTGTTAAAATTAATTATTACAATGCTGCAGCGTTTTTCTTCTCTCCCTGCCCCACCCCCCGTCCACCCTCAGCAAACCTCTTGGGCGCTTTAATTCTTTGAAAATTAAACTCTTAAGCTGTTTAATTCTAGAGTTTGTGCTTCAGATGCTGTATCAGCAATGTGTATGCTAATTCTTATGTTCAGAAGCTTTAAAATGCAGCTACAGAAAACTCCAGGTGCAAATTTGGCATAGGAAGGACAGGCTTGAGGAGACCATGATTTACATCTTTGTAATTAGTTCGTGCTCAGTTCATTTACTCTCAGAGAAAGGGATTTTCCATGCCTTCTTCTAAAACGGATTAGTCCCAGATGATACCATTAGAAGGTCCTTCGTGGAGTTGGCATCTGGAAGACTTTGTTTTGTGATGGGGTTGGGTAGAGAGGGAGAGGGTTGAACTGCAGGTGAACTAGGAATGTGAACAGCCTGTAGGAAGTGCTGCTATTGAGCAGTCGGTAGAGGTGCAAGGAAATGTGTATATGCATAACACAAGTAAGGGAGTGTCTATTAATATGTACCTCATAATAGAGTTGATGGCCAAGTGGAGGGCAGTCACTCACCTTACATGTGTATCTAGGCCATACATTTTTGGTATTGTAGCTTCTATCATGGGAAGGTACAACCTGAGAGAGATACAACATGGGCCAAGTTAGTTCCAGCAGCTCAGCTCCACACACGTACCTCTGAGGCCCTTCGTGGGAACTGTTGGCAACTGCCAACCAGAGAAGGTCTACCTCCATCACAAGCTGAGTGATTTCAAGCTGCTTGGCCCTGTTCAGAAGTGATCCAGCGGACTCTGCTGCCTTGTAGGCACAGGCTGAAGGATGACACCAGAAAAGACCAAGGATGAAAAAAGGAAATGCCACCTGAATTATCCTGGCACCAGAGGAACACCATGATTTCTGTTTTGATTTTTATTATGTGAATCTTTTGTAAGCCACCTTGAAAGCTTCTCAGGGCTATATAGCAGGTTATAAGCATTCAAACTAAACATCCAAAACATAAACAGGTGGGGTATTTATAAAATCATACTTCCTGCCTTCATATATTTTGATATATAGCACATACCATACATTTAAAGCATTGTCATATGACTTTAATCAGTTTTAGCCTCTCCCAAAGAACCGTGGAGACTGTAGTTTGTTAAGGGTGCTGAGATTTATTCGGAGACCCCTCTTCCCACCATAGAGTGACTGGATGGCAGGAGAGATATTAAACTACTCTGTCAAGTATATGAGGGGAATACACTTAACAACCCTCAACACCCTTAAGAAACTTCCCAGGATTCTTTGGGGAAACCATGAGCCATAAATTTCAAAGTTGTATAATAGTGCTTTAATTGTAGAGTTTGTATAGTTTAATTGTATAGTTTGCATTGTATTAGAGAAGAGTTCGGGCAAGCATCACATAATTTATTTTTCCACTGAGCTTCTTTCTATTCATTAAATTGGATACTTGGATTATTCCCATCCATGTTTCTGAAACCAGAACTCTCTTGTCAATAGTGATGAAGTGGGTTACTGAAGTACAATGACGTTTCTGTCTGTCAATCCGCTTATCTCTTTTGACTTTAAAGTTGCCCCTCGCTCTTCCCTCCCCCTCTTTTCCAGCCCTGCTAAACAATCAGCTATCTAATGTTTGCTGAAGGCAGCTCTGCCCCCCAACTATGCCATTATCTTCTCTTCTCATGAGGTGGCCAAAGTATTGGAGCCTTAGCTTCAGGATCTCTCCTTCCAGTGAGCACTCAGGGCTGATTTCCTTAAGAATGGGTAGGTTTGATCTTCTTGCAGTCCATGGGACTCTCAAGAGTCTTCTCCAGCACCATAATTCAAAAGCATCAATTCTTCGGCTCTCACTTCCATACATCACTACTGGGAAAACCATGGCTTTAACTATACGGACCTTTGTTGGCAAGGTGATGTCTCTGCTTTTTAAGATGCTGTCTAGGTTTGTCATTGCTTTTCTCTCAAGAAGCAGGCATCTTTTAATTTCGTGGCTGCTCCCACCATCTGCAGTGATCACATCTTTGGCTAAACCAGTGTTGGGTACTTAGCACTGGCTGAGCCACGAATCAGCTGGTTGAACCGAAGATCTACTGCACCCTGAGCTTCTCATACTAACAGATCTTGCAACAGGATTGCCGCCGCCCCCAAAAAAAAAAGAATTATATTTTAGAGTGCTTCTGCAGTTCTTGATCATTGTTACATTTTTATTTCCGCAGGAGTTTTCGGAAAGCATTGTGAAGTAAATAGCTACGGATTTGAAGAATTGTCTTACATGGAATTCCCCAGTATGGATCCAAACAACAATTATATATACATCAAGTTTGCCACCATCCAAAGCAATGCCCTTCTGTTATATAATTATGACAACCAGACTGGAGATCGGGCAGAATTCCTGGCCCTGGAAATAACAGAAGAGAGGCTGAGATTCTCATACAATCTTGGCAGTGGCACTTACAAACTCACCACAGCAAAGAAGGTGTCTGATGGACAGTTTCACACTGTTATTGCCCGGAGGGCTGGAATGGTAAGCGTTGCTTTACAGAAATAATAAAGATAATGATATTGATGATGATGATGATGATAAAGCTTCACTCAGTTCCAAGTCACATCAGCTTTTAAGAAAGTACAAATGGATGGTTGTTGGGGCTTGGGTTTTGGTGGGGGTTTTTTGCAAAAACTTCTTTAAAAAAAACACAAAAGCTTTTTTGTTCCATAAAAATTACCCTGAAGCATTTTAAATGGCTTCTTCAAAGGATGCTCTCTAAATGTGAGGTTGATTAATGAAGGGAATTAATGACTATCCAGATCTAATTAATTGGTGCAGACTATAGGAAGAATAAGCACTGAAGACTAATTAAGAGGCAGAATTAATGTTTGGAATGATGCAAGAACAAAACCCTTTGTAACTGAAGGCTATGTAATTGCCATGCATGTTATTTTTGAACAGAGATGATAAAATTTTGTTCATTCTGCAAATGTTCTGAAATTATTGAAAAATGCGAAACAGAGTTTTCTTTGTGGATGATAACTACCCAGTTCTGCTATATAGAAAATTGCCTTATATTAGACAGTGTACCTCCTTCTAAATTTTTTGCTGCTACCACCTTACCCTCTCCATTGCTAAGCACCAGTGGAGAGGTTTGTGTTTTAACGGGCCACTATGTATTATTAAGGGAAAGATTGTGAGCAGATGCATTTACTTTAAAAAGAAAGAAATATAGAAAGAAAGATTTCTCATTTTAAATTAAGGGGAAGCAATGGTCACTGTGATTTTGAAACTAAGCATTCCAGAGTTTTCCATAAACTGGAAGGAATGGGAGCAAATGAAAACTTAGATTTGCTAAATGCAAACAGCCAAGTCAGGATCTCTCCATCAAATATGTTAGTGCAATTTCTCACTCCGTAACACATGAAGGGTGGAACAAATTAAAAAGATTGCCTGTTTGTCAATGTGCACCATCATTCATACACATGGCAAGAGCAAACGACACAAGTATTATTTCCTAAATTAAGTAGCAACATTTTCAATATAAAATACAGGAGACAGATGGAGAGGAAAGCAAGTATGAACAACACTAAAGGAACTGTGAAATGGAACGACTCCATGCTACCTTATACAGTATAATTCCCACAAAACACCTTTGGTAATTTAGTTATCTAGAAAGAAGCGACCATCATTTCTGTTTTCAAATCACTGAGTACTTTTTATCTTCAACAAAAATGCCCTGTTCAGTGACTGAGACACATTTTTTGTTTTATTTTTAACCCATTGAAATATATTTCCCATGCTGCATAGTGATTCATACCGCCAAAGATTTGTAGCATCTCCCAAATGGTCTGATTGAGGAGTAGAGAGATTAAATGCCAAGCAGCCTAAGAAAAACAGTTCTCTAACGAGGATATATTTTTCTCCAGCGACAGTTCCAGTACAGGATGCTGTGTCAGCTGCAATGTTGCAGTGTTAGTACCTGCCAATAACCGTTGAGATTATCTGGAAAATTCAAAGCAGACCTCAACAAGCCTACAATTTTTTTTTTATTATTTTTTTTAGTATTTTAGTAGAAACTATCTATCCTATTTTACTGGTGGGGAAATCAAGGCAAATATTAATGAAATTGCTTTTCCCAGTCACACAGTTGGAATTAATTAAATGTGAATTCATTGGCCAGCACAGCAACGTCTAGCTGTGCAATGAAATATCCCTGCCCTTTCCTTTCTACTTACCACATATACATGCACATGTACCCGCTGAATCTGCTGCAGAGGCTTCTGGAACCTCTGGAGGAGATTTAGGCGGTGGGGGAAGGCGAAGGTATGGGGGGGTTAACATACTGCAGCAAAACGTCATTGAACTAATGTAACTATTCAGCTGGGCGCCGCCCATTGAATCCATTTTTCAATTAAGCAAAGTTGCAATAATATTCAAGTTGAAATGTATTTAAATCAGCAAAGGAGACTTCATAAAAGACGTGATGAACTATTTGATAGGCCTCTGCAATAATTCAGTCTCTAGACTTTTCCTTCTCCCTGTGTTTATAAACCTAAAATGTGAAGGAGGAACTACCTTTATTGAAGTATTTCTGCTGGAGGGGGGTGGGGGAGCATTCTGCATGTCAAAAGGGTATAAAATAACTCTACTGGATTTAAAATCTGTCATTTCCTACAGGACTTCAGAATTTTTATGGAAAGCTGGTAAAAGCATTAACTTGTCAGGTTTGAGATATAGCAAAGTGACACAGTAGAAACTCTCATAACTAAAGAGGTAACAGTAGCAAATTAACTGCTAAAGTCACCAAGTAGGAACATTTGACTATCATTAGAAAGTTGAATTGTATGAAATCAGATCCAAGTAAAATACTGTTTGAAATAACTCTTCCTTCAGATGGCTCTGCCATCTCAGAATATATAGCAATCTATAAATTGATAGAAATTCCTGTACGGACCTCCCTTGCTTCTGTGGCTTTTCCATTTTGAAAAAAGGTGAGTACAGGATAGAGGTGTGTAAAATTATCCATACTGTGGACAGAGTGGTGAGAGAAATGTTTCTTTTCATTCTCTCGAAATACTAGAGCCTGAAACCATCCATTTTGCATTTCAGTCATGGAGTGGGGGAAGAGCATGCAACCACTGGCCCTAATCCAAGTCCCTGACATAAATCCCACCCTCTCCACACCAAGCTACTATTAGCCACAGAGGGGGCAAGATATGGGCATCATTTTCACCTCTTCTGAGTTAAAACTTACAAACCTCCAAAACTCACTTCAGTGCTGCAGGAATACAACTTTATCTGACAGCACCCTGGTATCTATGCTGCCAACATACACAGATTTAAGTGCCATGGTTTTCCCCTTCTTCCAAATTCTGCCTTAGTTTTCTAGGAGCAAAGCTGTGCTTATGTCTGTAATATGAAAGCTGCAACTGACAATTAGAGTTCATTTGCCTATAAGTATCCGTCCCCTCCAGTGCATAAAGATATACATGGAAACCTAAGCCACAATATAAGTGTTTCACCCCTAAATATATTTAGTACTCCATGTAATCTAAACTTGATGGGTTGGTATGCGTAAATGATCATCTTAGTGCGATTTTTTCAGGCAGCGTCCTTGACCGTGGACTCCTGCTCAGAGGAACAAGAACCTGGCTACTGCACTGTTAGCAATGTGGCTTCATCTAGCGACTGGTAAAGAACCTTTCATTTTATCCTTTGGTGATTATGCTCAATAGACACCGCCTGGCCTGCAAAGAATAAAAGAAGCCTTTCTGCAGAAGGAGGCCTATTTATTCTATGAGATTTAATGTATCTTTAGTTCACAGACTGGGCCTCAGCTGAGTCAATTAAGCTACTGAAGAGATATCACTGTGATCTTTTCTACCTCCCTAGTTTCTGAATATAAAAGAGAATAATTAGAAGAAGCATTCAGTGAGAAATTGGTTGTGATGACATCAGCAACCATGTTATGCAGCTACCGACAATGTAAAACAAGCTATCAAATTTCAGTAAGCCGTAACGAGGTTTACTAGCAAAACACACACACCCCCATATATTAAAGAGATGAAATGGATGCATGACTCACTAACTTTCAGGTGAACACTTTGATCTAAGAACAAAGAGAGATTCATGCTTTTGGTGACGAAGGTTTTGTCAGTTTTCAAAAATGGCCTATATGAGAAATAATCAAGTCGAATTAGTCTGTCCCTCCAGTGCCCTACTAGACTCTGATCCAAAAATGTTAAAAATAAAAGTAAAAAAGTTCATGGTTTCATTCAAAAGCAAAACATATTTGTTTGCAAAGCCTAATGAAACTACACTTGTGCTGACAAGAGCTTTCAGGCAATGTGTTTAGCCCCAATCCTAAATTGCATGGCACCTCCCCCCCCCCATCATTTCCCCCATGACTTATGCAGCGGGGAGCCTGTTCTGTCCTTGAAGGCTTCCCACATGATTTCCGAACAGGGTTCTCGATCACTCCGGGAGCCTCCATGCGTGGAATTGGCCCACCACTACATATATTATGGTGAGCATGGCAGGTTAAGACTAACTAGGGGAGCAGAGCAAAACACACAGTTCCATACCCCTTAATCATCCATACCCTTTTCATTGTGAGCAACATGTAAAGAGGTCCAATGACTTAGCTATAAGCCGCACTAGGCTTTTACATCACATGCAGTATGGTCAGGCCAATAGCCACTTATGGTGGAGCTACATCTTATAAAAAAACCAGAGGACTGCAATGGCATCCTCATGTTTAGTTACACTCTGCATATTGCTTAGCTGAGGCATAGGCAAACTCGGCCCTCCAGATGTTTCGGAACTACAACTCCCATCATCCATAGCTAACAGGACCAGTGGTCAGGGATGATGGGAGTTGTAGTCCTGAAACATCTGGAGGACCGAGTTTGCCTATGCCTGGCTTAGCTCATATTGTCCAGACACAGCTGTCATTACAAGGTCTTTTCCTGCCCCCACCACACCCTCAGGAACAATAATCTGTTCTATGTGCATCATATATGGTGCTTTCTGTATAAAGCATGCTAAGGGCTTTGCAACAGTACAACATGCGGAGTTGTCAAAATGAGACTTCTGATTGTAACAAAGCAATTGTGCTATCTAAAACATGCCTACTCAGAAGTTAAGGAGATTTTACTCTTAGTTAGAGGATTGCAGCCTTATACTAGGATCCTATTGTTAAGTAAGCCCCTCTGAGTTCATTGTTTGTTCTTTGTCTCTCCCACCCTCAGGACTTTAGACGTGCAGCCAAACAGAGTCACCATTGGAGGTATCAGAGCCCTGGAGCCAATACTTCAAAGGAAAGGACAGCTGGAAAGTCATGATTTTGTGGGTTGCATAATGGAATTTGCAGTCAATGGACGTCCCTTAGAACCCAGCCAGGCTTTGGCAGCTGAAGGAATCTTGGATCAGTATGTGTTTTACGTAATATCAGAATAACAATTGACTAACTCTGTTTTGTGATCCTCACGTGTCTGAAAATTCATGTCTGTTACCCATGAATGCTCTGGTACAGCAGGGGAAACGTGCGCGAGGAGACAGCATCTACAGGCTGATTCTCTTGCTGGGTTGCAAATTATGTCGTAGACCAAATGCTCCTTCTCTGTTGAAATGTGCATTTCACTAGAAGAACCTGAGGGTTCTCTTTATTTGCACCACACTGCATGGATAGTTCTCCACCCATATTACAAAGTATATGAGAATTCCACTCTCCAAGATTGTATATGTATTGTTATGCATGATGTAAGGGGGCCATCATGTTGTTGCTTGTTCCTAAGCACCACTAGGAAGAGAAGTCAGCAAAGTCTGACATACACAAAGATGGTGAAAGAGTTGAAGGGCGTGTGCTCAGCTCAGCTCATGTTTGCAGGCAGAAGGTCCCAGGTTCCATTCTTGATACCTCTAGGTAGAGCTGAGAATGGACCCCACATGAAAACTTGAAGAGCCACTGCCAATTAGTGCAGATAATCCTGAGCTAGGTGGACCAGTGGGCTGAATAGAAGGCCATCAATGGGTAGTCATGATGGTGGCTACACTTCCTCCGGCATCGGGCGTGGTGTGCTTCTGTATCCTGCTTGCTGGGGAGAGGGCTATCATGTTCATGTTATGCTTGTGCGCTTCCCATAGACCTCCAGTTGGTCACTGTGAAAATGCTGGACCGGATAGGCCTTTGGTCTGATCCAGCAGGACTCTTCTTAATGTTCTCATGACTCATAAGAAGGCACCTTTCCTATGAACAGACATACAGATCAGCAACAGTATGCTATAAAGTCCACCAGCAGATGTTCTAGATCTAGAAAAGCACCATTCTTTAACATTTGTCTGCATTGTTATATCCAGTGCATTAAACGCCGTCCGTATGGTCCAAGTGTCTGTTATCTCACTTTTCCTCTCAGATGTCAAGGCAGTTCATCTCCCCCTGTGAACACTGTTCAAAATGATTGATTAACTGAACCTGTTATTTCTTCCATCCCACTGTTTGAACTTAGGGGTGGAATAAGAGGATGTCCTGAGTGGTTAGCTCATCCCTCTGCTTTTCATGGTCTCAGCTTGTGGCATAAGATTTCCTGAAGCTCTGTAGCACAGAGATCAACATCAATTACAATTTCACAGACAGCCAAACATTGGACCTTCACCAGTGAAGGATAGATGTGTATATTGTTGTTGTTTTTTTATCTCTTGTCCACCAGGATTCTTTATTTAATGTCTTGGACAGTTGCACAGAGAAAAGTGGTTTCAGGCTTCCTTTCAGATTGACTTGGCAGACAGTAAAGTAAAAATCATACTGCTCTAAATTCAATGGACAGCTCAAGTTTATTCCACTCTGGTTACTTTCCGCATTATATTTTCAGGCTGTGTGAAATGCGGTTATTGCAACTAAATGGCTCTGGAATCTCTTTTGTGTCTCAGTGTTAACATGTGCTGCTGGGACCCAGAGGTTCACAAGTGGCCAGTGTCTAGTATGAAGCTATAAAACTGAAGTGTGTGTGTGTGTGTGTGTGTGTGTGTGTGTGTGTGTCAGTCATTTGGTCTATCTGGATAATCAAGCAAAATATTCTCATGAAGCAATTTTACTTGATTTCAACCAGCATAAGAGAAACATTCAGGAACAGTCACATCCTGCCAGGTGGATGTTGGTAAATGTGATATTTAATGAATAACTAAAAGCTGGTTTAAAAACAACAGAGTTTCATGGCACCTTAAAGACTGGGAGATTTATCATGACATAAGGTGCCATTAGAGTCTTTGGCTGAAACACACTAAGGGCTTCTTCACACTTTCGCTTGCTATCTATTTAGATTGGATTGTGTACTGATTCATTCCCCCATGGGTCTCTAGAGCTTTTCTTGTTTTTCCCTGGCTGTGCCTTGGGATCATCTGATCTTCTTACCTGCTGAATTGGAAGCTCGGTAAGCAAAACCTCTGTTGAGATTTTCTGAGCATCTGATAAGATCCAGTTCAGCTGGTAAGATCAGGGTTTCACAAGGCATAGCTGTGGAACAATGAGAAGACACAATATAATCAAAATACAGAACAAGAGGATGAGCCCTAGTGTGGCTACCCTGCTACACACTAAAACATAGGTAGAATATAGTAATCTCTATGATGAAATGCGTATTTCATCATTAAACTGAAGGAGTACTATTTTAAAATCAAGTTATGTCGGGAGTGGAGTTTATCTTTTTTTAAGAAAAAGGAAAAAACAGGGCTACATTTTTCATTTTGAAAAGTTTTAGCCTGGTTTCCTTTATGCATTAGGGTAGTTACTTGGAAACTGTTTTACTCTGAGTGCCTCTTGTTCAGGGATAACATTTAAGGTTACCATTCTGTGCACTTTTCACTTGGGCGCACACTTCATTGAATATACAGTGGGACTTACTTCCGCTTAGGCTGTAAATGACCAGTCTCATGGGTGTAAGTCAACAATCCCTCAACGGAAAGCACCTTCCTCATACTTGGAATATTAAAGGCAGGAAGCAGCAAACATTTTGCAGCATTTCAACTTCACACTTCAGAGAAAGGTGTTGGGATGATGTATGGTTGAGACGGTGTGAGTTGAGTTAAAGGGTTTATGTTTCTTCATGTAGCTGTGCCCATTACTGCTTGAGGGTGTGAGGAATGTGGGGGGAGGGAGCTGGTTTTTGAAGCAGGGTTGCATTTTATAAACGCATGAATTTATCCTGAAATTAAATTTCAAATTAAAATATAGGCATCAATCCAAATACGTCCCCTCCTAGCCATCTCGTTTGGAAGAGAGAGAGAAAATGAAGTAGTACTTGATGAAAACGCAGCCAAGAATGGCCAATAGGAAGTCATTCTTTCCTGCCCTACATTAAGGTGACAAGCCACTGTCCACCACAATCTCCATGAAGGATACAGAGCGTGCACTCTTGTCATAGGAAATAGACTGCATGACAGCTCAGCGGGCACAGCCTCTCTCAACATCCTGGCATTGTTGCTCAGCCCCAGTGCTTGGCCCCTGGTGTTTTGTTACCCTTCCTTCCTCCCTCCCTCTGTGTGAAAACATAAGAAGAGCCTGCCGGATCAGGCCCATGGCCCCTCTAATCCAGCATCCAGTTCTCACAGCAGCCAACCAGCTGCCTGTGGGAAGCTTGCAAGCAGGATCCGAACACAAGAGATCTCTCCCCTAATGTGGTTTCCACGATATCATCGCTGAGCTATCCTCTCCCTTTGGCACAGCTTGCTCTCAGGGACAGCAGGTTAGCCCAAAAGATATGTGGCATATCAATGAAGCATCTTGGTAAAGGTGGGACGTGGGTG
This sequence comes from Podarcis cretensis, assembly GCF_951804945.1. Classification (NCBI taxonomy): domain Eukaryota; kingdom Metazoa; phylum Chordata; class Lepidosauria; order Squamata; family Lacertidae; genus Podarcis; species Podarcis cretensis. The sequence goes on from NC_137178.1 coordinate 31,575,899, forward strand.
GCTCTGTGGTCTAAACCACTGAGCCTCTTGAGCTTGCCGATCAGAAGGTTGGCGGTTTGAATCCCTGCAACAGAATGAGCTCCCGTAGCTCTGTCCCAACTTCTGCCAACCTAGCAGTTTGAAAGCACGCCAGTGCAAGTAGATAAATAGGTACCACTGCGGCAGGAAGGTAAATGGCATTTCTGTGCATTCTGCTTTCCATCACGGTGTTTTGTTGCGCCAGAAGCTGTTTAGTCATACTGGTCACTTGACCCAGAAAGCTGTCTGTGGACAAACACCGGCTCCCTCAGCCTGGAAGCTCCTTCACCTTTGACAGGACTTAACCGTCCAGGGGTCCTTTCCCTTACCTTTACCTGTTGGATAGAGCAGTGGGGCTGCTCTTCTGACAACAGTGTTTCTGCTGCTTGCCTGAATGGGGTGGGGTGACAGTGGAGCTGGACTTCACCAACAGGAGGACCATTGCCAATTTGGCATCCCTGAGAGTGCAGCTGTATAACTCCAACCTTGCCACTGCCCCACCCAAGCTCAGTCCAGGTAAGGAGCAGAGATACTAGTATTGAGAGGATGGCTCTACCTCATCACGTTTGATGCTGCTAGACACATGAAATGAAAAAAATAAGTGTTTATCATTTCTGGTTCTAACTCCTTCTCAGCAAGGAAGCTCAATGGGTCAGCTTGAGTGACCCACTGTCTCACAGGGCTATTATGGAGAAAGGGGAGATCCTGTGTGGTGTCTTGGTTTCTGGGGTGGGAATAATTTAAGAAATATGCAAGCAATGAAACTGTCGTTATTTATTTTATTTTATTTTATTTTTGCTTGTTCAGGTGTCCTAGGCTGGAAGGAACTTGTGCTATTAACCCTTGCCAACATGGTGGCACTTGTGTGGATCAGTGGTCTTGGCAGCAGTGTCACTGCAAAGAAGGACTGACTGGAAAACACTGTGAAAAATGTAAACAGAGTGTTTCTTTGCCCCCACCCCTTCTGCTTTTAACCTACATTTACATCTCCCATAAACATCTTTGTGTTTTCTGCTTTGCACATGGAAGAAATATGTAATGATTGAATTCATTATAACAGTAATTATGAAGCAAAATATCATGCTGGCCCAACTCCACAAGGGACCAGCAAATTGCAACAGAAACACATTTAAAAAGTAGGAATCCATCTATTAAACCCAGCCAGCCACTTTCTATTGCCTTAATATATTTTTTAATTCTTAATTGCAACTAGGGTTGTTTTTGTTTTCACTTAAAGGCTGTTGGGTATGAAATAGAATGGAATTGGGGAAATTGTTGGAAAGGAAGTTAGTTTTTTTAACCAATTAAAAACCAGACACATTTTCTCAACATGGTCTGCTGGTCAATTCAGTTCTCATTCCCAATTCATACTTTCCAATACAATACAATACAATACAATACAATACAACTCACATTACTCTTCATTTTGCAGTACAATTCTCCAACCAAATAAGGTGTGCAAAAATGCATATAAAAGTGTGCATACAAATTCATATATTCATGAAAATAGCATTAAAATGCATTATATCAGGGGGGAAACTTTGAAAAAACGTGGACAATAGTGCAACTTGCATACAAAAATGTGCAGAATTAGAAGAAAATTGCTAATTGGTTTTCATGAGGGCTTTAAAAATGTTGGATAACTGAACTTAAGATTGGAAAAGTTAGAAATTGAGAAATCAAAATTGACATATTTTTCTTCATTACCTTTTATTTATGATCTTTTCATTCTTTATCTGTGGTGGGTGGGTGGTACAAAGAGATAGAATTGTGAATGATGAATTATTATATTTTTCACACTTTACTTCTTTATTCTAGATCTTACGGCTGATACTGCCTTGTCATTAGAAGGCAAAGGTCGCCTTGACTACCACATAAGTCAGAAAAGGAAATGGGAATACATGATGAGACGTAGCATTGACAACACCATTTTGGAGCCTCAGAGTAGCATGGAGAGTATAGAAGTCAAATTCAGGACAAGGAGTAAAAGCGGAGTTTTAATTCATATCCAGGAAAGCAGCAATTATACTACTGTGAAGGTAAGGCCGAGTGGATTTGATTGGGCAACTTGCTATGAAGTGGTCTTCATTTCTCCTGAATTTGCCCCAGTCTTTTACTTTAGAAATACCAGAGCGTTGACTAGTGCTGGGCACAACTCCAGCTATCAAAAGGGCTGAATGATTTTGCTTCTAATCAGCTTTGTCTAGACTCCAAGTACTGACTATTTGAATGGCAGCCGGAAGAATGTTTGTTGCATATGTTCTTAATGAAACATTGCACGCTAGAGTGAAATCTTTTCTCCGATTAACTTTTCCCTCCTCATTCAGACCTCCTATAAAATGTGACCACCAAGCTCAGATTTAGAACTCTTGGATTTTTTAAAGGCATAGTTGCACACACAACCCAGTCCTCAGATCAATTAAGGCAAAGTCCTTGGTTTTAACCAGCTGCAATTCTATTGATCACAGGTGAGGAACCTGTGGCCTCCCAGATGTTGTAGACTCCAATGTCCATCAGCCATAACCAACATGACCAATGGTCAGAGGTATTGGAAGATGGAGTCTAATACCATTTGAAGGGCCAGTGGTTCCCCACTCCTGATAGATACACCATTGAACTGAGTGGTGTTTACTTGTACCAGGCACTTTGGCTTCATTAAAGCCACAGTTACAGCTGGCTCCCACAAGGATGCTGAAGAATCATTGGGCTTGTTCCCACATTGCACTGAACAGGTACAAGATATTTCTACACGTTTCCAAGTGTTTGTGTAAAATGGTGTGCACTTGTGCAACTGTTGTGTACATGGGCCTAGAGGCTGTGCACACATTGAGTGGTGCATGTGAATTAATTGTACAACTCAAGTATTTGTGTACATAGGTACACAGCTTGCATATTCTCTTAATGTAGCTTGTGAACGTCACTATTACGATACAGGGAAATGGATTTCAGAGTATTCTGCTGTATCTTTTGCACAAGAGAAAGCAGTGGAGTCAATTCTTAGGGCTGACTCTGTCAATTTAGCCCTAACGCTAAATGAGTGAAACCGTAGTGCTGGCAAACCTCTTGGATGGTTACAAGATCCAAGTTTTCATGACTCCTTTAATTATTTCCATTTTCTCCCTAGCCTATAAGTCTCTCCAGTGTAAGACCACAATTCTGTGCTTCAGCCAGCATTAATTTATCAGTTGTATCTGGCTTCTCAATACCCATATTTTCCAATGCAAAAGCTAGCACTTGCAAGTTATCAGGATATTATCACATAATTTGCAATTGCTTCTGCTTTTTTCTTTAAGCAGACAATAGCAACATGGTCTTTTATTTGCATTTTCTTAGTCAGTGGATACCATCACTATAGAAAGCCTGCAAGGGCAGAGGTCAAACCTTTTCCCACAGTGTGGCATGGGAGGCAAAAAATGGAGACATCACAAGTGGATAGGGAGCCAACTGAATAAGCTCAGGCACCAGTGGCCTTTATCTGGCGACCTGGAACAGTGCACATATGAAGTCCTGCTCTGCTATTCCACAGCTGTACAGAATGCATTTCCACTCAGTCAGGTGGCAAGGCAAGGACCCCAGCACCTCTCAGCTAAACATCAAGAAGCCACATCCTTTGACCAACACAGGTGTTGTGCAGGCTGTTTGTAACAAGAGAGCCCCAAAGTCTATGTGGCTACAGTCCTGCATCCTCAGCAATTTTTGTTCGTGTTGCCTTGTATACAGAAGGCAATTTAAAAATGTGTGGTTTAGTTTTTTGAGGGTCATATTCTGTCTGTAAGGAGTGACTCTGTGTAAACTGCTAGCATGGATGTGAAGCTATGAAATCACGCTTTCAGCCCAAGAGATGGGTGCTTCTTATCTGTCACCTATATATGTATAAACTTTATGAAGGTTTGAGTAGCTGCATCCCATCAAATCTTGCATGTTCTCACCAGTGCTTCTTAGCTGATTAATGTGTAACGTAAAAGGAAATACACAGGGGCCTTTTAAGCCTGTATCATTGCAGTTTCTGTTGCACAAAAGATGCAATTTCTTTTTTACCTGGTTTGCACATCACGGGAAGCCCAACTATGGCTTGGTGCAAAAACACAAGCATGTGGCCTCCAAAGGAGGAGATCATGCCCCCCTCATTCCTTCTTGGTCATTTTGCTGATGCACCATGTAAAGCTAAGCCATTGCTTGCTTAGTATGTTGACCAAATCTGGCCTTGTGGTTTAGCTCTATGAGCCACACAAGCCTTTGACTTAGTGTGACGTGCGACTTAGGCATTTTCTTTGGCTGAAATTCCTACATTGCAGGGGCTTGGACTAGATGACCCTTGAGGTCCCTTCAGACACTACAGTTCTATAATTCTGTGATTTTAAAATACATATATATTTGTATATATATTTCCTTGTAGATCAAAGGTGGCAAAGTACAGTATATCTCTGATGCTGGAGTTGGTGGAAAGGTGGAACGCAGCATTCCTGAAGCTTATGTTTCTGATGGCCACTGGCATACCTTCTTCGTTGAGAAGAATGGGAGCTCCACAATATTAACAGTCGACAAAACCTACAGTAGAGACGTCCTGCATGTTACACAAGATTTTGGAGGACTAAATGTCCTTATGATTTCACTTGGCGGAATCCCACCTAACCATGCCCCTAGAAGCAGCAATCCAGGTAAGAAGGAAAGCCATACATATGAGCAGTATCACAAATAGTTGGGTATCATTAGGTAGGCATCATTTTGTAATACACAGCCAACAGGGCAAGCTTCAGAGTTTAGCAACACAGAAGGATTGCAGGATTGATTAGGCCGTTTAATGGTTAGATCAGGAGCTGTGTCCTAAACCATATATCATTGATCCAGTTTTTCATTGTTCTCTACAATGCATATGGCACAACTGTAGTTCCAGAGCACATAGGGTCAGTTGCATCAGTCCCAGTGCCCACATCATCTCTGAGCAATGGAAGCATCTTGCTATAGCACTAGTCTTGGCACTCCTCTTGTAATGGCATTGCTGCCTACTTAAAATCGTAGTAGCAGAATGCTCCATTCAACTTGCTGTTTGCTTGTCATGGCCTCTGCTGCAGGGATTGCAACCTCTTGTTGTTCAGATCAACTAAATCAGAGCCACACATGAACAGAAACAGTCACATTTATGGATTAAATCAGCAGTTTGGGTGTTAGTGTTCATGCTTGGAATTCCTTTTTTATTCTTTTTTTAATGGAAGTGATTTTTAAATACAGACACCCAGACTAGTTCAGCAGTAAGGAGTGATGTTTCAGAGAGAGCTCTTTATAAAAAAAGAATCTAACTTAAAGGATTATCACCAGATAGAATAACCTTGCCTGTTGTAAATTCACACTTCACATTTTTCACCGTATCCAACGAAAACAACGAGATCCAAATTGCCTCGTTTGGTATGAGATGCGGTGTGAATGAAATCACACTTAGGGCATTCACTGCTCCTGACCTATTGCTGCATATTGATTATGAAGTCAAAATCATAGTATGTGTATTGACAGGAAGTCTGCTAGGACCAAAGCTGATGGGAGGAAATGAGGAAATGGAGCATTTAACTAAAATGACTGATGTGGACGTTAACAAGTTACAGGAGTCTGGCCTGAACTAGGGATGCATGCTCCAAAACCATTTTTTCATTCAGTGTTTTCTTAATATTGGATTACACTGCATGTGACATGCCAAAGATTTATGAAGGGGGGTATAAAACTCTGTGTGAACTCCTATCTTCAGGATATCTGAAGAATCAGGAAAGCAAAAATAAATATGTAACAAATTTTAGAGATGTACAACTAATGGAGCAAAACACACAATCCAATGAAAATATATCCCAGGCATTTTTCCTGCTCCGTAATACTATAGTAACCACCTTTTTATATCAAGCTGCTGCTCCCTGGAGCTATTTGAAATACCTTCTGAAATGCAGAGATGCAATATTTCATTTTATTCATAGAAAGGAAAGAAAGAATGCTTTGTAATTCAACTGACATTTGATTTTTCAACTTCAAAGAAAGAACTCCAAATGAAAGATTCCCCCCCCCCCTTTTTATATGTCTGCAGAAGATGTTATTTCTAACATAAATTCATTAAACAAAGTTTGTGTCAGAATCTTCAGCTAGTATCCACAATATACAAAACACTGCTCCAAAGCTGCACAAACCCCCTTGACAATCAAAAAACAATGGGAGGATGACATCGGCTACAAAATTAACCCCACTGCAGTCTCATTAAAGTGCATTGCACTGTTTCTCCTTGTTTTTGTTTAGTCGTTTAGTCATGTCCAACTCTTTGTGACCCCATGGACCACAGCACTCCAGGCACTCCTGTCTTCCATTACCTCCCGCAGTTTGGTCAAACTCAACCTGGTAGCTTCGAGAACACTGTGCAACCATCTTGTCCTCCATCGTCCCCCTCTCCTTGTGCCCTCAATCTTTCCCAACATCAGGGTCTTTTCCAGGGAGTCTTCTCTTCTCATGAGGTGGCCAAAGTATTGGAGCCTCAGCTTCACGATCTGTCCTTCCAGTGAGCACTCAGGGCTGATTTCCTTAAGAATGGAGAGGTTTGATCTTCTTGCAGTCCATGGGACTCTCAAGAGTCTCCTCCAGCACCAGAATTGTTCGTGGTTTAAAAACTGTAGTCCTGATGCCTTTGTTTTCCAGTTATGCACAGAAACAAAGATATGGGGGGTGGGGGAGAGAGAGAGAGTTGTGGAAGCAATACATTTCATCGGATGGTCGGTAGGTCACAATACATTTTCATGTTCTCCGGCTACTGTCACCAAAATCTCCAGTTGAATTTCAAAGTTCAGATGTAATCTGGTCACTGGCTGACAGAAATGTGCCCATTTGCACGTGCCCTTTTTTAGCCCATGGGGGTTTCTTTTCATCAGTTTTATTTCCTGGCTTCTGAAGGCAGTCAACCATCAAACAGAAAATGTGCATGAAGAGACTCGGTGATCTGTTGCAAAATGTAGCAAAAGTTTTTGAAACTCTGGGCAATAATGCAATCCTAAATAAACTTATCTGGAATTTTAGAGGGCAAAAGGGGGAATTGTGGTGTAACTGTACAACAAAGCAAAAGTAAAGATGTGAGTAAAGAATGTGATACATTCAAATGTATCAGTTTTAAGTCGAATGGGAGAGAGTCCAACAGGAGATTCTTCAGTGGGAGAGATGGAGGCTGCAGTCCTATACCCAATATGCCACATTGAACTCAACAGAACCTATATTCAAGTAGCCATGTGTGTGCTTACCTCTGCCTTTGAAATTAATGTGACTTTCCAAAGTGCTTAGAGTTACTTAGACTAATTAAATTGTTATTTATTTAAAACTGTTCTCACTCCGTGATATTTTGTCCAATAATTGTTTCATAAGTGAACTTATCAGCAATTGTGGATTTTATCAGCAATTTCTAAGCAAGTGGGCTGTGACTCAGATACTCAGTAGGCAACATGTAAACACTTGAGTCTCCCCTCCTCTTTCCATTCCAGCATATCCAAGTGAAAAGACATTTTTTACACCTCAAAGGGAAGCAAAGACTGGCCTTATATTTTAGTAGTGAATACTGCTGCTTTGAACATGATGGTGACACTCCAAGTGTGTGCAGATGCGAAGCACTGAAAATAAACAAACAAATAAATAAATAATACTACAACCCCTGAAAATATGAACCCATTTCTTACAAAAGCCATGTTGCTGGTTTGCTGCACTGGTTTCTATTCCCAACTACCACTGACATGAATAAAGCTTTAAAGTAGGCATGTTTGGTGGACTGTCCATGTACTTTTGTTGGTGCTATGTTGTAGAGAACTCCGAGTGGTATTCACTCATTCATTCATACCTGGTTTATATTACTCCCTTGTTCCCTCTAATTAAAGTATTTATTTGCTTACAGTATTTATACCCTGCCCTTCAGCAGCTTTCAAAAATCAGTACTAAGATGGTCATAATATAAAAGGACATGTCACGCAAAGAAAAGAAAATGGGAAAGAGGAGGGGGAAGTTAACGTCCATTAAACAAGCTAAGCTCCTTCAGTTTCCAAATCCTTATTATTGTTTATTTCTGTTTTCCTAGATTTTGATGGCTGCATTGCCTATTTTAAGTATGGGGATGAAAGCCTTCCCTTCACCGGAAAGCACAGTCTCGCCACCATCTCTAAAACGGACCCCTCTGTGAAGATTGGCTGCCGAGGGCCCAACATCTGTGCCAGCAGTCCCTGCGGGGGCGAATTGATGTGCATTAACCAGTGGTATACATACAAGTGTGTGCTGCCTGGAGCCTGTGCCTCCAACCCCTGCCAGAATGGTGGCAGCTGTGAACCTGGAGAAAGGTCTGGATTTACCTGCATCTGCCCAGAATCTTTCACTGGGAGAACGTGTGACACAGTGGTGGCTTGCCTTGGCATCATGTGTGCCCATGGGAAAGTGTGTAAGGGAGAGGCGAATGGAGCCTATGTCTGTGTCCCACAGACTTACCCAGCTGAGCTCTCCTTGCCTCTCTGGGCTGTTCCTGCCATTGTTGGTAGCTGTGCTACTGTGCTGGCCTTGCTGGTGCTGAGCTTGATCCTGTGCAATCAGTGCAAGGGAAAGAAGGCCAAGGCCCCCAAAGAGGAGAAGAAAGCAAAGGAGAAGAAAAAGAAGGGGAGTGAGAATGATGCTTTTGATGACCCCGATAACATCCCACCCTACGGCGATGATATGACGATCAGGAAGCAGCCTGAAGGAAACCCGAAGCCTGATATAATTGAGAGGGAAAACCCTTACCTCATCTTTGATGAGACGGATATCCCGCACAACACAGAGACTATCCCCAGTGCTCCTCTAGCTTCTCCTGAGCCTGAGATAGAGCACTATGACATTGACAACGCAAGCAGCATAGCTCCTTCAGATGCAGACATCATTCAGCACTATAAGCAGTTCCGGAGTCACACGCCGAAATTCTCCATCCAAAGGCACAGTCCTTTGGGGTTTGCAAGGCAGTCGCCTATGCCCTTGGGGGCAAGCAGCTTAACATACCAGCCTTCGTACGGTCAAGGCCTAAGGACCAGTTCCTTAAGTCACTCTGCATGCGCGACACCCAACCACCTTTCTCGTCACAGCCCTGCTCCATTTTCCAAATCGTCGACTTTCTATAGAAACAGCCCTGCAAGGGACATGCATCTTTCCATTAGAGAAGGGAGCTCTTTGGAAATGCACAATGATGTCTGCCAGACAGGCATTTTTAACTACCCCACTCGACTAGGGAGAAGAAGCAAGAGCCCTCAGATGATGGTAACTCATAGTTCCAGGCCCGGAAGCCGCTTAAAGCAACCCATAGGGCAGATTCCACTGGAGAGTGGTCCTCCAGTGGGCCTTTCCATTGAAGAGGTGGAGAGGCTTAACACCCCGCGTCCTAGAAATCCAAGCATCTGCAGCGCTGACCATGGAAGGTCTTCTTCTGAGGAGGACTGCAGAAGGCCACTGTCCAGAACAAGGAATCCAGCTGATGGCATTCCAGCACCGGAATCATCATCTGACAGTGATTCCCACGACTCTTTTACATGTTCTGAGATGGAGTATGACAGGGAAAAGCCCATGGTGTACACCTCCAGAATGCCCAAATTATCTCAAGTTAATGAGTCAGATGCAGATGATGAAGACAATTATGGGGCTAGGTTGAAGCCCAGGAGATACCCAGGCCGAAGAGGAGAGGGTGGTGGGCCTGTGGGTGCACAAGCAACTGCACCCAGTGTTCATGAGAGTACGTCACCTTTAAGACTTGGGCAGCAAGGAGGGAATTTCAACTGGGACAACCTTTTGAACTGGGGCCCAGGATTTGGGCATTATGTGGATGTTTTTAAAGATCTGGCATCTCTTCCAGAAAAGGCAACCACAAATGTAAGTGAAGAGAGCAAAAATGGTACAACACAACCCAAAGATGGGGAAGCCGAACAGTATGTATAGAACTCCATACTGACATTGTCAAAATGCAAAAGCACGAAACTTTCAAGCCATTCTATCGTTGTAGATAAGAGAAGGGCAGATTTTTTTTATAAAAACAACATTTTTTTTTTACCCAGGGCCAGTAGTTAGGACACATTTTTTTTAAAAAAATAATCATTATTATGCTGCTGAAAAGGACAAATACATCTTTTTTGTTTAATTTAATTGAGATCAGTTGAATTTGTTTTTCTCTGCATGCATTATATTTCCAAACAAGGTATTTGGCATGCAGCATTTGGAAAGAATTTTCTGTATTCCATGTTTGGTTTGTGATTTTTTAAATTAATAGTGATTGGTTCTAAATATGGACCCAAGACTGTTTATTGTGGAAAGCGTGTTTGTATCCAATTTTAATAAGTTGTTCTGAAATGCAAGAATATCAAGTATGTTGTTTTTGTTGGGAGATATTTGAAGCAATTCTGCAAAGGCTGGGTGAAGGAACAATGCTATCAGGTTCTCTCAGAAAACCTATTTCCTGTATACCGCAGTTGCTCAGCTCTGGATACTTTAAGGAACGATAAGCTTGAGCGATGGCTATATTATCTTTCTCAATACAAAGGGTGCTAGAACCAGCTCGAGCTCATCAGCACTTTAGGGTTTTTTATTATTATATTTGACAAAGTTGTGTGAGAACTTCTGAATCTTCTGTCCTTATTTCCTCCAAGCAACAGTATTTCTAGCTAGTATGGAAACCAAGTTGACATTATCAAGTTGAACAAATAATAGAATCTGTAGAATGGAGTGGGTACAGTGCAAGGTGAGGTTAGTAGACGGAACTCCACTGATTTCAAATGAATCTCAGCTCTGTATGGTCTTGGCAACTATTCAATATCAGTGTTTCAGTTTTGCCATCTATGAAAATGGGAGGGGGCTCTTTCGAAAATTACAAACCTACCTCACAGGGGGCCATTGTGAGGACTACTTGCCTATAAAAAGTTGTTTAAAAGCCATAAAGCACTAACTATTATTGTAAGCACTGCCTTCCCTACCAGATCCTGGAGTGACCTTTTCCTACATCACAACGTTTACTACGACTGAAGTGTTTGACATAAAAATATTTATTGGGGGGAAATCATTGCAGTCTTGGATCAGAGGAACACGCATTTAACAGGTCCTTAAGTATGAAAGATACACACATTGTATCAGTTATACATGGCACCAGTCTGCTTTTCTTTTTAAAAATGCATGCAAAGAGGGGGTTCTACTGGTGCAAGCGCATATACTTTAAAGGGGAAAGTAGGAAACATTCATACAGGCTCTATGCATTGCTGATACAATGCGCGTGTGTTCTGTGCTCAACTACCCATACCCAAGTACAAACTGTATCCTAAGAAGGGACCCTGAGAAATGCCTAAAAACTCCAAGTCATGGTAGGTGACTGTTCTAAATCCCCCTCATTTTGAATTTGCTTTGTGTAAACAAACCCTGTGTTTCCATGCAGCTCCTATAGTACTGTTTAAAAATTTAAAAATAAATGTTTTCTGTGTGCGTGGGGAGGTGTTGCTGTTTCTCTCCCTTTCTCACCCGTTTTTGTTTTAGCTAAACTATGTTTTTGGTATCAATATTTTCCTATACTGAATACTTTTCTTACTTTCAGGGAAAGTAAGAAAAATGCTTTTCTTCTTTTCTCCCCCTTTTTTTTACATTTGTTACTTATGTAACACCCATATTTTTCACATTTTGATAAAAATTGTAACATACCGTATGCTTTCTACGTGTAAATGCCAATAATAGAATTAAAATATTTATTTAAACTGTCTTGTGTGCAGTGATGGGAACAAGGAGTTACGCCTCAACTACTACTTGATCTGCCACTCTTCATCTTGCCAGGTTGTTGCTGTTTCCCCCTACCAGGGAAAATATATATATTCTTAGTTGGGTCTGCAGCTTGGAGCACGGATAGAGTGAGAGAACATGAATGACCCTGTAACTGGGAACGGATTAAAAATGGCCACAGGTTTATTGGTTACAGCTTACACAGAGAATGGTGGCGCAAAGGGCAAAGATCCAGACTTTGGGCTAATACAGTCACCCAGCTGTTACGTTGGGGGAACAGTGGTGGATTTAACACAAGCTCAGACCCACCATGCCATGGGCTAATGCAACTGGCCATCATTGTCACTCTGGATATGTAACAGGCATGCCAGCCCCGAAGATGAGCTGGACCTTGAAGAAACAAAAAGGCCCTGACTTTTTGGTGGTGGATGGATATACAGCAGGGGCTCCAGAGTTAACCTTTGTGTTCAGGCAGGTTCACACAAGTATATTCAAATTGGATGGGAGACCATGTGTTGAGAGTCCTGTATTACAGCGGATTGGACTAGATGGCTCTTGGGTCCTTCCAACTTTGTGATTCTACAGACAGACGCAAACCAGCGGGACAGGTTCATCTAGATCTGGAGTGAATAGACTCCATCCTGTGGGCCCCATGTGGCCTTCCAGAACTCTCTACATGGTCCTCAAGACCCCTCCCAGGCACCTCTCTCTCTCCATCTCATTCCTTCAACTGTGAATGATTTAAGTGAGTATTGTGGTTTCTGTTATACTACAATGACTTTAGCTTATGGTAACAAACTACATAATAAACTATGCTAAGTCAATTTTTCAAAATGAATGGGAGTTACAAGTGCAGTGATGCTTAGCAAGACTCTCTAGCTATTCTTCACAGGGAGCAAAACTTGGAAATTTCTGCTTCTGCATTTGCACAAGGAAGTTGAACCAATCTTTTCTGGCAAAGTTTCTGTTGTTGTCAAGTTGTTGCCCATTGTCAGTGTGCTGAGCAGAAGACAGTGGGCCAGAACAGTATTCATTTACAACTAAGTAGTTGCATCTGAAATAACAGGCTATCTACAGCTGATCTGTGGGTTCAGGGCTTGCTCTAATTAAGCATCTGTTAAAAAGCTGTCTGTTTGGGTCAGATATTATCCTCTTAATACTGATTGTACCCAAGCCAAACTCTGATTTGAACTCCAGTTAGAGGCTTCAATGATGAAAATCTTTTGAAATTAACACCAGGCTTCTTACGGCTTGCAATATGCCTGTTTAAAAAAAAGAAGTTGTTTTAAGATTATCGGTTTATATTGTTACAGGAAAATTATACCTTGTGTTGGCTTAAACTGAATTGATAACATTCCTTTAAGCCTTCACAGTTATATAGCACACTCATTTTTCTCTTTCTCTTTGCTCAGTCAAAACATATATTGCATCCTGTACCAATGACTTTCTGAATACATGTTTGTATTCCTCTTTTGGGGCCTAATATGACCTATGCATTTCAGACTTCCTATCTGACCATTCAAGTCCTCTTTTTCCTGATTTGCCATTAGCAGAAGCTGGGTCCATGGGCAAAAGACAGCTTATTCCCAGGAATAGTTCTTGGCCTATTTCAGAACACTACAACAAGGTTGAAGAACCTCAGGCCCAGGAGCAGATGCTGCCCTCCAGCCTCTGTGTCTGGCCTTCACAACTCTCCCCTGGTTCCACTGCAGGACATGCAGCTTCTACTCAGACCATGCTCCTCACTGGCCTTGCTCTATCTACTCTTGAGTGCTTTGTCCTGTCTAGAGTGTGCCCTTCAACTGTGACCATGCCTCCTGCTTGCCTAGATGCCTAATGGAAAGATGTGCATGTTTAGAGCCCCCCAGACTTTTGGTTGGTTGGAATGTAGCCAACTGTAGGTAGGTAAGAATCATATCTGTTGCTCCACACACATCAGCCTCTGGCCCCATTGGCATGTGGCTCCCTTAAAAGGTTGTTGATGTTGCTGTTTTATTAAATTTATAGCCTGCTCTCCCAATGGAGCCCAGGGTGGCAAACACACAAGCACGAAAGCATCTGAAACAACTCAAAACAATGTCAGTATAGAAGCAGACTGGAAATGAGCTCTACTTAAAAGCCTTGACAGAAGAGGCAGGTCTTCAATAGGTGCTTAGAAGACAATATTGATACCTGTCTGAAATTTAATAGGAAGTTGCTCGTGAGGGAATGTGGCCATTGGGCTGAAAAACGTTGCAAGCACTAATATTTTCAAGAACTGATAAAAGACCCTCCTTCCATGGCAGAAGCATATATTAGACTCTCTCGCTATCATCCTGCTTTTTGTTGTCTTGCCTCATTTTGAGGACAGGCCGTAGCTAAGTGATAGAGCATCTGCATTGCATTCAGAAGACCCTAGGTTCAATCCATGATGTTTCCAGGTAGACTTCTGCCTGAAACACTGGAAAGCTGCTGCCAGTCAGTGTAGGGAATACTAAACGAGATGAACCAATGGATCTGACTCAGTATATAAGGACTTCCTATGTCCCTAACTCTTTTCTAACTCTGATGCAGTCTTGAGGAAAACAGCTGCTCTGAAGCTGCTGTCTACACTGGGAGAAAGCTAGGTTTTTATTATTTATTTTTTAATACAACACATGCAAAGTTGCATTGAATTTCACCTCTACTTTGACCCTGTGTGAATTGTAATCCTCCACCCTTTGTAGTCAGGGTTATATATGAAAAACCTTTGGGTGTCTCTTTGTACTCTGTGTTATATGAAAGACCCATTTGAATGTCTTTGCATTGTACGGCAATAAGCCTTGTTCCTCTCATCCTCCTCCCCTCTTGTGCAGTGCCAAGACTGTTGTGAAATGAGCCCTTCCCAACAGTGGCCGAGGCCCTGAAAAATTGAGTCTGACAGGGTTTCTTTTTTCCCCTGCAGTGCCATCGACGTTTCCTTTGCCTCATGATTTTAGCGGCTTCTGTTTTGACTTTGTGATTTCCCAGGATAGCTGTAACAGGATACAAACCAGGCAATTTGTTGTGTTTCAAGTGACATCCAATACGCAAAAGAAAAACAGCAAGAGAAGGGCAGGCGCATCAGAGAGCGGGGTCTTTTCTATTTCCAAGCATGACATAATGGGACGTGCATTTATCTCCAGGTTTCAAAGGTTTAGTACAGCATGTTCCCTTTTTCTTCTAATGAAATTCACCCATCATTAGCTTAAGCAGCTTAAGGTGGCCTTCTTCATGTTTTCTCATCTAATTAACTTTGCTCTCAGGAAAGGTTGGTGGCTTCACCTCCTCAACTGCATTACAAAGAGAAACCATGCTCCAATCGTATACAGCTGCACAGAATTGTACCAGGACCAACCTTAGATCAACTTGATCAGGGGCAAGGGTCTGAGGGCCAAATGCAAGCATCAAGGCCTTGCTGTGTGGCACTGGGCCATTCATCAGCCCTTCAGTGCTTTTGCCAGTTCCTAACCATGGTAATTGTCCCAACTTGTTTGCCTGAGGATGGAAGGGTGTGAGGGGGTGTAAATCTCTAACTTATACACAGCTAGAATGTAAGCTACTATACAAATAATAATAATAATAATAATAATAATAATAATAATAATAATTTATTATTTATACCCCGCCCATCTGGCTGGGCCTCCCCAGCCACTCTGGGCGGCTTACATAAAAACCAAAAATACAGTAAAACATCACACGTTAAAAACTTCCCTGAACAGGGCTGCCTTAAGATGTCTTCTGAATGTCAGGTAGTTGTTTATCACTTTGACATCTGCTGGAAGGGCGTTCCACAGGGCGGGCGCCACTACCGAGAAGGCCCTCTGCCTGGTTCCCTGTAGCTTTGCTTCTCGCAATGAGGGAACCGCCAGAAGGCCCTCGGCACTGGACCTCAGCGTCCGGGCAGAATGATGGGGGTGGAGACGCTCCTTCAGGTATACTGGACCGAGGCCGTTTAGGGCTTTAAAGGTCAGCACCAACACTTTGAATTGTGCTCGGAAACATACTGGGAGCCAATGTAGGTCTTTCAAGACCGGTGTTATATGGTCTCGGCGGCCGCTCCCAGTCACCAGTCTAGCTGCCGCATTCTGGATTAGTTGTAGTTTCCGAGTCACCTTCAAAGGTAGCCCCACGTAGAGTGCATTGCAGTAGTCCAAGTGGGAGATAACCAGAGCATGCACCACTCTGGCGAGACAGTCCGCAGGCAGATAGGGTCTCAGCCTACGTACCAGATGGAGCTGGTAAACAGCTGCCCTGGACACAGATTTGACCTGTGCTTCCATGGACAGCTGTGAGTCCAAAATGACTCCCAGGCTGCGCACCTGGTCCTTCAGGGGCACAGTTACCCCATTCAGGACCAGGGAATCCTCCACACCTGCCCGCCTCCTGTCCCCCAAAAACAGTACTTCTGTCTTGTCAGGATTCAACCTCAATCTGTTAGCCGCCATCCATCCTCCAACCGCCTCCATACACTCACACAGGACCTTCACCGCCCCCACTGGTTCTGATTTAAAAGAGAGGTAGAGCTGGGTATCATCCGCATACTGATGAACACCCAGCCCAAACCTCCTGATGATCTCTCCCAGCGGCTGCCTGTAAATGTTGAAAAGCATGGGGGAGAGGACAGAACCCTGAGGCACCCCACAAGTGAGAGCCCAGGGGTCTGAACACTCATCCCCCACACCACTTTCTGAACATGGCCCAGGAGGAAGGAGCGGAACCACTGTATGACAGTGCCCCCA
Source organism: Podarcis cretensis (assembly GCF_951804945.1). Classification (NCBI taxonomy): domain Eukaryota; kingdom Metazoa; phylum Chordata; class Lepidosauria; order Squamata; family Lacertidae; genus Podarcis; species Podarcis cretensis. The sequence continues at coordinate 31,592,416 of NC_137178.1, forward strand.
GCTCCCAGCCCCTCAAGACGGTCCAGAAGGATGTTATGGTTGATGGTATCAAACGCCGCTGAGAGATGCAGCAGAACTAGGAAACAGCTCTCACCTTTGTCCCTAGCCCGCCGGAGATCATCAACCAGTGCGACCAAGGCAGTTTCAGTCCCATGATGAGGCCTGAACCCAGACTGGAATCCTATCTTTTGCTCCTTCTACTTTTGCTTCTAGCTCTGCTCACCTGTGGCATGTGGCCCTCATAAAGTTTTACTGGAGGGAATGTGGCTCTCAGGGTGAAAAATGTTCACCCTTGTCTTAAATGCTGGGTGAAGAACATCCATTCCACTATTTAACTATTGAATACCTTGTGTGTGTTTTTAATTGTATTTCCATCCCATTTCACAATTTTTAGGCTGTGTATGTGCTATTTTAGAGCAACTTTGAAATGCATTCTTTTCCTCAAAGAATTCGGTGCACTGTAGTTTGTTAAGCATTGCTGCAAACTCTAACTATGTGAGGGGTAAACTACAGTGCTCATAATTCTTTGCGGAAAAGAATGTACTTCAAATGTGCTTTTAAGTTACAGTGTATATACGGCCTGACGTTACTGGTTTGAAATGTGTTGTAAAAAGTGCTTTGGGGTTGCCTGAAGAGGCACTCTAGAATACACACACACACACACACACACACACACACACACACACACACACTTTATCCCTGTGGTAAAAGACAGTATGTTTACACACAAGGATCTGATGACAGTCGTGCCCAATAATTCACACACACCCCATTTGTTAAGGCCACTGTTGTTGTTACTTTTCTTTATATTTCTTACCCTCCCCTCACAGTGAGGCCCTATTACAACCGTTTTAAAATACAATATTCAAAACAGTGAACACTAATTGTTGAAATGTGCTGTTTCAAGTAAACAACAACAACCCCAAATTCTAACACCGTGCTGGCCCCACAGGTTAGCACCGCCTGTTTCCTCAGTGGTGATGAACTATTTGTACTATTTGTTTCAGCTGTTAGGTGAACAGTTGAGTCCAAACACCCCACAAGCCCAGCACTCTGGGTGACTGCTTGGATCACCTGCCTGGAAAGCCAGTCCTCAGTACTACAGATGCTTTCCCAAAGGAGAAATGTTACAGGGTTATTATATTCAGGGAGATGTGTATATTTCTTTCGATGACCTGCCAGCTGAACGCTACATGCAGAAAGCAGCAGCAGCAGCAGCAGGGAGATTGACGCTTCCAAAAGCTTTAGAAAAAAAATGTTGTAATAGATTCAAAGACTCTTATGAATGAGAAATTGTTTAGAGATCCCCTCACAGAGTTTTAATTCACATATTGTCTTCTCTTTCTGTTTTGCTTGTTCCTGCTTACTCGAGTTTAAAAAGTTGTTTGATGAGCTTCACACTGCTCCAGCACAGTCCTGAATGCCATGCAACACACACACACAGAAGAGGGAATCCATTGTCCCCCTTTTGAAAACACACCATTTTAAGCACAGATCCTCCCCCACCGAAAAAACTCCTTGCCTTCTCTCTCTTTTTAAAGGCCGTTTCTCATGCACATGAGATGGAGCTTGAACATTATCCTTCCTCAAATTCTTTGAAGCAGAATCTTGTGGTACAAGACCAGGCAGCTTTGTAATGATGTTAATAAAGCATAAGATTTAAAACACACACATTCCCCACACTTCATATCAAAAGGGTGACACACATACTGCATATTTATATATTCCAGAGCCAATACAGTTTATCAATGCAAGCCTACATATGTTTACTCACAATTTTGGTCACTCAATTTCTCATTCCCCACCTCCCATCCTTAATTCAGTTCTCCACATTTCCACATCATTTTGAGATATATATTTTAATTAAAATTCATCAGCATTTTAGTGTAGCTATATCCTAATGTCTGTTCACAAGTCAGCCTAATATACACATTTTTGTAAAGCAGTTTCTCCTAATATAATGCATTTTCTCTCTATATTTTTTACTAACATATGCATTTTGGATGCACACTTCAGTATATCCATGCTTGTAAACTTTCCTTGGCTGGAAGACAGTACTGCAAAATTTGGAGAAGTGTGATTTTGTTGTCCTTTTTTAAAAACAACAACAACAACAACAACAACAACAACAACAACAACAACAACAACAGCTAGTTTGGGGGTTGTGTGCTGCTTTTGAAAGTATGAATTAGGTAGGTTCACCTTTAAATGTGAACTGAGTTGAATTTCTCCCACATCTCTACTCATAAAGATGTCTGAGTACTTATTCCCTGGTAAATAGATACAGGATTGCAGCATGTGTTCAGGCCAAACTACATCTTATGCTGAATGTGATGGTCATGCTAAACATGCTTTTGAAAAACCAAGAGTGAACTGGGCATTTTTACTCGGGGGGGGGGGGGGAGCAGTTTCAGAGCCACACTCTAGAATGTTCTCTCAATCCAGATCAGGACGCATGTTTCCTTCCAGCTGCTATTTGGCCCTGACATTTATACATTATACATTTATTACTTTATGGCACCTTCAATCAGAAATTACAGCTTCAGGTGTGTGTGGTCAGCATGAAATTGAATCAGGGCCCTAATCTGAATCTGGAACACATTCTGGATCAGGACCCCACAGCTGCGTTTTCTTTAAAATAAAAGTGGTATGTTTTGCCATAATTTAGTTTTGTCCTTTGCCATGACAAAAACAGAAAATGTAGTATTTAAGTTTTACTCAGAGAAGACCCATTTCAATTAATGGCCCATGATCTGTTCATTTCAGTGGGTCTAATCTGAGTAAAACTTAGTGGGGAGGGGGTTGTTTTTTCATTTTTAACATAGTTGAATAAAAACCATGCATTACAATCGATGGTATCTGAGTTTGTGGAGATTAACTAACTGCTTCCTTTGGTTTAAATGGAGCATCAAACAGGCCACTTTAGCTGGCTTGCGATTGACATCGGTAAACAATTTCTTTTTCAGAAAAGACCCCGATTTCCTCATCAAGTTTACGGCTAAGTTTATTCACATCCAAGGCAATTAATCTGAGTAATGCTGTGATCATAAGATCACTCTGAGGCAAAGTGGATGGGGCTTTCGCAGCGGCATCAGGCTCTGGAGGGTGTGAAAGAATAGCTAGCTAGCTCCACGTTTCCAAAGCTGCAGCCTCCAATAAAAGATGCTGTGCCATTCTTCTTTTCTTCTTTTTTGCTAGGGGAAGAAAGAAAAACCCTGCCTCTGAGTGACCTAGATTTCTAGGGACTCTGTTTTTTGATTATAATGATCTCATGACTAGACAGAGGCAAGATGCAAATTGCCTACTGAGCAAATTTACTTTTATATTAGAGGAGAAATGTCCTCAGTGTTTGCCAGGCTTGCAAACTGATATGGCAAACTCAGTCAGCGAGGGGGAGGGGGGGAAACCACACACACAGATTCCAGAGTGAAGTCTCAGTAAATCAAACCATTAAACTACATGTGGCCGAATGCTTGTTTCATGACTATTTTGTCTCCTCTTACAAACTCCCTTCTCACTGACACTCCCACACCACCCCCGCTATAGAAGCATCATGGAAGGTAAGCATTTCAAAATCTGATGGGATATACTTCACCATGGGCATCCATAAAGGGGGCAGTTGCTTCTCCCGCAGATGAACCATAATCCCTAGATACCTCTTTCTTTCTTTCTTTCTTTCTTTCTTTCTTTCTTTCTTTCTTTCTTTCTTTCTTTCTTTCTTTTAAAAAAGAGCAAGTTTTATAGCATTTGTAGAACCAAAGGCATAAGGCAAAATGTACAGGCACTGTTTTTATAACGCCCCCCCCTCAATAAACAAGCCTATTTATCGTTGCCCTCCACTTTCAGTGTTTTACTCCCCACCCCACAAAAAAAGATTCCTGTAGGGTGCGATGTGGGGGTTATTGCATTAGTTTTCTTGATAATAATGCTCATGCTTCTGTCCAAGATTTTATACTTCATTACCTGTTGTGTTATGGCATTGTGGCTTTTTGCTTGATGTACTGCCACGTAATGCTAACTTTTAAATGGTGGGAAAGGATTGTATGCCAAAACACCACCCCAAATTTCAAAGCAAAACTCCAGCAATGTTCTGCCTTAACGGAGCTGCAAACATTTTTTCCTCCCCTAGAAGCAAATAACATGGAAATGAATGCCAAACTTCTATTAGATTCCACTAGAAGTGGCTTTTACATCCTGTGAAATATCACATACAAAGTGGAAATTATTGGGTAAAGAAACATCAGAATAGGGAATAAAGTGCTGTCTGAATGCAGCCATGGACACCCATGTGTCTATTTCTAGTTAGCTTTCTGTTAAAAAGCAGAAGAGTGAAAGATGTAATCATCACCAACACCACCAGTTTATTTGTACACCATTTCCCCATAGTAAAGAGCTGTACTATCTGCCGATTGGAAACAGGGGTATTAAACTGTCATGAGAATGGGCCCACATGTGACATGGCGTGTGTGTTCTTTCTTCAATCAGTGCAGACTTTGCTGATTACTTTCTGAAGGGAGGGGCTCATGTGATGCAATACAACACAAAAGCCACATCCACACCATGCCTTGAAAGCACTGCTATACCGCTTTAACAGTCATAGATTGTCCCAAAGAATCATGGGTACTGAGGCTGGTTAGGAAACCTCTCCTTTCATAAAGGTACACTTTCCAGTGTGGTTTAACAATCCTTATTCCCAGGAACCTTCGGGAGTTGTAGCTCTTGTGGCGGGTATAGCAAGTCTCCTGGCAACTTTTAGCAACCTTAACAACTAGAGTTCCCAGGTTTTTTTGGGAAGAAGTAGCATTACAGTGCTTTAAAGGCCTGGTGCAGGTGTGGCCCAGTGTGGTCAGGACCTAAGATGAGTTTCATGAATTATTGCATCCACCACATCAGGTCCATGGTGACTCCGTGGCTTATTCACATCACTAGTTTGCCACCATGTGCATATTTAATAATGAAGATTTTAATTTTTAAGGTGAGAGAGAAAGAGAATGGTGAAAGAAGCCAAATGTGAGGCTGTGTGAATTGGCTCTCATTTCTTATCCAAAAAAAATCTTTACGGGACTCAAAAGCCCTTAGCTAATAGTTAAGAAGGCTGGCATAATCTTATCCAGCAAAATAAAATTACCACTATCTGGTGGCCAATATCATATGAAACTCGAGAGCCAGAGTGCATCTCAGCCAGAAGCAGATATATAAAATGTCTTTTTCAGAAACAGAAGGAAAATTCATTAGCTGACCTAATCTGTGTTTAGGAGGAGCAGCTCTGCTGGCACCAAGATGTGGTCTCTCTTAAGTACAGCTTGCTGATCAATTGTTTATGACGGTGATGAAATCCCACATTGCCACTATTATTTATACAGCAATACAATATACCTTCTATGGACAAAATGACTCTCAGGCATTTACAGGCTTATTTCCAAGCTCATTTTGCTAATGAGGTATTAACATGGAACATGAGGAAGCTTTGATATTTCCTCTGCCACGTTTCAGAATTACCTATAGGTTCAGCAACGCTTCTCTTTAGTGGTGCATTTTCTTTCCTGGGATGCCAATCAACATCCTTTTCCAACTGTTCAGATTGCACCTATTCCCCCCCCCCCACTGATACTTTAGAATCCATTTCCTTTCAGAGGATCCCAGCCATCGATCACAATCCAGAGACAGGCTCTACACAGCCAAGAGGCAGTATGCACAAAACCAGGTTTCAAGTTTCCTTTCCATCCAGAGTTGCTTCCACCAAATCATAAACCAAATCATTATCTAACAAAGAGGGGCTGAGGGCCCTCAACATACTGACTCTGCCACAGTGCCCCCCATTGGCCTTACTTGGCAGCAGGGCCTGCCCCTTTCATCTCTAGTAGCTGATACTGAGAGGGGGTGGAGGTCATGTAGCGGCAGCAAAATGTCAGAGGAAAGAGGTAGGTGTTCAGACAACCTGCCCTGCACCCCCGTAGGTAGGTTGCTGTCATCGGGAGTACACTGGATGCATTCCAATGGCAGTTCATTCTGTTCTCTTGCCATTTCCTTACCTGATCATTTTTGCATTTTATTTGATCTTTCACGTGACATGAAAGCCACTTCTAGAAATAGTGGAAGTTTAGCTCTCATTTCAGGAACAATCTGTTGGCAACCCTCTCGACACATCAAAGAAGTGTTGCAAATTTTGCATGAGAAATCAGGTTGGCAAAAACGAAACTCCACGGTGCCACCTGGTGTCAAAGTGTTAGAATGCATAAACAACGCAAATGAAGCACTTTTTCTTTGCCAATGTAGCTGAGTCCCCTCTTAACCCAAAATATCAGGGGGATTAAGTGACAAAACTTAGGTAGCAGACCAACATGTGGTTTTTTTTCTTCTTCTGCTTTCATGGGGCAGCAGAAGTGTGCATGTGTGAAAAAGGTGGGGGGAGTAGCAACATGTCCAGTGACACAAACATAGAAACACATTGCATTTGAACAGTAATGGCTGATCTAGGAGATTAATACTACCATCTTCATTTCAATAAAGTGGCCTCAGTCATTTTCCCAAGCCTGTTAGCCTTCGCTTGAACACACATATATCTCTGTGAAAACAATGCGAGGAAGGTACATATGCATGAGGAAGAGACTCATTAACCCTCCCACAGCAGCTCAGGCTTTCAGTGTCCTTATTCTATTACAGAAGATGAAAGCTTGCATGGCTCACAGTTTAGCTGCTGCTTCACACATGGTAAATTGGCCTTGTTTAGTTAGGAAGGCATAATTCCTGCTAATAGTGTCAGATACACTTTCTATTGGGCTCTTTGTAAATGGACGGGGAGGGGGGAAATCGATGTGCAAATTTCAGGGGCCCGGAGCTTTCGCAAATGAGCACATGGACCATTAACATCCATTCAGCAAGGGTGGCTTTGATCTTTTTTTTTTAAGGAGCAAAAAAAGAAAGCGAAGAAAGAAAGAGGAAACTCAAAAGGTTCCTGATTATTATTCTTATTCTAGATTTAGTGATCAAATTGATGGTGCTTCCAATATATTTTTTGTTTCATTTTACATTTTCCTTTTATTCTAATAGCTCATAATTGGATACATTTATGATCTACAAGTAGTATGTTGGAGTAGGATACACATTCACACACATGCAATCTGCTGCTTTAATATCAGCACTCTCATCTCCTTTTACAAAAATATGTCACAGGCATCCACCCAAGAACAGCCAATCAAGAAATGTTTGGTGGGGTAAGCATGAACAGGGAGAATGTTTTATTAACACCTATAACATTTCAGCCATTTGTGAATTAGGAGCTTGGCTCTGTACTCACTGAAGTCTACGGATTCTTGCACATGGTTTGAGTGGCTTCAGAAATTCTAAATGGTGGCAGGGGACAGGAAGTATGCATGGCTTGGACTTCCTGTATTCTGTATATATTTATAACTTCCAAAATGGACCCATGTGTTCCCAGTTTAGGACCACTGACATATTGTGTGAGCCTCCACTTCAGGCATTACACAGAAACAATAACAAAACACCACTAAGAAATGGAGACCACTGGACTCAGATTTTCTTTTCCATGTCTGAATATCTGCATCTGCCCCCAGATGAGGGGTCATAAATCATTCCGTCTCTCAAGCTAAGGACTGCATTTCCTCACAGATGATGAGCGCCACAACCCCAGAGTCGGTCATGACTGGACCTAATGGTCAGGGGTCCCTTTACCTTTACCTAACCGCGTGTTTGCTCCGCAGCAACTTCACCACCACTGCATTCGTCCCTGTCTCCTTCTGGGATGCTGCAGCAACCCAGACAGATGGAGGTCAGCAGGTGAGCAGCACAGCTTCGCCACCCCATCTGCCACTAGTTAAGTGAAGGCAATCCTTTGCTCACCCATCTAATGCTATCCTTGACTTCCCCTAAGTGCTCAGCATTAGGAGACAGCAAGGAGAACGTCACATCTGTCCTCTCCTAGCAAGGCCATCAGTTGGCATAAGTCATTCTTAGGTGAAATTGGGCGTGTTTCTGTGTGTGCTGAATCCTAAAACCTCACAAAGCAGTTTCATTGTCCCTCTCCACCCCACCCCCCAAAAAACCAAAAAACCACAGCAACATTTCACTGCTACTTTAAATGTCTCTCTCCTTCTTTCTCTTTTTGGTAGACTGAGCTAATCCTGGTTTCCCAGCGATGTTTGAGAAATGCTTCTCTAATTAAAATCAGACAAATATTTTCTGCCCTATGTAATAGGTAATGTAAAGTACATGTGCAATGGTTTAGCCGAACATCTAAACTTCACATAAAGAAAGTTTTTCATCTGGGTTCAGAGGCTCAGTGAAACACACAGGCCTTCTAATATTGCCTGTCCTGTCAGTACTCTCTGGTATGCTCAGTGCTGCTAAAGGAGAGGGTTTGGAGCGTGCAGTAATTCTTCACATATGCCAGACACTATTCTTTTTTTAAAAAAAGAAAGAAAAAGCAGAGAGAGAGAGAGAGAGAGAAGAAACCAACGTAATGGCTGGGAGGATATATGAGAAGGATATACTGGAGGCTAATTTCTGTGATGTTTCTTTGAAAGCATGTACCTTAATCTAATCTCATTTTGGGAACATTTGGCGGTAGCAAGTTGCATACAAAACAAACAAGAAATGTTTCAACTGGCAATCAGATGCCTGGCTAATGTACCTAGGGCAGGCTTTTAAATATTTTTAACAGCTAAAAGACCAGATGCATGACATTTTAGGCTACTGTTCAACAAAAGCAGCAGGCACTCTAGAGCTCCCAGGTCTCTTCAAACTAAAAATTAAAGGTTGTGATTCAAAAACACATTATGGATTCAATCTGCACGGGTTACAAACCAGCTTGTACGAATTGTGGATTGTAGATAAATGGGTCTGGCCAGGGGATTGAGCAATGGGCCTATCTAGGGGTAGGGATGCCTGAATCTGTCCATTTCTGGCGCTCTCTGGCCCACTCCAGGTGTACTGTTTTACAGACATTAGTTCCAATGTTTTCTTGTAGTGAACTGTAGTGGACCATCCACACCTGTGGATGTCATGTATCATTTTGGGAAGAGTGTTTTCCCCATCTGCACTAATAATGGATGAGTTTAGATTGTGACAAATTGTGAAAAGCTGTAGGCACTCCCCTTCTGTTCCCTTGCTCCTCCAGCCAGTAGATGCTGGAGTTATGAGCATGCACACAGGGTTCTAAATCTCTTTCACTTGGGGGGGGGAGGTGGCGGCGGTGGTATTTAACACTTGTTGTTCCAGTTTTTAAAAGCATGAAAAAGAAGTTGGCCAAACCACACACCCCCAAATGCCGTGCAAAGTGCAGGAAATAGTACAAAACGCCTTCGACACAATGAAAATATGGCAGAACTGTTCCAAATATTTCACAAATGCCAATTTTTTTGCATTAGGAGCAAGTGGTTTGATTTCAGCAATATTCCGGAATATAGATGAAATGGTAACAACATTATGCAGAAGCAAAACAGCAGCTATACTGTTACAAATTGTACATCTGAAAGGGTCCTCCATTCCTCATTTTTCCAGTGAAAGAGAGAATTTGGTCTATCACCTCACTGCTTGGCCCAAAAGCAGCATGATGCATGTCTGATGCACTTGTCCTACTGTAAAGCCCAGACAATGATGATAAGACTAGCTTATCTAAGGCCACTGACAAATTTTGTGGGAGGCAGGATTGTAAGCCCAAGCCCCAAACTTTGTCTGTTTGCTGTTTCTTTGTTACTAGTCTTCTATAAGATGCAACCTAAGAGTTCAGAGATCTTGGTTGAGCCTAAGGGTCTGCTTCCGCAATCATTACTCAGTAAACTGCTCATTTTACACTATATAGCAGAGCTGGTAAGCAATATCTAACATAATATGGGACAGAGCCACTTTCAAGGTTAAACATGAATATAGTAGTAGGTTGGATGGAAGGTGTGCGTTCACTCTCCTCATTACAAAGTTTCTCACACTGTCAGCTCCTGAAGCAACATCTAATTTCTGATACAGGTAGGTAGCCGTGTTGGTCTGCCATAGTCAAAACAAAATAAAAGAAAAAAAATTCCTTCCAGTAGCACCTTAAAGACCAACTAAGTTAGTTCTAGGTATGAGCTTTCGTGTGCATGCACACTGAAGAAGAAGTGTGCATGCACACGAAAGCTCATACCTAGAACTAACTTAGTTGGTCTTTAAGGTGCTACTGGAAGGAATTTTTTTTCTTTTATTTTGTTTTAATTTCTGATAAGTATAGTAGAAACATTATCCTTCTTTCCATTTCCCATATTCTATATGAATGCAGGAAAACGGTTGGTTCATTGTAGCACAGTTGCTATTATCTACTCTTAGTGAGTGAGCATAGGTTGACCTTTGGTAGCCTTCTCCCTTATCCATCCCAGTCTACCAGAAAAAGTTTTTTGCACAGCAGTAATAAGCAATATACAGCGACTTGTGCATTATTACTATATGTACAGTAATATATGTACTAGTGGCCAGATGTATAAAGAATCACTTCACTGCAGGAGCACATAGAACTAGGTCAGGAGGTCTATTAAATCAAACAGACTGACTTTGATTAAACTGCATGGTTTTGAGAAAGTGAACTAGATAATCTCCACTGATTTCTTTTGCCAGAAAATGTGAAACAATGAAAAAAAAAGGTGTCAGAGATTTTGAGAGATACTGTTTTTATGTAACAGAGGGAACTAATAAGTAGCTGGTAAAGAATGAAAACTGTACTTTACACTGATCACCAATTCCCTGGGATTTAAGGGATGGATAAGGCCTTAAAAGGATTTTTCTTTCAATTTAGAATTTGGCTTTTGAGACTTTTTCCTTTTTTTAAAAAAGAACCATATATAACATTACTGTAAAGTAAAACCTTTAGCATTTATAGATTGGAACAGTTTCTAGAGAGAACTATTTGGCAACGTCAAAAAAGTTGTAAAGTTTTTTGTTTGTTTTTTAAACTTACTCAAAATACATTTTTTAAAATCCTCCTAAAGCAATGGGTCAAATATTAAAACTTTGCTCATTCTTTTCACATTCCCAATGCATTCATTTGAAGGTGATGTGAGATAAGCTATGCCATCCTTTGCTGCATGAAAAAAGAAGACTTTCTCCTCCAATAACAGCATCCTGAGGGCTGAATAGGCACCATCTACCTAAATTCCACAGAAACAGTTTTAGGCCAAAAAGATGGTATGGAAAGTTGCCAGGGTGACTGGGTGTGAGGTGACAGGAAAAGGGTGTTTTTAGCAAGGTGTGCTGGGAAGAAGGGAGAACAAAAAGACAGAGATCCATCTTGGGCAAGCTGGCTGAAGGTTGGAAGAGATGCCTTGGACTCCAGTATTACACTGCTGTGTGAAACAAGACCCTCTTGTGATGACCATGCTGTAACATCTGGACTCCCTCCAACCAAACTCAGGTCTAAATATGAGAATAAATCATATTTCTTAAAGCTACAGCAGTCTCCACTGCAACTTGATTCTCAAAGGAACACAGATCCCAGGTGAGTGCCTTGAACCTGCCTGGAATTTTGCTACTGCTTGGCAGAGAGCGTGTCCAACGTTTGTAACAATATAACAAACTATTCCACTTCAGGGCTGGCACAAGGACCCCTCCAGGCTGGTGTGTTTTTGTGGCCAATGTCCTTATTGGAGGTGGGGTGGAATCGTGTTTTCTGACTTGGACTGATTGGATTTCTTTGTTGTCACAAGTTGGCAGGTGGACTGTGATCAAGTAGGAGCCATGTGGAGGAGAGAAGGAGAAACTGAAAATTAACATTTTGATCAAGGGGAGGTAGAGCGGTTAGGATAATGACAGAGGCTGTCATTGCCTTAGTGCAGGAACAGCTTCTCTATCTGGTCCTCAGAATTCTCCGGTTGCCATTTCTCTTCTCTAGGTCACCTTGTCTCCCGGCTTCACCTCTCACCAGCCCTGCTCTGTGCTGTCCTTGGGTGCTGTCGTCCAGCTGGAATGCTAGAGGCTCTTGGTAGCTCCCAATCTTCTTCCAAATGGAAGTGTTTGCTGGGGTCTGTTAAGGGAATTTATAAAGAGGTTCTTCGGTGATGTTAAATTAGAAATTCTAGATATTAAGCAATGTATAAATACATGGAATAAACAAATGTCCATAGTAGGATGGGTTTTAGCAGTTTATTCCTTATTAAATATTCCACTCAGAACCATACATTGTCAAACCTATGGAGAGGGCATCCTTGATCCCACAATCAGCTAGAGAGGCACAGTTGAGTTGTTGAGGGCTCAAGGAGAACTGGTCGTTCCTTCTCACCCCTATAACCAATCGAGTCTGAACTTTCTTTGAGAAGGTTGTTTTCTAGGTTTTTTCCATCATGTAAGTTCCCGCTTGCACTCTTAAGCGAAGCACTATAGACACAAGTGTATGATGTCATTTATGCTTTGTAAGAACTCTAAGATCCATAGCTGTCTGTAATTCCACAAGTAACCCAAGCCAGACATTCCCCCACCTGCACAGATGCTCCTTTGTCTCCAGCAAAGGAACCCCCAGAGCTGACCAGATGATTCATCACATTTTCCTGTGATCACTGAGGATGAATTTTTGACTCATTCTTCACTTGATTCACAGTGGGTCCCTGCCATGGTTTCTTTCTCCTCTTGTGTGTAATCAACAGATACTTCAGCTACTGCTGACCTTGTACAATATTGCCACGTACAATATTCCTTTTCTACATACTACCTGGCTGTCTAGTATCTTATTCTAACAGTAGTCTCTTTTTCATCTATCATCAAGAATAAACGGAACCTGGGATATAGAAAGCAGAGGCCTCTGCTTTAAGTATTCTCAACAGGGGACTCAAATTTTAAACTGGCCAGAAAGCAGCCCTTACTCTCATTGGATATGTAGATTCACACTCCATTGCTATAACTCACATTCCTCTTCTCACATGCACAGAGACTGCACACAATGCACATGCAACATACATACACCGCAGTAACAAGTTACACCTCAGCAAACAACAGTATTCTCTGTTCCTATTCCAAGCAAGCAAAAGCGATCCTAGGAATAACATCTTCTTTCACCCCTTGCCCACCTTCACAGCAACTTCTCAAAAGTGAGATCTGAAGACCTAACCATTCCTGATCCTGACCAGCAACATCTAGGTTTGTTTCTCCCATTAGGATCTTCCCACCGACAGATTACTCCCTTAAATGTCCCTCAGGTTTGACATGCCTGGAAACAGCCAGATAGAGGCTAGAGGACAGTTGTCAGGGGGTCAGGAGCAGAGGCACCGGGAAGAGAGGAGATGGAGAGCGAAGGGGAAGAATCCGAGGGGAGCGTAGGAGAAGATGACAGTGGCCCGAGGGATTCCATGAGCCTCTCCAGCGAATCAGAAGATTCACAGAAGGGGGCGCCAGTGGCCAGGGGAAGGGGGTTCCCAAGGGGAACGCCCCAGGAGCAAGGGGGCAGCAGGGACTCCCAGAGCGGCAGTTGGAAATCAGGACCAGCTTCCCCACCAGAGCATAGTGGGGGGGAAGAGTCCCAGGTATCGGGGCCAGTGGATTCCCCACCAGGGAGAGAAGATAAGGCAGGGCTGACCACGCCTCCATCGGAGAGTCAGACAACGGAGGGGAGGTCAGATCCGGCCAGTATCCCGGAAGAGGGAAGCAGTGACAGAAGTAGTGTAACGGTCAGGAGGAAGGTCACTGGGTTGGCGCGAGAGGCAAGTTCAAATGTACAGGAGCGCGGGACAGCAGAGAATGAGGATTGGGAACCGGGTCCTAAAGCCCGCCGGAGGCAGGGGGAGGAGCTAAGCGACTCAGCGTCGGAAGAGTCCAGAAAGGGGAATGCCCCAGCGGGCAGGAGGACCCAGAGGAGGAGAGAACAGCGGAAAAGGTGGAGCAGGGCTAGGATCTTAAACTGGTGTCAGAGGGGAGGAGATTCAGACGGGACTTCGCCGGTCTAGGGTTTAAGACGTGGAGCTGCGCGCTGCGGCTTTGAAATGGAAACTGAACTTCAATAAGGACTTTTGTACATAACGACAGCCTGGCGTTGGTCCTCTGTGAGCTGGGACCTAGGGGCAGCTCTTTCAGCTATAACTCACATTCCTCTTCTCACATGCACAGAGACTGCACACAATGCACATGCAACATACATACACCGCAGTAACAAGTTACACCTCAGCAAACAACAGTATTCTCTGTTCCTATTCCAAGCAAGCAAAAGCGATCCTAGGAATAACATCTTCTTTCACCCCTTGCCCACCTTCACAGCAACTTCTCAAAAGTGAGATCTGAAGACCTAACCATTCCTGATCCTGACCAGCAACATCTAGGTTTGTTTCTCCCATTAGGATCTTCCCACCGACAGATTACTCCCTTAAATGTCCCTCAGGTTTGACATGCCTGGAAACAGCCAGATAGAGGCTAGAGGACAGTATTCATCTCCACCACCAAGCCTGAGCTTCCCTACCCCTGATCTTGATGAAAGCCCCTGTGCATTTCATATCCATGGTAAGAACATTTTTTAAAAACCAATGTCATTTTTTTTTTTGCACTAGAAGAAAGTGGTTTGATTTCAGCAGTATTCCGGAATATAGATGAAATGGTAACAACATTATGCAGAAGCAAAACAGCAGCTATACTGTTACAAATTGTACATCTGAAAGGGTCCTCCATTTCTCATTTTTCCAGTGAAAGAGAGAATTTGGTCTATCACCTCACTGCTTGGCCCAAAAGCAGCATGATGCATGTCTGATGCACTTGTCCTACTGTAAAGCCCAGACAATGATGATAAGACTAGCTTATCTAAGGCTACTGACAAATTTTGTAGGAGGCAGGGATGTAAGCCCAAGCCCCAAACTTTGTCTGTTTGCTGCTTCTTTGTTACTAATCTTCTATAAGATACAGCCTAAGAGTTCAGAGATTTTGGCTGAGGCCTACGGCTCTGCTTCCACAGTCATTACTCAGTAAACTGCTCATTTTACACTATATAGCAGAGCTGGTAAGCAATATCTAACACGTAATATGGGACAGGGCCATTAGGTTCTTCCCACCAACAGATTACTCCCTTAAATGTCCCTCAGGTTTGACATGCCTGGAAATAGCCAGATAGAGGCTAGAGGACAGTATTCATCTCCACCACCAAGCCTGAGCTTCCCTACCCCTGATCTAGATGAAAGCCCCTGTGCATTTCATATCCATGGTAAGAACATTTTTTAAAAATCATTTGATAGGGATTGTAAAAGCTTGCTGGCTCCCTGTTTACCAGTTTTTCAAACCCTTAGAAATCGGGAAAGGAAGAGAAGAACAAAGCAACATCCTTTATATACCAGGCCAGACAATTTATCCATTTACTGTCTACTCAGGCTGGTTGCTGCTCTCCATGGAATCTGGCAGAACTCTTTCCTATCAACTGCTACCTGATGATTTAGCTGGGATTGAACCCAGGATCTTTTGTATGTAAACAATATATTCTACCACCAAGCTATGGTTCTTCCAACCGAAGAAATGGAAGAAATGGAAGGGCAAAGGCTTTTCAGGTGAAACTGACATGTAGTTACGGGGTAGGCTTTGTTGTTTTTGCATACCAATTCAAGAGAATCCTTCATCTATTATAGCCCATTGTCTATAACAATTTCATTTTTTAAAAAAGCAGAACTTTCTTCATAACACCAGCAGGAATGAACTTTCACTGCACATTAATACCACACATTTCCATAAGATTGCTGAGAAAGTCACAAAGTTTTTGCTCTGAAATTGCTCAGACTTCAGCCTCCAGTTTGCTCGGCAGAGCAATTAAACCAAACCCAACTGTGCCTGATGGCTGACACCGTGTCATCTCCCCTTTCTCTTTTCTAATCAGCCAGATTCTGCAGACCAGGCAAATAAAGCACTTTCCCCCCTTTCTTTCCCAGGCTGTCATGGCTGAACTGAGTGGCACGCCTATTCTCAACTGATTCAGAAGCGGGGAAGGAGTTTTGGCATCTCAGGATTGTACGTGCTCTATCCAAAGGTGCTGCGTTTACAAGAGCAGCCAGTGGGAATAAGAGGAGTGGGAAAGTGCTGAAGTCACTGTTTCAGAAAGAGATGCTAATATTGCACTATGCTTTCTCAACTGTGCTGTAATCCCTGGTTCAAGCCCAGCTGAAATTCATGTGATTTCCAATAAAGACACAATTAGTAGAATTGCACACACCTTCACATGCGTATTCAGGCACACAAATAATATAGTGATGCATGGTTTTAGGATACCGTGGTTAGTGGGGGGAAAGTGTACACAAGAAGTAAACAGCACCTAGTTTTGCTGGTTGTGTAACGGAAATTTGTGTTACAGTTGTGTAAGGATGCTTGTTGTCAGAAGGACCACACACACACACACACACTGTCCTGTTTCTGGCCCCACCAGCAGCACAGCACCAGTGGCAGCCCAACAACAGAGAAGCTTTCCATCACTGCACTGGGGAGGCCTGCAATGGAGAGAGATATTCATAGCATGCTATGGTCTCATGGCATAAGACAGCTCCCTAAACGTTTTCCTGATTTTCATGTCCCTAATTTAAAAAAACAAAACAAAAAATTTCCTGGCAGCTGATTCCTTGACAATGATTTCCACAGGTCAATTGTTCAGCATGTAAAAAATAAAATAAAAGAATCCCTTTGTTGACTTTAAACCTGCCAATGGCTAGGCTTTTACTTCCCTCAAACGTATGTCTGTGATGCTGTTCTTCAATGTAAAACAGTTTACCAGGCAAATCTTTTGAAAGAAGTGATTCTTTCTTCTTTCTCTGTTACAGCTGTGAATTGGGACAAGAGTGTTTTATAACCTTGGTGCACAATTTCCAAAACCATATATTCATAGGACAAATGCCAATAGCTAGAATGTTACACAAATAAGAAGACCATAAATTAAGATCACAGTATTTACATAAAAACTTCAGCTTGGGCCTCTGCACAATAATTCATTTATAAGTATTTTACAGTATAACCAACACTGGGTCATCTAGTTTAAGCCTGTCCTTCAGTGATGTTTTCAAAACATCGTTGATTTACATGTCAGCTAGTAACATTTTGCTGGAACATGGACAATAAGTTGTGAGACTACAGGGGTAGTCCTTTAGCTGCAAATAGAATTTTGACTATCACAAACATGTAATGCTTATTGCCCTGTGTTGTGTCACCCTGAGACTTCCTAGATTCCGCCACTTCAGGTACTTCAGAATTGATATTGGTGTGATGGAGATAGGCACAACTCTGTCCCAAGGGCCCTTTAACTCCTTGCAGAAGCTCAGTTGGGCCACATCCACACCGAACATTTAAAACACGAATATACCACTATCATATATTACACACTATGAATGTTATCCGACACGTCCCAGTGCATTTCCCCATCATTTTCCTTATTTCAAAAACCCCCCCGAAAAGGTTTCTTGCACAAGGGCTACAAAAACACTTTAATTGGGCAACCTGAATTTGCCAGTTTGAGATTGAATCCCTCATGCAAAATGGCAACACTCTAAAAGTGCCTTGAGACAGAGAAAAAAATCAGTCATATAAATGAATGATATTAAAGATGAAAAATGCTCAATGCATAATTTGAAGAGGGAAAAAACTAATTTAAGGAAAGTTTGAATAACTTGTGAAAGTAACCCACCAGACCAAACACCACCCGCTTAGCATATATGGCAATAAACCCCTTATTTTTGCTGCCTGCATAGAATGACTGGAAGGGGATAGTTGGGCCAAGAACCTGGTAGGTCACAGGTTCTATATACATGGCAGGTAGGCTGTCAGCTCGATGAGTCACAAGTTGTTTTGGCCTTATTTTTAGTTCAAGTGCAGCATATACACTTAAGAGAATATTCTGTGCTGTGCATATTTGGAATCCCCAGTAGGAAGGAGGGATTCCTCAGCATCACTGCCCTCCAACTGGATATGCGATTCCTCTCCCGCCACTCAGTTTTCAATATTTTCCCCAGTGGATTGTCAAAACCTTTCCACAAGGTTTTTGTGCCACCCACAAGCCCCTCACTTCCTTGATGTCTTCTGCCCTCTTTTTATGTCCTTCCTTTTCTTCTTCTTTCCCCTCCATTAGCCAGACATACTTTATCTCTACAGATTGAATCCACTCAGGGGGCTTGGCTGAACAGCCTGGAATTTTGCTCTTTTCCTCAAACTCATCCTCCCTCCATGCAATCACACACATTTTTGCAGAAGAGGGAACCTCTAGGTGCCCCCCCCCCATTTTTGCAAACTTGCCCAAACTAGCTGATCCCTCCCTCTTCTTCTGGCTACAAATGACTAGCATGCACAGCCAAACTTTCCAATTGATTAGAATTATAGCACTCCTACCTATATAAGCCACTGATCATCTAATGCTGCAGTGGCTAACCTGTGTGTCTCCAGATGTTCCAGGACCACAACTCCCATCATCATGACTGGGTGATGTTAGCCTTCATTTAATGCTTTGAATGATTTATTGTCTTGGGGTGGGGATAAGATTTAAATTTACTTATTGAAACCCCCCAAAAAATAACATTTAAATTTTTTTGTTGCACTTGTATTTGTTCTAGCATTTAGTGCATGCAGGAAGAGAACTGGCTAGAGGGGAAAAGAATTAAAATAAAACAAATAATTATTTTAAAAAACTCTTTCAAGTTATAATTCTTTCCTAATTTCCTGGATTTTATTATCATCATGTGGCAGTTGGGGGCCATGGATAAGATATACCTATTTTAATATATTCTATATTTTTAATCTGCCATTTGAATGTATCCTAAGAGCAATGCGTTTTAAAGTGGGATTTCATGTGTGCACATACCGGTATGTCAGCAGCACTCACAGAAAACACCACTCAAGAACATCATGTCTTTAAGAGAATCTATATTTGTAGTGCCATGCCGCAGCATCAAGGACAGTGACCAAAAATATTTCTCTGTGGCCATAATGGCCAATAATCATTAACAGATCTATCCCCTGTGTGTTATTCTAAAGCAGCAATGCTGCAGCAAGCAAAGGCTCCAGCAGCCCAGTCAGCTGCTTGTGGCTGCAAAGCCAGACAGGATGTATGTGACTGTTGCCATGGAAACAAAGGGGCAGTCCATTCTCCTTATTGAGCACAGGATGTGAGCTCAGTGTGTGTCATATGACCTGTACAGGATGTACATGGGTGGAGTTTGGAGTTTCTCTCTGTTTGTTGAAGAGAGCAGACATGTTTTCTCTGTACTGAAGTGAAAGACAGGAATAAAAGCATGTAAGATACATTTCTGTCTGAGTCTGATTCCCCTCCCTGGGGATATGCAGGGAGGAGAAGGAGGAGAAGCAATTGGTGTGTTTTTCTCACAGCCTGAGGAAAATCGCCGGAACGGACCTCGTGTGTTTTTCCTGCCGGGAGTCGCCGGAGGGAGGTCAAAAGAATTCAGCCGGTGCCTGGAGAGATAGGCACATACCTCTGACCGAGCCTGAATTCCAACACTGTGGATATCTTGCAATCTATTCCCTGAGACTGAATGAGCGTTGTCATCATGCAGCATACAGAAAAGTGAGAATATCAGCAAACTAACTTGGGAGTACATAGCCACGTCTGTTTGATAGAGCTGTGCAGCAGGAAATAACGTGGCAAAGCATCTTTTACACTCATTACATCATTGGCTATAATGTTTGAATGAGTACAGTATATGACATGAGACCTGTGCCCAAGGGTATTAGCAACTACTACTTGACATCATCGTTTGGCATCCATCGTCTCAAGCACATTATTCATTCAATGTGGAGTAGACTTTCTCTTGGAAAAGTGTGCAAACTTCATGGGCTTCTGAACAATTGTATCGTTTCTTTTTCTCATTCCACACTACTGTCTCCAGAGAGCAATGCATCTGAAACTGGGAATTCATTTGTCCATATACCATGTCAGCAGCCCCCAAATTGCTTCAAGTCATCCCCCTCCCCAACTCAATGATGTCCTTTTTCTTTATTCTTTGCTTTTGCTAATTCCCTTCTTACAGCCAAGTCTATGCTCATTCAATGTATTTAGTAGCCGTTAGCTACAATGTACTGTTCAAGTGCTATCATAACCACTGCATGATGGAAGTGTTCAAATGGTCATGATTTCAAGCTTCCCTCATTGCCTTCTGGCTCCCTTCCCCTAATCCCAGATGTTTGGGAGCTGGCCGTGGTTATTCAGTGGTAAAAGTGCACAACATACGTCATAGGCATTACCTTTTTATTATTACTTTGTGCGTCCCAAGGGGTGAACCCTGGCATTCAAAAGAGCTCTGCTGTGTCGCTGCTCAAATTAAACCCATGTCCCATGGCAAGACAAAGATTCCCTCAGCCCAATGTTCTCCAGAATGTCTGCATTGAGAGTTTGGGTGTTATTGGGATAAAGTGAGCAAGGCAAGGTGTAAATGTAAAGCAACCCAGAGTGTAAGAGGGTTCAAGCAGAATGCAAGGGCTTGGGGCCCTTCAACCATATTGAAACAGCCAAGGTCTTCTTAACTTTATCACTATCATTCTTTAGAGGAACGATTGTTCTTAGAACCTTGGCTTCTTTAACACAGGGTTTTGGGTTGTTGTTGTTTTGCTAACTTATTTTCTATCTCTCTCTCTCTCTTGAAAACTTTTAAGTTTTTCATGATATAATAAAAAATGAACTATTCTAAAAGAATCATAAAAAGAGATAGAAAACTGCAGAATCCTCTCTCAACACTATATCTTAACTTTTATCCCATACAGAAAAGAGAGACAGGGGGTGGACAATGACATTATCCAAGAGGCAGGGTTCGATGGCTTCTCTCTGTAAAGTTTGAAATAAAAAAGGACTGTAAGAAACTTTTCTTTGTCTTTATACTTTCCTGGGCAACCAGCTGGGAGCCGCTGACAGCATCCTGACACCTGAAGAGAATTGTCTCACAGGTGTTCCAATACACTACCCTAAATTAAATTTTTTTTAACCCTATACTTATTTGCATACCTCATAGTAGCAAAGGTTCTCTGGGCAGCTTACAAGCAGAAATTAAAAGCCATAAAACAGAACCTTAAGCTCCCAACTGGTAGATTTAGAGATGAGCATGCTCCTGTTAGAATGCCCCACTCCTGTCATCTTCTCTCAGTGAAAAGCTCTTTTAGACTGAAACGATTTTGGTTTTGGATGAAACACTGAAAGCCGATTACAACAACTGTCTCTTCTTGTCACTGACTTGAGGGAAAAGAGCACACTTTCCTGTGTCAGGTGGCTGTGTGTTAATATGTCAGGCCTAGTGTGATTGACTATTAAATGCTATTTTAGGGTTTGTTTGTTTTTCCAGCTTAAGCACCACTTCTTCAGCAAGGAGCAAATTTTGACAACTTGGAAAAGGTGCAGCAGCACTGATTCTGAAAAATGGTTTTGTACAGCACCCTCAGGATTCAAGGCAGCATGACTCCTCAATTCAAGGAGTGTCCTTTTCATTGGCAGCTATGACAGGCAGGTTGCTGTTGGCTGTGCAGTGCTGCATTGGACAGGCAAAAGCCACATTTTAACCTGTCCTTTGTGGGTGCAGGGATAGTGGATGCCAGAGAAAAGCCAATAGATTCCCCCTTCAAATTCATTTGCATCCTAATGGAGTGTCGTAAGCATTTTAGGGGAAAGAAAATATTCTGGAGGGGCTCTTTTTAGCTGTGAAACTGCTGACTTAGTAACTGTAATCCACAACCCAATTAGTCAGGGCATGCAATATGCATGAGGAAGAGATAAGGGAAAATATTTAATAGTTTCAATGTTTGTCAGTATATTCTATTTTGCTTACCATGGCAAATGGGGGAAAAAAAGAAAGTTCGGGTAAGCTTGCACACATTTGAGAACAGGAAAGGAGGAAGTTTTCTACTCACCCAAAAAGAGAAGAACAAAACAAAGGCAGTCCTGGGAGGATAAACTATATGAGATGTATGGCTGCATAATTCTCTATCCTGATGCATCTCTTGCCTCCAGGAAAAAAATATCTAAGAGGAGGCTGAACTCCCGTGGCATGGGACAGGGCAAGGGACAGGTCTGGTGAACACTTCCAGTACTAGCTACTTGCCTACTCAAAGGAGGGCAGTAAAACGTGTGTGGAGCACTTTGCTTTAACTGAGGTAGTTTACAACGATTCAAGCCAATGGAGCTAATGACTATTCCATAAGTCTTACTCGCTGGTTAGGCACAGTAACTATCTGGAAGCACTTTGTGGACTCACAATACCTTCAAAGGATGATGTAAATGATGCAAAATTAATGATATAAATAATACACCCAGAGCTTAGTCTTGGGATCTGTTTTCACTCCCAAGCCCTGGCGTTATAATGTTGGCATATTAAAGCACTGACAGTACAAGAAGAAAGTACCACACAAGCAATTCAGAACAGAAATTCAATGGAGGGTGGTCCGTTGGAACACACGGGCAGTCACTTCCCTTTCCTTAGTCTCAGTGTTGTTCCTTGTAGAACTCACCAGGGAGTTAGAAAACTGGAATTTCTTGGTTTTGTCTGTCGTTGGCTCTGGCTCCACCTGCTGTTTGGCCTCCGTGCTTTCTGCCCTACCAGTCCCAATGGGCACCAGCAATCACTGGTAAACAAGACTGAGTTAGAGTTAGAAGTTAGGTTGCTAGTTGACTTTATTTTCTTATTTATTTCGTTATTCGAAAACAATTTGCTGAGCAAAAAGAAGCGTGCGACTTAAAAACAAGCACACAGTAAAAACATGCTGAGAACTGCTGTATTTGATGTGCTCCTTGTTAAAGTCCACTAACGGACATTGTCTTCTTTGTAACTTTCCAAAGAACAGATTGGTCCAGCAATTCAGTGCTAGCCAAAGTTCAACAGAAAGGTTCCCAGTAAACAAATTATAATTTGTGGCTTTATTTTCTCTTCAGCTGTAGCCAATCAAATCATTTTTAAAAGGGATTTTTGTGGACTTACCGCATTTCTGCATAATGCTTTGAGTAAGTTCATTGGAAACAGAGCACTGATACATATATATTTCAGAATGAATTGCTGGTCTTCCATAAAGAAAGAATTAGCTCATGAGAAGAGAGAAAACCAATATTGCAACCTAATGACATTATGATCCATATAAAAAGGGAAATGAATTATTAGCTACACACGCACAAAAGTAACACTGTAGCTAAGAAATCTGGTGTATGGAAATTGACAGTTTTTATTGTCTGTTCTCAGTTGTAGAGGCTGATGTAATGACTGTTTATGTTGCACGCAGACAAGGTCTGGTGGTGGTGGTTGAGCCAGCAGTCATTATTCTAGAATTCTTCCATTACTTTTGGGTATGAATTCCCGAGAGTTTTTCTTCCTATTGTTGAAAGCTGTGTGTGTGAGGTCCGAGAATGGTCTTTCTCTATTCTTTTTCTCTTTCTTTAGACATATATAATTTGTAGTTTTCAGTTTTAATGGCCCTTCTCCTTTCTTGTACTCCCCAAAGCTCATGTAATCCACAAACAGACTTTCTCTGACATCATGAAAAAAGAATAAAGGGAAGCAAATAGTCGGGAAAAGATGCTTAGATATAGCATTTTAATTTACCGTATGTAATGGACTGCTCAGCCAGAAACATAGAACTCATATCAGCATCAGCTTTTTATATCTGGGAGTTCTCTTAGGCCAGAGAAATAAGCACAAATGTAAAGATATTTTGGCTTTTATAAATTGGTTCAGTGATGAACTTAGTTGCACATCAAAATGCTGGAAGTGGACAGACCAAAGTAGGTATAATGCCACATGGTGGTATTTTTCCTTCTTTTAAAGTGGCCAGGCTATTTGAAAAAAAAACCTCACACCCATCAGACTCTCCTGCCCAAAGTCACAGGTACTGAAATGTGAGGGGAGCAAGACTATACCACAGAAAGCTTTTTATTGACTACTTGTTGGGATAACAAAATGGTGTTATCCCAACAAGCAGTCAATAAAAAGCTTTCTGTGGTACATCTGATAATGTTTATTCCTATATCTGGCACTGGAGGGTGAAACTGAATATTCTTATTTAGTGTTTTTGGTCTTTTTAGTGATTCCCCACTCTAGCAAATGCTTTTCAAAAATCAAAAAATAAATGCATACATTGCACATCTATATGTAATATGAAGATAATTTACAAAATCCTTCCTGGTCTCCCTAAAATGGGTAGCACCTGTTCTTAGTCTGGCAGCCAAGTGCCAATTCCTCATATGACTCTATAGGATAAAATCAAAAGAAACTGTGAGGAAAAATGCAAACACAATAAAAACACACTGGTGCCAAAATGTAAACTTAGAGCACTATATTCTAGAGTCAGATGTGAAACATAAAAGTAAACAGTGGAGACTGATCATCCACAGCCTGTCAGTGAATGAATTAGAATACTTTTCAAATAATGTTAGCCATAGTTTGTTATCCTTATCTAACATCTACCCTCAGTCCTCCACACTGAGCCTACATCACATTAGTAGGTTAAAAAAAGAAGGTAAAGGACCCCTGGATGGTTAAGCCCCATCAAAGGTGACTACGGGGCTCATCTCACTTCAGGCTAAGGGTCACTGCCAGATTTACGTATAAAGCTAAACAAGCATACATAATATGTATGGACCAGAATATGAAAAGAGAAATATGTATGGAGAAATATGTATGGACCAGAATACAAAAGAATAAATGTCACACTGCTGTGCAAAGTTCATCTTGAAAACAGATGGATTGTTGACTGATTATGTTCTGAATCTTCCCTGTAAAATCTATGTTGATTTTGCCTTCCAATGGAGCATTGTTCTTGGATATCTTTGTTGCACTAGTTCCTAGCTACACCCGTGAACTAGCTTGCAATATAGTTTGCCTAAAAAAACAATTGAAGGAAAGAATCTGTGTAGTGCCCTGATCCAACTTTCATTCAAAAACCATCTCCTTAAGTAAAACCTTACTTCCCTAGCACCCTTCAGCAGTGAGAATATATAAGCTGGGATCCCAAAGCTGTGCTATGCATAGGGGACAGCCATGAATTCGACTAGAACATTTTTGGTTATGGACAAGCAGATTCCATGGCAGAAAAGACTTTGGATGTGGGAACAGCTTTAGATGAAACAGTAAGGAAAGGAAAGCTGGCTTTACCCTGGCTTAAGGGCAAGTCCTTGAGGAATTCCTCCTTGAGGAATCAAGGAGCAGTGTGATACAATGACAGGTGTATTTGCAAAATAAGGAAATTGCTCTTCTGGTGTGGAAAGTGCCTCTTAAGGAGGTCTGAGTTTTATTCGTTCCAAGTATTTCAAAGTACAACTTTAATGCATGGCCATATCACTATGTGGGACAAGTCCATTTAGATTTTCTATTCTGCAAAATCAACATATGCCATGACATCTGTTAAATTATATGAACGTTATGAATCATGTTCTGCATACAGATGTCTTGAAGCATTTTTCTTTAATTTTCAAAGAGCAAATTACTTCTTTGTTTAGCTTAGAATAATCACTACATTCAGCACAGCCTGTTCGAAATAGTAAAAACCAAATGTACCTGACTTTTTTAAAAAAATAAATAAATAAGAGGGTTTAAACATCAGGCAAATTTAATAAAGGAGACTCTTATGACAGGCATAATGAAAGGTGAAGGTTTGTTTTCTTTTTGTTCATTTTTTTATTCTGAATGTCTGCTTTTCAATCCCACGTTTGGTTTAGGTTTTAAAATAAATAACCCTCTTGTATAAAGCAATAAAAAAGGCAAGAGAGGCCCCTTGCTGAAGAGAGAGAGATATATATTGAGAAGTTGTAACTAGCCGAGTGAAAGGGAAAGAAATACACACGTTAATTACAACACAGTAAGTGTTAAGACTTTAATAGCATTATTGAAAATAAAACTTTTTTCACCAAGTCAAAACTGATTAGTTGTATAAAATATATGACAGTCATTCTCAGGACCAAACGGTGAAACATCCCGTTAATCTAAACGGAATTATATTATGTATAGCAGACCTTATCCCTTTAAATTTTCTCTGCTTCTTTATTTTTTTTAATTGAGAAAAAAACTAACATGGAAGGTCAAAGATGGTCCTATGAGGAATTACTGGTAAGATCAGACAAAGGGTGGAAACTCAGACCTTATGAAGATATAAAAGATAAATTAACGACTTGGTTACAATACTACCAAATTAATGCTTTATGGAATGAACATAAAAAAATAGGGATGAGTGAGAAAAAGTCCAGATATCAGGTGGAAATAATAGAAGGAAACTTTTATCCAAAATGTATAATCAATTATTTGATTGGGATACCAAGGATGAAGAGATAAAGGAAGTCATGATCAAATGGGCCATGGACCTTGGATATAATTTAGATTACGACAGGTGGGTGAAACTTTGGAACAAAGACATGAAATTTACAGCATGCGTTGGACTCCGAGAAAATTTGCAAAAAAATGATGTACAGGTGGTACATCACCCCTGTGAAATTGGAAAAAATGTATAAGACCGGGGACAAAACCTGCTGGAAATGTAAATCAAAAGAGGGTGACTTCCTGCATATGTGGCGGACCTGTGAAGAAGTGAAAAGGTTTTGGGCACTTATCTATGATGAACTAAAAAAAATTTTGAAATATACTTTCCCTAAAAAACCTGAAACCTTTCTTTTAGGAATGGTCGGGGAGGAGATCAGGCAAGAAGACCAAACTATATTCCAATACGCAACGGTAGCTGCCAGGATACTGTTAGCGCAGAACTAGAAAACCTCTAACATCCCAACTATTAGAGAATGGCAATCCAAGTTATTTGAGTATATAGAGCTAGCAAGGATGACACAGAAGATCAGGCATCAGAAAAACGGAAAATTTATTAACGATTGGAGCAAATTTATTACATACATAGAAACAAACTTAGGAAATATTAAAATTACAGTGGGTGCAACATAAAGCCTGAGAGGTACAGATAAGGGTGGTAAAAAGATACTGCAGGAAGATAACGTGGGAATAGAGCTCAACCCGTGATGGAGGGAAGTCAATTAATGTTATGGTGTGAATTGATATGTGTGTGTGTTTTTTCGTTGACATGTTTTGTTGATGTTGCTGTTTTTTGTTTCCCTTTTTTGGTATGTTATTTTTTGCTTATTTGTTGTTGTTGTTTTTTCTCCTTTTTTTTGAAAAAGAATTTAATAAAAAGAAGTAAAAAAAAAAAATTCTCTGCTTCTTTTAACAATTATATCCATTCTGTTTCTTTGAAATACACTTTGATTATAGTTCACTGTTTAATTTCTCATTTTGAAAATGTAAGATTACATTTCCAGAGGAGGGCAACCAAAATGGTCAAAGGCCTGGAAATGATGCCTTATGAGGAACGGCTAAGGGAGCTGGGCATGTTTAGCCTGGAGAAGAGGTTAAGGGGTGATATGATAGCCATGTTCAAATATGTAAAAGGATGTCACATAGAGGAGGGAGAAAGGTTGTTTTCTGCTGCTCCAGAGAAGCGGACACGAGCAATGGATCCAAACTACAAGAAAGAAGATTCCACCTAAACATTAGGAAGAACCTCCTGGCAGTAAGAGCTGTTTGACAGTGGAATTTGCTGCCAAGGAGTGTGGTGGAGTCTCCTTCTTTGGAGGTCTTTAAGCAGAGGCTTGACAACCATATGTCAGGAGTGCTCTGATGGTGTTTCCTGCTTGGCAGGGGGTTGGACTCGATGGCCCTTGTGGTCTCTTCCAACTCTATGATTCTATGATTCTAAGTGGGTCAGTGCCTTCCAAATAGTTTTCATTACTGCGTACATCATCCTCAAAATTTCCATTTGGAAAAACCCTTAGACTCACCCTTTCAACTAATGCTGGCTCTAGGAGTTTTTGGTGTGTGCATATGTGGGGGGGGAGGAGTGATAGGCAAGAGCTCCTTTCGGGGACCCTCTTCTTCACCCCGCAATCACCCACTTGCTCTTCCACTACTTCTAGCCCCAGTCTCCACCTCTTCCAAAATAGAAAGAAAAGATGACTGAACAGGCAAAGGCAACTGCTGCTCCTTCTGCTCCTTCTCATTGCTTGTTGGTGGCCCCCCTCTGGACCAGATGGGTGGGTGGCGATGGCAAGAGAAGTAGCAACAGTAATGGTTCTGAATATCAGTTGCTTGTTGTTATCAGCCAAGAGGGGCAAGGGTCCAGTGTGCAAGCGGTTCCCCTGACCAATCCAAGCTCTTTGGTGGGGTGGTAAAAGCATTCTGGGAAATGATATACAATGAGTAAAAAAAAAAATGTTTGAGATAACCTTTGTCAAAAAAAAACCAGAGGCTTTTTTGTTAAGAATTATAGATGAGGAACTACCAAAAGAAAACAAAAACTGTTTATGTTTGCAACGACAGCAGCAAGGATGCTCTTAGCCCAGAGATGGTAAGAAGAAATAGTACTGACCAGAGAAGAGTGGCAGACCAAGCTGATGGAATATGTGGAAATGGCAAGATTGACAGGAAAGATCAGAAACCAGGAAAACCAATTATGTCTAAAGGCCTGGAACAATTTCTTAACGTATCTGAGAGACCACTGTAAACAGTTGAAATTGTTAGCAGGAATACAATGACACTTTTTGGATACTATGAATATGAATTTTGGATACTATGGTTATATAATAAATAAAAAGGTAAAGGACCCTTGACAGTTAAGTCCAGTCGCAAACGACTCTGGGGTTGCAGCGCTCATCTCGCTTTACTGGCTGAGGGAGCCGGCGTTTGTCCACAGACAGTTTTTCTGGGTCATGTGGCTAGCATGACTAAGCCGCTTCTGGCGAAACCAGAGCAGCACACGGAAACACCGTTTACCTTCCTGCCAGAGTGGTACCTATTTATCTACTTGCACTTTGATGTGCTTTTGAACTGCTAGGTTATAATAGATAGATTACAGTAAAAGATACAAGAATAAAATGTAGAAATGGAATCCATGGACAGAGGGAGGGAGGTTCAAAGATTCAAGAGAACCTTTTTCTTTTCTTTTTTGAAATGTTATGTTTGTTATGTATAACCTTTATGTAAAACTAATTTTAAAAAATCCAAGCCCCTTGATCACATCCTCAAGACTTACCAACTGAAACTCATCCAACACTACAGGACTAGACAGTGTTCTGGACACTCCTTGAGATTCATCTGTTGTAATAGTGGAGTCAAGATCCTGGTGGTTGCAAGTGATTTTGTCCTCAAAATGTTTCGCAAACAAATCACAGTGAGCTCCTGTCAGTTCTGCCACTTTCTTCAGAGTTGTAAAAGGCCTTGAGCCACTCCAGAACTAACTGCTTCAGCATGGATGCTGAAGTCTCCCCAAACCAGCAATCTGGAAGACCTCACACCACCCCCAAAAACAGTTATGTCAACTTAGGCAGGGAAACTGCTGGGCAGTGGGGTGAGCAGTAAACCAGGTGGATCCCTCCTCTCTCCCAATTGCCCAGTTCCAGGAACAAACACTCTGGGTGCCCACTCAACTGGACAGAGAGCCTGGAGAGACAGATGAAATCCTCACAGACTACATCAATGTCTCCACTCCTGAACCCTCAAGTCTGCCCTGAGTACTCTGGTGGGCACAGCTTGGCGAGACCAACTCCACTCTGCTCACCCAGCCAGGTTTCAGTAATACAGACCAGATCAGCCTCCTTATCCACAATCAGATCATGGATGAGGGAGGTCTTATTCAAAGCTGACCTGACAGTCAGCAGCAGCAGCCACAGACCCAAGGGCTGGGTGACAACCACAATCCCCCAGGTTGGAAGGAAGACTTCGACAAAGCACATTCACTATCAACCTGTGCAGTGTGCCCCTTACTAGGCCTGCCCCCATCCTACATTCCCCATCTTGTGCCTGAATCCTGCTTACAGGTCTCCCACCTATGTTCTTAAGTGTAATTCATGAAATCCACATTCTAACTGGGTTGTGTTGATCCCCGGGCAAAATAACAGGGTAACATAAAGCATTTTCAGAAGATCTGTCCACATGTTGCCTGAATGTGTATAGAGAGTGGAACCAAACCAGCTAACCACACTCCTGTAACTCCATGACAGCACATTGACCACACCCCTGATGCCCATTTTTTCAGTTCAACAAATGACAGCACAAAGGGCCACTTTTATGCATTCAGTTGAATGTGAAAGCATTGGGGAAGAGGTGGACTTGTGGACTGAGCCAACATTGAGGACATGGATAGCTGACACTGTCACTGTTCTGTTGAAAAGAGCCCCTGATAGACTAGAAGACCATTAGATTAAATTAGTTTCACAGTAGGAAAAAAATCATTTGAAAAGAGCTCATAAATGATGTGTTTCCTAGATTTTGCTGTTTAACCCTAAATTTAAGACAAGAAGAACTCACAAGTGATGTCCTAGTTTATGTTAGTAATTTTTGCAGCTGCTCTGAATTTCTGCCAGCACCACCGGGCCTGTGTAATTGAAGAGTGTTTCCCCTACAGCTACAGGCCATATTGAAAACAGGCTCATACTCTGTAGGTTTAATGCAGGATTGTTTCTGGCAAAATTGCAGTGTCAACATAAAATGATGTCGAAGGAATGACTTTTAAGTTTTACATTTCTCCTAGAAATCAGAAAGGAAGATACAAGGTGCATATGAAACTGATGAGCTGGCAGTATGCAATAGAAATGCTTTAACAGATGATTAGTTCTTCAAAATAATCAGATCATGATTATTTGTTTGAATAACTGTGGATAAAGTTCTTTTTCCAGACCATGTTTTTGCTCCCATGGAAAAGCAAAGACAAAACTTCTTCATTTTCTTCTTATAATTTGTGTGATTCAAATGTCTGTAGATTATAGTTTGCACTGGTGCTTAAATCTGCTCTATGTTATTAGCAAGAAAGGTTAATTGTGATGATTATTTATTGCTTGTTTTAATTCACCTAGAACATGTACCACTGCTCAACAGTTTTCTATGCAGTGGATGTTGCATATCATAAAGGCCTAAAAGGTACTTTATCTATGTACTTCTACTCAAAAGTAAGCAACAGTAAGTTCAATAGCGCTTACTCCCAGGTAAGGAAGTAAAGTCTAAAAGGTTTTATTACCACTCACCTGAGATGGTGCTTATTATCTGAGGATGAAAATCTCACGCCAATGTAGTCCTTACTTCAGTCCACACTTCCTGTGCTTCAGTATTCCATATATAAATTCATTGCTCATTTGTTTTGCATGACAAGAAATCCAAGAATATTTTTCTGATGATATAATTCACACTGGGCTTGAGCCAAAGCCCACTGAACTCAACCAACTGATTCCAATTAATTTAATGGACTTTCACCCATCACATACCAAAGCTGATGAGGGGAAAACTGTTTAACATGTTCATTTCTTTGTTATAGTGGGATGGAATTTTAGGGGCCATGAAGAATCCTGGGAGTTTTGCTACACCAATTATGCAACTGTTCATAAAACAGAAAAACACACATCAAAAGTCAAGAGATTTTAACGTGCTCAGAATCTAATGGAAAGAAATGGAACCTAGTTCACACACAAATTCCTTGGTCCCCTCTTAGCTGGGTCCCCTCTTAGCGCTTAAAAAAAAATCATCTGACCTCCTGCAAAAGCAAGGTGTAATTTTCTGCTGCTTTCATAGGAAGTGTGAAATCTTTAGCATTCTTTTCCCTCAAGGGGTGCAGCAGTCCATGTAGCTTAGCAACTGTTGAAAGGTACCTGACTTGTGTGTTCTTTCTTTACTTCCCTTTCCCCTTTGTATACAGCTTTGTACTGATCTCCAGCCCTTTTAAGCATCCATTGGGCCAGTGGGAAGATGCAGTGCGATGGGGCGTTCCATCCAGCCTAGTTCTCAACCACTCCAGAAGAGCTGCTGCACAGGGATCTGAATTCAGGCCCTGTGCATGTTGCTCCATCACTATTGTGTCTTTCCTTTAGTTCAATTCGCCACATTTCCACATCAGCTTGAGATTTAAAATAACATCTTTATGGAAATTCACCAACATTTTAGTGTGCTAATATGCACATTTTTGTTTGCAGTTTTGTCCAATATACACATTTTCCCAATACAATTTACCCTTATACAGTCGTACCTTGGAAGTCGGACGGAAGTCTGTCCAACTTCCAAAACGTTCAGAAACCAAAACGTGGCTTCTGATTGGCTGCAGGAAGCTCATGCAGCCAATTGGAAGCTGCAGAATAGGATGTTTGGCTTCCAAAAGAACGTTCAAAAACCAGAACAGTCACTTCCGGGTTTCGATTGTTCGGAAGCCAAAACGTTTGAGAACTAGGCTGTTCGACTTCCAAGATATGACTGTATAGTGCATTTTTGTTTCCTGCTTCCAATAATATAAGCATTTTTATGCGCACTTTACCCTTGTCTTTCATTTCACGTTGCCAAAGAACTACACTGCAAAATTTGGAGGTGTGAAATTAGGATGGCTATATTTCAGTGTGTATATTATTAGGGAATATGTGGATTTGGTGGATTCAGCTTTGAATGTAAACGGAGTTGGATTTCTGCATGTTCCCTACCTATGTGCAATTCTGGTATGATGAGACTTGTTCTCCTATGTCATTCATTTGTCTGATCACCAGGTGTAGATTGGCTAAAAGAAAGGCTTTTTTTTTCAATGGTGCAAATTTAGATCCCTTCTACCCCTTTATTTATAGGTTGTATGTTGTTGTTGTTGTTGTTGTTGTTTAGTCGTTTAGTCGTGTCCGACTCTTCGTGACCCCATGGACCAGAGAACGCCAGGCACTCCTGTCCTCCACTGCCCCCCGCAGCTTGGTCAGACTCATGCTGGTAACCTCGAAAACACTATCCATCCATCTCGTCCTCTGTCGCCCCCTTCTCCTTGTGCCCTCCATCTTTCCCAACATCAGGGTCTTCTCCAGGGAGTCTTCTCTTCTCATGAGGTGGCCAAAGTACTGGAGCCTCAGCTTCACAATCTGTCCTTCCAGTGAGCACTCAGGGCTGATAGGTTAGCCAAAGTCTGGTAATAGTCATTTCACAGATAAACAGATTTTCTTCTGAAGGTTAAACACAGAATATATGTATGGATTTGGTAGAATATGTTGAATGAGGTAGCAGGAATCATTCCTAGGATGTGGGTGTGGGTAGCCATTTGTTGGGGTTCATTATAACCCAGTGCTCAGCTCAGGAACTTGTTAATCTTGCAACATGTGCAGCATTAAAAAGAGTGCCTAAGCCTGTACAAAGTGTGTTTCTCTTACCACTAAATATTCACAGCATGGTTCACACTTCGGATTGGCATTGTTATTGAGCAATCCAGTCAGGCTTCAAGCATGGCATCTTCCCTTTTAGAAATTGTGGGGTTTGCCACTGGAGGAATAATATGAAACAGCCATTCATTAAAAAAAAAAGTTTCCAAGTACTGAAGAAGAACCTGCATAATTTCAACACATACATTCATTCATGTTCTTGACAGGTAACTCTGGGAAACTGTGATTGCATGCTTACACAATGTCCCCCCCCCTTTTTTTTTTCTTTCGTGATCATTTCCTCCAAGAAACTTCATTCATGATTAGGTCCTAAGAGAGCCAAGTTCAAACTTGAAATATTTTAAACACACTCTATAATTTCAATAGATTAGTTGAGAAGCAGGATTCTGGCAAGACTGATGGTTATAACATGCAGAGATAGGGGAGAAGCTATGAGGAAGTTCTGATGTTCAAGCCTCATTCAAATGAATGAGAAATCTACAAGAGTATAGCCCTGACCTTTTCCACAGATCCTGGAGAATCCCTTCCCAGTCATTCACTAAGGTTTTTGTCCTATACTATTCCATGAGTTAAGGATATATAGGAATTTTTTTTTTTTAAAAAAAAAAAATCAAATGTAAAACCTAGAACAGATGGCTTGGCGTAACAAAACTGAAACACTGTGAGAATGCATAATCCTTGTTCTTGCAAGTATAACTCATAAGCCATTTGAAATCATGGTGGATGGGCCTCAAAATGTTCAGATCAGGTTTAAGAAGCTATAGACCTATAACATTTGAACCAATTTCTTGGGTTTGGGGGGAAGGGGGAATTGAATTCCAGAGGCAAATGATTTCAACAGCAGTGTCTCTGACATTACTGGAATGTTGAGTTGCCTAACTTTAAGAAGAGGCAGAAGCATTCCTGGCTCGCTTTCCAGCACATACTGAACCATTTCTGACGTACTTAAGTCAAGCTGAGATTTGTAAATCAACTTCAACTGGAATCATGTCAGGTTCTTTAGAGTTTGATCTCCCAAGTTAATTTTCTTTGCCAAACATCAGGGCATGGCCTGAGGGCACTTTGCACAACCAACTTGCTTCAGTAAAGGAGGTCTGGGTCTGGTCAGTGCCTCTACATACGCCACATTGAGTTCCATGATGGAAGAATGGTGGGCTGTAATTGTATGAAATAAAAGATCCATAGTCTCTGGTGGAAATGCTTTTTCAATAGTAGTTTCTAAACATACTTCACATAATCTTAATGGCTGAGAAGTAATAAATTCAATGCCACTAAATGCCAATTGCTATGGAACAACCATGGGACACGGCTATTGTGTTATTTGTGGGCTTTCCAAAGGCACCTGGTTAGCTACGGTATGAAAGTAGGATGGTGGACTAGATGAACTCTTGGTGTGATCCAGAAGAACTCTTCTTATGTTAGTTCACAATACTTTCTCATTCCGCAAAACTGTGAGTGAAGCAAAAGGCTTTGAATCTGTGGTAGAACTCATCCAGGAAGTCCATTCTTGGGTGGATGGCTTTGCGGGCAGGCCTATTGCAGGCTGGATCATCCTCCTGCCGCCAGATTTGACGGCAGGAATCAGAGGGCATTCCCCTGGGCTTGGGGCCAACTGACCAATGGTGGTGCTTGGCCCCCTGCCCAGGGCAAAGATCAATTCCCAGCCTGCGGGGTCTGTCTTCCCTCCACACAACAAATGATCAGTTGTGTCAGTGCATAACACTGGTAATCTTTATGGCAGGGCAGAGAGGATCACTTTTTCATTTCATACTTATAAACCTTGGAAATGAATTTGATTATATAATAGAAAGTCTTTTGACATATTTATGTACGTAGTAGTGGGGGTGGGGGGACGAGAGAAGCAAAAATATGAGGGGTACACTCACTCTCATTATGTTTTAAAAGGTAGAATTAATGAATGTAAGTCAGAGGTAACAACCAATAGAGAAGGCATTTCCTGGTATTGGATGGTTGACTGGCTGAAAGTTGAAAGCAAACCTGCTCATACTTAATTTAACAAGGCATTAACTTTAAGGAAATGTCAAAGCCAAAGGTCATTATGAATACTGTAAACTATTTAAAAAAGCATAAAAATGCAAATAAAAATTAAATAGATTTTTATTTCTATATACTTGAAAGTTATAGGGTAAGCTCTTAATTACATTACATATGGTTTTCTAATGGAGTGTGAGTATTTTCCTAGAAGTTATGTATCACTAAAGGAAAACATGATTTCATTCTCAGTATTCCAACTGATTTATAACATGAAGTGTACACTTTATAGAGATTTTCTCCCATGAAGGTTCCCCCCCCCCACACACAAGGTTACTTCCACAAACCTTGGAGATTCCCCACGCCTCCTGTTCCTTCCTGCTGTGCATTGATGGTGCCATTTTGGCAACATAAGGATAGGCACAGAGAATGAGTTCATTATAGTTCATTGTTAGTATATAGGATAAAAGGGAGAGCATAGTTTTCTTCAGTTTGCGCTGAATGTCAACAGAATTTTACAGTTTTCTTAATTTTGTGAAACTTTTTAAAAGAAGTGTACAGGAAAGCATTTGCAAGGGAAACATGCACACACATAAATTGTATATTAGTGAAGAAGTGTATAAAATGCATTATATTAAAAATTGTTTGCAAAAAATGAGTATATCAGGAGAGAAGCACAATGTGTGTGAACTTTCATGCACACTTTTCTTCCCCCTCCAAAATTTCAAACTGATGCAGGAATGGAGTAACTGGAACTTAAGACAGGAAAAGTGAGAAACTGAAAGATTTGTCCAACCCCAACTGCAATTATAAAGAACACTGAAATAAACTTGTACTGAGGTTAACCTGGTTGATTAAGAGAGGATTGGGTTTGCCAGCTGAACATGAAGACTTACAACTTTAGGTTAGAGAACACAAATGCCAATCCCGTATATTAACCGGTATCTGAACATGACTAGCACTTAAGGGCATTCTGGTGATTTATCTGAACTGAAAGGATTAACCTACTTTCATTAATTTGTGGATATGTATCTAAATTCTCGCTAAAATGCACCATTAATGGAAGCACACGGTGCTTTTAATCTGCCAGTGAAGCATTCAAATACAATCATGTTACACAACTGCTGTCAGAGGAGATATGAGCTCTGATCTTCTGCCTGTTTAATGGTTTGCCCCCTGGGGAAGGAGTTCCTATACCTAGGGAAGAACTAGGAGTTTCAAAGGTTTCCTAAGAAGACACCAGTAGCAAAAGGATGTGGAAACAGATTATTGATGTACTGTGACTAATTGGGTGCCTGCTTGAATGTATTATAGATTTTACAAGGACTTTATTGTAGATATTCTTATGATTTCATTGTAATAGATTATTAGCTGGTTTCTAAGCTATCCTGAGCTGAGGTTTGAACAGAAATAAATAAGATGTTCTAAACTAAATATATATTCTTTCTGCTCCATTTGCTATGTATATGCCCATAAAACAGGCGTCCTCAACATCGGCCCTCCAGATGTTTTTGGCCTACAACTCCCATGATCCCTAGCTAGCAGGACTTGTGGCCAGGGATGATGGGAATTGTAGTCTCAAAACATCTGGAGGGCTGAGGTTGAGAAAGCCTAAATCACTACCACACTACCCCAAATAGGGTTTCAATAGAAATAAACAAGGTGTTATTCAATTAAACATACCATTTCTGCTCCATTTGTGATGTATAAAGTACTATAAAGTGTTGGAATTGCTACCACACACTCAGCCCTTTATGATCTTTTATTGTCTGAGAGTAAGCAGAGAAAATATCCAATGCCAGGCATCTTCTTCTGTGAACACTCACACTCAAGGGCGTCACTTCTCATAGAGATGGAGTGGATTTTAAAAAAACATCTAAGGGACAGCAAACTCTGGCCTACCAAACCTTACTTTCTTCAAATATAAAAAGTAAAAGCTACTGAAGAACACATTACATTGCTTAATACTGTGTCCTGTGGTCACACTGTTGACTGTCACCCTGGTGGTCTGCAGTGTGTTTACTTAAAAGAGTCAGGTCACATTTCCCCCCCTTTTTTCATACATTCTGTGCCTTGTTTACATTTGGTTAGATTTATCAGACCTATTTTCTCCAGGAGCAGTATTACTGGTGAACCTGTACAGTTTGTAGCCTTCCAAGCAGATTGCTCATTAATGGCATTGTAAATGTGAACATCCTAGGAAAGGGTATGATGATCAACAGAGTCCCTTCATTCCCTTCTCAGCATCACTGCTTCATCCTGCACTGCCAGGGAAATGATGTGGAACTTCAAATGTCATCAAATACATGCTTTTTCCTGCCACACATGCTATCAGGAAGCCATACTGCAATGTCTTGCTGCCAATGTAATATGCAAAGGGGCCCTTTGTGTCTAGTTGCCAGGGACTGGACTGAGGGGGACGAGACTGAGGAATGGTAGAGACCGTCCCACCTCCTCCTCAACTTCCCAGAGAAGAGGAAGGCAGTATTGAATTACAGCAGTGGTTTGAGGAAGGTCACAGCTCAGAGACAGGAGAACAGACGAGTTGGGAGGCGTTGGGAGAAGAGAAGGGGGAGACAGAGACAGAGCAGCCAGCTGACACGTTATCGCTGGAGAGCATTTCTGACCCCCCTTCTCCCAGAACCCGGCATGCATTGAAAGTGGAAGAGCAAAGGACTCAGTGACAATTAGCCCCTGGCGGCCACCTTAAGGGTAAGTGCTGTGGCTAGGAAGGGAGGGGGGAAGAACTCAATTGGGAACAACTCCATTTTTAGGAAGGCTGCATTCCTTCATCGTTCTCTGTGAATAATTGAATAAATAACTTGGTAAGAACTATTATTGTTTCTCTGATTCAAGGCTGCCCCCATCGGAGGGAGCTGATTTTCCCCAAAGCCTGACACTAGTTTCTCATCTGTAAAACTATCTATGTATTGTTATTAGTGGTGGAAAAATCTTTTATTGATAACAATATACATCTCTATGTAGTCTAGCAAAATAAATTAAAAAGCAGTCCAATAATAAAAAAGTAAAGTGGGGGTGGGGGTAGAGACTAAAGTTCAAAGGAAATGGTTCTCAAAAGATAAAAATGGTTGGGTAATGGTGGTTTGGCTATGAATATTGCATAACACTGTTATTATTTCATATATCTTCCAGGAGGCAAATATCTGTGCTGCTGAAGGATCAGCAACAGCAGAACCTTGAACAGAGGAGCCAGGCATATTGTTCATAATATCGTCAATAATAAGGTGTAAATATTTCCACAGTTGCATTTTCTTGCACACATATAATTTCCAGAATCCGGTAATGGATACTCAAGTGGGTTCATTTCATATGGCACAATCACCCGGTGAACTAGTTTTACATGCTCAAATATGCACTGTATAATATAAAGTTAATACCATAAACATGGCAGAAGTATCTAACAACTCAGCTCACTTCAACAATCCTCCTAGACATAGAGATTTGGCTAGCCTAGAGTCAAAACCTCAAAGCCAGCCATCTCAGACTGCCTTAAACAGGTGGTCATTACCATCATAAATAAACTAAGAAATACTTGAGTTCATAGTTATGCATCCTGAAGAAGCAAAACTACTAAAGGACAGAACGTAGGTAGGTGGTCAATGAAAGCATTTTCTGTTCTCTGAGATCTGAAGGTCCTTAAAATACAATGGGTTTAATATTTACAATATTTGTTCTGCATATTAAATGTGTATTTAAATCATTTTCTTTGACAATTTGAGAAATAAAACACTGTAAATCTTGTCCTTAGAGTGGCATCAGCTAAATATTATTATTTATAAATTAGAACGATGCTCTTTCATTATTCTTCAATTTTCTACAAGTCACTTTTTTTAATGCAACAGCAACTTTGGCAGTTATATGATGTTCGTAGATGGCAAAAGCCAATTGCAGTAACCGTACCAGTGGCACCATAATACTACCTGTCTATTTAGTGCTATGCCATTTATAATATATGAGTAATCCAAATGGACATAAGTGTTAAATGATTGACTGACACAACAATGTAGCTTCTATTCCTTCCAGGTCCCTTCACTATTTCTACATTTTCCATAGTGCCAAGCTGCCAAATCTTACACCTTAAAAAAAGAAATAGTACTTT
This sequence comes from Podarcis cretensis, assembly GCF_951804945.1. Taxonomy (NCBI): domain Eukaryota; kingdom Metazoa; phylum Chordata; class Lepidosauria; order Squamata; family Lacertidae; genus Podarcis; species Podarcis cretensis. Next base: position 31,631,628 of record NC_137178.1, read on the forward strand.
TAAGTTTGATTGTTTTTGCTTTAAATAAAATTCCATCTGCATTACCAAAATTATACAGAACCACAGTCCACTCCCTCCTGCTGAAAAACTGAAAACGAAAGAGGAAAGATGGCATATGGAATTACACTATTACCCCACATTATCAAAGGAAGGATAACTCCCTGGTATGTTTCTCCTGTACTCAACCTTATGCTCTGTTCACAAGAGCTATGGGGTTCCATACCCCTGACTATGATCTGAAGACACATGAGGCCACCACTTGGCAAATTAAGGAGGTTCAAGTCAGTGTCTGGATGGGTGACTGCCTAGGAACCACATGCATGACACTCCATGATGGAAGAAAGGCAAGATAAAAATGTAAGCAAATACAATAAATAAGAGCTTGCCACTGAACATTACCCAATAGGCATGCCAAATGTAGAAGATGGACACCTTCATAGCATCCCTGCCATAAGGCATGTGATAAACTAAATGTTAGGTCCTAGTTGCTAGGATAACCTCTGTTAGTGGGTGCTTCATTCAGGTTGCCCACCTCCACCTTTGCCTCATACAACTGACATGCCATATCAGTGGTTCATGACTGAAGACTGAAGACTGGAGAGCAAAAGAAAAAAGGGGGGGAAAGGTCTTATAGTTGGTTGAGCAGGTTAATGGAAGAGATGGAAGAAATGTTCAGTCACCCAGCCAGCCTTGAAGATTTGTCTTTTTAGAGCACTTTTGTTCTCTCAAACTTCACGACTTCTTATTGAGAGTCCAAAGGATAATTATTGTACGATATAATCTGCACTGTGATTTAGAGAACAAAAATATCCATGTATTTTCTCTGTAAATATATGGTAGTTCCCATGCAATTAAATCACCAGCAATTATTGTAAAAGCAAAGAATACATGCATTGTATGCCTTTCAGGAATATAAAGAATAGTCTGTTCTGTTTTCTGAGAACAAGCTTCCCCATCCTTCTAAAACTGAATACCTAGTGCTGTCTGAATTCAAGCCGAAGGGCTGTGAACTTCATCAGAAGTGGTTTCCCCTACTTTTCACATTATTTGCAATCTCAGAAACAACACAAGTGTGGTCATAACATCTCAAAGCAGGTTGGTGGGCTAACCTCAGAATTTGATGTTTATCCAAGGCCCTACCAAACAGTTATATCTTCTGAGGATCTCCCTTAGATCCCGTTTCTCAGGACTTAAATCACTCCCAAATCCTCCATTTTGAATACTTTATATCCATATATTATAACCAACCAGCCAATGCACAAAATGCTTTAAAATAAATAAATTACAGACACGCCCCCCTTAAGCACCTTCCACTTATGCATGACTGTGTTTGTGTCAAATAAATAAATAAATTGTTTGAAGCAGGAAATGGCACAAAAGCGGCGCAAAAAGAGCAGGGGGGAGCTGGAGAGTGGGGGGGGGGACAGCTTGCACAGCCGCTCCCCCTAGTGTCTCACTGCCCCTACTCACTCAGCCTCCTTGACTTTCTTCTTCTTGGCCAGTGGGGCTGTCACACCAGAGGTGCTCAGTGTCTCCGCCCACCTGTCCATTCCATCCTGTGACAGGATATAAGTCTATAAAATGATGTGTGTCGTGGAGAATGTGAATAGAGATTTTTCTCCCTGTCTCATAGCACTAGAGCGCACGGAAATCCAATGAAGCTGAATACTGGAAGACCAGGACAAGATACCTCTTTACGTACTGCATGAACTCACTCCCACCGGAGGCTGTGATGGACACTAACTTGGATGGCTCTCAAAGAGAATTAAGCAAATTAATGGAGCCATGATGGCTACGTTCTGCCTTCATGGTTGGAGGCAGTAATGTTGTTGAATACTAGTAACTGGAAACTACAGGAGGGGAGAGTCTTCTTGTGCTCAGCTCCTTTTTGTGGCTTTCCCACAGGCATTTTGTTAGCCACCATGAGAACAGTCTGCTGGAGACAATGGGCCATTGGCTGATCTAGCAGGGTTCTTCTTAGGCTCTTATGCTATGGTGATGCCTCTTGCTTGCCTTAATGGAATACATATGCAAGTGGAGCTGTATACAAACATAGTATATATGTTTACATGGCTGGAATGAAGCCTACTGTACAAAGGCAAGAGTCATATCTGTTACTCTGGCCACTTTTGCCTCAGGGTCCACCCACCACTGGCATGCAGTCCCTGGAAGGTTGCCCATGTGGGAATGAGGCCTGAGGGCTTAAAAAAAAAGTGAGGTTCCCTCCCTCTGCACTAGAGAGAAAGAAACAGAGAAAACAGCTGCTATGGTTACAAGTAGCGGTCACCAAAAATATACTATAGCCAAATATGACCTCATCTGGCAACACTGCGCTGCACTAATTTGTACAGAACAAATGTAGAAACTCAACGTTAGTGAGGAAAAGGACATAAATCATACTTTCACACTGGGAATGCATGGGATGAATACAGATGAGCACTTACTCAGTGGTAACTTGCCACAATGTGCATGTTGACACTTGCCAAGGGACACTTGCCCACTGCTATTCTGTCAACCGGTGAAAATAGCGGTACCATTCCCACCTTCCCTGGATTGGTGATCAGGTGCATAAGTATAGTAAAAGATTTTCTTCGCCACTGTTTCAGATGACAGACACAAGTTGCATCCTGCTCAAATTTCACCTCGGTTAATTCACAGAAAGCGTCAAGGGGGCATTTGACTTTCTTGGAGCTCCATCTGTGGGTTGCTGAGGTTCAGGGATGGGGAACTTGTGGCCCTCCAGACTTTCATCAGATCAGCCCTAATCAGCATGGCCAATGGCCAGGGACAAATAGTAGCCCTTGATAGCCTTCTCTTTAAAATAAAATAAAATAAAATAAAATGTCTAATCCCATTTTGAAACTGCCTTAGTTGGTTGTCATCACTACCTCTTGTGGAAGTAAATTACATACAGTAGCTTAACTATGTGCTGGGGGGGTACTTAGTTTTGCCTGTCCTGAATCTTCCAACATTTAGTTTCATTGGATGACCTCAGGTTTCTAGTATTACAAGACGGGCAGACAAACATCTCTGTATTGACTTCTCCACACCATTGATTATTTTATATCCCTCCATCATGTTCACTCTTATTTGCCTTGTTTCTAAACCAAATAGCCTCAAATGTTGTACCTTTTTTGTTGCAGGGGAGTTATTTCAGTTCTCTGATCATTTTGGTTTTCTTTTTTCTGCAGGTAAAACTGCATAGGATTGTGACTCATTAGCTTTCCGGGGTTATTCCTAAATCCTTATGACTGTTCAGGAAGTTCAACATCCCAACTAACTGTAAATTTCCAAGGTAACTTCTCTATTCTTGTTTTACACCATCACTTATCTCAATGTGAAGAAGAGCCCCTGTTTTAACTGGAATTGCTTTCCTCCACTTTAGTTAACTTCAAATTGTTAGCAGCTGTGTGGATATATGAAGAAATCATGGGCTGAAGTGTTAAGGAGTGAGAAAAGTGTCATATTCACATTTTAATTAGTACCTACCTAATTTGAACTTCCCTAACAAATAAGGAAACTAGAACACAGCTATCCTCCAAAATTTGCACTTCTCTGAATTTTGTGGTGCCGTTCTCCAACCCCAATAGTGTGCATACTTTTGGGGTTGGAGAACCCCATGACAGAATAACATGCAAAGCTAAATTTGGGGAAACTATTTCCAAAAATGCATACATTAGCAGAAATTTGAATGAATTTTCAATGAGGAAAAAAATCAAGCTGAACTTAAGGTTGCAAAAGTGAGAAACTTAAATTGGACAGATCGATCCATCTCCTCATTATCCCAGAATAACTGATTCTGAAAACAAGCCCATAGGTTTGAAGTCAGGAGAAAATGGAGGCCATGCTCAGAGGTTCCAAAACTGCTTTGTGATCCTTATATATCACAGAAGCTGTGGCTGACAAAGATTTGAGTTGATGTGCTAATGACCTTCCTCCAAACTTGTTGAAAGTAATTGTCTGTTTTGTTTTGTTTCAACAGAGTTCTGCAAAGCGAGTTTCTTTTTGTTTTTAAAGCCATCAACAAATGTTAGCCCTTTAAAAAAAATATCACTTAGGCATATTCTTTATTACAGTAGATAGGAAGACATAACTTCTGACAGAGAAGATGAAATGTTTTTAATTAATTTTTTAAAACCCCTCTCTATATATTACTGTACTTTTTAGTTTCCTTGCCAGAATATCCCTCCATTTGTTAAGCTCTATCCTTTTATTTCCTCTCATGGGAGAAAATAAGATTGTAGGTAACTAATCTTTATTACTAGGCTTTCCCCTGGCTGTTATCCCACTTACGCACTACTCCACAGTAGAGTCTGCAGAAGGCAGCTGTCTCAAGCCACTATTACAGCTGGAAATAAGTGTATAATTATTAAAATTAATATTGTCATAAGTGGATGTTATTTATATGCAGTAAAACAGCCAGGATAACAAAATAATACGCCAGCACTGTGGAGTGTAGGAACACAGGAGGCTGTTTCATACTAAGTCAGACCCCTGCTCCCTCTAGCGCAATGTTGTCTGCATGGACCGGCAGCATCTCTCCAGGGTTTCAAGCAGGGAGCATTTTCTAGCCCTTCCTGGAGATGCTGAGGACTGGGACCTTCTGTATGCAAAGCAAAATGCTGTGTATGTAAAGCAGATAACATTATGGCATGGAGAAGGTGGATGAAAAGCTCTCTTTCTCTCTCTCTCTCTCTCTCTCTCTCTCTCTCTCTCTCTCTCAAAGGTTGGAAGATTCAGGACAGATAAAAGAAAGTACCTCTTTGTGCAGTGCATATTTAACTGTGGAACTCACTTCTACAGGAAGTAGTGATAGCCATCAACTCGGATGGCTTTAAAGGAGGATTGGGCAGATGAACTGAGTTTAAGGTTATCAATGGCTACTAGCCATGACGCTATGCTGTGGCTCCAGAGTTGGGGGCAGTAATCCTTCTATGCTAGCAGACAAAATTGTGGAAAACTTTATGAAAAAGTGTACAGTGGTACCTCAGGTTAAGAACTTAATTCGTTCTGGAGGTCCATTCTTAACCTGAAACTGTTCTTAACCTGAGGTACCACTTTAGCTAATGGGGCCTTCCGCTGCTGCCGCCAAGCCGCCACTGCACAATTTCTATTCTCATCCTGAAGCAAAGTATTTAACCTGAGGTACTATTTCTGGGTTAGCGGAGTCTGTAACCTGAAGCATCTGTAACCCGAGGTACCACTGTATTTACAAAGGTTGATGGCTCATAACACCTGATTGGCTCTCTAAACACTCATGATCATTCAAAGCTACTGCATATCAACCTAAGCAAGTTGTGCTTGCTTTTTCTGGTTATTTGACTATAACTTTTGACAGAATACAGATAACTGAACAAACTTTGTTGCAATCCGTTCTTCATTAAATTATCTTTCCGTCGTTATGTAATTTTATGGTATTACTCCAAAAAAGTGGTGTTATGAGCCATCAGACCTCAGAAATACACTTTTCCTAAAAGGTTTCCACAGTTTTGGCTACTAGTGTAAGTACCACTTGCTAGAAGTCACAGGAGCGGAGAGTGATTTTGTGCTTGGATCCTGCTTTCAGGTTTCCCACAGGCATGTGGTTATCTACTGTGGGAATAGAATGCTGGACTGCATGGGAAATTGGCCTGAACCAGCAAGCTCTTCTTGTGTTCTTACACTCTACTCAGTGGCGTAGGTGGTGGTGAGGCTTTGCGCTCACTCTGCTCCCAGGTGCAGGATGCGTGCACCGCCCTGGGCACCTAAGTGGCTAGCTACACTGTTGGCTCTACCCCTGAGCTATGCCTCTTCCTTGAGGAAGGAAGCAAACACAATGTGTGAATGAAGTAGTAGGGGGCTAGCATGCAAGCTAGAAAGCCTAGAAAGCCTAGAAAACACTAACAGTAGACATGGGTGATTTTTTTAAAATAAAAATAGAAAAGAGTACATAATATGGTGGGTAATTAAAATGGAGCCCACTAGGAAGCCATGGGAAGGCAAGGAGACTTCTGCTTCCGTTACACAAACACAGTAGCTGCACACAGACCACAAATGTGAGCAATGAAAATTAATGTGACTGCAACAAATGAAGAACAAAATGAATGTGATTTGCATTACTGAATGAATAATGAAACAAATGTGCTCTATAAAAACAAAGTTGAACAGAGAAACAAAATGGGGGGGTGGATCTTGTACACACTGGTGGCTCACTTTAAGAAATGTTTTGCTTTTGTTTCTCTTAACTCTGCTTTTTCCTTTAAAAAAAATCATTTTAAAAGCTTTAAAAAAGAAACAAGTATTTATGCCACTCTCCAGGGCTCTTCAGATTCATCAGTGAAGACACAAGCTACATTATGAACCTAAAAAATAAAAGAGCCTTGCTGGATCTGGCCAATGGCCCATCTGGTCCAGCCTCTTGTTTTCATTGTGGCCAACCAGATGCCTGTGGGAAGACCAAAGCCAGGACCAGCACTACTCTCCTGTCAGGTTTCGTGGAATCAGATCCCTCCCCTGGTGGCAGTAAATAAGCAGATCAAACGAAAGGAGCATTCTTACCAGATAAGTTCTTTAATAATCACAGCGAGTGACAAAGGGAAAAAGGAATCTCTCTAAAAAATGGTGTTGCTCCCAGTAAAGGTTCACCCCCTCCGTCCCCATTAATCTCTGTCACTCCTATGTTGGGTAATCTGAGTTTGTTGCCACTGCACTTTCTGTTCTATCACTCTCATAGCCCATCTAGTCTTAGGTGAAGGGGGTCAGGAATGCTTTCTAAAGACAGTGAATCTGCCAGCTTTCTCTTTCCTGGTGTTTCCTCTTCTAGCTGTTCCTCACCCAGTATTTCCCTTCTTTCCCCCTCTGGACTATGTCCCTCTGCAAACCACTCTTCTAAATCAATACTGTCCTCCTGCTCTTGGGAAGGTTTGGAAAGTGGGGGGGGGGGGAATGGCTCCCACCATTCTTCCTAAGTCCAGTCCAGTCGCTGACATCTCCCGACTTGTGATTCCCAGCAACTGAGATTCAGAGGCATAGAACTTTTGACAGTGGAGGTAGAACATAGCCATCATGACTAGCAGCCATGTCCTCTGTGTGTACATGAGAAGGTGCACACACAATGAAGTGGGGTGGCCACAAATACTTTTGGCCACACACACCACTGGCATATGGACCCCCAGAGGTGCCTCAGCTTTCAATCCTTCAAGAACAGTTTTCCTCAACCTGGTGCCCTCCAGAAGGTTGGGACTACATTTCTCATCTACCCCAGAGAGCATGGCTATTCAAGGTGAAAAAGCTAATTTGTCCACATTCAGCAAAATAGGGGCTGAAATTGTGGCTGAAATTGAATGATGCATTTTTGAGCATTTGTTTCAGTTAAGAGTGTGCAACCTGGAGCCTTTCAGCTGGAAAGGAAAGGGGTGGGATTTTTTGGAGTTTCTGTTTGTCTTGTTTCCCCGCCTCCCCCTTCAACTATTCTTGCTCAGTTCATAACTGCAAAGGAACGGAGAGGGCAAGATGAAAGCCTTCCTAGAGCTGTATTTTGTGACAGGCCATTCATGTCATTTGCAGCATCCGAGCCAAATATATACAGTTTTGAAAATGGGAATCCAAAGTTGGCCAGCCGCTGTTTGGTTTACAATGTATATCAACACATAAAAAAGCACTTAAGCACATTGCCAGGGGGCTAAGGGAAACAGAGGTCCTGGTTTACTAATTCAAAAGGGGGGGGAGGTGAAAGAAACAGGGGGACACACCAAAAAACATGATAGCATTATCTGACATGAAGCCACATAAATATTCCTCTTTTTATGAGCAGAGATATTAGTAAACAGGGGAAGGACAAATTTGCAATGAAACTAAATACTGTGCACAGGCGATTTGCAAGATGGTGATTCCACATGCTTTGACATTCTAAGGACACACTTTGACTGGGCTGCATCAGTGAATACTGTACTTACTTTCTACAGCAGAGATGCTTTTGGAGTGACACCTGGCAGCAACCCATTCAGATTGATTTTTTCAGCAAAGCAGATTGAAGGCTGTTGCTGAATGGATGCCAGGTATTGACAGCACACTCCCAATTAATATTTCTCTGTCCTTTTCTCTATATCTTTTCTTTTATCTACCTTTCTAAGAAAACACATGTACTCAAGGGCAAACTGTGGACAGGGGCAGGGGTGACATTCACCCACAACACCCCAAGACATTCACTCTGATCAACATGCCACCAGGCAAGTCCATGAGCAGGACAGGAGGGCAATATAGCCCTCTCCTGCTGCTATTCCCCAGGAATGGTATTCAGAGGCATGCTGCCTCAGCATGTGGAGGGAATTTATAGGTCAGTGGTAGAGCATCTGCCTTGTATGCAAGTGGTTCTATGAGAGACTTCTGCCTTAAATAGAGCCACTTGCAATCAGTGGTGACAATAACAAGCTAGATGGACCAAGAGCATTTCCTGTGCTCCTATAGCCATTAATGGCGCATTTTAAAAAATGCTTCCATCTTTTACGATGCCAGTAAACTCAAAAATCAGTTTATTTTAAATTGCAGAAAGGCATGTCTGTTAGAAGGTGTGATGGCAAATACACCAAAGTGGCAGCAGAACTGATCTCACAAAACCGAAACAAAGCAAAAGTAACTTTACAGGGAGTGGGGGTTGGGGCACTGTGAAAGTGCACTGTGAAAGTCCCATTTAATAAGAATATCCAAACGTGTCTGGATAATATTTTCTGCAGTATGTTCTCCACAAAGCCTCCAATAATTTGCTTTTCAGAATCCAGCCATTCAGACTGAAGCTGGATTGCTGTTTGCACAGGTGGCTGGGCTACTGGGAGTCTAAATGCTTATTCTTTCATCCATAGCCATTATTCTGAAAAATGTTCTGTTTAATGTCTGCCAGTTTTGATAACACAAGAAACCTTTATAGAAGTTGCTGAGATGACATTTATCAAACGGTTTTTTAATTTGGAGAGAACGCTGTCTTTGTACTGCAATATACTAACAGTGTATTACTATGTATTGCTGCTCATTGTTTTCACTGGGGCTTACTTCCAGGTAAGGGTGTATAGAGTTGCAGACCAAGTAAATTTCTTAGGAACAGATATGTTTCTCTTCTAGAATAAAAGTTGTCAGACCCACAACTAGGTCATTTTTGATGAGCTTTCCAAAAGAGGTGAAACCCCACTAAACTTTTAGCTTGAAAAGTCTTGCATTGGCTTAATTGCTTCTACTGCTACTTGTCCCACATCTGTGTTTTAAATTGCTGTGTTGTTTTAATGGCATTGTCTTATTGCACATTTTAATTACCAATTTTTATATTTTATTGTTTGTGCATTCGGTTTACATACTGTGTAAACTGCTTGGAAGCCTATCTGGGGATTAAGTGGCAAACAAACAAACAAACAAACAAACAAACAAACAGGACAAACAAACAAACAAACAAACAAACAAACAAGTTTAAATGAACTTCCCAAAGCTGACAGATGCAGTGCGACAAGGGCAACAACGGCAATATGAATATTTATTTACTTAGGCCAGGCATGTCCAAAGTCTGTTTCGGGGGCCTAATCCAGCCTGTTGGTTGGCTTAATCTGGCCCCTGTGGCAGTTTATTTCCTAGGGTAAAATCCAAAAAAAACTCTCAACTGGCCTTTGGTTGGCCCCCACATGGCAGACTCCCTCCGAGCTCCGGAGGGAGTCGGCTGGGTAGGGGTCGGGTCCTGCCGTGCCGGCGACGCGGGGACCCTCAAAAACCATGGGCGGAGATGCCTATGGACTTGGTGACTCGGCGGGCACCGTTTGCGCCCCCCGACCCGCGAAGGAGCCTTTTTAAAGGCTGCGGAGCGGGCGACGGGGGGTGTGTGGTGCTGTGAGTCCAATGCTTCCCCTGCCCAGCGAAGCCGCATGCCATTCGGCAGAGAGCAATGACTTCTTCTTTGAAAATTTCGGATTTGGACTAAAAGGAACAACCCGTGAGTAAATTGATTGGACTTAAAAGGGAAATTTGATCTTTGAATTTGGAGCGAGCGGGGGGAGTGCAAAAAGGAAGTCCGCCCCCCCCCCCTGTTGTAGATGGCTCAACACAAGGATTTGACAACTAAGATCGAGAGATGAACTTGTTTACCTGAAAAAAAAATTTAACTTCACGAAGGGAAATTACAATAATTGTGCTGGAGGAGAAGACTGATTTGTGGGAACTAAAATGCAACCCCCCCGGGAACTGGGAACGATCCTCTATGAGAGACTGGTGAAGAGACACAGAAACTTTGACAGCTGTCAAAGTAGCTGTCAAAGCAGGAAAATAAAAGAGAACTTTGTTACGATGGCTTTGCTGGTTAGATTTGTTACAATTTGGACATAAATTATTGGAAATAAAGGCAACAAGTTATTTGACTTTTGGGTCTGATTTTGAAAGAAATTAAGTTACCATATTCCCTCTAGAGGGAGGCTGGGACATTGCAACAGTAGCAGCAAGTGGAAAAATACTATGAATTTGAGCAGGATCTGTTATCTCTTGGGAAAGCTGCAAAAACGAAGCATTATTTTGTCTACAGAGGTTTCTATACTAAAGGAGACAATGGATTTATCTATTGAAGAAAGGAAGGGACTTGACGCAAGTTATGTTCCTGAATAACAAAAGCCTCTGTGGAGAACAAGAAGTTTCTGAATTAGAAGGTTTCTGCAGCAGAACAGGAAAAAGCAACCTGAGGAATAAGAGCTGGACCAAATTTGAAGCCGGAGTATTTGGAACATCCAGACTTTAAAAGGACCAAGAAATAGAATTTAAGTTAGACTCTTAAACATAGAGGTCTGGATGGAAGAACAATGACTTTTTCTGAGAGTTTTTTCGAGATTGGACTTGGAGATTGAAATTAAAAGCTATCAAAAGACGGCAAAGTGGAGTTGAGATATAGACGTGGATACACCAGGCTGGCAGTAGACAATGGATGAACTTTGGGGATTGGAACCGGGGAATGGGTGGGGGGGGGAGAGATTTGGAATCCAAAGGCTGTAAAATTATATATTATTTCTTTCTTTTCTTTTTTCATGTTTGTTGTTTGAAAATAGGGGAATTCGTGGAAGGGAAATGGGGTCGATCTTAGGGAATTATATAAAATATAAGGAGAAATGGTTCATTAAGATAAATAAGATAAATTAATTTGGAATAAATGGGTTATTTAAAATTACAAATAAGGTTTTAAAATTTGGGGTAAGAATCTGTGGAATCAATTTAAGGGAAATGGAATACAAGAGGGGGAGGGGGGGAAGTCCGGGAAAGATGCCACTGAAACCAAGTGTAAATCATATTTGTTTTTTCTTTCTTTCTTGCTATCTTTACTTTTTATTCTGGAAAATTTTTAATAATTATTATTAAAAAAAAAAAAAACAAAGTCTGTTTCGGGGGCCTAATCCAGCCTGTTGGTTGGCTTAATCTGGCCCCTGTGGCAGTTTATTTCCTAGGGTAAAATCCAAAAAAAACTCTCAACTGGCCTTTGGTTGGCCCCCACAGCCCTTCACTTCATCAAATCTGGCCCTCTTTGAAAAAAGTTTGGACACCACTATCTTAGGCCTTTGGCTGATTGACATCCGATGCCCTTTTAAAATGTGGTGTGGAAGGGGAGATTATTGGGTTGTTTCCATTATGTATTTTCTGTTTTCTATATTGTTATATTGTTATTTTATATTGTAAACTGCCCTGAGATCTATGGGTACAGGGCAGTAAACAAACTTAAACAACAATTGGGCATTTTTATACCAACTCCCACACCAGGAGCACTGGATGTGCTCTGCCCGTGCATTTGCACTGAGCTAACTTCCTTGATGCTCTTTGCCCCACTCTCTCCCAGCGAGCGACCTGCCAGGAAGCTAACAGAGCAGAGCAGCTCTCTCTCTCATATGCTATGCCACTTCTGGGAATAATGTAAAGGAGCATAGAAAGCTGCCCAAGCCAGGGCATTGGTCCACCTAGCCCAGTATTGTCTACACTGACTGGCAGCTGCTCTTCGGCATTTCAAGCTATACGTGGAGATGACATGGATTGAACCTGAGGCCTTCTGCACGTGCTCTTGGCCTTCCCCTTCAAGCACTGGAAAACAGGCACAGACCAGCACCATTGTCTACTGCTGTGTAGGTACCCAGCAAGGAAAGGCAGGAGTTGTAGCACCATGGACAGCTCCAAGAGGACAACCGGAACTGATGAAGGCTAGAATTGAACCGAAGCCGCTTGAGTCCCTCCATCTAATGCCCAGGGAAAGGGATCCATGAAAGTTTGGGTTCTACAGGTTCTTGACCAGCAGCATCAAGTTCAGCATCAGGAACCCTGCCCAGTTTCCCATCTGGTAGTACAGCAGCCCTGGACTCCTCCAACTCTGCGCTTGAGACTGGGGCCATGGCTCAAACACAGTTCCTACTTGACTTTACAGAAAGCTCTGTAAATAAATCACCCTTGTTTCATCATGGAGAGTTCTATTATTAGTAGTATTATTATTATTATACTGTAGGGCGGCCTACAGTACATATAAAAACATAGTAAAACCTCAAACATTAAAAACACCCCATAAGACAGGGATGGCAGCAATTGTACAGTTTTACTATACTGAATAAAGGGTGTGTGATTGAGTGAGACAGCCAGTTCTGGGAGAGGAAGAAACCTGCCCTAATTCCATTACAGTGGTACCTCGGGTTAAGAACTTAATTCGTTCTGGAGGTCTGTTCTTAACCTGAAAATGTTCTTAACCTGAGGTACCACTTTAGCTAATGGGGCCTCCCACTGCTGCTGTGCTGCCACCATGCGATTTCTGTTCTCATCCTGAAGCAAAGTTTTTAACCTGAGGTACTATTTCTGGGTTAATGGAGTCTGTAACCTGAAGCGACTGTAACCTGAAGTGTCTGTAACCCAAGGTACCACTGTATTCCCAAATTGCCTGAGTGTATGTTCTTGAAACTGAGTCCAATTAATTTCAATAAATTGTTAATCCCAATGTGCTGAAGTTTACTAGCCAACTGTAGAGGATGTTGGAAAATGTCACAGTGAGAGGCAAGTTTTTAAGTCCTGTGTGAAAAACCAAAGTAGCTTTGAAGACTTAAATAAAATTGGGATGCCCCTCACAATCACATATTCAGCTTATTGTTATTACACCTTTAACCTGTGGGATGTGGTGCCTAATATCTGAGGCTGGGTATAAGAAACCCATGTCCAAATTCCATTTGACTGACCATGGACACTCCGTGAGTCACTCTAAAGAAGACTGAACTACTCCTTAAGGCTGATTTGAGGGAGTTCCATTCATTACTCAAATTAAAGCATGAGCTTCAGATCAAGTTAAGACACAATACCATGGTTACTAGTTTCTACTTCCAGTGCCAGTAGCTGAGATTTACAAATGGGCAGAGTTCTGTTGCACTTCTTAGGATCGTCCTACTCGCATGTAGAACCCTGGCAGAGACACATACCCGATTGGCATGTTCTCTCCCTCCTGGTTGGTCGTTCGGGAGCTTCAAAAGCTTTCTCCAGCCCAAACATCAAAGCGACTGATACCAAAAGGCATTAGCATGCTTAGGATCCAGCAGAGTGTTAGCAGTTTGCGTAACAGAACTCAGTAGCACAACATTTTGACTAATCTACTTTATTTACATATAATACATTCGGAGCATTCTGACTTAGCTCCTTCCTCTTTCTCATCAGACAGCAAAGAGAAAGAACAAAGGACAATAGTCCAACATCACGGAAACACAATAATACCAAACATCCTGTCTCCGTCATTTCCCACACTGTGGAATGAAAACATACACTGTTATGTGATAGACAACAGTCCCATGACTGCAAGCACGGAGCAAGAATCCTAACAGGTCCTGCTTTTGAGCTTCCCATAAGCATCCAGTTGGCCTTTATGAGAACAAGATGCTGGACTAGATGAGACTTTGGCCTGATCCAGCAGGCTCTTCTTATGTTCTTGACATAAATATATAGAGGCCACTGCTGTATGCAAAGTAATTTATATGTGATATGTCTCTCATCAAGTCCAATAAAGATAAGGTTTTGAAAATCATGCTCTCCACTCCTTAGAGTAAGGGTGGGATACAAACATAACAAATGAAAACGAATGTGGTCTCTTGATTTGAAATATGTAACAAAGCACAAGCTTTCCTATAGTGATAAATCCATGGCAAGTCATTTGCTATCCAGTGGATGCATAGTCTACAACCCCAGTTAGTCATATGAACTTCAAAGACTCAAAGTATGTTGAAAGGGTCCTTGAACTCCATTTTACCTTGTCCCTTGTTGCTTTCCAGTTATTTCCTGTTGTCAGGATTGAGAATGTAATATGTAACAGCTCTGATAGCAAATATACTAATGGTCTGTCTGAAGTGGTGGAGGGGGAAAGAGATGCATTATCTTCCATTGTAAAAAACATCGAGATTCAGGGAAAATGCTCTAATTTGACATTTATGCTGGAAGATTACTCATTTAGCTTTTTTGCATGCTTGAGACATTTGTGTTTAAACTATATGCATATATTAAAATAATATTCCTATAATTTTCAAAACTTTCAAACATTATGGTTTAAATTCAGTCGAAGTAGCATGTGTTTGTGTGTGAATCCTGCTTTGGGAATGAGAGAAGGGTTTGATTACCACTTTGTCTCTCCTGGTTCACCATGGCCACAGTCATGACTTCTCCCACAGAATTCTGGGAGATGGGGTTTGTTAAGTATTCTAAGAGTTTGTTGGGAAACCCCTGTCCCTCTAACAGAGCTACAATTCAAACTTTGTTCTTGCTTTCTAAGACATCGTTTTAATTCTCATATGGTTTTCTGGCATTTCCCTTTCTTGTATACCACCTTGAGGGTTCTTGTTAGGACCAAAAGGCAGTATTAAAATATTGTTTATTAAAAATAAATAAATGTATCCCTCCTAAGTAAATTGAGTTGGTTGGGGAGAATTCATTTGTTGTTCACAATTTATTGGGTAAAGATTGAGGATTTATGGTGGAAATAATCATTCTCATTTCTTAGCACAATGTCACAGAACAATGGAGATAGCAAATGCTGAAAGAAAAAGATATTGAACTGGACATTTCACTAACTTACTCTTTATAGTTCTTTTGACGTGTCTAGTTTGAAGACCCGGAGCTTTGTGGAGCTGTCATGCTGATTTGTGAGTGCCAAAAGAATCAGCAAACTGTAAAGAGAAGTCCTACTAAACCTCAGGACATGTCACCAGCACCCTCCATTTATTTCTGTAATTCAGGAAGCAGGATGGCAAATGCCACAGTTTTTTCTTATATACGTGCTTCCTGTGGCATCCTTACAAAATTGCATTGTCGTCTTTCATGCATGAAATATGAAAAAGATATCTTCAGTATGTTCAGTATAAAATGCCCAAATGAAATAAGCAGACTATACGTTCTGACCATGGCTGTGGGAGGTATTTGATACAGTTATTAGTTAAAGATGAGCTTACCTAATTTGCAATTTCTGAAACAATATGTAATCCAAAACATAGCCTTCCTTTGAAATTTGCAATTCTCTGAATTTTGCAGTACATTTCTCCAGCTAAGTAATGTGCACAGAAATGCATGTACTGGGGTAAAGCATCTATATTTGGAGAAATTTATGCAAAATGCTGATTAATTTTCATGAAAACTTTTAAAAAACAACTAACTGGTGTGGAAATTCGGAGAACTGAATTTTAGATGAGAAAAAATGAGAAACTGAGAACAAACAAAATTGATAGTAATCCTAGTTCTGCACATTTTTAGGTTGGAAATTGGACTAGGATATCAACACCATCATGAAAACAGCTGTACAATATAAAAAAGTGCATATATTAGTTGAAACTTAGCAACTTAGCAAGAAACTTAGCAAGAAACTGTAATTTTCCAATTTTGTAAATGAGATGCACTCTCCTTGCTATTCACAGTCCTCTTTTTGCTGCATCACAGAAGGAGATCATTAAGCCTCCCCTTCAATTTTATATGAAGAACAGTTCATATTGTTTACAGTATTCTTCCCTTCTTACAGAAATACTGCTACACTGAACTTGAGCACCTTTTATGGGTGAAAAACCTTCACCCTAAGGACCACATCCCTTCATGAGCAAATGTTTGGGGACTGCATGCCTTGTGGAGCTTATCATCAGGTAACTACAAGTAAATATTGTAACATAAAATAAAAATCAACTTGATATCGGAATAAAAATGCAGTTAAAAATAACACGGTGTTTTGTGCACCATAATACTGGTTCAATATAAATAAGCTGTGCTATCCACATCTCCAAAACAACACCAGAATTTCAAGTCTCAAAGATCCTATGGGAGACCATGTAATTGAAGTAAGAGGTGGCTTCAATTGTTGAATGTTTTCCATTTTCTGAAACATGAATAAGAGCAAGGGTGGCCTACCAAAAAGTCTGAAGGGATCATTTTACATTCAAGGTGTAAGTATTCATAAGAGAAGATCAAGAGCAGATGTTCAGAACCAGAGTGTGCAGGTAGCAAAGAAAACATGAGTTATGTCTGTATGAAGCAAGGCTGCCTCTGACGCACTTGTAATGAAAATAAGCAGTCACCACTTTAGATGATTTTAAAACAATTTGAGAATAAGGGTGATTAAATAGGATATATCATTAACTTGTTCCTTGCAATTCCTTGAGAAAGGTTGTGGAATAATTTGAACATTTGCCAATTGTTTATCTAAATCATTCTTGCATAGAATTACGTTTCTGAGCACAATTCAAAGTGTTGGAGCTGACCTTCAAAGCCCTAAATGGCCTTGACTCAGTATACCTAAAGGAGCATCTCCACCCCCATTGTTCAGCCCGGACACTGAGTTCCAGCTCCCAGGGCCTTCTGGAGGTTTCCTCACTGTGAGAAGTGAAGCTACAGGGAACCAGGCAGAGGGCCTTCTTGGTAGTGGTGCCCGCCCTGTGGAACGCCCTCCCACCAGATGTCAAAGGAAAAAACAACTACCAGACTTTTAGAAGACATCTGAAGGCAGCCCTGTTTAGGGAAGCTTTTAATATCTGAAGGACTAGTGTATTTTAATATTTTGTTGGAAGCTGCCCAGAGTGGCTGGGGAAACCCAGCCAGATGGGTAGGGTATAAATAATAAATTATTATTATTATTATTATTATTATTATTATTATTATTATTATTATTATTATTATTATTATCCTGTTTAGAGAAGCTTTTAATGCTTGTAGTTTTATCGCATTATTATTATTATTATTATTATTATTATTATTATTACTATTATTATATGCCCAGGTGCCTTTTGAGCTCTGTAGGTCTTACTTATCAGTACACATTTACACTAAAGCAACTTTCTTCAACTTTGGGTGTAGATGTTGTTGGACTACAACTCTCACAACTACTGGTGATTGGTTAAACTGGCTAAGGTTTATGGCAGTTGGAATCCAACAGCATATGGAGCCCAAAGCTGAAGAACTCTGCACTCAAGTATCATTTTGATCAGGTAAGTGCATAAAAATGCTGGTTACATCCTGAGAAAAACGCCCAACATCCCATTGAAATCAGTAGGACAGGTTTCTTGCAACCAATTTATGCCCTGTGAATTTCAACAGGACTTTAGAATGACTGACTTCCCTTGTATTTGGGCCACTGTCCACAGCATTTTGCTAGATGATGGACAATGTAGGGACAGATGGACTTTTGTGAAGTCCATCTGCCTCTCCTGGTAAGCGAGCCTTTAAAGCCAACATCCCAATGCTACTTATGGAATGGAAATTTCTCTAACATCTTTAAAAAGCCGTCATTTACCTATGTGTGCTATCATAATTTAGGTTGAATGCAGAGTCTTCTAGAGTTGTAGCACTGCAAAATGTGCATCCGCTGTGAAACAAGAAATGCTGCATTTTCCTTTCTTGAACCATTAGCAACAACAAGCAGAAATGCCACCACAGGTGTCATAAGATCATCAGTTAGGCATACAGCCCTCCACTGAGATTCAGCCCATTAAGTGCTAGACTTTTCAGGATGGAAGGTTTGCAGCACTTTCCTGAATCAAACATCTGCTATATGCATCAGGATGCCTTCTCAGCAGTATCTTAGTCTGTATTCTCCAAATAGATTTACCATTCATACCTACTTGCTTTGGATAACCTTCAGGGGAATGGCAGGAAACCCACCTTATATGGAACGACCCAATAATTCAGGTCAGTTCTGAGTATCTTCAAACCAGTTGCCACGGTTCTGAATACGAGTCAGTCAGATACTTAATACTTACTATATGGAATGAGCTGTTTTGAGCTCGAGGCAATGCAGTCTTAGAGTAAAAGAAATTATTTTTAGACTTACTGTGACATTAAATACAATTTCTCCCCTAGATTTCTCAATTCCCCATTACACTAACTGACCTGACCTACAAAGAAACATCTGCCCTAACACTATAAAATGGTTTCAAGAATGCAGAGGCTGCCTCCGGGACTACACAAGACAAATTATGTACGGCTCCTGTGCTTTGAGGCTTACATTTCCTTGAAAAGTTTGATAAGCCAGATGCATTCAAATGCAAAGAATGAAAACGTGAAGAGCAACCAGCTTTTTAAATCACTTGGAAATTATTTCCACGGGCAGAAAACTATGCAAGAATATAAAAATGATCTTCACCATAAGTGGACTTGGAAAGTACTGTTCTTTTTTCCCTGTTTTTCATTGAAAACAAATTCACCATAATAACAGAAGCAGTTTCGATGTGAGTTCATCTTCTATAGGCAAAAATGCACAGCGTTGCTTAAGGCCAAATACCCTTTCGCTAAACATAGAGCATAGTACAAACTACAAGATTTAGATTTCAGTGCTTACGAGTGTTGTAATGAAAAGCTGTGCCATTCAGCCTCCTCCATAAAACTTCATAAAATGGACCGTGAAATTGCTGACTACATGATCAAAGGAGAACATTACAAAAGTGTAATTTCAGCATCAGGTAACTTTAGCTTCATTAGGGCTAGCTGTAACTAAACACACTGTCAATCAATCCCCTATTTATTATTAAGATCTGAAACCACCAACCAGACCAGTTATCCAATATATAAAATCTGTCAAACATAGTAAAATATATATATTCACATGCTCTAAAAGAGGGGGAAATAAAGTATCATCAAATTAATGCCCAAGCCAGAATAAAACAGATCAAAAAGAGAGTGGGGCCTGCTCTGATAACCATCCAGTAATAAGCAAGCCTCTTTGGGGAGCGATTTCCAAAGCCTGGGTCACCACCACTCAAAAGACCCTGTCCTCAGTAACCAGCCACCATACAGTATTACTGAAACATTTGTTGCTGATGTTCTCATGTACATGTTATCCTTAATTTAGATGAGAGCCAGTGTGGTGTAGCTGTTAAAGTGTCAGACTAGAACCTGACAGACCAGGGTTCAAATTCCTACTTGGCCATGAAACTCATTGGGTAACCTTGGGTCAGTCACCAACTCTCAGTCAAATCTACATCACAAGGTTGGTAATATGAATAATATGGAGAGAGGGTCCTCCATGAGCTCATTGGGGGAAAGGTGGGTAGCAAAATGTACGTAGTTTTTTTTTAAAAAAAGGTTGAGTTGTTAGCCTATCGTATTTTAAATGGATAGTTGTCAGTATGGGTTTTATCTTTTGTAAATTCATAGAATCATAGATTTGAAAGTTATTCCAGAGGTTGTCTAGTTCAGCCTTCTGCAGAATGCAAGATCTATAGGGCAGGAGAAAACTGTACCTTCCCTGATATATTTCCTTCTCTGTTTAAATGCCTCCACCCCTCAAAGCAGTCTGCCTACTGTCAAGTGACTGACAAACAGTTGACAACACAACAGGAGCTTTATTCTGCTCAGTTGCATGGGACGCTTCTAATGTAATATGATCAGAGAAGAAAATATATTGAGAAGATGCCAGCAAATGTACAAAGGAATTAGTTCTCCAAATGGCTGTTCCTATACAGGTGTACCTCGGGTTACATACGCTTCAGGTTACATACGCTTCAGGTTACACACTCAGCTTACCCAGAAATAGTGCTTCAGGTTAAGAACTTTGCTTCAGGATGAGAACAGAAATCGTGGTCCGGCAGTGCAGCAGCAGCAGGAGGCCCCATTAGCTAAAGTGGTGCTTCAGGTTAAGAACAGTTTCAGGTTAAGTACGGACCTCCGGAACGAATTAAGTACTTAACCCAAGGTACCACTGTACAGTCATACCTTAGGATGAATACGCTTCAGGTTAAGCGTTTTCAGGTTGCACTCTGCGGCGACCCGAAAGTAACGGAACGTGTTACTGCTGGGTTTCGACGCTCGCGCATGCGCAGATGCTAAAAATGACACCACGCACATGCGTGGAAGCAGTGAAACGTGACCTGTGCAAGTGCAGATGCGCAGTCACGTGTTGTGTTCGCTTCAGGATGCGAACGGGGCTCCGGAACGAATCCCGTTCGCATCCAGAGGTACCACTGAATAAACTTAATGAAACTTTACAGTTCTGCAGAATTATCATTAAACCTGGACCAAGACCTGGGAGACTGGGATTCTGGTCCCCCCTCTCCTCTGCTGTGAAGCTCATTGGGTGACTTTGAGCCAGTCACTGTCACTCAGCTCAACCTATCACACCTGTTCTTATGAGGGTAAAATGGGGGCCATTTTATGTCTTCTTGAGCTCCTTTGAGGAAAGGAGGGATAGAAATGTAATAATTAAAAGGGATTCAAGTCAGCAGCTACATCCAAAGGGCAGCGGAAAGAGGCAAATAGCATCACACTTATCAGCCATGTTGCATTGCTTGACCTTCTTCATCGAAGCTTCCACATCAGAAGTGATGACCATTTCTTTATGTTGAGTTCAATTCAATGCAGTTGCAAATGCTGTGTTCCAGACTTAAGGCCCAGTCTTTTATTGTTGTTTTCCTTTGAACTGTCCCCACCACGACGCACATACACAGTATGACCTGACATCATGTCATCATGACATTCTTTGCAGAGTGACCAACTGCTTTTATTACCGGGAAGGAAGAAATGACACATTGCAAAAAAATAAATAGATTGCGGAACATAACTAGCTGAAATAAACACTTCTTATGGGGATCCTTAAACGTTATATATATGGAAAGCTGGAGTTGTCAACAAAGCAAGAAATGTTAAAAAGGATCTCCTCTCCATTAATGACAATATTTACAAAATAGATTTAGGCCTAGACCTAATATTTAGCTGCACTTAAATGTTGGCTCCCAAAGGAATTAGGAGAGCAGCTGGCGCTGTTGATCTAAGAGCGCTGTGGCAGCCTGAGCAGACAGTGTAAAACTGCATGAGTTTCAATGTCAACAAGCTATAACCTTGGAAAAACTGAGTTTACTATGCTATATTGTGTTTAAATATTTTCCTAAAAATGACAGCAGGAATCTGAAGAAATGGCAAAACAAATACAGTTCGAGCCCCATTTTGTTTACACAAAATGAGAAACGGGTTTCCTACATCTCATTAGCACCATCTGAATTAAATATCCCAACATCAAGTTTGTTTGTACCTCTGAGGCTGCAAGCCCATTGCATGCTTCCTCAGAAGTAAGGCCTGATGCACTTAATGGGGCTTACATCTAGGTAACAGCGGAATCTCGACCATGTCTACTTAAAAGTAACAGCTATTGAGTTCAGCGGGCCTTACTCCAGGTAAGTGTATATAGCCTAAGTGCATATAGGATTGCAGCCTGAAGCTTCTCAATCAAGATAATGGGCTTGATTCAACTAAGTCAGAAGTGGGGAAATGGATCCAGCTGTTGGGCTGGACCCTTACTTCCACAAACATTTACAGGCCAAGTTTGACACTGGGCAACCTACTGACATCAGTGAGATCACATGACCCATTATGACCACATTCAGTTTGCAGAGTTGGGCAGTGCTTCCTAATTAGGCCTATGGGCCAGAGATTGGCCACCTGTGAACTAAGTCATACTGAGAGTAGACCCAATGAAATTAATGGACTTAAGTAAGTTGTGTTACTTGATTTCAGTGGGTGGAGTTCAACACAGCTCTAAGGAGATGCTGTGGAACGCAGTCAGTGCTTGCATTTCTGCTCAGCTGATGAAACAATCACCCCTTTCCTCCCCCAGGAGGCTGGGGGAAGAAAATTCTTTTGCGCTACTAGGAGTCCTTGTGCTGGCTTCTGCTAGCGGAACTGCTGGCTCAATGCGTGTAATCTGAACATGACATAGTCTCAAACAACCAATTGTTACCTGCTGCTATGACTGCAAGTTTATGGCTGCAAATCTGGCCATTTAGCTTTAAAATACGGACTGAGCATTTTTCTCCTCCATTGCTACTCGATGTACCATTGGGATTTGTGACTGGGGAGAAGAATTCTCCTCCCTTGCTTATAGCGCTTATAGAAGGTTGCATACCCTCCAACATTACTCTGAAGAAGATAGGGACGTCCCATTCCATAATGATAATTTTACTATTTATACCCCACACACTTTACTGGGTTGCCCCAGCCACTCTGGGCAACTTTCAACATATATAAAAATAATAACACAACAATAAATATTAAAAAAAACCCTTCCCTATACAGGATTGCCTTCAGACGGCTCAGGGGTCGGATAACTCCATACCCTCTAACATTTCTCCAGTGAAAATAGGGACATCCTAAGGAAAAGTGTGACATTCCAGGATCAAATCAGTAACCAGGATGACTTCTTGAAATCAGGGGAAATAGGGACACTGTTCTATGCATGCAGACCTTAACTATTGAGAAGGGGGGGGGGGATAAATTAAATTTTTGCAGAGGCTTTGTTTTGAAAACTGGAGAAAGGTTAATTTCAACGTAACTTGGCAAAACCTTTTTCTAATGTCCAGCTTTAGATTTTTTTATGTATATCAAATGAGTTTTGCCTGATATAAAACTTGGCAGCTCAGCTATGGTTTAGATCCTTTAAAACAATGTGTGTATATCATATTCTGCAAGCCCCACTGATGTTGTGCCTTCCTGTCTTGAATGGCAGGAAGTATCAGTCCCTTTGGCATTTTTCATGTGTCCTGTTGCTTGCAGTTTCCCCTCCTTCATTTCTGGGATATGTTATTTTTAAACAGGCAAGGCTAACAGGAAAAGAAAGTTATTTCTACAAAGGAACAATCAGTGTATTATTTACAGAGGCAGACCAGCAGCACTGCTGCCAGGAACACAGTGCCTCGCTCACTGGGCTTAATCCGCAATCATCGCTTTGTTTCTCACTCTGAATTATAGGGTAGCATTGTCTTTGCATAGAAAGAAGGAACAGGTTAAAGAACACAAGAAGAGCTTGCTGAATCAGCCCAATGGTCCATCTATTTTAGCATCCTATTCTCCCAGCAGATAGCCAGATACCTATGAGAAACTGGCAAGCAGGATCTGACCACAAAAGCTCTCTCCCATCCAGCAACTGGTTTTCAGAAGCATCTAACTGTAAAGGCTCAGTATAAGTGGACCTTTGCCGCCCTGTGTGAGGTCAGCATTTTAAACGTATTTGTGGAAGATGAGGGATATTGTTTTATTCTGTTTTTGTTTTTATTATGTATTTTGTGTTTCTATCTTGTCTTTTTATGCTGTGAGCTGCTTTGAGATGTTCGGATGAAGGGCAGTATAGAAATTTAATAAAAACAACGTTGCATCAAAATAGCTGCACTACAAATGGTTTTTCTTCCTTTTATGTCTGGTTTCATTGGCTCACACATAAGGGTAAGTTCTGCCCCTAAAGCAGATGGTTGGAGTGGGGCGAATAGCTGTCAATAAAATCAACCAAATGTATTTGAGGCATGGTCCGCTCTTGGATCAAAAATTCTTGTTGCTGCCTTTTCTTTTCTTTTTTTACTCAATTTTCATCTTCTTATCAGTTTTAATCCAAATATCCCTGTTTGATAAAGTATATAATGAAATGGGAACAGCTATAAGAAGGAAATAATCATGCTATTTTACTAGGTTTTTTTCTATGAGAAGAGGATTGCTTCACTCCAGTGCGACAATGAGACAGGGTGAGAAGACATGATTTGCTTTGGCAGCAGGATGAGTCTTGGAAGAAGATGGTAGACGAAAGAGAGAACTTGCTATATTGCCAGGCTGCCTAGGAGCTAGATCCATACCAGATATCTCAAAGGATGCAGATCCACATGGATCTAAACCGTAAAAGCTATATAAATCCTTCATGGTTAGGAGTAATAAATTTGGGAGGTTTTGGAGTCTTCGAGTGGAATCAAGCTGGGTACTCTTATGCTCAAAGAAGGGCTTTTAATCCACCAGATTCCTCCACTAATGGAAGGAGAGACGAAGTGATATTTGCGGATTCTTTCTCACCTCTGAAGCCTCAGTGCCCCCCTCACCAATTGTCTCCAAAGAGTTGGAAGACTCAACAGTGTGTGAAGTGGTGGTGGCTTATGGGAGAAGGAGAAGGGCAATTTGCTAAAAATTGTCTCCTCGCCCCTTCCATTGGCTGGATTAAAAGCACACCAGTAGGATTCCAGCCTTTGAAAACATTCTCTTTTATTTTTTTGACAGCTGACAACCACTAGTTCCTTCCCCATTCTACCATTAAGTAAACCATTCATCTAGCCACTTAATGTTTGTAACCATTTTGTAAACCTTGGACCTTGGCTGGCACTGAGTTGGATGTTGTAGCTGTATTCTACTCCCGTGCCACCTGTGCTTGCGTGATTTTTATTTTCCGTTCTTTAGATCATATGTGCTCCCATGACTCACATTTAATTATACTCCAAAAACTGACAGCAAGCGTTCTAGAATGAATGACAAAGACTGGTCCATGCTGTCATATATTTATAATATAGTTTAACTAGGAAATGAAACTGCTGTTAACTTTTCGAGGGCACACCAGTAGCTTTCTACTTTCCACTTAGGAAGAAATTGAAAGAAGAGAAAGAAAAATTATTTAGCGGAGATCAATAGTGCCGAAGTGGTGTGCCAGTATGAATAATCTTAGGGAATAACTATGTCATTAGCTATATTATGCTGCCAGTGGAAGCTCTGAGCCAATGAAATCTCTCACAGATGACTTCTCTGTGGAGTGATTCTTCTAATGAAAACAGCAATAAAAGCAAGCACTGGCACTACTGTCCTGAGGGTTTTTATTTTCCCGGATCCTAATTATAAGTACAAATCTTAATGTGCAAAGACAAAGGCATATTCTAAACTGCATATCAATCTTGAGAGGTAGGCTAGAGACTGAATTTGGCTGGCCACTATGTAATAGAATACATTTCTTCACCAAATCTGCTGAAACTAGTGGGATGGTGGACCTCTCTTGCTGGAGGTCTTCAGGCAGAGGCAGGCCAGCCATCACTTGATGCTGTAGCTGTAGATTTCTTGCATCAATGAGGGGTTGGACTAGATTATCCACAAGGCCCCTAAAACTCTATGATTCTCTTAGAACCATGCTGGCAAAGACTAATGGGAATAAAAGCTGAACAATCTCTTAAGGGCAACATCTTGATCTAAATAAGACAGTCCATGAAGATGTGACTGTCCCATGCAGCTGTGTTTCAAGCTTGTTTCAGATGTGCATATGGCTCCTCAGTCAAAATCTCCCTCATGCATTTGGTGTGACCATGCTCAGCCACGTGCTCAAAGCATGTCCCTCCACCAAAGCCTGCATGCGCCTCAGCTGTGCGTACAGCATTAGTCTGAAAGGTCTCTATGTGCGCACGTCTATCCATGACTAGGACCCTTGCATACTAATGATACGCACACAGATGTCAGAAGGTGTCACCACTGGAGGAAGAGTGAGTTGGGTGGCTCCACTTGCCCCTCACATATTCAGTGAATATATGAGTGGCAATTTCCTGAGTTAAAAAGGTAAAGGTACCCTTGACCATTAGGTCCAGTCACAGACGACTCTGGGGTTGCGGCGCTCATCTCTCTCTATAGGCTGAGGGAGCCGGCGTTTGTCCACAGACAGCTTCCGAGTCATGTGGCCAGCATGACTAAGCCACTTCTGGCGAACCAGAGCAGCACATGGAAACGCCTGAGTTACATGTTGCTTAAAACCATGATTTTCCTGAGTTACATGTTGCTTAAAACCATGATTTTCCTCTTTGTCCCTACATCCCTGCTTTATTCAAAGCTCTGTCGTTGTTTAAAGCCTCCATTTTCCTCTCAGTTCTCTCCATCTCTTAAATTTTACCTAAACCTTCTGCTGTTGTTTTAAACCACCACTTTCCTCTTGTCAGTGTCCCTCCATTCTCACTGTCATTACCATGGGTGCTGCTGCTGCGTAATCTACCTTCTCGTTTGCTTTGTTTTAACTGAAGTTTGTTAAAGCATACAAGACAGCCATGAGTTAAGTTCAGTAAAATGAATCACTCTTACTGAAAGGAATGTTGATGCAATCATGCACGTGAGCACATGATTGAATAAAAGAGGGGGGGATGCCAAGAAACTGTTATCTTTTGCACACACTGTATCTTACCTCCCCTGTGACTTGGGGTTCTACTTTTACAAGTTTACAGACATGCAAATCTGTATGCATCACCATAATAGCCCAAAATGTGAGTCAGCAACAAAACAATTTAATCAAGGCCATATGTGGCATCAGTCATGTTAGTGACTTTGTGCTCCAGTAAAAAATGGTTTTTAAGAGACATATTCAAAATCCAGGCAGCACTGAAACAAAGTCCTTCTCTTGTTCTTTAGATATAGGAGTCCCAACTTCACCAGTTCTATCTGTTCCCATGATTTGTTGAACCTTGGTGGAGATTTGTTCATCTTCATGGTCAAAATGGTATTTTGCTACCAGGATCATGATCTGTTATCTTGCTTTACACCTATCAATGAGCTTCTAACTTCCCCAAACTCTTTAGGTTTCATAGCTGTGCTCTGACAAATTATCACCCTGCTGGCTATTTACAGCTATGATATGATAATATTAGGCCTAACCTGCTGGGCAGTTTAACTAAACTCCATCAGTTCAACCAATATTATATGAAGCATCCCCATCTATTCTCACCTGAGACTAGATCAACATAGGCAACAGCAGTGGTGGTAATGAGAGGCTAGAGTCCTGCTGTGCTGAAATTGTATGTACCACCTGAGACTGCAGGTGAGGGCATTACATTTTTTAATGCTACCTTATGTAAAAGCATGCAATTCCACCTGTAAAAAGACACAGGATATCATGCTTCAGACTGCATACTGTGCTTTGTATTGAACTAAAAACAGGGCTTTCTCAGTGGTGGCCTCAGTCTTGTAGAACTCTCTCTCAATGGATATATGTTACCTCTTCTTGATCAATTTTTCAAGGGCATTGAAAACTCTTCTGTTTCACTCTGCAGTTAGTTAAAGGCAGCATGTCAGAGCTTTTATTTTATAGTTTTCTTGCTTTATTTTCTTTTTTTAAAAAGAACCTGCTGCTTTAATTTTGTATTTTATGTTTTCACTTTGTATGCTTTGCCAGGGCTAGCACCAAAAATCTCAGCCCCAAAGACTTCTTTATTTTTATTTTTCTCACACTTCCCCTCCATTTTTTTTTTGAAGGCCACAATCTCCCGCTTCCCCACTCACCCAAATGTTCCTGTACAGCAGTAGCTACAGCAACAGAAAGAAATAAAAACTTATGAAAAAAGAGTATGTGCTGTTGCCACAGCTAATAGTGAGTTCCACTCCCAAGAAACTGCTGGAGAATCGCTCTACTCCCTAGGCAAACTGGGTGACATAGCTCCCTGTTTTTCTGCCCACAAAGAGGGCGAAGAATTTTGAGAGGCCACTTGCACCTTAGGTTTTTGGTCTGAAAGGCAACTTAGAAATACTAGCAATGGATAAATATAAATATAGATAGTATAGATAGACAGATAAAAATATATCTATAAATATATAGATAAATATAACTAAAATAAAATAAGTTGCCACGACAAATCCAAAGGAAGTTCATGATGGCTTTTGATCAGAACAATATTGGGTTGGATCTAGACCTAGAAGTTTCATTGCTATCAATCTGTCATAAGTAATGCTGTTAACGCTGAATAATAAAACACATAAGCCACAGGGTTGGCAATTAGGCCCCGTGGCGCCCTCTTAGCAGCAGTTTGATTTAAGCAATTAGTGCATGATCATGTAACTCAGCACTGAATTGGATTACAAGTGAAACCTGATGCTTTCTGCATATCAAACCTCTGTTTGAAAAGAACAGGAAAAGGTCAGGTGTGTGTCCCCCCTTCCAAACTCCCTATGCAAGTTAGCAACCTTGAAAGTCCTCATTTTTTAAAAAAGGCAAATGCCACTTACTCTTTCAGGAAATTGTGTGATGTGACTATAACCACCGAAGATTTAAAAATGGGTTCCTTGCACCTAAAAACAGCAACAGTGGATGTAAATCTTTTTTAATGCACTTCTTATGATACACTGCAATGTGGTTAACCTGGGTAGATGGAGTGTCAATCTCTGGTAAAATTGACCACATTCCAACACTAACAAATAGGTTCTTGTTCTGCTACCCAGAGAGACTGGAAGCAGTGAATGACCCCGTAGCTACTTTCCCCTTGGTCAACTCTCTCCCCTCCCTGCCACACACAATAACCTCCACACACACTTTCCTTGCAATAACAATTATTCCTCAAGTTCAAAAGATTAAGCTTTGCCCACAAAGAAAGGCTGTGATTAGAAATTCACAAAATAGCCAGCTAAAGCTGAATGAAGATGTTGGTTGCACAGATAAGGAAGAAAGAAATAGCGGGCTGAAATCTTCAAAGGAGACGCTTTCTATAGATGTTTAGGGTGTTGTTAAACCAGATAGAAACCTTGAAGTCTTCAACTGAGGCTTCCGATATGTGTTTACCTTTCTAAAGTTTCTTAGATCTGTTCATGTTCTTCTGGAAAGAATAAGGCTGATGTCAATGCTACTTTATTAAAAAGTATTTTAACTGCATCTAAAACACACACACACACACACACACACACACACACACACACATGCTTCCTTTATTGTCTTTTTTCACAGGCTTGCTTCATCTCTCACAACAACAGGCCTATAGACTCTATATTCCTTGAAGGAAAGCAGGAAGCTTAGAGCCTCTTCACTTTTTAAGAGGTCCGTGGGCCCTACCCTCAGTGCAGATGCTAGTCCCTCAGGATCATGGGTGGGGAACGTTTTCAGTGGGGAACCTTCTGGTGAATGAGAGGCAAAACTGGGTGGATAGCTTTATCACTACCCTAAAGAGTCTCAAAGTGGCTAACAATCTCCCTTCCCTTCCTCCCCCACAACATATACTCTGTGAGGTGAGTGAGGCTGAGAGACTTAGAGAAGTGTAACTAGCCCAAGGTCACCCAGCAGCTGCATGTGGAGGAGCGGGGATGCGAACCTGGTTCACCAGATTACCAGTCTACCGCTCTTAACCACTACACCACACTGGCTCTCAGATGTTTCTACACATGTACATATTTTTGGTCATTCTTTCAGGCAGGGAATAGGCATTATCCTTATTCAAAGACACATTCCACTCAGGCAAAAGTACTCAAGGAAGGTGTGGAGAAGGGCCAGTGAGAAAGGTGGGAAGATGTCATGATCTAGGGAGAGTCTGAGCAATGGCGGAGCTTCATGCTCTGGCACCGGGGGGCGGAGAGCAGGCAGGGGCGGGGCGCCCTGCCCACAGGGGCATGATGCACGTCCTGGGGTGTGACGTGCTGCCCGAAGGGGCGTGACATGCATCCTGGGGGTGTGGCACACTGACTGCAAGGGCGTGGCGCCCAGCGTGGGGGGGGGAGCCTCAATGGCACCCCACCGGGATCATGCTGCCAGGGGCAGTGTGCTTCCCCCTCCCTCCTCTTCCCCCACCAGTGGTTTGAAGTACTTTTCCATCTCCAGGGGGCTCCCAGGGCCTGGGCACCCACACATTTTTTTGCTGTGGGTTCCCGTGGGTCCCCAGCCTCCACCCCCTGCTGCCATTGCACAACCCACAACGCACCGCCTGCTAGAACTGGGCAGAGTTGTGAGAGAGGCAGAATCAGCACATTTGTGCTGTACCCTAACCTCAATGGCCTCATAGCTGCTAGGATTTGTAGGCCATTTCTAGGAAGAAACACAGGAAATGTAGGAAGTTGCCTTATACTGAGTGAGAACATTGGTCCTTCAAGCTGACTGACAACATTCTCCATTATTTCAGGCAGACAGTACTATGCCAGCTCTACCTGGAGATACTGGGAATTGAACCTGGGGCCTTCTGCATTCAAAACAGATGCTCTACCACTGTGCTATGGCCCTTCTGCATAGCTCCAATCGCCCTATGGAGATTGCATTGTAAATGGAATCATAAAAAGCACAGTAGTGCAAGATCTCCTATCTTGGCCAGTCGAGATCTGCAACTACCTTCTAGGGCAGTGTTTTGCATGGCCCAGCAACAATTTACATTCCTGCATAAGCTGAGCAGCTTATTTTTCCATGATGTTGTTGTGGGTGGAGGAGGGAGAGAGTTGGGAGGGGTGGAAAGGGTAATGCTAAACATAAAGTGTATAGCAGAACTTGACTCAAGAAATAAGCTCCTGAAGCCCATTACAAATACTTGTGGTTTGCAAAGTTGGAGGAGTGCTGGAGGTGCCATTTAAGAATCCATTTATATTACATCTGGATCATTCCATGGCATATTAGACTTTTTCATCCTGTAAAGAACAGGAGGAGTGAAAAATGGCCCTTCAAGTTGGCTCACAGATAGGTTAGATTAGGATTCAGTTTTGTGTGGCAAGTTCAAGTGTTAGGACAGATATGATTTACTGAAGGTCTAGTTTCAGGCAATAGACAAATGACAACAGAAAAACTAAAAAGCTGTACATGCACAGTGTATGTCCCATTACCTTTGTGGAATGATAGTCTGCCATTTTCTTTTTTTCAGCACAAGAGCCACAATACTAAAATAACTTTGTTATGATAAGCAGAATATATATTTCCTCACCAGCCTGAGTATATTTGGAAATAATTGAAAATTGGAGTCTCAGGCATAACCTACCCAAGATCATTTGGCTCATTTAAAATTTAGACAGATACAGAGGTTGTGGTCTTTTCTTAACTTGGTGTTCCATATCAAAACACATAAAAAGGTAAAGGTAAAGGACCCTGAAAGTTAAGTATCTGGGGTTGTGGCGCTCATCTTGCTTTACTGGCCAAGGGAGCAGATGTTTGTCTGCAGACAGTTTTTCTAGGTCAGGTGGCCAGCATGACTAAGCCACTTCTGGCGAAACCAGAGCAGTGCATGGAAACGCCATTTACCTTTCTGCCAGAGCAGTAACTATTTATCTACTAGCACTTTGATGTGCTTTCGAACACATAAAGTCTCTTAATTACACTGTGTTATTAAATAAGTTTGCCTTTTGTTTTTATCTATGAAGAGCAATACTCCCAGCAATGTGGAAACCTAAATGTGAAGCACAGCGAGTTTGTGATAAATTAACACACCCTTGTCAACATCTAGGGATTAATGGATACTAGAATGAAGACTTGTTTCCTGGTTATTGGCTTGAGGTCATGTGCTATGATAAACACCTGAGGGACAAGTGAACATTTACTTTTACCTTTAAGTGAACATTAAACAGACAGTAAGTGAACATTAAGCCTGGGGAACTGATCACCTGTAGTACCTGCAGCAATGGCATGGAGAATTTCCCTATGACATTACTCCTGACCAGATAGGATAGGATGAAATGGGATGGTAGCCTGGATACGTCTTCAGCATGCTCTAGTTACCTCCAGAGTTGGCTACTGCAATGGATTATATGAAGGGCTGCCTTTGAGATATGCTTGGTAACTATGATCAAAACGGCGTCAAGGTTCCTAACTGGGACCAGTTGCTTGGAACATATCCTGCCAGGATTGAAAGACCTCTACCATCTCCTGTCCATTTCTGAGCAGAATTCAAAGAGGCAGGTGGTGAGTGGAGAGAGGGCCTTCTTAGTGTTGCACTCTGTTTATGGGATTCATTCCCTAGAGATGCTCACTGGGTACCCATAGTGTTATCTTTTAGACACCTAGCAAAGAACTGTCAGATATTTTCACAGGCTTTTAATCACTATTTCTATTGGATGGTTTTGATACTTCCTAAGATTTTGTTTTCGGGTCATAGTCTTTTTCATTGCTTTTTTCTTTTGTTCAAAATTGCAATCATCATCATCATCATCATCACCATTAATACTTTTGTTGAAGGCAACATAAACTCCTTTGAACAAACAGTAAATCAAATGTTTTTAGATTATTCCTAAAAGTTATTGTTAGTGTTGAGAGAGAGTCAGGCACACCACAATAGGGAGGGCATTCAGATGGGGACCTAACAATAAGACCTTGTTATCAGGCACTCCCAAACATTCAGCCCCCAGTGGTGACACCATCAACAGGACCTTTCCTGCCCATTTTGTTGTTGCTGTTGTTGTTGTTGTTTAGTCGTTTAGTCGTGTCCGACTCTTCGTGACCCCATGGACCAGAGCACGCCAGGCACTCCTGTCTTCCACTGCCTCCCGCAGTCCGCTCAAACTCATGTTAATAGCTTCGAGAACACTGTCCAACCATCTTGTCCTCTGTCGTCCCCTTCTCCTTGTGCCCTCCATCTTTCCCAACACCAGGGTCTTTTCCAGGGAGTCTTCTCTTCTCATGAAGTGGCCAAAGTATTGGAGCCTCAGCTTCACGATCTGTCCTTCCAGTGAGCACTCAGGGCTGATTTCCTTAAGAATGGATACGTTTGATCTTCTTGCAGTCCTGCCCATATTAGAGCCCAAAATGGTTAAGGCAGTATTTTAGGAACTTGGGTACCAAGTCATTTAGAGCTTGCATGGTTCTAAAATAGTGTTGTTAGAACATGCCTTGGGCCTGCAATTTGCTGCAAACAAGAGTAACCTTTTGTGCACATGTTTGCAGCTGCCCAACAAGTAAGGCTGGACTGGGGAATCTGTGGCCTGCTCAGAGATGTTTGGATTCCAACTCCCATCAGCCCCAGCCAGCATGGCCAATGGGCAGGGATGAGGGAAGTTGTAGTCTAGCAAACTTTGGAGACCATAGGTTCCCCACTCCTGTAGTCAGAACAGTCCCATTTATTTCACTGAAAATGATAGTCCTGGGTATGCATCTATTGGCATTTCTGATGCTGGGATAGCTCACATGCATATAAACACCCATTGGCCTGTGCATGAGGACAAGAGTAATAGAAAGCAAGACCAGACCAAGACTCATTAGTTAACTGCTGTTTCCCAAGTCAGATCAATGCCTGTTCCAGAAAGAAAGAAAAATTGCTGCAGACCTTATTATATATTAAACCCAATTTTTAGCATCCTTGAAAAAAATACCAGAAATGTCACATTATTAAACACTGGACCTACCACGTTTCAATAATCAGTGCATGTTTTTCTTTCCCTCTATGACTTACGTCTCCTACTTAGTATTCTTCTATAACATCACATTATATGCAGTTTAAATGTTTGTGTATTTTCCCCTAGCTCTGTTAGCTTGGAGATATATTTATCACCCTCTATAAAGTACAGCATAGAAGCTTGTTTTTCCATATTTTAATATTTTCACACTTGTGTCTCATTTGTTGAAAGTGTGTTCCAGCATTCTGTTCTTTATTTTTGAATATGGCAATCCAATTTCAAAAGCTTTTAGTGAGAAGAGAAAAGCCGGAGTTGTAGCTTGAACTGCTAATGAGAATCTCTTTGCCCTTGCTAATTACTTGTCTGAGGATTTTGTTCTGGCCTGCTAATCTATAGTCCTTTTGTCTCTTTCTCCCTAAAACCATAACAGCCCCTAGTACTGCGAGTATGACACTTACTCATCAATGAATAAATCATATCAGTTTCAATGGAATTAACTCATGAATGTATACTGGATTGCAGCATCAGGCTGAAGGCATGAAAAACTGATATACTCCCAAAAGATGGCTCTCCTTTTGCTAAGTGCCTGACAAGTGATGCTCATGATTAAACTTATTTAAGGTCTGGACTTCAGAGCTGTGGGTGTAATTGAGCCCTTTAAATGATAAAGAATCTCATTATTTTAGTGTTCAATCACAACCAGTTTCAGAACAAAAGCCACTCAGCAGCACCTATGATTGAAATATTTGCTCATCTCAGTAATGGGTGACTACTGTTTTTATTATTGCAGTTGGTAACTGTGTTCATTTTCAGGATGATTTTCATGTCGTTCCAAAGGTTTTCATAGCATTGTACAGTTGGAAGGAACTGTAAGGATTATCTGGTCCAAAATCTGGTCCAAAATCTGCACCCCCTGCAGTGCAGGAATTTTTTGTCCAATTTTTTGTTGCTTAAACCCACAACCCTGAGATTAAGAGTCTCATGCTCTACCGACTAAGCCAACTCGGTGCCAGTTCATTTCCAAATGAAAATAGGATAAGGATAAAACTTTGTTTCAAAGAACCAAAGTCTCCGCATGTTTATTTGAAAGGGAAAGGGCCCCCCAAAAGGATCTATAATTTATATTTCTAGTATGGATACTCCAGACTAGCCTTTCTTAACCCATTGTCCTGCAGATGCTTTAGATTACAACTCCCATCAGCCCAGCCAGCATGACCAAAAGTCATGGCTGATGGGATTCGTGATCCAAAACATCTGGAGGGCACCAGGTTAAGGTGACTGCTCTCTATATATTGTCCCTATATGAATGGCACTTGCATTGTAACTCCTAAAGATGTTTAGATGATGCTGATGCTAGGTTTGTTTCACTCAATAAAGGCCGCTTGAGCCACCACACCATGTGTAATACAGTAAGTAATTCTTCCTTACAATATGGATAGTCAGCATAGTGCCATCCAGATATTTTGGACTCCAACTCCCATCATCCCTGATCTTTGGTCAGACTTGCTGGGACTGACGGGAGTAGCAGTCAAAAACATCTGTAAGGTACCCATGCTAGCCAGTACAGTCAATCATTAGGGATCATGGGAGTTGGAGTCCAAACATTTGGAGGGTGCTTTGTAGGCTGTCCCTGCCTCAGAAGTACTGCATGTCTGGTTAACATAGAACCACAACAAATGCTCTAAAATAATGATGGACAGCTTTCTTGTAATGTTCAACCTTGCTCTGAATCTTAACCCCATGCCTTAATGCACTGCTGACATTTCCTCCTTGACTATTTTTTCATGGATCTTAAGGTGAGGGTCTCAGGCAATCACAATTCAGAAATTCTCCTCCATATGCAAAGCAGCTCTGTGTAAGAAAAATGAAGCAACTGCCATAGAATTTGTTCTACAACCAGTAGTGCGTGTGACTCGTATACCCATGGAATTTTTATTTATTCTGCTTGCAATAATCTGGATTGTTTCCAATGCATCACTTGTAATTTGAATAGCACTGCTGCCATCCAAAGAATGTTAATTGAACTCAATTAGGCTTCAGTGTACAGTTAAGCATTTAAATACTGTTGGCGTCAATGGGATTTAAGTGTGGGACTTTCTCAAAATTGTGCTTGTGCTCATTTTCAGGGCTGAAATTTTAACTTTTCCCTCCAATAGACTTGGAACAGTTGTGCATTTGCCAAGTGATGAACTCACTGACTTATCTGTATTTATTACAGAAGTGTTTACGTTTCAATGTAAAACGAATAGATTGTTTTGCAAATTCTTCCTTTCTGCAAGCCATTGAGACATGGCAGTGTTTTCGGAGCCCTTGAAAAATATTTGCACTATATCATTCTTCTCATGATAAATAAAACTTTGTGCCTATTCAGTTATTCCTGCTAGCTGATTGCAAGACGCCTTTGAGGCTGCTATTTATCTTCATGCAATTCAATAATTAGAACTATACACAGTTGGGTTTGTTTTTTTTCCACTGTGCAAGCAGATATCTTGCCATTATTCCATGTCTATGAGGTCACTAGTAAACCTGGAAATCTTTAGGCTGTCTGGGATTATTCAACTTCTAGCAATGAAAAGAACGAGTAAATCTTTTTTCTAAAAATTCAGGAGTAGAACTGAATCAAAAGTTTCCAAGTGGTTTGGTACATTTTCCCTATTTGGTTCCACTTTTAATTTTTCTTCCAAAACATGAATGAACTAATGATTTTCTTGAATGTGTGTAGATAGTGAGCACTGGAGTAACTCAGAGGAGTTATTTTGCTTGATGGCTAATGAAGCATCGCTAGATACTAACTCGGTTTATGTATTTATTTATCCACATTTCACCATAAGTTTCAAGACAGGTTAGAGTAATGTCATGGAATAACAAATTCAGCTACAACCAGTGCTGTTTTTCTAGAAAAAGAGGTGCCTGAACTGACCACGAACGCCTCCCTTCATTCTCTTATAATGGCAATGGCGCCCACCTGAGAGGGGCTGGAATTGAGTTCTAGTGAGTTCCAGCTAAAAAAAAGCCCTGGCTACAACCATTTGCAAGAAGAATTGTAATTCTTCTACAAACTGCAGTAGGAAAGATACTACTAGAGAATGTAAAATTGGGCACATTGGAATAATAAACAAATTAGTTTGCTGCTACCTGGTGCCAGTGACCCTGATTATTGGCCTCTGAACAGGAAAGAGAATCGATGGCTTGCAATGCTATTCGCTGCACACCTCCTTCTGAACTTCACAAAGAGACAGCCTGATGACTCTGTATTCTAAGTAGGTCTTTTTATAAAAGTAAGTGTATCCCTTGATAGTCATTTTGTGGTTTGATAGATTCTCCTTTTCATGCCGCCTTCCGTAATCTTTCCTCCCGGAATGAACAGAGTAGCCTTGTTGATAGGGCTGAGATTGCCCAGACATGCGGTGTAATGTTCGAAGGTTGTTGTTTGGCAAATGAAGAGAGTTTCACAGATATCTCCATAGCTCACAAAGCTGAAGGAAGAGGCAGAACTTGGACTGAAATGTTCTTAACGTGAAAAATGGAACGTAATACACCAAGCAAGCTGTAGGGATTCTTTCTTCCTTCAGAGAGTTACCAGGAATGAGTTACAAGAAGAATGATATTATACATCTGTGCACTAAATCTTGCTGATTTGTTCTCTTTCTGAGAATCACTGAAGAATCCTTCAACCAATCACATTTGTTTCACTAGGTGCTAACACTCTGCTGTTTAGAATTAACTGGTGCCCATTGGCATGGGTGGGGTGAAAGGCAAGAGGCCCAACAGTAGATGGAGCACAGAGCCAATGACAGGAAGAGCCAGCTAATTTTACCCTATCCTCTTTACTGCATAGTTTTGCAACACTGCCACTAAGCAGGAGAAAGCTGACAAGTGGTACCACCTACTGGTAGGTGAAGGCTGGTGAAAGGCAGACAGGTAGGTTGGGCAGTGCCCCATTTGCCTTAATGGCCCATCCTCCACTGGAATTAATATACGTGGCATGTTTATGCAACATCTCATTTTATTTCAATTACAGAGGGTACAGTACACAAAGGCTAGATGTAGACACATTAAAAAAGTGGTCTGGTGAAACGCGTTGTAAATTTCACACAGGGAAATCCCGTTAGTGAAAGACAGGACTGCACAGTGTTATAAGCCATATAAAGCACTTTATGAATGTAGCCGAGTCCAAAGTCATATGTGCTTAATATCCAACAAATATATTTTTCTGGAGAGGTAGTCATCTTAGCATTTGGAAAACAAAACAAAAAAGCATGAAGTTTTCTTGTGAGGCTTTAAAGACTTAACACAATTCTTATAATATGAACTTTCATGGATTATAGTCCTAGTCCACTTCATCATCATAATCTGTATTTTTCTGCATCTCATTTCCATCCAAGCTCACTGTTTAAAAGCCTTCAATCTCAACCACTCTGCAACTCACTTTCACGCATCTTATTTAGTGGGCTATAGTTCACAAAAATGTATAACGTAATAAATGTTATGCATATAATAAATGTATAACAGAATAAATGTTTTCCAAGTGCCACAAGATTCTCTGCTGATTTTGTAATAGAGACATAACTTCTCTGTAGGAGAAATTTATCTGTACGAAACTGTTCATATTGCTCCTGGTGGACCTGATCCAACTCAGGGCTGTCTCTAACTGATCTGGCCTAGGTCAACCTAAATCCACCCAATTTGGTTCAAGAGCCAGGATTCATCCAGATCTAGCTCACAGCCCTAGCACTTAATAGCCCCATGTTCTCCCTTGTGGGTAATTCATTAGGCTTATTTCCTTGGATTCTGCAAAAGGTGCCATATTTGGCTCTATCCTTCCCATCCCTTTTCTTGCCCAGAAGGCCATTGTGCAAAGTGGTTGATGCTGCAGCAACATGACAGGCTTGGATCCAGGGGTGGGGACAAAGGGATCACATGTTCTGCTGTACTGGCCCTGGGAATGTTGCACGGGATACCACATACCATAGCTCTGCTACGGTTCAACAGAGCCTAAGGTAGGCCTGACCCTCCCTTTGCACATGAAGAACTTTTACAGCCACATTGAGATGTGTTTCTGAACTGATCGTTCTAAGGTTTCATATTTGCACTCAACGTTAGTATGATTTGCCTCTGCCATGCTTTAGGCTAAAGGCATTTAAATTATCTAAGTTATTTCAGTGCTTCACCCACTTAGATTATCAACATGATATTCTCTGGCAGGGTGGGGGGACTACACAATAATTAGAGTGACAGGTTAGGTTCTGGAATAAACCTCTTTAAAACCACTGCAATTTGCATCTGTCAGATATAATAAGTAGCAATACTTTGTAGATCTCTACTTGTGCCAAACTTATCTAACATTTCAGAAGCAATTATCTGCTGTCAAATCATGTGATGCTTAAGACTGTGGAGTGAGGAGCCTAAATATGACATTGCCACAAGAGCAGTGTGTGATTTCAACCCCTCACTCAGAGGAAAATATTTAAGATCATGGCTTATCAAGTGCCTGCTACAGATCTCCCTTCTTCCTTCCCTCCATCCCTCTCTTAATTTCGCTTCTGAGTCTTAAGAAGAATTGCAATATATTTTAGGCTTAGTTTACCAAATGTAAACGCAATCTGTTGCTGCTACAAATAGAATTTGTATTAAGGTTTCTTTTCCAAAAAGAAGGACTTGGAATATTAACGACAGCATTTATTTTAGTTGATTATAAACCCACCTGCTAATACTATCCAGTAAAAAGTAGGTATTCCAACAGACCCTTCAAACAACAGATGTTAGGTTAGAAATCCCTTTTTAAAAAGAAACAAATGCCCAATGATTACAGTCAGGAATTTGTGATCTCCTTATTCGTCTCTTTAGATTATCTACGAAAGCCCTACCCAAGTAAAATGAGTCTAATAATCATTCAGGCCAATCTTTAAATCTGCATCATGTTAAGAGTGGAATAAAGGAATAGGAGAATTGTGTGAGGAAGAAGCATTCTCAGCTGGTTTGGGCATTCCTGCTCATAGCCAGAAGTGCAGTTCATATGCATATTAACTATTTTTAAAAAAAGAAAAGAAAAAAGAAAAACTCAAATTGTAAGAATATTGCTTAGATATGGAAAATAATGTGAAATTACACAAAGCTAGATGGAACTACAGTTGGGGGGAGATCCTTGTCTCAGCTTGCATTCAAGGGGGAACCTCCCTATTCCACACTCTCTGAAACTAAACATGCTAAAATACAAACAGGTAAAATAAATTAAGAGACATTTTTTTAAAACAACAACAACCAAATTCTCAAATGCTTATCCAACAATGCAATAAGATGAGCAGCCCAGTTGGGTCTAACTTAACCACTGAAAGCCTGGCTCCTAAAACCTGGAGCTGATGACACCAGATGTGTATTTATTGTTGTTCTGCTTGCTGTTTTAATTTCTGTAATCTGCCTCAAAAGCACTGGTAAAATGTGGCATATAAATGAATAAATATGCCTTATATCCTAAAGCGGGCTCAGCTATTACATCAATATTGAGGGCAAGTTCCTGTAAATATGCAACCACATCTTTGGTTAAGACTCTTCAGTTTGGAGTCAGCAGAAGCCATCCTTCCCAGATTTCATGCTGCCTCTTCTGCCAGGAGAGCACAGATGTACTTGATTCAGCTACTGCCTTTTGCTGATGTTTTTTTGGGTGCCATATAAGAGATGCCTACTAGGACGCGGGTGGCGCTGTGGTCTAAACCACTGAGCCTAGGGCTTGCTGATCAGAAGGTAGGCGGTTCGAATCCCTGCTCCTGCCAACCTAGCAGTTTGAAAGCATGTCAAAGTGCAAGTAGATAAATAGGTACCGCTCTGGTGGGAAGGTAAACGGTGTTTCCGTGCGCTGCTCTGGTTCACCAGAAACGGCTTAGTCATGCTGGCCACGTGACCCGGAAGCTGTACGCTGGCTCCCTTGGCCAATAAAGCGAGATGAGCACCACAACCCCAGAGTCGTTCGCAACTGGACCTAACAGTCAGGGGTCCCTTTACCTTTACCTTTACCTTTACTAGATCCACTACTGCCAAGATTAAGAGAGAGAACTGATATTTATTTATTTGTATTTGTTTATTTCCTTGACTGCAGATCTATTTTCTTTGTGTTTTGTTAAAAAACCTAACATTTTTTAACAAAATAAAAAAAATTCCTTCCAGTAGCACCTTAGAGACCTCCCATAAGAGTCCAGCTGCTTTGTAGTCCAGTAGATGTCAGTATATGGAAACATCACAGCTGCAGACAGCCAGATTGTTGACATCACATGATGCGCCTATCTGTGGGAAAGAAGAATTTCCCAGGAAGTTCACAGGCTGGATAAGTCTTTGTGAAGAGTGTAATTTGAAACCTTCCGACTGCGCATGCTCAGGAAGTTTGTCAGACATGCTAGAAGAACTGAACTGAAAGGACATGTTTTTCTCTAGTGCTGTAATGTCAGAAATAAACTTCATGTAAATAGATTTCTGACTACTTTTCTTTCCCCTGCGGAAGCAGGAGGAGGGGGTTGTGCATTTTACCCACGCTTGGGAAAATGTCGCCTATCAAAATCTCCCTGGTCTGTCTGGATGTCAGCCAGAGGAGGTTACCGGTAAGCAAGCTCCGAGAACAGTGAGAGGGGCCAGCCTCTGTGGAGGGGGCTTGCAAACCAACAGGTAGCAGCTAGAATTCTTTGGATGCTTATGACTGTCGAGGCAGTGCATAGCCACTGATAAAGCCTTATCCTCCATCTATTTCTCTGGTCCTCCATCTATTTCTATTTCTCTGGTCCTCTATCAAAGCCAATGAAGTTGGTGACCAACCCTGCCTTTCACTGAGTGAAATATATTTGTATCTTGTTTTACCAACCAGGAGCAAAAGGTTGTGTATAATTTCCCTCCTCCCTTTTATATTTGCAACAGCCCTGCGAGGTAGGTGAGGTTAAGTTAATACATGCACACAAATTCCATTCTTGTCAACAGATTGCCAAGCAGAGGTGGCATGATGCAAGGGGCCCAATCCACATATAGTGCACAAGGCCCAGGGGAGCCTGTTGGCATCCCTGGATGTAGTTGTTCCAAGGGCCGCTGTATTTGGGACAACTTTTTCTCTCCCACCATCTCACAAACTTGAGCAACACAAATGCAGAGTGGGAAGGTAAAATTTACCTCCTCCATTCTTCCCACACACTGTCACTGCTGCTTCCTTTACTGTTGTCCCTTGACAGATAAATGAAGTGTGGTTTGGAGACTGGTGGGATATGAGTGGTGGAGGAAGCCAGAAATTCTTCTCGAGTTCAGATTTTCATCCAAGTTAAAGAATTTGGGGAACTTGGCTTTCTTTTGCGGATAGCTTTTACAAGCCTGATACAGTCAATTTTTGCCTGCATCTCTGTTCTTATGATTGGATCCCCAAATCCCATTCATATGTGGAATACTAATGGCACCAAAGAAAGATTACCATGTTACTGAACTGCCCACTGTTGTAAAATGGTGGGGAGTTGTAAGCTGCAGCTCTCTATTTTCAAGTATTTTCTGCCTGAAGAAGACAGCCACATGTTCCCCTATAATTCTTCATCCCAAGGAAGGGGATAAGGAATGACTTTTAACTCATCTCGTCCATACCATTCCTAAAGTAAAACCATGTGCATGAAGGTTCCGGACAATCTCAAAAGAGTCTCTTCCAGAGGCAAAACCTCTGGAAATTGCATTTCATTGCAAGGCATGTTGAATTATTGTCTCTTAAGTATGTGAAGTCTACTCCTCATTGGTTTAGAAGGTAATCCATTCTATGGATAAAAGGAGGTAGTAAGCTGCCCATAAGCTGCATGTTCCAAGTTTGCTTCAAAATAAATCAAAGGGTTTTAGTATTCTATGCTTGTTCACCATTTGAAGTGACTGCATGCAGCTTAAAGGTTTGGAAATCCTGAGGTGTATGGGTAAAATCCATTTTACCCAGCCAATCTGTTCTTTCTCACTAAACAGGGCCTGTGTGAAATTAGCTTTCTTGTCTGATTGGCTTCTACCAATGAAGTTTAGCAAGGAGATATTTGTTTCCTTAAACCAAAACAAAACATGGCATTTTTAAAAAATGGCACTTTTCTCTCCATGAGAAACAAATCTCTGATTTGCCTTTTGGTGGTAGTAATTATAACTTAGGTTATTTTAAGAGGGGTGCGTTTACATAAGATTTATTGATTTATGGTATTTGCCAAAAACAAGCTGATGCCTTATAAAAGAGCTTTTTGTAGCTTTCCAGTGTGAATATATGTGAAATCTCTCCCTCTAAAGGCTATTTTGTTTTCTTTCTTTTCTGCCCTTTTTTGTGTGGCTAGGTTTTGGACACAGCATTGATGGCTGCACATCATTAACCATATCATGTGGAAGTCCACAACACACAAAGCCATTTGCTAACGTAGTCACAGATGATGAATGGCCGGAGTCCTTTGATTTTGTGCATGTGTATTTCTTTTTCTATTCTTTTCTCTTGTTTTAGGATGAAAGCAAGCTGAGATTTAATGGGAAAAGCTGAGCTTCAGAGATTAAGTACAAAGGATTTAAACCTGATGAGACATAGTTCAGAAGGTGGAAGCGATACAAAATATTTCACAATTTGAGACTTTCCCTTTCAGCGGGGAGAGGGAGATTTGTGTTCCTCTTTTCTTTCTGAATACTACCCATTGAATCTAAATAAGAACTGGACAACTATACCACACGTTATCATTATTTACACAACCAAGAACATTTTACAACTCAGTGTAAATGGGTGATGATGTTTTCCCGCAACATTTTTCAATTCTTCCAGAGTACCCAACAAGCAGCTGGTTGTCATGAGCTTCTGAAGTGTTACACAAAGCAGGATTGGACCCCTGTGCATCAGTTCGTACACGTGGAGGTCAATCTTGCTCAGTTTGGGTGCACAAGAGAACTCCCTGCAGGGAACTTCCTTCCACACCCAAACCTAGTCCTAAGCAATATGGGAACCCTTTTCGGAATCAACCAACCTTAGAAACTGCACAGACCTAAAAATTCCAAGGAGAAGCATGGCAACTTTGATCTCTTCCTTGGGAGCCAATCTGTTGTTCACACTAAATCGTAGTTTGACTTAGAATGACATGCAAACATGGCCACAGAGAGTAACAAAAGGCACCCTGATTCCTGCCATAGTTCACATGAATGCTGACTGAAGTAAAGGTAAAGGTAAAGAGACCCCTGACCATTAGGTCCAGTCGTGACTGACTCTGGGGTTGCGGAGCTCATCTCGCTTTACTAGCCAAGGGAGCCGGCGTACAGCTTCCGGGTCTTGTGGCCAGCATAACTAAGCCGCTTCTGCGAACCAGAGCAGCACACGGAAATGCCGTTTACCTTCCCGTCGGAGTGGTACCTATTTATCTACTTGCACTTGGATGTGCTTTCTAGGTTGTGCTGCTAGGTTGGCAGGAGCAGGGACCGAGCAACGGGAGCTCACCCTGTCGCGGGGATTCGAACCACCGACCTTCTGATCGGCAAGTCCTAGGCTCTGTGGTTTAACCCACAGCGCCACCAGCATCCCTCACTGACTGAAGTATGGCTTCCTAATTATTTGGGTGTGATAACAAAGTTATATAGAAACTACTCTAACATTTATAATATAGATTCAATAAACAATAATATATCAAAGTCCAAAGCTATTTCTTCAGTTGATGTGGGGTTCCATTGTACATCTCACCACTGATGACTTTTCATCAGTTGTTTTTTTTTAAATTTACTGTATATATTCACTCTGATATTCAGTTCAAAAGAAGTGGAGGCTGAGCAGCAGGACAGCAATGCAGTAGCCTTGCCCCCATGGTATTCAAGAGACTTTTGAAAAGTGTTGATTGACTTGAATGCATCAGGGATATTTTTACACATATCACGTTATATATAAGAACTTGTTTGCAACATCATTGAAGGATTTTTCCTGTGGCTTATACTGAAACATTTCACCAATTTCTAC
This sequence comes from Podarcis cretensis, assembly GCF_951804945.1. Taxonomy (NCBI): domain Eukaryota; kingdom Metazoa; phylum Chordata; class Lepidosauria; order Squamata; family Lacertidae; genus Podarcis; species Podarcis cretensis. Next base: position 31,675,852 of record NC_137178.1, read on the forward strand.
AATTGGAAGTGGCTATTGATGGGGGTGAACACATGTTAAGAAACGAAGATTTTCCCCCTCCTTTGGGTGAGAAACCTCTGTAGGGTTTTATTTTTGGCTATAACAACTTCCTTGGCTCACTTTTTTCTTTCTTTGAACTTTTCTTTCAGTCATGCCACATGGAACACTCTCTGATATGGTGCACTTCCAAGTCGTGCTGCACTTCATTTCTTCAAAAATTCTTCCAGGCTCCTGATACCACGTGGCAGTGTAATAAATAAAGTTGATATCTGATGCTTCTCTATCACTCCATCTATGTATTTCTATAACTCCTTAACAAAGCATTCTTTTTAAATAATAATCTTCTTTTAGAAAAAAATTTAACAAATAGTGAGAAAAAGGAAAAAAGGAAATGGAGGAAATGATATAAAAAGGCAGATCTGCTCACATTAAGAATACAATAACCGTCAATATCTCCATCTTAATTTAAATTGATATAAGTCGTCCAGATAGATATCCACATGAGATTGCCAATTGTAAGAAATATGTTCAAACATAGGCAGTAAGATTCTCAGACCTTTGCGTAATAAACAGTGAGTGTTTATCCTTCCAGGCTCAAAGTTAATGTCTCTTAGCAACAATAAGGGTTCACAAATTCCACTTTTGCTGTCCTGCCATTAATCCCTGTATACGGGGATATACAGTCATACCTCGGGTTACAGCTGCTTCAGGTTGTGTTTTTTCGGGTTATGGACTGCTGAAACCCGGAAGTACTGGAATGGGTTACTTCCGGGTTTCGGTGGTCGCACGTGCACAGAAGCGCTAAATTGCGCTTAGCACATGCGCAGAAGCGCCAAATTGCAATTCATGCATGTTCAGACACCTGCTAATATCACAGACTTTGCTGATACAAAATTAATAAGAACAAGAACTTCGTATCAAAAAGAATGTATGATTTGAAATGCTCAGATGAACAGAAAACTCTTCATCTCTCACAAAGATGCACCAAGCGAACTTTTCTGGGAAGGCTGTTCCATAACCAGCTTTTAGGGAGGTCAGAGAATTCTGTCACAAATGGAAATGGGAAGGAGAAATTATTACAATTCATATGTTCGCCAAAGGTCGGGGGGGCATGCTACTGAAAAGGACCACTCCCTGGTGGTTACCTGCCTCACTTCATTCAGCAGCAGAACTTGAAAGCAAACCTCCAAGAAGGATCTTAATGGTCTGGGCTTGGAGAAGATGCTTTTTTGTGGAACCTCTTCCCAAACTCATTAGGGCTTTGAAGAAATAGGCTGAGATCCACTTCAGCTGAGATTGTATTTTTAAAAAACAAACAAACAAGCAAACTCCCTCCCCCAAAAAACTATCTAAATGTACCCATTGTTTTGGGTCTAATCATGAAGAAAGTGAATATACTGAGAATATCAGCACTGGGGGGGGGGGGAGGAGGAAGTTTCACTTTTCAGTGGTGGGCCAGTATGTCTTGACAAGAGATTTTTAAGACACAACCTGATCTAGTATGGCTTTCTACGCAAATGTTAGAATAAATGCAGAAACCCCTGAGCAGGGGGTTATTTATTTGAATGCTATATCTTCTAAATCTTCTGTGGTTTGCCCATTCCTTTGGTTTAGGTTACAACTATTTGAGGAAACCCTGTAAGGTGGCACAAGGAGGGGTTCCTTTCAGAGCAGCAGCCTGCATTTCCCCCGTTACATGATCTTTTGACGGAATCCTGAAAACCATTTCTCAGCTTGTCTGCATCTGTAAAACAGCTGGAAACTACATCCACAATACTGGAGAAATCAAATAGGACTGAGGGCAGCACCACACTGATGTAATCCTTCTTTGCACTGCACAGTAAGGATGTATATAAGAAATTCTGCCAAGATCATCAAAGAACATAATGACCGCTCCCCACTTAAAACGGGGGGCGCCCTTTGCGGGGACGCGTGCAGCCCTGGATCTGGAGTGGCCCCATCAGCATAGGCTTTGCCTTCCCTCAGGTGGGATACCTGGAGGTCCCCGCCTACCCCAGTGAGTTGTCCAATCCCACCTGGGGGAAGCGTTGCCAGGGAAACCAGGCCAGGTAGGGGGAGGGATTACCTGCCCACACAATAGAGGGTGGATCTTAATTGTTAATCCTCACTTGGCTCCAGAGCTTCTCCTGGAAGGACGTTGCTGTACTTCCTTGCTCCAAAAGGTAAGCCTGGGGCCTTTGGCCTCCCCCCCCCCGCGATTGGGTTCCAAAGGCTAGCGGGGGGGGGGGGTAATGGATTCCAGGATCCCCTTTTAAAAAGGGGATCCTTTTCCCTAGGCGGGCCCTGATGCCCTGGGGTGCTGGGAGGCAACGCCACACGTGGCCCCTTCCCCTTTCCCTGCTAGGCCTGGCGCCCCTGGGGTGCGGTGGGTGGTGGCGGAGGGGGTCCCCGGCCACCCCCCAGGGCCTTTGTGGCCTCCAGGCGGCCTTTTTAGGCCGCAGGGAGGCCTGCCGCGTTTTGGGGGCCTTACTAGGCCTCGGGGGGGCTCCGCCGGCCTAATCGGGCCTTGGGCGGCCCCGGAGCCTCCCCTGGGCGGCAGGGGCCTTCCTGCCGCCCCCGCGATTGCCGGGGGGGGCACAGGCCGCGCCGTGTGGCCTCCCCCCGGCTCCAGAGGCCTAGCTAGGCCTCAGGGAGGCCTGGCTGGGCCTCGGGAGGCTCCGCGGCCTAAGCGGGCCTTGGGCGGCCCCAGAGCCTCCCCTGGGCGGCGGGGGCCTTCCTGCCGCCCCCCGCGATTGCCGGGGGGGGCACAGGCCGCGCGTGTGCCTCCCCCCGGCTCCAGAGGCCTAGCTAGGCCTCAGGGAGGCCTGGCTGGGCCTCGGGAGGCTCCGCGGCCTAAGCGGGCCTTGGGCGGCCCCGGAGCCTCCCCTGGGCGGCGGGGGCCTTCCTGTCGCCCTCGCGATTGCCGGGGGGAGCAGGCCGTGCCGTGTGGCCTCCCCCCGGCTCCAGAGGCCTAGCTAGGCCTCAGAGAGGCCTGGCTGGGCCTCGGGAGGCTCCGCGGCCTAAGCGGGCCTTGGGCGGCCCCGGAGCCTCCCCTGGGCGGCGGGGCCCTTTCTGCCGCCCTCGCGTTTGCCGGGGGGGCGCAGGCCGTGCCGTGTGGCCTCCCCCCGGCTCCAGAGGCCTAGCTAGACCTCAGGGAGGCCTGGCTGGGCCTCGGGAGGCTCCGCGGCCTAAGCGGGCCTTGGGCGGCCCCGGAGCCTCCCCTGGGCGGCGGGGGCCTTTCTGCCGCCCTCGCGATTGCCGGGGGGCGCGCAGGCCGTGCCGTGTGGCCTCCCCCCGGCTCCAGAGGCCTAGCTAGGCCTCAGAGAGGCCTGGCTGGGCCTCGGGAGGCTCCGAGGCCTAATCTGGCCTTGGCCGGCCCCGGAGCCTCCCCTGGGCGGCGGGGGCCTTCCTGTCGCCCCCGCGATCCTGCCTCCCCCGGCTGCAGAGGCCGCTGGCAACTCTGAACCTCCCCTGGGCAGCAGGGGGGATCTCTGCAGCCGGCGGGTATACCCCCCCTGAGTCGGCCCCGGGGGACAGTGTGGGCCCCTGCTTGCCCCACCCCCCCTCAAACTGTGTGGCGGGGGGGTGGAGCCACATCACGGGGTCCTGCCAACCCACTGTAGGACTGGTCTCTGTTGGGGGCGTGCAGGGCCTGCTTGGGGGTGGCCCCATGTCTGCAGCCATTTCAATGGTGACCGCATGGCGGCAGCCATCCTGGATCTGGCCGCATGGCAGCGGTCATGCCTCGGTGGTCCTCAGGCACACCTATAGCCTCATTAGGTACGTATTGGTTTTACATATCACCACCATGACTTGCCAGCAGGTGCAGCGGACAGCAGGCATCGCGCTCATTATCGTCGAGGGGAGACCGCCAATGGACCTCAACTGAAATCTGTGCAGTGATTTTCTAAACTATTGCTTGTTATTTTGCAGCCTTCAGTAGCGATTCCTGCTGTGACTCAGTTCTTGCCTTATCTCCTCCCCTCCCATTATCTGTACCATTACCTTTATCACTAGTGTGTTTTTGCAAATTGATAGCGGGCATTTCCTACCAATCATTGCCCCCCCCCTTGTTTTCCGGTTTCCCTAGCATACCCCACTCTATCAGCCTCACACCATGCCGCCAAAGCGTCAGGCTGCCTCTCCTCCCCGCACCAGAAGGGGCATTGTAAGGGGCGCGCCCACCAAGCCTGCCCAGAGACAGGCGACTGGACAGCGGGAGGCGCGTCCAACCAGGAAGGAGCAGGCCAAGCCCAGGAAGACCGCGCCCAAGAGGGCAGCGGCACCTAGAGGGTCTTCTGGGTCCATAAGCCCACTAGCCTTGGCAAGCCACGCCCGTCTTGAGCGGCGGGATTCGCGCAGAGGGCGCTCTGTGTCACCTCACAGCCGCAGGCGAGGGCGCAGTAGCAGCTCCGCTGACCGCCGTGCTCAGGAAGCGGGATCACGCTCATCATCCGCATCCACCAGGCGCAGAGGTAGGTCCCCCCGTTCCAGCTCCTCTGACAGGTACAAGAGTGACAAGAGCCCTGAGTCGCGCAGATCGCGTCATCGCGGGAGGAAGCACCACAAATCCAGGAGGAGGGGCCACAAGTCCAAGAGGGACTCTCCTGGATCATCTAGTACCTCAGGTAGATCCAGCTCCACTGATAGTGAACGGGGGGGGGGGAGCATCAAAGGCTATTGGGTTACAGGCCCCCACGCCCCAGGGCTGCCGCACTGGGTCTGGCGGCGCCGCACTGGAGGCACAGGCGTGAACATGGTGCTATCGCACCATGCGGGGAGGAGGGCACTGACTCCAGAGGTAGAATTAGGAAATCCAACCACAAAAGAACCGAGCAGCCCCCAGGCATTCGCCTGCGTGAGAAGTTGCGGGAACGCATCCTTAATGGGGAGTTCGTGGATTTGTTTGATCTGCTATCCCCTGCCGCTTCGACAGCCCTAAAATCTAAATCCGCCGAGCAGAAGGGGGGGAGGGAAAAAAAAAAAGGAAAAAGAAAAAAGAAAAAAGTGAGTGTTGAGCGTACCTTTCGTAATTGGCTCACTGCATATACCACTTATATGGGTATTATAGTCACTAGTTACCCTGACAGGGGTTGGCACCTGACCAACTACCTACTCATCATCCTAAAGGCTGAAGCCATGTCTGGGGGGGGGGAGGCGGCACTCGCCTATGACCAGGCATTCAGGGAGCGGGCGACAGAGGACGACACAGTTAGATGGGATATCAAAGATGATGACGTGTGGTCTGAGTTGGTTTCCCCGTTCTTCAAGAAAGGGCCCAACAATGTGAAACAGTCCAAATATCAATCCAAGGCCCCCTAGAGATCTTGCTGGGAGATCTTGCGAGCGCTGTAGTGGATCTCACCCCACCATCAAATGTATTTGGGGGAAGAAGCTTTTTCGAGGCTCCCGTGGATCAGGCACAGGCACATCTCATGACAAAAGAGAGGCCGGAGCCTCTACAGGCTCCTCTGGCGCTCAGCAAAGCAAAAACAATGCCCGCAAATAGTGTTCTCCTTTCCCTAGCCCCCTCACCCATATCTCTATCAGCAATGCTGCTTTTGTTACACCAGTACCCTAATAAAGAGGCAGCAAAATACATTGAGGAGGGCTTTAAGGAAGGCTTCCGCATCCCAGTGGTAGGCACCCCCTCATGCACCAATCCCCCCAACCAAAAGTCTGCCCGAGATATGACACACATTGCCGAGAAGAAGATTACCAAAGAACGCTTGCTGGGGCGAGTGGCAGGTCCCTTCACAGAACCTCCATTTCCAAACTTCATAGTGTCTCCACTAGGTATTGTACCTAAGAAGGCCCCAGGCGAGTTTCGATTAATACATAACCTTTCTTACCCAAGGGGTGGGTCAGTAAATGATGCCATTCCTCAAGAACAAGGCTCAGTCAAAAATGCATCTCTTGATCAGGCAATCAGGCTGGTTAGGGAGTGTGGCCCGGGCGCGCTCATGGCAAAATGTGACATCGAATCAGCCTTCCGTCTGTTACCAGTCCACCCCGGGGACTTCTGGTTGCATTTGTGGTATGGGCCATGAAACGCAGGTCAGGGTCCCACCGCATTTCCCATTACGTCCAGCCAGCGGGCTCAGACGCCTGCGCTAGGGCGCTGGCATGCTTCATTCAGCTGGCAGCTGAATTGGGCATCCCATTGGCAGCGGACAAGACCGAAGGTCCAACCACCGTCATCTCATATCTGGGTATTGAACTGGATTCTGTGAGCCAAACCTCTCACCTGCCCCTGGCCAATCTTGCCTGCTGCCTAAGGAACAGCTACAGGTGCACTCTGACGCCTCTGGTCGCTTTGGCTTCGGCGCTTACTTCAGGGGTCACTGGTGCGCGCAGCCTTGGCTGACATCTTGGCATGAGGAGGGCATTACATGTGACTTAACTTTCCTTGAGTTTTCCCAATCCTAGTGGCTCTCCGTGTTTGGGGGCACCTCCTCAAGGACACCAGGGTGTGCTTCTGGCCGGACAACCAGGCGGTGGTAAGAATCATTGCAAAGCAATCCGCAAAATCCAATAGGGTAATTCGCGCGCTCCATCTCTTCGTGCTGGAATGTCTGAAAGGTAACATTTCCTTTTCTGCGCGGTCCATCCCGGGCCTCAATAACGACATTGCAGATGCCCTGTCTCGCTTTCAGATGGAGCGCTTTCGCGACCTAGCACCCGAGGCCGATCAACTCCCAGAAGCCTTTCTGGAGGACCTCTGGGAAATTGGACGGGAGAAGTGACAGCAGGAGTTCTGAGCGCCCTTGCACCATCAACGCTGCGGTCCTACACCAGAGCATGGTCCCAATTCGAGGGGTTCAGAGATAAGTTTGGCTTACGTCGCAGGCGTACAGCTAAGGAGTCTGATGTTCTAAAATATTTGGTTCACCTAAAGCGTAGGGGCATGGCCCTTAAAACCATCAGCCTGCACAAGGCCGCTATCTCCTACTTAAGCAACTGTTTTGGCTCCCAGACCCCTGTAACACTTTCCACGTAAGGAAGCTTATTGCAGGGTGGCGTCACTCCCACCTGCCCATTCCAGATAAGAGGAGGCCAGTAACCATAGAGATCCTCCGGCTGATCTGGGATGCGCTCCCCAGTATTTGCTGGTCCAACTATGAGGTCAGGCTCTTCAGGGCAGCCTTCTCCCTATCCTTCTTTGGTGCGCTCCGTATCGGGGAGTGCATAGGGGGCACATTGTCACCTCATCGCAGGGGCTTGTCTGTGGCTGATATCAACCTTGACAGGCGCATGATACAAGTCAAAATCCAAGCCTCCAAAAACCGATCAACTAGGTAGGGGTTCCACGCTAAGTCTAGCCTCCTCCCCACACACTGGACCATGCCCTGTCGCGGACACACGCAAATTCCTGAAGGTACATCCTCCGGGGCCAGCCCCCCTCCTCATTCATGCATCAGGCCGCCCCATGACCCGTTGCCAATTTGTCTCAATATTGCGTAAGGCCATCCATGCTTGTGGAGGCGACCCGGCACAATTTTCCGGGCATTCCTTTCATATCGGTGCAGCAACCTCGGCAGCTGCGAGCGGCCTCCCGGCGGAACACATAAAAACAATGGGGCGGTGGCGTTCAGCTGCCTTCAAAGGCTATATTCGAAACAACCAGCAGACACTGACAGATACCATATAATCCTTTCTTTCAGGCTCAACCCCCAAACATGTGTGGATCTTTGGCCACAGCATAGTGCATTCGGTGGCCATCCATGCCACTACTGGTCCAGGCGGAGAACATCTGGGTCTGCAGCCAAAGATCTCCATTTCCTGGTTCGGCCAACGTGGAATGCGATGGGATGCCCTGCTCCCTTGGTTGCGTCACGAACTTGCGTTCCGCCATCCGCCAAACGCGGTTGTGCTCCACCTTGGCGAAAATGACTTGGTCGTGCAAACGTGGAATGCGATGGGATGCCCTGCTCCCTTGGTTGCGTCACGAACTTGCATTCCGCCATCCGCCAAACGCGGTTGTGCTCCACCTTGGCGAAAATGACTTGGTCGTGCAAACGTGGAATGCGATGGGATGCCCTGCTCCCTTGGTTGCGTCACGAACTTGCATTCCGCCATCCGCCAAACGCGGTTGTGCTCCACCTTGGCGAAAATGACTTGGTCGTGCAAACGTGGAATGCGATGGGATGCCCTGCTCCCTTGGTTGCGTCACGAACTTGCGTTCCGCCATCCGCCAAACGCGGTTGTGCTCCACCTTGGCAAAAATGACTTGGTCGCGCAAAAAAGCATAATTCTGATCAAAACAGCGATCGCGGACCTGGAAAGCGTACATGCCGCTCACCCCAACATCATGATTTTCTGGTCTGAAGGAGCTACAGGCCGCTCACCCCAACATCATGATTTTCTGGTCTGAAGGAGCTATGGTGGGCACCTATCAGACCGTGGTAACGAGCGTTGGCTGAGCGACATCAGGCATGGCCTGATTGACTGGTTGGAGGATGGCAAAGGGGATTTTCAGATGTAGGTAGTCTTGGCGGCGAGACCACAATCTTTGCGGTCTCGGGTGGCGGTATCAGGCCTTGGGCGGAATCCTTTAGTCCATCTTCCTCTTTGCGGCGGCGATACCAGGGTTCCCCGTTAAAGGGGTTTTTGAAGGGAGGCTTTGGCCGTACGCCGAAAGGTCGTCATTGCTCTCCCCTGCGGCGGCGTAACGGGGGCGGCTATCTCTGCTTGAACATATGTTCTCCAGAGCCGGCCCATCCCCCCCACACACACTGGATAACCCTGATGCTCCCTAGGTCCCCGGCTGGGGACTAGGGAGGGAGAACGCCCAATGCCTGAGCCAAGGTCTACCCACATTTGAAATTTAATAAAGTTGTGGCCAATTTAATCCCATAGCACGTTGTCTAGAGTCGTTATTCCACATGACGGGGGGGACCACTCGGGATCTGGGGACTCCGCCTGTCCACGCAATATGTGTTTACAAGAAGAATGATAGATTCTGGGATGATTTGCATGTTACAATACAGGAGATAGAACAGTAAGCTTGTAATATCTTTTAAGGGGTGAATGTTTATACTCTTCAATGGTAGGGGAAACATTTCGAGTGTTGACTTTTCTCTGCCTTGTTTCCATGCACTGATTCTTGTGATTAGGGTTTTTTTTAAAAAATGAACTGTATTATAACTTTAAACATATCATGGCAGGGGAAAAAATAATAATCCAAGTCAACAGTATATAAAGAAAAATTAAATTCCATTAAACCATTGTATTTTATTAGGATATCAAATATCTTCTCAAATCAACTTTTGTACTTTAACCAATCTACAGGTTTTTTAGCAGTAACTCAAGAGAGTGAAAACCCAAATTTTATCCTCTGAGTTTATGTATATTGACCAGGAAATGTGTATAATTCCATCTTCATGGATTATGTGCACATTCTCCATAAGGCCTGGCAAATGTGCATGACATTAACTGCTCATCTTACATCCCCCTTAACATACATACATGGCTAAGTATGAGTGACACCACTAGCAGGTGAGACCAAAGCTTGAGCTTGGCTGCAGTTCTGTTTCAATCAGCTTGTCTGAAGTTGGACATTGTTCTTTGCATTGCTTATCCCCCTGGCAGGGGACTGATTATTTCCCTCCAACTTTCAGAAACTGTTATAGCATTTCCCCAAAGGCATAGTTAACATGAAGAAAATCAGCAGTCGTTCTTTTGTTCTTGTTTAAAAAATTAGACACAGTGGGAACTGACTTCATTATAACTGAACTGGAACATCAAAGGCTGCAGGATAAGAGAAACATACTGTATCTGTAATGCCAAGGCAGTGTTGAAAAACAAAAGGAAAAGAAAGACCCAGGACAGGTTGCACAATTAAATCAATTCCAAATCATGTACAACATGACTTCACAACCTACCTTTAGTCTTGGCATCGGTGTTAATCCGACTACAGAGATAAATCAGATGCAAGTTTAATGCCCCAGTTCCTAATTAACAGTATCCCACTGATACTTCCAGCCCTTTACTGCTAAATTAAAATGGTGTGCATTGCTCTGATTATACAATATATTCTACTGAGTATAATTCAGACCATAATTCATGCAACCCTGGAGGTAACACATCTTGGACATGAAATTTTCATCTGGCCAGAAAATAGGCATTGCAATTATTGGGTCACGCTGAAAACAAGATTGTCTTGGACAGGTCCTTACCACCTTAAAACCTTCAGTCTATCATGGAAATGGAGAGAATATGTATTATCTACCTGCAAAGTGCCATAAGGCCTAATGAATACATGAACTTCTGTATCAGTATACCTTGCCGATACCAGTGTTTGCTCTGTTCTGATGTCTTAAAGTGGAGTAGCAAGTTTACCCTGGTCATTGACACAATGGCATGCAGACATGTTTTCTCTGTGTTCCCAACTCACAGGTCTCTGAGCTTTGGGGAGATGGCATGCAAACCAAGGCAGTGGACACAGGAAACTGAATGGCTACCATGGTGGAGTTCACAGTACACTGAATGATGCTTAGCTCATGTGGGAGAACACTATTGCATTTGTTTTCTGCTTCTGGGCTTCCCATAAACATCTGGCTGCCCACTCTGAGAATAGAATTCTGGCCTTTGGTCTGACCCAGCAGAGCTCTTCATAGACTTTTTATGAGTGTCAAAAAGCGGGTATGTATATAATACAGTTTGGATTGCTGAAATGAGACAAAGAGTTTCAATGTATGGACCTAGACAGATCAGTTGGATGGGAGAGAAAAAAACTAGATCCTTTTTAATCAGTTAAGCTGGCTTTCTGTTAAATATTTGTGAATGTAGGTGAATCATTAGAAAATTCTATTATAAGAGCTTTTAAAATGCAGAAACTGCAACTTTTCTCCCTTGCATAGAGAATGCTTTCTAAATGGGAACTATTACAGCACCAGACACAGACTGGAAAGAGAAGCTGCTGAATTGCAACTTATTACCAAACTTAAAACCATGGAGAGACCTGGTCTGAACAAAGACATTGGATTCTTATCTCATTATACATGACAAAGCCATTTTTCACCTTCTCACCCCTTGCTTTTTCCTGTAAGACCTATTGCAGTCGTTAAGAGTCGTCAACAGGCTCATCACAGCTATCTGCCAATCACCCAATCCCACCACCCTTCTGAGTAATACCCCTCCCCACCTTCTCACTATATAGAAGGGTCTGGTGACTTCTGTTTCAGTGTATCTGAAGAAGCGTGCATGCACACGAAAGCTCATACCAAGAACTAACTTAGTTGGTCTTTAAGGTGCTACTGGAAGGAATTTTTTTATTTTGTTTTAGCACCAGACAATTATTGATAAGAAGACACTAAACTACAGGATTGCTTTATATATAAGCCTCTTTTTTGCAACATGTATTTGGCCCATGAGCCAACTGATCTGTCCATCATGATAACACAGAGAGATTTTGCATGTGGCTCAATGGTAATCATGGACAATTCAAATTCAAAGGACCTCCTTCATAGAATCCTTATAGTCTCATCCATGAAGCAACTTGGGCTAAAATAAAGGACTATGTGCTATGCTTCATGATACTAAATCACTATGGTCTTTAAAAGCATTAAGAGATGTTTCACAATACTAGTTCCAATTTCACTAGTGAAAAAGGTTTATAATGCGTCAGATAACACTGTAAATATTTTTGTGTTTTTAAACACTATTGATTTCTCCAAGATTTCTTGAGTTCTTCAAGAAGAGCACAAACAACACGAGGCTGCCATCACTGCACCAAGGTAACATGCTACAGTATACTAAGGCACTATGATGCTAAGACTGCAAAGGTATTATGGGAGCAGTGCAGGTACAAGTCCCAGCTCAAATATACAGCTCAAATCAGGATGCGGTTATGCTCCTTAAACTCTTGAAAAGAAACATTCAACTGCTTAACAGTGTGATCATCGTTATTCTTAATGTAGTTACTTTTTCATAGCTGTATAATCAAGTGTTGCTCACTTTTCTGTTCCACTTTCCAAAATACACATAGGCTATCTGTAAGCTTTTGGCTCAGTTGCTTGGTCCACTATAGAATGGAACAATGCCTTAAAAATATGAAATAAAACAGCCATAAGTTAAAACATATTTGCTTGAACCGGTTGGAAGGGGTTCAAGGTTTAACAGGGCTATTTTGAATGGCACTGGGAACACAAGAGTGGTTATCACATTGACACCCTTGAGCCATGATTACTAACTCATGTTGGTGCATATACTTCAACAAATATATACTGAGTGTATTATGGATTATATTGAGTCCAGTCCCAGAAAAATAAACTATTAGACTGTTGTTTTCATTCTGACTCCCTCCCTCTCGTTTTGACTTCAACTATTCCAAAAAAAGAGCATTCACATGAGAAGTGTCAGCTCCTGCTGATTTATAGCAGGACTCCCTACTGGTGTAGTCAGCAGTAATTAGCCAGAGAAACAATGGCCATATTAAAACACAAGATTATTGTTCCCCACCATAAATGTCTACCTTGCTTTTCCAGGCAGCTGACCCTCTTTGCATAAGCAAAAACCCTCCAAGATTTTAATTGTAAGTAATTATTCAGAACATTACACAAACTTCATTTGTTTGATCAGTAGCTGCCCTTTGTACATTCTGGGGAGGGTGGAAAGAGTTCTCTATGATGTAACTCAAAGAAGAACAAATTTGTCTAGGGCTGAACTTCTTATTGGGCCTAAAGAGCAAACAGGGAATTCAAAATCATCCCATCCCCTTAAACAAGAGTGCATCAGTGTGGCCCTCTTAGTACCTACAGCATTCCCCCCAAGCCAACCAAAATGAGGCTTAAAGGAAGCATTCTGTTGGAATGGTCTGTGTTGTGCGTGATGTCCTTAGTGGTTTCTCTTCTTTGCAAATGCACTCACAGGTCCCAAAAGGTTGGCAGACTCTGGACTAGGTCATACTCAAAATAGACCCATTGAAACAAATAGGTTTGGATTAGTTTTTTCAGTGGGCTTACTCTGAGCAGGAATTAGTTGCATACCGCCCAAAATAACAGTTAAAATATGTTCCATCAAGAGAGTAGAAGCACCTTCCTCTATCCCAGATTTTTTTTATGGGGGGGGGGCTTGGAGAAGAGAAAGGGAAAGATGAAAGAGGTGTGAGTAAGTGCTTTAAATGTGGCTTTGAGTTTCTGAATGACCGCTCCCCGCTTAAAACGGGGGGCGCCCTTTGCATGGACGCATGCAGCCCCTAGATCTGGAGCGGCCCCAACAGCATAGGCTTGGCTTTGCCTCCCCCCAGGTGGGATACCTGGAGGTCTCCGCCTACCTCAGTCAGTTGTCCAATCCCACCTGGGGGAAGTGTTGCCAAGGAGACCAGGCCAGGTAGGGGAGGGATTACCTGCCCACACAATAGAGGTTTCTGAAAGGATTTGCACTGACCCCTGAACATTTTTAGGGCTTTCCAAACCCCTGAACTTTTGTAAGTTCTCAGTTGTAACACTCACAGTGGCTTGATCTGGATACTTATGTACACAATATATTGGTTTCACTGGGACTAAACTATGCCTACCTTCTACTGAAGTGTCTTTGGTTTCAGAATTTCCTAAAATGCACTATCCTATATTGGGACAAAATCTGGGAGTTAGGGGTTGTATGCACTGCTGAGCAACCAAAGTTCTGCTTGCACAATTTGATTTCCATTTCATCTCATCACCCTGCACTTCTTCAAAATCTGTTCCAGAGAGGCCCCTAGAGCTCTGGAGCTGATACTGAGGATATGCAGAGGGATGTAGGAGATGGAGAATAAGAGTAGCATCACACACAGAAAAGTCTGCTTTACAAACAGAATGTCCACCTCTCTCCACCCAGCTCCAAGGCTCCAAGTTCCAGGGTAGTGGTGAAACTGGTACTGACTGCAGGATAGGATTCAACATGATATCCATACTGCCTAAATCAGGGGTGGTGAAACTCTAGCCCATGGGCCTAATCTGCCCCACCAGGCCTCCCCATTTAGCCTGCAAGCCACACCTACCTGCCCTATACTTGATGTATATATGAAGTCAGGTGCAGGGCAGGTAAAGGTGGGGCTTTGCCAAAAAGGGGCAACCAGCAGGCTTGCAAAGCCCCATTGCACAGCACGTCACAAGCACCTGGCAATCAGACAGTTGTTGAATACTTGGGAAGCACAGTACCAAGTACTTTGTAAACCTTGCACCCAGCCCTTTCCAAACACCAAGCATAGGATGGGCAAAGTCCGTTGTACTATATTAGGAAGTGCTGCACAAGGGACTTTGACAGGTGAGCAGGACAGCCCATCTCTGTATCACCAGATTTCATAATGAGCCCAGGTCATTGAGAGGCAAGTTGTCCTGCCTGTCTGTCAAAGTTGGCCCATGGGGTGGGGGCAGAGAGATCTCCCAACAGGGATCTGGCCCGTTAAGCCAAAAAAGTTCCCTACTCCTGGCCTGAATATTGTGTCTGTTAAGCGTGTGGCCCTTAACGGTTTTAATTTCCTGACATTTTGGAACTTCAGCAACATGGAAAGCCATTAACAGAACATGTTAAACTGTTTTTGTGGTTAACTTGAACACAGTACTCTGCAGAAACAAGAGCAACAGTATTTGCCGAATCATAAAAGAGCATTTTTCAGTTGTCATTATTAACTCACCTTGATGAAAGACCACCTGGGAACTATGCAAGTCATTCTCAATGATTTAACCTCAGAGTATTAAATATATATACAGTAAAATTATTTCCTTGACTATTTCTGCACAACTTGATCCAGTCACATTTTTGCCTGATAAATGGATATGTTTCACTCATGGAGGTCACGAGATGAATGCACTTATAAGAATGATTAATTTCTCCACCCTCGTTTGACCCATGTCCAGACTATTTATATTAATACAGAATGAATCTTTTGTATGGGCTGCTCTTCTCCCAGTCTGACACAGAGAGTTAAAATGACTGGGGGTATCTGCAACTTGTACTTGCTCTGTTGACAAAGGAATCAGCAAATGTGATACATTTCAGTTGCTAAACATGGCAGAATTCCAAATGTCTAGTGAATCAAATAAAGGACAATTTATTCTGAACACAAATGCTGAAAGTATGTATATATGTATTCTCCCATTATTTCTGCACCCTGTCAGCAGGATTTGCATGCAATATATAGTATAGACCCAGGACTAGGGAGACATGCCAGAGAATGCCACATGGTCAAAAGAAGGCCAAACACTACTAATTCACATCCGAAAATACACCTGGGTTATTTGTCCTTTCCCCGTGTTTATCTAGACCAGGTGTGGGGAACATTTGGCCCTCTACCTGCGGCTGAACTATAACTCCCATCCACTTCTGCAAGTATGGCATATGACTAGGGAGGATGGGATTTGCAGTTCAGCAACAACTGGAGGGCCAAAGGTTCCTCACACCTGATTTAGGTCAAGTACTGAATTTGCTAAGATACCTCTGTCTAACCCACAAAGAACAACAGAATGCTTACCAGGGTTGTCCATGAAGTCTTAATGCTGGTAGACAGAAGCTTCACAAGAAATACAATTGGTTTCCACATTGCACCTAAAAAGATTCAGAACAGCATAATGAAAACTTTGTATAAGCAGCAGCTCACTCTTTGCAATGAAAGGAAACTTATCAGTAGGGTGGGCAGATGGCAAAGAGGACTGGGATTCTGCACCTTCTAACAATTGTGTGGAAGAAGGAAGCTCAGCAGGTTGCAGCTTGTCATGCAATCTCTTCCAGCTGAAATTACCTCTTCTACACAACTATGAAAGGTGTAGGAGCCCATCCTCTTTTCCAACTGACAGAACAGATGGGTCAGAACAGATGGATAATGTAGCATAGGATAAGTAAGGCTATGTGTAAAGAAAGTCTGTTCTAACCATACTATCGATTTAGAAGTGTCAATGAATTCAGTTCACTCAGTGAGTGAATTTATTCAGGTTCCACTTGCTGGTTTCCCTTGGGCATCTTGTTGTCCACTGTGAGACCAGGCAGATGGACTAAATGGGCTTGATACAGCAGGCTCATCATATGTTCTTAATTGGGCTGCTAGGTAAATGGGTACTGGATTGCACCATTTCCTAAATACACTCCCTAGGGATTACCACAGTGGGTCTTATGTCTGATTTAAGTAAACCTCCTTAGAATTTCAGCATAAAGCTCTGCCACTGAAATAAATAAATGGGATTTAAGAATGAGCATTTCCCAGTGCATTTTAATGTAATGCATGCAAAAACTGCATGCTGTATTCAGTCGTAGCTAGGAGAAACAAAATCTAGTTAAGAATCAGCAATAAATATGTCACAAGTCTGAACTTCATAAATTACGGCTGTTACAAGATATATGACTTCTTTTTTTACTGCCATTAAGCTGAATATTGCTATTGGAGTGGGGAGTCTAAATGATAGGCTTTGTTTTTCATTCTAACATTTCAAATGGAAATTACACTATTGCCCATTGAGAATATTCAGAAATAAGAATCTATAGAACAACGTGGTATTTCTGCAGAAAGAAAATTCATTCTCCATTTAAATAGTGAATCTCATACAATAATATAAAACCCTACTGTACTTTCTCAGGAAAACTTCTATGAAACAGATTAATGCCTCTCTGTGTCGCAAGCAGAAAGTTCAAACAATCAATCCGCATTAGTTACAGAGTATGTAGAATCTGTATAGCATAATGCAACTTCTATTTTCACAGGTAGCTCTACCCCTCAAGAGGGAATTGCAACACCAGTAGGGTATGTCAAGATATGCATACCACTCCATCCCATCCTAGGGTCCTGATCTGGTTTACCAAAGAGTGGTCCACCACAGACCTTCCCATGCTAAGCATTATCAGAGTGCCCAAGCACTAAACTGAACATGCTTAGAAGCTCCTTCAGACATTCAAGCTCAACTCAGAAAAATCAGGTATGGTAGTGGTAGGAACATCAAATGCAGGACATCGAAGGCAGGGCTGGTGCCCATCTCCCTAGTTGTGTTGTGCTTTCCTGGTCAGGCATTAACAGGAACTGGGAGATAAATATTGCAAATCTTGTCGCATTTTTGTGAATCTGTGAGTTACCTATGTGGCTACAGGTGATAGGCAATCTGTTCTGCTAGTTAGAACCTGTGGTTTGAACGAGTATGGCCATTATTCCCTATGTTCTTAGGTATGCAGATGAAGTTTAGCAAGATAGGTTTTTTTTATTTTATAGTGATCCTCATGCTTGTTCATGAGGGAAGAATTAAAATAATAAGCTATACAGTGGTACCTCGGGTTAAGTACTTAATTCGTTCCGGAGGTCCGTTCTTAACCTGAAACTGTTCTTAACCACTTTAGCTAATGGGGCCTCCTGCTGCCACTGCGCCACCGCTGCACAATTTTTGTTCTCATCCTGAAGCAAAGTTCTTAACCCGAGGTACTATTTCTGAATAGCGGAGTCTGTAACCTGAGGTGTATGTAACCTGAAGCGTATGTAACCCGAGGTACCACTGTATGAAAAAGGAAGCCATATGCATAAAGTAGACACACATATTTTATATACCTTTTTGCCAATAGAAACCAAACTGTTTCTGTGCTCTTGCCTTGCTCACTGCTGTGATATGAACTGTGGATCACTGGGGTATGAGAAACTGTTCATTACCGTGGTATCTAATGCATTCTTTTGTGTTTTATGTTCTGACATATTACATTTTATTTATAAATTGGTAAAACTAAGTGTGAAATGCATTTCATCTCATAATGGGGGAATTAGAAGGCATACTTCTGTCTTTTGTTCTTAGGCTCAAAAACAAATGTGTGTGTGAAAGAGAGAGAAAAACAGAACTGACAGAGATGTCAGGGACTGCTAAAACTTAAAAGCATTTAAAACCTTACTGATAGCTTGCTGATTTCTGTGTAGTGCAATTTACTTTCATTTTAATTAGAAGCTTTCCTTAATGCTGTTTTCTGACTATCTCATTAATACTGTTCAGATGTGATTAGTTCTGGTGCCAATTCTGCCACTGCGACAAGTTCTTCACTGCGATACCAACCACACACTGCACTAGCAGTGAAGAAGAAATTAGTTCCATCTACATTAAGTGGAATGACCACATTCATAGTGGATTACTGTATGGATCAGAACCGCAATGATCCTTTGGATTTCACTCTTCTCCAGATTTTGTAATATCGTTGCCTTCTCAACAAACATAGCAAAAACATACCAATGAAAAGAGTGTATTTTGGGGAAAAAATGTATTTTCTGAAATGTGTACATTGCAATGAAATATATATTTAAATTCTGATGATAGGAGTTTTCACAGGCTGATGTGGAAACAGGATGGAACAGACTTATGAATAAACACAAGCAAAATGGACAATGACCCACAACACACTGATCTATCCATCCTACATGACATTGAAGGGAAACAGCATATTGGAAGTTGAAATGCCATAAATTTTGCTGCTCTACTCTCCTAGGTTCTGCTCACAACAAACGGGGTTGCTGCTCCAATGGAATCTTAAATGTACGTCTGGTGGATTAGGAACATAAGAGCCCCACTGGTTCAGCTCAGAGGCCCATCTAATACAGCATCTTGCTCTCACAGTGGCCAACCAAATGCTTTTGAAATCCTGCATGCAGGAGAGTGCACCAGCCCTATCCCCACTTGTGATACCATCAACTGGTATTCAGAGACGTGCTGTCTCTGACAGTGGAGGTAGCACAAAGCCTTATCCTTCAAGAATTTATGCAGTCCTTTTTTAAAGCCATCCAAGTTGGTGATCTCAGTACCACTTTGGGAAGTAAATTCCATAGTTAAGCTATTCCCTGTATGAAATACCTCTTTTTCTCTGTCCCAAATCTTCCAACATGCAAAGCTTCCCTGGATGTCTCTGAGTTCTCGTATTATCAGACAAAAATGTCTCACTATTCACTTTCTTCACACTATACATAATTTTATATCACATCTCTTACTCACCTTTTCTGTAAACTGAAAAAAGCCCCAAATATTGTGCCTGGTGAAAATCAGAATGGGTGAAAATAGCCTGCATTAGTGGATGCCTCTGTTGAATCAAAAAAGCATTGTGCATGTGGAATGGCAGCATTAAATTTCACCCAATTTGACTTACATTTGTACCTGAGCATAGACTGCATACTACAAAGAGATAATCTGAATGCTTGTTACTTTTAGAATGGAGAAAATGAAAACACCAGAGGTTTTTGTGTCTGTTGGCAGTGAAGGGATGGATTGGCAGGTCCATGTGGATTGCAGCCTAACCAGAAATAGTGAAGACTAGCAGTGTGATGTTATCTGAAGCTTGAACTTAATAAAGCAAATAAATGGAAATGGTTTAACATATCCATGTCATATAAGTTAAAGACTGGACCACCGTACTAGATTTTATATTGAAGGCAGAGAAGAATAGAACATAAAACTACTTTCTCGCCTGCAGTGGATTTCCCAGGAGATTTTACAAGAGGAATAATGCTTATGCCCAAAATAAAAAAGGAGTTTTGAATTGTACCTAAAGCTACTTAATACACTTAATAACAGTCATGTTGTTAAATACAGTATCGCGGTAGACATACCAGGATTTAGTGTGAAAACCATTTGCTAAACAAAGGTTCCAGTGTCTTCCAAATAAGATGTGTGGAAAGCATATTCTACAAGGATTTCTATTTCAAATAAGGTTCAAGCTCAAGCACTATCTTTTATCATGTGTCAAGCATTTAGCTGGATATTGGAATAAAATTTTTGCAGGTTGAAGGTCTCAGATTCAGTCCATAGCACCACCAGATAAGGTCAGGAAAGACCCCTACTGGAGTTCTGCTGATTTGGATCAGAACCAAGGCCTATCTCTTTTTTTATTATTATTATTAATTTTTTAGAAAAATTTTCTTTTACAAATTTAAATGACACATTCATATCGACTATAATGCCAAATTCTTTTGGACTTCCCCCCGCTCCCTCCACAATCCTCATAATTTTATATTTATTTCACATTTCCTTTATAATTGTATTGCCAGTTAATAAATCTTTACAACTCTTATCCCTCTCACAATACCCTTTCTCATCACAAAGCCTCTTTAAATCCAACTAGTGTTGTCTGTTCATCACAAATATTTTCCAGATAAATCGTAAACTTTCTCCAGTCCTGTGTGAACTTGTGATCTTTCTGGTATCTAATTTTTCCTGTCAGTTTATCTAGTTCAGCAAAGTCCATCAATTTCCGTCTCCATTCTTCCAATGTTGGTAATTCTTCTTGTTTCCATTTTTGAGCCATTAAAATTCTTGCCGCAGTCACCGCATATTGAAAAAGTTTATAATCACTTCTATTAATTTCTCTTCCTATAATTCCTAACAAAAAGGCTTCTGGTTTCTTCACAAACGTGTATTTAAACATCCTTTTCAACTCATTATATATCATTTCCCAGAAGCCTTTTACTTTCTTACACTCCCACCACATATGATAAAATGTCCCTTCCCTCTCCTTACACTTCCAACATTTGTTATATGTCTTATACATTTTTGCTAATTTTACGGGAGTGATATACCATCTGTATACCATTTTCATAATATTTTCCTTTATCGTCATACATGCAGTGAATTTCATATTTTCCTTCCACACCTTCTCCCAATCTGCTAACTGTATATTATAACCAAAATCCCTGGCCCAGTGTATCATAACTGATTTAACTTCTTCGTCCTTTGTTTGCCATTCCAGTAGGATTTTATACATTTTTGACAATACCTTGTAATCATTATTAATTATTTCTTTCTGGAATCTAGACTCTCCTTCAATATATTTCCTCTCTTTACAGTCCTTCTTAAACATATCATTTGTTTGGAAGTAGTGCAACCAATCATATACATATTTTTTAACTTGTTCATATGGCTTCAATTTCCATTTCCCCCCTTCTTTAATTACAATATCTCCATAAGTCATCCATTCCTCTCTCATGTTTATCTTTTTAACACTCATGACCTCCAGTGGGGATAACCAATGCGGTACATTTGGTTCCAAAATATTTTGATACCTATCCCCTATTTCTATAAGGGCACCTCTGAAAATGTGGTTGGCAAAACTTTTGTGAGCTTTCTTCTTTCCTAACCATAAGTAGGCGTGCCAACCAAACCTATTGTCAAACCCTTCCAAGTCCAATAGCGAACCAAGGCCTATCTCATACCCCTCAACAGTCATGATTTGAGTGGGACACCCTGTAATTACAGTCGCCATCCCGGCTTCTGATTGGATCCTGGAATGTCCCATTTTTTGGTCCGGAGCCCTCGTGCAGATCAGCTGGCTTGCATCAGAGTGACAGATGCAAGGCTCTCCTCAAGCTCCTTATGTTCCTGTGTCCTTGTTTGACTCCAACTGTGATCGCAACCTGCCCTTCCTTTATGTCCTTTATGGCCTCCTCATCTTTGCAAGGGGAGGTGGATCAGAGCAAGCCATTTTAGACACCTACGCCTATGTGACCAAGGTGGCCCCCTTCACCTGACCAGGAGAGATGGGGTGAGGCCAGAAGCACTGGAGAGGCTGTTCATGTCCAGCACCAGGTGAGTAGCTTATGTAAGGTTGGGGCTTTGAGGCCTAGCAGCAGAGGGAGCAGGAAGCGCTTTCCATGCTGTCACCACTGTGACTGCCCTGGGCTGGTTCATAGCTAGTGCTGAGGGGAGGCCACCTGACAATGTAGCAAAAGGGGAACAGGGACTTTGGGGGCATCTCTGAGGGCCGCCTAAAAGGAGCCCTGACATGACAGGGCTCCTCTTGGGTCCTGTGTGAAGCTGAGAGCATCCCAATCCATTGGATGTTGCATGGCATGGCATCTAGCATCCTGTAACCAGTAGGGGCTAACCAAACATCTCTGGAAAGGTCAAGAGCAATGCCAAGGGCAATAGCCATCTCCTACGGTTGTTTCCAGGGACGCAGGTGGCGCTGTGGGTTAAAGCCTCAGCGCCTAGGGCTTGCCGATCGAAAGGTCGGCGGTTCGAATCCCTGCGGCGGGGTGCGCTCCCGCTGCTCGGTCCCAGCGCCTGCCAACCTAGCAGTTCGAAAGCACCTCCGGGTGCAAGTAGATAAATAGGGACCGCTTACCAGCGGGAAGGTAAACGGCGTTTCCGTGTGCGGCTCTGGCTCGCCAGAGCAGCGATGTCACGCTGGCCACGTGACCCGGAAGTGTCTCCGGACAGCGCTGGCCCCTGGCCTCTTAAGTGAGATGGGCGCACAACCCCAGAGTCTGTCAAGACTGGCCCGTACGGGCAGGGGTACCTTTACCTTTACCTTTACTACTGTTGTTTCCCAGCAGCTGGCATTCAGAGTGACGCTGTCTCTGATCTTAGAGGAAATGTAGAACAAACATGACTAGTAGCAATTGATAGCCTCACGCAGCATGTATTTAATAATAATTTAGAAGTTGGGAGACTAGCTGAAGGGGTGAGGGAGGCAAGTCCAGGGACAATTTTTTCTCATTTCCTTGTCGATAGCTCAATAGTTGAGCATCTGCTTAGCATGTTGAAGGTCCCAGGTTCAATCTCTGGCAGGTAGGATGGTAATATATCATGCCTGAATTCCTGGAGAATCAGTCAGTGCAGACCATACAGAGTTAGATGGACCAATGACCAGGATCCATATAAGGCAGCTTCCTGTGTTTAGTGCACAGCAAATCACATGCTCTTTTTTCATTGGCTTATTCAGATGTCAATAATTCAGGAAGCTGTCATGATGGTGACACCAGTACTCACTTATACTCATTGTACTCCAGGCCAAGGGAAACAAGCTGCCCATTAATTTTACTCTTAAATATGGCAAACCTGCTGGTTAAAAGGTAAAGGTAAAGGGACCCCCGACCATTAGGCCCAGTCGTGGCTGACTCTGGGGCTGCGGCGCTCATCTCGCTTTATTGGCCGAAGGAGCCGGCATACAACTTCTGGGTCATGTGGCCAGCATGACTAAGCCGCTTCTGGTGAACCAGAACAGCGCACGGAAACGCCATTTACCTGCCCGCCAGAGTGGTACCTATTTATCTATTTGCACTTTGA
This sequence comes from Podarcis cretensis, assembly GCF_951804945.1. Classification (NCBI taxonomy): domain Eukaryota; kingdom Metazoa; phylum Chordata; class Lepidosauria; order Squamata; family Lacertidae; genus Podarcis; species Podarcis cretensis. The sequence goes on from NC_137178.1 coordinate 31,698,837, forward strand.
CGTGCTTTCGAACTGCTAGGTTGGCAGGAGCAGGGACCAAGCAACAGGAGCTCACCCCGTCATGGGGATTTGAACCACCAACCTTCTGATCAGCAAGTCCTAGGCTCTGTGGTTTAACCCACAGTGCCACCCGTGTCCTGCTGGTTACTGCTGCATATATTGCAGAACTAGAAAGGAAATTTTACTGCAGAGCTAGGAGGGGGAAATGTTCCCCTGTACTTCTGATTGCAGTTTGCAGCTTTGCTTACAATAAGGACTGGGATCCAACATATGTTACCTTGTATACAGCACCATTGACTGGAAAAGAGGAATAATTTATATTTGAGAAACCAACTTCCTTAATGCCACATGACACTGAATTTTGAAAGGGAAGAAAAGTATCTTGACACCAGCAGGGGAGGGGAGGGGGGGAATCCTCAGCCTGCCTGCCTCAGCAGGAACAGATAAGTCAAGATGAAAAGGCCTTGTTGGGTGGTGGGGCGGGGGAGAAAGGATATAAAAAAACTAAAGGACCAGTAACACGATGTTCTGTTAGTTAAAGGCTTTGTGTGCATTGACTCTTTTGCTCCTTTATTTGCATTTGCCAGAGTGAGCAACGCTGTGGAAAATTACTTTATCTCTCAGAACCGATTCTGCTTTCTATACTACTCAAGGTGGCAGGCAATACAGAGATAATTCAGTCTATCAGCAAATGTTATTGTCAGTCAGCTGTAAATACTGGAGAAAGTTCAGTATTCAGCTAATGCCAGTTGGTGTTGATAGCCCATAGTCAAGATTATAGATCTTGGGTGGGGGTGTTCTTTGCTTTTTAAAAGAGAATTAAATGAGATTTTCCTTGCAAAGACTCTGCCTCTCACCTTCTTCCAATAATTGGACTTTTTGTATTTTTTTTTCTATTAAACTCATTCCCTTGTCCACACACTTGAGTGGTTATTTTAAAGTGGTGTTTTGAGACAACCATTAAAGTAGTGTTTTGATACAGCTTGTAACCCATAGCCTTTACAGTAGCCCCATGAAAAAATAAATCAGAGTCTCTGAAGTAAGCCACAAACCACTTCTTTTAAGCAACCCCAAGACCATAACCCCACAGAAGGAAGCTAACAGTACTAGCATCAGCACATAAACCAGTTTATCCTGGTCTCATTAATAACTCCAAAGCAACTGGCTTGAAGCAGGGTAGACCCATTTATAAACATCTTTGTCATCTCTCTCTCTCTCTCTCTCTCTCTCTCTCTCTCTCTGCATCAATTTCCCATTCTGACCCTGGACCCCTGGCAATACTATTGCTAAAGGCTGCTAGCATTGGCAGTTTCATGCGTGTTTGAATTCTGCATTCCTACACACCACCACATACGGTGTCATACACTGCATCAAAAACTGCACTCATTTGCTCTTGCATGCTAATAAAAACATCATATGATACAACTGCATGCAGAATTATGCTTTTCTGTGTATTGTATTAATAGGCATATATGTGCACATACATCAGTAAAACAATGCACAAAATCTCAGTGCGATCCTACTTAGATGCTGTTGCCCATGCTGCTGAAATGGTTCATCAATGGATACATGCCCATTTATTTCTTTATTTGTTTCAGCACTTATACTCCACTTTTTAGTCAAAGCGGTTCTCAGTATTGGATGGTCCTTGTCCCCCAGGCTTTCAGTATAAAAAGGTATGACACAGAAGGAACGTGGGCAGAGGGATGATCTTCATGGCTCTATTGTCATGGTGAGACCATGACAGCAACTAACCCCTTCTCCAAGGGTGGGAGCCCAATTAAGATGCTCCATCTTATGAGTCCTGATTGATTCCTGAATGCAGTTCACCGCCCCCAATCAAGTAAAACAACAGAAATACTTAACTAACTTACCAGTCACATTGGTTTTGCCCCTCCCCAAACAAAAATCCTGGCTACACCCATGTTCTGAGGTACCAGCAATGCTTCCTGGTATTCTAGGCAGCTGCGTGTGATGAAGCAGGCTGGATCATGGCTAGAGATTGGGGGGGGGGGGGCTTGTTTAATCTCACCGTAAACAAGTGGTACAGTGACAATAAAGTATTTCTATTTCTAGAGGACCAGTGGCAAAGAACTCACTCCAAGGCCTATAACCAAACACTTGCCAGAGCACATAATCACATTACTATCCGGGAATGAAGACAGCAAAGAAGTCTGAATTCATGTCTTCTATTGCATCCTCAAGTAGTCATCTAGCACTGCTTTTCTGGGTCATCAGGAATCTGGTCTCATCTGTTGGGGGGAATGGGCCTCTGGACACAATAGAAGCCAGCTGTGACTATTTGTCTCATTATTTTGAGGATGAAGTCAGTTCACTCTGCAGCAATTTAGATGCTACCTTTATGGCTACAGTTCCTGCTGAGATGTCCACTGCTCTGTCATCCGCAGCCAACACATGATGAACACCGATAAAGCCCTATGATATGCATATAGCTAAAAGCCAAGAGTTTAGTACCCATTTTCAAATGGGGCTCCCAATCCAACCAGTGATCAAACAGACACCGTTGCTTTCAGGCCTTCCTCATTCTAGCTAGACTGAGGCTAAGCTGCTTTAGGCACTTTGGAGGAGAGAGGGAGAGAGAGACAGAGATACAGTGATGCGGATAGAAATCTCAAGTGTCTTTAAGGAAATACATTCAATACTGTTGAGAAATGTTCCCAATTATTTGGACAACTGCACAACCTTCTGGCATAGGTGTATTATCGGCACAGAAAAATGTACCCATCCCTCTGCTATGAAATGCTTCATACCACAGAAAACAAGTTCAACCTCACACTCTATAAAACAAGACTGGATTTGGAGAATGCTATGGATTGTGCCTTAATTATTAATCCTAGAAGTCTTTGTCACGTGAAAACAATAAAAAAAACTGTGGTGCTAAAATTCACTTATAAAGAATTCAATTAAAGACTTTAAGAGCACTATTAAAAGCATAATTGGGGGGGGGGAATTATTGTGTTCTAATGTCTTAAAATTAAGTCAAAATGTAGCATAGTCTGAATAAAAGGTTTGTTCTAAACTTGTAACAAAAAAGTTCTCTCTTTTGTGCTCATACACAGAAATCTATATCCATCCATACAAAATAGCCCAGTGCTTTAAGGAAAATAGATTCTGAATGGAAAAATTGATGTTAAATAGCATTCAGTTCAAGTTATAATGTCATAGCTGAAAGAGCTGTCACCACCTTGTATATTTTGTCAAATTACTAGGGAGCCATAGCCCTGCTTTTGGAGATAACTAATTAGAGAGAAAGCTTTGATCTACTTGACTAATGGTTTTATTGTCCTTCTTTAAACCACAGTTGAATGAGTATTAGAAAGCTTTGCACTGTTCAGCACAGAACAGAGAATCACGATCCATAATTCTTGAAATTAACAGTGAAATTCTGTGCATATCTGCTTCTGTGCATATCTAGTCAGAAGCAACTCCCACAGAATTCAATAGGACTCATGCCCAGGTAAGTGTGTTGAGTTGCAGTCCTTTCCCCCCTGAAGCCGTATTGAAGTAGCATGCTAGACCATCATATTCCAGATTCTGACAGAGCAATCCCTTGCATATCTACCCAGATGTGAGTCCCACTGAACTCAATGAAACTGACTCCTGAGTAAGCATATGTAGGCTTGCCGACTGTCTTACACCTTTTTACCACCAACAAAGCCTCTCCTCCTCCAAGAGGGGAGGTGTTGTGGGCGGGACACGATTTCTGCATCACACAGGGGGCGTTACGCCCCCTGCCCCACTCACCTGGCTGGTGCACCACGCCCACAGGTAAGCGCCCAACCGGGCAGCTTGGAGGGGGCATGGTTTGCAGTTTAACTTACTGCTGTGCCAGCCATTCCACCTCATTTTCCGCCTTCTCTTCGTGAGTCACCCACCCTCCACTCCCTTAGAGCTTAGGGCTTAGTTTTACTCTTGACCTTGCTATGGACCTTAGGTTGGTCACCCAGGTTGCCCAGGGGGCCTGGTAGGAATTTTTCCAATTGCCATTAGGCCTTTTGGTTTTTTCGCCTACCTCGTAGCAATCATCACAACTTTATTGGTATTGGCAGTTAGGTTAGGCATTGGAATGTGTTGATGGTGTGTGGAAGGGCAAGGTGTGGCCATCGCCTACCCCTTCAAATTTGGGTATTCCGTTAAAGGAATCTGGCGGTCGTGGATCCTGTCCGATGCCTGTGTGTCGGGGGGCCATGGCACGACCCTCGGTGACATCAGGGGAGAGCTTATAGTTGTATTAGCATCAACAGGCTCCACCTTCTGGTGAATAAACCCCCTTTGGGCTCACCCCTCTCCGAGTGGGTGGAGTCAATCTGTCGTGGTCCAATGCCTAAGCCAATACCTTCTCACTTGCTGTAATCAATAAAGCTGTGGCCTTTTCTTGTCCATTAACCTTATACTCTGTGTTTGTGTGTCTTCATTCCACAAAGCGGGGATCGGGTTCTCGAACCACAAATGATCATTTTCAGCAAAGGCTAAAAAGCTCTCATACAAATGGATGTGTTTAGAAACACCATTGGGATGGAGCCTAAATCTGCTGCATGCTTCCAGTAACTGTTGTCTGAGGGGTTGTTAGCTGAGTGAATATAATATATTTGATCAGCTGGTTCCCACACACCAGCATTTGGAGGCAGACATTCTCTTTGAGATGGTTTGCTTCAGTACATGCCCATATGCAAAAACACTAGCATGTAGACAGCCACCAGGGGTGGATCTTGATAATATGGTACCTTGTGCAAGGCCAAAATTTGACACACCTTCCCAAAGCCAGGTAAGGGAGATGCTGGCCTTTGGGAAGAAAGCACAAGGCTCTGTAAGTGCTCTGGCCCAGCACTTACAAGACTTTGGGAAGGAGGCGGAAAGGTATCCCTTGGCTCCTGCACCCTGACTGGAGGAACCAGTTGCACAGCCCTAAATCCTCAATCTTTGATTCCTATGGTAGGACTCCTACCAAAGGAAAGTTTGCAGAGGAACCCCTCAAACCTAGATGAGATGCTGCATAGTCCTCATGTGAAACAGTCCTCTACAATTGGATGATGATGTTTAAAAGGTTTAAAGTAGGAACAGCAACTGAATTGCTTTTTTTCAGCAGTGATAAAGTGATACTGTTTGGCATAACTGAATTGAACATAAAGATTGCAACAACAATTATGGGAAACCAGATTGGTCAGTAACTATGGCAGAGTTAAAAGTTAATGATAGACATTCCCTCTGTTGGTGGGACCTGGTGAGCATACTTAGTGGCATGGAGGAGAAGCACTCCAAGCAGTGGTGGACATCTGGGTCTTGACACCCATTCTTAGGTCCTACAATATGCCCAACATACAGACATTCTGTGTACAGTGGCACCTTGACCCTTGCCAGGCAATTGCAAGGCCCCTAGTCTCCCTCTGGACCTCTCATAGAAGAGGCACACGAAGAAGGACCTCAGAGGATAATCAATGCAATGACTACTCTTACTGATTTCAGCCTCGATTCTGCAAAACAAAGTTTTTCTGAACAGCTATAGATATATGGACCCACCATAATCTAATTAGACGAGATGTCACAATGAGAGATTGTACTAATTATCACCAGAAGTAGCATTCATTCTTAGATAGTATCACAGCATATAAATAATTATAATTATGTATATGAGGCATTACAGTACAGAATTCTTCGATGCAGTTCTGATAATGCGAGTTGAGAGTCAATGGCTCTAATCCTACAAGAAGCTAAGTTATAGAAGTTCATGGCAAAAAGTTTACTTAAGGAAATGTCTATTCCCTCCTTTGCACCTTGCAGTTCCCCGTGCCCCTGAAAAATTTATCTGGAGCATCTGAGGACCCTCCAAAACATTGTTGGGTGGGGTCTGGAGGGAATGTCGGGGGAAGGGAATTATCTAAAACCAGGCTGGATCCACACACTGCAACTGCTGTCCATGTCAGAATTTCAGAAATAGTATCAAAGACAACAACAATAAAAAGCAGAATCTGGAGGAGACTGCCTTTTTAGCAGGTCAATCAAAATGTTCAGAAAGAAACATTATCTCAAGTGACACAGCTCAGTCCATAGAGCATAAGTCTTTTAATCTCAGGGTCATGGGTCTGAGTGGCATGTTGGGCAAGAAGATTCTTGCATTGCAAGGCGGTTGGACTAGATGACCCTTGTGGTACCTTACAACTCTGGGATTTTTTAACCAACTTGAATCCTCAAATGCAAGAACAAATTGTATTTTATTTTTGCTGTAGACATCAATGCTTGATTAATATTTTGTGGCATTTCTGTATTTCTGAAGCAGCATCATGGCTCTCTTGTTTTTAGGCATTTCTGTGCAGTCATCCATCACTCCCCTGGCTACTCAGCTGACAGACCTGTAAATGTTGGCAGCCATGCCTTTAAAACATTTTACTGTATTTTTCAAGCCAGGTCTGTTCATTAAGATGTTTCTGTTAACTGCTTCATGGATTATTCATAGGCAAAATGATGTCACCCTTTGCTCTACTTAAGACCAAATCCTAAATTAATTGGAATAATTCTACTTTGTATAACTCTGTTGTGTTCTACTTAGCACAAGTTATCATACTAGAATCTTTTTTCTCTTTGAAAAGGAGTACAGTTTGTCCACAAAAGCAAGCAAAACAGCAAACTAAAAAGAGGGGGGAAGAAACAAAAGCTGTGCAAAGCGAAACAGAGAGTTATGCAATAGTGGAACAATAGAATATTGCTCATCCGTAAAGTAACAACACATTCAGAAGCAGAACTTCAGCCTGGGCTCACCAGGACTAAGCCATAGAATCTGTGTTCAGCATTAAAGTCTCTGATCTCAACTGTGGAGGTTTCCTCTGAGAATGTGCACAGAATAAAGAGCAGTTCTAGATGAAAGCAAGTTTTCTATGTAGAATTTCCATTATATGGATGAACATTAAGTCAAATAACAAATTTTCAATTCTTAAAAAATATGTGTGTGTATCTTAATAACTGTTTCTCTAAAAGCCTATACACACACACACACACACACACACACTGCACACCTATATGCATAAGTAGAATATATGGGGACCGGCAATAGAGGAATCTTTTTTATATCAGTCCTTACCCTCCCCATTCCTTTATTATTATTTTTTACAATGTGTTAAAAGCTTTGGACAAGTTTGCAATATTAGGCATGCTGGCTTGAATACTTACTTTTTCCCAGATCAGGCAAGGTAGGGCACAGAGCCTTTGTCCAAGTACTAATGAATTGCCTCACTTAAACTGTATTCCAATTGATTTTGGCCATGTATTTGTTCTTAATTAATCAGCCAATATCTGGATTTAATTATCTGAATGAATGTATGTGGACACACACACACAAAGATTTTGATTCACATTTTAGTTGTAGCAACTGAGAAGGAAAGCCCTCGGCCCAGTATACCTGAAGGAGCATCTCCACCCCCATCGTTCTGCCCGGACGCTGAGGTCCAGCTCCAAGGGCCTTCTGGCAGTTCCCTCATTGCGAGAAGCAAAGCTACAGGGAACCAGGCAGAGGGATTTCTCGGTAGTGTGCCCGCCCTGTGGAATGCCCTCCCATCAGATGTCAAAGTGATAAATAACTACCTGACATTCAGAAGACATCTTAAGGCAGCCCTGTTCAGGGAAGTTTTTAATGTGTGATATTTTAGTGTATTTTGGGGTTCTATGGAAGCCGCCCAGAGTGGCTGGGGAAACCCAGCCAGATGAGCGGGGTACAAATAATAAATTATTATTATTATTATATTATTATTTTTCAGTAGTCTCTTGTGGATCGTTCATAGGGTGGGTAGAAGTTAAAATTCAAGACCAGCAGTGCACCTGAGGACCACACATATCAGCATCTCCTCTTCCTCTTCATTACAAAACTAACAAAAACTGACCAAAATTGTGGTACCACTGTGGACCCCCATCATATAGCACATAATCCACAATGTGATGCTTATTAAGAAGATGGGATGAGCTAAGTCAAGCAAGCATTTGCTAGTAGCCTACTCAGAATCCTTTAGAAGAAGCTGCATAAGCAGTAAGTGTGCTATAAGGCTCCCAGATACAATTACTTTCTTCTTTTGGGGGTGAAAAATTCCTTACCGTGAACTCATACATGTCAAACTCTCTATGGAGTTTCATGATTCTGCAGGTATTATTGGTAAGGGTGGGGGGGAGGCATAATTTTCTAGTCTGTATTCTTCTTATTTTTCACATTCTCCCACCTTATTCCAAGGCTGGACCCAGTTTGAATTATTAGGATTAACAATAAAGGTAAAGGTAAAGAACTCCTGACAGTTAAGTCTAGTTGTGAATGACTCTGGGGTTGCAGCACTCATCTCACTTTACTGGCTGAGGGAGCCGGCATTTGTCTGCAAACAGTTTTTCCGGGTCATGTGGCCAGCTTGACTAAGCCATTTCTGGCGAAATCAGAGCAACGCACAGCAAAGCCGGTTACCTTCCCGCCGGAGCAGTACCTATTTATCTACTTGCACTTTGTGCTTTCAAACTGCTAGGTTGGCAGGAGCTGGGACCGAGCAATGGGAGCTCACCCCATTACAGGGATTCGAACCGCTGACCTTCCGATCGGCAAGCCCAAGAGGCTCAGTGGTTTAGACTGCAGAGCCACCCGCATCCCAGGATTAACAATACAGAAGCATAAATAATCCCACTCTTTCCACAAAGAGCTCAGGTCAGTGTACATTATTTACTCTGTGAGGGAGGTTAGGCTGAGAGATGGTGACTGGTCAGGATTTGAACCTGAGTCTCTGTGGTCTAGGCCCAGCCCTGTTGTTCGCAAGCCCCCCTCCATAGAAGTTGGCCCCTCACACTGTCCTCGGAGCTTGCTTACCGGTAACCTCCTCTGGCTGATATCCAGACAGACCAGGGAGATTTTGATAGGCGACATTTTCCCAAGCATGGGCAAAATGCACAGCCCCTCCCTCCTGCTTCCGCAGGGGAAAGAAAATAAGTCAGAAATCTATTTACATGAAGTTTATTTCTGACATTACAGCACTAAAGAAAAACACGTCCTTTTAGTACAGTTTTTCCAGCACGTCTCACAAACTTCCTGAACATGCACACACAGAAGGTTTCAAATTACACTCTTCACAAAGACTTATCCAGCCTGTGAACGTCCTGGGAAATTCTTCTTTCCCACAGATAGGCGCATCATGTGATGTCAACAAACTGGCTGTCTGCAGCGGTGATGTTTCCATATACTGACATAGCCAACCTAGTACCTTCCAGATGTTGTTGGACTCCAATTCCCATCAGACCCAGCCTACATGGACACTGGTTGGAGATGATGGGGCTTGAGGTCCAACAGCAGCTGGGAAGCTACCTTGCTCTAACTACTATACATCACTTCCTCTATCACTTTCAACTGCTATTGTATCTGGTACAGCATGCCATTCTGTATTTTTCTGAGGAAAAAAGGTTAAAGATCATGTGGTTTTTTGTTCATTTATTACTTTTGAAATGACAATACCCTTGTTTCAAAGACCACCACCATCATATATTACATAAACTCCAGTTCATTTTGCACATTCTTGGAATGCTTGATTTGACCACCTGGGAGTCCACACATTTCCCTTTGTTCTCAAAATATATTGTTCAGGAACACCTTCTGCAAATAAAAGTTGCAAGAGCCGATTCATTTGTGACAGCAGCCCTTTTATAAAGCACACTGTAAAAGGGTGGTTGGAGGGAGATATGCTGTTTATTAAAGCCATATTTTGCCATTAAGGTTCTGTTGGAGTTGGATTACATGGTGTGTTTTTCCCCTGCTCTGTTTATAAGAAGAACGGTGGGTCTCAACAGTTATTTATGGACCATTTGTGAAATTACACATTCCCGGGTTTTTTGTATTTATTTCTTTACTTATTTAGAACATGAGGAAAACATACAAACTTGCATGAAAATCTCAGTGTTGAGTTTATCGATACATATTTTTTTTCTAATTCCCATGTTTCTCCTTAACCTCCACAAGAAGAGACTTCTCCTCTCAGTTCTTCTAAAAATACAAGCAATTCTTGCTTATTATTATTTCACATAATTACCCACCCTTCCCCATCAGGTCCCAGGGTGAGTTACAAGAATTTAAAATTCAATATTAAAACAAAACAATTTAAACAAAACAAATATGTATTACTACATGCATTCTGCATTATTATATGTATTATTATATGTATAGTATATGCAAATTCACTCCAGGTTTCCTAATGCAGCCAGCACATTACCAAATATTTTCAACAATGTGTCTAACTGAATAAAAATAAATGATATATAAATGAACATAAACCTATGTTGCATAAATACAGTACAGCATGTACTATACTTTTTATATATAAGATGTATAATAGACATATTTTGATATAATTTTGAATAAATTAAAATGTGGGCATTTTTTAAAGACAATGCACAAACGGCTTGGAAATATGTGGGCACTTGATATATGAGGCATACAATGCAAGCAAAGCTCATCAGGGTCAGAACCACCAGATTCTCGGTAAAAATTCATTTAAAACAGATTCCTTCTCTATCCCTAGGGGTATCCTCTAGGAACATGGGCACAGCAGCAATAGAAGGGAGTACAATCATTACTGCTGCTAGGGTTGTATGAACAGGGGGACACCAACCAAAAAAAGTGAGAGTCTGCAGTTTCATGAAACCTTTTGCATGCACAAAGACACATACACAGCCCACAGGTTCAAGCACAAAAAGTTCTCCAAGGTGTCCACTTACCTCAGAGAAAGTCACATTGAGTGTGCTGCAAAGAATATTCGGCTTGGCTTCAAAGACCTACTGTGAATCAGCTATAAAAAAGTAAAGGTAAAGGAACCCTGGACGGTTAAGTCAAGTCAAAGGCAACGATGGGGTTGTGGTGCTCATATCACTTTTCAAGCCAAGGGAGCCAGCGTTTGCCAGCAGACAGCTTCCTGGGTCATGTGGCCAGCATGACTAAACTGCTTCTGGCACAACGGGACACTGTGACGGAAGCCAGAGCACACAGATACACCCTTTACCTTCCCGCTACAGTGGTACCTATTTATCTACTTGCCCTGGAGTGCTTTCGAACCGCTAGGTTGGCCAAAACTGGGACAGAGCAACAGGAGTTCACCCCATTACAAGGATTCGAGCCGCTGACCTTCTGATCGGCAAGCCCAAGAGGCCCAGTGGTTTAGACCACAGTGAAATATTTGGTCATGCAGCAAATTAAGAGTTATGGCAGCTGACAGCCACAGTGAAATACATACTAGGTGTTAGGTTCTGGGCACAGTAGCATGAAGCAGATGCCACAGATGCTAATGAAAGAATAGGCCTTTGATGCTGGATGGACTAAAGAAATCAGGTACAGCATTTTACTATTTGTTATTGTTACATTTGTCAGAGCTGAGGCTGCACTGAAATGTCTTATTTTTTCCATCTCAGTAATCATAGTTTGAGTTTAGGAAAGTAATTAAATGATGAGCATCTCCTTCACCAAATATCATAATGCCATGTCTGCCTCCATAGCAGATGACATCTGTAAATGAGGCATGATGTGCTGACAGTATTGAGCTCTGATGCAAATAAAATCAACACAACCATATCAGCCTTTTTCAGACCTTCAAATTAAGTGTATAAACCATCAGCATGTGGAACAGGAGCAGGACCATACCTGCAGCCCCTACCCTCAGCATTCAAAGAATCAAAGAATTGTAGAGTTGAAAGGGACCCTGAGGACCATCTAAGTTCAACTCCCTGCAATGCAGGAATATGCAGCTGTCCCATATGGGGACTGAACTTGGAACCCTGGCATTATTAGCACCACACTCTAACTAGCTGAGCTATCCAGGCTGACAATGTGTTCATTATGCACAAATCAGGAAGTCTGAGAAGTCCCATTAGGACCAATGCTAGATGAGATGACTTCACGGAGCCCAATTCAAAACATGGCTGGGAATGAAGACAAAAGTTCAGAAGGGCGTCAGAGGGTATGGCAGAAGCAAGCTATTGTAGGCAGAGTCTATATTTGCAGCTTTCTATGACTGCCTGTAAAACACACACACACACACTGAAGCTCTGTTCAATTTCAAATACCAGTTGCAAGGGATTTTCCCTACTCAAAGTTACTGCCTAGTGTTGTTTTTCTCAGTCTTCTGACAGCTTTGATTTATGAGGAGTGTCTGAACTCTATCTGATATTAACATCGCCTTGAGGAATGAGCATAAAACATTGGGCTTAAGCCAGTGGAGCTATTCTACTGTCTTGGAACGTCTCTCTTTCTAAGAGGTTATACTGGTATTGTTGTCATTACATTATGATCCTAGCAATATGTCACCCTCTTTTAAAAACAGATCTTCAGTCAGCGTACACAGTTGATCAAAACTGAAGCAGTGGGCAGAGGGAGAGAGCGATAAATTATTTCAGGCCTCCCTCAAAATTTGAAGTGAGCCAAATGATTTCCATACCATTTTTTCAGTTAGACCACATTAAGAGTCCTTAAAATATCTTGCCAAATGTGAATCTTTTCTAGCTTCAAATCTATGAAAATTATTTATTGATTGGGACTTTTCACACTGCCGTTGAACTTTGGGAAAGCGTTACTAATTTAGAGTGCATTCAAATATACTGTGCTGGTTTTCCTGATTATAATGCTAGCAGTAACTAATGTTTCGTTCATATGGTTGCCTTATAGGATTGTGGCCTTCTCACCAATATACCAACACATTGCTCTAAATTTCATTCACATCATTGGGCATGGTGTGACACAACAACAAACACCATTGCCTTCACCCCCACGATTCACCTCTGCAAATGGCAGGAAAGAACTGTGTGGTGGTATACTGCTTCAAGTTCTGTCATTTGATTCCCATAATTTTTCAGGTTAATGGGGTGCAAAGGAATTATTTCTGGAAACAATTAACAAGGAAATTAGTACTAAGTTTCCTCAAAACTTCTCTAGATTTCTGGAAGCAGTTTTTACACCATGTGAAAGCTCGAATATAAAGCAGAAATTAACAGTTAAAGAAATGGAAATTAACCACCATGTGAATGCAGCCTCAGTGACATGAATATTCCTGAAATGACTCTGATGCCAAATGAGTGAACACCAATATGTTTCTTGCATTATGGTAGCATCTTTCCCCAATACACAGAGACCTTGTTCATATACAGCCTGTTGCCATTTTATGTATTCCCCATATAGATCCTTTGTTTAAAGAAACACATTATGCATTTTTCACTTCTCTAAGCAGTGAGAAATCCAACCTTGAAGAGTTTAATTTCTTTAGGATGAGAGGATACTGAAGACTTTTGCTGTTTTTGCATTTCATTTACAAAGATACCTACATAGCACAGTGAAAGCAATAGAGTGGTACCTCTGGTTACGAACTGAAATCATTCCGGAGGTCCTTTCTTAAGCTGAAACCGTTCTTACTCTAAGGCAAGCTTTCGCTAATGGGGCCTCCGTTGCGCGGTTTCTGTTTGCATCCTAGGGCAAAGTTCGCAACCAGGAGCAGCTACTTCCGGGTTAGCGGAGCTCGTAACCTGAAGCACTCGTAACCAGAAGCGCTCGTAACAAGAGGTACCACTGTACAACATCAACAAACAAGTAGCATAGTTGCTGATCCTGCCTGAGATTTCTAGATAATTTGTAGCCGCAAAGTCTAGGGACAGGATGGAGTTAGCCCCCACTAACCACAATTTCAAGTGAGGAAGGCCATATTTCTGAAAGGGGCCCAGGACATGCTGCTTACTAGCATGTTCTGATCCCAGTCCAGTGATACTTGTTTATAATTTGCAGTTATTCACCTAGTCCCCTAGGTGACAACACAACACAAATCAAATAGTACAATAAAATATCAAATAACTGAAAATAACACCAGCACCAAGAAATGCAAATACATAAAAAAGGGTTACAATGGGGTAAAAATAAAATGTTCAAGCCAAAACAATAATCAGTATCAGGTGTTAATAATCTTTAAAAAGTTAAGAGAGAAAGGTTTTCATCTGCTGCCAGAAAGATGCCACTCAAGGCACCAGGTAGGCCTCTCTAAGGAGAGCATTCCATAACCAAGAGCTCTGAAAAGGCCTCCATACTTCAAATGGAAGGGCACTCATAGAAAGGCCTAAGTTGATGATCTTAGGGTACAGATAGTTATAGAGGAGACAACCTGTTCCCTTAGAGCAGAGGGTAGGGGACTTTTTCTCCATCAAGGGGATAAACTTTCAACTCCATGCCAATGGTCAGCAGAAGTTGAATGAATAATGCACAAAACTTGGAACAAGTGTTCTGGATTAACTAATCAGGAATAAAGTCCACTCTTCAGATTTCAGCAAGGCTACCAATGTGAATCCCCAAGTATAGGCAGGTCTTCTCAGATGTAAGCTGCACTCAGTTTGGTGGAGTTAGTAAAAAAAAATAATACAAAGGATTAAAAAATACAGTGGTACCTCGGGTTAAGTACTTAATTCGTTCTGGAGGTCCATTTTTAACCTGAAACTGTTCTTAACCTGAAGCACCACTTTAGCTAATGGGGCCTCCTGCTGCTGCTGCGCCGCCGGAGCACGATTTCTGTTCTCATCCTGAAGCAAAGTTCTTAACCCGAGGTACTATTTCTGGGTTAGCGGAGTCTGTAACCTGAAGCGTCTGTAACCTGAAGCATATGTAACCTGAAGCATATGTAACCTGAGGTACCACTGTAGGACGACAGACCAATGCAGTTGCTGTTCTGAAAAAAATAAAACTTATGCAAGTAATTCCTTTCTTACTCCAATGTGCCGCACACAATGTGCCCCCACATGTGTGGCAGCAGCCTATCAATTTGTTGTTAAATAGCTGAGGAGGCTGGGCGGAATCCCACCTGGAGAAAGAAAAGTCAAATAAAACACGGCCCATTCTAACCATTTTGAAATTATAGTCTCCTTACCACTCCACCCTTCTTGAAAATACCTGAAAAGTTGTGTTGCTTGAGGAAAGGGGTAAAATAATTGAAAATCACCTTTCCTCATTTTTCTAGTGCAGGGGTGGGGACCCTATGGCTCTCCAGATGTTGTTGGGTTCCTGCTCCTAGCAACCTCAACAAGTATGGCCAGTGGGCCAGTGACGATGGGAGTTGGAGTGCATCAACATCTGGAGAGTCAGGGCTTCCCCATGCCTCTTCTAGCAGGTGCCTCTGCTGGATCCCAGCCCTTCCCATGGATGTAATGGTCTTTCCTTCCAAAGATGGGCATTCTTGGGTCAAATCCGACATCAGCCCTAAAGGAGACGGTGGGGGGGGGGTATGCAAATTCTGCTTGAGAAGCAGCAGTATAAAAAAGTACAAACCAACAGCCAAAATAAATGCTCCGAACAAAGAACATGCCAAGAAAATGCAAACCACACAAATTGTGGTCACTGGTGACTGGCTTAAGCTGTCATATGTTGAATCTGGCACTCTGCATTCCATTCGACAGATAAATCTCTTTACCAGAAACCCTCAGGATAGTTAAACGCACAACAGATGCATTTAAAGAACACTGTACCGGTTGGGGAGGAAGAACTCCGTTGGTGGTCACAAACACCAAAGAATCAGGTAGAGAAAATTCTGAAGAGCAGACACATTTTTTTTTTTAAGAAACCTTCCGTCTCTCTCTCTCTCTCTCTCTCTCTCCCCCCCCCCACCTCCACTTTTCAATTTCTAAATCCAATTCTTTTGCAGTCCAAGCTCTGTAATGTAGCTGCTAATAAATTTAAGAGTAAACCCGGATTAGGTTAGTGTGGCTAAACTGAAAGGGCTCTTACCTTTCAGACAGATGGCCACCGATTCATATAATTTGCTTGGGGAAATCTGGACATATTTTATCTGCTTGTATCCCTGTCAGTGTTAAAAGCCACATTTTGCCGGGGAGGTATAGGCTGTGTTACTTACTCTGCAAGCTATTAAACACCCCATGGCTCCCGTTAAAGCAAAGTGTTTTCAATTGCATACCATGTGGCAAGCCTCTGCAAAATAAAGAACAGTTGGATTCCCCCTCCCCTTTCCTCTGCTACATTAATCCATGTGCTCAAAGAATTCTGAGCCTGTGTAAACATTTAAAATATTAAAAATATTTGAACTGGAAAACATGCTCATTTGCCGTAATGCCTGAGGGTTGGGGGTTTTTTTGCAAAAAGAAAAAAAACATGTATTCTTTTTTTGTTTGTCCTCTCAAATGCAAAGTGGGATAATCGAAAGAGAACACTAAACAATTTTGCTTCCTTTTTGGGGAAAAAAATAGTCTGTTTACAGTCCGTTTATTTCACTTGTGGACATTTTGTTTCAGTTCTCAGACCACCTTCCTGTGTGGATGCTCGGAGTGAATCAGCCAGATTTCTTCTGCTTCAAATGTGAACTGAAACACAGCTATCCTTTGGAATTTGTACTTCTCTGAATTTTGCGGTGCTGCTCTCTAGGCAATCAACATTTCCAAAAATGCATATATTAGGGAAGTGTGCATATAAATGAATATAATAATGAAAATAACACAAAAATGCCTTGTATTAGGAAAAATTGCTTGAAAAATATGTACATTAGACAAAGTTGCATATAGAAAAGTGTTTAATTTGTTCTAAAATGTTAATGAATTTTCAAGAGGTTTTTTTACAAAAGAAAATCTCAGTTGCAAAAATGTGGAGAATCAAATTTTAGATCAGAAGAATGAGCAACTGAGTGATCTGAAACTGACAGATTGTTCCATCTCTTCTTCATTGAATTGTTTCAAGTCATGATGTTCTTTGGGAACGTGCTGGTGACCAGCTTAGAGAGTCTTGAAAAGTTTTCAATGCATATTTTGCTTTGGGCTATTCTTTTATACTTTTGGTCAGTTGTGCAGCTTTCTCGTTGACCTGAGTAATTCTTGGTACATGCATATTTTATTTTTCCAGTCCTTTTTCCTTATACAAAGAAGCAGCAGTTGTGACCAGCATTATTAGAACTGTGGGCTCTGGAGATGAAATTGATAGGTGCTGTTAAGAGAGTGGGAGACCTTATGCGTATGCTTCTCAAAATATTTTTTAAAGTAAAGAATGCACATTTAAGAGAATTGGAAAATATTGTTTCTAAACTTATGTTCAATGCCTTTTCTTGGCTTCTATCAACATATACATTTTGTAGTCTTGGACTTTGGGGTGAACTGTTAGATTGCAGGCCAAAGAAAGCTTTCAAATTGCAATCTATTTCCAAATTGGACAATCTAGTAAAAACACAAAGAAGAATCTGGCAGCTGCAATGAAGGCTAAACATACAAAAGATACCAAGCTTGTATTTTGTTCAAAAACAATATCGCTTTCCATGTATACAGTGAATATGTATGGAGAATGAAATCAGCAAGCGTTACTTTAAATTTTTTAAAAGTTGAATAGAATTCACTGACTTACTTTATGCAACTTGCAGAGTTTACCAGCCAGTCTATGTCATATAATATTTTAATCCCAGGTGTCATTTTAGGATGAGTTTCTAGCAGTCAGTGGTTATTAGATTCCTGTCCTGTTTCCACATCCCCATCACCACCCAAACAACCAAAAGTAGATTCGTAGATTCAGCATACCAGGCTGAATAAACAAGCACAGTGGATGCGAAAACCATCTTTAAATTCAAAAACTGATGTCTAAAAGCTGAAAGTCTAGAACGTGGGGAATGTATATTAGTCCCACATGTTAAATATATGGTGCACATGTAATAATGCTTGGTTGTTATTATTATTATTATTTGCATTTATTCATTGTTTCCTACAAACAAATGTCACAAAGCAACTTAAAAATATATAAACAACCCAACATCTTGCGAATGATTTATAACCAAATACATAGAATAAAACACAGAGCAAGAACTTCTAAAGGTGTTCATACAACACCTATCCCATCCCAATAAAAGATGAACACCACCAATGGGTTGTAAATCATACCACAGTGTGATCTGAGTTAAAGCCTCAAAGTCTGAGTAAATAAAAATGCACTAAGCCAGGCACCTAAAATGTGACAGTGTTGGCTCCAGGGGTGTTTCCCTGGGGAAAGGAGTTCACAAATGGGGGGCCACCACTGAAGAAGTTTTTTCATTGCCACCCTCTGCACTTCCCTTGAAGAAGGCACGTTGTATATTGTCAATCTTGTGTATTCCCAGAACCCTTGTGTGACATCTGAGGTCATACGAAGGACCTGCCTTAGCCATGGCACTTTGGCAATGTGGCAGGGATTTGAGCCTCCTCGGCCAACATCCTACTCCTTAGTAGTACCCACCCTCCTACTGGAAGTTATGACCAAGTAATCTTCCAGCTACTTCCCCCACTTCTTGTAGGGGGAAAGGGGTATTTTTCCTCTTCCCACTGCCCCCATTGCATGGGGAATCACACCCTGGGAATGGGACCCTGGATGCCTAGTTAAATGGCTGTTCAACTAGGGGAATGTTAACACTTACAGCATCTCTTTACTAGGCCTCCTTGCAGGTTATTCTTCCAACCATTGTTAATATTCTGCAGACAAGTAAAAGTATGTAGGCTACTATGCTGCATAAACCAAAATATTTGGATAAGATTTACAGATTTTTCCCCCTTAATAAATTCAGTACCAAAGTATTTACCCTGCGGTACTCCGAATGATTTTGCAAGCCATAATGTAAGCAAGAAACTCAGCTGTAATTTCTGTGTTGTGCATCCAGTATGAAAATATATAATCACATTACACTCAGGAATGCCATCTTAATTAAAAACATCAGCAACAAAAGAAGAAAATCCACAGTGAAACAAGATTTTCACGCAATGACCAAATGAAGGTTTGATCCTAGGAAAACTTAACTAATTCTTTGTACTGATTATTTTACAAATATATATACACCTACCTACACACACACACTCAAGAATATAGTTTAAGATTGCTAAATAAAACATGTGTAAATAGCATAGCATCACATCAGACTATAAGCCCATTAACTTGTACGCTAAATTGTGCTAAATATGTATGAAATTACCTAGGTTTATTAGGCACATCTGATGAAATTAAGTTTAATGTATAAATATGTTATTTTATTATTTTCTCGGCTAGCCTGCTTTATATCACTGTGACCATATTTATTTCAAAGAGCTACTTCACATCATTCCAGAGTGTTGGTGCAAGGAGAATCAGCCTCTTGTACTGGTTTATAATTTGCCAAGAGAGACATACCAGTGTATGGTTTCTGGGTCTTAAGTGGAGTGAATGCAAAACTCCGAATGCGCAGTTTTTACTGCCAGGAATTGTATAACTCAACCATGCAAAATGAAGCAATACGGTGTTTTTGTGCCAAAGTAAGTCCACTTAAAACTTCTGAAAAATAGCAGCTTGCCAAATCAATGTCTGCTGCACATAACCAGGCAGTAATGCAGGAAAGGTGAATGGCTAGCTTCCTGTACAAATACTTGACTTCATCATGGATATTTGATTCAAAACAACCCAATATCTCCATTCCATTTTACTCTTGCACATGTAAAGCCTACCCATTTTTAGTCCTTCGACAGGCTGCTTTTAAAGAGGAAACAAAAGAGGCTTGGAATCGTGAAATCTAACACAGGAGCAAAAATGTCACTCTGAACTGTAGAATTATTTTCAAAATGTTCCATCAGGTATAGGCAGACCCTGAATCATGCCATCCCAAACAGCCCTCTGCTGAGATGTTTTTGGCTAATTTTCATTCTCACTTCTTTTCAATGTATTTTTTGAAGATTTTTGGAAAAATTAGCAATGCTCCCTCATAAAGAACTCATCTATGCCCTGGAAGTATATTTATTATATCCATTTATTTCTTTGAAAAAAGCCAAGAAAGCATTACAGTATGGCTTTGAGCTCCAGTAAAACCCTTACAAGAATCTTGAGCTATAAATAGTGCCAAAAAATGACTTAATGAGGAGATGCTGAAACTTTGCTCAAGACAGCATTTGGCCATATATTTTTGCAACTTGGATCATATGACTGCTGCACAGTTTTAAGACTCGTGCAATTCTTCCTATTGGGCACATGTCATAGCCTTCAAGGAACACATAGCTCTGAAGTCCTTAAATCCTAGCTGAAGATTTGTAGTGCCAAATAAAGGATCCCTCTCAACTGTATGATCTGTCTTGTATTATATATTACTTTTGAGCCAATACTTGTAAAGCATGCTCAAGAATAAGTACCCCTTTAACTAAAAATTCTGCAAAGCTTGAAAATGCAAACTTGCAAATCTTAACACTGACAAGCAACCTCAGTACTGTAGTTCTGCCCAGGCAGGCATACAAATACTACTTTCACCTTTGAAATGAAGTTGTTCAACCGGAGCGGCTGTGAATGAGTAGTTCCTGGGTCGAAGAAATGGTCCAACAGCCTGCTCCAAACGGGGCTGCACTCCTCTTGAAAGAGCAAGCATGCAGCCTGGGGGTGCTTGCGGATGCAGTTTTGTCATTGGAAAGCCAGGTATTCTTGGTGGCTAGGAGCGCCTTTTGTGCTTCGAGCCCCAAAACCCATCCCCCATGGAAATAAAGACACAGTGGAGACAGAATTTAGTTTAAATGTTAATGGGCAAATTTTGGCCACAACTTTATTAAAATACACAAATGTGACTGGTATTGGCTTAGGCATTGGTATCAAACTATATCTGGCTCCTGCCCCACCCTGCAGGAAGCCTGAAAGGGTAAACAACCAGCAGGGGGATCTCCGTCAATGTATATTGACTGGTGCTCACCCCTGGGGTCCCCCGGGGTCCTGGCATGGCCCTAGCCCCTCTCCGGGCTTCGGACAAGATCCAGACCCCCAGATTCCTTTAACGGAATACCCTATTCATTGGAGGGGCAGGTGATGGCCGCACCTCCCCTCCCCACATTCCCCTAAACCAATGCCTAACCGCCAAACCTTACAAAGTTGTGACGATTGCTAAGACATAGACAAAAACCAAGTGGCCACAGCCAATCTGCCACATTGGAAAAAAATTCCTACCTGGCCCCCATTCCAAAACAGGCGACCAACCAAAGTCCAAAGCAAGGCCAAACACGACCTAATTAGCGGGTGTTTGGCAGCACGAAGCAAAAGGAGGTCCCTACATCGTGCTGCCAAATAAATACCCCCAACCCCAACCTTGCCATGCTGCTGATTGGCTAAAGGCCATTGGCATAACTGTGGCACCACCAGCTTGGAGCGGGGCAAGCCCCGCCCACAAGCTGGTTAGGGAAGAGTTTCAGGGCCGAGCACAACATGGACCCTTTGTTAGGAGGATCCAACTTACCAGTTTCATCTGGTATGACAGCTGTGACCATTCCTAGACCAGGAGAGCTGGACCACAGTAACTTAAGCATTAGTAACTTAAAGACTTATTTCCCGCAATACACTATGTGAAGATGGTAGAGAAACTGTAGTTAGTGCAGAATGCTGCAGCATGATTGCTAATGGGAGCAAGATCTTGTCTGCATATTGCAGCACAGCTCAGAGATCTGCAATGTCTACCCATTTGTTATCAGACCAAATTCAAGGTGTTACTATTTTAAAGACCTCAACAGGTTGGGACCAGTCTACTTAAAATATCAGATTATCCCATATATACCCACTTGAACACTTGGATCTGCAGAACTGGTATGTTTGCAAATTGCTACATAAGGTTTATACCATATTTGCAAAGAATTGATCATTTGGTGTTGGCAGCACCTATTTTCTGTGTCCTGAGCCTCAGTGTGTCTCCAGGCTAAGGAACGGAGTGGGAAACTGAAGCAGAGGGAGAACAGGAGAATGACATGGGCAAAAGTAGGATGCAGTTGATACCCTCTCCCAAGAGGTGGCTGCCCACAGATTCCCATCTCTGCTCTTTCCTCCTGGGAGAGAAGCACAGCAACAGCATCTGGGGATAAATGTGTAAGTAACTTTGCTTTTAACATTCAATTTTATCGATATTTTCAATGAACATTTATATTCCATGTAAACCACTTTTGGATGATTAACTGGTATACAAGTCCTGCTAAATAAACAAATTAAGGTATCCAAAAATAAATAAATAAAAATCTTGAACCTGTTTGTTCATCTTTTAACAGGCTTTATCCTCTCAGAAGGTGCCACTATATATACAAATTTCATTCAAATCTCTTTTTAAAAAAAGAAAAGAATTATACCCACTGATAGTTTTCTTCCCAAATAGCCAAAAGGGAGGTAGGAAGGTCCAGTTTTTCTGAATAAAGTTTCTGATTTGGACTCAATGCAAAGTGATTAGCCTTCAATATGATCTGAGCTAGACTAGGCCATTTCCCAGTTCCCAAATCAAGGGCCAAGCAAAATATTGTAGCAAATGCACAGCCCTATAAGGAAGCAAACTCTTAATTCCACTGAAGCCAAGCATTTAAACATGACTTCATGAAATCTTCTCAAGTTTAGAATGTCCTCATATGCGGAACTAAATTTCCCCCTATATTACAAAGAATGCTGTTCGGATGCTCAGACACCAGGATCATTCCCACGCTAATCACAAAACAGTCTATTGGAAACTGGCAGTCACTGTTGAGTAGCCCACTAAATATCTCTCCAATTGTATGCATTTCATTTTATGAATGATGACATCTGGAAACATCTGGATCTAATGATGATGAGAGGAGTTTCCAAAATGGTAGTGCTGAGATGTGACGAGACATAAATGGTGTTTATTTTAGATCCACACGGCGAAATGAAGATAGCAGTTTTTAATAATTTGGATGAAGATTTTGGTGAAGGGATTTAGAGGCAATGACAAGACGTTCAGCTATCACCTCCATGTGTAATATGCAAGCAAAGGCGCATCTGCTTCCCAGCCAAACTTCTTAACAAGCTTATGTTAACTAAAGTATGTGGAAGTAATTCAAACCATTCCTTTGCTCAACATAATTATGAATTAATCTCAAGAACAATAGATTACTCATGAACTATCACACTAGGGAATACAATATAACTTGAAGCCTTAGCTCATGGCTGATGTGATGCTCTTTTGGTCAAGCGAAAATAGTGTGTGTGTGTGTGTTTGTTTATTACAGCACACCTTTGCTATTGCACACTAGAATCAATTTTCAGATTATATTTTGGAGATGTTTGATGTTTAGAAATAATTTTTCACAAATCTGAAATTAGTGCAGCTCAAAATGGGAAGATAGAAAGCTAGCTTCATGCAGTTTCACGATCATATCCAAACTGTACTGAAATGACACTCTACTATTATTACACTTACACACACACACACACACACACACACAGAGAGAGAGAGAGAGAGAGAGAGAGAGAGAGAGAGAGAAATCTATACTTTGTATAGCATAATTCATTGTATAAACCTGTTTCCCAGAACACGGAAGACTCTGCAACCACCATCTGATTTGTTCTTTTGAATGGGAAAGAATGTCCAATAAGCATATCTGGACTCTTCATTGGAAAATCAGAAATGGTTAAACCACCTATCTGTAAGTCCATTTCCTGATAATTTTTTTCCACATTCTCCCCCCCACACACACATACACTAATGAGCAAGTGTTTGCACATATGTGCAGATGTGGCTCCATTAAGAAAGAAATAAAAACTGTAAATATTCAAATTTTACTTCTCAACAAGCCAAATCTGGGTTTGTTTGGTTTTTTCCGTTGATGGGAGATCACTTATTAATTGCATTATGCTACATTTCAATGTTACAACCCTAAGGAAACTTACAGCATCCCTTAAATTAACATAAACTATTTATTAAGTAAAGATAAAGGTAAAGGTAAAGGGACCTCTGACCATTAGGTCCAGTCGTGGCTGACTCTGGGGTTGTGGCGCTCATCTCGCTTTATTGGCCGAGGGAGCCGGCGTAGAGCTTCCGGGTCATGTGGCCAGCAAGACCAAGCCGCTTCTGGCGAACCAGAGCAGCGCACGGAAACGCCGTTTACCTTCCTGCCGGAGTGGTACCTACTTATCTACTTGCACTTTGACTTGCTTTTGAACTTCTAGGTTGGCAGGAGCTGGGACTGAGCAATGGGAGCTCACCCCGTCGTGGGGATTCGAACTGCTGACATTCTGATCGGCAAGACCTAGGCTCTGTGGTTTAACCCACAGCACCACCCGCATCCCTTATTAGGTAAAGATACAGAATCACAAAATGGTGTGAGCATGTCCCCTCCATCAATAGGGGAAAAGGCAGCTGTATCAGCCACTGCTACACTTGTCAGAAAAAGAGAGAGAGAGAGAGAGAGAGAGAGAGAGAGAGAGAGAGAAGCTCTTTGCACTTTTCCTCTATTCAAATTGGAAGAGAGGTGCAGTGCGCGTTTCAAGTATCCAATGAAATGGAGACATGCTAAAGGGAATGTGTTCGATGTAGGAGAGGCATTGTGGATTTTTGATGGGGAATTTACTGAGACCATTCATGGACATCATAGGAGATATGCGAGAACACAATGGAACCCTAGGGACCACATTGGCATCCCCTCAGCTAGTGTATTGGTGGTCTGGCATGGACTGGTTGATGCTCAACATCCTGAACTTACTGCTGCTTTGATTCAAAGCATGAATGACCTACAAAAGGGGACGTCTGGAAATACCCTGAAAAGTCACACCTGGTCATGTTTCCTCAGAGCCATTCAAGCAACTAAGAATAGACAAAATGTAACAATACCTTCCACTTCTTCCTGCTCCTCGCTCCAAACCTTATTCTCAGCTATGTTTTTTATGTCTCCACTGTGCATTTACTGTAAATGTCACCTGAAATTCAAGTGCCATCAAGGAATACATTAATATACAGTGCTATATGTATTTAGATATATATAAAGGTGATAAATACTTTAATGGTGAAATTGAAGGAGTTCATATTAGCATCAAATAATTAACACATCGAGATGTGCAAAGATTCTGAAAGCTAGAAGCAAAAAAAAAAAAGGTGTGATGTGTTAGAAAAGTCACGGTAACAAGATTTTCACTCTTTCTAAAGTACATCTTTCAAGGCATATCACTGCTGGTACTTAGGAACCGGTGAACCTGGGAGACAGTACTTGTTCTGTTTTGCAGAACAAAATGATGAGGCAGTGCATAATCTTTTCTAAGTGAGAACAGCGCCAAAGAAGAATGCAAAAGTGTTCCTGCTTGAAATTTTGAAATTAAAACCACCTGAGAATTTGTGCAAAAATAAAAATAAAGCCTGTATTAAATGGGATAACGGGGAGAAAAACTTGGCAACTATTGTCTTGAGCAAGGTTTCATATATACTTTCATCTTGGGTTTTTTTAAAGTTGTTTGATGAAACTGACAATGCACATTAATAATCTAAACTGGTTGTTTATTACCAGAAATTTAAAAAACTGAAAACCTGCATAACTCACAGAACATAAGGCTGATTCTCATGGGATGGGTGTGTGCGCGCGAGCATAACATATATATGAAATACCTAATTGTACCATCATTCCCTCTATTTCCAATGTATTGCTTATGTAGCCAAATAGGCACCACCTATTTGTACAAGTGGGAGGTCATCCATAAGAGGGAGCAGTATCAGAAGATTTGGGGAACCTCAAAACTTGTGGAACTACAAAAATCTTTATGGAGAAAAGCCTAAAGGGGAACTTCTCAAACACCTGATCGGAGCCAGAGTCAGGAGCAGGTCACCTGGTGTCAGACATGTTAACTCTTTATTCAAAGAAACCAAAACAGTGTAGGTCTAGTGATCACATCAACTGTTCCCAGTAGGTCTTGCCCCAATTGAGACAGTTGTGAGGACTGAAGGTCACCACCTTCCCACCGCTCTGTAAGACTCTTTCCCTGGCTCCTCCAGCAACCTGAGGATCATTTGTCTTGTCTCTCTTTGCTCCACCTTCTTCATCCCTCTCTGTGTTCTAGGAGACCAAGAGGAGGAGAGCTGGTCACAGCAGGATAGACTCTCTAGCTTCCTCACAGCCTGCCCCCACTCCTCTTCAGCTTCCACTTCTGCCTCTGATTCTAAACTGCCCTCTGCCACAGCATCTTCCCGCTCACTAAACCCTGTTGCTTCCTCCACTTCTGACACCACCACCTCCCAGTCTGCTGCTTCTTTTCCCGCTGACCACTCGCTGTCATCCCACCTCCAATCCCCTGGCTCTGAGCCTTCTTCCTGTGGGGGTTCCCCAGCTGGTGCCTCCCACCACATTTGCATCCAGCCAGTCCATGACAACAGCCCAATAAAAACACTGAGTATGCCCAGTGTTCACAGAATGCTGCTAGACTTTTGGAAAGTGGAGTGGAAAACTGAGAGGGAAGGAGAATAGAATAGAATAGAATAGAATAGAATAGAATAGAATAGAATAGAATAGAATAGAATAGAGTATCATGGGGATGCATGGTTTGCAACATTTTGTTGTGGGTCACATCTGAAACTTTATTGTATCTTTTTAAAAAAACAACACACAAAATGGCAAGGTATTTTCTGTAAGGCAGGCCCTGGGGGTGGGGAGAGAGACGGGACCCAAATTACAATGTCAGAAACTCTGAAAACAAATTATTTCTTGGCATGGGAAAACTTAATGTATCCATGTGGGAGTTCTTTACCAAAAAAGATTTCACCATGTGAAAACAGCATGGTAAGGACACTGCATGAGGGCTTTACCACATTGCAAAATAATGTGAAAATTGTTCCATGGAGGCTTTCCTTCTAATGTTTTTGCAAGCATTAAACATTTGAAAGAAAGAGTACTCAAAGTTTAAAACCATCTCTCCAGATACATGGTTTTTAGACTCAGGGTATGAGAAAAACACTTTCATCATCCACCCTCATTCTCATTATAAATTTGTAAGATCAGGAGCTGGTGCTTCTTCATTGTCTGTTTTTATTACCCAGATTAACAATGACCATATTTATGGGAAAAATAGATTCACAGCAATAACAATTGTTGTGTCATCATACAAGCTACAGACATGCCACATTTAGGGTTGAGTGTTTCTGTACGGAAATTAGCTTGGCTTATTTTATAAGGTCCATCTGTTGTTGAAATACCCACCATGTAAACTCATGTGACCCAGAAAAGTATTGTTTATTACCTTAGTGTACTAAAACAAAATGTAGAATGTTCTTCAAAATGGCCTTGTCTTTTCCTTCTTTGGCTTTGTTTTCAAAATGCCTTTCTCAAAACTCAGTGTCTCAACTCTTATTTCATGCTCTTTGTAAACTTAGCAAACAATTAACAAAAAAAAGTACAGGGTCCTCTAAAAGGCCCAGTTTTACTATATTTTAGAGGCAAAAAGAATGGAAAATAATCATGGCATTCTGACTGAAACAAAGCGTAGATGTCACTCAAGCTGCAGCATCAGCTGGCCTCTCAACATTTAAGCATAAAATCACAGGAAGAAACAAACAAACAAATCTGAAATGCAAAAAGGACAAGCTTGGTTGAAAACCTGTTTTAAAGCACATTTGGGGTTTTATCTGAGCCTTTATAATTTAAAAAGTTGTCCAAGCTACAAAACCTAATTCAAAGCACATCTGTGCTTGGATTTCAAACTAGCTTTGAACCAGTCATTCTAATATATATATTAGACACACACACACACATATACCATGATGATGATGATGATGATGATGATGATGATGATGCACGGATGAAAGAGTGGTTTACAATTTAAAAAATCACAAAAATACATGATATATTAACAAACAAACAAAATACGCCCCACAAAGCAGCCCCACATATAACCCGTAGCAGCAATCTAACTCAGAGGTCTTCCCCAGACTGTGTGACAGGAATACCAATGAGCTAGCTATGAAGTATGGAGCTCTTCTGAACATTTTCCCTGTGGGAGATCTGTAATAAAGACTTCCTATGCAGATGTTTCTTCATTCCATGAAGGATCACATGGGACTACAGACATGATGATAAAGATCCCCACCCCCCGGCCTGAGTTTCATTTACCACCATAGCACATGCAACATGCAACATGAGGGTTGCCATTTTGTTCTATGTACAAATGGGCCTCAATACATGGAAATGGGCCTATACACAGAAGTACATGTACAAATGGGTCTTTGTACATAGAATACCACAGGAAGTGACACTTTCTCAACCATTTTTAAAAAGCATGTTTACCCAGTATGGCAGAAGCTTCTCTAAAAAGCTTTACGCTGTTCAAAGAAACAGAAATGTAGAGCAGTCCTCAATACACCTCCTAAGTAAACCTCATTTTTCGTAAGTAGTGGTAGTGACAATCATATTTATGTATGGTTTTTTCCCCATATTTCTCAGAATTATCCTAAAAAATCCACACAGGAAAGGGTCAGCACTTTCTTTAAGCTGTCCACAGACTGAAGCAGGACAGGATATACTGGGATATATCAGCCCAGCCTACTTTCAAGGGGATGTTGATTTAAAGAACTTTCATTTCTTACATTACATACAGGATGGCCAAGGGTTTAAAATTTAAAAGAGAGAAAGAGAGAGAGAGAGAGAGAGAGAGAGAGAGAGAGAGAGAGCCCTGTCACCACTTCAAGCTGTGGTGTGGCTGTCCCCACTGGTCACATTTTAGTTTGACAGCCAGAGCTGAAGCACGCTGACTTTAATATTTGTTTGCTTTCATTGCCTTAAACTGTGTGTGCCATAAAACTGAGAAAGGAATGAAAAACATATTAGTTATCATCACTGTTCCTGCGAGATTATGCTTGACACATTTTAGAATTCACAAGGTGCAAAACATATTTATGTTTCTCTTATTGAGGCAAAACTGCAGTTGAGTTATATCTTTAAAATACAAGATTTGGTCTGCAGTTCCTACACAAACAAAAAATTACCCTTTAATGGTATCATTAATTTTGATGCCACTGCTTGGAAGAAAGTGGTTTGTGGATTGTATCTGATGTTCAGTAATAAATACAACAGAATATTGCTGCTATAACTCTTGTATTTTTATATGGCAGCTCTCTCCCAGTAAACCCCCACATCTTGCAAAATTTCCATTTATAGAAACACCCACTGAGCAGAATCATATACCCCAGGTAAAAGCAGAATATCAAAAAGGAAACTGCCTATGAGAAGTGTATTCATTCATTTATTAATTTTAAACTGTCCATTTTGGTGTTGTTGTTTTTAAATGAAGCAGCTGAAATCAATGAAATGTCCCGCACAACACTTTAAGTCAGAAGGAACCTTTTTGACTCTTGGCCCACTCTGGGGTGGCCAAAGTAGGTATGAGCACCCCACATGCACACTCATGCACACAATCACACCACACATACAGAGAGTACACACACAGAACACAAGTATACAGGACTCACGAACCGCATATCACAGCCAGGTACACACACAGGCACACAGCCTCCCTCCCCCAGCTTATTTACACTGGATGGCTTTAAGAGATGAGTAGCCAAATTCATGGAGGATAAGGAGATCAATGACTCCTAGCCACAATGGCTATGATTTGTCTGTACAGTGGTACCTCAGGTTACAGACGCTTCAGGTTACAGACTCTGCTAACCCAGAAATAGTACCTCAGGTTAAGAACTTTGCTTCAGGATGAGAACAGAAATCACATGACTGTGGGGTAGCGGCAGTGGGAGGCCCCATTAGCTAAAGTGGTGTCTCAGGTTAAGAACAGTTTCAGGTTAAGAATGGACCTCCGGAACAAATGAAGTTCTTAACCCGAGGTACTTCTTCATAGCATTGCTGGAAGCTGCAGAAAGGGAAACTGCTGTTTCCCCATGGGCATCTGGTAGGACAATGTGAGAACAGGGTGCTTGACCAGATGGGCCATTGGCCTGATCCAGCAGCCTATTCTTATGTTCCATAGTTTAAGTCACAAGAAATGATGGACTGATCTCATTTCACCCTGGATGGAATACAGTAGCTGAGCCTCAGGCACCAGCTGCTTCCAATGTTTCAGCCACTAGGAAGGCAGGGCCAATTCAGCCAGAGCTACGTATTTGGTGACAGTGGGTGACATTTAAACATGGGTTTCAATTTCCCATTCAAAGTGATAGAAAAAAATGCTTCCTTTTGTGCTCCATTGCCATCATCATCATTCCGGTGTATTCTTAGCCAGGGAATAGTAATTTTATGCTTTCTTATTCTTATGAAAACTTATTTTGTAAGTACTGGAGAAAGCTTTTGCTTTCTCACTGATGCTCCTTCCTTCCTTTCAACCCCCCATGCCTTCAATATTGGAATTCTTCTTATAGGACAGTTCTGTCAAAATGGTTAAACTGGATCAGGAGTCAGCAAACTTTTTCAGCAGGCGGCTGGTCCACTGTCCCTCAGACCTTGGGGGGTGGACTATATTTTGAAGGTAAAAAATGAATGAATCCCTATGCCCCACAAATAACCCAGAGATGCATTTTAAATAAAAGGACACATTCTACTCATGTAAAAGCATGCAGATTCCCAGACCGTCCGCGGGCCGGATTGAGAAGGCGATTGGGCCAGATCCGGCCCCTGGGCCTTAGTTTGCCTACTCCTGAACTGGATCATCCAAGGCAGCATGTTCTAATGGGCCACCTACAGTTGAAGCAAAGGCTGGTGGGCTAGAGTGGAAATCTAAGGCTTACGGGGACAATGGCAAGGCTTGTAAAGCCACAGTGGCACGGATGTATAGTATAAAATGGTCAGTGCTTATTTAATCCTTAAAACACTCAATTCCTTATGGGACTAAAAATGAATGGAATTCCTGAGGATGCCGCATCTGAGAGTGGGTTGTGCCAAAACAAAAAGTTTTGGGCTGGCACACTGCTAAGGCACATCATGGGAAACATTCCAAGTTGACACGGATATAAGATTTGTGGTAGCCCAAATGTTCTTTATACGGTGCAGAACCAGTGAAGGCTATGTTTCCTTGTTCAGCCTGCCTCTAAGAACTAGAAAGCACGGATAAATATTCTTTTTTTAAAAAAAAAGAACTAGAAAGCACAAAAATACAAAATCAGAAAGCTGGATCAGCTTTATCCTTTACAGCCACTCATGCTTAGTAGCTGATTTCATTGTTTCTTCATTTTTTTCTTTACTGTAAGTCACGGCAAGTTCAATGAATCCTTAGGGAGGCAGACACACACCCCCATCTATGCCTAGTTTAACAGCATGTTATATAAGGAATACAGTCACTGTTGAGCAATGCTCTTATTTTGCAGATATTTTTTGTTATTTTGGTAACTGAGATCTTTCTAACTAAGCTGAACTATGACTAGACAAATTCATGGAGGACAAGTCTAAAAATGGCTATTAGTAGTGATCACTCCAGGATCAGAGGCACTCTGTATCTTATTGCCAGTTGCTGGTGAGGGCTCTTGCATTGCCAGAAGCCTTCTCATCAAATTGGAGCAGCTGGCAGAGTGTGGCGGCAGAGCCCCCCGCCCGACAGCAGTATCATCACCTCTTATCAAGATGGGCAACACTAAGTTGGGGAGTCAGGGAGCCATTCCAGTGCTCCCACCACTTTGTTCAAGCTTACCTGATCTCAACACCACCTGCCCTTCCCCTTCCCCTGATAACACTGCCAGGAGGCTGACTCTGTAGTTTGGCGTTGCCGGTGGCTTCTGACCTATGAGAAATCCTGGTGGCCACACCTGCCATAGGCACGTGAAAACAGGGTGCAGGATACGGGCCTTTGGTCTGATCCAGCAGGGCTCTTCTCATGTTCTTATTTATTGCCCTGTACAGATCCCAGCAGTACCCTGTGTTCTTTCTGCATACAGATGTTTGCCCTCTGCACATGTTTTGTAAAGGCCAAGTAGACAGAACTGACATTCTAATCAAAATAGCATGGTAGATGTCCCTGAGTCAGAATAAGGATATCTATTTGCTTGTTTGTTTATGTATTTATAGAATGAAAGTATACCCCATCGTAAAGGAGAGCTTACCTTACAAAGTGCTTACGGACATGGAAAAATAAAGAAAATGACTTAACAGTAAATATTGTTTTTAAAAAGTTATTACATGGTGTCCA
This sequence comes from Podarcis cretensis, assembly GCF_951804945.1. Classification (NCBI taxonomy): domain Eukaryota; kingdom Metazoa; phylum Chordata; class Lepidosauria; order Squamata; family Lacertidae; genus Podarcis; species Podarcis cretensis. Next base: position 31,730,692 of record NC_137178.1, read on the forward strand.
AGTAGATCCAAAAATATCTCCAGTTCCCATATAAAGGCAAAAACATCGTCCTCCCCCAACTCCCCAAGGGGAATAAAAACAGCTTTAGGAGCAGAAAGGAAGATGGCAAGACAGATTTAATTGAACACTTTGCTGAAATAAAATCAAGTTGTGGCTGACTATGGCATCTTTCAACAACCAAGAGAAAACATATTTCATTCTTCTCAAAGTCACTTCCAATGACCATGCACAGTAAATAACACAGTACAGAATGTATCACCGAACAACCGACTGTTGATGGAATCACAGTCGTTTTTATGGGCTAGCTTACATTTACAAGCCGAAGTATCACAGGGTTCACAGCCCTGTTTCTTGTCATACAGCAAGCGAACAAAGTTGAACACACACAGTGAGACACTGAGGTGGCCAGCTGGCATGGCGGGAACTGCATAATATCATTTGCCCACCCACATAGAGAGGGTTTCAAAAGTAATAAAAGGGAGGGCAACAGTAGTTTTGCAAGAGGACCCGACTCTGAATAATTAACACATTAGATAAGCTTGTAGATTTCAAGAAGAGACAATGGAAACACTAGTAAACCTCTTAAACATTTAATAATGTTGTCGTGTTTCTTGGGAAATGGAACTTTCCTATACAAAACTAACAAAATGCATTTACAAACACTTTGTATATTCAGTATTAGGCGCAGGAACGAATGTAAATTGCAGGCTTTAGCAGCAGAGCTATATTTTAATATCATGCATGTGTAGTCTGTTTATATCTCATGTTTCCATATTCTGCAAGAGATTTAGGACTAGTTCACACTTGATAAAGTATCTCATGTTTATGGGACTGGTCGTAAGCCACACTGACATGGACCAGAGGCACCATTTGTGTGGTCCATCACCTCTACAGAGCAGCTGAGGACCTAGTCAACAAGGTCCTTCCTCTGCCCCTTTAGTGAAAAACTCTGGTTTGCATTCTGAAAATCTCTCCCATTGGCTACCACAGCCTTCTCCTCCCCAGTCTTTTATTGTTGCACTTTGGTTCCCTCACCTCTACCCACCATTCCTCTCTTCAAATAATTCAATTCTTTTGTCATTCTGATGACATGATGATGCCCACCCTCAAATCCTTGCACTGTGTCAAATTAAAGATAAACTCTCTACTCTGGGAAGGGACCTGTCCCTCTGTAAATCATCATGCATGATGATGGTGCTATATGAATAAAAACATTATCATATTATCCATGGATGGGGGAAATCCAAAATAAAGTGTGGGCTGTCACTTGATTGAGGACAACGGGTGAACAACATGAAAAACCTGCAGTCATGGGATATACTGAATTCAGCTTAAACTGCTGTGTACACACAAGATAGCTCAGTTGGTACACCATGAGACTTTGAACTTCAGGGTTGTGGGTTTAAGCCCCATGTTTGGCAAAATATTCCTGCATTACAGGAGGTTTAACTTGATGGTCCCCATGGTCTCTTCCAACTCTACAATTCTATGATTCTAAGCCTCATTCCTGTCAGTGATCATGCCACAGCATCCTGAGATAACTTTAGCTCTTAGACCAAATGCGAAGGAAACACCACATGGAGTGTGTTGCAGAAATCCACTATTGATGGTACCAATGACCACCCTCTCACCCAGTGAACTATGCTCTGCACCTAACCAGTCAAACCCCCCATTGCTCATTTTAATAAGTCAAGAGAGACAGGAGCTAATGGATTGTAGTTGTTGTTGTTGTTGTTGTTGTTGTTGTTACTACTATAATATATATGTGGAGGCAGCTTAAAGTAGTGGTCATTTCAAATCGGCCATATTATGTTTGCATTTATATATCTATCTATCTTGCCCTTTGTCCATAGATCCCAGTGCAGATTGCAGCAATCAAATACAAAACAATCACATATGAAAACCAATTATAATAAACCATTGCGTAGCGTCATCCTGATCCACATGGCTTCTCCAAAATCTCAATTAGCCTTACTGTCCTCATTAAAAAGTACTTAAGTCTACTGATGTGTGTTTACATTCTGGCTGCTTGGAATAATGATTGCAGATGTTCACACCTGATGAGGAAAGCCTTTTCTCATATCTGTGAATTTATTCCCTGGAAACCATCCCACTGGTGTATTTCACCGCAGGGCACTGCAAGAAACAAAAGTCTACCGCAGAAACAGAAAAGAAACTACCAACTGCTGTCACCTGCCCAGCGTGAAAAGTTATTGCCAGCTTCAAAGAGGTGGCTGGAAGAAAGGGAGACATGTAAAACAATAATCAAATCAGAACTTTTACTTTCATTTCTGATCTGGCTCTGGGGACTTTTTATCCTTTGTTTCTTTCATTTCGTAACAGAGATCTATGATTCTGTTCCATGTGCTTTTCTGGGCTTTAAGATGAACATATGTGGGGAAGGCGTCTCCACCTGTTTTACAGACACAGTTTATATTTCGTGTTGTTAACACAAATCAGGTACAATTAGTTTTCTCCACCACTGAAAGGCTTAATATGACGGGTATCCATATGGTTTAAATAAAAGTCAAGGTCCTGTTTACATATTTCATGAATTAAACACCTTTTTTTTCTTAGCTGCTGGTAGGTTATCCAGATAATCAACATGGGTGAGGCCTGGTATTTGTCATTATACAAAAATTAAAGTGATTGCCAGATGTAGAATCAAGCAGGAGTTTCATCAGAAAACAGATTTACTTGATAAAACCAGGCACGGTGTATGGGTATGGACACTGTATGGCAGCCTCTATTGGTACAGGCCATCAAGCCTCTTATGTACTGTATTGTCCTATCCATACAACTAATACAAATAAAGTATTTGGGCAACCAAAGAATACCATGTAATTACTCTATGTGAGAGAACCGCTTACAAATATTCTGTATGTCAGATGTAGCAAAGAAATGTACATAGGAGCAGAGACTATTGAAACAAGACATTAACATTATTTGAGGATTTTGGTTATTACTGATACATGAGAAGAGGCTAGATGAGGGGACAGTACAACCCCAACCCTTCACCTTTTGCTAGCAGGCACTCTGAGACGTCTCAACTCTCCTGATGGTAAAGTATTGTAGCATGCCACCCTAATCTCTGAACAGTGAAAGATTCCAGAGGTCCCAGGCATTTACCCAGAGTTCAGTTTCTTTGGAATGAGGGTCTATTTCTTTAACCTCTTCTCAGCTACTTGGATGAAACAGGTGTGGAACAGTGAACAGTGTTAGGCCTGTTTAGCATGAAAGAAAATAAAATATTTCAGCACACAAAGAGCTTGACGGTTTTTGAATGCATGACAGGTGTATTGATTTCTGCACCTTGCCATTTACTGCGTAAGATGAAGATTTATTCTTCAGGGATCATACGGAAATGAAAGAAATAATGACATTGTGATCAGAACATAAACAACATGAAATGCACTATAGCATAAGCCACTTCTTCATTATTTCATTTTATATTTAAGCACATTTGTGATGTATAAAATCCACATGTGTTGCAAGCATGTAGAAATCACTACTTTTTCTTGAAAATATGAGAAGTCACAAGGAGTCAAGTGTGTGTGTTTTAACATCAACATTGTTGGGGGGGAGCAGTCAGGTTGCATTTTCTCCCATGATGACCCCTCTTTCCTTATGACCTTAAAAGCCATGATTTATGTGTGGAAATTATCATTGGGGTGTAATGAATACCATGCATGGGAACAAATTTCAAAGCTTAATACTATATTCCAGTGGTTCCCAAATAATGATATATAAGCTATCAAAGTTCCATGGAACAGATGGAGGTAGTCTATGGAAAGTTAGTTTTAACATAATTTAGCATTCAAAAAGTATGTTTTAAGCAACTTTCCTATTTACTTGCCCACTTGGCTTTTCAATTTCTGCTATTCAGTTTCAGAATGTCACAAGATTATCACCAGTTTATCTACAAAACCAATGAGGGATAATATGTCTCAAAACGTAACATGTCTACTGAAAACTCTTTGAAAAATGCATTGTCTAGATGGCATGAGAAATTAAAGTAGAAGTTAAAATATATATCTTGGCTGTTATACCATAGAAACTATAGTCTTCTTAATAACTTGGCATTAAGAATCAATTGCAACATGCATTGCATTAAAAATAAACCCTCTGTAATAATATTTCATAGTCAGATATACTTCTTTGTTCCAGGCACTGAAAATAAATAGGATTCAAGGGTTCATAAAACTGCAACCTTATGATGGAAAAAAATGATTGCAATCAAACTCACCTTGTATTACTTCTGACTAGGAAATAAGTTTAGCAAATAAAAGAATAAATGTACAACCAAAAGTGATTTTATCCTAGAGCAAAAATTACTAGGTACTGAAGTTCCTCATACTGGAAAGCATTATACTTTGTTGTTCTTGTTCAGCTCTTTAAATTTTTTGTTTATGAAGACAAGGACAAAGATTGTGGTGATATAAGAATAGATTGCTATTCTTGTGCTACATTACTGGCAGCTAAAATCAAAACCTTAGATTTACCAGAAACTAATACGTTTGTGCTCGGAGAATAACTTTGAAATATTACCTTTCTTGAATTTTGTATTTTGTGTCATTATTTTGAGAGCCTAACAGCTCGTGTGAATAAAGGACTCGGTAAAAGGAAAAAATAAGTTACTGACCCCCAACTTACTGGGAATGCTAATTTGTGGCCCCACATGGACAGGAGGAGGAAGGGAGCATGACCATTTTCCAACAGGGTCATGGTGATGGTTGGAGGGATCCTGGCTGGCTGATTGAAAGGAGAGGTGGTCTTCCATCTGGGAAGCCAATCAGAGGCTGCATTGTGGGATAAGACCTAGACCTGAGAGCAGAGCAGACTGAAGGCTTTTATTAAAAAGAGGGCTAGACTACTCTTCATATCCAGCGACTTCCTTACCTTCTAATGTGGGGGTGGTATTGTTTATTCTTATTACTATATGTTATGCATTTGTGTGTCTTTATATTGTTAACTGCCTTGTGATCTTTGGATGAAGGGCTGTTTGTTTGTAAAATAAAGTAAAATTAAATTATTGGTTTATGCATTTTGCTCTGGGAGATTCGACTTCGAAATATTGCTGTAGATGTCAGCCACTGAGTTGTTCAGGATTGGAGAGAAAGTTTACCCACAGATCAATGGGTTTTTACCTCCTTCACAGCATTTTCATACAGAGATGTTAAATTTTGCAATCTTCTATTACATAAATATATTGTGTTATCTTTGTACTTAAGGTTCTCCCCATTTTATTCGGATTTTAAATTTCTCATTGCCGGCACCTTGAGATGGTTACTAAAATGAAAACAGGGTCAGACAAATGGAATACTCTCTATACTGAAGCCCAATTTATTAGCTGCACTAACTTTAAAAAAATGTGCAAGGTGATTGGCTTTTAATACTCCATGTAACAGTTGACTTGTATTATATGCTTTAAAAATATTTGAGTGGCAGATTGCAATGTCTACCATACTGTGATTAAATCCATACTTTTAACTATGAAGGGTCATTACCCCCACCCCCACTTTTGACTACACATTCGAGTCATCAATTAAAACAAAACCTTAACATTCCACAGGAAGCTTGTCCCACTTGATTCAATCTGGCTACGTAATTAGCACCCCATTTATAGACTCCTCTATTTATTGTGACACTCAATTTATAGACTATTATACTAAGGTAGACGAGAAGTACCAAATTGTTTCAGTGCTTTATAATGTGCAAATTGAAATTCCAGGTATAGTGAAACACCATTTATAAAATACTGTGGAAAAAAATGAGTTCATTTTAACAACTCAATTTTATATAAAACCCTTTTGCATCTATTACCATCATGTTTTAAACTGATGTTCATCCTTTTTAACCGCATAACTGTATATTAGAATTGCTTTCATTAACTGTTTTTCTGTTCTGTATATTCTCCAAGATCCTTGCAGCACAGCCGACTTTCCCTACGTCATCATGGCAACTGCTTTACAACTGCTGAGAGTTCAAGGCTGGCCAGAGATGGTCCAGGGAACTCTGTGGCTAAAGAGATTTGACCTCAGGCCTTCACAGGCCAAGTCCAACAATGAATCACTCTGGGAATTCAAAAGAAGCTATAAAAATGTTGTTATTGTTACACATATATAGCCCAGGCCATCTGTCACATCAGCTACATGGCTTCCCAGATGAACACAGCTGATGAACAAGTACTTTTTCCTTTCTGTAGTTACCAGACCCTGGTGAAGGAGGGATGTTCTTACTAGAGGGGAAAGAAGGGCAGCACATTTAACAGTGTTAGAACAGCTACAATTCCCATCAGCCCTCACCTTCCCTTGAAGTTTAATATTCACCTGAGACTTCCTGGGCTGAAGCTGCTTTGCTTGTGCTGCCATACAGGTAGAAATACCAAACAGTATAAAATATAGTATTGCAATCTCTTGGAAGTATGAAGGAAACCTCAGTTTTCTGTTGCATTTGAATAGTAGCAATGTCAAGGGATGAATAGTAGCAGTGTTGAGGATGCTTATTTTACTGACTTCTAATTTTGTAAAATGTACTTGTGGTTTTGTTGTTATTTTCTCTTTAAAAAGATGCTAAATTCCCTGCTTGGCATCAGATGGTGAACTGCAGATTAGAAATTTCAGATAAAATGAAATGATGGCTGTGGGCTTCTTTCTGGTGGTACTGAAGGGTACGCAGTACCAGCACCTAGAATAAAAGCACTGGCTGTGAGTGATTGGGGTTGAAGTCCAGCAACTTCTGAAGGGCCACAGGTTTCCCACTTAGAATGTTGGACCAGAACCAGGGAATCTGGGTTCAAATCACTAGTGAGCCATGAAGCTCACAGTGTGAGCTTCTCAGTCAGAAATACTCAGAGAAATAGTCAGTATTTCTCAGCCTAATAGCTTCCTTGTGATTTTTGTGAAGGACCGTATGGTATGTGTGTGTTAAAATGTCCTTGAAAACTGGATGTGAGATTAAAGGTAAGCTGAAATTTCCCAGGAAAGAATTTTCTGATACATTTTCTGAAAATCTATTTTTTCCAACCTCCATCCAATTCCTCTCCCCAATAATATTCAGACAATATGGCTTCCCCATTGCTGGCCGTTGATAGTGTGGAGAATTTGGGAGCACAACTGTGAGTCCAGTTTAAATATTCTTTGGTATTTTAATATTGATAAAATAAGCAATAGCTTTGACCCCTACTCCTCCTGAGGCTCACCTCTTATAAAGAGCATAAGCAGAGAAGGAACTTATGGTTTTGGAGAACGTCATAACTCATTTCATTTTCTTTTTTTAAAAAAACTTCTCTACTAACATCTTGCAGGGGTTCAGGGCCTTGCAGAGATATGATCGCCAGACATCATGCTAACTGCACTGAGGTGCTCTAGCTAACTGCCTGAAATGGTAGCCACTCCCTCCTTTAACTCTCTTACTGAGCATGTGTAGAATTATTGGTTGTACATGCTTACTCAGAGGTAACTGAATCTGTGTTCAATGGCGCTTACTATCAGGAAAGTACGCTTAATATTTCAGCCTCAGTCTTTAAAACCCCACAGGACCCTTTTGTTGTTTCTATCATTGGAAGAGTCTAGTCTCCATGACGGATTTTTAGTAAAACTTGGAAATTTTACATATCCTGAGGCAGGGCAACTGTGGTTTGATGTGTAAATGTATCCTGTGCCCCATTCCCTGTGCACCATTCTTGGGGAACCTTAAAATCACCTCACCAATAAACTACTACATGTATTTCTCAGTCAGCCCTTATGGGAGAGCTAAACTGAACCTAAAAAGATGAACAAAACTTTCTCTAGGCCATTTAACGGGGGAAGAACTCCATCTTATGTGAAAATTGGAAAGAAATAAAAAATAATTGCAACAGTCTGTGCTGAGGAGCCCCTTAGTGTAGTGCACTTAAAAGTACTTCAAGTAATAGCTTGGTGGAGTCTCAGAAAGCATATGAAAATGTTTCTCTTTTTTTCTCCCTCCTTTCCCCCCTTAAAGGATACCAATTAAGAATCTCTAACTATATACAGACCAACAGTTTTCAATTATAAATTGCATTCTCCAACAATTACAAAGACCCTTTGTATCTAAACACATTCATTGGTTGTATTAAATACATTTTATTGGCTTAGGATCAGTAATAATCAAAGAAAAGCCATTTGGTCAGCCACCCTTGGAGCTCTTTTCAACCATGACTTAATATAAGGCTCTAACCTACATAAATCATGGGTGAGTGGTGCATATACAACACAGATTCAAGACTGGTCATTAGTTTTAAAAGTTCAAAACAAATGATTCCTTTCTGTGGAAAAAAGGGAGAACAACATTAACTGCTATTAATGCTGACAATTCAATTGCTCAGGTTCCAATATTTTCTCACGTTTTAAAGAAATGCAACTTTCAAACAGTTATCCACAAAGGAATTACCAGGAGTAATTACAAAGAGGCATTATCGAAGAACCAGATATTTTCATAAAGGCAAGGGTTCAGATCTGTCCACCACTCCCAATACGTTGCACTTTCCTATTTGGTCCAGCTTTCAAACACTTTTTGGGAGAAATAGTTAACACTGGGTTTGTCAAAAGAATCTTCATGGGCTTCTCTTGATTTTTCTTGCAGCCATTGGGAGCTTAACAGTGACACCACCAATGGTTCTTAATTAACATCTCCCCAGTGATACTTTGTCTATTTGTGTGTGAGAACGATGCCCAGAAAACATAAATGAAAATGGAGTATGTCACTGAAAATGCATTCCTTGGAAAGCAAGCAGCCTTTTCCACAGCAAGGTCTTGTGAACATGCTATGAAATAAAATGTCTGTTTCTATAGTGACAGGGTGGAAGCAGTTTTCATAGAGAAGACTGTAGCTTGATGCATATCTAACATGAGTGTCAGTGGGACAAGACAGCCTATGCTAAGATCTGTATAATAACAGCATGTAGAAGGTAACTAATCCAGTCACTTTTAAACGTTATTTGAATGCACACTGTTATTCAGACAAAGCAAATAAGCCCAGGCCCTGTGAGGCCCAGTATTGTGAGTGTTTCTAAACTGTTCCCACCTATGCCTTTCAATTGTCAACCTTGCATTATCTGGTTCCAGTCAATGAATACGTAAAGTAATTCCAAGTTCCAACTACGGACTCAGCTACATTAATAAAGAAACAGCTATTTGAATGCGCCATAAACATACAACATCAGATGGCACCAGAGAGCAGGAAATTTTAAAACACGATTTTCCATAGAGTGTTGCCCCTTGTATAATGCAACAGAGAGGTGGATATAGACAAAACTAGGATTAGTTAGCTGTGCCCATCAGTGACTCTAGTTCTACATACTGTTGGCTTCTTTGCCTTCTGCCCACCAGTCCCAATGGCTACCAGTGATCACAGCATGCTGGGCTGAATATTCAAGAATGCACTGTGCTACCCAAGCTGAATTTATTTAAATTCAAGCTAAAAAACATCATTTTCTAGCTCTGTCTGGGAAATTGTCCAAAGAAAACCCAGAATGCGCCATCCACATTTGCGAAAATTTCCCAATACATGCACACACCCCAATATGTTTTCTTTTTCAAAAACTTTGTAGACAAAATATTCCAGTCCAAATTATCAACAAGCAGTCAATGAAAAGAGGGAGAGTGAGTTAAAGTTCAGGAAAAATGAGGGGAAGGGAATACCATGGGGAGAAAAAAAAATCATTGTTGCCTAACACCGTCGTCAGCTTTTCGGAGGCCATCAATCACCTTTCTTTCTGAAGTGTTGATACATCTGTTGAACTACTTGGCATTGGCACACGGGTGATAAAATCTTACACCTTTCGCCACCCCTTTGTGCATCTTGAGACAAATTAGCTACTGAAGAAAGAAACACTCAGGTCCTTCACAAGTCAGAAGGAAATGTTAAACTGTAAATATTAGTATCCTTCTCCTTCAGAACTGGCAGTAACTCTTCACTTAGACATAGGCAAGATCCATAGGCTCACAGATTATTTTTATTCCTCCTGCATGTTTTATTAATGCCACCCAGGCAGCCTCAAGTGGGCACGTGGGAAAAGGGGAATGAATCCTTCTGCTTTTAATATTGACGGCGTGGGGATTGTACCAAATCTAAATGATATTAAAATTCCAGAAGATAAAGTTATTGCTCTCCTTTGACTTTCTAATGTTACTCGCTATAATATTGACAGAATTGCATTCTTGCAAGACTAAAAACCCATCTAGAGCGCAAAGGAGTATTTTGCATCAAGTCAGCAAATAGGTTTCCCCCCCATTTCTGCCTCCTCCATCAGCTTCCATAAGGAAGCAAATGAAGCCTTTGTGGGAAATCATAGCACACTGTTCCATTCGATTCACAGAGATCACCGTGGTTTATTATTATTTTGTTAATAAACATTCAGTAATGTGATATTTTCCAGTAGCCTATGGTTTATATGACAATTTTAATCCTATTGTGTTTTGTAATTGTTGGTGAATGGCCACATGTAAACCTGGGAGCCACTTGGAACATGGCATACCATGGGAAAGTGGGGTAGAAATAAATGATGAAGGCATGAGAACACAATACAAGAAGTTACAATGTCACTGGCCGTATCAGTCATAAGTAGCACCATACAGTATCAGAGCAGTAAAATACAATGTGTTGGATTCATCACTGTACATTGTTCAAATGTAACCAACTTCTGCTTGCAAAATGCGACTTCTGCTTCCTTTTTCCCTCCCGTTGCACACCATGTCCAAGGCTTGGTGTACCTTTTCTATGACTAGATAGAGTTTTATGTTCTGTGAAAAGTTACCTTCTGGGCAATCGTGTGACTTAACTAAAATGATATCAGTTGATGGACCAAACTAGTATAGAAACATAGAATTGTAGAGTTAGAAGGGTCCTGATTATTACCTAGCTCAACCGCCCCCCCATGATACAAGAATCTCAATTAAGGATACATGACAGATGGCCCTCCAACCTCTGCTTAAAAACCTCCAGGAAAGGAGAGTCCACCACCTCCCAAGGAAGACCTTTCCACTGTCAAACAGCTCTTACAGTCAGAAGGTTCTTCCTGAAGTTTCGTCGGAATCTCCTTTCTTGTAACTTGAATCCATTGGCACCACTACAATTTGAGAGCCCAAAGATCGCCACTGCTTTCCCCCAATAGCACTTCATCTTCTCCACACAGAATGCCTGCTACTTGCTTGCTCTTCCTCTTGCTTCAAACATAGCCAAATACACCTTTTTATTGTTTTTAACCCCTCTTGGAAGCCTAAAATCATTCTGAGCTTTGCCACCTCCCTTTACCTTATCCTGGTTACCCTTGTATACACTTCATGATTTCTCCTTTCTTCCATTTAGTAGACCCACAAGAAGCTACTGAGACATTTGAGAAATTTAGTAACAAAGTTCTGCAAAATTCAAACAAGAAGGATGTAAATCAAACTACTTAAAACTTTTTAGTCTGAATGAAATAGTCAGGACTTTGAAACATTTCTCATTTTTTAACAATACAGTCCGAGTCTACATTTGCTAAAGATGAAGGGACCACACACCAGCCCTCTGAAAATTTAAACATTCACACACACACACACACACACACACACACACACACCATTTCAATTCTTGGAAAATAACACTGGATGGGAAAAGGAATGGGGTAAGGAAAACACAACACAAATCTCATGAAAAGCAGCTTTGTTCAATGCCATTGATATACAGGGCTTCACTTTTATGTCTTGTGTGCTCATAAACGAATACCAGTTATGTTACCAAAATAGTAGTTACTATTTCTCCATAGAAATTAGTGCACTTCAGGGAATTTACAGTGCAAGGGGCGAAAGTGCTCTGAAGCGTTTTGAGCCATCTGAATAACCCAGCATGTTTTCTGGCCATGTAGATGTTATTGCTGCATTCTCCCAACCTCATGATGTTGTTTCCCTAAGTAAATCCAGTTTCTTTGCAAGAGAATCAGTCCTTTAAGATAAAAGCCAGGCCTGGATTCTCACGGGAGATATGATTTGTCTGTGAGGATGTGCAGAAATGTCAAGAGAGTCCTTATCTTGAAGGGTCTGGGGATTGACTGATAATGCAATCCCTGGTGGGGCTGAGTGTCTAGACTTGCTCCCTATATGTTATGTAGTCCACAGGTTACAATGTGGTACCTGTGGATACACATGTGCCTGCAAAGGCCTTCCCTGGTTCCCTCAGAGTCATTGAACAAGCATTAACTTGTAATCATTACAATAGGTTGCAGTTTGTGCATGATTACACTATGCATGTGGTGTCCAGGACAGTTTCTCTTTATTTGCAAATATGCCCATAGGCTCCTAAGGGTTGGCAACTCCTAGTCTGCAATGACTGGAACTGGCACTCCAGAGTTTCTGACAGGGGTCTTTTCCCAGCCCCAGTTGGAGATGCTATGGTTTGAATCTGAAGTCTTCTGCATGAAAAGCACATGCTCTGCCATGGAGATAAGGCCCTGTCAGGTGACTTTGGAAACCTCAACCTTTGCAGAAGTACTAGATAGATAGATAGATGATAGATAGATAGATAGATAGATAGATAGATAGATAGATAGATAGATAGAAAAATAGAAAAATAGAAAGAAAGATAGAAAGAGACAGACAGACACACACACACACACACACACACTGTTCCCCCGAAAAAAAATATTTTCAGGGGTACTCTCATTTTGACTCAAGAAAATCACCATTTTATAGTTCAAATCGGGAAAAAGAAATACACTAAATGGACAAAAGTACAAAGATTCACAAAATGTTTAGGGGTATGCGTACCCCTGCAGCCCCCCAGAAAAAAGCTCTGTCTCTCTGTGTGTGTACTTACTCTCTCTCTCTCTCTCTCTCTCTCTCTCTCTCTCTCGGGTTGGGGAATAGCTCAATTGAAAATTGCCCTCCATGCCTAGCATTTTTTTAAAAAAACAAACCAACAACACACACCCAGATAGGGTTGCTACCCATGCAATTAGCCTAATGTCTAGCTTGACCCTCAGTTTATATGCTTAATGTTACATTTAAGTAAGCCTTTTCCTGCTCATTTGTAATGAGATTGAAGTGCTGTTGTTGTGGGTATTGCTATTTTTCTGTATATACCTTTCCTCCAAAGAATGGTATGGTTTAGAAACTGGCAGATATACTTTTAGTGTGCTTTCATTCCACTGTGATACAATTTTCTTGCAAATTGAAAATGGAAATTATATTATTTGACTTGCACGAGAGCTTTAGCTCTTTGTATTCTGGTAATTTCCAGCATTTCACCCCCTCATGATCCACATTTGTTCAGAATATTTGTTGATAATCTCTTTATGTGGTCGAAGATTAAAGTCTAAGATCAGAGCAGCTTGACCTCTTTATTGTCTTTTTATATGGCTTGTCTGCAATTAGGAGGCAGCTGTGGAACATGGCATCATTAAAGGAATAATTTGCTGACGGAATGACAAAGATAATATGCCCAGAGGGATTTTTCCCCATAGTAATTGTGCTGGGCAGTTACGCATGCTGTGAGTGATAGAGATTTTGGACAATTTGCCATAGACCATATAAAGCAAGCAACAGCTTTATGCAGACAGAAATAATATATATAATTTCATTTTTAAATAAGAGAATTCTAAGAAGTGCAAGCAACTATAACGGAGGGAGAGCTGGGAGCCTCTCTTTTGTCCAAACCTATGTAATTAACGTAATACCAAGATTGGTGAATAAATAACACTTATAAATATTACTGCTGCAATGGGGAAAGAAAATGTAATTTGCAAAGAAACCACACAAGGTCGAAAACTGTCCGATTTTCATTACTGCACTACAATCAATACTGCCTTACAGAACCATGTTCTAAGTTGAGCACAAAATCAGAACAGAACCACATGAAAGAATGATGTAAGCTCTTGCCATCAAACTCTTAAAATATGATAGAAGCTAACCTCAGTTTTATGTAGATTTCTTTCCCCAAACAGTCTTGACTGAGATACCACAGGAGAAAATGGGCAGTGGTTTCATTATGTATGCTTTTTATTCAATTAGCTGGATCTAAAGTGCGGGTGGCACTGTGGTCTAAACCACTGAGCCTTGTGCTTGCCGATCAAAAAGTCGGCAGTTCGAATCCCCGCAACGGGGTGAGCTCCCATTGCTTGGTCCCTGCTCCTGCCAGCCTAGCAGTTCGAAAACACGTCAAAGTGCAAGTAGATAAATAGGTACCACTCTGGCGGGAAGGTAAACGGTGTTTCCATGCGCTGCTCTGGTTCGCCAGAAGCAGCTTAGTCATGCTGGCCACATGACCAGGAAGCTGTACGCCGGCTCCCTCGGCCAGTAAAGCGAGATGAGCACCACAACCCCAGAGTCATCCGTGACTGGACCTAATGGTCAGAGGTCCCTTTACCTTTAAAGTGCCATGAGTAGAAGGCTGTTCATGCAACAGAGGTTCTGCTCTCCTCTCCACATCTGCTCCCAGTGCCCATAGAAAGTCTCTCCAGGGAGCCTGAGCTGCATGGGATTGGGCAATTGCAACAAATTAGGCAGAAGCATTAGCTTCAGCTATGTGGTGTGCACATCAACCCAATTTTTGGCAATTCCATCCACCGTCAGCAACACCAGTTAAGGTTGTACCCCTTACAGTTCAGAGCATCAAAAACACACAGATAATTTGCAGCATGGTTCACATGTTGGAGTATACATCTAACATTTGGACTGGTCCCTAAATATTAAAGTGAAAATTGAAGGGGGCGGGGGAGAGATCTCAAATCAAGCTGCACCTGGAAATATAAAAACATAAGGCACTGGAGCAGTAAAATGGACACCTTTGATACATGTTAAACTGGAGTTTTGAAAAGGTAGTATGGCTTGAGTATATAGCTATAAATTTTAATGCTCCAGAGCCATAAATTAAGTGCAATTTATTGTAGAAATGTTCATATTATTATTTTACACACTCTCAGTGCTCCCTTATTCTTTCATCCACTCTCTCCCAACCGTGACTCACTGCCAGCCACTCTGCATTGGCCTAGGTAGAGAAAAAAAGAGTTTAAAAATACAGAAAAGCTCCTTTGGCAGGTGCCATTTTCTTCTGCATCCTCCATTATTTCTTGAGTACCTTGATGAAAATTCTTTTTAGTCATTTAATAGTTTCTAATCTGCTTTTCAGCCAAAATGTATGCCTCAATCATGAAAAACACAGAGCAGTGTGGAAGGTTCGCAACAAAGAAAAGGAAGCACTTCTTCACACAGTACATAGCTGAACTTTGTAATTCTCTACCACAAAATGGCCACCAACTCAAATAGCTCTAGAGGAATTCATGGAGGACGAGGCTATCAATGGTCACTAGCCACGATGACTTTGTATTACCTCCAGCACCAGAGGTGGCATCATTTATTATTTCATAAAATGTATACACTGTCTGATTGTAACAGAAGAGAAAGGGGCCTCAGTACAAACAGCAGAAGTGACTATGTGCCAGAAAGTGAGTAGGGTGGACTCCCTTTCCTCAGCTTGCTGGTTGTTAGAAAGACAATGGCCAGAGTTGAGAGTCAAGTTATGTGAGCTAGAAGTTGGCAGGCTGTGCAGCTGGGATACAAAGCTATGTCTGATTTCTGGAGGTGTTAATACTGTGAACCCCTCCATCATAGACTCATGTTGTATATATGCATGAATAAATCATATATCATAAAGACACCACGGTCTCCTCTGTCTCTCATTCCAAGGAAACACAAACCCTGGGTAAGCACTTGGAACCCCTGGAATCTTGAAGAGCTCGGAGATTGGAGTGGTATACAGCTGTTGTAATTTTAGCCAAAACATCCCAATGGAGACAGGAGGGGGGATTTGAGATGAGCAATTCCTATAATTCCAATATTTCTATTGTTCTATTGTCTCTTCCTAGAGTTTCCTGTCATTTCTCATTTTACTTCTTCTGCTTAATTAAAAGTTGGGTGAATAGTGAGCAATGACTGAACTGTTTCCTGTTTTAAAGTTATCTGGATGGTTGATTAGATTTTAGTAGCTAGGAATTAGTAACTAGATTACATATGCTGACCTTTTACACAAGGTATTAGGAGCTCAGGGTGTCTCCTGTTTGAGATAAGACACATTTGAGATAAGAATGCTACCAGAGTCAAGAAAGTTCATAATGGGGACCTGGGAGAGGAGAGGATGGAAGAAGACTGGAAGAAATTCAAGATTTATTTGCAAAAACATTGTAATTTGGTTGAATGTTAAGAAGGATGCTGGATCATAAATAATTTGGCACCACTAAACTAGATGGAGTAATGAAGATAAGCTATGTAACAATTTAAAACAATTAAAATTTTTTTGAATAATTATTAAATTATAGTTAAATTTCTAAGATTTGGTTAAAGGGGACTGGAGACCAGAAAATTAGATATAAGAGTAGAATCAAGATGATAAATTGCTGGCAAATTTTATTGGAATGAAGGTAGGAGCGGGAGATGAGAGGAAGTCCAAAGAAGTGGTGAAACTATGCTGAGATATATGTTATACTGTTTATTCTTATGTATTGTATTAAAAAATCTTAATAAAAATTTAAAAAAAAAAGAAAGTTCATAATGGGGATCTCTTTTCACATGCCAACCTTTTTACTCAATCCATGATCTACAGTAATAAACCATAGGAAATGTTCAAATTACATACCTATTCACACCCAAACCCCTGAAAAGCTTCCCCAGATGGTCAGGGAACTGAACTTTAATACTGAATAAAATAGATTTATATAAAAGGGAAAGTCTGACTATTTCTGCAGCTTGTTCTCCCAAGCTTTAGTGCTATTTATTACCCCAGCCCCTTGACCATAAACAATCTATAAAGGTAAAAAGGTAAAGGTACCCCTGCCCGTACGGGCCAGTCTTGACAGACTCTGGGGTTGTGCGCCCATCTCACTTAAGAGGCCAGGGGCCAGCGCTGTCTGGAGACACTTCCGGGTCACGTGGCCAGCGTGACATCGCTGCTCTGGCCAGAGCCAGAGCCAGAGCCAGAGCCGCACACGGAAACGCCGTTTACCTTCCCGCTGGTAAGCGGTCCCTATTTATCTACTTGCACCCGGAGGTGCTTTCGAACTGCTAGGTTGGCAGGCGCTGGGACCGAGCAGCGGGAGCGCACCCCGCCGCAGGGATTCGAACCGCCGACCTTTCGATCGGCAAGCCCTAGGCGCTGAGGCTTTAACCCACAGCGCCACCTGCGTCCCTTTTAAACAATCTATACTCACGGTCATATTTTTAGACTATTAGCAGTTGGATGTTCTTTTCTCAACTATGGTTTCTCCTTGTTAGTTGTTAAATTTAATTTAAGGAGGCTTTTAAAAAGCATCTGGCTTGCCATCAATTTTATTGCAATAAATTTGGATTATTACCGCTATGATATAACTCAATTAACTGCACATTTATTTCTGCTTTATAGCGGGGGGAATCAATTCAACCATAAAAGGTTCCCTTTCCTTCAGTTGCAGCTGTGTGTGACTCCAGGCAAGGGTGATCTATTTATTCTAAATATGATAGTATTTTATTGTAAAATCCAGATCTGTGCCAACCAAATAATGTCTACAACAATTAGACAGTAGCTGCAGTCCTAAGCATACATTGTAGCTGAATCCTATGAATGTTTAAGGTAAAGGTAAAGGGACCCCTGACTGTTAAGTCCAGTCGTGGCTGACTCTGGGGTTGCGGCACTCATCTCGCTTTATTGGCTGAGGGAGTCGGCGTATAGCTTCTGGGTCATGTGGCCAGCATGACTAAGCCGCTTCTGGCGAACCAGAGCAGCACACAGAAACACCGTTTACCTTCCCGCCGGAGCGGTACCTATTTATCTACTTGCACTTGACTTGCTTTTGAACTGCTAGGTGGGCAGGAACAGGGACCGAGCAACGGGAGCTCACCCCTTTGTGGGGATTCAAACTGCTGACCTTCTGATCGGCAAGTTCTAGGCTCTGTGATTTAACCCACAGCACCACCCGCGTCCTCAGAAGTAAATCTGAGATCAGAGGGATTTACTTCAATTAGTCATGAAAAGAGAACTATAAAAAGAAAATCTATAGCAAAACATCAAAAGTAATACACCAAGAGGCAAAAGTGCCAGTACTAAAATGTCTCAGAATGGCATAAAAACCGGTTATTGTTAGCACATATTTAAATGTTTAAGAAATCCATCAAATGAGAAGCCAGAAGAGAGAGGCAGTCATGGTGCTACTACAGGGAAGTCTGCTTCTCGCATTCCCCACCCCCCGCCAGCTACCTAATCTTACCTATGGCCAAAAGACAGAAATGGCCCTCAGTGCTAATTCTCAAACAGAATGGCTTCCAAGTGAGTTAGTAAATAAGAATTGCATTCATTTATTTAATTTCCATCTAGCTATGAAATAGAAACTAGATTCATTTCGCATTTAAAGATAAACCTGCCTAATGCATACTTTCCAGAACAATAAGAGAACCAAAAAAAATTCATCTTCCAAAATTCACAATTCTCTGAATTTTGCAATGCCATGTAATGCGTGAAAAAAGGAGCATACATATATTCATATATTAGCGAAAATAACAAAATCCAATATATTAGCATATGATCCTGTATTTTGGAAGAAATTTACACTAAAATGCTGACAAATTTTCATGAGGGGTTTTTTTTTAAAAAAAAAAAAGGAAAAAGGAGGGTAAATACAACGTGATCTACAGATGTGGAGAGCAGAAGTTAATATTGGAAAAAACAAGAAATGGAGAAAAAAACCAAATTGACAGATTTGCCCACCCCTGGTTTCAATACATCTCATTGTTAAGTGATGGAAGCAATAGAACTGAGCAAACAGAGAGCAAGAGTGAATGTAGGTTACAGTACAGTCACATAAAATAAAATTATATGCTAGAATTACAAGCCCTTTTTGGAGCTTGCCACCAAAACAGAGCCAAATATAAAGGCTTTGCAGTATTTCAAAAAAAGGCTCACTGTTGAGTGTCCAGGGGAAGAGAGCCACAGCTGTACATAAGTTGCAAATCATGTGTCCTATGGGCAATTGCATACTGGGTGTTCTCAAAGTGATCAGGAAGTGATAGGGCCTGTCCCTTAAAAATGTAAAATAGGCCAGCGGGGGGCTTCTAGATAGATGAATCTTCTATTCCATTAACATTACATTACAGCAATAATTCAAAGTTGGTGCAGATGTTACTGCAGCTGGCTCGCCCTTGGACGTTACTCCTTCTGCAAGTGGTCTGCTCACATGAACAGTGCAAAGTTCCTGTACCGTTTACACTTATCCATGCTTGAGTTAAGAGAGGGAATCAAAAAGTGACCTGGAAACAGGAACTCACTTGGTTGAATTTGTAAAAACAACAACTTGCTGTGTGTCAGCTGTTATTTGTGCAGCAAATTCACCTTTGAAGTATAGCTTGATTTACTTCATGTAATGAGATATAACAATAAAGTAAGCACATGTCATGAAAGCGATTCTAGGACACTCTGAATTGCTATCCGATGGGGAGGTGGAGAAACAATTTGATACCCACAATATTAGTCTATAAGTAATACAGCCCAGGGAGAATAGCTTCATAAAAAATATTCTATATCTTCGAGTGGGAATAATCTGGACATTAAACCTAGATCCCTCAACAAAGAAAACCACTCCTTTCTGTGGTCTGGTGTAAAACCCGTCTGACTCTTTATATAGAGTTTGGTGGGGTTTAGGGCTTAGATCTAGCTGCCTCCAGGTAATACTCAGATAAACAGGGATAAGCCCATAATACCACATGACATTCAGGCAGTCAAAGAAAGGACTGGTAGAGAATTATAGGAAATAGGGAGACTAAAGCCTGAGGTTCAGGGCTACATGCATTCACAGACATGGTTTTCTGTCTGTTTCTGGGAATGGCTCCAACTGATCTCCACCAACAAAGTATTATTTGAAAGCTCATTGTGTAAATACAGTGATACTTATGGCGTTTAATTGAGCAAATGCCACTCAGAGTCCTCGCTAAGTTCTAAGGTTTCTACATTCCCCGCTCTTTGGCCCTTGGCCCCTCTGTGACACCAGAGCAGCTGTGCCAATCGTAGCCTGGAGGGCTGTGGCACTTTCGGCCACCCTCAGGCTCCCAGATGTCACAGAGAGGCTTGCAAGGTCAGTGCCAGGCAGGTGCCTGCCTTAGGAGTCACTTGCAAGAGTCGTACTCACCCACTGCAACAGCAGAGCAGTTCAAACAAGAGCATCCCGGCTCAGAAGAGGCAAACAATGGAGCAGGTATATTTTTTAAAAAGGTTGCTGAGTTCCCAAG
The DNA here is from genome assembly GCF_951804945.1 of Podarcis cretensis. Lineage (NCBI taxonomy): Eukaryota > Metazoa > Chordata > Lepidosauria > Squamata > Lacertidae > Podarcis > Podarcis cretensis. Next base: position 31,750,932 of record NC_137178.1, read on the forward strand.
GGTCAATTTCTTAATAGCAGCCGTATGTGTGTGCTGCCCCTAGTAAATGGTGGGTCTTCATTGTGAGGTGCTTGGTTTGTTTATATATTCTTCATTCTCAGAATAAAACTAGTCAATCTATATTTGATAAGTGAAACCTATATATAAAACTCACAGGTCAGGCAAGAAGTCAGAGGCCTGGGAGAAGAAGCAGGACACCAGAGAAGGAGAAAAGAATCTTAGGAGAGGGGTTCAGCAATATCAAGAGCTCACCCATAATAACCAGACTTGAACTAGTTCATATAAAATGGTTATTCAAGGCATTATAACCTTCTCTCTCCCTCCCTCCCACTTTCAGGCATTTGATCCAGTGTTCCTCAAGCACATGGTTGGCAGAGGGCAAGGGTGGATGTCTGAAGCAGGGAGACCCCTGTATTTATTTATTTAAAGCATTTCTGTATTGCCATATCCTAAATTGTCAGGGTGAGGTACAATATTAAATCATAAAAAAATTATCTAAAACAATACAGGTAGTCATTAAATTGATTGGCTTATAAAATTAAAATTATATAGGTGCAAAGGTCTGCCATCTCCTACCTATAAAGTAGGTCCATCAGGCTGCTGGAATACATTAAGCAATTTCTGCTTATACAGCTTTATTTCTTATGTCCATAAGGGAGGGGAGAGTCCAAATAAATCAGAATTACCAAAAAGTTTATTTGAATAGAGAAAAGTCTGTGCTTTCTGCTACATTTTTTTCAGTCAAAATGACTGAAAACTTGAGAAACCATTCAATATTGTTGTCTCAAGCTGCATTTCTCCAGTTTTATCATCACCTTTTAAAATGGAATCTTGAGCAAATAATCATCTTGAGAGATAACAGCGGACAGTATTCTCAGAGTATTTATTTGTTTTGTTTTTCAATTTTCTCCTGTCAGCATCAGGACAGAAGGCTGGGTTGTGGCTTCTGCTATAATAAACCACATCCAGCTATGGGACTAAACCACTTAGACCTGGTATAGAAGGTATGCTTAGAAAGATTGCTTGTATATTTTTCCATGGAGCCAATTAACAGCTGATGTAGGGACTCAGCGGAAGACTGAAGCAGCTGCTTTCATGATTAGGAATCTTGAATTCCAAAGTTTAAGTCCTACGCACACATGTGGAGCTGGTAGAGGCAGTGCGAGCACACTAGGTGGATGAGGAGGAACTGAGCAAATCTGTCATCCACACATTGGGCCAGATTGCGAGACAGGAATTTCCAGTCTAGCCCATGAACACCAATGGGCTTAATAATCCGTCTAAATGACATTGATCCTGCAAGCACTTCTATAGTGGAAGATTACCCAAACAAAAACTACTCAATATAAATTGTTGGAATTGAAATGATACCGTATTTTTCGCTCTGTAAGACGCACCAGACCATAAGACGCACCTAGTTTTTGGAGGAGGAAAACAAGAAAAAAAATATTCTCAATCCCTCTTGCTGTTCTGGCTTCTGGGATAGCTGCGCAGCCTGCATTTGCTCCATAAGAAGCGCACACATTTTACCTTACTTTTTAGGAGGGAAAAAGTGTGTCTTATAGAGCAAAAAATACGGTAAGTCAACGGGCCATGCTTCCAAGTAATGTGTTTAAGGTTAGGATGAAAGGATTAATACAAATTTTAATCTTCTGTTGAAAATAATATGAATCAAAGCTATCTAAGACATTTGGATGCCCAGTTAATGAATGCCCTCATGCTTTAGATAAGTTCTGATTCTTTATATGGCAGCTGCGTGTGATATAGCTTCTTTTGAAGTTAATAATAAAAAAAGAACCCTAGACATTAATATGAAGATAAGGCCATGTCCCCTGAGAGGAGGGAACAAGATCTAATTACTTTTCACTTCTCTGTCAGTCTGATGACAGTTTCACCATATTGATATCTACTAAGCTACAGCTGACCTTCTGGGATTCTCTGACATTTTGTTGTATGGCAAGGCATTCTTTTCAGAGAATACACAGTGCTGAAGAAAAGTGCTGAACCTTGAGAAAAAAACAAAAAGACAATAAATCCCATAACATTCCTTTTGCTTCTATCATCAAATTAATTTGGCAAAGGGTCCCCCTTTCATTTTGACTATCTATTTTGTCCCTAATCAGCTGAAATTATTCTTCCCCTTGTCTCATTCACCATTTTTCTTCCTGCTTTGTCATTATTAGGCACAGTTAAAATCCTGAGTCAACCATACTTTAGAGATTAGTATATGGTCTATTTTAGCTAGAACTCCCTACTTGGTATCATTGCCAAAAAATAGTGAGCTATTTTTTTTATTAAAAAAATGAAATTGTTTCTTTGGAACATGATTCTTTCCGTATAGAAGAAAACAAGCTGACTGGACCCAGTCATTGGAGCGCATTGGGAATGGGAGTGTAGGGTGAACAACAAAGAAAATTAAAGAATACATTCCTTAGTGGCTGCCTCTTCCCATATTTGCTTCTCCACTTCATCAGTTTGGTGGGGAAATACTGTTCTCTGTCCCAAACTTAACTGATGGGAGAGCTGAGTGATGATTGGGGATCATGATGGTATCTACTCTGTGGAGTACTCTTTCAACGGAAAGGCAAAAACAGCTGTGTTTGTCTCTAAGGAGAAAAGGAACCCTCCAAAATCCAGAGCTGAGATCATGTGGGTAGCCAGGATTTTTGTTGGAGGGGGGCAAGCTTTTGCTGGGGGCAGAACCTCAGGTTTGTATTGATTTGAGGGGGCGGCTGCGCCCCTGCTCCCCCCTCCTTGGCTATGCCCCTGGCTGGGACATAACTAGGCATATAGGGATGGAGGAGAAAATTGATTCAGTATGCACTGCAGCGAAATCCACCAATTTGCACTTTCTGAAACAATGCAGACATAAACTCAGCTATCCTTCGAAATTATCCAATCCAAATTATCCCTATCCAAATGTTGCAATGATGTTCTCCAGGCAATGTTTACAGAAATGCATATATTAGAGAAATGTGTGTATAAAAATGAAGCTATTATCAAATATAACATGGGAAAAAAGATTGAATTTGGGAAAAATTCTTGCAAAAATGTGTACATTGATAAAAACCACATATAAAATGTGTTTATTAGAAGAAATTTGCTCTAAAGTGCTGGTGAATTTTCATAATTTTTCTTTTTTTAGACAAAGCCTAAGAGATACCACTGAATAATTGCCCATGTACAATGAATCTCCTCCATATGGATAACTTTAGGCTCATGTGAGTATGGGCCAGGAATTCCAGTTGTTCACTGGGCTAAATTAACAAATATTGACAATAACTCACAAGAATTTCCTTTCCCTCATAAATGATACAGTGGACGCTTGGGTTGCGAACGTGATCTGTGCGGGATGCATATTCGCAACCTGCAGCAGCACAACTGCACATGCACGGGTTGCAATTTGGTGCTTCTGCGCATGCGCAAAGTGTGATTTAGCACTTCTGTGCATGTATGACCACCAAAACCCAGAAGTAACCAGTTCCAGTACTTCCGGGTTTGGGCGGTCCGCAACCCGAAAAAACGCAACCTGAAGCATCTGTAGTCCAAGGTATGACTGTACATTAGTATAGTGAGTAGATATAACATGCATTAGCAGAGCCTAAGAAAAACAAAATTAGGCAAGATGGTGTTTAGCTCAGTTGTATTCTATTTTGTATTTTTATGTTGTGAACTACTCTGTGATCTTCAGATGAAGGGCAATATACATTTATTTATTTATATTATTATTATTAATATTATTATTATTATTAATAATAATAATAATAATAATAATAATAATAATGTTACACAACATGCAGTGATAGTTTCATTGACCTCGCTGCACCTAAAAGACAGTTAATTAAGAGTGTTGCCCTGGAGAAGCAAGGGAAAAAGAACATAGCAACACAGAGAGAATAAATTTCCTCTACCCTTTGGCACATACTTAATTCCTTATGCATTAATGAAAATGTAGGGGAAAGATACATGAAGGTAATTTAAATTCTCCTTACGTGATGGAATTTTAAACATGCAAATTATTGTAGCGGGGGGGGGCGGGGAATGCAACGTCAAACAATGTTAAATTAAAACCAGAATAGTTTGGTCAAAGTCCCAAATAAGCATCAATGACCTGAAATCAATAGAATTTTACAGGGAATAAGATATTTTTAAAAAGAAAAGGTAAAAAGAAAAGAAGCTAATATAGGCCTGTTGGTATCACCACATGGCTCAGAAAAATGTCCAGAAATATTACATTCTCGCAATATAGGATATCCAATTAAAGTGTGGGGTGGTTAAAGTTACAGTGTCTGACTAGGGCCTGGGAAACCAGCATAAAAATAATCACTTAGTCATGATGAACACAGGGTGACCTTGGTCCAATCCCTGCCTCTCAAACTAATCTAATTCACAGAATTGTAGTGTGGATTAGATGGGGAGGGAGAAGAACCATGTTTGTCATCTTGTGTTCTTTGGAATTAAAGAGGGAAAATAAATGCAGCAAATAACTAAAATCATACTCATAATAGATCAATTGATTTAGGTTACTTAAGTCTACTTGTGCTTCAAGACACCTAAGCCACCCCAGGAGAATAAAGATACAAGGACACAAAATTTAGGTAAATGTTAATGGGCAATATTTAGGCCACAACTTTATTGGTTACAGAATGTGAGCGGTATTGGCTTAGGCATTGGCATCAACAGACTATATCTGACTCCTGCCAACCTTGCAGGAAGTCTAGAAGCGTAAACCACCAGTATGGGGATCCCCGCCGATGTGGATCAACTCAATCTTCCCCCAGGTTCCCGTTGGGGTTGTGCTGTGGGTTTAAATGGGCCCCGGCAGAGCCCTGATTGGCCGCCTGGCAAATGGCTTGACGCGGGACACTATCCCACACCACGCTGAGGCGGGGGTGGACGTGGGGCCTGGCAGCCTGAGCGCAACCTGGTCTCACTCAGAAGAGCCAATTTAACAGGTCTACTCCGAGTACCAATGTTACATTTTGCCAGTTTCTATTCCAACATGTATTTGTTAAAGAAAGGGTTGTATTTGTTCCCATCACAATTCCTTTGTTCCTTCCCGACAGGCCTCTACAAAATTATTTGTAAATATAAATTATCTGCCATCATGTTTTATTTTTACTACAGCAATGCTATTTTCTTCTGGAACATGTAAACAGGTCATTCAGAGGGAAAAAATGTTGCAAACAGACTGACTGTTGTGTAGTTAGGAAAGCATCAGAACCTTCCCCAAGTTTTTTTGAATAAACATTCACAAACTTCTTGTTGATAACATTTAGATAGATAAATTAAGGATCTGTACAGTTTTGTAACATGCAGAAAATAACATATGTTGATAAACCAGAAAGAGGAGCTGAGGGAAGTCTTGGGGGGGGGTTATGTTTTGGGGGAGGAGAAAGGAAAAATAGGGGGATTTAAGGATGATATGGTTTTTTAATAATAAAATTTGTTGAAATTATTAATAAAAAATTTAAAAGAACCTTCCCCAAGCTTTGTTTCCTCCTTACTCAGCTGGAATACTAACCCTATTTACCTGGGAATAAACCCCATTGAATACAATTGGTATTACTTCTTAATAGACATAGCTAGAGTTGCAAACAGTGCTGCAGCTGTTCAGCAATACCCATAAACCTTCCAAAATAGGAGTGTCACTTAAATGGCTTTAAAGAAGATAAGTCAAATTCATGGAGAGCACGACTACTGGCCATGATACTATGTTATACCTCCACTGTCAGAGACATTACGTCATAGTCTCATTGCCGAGCAACAACGTGGAATAATAGCCCAGCCAACCAGAAGAGTCTCTGAGGTTTACTTGCCTGGAAGCAGAGTCCAGGTCCAAAATCAGGTCCAGTCCTAGGGTCCAGCAAACAGCAATCCATGGGGTCGGATTGTCCAGGGAACCCAATGATCATGGGGTCAAGACAAGCAGGAAGCAGCGAGGTAGGGCCAGGAACTACAAGTATTGTCACCAGCATTTGCCTGCTGCTGGAAGCTCTGCTTAAGAAGGCTGAAGCCAGCTGGTTCTCATCAGTGCCTTCTCCTCTGAGTCCTTGAAGGCTGATCAGCTGCAGGTAGAGATACTTCACCTTCTCCCCCTTCAGGCTGCTGTTCAGCAGGTGAAACTGACTCTTGGCACATGACACATTATGCTTCTGGATACCAATTGCTGGGATCAGCAGCTGGGCAGACTGCTGTTCACAGGCTCCCACAGGCATCTGGTTGGCCACTGTGAGAACAGAACAATCAATGTATATTCGTTATTATATAGCTGTCGGTTAAACCACAGAGCCTAGGACTTGCTGATCAGAAGGTCGGCGGTTTGAATCTCCGCGATGGGGTGAGCTCCCATTGCTTGGTCCCTGCTCTTGCCAACCTAGCAGTTCAAAAGCACATCAAAGTGCAAGTAGATAAATAGGTACTGTAGCACCCTGCTTGTGGTTAACGCTTAGCTGGAATGAAATATTCAACGCAGCAATAGAGAAATTAAAATAGTAATTTATTTGTCAGACAAATAAATATGAGGCACAGTGGTATATGGTTACCAAGCTCTGGCCTGGCCTCTTGCCATTCTGGCCAGCACTTATATTTCCTTAATCCAGCCCCCTTGCTCCTCCTGTGGCTGCCTCTGTCCAATCAGCCTGGTTGAAATTCCTATTGGCTGTTTGCTAGAACCAATCACAAAAGATACACCCATTTCCTTTTGCCCTATTATGGGAATCAAAAAGCTATATATTCTTCTATCTATAAATGACAAATAAGTAGTAATATATCTTACATGTGTCTCAACAAGGAATCTTAATTACCAGCTCACCTCTTGCCCTCCTTGCCCTATTGCCTTCCAAAACAGATGATTAATCTTGAATTTTTATCTTAAACATATGTCAAGGATTGAGTTCACATCAACATTGAGAGATCTCCTTCATTTGAAGGTTTCTAAACAAAAGGCCTGACAACCATATATCAGGAGTGCTCGATTGGCGTCTTCTGTCTGGCAAGGGGGGCTGGTGGCTGATGGCCCCTGTGATCTCTTCCAACTATATAAAATAAGAATCTAGCATTTCTTAAATCCTTTGCATAATTATATTTAAGCTAATATATTTAATACATAAATAACCTTTTAAAAGGAAAAGAAATCTTAAAAGGATCTTAGTTTAAGAAAGAAACAGCTTTAGAAAAGACTTCCCAAAATGTTCTCTTTCTGCCAGCTAGATGCTTTTTCACTGCTCTTGACCTTTTTAACCTTAGGAAGAAGATATGGCTCATTTTACTATTTATCAACCCTTAATTTGTAGGGTCAGTGTAACCTTGGCTGTCAGCCTGTAATTCCCTTTTTACGACTTTGAGAGTTGTTTTCTGCTATAAATCAGGGGGGCCCCTTGTCTAGGAGTAAAAACATCTTGCCAAGGTTTTTAGGCAGCTGGTCTTCTGCCTGGCATGAAACAGAACATTTTTAAGCTCATTCTTAAAATACAAGCCCTGATTAAACATATAAGCTTTAATAAAAATGCAAGCTTATGATTAGATGCCTCAGTACCGCTCTGGCAGGAAGGTAAACAGCGTTTCCCTGTGCTGCTCTGGTTCGCCAGAAGCAGCTTAGTCATGCTGGCCACATAACCCGGAAGCTGTACGCCGGCTCCCTCGGCCAGTAAAGCGAGATGAGTACCGCAACCCCAGAGTTGGCCACAACTGGACCTAATGGTCAGGGGTCCCTTTACCCTTATAGCAGAAATATGTTTTGCTGTGTTGAAAAAAAATACTTTTCTGCTGCTCCATGCAATCTCTAATAGAAGAAAATTCATCAGCGCAAAATGGTGGGCTTTCTCACCATGGCAGCCAGCTGATGACTATTGTATATTTTTTCCACATACATTATCTGTGTTGTGGAGGAGGGAAATCACATGCATTATATAAATAAGAGGGGATTGGGGAGAGATCTTTTTTTATTAGAAACATATAAAGAAAGGAAAAGAGGGCCCTATATCACTTCAATTTGTTCTATACTGTCCACAGAAGGAAAGAAAAGGGGAATATGTTTCAGCCAAAACTAACAAACATCCAGCTACCCCTCATTCCACATTCTCTGGTTTTGAGCTTTTCCACTGAAAAGAGCCCCATAAGTCAAGAATGTTAAAATTACCAGGAAGACTGTGCACACACAACTCATCACAAATCCTGGCCTAGCTATAACCACATGTTACAGTGTGCAAGTATGCGTACCAGTTCATCATAATCTTTCAGAACCGGGGGAGGAAGAGGAGGGGGGAATGTCACAAACTGATCTATACATTTGCACACGCAGAGGTACAACAAAAGAAGTTTCTGCGCTATGGCTCCTGTGAGAATTTCGTTTCCTGAGGGTTGTAAAGGCAACACACTTTAAAATGCACTGTCTTAACATTGTTCTCTACTGCCTCCTCTCTCCCTCCCACCTTTCGACTCTCACAGCTACCACATGTGATGGAAAAAGTCCAAGCCAAACACTCTTACCAGAGCATGCTATAAGACAGATGACTAGGCCTCAGGCTTGGCCACTACAATGCTGTTCTATTCTGTATTTATTTTTGTAGTTCAAAGACCTGGCAGCAGCCCATCTGATGCCTGCCACAGGGACTGGTACACTTGTTATTACTGCGGTGAAAATTTCAAGCCTACAGTCAGTGTGTGAGAGAGTGTGTATGTGTAAACACACTCACACACTTCAGTAATGTGCCAGCCACCAAGACAGAAAATGTACTAATAGCAAGAGGGATATTTGAATTAAGCCAGCTTCCATTGATGATAGGCTGCCAACTGGTGGACCTTTCGTTAATCACAGCAACCCTGTAAAAGAGGTTTGTTTTCTCCTTATCTTAGGTCACTCAGCAGCCCAGCAATAAGCGATCTTCATAAAGCATTCTTTATTTGTTTCCAAAGGTGACGTGCCTTTCCCCCACATTACTTACAAAAGCAAGTTATCATCAGGTATCACTATCATTTTCATGCGCTTTCTTTCTTTTTTAAAAGTGATACTATGCAATGCACTAGACTTTTAAAAAGTCAAATTAGTATTGGGTATAATTAATCAGCATAGTGATTCCCCCCCATACATGTTCAATGTAGTCCATATATTATTTCATTCTCTGAAATAACTGATTTAGCCTAAAGAACATTTTGGGTGCAACCCAGAAAAAAAATGATCAAATATATTAAAGTCTCATTAAAAGAAATCTGAAATAATTGATTTTAATGGGGCTACAGTATATTATGTAACTTCTTCTGTGTTGTGCCCATTGCAATAAACATTAAATTATTACAGAAGAACAAAAGCTACATATGATACGAAAATGTGGCTCAGAAAAAGCCATATCTAGCCAAGTTTAGCATCAAAATAAAATTCTGGGAGAGGTGCATTCTCTCACCTTCAGCTACTTCAGCTTTTATTAAAGAGGAATTGACTTGACTCCAGTTTCATTTAGATATCAAAACAGTCCCAAGATTTGTGGTGTATTTCTTGTATTTCTTTCAAGAAATGTTTGCTAGCATCAGAGTCAGAGCCAAACTGATTAGGGCTCCAGGCAGCACCAGAAAGATTCATGTCTGTGAGTGAAAGTTCACAGAACAATGCTGCCATGCTGAAAGGGGGGTTGGCTGCTCTACTGAGCTATGACAGGGCATTGTGGGGGGCAGCCTCGACCATGGTAAAGGTCCATGCTGTACATGCAGAAAACACAGGTGGATGAAAGCTACCACCAGTGGTTTCCTTCCCCTAGTATCCAAGGGAAGCACCCCAAATGGAGCATTTCTTGGGTGAGGAATGAGTGGAACTGGTGCAGCCAAGGCATAGCTGTGAAGTGTCCCTTATTTGGCGGGACAGTCCCTTATCCCAGCGCCATGTCCCGCTGCTGTCCCTTATTGATGAGGCTTCATTTGGCTGCTGGCTGGGCTTTCTGCCTTTGGCTCAGAGGGGCTCAGAAGTTGAACATACCTGTGCCTGGAAAATCCCTTATTTTGGCTGCTGATCCCTTCTTTTCAAGGCTGCTGGTCCCTTATTTTCAAATCTGTAAGTTGACAGCTATGAGCCAAGGATCCACTGGATCATAAACTGGTCCAGCTACCAGCAATGGGACTGATCTGGGAGTTTCTGCTGTTCCAGTCTGGAACAAGCAAAACATGGAATGAAACTGTTTTGCCTGCTGTGAAGTGCTCCTTGCAACTCCACTGCTCCCAGGTGCAAAGTACGACTGCTCCTTTTGTGCCTTATCCCTTAAGCTACTTTGTATATGATTATACATACTTCCTTGCCAATTTATTTAATCAAAATATACGGCAACCCAAAGAGAGGTTTCTTCAAAATGAAATGTCTGACTTGTATATTATTAGAATTAAAAAAAAAAACCCTTCCACTGTATGATATTGGTTTTCTTCTTTTGACTGGACAGCATTTAATATGCTTACTATCGCTGGATTTCATCTTGTTTTAGAAATCACTTGCTGCCAACCTGCAAAATAAATTTAATTTTGATTTATTTTTCCTCGTAAAAGATGTTTCTATGGATAATCTTGAAATAATAGGAAAAGAACAGTGGGCAGTTTTATGCTGTAAGGAACATTTTTAAAGAACATTTGTATGTTTATATATGGTCATTTACACATACATTTCTGCTCAGGATAAATTAAGAAGTGATTGACATCTTAGTAGTATAAATGTGGTTTTCAAAATGCGCTTCAAATATTAAGAAGCGAATTGTATTTTTACCAGTCTTAATGTAACAGAAACAAACATGTTACATATATTTACCCAATAAACTTATTAAATGTTTACTTATTAAATCCAGTCCTGGTGGAAATTATACAAATTATACGCAGAAAGACTATGAATCTGATTTCTGTTTTGAAAATGAGCTATCCCCATTATCTAAAATCTGTCATTTTTTTGAGACAATGGAAATGTTCATCCTCTCCAGACTGTATACAAATATAGAGGAGTTTTTTTAAAAAAAAAATATGGGTATCTAATAATTACAAAAAAATAAACAGATCAATATTCATTCTTTGTTCAATGGGATATAATCCCAAATACGTATTTATAGGTTTATCACATACATCTAAAAATGGGTTGCATCTGTATGTTGCAAAGGAAAATTTCCTTCCAATGCAAAAAACATCTTCAAAGGAGCAGGATCCGAGCAGGGGAGGAAAGTTAATCTTTCCTTCCCTACCTGCTGTGATCCCAATTTTTATCAGACACACCATCAGCTGCTATTTCCAGTATTTAAAATATGTCTATTGAATGTAAAAAAAAAAAAATTAACATCATATCTGGTTTGCTCAATAATGTAAAAAGAAAAGTGGCATAAGACATTTCCAATTATATTCTAACCATTACCTCTTTCTATGAGACATCAACTGGTTGTCCTGGCCCAGATTACTGACAAGTAATCTGGTTGACAAAGGAACCACCAGCTGGATACAACAATGCTCATTCCTACTTCCCATGAAACTTTGTTCTGGAAATCCAAGTTAAATAGAAGGGTAAAGGTTTTTTATTTAGGAACATAAAACAAGCTATACTGGATTATGCCACAATCTCATCTAGCCCATCTCTCTTTTCTCACTGTGGCCAACCAGATGTCTATGGGAAACCCACAAAGAGAAACCAAGAATGACAGTGTTCTTCCCACTTGTGATTACCAGCAACTGATATTCAGTGACATACTCCAAAAGTGGGGATAAAAAACTTAGCCATTGTGGCTAATAGCCATTGAAAGCTTTATCCTCCATGAATTTGTCTAATCCATATTTAAACTCAACCAACTTGGTGGTCATCACTACATCTTCTGGGAGTGAATTCCATAGCTTAACTATGTATAGCGTGAAGAACTGCTTTCTTTTGTCTGTTCAGCTTCTTCAGATGGCTCTGGATTTCTAGTATTATGAGAGAGGGACAAATCCATGCTTAGCAGATGATATAACTGAAATAAAAATCAGAAGTGGAATTATCAGCTAATCGTTACTGATTTTCCTCATTGTTTTTCTTTCTCTTTTGTTCCTTTCTTTCCCAGCCTTTAAAAGTTTTCTGCAAAGTAAAGGTGTATTTATGGTACATTCATAGTACTTGTGGTAATTGGTGGGATGTGTGTCTTTTTCAGAACAAAGCCACATTATGTTAGACTGAGCAGGGTTCATGCAGAGTTATTAAAAGAAAGATGGGAGGTGGGAGGTGGGGGTGAGGGAACATTCACTTTGCTTGAACAATATTTTGTGACAACATGTGAAATTCATACACAAAGCACAAAGCACAAATTAGCAGCTCATCAGCATCTGTGAAGCCACACAAGGTACGAAAAACATATTCATTTAAAAAAAATGTGAATCAAATAGATGTGTGGCTCTACACCTGGTTGAAAATTCATAACTAAAGAATAATGAGTGGGTTGATATAATATCCAGTAAATTTCAGTAGGTTCCAGTATATATTACATGCAGAACTCTTTCCTCAAGGCCAGAAAAAAGGAAACATATTCCTAAAATTTGCAAATGGCAAAATAATAGGGAAGTCTGAGAAAAAGCTTCAAATAGGACAAGCTTCAGATAGGAAGAACAATGTAAGGGGAAAAAATTGTATGTTGAAAAAAGTATTTCCATTTAAGCTTTATTAATTAATTTCACTGGATGACCCTAATCACCGATATTGTGAATGAGACTATTTTCTTTATTCACTCTGAAAATATAATTCATACTTTTACTTAAATCTCTCTTTTTCTCCCCATCCCTCTCTAGTATGGTCCCATTAAGTTCAGTTTGACTTACTCCATTGTGCATAGGATTGCAGTTTGGTCATTCAAACTCTTACTATGCTTAATTTTGTAAATCTCTAACACATGTGCAAACAGAGAGAAAAGGCTCCAACTCCAGTGCCCAAGCCCTGCTGGAAGAGGTTACTGTATTTTTCGCCCCATAGGACGCACCGCCCTATAGGACGCACCTAGTTTTTTTTGGGGGGGGAATAAAGGGAAAAAAATTATCCCCCCCCAGGCACGGGGCTGGCGTGGGGGAAGCCCGAGCTTCCCCCGACCCCAGCCCCCAGAACAGCCTGCTATCCACAAGCCTAGGGAGCCGCGCCGGTCTCCCCAGGCTTGAGGACAGCTGTGCGAAGCCCGGGCGTGCTGAAGAGGCTTCGAAATGCAGGCAGCTCTGCGCAACCCTCCGGAGGCCGGTGCGGCTTGGCGCCAGGCTCCGGAGGGACGCGCAAAGCTGTGTGGAGCCCGGGAGTGCAGGCAGCTCTGCATGACCCTCCGGAGGCCAGCGCGGCTTGGCGCCGGGCTCCGGAGGGTCGCGCAGAGCTTCCTGAAGCCTGGAGAGCGAGAGCCTCTCACTCTCCAGGCTTCAGCAAAAGCCTGTATTTGCCCCATAGGACGCACCCACATTTCCCCTTCATTTTTGGAGGGGAAAAAGTGCGTCCTATAGGGCAAAAAATACAGTACCTTACCGGGGCCCAAAGGCTTCTGGCTCAGTCTGCAACCTCATTACTATGGAGGAAATAAGATGAGGTTAAATTATAAATCAGACTTGAGGATATTTATAGAAAATTGTTTCCCTGTATTTGTTTGGATCTTGTGAGAATTGCTGGCATCCATCAGAAGAAGTAATGGAGCAAAACAAGCAACAGTTGGAACAGTGAGTTGCTAGAACAGAAGGTGTGTCCTTGTGCAGTTATTTTACTATGACCCCAAGATTTTAAAAAATGCCAGTTCAGACACCACAACAGTCATACCCAGAAACAAATGTGTCTTATTTTCTCCTTATTTTTTATTGAATTCTATGGCCTATTTTGTTGCCCATTCACACAGTTAGGATGAGAAAGCTTTATGGTGCTATTCACTGTCTGCTTGGAATATAAGCATCCAGAATAATTAGGTGCCATATGCAAACCCATAACTCCTAATTATGAATAAATATTATTAAATTGTTAAATTATATCAAGACTCTGAACAGAAAGTGCCTCGATGAAAATTGTATGCAGGGCTGGATGAGGGGGACAGAGAGATAGCAATATTTAAATTTAGGACATTCAGGACACTGGTACCAAAAGCTGAAACTTAAGAGATAGACAAAATGTGCATAGCTACTGAAGATTAATTTAACACTGTCTGAAGACTGAAATCTGGCTAAACTAGGACATAAATGAAAAACAGAGTGTTGTTTTTGGCTCCTCTGTTTGCTCTTAATAATCCCATTCTACTCACCCAAAGACTCATCTAGACTTTGGTTTATATTCCCAATGGTCTGACACTGACTAAATTCACATAGTAAGAGACTTACCTAGCCATAAATATTTTAGCTGATGTTCTGTTCAATCTCAAACTAAAATGACTTGGAAAGGTAGGATTTGGATAGGGAAAAGGTTGACAAGAAGTAGAGAAAGTGGCAATGCTTCCTCGTTGGGTGGGCCTCTCCTTCTCATGCAATCCTTTCATGCTAGATAAGGGCTGCTGACTTTGGATGAAAAACAGGGACAGGCCAGTTGCATCTATTAAAGATTGTTAAGATGGTCTCTTAGATCAACTGAGGCTTATTAAGTCTGGTAGCATGGCCAGAACCACAGCTACAGCTATTCTATCTTGCTTTAATTAAAAAAACATATGCAGTTTTTCACATCATCATCATTCAGGGTGGATGTCCAAAAGTTTTCAAATGAAGGTTTGGTTGGAAAAAATTTAAAAAAATGTATACATGCTTTAAAAATCAACTTGACCCAAAATGTATGAATAGGTGAATAGTGCAAAGGCAAACGTAGTTGCACATCACGCCTACCTCCAAGTAGTGTGAGATTCCAGCAGTTCCAGGCACTTTTCCAGGGTTCGTGTTTCCTTTTGGGAATGAGGCACAGTGGAGACTGCGGTGTCTTGACTCAATGGTCAGCCAAGGTCACAGCTGGCTTCTGCTATATGATCAGAAATGATGGTGAAGGGGGAGGAGTCCACAGACAGACTGACAAGAGATATGCAGAAGTTTGAGTTGTTAAAAGCAGGGCTTTTGTTCAGCTGGAACTCACTGTAACTCAGTTCTGGCCCCTCTCGGGTGGACACCATTGCCATTCTATGAGAAGAAGGGAGGTGTTCATGGTGAGTTCCGGCACCTCTTTTTCTAGAAAAATAGCACTACAGTCATAACTCGGGTTGAATGTGCTTCAGGTTAAGGGCTTTCGGGTTGCGCTCCGTGGCAACCCAGAAGTAACGGAGCACGTTACTTCTGGGTTTCGCCGCTCGCGCATGCGCAGACGCTCAAAATTACGTCACGCGCATGCGCGGAAGCAGCAAAACACGACCCACACATACGCAGATGCGCCGTCGTGTGTTATGTTCCATTCAGGATGCGAAAGGGGCTCTGGAACGGATCCTGTTCACATCCTGAGATACCACTGTAATTGAAAGTTACCATGTTGCAGAATGGTGCCTCATTTTGAGATTACCAACATTACTAATACTTTTGCCTTAAAAGAAAAATATATCTTATTAAATCCTCTCAGTATCCACGATATTTTAGGCACAAATAAAAGAGAAAGAAACCCATATTGTTGCTGGTGGCAACCTTCCAAAATGGGTCATCTTTTCATAACCCAACATGAAATGCAAGCATATAATAGTATTTTGTTACATATTTTTCAGACATATGACTAAGGGTGGGGCTTCTATTGATTTAGCCTATGGCTGGTATTTCATTAAGTGTTATAACAGCATAACAAGATTCTCACGTTTATTCAAAATTAACCTGTGGCTAGCACCAATTTAATACATTATAAAAGCAAAAAATATTGTACCTGTAGATAAAGCTTTATGATATTTGTGAGCTAAAGCCCCTATCAGATTTTAAATGACAAATTCTGCATATTCTCAATAAAATATCTATTGCCTCCACCAAATGCATTTTTCACTTTGGCAAAACCTTTGTATTTTTAGATCATCTTGACTGAAATGGAAAACTATGATATAGTCAAGAAGCAAGTAATTCATGTGAGGTCTTCTAGGTAATTTTCCTGTGGTTTTCCTGTGAATGTTACAATAAATCATAGTTCTAATAAAAAAGCATTGAATATGCATTTGCAGATGGGAAAAAAGACTATGCACAATAGAACAAGTCTTTGTGTGTACACATGTGCTCTATGTACAAGTTTGTAAGAATAAAGCAAGACTGTATGTAACCTTTGGTAGTAAAAGCCAACCCTTATGTGGTTCAATATCTCAAAGACCACCTTTGCCAAATGAATAAATCTGGGCATACAGGCAGATTTAGGGGAGCACAACTGGTTCGGTTGCACTGGGCGCAGAGCCTCGAAGATGATGTACAACTGTGATGTAGAATGGAAGGCAAGAGGTGGGCACATTGAATTTTTGTGTCGCATCGGGCACTACTGAAATTTGAGACCCCAAGGTCTGCCACTGCTGACGTTGTGGATGCT
This sequence comes from Podarcis cretensis, assembly GCF_951804945.1. NCBI lineage: Eukaryota > Metazoa > Chordata > Lepidosauria > Squamata > Lacertidae > Podarcis > Podarcis cretensis. Next base: position 31,767,373 of record NC_137178.1, read on the forward strand.
AGTGGTGCTGTGGTCTAAACCACCGGGCCTCTTGGGCTTGCTGATAAGAAAGTTGGCAGTTCAATGGGGTGAGCCCCAATCATTCTGTCCCAGCTTCTGCCAACCTAGATATTCGAAAGCACACCAGTACTGCTGTGGCAGGAAGTTAAATGGAATTTTCGTGTGCTCTGGCTTCCATTACAGTGTTCTGTTGCACCAGAAGTGGTTTAGTCATACTGGCCACATGACCCAGAAGGCTCTCTGTGGACAAACGCTGGCTCCCCCGGCCTGAAAAGCAAGATGAGCCCATAGTTGCCTTTGACTGGACTTAACCATCCAGCGGTCCTTTTACTTTACCTGCCACTGCTGGGCACTGTGTTCATCATCTGAAGCCCCTTTCCATGGGCTCTTTCCATAGGAGCCAGTGCCTAAGGACCATGGGGGCTTCGGCCCCAGCAATAAAATATTTGAGAGGGCTAGGCCTCCACAAAGTTAATGGGCATTCCCATTCAAATGGTCTGTGTGCACTGCATCATGTGATTGATTATGCGGGGTGGGGCTTACCTGGGCCCCTGCAATATTTTATTCAAGTTGGCACACCTGGCTCTTTCCAATGGAGGTGCAGTGAGTGGCGAACCAAGCCCATGATGTGGATGTGGACCCACATCCATGATGTGGATAAAAATTGAATTACTTGGGTCTACCTGCCTTTGACTCTGCTTCAGCTACTGTTGGCCTCCCTGCTTCTGCCCTACCAGTCCCAATAAACACTAGTCACCACAGCCTCAGCATGTGAGAGCCACTCATGGGGTGGGGAAAACTTAGTTGTCTTTTCTTCTAGAAAATTGTGCCAAAATGTCTGGCAAGGGGGAAAAAGGATTAGTGAACAGAAAGCCATGGGCTTTTTAAAATTGTTTAAATTGAACATTTATGATATTGGGTCAGCTGACTCTATCCTTTTAAATTTATCCTTTTGCTCTCTGATGTTTATTACCCTAATCCTCTATCAGATTTTTATCTCCTATTCTTTTCTATTTGGGATAATTTCTGCAATGATCATCTAAATTTTACTTTAATTTCAGTTCAACTTTTTTTTAAAGAGCAAGACAAATGCACTCTTCATTGAGATAAGTTCCCCCGCCCCCAGTCCATGTGATCACTCATTGCTATAGGGTTTTATGCTGGAATGAAGGCCAATTCTTCAAACAATGATTTTTTCCCTCCATCTACCTTGAGTTCTCAAAGAAAGCTTACTATTCCATAAATTTACCTAAATCCATTATTAATAGCAAACATCTGGTTAAAAATTGAGTTAACATCCTTGGAAAAGGTTTGGAGATGTGTATTGTTTAGCATTACATTATGGGTTTAAAATTATACCAGATGAAACCGCATGAACCAATTTTTAAAACTATCTCTTAATTTTTTTCTGTATAATGTGACCAAACTTTTTTTAAAGATAAAATAAATTGCAAACAAATGATAATTACTAAGCAAATAATAGTTACAATATTTTGATGCAATATCTGCCCTGGTGCATGCAGTCATTATTACCATTAATTAAAAACGTATGTGGCACATATGAGATATAGTGGACATTTACTAGATCAGGCCCCTATCGCAACATGGGGCAAAATTATCATACTGAATGTATATATCTGTATTTTTAAAACCCACTTTTATCTTAGTTGCTAAGAATAATCCATCAGAAATGCTTTGCTCTTTTAGTTTAGGAATATTACAAGTGTGGCCTGCCACAGCAATAGTAGATAGGTACTCTCTCAGACCAATGATTACTGGAAGTGCATTTTAGACAGGAATGCACCTAGTCCATTTACACCTACCCACCCAGATAATGATTCACTCTCTGGTTTCTACCATCAGCTATAGAACCTACTGGGAGGCTACACTCCTTGTATCTAAGGAAGAAAATCATGGCAAGGAGCAGACAAATCTGGTCCCATCCATCAGCCTGATAAGGAACAGTTGAAGGGAGCATGCTTTCCCTATCCTAGCCAGCAAGAAAACTTGACTCCAATTGCCAGGTGCCTGTGGAGTGCAGAACTGAAGGGAATCATACTTTGCTCACCAATCAACTAGGTTGGAAGTGGGAAACATTTTGGAGGGCTGAAGGCCACATTACATCAGGAGAAAGTGGTTGGGTGACACATTACTATAGTGGACAAGGCCAGACGCAAATATGCTCAAGGCCAGAAATTTATAGAATCTCACACTCACCACATAGAAAATCTCACACACCTTATAGACGTACACACACTTCACATAATCAGGCAATGGTGTTTCCACCTGCCTCAGCCCACCCAGCTTTTCCCAGTCGATGACTTTGAGAACAGCAGCAGTAGCTGGGAAGAGAAGTTCATATATATATATATATATATATATATATATATATATATATATGTTTTTTAAGTTGTGTGTTTTTGTTTCTCAATTTGACCCTTTTACATGGTTTTGTATGTGTTGTGGTATTTTGTGCATTGTGATTTGCTGCTATTTTTATTGATTATAGATTGGTAATTCTTTATTGCGGTTGATAAGTGTGAACTGTTTAATTATTTGCTGATGTTTCATTTTACTGTTTACTATTAGATTCCGATGCATTGTTGAATGTTGCTTTATATGATATAAGTTGTTTATTTTTAAGTTATTGTGACTTTTATACAGTATTGGATCAGATTGTTACTATTAATGTTTGATGTTTGATGTTTTATTATGTTTTAATGTGTTGGAAGCCGCCCAGAGTGGCTTGGGCAACCCAGCCAGATGGGAAGGGTATAAATAAAAAAATCTTCTTCTTCTCAACATCATACACACAATCACAAATATACACATGCATGTTAACTCTTATCAAACACACACACCACACAAGCATACAGAGGATGCTTTTGGGGGGAAATCAATAAATAAGATTTTAGAAAACATACAGAGGATGCTTTCAGATTCACTATTTTAGGTGGGATTCTGTCATATTCCAGCAAATTCAAGTTGCACAATTGAAGCTGATAGTTCTTGGGCAACAAAACCATTCCCTGACCCCAAACTGGATGTTTTGTTGTAAAGAAAATGATGAGGACATGCGATAGAAAGTGTGGGACAGTATTTGTTGAAAGCAGGGGGCCACTAGGTGGCGCATCGGAAGATGGCTGACAATAACATCTCTCCAACCCACACGAGGTAATTTGGAGGCTATGATGGGGGTAATTAGCCTCCTTAACCCCCCCAGGATTATGGGGGGGACGGCCCTTGCCTGCTGTGCCCTATACCACCCCCGAATTTGTGGGGGTGGGGGCACTATGCACAAAGCCCTCCTGTGGGATTTTCGGCACTCCTCGACGCCGTCCCCGATTCGCACCGCTGGTTGCAATGATCTTTAAAAGAAATAATTTGGACATGATTAATTGCACATACATCAAGGAAAAAGGGGAGTAAATACTGCTGACAGAAGAGATCTCTGATAACAAGACAACAATAAAATACGAGAAGAACGTCAAGATACGGTAATGACTGAGGGGGGAGGGGGGAAAAACCTGCCTCTACCTTTTTATGTGATTTAACAAGAATCCCCCTCCCCTAATGAGTCAGAAATTAAGGACTTAAGCTGTGGATTTAAGGCTGTGTGGAGATAAACTTTCGATCCAAAGCAATGTTTCAAGATGAAGCTGGAAAGCTAAGAGTTTTGGAGTGACGCAGTCAGGAAAAAATGCCGTTCGCCATTTTGTGAGGCATTGTGGGAGCTCTTGGGTCTGGGAGGAGAAAGAGAGAAATAGAGTTGTTTACATATCGTGAATCAACTCCTCGGTGGGACTTAAGAGCGACAAATGCCAAAATTTACGATGGATAAAGTGATGTTATCTACGAAGGAGATATATGGAAACCATCTGGACTTAGTGGAGGAACGGGAAATCCACACAGGATTATTACACTTGCTATCGGCTTAAGGAGACTAACAGAAGAGATCGTAAAGGAAAAAGAGAAATTATACGAACAAGATATGATGTGGCAACACCAAGATAAGACTGGATAGAATTATGAACTTTGTTTGGACTGATTGGGACTGATTTGGACATTAACGCAGTAATAAGAAGATGATCTGAATTCCCCTTTGGATCTTGAAGTATGGGTTCCCCCAACAAAATTTAAAAATTTGGCTTTGTAATTCGGAATTTATATGATGTGATTTAATTTGATGTGATTGGCCAGTTAATAAAAATTATTTTTTTTAAAAAAAAAGTATTTGTTGAAAGCAACTTTTCTTCCTGCATACAAATAAGGAGAATGGTCATCAAATAGCTGACGCTGACTGCTGAATCAAGAGGCTACTGTATCAGACTCAGATACACATTGGCGACTGTCATTCTAATCAGTTGTTAGTCGCACAGTTGTCAGGAACGCTGTGGGATGGCTGTTGGTGTTGGCATGCTGACTTGCTTCCACTGTACTTGATTCAGCCTGAGGCAAGAAGTATATAGGATCAAGACTATTATATGCTGGCATAGTGGTCTGTAAAACGATCAGGAAAATATAACCTCATCTATATGAAGTTTTTAAAAAAGGAGAGCTGGGTTATTTTAATTTAGAAATAAATAAAATGACTAAGATGGGGATATGATAAATGCTCTTGCACAGCTTCTATTCATTACAATGAGGCTTACACTGATGGATTGTGCCCCATGTCATTAACAATTTATACGGTAAGCAGTCACTTGTAGTAGAATGGAACAGAGGAGTCAGAAGCTGTATTTATATAATATAGTGGAAACTCTTTTATTAATAGAGCTCCCTTTGCCAAATGGAAACTCCTCTTTTGAAAGCTGTTTACAATCTTTTCCAAAGCTACTTAATGCTGCTTTTTTATCATGGCTAGAATTACACAGCTTTTGCTAAATGGAAAGTCTGGTTTTAAACATCTTCCATTTTGTTTGGTAGAATGTCTCATGTATAATCCAACAGCTTCTGCTCAATGAAGTGTCTTTAGACCTAATGCCCATGGCCTTTACCACAATAGATCTAGACAGATGGATAGGCAGACCAGCAGATGACAGATAAATGATGGATAGAAACCCATACAGAGAGACACACAAACGATCAAATGCACATAAACAGCAGCAAAAGCGTACTACATTAGCCTTTGCTTTTGTTCTGACAATCACTTCTAAACTTATATTGCATAAGGAGAAGATGGTGTTAACTACATTATTATTATTATTATTATTATTATTATTGCCTCAATCCTAGTATCAAATTATCAGTGATAATGAAGAGGAACAGCTGATGCCCAAGTGCTGGAACATTTGAAATAGCCACATAATAATTCCTGCTATCAGACTATTTTGAGACCTGTCCCTTTTGAGCCATTTTCCACCAAGCGGGACTGAAATACTTTTTGTATAAACAGACAAGCTAGACTCTTTTCAGTGATCCTGTCTCTCTAGTAGTGTTTGTTGGGAGGTATAGGCAAAGAGGTTGGTCACCAATGTGATGCCCCCCATATGTTGTCGGAATCCAAGAATTATTTTAATTAAATAATAATAATACATAATAATGTCCTGAGTTCAACCATAGAAGACCTTCTCTTAGTGCCCCTACAAGCTTGAGGTATAGTAGAAATACCACAGAAACAGTCTTCTCGGTGATGGCCCCTTCTTTTTGGAATGTGCTGCCTGAGGGAGTGCTTCAACACTAGGCATTCCCTTTTTTCTCCTCCCAAGCTTTTAAACCCACTGCTTTTAAATTTCCTGTTTTAAATTAACTGTTTCTGTAGTTTTTAATGTGTTTTTCTTCTGTGGCTATTTAAGGTTGTCTTTACTATTTGACTTGGTTTTTAGCTTCTTTCTGTAATCTTTTGAAACTGCTTTCATACTTGCTGATGTGGGTTTTTGTTTCCTCACTCTCATTTTCTTTCCTCTCCTGCTTGTATGATGCCCAGAGAGTAACTGGGCATGTAGCAAATTTAGTTAATAAAGAAAAATACATTACAATGGAACTCTGTGCTTGGAGTTCCCAGCATAATTGTCTTTTTATAAAAAATAACTGTGAGGACATGTGGGGTATATGTGTATAGGCCCACTATTTCTACTGCACCGGTACCAGACCTTCCAAGTGTTCCAATTTTCCAGGGATGTCCCTGATTTAGAGAAGCTGTCCCAGTTTCTGATTTGATCCCAGAATGTCCCATTTTTCCTTAGGATGTCCTTATTTTCATTGGGAAAATGTTGGAGGGTAAGGTAAGATGTCTCCCTTTTCACTGGAGAAATATTGGAGGCTATGAAGTACATGTCATAAAACTGAATATGTCCAGCTTTAATTATGATTTAGATGCTCCCACAGCAGAACAAATAAAGGAAAGAACAGTTTTGATTTACAAGTATGGAATGTGTGTTGCCTAGAGGTAATTCTGCTAATGGTGAAGGAAGCTCTGAATATATTCAAGAGACAGTGTCAATTATCAGGCTTTGGAAGGGGCAACACACCATTGCCAACAACTGAGAAAATGATGGGAGGGAAAAAACATTAAGATTGTGTCCTGGTTTCCAAAGATAGTAAATGAAGAACGTCTGGAAATGAATAAACAAATTGGGGGGGAAATGTTGATTTTAGCTCCATTTGGCCCTGCCTCACATATTGCTTCATATGTTTCTTTCAATATGCAGCTTGGTTAATTGGTAATAAGATTATTTTAATTAAGGAAGAGAACTTGTGTGTGTGTAATTATTATTCACCCTTCACCAGAAGGTTGCAAATGAGAGTTGCAGTGTCAGAAGCAGGTTTAAAAGTCAGAGTTAATATTTAGTGTAAATCATCCTTGCTTTCCCATTCCTGCTGGCCTGAAAACTCATTTAGGTAAGTTGGAAGAATTGGGGTGGCAAGAGATGGTTGTATGGTGATTCAGGACCTAGCACTACCCAGAGGGATTTTTGTCTATTTTGGTTTGGAGTGGATTTAGTGACACGCGCGCGCGCGCACACACACACACACGACTCTAAATGGCACCAAATACATAGTTCCTTCAATTGCCACCAGAACCTAGGTGTGTTCCCCCGTTGGATTACAACAGCAATGTATGGAAGTGAGAGCTGGACCATAAAGAAGGCTGATTGCCGAAGAATTGATGCTTTTGAATTATGGTGCTGGAGGAGACTCTTGAGAGTCCTATGGACTGCAAGAAGATCAAACCTATCCATTCTTAAGGAAATCAGCCCTGAGTGCTGACTGGAAGGACAGATCCTGAAGCTGAGGCTCCAATACTTTGGCCACCTCATGAGAAGAGAAGACTCCCTGGAAAAGACCCTGGTGTTGGGAAAGATGGGGGGCACAAGGAGAAGGGGACGGCAGAGGACGAGATGGTTGGACAGTGTTCTCGAAGTTACCAGCATGAGTTTGACCAAACTGTGGGAGGCAGTGGAAGACAGGAGTGCCTGGCGTGCTCTGGTTCCATGGGGTCATGAAGAGTCGGACACGACTAAACGACTAAACAACAACAATGGTGCAATGGGCAAAAATGTATTTTGCCCTACTAGTACAGTGTATAGTAATATTTAGTAGACAGATAGGTGCTTGGAATTCAAAGGCAATCAACCATTCAAATAGCAGGCAAAAACAGACATATGCATCCCATTCTATACTGATTTCCCTTGGCTTCCTGACTGGTACAGCAGTCTCAGTTGATGATTGCAGAGAGTTGATCTCTGGATTGTCTCTTTTCATACCTGCAGCAGCATCCAATTGACTGACCATGTGTGTAGCAGGTGTTCTGCATGCAGAATGTCTCTGTTGTGAAATGTGAGCTGATTGTGGAGTCTTGACCACACAAAGATCAGGCAAATCAAGTTTTTATAAAGCCTAGTTTAACATATATCGGTTATATTTAAATCAATCTAGTTAATTCCTCTGAAGAAGATAAGGCCACAGTCATTGGAGGAATGCATATAACTGTTTAGTCTGTGTGTTTACTGGTTTATGGGAAACCTTAGCTGTGCACAAACATAGCAGTCTTTAATGTTAGGGAGGAATATATTTAGCCATTTTAGCAAGGAACTGTTGTTTTAATGCTTTTGCGTACAAGTTGTTGTTTGATTTGCATCTGGTCCAGCAACCCCTAATTCGGTTAATTCTCAAGTAAAGCTTTTATCTGGTCTTCTAAAAATACTCTGACTGCTTTCAAAGAAAGAGGAACAAAAGTACTCCCTTTAAATTCCAGGCACTATTCATCAGGATGTAAGAAGAGCAAAACCAAGTCCTGTTTGAGGCACAGAACTTTGATGTCTGTAAGAGATTTCCTGCAAATCAGACTACCATGGCCAAGTGTCATTTTTAGTCCACCTTCTCTGAAATAATTGAACTTAGATGAGGAGGAATTTCTCCTTTATTCTCTTGCCTGAGTGCTTTGATGAGCCAGCTGTCTGAACATCCTCATAGACCAAACTCACCATACTGATGGACAGGCATTTATTTTATGAAGACTTTCAGCTAAGCCGCAAAATGAGGAAATTATATTTGAAGAGGAACACTGAAGTTGGTGCCTTTTTTGTCTCAAATTAGGATATGGATGATGAGGGGGGATGATAGAGGTGGTGATGGTGAGCTTTTGTAGCTCACTTCCAACAAGCTAACACATTTTACAGAACAAATACACTGTGAGCAGTCTGGGAAGGAATTATACACTAACTATAGAGTCCTAAAAGTGCATTGAAAGCATTGGTATTTCAAGTGCTTTTTTAGAAATGGCAAGGGGGGGGGGGAGATAAATATCTGAAGAGAGCAATTTCTATGCTGTACGACCCACCACAACAAATGAATAATCATTTGTCAAATTTAAGTGCTGTGGGGAGGTCTCCAAAAGCAGCAGGTGGGATCTGAGTGCAGATAGATCCCAGAAGTTCTCAAATATATCCATGCTTGTTCAGGTTCTTAAAAATTAACAGCATAAAGCCAATGAAAACTATGAACCCTGGTTGCATATGATCATCCTTCCCAGTAAACATGTATCTAAGGAACAGTCAACTCTAGTCCCAAATCTCTGCTTTTTCTATTTGCAACCACTCATGCATTTATCTTCACACTGGGAAGCTAAATCAAAAGGGCAGTCTTGGATATATGAATTAAGACTTGTGCAACCTGTGCATCCTTCCCTTGTAGGTATTCAACAATCCCTACAATTTAATCATTGTATCACAAACGTGGCCATGTGAGTCATAGGTGTCCATCAAGTTTGGGTGGAAATAGGAGCAGGCCACCAAAAAAAGATGTAAAGCAAAGAAACAAGGGATAGTGAGACAGCAAGGTTGATGGATGCACAATAAAGCATGACAGTGAGCTGGGGCAGAAGTGAGAATATACAAGGCAAAAACTGAACATGAAAACACAATGAAAGGGAAGGCTGAATAACTATGTGCACACAAGCTGATTTGAAAACAAAACAAAACATTGACTTAGATCCAGTACCATGAGAACAAAGACCAGCTCAGCCAGTCCTTCCATTAGGCAGTGTGAGGCTGTTCCTCCTGAACCCCTTGGCTGTACACTTTTGCTGAATGATAGAACTGTGTGTGCCCTATGGCTGGTTCTACACCCCCATACCTAGCCTGACACTGTGGATGACACTATCCACTTATCATACTAGAGGAAGATTCAACTGTTAGTCCAGTTAGCTTCTGTACATGGAATAGGAGGGGACCATTTTGTCCCTCATCTCAGTCAGCAAGATGTCTTGGGCTGGCTTTGAAGACTAGCGAACTGGGAAAATGCCATCTTTAAAGAAGTTATATCAGATGGATCTCATCATGACATGCATCTACAAGATAATGTGCTTGTACGCACATGACTCTAAAAGGCAGAATTTATCAGTCTGATATTGGTCTCCTCACTCCAAGAGCAGAGGCCTATCGGTTTCAGTTTCTTGGCTAGCTTCCTTGTAATAAATATAGGCTTGGTGTATAATAAAAACCAGATGAGTAGCTCTCAAGCTACAGATGTCTTCTTTTTCTTGTGATTCCAGCTAAGATTGTTCTTACTCTTCATAATCTCCCACAGCTGCCAAAAATCCATCTTATCTTTGCATGAGGTGAAATTTCCATTAGCAGCTATTATGGTAGCAGGGGTCAGACATCCAGTGTCAGATGAGCTGCTAAAAAGAAAATGTAGGCAATGAAAGAAAGTTTGAGCTGAGATGGAATATATTTTTTTAAAAAAGGAAATCCACACAAAATTATTAAACCAAATTAACATGCATGCAATAATGTATTGACAATGTTGCTGATGCCACTGAAGGGGAAAAAAAGGTATATCCACAAAATGGAATAAGATTTCAATGGTTAAAAAAAAAATAATGGAAGGTCCATAGCTCAGTGGTAGAGCACATAGTTTGAGAAGGTCTAACATTTAATCTTTGGCATCTTCAGAGAGGATTGGGCTAGGAAATAAACTCTTGTCTGAAAAACCTCTGATAGCTGCTTCCAGTCAACACAGACAATGCTGAGCTACATGGGCCAATAACATAAAGCTGAAGAGCATAACATGTTCCTATTATGTTCCACTTTCAATATGTAAAAGGAGCTATCTTTTGAAATTTGCACTTCTCTGAATTTTATGGTCTATTTTTCCAAATAATGTACACAAACAGGTGTATATTAAGAAAATATATGTGTGTAAAATGCATAGAGAAGATAGCACAAAAGACATTATAATAGGCATGATAGCATGCAAATATGTGTACATTAAGATAAATTTACACAACAATTTGTGGACTTTTTAAAATAAAATAAAAATCACAAGCTGTTGCAGAAATGTGGGGAACTGACCTTAAGATTGGCAAAATGACAAACCCAAGAGAAACAAAAATTGACAAATTTGACCATCCCTAATATCCAGCAGGTGTTTCATTTTCTTTTCTGCAGAAAATATCCAGTGTCAGCATTGCAAAGCATTAAATAGCTGACATGTCAAAAAGTATGAAAGAGATTTTCAAAGGAACAAGGAATGGACAGTGATCCATCTGTGAGACTTTTCCTTGACTTTGTTGGTTATGAATGACATAACGTTGCTATGCCAGCAGTGCAGTGTACGTTTCCCCCCCTCAGTCACTGTATCTTCAGTAAATGATAAGTGTGAAGTGGATCCCAGTTCCATGAATGTAGCTTGTGGCTTGCATTTAACTAGTAAAATATCCCAAACAGAACTTTTTGATCTTTCAGTTACAACTAGAGACATTTTCAGGAAACTATCGCTTTACGTGTTCTCATAAACTAGAAAAATGTCTGTTTTTGTTTCATTCTTGCAGTGAAAGACGACCAATAGTTACTCATTGGTTTCCTCGTGTACATTTATTGGGCTGATAAAGACTGCAAGATGTAGTGAAAGAAACTCTTGGTTTATTTTACTTTGGCAATAATAAGAGCATGTAGCCAATTTTAAAAGCCTAAATAAAGCCAGAAGAAAATAATTGGTATATCCTGATATAACCAGTACACACAGAGAGACAGACATGCGCTCTCCACTCATTCTTTTACAGGTACCTTCCAGAAATACAGCCAATCTTTTTTTTTTTTACTAGCCAACTGTTTTTAATTCTTTGCCTCTTATTTTTAGGGTTATTACAGCAAAAATTTCATTGGAACCATAGGAGCTTTGGTAATGGAAGTGAAGAAATAACTTATATGGTACCACAAAGATACAATTTTTAAAAAAGAACCATTGACCAACAATGCGCCCAACTCAGATATCATGTTCCCTTCATAATTCAAGGAATATGCCTTAGAGAGTAGCCAGTGGTGAGGCATGGGTCTTGTTTAAGCAGTGGCTCTGTTCAAATTTAAATGTGCCTGCTAGTGCTACACTCTTACAGTCAACTAAAAAGAAGCTTCATATCTAACCACAGAAATCTGCTCCACCTCCACTATTCATTTTTCCATTCTGTAACAGTCCACAGGGCACATGAAAAGTACTTGATGCTTTTTCAAATTACTAGCTATAAATTTTATTTTAAAAAATATGAACAGATTTCTGTCCAGCCTGCAGAGTTGAAGTGAAGGTCATTACATGCCAGCAGTCTAAGAATGGCTGTAATTATACCTTTTTATACTATTTTTCTGGTGCTATATAGAACGCATCATAAAAACACAGGAAACATTAATCTACAGATTACTGTTATAAGCAGAAAATGTCTCCCCCCAATTAAAAATAGCCTTAACCTTTTACCATTTTTATTTAAAATAAAAACAAAAACACTTTTCCCTTTAGAAGCTTGCGTATTTCCTTTAAATACCCATTACCTAAATGAGTGGGAGCCAAAAATCACTTAAAATACCATGCACAGGCATGTATTGATTTAGTTACATTGATTTCCATGGTACTAAGTTGACTTAGTTGCATAGGTTTAAATTGGGTAGCAATGCAAATTAATTTTCTGTCTTACGTTTCTTCCAATTATTGGATTGTAATAGCATTGATTGCCATCAAATTAAAAATGAAATTACAGAACTGAAAATGATGCCCCAACCTGGATGTCTATCATAGCCCAGGGGTGCTTTAGTAAAGCACACACAGGAAGAACATAAGGAACTGCCTTAAACTGAATGGTCCCTCTAGCTGAGTATTGTCTATATTGGCTAGTTCACCAAGAGATGCCACACACTGAACTTGGAAGCATGAGCTCTACAGCAGAGCTATGGGTACTTAGATATCATTTGCTGGATAGGGACAAGTGAATCTAATCCACTTGTATTGACCAGAAGCTTCACTTTGGCTTCATAGTACATGCAACTTGTCAGATTCACTTCAGTGGAAGGAACAGGTAAAACCACCAGCCACAACAGCATACCAATAGTGGCAGGAGAGTCCTTCCATTATATACTGGGAGGTGACAGTGGTGATGGTACAACTGCAGGGTTGCTGAGTGGATGCCCTGATTATATCAGTAGTCTACACATCCACCAGCTTCACACCTCCACTGATGCCTCTCAGCACCACAAGATATTTCTACTGCCATGCTGGGCAGCTTCCACTTTTGCCCAATGAACCACCCCATTAGCTAGCACTCATCTCTGCATGTAACATAGGTCAGCATGAGGGTTTACTAGGTTCCTACAGACAATGTAAACAGGAACAGAAATCCAAGCCATAAAAAAGGGGGGAAAGCATGACTGGCTTTTACTAAATACAATGCAAAGCAAATGCCCACAGTGTTTCAATACTAAAATTCAAAGCAACTGCCCACGGGACGTCAACCACAACAGGGGATAATAATTACCAATCAGAGATGGTTCACTGAAAGCAAATGGTGGATGACCAGTCCTCTGATCTTCAGGCAGAAGTGGGTTCTGGACCTTCTCCTGTCAGTCCAGGACAAGGCGTCATCTATGGAACAGGCAGGCCACCCTGCATTATGTCACCCACTGAGTTCTACTTCAAAGTCTCTTCTTCAGTTGACACAACTTGAACTAATTGCATCCTATATTCTCATTTGCTTACCTTCTGTTTTTTTTCTCTCTTGCTTTTTTATAACATTTGTTTTCTCCTTATGCTAGAATCTTCCATCCCTTGTGCTTGCAAAAACTGGCTGAAGGCCTCATGGCACACTTGCATTATTTCTTCACTTGTCATCTATGTGGTGTGATAACTGCATAAATGGTCTCTGTAAGCATACAGGTGAAGGAGGAAGCATTTCTAACTTGTAAACTAAAGCCATTGTCTTTCAGCTGTTTTCTAGTACCTCTGATCACCCAGATTGAATATCCCTTATTTGCTCTTTTCTCCTCTCACACACACACATCATGCTTCCCTTTCTGCTCCTTCCAAATCGTGCCATCTCTGCATGGCCTTCCTTGATTTAGTTCAAACATCAGCTTGGCAGCTTTGCAGTCCAGACGTACCTTTGCATAGTCCACCTGTCTTTAAATTGTGGTTAACAGCATAAAGCTCCACACAGACTGAGAAGCAAAGGTTTGCCCATGTCAGGCTAGTTTTGCTCATACCAAAAGTGTTGTTCATGCCAAGCCAGGTTGGCCAGGCCAACTTAACCAAGCCTTCACATGCATCTCTACTTCCTCCATTGAAATCAACAGAAAAGGATCACTAGCAAATAGAATTCAAGTTCTGCATTCAAACCACAAGGAATCACTAAACTTAAGTATCTGGCTGTAAGACAATAGGCCCACTTTTGAGCAGGAGCTGAAAGAAATAAAGCCAGAAATAAGAAGGTTTACCTGACAACATCAAGACTACATTCAATAGATTGGTTTTTAAAGAATTGGCTTATGATTACTAGACAGCACTCAAGAGTTCTGGGCTGGAGCAGACTATATGTAATTTATAGTATTATTTATCCAGTATCTCCTTTATCAACCTATGTGGTCCATCTTGAAGTAATTGTTTTTCTCTGTGAATGCATCTTCATTTTATCTCCATCTGTTTTTCAGATCAATGATTTTTTTTTTTATGAAAAAGGGATTGTTCTGGTTTTGTCTGTTTATTACACACACACACACACACACACACACACACAACCATTGAATGCATACTGCTGTTTATGACAGAATGTCTATTAATTAAAGGTTCAAAAATGCCTTTAATTGTGAAAGAAATCTATCGGCCTTCAGGTATATAGTATTAAATTGTCTTCTTTCCCAATTGGGATAACTTAATAACTTAAATTAATGGTGAAGATATCTGTATTGGAATATATGAAAAGTCATCTCCATTTTTTCAAATGCTAGTAACAAAAGATGGAATTATATATAATTATTACCATATTTTATATGAATAAAGCACCTTCTTGTGAATTAGTTCTCTCGAAACACATCACATGGCATGTTCCCTTTTCTTGACTGGGCAGCAGTTGCTCATTCTACAAAAGAACCAGAAACAAATAAAAACACACTGAGTACAATTTTACTCAAGTCATATTTGTTGTCACAGATCAAACTTTATGGAAAACAGACACAAATCATATACCAAATAAAGAATCTTTATGAGCACAATGGAACAACAACAACAACAAAATGCATACCTTTGCCCAAAAGGTTCAACAATAATATTGAACACTCCCCATTGTCTTTTTCTTTGACTAGTGCTTACTTACACACCTGGCCCCTACTCTTACCTGGGAGCCTAGGGGCGTCACCTTCTCCAAGGTCTGATGGATCTCCTGTTTCAAACACTAGAGACAAATCTCCAGCTGTATTTACTTACCATTAGTTCCTACCGAGGAAATCAATCACCCATGTCTATTAGCAAGACATTTTCCTATTGAAGGAAGGTCAGCTTGTTATAACATTATACACCCTTAGGAAAGGAACCATAGCTCAGCCACAAAGAAGATGCTTTGCATGCACAAGGTCCCAGGTTCAATCCCCAACATCTACGTGTCAGGCTGAGAGAGACCTGTCTGAAACCCATGACAGCCACTGCCGGTCAGTGTAGACCAAAATGAGCTAGATCTGACTCAGTATAAGGGAATTTCCTATATTCCTATAATAGGTAATTCCTAGAAGAAAATGTGATTGCATATACTGGGGGAAAATAATCACACATAATTATAATTAATCCAGCCTGCAACAGTATTATTCCATGTGACATTATTACTCAGTAACCCACTGACCTAGTTTCAGTGCAACAGAGTTCACATCATCTACTGAAGCAGACTTGTAATGAAGTTTAAAGATACGTGAAAGAAATTATCTGACCTACAGTGCCAGACTGGGCAGTACTAATCTGCCATGAGTTATAGCTATTTTGTCAATCACTAAGGATTAAACAGATGTAGAATGATAGTATTTTAGTGCTTCCTCGGATTCCGTAATCAGGTTTCAGCCGTTAGTGTTCAGTCACTTGCCCTTCCTGTTTCATGTGGTAAAGAGGGTGGGAGAGGGGATGTGGAGAGAGAGAGAGAGAGAATATGAATATATGGACTGATTGTTAGGTATAGCACCCAAAAAAATTCTCGTGACAAAATATATACTTTTTTTACCCAATTCAAAATGTCATATATTCTTGCCAGCTCTCCCTATATTTATACAAAGGATGCAGCCAACTACATGCCAAGTACAATGGATGCACATTATAATAAAGAACACAATGGGAAAGCCATTGTTCTGTTCTACTGAAGGACAATGTTACCAGTATGACAGAAAAGCTCTAAAATCACCCATTCTAAATATCTGCATGTATTTGCCTTACAGGAGGAAGCCAAATCGCTCCTCCCCACCCTCGCCCCATTTAAGAGATGGTGAAAGATTGATTCTGACTTTGTGAATGTTGTTCATGACTTGGTGATTCAGCCCATTTTTCTGCAAAGCAATCCAAAGTTCTCATTCAGAAACCATTCACAATTTATTAATATGTTTATTCATAGGCTTTTATAGCCCACCATTCACCATGCAGTCCCAGAACAGGCCACATACAGTTCAAGGCAATTAAACACAAAAACATTAAATGGAAAGGATTTTCAGAGCTCCTTGTTGATGTCACACATCGGTGCTCAGTGCCCGAAGAAGGGAACAAGTAATTGGAAGAGCTATTGGTGCCTTCTTTGAGGACTTATTAAGATGGTCCAACGAGAGGCAGTCGGATCCTTTGGATATTATTATTATTATTATTATTATTATTATTATTATTATTATACTACCCCATACCTGGTATAAAACCACAAAATATCTAATAAAAATAAAAAACAAGAACCCAATAGCCCAAATGCCTCAAGCTGACCCACAAAGCCTCCCTGTTGGAAGTCCCAGTTGGCCTGTGGAATGGAAAACTGACCCAGGGGATTACCGCCTTTGCCCACTGGCTAGGAAAAAAGCAGTTCCTTGGTTTTCTAAGCTGCCAGAATTTAAGTGTCTGAGATGGCTAAAGTACAGGTGGCAGCCTACTTGTAACAGATCTGACCCAACACAACTTGGAGCTCCATCTGTAAGCCTGCCCACCTAGCTTCCTTGGGCCACCCTGCTAGCTTGGCTCTCATCCCCTCTGCCTCTTCATCCCCAAATACCTTCAGAGACTGCTTTGTCCCTTATGATGTTTAACATGAACCAAAGGATTGTACATTTTAAGCCACAAGCTTTCTTCAAATTATGTCCACATTTTGTTGAGCATTGCCAATCACATTGGATTCATAATTGGAACCACAGGCTGCTGTTGTACCCTTGGAGGCTTCAATATAGGAGAAATGAACGAAACCACTTGACCACAGGATATTTTAAAAGTCATTGTAAGTATGTGCATACAGTGAAATGGGTGATATAATACGTTGCTCATGTGACCATTTTCCACCGGGATGAAATCACGACTTTCTACTGGAACTGACTTTGTTAGTTCAGGGAGCCATTGCTGACTTCAACTATGTTTATTTCTATTATTTTCTTAGTCTGGGTGGCAAAGGCCATTAAGTAAAAGAATTGCCATGCTCCATTTCTTCTTTGGAGTAGGCATTTCTGTCCTTTGCTATGAGGCTCATCTGGCACTTTCTTTATGGACATTCTAGTGCCAGGTGAATTTTTATTCATACTCTTGGGCCTTCAAAAAACAACAACAAATTGTCATTTTACAGATTTGAACCACCGTTTATATGCTGCGTAATTTAGTCATCTGGTTTTATTCCATCGGCTGGAAACATTTAGGCTGCAAGGTGTTATTTTATATTTGCCTTTTACGACACAACCTTTTAGTATTTTAATTGTTATTATATTGTGTTACGTCGCCCTGAAAATTAGTGAACAATGTAATTGGGCAATCTTATATACTGTAACTATAATAAATAAATAAATATGAGTGCAAGATCTAAACATTAAGAATACAGTGCAGAAGAACTATGTAGCAGAAAGACATGATTGTGAAACATCTCAAGGTGAAGAAAGGTTTTGTTTAAAGTCAGCTCAGAAGTTCAAGCTTATTTCTTGCTCCTGCTTGCTTATCTATAAACATACCAGCAAGGATTACCCGATGATTTCACAACAATCATGTGAATGGGGATGGTGTTTGAGGGGACAGGCCTAAGGTTCATGCACAGCTCCATAGGACTATCAGAGCTCTGCGAAACATTGATGGATCACATTGCAAGTATTTACCATTCAGACTACTATTATTGCAATTAGTAGCTCACTAAAAGGAAACTCAGAGTATGTGCTTGACAGTGTTTGTATAACAAAAGCAGAGGCAAAAACGACTTGCTCCTGTAGCTGGATATGAAAACTAAACAGCTGGGGAACTGAAGAGCTGAATTATTTATATACAGAGGTATTAAAAGTAAATAAAAAGCCACATAGTAAGCTCAGCAATTTCATTTGTCTTTTCTGAACTCCTTTCTCTCTTAGAACAGAGCATTTTGTTAAAATAGAATACAGAGACATTCAAGTGGGATACTACTATTTTGGCATGTGAAAAAGAAATGTTGACAACTCTTTTTTTTTTTAATTGGCACTATTAGCAAGTGCTTATGAAATGCTCATTAGAGTTTTCAGAACTAATGTGTTAAAAAAAAAAACACCTCCCAAAATCCAATGTACTTAGCTGAGCTTCTACCAGGTGTTTTCTGTATTATGCACTTAAGGATGTGTGCATTTATGTATTATTTTATTAGTAATAATAATAATATTTTAAACTGCCCTTCAACTGATGGTCTCAGGATGCATAAAGGCATAGAGTAAAATGTAACATAAAATCAACAACAAAACCATAAAATTCTATTGCGTGGACAGGCGGAGTCCCCAGATCCCGAGTGGTCCCCCCCATCATGTGGAATAACGACTCTAGACAACGTGCTATGGGATTAAATTGGCCACAACTTTATTAAATTTCAAATGTGGGTAGACCTTGGCTCAGGCATTGGGCGTTCTCCCTCCCTAGTCCCCAGCCGGGGACCTAGGGAGCATCAGGGTTATCCAGTGTGTGGGGGGGGATGGGCCGGCTCTGGAGAACATATGTTCAAGCAGAGATAGCCGCCCCCGTTACGCCGCCGCAGGGGAGAGCAATGACGACCTTTCGGCGTATAGCCAAAGCCTCCCTTCAAAAACCCCTTTAACGAGGAACCCTGGTATCGCCGCCGCAAAGAGGAAGATGGACTAAAGGATTCCGCCCAAGGCCTGATACCGCCAAAGTTGTGACGTTTTGCTACGGGAAAGGCGAAACCTGCCAATGCAGGGAAATTCCTTTCCGGCCCTTTAACAGCGACCTTATCGTAGCAGCGCCCGCATACCTGTGGAGACAGGTTAACCTGCAAAACCTATGAAGAAAAGTTAACCTGCAAAAGACATTAACTGAGGGTGGGTAGGGTGGGAGAAGCTCTGGAGCCAAGTGAGGATTAACAATTAAGATCCACCCTCTATTGTGTGGGCAGGTAATCCCTCCCCTTACCTGGCCTGGTTTCCCTGGCAACGCTTCCCCCAGGTGGGATTGGACAACTCACTGGGGTAGGCGGGGACCTCCAGGTATCCCACCTGAGGGAAGGCAAAGCCTATGCTGATGGGGCCACTCCAGATCCAGGGCTGCACGCGTCCACGCAAAAGGCGCCCCCCGTTTTAAGTGGGGAGCGGTCATTATAAATCACTGAAGGAAGCCTCACATGAGGCATAAAGCCAGATGAACCACATGACTTTAATAGGCAATTAAAAGGCATCAACAAGAGGAAAAATGTATCTCTAATGAAAGAGAGTGCCATAACTGGGGTGCCATAACCAGAAGGCACTGCTATATATCAATTTGGAATATTATCAATGGAACTGTATGTATGCAATATGGGGAAACTTTCACATACTGACACATCTAGTATAGCAATTATGATCTGCCACCTGAAGAAAATAATATTAAGAGGAAAATACTCTTTTTGATTTCCATAACAAAGGATTATGCCTCTTTCTGTGAGACGTTGTCTTTCTTTTACAGATTTTTTAAATATCCATATATCATCTATGCATCATATATGGATTAACAATTAGGGTAGATCCCCCCCCCTTAAATACCACCTTAATTCTCTACCATTTAAGATATATGGACTTGGAGCATTCAGGAGAGAAACAAACAGTGTCCATGAGAAGAAATGGGAAGGATCCCCCAAAAGGTGAAATCAGGCTTCCTTCATGAAGGGAAAAATTGCAGGATCATAAATTTGGAAACATTGCTGAAGGTCCTCTAGTTCAATCCCTTGATGGTGATAGTTTAGCTTCATCATTCCTAACAGATGCACATTTATTCTTTTTTAAGAAGATATCTCCAGAGATAGGTAATCTGCAACATTTTTCAGGAATCTGCTCCCATTGTCCAATGGCTTATCTTTTAAAAATACATACATTATGTTTCCCCTAATATTCAGAATTTCATTACCTCATCAACTTTTTTAGAGTCAGGATCACAGTGTTAAATGCAGCATCCCAGTATATGCAACACCTCAGTTGAACTCAGAGTATGTTTCCCACGGGTGCAAAACTCTCTGCTACGTATGTGAGAAGTCAAAATATAGATAAAAGAAAGAAATAACCCCCTCCCATCATCATATAAACTCTTAATGTTCATACGTATATATGAATATTTGTGATGAACAAAACAGAGGATTTTTTATGTTGGTAGTTGATGCTAAGTGACTATGGTGCTCATCAACGTTGACGTCATGACTGAGCATTCAGCAAACAAAGCCTTTCTGAGCATCCCATTCTCAAATCTCTATAACTCCCACCTTGGAAACAACATTGTGCCATTTTTATCAGAGCAGCTGATGAAGATGAAAGCCAAATGGTTTGCCACACAGATAAAAAATGCTTGCAACTAATACTTGTTAATTTCAATAATATACAGTGGTACCTTGGTTTGCAACCATTTTGAATTACAACCACGTCAAACCCGGAAGTTACAGATAGGTAGCCATGTTGGTCTGCCATAGTCAAAACAAAATAAAAAAATTCCTACCAGTAGCACCTTAAAGACCAACTAAGTTAGTTCTTGGTATGAGCTTTCGTGTGCATGTGGTATCTGAAGAAGTGTGCATGCACACGAAAGCTCATACCAAGAACTAACTTAGTTGGTCTTTAAGGTGCTACTGGGAAGGAATTTTTTTTATTTTGTTTAAACCCGGAAGTGTGTGTCCCTTTTTTTATTACAACCTAATTTTGGGGGGATTGCAACCCTTTTTTTTTGAGGGGGGAGGCCCCATTGGCGAAAGTGCGCCTTGGGTTACAACCTGTTTTGGTTTACAACCGGACCTCCGGAACGGATTATGGTTGTAAACCAAGGTACCACTGTATATATTTTGTTAGTGATTAATGGAGTCCTAAAAGGGATTCAGAGCAGGCTTGTGTTATGTGGAGTTTGATGCTTTGGTATCAGGTTTTTTTAAAGTCATCATAAAAAAAACTGTCAGCACTTTAGTGTGCATTTCTCTTAATATACACTTTACTGTAGGTTCTTTTGGCTAACATGCACATCTTTGCAAGTAATTTCCTCTAAAATGCTTACCCTTACAGTCAAATCCCTGGGGCCCAAATGTCTGAGAGAATGCCTGCTCCCATATAGACCTGCCCATGACTTGAGATCTGCAGACAAGGCCCTCTTCATAGGGGGAGGTACATATAGCGCAAGGGAAGGACTCTGCATGTGGGGAATTCCCACCTCACTGAGGCCTCTTCATTTTATTCTTTCAGGAAACAGATTGAGCTGTGTCTGCTTTAGCAGACTTTTGGAGGGGATGCGGTGAAGAGTTGTTAGTTGATATACAATTGGACTGATCTGGAAGTGTCAAATAATTCAAAGCTGCCTTTTCCTATTGTGTTTTACATTTATGAATTTTTTTTATTATATTTCAACTGTATTTTATGGTATTGCTTTTATGTTTTTGTTGAGGTATACTTATCACCAAAGGGCAACATATAGGACTGGTAAATCAATCAATAATATAATGCTATTTAACATGTCCACAATATACACATTTTAAAGCATAATACCCCCTAATATGCAGATTCTTGTACGCATTATTTAGCTGAAGAACTGCATCATAGAGATTTGGAATACAGTATATGGATTTCGAAAAAGAGCTGTGCTTTAGTCCGCATGTTGGTTCGGCTCATGTAAATTAGGTGCATTCACATCAAAATGGAAACCAAACCAAATGTCTTCCCATCCCTAATATGAAACAGTATTCATACATTCAATTTCCTGCACCCACCCCACAGTCTAGATCAAGAATAATCCCGGGAGAGCTCCAACAGCACCAAGGTTTACAAGGGCCTTGAGAGGGACTGTACAATGCAAAGAAAACCTTTATTACTGTGCAGCTGTTGAGTTCCGTGAAAATAAAAAAGGATATTTGTAAGGGTGCTTTGATGTGAATGCTCAGCTAATGGCAGGGGTCTGGATATAACAAAAGAAGGTGGAATGATTACAGTCATGTTCCTCTTTTCAGGTCTGAATCCACTTTTTTTTGGTCCCAAATATGTGCTTCAGCAGCCCTTCATACAATAGCTCTGGTTATTATTTCAGCCTGAATGAAGTCACCTGAAATACATCTTATAAGTTCTCTAAAACATGTGATCTCTGATCTAGTTCCATCTTTATTATCCTATATTATCAAAATTTAATAGTCCATATAATGACCTTGTGTTTCAGATCTGATGCCAAATATATCTGATTTTCTTTCCTGGCATTTCAGGTGCTCTAGGGAGTAATCCAAGTACATCTCAGCACTGCTATTTTGGAAGGTTTCCATATTCATATGAACATGGACGAGGTTTCCACATAAGGTAAAGCTGTGGGGAAATATGAGAGCAATGGGAGATGGGGCAGAGGTAAAGAAAAGTGCAGAAGGGGTGGGGAGGAACTTACTAAAAGAAGGTTGAAATGACTACATATCTCACACACACTCACCATTTGGAACCATTGCTGAAACATGGGTAACATTAAACAAATGGCTCGGCCACTTTTCTTTTTCCAGGAATAAGGTAATGGATAGCAGGCTGCCTTGGATCGGTCTTGCCAAAATGTTAAATTTGACTACTGGTCATTTCAACTTCTCATGCTTGTTCACCTTAACTAACCTATAGAGGCAGGCTAGTATAATTCAGGTTGCACCGATGAAAACAGAGGCCTGACACGATTACTTCCCTAAGGCCACAAAAAGATTTCATAATGTAAACGGGGCTCATGAACTTCAGTTCTTGAAGCTGTAAGCCTGGATTTCTAGACTAGCACCAGACGGCTTCCCACACCCCATGAAGATTTGTTTATCCATGGGGACTGTAAACCAAGGGTAGGAGCCAACACTGAGCAGAGCAGGTCATGGGTGAAGCCACTCTTCTTCTCTTGCTGCAATCCCTCCTCTTTTTCAGGCCTGAGGAATTGAGAAAGATTTTGGGAAGTAGATGGGGGCAGAGATGTAAGAAACCTTCCTCTTCCTCTTTATCCTGAGATGCAAAAGCACAGAGTTAGTGATGGGAAAGGATAAGAGGAAGATCCTTGGCTAACCTCTACTTCAACCACCTCCTCCTCCTGTCCTGGGTCTGGCTGATTGCCTTGCCTCATCTCAGCTCCCTCCATCTTCATCACTGCACCTAACACTGGAATTATGGATTCAAGAGTAAGAGACAAGCCAGATTTTTGCAGATGGAGTAGGCAAGAGGAAAGCTGCTCCCAGCGAGCCTCTGCTGCAGTTGTGCCACTACCACAAAGAAAGCGGCCTACCAATCCTTGTCAAAAAGCAAACAAAGGGGGGAAACCTACCCAATCCCCTTCTGACACTGTCGGGTGGATGGGATTAGAATGAGGGCTGCATCTGGTTCATGGACATGGAGGATTCCCACCCCAGATCTAGACCACCATACCCTTTTGCAGAAATGCTTTAGCGAACAAAGTTTCCATCAGTTTCAGAGTAATCCTCCTTCAAGGTTTAATAGGATCTTTAATTTCTTTAGCTCTCAGAAATGCTAGGCATGAGACTGCTTGTGCGTAGCTAGTGAGGAATAAAAGTCCTTAACAGTCAACCCTTAATATCCAGCAGAAAATTCTGATATTGCTAATTTTCAGTGCTGATTAGTATTGTTTTGCAAGAACCTTATAAGCAGAAATGCCTTCCATATCTAATTCCCTGCTTCTGCTGTAATGCTCAGTGTGGGGTTCACAAATTTCATCACCGATGTAATCTATGAGTTCCTGCAGTGATCAGGAATGCCAACCATGTCTCCTCCAGTCAAACAAAACTAGTTATTGCTTATTTGTGTGTAAGCATATCCACATTCAAAATTGCCTAGGAAATAGCATTGTAGCTCTCTCTCTCTCTCTCTCTCACACACACACACTTAATCCCCCCCCCCAATAAACAGGAGCAAATCTCAAATGCCACTTACCAATAAACTCCTCCAGCATTACTTTCAACTTTCTTTGCACATTTTCTTTGCATTGTCGTTTTCACTCTCTATCTTTTGCTATGACATTTTTCTCTCTAATTTTATCAGTAACAAGCCTTGAATAGTAGCACTGCAGTCTACAAGCAGTCTTTGCACAGAGATGAAAATCAGACTTTTCTAAGAATAACTTTTGAATTATTGATATGTTCAAAGAATACTTAGACTCAGCACAAACTCAACCATTTAAAAAAGAGTATTGAGCAGCATATATTTCTTTACATCATCCTACAGTTTAGCAGCTGACTCTATCTGCCTCAACTTATAGGCAGGTAGAGTTTGCCAACCTGCACGATCACCTTATTTATTTGAGGCAAGCGAAAGTGGAAGAAATTTAAGCACGGGGTATGTTCATGTTAGAAAACTTGAGTGGCCACTTATCACCATAAAAGAAGATATATATTGCTCAAAAAGAAAATAAATGCAGACACATATTTGCATAAAGTTTGCATATGCTAATAATATATGCAGAGATACAAATTACAATATAAATATATAACTGGCTATATTGGTATATATTGTCATCAGGTAACACTCTTTCCCACCCCAGCTGTGCTTGTTTAGCCTGCTGTCCAACTATGAAAATTTGATGGGAAATTCATCGCCCTTCTTCTTCAAGGCCCTTCCTCCATATAGATCTTTATCTTTAGATGAGACATCCCTTCACAAAGAGCAATGGTTCACAAACTGTGTTTTGGGTGCCACCAGTGGTCCATGAGCTTCATTCAGGTGGTGAGTGGCATGTATGCATTAAATATTCATATTTATTTTTAATTGTATTTTATTGTTTATTTTTACACTTTTTGAGGGTTAATACATGAGAAACAGGTTTCTCTTTTTCATATTTTTGCACATAGGTGAATGCAAACAAAGCACTTAAACTTAACATCTCATGTACGAAGCTTGCATTTGTGCAAAAATGCTGTATTTCTGTTTAAGATAAATGCAAATGCGGACAAGCAGGAGAAGACTGGGTTCCACTCATATGTAGAGATGGAGGAGAAATATGAAACAGTTCCCATTTAAAAGAGAACTTGCTTAATTTGCACTTTCTACAACAAGATGCTTGCTGAAACACAATTATCCTTCCAAAATTCACTTCTCTGAATTTTGCAGTCCAGTTCTCCAGACAAGGAACGTGTACAAAAAATCATATACTTGTGTAAAGTGTGCATATAAATGCATATGTTAGTGAAAATATCATACAAATTCATTATGCCAGGGAAAATCACATCCCAAAAAATGACAGCCGCATACAAAAACGTTACAACAGTCAAACATCCTGAGCTTTGATATCACAGTCCCCAAACAATCTGGAGAAAGCTGATAAGGAGTCTCATGGTTTATGTAGGAAAAACTAATATATTGTTGTGTTTTGCAAAACACTTGTTTCAGAGTAAATAGTTTCCAGCTGATCCTCTGTAGAGAACTCCTTTGTAGTTAGTGGTTTGAAAACTCCAACTAAATACTCTGAGCTCATCCCTCTTCCCAACAAGCATAAAATGTTTTTGCACAAGTATGGTAAGAGTGCTCTGAAGATAAGGCACATTCAACATTCAAGCAGAAATGTTTTCAACTTTGGGGCACCAGCTCAGGAAAACCTTATCTTCAGGCTCTGTGGATTATTCCCGTCACATCATAATAATTTGTAGCCCTCAAGCTATTAACCAAGGTCTGTTGCTCATTCACCATCAAACTCGGCACAGTGAATCTATCAAGGAATGAATTTTCTGCACATCTTAAAGCATACCTCCTGCACAATTTCAGTTTTCAAAGCTGGACCCCTATTGCTTTATTTGGTTTCCATGGCTTTATGTTTTATGACAGTGTGATTAACAATTCAGTTTTGCTACCACTGCAAACAACATGTAAGATATTCCATATGGTGACTGCCGACAGTACTACAGATCCCGTCTATAGGCAAGACCCAAACACCTGTAACTGTAATGATAGATGGATTACTGCTCAGCATGAATTTACAGTAGGCAGTTAGCAAGCTATGTAAGTATCCAGCATTACAGCTGGTCTATGAGTTGAATGTAGCTTCTCAGCATTTGTCTACATAAATAAAAGTAAAAACTGCATGCCTTTATTTCAGGTCTATTTGGCTCTAACAATCCTCTGATGGCTGAGTGATATTGGAAATTTGGCTGGAGGACTGTTTGCATTTCCCCCTACAAATCAAGCACAAAACAGAATTTAGGGGACCTAGGTGCAGCTTTGTTATGAATTTCAAGGACCAGTTCCCCATGATCCTGGCTTCTTCTCAGTAATCACAGTTCAACCAAACCACAGGTCCTCATGTTCAGACATCTTGGAGATCTTTGAATCTCTTCCTCTGGTATGCATAAAAAGGGTGTGTGTGCAAGCCTGAGGATCATGCAGGATCATTCATATAGCAGGGAACCATCATTTCACATTTGATCTGACACAAACCTGTTTGTGTGTGTATTCACATGTCACTGCTGTATGAAACCAATTCAATGTTGTATGGACGTCCAATCATTGATGAAGTCCATTGCCTCTCAAAAGGACTCCATCAAATTTCAGCACATATTTAGCATTTTAATGTTCCAAACTTTGTGGTATGTTTAAAAAGTTATATTTTGCAATGCCAAGAAATAAATTTTCAGTCCTGGTGTAATTATTTTTCATCCTTCTTCAAATGCCACTCTTAATCTTTTATTTTTATGTGTCACTGTAGTTCGGTGTTGTTTACTAGCTATGGCATCATTTTGACTTCCAACATCTAAGCCAATGGATCTTGATTTCTCATCTTGCATTTAAGTTGTGATTATGTATTTATTCATGTGTTATATTTTTATAGGTTCAAATGCCCTTATGCTGTCTATCAATCTTATATATGAATTTACAAGCTTAAAACTGGAACCTAATACTTGATTTTTAAGAGGCGCTATTAGGCATAATGTGTGATCTCATGATTCCTGGATACTGTAAAATTTGGTTTTGGTTGGAAGACAAGGGTTTGAGTATTATTCAGCCAGTAAAATTTGTAATTTTCCAGAGGTTTGCCAAGCAACAAGCCTCAAGTGTTTCAAATCTCCCACAGTCCTTTAGATATAGCATAAAGGGATTTTCGTAAATTACCCACCAGATCTTCTACCACAGATCTCAAAACACGATTATGGCAAGCATGACATTTATAGACAATAAACTTGTTCACAGTGTAACAAATACTGTAATATTAGAGAGGGCAAGGTTTGCAAACATTAATTTTGACCATGTGTGGTTTGAATGTCATGAATTTTAAATACTGGATTTCATTTTTTCTGTGCTAGATGACTTTCAATACATTATCTTGTGTTTCATAGAATTCATATACCAGGAAAGAACATGATTAGCAGCCATTACGTTCCATGGGATGATATCCAATGTTAGTCATACTCCTATAAGACTCATTAAAATCAATTGGTTTAACAAGTCCATTAATTTCAGTGAATATGGCTAAGATCAATATCACCCCGTGAATCTGTGTAATCCCTTTTTTAAAGCCATCTAAGGTGGTGGTGATTACGACATCTTGTGCTAGCAAATTCCAAAGTTCAACTCTATGCTGCATGAAGAAGAGAAGAAGAAGAAGAGTTTGGATTTGATTTCCCGCTTTATCACTATCCTTCCTCCCCCACAACAAATACTCTGTGAAGTGAGTGAGTCTGAGAGACTTCAGAGAAGTGTGACTAGCCCAAGGTCACCCAGCAGCTGCATGTGGAGGAGTGGAGACACAAACCCGGTTCACCAGATTACGAGTCTACCACTCCTAACCACTACACCACACCAGCACTTCTTCATCTGAACCAAATCATCTCCTACAACAGTAAATGAGAGAAGGTGCTCTTTTCCCCAGACTATGGCCAAGAATCACCCGAGGAGCCAATCAAGCCACTAGATGTGGTTGTGGCAGCCAGTGTAAATATGATGTGGATGATAATGATAGTGGCAAGATAGATTAAAATTATATAGATATAAATTTATAGATTAAATTTCAAAGACGTGCCAGGTTGACAGCCTGTCCAAAGCTCAATTCATGATTAAGAAAGAGGACTGGAATTTTGGCCAGAGGTAGAATAGAAACTTCTTATTGCAAAGTAACCTTTACTGATCACTTGGATTTCCAGGAGGACAAAAAAAATCCCTTTTTAATGTCTCTTAAGTAATTATCTTACCTTGGAACAAAGACAGGTAGAGTCATTTTAGCCAGGAGCTGAACTATTGGTTCCAGCAAGTCTGGCTGGTGTCTTGACTTATTCCCACCAGATTCCAAAAGAAACCTTGAGTTTTCTGCCACATCAGGTATATCTGTTCTAACCTACTAACTTATTACTATCTGTATTTAGCATATAATTTTGCATTCTTTTAGAAACTAGTTTTAGTGCCAATGCATTCTGAAGACTGAGTCACCAGGATCATTTAACTTGTTGACAAATAAACATTGGGAAATGAATGCATATAGCATTACCTTGGCAAACAGCAGTTTGGGATTAAGATTCCTCTAAATTTAAGTTATAAGCATCCATTACCTCATCCTTTGCCAAAACTGGGCTTTCGTTGTCAAAAGAATGTTTCCATTTAAAATTCTAATAAGATGCTGGCTCTCACACAGCACAAAAACTGCACTGCTTTAGTTTAATTTGAACACAGTTAGAGAAACGATTCATTTTATTTTGGTGTCATTTCCAATTAATGAAAAGCATTCATTAATCACGCTTTATATTGTGAGACATAAAGGTTAAAATTAGTGTCACTCCAAATCCTATAAACTGTAGTTAGCTGGTAAGCATTTAAATACTTCTTTGTCCCCCTTTTAAACAGCATTTCACCTGCAGTAATATTATTGTAATGGCAGTTTAGACGAATATGTTGGAATTCACTATTAAATGCCCTGTATAATTTTTAATTAGAATTTATGGTGGTTATTTGGAGAACTATATTAAGCACATTGAATCCATATGGCATTGTGGTTTCATCCACCAAAGTTGCCTCATCAGCTAAGAGAAGTATAATGATCAATATGTTTATTACTCATATTTAATAGTGTACATTAAGCTGTGTAAGATTACTATTCCTGCCAATGACTTAGAAATATGAAGTGCAAGGCTTATTTTAAGCTTGTTGGAGGGTTTTTCAGTAGTTTCAGGATGTAAAAAAATATTTTCATTGTTTAGTTATGTTTCAAGTTTGGACCGCTTACTAGATGTAATCTTTTAGTCCTATTGGGCACAATCTTTGCAGTGCTACTGCTGGACTTAAAGCTGAAGAACAGAGTTGCGGAGCACAGCTCTCCCCAGTGTCCCTTCTGGGCTGATGCTGATTGCTGCAGTCTAAGGCCCGTATAGTTAAAGCTATGGTTTTCCCAGGAGTGATGTATGGAAGTGAGAGCTAGACCATAAGGAAGGCTGATCGCTGAAGAATTGATGCTTTTGAATTCTGGTGCTGGAGGAAACTCTTAAGAGTCCCATGGACTGCAAGAAAAACAAACCTATCCATTCTTAACGAAATCAGCCCTGAGTGCTCACTGGAAGGACAGATCCTGAAGCTGAGGCTCTAATACTTTGGCCACCTCATGAGAAGAGAAGACTCCCTGGAAAAGACCATGATGTTGGGAAAGATTGAGAACACAAGGAGAAGGGGACGACAGAGGACGAGATGGTTGGACATTATTCTCAAAGCCACCAGCATGAGTTTGACCAAACTGTGGGAGGCAGTGGAAGACAGGAGTGCCTGGTGTGCTCTGGTCCATGGGGTCACGAAGAGTCGGACACGACTAAACAACAACAAAGAACAGTAACCTTAAAAAATAATTATTGTAGTCTTACAGATTTACTAGACTCCAACTCCCATCAGATCCAGCCAGCAGGACCAAACATCAAGAATGATGGGAGTTGTAGTAGGGTTGCCATATTTCAAAAAGTAAAAACCAGGACACCCCAAAAGTTGTTGAGCCTTTTTAATCATGGAGCTTTTTTAAAGGAAAACTCCAAAGTTGTTTTCCAATTGACTTGCCTAAGATCCAGGACAAAGTGCCACCTTTCGGAAATTCCCCCGGGACATCAATTCCGGCTTTGAAATCCCAGTAACATCCAGGGAAATCTGGACATATGGCAGCTCTAAGTTGTAGTCCAGCATCATCAGATGGGTTACACGTTCCGTACTATTGTTTTATCCTCAGGGGGAAGTTGGCTGGGCATATTACATGTTAGTGGTGTGTTCTGTAGTTGACACATGGATGCTTAAAGGATACCCACATAAGAACATTAAGTACAGAGTCTAAAATTACCTTGTTATGCCACTGAATCCTTGAACACATAAGAAATAAACAGTGTTTGAAGAATGAATTTACAGATTGAGTTCTAATCCATATCTCTTTTGCATGTTTTTACTCACCATTCCATTCCATTTCTGCACTCCCCTGATGGGAAAAAAGAGTTGTAAGAATCCTCCTCTGCTCTCTTCAGAGCCCTTCCCTCTTTTCATTTTCAAGGTAACCTATGATTACTTTTGCTATGAGATACCGCATTTTTTGCTTTATAAGACTCACTTTTTCCCTCCTAAAAAGTAAGGGGAAATGTGTGTGCATCTTATGGAGCGAATGCAGGCTGCGCAGCTATCCCAGAAGCCAGAACAGCAAGAGGGATTGCTGCTTTCACTGCACAGTGGTCCCTCTTGCTGTCCTGGCTTCTGAGATTAAGAATATTTTTTTTCTTGTTTTCCTCTCCAAAAACTAGGTGTGTCTTGTGGTCTGGTGCATCTTATAGAGCGAAAAATATGGTATTTCATGTGTGGAGCAGGACAGATAAATTATTTATTTATTTTTAAATTGCCATTCTGAAGATCAGGCCAAAAGGAACATATAGTATGGTAGCATGTTTATGATAGACATATGTACTGATTTGGGAGAGTACATATTTTTATGTGGAAAAGAGCACAAGCTGCTTGTAATCTTATTAAGGCATAAAGTGAGAAAAAGATAGGATATTTAGAATAATGTCTCTTTCTACAGAGATCTCACTCATGACAAAGAAATAGAGGCCCATATGTTCAGATGGTATAAATTAGCAAAGACAGACACAGAGTTAATTGTATTTTTATTCAACCACCCTTCCCTTTTCTGAATGCACTACATGTTGGTATAATTGAAAAATAGCTGCAGTTCTTCATTGGGTGAATAGTATATTCACAGAGGGATTATACATGTCATCAAACTCATGTCTTCCTTATTATATGAATTTACATACCGCTGTGAATCAGCAGTGCTTGCTGTGTTTATTTATATAAGATAAGCCTACCACACAGTCTGCAATGGGCCTGCCTGTAGATTAGATGTCTTTGTTGAATTTGAATTACTATATTTGAATTATTGTTCAGCATTCTCACTTCCTGCTCCTCTGGGCTCAAGATCCTGAGTTTCTTAGCTAAGGCTGCAGTTCTATGTACACTTACCTGGAAATCAGCTCTGCTGAAGTCCAGAGCCCTATTCAGGCATTTGTATTGTGGGTTAAATCAACATGCATCCCACCACCATAACTCTATGAGTTGATGCTTGGCTGGAAAATTGGAATTCTACATCATTCGGGGAGCCTACATGAGTAGAAGAGACTGTCCAATGTAGACAGTTACCCTCCAACTTATGGAAGTGATATGGATAGTAACTGGAGGGTGGAGCTAGTGCACTGGCATGTTAATTGAACCAAGAAGATCAGGTTTTGTCAACCTATTTAAGCTTATGAGCATATTTGGATATTTGAGCAAATGCCAAGGGTGCCACTACCTCTGGTCACATTTATTCCCTACAAGAGACATAAAGGGAGAAAGTACGCACACACATCACTTTCCCAAAGGATCTTGGTGTAAGTCTCCTGAATTTTTTTAGAAAAAGAATGTATAGTGCATACACAACCAATTCCACATTGGTAAAGTCTCTGTTCCTCCCCTGACCACTGATTTTTTTTAACCAAGGTGGTATTTATTATTTGGGTTAATTGATAATTCAAAATAAACCTCATTAGCTGTAGTTTATGACCACTGAGCCTCTTGGGCTTGCCGATCGGAAGGTTCGCGGTTCGAATCCCCACGACGGGGTGAGCTCCCGTTGCTCTTTACCAGCTCCTGCCAACCTAGCAGTTCGAAAGCATACCAATGCAAGTAGATAAATAGGTACCACTGCACTGGGAAGGTAAATGGTGTTTCCGTGCACTCTGGTTTCCATCACAGTGTTCCGTTGCTCCAGAAGTAGTTTAGTCATGCTGGCCACATGACCCAGAAAGCTGTTTGTGGACAAACGCCGGCACCCTCTGCCTTGAAAGTGAGATGAACGCCGCAACCCCATAGTCGCCTTTGACTGAACTTAACCGTCCAGGGGTCCTTTACCTTTTACCTTTAGATGACATGAAACCTTAACATTCATGGGCATGCATTTGCTTCTATCATCCACTTAATCCTACTACATTCCTGGGGAAAGGAGTATGTTATGCTGACTGGGTCTAATGAGAGTTGTAGTCCAAAATCTGGTGCAGGGAGGGGAGCCAGAGTTTGCAGAAGTATACAAATCTTTAGGAAAAAGCCCTATGGAGTGAACAATCCTCAAAGCAGTCCAATGAGGACTGAGAGTGCTCAGTGGCCATAGAATGCTACCTGAATGGGAAGGAGGGGCAATGGAATGAAGCACAATGAAGATGGGGAAGGCTGACTGTTTATTTGGGGCATAGCAAAGGGATGCTCCACAGGGCGACATCCTGTTGTGGTCCCCACCCCTGCATTCTGAAGCAGAACAGTCCTAGGAGGTCTGATTGTAGACAACAATAAGTCAAACTGACACTGTAAATTATCTCATGAATTAAGGACAACAATGAAGCCTAAACTCTCGGTACTAATAGAAAAATCACTTAAAAAGCAAATAGTAATAGCAGCTTTCTAGAAGGGTTTCATACAAAGAGATTAAGGTATTATACATTATTGTGAGTTGAAGCTGGATACAGTTGTCAATTTCCATCAGCACCCAAAATAAACAAATGGTTTATACATCATCACAGGATGCCTGTTCTTAGCTCTATCACATTATATCATTGGCTTCATCCAATTGGCAGTGTGGGAATATGTCACACTTTCTCCCCCACACTCCCCTTGTGCATCAGCAATTTCCACACTGTAAAAACCACTGCCAGAACAAGAAGCTGAGTGCTAATATAACCTTCAGGTCAGATGGTGTTTACCCTGTTGACCCACCTCTTGTGTTTTGCCTGATCTGTGGAAGATGTGTAAGTTTGCCATTCACGCCAGCCAGAGATCTTGACTTCCTCTTGTTTCATTGTTCTCAAAGGGCAATGTTGGCCTGCTTACAAAGGCAGCAGCTATTGCTAAGGGAAACACAAGCTTGGCTCTGAATCCTCTCCCCCAACCAGTTCTTATCTTATTCTGATGAAGAGATAAGAGCACCAATCTCTATTTCCCATTGATACAAATAGGAAAGACAGTTCTAACTGCATTGGGGAGAAGGTCAATATATATCCTCTCTTTTCACCCGCCTCTCCCTTTTGCTTGCCTTTCTATTCTTATTCTCTCTGAATTTGGAGATGCGGCTTCTCAAAAGGAAAGGCTAAGGAGAAAAGCACAAGTGCGTCGGTTGGGGGAGCTCTCTTTAACAATTTCGTAGCATCTCCTGAAGACCTGATCCAAGTGTAAATGGCCTCTCGCCTGTGGTTTACTTTGTTGATAAAATCACATGCAGATGATACAACTTGGCAACAAATACTTTGGCGGCAGAGTTTAATCTCTGGGTATGGTGTTTTCTTGTTTTTATAGCCTTGTTCATTTGATGTCGCTCACGAAAGGCAGTGTCCTCGGAAAGATGAAGATCACCATTTTATAGTTGGGCTAAATGCATAGGCGCCACAGTCCCGAGACACTTTTGTAGGAGTCAGTTCCACTGAATTAAGTGGGACTTCCTTCACAGCAGACATAAATCAGATTATACTGGGACAGAAGTGTTCTTGCTGGTTAAATGTTTCCCAGCTTTGGAATGCCTTTCTTTCAGAGTCCTAACTAAATCTGATTCTGTGCAACAATTCAGGATATGTATCACCTATTTATTGCAACAAAGCTTTCTGTGATGGAGAATGAAAAGGGGGTTCTCTTAACAGCTGACCATTGAAACAGGCATGATGCAAGAGATTAATGGTCAAATTGCCCCAACTTTTTAAAAAACACTTTTAAGCAGTGATACAGAACTCCAGCTTTGATTGGTGCGGCAGAGGTCTGTGAGAATGTGGTAAGACATATCTCCATACTATTTTCCAGATCTAAATCCCCTTCCATGCTGTTATTATCCGTCAGTGGGAAAATATACACGTACAGTGTAGATACCTGTAAAAACAATTCTGCTGCTGGGTTCATAGTAGCTTCATGGGGATCATTTACATCCAGGAAATGGAGTGGGATGGTGGATTAATCCGCTTCCCCAGTGCCTCTGCTTTAGTCAAATTCAGAACTCTGTAGACTGCTTTAAATGGAAAAGGGAAAATGAGTTTTTTTGACACAGGTCACTGATGTTAGATCTGTTTTGCCTCTATAGTGTTTTGATTCTAATTTGAAATTGTTGTTGCTCACCCTTCAGAAATGATGTGGGTGAAAAACCCAAAATAAATCCATTATTATTTTTTTCACAAGCTAATACTTCTCCCTTTCCCATGATATTGTTTGACAACTCTTTTCCAATCTGGCAAATGTGTAGTCTTCCTCGCTTTGGACAAAGGAATACATTAGCTGGTGACAGAAACAAGCTGTTCATTTAAACACATGATTGCTCCAATATAACATGTAGTCTAAGCCTTGGGTTGGATCCATTTGTGTCAGATATACTCATTGCACCAAACTCAATGAGGATGAGCATGCTAAACAGATGCTGTACCATTGAGCTAGGGTGGGATATGCAAAACTGCCATTGATTGTAGTTTGTACTTAATTTTTCATGAAAATTATAGAAAGGTTATCAGCATTGCAATGTGAATTGTGTTAGTCGTATTAATTGTGCAGTTACAGCAATGTTGCAAGTGAGCTATAATTCTCCAGCTTCTGCTACAGCTCTAATATGGTCAAAGTGTTTCTGCATGAGTTGCTTACCCACAATGT
Organism: Podarcis cretensis; assembly: GCF_951804945.1. Taxonomy (NCBI): domain Eukaryota; kingdom Metazoa; phylum Chordata; class Lepidosauria; order Squamata; family Lacertidae; genus Podarcis; species Podarcis cretensis. The sequence goes on from NC_137178.1 coordinate 31,802,883, forward strand.
GTACAATAGATTATTCATAATAGTTAAAATCCACAAAAAGTGAAAGGGATACTTAGCTAAAAAAAAAAACAAACCAAAATCCTCCTCCCCATTAAAGTAGATTTGTGTTTTGTATTTTATTGGTCAGATTCTACAAAAATAGTGCCTATTGCTTTCTGCTAAACCTAAGGATTTTACTAGCCCAGTTTGTCTTGCTGGTAAATGGCTTGAAGCCAGCTTCATGTGGTAAGACAATATTTGAGAGCGAGAGAGAAAGTTTAACTGGCTTGAGAAGTTGATGGACCATAACTGAGTTACCCAGTTGGTTAATTATGATGTCAGAGTAAGGTCAGTAAATCCAAATACTTTTATAAGCACAACCATTTCTCCCATTAGCTTCCATTCTTCGTTAATTGCAATTAGACACCCTGGATATATATTTCTGTGACAGTTGAAATAATTCAGCCTCTGGGCTTGTTGCCTCACAATGAACCAGATGCATTCAATCATTTCCTGGGAATGCACAAGCTGTCATGTCACTTCAGTAGGACAAGTATTAAATGAAGGAGATATATTTGCACACTGAATCCAAAGCTGATAACGGGAGGTCTCAAACTGGGAAATGCTAGATCGAAGCCTAGCAACTTAAATAACACTAGAAATAACACCATGGCTTCCTGGGCCTTCCTCTTTCTTCTGCTTATGGGATGTCATGTGAAGATTGGGCATCAAAAAGAGGCAGAGGCATCTTGTGTTACCACATCTGGATCACAGCCCCTCAGGAATATTCAGTTAGGCTTACAGACAGCAAGCTTTCTTTTCAAAAATACTGACTCTCTCCTCTGGGCAGGGCCTACAGAAGATTCTAATGTGTCAGTTCTCATGGATAGAACCTGGCTGGTCTGATATATATATACACGAGTCTGGGTTGCATGTCAAATATAGGAAACATGTATCAAGTCAAGCCATTGATTCAACAAACCTTGATTAGATCTCTGAGGGTGTTTTCCCCAAGCCATACTCCTCTACCTGACATAAATGACACCAGGAGTGTGCAGCAGATACAGCCATGGCTTCAAGTGAACAATTGGGAACACTGAAACACACTCCTGATTATTCTTTGACAAGCGGGACTTATATTGGGTGCCTTTTAAATATTGTCGCCAAATGCAAACACTGCTGGGATTGGTTCTTCTTGGGAGCTCCAGTCAAAGTGCCTCAGTTGAGCCAATCCCAGTTGAAAGTGGGAGTTAAAGACAATGACAGTCAGCCCTGCTGGGATTGGCTACACTCTGAAGTATCTGGAGATCAAGCCTTGCTGTCAAGGAAAAAATGGGTCTTGTGCCATCATGGTGATGTCAGACAAAGACAGGTGGGTGGCCCCACTGAGGATGAGCAAACTCAGGATCCAGCCATTCCCCAGGATCTAGCCCATTACTGTCTTTCCTAATAAGGAGTAGATCTCAGGGGTCTCAGGGAAGGAACTAGTAGTTATAAAACCCTTCTACTGTGAGGATCTTTTTAACAAGCTGCTAAAGATTGAACCTGTGAATGCATGGAAAGTTGTGCTCTTTCACTGAGCAAGGTGCCCCTAAAGGTCACTGAGTTCTCAGAGCCTAATTGCCAGATCACAGTTAACTGGTCACACCAGTATTGGCAAGTTGACAACTCTATTCATGGTCTGATCAATAAATTCTGCTGTGCTGTAGTTTCCATTCAGCATATCCCTGACTTCCTAACTCATCACCAGTATCTTCCTCATTTCCTCCAGCCCCATTATACATTCCTGCCTACTGCTTGCTTTTCCTCCACAGCATCATGCCTGAATGCTGCCTGGTCATGAATTGTGTTTGTCTCTGGGTTCTTAATGACTTGTTGGTCCTTATCTTCTGAAGCCGTCAACCTTTCAGATTCCAAACGTTAGGGCACCCATTACAACCATGGGCCTATGTTCCACCTAATGCCTGAGAGTCCCTACATGTCTGTGAATTTCACTGGGAGTATCACTAACAGTAAAGAATATGCATGCAGGAACATTATAAGCCTGATTCCTGCATAGAAGCAGTTTCAGCAGCCTGTAAAGCCAGTGCCTCTGCTATATTCTATAAAAATAAATGAAGCACAGAGAAACATATTTTGGATCATATTCAGCATTTTCTCCAATTAACCTCAAGCAAATTCCCAAAGTGTATTAAAAATAAATTGTCCAACTTTTACTAAATTCCATTCATCATTAGTGAATCTGGCAGCTGCTGATGGATTGGTTTTTCTTTCCATTGTTTTGCCTATGCTTTGGTTTAGCTAAAACAAGTATTAACTGCATGTCCTGGTAGCCTTCCAGCTACAATTCCCGTAACCTATTGACAGCAGTTATTACATTAATTTACTTGATATTTTTCAATTGTTTCCAATGATACCTTGGCTCTGCATTTACTATATTCACATTGATATGCTGCTTAGTGATTGAACTCTGCCTTGCTTTTCCAAAAGTTTTAATGGGTGCACAGAGAGCCAAGTCTTTTTTTGTTTTGTTGTTGTTGTTGCCGCCTCTGTTGTTGAGGAAAGAGTGGAAAAGCAAGAGAAGAGGAGGAACAATACCCTAGGCTTCTAGGGGCCTTGGTACAGTGCAAACTTGGGGTAGAAGGAAGCTGAATGAGAAAAATGCAACAAGGAACAGAACTTCAGGCAGAATCAATTACTAGAGGTAAACAGTTGGAAAATTACTATTTTAAAATTTGATGACAAAACCAACATTGCCAAGTTAAAAGGGTAGAATGGTCGCTGACCCTTCCCACTAGAGCTGGAGCAAATAAAGAGAAAGAAGTAATGGTTTCACATTCCTGGTGAAACTTGAAGGAAATTGGATTAAAAACCTTAACCTCACCCAGTTTTCTGAAATTTCAAACTAGTGCTATGCTTTAACCTCTGCTCCAATTTCTCAAAAAAATTATTCCTCCAAAAAAAAGCCTTCCATTTTTCTTGCACCTTCAGAGGATGCTGTAGATTTTCTTTGGGATTTTGCTGTGTGCTTGGTCATGCTTCCCTTATCATTGTACAGACACTGAGGGTGCTGTGTGCATTTTTCCTTCCACGAGACATTTCTCCTGTGCTCTGCAGCCTCCCTGACCACTTCCTGATCTGAAAAAGCCTTTTGGGACCAGTTCTCGTGACATCTTCCCTCTGTTCTGTGAACTAAAGTACAGGAACCAGGCCAGCTGGCTAATGAGAATTTGCCCCAGGCCTCAGAGGGCTAAGCCTGCCAGGGAGAGTGCACCAGAGACCAGCTGCCTTCTTGTTTGAGTTTATGACTTTATTCTAACAAGATGCCTTCCCCAGGTCTCAGACAAGATCTACATGGGCCTGAAAGAGGATATGAAGTTGATGCGCTTGCTGAGTTTCCATGGGACTCCTTTCTTTTCTGTTTTTATATAAAACTTTCTGGTCTGATATTAACTAAAAGTAAAAAAAAAAAAGTAAATTCAACATCAATGAACAGATGTCAGGTACATGACAGGTAACCTCTCTGTGTTCTTTTCTCATTAAATGATGGAGAATGGTTGGAAAAGCACAGAAGAACCTTTCGGTCCAGCACTAACTTCTTGCCACAGTCCCAATAATTTTCAGTTTTCAGTAGGATAGTTAAAATGCTGTTTCCACTAGCTCTCCCACCACGACTGCTGATTCAGTTTCTGCTGGATGGTCTTTCATTTCCATGAACACCATCATAATTTATTTTATTGGCTAATCACAGTGAGTGCACATTAATAGTGATGAAATGCCATAATCCATGATGTCAGTTCATAATGGGACCATGGCTTTCTGGGTTTTTGTAAGGATGAAAATGCTGAAAACAGTTGAAAGTGGGAGTTAACGGGACTGAAAAATCAATGGCAACTGTTGGCAAAGCCAAAAACAAAATGAAGTAGTAAAAATATATTTGACACTGCCTTACTTTCTATAACTAACAGGAGTTCTGATGTGTGGGGAAAGATAGTTGGTGATGGTTTAGAAAGCACTTCTGCTTTTAAGTCCTACCATTTCTTTTATCAAAGGGAGATTTCTTAATAAATAGAGGCAGATGGCACTCAAAATGGGTTTTTTTTAATCAAGATATGTTTGGTTAGTCTGTGTCCCAAAGTGACAAAAATGTTGCCAAGTTAACTAACAAAATATATGGTTATTGGTTAAGGCTTTGTGGTAAAAAAAATACTATTGTATAATCTTTTCTCTCACCTGGTCCCTTCATTACATGTTTTTAGGCGGCAGGCAAAACATTCCTCTTTACCCAAGTCTTTGGTGAATTAAACAATCTTTTAAAATGTATTATGGGAGGTATTGTTTTGTTATTATGTTATGCATTTTTGAATTTTTATACTGTAAGCCACTCTGTGATCCTAGGATGAAGAGAACTATATAAGTTTAGTAAATAATATATGATAAATATTATTATAAATCAAACAATTACAGCTTCAGCACCACTAATTTCAGCTACAGTGAATGAGCTCAGGAATTATTGGGGAGAGCGGAGGGGTAGATATGAACTTGAGATACATATATTAGAACAAATGTAGATTGTTTTACCTGATTTCAATATTGTATTTGTACACTGTTGTAATCTGCCCTGGGACTTTATGGTGAATGATGAGGAGGAGGATGATGATGATGATTAACATGGGCAACACCTCTCAAATCTCTTAAAATGGCCCTGAATGGCCCTTTCAGTTTGTACTATTTCTGTAGAATATGCGCTTCAAAAATGTGGCCAAGAGTAAACAAAGGAAACTACGCTGCAGCCCGTAATATTACACCTAAGCAGAAAGTGAAAATGCAATCTTTGAATTGTCCAAATAAATACATGTACACATAAAATGCTTGCTCTTATTTCACCACTCGCCCTCCTGCAGCTGAGTTAATGCTTTCTGACTGCCACTGAGTTTATATGCTATTTGGAAATTTTCCATTTAATAATCTACAGTGTATGGCTGCTGAAGAGTTTGTTATTTTTGTGGTAGGTTGCAATGGCAAAGCAATTTGATCACTGCATCTAAACCAAGTGAAAGCCCTTATGTCAGGCACCGTATGTCAGCACTCTGAGATGAGGCCACATAGCAGAGAACAAGTTATAAATAATACTTGGATTTAGAAAGTAATAATCTAGTGACAGGTTTTCCTGTTGTTTTCAATGTCTTGCTTTGTAGAGGACTCATATTCATTCAATTGGACTGCATAATAAGAGGGAGGTTTTATTGCAGAATCTTGCTGAAAGAGATCCTGCTATTCTCCAGAAAGCTAACTAGTGATCAGGATTCATTCAATTGGGACCTGCAACAAAATGTCAGTTTATCTCTATAACCTAATAGGGGTTCTTCTGTTAATCTTGGAACAGGAGCATGATAGTATTGCTCTACCTTGGGAGTTTCAGGAAGTGGGACAGAAAAGGAAGGACATTCCCTGCCCCCATGGTCCTCAGAATACCTTGCTGTGGGATAGAGCGGGAATGAGTAACCTGTAGCCTCCATATGTTATTGAACTACAATTTCCATCATCCTTGCCCATTAGCCATACTGGCTGGGGCTAATGGGAGTTAGGAATCCATCAACACATGAAGGCCACAAATTCCCCATTCCTATACCAGAGGGATGTGTGTGTAGATAGAGAAAGTGCAGCCTTAGTAATCTTATCCTTTCTTTATAATATTCCTGTGTGGTACAGGGGTGAAACCTGATGGCTTCCATTTCCCTAAACTAATCCCGACTCCAGAATATTTACAAGCAGATATTATTATGGCATTTTAAACTCCACTCTTCAAGAAGCCCAAGGCATCACACAGAGCTCTTCCATCCCCAGTCTATTGTCACAACAACCTTGTGAGGTAGGCTGAGAGATATAAGGACCAGCCCTATGTCACCCAGCTTTGTGGATAAATCAGGCTTTGAAATTGGATCTCTAAGGCAACACACTATAACCACTACCACAGACTGGACAACAGAAATATACTTGCTGTAGAGACTATGGGAAGTGACAAGAGTGCCTGCCCAAAGGTCTTTAACTTATGCTAAGAGGTCTGTTTATAGGCAGGTCAATCCAGAAGCTGAGGCTAATGTTGCTGCCACTCCTCCAGAGATGGTGTATTGGCCCCTTGCCCCTTCCCTTTCGGAAGTACAACTTGGGAGAGATGGCTCCTGAAGAGAATGGGTAGAGGTGAGGTCCCTGGTGTCCTTTTGGCCAGTTGGGAAAAGGGTTGGTGTCTGGCTTTAGCCAGTTCCTTCCCCTAAATCCTCTTCCTTTCAAGGTGCTTCAACCTCCCTCCCTCTAAGCAGCATCAGCTTCTGCTTCTTCCTGATTTCCTTGTTTGAGGTTTTCTGCTCAGTTAGATTGGCTTTCTGGAGTGACAGAGCATGCTTTATGGTCTGAAATGGCATCTGGGCAAGTAAATCAGTGGGGATAGGAAAATATTTTATTTCTCCTTACATTTATATCCCACCTCTTCCCAGAAAGCCCAAGGTGGTGTGCACACTTCTGCCACTCAAAATTTTATCTTCACCCTGTGAGGTCGGTTAGGCTGAGAGACAGTGACTAGCCCAAAGCCATCTACTGGGCTTCATGACTCAGTGAGGAGTTGAAGCCTGGTCTCCTAGGTCCTACTCTAGCACTCTAACCACTGCTCCATAATGGCTGTCAGTATCTCCCTTGGCGATCCTCATAGCTGAGTAAGATTGTCTTCCATAAACACGGTTTTAACAATGAGTCCATAAGTGACTGTGGAGGCCAATTCTGGATCCACACGTTCTTCCACAGTGGGGACATAGGTTTCTGGGTGGGAGCTGATCACGGTGAGGATTTGCCAAGCATGCCTTCCTCTTAGCACGTTTCTCCCTTGCATCCCGAATTCAAGTGTCTTCAAAGCACATACTGAGGCATTATTTGGTTCAGGACACCCTTTGGGGATCCACCTGTGCAATATGCCTGGCAAAGACCCTTTAGGTGGGACTTGGGTGTTGTTTAGGCCTGACACAAACATTTTGGGTTGATGCTAGACAGCAAGACCTGGGTGTTCATTTGAGGTTTGTACCCAAGGCTTGCCTAGCAAGTGGGAAGCATTTCCTTCCCATCTTTGTGTAGACAGCCATAGCTAGCAACTGCATCACATGCCCATGGGTCTGGAGGGATCCTTCTCATACAGTTGAGATCCTTCCTTCCCCATCACCTGAATGTGGATGATTTAATTAGTTGGTCTTATGGTTCCTTCAAATTGTTATGTTTTAATAAATACAACAATCATCCCATTTCTTGTCTCATGAGTCTTCTTTCCAGGTATTGGGGCAGGGGGCAAAAGGACTGCTGTCAGAGCTGTCTCTAGGTCCCAGCTCACAGAGGACCAACGCTAGGCTGTCGTAATGTACAAAAGTCTTTATTGAAGTTCAATTTCCATTTTAAAGCCGCAGCGCGCAGCCCTACATCTTAAACCCTAGATCGGCGAAGTCCCGTCTGAGTCTCCTCCCCTCTGACACCAGTTTAAGATCCTAGCCCTGCTCCACCTTTTCAGCTGCTCTCTCCTCTTCTGGGTCCTCCTGCCCGCTGGGGCATTGCCCTTTCTGGACTCTTCCGACGCTGAGTCGCTTAGCTCCTCCCCCTCCCTCCTGCGGGCTTTAGGACCCGGTTCCCAATCCTCATTCTCTGCTGTCCCGCGCTCCTGTACATTTGAACTTGCCTCTCGCGCCAACCCAGTGACCTTTCTCCTAACCGTTACACTACTTCGGTCACTGCTTCCCTCTTCCGGGATACTGGCCGGATCTGACCTCCCCTCCGTTGTCCGACTTTCTGATGGAGGCGTGGTCAGCCCTGCCTCATCTTCTCTCCCTGGTGGGGAATGCACTGGCCCCGATCCTTGGGACTCTTCCCCCCCACTCTGCTCTGGTGGGGAAGCTGGTCCTGATTTCCAACTACTGCTCTGGGAGTCCCTGCTGCCTCCTTGCTCCTGGGGCGTTCCCCTTGGGAACCTCCTACCCCTGGTCACTGGCGCCCCCTTCTGTGAATCTTCCGATTCACTGGAGAGGCTCATGGAATCCCTCGGTCCACTGTCCTCTTCTCCTACGCTCCCCTCGGATTCTTCCCCTTCGCTCTCCATCTCCTCTCTTCCCTGTGCCTCTGCTCCTGAGCCCCTGACAACTGCCTCATACTGTCCAGAGTTCCAGATGTCATCACTGACAACATCTGGAATGAAGCTCTGGCTGCAACCCCATCTACCCTGAAACCTCTCTCCCTTAGGCAAAGTTGCTAAGGATAAAAACTCAGCCCTCGTGATTCCTTGCAAGTGAGAGCTGCTCAAAAGGGAAACGTAATTAAAGTAAGTATTTTGATCTCTGAATACACTACACTGGGGGATTGTGCGTTTTATCAATAAATGTTCCCTACTGGTGGTTCCAATTCCATTCTTTTACTTTCTTTTGTTTACTGAGCATAGAAAGAGTCACTGAAATGTATGGGGCATTTCCCCCACCATCTTGTTTTCCGCATAGTATAACTTTTGGATGCTAGAAATCATTGTAAATGGAAAGCAAAGTTCCAGAGGTTTAGTATGGGAAAAGGTGTTTAATGCTTAGAATTTCTTTAGTCAGACGATACTGATCTCAAAGGATCAACCCTCCTTTAAACAATAAAGTATTCTTAGGAGTTTTTAAAGTTGGCTGAGAAACTTCCAAAAATATTCTAATGCATAAGACTTTATTACGTCATGAACAATATTAGGGGAAAGAGATTCTTAATGTTTCCTGTTTAGAAGTGTGATTTGGGAGCCACAAATAAAATGGAAGCACACAATGAAGGCTAAAATGCTAGGAACAATAAAGTTTTAAAGACTTTTTCGACATTTTATATGCACTGAAAGATTATATATATATGTGCTAGAATGTGTCTATTATCTTATTGGAAAGTAAAACAAATGTTCATTACTTTTAAAATTAATATTTACATTCATGTCCGTTATTTAGTCAGATGACTTACCATAGCAAGACTTATTCAACTTGGTAATATCAGCTTATTCTACTGTTATGAGAAGATTGACTGGTGTACCCTAGAGGGAAATAATAAAAGCATATTTTCTCTAATATATCACTGCTTTAATTTGGTTCTATGCCTATCAATTTATTTCTACTAAATAGTTTCCATTTTTTAACTCTTTTAGGTTTGAAATTTTTGTTTTAGTGATTTATGAACACAAAATATGAAGTAAAAGCAGGTTGTTATGTAAACCTTTTGTTCCGTAATATCAGTTTTTAATTAAGGCCGTGTGCACATCATACATTTAAAGCTCATTGCAATGCCCAAAGAATCCTGGGAACTGTAGTTTGTTAAGGATGCTGCGACTTGTAACTCTGTGAGGGGTAAACTTTAAATTGATAGTGTGTACGCATCCTAAAGTTTGTGAACAAGTTCATGACCTATAATTCTCTCTCTTTCTCTACAATGTATTGATAGGCATTTTTGAATTTTTGAATTATGCCTGTCATGGGCATTGATAACATTGTTTTGTGAATAGCCGCTGTTAATAACAAATCAGGATAGCACTTCCTGCATTTTATGAAATGAATAACAGTCTGCAACACTTTATACACTAATGAAAGTATCAGTCTTTAAGGAGCGGCAATATGGATGAGGGTTCTGAGTCGCAAGAGCTTCCCTATTCAGTGCAATGGAGTGTCCAGACCATTCCTTTATACACCAGTTTGGCAAGGATAATGATGTATGCTGCCTTGAGCTTCTTGGAGGAAACATGTGATACAAGTGCATTTTTTAAACTAACCAGATCAATAATAATATAAATCTTAGCAGCCTGTGTTAAGTCTAAAACTACTGCTTGAGACAAATAGCTATTTACAAAATAACTGCTGCACGACACAAGTCTCTGCAATCTCAACCAGCCAAGTTCTTTGAAATGTGTAATATTTCCAAATATACACTGAATCTGAGGACATAACTGAAGGCCTAAGCATACAAAATAAATACGTGAACTTTGAATAAACTTATGTGAAACTGACACGTGCCAGTTGCTGTTCTGTTCTTGTTTAGAATTTATGGTGGTATCATTTCCCTGCAAGGAAGAAAAATCTAGAAAGAACTGCTGAGGTAATGAGGGGTTTATAGCAGCCACAGGCCCTCCAAGTGTCCCTATTTTCCAGGGACATCCCTGATTTTGAGAAGCCATCCCGGTTTCTGATTTAATCTTGGAATGTCCCACTTTCCCTCAGAATGTCCCTATTTTCATTGGAGAAATGTTGGAGGATATGGAGTTATCCGACCCCCAAGCCATCTGAAAGCAATTCTGTATAGGGAAGCTTTTTAATGTTTAATGTTTTGTTTTGTTTTTATTTATGTTGGAAGCTGCTCAAAGTGGCTGGAGCAACCCAGTAAGATGTGTGGGGTATAAATAGTAAAATTATCATTATGGAATGGGGTGTCCATATTTGCATCAGAGAAATGTTGGAGGGTATACAGCCATCCATGCATATTCTCTAACTGGTATCTGGAGAAGTATGAGGCGAGGTTCAGTCTGGAGAGCTCACCTGTAATGTGTAGGAGACAGGGATGGCTGACCCATGAGAGAAGGTGAGGGGATTATCTCAGGAAATAGAATCCACAGGGGCAGCTGATCCTGATGTAGATATTTTTTCTTTCCATGTCCCTGATGTAGTTCTTCACTTAGACATTATTCCCTGGTGGTGAGGGGAGTGCTATTTTGTGTTTCACTGAGGTGTCAAAATTTATTGAACTAGTATAAGTGGGAGAATTCTTTTATTGTCTTCATGTGTTGTATTGTTTGGTGGATTTGAGTGTTCTTAACACAGCGGTCTTTGCTTGTGATTGCTTGCTGGCTTCAGCTTGTATTTCATATCTGTTTATACCAATGCCAATTTCTTTGGTTTTAACTAGGTTCTCCTTATAATATTTAATTTGGGACTTGTAATCTACTCTTTTGGTCATTTTTTCTGTTCTTGTTGAAGACAGACAATAAAGTTTTCAACTAGCTTCTGCCTGGTGAGTCCCCTAATCCTTCCATGAGAGTGTTCAAAACAAAAAACAGCTCAGGATCGCAATACCTCAAGGACTGCCTCTTTCCATATGAACCTACCTGGACCCTGAGGTCATCTTCGGAGGCCCTTCTTCGTGTGCCTACTCCTTGAGATGTCTGGAGGGTGGTAACACGAGAACAGGGCCTTTTCTGCAGTGGCTCCCCATCTGTGGAATGCTCTCCCCAGGGAAGTTCGCCTGGCACCTTCATTATACATCTTTAGGCGCCAGGCAAAAACGTTCCTTTTTAACCAGACTTTGGGTTGATTTGATTGACATCCTATACCCTTTTAAAATGTGGGGTTTTTGGGTGGAGGGGCTATTGGGTTGTTTTTATTTTGATTTATTTTATTTTGTTTTGTTTTATATTTTGATTTTATATAACATCACTTGGTTAGCAGAGTGCCCTCCATGAGCTCAATGGATATAGAATCGGTCTATTTAGAAAAAAATATTTCTCATGCACTAATGGTTCTCCAAGAATAATGGTATACAAACAGACAGTTATTTTGAAACTCGAATTGACTGTTCATGAAGGGATCAGAAAAGGCAGCTGTTCCTGATTTTCAAATGTGAACCGGTAGGGAAAAAGTAGGAAATCAGGCAAGAGGTAATTGACCAAACTCAATTATTAGGATTATTATTCATATGAATAACAGACTGAGGAGATCATTTTCCACAAAGAGCACATTCCATGGATGTGAAGAGAAAACCATGAAGGGGGGAAAATACTCTGAAAGTGCATTAAAATATTATGTTTTCATCCATTTTCTAGCCTAGCTCAGCACTAAATAGTCTTATCCAACACATATCTTCCTTGTCAGACTTAGATATCAGAAGTGGAAAACAGATATACTACAATTGGATACCACTAATGTAATAGACAAGAAAAACAAACCAATGTGAGGAAGACAGGAGTCAGATGCTATGGCCTAAACATTGTGACAGCAATTTATTCATGGAGAAAAAGAAAGAAGTTTCTGAGAGGATACATCAAGTCACTGTCAACTCATCTCTCAGCCATCACTTTTGAGGTTAGCGTATCTAGGGCCAAAATCTTTTAGTACATTCACAAAATGCTTCAGGGACACATTCAAATACTGAGAGTTTATATGACCACATTAAATTATCCTGAAGACTGCAAGCACTATTTAAAATCCTATGAGTCCAAGGCATTAACGAGGTTACAGTCAATTAGTGGGAGGAATGCTTTTCTACAATTTGCCTTAGAAATGTGGGAATTGCATATAAAAATGGGTAGAACTCATAGTGTGCTACTATTACACCTACAAGTCTTGTGGATGAAGCCAACAGTTCTGCTATATTCAGATACATTGTACAGATGCAAGAAGAATGAAATGCAGTAAAATAAAAAGTCAGCAGAAGAGGACTGTGAGCTATATCTACATTTATGAATACTTGTATTAGAATCAGTTAAGTTTTACTCAGAACAGATCTACTGAAATTAATGAACCTAACTTAGTCATTAACCTCAGTTGGGTTACTTTGATCAAAACTGTTGAATACCACCAAACATTTTCACAAAGGAATGTAAAAAAAAATGACAGGCTGACTGAAAATGTGAAAAGCTACTAATATATAAATCACACTTACTAGACTCAACAAACTTAATAATATTTGTATTTCCAGTTGGGATAGAATAAGGCTTTGGTTTCCATTCTTCAATAGCTTTTCCTGTTTCTGTCAGTAGCTATGAGAAGTGATCAATTTAACTTCAAGGTAATTTGCAAAGCTTGATATATGAATGCAATCCACTCAATAATCAACAATCTCAGATTCGATAGGGAAGATCACAGGGTCCTACACATGTGACACCCTACCAACATTTTTTCTATACCTGGAGAATCCCACATTGTTGTCCTGTCAGTCATGTACCATACTTTTAAGTGCTCAAAGTACTCCACAGACATTATATATCAGTAATATTCATGATATAGCCCTAATCAATACTGTAGATAGACTAAATCTGAGGGAATAATGGGCTTGACTCAAGGCCTCAGTAAATTTTGGCTCAGAAGACTAAATCTTAGGGAATAATGGGCTTGCCTCAAGGCCTCAGTAAATTTTGGCTCAGAAGCCCAATAACTACTGGGCTTATCCGGACTTGCTCTTGTCCCGTCCCTAGGCAGCATGGATCTGAGTGATTTTCTCCTTGTCCTGTCCTTTCTAGGCATAGGTCCAAGTGGTTTTGCTCTTGCCCCATTGCTTTTCCCACTCTTCAGCGATAAATTGGAACAAACGTCAACCCAGAGAAAACCCAATTGATGCTTGCTCCAGTTAAAGATAGAATTTCCCCGGGGGGGGGGGGATCAGCAAGGCAAGGGCAAGTCTGAATGAACTCATAATTGAAACAAAATGCATTCCAATCAACTCATTTGCACACAGTGAACTAGGTAGTGGTGGGTGGTTCAGTGTAGAGAAGCAAAGTTTTCAAAAAGGTTCACTAATTGCCTACTGTTGTTCAGCAGTTTTTTCTTATTTTTAACTGTTCTTTTTAAAAATGATTTCCCTAGTCAGCTGCAGCTAGTTACTGACAGTTTTCATATCCCAGAATGCTCTGGGTGTAGGGTCATAGAATCATAGCAACATAGAATTTTAGAGTTGGGTCATCTAGTCCAACCCCCTGCAAAACAGGATTCTCAACTAAAGCATCCATGACAGATGGCCATACAACCTCTGCTTAAAAACCTCCAAGGAAAGAGGGTCATTTGCATCCACTTGGATGGCGGGGGGGGGGGCAACAGAAGTCTTCATTGAGTGCTGCCATTTCCCCTCCAAGTTAGTCCCACAACATCCCTTAAATCCAGGGCATTCTGAGTAATAAAAATGGCATCTTAGAGCGCTCTGCTATGCCACTACAGTCATTGGCAAAAATAATAATAGTTTGTTTATTTATTTATTTATTTATTTATTTATTTATTTATTTATTTGCAAAGATCAGTAAAAATCCCCCACCACATTTTGAGATGAAAATTTTAAAGGAAGTACTTTTGGCTTAGCTCTAATTGAACCTGGCCCACTTCCCAATTTGTACTCTTGGCCATTGTGCAATGTGAGTTCTCAAGAGACCTATTGTGTCCTTTCATGATCTAAGATCAATGATTTAAAAAAAAAAAAAAAAACCTGAAAATTTAAGGGTTTGCAAAGGTCTTTGAGGGCAATTGCCACGTACTCACTACGCAGTCTAATAGCAGGAGCTTCCTGAAGTTCATTGTCTGGTGATTCACGAGCTGACATACCTGCTAAATTTGGAAAATCACTTATCTTCCCATTTCTCTGTCTTGATCAATACTCGTGACATCCCTTGTGAAATAACTTCTAAATATGGGAATTTTCTCTTTCTGCATGAAACAGCTGACGGTGCATTGATTCTTGTCACATCACTATTTACATTCCAATATTCATTTAGATATACCTAATGACTAATGAACCGTGTCACCAAATCTCTTAAGATTAATTCTTTCAGGGGAGGGATGTTCTTCATCAAACTATACTTCTTTGTGGCATTATTTATGATGCCAGTAAATTATCTGCCCCTCGAGAATCCCAAATCTTCCTTATAGCCAGGTGCTGGAAATTTCTGAATGTCCCTAAACCATGGGAGGGTCTTGGCATCTGTTGAGCACCAAAGTCAATGGACATCCCAGGTGCTCAACAGCTTGAAGGGCTAAATCTAAGTTTCACATAGATGCAGAGGGGGAGAAGTAATCTTGACAGAAGAGATTAGTGAATGTCTGTTTAGCACAGATAGAGACTCAGCCTATAAACCTGAACACTTTCAAATACTTCTACAACTACCCTGAAGGACCATTTTGGTGGGAAGGAAGTATAGAGGGGCATGGCCCTTGGATGCATCAGAGGTATGACTGACAGGCATCTGGTTGGCCACGGTGAAAAGAGGATGCTGGACTAGGCCATTGGCCTGATCCAGCAGGGTTGTCTTATGTTCTTGTGCTGCCAGACAGTCATGGGATGTTCTTTACCTATGGCAAGCCAAGCCATAATTTGCCTCACTATATCCATTGCAGAATTTTAGATTCAGCTGTAAACAATTTTGCTTTGCTGTACAAATTTTCCAGTCCAGCGTGCTCCCCCTTTTCCACATTGAGATTTTGTAGACGTGTGAAATGTGGCAAGATAATGTGAAAAATAACAGATGCAGAGAAGTTATTGGGCAAGGTTTTTCATGTTTGGCTCTTCCAGTATTGTGGGAAATAAAGATGATGAAGAAACATTTCTACAAAGAAAAAATAATGTAGCAAGAATGCAAATTGGCATGATCTTGTACATTCTGCGGATGATAAATGTATTAAGGATGGAAATAGTGCGCACACATCATTGTTATGTGAATGCAAAGTATGTAATCTGATTGTTATCTTGAGTCCCTCTTTGGATGCAACCTTAAAGGCATGACTGAATGCAGATGTTGGAATCTGAAAAAAAATTATTAAATGCTCATATGCTCTATATTTTGCTCAACAGCACCCATTTCCACTTGCTACAGACATCTGTGTTAATGCTTCTAGGACCTAAACAATAATGCCTGTCCCTTCTGTTTATTTCTACTCCAGCTCTCAGCTTTCCCTCCATGCTATCTCTCTAAGTCTTTCCCAAAGGCAGATGTAGGCAATGATAAGGATTCCTGAGCATCTGTCATTGACTGTCTATTTCGGAAAGTTGTTTTTTATGATGTATTTGGACACCTCCTAAGATAACCAGATTTTTCATGATGGCTCCTGAGATCAAGCAGCAGATTCTTGTCAATGTTTGGATACAGTTGGATGCCATATTGAAACAAGATGGCGGACTAATATTTCCAAAACTGTGCTGATGTTAGCCACGTTTTGCATGATGCCACCTAATTTGAGAGGTTCTGTCAGGGACTGGGCAGAGGAGGAATGGTGGAGACCGCCTATCCAGCCTGAACCTTCAAGAGAAGAAGACAGTTCAGAATTACAACAGGGGTTTGAAGGAGGTCACAGCTCAGAGGAAGATGAGGGGGAAAGTTGGGAAATAATGGGAGAGGAGGAGGAGGCAGAGGAGGAGGAGGCAGCCAGCAGCAGCTGGCTGACACATTGTCACTAGAAAGCATTCCAGACCCACCATCTCACAGAACCCAGTGAGCCTTAAAAGTAGAAGAGCAAAGAGCTCAAAGATAGATGGCCCTAAGCAGCAACTGTAGGGGTAGGGGTGCTATTGACGAATGAGGAAGCGGGAGAGAAGGGGTGTGTGGAGATTTACTCAAGACAATGCCATTATTCCAAGAGGCTGCATTCCCAAGCCTCTCTCTGTAAATATTGAATAAAAATCAGATGGTAAGAAATTTTCCTTGTCTTATCCATTCTTGGTAACTTGCCGTGGGGGTTGGTTCCTCTGCCTCCTGACAGGTTCCACTTTTAAGCTCCCTTCTTTCTAATACGTTTTCTGTCAACATTATTTATTTCTTTATTTTATTTCTATACCACCTTTCATCTGGGGATCATAGTTTACAGTATAAAAACACACAAATATATAGCAAAGTAACAAACAAAAACCCCAACAGTTTAAAAGGTTAATTAGCCAAATTAGATTGTTTAATTAAAAGGTTAATTAGCCAAATTAGATTGTTTAATTAGCCAAAGATCTGGGAGAAGAATGATTCTGCCTGGTACCTAAAGATATACCAAAACGGAGCCAGACAAACCTCCCTGGGGAGAGCATTCCACCAACAGGGACCCACCGAAGAAAAGGACCATTCATGCATTGCCACAATCAAGACATATTGCTGAGGAGGCACACAAAGAAGGGCCTCTGGTGATTGTAAGGTCTGGGTCAGTTCACGTGGGGAGAGGCGGTTCTTGAGCTGCTTAAGGCTTTGCAAACAAGTCACAGCCCACTACCATCAGTTCTGGCACCTCACTCAGGCAGACTGCAAAAGGCCCTGCACTACCCAGAAAAGCTCTGCTGGGCAGCACAATGAGGATGCTATGGAGGCAGCAGAGTATGCTACTTTCGGAGCCCTCACCAGTGGTTCGGTTTCATTTATACAGAAGGACAACAGCACAGCCAGATGTCTGGAATGTGCTCTGTGGATAACTTTTTATGATTTTTCCTCAAAATCATACTTGGTTTGAAGAAGAGAATGCTTTTGACATGGGATAGTTCAGTTGTCTAGAATTCCTCTAGGTGACAAGTATTTGAAAGATGGTAACGCAATAGGCCTTAGCTGACAATGTGGCTTCTGCTGGGTTAGCAATAAAATATCTTCGTTTTCCACTTCCAAAACAGTATAACTGTAGTCCTCTTGCATGGAGAATGCATTTAACTTTCTTCCCCAAGGAGCATTATGTTGTGGATAATATGTGTGTGTATGTGTGTGTGTATATATATATATATTTATTTATATATATATATATATATATACACACACACATATGTGCAATACACTGACCTTCATTCTGGAGATACTTCCAAAAGGTGCTTGAAGAGGTTAAGTGGTTGGCTAGACGTTCAGAGGAGAGAGAAGGAAAGGCCTTTGGGAGCCGAGTGCTTAAATCTACTCAGATGTTTAAATTTGATTCCTACCTCCCCAAAGTTGCAGAAGAATCTGAACAATTTTGAGAAACCCTGAACCCAGTGGAGTTTACACAAACATTCTTAACATGGAAGTGTCACTACAAGGTGAAATATTCTTGTGATCTCTTCATGATTACATCTTGAGCCATTTTGCTTAGAAGTCTGACCTGCACCAAGGCCAACTACGAAGGTGAGTTGTTAGGCACTGCCGTTCTGACTAATGGCCTTATATGAGCAATGCCTCCTTAGCTCTAAGCCCTTGGAACAGTATTCCATTCATGGAAAGTACTGATGCATTGAACCTGAAGACACACCTCTCTTCTCTGGTGTTTGGAACCTCAGGGTGTGTGTTTTTAGGACCAATGCTTCCTTTTTTACTGTAATTATTTTTAATAGATTAGGTGGTATTGACTGCACTTGTTTAATCAAAGTAGTTCCCCTCCCTCTCTTCTCCCTGTGCACTCCTGTGTAACTCCTAAATCTGTTTTGAGGGAACACATCACATGTGTGGAGAAGAGTGGGGGGAGAGCACAATTGTGCAAATAGATAGTCTTGTGCAAAGAGAACAAATGCTTTGGATACTGCCTACTGTTATTAATTCGAAGTTCACTGTTGGTAAACTAATTCCACTATAAGACCCAGCCTTTGATTTCCTACCACAAGGTAGCACTGCAATAAATGTGTTGAGTCAGCAGATAAGCTGATTAGTCAGTGGATTTGTTGAGAATAGCAGTAATTATATTTAAGAGACACGCTACCATATGTTGGGGAATGTCCCATAGTAAAGGACCTAGAGCTCAAGTGCTAATTTCTTATGTAACTAACAGAATTATTTATTATCCTTATTCCTCATTACACAGAAACAGTTGGTCCCTAAGGAAATGGTTTATCTTCATGATTCCTGCTGCAAGAATGAAGATAGCAAAAAATTGGAAGTCATGCTCTGTGCATACATTCAGTGAATGGATCTGGCACATTGTGTTAGCAGAAAAACTGACAAAGTTGTTCAATCATAATAATTATAATAATAATTTGTTATTTGTACTCCGCCCATGTGACTGGGTTGCCCCAGCCACTCTGGGTGGCTTCCAGCATATATAAAGATATAGTAAAACATTAGAACAGGGAATCCAACATGGTGACTTTCATATGTTATTGGGCTCCAGATTCCATCATTCCTGACCATTGGTCTTGGTCCAACAATATATGAGAGCACTGTGTTGGATCCCACTGGATTAGAGGAATAGCCAAGCAGGACACTTTTTTAGACATATGGTTTCCATCTCGTATATAAATGAAAATGCCACCACACTCCAACCACTGGCATTGGAAGCTTCCTTCTCAACTGACATGTTTATTTTATGGAGGCCAACAACTTCAGAACACTAAACTGAATTAATAGCTGGACTAGCAAGTATACTGAGATTCTAAGAGGACTTTGGATATTTTGATAATTGGTACAAGTAACACATAAGTTGTTTTATGTTTGTGTGCTCATCCACAAAATGCAATATATATATATATATATGGAATAGTTACTTATGCCTGTTCCAACTTGGTTAGTCAAAATAAATATCATAACATAAACCCATAATTAGTAAGACTGGAAGCAGAATATGAAGGCTTTGTCAGTGAATTAATTATCCCTTATAATCTGGGACTATTTCCAAGACTAGCCTACTACTAAAGTAAGATTGCAATCATTACTTGGGAGTAGGAACACTTAACTCAATGGGCTGAACTTCTTAGCAGGCATCTGTAAGATTGTACATATCTGTACATTGGAGCCAAATCTTCAAAGTGACTCATATGAGTCACAGTGCCCACAAGAAGCACTAGAAGTGGTGCTATGGGCTGGACGTCATGAACCCTGGATGCAATTTTCAAAACAACATCAGAATTACAGTTTCTAAACGCTCTTTCTAAAGTAAGCCAACATGCAGTAGCACAAGATTGCTTTTTTCCATGCTTCATTCCAAAAGGAAACCCTTTTCTAATAAGGCTGGCCCAAAAGGCTTAAGCATAGCAGGATCCTCGTTCATATTTTCAGCAGAGTCATTCTTCATAAACATATAAACCTTTAATCATCTTTGCTGTTGGCAAGACATCTGTTGGAGGTTTTGGAAACCTGAGTATGAAAAACCTCGTAATTATACGGTATTTGTTAACTGAAAGTGAGAAATAAAAACCAGCACATTATTTGAAACCTCTGATAATAAATGGAACTTGGCTAGAAAAGAAATGGAAGCCGAGCCCTTTCGATGGCCTCTTTTGTGCATGACCATCATCAACCAAAGAACTGACTCCGTTTTTCTAATCCTTTTCCTGAAGGATCAGAATTCAAAACTATTTTTATGATTTAAGCAGAGAAAGCAGCATTGTGTTGTCTAAATCAAACACAGTCTTGGCAATGGAATGAAAGGCTGGCTGCATAGACATCTACCCTGACCTTTTAAATTCACGTAACTGTCCACCCATTGAGGTGGGTTCTGAATATGATTAGATTCAATCTTCATAATAAAAAAGGAATAAGGCAGAATAGCTACAGGGCTTTGGGGCATGGCACTTTGAGAGCCACCCCCCCCCAAAAAAAGACCCTGGAAGAGGTAGGACATAAAAAACTGAGAATTCTCGCTGCAGTGGATCTTATTGAATACTCTGCAAATTGAAAAGGGTTTCACTGGCAGATGGTGGGCCCTCTACTGGCCTTGGGGTTCTGACAATTGACTAACTTTGCCATCCTCTGACCCTAGCCCTGAGCCAGAATTATTTTTATTGTAGCATCATCCTTGACAGTTACTGATTTAATTTGCGTCTTCATCAGAATCAACTCAGGGTATGAAGAACATTATGATACGAATGCAAGGTGCTTGAATTCAGAGATGGAAACACATGACCTTTGTATTAACCTAGCTCAGAGATGGCAAACCTCTGGTCCTTCAGATGTGGCTGGACTGTAACACCCACCAGCCCAAGCCAACATGGTCAGTGGTCAGAGATCAAATGAGTTGTAGCTCAACAACACCTGGTGGTCTTCAAGTTCCCCATCTCTGGTTTAGCTAGAACCAAGAGAATGTTCTAACAAATAAAACAAAACATTTTGCCACCTGCACATGTCTGAAAACAAATGACAGGACTTTCAAGTTCACTCTTTTACTGGAAATTACAGCAAAGCCTTTTCTGACTGCTTAAAGCTTGGTTCTCTTGAGACCTATATCTTCAGAAACAACAGTATTCAAATTCCAATGGAGCCTGATCAAACAACATAAGAAATGTCTTCTCGTTGGTTTATTATGTGTTTCTCTTTCATATAAAGCAAGTGCTAACACAAGAGTTTGTTGTATGTCCTTAACTCAATCCATTTTCTTTCCATGATCAAACACAAGTAAAGAAGCCCAGGCACAATAAGTAAGCCATTATGTTGTTTTTCCAGAGGAGCATGAACTGAGAAAGGCACACACATGCACTCATTTCGCAGCTACAAGAGGAGTGTCATTGATTTCAATGAGATAAATCACATACAGAAAGCATTTTAAACATCAAAAACTCCTTCCACCACCCTCAAAACAGAATCTGGAGTAGTCTTATGACAGTCTTTTTTTTTTATATAAATATTTATTAAGATTTTTTTAAAGTACAAAATGCAAAAATAATAAACAATATAACATGAATCATAACACATTTTTCAGAATTTCTTTGGACTCCCTCACGTCTCCCACTCCCACTTACATCGTTATAAATTTTTCCCAGCAATTTATCATCTATTGTTTATATTCTTAAGTTTGGTTCAATTAATTTGATCTATTCTCCACAAATTTTATATTTCCCTCAATCTCACTTATCGTCAATTTCAAATCTAATTCAGTGGTAGGCAATTATTTATGATCTAGCATCCTTCTTAGCCTTCAACCAAATTACAATACTTTTGTAGATAAATCTTGAATTTCTTCCAGTCTTCTTCAACCCTCTCTTCTCCCAGGTCTCGAATTCTGCCAGTCATCTCGGCCAGTTGCATATAGTCCATCAGCTGCATCTGCCACTCTTCCAGTGTGGGTAGATCTTGGGTTTTCCAACTCTTGGCAATGAGTATCCTTGCTGCCGTTGTTGCATACATAAAAAATGTTCGGTCCTTCTTTAACACCTTCTGGCCGACAATGCCCAGAAGGAAGGCCTCTGGTTTCTTAGTGAAGGTATACTTAAATACCTTTTTCAACTCATTATAAATCATTTCCCAGAAGGCCTTCACTCTAGGGCAAGTCCACCAGAGGTGAAAGAATGTTCCTTCATGTTCTTTACATTTCCAACATTTATTATCAGACAAGTGGTATATTTTGGCAAGTTTAACTGGGGTCATGTACCATCTATATATCATTTTCATTACATTTTCCTTCAAAGCATTACATGCAGTGAAGTTCAGCCCAGTGGTCCACAACCTTTCCCAGTCCTCAAACATAATATTATGCCCAATATCCTGAGCCCACTTTATCATAACCGATTTAACCATTTCGTCTTGTGTATTCCATTTCAGCAGCAAGTTATACATTCTTGATAAAACCTTAGTTTTTGGTTCTAACAATTCTGTTTCCAGCTTCGATTTCTCCACCTGGAACCCTACCTTTTTGTCATTTTTAAAAACTTCTTTAATCTGAGCGTAATGTAACCAGTCTCGCACTTTATCCCTCATTTTCTCCAAACTCTGCAATTTCCAATTGTCTCCGTCTTTTTCTAATATTTCCCAATATTTTGGCCAATTGGCCTCCATATTGGGTCTTTTTCGGGCCTTAGCTTCCAGGGGTGAAAGCCACCTCGGAGTTTTATTTTCCAATAAGTCTTTGTATTTTGTCCAGACTTTAAAAACTGCTTTCCTGACAATATGGTTCTTAAAGACCTTGTTAATCTTAACCTTATCGTACCATAGATATGCATGCCAACCAAAGGCATTGTTAAACCCTTCCAAGTCCAATACGTCAGTGTCCTCGAGAAGTAGCCAGTCTTTTAGCCAGCAAAAGGCTGCGGCTTCATAATACAACTTTAAGTCTGGCAGGGCAAAGCCCCCTCTTTCTTTCGCATCAGTTAGTATCTTAAACTTAATTCTGGGCTTTTTGCCCTGCCAGACAAATCTAGATATATCTCTCTGCCACTTCCGGAAACACTCTGTCTTGTCCACAATCTGCAATGTTTGAAACAAAAACAACATCTTTGGCAATACATTCATCTTAACAGCAGCGATTCGGCCTAACAGAGAAAGCTTCAATTTTGTCCAACTATCCAAATCTCTCTTAATTTCAGACCAACATTTTTCGTAATTATCCTTAAATAGACTCAGATTTTTTGCTGTTATGTTTAACCCTAGGTACTTTACTTTTTTAACCACAATTAGTTCCGTTTCTCTCTGAAACTGTTCCGACTCTACATCTGTCAGATTTTTCCCCAACACCTTAGTTTTCTGTTTATTTAGTTTAAATCCAGCCACCCGACCAAAATCTTGGATCAGTTGTAATACTCTTTTGGTACTAGATTCTGGCTCCTGCAGGGTCAAAACTAGGTCATCTGCAAAAGCTTTAAGTTTATATTGTTTCGCTCCGACCTGAATCCCTTCCACCAACCGGTCCCCTCTAATCATATTCAAGAGCACCTCCAGAACTGATATAAATAACAAAGGGGAAATCGGGCAGCCTTGTCGTGTTCCTTTTTCAATTTTAAACTCTTCAGTAACCACATTGTTTACTATCAATTTAGCCTTTTGTTCTGAATATATTGCATCAATCCCATTCTCAAAACCCCGACCCACTCCCATTTCTTTTAAATTTCCCTTCATAAATTTCCAAGAGATATTATCAAAGGCCTTCTCCGCATCTATAAAAATTAACACTGCTTTTGTATTTATATCAGTTTGCAAAAGTTCCAAAATGTCAATAATGTTCCTTGTATTAGCAAACATATGTCTACCTGGGAGAAAGCCTGCCTGGTCTTTATGAATTACTTCATTTAAAACTTTTTTAAATCTACTTGCCAAAACATCTGCAAAAATTTTGTAATCCACATTTAAAAGGGAGATGGGACGGTAGTTCTTAAGTTGCGTCTTTTCAGCTTCCGATTTTGGTATCAATGTGATGAAAGCTTCCTTCCACGATTCCGGCGCCCTCCTCCCCTCCATAATTTCATTGCTAACCTCCATCAGTGGTTGAATCAAATGGTCTTTTAATATCTTATAATACTTGGAGGTTAGCCCGTCTGGCCCTGGAGATTTGCCCGGTTTCATGTTTTGAATGGCTTGTTCAATTTCTTGACATGTTATTTTACTGTTCAGGAGAGATCTATTTTCTTGTGACAGCCTTTTAAGTCCATTTTTCTCTAAAAATTGTTTTATCTCGTCCTCATTCTGCGGCCCTTGAGTATATAATTTTTTGAAGTATTTCTGGAAACACTTTCTAATCTCCGTGGGGTTCTGAATGTTTCTTCCTTCAATTTCCAAATTTGTAACTGTATTCAATTTTTGTCTCTTCTTCAACTGCCAAGCTAGCAGTTTCCCACATTTGTTTGCCGATTCAAAAGTTTTTTGTTTCATTAATTTAATCTTCCACTCTATTTCCTGATTTATCAGTTTAGAATACTGTGCTTGATAAAGTTTGATTTCTCTCAAGATCGGCAGGGACTTCGGGTTTGATCTTAACTTCTTCTCCAGTTCTTTTATTTTCTCCAAAATCTTATCTTTTCTGTCATTTTGTTTCCTCTTCCTTGCCACATTCTGTTGTATCAAGAACCCCCTCATCACAGCTTTACTTGCATCCCAAATAATTCTTTTTTCCACCGCGGTGTTCATATTTATCTCAAAGTAATCCTTCAATGCTCTCTGGGCCTTCTTAGTAATCTCCTGATCTCTGAACAAATTGTCATTCATCTTCCATCTAAAAGAACCAGTTGGTAATAGTATCATATCCATTTTCAGTGCGTTATGGTCGGAGCAGGTTTTTGGGCAGATTTCCACCTTTCTGACCTTCGGTGCCAGACCTCTAGTTATCCATATTTGGTCGATTCTTGTCCAAGTCAGCTGAGCTTCAGAGAAGAATGTTCCTTCTTTTCCCAAGGGGTTCTTCGTTCTCCAAATGTCAATCCAGTCCATATTGTCAGTCAGTTCAAAAAAGGTCTTTGGTAGTCTGCCATCTTTAGTAACATTCTGGCTTTGTGACTTATCCATATTTGTTGATACAACCCCGTTCATGTCTCCCATCATGATGATGTTGTCATAATCCAGATGTTCCAGCATGGTCTCATGCAACTTCTTGAAAAATTCCGACTTCCCTTCATTTGGTGCATAAATTCCTAATATCAGAATCTTTTCTCCTTGATGTTGTATTTCGATTGCCAAAATTCTTCCATATTCATCTTTAAATAAGAATTTGGGTGACAGGCTCTCTTTTGCATATATCACCACGCCTCTCTTCTTTACTTTGTCTGAAGATATAAATTCCTGACCAAGTCTTTTATTTATTAGTACTTTCCGGTGGAGCCTAGTCACATGTGTTTCTTGTAAGCAAATAATGTCCAATTGTTCCTTTTTCAATATATGAAAAATTTTCCTTCTTTTTTCCGGAATGTTACAGCCATTTATATTCCAGCTCAAAAGTTGCAGAGACATCCTGGATAAGTCTGGTTATTTTTCTAGGGGTAGTACCTTGTTCGCTGGGTCTTCAGAATCCGAGGGTGCAGGCACCTCTGGTACTACAGGCCCCGAGGGTAGTTCCAGTCCTTTTTGAAGGTCCTCTCCGTACGCAGTCAGAAATTTGTCTCTATCTTCCAGTGATCTGATTTTAATCTTCTTCCCTCTAAAAGTAAAAGATAATCCTTGAGGAAAGTCCCACCTGAAGATAATTGTGTTGCTCCTTAACAATCTTGTTAGTTCCAAATAGTCAGCTCTAAGATCCAACAGTTGTTTAGGAATATCCTTAAAAATTTCGATTCTTTTGTCCAGAATGTCCAGTGACTTTCCGTAATGTAAACCCAAAATCTTGTCCCTTTCCTCCTTTGATCTCAATATTATTAAACAGTCTCTGGGCTTCTCTCTCTTTATAAGTCTTCCAAGTCTGAAGGCTGATGTAATTTTGAAGTCTTTTTCCTCTAGGTTCCAAAACTTGGAAAATTCTTTAGTCAGGAACTCAGCTAAGTTGCCTTCTTCCACCTCTGGTATCGACCTTATCCTTAAATTAGTCTGTCTATTCTGCAGTTCTATCATAGAGAGATAGGTCTGATGTTCACCTACTTGTTTGCTGAGTGGTCTTACCTCTTTCTCTAAATTTCCCAATCTTTGGCTGGTATCTTCAGCCAATTTCCGATTTTCACCTGCAGTCTCCTTCAGTTCTCCAATTGCTTGCACATTTTGTGCAACTTGTCCAGTTAGTCTATTTAAACATTCAGTAGTTTGTTCAATTTTAGCTGTTTGCTGATCAGCTTTTTTATCCAAAGATTCCACTTTTTTATCCAAAGATTCTAGTTTTTCAAGAATTTTCTCTAAAGTAGAACTGATTTCTCCTGAGGCCATCTCTTCCAATTGAAATTCCTCAGTTTCTGCCCTTGGCAGAAAAGCAGCTTCTTTCTCAGAAGTCAGAGTAGGCAAAGTAAGCACAGTAGGCACAGATGATCTACGTGCCTGGGAGACTGCGGTTAGAGTTGTTTGTCTGGTTCTCGGTCCCTTTCTTCTTGCGCCACTCATTCCAAAGTTATCTAAAATTCAAGGTCAAGCTGAGTTGTTCCCATGAGAAAAGCAGCGGCCCAGATGGTAATAGTCAAACAGGAGGCCGGGAAAGGGAAAGTAAAACAATGTCACTGCTATTAATCCCAAATCCTCTAGGGGGAACTTAAAATGTCTTTAGAAAAGAAGACAATTCCAATAAAAATATTGTAATCCCATTTAATGTCCGAGAGCCTTCAATAAAGTAATTTTTAGCAGAGTTAGTGTTTAAAAAGTCACAGTGTTTCAGACAGTGCTTGCTGGTATTCCAAAAGATGCTTCAAAGTAACCAGTTCAGACTCCCTCAGATTGTTTCAAAGTTTAGTTCAAAAGTATCCAGCCCTGCAAGCTGGCTACTCAATTTCTCAGGCAGTTCCAGCACCTGGGATTCTTGCTTTAATTATAATCCAAATAGAAGAAAGGTGTCAAAGTCCACATAAAAGTCATATAATCAATTACTTAAAGTCCTTATTCAGCTTAAAAATAATTTCCACAAATGCCCAGATCAGTTAGATTAAAAGTTCACTCTTTGCCTCCACTCCTCCGGCTCTTTGCTTAATGATTCAATGACAGCGGAAGACGGACTTCCTATTTTTCGTCACTCCGCTTTCAGCCAAATTAAGTACTTGAAATCCCGAAACTTTTAAAGTCCGTTTACTCACGGGTTGTTGTTTCCGAATCTGTAGTTTAGGAAGAAAGGACAGCGCTCACCGGCAGCAGCAACGCGGCTTCACTCCGCCGATTGCGGAACGATCCTCAGCGCCGCAACCCCCTCCGCGGTCCGGAGCCCCTTACGGGGCTCCTTCAACGTTTTGGGGGCTGCTCCTGGCGCCCGCCGGACCCCAAGACCACAGGCTTCTGCTGCCTGTGGTTTTCCTGAATGGGTCCCCGCTTCGCCGCAGCGGGAGACCCTTTTTCGGCGGAGCTTCCCTTCCCCGACTAGGAAAGGGCAGCCATTGCCGTTCGCGCCGCCTCCGGAAGTAAAGAAGCCCAGGCACAATAAGTAAGCCATTATGTTGTTTTTCCAGAGGAGCATGAACTGAGAAAGGCACACACATGCACTCATTTCGCAGCTACAAGAGGAGTGTCATTGATTTCAATGAGATAAATCACATACAGAAAGCATTTTAAACATCAAAAACTCCTTCCACCACCCTCAAAACAGAATCTGGAGTAGTCTTATGACAGTCTTATATTTCTTTGTCATAATCAGAAACACAACAAACCATCCAAAGTACCAATGACCTATTTGAAAAAAAGGGTTCCGAAAATAAAACAAAAATCTTGTCACTGACACTTTAAGTACTTTATGTACATCTATTTCTAAATAAATTTCATTAATCCGTGGGAGCATATGTATGAGACTGAAGCCTAAGAAGTACTACTAGATCCATCAGTACTGGGAGTTGGGCTGAATCCTGGCATCAGTGGTTAAGAGCAGTAGACTTGTAATCTGGTGAACCAGGTTTGCTTCCCTGCTCTTCTACATGCAGCTGCTGGGTGACCTTTGGCTAGTCACACTTCTTTAAAGTCTCTCAGCCCCACTCACCTCACAGAGTGTTTGTTGTGGGGGAGGAAGGGAAAGGAGAATGTGAGCCTCTTTGAGACTCCTTAGGGTAGTGATAAAGCAGGATATCAAATCCAAACTCTTCTTCTTCAGCCCTAGGACCATAACACCAAATCCTTAGCTTCATTGATCCAACACAAGAAGGCTTAGGACTTGATTATTAACATAGAACTATGTATAATATAGAACTGACTATGTTTTGTTTTAAATTGTTGGAACTTTGATATTTCTTTCAATGTAAGTAAGCAGCATAGAATAATTATTTAATAAATGAATAAAGCCTGAATTCTTTTCTTCCATTCGTCTGAGTCCTTTTCAAGTGTTCAATTATCTTTTGAGAAATGAAATGGCCATGCAAAGGATGATGTATTATCATAATCTGCTCACCAATTGGATGCAAAGATGCATGGACCAATGAAACAAAGCGCCAGAGGAAAACTAACAAACAGCTGTCATGTCAAGTTGTGATTTAGCATCACCCAGACAACTCTGATCTGTGCTCCCATTCCCCCCCCCTCCATTGCCACAACATGCAACAACCTCTTGGTTAGATGAATTTGAAAATGATAGGTCTATCTATGGCAAATATCAATGGAAGTTAAGGGGAGAACCTCTAATTTTAACTTTTGCATCCCAGCCAACAGCAGCAGTTAGGAGCACGAGTCAGACCAACTGCCAAGCAGGTAAAACTTTTGTCACCATCTTCCTGTTTTGCCTTGAAGGATTATTCTACAAGCTAGGCGCCACAACAGAAAAGGCTCTCCCTCTGTGGACTGCCAGGTGAACTTCTACAAGTTTTGGCATAAACAGAAGGGCCTCATCCTGGGATCTCAAAAACTCGGCAGGTCTATTGGGGGAGACATTTCTTCTGGGAACCTGATCCAAGTTTGTTAGGGCTTTGTAAATCAGCAGCAGAACCTTAAATGTGGGTCGATAGCAACTGGTCACTGTTACTGTTCTTCAAGCAATGGTGTCGCCTGTTCAGGGCAGACTATTCCAGTTTGTAGCGGAACTACTGCACTTTGCACACACTGCAGCTTGTTGTTAAGGAAAAGTTAGCAGACATAGAATCATAGAATGGTAGAGTTCGAAGGGACCTTGATGATCATCTAGTCCAATGCAGGAATATGCAGCAATGTGCAGCTGTCCCATATGGGGAATGAACTCGCAACCTTGGTGTTATCAGCACCATGCTCTAACCAACTGAGCTATCCAGGCTCTTCTGTGTACTTCTTTGGATTGGGGTCAGAATATAATGTAAGATGTGGAATAAGACAAAGAAATATAAAGGCATAAGAGAAGATGCTGTTCTTGAAAAGCTTCAGGGGTTGAAGTTGTGAAACCAAAGGGAGTCTGTTGACTGGGATAGATGTAGAGGGTATATAATGACGTTCCAATTTGTTTAGGAAAAGAAAGGACCTGAGTCTTTCCTTTTGTGCCAAGAGTACACGCAGCAAGGGGAGAAAAGCATGAGATTATACAGCTTAAAAAAATGAAACTGGAGGATTATTATGAAAAGAAACATAAAATGCAATTTATGGGAAGTTACGAGGCTCATCTCAAGTCATATTCCTCTGTGAACCAGACCGTGACAACTTGTCCATTAGCCAGCATAAATAGGAAAATTGTAATAATTGTGTTTCCTTTTGCTGCTGCTGCATTGGAAAGCTTTACTTGTTTTGAATGCTCCAGACTTTGCGAATGTTCAAAAAGCACACATAAAATGAACCCTTCACTGGCAGGGTTTGTGCATCACTGAACATTCAGCCCTGAGACCTGGACATATCCGCAAATGAACTAGGGCATTTTAGCTTATGGGAAGGTGTAAAACCTGTAAGCTGCTATAAAAGCTATGTCCCATGAAACTGTGCTATGGCTGTATGAGAAACAACCAGGCAAACAGTGTTCCATATTCACTCTGTTTATTTTAATCGGTTTCAAACAGAAAACTGTATAGAATCAGAGAGACATTCAGGTTTCATTTTGTTTTATTTTTACTGCAGAAAATTTGAACAACCTTGACTGGTTCAGGAAAATGATTGTTGCAAGCAGTTCATATTTATTATTAATACAGACCAGGGCAAGTTCTGTCATGGGCCTCGGTAGTGGGAGAGAGAGGTGGAACTAGCCAAAGAGAAAACATCGCTTTCAATAGTTCATTGATGAAAATAAGAGACATTTTGTACGGTTGGTAACACCTTTATTCTCACAGTGAGGATCACTGTCTAAGGACCCCTTTCAAGGTTTTTTCTGCATGCTGAACACTGTATTAATTTACTCTGCAACAGTCAAGCCTAGTATTGGTTATCATACATCAGAGATGTGGAAACCTGTCTAGATGTTGTTGGACTTCAGCTCCCACCAACAATAGCCAGAACAGCCAATAATATCAAATGATGAAAGCTGTAGTTCAACAACATCGGAAACAGCCACAGATTTCCTCATCCCTGCCATACCGACTAATTCAAGAGCAGTCTCACTGGCCTCAGCATGTGAAATGGCAAGCATGCACTACTTGGTGGCTTACGGTCCATAAATTTGTATTTACATGCATGCATTGCAGGGGGTTGAACTAGATGATCCTAAGGGTTCCTTCCAACTCGACAATTCTATGTTTCTATGATTCTATGTGAACGAGAACAGAAGGCCTCCAGCCCCACTCAGAGCAGTTAATGGAGAGGGCTGAAAGCCTAAGCAGGACACTAATAATAATAATAATAATAATAATAATAATAGGCATCACACAAATCTCCTCCAGAGCAACATGGTGAAAAATGAGGGACAGTGTTTGATCAATGTCAGTCTTCTCTGATGGAGTCAGCTGATAATTCATTTTTGGATGCAATTTTCACTAATATGCATTTGTATGCACACTAAACCCTAGTATAGTCATACCTTGGATCCTGAATGCCTTGCAACTTGAACATTTTGGCTCCCGAATGCCACAAACTAAAAGTGAGTGTTCCGGTTTGCGAATGTTCTTTGGAAGCCGAATGTCCGGCGTGGCTTCCGATGAGTGCAGGAAGCTTCTGCAGCCAATCGGAAGCCACGCCTTGGTTGTCAAACATTTTCAGAAGTCAAACGGACTTCTGGAATGGACTCTATTCAACAACCAAGGTACAACTGTATATACATTTTTGAACACATTAGTTGGCTGGAGAATTGCATTGCAAAATATAAGAGAAGTGTGAATTTCTAAAAGTGCAAATTTGATAGGCCCTTCTTGAATTTGCACTTTTTGCACCAATGTGCAAACCAAAACACAATCATCCTTCAAAACTTGCACTTCTCCAGATTTTGCAGTGCAGTTTACATAGCTAAGTATGGCCTATAAAGATGCATATACTACGGTCATATGTGCATAAACATACATATATTACTGAACTTCACATACAAAAAATGCATTCTATTGAGGAAAGCTTGCAAAAATGTCTAACGTAGGCAAAAGTGCATACCAAAATGTGTATATTGGAAGAAATTCACACTAAAATGCTGGTGAGTTTTTAGCAGGACTTTTTAAAAAAACAAAAACAAACAACCCATAAATATGTTGGGAATTCCATTCCACACTTTGCTGCAGACATGGGATTGTTGCATGTCACATGTCTGTTTACATTCCAGCACAGATTGCTGGCGTGAGCGGAACTTCCACTCTGTATTGCTTTTCTTTTTCAGTCTCTCTCCGAGAAGACGGCAAGGAGAGATGCCATGTTTTCTTTGTCCTGATTTATTTATAATAAATGCGTAGTTTAGTATGTGTCTATAGCCTCAAGCCTCTTCTGTTGCGCAGTTTACACTGCTGAGTAAAGTGTGCTCAAGTCTCCAAACTTGAGTCACTGATGCAGAGGTCAATGAATCTCCACAGTGGCAAGGCTGAGGGGAGACGCTCCAGCTGGGGCTGAGCCAGCTGGCCTTTCGACGCCCGGTTCCGACAAAACTGATGTGGAAATGTGGAGAACTGAAGAGTGGGAAAATGACAAACTGAGACAAAACAAAACTGACATTCACCCATTCCTACCCACAAGCCTCTATATCTGACTTCCATCGCCATCTTTAGGTACATCCCCTGCAGTCTTCCTTAACAGTAGCTAAGTAAGGCATATCAAGTGGTTACCATGAGATCAAGGATTTCCTCTTGCAACAAGGCTTTCACTGCTTTCAAAACACACTTGGCCTGTCTTGTGCCAATGGAGGCTATACTACTGATTTTTCAGCAAGAGGTATCCTTGACAGGAGAGGGCACAAGCAAGAAAGTGGAGCCAGCTACTTCAAAAGCAGCACAGTATATAAGGAGTGGTTTAGAAGAGCAATAACTTTTGATATTTTTAATAGAGGCGTTTGGCAAAACTCTATGATGAAGTTGCTCTTTCTTCTGGCTCTATACTATCGCCAGAGAAATAAGGTTTCTCTCCCCTTTGCCCCACATGCAGTGCTCTCCCCATAGGCCCCCTTGTCCTTACACAGTCAGGTTTCCATTTCCTTATCTCAGTAGTCAAAACCTCAACTCTTTGCTTAACTGCATCCAAACCAATGTTAACATCCATGTACCAAATGATGAAAGTATATTCTGTCACTCGAAATTCATAATATTTCTTGAAGATGAGAAATGCCTGAATAGCAACTTTCCATGAAATGAACAATAAAAGTTTACATTCGATAAAAAGAGAGAGAGAGAGAACATGAGAGCACTGACATGTTGAAAAATGGTTACACTCCACATTAATTAATTCTGAAAATATAAAAATTGTCCATATGTCAAAAATTTCTAGCTAATTTGACACAGTCATTTCCAGTTTGAAGCCCTCTTTTGCTTGCTCTTCTGTTCAGTGTACATTAATAGGCTGCCGGAGCGAGAGAGAAATGCCTGATGATTGCTAAAGCCAAACAACTTCTTTTTATTGGAGAGACTTCAGCATAAATTGTATGCAGCCTTGTATGCTATGAACACATCAGCTCAACTCCTATTTCTTCACTTTTGTTTGAGCAAGCATTATATTGTGCAAATCTGAGAATTTCACTTTTTCTGAGTTTCTCATTTTTCCAGCCTTAAGTTTAGTTCTCCAGAGTTGTACTTCAGTTTGCAATTATTTTAAGGCTCGCTGGGTTCTGGGAGAGGGAGGGTCTGGAATGCTTTATAATGATGTGTCAGCTGGGTATTGTTCCGGCTCTCCCATGATTTCCCAGCTTTTCCCTTCATCTGCCTCTGAGCTTCTACCTCCCTCAAACCCCTGCTGTAAATCTATACTGTCTTCCTCTTCCTCCTCCCTAGAAGGGTCAGGATAGGGGAGGCAGTCACCACCATTCCTCCTCTGCCCAGTCCCTGACAATGCCATACACTAAATCTACCATGGCAGGTAAGGCCATGGTAGGATGGAGACTCGCTAGGCTGCTGCCCAGTGCAGCACATTCATTCTGCATCTGGGGGCGGGGCGAGCCGCCCATGGGGGTGGGGCGTGCTGCGTGGAGCCTCTCCGCTGCCTCCCCCTCAGCTGTAGAGTGGCTGAGGGAGAGGCAGTGGGCAGACGCAAGTCCCACACTGGCGTTTCAGGCAGCACAGAGCCTGCAGGCACCCAAGCCACCATGTCACTCCCAGGAGTGACGCATGGCTCGGGCATGCTGCAGGCCCCGTGGTTAAGTGCTGGTCCCCGCAGTGTGGTGCCCAGTGCCAGCTCTGTTTTGTTGCATTGGTTGACGGAACTAAAGAGTTTCGTGAGCCCAATTTTTAAAATTACTTTTTAAAACTCATATTTTTGTCATTTTGTCACACACACACACACACACACACACCCCTCAGTGATGACACCTGAGGCAGTCTTCACCCCCTTCCTCTGCCACTGTCCCTAGGTGGCTTCTTTTCAAGAGACCTAAAAAAACCTGGAAAGATATTCTGCCTACCAGCAGGCCTCCCAATACATACTTCAGCAAAATCCACTGAGGCTATGCACTCACCATACATTTAAAGCTCATTGTTTCTCCCCCCCCCCCCAAAAAAAAATCCCATGAACTGTAGTCCCCCCCCCCAACAGAGCTACAATTCCCAGCACCCTTAACAAACTACAGTTCCCAGGATTCTTTGGGAAAGTCATGTGCTTTAAATTCATGGTTTGTTTGCAGCCTGATAAGGCAAATTCAAAAAAGAAGACGTCCTCTTACATGAAAATGGCCTGAAATAAAGCATAAGCATTGCCCTGCCATGCATTGTTTAAACATTGTTCATTTTTATTATATTCTTTACTTCAAAGAATGGACATAGTAAATGAACTTTTTAAACAATTTCCCTACTTCATTATTGTTATTAAAGTAAAGATATAACATATAAAATAAACAAGTACTCTTGGCATTAGTGGACCTAGCAGCACCTAAGATTGTACATAATCCTGAAGTTTGTTAATCCAATATCAACCCCCTCCATTTCTGTATAACAAAGTTGTGTTTAAAAGTTTAAAACATGTTTCTCCATTAATTCTGTTAAAACAAGCAAAAAAGAGGGGCAGAGTTGCATCTACCAACATTCTGCGCTAGAACAAGAACAAATGAAAGAGTATTATCTAAGCAGGGGTTAATCCAAGAAACAGAAGCGTATTTCCCTTAAGAGACAAAATAAAGCCAGTTGGCATTTACAACTCTCTCTCTCTCTCTCTCTCTCTCTCTCTCTCTGTGTGTGTGTGTGTGTGTGTGAGAGAGAGAGAGAGAGAGAGAGAGAGAGAGAGAGAATGTGGCAAGTTGATGGAAACCTACAGGCAATATATTTAAGTATCCTCATCGAAGATGCAATGAGGAGACATCTCAGTCTTGTAAAGAAATAAAGCAAGGCAGACTGGGCAGACAAACAGGGCAGCCATTCAACTATGTTTAGGCTGTGTTTCGGAGCACAAAACCCACCAGGGCATGCAGGCATGACCATTTTTTACTACTGTGGGTGCTGCTAATGAAATCAAATATGCATCTGGCAGGTGGATAGTTAGGCTTCTGGAGGCAAATATGGTAATATTTCCTCTGGAAAATACTGAATAGTTACATGATGAACAATTAGCTATTATCTGGAGTAATTGCTCTGCAAATTGGTAACTGGTGGCAGCATGCGTCAAGGGACAAAGCTGTTTCCACACTGAGGCTACATAGACACCATATATTTAAAACGTACTTAAAGCTAAGAATCCCAGGAACTGTAGTTTGCCCACCACAGAGCTACAATTCCCAGCACCTTTAACAAACCAGAGTTTTCAGGATGCATGTGTTTGTGTGTGTGTGCGCGCACATGTGCGTGTGTGTGTGCATGCATGTGTGCTTTAAATGTCTGGTATGTGTATGCAGCTTAGGTCTGCAGTCCTGACTCCAATTTACCTGGGAGTAAGCCAAACTGAATTCAGTAGGCCTCATTTCTGAGGAAACATGGTTGTTGATTGTACTGGTAAATTGCTGGATTTCTTTGTTGCTATCATTTCATTATATGTATTGAATGTGTGTTGTAACTCTTGTTTTACCTATCTAATTTTTGAGGGGCAGGATGCAATGTTGCAACATAAACCTACAGAGTTTTTAGTGTCCTTCATTTTAGAGGACACCAAATTCATTTTAGAGGAGCCGACACAGTGCCCTCCAGAAGTTGCTGGATTTCCACCAGTCTCAGCCAACATGACCATTGATGAGGAATGATGTGCCTACATTTTAATCAGTTTTGTTGATCTACTCTCACGACTGAGGCAGCAACAAAAAGAGATTCACCAAATTCACTTCAACGGACATGCTGTTGTGACAATCCATTGGTACTAGGAAGTGCACATACATCCTGCTGAACCTCAAAGGGGTAACATCTTTTTTAGTATTCATCTTGAACATTTGCAAAAGATGCAAGCTTTTTGCAAGTGTTTGATTCTGATGTTCACAAAAAGCAATGAGGGCACTAGCACAGCATCATCTCCCACTCCCCAGTCCCCAAATCTTCACGGGGTCCCTCCACCCTCTGGAGCAGATTTTAAGACTATGTGGGGGCTACAGGAGAGACGGGGTGAATTCTATTGCCCAAGTGGAAGTCTGTTGCAGAAACATTGGATACAACCCCTAGTCTCTGGTGAGTGCAGAAAATATTCAGATCCTAATTTGGTAACAAGTCACACAAAAATATTTTTAAGAAGGTGTCAGTTTGGATGTAATAAGGAATCATAATTTGATGTTACATTTGAATCATTCCATTAATTTATAATTCAAATAAATGTGTGGATTTGAATGCCCTACACATTCCAGCTTTTTTGTTTGTTGCTATCATTTATTATAAAACAACTAGTTTACATTAAACTAAGTACCAAGCTAAGTACCCAAACAAAACTGCTGGTTGGATAATCTGTTGTGTTGAAAAATAGATTCAGCAAATACTTGTAACAAAGGCAGCTGATCTGAAAACCAATTATTCTGGATTAGCCCCAATGAAGTGAGTATGTCTACTCCATAACAAGAGAATTGTGGCTGCCTGCCAAGATATTTCTTGTCTGCATGGAAACCCATAAAATGTAGTGATCTTGGTTAGCTGGGAATGTGCCAAATTTCATTACTGAGAACAGCATGTTGAAATCTGTCTTGTGCCCATATAATGGGTGTTTATTTATATATCGCTTCAGTAATTTTAGCTTGAAATCAAATGCATTAGATAGGTCTCTTGAGAAGTCTAGATAATATTGCACTAAATTCTAAATTTCATTTTAATATGCCACATTCTTAAAGAACAAGGACTGATCCCAACATTATATGTTTGTGTGTGTGTTGACCACCAGGAAATGGTTTGTATAGACACAACCTTGAGAGAGCAATGGT
Organism: Podarcis cretensis; assembly: GCF_951804945.1. NCBI lineage: Eukaryota > Metazoa > Chordata > Lepidosauria > Squamata > Lacertidae > Podarcis > Podarcis cretensis. The sequence continues at coordinate 31,839,608 of NC_137178.1, forward strand.
GAGGAGGAGGAGAAAGCTTTTGCTCAAATGCAAATTCAAAAATCACACTGATCTGGAGAGAGCTGAAAGCACTTTGCAGAGAAACAATGTGCAACTACTAAATAAGTTCCAGTGTCAAAGTAGTGAGTGCTTTTCTCCAGATGTCATATGCCTGTTTGAAAATTCCCTGTATAGAATTGTGGATTGTGCATTATGTGCATTATGATATATGCAGGTGATATTTGGCACATTTAAAGTTACTACACTTGGTCTCCCAAATTTGCTACTGGAAATAGTGCAGTCCTAATATTTTTGGGTCAGTCAGTGCTCAATGAAGAAAACAGTTGGTTCCCAAAAGAAAGAAGCAAATCTGGGTTATTAAGAGTCAATGAAGACAGAAAGCAAATATTAAGAAGAAGGAAGTATTCTGCTGCCAGCTTGCCACAAGCCCCAAATGTATGAGAACAGAGTCTCTAATCCACTATTCGTGTGCATGCATATGGATCACTCTGCCGCTGATGATGAATAGAAATGTCTGTCTGTCGTTTCTGAAAAGACATCAGTTATTTTTGGCCCAGAGGTCAGGATGTCTGCTATTTAACCTTTCTATTCTTCTCAAGGGTGCACCTGATGGATGCATGCCGAGGTCCATGTGGATGCAGCAGAACAGCTTTAATACAGCAGTCTTTGAAAAAGTCAGGATAGCAGTTGCTGATGACAATGTTTGTGGTTTTGCAAAATGTTTTCTGTTGTTGTTGTTCTGTTTCCTTACTCCAAACAGAAAAACAGAAGCAAGGCACTGACATCAAATTCAGTTTGAATTTTAAAGTATGCATATGTGGGTATTGAAGGGGTAAACTGAAATAACAGTGACTGACATATTAAAAACATTTCCGCAATCTATAATCTTCTTTAATGGCTTTCACTTATTTGCAAAATGTTAAAGAAAGTGAATATAGATCTCCAACTGCGTTGCCATAATAATTAGGCAGTTTTATGGTGCTACCCAACAGCTCAAGAACACATCAATGGAAACAGATGGCTGTTGAGCACTTGGGCATTTCATGCCACATGTTTGGGGAACTAACTGTGAACTGACTCTCTCTTTACATATACAATGGTACCTTGGGTTAAGAACTTAATTCATTCTAGAGGTCCGTTCTTAACCTGAAACTGTTCTTAACCTGAGATACCACTTTAGCTAATGGGGCCTCCTGCTGCCGCCATGCCGCCAGAGCACGGTTTCTGTTCTCATCCTGAAGCAAAGTTCTTAACCCAAGGTACTATTTCTGGGTTAGCAGAGTCTGTAACCTGAAGCGTCTGTAACCTGAAGCGTCTGTAACCCGAGGTACCACTGTATTCTTAGGAACCCATAAATTGAATGGGGATTTTTCAGGATACAATGAGCGGAGCGCTGAACATGTGATAGACAATTCAAAAGACTAGATGTAAGACTGTAATGAGCAGATGCAAAAACTAAAATGCCTCTTGAAACAGCCATACTATCATGTACGAACATCTCTTTCACATATGTTGAATATGAAGATGTCTTCCAGATAATTTAGGGAGCTATATGTTTATGTAATCTACAAATATGAATGTGGAGAATCCAAAACCCAGACTGTAACTATTTTCAGCGATGAATCAGTCAAATACCAGCAAATTCAGGTTGCATAATTAAAGTTGTTTTGGAGGTCTCGCACAAAAAACCCACTTCCCCTATAAGTAAGGGTGAGGGAAGAATTCAATTCAACTCATGCTTCCCGGAACAGTATGCAAACTGAAACACAGCCAACCTGCAAAATTCAAGTGACTCCAAATTTTGTGATGCAGTTCTCTAAATAATGTCTTTATACTTGGGAAAGTGTTCATAAATACAAATATTAGCAAAAATAATACAGGGAAAGGTATTACATATGGGGAAATTGCTCAGGAAAATTTGTATAACAGGCAAAAGTGCATATAAAAAGTGCATTTTAGAAGAAATATGTGCTAAAATGCTGATGAATTTTCAAGAGTCCTCATGGGGAAGGGAATCTCTATTGATGTCAAAATGTAGAGAACTGAATTTAAGATTGGAAACATGAGAAACTGACAGAATTCAAAATTGACAAATATGTCCATCCCTACCTATGGCAATGTAAGTCTAACTTGTAATTCTAACTATTAATTAGCCTTTGGAAACAATCTGTGGCCATTTAAACTGTGTTTTTGTTTGTTACTATGTTATGTATATTTGTGGTTTTATATTGTAAATCACCCTGTAATCTTCAGAATAATAATAATAACAACAACACTCAGAAGTCCTACTGAATTCTATAGGGCTTGTTCCCAGGTTAGTGGAGTTCGGACTGCAGGAAAATAGTGATGGCAACTGAAGGCTACAGTGGAGGGGCTGTCAGGATGGGAGATGAAGCAGACTGGGAGGAAACCACATGGGGGAGATTTGGTTCAAAGGTTCTCCATGTAGCCCTGACTAGCCCTGCCCTGTCGGATATGTAGGAAGTCTAGGATCTGTAGGATTTGGTGCAGCATTTTGATAAGTTTGCCTCGTGTCAAAATTCCCTGCTTAGAACGCCAAACCATCTTGCTGCGTGAGCTGATGCCGATTATCTCGTTCTTTCCTGCCACACAATATTTGCTGAACTTTAGCCAACTGTAATTTGTTACGATGTACAGTATCTACATTCCAGGTTCTGATTCCTTGGAATGTCTGCATGGAAGGATGAAGAGCAGCCATAAATCATCTGAAATGGACACTCACAGATGGTTTCAATTGACATAAAGATGTTGTTTATAAAAGATTTACAGTGACTGGATTTAAGTCCACTGATTAACCTTCCTGCAGTATCTGGGCGTAAGACCAACAGGGATACCCAGCAAGCCAGCATGCTGAGCACCCTAAGGACAAATTGGTAAGTCTCCCACTTCAAAATAGAGAAGGGATGAAACTTCCATCTTGTATTAATCTTTTCAAAGCCCTGCATGCTGAGAAAATGATTGGAGACAAATTAGCCCACTAGAATTACATTTAATTTTTTTAAATTAAACCCAGAATTCAAAAGCCTTGTACAAAACCAGCCCTGGAATGTTAGTAATTTTCATCATAAATGGAACTATGAATGATATAGACAGACAGATAGCTAGATAGATACACAGATGATAGATGTGTAAACTGACACTTGCAATCTTCATTCCAGACTACTATTCACAATATAAACTTGTAAGCCATTTTCACAAAGACCAGCCAGTTTTTTTTTCATAAATTGAGCAAAACACGCACACCATAAAATGGCCAGGAGGTCCCAATGTTTGTTTGCTTTTATTGTTCTCTTCTTTTTGATACCACATTAACAAAAGACATTTATATTATATTTTATGTTGATTTTTTTGTAATTATGTTGTGTATTTGCATCTGTGCTTTTTTTGCATCTGATTTTTAAAAATGTTTAACAGTATATGAACATTTGCAATGTCGTAGAAGGACTACCCCGTGGGACTACCTGCGTGAAAATTGTACAATGAAAAGTGCACAGAGGAACACACTTGTTCTTATTATATATTTTGTGTATTTTGTGTTTTTATCCTGTGAACCACCCTGAGATCTTCAGATGAAGGGTGGTATACTACTTTAAATTAATACAGTGGTACCTCAGGTTAAGTACTTAATTCATTCCGGAGGTCCGTAATTAACCTGAAACTGTTCTTAACCTGAAGCACCACTTCAGCTAATGGAGCCTCCTGCTGCTGCCGTGCCGCTGGAGCCCAATTTCTGTTCTCTTCCTGAAGCAAAGTTCTTAACCTGAAGCACTATTTCTGGGTTAGCGGAGTCTGTAACCTGAAGCGTATGTAACCTGAAGCGTATGTAACCTGAGGTACCACTGTAAATAAAATAACAATACATTTTTGTCCCCCACTAAATTGGATGAAGGTTAAGGTGTCACAAGACTCTTTGCTGTTTGTGCTGCAGCAGACCTGGCAACTACATCAAGAAAAATATAATCACTGACAGTACATTGGAGATATATTGTTCTGGTTTTAGGAACAAAAGCTCTCCCTTTAGCTTGTTTTAGAAGCTATATTTCCAGAATCAGCTTAGAAGCTCTCTGTGAATGTGTAGGGAATTTCTGCAGGAGGTACAGTTTTCCCTTTGGAAATTTTTCCTGCAGCTTACATTACTAGGGCCAAAGGCAAAGTGACAGCCCACTGTCAGTCCATTTGAAATGCAGCAATAAAAACATAAGTGGGGCCCATTCATTATGTTGATTGTCAGTTATGGAAATCAATGAGCCGTCTTGCTTCACATGGATTTCTCAGCAGCATGGCTCAGCTTTGTGCTATTTGTTCTCTCCCTCCCTCCCACTGCTTGTCCCTTGGCTAACAGGGAAGATTGAGAAGCACCAAGCAAGATAACCTGGCTTCTTTGTTTTGTCTAAGCTGAAGCACTTATTGGCTTGGCTTAAGGAGGTTCATGATAGCAGTCTTTTTAAGTGTAAGCCAACACATTAGGAAGGGGAAAACACTTGTTAAGCTTACAGAATTTGACTGGAATTCCTGCATGCAGTTCTGCAGTGTGTCAGTCTCACTGAAGTGAGCGCTGATTTGTGTGGTTGTTTTTTATAATTTGTAAACTGCTTAGAAAGTTATTTTGGCGTTATGCAGTATATAAATTATTTAAGCAATAATAAACATTATTATTATTATTATTATTATTATTATTATTATCATTTCCAGACAATATGCTTGTAGTCTATTAACAGCAGGTAATAAATTCATTGTGGGATGCAGTTGGCACTGTGGGTTAAACCACAGAGCCTAGGACTTGCCAATCAGAAGGTTGGCAGTTTGAATCCCCGCAACAGGGTGAGCTCCTGTTGCTCTGTCCCTGCTCCTGCCAACCTAGCAGTTTGAAAGCACGTCAAAGTGCAAGTAGATAAATAGGTACCGCTCCGGTGGGCAGGTAAACAGCGTTTCTGTGCGCTGCTCTGGTTTGCCAGAAGCGGCTTAGTCATGCTGGCCACATGACCCGGAAGCTGCACGTCGGCTCCCTTGGCCAATAAAGCAAGATGAGCGCTGCAACCCCAGAGTCGGCCACAACTGGACCTAATGGTCAGGGGTCGCTTTGCCTTTACCTTTACCTTTAATAAATTCATCACCAGAAAAAATGCTCTTCTGTGTATATTTTCCCAAAGATAATAGTTTTGATCGCAATGTACTTTAAAAGATGCTTAGGTTGGGCTACCATTAGTATAATGCAGCCATAAGTCTTATTTATCATTATTTCCTTTCCCTTGCTGGCAGCAGTTAAACAAGAATGGCAAAAGTTACCCACACACGTTAAAAGGATTATGCATATTTAGTTCTTCAGTTCAAAGGTTTCCTTCTAATTGTTTTCCAGTCGTCTACGTTTTCTTTTATCCTGAGTGGAAACTCCTGCCAAACATTTTTTTTAAAAAAATGTCTTGGCAAATAGAAAAAAATAATTTAGAGAGACTATTTCCCAATTAGAATATTGCTGGCAGGTTTCACTTTTGGAAAGGGATGAGAAGAGATTCATTGTTGCATCCTCGACCACTTACTGCAGACACTTTCCTATGCTTTGTACCCCTCATGCAACATCTTGGAAAATAATGAGGGGGGAAAGTTGCATGCATTCCTTAAAAACAAACAAACAAACAAACAAACAAACAAACAAACAAACAAACAAACAAACAAACTGATGTCCTTAAAATAAAACTGTTCAATCCCTAGCCCTCTGTTGGGCAATACAATTGAAACCCATGCATACATATGTTTGGTTTTTTTATTAAGCTCAAACCCATGCCTGAATTCCGACAGATGTCACTGAAGTCAGGCTAGTAGTACTCACCCTTAAAATCCAGCTTTTCATGGCAATATGTGTGTGCGAGAGAGAGATACACAGCATGTGCAATGCTGATGCCAGTTCACATATATAGTTATTGAGATTTTTACCATATGTGATGGACTTGCAATAAAGTAAAAGCATTTTGGGAATTGATCTACAGTGAAATAAAAAAAGATGTTTAGATATACTTGCCCCCAAAAACCAGAAGCATTTTTGGTGGGTTTGATGGGAGAAAAAATTGCAAAGGTAGATCAAAGACTATTTATGTATGCCACAGTGGCAGCAAGAACTCTACTAGCCCAAAGATGGAAATTACAGGAATTACCAACAATTGAGGAGTCGCAGATGAAGATGATGGATTATGCGGAGTTGGCCAAGCTAACTGGTAGAATCCAGAACCAAAGCGACCAAAAATTTCAAAGAGACTGAAGTAAATTTATTTGGTATATGAACAATTATTGCAAAAATGTGAAGACACTGGCAGGACTGAAATAAATCTTGCAACGATAAACTGGAAACTGTTCCTGACCAGAGAGAAGGAGGTGACTTTAAGATAAGAAAGGCCAGAAAGTGACGATTTAAAGTGTGAGTACAACTCTCTGAAAACAAAAAACCAGTTGAAGGGATGGAGGGAAGTCACGAGCTTGGCAGAGCAAAGAGTATATTGTTTGTTAATGTATTGTTTGAAATACAGTGTCAAAAAAGAAAATAATAAAAATTATATATATATATTAAAAAGACATATACATAGTTATTATTTCTTTTTATTTATTGGAGGAGGAGGCTATATGAATTGCAGGGACAAGATCAGGTGCAGGATCAAAGCTCAGCTTCATGCAGTCTCCCCAGACGAGTGCATAACTGTGTACTGACATAGGTTGCCATAGGCATTTGTGCCAGCAACATGCCATGCAGTGTAGTGCAGAAGCAACAACTGCGCACAAGTGGAATTGGTTACCAATTTATTTATTTATGAATTGCCTTCCGCATAAGGTGATTTACATTCATCCAATAAAAACAAGTAGAACTAGGTTCAAAAAACCCCATTTGAAATACAAACCTTGCTAAAGATAGGTCTATAAGCAATACAAATAAACCCTGAAGATAGAGATGAAAAATACTTTATTATTATTATTATTAAATTTTAATACCACCATTCATCCATAGATCTCAGGGAAGTTTCCACCTGCGATATATTGATAGGGATGCTGATTTTAAAAAATGGCAAAGCTACAATGAACTTTGCTGTCGAGCAAACTTCTTATACCTTAGGAACTCCCTGTGCAGTGACCTCCTAGAATTATGCTTGTGCACAGCCCCCAAATTGACCCTGTGGCTTCGATCTAGAAGACATCAGGTTGGCATTCTCTATCAACTGGTGGACCAGCACCCTATCCCAGATCTGGTCCCAAATAATTGCAGGGGTGGGGTAAGAAGTAGGGTTTTAAAACCCCTATTAAACAGATAGTGGGAGAGAAGTAACTTTTTCTGGCCCTCCTGACTCCCCCTCTCCTCAGGATCACTCAAAAGCTGTTGAGTGAAGGGGCCAATTGGTGGGTGCATCAGGCAAAATGAAAAGTGTCCAATAACCAGGAAATACCTGCAATCTCCTTTAGTTGATCAGAGGAAAAGAGACTGAGTACACTTTTCTGCCATTTGAACAAGCAAGTTAAGGTCCTTTTTATTCTGTAATTAATAAATGTTTCTACACAATAGTTCACAGAGTAATCTCCAACAATGTAGCTACAAAATTGCCTTGTATGGAACAAACCCATCCTGATGTACTTTAAACAGCTGTAATCCCATTATAAAAAAATAAATAAATTGCCAAATATGTAGGCATGTAAAATTGCATCAACAGAGCCTTTAGGAAAGCTTGTAATGAGCCAACCCAAGCTCTGCTTTTCTCCGCAAGACTTATCCTCGTATCATTCAGCTTCTGCTCCTTGCACTGATGATAAATGCTGATTTGGCAGCTGATATACATTGTCATGGATTGTGACACTGGTCTTGGGCAGCGCTCATTGTGCTTTGTGCTAGATACTTATTTCCTCATGTAGCTTTTGCCAACCTGGCAACTTCCAGATGTTTCGGAGCACAACAGTTCTAAGTCCTGCATATGATGAGAGTCACACTCCAAAACATCTGGAGATCACTAGGTTGGCAAAGGCTGTGCTAGTGCAATGACCCATAGCAAAGTACTGTGAGACGATCATTCAGGTTTATTTAGATGTATAGCTGCATGTATCCAGCGTCGGTGAGTGAGATTACAAATTACATAAATATGCTGTCTCTTGCCAACCCAACCCAACAAGGGAAGGGATAGAACAACACAATTCTTTCTCTAAAAATTGGCAACCCTTTCTTAATTATGGCAAGAGCAAAACCTATCCTTTCTAAAGCAGTGACCATGTGTCTGATTTGTTATGATGGGTGTTATGTTTCGTATTTGTGCTTGTGTGTGTGTGTGTCAAGAGTTTTTCCTTGGCACATTTCCTTGGCACATTCACAACTGCCAGTGAATAAAGTCACTGTCATCCTTATTTTACACAGAATGGTGACTTGACTAAGGCTCCAATACACCCCGCCACCTTATGCCAAGCTGTGGCAGACTATGGTTGACTGGGTGCATCCCTTTGCCCCCTTCTGCCAGCTATCTGGCCTCCTGCCAGTTACCATTGATGAAATGACACTTTCATCATTCTGCTGGAACAGACCCTTTCTGCCCGTCAAATTTGTGGGGAGGCTGAAAGGCTGCTGCAATATTCCCATGAATGGAATGTGGAAGAAATCTCTAAGGTGGGGCATTCTGAGGACAAGGTTGATGCTGGTCAGCACAGAACCAGCCTCTCTCACAGCCGATGGTGACCAGCATAGGGCCCTTCTGCTGTGCCAGCCTGGAGCACAAGCAGCCTGTCCTTCCTACCTTCTGCTGCCACCATTGTGAGTAGTCATAGTTCTGCTGTGGATTGCTCTGTTAGACCATTCTGAAATAGCTCACTAATTGTCTTGTTCCACCCCATACTGCATTCAAAATTACAGCCACTCGTGAGGGAGGGGGAAATCCCACTGAATATTGCTGCTGTTTCACAAACGATAACTTGTTTTGTAGTACCTGCCCTAGGACCTTACTGTGAAGGTTGAGTAAGAAATGGCCATGTGATTTTGACGATGTCAGACATGGCCATATGATTAGGCAGCAGAGCAAACAAAGATCCTAGGAATGGGGAGGTATTCATTCAATCCACTGATCCTGCCCAATGCTCTTGAACTTGCTTGCGGATCAGAATGCACCTCCCAGTTGGACTGCACACATTTCCAGATTTTGCATTGCAGTTTGAGTATGTAAAAAGTGTGGACAAAAACGTGTACTTTCCATAAAAGAGCTGTACAAAATGTGTGCTTTATTAATAAATGTATTGAAATGCATTGAAAGGTGCACATTTTACTTATTTTAAAGTGTGGGGTTTAAAGGCTAGTTCGTGTGTGTGTGTGTGTGTGTTTCAAAAAATCTGCACAACACAGGACGCCACTGACCCATGACTGAATGCCAGCTAGATGGAATTAGCTACTCGGTCTATCCCAAAATATTCTGTTTTGTTTGGGTTTCTTGGCAAAAGCCCTAACAGTGTGCATTACCAGAGGTTATCAGTGTATTAGTCACTGGTATTGTCTTTCATGATTATTTCAAGATTACTATAAATCATTTGATATGAGAGTTCCTGGCACCTTTTTGAAAGTCTGTGAGAATTGCAGAAGCTGAATGGCACCTAAGTGAGACTTTGCAGAAACCTCGTGTGTTTATATCTTCAGCAGACCATCACATCCAGGCAATATTTTTGGTCAGTTTAATAATGAGACTGGTAACAGATGTTACACCGCCATTAGTTAGAATATGTGCTTCTGCTTCATGGTGATCTTCAAGGGTTTGGGAGCAGTGGCTGTGTTTAATATACATTATACTACCAATTTGATGGTATCGTGACTTGTGCGTGGTCCTGCTTTCATCGCCACATCCATAACACCCGTTCTATGTGTCAGCTTCAATATCCAGTTACACGCATGTATATTTGCTATAGTTATATGATAGCTTGAGATCTGGAAAAGGTGGCATGGTCTCTGCAGTTTGCATGCTTCTTTTGCTTTTCACTTAAAAGATATAGGGCACACAAGGGAAACCTCAGGCCTGGAGGCTGAAGGCAGCTTTCTGAGTCTCTTTAACTGCCCTCAGTCCATATCCGCTTCCAAGGTCATGGTCCTCCTACCTAAGCCAGCCTTTCATTGTGTCATCTTTGTTTGCTTCTGCTTTTCTGGAATGTGCTCTTGAAGTATAATAATACTTCTTGCTTGGCTGGAATCTAGCCTACTGTGCTGTATTAAGAGCTGTATTAGTTGCTCCTCCGCCTTTGGCCTCTGCCCCATCCACTTTTTGACTCTGTCCCTGACCAATGCTGGCATGTGGCCTCCAGAAGGTTGCCTATAAGGAAATGCAGCCCTCACACTGAAAAACACCCTTGATATGTGGGATAATTTGCCATTTCCTGGACCAATGGATGAACTGCATTAGATTGTACAATGGGAAAGTAGTGCTCTGCTAAGGCTTCAGCAAGGAACAAGATAAACCTGAGCCCTTTCCTAGTAGTAACTGTAGGCGTAGCCTAGTTAGCACCACCTGTGTTGCAAATATTTGACTGAAGCGCCATCTGCACTAACATTTAAAACAGTATCAATCCACTTTAAACAGCATGGGTTCCCCCAAAGAATCCTGGGAAGTGTAGTTTGTTAAGGATACTGAGAGCTACAGTATTAGGAAACCTGTATTCTTCTCACAGTGTTACTATTTCTGGCATAGTTAAACCATCAATCCATCTTAACAGGGAATTCTGGGAATTGTTCTGTTAGGGGAATAGGTGTCTCCCAACAAATCTCAGCACTCTTAATCAACTCCTGTTGCCAGGATTATTTGGGGAAAGCCATTCCTAAATTTAACTATGTGCTACTGTGTGACAAAGTATCTTTTTGTCTGCCCTGAATGTAAGGGCAGTGCAGCAAACTGATTCATGTGATTTCTACCCACCTGCGCCCATCTTCCTTCACTGGCTTATAGCACACCCGTTCTTTAGCACTGTATTTCTTTCTACAGCTACAAAAAAACCGAGTCTTCTGTAATTCATAAAAGGGTGCATGTGTATGTGCGCCTGTTCCCCAATCTGAAACAGGATTTATAACTTGTAATTTAAAGGGGAACATGGAATATTGGCCTTTTAGACCTATGATCCAATCCAAAATTTCTCTGGCCCCCTGTCATGCTTCTATAACAAAGAATCATCCACATCCTTAAAAAAAACAAAAGAAAAGAAAAAGAAAAAACCTGGCACTTCATTTATATGCTTGGGAAACACAAACTGAAAACAAATTCTACAAGCTGAAAGCTGAGTGAAAACAAAAGCTGCAGATCTCAACAGAAAGGAGAGAAGAACATGTTTTCCCTTTGTTTTATTACATAAACGTGGAAGTGACAGGGGTTGTTTCCAGGGCTCACATCATGCTCCAGTGAAAAGAGTTCTGTTCTGCGAAGAGCACACTGCACTATGCGTATCAAGGCAAACCAGCATGACAACAAACCCTATTAAAGGTTGCCTTTTTCAAAACAACAGTGCTGAGGAACACTCGGGCAATTGTGGACGCGAAGTGGTCAAGCATAGGAGCAAAAGATCCATTTAGGCATACCAGGAGGAAAGGATGTGGTGTCCGTGGATTGCAGAGTTTTTTTGGGATGTATGTCCACACCTGGCACACATTAGTGGCATAGCTCCACTAATTTAACAGAGCAATGCTGATTACATGGAAACAGAGCCTAGCCCTGGTGAACAAAGGTGAGCAGTATTAAACCCTGCTGTACGCACTGCAGATTGGTAAATATATGGCTTCAGTGCAGTTCACATTTTATGTGCAGAAATGCATCTGTAATTTCTACTCAGAGGAGGAACAACTTGTGTGAAAGCATCCTAGCATCTCTGTTCTGTGTTTCCCTATAGTTTGAGAGTATGGAACCTCAGGACTAGAGCCAGATGTGGCCCTCCAAGCTACTCTATCCCGGCCCCCGTGACTCTCACGCAGACATCACTGCTCATGAGCCTTGCTTCATAATTTCCTTGAGCCTTTTTGCCTGCCTAGAGAGTATCTTTCAAGTCCATTGGTGTCTATGGTTGCCTAAATGGAGCATAGAGAGGAGTGGGCAGAAACTAGCAAACTGTACCAGAGGAAAAAAATACATCTGCTCCTTCACCTACTTACTTTTGCCTCTGGCACCAACCATCAGTGTCATGTGTCATTCCCATCACTTAAACCCCTTCCAAAGGTTTAAGTGATGGGAATGTGGCCCTGGGTTTGAAAACTGATTCCTCTTCCCTGTCATAACTCCTTGAAAACCCTCATGGATCGCACCCTGTTGATATATATGCACACTGTAGCCCACATTCTGTTTTTATGGCAATATTGTCACAAACGTACAGTTCTTATTTTCTTCAGAAGAGTATTCAATGGTTAGCCTAAGCTGAGGAAATAGCTAGAGAATGTGGTTTAAACTTACAGACTTTTGCTAATGACTCATGCATGGCTCTTTTTATATTTTGCAGTCACACAGATTGAGATAACAATCTACAGGAGGACTGACAAAGTGGACTTGGGAGAAAATGCCAGTGTGTATATTCACATTATCACCCTTTCTTAAATCCAATCAACTACTAGCCCGATGTTAAGTTATACTGGATGCTGAAGTGACAGGGGCTTGATTTGAGAACAACCTTAAAAACAGCTCCTTGGATATTTCTGGGGGCACAAAAGGTGTCCATGTCATTGTGCCTCCCCACAATGAATTCAGCATTCCCTTCCCTGGTACATGGCATAGTGAGGACAATCCAAATTGACACTTCAAAGCTTTGGCTGCTTTTTAGGATCAACCCTCACCTTCCATCAACTTTCCTTTCAGTTGCAGCGACATACACACTTATTCAGATTTGTTGGCAATTGATTAGAACTGCAAACAGCATCAAACTATTAAACTTTGGAGAGGTCTGCTGGGGGAAAAGGTCAGACCTCATCAACTTGTCTTTCACACTAATATACCCCATTCAATGCACTAGAAGGTATATGACAAAGAAAATGCAACAGCATTTATGTAGATCATAAATTTAAGGTAAGTTGAATTTAACTGAATGCCAGAGAAATTAATTATTTGCTGATGGAAAGGAGTGGCTAAGTATATCTTATTTTAAAGCTGTTTTATTCATTTATTGAAAACATTTCTGTCCCACTTCCCATGGCAATGGCAATTCTAGAACAAGTAGCAACAAAAAATACAAACAAATAAAAAAAACCATGTGATCAACATATTAAGCCATAAAACAAAGCAAATGAATATGCCCACGCTGACCAGGGTGGGCATGCTCCTGAAGGGTGCGGGGCGCAGAGGGTGCCCTCCCAGGTGCAGGATAGCTGCTTGGGTGCACGGAGCGGCGCGGCCCTGCAGCCGGGGGAGGAACGAGCTTCCCACGGTGGAGGAGCGACCTGCCAATGGCAGACATTCTATTCCGCCACCCCATCTTCTACAATCATCTTGCTCTGGAAAAATGTGTGATGCCACACATATGCCAATATTCCGTGATTTGTGGCTCTCTTTTGGGAAGGGTTAATTATGTTATCCTCACAAATCAAAAATAAGTTGAACAATTGGCAGAAATAATGATGGTTCTCTCTGTTGAGACATCTGTCCTCTGATTGCCAAGACTTTGGGTTTTACTAGCCACTGATTGACTAAGAAAGCTGCCCGTCCATGACTCCCAAGCCTCCCCCAGCTGTCAAAACGAAGACGGAAGGGGGGAATGCTGCTGGCAAAGTGGTGCACCTCCCCCCTTTCCCCGACGACTCATAGGCTTGGGAGTCGCGGGCGGCCCGCCAAATGTCACCCCCTCAGCAAAGACACCCAGGGTGGTCCGCCCCCACCGCGTCCTCTGCCCCTGGATGAATTACAACCACAGAAACACCCAGTCATGCTCTACCAAGGGTCTGGATGACAAACCAGCCACAAGATACATCTCACAAGAAAAGGAGTTCCAGGGCAGGGTGCACCAACCAAAAAGGCTCTCCCTCATGTCTCTGCTAATTGAACCTCAATTATAAGGAGGCAAGAGAGCTTCCCCAGCGAATGTTAATAAACATGCTCATCTATAGAAGGACAGGCTTCTCTCAGGAGAATTCTTTGTGAATTCTATTATGAATGTGTCAGGGAACTGCCATCGGAGCCAAGGGTGGAGGTAAGGCTCCCCAATGACGCCGGAGAGGGAACCAGCAAGGAGAGAGGGAGAGCTTCCGCTGGGGAAGGAAATCAGCGTGACGCCAGGAAGAAAGGGGAGGCTGAGAGGGCTTCGGAGGGAGGGCTCCGAGACTCTTCCAGCGAGACCAGCGGGGAGAGCACAGGACCTCCGCTTGGCACGCCCACTCTGCGCAGAAAGCTTCCGCACAGGGAGGCTAGGCGGAGACTTGGTGTCAAAGAACTTTTATGTTGGAAGAAGTTCAGGAAACGCCCACTGACGGATTCTGCCAGTGATTGAGACAGCCACGGTGTAAGGGCTGTCCAGCCAGACAACCCAGCCTGGAGCAGTTTGCGGCTTACGCACAAGCAACCCCAATTCCCATTACAGAATGTATCTCATCCACAATCTCCAGACTGATTAATGGATTAATGGATTAATGCAGCATGTGAATTTCACACTTCTCCAAGTGCTGTGATACATTCTTAACTATACAGACATAAGCGAACAAACACACATACACAATCATTTAAGTTTCACAGAAAGTGCATTTAAAAACACACATTGATATGCTATTTAAATCATAAGCAACTGTGTCGCTGAAAGTAAGAAAATGCAACCAGTAATAGACTTCCTCCAACCATGAATGTAGATTTTTCAAGATGCTTTCAGTATCTTTTTATAACCATTCTAACATATGTCCACTTGAAGATAGAATTCCTTCATGTCTGGTACAGAACAAATTTGATTATTTCAGTTTATAGGATAACACTGTCAAGAACCATCTCAGAATGTCAAATAAAGAAAATGTATTACACAGATCACGCAAAACACAGAGCCAAACCATTACAAAGCCTTTATTTCCCCATAGCTGTGAAAATCCAATCTGTCTTTGTTTGCTCAGCAAGACAATGGACACAAGAGGTTCCCTGGTAGAGCTTACCTTGGAAATGAGGCCTGAACCTTCATGCAATATTGATCTGTAAACACAGGCCCCATAATACATCTGAGAAGCAATGGAATTGGAGCCAGGAGGGCATATCTACAAGTGAGCACATTAAGTAGCATATTTGATATTTTTCTCTGGCAAAGTGCTGGCACTGCTGACACAGCCCAGCAGATGACTGAACTTGGATTTATGATATCCATCATACTTTCCCCTGAAATTCAAACTACTGATATTACTAAATCATGCTTAGCATTTTAGATCTCTAGCTTGTATATACAAGTTGAAACCTGTGGAAAATGGCATGCAATTCTGCATTTGGTTAGAGAGAATTGCTTTGCAAAAATGGGCATGTTGGAATTGTCAGCATTTTTGCCTTCAATATTTCACCTTTAAGAAACTCCCATCTATCTTAAACTCCTTTCTCTTTGAGTATTTCTGACCATGGGATCCAGACCCTTCAAGTGCCCCTATTTTCCAGGGATGTCCTGGTTTCTAATTTGATCCCAGAATGTCCCATTTTTCCTTAAGACGTCCCTATTTTCATTGGAGAAATGTTGGAGGGTGTGGAGTTACTCAACATCCAAGCTATCTGAAAACAATCCTGTATAGGAAAGTTTTTTTAATGCTTAATGTTTTATTGTGTTTTTATATATGTTGGAAGCTGCCCAGAGTGGCTGGGGCAACCCAGTAAGATGTGAGGGGTATAAATAGTAAAATTATCGTTATGGAATAGGACATCCCTATTTTCATCTGAGAAATGTTGGAGGGTATGGGGATCTCATCCAATAGTTCCTTAAGCTTTTTCAACTCTAGAGTGCATGTATCTCTACATTCTGCTTTTCCTTGTCTGTGTATAATGAAACCCAAGAGGGCACCATCACTTCCTCCTAATGTTCCCAATACTTCCACTTTTGGAAGTGATCCCCTTGTTGCTTCTTCCACCTTTTGGGAAATGAAATTGTCAGTGAGGCAATTGAAGAACTTGTTACACCTTACATTATTGGCAGTGTTTGAGTTCAAACAGATGTCATGGTAGTTGAAGTCTCCCATGACTACTATATCTCTCATTTTTGAAGGCATCATCTAAGTCTTCAGTCTGGCTTGGCGGTCTACAGCAGATACCCACAATCACTGTTGTTTCCCTTTCCTACAATTTTTACCCATATACTCTCAATCTGCCTTCAATCTCTTTACAGTGGTACCTCTGGATGCGAACGGGATCCGTTCCGGAGCCTCGTTCGCATCCAGAAGCAAACGCAACCCGCGTCCGCACATCTGCGCGTGCGTGGGTCATGATTCGCCGCTTCAGCACATGCGCATGGCGTCATTTTGACCGTCTGCACATGCGCGAGCGGCAAAACCCGGAAGTAACGCACTCCATTACTTCCGGGTCACCGCAGTGCGCAACCCGGAAATACTTATCCCAAAGCTACTTCAACCCGAGGTATGACTGTACTATGTTTACCTTTCTTTTACATATAATGCTACTCCTTCTCCCTTCCCATTGAGTCTATTCCTCTGCAGGGAGTCACCTGCCACCACCATATGTCTCTTTCTTCTCTGGGGAGCAGCAGGAAACCAGGAAGAACATCATTCAGAAATAACTCTTATAGTGGGAATGCATGCACAGTGTGCAGATCTAGGCGAGGTTGTTGCAGATCTTATTAAATAGTTTTATAAGCTGTGACCCATTTAACCCCCAGAAGTTTGTGTCTCATCTCTTTGTTTGTCACTTAGCCTGCAGCAACCTAATCTTCAGCTCATCCTCAGTCTCCAGTATTTATTTGGCAAAACTCCTGTTAATGAGATGTATGTGCCCAGGCGCATGCATC
This sequence comes from Podarcis cretensis, assembly GCF_951804945.1. NCBI lineage: Eukaryota > Metazoa > Chordata > Lepidosauria > Squamata > Lacertidae > Podarcis > Podarcis cretensis. Next base: position 31,856,546 of record NC_137178.1, read on the forward strand.
TAAATGAAAGCACATGCTTGGCAGCTTGTTATACAAAGTCTAAATGTGGCTTGGCCTGAGTACACACCAACAAAATAGGTCGTGTGTGTGACAAAAAACATATTGACATGTTGTTTCAGTTTGATGTTTGCTTCCTATTAGTTGTTTGGAGAACACGTGCCTACCTTTCCTTGTTTTGCTTTTCAAAATGAGAGTAATCATGTTCTAAGGCAGCAATGTCAACAGTTACCCTGTAGTAACACAAGGGGATTGCCTTCTGTAGGAATTATCTGTAAATAGTGATTTCTGTACAAAAACACGTGTGCATATCACAGTTATGACAAAGATTATGTTCAGTCTAGAAGTGTTCATGCTGTGGTCTTCAACAATCATCATTTTGTTTGTTTCTACCAAGCACAGAGAAACATGGCTCAGCTGACTGTTTGCCTTTTACAGTATAATTATCATTACATCATCTCAGAAATCAGTTTTTGGGTCTTCCCTAAGGATCCTAGAGCATTTTGTTTGGTCAACAGTTTTAAGCAAACTGGTCTGCTTCACAGTTCCTGGATTAATATTTGCATCCAAATGTAACTGTGTTCTGATTCATGTATTAGTCCAGGATATGTATTACATTAAATATACCATACTTTTATAATAAATTCTTTTTAAAAGTATTTTAGAGTACAATGTGTACAAAGGTTAAAATGTGCAAAAAAAGTACTTCGTTAAAAATGCACATTCTAATCTTTGGATTGTTGTTTTTTTAATGCAGGTTATGGGATGCAACAATCTTCTGAATGAGCACATGCAAAGGTGACACTGAATGGAAATAGATAGATCCATCCAACTCTGCTCTTGAGTACATGAATTTAACAAACATAAATATTGTGCAGGATCATGCGTAGAGTAGGACCTACTGAAATAAATGGCCCCCAATTAGTCATAATTTCATTAGATTTACTAAGAACAACAGGCAGAGTAATCCTAAATGAAGCAGTGCAACAGAAGATCTACCACTATATCTGAAGCCCTGCCATCTCACAGCCTTGATGGAAGGTGTGTTGTGTTGTGTTGTTTAGGTTTTGCTACACTAGATGCAGATTGCCACATCTAAATGGCCTGAGGATCAGGTACCTCAGGGAATCTGTGGGGTTTTAGATCTAGGTGCTTGAAACCATGCCCCATCCTGCTCTATTGTGAGGCTTAGTGTGGGGTACAGCCTAAGAGGGAACAACTGGTGGCAGTTTTCTGTCACCTTCAATGAAGCTGGTGTCTCTGCCATGATGAAGCCTTCCCCACCAGTATGACTCCTCTCTGCTGGCAAAGACCAGTGTGAGGAGACACATCCATGCCATCCTACCCCAAGACATGGGGCAGTGTTACAAGTCTGAATGCAACCCATTTTAATTGGGGGAAATGTCCAGCCAAAGCTAAGCCCTTGATTCTTAATGGAGAAGACCAAGCATTTGCTTAACTTTCTCCAGACATCTACCTAGCAGCTGAAGGATAACGAAGCATGCTAGTGACCTGTGCTTATTTATGAATAATTGAACCCACTCTTTCCCTTCAGGTCCAGAGCTGCAACAAAATAAGCAATTAAAACTACCTGCAATTAATGAATTAAAGCTACCTGCAATTAATGAATAAACATGCAGCGCAATATGATGCATGCTTACACAAAGTTAGTCTCTTTGTGAGCCATGGAACTTAAACCCTTGCAAGTGTGCACAGAACTGCAGCGAACAATCATTCCTGCACATTTGTGAAGACCAAATTGTCACACACCCCCAATATAATGGTATTGATTCACTTCTGGAATATATTATGCTTGATCCATTTTTGTTAACTTCTACAGCTATAATAGCTGAGGGAAACATAAAATTTTTGGAGATTAGATTAAATTAACTGAACAAGATTTAAGAATATAAATAAGATGATAAATTGCTGGAAAAAATTTATAATGATGTAAGTGGGAGTGGGAGACGTGAGGGAGTCCAAAGAAGTTCTGAAAAATGTGTTATGATACATGCTATATTGTTTATTATTTTTGCATTTTGTATCTAAAAAATCTCAATAAATATTTATAAAAAAAAAATATATATAATAGCTCCTCCAATTCAATTTTCTATTTTTTATATTCTCATGTAATCAGAGGGCAGAAAATACTTGGGTTGTATTTAACTAACCCTTACTCTATTAATGACAATAATCTAAGGTCAGTAATGTTAACAGGTATAATCTGAATAAAGGTTAGTTGGATACAACCTTTGATTAAAAAACAAAAACTGTGGTTGCTTTTGTTGTTAGCATTACTACTACTACTACTACTATAAAAATCAAAGAAAAGCAAATGAGGATTGAACATGTCCTTCTAATGATTATTATTTTGTACAAAAACAAGTCTTGCAATATTTCCCCTCCTTTGATCAGAAGCTCAACAACCCAATAAGTTGTATTAATACTTCTAACAATTAGGAACTTGAGATTTGAGTTACAAAGGATTGTGAAAAGTCACCAAAAAGTTTCATACTATTCCCCCACTCCATCTCCTATCAATCATCTTGCTCTGGAAAAATGTGTGATGCCTCACATATGCCAATATTCTGTGATTTGTGGCTCTCTTTTTGGAAGGGTTAATTATGTTATCCTCACAAACCAAAAATAAGTTCAACAATTGGCAGAAATAATGATGGTTCTTTCTGCTGAGACATCTATCCGCTGATTGCCAAGATATTGCATAGACTTGGCTTTGGGTTTTACTAGTCATTGATTGAGTAAGAAAGCCAAATCGCTCCTGGAGGAGGAAGTGTCAAGAGAGAGAACCTTTTTTCGTTTCAGTTATTTGGGCCAAGAAGCCTGAAACAGAGGCCACTGTGATCTTTCTCACATCCACTATAGAGTCTGGTTCTTTTATAAATATATAATGACTAGAAAATATATAATGGATTAGAAAGAGACATGACGCACATGTGGCTTCCACTCAGACTCTGGCTTCCACTGCAGTGATTGTCTCCATCTGTATAGAGGCTATTTCCAAAGCTACATCCTTTAAAAAAACTGTCGCTAAGGGGCAAAATCTCACCCCATCATAGAGAACCCTTGGAGCAAGAGCCTCACATTTGCCTCACAGCCGTAGTTTGTCCAAGCATAGCTTTTCAAAGCAAGAAAGGGCTCTGTAGCATATCATCAGCTGTGCACACAGATGGTGCCAGTTTGAGTCCTTTGCATCTCCAGGTAGGGCTGGGACAGACCACACCCTGAAACCCCAAACAGCCAGTTGGTGTAGACAATACTGAGTTAGACTAACAGTGAGTTAGACAGACTAACAGTCTGACTCTGTATAAAGTAGCTTTCTGCGTTCCTAAAGTAGACTGGGAGGATTCTTCTGGATTAGAGACTAATCCAAACCAAGCAAGAATCTGCATTCACCAGGTGCACTCCCTAGCCAATGGACAAATGGCTTTCATTTGAAGGAACCATTTTACTCATGCATAGAGTTCCCAACAAGAGCCATGGGGACTTTTTCTTCTTTGGTGTTCACTTGTATCCAGGTAAGATGTCTTCCATGAACACAGTCTTAACAGTGTGTCCCTAGGTGGCTGTGGAGCCCAATTCTGGATCCACATGTCCTTCCACAGAGGGGACATAGGTTTCCGGGAAGGAGCTGATCACGCTGATGGTTTGCTAAACCTGCCTTCCTCTTAGCACGTTTCTCCCTTTGGTCCTGAGTTGGAGCATCTTCAAAGAGTTCCCAACAAGGGCCATGGTAACACCAATAGACAAACAAGTATGCTTGTCATGTGGAATGTCATTAAGGAAAAGTGCTCCTCCTGCATGCTCCTCCCTGCCCCTTTTTATGTTCAGTCTATTCCCATGTTCCATGTTCAGAGAGATTATATGTCTTAGACTAAGAGGTACCCTTCTTCTCTCATGATTAAGTTCGTGAGATTTTCTGAACTTCTTTTAACAGGCTCAGAATCAAGACTCACAATGGCATTGCTGCTTCAAGAAACTGAAGCGCCTTCTTCAAGTATGAAATCAGAAACAGATTAGGAAAATAAGAAGCTACCTTTTACCAAGGCAGACCACATTTAGCACAGTATTGTCTACACTGACTGGCAGTAGTTCTTCATGATTTACAACAGGAGTCATTCCCAACCCTACCTGGAAAGGCCAGGAATTGAACCTGGAACCTTCTGCTTGCAAGGCAAATGCTCTACTACTGAGCTATAGCCCTTCTCAAATGCCCTTACTTTGATCATTTGATCAAAGTGATAAAATGATACCCCATTCTTTAAAAATGGGAGCTGGTCTTTGATGGTTGCTGTTCTTGTTGTCGTTGATCCCATGGCCAAACTAGAATGTACACTATAGCTTGTCTCACAAGAGAGCTGAAACCATGTTAATGGCTTCCCCAATGTATGGGCAAAGTGTTAGCTGCATCATCAGCATGTCTGTTAAGGGTGGTTCCAGACTGCCACGATTTTGGGGTAGGATTCAATCAAATATCAGAAAATTCAGGTTGTGCAATCCAAGATGATTTAGTGCTCCTGCACACCAATTCTGCTTCCCCTCCCCGCAACCCCCCCCCCCGGACTTTTTGTGATAAGGAAGTGATTGGGAAATGCACCGTAAAGTGTTGGATAACAATTGCTGGATGTAACATTGTACAACCTCCCTTCAAACAAAATCAGAATCAACGCTCAGTAAATAGCCAACATCATCTAACCTCCCTGCAAACTTTGTGCAAGGAGATTCAACAAGAAGGCTCAATGAAAGATGAGATTCAACAAGATGGCTCAACAAAAAAGCCATCTGTAAGTGACCTATGAAACAAATATGAAAGGTGAAATGTAAAAGTAACCTTAATTGTGGCATTTCTAGCATTTTAGGTAAAGGTTTCCATTGTAAATCTCTAAAGTGCATAAAGTACAACTTTATGTTTCCTCCAACCAACTACATTGGACGAGCCATGTCTTGAAATCAATGGAAGTACTACCTTGGAGTTCCTTGATGTCTATCAGTTTTATGACAGTTTTACTCCCAACACAGTGTTCCAGACAAAAACCTGGAAGTGCACATAGAGCAGCTCTCCCCCTTAAAAGAGAAATCTGTTTTGTTTTATTTTTTTTACCTTCAGGTCTTGCTAGCTTCCCACTCTATGATGGGAGGCTGCTCAGATTTCAGTGTCCATCAAACTGAACTTTGTGCACTGTACCTCTATGAACAATTCAGGTCTGCAAATCGTTTTCCTTTGGAGAGGTTATGAGAAATGTACCTACTGTAGAATTTGCAGCCCTTGTTACATTCTTGGAGTTTTGACCCCCCCCCCCATACTCCGCCTTCCTCCTCCCTTCTCCACACACTTACTCCCTAGCCACAGATAGATATCTAAACACAGGGAAGGCTGGCTGTTTTCACAGCTGCTGTTACAGTGTTGTACCTATGTTCTGCAGGCCACACAAGGGGAATGCAGTTGTGGAGCTATTAAAATAATGAGATGCCGTTTGAGTCAGTAGTATTTAATTGTATGCTTCTTTACATTCAGTTTGGTACGTAGAAAAAAGCAGCCATGAAATAAAAGTATCTCTAGATATCACTGGGGATTAGCAAGAGAGCAGAAATGATTGCAGTTTTATGAAACCACCAACACTGTGCTGCTCTGTGTGATCAAATGACTGCATATATGTGATGAATAACCTGTTCGGAGCTTCAGAAAATGTTCCTGCTGCTATAAATCTAAATTTATAGTAATCCAAAATGAAACCTTATAAACTCAAGAGCAATACTTTCCCCTCAAATGATCATATTATTTACCAGTTTGAAGCCAAAAGTTAAGGGAATACAGAAGGGTTTGAATACAATCTCTAGCATAGAATTTTAAGGCTTCCCATAAAGGGAGGGGAAAGGCCAGTACAAGATGGATTGGGCTAGATCCAAAGAACCATGATAGCCACACAGGGCTAGCCCTACCATTAGGCAAAGTGTGGAGATTGCCTTGGGCGACACTCACTGGAGAACAGCAACAACAGGCCCTTGGGCTGACTCATGTGTGCTAGGCAACCTGTCTTGCCCTCCCCTGCCCCAAGCGACTTAGCTGGCAGTCAAATCAGCTTCTGTATATGGAATGGAACAGGAGGACATCTTGTCCTTTATCCTTGGCAACAAAACATATTGGATCAGCCCTGTAACCAGTACTGTGGAAGCACAAGTAAAATGATGTGTGCATTGCTATAGTAGCTCAATTTTATAGCCAGTTTCATGCTTCTGCAAGAACATGTGCAAGCAGAAGAACATCTGCGGGTTTATTTTTCTTGTATAATACTCTAGCATGAGGTGTAAAACAGCCCTTCTGAGAGTGTAACAGTCCATCGACATGCATCAACCCCACTGTCTTCATTGGAAGTTTGCCCAATTTAGGTTTCATTACAAAGCAACATTTCCTATGACTGTGGGTTTTGGCAGCAATCAACATTCAAAGCATGGCAGTTCCATAAGATTTGATTCCCCCCAAATCTAAGACAGAGGAAAAGTTTTCTGCTCCTGGCATTCATCCATTCATGGGAAATAAACAGAGATGCACAGCAGTTTGGGATGGGACCATGTTTTTCCCATTTTACAATCCCATGGTTCTAAATTAAACCATAGGCTGAAGAAAAATTAAGGTTCAATCAAATTCTGAATTAGACTAGATTATTTTTCGAGTGATGTAGAGTACATTGGTAATAGATCTACCATGCTGCACAGAAAACCCATGGCCCAGTTGTATGGGAAATTTGGATTACTGACATTCTGATTAGTGTATATAATAATTTTGAGTCGTTCATGTACTTATTCCTCTTGGATGGCACTAATCCATTTGCAAATAATGAGTGCTAAACTTGAACTCTATTGCACTATAGTTTCACTACAGTCCTGGAAGTAGCTTTTACATTAGCTGCATCCACATGACAGTTTATTCCATTTTCATGATGTTTCCCTAACTGTTAATTTCCACCTTATATTTAAGCTTTCACACAATGTAAAAGCTGCTTCTGGAACACCTGTTTCCATATTATTGCCTTTTTTCTGGAAGCAAATAACAGGAGATTCAGCACTAATCTACACTATATTCTACAAATTGGCTTTTACATAATTTGAAAGCCTTATATTTCAGCTTTCAAATGACATAAGAGCCACTTTTTGGAAATTAATAGTTAGGAAAACATCATAAAAATAGAATAAACTCCCATGTGAACGCAGCCTAGGTGAGGATGTTATTTTGGGTTAAAGATTTCGCTATGCCTTTCTGTAGCCCAATTTTAAAGGATCTGGTCCAGAGTAATTCATAACTGTGCTTGGTCACCTTTTTTACTGTTTTGGACTTGTTTTTTTCCTTGTCTCCCAACTGGCTTCAACAATGCAAGCCCACAGCTTAAATAAGTCTGCCAGTTGTTATTCCAGAAGAGGTGGTTTATTAGAAAAACAGGCAAAACCATGTCTCAGATTCAGAGACGGCACATTTTTTTTCCAAGAGTCAACACAAAAAAGAAGATAAATTCTCATACTTGGCACTTCAAAAATATCATGGTTGTTAGACCAAAGTCTCATTATAAAAGGATACAGCAGCAGTTTCAATAAATCCAGAGCTGCCATCTATTTGACTTTGAATTGCAGTTGTCACAGGTCTTATTTCACTGACTGCCTTCCTCCATTCCCATGGAAAGCATGCAGTCGTGGCATTAAGGAGGTGAGTCACAGCACAGAATGCTTCTGCTTTTTGCAGACACATTGGCTCTTCACTAGTTTGAGGGGCAGACTCTGCATTTTGATGTGGTAAAATGGCAGCACTGAAATTTGGGAAACATTTCTTCTCACTCAAGTAGCAGCATATGCATATGGTCTGACATGCCACTCCCCCACTATGGAAGCGTGAATATATCAGTTATGGATCCTCTGTGCTTCTCGTTTTTTCAGTCCTCTACATCAGTTTATGAATGGTCTCTTTTTTTAATCATCAAAAGCATGAATTTATCCTAATATACAATGCTTGTCCTCTTCGTGGATCACTGCCTTGTCGTGGCGAAGGGGCTTGAATAACTCCAAGAAGCTTTGAGCTATGCCATGCAAGGCCACCCAAGACGGACAGGTCATAGCCGAGAGTTTAGACTAAATGTGATCCACCTGGAGAAGGAACTGGCAAACCACTCCAGTATTTTGCCAGGAAAACTCCATGGACATAAAAATAAAAGGTTTGAGAAGAAAGTGAGAGTTTCCAAGGCATGCTCTGGTTCATGGGGTCACAGAGAGTCGAACACGACTAAGATGACTAAACAACAACAGTTGTATGCAATTTTGCCTAATGTTCACTTTTTTGCAAAGCAGTTTTCCCTAATACAACACATTTTTCAATGCTGTTTTCACTAATACAGGACTTTGTGGTGCACTGCAAAATTCAGAGACGTGTCAATTTCAAAGCATAGTCTTTTCAGTTCACGTATTGTTTCAGAAAGTGAAAATTATGTAGGTTCTTCTGTAAATGAATTGATTTTCTTCAAACGGATCAAAGTTTTGTCGCATCTCTATGCCCACTTAGGGTGAGATGTGTGTTAAGGCATAAATCTTATGACAAGTACATTTTAGGTGATATGCAGATGTGAGAAGCCCTATAAGTCTCTGAAATATGATAAAATAGTGTCTGAAATTCTAACCCTTTAAAAAGACTTTCACTCATTTTGAACAGCATATGCATAATAATAAGGAAAGGCTTTGCTGCCTGTTTAGGTAAAGGTAAAGGTACCCCTGCCCGTACGGGCCAGTCTTGACAGACTCTGGGGTTGTGCGCCCATCTCACTTAAGAGGCCAGGGGCCAGCGCTGTCCGGAGACACTTCCGGGTCACGTGGCCAGCGTGACATCGCTGCTCTGGCGAGCCAGAGCCGCACACGGAAACGCCGTTTACCTTCCCGCTGGTAAGCGGTCCCTATTTATCTACTTGCACCCGGAGGTGCTTTCGAACTGCTAGGTTGGCAGGCGCTGGGACTGAGCAGCGGGAGCGCACCCCGCCGCAGGGATTCGAACCGCCGACCTTTTGATCGGCAAGTCCTAGGCGCTGAGGCTTTAACCCACAGCGCCACCTGCGTCCCTTGCTGCCTGTTTAAATAGCTTTAAATATTACAGTGTACTCTTAAACCAATCTGTGCACCATTAATGTAAATCAAACAGCGCTTAATTGCAATCTGTGTCTGCATTAGTGATGCAATAGTGACCAAAGACAAATACTCTTTATATCATGTTGTCTCTACAAACTAACACAGCATGAAAGCAATAAAACAACAGACCTCTTAATTAGCATTGTTCTGCGGGGCACACATTATTGTGTCCACAAAGTTGGAAACACTGAGAGTTTCTTTTGTCTGCTATAGCTTTAAGGCAATTTCCCCTCTTCTTTCCATTCATGGTCCAGTTCCTCTTTCTTCTAGATTCATTGCATGTGCAAAGCTCCCACTGATGTCAGTGGGGCTCCAGGTGTGGAACAGGTGCAGTTAACATAACGCAACAGTGCACATCCCTACAGTACAGGGGGCAGGGTACGTTCTGGAGCAGTTTTAGCATTTGGTTGGAAATTGCTTTGACATCTGTTCTTCTACATTCTTAACCACTAATGTCTGCTATACAATGGATGCATCAGAAAGCAAAGAGTATTTGAAAGAGCGAAAAGAGGCTATAGATGCTTTTACTTGAGAAACAAACATGTTGTGTGAAAGTGGGTGAATTATTATAATCTCATGAAGCAGAGAGTGACATTATCATGTTAAACTCGCTTATTGGTTTAATACAAGGGATCCCATAGCTACTGCTTACTGAATCTTATTTGTTTCTGTGGTTTAAATGATGCTTTCCTGACATATGGTTGTGCTTTACTATTGTGCTATTTGCTGCATTGCATGCCACACTGGAGAAAGGGCACGATATTAAAACGTTAAAAGAAATACTAGAAACAAAGAATGTTGCCAGCATCTGTTTTCAGATCATTGACACTCGCAGGTGAGTTTTGCTGTTCATTCTTTGCAGCTGAGTCCTATGTATGCCTACTCAGAAGTAAGTTCCACTGTGTTTAATCAGACTTACTATCCTCTATGTTGGACTGCAGTCTTAAGCTACAAATTACAACTTATTACTAAACTGAAAACTATGGAGAGACCTGGTCTGAATAGAGATATTGGATTCTTGTCTCATCTCATTACATATGCTAAAGCAATTTTTGGTCATCTGCATACTATCCCTTGCTTTTTCCTGAAGGACTAATTGCAGTCGTTAAAAGTCGTCAACAGGTTTATCTTACCCATTGAGTCAATCACCCATCTCCCACTACCCTTCTGAGAAAAACCCCATTCCACCCACCCACTATATATATGGGTCTGGTGACTTCTGCTTCAGTGTATCTGAAGAAGTGTGCATGCACACAAAAGCTTATACCAGAACAAACTTCGTTGGTCTATAAGGTGCTACTGGAAGGGACGTGGGGGGCACTGTGGTCTAAACCACTGAGCCTCTTGGACTTGCCTATCAGAAGGTCGGTGGTTCGAATCCCTGCAACGGCGTGAGTTCCCGTTGTTCGGTCCCTGCTCCTGCCAACCTAGTAGTTCGAAAGCACGTCAAAGTGCAAGTAGATATATAGGTACCGCTCCGGCAGGAAGGTAAACAGCATTTCCGTGCGCTGCTCTGGTTGGCCAGAAGCGGCTTAGTCATGCTGGCCTCATGACCCGGAAGCTGTACGTCGGCTCACTCGGCCAATAAAGCGAGATGAGCACCGCAACCCCAGAGTCGTCTACGACTGGACCAAACTGTCAAGGGTCCCTTTAACTTTACCTTTAAGGTGCTACTAGCTACTGGACAACCTGAATCTACCTACCTGAATCTTATGCACACTTAGCTATAACTAAGTCCCTTTGGGTACCAAGACAAAAGTTTGGATGAGTATTCATTTATTAAATTTGTGGACTGCCAAAGTTCTCAGGACAGTTCACAACATAAAAATACAAAATAAAGCCACAAAGTGCATAATAAAAACAAGAACAGAACAAAACCAATAATCCCAATTTCAGAATAATAGATAGTTCATGTGATCCATCATCTTTGCTATTGTTCCATATTTCGAAGTAGTTCTTGAAGGTAGATACATTATGGTGCATAAAATAAAGCACGAGCTATAAGACACAAAAGGGATAAAAAACTTGGAAAAACAACAACAGAACAGCAACAACAATGCACCCATAAATTCTGGTAAGAAAACACAAGCAGAAAAGAAGAACTGTCTTCTTTCTAATGGCATGATCATAAAGTTTTAATTAGCTAAGTTTCGAAAACATGACAATCACATTGACGAAAATCAACCACAGTTTTGATTAACAAGCCTGCAAAAGATTACTTGGTAGCAATCAAGAAGAATCTCAGTGCTTATGCCCAGAGCTTTCTCATGTCATATAAACACAAACAAATGGTGTGGTTATTGTCCTTGATTGCAAGAGCACTTTTATACAGACAACCCAAAGGAGCTGACATTTATCAGCAACACTGTTATATAAGAAGCAAGAAGCCATTGCTAAATTCCTGTTTTCCTTGCATTTTACTACTTTGACAATGAAGAGGAAGAAAAAGAAGAGAGTGTCATTTATGTGCAGGATACCTTACAGAATACAAGAGTCCCTACCCCAAGGATCTTACAATCTGAAATTCAGCATGGGGAAACAACAGAGGAAGGGGAAGCAAGGGTGAAGAAAGGAAGAATGAGCTATTATTTTCATTACAATTACTTGGCTTAGTTTCCATGTTTTAAACATGTTTGCTATGATACTCTGAGGATGGATCGAGGACACAATTTGCTAGAGGGCTAGCTTTCACACAAACCAAATTATCAATACAAGACTTCAACATCAAGTGTTTTGTTGTTGTCATTGTTGGAAGTGCCATAGCGGGGATCATTTTGTTTGCAGCTTAAGGGTTACAATGCCCTTTTTAAATATGTTGGGGAGTGAGGTTATCAGGTTGTCTTTCTTTTTATTCTTTCTGGGCTTCTGTGGCCCCATCTTAAATTATCATACCACTTTAAACAAACTAGCTAAGGGTTCAGAAAGTTGCTTGGAACCCCCTTTCCCCTTCACAGAGCTACAGTTCCCAGAGTTCCCTGAAAAGAGAGATTGGCTTAACAATCAATCAATCTCTCAAAGGAATTATGGAAACTGGAGCTCTGTGAGGGGAAAGGAGGTTCCTAACAACTCTCAGCCTCCTTAAGAAACTACTTCCCAAGATTCTTTGGAGGAAAAACCATGACTGCTTAAAGTGGTATGATACTGCTTTATTTTTTATTTTGCTTTGATTTGATTTACAGTAGACTCTCGGGTTGCGAACGTGATCCATGTGGGAGGCACGTTCGCAACCCGCAGCATTCGCAACCTGCAGCGCCTCGTCTGTGCATGTGTGGGTTGCGATTCAGCACTTCTGTGCATGCGCAAAGCACAATTTAGTGGTTCTGTGCATGCTCCAAAACCCAGAAGTAACCCGTTCCGGTACTTCCAGGTTTGGTGCGGTATGCAACCCAAAAATGCACATGAAGCATCTGTAACCCGAGGTATGACTGTATAACTTTTTTATTTTTCAAGATTGTAAAGAAATTAAAACAAAAATAAACTTTTTTAAAAAATTAAAATATCTATGTATACTCTTGATATTAATTCCATATTTTGGGATTTCTCTAATCCCCTGACTTCCCTTCCCTCCCTCCCCTGGTTCTTTTGTATTATTTGCATTTAGGCATGTCAACAACAACAAAACTTTATCTCTGATTACTTCCATATTTAAACATTACCCATAACAAATGTTGTTGTTGTTGTTTTTAAAAAAATCCTGCTAATATATTGACTTCCTTACATTGCTTTTGTATATATATAATAAACATTTCCCATTCTTTTTTATATTTGTTGTCATCTTGATTTATGAGTTTTCTAGTTAATTTAGCCATCTCCACATATTCCATTAACTTTGTTTGCCATTCTTCTTTAGTTGGGACTTCTTTCCAATGCTGGGCAAGCAGTATTCGCACGGCCTTTGTTGAGTCCACAATGTGGCTGCTTCCCATGCAATGTTTCCCAAAGCTGAAGATGCAGTTTATTTAACACTGATCAAAGTGATTCTTCATGAGAAAGGAGAGGCATGGTTATTAATGGTGATGAATGATGTGGCGTGCATATTAAGAGGCAATGCTTCATTTGCACATACTGCATATGCTTTATAGCACTTAGCAGATAGATGTCTGTGAACATATGATTTGTGTAAATAAATGCATAATTCTCCCACATTCCTCTCAATGTACATAGACTCAGTCCTTTCAGTTATCCGTTGCATATATACTAATAGCAAGCTCATTATCCAAGCATGGATCCTTATTAAGCCAAAGCAGCACCATCAAAGCCCAAGAGGGAAGTATCAACTTAGAAGTATCCTAAAGTGTGCTAAATGAGTGGATGAGCCCAATCAATACTGAACATGTTCAGAGGATGTGGAAAGTTGCCCGAGTCTTGTGGGGCTGGAAGCAGAAGGCTAGGAGGAGAGGGAGCATGGGAAGTCAGATGAATAAGAAGAAGACATGGCTGAAACCCTGAATAGATGCTCTCATAATCTCTGCAACATTTTGTTGCAGGTCCCACTTGTGTAAATGAATAAATAACTTCCTGGAGGCAAGTAAGTTCCATGTATGAATTTGAGCTCTTGCACCAGTAAGAATATTGGGCAATAAATTATTTTGGGGAATAAATTATTGGGCAATAAATTATTTTCTCTGTGAACGAATCATTTGGTTTTTATAATATTTTCCCCAGACAAAAGTAGAAAAGGACCAGGGTCTTTCTATAAATGATGGCTTCATATATGGATGCCATAGAAACATGGGCTATATTACTTCTTAACGATATGTATACTATTTATGGACACTTCTTCCATTATTTGCTCAGTGCAAGGAATGTCATTTAACATGTCCATCTGAGCCTCGGCTGTGCACCAAATGAAAAAGGGAAAATGAGAGAGGATGCATGTCTTTAAAACTCCTCTTGTGTTCTTCCAGTGTAATTTAGAACAGTCACATCTGTCAAAGCAAAGACACAAGTTTGCAGAGAGCTCATTTCCCCTGCGGCAAAGCATTCCTGTATATAATTAAGCACATTCATTACCGTTTTAAATGACTTGAAGTACTAATATGAAAACATAATAAAACTAATATATTTTATACGTGATATTTAAGGGTAGGATTATGTGGATTTTTACATAGCATGGGGTGTTGCTGAGAAAAAACACATAAATGAGACTTTTAGTGCAATGACTCCAGTCTATTTTACATTGCAATATTAGCTCAGGAATTATTGCTAAGGGGACCGTGGTGGATTAGTTGATTCACAAAGCCTTGATCATTAGGAGTTGTTTCAGATTACTTCATTTCTAATACTGAAATGAAGCACTGAATATATTCAGAGGTTTTGTTTTTCAGCCATAATCTAAGAGTCTATAATCAGACATGACTGAATAAGTACACCAATCAAGGACAAAGTAGAACCTAAAAAATTGGAATGTGGATATTTTCATTCCTTCTCATTGATAATCAATGCCCACTGATGCCACGTTCTGGACTCAGAGGAATGGTGGGAGCTGGGGAACAACCAAGGGGAGCAGGCTCAGAGCCCAGGAAATGGGCATGGGATAATGAGTGGTGAGAGGGGGAAGAGGGGGAAGACTGGGAAGAGGAGGTATTGGAAGCTGAAGAGATAACAGGGCTTAGTGAGCTGGGAGATTGTTGGTAGAAAGAAGTCCAGAATCAGAGGCAGAGGCTGAAGCAGGAGAGTGGGGTGAGCAAAGTCAAGAGGTAGATATGAGTTTGGCTGGTGAAGAGTCATAGGTGTCTCCCCCTCCTGCTGCAAGTTCCCCTCCCCGCTTTCCTCCCAGAACCAGCAACGTCATGAAAAGGACAGATGAGAGGTTGGCTTCACATAGGCACAGTCTCCAATTGCTGGGGGAAAGCCCTGGAGAGGAGGGGACTTAGACAGCTGAGAGGAAGCAGGGACTTTCAGTCTTGGCAACTGATTTGCATGGAGGAAGACCACTGGGAATGAGCTGCTGTGCTCATTAGGCCTGACAATCAACCAAGTTTGAGGAGATCATGTTTTAGCTAATGAATAGTTTACTCCAACTTTGAACTGAGTGATCACTGACCAGCACGCTCCTGTGATAACCATCAAGTGGTGGCTGGTGCCCCTTAGTAACAGTAAGACACAAGGCAAGACCAACAATAGGTGGAGCCAGAGTGATGACATGCAGAGCCAACTAATTCTACTTATCTCGCCTTTCTCTTCCTTGCTTTGTTTAGCTAGGGCAGGACTGTTTGTTTATCTTCCTTTGTATACGTGGATCAGGGTCCATTGAGGATCTTGTACACTGTATTTTATATTGCCCATTGTATGATTCACCCAGAGCTAAATTTATATCCCATTTTCAGATCACCTTAGGTCAGCAAGATGATTTGAAAATTAAATGGTTGTTGGCAGAAGTTGATAAGTACCTCGGGTTAAGTACTTAATTCGTTCCGGAGGTCCATTCTTAACCTGAAACTATTCTTAACCTGAAGCACCACTTTAGCTAATGGGGCCTCCCGCTGCTGCTGCACTGTCGGAGCATGATTTCTGTTCTCATCCTGAAGCAAAGTTCTTAACGCGAGGTACTATTTCTGGGTTAGCAGAGTCTGTAACCTGAAGCGTATGTAACCCGAGGTACCACTGTATAGAGTGGCACTATTTTCACTAGCAGCAAGATAGATAAGTGCAACCTTTCTGGATGGTGCAAGCACCAAACCATAGGGATCCTGACTAGAAGGAAAGTTCCTAAATTTTGGACAGTGTAGATTTGTCCTGGTCTGGTGCATGAAATGTCTTTTGTTTTGTAGCTGTGTGATTTGTGTTCATACTGTATTGTCATGGCCATGGACTATAAACAATAACATTTATTGATAACTTGTAGGAAACTTTGTTGAAGAATATGCACAACAGAAGTTTTATTATCCATGCTCCTCTGTGTGCATGTTAGTCTTCTATCACAAAAGTTGTAAGGTTCTAACTTATTTCCAGCCATTTTCTTTCTGGGCCATTATCCAACAACCCCTTCAATAAATGGTTAAAGGGCTTCAGGAACTGACCCATGGCTTTAAATCTTCTCTTCCTTTGATTCTGTTAATCCAGCAATCTTTTTCTTTGGGGAAAACAACATTTGTACTGCATTTTAACAGTGTTGAATGCCATTCAAGACAGGGAGCTGCAGACAATCACTTTTCCCCCCACATTGAAGAAGTCTAGCTTTGTTTGTCTTGCGGTTCTGAAGAATTCGCTTAGAAACTGGCTAACCATTTGGGAAGGGCTACTCAATGGAAACACTCAACATCTCGACACATGTTTGCTTTCAAATTTGTCTCTCTTAGGACTAACACAACTGCAAATGATAGAAAATGAATAGCTTAATTATAACCTAGCCAAAATAAATAAATAATTGCATCCCCCCCCCTCCTTAAACACTATCATTATATTTACTTTCTTCCTTATTCTTTTTTATTTTAAGCCATTTGCAGATGTTCATGGGGGTAGAATGAACAACAGAAGGAGCAACAACAATGTGGTTCCATGTTCTGCCTCTAACCTATAGACAGCTACAAAATTATCTATAGAGAGTAGGGATAAGGAATAAATTCACAGCTTTACCTATAGACAGCTACATTCGGAACCAAACTGCGTACCAAAACACAACCACGCTTTGAAATTCACAGGGTAAAATGTGCATATATTAGTGAAAACAACAGAACAATGCATTTTAGGATTTGGCAAACTGCCTGTTTCCCCATACCCAGTTCATAATCTGAGGTCTTTCCATAGGTCACACAACCAAGAGAGACTATGAAAGCTATGTGTGAGTGAGTCATAGAACTGTAGCATTGGAAGGATCCACCTGGGTCATCTAGTTCAACCCCCTGCAATGCAGGAATCATTTGTCCAACGTGGGGCTCAAACCCATGACCCAGTATACAGTCTCATGCTGTACCAACTGAGCTATCCATGAGCTATCCATGGTTGTTTCAGTTATGGTACCCCTTTATGGAATGTTCTCCCTAAGCAGACTTACTTGGTGCCCAATTGAAATACATTTTGATGCCAGGCAAAACCCAGTTTCTTTATCCAGCTTTCCAAAACATGACACTACTACCCCACTGTTTTCAACAGCTGCTTTTATTATGTACCTGCCCTGCTGTTTCAGTATTGACCTTGTACTTTACCACTGTTTTGCTATTTTGAACTCCTGCCTTGGATGTTTTTAAAAAGAAAAGAAAGAATAAATGTATTTGGAATAAATGATAATGAAATCAATACATATTGTCTCTACAGCAAAGCTCCACATCTGTTGGACCCATGTTCCCTTCCTCCTGTTCTTATTGGGGCAGGGCTGCAAAGATGCCCTTTCATCAATTCCTTCCTATACCTTCATCATCACTTTTTAAGCCCCCTTCTGCCTTGTCAAAAGGAAAGTCTGTCTCATTCATTTCCTTTTGCAGGAGCATATTATAACCAAAATAGCTACTAAAAATAAACAAGTGGGCCTTAACTCCCTAGCATAACGATCACCAATTAAAGTTTGCCCTCACCAATTAAATTGCCACCAACTAATTACTCAACTAAAGCTTTCACTGATTCGTCTACAGATTAATCTGATTAGAAGTTGCAATCTTCCTAATACACATATTACCTGCTAGGGTTCAATGAAATGAAAATAAGACCTGTTCATTTCCTATTTTCTCTCTTTCATCAAGTAACAAAAGTATATTTAGGATCATCCATCAAATGCCCTTTTGTTTATGGTTCAGTTCTGCTTGTATAAAATTTTAGGAGAGATCTAATTGATGTAATGAATATCATTTCCAGCTGCAGCAGGCCACATTTCTATGACTTTGCGTTTTCTGTGTCATGAAGCATATCTAGCTGAAAAAATAATGGGTTGTTTCAAGGAATGATTAGTTAGTAAGGGTAAAGAGACAGAAGTTAAAGACCATCAGATCCAGCAAAAACACAAGGGAAATTTAGGGTGGGTGTGTTTGTGTTAAAGTGGTTCACTGCTGGAAAGGGGCCGTTCATTTTGCAATAGGAACAGCTCTCAATTGTGTAACTTTGTGTTTCATATGCATATGAATGGAAGAGAGTGCCAGTGTGTCGGTGGTGATTAGAGTTAGACTAGGACCATAGAGGGCAGGGTTAAAATCACCACCTCCCTACCTAACCTACCTCACAGGACTGTTGTGAAGATAAAATGGGAAGTGGAGAGAGCCATGTAGACCTTCTGGGAGAAAAGAGGAGTGAATGTATATAATAATAAATAAATTATAATGGCACTCCCAGCTTGTGAAAAAACAAAGTACATGAAAACATGCTGCTTGCATATTCATTATTTGGAAAAATGCATAGATAAATCAATTTATCTATGCAAACACCCCTTTGCCATTCTGTGCAGATTAGAATTTCTAACGCTTGATTTACAAGTGTGCAAGTCGAGCACAGATGAAGGCTGATTCAACACAGCAGGTAGTTTAGGACCTGATGCTGCTTGTGTAAGGAAGTTTTTCCAACCTATGTGATGTCATCTTCACGCCAAGCCATATTATTTTACTATTAAATCCAGATTTGCGCTTTCCATTGACAATCCAGTCAAAGAATACGGTGGAGCAGTAAATCAGGATTAAATGTGTGTGGAATATGGGATGGATTTTTCACAAGGATGTCATATGAGAGCTGTGATAAACTTGCATGCATAAAGAGCACTAAACCCACAGTAAACTGCTCTGAGGAAGCCCCTGGAGGAATGCTGTTTGCTCACTCTTACCAGGCTGGCTGATCTACATTCTCACCTCAAAACTTTAGAGGGAGGCACACTGCGTCCCTCTAAACTCCTAGCAATCTTTTACCACCCCCCCCCCCACCTTTCTGTCTATTCCAGTACTGCAGTCCCCCGTCCCCCTGCATAAAGAGTTAATCCAAGAAACTTTTCTCAGTAAAAATGTTCAAGGCAAACACCGAGTTGTTTCCTATTTGCTCTCAATCAGAAAACATCAACCATCCATCTCATGCATCAGCCAGCAATCTCCTCATTATATTGTTATGGCTCCATAGCAATAACAATATAATAATAAACCACTAGTAGCCAACATGGTAGCTTTTGATGTTGCTGTAGCCCCCATCATCCCTGATCATCAGCCATAGTGGCCGGGGCTGATAGGAGGTCTGGTCCAACAATACCTGGAGGGCCACAGGTTCTCCCTCCCTACCAATTATTTACTAAAAATAATACAATAAAACAAATAACAAATTCTAAAGAAAACAAAATCTCTTTTCCCAGCACTGGTGACAACTGATGGTTGGCCTCTGAAGATGATCTCAGGCTCTAAAGATATATGGATACGCTCATGTGAAGAAAACTAAATGTACAGGCGCCCTAGTGCAAAACCCTAAACTTCTTTAAAGGAAAGCATTGGTACTTTGAACTGGGCTCAAACATGCCTGAACAGAAACTCTGAAGCACCTGATGCTCTGCTAACTGAAATATGCCACTCTGTCCAATTTCCTGTAACCTGTTGCTTCAAATTACAGACAAATACCTGTCCTGCTCCAACTCTTAAGGCCGTGAGCCTGACATCTGACTGGTCAATTTATAAATCATGATATCAATCTTGAATCTTGTTTTGCATGTTGATTTCTGATTATATCCATAGATTATAGTCTTGACTTTCAACATTACTTTTCTCTGTGACTCTAATAGGGCTGTAAGTGGGTGGTAGAACAGCTGCTTTGCAGTAGTTCCCAGGTTCAAACCTTGGCATCTCCAGGTAAGGCTGGGAGCAAACTCTGTCTGATATCCTGGAGAGCCCCTGCCAGTCAGTATCAACCATACTGAGCAATAGTCTGACTCCGTGTAAGACAGACTCCCATGTTCCTTCTTTTCTAGTGTTGGTTCTAACATGGATTCCTGGGGATGAGCACTTTGCCGCCCCTGTGAGGTTTCTCTACCCGTTGATCTGTTGTGGATTTCATGGTGATAAATGCCACCTTCCATCTTCAACCACTGACATATTTCAGCGTGTTGTTTCCATTTCCATCCTCATGGCAACCCAGAAACAGTAATAAAAATGAGGCAATTTAAAGGAACGCCATGCCTAATTGCTCTGCATTTCTTGATGGAATGGCCTTGCCTAAAGAAGTGGGTGGAGAAGGAGAAGAAGGATGAGAGCAGGACACCGGTTTTCATTGCTGTTTTATGCGGCTGGGAAGTATTTGCCTGGAAGGTTTATATGCATCTGCAACTATAGGTACATCACTTCCTTCTATTCCCCCCAAGACTCACATATGTCTGCCTCAAAATAGCTTTAATCAAGTCCTTGGCTCCAATTAAAGCTAACATGCAAAGGACTATTTTATTTCTTTCACAGTAAGTGTTACGTCTGCACAGAAAAAAACCAGGATTAACAGCTGCTGTTATTTCTTAACTGTGGAAATGCTACATAAATCCTCCGAGTTTGTAAAGTTCCTGTGAAGACCTCCAAATTTAAGGAATAAAGATCTGGATTTGACGTCTAGTGTTTAAGCCCAGTTATTATAATGAGAATAGCAGTATTCTCATACCTTCCTGTGACTTATCCTAATTTTATTGGTGGTCTGGTTTACTGTCTATGCAGTAGGGTCACATCTGGTCAAATGTGTAGTTGGTCGGGCCAGGCCTTCTGCTCCCAAGTATGTATTGAAAAATTCGGTTACTTTTTGTCTAATCAATAGATGCTGGAAAGAAATGTAAAATTAAACACCATATTTTCATATCCTTGTAGCTGGTTCTTTGTCTTGGGTTTTCGGGCTACATCATGACACATTAAACCATGATATCTTGAAAGGAAAAAAACTATTTCCATTTAATATCCCTCATCAACTACTGTCAGAGTTAAACAGTTCACAATCAGCTGTGTTTAGTTTATTGCACAGACTGTATTAATGGATTCAATAGACATGGAGAATTAAAAAAAATGTTTATCTTCAAATCATGGTTAAAAATATATTAAAATATGCATTTATAGTCTATTGTTTCACAAGAATTTTCCTTGATTTTGTTTGTACCAAATGTTGCTGAAGGGTGGCTCCTAATGTTTATCGCAAAATGTCACACATATTAACATTCTTATGTGAATATTGTAGATCTCAGATACATTTCTGACATACACAAGTGAATCCTAGCAATCGCTTTTATGTGACTATTGATGTTCAATTGTATTACCCAGGTGCCAGTGTGGATTCATAGTTCAGCATCTCAGCTTAGCCATGAAGGAAGTGGGTTTGGTGAATCGTTCAGGCATTATATATTGTAGATTGCTACAGGTTCACTTTCTCAGAAACCATCCAGTAATATCTCTAGTGATTCCAAAACACTTGGGGGGGGTGGAATCTGATGAAAGGGAAACACAAAACAGTAGATAGGGGTGGAAAAGCAGTGGGCCTCAAGGCTGAAGTTTTGGCTATACTTGTTTAAAGCCAGCGGCTAAGGATATATAATATGCCTGAAGCATTATGTTTTCTCTATTAAGTTATGTGTTTTAAAAGAATCCAAAAAAATGAAATGTCATTGACTGCCATTTGCAGGCCTAATATTAATGCTGCCTTATAACTCCTTCCAAAATCTTGCATCCAAGATAATCAGGTTTTATTAACAATAAAAGTTGATTTCATGATCAAAGATAATTTAGTCACTGAGAGTAGCTTTTGGTGCAACGGTTCAAAAGTAAAAATATTGTCCCTGCTTAGAAAAAACTACAGTACTGAGACCAGTAGGGGGTTAATTTAAAATTTGCCTTTTTGGTATGAGCTCATTTCTATATAGCCATTAGCTATTAGAAAATATATTGCATAATAAAGTAATCATACCTAGTTTTTATTAAAAGGCACCCATTCCATAGACTCCAGCCACTACAATTTACCAGGGGCAGGCCCTATATTCTTACACTTGCTCATTGTAAATATCCATTCCTCTTTTATCCCTATACTGTATTGCCTTATTAGAACTTGCTTAGCAAAACATACTGGAGTTGTTACGTATTTTAGGATTTAGCCCAAGGCTGCTCACTGTGTGAGGAGACTTTGCAATACGAAGAAGCAGCAGGAGTCAGAAATACTTCAATAGCTGCATTTATTTGCAAACAACAGATCAACAACTCAGCATAGGCGCAAAGTCTTGGTACATATGGTAGTGAAGACTAAAGTTCCAACTAGTTCCCACAGAACTATGGAGGGAAGCTGTGGCGTTTGCCTCCTAGGTGGGTCATAAGGAAAGGGTTAAATGAGTGTGATGTGATTGGCCAGTGGGAATGCAAGGGAGGAGTAAAAGTTAAAGTGGGAGGTTTTGAAAGTGAGTTGAGGTTTGGGAGTTGAAGAAGGAAGAGGGAGGATTACATGTGGGTTGGTAGAGTTGTACTGTGAGAGAGTGAGAGGACTTGTTAGGTGGAGTCAGGTAGATAGTTGGGGATAATCAGTTTGAAGTTGTTAGGAACTAAGATTAAGAAACTGTCAAAAAAAACCTAACTGTAACCATAAGCTTGTTCCTGCATTTAAAAATAAACTTAATTATTTGTTAATGTTAACAACTGACTGGACTCCGTGTGTCCCCATGAGATACGGGGTGGTGGCAGCGGAAAAAGCAATCGCAGTGGTGGCACAGGGTCAATAGACCATCAAACATCCGGGAGCCCTGTGTGATCGCCACAGAAGCACACCCAGGGAGGAGAGAATCTATCACAGACCAAGCATGTCTCCTAAAGAGACAGTCCACAGTCACTACAAAGGCTAGGCTTAGCCCTCTATCCTGCAATTAGCTGTTAAATCTCTGAGGAAGCAATACATTAGGACATGCCCAGTTGATCTCTTCCTTTCCAGCCCATCCTCAGCCATTCACTTGCTCTCTTGCCAGACAGCCAAGTCCCCAAAAGTCAATTTCAGTTCAAAGAACTAACTTCTTTCCAAAAATGAAAAAAAGGGAAATGGGGGGGGGATACATTAAAATAGATAAATCCATTTAGTATCAAATATATATGAACTATTGATGGAATATTATAAAATAGAACAAATGAAAAAGAAAACCCATCAAGATCACTTAGGTACAAGACTTAGGTCATCCTATAAAGTTTATAATTATAAACCCTGGTGTCTGGGAAAACATCTGGAAATACAGTATTAATTTCTCATATTGAATTAATTTAAGAAAGGGTTGCTATAAAATTATGATGGTACATAACTCCTTAAAGATTACATAGAACTACAGACAGCTATAATCGTCAGTGCTGGAAATGCAAAAGAGAAACAGGAACCTGACTCCATTTATGGTTGGATTGGCCCCATGCTAAGATTTTTGTGTGTGTCTAATATTAACAAGACTTTCAAAGGAGTTACTGGAACAGAAAGACCTCTTGACCTTCTAATACTTTACTGACATATAAAAGCAATAAATAACAGTCACTGAAAATTGTTGTGCTTTGTGATAACTACAACTAGAATACGCCAAAGTTCTGAGGGAGCAGGAGACTCCTACAATTGCAGAAAGAGAAACCAGGGCAGGAAGAATCATAATCTTTTAAACGGCAAGACACACCTTCAATTAGGGTTGCCATATTTGGAAGACCAAAAAAGAGGACAGGTGGGGTGCGGGCGGGCAATCATTGGCGGCAGCAGGCAGTGGTGAAGGAAGGGGGTGTGGTGGAGGCAGCCTGGGACGCTCACTGTGGGTGGCCCTCCTGGGATACTCACCACTTGCCATGGGCAGCACCCCCCGGAATGCTCGCTGTAGGCGGCCAGCCCCACCCCCAGGTGTACAGCATATGCCAGAGCAGCTAGCTCCGTCTTTGGCGGCAGGGCAAGCAGGCAATCAGCACTGGCTGGGGATTGGTAGCCAGGGGCAGGTGGTGAGCAGGCCAGTGGCGATCTTGGAGAGGAGGGTTGGGTTAGGCTTTGCCCCTGGGGGCCACCATTTTGCACCCGGACTACTTCTCTGCTCTCTCAAGCCTTGGCTTTGCCTGTCTCCCTGGGAGCCTCCTGCTCCTCTTCCGGCGAGTGGCTCCATGGCAGCGGTGGGGCCTGCAGGGGCTCCAGCCAGGCCTGGACCCGGAGGCCACTAAGGGGAGGAGTAGGAGGAGGGAGGCCTGGCGCGGCTCTTAACTGAGCAAGGGGGAGAGGTGGGACCCGCTCAGCCGGCCAGCCAGCCAGCAGCCCACATGCCTGGCTGACAGACAGACTGCTCACCTGCTTCCTCAGCATGCACAAAAGAAAGAAAACCTGGATATTCTTCAAAATTTAAAAAATCTGCCCCAATGGTGATTTCACCTTTAGAATCTCAGGGAAATCCAGACGTATGGCAACCCTACCTTCAATGTGTAGCTTTTTGTCATATGCCAAAGATATAACTCTTCACTGTATCCTTTCACGTATGTTTTTCAGACCCACTCTATTCTTCTGCTTGTAAATTATTTATTTATTTATTTATTATTATTATTATTATTATTATTATTATTATTATTATTATTATTTCTACCCCACCCATCTGCCTGGGTTTCCCCAGCCACTCTGGGCGGCTTTCAACAGAACATTAAAAACAGAATAAAACTTCAAACATTAAAAACTTCCCTAAATAAATAAATAAATAAAATATTGCTGTGGGAAAACCCTGGTATCTCATAATTAAGGGTGCATAAGACATATGATTAATAATAAAAATCATCATCA
This sequence comes from Podarcis cretensis, assembly GCF_951804945.1. NCBI lineage: Eukaryota > Metazoa > Chordata > Lepidosauria > Squamata > Lacertidae > Podarcis > Podarcis cretensis. The sequence continues at coordinate 31,881,380 of NC_137178.1, forward strand.
TCTGTTCTGGAACTACCTATGCCCAGGGAAGTTGAGATTATGAAATGCTGACATGCAATTTTTGCTAAATATCTCAGTATCATTTTAACTTTTTTTTAATTGGTTATAGTTTACACAGAAGAAGACAACAACCTAGAAGACTAGTGGTGGGATGTACTTGCTGATTTCCATTTCTAAGTATGATAGAGATACTGTGTGAATACTATGATCCAATATTCACTTGCATGAGAGTAAGCCCCTTTGAACTCGGGGAGGCTTATTAAAAAACCTGAATAATAAACAGATGTTTCCTTGACCCTAACATACCATAAATCAAGTTTGAACATTGACACCAAATATGAATGGCTTTAATCACAAAATAATTCAATTATTAGTAACACTCTCAGGCTGCATAGTGAATCCTTAGATGGGAAATACTTAAATAAATGCTTTGTGGTGAGGATACTTAGGGGCTGTCACTCTTCTCTATTTTTATCTGCAAAAGTGATTATTGGTACACGTGTTGTAATGTCTCAAATACCCACTAGGTCCTATAGTAAATTCGTATTTCACTTGTTGAAAAATTCAGATAGTAGTACTGTCGAGCTAGCAGTTATAGAAGAACAAAGATATTTTTTTTAAAAAAAAAACATATCAGTTCAAGCAGAAAGAAATGAACAGCTGTGAGTGAATGTAAATAAAATCTTGGTTTTCTAATGACTCCATCCCTGGAATCCCACATAGACTCCTTCTCATGCTGAAATTAGGCTCGAAAGAAGCATTCTGTTGTAGCCCAGAGAATTGGTTGTGGTGTGTGTGTTTTGCCTACAGCTCTTTCCCAGGTTTGCAAATGTGCCCGCAGGTCTGAAAAAGTGAGTGGTCTCTTCTTTATAAGCTACTTCTGAATACATTGGTTTGATAGATTCATATAGCTACTGCCCATGATCTTCCCTATCCAAATAGAGATTCGCCAGCTATGATATGTTTCTCTATTCAAACTGGTTCTCATCAGTTTCCCATTTAAGGCACAGTCTAGCTACTGTAAAATTATTCTACAACCGTTACCAGCATCACCACTTTCAACCCTAGTTTCTATTTTCATTTGGCAGGAGCACATTGCCACGGGGGGGGGGGGACTTAATGAAAACTCAAATTAGTAGATAAATCTGAAGCTTTGCAGTTATGCAGTTTCTTTAAAAAGAAAAGGTATGTCTGTATTGGGTTTTTATCAACCCCCAGCCTTGCGTTACACAGTACGTTTTACTGCTGAGTCTGAAGCCTTGGAATGTAATGATATCATCAACTAGGGACTCTGGAGAATTCTGTGGTCTGTCAATCTCTCCAGTTAAACATTTCTCTTCATGCTAGCATTTCTTTATAGCAATATCGTTTTCTCCCTCATGCAGGGTATGACAGTTCCCAATTGTTCAGACACATAAATAAAACACCAGATTAGAACAATATAATCACCAGCCCCTTCCATTACACAGACATGGTCTAGGGAAAAAGAGGCCACCATGCCGGGATAAACAAAAGTACATAAATGTCTTTATCCCTTAGCCTGGCCTGCATTTTGGGGTGTAGATGTCTGTAGAAATGAAAATATGGACCAGATTCCTCCCCCACACCCAAATCCTCACTTTTTGTGGTGGTAGACCTCAAGGCAAACTGGATTCCACTTTGCATCAAAGAAGGCATACAGAAGTTCGATTTTAATGTCACACGGAAGCTGCAGTGTCAAGGTGTGTGTGTGTTGGGTTTGAACTGACAGGACAGAAGACTTACCATTTGCAAGTTTTCTTAGGAAATTATTAGGGCATCTGCAGCCTTGCAATATAGGGCGGAAGGGATTGAAGCGCATGCTGGGAAATTTAGGGTTATGCAATTAAAGTCTATTTAAATGCTTTGTTGTGCTACTGAAAGTGATGGGGAAAAGCATTCAAAAACACGGGATGGAGGAAAAAAGATTAGTGAAAAGAGGCATAAACTGCCTGCAAGCAAATAAAGATGAATCATCAGTGTCATATAACATCACTGCAAACAAATCAGAATGGACTCTCAATGAAGACAATCTAACCTTTGTGTAAGCTTTATGCAAGCAAATCAGGTTGAATGATTTCCTTGCACAAAGCTTACACAGAGGTTAGATTGTCTTCATTGAGCATGGATTTTGATTTGTTTGGTCCATATTTTGCTTTCTACAGACATCTCCACCCTAGCTTGAGGTCTCGGTGTTTTAGCTAAGCAGGAATCACAACATTTATGTATTTTTCTTTATCCCCAATTTCTACTTTCATTTTGAAGAAGCACATTGCCCCAAAAAGAAAGAAAAAACATGGGACAATTCAATGATCATTGGTAAATTTCTACTCCCATTTCCATTTCTAATAGAATTCTTTCTACATTATCACTATTAGAATTCTTTCTACATTATCACTATTTGCCATTTATTTGTGTGCTGTTTTGCAGATCCATGATAGCTGTTTGCAAACCTGCTGCAAGATTCAGAACATTTAGGAAGACATAGTAAAGGCGTAGTCTCTACAATATATAAAATACTGCTCCAAGACACTGCAAACCCCCTTACCATGATTAAAAACAAATGGGAGCATGACATAGGATACAAATTAAACCCTACCCAATGGTCTAGACCAGGGGTAGTCAACCTTTTTATACCTGCCGCCTACTAATGCATCTTTCTTGATAGTAAAATTTCCTTACCACCCACCAGTGCTCGACAGAAGGAGGATTCAGCTTGTGCCGTAGAATCCCCTACCACCCACCTAGAATCCTGAAACAGCCACTTGTGGGCAGTAGGGACCAGGTTGACAACCCCTGGTCTAGACTGTGGTCTAAACCACCATTTAAATCCATCTCAGCCAAAAGAAGAGAACTCGCCCTAAAACTTATATATCTGTCAGGGAACTGCCATCGGAGCCAGAGGGAGAGGGAGGGCTCCAGAGGGATTCTGGAGAGCATCCCGGGAAGGAGAGAAGCAGCCCATCTTATGGGGAAGGAAATCAGCATAGCACCAGTGGAGAAGGGGGGCAGATGGGGGAATCGGCGAGGTGGCTCCATGACTCCTCGTCGGAGACCAGCGGGGAGAGCACGGGTCCTCCGCTGCCCACACCCTCCTTGCGCAGAAGGCTTCCGCACAGGGAGAGTAGGCGGAGACTAGGCGTCAAAGAGCTTCTTTGCTGGAAGAAGTTCAAGAAACGCCCACTGACAGATTCTGCCAGTGATTGAGACAGCCACGGGTGAGTGGCTGTCCGGGCAGAAAGGGTTCACTCAGGCAACCCAGCCAGGTGTGGCGCCGATTTACGCACGAGCAACCCCTAGAACCATTAAAATATTGATGGTACCTAACTCCATGGAAGCTGTCATTGACATACCCAGGAGCCTCATCTAAATGCTAGGGGGCGCTGCACATCCATAGGCACAGAGCTCCACAAGTGATGGGAATGCCCCATACTACAATCCTTCTGAGTATCAGTGCTGCAGGAAATTTCCAAAATAACAAAACAGGTGATAGAAGCAACTCCAGAACTAGCCCTCTTAAATCTCTTCCAGGACAACAACACACACACATATGGCAAAGATTTCCCACAGATTTCAGTAATTTCCCAGCCCAATAACCTTCACCCCTAGATCTGCTCTGGAGGGTCCTCTCTAAAGCAGATTTGGGGGTGCAGACTACATGGAGCATGGTGAACAAATGAAAATTACTTCTTTCCCTGTTTCACAGAAGTTCAGATGATAATCACCACTGGATACAACCCAAACTTTTCATTCTGTATTCTCCCCTGACCCATGCAGTCACTCTGGGAAGAAATAAGGTCATACCCTGTGGAATCACATCTAAATCATTTGCCTTCCTCCCACACCTTCACTTCCAAATCTCTTCCAACTCATAATTTTCCAATCTTTCAGCTCCAGCTGATTTCTCCATAACTAAGAACATAGCATATTGTTTCACTGAACACAATTTACCATTCCTTCAATGCTAATGCCAAAGATACTTTAGATAATGAAACAGAGTTCAGCTTTACAGGAGCCTATGGCTCCTTTCAAGTTGTTTTGCTGTTTCTCGATACCTGTGGTTAAAAATAAATCTTTGCCTGTAGAACAATACCAGCTACCAATCAAATCTTCATATGAAGGGTACTCTCTTTTTAAAAAACGTTCATTAGAACCAGCAGTGCTGGGCCAGCTGGTGTTCAGTTCTTCAATAAATATTTCTTTTAAAGCCATATCATGTTACCTTCTGGGTTTGCTAATTATGACCTTTTGAGCTAATTACTCTGAGTAGTACATCTGGTGATCACATGATTTTAATTCCCCTTTATTCAAATAAAGCTAAAAGTATGCTGTGAATTGTACCAAGTTTGTTGTAACATAGAAAACAGGATGTTACCTGATTTCACATGAGGCAGCCATTACTTCCTTTTGTCCTAAGTAGACAAACATTCTTCTCCAACTTCCTACACTTTCTGTTGACTCTATAACATTAAACAATAGTTTAGGCCCTGGTTTTGTACTATGGAATATAGACCGTCATTGAATTTGTAACATAGCATGGGTTGTCAGGTAGTTCATCCATTGGTCATGCTGACTCGGGCTGATGGAAATTTATACCCAACAAGTTCTGGGAAGCACGTCGGCTACCTTTGTTCTGTCCATCACCCTGTTTCACGACAGTGTCCAGGCAGATGCTGCTGGGAAGCCCATAAATAGGGTATGGAGACGATAGCCTTTCCCCATTGTTGTCATGATTGCTGATATTGCCTATGAACCATGGAAGCTCCACTTAGCCATCCATAACATTTAGGGATTTATAAACTATGCCATGATCCCTTGGCCATATAGTTTTGTTTTGTTTCGTTTTTAACCAAAAAGACCTAGATGCTTAATTTATGCCTCATAAGGACAACACACTTGGTTGTGTTGCTCTTTTATGTATTCTGTTAGAATAGAGATATCCAAAGTGTTTCCCTCCAACATCAGGAGTTCAACAACATCTAGCTCATTTATTCTGCCAGTACTAGATTGTTCAATACAATTAAAGTCCTGTAGAGATTGCATTACCTTTCTCAAAGAACACTTTTGCATTCTTGTGTAACTGTTCACAAACTGTTGTGTAACTGTTGTGTAACTGGTCACAAAGCTCACTTTTTCTCCCATTACTATTCATTTGAATATAACTTTAACTGGTTTTAGTTAAATAATTAAACAGCCACTTCGATGGCATCTGTTCTGAAGGCACTGACTTGCAATTTCTCAAACTTTAGAAGAATTAGTCTTGTCTTGTTACTTTGGTCTTTTATTCCCCACCCCCTCCAAGTGGCCGAACAAAAGAAGCAGCAGTATTTTCATGACCTGCAGTAAAAGAATAAAGCTTATGAGCTGGCAATGACTTTCCCCCATAGGAATATCTGCCATTCGTTCTTAACCAGAAACATCTCTTTAGAAAGGAATGAAAGAATTAAGAGGTCATAGCCCATTGGGTTATGTATAGAAAAAGAGCCTTTAGACATCGGATTAAGTCATTTTCCAGTAACAATTTGCAGACCTGGGACAACTTCTCTTGTGTTTTTCCATTGTAAAAACATTGCTCTGTGTCGGTGTTTTGAATATATTATGAGCCATTGTAAACAACAGTTGTAACAATAGCCCACTCTTAATGAACACATGGATTCCTTGGCTCTGAAGGTACAAACTGAGGTCTGCCAACAACATTTTTTCTTAAAGTGAAATTCAAAAGTAAAATTGGAGGCTTTTATCTAAGCAAAATAACTGAGGAGCTTTGAGGGAATTTGGCAGTGAAATAACAAAATGGTCTGTCCCAAACATGCTTACAAGAGCATTCCAGAGATGAGGTGCCACAACACAGAAGGTCCTTTCTCTCATTACCACACAACAGGTGGTCAATATTGGCATGCTAAGAGGAGTCTCCAATAAAAGTTTTGAGTACGGGCAAGATGATAGAGCAAGAGATAGCCCTTCAGGTATTTGGATCTCAATCTAAGGGTGCAATCCTAATCCTGGCTGCTGCTCAATGGGATTAACAAAGTGCATATGCAGTCCTTATGTGGACCATGTTGCAGGTAGGGCAGGCAAATTTCTGTACCAGTTTGGAGCCAGGGCAGCAATCAGACCCAAATTGGGTCCAATATCATCATGTGACAGCAATGGGATTGGCTCAAATCTTCCTTCCCACCCCTGGAATGGCTGGCTTGGGGGCTTTCCATGATTGCCACCAGCAGAGAGCTTTCCAGTGGCACTTCTACTTGCCACACTGAGCGGGTGAAATGTGGAGCTCTCCACCAGTAGAATGGTAGTGGTGTCATCTTGCAAGTAGAGGCTGGCAATGAGGGAAAGCGGGGTTGGATTGCACCCTAAATAAAATAAAGTTTTAATGCAGTTAACTAATTTTTTTCTAAGGAGTTCCTCATATCCATGTTCCCAAATTCCATCTAATAAAACATTCAAAGTGACTTTGGAGGTTATTGCTCAAGCATGACATTTGAGGAATTTTAAGAAAAGCTGTAAAAAGTGTTGCTAAGAGCAGCTGGGTTTCTCAAAGGAGGTTTGCATATCCCTGTTTAAAATTATATCATTTACTGGGCTAGCTTTGGTTGGTAAACATTACAAACATTCATGTTTTATGGATGGAAGCCATTTTGAAAAAAGATATACTGTACTCGAATTCATTTTGAATCTTCTATGCGATGAGCCCAGGAACAGAAATCAACAGCTATTTCGGCAATCAACTGTAGTTTAAGGTAGTGACTGTCTCTTTAAGTTTTAAACAATCACCCTTCTCAACATACAAAAAAATCATTGGATCCGTTATGCAATTCCCAAATACTGTAGATTCAAGAAAGAAAACAAAGAGAAAATGTGCACTGTTTACAGCAACTGCAAAGAATGGGGGAAGTTGCACAACTGAATTCATACTAATTTAGTAATTTTATCCTCCTTCCATGAACTTCTTTTATAAGATTACATTAGGTGATATCGTACTCCATCTTGCCTCAGCCAAATATGCAACAGTCAATGTTAAGTGCTGGGAATATGGCACTAATAGTGCCAATTGGTTCCATATTTATAAGGAATGTCCTAAGTATTTATCCTAGTGGAAATTGATTATGAGCCATATAAAAGATAGGATGTCTTATGAACTACATTTACTTTTATTGATACTTTTTTGTTATTTAAGAATGGACACTCCTCTTAGTGGCATGAGTCTTCTGTCTTCTTTTGATGCCCCGCCTCTCTGGGTGACATCACTGAGCATGCCTCCTCTTCTGAATGACTCACTCTGTCACAGCAGGCTGTGCCCCTGAGTCCTACTCAGTTTCCACAGGCTAAGAAGGGGCAACACCTGGATCACTTGCCTTGTCAAGCCTAGATGCATCTGGGGGCAGCAGGAGGGATTCATCAAGCATACTACTCTACATGGTCTTATTATCCTCCCACTTCTCCTATTTCTAGCCCAATTCCATTTGCCTTCTCTCCTAATAAAGCAATAGACTGAATTGTTCTGACACTTTTTGACATCATTCTTTGGTCTCTCTGCACCAAACCCCTCACACATTTTCTGTGGATCAGAGTGCTGTTGCACTCAAACCCTCCTTGTTGGCTTGTCACAGGAATCTGGTTCGGCCACTGTAAGAACAGAATGTTGGACGAGATGGGCATTTGAGAATTCATCCAGGCTCGTCTGGATGCATTGTCATGCATTTTAAAATCTTAGTAGTTTTCACTATTGATCAAAATGCATGATACTATTCCTCCAAAGGCTGGTATGCTATGTAATATTAGCAATAGGTCAGTACATTTCAGAGTGTGCATCTTGTTTGCAATATAATATAAATGCAAGTGTTCGTATTATATTAGAAACAGATGCAATTTCATGTAATCCATACTGATCAGGCCTTTCAATTACTTTTTGCTTTAGCCTTTCCAGAATTACTTCTGACATTTTATTCACTGGCATAGTAATCACAGGTCATTTTAAGTGACCCATAACTAGCCCTTTGCCAAAGAGGCTTAGAATATATTTTCTTTCCTTCTTTCTTCGTTTGTGGAACTGGAAGTTTTGGAGTAAAGGTTATCCAGGAAAGGGTGAGTTAAAATTCCACAGAGCAAATTGCATGGACAGATTTCCATACAATCATATGCACAATAGAAGACAAAATAAAAAATGTGATTGAGAGCAATGAATAGCAGGCTCCCCAGCAGAATGTTACCTTTTTTTTTGGAAACTTCTTGTTCCTTTATTTTTGAATTTGAAGTGGCAAACTTTTAGAGAGGGACCATAACACCCACTGCTGAGAGCCCAGTGCCAGTCCAGTACTTACTGCTGCCTGAAGCAGAGCCCAGATGGTATCCTCAAACCTGCAGCTGAGCAGATCAAATCCAACCACCTGCCTTTTGCTTCAGGCAAATTTACTGCACAAAGAGCTAAAACTGCTCTATACAAACAGGTGTAAACCACCGATCTGGGCCCACATTCTGAATCCAAGTCATTAAGCACATTTGGAAAAGGTGAGACACACAGCCTATTCACTGGAACATTATTGCCCTCTCATAAAAACCTACAATGCTTCGGTGACTTTAACAGAAGAAGCGACTGTGCATTGCTACCTGGAAAAAGTAACGGTTCCAAGTCTGTATCGGTTGCTTTTTCTCAAAAATTAGGACACAGTATTGTTCCTAATATTGGTTAACTTTCTATCGTCGTGGCATAGAACTTACTTAAAATTTTATGTTGGTTTATAGTTCAGGCCTGATCCTGAATCTGAGCAATTATGCCTGCTGAAGAGTTGCACGTCTACTTTAAAGGAATGTTAATGTCTATACACAGAAGAAGAAGAAGAAGAAGAGTTTGGATTTGATATCCCGCCTTTCACTCCCTTTAAGGAGTCTCAAAGCGGCTAACATTCTCCTTTCCCTTCCTCCCCCACAACAAACACTCTGTGAGGTGAGTGGGGCTGAGAGACTTCAAGGAAGTGTGACTAGCCCAAGGTCACCCAGCAGCTGCATGTGGAGGAGCGGAGACGCGAACCTGGTTCCCCAGGATTACGAGACTACCGCTCTTAACCACTACACCACACTGGCTCTCACACAGTGACTTCAAATTCACCTTGATGCAGCTAGGTTTAGGATCAAGCATTATAAGCAGGCACAATATGATAAGGAATGGTAAGGGGATATTGTTAAACTAAAAGGGACACAGGTGGCGCTGTGGGTTAAAGCCTCAGCGCCTAGGACTTGCCGATTGAAAGGTCGGCGGTTCGAATCCCTGCGGCGGGGTGCGCTCCCGCTGCTCGGTCCCAGCGCCTGCCAACCTAGCAGTTCGAAAGCACCTCCGGGTGCAAGTAGATAAATAGGGACTGCTTACCAGCGGGAAGGTAAACGGCGTTTCCGTGTGTGGCTCTGGCTCGCCAGATGCAGCTTTGTCACGCTGGCCACGTGACCCGGAAGTGTCTCCGGACAGCGCTGGCCCCTGGCCTCTTAAGTGAGATGGGCGCACAACCCCAGAGTCTGTCAAGACTGGCCCGTACGGGCAGGGGTACCTTTACCTTTACCTATTGTTAAACTGTATTCAAGGGGAGAACTTTTAGGAAGCACATCTTTGTCCATATCTGCTCTCCTCCTGCCCAATCAATGCATGCCCCCTCTTTATGAATCTTTGACAGATAAACTTTTTTACTAACTTTTTTACAGCACCTAGTATGATTCGCTAACATCACACAACATGTTGTAGCTCCATGATAAAGAGCATATGCTTTGCACACAAAAGCACCATGCATCTCTGGGTATTAGATATCTACCTATCATTTGCAATAAAAAATAAAAAATTATAAACCCCAAAATTCGAAAAATATCATGGTGGTGAACAACAAAACTGAAAAAAATACAGAATGCATCCTAAAACAACAGATGAGTTTACTGCATAAGCAAAGCTAGATCACCCTGCAGGAAAAACCCCTGGGTGAAAAACAGGGTTGGGAGAAATTCATTTCCTGTTTAAAATAGCCATTGGCAGCTGCATATGGCTGCTTGACCACTGTGCTACAGTCTTTTCCCTACCTGCTACACCAGTGGTGGCTTAATCTATGACCCTCCAGATGTTGACAACAAGGACGTACTGGCCAAACCAATCCAGTGAGGCTGCCTGTGGCCAACCCAGCTCCACTACCAGTGGCAGATCTTGGGGTCTCAAATTTCAACAGTGCCCAGTGTAATACCAGAATTTGGTGCACACCCCTAGCTCTTGTCTTCTAGTCTACATAATAGTTATGGTGCCCCTGAAACTCCATGCACAGTGTGACCAAACTGGTTGCACTTCCCCATATCTGCCTCTGCCACTACCCTGCTCTGCCCCAGCCCTGCCCAGGTAGGCTGCATCAATGCCAGAGATGGGAGGATAGCTCCACAGCTCTGCCCCACCACACTGGCCGCTACTGTTTGGATACTACAGCTCCCATCATCTCTGACCATTGACCATACTGGCTGAGGGCAGCCCTGAGGGCACAAGTGAGCCACCCTTGTTCAGAACTATTTGATAGTATAGAAAATAGGCTAACTTGGCAGATGAATCACAGAAGCTAGATACTTTTTGAAGTACAGCTTTTCATCAAATCCACCAAGAGATAGCATTGCAATGGCAAATTCTCACCTGTTCCAAGCCTACTCCAGCTGAGGAATCACAACCTCCTCCCAGAGCTAGTGAGCCCCACCTGGCCAGCTAGGGAGCTGGGCTGCGGGCCCGTTCAGCCTCCTGTAGCGCCCCTCCTGCTGTTCCCTATGCCTCAGAACCCGCTGTAGACAGGGGCCCCTTTGGCTCTTGTGGTGGGTCCTGCAGTTCTGGTTCCTGTGCACTGACCCCCATCCCCTTGCCATCCTCCATCACCCTTTGAATACTCCCTTCCCCATTTCCTGCTTGCCACAATATTTCCAAGACACAGATACACCCCTCACCAGGATCATCTTCTTCTTCTTCCTCTTCCTCCTCCCTGTCATCCTGTCAGTTCACAACACAGACTTTCTCCTCCACACTATGTGACTTTCAGTGTGATCTTGTAATGTACTGTACGCACATAGGCACATTGCATAAGCACACTGCAGGTGTGTGGGGGGAATGGGGCAAAGTGAGTCATAGCTATCATAGCTGGGGCTTGACATTTGCAGGAATAAGTGGATGGTACCACAACCTAATGGCAAGCAACATGTGACTAATAATGATTAATAATAATAATAATAATAATAATAATAATAATAATACATTACTGCTTCTAACAATAAGCCTCACCAGCAGTGTAGGTAGGCACAGTCAAAATTTCTGTACATTTGAGTGCTGAAACCATATTTGTCTTGGGCATCTGGCAATGTCATTTATTATGTTCACATGGCCTTGCATGCAGTTAAGCATGCACTGTGTATTATTTTATGATGTTTGAATTGGAATCACACTTTCTGGGTTCAAGTATTCATGCTTTTGCAGATTCTTATGTAAAGCCGAAGAGGGCCTGTTTCCAATTTCATTACCGTTTATCGCTAATCCAAAATGACTGCAGCGTTACCTACAGTCAGGAAGCTGGATAGGGGCTTGTGTGTTTTGGAGATCTCAGGCTCTTCCCAGGAAGTACTATGAAACTAGTGATTTGGTTACATGAAGGGAAGGCATAAGTCAATTCGTGGACATGACAGCTGCCTAATCTGCATTTACTTTGCAAACATTTAAGGGGTATCATAGATAGATACTGGTTGCATAATGATTCCTCATCCATTTAAGGTCAGCTCTTCCATTCACATCTTTATAAAATGTTGCTCAAATTTCAACAAAGCTAAGAACATATGATTTCTCTCTCTCTTTCCCCATCCCTGTTACATTTTGCTATGACTGAGTGGGATTAGACTTCAAAATATTATATGAGCCAGTTATTGTCATGCAAACAAATTAGAATGACTCCGGAGCTCTTGGTGTAAGACTCCTAGAATGTGAAGCAACAGATCTTCTGTGACTGAGGGATCTACTTTGATAATGGCATAGAAGTATGGGATGTTAGGGGAGGGGTAGGATCTCTGATGGGGAACACCTGGCAAATAGCCATCCAATCTATGTTTAAAAAAATCCAGTGAAGACAAGTCCACCACCTTCTGAAGAAGAGAAGAAGAAGAAGAGTTTGGATTTGATATCCCACCTTTCACTCCCTTTAAGGAGTCTCAAAGCGGCTAACATTCTCCTTTCCCTTCCTCCCCCACAACAAACACTCTGTGAGGTGAGTGGGGCTGAGAGACTTCAAAGAAGTGTGACTGGCCCAAGGTCACCCAGCAGCTGCATGTGGAGGAGTGGAGACGCGAACCCGGTTCCCCAGATTACGATACTACCGCTCTTAACCACTACACCACACCGGCTCTCTGAAGGAGTCCATTCCACTGTCAAACAGCTATTACCAACAGAAAGCTCATGCTTTCTATCAGAATCTCCTCTTGCTATGAATGTTTTTTTCTTCTTATTTATCTACAACAAGGTTTTTTTTTACAAAACATTTGGACATAACACATTATGAGCTGCAGTTTATTGCTGAGATTTGTTAGGACCTCCCAGACCTATAATTCTCAGAAGGATTATTGTTAAATCACTTTAGTTCAGTGAGGGGAATAGAGGTGTCCTAACAACTCTCAGCTTCCAGTGTTTATTTTTTAGGGGGCATGACTGTTAAAAGTGGTATCATAGTGCTCTAAATGTATGAATGTGGCCCGTGTGTTGCTGATATTAATTGCTTTTATAGTTTTAATAATGATTTTGATATGCTGTACTTTATTGATTACATCTGTATACTCACCCACCTCTGGGTTGAAAGGTGGTTTTGTTATGTATTGAAGTTCTCACTCAGGCCACCAGGAGTATTGTGTATGTAGTTTTCACTCAGGTCCACGTCAGTTATTTTAGGCGGGAAACCCTGGTTTGTTCTTGCTACAATGTTTGACAGCCAGCTGCCTATAAAAGCAGGCCGGCTGAGCTGTTTGCTGTTCAGTTTCTATTCCAGCTTACAAAATAAAGAGCTGCTTGGAGAAATCGCTCTGTCGTCTGTCATGTCTACCCACTATTAAACACTGGCGACGAAGGTGGGATCAATGGACATCAGAGCACAGCCAGACACGGCCACCCTCTGAGATGAGCTGAATCACGGAGCTGAAACACTGAGCGAAATCACGGAGCAGAACCAATTCAGAGCTGACCGTTCTGGCTAGAGCACAGTGTACCATCCATCGCCTCCACGTCGGCATCGGAACCATGGCTTCACTCGTGCCTCTACCGCCGTTTGCCCCAGCCTCTGAATCCTGGGACTCCTACCTCGCTCGGTTTGACTGCTACCTCCAAGCAAATGAGCTGACAAGAGGGTCTGTAGAGCAGAAGCGGGGCCTCTCCTCAGCCTTTGTGGCCCCGAAGTGTTCGCGACAGCCTGAGCATCGGTTGCGCCTCTAGCAGTCCAGGCAGCACCTTGAGACACGATTCAAGAGAAGCTCCGCAACCACTACGCACCAAAGCCGTCCAAGATTGCTGCCCGCCATGCGTTCTACCACTGGAACCAGGCAGAGGGGGAGTCAATCAACAACTACACCACCACCCTCTGACAGGCTGCAATGCACTGCGAGTTCCGAGACTTAGATGATGCCCTGATGGATCAAATCATCTGTGGGGTCCGGGACATCCGTCTGCAACGGCATCTCCTCGCCATGCCAGACCTCACGCTGCAGAAAGCCACTGAGGAGGCCGTGGCCTCAGAAGCTGTTGAACTCTCCGCCCAGGAAATCCACAAGGCCAGTAGACCGTATTTAAAGGACTATGTTGTTGGACATGTAACACTGTTGGTCTAATGGAAGTAATGTGAAATGTAACCGATATGCTTTGTGCCTAATTGAACCATTACGTGTAGTGCTGTATATAAGGAAACCATTACGATTGTAACTAACGCCTTATCTCGGTGGGGAGGGGTGTTATGTATTGAAGTTCTCACTCAGGCCACCAGGAGTATTGTGTATGTAGTTTTCACTCAGGTCCACGTCAGTTATTTTAGGCGGGAAACCCTGGGTTGTTCTTGCTACAATGTTTGACAGCCAGCTGCCTATAAAAGCAGGCCGGCTGAGCTGTTTGCTGTTCAGTTTCTATTCCAGCTTACAAAATAAAGAGCTGCTTGGAGAAATCGCTCTGTCGTCTGTCATGTCTACCCACTATTAAACAGGTTTAAAAATAATTAGTGAAATATAACATTAGTTGTATTCAGAATAGACTCATTTAAATCAATAGGCTTAAGTAAGTCCATTAATTTCAATAGGCCTACTCTGAGTATTTCTAGTGTTGGATGATGATATAAGAAGAAAAATAATAACAATGTATATATCCTGAACGCAGGTCAGCTTTGAAAAATTTTATAATATTATGCATGGAGAGATATTTTAAATGTATACAATATTTTTAAGCAAGTGTCTAAAAACACAGAAATCCATATAGGATTTCCATATGGGAATGAATTGCCCCCTTTGTACCCATTTTATTGTTCGCTGCAGATAGTTAAATGACACAGATTGCATTCATTTTATTTTTCTCCTAAAAACTTAGAGGCATTTTTACAGATCCCAAGCATACAGTTCACCCAATAACTGAACCCTGTCACAGATGTACTGTAACCACAGCGGAAATGTTTCTCCAGAGTATTTCTGACTACTCCATGTTTTAACACAAGGTCTATGAAAGCTAAAGCAAAAATTATCCCCAGCTTTTCATGACCTTGATCTACAGGAATCCATGTCTCTTTATACTTCATTCTGACATCTTTCAGAAGGCTTAGCACAATGACATCACACATTTTAGCTTACTCAAAAAACCTCAAAGGCTAAAATCATATGCACACTTAAGTTGTTTCAAAACTGTCACTATTTTGTGGATGGGATTCAGTCATATACTGGCAAATGTAAGTTGAACAATTAAAGTGGATTTGCTGCTTTTGTACAACAAACTAGGTAACTTCCTCTCTTATTCTGTGCCTTCTGAACACATTTCAAAGGCAGACTCATATACAGTGCGTGTCAGGTGTTTCTTCATGTATAGAAAATTGTGGCCAGATCATTTCTCCAGGAAGATGTATCAACTGAAGTTGATGAAAAGTACTATGAGGTATGGGTGTCACTTCAGCCAATCAACAATGTGGAATCTTATTTTTAAGTGAAAACATTCCCATAAATGACAGAACTTCCATTTTTTGATAAACCACCATAATCCAAGAGTACTTCTGTTTGTTCTACTCAGTTTCAGTTTATCACCAAAGGTATTTTATTTCTTGAAGCCAGACTAAAACAGAATTAAAAAAACATATATCCAGGAATGCCAGGAAGTCAACCACCATCTTGTGTTTTTTATAGAGAGATTTCTCACTGAACATTACAAAAATCAGAAGAACCCAAGTGATGTTTTTTAAGAGCCTTGCTTTCATTCTCAGCTGTGACAGCACTAATGTCTACAAACAGAAATTGTGTCTGGAGTAGGTAAATAAGAGGCAAGACAAAAGTAAGTGGGCATGAATTAGGGCCACATATTATTCAGTTATGATGTCAGTGGAAGGTAAATGCTATGGAAGTAACCCAATTCAATTTGAGCAAGCCACCTTGCTCAGGATAAGGGAGTGACTAGATCATAAACGCTTACCTGAGCCCCACTCTTAAGATGAGTCCCAGCCCTGGAACATACAACTCCTGGTGGGTGAGACTGGTTAGTCCCAAAGGCATTCCATATTCAGCCCCACAGATCACACAGTCCAGAGGGGCTTCCATCTAAATATACCTCTAACCTCCCAAGGTCTACAGATAATGATGTCATGACTCCCATTCTACTACAGGAAAGCCCCATCTGTCCATTCCAATTGCTAATCACAGCTAACGGACACAGAGAATGCTAAACAGGCTAAATGTTATGTAAGAATTGGTGTAGTACTCTTCTGTAATGTCCTACTGAGTTTTTAAATCATATTTTACGGAGAAGCTACAACCCTGCTGAGGAGTCTAAGGAATAGTCTCATCATGCATAGCTTTGCAGATCATATTCTACATGGATGAAAAGTGTGTAAGACACTTTGGACACACACAATCAGAATCCAACACTGTTAGAGCTCCATCAGAAAGACATGCACCTCACAGCTTATAACACTAGTATTTGTAGCATATGTGCCATTTTAAATATTTCAGTAGCAGCCAATTCCTGTTATTTCCAAGATCTGGGAAATGATGAACACTGGTAGGGCTGACAAGTAGTCCTGCATCTAAGCAACCCACTGCAAAGTCTTTACAAAAATGGTGGAAAGCTCTCCATTATTTGAAAGCACCTACCATCTTAAGGAAAATGAAGAGGCAGCACAAGCCCCCAAACTGTCCTTAACATGCAGCAAATTCACAGCTGGCTGTACAGCAAAGCTGTTTTTGGTTTGGTTTGGTTTTTACATTTTGCAGCCAGAACCATTTCCCCCCTTTTTATGTTTGAGCAATTATCATCGTTTTCAAAGTAATGGAAATTGATTTGGCCATGGAATGGGACAATCTAGTTGTTATGTCATGTGATTGTCAGCTATGAGAAGATCCACAGTACCAATTTGACTGAAGACTCTTAAGAGACAACAGAGAAAGCATTTCAGTTTACCTTAATAGATGATTCGGTATGGCCCTTGGGATGCATTGGTAGCACATGTGACTCCAGATGGAAGTCTTTGTGTTGAAATCACACCAGGGTCATGCATCTGCCTTTGGGGAGAGGGCATAGATCAGGAGTAAAGTACACATTTAGGCTATGGAGGAAACACCTCTGTGTAAAAACCTGGAAAATTGTTGCCTGTCAAAGTAGACAATATTGGACTAGATGGATCTGATAGACAGCAACTTCCTATGTTCCCAATCATCTGGATTAGGTCTGAATAAAGGTCAAGAACAGCATATTACTTTTTAGGATTATCTTCTACAGGCTCTAAGTTATAGAAGTACACAAATCATTCTGGAAACAATTTCATTTTAAAAGTTACATTGAAACTGGCTGTGCAAAGTGCATATATATGAATGAAATTTTATTTGTATGCAAATAGCAATATTGGCACATGTATCTATGTATTGCATTTCTAAAATGAATACATATGTTCCAAATGTAAGTGTATAGGCAGCCATTTTAGGCATAGACATGACCTAGCACAGAAATGGCTTCAGAAAAATTGATCGTAAAGTCTGCTAAAGTGAAAATAATTTTGGTTTATGGCTTCCTCTGCTCATCTCTGAGGAAGAAGAACTCTGAAAATCTGGTGTCCAGGTATGTAAAAGAGAACAGGAAATGATTCTTTATATTTCCTTCTTTCCTAGGCCTCCTTCTTTCCTTTTTTTCCATTTTCACCCTCATCCCTTGGATATTTTATACACCATTCATCCTCAGGCATTCTCCTTTAATGCAGAGTATCTAATCAAGAAATGGAAAGCCATGAATACACTTTACACTTCAACTCAAAACACATTTGCTCAGATGTATGCTCTTTCAATTTTGAATTAGTTCTATTATGATCACAGTCTGTACCACCTTAAATCCAAGAATTACACTTGACTTGCACATTATTATTATTATTATTATTATTATTATTATTTGCATTTATATACCGCCCTACACCGGAGGTCTCAGGGCGGTTCAGAGAACAAAATCTGTTACTAGCTGTTTCCCTCACCTCCCTGCATTCCTGCTGCAAAGTTTAATTTTCTCTTGGTGTTTGTGGGGGAATGACTTCTCATTGGGTCCCAGTTCAATATAGGGAAAAGGTCCAACAGTTCTCAAAGAGATGGCAGTGTATGGCAACCCCACCTGCAGGAAAACAGCAGCCACCAGGACAAGTGCTGGTGGTGTAGATCAATGAGGAGCCTGAGTTCTAGCTGTGGCTAAAATAAAACAGATATAGGGTGGAATAGTAAAACCTTAAATGCAACCTTAAATCAAACAAATTGACAACAGTGATCTTAACAATTGATGCTAACACAGAGGGAGTGGTGACACCACCAAGCAAACACGGCACAAGGCTCTCTTCCCAATCTGTTGGAATTAATCTAAAGAAAGCCCGTAAAACCATCAAAAAGATCACTGAAAATTAAATACGTTCATCTGGTGTGAAACAAGAGCACACAGGGAGTGAAATGGGTTACGTTCTCAACTACCTTGCCTTCACTATGAGCTATGGAATTTTGACAGCAGACAATGACACCTGTAAAAATAATATTTTACAAAATGGGTCAGATGCTAGTTGATAAAGAAAGTCTCTTTCTCTCTCTCATATATATATGTTTACAAAATATGGGCATTGTCTCATTTTTCAAGTTACGTTTTCTATGGATCAGTTTCATTTGTTGTGAGACATTAGTGTTATGTACAGTGTTAGGTTAGGGAGGAAAGAGGGGGGAAATGGTAAGTGGGGTGGGGCTGGGTGGCAATGCTTCTATTCTTCTACTAAGTGTATGTGTGGGATTTTGTGGCAGCGTCACTTGTGTGGGTTCTCTTACTATTCACTTGTTGTATTTCCTTGGTGGTGAGAGAGGTTGGGGGTAGCCTAGGGTGTGGTTGGTTGCCTTTGGTTGGCTGTAGTGAGATTTGTTTTTGTGGGTGAGTGGGGTATGTCTGAGTGCTTTTGGATCAGGTTAGCCAGACTGATTTGTATGCTGCTGGAAGATGGAAGTATGTAGGAGACAACAATCATTTTTTTTTAAAAAAAAGGGAATTATAATTCTCAAGGAGGGTAAGATAATGCCAGAATCATAAAAATTCTACTTTGATAATAATGAAGAAATTTGGCAAAGCCTTCTCATGTAAGAAGCACACATGTGGCATAAGACCAAGCTGTGCTGGCAGAACACTGTGACTATGTTCCCTGGAAAATTCTCTTAACACGTTTTCACCAAGACTGCCGATTAAGCAGATAATTCTTGAAGCCACAATACTCTGATTCCCAGAACACTCACAGATCCTCCTCTGCTAACAGTGGAAGACATGCTGGAGAAAAGTCAACAACAGAAAGTTGCTAGGTGTTTGATATTTTAAAAATAAAACAAAACATGTTTATTCTTTTCTATACAGAATTGTTGTAGGTCTATCTCAGGCGTAGGCAACCTAAGGCCTGGGGGCCGGATGCGGCCCAATCGCCTTCTCAATCTGGCCCGCAGACGGTCTGGGAATCAGCATGTTTTTACAAGAGTAGAATGTGTGCTTTTATTTAAAATGCATCTCTGGGTTATTTGTGTGAAATATGAATTCATTCATACCCCCCCCCCAATATAGTCCAGCCCACCACATGGTCTGAGGGACGGTGGACCAGCCCACAGCTGAAAAAGGTTGCTGACTCCTAGTCTATCTCGAGAGACAATGGAGTGCACCTCTGGGGATGAAGTCGAACTGCTGCATTAGCAGCACCAAAGTGACTTTCCCAGGGCACAAGCCTGGAGAGTTTGTCTGGAGGTCTTAGACTGCCCAGACGAGAAGACCCCATTCTCAGCCTCACTAATGTGGTTCAAAGGAAAGCAGAGCAATATGTTTGGCACAAGCTTGGCAACAGGAGTTATCAGAAGGAGATGTACAGCTTGCCAGCCAAGCATCTTAGGAATTCCACTCTATATTTGTGTAGCCTTTTCTTCTCCCAAATATATCCCACAAGGCAGCAGAGGTTTAGCCTCAGAGTTTTCCTTCTCTTATATGGGCTACGTTCCCAGGTAGACTAGACCCATCTGCCCCTCACTTCTCTCTAAAGCACATACAGAAGCTACCTTCTTGACTGTTGGACCCAGGGGTGCCAACTTTAATAAAATATGGAGGGCTAGGCATAACCGATCACATGACATAGTGCACACACACCACTTGAATAGCAAATGCCTATCAACTTTGGGGGGCTTTGCCCCCTCAAATATTTTATTGGGGGACACAGACCCCTTGGGCTCTAGGAGCTGGCTCCTATGCTTGGACCCACTATTAGTCTCACCCACTCAATCCACTGGAGCCTGTCTTTGCATGCAGAGAAAATCCCTAGCTCTTTGAGGGTTTGAGACCCATCAGCTACCCTGACCTGGTTTAGCAGGCCAGTTGTTGTTGTTCCCAAGTGTGGCCACTGTTGCATGCTGACAGCTTCTAGGAGCCACAGGAGAGAGCTGAGTGCAGGGTGGGGACCAAAGGTGGACAAACTATCCCAGAAGGAACATGATGTGTCCCACACCAGAGGTACTACTCCTCCCCTAACACCAAGTACACCCAGTACTAAATATCACAAGAATATTCCACTGGATGGTGTTGTTGTTGTTGTTTAGTCGTGTAGTCACGTCCGACTCTTCGTGACCCCATGGACCAGAGCACGCCAGGCACTCCTGTCTTCCACTGCCTCCCGCCATTTGGTCAGACTCATGTTTGTAGCTTCAAGAACACTGTCCAACCATCTCATCCTCTGTCGTCCCCTTCTCCTTGTGCCCTCCATCTTTCCCAACATCAGGGTCTTTTCCAGTGAGTCTTCTCCTCTCATGAGGTGGCCAAAGTATTGGAGCTTCAGCTTCAGGATCTGTCCTTCCAGTGAGCACTCAGGGCTGATTTCCTTCAGAATGGATAGATTTGATCTTCTTGCAGTCTCCTCCAGCACCAGCCTTCTTTATGGTTCAGATCTCACTTCCATAGATCACTACTGGGAAAACCATAGCTTTTACTATACGGACCTTTGTCGGCAAGGTGATGTCTCTACTTTTTAAGATGCTGTTCTACCACTGGATGGTAGAACACTGAAATATACTTGGAGTGATTTCATGCTCTTTATTGCAGCTTGTAAAACAGTAATTGAATTTTCCCCAAAACCTCAGGCTTTTATATACATTATTTACATGAGTCCTGCCTGATTGGCTGATTCTGCTTCCCTCCTGGAGCATGATTGGTCTTTTCCTGCAGGCCAATCAGTTGTTGCATTCTATGATCCTACCAGCCTAATAGGCTGATTAACTTCCTCTTGGAGCCTGATTGGTCTTCTCCTGCAAGCCAATCAGTTGTTGCATTCTAGGATCTTACCTGCCTATTGTTCTAGGATCCAAGCTTAATATATAACAAACATACACTCCACTAAACGAAGATACAAAATGGAAGGCCAAGTTCTACCACTATGTAGTTGTTGTAACACCTGGTAGTGCCGGATTTAGGGCGGTGGAGTTGGCTCCCCTAAATCGGGGTTAAGTACTTAATTCGTTCCGGAGGTCCGTACTTAACCTGAAACTGTTCTTAACCTGAAGCACCACTTTAGCTAATGGCGCCTCCTGCTGCTGCCGCACTACCGTAGCATGATTTCTGTTTTCATCCTGAAGCAAAGTTCTTAACCTGAGGTACTATTTCTGGGTTAGCGGAGTCTGTAACCTGAAGTGTAAGTAACCTGAAGCGTATGTAACCCGAGGTACCACTGTACAAGATGCCAAGCCACAGGATTGCAAATCATCATCATTCCTATATTTATATGGGTACCTATTGAAAGTACCAAAACATGAAATATTTGGGGGGCACCGAATTTTGTACTTGCTCAAGGTGCCATATTACCAAAGTCCACCCCTCCATCTGGTAAAAGGCGCTTCTAGCCACTGAGCCTATCTGGGACTCCAGTGACAAAGTGAGATGCAAAAACAGCCCCAGACTGCATACCTGTTGCCTCACAGGGAGCACAACCCCACCCAAGGCAGGCAACTGACCAATTTCTTGGACACAGGAAACACTTTCAGTGCCTCCACTGATGTGCAGCTTAGTTTCCCTCACCCATCCCACCACTGCTCCAGTGCCTGTACATCCTTTCCTGATTTAGATGTTATGGAGAAATAAAAGCTGAGTGCCATCTGCATACTGTTGGCATCTTGACCCCAAACCCCTAGTGACCACTCCCAGAGGCTTCAAATAGATGTTAAATAGCATTGGGTATAAAATAGTGCCTTCAGCAGCCCATAACATAACATGTCTACTCAGAAGCATCCCATAACATAACTGCTACGCCCAAAAGTATTCTCCCAATGCCACTCTCTGAACTCAGTCCATTAGGTAGGACCAGAACCACTGTAAATAGCGCCCATAGTAAAATGATAGAACCATCTCACACAGGAAGCAGTGATAGCTACCTATTTGGATGGGTTTAAAAGAGAATTAGCCATTATTGCTATGTTCTACCGCCTCTTTCAGATGTGCCATGGGAATTGCAAGTGGGCAGAGTGCTGTTGCATTCATGTTCAAATTGGAGGCCATTGTGAGAACAGGATACTGGACTAGATGGGCCACTGGCCTGATCCTGCAGGCTCATCTTATGTTTGGAGGGTTGCTCTGCAGACCCTGTTCTATCCAAGAACAAATGTAAAGCCTGGGACTCCTTCTCCCCCCCCCCCCTCGTATTCAATACAATTCTGTTCTTTTCCATCTCTAAATCAAAGAACATTTTCATAATTTATATAATCTGATTCATTTGGCCTGTTCAGGGTTAAGTCTGCAGAATGTAGCGTTACCAGATTCCTAATAGTGACTTGCAGTAAATTAAGCTATTTTGGCACTTCCACTTTTTGTGATCTCTTTATTGCAATCAGCTGCTCCTTTGCTCAGGATGGTGTCACTTAGGAGGATTCCAAAACTGAAATTAATTCATCATTTGCAATGATTCTGGGTATGAATGTCATTCATGGTTTGGCTGCTAATAAGACATTATACGTGATGGGGTCAATATATAGAACTCATTCCTTCTGTTGATTACATTTTCCTTCTTCGGATTTGCCTCGATGCTGCTCACGCTCTCACAACCACCAATTTACATGATGTGCTGTCTGTGGAATGTTGTGGTCATTTCATTTCATTTTCTATCCTTTCTTTCTTTGTAATATTCTCTAATTGGTGATTCACTTGTCTGTCATTTCAACATCTTGAATTGTATTATTCTCATTTTTTCGCTTGTGCACATTATTATTTTTTTGCATTTAATTATGTCTTCTTTCTGATGCAAAGTTAAAATGGGGTGTATTATTTGGTCTGGTTTTATTTTTCTGACAGTATTCACTCTGCAGCAGTTTAAGGGGTTTCTATCAGGGCATTACAGAACTGGATCTACCTTAGGTTTTATATCTCGGATTTCATTATTTGCCCAGATGCTCACTAGTGCAAAAAAAAAAGAAACTTCTTTTAAAAGTTGTGCTAATTTTTACCAGCTAAGAATTCTGTCTTCTGAGTATCGACTTCCATCCCTCATCAACCTTTTCTTTCAGTTACCTATTCCCAAATTCCAACATATCTTATTTCATTGGTCTCAGGACAGGCAGAACTACAGAAAGGATTATTTGTTATCCACATTTGTGGGCCAATAATTTCTCCTCTAATGGTAAACACCACCAACACTTATTCACAGACAAATATCTGAAAAAGAATGGTGGGTTAACTCAGGAAATAACATGATTCTAAACTAAACTAGACAAATAGAGATATAAACTAGACAAAATCACTATAAACTGCTTGGTCAATAGTATGTGACTCCATAATGACTGAGTAAAATTTACACTACTTGTGATGGAACGCGTTTGGAGATGTGGGCATTCAAAGGCTGATATGAAATATATTTGGTGGACTCATTCAATAATTAAAATCTTTTGTGGAGATGTGATGAGGACAGTATCTTTAATGACACCTTATACTTTGTCATTAGACCCCCTGATAATTTCATTAGGATATTTAGATCAACAAATATACCATAAGGAGTTAATATAGAATCTAACAGTAGCTGCTCATCTGGATTTTGCACAGAAATGGAAAACTGGGTCCCCATCATAAGTGAAAGAATAGTCAGCAATTTAAGTCAGCAATATAAACTTACGGAATTGATTAGTGTGACAGATGGTAGACAAGAGGAGAACATCTTAACGATAAATGGATTCCACCAATTGAAGAGTAAATAAAATATATATGTTCATGAATGTAATCACTTTTCTGTATGGTAAAATACTAATTATTTGTTGTAATTAATGTATGTTCTTGAGATTTAATAAAGTTTGATAAGAAAGACATTGTACCTTTTTGATTTTTTTTTTAATGTTGTCTCAATTATTCTGCTAAGAGATCAAGTTCCATAGCTTAACTATGTGTTGTGTGAAGTACTTCCTTTTATCTGTTCTTCCAACATTCCACATCATTGGATGTCTGCACATTCAAGTGTTATGAAAGAAACTCTGTAAAAAAACTCTTTTAAAAAGAGATCACTTTAATAATGCCCAGATGATGAGTTCTGTCCTCAGAAACAAGTCTGCCATTAAATAAATGGTTGGGTTTGTTTGTTTTTTGCTCAACAGTTTTGAAATGTACTTATTTTGATATGGGCATTGTGATGGTTCTAGGGGTTGCTCGTGCGTAAACCGGCGCCACACCTTTTCTGTCCGGACAGCCACTCGCCCGTGGCTGTCTCAATTGCTGGCAGAATCCGTCAGTGGGTGTTTCTTGAACTTCTTCCAGCAAAGAAGCTCTTTGACGCCTAGTCTCCGCCTGCTCTCCCTGCGCGGAAGCCTTCTGCACAAGGAGGGTGTGGGCAGCGGCGGACCCATGCTCTCCCCGCTGGTCCCCGGCGAGGAGTCAAGGGACTGCCTCGCCGATTCCCCCATCTGCCCCCCTTCTCCACTGGTGCTACACTGATTTCCTTCCCCAGAAGATGGGCTGCTTCTCCTCATCCCGGGGCGCTCTCCGAAATCCCTCTGGAGCCCTCTCTCTCCTTCTGGCTCTGATGGCAGTTCCCTGACAGGCATGTTCCTTTTTTTATTAACATGTTGAGATTCTCCAATGTAAAACAGAATACAGTTCTTTCCTAAAAGGTTAGGCTGCAAGCCTAATGTTTCAGTGTTGATGGCAGATGGAGAGGCACTAGAAGGCAACACAATTGCCTCTCTACCCAATCCTGTCCTTGGAAATGATCGCCGCTGATGGAGAGGGAGAGGCAGGAAGTTACAGCCTGCAGATATTCTTCTGGCAGAAGCCAATGTTGCTGATATCACGTGATCCACTTTCAATACTTTTTGTGCCTGAAAAAGACTTTGGGTGGAGGAAGACATATTGCTTTGTTCCAATTGGTGCATATCCCAGAACTTCCTGCTGTAATCCTGTAACTTTTTATACTACGAATGTTCCATTATTATTTTTTTGTCCAACTTTTGTAGCATTATAACACAGGAGTGCTCCTCCAGCTGGCAATAATGAATAAATCCTGAGGTAGCACTGGAGAACAAAATGGAAGGGTGGGTGAGAAGTTCAGCATAACTGCTAACACAGTATTATTGCATCAGTAATATATTGCAGAATACACTTGCAAAAACAAACAAAGCCCAAACCCACCAGTTTGGAGGGATCCTAAGTCAAGTGTGAAAATGTGAAAGTGAGTCCCATGTTGCAGGCTGGGAGTCTGAGCACTGGATGAAAGCAGCACTCTTCCATCTTCATTTTGCTTGTTGTTGTTGTTTAGTCGTTTAGTCGTGTCTGACTCTTTGTGACCCCATGGACCAGAGCACGCCAGACACTTCTGCCTCCCGTAGTTTGGTCAAACTCATGCTGGTAGCTTCGAGAACACTGTCCAACAATCTCGTCCTCTATTGTCCCCTTCTCCTTGTGCCCTCAATCTTTCCCAACATCAGGTTCTTTTCCAGGGAGTCTTCTCTTCTCATGAGGTGGCCAAAGTATTGGAGTCTCAGCTTCAGGATCTGTCCTTCCAGTAAGCACTCAGGGCTGATTTCCTTAAGAATGGATAGGTTTGATCTTCTTGCAGTCCATGGGACTCTCAAGAGTCTCCTCCAGCACCATAATTCAAAAGCATCAATTCTTCGGCGATCTGCCTTCTTTATGGTCCAGCTCTCACTTCCATACACCACTACTGGGAAAACCATAAATTTAACTATACGGATCTTTGTTGGCAAGGATAGCAATCTGGAGTGACCCTGTGTCTTTGCTCCTTGCTCCCTCCCTCCCCCCCCCTCTCTCTCTCTCTCTCTCTCTCTCTGTGTGTGTGTGTGTGTGTGTGATTTGCAGACTGGCACACCCACATCAAGAAACTTACTGTCAAACAAATCTTTATTTTCCAAACATCAGCACCGCTATGTTACTACTAGCAGCTGCTTTTCAACTAAGAGAAGGAGACTTCAGGATCCACAGTCTCTTAAAACCTGTGGGTTGCTTTGCTATTTTCATTCTTCTTTTATGAGCATAAAAGGAGTGGGGTGGGGGATACAGCTGGTAAGTTGGGATGAATTCTTTTTTCATTAACTTCCCTGTATTTGAGGCAAGGCATCCCATTTCAGGCTAACTCAGCAAAGGGAACTCTGCTGGTTACAGGAATGTATCAGTCATCACAACCGGCATCACTGCATTTTCCATTGCAAGGCAGATAAGTTCATGCCAAACAACGGTTATATAAAGCCAAAATAATGTTCTTGTAAACAAGTCTACGTAAACACAGGGTTAGCAGTCAGGCAGATTTCTCCAAAATTACATATCTAAGAATATAAGAATTGACTTCTTGTATTTGACCAATATTTATTTAGTCCAGCAGGCTCTTCCCAGCAGTGACCAGCTAGTTGCCTCTGGAAGCTTACAGGAAGGTCAACAGGTGAAGGTCATCTCCTGGGTTTGTTTGGGTTTTTTGTTTTGGTCCCCAGAAAAGAGCAGGCAAGTGAAGAATGTTGAGGTATCATGAAGGGATTTGGAACTTGTAGCCCTCCATATGTTGTTTAATGCCAAGTCCCATAAACTGCCAGCCAATATTGCCAATGGTCAGGTGTGATGGGAGTTGTAGTCCAAACACATCTAAAGGGCCACATTTTCTCCTGTTGGTAGATATCACTCTTCCTTGATTTTTTTATAACCATAACTATAATACTTCAAATAGCTGGCAGAAGGGTCACGCAGTCTTTGTCGGTCATTGAGAAACTCTTTGGCTGGCTAAACCTCAGGGCAGGACTGCCCACAAAAATCCTGAATTCAAACAGGTCAGTCAGAGGCCCACTACTGAGCAAAGCCTTACTCGTGGACCATGAGTTGGCTGCTCCCGCTCCAGTCCACCAGCAACACATAAAAGCCTGACATGTCCCCTTTTGGCCCTACCAGTGTGAGATCTCCAACAGTGGTATGCTTAGAGACATGGAAGTTGCTGTAGCACTGCGGAGTGTTACTTCACTTTTGTGGTGAACCAGCTTCACTTTGCCACTGCTGATTCAAGTATGCAGAGAGGTTCCTATTTTACTCCCATAATTGTACATATATTTCAGAAACATTCTAACCACTGACACCATATTTCTATGCTATGCTGTTTGCCAATGAATCAAGCTATCACCCAGTAACTGTGGAACTTTAGATATGGTACAATGCCAGCCAGACTTTAAAATTAACAAGATATCCTCAATTTATTGTAAACTATAAAGTTGTGTTGGGGAAAATGTGGTTATCCTTAAATTGGTTACCATTTCTTTAAGGGTTTCTTCTTCTTCTTCTTTTGTAAGGTTATTGTTATTACTAGGAGCTGCCACCCCTTCCTATCCGCCAACTCCACCTTCATATCTGAGCCTCCATAGCTTCTTGCCTATCTTCCACCAGTCTCAGCTCTAGCTTTCAGACTTCAGTCCTCTGCCTTCAATCTACTCACCCAGATTCTGTAGCTGCTGCTGCTGCTGCTTGCTGGTCAACACTCAAACAGTCACACACACACACACACACACAAACTCAACCATGCTAGAACTGGACTATTTATGTTCCAGCCAGCCTACCATTCAATCACTCAGATTTGAGTGGCATAGAACTCTCTCCCTTCATTAGACCACTTTTCCCATCCAATGAGTGACCAATAATTTCTACCCAGCAAGTCAACCAGAAGTGAAATTGTAAAGTCCCGTAACTCGGTATAGAAAGAACCTAGATTTTCCCAGACCAGTCTTATGCAACTAAGAAACAATCAACTGACCAGCCACCAATGAATACTTACTATTTGAAACTTAACCCTTCAAATAACTTTACATAGCACCCACACATGCAGTAAACTCTTACACATTATAGAAAAACATTGTCTCAGTAAATTAAACCCCTTAAAAAGGTGTTTTCTCCATTGACACAAAGGAGAAATGGATCTGTCAATGGATCTGATTTTAACTTCTGTAGCTCCTAGGACACCCTCCCAGGAAATATAGGACTGCAGCCTTCAACACCTAAAATATATCAATAAAAAAACCACTGCTGCTATTATGGGTATGCCAAAGACCTCCAGGGGGAAATATGGAAGTCTTTTATTGTTTGATTGGTAAATCCTCTCTATACTTGGAGAGATTTGCTTTATTTGTCAAAGAAGGACAATGAGCTGAATAGCCTGTGGTAGCTGGAAAATTGTAAAACACTCATATTTCTCAATTCCTGGACTCAAAGTGCTGTTTCACAAATTCATTTACAACCGTTCTTGTCAGTTGATGATTGACAGCTGAATTTATGAATTATCTCCATTGAAAGATATTGCCTTTGACATGATATGAGGTGCTATGAAAATACTACCTCTAGCAGGTTTCCACATACA
Source organism: Podarcis cretensis (assembly GCF_951804945.1). Classification (NCBI taxonomy): domain Eukaryota; kingdom Metazoa; phylum Chordata; class Lepidosauria; order Squamata; family Lacertidae; genus Podarcis; species Podarcis cretensis. The sequence goes on from NC_137178.1 coordinate 31,909,990, forward strand.
AGTTTAATTTGACCTAGCAATGAGTGTACATATTATTTATTCGGTCCTATTGAGTTCTATGGCCTTTTAAAGCTGCTTTTGAATGGATTTGAAGACTTTGTATTATATGGTGCTACCCATGGTGGTCATTTTGTACACCGCCATGTAAAAAGCAGTTTAAAAATCATTAATTAAATAAGTAAATATTGAACAACAGAAAAGCACAACAGAAGGCTCTCTGAAACAAAAATGAAGCAAGCGACAAAATGGAAAATGGAGGGCAAGACATTTCCTACAAATAGTGGAATAAAACAGTTTATAGACAGCTGGAGAACATTGTGGAAGATTCTTAGGAGGAACTGTGAATTTTTAGGCATTAGACTATTTTGTTCCATACTCCCTTACAGAACTGAAATGTGTTTATAAATAAACAAAGTACATAGCCTAAGAGAAACTTGTAGGATATCTGAAACTACATTGCAAATGCAGGGAGTTCCAAGAGGAGGAAAAATAAATGGTGAGATAAAATGTTCTCTAATGCATGTGGAGACAACTCCTTAAGCTATCCTGAATAATTGGCATTTGAGAGGAACTTCATATCCATTTCAAGGCTTCTGGCCAATGAAAAGTATGTCAGAACAATTTTTTTAAGAAGAGTTCATAAATTTTGTTTATATTATAAACATGTTGTAGAAATGACTGATGTGTACTATAAATGGTTTTAAGTACATTATTTATAAAGGGTCATTTATGAGGATTATAAGTTGTAAGTATTTGTCAGCTCCTGCTGGACCAGAACTGCGTGTTGTAGATGGCAGTTTTATCATGGGTTTATGCCTTCTAATAGACTATGGAGCACTGTGTAAGAATCCAGTAATAGCCATTTATTTGATGGATAGTCACTTAAACAATCCTCTCACACACTTTTATTGTTATTATACACTTTATATCACTTGTATTTCTGGTTTTAATCATTGATTTATTGATCTTATGATGTAAAAACACCTGAATATCACAGGTATTGTTTAAAACCGATGTCCAAAGAAGTACAATGTATTAATATTCTACAATGTACAATATGCAGAACAGGGTGTTACAAAGGATAAATGGCACACATACTGACTTGACTTTTCAGGAAATTAAAATGAAGGATAAGTTTAGCCAGAAGGCTATACTTTCCTAAAGATCATTTGTCCTAGTTTGATTTGCAGCTGAATCTGTGAATTGATTCAGTTAAAAAGTACTAGATTTGAAGTGGTGCCAGTAGAAAGAGAGTAATTGTCAGGTAGAACTATGGTCTTATTCTTTCATAAAAGTAAAATCAGGGCGAGTGGAAGAGTTGAGCCATGATTCAGCTAATAGCTCTGGCCTCCCTCCATTCACATAGGTGAGGAAGGCCTGAAGAGGTGAACCTTCTCGCAGAATTATTTTCCCCATGACTGTGAACTTTGATCATGTTGAGTTGGGATACTAAATTCAAATGGATGTCTATAAAAATAATTCATGAGTAGAATGGCAAGGTCTATGATTTGTAAATTGAGATTGTTTAGATTATCAGCAGTCTATGTTGGTTGGGATGGGGGTGGTGCTGTGGTTTAAACCACAGAGCCTCTTGGGCTTGCCGATCAGAAGGTTGGTGGTTCGAATCCCTGCGATGGGGTGAGCTCCTGTTGCTTGGTCCCAGCTCCTGCCAACCTAGCAGTTCGAAAGCATACCCCAAAGTGTAAGTAGATAAATAGGTACCGCTCCAGTGGGAAGGTAAATGGCGTTTCCGTGAGCTGCTCTGGTTTCAGTGTTCTGTTGCGCCAGAAAACCATGCTGGCCACATGACCTGGAAAAACTGTCTGCGGACAAACGCCGGCTCCCTTGGCCCATAAAGCAAGATGAGCGCCGCAACCCCAGAGTCATATGCAACTGGACTTAATTTTCAGGGGTCCTTTATCTTTACCTTTATGTTGGTAGCAGGGAACAGTTTGGTGAGATCCAATAGTTCAGAAAGGCTTATGCTACATAATCAGTGTTTACTTGTCTTGTCTTGTCTTGGTTTTTTTAAGAAAAAAAGTTGCCTGTACTCACCATGAAGTTGTTACAGTAAGTGCCACACTTCTAACCGGGGTGTGTGTGCTGATACTGCATACCCTTGAGTACCCCCCCCCCAAAAAAAAGCACTGTACATAATTATCAATGTATTTATTAGGGCTGTACACCAGATCCAGCCAAGTCCTGAGCTAAATCAGGTGTTTTGGAGGGAACTTGGTTGCCAGATGAGCTTGGCTGAGATAGCCACATTTCAGTACAGGTCAGTTTCAATGGTCCAGAGTGATTTGTGGCTTTCAAGGGGCAGGGCAGGAGGCAGGAGGGAGAGGCAGGTAAAGTGGGAAAACCTTCCTTGCTGCCAGATGCCTCCTCAGCCCCAGGATCATCCTATCCGTCAGCAGTTGTTGAGTGGAGGAGGTGAGCTTGCAGGATGCAGGTGATGCTTCATATGCAGCTTTCTTTTACACTTGCAGAGCATCACCCTCCTCCCCTATACCCAACAGCCTTTAAATGTAATGCTGGAATAGGGTTTTGAAGTATGCCCAGGGATAGCTGAAGGCAAAGGGCTAAGGTGAAGAAATTCTGGCACTCTAGCTGCCCTGTCCGTTGCTGATTAAAATGGAGTTTGTTGGGCACAGTTGAGAGGCTAGTTGCCAGAAATTGCCCTTACTCTTCTCACTTACTTCTGGGACAGGGTTGCCATATTTTGAACAACAAAAAAGAGGATACTTTTGCCGACTTCTACTTTTAACTATAAATCTCTATGACGACTCTCATTTTACGTATCCATGAAAAAGAAGACTTGTCCTGGAAAAAGTGGACATGTGGCAACTCTAAACAGAAGCACTCAGTGTGGAGTTGCTATGAAACTGCCTTCACTCAGGAGTCCTGGAACAAGCCATACTCCCTTTTCAGGTATGGAAACTGGAATTCTGCCTGAACTGTCAGCTGTTGGCATCTAGCCTGCTTGGACATGACAGGTATGGAAGACCGTAAAAACTGAATTATAAAGGAATGGTCATACTGCCTCCTAAGTAGCTTTGTTTTTACTGCTAGAAGATTCAGCAGCAGCAAAAAGCAGATGCTTTGGTGACAGAGGAGTATAAACTTTACCTATCAAGAACACTTTATTCATTCAGCTCTGCCCAATCCAATCAAGGTCATCTATATTATTTTTCTTTCTCTAATAGACATATGCAAAGCCCACAGGTGGGATTCAAATTTGAATTCCTTCTGGTTTTCCCATTGCCCAGAGCAGATTTCTGAAGAAAAGCTGTGTACCAATTCAAACCCCATTCAGTTCTGTTTGCAACCTTTAGTGCTGCAGATATAACTTCAGCTAAAGGCTGCTAGTGTTTTGCTTGCAATCACATTGAATAGTGAGTTGCCTCATCTTAAGTCAGCAGAAACCAGCTTTTGTTAGCATGTGCTCATGAGAAAGAAGATTGCCTTGTCCAAGTGGGTTTAAATATTGCCCTCAGTGAAGTTTGGTCCATTAAGTCAAATGGGACACTGCTCCAGTGACCTTAGTCTGTTTTCAACCATTCCACACTTGCTGACTTTCTTACTTACAGCTAGACACCTGGCTCCTCCCCGCCCCTTCTCATTTTTGCCCTTGTAAGGCACAGCAGTGAGGACAACCAGGACAAAACTAGATTGAGTTTGCTCCTGCTCTCACCGCCTCTGACTCCACTTTCCTGTGACTCAGACTCCACCTGCTGTTGCCCTCCCTTACTTCCAGCCTACCAGCGTTGATGGGCTCCAGCCTCCTCAAATTGCCAGAATTCAGATGAAAGACATCTTGCAAGTGCCATTGTAGACAAGTACCTGAACTGTCAATGACTGCTTGTCTCCTTTTTAAAAATTTTTTGTTCCTTCCAATATCTTCAAGGGCTTTTTGCTGTTCTCTCAGACTACTGAAATTCCTTACTGAGGCTCAGCAAACATCATTCTTTCATTCATTGCACTTTGTGGCACAATAAAATAGATTTGGTTAAAATAGAGGACAAATGCTATAAAGACAGCAATAGCAATCTAGTGCTTGAAATATGGCTTCATTGAGTAAATGAAAAAAGTTCAACCTGATTGTAAGACAGACAATAGCACAACCCTATTTAGTTGAAATATCCAGCAATATAAATGTAATGATCACAACCCAGCACCAGGTCAAGCCCATTTACTACAGAATATGTGTTGGATAATGCCATGATACACAAAACATGTCTGACAGAAAAATCCTGGCATTAAAGGCAGCCATGTGACCCTTTTAGCAAATGGGTTCAATCAATCTGCATTTATTGTTCTGCTTATTGTAAAGCAAGACTCTCTGAGCAATGCACTTCAAGGTGAGATTGGCTGATCGTGTTTTGCTCTTCCACAACTAACTTTAACCGTGCGATTATCCTTGGCTCACCAACATGGTAACATGGGCACTAGTGTGCCCTTCTGTACCTCCTAAGGCACTCATGAAAGTTATTGGTAAATGTTCTCTCAAAAATCCACAATACATGAAAAACTGTGCTTCCTATTTGCACTGGCTCAGCCTCTCCCACATCAACACACACACCCTTGAACATGCCACATTTCATGAGATGCGTGGAGTGGACACCCACCTGTTCTAACCAAAGAAGAGGTGCGAAGAGTTTCTCTCATTCTGAGAAAATGTGTCAGTAGCTGAGGTGTATATTTTTTTCCAGTTGAAGGTAGGGGCATGTTCACACCATTTTGTGTTATGCCACCTCCCCGTGACCGTATTTTTGTGATGGTTGCCCTATCACATTCTTAAAATTCCAAAATTGCCCCTGAAAAGTTGGCAACCCATGGATTATCAACTGTCTTTAAATGCTTTTCATGTTCTACACTTCACATGAAAATGACATCTCACTTCCAATAACAAACTATCATGTTTGCAGCATCCTCATGCAAGCACAATATTGGGAATGTGGGATGCTGTTGTGACTCACTTTGGTTTAGGCTGCAAATTAGTAGTGGCTTCCAAGCTACCATTTGGAGACCAATGTCCTAGAACACTCATAACAGTGTTCAGGATATACTTGCATGAGAGAGCTCTGAAGAACATAAGTTTGTATGATTCAGAAATTTAATTAGGAAGTTCAAAGGAATAGAAAAGAAGTCCACAAGGTTTGTTTAAAAAACTTTACATTTTCACAAAAATAATATGTTGTGTTTCAGAAGTATACACCCAAGCGCAGAGAGTGGAGAGTGCAAACTGTGGCCAGGTTCCAAAGCAGTATGAAACATCTTTTGCAACTCCACAGAGTTTGTGTTTTTGTTGAGCAGCAGTTCCTGATGCCACATGCCAAACTTCTTTTGAAACTGAGCAAAGTCTCAAATGCAGTTTGCAATATTGCATGGAAGAGAGAGCGAGAGTCAGAGTCAGAGACAGAGACAGAGACAGAGAGAGAGAGAGAAAGCAAAACCCATAGGCTAGCTCAAGTTTGCTATGTGATCCTGGGCTCTATGCAGTGAAAAAGCCATGCATGTACACAACCAATGTGAACCCTTTGTCTCCATTTTCTTCCTTTGTGTTGTTTCTCTTAGTATCCTAAATGACAAACATAGAATGGAGGTTTAACAGAAGCAACCAAATAAATACAGAGGATGATTAGGAAATAAAAACCGTGTGTGTGTGTGTGTGTGTGTGTGTGTGTGCTCTGTTTAAAAAAGGAACTCTAAACTTGTGCATTTCTGGCCAAAAGTCTGCTATAAAAAGGATACCGAAATCAACAGAGCCAATTTGCTCCAAGAGTGGCAGCTGGTGCCCTGAAATCAGATAGGATGCAGAGACTGTGCTACAAGCCACACACAAAACCACTGACCACAGTCAAATCAAGCTGAAAATACACACCCAGTATCCAGTGCAAGAACACATAATGAGTGAGTCATACACACAAAGAGATTCATTAGAGACACATTCACAGAGTTAGCTGGCTTCGCCACCTCCCATTCTGAGATGACAATGATGGTGATCATAGAATGATATGCAATTGCATTAATCTCATTTAAGAATGGCATTTTTGAAAATCATTTCACAAAATCATTTTCAGAAAATCACATCCCATGGATTTAAGTTCCCATTTCACTCCTCAATCTACGATAAATCAAAAACGATAAGAGGGTTGTGTATTGTTGTTGTTTTACTGTTGCACTAAGAATACAAACACTTCTCACATATTGTACACATATATACACCCCAGGTTCCCTGAAGGAACTGGTGCATAAGCTGATATATATAGCAATATATAAAACTGTATGAAAATACTCATTACAAAACTATGCTGCAGAAATATAGTAGTTTGGGACTTGACTTTTAATATGTATTATAACTTTTTATATATAATTAAATAATATATCGGCCTGCTTTGCAATTTCTCATCTCCCTTACCTCAGTTGTCTGGCCCAGAGCACTACCTTAGACCTAGCATTCTGTTTTTCTAGATTATCAATTTAGCATCCCAGGCCTAAGTTACGTCACCCCAGGAAGGTTCCAGAGAGCAGGCATGCTAACTGAGACAACCCCTTCTTACCACATAAGTAAAGGTAATGGACCCCTGAATGGTCCAGTCAAAGGCGACTATGGGGTTGTGGCACTCATCTCGCTTTCAGGCTGAGGGAGCCAGCATTTGTCCACAGACAGCTTGCTGGGTCATGTGTCCAGCATGACTAAACCGCTTCTGGTGCAACAGAAGACAGAAGTCAGAGCGCACAGAAACACCGTTTACCTTCCCACCACAGTGGTACCTATTTATCTATTTACACTGGTATGCTTTCGAACTGCTAGGTTGGCAGAAGCTGGGACAGAGCAATGGGAGTTCAACCACATACAACCAACCAGACACATCCACTGCCTTTCATGCCCAACTAACTTGGATGGACCTGATCTAACAGGCTTCCTTTTAATATAAAAGTTACCATGCACTCTTATAGTAAACACCATTGAATAAGTAAATACTATTGAGTCAGTGGGACTTACTCCCTGGCAAGTGTGTGTTATGATTACAACTTTCTACTCCCATATTAGAGATTTCCCAAGTTCATGCTACCATGAGACACCATGAATTCTTATATAAAAAATTCTATTAAGTGGACACCTTGTGGACCGGCTCACTACAATGTACCATGGCAACACTGTCACCTCAGTATATCTGGCTTTAGCTTTAGAGGATCAGGTCCTGACAGAAACAATACACTTGGGTTATTTAGGGAATATTTGAACAACAGCAAAGTTTCCTTGGAAGTGCTGTATACATATTTCCTCCCACTCACCCCCCCCCCAAGAAAAACACTTTAAACTGGTAACCAGTCAACAGTGGATGATGAATTTTTCCTTGCAGGAATGTGTTCATACACTAGTCAAAACAAATAAAGACAAGAGGGGAGTACTACAATGGTTCCAATTTAAAATCTATCATTTTGGCTTAAGCACCAATCCACTTACATTGTTGAGGTTTTGAAAACTTTTAGAGACACAAAGTACAGACAGGTACAGACAGCAGAACAGGCTTCCCTGTATGTTAGTGCCATCTAGTGGTCCTATATGTCTTCAGAGTCTGATAATATCCATTGCAAAAGAGAAAAAATAAGACTGAGGATAAATATTATATTATGTTATTATAAAATGTGCTACCTGCTCTTCACAGTCAAAGGAATAGCACATTATACAGGGTTCTCATCAGTAATATTCAAAGTAATACCCTAATGAACATTTCCCACCTTCTCATCTTTTAAAAAATATATAGACAGCAATCATATATATTCACTGGGGATAAAAGTCTTATAGGAAATAACTTTTAATATATATACATAGGGAAGTGCTGTAAGTTGGTTTTACTCTTTACTCTGTGTCATATTAATTTCTTGTGTCCTGAGCATTAAAATTTGAAAGAATGTAAACATGGAAGCAAATTCAAGACAGGGTAACATTTCTGTCAACCTTCTGTTCCATCCCAAAGCATTGCATTAGCCAGGAGATCCTACCCATCTGTCACCAAGCAGAAAAATAATGTGATAGCAAATCTATATATTAATAGACTCTTGGCCCAGTTCATGCAATTTCCTCCTCCCTTTTGTTGTTGAGATGGCAATCCAGCACATTAGCAGGTCTACCTATCTGGTACACCCACGAGCAATTACATCTGTTCTGAGCATGTTCAGTGCTGTTTTTTGAAGACCATCCCTCCAGAATAGCAAAGCTCAGGGCCAGCCGTGTTTGATTCTTTATTACTTATTTCAGAAATTTGTGTGCATGAGTGCCACTGGACAAACTTTGAGTTTCTTGTTCATAAAACAAATGGGGTTGTCTTTTTTTTATTCATACCATATTTATTAATGGATAATTGGGATGACAAATTGTTTGCTAAAATGTTCTTGACACATTTCCTGCAGCAGCTAACTCTCATTAAAGGCTCATGGAACTAATTATGCTAAGAGGAGATGGAAGGAAAGGAAAGAGAAAAGAAGGGAGTCAGTTTTTCTTTATATCTTTTGTCAAAGACATGCTAGGTCATAAAAAAATGTAGGAAGAGCCTACTGGATCAAGCCAATGGCCCATCTAGTCCAACATCCTGTTCTCACAGTGCCCAACCAGATGCTGACAGGAAACTCTCATGCAGGACCCAAGCTCAACAGCACTCTGCCCATTCCTGGTTTCCAGCAACTAGTATTCAGAAGCATTAATGCCTCCAACCATTGCTAATAGAATTTGCCTTTTTCTCAGCTGCCACAATGACCCTGAACAATATATCATGGTCAGAAACCTTCACCTCACTGCTCACCCCTAAATCTAGATTGTTTATGAATAAATAATAAAACACATGTTCCAATAACAGTCCTTGTGGGACTTCCTACATCTCTCCATGAAGAGACCTGTCCATTTATTCCTACTCTCTGCTCCCTGTTACTTAACAAATTCTTAATCTGCAAGAGGATCTGTCCTCTTATTCCCTGACTTCTAAGGTTACTCATGAATTGTTGGTGAGTTACCATGTTGAAAGCAATTTAAAAGAGCAAGTACACTATGATTCACCTTTAGAAATATGCTTGCCTACACTCTCAAAGCACTTTTAATAATAGGTTCATTAAATAGGACTTGCCCTTGCAGAAGTCATAATTGCTCTACTTCAGCCAGGCTTGTTCTTCTTTATGTTTGGTTATTTTATCTTAACAATACTTTCCACCAGTTTATCCAGGACAGCGGTAAAGCTAACAGGATTGCAATTTTCAGGATTGCCCCGGATCCCTTTTTAAAAATTGGTGTTACATTGGCTTTCCAGTATTACTTCCCATTCATCAGGTACAGGGGGTGATCTGAGCGATATGTTTTATATATTTGTTTAAAGACCAGCAATTTCACATTTGACTTCTGTCATATGATTTCTAGTGAATTAGTTGTACAACTGGAAAAAAAGAAACCCCACAAAATCAATTTTGGATTTATTCCAGGTGCTTTTTGTAAAGACTATTGATGAGGAGAAGAAAGATGACAACTTCCAAACATTGCTGGATATGTATTCAGAGAACATTGATTCTGTTGTTTGTGAAGACAAATTACAACACTTCCTGCATTGTGTCAACAATGAGGACTTTGAATCATCAAAATCTCCTACTGCCTTTTACAAGGTCATTATTAGTGGTTTGAGTGTCTCATTTCGAAATGCAGAAACAACTCTTTAAAAGTTTTAAACCTTACCCATATTAAATGTAGCTGGTGAAAGATAGTTCAACACCCTTACAAGAGTCAAAGTATATGTGTTCTACTATCTCGAGAATATTTAGCTAGTTTAGTGATTTTAGTGATTGAACATTCTGCATTTTAAGATGTAAATATTAACAAGTTGATTATTTTGTGTGAAGCAAATGTAAAACACACACACACCACACACTATAAAGCTGATGGCTATCTATTTAGCTCCATCATATTTTCAGACACATTACATATTTTTGGGTAGACTAATAATCATCGTCCTGAAGGTCAATTCAAGAGCCCTGCAAACCATAAATCTGCCACTGTCCTCATAGAGGACCAGCTGTGAACCTTCTGCAGGTACATCAATGGACACTTCCAATGTTGGATCTCTCTTTCCCAACCTCTTCTGCAAAGACGTGTCTGTATCTCACTCTAATGGTTTTGCTTTGTGAGGCATCCAACCAACTCAGATCCCCATTCTGCATCTTTCTTGCATCATGGGATGAACCACTTACCATTGTCTGGTGGTAATTGGTGATTGTGGCCTAGTGCAGCCATGGAAGAGTCAAGGGAGGACTTCTGGTGGCTCCTTAGTCTAGGTAGAGGGGAAAGGCTGGAGCCCAACCTCTTCCCCACTCCAAGGAATTGTGGTAAAGGGTTAAGAGGGGTGCTTCTGTTTGGATGCTCAGACAGGGGTTGATAGGCCAGGAAGCACACACCCCCATGGTGCTCCTGGAGGCATCACCCCAATTTGATGTATGTCATAGGACAATCCTTAACATAGGATTGTCCCTGGAAATAATTTGCCAGCAGATGGGTTGGTTGATTCAGGATACACACCCAATGTCTTTGCCAAAGGCTACTGACGTCTATAATCAAAGCTTTGGCCAATTTGATCCAAAGAAGCTGTCCTGTTTTCACTACTTCTTCCCAATCCTTGACTCCCAGTGAATATGGGCTCACTACACAGTAGGATGCCCAATAATATCTAAACCAAGGGATGTAAACAGTACAGTGAATACCTCTGTCCCACTTTCTTTCTTAAAAAATCAACTGTTTAAATTTTGATAAAGTTTTGATATGTTCACACCTTACTCAGTATTAAAAATTCCCATACCTAACCATATCAAAGCTGACAGTTCAAGCCCTGCTGCAGCTGGAGATCAGGAGAGAGGTTAAGTGACTCTCAGCTCCCTATTTTTTACCTTTTAAAAAATGAGAGAGAAATATTTTATGGTCCCATGGAATGGTCTGAGAGCACATAACGCAGTCACCACACTAAAACTGAGCAGGTGTGAGTCTGATCAGCGGCTGGATGTAAAATTTCTGGGAAACTTCTTAGAGTTCTGAGATGAAGGAAAGGCTTGATATTAAAGTGCAAAATAAACAGGCACCTCAGTCCACAGCAGCGTAGTTTGGGATATTAGGAAGGGAAGAGGAAATGGGTGTGCTGAACAAATGATTCCAACCCTCAAAACAAACTCCATTCAAACAGTATTCTAGGAAAGACTGGTGTGAATGCTTTTGCTTCTGTTCAGATGCCATTATGAGGATTGGGACATGGAATTTTGCAAAATGGATTTTTGTTAGTTATGATAATAGAAATATTATATGAAATTTCGAGGGAATATTTGGGTCAATGAAAGAAGCCAATAATATAAAGAACAGGTGAAGCTTGTAATCACAATACCTCAGCAATCACCTTTGTCTTCATAGCTTTATTCTCTGACCTTCTGGGAGGTATTGCACCTTTCAGTGTGTCACAGAAAGTAATTTATAAGTTTGTAGTAAGGGCCAAAGTAAAGTATTTGAGCTACACAGTTCCTAACAGAGAGCCTTATAAAAGATAAATTGGGAAAAACAACCCACTCAGTGCTTTAAAGAGCCCATTCTCTCAAGAGGTCATTGAAGACAAATAAATTTCGTAGGTCTTTCCTAAGCAATATTTTAGGTGTAGTTAATATGTCCCTGAATACCAGTAACAAGTAGATGCAAAGGTCAATTTATTAATATATTTTCAATGGAGTCTTTATTAAGCAGCAGACTCCTTGATCAGGATCCAACTCATTGAAGGGGGGTTGGGTGGGAATCAGAGCATCAGTTCTAGGGAGGAACCTGTCCCGCCGATTCATACATTTCAGACACCTGGCTAAGCAATATTCAGTTAGCCAAAAGTCCTTGGAAGCTATTTTACTTCTAACTCCAATGCAGGCCAAAAATAACTTTTCGACCTGGTGGGAAGCAGAAAAGTCCCACACCCCAGCTAACAGTCAGATGAAGTATGACCTCACAATCTATGGTTCAGTTCAATTTAAAACTCACTTTTTCCATACCTTTATCTGTTGTTCTTTTGTTTAGCCTAGCCATCCCCCAACCTAAGGAATGCAACAAAACCTCAGAAACAGATTTGTGATGGAGACATGTCACCTACTACCAGCTGATAATAAGTTGCTTGACTTTGATGTGAAAAAGATGCAAAATAGATGATTGTTTAGAATACGTTTCTAGTTTGTTCTCTGCTCTTATACCCCTTTAAAAAGAAACTTCTGTGGCATGCGTCTAGCAACAACCTAACCAATGTGGGTTTTCACCACGCAGCCAGTAATTTCTGTTCCAAGTGCTTCTTTGCCATTCGGCGGGAAGAATTTAGTTCACATGTGCTCACCCCAGTGTATAAGGGAGTCTATAGCCTTAGTCATGCATGTATGGGAGTCTATAGCCTCTGTCATGTGTTACTCAGGTGTAATGAGTTGCCACATTTATTTGGAGCTGGGTTGCTCCTTCCTTAAGCAACTATTCATTGCCTGCCTTTCTCTAAAGAGAAAGCCCAGCAAAAGAGCTGTTACATGCATTGAAGGGCTTTATGTGATTGGATGGCTTTACATCTGGGACTTTACATCCAATCATGTGGAGCAACACACAGTTATTTGAGGATGAATTTGCAATACTGAGGTGGGGAGAAATCACCCCCAGTAAACTATCAAAAATGTATAGAACCAACTCAAATTTATGCTGGAGGTGCAGAGAGTTAGAGGGAACATTATATCACATGTGGTGGGGTTGCAAGAAGATAAAAAGCTTTTGGGACCTCATATATAATGAATTTTAAAAATTGTTCAAGATAACGTTTAGCAAAAGACCGGAAGCCTTCCTCTTAGGCAGACATCCCCAACCTGCGGCCCTCCAGATGTTTTGGCCTATAACTCCCATGATCACTAGCTAACAGGACTAGTGGTCAGGGATGATGGGAATTGTAGTCCAAAACATCTGGAGGGCCGAAGGTTGGGGATGCCTGCTCTTAGGTATAATGGCACCAGACATCCCAAGAAAGAAAAGAAGAATCTTTTTATATGCTACAATGGCAGCAAGGATGCTGGTTGCCAAGGGGTGGAAGGGAGATAAAATTCCATCAAAAGAGGAGTGGCAAGTAAAACTGTTAGAGTATATGGAATTAGCATATATAATGGGGGGGAAATAGAGACTGATTGACACAAACGTTTAAAGAGGAGTGGGAAATGTATAAACAATATCTAAAAGAACAGTGTCTTCATATAAAAACTTTAAAATGCTTCAAATAACTCTCAATTGAAATAAGGTAAAAAGAATATAAACAAGACTTAGTACAGATCAAATTTATTGGACTATCAGAGGCAAGGAATCGAGGAAACAAGGACCCATATCAAGGAAGTCGGAAGTTGAAATATTTCTGTGCATTGGTAAAGCAATGTTACATATTTTTATTTGTTTGTAAAAGATGCATATTTTTTCTTATGTATAATTTTGCTATGTCTTTGTTGTTGTTGTTTTCTTCTTTGGCCTTTTTTCTAAATGTTCTTTGGGTGTATGTGTTGATTTTAAACCAATAAAGAGTAATATTAAAAAATTGCCCTGCTCCAAAGTAATCACAGTAACACTCTACACATGAATAACGCAGGACTGGTGTGTATTTAGATGTATGTATATAGGGTCTGTGCATTGGTTTACTAAAAGTGTGGAGGAAAGGGCTGGGATCAGAAGGCATGTCATTGATCTTTCTCTCACACGCAACCATTCTATCTGAATACATACTTGAACATGGCTCCTGTGATAGGGAAAAATGAAGAAGGTGGTGTAGAAGTTAGTAAGTCATTTTTGAAAGATGAAATACAAAGCACCCATCAAGAAAATGGCTATCAATTAGTTTTTGGTGACACTTTCTTTGTGGGGGGTGGGGGAAATCACCACCTGGACTATGTAGCTCTGTGTATGTCCTCACACCACCAACCCAGCACCCTATTTTTCAGTGCTGTCTGTGATAAAGAGGACAGAGCAAAGTCTAATTAACAGTTATGTCCATATACCAGTGGGAAGGACACCTAAAGAGACATGCTTGATGACCAAAGTCTACCAAACTGGATAATGTGGCTGCATAGTTTCAGAGCAGCCGATGGGAACCTCAAGAGTTTAATGGACATAATTTTTTTTGCACATAAAGCTGCTATCTGTTTCAAATAAATATATTTCCTGGGGGTATGTCCTGGAAGCAGACTTTCTAATGATCCAGCACGAGAAACTCAGTAGCCTGTCAGCTTGGAAAATTATTGTTATTGTCACATTTTTGTAGTGATGTTTGTACAAACAGCTGTTTGTCTTTGGTAAACCACGCCAAGTAGCTGATATTTTAATAGAGGCTTTTTTATTGTCGTCGTTGCTTTCTCAGGAAAGTCAGGCTTATTTGTGAAACCTCAACTGAAGCAACTCGGGGATGCAAATTTGCAGCATGTGATGTGGGAGCCCTTCAAAGGGAGCCTTTCTCCACAGGGTAGGTGGTTAGAGTCCTTTTGCCAGATACGTACTTCAAAAAGTGCAGAGAGCTGTGAATCAATAAAAGGCTTGTGTAGTTTACAAACTTGGAAGTATTGCTCTTCTTCATCAGAATTTACAACTCTTTCCTAAAACAAAACCCAACCATTATGAGAAACTATTCTCAGCTCACCACCTGATGTTTTACAACTCACTCTGTAATTGTTCCAAGGCAGCAGCCATGTGTGGAGGACTGAGAGAGACAAACATATTGAGCAGGTTGTGACTGTCGTGTGGTAATAAAATTTGAAAACCTAAGAGGGGAAACTCACTTCACTGCAGGGCAGAGGGCCACAAGTGGAAGCTGCATTCCCCAGTTGGATGCGTCCTCAGCCCACAATATCCAGTTAATTGATTTTCCACATAACAGGAACACAGTAGGAACATAAGTATCTAATATTAATTTATTATTAAAAGTATTTTTAGTCTTATCTATTTCTTGCTTATTGAGAATATTTTCCATCATGCAAGTGCGATGAGTGCGATGCAACACAATCAAAACATGGGCAAATTTCAATACCATTAAAATAGAACTAATTACAATAGAACTAAGAACAGGTAAAAAATCAACATGTTCATTCACAGAGCCACCCACAGCAGCCTTGTTGTAGTGACAGACTATGGCTACACTGAAATGCCAAAATAATTGCTGTGTGACATAATGTACATCAGGAGATAGGCCACTTCCAAAAAGGTGTATAAATCAAAGGCTGGATGATGCGGAGCTATACCAAAATTTCGTAGCTGGTGGTGGAGCCTGCTCGCCGTTAAATTTCGGCATAACCCCTATCTACCGCGCTCCGTCCTACTTAACATCGCTTATGGCCGCGTCTCACCGATATGCCTTCATTAGAGCTAGGTTCAATGTCTTTCCAACAAACGTGCTGAGACATAGATTCACTAAGGGCCAAGTCCCTTCAATCTGTGCTTGTGAAATGAAAACATCTGAATCTCTACATCATGTTATGTTTATCTGCCCTTTGTACAGTTCAGCCCGTGCTAGTATACTAAACTCCATAATCCAGCCTATGGCTGACAAACCAGTAAACTTACAGTTTGTCTGGGTTCTTCAAGATGTGGATCCTTATATTACCCTACAGGTTGCTAAATTCCTAACAGCCGTCCTCTCGTACAAGAGACGGAATGGAATGTTAGCTGATTATTGATAGCTATAAGAATTTTCTATAACGATATCAGATATTGATTTTAGTGTAGTGCAAAAATTTTTTAATTTTAATCTTAATCTTACACTTTTCTTATGAATGGCTAATATTTGTCCTTGAGAGTTGTGAACTGTGCTATACTATTTGTGGCTTGTACGAGTCCGCTGTTTTATTTGATTTGTTTTGTTGTGTCGCGTTTCATGATGGGCGTAAAGCCGAATAAACATTTTGATTTGATAGGCCACTTCAGAACTGTGGTGCCACCACAAGGAAGGTATTATCTCACATCACCACACAATGTACTTCTCCCAATAATGGGACAATGAGAAGGGCCTTTCGCTATGCTGGTGAACATGTGACCATGTAGTTGGACCACAATTCCCATCATTTCTAACCAACCATTGACCATGCTGGTTAGCTCCTTGATAGGCTCAAAAATAAGCTCTAGGAGACACCAGGGGAGGGCTGCTGCCTTAATCCCCTGCTTTTGCTTTTCACAGAAACCACTGATGGAAGGTGATGTTGAACTAGGTGAACCCTTGATCTGATTCAATGGGGTCTTCTAACATTTTTTCATCTAGATATATTAAGAGAGATCTGTAAAACATGTTGTGTAAAATGTAATTCATATAAAACAACTGTAATGCCCTCCTTCCTACTACAAAATTTAAGAAAGGATAGCAACATTTATTTAGTGTTGCTAACCCATTCTACATCCTAAAAAACAACAGACAATTCACTCTTTAGCACAGTTCAGTAGGACAGTTCAAGCCAAGCAGAGAATGCTATCATTCTAGTGAAATCACACTGCATTTTCCATAAGGAAATCTTTACGAATAATATGTCTTTCTTTCTGCTAATGATTTGGATGAGGAAGGTAGGCAGCCAAGTCTCTCTTATTTGCTTTGGAAGGTCAGCTCTGTCATTTAGCATCTACGGTTTTCCCCCATTATAATTATGAGGCATGTCTGAATCCTTCAATGGTTGGTGGACAATTTCACATGTCAAAACTTTCCTTTCAGGTAATAACAAAACGGCATGAATGGCAAAGGTGTTCCATGAACCTTCAAATTAAATAGCCCTACATCATATTGGTTGTTCAGCTGAAATAACCAGCTAGGCGGTAGTGCTTATGGAAAGACCCCAGGAAGAGAGAGAGTGATTAAACGGGACTAGTATTTAGTCTTTCAAGCATGGAAACCTTACTTTGGCACCCCAAAAAATAGAGGGGAAAGAGAACCATTTGTGCAATATTAATATAATAATAACTGTTATGTGAAAGTATTAATGATGCTTAAAGAAAGAGATGGAAGTAGGGGGTGGAATCTCCCACCACATCTTCAAAAGGCCATTCATTGTGTGCTTTGACTTTTGTTCTAAGAAGAAATTGTGTGGTCTGTAGAAGTCAACGTGAAATAACACTGGAGCCTTGACTGGAGCCAAGGATTGTTTTTTGTGCCAAGACTCAGTCTCCCACAGTTGTACAGTAAGACAAAAAGCATTTGATTAGGTATTTCATTCCTAAGAAAGAAGCCACGCTAACACCTTTTACAGACACTGCTGTAGAGCTACATCACAACGTAGCGCTGAACTTAACTGTCCGTCAAGGCAAGTTGAAGATTGCTTTCACAGCTGCAGGTAGGCCTTTTCTGAGCTGCCACTGGGTCCAGAGTCTTTTTAGAGAAGAAGTGATTCTTCTCTTGCAGGCCTTAGCAAGGCAGCATTTTTGTTTTCACAGAGGAGTTGGCCAGATTAAAAAAGGACAATACAGCCAAAATGAATTTACTCCTAATTAAGGTGTACCTCTTTCCCCTGCCCTTGGATCCACTCTGACCACAAATTGCTTTAACTGGTTTTATCGTATTTTTACATTTCTGCAACCCACCCTTGGAATTCCTTGGTGAAGGGGTGGGTAAGAAATCTAACAACAATAAAGATTCTCCTCAGCATTCTTATCTGGGAATTTACTGTATTCTGATAATCCCTGAATACCCAAAACTGAGAGACCTCTTTGGCAACCTAGAGGAGGAAGCTTCAGCCTGTGAAGGGCTTTGACATATAGCTGCTTCAGCAGCTGTTTCTGGCGAAGGTCCAATACTCCCAGGGCCTATTAAAGCTCAGAAACACAGCCAGAGAGTAGCAACTGGAGCAGCTGAGAGCAGAGCGGCCTTGTAAACATCTTTTGTCACCTCCACCTATCAGTGACTTTTGCACTTGCCTCCATGAGCCAGGAACCGCAAGAAACATCATCAGCAACTTAGGCAAGGAAACCCCACCTGCAATGAATATGAATCACAGAATGAGGACTGGTACAATCAGTTCTCAAATGAGAATTTATATTGCAGGCTTCCTTTGCTTCAAACAGCTACATGTAACCTGGAGGTGTGTCCACAAATTACCAGTTCCAATCCTAAGGAAAGTTTGCTAGTTCCCAAATTATTGTTGTGGTCGGTGATCAGCACGCAAGGAAACAAAACAGAAAGCAAAGCCCATAAAACACATTGTTCAAACGTGTACAAAAGAGTAAAAGAGAATAAAGTAAGGTAGATAAAAAGCAACAGAGTAAAATAAGATGGGCATCAACAACAAGAGAATGCCTATAAACTATTACTCTACCACCCAGTGAAGAATTTCAACAGTCTCATTTTTATTGCCCTTAAATTGTAGTCATGAACTTCAGCTAGAAGGAAAGTAATAAATGTTTTAAATAAAAATGTTTGTGAGATAGTACCTGAGTATTTGACAGCCAAATATATTTTATATTTTGACAGCCAAATATATTTTATTTCAATATGCAACAATATTTTAAAAATGAATATATTCAGTGATTGACAGTACTGTTGGCAATAAATGGAATGAGGAATCTGACAGCATACACAAGATACTATGTAATATTTTTGACATAACTCAGAGCTCAGGAGATGAAATGCTGAAAACTGAAGTGCACTTAAATTTCATGGTAAATTTCAAAGTCAAAATCTGACTTGGATTTTGAAATTCCACATTAAAAATGTAAATGACATAATTTGATTCATTGGTGGACGCTATATAAGATAGGATTGTAGACCTGAGGGGCCACTAGGGGCGCATCGGAAGATGGCTGACAATAACATCTCTCCGACCCGCACAAGGTAATTAGGAGGCTGTGATGGGAGTAAATAGCCTCCCTACCCCCCCCAAGTTTGGGGGGGGCTGACCTTGCCTGCTGTGCCCTATACCACCCCCGAATTTGTGGGGGTGGGCGCACTAGGCAGAATGCCCTTGTGCGGATTTCGGCGCTCCTGGACGCTGTCTCTGATCTGCGCCTCTAGCTGCAATAACTTCAAAAGAAACAATTAGGAGGAAGCGAATGCACATATTTCAAAGAAGGAGAGGGAGTAAAGACTGTTAACTGAAGAGATCTCTGAAAAACAATACGAGTCGGAGGAACAAGAATGAATCATGAGAAGATTCACCAAGGCTCGGTATGGCAAAGGGACTGGATGGGGGAGGGGGAAAAAGCTTTCCTTTCTTTTCTCTATGTGATTAACCAAGAATCCCCCCCCCACAAGTCACAAGTCAGAAATGCCGTTTTAAGGACTTAAGCTGTGGATTTATGACTGTGTGGAGATAACTTTCTAACCAAAGCATGTTTTAAGAAGAGCGTGGAAAGTATAAGAGCTTTGGAATGACACAGTAAAAAATACCGTCACCATGTTGGCAAGTTCTGTCGGAGGACTTAAGTCTGGGAGGAGGAATAGAGCTGTTTTTATATTGTGGGTGAGACACCTCAGAGGGACTTAAGAGCGACAGATCTGCGAGATGGAAAGAGCGATGTTGTTTATGAAAGTGATGATATATGGAAACCATCTTGATATGAGGATTGGATGAACGGAAAAATTCACACAGGATTATAATTGGTGTTTATCAGCTTAAGGAGATTATCAGAAGAGATCATAAAGAAAAAAAGGGGAAAATATACGAACAAGATGAGATGTGGAAATAGCAGGATAAGACTGGATAGAATTATGAACATTATTTGGACTGATTTGGACATTAACGCAGTAGCAAGAAGATGATCGGAATCCCCCTTCGGAACTTGAAATTGTTAGAATTCAGGCTCAGTCAGAGGTATGTGCCTATCTCTCCAGGCACCGGCTGAATTCTTTTGACCTCCCTCCGGCGACTCCCGGCAGGAAAAACACACGAGGTCCGCTCCGGCGATTTTCCTCAGGCTGTGAGAAAAACACACCAACTGCTTCTCCTCCTCCCTGCTCCCTGCATATCCCCAGGGAGGGGAATCAGACTCAGACAGAAATGTAGCTACATGTCTTTATTCCTGTCTTTAGCAGTCATACAGTGAAAGATGTCTGCTCTCTTCAACAAACAGAGAGAAACTCCAAAACTCCACCCATGTACATCCTGTACAGGTCATATGACACACACTGAGCTCACATCCTGTGCTCAATAAGGAGAATGGACTGCCCCTTTGTTTCCATGGCAACAGTCACATACATCCTGTCTGGCTTTGCAGCCACAAGCAGCTGACTGAGCTGCTAGAGCCTTTGCTTGCTGCAGCATTGCTGCTTTAGAATAACAGAAATATGGGTCCCCTCAACAAAAATTTAAAATTCGGCTTTGTAATTCGGAATTTATGTGATGTGATGTGATGTGATTTGATTTGATTTGATTGGTCGGTTAATAAAAAATTATTTTTTTAAAAAAGAAAGATAGGA
The DNA here is from genome assembly GCF_951804945.1 of Podarcis cretensis. Classification (NCBI taxonomy): domain Eukaryota; kingdom Metazoa; phylum Chordata; class Lepidosauria; order Squamata; family Lacertidae; genus Podarcis; species Podarcis cretensis. The sequence continues at coordinate 31,930,431 of NC_137178.1, forward strand.
TTGTAGACCTGGAAGGGACCACAAGGGTCATCTAGCCCAAGGCCCTGCAAAGCAGGAATCACAAGAGGATCAAATGGTTCAGACATCAATTGAACTGCTTGGGTATGTGGAGGAAGGGTGGGCAGGAAATACGATACAATACAATACAATACAATACAATACAATACAATACAATACAATACAATACAATACAATACAATAATCTTTCATTGTCCCATACAGAACAATGAAATTGAAAATCTACATCAAACATTCAGAAACCAACAAGCCTGCTATCCCAGCCTGGTTAGCCCCCTAAAAACTCTGATACCCCATAATTAAATACAATATACTCCCATAGAAACTACCTTACACTGCATTTAAAACCAAAATCGCATTTGGGTAGAAACTGTTTCTCAGGCGGCTAGTCCTAGTCTTTATAACCCTGTACCTTCTTCCAGAAGGCAGAAGCTGAAAGAGATAATTTCCGGGGTGTGCACTATCCTGCACTATCTCTGCAAGCTTTCTTATGGCACCTGGAAGCATAGATCTGATCCAAGGTAGGGAGAGTGCAGCCAATTATTCTCTCCGCAGTCTTTACAACCCTGGACAACATTGTTGTTAATACATAAGTTAATACACTCTCAACAGTACAATGGTAAAATGCCATCAACTTTTCACCTGCCGGACGCCCCAGTCCAAAGTTCCTGGTGGGTGACAGATCAGTGGAAGACTGTATTACATGGCTGGTCTGGTTTTCTTGGAAGATTCAGGTCAGATAAAAGACAGTACTTCTTTATGAAGCACAGAGCTTGCTTCCACAGGAGACAGCAATGACTACCATCCTAGATGGCTTTAGAAGAGATTAGACATATTGATGGAGGAGAGGGCTATCAATGGCTGCTAGTCATGATGGCTATGCTCTACCAGCACAACATAGCATTAAAATTGATTTCAGCATTAATCTTTGCCTTAGCACTGAATCAATACTATCTGCTACTATGCATAACTTTGCTAAATATTAAATTATTGGGTTAGATTTTGCTATTCTGGTGGCCCCTGATGTAAAGATGACTTAAAACTGATGTTAAAAGGAGGCTGCATTTTAAATTGCATTTTAACCTGTATTTTAAATTGGGGTTTTTTTTTCTTTTTATGTTTTTACTGAAATTTTATTGGTGTTAGCTGCCCTGAGCCTGGCTCTGTCTGGGCATGGCGGGGTATAAATAAAATTTATTATTATTATTATTATTATTATTATTATTATTATTATTATTATTAAAAATTCTCTGTGTGGTGTCTGATTGGTGAGAGCCATGTCACTCATGGAAGTATTGGCTTAAATATTTTAGGTCAGATCAATAAGTTATTACAACTGCGAAGTTGGTGCTAAAGTCCTGCTTATTTTCTCACCTCTCTTATAGCATTAATTGTTAAGCAAAGGGGATGGGGAAAACATTGAGCATGGTGACCATAGGACACAGGGCAAGTTTCACGTCCTGTTACATGTTCCACATGTTACAAGCTATATGTTCCACAAAGGGATGGGAAGACTTCTAAATGGGGCTGCCATTTCAACCATAATTAGGGAAGATGGACATGCATGTCTGAACTCGCCCTTAGGGATGTCTTACTAAGGAACCACCCTAGAATATTAATGTGAATGAAATGTATTGTACTGATACTGATTTCTTATTATTACATGTAGAAAAACCAGCAGAAAGTCAAGCATACTTGCATTTCCTTGGTTTTACTGCAATTTTACTTGGCACTCAAGGGTACTTTAAGAAATCTACATACTTCTAGATTTGTAGAGTATGACATATACATATTGGGCTGTATCCAGAGCATGCTAGTCATGCTTTATTCCCAGTGAAACCAATGAGAAAAATTTGTATTGACTATCTGAACGTGACTAACCTATTCTGGATCCAACCCATTGAGATGGAGGCATTCAAAAATCTGTCCAAGTGATTGCCAGCAAACAGAATCTGTAGTAGTCATTTGCTCATTTCACTTGTTCTCTGTTTTAGTATGAGAAACTCACATACTGTAAAATGAGTGCATATATTTTCATCTGACAAACGCTGGAAGGTATATTATTGGCCAGAGACCTGGATTTTGAAGAAATTGATTAGAGTTTTCAGTCCATGGTGCTTGCATTATCAAGATACAAAAGGCTTGTGTTTATTCAAGATTAATACAGAAATTAATGGAGAAACAAGAAGTCTACATTTGTGCCACTGACAAGAAAATTGAGCTTTAAATTGAGCTGTCCTGCACTGTTAATGTGTTTTTCATAATATGGGGATGGTGGAATTAAATCAACCAAGTGAGTATTTCTTCTTCAGAAGGAAATTGGGGTTAGTTTGCCATTGTAAAAACACTGGAAAATGAATGAATATTAAGAAAGGAAAGGAAATAAAAGATAGCCAAAGGCTATAAGGAATTCTGTGTTCCATACAAGGTGATTAAACACACACAGTTGCAATACAATTTATTTAGCATTCACCTAAATCAGGCATAGGCAAACTTGGCCCTCCAGATGTTTTGAGACTACAACTCCCATCATCCCTGACCACTGGTCCTGTTAGCTAGGGATGATGGGAGTTGTAGTCCCAAAACATCTGGAGGGCCAAGTTTGCCTATGCCTGACCTAAATGCACTGCATTGTACTGGAATCTAAAACAACAACATTTTTTTTCATTTGTTTCTACAGCACACTGAAGTAGTTTTTGCTGTTTCCTCTATGTGTCCTACAGTAAGGCCCCACGCTCTTGCAGGTATGCCTGTCAACTTTCTTCCTCTGAATCTCATTTGCAAAAGTGGAAGAGGTTCATCTGAGAACTGAGGGATAGGGGAAAGTGGAAAACTTCCTTTGGTAAACCCTCAACCTTTCACCTGCAAAAGAAAAGGCCCCATCAAATAATGCCCCTTCCCTGGAAGAAGTGCAGAAGGAAATGTTCCATCTTGCATTTCTCCCTAATCCCGAAATACAATGATAACCTGTTCCTGCATGGCCATTTTAAGCCAAATCTATACAAATTTTGAAAGAGCTCTGAATACAAAATAGCTAGTTTGATTATTCTCTGTGAGCATATATCTGTATGGCATATATTAGCTGCTCGTGGTACATTCATATCTTAAAATCTTAGTACAAAAATGAAACCTAGGCTGTGATCCAATGCATGTTTTCCTGGGAAGTGAGCACTATAGGACCCTGATACTATACTATGTTTTCTTTGCAGCCCCTAAAGCAGGTCATACGTTAGATAAATATTCATTTTCTTTCTTTCTTTCATCTTAAGGGGGATGGAGAATCCTTTTCAATAGAAAGTCTGAGAAGTCTTCAGGTTTATTTCAAGTCTTGCATATCAAGCTACTGCAGACTTAAAAAACAAAGCATTTTTAAATCGTTTTGCCTTCAGATCTCACTAAGCATTATTCAGGTGTAACGTTTGATTATTATAGAAGCAGATATTTCAAAACGTGTTTAGCAGTGTTGTTAAATTAAGAGAATCATAGGCGAAACAATAATTCTGTCCTTCTCCCTCTGTACCTTTTAAACTAGGGGAAAAACTTGTATGGACACCAAATTAGATCCTACCCTTTCCAGTGGGGTTACTTTATTTAAAATTCAGATCCTGTCTTCTCTTCTCTCCCCTTCTCCAAGCCCCATGTCACCACTAATCAAAATTATTCTTTCTTATTTTTATATCAAAGTATCCTACATTATTATTTTTTATTTTGCCAAGTCAGAATTCTTGACACACTGTGTGGCCCGTGTTGAAGATGAAATAAACTAAAGTTCTGGGGGGTTTGTACAGTTCTAAGAAGACAAATATGTATTGGCAACATTCCAGAACTTCTCATTGAGGCGGCTGCATTTTGAATTCATAATTCCTCTCTCCCAAACTTTGAAAGCTTTCTAGACCTTATTATTATTATTGCCTAGGACCTCTTTGGGGTGCATAGGCAGCTATATTAATGGTGAGATGCTCTGTGTGTGGGGGGGGGGTGTTTAATGCCTTTTCTATACACCATTCAGAAAATTCATCTCACTATTTGACAAGGGGGTGATTGACTATACCCACTGTAACCAGCAAGCTAATGCAAGTCAAAAGAGTTCCATCCTAGAATAATTCCCTTATATCCTGATGCTGTTCGTTTATTCAAAGCATTTTTACTCTGCTCTTCAGCCAAAAAGAGTGGCTTACATAAGGTAATAAAAACAAGATGGTCCCTGCCCACAGGCTTGTGGTCTGAATGACACAACCCATAAAGAAAGTGGGATGAAGGAATCCAAAAGCAAGCAAGCCTGCAGTACAATCCTTAAATTGAATTCAGCAGAACTTGCTCCTAGGTAACTGTGTATAGGACTGCAGTTTCAGAGACTAATTCTGAAAGTTACAAAGTTTATTAAAGTGGAAGATGAGTGGATTTAAATTGCAATTATGTCACAATTAACTGCCTCCTTCTTGTACCCCGGGGTGAGTTTCTGGGCCTGAGAGCAGGTGAGAATTGTTTCCAAGGAAGAGGAGGTGATAGTTAAGCTCTTCTGAAAATTGTAGTTCTGTGAGGGATTCTCCTAACAACTCTCAGCACCTTTAACAAACTACAGTTCCCATAATTCTTTGGGGAAAGCCATGACTGGTTGAAGTGGTATGATACTGCTTCAAATGTATACCACAAATGAGGCCTAGTTCACTTAAGACAGAGTCTGAGAAGAGTTAGCAGACAATTAAATTTGAGTCTACCATGTTCAGTGCATGTTTTGGGTTGCACCTAGGACTATGACTTTAAATGTACAGTGCTGATGCAGCCTTACCTGTGAGTAAGCCCAACTGTACACCGTAGGAGGACTTCTGGGTAAACATATGTAGCACTGAGCTATTAAAAGTTTAATCTCTGCTATCCAGGTGCCATTCTATTACATGGGAGTAGGGATAGTCAAATCTGTCAGTTTCAATTTCTCTCACTTTTCTCATTTTTCCAATCTTAATTTCAGTTTATTTATTTATACTGATGATTTATAATGTATGCATTTTAATGCAATTTTGCCCAATATATACATTTTGCAAGTGTTTTCCCATAATACAATGCATTTAAGTATTTCTTTTCATTAATATATGCATGTTTTTACCCTAGTATATGCATTTCAGTGTATAACCTAGCTGGCGAACTGCACTGAAAAATTCAGTGATGTGTAAATTTAAAGGATTTGTGTGTTTTAGTTCACATATCGTTTCAGGAAGTGCAATTTAGACAGGTTTGCCTTTAAATGCTAATTTAATGGGATTTCTCCCTCACCCCTGCTTGGGAATAAGCTGCATTGAACAAAGTGAGACTTGTTTTCAAATAAACATGCAAAAGATTGCACTGGAAATAATGTTGCGGACACAATAATGAAAAGCATGTATTTGCAACAAACCCACATTTTAAATAAAATTGTGACAGTGCAAGGGGGAAAAGGATGTGTTTTTGTTTTCCCTAAAGCACCATCACAACCATCTACCATCTGCAGAGTTGTAGAAATTCACTCTACAACAGCAGCAGCTTTTGTCTGTGACCTTTCTAAAGTCTTCCCAGTTTTAACTTGTGGAGTAATGCTACAGCTGACGAGTCAGAAGGGATTATAAGTGAAATCCCATGTCTCTTACTACGGTATCATGAACTGCGCTGCTATAATATTATTGCTGTAGGTTAATGTGATCCTTTATACACGCCCCCGCCTTTCCTTCCACAGTAGCCTTTTTTCCAAGAAGCAAAATGGTGTCATTTGAATTGCAAATCCCATCGCATATATAGTTTTATTCTTTCAACTCAGGATGAGTGACAGTGCTATATTAGATTTAACAAACCTTACCCAGTTTTAAATACATTTCTGGTATTGAAAGCTAATAGAGCTGAAAACTGAATGGGCAAAGGCTCTGTTCTGGTATTCATTCCTTTATTGGGGCCCATGAAAGGACCGTATGGAGGGAACCTGATAGAAAGTTTGTGGCATCGCTAAATAGAACTCAGTCCAAGGTAGTAAAATAAAAGGTTAGCTCAGCGGTCTTTTATGCCATTTCATTAGTGGTCGCCAACTCTTTCAAAACCAGGGCCAGGGGCTGTACAGACTGTTTGATTCAGCTGGGCCCAGAACTTAATGGAGTACAGGCCTCAAAGAATCACTGAACCAAGCCTTTTGAAAGGTTCTGTGTTTCAAGAGCGCAGCTCCTTTGCAGCACATGGCAGATGAAACAGAGTCATAAGAATGTGTGGCATGCACCGTGTAATACTTGCTCAGGCAACCTCGTACAAATGTTTGTTGTGGCGGAAGGTTCCCAAACACATCTGCCTCTTTCTATTATTTTAATCTCATTGACTTTTTTTTTAAAAAAAAAAAAAAAGCTTCATTATTATAGAAACTCATTTTCATGTACAGCATGTGGAAAGAATATATTTTTTAATGCTACCACCTCCATAGTTCATATATGGTGAGAGCAATTCATTCTCAACACTCTTTTTTTTTTGCCATAAAAGAGTAGAGTGGTACCTCGGGTTAAGTACTTAATTTGTTCCAGAGGTCCATTCTTAACCTGAAACTGCTCTTAACCTGAAGCACCACTTTAGCTAATGGGGCCCCCCACTGCCACTGCGCCGCCAGAGCACGATTTCTGTTCTCATCCTGAAGCAAAGTTCTTAACCCGAGGTACTGTTTCCGGGTTAGCGGAGTCTGTAACCTGAAGTGCATGTAACCCGAGGTACCACTGTATCCTTTCATTTTCTATAGTATACCATTTCCTCTGTCCCAGGACAGGATGGGTTTGTCTTGGTCTCTTTTGTGCTGGAAAGGGGACACATGAGAAGAGCATCCAGGCATCTTGGTGCAAGGGTGATGTCTGACCAGTGTGTGTGTGTGTGTGTGTGTGTGAGAGAGAGAGAGAGAGAGAGAGAGAGAGAGAGAGATCTATTGTCTTCATAAGGTGGTGGCCCCACTTCTCAACTTCAAACAAAGTGTAGTAACCCACCCACTTGCCCCACTCTAGGAGTTTGGGATCACTTAAGTCACCTTTTAGAATGGGGAATGGATGGTGTCACCCTTTTTCACTTACACTGTACTGCCTAGATACACAATGGTGGGACCTTCATTTTATTTGTCTAATTGGTTACTGTTTCCTTTCCTTGGTCATAATTTGCAGGAACTACAGGCAGGGATGAAGGTAAGAGACATTGCCCTGTTAGCACCCTAAGGTATCTGGGGGGGGGGGGGTGAAGTCCTGTGCTATCTCTCATTGCCGTCCAGCTAGAAAGGGAATTGTTGTTGTGCCAATGTTGGTTTCAGCCCACTGAAAGCCACCATCAGGAGTGGGGTACAGCAGTCAAGTCTGCCTCTCATTTAGCCCTTTCCATGTTCAAGTGATGGATCAGTGAGCTTTCTGAAGTAGCCAGGTTGATATTTCTCAACAGGGAAAATAGGTGGCTTCTTAAGTTATAGGAAGATCACAGCTGAGGTGAATGTGTCAGCTACTTGTTTGACCATTATATTGAATAAAGTATGGTGTAGTGGTCAGTGTTGAACTACAACCTTGGAGAAGCCTGTTGGGTGACTTTAAGCTAGTCACTATCTCTCAACCTAACTTACCTTACAGGTAAGTTGTGAGGATAAAATGGAGCAGGAGAGACGTATATGCACCACCTGGAGCTCCTTGGAGAAAAGAGGGGGTATAAATGTAATAATAAATAAATGAAAGTTGTGGCCTTACAAATATTCTCCTATGCCTTCATTCTAGTTCCAACTTGTTCAAATGTTCTTCTGTTGCAGAACTGCATAAGGTGAAAGTAAGGTCAGACATTGGAGGAAGTTTGAAGCAGGAAGTCTGCTGCACCCATGTAGGGTTGCAAAAAAAAAGAGCAAAAAAAGAGGACACAGTTTCCAACTTCTACTTTTAACTATGGATCACTATGATGACTCTACCCATGAGAAAGAGGGCATGTCTAAAACTCCCAGGTGGCTCTCACCTATGGAGGCCAAGGAGGTAAAGAAACTTAACATGAGAACTAATTGGCCGAAATATTCTGAAATTTTAGAACAAGAAGGTGGTGAATTTAAATTACAAAGTTATGAGAAAATAAAGTCCAAGGTACGAGATTGGCTCCATTATTTTCAAATAATGGAGGCCTACAAACAAGACAGGAAAATTGGTTTCCAGGCGGAGAAATCGAAACTAGAAACAGAACTGTTAGAACCCAATACTAAGAATTTATCAAGAATGTATAACTTGCTGTTGAAGTGGAATACATTAGATGAGACAGTGAAGTCTGCTATGGTTAAATGGGCACAGGACATAGGTCATGACATTATGTTTGCTGACTGGGAGCAGTTATGGACCACAGGTATTAAATTCACGGCATGTAATGCCTTACGAGAAAACATTATGAAAATGATTTACAGGTGGTACATGACCCCAGTCAAGCTTGCGAAGATTTATCATCTGCCCAATAACAAATGTTGGAAATGTAAGGAGACTGAAGGTACCTTTTTCTACCTTTGGTGGACCTGCCCAAAGATTAAGGCCTTCTGGGAAATGATTTATAATGAAATTAAGAAAGTGCTTAAGTGCACCTTTAACAAGAAACCAGAGGCATTTCTCTTGGGTATGGTCGGCCAGTTGGTGCTGAAGAAGGATAAGAATTTCTTTTTGTACGCTACTACGGCAGCAAGGATTCTTCTAGCAAAGTATTGGAAGACACAAGAGCTACCCACGCTGGAGGAATGGCAGGCGAAAGTGATTGACTTTATGGGATTGGCAGAAATGACCGGCAGAATCCGCGACCAAGAGAAAGAGACTGTGGAAGAAGATTGGAAGAAATTTAAGATGTATCTTAAGAACTATTATAAAATTGAGGAGTGCTAAAATGCTGAGGGAAAAGAAGACGTAGAATTGCAGCGGAAAATTGTGTTTAATTTTAGGGTGGAATTGAAAAAGAGAATGAATTTACATTTAATTGGTTAAGAAGGGTTGCTGAATAATGGTTTAAAATTAAGGATGCAAAAAGGGAAAGGTATGGGGAAGTCCGGGAAAAGAGGGTTATGGAAATAAGGTTAAGAAAATATGATTTTTTGTGTTTGTTTTTATGTTGTTTCTGTTTATGTTAAAAAATTTGGAAATTAATAAAAATTTTATTTAAAAAAAAAGAGAGAAAGAGGGCATGTCCTGGAAAAAGAGGACACGATTTAGGATCTAGAAATGATCAATGTCATGTTTGCTTTGACAAGCTTTTCCAGCTGAGTGAAAATATCTCTGCTGTAGATGTTTATTCTGCACTGTTTTTAACCTAGCTTTAGTTGTCATTTTTTGCATTGTTTTTAAAAGCTATTTCAGTTCTCTTTATTGAGACCCATGTAGAAGGTGATTCATAAACTAAGTAAATGATAGAGCGCAGGCTACCCTCACATTCCTTATTAGATCAGTGATTCTAAAAATGTGTTTTCTGCAGAATGCATAATCAGTTATTTTTTACCTTCAGGGCAAAATGTTCATTTAAAGGAATATTGACTCTACGTGTAGTCCACCCAGTTCTGCTGCAACACAAATATCCAGTAATTTCAGAGAGATTTGTTAGCTCCCTCTCTTTGTTTTAGGGGAATACTGTTACCTAGCCTGTTATATACTAAGATTGCAGTCCTAACATTTATAAGGGAGTGTGGCCCATTGAATACAGCAGTACTTACTTCCAAGTAAAAAATGGATAGGATTGCACTGCAAATTGCATACAATTTATGATGTGGTAGTTCAATGGCTGTAATCAATTAACTATTAAATATAAACAGACTTGGGAAGGAGATTGAATACAAAAAAAAAATAGAGCTCATCAAAGCTTTGACAGTAATTAGTGTATTTTTTTCTTTGTTTTCATCTTAAAATTTATCTGAGAAAAACAATTGTACAGCAAGGAGTCTCAAGCAGCATTCAATGTCGTACCAAAGAAAAAACAAGAATATCATTTTTTTTTTGCATATTCCTGTTACCATAAAGAAGCAATGCAGCAGCAAGCAGCAGCTACGTCAGCTGCTGGTGGCTGGAAAGCCAGACAGGATGTTTATGACTGTTACCATGGCAAGAAAGGGGCAGTCCATTCTCCGTACTGAGCACTGGATGTTAGCTCAGTGTGTGTCATATGACCCATATGACCTGTACAGGATGTACATTGGTGGAGTTTTTTTTCTCTCTCTCTGCTGTTGTTGTAAAGAGTGCAGACATCTTTATCTGTATGGCTGCAAAGGACAGAAATAAAAGCATGTAGATACATTTCTGTCTGTGTCTGATTCCCCTCCCTGGGGATAGCAGGGAGGAGGGAGAAGCAGTGGTGTGTTTTTCTCACAGTCTGGGAAAAATCGCCGATACAGACCTCGCCTGTTTACCTGCCGGGAGTCGCAGGAGGGAGGTCAGCAAGGAATTCAGCCGGTGCCTGCAGCGTGGCACATTCCTCTGACCGAGGCAGAATTCCACCAATTTCATCTATTGAAAAGAAGTAAGAACACTTTACTAAGAGTAAATTAAAAGTCTGCTTAACTATGAGTTGGCTTCCAACTTAATTCCATCACAATTTATTTATTTTTAAAATGGCTTCAAAAGAACAACTATTCTGGGCTTCTTTACAACAGAGGTGAAGAACCTGTAGCCCTTCAGTTGTTATTGAACTCCATCTTTCATCAGTCCCAGCCAGAATGCCCAAAGGTTAGAGATCATGGGGGACTGAGAAATAGATATTGCTGCTTTACTAGATCAGTTATCAAGAGATAATTATTGTGGATGCTTCATAAATATCCCTCAAAAGATTTTATCCCCAGATTTTGGAGTTCCTGGTTACCAAGTCTTGTTTCTAAGTTAAACAAGAATTTAACTGTAAATTTTAATAATGCACAGTTGTCCATTGATAAAACACTGCAAAAAATGACCTGGTGTAGGTATCATTCCATCATGATTGCTTTTGTGTGCACTTTTAGCTATGTGCATTTGTACCAGTGCACCACAACTGCCCACCCCCCGACATCAGTTTTATGTGATTCCATGTAATGCTGTCTCAGGGTTATTTTTGTGAAGTGTTCTATGAAAAACTGCAGGAACCTTGGAGCTACTTCCTGAAAGCATTCCTATGGCATCTGCCAGTTGTAAAGCATCATTTGTTGCCCCGCTGTTTGGCATCAAGCTAAATTCAAGAGATTGCTCATTAAGGTGCCTGGAAGAGGGGAGGTCAATATTAGGTGTTTTATTGGTCTATTTTATTAACCAAATGTATTGACTATCCTTCATTGCCTAGCAATCAGGGGACAGTTTCCAACACAGTAACTAAAAGCATAATACAAATAAATCAAATCATACAAAACTAATAAGATAAAATCCAGTGTAACACAATTATAGGTAAACAGCAGCAAATCAGGACGAGTTATTACACAGCAATCCATATCACTGATCCACCATGCTGAAAGGGGAGTAGGATCATGTGGAGCTGTTCTTCAATGTGGCCCTGCCCACTTCCACTAGCCTCTGCCAGCAATGGAAATGGGGGAACAAAACTGATGAAGAGCATCCCAATGCACTCGCCCTGAAAGCAGGAAGACTGCTGATAGTAACCATGCCATTAGTAGTCGCTGGAAGCCCCTGCAAATGGGATGTTTAGGGTGGGTAAGAGGCTTTCTTAGCACATGATCGACTTGACCCTAAGCCTCCACTGTTGTCATCACATGATGAAAATGGACCCTATCTCGGCCTTTTCAGTGTGCCAGCCAGGGAGCTGGTGCAGCAAAATGAGTTTTTAACCCGCCTCCACATGAGAAGAGGGTGCTGTGGATGTGGCAGCGGCTACCCTGACCCATTTAGTCCCATTGCTGCCATACAGTGGTTTTGATTGCCACCTAAGACCTCAGGCACAAATTAAAGTCAAAGTACCTTAAATGCGTCCAAAGGTCTGAAACCATAGGTGTGTTTTAAGCAGGCTTCAGAAGCTTAATTGTAGCTATCTCTGCTTCTAGGGAGAGCGAGTTCTATAGCCAGGATGCCACTACAGAGAAGACCTTGTCTCCATACTACAGAGCATTACCTTTGTCAATTGCAGATTATTGGAGAAATAAAAATTTAATTCATGGTGAGCTGTATTGTATTGTTGAGGACTGATAAAAATTCAAAATCAGGCCAGGGGGAAAAGACACAGAGATTTAACAACGAGGGCTGTAATGTGTCATACTTTCTGGACATGCCAAGCAGATCTACAATCTTCATCCTCTAAGCAGAAATGAAACAATGCAGACATTTGGACCTCTCTTGGCTGAGATTTGCCTTCACGCTTCTGAGGCTTTTCGCTGCCATGCAGAGCAGTCATAAACCAAGGCTAGTTAAGCAGGCTGGTTTCTGTTTTGCTTTGTCAGAGCAGCAGAGTATAATCCAAAACAGCCCAAGCATCATGAAGAAACTACTCTGAAACAATGAAAATCAGACTATGGTTTCAAGTCATCCTTTCCAAACTGGGCCACATCTAAGCTGGAGCTCCAGATAAGGGGAGAAATAACTATCATCTATCATCTATCTATCTATCATCTATCTATCATCTATCTATCTATCTATCTATCATCTATCTATCTATCTATCATCTATCTATCTCTATCTAATCTAATCTAATCTAATCTAATCTAATCTAATCTAATCTAATCTAATCTATCTCTTGTTAACAGTTGAAACAGTTTAGTCACTCTTTTTATATGTATTAAAGCCATATAACCTTAATGGAAACTTAGTAATGATCAGCCACAAAGAGTTGATAACAGCAGTTTTGATTTATGAAGGAATCATAGTTTCTGCATTAACTATGGACTTGTAATGACATTTCTGAAAATCAGGAGTTTGATTTGGCATATCTCCCAGCTCTGGGAGTTATCTGAGGCCGTTACCTGAGAGGGTCACATCACCAGAAAAGAGGAAATGCATCACCAAGAAAGAAAGAGGGCACTCTCTGCTGAGTTCTACAAGGGTAAGACAGACTGAGGAGGAGAAAGCCATAAGCCATGACTTCCCCCTGGATTCACTGTAAGAAGTCAAGTGGGCTTGGAAGAATCAAGACTGAAGTTGGTTGAATAGTGCCCTGTTAGTGCTAAATAACTTCTGCTGTTTGTGGAATTACTCTGATGCCATCCAAAGACTTGGCTCTAGAGGGCATGGGTTTAGTACAAGTCAATGGATGGTATCAGACTAATCATACTTCGAACAGACCTATTGAAATCAATGTACTCATGTTAGCCATATAGATTTAAAGGGGTCTTTTCTGAGTATGTCTTAAACATATATCACCCGATAAAAACGTATCTCAAATATAACTCATATCTGACACATATACTTGACCAAGAATTTAGCTGATGGAATTAAGACTCTTGCAGTGCCTAGTTTCTTGAGATATAAGCCTAGATCACACTGATAGAAAGAGTCCTGATGAAGAAATCATTGGTCAGATTGGTCAACAGAGCTATTTAGCTGAATGGAAATCAGGCTATTATAAGGTTCTGGTACTAACATGTCCCTTCTCTTCGAGATGAGAACTTAGAACATAGCTGCCCAATGTGTTCGATTTGACACATTCACAATTGTCCTCTTACATTGTTATGCTGCTGATGACCAGAAATGACCTGCTGTTGGTGTGTCACTGATTTGGATAGCAATGACAGAGGTGCATTTGGTTGCAGAGAAGATTAGGAGTGTCTACTGTTCAGAAAAGTTGTCAACTGAAGTGTCATGACTTTTTTATTTCCCTCATGCAAGTCAATTGTGCTAAGCTTTTCATTAAGGGACTACTTATAACCCTGATTACTCCTGCAAATTCCATTTCACCAAACACTTCTCTCAGACTTGTCTAAGCTCCAGTACTCCAAAACATGTTTTCTGCAATTGCAAACTGCAGTGGTGTTTTGCTTATTATCTACTTGATGGATGATGCACTTTTTAGAATCAAGATGTGGTTCTTTTTCTCCCTTTGATGTTCCAGGAATGGCAAGACTTGTTCCAATGTGGTCTGCCATGATTAATGTCCTCATAAATCCTAAATCTGGAAAGAACAGTAATATACTAAATAATCTGTGAATCTTGCTTTTGTGCCCCAATAGCAAACATCAGCAGAGCAACTGCCGTCATTTTCCAAACTTATGCCTGCAAATCTCTGCTAACCCAATCTTCTTGTCCTAGTGATTTTTTTAAAAAAATCTATGGTTGGACACATGGATTCTGTATCTAAGTTATCCAGGAGGGAAGATACATACCGATATAGTGTAAATGGAATCATGCTAAAATACGGCAACTTCCTGGGTTCCATATAGCAATCAGGGAAGTCTATCCTTTTTCTTTCTGTTTTTTCACATTCATTCTTTATGATACAAGTGGTTAAATATCTATGTCTTTTGTTATGAGGGCCTATGTGAAAGGCAGAGTTATTGGTAGATTTGCCATTTGTTTTATATTTTATATTTGTATTTATTGATTTAAACAGTCACCTGCTCTGTGCCTTCGGGAACAGAACAGGCTCATAAGAAATCTTGAGCTGCAACCAATTTATGTTCCTAAAAACAGAACTTAGCCACTCTTTTTACTTTTAAAAACCAAAGCAATCTGGTTCCAAAATTATGTGAAAAGGAAAGTTATTTGCTGTGGCCATACTCCCTGTCTCTTCTTACATAGCTACTATGGACACTGCTTCCTCTCAATAGCAAGTGATCTCTATGAAAAGCAGGCACTGCGTACGATTTTAAAAATAACACTCTCCTCCCCCTTAATGAGCTCCAATCACTTTGCTCTGTGAAAAGGCAAGTGAAAACTTTCCCCAACTTTTCATTCTCTTTCCTGAACTTAACATTTTACCTCTCCCAGTTGACCTGCCACATGTACAAACTTATGAATGACTGTGCTTGAATGAAAGTGGCCTCCTTGTAATAGAGGAACATGAAGCTTGCCTTTATTTAGTGAAGAGAAATTGCTAGTTTCCTGTATGGAAAAATGAAAAGAAAAGAAAGGGATATGGGGAAAGGGA
Source organism: Podarcis cretensis (assembly GCF_951804945.1). NCBI lineage: Eukaryota > Metazoa > Chordata > Lepidosauria > Squamata > Lacertidae > Podarcis > Podarcis cretensis. The sequence continues at coordinate 31,945,464 of NC_137178.1, forward strand.
AATTTAAAACTGGGGACAGAAAAACCTGAAGAGTTTTATTTGAGATAAAGTGGTTCCACCCACCCACCTACCCCAATAAATAAGTAAAAGACGGTAGGAATGAACTGCACTGGCCTAAAAATAGTCAAAAGTTCCAGAGTGAAAAGCAGACTCTGCATAGATATCTTTATTTGGAAAGCTGTGCTTGTATTTACAAAGAATGCAACAAACACCGGGTATAAGCGTTCAATGCATTTCACACACATAATCTCAGTACTCATTACAACTGCCACGTAAAAGGAGGCCAGCAATATTTTTCCTATATTATTGCTGGGGAAACTGAGGTTGAAAGAGTGGCTTGCTTATGGAACCAAGTGAGTTCTGCACTGAGCTTCAGATGTAACAGTCACAGTCCAATAAACCATTACTTTTCAGTCTAGCATTGTGTGCCTGTGTACTACACCTCTTTGTTCTATCCTTCCATCAGGTATCCATCTTTATCAAAGTTATCTTGGTTTCTTAAACCCATCAGGACATGAAACCGGGATCAGAGCTTGATTTAATACCATGGCGTTGAGGCAGCTCTTCAATTTGGACATCCTGTGAAACTGACTTAGCTTCACTGAAGCCAGGTGCAAGAGGAAGAGAAGGAAAGTGGGGGAGAGTGCAAGCACACAGCATGTACCAGGTTTATTAACTGAGATTGTTATGCTGCCATCTCTCTCACGTACACATACAGAGAATGAGAGGGAGAATCTTCATAAATTTCCATGTATAGTATAATAAAAGTATGTTAAGTCATTGAATAGTTTTAAGAATACAAAGTATCTCCTGGAAAAATATTTGGAGGGAATCAGAAATACCCTCAGGAAGTTACGCTGACACTCCTGGAATGTAAAGTTCAAAAGTCTGCTTTCAGTATTTTCACTGTAAACGAAAGAGCTAAATGCAACTGCAGTGGTAACATGAAGTGAGTGGAACAAAAGTGGAACACTGAAGAGGAACTACAGGTGAAACCTGGTAGCTTTGATTTGATTCTGCCTTTTCCCACTTAACATCTCCCTGATGTGTTACTTCTAAACTAGAAGCTTTTAAAAGGGAGGGAAGTAAATTAAATAGTAAAATGAATCTCTTTGTGTGACAAAAACAAGCTAGCCACTTTGTGTTATAAATTTCAGAAGCACCACCCTTATTTGGCACCTCGATTATGTGGAAAAGACGCAAGCTTCTTCTTCTTTACATATCCATTAAGAGTTCCCAACAGCTGCAAGAAATAGTTCATTTGGTTTCGGTCCTCCTCTAGGACTTACTTACTAACACAAGGTTATTTATGTTCCAGGAGAAAAAGTCAAAATGCATGCTTGTCTCCTCAAAGGGCTGATAGCACAAGAGCAGCCATCAAGCCCACAATGCCAGCTCTTTCAGAACGTTCCATGAAGTGATTTCGCCAAGACCATCAGCTACGGCAAGGAAGTGAAGCAATTTTGCATGCTCCTTCAGACCTAACCCCTTTCCCATATCTCTCAATCTGACATGGGGCAAATGAGAGACAAAGGCACTAAGTGTAGGACGCAAGCTCTGAGCGGCACAGGCATCTTGAGAAGTCACAAGGTTAATGTCTTTTGCACACAGGGCATTGTCAGGATTCATGGTGTAGGGTTTCAGACAAACAATTTGCTGTACTAAAAGCGGAGGGAAGAGTGTTTCTAAAGAAAGAAAATACATTGGGATGTAAAATGAGGCCTATGCTAAATAAGCCCTTTGGAATAATGATGAACCTTTGTTTTTATTCTTCAGAAAGGGTTCAGTAAAGAACTGGATAGTGGGGGAAGGGGAGAAAAGATGTTTCCTTAGTACTTTAATAAAGTAAAGCTATCCTGCAACTACAGCCTACAAAAAGCAAGTCAAACCCAATAGGACTACGCCAAAGAAGGTCTGACTTTTTCAAACTAGTTGCAAATAAAGGTCATCTCAAGATTTGCTTTATTCAACATCTTAGTCATCTGAAAAGTTATTTCAGTTATTCCCTACAGTTCTAATAACAGGATTTAAGTGCTTAAGACATTATGAAGAACACATGTCTTCTTAGTATGTTTATATTGTCCCTGGATCTGCCTGGACTCCAACGTCCCTCTGTTTCAACCAGCATGGCTAAAAGTCAGGGGTGATGAGAGCTGTATTCTAATAACAGCCTGCAGGTTTCCCCAAATTATCAGTGCATACAACTTTGACTTAAGACATGGAATTTCATGTCAGCTCTTGGTTCCAAGACTTCACCTGCTGTTTGCCTTCTTTCCAGGTGAAACCTGTGACAAGATGTTGCAGTATGGAGTGTTCCTGTAACAAGATGTTGCAGTATGCTGTTCAGGATTCCAGCCACTCCATTCCTTCATCTTTCCCTCTGGTTTTCCATCTCTCCTCCACCCAGCATGGCCAATGGGCACCTTCAATCCTCATTCAGCTATTTTCAAGGTTTTCTCCCTAGGGATCTTTTAAATCTGAGGGTTTTTGTAATTCTGCAAATCTCAGGATCCTTCCCATGGCAGATGATACTGCCCTCCTGCAAATGGATTTTGGATAGGAAAGCAATTGCTCTCACAACCTAAACTACAGTTGCATGCAATTGATGGCACCGGTGAATTTCTTATCAATATTAATGCATGCTCTTCATCTGTTTGAATGATTTTGCAAGGCTGAAATGCCATTCTAATTCCATTCTAATTTTTTAAAATACAATCTAAAAAGAAAAAGATTAAAAAGGAAAAAGAACCCCACTATATATATGTGGCCCTCATCAGACATTAAAAGTGTTTTCTTTCTGAGCTGGTTTGCAGGTATTCAAGAATGGTATAAATTAAAGAAAAAGCATCTTACAATTACATTGCAGTTCTGAACCTCAAGAACCATTAAACATTCCAAATACCACCATATCTTGTTGGAACAATCTGAGCATTACTTACCTCATTTATATCTAAAATAAAAAATAAAAAATAAATATTATTTTTCTTTACTTGTCCCGAACTTAATTTTAACTTTTGTATTATTTTTTCCATTGCAACTAGAAAGCAAACCTGGCTATACCATGCTACTTAACAGAATAGGTATACTCTCAAACTGCTTCCAGTTTGTAATAATGATCTTCCATGGTGCTATTAACAACTATTAGACAAATTCCTCATTCGGTCCATCTTTGAATTGTGTTCATGTCTCTTGCTTGCCTGCATGCAGGGCAGAGAGTGGTATATATTTGTGTTATGGATGGGGGGGTGTCGGACCTCCATCTTCCCTGGCAGGGATGCAGCCTACTGTACAAAGTTAAGAGTCGCACCCATTGTTCCTCCCAATTTTGCCTCTTGCCCTGCCAATCACTGGTACATGGTCCTCAGAATGTTGCCCACATGGGAACATGGCTCATGTGCTGAAAACTCTCAGCAATGAAAGAATTTCAACCAATGCATCATTCAGATAACTACTTTGAAATAATTACTGGCACTAAATCAAATAGCTACACAAGGAAGACAAAGGAGGTCTTTGTATTATACACACAGACATACACTCCAGAATGAATTCTATTATAATAGATGATACCCATCACAGTTATTATTTTATATCATTCTGAGCTGAGAATCATGGTTAAAATCATGGTTTCCTATTTTACAACCTTTTTCTTCTTTTAAATATGTTCTTGGATTAACTTAAAAGAAAATCAAAGCATATGGTCCATTGGAACACAAGCACTGGAAAAAAAGACATCTATGACCAAAAAAAAAACAATTTATATGTTTGATTTTTGTATTGGCTCTACACACTGGATTCTAATTAGTGGATAGGAACGCTACAGTTTTACTGTCAGTAAGGGATGGATTGTCAGGGATCACTGTAATTGTATCTCTCCCTGTAATGTATATGCTTTTGAAATATCAGTTGTTTCACTTGTTATTTTAAGTATCCTTATTTCAGTTATAATGCATTGTGTTTTCAGGATGTAAACTGGGGTGTAACAAACCACATTTAAAACAGTAATTATTAATTCCCAGCTACATTTCAAGAAGAAAGCATTTAATTCATGCCCTCCAGCAATCCCTACTTACAAGGTAGAGACCCAGGTTTTTGGTACCTGGCCCTCCCTCCTCACTTTGTCCCTAGGCAAATGCTTTCTTAGTATTTTGTCTCTGCAGATTTTTGAAAATGCCATTCCTTCGGGTTCAGTTCCTTCCCCCCAAATCAGTGGAAGATGGATGGGTCTGGGAAGAAAAATGGCAGCTGACTGGTGACTGTGAAGTGGTACTTTGTCGCTATTGGCAGCAAATTTAATCCCACTCTCAAAATTTCTCTTCCTCACAACTTTGCCTCCTCCCATGTTACTGCTCACAAATGAAGAAGCAAGGTATTTCTTTTTTTGCCCTATAAGGCATTTTAGCCTGGCATTATTTTTTCCAAGTATATCTTAAATTACCCTGTTTGCTCTAGTTAATGGGCACAGCATAAACAGGCCGTGAAGGGAATTCACCAATACGCAATGATGGTGAGGTGAATGGGTTGGGTCTCTGATATCCTCGATTGACAAGCTTTTCCAGCTGGGTCTCTGCCACATTTATTCATTTCGTATTGTTTTAAAATAGAGCTCCAGTTATTTTCTGTATTGTTTTTAAAACTATTTTAGCTTTTTTATTATATGTTTACAGATCTTGAAACACATACAGAAGGTGATTCATACATTCACCCCAAAAAAAAAAAAAATGAGAGTAGGAATGTTACAACTAGTTCCTGGTTTCTTCAGTGGAATGTTGGAAGGTAACTATGGTCTCTTAAACAATGTCCACCTACTGTCAGCTAAGCAGTGCATAGGCAAGCAGAAGGTAGATCTTGATCTACTGGTCAATTTACTGTAGATTCAGTTGAATTTCTGGCATTTCGATGTAACAACAGAGTAGCAAAATGAGTCTCTCTCACATACTGAAATGGGGGGAAAGTGGTAGTCAGTATTGGATTTTATGTGTCTGCAAGGACTGTGAACTCTATTCAGTTCTGGCACTCACTGTAAGTTCATAGGCTCAGTGCCTGTCTTTAGCACCAGATTCTGGTTGGTAGGTCTCAGAATTCCAGTAAAAAAATAAAAAGTAGAACCCACAAGCCTGAAGTCTGCCCACCCTGGGCCACATGTACTCATTCATCTTACTTGCTGAGTTCCATATTCCAGTATCTGCAGTCCTTAAATTCTTTAAAAGCCATTTGCCATGCTAGACAGGAAGAAAAACAACTTAAACCTGTGGAGGGAGGGGAAGGTCCTTACTTTCTCTATAGAAACCGTAATTTCAGGAAGTGCCTTTGTCAGTCCCAGTAAATTTTTGACAGTGACGCGTAACCTCTGCCATTGACCCAATAAGTCTCAACTGCATTATAATTGTCCCATCTGCAGAGCTATGAAGAATTTCTCTGTGTATACTGTAAAATAAAATATATACATTTCACGCAGCTGAGAAACAGAATATCTCCAATATCCAGAACTGCTGGCAGCACAATAGCACTTTTTACTCATGAAAAACACCAAAGCCATCCCACCTTCGCAAGCCCCAAATTCAGGTGTGCTCGAAAAGCCAAAAGTGTAAAAGTAAACATTTAGAGAGAAGAGCATAATCACGGGAAAGATTGAAAGGGCATAAATCATTCTGAGTAGAAGTGCAAAGTTGAGTGAAAATACTGCTGGCTTGACAGGTTTGCTTTTCTCTCTCAAAGCAGGCATTGACTAATATGACAGAATGTAAGGCTCAGATATCAGCAACTAAAGTCATTAAAAACAAAATAAAATATTGTTTTACAGAATTATCATAATATTTCTGTTCTCTGTGTTGGTAATTAAAAATCACAGCAAGGGACTGAAACAGGAATAGCCAACATGGTGCCCTGCAGATGTTGTGGCCTACAACTCCCATTATTCTTAAGCACTGGCCATGGTGTCCGAGGCTGATGGGAATCCAAAATATCTGGAAGGCTCCACATTGGCTACCACTGAATTAAAGAAGCTCCCAAAGTTAGTTCAGCACTACTAAAAGCTCATTTTTCATGAGCAATAATTTATCAAAAGTACACCAAACATTGTGGTAAAATTGTTTTTAAAAACACACTGACGCTCTGATATAATTTACCAAACCACTTGTTACCTGAGGTAACAAGCATTTCATTTATTCAGTCAAAACTCCCCCAAACAGTCCTTTGTGTTGCAAAACATTGAAATGTGTCCATGAAATAAATAGTATTTATGTCAAAAACAAAACATTGAACAGTGAAAAGAAACAAGCATTGCCAGTGGGTATTTGTCTATTTACAGTTGGATGCAGGATTTCTGAGTTCTTGATAGGGTTGGGCGGCCCTATTGAGAGAGGTGCCTTCCTTATTTGTACTGTCATTGAGATTTAATGGGAACTTGGACCCCATACAAATGGGGAAAAGCTGATAGCAGGTCTATCAAATCTATGTGAGTATGTATGTATGTATTTGTGTGTGTGCTGAAGGTATGTGTATGAATGCACCTGAACACACTGAGAATCCCCCTTCAGACCTTCTAGTGGAAATATCTTATAAAATACATATTAGAGGAAAATTGTTTTGCAAAAAAGTGCTTATTAGGCAAAATTGTCCCAGGAAACTGCTGATAAATTTTCAAGAAGAGGTGGTTTATTAAACAAAATAATAATTGCAAAATGATGAGGAAATGTGGACAACTGAGTTTAAAATTGGGAAAATGAAAATCTGAGAGAAACCGAGATTCACTACCACCAACCTTGTGGATGAGATTTGAGGAGTATCTGGGGAGTTCAAAAGCGAGACTAAATCCCACTGTGTGAGCAAAAGTAACCTACTCTCAGATGGACCCGATTTGATGTGTCTCTGTGTTTCCACCAAAATCTTTTTGTTTAGTGATATAAGCAATCTCAGCAGCAACAACAACTTAAGCAGAAATTTCTAAGATCATTTGTGACTTGCAGGACAATCTCCTTGTGGGTTGTTTGCCTTTTATTGATCAGACAGGCATGGAGTAGCAACTGCCCTTGGGGGGGAAATCATCTTCAGTTTCCTGGATCATAAACACATACAGAACTCAAACTGTAAATATAGTTTTATAGTGAGCATGGAACAGGTGATAATAACACCACGATGCTACTTGCTGGGATTCATTTTCTGCTGTCAAGCACACAGGTGTAAGTCATTTATTGCTATCTACTGCTTTCTGGTAATTGAGAAAGGAAATAAATTCTTCAATTTCTCAACGATGGCATGATATTAATTGGATAAAGGGTTCAAAAGTGAACCTGAAAATGAGTTTCATAAGGGGGGGGGAGTCTCCCAAACTACCTGGAAGTATTTTATCGCATTTACTTTGTTGTATCAATTTACAAAGCCAGCTGTTGTGACCAGATGTCAAGGAATTGTTTTACATAAGCCACGTTTTACAATTATGTATTCTCCCTTTATCACCTCAGATGGGAACACTTAATTTGACTATGAGTGTTTTGGTTATTAGCCAGTTCTAGCATTAGCACTTGGTTTGAAGATCAGATGTTTGACAAAACAGCCTACAGTGAGAAAGCTGTGATTTACTTCTACACCTTAGAACTTACAAGGCCTCCACACATGCTGCAGGCTTCCATGAATACATTTCATACATATGGTCTAGGGAGGGAAGGGGAGATAAATATGTTTTAATGTACTTCCATGATAGAAAGTTGACTTTGGAACATACCGAGCCAAGCACTCCCCAATTGTTTCAAGTCTAAAAATGGAAATGCTTTAACCTCCTTCCCTTGAACCTTGGAACCTGACATCTGTTTGGTAACTGTGATCAGCGCAAAACAAACTAAGCCACACGTGGGATGGAGTGTTAGATTAAGGGAATTCTTGCTTCACACTTCTGAGGCAGCTGTAGACTGGGAGAAATAGGAAATGCAGTGGCGGGCAAAAAGATAGAATAAATATATATATATATATATATAAAGTAAAGAACGTAAAATTGAAAACGAGGTATGCCACACTATCTTTGGAATGTTGTTGTTGTTTAGTCGTTTAGTCATGTCCGACTCTTCGTGACCCCATGGACCAGAGCACGCCAGGCACTCCTGTCTTCCACTGCCTCCCACAGTTTGGTCAGACCCATGTTCGTAGCTTCGAGAACACTGTCCAACCATCTCGTCCTCTTCTCCTTGTGCCCTCTATCTTTCCCAACATCAGGGTCTTTTCCAGGGAGTCTTCTCTTCTCATGAGGTGGCCAAAATACTGGAGCCTCAGCTTCATAATCCATCCTTCCAGTGAGCACTCAGGGCTGATTTCCTTCAGAATGGATAGGTTTGATCTTCTTGCAGTCCATGGGACTCTCAAAAGTCTCCTCCAGCACCATAATTCAAACGCATCAATTCTTCGGCGATCAGCCTTCTTTATAGTCCAGCCTTCTTTATGGAATGGAGGATGGCAATTGGAAATGGCAAGCAAGAATGTATCCCTGTAGGGAGAAAGTGATTTTGCATGCAGAATGCAATCAATATTTATTAGTGTGTTAAATCACATGGTATGTGATATGCATATTGCTATATAGCCAGATTATTCTACAAGCATGGGGGCGGGGAGCATCTTGGCTTCAGTTAAGGTTATGGATGTAAGAAGGCAGCAATTTCTGTTCTGAACTGTACTTGTCACCATCAGCACTGTTTCCATGCTGCTGCATAATCTTTTCCATCCTCCACCTCCTCCTATTGCTTTTGGAGCTGCCAAATCATGTCAAATCCTGATGAAGCCAAAAAGTCAATGGCATGAGGGACAATTCAAAAGGTGTATATCCAGTATTTTTATTTTTATTTTTGCAATGGTACTCACTAATATGGAGTACTGGCATTTCTCTCTCTCTCCTCTATGATGTGCCAACACTTTGATCAGAATATGAGTACCAGCGGCTCATTTTTTACCAGCGGACTCTGTTTATCTACCACCACCTTCAGTCCAAAGCGGTGCATTCCATTCTACTACTTCAGAACGCCTCCCTCTCATTTTGCTGCATCATGCTTGCATCTTTCAGTCCAGCAAGGTGATCAGCACCAGAGACACAGGTAAGCTTCCTGGCAAATTCTAAAAATTTATATGGCAATGGGACCTAGATGACCGTTTGCTGTTGCTCCTGCTTACAACAAATAGCAAAGCAGAGAACATTGCCAAGACTTCAGCAATTGTATTATATTTCTGCAAGCAGTTCAATGGAGTTTGTAATGCAAAAGATGCGGGAGGCAAAGTGTCATTTCTGCAAATCCACACTGAATTGCTGCAGAAAATTTCATTGTATAAATTACCCCCAGTTCCTTGTAAATTGCACATGGTTATTTTTGGGTCATGGATTAGCACTGTCCTTCATCTCATTGGTTTCACAGCCCAGGGGAGCTAAGTATCACACCACTGTCATTTCATTTCCACATCATGAGGAATGTGTAAATTTTATGCAGAGAGAATGAGGCAATCACAATTCTCAAGGGTGTAGAGGCATTTGAGGCAAGGTATTTCCAGACCTACTAGTTCATGGGCAGATATTAAATATACCATCTTTCCAAAAAATGTGTGTTCATATATAAGACCCTCTGAGGCTATTGAAGAAAAGGGGCAAAATGAATTATATGCTGTAGGTAGTGGCTGTGACATTGTCAGGCAAGGTTGTGTTACAGAAGGACATTTGGAATTCTTCCAAACTAAATTTACATTATATTACCCCATTTAAGTAGACCTGGGAACCCCTTCATTAAAATGGGACTTATTAGTGTCTGGGCTGCCTTTTACAAACTAAAATATCTGCCAGAGACTTTCATAAAGGCAAAGGAATTTTAAGTAGGTAAATGAATGTTACCATGAGGGGTTCCCAGAGTTTGTTTATTGGAAGCATTCAAAACATATTTCTGTGATTAACACAATTATTTCTTCTTCTTATTGCAATTGACTTTCTATAGACTGAAAGCAAGACATATGATGTCATGTTTTCTCCATAAACTATTTATGCAGCATTTATAGAGTGGCAGCTGTATTTAAAATGTAGAAAGAAAATATTCACCTTAAATATAGCACTGAAGTGGAAATCAAGTTTAGATTATTGTCCAACTCATCAGAATTTTAATGCAATTCTTACACACACACACACACAGAGAGAGAGAGAGAGAGAGAGAGAGAGAGAGATTATGCATTAGATGTTCAGAACCTCTTAAGAAATTCCAACAGTATTATCGAACTTATTTTTTCCACCGAAATTTCTTCACAATTTCTTGCACATGCACACACACATACCTGACTGTACCGCCAAACATTAATCTCAAATTTTCATTTTGGGTGCAATTTAGTATCAACAGTGCAAATTGTTGTTGTTTAGTCATTTAGTTGTGTCTGACTGTTCATGACCCAATGGGCCAGAGCACGCCAGGCACTGGTCTTCCACTACCTCCCGCAGTTTGGTCAAACTCATGCTGGTAGCTTCGAGAACACTGTCCAACCATTTCGTCCTCTGTCGTCCCCTTCTCCTTGTGTTCTCAATCTTTCCCAACATCAGGGTCATTTCCAGGGAGTCTTCTCTTCTCGTGAGGTGGCCAAAGTATTGGAGCCTCAGCTTCAGGATCTGTCCCTCCAGTGAGCATTCAGGGCTGATTTCCTTCAGAATGGATAGGTTTGATCTTCTTGCAGTCCATGGGACTCTCAAGAGCCTCCTCTGGCACCATAATTCAAAAGCATCAATTCTTCAGCCTTCTTTATGGTCCAGGTCTCACTTCCATACATCATTACTGGGAAAACAGTGCAATACCAGGAGCTAATAAGATGAAGAGTGACCAACCAACCAGGGTCTTGAAGACAGTTCTCTACTCCAGAGCAACTGCATTAATGCAACCTTCCATTTCTTTATTTGTATTTTAAAAATTTATATCCCACCTCCCATTACAGAGGGGGAAATAAAAAGAGCTAAAAGCCATTCTGAAATGCATACAAAGATAAAAATCAATAGCAGTAAACAAAATGTAGATTTCCCAGCTGCAAAAGTTCAAAGGTCACAATATACTGGCAAACACTTATCCCAATTAAACTGATTTTGTTTGTATTCGTTTTGGGTTTTTGCTTCTGTGTTTTCTGTGCTGGGCTCTAGCAGGTGTTTTCAGGAGGTAGTTTCAAATAATTTTATGTTTGAAAGGGCCTAAGTGGTGCAAAAAATGTGTAACTGGTTTGCGAAAGACAGTCACAAGCTTGCTGAGTGCTATCTTTTAATTGAGCAAGTTCAGTTCTTGTACAGTTAATTGCCAATAGCATTACTTAAGAAACTTTAGTGAATGTGAAACTGACCAGAATGAAAGCAACATTGGGTTAGATTTCAAAGTGGAAGGGAGATCAGCCCTACAATCATTCTCTTTCACTAATAGCAACATGGTTTGTCTGTAAGTGATCTAGCCACTCCAAAGTTACATATAAAATGAAGCACACATTTTTCTCGGACTCCATTAATAAAGGAAACAATAAGCCTAATGTGTCCATACTAGAAAGTACTTGAGCTGTGCATAATTTTAAACATGTGGAGTTATCAGAATGACATCGGTGGGAACATTCACTGGTTGGACTCCACCTCCCACTGAAATCAATGAGGGGACCCTCCTAAAGATAATCATGAGTGCATATTTTAGACTTAGTGCATTATTTTGCTAGCTTGTGCCCTAATAATATTTTGTGATAGTATAATACAGGATTGCAATATAGTGAACAGAGGTTAAAAAAGGGGAATAATGCAACTTTTAATATCAAATTGTGCTACTTAATAGCACTCAACAAGGAGAAAATATTTATTTTAGTAATAAGAATCCCAAGAACTTTGTAATTCGGGGGGGGGGGGGTTATCCACCACAATACAAATGAAAAGTCTGTAAAAAAAAAAATTTCTCCTCTTCTTTCCTTTTATTTCCATGGCAGACAGATTTATAGATGTTTGTACAGTTGCCAGAGAAAAGACTGGAAATCTCTACTTTACTATCAGGCCCAGAACAAAAATTAGCTCTGATTACATGCAGCAAAGAGTAATCAAAAAAGATAAAAGCTGCTTTTTTAATATTAACCTAACTTCAAAAACAAATCTATGTCAAATGCATCAGACATCCGCTAGTTTATGAAACATTTTCCCAGCCACATGGTACATTAAACCATAAAAACGTCTAGTTATCGTAGCTCTTCCCTTGCACTATGTTATAGCAGGACTAGTTCCTTACAGCACTACAGAAAGCTACAAAATGCATGGGAGTAAAATATAGAATTGTTTGAGATATTTTCAGCTTTTCAAAGCTAAATTTGAATGCCTTTGGTTTTATAGGGCCTTGTTATAATAGCATTCTCTTTCATCATGCAGTGTACTTCCATGATTCACTCCGGCTAAGGCCAGATACATTAACAGAGCAGGCTCTTCTCACGCATAACGTTAGTTGAATGAGGACTTGTGCACACAAATAGTCCTGTACATGTCCGATTTCCCCTGACCCATCTGCCAACAGAAGCTATGCTGATAAACAAGATGAGTCATCAGTAGCAGCTGGTGGGGCTGCATTGGTCTCCTGGCTTCTCAACACCACGAGTCTCCACCAGTTACTGAGTGGGAGAGCCAGGGCAGCAGGGAGTTCACCAAAGTGCAGACAGGAGAGAATTCAGGAGAGCAATGGAGCCATTTGCATAGCCCCTCTGGTTGCTACCTACTGCGACTTATGATAGTGTGCACTAGCAGCTTCCTGCATTGGAACAGGAGCTTTCAGGTCATCAGAACACATAATAGAATTCCCAGCTTGACCCCTCTCAGTCATTCCCAATTCTGCAACAAAAGGCGATTCCCTGCTCCCAGGGACACAGTTCTTAAGAAAGTTTTGGATCTGCCAACATAGTTTGGATTTGATATCCCGCTTTATCACTACCTGAAGGAGTCTCAAAGCGGCTAACATTCTCCTTTCCCTTCCTCCCCCACAACAAACACTCTGTGAGGTGAGTGGGGCTGAGAGACTTCAGAGAAGTGTGACTAGCCCAAGGTCACCCAGCAGCTGCATGTGGAGGAGCGGAGACGCGAACCTGGTTCACCAGATTACGAATCTACCGCTCTTAACCACTACACCACACTGGCTTCTCATCTCATCTCACTGAGAAAAACAACCCCCATAAGAATGTGATGCAACCCTATCCGTGACGTTTTGCTTGCCTAAATCAACTTTGCTCTTGGAAACAAACATATTAGCAATTTTCAAACTGCATCGGGGCCATCTGCAACCTTTTAATTGATGCTAAGTTGAACTAACTCTGCTACAATCTGCTGTTCACTTTGTAGCTCTTTAAACACTTTTGAGGTGAATGTTAGCGTCTGTTGGATATCCATACTGTCTTGTGCTTGCTAATAAATTTCGCATCTGTCAGTGACATGCAGCAGCTTAGGGAGAGGGAAATGAATTAATATCCAGTAACACTATAAAGTATTACATGCTCCATCTGGAACTTCCGTTTGGAATGAATGGGGGGTTATGCAAAAGCACCTAAAATGCTTTCTTGTGCACCTCCCATTCATTTCAGTGGCGCTTGCCTGGAAGAAAATTGTAAAGAATGGTGTCCAAGAGAGTAGCAAATGCAATCCAAATTCCCCAAGTGGCCATTACACAAGTCTGTTTCTTTCCCATTTGGGGGTGGGGGAAGGTTAAGTGTAGGTGTACCCTAGAACAAGATCTATTCTGCTTATTTTTATCATATTTTCTCCTCTGGCCATTCATATCCAAAGCCTGGACAGGGAAATGAATAGCAGAAGGGTACTGGGAGTAGAGGACAGAGACCATATTGTACTTGGCAGAGATTTCATCTCTTTAGTACATAGAGGTTGCGGTAGGATGCATTAACTTGAAGATCTGAGGATCTGTATGCTTAAAAAAAAGCCATCTTCTGAAAAGACATTACCTCACAAGAATAAAATGTTGCACTGCATTAATGCTCCAGGCTTGAATTAAAGCTCTCTGGAATGAATGCAAAGTATCAGGAGTTTTGAAACTTAGATCTGATGCATATGGTACTTTTTATTGTTTGAGAGGTGCAATGATTGGATATTTGAAATCTTTCTGCTGGCAACAGAAGTCAATGGTGAGGTTTCCTGATGATTTATCAAAAGGATTGAATGGGTTCAGCCCTCCATATTGCCTCCTGCTCCTGGCTGATGGAGTGATTTTGCAGTTGTTCTACCTGTGATATCCTCTACCAGGATGACTTCCGATGGTTGACAATAAGAACAAAGCTCAGCAAGGCTTTCTTGAAGCCTGCACGCTTCACAGAGTTACTCCTGCCCTGTTTCAAAGTAGTTGCAGGGAACTGATGGAAAGAGATAGGGAGCCTTAGGCATGGAAACCACATGCAACCCTCCAGAACCCCTATCCAGCCCCCTGAGATGCCCTTTACCCCACATCTCCTCTCCCCAGGACACTCCTCACTAACCCTGTTCCAGTCTGCCTTCAGTTGCTTTGCCCTGTCTGGAATGTCTCCTTTACTGTGATATTGCTTCTTGGAAGCCTACATGGGGGACTTAGGCTGCATTCAAAAGTGGGGGCTTAGTCTGTTACTAGTGCTTCTGTCTCATTCTCTAATGTTCCTCTCACACTGCAATACCTATATACCACCATGCCATGCTAAATTTCATCCACACCAGTAATCTGTACTGCAATGTCAAACTAAGTTTAGAAATCAGGATCCCCACCTCTGCTCAGTAGGCTTAACACTCATTCTTCTCCCCCTTCTTATGTGTGATTCAAAAAAGCATGTAACATTCTGCAGGCTTTGTTGGAATTGATCAATGTTACTTTTCTACAGATTTAATAAAATCTTCTATTTTAAAAATCTGCACTTCTTCACATTTTGTGCTTATCCAACCCCAATGTGCATGCCAAAAGCATATATTAGGCACAAGTGTGTCCAAAATGCATATTAGGGGAAATTGCTTGCAAATATGTGCATATTGGGTTAAATGCATCCAAATCATATTATGAATTTTCATGCATTTTTAAATAAAAAAAATGATAGCAGATGTGAAAATGGGAACAATTAAATGTAAGATTGAAAAGATGAGAAACAGAGAGCCTAAATGGATAAATGTGTCCATTCCTACCAGCACAGCATCCAAAAGAATCTCATTTAAATGTCTGCTACCTCTTCCCTGATTCCAAGTTAAGACTGTCACCAGATGCAGACTCCATGGCTTCAACATCAACACCCACCACTCAAAAATAATTCCCCTGTCACTCTGCTAGATACAGAGTTCTGGAGAACTTAAAAGCTTGCAGACTGCTTTGTGATATTTTGGTTGACCTCATAAAAGTATTGACCATACCTTGGTCCCTGAATGGCTTGGTCCCTGAATGGCTTGATTCCCGAACAAATCAGCTCCTGAATGCCACAAACCCGGAATTAAGTGTTCCAGGTTGGCGAATGTCTTTCAGAAGCCGAACGTACACTGCTGCTTCCGCTTGAGTGCAGGAAGCTCTTGCAGCCAATCGGAAGCCACGCCTTGGTTTTTGAACAGTTTCAAAATCCATTATATGGATTTTGGTGGGGGGGGGGTTCCTCTCATAGGACAACATGACTACCTTTGCTTCTTTTTTTCTTCTTTTTTTACATACTATGTGGCCCTATAAAGCAACCAAAGCAAGCCTGGTTTCTCAGTCTGAACAACTTGCTACTTGGGCATAGCTTGAAGCATCTGAGTGACCCACCCAACAACAAGCCATCACACAGAAGCAAGGAAGTTGGGGCTCAGTCCCATGCTGCTCTCTGGCAATCCTTACATACAGTCACAACATTGTGGCTGCACCTGTACATTAAGGGGGGGGCCCAAAGTGTGGAAGAGGCAGGAATAGAAAAGAAGGGAAATTATTCAGTCGTGGCAATCCTGAGAAGCTGCACTTTTCAGTGTAGCTTGGAGATAAATGTAGGCTAGGGACACCAAGTCCCACCAACCTGAACCAGAGTCCAACACCACCTGGGTGTCATTTTTGCTACCCCAGCAGGAACTAGTGAAGAAGCAAGTGTGGTTTGTCTCAGCCATGATCCTAAGTGTGCAGGGTGTGTGTGCTTCCTTCCTTTCATGTTTCTCTGCCTTGTTCAAAATCAACATTGCACATTTCCCCAATGGTTTGATGAGCAAGCTATTCCTGCAATAGGATAACTTGCATATCTTCCTGCCAGAGCTACATTTAAAAAATAATATTGATATCTGTTGTTCCTGATACTCGGATATTTTTATGCTAGCTGAACTGAAAATGCTTTTTACAAAACTAAAAACAATAAAACATGCAAAGAAAAAGCTAAAGTACATCAAATGTGGAAACTTAGTCAAACACTTAGAAAGCTTCCTTATAACTGAGTCAGATCATTGGGTCCCTCTTGATCAGTATCATTTACACTGTATGGCATTGACTCTCAGGTATTTCAGACAGAAGTACCTCTCATTCCTACCTGGAGATGCCAGGGACTCAACCTAGGACCTTCTGTAAGCAAAGCAGATGCTCTATCATTGAGCTGCAGCCCTTCCCCAATGGAGGACCACAGGTGATTCTTTTCTGGGATGCTTCAATTCCTACTTATCCTAATTTCCTTAAAGAGATGAGAAGCAGTACCAGTTGCCTATTTCATGTAAGTGCTGACATTAGTTATTTCCAACTACGTTGAGCTGCTTTTGCTGCTGCAGAAAGGTGAATGGGGCTCTCTCTAGACTTTAATAATGTTAAAGTTAGTGCTAATGAATATTGCAAACATGTAATTATAGAACCAGAAAAGCACAAAAAGGGAATGTGGAAAATCAAAGGATGAAATAATAACAACATAATTCTGCCACTTCTTTTACCTTGCAATCGCAAAATGTGCTTTGGGAATAACACAGTTTGAATGTTGTAGCATTCATTATTTCGCTTTGGTTCAGCAGACTGGGAAGACAAAACATTTTATATTTGCCTTGTAATTCTGCACTGCAGGATTCTTCAAGTTTGTAAATTTGATTTGGTATTGTTCTGTTTACTATTTCCTATTTATAGTTCAAATGAAAAACAATGTATTGGGAATTAGGACATGGTTTCCATTATCTGCCTGTTATCGGTAATGATGTATGAAAGCAGAAAACATCTTGGATTTTAAAAGGCCAGTTGTTCATGCAAGGTTGATGACATTAAAAATGGGGTTTTGACTAGAAGTTGGATGACATAAAATTCACCGGGCTAATAAATAATCATGTGTGCTCTATATATTGGAATGAAATGGTCCCCCCATGCTTTTGCCTAATATATAGTTTTAATACTATACTCTCTTTAAAGCAAGATACATACATGAATGCAAACAAACTAACTAACTAACTATAAACTGATGGTTTGTTTTATCTATTGCATGTGAAATTCACATTAAACCAAACTGATGATTTGGCTTTGGGAGGTTGCCTTTCTGCCAAGGGATTTCAGACAGTCTACCTGCTCTGCCCCATGCCCTAGGAGTCTGTATTATAAGTTGCTGCCTTGTTGGTGACTGCCATTATGTGGTTGCCAAAAGATTGCCAACATAGGGTCAGAGAACATAAGGTAGAACCCCAAGCCAAGATCAGAGACTCGAGAACCATTATGGTAATAAGCCCTTGGTTCAGACTACAAGTCAAGAACCTTTGTACAACTCACACATTGAGTCGTTTTAGCAGTCAAGGAGATTGCAAAGAGCTGCCGCCAGAATTAACAAGGGGAACCTTTTGAAATGTATCTCCCATTATCCTTGATTATTGGCCATGCTGTCTGGGGAAGATGGGAGGTTTAGTCCAACAACATCTGGAGGGCCCCAGGTTCCCATTTTTCTAAGAAGATACTGTATCTCATCATTCCCTGTGCTGGCTCCACCAGTCCTTTGATCTGTTTCCATTAGTTTCTTTTAACAATCAGTAAAATAGTATTATAACTGATCGATACAATGTACCATTGACACAGACACTAATATGATGCGCTAGTACACCACTGACTTTCCCTGTGCAAGTTTGTGTCGCTCTCTCCCAAGTGCAATGTGGCCAGTTCTCTAGACACCATCTTACACCCTGTGCCTTCCTGTTCTGCTATCCAATAGTATCACTTCAGACAAAACTGGGAAAAGTCAGTTTAGGAAGAGAATTTGGCCAGAGAGAGAGAGATCCCAAACATGTGGGTCAGTATTATTTATGGTTGTTTGAAATACAACCTGCTCAAACTAGCCAATCTTGGTCTGCATTATGTTGACCTGCTAAACAATGCTTAAATTCTCTGTTGTCAAAATGTGACAAGCCAAATGCTTCTCTGGATGATGCCAAGCAGACATACATGAGCATGGTGGGTGGGTGTTTAAAGTAGTCCTTCAAAGATGCTCCAAGACATTCATAATGCTATAATCTGGACCATTTTTTCTCCCTTTTGCTCTGAGGACTTTTGGAAGAATTGTTTGCATGTCTGCAACAGAGACTTTCCTCATCAGCAGCCCTTTTCAAGAATAATAGAATCCAGACAGGATTAAGATCAGTGAAAGCAAGAGGGTGACATTTTATTCTATGGTAGCTGGAATTCATCTTTGGGCGTACTTTCTCCAGAGATCGCAGTATCTTTAAATCCTTCTGCCAGTAGTTCTAACCAGAAGATCCGTCTCTTCTTGAAACAATGAGGGCCTCCCACCCAAAACCATAAATGATTGGTTCAAGCTGATATATTCCATGTTTCACTCCCAACTACTCCAAAGAGTGATTATGGACAAAATTTTCTTCACAACAGCATGTATAAATAAGAAGAGAATTTGTAATTTTGTGTTTCAAGTGACATATCTGGAAGCCATTTCAAACATGAACCCATATTGTTCCAGTAAATGATAATGTAACATCCTGTTTCAGGCACTCAGAATGCAGCAGAATGCATGAGTGTTTGGTTCCATAAACAGAACAAAAATGAAGCAGTTGCTGGTTGACATGGATCAGAGCCCCTTGCTTGGGTCAGAGAGTTGACCAACTATGTCTGTTCACCACAAATGCACTTTGAGCTTATGTTTCTTGAACAGCAGTCCTGGCAAACATATTTTGAAACTGAAGAGAATATCACAAGCAGGTTATACTAGGGCATGGAGATTATCTTTTTACCATCTTTACTTTGAAAGGCAATCTCTCAGGAAACATCCAAGCCCCTGAACTCAGCATGTGTGTTGCAGCATCTGCCAACAATGATTGAAAGACTGTAGTCAAGCACACAATGAGAGACTACCTTGAGTAACTGTCAACATAAGTTGATAACTTGTCTGCTTAAAAGCTCCAAACTTAAAGCTGTACATTCTTCATTCCAAGATCAGAAGATTTGGGGGTACCATCATCTTCTTCTTCTTCTTCTTCTTCTTCTTCTTCTTCTTATTATTATTATTATTATAAGAACACAGAGTACTTAATAATGGTCATTGTGTCTATGTTTTAGATATCTGTTAAAGCTCTAATACTCCTACACAAAATCTAATAATTACAAAAAAGCACATTAGTTCAAGTTAATATAACCATGGATAATTCATCTTTAATTAACAACATTAAACAAATGTGAAGTTAGAGAAGAATCTCAATGCAGCATATTGAGGAAAATTGATTCATTGCTCAAAAATAAGTCTGAAACATTAGAAGGCTGCATCTGATTTAAAGGGAGAGAGAAAGGTTTGAGTGACATATAAAATGCATGCATCCCTAATTATTCACCTTAACAGAGCCAACACAAGATATCAGATCCTGCACAAGATATCAGCTCATCCCATGACCCTGGGGAAATACAGATTCTGAATTTTGAACATCATTGTTCTTCAGCATGCCTGGTTCTGGTATTTTGGTGCAAATCTCACTGCAGACAGGACAGACAAAACATTTAGATCCAGTTTCAAATTCCAATTCTCTTTGGTGTTAGAGTATTGAGGGTTTGATGAAGCCACACACAATATAAAATCAATAACTAAGGGGGGAAATAAGCTATTTTTAAACTAAAGGGATAAAGCTGTATTCCAGTATTGTCTTTTAAACATTGGAATTTTTTTTAATTCAATGTATCAATAATCATAGGATGGTTTTCCCTTTGTCATCCTATGTCTACCCATTCATCTCCCTTTTCTGTTTCATATCTTTCCCCTGCTTAGCTTCTGCCAAGTTGAAATTTATGTATGAATTTGCTCAATGGCACTTTCACATTTTCTTTTCAATTCACAGACAACAATCCATGCATGGAAGCATGCTTTCTTCATTTACCGTGTTGCAGTGAATGCAAAAAAATGAAGCAAACTACCTTTCCTCCACTAGCTTCAATACATTACCCTGCACTGTCAGGGTAAGGAAATGCTATTTTCACCAGAACTCATATACAGTCTATGGGGGGAGGGTTGAGGGAGCAGGAATGCAGCTGGATTGTATCTATGCATCTCCTGCCAATCTGTTGATTATCCACAGGTAAGAACCTTAGAAGAGCCTTAGTGAATTGTACCAAAGGTCCAACTAAGCACAGCATCCACTTCACAAAGCAGCCAAACAGATGCCTCTGGAAGCCCGTAAACAAGACAGTATCCCACTCCCCAACAACTGCATAGCTATCACGACTAGTAACCACTGATTAATTTATCCTCCACAAAGTTGAACACCATCCTAGCATGCATACACATACTGTAGGTCCATGTGAATGTGTGATTAGGGTGGCAAATAGAAGCATCACTGGTGTGTATATGGGAGTTACATGACAGAAAGCAACTGCTGATGATTTTCTCACCAGTGGTAACAAACACTAGCCTGGAGCCAGCATGGAGCTGAGGACTTTCTACACTGGTCAGCATGAACTAACTCACTCAACCTTAGATTGCTTTCCCTCTGTTTCTATGTGATGTCAGTAATTTGTTGCAATTCCTCACTGTCTGTGGAAACCCTAAATGTTCCCTGTGTGGAATAGTTGTTAGACACTGCATCTCTTGTTATGCCTTTCCTTTGCCAGTACTCTCTCAGTATGTTTTTGATCAAGCCCTGCTCTTGACACTTTTATGATTTCCCCCCAAGTTGGTTTATTTTCACCATAATCTATCTTTCTTTTCTTGGAGGTTCCAAGACTCCCACCATTCAAAATTGATGGCGTCCTCCATTTCCAAGTTGATATTGATCTCAAGGATTCTCCATTTACTTGCCAGCTCTTTTCCACCAAAATTGCTACCTAATCAGGCTTGTGGTTTTTTTTTTAAAAAAATCCAGCCAAAGTCTTTTTATTAAAGAGTCATTTTAGCAGGAGACATTGGCAGGTAACCTTGAAATTTCTGTTTTTTCTACATAATCCTTGTCAGATGGAGATGCTGTGTAGTCAAAATAAGAAGACAATCACTCTAGTATAGGCAATGAGTCGGCAAGCTTGGGCCTCAAGGGCACATTTTACAAGCAATTTATTCTTTATTTCACACCAGAGGTTACACATAAGGAGTTGGTGACATTAGAGTGGCAATTCCTACAATTTTAAATCCAAGGCAGAGCTATTTATTCCTTCTGCTATCAGAGGAGCTTATCAAGAGCAAGGTGCCAGGAGGAATGGGCTGTCTTTTGAGGAAAGATACAGATGATTTAGGAAGACAGGAATCTGCTTTACACTGAATCAGACCAGTATGGTCTAATCTGCTAGTGGCTCTTTGGGGA
Organism: Podarcis cretensis; assembly: GCF_951804945.1. Taxonomy (NCBI): domain Eukaryota; kingdom Metazoa; phylum Chordata; class Lepidosauria; order Squamata; family Lacertidae; genus Podarcis; species Podarcis cretensis. The sequence goes on from NC_137178.1 coordinate 31,967,158, forward strand.
TAAAAATGGGGGGGGGGGAGAGAGACCCACTAGGTGCATCCAGACATCAAAGCTGAGACATTCGGGACAAAACAGCACATGACACTGACTGCTTGAAGGAAATTGATGTACCTATTTTGTTGTATTGCTGGCTGCAAAGTGGAGTCTAAAGGAGTCTGCAGGGGCATATAGGTAGGGAAGGTAAAGTTTTCTTCTTTCTGCCACGGTCCCAACAAAAATAGCCTCACCAAAATACAAGTAAAAACATCTACCTATCAGCCTGATCCACATGCTTATTAACTTGAAACGTGTTGTGAGATATTACTTCCACACACCATGAAACCATCCTGTCAGGGGACTGCCATCGGAACAGGGGAGAAAGCCAGGGAGATACAGAGAGCCTCCAGCACTCCTGAGGAGCAGCGCCTCATCCAGTGGTGGAGAAAGCCGCACCTCCAGTGGAGCAGAGTGGGAAGGGGGCAGCCAAGCGAGGGGAGGGCTCAAAGATGCTACTGAGAGCCCAAGCACCTCACCTAGCCCAGCTGGCCAGGAGGCAGGCATGCCGTTTCCATAGCCCAGCTTACACAGAGGGATGAAACGTAAGGAGGGGAGGTGGAGATTTGGGGTGTCTAAGTTCTTATGTTGAGGGAAAAACTGGAAGGGGCCACTCCCGGAATCTGCAAGTGACTGAGATGGACATGAACTTTCTGGTTCTGCACTATATATTGCACAAATAAAAACCTGCTAAAGACAGGTCGGAGTCCTGCCTGGTTACTCGTGAGCAACCACCTCACCACCTGACACATTTTTCCTCTTTTTCCTCTTCCATTCTCCTCTCTCTAACCAGGCCCAATGGGGCACTCCTGCCATTCTTCTGTCTTTCTCCACCAAAAACACCAAAGAGCCAAAACCCCATACTAATCACTGGGACATGAACAATGTCCGTCTGGAATACTGGGTTTCTAAGAGGACAGATTTGGAATCCAGATGCAATCAGTCTATAACCTTAAAATAGCTGTCAATGACAATAAAACATACCCAGCCAGTCTAATACCATGTCTAGTTTGGCCCCTAAGAAGCTGACATGTCTGGAAAAAAATATGTTCAAGTCTCTACAAAGTACTCAACTTGGCTTGTTGAACTATCCAATATATATTCTACCAAGGCAAATGATCAATGTACTTAAATGCCTAGGGCATGACCCAACCCAAGTTAAGCATTTTAAAGGGTAAATTCTGTTCAGAGTTAGGGATGCTTAAGCCCATTAATTTCAATGGGCTTTTGCGTGTCTAACCCTGGATAGGGTCAGGTTGCATGGCCATTGACTTCACTAAAGGGTGTTTTAAATACACACACTTAACCCTCAAAATTAAATCCATGGGATTTGCAAGAGCTCAGCTTCATCTGCATTGTGCCCCTAATTCAATTACGAATGGCATGCTTTTATTTTGAATTTTTCAAATAATTTAAAGCTAATTGTTCATGCTTTAAAGTTTTCAACATGTTGAACTATACTGATTGTCCAGAAACTGTAGTGGTTAGGACATTTTAATGTCCTGCCATGTCTGTAATGAAGTGTAATAAAAAATTACAAGGCACTTTTTGTTGATGCTTGGAAGTTGAATAAGCAGTCAGGAGAGAATTTCCTTTTTTCTTTCACCCAAGACTTAGAAGTCTGAGGCCCTCCAGCTAGTTAATAAAAAATGTTTATCTCCTACCTTTTTATTCCCATAACCATTCTGATGTTGCATGCATAAAATTTCAGCTTCCTAGTGGCATAGTTCACTTTAGCATGCTTGGTTGTGGGGCCTTAAGAGCAAATGGAAATCAATCATGCAGGGCCTCTCTGGTTTAAAGGCAACATGGCTGGAGTTCTTATATTATAAATCATTCATGTTGAAAGGTGGGTATAGAGTCATAATCAAAATGAGTGGGTCTGGGAACAATCTTGGCTGTGTACAAAAAAAATCATGTGAACCTTTCACACAGAAGTTTGAGCACTGATTCATTACAATGAGGCACACATTTGTCCTGACTTAATCTGAGCAGAAATGCCACACAACTTTCCAACGTTGAGCCTTTAAGAGCAAAACCACTTGATGCTAAATCCATGCGTAATATTGTTGTTTAGGAGCCAAACAGTCTACTACGAGATAGTAGTCAGTGGGTTGCATAACTGATTAACAAGTATTCTAGGGCTTCTGATGAATCAGAGGGATCAGACTAAAAAGCCCAGCATGCTATTATGGTGGACCGTAGACATCCTTGAGCCCTGTTTTTCAACCTTAGGTTCCCAGATTTTGGGCTACAGCTCCCATCATTCATTTTCAGTGAAGCGAATGTTCAGGGACAGTGGGAATTGTAGTCCAAAAGTATAGGTTGCACACCAACCTAGAGAGCAGACAAGATATAGAGCAGGAAGTATGCATCCCTGGGACCAGCAAGCCAAGGACAAACAGTTATGGATATTTCTGCCCATGCAATGCCTAATTTCATGTTCCCCAGAAGCTTATATGGTCCTACCATGTCGTGGGGAACCCATGAGCTGCCTAATGTGCCTAGTCCCTGCCCACTGCTATATAACAACAGTGGATGATGGGCTGTTCAGGATCAGGACTCTGGTTCATGGGAAGCATGCACAGTTAAAACCTTCCTCCACTTTAGTCCTGGTGACCTCCCCAAGCTGCTTTCAAATGAGTCAGGACAGACACTTCCACTGGAACCAATATGGAGATATAGGAGAAGGAAATAAGATATAGCAAAGATGGACTGGTAAAGAATTTTTACGTGTAAGAAGGAATTGTAGGCATGTATCCAGAGCACAGTTAAAAGCAAAATTGCCATGGATGCTTTAGTTGAGATTCCTGCATTACAGGAATGACCATTGGAGTCCCTTCCAACTCTGTGATTCTATGTTTCTTCACGCAACACACCCCAATCCAGAGTTTGTTAAGGTTTAGTTTTAAATTACATCTTGCTTCTTTTGCCCCAAGTGTTAAAAAGGCAAGCAACCACATGAACTGTAAACATAACTGGAAATGCCTGTTGAAACATCCATGTAACAACATTCTAATATTACATTACAGTATTTGACAAGATTCAAGATCGCATTCAGATTTTCTGCTATTATATCAATTTACTAGTATGTTTCACTGGAATATCAATATTGATTTATTGATTTATTGCAGCAAAACAAGCCTCAAGAAACTTTTCATTACTTTGGAATGCCATGAAAGTAAAGTAGCATTAGCCATTCACAAAGCAGCCTGACAATATTCTTCCAACAAGCTTGTGGTATCAAATAAATACAGCCAAGACATCTTCTCTTTAATCCAGAAGTGACCAAAGAGTCCACTTTATCCCACAATGCTCTGTGAAATAAGCCTGACAGATCTGAGAGCCAATATACACACTCCAGAGGAAACCACCAAGGCTTCTTATTATTAAATGGAATAAGCAGGCAATGAGACTGTCTCAGTTTCAGCTTTTTTGAGGAAGAAATTCATATTCATTCAGCATATCTTAAGTCTTTCATCAGCTTAGATAACAAAGCATGTCCTCTACTCCAAATGTTAAAATGGTGCAAAGAGAATGGGAAGAATGGGAAGTAAGGGAGGGAGTATCATTCTCTTATAAAAGTACAATTTTCAGGATTATCTGGATGAAGTATGACAATTTAACCAGTTCATTTTTTATATGCAAATATGAGGTTTGCAGCACCAGGCTTGGAGATTGTGCTTCTACCAACATACCACAGGATACAAGTGCTATGCTTCTTATCTACCTACCTTCCTGTCTTCTGTGGGGCAAATTCTCAACAGGAAGCTGATGTATATTGAGTCAACCCACTGGAGGAAAAGATGGATTTTTCTGGAGGGGGTGTTCTAGAAAAAACCCCACAGATTTTTAAGTTGCTTTTAAGCACTTTTTACATATTGAAAGTCACTTTGTTACTTTAAGAACATGAAATGCATCATGTATAACTTGGTTTATAGTCATAGAATTCTTACATATGACATATTTAATGTACACTTTATTCAGACAATAATTGCAAACTGAAATTTATTTTAAATTTTTGTTACGAATGAAGTTACATGCTGGCGAACCTAGCGTCACTTTGGTTTTGTAGTTTACAAGCAGATGAAAACAAATGATCAGCATTATATTAAACAAATTATTTATTCTGAAAGTATTGTGTTTTCTACAGTCCTCAATATCATCAAGCAAACAAAGAGGCGAAAAAGAGAAGGGGAACAAAACTCAACGAACACTACCTGAAATTGAATCAGTCTCTTTTCCTAAGCTATCACTATCCATTTCTGTTTCTTCATATTTGTCATCAAATTTATCATGGGTTTCTAGAAACTGAAAAGTTGCCCAGATTGAAACAAGCTTCTACCTTTTCACGTGTCAGTTTATTTCTTGATTTGGTGTAAGTATTTCCAAACTCAGACCAGTTTTTTTTTCACATTCTGCAGAAGATGGAGGAATATGAAGTTGGTAAGAAGCAAGAGAAGTTGGGGACTGGGTTGTGCAAAGGCCCAACCAATATGTTAAAGGATATGCTTGGCAGAATCCCAGGCTGCATTCCTTGGCCAAGTACTGTATTTTTCGCTCTATAGGACACACCGGACAATAGGACACACCTGTTTTAGAGGGGGGGAAACAAGAAAAAAAAATCTCCCCCTCTCTGCCCAGCGCCCCTTCAGTGAAGTGGCAGGAGGCGCTGCGCAGAGAGGGGGAGAATCTTCCCCCTCTTGTTTTCCCGCTCTAAAACAAGGTGCCGTTTAAGGTGCGTTCAGTCGCCTTCAGGCGGCTACCTTGGAAGCCTGGAGAGCGAGAGGGGTGGGTGCCCACTGACCCCTCTCGCTCTTCAGGCTTCAGGTTCCTTTTGACCTGCTCTTTGGGGCTGGCAGGGAGAAGCCCACCACCAGCCCCAAAGAGCAGGTCGGGGAGCGGGGAAAGGTGCGCAGCGGAGAGGCTCCTGCCATAGTTGCGCGTCACCTCTCCAGCCGGGAGAGGGTCCCGGGGGGCTTCTTTAGCCCCGCGCGTGCTCTCCCGGCTGGAGAGGTGGTGCGCGGCTAAAGAGGCTCCTGCTATAGTCGCGTGTCACCTCTCCAGCTGGGAGAGGGTCGCGGGGGGCTGCTTTAGCCGCGCGCGCGCTCTCCCTGCTGGAGAGGTGACGCGCAGCTATAGAGGCTCCTGCCATAGCCGCCCGTCACCTCTCCAGCCGGGAGAGGGTCGCGGGGCTATGGCTTCTTCGCTCCATAGGACGCACACACATTTCCCCTTCATTTTTGAAGGGGAAAAAGTGTGTCCTATAGAGCAAAAAATATGGTACCTGAAGATGTTTTGTAGTCTGCAGCATTTGAAAGTACCTTTCCAACATCAAGCTGAAAGCATGTTGCCTGGTCTGTAATCCAGTCAACACCAGAAGCACTAGTTTTGCCTTTGAATCTTGGATCCAACAGATTTGCAGCATCGTGAATTGGATGGCAACAAAATTATGTTGCTCTGCACTTTCCCCCACTGCCAGTCATTTGATACCTAATCAGAAGAACAGAAAGCCTCTCCTCTTCCCAAAGGGTAGGGGTTGTGAGCGGGAATCACTTTCCAGGTCCGCAGGGGGGTGTGGCCAGGTTCTCCTGCATCACTGGAGACCTGGGCCCACGTCACGCACTCCAGCAAGCCAATCTGGCTTGCTGGTGGACGTGGTTTAGCTGTTTAAAATGGCCGTGGGCCCACAAGCTTCTCCTTCTTGTTCCAGGGTTCCTCGGATCACCCGCCCGCCCTCCCTTTAGGTTTTGCCTCAGCACCTGACCTTGCTATGGACCTCGGTTGGTCGCCTTGGTTGTCCAAGGCAGTTTGCCCCTGTCACAATTCTCGACCAAAAACTCTCAGTTTTAATGCATACTGATGACCTAGTACTTGTATCTAGAACCCAGGTGGGCCTGAGACGGCTGCTTGCAAAATTAAGTTCCTAATGCACGGGGAATGCTTTATCTATAAATTATGATAAGACGCAGGTCATTGTATTTGGGAAGCGTTCTAAAAAGCATGTTTGGCACCTGGACGAACACATCATAAAGCAAGTAAATACGTTTAAATATCTGGGATTGAATTATTCAGAAACGGCATCTTGGAATACACAGCTATCCAATATTAAATTGCAAGCCTTTAAATCAGCAAAAGCTATTCTGAAATTCACTGCCTGTAAAGGTGGAAATTTGGTCAACCCAGCTCTATCTGTGTATAAAGCAAAAACAATGGCCCAGATTCTATATGGTGCAGAGGTTTGGGGTACCTCAAAGATCTCTGGTTTGGAACCCCCACAGAATTATTTTTTAAGAGTTCTTTTAGGTTTACCCAAAGACGTGGAATCTGCCATGGTCAGGTTGGAAACTCACATGTTGAGCATAGAGAGCCAAATAGATAAAATAATTCTCTGTTACTGGTTTAGAGTTCAACAGATAGACAACACTAGGCTACCAAAAAAATGCCTGATTGAGCTCTCGAATAGATTACCCCTTAAAAACTGGGTACATCATGCTGCCCAACTGATGGGCAAATATGACCTCTCAGTGACTGAGATTAAAGAACTTCCCTTATATTCCCAGAAAAATATCTTTAAACGAACCATAAGGACAGTGGCAACTAAAAACGATCTAAACTCTATGTGCACATCTACATGCACCCCATTATATTTTAAACTTAGAGAGGCCAATGAACACATATCTTATTTTAATGAATTGACTTTTGCACAACTTCGAAAAGCTTTTACAGAGCTACGACTAAATACAATAAGCTCTGCTTATAAAGATGGGAGACACAGAGGCATACCAAAAAACGAACGTGTTTGCATTAGGGGATGTTCTGAAGTAGAGGACCTTATACATTATATCTTGCACTGTCCTTTATATAATGATGCAAGAAAAAGATTTTTAGTACCTATAATGACAGGGTCCCCTGGCCAGAACCCCTTTGACATGATTTTATATCTCCTCGCAGACACAGATAAGTATGTGACCTGGCGTGTAGCACTTTTTGCAACTGCTGCTAGGAAAATTAGAGCAAATTACCGTATGTTTCGCACCATAGGGCGCACCGGACGATAGGGCGCACCTAGTTTAGGGAGGCGGAAAACAAGAAAAAATTATTCTGAACCCCAGAAGCCAGAACAGCAAGAGGGATTTGGCTTCTGGGATACCGTGTGGCTGTTCTGGTTTCTGGGGTAACCGCGCCAAGCCTCTTCAGGGCAGCGGGATGAAGGCTCCCCCTGCCCAAAGAGGCTGCGCAGGGCTAAAGCAGAAGCCAGGACAGACGCGTCGCTGAAGGAGCACTGCACCTTCCCTCTCTCTGCCCAGCGCCCCTCCTTCACAGGAGAGGTGCTGCGCAGAGAGGGAGAAGGGGCATCACCCTTCAGCGAACCTGGAGAAGGAGACCCTTCTGCCACCCCAAGCCTCGCGCGCCTGGCAGGACCTCCTGCCGGGCGCGCAAGGCTTGCAGACACTTGCCCGAAGCACGGGGAGCCCTCCGGAGGGCTCCCTGTGCTTCGGGCAACAGGCTGCCGCCCCAAGCCTCGCGCGCTCGGCGGGAGCTCCCGCCGGGCTTGCAAGGCTTGTGGATAGCTTCCTGAAGCCTGGAGAGCGAGAGGGGTCAGTGCGCACCATAGGACGCACCATAGCTTCAGCACCATAGGACGCACACACATTTCCCCTTCATTTTTGGAGGGGAAAAAGTGCATCCTATGGAGCGAAAAATACGGTATATAGCCAAGGTAGCTATTCACTGTAGAGGAGATGAATTCATTTGATCCTATCTATCTACCTCAGGCTATGCCTTTGTCACCAAACTCTGAGTATAAATTGCACACTGTATTAATTGATATTGTTTTTAACATTAGTTACCATGTGATGATTTTAGCTTATGAATTTTATTGTTTAATGTTTTTATTTGTACATTGGGGTACTTTTATAGAGTACGTAATGTTTTACTAATATAAATGTTTTAAGTCTTTTTTATCAATTCAGTATATATTTTTTTAATTGTCAAATAATTCTGTGTACATTGCGGCAGGCTTTGGCTTTGTGCAATAAAACTGACTGAGACTGAGACTGGTTGTCCAAGGGGCCTGGTAGGAATTTTTTTTACTTGGCAGATTGGCTCCAGCCACTTGGTTTTTTCGCCTACCTCATAGCAAATCATCACAACTTTGTAAGGTTTGGCAGTTAGGCATTGGAAATGGCACCGTGTGTTGGAGGGGAGGTTGTGGCCATCACCTACCCCTCCCCGGAAGGGTATTCCATTAAAGGAATCCGGCAATCGTGGTTCATGTCCGATGCCCAGGTGGTGGCTAGGGCCGTGGCACGACCCTCTGGTGACTCTAGGGGAAAGCTTCCAGTTGATTTGCATCAACAAGCTCTCCCTATAGGTTGTTAACCCTTGTGTGACTCCCTGCAGAGTAGGCAGGAGTCAAGTATAGTTGGTTCGGTTCCAATACCTAAGCCAATACCACTCACATTCTGTAACCAATAAAGTTGTGGCCTTTTTTTAGCCCATTGACCTAAAATACTTGTGTCCATGTGTCTTATTTCATCACAAAGCGGGGAGCGGGGCCTCCACTCACAAACAGATCCACCAATAAAGGCCACACTGGATCCTCCTTCCTCCTGTGACAATGACTGTGCCCTTCAAAAGGCAGAATTGCATCTTGTGCTTGTGTTTGAGTGCAGCTGCTTGTCCTTGGTGTACAGAGTACCAGCACCACTTTTTTCTGCCCATGGCAGCCATTTTGTGGTGGCACCCACATGATTCCTCCCCCAATATCTATGTGTACCAGCACCTCCGTTTTCACCAAAAAGAAGCCTTTCATTTCAAGAATGGCAATACATGTACCCTACTGCACTAAAGCCCTTCTCAGGTGAATTTGACCTGAAACCAAGAGTAAATGAAATTTATTGTATGCTTCTCAGTTTCCATAGGTTAGCCCCATAGCTTAATGAAAAAGTGAAGACTTGAGAGGCATAATGGTGTGTGGAGTTGAAACATTAGCTTTATCACATACCCATATACTTATTCACTCAACAAAAATAATGTAAGACCTTGTTGTGGGTATTAATGTATTCTCCCTCCAAATCCTTAAAAGCCATCACTGAGTTAATGTTGGTTTGTTTTTCCAGTTTGCCAGATAGACACTGGTGTGTTCATCTTTAGAAAATGATATATGATCTGAGGAGCAGGTTTGCAGAGGCACTGAAACTCATTTCAGTATCCAGCTACTTCCAAGAAGAAAATCATTTATCAACTCAATTAAAAAGAATGGACAGAATAATATCACAGACATTAAAATCCCAATATTGCTACACAGAGGAAATTTTACTATTTATTTTCTGTTACATTTCCAGGCCTAGTGCGCCACTTGATATTATACTTCCAAACTGAGAGAGAAAACCCTAAACAAACTTAGGATAGCCATAAAGCTTTATTCCTCAGCCAACAATATCATCAACGAAACTTCCAATTTCCTTTGTTTTCAAGTTCCATGTAAACCCCTTGTTGCCATTTAGCATGACTTTTTAAAGCACCGTTTCCATGCACTGGAATAGACAATATTATGATCTGTTGCAAAATAGCCTGACCACAAATTCACGTTTTGTGCTGTTAACATGCAATTCTAGTCAGACAAAATCTATCTTGCTTTATTATATCCTCCATTTTGACCTTTGTCTCATTCTTATTTCCTTTAGGAAAAGAAATCAAATGTGTAGGCAAAAGTATTATTTTACCAATTAGTTCTTGAACTAATTCACTAAATCTCTACCCCCCACCCCGCATCCCAGACTCACACACATTCCACAGACGAATACAAAACAGCTTTCCATGTTTATCCAAATATTAAGTGTGCCAGTTCAACCACCTGAACCTTGATAAAGAAAAACTACATTTCATAGATTGTATATCTCAAGTCACATACTTCAGTTCACATCCTAGCTGCTATAACCCACCAAGTCCCAAGCTGGGCTCAGGTGCAATGCACAAAGCTGACCAGGGAACAAAATAGCTCAGATAAGAGCATCATCCAGCCACTTGCTACAGAAGACAAATAGGAATCCTTGGAACTATATTAGGCAATATACCCTCCCAAATCCAAAAGGGTAAGTTAACTGAACTCTTGACAATTTGCAAAACCCATCAGCAAAACAGAGTAAAGGGCTTTGCACAGTTCAATACTACCTACCAGCTTGGTAGGTAGTACCAATCCACAGAAAACTAATGGTGCTTGGATTCTGTTGAAATTACTCAGACATTTTCTGTGGCACCCAACCTCTTATTGTTGCAGGCCCTAATCTTATCCCATAGAATCCACTGCAGTGCAGAATCTGCCTGTTCTGCATTGTACAGTGGTACCTCTGGTTATGAACTTAATTCGTTCTGGAGGTCCATTCTTAATCTGAAACCGTTCTTAACCTAAGGTAACATTTTAGCTAATGGCGCCTCTCGCTGCCTCTGCACCACCGCATATAATTTCTGTTCTCATCCTGAGGTAAAGTTCTTAACCCGAGGTACTACTTCCAGGTTAGCGGAGTCTGTAACCCAAAGTATTTGTCACCTGAGGTGTTTGTAGCCCGAGGTGCCACTGAATTGTGCATCTTTGAAATTCAGAAATGTGCTAGGTTTCACTACAGCAGTGATTCAAAGAGTCAAAAATGCTCAGAAGTGAAATCTAAAATGTGAAAGGGATTATTTGCCTTTATAGTTGCATGAAAGCTAAGTTGTACTTCTCAGCAGTGCTTTGAACTTCATTGCCCGTCTTTTTTTAATCCAAACAACCTCCACCCACTCACACCATTAAAATCCACTTTGGTTTATGTATCTTTGGCAAATGAAAATATAACAACTGATGCCACATTTGTTATGAAAGGAAATGGCCACTTTGTGAACATAAAGGCTGCATTGTCACCCTAGCACAGCCTTCGTCATGTGAAATGTCATTAACCTGAGGTAATAAAACCCTCTATAAATGGCATTTTCCTCAGGAACAAGGGCCATGCCTGCCAAACCATCATGTGGTTCCCAGTTTTACATTTGCTCAGAGTAGTAATTCAGCAGCACGATTGCCTCTTTGTAAGAAGCATCTGCAATAAAATAATTTATGGCTTTAATTAGGTAGGGTGCTTATTTCTTTTGCATTGGAGGCCTTAAGGGGGTCAGTTAGTGATGCTTCGTGACCAGATTCATTAGTACCACTTATTTTCATTTACCAAGGACATAATGAAATGGTAGGTTTAACTTCTTTTACCTGGTTAATTCTTCACACCAAGTGATGCAGAGTTTTTTTCTGAGTGAGGTAGGACATTATCACCCTATTCTTAACTGAAAGTGCTGCTCCATAGGTAGCTTTCAGAGGGGAGCCAGGGGTTGTGCCAAGAGTCAGAAATAAAGGCCCGACCAGAGCTACAAAGTCCATTGCTGCCTAGGAAAATCACAGCTGAAACAGGAATTATTTCATAGCCCTTCCCCTGGAGGAGATTCCAAAAACCACCATGAGTGGGCAGGGCCAGTCCAGAGTCAGAAAATAGTTCACTGCCAGGAAGTTACTGGGACAAGCACATGTGGAAAACGAAAAAGATAAATGGAAGGTGTGTGAGACAAAAATATACATTTTAAGGCAAGAATGGGGGACGTTTGGATCTGCGGTTGAACTTCAACTCCCTTCAACCTAACCATTAACCACCATTAATGGTGAGGCTGAGGCTGATGGGCGTTGTAGTTCAGCCAAAGATTCCCCCCCCCCCAAAAAAAACCCACTCATTCTAAGGCATTGTTGAAGGTGTTTATAGAGGAAGCAATGTGGGATATAGGGCAGAAGGAAGTCACAGATGTCAGGAGCCACAATAGAAAATGATCTGAGATGGGAAAATAACAGATGGGAAATGTGGTTTAGCAAAAAGGTGGATACTAACAGAGCAAATAGAGAATCAGGAATGTAGAAATAGAAAAGGGAAGAAAAGGTGGAGGTGGTAAGTTCTAATTATTGAATTCTAATTAGTGTGAATTGTGCAAGCCCTCACAAGGTAGCTGGCAAAAAAAAAGTTAAAAGCAGAACAATTGAATACATAATATGTAAAAAAACAAACAAACCGTGTAATGAACAATGTGTTGAAAGTCAAAAATTATATTCAGTTGTATCTAAATCTTCTCTAGATGGCTGGTGGACAGGAGGGGATGGAATTTTTTTAAATGTCCTCTCCATTCCACTTATTGTCAGCTGAGCCTGAGAAACACCATTATTGACTTTAAAGTGCTGTGTTGTTTTTAAAAAGGCCAGTTCTAGGTTATTTGCTTTATCACAAATTGTCTCCACATAATTTAGCGGAATTTTACAGAATTATAATTCAAAGTAGCTATTGCTACTGAGTTTCTGTTAAGTTTTAGCCCTTTTCCATTATAGGTTTTGTTTTAAACATTTTTGTACTTCTGAAACATTCTTAGTATTAGACGTACCATCAAGTGGCCAAAACCATAAGCCTTGTGAGATCTCTAAGCAATCTTACTCCAGCACTAGAAAATTTACTGTGAGGAGTATGGGGAGTAATCTGGTATTGGCAGAGAGTGTGACTAGATGACCTAATAATTTCTTCTTACTACTTTCGACGAGATGATGAATAAGGACCAGCCCTTTTAATAAATTGCTATGTGCACAGACAGGAAGCCATCCAACTGCTTCTCAACTGGCTCCAGTAAATTTAAAGTCAATTCCAAATATACCCAATGTATTCTCTGAGCATCAATCCTTTTGCAGCCCAAATGGTGCCATCAATGCACAAGAGGAAAGTTTCAGCAGGCTTGAGGGATCTCCAAGGTTTGCAGAAGTACAAAAGACCCAGGGGTGGGGGGGGAGGATTAACCCTAAAGAAAGGAATCCAAAAACAACTCCTTGAGGGCTGAGTATGCTCAGTGGCCATAGAATGTTACCTGACCATTGGGGGGGACGGGACACAGAAAAATGGAATAGGGAAGGGAAGGGAGAATCATGGAAGACGGTAAAGTTGGCTGGCTGGAACTCTCAACAGGTACAATCCACACTGCAATAGTTCGTTGAAGGTGCCACTTGTGACATCTCATTTGTTGTCACTGCTGCAATACTGTGTGTTTGTTAGTCAGAGTACATGAATATGCACATGTGTACGTGTGTACCTAATTCAACGTCATGCAAATTAAAGTAAATTTGGACATTTCTGCATGGTGAGGTCACTTAGTCAAATATCAGAAATGGCCGCCAGCCAGAAAACTTTGGATTGAACTCAGCATGACTAGTGTGTGGCTTTTGAATTCTCTTTTGAATCAAACTTCCCCAACCCCACTTCCAATTCTGAAAGTTAAAGGAGGTTCCAACCAACTTTGTTCTGTGGTTTGGAGCCTGGACTTGGAGAGGAGAACAGTTGTGGGGAAACATTGAAGGGCAATGAAATCAACAGAAATAAATTAGTTGTCTTGTGACTAATTCGTCCCACTGATTTTGGTAGGGCTTAAGCATAACTAATTTTGTCTGGATGTGGGCCCTTGAATGTTAAAAGATTTTTATTTTGGCCAGTGTTGTTTATGGATGAAAATGTGAAAGGGCGTTTTGTGATTTTTAATTTTTTTTTAAGCACAGGGAGGAAATAGCTACAGTAGAGCTTTTTAAAAAAAATACCAGCATGGTTCAGCCAAAGTTTAGCATTATTAAGTCCTGCTGATTTCAAGGGCACAGTAAGACTAAACCGTGGTTTACTTTGGCTGAATTGTACTTTGTGGCTAAAATACAGCTGAAAATTCAAATCAATTTTAAAAATTATACAATCTCAAAACATCAAGTTTACTCAAAATACCAGTTTAAACCACTGGTATTGAACTCAAACATTTTAGTAGATTATATTTGCTGGTATATCCTGAGAAGTTTTGTAACTGTATATGTAAAACTACAAACGATAACCATCTTAATACTGGTAATTTGCATTTATTTTGGCCCATTTTGAAGAAAGTTAATGGGACATTAATTGCAACAGGTGGCATCCATCATTAGTCATAACCCAGAGGAAATTAATTGAAATCAATGGATGTAAGCCAAATAAGTCTACTCTGAGAATGATTTAGTTGGATAATGGTCATTGGTTTCTCAGTAATGCGTCCTATTGATTTCAATCAGAATAAAGCACAAATAACTTTATCGGGATTTGGGCATTAAAAAAATATTATGTCAATCCATCAAGAACAGGAATAGTCAATATGTGTCCTGAACCCCTGACCTGTCAGCAAGTCAGCCCAAAGTTCCAAGTCTGAGGATCAATCCACCCTCAAGTGAAGTCCAAAGTCTGAAGTTCAGGAAATGAGGTTCAGGGTCAATCCAAGTAGCCTAGTCCAAAGTCCAGCAGTCAGGATACATTCCAGAGTCAAACCTGAAACACAGTCCCGTGGAGGTCCATACAGTATCCTAGTCAAGGTCCATCAACACGGGCACCTCGGCTCTGCTTCCCTTTTGCCCTTTGCATGCTGATTGCAGCATCTGGGCTTCATGAGGCATGGGACCCTCACCTGCTCCAAGCCTACTCCAGCTGAGGAATCACACACCTCCTCCCAGAACTAGCGAGCCCCACCTGGCCAGCTAGGGAGCTGGGCTGTGGGTGCTTGTCTGCCTCAGCCTCAGCCTCCTGTAGTACCCCTCCCACTGCTCCCTATGCCTCAGAGCCTGCCATGTTTGTAGAGACAGGGGCCCTTCTAGCTCAGGTGATGGGTCCTGCTGCTCTGGTTCCTGTGCACTGACTGCCATCCCCTCACCATCCTTCATCACCCCATGAGTACTTCCTATATCAACCTTTCCTCCACCCTCAGCTTGCTCAGGTATGTTCCAAGCCCAGCTACATCCCTCGCCAGGATCCTCTTCCTCCTCCCCATTACCCTGCCAGTTCATGACAATGTGATGGTCTTCTGCATGGTTTGGACTGCAACTCCCAATACCCCATGGTGACTGGGTTTGATGGATATTGAGGGCACTGACATTGGCTACCACTGATCTAGAAGATGTTGATACTTGTAGATGTTGATACTTGCTGACAATGCTTGTTATAGAAATTAATTGCTCACCCACCATTTGGCATTAAAATTATAAGCATTCAGCACAAAGAGAATAACTTTCTTCCCCAGAACTTGTGGACAACAGAGAAGGGAGATTGAGTGGAACAAAATAACATTAAATTTAATGAAAAAGTAAAAGGGTGTAAGTAAAGTGAAAACTAGTTCATGAAAATCACAGCATATTTTGAAGCCCGGCAGGCAGGGATATCTGAAATAAATGGATTGTCCATGGAAAGCTCACAAAACCACTAGTATTTAACATCTCTGTCCAACTTGGAATTGTCTTTCTCCATTAAGATGAGATTTCCTTAATAGTGTGTGTTACCTTCACACTCCATGCATCAGCTAACCCACTTCCTGAAGGAAAGTAGCTTCCCTCAACCCGCACTCTTACCGATCCTACAGATTTACTGTGTTCAAGTCTAAAATTGTTTTGCTATTTTATTTGGAATAAGCCATCTTCTTCTTGACCCACTTGAGACTCAATATGGATTTCTGGCAGCCAAAGAAAGTTACCAACTTGTCTTTCACAAGCTGTTTTTGGTGGATCGGCTGTCCTGCCAAATGAATGGAACGAAGATTAATTTCAATAATAGAATTTAAAAGACATCCTTTTCCCAACTATCCAGTGATTATTACCTCTCTGGAAATCCCCCTGAAGATTGCAGGATGTGTGGCTGAAAGGTAGGGAACTGTAGAAGAAAACCACATAACAGGGAGAGCTGGCTGATAGGAAGTTCTCTTTTGGATTCATGGTGCTTTGGAGCCAAAAAGCATCTGGAAAGGAGACAAAGAAAACTCTTTTCTGAGATAAACTTCAAACTATACTCACAGGTTTCCCCTTGATTTCCTTAACTGCTCTCTTTTCACACATAACTAAGGGGATGTTTTCATATTCTCACAACCAACAGGTAAGATAGTTGAATATAAGTAAAAAGTCATTAGGTAAAAGTAAAGGGACCCCTGACCATTAGGTCCAGTCGTGGCCGATATTTTCTATGAATTAACATATTATATGTTGTCAGACATGAGTCCCCTATGCATCTTAGCTATCAACAGAAGGGCAGAGCAATCTTATTGTTTGGGACAGCAACCACTACATCCAAAATTCTGCTCTTCCATTCCTTACCTTATTCCACCCTCCCCCACTGACTGCAGTGGGATGAAATTAGCTGCCTAACAGAGGAAATAAGCAAGCAGCTTTAATAATGTGCATGATTCCCACAACTGAATGAAAGATTTTAACAAGGAAAAAGGAATAAGAGGGAGGAGGGGAAAGCAAACTCTAATTCAAGGTCTCAATCCATCTCATGGGTTAATTTGGGCCCTCAAGACCATTTTTCCAAAATCATGCCCACTTGTGATATCATCTGATGGACAGATCAGCAGGGTTAAATCCTGCACTGGTTGAGTGTTCCTGTTCCCAGCAGAGCACAGGGGCACACTGCCCAATTGCAGGATGCCATGAAAACCCCTTCCTGATTTGGGGGTGGGGGCTTTCATTTTAGCAGGGGATTCATTGCTGGTGTTCCATGCAAACCTCTTCCTAAAACAGGAAATTTGTGTCAGAACCCTCTGCTAAAGCAAATGAGAAGCAACCTTCATTTTAGCAGGGCTTGCATCAGAATAAAATTCTGAAAAAGACGGTGGGAAACTTCAGTTTAATGGTGCCTTGCAAAGTGCTTTCAAGCCCTAAATTGCACCTGATGTCATTAGGTTGGCAGCCACAACCACCAGTCAAATTTGGCTCAAGGAGCCGAAAAGGTTCACCAACCTTGTGTTAAAGTTATAACCAATGTCTGTGGTGGTTCTGACTGTTTTGCCCATAAGGAGAGGCCCCACCTGCCCCGCAATCCATCTATCAGTCAGCTTGCTTGAGGACATTTAGAATCTTGGGGGGGGGGGCTTGTCCAGCCCCCTCAAAAATGTAAATGATAGCTCTTACTCGTTCTCAGTACAGAAACTAGGTCAATATTAGAGCAATGAGTTTTATTAAACCTCACTTTAAACTTGCCCATTTCACAAGATAAGCCAAGTACTGATCTTTGGGGTGGGGTGTGCAGTCAGAGAATTAAGAGTCAAATGTATAAATGTGCTGTGCTGTTCAGAATTTTCAGATCACTCAAGGTCATTTCCCATTGTCTGTAATATAAAGGTTATGGTGCGGTTCTCTTATTTTCCTTCACACCAGACTGCCATATGTCTATAAACTGCTTTCAAATTCACCCGTTTCTCATTTATTTGACCTGATTGTGTTGGAATTTTATTAAAAAGCAAGCATGTTACTTAAAATATACTACAATGCACAGATCTTGTCATTACTGTTGCTTTATGTCCACATGAGCTTTTGGTGCATGCTTTATATTAATATGGTGTATGATATGTGCACGTGCTGTTTTACGATATATGTGCCATAATAGGGGGGATTTTTTTTTGCTGAAGTTAAATCTTAGAATAAGATGGGAGCACTTCCAGGAAAATCTCCTCATGAACAGTCATCTTTTAAAAGATTTCTTTTTAAGCTTACCAGACAATTTATAAGCCAGCAAGGGCATGTTTCAACTCAATTAATAATGCAAAGGTGAGAGAAACCAAACAAACAAAAAGAAAGGGAAAAACAGTTGTGACTTTTGGATGGTTTGGCTATAGAAGCATCTTACAAAAGTTGTGCCATTTCTAAAACCTTCAGTTTCTTTTTAGTGACTGCTGGGTTATTTAGAACAGGGCTGGGGAACCTCAGGCACAAGACCAAATTTGGCCCACCAGGAGTTCAGATTTGTCCCGTCCACACTACACTCACTTGCCTTACATTTATGATGTGGGGTAGAGGTTAGGCTGAAAGGCAGTGATTGGCCCAAAGTCACCCAGTGAGTTTCAGGGCTCCATGGGGACCTGAACCCTGGTCCCCCAGGTCCTAGTCTCAACACACTCTAACCACTTCACCCTATGTGATAGGATGTCACGTGTGAAGCAAATAGAGACACAGCTAGCAACTCACAGATGGGAATCTTAAAGTGTGCTGCCAGTTGTGCACTGGCAATATAAAGCAGGCTTCAGCTCTACTGCCATTCAGCTGAGAATGGTAGAGCCAAAGCCAGTGGGATCAACTGCATGAGCGAGTTCCCCACAGGAATCAGGCTTTGAGAAAGCCAAAGGGGAAGTTCTGGTGGACCTAATTAGGCCTGCAGTTCAGAGGTCTCCAAGTTAGTTTTCCTTATCAAAATTGCCCTCTCAACCTGCTTTTGTCCAGAGAAGCTTCAGCTACTATAGCTTTTGCCACACAGGAGGAAGCAATTTAAACCTGGAAAACAACTTTTGGAGAAAGAGATGAGGCAGCCCCCACTATTCTCCCTCACCCGCCGCAATGTGATTTGCAGCTTTCTGCAGCTGCTTTGTGTTTTGAAAGCAACAACCCTACACTCTTTGAATAGGGGAAATCATGACCAAGTGACTGTCAGAGACTGTTGACTCTGCATATATAACTACTACCCAGAACTCTTCATAAATCTGGAGCTCATAAAGAAAACATTTGTTTAGCTACCAAATGCTGAAACCACTGAAATTGGCAACATTTTCCCCCATGGAGTTGAGGATATCTTGTAACTCCAAGCCATACAGCAAATATGGCCAAGATTATTAACATAACGAAACATTAGCACTTCCCAAGTAAACAAATATCTCAATAGACTAACACCAGGAATGTCACTGCCACCTTCTGCTACCTAGACACTTGATATCTTTTTTCTAACTTTTTTTCTAACCTAAACCTGGCCATTCTTGGTGGACGAGGATGATTGTATAGCAGTGTGCAGGTATTCCTGATCATTGGACATGACTCCAGCTTTTCAGAATGTGTCAATTCCCATTTTCACCCATTGTCAGCTCTTCAGAATCTAGCCACAGTCATGCAACCATGCTGAAAACATTCTTAAACAACAGTGGAAGTTGTTAATAATAATAATAATAATAATAATAATAATAATAATAATAATAATATTTATACCCCGCCCATCTGGCTGGGTTTCCCCAGCCACTCTGGGCAGCTCCCAACAGAACACCAATAACAATAATAAAAAAGCAACAACATCAAACATTAAAACTTCCCTAAACAGGGCGGCCTTCAGATGTCTTAGAAGTCAGATAGTTGTTTATTTCCTTAACATCTGAAGGGAGGGTGTTCCACAGGGCGGGCGCCACTACCGAGAAGGCCCTCTGCATCGTTCCCTGTACCCTCACTACCGCCAGAAGGCCCTTGGTGCTGGACCTCAGTATCCGGGCGGATGATGGAGACGCTCCTTCAGGTATGGCCGTTTAGGGATTTAAAGCTCAGTACCAACACTTTGAGGGACGCAGGTGGCGCTGTGGGTTAAAGCCTCAGCGCCTAGGACTTGCCGATCGAAAGGTCGGAGGTTCGAATCCCTGCGGTGGGGTGCGCTCCCGCTGCTCGGTCCCAGCGCCTGCCAACCTAGCAGTTCGAAAGCACCTCCGGGTGCAAGTAGATAAATAGGGACCGCTTACCAGCGGGAAGGTAAACGGCGTTTCCGTGTGCGGCTCTGGCTCGCCAGAGCAGCGATGTCACGCTGGCCACGTGACCCGGAAGTGTCTCTGGACAGCGCTGGCCCCTGGCCTCTTAAGTGAGATGGGCGCACAACCCCAGAGTCTGTCAAGACTGGCCCGTATGGGCAGGGGTACCTTTACCTTTACCAACACTTTGAATTGTGCTCGGAAACATACTGGGAGCCAATGAAGGTCTTTCGGGACTCGTGTTATGTGGTCTTGGTGGCCACTCCCAGTCACCAGTCTGGCTGCCACATTCTGGCATTATGAATGGTTGGAGGAAGCTATGCTTCTGAATATTAGTTGCTGGCAGCCCTTTTCTGGAAGCGGTATATGCCGGCTGTATCGCCACCTCTTTTTTCCTTCCCTGCTGCCGCCAATTCCCACAGCAGCAGGCACAGCCTCCCAGAGGCACTTTGGCAGAGCCCTTTTACGATTGCCAAAACACCTTCCAGGAAGGTGCCTGCCTATCATAAAAAGGTCACGCCAGAGCAGAGGTGATTTGGCATGACCCATTTACAATAATCAAGAAAGTTCCTGGAAGATGCTTTGGCAATCATAAAAGGGTCGCGCCAAAGCATCTCTGGGAGGCTGTGTCTACCACTGTGGAAAAGAACAGTGGATGAGGGGGAGGAGGTGGTAGGCAAAGGTGCAAGGGAGTGAGGAGTGAAGTGGTGGGTGGGCAAGCGGCAGGGGCAGGGGGTGTGAGCAAGCAAATGGTGGCAGGATGGGTGGGAATGTATACTGACACCTTTTTCAGATAAATAAAGCACTCATTGCTGGAAACTACAGGAGTGGAGAGTGTTAGATTTCTGTTATGCCACTGTGCAGTTTTTGGAGTCACAAGACTCTGTTGACATTCCAGACTGTTGGAAGTCTCACGGGAGATGGGAGACGGATGTTGATGTTACTGGTTTCTTGTTGTTCTCTGTCTCTCATAGAGAGCAGATGCATATTCTTTTCTGTCCTGAGTAGTTAGAAATAAACGTAGTGATGTAGCACATATTTCTTACTCCTTCTGCTGCTGTCCGTGTACTCTGCGGAATGGGGAGTGTGCCTGAAGCCTCATTAAAGGCTTAGGTCGTTAATCACCATCGGAGCAGAGGTCAATGGATTCCGAAGATACGACAAGGAGCAGAGCCATCACAGCTCGGTAGTACAGAAGCTCCGACAGAGAGTGCTCTTGTGCTTTGGTGCTTCTTGCAGGTTTCCCACAGGTATCCAACTGGCCACTGTGAGAATGACCCAGATGGGTCACTGGTTTGATCCAGCAGGATCTTCTTATGTTCTAAAATGAATGAAGAAGAAAATATGGGCCTTTGTGTCAGCAATCTCTGAGTTTGGCACAACCATATTTCTCTTTGCCCACAGGGATGAAAGTACTGCATGCACATAATCTACACAATGTAAAACTGAACAATAGATTTAAAATGTGTTGGTTTACACATTCTAATGTTACACTGCAGCTTTTGTCTATCACTTGCCTTAAGATGAAGACGAGCTGACATCTTACATAAAATTCTAGTTTTTCTTAGCTTTCAGTGGCGTTTTTAAAAATGCATTTAAAAAAAGCATTTAAGGTATAAAGACATGAGCATGAGCCAAGAAGAAACCCAAGCTACCAGGAGGTAGGATCAGTTTGCTTATATCAGCTTGCCCAGCCAAATGGGCATTTTGCTCCCTCATGCTTCTGAATTATGGCAGGCAGGAATCTTAATAAGTTTGCCAACAACACGCTAACAAGATCTGAATATAGAAGATCATGCCTCAGTACACAGATATGTATTGGATGCTCCTCAGGTCCTATAACTCCATGTTTGCATGAAAAGAAAAAAGAAAAAGAAAAAAATGCAACATTTATTGTTTTCATTGCATGTGCCAGCTAAGACTTATTATAAAATCATGCTTTGCAGTCACACCTTCCCAGATGATGAGACTAGGGGTTATGGCAAAAAGAGTGAGCAAGATTTCCCAATAGCATTAAATTTGACTCATTGGACAAGGATGAGCAAAAGCTGCTTAGCTGTGTCTTCCAAATAAAACCCTTTTCTTTTTAAAACAACATGACAGTGTAATAGGTTCCTCCCCACCCCCCACCCCCTTTGCAACTCTTCTACAAGAAATCTCATTGTTGAATAATAATTGATCCCAGCGTTCCATCACACAAGCAAGCCAAATTCTTTGGGCCTTCCCTGTTCAAAATTAACTGCAGACCAAGCAGAGCCAAAGTCCAGTTGTCCAGGATACTTTATTGCAAAAACATGCTGTAACTGGTTTTTTTCATATTCCTGCTTTTTGACTGGCTGGCCAAGCAGATGGAAACCTATCGTCATGTTTATCTGTTCCTGGATCTTTGTTACAAACCTTTGCAAAACGTAGACCAGCATGATCACACTAATCACCAGGAAGCCTATCTGTATTCTAGGGAAGCAATATATCTGTTGGAGTCTTCTGTGGAAAAAAAGTTAAAGAGCTCCCCTAGAAAAGTCAGGGGTGTTTTTTCTGTTAGTTCGTTTTAATGAACTGTTTAATTGAACAGCCGTTGCAGAAAAGCAACCTCAAATTAAGCTTAGTTGCTGAGGTTGACTTTTTTGGTTTTCTCTGCAGCTGAGAGAGAATTGAAAGTGTTTATGCATGCTCCAAATTATCTGAGCACATGCTTTGCAGTTACTGTGAGGAAGCGTCTCTTAAGGGTATTTGGAAAGGCAATGTAAATGAAGGCACCAAAAGCAGCAACTAGGAAAAATAGCAAAGGAAGCAAGCGAGAAAGGGACAATTCCCCTGAATATTATATCATGCAACATAAGGGATCCTGCCCAGTGCTGGAAGCTATGATCTTGTTCCAGAAAAGCACTTAAGAACATAATCAACTTTAATCATATGCCTTGTCCCATTTGGTACAATTTTCAAAAGCCATATGGCTCTGATCTTTAAAAGCATTCTTACAGCTTCCTTTCAATGGGGCCTGAACTGGAGCACTTTGAGGACTGGTTTGTTTGTGATGTAGGGAGTGCATGTGTGATTAATTGTTGATAGAATTTAGAATTCCTCTTAAATTGACTTCTGGGGGTGGGACTGAGTACCCAAGTCCTTTGCTCCTTCAGCTAGAAAGGAGCGTGACACCAGCTCTGATTGAAAACAAAAATGGTCATGAACCACTTCAAGGGGGGTGTCAGATGGGCGGACCAAGAGTCCCCTCAGACTCAAAGCGGAAAACAGTCAGGGCTATATGCATACAGCTTTAGTGGGTAATAGATACACATGCAGTTTAGAAAACATTCTGCAGCATATGTCACACCTTTGACAGCTAAAGTTCCCTGTTCATTTGATGAAGTAAAGAATTAGTGTCTCTAATAAAGACATTTAGCACCCCACCCCACCCCACTCTCAGTCATGTGCCATCTATCTCTGAACTACAGCACTCTTGGCCATCTGCCCAACTCAGTTCAAAGCATTCACCCTTTCTGGATACTATTGTCATATTTTGACTATTCGTTATCCTTTCTTGCCCTTTCCCTCAACTTTACTCCTCCTTTGCCCATCGTTATTTCAGCTCTTTGCCTCCTCTATCTCCCTTCCATCTCAGTGGCTGCTCATATCCCAGCCAGCCAGTGTGGCAAAACACACTAGCAACAAAACAATGAAAACATCTAAAAACAATTCCAATACAGATACAGAGTGGGAAAGTTATTTACTTAAAAGGCTTGTTGAAAGAGGAAGACCTTCAGTAGGTGCTGCAAAGTCAATGGAGATAGCACCTGTCTTATATTTAATGGTATCTGAGCAACACACCCATCCATATGTAATGTTCAAGGAGTGTAAAGCCCATGTACAGATATGTAAGAGCTGAGCTCTGCAAATCAACAAATATGCACTCTTTCACACAAACACTTGTACTCTACCTGTGTACAGTATAACACATGAAAAAGCCTAGAGGGCTCTGGCTCCCATTACTATAGATGTCTTGCCTTCTGACTCTCCTGTTTTGCCCTTTTGGCCCTTTTTCTACTCTACCTCCTCAGTACCCCTGGTTGTGCTCCTTGTCTTTCTGAGAACAGCACATGGCCACATAGATCCCTAGGATATTTCTCCTTAGCCTTTCATATTCCATACCGTCATACCTATCTGGCTTGTCAACACTATATCACTGACCATTTAGATTCCCTAAACATTCCAAGGCATCACAGCTGCTCAAAGACTAGGAGTGGAAGTGATCACTCTTTAGGCTACAGTTTCCAAACCAATCGCAAATTAAATTCCTGAGTGGCTTTAAGTTTTCTGTCATTTATAGGTTTCTTGCAGGAATAAAAAGCTAGCAAAGAAGGTTCCCCCCATCCCCATCCTCAGCCAGTCTTTTTCCACTTTTTTCTTCCTTATGTGATGAGCTTCTTCAAGGCACCAAATCTTCTGTGGTTTGCTTTGCATGTTCAGACCCAGAGACCTCCCCCCTAAAGTCACACTTGACTCAAATTTTAGTTTTGGTTTTTGGCATAATTTAGGCCATAACTTTATTGATTACAGTAGGTGAGTGGTTGCATAGGCTCTGGTTCGACTAGCTCCCTGCACCCTTGCAAGCAGCGCTGACCCAGGGCACCAGCATAGGTCAGCCTAGGGTGAACACCTGGGTAGGCGAAAAGCCGGGGACAGACTATGTTCACCTCCCAAATGCTCCCCTGGACTCAGGCACAGGCACAACTCCCTCTCGGCGGTTGACCAAACCAGTTGAGTCCCTGGATTCCTTTAACGGAATACCCTTCACGTAGGGATGGCGAGACCGTTCTCCCACTCCTATCAGCTGAACCAGTGCCTATCCACAACCTTACAAGTTGTGACAATTTGCTACTTGGCAGGCAAAACCCAAATGGCAACAGCCAATCAGCCAAGTGGGAAAATTCCTGCCGTGCCCCTGTTCCAATGACAGACGACACACAACGGCATAGCAAGGTCAATCGCAAAATGCTCTAAAAGTAGGGAGAGGTGGGTGGGTGTTCCAAATGCGCGAGTCGAAAGAGAAGCTCTGGGTCACCTGCATGGGTATATATAGGTCCCTCAATCCGTTTAGACTGTGCCCCATTGGCCAGATTGAACCCAACATTGAGGACCTACCAATCGGGTGTTGTGGCTGACCAATCTTACCCACCCACAACACAGGTGGTCAGTCTCGAGGTCTCACCACAACACTCTTTTAGGGAGGACATGATTTATCATACATTTAAGTATTGTGACACGTTATTTACCTTATTCAGGAGTTTTGAGTCTCTCCGATAACTTTCCCTGCTGCTAGGAAAGTCACAAACCCTTCCCATAACCTATAGCTTAAGGAAACCTACATATCATGGAGACAATGTTTTCAATTAATTTTTTATGGAAAAAATGTCACAGCAACCACATTGCTTATTCAGTCGCATACTATTCTAACTGTAAATGTCTACTGCAAAACAGCATGTGACACCAAAATCCAGATGTGGAAATTAACTACCACAGGAACTATTTCAAATAAGTGCAGTATCAACATCTTTAACATTCCAGAGTCATATCCAGGACACTGATTGCTTCTGACGCATGATATGGAAGACACAGAAACCATTTCACAGAACATTAGCTGTTCCCTTCACATTGCTGCTATCATTATCATTGTAGTGATTTAAAAAAAAAATAGAGATACACATTTGATTCTGCTTTTTCAATCTCTTGATTAGATCAGAATATGCACAAAAATGTGCAAACTACTTGGCACACAGAATACCACATGATGAAATATAATGAGGTTACCAGTGTGACATGGCCCCAAAACTGAGGCTTAATTCTTTAATGCTACCCAACAACGTAGGATGGGGAAGAAATGTGATTCAGTTTGCATTCAAAGCCAAATATATTAAATTTGGCTTTCTGAAACAGAATGAAGACCAAAATGCAGCCATCCTTCAAAGTTAACATTATCCGAATTTTGTGATGCAGTCCTCCAACCAAGCAATGTTTACAATAGTATATATGTTAGTGGGGGGATGTGCATTAAAAAGAATATATTGGTTCAATAATCGCTTCAGAAATGCAGAGAAATGAATTTATGATTGGGGGGAAATGAGAAACTAGGAGAATCAAAATTAACAGTTCCTTCCACCCTGCCGCCAGCCAAACTAGAAAATTAGCAAACATAAATGGAATTAAGGATCATACAATGGGGATGCTGACTGCCCTAGATTACTTTTCAGATGTGAAGTTAATGCACTAGAAAACAAAAGGCAAGAAGAAATAGTAGCATATTTACAGTGAGATGTGTACCTGGTGAATTAAGATGCATTAGATTTAATTTCTAATCTTCTCTTAAAGCAAGTTGGTTAAACTTTTTTTGGTCTGAGGGATGCATTCACTGTTTGCCTGGTAAGCAGGGGGCTGGTGGGCCACTGGCAATAGCTTGGCAGTTTGATCTGGGCCACGGACTTGCCACGTTTGTGTTAAATACTTTCGCAAAAACTTCCTTCAGTGTTTCCAGTTGGGTAAATAATCTCCAGTTTTTCAGCAATACATCAGTTCTTGACACCACGGCAAGAGTGTTAATCAGATCAACATTTTGTATTATGACATAGAAGTAGATGAACACAATCTAATCATACTGTTGCTCCCATGAGATCTTGTGAGATCTTGCTGGAAGCTGCCGCTGAACCCCAATCATTGTAAATGAGGCTTTGGCAGGGTGGGTGGCACCAATTTAATCTCAGGTATATAATTAGGATAATTGTCACTGTGGAGTCTGTTGCTAAATACCTACTTTGAGAGGTGGCTTTATTCCTATTGGTCTTCTAAAACACATCAAAATCCTATATTGTATTGTGTTTGAAATAATATGCGTATGATTTTAGTCTGAAGTCCCTTGCAAACTCAACAAGTGATGTTGATGTTGACATTCCCATTATTTATTTTTATATTTATTTTTTATTTATTTGCTTATTTATTTATTTATTAAATTTGTATACAGTCCTATACCCATAGATCTCAGGGCAGTTCACAACATAAAATTACAATATAAAAAACACAAAGTATGTAATAAAAATAAGAACAAAACCAAAACAATAACCTCCCTTCCACAAGAGGTTTATGTCTCTCTCTCTCTCTCTCTCTCTCTCACACACACACACACACACACACACACAAAGCTGCACCACACTGAGCTCTTGCTGAATATATAGAGATTGCATAGTAGCCCTGACTGGTGGCTGCACGATCTACAAACATTTTAAGAACCATGGACTGCTAAATCAATAATAGAATAGACGGTCCAAATTTCAAGGAGCATTTTAGAAATTATGGAAGCTTTTTGTTAAATTGCTCTGCAGTAACTGCTTCATTTAATTTACAGCTTCCCCCCTTATTGTCCTATCCATTTTTTAATTGCCACAATTATTCCTATGCAGCAAAAAAGGACTCAAAAGTAAAGGATGAGAAGCTCCTAAAGTCTTAGACTTTCATTTTTAGAAATTTAGAGTTTAATGTGCTCCAGCTCTGAAGCTTGACTGGGTCATGTGTAACTTATTTGATTTGTTCTGCATATCATTTATTTAAATTCTCCTTAAATGAAAACTTGGATACAAGTAGTTGGCAGAAACAAAGGCATGAAGATATGGGATACTAAGCAATCAAAAGCTCTCTTTTTTCTGCTAGTGTGCGTTACTATAAACACTGATGCTAAGATTTTTACCACACTGTATTTTTTGTCATTGTGCCAATTTAGGCATTACACTTCACGTGCACACAGTCTGTCCAAGCTGTCCCTGAATATGTGCTCCTGTATACAACCATAGTGTATAAAACCAGGTGAACACAGTAACTGACAAACGGCAGCTACTAGGATTGCATAAACTTGATCAAATGCCTCCATGAACATAACAGTTGATGCAGGTCATAACACATTCATTCAGTTCTGCACTGCAGTGGAGCACACAGAGAATGCCAAGATGGTTTCTGAGGACAGAGAGTATGAGTCTATATAATCTATTGCAAATCTATTGCCCGTTTCAGATCAGGTTGGCAGGGCGGCTGTGAAGGCAGGGAGACCTAGGCACACCAGGGAAGGCAGCTATGATATGAATTGATCTGCATTTCCCAGAACCTATGGGAGCTGGGGGGAGAAGTGGAGAACCATCAACCACTTTTTTGAAAAGTTATTGAATCCTTGGAGTCCTATGTTTCTGGAAGGTTGTTTTGAAGAAACCTGGAGTAAGCAAAAATGTAGCATTCTTGTCCTATGATGGTGGAAGTGGATAGGAAGCTGCTGTCTGACCAATGGTCAATCTAGCTCAGTATTTGAGTATATTGATTGACAGAGACCATCCAAGGTTCCAGATTGGAAGACTCTCCCAACCATACCTGGAGATGATGAGGACTGAACCTGGGACTTTCTGCATACAAAGCAGATGTTCTGCCACTGAGCTTATTGTGTTTCCCAACAGTTTCAAGAGAGTGGGGAAGAAACAGAAATATAATAACGGAAGGTTTTCAAGCAGTTTCCCAGCTGTTGTCTACAGAAAATGTAATAGATCACAAAGAACTAGCAAACCAGAATGCCGGTAATAGCATCTAACATAGAGCTTCCCATGTGTTTTGTTACTTTTATTATTAAAAGGAAAGCTACACACACACACACACACACACACACACACACACACACACACAAGATACTGTTGTCTAGTCCTGTTCAGGAGTGGCAGCACTGAAAACCAAAGGACATCCTAGACAGTTTGTGACAATCCATTCTGCATAATGTGGAACAATTAAGGTCATTTATTTTATGTTGTCTGGTGGATCTCAGCTAACTATGTAGTAGTCTGTGTACATATCCATTCACAACTACATGCAGGAAAGAGGAAGAACAGAACTATGAGTCATTTAAAAAATATATATATATCAGCATGTGGGCTCAGAAGACAAACATCAATTTCATATCCCAGACACCATCCTAATACAAATGACCTAAACTCCAGTATTTTCCATGTGTACTTTTAAACTCTGTCTTCTCCCTGCTGTGCTCTGGAAATTGCTAGTGTATAACACAAATAAACATCAACCTTCTCTGAAGTTATTGTCATGAAACCCTCCAGAAGGCTGGGATACTTTGTCTGCAGATCTCAGAGCAGCAGGCATCTCCCTTTGTTGACAATGCAGCTTGTTTCCAAATCTCTCAGCACGCTTCTTTTTCAGCCACTTGTTCTTGAAACTTGAACCAGAACTAGTGCATGCAATTAATTTTAAAAGGGCGTGCTGATTGGTTGGGAAGGAGTTGATGGAGATTCCTTGGTGTTATTGACGCCATGTGTGATGGGCTATATGAAACCTCTCGGCATTCAGAAACAAGATATTTTCACATATTGCAATTTTGTACAACCAAGTGGGTGGTCGCATACATGCTCCTTAGTTTTCTCCATGAATTGAAATGTTGTGCATGTAGTGGAGGGAGGAGACTGAATTTACCCTTAGCAACTATGGACTCAGGCTGAATGGCGTCACGGGAAAATATGATAAGATTTCACAATGCTGAGCATCTAATCAGAAACAAAAGATTTACACCTTTGCAAGAGTTTTCTTTCTTCCTACAGTAATTTTTCACAATTCTGTTAAAGACCTCCTTCAATACATTTTTCATGCATCTGGAATAGAGACAGTCCTTTAGCTGTGTATATCTGAATATATATGAAGCGAAGCAGGCCCAGTTGAGGTTGTGTTTAGATTAGTGACTTTTTAAGGACCTAGATGTATGTTGCTTAGGATTCCCGGAAGGAAGGAAGGAAGGAAGGAAGGAAGGAAGGAAGGAAGGAAGGAAGGAAGGAAGGAAGGATATAGATGCACATAAATAAAAGCAATATCCAACACAAAATATAATATTTTTTTGGAAAAGTCATCTTCTTTCTTATGTTTTCTTATCTTTCTTATCCAAAGTGAACTCTGAAGAATCCAAATACAATCATCTGGTTAGATTTTTGTTTATTCTTCTCTACTAATATCCTCTACTAATCATCTCTTTTTTCATTATGGGACATTGTATTAGTCTGTATCGTTGTTGCATGATTTAAATTTCCTGAAAAGAAAAAGTACCAAAGGAGTATTATTCCTTTTCTTACCTAATATCCATGGAGTTACTAATCAATGATGTGTCATGTATACAAGATGGGTATCTAAGCAAACCTTTCCAGCTAAACTCTATTATTTTTAAAAGTAATGGTTACATCCTAGTTGTTCTGGAATTCATTATTGAAATGGAGTTGTGCCCTGTTTAATCTATCAGTGGCACCCAAAATGATTTCAGCTGTTCAAAATCTTGAATCTGAGAAAAAATAGTGTGCAGAATGTTCATGAGTCATCATTATTAAGTATTCTGCTGCCAATGTTATATTATGGCTAATTATGTAAAACCCATAGAGCTTTCCCCAAACCCATTTCCCTACAGCTTGATGATGATGATGATGATTTTTACACCAGGCATTTTTTTAAAGAAAATAAAAATTCTGCCTACTGAAATGACCTCCCCAGGGCACAAGTCTGGGCGGTGTGTATGTAGGTCCTGGGCTGCCCAGATGACAACACAGACAGACACAGACAGACAGACAGACACACACACACACACACACACACACACACACACACACACACTTTTGGTATCACTGATGTGGTCCAAAGGAAAGCAATACATTTGGCACCAGCTTGCTGCCAATGTTGTTAGAAGGAAGCGTACAAGGCAGCACTCAACCATCTTAGGGACTCCACTCTGGATTTGTGTAGGGTTTACTCCTTAGACTTTTCTTCTCCCAAATATATCCCACAAGGCAATGCAAGCTTAAGACCATTGTTTCCCTTCTCCTAGATAAGCTACCTTACCAGGTGGATGAGCCCCTCATATCCCTCTACAGCACGTGCAGAAACCGCCTTCTTGACTGTTGGTCCCACTATTGGTCTTGTCCGTTCAATCTGCTGGAGCCTGTTTTTGCATGCATGGGAAGTCCCTAACCAAGGAATGCACAAGGCTGAACGATAAGGGGTAGTTCCTGTGTTCCAAACAGAGTAAAAATCAGAATTCAGGCTTGATAACATTCTCCAGAGGAGGTGGAGAACCTGGGGCTCTGCAGATATTAGAGGATTTCAACTCCCATCTGCCACAGCTAGCACAACAAATTGTCAGGCATGATGGGAGTTGTAGTCCAGCAGCTCCTGGAAGGTCACCAGTTCCTCACTCCTATTTTGCAGGGTCAGAGATTGGTACCCCTCTCTGCAAAAGGACAAAATCTAATTAAATTATCATTTGCTAAACTCCTTCAAATAGGATAGTATTGGGTTTTCATTTTATCCTTCTTCAGAAGCCACTTTTGGGGATTTCCCCTAATCTGGACCACTTTACTGGGAGAAATCCTTGAGACCCTCAGAAAATCTTTTCACACCATGTTTTAAAGCTATTTTAAAGGAACATTTGTTCACATCTGCCAATATTCAGGGACATATAAAAAACAGAAGTTGTTAAGATTTATGAAAGATGATGACTTTTTACTGAACATTCACCTTGACTTTTTATGAGCTCATATTTATTAGTTAGTGAAACCAGGTGCATTTCCAATTGTGAGGGTTTTACTTCAACTGGTAAATTTTAGTGTCACATATAAAATTATAGATTCATATTGAGTTGCCAGGGGAACTGACATCTGTCTTTACCAAAGTCTTCAGCGCTCTTCACTTTGAACTACATAGCTGACTTGTATTAATATAGCATTAACCTTATCTGATTTTACTTACTAAAATGTTGTAAAATCACTACCAGGGTGGGTTTGGAACTGGTTATAGTCCACATTACATTTTGTACTTCTTGTCATTTTAAACTTATATTTTGTGCATATCAGTTTCATTGCAATGTGCACTTTTGACAGTACTTTTGCAGTTT
Source organism: Podarcis cretensis (assembly GCF_951804945.1). NCBI lineage: Eukaryota > Metazoa > Chordata > Lepidosauria > Squamata > Lacertidae > Podarcis > Podarcis cretensis. The sequence continues at coordinate 31,998,725 of NC_137178.1, forward strand.
ATAGACTATATTTTTCAGTTCTGTGTGGACTGTAATTTTTTTTCCAATTCTGGGAGTTTCGGTGTTTTGTCCATGCAATTATTTTTCCATCTGAGCCATTTCTACTGATGGCCATACTAGAACAACCCTTACTTTAACACTGATAGTTGGCTTGGATTACATCACCTTAGGGAACCATGTAGTTCTTCATTCAGACAAACTTGGCTTCTGTGAGCAGGAAAACATATATAAGACTGAGAACATGCATAACTGGTTGCTGGATTGAAGTTGTAAATAGCACATGCTGCATTCAGTGCCCTTTCCAATCTGTCCAACAGCATCTTGACATGGAAAATATGCAGTCATGAATAAGTATTTGCGTTCCTTTCTAATAGCTCACTGTATCATTCTTCCTGATACGGTAGGTTAGAACATGGAGAAAGTTGTGTGGGACTTTTTGGAGGATTTTTTTAAAGCTCAAAAATTACACTTTCATCATCCTACAATCCTATCATGATCCTGACTCAGAGCAGCAGCCAGGATTCTGGCATGGAGGAGCTGGACTAGAAGGAGCAGGGATGTAAGCAACAGTGGTTCTTGACCCAGACTCATGACCTGGTAACAAGCCTGAACCAGATGTGTCAAGAAGGAGGCCCAGAAAAACCTGAACTAAGACTGGCATAGACAACACTCTCTGTGACAGAGTCTCTTGAAGGACTGCCCCTTTCTACATCAAAAGCCTTATGCTCCCCATGCACATATGAGGATAAGGGGGGGGGGGGCTTGCCTGAACACACTAATCCATGACCACACTATGAGCATTTGCATGTTCTTGAACATTCCTATTGTACCTAGCCTGCTTTCTGATGTGGCAAGTTTCATAGAGGAACATGAGCTTCACATCAGAGTACTGTGAAAAAGAGGACTACCCATAAGAAAATGGATGTGGTATTGTATGCATGTGAGCAAACATTCAAGTGACTTTGGATGAGCCCTAAGTCCTGTTCATGAGAAAGTAATCAGCTGTACTGGCTGCAGCAGGAAATAACGGCATTGGAAACAATGACCCATTCTCCTTTGGCTTGTTCATCTCTCTGTTGTCCAGGTAGCTTTACTTTTAATTATTTCCTTCCTCCTAAGACACAGCTGTCATTACCATTCGGTTGCAGCTACCATTTTCACATCTGCTAGACTCCTCCTTTCAAGCACCATACCTTCCCCCTTCAACCTTAATGAAGAGATTTTGTTTCTTTCTTGTGCAAACAGGAGAAACAAACCCAAAAGAACTGAATGGAGTTGAATAAACACATCAGCATACACTGTGGATTACAAGTGACCTGCATTGTTGTTGTTACTGTTGTTGATCCCCAGGCTGTCAGTTTTTTCGTGGGAGGGATCCAAGTGTGTGCCAGAAATATACATTTATGCAATTTAAGTAGATTAGAGCACTCAGTCACCCTAGAGCAATAAATTACTTAAAAACAAACTTCAGGGGGTAAGTGAAGAAAAAGGGTTCATCACTAACCACTGATGCATTCAATAGATATTGGGGGGGGAAGTTTACACTTCTACACTGTGGGAGTTGTCTTCTCTATACACTACACAGCATTATGGATCATCATCATTTTACAACACCATCAACGTAGGCAGCACTTTACAGTTTTTCATAAACAGAAAAAAAGAGTCACTTCCCTGTCCAAAAGGCTCTTACAATCTGGAACATACACAAAAAAAATTGTCCAGTAGCACCTTAGAGACCAACTAAGTTTGTTCTTGGTATAAGCTTCCGTGTGCATGCACACTTCTGGAACATGCAAGTGTGCAAATTGCTGATCCTCAGAGTAGACTGAGGAGTGTTGAGAGAGCTGGAAAAGGGGGTTACTAACTAGAAAGGCAAAATGATACCATCCACATCAGTTTATATGGGGGATTAAAAAATAACAGCAACCGACCAGAATCCTGAACACATGAGGTTTTCAATGAAATATTTTTAAGGAAATAATTGGGGTCATGACCCTCTCAAATACTTCAGAACTCATCACATGCAAGGCAAAATTGCCTTAACCATGGCGTGACTGACTACAGATATTCTCCTGCCCTTTAAAGAAAGCAGTCCTCATTCTGTGTATAAGATCCTAGCAGAGATACTACATCGCTATGATGAAAGTGGGTGTTAAACCGTGCATTAAAAAGACCACTCAGTGACACAAGGAGTGTCAGATGCTCTCGTATAAAAACTGAACCAATATTTTCTGACTAGCCAGCATTTTGTTTCAAAATTATACTTCTGCTCCTGATAAATTTCAATGGAAATGAGACCAATGTAATGTGCCAAGTAGCATTGCCTTGCCAAACGATGTGAAATGAATGAGGATCAAGGAACATCATCTCTTCAATATGGTTAACCTAGATAACATCTTCCAGACATTTGCATGAAATTAAAAGGGAGTTAACCTAAACAGAGAGGAGCTGAATCATCTCCAACTTGCAGATATTCCTTGTGAAATGTCACATGTGACCTACAAAGTCAGTGAAGCACTTAACCATAAAAACTAAAAATGCAAAGAGCTGTGCTTTGACTCAGAATGAAAGACATGTTGAAATAATGGAAAGAAGACCCAGAGAAAGTACTTTTGCTCTAAACAAATGCATGTGAGATAGAAGGAAATCAAGTGCAGGCATGGGGTAAAGAGGAGTCAAAATATTATGGATCAGCTGCTGGCAAGTTTAATTTAATATTTATATAAGAAAAGCAAAATAACTGGTATTGTTATGGGAAGGCTCTGTGTTGCAAGGAACCTGACGGGTGCGGCACTATCTACTCTGTACATGGCACCCGCTTGTGAGATCCCTGTTCCTGCAACATTGTTCTCTGCAGATAGCATTTTCCCCATAGCAGTGAAAAAAACCTATCCACTTCTACAGAAAAAGCAAAGTAGTGTAATCACTAAACCTGCTTTCGATGCCCTTAGCTACTCAGAATCAGAATTCAGTCTGCCCCTAGGTGTATTATTATCAATATTGCCTAAGGCATCTTAAAGGTTTCTCAAGTTACCCTCAACAAAACTCTGGAAGATAGATTAGGCTGAGAGATAGCCAAAGGTCACCCACTGAGCTTCAAAGGATTTAAATCTGGTTCTCAGTCCTAGTCCGACATATTCAATCATACATCACATGAGCACAGCTCTCTTCTCTGTCATTTACATGTTCATATTGATAAATAAGGAAGGCAAAAGGCAGAGTGTTCAACCTTTTGGGGGCCCTTAAGCAGAACCCTCAAATTTCAAATGCTGTTGAGGAGGGGGCATCAAGCAACCTCAGCATAAACATATCCCATCTGTACTGTGGGAATTGCTTTGGCTGCCGATTAGCTATTGGGCCATGTTCAAGGTCTCGCTGTAAACATATAAAGCCCTGAACAACTTGAAATCAGGTTACCTGAAAGAGCTCCTGCCCTGTATAGACTTGTGAGATCAATTAGATCATCAGGTGAAATTCTACTCAGGCCATGGCACCCTACAGAATACCATAGGGTGGTGACCCCAAAAAAGGACAGTTTCTGATATTGCCCATATGTTATGGAATGCCCTTCACTCTGCCATAAGTGAAGCAGCAACCATCAGTTGCTTCAGATGTCTTGTGATGACTTTACCTTTTTGCCCAGACTTTCCTTGACCTGTAAGATTGTACCATTTCACTTGTTTGACTCTTCTGAATTTCTTTTTTATTTGCTTTGACATACTTTTATGTAGTTTTACATGGTTGTTTTACTGGTTTCAGGTTTTTTAAAATATTTTAATGACACCTTGTTTGTTTGTTTTTTAGACTACACCACTTAGAGATTTTCAAAATATAAAGTGGTATATAAATGATTTGATTTTATTCTATTCATTAAAGAATTTTATGTGCCACTTCATACCATAAAGCCATTGAGATAGTGTATATTATAACAGCAGAATAAAACACAAAAACACAAGCTTCACCTCAAATTTGTGACAATAAAAAATATGTTGTTCTTTAAGTGAAGTTGGCTCCACGCAGGTCATTCACACAGCATTCTAGACATTAAACAGTTGTGAGCATATCCTGAATGAATATTCATTTAATTTTTAATTTTTATTTTTTTACAGAAACCCCAATGGCAGATGCAGTACCTCTACTAATAAAGAAACAAAAATTAGAATAGCAATGAAGTATCACTAGGTTCATGAACACTGCTAACATGGGATGTACAGTCCTCCAAAAGAACAGTGAATATCTATAGTGTGAATGTCTCTCCCATAATTATTTTTAAAACTCCAATATGATCTAATTCAAAGAAGCAATCAAATGAACCTACCTGGATCGTATCTGCTAGAAGTGCTGGTCAGGAAATTATATCAAGTGGTGAATATATATATATTTAACGAACTTTTGCTGAAAACATAAATTTGCTTCACTGTGCTTATGTATGAGCAGAGGATAAATATACTCATCACAGTCATTAGTATTTGAAAGAAACTTAGAAATAATCTTTGACATTTCTGATAGAATATATATACTCTAAGACAGAGACAGCTGGGCAGCACCACTGGAGACAAGGAAATTAGCCCCATTTTCCCTATTATGTGAGGAGATAACATTTTAACAACACTCTCCTAGGAGCTATCCTAGACACATCACTTGGAACCATTTCCCTGGCCTGAAAAGATCCTGCAGGCAGGAATCAGTCAATTGCACTGACTATGGTTACATGCTCCATGAGTTTATTGCTTTGACTTTGGCAAATCTGAATAACTGGAAAGTTGATAAAGACTCTGGAAACAGCAAAGTAATTTTTTATTGAGAGTTTTGGCAACAGTATAGGTGTGTGCTTGACAATACATAACGGAGGAAAACAATCTAGCCACAGACTATGTTTCCAGCTCATCTGCAGAAGCAGGGAATGCTGTGATTTCTGGAATGCTTGTGGTTAACCTCATAGCACAAATACATTATTCTCCAGGTCCATCCTTCATTATGTTGCCCTTTTTTATGAAACGTGTCCACAAAGTCAACATATGGCCAGCTACTAATCAGCAAGCCGACAAGCCAGCCTTGAATTGTTGTCTTGGGGCCAAAAGGAAAGTTCACTTACTCTCCTCCTATAATTTTCCATTTGGGATGTTGTGACCTGCTATGAGATAAGAACCCCAGTCCTTCTTGTAATTCAAACAGCCTGTATACACATGCATTAATGTTAGATGTCATGCAAATATCTCATGGTGCAAATAATCTACAAATCCTTGCAACAGCAATTTGCTCTAAACAGCAACATTCTTTCAAGGTTTTGATGGATCACTGTACTTAATTTTAGACCCGGCAAAATAAAAACAAAATTTGGAAACAAAGCAACGTGACAAGGAAAACAGAAACAATGAGCTGCTGTAAAGCCACTGGAATATATTTAGTCTGTCACAGCTAAATTGAACATGAAAGTACTGATCCAAATTGTGTACCGACATATAACACAACAAGAGGAACAAAATCACTTCTGTTGTTTCTCTGTGTCTGGCTGTACGGATACTACAAATGCATATCTGACTTATAAAACATGTCATAGGTTCTTCAAAAGAATCCTTGGCATTGGAGTTTGGTGCTGATGCAGACAATTTTGTTACCAATCACAACCCTTCATGAAAGAAATTCAGGTCCTTAGAGGAGCTTGGGAGTGTTCCTATGCTTACGGTGAGTATAAAAAAAACAAGGTTCCATCATTATAAGCCGGAGTGAGGAACTTCAGGTCTGGGGGCCAAATGTGGCCCTCTTTTCCTCTTTATTGACCCTCAGAACAGTCCCCAAACCATACCTCATCTCCTCAGGCCAAACTCCGTACATCATAGCTGATAATGACTGTTGTTTGTCTGGATGGAGGCTATAGGGCTTTCTACACAAAGGTGTAGAAAGATCAACTTTACATCCATTGCTCCAACCACTTTGTTTCTGAACCTGCCTGCCACTGGGATGTAGCCCTTCAGCTGAAATGGTCATCCACCCCTGCTTATAACCCCTCAAAATTATATTGCTCATGTAGGCTTGATAAGCCAAATAATAGGACAGCTGCTGTGTCAACTTGAAATTTGGCATAGCTGATCTACCTGAAGAGGTCTATGAAAGTGAGTGCCAAATTTCAGGCTGATCTAAAGTCTGTTGGCATAGATACAGCTAATGAAAAAGTGCTGCAAACTAACACCTTGCCCATTTTTCAAGTTATTAAGACAGCACATCCTACATTTCTTTCTAATTCTGGTGAAAACTATTGAAGAACTTTATTGATGTGTGTAATGTAGCCCACATTTTCATGGATTTGGTGCAGTTCTTATCAGTGGTTCAGCAGTTATCAATGTTTTCCTGTCCCATTAAATCCTATGGAAAACAAATATTGGCAAAATAGTGTGTGTGTGGCTGAAAGGAAAAGCAAAGCGAAAGGTCTTGCCAGCAGTGCAGCGTTTGCAAAGCGGCTGCCTGCTGATACTGAGCATGGGAGAGAAAAAGAGAAGATTGTGGTTGCAAAAGAGATTTCTTATTTATTTATTTTCTTCCATTTGTATCTCACTTTCCATCCAACACGGAACTCTATGCAGCATCTTTTTTTATATACCTAGGTATATCCATGTACTGACCAGACCTATAGCAACTGAGTAGCACCAAGGCCTAATAGTCATACAGTGGACCTTGGACATAAATAACAAAAAAGTAAAAGTGGCTCCCATACTGCTGGGTAGATTTAAACAGCCAATTAATTCATACAAATTCTAATTTCAAGGCAGAAAGAAGAATTCAATCGCCACATTTATTCCCTTTCCCTTAGTTCTGAAACTCTTGAGTTTTACATTCCTATATTTTAGATCCCTCTCCTATAGACCTTAAGACTTTGGACTAATTAATTGTATTATTGTACAAGAAGAGATAACCCAGTAAAGACCTTATAGTAAAAATATAAAATTTTACTATAAAATTATATTAAAAAATATAATTATCAGAGTGTAGTGTCTTCACAATTTTTGTCTAGTTTATTTTATTTTTAATAATCTTGTATTTATATTATCTGCTATAGTTATTCCTTTTATAAATATCTCTTTCTTAAAATTCTGTGATTGGAACTCTCCATCAACAAAAACAGGTAGCTTAACTTTTGTGACAGCTCTTATAATGTCCATACCATGAGAAAATAACTGGAAAGATTTCAGATATGTGTAACCTGACCTGTGTGATACTTCATTTGATTGAGTACAATTGTTGAGTTCCCCCATGTACTTTCCCAGTAGAAAAAAGAGGATAAATACACATTTTTGTTCACAAGGTCTGATACACTGAGTATAGGCCGGGCGAGCTCCGGGCTGCTGGCAAGGCCTCTGTTCATATCTAGAGAAAAGTTGATAAGTCAAAGCACCTACTGAAGGTCGTAACTGGAATCGTATGTAAGTAGAGCCGTATGTACAATAGTACAATAGGCTATCAACACCTGAAAATATACTACAGCAGCTGCAGGATGTGAAATTGTTCTCCACTGGTCATGAACATGTATTTATGTAAGATGCATCCATTCCCCAAGCAGATATTCAACTCCTAATCCTTCTATGTTGCATTATGTAATGTCAGTGTAGACCAGCTGAATATATAAAAACTGCAGAGATGAAGAGGCACTTTGGGCTAGTTCTCTATCCCTTAAAAACTAAAAAGAATAGCATTTAACTTTTCTCTTTAAAAAAACCTGGTCTGTCTATTATGTTTCATAGAAATTCTCTTTATGAAATTTTAGGATTTTGATACAATATGTTGTTATTTATAAAGATATACTTTTAATCTTTCAAAAAAGAAAACTGATTTTTCTTTTGTTTTATCTTTCTTTGACTGGCATCTTAACTACTTATTATTATCAGGAGTACATTTCATTGAACAGAACAGGATGATTTTTATTATGAAGTTTCATTATAAGCATGCAGTCCTGTTTTGTTGCTATCAGCTGTTAGTTGCTGGATTTGGGCTTTGTTATTTCTTGCCATTGAAAAAATAAATTATATTAATAGGGCAGGAATATGTCAGGTATTCCATAATGAAAATGAAATATTTAATTGGACAAAACATGTTATGAATGACTTCTACATTGACATTATAAACTACAACTCAAAAGGATAGGAACTCTCAAATATTACACTTAAACATACCCTTCATACCTCCGTTCTTTCCAAAAGAAACTAAATCCACAAATGTTTGGATTTAGTCACATTTATGTTTGTCTTCTCTAATGTGAAAACAAAAGTTTCATCCTGGCCAAACTTCAGGAAACAGCTGCTCCAACAAAGAAAATGTAAAAAAATTAAAAATGAAGATACATTTCCCCCTTTATCTTAATGTAAATAACATTAAGTATAAGCAACACATTTCATCAAGATACCCTGGTCCCTTGATGCTAATGTCCCATCTGAGCAATGCAGAGTCATGCCAATAAACTAAAAGCATCCAAATAGGTGTGGATCATAATCCTCTTACATCATTCCTTCATCTTCTAGATTTGGATCATATTATTCCTCAGATGAATATCAAAGAAGAAGCTTTTTTTAAAAAAATGCAACCTATTTCTCCTGTTAATTGCACCCTAGCCACAAGTTTCAGGTTCGTATCTGCCTTCCAGACCTATCATACTTCAGATGACCTGATTTGTTAATCACATTATATAAACCCTTCAGAGCAACGTTTGTGTTTTATTTTGTATTTTAGCTATAGCATAATACATAAAACTGTCATTGCCAATAGCCATATTCTGGAAAACATTGTGCAGAAAATGCAGTGGAGTAAGAAGAGAGTCATGTAAATTAGTTCTGAAAAACAGTCTTGATACAGTTGCACATTTTCCCCATCATCATGGTAACTGATCACCATCTCTGTAGCCTGAGCTTTTCCATGAACAAAGTTGACCACATCTTCTGGTTGAGGCTTTGCTTAGTCATTCTGAGGGACAACATCAACCACCCCCTAGTCATGATAGGGCATAAAGGGATATGCTGCTTATAGCTTTCATCAGGAGCTTCCATTCACACAAAAAAAGAGTGGCATATGTCCTGAACACCCATTTTCTGCTCTATTGCTAAAGTTGGCCTTTTCCCCTTAGTTTTTTGAAATATGGCTATAAGCTTGTCCTGCAAAACTAATGCCTAGTTCATACAGTCATTGGGCTCAACACTATTGCTTACATTGTGGACAAGTGGGGTCTCACATGCCCTCCTAATTCAACATGCCATATAGTGCAAGGACAGGGAACTGGTGGTCTCCATATGTTTTGTTTTGTTTCAACTCCCACCAGTCTTAGTCCACACAAATAATACAACAGCAGCAGCAACAACAAACTTCCAATTTAGGAATGAAAATTCTTACTCAGATCCCACTGACACAATGGACTGATAATGTATTGTCATTATTTGAGTTGGGGAGCAGCAGTGGCAGACTCTGGCCTCTCAAATTTCAACAGTGCCCTGTGTGATGCTAAAATTCAGTGCCCCCCACCTGCCGCTTGTGCTCCATTCTACATCATTGTTGTGATACCCGATGTAGCGCTGGTGCCCAGTGCAGACAAACCAGTAGTGCCACCCTAAAACTACATTTGGGAGCAGAGTGCTACTGTGACTAAGTATTTGCAGTTTAAGGGTGGCATGGTGGCCTTAAGCTGGTGTGTTTATGAATGTCCTTCATTGGCCAGACTCTCTGAGGCAGTACACCTGGCCCAACCTGCTTCCCATCCACCATTCCTCTAATGGGCAGAGGCAAAATCGCACACAGAGTGGAGAGCTAAAGAGCATAGCCATTATTTTCGAGCAATAGCAATCTGGTTGTACACAGAAATTCTAGTTTAGACAGTATAATTTCCGTGAAGACCCTTTGCTTTTCATTTTAAGAAATTAACCCCTAAATGTGCTGCACCAACTTTGTGCTTCATGACGGTACACTCTTTGCCTTCTAAATCTGTAATTCAAAAAATGCAGCCCTTTGTGTAACCCAGAGAGCCTTAATTCCCTCTACAGAAAGAAAAAGGTTTCCATTCTTGAAATGGTTGGCTTGGAATTTTCTTCTTGGCACCATTCTGACAATGCATTTTCATGGGAATCCATTCCAGTAATCATGGCCGGCATTGTCTTATGATGGGAAAAATATGTTTTTAGGAATGGCGCCCTCACATAGTTTAGCTTAAAACAATGCCAACTGGTATAAGATTATTTTTAAGTGCCAACTATAGCTATATTTATCACGTACAGTGAGGATTGCCAATAGACTAATTAGAAAACAGGAATATTATAGTGTACATAGTTTAAAATTAATATAGTTTGACAAAATAAATATGTCTCTCATTTTCATATTCTGCTTTCAATTGTAACTGAAGTTGCAATTGCTTTAATTTTTCTTTCTTGCAAATAATTTCAGTAAAAACAAATGCATGCTTAAAGGAATTTTTCAGGCCAGTAGCTGGCATACAATCAAACCCTAAAATGCCATATGCCAATTTGTTCTTTAATATTGGGCATGTTTCAGCTATGTACTTCAGCAAAATTTCTGTATTCCATCTTTCATTTCTAATTTAGAGGAAACGCCTAAACCCATGAACAAACAATGCCAGTTCTCCACATGAAGGGCTGGTTTTGCTAGTGTTTAATCAGAAATTGCTGTTCTAATTTTGTTTTGTATTGTCCCTGTTTGCTCTCTTGCTTTATTATATTATACTAATGGAGAAGAGGTAAATAACTGAAACCCTCTAAGGCAGCAATCCTATATAAGCACTTCTGCTAAGCGGGAATTAGAGGGATTGTGTGTTCATGAATAAGGAACATATTATAAGTTATTTACTTTGACCTGGTGGGACCCTGTTATTCCCTCAGTCCTGTTTGCTGGACCTCACTTATTATAAACACAGAGTCAACCCAAACCTTTATCATAAATGGGGAGGAGAGATGAAGCAAATCTGCCCCTGCCAAAGGCAGGAATGGCATTGTTGAATGAATAAGTGCAAATAAGTATATAAATACCAAGTTAAGGAGCATTTTCATGGATTCTGGCCACATGCAATCTTTATTATGTAGAAGACATGGCCTGAAGTCCACTTGGACTTGGTGTCCCCCCCCCCACTGCTCTAATATGTAATGCTCATCATCAGCCTGGCATGTCTCCAGATCAAGAGAAAAGTGTGGTGCATACGTATCTTAGAGATGTTGCTTGCAGGTAATGCAGCCTTGACAATGCACTCCAAGGAAACTCTACAGAGACTCATCAACCATTTTGCCCAAGCTTGCATAGAGTTTGGCCTTACCATCAGCCTGAAGAAGGCTAAAATCCTAGGCCAGGATGTTGCAAGCATGCCACGTTTCGGCACTGGAGATCACACACTTGAGGTGGTAGACAAGTTTGTCTAACTGGGTTCTACCATAACCAGCAACCTGAGATGGACAAGCATAGTGGCAAGGCAGTTGCTGCAATGGCTCACCTGTCCAAAAGGAGAGAATGTGGTACTAATGACTAATACCAAGATGAAGATCAACAAGGCTTGCGTGTTGAACACACTGTTTTATGGAAATGAGTCTTGGGCAACTTACAACCGCCAGGAGTGATGCCTCAACACTTTCCATATGTACTGCATCAGGAAGATTTTGGGCATCATATGGCAGGACAGAGTCTCAAAACAAACCTGTGTTCTCCCAGCCCACATTCCTAGCATGTTTGCACTTCTGTCTCAGTGATGTCTACATTGGCTCGGTCATGTACACAGAACAGAAGGTGGCAGTATCCCTAAGGTGTGGCCTATGGGGAGCTGGCTTCAGGCACTAGGTATATTGGCAGACCAACTCTGAATTACAAAGATGTCTGCAAATGTGATATGAAGGTTGGCAACATTGCAGCTTCTGGAAGCTCATGACCCGGAGCTTGTGAATAGGACTCTTAATCAGGGGACCAAAAAAGCCTGAAGCATTTATGTTAGGGATTATAAGGGCAGAAATCCCAAAGAAAATGTTAAAATTGTTTATGCATGTAACAACAACAGGTAGGATTCTTTATGTACAGAAATGGAAGGAAGAAGTTGTTCCCACTAAAGAAGAATGGATAAGGAAGATAATGGACTGCACATAGCAGGCAAAATTAAGAGAATCTAATGATGAGCATTTTATGGAAGAATGGATGCCCTTTTTGGACTACTTAAAGAAATACTATAGAATGACGAACTCATGAGTAGGATTTGAGCTATGAGCAACAAAAGTAATTAGATTATAATATACAGTAGTAGTTATGATTTAATAAATTGAAGACACGGTGAAGCACAAGAGGAGAAAACTCAACTTCATGGAAAATGGGGTGGGAAGTCGAAAAAAATAAGAGAAAATATGAAATTGTGTTTTTATTGTATATGTCAAAAATGTTGAAACTTAATAAAATATAATTTAAAAAAGGACTTGTGAACAGAGGTTTGCAAGGGATTGGTGGGGGAGACGGAAAAGAGTGAGTGATTGACGGTGTGCTGTACTAGAGCATATGGTCTGAGGAGGAGGGGCTACTGCTGAGAGGAACCCAGGCAGAATAAGGAAGTAAGTCGGGGAAGGTGAGTTGACTCGTAGCAGCAAAAGTGGATGCCTTCATCTCCCCCACCTGCAACAAAATATGCCTATCATGTATTAGTTTCTACAGCCACAGCAGGTGCTGTAACTCTCCAATGGTTTGACTTTACCCTTAAAGGCTCACTCTTCCATTGTCTCCTGAGACAGCAGCATGACAACAACAAAAAGTACTCCTCCTCTAGCTTCTGTCATTTTTTCAATTGATATGACATGTCCAACTGTCAAAACTTTTGAATTCATACAAGCCTGATATTTGCCACATTCTTATATCTTTTGTAAGGTCTGTGGTGTAAACAAGGTATCCTTCATAAAAATTCTGATACTATATCAGATTTTTCAAGTCTTTATGAAAAAGTATCCCTTCCGCATCAAATATTTTATCTGGGTGTTATCCCACATTCAAAAATGCAACCTTCACCTCTTGAAAGCAGGGCAAGTTGTTTGGAACTCCAATTCCACCCTATTCAACCTTTTTAAATAGTAGTTTAGCAGCTAGAAACATCTTTTGGTGCTCTTTTTGAAATGGCCTGGGCTAAGGTTATTTTCAGGCTTCAAATCATAGTATTACCATCTGTGCGTTGGAATGGGCCAAGGCTGGAACAGAAGGCAGGAACAGATCAAGTTCTAAAAGCAATCTGGGACTGAGGTTAACAGCTAGTATTAGGTTGCTTTTATCAATATCCATCCAAAGAGGTTTACCACAATATATTTGTTGTATGTGTTTTGTATTTTTATTATAGGCCTCAATGCTTTTTTTGAGCGAAATTTTGCTTTGATGATGAAAGATAGATTACACTTGGCAAAAGGAAGTTGTTTACTTGGATTTAGCTTGGAAGACATCATGGCTGTTTTCGCTTGCAAAGTCTACCTCAGGGGATTTTGGAAACTGCTTGACAATATATGCTTCCCATCTTTACAGTACTAAGCCCTATTTCACACCCCTTTGCCTTAGCATACATACCCCAGAAGAAGTTCTTAAGGCTCACTACATGATAGCTAACCAGTTATAGTTGAAGCCTAGTTTTCACAGATTGATATAGCTTCACTAAACATGGGCTCCACAATTCCACAGTACAGTGGTACCTCGGGTTACAGATGCTTCAGGTTACAGACTCTGCTAAACCAGAAATAGTACCCCAGGTTAAGAACTTTGCTTCAGGATGAGAACAGAAATCGTGCAGCGGCAGCAGGAGGCCCCATTAGCTAAAGTGGTACCTCAGGTTAAGAACAGTTTCAGGTTAAGAACGGACCTGCAGAACGAATTAAGTACTTAACCCGAGGTACCACTGTAACATATGCTCAAGCAAATCTCATGGGTCATCCAGCTCCATGGTTAATGCTCAAGCCACCAGGCATCAGTTATTTCAAGGAGGCTGCTTCTGGGCTGCTGGACTATTTCTTACCCTGCCTCTTCCACTTACCTGGAAAAAGCTCAGTTTCTCTGGCATTCTACCTGGTACAAGGATTCATCACTCTTCTTATCTTTCCTGATGTTTGTATCTCAGCTTTAGGATGGTCCCCTGAAGCTCTTCTAATCTAATTAAATGTTCCCTAGGGCACCTTCTCCAGACAGAGGGCAACCTCAGCACATATACTATAGATTCTAGCATAGAATCATTTGGGGTAACCTCCTGTTGTTTTCCACAAGGCTGAAATGATCTCAGGAAATGGTCTTGGACGGATCGTTATAAATCATGTCAAAGACCTCTCCCCATAGTCACAGTTCTCTTTTGCAGAGCTGTTATGCATGTTTAAAGTATCATATTTTCCCACACTTTTCATTTTTAGGGGGCTACACTCTCGCTCTGTACTGAAATTTTGTTTATAAAATACTTTTGAAAGAGTCAATATGTTTTTCGTATGAAACTTTTTTAAAAAACGAAAAGAAAATGAGTATGTTTGGGCAGACAGGCATATGATTCTGTTGATCTGCTATTGTATTTGTGTATACTGCAATGAGTGAGTCTATGCACCTTGCCAGCACTGTTTAATACATGAGGTTTCCATTCTGTTGCCTTCAGTGTTTTTGGAATCAAGTGAAGCTGAAACATCCTGGAAGAAAAGTTCAGTTTTTGCACCTCCTGGTTTCAATTATTTTTAAATATGACGCACAAACACTGCTTTTAAAGATATGTGACTGAAGCGCCATATAAGGATCGTTTGCTTTTTTGAAATACATGTGGTGGAAATCTGAGACCTGCTGGCTGCCAAGTTCCAATATTTGTATTAGAGTATTGGCAGGAGAAAGTAAGCCATTGTTCAGAGTACAATTTTGAGAGTGACTATCATACATAAGGGAAAATATATATTCTCATATTCTACTTCATGCTTATTGGACAATCCAATAATCCTTCATTAAACTATTTAAAAGTTGAAACAAACATTTCTGGTGTTGTTTCTTCTAGCTCTCAAGGGTAAATTAATGGTGTAACCTACACCAAGTCTTGCTTAGACTCATATCTCGAAAGGGGGAGGGACTTAAAAATTACTGTGGTGTGATAAGGGTTTTCATATGTCCATCATTTCTTTAAAAAGTATAGAGTGAGCTATATTGTGTTCATATTCATACTTTGTGCATGATAAATGCTATCTTGATGAGATAAATGGCAATGTCTGTGGCGAGACAAGGTCTGGTTGAGATCAAGTGGTGTTAAAGACTATAATATGTTCAGGTAAAAAAAATACAGTCTTAGCCTGGAAGCTCGTCTATGGAGTTGCAACTTGCTATATGGCCTGTTCTATTTGAGGTCAAGTAGATCATTTTGCTGGAATCCCTACTTTGACAAATGACGGCACTAAGGACAAATCTTCAATGGTCCAGGTTTGGGGTTTTGAATCCAAGCAATCACATGGAATCTTGACATGGTGCTCAATCTTTTTGTACCAGTAGAGATTCCAAATAGTCCTATAAGTAAACAGGGACACGTATAGAGGGCAGACTCTCATAAGGGCTTCCTCAAGTGTCTCCATGAGCAAGGCAGAGGTTAGAAAGGCCATGCAAATGGATGGAGCTGGAACTTGCAATCATCATGGCACATCCATTAATGTCAAATGTGTCATTTGCAGGAACACCGGGGTTTATTTCTTAAAAAAAAAAAAAGAAAGAAACCAAGTGTCGGTATCCTGAAACCACAGACTTTTCTTCTTCTGATCCAACTGGGGGTGGGGTATCCCCATGATGCAATGAGTGATAGGATGATATTTTCTTTTTACCTATTGCTGTTTGCAGGGCAGGGGTGATTCATGGTATGAAAAGGCTAACCTCACTTCCCCACATGTTGTTCTCCTGATCTAGATTTGGAAGGGTGATTGCTTTTACTTTTTTAAAAAAAATGCAAACAATACAGTTAACATCACATGTAGTTAGGCCCTACAGCTGGACTGGGAGACATGTAGACCTTCAAATATTCTTGGGCCAAAGCTCCCATCATCCCTGATTCCCATCTAGGCAGACGGGGGCTGATGGAATGCAACAACTTCTGCAAGGCCACAGGTTCCCCATACCTGCCCTAAAGGTAGCCTCTTTCACAGTACTGGCTCCCGAAAATCATGTCATGTATTAACAGAGAGGTACTCATGCCCTTTTCAACTTGGTTTTGTGCTCCCCCCTCCCAAGTTGGCCAAAGGTTCATTAAAAAAAAGTATCTCTGGACACCAGACATTGTGCTATACATTTTTCTAAAAGTGTATGCCCCTATGAGGAAACTGTGTCAAGAGCTCTTAGTAGCTTTAGTAGCTCTAGTTTCTAATTACCTCGAAGTTTAATTGCCTCAAGCTTATGTTTTCTTGACAAGAAATTCCTAAAATTCCTAACCCATAAAAACAAAGGAGATTGCCACATAGACCACTGGCCATCTAGCTCTATACCAGTTTCCCAACCTTAGGTCTCCAGTTGCTTTTGGACTACAATTCCCATCATCCCTGACCACTGGTTCTGCTAGATGGAGATGATGGGAGTTGTAATCCATAGACAGCTGGAGACCCAAAGTTGTGAAACACTGTTCTACAATGACTAGCAGTGGTTCTCCAGGGTTCCAGGCCTTTCCCAGCCCTACCTGAAGATGCAGACATTTGAGCGTGGGTCCTTTTGCATGCAAAACATTGAGCCATGACCCACGATAAGCTTTTGATCCAAGCAGCAGCCAATGCTCTCTCATGTCACATGTAATATTGGCCACATTACATGACATCATATGCAGTGAATGATTCTGATCTGTAGCATCAACAAGTATAGACAGTTGTGGACAGAGCTCACTCAATATAAATCATTAGCAACGTTGTTTGTTCTGAAAAGAAACAACAGAATCAATGTCTGTCATCTGGTTTCAAGACTTTGCTGTGTCAATACACAGAAGTAACCTCAATTAAAATGTTTACTCTTGAAGTAAAAGAATCTCTAGCATATGGTACATGCATTGGGTGGAGGGGAGATTATCACTAAAAGTTTTTGACGTTGAGTTGATTTAGAACATGTTATATGAAAACTGGAAAGAGAGGAAAGTTATACATTGTGGAAATCTCTGAGGTATCAATGTTTTCTAGGTTATTTATTCTTTAATAAATTCAATTCCATGGTATTTTCTCCATAGCTTTACTTATTTTCTCTACTTTAACATCAGGCATGAGTAGACTAAATATGGGAAAATAAATCCAGGACTTACCATGAGGTGATTTGGGTTATTTGGGAGGAATTAAAAGGTTTATACCTTATGTCGAATTTCCCTGCCATTGTGTAACATTTTATGCACCTCACAGTTTTGTTGAGGATTTGTTTTCTTTTGTTTTTGGTCTTCCTGATTCTGCCCACACATCCTTGTAGTGAAAGCAGCATATTTTCAGGGTTGGAGCACCAGTTCCCTGGAATTTTGTACCCATTAAAGTGAAGCACACACAGCCCAACATTGTTATGTTTTCAACACTTGATGAAAACTTTTCTTATTTTCCAAGTCTCTGTCTAATCCCCCCTGCAGTTTTAATTATTGTTCAGTTTTTATGTTTTAACACTGCTTATGGTTGCATTGTGTTTTATATTCGTGTTTTATGCTGGTTTCTTGTTTAGCTGTACTGAATCTTGTATTTTTTTAATTTACTATCAGGTGGAGCTGGCTTACTGATATTATAAGCTTGGGCCCACCTTTCTTTTAGATTTACCTCCCTCTAGAAAAGATTTTCCTTATTTTCTCCTCATTCCCCATCCCCGTCTCAGTCTCAGTGCATCATGGTGCAAGTTGTCCTTTTTTTAAAGTGCATTCTCATGTGAATGCAATGTACAGGTACTAAGTCACTAAATAAAGTGCAACTAGAAAACTAAATTGGCAGCTAAATAAGTCATCAAGCAGTTGTGTTTATAAATGAAATCAAGTCAATAAGCAACAACATCCTGCACCGTAAGTCACTTGCTGTGTGTGTGTGTGTGTGTGTGAGAGAGAGAGAGAGAGAGAGAGAGAGAGAGAGAGAGAGAGAGAAAAGGCCCATTTTGGCATGAGGCTGGCTGGTTTATCTTCATTCATTAAAGTCAATACTTTTACACTTATACCCTTATAGAACTTACAAAATACATACTATGGATACCCAAACCAATATGAGATACATACCATGCACTTTTCAGTGTCTCCTGACAATGATTGGTTTTGTAGGTCCTTCATTTTCTATCCTTGTGAGTTTAAGATTTTGGCTCATCTCTCTAATTAGAAACATAAGATTGGATAACTTTTGAGTTTTTAGAAATGGTTCTGTTTACTTGCAATGGGAAAATGAAGAAGCAATCAACAAAAACATATGACTCTGTGCACACATATTTCACAGTCTCATCCAGACAATTTTTTATATCCTGCAGAAGTGGGTTTGGAGGCAATTCAAAAGTATCCCTTCTAGGCATGTTTATGTAAGAATGTAATGTGAGATATGAGTTTTGTCTTCTTCATTTTCATGATGGATGACCTGATAATGGGCGACACAGTCTATTTCACCTCTGTCCCACTACATAGATGCACTGGGCCATATATACCTTCAAAGCAGTATTCCCTATAATGCTTCTATCAGCATCTCCATGATGACCCTCTAGGCATCAAATATGAACAGTGAGAAAATGCAAAATTATGCATTTTGGAGATAGTTTTCATCTCCCTTCTTGCAGAGGTTTGCCAAACTACAACCAGAAGCATAGAAGAACTTTTTATTTGGGCAATCCTTCAGTGGTCAGGAGTAGTAAGCATGAGTGATTTTAGATCCATGCATACTTTTTAATATATTCCACATTTTCAGAATGTATAATACTGTTTTCTACATTGTTGCCATTGGGGACAGCCCAAGTTAAAGATCTAAACATATGTAGGAATAAAGGCTGAACAGAGAGACCTGTCCTGCAGAGTCTTGCAAAGATAGTTGCCATTTTATGGTTCAATAATACTGAAATTAACAAAATTGATTTATGATTAGAAATTCCTTGCAGGGTATGAGTGTGGGTTTTAACCAAAGAAGGTGGAGCATTGACATCCTACATACAGACTTGTTATGGGGGGCGTGATCCAGCTGGCACAGAATCAGCTATTCAACATCCAACATGATGAGTAAGGACTCCTAAGAGAATGCAACAATAGAGCAATAATTCAATTTTTCACCCATAATTAAACCATCACTATTAGATGTGTATAGCTCTGTGTTGCAGCTTAAACCGGGACCTGATGTGTTCAATTGTTCTGGTTTCCCTATCACATTCATAAATGCATACGTTATCCATCTCCCTATTCACAAATGCTTTCCAGCTGCTAAGAGCCTAAAGGTTAAGATTTTCAGTTCAATGCTATAGATTCAGGAAACCATAAGTAAGGTAGCACCTAGATAACTTGATTATTGCACTTCTTCCCACCTTCCTCAATCAGTTTATGTCCTCTTTTAGGATAGCCTTTAAACTTTTGTCTCAGGGGTTGATAGTTTGATGTAACCTTTGCTTTCTGTCAACAAGCTCAACTTTCTTGCATCTCATCTCCATCCTTACCAGAAAACTTGTGGAAATGCAGCCAGTGTGGTGTAGTGGTTAAGAGCGGTAGACTCGTAAGCTGGTGAACCGGGTTTGCATCTCCGCTCCTCCACATGCAGCTGCTGGGTGACCTTGGGCTAGTCACACTTCTCTGAAGTCTCTCAGCCCCACTCACCTCACAGAGTGTTTGTTGTGGGGGAGGAAGGGAAAGGAGAATGTTAGCCGCTTTGAGACTCCTTCGGGTAGTGATAAAGCGGGATATCAAATTCAAACTACTACTACTACTACTACTACTACTCTTCTTCTCTATCTAGATCGAGGTGGAGAACACTTTTGCAGCTTGAGGGCCACATTCCCTTATGACCATCCTTCTGGAGGCCACATGCAAACAGTGGGTGTGACCCAACTGGGAGTGGTCTGACACACAGCACTGTCCATTCTCCATTCAGACAAGAAAGAGGTATTATCACAGTTCAAGAACACATTCCAGTCAAGCAAAAACACCAAAAGAGGGCACAGAGCAGGACCAGTGAAGGATATGGCCTGGAAGAGTGTGGTCTGGACTGGGCAGAGTCCTGAGGGCCAGGTAGAGAGACCTGGAGGGCCACATGAGCTTCCTCATACCTGATCTAGACCAAGGGATCTAAGACACACAAGCTTTGTTCCATGCAATCCTTTAGCTTAATTTATCCATGTTAATTTGATCAGGGCACTAGTTTTCTGCATCAGTTCTGCTAGATCAGTAGCTGTCTTTTCCCTTGGTAAGAATAAAGCCAGATGTTCCAAAAAGATGTTCCACTAATTCCCTCAAGCAAACATTCATCTTAAGATATTTGTTTGTCTTCAAGATACCACAAGCCATTTTGTCCTCAACATTTGTGTCTCAGCAAGCATGGTAATATCTCACTGTGGCCTGTGCCTCATTCTGAAGCCTTCCTAACCTGGGTGGGATTCTCTCCACTCCCTACTTGTAAATACTTACTAAAAATTTTCGGACAGCAGAGAGGGACACAAACTTGGGAGGGTAGGAGTTGGATACTCCTGCACATGTGCAGTATATCCATGACAACCCCATGCACACATTTTTGCAGGATAGTATCTTTGAAGGAAACTGTGAAGAGGAGTCCAGCCTTACCCTTTACCCATTTTATTCAACTTAAGTCGCCCCTTTCTAGTTATCGCAAAACCTGTTATAACAGTTACAATGAGCTTTCAAATATGCATTCTATCAGCCTTCCCCAATCTGGTGCCCTCCAGATGTTCTGGACTGTTAACTCATCTCATACCTGACCATTGGCCATGCAGATTGGGTCTGATGGGAACTGTAGTCCAAAACATCTGGAGAGCACCAGGTTTGGGGAATGCTGCTTTACTTAATAGCTCATTGATTCTTTCTAGTCCCTGCAGGTTATAAGAGAACCTCCTCCCTTACCTTCTAACCTACTCCAAAAAATGATTCATGCTAGCTGCTTAGCAAAGACAAAAATCTGTCACCTGTGAAACAGATAACAGTATGTGCTGCTGTAAACACAGCCAATGTAACAGTAGACCACATGCTAGTTTCTTCTCATTTGGGTCAATTTGGGTGCTGGTAGGCATCAGCCACAATCAATTCTTCTCCACTGTTCTCACTAACACATTCCTAACATTCTAGCAGACAGCCTTCTCTCCGTTACTTTCTTGATTTATTTTTTACTCCTTCTGTCCTAATTGTTTTAAGATACTTGACGCTTTTTGCAGCATGACATTTTGTTGACTTATGAGCAGCTCAAAACAGATGCTTGCTAGGAAAACAGCTGAGATTAAAACCATGCCTTTTGCTTAGGCCTAGGTGGAGTGCTTCTGGGAAGCCAGTTTCTAATGGTTCATCTGGTTACAGGATGTTGCTTTAGGGCTAGGGGTAATGGAAGCATTTAGCATGTTTTTTGCCTCCAAAAAAAAAAAAAAAAAAGACCCTCAAGAGAGTTGCTGGCCATCAGAATTGCTGGTTGTCAGCAGATGCTATCATGAGTAAATAATAGTTGAAAGATCATATTTTAAAGTGTTTAACTGCATTCCTATAATAAAAACCATTTCTGAAAGGTATCTCCTTTATGATAACTTAGGGCAGTGTTTCCCAACCTTGGGCCTCCAGCTGTTTTTGAACTACAATTCCCATCATCCCTGACCACTGGTCTTGCTAGCTAGGGATGATGGGAGTTGTAGTCCAAAAACAGCTGGAGGCCCAGGGTTAGGAAACACTGACTTAGGGCATTATCCAGTTAAATTTAAACTACTTTTCAATCTGATTGGTTTCAAAAGGAAGCCACTTTAGGGCAAAACTACATGTGATACTTGCCCTTCAAGAAACTTTTTTGCTCACAAATTGCCATTATGGAAGGCCAGAATGCTATTGCAACCTTGGCCTCCATAGGAGTAGATTGAGGATCACACACACAGCCCCTAGTGCAAGAAGTACATGAAGATAATGTCCCTGACAATAGTATTATTGTAAAGCCATGAGAATGTCCTCAAGAAGAAAACTGAGCAGGCATTTTTTTATTTTCCGTATCCCCTGGTAAATGATGCTACATGACCACTTGATGGAAAATTACATGATCTGAGGATGACATGAGGAAAGATTTGGGTGAAAAATATTGAGGATATGCTCTGGTCACTGATGAGGATACATGTCTCCAGACACTGCAAGCAGTTTATGTTTTTTTTAAAAAAGGGTTGCATGAAACAGTGCAGTGTGATTTTATACTTTTAACAAGCCTGCTTCAGTTTGGGAAGATATTTTTACACTGCATCTCTTGAATACCATGAGCTGCTGGCGAAATGATGTGTACATTCCGCACACTTCTGTGTGTGCATCCCTGTCCCTCTGCACATTGTTAACCTTCGTCCAATAAGGCAAACACCTGAAGGGGGCTAATATCCCAGGGTAGACCACTGCCCCTGGCAAATACCCTGTGTGTGGTGGTAACTATTAAGACACATGAAGGCACACAGAGGTCATACAGAGTGTTCTTCCACAACTGCTGAGCATAAAACAAAGGAGGAAATCTGAGGCGAAACAAAAATATTCTGAATATAAAACCGTAGCCCTGCAAGTGAGCGCATATTGTTGTTCTCCTATGCACCAAGGTGAGAAAAGGGGAAAGGTTCTGCAATGAAGGTCAACCCTTTATTTCTGCTCTTAAATTTCCTATAAATTGCTTAGCCTGTGCAAAAATCAAGCGAGCTTAATGTAACATCCATATGTTCTATGGTTAAGGAGGTTAACCTAACTTTCACAGATTCTTAGGTTCAACTATGGACTGTCTGCATCTGGTCTTTGTCAAGATTTATTCATTGTTTGGGAGAAATTATGTCCTAGTGTCACAAAGACCATGCAACATAGAAGCACTCTAAAATAAAATATGGTTTTCAACCAGGCTCAACATTTTATTAGGTTTTCTGCTTTGCAAGGACTGGACAAACCACTTGAAAGTAGACCATTGAGTGCTAACACCCAGACTGCCGAACAAGCCTTCTAATATTGCTCTCAACAGATAATATTATTTTAGTTTAGGTCTCCGGTGGCTTCGAAACCTAGTATGGAAACTTTTAATGGTTCTTAACCAAGGTGCGTTGTATAATAACTAAAAATAGCTCACAGAAACGTTAAGTAATTGTACAAAAAAAGAAAGTGGTCTCACTAAGGTTTCTAGTTGGCAGTCCACCTTGCCAAAAAAATAATAATAATTAGCAGCAGCAGCACAATAAGATCTAGAGAAAACCCTTTATCAGCATAACAGGAACTTGCAGAATGGCTCTGACAACAATCAAAATAAGAATAGTAGGAGCAACTATTCCCCGGATAAGAACAACCATAAGTATTATTACTTTAAAACTGTAAAACTATCATAGTTTTATCATATTCTGCACAAGCAATATTGTATCCAGATATACTTTATTCATCCTGAGTTTTAAGAATGCACTCAAAATGCACATGATGCTTAAATCTGAAACTAGTTAGTCTGTAGCAAACCCTTTGACTTGAGCAGTATATATATCAAAAGCTTTCGACTATGCTTTTCTTAATAAGGATGATATCCTAATTTGTGGCTTCTCAGAAAGGTAAATTTAATAATCTACTAATGGCCCCTTTTAGTGCATCAACGACTTGCCTAAGGGAATTGGAGCATATTCTTTCTAACATATTAGAAACTGGTGGAACCCTTGTGTTGTTCACATTGGTATATGTCTTTTAATGGCTTTAATATCAAGCATCCTTTCAAGGGAGTTATAACAGGGGTTGCAGTGAATATTCTGCCATTGCTGCGGAGTTCAGAAATCAAAGCATGACTAACATTTCAAGGGGACCTAGTTTCAGCAAAAACAAAAAACAGAGCTGGAAATGACTGGCTTATGTATGTGCTTGTTCATGCTATCAGCTGCTAAATGCTTGCCAACTTTTTTATTTGGCTATTGACCAAAAAAAGAATACACAGAGAGAAAGCAATGACTACATTTGTTCTGGTTTAACTTCATCAGTAGTCCAAGCAGAAAAATAATTGGCTAGCTCTGCACAAAGCAAACTAGAAATTTGCTTTTGGCTCTCCCCCGCCTCTCTCAATCAGCTAATTGAACAAGGAAGGGGAATGTAGGCATCCTGTAGGTTTTCTGCAGGATTCTTACCACTTGCTTGGCATTTATTTACTGTTCCAGTATTTTATTTATTGCCCAACATTTGTCATGGACTACAAAGCTGAGGGCCTGAGGTTGGGACCTAGGCTGATGGGCTGTCTTGGAGTATATTCAGATATCAGAGTCTTCTTGTGAAAGGTAACATCTGCACTCAGCAGACAGCATAACACCTCTGGATTTTAGGCAGGCCTAGTGTAAATGCTAGGAGTGTAGCCTTCTGCCCTTGATAAGTCAACAGAGCATTTCTTTATTCTGCAGCCCCAGACCCCAGCTTCCCTTTGGTGGACACACCAAAAAAAGGGCACAGATTTGCATAAGCTAATATGTTTCTATATATGCCAATTTAGAGGGGGAAATACTACAATTTAAATAGAAATACAATACATTTCACCATAGGGAGGAGGTTTGTGCCCAGTTGACCTATGCGCTTGCTTTGTCTGCTGTCCAGATGTGAAGCAACAACTTTAAAGCCCCTGCTCTTATTTGTTCTGGTTATCTTTAAACAAGTCTTGTACTGGACAGTCCTTCAAATAGAGAACTGTCCTCTATAAAAATTCTACATGTGGCCCCTCTATTCCATATCCAGCCATCCTGCTCAAGCCCCAGCTCCAGCAACTATTTCCAGCAGCCTCAGCCAGAGAACACACTCCTAGATATAGGAGTGACTATTTGCTACTGTGGGTGTCTGGAGGAGTTTGTGAACGCTTTTCTACACTTGTCACATTGGTGCTATTCCACTCTGTGATTGCAGTGCTGAAGACCATTCTAACTGCCCTTATCAATGATGCTTTTTTTCCATTTCTCTCCCATCACTTGTGACTGGTCCACTAGGGCTAAAAGGGAACCTTAGACTGCCCGTGCCTGCCTTCTTGTTTACAAAATGTCAGAGGCTGATTCTGCCTCACATTGGCTCTGTTCCATCCACTATTTATTTATGAATGAATGAATGAATGAATGAATGAATGATCTTGCTGTTTCTCCTAAAAGAACCCAGGTCTCTGTGCCTTCTGCTCTACCAATCCCAATGAGCACCAGCCAAGACTATTTGCCTTGGAAGGGATGCAGGTAGCAGAGTCAACGTAGATGAAAACTGACCAAGAGAGAAAGCTTCTGTGGCAGTTTCATTCCAGCAACTGAGGTTGTGGCCTGTCCTCTGTTCTTCCTGATTATTGAAAAGGCAGGGGGTTGAGTGTCTTGCCTCAAAGCACCATCTAAACCATTCACAAATGGGAAAAGGGGAAGAGAGGTATCACTATGACCTCTCTCTCTCTTTGTCCCTCCCTCCTCCTGAACCTGCCATTCCTTGTCCCAGAGTTCCAAAAGGAGCAAAATGTAGTAAGATAGAAAAAGAGGAAAAGAAAACAATAAATTCAATTGTTGCTGTTACTTAAGCAAGTAAGTAAGTAATAAAAAGGGAGATATGGAGCTTAGACGAGCTCCAAGAAAAATAATAAAAAATGAGCCCTGACCTATTCTGAGGACATGGAAGGGCAGGAAAGCCTTCCCTTGGGAAAATTAGCAGTAAAACCTTGCCTTTTGCTAGGAGAAGGCATTTCCCTCAAAATAAAACCTGCCATTTCCCAGCCCGACTATGCTCCCAAACATGCTTTTACATCAAACAAAATAAAACGATCACAAACAAATTACTGTTGATTAATATACTTTCAAAAGCAGAATGTTGATTTGCAATAAACGAGTGTCTGTGAAGCATTTAGTGACTCAAGGAATACTTATTTAGCTCCGAGCTCCTGTTGTTTTGTCCCAGCTCCTGCCAACCTAGCAGTTCAAAAGCACACCAGTGCAAGTGGATAAATAGGTACCACTGCGGTGGGAAGGTAAACGGTGTTTCTGTGCGCTCTGGTTTCTGTCATCATATTCCGTTGCACCAGAAGCAGTTTAGTCATGCTGGCCACATAACCTGGAAAGCTGTCTGTGGACAAACACTGGCTCCAGTTTGTTCATTTATTTTTTATTTAGATCCTGCTTTTCCAATTATATGTCCAGTGACTGCATGTATAAACCCATGATTTCTTTTTTTGCAGAAACTGCAAAACCTCCAAACCAGAAATAAACAGGGACTGATCATCCTTCCATGACTACAATTTGTTTCTCGAATTTACAAGCAGGTTGCTGGGTACATGTATAGTAACGTTTTATAATAAAATTTAGAACAGAATTTTACAAAAGTCATGCTCCCTATTTTTAATTGCTGTATCAACTACATCATTTAGCCAATTTGAATAACCAAGTTTGGAGAAAGCGTGTTCTCACTAAAGGAGAGCACGTGTTGCGGATGGGGCCAGGCAAAGCACCCCGTAGTTGCCAGGCAGGATAGATTGAAGGGGCCTGGCTTGGATTGGTGGTTGGTGTTGCTGGGGTAAATTTGATGTTGCCAATTTGGGGGTGGGAACAGAGGTTATTTAAACAAGGTTCACAGCAAGCTGCTTTCTCTTTCGCTGTGGGCACCAGATCACCCGCCCGCCCTCCCTTGTTTGGGCTTGTGCTTTGACCTTGCTATGCCTGTCATGGGGTCGTCCGCCTTGGTGCAGGGGCTGGTAGGAATTTTTCCATTTGGCTGATTAGTATGTGCCATTTGGTTTTTGCCTACTGCATAGCAAATCGTCACAAATTGTAAGGTTGGCAGTTAGGCATTGGTTTAAATTGGTTGGTGGAGAGGTATGGATTGGCTGTGCCTGCCCCTCCAATGCTGCTGCTGCACGGGAATTCCGTTAAAGGAATTCAGGGGCTTACCATCCTTTCGTCCAAACCCC
Source organism: Podarcis cretensis (assembly GCF_951804945.1). Lineage (NCBI taxonomy): Eukaryota > Metazoa > Chordata > Lepidosauria > Squamata > Lacertidae > Podarcis > Podarcis cretensis. The sequence continues at coordinate 32,025,739 of NC_137178.1, forward strand.
TGGAATCGGGTTTGGGCCGCGTAAGCCCCTGGGAGAATGCGGGGAGAAGCTGAGGGTCTGTGCCGCAGCTCCAGTTATCCCTGATCTTGTTCCTCCACACTGGCTTTCGCTGGAATCCGGGAGTCAGTGCTGTCCCCCAAGGCGGGGGGGACAGATAGTCATAACCAATGCCTAAGCAACCACTCACAATTTGTATGTTTAATAAAGTTGTGGCCAAAATTATGCCAAAAACCTTAAACAAAAATTTATGAGTGATGTGTGAGTTATTGGGGTAGGGGTGTTTTGGGGGACCTCAGCACGCAATCAAGTTTAGCAACTGTGCTAATAAAGAAGTAAATCTGGAACTCTACATATTCCATTAGAGCATTTCTAAGTGTACTCTAGGTTCTTTTTTAGCAACCTATTTAAAATTGTTAAGCTTTTGTTAATACTTTTTCAATAATTCCTCAGAAAGTAAATTTGGCAATTTAAAAATAGAAAATTCAGCTTGGGTAGGATAGACATTTTTAATGATGTTTATTCTACTCAAAAGGGATAGATTTCAGCTAAATGATACTTTTAACTTTGAGTCAATTTTCTTAATTAATGGTTGGGCATTATTGTTATAAAGATCCAGACTGCAGATAGACATATAGTGAGATAGCTTATCAGTCCTTTTGAGCAGTGGAATCAATTTATCTAAAAATGTGCCTGGAGCAATAATTCTCTCTTTAACATCTCAGAATGTTTGGTTGTTTTAAATTTATTACCTCATCTTATATATAGTGTACACGTGTAGATCCCATGTTGCCTCAATGAAATCAAAAGATGTAACTGTTCCAAGAAATGTCTGGCTGTGTAAGAACAGAATGTGACTTTCCCCTCAAACATCCAGACTGCACATTCCCTCAAAAGTTATACACATTGAGTAAAACCATCTAAATACTACAATATTCCATATTTCTGCCATTGATTTATACATTTCCTTCTAACATATTTATTTTCACCCATTTCATATCCACTTTCTTGCTCAACCATTCTGCAACGTTCAGTCGCTCTTAAAAGGGAAGATAAAATTTGCTACTAAAGACATTCACATGAAGTAAAATCATATGTTATTCCCCTTTCCCAAATTTGCTCATATTCATGTACTATGAATTAAAATTCAGCCCCATAAGTCTTCATTATTCTGGCATTTAATCATATGGAAAATGTGGTAATTTAATTAAAACAAGTAACATAGGTTGGATGTCCCTTGGGATGCAAACCAAGGGAAAATGATCTAATCCATCGGGTTTCCATTTTGAAAATGTATTAATATTAGACCACAAGACCACAGCAAAAAATGCTGTTCGTTTGCAATGCTGTAATCTGATGCTGAAACAATTTCAATAGAGGAAGCCAAAATGTACACTGTTCTGTCTCAGTGCCTGCACCAGGCGCTTGTCAAAGTATAATGGGACCTAGAAAGATCTTATAAGAATGCAAGCATGGCATTGCTTTTGATCAATTCCTGAACAAAACTCATGGATGGGAGTAAGACACAGGTGATGGAGAGAAGACCCACAGGCATATTTTAGCTTTGGATACTTGCTAACAGCTAGATTAGTTTCCTAGACATGCAGTACTTTACATATTGCTTCAGGTTAAAAGAAAATTTTTTGAAACATAATATCCGAGGGTCAAAAAACTTGTGTGACCTGCTGAATTTCCACTTTCTCTAAGATTAAAGAGGCATTTACTATAATACTACTGGTTGAGATTTATACATAACCAGATTGGCAGCTTTGACCTTCTCACTGAGCAAATATTTTCCTGTTCACAAACACCAAATCCAGAGTGTTGGTTAGAAATCTGAAATCATCTTTCTTAACAAGAATCGTATTAAACCATTTTGATAGATAAAGTGATAACTTAAGGTGGCTCGTGCATGCATGTTTCTGTTCTGAAGACTGAGCTGGTGAATGATCTGTCACAGACATGCCTTTTACCAAAATAAAAATTGTAAATGTGCATATACAGTAAGCCCTCAACTTGCATACATTTAACTTGTGTGCATTCAACTGTGGCAAAAAAAAATATGAAAATTGAAAGGGGGCAAGGTTCCAGAGAAAATGACTTTGACAATTCCACCTATCATTGATTCAAATGGGTTTTGACTATATGTGATTTTGGTTTTAGACGCAATCCCCTAAATGTAAATCCTGCATAAGTTGTGGGCTTACTGTATGTGCAAGAACTGGGTAATCAGATTTTCAAAGTCTCTAATTGTCAAAGAGAGTTACAAATACAACTCAGCTTCAGAGGGCCCCCATGTAGCAAGACAAGAAGCAAGTCACTTCACCTGTCTATGGCATCTCATAAAACCTTTCTCTTCTCAGAGCCTGCTGTTGTATCTATACCATCTTCCAAATTTGGGGGGAAATGATCAGCACAGCTGTTTATTCATTTAATTACGTAAGTATTTATAACCCACACATTCATGAAAGTATATCAAGACAGTATACAACATACAAATTATAAGAGCATCCACAAATAATTAATTAATTAACAAATTAATTAATAAGTTAATGAACAGTAATTAAAAACTTCTTGAAACATCAATAAAACTTCAGTAAATATTGTCTGGTTAAAAAGAGAAATGAATTTATCTGTCGATGTCAATGAATACATATACATTAAAATTACAAATTTGTCCTTTTTTAATGCAATTCATTCAAAGATAGAACCTTTATTCTAAAAGGTGGGGAAATGAGAGAGGGGGGAATGTTATGACCAGGGAAAAATTAAGCTAAAATAAATTCGTATTTTCCACAAGGTAGAAGGAAAACACTATAGGCAGTGGCGTAGCGTGGGTTGTCAGCACCCGGGGCAAGGCAAGTAATTTGCACCCCCTAACCCGTGGATTTGCGCCCCCTAACCCTAACCCCCAGATGTTGCGCCTGGTGCGGCCGGCCTCCCCTGCACCCCCCACGCTACGCCACTGACTATGGGCCTTCTTAAGAGAAGGAAGAGCACATACCTTTGTGCAGTACAATGCAAAGCATATATGACTTCTTAATTGGTCCACTGGGAGTATAAATCCTGCAGCTATAGACCCGCCCCCCCCCCTTGATAGAACAAGGAAGCCAAAAACTTAGCAAGTCACTGACACTGAAAGACTAAGGCAGAGTCTATTTTTAGATGCTGAGGTACTAGAGCAAAGAAGAAATGATGGAACTGAAGCAAAAAATTTCAAATTCATTAGGACCGAGCTAAATTTTTGTCAGTTTCACTTTGAACATAGAGAGTTTCCCTTTCAACAAGGTACAGCTTTATGTCAAAATGTAGGCAGCGTATGCCAAAAAGCCACACATTACAGGCACTTTCAAAGGGATAAGCTTCCCAGCCTTGGAGCTTTTGAGGCAAGCTGTAAAGGGACATCCTTGGAGAAATATTGTAGGCTCAGTTAAACATGTTGTGCAATTCATGCACAGGCTTAAAAGAACAAGTCTATGGAAGCTCCCCAGCATCAGCTGAAAAGCAGTATGATCTCCAGCAAGGACCACATATGCATTGGTGGATATTGCTCAATATTTAAGACGGAGAGTATTAGCTCCTGTCTTATGCCCAAAGGACCTGGATCAACAAAACATACTAGCTGTTGCTTCTACTTCTACCTTTATTAGGTATTACAAGCATGGGCCATCTTAAAGCATCATAAAACATCCATATATAAAATTTAAAAATATATACAAATAAACAGCCATGTAAAATACATAATAATAATAAGGATTTTCATGGGGATTTCCAGCTAAATAGTGCCATTCACCACTCTAAGAGATACTATTAACAAAAACTCAGACACCCTTGCAGTTGCTTTTGGGTTAATGTCCAACAAATAGAATCTGATATTTTCATTGTGCTGTGATGTTAGACTGCCCAAAAAGGGAATAACATGCATTTGCATAGCTGGTTGTACACTGGACAGTAGAAAAGGATATGTTCTACAGTGTCCGGAACATTCAAAGAACATCCACAATGTCTATCATTTCTGGGGATGTTTAAATATCTGCCGTTGACAAAAGCTGAGGGGGAAATGTTCAATCGGGCTAACATAAAGGACTGGAATTATTAATTTTGAGACATGTGACCCTGTTACCTATTGCATTTAAACCATAGAACATGGGGGAGCAAATTTTATTTAAAGGTGACTCGATGGTTTTTTTTTTAATGTCCCTTAATCTGGTTTGAATATTGTGATAAATATATTGCTCACAAGAGTTCTAATACAAATAGATCTGATTTTGCTATGTAAGAGTTGGAACCATCTTAAATATTATTTTAAAAAAAAAGAGTTGGAACCATCTGGATTTACAAGAGTCTTTAAGTAAGTTGGAGAGCAGATTCGAAGGTTGGCAACAAAAATGACAACGCAACCAGTATTTTACAGTGCTAGCCCACACCCAATATTCCATTGTGTGTATACCTAGATCTGCACACATCATCTCATACTTGATTGAACTTGGAGCCTCAGGATACCAGCTGTTGGCTGTGGAAGAGCTGCACCATCCCACTGCTAGTCCAGGACTAGCTCAAAGAAGGACCCAGTTCAAATAAGTTCCACAGCTTCTACCTTTAATACTCCAAGCATAAATCCTCCCACAGGTCCTGGGAAAATCAGCAGACCTATCCCTGCCCCACCCACAGCTAAGCATCTTTAAGAATAATTATGTAATAAGAAGTGGTAGATTCCTTTCTGTGATGATCAAAAGAAATGAACAGTTCATTGTTCTTATGAAATGGTACTCTGAAAATGTTGTCACTATACATAATGTCTAGTATATAAATTAGAAAATCATGCCCACTATATCTTTGAATGTCTTTTTCCCATTTAAATTTGCAAGGATTATTCGTGCAGCATTTCATAGCCGAAAATAACATTAATAGTATTTAAACTTTTCATGTCTCACCATCCACAGCTAGAATAATATTAATTCTTCCCTGCCTCAGGGTAGCTTCTGCTTTTTTAAACAGACATTTATAGAGAAGTAAAAGAAAAACAAATTGAGTTACTCACTTCAAGAAAAGAGAGTCCTAAATTTATAATATAACCTATGTAATCCAAAACCATCAAAACTTTGCTATGTATTAAATATCACTTATGGCTTAACCAGTTCAAATGCTTTCACCTATGCTGTGGTCAAGAAGCATCATGTACTCTGAAGCCCCAGTTTCTGTCAATCAGGAGAGACACCTGCAGTCCCTAGAACATAACCCAAGCCCTATGGCAGCCTACTATAGGGGTTTAAACTGCCAATCTGGAATTTCTCCCATATGATATCTATAGCTAAAAATAAATATATTTGTTAATGAAGTCTACTCAACTTCAGACAGCAGAGGTATATGACTTCCTCCATTTAAATTTAATTAGAATATGGGAGGGAATGATCCCAGAGCCTCTTTTTCATTGCAAATATTCCAAAAGTATCGGACCTCTTGCCTTTTGCCATTTGTAGAGTTGACAGTACAATATCAAAGCTTGCAGCCATTTAAAGCATTCTGAATCATTTTTGTCTTCTTCCCAGATATTCATATGGAAGATTTTAATGATACTCCAAAGAGCACAAGAAGAGCCTTGGTGGATCAGACAAAGGCCAATCTAGTCCAGCATCCTTTTCCCTTATAGCAGCCAACCAGATGCCTCTGCAAAGTCCACAAGCAGGACATAAGGACAAAACCTATCCCCGTTGCTGTGGTTCTCACCCACTGGTGTTCATGGACATGCTGTTCCTGAACTGGAGGTTGCATAGAGCCATCGTGACTATTAGACATCGACAAACTGTTTCATCCTCCATGAATCTGTCTTCTTATAAATAAGATTCCTCATATTCCAAAGCACTGCTTCTGACTATTATACATTCTGTTTCCCATCCCTCCTCTTCTCTCCCCTCCCTAGTCAGGGCTCTGGGGCAAGGGAAAACCATGGAGTCTGGAAAAGGCAAGTGTGTTCTTGAAAGGATAAGGCAGGAGATGATTCTGAAGATGTGTTATGTCAAGGTACTTGTCCATTCTTCTACCACAAGTTTCAGGAAGGATGTAAAAAATGTTGCTCAGAAAGAAGCCTTGTATGTTCCAAATCTACTTAATGTGCACAGGTCAAGTAATTTTACAGGATCATTGCATGCCTTTCTCCCAAGGTTTGAGTGCATATTGGTTTAGTCTTAGGTACATCATCTAGAATATGTTCTGGATGATGCAGTTATCTGTCAGGTGGCAGAGGAACCAACCTTCACGGGAACAGGAACAGACAAGACAAGGAAAAGTCCTTACCATCTGCTTTTATTCAGTATTCACAGAGAGAGGCTTGGGAATGCAGCCTCTCAGAATAATGATGTTGCCTCAAGTGAATCTCCATCCCCTCCATCACTCCCACTTCCTCATGAGTCACTGTCACAGGTGCTGAAAAGTGCCCTTTGCCTTTGAGCTCTTTGCTCTCCTACTTTCAAGGCCTGTCGTGTTCTGGGAGAGGGAGGGTCTGGAATGCTTCTGAAGACACTGAGTTCACCAGCTGTCATTCCCCTGGTGCTTCTTCTTTCTCCTCCTCCTGTCCCGTTATTTCCCAGCTTTCCCCCTCATCTGCCTCTGAGATGTGACCTCCCTCAAACCCCTGTTGTAATTCTGAACTGTCTTCTTCCTCTCTAGAAGGAAGGGGAGGCTGGGGAGGTGGTCTCCACCATTCCTCCTCTGCCCAGTCCATGCCATTATCTCTATTTGAATTCTGAATGAGAAGGCCAACAAATAAAATAGCTATAAAGCATGCAGAGAATCTTGACTATATTGGCCCTACACCTCCCCTGTTAACAGAATACTTAGCATTATCAAAAGTTCAGACAAAAGTGATTATGGGGAAAATTTTGCTAACTCTCAAAGAACTGCGATGGTGAAAATCCCAGTTCAAAGCATCAGCTTTCACAATGTTATTATAACATGGATTGAGTACCACATCCTTACTCCTCACCAACGTAGCCACTCTAAGTGACATATTTAGTGATGTTTGGCATATGGCATCATTATTGCCCCAAGACTGTGCAGTCATAAATTATTTATAGATTAACTCACTAATCCCCTCTGTTTTATATGAGTAAATAAAGAGCAAAATATAAACATTTCAGTCTGGCTGAGTTTCAAGAATTATCTCCGTCCTCTGCAAATATATATATATATATATAACCAGAAACAGACGTATTATTTGATGGAGTTCATCAAACGTTCGTTTCTCTTCAAGTGAAGACAAACAAGGGAGAGTCCAAGAAACTCATTTCCCCACCCCCACCCCCGTGTCCAAGCTATCGTGTCGAACAACACCTGGGTTTTTAAGAGACCCAGTGTTTTGAGAAAGGTGCATGAATTTCGTTATTTTCCAAAATCAGTTAAATTAAAGCACATGGGTCTGTCACCATTTTCCAGATGTTCTGCACTAAAAATTGCACTGCAAATCAAGCATGCACATACATACGCAAAGAAAACGAAATATCACAGGCAATAAAAATGTTTTTTAAAAAACAAACTATGCATATTTTGCTCAAGGCAATGCATGTAATGCAATAAAGCAGCTTCTTTTGCCAGCAGAGCGGTGGGGTGGGGGTAACCTGCACAGTAATATACAGCATAATCTTATGTGTGTTAATTCAAAAGCAAATCTCATTGAGTTTAGGGAAACATATTCCTAGGAAAGAAGGCATGGGTTTAGAGCTGCAGATATATCTAAAGGTGTAGGCCTCCCTACACAGAAGTTGGGGGTCTGGATGGAAGGAGTGCACTTTCCAGCAACTGCCCTTTGTACACACAATGTGGCAAAAAGCAGTCACCAGCAAATCAGGCCCTGCATAGAGTCAAACATCTGCTGGTGTGATGAGAGAAATGCATCTTTTAACCACTTGAGTTATGCTAGCAGGGAGTCGTGGAGATAAGCATAAAGAGAGGACCTGGAGAATATATCATCAGTGAAGACCCCCCCAAACCGCCCCCGAAAATAAATACACAATAGAGACAGAATTTAGTTTAAGGTTTTTGGCATTAATTTTGGCCACAACTTTATTGATTATGGCATGTGAGTGGTTGCTTAGGCATTGGTTCCAGACTATCTGAACCTGCACAGTGGCAGAAACAGGACTGACACTGGGCACCACTATATGTCAGTAAGGGAAAGGATCCTGGGGGAGTGAGAAGCTTCGATCTCACAGCTCACCATAGCTGTCAACATTTCCCTTTTTTTAAGGGAAATTCCCTTATTCCAAATAGGATTTCCCTTAAAAAAAGGGAAAAGTTGGCAGCTATGCAGGTCACCCTAGATGCTCCCAGGGGCTCTGGCGTGGCTGTAGCCCCTTGACAAGGTTCGGACAAAAACAAGGCAAGCCGCTAGATTCCTTTAACGGAATTCCCTAGCAGCAGCGATGGAGGGGCAGGCACAGCCAACCACTTCCCCTCTACAAAACATTGAACCAATGCCTAACTGCCAACCTTACAAAGTTGTGATGATTTGCTACATGGTAGGCAAAAACCAAGTGGCACCAGCCAATAAGCCAAATGGCAAAATTACTACTGGGCCCCTGCTCCAAAACAGACGACCCCTAGACAGGCATAGCAAAGCCAAAGAACAACCTTAAATATAGGGTGGGAGGGCGGGTGATCCAATGCACATCGCAGGAAAGAGAAAGCTCCCAGCAATGTGCAGCAGCTTAAATAGCCCCTCGGTAGCCAATAGACGACCCAACAGGCCAAATTTCTACCCCAGCAACCAAGGGGCAACCAATGGGGTATTGTGGCTATCCAAACGGTCCTGTCCCACAAAAGGGAGGTGGTTTAGGTGATCTCACCACAACACGTGCCCTCCATGATGGAGGACGCGATTTGTAGCATGGAAGTGGAGAGTGTCAGTCTGCTATTGGAAGATACAGTGGTACCTCAGGTTAAGTACTTAATTCGTTCCAGACGTCTGAAACTGTTCTTAACCTGAAGCACCACTTTAGGTAATGTGGCCTCCTGCTGCTGCCGTGCCGCTGGAGCACGATTTCTGTTCTCATCCTGAAGCAAAGTTCTTAACTCAAGGTACTATTTCTGGGTTAGCAGAGTCTGTAACCTGAAGCTTGTGTAACCTGAAGCGTATGTAACCCGAGGTACCACTGTATCTGAAAATCCTTTCAATATACAATTAGTAACACACCATCACCTTAAAGCACATTCTTTTCCCCAAAGAATTCTGGTCACTGTAGTTTGTTAAGGGTTGCTGTGAAATGTGATGGTAAACTAGAGGGCCCATAATTCTTTGAGGAGAAGTATGTGCTTCATATGTGATTTAAAGCTATAGTGCGTACACAGCCTTACTTCAGTACTAACAATAGGACTATGTCTTCCATTGTACCTCAGGGCACACGCCTAACTTAGCAGGTGTGTACAGCTTTGTCCTCCAACATTCTTCTTTGGCAGTATTTTAGCCAGGGCTATATATTGTATAGGGGATGCGGGTGGCGCTGTGGGTAAAACCTCAGCGCCTAGGACTTGCCGATCGCATGGTCGGCGGTTCGAATCCCCACGGCGGGGTGAGCTCCCGTCAGTCGGTCCCAGCTCCTGCCCACCTAGCAGTTCGAAAGCACCCTTAAGTGCAAGTAGATAAATAGGTACCGCTTAATAGCGTGAAGAGGGGACGCAGATGGCGCTGTGGGTTAAAGCCTCAGCGCCTAGGACTTGCCGATCGAAAGGTCGGCGGTTCGAATCCCTGCGGTGGGGTGCGCTCCCGCTGCTCGGTCCCAGCGCCTGCCAACCTAGCACCTCCGGGTGCAAGTAGATAAATAGGGACCGCTTACCAGCGGGAAGGTAAATGGCGTTTCCGTGTGCGGCTCTGGCTCGCCAGAGCAGCGATGTCACGCTGGCCACGTGACCTGGAAGTGTCTCCGGACAGCGCTGGCCCCTGGCCTCTTAAGTGAGATAGGCGCACAACCCCAGAGTCTGTCAAGACTGGCCCGTACGGGCAGGGGTACCTTTACCTTTACCTTTAATAGCGTGAAGGTAAACGGCGTTTCCGTGTGCTGCTCTGGTGCCGGTTCACCGGAGCAGCTTTGTCACGCTGGCCACGTGACCTGGAAGTGTCTGCGGACAGCGCTGGCTCCCAGCCTCTAGAGTGAGATGAGCGCACAACCCTAGAGTCTGTCAAGGCTGGCCCATATGGGCAGGGGTACCTTTATATATTGTATATCAAGTAGCTGCACAGCCCTTTCCCCCCATTCTGTAGCATGATCAAACATAATGCACAGATTTTGAAACAGTGCCTTTTTTGTCCTCATGGGAATGCCAAAATTATGGCCCCAAATCTTTTCTTTAATAGCTAAGTATGGCTGTCCCCCTTAATTAGGAAAACTGGAGCCATGATAACATTAAGTATTTGCTATTAGCGATCTGTGGTAGATTTCTATCACAAATTTCCATCACAATCTCCAAGAGATTGAGTTCCAGTAAGAAAGAATTATTACATTCAATGTAGAATCAGACAGAAATCAGGAAGGTCCTCTTGAAATGATTTTTTAAAAGACAAGATCAACTTTATTTGGAAAACTTTAAATGTCTTGGAAGTGTAGTGGAATACTTTTTTAAAAGCACAATGGACTAACAAGTGCAAATAATAAAAATAAAATATGAATGATTAAATAAAAAGTTATTTCCTAAAATAGACCCACTGACTCAGCTCACCTAACTCAGAAGAAATTCAGAAGTTACTTACTCAAAAGCTAACCCTGCTGAGTTTAATGTGGCTTATTCATAGGTATGTGTGTACATAGGACTGCAGCCTTAGTAGAACTGAAAGAAAACCTTTCTAAAAACTGGTAAAAGTCTCAGCACTGAATCACCCCATATATGCAGTAAACAAGATGCACTATAAAAAATGAAGCACATATTTGAGGAAACACAAATATGCTCAGTGAAGAAATACTTTCACGTTCTAAAAAATTCTGCCCAGATCTTTATTACAAGCTAACTTAAAACCTAGCAGTGAGAGTTCAAAACCCCTTTGAATGATGAACTTTCAATTACAACTGAGTAATTATAACTGAAGTCTGAAGGAAGAAAGCACAATTCATTCTGAATGCCATTTTTATTATAAACCCTGTTGCCAGCTAACCACAGTTTGCATGCTTGTAAAACCCTAAACTGCTATCTTCACATTTCCAAAATGCTTTGGCTTGTTGCCACCTAGCAATGCCATGCTAAAATCCTATGACTATCATCATGATTTCTTAGAACCAGCAACCAGGAGCCAAAGATCTACTCTAGATGAAGCTGAAGTCAGGCTAGGGAACCTGTAGCCTTTCATATGTTGTGGACCTACAACTTCCATCATCCCTGACCACTGACCTTTCTGATGAGGGCTGATGAGTGTTGGAATCCTAACACCACCTGGAGGGCCACAGTTTCCTCTACCCGCCCTGAAATATTGTGCAAATTCAGTGGGATTCTTTTTCCCTCTGCAAATTCAGTGGGATTCTATTTCCCTCTGAAGAGCAGCTCCAACACAATCTCTGCTCCTGCCCCCCTCCCTAGTACCATATCACTCTCTGCTTCTTTGGAAACTATACCTCAGTTAAAAAATGGTTTGCCATATCTCACTGTTAGGGAGTATTCCTGCTTTGGATTGAACCTACCTATTTTGTCCCCCCTGAGACCCATTTTCAGATCAGAACATAGTTCTGTGGATTAAGTCACATAATCTGTGAATTGACGTGCACATAGATCCCCGTTGTACTTACAAGGTTGTCTATGAGCTGCCTCATTCTTTCTTTAGCATTTAACAGCTGATTAGAGTAGATAATACTTCCTATGTACCTATGACACAGCCATTTTTTGTGCAATTTCCTTGATAGTCTTACAGGGACATTGCATGAGGAGAAGGATGACTTCCTCCATAAGTAATTTTTCCTCAGTGCAATTATTCAGTACAATTGAGTTTATTGTAAAATTGGTGCTGCAGAAAATCCAGTGAGTGAAAATAACCTGTTATGTATTTGCAGTCACTGTAGAAGCTCATTAGCACCTTTGTGTGTGTGTGATTTGTCATGTGTAGTGGTAAGTGCTGCATGCTGAAAGAACTGTTCTTTCAAGATCTCTACATATTACATATGTGTAGGGGGTATCTCTAAGCAAAGAACATACATTGTTCTTAAAATAATTTAATAATAATAATGTGGAGGTCTTGCACAATATCAGTTTATCATTCTAGTCCAACCTTTATCTAGTCCAGATAAATATCACTCTTATGCAAATATTCAGTACTGAGGCGGGAGGAACGGAAACATGCTAATTGTATAGCTAGTGACATTTGCTCTTTTAGTAAAGCTACACAAATACACAAAAATAAAGAAATATCTGACTGCATGCCCCAAACAGAAAAAGATAGTGAAGGGTGAGCAATGAGTGATTGAGGGACGGAACAGCAGCAGCAACAACAAAAACACCTCTCCATATATGTTCTGTCAAGCTCCACCCACTGATGTGGATGGCAAGTTAGCAGAAGAGTAATTAATATCATGGGAATATGTGCGAACTAGTCTGTCAAAGAGAGATAGAGAGAATACCTAGATCTGAACAGTTCGTTTGTGATATAATACGCCTATCTGGAAACACCCTAGATTCTTGTGTTGGTGTAGCCCTTGACTCTATCAGTTTGCATCAGCATTTCACATAGACCACTGATGAGAGGGTAAGAGCCATAAGGTGAGTGGAAAAGAGAATCTGCATGTCAACCACCAGCACACCCATTGCCATTCATTAGTAGATGCAGGTGTGGTCTGAGTCATATGAGGCCACTGCCTTGCTGAAGCTAAGCACTAGGGCTGTCTTACCCATAGGGGCTAGGGGTGCAGGGCACCTGGGCGCCAGGCCAAGAGTCTGGGGCCGAGATTTGGAGTCTGGGGATTGGGAATAGCCAACAGCCGATGCCGAGTGGAGCAGAGCCCGTCAGAGCACCGCAACTCTTCTGCTGTGGGCGAGCAAGGCACTGAGGCAGCCGGCCTGCTCCACCCTCCTGCGCACCTGGGATTGGTGGGCTGTCGAGAGGCCCTCCCAGCGCATGCTGCTCACACAAGCCTCAGGCTTGACTGTTGTTGCGCTGGGCTCTGCTTGCCCACCCACCCCCAGGTGCCCTCTGATGCCCGCCCTAAAAAAAGGTTGGGCTCCCCCCCTTAAAAAGTCAACAATTCTGGGCAACCTGGGGGGAGGCGCAGGGCAGATCTTTGCACCCCGGTGTCGCATATGCTTAAGACAGCCCTGCTAAGCACATCTGGCTTGGGGCAGCAGCTGGATGGGAGTTTACCAGGGAATCACATGGTCTTGTAGGGCTCAGTGATGAAAGAAAGGTAGGACATAAAAGAAAGAAAGCAAACAGAATGAATATATAAGTAAGTAAATAGCTTGGGCAGTTATCAGCCTGAAGAAAGGAAATAAAAGGATGTTTTCTACTGTGGAGTCTTATCATCATTCAAGAGTTGAAGGCCAGCACAAAAATGGACACAAAGGACATTTTGCGCTATTTCAGTAACAGAGAGACATAAACAACATGCCGAAGGATTTTTTAATTTTTTTTAAAGGAAACTAGATATCTGTGGCTCAGATGTCAGACCAAACTAAAAAGGAAAGGCGACCGGGAGGGGGGGGGGAGATGTTTAACTTTCAGCTCCATCACCACTGAGGAAGTACCTTGAAGGGGACAAGAGCACTTTAACAAAGTGGGATGCTTAACTGATTCTCAGTCCTGCTTTGTCACTTTCATCTTAGCTGTACACAGAAGGAAGCAGACTTCCGTGCCAAGCCTTGGCATGAGGAGCACACACTGAAAGAAAGAAAGCCGGTCAGCCCAGGGACAAAAGGGGAAGCTGTTAGAGACTGCAGCCAAATCTGCATAGACAAAGCAGCTGGCAAGAGAGAGTGACAAGGAAGAGGCTTGTGCCTGTCTCTTGTGGAGAACATCAACAGCATAATCATAAACCCCAAAAGACCTTACCAAGGAGAGCTGCCTGCAAAGGAAAAAACAAAAACAAAAAAATCCTCCAATTACCGCTTGAGGCAGTTCTATTAATCTGTAGAAGAACTCCTGACAGAATGTCTATTCAATCTTCCCCCAATGTATTCTGCCTAATGGGAACCTTATTATGTTTGACACTGAGAGTAATTACCTCATGAGAATTTTGCATACGAGAGGAGCAAAGGCTTTAATTTTCTGCAGGTGTCTTAGACACATTCAGTGCCCAAAAGAATTAGGTGCAGTAAGCTACAGTAAGTTCCATCTTTATGTTAGCCAAAGACCACATGACTGGTTGGGCTTTGGAGGACATATGTTCTAGAATATTCCACTGCAGACTCTCTTGGAGATTATCTGAGCACATATGGCAGCTCATGTAGCAGTCTCCGTTTTCTGTAAATGGCATGCAAAACAAGGAAGTTGACAAGCCCCTCTGCTTTGTTTGTAGCTATATGATTGGTGACTGTTTTAGATATGGGGAGCTTGGGAAAGCGGTCAGATAGATGGTCTACCTAGTTGATAGATGGCTGTACCAATCACCCCACAATTTGAGCACATGTTATTCAATGTGAATTGGGAGTTGAAATGATGGGGTTGTGGTTTGTTTGTTTTTAGAATATGAATTCAAGACGCTTGCGATCAATTATAATTGTGAACAGGCACCCATATATGTTTCAAGGAAAATAATGTTGTGAGATATATGCCTGACTCCGCATGTGTGTCCAGTGCACATGTTGTTGTTTTTGCCATCTGTCTGTCTTGAGAGACAATGGAATGCGCCTCTGGGCATGAAGGCAAACCACTGTATTAGCCGCACCAAAATGACCTCCCCAGGGCCCAAGCTTGGGCAGTGTATGAAGGTCCTGGACTGCCCACATGACAAGACCCTTGGCCTTGCTGATATGGTCCAAAGGAAAGCAGAGCAATGTGTTTGGCACCAGCTGGGCTGCAGGAATTGCCAGGAGGAGGTTATAAGGCACCATCCAACCACCTTAGGGACTCCACTCTGGATTGGTGTAGGGTTTACTCCTTGGCCTTTTCTTCTCTGGAAGATGTCCCAGAAGGTAGCGGAGTCTTAGGCTCAGAGTTTTCCTTCTCCTGGGTGGGCTACATTACCAGGTTGACAACCCCTATCTGCCCCTCATTTCCCTGTACATTTCCCAGCACCCATCATTACAATAAGAGCATGACCAGGCAACTGCAAGAGCTTCCCTCCTTCTGAGCTTTAGTTCAAGTATAAGAAGCTGGGAAGGCTGTCTCCTGGGTGCCTGAGATTGGTGCAGACACAGATTTTGATTTTAAGAAAAGTTTTTCCTTTTAACTTTTTTAAAAAAATCCACACTGATTTCTTTAAAAATATAAAATACTTCATTTAAAGTAAGGGGAAGGATACTCAGAAACAACCTATGGCCACTTTGAAGCTAAGCTTATACAGTGGTACCTCGGGTTACATACGCTTCAGGTTACAGACTCCGCTAACCCAGAAATAGTACCTCGGGTTAAGAACTTTGCTTCAGGATGAGAATAGAAATCGTGCTCCGGCGGCAGCAGGAGACCCCATTAGCTAAAGTGGTGCTTCAGGTTAAGAACAGACCTCTGGAATGAATTAAGTACTTAACCCAAGGTGCCACTGTAACAACATAGTCCTACACCCCACCCATGAGAATTTTACTGATATTTTCTCTCTCCTTTGATAATTTTTGAATGCAATTGCTTTTCTCATTAATTGATGGAGTAGGCTCAGGAAAAAAGGAAGGAAGGAATTCTTGGCACAACTTAAGGCATATGAAGCTCTTCAGTTTTGTTTCAGTTGCAAATTGGAATTAATTGTAAATTGGAGGAGACATCGTTCTGTCATTTTAAGACAGAAGCAGGCCTGGTTTATGAGACTAACACAAAGCGCTTTCAAAATCTGTTTTAGCACAACCTATATGCCCATGTCAAAATCCAGCAATACACAACCATACTGACTGAATACAAAACGTTTTTTTAATGAAACGAAACCATCATCCAACTTTTGCACAGCTTGTTAAAATGACATTATCGGAGCTGAGGCTATTTAGGAACACTTACGTCATGACAAAGAACATGTTTAAACAAGAGGGAGAAGAATATGTTCAAGCTTGTTTGGAAGCCTAATTAACATTTTGGACATTCTAAGTGATTTTAATTTGTTGCTCTGGAAAGGTGCCTTGTGGCTGTTTTTTTGTTTTTGTTTTTAAGCATCATGATTCCTTTAAAGTGTCTCCTACAAGTAAAAATAGTGTGCCTAGCTATTGGGATATTGCATTGTCCTTTAAAGGGATATAGCAAATAAATATATACAAAATACAACCAAGTTGTGCTGAACTCTGAAGGACAAGAGTCAAGGGGACCAGCAAAGCACTAAATAAAAGGATAAGGGCAATTAACCTCTCTGTGTTGGTTTGTGCAGTAAGTTGTTCTGGGGAGGGAAATGAGGGAAATGGATGCACCCCAGACATGCTGGCTCTGCAGTAGGATCAAGTCCAGATGGAGTTTATAAAAACTGCATAAAACTCTACATGATATGGATAATGTCTGCTCTAGAGCTATTTTCAGTTTAACAAAGATGATGGAACAAGAGGGTATACATGAAAATTAAAGAAAATCTGATTGGAAACAGATGTTAGGAAGCCCATTTTCATGCAAAAAAAAAAAGCTGTTTTGAATAGACAAGGAAGCAGAGTTGTTCAGGTAAAAACACTAGTCTCATTCACAAACAATTGAAAAGCAACCTGAGGTGGAATAGAATATGAATGACTAATGGGTCTCATTTAGAGAAACATCTCAAATATGCAATTGCCGTGTAATATGTTCAGAAGTAGATTATCAAGGAATTCACGGACTGAGATGACTGGATATTTTTTCCAGACAGCATTTGTTTTAGTTAGATTTAGGATTCCTGTCTCTAGTTGTCAATAGCTCCTTATTTTTGAGTTTTCAAAACTCTTCTGAAAATTAAATTAAAGCAACAGTGGGGTTTTTTGTCTCTTGTGTCTTTTTGTTTGTTTGTTTTCAGACTGCAAGCATATAGCCACTTACCTTGGAACTGACTTCTGAACAGGCATGAAGATGATACCAATGGTAGTATTTTAAAGGTAAAGGTAAAGGTACCCCTGCCCGTACGGGCCAGTCTTGACAGACTCTGGGGTTGTGTGCCCATCTCACTTAAGAGGCCAGGGGCCAGCGCTGTCCGGAGACACTTCCGGGTCACGTGGCCAGCGTGACATCGCTGCTCTGGCCAGAGCCAGAGCCAGAGCCAAAGCTGCACACGGAAACGCCGTTTACCTTCCCGCTGGTAAGCGGTCCCTATTTATCTACTTGCACCCGGAGGTGCTTTCGAACTGCTAGGTTGGCAGGCGCTGGGACCAAACGACGGGAGCGCACCCCGCCGCAGGGATTCGAACCGCTGACCTTTCGATCGGTAAGCCCTAGGCGCTGAGGCTTTTACCCACAGCGCCACCTGCATCCCTCAGTATTTTAAAGGGTAGCATTTAAAATTGTAAATCATTAACTGCAAGTGTCTTGGCACAAAAGCAGTATATAAATGCAGTATGTATTGAGTGAATGCTTTTCTTTTTAGTTATTTATTTTATTTAACCAAATTTATTTACTGCTTGATTGTAGTAAAACCTCTGGGCAGTTTACAAGAAGCATTAAGGTCACTGATATTAAGATGAATGAGGTGTGGAGAGTGAGGCTTATATGGGCACAGCAGGAGTGTCAGGTGCTCAGAGTTCAGAAGGCTGCTCAGCCTGCGTCACCACACTTACCACAGCTGCTATAGGGGTAACCTCTTCTGCAGGCATAGGTTAGCCTGTGATGTGAATCCCTTCATCTTAAACCTGGGGTCAGCAACAAGGGTACCCTCCAAATACTGTTGAACTATAATTTCTACCAACCCTGTGCATTAGCCACACTGGCTAGCTGGCTGGCTGGCTGGGGCTGATGGGAGTTATAGTTCAACATCTGGATGGCATGACTTTATAATAATAATAATAATAATTTATTATTTATACCCCGCCCATCTGGCTGGGCCTCCCCAGCCACTCTGGGCGGCTTCCAAAAGAATATTAAAATACTATGATACATCAAACATTAAAAGCATCCCTGAACAGGGCTGCCTTCAGATGTCTTCTAAAAGTCTGGTAGTTGTTGTTCTCTTTGACATCTGGTGGGAGGGCATTCCACAAGGAGGGCGCCACTGGAGAAGGCCCTCTGCCTGGTTCCCTGTAACTTGGCTTCTCGCAGTGAGGGAACCGCCAGAAGGCCCTTGGTGCTGGACCTCAGTGTCCGGGTAGAACGATGGGGGTGGAGACGCTCCTTCAGGTATACTGGACCGAGGCCGTTTAGGGCTTTAAAGGTCAGCACCAACACTTTGAATTGTGCTCGGAAACGTACTGGGAGCCAATGTAGGTCTTTCAAGACCGGTGTTATATGGTCTCGGTGGCCGCTCCCTGTCACCAGTCTGGCTGCTGCGTTCTGGATTAGTTGTAGTTTCCGGGTCACCTTCAAAGGTAGCCCCACGTAGAGTGCATTGCAGTAATCCAAGCGGGAGATAACCAGAGCATGCACCACTCTGGCGAGGCAGTCCACAGGCAGATAGGGTCTCAGCCTGTGTACCAGATGGAGCTGGTACACAGCTGCCCTGGACACGGATTTAACCTGTGCCTCCATGGACAGCTGTGAGTCCGAAATGACTCCCAGGCTGCGCACCTGGTCCTTCAGGGGCACAGTTACCCCATTCAGGACCAGGGAGTCCTCCACACCTTCCCGCCTCCTGTCCCCCAGAAACAGTACTTCTGTCTTGTCAGGATTCAATCTCAATCTGTTAGCCGCCATCCATCCTCCAACCGCCTCCAGACACTCACACAGGACCTTCACCGCCATCACTGGTTCTGATTTGAAAGAGAGGTAGAGCTGGGTATCATCCGCATACTGATGAACACCCAGCCCAAACCCCCTGATGATCTCTCCCAGCGGCTGCATGTAAATGTTGAAAAGCATGGGGGAGAGGACAGAACCCTGAGGCACCCCACAAGTGAGAGCCCAGGGGTCTGAACACTCATCCCCCACCACCACTTTCTGAACACGGCCCAGGAGGAAGGAGCGGAACCACTGTAGGACAGTGCCCCCAGCTCCCAGCCCCTCAAGACGGTCCAGAAGGATGTCATGGTCGATGGTATCAAACGCCGCTGAGAGATCCAGCAGAACTAGGAAACAGCTCTCACCTTTGTCCCTAGCCCGCTGGAGATCATCAACCAGTGCGACCAAGGCAGTTTCAGTCCCATGATGAGGCCTGAATCCCGACTGGAAGGGATCCAAATGGTCCGCTTCTTCCAGGCGTGCCTGGAGTTGTTCAGCAACCACTCGCTCAATCACCTTGCCCAAGAATGGAAGATTTGAGACTGGGCGATAGCTGGCCATCGTGGCCGCATCTAAAGATGGTTTTTTAAGAAGTGGTTTGATAACCGCCTCTTTCAGCGGGTCTGGGAAGGCTCCCTCACGGAGGGAAGCATTCACCACCCCACGAAGCCCATCGCCCAGTCCTTCCCGGCTAGCTTTTATAAGCCAGGATGGGCAAGGATCAAGGAGACAGGTGGTTGGTTTCACTCGTCCAAGCAGCCTGTCCACATCCTCGGAGGTAACAGATTGGAATTGATCCCATGCAATTTGACTAGACAGGACTCTAGCACTCTCCCGCCCCGGCCCTGCTCCCACGGTGGCGTCTACCTCTTCCCGAATCTGAGCGACTTTATCTGCAAAAAACTTTGCAAAATCATTGCAGGAGATCATGTGGCCCGTACTGGGCCCCGATGTAGCAGGTGGTTCCGCTAAATTGCGGACCACCTGAAAAAGTCTCCTGCTGCTGTTTTCTGCAGATGCAATAGAGGCGGTGAAGAAAGTCTTCTTCGCCGTCGCTACCGCCACTTGGTAGGCTCGACATTGAGCTCTAACCTGTGTCCGGTCAGCTTCAGAATGAGTTATCCGCCACCGGTGCTCTAGCCGTCTCAACGATTGTTTCATTGCCCTCAGATCCGTGGAAAACCACAGGGCTCTCCGGGCTCCATGCAATCGGAGAGGGCGCTTCGGAGCCAAACAGTCAATAGCCCTGGTTAACTCCACATTCCAGCGGGCCACCAGGGAATCAGCTGAAAGGCCATCAACATGGGATAAAGCATCCCCTACCACTCTCTGGAAACCATTTGGATCCATTAAGTGGCGGGGGCGGACCATCCGAATCGGTCCCACCTCCCTGCAGAGGGGAAGGGTCGCGGAGAAGTCCAGTTGCACCAGGAAGTGATCTGACCATGGCACTTCTTTTGTTTCACTTTTAGTTAGTGTCAGGTCACCAACATCCGTAGAGGTAAACACCAGGTCCAAGGCATGTCCGCGGCTATGGGTTGGGCCAAACTTATTCAGGGACAGCCCCATGGAGGCCATGCTTTCCATGAAGTCCCGAGCGGCCCCTTGTAAGGTCGTGTCGGCATGGATATTAAAATCCCCTAGGACAACCAAACTAGGTGTCTCCAGGAGAACATCCGCCACGACCTGAAGCAGCTTGGGCAGGGAATCCTTGGTGCAGCGGGGAGGTCGGTACACCAAAAGGAATCCTGTACTGCCCCTATTGCCCAACTTCCAGAACATGCACTCAGGGAACTGGGTCTTCCCAATAGGACGCCTGGTGCAAACTAATGACTTCCTAAAAATCACTGCAACCCCCCCTCCCCGCCCACAAGGCCTGGGTTGTTGTGCGTAAGAGAAACCTGGTGGACAAGCAGCAGCAAGAACAGGCCCATCCGCTTCATTCAACCAAGTCTCTGTTACACATGCCAGGTCAAATCCCCCATCCATGATCAGGTCATGGATGGCAGTGGTCTTATGAATCATTGACCTGGCATTGCACAGCAGCACCTTCAGGTCATGTGGGTATCCCTTGCTGATTCTAGTATCCATCTGGTCAGGACCAGACCTGGAGGCAGGGATAGTCCTCAGACAACGACTAAACCTGCCTCCTCTGTAATGACATGGTCTGGTCTTAGCGTAACTCCTCCTCCTACCCGAGATCACTGAGATCGGTTGTCCCAACGCATCCCCCCCTGTGGAACATGCCGCAGCCATTTTGTTGGCTGGGACCCACTCCCCGGCAGCCCTGACCCCTCCCCTTAAGAACAAAATAAGACCTTAAAACAATGAAAACAAAACAAAAAAGAAACCCCAAAAAACAAAAAACAATACAAATAAAAAACTCCAAAAATTACAAATCCATCAAAATCAAACAAATTCCCAACTAAACATCCATCCCACCCCCACCCCATCCCTGCATATACAGTAATAATAATGACAATAATAATAATAATAAAGAAATAAAAAGGAAAAGGAAAATTTTAAAACATTTTAAAAAGAACTCTGCACCCCTCCGGATCCCCCTGGGCCGCAGCAGCAGTGATAGCAATCGTCCCTGTCAGGCCTGTCAGGCCCCGCCCTAGGCCAGATGGTGAGTGGCAGGAAGGAGCAGGGCCCTCAGACACCCACGCAGGAGAGTCCTCCTGGGCAGCAGAGCACAGCAGTCCTTATGGGGCTTCAGGCCCCGCCCCAGGCCAGATGGTGAGTGGCAGGAAGGAGCAGGGCCCTCAGACACCCACGCAGGAGAGTCCTCCTGGGCAGCAGAGCACAGCAGTCCTTATGGGGCTTCAGGCCCCGCCCCAGGCCAGATGGTGAGTGGCAGGAAGGAGCAGGGCCCTCAGACACCCACGCAGGAGAGTCCTCCTGGGCAGCAGAGCACAGCAGTCCTTATGGGGCTTCAGGCCCCGCCCCAGGCCAGATGGTGAGTGGCAGGAAGGAGCAGGGCCCTCAGACACCCACGCAGGAGAGTCCTCCTGGGCAGCAGAGCACAGCAGTCCTTATGGGGCTTCAGGCCCCGCCCCAGGCCAGATGGTGAGTGGCAGGAAGGAGCAGGGCCCTCAGACACCCACGCAGGAGAGTCCTCCTGGGCAGCAGAGCACAGCAGTCCTTATGGGGCTTCAGGCCCCACCCCAGGCCAGATGGTGAGTGGCAGGAAGGAGCAGGGCCCTCAGACACCCACGCAGGAGAGTCCTCCTGGGCAGCAGAGCACAGCAGTCCTTATGGGGCTTCAGGCCCCGCCCCAGGCCAGATGGTGAGTGGCAGGAAGGAGCAGGGCCCTCAGACACCCACGCAGGAGAGTCCTCCTGGGCAGCAGAGCACAGCAGTCCTTATGGGGCTTCAGGCCCCGCCCCAGGCCAGATGGTGAGTGGCAGGAAGGAGCAGGGCCCTCAGACACCCACGCAGGAGAGTCCTCCTGGGCAGCAGAGCACAGCAGTCCTTATGGGGCTTCAGGCCCCACCCCAGGCCAGATGGTGAGTGGCAGGAAGGAGCAGGGCCCTCAGACACCCACGCAGGAGAGTCCTCCTGGGCAGCAGAGCACAGCAGTCCTTATGGGGCTTCAGGCCCCGCCCCAGGCCAGATGGTGAGTGGCAGGAAGGAGCAGGGCCCTCAGACACCCACGCAGGAGAGTCCTCCTGGGCAGCAGAGCACAGCAGTCCTTATGGGGCTTCAGGCTACACATTAATTAAAGTATCCATTATACTCAACTTGAAAACAAATGCATCTATCATGGCTAAGTACTAGGGCCAAGCACATACTCTCAAAACAGGCCCACATCATCTACCTCATAAAGGAATACAGTGGTACCTCAGGTTAATTACTTAATTCATTCCGGAGGTCCGTACTTCACCTGAAACTGTTCTTAACCTGAAGCACCACTTTAGTTAATGGGGGCCTCCTGCTGCTGCCGCTGCGCCGCCGCTGCACGATTTCTGTGCTCATCCTGAAGCAACGTTCTTAACCTGAGGTAATATTTCTGGGTTAGCGGAGTCTGTAACCTGAAGCGTATGTAACCTGAAGCTTATGTAACCCGAGGTACCACTGTAGTTATGGTATTTGGGACTTTAATTGGGAGTCCAACAGTGATGTACAAGATCTCATTTAGGCCATCCTTTTAAGAGAAAGAACAACTTTCTTGGTTATGTGTACACAAACTTTTGAATGCTCCTAGCCAAGTTCCTGTAAGACAATGAATATATTCTTGTTTACTCTGCATTACTGATTGTTCCCAAAAGATTTGACCTGTATAGCATTCAGACCACAAGTATTTAGAATCGCCTCCAACAGAGTACCGCTAATATAAAACTATTATAATCTCCACTTTTTAATATATAACATTTGTAGTGTCAAATATAAACTGGGCAGGGTTGCGCTGGCACCAATCCTATTTAATTTTTTTTATATATATATAATTTTTATTAATTTTCCAATTTTAAGGCAAAACAACATACACACATCAACAAACAAAAACAAACACACAGATATAATTTCATAACCTCATTTTCATAAGCCTTCTTTCTCGGACTTCCCCATACCTCACCCTTTTTGCATCCTTATTTTACAATTTTTCAGCAACCCTTTACTCCAATTAATTAAAACTTATTATCTTTCTCAATTTCATCTTATTTCAACAAACAACTTCCGCTGCAATTCTGTATCTTCCTTTCCCTTGACATTTTAGCACTCATCAATATTGTAACAGTTCTTAAGATAAACTTTGAACTTCTTCCAGACTTCCTCCACCGTCTCTTTCTCTTGGTCACGGATTCTGCCAGTCATTTCTGCCAGTCCCATAAAGTCAATCACTTTCGTCTGCCATTCTTCCAGTGTGGGAAGTTCTTGTGTCTTCCAATACTTTGCTAGAAGGATCCTTGCTGCTGTAGTGGCGTACATAAAAAAAGTCCTATCCTTCCTTGACACCAATTGGCCGACCATGCCCAAGAGAAATGCCTCTGGTTTCTTGTGAAAGGTACATTTAAGTACCTTCTTAATTTCATTATAGATCATTTCCCAGAAGGCTTTAATCTTTGGGCAGGTCCACCAAAGGTGAAAGAAGGTACCTTCAGTCTCATTACATTTCCAGCATTTATTATTGGGCAGATGATAAATCTTCACAAGCTTGACTGGGGTCATGTACCACCTATAAATCATTTTCATAATATTTTCTCTCAAGGCATTACATGCCGTGAATTTAATACCGGTGGTCCATAACTGTTCCCAGTCAGCAAACATAATGTCATGACCAATATCCTGTGCCCATTTAATCATGGCTGATTTAACTGTCTCATCTACTGTATTCCACTTCAGCAACAAATTATACATTCTTGATACATTCTTAGTATTGGGTTCTAACAATTCTGTTTCCAATTTCGATTTCTCCACCTGGAAGCCAATTTTCCTGTCTTGTTTGAAGGTTTCCATTATTTGGTAGTAATGGAGCCAATCTCGTACCTTGGACTTTATTTTCTCAAAACTCTGTAGTTTAAATTCACCGCTTTCTTGTTCTAAAATTTCAGAGTATTTTGGCCATTTGGATTCTATGTTAAGTTTCTTCACCTCCTTAGCCTCCATAGGTGATAACCACCTAGGAGTTTTATTTTCCAACAAATCCTTGTATCGAATCCAAACATTATATAGTGCTTTCCTAACAATATGGTTTTTAAAACCCTTGTGAACTTTAACCTTGTCATACCATAAATATGCATGCCAGCCAAACCTATTATCAAATCCTTCCAAGTCCAGAGTGTCTGCATTCTCAAGAAGTAGCCAATCTTTCAACCAGCAGAAAGCTGCCGATTCATAGTACAGTCTTAAATCCGGCAGGGCAAACCCCCCTCTTTCTTTTGCATCAGTAAGTATCTTAAATTTTATTCTGGGCTTTTTGCCCTGCCAGATAAATTTAGATATATCTTTCTGCCACTTCTTGAAACAATCTACTTTATCCACAATTTGTAATGTCTGAAACAAAAATAACATTCTAGGCAATACATTCATTTTGATCACTGCGATTCGGCCTAACAAGGAAAGCTTCAGATTCGACCATATTTTTAGATCTTTCTTTACCTCTGTCCAGCATTTATCATAATTGTCTTTAAATAAATTCACATTTTTAGATGTCATGTTAATCCCCAAATATTTTACTTTCTTTGCCACCATTAACCCAGTTTCATTTTGGAATCTCTCTCTTTCAACATTTGTTAATTTTTTTTCCAAAACTTTAGTTTTTTGTTTGTTCAGCTTGAATCCTGCCACCTGACCAAAGAATTGAATTAACTCTAAAACTCTTTTTGTACTAGTGTCTGGCTCTTGTAAAGTCAATACTAGGTCATCTGCAAATGCCTTCAATTTGTAGTGTTTAGCTCCGACCTGAACTCCTTTTACCAGCTGGTCCCCCCTGATCATATTCAACAAAACCTCCAGGACTGATATAAAAAGTAATGGGGATATTGGGCACCCCTGCCGTGTCCCTTTTTCTATGGAAAGTTCATCAGTAACCACGTTATTTACAATTAGCTTTGCCTTTTGTTCAGAATATATTGCACTTATACCATTTTCAAACCTTTGACCTACCCCCATCCCATGGAGATTCTTCTTCATGAAATTCCAAGAGATATTATCAAAGGCTTTCTCCGCGTCCACAAAGATTAGGACTGCCTTCGTATTAATATTTACAGTTAGCAGTTCCATAATGTCAATTATGTTCCTTACATTATCTGATAAGTGTCTTCCTGGGAGAAAGCGGCACCAATCCTATTTAAGTCTAGCCAGAAGAATAAAAGTTCTTTGCCAAAGAAGCTAGAAAAGCTTTCATCACAAACACCCAGGCCATCAAATCTTGGCTGGAAACATCTAATACTTTCACACTGAGAAAAAAGATTCCAGGTTGGTCCATTTCTGTACCTGGTACTGTCTCTAAGCACTATACACAGGTAGTGAATGTCGGCAAAATCTGAAGCAACTCTAGTGCACCTATCTATTTGTCAATTTACCATGTGTTTGCCATATGGTTCTTGAACATGCATAGTATGGAACTTGTTACAATAAATCCTTACACTGGACCAGTTTACCCCACGTAGAAGTAACTTTCGGTTGCATGGTGGTCTGAAGCTTAGCCATGGGCAATTTCAAGTAGAGGTTTCAGAAATGATCAATTGCATTTTGAACTTATTTTTTATACTTCCTTGTTTATTAAATGGATTTATAATCCCCTTTTAAAGACAATTTTCCACAAATCTATTTTAGCATGTATGCAGGACTCCCATGTCATATATACAATATATAGATAGAAAGACACATACATATTTACCGTATTTTTCCTTCTATAACACGCAGATTTTTTCTCCTAAAAAGGAAGGAGAAATGTCTGTGCGTGTTATTGAGCGAATGTGTGGTCCCTGGAGCCAAATAGTGCAAGGGGAGGCAAAAAAAAAGCAGGCAAAAATCAAACCGCGCGTCTCCTAGAAGGGAAACCTGAAAGAGGAAGCAGCTGCTTTCCGGCATTCTGCCTCAGGGTCTTACTGCCCACCCACCTCTGTTTCCTTGCTGTGTTTGCTCAAACGGAACAAAGAGCAGGGAAAGCCCCTCCCCTCCAGGCAAGCAGAGGGGAAAGCTGAAAACATGCAGGAGGGAGAGAGAGAGAGAGAGCGCGAGCTGGCTGGCTTGGGTGGGTAGGTGAGGGAAAACTTTTGCCTTCCTTTCCTCCCTATACCCCTCTCCTGCATTCTTAGCCAGCTGCTTCTCTGCACACCCCTCTCCTGCTCCTTGTCCCTTCTGTGTTTTTCCTTCCCTCCCCACTTAAAATGTGGTTAAAAAGCATGGATCCACATGGATCCTCAGGATCTTTGCATTGGGTCAGCCCAAATTCACCATCAGATCACATAGCATGTCCATGGCTACAGCCTGCCCCCCAAAAATCACGCACCCACTGTTGCCTGGGGCTGCAATGGTGCAAAAATGTGGTTAAAAAGCATGGATCCACATGGATCCTAAGGATCTTTGCATTGGGTCAGCCCAAATTCACCATCAGATCACATAGCATGTCCATGGCTACAGCCTGCCCCCAAAAAATCACGCACCCACTGTTGCCTGGGGCTGCAATGGTGCAAAAACGTGGTTACAAAACATGGATCCACATGGATCCTCAGGATCTTTGCATTGGGTCAGCCCAAATTCACCATCAGAGCACATAGCATGTCCATGGCTACAGCCTGCCCCCCAAAATCACGCACCCACTGTTGCCTGGGGCTGCAATGGTGCAAAAACGTGGTTACAAAACATGGATCCACATGGATTCTCAGGATTTTTGCATTGGGTCACCCCAAATTCACCATCAGATCACATGTCTGTGGCCACAGCATGAAGCACAAAAATGTTTCAAAAATCCACTGTTTCATTCAGAATGTTTTTCCCCTTGTTTTCCTCCTCTAAAAACGATGTGCGTGTTATGGTCAGGTGCGTGTTATAGAGCAAAAAATACGGTACACACAAACACAAAAATACAGTATTCAACCATTTAGAATATTTCAGTCTTAACAAACCAAATTTCAAACCTGCACAAAAATAGCATCAGCTGCAATAAGTCAATGAAGGCCACAGAGAAGAAATGAGTATTAGGGTGCATTTGAAATTAGGAAGATATGAGATCTGCCCTATCTCACAAGGGATCAACTTCCATAATTATGGAAACACTGGTGGAAAAAATGTGTCAGGATGGGGGAGAAATTCAATTTTCTTTTCATTTTAATAAGAAACAACCTAATTTGCATTTCTCAAACCAAAACATGAACCCCAAAACCGCTAGCCATTGAAATTCACACATCTTCCAATTTTCTGATGCTTTTCTCCAACCAAAGTGAACAAAAATGTATATATTCATGTTTATCAAACTTCATATATTCGTGAAAATAACATACAGAAATGCATTGTTATAGGGAAAGTTGTTTCCACAACGTGTATATTAGACAAAACTGCATACAAAAAAGTATGCTGACAAATCATGAAGATTTTTTATAATAATAATAATAATAATAATAATAATAATAATAATCTTTATTGTCATTGCCCCCTCTCGGGGACAACGAAAATTACTTGGCTGCTCCATCCACCCAGGTAGGGCACTCCACACAAAATCAGAACAACTATAAAAACACTAATTAAAACAATACAGTATAATACAGCAGGGAAGATTAGATGACTTTCAAAGTCCAGGTTTCCCATTCAGGGCCGAGATCGCTCTGGAGAAGAAGCTGTTCTTGAGACGGCTCGTTCTTGTCTTCATCGTCCTGTATCTCCGTCCCGACGGCAGGAGCTCGAAGAGACAGTGACCAGGATGCAATGGATCTTTTACTATGTCCAGTGCCTTCCTATGGCACCTTGTGGCATAAATCTGCTCTAAGGTGGAGAGTGGGCAGCCAACAATGCTCTCTGCTGCCTTCACAACTCTGCACAACCCCATCCTGTCCTGGGTAGTACAGCTTCTGTACCACACACATAAGCCATAAGTGAGCACGCTCTCAATGGCACAGTGATAGAAGGCAAGCAGCAGTTTCTGTGGAAGATGGTTTTTCCTTAGGATTCTCAGAAAGTACAGTCTCTGCTGCGCCTTCTTCACAAGCCCCCTTGTGTTGACACTCCAGGACAGATCCTCTTGTAATTCAATACCCAAGAATCTGAACGTTGTTACCCTCTCCACACAGACCCCATCAATCAAAAGTGGCTGGACATTGCTCTTCTGTCTCCTGAAGTCCACCACAAGCTCCTTTGTCTTCCTTGTATTTATGAGCAAGTTGTTAGCTCTGCACCACTCTGTCAGCCGCTCCACCTCATCTCTATAGTCCGTTTCACCCTCCCTTTCAGAGATGAGCCCAATCACGGTTGTGTCATCTGCAAATTTGACAACCCTATTACTAGGGTGAGCAGCGACACAATCGTACATGTAGAGAATATAAAGGAGCGGACTAAGTACGCATCCCTGTGGTGTTCCTGTGTTAGTCTTAAGCGTATTAGAGGTATAAGGGCCCAGCCGAACCCTCTGGGGGCGGTCTGACAGAAAGTCCAATATCCACCCACAAAGTGATAACGGAAGCCCCAGATCTTCCAGTTTAGACATCAGACGTTGTGGTAGAATGGTATTAAATGCCGAGCTGAAATCTAAAAAAAGCAGTCTGGCATACCCCCCCCCCCCCCCGCTGCTCCAAATGTGCAAGAACGGCATGGAGGGCAATCGCCACAGCGTCCTCTGTCGATCTTTTCATTTTATAAGCAAATTGGAATGTGTCCAGTCCCTCTGGTAGGCAGGCAATGACATAATTTCGTACCAGCTTTTCAAAGCACTTCATGATTATAGGTGTGAGTGCTACTGGACGAAAGTCATTCAGATCTTCCGGATTAGATTTTTTTGCTATTGGAACGATAATAGAGGACTTTAGGCAGGATGGAACAATAGCCTGGGCTAGGGATCGATTTAAAATCCCAGTGAAAACTCCTGCTAGTTGATCTGCACAGTCTCTCAATACCCTTCCAGCTACCCCATCTAGCCCTGTGGCCTTCCTTGGGTTAATTCCCTTCAGCACCTTCCTCATCTCTTCGTTTTCCACAGAGACTACTACATTCCTTTGTACTGATGATGATGGTGGTGGTGGCGATGGTGACAAAGCCTTCACAGGAAGTGGTGGTGGTGGTGGTAAAGCCTCAGCAGGTGTTGCTGCAGATATTATCACGAATTCCTGAGGAAATGTGGGGAACTGAATTCAAGACTAGAAAAATGATTAACCAAAAGTTGACAGATCTGCCAATCTCTAGATTTCTATGCCTTTCTATGGAATATAAATCTCTATTACAGCTGTTGAGCTGGAAACACTCAGCGAACTTGGATGATAGAATTGGCTAGGATGGCATTCCAAGAGCGGTAAACTCTGAAAACTGACCAACTGGTGGCATCAAAATGCTAGAGAGGGATGATAGATCAGGTAGAGAGAAAAGAAAAGGCAACAGACAGAAGTGAGTAACAGAGCTAGGAGGACAGAACTGGATAGGCCAGTCTTGTCCCACCCTTTCCCCTCCTCCTTCCCTCGCTAGGCTAGTGATGGGGTATACATTTGATTCAGTTCACATTTAAAGGCAAATCTACCAAGTTCACCCATAACAAATCAATATGAGCTATCCTTTGAATTTTGCAATTATCTGAATTTTGCAACCAAACAGTGTTTACAAATATACTTATATTAGGCGCAATTTTGCATAAAAATGAATATTACACATAGCACTTTACCCCCTTTCCTGGCACATGTAGCTTATGCATAGGGAGCTTGGGTTGGGCCAGCAGAAGAATTTCAGCTGTAATCTTGTGGCTTGGTCCTGTCGTACACGCAGCATGGCAAGAGCTTGTGCACTCTACCCTCCAAGGAGAGAGAGGAGAGAGACGGAGGATTGCTCGTCTAAAATGTCCAACATCATGTCTGATAATTAAAATAAATAAAGCATCTAGTTAGTACCATGTAGTTTCTGGAATTCCTCTTGGAAGTGTTCCTAACATAGTGTTTCATGGAACATCTTTTGTTGATTCAAACTGTGAAATATCAAACCAGATGTAGAAAATTTCACTTGGAGGCGTCAAGAGAAGGAAGGAGACAGCTTTCATTAACAAAGATTACAACAATGAAAGTGCAGCTTTATATTCATTGAACAGATTTGTCTTTCATTTATTTCCACTTTTAGCCATGTGTCCTAGCATTATTTCATTCTTTTCTTATTCTCTGTTGTATGTGTTTTCTCCCTACCATCATATCAGATTAGTTTCTTCCATCCCACATGTATCCATTTTATTCCCCCTCTCTCTAGTTTATGAAAAGGGTAAAGTGCTAGGTCAAATCTCATCATGACTATCCTCCGCAGATATTTGAGCAAGGAATACTGAAATCTATATACACAATGCTATTGGTACACCAGGATAGTCTGCATGTCAATCAATTGATCTTTATTGCTGCAATCCAAGATCACTCACCAAATACAATTTTACAGTGTACAGTCCAGCAATAGACTATTTGGAATTAACAGGATGGCAAAGAGTCATCAACATGTCTGACCTTTGTGTCAGTGGTCTGACTAAATCCCTTTGTGGTATCATCAGATTTAAAGGAGGGCTCTAGATTAGCACATTCCCAGTAGTGATGTATGGAAGTGAGAGCTGGACCATAAAGAAGGTTGATCGCTGAAGAATTGATGCTTTTGAATTATGGTGCTGGAGGAGACTCTTGAGAGTCCCATGGACTGCAAGAAGATCAAACCTCTCAATTCTTAAGGAAATCAGCCCTGAGTGCTCACTGGAAGGACAGATCGTGAAGCTGAGGCTCCAATACTTTGGCCACCTCATGAGAAGAGAAGACTCCCTGGAAAAGACCCTGGTGTTGGGAAAGATGGAGGGCACAAGGAGAAGAGGATGAGATGGTTGGACAGTGTTCTCGAAGCTACCAGCATGAGTTTGACCGAACTGTGGGAGGCAGTGGAAGACAGAAGTGCCTGGTGTGCTCTGGTCCATGGGGTCACGAAGAGTCGGACATGAATAAACGACTAAACAACAACAGATTAGCACATTTAACTATGGTCATTTGTTACAAAACTGTCATCTGTCCTCTTTTATTGATACAGAATTTCTGTGTGTGTGTGTGTGTGTGTGTATACGTGTACATGTGCACACATAAACCAGAGAAGCCACACAATTCTGGGTACCAAAGGCCTAGTTAATGCCAAGCCAATATGGTACCCTCCAGATGTGGCCTCCAAGGCCCGTCAGCCTCATTCAACATGCTCAGTGGTTGGCAATGATGAAAACTAAAGACAAACAACATCTGGATGGGAATTGAAGTCCAACAACTTATGCTGTATTATTCAGCCTACTCCTTTAAAGCTTCCAGTAATATTGGAGATCTCCTAAAATCTCCTTTCATCGTTCAACACTTCAATTATTTATTTCTTCTGAGTTTTATTCCAATCACAAGTGAGCGCAGCTGGGGAAAAGATATCACAAAATGCTAACTAATAGCCCCATGGTTATCTTCATTTGGACAAACAAGATGTTCCTTAAAACTAAAGCAACTGAAACAAGCAGTCTCCTGGACATTTGGGGAAGACGTTGCTATTGGCTTAATTACTGTTTTGAAAATAACTACATTACTCTTGAAAGACAATCCAAATGTTAACACAACAGCCAGAAACATATTCTTGTCTGCTATAGAAAATATGGCCCTAGCTAAAGTGTAACTGGCAGGCCATCCTGACATTCTGCATAAGTCAACAAGTTGGAGCACTAGCAGTGGCTCTTGCAGGGGAAACTGCCAGCTGAGAATTCAGAGCTTCATTTTCTACTGTACTTCTGAATGAGAATCATATACACACAAAGGAGCAGTGAAGCATTCATTACCAAACCACAATGACTGCGGCTTCTGAAATCCAGATGTTGTATTGATTTTTAAGTAATTCAAATGACTAAAGTAGCTTCTCTGTGCTACACCGATAATTTTTGACCTGTTCTATTTGCATAGAAATGTGCAGCAACTATCCAAACAATGTCGCTAACGTCATTAAGCATTTTTCCATAGAAGAAGCATGTCAGAGTTTTGTTGCATGGATGCAATTTGTTATTTGCTGATCATTTATTCATTGTTACAAATTAGTTTTGATATGGTTTCCCCCCATGCATTCAAAAGGAAATGACAGCCTTATCAGGTTTGGGCTCTGACTGAAACCTAGGATTGAAACCCATCTAGCTTAGCACTGTTTACACTAACTAACAGCAGTTCTCTAGAGTTTCAGACAGGATATATTTCCAACCCTACCTGGCTCAAGCCAGGTACTGTCAGCATGCAAAGCATATGGTCTGTCCTTGAGCCATGGCTCTCCCCCCACTCCATTTTATAAATGTGGAGGTCACCACCGAGGGTCCTGGGACACTCTGTAAATCTGCTGGATCCTATGCTTTTAATTTCATCCTTTGTTTAAGGAAACAAAAGCTCCAGACTTACATACACACATTTGCAAATCAAATTATTTATAAAGCATTTCTGTATGTTATTTTCACTAATACATGCCTTCTTATGCACATTTTATCCTAGTATATTTTTGTGCACATTACTTGGCACGGCAAAATCTGGAGAAATGTGAATTTCAAAGGATGACTGTGTTCTGATTTGCCTTTGTTTCAAAAAGTGCAAATTATGTAGGTTCACCTTTAAATGTGAACTGCATCAAATCCCCATCCCTACCCTGGAAACTGTGCATGGCAAAGAGAAACAAATACCCACACTTTCAAGACATTAAAAAATATATATTATTATTTGCCAGAACTCTTGCAACTTAGATACTGTCATCCATCAGAAGCCAGATATTTAGCATTGTGGGCCTGATTCTGTCAAACTGTCTCCCAGCTGAGATCAGACAGGTCCACCCCTCCCCCACTGACCTTCAGATACTTGGCAAACACCTTT
Source organism: Podarcis cretensis (assembly GCF_951804945.1). NCBI lineage: Eukaryota > Metazoa > Chordata > Lepidosauria > Squamata > Lacertidae > Podarcis > Podarcis cretensis. The sequence goes on from NC_137178.1 coordinate 32,059,171, forward strand.
CTATTTCAGCAGGCATTTTAAGGAAGTTTCTGGTTTTTACTATGTATTTTATTTTTCCCACTGTATGCTTTTTTGGTAATCTTTATGTACACTGTTTAAAAATTCAAGTGACAAAGCTGAAATATATATAATTGAATTAAATTGCCAGGCTCAAAAAGTGGTATTTGCAAGAGGGCATCATGCTTTCAGCCTCTTGATTACACCTACAAAAATTTAGCACACGAGTAGGCTGACTTCTTATGCTTACCACCTGGCTAGAATAACGGTTCAAACTGTGTTGTGCTGGTTCCTGCTCCTTTATGAGCAGCTTACTTACAGACAGGGAAGCCACTCTCAAAGGACCAGCACCCTACAGGATTGAACCTACCTATTCTCAGTCATGGAAGGGGGAGCGGGGGGCTATGCTGCATCTTCTCCTTCCCCTGTGCTTTCCCAACCAAATGACAAAAATACAACTTAAAAACTCAGCTCCCCCAACTGCTTTGGGAATGTATCCAAGGCAGGATGGATGGTCATTGGGCTGGCTTCAGTTGGGTTGACCTGTTGGGGGGAGGAACAGATTAGGACCCAAGAATGGATCAGGAGGGCTGTGCTGCTTAACCTCCTCTGCCATTTGCATCTGCCCTGTTTGGTTTGGTGGCATGCTTTAGTACAGTGGTACCTTGGTAGTCGAACAGCTTGGCTCCCGAACAAATCAGCTCCCGACCGCTGCAAACCCAGAAGTGAGTGTTCCAGTTTGCACACATTTTTTGAATGTCCGACACTGCTTCTGTGGCTTCAGGTTGAGTACAGGAAGCTCCTTCAGCCAAGCGGAAACCGTCCCTTGGTTTTCGAACAGTTTTGGGATTTGAACGGACTCCCGGAACAGATTAAGTTTGAGAACCAAGGTACCACTGTATGTATGGTTGGTTGGTTGGTTGGTTGGTTGGTTGGTTGGTTGGTTGGTTGGTATTTCTGTTCTGTGCCCCATCCTGGTATCTATACAGATACCAGGTTATAAATATTTATAAATACTGGTTATAAATATTTTAATAAATACACAAATAAAAATGTGTGAAGGAGAACTGGTATTGTGAAGTGACAAGTGGAGGATTTGCAACAAGACCTATATGGTTTTTCAAAGTCGTACAACAGCACAGCATTTTAAAAATGTTTCTTGTGGTTATTCTTTTTATAACCAGAGCTACATGTGCCCTCAAAGAATAAATTGCATGTAGCATGAAACATAAGAGAGTGTGACTGGAGCAACAATGGATAGGGTGGATACCCATTTGCCCATGAAAATCTGGCAGCATCAGTGTCTTGGGAGAGCCAGAAGGAAACTGTGGTACTTTTGCAGGTTGGGAGAGGCAGCAAAGCTTGGGGCAAAAGAATCAAGAGTGGTGCTGCTCCTCATTGAGAATGCATATATAATCTCAAGATTCAAGAAATGCATGTGGATTTGGGCAAGATCCAAACTATTCACAAAACCTAGAGCCAGAAGACACTGAGTTGCATATTTTACCATAAACTCCAGAAGAAGAATCACAGACTTTCTGCAAGTATATCCAGATGACCATTTCCCCCCATTATGTGGTAATTGTTGTACGGTAATGGATTCCACGTGGAAATGGATTTCGTGAAGGGAATGCAGTGCATGGAAGAGCCACCGTCCCTTCCCACCCACAGTGCGACTCTCTTTGCCAGAAGCAAATCTTTGCACGGGGCCCAAAAAGGAAATGCCAGTTATCAGCTTGTCAGCCTCCACCCCAATCATACTCATACAAAACTGGTCAGTAATGCTAAACAGATCGCCAGGCCCAACAGCAGGCAGGTAGGAATCAGCAGTAAGGCAAGAACAATGGAAGGATGGTGGCTGAAATAATATAGCAACAATGCTATATATAGCAGGCAGGGCCTGCTGAAAGGCAGCTGGGCCTTCCACTCATCATGGTGCGCTTAGATTTACTGCTGGCAATTCTATTATCATCCTACAGGAATTGTGTCATTGTATCTAGGGGGGAAGGAATGCAGAATTTCCCAAGAACCTCCTGTCTGACACAGCACCAACCCATTTCTCAAAATACAGAGTTCCAAGACCTATAAACACCATCTATCTGCTCTAGCTCCAAGAATGTCTTAAAATCTTCTCAGAAAAAAGTGCAACCTAGGCTGCGTCACATGACAGTTTATTCTGTTTCCCCAACATTTCCCTAACTGTTACTTTCTGCATTATATTTCAGCTTTCACATGACATAAAAACCACTTTCAGAAATATAGTAGGATTATAACAAACGTTTATGGTCATTCCTGTGTTAATTGGCTTCCAGAAAAAAAGTCTGTCTGGAAGTGGCTTTTACGTTATGTGAAAGCTCAAATATAATGCAGAAATTATAAAGTTGGGGGTGAAACTGTCAGAGTTAGGCCCATTAGTTGGGAGACTAGTATGTGTGGGCCCCTCCATATGTTCTCTGAATATATTGGGAAATGATGCCTAAATAGGGCTTGACTTCTAGTGGCAGTTATTTTTTCTATTACTTGTTAAGCACATCAAATAATAGATACTAACTTAATCAACATAATAAATGCTGGTAATGAAGTTTGGTCAATATTGCATTGATTTAAGATATGAGTGGCATCTTAGTCCACACATAGTTGATAAATGCAAAGACATTGCCTCTATTTCTGTACTGGAACTTTGTTTCTCAATTGCAACTACTGCTCTACATGTACATGGTTGTGACATTGCAAAGACCTTTCATCTTAGCCCCATGGTTCCACATGCTCAACATATTATTATTATTATTATTATTATTATTATTATTTGCATTTTTTTCAACAGCTCAAGGTGGCATACGCAGTACTCCCCTTCCTCATTTATTCCCCACAAATACCCTGTGAGATAAGGTAGGCTGAGAAGCAGTGACTGACCTAAAGTTATACAGTGTGCTTCATGGCCAAGTGGAGTTTTGAACCCTGGTCTCACATTTTCTGGACTGACACTCTAACCACTACACCACACTGGCTCTCCACTACACTCAGTGGCTACCATGCCGCACACATGATTTGATTACTCTGAAACAGTTCATCCTGATCTCCAAAAAACAAAACAAAAAAACAATTTACTGCTCAGAGAATAAAACCACATTTTTTGTGGTGGTGGTCCTGGAACAGGTATTTGAACAAAACAAGTGGTTCATCAGGGGCTGCTGCTTCTAGCTCTGAAGAATTTTAGCATTGAAGCTGACAGCATTGTGAAAGAGTTTAAGGAGTATGTAACTCACACCTCTCTTAATAAGGAAACACCATCAGTCATCAGCATCCACAAATTGATCATTTGGTACAAAGGTTCAGGTGTTTTGTCATGCTATGAATGAAATGGGAAATCCATTCATTGAAGAAACAAGTTATTTGACTGCTTTAGATATAAAGAGCAAAGCTAATGAATCTGTTGTCAAGACTGTCTGAACCACGCTTTACATCAGTGATAATTAACGACTTGCAAAAGAAAAATTGGTAGAGTCTGCTACACAACATTACAGGAAATGCTCAGTAAACACAAACTTTCTCTGTTCAAAACACAGAAAGCTGGATATAAAGTTGAAAGTGCATCTTTCATGCATTAGGAATGATTGCACCCCTTGTCACAGCTGTACATCAGCTGTCTCATAAATGAAGGCAACTTGGATGAGTTTTTGAACATAATCCCAACAGATTTTCTATAACTGGGGGAGGAACAATGTGTCATATCTGGAGCAGATTTGGGGGTGGGGCAAGATGTGACATTTTGGTTGTCATGCCATTGATACTTTATTTTTTGATTATCAGTGCTCATGCCATTTTTGAAACCTAAAACTTCAAATGCTCATTTCCAGTGCTAAAACAACTTGAAACTGTTATGATTGCACATTATACCCAATTGCCTAAAGAAGAGAACAATTTAATGTTAGTTGAGATTCAGGAATCAGTAAAGAGAAACTTCCATTCCTGATGTCCTGTGGCTCTGAGTGAATAAGAATATATAAGATGGGGGGTGGTTAAATAGATAGCTGTCACAACAATGAACAAGTCAGTTGTCACCAACATCCTGTGCTGATACATCCTGTGCTAGAATCCTTATCATTCACCCTTAAAAGCCTGCTTCTACTTGATGGTGAAATGGAAAGATGTTCTGTGTTTTCCTGTTCTTATTTCCTATTGATGCGTTGGAAGACACACTTGGAGTTGAGAGGTCAGAAGCACTTATATTTTCCCATGCTTTCTCCAGATGTGATACAGTAGTTTCATAGTCATAGTTAAAAGGCTGCCTCTTCCTAGATGTTGTCGTAAGAATTCACCTCTACACCACCTTGTTCATTATCCAGGTGAGAAACAACCACTTTTTGAATAAACCACAGAACCAAGGGAACTATTTTCAAGTCCAGTATCCAGACTTAGGGACCCAGTGTTTCTTACAGCTATTGCAATAGGACAGAGCTCACACAACTCAACGTGCCAGTTGAGAAGGTCTGCCCCAAGGCACTTCAGAACAAAAGCTTATATAGTAGTTCAACACACAGCAAAGAAAGAGTCTTAAAACATCTTCACATACATCAGGAAAGGTTACAGGTCATGAGAAGTAAAGTACACTTGGTTCCATACTGGTATCTTCACCCCCACATCACCTTGGAGAGGTCCCAATGTGCCCAGACCATTTTAGGTCTTGGATGCCTGGCGTTACCCTGGGAACCTAGTCTTCAGTGAGGGAAGAGCACCATAAAATCCCCACCACCACCACCTCATGGAACAGCCAGCGCTGATTTAGATTCAGTAGATATGTCAAGAGCTGAAATGTTTAATCTGACATGTTAAGAAAAAAAATTCTAATAACCCTTGGCTCATTGTGGAGATGAGGCCCGGTTGTCAAATCTGAATACACGTTTAAACTCTCACTCTCCCAGGTTCAAAGAATTCATTTCAGCCCCATATGTAGTGTGAGTGAGGGACTCATACAGCAAATCATAAATCTCATGTATGATCCTTAGAAGATCCAGGGAGTGTTTATAAGGATGCATATGTGCAATTCTGATATTGCTGTGCCTTTAAGAAATCCAGTATATTTTCTTTCCATGGGCAAGAAAATGCACCTCAGTACATTGTTGCGTCATGGAGACAAGTAAACTGAACAGCAAATGTGCTACTCTGGAATTTCTTAAACACCTAATGGGACTTCCTACCCAAAGAGGTTTGTCTGCTGAAGCCATGAATAAAAACCTAGGAAATGGTAAGTAGCTATGTCCATGTTTCATTTAAATCAGCATGATTTACATGCATGACTAAATGCTTAAATCCATTTGATTTCAATGGGTTTGGGGTTTCTAACATTCTACAATTTGAAGGCTCTTGAAAATACCAGCAGATAGATTCTCACTCCAAAGAATTGTCACATGCAGCTGTCCTGTAGGGTTTCTCTATTACCCACATACTGCAAACAGAAATAGGCATAATGGACATGAGGTTTTCACCAAGTTGTACACCGCACTGTTCTTATTTAAAAACAGACACATTTCCCTTTAAGCAGGCAGAAATGCCCTATTCTTTTCCACTGAGAACTAATATTAATGTTATGAAGTGTAATGTCGGGCGCAAAACAAAGCAAATATGAGATGGTGGAGGGATGGAAACAGGAATTGTTCCATAGACTGCACTACACACTGTGGGGAATTGCTGTAGCACAGGCAGTCCCAACTGGCTTGTAGTCAGTGCCTGGGGTCAGCTGCACTATGGAGAAAACCTTCTTTGCCAAGGAAATATTGGGAATGCACTTTAAGGTTTCCAGTTGTCACATATGATGTCAGGTGTGGGGCAGATGGATGTGATTTTGAGGAAACAGCCTCACAAGCCAAATTGGTTGGTACATATATAGCATGACGCTATCAAGCCAAAGTTTGTGGTGTGTTAGAAGACTGACTGGTTGTTAGTTTGATCTGAAGGCCAATAAAACTGAAACATTTGAGGTTGTCTTCTGGTCAACCTGAATCCTAGATATTCTTTAGCTTAACTAGAAGGTGGGTTGGGCTGGTTACTTTATTTTCAGTAGGCCTCTGCATAACTATTAGGTGAGGTGGAGTAAGAAAGCATCCATATCTTATTACCAAGCCCTTTTATTTTTTGTTATCTTTTATTCAAATTAATGAGAGATGAAGCAAAAGTAAAAATTTCAAGCCAAGTATTTCACAATTACATCATTATCTTCTCTTGCGGTTATTCTGGAAATCTAAAGTGTGTGAATGACAGATAAAAATGACTAACATGGGGGAAATCCAACAAAATACATATTCTGGCAGCTTGAAGATGTCATAATCTTTGAGCATAAATACTAATACAACATTGGCCAGAATCTACAGGACAGACTTTTGAGACAAAACATTACTCTCAAAGGGATAATTTAGTCCCTTTTTTCCCATTCATGAAATACATCAGCTGCAGAAAGTTCATTAATTAAAAAAAAGAGGCAAAAGAGTGTTCTGTTCCATTGTTAATATGTTCTCTGTAAACCAGCTGATTATCAGTTGGATATATATTTTAAGTTGTAGAAGTATTATACATAAAGTATTACATCATCCATAAGAAGCAGAGTGCACCCAAAGCACAAAGACCAGCCTTACCAACTTGAAACCGCTCAAATATGGGGCATATTCCCATCGGTTTGTGGTTATGTGATGATGAGAAACAACTCAAACAGAATTGGGCAAATAAAAAATTACAAATATGAGAGAAATTAATATCGATGTTCTGGACACATGATTAAAACAACCTTGGACCAATAAAGTAATGTAGGAATAAGCTCTTCCTAGCATGGATATATGATATGCATTTGCCCCCTACATAACCTTCATTTAGACATTGTGGTTCGAGGACCCGACCCCGGCAAAGTAAAATGAAGACACAGGGACACGTGATATAAGGTTAATGGGCAAGAAAAGGCCACAACTTTATTGATTACAGCAATGAAAAGGTATTGGCTTAGGCATTGGATCGCGAAACAAGTGGGTTTATTCACCAGGGGTTCATCACCTGTTGATGCTAATTCAACTATAGGCTCACCCCTGATGTCACCGAGGGTCGTGCCATGGCCTCCCGCCAAGCAGGCTTCGGACGGAATACACGACCGCCAGATTCCATTAACGGAATACCCCTAGAAATTGAAGGCATAGGCGATGGCCACACCTAGCACTTCGACACACCACAACACATTATTCCAATGCCTAACCTACCCACCAATACCACCAAAAAGTTGTGACGATTGCTACGAGGTAGGCGAAAAAACCAAAAAGCCTAATGCCAAATGGAAAAACTCCTACCAGGCCCCCCGGGCAACCGGGGCGACCAACCTAAGGTCCATAGCAAGGCCAATGACCTAAGCCCTAACTCAAAGGGAGTGGAGGGTGGGTGACTCGCCCAGGACGACAAAGAGAAATGAGGCCAGGGGGGAGGCTGGCACTGCAGCATAAAGGCTGCTGGACACGCCCCCCCCCCATGGCACCTGGTTGGACAGCCACCGGGGGGGGCATGAGTGCCAGCCAGGTGAGCTGGAGGCAGGGGGCAACGCCCCCTGCTAGGAGCGGTGCTCGGGCTCCCGTCCACAACCACTCCCCTCTCTTTCAGGGAGGAGAGTCTTAGTCTGAAAACATTCCCAATCATCCAGGCTTTTAGACATTTGAAGTGGTGGCGGGGATATGTTCAGTGCACTGCAAATTTCTGTATGTGTTTTAAATTGTTTTAAATGCTTGTAATGTTTCTAATTATGTTGTGTTATTTATTAAAATGTATAACTTCTCTAGACACTATAAGGATGAAGTGTAGGATTAAAATTGATGATTATTATTATTTACAACAAAATATATGGGCTCATTATCAACACTGCTTCTTCTGAAGTTAATCAGTAACCAACCCAAGGAAGCTCCCCCCTTACCTGGAGTAAGGAAGCCAAGATATATCTTTTCAAGCTCCTTTGTGGCCCATGCTGTGTTGTCAATCAAAAAATTAGAAAACCTAGGCATTGCATTTAATGCAATTTCTATGGGAATGACAAGGAAATTTAAAGATCCATCTTTAATACTTTGTTATCTGTGACAATGGTAAGTCTAGTTTCATAAATTCTTTGCAGTTGGATCTGTCACACCATATCCTTTTGCAGGTGCTTTAACTGTGTGCTTTGAGGTATCCTGATCATATGCAGAAATAGAGGGACAGGTACAGTGGATAGGACCTGCAAAGGGTGTAAACTGAGGTTTCAGTCCATATATTTGGCTCTCAGATATACAGATCCCTGACAATCTCTGTTTGTTTGTCTGTATATTCTATTCCTGGGACTGTAGAGAAGCAGAAGAGAAGGTGCTGCCAGGAGAGGATGGAACCACTACCTTGATCCTGAAATGTCTCTCTCCTATCATCCTTGTGAAGGTAAACTGTGAGCATAAAGCCAGGTTATAAAGCCAGAGGTTGTGCCCTTGCAGATGTTATACATAGCCCCTATGACTCAGTGATTGAAATGCCCACTGGACATGGTCATTAAGAATACTCCACAGGGAATGGCCTTGCACTGGCAGCCTGAAGAACTAGATGATCTAATAGGTCATTTCCATCTTTAATTTTTATTACCCTATGAACTGCATAATATCTCTGCTTAATGTTAAGGCGGGGTGGAACGCATGACAGGCCTTTACTGCCTTGCACTGCACACATGTGAAGCTAAACAGCGTTTGAAGTGGAGCAGCTTTTTTTAACACCAAAGGCAGCCCCTGAAGTCACAATCATCTGTGGAAGTCTGTTTCCTTAGCATGTGGACTCTGTTTGTTTAAATTCATATTTCAGCCAGAATATATGACATGGTATCTAGAGCGTTTGCAGCTGATGGGAAACTGGGAAAAGACACATAAATCCTATTGGCGCTTTGTTCCTGCTCCTGGAAAGTGCAAATGCAAAGACGTTTGCTAAGCTGTTCTGGGCAGCATATCGAATTGTAAATTGGAGTAGACTAAAGCAAAGCTGAGCAGAATGCAGATCAGGATCTACTGGTACTGTAGATCTCTGGGTAATTTGAAGTAGATCAGCAAGGGTTTCTGGCTCCCAACTATTTAACAATGGCAACAAGAAAATGATACACCCCTCCAAAACAACCTACAGTAAGTTACTGAAATGAAGAAAGTGAGGTGTAGAGAATCCATCAATGGATCGTTGTGTGGAAGGAGTCTGAGCTTTGTTCAGTTTTGGTACTCAGATTCCTGGGCTTATAATAAATGTGTGTGAGTGGGTGGGTGAGCATGTGGAGGCTTTTCACCTAGCTCAGTTGGTGAATCTTGGGGTTATTGTAAAAAAATAAAGTATATCCCGCGAGGCTGAAGTCTCTGTGGTCCTGGTGTAGACTACTTGACCTTTTTAATTTAGTTTTTAGCTATAATGTAGATAGATGATAGAACGTCTGCCTAATCCATTTATATCCTGCCTGATCAATGGTAACTCAAGGTGGCTTATAATCACAGCATGCCACAGTCTTAGCTAAAGAAACAAGAAAACTTCTATAAAAATTTTTGTGGGTTTTGTTTAAATTCAAATTGGACACTAATTGCAGCTCAGACAGAATTATCCAAGCAGCCACAAAGAATGGATTTTTAAGACTCCAGGTTGTAGGGAAGCCCTCGGAAACTCCAGAGCTTTGGGACAAAGGGCAGCATCGATATTTAGCAACCGTGAGCCTTCTGGAAGGAAGGCTTTGGGGGATGGTCATAAGATGAAAAGGTCTGGGAGACAGCAGACAGAAAATCTATAAAAAGCTTTTGCAAAAGCTTTAGGCTGTTTGTGTTGGGAAGCTTCCCAGTGCTTGGTTAGGCAAGCTCAAGGATTGCCCAGATCCTTTGTCCCCAAGGTTGCAGAGGTTTTTTGACCTTGTTCATAGCAACCTGGGATTTTAAATGTCCTCCCTTGGCGCTATTTACTTGGTTCTGTCTTAGCTCATGACTCCACTCCTTGCTTCCCCTTGCTGCCACCGCCACCCTGTTTCATCTTGCTAGGCTTTCCCTGGTTCCTCATCTTTTTCACTGAACTGCAACCTGGTCATCATGCTCACACACCCTTGTCTGGAATGCCTTTTGGGAAATTATCTCTATAGTTGAAAAATTTGCCTCATCTCCTCAGTAAGGCTCCTCAGACCAGCCTTCTTCTCTGAAGAATGCCCATTTTGAGATCCAGATCTTGCTGCTCTCACCATCAATAGGATTCCTCCAGTGCAGCCTTTGCCAACCTGGTGACCCCCAGATGTTTTCAGTGACAACTGCAATCACGTGCTGGCTGGGATTTATGAGCACTCTAGTCCAAAACATCTGGAGGGCAACAGTTGGTAAAAACTGTTCTATCACATGGCAGTTTTCCCCCTTTTTTCAGCTAAACTAATTTTTCAGTTTTCTATCACACCACCTATGCTATTCTGTAACAGTCTAGGGCCGATGTTCTTAACCCTTAGCTATTATGTTCAAAGTCATTCTGTGATAATCTATAACATCAAACCAACAAGTATGGAACTGGCAAAATATTCAGTAAAGAATCAGGTCTCCTCTACTCAGTCTTTTTTCATCTCAACAGATGAAAGATCTTGATTGATCACTGATACTGCAAATCACATGAAGTGCTCATTATAATAGTACATGTCTACCAGACAAAGCTCATCTTTCCTCATTATCCCCTTATATTGGAAATGCTTTTGAATGAAATACAGGCCCAGTTAATTTTTTTAAAAAAGAGTAGTAAAAGTTAAGTATATATAATAGGATTGTGCACTAATTTCCGCAAGAGGATTGTCTGTAGCGGACTATTCTGTTCAAGCTACTTTTTCAAAAACAACTGGGTCAACCAGAATGTTCTCACTAATAAAGTATTAATGACTTCCTAAGCCAAATTAGTATAATTAGCAAAGCATATGTTGTGGAGAATCACCCAGTAATGCATATACCATATTCAATTTTTAATGCATATGACAAGCAGAAGTCGAACAGGAAGGAGGTAAGCAAGAGGTTGGAGTTGTTGGTTTAAAGGGGGAGGCATCTTTGGGCAATGTATAAACTTTTGCAAATCCTCAGAATCTTTAAATAGGTTTAAAACAACAACAACCAAAAATACGAAGTTGTTATAAAAGATAAAACAGCTCTATCTCATTAGTAAAATCTGACTTGGGATCTACTATTGGAACGTTTTTCTTCAAATTGTTCTCTATCAAAACATCTGCCAACATAGATTTACAGCCCTTTGGAAAGATTTGCAGCATCAGTAAATAAGTACTTCAAAAAATGGAGCATATGCAGTGCTCAGTTTCTAAAGAAAGCAGCCTGGTGCTCGACTGTTATAACTCAATTCTTAGTGTATGATTACATACAAATGGTTATTTGGTGGCTGGGATGGTGTGCTTCGGCTTCAGTTTTGAGGAGCATGAGCAGCAAAGGGCTTTCATGCTCCATTTTTCCCACAGGACCCCTTTGCCTTCTGGAGATCTGCTGCTGAGGGACAGGAGAAGCTCCTAGAACAATGTACAGCAGGTGGAGAGACCTGCTGTGAGAGGGCACCTTCTCTATACATAAATGCTATGGCAAGGCATAGTTGGATCCAACCCTTTTGTGTGTACAGTGGTACCTCAGGTTAAGCACTTAATTCGCTCCGGATGTCTGTTCTTAACCTGAAACTGTTCTTAACCTGAAGCACCACTTTAGCTAATGGGGCCTCCTGCTGCCGCTGTGCTGCCGGAGCAGGATGTCTGTTCTCATCCTGAAGCAAAGTTCTTAACCCGAGGTACTATTTCTGGGTTAGCGGAGTCTGTAACCTGAAGCGTATGTAACCTGAAGCGTATGTAACCCGAGGTACCACTGTACTCAGAGGAACTTAGCATAGTGATGTATTCATTTATATATTACAGATTCCAGCATTAGAATCAGCACCTCTGTGGAAAAAGGACCCTGGGCAGGACTGAGATCTCTGGCACAAATTAAAAGCATACTCACTTCCATGACTTTGCAGCTCTCAGGAAATAAATGTTATCCCAATCAGTACATGACATTGTGTTAGACTAGGTGACCGTATCAAAATATTCAAACCTATATGTAAACTCCAGCCTTCCTTGCCTGTGGAGTTTTTGGCTAAATTCACATGTCTCCTCTCCTCGTTCTTTTCATGCTTTGGGGCTATCCCCTCTGGCCTTCTCCATTTGTCTGTTGGTTTTTTTACTGGAATTTATATCCTGCTCAACAAATAAAATACCAGTGTACATTTTAAGCCTTGAAAGCACATACAAAACACACCAGAAGAATAGCAAATCATCTTCGATAGTGCAGACATTGTGGCTGGGTCATACTACAGGAAAAGCTTGTGTGAATACAAAAGTTTAAGCAGGAATTCGGAAAAATTTTCAATCTGAGGGCCACATTCTCTTCAAGGCCCATGCACCAGTACTGGACAAAGTGAAAGGCAAAAGTGAGCACAGCAATGAAAGTGACTTTTACCCTTGCATAGGAGAATAGTTTCCAAACATACTCTATATGAACCAAGAAGTATTATCAGAGTTCAAGGACATATTCTAGCAAGGTTTTGTGTTTGTTTTGGAGCAAGTTCTGTTATAGTAAAGCTTCGGAACCATATCTTTGGACTGGACAATTTTTATTTCAAGAATAATCATTTTTATTCAACCTATTGCTTCCAAATGTGCAATATTAATGACCACAATATGTGAGATGACTTTGAGTCCCCAGACTTTGATTTCCCCATCCCTGCTATAACTGCTTGAACATCTCCCAATTCCTTTCCAGAGCCTGGCCTGCAAGGTTTGAGCAGTTTAGTCAGTGGCAGCCAGAGACACTTCTATGACATCAGGACAGCTCAACCATTCATTGCCAAAGCTTCATCATCACCACCAAGTTCCTTAAGCCATTACAATATAAATTATGGTGATACAGCTCAGAGCCATTCTGTCTAGGCAATGGTGCTAAATTTGAACCTCAAAAATATAGCTTAAATCCCAACTCAACAATCATTTTATCTCATCCCTCATCTACTAAGGAATAATGGCATACTGTTAGAAAAGAACCTAATATGGCATGCAGTGGCTCACGGATTCCTATATGTTTGGGCTTCTCTACTGACCAGAGCTGGATAAATGTCAGCATAATACAAACAGTTCTTTAGTCTATGAAAACAGTGGGGAAGCTCTCTTGCATGTATTGGAACTCCCTGTGTACATCACATAACCTAGAGGGTTTTTCCCCCTACCTCCCATTAGCAGATGACTACAAAAACCAACATTCCCAGGGGGAACTTTGCTGTCTGATGCATCCTCTATGTCTTTTGAACTGGGAATATGAGGAGAGTATCTCTTAAACACTTTAGCAACAGTAGTTTACTAGAAACAAACACGCATCCCTCCAGAAGAAGGTTCCGCTAAGTACATTTCCATACACTGCACACATTTACGTGCAAATTTCTGCACTGATCCTTATGGAGAACACTAACAAATGCCACAGATATGCAGGAAACAGTTTGCAGCTGAGACAAGCTTAGCACATTTCCTACAGGTTCAGCCAAAGGGAGAATCTTTCCTGGCTCCCTTGATAGGAATTATGCCTTTGAACCACAAGGGTTTCCTCTTGAATCTTGGCTAAGGCTGTTGAGGGCCAAAGTCCAGCCACACCCATCAGACAGGGGACTCTGCTAATTGGTTAAGACCTCTTTAATGTCTGGCCACCATTTGGCTGAGCCACAAGGCAGCTGCAGCACTCATCTCAATTTATAAGACATTCATGATTAACACCATATTTCAATACAAGGCCAAATCAAGTTTCTGTAGAGCCAAACATCTGTATTTGTACATTCCTTCGTAGGAACCCTCTCTGTTCAACTGCAGTGTTCACTCTCATGCTTTATTTGGAGAACACATGGTGTAACCTGGCTTTGTTCTTGTCCAAAAAAACAACAAATGCTCCACCATGAACCTTAGAGCTATAGCTCCAGATTCTCACTGGAACCTTCCAACTGTCAGCTCTCGTCCAGTAAAGCACTTTAGTCATAGGACTAGTTCCAGTCATTTCAGTGGCATTTGGTTTCAGCTTCATCCACAGCCATAAATGTTTCTTTGAACACAGTCAAGCATCACCAGCTTTCTAATTTTATGCCATTATATCTCTCTGCCCTATACTAAGCAGACTGCACTATATTTGGTGCTGTGGAAGGGGCATAGTTCAGCAGTTCCAGGTTCAATCCCCTGAAAGTCTTGCCTAAACTCCTGGAGAGTCATTGCCAGATAGTGCTGAGCTGGCACCATTGATCTGGCTCACGGTAAGGCAGCTCCCTGTGTTGCTATGCAGAATTTTGGATTAGGACTGGGGAGTCGAGGGTTCAAATCCCAATTCAGCCATGAAGATCATTGTATTACCTTATCCCAGTCACTGTCTCCCAACCTAATCTACTGTCATAGATCTATTGTACTAGTGTCTGTTAGCAAATGGTAGAAATTGATAAACAGTAGCATTTAGAATATAATTGGGAAAAGGGAAATACAAGCTGCAAAACTATGCCAGACAGAAAATTCCTGGATTAGCTTATTCAAACCAGCCTGGCCAGGCTAGCTAAGTGCAGAGCCATAAAGGAACAATGAGGAGCCATTAAAAGCAATTGGCAATGCAAAAAGCTATCCTCCTATCCTCTTCCCCCTTCCAAGAAGTGGACAGAGACTGGGGGGTTAAGAGGTTGCCAAGGTGCTGGGGAGGCATGATGTCACAGGGAAATTTTTCCCTTTTGAAATCTAAAGATGTTCTGGGAAGAATGAGGAGGAAGTAGGCAGAATCATTTTGGTGCTGGATGGAGGAGGCTGCCCTGAGAGACCGGATACCATGACTGGCTGCTGCTTGCTGAAACTATGAGATGGGCAATGAGAACATTCTTTGGGTATAATGTTCTGTTGAAGAATGCATGTGTAAATATGTGCAGACTAATCCATATTTCTTAAAGGCTACTGCTGGGTTAGATGAGATAAAAACCAACAGTGATTTTGCTCCTTGGATGCCCCAAGATGGCCCTGTGGGGTGAGGAACAAAAGGTGCATTTGTTGCACTGTCCACTATTGCCTCTGGCCCTGCCCACCACTGGTATGTGAGCCCAAGAAGATTGCCAAGATGGAAATGTGGCCCCCATCTGAAAAAGGTTTCCCATTCCTGCTCCAAAAGACCATGTTTAGACCCAATGTAGGGCTAGCTTCAAGGTCGATGGAAGCCTCCAGAAAACTGCCGTCTATGTGGCTGTCTCCAGTGGACTTACTGGCTGTGAACGGCCACTGCACCATTTTAGATTTCCCACAATGCCTCAGTTTAAGGTAGTTGCCTGCTGCCAGGTGGAAAACAGTGGACCCAATTCTGAGCAGGTGTCAGTGCTTGTGGTCCTTCAGCACCTGCTGTCCTACTCTCTACACCACATCCTTTCAATCTAATATGTGATGGATGGTAAACAGTGCATTTCAATTTCACTGACGTATGAAAGCTATTACTGAGGGCAAGAGTTCAGAAGAAAAATCAAATCTATATAAAAGCCAAGACACATGTTGTATTTGCAAGGCATTAACTGCCCGTTTATAATAAAGTAGGTTATTCCTATTTTGTTGTTGTTGTTAATGGCTGGTTGTATTCAAGCCCAAGCCAGTTTTTTCTGATAATAAGCAGAGAAAATCCATAACAGGTGATCTTCAATAGCATAAGGCATTAGGGTGGTTCCCAAACCACGATCTCCAGCCACCATTCTCCAAAGCCTTGCCTGCTACACCACCAGCGGTCCTTTCATTTGTGTAAGATCTGTGGGGTAATGACAACCTACAGGCTTCAGTACCGGCCAGCATACTGTCAACTGATCTCACAAGCCAATCAGAACCCGCTAGACGCTATAACATGCCAACATATGAGGCAGATTGTCAGTCTGAGCAACTTTCCTTTTGGAGAAGGTGCTGGACAGATGGGCTTTGCCCCACACTGTGCCCACTCCATGTCTGCTTGCTCCAGAACTCTGTGTTGGTGCATCAGTGACATCACCAGTCTCTGCCTCTGGCTTATTGTCTCTGTGCAATGAACCAACCCTCCCAGCACAAACTGTTTCTGAGCTTGGCTGAAGCCTTGCAAATAATACAAGAACACAGGTAGCTGACATACCAAGCTGGAGTATCTAGCTGAGATAACCATGCTCTACTTTGACAGAGGCTGCATGCCTCCGAATAGCTGTTGCTGGGAATCACAAGTGTGAAAACAGGATGCTGGACTCAGTGGAGCTTTGAGCTGATCCAGGCAATGGCTCTTTGGGGTTTCAAACAGAAGACCTGTCTAGTTACCGATATATCAAGATATGCCAATGATTTAAACTGAGGCCTTGTGTGTTCACAGTTTGGCTAAGGCACAGTCCAGCCCCATAAAATACACAATTTAGCCTAGTTTGTTCCAATGTTACAGTTCAATGGAAAAGCAAGCAAGAAACGGATTTAATTCAGAAAAGCTATCACCCAAATATGTGGACATGTACAGATAGAGACAGTACTTTGTTCCTTAATCAGCTTAAACTGCCATCGTCTCTTTCTGGGCCCGCTAATCAGTTAAAAAGGCTTACACAACGATTAACTCGATTAAATGTAATTATGTCTATCACTAATAACTACAATAATAAGATTTAAATGAAGGATTAATAAATCCTAATTGATCAGATTAAATGCTTATATCTACTAAAGTCTAATCTTTGTTTTCATTTGACTCCTGAAGGTAATCCGTCAGTCTTTAAATAATGAGATCTAAATTTATTTACAGGCAAGAGGTTTTCAAGTTCTTGTTGTAAGAAATTAACCTGCTTTGAAATGTTTTCTTCAGTGCACAGCTACCCAGAATGCACAAGGCAGCCTAAAAGGACAGCAAAACCTATACAACAGGGAACCTCTGCCCTCCAGATGTTGCTGGACT
The DNA here is from genome assembly GCF_951804945.1 of Podarcis cretensis. Taxonomy (NCBI): domain Eukaryota; kingdom Metazoa; phylum Chordata; class Lepidosauria; order Squamata; family Lacertidae; genus Podarcis; species Podarcis cretensis. The sequence continues at coordinate 32,076,147 of NC_137178.1, forward strand.
CCCTATGCCATCAGCCTCAGCCAGCACCATCAGTGGTCAGGGATAATCAGAGCTGTAGACCAGCAATATATCTGGAGGGCCACAGTTTCCCAACCCTGCTATAGGTGCTACATATGAACCTATGGAACTGCATTTCTGGAAAACTATCAAGCCCAACATAATGTTTTACAGGGACACCAGGTGCCCAACATCTGAGGAAGAGATTCTCCCTATCCCTACTACCCAAAACAATTTAAGGAGAGATTCCAGGAACTGAACCCATTTCTTCATCTAAGTGAAGTATGTGTTCTGCCATGAAGATAAGGGACCTCTCGCGGTCACTTAAAGTAATGGCTTCATAAGACTGAGCAGTCAATGGCTATTCTCCATGAAACCTATGCTCTACGTCCCAGGTTGGAGGAAATATGCTTCTGAATAACAGCTACTGGAAACTGTGGGAATGAAGAGTACAGTGGTACCTCGGGTTACATACACTTCAGGTTACAGACTCCGCTAACCCAGAAATAGTACCTCGGGTTAAGAACTTTGCTTCAGAATGAGAACAGAAATCGCGCGGCTGTGGCACGGCAGCAGCGGGAGGCCCCATTAGCTAAAGTGGTGCTTCAGGTTAAGAACAGTTTCAGGTTAAGAACGGACCTCCAGAACAAATTAAGTACGTAACCAGAGGTACCACTGTACTCTTATGTTCAGGTCTTTCTTGAAAGAGGGGCATAGCTAGCTGCTCCGGCACTCAGAACAGAGGGGGTGAGGCGAGCTGCCCACGGACGCAAGCCCCACACTGCCATTTCGGGAAGCGTGGGGCCCCGAGCCACCATGTCACTCCCAGGAGAGAAGCGTGGCTCGGGCACGCTGCAAGCCAGGCCCCACAGTAAGTGCCTCCCCTTGTGGTGTGCCATTTTGTCACCCCCTCAGGGATGACAGCCAGGGCGAACAGCTCCCCACCCCCCCTTCCAAAGTCCCTGTTTGTAAGCCTCCCGTGGGCACCTGACTGGTCACTGTGAGAGCAGGATGCTGGATTAAATGGACCACTGGCTTTATCCAATAGGGCGATTCTTATGTTCTTACAAATCTGTCAATTTCAGTTTCTCTCGGTTTCTCATTTTTCTAATCTTAAATTCAGTTCTCCATGTTCCTATATCAGGTTGTGCATTTAAAAAATAAATCCTCATGAAAAGTCTACAGCATTTTAACATGCTTTTTCCTAATATATGTAATTTTGCCTAATACACTGCACTGCTGTATTTTCCTTTCACTAATATCTTCATTTTTGTGCACACTTTACCCAAATAGATACATTATTGAACACATTGCTTGGATGGAGAACTGCATTGTTTACTGTTGCCAGCAACATCTTTGCACCAGGTGTAGCATTTCCTGAAGAAGGCAAATATCACCTCTCTTACGCATATCTTGGTTACATCGAGACACAACATTTATAGCACACTCTATTTGGGGTTGTATTTGAAAAGTATTCAGAAACGCTACCTGGTTGAAACTAGGGATGGGCAAATCTGTCATTTTCAGTTTCTCTCGGTTTTCTATCTTAAATTCAGTTCCACACATTTCCACACCAGTTTGCAATTTTTAAAAAGCCCTCACAAAAACCCAGCATTTTACTGTGAGTTTCTCCTAAAATTCACATTTTTGTATACAATTTTGCCCAATATACACTTTTCTGAAAAAGCATATTTTCCCCAAGATAAGACATTACTGCCTGCTATTTTCACTAGCAAATGGATCTTTCTGCATGTTACTTGCCTAGAAAAACTGCATTGCAAAATTTGGAAAAGTGTGAAATTTGAAAAAGGCTGTGTTGCCATTCGTGCATTGTTTCTGAAAATGTAGATCTGGTAGATTCGCCTTTAAATGTGAATTGAATTAAAAGGAATAGGGATGGAGGAGAACTTCAAGTTTTATATCTCGGTTTTCGGGGGGGACTTCCAGGAGTGTACACACAATGGTAGTGGAGACAAGCTTATCAGTGTGTGACACACACTCAACAGCTTTTATTCACATCCCTTGTACAATTCTCATGTATTGCTGCCCTGCATCATTTGAATGGCAAAGATGACGAAAATGGTCTCATCTGTAATACTGGGACATTTGCTTAATGCAAAGGAGCATTCAGGACATTGGATTTTCGGTCTTATTTATTTCCAATGCTCAAATCTAACTGTGAGGCCTTCTCCATTTTGTGAGTCAGATGCGACGCCTTTCAGGAAAGTGACAACATCTGTTTTCTAAAAAGACATCTGTTGGGGAAGTGAAGAAAGCTGCTTGTAGATAATGGAGAAATAATTAATTACAAGGGGGGAAATAGAATAAGATTAGAATCTGCATGTAATTAGCTGTACTTGAGATGCCAAAACATGGCTTGAGAAACATAATTAATGAGCTAGTAAGAATTCTTGGCGATTCCTTATAATGCCGGCAGAAGAAGGTATTACCATCTGCTTGGACCGTCTGCTGGGCAAGGGGCTGTGGAGCTGAAGACTACAGTTGCCAAGGAAATGCTGGAAATATGTGTCTGCTATACCTAAATCCCATGTCAACCTGAGGGTGGGGGATGGTGTGGCTCTATGAGTGAAGAGGAGCTCTGCATATTTCAAGATCAGGATCACAGAACATGCCAACAAGCAAACATTCTCACATTTCCCACAAATGCAAGTGTGTTGCAGGGCTCCATATGAAACTACTCAGCAAGATGGTCAGTTTCCCACTTAATCTGAGGCAGAGAAGTTTATTTAATTAAAGCCTTTGCATATGCCAGAAAGCACTCCAAAATTATAAATAATGGATCCATTTGACATTTATATATCCTGTTTGCTGTATATGCTAATCAAGGCAATTTTATGCTCTTGGTTTCAGTCTGCTTTACCCAATGCATTGCTGTTATTTTTCTAGCATTCCTGTGTTTTTATTTTGAAGTTGCATTGGGGACCCTTCTAGGCATGGTTGAAATTTTTAAATGAATAAACAAGATTTAAACAAAAGCATAAACCTGCTATGTAACCATTATAACTGTTGAGCTAATCTTATTTAGGGTCATCTGAGGAAGGATATTATTACATTTATTTCTCACATTTCCTCCAGAGAGCTCAAGACGGCAAATATTTTTCTCCCCTCCCCCATTTTATACGATCTGAAGAGAATCCCCTCCCCCATTTTATCCTCACAACAACCCTGAGAGATGGATTAGGCTGAGAGCTGGTGACTTGCCCAAGGTCCACCAGTCAGCTTCATGGCCAAGTGGAATTAGAATAGAGTTGCCATATTTCAAAAAGTGAAAATCCAAACAGACAAGTTGTTAAACTTTTTTTGCAGAATCGCCACCCAAAAAAACAGTTTTTGAGCTATATTAAATGAAATTCACCAAACTCTACACTTCCAACATGGGCTGCCATACATCCGGATTTTCCTGGACATTTCAGTGATTTCCACCCGGATGCTGCTGACAAGGGCCGAATACCAGCTATGTCTGGGAAATTCCAGGCGTATGGCAACCCTGAAATAGAACCTTGCTCTCCTAGGTCCAACATGTTAACTACTACACCACATTGGCTCTCTAAATAAAGACTAATGAGATAATAAGCTTTTTGCTCCAGGTCCTATCAGAGATGAGACTTGACCATTGTTCTGCATATTGATTTTATTAAGCTGAGCTTTGGTGGCCTGGTTTTCAAGATAAAATGGGCTTAAAGATTAACTGTGTATTTGTGTAAGAGCCCCATCAAGAACATCGCACCCTGCCTCAGCCGGGCAAAACCCTTCAAATTCTACATGACACAATATGTCTGTTTGAATGACAGGCAGTCATTCTGTCTCTTAAACGATTAAAAGATTAACCAGCCTAGCATCCATTGCCATTGGAAATTAGGGGGTTGTCTATAAATATCTTGACCTAGTTGAAAAGTATAAGCATTCCTCTTTCTCTAGAGCACAGTTCAAAGTGTTGGTGCTGACCTTTAAAGCCCTAAACAGCCTCGGCCCAGTATACCTGAAGGAGCATCTCCACCCCCATCGTTCAGCCTGAGGTCCAGCTCCAAGGGCCTTCTGGTGGTTCCCTCACTGCGAGAAGTAAAGCTACAGGGATTCAGGCAGAGGGCCTTCTTGGTAGTGGTGCCCGCCCTGTGGAACGCCCTCCCATCAGATGTCAAAGAAATAAACAACTACCTGACGTTTAGAAGACATCTGAAGGCAGCCCTGTTTAGGGAAGTTTTTAATGACTGATGTTTCAAGGTATTTTTAATCTTTTGTTGGAAGCCGCCCAGAGTGGCTGGGGAAACCCAGCCAGATGGGAGGGGTATAAATAATAAATGTTGATGATGATGATGATGATGATGATGATGCTGACAGGATAGGCAAGCTGACTGATAGCCAGAATCTGAACTTTCTTCTTTACCATAAGAAAATGGGTCAAATTGCTTCTAATTTTATTCTACTTATTCATTCATTCATTTAACAAAATTTATATACCACTTAGTGGTGGTTTTCGTTATTATTATTATTATTTTAGCCCTCTAATTGAATTTTCCTGGTTATGGAAGGTAAGGCCCAGCAAGAAGCAGAATAACCATACCTGCAATTTTAACAGTGCATGTCTGCCATCTCTACTATTCTGTTATTATGGGAGTAAACAGATAGTCAGTTTGATGATGTTTGCTGACTTCCCATCATGAAGGAGCAACCAGAAAATATCCATACAAAAAAAAAAAAGAAAATATCCATACAAAGATACACATCCTCACTTTTTATATGCAAGCACATCAAAGTTGGCTTAGAGAGGCCTAATATAAATTATGTCAATGTGTCATTGGAATCATTGCAGCCCCTGTCACCGATACATTTTTTTTTTACTTCTGTTTCTTTAATCTATTTCACTTTGATTTTATTCATTGAGCTGCTTTGATTTTTATTGGGATTTTGTACACCACACCGGCATATTTTTTTTTTATATGAGCCAACAGTATAGAAATGAATAAAATAAATAAATAAAATGTCTCACTAATGTGCTGAACGACTTGTGACTCACCACTAGTCATGTGGCACAGCCTGCAAAGGGCTCAGCAGACCCATTTTTGCTACCCAACTGGGACTTCCAAACTTGGAAGGGGCTGTCAAACACTGGCAAGCTGCACTACGTGGTTGGTGGGCTACATTCAGCTTGGTAGGTCACAAGTCATATACCGTCCTGGCTTAGTTCCACAAGTCTCTGTTCAAGCTGCTGTCATCCTTATTCCCGCTCTGTAACTTTAATACAATGTTGCTTTACTGTTGCTTTCAACTTATCCTTATATACCTTATATGCCGGACAACTTGGTATTTTTACTTATTTACTACTTCTCTGTCAAAGGTCAAAGTTACTGAATATTCAAAAAGACCCGGTCAGCATAAATGTTATTTTCACAGACTAGGATATCAATGAGGCAGGTTTTTTAAGACTAGCATGATTCAATGTGTTGGGTTAGAACCTGGGAGACTTAGAATCAAATCCAAACTTGCCTCGAGCAAGTTGTTCTCTTGGCCTCCGTTCACTTTCTATAAAATGTAAATAGGAGTCACCTATATGAGTGTTGTGGGGATAAATGAGGTAAAGGCTATACATCACTTTGTACATTAAATGTGCTACATGCAGTATAATAATGTTACAGAGCTATCCCATAACCAGTCATTTATTGCATGGCCCCGGTCCCAAACTCTCCATTTCCACAAAGGCTCTTCTATCAAGAGTGTGATTAGGATACCAGCCTATAATGTGTCCAAATTCATCTCTGATACTAGTTGATGTAATAGATCTATGTTGGAGCTCTGCAATCAATGGAATGGAGAAAGTCACTTTTAAGTAAAGCTTGTATAGAAAAGAAGAAAACAGACACAATCTTAAATCCAAATGGATGGGATTATGCTTTCAAAAGAACAAGGGGGGGGGGGAGACTTCCACCCTTCCTTCCAAGTCAAGTGTTGAGGATAGGGACCTATCTTGACTTGATTATATACTGTGTTCAGCTTTTACAAGGAGTTCAAATTAAAATAGTATGTGTGCCCAGCATTATGGGCAGAAGCCATCAATTTGTTATTTTTGTACAAAAGCCCAAGAGCATGGGATAGGCACATTGACTAAATGAAAATAAGTAACTAAATAAGTCTAGCCATTTCTAAAAATAGCCTCCAAGCCAGCCATGGAAAACAGAGCTATTTCACACATAGTCGCCTTGAACGTCTCAGGCCATAAGAAGCAGAGGTGGAGGAGAAAAGCTCTCTCCAAATTCCATTTCCCATAAACCACAAGCCCTAAAACCTTTCAGGCCATTTGGCATGCCTACATGTGTCTTATCTCCTCAATCGGCACCAAATGATTCAAGTTGTGAGCTTTTTCAAGGTCCTGAAAACTGCCTTGCTATATTTAAATAGCAACAACCAAACTCAATTCATATATGCAACAATGTTTTGTTTTTTTTGTACACAGAAAGTACAAAGTGCACTTACGACAATAGATCAGACTGAAGCATCTAGGAAACTTCCAGTTCTTCATGTACTATTTTCTTGTTCAGGCTATCAATGACTTTCACCTAAGCTTGTCTTAACTACAGATCTTCACAAGGACCTTCATACAACAGCAGTAAGGTAAGGTGTGATCCAAAAACATCATTATTAGGCCCATCTACAAGTTCATAATACAAATTGAAGTGCAGGCTCATTGCCATGTCCAGCTAATAAAAACCGAGACACAAATTTAGGTTCCTAAACAATGGAGAAAGCAAACCTCATTGAGTTCCGTGAAACCTGAGCCTCTAAAAGAAAGTGCCTATGAATCGTGTACATGAAAAAGAACGTGGCACAGCTCACCTCCATGGGAGGGGGGGGACCACACTTGCTGGCTCTGCCCCAACACTGCCACTGTGCCAGTCCTGCCCATACACGTTGAGTACAATGCCTGCAAAGGAGAGCCTCCATGCAAGGTATATACTGTAGCAGGCATCCCCAACCTTTGGCCCTCCAGATGTTTTGGACGACAATTCCCATCATCCCTGACCACTGGTCCTGTTAGCTAGGGATCATGGGAGTTGTAGGCCAAAACATCTGGAGGGCCAAAGGTTGGGGATGCCTGGTATATAGTATATGCACATAAGCCTCCACAGGTTCAGGAATCCTGTCCAACAAAGGTTCCTGATCACATGGAAGCCCATGCAGGTACTGATTGTTGGACTCAGGTCTTGCTATGGGGCTTTCCATAGACATTTGGTTGGCCACTGTCAGAACAGGATGCTGGACTACATGCACCATTGTCCTGATCCAGCCATGTTCTTATGTGTAGACTTCCCTTTAGAGACATTGCACTGGATGCTGGGGCAGGGCAGCCGGGTATGTGGCATTTGGGGCAACAGCAGTAGGTATGTCCCTACTCCCCCCTTCATATGTTAGCAAATGCATGGAGAAGAATGACTGGAGAGGGGTTTTGGTCACATGTAAATGGCATTTTTCCATGGGTGAGCGTTCAATCATGCCACCTCCTACCTGTCTTTTGAAGTGATGCAATCCTAGGCTTAGCTTGGACTTTTCCTGTACATTTGCATTCTCGCATTTGCTTTTAGCAGCAAATCATAGGAATGATACTGGAGGTACTATCTACTGTCTTGGTCCAGCATAAATATTCAAGTTATTTGCCGGGGATGAAAGGTGATCCATACCCTAGTTTTCATGTTAGTTACAATAGGCAAACACTTCTAACATAAATATGCACCGTTAGATTTAGACTGTGTTTGATAGATGAATGGCTCAAAATCTTCATTCCCTTATGTTTTTCCAAAAAGCATTTGAACCAATTTTGGCACTTCTCTACAATAAAAGTCCCTTTCTTTAGAGTCCTAGGCTATGCAAGTGTAGACCACTTGGCTTCAACACTATTCCTTATTATATGATTTAATCATAGGGAAGGGGGGGAATCAATTGATCATGTTGTTTGGATAACAGTCTGGGTAAAAATAAAAATTGTCCTGGTATTTCACCAGACCGGGGGGGGGGGGTGTTGTTCTGACTATTTAAAATACTTGCACATTTTCAAGCAGCAGGAAACATCAGTGTCCCGCTGCAATAATGGTCCATGTATTTCTTAAGCTCCTAATTAACAATGGTATAATTCAACCTTAGCCAATCTGATGTCCTCCAGTTGTTTTGGAACACAAATCGCATCAGCCGCTAGGGATGAAAGGAGCTGTGGTCCATCACATCTGGAAAGCACCAGTTTGGTGAAGGCTGGTTTAAGATCATCAGCTACGGCACTTCTTCGGTCACTTTTGCCTGTGCTAGCCCTCAAGGCAACCTGTTTGCCTATTGCTACTTTTTTAAGTTCAACATGAATTTCACCTCCTTAGATTCAAAGTTCCATTGCACATGGAAAACTGCACAAAGCCAGAACCCATTTTGTGGGGCTTGGTGAAAAGCTTCTCCTCATCCTTTACTTTCAGCGATTGCTTTCTATACTGTTTACATTTTTTCTCAATAACAGAACTCCACCCTGTTTACTTTGTTTCCCAGAGAACTTTGTTTAGCCAACAACATCATGCTTAAATGGAATTCCCTAGTAGGAGGCAGAAATGGCAAAAGAGGACCAATTAATGGAAAACAGATCAGTCTACTACACAAAGCACCGGTAAAAAAACATACGCCTTTCTAATTCTGGTTTTATTTCCAGAGCCCATCATGGGAATGCATGCTTGTTTACTGACACATATATATTTTCACATGATGTCATTGTAAAACTCTGGTTACTGCCCTACCCTTCTATCATGAAATTTTCTATCTCTCTATCCCCTTGTTTTCTAGACACCTGTCTTCTAATATATCTCATAAAATCTCAAAGTGTCTGATTTGGATTGAAATGGATAGGCAGGCAGGCAGGCAGGCAGGCAGATAAACAAAGATGAATTAAAAAACAGCTGACTTTTAAAAAGAACTCTTATTATCTTATGCTGCATGGCTCTTTTTTCACTATACAGTGAACAGTAATAAAATGGCATATTTGTTTGGCAAATACATGAAACAATTTTTTTAAACATGATCTGAGAAATGCTTTTGATCACTATCTTTAGAACTATAGGCTCAAAAACAGTATAAAATTGAACAGTCCTATGATCTATTCACGGAACAATCCAAGTCTTCCATATCCCTGCTCAGGGCAAGATCGCCAAGACAGCTGGATATTGTACCAGTTAATTTTATTATATTCATATATATTCAACAATTTTATTTATACCACAGAAAGTATAATATAAGTACAGAGTAAAGGGGGAAATCATTTGATTTTCTGCTTGTGCAAATAATGTGAAGGTATTGCACTTGGCCCTGGAAGGATTCGGATTGTGACAAGAAAAGGTCAAGCTAATCAGAAATAGTCACTCTAGAGACTAGATAGCAATCTTCTAAATTTGCTTATTTGTAGTCTCAAATAGCTTAAAGACACATACACAGAAGTCTTTCGAGGTTTAAGCCGTGTATTTTTCATTTTCACCTGTCTGGTGCCATCTAGCGGTTCCAAATTGCTACTGAATTTTTTAAAAAAATCTCATTGGCTAATCCCACTGCCTCCTAAACAGTTAGGCTAGACAAGGAAACCTTTAAAAAAAACCACTCTAGAGAGAAACAAGAGAGCTGAACAACACTTAAACAGTCAAATTTGTAAAAGCTTTACACTTCACACTGAAACATGGTTGTGGTGGGGCAGCATGAGAGAATAAATGGATACTGTTGGAAACAAGTCACAGAAAGTATGATGCTCACAAAATTGTAAACCCAGTCCATACAACTTAATAGAAAAAGGCTGGAGAACAAAGAAAAGGCCTATTGTGGGACTGGGGTGTTAGTCTCTATGTTATCTGTGGGGCTCATCCAAACCTGTGGTTTTAGATCTGTAAATTGGGATTTGGTAAGTGGAATGAACTGGTGAAGTGAACAAACGAGTCTCTTTCTGAAGTTTAAAGTCCTACCCAGGCCTGTTAAGCATATATTTGCATGTGAAATAATATAGGGCACATGGCATGGGCTGCCATGGGGCATTTCAGACCAAGCTACAGATGTGTGGCTGGACAGCCAGCTATTAGGGATGATGTCGTATGGGATTTCTTGCAATGACAAAGAGTTGGACAAGAAGACATCTGAGAGAAATTCTTTCCAGCTCTGTAATTCTGTTACACTTGATCTTACTCATTTTATTTTTAAAAGATTTTACAGTGATTTAAATAAACAATAAAAAATAACCACCACAGCCATCAAAATATTTACAAGAAACAAAACAGAATTTAAAAATCCAATTAAACGGCACTAAATAAAAAAGCAAGTACCATTTTAAAAATCAGCTGTAGGGTAAAAGATAGTGGGAGTCATTCAACAGAACTTAAACTGCTTTTAAAAAATATTATGGTGATTTTTCAAAATATGTTTTAAGCTCTTGTAGCAATTCAAAAGCAGAGAGGGTATGTGGAACTCTGGAGACAGTGCCAAGAAGGCTCTTCTTTAGCCTCAATGGCAAGTGTTTCAGCTGTCTCATAGTTGTCTTCAGGGCAGATGACAAATGACATTTAGTGTTTGTCCCCAATGTTTTGTTCATTTCTTTTTACAAGCTGAAGCCATGGACGCTGCAGTCTACAGCCAAAAGCCAACAAGGTGATGTGGGGGAGACTTCTTCACCCTGTCGCCTTATGCCATTTATCTACTAAAACAGAAAGTGACTATAGACAAATGCTGAATTCATGCTAGCAAAAAGAACCAATCAAGAACTTCATACAAGAGTTTTGACTTCAAATCTACTACCAGGAAGATGCAGCTAAAGAACTGATCATGGCATTCCTCCTTAATCTGTTATACCGTTTAGTCTTTCACACCTCTGGAGAATGAACTGAGGCCATTACAAATAAACAAAGAACACTATGCATTAAGTTCTTTCTTCTGTGAAACAGAAGCACAGTGTTTTTACATGAGAAATTATCCCCAACACATTGTGCTGCAGGATATGGGTATTTATTGATCAAGTAGTGGAGGCCTAATCTAAAATGCCCAATCAAAGGTGTCCAACAGTGTTGTTTGTAATAATAACCTAATTCTGGCCTCATCTCATTCAAGGCTCTCAGATCCAGTGGAGGCGGAAGAAGGCAGTTTTTGCAAATTCCACTTTTCTCTTGCAGCCCTCAATGCCACCTCCCCCTGCTCCCACCAAATACTGTTCCAAGGGTTTTCCCCAACCCTTGGATCAGATTTGGGGATGAGGGCAAGGGCTACAGAAGGAAGGGAGAATAGTAGAAAATTGCCTCCCAGCGCCCCTTCATGGAAGCCTCCACTGGATTAAAGAGCTTCTATGAATGGTTACGGGACGCAGGTGGCGCTGTGGGTTAAAGCCTCAGTGCCTAGGACTTGCCGATCAAAAGGTCGGCGGTTCGAATCCCTGCGGCGGGGTGCGCTCCTGCTGCTTGGTCCCAGCACCTGCCAACCTAGCAGTTCGAAAGCACCTCCGGGTGCAAGTATATAAATAGGGACCGCTTACCAGCGGGAAGGTAAACGGCGTTTCCGTGTGCGGCTCTGGCTCTGGCTCTGGCCAGAGCAGCGATGTCACGCTGGCCACGTGACCCGGAAGTGTCTCCGGACAGCGCTGGCCCCTGGCCTCTTAAGTGAGATGGGCGCACAACCCCAGAGTCTGTCAAGACTGGCCCGTACGGGCAGGGGTACCTTTACCTTTACCTATGAATGGTTACAAATGGGGGGGGCACCAAAGGCTAGAATGTTTTGATGTGAAAGACAGCTAACTTGATATTTTTATCTACTCCTTCATGATACCTGATGGGCTCTTATTTGTATATGTTTTATTACAAATATTGTGCATTTAAGTTCTATTTTTCCTCTCTGATTATTCGGGAGGGTTATAGGGTTGTTCTTGTTTTTATTTTGATGATGTATTTTGTGTTTTTATATTCTGATTTTATCCTGTGAACCACCCTGAGACCTGTGGGTATAGGGTGATATATAAATTGAATGAAAGAGAAGAAGAAGAAGAAGAAGAAGAAGAAGAAGAAGAAGAAGAAGAAGAAGAAGAAGAAGATTTCCTCCTCTGAAAAATTAATAGCGTTGGAACAGACCAAAAGGCAATCTAGTCTAACCTCCTGTCCCAAGGCAAGACCAGCTGCATGCAGATCAGCACACACAAACCAAATTACAGTATCAAGAACTGAATGCAGATGCACCGCATAATATAGTCAGCAGTGCATGGAACTGCAGTTGACTGAAGAAAGCAAGCTTAGTCTTAAGATGAAGCGGTAAACAAAATAAATGACAGGTTCACCAACCCCCCTGATCTGCAGGGAAACTGTTACCTAGGAAGAGTTCAGTGGGTGAGCACAGATTCCACATTCAGAAGGTCTGGGGTTCAGTCTCCAAAGTTTCTGACAGAAGTGGGGAAACAGTATGTCCCAGTTTTTCCAGGTCTCTTGCAACATATGTGATGGGAGCTGTAATTCAACAGCTCCCACAAGTTCCGCATCCCTGATTTACTGTGTTTGGGAAAGGCTAATAATGCACGGAGTTCTGGTTCTGAAAGGTATGGTTATTCTGAGCTGCATTATATTAGCCCCATGTATAGTCAGCAATGGGGACGCAGGTGGCGCTGTGGGTTAAAGCCTCAGCGCCTAGGGCTTGCCGATCGAAAGGTCGGTGGTTCGAATCCCTGCGGCGGGGTGCGCTCCCGCTGCTCGGTCCCAGCGCCTGCCAACCTAGCAGTTTGAAAGCACCTCCGGGTGCAAGTAGATAAATAGGGACCGCTTACCAGCGGGAAGGTAAACGGCGTTTCCATGTGCGGCTCTGGCTCTGGCCAGAGCAGCGATGTCACGCTGGCCACGTGACCCGGAAGTGTCTCCGGACAGCGCTGGCCCCTGGCCTCTTAAGTGAGATGGGCGCACAACCCCAGAGTCTGTCAAGACTGGCCCGTACGGGCAGGGGTACCTTTACCTTTACCTTTACCTATAGTCAGCAATGTCCGTTCATTGCACAAAAAGGCACATTACGACCAGAAATGGAAAGCCCATACCCCAAAAGTTTGGATAAAATTCCAAGCCTCCCAGAAGCCTTTTTTTCTTGAGAGTTTTCTCCCCTGCCCCTTTGGACAGCCTATGTATTCCATTGCCAAATTAAACTTTTAAAAATGGGGTTCTTTTTTGTTCAACTAAAACCACACAAGTTTGGAGAATCTCAAATAAACAGACATGTGAGAAGCTTTGGTAAAGTTTCAGACAACTATTCTAATTTTCATTCTTTTGCGGGGGAAATGGAGAGAGATTTGTTTTTCTTAAAAGTTCATTCTTCCCTTATGAACTGGGGGGCTTCAGTTTTCCCTTGAAAGTATGGACGTGAGGATTCCCCACATGTTAACCAAAGGATGCATTTAGACCTTGCACATTTTTTGCAACTAGGAAAAACACAGGCTGTCTGTCTACAGTCAATACCTTTTCCTAAAGTCTCAGTATAGGCAACTCCCATATCCAAAACCATTCACTTTTTAAAAACACTTAAAAGCTCCCTGTATTCCATTCAGTTGCCCCTGTATGCTTTTTCTTATATTCAAATTACAAATCAATTTAATCTCATTGATTACAGAGTTTCATCATCTAGCAACTGACCTTCATCCTCCTTGGTAGGTGACAAACTCTTCAAAGACTGAATGCAACTCAAGCCAGAACTCAGTATAATATACACTCAGGCACTTCCTGAACTGAGTCTTTGTAAGTAGATATCATTTCCTGGTGCCTGTGGTGAGGATTAAGAATCCTTTGGAACATTGGCTGCAGGAGGTTTTGAGAATTATATCAAATGCACACACATGTGTAGTTCTGTAATCACTACCTGGCTGCAATGTCACCAGCAGTCTTACGAAAGGGCAACACTAGGTGTTTGCAATCCACGTTTCAAGCTGTCAGAAGTAACCAGTTTTCTCCATACACAGTAGCTTAAACATCGATAGATAAATTTATAGCTACCACATTTCAAATGGCTTTAAGGGTACTCTGAAAGCACCATCGTATGTTTGCTAGCAGCAGGAGGAGGAGAGGACCGAGGGTGAAGAAAGAGCTGTGAGTGGAGAGGGGTTTCTCCCATTCTTTGGACCCCCTTTCCTGGAACTGGGTGTGGACACACAGCTGTGGGGAGCCTGAGGAAATGCCATCCACCTTGAGCCTGCCCATAAAAAGCAAGTTGTAAGGCATAGTGATTTATCTTATGCAGAAATTTTGTACAATTCAAACGTAAATTCAAGCCCAGTCAACTGAAGTTGCCCGTAATTACATTCTGCTTTGGCTGACTCCCTTTCAAAATCACCCTTGTGGGATCATCTATATGTGATTTAGGTGCACATATGCGGGTGGCGCTGTAGGTTAAACCACAAAGCCTAGGACTTGCCAATCAGGTCAGCGGTTCGAATCCCCGCGATGGGGTGAGCTCCCATTGCTCGGTCCCTGCTCCTGCCAACCTAGCAGTTCGAAAGCACGTCAAAGTTCAAGTAGTTAAATAGGTACCACTCTGGCGGGAAGGTAAATGGCGTTTCCGTGCGCTGCTCTGGTTTGCCAGAAGCGGCTTAGTCCTGCTGGCCACATGACCCGGAAGCTGTACGCCAGCTCCCTCAGCCAATAAAGTGAGATGAGCGCCGCAAGCCCAGAGTCTGCCACGACTGGACCTAACAGTCAGGGGTCCCTTGACCTTGACCTTTATGCTCTTTGATTACTAATGTGCAGTGTAGTCTTATCAATATCTACTTAGAAGAAAGTCCTATTGAGTCTAGATAAGCGAGTATAGGATTGCAGCCTTCACAAACTTGAGAAGCTATCTGCATGCCCTGTTGGGCCTGGTCAACCCTCTGGACTTGTAGCTTTCCAGAGCATCTTAGCATTAACTGTCCTGATTCAGCATCTGTAGGGAACCTGGTTAAAGTCCAGAAGGGATTCACAGACATGCAGACCAAAAACAGGCAATTATTTTAGCCTGTTATATTTACACAATTATAGAGCTGGACGATCTTGTAACAGATGAACATAAAGAAAAGTAATGAATTCTTTGATCGTCCATCATGTTCATTTTGTGTTCCAGCATTATTCTTTGTGAAATAATGCATATCAAGCAGGAATTGCTAAGCACTGACAACTCTGACTGAATGCCTTTTTAAAAAAAACTCAGAGCCAAGAGTGTAATAATTGATGCTGCATGAGGTGTTATGTGCTACTAATGCCAAATTGGCTTTAGATTGCATCCTTTTTTCCAGTTTACACAGTCCCTAATTTGCCAATCCTACTGGTGACATGAACGTCTAATGGAGATGTTGACAATAAAATAGTCTAGTTAACACATAGTGATTTATTGCTATTCCCCACATCCTTGCATCTCAAGGAAAAAAAGAGAATAGATCTTTTAGTATCTGAGTATGTTTTCATGGGCTTTTTACCAGCATAATTAGACTCTACACAATGAAACCACCATCTTGGATTATATAATTCTCCAATTAAAATGGCTTCAAGCAAAGAACACTTTTGAAAGCTGCAAGAAAGGAAACCCATTGAGGCAGTTGAAAATCCATTCAAGCAAAGACAGATGGTTTGATTTGTATCTGTTCATAAGGCAGGCTTCATTTAAATATATGTGCAGCTTCATCTCACAAAAAGTATGAGAATGGAGATATAAAACATAAACCAGGAAATGAAGAGAATTCTTACTGCCAAGTTCATTATATCTATCACTCAGAATGGTATACCATTTCAAGGCTGTTCGCAGAGTTTAAGGCACACTCCATTGTGGAATCAAACCAACCTCTCTTTTTACAAGGCAGCTTTAAGTTTATTACCCATAAGCATTCTAAAATGGCTGCAAATGCTATGTGTGATGTCCATTGATACAAATGGGCATATTCTGAGTATAACTAATGTTGGATATTTCTAGGCCTAGGTAGCCAGTTTGACCTGGGCCTCAAGTTGAAAAAAGGGGTTCAAATTTAGATACAGGCAGCATGCACCCTGTGAGCCCATCTTTATAAATAAATAATAGAATAAATCTGAATATATAAAATGATAATAGAGATTAATGGGAGACACGTTTCTATAACTAACAGGGTAGAAGTTTCGTATGTTAGATTTCCAGAAATTGCTCTGTGGGAGGTGTGTAGTTAAGCTGAATTCACAACTAAGATTCTTCTACACAGTTCAGCCTACTATACCTGTATCATCTAACTTCTCATTTTCAAAGCCAGGTGATTCCAGCAGTGAATGGCCACCCTTACAGAAGAAGCCAGTTCCCCTGCCACAGATACAGTAAATAAACAGAACAGGCAAAGCAGATTCAGCAGCTGCTACAATTTCTTGTATAAGCAATAACACACAGCAGGGAACTATGTCAATTTCGAAGGCTACTGCTCTTAGTACAGTACCAAGTTGCCAAGGCAATATCCTGTCAAAGAGAAAATTTCATCAGTGGAACAGGAGATCAGTTTGAGCAATTCCTGGGAAGTAGCCTAAGAACATTGTGACTTCCTTTTTTTAAAGGCCACAGCTTGGCTGACATTCTCCTGGCTGACTAATGTGCATTTGCAGTGCTTTTTTTCTGGGGAGATGCAGGGGTACGCATACCCCATAACATTTGGTGAATCTTTGTACTTTTGTCCATTTACTGTATTTATTTCCCCCAAACTATAAAATGGTGATTTTCTTGAGTCAAAATGAGAGTACCCCTAAACAATTTTTTAGAAAAAAGCACTGCACATTTATATGTTAATGCCCTCTGCTATATCTGCGCTTAGACAAGCACAACACCTTATTATTGCTAGCTGAATTAAATATTGCAAAGTTTTCTGACTAGTACCATAGTTGAGAATGCACCTAAATCAACTTTAAATGACTGTTAAATTAATGGTCAGTCAGCAGCTACTGATTTCAGATGTGGAGCCTTCCTGGAAAATGCACAGATTCCAGGCTAGTGGCCCCTTTACTGAGTGAGGGATGTGGGAAGAAAAGGGGAAAATATACAGATTTGTTGTGGGGTCGGATTTCAGTTGTTCGTGAAATCTGGGTGGGCAGCAAAGCCTTGGCAAAAGAGTTCCTGTTAATAACAAAGAATAGCTAAAGCTGATCTTTGCCCAACTATTATGAGGTTCCACTTCCCCCATAAAGTCTTGTCTTTGTCTGTTCCCGGGATTTGGAAAAGGTAGTGGAAGAGCTATATAACTTTTCTGCCAAATCTACCTCCTCATGAGGCCTATCTATGCCCTTTTAATTTCCGAGCTACTGCGACACCTGTTCCATAGCTACACCTTTGCCTCTTTCTACCTCAACACACTGGCTATTGAAGTAGAGTGAATCTAACATAATTAAAACATGATTTCTTTTGGAACTGTTGTGAGGTATTTTTTTTAAGTACTATTCCTGAAATATTACATTAACATTTCACCGTCCCCACATGTATATAGCAAGACTGCACGACAGTTCTGGGTTCTGTAGACCTTCAGCTTTTGTTCTTTGGACTTGGGATGTAAAAGACATTTACTTGAGGAGTCACTGTTCAAAACGGATTTTCTCTGTTGAATAAATAGTGAAGCATAAGATACTGTTATGAGACTGGTCACAAGATATTGGTCATGCTAGGCTAAGTACTATGTTATTGAAATTGTGTTCTATAATTTTATACTTTTTTGTAAACTGCCTTGGGTGGCTTTGAAAGGCACACTTTAAAAGGGGGAGTCAAATAAAAAGACCTTGTTTTTGCAACAAATTACATAATAAGATTGTAACAGTATGTCTGTGCTTTTTGGCATTAAAGAGTGAAAAGAGTGAAAAATACTGTGATACTGTGATACGTTGCTGTGCTCTTTCATATTTTTCATTGTCCTAATAAGAAAAGTATATGTATGCTAACTATAAAACTAATGTCTCCAAGGTTGTCCAAATTATACAAAGATAACATAAGGAGCCTGCAGTTTATTTTCTTAGAAAAAGAGCTTCCCTTAGATATGTGTAGGGATGCAGTTTTCTCACAAATTGAATATTAAGTAGGGATTTTTTAATTAGCATGTGCATTAATTTTCTTTCTCTTGTCTGTCATAATGACAATTCCAAGGAATATATAAAAACATTTCTATGACCTGCTCATGATAGATTTTATCATGCTTATTTTCATCTTGATATTTGGGAGTGAGAGTATGATAACCAAGAATAATGCATGCTAATGAAACTATAAAAAGACCATCATGAAACCAAGGAAATATACTATAATTACAGCTTATGAGACTGATTAACAAAATTGTCTCAAAAGGCTGCCGTTGGTGTACAGAATGATGGGTGTCTGTTACACTGGGGGGGCGCTTTCCGCTGTGGTTATGCTGTGGATCAGAGATGGAGAACCTGTGGCCTTCCAAACATTGTTGGGCTATAACTCCCATGAGCCCCAGTCAGCACAGCCAATGCACAGGGATGATGGAAGTTGTACTCCAACAACATTGAAGAGCCACAGATTTCCCATCCCTCCTATGGAACATAATGGCAGACAGGAATGCAAGCTGCATGCAATATACCCAGAGGGAGAGAAGGGGCACCAAACCTGTGAGGTTTTAAGTTAAATTTTCATAGTTCTAGCTTTTAAACCTAAGAATTGGTAGGCAATAATTCTGATTTATTTCAATGGATTGCTTTATCAGCTTCACACATGCAACTGTTTCATTACTTTGTCT
Source organism: Podarcis cretensis (assembly GCF_951804945.1). Classification (NCBI taxonomy): domain Eukaryota; kingdom Metazoa; phylum Chordata; class Lepidosauria; order Squamata; family Lacertidae; genus Podarcis; species Podarcis cretensis. The sequence continues at coordinate 32,094,880 of NC_137178.1, forward strand.
TAAACTTGTCAAAGAAAAGCTTCATACTGTTGCAAACCACCTCAGTCTCTGGGCAGTGTGAGATTTCAGGGGTCCAGGCGCTTAGCCAGGGTTCATGTTTGCTTTTTGAATGAGGCACAGCACAGAGACAGATATGGTCTATTTTACACATATATACAACCCAAGCCTACGATAGTGGGGTTCATGTCATTAACACCACAAATGTGTCTTGTTTGTCTGGATTCAAACAGCCATCAAACATTGCTCTGTCTCCTGCTTGCTGCTTTGATTCTAGTTCACATCACTGCAAAAACAAAAACCTTCTCTACTCTAAACTCTGGCTTTATCTGTTGTAGGAGGGGGCTCCACTCATTTGTCTCACTCTGAACCCCTTCATCTCCCTTAATGGCACATCACCCAGGCTATCACCTCACTAGGCGGCTAGCTTGGCTATTCCAATAATTAGAAGCCTTGATTAAATTCTGACACTTGCTGGGTTCAGGGATAACAGGGCTCTGGCACCCAGTTTATTTTATTTTTTTTTATAATATTTATTAAATTTTAGTTTAACAATAAAATACATAGATAATAACACAGTCTTTTTCAATATCCACATTTCATATTCATCTTTAGACTTCCTCACACCCCTTGTTCCTGCTTTCTAAACTCATAAATTTTACCAGCAAATTATTAACTTAGTTTAATTCATATAATATAATTTTCCAATATTTAATATCTCAAATTTTGGGCTTTAACATACTCTTATTGAAGCTTGATCATAAAATATTACTTAGCCACAATTTATCTTTTCATCTTCCAATTAAATTTAAATTTATATTCTTTATACTAGTTTGTTGGAGCCATGTTTTTGCTAATCTTACATCTTTCTTAACATTCATACAATTTGCAATATTTTTGTAGATAGTCCTTGAATTTCTAGCAGTCTTCCTCCACCAGTTCTTCTCCCAGGTCTCGGATTCTGCCAGTCATCTCGGCCAATTCCATATAGTCTATCAGTTGCATCTGCCATTCTTCCAGTGTGGGTAATTCTTGAGTTTTCCAGCTTTTAGCGATGAGTATCCTTGCTGCTGTTGTAGCGTACATAAAAAAGGTTCGATCCTTCTTTTGCACACTCTGACCAACAATGCCCAAGAGAAAGGCCTCTGGTTTCTTAGGGAAGGTATACTTAAATACCTTTTTCAGTTCATTATAAATCATTTCCCAGAAAACCTTCACTCTAGGGCAAGTCCACCAGAGGTGAAAGAATGTTCCTTCAGCTTCTTTACACTTCCAACATTTATTATCAGACACATGGTATATCTTTGCAAGCTTGACTGGAGTCATGTACCACCTGTATATCATTTTCATAATGTTTTCTTTCAAGGCATTACATGCCGTAAATCTCAGACCTGTGGTCCATAACTTTTCCCAGTCAGCAAACATGATGTTGTACCCTATGTCCTGTGCCCATTTTATCATGGCTGATTTGACCGTTTCATCCTGTGTATTCCATTTTAACAGCAAGTTATACATTCTTGAAAGTATCTTAGAGCTGGATTCTAACAGTTCTGTCTCTAACTTTGATTTTTCCACCTGGAATCCTATCTTTTTATCTAACTTGAAAACTTCTTTAATCTGAGCATAATATAGCCAATCTCGCACTTTATCTTTTATTTTCTCCATACTCTGCATCTGGCACCCAGTTTAACACCCCAGATGCTCAACATGCACATTCCTTCACAACAGTGAGGTAAAAGTTTAACTTAAAAGATCTTACTTTTAATAATTGTTGTTGCTATATGTCAGTCCAAAAACAGTCAAAGTTGCCACTGTTAGCAAATAACTTGGCATTGTCATATTGATGCTTTGGCCTCCCCATGAAAGACATTCAGCTCCACCATTTTATCCAGTAAATCATTAGATGGTTCTTTTTACTATTACAGTATGGTTTTTAAAATTAATTTTTATTATTGTAACCAGCTGCAGCAGGCTCGTGGTGTTGCTTTTTACATGTTGGAAAAGTAGTGGCAGAGGAGAATTAAAGAGGGGAAGTGTTGGACCAAAATGAACAAGGAATGGGGATATTGAGGGGCCTCAACCAATGTGATTAGCTAACCATAATTGCTTTATTTTGGAAAAGTATTGGCAAATGAGTGCTATGTTCCCTGTGAAACAGTGTAGGTCAGGGAAAGCAATTTTGTGGCTCTTGTTTTCACTGGCAATGAAAGAAAATGAAATCCTTCATGACTTCATCCTGAATTCATGTTATTGTGAGGTGTTAGTTTTGCATTCCTACAGTGAGCTGGGTTGCACAACATACTAAGCCAAACTATGGCTTACAGGAACCACACAAATCACCTATGGTCCCAGAGGAGAGCTTACAACCACATTGCCCCTCCCCTGTCTTCTTCACTCATCTGCTGCCCTGAGCTAAGCTAGAGTTTGACTTACCATGTTGTCTGAACCTGGGCTCGTGATTAAGCTGTCTCCTTGCTTAGCTTGTGTAGCAAAAACAACTAACACAAGCAATCCTGCACATATCTACACAGAAATCACAATGGGAGTTCAATGGAAGGCATTCCATGTAAGTTTTCATGGGATTTCAGCATAAGGGTCCTGTAGCAATTTAAAGATGAACTGCTTTGTGGAAGTTTTCTCTTGTGAAGTCAGTGAGGTGTTTCAAAGTGAGCCAGGGTATATTTGTAAATTCTGGGGAAGCTGTTCACATGCATCTTTCCAACAACCAACAAATAAAACATTGGGGGATTTTTAATTTAGGGGAAGGGACTTAAAGTGGGACGGCAAGAAACAAAATCTTGTTTTATAAAATGACGCATGATATGGAGAAAGCAGACAGAGATAGGTTTTTCCTCTTCTCCCAAAACATTATAATTTGGTATCATCCAATTGGCAATAGATCTAGGAAACACAAAACAGAACGCTTCTTTGTGCAACACACCATTCATATAGAGGATTTGTTGCCACAATATGTGGTGGTGGCTTTTGGTTTATATGACTTTGGAAGGAGATTAGACAAATTTGCAGAACATAAGTTTACCAACAACTAGTTATCAAGGCTATGTGACTGTTTCCTGTGCAGAGGAAGTATAAATATTAGTTGCAGAGAAAGACTGTCCCTTCTTGCCCTCCTTCTTGCCCAATAAAACTTTGAATATGGTAGAGAATATGGTAGCACTTCCTCAAAGTATGAGCATTTTAGTGCATTTACACAGAAAAAAATTATCAGTTAACTTTTTAAAAAAGTAATCTTATAAAATGGGTACTTTATTAGCTTATTAATATTGCCATCTTTACTATATCTATCAGAAATATTCACATAAAGGAAGGGGATATGGGCTCACATTTTGATACCAATGATGTCATGTGGATGCTGCAAAAAGCTTGCATACAGGAGGAGCACCAATCCAACAAGCAGCCTAACAAGGAAAAGGAAAAGCAGAATAACTACATGCAAGTATTTGCAGTATTCGTTCGCCAATACTTTTCATTAGCAAGAGTAAAGGCTGGTGTAATCATAGGAACAGAAGAACAGTATCATCTACACTGACAAGCAGTGGTTTTCGAGGGTTTGAGGCAGAAATCTGAGTCCTGGAGATGCTGGGGATTGACCCTGGAACCTGTTGCATGCAAAGCACACGTTTTGCTGTTGAACTATGGCCCTCCCCTGATCACATATCACAACAAATTGCTTTTAATAATCACCAGCCATGTTGACCAAACAAACAATGGAACAAGAAGAGCCCCCCCCCCAAAAAAGAGGTTGCTTATGGGTCCTCTACTTCTGTTCTTTTCTCTACAGTAATATTCTCCCTGCTTATTTGGTCTCAGTGATTTTGCTCTTAATTCACTTTTAATCTCAGTGGTTTCAGAAGGAACAAGGGATTGTTTGCCTCATTTAACCTGCTAGCAAACCAGACTGCTGGATAATTATTCTACCTTATCTTTGGAACATCTGATGTGTTGGTTGGTAGCCCAGAGAGAATATCAGATGAGCCAAGACAATGCTCTCTCCCACTGTAGATTTCTTCTATAACAAGACTGGCCAAAAACCAACAATTGCTCAATAACAGAAAGCAGAAGAGAACTCATCTGAAGACTTAGGCAGGGACTCAATGTTCTGAGGTGCCTCTACCCATAGATTGGCGTATATTGGGGTTTGTTTGTTTTGAACAATTGACAAAGCCTGATAATTGAAATTAACATGGGGTTAAGTTAACCAATGTTGGTTGATTCCATGAACAATACGGCATATAAAATCAAACTCTCAAGGTTATAGACTATTCCAGCCTCCCCCAACCTGGTGCCCTCCAGATGTTTTGGACTAATGGCCAGTTCTGACTGGAGCTGGTGGGAGTTGCAGTTCAAAACAATTCAATTCACCAGGTTGGAGGAGGCTGAACTCTTCAGCTCATTAGACCATAGCATGTTTACATTGGCTTGGTGAAATAGAAGGAAAGGTTTGAAGGAACATGATGATGACTAAATAAAGGCATAGACATTTCTCTTTCAGCCTCCAAAGTAAGTGGTGGGGAGGCATCACTGGGTCTGGTACTACAATGTGGCACCCCTTATCTAGTGGAGGGAAGGAGAGCTGGAAAGGTATGGTTTGGCTGAAGATAATATGCCTTGATGGGCAGAAGCTTTCTTTGGGAATCTGAGGTAGGAACATTGGATCTGCTGCCTGCTTAATGGAGTCTGCATGTGCTTGCTTACATGTTTCTAATAAAATAAATATTTAAAAGATACCATATATCTCAAGTGCTATTTCATCCAAAGAAAACTAAACCATTTAGACTCCTGATTGCTTGGACAAGTGGGAAGCAAATAATGATATTATTTTTCATTTCAAGGGATGCTCAAAAATTGCTGTTATGATATTCTTTTCTGGAAAGAGCTTGTTGGTTTCTGCTCTCTTCACTGTGCAGCGAAATGCTTGTCACAAGACAATGTTTACATTCCACAGTCTGTGCTGTTGGGTTTTCTCACGGGAAAGGAGACTGGATGTGACGTACACTGGTTTCCGGTTTTTCACTGTTCACTCGGTGCATCTCTCCGTGCTTCAGAGGAGAGAGGATGCCTTCTCTGCTCCGGCAGAGGCAAGATGTTTTTCTGTAATCTACCAGCTTTGAAATGTAAATAAAACAATATAGAGTATGTGCACGTATTCCTCATCATTCCTCTGTGCATGGGACACTGCAAAATCAACATTTTTGGTTCCGGGCCCAGAAGAACGCAATCAATCTTGGGACTGGGCTCCTGTATTCGGAACAGCGGCAGAGGGACGGATCGGACGCTATCTCTGCGCGTCAAGATGATTGATGAGGTATGTGCTACTGCTCCGGGCAGCCTGCCAGCATCTAATTAATGGCTTTATGGCTGGACTTTGCAATTTTATGTCCGTTTGCCGGGCACAGGCAAAGGATCAAAGGCTCAAGTTCCTATGCTGGGGAAATCGAAAGTAACTTTTAAAAGTGCTTTTGGAATAAAGCAGCTGCAGCAGTGACGCAGCTTGATTTAAGGCAGCGGAGAGAAAGCACTTTTGAACTTGCCTTTGGAATGAGGCTTGAAGCAGCACAGACACAGCTTGTATAAAGCAGCTTAATTTAAAGCAGCAGAGATGACGCAGAATGCTAATGCCAGAGTCATGATGGCTAGCTGCAGAAGGCTGGCTGATGCAAATGGGGAATCTGATGCCAATCAGCCACATGCTCAGCTCAGAGTAGCCTGTGATACTGCCATGATTCAGAATGAAGCAGACCGCCAGGGTGATAGCTGCATGGGCAAGGGGGAGTCTTCACAGACGTCATCCCAGAGTGCAGTGGAACCACCAGATGGCGCCAAAGCTTTGAAGGCAGTGAAATGCTACTCGTGTGGACGTCTAGGCCATATGAAGAGGGAATGCAGATATCCCAGGGCCAAGACAGAGCAGCGCAGCGGAAGCTCATCGCGTGGAAAAGGCCAGAGCAAAGGCAAAGGTCCGGTGTCCAGGACAACGCAGCCCAAAGCAATGGTCTCACGCTTCACTCCAAAAGTTGCAGAGGTCCAGAAGACGTCTAGATCTTTCTTCGTTGTTGATTCGGCTGCAACCCATCACATGTGCAACGATAAGCGACTGTTCGTGTCTTTTACACCGCAGGAAGGTGCGATTCACCAGGCAGATGACCACACAATCCCCAGTAAAGGCTACGGAACTGTTGTTCTTCACAGTTTGGACTTATCAATACACAATGTACTTTATGTGCCAGATGCCAAACATAATCTGCTCAGCGTTGGACAGCTGAATGAGCGGAAAATTGACGTTTCCTTTAAGAACAAAAGTTGCATCATCACAAAGAAAAATGATTATGTATTGTATGCTGAATATGTTGATCGTTTATATGTTTTGTATTATGATGATGTTATGCAGGATGACACTTGTTGCATTGCAGGTTCCAACAAAAGTTTGCATGCAGAATGTATTCACGATTTTCATCGAAAATTTGGTCATTTGCATTTTGAGGCAGTATCTAAAATGCCTGCCTTGGTTGAAGGTATGACTATTAAACCCTGCAGGTACCACATGAAGTGCAAGGCATGCGCAGCAAACAAGGTGAAAATGGCTGCGAAAGGTAAGGTGTCTAGTAGGCAAGCTACAGAACCATACCAAATTTTTCATGCTGATTTGGTTGGACCCCTAGCGCCCTCTTTGGGTGGAAATAGGTACTTCATGGTTCTCATTGATGCATTTTCCAGGTATATTTATGTGTACAATCTCAAGCAGAAATCAGAGGCTTTTCCTAGGTTCAAGGAATTCTGTGCTTGGTTGGAAAATGTGCATGGTAAGAAGATAAAAATTCTTTTCACTGATCGCGGGGGGGAATTCACTTCTCAGCAGTTTGAAGTTTTTCTGTCTGAGAAAGGAATTCAACACGATTTGTCTAGTCCTCGCTCGCCATGGCAGAATGGACTTTGAGAGAGGGCAAATCAAACAATGCTTCAAGGGTTAAAAACCTTGCTGCATGATGCCAATCTTCCAGAGAGTTATTGGGCCGAATCTCTCTCGTGTTTTATTTACAGTTATAATCGCAGGTTATCTTCAGCGATTGGTTGTACCCCCTATGAGAAGATGTTTGGCAAGAAGCCATACATCAAACACATGAAAATTTTTGGTTCTGACATGTGGGTTCACTCACCACAAAACTCCAAGTTAGACAAGCGTGGTTTGCATGGTATCTTTCTAGGTTATGAGAAAGGTTCTTACAGAATAAGGATGACTGACTCTAAGACTATTAAGCTCACAAGAAGTGTTGAATACAATGCCAAGTGGGGGGAGAATGTGGGAATTTTCCAATGTTACCCTGATGACAGTGATGAGACTGAGGATAGTCAAAAGCAACCACAACAACCCACACCCACTGATGAAAGTTCTGATTCTGAGTCTGAAACTGAATCGGGTGATTCAGAGGATTTCAAGAGTGCGAAAGCCTCTATGCGACCCTCTGAAAGCTCTGATCAAGAATTGGAAGAACCATTGTTCACAATAGGTCACTTTTCTCCTAAGAAGGAAGAGGAGAGTGTTGAAGACCTAAGGCTAATTCGCAGGTCACAAAGAGCCACAAAAGGTAGACCTCCAAAGAGATTTGCTGATGAGTTTGCCAAGATAGCAGTAACAGCTGTTAAAAAGCTCCAAGAAGGTATTTGAACCTTCAAGTTTCCAAGAAATCCAGGATTTGGATTCAAAGGAAGCTGAGCCATGGTTAAGTGCCATGAAGGCTGAGCTTGATTCCTTGGAAAGGAACAAAACATGGGAACTTGTTCCAGTAGTTCCAGGAATGAAACTGCTTGGAAGCAAATGGGTCTTCAAAGCGAAGACTGATCAAAATGGCAAGATAGTCAGACACAAAGCCAGATTGGTAGCCAGAGGTTTTGCACAGGTACCAGGTGAAGACTATCACGAGACCTACTCACCCACAGTGAGGTATGAGAGCATTAGGCTTATGCTCAAGCTAGCTGCAGAGGAGAATCTACACATTAGTCACCACGATGTGAATACAGCTTTTCTGTACGGATCTCTAGGTGAATCACTTTATATGCTTCCACCTGATGGCGTACAGGTAAAACAGGGATTTGTTTGTGCTCTGAAAAAGTCCCTTTATGGTCTCAAACAAAGTGCACGGTGTTGGCACACAAAACTCACTGAAGTATTGTTTTCTCTAGGTTTTAAGCAAGGGAAAGCTGATCCATGTGTATTTGTCAAAGAGGAGGGGCAAAAGAAACTGTATTGTTTGTTTTATGTTGATGATTTATTATTCTTTTGGAATGATGTCACAACGTACAATAACGCCCTAGCTCAACTGAAAGAACACTTTGACATGAAAGATCTTGGTGAGGTAAACAACTACCTATCTCTGGAAATAGAAAGAGATCAAGATGGTAACATTCTAGTACACCAGTCACGGAAAATTGCTGATGTGTTAAGCAGACTAAACCTGATGGATGCTAACTCTGTAGACACACCAATGACAACAGGTTATCAGGTAGATGACACTGAAGAAGCATTTTCTGACACCACACTGTACAGAAGTGTGCTAGGCAAACTAAACTTCATTGCCAGATGTTCAAGACCAGACATTGCTGTTAGCTGTAATTTGCTAAGCAGACAAGTCAACAATCCTACTGTTAAGGATTGGAAAGCTCTGAAACGCATAGCGCGGTATTTGAAAGGCACTATGCATTACAGACTGAGATTTAACAATCAGAAGTCTGGTGGTCTTGAAATATTTGCAGATGCAAGTTTTGGAAGTGACACTACAGACAGGAAAAGCACGTCTGGAGTTTGCTACATGTACAATCAGGCTCTATTTGATTGGTCATGCAAGAAGCAAACAACAGTTAGCTTAAGTACTTGTGAAGCTGAACTGAATGCACTGTCTTATTCACTCAAAGATTGTGAATGGTTGTTACAATTGTGCAAAGACATGAAAATTCCTGTCAAATGTCCAATCCAGGTTTACCAGGACAACAAAGCATGTTTGGCTTTGCTGAATTCTGAAGGTTGTAAGCAAAGCACAAAGCACTTGCAATTGAAATTGCAACATGCTAGGGAACGTATTCAGAAGGGACTCGTAACGGTGTCCTATATGCCAGGTAATGAAATTCCTGCTGATGTATTGTCCAAGATTGTATCAAGGGATCAACACTGTACCTATGTGCAGAAGTTGGGTTTGTACTGATGTTGTACGAACACGCTGCCCAGTGATGTTCACAGAAAGGGGGAGGATGTTGGTTTCTGCTCTCTTCACTGTGCAGCAAAATGCTTGTCACAAGACAATGTTTACATTCCACAGTCTGTGCTGTTGGGTTTTCTCACGGGAAAGGAGACTGGATGTGACGTACACTGGTTTCCTGTTTTTCACTGTTCACTCGGTGCATCTCTCCGTGCTTCAGAGGAGAGAGGATGCCTTCTCTGCTCCGGCAGAGGCAAGATGTTTTTCTGTAATCTACCAGCTTTGAAATGTAAATAAAACAATACAGAGTATGTGCACGTATTCCTCATCATTCCGCTGTGCACGGGACACTGCAAAATCAACAGGGTTTGCATACTATGTCCTGAGCTGACTTGCTAAGCCTTCCTTATCTCTTTGACTCACCCTGTTACCTCACTGAAGCTTGCCTAGTCTGTGTACCTGAAGCTTGCCTAGTCACTGCTGCTTGGTCTTGACTTTTCTCCTGATCCAGCTGTGTCACCTATATGTCTACTGAGAGACAGATGTACTCAGAACCTTAAGCATAGCATGTGCTGATACTTAATGCTGTAAGGCAGCCTTCCCCAGTGTTGACTATTGGCCATGTGAGGTTGATGAGATATATGGTCCAAAACTGCTAGGAGACATCAGATTAGGGAAGGCTGATCTAAGAGGTTCAACTTATTGGTGAGTGTAGTACTGTCTCAGGTCACCATACAGATAAACCATACATCTCTAGTCTTCACCAATTGGCCCTTGTATTTCTGTTGCAGGATAAAGCCTTGAATGGACCAGCTTGTATCTACTTAAGATCCTCTGAAATACTGGGTACAAACACAGAATGAGCGACTCTGCAATATTATGTGAGACAAAAAAATGCTATAGAAAGATTGAATATCCCAAGATATTCAGCAAATGGTTTCAGAAGGCATGTCATGACTGGCTTCGCTTCTAGCCTCAGGTCAATCAGCTACTTGCTGACTGAAGTTACTTCTGAAACATGTACTCTGGCTACCTTCCACTCATTAATTCCACTTCCTAGCCTATTCGTTGGCCAGGTACATGTTACCAGCATGGTCACAGAATTATATCTCAGTTCTGTGGATAACACCACAATATTTGTGGCCTTGGCTTGAGCTATTGTTTCTGTGTTCATTGTGTTGACATATATAAATATAAAAGGTTAAAAAAAAAAGGTAAAGGACCCCTGGACGGTTAAGTCCAGTCAAAGGTGATTGTGGGGTTGCGGCACTCATCTCACTTTCAGGCCGAGGGAGCCAGCATTTGTCCACAGACAGCTTTCTGGGTCATGTGGCCAGCATAACTAAATTGCTTCTGGCACAATGGAACACCATGACAGAAACCAGAGTGCACAGAAATGCCATTTACCTTCCTGCCATAGCAGTACTGATTTATCTACTTGCACTGGCATGCTTTCAAACTGCTAGGTTGGCAGGAGCTGGGACAGAACAACGGGAGCTCACCACCATCACGGGGATTCAAACCACCGACCTTCTGATCGGCAAACCCAAGAGGCTCAGTGGTTTAGACTACAGCGCCACCCATATATGTGTGTCTGGGCCACTATCAAAGCTTTTGCCTCATTCTGTTCAAAGTTCCTGTCTCATCATTTGATTTTTGATTTTTCCAGCAGATCACTATCAATTCTGCATGCAGTTCTGCAAAGAAAGTACAGGTATGGCTGCAAAAATCCATTGTTTAAGATCAAGCCCATCAGCACACCAAGCCCCTATCCTATTTACTTGGTTTTTATTTCATTCAAATGATATTTTCTCCATCAAACCATGGTGAATGGTTTCCCTACGGGTGAACTCAGAGTACCCTAATTTGCATTGTATAACGAAAACAAATGTATGTTTGTGCTTAAACAAGAAATACATCTAAAATTCAGAAAAGAGCAAGCCCATACGCTTTACCACTTTAAACAGTATTATAAGTGGTCTTACAAATATTTAAGGTATATTTTTGAATTGTAAAACACAGGAAACACAAAGAAATAGTGTGCAGTGATTTGAGTATTATATTGGTTTAAAGCTACTCATAATTTCAGATATTTTAAATGAATCGGTAAAGTCCTCTTGGGGTTGCAGTCTGATCATACAAGAGATCAAAGGAGTGTAAATTAGAAAGAAAATATAATAATTATGCCAGTGATTAGCATTAAAGAAAAATCGAAGGCAATTAGAGCTGGCAAAGAAAGGAACAAGCTGCAGAAACTCATAAAATAAAACCCTCATTAGCTGAGTAACATACTTCTTGTTTCAGTGGCCCCAGCTGGCAGTCATGCAGGGCTAAATTAATTGATTGACTTACAACCAGAAAGGAATGGCAATGCAGTACCCAAAACAGATTTGGCAAAGGAAAGAAGTGAGCGCTATGATTTATGCTCCATTGTTGTTCCTGAAGACTGTTCTGTTCTTTGAAGACTCTTGTAAACAGGGTGTTTTCACATATAGGAAAATCATGGAAGCTGGCTTAAACCAAGTTAGATCACTGTTCTATCATCAGCCTATTGTTTCGGCTGAACACTATTGCAGAGATGGAAATTTTCATTTTTGGCACTGGAAGCTATACCCAAAAAAATTTACTATCATGCCACAATCAGTCTTCAGCTGGCTCAGGGATATGGTATATAACAATGTTTTTGTTAACATAGCTTTAAATGTCATTGGAACTTTAAAGCACATAATCTCATGGTTGTCTTAAAATCTGTCATCCGCTATTTAAAAGAAACAAGTACAGATGCATCTCATGCAAAGTAACTACAGAACAACATACTGTACATGTTGGAAACAGGTGAATTTTGGGAACTGAAGTAACCAAAAACCCTGCCATCAAAATCTTATTCTTTCTCTCTTCCAGATTGTTGCTCCCGGGAAACAATGGAAGAATACGCCTTTGGGGGTGAAGTCAAGATGTTGGAAGGTTACAGTGCCTGCTGTGGCTATAAAGACCAATGTTGCAGCTGGGGCAGATGAAGGCATCTACTGCTGCAGTTGCACCATGATATTCCTTCTCTCTGCTCTCCTCCCAATGGTCATCTATCCTCTGGTCACTGCTATTGATGCATCATGACCTGACTGCCTGTCTCCAGGCACTGCAGTCATCTACAGGAGATTCCCAAATGGCAGGATTGATTTTGCCAGCCTTTCAGACATCTTTGAAATGCAGAGTTGGTCTGCCAATGGCCCTTGTGTCTGAAGCCAGCTCCCCACAGACCATGTCCTTGGGGATACTGCCATCCTCCATTTTGTGAACATGACCAAGCCAGCATAGACTTCACTGAGACAGGAGTGTGAATATGCTGGGAACCTGGGCTTGGGAAAGTACATCTTTGTCTGAGACTCTGTCCTGCTATGTGATGCCCAAAATCTTCCTCATGCAATGCATGTTCTCTCATACCATTGAGCCATTTCTGTAGCTGCCTTGCCACCACAACCTCGATGGAGAGGTTGCTAGTTATTGTGGAACCCAGATATACAAAATTATCTACCACCACAAGCATGTGGCCACCAGTGCTGATGCGTGGAGTGCTGGCAAGATCCTGACCAAGGATGTTGGTCTTTGTCAGGCTGTTGGTAAGGCCAAACTCCCTGCAGGCTTGGGCAAAATGGTTGATGAGTCTCTGTAGAGCTTTCTCTGGGTGTGCTACCAAGGCTACCGTCTTAACAGGGAGAAGAATATACCAAAGACAGTTGGGGAGAGAACACAGCCCTGTATCACACCGCTCTTTATAGGGAAGGCACCTGAGGAATATCCACCATACTAGACAGTGTCACACATGTTCTCATGGAAAGACACAATAATCTTGTGAAGCTTATATGGGCATCCTGTCTTGTTGAGCAGTGTAAAGAGTCCTTTTTGGCTGACAAGATCAAAGGCCTTAGTCAGGTCTATGAAGGTGATGTACAGGGGGCATTTCTGCTCTCAGCATTTTTCCTGCAGCTGGAGCAGTGAGAAAATCATGTTGACTGTTGATCGTTGAGCTCTAACGCCACATTGTAACTCAGGCGAGACCCTGTCAATGAGTGACTATAAAATGACTGGAGTCTCCTCCATATACACATGTACCATCTACGTCCATCTCAAGTGAGCATCATGACCATCAGACTAAACAAAATGGGTTCTGATATAAACAAAACTCTAGTAACTCTTCAAGGGCCATGCAAAATGCTAAACTTCTCTTCTGGGGCACATACAACTTAAACAAGGTTACCTAAGACTCTCTACTGCCCCAACAATCTGGAGAATATCTGGATGAGAGGTGGGCAGAGTTACCTCCTATTATTCAAAATGGGTGTGGGGAACATTTGGCCCACCAAAATTTGCTGAACTACAGCTCCCAGCATACCTTGCCATTGGCCATGCTTGCTAGGGATGGGGGGAGTTGTAGCTCAGCACCATCTAGAGGGCTAAAGGGTCCCCATTCCTGATGTAGAGAAGAAATAAATAAGTTAACATTTTCAAATGGAAAGACAAGATCCTATAACACCTGACAATCTTTTAGGATTGCCAGCTTCCTGAAGATGAGCACACCGCTAATCTGTTTTTAAGCTACTCTATTTTATCCTCAATCACGAACATACGCATGATCTCAATCGTTTGCTTCTCTCTCTCACTCATTTACTTTTGGCCTCCATGCACAACCATGCGGTGGATTCACACTGTTCTTCCAGTTACAGCAGATCTTTCTCAGTGACAGATCTTCAGGCGCCCTGCAGCTTGTGATAATGAGAAGCATGAGTTTCAAATCAAGGCATCAAACGAATGATTTTCTTAGAACATTATTGTGCAAAAGGGAGGGAGCTCTAAAGCTGTTTTTACCCCTTGGGTTTTTTTAAAAAAAAAAACCAAACCAACAAACCCATCAGAAAGCACAATCTTTCTCATTAGCTTAGCAATTCATTTTAAAAAGCTCAATTTTCCATTTTGTGTGGACTTGATGAATGGTGTTGAACATAACTTGAACATAGATAACAGTTTTTCCTACAGAGCTAATGGCTCTGTTCACTCTGACATCCAGTTTCCGCCAACATATTCCTAAACAAATTACCTAGATCATCTCCATTTGTAGATGCGGCAACAGCTTAGTGTTCAAGTGAATTTTCCTCTTCACATCAAACAGAACAGAGCCTATATTTGGAGCAAGTTCTAAAACTCTTCCTGGGATTCCAATTCATTTTGAGTGCACTTACTGAGATAAACTTTCAGATAGATGGGGAGAAGAAGAAACATACATATTTCTGGAACCAGAGAAGAGTAGCATAATTCTCAGGAAACTCTGATGGGAATAGGAGTCTCCTAACAACTCTCAGTACTCTTAACAAACTACAGTTCCCAGGATACTTTGGGGAAATCCATGACAGTTCAATTGGCACTGCTTTAAATGTATAGTGCAGAGGGGCAACAGATATCTAGAAACATACATAGACACATGTGTCAAGGACCAGGTGAAAAATAAAGGGTAAAAAGCCAACTTAATTTTCCATTTATTCTCTTTCTGATTGGAGCCTGATGCTGCTAACCCCAGCATCTGACCTACTTCCACATCAGCAGCTGTGTTCAACTCACTTGCACCATGCACTTGCCTTTTTTTTAAAAAAAAAAATCTGTTTTATGTTCCAGATGATTTCAGCTGTGCAACTGGTGTTGTATCAGCATCAGTCAGGTGATTGTGGACATGGGGTTGAAGCTGCTGGCAATGATGAAACCACCTATCCTTAAATTATCTGGTGTCATTGTAAAAATACTAGAGGGTCTCATTTCATTTTCATTTCAAAGCGAACCAAATTTATCTAATATGTGAAATGAATCATGAAAACCTGCAAGAAAATGCACTTCTTTAAATTTCATGATGCAGTTTGTTACCTGCACAAAAAAATGTTTTTACAAAAAGGTTAAAAAAAAAAGCACAAATTTCTGGACTATATTTCACTATATTTCAGGATAGTGAAGAGGCTGAGTGGTGTAGTGATTACAGTACGTTTTACATTGTAAATGTAAAATCCTAAGCGCCAGGTATCCCTGCAGTTCACAAAAATTGCCTTTAGAGAGCTCAGTCTCTGAAACGTATAAAGACATGTGGGTTAAGATAATTGGGTGTGCTTGGAAGCACCACAGGCTTATGTTTTATTAGAGGTACTATCAATAAAAGGGCATTTTCAATAATACTATTAAACCCCAATATTATATCCACAGCAGCCTATAAGGGAATAAAGCAAGAAGCACTTATGAACTGTACAGTGCACACACAACATCTGTTCATTTCTTCCTGGACATAATTGACTCTTTGGGGAAGAGGCCTCACTTTGCACTTTGCTTTTGAATATGATCACACAGTAAGAAGTATTTTTTTCATTGAGAACGTATCTGGGAAATATTTGTCTTTGACTGACTTATGGAGACCTCATACCTGTATTCATTATTTAGGGGTCTCATACTCCTTTGAACTGCTTGTCCGCTTCCCAGGCCAAAGCACAACATGTGTCTTAAGCTCTTACCGGCCTGTTTCTTTGAGCTTTAGTTGGACTCTGAATATGCATATCTGACCTGACTTTGCCTTCACATGAAGTGCCTGTGTACTGCATTCTCCAATTACAGTCATCTGGACGCATCAAGCATATGGGTTTTGAAGCCGTTTCCAAATGGCTTTGTGTCCTAAGCTTGCAAATTGTGGTTAGCCAATGTTCTCTAGCTTTTGAGATCCATTAACTGCTATGTAACAATAGAGTCAGGCAGCAACAAGGCAAAACATATAAAACAAGTACTATACCAAAGTGATTTAGTGTTGACGGATGCAGAATGACCTCTCTCCCATCAACCGGAGGGCACCCTTTGCGTGGCCACACGCAGGACCCTGATCCCTGAGACAACGGCAGATGTTCCTTGTCCACCTCCCCACGTCACAGCCTTTGAGGTTCCTGGCAAATCTCAGTTCTAATGAACCTATCTGTGGCGGGGGGAGGCGGAGCTCTTCGCGTAGATAAAAGGGGTGGAGCCTACCTGAGAGCGCGCAGTCAGCTCCAGAGCTTCACCCTCCCTACCCTCCCTTTGTTTAATGCTCTTTTATTACAGGTTAACTTCTTTTACAGGTATGTGGGCGCTGCTACAGTCTTAGGAAGGTTGCTGTTAAGGAACCGGGAAGGAATTTCCCTGCATTGGCAGGTTTCACCTTCCCCGTAGCAGATGTCACAACTTTGGCAGTTTTAGGCCTTGGGCGGAATCCTTTAATCTATCTTCCCTAAATGGGGGGGGGGTGCGTGAAGCGGTGATGTGTGTGTCCCCCACGGCAGCGATCCCAGGGTTCCCTGTTAAAGGGACTGAGTCGGAGGGAAGTCACTGGCCATACGCTGAAAGGTGGTCAGTGTTGCAGTGAAATGGGAGCAGGCACTCTGCATAAACAAATGTCTTCCAGAGCCAGCCCACTTCCCAGACAGACCTGATTACCCTGATGTGCACACATGTCAAAGGGAAAATGTGAATATAGTGATCAACTGAGACTTTAGGGAAGTGCTATATTTGCAGTAGGATTGACTTATGCCTTAACTGTGCACACTATTTATATTCAAACATTAAATATATTCCTTATACTCCTTAGGAGCAGTGATGGAAATAAACCCAAGCACTTGAATTTTTCTTTATTTTGCCACAAATATACATTTATCTTAGAAAATTAAATAAAAATAAAAATGCTAAAGGAAATGAAGTATGATCAATCCACAAAGCCATTTTTGATTCTGTTTTCACAGAATAAGCATTTCTCTGGTCAAGGTTGTTGGGTTTTTTTTTTAAAAAAAAGATCAAGCCTATTAATTGAGCGGATTCTGGCTCTTCCCATTGCCTGATCCTCTCCTTCTGTTCAGATTGATCTATTCATGTTCTTTGGGGACTGCCAACTTGGAACATCTCTTGGACCTTGACAACTGGCAGATGTGGTCAATCACATCATAAAATCCTGCATGTCAGCTAAAAAAAATGAGTTTGGCACCTTAAAAGCAAAACAGTCTGTTAAACAGCTTAAAGTCTGAATCAATGCAAATGTTCTATAAACAAATTCATTTAGTGAAATTATATTTATGACTTTTTAGGCTGAAGATGAGGTGGGAAGGGAATTGCTTCTCCTACAATTTTCATTGGTTCACTGTTAGGGCATGGGCGCAATTTGCATTCAACAGAAAGATGGCTCATCTTCTCTTAACAAAACCCAGCATGTAAATGTAAAGACAGTGTAAACAGGCTTTAAATTTATTTTCAGTTTTTCATGGAATTGGCCAAGTTTATGAAACCAGAACCCAAGCTAAAAGTTTATAATCACATGCTAACTGACAGTTAAAGAGATGTCCCCTAGTCAATCATTAGTCTTACAATCAACACAAAGTTGTAGTTTTCATTCTTAGCTTTTCAAACAATAGTTTACTATTATTAAGTTTGATCAGCCATTATGTATGTACTGTTATGCTAGGGCAAGGGTGGACAGACCTCAGGCTTGGAAGATGAAACATTTATTTTACTTGGTGCAAAATGGTGGCTCAGTTGGGTACGTCTGCTCTTTGGGGGGAACATGGTATTTTTCAGTTCAGAAGGACAGAAGAAATCGCCAATAATTCCCATACTATTTCTTTTCTGCTTTTTATAGTGTTGCTTGGATCGTACAGAAGTAATTTAACACTGCTATTGCTCAGATGGTTTTGCCTTAGATGGTTGGGATACATGCATCAGTAAATTAGTTGCAAGTTGTTAATGTGTATACACAATGCACCAACTCAAAAGACCTCAAAATAGAAACATATGCAGCAACCCTACCAATAGCAAAAGCCAAAGCCCCTACTGCTACTTTGAGAACTTCTATTACATGAGAAATGACTGTTATGACAGCAATAGAATAAAACATCACTTTTCTATTCAGGCTAGACATAGCAGTAACAAGGGGAGGACATTTTCAAAAGTAATGGAAATCTCATCAGACCCTTAAAGTTAGATTCTGGATCAGCAACTGTATGATTTATTTCTCCTCTGAAGAAAGAATTTTGCTAGTTTCCTTTTACAAGCCGTTATGCGAAAGAAATCCATAGTAGCTAACATAACACAATCTAAATTTAGAGTTGGATCCAGACTTAAGCCTTCTTCAGGCGTTATAAACCTGCAAGTATGTGCAAGGCACAGGATCATGCAAACTGAGTCTGCCCTCTCCACACTCAACCAGGCCTCACTCAATTGTAAAGTCTGAAGGTACTTCTAAACATATTTACATGAACACACTTACACTCCATCTCATAGTCAGGGACCCTGCATGCTTGTAAGTATGTTCTAGTGAATACACTTGTAAGACCCCTTCAGACCTTGCTGCTGAATGTAGCAAGATCAGGGGTAGAGGGGATGGGTTGGTATGTATGGTCCCATGAAACACACCTTCAATTTTATAATGCCTGCAGAGGGGTTGTGGCATGCTTAGATTTGCACTTACTTAGAAGAATATCTTTAGCTAACCAACAAACCCCTCTTCATAATCAAGATTCTTGGGGGACTGATAATATCCAAATTATGTGCAAATGTATACAATTTTGAACAATTTCTAGTTCACTTTCACATACATTCCCTCTCCCTCCCAGCAGAAGGCCCAGACCCTTTCACTTTAAAAACAAAAGTCAATGGGTCAATCTAGATGGAAAGTTAGAAAGCAAAACGTGGGAGCAACTTTCTAAGACTTATTAGGCAGTTATGGAGGCCCCACTGTTGTTCAGGATTGCTTAGTCCCTTTATCACATGATCACAAGGACAAACTTTTTATGCATTAAAAACTTCAGCCAGATGAGCTTGAACTGAACTAGTTCCTTTTGTAAAATTATGAACTATAACTAGTTCATTTTAAAATAAACTTTCCAAGTACTGAAATCCAACAATATAAAAAATGACAAGAATTAACTGATTAGGGACCAGATACCAAGTTCACATGGCAATTTGTGTGTGTGTGTCTTAAGTCCTTAAAATTCTTATTTCTACATTCCCCCAGGCCTCTTTCTGCATAGCTCTTAAAAACAAATTCTTATTAAGAAGGTGGAATAGGATCTCAAGTTTGCTTCATATATGTTCAGTTTACAGAGCAAATTAAGAGCCCAAAAAGTATGTTAGATATATCTTTGTCATGTTATTTAGTCTCACAAAACATCCATATTCAGATATTATTGCATGACATCTCCCTGGCCAATTCCAATTTCTTTCTAAGTTTTAGGATCCTGAAAACTTGACAACTTAAAGTTGCCTCCAGTAGGCTCATTCTGCATATGAAGTGGAATTTCATCCAGTTCGGAACCCTGAGCATAAGCAGGTTTATCCATAAATCCTAGATAGACAAGTTCTGGGAGTTCCTCCTTTTGATGTGCATGGGAGAGTCTTAGTGAGGAAGGCAGTACTGCATGCATCTCTAAGATCTCATTCCCACACTGGATTTGTAAATGCAAATATAATTTTGATAGGCAGGATACATAAGAAAAATCTTGTATAATTAACAATGAAGTTAATTTTGTTCATGTGACAAAGAACCAGTGGACAAGCTCCAAATGCTGGACTCCAGCTTCTATCAGGCCTACCCAGCATGGCCAATAGTCAGGGATGAGGATAGTTGTACAGTGGTACCTCGGGTTACATATGCTTCAGGTTACATACGCTCCAGATTACAGACTCCACTAACCCAGAAATAATGCTTCAAGTTAAGAACTTTGCTTCAGGAACAGAAATCGTGCTCCGGCGGTGCGGCGGCAGCAGGAGGCCCCATTAGCTAAAGTAGTGCTTCAGGTTAAGAACAGTTTCAGGTTAAGAATGGACCTCCAGAAAGAATTAAGTACTTAACCCGAGGTACCACTGTAGTCCAACTTCAGGAGGGCCATAAATTCCCAATCCTTGATTGGTTACATAGTTAACATGTAGAAGTACTATTGAAAGTGCCCTCCAGATGTTGTCACCTGGCTAGCTGCAAGATACTGAATGAGATATGCAGAGCTCTTCTTTGTATTATTAACCACGACTTTATTTTCACTTTTATTCCTGATGTCTTTCTGGATTTCTTTCCTCTTCCCTTTCCTCTGCACTGTTGTTTCTACTTGTACCTCTCCAGGCAACATCCAGTACCTTCCTAGAGGATCTCATCTCACACCTTGAGTCACATATGCTTACAATTTGTTTCTCCAATATAAAGATGGCATGTGTAGCCACACCCTTTCGAGTATGAAAATCCCACCATTCAGAAACCACGGCCCAAGGCCAGATGGCTACATAATGAACAGTGTAACTATTTTCCATCCCAAAAGGTGCATTTTGTTTATGCCAACATAAACCTTTTTGTGAAGAAAAGTGCACCCAAACTTGAGTGTGCTTGACACATTTGTATAACTGTAGGCTGGAGACCATTAAACTGACACTTGTGGTACAAGGAGTTTTTAAACTGCTTCTCCAGGATGTATGGATATAGTATATTTTGCATACTTAGGAAACCACAGATGCCACAAAGAAAATTACAGGTTTCTACAGAGAACAGAATAAGGCAAAAGAAACAAAGAGTTATGCCTATGAGGTCACAAATGTTTTGATTGTTGATTTCTCAGTATCATTAAGCCACCAAAAAGTTCTAGTTTGCAGAGAGAGGGCAATTTAAAACGCACACACAAAATTTCCTTGGGTCGCACAAATACAATGATAGTAATTTGTGCCAATCAAATGCTCAGTCCAAGGGCAATACATGGCACTCTAGAATTGTATTGCAGCTTGCCAGGTGCTTGATAAGTCCCTTGTATTTGTAGCCCCAAACCTAAGGAATGCAAGTTTGACAGCTCCAGTCTAAATCAAGATAAATTGGCAAGGGAAGACTCTGAAAGACACTTACTGTGAGAGTCATTCTTTCCATGTATAGGGGGGCGGAGGAAGGAAGGAAGCTTTTTGGTGAAGCTTAACTTTGTAATCATTTTAGCATTTATTTCTACAACGTTCCCTGAAGCAATTAATTGCTATATATCTCTAGAAGAAGAGAAATGAGTTTGTTCTCTGCCAAGAGAAGCTAATTAAGGCTTAATTAGAAGTGCTTGTTTTTGCTTTAGAAACATGAAATCACAGCAGGGAGAAAGAAGAACAGGTACTGCACCTGTTAAGTGATTGTGAAGTGGGGCAGGTAATAGCGTACGCTGTGAAGTGGGAATGATGAAAGGGAAGCTGAAAAGAATCCTAAGACAGGTTGCTCCTTTCTGGAATGAGTCTGTCTTATCCTATGCTGGTCTATAGTTACATTAGTACAGTCCAGCGGGACCACTCTACTATTTAGCCATTAAAAATGGGCAGAGTTCACGACTTCAGCTTGGAAGCCCATAGACTAGATGGGCCAACAGTGCCTCAAAGCTTTCCAAGCCACAGCCTATAATGTATTACTGGAAAATGGAAAATATTTATCAGTTACCCTTTGAATAAGATTCTACCCATAAGGGCTTCATTTTTCTAGGCCAGCTCTGCTCTCCCTGCTCCCCCCTCCCCTTCATGGTTCCAGTCTTCCTCTTGTAACATTTTACTTCCTAGACACAAATGTATTCCATGAACATTGAATCATTTATTTTCCTCATTAAATACAGAGTATTTTACCTTTTAAAAATGTATTTGTCACTCACTAGGGGTTGGTACGGTACGGGGAGGAGAAAGGTCTGAGGAGTAAATGAAATATTAGGGATTATTTAATTCTGGAAGAAGTTCAGTCTCATCTTTCATGATTCCCCCCCCCCCAGAAAATTGAAGCAGTTTGCCATTGTAATTGCTCATGTAACCTAATACCAATAAAACACCCACCTCCATCTTTATTAAATTTTAAAACTGGCTGAGAATGTGCTTTGCTCAAGCACTTCTGATGGGTGGAACAAATGTCCCACTGCAGTATGTTTGCATGGGGAGACAGCTTGCCAGACACCACTTAAGGCTCCTCCCCGCCACCTCAACAGCAGACACACGACTAGACAGACCCAAGCTCTATGGTGCAACACCTAACTAAGGCTTTGATGGTTTTGGCTTGGGGGGTTTTTTGCTCTCACTTACACTAAGGTAAACCAGCAAAGTAATTAAACTCTGGGTAAACGAGCAGACTTTTTTATTTCAGGCATTGTCTCACATTAATTTCTTTATCTTTCTTTGTGAGGAGTTCACCAGGAAGGTTCAGAAGAACATTCTGTTCTTAGATCTGTGTATTTATTATTTATTTTCTGCAAGCATCCTTATCTGAAACATGTCAAGGAGGCAACATGTAACCAAGTTCAGAAGCTGTTTACATCATGCACAGAAAGGCTCTTTGCCTGCAAGGCTATGGTGGAACGGAAAGAAGCTCCACAGTGTTTGCTTTGCTCTATCCAAAGCTCTGCCAACTTGCTACAGGCTAGCTGGAAGGTGGAAACAGCTTTTTCCTGCCGCCTTCCCGCCCCCTTCATTTTGTTTCCTTTGGCCTTGAAAGGCAATAGAGTGCACCTCCAGGGTGAAGTCAAACGGCTGCATTTGCAGCACCAATGTGACCTCCCCTGGTCGCAAGCCTAGGCAGTGTATATGGAGGTCCTGGGCTGTCCTTCTCTTGATTTTGCTGATGTGGTGCAAAGGAAAGCAGTGCAATACATTGGCACCAGCTTGGCTGCAGGAGTTGTCAGAAGGAGGAAGATATTCTGCATGACATCAGAGATTTAGGATGAGAGCTTTCTTTCTCATAGATGGGCTACCTTTGCAAGCTGACGAGCCCATCGACCCATCACTTCCCTTTTAAGCAGTTGCAGAAACTACCTTCTTGACCATTGAACCCATAACACCAGTACCAGGGTGGATAGTTTTTCTCTTTCTGAGTGGGGGTCACAAAAATTAGGGGTTTTCAATCCTGAAGATATGATATTGGGGGGGGGGAGTGAGAAAATAAGAAAAACTAGACAGTTTCACTTATCCCTACTCTGTCCATTAGTTAATTGAGTAAGCTTAAAACGTTTGTACAGCTTTCTTGTACCATAGGAAATCATATACCTTGAAAGGTATAGGGTAGGAAAATATAGCTTAGGTTACAGATTACTACAGTGGTACCTCGGGTTACATACGCTTCAGGTTACAGACTCCGCTAACCCAGAAATATTACCTTGGGTTAAGAACTTTGCTTCAGGATGAGAACAGAAATCGTGCTTCAGCGGCGTGACAGCAGTGGGAGGCCCCATTAGCTAAAGTGGTGCTTCAGGTTAAGAACAGTTTCAGGTTAAGAACAGACCTCCAGAATGAATTAAGTTCTTAACCCGAGGTACCACTGTAATTTTATAGAGCCATAAAACTAAACAAGTTTATAACAAAAGCTTTTCTAATTATTGACAAGGAAGGTTAGCAAAGCTTAATGATTAAAGTCTACAGTGTTTTGTTCAAGTGAATAATTTAAGGGGAAGTCAGGACACATTTTTTGGAGCCCAAATATTTTAAAGAGAAGCATGAGGTGAGGCGGTGGCAGCAGCCATCTTCATTTCCCAAGAATGCCTCTCTGCCCTGACATAGTATGCAGAAGCATTCTGGAGAAATGAGGATGGCAGTGGTTCCTTCACCTGTCTGCCAGTCACCAGTGCTGTTTTGTTTCTCCACCTCCTGCCAGTTACCTCATGGAGGTGCCCACCAGAATGCCACTCACCCAGGACCTCTTCATACATGTTGCCACCCCTGGTAAACTCCTCCCTTCCTGATTTCCTAGATCGCAGAGTCCCACCCAGCTACCTGTACTATCACTTCTGTTAATCCCCCATTAACAAGACTGTTGTGCGAATAAATTGAGCACTTTGGAGGGAAAGTGTATAAATGTAATAAATCAATTATTAACTCCTTATTTAATTGGTCTGGTTACAATTGTACTCTTACTTGAATGGCTGCTTTCAACTGTTGTGTTCGAGCAATGAAATAAATGCACTGCATCAAAAAAACACAAGCCAGACATTAAAATATCTCATTATAGTCACACAGTTCTATAAATCAGGGAGTGTACCATTTAAGTTGATGGAGTTTCAGAACTATAATAAGTGGGATTGAAATCAGTCCTGCTATATATTCTGGAACATTGACAGAAATTACCTTGAAATCAATGGCACTATTCATGTGCCTTTATAAAAAAAGCCTGTGTGTGCAAATGTTCCCACACAAGGAATAAAATATTTAAATGCTCACAGTAAAGCAATCTAATAGTTGGTCTAATAGTTTAAAATGCAATCAATGGAAAAGTAACAAAACCAAAAACTTGATCATTTTAATGTACTAACTAGCTAAGATCTAAATATATACTTGGTACATTAAAAACAACAGAGGTTAAGATGGTGTTGGCTTTTATTTCTTAATAATTGATGTACCACATGTGTTGAATAACTGTTTATTCTGCTCTCATTTTATGTTTCAGATGTTGCTGCTCGGCTCCTTGCTCATAGCTGTTCCTTACACTGCTCCACAATGTTTATCGGAATCAATTTGCTAGCTCAGAAACAAATGGAATCATCATTTGAAACCCTGGTGCCAAAAGCCATCATTTCCTGTAATGAGAGACACAATTTGCCCATTAGCGCCACAGTAAACCTATCTAGCACATTTATGCAGCGTGCCATGAAAAGGGATTAATTTTGTTGTCGGCTCATTGAATCAAATGGTCTTCTTGGCAAAAGGGCACAGATTAATTTGTCAGCATGATTTATGTCCAAATTTTAGGGGCATTAAATATTTCACCCTGCAGGCAATAGGCAACTACGCTTTTATCCTTGAACAGAGCTGTGTAGCAAGACCATTCAGCTTCCAAAAATAAGTTATAGGCACTTGGCCCTAGAACAATGCATATTTGGGGGGTCTTTGGCCAAACATGCCCCATCTTGCTCTATGAGGGTTGCAGTTTTCACGTAAAGTAGACCATTGACCTCTTCCATGACCTGAAACAAACCAAAAGGTCAACTTAAAATAAATACACACTGGAGCATGGAGGTCCACTGAAATTCTGTGACCTCTTGCAAACCCCACACCTCAGCAAAACAGGCCCTTTTGTAGCACAGACTGCATCTTGATGCTCACTGATAAAATACTGCCAAGGACTGTAACCACGGTAGCTTTTAAGTGCCTTGGGAGCAGTTCCAGGGAGATTTTCATTAGTACTAAAGGGCAATGTTGATAAGCCAGCATAAATATTATTCATTCTGAGCTAGCAGGGTATAGATTACCTTTTGTAGCGTATCAAAGGAGAATGGATGCCAGGTTCCATATTATTTTTTGAGACGTGATCTCAAAAGCATATCATCCCTTTTTGACCTTGTTTACAGCTTTATAGCTTTATGTGTGTGAACTTCAAGAAGCTAAAAGGGTTAGATTCCTACTTCTCCAATCTGCCATCTCATGAAAACCAGGCTAGATAACAAGCTTTCTAGAAATGTGATTCACCATATGTGTCTAACTAAATTACAGAGCTGTTAGACGGTCTCATTCTTTCTTCTGTCAAAAACCTAGCAATATATAAACTATTTAAAGCAGTGATAGCCAACAAGGTGCTCTCCAGAGGTTGTTGGACTTCAGCTCTCATCATTCCCAGCCAGCATGGCCAATTGTAAGGGATAATGAGAGTTCAAGTCCCACATTGGGATGGCACTACACTGACTACCTCTGATTTAAATTAAGAAGATTTTCAAAAATTCTGCTGTGTGTTGAGTCAAAGCCAAAAATATAATTTCTCATTTTTCAGCTGTCCTCATTTATTACAAGACAATGTAATTTTCATTTTACTTAGTCCCCCCCCCAAAAAAAACCCCACCCCTTATTCATCAAATAATTTCATCCCCTTTACCTGTTCTTTAATTTACCGATCTGTTATTTTGGGCAGAAAAGAGCAGCAGAATTATTGAAACATCATTTGACTTCACCTAGATAGGATAATGTTAACATTTCATGCTTTTGTTTCCAATTTCTCCCAGTAATTCTAACAAATTCAACTGTAAAGTCAAAACAAAGATCCCTGATCAAGTTTTCCCTTAATTTTACCTTTTTCTTCCAGTGTATCAAGTGATACACTGAGAGAGAACTGTTTGCAGTCATGGAAACCAATCAGGTAGTGATTATAGCTGTTCCTGCCTTTTAAGCTAAAGTTCAGGAAGGAGAGGACAAGTTGATAGCGCAGGGAGCATACCAGAAGGGGGAGACTATGGAATGCAGGAGGAATGCCCATCCTTCTGATGGAGGTCTAGCCCTTTAAGAATCTTAAGTTATCCACAAAAGGGCGGAGTCTAGCAGAAGCTTTCTGGAGCAGATGCCTATAAAAAGGCTCAACTTTTGTTAAAGCATGTTGCTCCCTCAGAGCTATCTGCTGCCTTCTTCATGGGATCCAGCATCAGACTAGAGCACAAGTTCCCTATTTTCAAAGATGGCTTTGTGGAGCCTATTTCCAAATCAAGCAAAGGTATCACTAATGAGAGCAGATTAATTGCTTTGGCAATGTGCGAATTAAAAGGGAGAAATAATTGAATATCCAACGCATAACAGTAGTTTTACCTCACCCAATGTCACAAGCAGTCTATTCCGCATGGCTTTCAATTTGAATTTAGCCTGATTTTTTATTCCCCTCTCTTCTCTTCCCTCCCCCTCCCCTTTTTATGAAGATTACCCACTCTGGGACCCCACAGCTAATTCTCCCCTGGCCTCCTCGCTGGCCCAAATAGGACTAATTTAGCCAGCTAGCCCTGGTGATCATCTAATGTTTATTGGATTAATTTTCCCCTAAATTGATTTTTGAACTTTGAATTTATTGTTATTCACGCTTTTATACTGTATTTTATGCTGTTTTTTGTTGTATCACAATTGTTTTAAATTTTATGTTAGCCACCCTGAGCCCGGTTTTCTGAACCGGGAAGGGCAGGGTATAAATAAAAAATTATTATTACAGTATTATTATTAATTCACAGCCGTGGTGTGACAAGTCTTCTAAAACTAATTCAGAGACCTTTAATCTCATCATCACTAACAGGACTAGGGCATACATTGCAAGCAGTGCTAGTTATTCTAGTAGCCTTGCATTCTGCCGTCTGTGGCTGACAAAGCCCTTCTTTCTTCCATTCTTTGTAGTGGGAGTGCTCTTGCCAGCAACTTTAAACTTAAACATAAAAAAGAGGAATTGCAGCCTTCCTGATCCTTCAGACAATTTAAAAAACACTTTCAAATTCCAAATGCAATAAACCTGTCAGAATCCGTCTCTCCCACTCAGATTTCCCACTTTTCTCATTCAGGCTTAAGGTCTACATTTTGAAAACATTTCTTGTGCTTTCGCTCAGGCTTGTCTAAGGCTCTAGTGAAATGTTCTCTTAGCAGTCTGGCTTCTACTGAATCACATCTGTGTGGTTGAGAATCCATTGGGCTGCAGCATCATGTCAGCAGCAAGACTGGAGCAGGGGCAAAGCAAGTGTAATTTTCTATCCAGGAACCTATATACTTTCTTGTTCATGCTAGGCCCTCATTTTACTTATCAGTATACTTGAACTGAACCACTAGGATTGTTCTAACCGCGTTAATTTTCAATTTTCAGTGTTGCTTGCAATAGTGTGACAGATAAGATAGACGCTTGGTCTTAACCAAGGTCTATGATACTGGATGCTAAGGGCTCCAATCCATTTCTTCTATTAAATCAAAGTAGCTGCCACTTATACACACTTTGATTCCTTAACTGATACACCGTCAGGTTGCACGAGACCTATGGGAAATTTACACAGCTACCAGCAGTAAGTGTTTGAACAATGGATCTCATGAAGCTAAAAATGATTTCCTTTTCATGTCAAGAACTGGAACTGACATCTGGCTTCACCAAACCCAAATCTCTAGAGACAAATCATTTACTTACTAACTTCAGAGATTTTTATCCAGCCCTTCAGAATAATTTTAGCAGCGCTAAACACAGGAAAACAAAATGCAATCAATAAAAGTATAAGTAATTTTTATTTTTTTAAAAAATCAAACCCAAATTAAAATGACAGATAACAACAGGATAAACCTAGCAGTTAAACTGATGTTAAAGAACCAGAAAAATAAAAATGGAGATTGAAAGCACCAGAAATATACCAGTATTGCTGCCAGGCTCATCAGCCTAGGGAGATCTTTCCATAAAACCAAGATGCCACCACCATGAAACCCTCCCTCTTGTTGCTGCCTCCTCAACTGGTGGAAATACTAGGGAAAACGCGATGAAATATAACCACAGTAGAAAATCTGTATCCATGTGGAACACCATTGTAAATGTGAAGTTTTAATCTATGAGCTGATTTACATAATTCACTGGGGAGTGTGTTTTCAAATTAGAGTTTGGGAGAAATATCAACTTAGTTTCAATGTATGCATGTTGAATTGATCTGCTTTGTGGTGAGCTGTATGGAATTTTCATTTCCCTATCACGGTAATGTAGGAAAGCATGTTCTCATTAAAGGAGAGCACGGGTTGCGGATGGGGCTAACAGGACACCCCATAGTTGTCAGGCAGGATAGATTCAAGAGCCTTGAATCAGATTGGAGGTTGGAGTTACTGGGGCAAATTTGATGTTGCCAATTTAGGGGTGGGACCAGAGGTTATTTAAGTAAGGTCCACTGCTCTTTCCTTTCTCTTTCGCTGTGGACACCAGATCACCCACCCGCCCTCCCTTGATTGGGCTTCGCTCTGACCTTGCTATGCCTGTCATGGGGTCGTTCGCATTGGTGCGGGGGCCCGGTAGGAATTTTTCCTTTTGGCTGATTAGTGCATGCCAATTGGGTTTTGCCTACTGCGTAGCAAATCGTCACAACTTGTAAGGTTGGCGGTTAGGCATTGGTTAAATTGGTTGGTGGAGGGGTGTGGATTGGCTGTGCCTACCCCTCCAATGCTGCTGCAGCATGGGAATTCCGTTAAAGGAATTCTGGGGCTTACCATCCCCTCGTCCAATCCCTTGGAGCAGGGTGCGGGCCGTGTAAGTTCCCAAGGAGCATGCGGGGAGTAGCTGAGGGTCTGTGTCGCAGCCCCAGTTGTCCCTGATCTTGTTCCTCCACACTGACTCACGGGAGTCAGTGCTATCCCCAAGGCGGGGGGGATAGCTAGTCATAACCAATGCCTAAGCAACCACTCACAATCTTGTATGATAATAAAGTTGTGGCCAAAATTATGCCAAAAACCTTAAACAAAAATTAAGTGTGATGTGTGAGTTATTGGGGTAGGGGTGTCCTGGGGACCTCAGCACGCAAGCAGAATTCATTGCACAACATGTCTTTGTACATTCCATGTAGAGTACTTTGGTTTGGCTATAAAAAAAGGACAGGCCTTTTAAAGCATGGCTGGTTAAGAGCTATGGCTGACAAAGAGGTGCTTACTCCCGAGCCAACCTGAGTTTCATTTCAACTTCATTTCAACTTGCAGCCTAGCTGCCTCTGTCCCACTTTCATCTATTCACTTCCCAAAGCACGGGGGGGGGGGGCACTCATCCTGCAGTTGCACAAACAAAAACAGACTTTTAAAAAGAGACGCACACCTAAGGGCTAAGCTTATGGCTTAGCTCTAAATCCAAATGTCCTTACTTAGCATTCAGGGTGGCCGAGTCTGTAACTGAGCTACCTCAACATGGTGCAGCAAGAATTCAGAGATTTATTGTATGCTACCGGCACTCACAAAACCCTTTTCTAGTCCACTATATCTCAAAGTACTTTAGAAAGCAATTAACTGCATGCTTTACCTACAGAGTAGTTCTACTGGAGTCATTTATAGCAGCCTCTGTGCCCTCTGCTAAATCTAACACTTAATTCTCACTCGATTAAAGAACCATTAGGACTTCCTAAATCCCAACCTAGACAGTGAAGATGGAGAACACCCATATTCTTTCCAGTATGTTTCTTTCGTGGGCACATGCATTATGATGCTCTTTTTTTTTTTAACTTTCTACCAGAGGTTTCAAATTTTACAGCTCTGATATGTGTTTGGTCTACTTTCTCTTAATGATACTCTTCAATTTGCTATACTGATATGGTGAGACTGCTGTGACTCTATAGTTTTGTATAACAAGCTTTACTGAAATATTAGTTACTTTATAATACCAACTTATCTGAAGGGGAAACTAGACAAATCCATCTACACGGAATAATTGTGACTACTTTCAGAGCATTAGTGGTCTTGCTGTGAAAACAAAATAGTAATAATATTTTTTTTAAAAAAAACTTACAGCCCAGTCCTGTTCTGTTCCCAAGTTTTTATAAAATTCACATTTATTCATCCAAAGAGCACCAGTTACATATTTCCCATTCTATCTGTGTAGCATGTGCTGTCCAGCCTTCATGTCGCAAGAAAATTGTGGATTTTCCATTGCCTAGGATGAATGGGAGGGTGTATGTTTTAATTTTTTAAAGCCTCAGACTCTGTAGGGAATGTCAGCCAAAAATAAAATGTCAGGAATCCCTGTTTGAACCCAAACAATATTGTATGTGCCTCTCTTTTTCTCTCTTGAAAAAAGACCAAGATTCTAAGCTAAGCTCCTTTTACCACTGAAAAAAACCATAATTTTTACTACAGATCTTGAATCAGAGGATCAAAGTTGGCTACCCTTACACAAGGGATTCGGGATTGCAATTATCATTCTTTGGAAGGATCCAACCTTGACTTTGCCTCTTCTACAATTTCCTTGAGCAAGTCTGAAAAGAGCTGGGAAGAGGAAGAACTCCTGGGAAGTAATACCTACAGCTGGCAGCGTATCAGTGTGGTGACATTCGTGCTATGAAGAAAATCCTCACCATGATCCACTCCCACCCGGAAACCTATGTCCCCACTGTGGAAGGACTTGTGGATCCACCTATGGACACACCATTAAGACCGTATTCATGGAAAACAATCTTACTGTCCAGTTTAGCACTTCTCTCACACAAGACACGACACGCTGGCAGTTCAGCTAGTTGAGTTTAATTTATCAACAACAGGCTTACAGCAATCCGGGTTTCCCACTACTCATTCCTCCCTGTCAGCGTCAGTTGACTCGACTGGCTTTCAGCCCCTTCCAAGGACAGATATACACCAAGCCCACCCCCCGCTTCCTGCTGGTCTTCCTTTGTTCTGATCACTTGCTCCGCCTCCTACTTCTTGGAGACTCGGGTGCAGCCAATTCCTCCTCCTCTGGAGTTGAATCCAACCCCATACTACCACCTGCATCCTGCTCTTTCATCTGTGCTGCTGCAAAAACTCACAGGCAGCAATCCAGAGCGAGAAGGGCTTATCTCACTTTCGTGGTGTGAACGAATTAAGTTCCTGTTTTCCTCTGCCTCTTCCTTCCCCTCTGCAGATTCATCTCTGCTGGCCATGTCTCTCGCACTTACTCGGCTACGAGTGATCACCAAAGAAAGAAGAAGAAGCAGCTTTTAGTTTGCTTTACAGTCATACCTTGCTTCATGATATGTTTTTTCAGGTTGCGTCCCGCGGCGACCTGGAAGTACCGGAAAGGGTTACTTCCGGGTTTCGCCGCTCGCGCATGCGCAGATGCACAAAATGACGTCATGCACAGAAGCGGCGAATTGCGACCCACTCGTGCACAGACACGCTGCTGCAGGTTGCGTTCTATTCATGTTGCAAACGGGCCTCCAGAACGGATCCTGTTCGCAACCAGAGGTACCACTGTATTTGTGAATAACTGTAATTTTACTTTGCTTACCTGCAACTCCCTGTTGTGGGGAAAACTATAGAACTTGGATTCAAATTGTAGTGGGGTGGATGGAGTGTGGGAGGGCCCCCAATTAGTGCACAATTCCTCTAGCACACCAGCCCCATGTTTTCTGAAAGA
Source organism: Podarcis cretensis (assembly GCF_951804945.1). Taxonomy (NCBI): domain Eukaryota; kingdom Metazoa; phylum Chordata; class Lepidosauria; order Squamata; family Lacertidae; genus Podarcis; species Podarcis cretensis. Next base: position 32,126,929 of record NC_137178.1, read on the forward strand.
ATGAAGAGGAGGTTAGTGCCAATGGGAGTTGCCATTGTATTTATTCCTAAACTGATGATGAGGCAATTTTTGCTCAGTTTGTTGGTAAAGAAAGCAAGCTCCTCCTTGCATGCTGTTGTGAGGACAATCCGCTCCCCGCCCTGCCTGCCCCCCGTGCCTGGTGGCTCCTTCTTACCATGTGAACATAAAGAAAAACACAGTAAGTCCAAGCATTAATTGTGTATGACAACAAGATACATGTGTCTTCTATATAGAAATGTGTGTTTTGAAGAAACCCTTAGCAAGCAGTGAATAATGGTGCCTTGTTGTTGTTATTGTTGTTGTTTGTTTGTTTATACCCTGCCTTTTCCCCCCAACAGTGACTAAATGCAGCTTACAGATTAAAAATAAGAACAGCTAAAAAATTAAAATATATAAAACATTGACAGAATTAAAATGAGAGAGAGAGAGAGAGAGAGAGAGAGAGAGAGGACTGTTGACAGAGGAGCCTGCTCAAATTATAAAGTAGCAACTTTAATGAGAAAAGATAAGTCTGTCAGGAAATGAATAATAATTAACATCCTGGCAATACAGCTCCAACTGTGACTAACAAATTCTGTGTATCCAGTCTTCCCCATTTTATGATGGATTTACATGCTGGTGTCACAATAATCTCCCTCTAATGTTCCTTCCCAGAATGTAAAATAAAAAGTAAATCCACAAGTGATGTCAGATTTTGATGTGTGCCCAGCAAAGCTTAGTATCTCATACACTTTGCCAACACCAAAGTTTTAACATTCTAATCTCAGTTACAGGAGGGACTGTTGCCCAAAATTCAAGAGCAAGAGGCAAAATCTCTTCCATAAACATATCCCTTCTAAATTCAGTTTGTGAACTTTCTCTCTCACCCATTTCAGAAGTCAATATGGCCACCCTTCCTGATGCTAAATTGCCTGTGACTAATTATCTCCACCATGTTTTTTTCTGAAGTGACTAGTTTGGTTCATCTTTACTCAACAACCTCAAATACTGAAACATTAAGGCTCCTGATGCAACAACATGGCAAACGTTTTCCCTAGCAAACATTTCAAGACTTCTCATAAATTTACTGCCATACACATATTTTGTTGTTAGTTTGTCTAATTTATTGTCAATATTTATTGCATGTAGCCCATTGCTAGGTATTTTTGTTTAGCTCTCACATTGTGTTGCTCTATAGACCACATTATATGTTTTCACTTTAGGTTTTGATCAATGTTTCCTTAACTTCAGCTTCAGGATCCAAGCCTTGTACTTTCAACCACATTTCACTCAAGCCCTTTGATGATAAAGAACAGTCAAAAATCATGCAAATGGGATGAAGGAAGGAGCCAAAGAAGGAAACAGCTAGCAGATTTATTAAGAGGATAATAGAGTTGTTAAAGGGAATGAAAGGTCAGTGGCAGAAAAGTGTGGTGTTAACTCAAGTTTGAGTTTTTTCCCCAAGTATTATTTGAAATAAAGGAAAATTACATGCTTCCTCTGTGCATGAATGGCCAGCATTCAGTCACTGGATTGTACAACCTTGTTTGCAGCCGTGTGACAAAGAAAACATTTTCTGATGCCAAAAGTTTATTTATAAGGTTGACAGAAACCCAAGAGCATTGGTGGTCTCCACTAGGAGAAGGATCTAAAGGGACTATTAATTTGCCTTTCGCCGGGCCATTCTGAAGGGAGTTTTCCAAATAGTGCAATAAACGGTCAAGTAGAATAGAACATCTCTCTTCTCTTCTCCCATTACCTCTCTCTTCCTGCCTTGGAAAACTTTTTACATTATCCCTTTGTCTTTACCATATGTGAACAGACTTTTAAAAATGGCAAACTTCACTATAGGAGACTCAGCACTTCTGAAATCACTCTCACCTCTGTTTAAGTATTATTAATTCTGTTTATTTACTTGGCACCATGATGTGTGCAGCAGTTCGGAGCCATTTCAAAAGAAACACTCCATGCCCCCACAGAGTTTATAATCTATAACAGGTATAAAAAAATAAACCATATGACTTCTCTGTAGTAACGTAAGGATTTGTGTGTGTTTTGTAAAAAATATCTGTGAGAGAGCTCCTGGCTCATTCATGTTTACAGAGGGTAATCAAATAAATCATTCAGGCCTAGTTTCCATCCTGCTTTCTCCTGAGAAGAAAATTTAGCTTTATATTTATCCTGTGCTCATTCCATTTGCCAATAAACAAGAAATCGATGCACCGGTTTCGAACAGTTGGAACTTGCTACAAGCAACATGTGTTATTTCATGTTAAAATGAAGTTTCATTTGCCGGGGAAGCTCTCAAGGCAATTGTATGTGACTGAATTTTCCACAGAGTCATAAACAACCACTAAAATGGGGTTGTGTTCAAACACAGTTTGGCTCAGCAAACTGTTGTTAAGACCCCCCATCCCACCCCTTCCTTAAGGTATACAAACATTTGACTAGGTTACAATATAGCACTCCTCAGAGACCCATCATGGCATTTGAACACTTGGAGAGAACATAGCTAGATTCAGATTCAGTTCTTCCACAATCTGCGCAGCTGGGCCATATCTGATCAGTCCATGTCCAAGCCCATCAATTCAGTGTGGCTGATGTAGCTGAGTTGCACTAAGAAGACGAAGTAAAGGAGCCTCGAGACACACAGACATAACATACTTTAAAAAAGAAATACATTAACATTTCCAACTGTCCACACATTCTCAAGAAAGTCTCACCTTTGTTACATTTCTCAGCATCTGGTTTCAATTGTAACAACAATGCACATTTGTTCGACTGCACGCTGGCTTCTAACTACAGTATTTGCTGTCTTTGAGTATGGCATGGCCTACGACTCCCCTTTAGAGGTCAAGTGTCTGGCATGTGCTCACTGTGCTATGGTGGTAATAATCTTAATGATTACTGAAACAGCTTTAGATCCTTTGATGTCTAGAAAAACTTCGGTGTACACAGTGTTACGCATTCTGTAAAAGAAAAAATGGAAAAGAGTAAGAGAAGGAAGAAAAAAGTCTAGAATCCTACAGGCCTTCAAGCATATAGTCATTATAAAAAAAAAACAAAAACAAATGTCTAAGTGACTGTGCATTCTACAATTCTCCCTCAGGAAATAAGTTGTATTTTACCCTATTATTTGCCTGCAGACTTGTTAATTATCTGACACTGAAGTTAATTGCCTGTCACAAGAGGAAGAGTGGCATCTTGTGCTCTACTCACGAAATGTCACAGCAATACTATACTACTTGGTGATTATCAGAAATTACCGTACTTTTCCCTCTCTAAGGGGACTGTTTGGGGGGACTAAAATTAAAGAAATGGGGGGAGATGGCCCAGAGGATTGACCAGAGTTGTTGAGCAATTTGGGGGGGGGGGTACAGAAAATCACTCACCTAACTGACAAAAATTAAGAATCACAAGCAACACACACCAAATTGCCAAAGCAGCAGCCAATCCAAAGCAGCTCTTGACAAATCCGCAAATAACCCACCCATTTGACAAAGCAGCAGCCAATCCAAAGCAGTCCTTGATACAGACACCATTCACCCACCCAATCGCTAAATCCTGCTCGTGGTTACAACCAATAACCCGTTCCCCATCTGCACTATCCATGTACAAGACGAACCCCCCCCCCCATTATTAACTTTATTTTAGAGTAAAAAAAACCCTTGTCTAATACACAGAAAAGTATGGTACTTCACCAGACTGGAGGAATATTACTGACTGTTGACATGACAAAAGATGAAGGCCCATTTTAAGGTTTCCATATAGCACACTTAAGAGGCAACACTTTTTATTCATGTTAAATAACTCTGCTCTAATTGACAATAGTAATTTGAGTTCAAAATGCTGATATATATAACCCAGATGAATTATTCTTCTAAATATACTTATCTACTGATAGTTGCTATTTTCTAATTTTGGCAAAATTGTGACAAGTACAATGCATTCATGATATAATCAGTTATTTTGAAAAAGAGATTACTCCTTATGAAATAAATATTTCTGGGTACTCTTCTTTCTCTATCCTTTCGTTGTTGTCGCAGCCTCTGATTATAACACTATTGCAAAATGGAGGTTTGGGGTACAATTATGTTCCCTATGCTCTGAAATAAATCTTTGCATAAATGTTACACAAAACCACATAAAACATGAGGGCAAAGAAAAATCATGCTAACGAACAAGCCAATTAACTAAATGGCAATGGGGAAAAACAACAACAACCCCAAACTCATGTAAAGATATCATGTTGGTCTCTTCTGAAAAACACAGCATCTCATTTGTTCCATCTGGTGCCATCATACTACCACAACAGCCAGACCTACCCAAGCCGCACCCAAGACTTTTATTTGTACCACAAAGGTCATGCCATAAAAATGGTACAGCAAAGTTCCACAGAAATGCGTGGATATTGAAACACATGTTACAAATGGAAGATCAAGAATAAGAATCTTAGATTTTAAGCTTTATTTAAAGTGGCCCTTCAATGGCAATGGATGGATTTCTAAAGGATCTCAACATGTTATCTTGAATGCAGTCCAGGATCTGCTTTTGCAAGCGTGACAACTGATTCATATGCATTTTAGCATAGTGAGATTAGTTTCTTAGCAAATGGTGAGCAGTGAATCCACATCAAAGTAATAGTCTGTTTGCTTTCTCATGCACTTAAGTCATGGCTTACCTATTGCCCTGTAAACTTTACAAAATGAGTTGAGTAGTGATGTAGTGACCTCCTACTTAGGCATTTTTTCTAGTAAACCAGGTGGACTCTTTGTAGCATTCACAATTTCCTCAATTCCTCATCTCTCACCACACATAATACTTCTATAGACTAGCTATTGGTATCATTTTTAAAGCATTATACCTGAATTGTGACAAAGTCCCCTGTATAAAGCATTTTCCACACAGTTCCCCTCCCCCAGTGGGGATACTTTTAGTGTGACATTTTTTTAGAAATTTGCCCAATTACATTTTGCTTACATTTTATAATTCAATTTTCCTCTTCAAAGCGAACCTTTTGGTCTTTGAAGTTTTGCATACTGTATCTTATTTTTTAAAAAGCTATAAAAGCAAAAACAAAGCAAAATGTGAAGGAGCTAGGACTGAATCATATTAGTAATGCAAACATCATCCCCAGCTTACATTACATATCACTGATAAACTGAACGAGACGGAACCAATCCGTCGTGGCATGTGGTTGCTATCACAGTCCTCCTGGTGCAGATTATTGGACACACATACTTTTTCTATTGGATGCAGAGGCAAGAGTCCAATATTACACACTAAATAACAAACTAAAAAAAGGAACAAGTGATTTGACCAATGTGTGGCAGGGCAAAGTCCCTTCTTCCTTTTGAAAGTTGATTGCAGAAGCTTCTTCTATAATAACTCACATAAACAGAAGAGTGTTTCATTTTTCAGTACCAACATGTAAACGGCCTGATTGTAACCCAATACTTCAAAAAGTAGGAGGAGTGAAAACTCAGTGCTAGTTCTCAAACAAATACATCTGGGCTGCATACTAATGCATCTGAACTGCAGAAATAACCGATGTGGTGAGCAACTCCCATCAGCCCTGGCCGTTGCAGTCCAAAACATCTGGATGACACTATGATGCCTTCCCCTACTTTGTTGGCTCCAGGTTGTACCCAAAATACTTATTGCAAGTGGTGAATAATTTTTGCCAATGCTTAGATCATTGTAGTGCATTCAATAGTCTCTCCATCATTGTGGAACTAAAGCTTCTAGATGCTATCATATATATCTAGTTGCACCATGGTCTCCTTCTGCATCCAGCAAAGAAGAAGAAGAAGAGAAGAGTTTGGATTTGATATCCCGCTTTATCACTACCCGAAGGAGTCTCAAAGCGGCTAACATTCTCCTTTCCCTTCCTCCCCCACAACAAACACTCTGTGAGGTGAGTGGGGCTGAGAGACTTCAAAGAAGTGTGACTAGCCCAAGGTCACCCAGCAGCTGCATGTGGAGGAGCAGAGACGCGAACCCGGTTCCCCAGATTACGAATCTACCGCTCTTAACCATTACACCACACTGGCTCTCACCACACTGGCATGTACAGTGGTACTTTGATTCTCAAACTTAATCGGTTCCAAAACCAAAGCATTCCAAAACCAAGGCGCACTTTCCCATTGAAAGTAATGCAAAATGGATCAATCCATTCCAGACTTTTAAAAACAACACCTAAAACAGCAATTTAACACGCATTTTACTAACAAGACCATTGATCCATAAAATGAAAGCAATAATCAATGTGCTGTACTATGAAATAAATAAGACAGTATTGTAGATGATAAAAATAAAATAAAAATTCTTACCTGTTGAGCTGAAAAAGGTACTTAAGTACACCTTTCCCAAGAAACCAGAGGCCTTCCTTTTGGGTATTGTTGGCCAGAAGGTGTTAAAGAATGATAGAACATTATTTATGTATGCAACAACAGCAGCAAGGATACTCGTTGCTAAGTATTGGAAAACTCAAGATTTGCCCACGCTGGAAGAATGGCAGATGCAACTGATGGACTTCATGGAGCTTGCAGAAATGACCGGCAGAATCCGAGACCTGGGAGAGGAAGCCGTGGAAGAGGACTGGAAGAAATTCAAGGACTATCTACAAAAACGTTGTAAACTGTATGAGTGCTAAGAAGGATGAGAGATTTGAAAATAACAGGGCCCATAAAGTTAGTAGATAAGATTATGAGAATGAGTGAATTTTATGAGAAAAACAAATTTTGAATGAACATTGTGTTAAAGTTGGGTATGTAAGACCTAGATAAAAGTATTCAAAGTTAGGGACAAAACATTGGAAATGTGCACAATAAGAATTGAAACAAGGTGATAAGTTGCTTGTTAAAGTTTTATAATTTGGAACGCAAGAGTGGGAGATGTGAGGAAGTCTAAAGGATGAAGAAAAGATGGGTATTATAAGATGTTAAATTTTATGTTTGTTCCTTTTTCTGTCTATTATCTGTTTATTCTGTCTTTTCTCTATTGTATTAACAAAACTTTTAATAAAAAATTTTATAAAAAATAAAATAAAAATTCTTACCTGCACTGATGACAGTCATTGTTTGGATGGGTGGCTTTTATTCATTTCCACAGTCACACAATCAATCAATCAGTAGCTGAACTGTGTCAGGTGTCCATGCAGGAGCCAGGCCCTGTGACCAATAGGACTTTACAGGACTGGGGCCTTCCTAAGTTTGTTCTGAAGAGGCAAGGCGCGGCCTCACAGGTGAGGCCGATTGGTAACTCACAGCACCTGGTGGCAGGAGTTGGGAAGGGATATAAGGTCAGCATTTCCCTTTGGCTCTTTGCCACAGTAACACACTTCCTGCCTTGCTGTGTTTGGCTTCTTGCTTCCTGATCCTTGAACCTCAGCTTCTTGACTCCTTGCATCTTGATCCTCGGACCCCTGACTCCTTGCTTTCTGACCCTCAGACTCTTGGCTTCTTGACTCCTGGCTTCTGGACCCCTGTTCCTGCTCCCGCCCCACCATCTTGCCCCCGGTTCTGACGTCCCCTGCCAGGACTTTGATCACTCGTGAACCAGACCATGACAAACTGGGTTCCACACAGTCACAAAAACAAATTAACCGAAAAAGCCTCAAAAACAAAAACGCAAAATAAATAGCAAAAACAAATGCGCCAAACTTAATCCGTTCCGGAAGTCCGTTTGACTTCCAAAATGTTTGAAAACCAAGGCACAGCTTCTGATTGGTGCAGGCACCCCGGAAATAATAGACGACAACCGCATCAGACATTCAACTTCAAAAAAAGGTTCGAACACTGGTACACTTACCTCCAGGTTTTCTGCATTTAAGAACCAAGGCATTTGAGTACCAAGGTACCACTGTATAACTCACCATGAAATCCTAATGAAATCTTAGTTCAGGGCCTCTTATCTACACTAAGGTAAAAGTGGCAGATTGGAGGATACAGTGTTCCAGGTTCAGTGCTGTGCAAGGTATATTATTTTCTATGCCAGTCCCAAAGTAGCTCATATGCATTATTCCTCAGTGAATCAAGAGTCTGAGGTCTCACTTTGTCATATGTTCCCAATACAGTTATTTGCCTGAAATTTTGATTCACTATATACTGAGGAAATAGTCTGGCTCCACAGAAGCCAATGATCTCAAAGGAGACAGATCATATATTGTGTTTGCAACAGACATGCAGTTCTTAAACTCATATGTGCATAAATCCACTCTACATGTTACTCTTGCCACAAGTAATATCGCCAAAAATGTTATCCCTGTGTCAAGGCCTCCCTCTCCTGGTCTGAATTGTGGAGGCCAGTATTATACACTGAATAAGCTTTTTTAGGGAGAACAGATATCACACAGTGAGTATGCTGATTCCCATCATTAGTGGCCAAAGATGTGGAATGGGGACAGGGATATACATTACATTGTGCCTGCAAGCCATATAGCAAGAGGTTGTAAATGTTTCAGTGGGAAAAGGGAAAACTCACCATGGCCCCATGGCAAGAGTAGCATGTACATCAGCTCAAAGTCCAGGCTTTAGAATAAAGAAATACGGTAATATAAACATAGTTCTAACCATCTGGTTATATATGTTCTAACTTTCACATTCTCCATGGGCAATTCAAAACATATTCATTTGTTTTTCATTCATAATACTTGGTATTCCCCTAAGAGCCAACAAGAGCAGAGAAGCCTTATGAAATATATGGGAAAAGATGCCAAAAATTGAGTGCCGGGTGGAAATATATGGGAAATGTAATGCTGACAAAGCTCTGTTGATCGTAAGTTCTTTCCTTTTCTTTTCAGAAGCTATGGGTGGTCCTCTTTTTTCAAAAGGAGTTTAGCCACAGTGTGGCTTAAGTGGCAAATATAAAATCAAATATCTACCATTAGGTGTGAAAGGGCTGAGACACTCCCAGTGCCATTGGCCCTTTGCAGAATTTGCAGTTCAAGCAAGATTTCTCATCTCACACCTCCTTTGTTCGGCCTCATCACCTTCCTTGAAACAGCCTTGGCATTAAGGAAAACGATTCCCTGCTTACAATAAGTGTTTTAGGCATATCTGAACCACCTCACAAAGTGTGCAGTCCGGATATATCACTTCAGGAACTCACACCGAGTCTGCTGCACTTTCTCAACCAAGGCCTGCTGAGGTAGGAAGTGGGGATTACAACCAAGCATCAATATGTATGCAACAGAAAATAATGGTGCAATAAGACCACCGCCACCAAATTTCTCTATCAAATCCTATGAATATCAGGCATGTCAGCATACAGTCAGTTTGTTAATTATTCAAATTAGTGTGTGTGTGTGTGTGTATGACTGAGAAGCAATTTTGAGGGTAAAGGGATGAACAGGAGTTTTAGTGAAGAAAGCAATTGTCCCCATCCAGACATTGCTACAGAAGCAGACATCCCAAAATATACATGAAGCTCTTCAGCCTTCCAGAACTTCCTCACCTGTTTCCGTGGTTGTTGTAGCCCTCCTTCATTTGTGTGACCTGAACTATACTAATCCATTGATAGATGTTATTTTGTATATACAGCAGCTGTTTATGCACCAAATGGGTGCACACAGATGCCTGGTTTCGTCAACTGTGAATAGTCACAGAAAAGGGAGGTCTGCTGGGCACTGCTGTGAACAAAGGGTTAAACTAGAGAGTATTAAAAATGTGTGTGTTAATTTCCCCCCTTCACTTTCAAAGTACCGTAAGTGCCCTGGGACAGAAGCTACCATTGGTTCCAGTGGGCACTTCCATCTTGAGGGAAATAGTAGCTGTGATGTGTGATCTGCACAGGAGGGAGTGGAGGAAAAAACTCATATTTGCATGCCACAGGCATCATATTGAATGGGATCCCCCTGGGTTTTGGTTTTTTAAGTAAAAAGCAAGACACATTTAACATACTGCATAGATTGGCCCACAGAGACACAGAGGAAAGACTAAAATTGATGTTGCTTCCAGATAGCTTGTTCAATGAACATTTATCATTTTTTGCTTGTGGGGAAGTTGCAGCAAACAAATGTTGTCCCACACTTTCTAGTTCATCTTCCCTTATTGCAAAAGTCTGATTGGGAGGGGTGGAAGCAAGTTTGTTGTGCAAGAACTCCAAATCAGCTTTAATTACCGTATTTTTCGCTCTATGAGAAGCACCTGACCACAAGACGCACCTAGTTTTTGGAGGAGGAAAACAATAAAAAAAATATTCTGAATATCAGAACCCAGAACAGCAAGAGGGATCGCTGCACAGTGAAAGCAGCAATCCCTCTTGCTGTTCTGGCTTCTGGGATAGCTGCGCAGCCTGCATTCGCTCCATATGACGCACACACATTTCCCCTTGCTTTTTAGGAGGGAAAAAGTGAGTCTTATAGAGCAAAAAATATGGTAATTGCCCAACCTGAATTTGCCAGTATAAGTGAATGCCACCTTAAAATGGTAGCAATTTGGAAGTGCCCTTAGGTAGCAACACATAGGAAGTGACTCAGCACAACAGCAAAAAAATGAGGCAGGGGCGGTGCTTCCAGATATCCTTTTTATTGCAAATGTGTGATGATTTGTGCTCATGATGCTACTGGGACTGTCATACACAATCCTGCTTTATATAATATATACCAGGGGTCAGCAAACTTTTTCAGCAGGGGGCCGGTCCACTGTCTCTCAGACTTTGTGGGGGGGGCTGGACTATATTTTGGGGAGAAAACATGAACGAATTCCTGTGCCCCACAAATAATCCAGAGATGCATTTTAAATAAAAGCACACATTCTACTCATGTAAAAACACGCTGATTCCCGGACCGTCCGTGGGCCGGATTGAGAAGGCGATTGGGCCGGATCCGGCTCCCGGGCCTTCGTTTGCCTCCCCATGCTACATACTGTACTGTATACTGCCTCATTTCCAACCAGTGCATATCCTGTAATTTCCTGCTGAAATTTTGTAACTTTGTATCCTGCAAATGTTCTGATTTGTTTTTGTGCTGCTTTTGTTTCGCTACAGTCTCTCTGGACAGCAATACTGCCATAGTATTGGGGAAGCATCACAGAAGAAACTAAAGCAGAATAAATCCAGTGCCAACGCACTGGTATCTTGTCAACAGCAATACACCCACAATAAAACATCAGTATAGAGGGGCCCAGCGCAGGAGGGACACAGGAGAAGAGGTTAAGCAAACATTTTTAGATTTTAAAAAAACATACTTGATTTTATATGTATTTTCCCATGTATAAGACGCCCCCATGTATAAGAGGGCCCCCCCTATTTTTGGGAACTCCAAATTAAGAAAGCACTCCTCAACACTACCCATGTAAAAGATGAGCCCCAATTTTAAACCTAATGTTTTGGTAAAAAAAACAACCTAGTCTTATACATGGAAAAATATGCTAACCCTTGAGTGACAGCTAGCAAGGACCCAGGGCAACCAGTCAGCATTGGAAACACCTGCTGCCCAAGCTAGGTGTGTCCCACCTAGGTGTACGCACACACACATATATATATATATACAGACGTGTGTGTGTGTGTGTGTGTACATGCATATATATTTGCAAGAAGCTTTGTATTTTCCAGAGTCTTTTAAAAAATTATGTTTCATTCCGTAGCTATTGTATGCCCAATGGACCTGTTACTGATGAAACCAGTGCAATAAAGAACCACAATGTGGACTACAGCTCTTCTCAACCCCAGCCAACATGGTCAGTGAGGGCTGCTGTGTGGATTTAAAAAAACAACCCACATCTGCTTTGTTCTACACTTCTGAAATCACGAGTTTCAAGTTGTTTGGAAGAACTTGTTGTTAAGCAAAAGTTGCCAGTCTTGTGGGTTTCCTGTGGAACTGGAATAGGCTTTTTTTGCAACAGCTGTGGTAAATTTTCGCGAGCCATGGATGACCATTTCGAGCTGTCCTTGACGTTTACCAAAATAAATAAAATGTAAAAATTGGCTGTCTCAAAGGGCAGCGGTTTCTGTTGAGCAAAGACCCAGGAATGGAGAGATGATACACGACATTTTTAGATGAAATGAGGACACCAACTTTATTAATTATTAACAGAACATGAAATAAGCTAAACTTTCATCTTTATTTGTATTAGTTCCTTCCCTGCCATTTCTGGCAGTATCTAATCACAGAATCATAGAATCCTCGTGGGATGAGCTGAGGATGGGGACCCTTTGCCTTCCTCATTTCCATATCTGGGTAATTCTGCCATGGAACAGCATTCATTTCTCCTCCTAGCTTTCTACAGCCCACACATCAGAAACTTGCTGAGGAAAGCCAGGCTGAGCCACATCCACCTCTCCAACTATGAAGCCTTGGAAAAGTGAAATGGCCCAATGAGGGTTTTGGTATAGCCCTGAGAAGCCAGCTTAGGGGAAATTCCTCCATCCTCAATTGGTGATACCTTGCTCGCCAATCATTCGTTTAGTCGTATCCGACTCTTCGTGACCCCATGGACCAGAGCACACTAGGCACTTCTGTCTTCCACTGCCTCCCACAGTTCGGTCAAACCCATGCTGGTAGCTTCGAGAACCATCTCATCCTCTGTCGTCCCCTTCTCCTTGTGCCTCAATCTTTCCCAACATCAGGGTCTTTTCCAGGGAGTTTTCTCTTCTCATGAGGTGGCCAAAATATTGGAGTCTCAGCTTCAGGATCTGTCCTTCCAGTGAGAACTCAGGGCTGATTTCCTTCAGAATGGAGAGGTTTGATCTTCTTGCAGTCCATGGGACTCTCAAGAGTCTCCTCCAGCACCAGAATTCAAAAGCATCAATTCTTTGGCGATCAGCCTTCTTGATGGTCCAGCTCTCACTTCCATACATCACTACTGGGAAAACCATAGCTTTAACTAAACGGGCCTTTGTTGGCAAGGTGATGTCTCTGCTTTTTAAGATGCTGTCTAGGTTAGTCATTGCTTTTCTCCCAAGAAGCAGGCGTCTTTTAATTTCGTGACTGCTGTCACCATCTGCAATGATCATGGAGCCCAAGAAAGTAAAATCTCTCACTGCCTCCATTTCTTCCCCTTAATTTGCTCTGATGCTGCAAGCTGTCACCTATTTAAAGGACCTTACAACCAGATTAAAATGCAACCAAACCCAGCTCCCAATATTACATTGCAGAATAGGCAAACAAAGTTAGCTATTTTGCACAGGATCCAGTAGGCATCTGGGTAACTTACCTTGTAATAATGGGAACTGATGCAGTGAATGGCTGATCCAGTCATAACTTGCAAGGTTAAGAAAGTTGCAATCCTAGTTCAAAATGGCTACCTAAAGATCCAATAGCTAATAAAAATAGATAAAATGTAATTAAATCAGCTGCTGCAAAGCCATTTTCTTCCTGTGAAGCAGAGAGAGGGTTAAGAATTACATTTGCAAATGGAAATGTCACTGGTTGTGAGGAATGAGTGCAAAACAATCCAATTGTGGACAAATTGCTACAAAAGAGGGAGGAGTGGTGATTTACGCATAGCCTGCAGGGCAAGTTGAAAAGAAGAAAGACTTTCCATCGGTCTTTGGTGAAAAGTTCCACAAGGAGGGACATACCAATGATCGTGGTGATGGAAGAAAATTACAGACCAGTAATTGCTGTTGTCTTGGGGTGGAACACTGCTTAATTCAGAGCTAAAGACAGGATTTCAAGCCCCCAATATGATCCCACTGTTACACTTGGCCATAATGAGACCTGCTTCTTCAGAATATAATGAGGGGGAGTTGTTGTTTTTTGGGGGGGGGGACTGGGACACATCCGACAACCTTAGCAAACAAGGGAAATGTTAACATCCAACATGAAACAACCTCCCAACATAAAATGAAAGAAAATGTGTATTGTAGGGAGGCAGGAATCCCACTAGTGATAATTTAGGCAATTTTGAGTTATTTTCAGGTACCTGTGGTTATTAAATTTAATTTCCTTTGGCAATCATGTCTAGCTCCCTCAATAAAAGCTTCTGAAAAAGACTCCTGTGTCAAAGTGTTTTGATATTTTAGTGAGGAGTCAATAGTTCTTTTGGCTCCACTAAAGCAGCATTTCGGGATTATCCTACTGGGAATTCCACAGTGTTACATATATTCCTGTATAACATGACCAATATATTCACAAGAAATGTATGAATACACCTTTGAGAACTGCAACAGTATAACAGTGAATTAGTGGGTTCTTGCACTCAATTCCCTTTGAATGCAATGCCATCCTTAAGCTAATATTGAGGAGAAATATGTCATGGTCCTTTCAGGTTACCTTCTTAGCATAAGTGCAAGTTTTAAGATGAGGACATTTAAGGTATTGGTTAATGTATGGAAGGCACCACAACATGGCTTTTGTGTTTGGAGGGGCTGCCCATTTGAAAACTATGCTTATGGCTGAATGAAGTATTCACACTGTTATTTAAATGAACATCAAAATGCAAGAGAAGCAGGCCAAAGGCCCATCTACTCTCTTTTCCAACCAGAGGCCTGTGGGAAGCCCAGAAGCAGAACATGAAGGCAATAGCATGGCTATTTGGAGGCATGAAATATTCTCCCATTACCTTCACACCATATCAAAGAGTAATCTGGAATGCAGGGATGGAAGGACATGTCAATTTCCAGTTCTCTTCATTTCTCAAATTTCGAATCTTAAATTTCTAGCTTTGATTCCTGCACCACTCGAGTCAATTTGCTGGAACAGAGGGAACTGCAAGCTGCTCAGATGGGGACCCCTCAGTATTCCTATGCTCTTGAAGAGTAGGTGATATGAGACAACCCATCCTGTGTCACTACTTGCAATAGAGATAAGACGCCTTCCCTCATTCTGGGGAACCTGTTGCTGAAGGTGTCTGTGTTTGGCTCCAGACAACCTGCTGTCTTACTAACCATAACCTGCCTTCAGTGGCGTAGCGTGGGGGGTGCAGGGGGGGCCGGCTGCACCGGGCGCAACATCTGGGGGTTAGGGTTAGGGATAGGGTTAGGGGGCGCAAATCCAGGGTTAGGGGGCGCAAATTACTTGCCTTGCCCCGGGTGCTGACAACCCACGCTACGCCACTGCCTGCCTTTCTGTTCCAAGTACTTGAGCACCTGAGAGGCAGAAAGGCAACTGCATTACTCTAAATAGTTTCACTAAAACTGTAAAACTATGGGTGCTTCCAGAAGACTTCATCCCGATTTGGTTGGGGACGATTAGACCATCTTGGCTTTTTAATGGGCATTCATTCTGATGTGTTTGTGAGGAGGTTGGATGCAGTTGTGACAAAACAAATGTGATCCCACACTCTCCAGTACATTTTCCTAACACTTTCCTCATTGCAAAAATCTGAACTTTGGGGGAAGAGGAACTGTTGTGCAAGACTTCCCAGTTGACTACAGCTGCGTTTTCTGAATTTGCCAGTGTGTGAATTAATCCTACCCCAAATTAATGGAAGTCTTGAAGTGCCCTCTATAGCTTTCCTGGTGCTTCCCTGCCTTTGTTTGTTTTTTTACAAATTGTGAAGGTGAATAGGAAGCCTAATCACAAATGTTGAACAGGAGGTTGCATTTCTGAGGCTGGTTGCCATTGCCCTGTTTATGTGAGCCAACAGGGCAGAGTAAAAGTAAAGTAGGGTGTTAGGATTGGTGTGGCAGGCCATGCCCCAGTCTCCAGGCACCCGTCTGTTATTCTGTGCAACTTGTACCCAAGTAGCTTCTTTGCAGTAGAGCTGAGGAACACATGGAGGAGGTTTGCAGTCTCATAAACTGGGCTCGAATCTTTCTTTTGTACACACCTAACCAAGTGAAGTAACAGATACTCCTATTCTTCCCAAACTAGTGACTGCCAAATCTTTTTCCCACTTACCTTTCTATTCCCCATGACTGTATTTTGGGTCTATCTGTTAGCAATTAGTAACCAGCCATTTAGTACCTGAAGAGTTGGTCAAAGTCCACATTAAATACATAACAGTAAGGTTCGATTAAGCCAGATTGTATATTCTGTGAATGAATCAAGTGAGTCGTCTTCTGAAGGAGCTGAAGACACACTGCAGGAATCCTTTTACATAATCATTTAAACATATGTGCAGAGGGAAGAGGGAAAATAATAACAACGTTGTGCTCAAAATCTTCTGCAAGGAATTTCTGCTCAGCTAGTAAAACATTTACAGCAATGACCACATTTATCTATGGATTCAAAAATCTAAATGGACATAGCAATTCATTATGGTATATGGTTGAATTAATAATAATATTATTCAGTCCCTTGTAAAGATCTATTATTTTTCTTTCCAGCAACAACAGCCCCTTCCAACAACTTTCTTGTCTGGTTAGGTTTGTTTCTGTTGCTTTAATAACTGATATGTGAATGTCTAGTATATGGGAAGAAATTGGTGGAGTGGATTATGATTATGATTTATTAAATTTGTATTAAATGTCTGCATAGAAATAATGTGAACAAGTTTTATCCGTAATTGTATTTCCATACTAGAAAAGGCTAAGCCTGTTGAATTTCTGTCTGCCACACAGCTCTTAAAGGCATAATAACCATGTGTTCCTCCAATGTTAGCCCTAAGCCAAAGCCTAGGCTGCGATCCTGTACCCTCTATCCTTGGCTAATTTCACAGAAATATCTTACAAGGGCACCTGCACATTTTGTCCATGGCTTTCTTTCTAGGAGGGCTACAGACTTACTTTAAAAAAGAAGTGTTATGTACTGAAGTTCTCACCCTGGGCCAGCAGGGGGATACTGTAGATAGTTCAGGTCCACATATGCAAATAAGGTATCGAAAGTGAGGTTCAGTGATTGGATAGTTACAGAAAATGGGTACTGTTGCGTTCTATTGGAGCTCTATCTAAGCAGGCTGGCTGAACCCTTCAGTTCAGTTCTGTTCTGGCCTGTGAGCAAACAAGAGCTGTTTGAAGAATCACTGTGTCGTCTGATATGTTCACCCACAACTTAACAAGAAGTCGTCCCATGTCTGGGCCCGCTGTCTGGGGACACAAATGAAAAAGTTAACATACATCACAGCATGTCAGCATCTGTGGCAATATAATGCCACGGGAATTAGAAATCATCCAAAAAGGACAACATTAGTGTGTGTTTTTATGATGAAATTTGTAAAGATCAAGTTTGTACCTGTAATGATACTTTGCCCCTATGTGGGGGATAGAGTTGGGTCCAGTTTTACAGAAGGAGAAGATGCTGGAACCAGATTCTGTGTACCACGAATCAATGCAGCAGAGCATTCAGCCGGATTAACAATTTGTTACCATCATAGCAGTGTAACAATTCCTATCATGGGTATTTGATTTTTTTTAAAAAAATAATTTTTATTAACTGGCCAATCAAATCAAATCAAATCACATCACATAAATTCCGAATTACAAAGCCGAATTTTAAATTTTGTTGAGGGGACCCATATTTCAAGATCCGAAGGGGGATTCTGATCATCTTCTTGCTACTGTGTTAATGTCCAAATCAGTCCAAACAAAGTTCATAATTCTATCCAGTCTTATCTTGCTGTTTCCACATCACATCTTGTTCATATATTTTCTCTTTTTTCTTTATGATATCTTCTGATAGTCTCCTTAAACCGATAAACACCAATAATAATCCTGTGTGAATTTTTCCGTTCTTCTGATCCTCAAATCGAGATGGTTTCCATATATCATCGCCTTCACAGATAACATCGCTCTTTCCATCATTAATTACAGAACTGTCGTTCTTAAGTCCCTCTGAGGAGTTTCACTCACAATATAAAAACAGCTCTATTTCTCTATTTCTCCTCCCAGACTTAAGTCCTCCGACAGAACTTCCCAATATGGCAACGGTATTTTTAACTGTGTCATTCCAAAGCCCTTATACATTCCACGCTCTTCTTAAAACATGCTTTGGTTCGAAAGTTTATCTCCTATCATGGGTATTTGAAGGGCTCACCAGAGAATACACCCACTTGCATGATGACTTGTGATTCTAGTTGCGTGTCGAGGTCCCCAAGCCACCCCCCAATAATTCACATCAATTTTGGTTTGGGTTTTTGGCATGATTTTGGCCACAACTTTATTTAAATACACACAAGTGAGTGGTTGCTTAAGCATTGGTTCCGACTATCTGTCCTTGCCCAGGGACAGAACTGACTTCCAGATTCCAGTGGAAGCCAGTGAGGGAAACAATTTTGGGGAGAAAATGAAGCTGGGCCTCAGTCCCTCACTTCTCACCCTCATGCTCCTGGTGGCTTGCACTGCTCTAGTCCGACTCCAGGGACAAGGACGAAAAGAATGGCAAGCCCCTGGATTCCTTTAATGGAATTCCCTTTCTGCACCACCTTTGGAGGGGTAGGCACTTAACCCTCCACCAACCAATTTGAACCAATGTCTAACCGCCAACCTTACAAGTTGTGACGATTTGCTACGCAGTAGGCAAAAACCAAATGGCACCAGCCAATCAGCCAAATGGACAAAATTCCTACCAGGCCCCTGCCTCAAAGCAGACGACCCCATGACAGGCATAGCAAGGTCAAGCAAACAAACACCCCCCCCCCAATACAGGGAGGGTGGGCGGGTGATCCGGTGCAAACAGCCAAGAGGACGCCCAAAGTTGGGTGTCCAATATTTAAAACCTCTGACCCCTCCTTCAAAATTGGCAACAAGCAATTCTCCCCAGCGACCCAATTAACCAATTCACTGCCTGGATCACTCCGCAAATCCGCCCAGCAACACTGGGGTAGCTTGTATCCCCCACTGCAACACATGCTCTCTGCTAGGGAGAACATGTTTTATGTGATGCTGCTCCTAGTGTTCTAAGGAGCTTTTGGCTTTTAACATGGCAAGATCCTTAGTACTGATATATCGATTAAATGATATCCAGATGAAAGCTTGTCACCTGATATGACTTCTCCCAAGCTGGACAACCGTAAAGCAAATACTTTACTGCAATAAAAAGGGGGACACAGATCTGGAAGCATGTCAAAAAGGGACTTGATTGGAACATTAATAAAAAGAAGTGGTTGCACTGAGGGTAAGGTTAACCTTGCACAGAATTCCAAGGATCTGAATGTTTGCAAAGTGCAGAGATGATTGGAGGCTGCTAATTTAAATTACGTTTTGTTAAAAAAACACCACCCAAATAAATGAGTTTTGCTTTACATTGTCACATAACTTGAAATATTCAGCCCATTGCCCCATTGAGATTAATTAAAACAGCAGCCTTGCCTATTGCATTGCTAATGGGTGACTTAAATGTTTTATGCGGAAAAACTTAGGATGATTAAGCTAATATTTGCTTAAAGCTATGGGTTAATGAATGAGAACTTCTGGCTCAACTACACCCCTCCCACATGTATGTGTGGACTTGAGATTATATATGGATCTTTCAGCAGACAAGGATTACATTCATTGCCAGTATTTTTCACATTTCAAGAGGTGGTTTGCTAGTAGTAGTAGTAGTAGTAGTATACCGTCCTATACCTGTAGGTCTCAGGGTGCTTCACAAAGTAAGTTACAATATAAAAATGCAAAATACATAATAAAAACAATACAATTAACAATACTAATTATAAAAACTAATAAAAAGTAGACTCTTCAACAAAAGCTGCTAAACAATCTCCCAGCCCAGAAATACAAAAATCCAAATTACCATATAACATTTAAAAACAATTTAAAACAGCCTCACCTGCCAAATAAAACAACACCCACCCAAGTTAACCCCCCACTAAAACAATGATTTTAGCACAAGGGGGCTGCCCCATGCCCTCATTCTACCCCCGAAGTGTCCCCACACACCCACACCTCCAGTGTCTCTGAGTCCACTGACGCCACCTTCATGTGTTTAGTACAAAGGGTCTTAAAGGTGTTTATAGGAATGTTTGCCAGAACAGTCTATCAAGTTCCTTGTGACCAGGAACTCTGGGGAGCCAGGGCTGCCAATCACATAGGAAGCTGCCTTATACTGAGTCAGTATTGCCTACACTGACCGGAAGTGGCTCTCCAGGGTTTCCGGCATGGGACATTGCCAGTCCTACCTGGCGATGCCAGGGATTAAACCTGGGACCTGATCTTCCAGATCCTAGTCTGATACTCTAACCACTACACTACATTTGCTTTCATACACATTTGCATTTTGTGTGCATCTTATTCCAAACGAGAAAATTCTGTAGTGCCAGTTATAGGTAGAATGCAAGCATTCTGCATCCTGCGCTCATCTTTCTTTCCCACGCTCTGTGTGTCCCACAAGCTCGTTAATCCTTTTATAGACAGCGCTGATGTAAATGTGAAAACCACCTACATCCCTTCAAACAGAAAAGTACTCTTCGTCAAGTCTCATAACTTAGAATATTGCAGCAACACCTTGTCTCTGCACAAAGCAACAGTCAAAAAAATTATTTCACGCAGCTGGTGGTCCCCAAATGCCAAAGGTGAACAATGTACAGCCTTTGTGGGCTCTTCAACAGTCTTCAGACTCAGATTTCAAAACATATGGGGCTAATTTCAAAGCTGTGGTCAATCCCTAAATCAATAAGAAAAGAATGAATCATTTTAAATGATGCCTTTAAGCAGAACAATGTAAGAAGCCATCAAACTACCCCCAGGTTCTGTTGCTGAGGTAAGAGGAAGACTCGTGGTGGGCCAATAAAACCTGAAAGTAACATTCCTTTAGGTCAAATGGGCTCTCCTTCTGGTTAAGTTGACGTCTTTCTCTAGGGGCAGTCAAAAGCCTTTTAAAAAGGCCTAAAACCCACTGGGTTTTTATTAAGGACAGCCTATCGACAAGGAAATTATTCTCCATTTTTGTAGAAATTTTGGGCCTTCAGCTGTTATGGAACTACAACTCTCATCATCTCTGACTAGAGATCCTGGCTGGAGCTGATGGGAGTTCAACAACATCTGCAGTGCCACAGGTTACCTGCCCCACCTGTAGAAGCATTTCTGTATGACAAAATACACATTTTTGTATATCTTGTTCAAGGCTTTGTCTCCACTGGGGCTGTGTACAGTACTATACCCTTGAAGCACACTTGAAGCACATTTTCTCTCTCCCTCAAAGAATTCTAGTTGTTACAGTTTGTCAAGGATTGCTGGGAACTGTAACTCTGTAAGAAGTTGAATTCTTTTAGCAGGGAACTGTGTTTCAATGTGCTTTATAAAGCCTAACACTATGAAGATGTAAGGAGCATAAATATATGTTTTTGTTATTCTGAATCAGAGCCCTGTGTCCGATATGGAATGCTACTGTGAAATGTTGGTATGCCACACGCTGTTTTGTTTTGTTTTTTAATTGGAAGCTTATTTTTAAAGCAGATCCCAATATTTCCACTGCATCTTTCAATATTAAATTCATTACTTTAAATGTTAAACTCATTACACCTTTAAATGTTAAACTCATTGTTGTCATTGACAAAAACAAACTCAGCTCTCCATCTGCATGTGGTCCATTTGGAACTATTTCAGGATAAGGAGAATGATAATTTGGATATAATCCATTCTATCTTCTTTCAACCCTGGTATCATCCTTTTGCTTTTGGGTCACAATACAAACAGAGGCACAATAACAAGGAGAAATGTACAAAAGAAACATTTGTACGTGCATGTCAAGCCACCCTTTGAATGTGGAAAATGTTGTGGTACCAACCAGTGCCAACCTGAATAACTGCCCTGAAAAAATAAAATAAAGTAACAGCAGCAAATAAAAACCAAAAGAAGACCCAGAAGTTGGAAATCTTTTCCAGAATAAAATGAATTCAGCCTGCAACATGAAAAGTTGTGCAAGACATTTGATTTTGAGTTGTTGTTTTATTAAGGAGCATAGTTATGAGACGTAACTTGGGAGGGGGTTGCAAATAATGTCTGACAGGAGTATACAGAAATGGGGGCAGTGAATAGAATCACAGAATCATAGAACTGTAGAACTGGAAGGGACCCTAAGGATTCTCTAGTCCCACCACCTGTAATGTAGGAATAGGCAGTTGTCTCTTTTGGAGATTGAACCTGCATCCTTGGTGTTATCAGCACCATACTCTAACCAACTGAATTATAATAATCCAGGATGGTTCAGCCACAGTTGTGGGTTGCGGTATAATTGCATAACTTAATTCTATGTAATTGCACAAACCAGCCAAACTTCTCCCCATGGTAATTATAATGAAGTAAGGAAAGTCTAAAGATGGAGTGATGAAAATTCCACTGACTGAGGGCATAGCTCATTGGTGGTAGACCAAATGGCTTTGTGAGCAGACAGTCCCAAATTCAATCCTTGGCATCTCCAGTTACATGGTCAGGTAGCAGGTGATGGAAGAGACCTCTGCCTGGGATCTGAGTGATACCAGTAAGAGTAGACAATACTGGGATTGACAGACAAATAATCTGACCAAGTATAAAGCAGCTTCCTTTGTGGATATAATCCAGATGTGTGCAATCATTGGTAGAAATTTAAAGAGGGGAACAGTATTCAAGAACAAACAATCAGATGGTTGTTTTCAGCACAGAACCAAATGCTGTGAACTAGCGCTGCCCACCAACTACAGGAAAGCTAAATTACAGCACAGACATACCCCAAGTGGCACATTGCAAACATGTTTCTAAATAGCTCAGTAGTGCTTTTGCCAATAGCTAAGCCATTTCCTTTTGTTACACTTGTTCCTCTAATATTAAATATTTTCATGGAGTAAAGGGATTCCGTGTCTTGATAACAAGCTACAAGCACGATATCCAGAACTAATCTCCATATAAAACCCTAAATAAATAACAATTTCCAAAAGAGAAGTCTATGTAGACTAAAAACTTTGTGCAGTATGTCGGACTGCAAGTTTAAAGGACAAGTCAAAGAAAGAAATCAGCACAGAAAGAGTTATATCTCCTTGTGATTTGTGCATGATTGAAATGCGAGTTAACGTTAAGCATCTGTTGTCCTAGAGATTTCTGAGTATTATTTTATCTTCAGTGATGGCGAGGCATTCTTAGTATCAGGAAAAGTATAGAGTTGAGCCAGTGGGAAGGATTGCTGACTCTGTTTTCTATAAACAATAGGGGGAACATGAATTGCTGCAGGCTCTGGTTTCTTTTCTGTCCTTTCATGCTATTCTACAGCTTTTCTCAAATAAATACACTGCCCGCTGCAGAAGAACAGCCAGTTGGCAGTGCTATTTTGAAACCTATCCACCGACTACCTTGTAATCATTTCAATCCAGCTGGAAAGATGGCTATTTCCTTTGGCTACTTCTGAAACGTGACCACTCATACAGCCCTTTGGGGCTCATCTTGGAAGGCTCAAGCTGTGTCCCACTCTCTGAGGTTCTCCTAAAAGGCGCAGCCCATAATTTGTTGAGCTAACTGGACCCCAGCAGGAGTTCGGAGCGGTACTGCCAACTGAAAGCTAATTAGGGGTAGCTGAGACTGGCAAAGGACTTGACCCAAAGCCAGCACAGAGAGCTCTCGCAAAATAAAAGAATCCGAAATGAAGTAGACTGACTTGGTGATCCCCCAGTCTACAAACATCTGAGATTTCTTGTTTCGTCCACACTGTATTCTATTCTTAACTACCACTTGCTCATTTGCTTGAGATCAGAGGTGGGGAACAGTTTCCATCATCCTTGATCACTGACCATACTAGCTGGAGCTGATGGGAACTGGAGTCCAACAGTGAAGAGCCACAGGTTCCCCATCCCTGCTTTAGCTCAATCACTAAGACATGACTTTCTTCTTCTTGCACCCTCTGAGGTTATCTCTTTACCTACAGGGCTCACTGAAGTGCTTTCATTCCCATATGTAGTTCAATGTGTGGTGTATGGAGATTGCTGCACTAGTCTGTAAAAGAAACAAGTCCTAGTGATTAGACTGAGTAGCCAGCTGGCTTTAGGGCTGCTTCCTTTACTAGGTGATGAGCTGTTGACTTAGTCTTACAGAGACTCCCAGCCTCTGAAAGGGTGGATGACTTGGTAGGTTGGTCCACCTCTGGAGGCCAATGCCATACTACAAAGTCATAGATGACAGACAGATAGATAGATAGATAGATAGACAGACAGACAGACAGACAGATAGATGATAGATAGATAGATAGATATAGATAGATGATAGATGATAGATAGATAGATAGATAGATAGATAGATAGATAGATAGATAAATGATAGATAGATGATAGATAGATAGATGATAGATAGATAGATAGATAGATAGATAGATAGATAGATAGATAGATAGATGATAGAGAGATAGATAGATAGATGATAGAGTGGTGCCTCGCAAGACGAAATTAATCCGTTCCGTGAGGCTCTTCGTATAGCGGTTTTTTCGTCTTGCGAAGTGGATCAGCTGATAAGCGACTTAGGGCTTAGGAAAAGGGGGGGGGAGGAGAAAAAAAAACCCGCAGGAACTCGCAAGACATTTTCGCCTTGCGAAGCAAGCCCATAGGGAAATTCGTTTTGTGAAGTGCCTCCAAAATGGAAAACCCTTTCGTCTAGCGGGTTTTCCGTCTTGCGAGGCGTTCGTCTTGCGGGGCACCACTATAGATAGATAGATGATAGATATAGATAGATAGATGATAGATAGATAGATAGATAGATAGATAGATAGATAGATGATAGATATAGATGATAGATTAGATAGATGATAGATGATAGATGATAGATGATAGATAGATGATAGATAGATGATAGATAGATAGATAGATAGATAGATAGATTAGATATAGATGATAGACAGATGATTGATAGATGATAGAACAAAATAAATTGAACTTCTATTCAGCTGCTCCCAAGCTTCTTCCCATATCATTCAACATGAGCTTTAAAATGCCTACCTTGTATATTTCACCTCTTTCTACCACGAACAGCTGCTGAGGCAGCATTTATGTACTGCATTTCAGGTGTTCAGAAGTATTTCACTTAGTAATCTGTGCTGATCTCACTAGGCCCTGCTGGCCAAAAAACAGACAACTCACAGACAATATACGGGGAGTTTCAACTCAGCGCAGTTAAAGTGGTTTAAATAACAAACATTCATCTGCTAGGCAGGAAAAGCATGGTAAGAAATTACTTGGGAAGCAATCAATACTAACATGGCTTTGATGGGTGTGTGCTTGATTCCCTGTTGGTAGCATTTAAAATATTTCAGTGATGAAGTTACTTTACATCTGCAGCATATCACATTAAATTTACATTAATGTTAACATATCAGCTATCGTTTTAAATTACTGCCAAAATACACGTGGCATTTGAGTGGATAAACTTACAAACAAGTCTAGGCAAACAAGACGTTAAAAAAAAAAACATTAGAAATATTAACAGTCAAGGTTAACAAAAGAGACTTTTTGTTCTATTAAAAAAAAACACCAATGTTTTTTCTCTCCTGACAGCTATATCTTTGGCAAATCTCTTCTTTAAGACAGAAGCTTTCCATGTTTGGTCTCAGTCTGAGAAGTTGCTTTGCCAAGTATGACATCTTCAAAGTAACCAATACACAGAATTATGGAAATGAGGTTATGATTCCAAGCACACTTATTTGTAAGTTACTACCATTGAACATAAGTCACGGTGCCAAAATAACAGGCCAATCCTCCCCCACCACATGTGTTTCAGAGAGAAATGGTGTGTGCATGTGCATGTAAATGTGTTGAGTCAGTCAACACATGGTGCTAGAAATGCAAGCAAGAAGAACAAAGCCATTTGACTTCATCCTCCCTTCCCAATCCCCTGTTCTATCATAAAAAAGAAAAAGAATTCATATGCATGACAAGTCCCTTTAATATTCTTGATTGATTGATTGATTGATTGAATTTATAAAATGGCCTTCATCTAAAAATCACAATGCAAACAGTTGTTGGTGTTGTTTAATTTGTTAGTTGCTTTATCTGGCCCAGGACAACCCAAGGCAACTTACAAACAGTTTAGAATCTAAGGAGTATCTGACTCAAGGTGAAATCCCTGTATATCACTTAATAATCAGCGTTTCTCCAGCAGTTGTTGGACTACAACTCCCATCATCCCTAGCTAGCACGACCAGTGGTCAGGGATAATGGGAGTTGTAGTCCAACAACCACTGTAGAGTAGATTATGCATTCAGAGTGATGGGGTATGTTAGCAGACCAGCAGCCATCTTCATAAAACCAGCTTCTGCTGTGAGTGTGCCAGTGAACATATTGCTCACCATTTCTGTGGCACACTTCAAATGTCAGCACTGAACTGAAATTTATCATGTGATAGGACAGGAAAAAGACCCTTACAACTTTCCACTTGTTCTCAACACATTTGTTTGTGTTTCCAGACCATTTCTGGCTCATTTTCTTTTAATAGCTTATATATATATATATTTCCATCACTTGAACTCTGAAAACCTGAGTTTATCTTCAAAATACAAGAAAATATGTATTTTCTTCCTTTTCTGCTAAATAATTGCTTCCATATTTTTGGCTCCCTCTGGATGCAATGTCAAATTGTTATGATTATTAGCTGCTGAAAATAAGGAAAGTTTCTTTCCATTTAGCTTCCACGCGGATCCCAGCAAATTAGAATAACTTCCTTTTTAATTAAGATTCATATGTACCATTTAACCACTTCATTCAATGAATGTATTTAAAAACAAACGCACACAGACACAAGATTAGCAATGCTACAAAAGACATCTGCTGAGCTTCCAAACACAGTTCTCACAAGAAAATCCGGCATGAATCTAAAAAACATACAAGTGAGAAACTGTCCCAAGAGATGTAAACATAAAGTAGCTGCTACCGCCATGATTCAAATTTTTCTTGTACGTGGAGTGGAAGAAAGTGTTATACGACTGAAACCATAGCTCAAATCCTATCAAAGTGCTACTATTGTTCCGCTGCCTCAGGAGAAAATAATTTCCTGGAACAGAGACTGAACACCGCATCGAGTTATGTAAATAGAACTTCCTGATCTTCAATATTTTTCTGCTTCAGTTTCATCTGTGTCTCTTATTAACATATACATCTTTCATGACTTTTCATAGCTGGAAGAGGCAATAGATGTAGCCCATGGGCCAAATCCAGGCCCAAGGCACTTCTGTGTGTTCAACAGGAGTGCCTTATAATCAAGGGAATCCCAGCTTCAGTTTTTTTAAGTACGTTTCGATTCGTGCTCTGTGTATATCTAAGATGATTCCCATATGAATCTCTGAAACAATTTGAAATACAGAGTTTGGACTTTTGCCACCAAGAAGCAACCAGTGCCATCCATTTGTGGCCCTTTCCTCTCTGTGCTGACATTTATTTCTTTTTAACCAGAAGCAGTGGCAATGAAATGTCCACATACCCTCCAACATTTCTCCAATGAAAATAGGGACGTCCCATTCCATAATGATAATTTTATTATTTATACCCCACACATCTGACTGGGTTGCCCCAGCCACTCTGGGCAGCTTCCAACATATATAAAAACATAATAAAACATTAATATTTTTTTTTAAAAAAAACCCATCCCTATACAGGATTGCCTTTAATATGGCTCGGGGGTCAGATAACTCCATACCCTCCAACATTTCTCCACTGAAAATAGGGACAACCTACCAAACCTTCCAACATTTCTCCAATGAAAATAGGACATCCTAAGGAAAATTGGGACATTCCAGGATCAAATCAGAAACCGGGATGGCTTCTCTAAATCAGGGGCGTCCCTGGAAAATAAGGACACATGGAAGGTCTGTGTCCATGCATGTTCAGCATGTTAAAATGACTGCCACAAGAAAAACAAACATGTACTGCCACAAGAAAAATAAACATAGAAGGGCCAGGAGACAAAGACAAGCAGTGAGGGAAGCAGCCAGAGCACCAAATCTGTACTATATCCTTTTCTAAATGTCCATACCTTCTATATACAACTTCATATATGGCCCCTATAATTTTGTAATAGTTTGGCAAAGATTTTTTTTAAATCAGAAGAAACTGGAAGACAAGTATATAATTTTTCAACACCCATAATTTCCATTCTTGTCCACTGCCTGGACCCCCAAAATGAAACTGAAAATGGAATCCTAAAGCAGATTTCACTCTTGCCTAGCATTAGCTCCTGCCCTCAGATTGACTGCATTTCTGATGTAGCCCTTGGAGCACAACAAGATGTTTTACATTCTGAGTCATATCCCCAACTGGCACAATTAAAAATTAGGTCAGTGTAGCAACACTTATTAGCATATAAAGGAAAAACGTACTAAGGGGATTCTTGAATGCATAAATGCACATCTCCTTTGATGCAGAGAGAAAACCTTGGCTGTCGACTCCACTATAGTATCTCTCTCTC
The DNA here is from genome assembly GCF_951804945.1 of Podarcis cretensis. Taxonomy (NCBI): domain Eukaryota; kingdom Metazoa; phylum Chordata; class Lepidosauria; order Squamata; family Lacertidae; genus Podarcis; species Podarcis cretensis. Next base: position 32,155,099 of record NC_137178.1, read on the forward strand.
TCTCTCTCTCTCTCTCTCTCTCTCTCTCTCTCTGTCTAGCTGCCAACTGAGACTCATTCAGCAGTGTGTACCACTAATCACAGCAGGAGAAAAAGAGGCCACCTAACCTCTTAGATGGCAGCATGATAGCACAGGAATAGCCAGATAATTTATGACAAAGGGTTTGCTTCTCACTTGTTCGCTTGCCTGTAGGTACGGAACCACAGTAACAGAGAAGCACAAAAACAAAGATGGAAACAAATGAGAGGAAAGCAGGGGAGGAATAAACTGACCATATACACTGAAAATTTATGGAAAAACAATTTCCTCTATGGGACAATAGTGAACACCAGGTTGTACTGTGGCCAGATTTTTTTCCAAGCCATTGTTCCAAAAAAAAAAAAAAAAATGGCTCCGCACTGCTCCTGCATTCACAGACAACACTTTATATTTTCTCCTCAGCTACTCCATTTCCTCTGTGGGTATGTAGTTTTTATTATTCATGATTGCCACCTTTGCTCACTTTATGATGCATCATGTTTTTTGGGAAATTGTTCCCCAACTCATGGTTTGTTGGTGACGTACTATGTTCCCTACATGTGTTTTTTCCACTTGGAAAGTAAGCCATCCACCAGAAAAGATGGCTAAGTGATCTCCCGCATTTGCTTTTGGAGGGACAGAAATAATTCCAATGGCGCCTTGCAGGGACAGCAGCTTGAGAAATGTCAGAAATGTCTCATTGCTTTCTAAGAGGAAACTAACAGAAAAGGATGAAATGGAGAGGAAGTCATTGTGGTTTTCCATTGTCCCCAAATGTTTATTTTTCTCCCGCATGGTGCATTTTTAAATTCACAGCTTAAATCTGTGGTCACAGCTGTAGTCACACACAAGGGCATGCACCAAGAATGAATGAATTTTCATTGTATCTTCTCTGCATAATCATGTTAATCATGTTGTGCTTAGGGCTGCCATGTGTTTGGGGTTTGTCTAAAAATAAAAAGCTCAACTACTTTAGGGGTGTCCTGGTTTTTACTGTCTGAAATATGGCAACCGTAGTTATGCTAGTGTACTTTTGCCAGTTCTGTTCTGGCCATAAAATTTGTGCAATTCTGCATAATCAAACAATAAATGTAGGATCTGTTATTGCATGGAATCCTGAAATCTCAGTGACAGCTAGAAAAACAGCAGGTTTCTTCCCCTGTTGCAGAAGTGGGGAATATCTAGCCTCTGGGCTGGGTGTGGCCCTCCATGCCTCTCTGCCTGGCCCTTGGGACTTTCCAGCCCAGATCCCCTCCCTGATCTTACTGATTCAGCTGAACCACTTCCTAGCCCAGAAGGCTGCAAATGGGACCCCAGTTCTCAGTTAAAGTTTACTTGAATGTCGCAGTCTTCTCCAGTTTATGCCAGGGCTAGTTTAGCCTATGACAGTATGTTGGTCCTAAGAAATAGGACACATGTATTGGATTTGGGACGGTTGGACAGTATTCTCGAAGCTACCAGCATGAGTTTGACCAAACTGCTGGAGGCAGTGGAAGACAGGAGTGCCTGGTGTGCTCTGGTCCATGGGGTCACGAAGAGTTGGACACGACTAAACGACTAAACAACAACAAATTGGATTTGGGGGCATACCAGTTTTTATAATGAGCAGGTCCAAAGGAGGACAGATCTCAATCAAATTTCAGCAAATACAGCTTTGTCTTACCGCTTCATGACAAGCTGTACCCGACAAAATCCCTTTTTCTGCACAACTTAGCATTTCTTTGAAGAGAATAAAGTAAATAAAAATTCATTTAATCAAATGTTGAAGTTCAGATACTTTTTATAAAATGATCGCAGAAACACAGAACCTAGCAAAGCTTTCACAGAAAGAATCACCTCAGCTTAGTGGTAGAAACATGTTTTGCAGACAGAAGGTCTCAAATTTAGTCCCCAGCATCTGGGGGGTCACACAGCAGGTGCTGACAATGATGAAATTTGGTAATTTTAGAGTGGATTTGGTGGGCTTATGTTTGAATGGTGATGTGAACTTCTTCAGTAGCTTCAAAATGTGGCAAGCCAGTCCAACTGTATTTGGGGGCCCTCTGATGAATGGGGCCCTGTACCTTTGCTGCCAAACCTACCCCAGTGGCAGACCTTGGGATCTGATATTTCAGTGACACCCTGTGCAATGTCAAAATTTGGCACCCCCCACTTATCACTCTCCATTCCAAAGTCTAGTTGCAGCATCCCTTGTGGTGCCTCCAAGTCTCCATGCCGAGCACAACCGAACCAGTTGCGGTCCCATAAATTTACCTCTGTCTACCCTAACAGTAGGGACGCAGGTGGCGCTGTGGGTTAAAGCCTCAGCTCCTAGGGCTTGCCGATCGAAAGGTCGGCGGTTCGAATCCCTGCGGCGGGGTGCCTGCCAACCTAGCAGTTCGAAAGCACCTCCGGGTGCAAGTAGATAAATAGGGACCGCTTACCAGCGGGAAGGTAAACGGCGTTTCCGTGTGCGGCTCTGGCTCTGGCTCTGGCTCTGGCCAGAGCAGCGATGTCACGCTGGCCACGTGACCCGGAAGTGTCTCCGGACAGCGCTGGCCCCTGGCCTCTTAAGTGAGATGGGCGCACAACCCCAGAGTCTGTCAAGACTGGCCCGTACGGGCAGGGGTACCTTTACCTTTACCTTTTTACCCTAACAGTACCGCTGAGAAAGATCTCTTCCTAAAATGTTGGAAAACTACAGCTAATCAGGGTAGTCAGTACTGAACTAGTTGAAGTTGGTATAAGGATCTCTGCTAAGCACCATTCTCATAGTCCCTAACTTGAAACCAACAGTTCCTGTGTTCAGACCAGCTTCCAAACCGACCTCACTCTATATCTTTATTCCATTCTGCTTTGTTGGCACGATCATTTCTATTTAAACTAGGTCAGAATACAAGATCAAGCCCTTCATGGGCAAATACAACTGTAGGATCAGCAAAACTAAGACAAAAGTAGATGTATAGGATAGCATGACATGAGGAGGTAAGACTGTCACCCATTACAGTACTGGAAATGAACTAGCAACAAGTTGTAACTGATACAATATGCTTCACTTACTCTGTTTTCCAACATCTAACTCCAAAGGTCAGGATTTATTACGGCTGTGGCGCCTTCCACACTAGCAAAGTTGGAGCAAGTGGAAAGTTACAGATATGTTGCTGCAAATTTGTTGCAAGCTTGAGTGGTGTATTTTTTTAGTAATAATGATGAAGGAAGGACCGGCAGAAAGAGGAATATGGTTTTCACTTAGCCACACGGAATACTTCCAGCATGCAAGAACTGGATATGGAATACTATTCAGAATCCACAGCTGGCCACAGGTGCCTTTCTTTTTGCAAAGAGAGACAATCTAGGTTCGTTGAGTGTTAAGCCACATGCGGTAACATTATAGGGCCTGGCAACTAGGGTGGAAAATGGTCAACTCAGCACTTGTCATAAAAAGTAGATTTGTGCAAAACAACATTTTCTTATTCCTGGATCCTCCCATATATGGAGCCGCATCCTCTTGTAAACTATCCCAGTCTTAATGGCAGATTTATTTTCACCATATATGAATACATGCAAAGAAATGATAGATTTGCACATTTATCTCTTTAGCAAATTAAGCAGAGTGAAATGAATGTCCAGAGGTGTCCCCAACATTCATCACAGATCCTTCCATACCAGACTTATTTTATATATTAAAAAACCACAACCATTTGAAGTAGAGGTTCACCACCATGTGATTTCCCTCTGTCCCCCTCAGTATTTAAATCATACATGATTGTGTTAGCACTGGACCATATATCAGAATATTCTAGGAAAACAAAATTCTTGTGCCACATGAACACTGAGTGTATGTGTGTGTGTATCCCCACCCCTAGCTCTCATAAGGCCTGTCCTGCACACTGTGAACCTCAGAACATTAACTCAGAAGTAAGGTCAACTGTGTTGAATGGGACTTACTGCCAAACAAGTATACATAGAATTCTAGTGTTAGGGTAGAATTAAGTTAAATCCAGACTTAGGGTGTTAAAGCTATGGTTTCCCAGTGGTGATGTATGGAAGTGAGAGCTGGACCATAAAGAAGACTAATCACTCAAGAATTGATGCTTTTGAATTATGGTGTTGGAGGAGACACTTGAGAGTCCCATGGACTGCAAGAAGATCAAACCTCTCCATTCTTAAGGAAATCAGCCCTGCGTGCTCACTGGAAGGACAGATCGTGAAGCTGAGGCTCCAATACTTTGGCCATCTCATGAGAAGGAGAAGACTCCCTGGAAAAGACCCTGATGTTGGGAAAGATGGAGGGCACAAGGAGAAGGGGACGACAGAGGATGAGATGGTTGGATAGTGTTCTTGAAGCTACCAGCATGAGTTTGACCAAACTGCGGGAGGCAGTGGAAGACAGGAGTGCCTGGCGTGCTCTGGTCCATGGCGTCACGAAGAGTCGGACACTACTAAATGACTAAACAACAACAAGACTTAGGGTAAAACCACTGAAATTAATGGGACTTTGTTAAATTATGCTGTAATCCTACCCTTTTTACCAGGGAATAAGGCTCACTGAATTCAATAGGACTTCTGAATAGACATATTTAGGATTGCTCTCTTACTTAGTAACTTGTGTCTCACTGATTTCAATAGTTCTGATCTATAAGAATGACTAATGCCACTTTCACATCCTATATTAAAAGCACTCTTTTGCCACTTTAATAGTCATGGCTCCCCCCCCAAAAAAAACAAAACCAAAAAACTGGCAACTGTAGTTTAAGAGTGCTGGGAGCCATAGTTCTGTGAGCAGCTCCTCATTCTTAGCACCCTTAACTAATAAAGTGTTATAAGAATATTTTAAATGTATAGTGTGGATATGACCTAAGTCCGTATTCAATCCCAGGTAGAGCTTTTATGCATAAGCTGCTTTTCTACGCAATGTGGCAAACACAAGTTCAGATCTCTGGCAAAGGTGATATCTTGAAAACGGATAAGCCCTGGGCAAAAGAAGGGTTAAGCACACCTCCCTCCCACCTGACGCTTCTCCTTTTCAAACGACTTCCTCCCCTGCTGCTTTGCAGCTGTTTGGCAGAAATGTTGGTTCCCAGACTTGCATTTCAGCTGAACGCCTTGTTGCACCCTCTGTTGGGTTTTATCTCTTAAGATCCTTAGGAAGAAATGTCTGAAATGCATGGCAGTAACTGCACTCTGCAAGTTTGACTCCATGAAAGAAAGAAAAATCCTCTCCCCCCCCCAAAAAAAAATTGAAAAGCCCTCTCACATCCAAATTTCTGGGCCAGATAGATTTGAGATGGAAAGAAGCCCAGATTTCTTACTGTGCTCGCAGACTAAATTGCACTAAATTATTTCATGCTTCACTACTACTGCATATTATCTGATGTCCTGTGAGTACTGGCCTATTATGCAGCACTGTGAACCCTGGTCTACCACGCTGAGCTTTCTTTGGGGCAGCAGTCCAAGAACTGCAGCACAGGTTGGATTATTTATACTTCACTGCCAGAGGGGGAAATGGCACTGGGACATGCTTGTACGCCAACTCCAGCTGGGCTCACACCTCTTAAACACTCTGAAAAGGGAATAGCGTTTCAAAGTGTCTTGCTGGAGGTTTTTGGTTTTTTTAATAGGGCACAGCCACCTCCTTCGTGAACATGGATCATTTCTGGCCCTTCACAGTGGGTCCTTTCGAATGGTGAACAAATCAGTTCTTGAGATCACATAACCCACACAGCTGTCTCTGCTTAACCGGTGGGCTGGTATGACCATATCCTGATCATGGACCCGGTTCAGAGGCTACCTCCCTCCCAGGACTTCAGCTGCCAGAATTTCACTGATTATTATTTTTTTAGGAGGTCAGAGGGCTGCTCATATTCCCTCTTCTGGGCCAAGCAGCTACACACAGACAAGACTGATATACAGGCTCGATTTACATGCAAATTCACTCTGACATCTACTCAAGTTTCACAAGCCTGATGCAGCAAACAGCAGTCTGTTGCGGGCATCTTAGGCTGGGAGCTTGCCGAGGCTTGGAAAGCCAGTCAGTCTATCCATGACAACCTCACAACACAACAGTCACTGGTAAGAGAAGTGCACATGCTCATTAGTTACAATAAAAGTTAGCATTTATATACCACTTTGAAGTGCTCACTGTGCATCACGTCAGTTGTATTGCTGTAATCACTTGCAATTAAATGCTGCAATCCATGGTATTATTCCTATACTTCAGATGAAGAGTAGGGGAATGGAGGAAGGTGGGACAGTGCCTACAGTGAGTGTGGGCCAAATATAAATCAAGGTTTATTGGTAGATCACTGGGCGATTTTTAGTAGATTGTTAGGGGGGGGGGATATTTGAAAAATAATTATCTAACCCCTCCACCTGAGGGCTTAATCTGACCTCCCCACCCACGCGATTTTTTCAGACCTCGCAAGACTTAACCGATTTTAACAGCATCACCAAAACTAACTAACACTCTATCTATCTATCTATCTATCTATCTATCTATCTATCTATCTACAGTATCTATCTATCTATCATCTACACACAGGGGCGGGGGAGAGAGAAAGAGACCACTGGACAGAAGTTTAAACCTATCTGCCCAACTTAGTGCCCTAATGGGAATGCAAACTATCCCATTCCCAATCGTCGGACTAATCATCTGATGGGCAGAGAGAAGGCCATAACCTACCATCTCAACTGGCCTTCAAAGATCAGCAGAAGTTAGGCCTGTGTATCTCATGTGTGTGGCATTTGTGTAAAAAATAATAATAAAGTGGGACATGCAACATAGTATTGCAGTGTGCCGTGTTCCTGTTCACAGTTCCAGTTAGTCAGGTATACTCTGGGTTTAAGGTTCTTGTGCTGCTATACAGAGCACTGAACAATTCCATATCTGCCTTAAGGACTGCCTGAGCCCTGGTGCCCCAGCTCAGTCACTGAGATCAGACAGGATGGAGCAGAGTATGAATGTTCAATTAACAGGTTGTCTAGAAGCAACTGCAGTGACATATAAGGAAGAGAGAGACAGAAGTCAGGGCTTCTGTGATACACTAACACTTGAATTTATCCACAAAACACTTTGTTTGCATCTCTATGCATAGTCTTTTTTCTGTTTAATTGTTTCATGCCAAAGCATCTGCATTCTCCCTCCTTCTTAATCCATTTGCATTAAATCATCTCCTATAAACTCACAAAAACCAACTCACCCTGTGGCAACAACCAAATCTCTACTTTACATAGACATGGGACTCTGTGGTTTTATCTTAAGGGGAAATTGATTACATTTCACAAACTGCAAAATAGCAGGAACCAACTGAAATTTGAAAGAGCAACAAAAACTAGAACCAAAATGGATTCCTGAATTCACTGTACAGAGAAAACTAGCTCATCAGTGAACTAGAGTCCTTCTGTGCGACATAGTCACTTTCCTCCGCAAGTGGGTTTTCTACATGGACAACATCTTTAGATTAGATTACTACAACACATTATACGTGGGGCTGCCTCTGAAGATGGTTTGGGCCCTCTAACACACCAGGAATCAGTGTAGCACCATATTAAACAGGATGAAACCCTGCCAATTTCCCTTACGAATACAGGCACTTTTCATGAAGGTTGCCATAGCATTTGGACTAACACAGCTAGTTGGTAAGCTCTCTGAGGCCAAGCTGCTTTCTCTGTAATGCTCCTCTTTCTGCACAGCAGTTTTTTAAATTATGAAATCTTAATACTCTGTTAAATTGCTTAATAAAAAACCTAATTTATTAACTAGTGTTTTTTAAGCGTCAAGACTTTCACTGAAAGAAAAATATGAACCAGTGTTGGCTGAAGCCGGTGGAGTTTTCCATTTACTTGTATGAATAAACTAGAAATGTTGTATGCTTAACAATTTGAAAAAAGGAAATAATTTTTTAATTTAAAATGATTAATACATACGGAGCAACGTAAAGAATGGAAAAGAAATGGTTTAAGCCATATGGTGGCTGGAAAAGTTATTTTAAAAGCCTTGGCCTCAAAGCTGCTTGATGACTGAAAACTACCTTTAATTCGCTATGCTATTTAATATTAAGCATCATGTAATTTGCTTTTAGAGTGTAAGGTTTTATATTCAAACCTCCCCCACATTTTAAAAAAAATCCTTTTTCAATGGTAGAGAACAAATAGGCTTCAGATCAACAGAGTTTTCTGCAGGTTGGAAAAGATTGCATGCTTGTTAAATACTTAAGAGGCCACTTCTCGTGATAACCTTATCAGTTGCTAGTGCCCTTCTCAATGCACACAATGAATATTGTACTCAGACTCCTCCTGCATTGCCATACATATGTTAAATGCTCACCTCCAAGCATACACAAGGTGGCTAAGCTCCCATTTTTCCAGGGGTTCCTGTTACTATGCACGTGTGCTTGTATATATGGGAGCATGTTGCAGACAAATATCAGGGAAGGTAGGTTTGTCACCATCCTCCCGTTTGTATGGAAAAGTGCTCTAATGACTTCAGTCTTCAGTCAAGGGACTCGTGGCTTGATTGGTGCCTTCCTTGCAATAAAACTCAACAACCAGCAAAAATAGTATAAGAACATGAACATGGCATGCTGATATCTGCTGTATGTGTATCTTACTTTGGAAACCCATCCCAATCAAAACCTGATTTCTTTTGCAGAACAAACATTTAGGGTACCTTCTTGCCTGGGCTGACTTTCAATGGCCATGGGCAGTTTTTGTTGTTGCTGTTGCTGTTATTTTGAGCAAATCGTTATTTGATTGTGAAGCTTCTTCAACAAAAATAATGCAGCTAGCTTTACCCAACCTCTTCCTTCAGCGGGTAACATAAAAACCAGGAGATAAAAAACACATTTTTAAATTCTCTGAGCATCCAAAAGATCAGTACAAAAAGTACCTCTGGACTGGATTGAGATGGTAATGATTCACACGCGCTGTTCATCAAAAATACTTTCTAGTTTTAAAAAGTCAGCTGATGCTTATGGTTAAATTGCTGCTGTCTGTACTTCTTAGCAATTTCCCAAAGGTCAAGTCATGATAATACAAAAATAGAGTAAAGAAAATGATAAGAGAATAAGTACTGCTGTGTTTTATCAGAACAAGGCCCATTTAGTCCAGAATTCTGTCTCCAACAGTGGCCTCTGGGAAGGCTCACAAATTTGGGAAGGGGTTAGGCTTGATGCAAAGAAGTTACTCTCTTCTAGCTATAATTGTATAACACACAACAATTTAGTTATAGCATGGAAAACTTGGCTTAACCCAGCAGTGGTCCTAGGTTTTGGATAGAAAGTTCTGATGTGTAATTATCTAATTTACTCAAACAATTGCTTTCTGGAATAGAAGTAACTGACTTATCCAACTGTGTTCTGGCAAGGCCCAATGCCTCAGTCCACGATTGTTTAGAGCTGAGCCATTCTAAAGTTTAGAAGCCCTGCAGAAAATATATTTATTATTCTCTGATGGCTTCTGACATTGCTTCATTTTCTACAAATCACAGTTGAGCTATGTATTCTGTTCAGAGTCACAGACTCCTATGTTTGGCTCTCTTTTGGATGATGTACTAGGAAAAGCCAGGTACCAGATCAATGCAGCTATGAATATGGTTGGTGATATTCTCTAACCCAGAACAAAAGCATCTCCTAGTGGGACAACTAGTACTTTACTCCAACTCAGTTTACTTAGAAGTACTTCTTGGTTAGGGTGTAGACAGCTTTAGTGAAGGAAATCTGAATATTCAGGTAGAGCTAAAGCCCTCCAAACCTATTTCAGAACACCCAAGTACAAACCAAACAATATATACTATGGGATCAATAGCATCTTCTGGTTGCTTCATGCTTATCATTTAAGCTGACATTAAACTATAAAGCAATGATTTGTGTGCTTTGCCTTCTGAGGATGGAGGACACAGAGTTCCAGCTCATAAATGGTGTTCACATTGGGCACAAGGATGAACATGTGCACATTAAGGAACCTTTGTTAGTCGAGTCCATTAACTTCAATGAATCTAGCAGGGCTAGCATTGAATACCACAATGATGTTGGAGTGATGGCAGCTACTCTTTATTACCAAAATACTGAATTTACAAGGAAGGAACTGCTGGTGAAAGAAGACAAATCTAGTAAATGGAATACATAAGATGCTAACTCATACCTCTTTTGAATCACCAGATCAGTCAGGAGAAGAAATAGTTATTTGGAATTCTCTTAGACTGAGAAGTTTCGCAGTAAGTATTTTCTCATTGCGTATCTTCTGGAAGCTCCACAGACTTTTAAGAACCTTGTCACATTTCCAGAACTTGTCTAAATTTCTCATTAAACTTCCCATTTAACTGAGTAATTCAAGTAGGGTTGAATTTTCATCTCCCTTATCTGGGAGTAAGAAAAGCCTGCAGTCAACAGTCCTCCTTGACTTTGAACAAATCTCTACTCAGCCTGGGATTCTACTCAATATTGTAAGAGCTCGGGGGACTGCTTATTTCACCAACCATATCACTGCATCCTATGCTTTGGTGTGAAGAGTCCTTCTCTTACTTTATCCCAGTATTGAAAATTGATCCTCAGCCCCTTCTGGGGAAACTTAAAAGGAGTTTGTAATTTGGCTTTATTTTCTAAAAAGTCTTTCCAAGATTAAACTTGGCAAACATGCTCTTAGTTTTAGATACTTTTCATGTCTGTGGGTGCTTGCGTCATGCTTATACAATTGCACACAGAGAACCACTTGTGTCTCATTATACTGAGTGTACCACCATCTTAATGGAAGACATTCAACTGGATTCCATCTTATTTGTGTTTCAGGTTTGTTTATTTCGGTGCAGGTGGGAGTGGGAGGAGGCCACAGCAATAAATCAGGTCAGGCTAGAGTCTACGCCTCACCTCTCAGCATGAGAGATAAAGCAGAAACACAGAGAGGGAGGTGTGGACTTGATGAGGAATCAGAAATATTAGAGAAGCAGAAGAGGGGAGAGAAGGTGGAGAGGAATTGTAAGAGCACATTTCATCCTGCTAGCAAAATGAGCAGTTTGTTGGGACAAAGCTAAGTGGGTGGAGCCCTCTAAAGCAGAATCTGAAGAAAAATGAGAGCAGAAAGGGGATCAGGAGGGAGAAACCCTCACACTTTGAACAAATGAGAAGACAACAAGAAAGAGAAATATTGGAGTCAGGGGTTGGGACAAAAAGCCCTACTGGAGAACCTATAACAGGAGACTGGAACATAAGGAAAGTAGGGATAGGACACATCATAAAGGACAAGCCTATTGAAGGAGTCCAATGATGAGAAGTAAGTTTGCACTCTTGTAGCACTGGCCCCCACCCAGTATACTCTGAAGCAAGCATATGCTGGCACTTGGAGGATTCTTGTGGTGAGGGCTGATAAACACAGAGGCCTCATCCACAGTTCTGCTTGTCCCATGCCTAGAAAACGTGGGTCTGAGTCCTTCCCCACTTGTCCCATGTTTTCTAGGCATGGGTGCAAGTAGTTTTGCCTCCTCCCCCCAAAAAAACTCTCCTGTTCTTTAGTGATAAAGCAAAACAAAGGAGAATCCACAGAATACCCGGTTGCCATTTGTTCCAAATCAGCACAAAATCATGGGTTTTCCTGGGGTGGGGTGGGAGAAGTCAGGGGAAAATGGAAGTGTGGATAAGCCCAGAGTGAATGCAACAGGGAGTTTTAGGCTCAAGCACCAGCACATCAACAGAAGATCACAAAAAGGCTTTGCAGGGTAGAAGCCATAATGCCACAGTAGCATCTGCATGGCTGCTACTTTGAAGATCATGTCCACTTAGAACATTGAGTTAAATGCGGCTTCGCCCCCCAAAAGTGAATAGCACTGATTTCACTGGGTTTCCACAATTATGAATTATGAATGGTCTCATTCGTCCACTGACCACAATCCAATACAGAGCTAGGCACACTTAAGCCCCCTGTGCCATGAATTACCGCTCACAAATTCAGTTCAAAGAAAATTAAGAATCATTAACCGTGCACTAAAATTATACAGGTTTCAATGAGGCTTAATCGCACTAACCTCTGGTTTATGACTCGTGTGTTTTAAAAAATCAAGTTGCGCAATGTACACTTTAATGCATGTGATCGAAAAGCTCAGAAAGCCTGTGAATGGAAATAGAATACAGATATCTGTTTGTGTGCTCTTCTTGTAAGACAGTGTAAGTCTTCCTGGCAAGGCACAGAGTGTCCCCCACAGGTAAAGAAACTGAGAAGTGTAGGTCAAGGGAAGCTTAAAAAGCCGAGGGTTCAAAAGACACAATAGATGTGCCACGATATTTATTTATTTTTAGTGCTGAGCAGAAATATTCAGTCCAGGATTGTTTCTTCAGCACTTTGGGGGATGAGGTGGCAAAAGCCTCTCCAAAGGTTGTACTAATCTGCGGTGGGGGGCCGAGAGAAGTGGTGGAAGTCACAATACTATAGGGTGATAGTTGGTGCTTACACTTTGATGAGCTAGATGTTTTTTCCTTCCTGTTTTTAACTTTGAGAAAAGTGACCACTCCAAGTAGTTGACTGGCTGCCATTTGCAAATGAGCTAGAATGCCTAATGGAAATGATCTTAATGATCTTGAGCAACTGAGATTAAAACACTCTGTAACCATAGCACAACAAGGCCACTTTATTTAATGTTTTATTTTTTTTAAAAAAAAAGAATCTGATTTCTTGCAGTTAGGAAAGTGATGGAAAAGTGCATTGGTAGTTGTGGGTTATCCAATGGCTAACTTGCAGACAAATCAGGATGAATGCTGGGTGAATGTGCATTGTCATTTAACTGTCCAGCAAAAAAATCTGAACAGATGCTCAGTAAAGCTCAGATATAATCTAACCTCCTTGTAAGCTTTGTGCAAGCAAACCAGGTTGAGCACCCTATAAATAAGTCATCTAGAAGAGCCTGATGTTGTAAAAAAGAAAAAGAAATGAATCATTATAACAGAGTTGTTTTCTTACGAAGGAAGGGGGGGGGAACCTTAGCTACCTCATCAAATGTAAATCTGCTCACCACTTGAAAATATTGCCACTTTCACCCATCCTCTGAAAGTCACCAATATTATCTCCCCATCTTCATAGAAGTTAGTAATTCTCACAAGGGTGAGTGTGTGCAACCCAGTCAGATGGGTGGGGTACAAATAATAAAATTATTATTTTAAAATTATTATATGAAGGGGGTTCTGCCATTTTTATACTGCCATTTAGTTATATTCTCAAGGCTATTCATGCACAAAAATAAAAAATTATAATTTAAATGCAAAAAAAGGTAAAAGCCATAAAAATGTAAAAACAGCATAAAACCATCAACAGGATTTAAAAAGCATCTGAGGAGATTTTTGGGGAAATAAAACAGCCTTTGTGTGGAACTGAAAGAACAACAAAGTAGGTATCATCCAGGTAAACCATTCTGGGGACAACTTGTGTTGTTAAATAAATATGGAAATATTTGACATACATATATATCGGCCCTATGAAGAATTATATATAACTTTCCAAGCCCTATATGTTTAGCAACGTAAGGTGAATCAACAAAGGCTAACAACTATTGTATTTTGCCCATCTTTCTGAAAAGCGCTTAAAGCTCTTAAATACTTAGCTTATATTTTAAACTTTGTTATGTAATACTTTGTCAGGCCAACAATATATAGAGCATGGCTCTTAAGTTGTTACCATGAAGATTTACAAAACATAAAGCAGTTAAAATGTAAATACAAATGAAGGCTCAATGGGCAGCAAAATTATCTTAAGACATGCATATTCTGTAGAGCCAGGAAACATGTTTTTATGTTTTGTAAAATTTTGTTGTAGTGATTGCCTCAACTTTCTGGAATTTGATACTTCTGGAGTTCTATTATGTATGTAAAGACAATTGTCTTGTGGCTCTTGCTAAACAGAGATTCTTAATTAGCTATATTCCTTTGTTGTCTGGTGATTATCTTTTATCTTCTCTGCTTGAAATTAGAAGACTAATAAGATTTAATTTTTTAAAAGACTCGTGCTTCTCCTAAAAGGAAACCTCCAGTTGAAGGATTTAAATTACCAGACTGCCCTCTAGTGGTAAACCCTTCTGTTTCTTTCTACTACAAGACGACAAAAAGAGTTTTCTATACCATAATCATCACATGAACTACTGAAAAAGCTAAATCTTTTGAAATGTGTTTTTTCTTTCATAATTGCAGAACATAACTATTAAGGTGCTATGAAAATACACCATAGCTCAAATTTCTAAAATGACTTAAAGTCCAAAATTAGTTGCACAGAAAAATATATTTTATAGAATCAAATAATAGCAGAGTTGCAAGGGACCACGAGGGCATCTAGTCCAACCCCCTGCAATGCAGGGCCTGAGATTAAGAGTCTCATGCTCTACTGACTGAGCTATCTCAACTGAAAGCTTAGTTACTAACCTTATGCACTGAGTGTTACATCAGAGCTATCTGCAGCCCTAGATGAAAGACCTTTGTGGGGCAGAGAACAGAAGTAGATAGCAACATGGCAGTCCTTATATTAACAAAACTAGAGACTGCACAGAGTGCACTGCTTAAATTAAGTATACTAAGGCACTAAAATTTATGGAGGATAGAGCCATCAATTGCTACTAGGCTGGAGGAGACTCTTGAAAGTCCCATGGACTGCAAGAAGATCAAACCTGTCCATTCTGAAGGAAATCAGCCCTGAGAGCTCACTGGAAGGACAGATCGTAAAGCTGAGGCTCCAATACTTTGGCCACCTCATGAGAAGAGAAGACTCCCTGGAAAAGACCCTGATGTTGGGAAAGATGGAGGGCACAAGGAGAGGGGGACGATGGAGGACAAGATGGTTGGACAGTGTTCTGGAAGCTACCAGCGTGAGTCTGACCAAACTGCGGGAGGCAACAGAAGACAGGAGTGCCTGGCGTGCTCTGATCCATGGGGTCACAAAGAGTCGGACATGACTAAACAACTAAACAACAACAACAACAAGAGGGCTATGCTATGCCTTCATGGTCAGAGGCAGTGATGCTTCTGAATACCAGTTGCTGGAAACCCCAGGGGCCAGAGAATGCTTTTGTGCTTGTATCTTGCTTGTGGGTTTCTGACAGGCATCTGGTAAGACACTGTGAAAACATGGTGTTCAACTAGATGGGTCATTGGCCTGAACCAGCAGACTCTTCTTAAGTTCCAAAGCCAACAGAATTCCTGCTTTGTTAGCATTCAACTTGATGATGAGCTCCAGAGAACTCAGAATAATACTCTCCACCATACTCGGTAGAATTACTCTATTGAGCAGGCTTCTCCAGTGTGAGAAAGCCCATTCCAAGGTAGATTAGTCAACAGTGCTAAGCACTGTTTGAAGGTCAGGGCTCGCCAATCTCTGCCCAGAGCAATCCTCCCAGCTAAATACTCTGCGCAACCCCCTAACAAGACCCATCTATTTTCTCTCAGTCATATGTGGCTATTTTTCAATCTTAGTCATACAAATATGTAGCCCTGTGCATAGTACCAAGTACATTTCCTTTCTTTCAGCCACATCCTCTCTTCCTTCCCAGCCTCAGCCCCTTTTGAATATTATACCTAGTACACAAAATCACATCTGGGCAGGAGACCCACACATACCTTAGACAGAACAGCTTGGCCTATACAGATTGAAGCACATGCACTATCCTGCTAATGTGCAGGAGCTTGTATTCAGGCCCTCTTGGACTCTCACTAAGATGTACCGGTATGTGTTGGCCTTGACCTTTCCTTAGTCTGCAAGTAAGGGAAAGTAACTGCAGAAGAAACTCCAAGGATCATGCTGTTTTGCTACTGGAAAACAAAAGCTAAAAAGCAGAAACAAGATGAAAGGTCCATGAGTAAAGCCAGGCTTTAGCCTATATTGCTAATGTAAAGCTTTTCCTACTATAGAATAACTTTCCACAATTCTAAGCCCATTGCCACCAAATGTGAAGGTTCATGTGCCCAAAACCAGCAAGAAGCTACAAATGAACTCCCTCCCAGACGAAGGGAAATTCAACCAGAATGTAAAACTGAATCTGACAATAAGGAGGAGCACAGTCTGAAACTCAAACCTTCCAGTCCCGAGTGACCTTTCTGGATGAATTATAAACCACTGATTTAATACGTCATCAACTGCCAAGGCTTTTTAGGGGGGGGAGTGGCGGGATATAAATACCTTCCGGGGGTAATTTGTGTGAAATGGAACAGCTTATTAGGTATTCTTTCATTGAAAAGACATAAACAAGGGTCTCAGTCACATACAAAAAAAAATCCCCCAGGCAAACTTTATGGTCTGATTTCTCAGAAATACACTGGAAGACTAACAGAAAAGCAAGGAATAGGGCATCTCACAATGCTTTGTTTGCATCAATGAAATACAATACAGGACCACGCCCAGCAAATATTTAACCAGAATGCCACAAACCAGCCCAAAGAGAACATTCATATTCCAAGTATAAATAGATTAAGCATAACACCAAACAAGAGTACAACTCCTTCACGTATCTATCTCTCAACTTTTATATTGGTTCCAAACATTTATTATTATTATTATTATTATTATTATTATTATTATTATTTAATCCCATCCTTGAGACTTACTTCCAGGTAACTGTGTGTAATCTATCATTTGACCTACCTTTCTAGTCATCCCTTCCTCTAAGGCAGTGGTTCTCAACATGCGGGTCCCCAGATGTTGTTGGACTACAACTCCCATCAACCCTGAGCTCTGGCCTTGCTAGCTAGAGGTGATGGGAATTGTAGTTCAACAACATCTGGGGACCCACAGGTTGAGAAAGGCTGCTCTAAGGAACCCACAGAAGCATATTTTCCTCTACAGTAGTTTAGGTCAGGGGTGACTAACCTGTGGCCCAGTGTTTGCCGTTTGACGTGAAACAGGAAATATCAACTTGCCACTGCTGCTGCCGCCACCAGCACCACCCGCCCTGCCACCTCCATTGCTGTTGGAAAAGCAGCACCAGCATCAGTGCCAATTTGAGGTGAGATCTCACCAATTTCCATTGGCAGAGGAGGTCAAGGGGGGGTGCTGCCTCAGTAGCTTCCAGTGTCTTAGAACAGCCTTGGAGAGTGAACACGGGGCAAGGCTTCTTCTTTCTTTGGCGATCACTCGTAGCCGAGTAAGATTGTCTTCCATGAACATGGTTTTAACAGTGAGTCCATGAGTAACTTGCTCCAAAGAGTCGGAAGTGAACTGAGGCATTTTGAACTTCTGCCTAAGTCCTTCTCTCCTAGGCTTGGCCCCTTTCGGACAACTGCAGTCTCTCAAAGGGCCAACTCTCTGGCCTGAAGATGGTGACTTCTCCTGTGCTCCATGACCTCCCTCCCGCCTGGTGTATTCCTTGCTCTGTCTGACTGATCTTGCCCTCAAAAGTACAGTTAACCTGATTGCTTATGACCAAGAAGCATTTGGCTGTGAAACTGCCACTCACTAGTCCAGCATTTCATGTAAGAACCTGTTTTATACTTGACAAGCTTTTATGCTAAAAACACTAGCCTCAACAGGCACTGTGTCCACCAAATGGACCACAGCCTACCAGGGCCGTCTTACCCATAGGCGCTAGGGGTGTAGGGCACCCAGGCACCGGGCTCTCAGGGGCACCAGGTCAAGAGTCAGGGGCCAGAGAGTTGAGTCTCGGGAAGAGCCTGTCCATTGGTTGGAGCGCCACAGAGGGCTCTTCTGCTGCGGATGGCTCTGCACCGTGTGTTCAGGGGTGACCGAGCCAGCGAGACGCTGAGGCGGCCAGCCGGCTCCACCCTCTTGCGCACCTGAGACTGGGCAACCTGGGGGGGGGGTCACCGAGTGGGTTTTGCACCCCGGCGCCGCATATGCTTCAGACAGCCCTGCAGTCTACCTTTTAATCCAGTGAAACTGAATGTTGAAAGATTCGGGACACATAAAGAACTCCTTCATGCAGTGCGTAGTTAAACTATGGAACTCTCTTCCACAGGAGGCAGTGGTGGCCACCAACTTGGATGGCTTTAAAAGAGAATTAGACAAATTCACAGAGAAGGTTATCAGTGGCTACTAGTCATAATGGTTATACTCTGCCTCCACAGGTGCCAATTGCTGGATGCCAATCGCTGGAAATCACAGGAGAGGAGAGTGTTTTTATGTTCACATCCTGCTTGCAGGCTTCCCACAGGCATCTGTTTGGCCACTGTGAGAACAGGATGCCGGACCAGATGGTCCATTAGCCTGACCCACCAGTCTCTTATTATGTTCTTACATTTCACATATCCTCTAACCTTGAATAGAACAGACAGACAGACAGACAGAGATGTGTTTCATGAATTTCAAAAATAGAAGCAGAAGCAGAAAAGCTTTGAGGTTTTGTTTGTTTATTCCCCTTTTTTCTTGTTTTGTGGAAATTAACAAGAGCAATTCTCAGAATTATGTTTTCACCAATAGGTGGAGCTAGCTATTCTTCTATCTCCTGCAAAGTAAAATCAGGAAGTTGTGGGAAACCATCAGTTTTCCATATTGTAGAGACATTTATTAGAGAACTTCAGAGCAATAAAATACCAGAGCACTAAGGTGAAACAGGAATAGGTAAGTGTATGAGGGTTAAGTTGGACAGTGAGCTCTATTCGGAAACCCTCTTTGCAACCCAAGTATTTAATTAAGACTTGCATGTCAAAATATATTACATTTTAATGAAATTTCACTCATGAACAGACATTTACTGGGAAGCATCTGTCTTCAGCTTTGTTTTTAAATGGAGACAGATAACAAATCATCAAGACACATTTGTGTAAAAAGACAATATGAATAATATACGTACCATAATTTATGTGCCAAACAAGTATTCACCATTTATGAAACCCAGGGGGGGGGGGCTATTGGTAATGTTTCTTTTGAGTGAAATCCAGGTGGCAGATTTATAACTTTCCTGGTTTATTGAAATAGTTTGGTTAGGAAGGAGAGAAAAATGTGTGGCTTTTGTAGCCGAGGAGGAGAATTAATGAGAGCACGAGATATCTTTATACTGCCTGATTTTGTTTCACACTCCCTACTTCCAAATGAAGTTCCAGGGGCTGCCTTTCAGGGTTTAGTATCTTTTCATTGAGAGAGCATGGAGAGATGGCAGATTTATTTACAAAGAGGATGGCAAAGGTCAAGATAAGGAAGCAGCACGGCACACATTCAATTGCCAAATGGCAACTTGGCAGAGCACTCCCCAAAGGCTCTAGTTAACTTCCACTATAAATATATACATTTATAGAGTACATCACTGGTGGGTAGAGAGGAAGAAAGACTGCTGCAGCAGGCACCACATTTGACCTCACGCATTTCCAGACTGTCATATTCCAGCCAATTCAGGCTGCACAATTAAAGCTCACTTAGAGCTCTTGTGAAACACAAACCCATTTTCATCCAAACACTGGACTTTTTGAGATAAGGAAAGTGATGGAGAAATGCATAGGGTAACTCTTGCTTGACACAACTTCATCTAATATCCCCACAAACAAATCAGGATGAATGCTCATTAAATAGTGGACATCATCTTTCTGCAGACCAGTCAGGCTGAATGTTCATTAGGCAGGTTGCCTGGAAGCGACCTTACACAAAGTATTAGTACTGCCCATCTCTTGCATGCTGAAGGTCCCCGGCTCAGTTCCTTCCGTCGTCAGCTAAAATAGATTCCAGGTCAGAGGTTTGGGGCAAGACTAGACAAAAACACCCATCGAGACAAACCATGACTAATCAAATCAGACTGAAAAACCACAAAGCATATTTTTATTAATTATTAATTTATTATTTATACCCCGCCCATCTGGCTGAGTTTCCCCAGCCACTCTGGGCGGCTCCCAATCAGTGTTAAAAACAGTACAGCATTACATATTAAAAACTTCCCTGAAGATGCCTTCTGAATGTCAGGTAATTCTTTATCTCTTTGACATCTGATGGGAGGGCGTTCCACAGGTCGGGCGCCACTACCGAGAAGGCCCTCTGCCTGGTTCCCTGTAGCCTCACTTCTCGCAATGAGGGAACCGCCAGAAGGCCCTCGGCGCTGGATCTCAGTGTCCGGGCTGAACGATGGGGGTGGAGATGCTCCTTCAGGTATACAGGACCGAGGCCGTTTAGGGCTTTAAAGGTCAACACCAACACTTTGAATCGTGCTCGGAAACGTACTGGGAGCCAGTGCAGATCTCTCAGAACCGGTGTTATGTGGTCCTGGCGGCCACTCCCAGTCACCAGTCTAGCTGCCGCATTCTGGATTAATTGCAGTTTCCGGGTCACCTTCAAAGGTAGCCCCACGTAGAGCGCGTTGCAGTAGTCCAAGCGTGAGATAACCAGAGCATGCACCACTCTGGCGAGACAGTCCGTGGGGAGGTAGGGTCTTAGCCTGCGTACCAGGTGGAGCTGGTAGACAGCTGCCCTGGACACAGAGTTAACCTGCGCCTCCATGGACAGCTGTGAGTCCAAAATGACTCCCAGGCTGCGCACCTGGTCCTTCCACAATATTTATTATTCCACAATAAATCACGGGAAAGATTGTCTAAGCATGTTTAAGGATCCAAGACTACCACTCATCTTCCGTACTGTATATGTGTATTCTGTATGTGAAAGAGAAATATGGTTTCAATCTTTACCTTTTGCAGTCAAGACAAGAACCTTATTCATGATACTTATCCATTTAATCAAACAATACACGATGCAGGCTATGGTATGAATAAATTGTTCTGTGCTGGCTTTCTCAAGTCTGAGCCCCTTCTCCCCAAACCAATCTGCCAAAGGGGCTGATAATTCCCCACTTTATGTTAACAGTAAAGACTAAGGGCTCATCCGTAATTCTACTCCATCCCATGCCCAAGCACAAGTTTTCCACTTGCCTGTGCTTTCTAGGCACAAGTCCCACTGGTTTTGCCTTTGCTGCTTTCCCCCAGAAAACTTTCTCTTTATCACTAAATTGGAACAAACTGTAATCTTCAGAAAATCCTCTTGTTGTTTGTTCCAATTCAGTACTAAACCATGGGGTTTTTCCAGGGGGAAACTGAAGTGTGAAAGAGCCCTAAGGTATTCCTTTGGAGTCCTGGAAAGGAAAGAGACTTTTATTGGAATTGTGGATTAATTTTCTCATATTTTTAATGTCTTTAAATTACCTCTCCACGAAAAACATGCAAATTTTAAGTCATAATCATCATACTGAAAGTGAATCCTAACTGGACACTGAAAGCAGTACTGTAGTTAAATGTTCGAGGCCAAGTCTGTATCAGCAACTGAATATACCACTGTTCAAATCCAAAATCCACATACGGAATACAATCGTGATGAAGAAGCTTATTTATTTCTAGAGAATCAGAAATCAATAATTAGTTGAAATTGGTGGAGTTCATGTGATTGGATTCAATTTGCGGATCAAGGAAAATGTTCAGCTCTTCAGACTGACACCTTTATTTGCTCTGTTTTGTTTTACACTGCTTTGTAACTGCATAAAATGTTTTTAAATTGTTTAATGGTTAAATTATTTGATACTTGGAGGCAGTAATTTATTCCTCTTATATATTTCTGGCATCATTCCATCAATGGTTTCCTTACCATTTTTAGTACCACAGTACAATCTCATTTATCAAAATGACCTATTTGAAGCATCAGTTTAGATATATTCTTTACATAATACGCACTGGATTATTCAAGACAGTGTTATTCAGCTTTGGGCCTCCAGATGCTGTTGGACTACAATTCTCATCTTCCCTAGCCAACTTAACATTGTTAGAGGACTCAAACTGAAGAACAGTGCTGTAAAATTTCGGAATGATTTCACATGTAGCACATTTGTTATAGAGAAGTACTCAACTTAAAAGCACTACCTTAGCCAGCACACCTAACTGGCTTCTGTGCCTTCTTCACATCTGACAACCCAAGGCAGCAATATATTACAGTTTTGCCTGAATTTAATTTTAGCCACTTCCGCATGATACCTATTTGAGTGGTAGCCATGTCTTCCTTTAGGAGGCAAGGGAGAAGCATGCCAAAATGTCTCCTCAGGGCAACATATATTCACTGCCTGAAGAAAAATCTGGAATGTTGAACTGGTTTTTCATTGGTAATAGAATCCAAACTGGAGGAATTTCTTACGCCAATATCTCAATGACTTTTATTTAATAGTAAAATATCAATGTGTCTCAATTCCCATCATGTGCAACACCTCCCCGCCACAACCACAGTATCAAGGAGATGGTAAAACATGGGTTTTACATTTAGATTTGAGATTTCCTCTTTACAACTCACAATATTTTTTAAATGGAAACTTGCAAAAGCCAACCTTGCTTTCTAAGATATCACTTACAGTTAAATATTTACTATATTTAGCTTGCAGATAAAAGACCAAGGGTGCAGGAACTACTGTATTCCTTTGGAGTGCAGTGAATGTTTATTACTGACTCTGCTGTCAGAGCAAGTTTCTATACACGTCTTCACAAGGAGTTTACTCTTCCGGTGATTGCATTCAGAGGAGAAGAAATCTGAACCACTAACTGGAAGTCCCTGTAATAGCGATCCCGCTTGGAAGGAAGCCTGAACCCATATATTGCATCTCAGCCGGCTCCAACCACCACCACAGATGTCATAGTGGTTTGTCAGTAGAGAAGGAAAGAAGGAAGGGTTAGGCTATAAAAAGGAAGAAAGTCTGTGAAAAGAATGTCTGAATAAATATGTATGTGGGTGTAGGCTAATACAAGGCAACTGGGATTGAGTTAAATGTAAAGTAGCTTGCATTTCCCCACTGGCTCTCTGCTTCTAACTACTGCTCACACCACCAGTGACTACGGTACATTATACCATCAGTGGTTTCATTACATGCCGGCAGGCAGTGCGCTTTCATCGTAAAGGACAAACACATCTGTTCCAGAAGGGCAGGGGGTCACAGTCAGTACTTTGAGCGGAATTCTCTCTCTCTCTCTCTCTCTCTCTCTCTCTCTCTCTCAGCATTTTACTTTCTTTCAGCTTCTCAGATCATGCTGTGCAAACGCTATTTAACTCTACTAAGAAATGTCACCAATGCGGGTCACCTTTACAGGTGTACTTTGCCTGCCATGTCATGCTTCTCTTTTCTACAGTGATGGCTGGTGTCCATTAGGACTCGTAGGGCAAAAGGCAGGGAGGCCAACAGTGGATGAGTCAGGGACAACGAAAAGAAAAGCCAACCAATTCTAGTTTTTTATTCCTGTACTTATCGCTGCAAGCTGCTCCAATTGGAAGAGAACAAATCTCCTCAAAAGGGAAGATACAGGAAATGCCTCACATTCCTTCATTCCGATTGCTTAGCAACTGTGATTAAGTAGCTAAGTTTCCTTAGCAACAACAGCATCTCCAAATCAGCCTAATAAGCCTTGGAACGGGAGTTCCCAAACTGTGGCCTGCCAACTTCATTCCAGTGGTCCACAACACTTCTGTAAAAATAAAATTAAAGATCATGCAGAACCTAGCACAGTGCATTACAATTGCTACAACCGGCAGAAAAATCTTTATGTGGTCCACCAAGAACCTGTCTGGGGACTGTTACCTTAGAATGCTTCCTCCATGCTTCATTTTCTAACTTTATAGATGTCAACTTAAAAAAAATAATTAAAGAAAGCTAAGAGTCCAGCCCTTCTGCTGCGGGCGTGGGGTGGGTTTAGGTAGGTAGGAGATGAAAGTGAAGATGAACTACAAAGTGTTCAAAGTTCTACCCCAAAATGAACTTAATTGACCTTTAGTTTTTTGATAATTATGAGGACTACTTTCAGATGCATTTCAGAGATTTTTGAACTAGTTCATTCCAAGCACTGTTTTGAATTCCCATGTTAGTTCCAACTCCTTGACCTGAGAGGATAAATGACTTATTCTCTTATCCCCCAAGGGCATTTAGCAGGAGTGTCAGTGGTCTGGCAATCTTCCCCATAAGGTTCCCATGACTTACAGGTATGTTCAAAGCAGCCATTTTAAACACTACCTTGTCTCACTGAATCAAATGAGGAAGAAGCCAGTGCAACAAATCTTAAAAGGACTTAAAAACCAAGCACTTGTAACATTTGTCTTGCTGTTGAGAAAAATGGTCTCTCATTTCACTGGTTATACTGCAGACCTAAATGCAAACAGGAATGACAAATGTGGCAGTGCAGAGATTACTGTAATTGTCAAACATAACACAGGTGTCCTTCATAAATGTCAGCTATGTAACAATGGTTCCTAAGAGATTGGAGTTTTACAAACCTGAACGTTCTATAAGCATTCATCATTGAAACAGACGAAGTGTCATCCCTATAGGCCAAAACAATGCCAAGCATTCTCAACCAGACACGTCCAGCCATCCCCAATTCTAAAATGGAAAACAGAATATTTGTTTTTAAATTATCATGGGAAGTCAAAGCAGAGTCCTACAGACTAGCTTGCAGATTTCAACCAGAACCTCATTCTTTTTCCTCAGCATTTTCCAAAGGAAAAAGTAATAAAATGAACTATTTCAGAGAAGAGATAAATGCCACGGTTTTCCCTAAGGAAAATTGCTGTATCTTAGCAAGTTATATTAGGGTTCCGCAGTTGGTAGATAGACCTATGTAGACAGATACTAAAATAAATTGGCCAGTAAAATAGTAATCATAACACATTTTTCTCTTCAGTATAATCTTACCACATGGAGCCAATTTCTGTTTAGATGAAGAAACAGTAGGAAGTTTTTGGAACAGCAATATCATACACTGTGAATAAATGTATTTAATTATGATAGATAGGATTATTCATCAGACTGTTCATGGACTTTTACAATATTCATCAGAGTGCTCTGAAATCAGACACATTTCTGTATGTGAGTAATTTGGCATATAATGCTAGTGGCTGCTATGAGGATAGAGTAAGGTTTGGGAAATTAATATATTCAATTTACAAACGACAATACCAAAGACAAGGTTTCATCTGGTAACCATTTAGCAAGTGAATTATTCATCAATGGAGCTTGATTTGAACTTTAAATGTTCAAGTTTCAACCAACTATCATGCTGTTCTTGTGATCAATCATAGTGGGAGGTATTGTTAGCAAAGTGTCATCTCTTCAGCCTGCAAAAACTTAGATTCTTCAATTTCTCCAATCTCTGGAGAAAAAGTAGCAGGAAGGTGCTGTACCTGTGTGAGGTTGTCCAATGAGTTTATCCAACCAAGGCTCCCTTTACCATGGCTTATTTTGAACCCAGCTCAGTAGAACTTACCTCAAAGTCTGTTTGGGATACCAGGGTTCAGTCCTGAGTTGGAACATTGGAACATGTTCTTGGACTCCAACTCCCATCAGCTCCAGCCAGTATGGGCAATGCTCCGAAATAATGGATGCTATAGTCCAGACATGTTCAACCGGTCGACCGCGATCAACAGATGGATCCCTGGGGTGATCCTGGTTGATTGCGGGATTAAATAAAGTGGGCAAGAAATGTCATGGCCCCCGGCGCTCGGTCCCTCCGCTGCAGGTATGGCTGGTGATGTATACCGTGGTACCTCAGGTTACATACGCTTCAGGTTACAGACTCCGCTAACCCAGAAATAGTGCTTCAGGTTAAGAACTTTGCTTCAGGATGAGAACAGAAATCGTGCTCTGGCGGCACGGCAGCAGCAGGAGGCCCCATTAGCTAAAGTGGTGCTTCAGGTTAAGAACAGTTTCAGGTTAAGTACAGACCTCCAGAATGAATTAAGTACTTAACCCGAGGTACCACTGTACTCCCCTAAAAGAAGCTTAAGAATGCTGACCCCTCCCCAAAAAAGCTCAACAACTCTGGGCAACCCACCCCACACACGCTCGTCCTCCCTCCAATGACAATGGGTAGATCACTTCCATTTATTTATTTTTATACTGGAAGTAGATTGCAGTCTCTTGGGAGTTGGGAATATAGTCCATCAACATATAGTGAGCATCACGTTGACTATCCCTGACCCAATTTTTTATCCAACTCCTTTTCTAGTTGACACAGAACAGCTATACTCAGTGTTCCACCCTTCTGCCCTCTTCTTTTCCTTTTCTCTTCTATCTTCTATTTTTAGTGACTCCACAGAGGCCCAATGCTGTAACAAGATGCTCATCAATTATGAGAAGCCTCTTTTGTCCACAATGTGGGTTTTCAACCATGCAAATGGATGATGCATCTGTTTTTGAAAACATCGAGTTTTTCATTTATATATATTTTTTCTCTTTCATTTTGATTATACCATTGTTCCAGATCATTTTAATATATCACTGGTACAGTATTTTGGGAAACACTTGTATCCGAGTAAGTATTCGCCAGTTAATAGTAACCTTTTCCATATGCCACACTCACCACAACCCAAGGTCTTGTTTCTTTAATCAGGTGGCTTATTTCCAATTTTGCAACCCACTGGGTGTTGGAAAACTCCCAGGGGTGCCTGCAAACTCCCAGGGGTGCCTCCAAGCATCCTCTGGTATGCACAACCCTGGAAAAGGCATCTCCCCCATTCTCCAGTGCGCTCAGCGACATAAATCAGATGATCTATACACACTAATCTTCTAGCTTAACACAGCAAGAAGCATGAAATATCATAGTCTAATCAACTATTTATTTACACACTATGTACAGTCAAAGGCATAATGGCGTCTGTTCTCTCCAGCTCTCAGAGAACAAACAAAACAAAGTAAAAGCAAAAGTACAGACAATGAAAGAGAGAAGGCTGTCTTCTGTTCCCACAGTCTTCTCAGACAGGCATGGGAATTATACCAATCACAAAATGCAGCATCGGAGGAGTGAAATTGCCAACACTGGGGTGACAGGGAGACCTGTTTGAAAGAAGAAGTTATATGAGAAGTCAGTAGGTGGGGAAAAGTTTGCCTCCCAACTACCTGTTCTCCCCTGCAGATGCCCTTCATCCCCGCTTTAATATTTTTAGATGAACACAAATTTGGCAACCCCCTATTTGCCTCATAATTCCACCTCACAATTAGACTAATTTGTTTTATTACTTATTGAAACTGTTATCTCCAAGCAGCATTATCCAATAGGCATGTGCAGTGCTTAAAAGACTGAGTACACTGCTCCTGCTGACAGAACAGACATCCCAGGTCCTAAAGCACAGTTTGGCATGTTGCTCTTGAAGAACTCAACAGAGAGGAGGCCGAAGACAAGATAGAGTTAGATGGCTCTGACTGTCACTGCCTCTTGCTCCACCTACTGTTTGGTCCTCCCAGCCCTCTGCCCCACCAGTGGGGGTGGGTGGGAGATGTAAGACCTGCTGCAAAAGAGCCAAAATCTCAGCCCCCCCCCCCGAACTGCCCCCTAACAACTTCCCTGCCTAAAACTGCAAAAACAAAGGGTTGTCCCCCCCCCCCAAAAAAAATGATAGATCACAACACATCATTTACAGATAGGTAGCCGTGTTGGTCTGCCATAGTCAAAACAAAATAAAAAAATTCCTTCCAGTAGCACCTTAAAGACCAACTAAGTTAGTTCTTGGTATGAGCTTTCGTGTGCATGCACACTTCTTCAGATACACTGAAACTGAAGTCACCAGACCCTTCTATATAGTGAGAAGGTGGGGAGGGGTATTACTCAGAAGGGTGGTGGGATTGGGTGATTGGCAGATAGCTGTGATGAGCCTGTTGACGACTCTTAACGACTGCAATAGGTCTTACAGGAAAAAGCAAGGGGTGAGAAGGTGAAAAATGGCTTTGTCATGTATAATGAGATAAGAATCCAATGTCTTTGTTCAGACCAGGTCTCTCCATGGTTTTAAGTTTGGTAATAAGTTGCAATTCAGCAGCTTCTCTTTCCAGTCTATTTCTGAAATTCCTTTGTAATAGAACAGCTACTTTGAGATCTTGTATAGAATGTCCTGGGAGATTGAAGTGTTCTCCTACTGGTTTCTCTGTCTTGTAGTTCCTGATGTCAGATTTATGTCCGTTTATTCTTTGGCATAAGGTTTGGCCTGTTTGTCCAATATAGAGAGCTGAAGGACACTGTTGGCATTTGATGGCATACACAATGTTAGACGATGAGCAATTAAATAGTCCCGAGATGGTATGTGTGATGTTGTTGGGGCCAGTAATGGTGTTGTCCGGGTGTATGTGGCAGCAAAGTTGGCATCTGGGTTTATTGCAGGCTCTGGTGCCAGTGTCCGTGTTAAGTCTGGTTGTAGTATTATTGTGGGTTAGGAGTTGTTTAAGATTGGGTGGCTGTCTGTAGGCAATGAAAGGTCTTCCTCCCAGAGCTTGAGAAAGAGAACTGTCATTGTCCAGGAGAGGTTGTAGATCTCTGATGATGCGTTGTACTGTTTTAACTTGGGAGCTGTATGTGATGACTAGAGGTGTTCTGTTATTTTCTTTTTTGGGTCTGTCTTGCAGCAAGTTCTCTCTGGGTATCAGTCTGGCTCTGTTGATCTGTTGTCTAACTTCATCTGCTGGGTATTTTAGTTCTAAAAAGGTTTGCTGTAGATCTCTTAGGTGAGAGTCTCTGTCTGTAGAATTGGAACAGATGTGGCTGTAACGTAGTGCCTGGCTATATACAATGGACTGTTTGGTATGTTTGGGATGGTAGCTAGAGGTATGTAGATATGTTTGTCGGTCAGTTGGTTTACGGTATAAGGTGGTGTCTATGCGCCCATCCTGTATTTTTATAGTAGTGTCCAAAAAATGTATTTCTTGCATAGATTGATTCATTGTTAGGTTGATTGTGGGGTGAAAATCATTGAATTTCTGGTGGAAGGTGTCCAGGGTCTGTTGACCATGTGTCCAGATGATAAAAATATCGTCAATGTATCGCAGGTACAAGAGAGGTTTGAGTGGGTAGGAGTTTAGGAAACGTTGTTCTAAGTCCGCCATGAAGATGTTGGCATACTGTGGGGCCATGCGGATGCCCATTGCTGTGCCGCTGATCTGAAGGAACAGGTCATCACCGAATTTGAAGTTGTTGTGGGTAAGGACAAATTGGCAGAGTTTGGTAGCAAAGTCCGCTGTGGTTTTATCTGAAATGGTGTTCCTTATAGCTTGTAAACCATCGTTGTGTGGGATGTTGGTATACAGAGATTCCACATCCATAGTAGCTAGTATAGTATTGTTGGGAAGATTATTTAAAGATTGTATTTTCCTCAGAAAATCTGTGGTGTCACGTACATAGCTGGGAGCACTGATGGCATATGGTTTCAGAACAGAGTCCATATAACCGGAGACACCCACTGTAATAGTGCCAATACCTGAAATGATGGGGCGTCCTGGATTTCCTGGTTTGTGTATTTTAGGTAGAAGATAGAAAGTTCCTGGTCGAGGTTCTGTTGGTGTGTTTGTGAGGATCTGTTCTTGGATGTGTGGGGGTAGCTCCTTAACAATCTTGTTCAGTTCTTTTTTGTATTCTTGTGTGGGGTCTGAGTCCAATTTTATGTAAAAGGCGGTATTGGAAAGTTGTCTGTGAGCCTCCTGAATGTAGTCAGTTTTGTTCATGATGACGACAGCTCTACCTTTGTCCGCTTCTTTAATTATAATATCTGGGTTGTTTCTGAGATTATCTATGGCTCTCCTTTCAGCATGGTTTAGATTTTGTTGTAAGCAATGGTGTTTTCTGGTCACATCTGTTTGGATTCTGTGGCGGAAGCAGTCAATGTACAAGTCCAGTGTGGTATTGCGTCCATCAGGAGGGGTCCATGTGGAGTCCCTTTTTGTGTAACACTTTTTCGGTGGTAGTTGGTGGTCAGTGTTCTGTTGGGAGGGTGGTTGTTGTTCTCCAGTGGGTTGAGAGGTGTTGTGTTGTGAAGTTGTTGCTTGTTCTGCTTTGTCTTGTTGTTGTGTGTGTTGAAAATACTCCTTCAGGCGTAAACGGCGGAAAAATGCTTCCAAGTCCCCACAGAACTGAATCATGTGTGGGGATTTGGCAGGGCAGAATGACAGTCCAGGTGAAAGGACTGATTCCTCAGCTGGGCTGAGTGTTTGCTGTGAGAGATTGACAATATTGTTGATCTTGTTTTGATTAGTAGCCTGTAGGTTGGAAAGGTTAGAGAGTTTCTTGTTTTTCTGTTTTTTCAGTAGCTCCAGTTGAGAGTGGTAAATGTTTTGTTTTTCCTCTTGGAACTCTTGCCAAGCTTGGTGGTTCCTGATAGAGTTGTCCAATACAAGGAGTTCCTCCTTTATTAGCTTCCGTTTAGAGTAGAGAACGCTGATCAGATGTTTGAGCAGCTTCTTAGAGAAAGTGCTGCATAGTTTCCTTGCATATTCAGTGGGATACGTGGATTGTAGAGGGTTCTTAATTCTAAGACCCTTGGGTATAATGTCCAGGTTCTTGCATTTAGTAAGAAAGAAGACATCATTGGTAGACTAGTTTTGCTTGTGCAGACCACATGTATATGAACAAATACATATCTGGTACTAGTGTGTGGTTTATCTGATATACATAGTAGCGATCTACTTTCTCTGCCTATGAGAGAAATACTACCAGATGCTTTACATTTAAGAAGCTGTTTTAGAAAAACTGAACTCTTTTTAGGGCTCGTCAACACTTCCATTCGCCCCACTGCTTTCCCCAGGAAAACCCATGGTTTAGCACCCATGGCAATTGGGTTTTTCACAGATTGCTGTTTGTTCCAATTTAGCACAAAAGAGCAGGTTTTCCACGGGAAAGTTGTGGGATGAAGGCAAAACCACTCAGACCCTTGCCTAGAAAGCATGGGACAAGTGGAAAATTGCTTGGATGCATGCTTTCTAGCCCTTATAGATACATATTCTGTTTTACCGAAACCTCACCCTATATAGGTTTTGTTGAAAAATCCGTCTAAAAATATTGCCCAAATTTGGGTTGGTAGGCTCTCTCGTTTTGGAAAATCCAAAATGTACCCTTTTCCCAGATTCATACTCACAATTCACAGATGTGAATAGCAAGGAAAGGGGAGAGAGAGAGAGAGAGAGAGAGAGAGAGACCTCCCTTTCCCTGGTCTCTGCCACACTGCCATGCCCTGAAAAAAATTGCACTTGCCATCCATCTTTGAGTTCTGCAGCTATTTAAAGCACAGGAGTTTACTGAGGGTCAGGCGCTGGCAATGTCAATGTATATAGGTAGCTGCACCAAGTGAAATGCAGAAGGAGGTAGGAGTCTTCTTTGTGTTTAACATCCATGAATCTCTCTTCTTCATCATTCAGTATCTGACAATGAGGATAAATCTAGAGAGGTATGGGATAGTGACTTGTCTGTGTACAAAATATTTTAGAATGTCTATATACTTGTGTTATTATAATCCATGTTATTGAAAGGTTAATTTGATGAGGAAGAGAAACTTAGTAGAACAGAGGGGAGGAGGATGTGGGTGCAGGAAGAGGTGGATACAGAAAAATGTTTATTTTTTCTGTTCATGCAAAAGTTGTCAAGTATCTACTGAAAGCTTTAATAAGATAACAGAAACAAAACAAAAAAATTGTGCCTGGAAGTATACTACATGCCATAAAGGTAAAGGTACCCCTGCCCGTACGGGCCAGTCTTGACAGACTCTGGGGTTGTGCGCCCATCTCACTTAAGAGGCCAGGGGCCAGCGCTGTCCGGAGACACTTCCGGGTCACGTGGCCAGCGTGACATCGCTGCTCTGGCCAGAGCCAGAGCCAGAGCCAGAGCCGCACACGGAAACGCCGTTTACCTTCCCGCCGGTAAGCGGTCCCTATTTATCTACTTGCACCCGGAGGTGCTTTCAAACTGCTAGGTTGGCAGGCGCTGGGACCGAGCAGCGGGAGCGCACCCCGCCGCAGGGATTCGAACCGCCGACCTTTCGATCGGCAAGCCCTAGGCGCTGAGGCTTTAACCCACAGCGCCACCTGCGTCCCTACTACATGCCATACATTACTAAAAATTCACAGATGTCAGCCCACAGGCCCACAGGATCACAATCCCTCTTATTTCCATGTACGCACAATGGAGCAATTGGTTCTGTGGAAGTGGAGCAAGGCAAGAATTAACATGGGAATGCAACCTTTGGATTGCACCCAGGAGCTGAAGCATCAACGACAGCAGAGGAAGTAGCAGCGGCAGCCACTAATCCTGCTCTAACGCCACAGCAGCTTGTCATTCCAGTGGATCTGCTAATGGAGCTACAAACTGCCTGTGTCTCTCAGGAAACCACACATGGAAATGTCCCAGCAAGTCTGGAGGAGGTAAGATACTGACCCCCAAATAAAAAGCAAATTTCATCAGTTATGTTCCTAAAGTTTCAGGTGTTTCATATTATGATAGGTGAGAATTAAATGGAGGGTGGGGAGAGAATGGTAATGTTAATTTTAAATCAGATGGTTTGTTTTAATTCATGTACCCATGCATGTTCATGGATTCATTATACAAATGAAGTGTGCTGGAAATCAAATGGCTTTCTAATTCAGAATTCACAATGGAAGTAGTAACAGAGCTCTGCAAACAGAGTAGCTATGTGTCTCATTTGGACTTAAACATTGCTGTTTTTCGTTACAACCTTTATATCATTTGGTTGCATAATGACATTTTCAGAGCAAATGAATATCACAGTCTATTTTAATCTTATCTGAGTACCTAAAAACACCAAGGGTGGCATAACATTTGCAAAACATTCCATAACATTGGCAAAACATTTCAGCTTTGGGATTCCGAGCATTTCAGACAGCCAAAAGTCCAGATTAAAAAAAGACGACGACTATTTTCGTATTTGGAGTTGTTGTCAACACCCAGGAAAAAAAACACTGGCTAGGTATTTAAAGGATTCTGGGCAGAGACCCACAACACACATTTGCATTGATATATAGCATGCCCCTAGGAAAATTAATATGGCTCTCATTAGCACTGCATTTGCTGCCCACCCAGCCACGTTAAAGCAAACTTAAAAGGGGGAAGGGGAAGGGGCAGCAAATCAGAGGACCTTGTGCTACCCACTAACAATGCCTTTGTTTGCCCTCATTGGTTTGAACAGCTTTGGATATCATACTGCATAGCTTCATTTGAGCCAGAGTTCACCCAGGTTCACCCAGAGTCCAAGTAATTATTATAGGGCCAGGTGTCATATATAAGTGCCTTTATACATCTGCATGAGGAGCAAGCAGATTGCCAGGAGGCAGGGGCTTATCCAGGTCTTGCTCCCTTGTTGACCTTGCCTGTGGTTGGACAACAACTGGGAATCCCCCCTACTGAGGCCTGACCCCCTTATAAGAGAACCCAGTTCTTTAGGACAATAAGTGACAATTTGGAGTAGCCTTCCCCATCCTGGGGCCCTCCAGGTATGTTGGGTGCTGCGCTTAGCAGAGGCTGATGTGAATTGTAGTCCCAAACATCTGGAGAGCACCAGGTTGGGTGAAGCAGAACTGAAGGAGCACAAAGAGAATCAGGATGGAGCAAGCCAGATGCTAGAGAGCTGGAAATAAAGCAAAGCAGGAACTGGGGAGGGGGAAAGGAGGGAAGCTGGAGCCTAGCAGGCTTGGCTAGAATTTCTCAACTGCTTGTAAACATGTAGCCCAATAGGATGTGTTTCATAAAGCAGATGGCTCTTTGCATTAATATTAAGCCTTAATGTGCTAATTCAAGGTTCTCAGAAACCCTAGACACAAGTCACCTTTCTTTTAACTTCCTCTTGACCCTTTCTCTTGCATGCTTCCTTTAGTTATCCCTCTTTTACAAACAAACTTTGTTTTCCCTTGATTCGTGTCCAAAAATATTCTGGTTTTGATCTTTGTCAGCAACAAGCAGTCGTCCATGCACTCACACACTCACTCCTGTGTTATCTTTTCCATTTTTCTTGGGTTCCCTTATAGCCATTGCACTGTTCTGTGATCAAATAGCTGCCCAGAACTCAGGACTCAAAACCACATGTGGTTCCTGCCAAGATAGCATTCAAGCCTGGGTTGGCATTTGCATACCCTCCAACATTTCTCCAATGAAAATAGGACATCCTAAGGAAAAGCGGGACATTCTGGGATCAAATAAAAAACCGGGACGGCTTCTCTAAATCAGGGAAGTCCCTGGAAAATAGGGACACTTGGGTGGTCTGCATTTGTTGGGGCTCATAGTCATCAGTGCCTAGAACAGCAGGGGGAAAGGAACGTTACTAAACCTAAACACATTTATTTAAAACCAAACAGTACCAAATTCAGTGGTATTCATTCATTCGCTAGCCTAGACCCAGTTTTAAGTGCATGCATCATGCATAATCTGTGTGAGAAACATTTTCAGAATCTGGCCATAAGATGGGCACTTCCTGCATTTTATGGCCTCCCTCATGGTGAACTCCCTGTCCGGTTAGTATATGGGATTTTTTTACAGAGCCTGGTGCCATGCCATCAGGTTCAGTGGGTTCCTGCCTACCAGCCTCAGGTTCAGGGCTCCCCTGATTACCAGCATAAGGCTGAGAGCCAGGTACCCAGACTGGTTCCTAAGCCATTGACACATTGGCTCTGATGGTGTCCTGGTCACTGCTGGACTATGGAATCATAACACTCTGGTTGTTTCAGTTGTAAGTGCTTAGGCTTACTTACAAGCTGAGTTACATTAAGGTGTGGGAAGGAAGGGATTGTGTCAAAGATTCCACAGGAAAAGTAGACTTTATGGAGGTGAGAGAGGTAGCATTCACAGGTGTTTGGGGGTATGATTCCAACCTATGGGGCAACAAGGTAGAAAGGGTGGAGGCTTTTAAGGGAACAGGGGCTCTCCAGATGGCAGAGGGTGGTGGGGCCTCAGCTCTTTGAAGGGTAAAAGACCTCCTCCAGCAGCGACCCAGCTCAACTGAGCTATCCCTGCTTCCCTCTGACTAAAAAGATGCTCAGGAGCATATCAAAGAGTCCCTGCAGTGTCCTCCAGCTCCTCAACTGAACAAAAGCTCTGAGCCTCTTCTTATAAACTAAAAAAGCCTGTCTAAACTAGACTATACTTTTCTGGCCACGAAGGGGCCGTATATTCCCCTTTCTCATCTCTAAATACAGTGGTACAGACGCTTCAGGTTACAGACTCCGCTAACCCAGAAATAGTACCTCAGGTTAAGAACTTTGCTTCAGGATGAGAACAGAAATTGCGTGGCAGCAGCGGGAGGCTTCATTAGCTAAAATGGTACCTCAGGTTACGAACAGTTTCAGGTTAAGAATGAATTAAGTTCTTAACCCGAGGTACCACTGTACTCATGATGGCCAGTGAAAGCCCACCATCGTAATACTTCACACACAAAAACCCAGGATTGACTTTAAAGTGAGTAAATTTGTGCTGGTTTTCACCTTTTCATCATCACAATCCTCTCCCATCCCACAGGAATACCACAGAAATAGAGGACTTTTCTGTTCTTGCCATAGTTTAGCAAAGACTGCTGTGAAATACATAGGTCAGCTTTAAAACAGGTAGCTCAAGCCACAGCGCTTCATGACAATAGTAGAAAAACAGTCTTTCTGCTTAGAATCCCCTTTATACTTGGAATCATTTTGCACACAAAACAATCAACTGGTTGGGGGCTATTAAAAAGTGCCTAGGAATACCCAGCCAAATAGTCTGAAAGCATTACAGCTGTCAGGATTTGGAGGTGGGGGCAGGGGTGTATTTGACAGGAAATAAAGCTTATGTTGATTTTTTTTGTAAGGTCTAAGAAGAGGCTGTGACTGCTGAGAATATGAATAGGCAAAGTGGAAGAAAATCCCTCCATTTTCAAAGGAAAAACATAGTGATTATATTTCATTATAATGGCTGTACAAGCATAAACTAAGCCATATATTAGTAACAGAGCTGAGCTGTCTTCTCAAGGGCTGGGAGAAAGGAGTGTGCTGTAACAGGGAGATTAATCATTGGCAAATATTAAGAGATTATGAGAAGAGATTAAAAGATTAAAGGGAAAGACGAAAGGAACCTAAATCTATATATTGTGTCCAGATGACAATATAAGGGGGTGAAATGGTTTTCTGTGCACATAAATCACCTGGCTGTACAAAGTAAGAAGTATTAACTATACATGATTGTATTAAGGACTGTTAAATGGAAATACAAGGAGTCATCATTCAATTATATGTCTGAATGGAGTTTGAACCATGGCTAGCCCATTGAGCTCAATGCTGGAAGGTATCATTAGCACCTCTTCTGTTAACTTTGCAAACTTATTTAAAAGGCAGCATGGTTGAGGGTCCCAACTGCAAATGTGAGCTCACCAGTGGTAAAAACATCTTTTAATCTGGGGAGATTGTCCAGTAGGAGGTCAGAGAGAGTCCTTACATTTCTCCATGTTCAGGAGAAGATCTAGTAGTCTCCTAACATTAGTCTGAGCCACAGAAGATTTCAGATTCTCCAAAGCTACTTCAGACACAAGACTTGATCCCTCCCTAAATTGGGTGAGGAAAAGGATCAGTGTTCAGCACTGATCATGGCTGTCTACTAATGGTGGTCAAAATTTGTATATATTTGGACATGGAAATTAAGAAGGAAAAGTATGTGAGAAACCTTTTAATATAACCATTCATCACATAAAAATATCAGCCCCCAAAAGCAGTCTTTTATATTCACCCTAAGGCAGTCTTTACATACCACAATTTCCTAATGGGTTTAACCTTCAGGTTAACATCTCATTAACATCACATGTACCTATCTATGTGCTATTAGCATACATATGCCAATTTAGCTGTGTATACAGCCATTAGGACACCATAGTTGATCAGTAGCTTCCAGACATGTGTCATTGAATAGATGTGTGTCAAAATAGGCACATGTTTTCTTATCACACATGGCATAGTGTAGAAATACAGAAGTGTTATCCATGCACCTGTGTAGCTCCTTGCCATTTGGGGGTTGCCCTTCCTAGTGGACTGTGCAATACAGTCCACCCAATTGCTACATTTTCAAATAGTGTTTTTTTTGAAAACCTCACAATATTGCAATGCTGCTCATTCCTTGCTGTCATGGAGTCTATGAAAATGCCATGACACGTGGGTGGGAGCTTCAGACTCAGGAGCCAAATGCTGCTCTCCAATGCTCTCTAACTGGTCCTAGGGACTCTCCCCACACCACACCCCCTCCCAGGCACAGCCCCTCTCCACAAGCCATGTCCCCTCAAACTGGTCTTCACAGCCTCAGATTCTTTTGAAAGGAGCTTAGAAAGGAAACCTGATGCAACTCAGCTGGAACAATTTGCCAAAGCCAAGGCACCACCCCTGAAAAGGCCCTGTTGGTTTATTTCTAACACTGTGTTTTCCTTTCAGGGTTTTTTTTGGGGGGGACCTACAATATATTTAATTTGTGTATGTTTTAAACTTTTAGTTATCATTCCTACTAAATGGGTTTTTAATTATTCCTGTTTTTGCTGTTTTGGCAGTGTTTTCATATCTGTTAGTATAAAAAAACAGTTTTTGCTTGCTTGCTTAACTATTTGAAAGATATCTTCTCAGGCCAGCAAACATCTATGACCCAACCAAGAATCTTGTCATTTACAAGGTAAACATTCTGCAAATTCTTCACAAAAATAAAAGACACAGGGAGGGGAGGTATGTATTCTGAGATTCCCAGTTGACTTTGCAAAGCCTTCAGTAAAAACACCTGCAATTTATGCTCAAACAAGTTATTACCTGATAGTTATGAGACGTTATGATAGCAATATTGTGTGCTGAAACACAGAACTTCTCCAGTCACAAAGATTGAGGCCGGAAAGCAAACAAGATGTAACATTAATTGCTTCCTGTAAATAGCCACAGCAGGAAACCTGAGCAGCACCAAAACAGCAGAAGGCAGGTGTCCTGTTCTACAAGAGCTCTGTGCTTACATGAAAAGCCAAGCAGCGTCCCATCACAAGACTGAGGCACCCAGATTACCTGCAGCACCTTGGAAAATTATTAAGGCCTACCTGGCAGCAAGTCAGAATGTCAAGTCCAAAGTTCAACGTCTGGGGGTCAGTCCATACAAGTCAAGTCCAAAGGTCAGAAAATGCAGTCCAGGGTCAATCCAAGTAGCCAAGTCCAAAGCCCAGCAGGCAGGATAAGTCCAGAGTCAAACTCACAGCACAGTCCCATAGAGGTCCAGGAGCATCCAAGCCAAGGTAAATCAACATAGACCAGGCATGGCCAAACTTGGCCCTCCAAGTGTTTTGGGACTGCAACTCCCTTCATCCCTAGCTAACAGGACCAGTGGTCAGGGATGATGGGAACTGTAGTTCCAAAACATCTGGAGGGCCAAGTTTGGCCATGCCTGACATAGTCAGTTGCATAGACAAAGCACCTCAACTTTGCTTCCCTTTTGTACTTTGCATGCTGATTGCAGCATCTGGGCTTGATAAGGCATGGGACCCTCACCTGTTCTAAGCCTACTCCAGCTGAGGAATCACACAGCTGCTCCCAGAGCTAGCGAGCCCCACCTGACCAGCTAGAGAGCTGGCGTGTGGGCCCTTGCCTGCCTCTGCCTCCTGGAGCATCCCTCCTGCTGCTCCCTATGCCTCAGAGCCCACCAGGATCATGGAGACAGGACCTGCTGTGGTGATGGGTCCTGCTGCCCTTGTTCCTGTGCATTGACCCCCATCTCCTTGTCATCCTTTGTTACCTTGTGAGTACTTCCTTCCCCATCCCCTGCTTGCCCCCGTGTATCCCAGTCCCTCGCTGAGATCCTTTTCCTCCTCCCTGCTGTCCTGCCAGCTCCTGACACTTGTATACATTGACTGAACTGTGGTGCAATAAGCTCCACCTTCACAGAGAAGCTGGCTTTTAGAGGGCCTTGTCTTATACTGCAGTCAGTTTCCTGTAGGCCTGAGGAGACAAAAGTACCCTGGAAGACTCCTCCTCTGACTCAAAGTAAGGTGGCAAGGCTGTGTTCTCAAGTGAGGAGAGCCTTGAAGATGGTCCTGGCAGCTCTTCCCCCATTGAAGGTCATCCTCCTCTGAGTCCATTGCACAGCGCATGGTCTCTGAGTCATGACAGAAGAGTTTAAACCTCCCCACCTTACCATACCTCACTGTTATTTCATCAGGAGGAAATACTTCATTAGTGCCATTTTTCATTTTTAAAAAAAGTTTCTCGTTCTTAAGGCATTGAAGATATGCATTAAAGTTTGTGCTGCGGTCTCAGGATCCATAAGAATGTCTTACTAAGGTTTTCAGTGATGGGTGTTAAGGTTCCAGGCCCCTTCATGGCTTTATTTATACTAGAGCTTTCTGCTTGTGTAACAGCAGCATTGGACACAACACTATTGCTATGTGACTGAGATACTGTGACCATTATCATATTTGTCATTGTGTTTTATTTTCAGATCATGGAAATTTAGCTCTCCTGGTGAATCAAAGGTGGCCGTCCTTTTCTTTTACAGTTGCACATTTCTGTGGGGTTACCCAACTTACCTGTTTTGGGTAAGGCAATCATGGTCTTGTTCAAAATATGGCTCTTCCTTGTGCCCGTTGTATAGAATAATAGTGAAAAGGGAAAGAGTTGCTTTCCATGAAAGCCTTGGTCTCATATGGCAATTAGCCCCACATACACCGATGCTCTCTATTTAAGGGACTGAATTTTCCCTACAAGAAAGGTAGTAAAATAAAGACTCTAATCATTATATAGATATGGATGTAGATAAAGATATAGATGTATAATTTGTTAAATCAGAATTAGAATTCAATCCTGCAAAGGCTTATTCTTATATCGTATGATGGAGCAAACTATTTTGGTAGTGCCGTTGACCTCCTGCTTTCAGACTGGAGGAATATATTAGTAGTGCATGTTAAGAATTGCATTAGGATGGCCACTTACACATAGCCAAAAAAGAGGAAATGCATCACACACATAATACATCAAGACGAAAGAGGGCACAGATACGCACATCTTATGCAAATGACACTTTTTATGTATAGATGCAAATTTAGAAATAATTGCTCTAAGTTAAATAGAAATGCATCTCACTATAAATGGGAATATTGTGAATATTGTGACCAGGCGATCTTGATCAGTCTGCTGCCCAGCTTCTAACTGCTGATGGATAACTACAAGCCCCCTCCCCTGGCTCTCCTTTTTATGTTTCTTTCTTTAAACTGAACTTGGATTTGGCAGCCCCACAAACAGAGGACTAGCCTCTGTAAAATAGGACACCATGCCAACCTAGATTATATAAAATATTATTGTAATATGGAGTTGGAAGAAGATAAATTGGTACCAATATAATCCAGGGCTACCAGTATTTCTGGAAAATAAAGGTAAGAATTGATAAACCAGTACACACTGATCCTGAAACTGTTATTAAGAACAAATTTCTGTGGAATTGCATCCAAGCAACTGCTCTTAACAGTATGATAATGATGCAGTTGATTCATGGTGTGCATCACGTCAATGCTGAATAATAATGTACAAATGGTTATTTCAAGCCAATATATGTCTATTATTACTTGGCCAAGATCCCAGATTCTAGGCAATTCCCCTTGGTTTACAGAGAAGAAAGGAACAGACAAAAAGAAATCCTGAAAAGAGTTTATCTCAACTGACTCCATGAAATGCAGCCAATATTAGAAAGTTTATGGTACTTGTTATCTAGCGTGATATCAAACTGTTGCATTCCATTAATATGCTTTTATTTAAATAAATGATAGACATGCCATATCATATGGATATCTGTATCTCACTGACCTGAGAAAGTAGAAGGCTCTGCATTTTCTGGACTTTAATCTATACAATACAGTACACATAAAATACATTATTCTGTTTATATTCCCTGTTGCTCTTTTTATGGGAGAGAGCTGGCTGGAACTTTTCCTAAAGCTTTAGTGTGCAATCCTTGGCTCAGTTTAAGTCAAAGGCACTTCTGTCATTGACTTCATTGGATCATTGGATCAGGATTGCATCTTTAATTCCTTAATCTGAGCATAATTCTTCAGTCAGCTGGCGGGAGCATTATGGAACAAATGGTAGTATTTTATCTGTGCAGAGCTAAATTGCCAAGCTAAACTGAAAACAAAAATCAGAAATATATTCTAGAACAGTACTTAGCTGTAATTTATTAGCATCTTTCACTTTATTAAATTTCATGAAATGAGAAAGGGGAATATCTTTGCATTTAAGTGAATAGATGACTACAGTTGTCACAGGATCGATTTTCAGAGCGGCTTTTACAACCTCTAGGTTTTGATACCTACATTTACAAAATGAAATAATCATATTTTCATGAGAAGTGAAGTTTTAAAACATTTTCTATCCAAGGCAAGGGGAAAAAGAAAAGCAGGAATTCAACAGTAATCTCCCCTTTGTTTGCTTCTCCTCCTACAGTGGTTTCTCTGCCTAATGATTCAAAACATCTCTGCAAGACGCCTTTCCCTTCACTGTCATTCACGTTATGCATCTCCATAGCTCATTATAGTGGCTATGTATAATTAAACTGACTTCGTGGCATGGCCATACTTCTGGTCCTTACTGTTTAAAGATCTCCACTTCTCCTCTAAACTAAGCAATTGCCTGATTAACATTATTTGAAGCCCCAAGATGCTTTTACACTCAGTTTGTAATGATGCCTAAACAACGATTCATGTAGAAACATGGGAGCCAGTTCCTTGTGTCTGGACCTCATGTTGCTGTGACAGTATCTGTAGAAGGAATAACATGGAACAGATGGATTACTTATCAATGGACAATACTGACCCGGGAAGGAAATATATAATTTGCCCAACCCATATGGTTCCTTCCTAAGGACTTTAATGGAAAATCTACATGTAAACAGCTCACACATAGAATCACAGAACCATAGAGTCGGAAGGGATCCTGAGGATCATGTAGTACAACCCCCTACAATGCAGGAAAATATGCAATTCCGTAACATATAAATTGTCACTTTGTCATTTGGAAAACTGATGTGTTAGACTAAGCCCTCATTTTGAGGGTGTCTGTATCTCCTATCTACAAGCCCAATGTCAGGAGTTGGCATAGCTGAGCAGCTGCTGGATTCTCTGACCTAGCAGAAGACCCATTGCAAAGCACCACTCCAAGAACCTCCATCTTTGTTAGGCCATCTGCATATGTTTAGACACAAAGCTCCATCATTTAACAACAACAACCACAACAATTTATTAGTTGCCCCAGAAGCCAACAGGCAACCAATATGAATCAGGTGCAAGTTACCTCATGCCCTCAAACCCTCACACTGCTTATTTCTCAGAAGCCTGGTGACACTGGAATGGTGGTGGTATTTCAGTTGCTGCCCTTAATATCAGTCCCAACACTATTCTCACCCCTAGTGGGGAGGATGTGCAGTGTGAACTATGCAGCAGCTGCCCCAACAGAAGCCATGAGTCCTCCCAGTCTTCTGCTGCTCCCTACCACCTGCATGGGCAAGGGCAAGGAGGCCTGGGGAAAAGTGAGCCCCGGGCAAGACTGCCAGATATGCATTAGCACTTCTTACAGCTTTCAACCACCCCACCCATCCACAAGAAGCTTGGTGGTGAGCAGACCAGGTGCTGTGTGTGTCTGTGTCCCTGAGGGAGGGAGTCGTGTGTATTTGGAAAACCCACAGCAGGTTTCTTGCCTGTGGCCCACAGAAACCTGAAACTTGGTCATGCCAAGTTGGCTTCCCTTCTTACACATCTCCTTGTGTTATCTCTTCTCAATAAGCTTGCCTGCTGTTAGCTCCTTCAGTGTGGTGTAGTGGTTAAGAGCAGTAGACTCTTAATCTGGTGAACTGGGTTCTGCTGGGTGACCTTGAGCTAGTCACACTTCTTTGAAGTCTCTCAGCCCCACTCACCTCACAGCGTGTTTGTTGTGGGAGAGGAAGGGAAAGGAGAATGTTAGCCGCTTTGAGACTCCTTCAGATAGTGATAAAGCGGAATATCAAATCCAAACTCCTCCTCTTCTTCTCCTCCTCCTGCTTCCTTATACTGCTTGCCTATAATATTCTGTGTCTCTTTCACCTCTCATGTTGAGAAATCTCTCATGAACTGCTCCTCCAGTTCCATCCAATTCTCGTTTCTGTATCCCAGTTATGGATTTGTCAGTCCCTAACTGCTGAAAGCCACTTTGAGTAGTACATGGACACTAGAAGAGTGGCATAGATAGCATAGATAGCAGAGAGGTTGGGGAAAGAGAGAGAGATTTCATGTAAACAGTATACATACGTAGGCAGCCAGAGGTCAAGTAAATGACTGGTGCTTTTGTACAATGATTTGCATGATGTTTCAGTTTGTGTGCCAGTGAGTCAGATTAGTTTTGGGTTTCAAAGTGTTAAGACATTTGTCTGTTTTCATTGCACAGATTATGCCATTATCTTTTAATACCCTGTGGAACGTCCATGCTACCTTTCTCCTTGGGAATGCTCTGATGTGGTTCCTCTTCTTAAAAGCTTCTATGGTGAACCCAGGTTTGCTTCCTCAACACACTGATGAATATTACCAGGCCATCAGACAGGTATTTCTCTCGTACACCTTTGCATATGCAACCATCTCTCACACATTAGTAATAATTCTCTTTGGCAATAATCACCTCTGGAATTAAACAAATGCTGTTGCTGGATTGAAAGCATCCTTCTTTTGTCATCATTTTTTATTCATGCCTAAATGTTGAAGATAAGAAAATTCAATTAATGCAAGCAGCTAGCAAAGAAAGGCTTCAGCGCTTCTGCACACATATTTGGGAGAAAGTCCCATGGACTTAACTTCTGAGTAGACAAGTATAGAATTGTGCTGTTTTGGTGACTGATTTTGTTTTCCACTAGGAAGTCATGTTTTATAATATGATCATGGGACATCCCAATAGTATAAAACAATGCAGCTACATACGAATA
This sequence comes from Podarcis cretensis, assembly GCF_951804945.1. Lineage (NCBI taxonomy): Eukaryota > Metazoa > Chordata > Lepidosauria > Squamata > Lacertidae > Podarcis > Podarcis cretensis. Next base: position 32,198,715 of record NC_137178.1, read on the forward strand.
TGAACCGTTCCCAAAATACTATATGGATTTAATCTTCCTGCCACACTTGCCATCCTCGCCTGTCACACCAGTGTGGTGCGCCACATCCTTTGAAAACCACTGTTCTACATGCTTCCTGCTTTGGAAAGGAGAAAATGCACTTTTTGCTGATGCATTTGCCCTGGAGATGGGTAAACTCATGCAAGTCCACCTTCAATTAGAACATAAAGCACGAACAGCATCTGAATCACCTGGTTGTCTGAAATGATGCCATTGTCCAAAGCACATATACAAAAGCATTAGGTTAGTTGGTTCTTAAGATTCTGCCATTGCATTTTAGATTCCATCCTGGATATCTTCTTCTTTCTAAGGTGGATTATCTTAATTATTGGGAAGAGGGCAAAATCCTGTTGCCTAGACTATGTCATGAGTGCCACCTTGTGAAACCTCTTCGAGCTAAACATTGTCGTATCATCAATCGTTGTGTGTCTGGCTTTGATCATTATTGTCCTTTTATCTACAACAGCGTGGGATACAGGAACAGGTAAGGTAAAGGTAAAGGGACCCCTGACCAGTACAGATGTGCAAAAGATGTGCAAAAGAGATTTTTTCTGTAGTATTTAAGATAGCCTTCTGCAACCCATTAGCTTTCAGATGTGTCATCAGTTCCAGCCAGCATTGCCAGCGAGGTGATGGCAGTTGTGACCCACAACAGCTGGAGGGCAACAGGTTTGGTAAAGATTGTTCAAGATATTTTTGCTCGTCTACTTTATAACTCTTTAGTAACTAAGCTTTCTCTCCCCCCCCCTTTTCACAACACCATCAGATGTTGCACTGTCGATATCTCTCATCAGAAACATTAACATGTGACACAATAAGTCTTTGGATCACCACTGTATCTATCAGCCATCTGTGGCCCTACAATCAGCAGGTGGACCCTGTTGGTGTCACCCCACTTGGGGTGTACCCAGCTGGCGGTGACTTGTGTCAGGGCCTTCTCAGCAGTGGCTCCCCATTTGTGAAATGTCCTTTCTAGTGAGCTGCATCAGTTTTAAAAAAATACTTATTGATAACTAGAAAAATTGTAAAGTTTGGATGGTTGAAATTTCTATCCCTGATACCACTGAAATTACTGTATTAGTTTAAGGGTAGATTATTGCTTTCAGGAGTTTTAAACTGGTTTTTAGAAAGTTGTTCTTAACTGTTTTTTAGAATTTTTAATTGTGTTATTTTAGTATTTAAATGTGTGCTGCCCTTGACTCCTTTGGAGCAGGGTGTGAGATATACATTTACCATAATTAATTGATAAATAAGTCATAAACTTATTTTGGCAAAGCCAAAAATGTGGTACACAAAACAGATTTAAACTGAGAAAATGGTTGTGGCTCCTTCCTCCACCCCATGAAACAATGGGGGAATTGATTTTTTGTAAAGGAGAAAATGGTCAATGCCATACTTAGAAATCCAAGACCAGGTATTTAGTGCAGAAGACATGGCAATTAAGCTCATGTAAAACCCACTGAAGGCCAGTTGATGGCCTATATTATCAACTGCTTGCTTTGCTGTTCATTTTTAATCATATACGCATCCAAGTCACACAGGAGACATTTCCTCAGAGATAAGGTGCTCATAGAAGGCACTACCACAGTTATTTCCCCACATCATCTTTTAAGGAGATATTTATGAAAGGTGATCGTGAGCACACTCTGCTACCATTTGAGGTTCTTTTCTGACATATTTTGCTTTTAATGTGATCCGACTTCATTTTAAAAAAGTGGTAACACAGCAGGAGCCAAGGACTAAACTCACAGAGTACTGTAATCAGTACCTCCAGTAAAGGGAGTGCAGTTTTGGTTAGCTTCTGCTTCCAGGCTACCCACAGACATCTGGTTGGCCACTGTGAGAATAAGATGCTGGATTGGATGGGCCATTGGCCTCATCCTATGTTCTTATGAATTAAATCACCACCTCAGCTGCATATGAGAGAGGTTGTTCTAGATACTGACTGAACTTTGCAAAGGCTTTGTTAGCTTTTTATGTAGTAGAAGCATTGCTTTGTTTCTGTTTTGCTTCATTCCAGGCCCTATTTTGTAGGATTCCTCACTACTATGTGTCTGAACTCTGTGGTTGGAATATATCTATGCTGGAATTGGTTTAATGTAATGGGACGTAGTATTTTCATCGGGATCGGATTTCTCTTTCTTTCCGTCATTGCCACAACATCAGCAATGATGACTTCACTGTGTGTATGTATCGTCTTGAATGCATATTTTTTTTAATAGCAGGCTTTGGGGAGGTCACAAAAATGGCTTTTGGCACCACAGGTAGCTATGGGGTCAGTCAATTGTTTTTATTAAAAGGATTTAAAAATTAAAGTAAAAAATGGCAACTTTTTAAGGGGTCACCTTTTGGCATTACAACTTTGAAGTAGAGGACTCACGAAAGCCAAAATGTTTGCTTTTTAATGACAAGTTGGGGGGAGGGGTCTTTGGGGGCCAGCTATGAGCCGCTGGGTAGCCACTGCTGCCCTCGGAGATGGCAGGAGTAGGATTTTCCCACATAGCCAAAATGAAGCAAAGGCACTGACTCTCTGAGTGGTAAGACAGCACTCGTTCTTATCCCAGACTGCATATTGACAAGTCAAAGGGAAAAGACTGTGAACCTGAAACATGTCACAGACAGCATGGTCAGTAGTCAGGAATGATGAGAGTTGTAGCCCAGAGACATCTGGAGGCCCAAGTGGTCTAGATCTCCTGCTTTCGGGTTTCTGCATTCTGCCTGAGGCAAGTATTTAGAATCATAGAATCATAGAGTTGGAAGAGACCACAAGGGCCATCGAGTCCAACCCCCTGCCAAGCAGGAAACACCATCAGAGCACTCCTGACATATGGTTGTCAAGCCTCTGCTTAAAGACCTCCAAACAAGGAGACTCCACCACACTCCTTGGCAGCAAATTCCACTGTCGAACAGCTCTTACTAGTATTTCTCTTTAGTATTTCATAGTATTTAAATAGTCTCTCTTTAGTATTAGTCTCTCTTTAGTATTTCATAGTATTTAAATGCTGGAGTTGCACATTAAAGCTCACCAGCTTTGTTACATAAATCTTCTCTCCCTCAGCCATTCACACAGGATGTTAGAAAGACTGTCATCTGAAAGAGGGAGAGCGATAGGTTACGAAAAACAAGATGAGGTTAATGTGTGTTATATATATAATTATGTAGAGTAGGAACAGCAGCTCAGTTTAGATAGAACTGTTAATGCCCTCTAGTGTCTTTTTATTGAAAGCCAGAGAGAAAGAAAGTTTACTCAAATAGGATGCTAAGTAACTGCACTATTTTCAACTGCACTATTTTCAACTGGCTGATTTCAAGTGGGATCATACTTAAAATAAAACAATAGCATGCTTGATGGGAAATACATTTAATTTGCAAGGGAGTAAGTTGTATCCATTCCCTTTGGATATACGGTCTTTTACTGTTCTGGTATCTGCATATAAGCAGATATTAACTTTGTAACATGTACTGAAGAATAATTTATGCTTTGATATACCACCTGCATAAATAATACAGCTGGCAACAGAAATGATTAAATTTTATGCTTGTATTATTTCTGTTTGGGAGTTTCTACTACCCAATGACAGGATAGTCTGATATTGTGGGATGAACTCTCATAAAAAGAATAATGAACTAAGATTACGGGCAACAGAATATTTGGTAGTTCACTTACGCTACTAACAAACCTTTAGAAGACATCTGAAGGCAGCCCTGTTTAGGGAAGCTTTTAATGTTTAATAGGTTATTGTATTTTAGTGTTTTATTGGAAGCCGCCCAGAGTGGCTGGGAAAACTCAGCCAGATGGGCAGGGTATAAATAATAAATTATTATTATTATTATTATTATTATTATTATTATTATTATTATTATCATCATTATTATTTGTTCCTTATGGTCCTTGCTTCCTTGAACATGGAAAGCTGCCATATACGAGTCAGACCAGTGACTCCCAGCATCTCCACTAGTTGTGATCCACTTGGCTATATCTTAAATTTTGGACTTCCACATGCAAAGGACTTCTTCTGCCACTGAGCTAGGGCCTTTCCCCGTGGAGGATGGTCCATTAGGGTGAATGGGGCACTGCCCTACCAAGCTCAGTCTGCCCTTGACCAGCCTGCTTTTCTTACTTCCGCCCAGGTTTGTGGCACTGCCTGACAATGGCCTCCTCCTTAGTTTCAGTGCTGCTCTTGCATACCCTCCAGCATTTCTCTGATGAAAATAGGGACGTCCTATTTCATCATCATCACCATAACAACAATAATTTTTATTTATACCCTGTCCTTCTGACTGGGCCGTCCCAGACATTCTGGGCATCTTCCAACATATAATAACCTCCCTATACAGGGTTGCCTTGAGATGTATTCTAAAGATTGTATAATTATCCCCTTGGCTCAGGGGGTCACATAACTCCATCCCCTCCAACATTTCTCTGATGAAAATAGGGACATCCTAAGGAAAAGCGGGACATTCCGAGTTCAAGTCAGAAACCAGGATGCCTTCTTTAAATCTGGAACTGTCCCTGGAAAAGATTCTGCTCTTGTAGAACTGTGGAGGAAGGAACTTGGGGACAAAACTAGAATTAGATGGTTCTACTGTCATTGGCTCTGGCAATACCTGCTGTTGGTCTTCCTACCAGTCCAAGTAGGCACTAACCACTGCTGGCCTTTCTCCAAACAGCCAGTCACAAAACTGATGGTAGAGTTAGCAGAGATAAAACCAATACCTTCTAGATTTGTATCCTGCTGCCCAGTATGATAAGCAACTGGTCTTGGGCTGCTACTATATACCAACAAGAAAAGGACAAACACATTTTGTTTATGTTTGAATACGTCACCCACAGTCATAAGAACTGGAATGTAGAGATGATTCCAACAGACTAGACTAGGAATGGGGATTCTGTGGCCCTCCAGATACTGCTAGAATACAACTCCCACCATTCCTGACAATTAACCATGCTGGCTGGAGCTGATGGGAGTTGGGAGTCCAACAGCATCTGGAGGGCCACAAGTAGTAGTAGACGGCACAGAGGGAGGGCGGCACTGCTTATGTGACCTCCCTCTGCCCAAGTTGCTGCTGTATACCAGGGTGGAGAGGCAGCAGAGTGGTGAGGTTGGCCAGGCAAGCACACCAGCAGTCAATCTGGTGGTCCTACCACCATGTTTGCACTGTGTTGGCCTCGCCTTCCCCACCCCCTTCCCTCTTCCCCCTCTCTGTTCTAGTGTACAGCAGCGACTCAGCTGGAAGAAAGTCCGGTAAGTGCCATCCACTACCAGCCACAGGTTTCCCACTGCTGGGTTAGACCATAGTTTCCTGTGAACTGAATTTAGAGCTTTGGCTGCTATCGTGATCCTGCCTGACACTCTCGCTTGTCTACTTTTGATAGATGATTTACTGTTTTTCTAGTGTCTTAAACTGGCTTCTGTAGAACTTGTCAGATTGTCCCTGTATCTATTGCAGGGACATTTAGCCTTGTCCATATTCAAGTATAGCTTTGCTCTGCTGTCTCATTTCAGTGACCATTGAAATAATCTATATTGTTTCTTGGTGTAGACACAACCTTTCTGTCAAGGACTCTTCTTGGCAGTAAACTAACAGCTGTTATATGTGTTGGTAAACTCAAATTATTCAGCTGCTATCCTTTCTCCATTACACCGAAACACCCAAGAGTCTATTGCCTCTGGTCTCCACAGTTTAATTGCAGGTGTTACATACAAGTCAGACATTTATTATAATGATGAATTATTTCACAAAGTTCAGCTGGTCAGCTTGTAGTGTAATGAATCTTAGTTGCAGTACGGTGTCATCTGAGGGTAGCAACAGCAGCAGTGCAAACAGTTTATATGTAAAACTGAAAGTCATCTCTATGTTTCACTTCTAAAGGTTTATATGGCGGCAGTCAACTTAACTACTGCAGAATGTCTCAAAACAACAAAGTATGCATATCTCCTGGACCATCAAGGAAAGTTCTTCAATCCATTTGATAGAGGAATTATACTAAACTTTATGGAATTCCTTCACATCATCAAGCCTCTAACAGAGGAGGAACTGAAAAAAGCAGAAGTGACTTTGGTATAAAGTTTATAGAAGAGTCATGTATTGTATAATATACCAGGATGTCAACACATCACTTTATTAGTAAAACTGGCGGTGTGTAGTGCATGGTTTTGAGCATGACCTCTCCCTAGGGAAAAGAAATGTCTTGACAGAAACCTTTGCATGTGCATGGAATGTGACAGACCTTTGAACATGTACAGATTGTGGGTATGTGTATGGAGTAAATGGACCTTTCTCCTTAAGTGCAGGATATGACCTTAAGCACAATACAGCAACACTGTATTAGTGGTTCATTTTTACAATTGCATATTTCAGTCATTGTTCCCACCCACCCACAATTCAAGAGAAAGGGCAATAAATTATCATTGTACAATACACATTTCATTTTCAAACACTATTAATCACTGTGCACATTTCATTCTGCCTTATTCAGTATTAAATATATGCATAGCCTATTATCCATTCTAAGATGCTGATGGAGTTACAACAAAGCTAACATAGAATATAAAATTTCCCCAGCAGTTCTTAACTCAAAATCTAAATACTGTATTACACTGCAGTTTTGTATTTCTATTCAACACTAGATGGTGCTGGCTTACTTTTTTTTGCTATGAAGCTGACTTAGAATGTCTTAATAGAGTAAATGTTCAAACACAACAGAACTGGGTGAATTTCAAGTTCAGATTTTGCACTTTTGCACCCTTCCCCCTTATGCTGGCAGGCATGCTGTTATATCCTGCAGAAATGTAATAAAATAGCACCCCGTTGCTGCCTCTGTGACTTAGTGACCCTAAGCCTGCGTGTTCAAGACTCAACAAATATAATTCTTCTCAGTGTCAAAGGTTAAAAGATTTGCAAGAAATATTTGTGAGGGTTCGTTTTCACTTGCTTGAAGCTTTCTTCTATTTCATTCCAATGAACCTTTCTGTAGCTGGGGGATATATAAACATATGCATAAAAAAATAAAAAGCACTTTTCCCCCTTTAATCTGTTCACCATGTTTTTTTAGATTGGTCTTTTTTGTTCTGGATTTTATATTCTGTACATATTTCTCAGACATTTCAGCAATTTCCACCCGGGCACTGCTTCTGACAACCAAATCCCAGCTATGTCCAGGAAATTCCAGACATATGGCAACCCTATTTTAACATGGTATCTTCCATAAACACTGTCCAACCATTTCAAATCATATTCAGTTAACATGCTGGATGTGGGCAGAGGCTTTGCCCTTGGCCTACAAACACATAAAGGTAAAGGTAAAGGTAGCCCTGACCATTAGTTCCAGTTGCAGATGATTCTGGGGTTGCACACACATCTCACTCTATAGGCCGAGGGAGCCGGCGTTTGCGGACAGCTTTCGGGTCATGTGGCCAGCATGACTAAGCCACTTCTGGTGAAACCAGAGCGGCACACGGAAACGCTGTTTACCTTCCCGCTGGAGTGGTACCTATTTATCTACTTGCACTTTGACATGCTTTCGAACTGCTAGGTGGGCAGGAGCCGGGACCAAACAACGGGAGCTCACCCCGTCGTTGGGATTCGAACTACCGACCTTCCAATCGACAAGCACTAGGGTCTGTGATTTAGACCACTGCGCCACCCGCATTTACATATACGCCTGTAAAAAGCTATAAACAAAAGAGACAGCTCCCTGCCCCATGGAGCTGACAACCTGGACAGTGGGAGAAGTTGAGAGAGAACGGAAGAAGACACAGGAGCAACAAATAATACAGAGGAAAAGAAGTCAAAAAATCACAGGCCATGAGGGAAGAATGCTTAGCTCCAAGCTTACATGCCTTGGCCACTGTAAAAATAGGGTTTCGCTGAAAAGATATGGTGTGAGGAGGGATTTAAAGGAAGACAGAGACATACCATCATATTTGCTCTCGGACAGTGTCCCAGGCCCACTGGGCAACAAAAGAGATTGGATTCATATAACTCTGGGGAAATTGTACATGCCTATTTATTTATTTATTTATTCATTCATTCATTTCACTTTTTAAACCACCATTTGTCCAAGCAGGATACCAGGCTAGTTAACAAAATGCTGTTTAAAACATGACAATTGCAAGATGCCTCCAATAAAACATGATTTAAATAAAACCTCCATCAAAATTTGAGCTAAAAATTATTGCATACTATGAAATCAGCAGCATTCAGTAATTGTACTAGGACCCCGAGCAGTCAATTTCCTCCTCTCTTTTATGCTGTCTCCATTATTTTAACATAAACAGCTTTTGGTGAAGCTATTTCTGGTTTTTAATGAAACTGCTCTTGAGCAATATTTAAGTTTGCTCTTTTGTAAGAGAGTACTCAATTTTGGTGTCTACAGGAAACATCTGTGATACAGATCTGTGGGGAAAGGTACTGGCAAACTTCTTCTAATCCTTCTCAACCATAGCAAATCCCTTAAGTTTGTTTTTTGTTGTGAGCCCTGAGACGTTGCCAAGTGGAGTGGCAGGCTGAGACACATGAGGTGGGGGGACAAGGGGATGACATGGTGGTGAGCTGAGGCAGTAAAATAAAGGCTGGAGGAGGCAGGTACTCCTCCCAGGATACGGCTGCTCTGGATGGGAAAGCAGGACCCAATTTCCCCTCTTCCTTCCCAGAGAGGGAAGCAATAGAATCCAGGATAGGGGATCATTCAACTGCTAGGGATTGGAGGAAGCAGAATCAGGACTGTTATGTACTGAAGTCCTCACCCTGGGCCAGCAGGGGGATACTGTAGATAATTTTCACTCAGGTCCACATATGCAAATAGGGGATTGAAAGTGACATTCAGTGATTGGATAGTTACAGAAAATGGTTACAGTTGCATTGTAGTGGAGCTCTATATAAGCAGGCTGGTTGAACCCTTCAGTTCAGTTCTGTTCTGGCCTGTGAATAAACAAGAGCTGTTTGAAGAATCGCTGTGTCGTCTGATATATTCACCCACAACTTAACAAGGACAAGGAGGCATAGCCTGGTCACCCAGGACCCAGCAACACTCCCATTGCTGGGGACAGATTCATCCTCCCTGATGTAGTGAGCATCTACATGCTCAGCAATCTTGCAAGGCACAAGAGTATTGCAAGTAAGCTTGCCTTGACTGTCTTTAAAAGCTTGGTGGGCAGGTGGGCCAACCCGTTAGGACAACTCTGTTGCTTCAGCACAGTTCTGAACTCCTTACCCCAGTCTTCATAAACTTGAACTGCTGGTTCTAGCCCAGATAGTCTTGACTTTCCTGTCATCTAGCCTGAGCCTAAAGGCTGCTGTGACCCCACTACCTTTTGCTGAGCTATACCTCTACATTGCCTCAGTAAAGATCTCACCTTGCTCTCAATTAAGAGCCTATTTTGTAATGACTGGAGTCAGATGAGTTTTAGCAGTTGAGGGTTGGTATATGTGGCTCTGCCATTAGGCACAGGGAGGTTGCTGCCCCAAACAGCTGGTTTTGGGTTTCATGGAAGGGCAGCAAATTGTTAGATATTTAATTATGTTGTACTTTTACTGTCAGGGAGGGCAAGAGGTGCTTGTGGGATTTTCTGACTTAGGTGGCAAAATAATTTGATCAATCTTGGGTCCTATGTACCCAAATTTGTTTTGTTTTGTTTTGTTTTGTTTTGTTTTGTTTTGTTTTGTTTTGTTTTGTTTTGTTTTGTTTTGTTTTGTTTTGTTTTGTTTTGTTTTGGAGGGGAAGTACCATTTGCTATTCCAACTCAGGTAGCAACCTATCTTGAGCCAGCCTTGAATATATTTTGGTACCTTCACTTGACCCTGAACGTATCTTCAAACCTTTCTCATATCACACATCTGCATCTGCAAATAAAAGTCAGCTTCAGATAGAAAACAGACATGACCCTTTTGCAGTGAAATTTACCAGAACAGAATAAGTTTCACATTCACACTACAAACAGAGACAACAAAGGTTTTAAATGTCATGTGTGAAAACCTCTTAGCAGCAAATGTGATGACCATCAGCCATTCTGGTGGTGGCTGGTTTGAAATGTTGTCCCACAACATCTGGAGGACAGCACACTGACTACTCCTGTCTTAGATCTTATATCATCATAGACGTTCTGGAGAAGATGATGAGGCCATGGCAAAGAAAATGTTATGAACCATTTCTTCTCAAATATGCCTTGGTGTTTTGATAGTAAAATGATAGCCTTCTGCAAGGTAATTCTACCAAGCAAGAATCTACAAAATTATTCCATTTTCAAGTGGTTGGTTGGGTTTTTAAGCATTTGTAAATGGAATATATTCATGGCTTGCTTTTTAACCAATACAGTGGTGCCTTGCAAGACGAAATTAATTCGTTCCGCAAGTTTTTTCTTCTTGCGAGTTTTTCGTCTTGCGAAGCACGGTTTCCCATAGGAATGCATTGAAAATCAATCAATGCATTCCTATGGAAACCACCTTCAGACCAGGTCCGGGGACAGTCTGTCCCCCGACCTCTTCTGAAGGCTGGGGGGGGGGGGGACAAGGGCTTTTCTTCCCACCGCCAGCCTTCAGAAGGCTGTTCTGAAGGCTGGCGGTGGGAAGAAAAGCCCTTCTCCCCACCTCCCGCCCCGCAAGCTCCAGGGACAGGAGGGCTTTGCTCCCCACCGCCAGCATTTAAAAGAGGTCCCCGGAGATTTCCCTATGAAGCAAGCCCATAGGGAAATTCGTCTTGCGGAACGACTCAAAAACGGAAAACTCTTTCGTCTTGCGAGTTTTTCGTTTTGCGAGGCGTTCGTCTTGCGAGGCAACACTGTAATAATAGAGATACAAAGTTAGCATCATCAGATGTGTTGGCTGAATTCTAGTCACGTCTATTCCAAAGTAAGTCTTACTAAGTTAAAAGTATTTCACCTGCTTAAACAGCCAATATTGTGTTACTGTTTTATGAGTGATTCTCTGAATAAAAATGTTTCGGGTTGTAGACTCTCTGGGAGAAATTAAGCAGAGGTCCTGCTGTTTCTTACCGGCTGAGTGCTCTAATTGCAACTTGAGCCAATTTCACATGTTTGAGTATTGCAGTTGCAAGCATTGCAAAGTCAATACTCTTTTCTAAGAAATATGTGTTGAGGGGTTAAATTAATTTTATTTCTGTAACTAAAACATAAAAAGAAACATTGTCAGTTAACATTAACAATAAAAACATTCATATGATCTTGACCTAAGCATGTAAATTAATATAGGAAATCCATATGTAATAATCAGTATTCAATCAGTAGATTGATGATTGTAAGCTATACATTCAAACAGAGAACATATCTTTGAGGGGTTTGTCTAATAAATTTATTAAGGGATTTATTAAGGTTAACAGAGCAACTTTACACACACACACAAGCAAATTACATTCAATAGAAAGGATGGGTTGTAATTTTACAAAAGAACAGCAACAGTCAAAACAGCAGATAAAGCTGAATAAATCTAATTCCATCCAGATTAAGAAGTTATTAAAAGACCTGGGACAATAGTAAGGTTTATTATGGCTGTGAAAACTAAGTAGGTACTAGGTGATATTTTCTGGAAAGAGTATTCTACTGCTAAGAAGGCCCTGGCTGTTCTTCCTACCTGCCTTTCCTCAAATGGTGGGGTCACCTAGAGGAGGTCTGAATATACAGGTATGTTGATGTGGAGGCAATATATTATCTAGTGACTTTATTCCAACCCATTCAAGACTTTAAAAGTAAGCATCAGAACCTTCTGAACAATAGAGACTCCACTGCTCAGGGAACATTGAATCACACACACAGGCAAATGGTGGGACAAATTTCAGGGCCCACTGTTGTTGCCATTGGGGTGTCAGTGGCATTACTACAGCTGATGAGGCCTTCTTGGGTAGTGCTGGTGCTGATGGGAGCTCTAGGTCCACATGGTGTGCAAGTCCTGCCTGGTATCATTAACATGGCAGTGCCAGCCAGCTGATATGCTTGGTCCATGGGCTCTGCTTGGCTGCACCACCCTGTCTGTCCTTTACTGATCTGATCACAAATATTATTATTATTATTATTATTATTATTTACCTCAGAGTGAACGGATGGGGACAGGGTAGGGGACAGATCCACAGCATGGAGAAAAAGGGAATTAGATAAGGTCAACCTAGAATCCACTGTCATTGTATGCAAGTACTTTACCCCCTGAGTTAATTCACACTACACCATATCCTCAAAAAGAAATACCCTAGCTTGTGGAAACTTTCTACTAATCTCATTATCTCTGATATGTAAAAACACACCTTCTTATACTTAAGCAAACTCCTCTTATTTTACTTATATGAGGTGGAGTACTGGACGTGGGTGGCGCTGTGGTCTAAACCACTGAGCCTAGGGCTTGCCGATCGGAAGGTCAGCGGTTCGAATCCCCACGACAGGGTGAGCTCCCGTTGCTCAGTCCCAGCTGCGGCCAACCTAGCAGTTCAAAAGCACGTCAAAGTGCAAGTAGATAAATAGGTAGATAAAGTAGATAAATACCTCCGGCGGGAAGGTAAACGGCATTTCTGTGCACTTCTCTGGTTTTGCCAGAAGTGGCTTAATCATGCTGGCCACATGACCTGGAAAAACTGTCTGCGGACAAACATCGGCTCCCTTGGCCAGTAAAGCAAGATGAACACCACAACTCCAGTGTCGTTCGTGACTGGACTTAACTGCCAGGGGTCCTTTACCTTTACCTTTTTACTAGCTATACAAAATTTTATGGTGTATTTCCATGTTGCTTCCTGAAATGACCTGCAGTCATTTTTCTCCAGTGGCATTTGCAGCTGTTTCCTGAATCTGAGGTTAACTGGAGTGTTTGATAATTGTTGATTTATTATTATTATTTTATTTGGGTGCCTACAAAAACATCTAAGGCTGTGTGCCGGGGGGTTTTATGTGAACAAATTATCAACAGTTGTATTCCCCCAACCCTGTGTGTATCAAGAAAAATCCAGTTGTCAACTGTTTCACAATCAGATGCAAAGGACGGAGTAATGTTAATATTATATGATATGTCTTACCCTTTTCCTCTGAGAAATCAGATACCCATCTCAGCAAATGTACATTTGGAACTGAATAAAAATACAGTAAATAGTGAAGGCATCCCCCTAAAAAAAAAATCCTGGGAAATATAGTTTGCTAAGCTATCCTTGGTATCATTTCCCAGGGTGGTTTAACAATCAATCCCTCTTCCCAGGGAACTCTGGGAATTTTAGCTCTCGGAGAGGAATAGGGGGTTTCCTCCTAACAACTCTGAGCACCTTTAACAAACTACAGTGGTACCTCGGGTTACATATGCTTCAGGTTACATATGCTTCAGGTTACAGACTCCACTAACCCAGAAATATTACCTCGGGTTAAGAACTTTGCTTCAGAATGAGAACAGAAATCATGCTCCGGCAGCGCAGCGGCAGCAGGAGGCCCCATTAGCTGAAGTGGTGCTTCAGGTTAAGAACAGTTTCAGGTTAAGAACGGACCTCTGGAACGAATTAAGTACTTAACCTGAGGTACCACTGTAAATCAATTTTGCTTAAACCACTTGTAATGCTGTTTTATGCGTTGCATGAACACCCTTCAGAAACAAAGCACACAAATATCACAAGAGAGCTCATTTTTTTTGGCAGCCTGAGATTAAGCACGTTTATTCAGAACCAAGTGTGTGTCACTGAGCTCTATGGGACTGACGCCCGGCTAAGTTTGCATAAAATTGGAGCTTTTTCGTGTCTCGGTTTTAAAATGTGACGAGCCCTGCCTAATTTTCAGGGTTTGAGGGGACTTTAAGACCCAGGAGAATAAGAGAGGAGGAGGGAGGGCGGACAGGCGTCCCACCTGCTCTGCTAAACTAGAGCAGCAAACCGCGAAGTTTCATCCGCAGAAGTAGTTTGCTGTTGCAACGGCAGGTTAGGGCTGTGTCCCGGTTGCAGCTGGCCATGGGGAGAAGGTGGGGAAGTGAGATCTTCGAAGGAGGTGGAGATCGCCGGGTGCTACAGACGCCAGAGATTGGGAAGTAAATTGCTTCCTTCCAACTCCCGGACGCAAAGGGCTGCTAGCAGCTTGGTAGGTTTCAACGACCCAGCTCTCCTCCTCTGCGCTGTTTACCTTGTCTGAAGTCGAGGAGCGGTTTTGCAAGATTGTGCATGAATCCCGATGGACTCTGCAAACGTGGCTTTGCACCCCGGCAATGAGGAGGAAAAGGCGCCCTCTCTTTCCGCAGCATGTTCCGCGTTAGCAAGCGCAGAATCCCCAGACCTGTCACCAGGAACCTGGAGGATCTGGATTCCGTTCAGAGCATCCTGCTGCACAGGTCAGTGCGAACCATTGTGAACTAAGGGTATGGGGAGCCGGGAGCCCTCCAGATGTTGCTGAACTCAAGCTCCCATCTTCCCAAGCCAGCATGGTCGCAGGCATGGCCAAACTTGGCTCTCCAGATGTTTTGGGACTACCTCCCCATATCCCTGACCACCGGTCCTGTTAGCTAGGGATGATGGGAGTTGTAGTCCCAAAACATCTGGAGGGCCAAGTTTGGCCATGTCTGCCTCAAGGGTGATGAGAGCTTGGAGTTCAACAACATCTGGAGTGCACACTGATTCCCCATCTCTTAGTTAATGCTTCCCCTTGGAATGTGATATGTGTTACAATTTTCTCTCTCTTCTCTTATGATGATGATAATAATTTATACCCTGCCCATCTGGCTGGGTTTCCCTAGCCACTCTGAGCGGCTCCCAACAAAACATTAAAAACACAATCAAACATTACAAACTTCCCTAAATAGGATTGCCTTCACTTTCTTTCCTGCACACAGCTGGGGTTACATGCATCACACACACCCTCATACCCCCCTTTCTAATTATTTTATTTTCTCGTATCGTTTCCATGTGGAAAATGCTCAGTGTCATAATTCTGCATATAGCAGAGGAGTCTGTGATATATTATAAGGGGCACCCTCAGCTCTCATAGGGCACTGGCAAGGTCTGATAGGCATTAACATTGCCCTTATGCCTGCCAACACATTGCACATTATAATGTGAGACACACAAATACTTGTGACTATGATAATGATCTTTATTAAGATACATATAGTACTTGAAATTGTTGGCTTAGATGAAGCCCCCCCCCATACACACCCTTTCTGAGAAAGTTGGGGAAAGTGTGATGATTACTTTAAATCAAAATCATGGGGTGCTTAATTGCAAGTGAATGATGTAACTATTTTAATGCATGGTTTTAGTTTTTATATCCTTTGAGTTTAAATGTTTTGTGTCTATATCAACCTATTTTTCAGCAGCTAGACATCTGTAAGACTGAATGATCATATATATCTTTATTTTACTTACTGAAAAAGCATCATTTAACAGACTATTAATTCTTCTGAAGGTAAACATAGTTGACTCTTTTTGGAGAGAGAGGAACTGTTTTCTTTTCCTCCATCTACTTCATACACAAAATTAAACATTGTAAAAATAGTTATCCATCCTCCACACTTTATTGGTGTAATGTTGCTGTAGGTCATAGGTAGTCAACATGGTCCCATGCTACTAGACTGCATCTCCCATCAGCTTTGGCCAGTCTGTTCAATGGTCAAGAGTGATTGTAACATCTGGAGGGCACCATGTTGTCTACCTCTTCTGTAGTTTCAGTAAATAAAATTTCTGTGACAAGGATAATTGCTTCTTTCCCACAGTTTAGTTTTTCTGTAGTATAGTACACTATATCAAATGCAGAAACAAAAGATAAGTGGGAGTAGTATTCACTCTGTTGATTAAGGTATGCACATCACTTTGTCTCCCTGACTGAGATGGCAAGTGGTAGTGTTGTAATAACCTGCCTTTAATTCCTAGTCTAGACGGAACAGAAAATAACAACAAAAAAGACTTTAAAATACTGCAGGACATCTCCAGTGAGCTTTACTTACAGACTGTGCAATAAAGAAATCATCTCTTGCTGTTTTCATATAACTTAATTTATAGACCCTGGTGCTGGACATACTGCTGAGGAGCAGACGGTAGCCTCTGTGTAACAGGAGACTTAATGTTGCTTATACAAGTAGCAGTTCCGCATGGCTACTGCTTTTGCTTAACATAACCACAAGAAATTAAAGCCAAGAATGGCAGTTGTTAAAATTACATGTTGTTTCTCCATTTCTTCACTGATGAGTCACAATCTACATTTACTCCTTTTGAGATTTATCCAAGAAACTGACGACTGGAACACTCTTTTTAATGTTTAGAAAATAAAGTGTTCTTTCTTCTTAGAAATGTGCTTAGTTCAAAAGAGGGACTTATTTCTAAGTAAGTAAGTATAGGTGTAGGCTGTAAGCCCCAACTGTAGCATACAGGAGAGGAACGGGATAAATATTTACTAGTCAAAACATTGGCTGTGCATCTCTAGTACAAAAAAATGAGAATGGCACCTAAAATGAAAAACTGAAATGGCACCCAGTGACTACTACGTGCTAGCAGTTTTTGGAGGAACTACCTGCATGACAGGCAATTCCTCTATAAATTGCTGACAAATAGCATCTGACTGCATATTACATACATCTCTCCTCATTGAAGTTACGCTTGGCTCTTCCTCTGCTTTCAAGCTGGAGAAGAAACGTTTCCTACTCCTCATCCAGACCTATGAAGTGCCTCAGATACGAATGCAACTGAAAGGTTTCCAAGACTTGCAGCCTTAAGAGCTCAGTCCTAGGCATGTTTGCCCAGAGAGTTAAATGGCACTTACATTCTTGCAAACACAACCGTGAACTCACTTACTAGGGAGTAAATCCACTGAACGCATTGGAATTTGCATTTGAATAAACGTGCGTAGGATTGTAAGGCAATGATCCATAGCACATTCTACCTAGGAATAAGTCCCACTGAATTTACACGTGAGCAAGGATTTGCACGTGCGCAGGATTGCGCTGCAAGGCGCCCAAACCCACTTTATCTAAGAGGGGGGAAACCCGTTGAACCCAGTTTAATTCATTTGTCAGTAGATTGCGTTGCAAGGCTACAGTCCTCGCACCTTACCTGGGAGCAGGTAAAGTGCGAGGACTGTAGGCTTGCGACGCAATCTACTGATAAATAACCTGGGAGCAGGTAAAGTGGGCTGTATCTGACCCACTGAACCGAGTGGGCCCTAGATCATTAGCAGGGCGACGAATGAAAAGGGTATATAAAAGAGAACGTTTCCTGTGAGCATCCAGAGCGGAGCAAATCTTTGCAACGAGGAGAGTTTGGGCTCAGGGAGCTTCCTAGGTTGCCATGGTTTCCGCACCCTGCGCCAATCGGCGAGCCGCTTGTGGGTCACGTGCTGCGCCTCGGGCTTCCGGCGTTCGCTGTCATGGCGGCGGGCTGCTGCAGATCTTCCTGAGGGGAAGCTTCCCCCGGACGCCATGGACAAAGCGTCGCCGTTGCCTTCTGAGGTTCCTCGAGAACCGCAGCAGCCTGAGGAATGCGAAGGCCGCCTCTCGCCTGGCAGCGGAAGCTCCTGCTCTGCGTCTCTGTCTAGCGGCTCCGAGTAAGGAAGAGAAGGGGGTGGACGCAGCCTTTCTCAACCTGTGACTCCCCATATGTTGAACTACAACTCCCATCACCCCGAGCTAGCAAGGCCAGAGCTCAGGGATGATGGGAGTTGTAGTCCAACAACATCTGGGGGCCCACAGGTTGAGAACCGCTGGAGGGGGGCGCTGTGTAATTGGGCCCTCCTGCTGCTGCTATTCCAGCGTTTTCTGTTTCTTCCAAATGTTGGGATTTAGGCTGTTTTTTTATTTTAAAAAATCTGTCCATATGTTATTCTTTGCTACTCCGAAAAGATCGAGATTCCTTCCACCACAACCTCCCCTCAGTCATCGCATCAGATAATAGAATTGTGGAGTTGGAAGGAGTCGCGAGGGTCACCTAGTCCCACCCCATGCAGTGCAGGAATCTTAGGCCCAGCTTGGGACTTGAACCCAGAACCCTAAGATTAAGATCCTCATGCTCTGCTGACGTGAGTTTTTCCAAACTGCAGAACTAGGATCTTTGATGATGGATGTACTTGCTTAAAATCCCCGAGCCCCTCCTCTCGAAACAGCGGTAACCTTCCTGTCTCTTCATTTGAACACTCTTCATGCCTCCTAGTGCTATGTACACACTGTACATTTAAAGCACTTTACTTCCCCCAGAGAATCCTGGGAACTGTGTCTATTTCAGTCTCTATATCAAACTTTATTTTGGCCAGCATAAGATAAAACATACAGATAAACTGAACACATAAGAAAACAGGTGAGGGATAAAAACGAATAATTAAAATGTGATTATACCATACATAACTTAAAAAGATAAAAACAAGGACAAACGGTTAAAAGCAAGCATAAGGGAAGGAATGTAAAGGAGCAACTGGAAACTGTAGTTTACCCCCCACAAAGCCACAATTCCCAGCACCCTTAACAAACTGCAGTTCCCACAATTCTTTGAAGAAAATGATTTTGGGGGGAAATAAAAATATGGTGTATACATGAACTATATTAGAATGAGATAGATGGGAATTCCTCACCTTTGTTGATTCTTGGCTAGGCTTACTGAAAAGAGGGCTGCTGATTGTTCAGTTGCCCTGGGCAAGAAATTCAGATATTCCTCCCTTTGGGGTGTAAGTATAAAATGTAAGCCTTCACTCACTAGCCCTGTTTTTGCATTTGTTCTACCCCAGTTGTAGCATCTGCGGTTTACATGCCCTCTCTCTGTTCATCTTCAGCCTCAAGCCCTTCAGGAGCTAGGTAATCAGGGTGCTGTTATTTCACAGAAGTATAGATATTTGTGACTCTTTAAATTTTATATTTCAGAATCCATGGAACTCATTGCCACTTTAGAGTTCGTCAGTGTATCACTTTTTTGCTGCCACCAATTACTTCAGAATGCTTTTAAATCCATCTAATAGCTTGGTATCATAGGCTTAAGCGTGAGATTGATACCGACACTGGAAATAGGATGAACCGTTAACTAAGATAATTTATCAAATGAATATTTTGTATGTAAGGGAATACTGATATTTACATTGGGGTCATAATGTATTGGACAATTTCTAAGGACTCAAGAGCCACTATTGCTAACACCAGCTTCTAAGTGGTTTTACTGCAAGCTAAATTCCCTCAACCTTCACCTCAGCCAAATTCACTCAGTTGGGTCCCGATACTAGGTACAATCTGCCTCTTACTCCAAAGCTTCTCCAGTTGTACTTCTAATTGCTTGGACCGTTTAGCTGGTTTTAAAAACCCACTTGTGCAACCTTATTTTGGTAAAAATATTTGGATAGAACTTCTGATCGAAACCAGAGATGAATAGTGTTAATATACAGCTCTCTGCTGTCCCCTTTAACATTCTCTGTTTTTTACCTAAACCTCCCTCCTCATCTGACTCCCATCACAAACAGTTTCACTGTCAAGAACCTCTAGCCTACTGGAGTCTATTTTTCCAAGACCAATCACAACGAATTTACCTGATCCAGACCCGGTCTATAAATACCTTCTCTCCACTTTCAGAACCTGTTACTAAGCAGCTACCACTGAACAGGTTTGCCAACATAGCAGAACAAGGCCTTGAACTCTGGCATCAACAGAGGTCAAAGAAATATTAAAGCACAAAACACAGACTACCAGACATACACACAGTATTTCTATACACACATCTATCCTGATGCTGCAAAGCAGTTTTTGCACCTCATTCAGACAAGTACTAGTACTAGTAATGCTTGCAATGTTAGCAGCCTCTCCTGGGTTGGAGCATGGTGATTTATTTGTATTCTACCTGTAAAGTGTCTGAGACAGGGGAAGAGTAGGAAAGTGCAACAGGAAAATTTTTTAGCCATTGTGCTCTTCTTTCTTTCTGCACCTTTGGCCCACAAACCATTTTTCCCATCACAATTCATATAAATTCAATCTCCCTTTATTTGCCTTCCCATGTCAAGTCTTAATGCATACAGCTCTTCCAGCAGCGGTACTAGACCCCAGGGTTTTTAGCATATAGAGTGTATAACAGAAGTCTGGCTTTCTCAGAAGCAATGTGCACATTTAAGTAGTGCTATTACCTTCCAACCTGTTCCTTCTCTCAATCACGTAGAAAAACCCTTTCTTTGTCTTGTGATTTTTTCCATTCAGAGTAGGATTTTAATTGCTATCAGGTCCCTCCCATCCTTTCCTGGTAATCTCACATGCTCTTGCTCTTAAAAATAGAAAAGCATCCTAATGCATATGAAATTTTCTATCTGGTTTAAATGACAGAACACAGATTATAAGCTCTTAAATTCCAGTACCTCTTTATTGGTAACATTTTAAACCACATAATTTGTACAGATGTTTTAGTTGCTGACTCTGAATAAAATCAAACGAGTCGTAGGATAATGCAATAAGTTGTAGGTTGCAAGGAAATATGAAACTTGATTTTGTGCTCAGATCAGTACCATATCCCACTAACTACGTCAAAATCAGAAATGTAAGACTTGGAAGGGAGCTGGTAGAATAGGCCCTGGTTTACAGTACGGTCCTAACCATGTCTGCTGAAAATTGGCTTATTGAATTTCCTGGGATTTACTCCCAGTTAAGTGGGGTTGGGATTGCAGCCTTAATTTCCTAATTATGTACAAATCATAGAGTTGTATTCAACTAACCCATACTCAGTCATGATTTCAGTGGATCTGTGCTGCGTATGACTTATTTGGATATAACCCTTAATTTGCAAGTCTGCACTAAAAAAAAAAGCAGGACCTAATATGAACTAGAAGCTCTTTTGAAAAGTTAATTCAAATTTGACCATAAAGGCTGCCTCCACCATTTGCTTAAAATTATAGTATCAATCTTCTGTTGGGATCAAACAGACCCCCTGGTCATAGTATGCTATTGTTAGACCTGTCTGAGTAGAGTCTGCCTGACAAAAAATTGTGCTTGCCAGATGGCTATATTGTACCCACCAACCTACCCCTGCTGCATCTTGATCACTTTCCATTTTGACAAGTGATCAGTTTCAGTACTTTAGATAGGCACCCATTCAACTTAATTGGGTAAGCTATGAGTAGCAACATTTTAAGAACTGTCTGGTAACCCTGCTGTGTCCCATGAAGCAAGCACATAGTAAGAGAGACAGTTCTGTAGTACTGGTTAAAGAAAGTGGGAATGGTGTCCAATACATTAGGGAGAAAAAAGATCAGTCCATGAAGGAGCACAAGCAGAAAGATCCTGTGTTGTTGTGAGGCAGTGTTAGCAAATAGCTGGGCAGATTAGTGTTTTGCTTCATACCTATTTTATAGTAGACTGTAGATATAGGGAGACAACTGAAGTTGTCAGTAACATCCTTTCTGAAATAATGGGGTTAAGAGTGATGGAGTTATATACTGCATCTCACACCCACATATCTGGCCACATCCTGCTAAACCATGGGCTCGTCCACTCCCTTCTCTACTTGCTGGGGTAATGACTTTTGGTTTCCTTTAAACATGGCTGCTTGTTGAGTCTGAACCAAGGGTGATAATTTAACACTAACATAGTCAGTTTTAAAACAAGCCAATGTCAAACCATCGTTTCTGAAGATGGCTTGTTGAAAATAAGCATTGGATAAACCATGATCCCCCGTTGTATGTATTTAAAGGAAGCCAGAAGTAAAAATTTCCAAAGTCTTTGTTCTAGCCACATAGGATATAAGAGGGGGCAGTACACAAGCCCAAGGCTTCTTGCAGTCCATAAATATTGTACTAATCCATTATTTAGCATTACATGCAAACTGTGCCACTGTAAAGCAATAGCAGGGAACTGGCATTATTGTTTCTAAATTGTTTAACTAATAAAAAACAAGTTTAAAACGCAAAAGTAGCTT
Organism: Podarcis cretensis; assembly: GCF_951804945.1. NCBI lineage: Eukaryota > Metazoa > Chordata > Lepidosauria > Squamata > Lacertidae > Podarcis > Podarcis cretensis. The sequence continues at coordinate 32,220,571 of NC_137178.1, forward strand.
TCTTGGTTTGCCTTTATCAGTCTGAAGTGTCAAAAGGGGAACATTTTTAGATGTAACAACAGAAAATTTCTCTAATGTAGGCCAGCAATATAGTTTTAATTTGCATGCTGCTCATGATGCCACAGCAAATACTTTTCTTTCCATGTGCTTAGACTGAACTGGAGATGGGGCAGGTTGCCTTGTCCTTTTAATCAAAATGAGACCTCTCACTTGTAAATGTATGGTTGCTTATTGAGGCATGGGTATGAAAAGAATGCTTCAATAATGTTGGTTTCTATGATAGATGCTTTCGCCGGGTCTGAATAGTAGGTCTCTGTTGAATGCAGCTGCTTTAGACTGAGGTCTGTGGTTCATCCCATCCCCCTCCTTGTAAGTGCTTTTATGTTACTAGCTCCTGAGGGCTGCAAAATTAAGCACATTGTAAGTCATTCTGTCTTCACTGTCATTCTAATACTGCCCTTGTCTTTCACAGTGACCTTGAACCTGAATGGTTAGATAGTGTACAGAAAAATGGAGAATTATTCTATCTAGAGCTGAGTGAAGATGAGGAAGAAACTCTCCTTCCGGACACCTCTCTGGATATGCCTGTGGTGAACCGTGTCAGGTTTTGTGAAAATGAAGCTGAGGTTATTCGTGAGCGATCTCAAAAAGATAGAAAGAGTGAACACAGACTGGAAAAGTTCACTAAAATATTAAAATATAAAAGGTTTTTATCAAAACATTCTAGTAAGAAGATGTCAAGTGACAAATGCGATGTTCGTGCCTCTGGCCCAGCATCCATACTGAAACACCATTCTGGTCAGAGGGTGGAGGATGTGGCCCAGCAATGGTACAAAGATGTCTGCCTTTATGTAAATCCAAAGAGGCTATCAAATGCTGAGAGAGGAGAGCAGTTCAAGCTTCTGGAAGCATTAATAGGGATTATCCATCAATCTCCATGGAGAAAAACTGAAAAACATAATCACAGTATTGAATCTAGAAGTGCCAATGAAGAGAAACTTGTAGTACATGGTTTGATACCAGGCAGCTCAGCAATAAAGTCTGGTCACATCTTGATTGGTAAGTGTCACAATTTATGCAATTCTGGCCATGCAAGCCAGTATTGTGGGAGGTGAAAGGGTTACTTATTTCAGTCCAAGTGACAACTTTTTAATTGGTTGGCATGGTCATGGTCTTGCCATGGATCGAGGAATCTCAGAATCTCAGCTCTCTTTTGACAATAGACTTGTCCCTGCGGCATGTGCAGGCGGCAACCATATTGTGCAAGGGTTCCGTTACTGGCCCCCATGCGCATCGGCAGAGCAGGCATTAGCGCACCCCGAACTGCCCTCTTCCAGGTCTAAAAGGACCTGCATGTCAACTGGACACACCTAAAATGGTTGTTGCTTGTATAGTAATAGCAGTAAGTATTAGGGAGTCGGTCACAGTTTGAATATTTTTCCTAATTTCAATGTAAAACATCTCCAATAGAATACCTCTCTAGGTTCCAATATTATTTTTCTTCCCTGAGCAAGCATGTTGTGGTAGCTTTCAAGCACACATACTCATCCAGTAAACACTGTTCCTTTAAAAAGAATTACATGCAAACGTGCACAATGTTAAGGTTTCATTTTGTGTACATATCCTTTTAATTCCTTGAATGGCACTTCTGCTTTTGGCTATACTGGTATTATGTAATACCTAATCTCATTAATGTTAGCAGAAATGAAATCCATTATGAACGCTACTGAGTAATTATGAACTTTACATTTATGGAAGGTTCATTTAGGCAAATGGCAACTTGGGAAAATGGCAACAAAGAATTAAAACTATTTTTTGTTCAAAAGCATATTAGCATTGAACAAAAGCAGTATCCCAAGCTACCAACTGCTATTTTATATTATGTTCTGTTTTTCTTTCTATCATACTTCAGTCGTTTGGCTTTGAACTGGTAAGTGAGCTGCATCTTCTGCCAACTCATATCCAGATATATAATTTCCTTATAAAGTACTTTAAAATTATAGATGTGCAGTGAACACTGGGTACTTTTAGATCTAAATGTGGCACACAGCAAAATGTGTATGTTACAAATTTTGTTATAGTTGGCAGAAATAACTTATAATTAAGCACAAATACATTGCTTTTTAGTCAAATATCTTGATCAGATTTTGCTTTTTTGGCAAAAGAAATATGTTAGTGTAGTGTATTTAGAACTAGAAAGTTTTAAACGAACTGTACATCTTGCTTTTAAAATGAACACTTACCTTTAATTTTAAGAAACTGATGTGATTCCAAAGTTTTATAAAAACAAGCAAACATACAAAAACCCCACTTACTTTGAAACTTTAAATTCTCTACCATGTTGTTTCAGGAATAAGTCGGAATAGGACCTGAGTGGAATCCAAAAATGGAAGTAGGCATGGATACATAGGAGAAAATCATGCAACCAGATGGTGTTTTGTTTTGTGTGTTTCCACAGCAGTTGTCACTGCCAAAGAAACAAGCTGTTTGTTAAACTGGACAGCTTAAAATGAAGGTGATATTATGCTGTATGCCCAGGCTTCCTCAACCTCAGCCCTCCAGATGTTTTGAGACTACAATTCCCATCCCTAACCACTGGTCCTGCTAGCTAGGGATCATGGGAATTGTAGGCCAAAAAACATATGGAGGGCCGAGGTTAAGGAAGCCTGCTGTATGCCTCTGTGCTAAAACTCTTAAAAGAACAGCAATCCTGCCTGACCTACCAGCAGAGGTTACCGGTACCCTTGTAATGATACAGGATCCATAATAAAATAGCTATGAACATAGTGAAACTTGGTCTACTATGGGTAAAGAGTTAGCCTGGAGCAGTAATCTAGCATAGTGTTTGCTGGGAAATGGCAAGACTTCATTGCATTTGCCATCTTGCTAGCTGGGCTTCTGCCAATAAATTCTTTCGTGTATTTGTAACCTGAATTATTCCATTTCTTTATTCTTGTTTCTTTCCTCCCTTATCTGAACGGTAGGTTAAACTATATTTCCTGGCCTTAATGCAGCTAAAGTCAGTTGTGGTTGTGTTCCACTGAAAGCAACAGGACTTACTCAGAACTAACCTTAGCTGGATCAGGGCCTACATCATTCTCATTTATTGCCTCCATACAGCTTTCAAAGATGGGCTAGGCAAGGCTTTCTCAAGACTATTCAGTGAACCTCGTGGAAGTCATTCCCCAACCACAATGTGACATTGACTAATTACAACATTGATACATGGAAATCCGTGTATTTGTTTAGCCATCTTTAGTAAGAATATTTTGTAGCCATCATCATAACTGGTAAGATTTGTTAGCATATAAAGTAGCACTGTAGAATTCATGTCAACCAACATCTAAACGGTTTTTTATTATAGAATCGCTTTACCTCAAATGTGCCCACTTGGCTGCTTCAGTCTGTGGGTTGCCACACAGTAGTTCCACACTTACAAGAAATCATTCTTTTAGTGTAGCAGCACCTACACTTAAGAACCCTCTGTCTGCTGACACCAGATAGGCACTTTGGCATATTCTTTTTGGTGCTGGCTTAAAACATTTTTGTTTAGGCCAGCACATCCAAACACATTGATGTTGAAATGTTTTCAGTTTCTTTACTGTTGATTTTAATTGTTTTTGAATGTTTCCAATTACTTGTTTTTATTTATAATTTTAATATTTATCATAAACCACTTAGAGCTTTTGTTACTATCAAGCAGTGTATGTGTTTTGTTAAATAAATACAAATAAGTAAATTTTGAGAAGACCGCTATTTAAGACAGCTGTCTGAAATCTGCATGGCATATTTCTGTTGTGCACCTTATATATGAATCTATTTCTGTACCTTATTAAAGGGGCATGGGAGTGCCCTTTTACTTAAGTAAGAAAAACAATGGCCTGCAATTATAAGCCTTAAAATTCTTGAGCTTGGCATATATGGGCTATCTGATGAGGTCCATGAAAGTGCCAAATTTCAAACTGATCTGATTTTTTAAAAATGCCACAGGTGCAGCTGACTTTAAAGTAATGAAAATTGATATTTCATTCTCCCTTTTTCTGATTTTTGACCAAGTGTGTCATCCCCGCCCCCCATTTTTAATAAAACTATTGAGGTTCTTTATTCAGGCTTTATTTGTGATCTAAAAACAGTAGTTTTAAATCATTGCCGATACAGTGTAAAGTGGATAAGTATTCTTGCTTGCCCAGCTTTCTTTCAGTGAGCTTATGCTAGTACAGGCCTATACCCTGGCTAACTTCTAAAGCATGCCAAGGAATTCTAAACTCATTTTTTCACTTTTTGTTTATTGCCTGCCATGCAACATTTTCCCCCCATTATTTTTTCTGTATTCCAAGTAAGACACCTGGCATATTAACCAGGTGGGTAAAGAGGCTTGGAGCTACAAGAGCCTTAACAAGAGGCGAGATTGTGAGTTTTCAGTGAAAATTGGCATCCCTTACAACTTCTGTCATCATGACATTTTTGGGCAGCTTACTCCTGCAATGCATTATTATGAAGGAATTGCCTAAAGAAAAGGTAATAACAGTGATACTCTGGTGGCTAGATTTTAGGTATTCAGTTTCTATCCAGCCACAATTTTAATGTTACAGCTGCAGGAGCAAAATAAATAAAAATGGAATCCCACAGCTGAGTACAGGAAACTTTATTTCCGTATTTTTTCCTCTCTAGTTTTTGAGATATTAGTTTGATTAATTAGTGGTAATTTCTCTTCAGGGAATCTTTTTTGGGTGGGGAGGTGCTGTGGGCAGGGGTAACAATTTAGGTTAGTGGTAACAAAATTGACATGGTTCAAGCTGATGAACCATGGTTTGTCTGGCATAGAAGCCAATCAGAGATGTAAGAGAGGAGAGCCCACAGCAGTCAGAAGGCTTTTTCCAAAAGAAAGTTTAGAAAAGCAAGATGACGTCATATTGGCCACTTGGCACTGATACTCACTATTGATTTATATAAAGCATTTTTATCCTGCTCATCAGCCAAAAATGATTCCTAGAGCAGCTTACAAATTTCATTAATAATAACAATTTATTATTTATACCCCGCCATTCTGGCTGGGTTTCCCCAGCCACTCTAGGTGGCTCCCAACAGAATTAATGATAATAAAAATTTTAAAAATGATAAAACATCAGACATTAAAAACTTCCCTAAACAGGGCTGATTAAACTCAGATTTATAATCTAAAAAGACATGGCAGTAAAGAGAAACGGTTTGGAGGAGATGAGTGGGGGGAAGCAGACTTAAAAGTTTTTTCAGTTGTAATGGCTGACTGAAATGGAAAAATTTCAAGGAGAGAAGGCTCAAGAAGTTGCTGGTCTTTCTACAGAGCAGGTGAAGAGGTTCTGCAGTCCCAACTCTCTTTCCCTCCTATATTAGCCTTTGGCTAATGAAATAATCTATTGCCTTTTAAACTGTGGGGTGGTGTTCTGTTTATGGTGGTGTAGAAATTTTATCATCATCATCATCTAATGGAATGGCTGCTGATGAGGGAGAAGCCTGACAGAACTAATCTTCCAGCAAACCCAGGGAGACACTCTACAATCCCATCTCTCTCCCTTCCAGCATGTTTTTTTGGGAGGGCCAGGCTGTCTGATTTGAATTTAGTAGAAATAGATGTGTGCCTGCTGGGCAAATAGAGAAATGCAAAAGTTGAGCTGGATGCTGTCTCAAGGAGAAACTTGCTGTTGCCATATAGCAACTTGCTTGATGCTGAGAAACCTAGAATTGGTACGTTCAAACATGGCAGTGCTCTTCCTTTTCAGTTGTGTTAGCACACATACTATTCTGAAGAATTCCTCTGTTGCTTCCAGTGATGACTGTGTAATTAGATTAGGAATGTGATTGACAGATGAATTCAAGTGTCAGTCAGACTTCTATATAAACTTCTGCTAAGCAGGCAGAATAAGAAAATGTTATTTGAGAGGAACCGGAAGTTGTTGGTTTTTACACTGGGCCTTCCAAGAATTACTTTACATTGGGGTGGGAAACCTTCGGCCTGTGGGCCAAATTAACCCTCGGTGTTCAGTAGTAGCTTAACCAATTCTTAACAGAAAAGCTTCTGTGCCATACTTTCTTATCAAAAAGTGTGTTCTTTTCTTGTTCTGCTTGCCTGCTGCTATTTTAATCTTATTTTTTTGTTTCAACTTTCAGGAGATGTTCTTGTCGCAGTAAATGATGTTGATGTAAACTCTGAAAATATAGAAAGGGTTTTGTCTTGCATTCCTGGTCCTATGCAGGTATACTATACTCAGTTTTTTAAAAAATAGTGTTCTAAGAAAAACATACAAACTTGAAGCCTGTGTTTTTACATGTAATTTATACAAGTACATTTCTCTATAAAATGCAGCCTCCCCTCAAAATATATCCCCTTGTTTCGGAGTGTGGGGGAGTTGCAGGGGGGGGGGGGAGAGCGAGAAGCATGTAATTCCACCCCAAAGGCAAAGTCATACTTGGAATAGACCATTGAAATCAATAGACATAAATCCATTGATTTCAATCTGTCTAACTAACATTCACCCCTTGTCTTTTGCCCTTGGATAAGAGATGGTATTATGCCTGAACTTGTTAGTTAAAACTAATGTTAAACATTGGATGGTATCCAATGAAAATCTAGTTCACTGGCTGCTTTTAGCCAGACTCAGAGTTGCTGTAGTTACTGCAGTATGCTGGCATTTGAACAGGAACGGGCAATTTTGTTTAGTGAATTCCCTGTCCATTTATTAGTAGAGCATTGATTTGCATGTTGCTCAAACATTCCAGATAAAACCTTTCATAGCAGATGGCTGCTATGAATTAAATGCTTCCTGCATTTCTAAAGCTATTGGATAGTATTCAATAGAAATATTGTATTGCTTCTCACATAGGTTTCCCAAAATGCTGTATTATATTTCGCTTGTTCCTCATGTACTGAACAAGCTGAGCCAAAAGAGAAGCAGGATCACTGAAAGCAAACCTCTGGAGAGCTTTAACTTGGATGCTTTGCAATTGAAATTAATTCTTATACTGCAGCAGAAATTGACTATTTTTCAGGCTAATGCTAAAAACTTCTGAATAAGCCAAACACTTGTATTGTATTGTGAAACCTGCTCACTGTCACACTTTGGGATTAAGTTCAAAAGCAGTTTAAAGGACTGGTCTTCATCTAGCAGGTACAAGCTGTTAAATTATTTTAACTCTTACAATAGGTGAAGCTTACGTTTGAAACAACATTCTTTGAGTCAAAAGATGCATCCCAACAAAGATGTAAGCAGACACAATCCTCCATGAATAACCTGCTCAAAGTGTTGTGGAGAGACCATTACAATGACCCACAGTTCTCTATCCAAAGTATACCACATATTATTATGTACCTCTCACTCAAACTGGATTCTGATACATCTAAGGATGAGGTATGTATTCTTAACATAAAGAATTTTGAAACCCATTACTAATTCTGAACTACAGTAGTAGAAATAAAGAAATATAATACTCAGAACCGTGTGTGAATTTCTGCTGTGTTTTTTTTATAAATAGCAACTTTCTAGTCTTTAGTGCTGTGAAAAAAATGTTTTAAAATGTTTTAGCAGGGGCAACTGATACCTTGTACCCAGGGAAAGTGCTGAAGGAAATTAATCTGCAATGAAATCACTGTTGCAGCTAGTTTTAATCTTGTCTTGCACTATTAATATGAATGTTACATGCCATTGTTTCAGCTTGGTGTACCTGAGCTTGCTTCATCTTTATATGATGTGTGTGCCTTAACAGAGCAAGTGCTGCCTACACCATTAGAATTTTAGTGCTCATCTAAACCAAGGACTTGGGCTTCATAAGCTCTTTCTGGTATGCAAATTCTGAAGTTTTCATAAGATAGCTCCCGATTTAATACCATGAATTTGAATGAGTTTCATAGAGGCTACGGTTTTTTGTTTACCACAGAGCAGCAGACTATTATCTCCTTTCCCTGAGAAAAGACACTCTTCAACAAAGGGTGCTTTTTTAGAGTCCAGTTCTTGGAGACTCTTTCAGCTGCACAGTTCTATGTCAAGAATTCCATTCAGTGCTCTCATAATGCCCAAGCTCTGTTGATTGGAGGAAAAGTACATTACATTAGAAACAACCAAAATTAAAACGTAATTTATTTACTGTCAAACTAGTTAATAGAACGCTGCTCTGTTTAGAAAAAAACTGCTGCATTTACAACTACAATTTCTTTTCTTTTATTAAGTCCATTATCCCTAGCTTTTGTACCCATTAAACCCCCAAGACTTCTTTCAGTTTGTTTTGAAGATGCCTAATCTGATGCAGCAATACGTGTTAAACCTTACCAACACTTAATATTTAGAAGCGAAGCTGCTGCTAAGTTCTTTGTTTTGCATTTTCTTTTCTTACCCTGGGAAAGAGTATAGATATTTCATAGATGAACCTTGTAAAAGTATTTTTGTTCATTAAAAAGGAATAAAGTTTTTTTCTCCATTTTGTGTATTGCGATAAAAAAAAAGCCCATTCCCCCCCCCCTTGTGGAGACAGATTGATGCATAATAATATCCTTGTTAGTTGGGCATTTTAAAGACAGATAATTAAACTCAATGAAAGTGGCACAGACTTGCCAGTTCTCTCAGTTGTGAGATTGAAGGTCCTTTTTAATAGTTTGAAAAGAAAAATTTCCCAGCAGGGGTTTTGGTACTGCCTAGAAAGAAAGAGGGAAAGAGCCTCCAGGACACAGTTAAATTAGTTAAGAATAATAATTAAGGTTGCAATTCTAAATGAGCTTACTAGGACACAGTGGAACTAACTTCCAAGTAAATATGCCTAAGATTGACATTTAATTCTGAATCTTGACTCTTGTTTTAAAAGGTTTAGATAATTATGCAATGGTATCCTGAAACAGGTGACATCATATTTCAGTTTATTTCAGACTAGTGTTGAATATCACCCACAAAATTAAGCATTACAACTCATACATACAGTAATTGTAATTGTAAGAAAACAAAATAGAACTATCTATTGATAGTATATGCTTTCCACAAAGATATTTTTAAAGCAACATTATCTGCAGTTTTCCATGTAGGAGATGGGGGGGGGGGGCGACTGCTAAAACCTGCTAAAATATAATTCATCAATAATCCTTTCTTAACTGATACACAAACTGGCATTTTTTGGCAGCAAGAAATTATTTACCAATATCCCATATCAGAAGCTTCCCAAAAAATGAAAAGCGTAAGAGGAATATTTCTTACACTATGTGACATATTGGAAAACATGACAGGAACACATATAATCAGGTAAGAGTCCTTTATTTCTTTCCTTTTTCTCTCCTTTGGCTTGTGGGCACAAATTTTATAGATATCCTAGTTTCACATCAGTAGTGTTTAACTGTCTCATCAGTAGTGTTTAACTTGTGGAATTTGCAAATAAAGAAATAATAAAACATTGACTGAACAAATAAATCATATAACTTTGTAGCCAAAAACATCCACATTACCAATCAGGGAAAAAAAACTTGAATTGTTATTGGTGATGATAGAGTTCACCCCCCTCTATTCAACCTTCCCCCTAATTATAAGCTCAGAATCACAGAATTAACCATTTTACTATGTAGCCACTATGGTAAGCTAATCAGAGTTTGGGGCAGGCTATTCTATATATTTCTGTATAAGCTGCTTTTATGATAAATTGTTCCCTTGTGTGCTGATGTTTTGTAGTTCATCAATGTTTTTATGTGGAAAACTGATCCATGTCGCTTACTGGAAGGAATCAGATAATCTCCTTGTAATTGGCCTTCCAGCTGAAAGGTAAATTTGTGAGATATTTTTTTCTAAGTGACATTTTTAAATGGTGGTGGTGGTGGTAATGTCTGAAATAAGCCACTAGCTCTCTTATTTCGTTGCTGGATAATGTAGATAGTTTCTGACATTATGTAACAGCTGGTAATCCTAAATTCAGAAATAGCATTCAATTACTTTCAGTGACACTTAGTTTCAACTAATTAACTTTTCCTGGATTGTGCTCATTTTGTCATTCAGCTGTATCTGTATTCATTGTATTATGTTAGCACAATTCTTAAAGGAGTTGTTTTGGTTTTACAGTGTCCCTCTCTCTCAGCTAAGAAACATGATTGCAGATGTTGTCCGGACTTTGAAATTTATGTATGGCTCTCTGAACAGGTAAAATACTCCTAAATATACACTGTTTTGTAATTACTAATCCTTTTGCAAATTTGGGATTTGGATATGATGTTGTGTTGCTTGAAACCTGATTTCAGGAGAATTTTCATTTGGATCGCAAATCCCTGTCCCTTTATTTGCAAACTTGCAGTTCCAAAAGTGATTTGCCTTGAAGCAGCATAGTGAGAAACTCAATTTCAAAGCTTTATTGTGTACAGAACTAGCTGGGCAGTTTCAGGCTATGTGTAATTTATGTGTCTCTTTGACATAATTTGCTAAAGGTTATCCTACTTCATTTCTCAGTGACAGAATGAATTTTGTGTTCTGAGCATCATAACTTACTCATGTTTCACTTTACTTTCCAAATGCCACTTAATAATAATAATCATAAACTGGAATGAAAGACATTCCATGCTTGTTTAAGTTCTTGCATATGCCCTGTGACATTGTTTGAACTTTCTTTGAATAGTACGTCCCCATTCCATAGCTCAAACTTCATTTGAATGTTTCACTATGTGGCCTAGGGAGATGTTCTTAGAAAAACACAAGTCCCAAAGTTGTTTGGATGCTGTAACCATAGAAAAGCTGCTGCAGGGGGTGAGGCCAAAGGAGTGTACATTTTTCATATTTTGGCTAGTAAAAATCACCTGCTTCTGGGCTTAAGGATTATATTTTCAACCAGGAGCTCTTCCAAGCCTAACTCCCTCCTACCCTAGGCAGGTATCATAGATGCATAGAACTTGTTGTATGGTTCTTTTGGATCATTGTCTAAAACATTGTAAAATATGTTCCCCAGTAAAATTTTATAAAACATTTTATTCACTTCTTATATTTCAACTATTAATATACCTCTTAATTGTCAAACTTCCTTAAGTGGTATTTTTTCCCATTAAACATTATGTGTCATTGTCTTCAAAGATTAAATTTTAGTTGTAATTTAAGTGTTTACATGAAGGCTAAAATAATGTGTGTGAAATGCTGAAATGTGCATAACTGAAATTTCCTCCAGTTCCTTTCCTTTTTATACCTTTTGAATCTCATGCTCTAAACAGCATAGTTAATGGTTTGCCATGAATGCCCCAATCCCATCCACTTTTCTCCTTGCTGTATATTATATATCTAAGTTAGAGTTTTAACTGTGAATTATCATGACATGCAAACAACGCTATTGAAGTTCAAATAGCATGAAAGGGGAAATTATGATTTGCTGTCTTGTGCTTCCTTCTGCCTTCCAGAAAGTTAAGTCAAATTGTGGTATCCTGCCATAAAACAATTTCTGCTGTGCACACAGGTTATGGAAGGACATTTCTGGTTGTTCTAAATTTTGCTTTATGTTTGTTCAGTGCTTTTTGTCACGTAGGAAATGTTTCTCGGTTGGATCACTTTTTCAACCTGTTCTTCCAGCAAGCCCTTCACCCTGCCAGACTCTGCTCATGTACCAGTCCTAGTTCTCAACACTATGATAACTGCAGTGCATTGCTTTTATACAACTTTCCAGGAGTGCGGTGGTTGTGCCTTCCACAAGAAATTAAGGTAACCCTGACCACAGCTTTTAAGAGAATTAACAGATGAAAACCCAAGGTTGAAGAACCCAAGGTGCATAGAGAAATCTTCATATATTACACATATTATAAGGCACAACTCTTGCCTAAAACGGTGTCTTCTCACTCTCAGGTCCAAATTGAGTGGGGCGTAAGAGGGGGCATGTGCCTTCGACAGATGATTAGGGGAGTGGCAAAACAGCATCTTGTCATGACAAACCCACAGCATGAGAGATAAGAGGAGAGAGGAGGAGCAGCTGAAGCACAAGCTCATTCATTCCTTATGGTCCAGCCAGGTTCTGCTTATTATAAGATGTGGGTGGTTGTCCACCCACCTTCTCTAATAAGCACAAGCCAGCCAGAATGTAAGGGATCACTCGCTGAGCATGTACACCTTTCTCTTGCACAACTCATCAGCTTAACTCCTCCTCTTTTACATTCCTGCTGGACCAGCAAGAACGCAAAGGAGAAGTCAGGCCCTGATGTGGTGTGCCTGACTATAGCCCACCCACCTCTTCTAATAAGTGGAACAGTTTTGCTTATTAGAAGAGGTGGGTGGCCATAGAAAGGCCTGCCCTCTCACCCGCCCCAGGAAGAGGAAGGTAAGAATTCGGAACATGAACGTAAGGCTTCCTTTTTGCAGCAGCAGGGGAGGGACTAAGGCTCCTGCTGCTGCCACTGAGAGAAGGAACCCTACAGAAGACACACAGGGGAGAAATACTTTGTCCTTCTCATTGTGTGCCCCCCCCCAGCAACCAAGAGAAGGAAGTTCATGAAGCCTTGCATCTCTCAGTGGCAGGTGGGGGGAACAAAGCTGCATAAGATGGAGTGGCAGGGCAGACTTTTGCCCACTACAGCAAAATTTTTAGATCAAGCACACTTCATTCTCACAACCTAGCGTGGTATATCTATGAATTTCAGTAGTAAATCCGAGGTTTAAAGGGCAGCTCTAAAGAAATGTGTAGCTCAAAAGATATTTGGGCTTGTATTTCTGAATACTTAGCCCTGTGAAGTGAATGCACTAATAATTATTTAAAAGGTCGCTATGCGCAACTCAGTTCCCATAATATTGTCTGTTAAAAGCATACCCCTTCTCTAGTTTTTGGAGTGATACAATTGTAGTGCAAAGTTATAGATAGATAGATAGATAGATAGATAGATAGATAGATAGAAGTTTTTGATAGATTCAGTTAAAAGAGTAATTTTGCTGTAAAAGTTACTTATCCCATTATTAAGTGGAAGGCTAGCAGCAGTTTCAAAACAAAAAAAAAACCCCACAAACTGAGAAAAATTGATTGCCTACATGGGACAGGAAGTGTTTTCAGTTGGAGATTAGGAAGAACAGAGAAACTAACTATTTCAACACCAACTGTGTAGCTGGCAATTCTGGCAGCACTGGTTTAAACCTAATTTTTCTCACTAAGATATCTTGTTCACATACTCTGCAGGAAGTGCTTTCTTACAAATTAAGCTCTTTTCACTGTGGAACATATTTTTGGCTGGTACCTTATGGAATGATTATGAAGATCTATAAATAAAAGGTTTTCTTAATGAAACTTACTGTAACGCACTAGATCCTGAAGTGTGCAAGTTTAACACTTCTTGGGTGAAACAATGGTAATGTGTGAGAATGTTTTGGAAAATTTCCATAGAGACAAAAACTAAATCCTGAGTGAAAAGCATTTTTTCTAATAACTCAGCTGGATACTAAAGCTTTGCCAGATTTCAAGGGAACTTCAGGCCTTGTTTTAATCCATGAAAATAGTGAGATTGGCATGTCTATTATATTAAACAGTGGGTTTAGGAGACTGAGAGAGAATATTTTTCTTTCATTTCTGAAGGGGGAAGTATGCAACCACTGGGTGCTTTTCTTTCGACACTGATTATAGCAATCTACAAGAGTTTGGAACCTGATTTTGCTCTAGTTCTGAAATGCCATATCCATCTGTTGGTGACTCTGCGTACTGTGTACTCTTGTCTCAGTACTGAGAGATGCCAAGGAGGCTTCATCATTATTTGGAATAAATTTAATCTTTAGTGTTTTCATTTGCTAATGTTTTTCAGGTAGAAATTGATACAGCTCTGAGTGAGTTGGAGGCGGCAGACTTTGCAGAACTAGTAAGGAACCTTTTTTTTTTTTTACACACTCGTTAGCTCTTTCAGGGCCACAGTCGGGGGCACTGCTGGAAGCCCACTAAAACCCCTGCCACAGCAGGAAGACTCTGCCTGAGATCTGCAGCCCCATGGCCTAGCTCATGGGTAGGCAATCTAAGGCCCAGGGGCCAAATCTGGCCCAGTCGCCTTCTAAATCCAGCCTGTGGATGGTCCAGAAATCAGCGTGTTTTTACATGAGTTGAATGTGTCCTTTTATTTAAAATGCATCTCTGGGTTATTTGTGGGGCCTGCCTGGTGTTTTTACATGAGTAGAATGTGTGCTTTTATTTAAAATGCATCTCTGGGTTATTTGTGGGGCATAGGGGTTCGTTCATTTCCCCCCCCCCTTTAGTCCGGCCTCCCCACAAGGTCTGAGGGACAGTGGACCGGCCCCTGCTGAAAAAGTTTGCTGACCCCTGGCCTAGCTGTTCCTTCTTGCGGCTTTCTTCCTCTGACTCAGAAGGGGAGGATCAGCCACCTCCCATTTGTTCCCTTTCCTCTGGGCCCCAACCTGACTTCAAGGTAGAGAGAAAAACAGCCAAGCAATGGCTTCTGCTTTCTCTCACTGTCATTGCCTTTGAGAGAGGGTGAAATGCAAGGGCAGCCAGAGCCAGTGCTTGCTTGTCTCTCCCTTTGGACACCAATGAGATTTGGTGACAGCTAGCCAATATTGGATCCACTGAGGGAAGGTGGGGGGAGGCTCTGTTGTGGGGTGCAGTGAAGTATATCTATGTTTACATATCTTTAAGCCATTATAAACAGTACAGAAAAAAGAAAATATAATTTTAAAAACTGAGGATTATTACAACTATCTGTTGTACAATGGTTGCAGCAGAATATATTACTAGTAAATAGTATGTGCCTGTTCTACATATACTGACAGAAGCTGTGTGTACATGCTGTAATCATTGTGATACGTTCTTTTGAGCTCTAGACATATTTTATTATTTCTCTCTAATAATAAAGTATTGCAGTTTCTCTAGGAAACTTTAAAACTTGCTTCAGGGAACTTGAAGGTGCCAAAAAGTGATTTAGTTATTCTGAAGTAAATGTAATATGCAATTAATACTCATTTTAATTAAAATAGATCTGATTTAGTAAACTGTAAATATGTACATCCAAGGCATAAAGAAAACAATTATTCTAGCTCTTTCACTCACTTTCTCCCCTTGTGGCTTTTATTCTAAACATGATTTCACAAGTTTTCAAGAAATACTATACATATGAAAGGCTATGCTGTTTTGCTGTTTGTGCTGGAAGAAGTCCCTCTAGTGGCAAGAGCTGCAACTTTGAAAGCAAAAGAACTCTGTTCTGACAAACATAGCTTTTGAAAATGAATCTAAATTGATTGATTATGTTAGTTATAATCAGCTTGACAAAATAACTGGTAATTTTGTGATAAATTAGAACTTCTAAAAAGAAGTTTCAAACTTCTTCAGTGTCTATGTATCACTACTGGAAGACATCTGCTGGCCATTTAAAGAAAGTATCCTGAGGAATTAAAGTACTGTGTTGTATAATGCTCAAATTGCTTAGCTGAAATCTGAAATGGTGTCTTCATTGTTTTCTTTTACAGTCAGAAGATTACTATGACATGAGACGACAGTATACAATTTTGGGCTCATGTCTCTTCTACAAGGTAAGACATTGAACCCTTACCAACATACAGTCCCTGGGATTCTTTGGGGGAAATCATGTGCTTTGAATGTATGGTATGCAATGCAGCCTAAGTCCATGGAAGTGGGAATAATTTGATATGAAAAGGCAAAACTTCATACCTCCAAGTCTCAGAGCTTTTATGAAGCAATAGCTTCATCTTTTCAAAGTTCACCTTTGCAGCCTTTGGGGTTAGAGGTTTTGTCTTTAAATAAAATGAAAGCTGGATTTCTTGGGAATCCAGTGGATTCATTGCTTGGTTACAGGCAATGTGGCAACATTCCCTGGTTGCTATGATTTCTTTCACAAATAAAACCAAACCCTTGCAGGCAGAAAACTCTTTGAATAAAGAAACTGGTTATATATGATATCTTG
This sequence comes from Podarcis cretensis, assembly GCF_951804945.1. NCBI lineage: Eukaryota > Metazoa > Chordata > Lepidosauria > Squamata > Lacertidae > Podarcis > Podarcis cretensis. Next base: position 32,236,436 of record NC_137178.1, read on the forward strand.
AATCTATGCTGTCTCTTTGTTTTTAATTCAGGGATATTTAATTAGTAATCACTTGCCAAAGGAGGATTTAATTGATATTGCATTATATAGCAGGCATTATTGCCTCTTGCCCTTGGCAGCAGAACAGCGCATTGGTCAGTTGGTAATATGGCGAGAAGTGTTTCCACAACATCATCTTCAGGCATGTGAAGCATCTTCTGAAGGGTATGAAGAACCCAGAGCAAGATACTTTTTACTCATAGTTGGTCTGGTAAGTTTTGTGGGGGGTGGTATATTTGCAGCTGTTTTTCTGTTAAAATGCATGTTGTGATGAACATGTGCTAAGGTTCCATATAATGTCATTTATGAACATTTCCTTTTTGCTCAAGTTATTTGAAAAATATTTTGTGTCAGGTCAACAAAGGCGGTCCTGCTGCAAGTAACCCACAACACATGCACACATACTCCACTGAGTGGGGTATTGACATGATACAATACCTTCTCAATTGCAGTACTATACCACTAGAAAAGTTTGGTTGCCACCATCCCTGTCATCGTAAATCACGTTATTTTTTTATGTCTGGTAGTTGCTTTGCTCTCTGATTTGAGTTCTGAGATTTTGACTCTTGCTTGTTCTGGCTTTTCTGTATTCTTTTGAATGTCACAGACATTGAAAAATGGAATCCTACTAACAAACATATTCTTCCCTTTTTCTTTCAGAGGCACTTTATGTTGAGTGTCTTGTTGGAAGCAGGAGGTTGTGCTTCCAAGGCCATTGGAAATCCGGGGCCAGATTGCATATATGTGGATCAGGTCAAAGCAACTATCCTTCAGTTGGATGGAATAGATCTCAGCATAGATGAGAGTTTGGAATCACCCTCCACTCCGCTGCTATCCTGTGTAGATTGGTTCCTCCCTGCATCGCGGGACAAACTGGAAAGCTTGACCAGCTTGTCTTTTCTCAACAAACTGCAGTACACAGCAGGCACTCCCGCAAGTAAAAAAGTGCCATTTAGTGATTCTTCCTTAAGGACACGTAAGCCTAGTCCCTTAAGAAACAGTGGGAAGCCTGACAATGATAGCAACAGCCCTGAAGCAGGAAGTGGGAACCTTAATACAAATCCTGTGCAACTGAAAGGTCCTGGACGACTTGATGGAAGTAATAGTCTGTTTACGGTAATGCTCTTTCCCTAAATTTCTTAAAATTATGTTTCCCACATAGTAAACAAACAGCGAAAGCAAGCTGAAGGAGTACTTCCTGAGTGTAAGGGGAGGATGTGGTTCATGTCCATGATGTAGCTTCCCAGTCTTACTTCCTTTGGGTTAACTCCTAAATCATTTTCCATCCATAAGCACAGCTTGGAGAAGTGAGAGTTGCCAAAAATGAGTTATGTATATGGGTGTGCCATGTATTCTAATGGGAATGTTTTTGTCATAGTTGTATAACCCTGTTTCAAGGGTGCTTTGCATGCCGTCATTGCGAGATGAAGTTACCAAAGTGTTCCTCTCTCTTGCCAGTATTCAATAAATACCCAGCTGAGTTCCTTTTTCTTTCACATGGCTTCCCCCCAGCACCTATCCTACAAAGGTTTTTCCACACTATTTAACCAAAAGTATGTGTAAAATAATACACATTAGGTAGTACAGTACTTCTAAATTCCAAACTAAACAACAAGAATCAAACATGAAATTTTAATTCTGATTGGCATCAAATTAGTTTAGTTTGATCCGCATAATTTATTAAAACTGCATAATACGTCTCTGTGTTGAAAGCTATGGGTTGTATGCAACTAAATTATACTTAGACGCTTTGAAATCTGCGAACACACATTAGTATTGTCCATTATTTCTTTGGGTTTACTCAAAGTATGACTTCGTTGGCTACAACATTTTATCTCTCCAATAAATAGCACAAAACAATTTGTAACAGAAGATTTGTTCAAGTTGGTTTTGAAAAACAATTACATTTTTGAAAATAACCATAAATCTTTCAAAAATAATGTAGCATGTCACTTGATAGCTCAGCATAGGATCAGAAAGCATGTGAATTGCTGAACTAGCTTAATATTTTTAATAACAGCCCTGGTACTTGTATGTTAAAGTCTGAATCACACACCTACTGTGAGCTTTTAATTCTGCTTGTTTTTCAGATCGCCAAAAAGAAAAATATTCTTCCAAATCCTTTTAATTTAGGAACCCTCAAAAAGAACCTTACAGATAAGGAAGCTGAACTGTATAATGTTATGAAGTAAGGTGTTACTAACTTTTGTTCTTTAGCTTCTGACTACATTAATATTTTGTGTGTGGATGTATGCAAATAAAAAAATAAGGCTGGTGTGCCAGTTATTAGTCTGCCTATTGGAAAGTGGTCAGTTTTTGAAGCTGTGAATGTCCTTGTGTGGCTCGTAGCCCATCTTTATAACTAACTACATTAAGGTGTACAGCCATTGGCTAGCCAGTGTGCTATGCGAGTGTACACACTTTTCCTTAGAATGAATTGCCACTAACCATGCACCTCCACATAGGAAACTTCCCCATGATTTCTTCACCTTCCCCATTTAAGCTATGTGGGGCAGCAGGAAGAGCTCTTTGCTAGGCTTTCCTTGGGAATCTGGTATGAAAACACAAGCTTTTCACTAGTGTGCATATATTTTTGTGTGCAAACTATTGCAGTATTTCATTACATTTGTTTAGGATTGAATCTGACCAAAAAAAAAAAGGCCATACAAAATGTTTGTTAATTGTTATTGGTACAGGTTTCTTGCTGTTGTTGCACATTTCTTATAAACTCTTGCTTTAAATAACTTAACTGTTTGACTAATCCTTTTGAGCTAGGCCCAGTTCCCTGTACTTTTGCTGGGGCAACTTTTTATGCTTGGTGTGGGAGGTTGAGAAGAGTGGATCTTGCTGTCATCTCATGCTTGGGCATGGGCCATAATGGACTAGCCTTGCTGAGAAGGAATGGCCTTGCTGAGAAGTAAGAGGGGCTTTGAGGGTCTGGATACAAAGGTCGGTCCAACATTAATAATGACAGGTATAATAAACAGCTGATTTCATCTGCTCTCTTAAGCCACTCTTCCTCCACGGACAATCCAACCAAAAAGCTGGTTGTTTCTACTGTCAGCAGGTAGACTATCAGCAAAATCGGAGTTTCCCTGCTTAATTTCCTTGAAACTGTAAGGAATAAAATTGTGACCCTGCTACAAGTTGGTTCAAATGCCAAATCCTACAAAAAAAAAAAATCTAACTTAATTTCAGCTAAACAGAATAGCTTGGAATCTTAAGAGAAGTCACCAGCTTCTTAGGACAGAACATACATGACTATTTCAATAAAGCACTATCTATGTTCACAGTTAATTGATATAGAAACAAGCCACACCCTAGGAAAATTTCTTACTATGTTGCAGCTGATGGGTTTGCTTTGCACAGTAGGATTTGTGTTCTTAACTGTAAAAAGGTGATGATTGACTAACTATTTTCTTTTGCTTTTGAAGGTTGACATCTGGTCCTGAAAACACTCTCTTCCACTATATTTCTCTAGAAACAATGCATGGAATTTTTATCACTCCAACACATTCTGAAGTCACACAGCTGAGTGGAACTATCCATCCCCAGCTCATCAAGAATTTCCATCGCTGTTGCCTTTCCATCCGTTCCATTTTTCAACAAACTATGACAAGTGAAGTATGCATCATTATCGTTAATTATGGGGAAACTCTTTTGTTCCTAACAAGGGAATACCTAGCTACTCACAAGTAAGCCCTACTAAATTCAATGGGACTTTCTCCCAGATAAGTGAGTATAGGATTGCAGCACAACTCTTTTCTCTTAAAATGGGGATAAATTCACTTTTTAAAATAAATTTAACTTCTTAACTGCATTACTATGACAAAATTAACTGTTTATTAATGAAATATGATCTCAATTTAAATAATGGCAGAGCCAGACTTTGTGGAGTTTATAAAGTCTGTACTTCCAAGTAATTCACTCTGTCTTATTCAGATATAACAACAAACCATGGTTTCTTGTTACAATAATGAGCTGTAGCAAGTATTGGGCTTACACACACCTTTCTACAGTTCATAAGTACAAGGAGAGGATGGAAGGAAGAGAGGGGAGCACTAAGCCTGGAGCGTGCCATGGCATGTCCTTGTATCAAAAAACTATGGTATTTGTGTTAGGTTGAGACACAGAATTTAAGCTCCCTGGAAAGATTGATTCTACCATTCATGAAATCAAGAGAGGATTTAGTTACAGTGGTGCCTCGCAAGACGAAAATAATCCGTTCCGCGAGTCTCTTCGTCTAGCGGTTTTTTCGTCTTGCGAAGCAACCCTATTAGCGGATTAGCGCTATTAGCGGCTTAGCGGCTATTAGCGGCTTAGCGGCTAAGAGGCTATTAGCGGCTTAGAAAAAGGGGGGGAGCAAAAAAAATTGCAAGACTCGCAAGACGTTTTCGTCTTGCGAAGCAAGCCCATAGGGGAATTCGTCTTGCGAAGCGCATCGAAAAACGGAAAACCCTTTCGTCTAGCGGGTTTTTCGTCTTGCGAGGCATTCGTCTTGCGGGGCACCACTGTATTGTGGTCTGATGTTACACCTGAACCAGGCTGCTGCATTGTCAACTTTCTTTAATCAGGACTGCTTTAGCACAATGGTCAGTACTATATATGAAAATTAAACCTGTTTTACTATATGTATTTTTAATCTCAAATTTGATGCATGTGATTATGTCAAAAATAGACATATGCTTACATAATGTTTTAATGTAACACAGATAAAACCTTTTTTGGTGTAAGCTGAGGGCCGAACAAAGTGGATAAAATGTGATTTAAGTGAATTCTTTCAACTGCTAACTTTAGTAAGAAAATCCATCTGAGAAGTATATTTAATGATCATTTTCTTCAGTATACATATCTCCTTAGCTGTGGCACCATGCCTAGTTTTATTCTTTATGTCTGCAGCAAGGTCGCTTTGGAAGCAAACATTCAACTTCGAAGAGAAATCAGAGTAATGTTATATCTCCCAAGTCTGAAATTTTCTTTTCAATTCTAGCTGTAGCTGAGTAGACAGCTATTTCTTGGTTCATACATCACATTAAACCATAGTTTAAAACAAATTATGATTTAATGTGAAGACACATTGTGCTGATGCATGCTGCTGAAATGTACTGCACTGCCAGGAAACAAGCCAGAATCTGGATTTTTGTAATGTCTGAATCCAGCATGGTAAGACTTTTTTTAAGCCAGAACTTGCCAGAACTCAGTTCCGGCACGTCTCAAGTAGGTGCAATTGCCATTATAAGAGAACAGGGAAGTGGTAATGGTGGGTTCTGGCACCTCTTTTTATAGAAAAATAGTCCTGAGTGTGGTTGCTCTCTTCAAACAATCCATGAACAGTAACCAAGGTTTGTTCTTGTCTTACTGCTTATGGTTTGTTTGGAGAGAAACGAACAATGAGCCCATGTACAGACAGCACAAAAAGCCAGACTCTAGTTTGTTTCCTGGCATTGCAACATTAGCACTTTTCAGGAGTGTGCACCAAGTACACTGTATGGTCACATTAACCCTTAGTTAAAAACAAACTATGGTTGAATTTGATGTGTGACTTCAGCCAGTGTGGACAGCTATTTATCAAAAGGTGTAAAAACATCCTTAGTCATAACATTTCAGAAAATATTTGATCTATGTTTTATAACAGACAGTGAAAGCAAGGTTCCTATTCCTTGCTCATAATGCTAATTCAAATTTCATTGCCCATTTACTTTCTTGTTTTTCATTACAGACTAAAAAGACTACAGGTAATAGAAGTTCAGACCGCAAAAAAGCAAATTCTGGCCTACATCAAGTGAAAGAACATGGGGTGTTGTTTGAATGTTCTCCTGACAACTGGACAGACCAAAAGAAACCTCCACCAACTATAATGTACTGGGTTGTGGGGTAAGTGAGCAATAATACCCTTTTTCTGTTTTATGGACTGCCCAAATCCTCAAAACTCTGTTTTCCCAAGTTTGTAATTCAGCATCTTTTACATGGGTGGTCTTAGTCACTTCCCTAATGCAGCCATCTATTTTTAACTTTCGTACCACAAAGGATGAAAACGTAGCAGAGGATCAATTCAGTGTGCATAAATATACCTAGCAAAGAACATTTTGAAAGCTCAGCACGTACTGCTGTATAGTTATTCCATTTTTAGTTTGTTATTAAATCCTTACAAAAGCACGGACTGTTTTTAGAATAGCCTAAAGATCTTGTTCTGACACAAAGTTGGTTTTTTTTTTTTTTTTTACAGGAGACTCTTCATAGATCCCAAGCCTCGGGAGTTTTATGTCTGTTTTCATGACTCAGTTACAGAGGTTGCTGTTGAACTGGCTTTTAAGCTATCTTTTGGCTTAGCTCTGTAAATCTGTTTAGCTATACATCATAAATCTTCCAACACACTTAAGGCACACAAATAAGAATTAAATTATGGTTTTGTCCTGGATGCTCTTTGAAGTGTTCCTCTAGAATAATCTCGATGAATAACTTTTCAAATGTTTATAATAATGCATAGATGTCATCAACAGTATTCTGAGTTGACTGACTTTTCAGATTACTTGTTTTAAAAAAAACTAAGCAAGTGGTGATTTTCTTTCTACTGCCTTGCAACAAATTTTGCACGTAAGCACTGTGATCAAGAAGGGTCTGTATATGTGAACCATATGTAGATCTGTATTCTCAGAGCTGAGTTTTTTTCTTGCAAGGTTTAAAAGCTCAAAACATGTTACACTTTGCTCAAGTTAAAAATGCAGTTGGGCAGAAGCAGCGATCTGTGGGGCACTTTGTGAAAATGTGAACAGCCGTAAAGAACTCAGTTTCACACACACACTTCTGGACTTCAACTAAGGGAGTGTAATGTTTAATATATTACATAGGGTACAGAATTCTAAACATGCTATGGGATGTATTAAAGATCAGTGGGGTTGAAAAAACCCCCTGAACATTTTCTGATTTTTATCTTACACAGGGGACAGTGGGGAGGGTTGAGAGGAAAAAGACTACCTTACATTAAAGGGCTATAATATTTTATACAGTAAATGATGTTATGTATAATTATGTGAATGAATAAACATTACTTGTTATAAAGTAACATTGCCCTTATTGCAGATGCTCTGTGGCAAACATCAGAAGGAAATAACCATTTTGTTTTCAAAAACTTTGTATAAACTTTTTTATTTTATTTTTTTACAATAAAGACATATTTGCAGAACGTGCCCCCATGTATTTTTATATTCTCTCATGGGACTGTATACAACATTTCACAAGCAGCAGGCAAGTCACACAACCAGCATTTCCACTTCCCCATAAGCTCCCTATATGCACAAAAGCCTCTGCAGAAGGTTAAGGGCATCTACTTAACAGTGGGCTGGCAGAAGAATCTTGCACCATTCTCACAAGATTCCCAGTTCCCTATCTTGCCATCCAAACTTTTGTTTTTTGCTCGGCAGACAGAGCTTGAACACCTGTTAACCTTTGGTTGGAGAAACTGCGTTCGGAGGAGCCCATCGTTGTGATTCAGGCAATGTCCCTCTCCCGGTTCTTGCTTTGCTGGTTTCTAGGCCCTTGTTAGCAGAGGTTCCTATTCCTTGCTCATAATGCTAGGCCCTTGCTAACCTCCATCTCCAGGAGGCCCAGAATCTTCTTGGAGAAGGGATGCCCAGGAAGAGAGGCTCTTGTGATTGGGCGCTGCCGGGTCATGTGGCTTGAGAATGCATGCTTCTGATCCGGTTGGGGGAGGGGGACTCCATTGGCTCTTCCTGAGCAGTGGCAGTTAGAAGTGTTGCCTGGTGCTGGGGGATGCCACTTGGGGCTTCCATTTCCACCCAAACCCCTGTGCCCACCCAGTCGACAACATGCTGGCCGCAGAGGGGCAGCAGTTTTTCGACCCTGTCTCTTTCGGGAAAGACCTCATGATAGGCGGGGTGGCAGCAGCTATTTCCAAGACGGCAGTAGCGCCCATTGAGCGCGTGAAACTGCTGCTGCAGGTCCAGGCCTCGTCCAAGCAGATCCGGGCTGACCAGCAGTACAAAGGCATGGTGGACTGTTTTGTGCGCATCCCTCGGGAGCAAGGTACGTCTTCCCCAAAGAATAGGCCCTCCTCGAAGGGTTGGCGGGGTGTGAGAGCCGCAAACGTTTGCCCCTTGTTTAAATCGTGCCTCAACTGTGAACAAAATAAGTGGCAATTCTGTGTTGTGTCAAGCCCCCTCACCAGCTGCAATAAGAGGCTAATAATTCTGGCCTACCTTTTGAGGTGGTTGTAAAGATTGTGGGGAAATGTGCTATTAAGTTCTCTGAATACCTAGCACAAAACAAATACTTATTACTAATACTCTGAATAGTTTGTGTGGGTGTGTTTTCTCCAAGGCAGTATTCTAGCTTTTACATTTTTCCAATCTTTCCTTAATGGCTGTGTGCTTCCAATGAGGCCTAACTTCCATATTCCTATATTGTTTTCATTCCGACCAAACAGTTGCACGCTCCAGAGTACATAGTGCATAATATCCTTTTTACGTCCTTCTCTCCCCCCCCCCCCCAATGATTGTACCTTCCTGGCTGCTTCCACCGCGCCAGGTTTCCCTAATTCATACTGACCTATCTACACATGCAAAATTAATACAACATGCTCACATTTCAGCTAACAGGGAATATATTCACCCAGCAAGCAAGGATTTCTTCTGTAATATATACTCCTACTTCTCTAACCAACAGAAATACAAGACTCCCACTGCACCACACGTGCAGCCTGATCCTAGATACGTCTGCTTGGAGCTAAGCCCCACCAAGTTCAGTGGGACTTATTCCCAGGTCATTGCATAGCATAGAAACTTAATTTGACTTCCTGGAATAATAGTTGAAGATCTCATAGGTGGTTATCTTTCTCCAAATAATTATTATAACATTGTACACTGACCTGTACCATGTATTTTTGTGCAGCTACTCTATTTATGCTGAATTCTAAGGGTGTTTTGTACAAAGGTTTATATTTTTAAATTACAATTGTCAGTGTAAGCAGTTCTTTGTGTTTATGGATTCCACTACAGTGCTGATTTGATTAGGAAAGTAGCAAATCTAAAACTACAAGTCCACTAAACAACTAGTTCCAAGTACCTCCATATACCTTTAATTCAATAGGCATGGCATCTGTTTCCTTGCTATGTGTATATAGTGTTAATGTGCACTAAATCTGTAGTTTAGCATGTCTTCAGTGTCTGTTTTACCAGCAAAATATTTAGCCTGGCTTATTTGGAGCCCACATCATGAAACAAAGATTCTGAGCATTTTAGCTGCAGTTCTAAACCACTTTTATTAAGAAATGTTTTACTGAACTCCGCAGGACATACCAGACCAATCTGTGTAGAACTAGACTGCTAGTGTTTGGGTAGTAAGGTGAAATAGGACAATACAAATGTGTTATCCCTAAATGTGAAGTGAGCTTTTGGACCTAGTAAAGGAATATGTATCTTGAAGATATTTCAAAACAATTGGCAGTTCTTACCATGGCTTGATGACTCTCAAACTGTGATACCTTTGTGCATTTAACTTGAAACATTTGGTTCCCGTTTTAGAGTTATTTTACATGATAGAAGATGTTCTTCTGAGAATGAATGCCTTCGTTGTCTTCGTTTAAACACTACAGATTGAAGGTTGTCATATTAAATGTTGGGCGCAATCTAAAATTTGTTCTATAAGTTGAATGAAATATGGATTACCAACTGCTCAGACTTTTATTTTCCATGTCATTCAGTTACATAACTTTAATAAAATATGAACACAAAAATGAACATAATTATCTACTATTCTTCATCAAATGTTGAAAGTATGCCCTTCATTTATGGTCTGCCAAGCTACTGAATAAAACAGGAAACATGCCCTGCTTGCTCCTATTAGCAAAAACATTAGTTTTAACTTTCTTCATGACTATCTTTTGCACTCCTGTCTTGACAGCCACTGATCTTGGAAGCAATACTTTCCTCATCACTTTAAATTTAAATACTTGGTCCTGCAGTGTAAGCCCTCTCCTTACAACTTGTACTGAACTGCAGTGGTCACAACAGTAAAGATCTTTCATCGTACTGAATGTTTGCAGAAGCCTTGTTTTCCATCAGAATATATAGAGTGCCCGTTACTGATTGCCATTATTTACCTTGGTGCCTGCAATTGCAACACTTTCCCATCCTTTGACTACTTTTTGTCTTTTTGAACAGATCTTACTTGCATGTTAAACTCATTTTCCACGGATCTAAACTCATCCTGTAAAATTGCCCTCTTTGACCTAACCAAGATTCTCAGATCTTTCCAATAATTTTTCCTCCCTCCTCCTCCCTTCCAGTTAACTGGTGTCCACAAGCTTTCGTATTGTTTGGCTTCATGCTCCTTTTCAGCTCTCTTTACATTCCTGCAGTGAGACCTTGGCTTCTGGGGTCCTCAACATTTCCATTTGTCCCTTTGTTCAACTTTTCCTGTTCTCAAATGCTGCTCTTTTTATGTGGTATTTCCTCTTGAAATACATATGTAGTTTAATTCAAGTCTGCCTATCTCCCTTTCTTTTGCCTCTTCAGATCTTCCTCAAAGCCTAGTTTTGCCTTCACTTTCCCCAGCTCTCAGCAAAACTCTTCCTCCAAAATAATTCCTTTTGTTGATCTAGTTTTCACTTAGTAAGGCACTAATACACTGCATGACCTGAGTCTTAGCAAGATCACCTGAGCCTGAAGAGCACAGTGGTCAGAATGTCTAAAATAATTTTTGTTGCATGCCTCCAATGTACTGCAAAACCAAGTCCACCACTCCTTATTAAAATGGGTTTAGCACCCCCTCTGGTGGTGAAAACATAACCTAAAAAACAGCTGTACAGTACAGTACAGTACTATTTTACTAAGACTAGGTTGTATATTTGATGGCGATCAAACATACAGATTTAGCATGCTTTACCATCACATGGGTGGCACTGTGGGTTAAACCACAGAGCCTAGGACTTGCCGATCAGAAGGTTGGCGGTTCGAATCCCTGTGACGGGGTGAGCTCCCGTTGCTCGGTCCCAGCTCCTGCCAACCTAGCAGTTCGAAAGCGCGCCAAAGTGCAAGTAGATAAATAGGTACTGCTCCGGCGGGAAGGTAAACAGCATTTCCGTGCGCTGCTCTGGCTCAGCAGAAGCGGCTGGCCACATGACCCAGAAGCTCTACGCCGGCTCCCTTGGCCAATAAAGCAAGATGAGCACCGCAACCCCAGAGTCGGCCATGACTGGACCTAATGGTCAGGGGTCCCTTTACCTATACCTTTACCTTACCATCACAGTGTGCTTTCTATTTCCTGCTGTTTATTTGCTAACTCTGGCTCTTTAAAGGATTAATAGCATCCAGCTTACTGCTATCGATGATCTGAGCTTCCGTTTTTTCCAGGGTTTGCATCTCTCTCTGCTTTTTAAAAAATCAGTACTGAGACAGTTGTACATAATTATAGGGGAGCTAGATTTGAGGTGAAAGAATTGGATGACCACTACACATTGAACTCTTTATGGATTCACTTATATTCACTTATTCCACAAGTACCATTTCAAACATATTAATAGGTCCAAGTCCAGTACACAGAAACATGTAGTTATACAACAGAAACAATTTAAGATCATGTCAACTGTACATTTTTTAATCTTCTGTCTGTAGGATTTGCCAGCTTCTGGCGTGGCAATCTTGCCAATGTTATCCGGTACTTCCCAACTCAAGCCCTAAACTTTGCTTTTAAGGACAAATACAAGCAGATTTTCATGGCTGGAGTGGATAAAGATAAACAGGTAAATGTGGTCTAACATTTTGTTTATTGCTGATGTGTCCAAAACCATTTTGCTTGGTCCAAACATGAAGAAATTGGGATATCCTTTTGAATTATTAATTATTAATAGTATACAGTATTATACAGTACAGAATTATTAATAGTATACAGTACATTTCAATAGGTGGTGTATTAAAGAGGCATTGGGATTTGTATTTAAGAAAAAAAGCTAATATGAGTAATTGCGTGAACAATATTAATGCCCATCATATGTGACAAGTGGGACTTGTAATAAAATGTTCAGGGTTACTACCAACTCTTTTCCAGGATACTTCATTCCTGCTCTCCTCCCTACAAGTAGGCCAGTGCCCCAAAGTTACTGTGCATAGTCCTCATTGGGATATTTTGGGGCTACATCTTAAGAGTTTTTACTGTGATTTTTGTTTTTGTACTTCTGCAAACCTTGGAGTTCACTGAAGCCTGCTGATACCTCCTCTTGTTTGTGAATGGTGCTATTTGAGCAATGCAAGTCTGTACTCTGAAGAATGAGTTTATTGGTGTAGGATGTTTCTACTTGAAGCTCAGTATCATGCTATTTACAAAGACATTCTTTATCTGAATTAGGCCTTAAAAGAAAAAAAAAGTCCAGCTGGTACTTTAAGCCAAAATGAAAAAAGCAATTGCTCTTGGTAAATGGAGCAAACAATCCTCTCACTGAATCCTGGAGCTCTCCAAACCTGTTCGACTTGACCAGTCGCATGGTATGCAGAGGCGTAAATCAGCAGTTTGGAAATGGTTTTCTGTTAATAGCACTGATGGCACTGACTGTTCCCCAGCTATGCGTTTTTTGATCTGTAAAGGTAGATGCATGTATTTTCAAAGGACACCATCAGAGTGCAGAGCTGCCTCCTTCGAAAGGAATACTGAAAAGGCAGTCTTTAAGGGCAGGTTTACACATCACTGTTGCTCATCACTCTGTGACTGCAGCATAACATGAAAATTTGTGCATGTGAAAGTGCCATTGCAAATCAAGCTCTATATTTAAAAAAAAAAGAAAAATCAGTGGATACAGTTCACACATTCAGCAACAGGACTAGTTCAGATATTTGTTTGGGCTGCTACCCCCCCCCAAAAAAAAAACCAAAAAAAAAACCACACTCATGCACAGTAATGTGTGAGGCCGTGATTTCAACATCAAAATGAAGTGTGAGGTGGCACTGCACTTTACACAGAATTTTTAGGCCCTGTTGTAGCTGTGGAAATTACTGCTGTCTGTTTCTGATTCATATCGTTCCCATATGCATGGGAGCATTTCTTATGGAGCAAAATAAATGTGTGAATTGATCCCAAGTGATGGGGATTTTGTGAATCAGCTTAAAGAGGGCACCCAACCCTACTTGATCCGCTTCCCTGGCTATGCCTCCCCAGTTGTGATAGATACTTTAAACTGAGGTTTGGTAGGAACCTCAAGGTTTGCGACTTGGAGAGGCGATCCAGGAGTGCTCTGCCGGGAGTCACGTAGGATCGAGGGGGGTTCACACGGGCACGTTAAGGGCCCATTTGATGTGGAGAGCGGTCATTGTGAATCATCCCTAGCATTCCACAGTTTGAGAAGGGGGTTCGAACAACATACAATCACCTCAGCAACACAAAAAGGCTGTTATATGCCATATAATATACTATATATGTATTTTGGGGACATCTTTTATTGCTATGTAATCTTTGTTTGATACTGTCATGGGATTTTTAAGGGGATTTTTTTCTAACAAGCTGGTTCATTTTCTTTCCTGCCAATGCCTTCTGCATTGCCAGAAGCTTACTGTCTAAAGCACCTGGTACTATTTAATGCTTAATGACCATTTACACATACCCTGCATTTGGATTTAATACCTTGCATTGCATGCTCATTTTCTGTCAGTATTACCGGTATATAAATTCATATATAAGCCATTTCAGTTTTAAAGCTCTGAAAGAACATGAAATACATCTTGACATACCTTGTGATATAAATGCTCCAAAGGGTAAAAGTCTTTTTGATTTTTTATATTATCATACTGTTGTATTTTCAAATAAATAGTTTCAACAATGTGTGTCTTGAATATTGAAGTTCCCATCTAGCTTAAGTTAGTTGTGTGTAATAACTCCCATTGAAACTGTAAAGTTGTAAATGCCAGTACCCAAAGATTCTGGGTCATATTTAACTAAGTTAAGGGTAGACCCGTTTAAATTAGGCCCATTAATTTTAATAGGTCTACTTCGATAAAACTCAGTTGACTACCACTCAACCTTCCCCCAAAATGTAAAGAAACCAAAAAAATCTTCTACTTCAAAACACAACCTTAACCTAGTTATTCAAAAATAACTTGTGGCACCATAAATACTAAATATTCTATTATGGCAGAAGCCTTTGTAGACCACAGTCTACTTCATCAGATACATGAAGTGTTAATCCTGAGTTACTAATAATAATAATAATAATAATAATAATAATAATAATAATATTAAAAATTTTATTTATATCCCGCCCTCCCCAGCCAAAGCCGGGCTCAGGGTGGCTAACAACAATAAAATAGTGCAACATTATAAAAACAATTCATTATAAATGTGTGTATAAATAGATACACACACACATGGGGAAGGGGAGAAGGTAAACAATGTGGTCACAGGTAAATGAAATGCAGTAAGTACAGTGACAGTGATAATTGCATAATTTAATTTGGTCATTCATACAACAGTTGAGGGTTACACAGACATCCTGGCGTTGGTAAACCAATTATCATGAGTGTAATAATTTTTAAAAAACAACTTTATCCTGCTTCAAACTACAGGTTTGAGACTACACTGAACCTCTTGATGAATTATAATTCACTGGTTTCATCTTTCTGCCTCCGTTTGAAGTTCCTTTGTTACTCAATTTTCATGGCATAATTTGTGTTGGGATGGATTTTGTGAAAGAGCCTCAGGTTGTCTAAAATTTGTTTTACACACAAGCCAAGTTTCACCACCAAGTCTTGAGTTTGGTGTGCCCTTTGCAATGCAAGTTGTGGATTTTCTCATGGGAATTTGCAAGAGGAAACTCCATCTTGAATTCCCTCAACTAAAATGTTGCCGTCAAATCTAAGTTCCATAGGACACTGTTGATTTGCTTATATTCAAGCATCACCTTGGGAATGTAAAAAATACAGTAATTTCAGGCTTGTGTCATCGCACCATTGTTTCAGGTATTTGTAAAAATAAAATAAAATTGAGGATTGTTACAAACCCTGTTTTTGAACTCAGCAGTTTTTCCTTTTCAGTTCGGGAGGTGGTTTGTTTCAAATCTGGCTTCTGGTGGAGCAGCTGGAGCAACTTCATTGTGTGTGGTATATCCATTAGACTTTGCACGGACCCGGTTAGGTGCTGACATTGGAAAAGGTAAGAGCTTCATCTTCATATTTTAAGGGTTATGCGCTGAGACTAGCAGTTTGTGTTCCTGCCTTCTTTGTGGTGGTGCCACAGTTTATGGAGCTCCCTTCCTAGAAATATGGATTTGTTCCCTCCATTACCATCATTTTGATGTAACCTGGGGGGGGGGGGGATTTCAACCCAACTGTTTAGTATGTGATGGGTAGTTGGTTTTCAGCAGCTGAAAATTGTTGTATTTATTTTGAAAAATGTTTTTCATGATATTTTACCTGTTGTATGGCTCCTTATATGGCTCCCTGGGCTCCTTTGTGAAGAAGGACAGGATAAAAAAATGAATTAATAGTAATAGTTCCCCTGTTCATTGTGGGGAATGCTTAGAGCTAAAGTGCTCCCCTAGTTTTGTTATTTCTTCTTTCATTTTAGGTATGGAAGAGCGACAGTTCAAAGGCCTCGCTGACTGTATTGGTAAAATTGCAAAAAAAGATGGCATTACCGGCCTATATCAAGGATTTGGTGTTTCAGTACAGGGGATCATTGTATATCGGGCATCCTATTTTGGATGTTACGACACCATAAAAGTAAGTTTTCTCATCAAACTCACCCTTTCCCATTTAAAAAAAGGATTATTTGTCACCTTTATTATGGATGCATTTTACAGTATTTATCCTATCAGTTAAGATATTATTAATCCTATTGCAGAAACAGAGACCTAAGACTTAAAGATAAAAAGACATGCCCAATTTGGTTTGTATTCCTTTAGTTTGTTATTATTTTATAAATTTAATAAATCTACTACATGATCCGGAGGAGCTCTGTGGTTACCTAATGGTCGATGATAACACTTGTTTTACAGCGAATTATTTCTACACATTTATTCATCCCAATTTGCTAATTGGTTCCTGAAGCCCAAAGGTCTGATGCAATATGATGCTCCTTTGCTCACAATGGCTGCCCTGTTGATTTAAAAGGAGAAAGCAAGTTGACTGTTAAATTGGGCAGCCCTTACGATCAAGATCTCAGTGTATTCATTGGACATGGGGATGCTCATATGTACGGATAAAACATTTTATACTATTTAGTTAATTAATGTGACTCACAGATGAATCCTGTGCATTTTTATTTAGAAGTAAATCTCTTGTGATTTCCTGCTACAGAAACAGCTTTTAAGCTCTAAGGAATGCTAACCAGGCTCCTGGACAGTCTCGTTCGGACTGCGAGAGATCTTGCAGGAGCCTCCCAGAGCCCGCGTGAGACTTTCCCAAAGCCCAGTAAGCAAGTCTGAGAGCCTAAAAGCTCTCTGTCTTGTGTGTCTTTAATTTGTGTGATATCAGCTGGCCAGCTGCAAAGCGTGTAAAGCTGCAATCGCATAAGTTAAATGTGCTTAAGTTGCAATCTTAATATATGTTATTTGCTTCCTCCCCCCAAAAAATCATTTGGCTTGTTTGCCATATGTAAAGCGTAAAATAAAAGGAGAAAAGAATGTTTCCAGTTACACTGACCATGTAAAATAATCCATTCAAAATACAATGCACTTAGGAAATTCTGAAC
The DNA here is from genome assembly GCF_951804945.1 of Podarcis cretensis. NCBI lineage: Eukaryota > Metazoa > Chordata > Lepidosauria > Squamata > Lacertidae > Podarcis > Podarcis cretensis. The sequence continues at coordinate 32,253,164 of NC_137178.1, forward strand.
CAATATAATGATTTGACAGCATCTGCTTTTCCATTTAGATTCTCAAGATACCCCAGTGAATTCTTATTTCTCTTTTCTCTTCTTAGGGAATGTTGCCAAATCCAAAAGAAACACCATTTGTCGTATCTTTTGCAATAGCTCAAGCTGTGACTGTATTTTCTGGCATACTGTCATACCCCTTTGACACTGTCAGAAGACGCATGATGATGCAGGTAAACGACATATACTTGCTAGTGTCTAAGCATGGGAGGCCTATCTAGAAGGGCAACTGGGGTAGAGTCCGGGGGGGGGGGATTCTAGGAGGGGAAATATTAAAAATTTCAAAGCTACACTCTTCTCCTGTCCCCCACTGACATCCTTCAATTTGCATTTGCAGAGGCTCCTGCAGCTATTTTTATCAATCAGCTAATTGCACAGCATAGCATATCACATATAACAGGTGCTATCACCAGGACCCTCTCAGGTGGGGAGGGGAAGCATTTCCCTGGGTATGTGGACCCTACATTTTGACCACAGATTTGTGTGGTTGCCCAGCTGGCTAGTCAGAAACATGTATTTGCCTGTTGATGTGCTGAGCAAACCAGGTGATTTTCCTTTTTCATGATTTAATTTCAAAGCAACAGTGTGTGTGTGTGTGTGTTAAGAGAAATACATTTATTTTTATTCTTTTCCTGTTGGGAGTAAGGGGGCAGTAACCACCCTGTTGTTGCCCTGTGGTGCTCTGTCGTGTGCTTTCTTGAAGGTCTGCTGTGTATTTCAACAATGTGGGTCTGCCTGACAGCTGTTTTATTTGCAAAAAGAAAAACAACTTATGTAATTTTATGTAATCTTCCTTCTGGATTTTTTTTTTCAACATTAGAGACTTTTGAAAAGGAAGTATGCCAATTTGGAAGTGAGAGAAATTAATTTTTTATATCTTACAGATTTATATGGAATACTATTTGACTGTCTCAATATAAATATCTATCTTAAAAAATAGATTAAGAAAATTAAATTCTCCAGTGTAAACATTTTGATGCAAACACATTTTTTAAAATATCTATCAAAAAAACCATACTACCAACTTTGGGGAAATCTAAACACTTCTAGATTGGTACTTGTCGATGTTGGTGATGGGGGTGGGGAACCATGTGAAGTTCAACGAAAAGGCAGTGAAGAACAATGTTCCAAAAATATGCTTCAGACATTATCCAAGAATCAGCATGCTTCAAAACACCCTGAGGAATGACATGACCTTGTTTAACTCTGAAGCTTAAAGAAACATCACAAGAAGATCACAGACTTGCTAAATTTAGCTGCAGAGAACTACATCAGGGAAGCATTTACTCATTAAGGTTCTTATATTGAAACAGAGATAAAATTAGTGAGAGGTGTTTCTAGACTTATAATTACAAAAATGCCTAATACTATATATCAGACCCTAGACTGAAAATTATAAAAATACCAAATGCCAGATTAGTCCCTTGCCACATAGTAAGCATGTACGTTTTCCAAACATCTGTCTTTGTTTAAAATTATTTTAACACAGAGTGGAGAGGCTGAACGTCAGTACAAAGGAACCATTGACTGCTTTTTCAAGATATACAACCAGGAAGGATTAAATGCCTTTTTTCGGGGAGCCTTTTCAAATGTACTTCGTGGGACAGGCGGTGCCTTGGTGTTGGTCCTATATGACAAAATTAAGGAGTTTCTTAATATTGATCCATCAATAGGCCGATCATCTGACTAAAGTCACTGATAATAGTCACCTGTCCCTACTGTTAAAAATGTCATTCATTATTATATGATGAGTACTGTAAGAACAATCAAAAGTTTTGCACGGGTCTGCTAATCATTTACACTAATGATTTGAAGGCAGCTAAAGCGTGATTTGTTTCCTTTCATAAAGAGTTGCATTTACTTGTTTTTGTGTGTGTGCATTCCTTTCAAATGCCTGGCTTTCGTTTTTTCACTTGTATTTGTTGTGTCACTCATTTTCATTACCAAGTCAAAACCAAGGTTGCTGCTATTTTCATCTAACAATTGGGCAACTTATAGTGACAAAACCATGTTGAGTTCATGAATGAGCTGAGGTTGGAACCTAGATTTCCATGAGGCAAGGTCAGCACCAGTCACTAGAGAGCATTGGGGAACATGCAGCCCTCCAAGATGTCCAAATTTTCTTCAGCCCAAACCAGCATGGCCAATGATCAGAGATAATAGGAGTTGTAGTCCCACAACATCTGGAGGGCCACAGATTCCCTATCCATGCACCAGATTTTAGATTTTTTTAATTAGTGCAATCAGAAATGAGGTGCTTTTCCTGACAAGACACACATCCGTCTGTTTTTATGAGGCAGTTTAATATCCACAGCCATCAAGGTAGCAGAGCTCTTGCAAAAGTTGTAATTTTCAAATCTTTAACTCCACACTAATCCCTTCCAAGTTAATAGAATTGCTCTGGTGTAAATTACAGCAATGTGGAGGAAAGCAAATGGCTATGAATAGATGTAGCTTATGGTACTTACTAGACAGCTTGCTTGCATACGTATTTATAGCACTTCTATCCGGCCTTTTGCCAAATAGCCTTAAGGCGGCTAACAATGTGAAGTAGTAAGATGCAATAAACATAACAACAAGAGATAGCTAACTAAAACAGCAGATAAAACAATAGAGAGGTAATTAGAAACTCAGATAAAAACAACATAAACAGAAATGAGAATAAACTATGAGTCATTAAAGGCACAAAGAACATGACAAACTTCGACACTTAAAAGATTACAAAGAAGGTGCCAGGAAGATATGCCTGAGAAGGGAGTTGCCCTTCTCTCTAGTAGCCACATGCCTACTGTGGTTGGGCCCCCAAAAGAAGGGCCTTAGAAAAAGATCTGTCTGGTTCATGTGGAAGAAGACAGTCCTTTAGATATCCCTGCCATGGAGTATAAAGAGCAAAAACAGCACTTGAGCCCATAAACAAGCAAAGTGGGAGCCAGTGAAAAATCTATTCATACTGAAGTGATGTATCCTTAGAAGTTAGCTTCAGTAAATAGTCTAGAGATGGCATTCTGCACCAGTTGAAGCTTCCATGGTGCTTTTCAGAGGCAGCTTTACAAGTGGTGTGTTACAGTATTGTAACCCGGGTGTTACCAGTCTGAGGACAGGCCAGAGGACATTAGAGAACATGCCTTGAATAATTTGAGAAAGAGTTGAAAGCTACTATCATTTAGTCACACCCAAGAAAACGACATTGATTTGCCCAGCTTGATATGTAACCCTGACCGACCTTGGGGATATACAAAACAACATTTGACCGTTAAGTCAATGTGAAATCAAGGCTGGTTGGGTTCCCACTCCTTCACCAAATCAAATGTAAAAAAGCACTCAGGGTTGCCAGCTGAATGGCTGACTTCCACCACCTTGAAATAGAAAATTAAGGAAGGAAAAAAAAATCTACTTCTCATTCAACAGATGGTGGGAGTGTGTTAATTCTTATACTACTAGCCAACAAGCTTGCAGGAGAATCCTTTCCCCTGGTGCATTCCTTTCACGCTTGCAGAATAAACCTGCGGCGATAACAGATGCTCAGTTGGCAGCACCCTGAAAGCGTGTTTCAGAGAGGACAAAACTACAGTCGTTTCAGTATGCCATGTTTCCATATGCCTACTTTCAGAGGAAGCCCAAAAGAGGTCTTGGAAGATGGGGTTTAGGTGATGGCACTCTTGTTCCTCCTGGAAATAATGGGTCATTATTTCCTGTTCCATCATTTAGAAAGCCACAAGGTTCTCTGACATGAAAGGTGGTAGATCTGCAGAAGAATCTAGCAGAGCAGAGGTTCTCAAAGTTTCTACCCTCCAGGACACACTTGAGAGGCGTGAAAATTGCTGGAACCTACTAAGTCGCAAAATGGCAAGGAAAAAGGGTGGAGCCAAATAGTGTTGGGTAGAGGAGGAGTTTGGCATAAGCAGCAGTTATGGACATCAAATTCTGTTGATAATTAATCCTTCTTTGTAAATTGCTAATTTTGGCAAAGTTTCATAACTAATTTTTCCTCAGGCATTAGCCCTGATTGTAGTGTGACATGCTCATTTTAGGGACACCTTACTCATATAATGACTATCTGGACAGAGCTTTTTATTCTGTATCCCCTAAGGCTTTCAAAAGTATTTTTACACATCTATAATTTCTTTCCCCCTTTTCTTTTCACTCTTAATTTGTACCTTATTTCTGCACACCCAGACTGTCAATTCCTTTAATCTCTCTGTCCTTCCTCCTATAGCAGCTTTACATTATTAACAATTGTATGGACTCACTATTCCCTTTAGCACATCCTATGGCCCTTTCCCTTCAGAGGAAGGAAGCACCTGCCTTCACCCCTCCCAAATTCACCAACAACCTTTGCTCAGCGTGTGGGGAGTTGCTGGTGCAGGCTTCAGTTCAACCCAAAACTATGGCATGGCCAGAGGGCTGGTTGAGTGTGTGAGGAGGCACTGGGTAGGCTATGGCATGAGGATCAGTTGTGGGCCCTGGTCCACCATTTAAGAATCTGGATGCCCAGATTCCCTTTCCCTCCATCTCCTCTGAAAACGCCCCCCCCCAACCTTTGTGAACCTTGGAAAGTATTTCTTACATTTTTAAAAATCTCATGTAAACCATAACAGTTCAACTTTTATAGGACGTTGGAGGAGAGAAGGAACCACAAAATATGAAAGCAGCAGTAATACGTTGATGCAATAGCATGACCACCATTAAGGGCAAAAGGTCCAGAAATTCTACATGATGGTTACCATGGCAACACTCCCAGCCTACTTGTTTTGCTTGGGAATGAATTGTATATGAGCGCACAAGGTGTTATGTTCAGTGGTTTGTTTTTCATAAGCACTGCTACTCAGTTGTGGCTCTTAAGGGAGGCATAATGTTTGGAACTGAATATGCTGGTAAAATGATTTACAGCCTGCTGCACAGGGATGAGGTTGCAAGGCACATTATATTTATAGTCTTCCCTAGTGAAGCCCTCAGAAAGGCAGCTTTTCTCACAGAACAGGCTGTATTTGTCAAGCGATAAGAACATTTGTTTTTCTATGCAGTTCTAGGGCAGCCTTTAAAGGCACTTTCTCATTAACAGTGTAGATTTTCCTACTTTAGAAGAGGAGAACGCAATTTCATTTGCCTGTGCATTTATAACATTATATTGGAACTTTAAAAAACGTGTATGTATAAGTGTCAGTTTTGTTGGCATCCATATATCTCGAGAGACAATGGAGTGCACCTCTGGCCGTGAAATCAAACCTCTCTGTTAGCAGTACCAAAGTGACCTCGAGGTGCAAGCCTGGGCAGTGTGTATGGAGGCCCTGGGATGCCAAGACAATAAGACCCCCATCTTGGCCTCACTGATGTGGTTTAAAGGAAAGCAGAGCAATACATTTGGCAACAGCTGGGCTGCAGGAGTTGCCAGAAGATGACATAGAAGGCGCCATCCAACAGTCTTAGGGACTTCACTCCAATTTAGCGTGGAGATATTCTGCAAGGCAGCAGAGGTTTAGGATCAGAGTTTTTCTTCTCTTAGATGGGCTTCCCTCCCAGGTTAATTGAACCCCATCTGCCCCTCACTTCTCTGCAGCACAGGCAGAAACTGTCTTTGTCATTGGATCCACTATTGGTCTCATCTGCTCAATCTGCTGGAGATTACCACATGCAGAGGGAAGTTCCTAATTTATCCAGGGTTTGAGACTCATCGGCTACCCTCCCTTGATTTAGCCAGCCAATCTAAGCCATTCTCAGCTGCCACACACTGACAGCTTCTAGGAGCCACTGCTGAGAGCTGAAAGCAGGGTGGAGACCAAGGTGGACAAATTATCCCAGATGTGTCTCCCACCAGAGGTACTACCCCTCCTTTAACACCCCATGTACTCCATGTGTAAATACGCAATTACAGTGGTACATCGCGTTACAGACGCTTCAGGTTACAGATGCTTCAGGTTACAGACTCCGCTAACCCAGGAATAGTACCTCGGGTTAAGAACTTTGCTTCAGGATGAGAACAGAAATTGCACGGCGGCAGCGGGAGGCTAAAGTGGTACCTCAGGTTAAGAACAGTTTCAGGTTAAGAACGGACTTCCAGAACGAATTAAATTCTTAATCCGAGGTACCACTGTAGTATATATGCCCAAGTAATCTGTATTTCCAGGACTGTCCTGGGAAAATCAGGACACTTGGAGGGTATGTGACCAGCCTGCACAGTTTATGGGCAGGAAGTGCCTGATGGAGCTGGGATGAAATTAACTCTGCTTCACAGCTCTCCCACTGAGGAAGTTTGATGGAATGACTGCCCTAGATGACAGCTGAAGGGGAAGAAGCCTGATGGTGCTGGCCTATGTCTATAGTGAAACAGTGGCTATTTCACTATAGACTATAAAAAGAGGGGGTTGGATCAAGGAAACCAATAGGACCCGCTTACCAGTACACTTCCAATTAGGACTGGAAAAAACATTTGCTAAAATAAGACTTGTGAATAAACATGACAGAAATACCTTTGTCATGGATAAGAGCATTAAGTGCTGCATTGAACCTCCATTTTCATTCAGTTTCCACCTGATTATGAAGAAGCAATGCCTCAACTGTTGTAAGAAGAGTTCTGGTCTGTGAGCAACCTGGTGCAACAAATATTATCACCAAAAATGTATCTAGAAACTGACAAATACAAGTAAGATACCCAGCTACCTATGATGGTCCCTAAAGCAATGCTTTTGGGGAAATGATCAGCATCATGTAGCTGCCCCTCCCAACATGACATTTTGTGGTGAGCTTAGCCTCCTTATTCCGTTCCTGGCACTTCTCATACACATCTATAAATCTGTAAACACTGCATTTTAATTTTATTCAGTGCAGGAACACTTAGAGGGCACTTTAGTTCATTGACATATGTATCAGAAAAGGGAAAATAATGATTTAATGATGAAAATCTAGTGACTACTCCTTTAATCACCTCTTGATTTCAGGCCTGATCATTCAGTATTCGGTTTGCAATGCAGTGCAGGTAACTGCTACAAGATAGTACTGGAAGTAAAACCTGTTCCTTTGATGCAGAGGGCATGTTTTACAGAAATCCCTCCGACACATGCCCTGACTAGTAATCGCTGCTTTGCTAGATCACCGGGTGTGGAAATTTCTTCTCTCTCTCTCTCTCTCTCTCTCTCTCTAGTTTACATTTTTAATTGTTTTCTTCACAATAGATTTCTATGACATAGTTACTTGTGACATACTCCGGATGACACAAGAGCATTTGAGTAATGCAGATTGTTCTGAGACCACATTGGATTTCTGGGTCTTCAAGACTCTTCAAGTGCTCTAGAGTGTCACTACCCTAGGCACTCTTTGAGCATAATAGTAAATTAAAATAGCAGCTCCACTTCCAGGTCCCTCTTTGAGTGTTGCTGCACCACCATTGCCAAGTGCACCAGGGCGCCTGAGGTGTGCTGATGTCACACACGCCCGCCCCATGGCATGCATGTGCTGCTGAGTAGAACTTGGGGGGCAGCCCCTTCACTGAAAATTTGTGAGTGCCGGGACCCCAACAGCCCCACATAGGTGGTGCCTATGACCATTCCCAAGTGAGCCTGAGATGGCCCACCAGCATAACAGAGGGTCCAGCAGAGTGCATTTGCGCAGACATCCAAAAAATGCCGTTATTTTTAGTCAGAGTTGGCAGAGCTGGGCTAGATTTCCCAATAGTCTAACTCAATAGAATGCAGCTTCATTGCATTCACATATTGTAATCGTCACCACTGTGTGAAGGGCCTGGAGAAGGGCAGGTATTTCTTTTTAATAAAGTAAATTAAATACATAGTCCATCAGTTACAAATGGGAGTAGGGTTTGTGTGTGCATAGAGCAATTACCAGAAACATACTTTTTTGTGATTCTGGCCTGAATAGCTGTAAAAGGGGCAAGAGCTTGTCTGGTCCTGCTGTCAGGAAGAGACCATGCTGTGATTAATCAGGGCATGTGAGGGGAACCTTTGGCCCTCCAGATGGTGTTGAACTACAACCCCCATATGTCCCCAATGGCCAGGGATGATGGAAGTTGTGGTTCAGTAACATCTGGAGGGCCAAAGGTTCCCCATACCTGAATTAGGGAAACCATAATAAGCAAATACTTCTGCTGCTATGACAGCAGTGAGCCTTGAACATTTCTTATTCTGCATTCCTTTGGCTGCTTACCTAACAGTGTGGAAGATTCTAAAGGGCGTGGAATCAATAGAACAAAACTGCCCTCAACCTCTAAGTGATGTGGGATTCAGGTCTCCTTGATCAGAAGAGTGCTATGCAAAGTCCTGAAGTAATAACATATAGACAAGGAAGGTGATGACTGAAATAAAACTACACCTGAAATACCTTTCTGGTTTGCCCATTGTAAAGGTTATTTCCCCCCACCTGCAAAGGGAGTCTAGTTCATGAGGCAGTGATACACTGCGTGTGTCAGAATGTTACCATGTTTCATGTCACAATGGTATGACATCTTCCCCAAAACATCACAGAAGTTTTTGATAAGATCTATAAGGTTTCTGTGCGATCTTTGTTGCTCATGTATTGAGGATGGGGGTTGAGTGTGAGACATGAATTGAATGGATAATCTATTAATTTATATTATTGTCCAATTAATTTTTACTATCAGCCAGTGTCTTTTTATAACAAAACATTTGTATAGCATCTTATCATTGGAATTTAGTTTTCATTAATATCTAACAGTGCTGGTGCATGTAGTGAGTTCAGGTTACATGTATAAATTAACTCATCACTGAAAATCAGGGCAATGTGCTTTTTCTGTACTGCGAAGATGTTCGTTTTTATTCCGTTCTTCTTAAAATACATTGTTGGCCCTTTTTAAAAAAAGTGATTTTATTGTAAATATGCAGCAAAATACATAACAATAAAAAACAGTAATAAAAACGTAGTTCCCCTCCCCCTTTCTTGTATTACCTTTTTATTGAAATACAGATCCTTCCATTGCCTTGCAACATATTTATGCTGTTTAATAATGGGAAAACCCTTTTATGTCTTCAGATTTACAACATGAAGAATAATATATAACACCCACATGAAATAAGATCTGCTTAGCTATGTCAATCTGTGTAATTACAGAAAATGATAAGTTAATAAGCAATCATGGTTTAATGAAATAATGACTCATTGAGCTTCAAATCCTCAAGGACTTATGTCACAGTTGTCCTGTGGAAATTTCCAGGACTACTCTGGGGTGGAGACTTACAATCATAGGGTGTGACCACATTTCCATTTACTGTGGCTCCAGTACACTCCCAACCCCGGATTTTTAAGCCGGGTTCACATGATGTTGTCCATCTGTATCCTGCAGCTTTTGGAGAAATGCTCCTCTTCCATACACGTTTTCCTCAAACGAGCTTCAGTGTGATTTGAAAATGGAAGCCACAATTGGTGTGAACAGTTCAGGATACATGCACACAAATAATGGCACATGCACAAACGAAAGCTTCACTGACGGGTGTTCAGAGCAGGAAAAGCAATAATTGGGTGAAGACATACCCAGGCGGCTGTGGTGTGAACAGAAGAAGAAGGAAGAACCGTATTTTTTGCTCTATAAGACTCACTTTTTCCCTCCTAAAAAGTAAGGGGAAATGTGTGTGCGTCTTATGGAGCGAATGCAGGCTGCACAGCTATCACAGAAGCCAGAACAGCAAGAGGGATTGCTGCTTTCACTGCGCAGCGATCTCTCTTGCTGTTCTGGCTTCTGAGATTCAGATTTTTTTTTCTTATTTTCCTCCTCCAAAAACTAGATGCGTCTTGTGGTCTGGTGCGTCTTATAGAGCGAAAAGTACGGTAAATTGGAAATGCAGCAGCGGGAAATAACCTCATACTGTTTCAGTCAGAACTGCATATAAAAAAGAAGTCCAGGAAGCTGGACTGGATATAAGGGCAATGGTGGAGCAGCATCCCACCCAACCTAACAAACCAACCTCCACTGTCATCCCCTGACAAGGGAGAGCAGGGGGGACCAGCTGCCCCCCGCCCAGATCCACAAAAAAAATATTGAAAAGCATTGAAAGTAATTAACTGAGGTTCTGCCCCCCCAACCAAAGCCTTCCCCCCATAATGTCCTATTTTGAGGGGTATATTTACCCATGATTTCTCAAAAAAGCTCAACAACCTTGGAATCCTAGCTATGCCCATGTTCCCTGAACTGTTTTCACTTAAAACCTCATCCATGACACTCGATAAATGTTTCTGGTCAGAGTAAATTGTAGGCCAAAGGCTTCACACAATAATGTATACTTTGCATAGCAACTGCCACCTCCACCCCGTCGCCTGACTAACAACCATGTTTTCCCAAGATGCAAAACTTATTACTATTGTGTAAGTAATATATATTTTGGACAACAGGAACACTTAACATGTGTTTGCTTATGCAATACGATTGAGTTGTAGTGTTTCTCTTTAATTTTTTTCCCTTTTACTATTATTTGCTCATTAGGAGCCTGGGAGCCCCATTTCAATAATTAACCAATCTCTCTCTGTGGATTTTCAATTCGTTGCTTAATTTATTTCTGCATAACAATATCTAGGGCTGCTGCGCCGGCCTCTGTCATGTAAGGCCCCGCCCAGAAATACTTTTCCCAAAGTCACATGTTCCTGCCGCACGACCAAACCACCTTAGCAGCAGCGGCAGTACTGACATCTGGCCACAAGATGGCGACGGAGGCCACCGCCCCCCCCCCTCCCCGCGCGCGCTCTCTCTCTCTCTCCGCTGCTCACCTTACCCCCTTTCCAGATCTTTCTCGAACTCGGGGAGGCTTGCCGGAGAGCCTGTGCGGAAAGAGCCGAATGCCGCAGCCGGAGTTTCGCGGCGTCCCCGCTTGGCGGCCTCTGGCGCGCGTGGGCGCGCGTGCGCAGAGGCGAGGAAGTGCCGGTTGGTGGCTGTTGCTCCGCAGTGAGTGAGAGAGCGAGCGAGGAACCGCGTCGCAGCAACAGCCGCAGCCGACAGCAGCGCCCGCCCGACGAGGCACCTCCGCCACAGCAGCGGGCAAGCGGGGGGAGGAAGAAAGGGGACCACACCCGGCGCAGCCATGTCTGTGGTGGGCATCGACCTGGGCTTCCAGAACTGCTACATCGCGGTGGCGAGGAGCGGCGGCATCGAAACCATCGCCAACGAATACAGCGACCGCTGCACCCCGTGAGTAACCGGCCTTCTCGCCGCCGCCGCCGCCGCCGCCGGCCTCCCAACCGTCATTTGGTCTTAGGCCCCGAGAAGGAAAGTGGCCCCCCTCCAACTACCGCCCCCGGCACGCTCTCCCCCCCCACCCCAAATAACTACCGGCTTCCTCACCTTACGCAGCAACTACCGGCCGTCTCCCCACCGCATAATGAGCTTCGAATGAGAAACGGCCGGGCGCCGGTGTCTCGCCTCTCTCTCCTTCAGCCGCTGCCCGCGACGGCCGGGCGCCTCCATTTTCATTCATGTACCCCTTGCTCTCTTCGCCGCACCCCCGTCCTTTTAATTTCCCCCCTCCCAAGGATTGATTGCATTCATCTCGCTTAAATTCGTGACGCTCCGCACCCCCGATTCTCCGCAAGAGAACGGTCTGGGGGTTGTTGTTTTTTTAACCTCCCTCGGAAATTAATCACTATGATGACAGGTCTGGATCTCCTTCAGCCTTTAAGGGCTTGGAACCCACTTTTAGCCGCAACCTATAATGGGGGCTGTGGACCCTCTTCCTACTTACTTTTTTAAAAACCATGCTTATATCTTTACTTGGGGGGGGGTCTTTCGCCATCTCATCGTCCTTCTGAATTTTACTTCTCTTTGAAAATAATCCCCCTCTCCATTTTTTTTAAATGGTAGAAGTATTGGTGTGCAACTCGAGTCTTAGATCACAACCCCATGGTTGAAACCCTGTGTCCTGCAGGTTACAGCATCAAATAATCCCGAGGGAATTATTTCGTGCATTACTCAGTGTTCTGTTCTTTTCGTGAGCTCTTCACTATACGACTTAATTAAGTTTGGACAGGGGGGAAAGAATAAAGCATTTTCCTACTTGGTAAATAACCCCAGATGGTTGGACAGTGTTCTCAAAGCTACCAACACGAGTTTGACCAAACTCCGGGAGGCAGTGGAAGACAGGAGTGCCTGGCATGCTTTGGTCCATGGGGTCACACAACTAAAAGACAACAAAAATAACCCCAAGGTTTCAATATTGACACAATCTTTCCAGAAGCTTGAAAGGTGACTATAATACTTTACATGAACAAAATAAAATACTCAGTTTAGGGGTAATTCTGATTGCAGCAATGTGCAACATTTACAGTCCATCCTCTGAATTCACCATATTGGAGTTGTGTGGATAAAAAGGAAAGGCAGGATAGAAGGGATAAAAGTTGACGCAGCTCTTCTTCTCTTTTTACACCCCACACCCTTCTGTCTGACCTGTTACTACTTGTTCAGTTGCCTCACCTGGATGTAGGGCATGGAAGGTGATGTCAGTGAATAGTTGGTGTGCTGTATGTATAATAACAGAGTATGCAAGAGTAGGTGGAGATTCCTCATTCTCCCTTGTTTCCATGGGTTACAGCGAGAAGTGGTAAATGAGCAGTATCTCTGTGTAGTTATTCTAGCACAAACTAGGGATTCACATAACAAAAAGCAAGGGATCTGTAATTGCTGGCTTTCTGTCTCTTTGAAAAGCAAGCTTATTGCTAGGAAAGCTTATAACTATTCATTAATCACTTAAATATAGCATAAATGTAGTGAGGATGTGAAAACATGATTATAGGAAAGGTTAGAATGTTCATGCAAGAACTTTTTTGTTGGATCAGACCATAAGTTCAGTATTTGAACGCTCACAGCCAGGTCACAAAGATATTTCTTTTCAGCATTTTGCTTCTTTGAGATACTGCCTCTGAAACAGATGGAATGGGATTGGAATAATGGGAAAGCAAAAGTAATAAGGGATGGACATTATATGGCAGTTATATTAGGGTCCTGTTTGCAAACAGTGCTAAATTATAGTTTAGCAATTACTGGGGAGAACCTTGGCTTGCAGGCGCTGGGTTTATGCACTCCAGACCCTTCTCTCTTCTCCTTCATAGCTGTTGTTGAGGCATACTAGGACCATAAAGCATTGTTTGCTCCTGAATTGTTTAATTTAAAATGCCCGTCAATTCTAGTCTCTTGGTGGTGTCTGTTCTGGAGAAGTAGGGAGCATGTGAGCCCAACGTTTGCTCAGCCTTGTTTTCATAGTGCTAAACTATGGCTTAGCATTGCATCTATACCTAGACTTCATTGCTGTTGAGGATAAAAGCTAAAGGTTAAGGAATAGCTTTACTTTTTAATAAGTGTATTACATGGCTACTAGAAAGGTTTCACAGAAAATTTACCATAAATTTTTAATGACAATTACAAGAAATAATGTATGGGGACAAATGCTGAAGAGTCCCTCTCTTCTCTCCCTCTCCCCATCGAATACTTTTCTGTGAACCGCCCTGAGACCTCTGGGTATAGGGCGGTATATAAATTCAATAAATAATAATAATACCGAGGTAGCTTAGTTATCAGATGAAAAACATAAGAACCTGCTGGATCAGACCTGTGGCAGGTCTAGTCCAGCATCCTGTTCTTGCAGTGATTCCCAGCAACTGGTATTCAGGGGTATACTGCTTCTAGCAGTGAAAGTAGAACAGCCATCATGGCTAGCAGCCATTGATAGCCATATCTTCCATGAATTTGTCTGATTTTCTTTTAAAGCCATCCAACTTGGTGGTCATCACTACTTCTTGGAGGAGCATATTCTATACTTTAGTTATGAGTTCTGTGAATAATTTATTCTTCCCTTAGTCTGTCTTAAATCCTTCATTGGATTACCCATCGCTTCTGATGTTAATGAAAGAAGGAGAAAAACCTTTCTTTCTCCACTTCTCCCACACCATGCATAATTTTATAAACTTCTATCATGTCTCCTTTTAGAAGAGTAGTCATGTTCTACTCTTCGTGACTCCATGAACCTGAGCACGCCAGGCACTCCTGTCTTCCAGTGCCTCCCGCAGTTTGGTTCTCTAAACTAAAAAGCCCCAAATATTGTAATATTTCCTCACTGGGAAGTTGATATAGTCCCTTGATCAATTTGGTTGCCCTTTTCTGACCCTTTTCCATTTCCACAGTAGCTTTGGTAGCTATCCTATCACCCTAAGGGTCAGTTGCTGCCAGTTCAGACCCCATGAATGCATATGTGAAATTCATTTATTTTTGCCCCAGTGTGCATCACTTTACAATTGTGTACATTGATCTGCATTTGCTGTTTTACTGCCCATTAATTCAGTTAGGAGAGATCCTTTTGGAGCTCTTCTCAGTCATTTTTTGTTTTAATCTCCCTGAACAATTTAGCCAGCAAACCTGACTACCACACTATTCAATCTCTAAATAATTCATGAACAAGTTAAAAAACACAGGTCTCAATACAGATTCCTGGGGAGTGACACTTTCTACATTCCTTCATTGACAGTGCTGTCCATTTATTCTCATTCTTTGCTTCCTGTTTCTTAACCAATACCCACTCTTCAAACTTTTGTATGTAAAGGACTCGCTAGATGCAGCTATTCAAGGCTGTTGGAATTCTAGCCAAGGAGAGCACCAAAATAAGTTTTACTATTGGAACCATTAAAGGAACAGATCTCTCATGCTATGAAGTTTCCAAGCTCTCTTAAATAGCTCTTGTAAAATCATAATTTAAACTTAACAGTGTAAGTACCATGGTGGGAAGCTCATGATCTGGGTTGCCCTAGTAGAATGGGAGAACCCAGCTCCTGGAGATAAAATTTAGCCAATCTCTGCTTATATCCTAAGAATCCTAGTCCACTAAATTGGTAATACAAAATGAGCTTCCATAATCTTGGGAAACATGCCTGATCAAAAGATAATTGAAGTGGGGTATTCCTAAGCTAACTCAAAATGCCATGTTTTCTATTTCGAGCCTCATGCAGTTCATTGAGGTCAGAGAAGCCCAAAATTTTCTGATTTGTATTAGACCTGATGATGTAGTCTAGCTCCTGGAGAACATACAGTTACAGTGGTGCCTCGCAAGACGAAATTAATTCGTTCCGCGAGTCTCTTCATCTTGCGGTTTTTTTGTCTTGCGAAGCACCCCTATTAGCGGATTAGCGCTATTAGCGGCTTAGCGGATTAGAAAAAGGGGGGGAGGGGCAAGACTCGCAAGACGTTTTCGTCTTGCGAAGCAAGCCCATAGGGGAATTCGTCTTGCGAAGCGCCTCGAAAAACGGAAAACCCTTTCGTCTAGCGGGTTTTTCGTCTTGCGAGGCATTCGTCTTGCGGGGCACCACTGTATCAGTATGCTGCATCCGGACCTTAGGTTTCCTAAAATTTAGCACTTTGGCCTTTTCATAGTTATACAAACATTCAAGGAGCTACTCTAAAGAAGAAAGTCCCAAATGATGTATCAGATCTTTTTAGTATAAGGCTGGTTTTGGATGTTTAGGTTTTATGGCTTCGTTCTTGTTGTGACACTTGGAATTACAGAAGTAAGATACTGTTTGCAATTGCTGTTTTGAAGCTGCATTGGAAGGCTTGGTAGTGCTGAAAACTGGGAATGCTCTTCACAAGGAAGTAACCCTGTAAAAATCTGCTCCTAAAACTCCCTGTCATTTGAGGATTTGAAAATTGTGAAGGAGGATGATTACCTGCACAAATAATCAGTGCATGTAAAATGAAGTTGCTGTTGATTGATGCAATGCATCCCATGGTGCAGTACATCCAGTGAACCAAAAAACTGTAATAAACAAGATATTTGTAATTTCCCAGGCATTTGAATGCTTTGGGAGGAAGGGAGGGATAGAAATATAATAAATGAAAATAATAAACAATTATTTCAGGACCTCACGTGCACCAACTTTAAAGTGCTCAAGAGTTTTAAAAACCCTTATTATGAATCTTACAATGATCATACATGTAGGATAAGAATAATGACTTCTGCTCTTTAGGCTGATAAGGAGCTGTAAATTAACTAGGCATGAATTGATTAGGAAGTGCTTAAAAGGCAGTATTGAGGCATATATATATCTGAGACTATAATTATTCTTAGTAATGGGCAGCAAGAAAACAATAACTATGGAAAATAATATGTACAAGTTTTTTTTGTTAGTTTTTTTAATTTAAATCATGCCATGCAATATGCAAGCAAAATGTACTGTGGGCAAAGACTCTCTTATTTCCTATCCCACATTGCTGAAAAATTACTGTCTGCAATTAAAACAAGAATTAGCTTTGGGTCGCACACCAGGGGGTATCCATGTTCTTGGCTATGAAGTGCAACTGTGCCTCTTTGAAAAAATGGAGGGTGGTGCATCACTCCATGTGGAAAAAATGAAAAAAGGCTAAGGCTGGCATTAGTCAGTCTTGGGCTTATACTTACTTTTCTGGCTGAAGAAAGTCAATATATACAACAGAACTGAGGCAGTCGTTAACTAACATTATACTATCAGGCAAATGTGTACTTTAAACTAACTGTATTACCCAGTTCCTTTGTTTGTGACATCTCCAAAGGGGCTGTGTTTTTGTTAGAAAAAGATGTAAATTTGACAATCTTACTAGAATGCATTACATAGAATTCTCCATATGTTAGCTCACCAATTTCTGAGATAGATTCTTGAGATTAAGACCATCTGTCCTTTTAAGGATGGATGAATAAAGCAAGTTGGCTGAATTTGAATACATGTGGAGAGTGTCAAGATGATAGTTCAAGGTTCTGCTTTGCAAATTATGCTAATGGTTGAGTTTTTGAGATGCAGGTGTGAGTTCAGTCTGTTTGTGTGATTGCTATTTGTTCTAGTACCACAGTGGTTTACTTGCATGGTTTTGCTACTAAGATAACTAATGACACAACTTTAATCGTGTGTGATGGAAAGAAAATCTGCTTGTTTCAGAAATAAGTCTCCCCAACTGCCTGTTTATTCTTTTCTGGACTCATTTGAAAATTGAATATCTTTTATATTTCAGAGCTTGTATATCACTAGGAGCTAAAGCCCGGACTATTGGAAATGCAGCAAAGAGCCAGGTAAACATTAAACTATTAGTACTTTAGTGAAAGCTGTTGTCATTCCAAGCAGCAGTTCTTGATTCTCATGAGAATTTATAACCATTGGAAATTAGTAATGGCAATTTTATACTTCAACAGATTATCACAAATATTAAGAATACATTGCATGGGTTCAAAAAACTGCACGGGAGAGCATTTGATGATCCATTTATAAAAGCTGAAAGAGCCAAACTGCCCTATGAGCTTCAGAAGTTGCCTAATGGGAGTGTTGGAGTAAAGGTGAGTGTTCCAGCCCGTCTTGCAATATCTACATTTAAACTGTTAATATTTATGGTGCTTTGTGCATCCTATCAAACGATCCCTTCAGTTTGATTTGCCAGATTGTTCAATGCCAAAACAGGGCAGTGTTGATGATTTGATGAGATAGATCTGAACATTTGCACAAGGTATAACGGAGATACTGAATGTGCTCACATAAAGCTGTCTGTGCATCTTTGGAGGCACTTCTCAAATGGGAGATGAGGCAGATGGCAACTGGAAGACGGCCTTTCTGATGGTTGTGTGGCAGCAAAGAAAGACCATTTGTTTGCCCTTTTCCATATCATTATTCTAAAGTAATCTTATCTGTAGTTTTTGTTCTTTTGTTTTATTTATTTAAAGTGTTCTCTCTGTGTGTGAACACTGTAAGTGTATATATATGTAACACTGTAAGTCAGAATTCCCATATTGTGATTGGTTGTTGATTCCTGTTCAGTGTACATTTAGTCTCATCTGCCCAATGAATGTACCTTCACGACATGTTAGTTGCATGCATGATTTACCTTTAGGTATGCATACAAAATATCTTGAGTGGATATCTGACACGTCCATGGGGCATTTTATATTGTAGTTCAGAGGGCTATTAAATGTTGTGGCAATATTTTGGAAGATTGCATTAAACATTTATTGGAAACACATTATGATAAAATGTAACACTTCTGGGGTACTCTGTGCTTTAATGGATACTGTTTTCCTTTTGTTGCAGGTACGATACTTGGATGAGGAGAGACCCTTTGCAATTGAACAGGTTACAGGCATGCTCTTGGTTAAGCTTAAAGATACGTCAGAAAGTGCACTTAAGAAACCTGTAGCAGATTGTGTAATTTCAGTAAGTTGGCGTTTTATGACTTTAATATGCTTAACATCAATTGTGTGGTATTCTATTGGGGAATATCAAAATGTTGCTTAAAAGGAAACATAAATATGCTAAGATGGTTATGCTCTGCAGAATATTTACCATAATTTCTCTTGAGTTTTTCCAGCTGGTAACACTTATAGAAATGTGAGCAACAGAAGTCCTTTCATTTACTGTTGTACTCAGTGCTGTAAAATCTTTTCAAAGACAGGCTTCAGGTAAAGTTGAAGGTTGACCTACTTAGTTTTACTGTGTTCTCTATGAATAAGGATGCAAGAGGGAGAGACTAGCTCGGTGGTAAGTCACATGTTGCAGTCTTAGAAACCTTGGGCAGCCTGAGTAGCTAATACTTAGCTTGGTAGACAGACAGGTCTGGTTCACACAAAATGATAAGCCATGGTTTGGTTAACCAGTGTGATTTGTTTGAATATGTGAGCCCAGCCCAGCAGACTAACTATGGTTTATTTTCTGTCAACAAACCATACTGTGAAGCCATTGGGTTTTTTTCTCTTGGTTTTAGAACCATGGCTTGTTTTAACAATGATGGACCCAGCAGCCTCACTTAAACTTTTGGTTTTTTTAACCATTCCACTCCAGATGCTCTCTGATAAAAGGGTTCAAGGCAAGAATAGCTAGAATACAAGTCAAGCTTTGGAGAAACAAGCTGTTGCTTGTTTGCTCATTTGCAAGATGATTCCTGAGTTGTTGAATAAATTGTGGCTTAGCATTAAGTGTAAATGAAGCCAATATCTGACATGGTGCAAGGCTGCATCCTCTTTTCAATGGGAAAGGAGTCCAGGTTCAGGGAGTCAAGTTAACCAGCCTTTGATATAGAAGAAGCATCAAAATGCATGGACAGGAAGTAGTTTTACTGTGACAGATTGATAGAAGCTGTACTTTTTTGTTTAGTAAATTGGTACCCACTAGAATCAAGTATTTCATGCAGCTTTGGATAAAAAGTAAGAAATCCGAATTCAGCCCAGGAACCAAGCTTTTAGAATCTGACTGGAAGCATGCATTTTGGTATGTGTACATGATATTAAAGGTAAAGGTAAAGGTACCCCTGCCCGTACGGGCCAGTCTTGACAGACTCTGGGGTTGTGCGCCCATCTCACTTAAGAGGCCAGGGGCCAGCGCTGTCCGGAGACACTTCCGGGTCACGTGGCCAGCGTGACATCGCTGCTCTGGCCAGAGCCAGAGCCGCACACGGAAACGCCGTTTACCTTCCCGCTGGTAAGCGGTCCCTATTTATCTACTTGCACCCGGAGGTGCTTTCGAACTGCTAGGTTGGCAGGCGCTGGGACCGAGCAGCGGGAGCGCACCCCGCCGCAGGGATTCGAACCGCCGACCTTTCGATCGGCAAGCCCTAGGCGCTGAGGCTTTAACCCACAGCGCCACCTGCGTCCCGTGTACATGATATTACCTTCCATAATATACCACTTCTGCAAATATCACTATTAGATTACAACACTCATGTCACTTTGTGTTATATTTGACTAGAAAGAACGTAAAGGAATGTATAGGCTAACATTAAAGGCTTGATTTTTTGTTGTCAAATGAGCCTCACCAACTGGGAAAACGACCAACAACACTCCTGTAGATGTTCTCAGTGATCAAGCTGGGATGTAAGGGTTCAGGCAGTCCCTGAGCTACTCTGGACCTAATTTGTAAATTAATAAAATAACCTTGAACTTGGCTTGGTAGTAATTTTTATTTTGAATCTAGATTCAGTTTGAACAGAAATGTTAAACAAACTTGATCCCTTTAATAAATTTCCATGCATAGTCATAACACAACACCAGCATGAGCACCATCAAAAAGACTTCTATCCAGCACTTTGCTGCCATTATTCTCTTGTCACTCCTTCTGTGGCTCTCTTAAGTCCTTACTTTTTCTGCCCATTCCATGTCCCTTCTATCAAAGCCCTTCACATCCTTGTTCGTCCCTCTATATTTCTCCATTTTAATATCCTGATGCACCTCTGACTGTTTTCTTTACTCTTTAAGCTCCATCACCCTCTGTGGTCCAAAGGACTCTTCCTTCCTCAGCTCTTTATACCTTGAACTGCTTCCCAAACACCTCAGTTAAGCTACCTTGAAATTCAAAGCCCATATTTCATTAGGCTTTTGGCACACACCAAATGTCCCTATACCCTAAACCTGAGTATATGCAACTGAAATACCAGTAAATGGATATTATATCCCTATTTACACTTATTGTCTTGTTCTTCTTTTGTCTCCCTTGTGCTGGACTATGGATAAGTTATTCAGGATAAGGATCAGTCTTCCTGTACTTACTAATACTGAAAACCTAAAAACTGCAGTGATTTCAGCATGTCTACTTAACTGGAATGTGAATTGAACTATTTAAGTACTATGCATTAATAGACTTATATCTGCTTAAATGGAGTATTTTTGAGTTTTACAGTGCAATAAGATGTTTGGAATATGCCTTGTGTGAAATTCATTAGCAAAAAAGGAATGCAGTGAAGCTAATAAAACATTTTTTCAACAGATCCCAAGTTTCTTTACTGATGCTGAAAGAAGGTCAGTAATGGCTGCTGCGCAAGTAGCAGGTTTAAACTGCCTGAGGTTAATGAATGAAACTACAGCAGGTAAACTTGTGGCTTTGATTATTACTATATAGCATACAGCTCAGTTTAGAATCAAATTTACATTGAGTGTCAAGATGTAAACCTGAGCAATTGCTGAAATGATGCACTATATCATGACCCCCTAGGGGAGCCTGTTTACAGGTAAACTACTCTATAGTAGAGGTGGGAGATTAAGGCAATGTATATACAAATCCATCATAGTTTTTAATCTTACTCTGAGATGTCTCATTTATCTCCTTACACGTTTTTAATCAAAACATTTTGAAGATGAGTGTTTAAAATGTCACTTCTTCATGATGGCTTTTAATTTGGCAGTATCCAAAATGCCACTTAAATACTTACATGTACTTTTGGATAGATCTTGATACACAAAACTTTCTAAGTTGTTACAGTTACCATCATAAAGCTATTGATGACACATTCCGTCTGTTTTAATAATAATAGCTAGACAAAATTGCTGATCATGTGTGGATTCTGGCTTCATTGGTTACCTAGCCTTTTGATTCCAACAGGACATTGGAATATAGGAGCATATACGGAATCGTTTGCTCTTTCTGTCTTTCCATGTTTTAAATCAAGTGCAAAACACCATAATTGGATAATTCAGACACTGATTGTATTTAGATATAAAATGGTTTGGATCTTATCCATTGCTGTTGTTCTGCTAGCACAACAGATACCTGCTTGCACAATGAAGCTTTCCCCTCCTCTGTCCAAAGGTTTGGCGGACCCTCCAGATAAGATTTTGAGGGTATGCTGGGAGCAGGAAACAGAACTCCACGCAAATAACACTGAATACAGTCCCTTTTTCTGTTAGAGAAGATAATATATTATTCTAATGCAAGTAAAGCAGAATTCTTGGAAGAGCCTGAAGATATATAATGCCTTTTTAGTTTATTCATGATTCTATAATGTATTTCATAATAGTATTCTAATGCTACTTAAATTTCACAAAATTTATTCTTTACTGTCTTGCAGTTGCACTGGCCTATGGAATTTATAAACAGGATCTACCAACCCCAGAGGAGAGACCAAGGAATGTGGTTTTTGTTGATATGGGACACTCTGCATACCAAATTTCTGTTTGTGCTTTTAACAAAGGAAAATTAAAGGTAAAATATTGAACTGACATGTGATTCAGAAAAGTAAAGAAGCATAGGAAATTATCACAATTACCAGTAATTCATATGCTATAATGGGCTGCTGCAAATCAGTGTCTGGTACTGTGACCATTCCTTTAGATCAGGCAATCCTTTCTGAAATGCATATAAAGAAATATGATTTGCCTACTACTTCATCCTAACCTAGTTTTTTTGTTATTGTGGCATGACAATAACAAAAACTTCTTTTCTGAAGGAGGCTGTATAACATTTTTTCCAAAATCCTGTCCTTAGTACCAGTGCATCAGGATATAAAACATCTACTCATCCTCGTATTACTTTGTGGCAGTCAAAACATGTCCGTCCCCTCTTATTCAGGTGCAAATGCTGGTTTTGAATCCTATCATACCACATTGGCAGGGGCAGGGAGGGAAAGCTATCCATGCCATAAACTTTGCCAACACTTGCTCAGACTCCAAACACTGCTGACATGTGACTCCCAACAGATTACCCACATAGGAATGCAGCCCTAGATTAAAATACTTTTACCACCCTGCTTTAGAGGGTTGGTATCTAACTTGAATGCATTTCACTCTTTATGTAGCTGAATAAGTTGTCTCTAGCTTATAAATAGTTAAGTGTATTAGTAAACATTTTAGACATTAAAAATGCTTGTATTTCCCATTAGAGTAACAAGCATCTTCAAAACTTCCTAGAAAATAAGTGAGCCAAAAGCAGTTTGACATGTCAATATATTGGGCAAAATCCAGCATAATGCAAGTCAACTTTCACTTATGCACAGGACTTCTCTCCTGTTCCCTCACACCCTCCTTAAATTTTAGGAATGCACAGGAGGCTACAGGGACAGGGAAAAGGTGAAGTCCCATTGCATAAACCATAAGTCCATTCCATAACCACACAGAGACACCATTTATCTCTTATTACTGCAGCTTTTTGGCAGAGGATGGTGAAGACTAAATCTTAAAGCCACAAAGAGATTCATACATGTTTGATCCAACTTTCACGAAGGCAGCAGAAGCTGAAATATCACCTATCTGTTTATTTATCCATGGATACCAACTGTTTGGTTTAAGAGGTTTAGAAGCAAATTATGGTGTAGCTTTAATCTCTGCCATCTTTGCAAAACAGTTAACATTTTTGGACTGCTACTAAAAGATGTTTATAGTAAGCATTGCATTAAACTTACTGCACGATACTAACTTCCTGGGAGGCATAAAATTAACATATTTGGCACCTCCTAAGATAATTATTCAACTGGGTCTTTGCTGGTCATTGAACCCAAGCCTTTGAGAATTGTCTGGCTACTGTGGTTCTTGCTCTTTTTACTGTATGCATTAGATTTTAATGGACTGTTTTTATTGTATTGGTATTTACAGACTGTATCCAATGCTGCAGCTCCAGTTGTGCAACAGACTGCTCTGTAACAGAACTTCTCTCTCTCTTCTTCTTCCATCCCCACCCCACAATCATAATCAGCTCCAGAGGGTTGGGGGACCCTTTGGAGCAGTTCTTGGGTTACACAGAGGGAATAGAAGTCACATTTTGGAAGAAGAACTTTACTTGCACAGCATTTGATGCAACTCATGTGTTTTAAACTGCCCTACTGGTGGTATGAAGGACAGTATTAAAAAGTGTTAAATAACTTCCTTTCCTTACCACTATCATGCTGCATTTTAACTTCATAGGTACTGGCTGCTACATTTGACCCATTTTTGGGTGGTAGAAACTTTGATGAGGCTTTGGTAGATTACTTCTGCGAAGAGTTCAGATCAAAGTATAAATTAAACGTGAAGGACAATCCTCGAGCACTGCTGCGTCTGTATCAGGAATGTGAAAAACTGAAGAAGCTTATGAGTGCCAATGCCTCTGATCTTCCCATGAACATAGAATGCTTCATGAATGACATTGATGTCTCTAGTAAGATGAACAGGTATTGTGTTCAGTTTTGTATAAGGGTTAAATAAAAAAGTAGTCATTTCTGTCCATAATACTTAATGGATTCCTCCCTTTTAAACAGGGCTCAGTTTGAACAGTTGTGTGCATCGCTTCTGGCCAGAGTAGAACCTCCTCTGAGAGCAGTGATGGAACAAGCAAGTAAGTGAAAATTGCTTCAGCTTATTATGAATACCTGTCTTCTGCTTGTCTTCAATCTAAAGTTCTTGTTTGCCAGTCTGACCAGTATTTATTAATACATTATTTATTTTTAAAATTTATATACCACTAGAGTGTTCCTGGCATTAGGCAATCAGGACAGATTAGGGATTCTGCTGGATTACTGCCTACCTCGCTGCCCAGCAGTCTCCCCGCCTGAGCTGACAGCTGGTTTCGGAGGTGATGTTGAAGACCCCCAGATTTCTGGTTTTGGGAGACTTCAACATCCATGCCAAGCTGGCTGACTGGGGTGGCTCAGGACTTCATGGCTGCCATGATGACAATGGGGCTGTCCCAACATGTCACTGGCCCAACACATGTGAGGTGATGGGAGAGTTAGGGGCAAACATTGTAGGACAAGGTTTGTCAAAGGGATGGGAGGTTGAAGGGGTTTGGATTAGATGTAAAGGGAGGGGATGGCAGTGTTGGATAGGTAGGCTGGGTTGGCAAGCAATGTGAGCAGCAGTGGCAATCCCTAATAAAGAAATATTTGCCACAGTCATGTATACAGTCATGGCGTGGAGTCCCAGTTTTAACAGCAAAAGGGACATATCGTTCCTCTCCCTAAGTACTTTTCCCCAGGCACAGAGTTCCAGTATAAAAACTGCAGTATCTTCTCTAACTATGGAAGCAAATTGTCTGCTTATGTGTCTACTAGAACTGCAGCGTGAAGATATTTACAGCATAGAAATAGTAGGTGGAGCAACTCGAATTCCAGCAGTGAAGGAGCAGATTAGTAAATTTTTCTGCAAGGAGATAAGTACCACACTTAATGCTGATGAAGCTGTTGCAAGAGGCTGTGCGTTGCAGGTATGTTTACTTAACAATATTTCATTAGTCAGCAATATTAATATTTCTGGGATTGGTAATTTGACCTCAATGAGACATGCTATAATTATAGTGGGATTTGGACCAGGCCATCATAGTGAAAATTGCAAGGCACTGGTATAATGCCATATTTTAATTGTTCACACTATTTTTTTGTAGTAATTTCTATTTTGAGTTCTTTTTGAAAGCTATATACTTTTTATTGGGGAAGAGAGTTGCCATTCTTTCTCTTCTTATTCCTTGCATATCCTTTTTGTGCTGGTGGCTAGTGTAACAGGTCTTCATGAAAATCATTACTTTGTGAAATTAAATGTATGTGGCTGCTCATAAAACCAGACACAAAGCAAATATGTAATAATCACAAGACTTAGTGATATTTTATCTTTTTTCCTAGTGTGCAATTCTTTCTCCAGCATTTAAAGTCCGTGAGTTTTCCATCACAGATGTTGTTCCATACTCAATTACTCTGAGGTGGCAGTCATCTTATGAGGAGGGGACAGGGTAAGAATTTGAGCAACGTTCCAAATAGTGTGTCAAAGGGTCAGTAAATATATGAGTTAGATTTGCTATTTGTAATACAGTAAAATTTCTAAAAATGTGCATTGGATGTAAGCAAAGCAGAGATACACAATCACTTTGACATAGACATTCCTATGAAGAGCTTTTCTTTTTTCCTGTTTTGCTTGATAACATGGTCTTGTGTCCTTTCATAGTAAGCTAGATAGTTAACACATGCTGGAAAACATTTGTGTGTCCCATGCTATACAGATAACTAGGGATCTTTTTAACCTCCAGCTTTCTAGGGAAGGAAACTAGGACAGGAGCACATCATGCAGATTCGTTTGCCATGTTCACCTTGGCAAGCATTCCTCTCTCTTGTAGTGTGAGCACCTCTGAAACTCATGATGACATAAAGAGCCATCCCCTGCCTTTATTCTTATGAGATGTACTCATAGTGGGGAAGAGGAGCGCAGGGAAATACAGCCATGCTGGGCATCAGAGGTACTTGGAGCACCCCTGAAGCTTAGCATCACTGGGAAGAGAGCACCCAAGCTCTTTTCCTCTTGGTTTCAAACTCAGGAGGAGAATTGGGACTTGTCCTTAACCTTGTGCTGGACTTTGGAGATGTACCACAAGCA
Source organism: Podarcis cretensis (assembly GCF_951804945.1). Taxonomy (NCBI): domain Eukaryota; kingdom Metazoa; phylum Chordata; class Lepidosauria; order Squamata; family Lacertidae; genus Podarcis; species Podarcis cretensis. The sequence continues at coordinate 32,279,239 of NC_137178.1, forward strand.
TCTCCAAATCTCAGTATGATACCTGAGATGAGATCCTGCACCTCCTAGGTAAAGTTAGTAGTGACAACAAATTTTGGGCAGATACCAAGGATTTTCTTATAACGTCTCCTCTTTCTTTCCACAAACTCTCTTAATATTACAGGAGAACTGGGAAAAGGATATAGTTGAATTATAGATTCTTTTAAGTTTGAGTCAACACATGCAAATAAAAATGCCTGCAAATAAAAATACCTGCACCTCCGAAACTCATGAATGAAACTCTGAAATGCCTGATGTTTTATTGTTGTTGTAACTTGTATGGTGTACAAACTTTCGTATGGTGTATAAAGATTATTTTATTTTTTGTAGTGAATGTGAAGTATTCTGCAAAAACCATGCTGCTCCATTCTCAAAAGTTATTACTTTCCACAAGAAGGAGCCTTTTGAGCTGGAAGCATTTTACACCCATCCACATGACATTCCTTATCCTGATACAAGAATAGGTAACATGTTCCTTTACTTCTTGAGCTTGGCATTACAGTGTGTTCTAACTTTGAGAAGGAACCATTGTTTCAAAAACTCAAATACTAGTGTAACAAAATTAAGAAATGGTTAGTCTCAGAACCAGTCTTTGAATCCACTCATGTAAAGTGCTTTCATTTACACTTTGTCCTTGAATATATTTAATGTTTAGCTTTTCTGCTTCATTTACTTAAGACTGTATTTCTCCCTTTGAATCCAGACCTCTGTATTTAAAGAACTATGTGACAATCCTCATTCCCAGGGGAGCTTAGGATTTCAGTTTTTTGAACAGTGTCTTGCCAGTAGTGTTTTTTGAACAGTGTCTTGCCAGGCTTGCATTGCAAGTCTGTTGGAGAAATTTTCAAAACCAGTTTGATACGGCAAGAAGTACCTGCCATTTAAAAGTTAAAAGTAAAAGATTCTATGAGTTGGCTCTGAGTGAACCCAAAGTTGCTCTTTGGATTCCAAGCTCAGTAGTGTTTCAACAGATAATTTAAACAACTTGTACTGCAAAATTCTAGCAATACTTAGCTGAGGAATGATAGCTGTGAGTTTACAGTGGGCAGAGGGAAATAACATGAATACAGTAGTTGTCAAAAGGGACGCGGGTGGCGCTGTGCTCTAAACCGCTGAGCCTCTTGGGCTTACTGATCAGAAGGTTGGCGGTTCGAATCCCCGCAATGGGGTAAGCTCCCGTTGCTCAGTCCCAGCTCCTGCCAACCTAGCAGTTCGAAAGCACACCAAAAAGTGCAAGTAGATAAATAGGTACCGCTCTGGTGGGAAGGTAAACGGCGTTTCCGTGCGCTGCTCTGGTTTTGGTGTTCCATTGCGCCAGAAGCAGCTTAGTCATGCTGGCCACATGACCCGGAAAAACTGTCTGCGGAAAACGCTGGCTCTTTTGGCCTGTAAAGCGAGATGAGCACCGCAACCCCAGAGTCGTCTGCGACGGGACTTAACTGTCAGGGGTCCTTTACCTTTTTTTAGTAGTTGTCAAAGTAGAGGCACAACACTGTCATTTGCAAGGCAGAAGCCACTTAAAGTGCAGTTTGGCCTCCATTGACTGCTTCCATTCAGTATTAATATGTTCTGGCTTGGCTGTGTAAGGCAGTGGAGTGGCACATCCTTACGGCCATCATGCCAGGCAGCTGTTTCCCTCCTTTCTCTTAATTTTGCTGGTAGAGGTTCTAATTTGCTTTTGGGCTATTTTGACTTCTCCCTGTATCTGTAAGTGTTCTGCTTCTCTGGCATATCTTCCTTGCTGTATTTCCTTTTTCCTAGCAACCGTTGGGTATTCCAGTCTGGGATGAAGCTACAATTGGGAGCTGAAACAGCTTTTCTTACCTACATGGGCTCATTGCTTTTAGATTAAACAATCATAGTGGTACCTTGATATTATTTTAAATTAAAGCTTTTCTTTTCTACAGTGTAGTTGCATAAGTTCAGAAGGTCAGTTCCTGTCAGGAGTATGTGATGACTGAATCATCTGTCTCAGGGCACAGTAACAGACAGTACTTTGTGGTCTTTTTGTGTGCCTAGGCAGATCAACATTTGAGCTCTTAGGAGCTTATCAGGAAGGCAGGGACTTATGCACCTCTGTGCATGTGCCCTGAAGGCTAGGACAGGCATCTGCATAGCTCAGGAAGTTTCCAAATGTTGATCTGTGCAGAAACAGAACCAGTACATACAGAGCCAGAACCCATGTCAAGAGCAAAAGTCCTTTAGCTTGAGTCAGATGTCACTCAGTGTGTTTATAATCCCACAGTAATTTAATTAAATAGTGAGCACTGGCAAAATAGATCTTCTGGTTCGAGTTTGTAGAATATTGAAATGTTAAATAGCGTACATCACATTACAATGCACATTGCTGGTGAGTCACTCTGTCTACTGTGCCATCATCTTTTCAGCTGTAGATTTGTTTCAAAAGTTTATCTTGTCCTTGTTGGGGACAGAAGCAATATAGGTGCTTCTGATCAGAGGCAGCCTTCATAAAACATCTTTATGAACAAGTTGTAATCTAGGAGTTGCTAGTTGCTAACATTTACTTTTTTAAAATGTGTAAATAAATGTAAGTAATCGTGAGGTAACTAAATGAATTTGGGCTTAGCACCAAAAAAAACAAGTCTACAAGCCAATGTCCAATGTCTGCTTTGTATTGTTCAGGTCATTTTGTTATTCAGAACGTTGGACCCCAACATGATGGTGACAATTCAAAAGTGAAAGTGAAAGTTCGAGTTAATGTCCATGGAATCTTCAGTGTGGCTAATGCATCTGTGATAGAGAAGCAACATTCAGAAGGTGATCCAAGCGATATTGCTATGGATACAGAATTGCCTTGCAAGAATCCAAGCAAAGAGGAGCTGGTATGTTAAACTATGAAATCCTCTCACAACTACAAGTAGAACATAATTTTTACTAAAATTTTATTTTTTAACGATCTACTGAAAAATCTACTTGCTTAAGTATCCCCTTATTCTGGAAGTTTTTAAACATTTTACTAAAACAACTTCTTACTGAAGGTGAGCAGTTGATGCTTGTGTTTGTCTGTCTTTGAGGCATACAAGTAACCTGAATATCTGCTAAACCTGGTTTTTAAAATTTAAAATGTCCTGAATACTAAGTAGAAAAATGCTTTTCTCATTAAAAAGTAACCATATTTAATGTCTAAGTCTTGTTTTCTGTGGTGTACCAACTAATTATCTTCTGTTTCTACTATGATGTATATCAGCAATTAGCTTTCATAATTGAGGATGACTTCTTTGACTCTGAGGATGAGGTTTGTTTATATATGTAGCATTCAGTTTGCTTTAAGATAGCAAAGATATTTTTCCCTCAGTTTGTTCCTTTTCTGAGAAAAGTGGGACATAAATGAAAGAAATCTTTTCAGAAAAGGAAGTCCTTAAGTACTTGGCAATAGCTATGCATTTCAGAATTAAAATACTACCAGTCTTGGTTTTAATATTGAGATATTTACATCTTAATATTCTATAAGATAATTCAATGTCTTTAGCAAAAAATACTTCTCATCTAGTGGTTTGTTAACTGCTTCAAAACTAATTATTAAATGAAGCATGCTATTGATGCCAGTGTAGACACTCAAAACTAGTAAACGGTATAAAAATACTTGTCTAAATTTTTTATTTACTGAAATCTCATATACAGGATGAATGCTCTGCTATCCCTGACTTCTTATGCTTCTGTATCCCTCTGTGACTCCTTGTTGTATTAGTTTGCTAGGTTTGGGGCCTATACCGTAGGTTCTTTCCACCATCTGTTTCTTGCTGTACTCCTGCTTACCACTGTAGCTGAGTTTAAATCTTCCCATTTTTCTTCTCAGCTTTTTATTTTTGTAAGTTAGAGGAAGTCCCTAGTTGCAATGCTGTTTTTTTCTATATTATATTTTTGGGCTTCTTTGATATATTGTGACAGTGTATGTCAAAAAAATCAGATTACTTCTAAACTGTCACTAATGTTGTATTTATAAGATAGGCATTTGGCAGAGCAGTTTAAACCTCTTTACACTGGCCTTGGAGAGGAGAAAGAGGTTGGATTGGGTGAAGGTGCCAAATAGCCAGGCAGAAACTAGCAGAAAGCCCTGAAATGGGAGGGGACTGGTTTCCAGGCTGGTTCCACTCCTGTCATGTGGCTGCATCAGGCTCAATCCAGACCAGCTTGCCTCATCATCTCAAGATTTATACAGAGATCCACCTGTCCCCTTCTTCTGTCACATCCAGCAATGCGGATGCAATGGTGGCCCTGCTAGTTAGTGTGTTAAACCCCACTGAGCAGCGACCAGAATCTAATAGAATATGAAAGGATTCAGGACCCATAGTTCTGAAAAGTTTTGGCTTCATTTGGGGTTAATCAACTCCATCCTCTTGTCGTCTTTCATTTGTTTTCCAGTATTGTGGGAGTAATCTAATTGCCACCATTTAGAATTTCATGATCAGAATATTTCATGATCAGAATATCCTTGCCTTTATCATGTTGAAGCAACCAAGGCTTGAGAAGCCTTAAACATTATGCTAAGAGTAACAGTTACGTGCTTCAAGTAAACAAGCACTAGTTAAGTAAAGTGCTTTTTTTACTAATACATCTTGTCTGATTGCACAAAGCTGCTATGTAGATGACTAGAGTACACCTTCCTGTAAAGTTTAGTGTGGAGGTAAAACTTCTCTTTTTTATAGGCTAAAATGCAGGTTGATCAAGATGATGGCAATCACAAGAACCAACATGAGCAGCATAATCAAGGCGATGAGGAAGTTGATCATATAAGCTGTGAAGGAAAGGTCAGTATGAAATAGCAAAGATAAGTTTGAGGACCTCAAATCTTAGAATAGGAATGGCTCTTGTCCGAAACTGCTAAGAAGTTGATGGGGAAATCCCCTTGTACTCTTGTTTGATCAGTCTGCAGTAACTTACTTAAATATAGCCAGGAGTTTTGCTATCTAGGCATTAAACACTCATTCAAGTGCTAATGGGCTTCAAGTGCATCCTGTGACACAGAGAATTAAGATAGCCTTACACACCCTCAATAGAAACTGATGCACTAGCTTTTCTTTGGTTGTTAATCTAAAGCGCTTCTAAGAGGATTTTCTATTTAAGCATTGCTTGAACTAGCTTCCTTGCTTGACTTAAGTGTCATCCAAAAAATCCTGCAGCATCTGCAGATGCTAAACAGTAATATTATCCTTCTGTGGATCTTTCATCTTAAAATGGTATTGCGTCAAATCTTTATATGACACACTTTTGTACACTGGGTTCAAATATTCTGAATGTTGACATATATTTCAATGTGTAATTCTTCAGACTGCTTCAGGCGACAAGATTGACACAGCTCAGTCTGGCAAAACTAAAGCAAAGATCAAGAGTATTGATCTCCCTATCCAGGTTAACCTATACAGACAGGTGGGACAGGACGTTATTAACTGCTACATTGAAAATGAGGTAAGGATACAGAGTTATTCCATGTCTGTAAAGCAGATGTCTCAATTCTAGATTAAATAAAAGAATTAGAAGAAACTGAGTTATAATAGTCTATTACAGTTAAGTGATGGAATATTGTATTTTTTTATTCATAAGTTTACCAAGTTTAGAGTACATGACAGTGTGGTTGGTTCAGTTCAACAGATTCCAGAGTCTGCAGAGGTTTGTTGTGGAAGATTCCCAAAATCATATTTGAAAAAAATAACATCTCTGTACTTGGCAAGATTTAAAATGACTTAAAATTTTCTTACAGGGGAAGATGGTAATGCAAGACAAGCTGGAGAAGGAGAAAAATGATGCCAAAAATGCTGTTGAAGAGTATGTGTATGATCTAAGAGACAAGCTCTGTGGTGTCTATGAAAAATTCATCACTGAAGATGTAAGAATCGTAGTGTATTTATAACATGAGGAATCTGTTTAATTGGCAAATCATACTGAAAGAATAGGAGGGTGGCTGGTGCCAGAAAAGTGCAGTGTGCCTTAAATTGCAGCTGCACTATAGCATTGAATTCACCCTACTGTATTTTCATTAAACAGCACAGATAACAAAGTGAAAAGTTTTTGAAGGCATAAGTCTTTGTCACATTGGAGAGTTCTGGCAATTAGTCTGGCATAGGTCTTGCAGAGCTCTTGAAGATCTTTGCCGTCACCTCTTTAAATCAGCATTTTACTTGTATTTTTGAAGTTCTAATACAGGATTGTAATGTTTAAACTGGTCCCATAAGTTAATTCTTAAAATTGATTTTGGAGTTATATTATATTAGAAAATTAAAAATTCCCACTGTTACAAGACTTTATGTTTTGAAAAATCCATTTTGCATAAAAGTAGTAACATAATGAATGTACACAATGCTAATCAAACAGGGCAACTTGAATGAATAAAACAGCAGGCAAATGAAATTTGTAATTTTAACAGGAACTGTACCCAGATTCCTATGCATGCTGAAGCATGTATGTTTATTGTTTTCACTGCTTTCAGTTTTTTCTTATATTCTAAGTAATGTAAGGGAAGTTCCTATTATCACTTCATGTCATAAAATATATACAAATATTACTATATACAAATATTCTAATAATCATTTCCAGGTAAAACATTGAATTTGAATATAACATTTAAGTCATACGAAGTATGCTTTAGGAAGAAAAGTCAATCAAATATTTCAGATCAAGTACTTTGTGGACTATTGGAGAAAAACTTTCAATATTTGTACAGCATATTCTAAATTAACATGGCATACTTTAGGGTAGCAGAAACTGATTTTTTAGTTGACTACAGTAATTAGTTAAAAGAAAGATAATTTGATGTATTGATTCACTGTAAATACATTTGCATATTACCTAAAACATTAATGTTCCTTTTTGAAATATGAGGGAAAGTGTGAAGTAATAAAGAATCAATAAACGTATCTTTCATTTTTAGAGAAAAGCCACATGTCATTTTCGCTTCCAGTTTTTTTATAATAACATACTGAAGCCAAAACAAGCTCAAAATATATGGGTGTGCTTTTAACTTTCAATCCTATCAATTTAAAATTTTTCTGACCTATATGCATTTCAGCTACAGCTTCAGAATTTCATCCCCCCCCCCCATTTTGTTGACTTTCCTGCATTTCCTATTGCTACATTTGTCACAAATCACTTGATGAATATATATTGGAATGGGAAAAAATAAATTAGTGTGGCTTTCTGTATGACTATAGATTTAAGTGTACTACATTTTAACTACAGCAACACTAAAATAAATGAGCAGGATATTTCAGAGAGAAGCTTAAATGGAATTATAGCCTTCATACATTGCTTGACTAATTAACCATTAGATTTAATTTACTTAGCTTTACCTTGTCCTGTCATTCAGGCTGTGGCTGAGTCACACAGATTGTTAATGTTTATGCAGAAATTATGAGGGGTAAAGCAAGGACACGATACCCTTGGAATAATTGTAGCAAAACTCAATTTCTGCTAGCTGTTTCTATACCTTAGCATAATGCATGGGACCCAGTTAGCATTCCAGTTTAGTTTTTAATACCATTATAGCTGAAGTGCTGAAACTATGTCCCCCTTTTCTGTAAAATTCTGTAAAACTCAATTTCCTATAAAACATTATTGTTACAGTGTCAGTATTGGATATCAGTGTTTGTAGCTGAATGCATTCTTACACAGCTTCTGTTTTCACACATTCAAAATGGCAAGGCTTTTTGTATTGCTTTTTCTAGGATTCAAGAAAGATAACTTTAATGTTGGAGGACACAGAAAACTGGCTTTATGAAGATGGAGAAGACCAACCAAAACATGTATATGTGGAAAAACTTCAGGAAATGAAAGTAAGACCTGTATTTTAAGAAGTGTAATAATTGAATGTCGTAGATATGTGGACTAGTAGCTTTGCTGTCTTAAAGCCACTGAAATTTGACCAGAGACAGCAAGAGATTCAAGATGTCACAAGAGCATTAATTAAAGTTGATTAAGTGGAGTAGTTGAAAGTACTATAGCTTTAGACTGACTTTGTGTACTGATATCAGCATTTTCTTCAGTATACCTCTCGGTAAATGAACTAAGCCTTCAACCTGCACACTTGTAGAAAAATATATTATACCTTCCTGCCAACCCAAGTACCTTATGGTGACTGACTATAAAATTAAAATTAATAAAAAAACAATCAGGTAGTTAGTCCTTCATGGGTTGAGGCTTACACCCAGCCTGTTGTTTGTTGTGACTCCTGGTAGAAGATGCAAGAAGAACCAGGGGACCAGAGGCACAAAGTTATTTGCAAGTCTCCCTACCAGCCCCCAAAAAACCTTGGCTAGAGATCATGATTTGCTTGGACTGAAACAAGCCTTGATTCCCAGTGTGGACATAATGCTAAACCAGTGGTTGTTTCTCCAGCACCAGGAAAGGAGCAGAGTGGCTCTGATAAGGTGGCTTATGGTTTACCATGACATTGAAACTGGGTTTTCATTTGCCTCCTAAAACAGTAGCCTTCCAAAATAAAATCATCTTCAAGGACCAGTGAAAAACATTGAGAGAGGGGACCAGCTGCACTTTACAAGGCAAGATGTTCCATAATCTCAGTGCAGCAATAGAAAACGCCCCCTTTCAGGTTCTGTCCAGCTATGCCTTCACCTAGGCAGGACTTGTATTACTCCCTCACTGAGCAAGACTTTCTCATCTGTGGTGCTGATAATGTGTGTCACAGCTACTTGTTGATGATTAATTTCATTTTCCTGGCATTTGTCTCCTACACTTCCAAACCAAAGTTGGTAAGAGGAAATTAGAGTTCGGGATGTACTAGCTCTGGATTTCTTGTATCAAGCGTTAGTTGGAATTTGATGGTCTCCAACTTCATGAATTGGTTCCAGACCTGCTGTTCTAGGAACAGAAAGCCGCCTCTTGTTCACAGAAGTGAGTCTGATCCAGCAGAGGCTCCCACTCTACTAGGCACTCCTGCAAGCAGTAGGGAGGGGTTTGCTCCTCCTGTGCTGTTTGAGAAGGCCTTGAACTCTGGAGCGGATTGTGGAGGGAAATAGCATATCCCCTTCCACCCACAAGAGCAGTCAGGTTGTAGAGCTTGGATCTACGACTCTGGATTCAACCCTTTGATTCTAAATACAGTAGAGAAGAGAGGCTTACTAATGCTGGTATGTGAGCCACTTTTCTGTTTCCCCAGCAAAGTAACTAGTTCATTTGCTTCCCCAGATTGCCATTTTTTTTTTCCTGTAGGTTTACAAGGAATTCTGCTTACTAGTTCCAAAAATATGCTACCTTTTATTCATGCTTTCTCCAGTTTTTAGAGAATACTTTTTAAATACCTCAACTTCTGCTTCTTCTGTTGTAGAAATTTGGCGGTCCTATTCATGATAGATACATGGAACATGAAGAGAGGCCTAAAGCATTAAATGATTTGGGAAAGAAACTCCAGCTGCTTATGAAAGCTGTAGAAGGATACAAAAATAAGGTAGGTCCATAAGATTTACAGGATAGTTCTAATAATACTGTATTGAACTCCTGTATAACTTACCTAATCTACAAATTATTTGTCAACAAAATATTTTGAAAGAGGGTAAAATGTGTCTCCTTTAAACAGAAACAAATATGTCTTCTTTTTCATCTTGTAGTGTCTTGTTTTTTTTCTTTAACATCCTTAACATACTATATTCACAATTAAACATTTCTTCTGTGGTATGTAACAATTGATAATATATTTTATGTCTAAGCTTTGTTTGTCCATCAGTAAATAAGATGGAGTGACTTTTCACAAATTGTATTTCCAAACCTAGAGTTCCTTTTAATATATAATTACTCAAGTTTGCAAAATTGTGCTGTTTGGAAAAGACCGTAGCATAGAGAAGAGATGCAGAACTCCTGGCTCATAGATTGGATGTGGCCCATGAATATGGTATTCTGATTTTTCTGATTTGCTTGCTGATAGCAAATCATGATTTATCAGTTCACACATCATACGTAACCATAGTTATGCTTCCTTAATAATAGTCTGGAATGACTTCAGAAATGAGCGTATGTATTCATTACCTTTCTGAATTCTGAATTTAAATAACTTATCAATAATTACAAAATTTTTCCTCCTCTAGGATGAAAAATATGATCACATTGATCCTGTTGATATGGAAAAAGTTGAAAAGTATACCAGTGAAGCAATGAATTGGTTGAACTCAAAAATGAATGCACAGAACAGGCTGAGTCTCACCCAGGATCCTGTTGTGAAAGTGGCAGAAATAACAGCGAAATCTAAGGTAAATGTGAAATTTCTGTGAATGAAATGGGATTAGTATGGATAGACCAAGAAATGAATGAATATTCCAAATAATAGAAGGGGATAACAAACATTTCTGTTAAAGTTAATAAAAAGGATATCAGTAGTACAGTTACTCTTTAGCATCTATACACGGTGAGCTCCATCTACCATAACTGTTAATGTGACCCATCTGTAGACACAGGGCTTTGAATCACAGTGTCTCAGTATGGTGACACCAAAAATCAGCTAAAGCTTTGATTGATGCAGAAGAATTTGGCTTGGATCTTCAAGTTTCACTCCATCAATGGAAGGAGCATCTGTTGTTTTTCTTACACTAAATGTGCATAAAGGGTATATAGGTGTTTTTGTGTATGTCTGTGCGCATGCCTGCATATATTGCAGGTAAAACCATATATCTGTTTTGAAAACCCTGTGTTCTGATATTTGGCAACAATTTAGATTGATTGAAAATGTGCAGTAGATTTTGACTAGCAATGGATAATTTCTGTCTCTGGATAAGCAAGAAGCAATTTCCTATGTGTGCCATTTAGCATACTTCACAGAAAGCTTGATGATTCAACAATTGGAGCAGATAATAATGTAGCTAACAAGATTTGTAGCAGTTTCCATTATCTGAAGGCTCTTCAAGCTGATTTGTAAACAGTTGCTTAATACCAGAATCTTTCAGTTATGGGCAGATCTTTAGTGAAATAATTACCCCCAGGTATACCTCCCAAATACCATATCATAATCCATTACATTCGTATTTTTTGCCAACTTACCATATTTTTCCCCTCTTCATTTTAATAACAGGAACTGGACAGTTTATGTAACCCTATTATTTACAAGCCTAAGCCCAAGGCAGAGCCACTGTCTGAAGATCAGTCAAAATCTAGTGAACACAATGGACCAATGAATGGACAGAGTGGTGCTGACACAAAATCAGAGGACAGTTGCCAGCAGCCTAAATCATCTGAAGAAATGGATGTGGACTAAGTTTTGCATTTCTTTCAGTCCATTAAAAGCAGTGCAAGTAATCAGAGGGTCCATCTTTCTTTTATGTCTGATTCACACTACAGATGTTCAGTTAGTCAACTTTCTGTCCTTTGTTCTTTGCAGTAGGTTTGAAAGTGTTTTTCTATTTGAGTGCATTCCCATTGTTCATTCCATGATACCGCTTATGTGGAGCGTTAGTTGAATGTAGATTGTAAAAGTCAGTTTAAGCTTTCCCGATATATTTTATATCAAATAGGCAGAATTGCTATATAAATGACAACAATCTACCTTATTTAAAGCTTTTATTGTGGGTAAGCCTCTGCTCCTTTATTCAGGAAAGGCCACTGTATTGCACTACTGATGCTGAAGTCTAGATCTCTGCATCTTTATTTTGGAAGATATTGGATTTGATGTGGCTTAAATATTGCCACTTGAAGCACTGACCTTTTTCTAGTTGTTGTACTGTTCTAATTTAAATATTAAAATAGAGGTTAGCTGGCAAATTAGTTAATCTTGTTGATGTACCATGAAAACTGTAAGAACCTTGTAGACAAAACATCCAAGGCTTGAAAGGAGCTCATACCAGCAGCATTCTTTGTCATAAGCCTTAGCAACATGACTCAAAATAAAGCTCATGGTCTCCGTGTACACACAGTCCTATATATCATATTCTGTGTTGATGCTGAGGACACTGTTTAAAGTTGTAATAGTATGAAACGTTAGTGAAAGTTTGAAGGCCATAACTGGGGACTCACTCATGTTTTCATTTCTCTTAATTACCTCCAGACTTGCTAATTTAGCTTAATTTTGAATGCTGCCTATGCATGTTCTTTAAATATGTCCTCCTCAGAATTAAAAGTGGAAAATACACACACATTAACTGGTAATTGATCTCTGTCAGTGTTCCTTACTGAAATACTTCTACCATTTCTCTTGGCCAAATTATCTTCTATTTTTGTTTCTGTGTTTAGAAAAGGAACACAACAAAAGTCACAAAATCTGTCAGCAATGGTCCCAAGCATCCTTTGGCATCCATAAAAAACTCAGCCCAAAGATACATTCATGCAACTAATGTTCCAAATTTGCATTGCTTTAAACTTGATTCTACTATTACAGTTTTAAGCCTAAAAAATAATCAAAGGAGATAATAAATCAACTACCTTGAAATATGAGCAAATTGGGGTCAAAAGAACTCGTAATGAACAGACATCCTTCATGAGTAACCCAGTTTTTGGCTTAAATGTTGCCTTTGTCACATTAGCAGAGTTTTGCTTCTCTTTTTCCACAACTACTATGCAAGTTCTATTACAGTATTTTTCAAGTTATTCAGTCATTTCTTACAGTTTTTTGTGCACCAGGTTCCATGCAGGAAGGTTCTCCACTCTTTTTTTGTATTTTTCTCCGCATCTCAGATTTTAACAGATTAGTGAATATTGTAGGCAGAATTTCTTTTAGTTGTGCAATGTACAATATCTCCATAATGTTACTAAATATTTTAGCATTCTCTAGGGTTTCTGTGGTACTAATTCAAAGTGATTGCAGGGTGATAGGCAGACTTCACAAAAAAGAGGCCCTTTTGGAATGCTATCAAAATTCTCTGTCCAGGATTTGACAGGTTTTTTTCTGAGGCTTTGACTTCGGTTGACTTTACCAGACATTCCTGTACTGGACTTCATTTTTCAGGCTTTTAACCATCTTTCTTCAGGGTAGAAAGAAGGCTATGTTGCTGCTTAAGCCATTTTCTGATCTTCCCTTGGGACCATGAGGTTGGACATGTGGAATCCTAGCTTTCTTGTACACTCCTTTCTGCAACTTTCACACCAATAGGTTGATTTTGGGATGGCTGTGAAACAGGATGGTGAATAACAGAGATCTTCATCTGGTCTGTTTAGAAGTACCAGAACAATGCAAGGAAAGGGGGTTTTGTTTGCTTGTTTTAAACACTCTTAAGATTTACTGAGTACAGTGAGGAGGCTTTAGCACCCAAGTGTACCACACCCCTTTCAGATGCCTCAGCAAACTAATTCATCTACTGCCATCTTAATAATGAGTGGTGCAGATGTTTTCTCTTTGTCCCCGATAACAAGAGCTCATGCAAGTGGAATTCCTTGTCAACTGGAAGTAGCCAGTTGAAATTACTCAACATTTAGGGGCAATTGTGGATTCTATCTTTCAAGACATTGTTATTGAATAATAAACGGGATTGGGTGGGAGAAGAAGACGGGGGTCATTCAGTATTCAGTCTTCCATGGATCAGGATCCTTTCTTGAGCTTGGGTCTGTAGTGGATTTCCTACCTCCTTGCCAAGAGATGCTTGCAGAAAACTTAGTGCTTACCCTGTTTTATGCCAATCTGCCAGCTAGATAAAATGCTTGTTTTTTAAAAAAATGTGAAGGGAAGAATTAAACTTATTATTGTGTTAGGCTTTGTACACTGGTAGGTACTTGGAAGCCTGCTTTATTGGGAGGGGTTAGGAGTCACTTTCTCCTATTTGCCCCTGCCATAAGGCTGTCTTATGATACCAGTGGAGCATAACCCAATTTTACAGTGTTTGATAGATAACCCAAAGGAAGTCAAATCACAGATAAGCAGCCAATTACTGTTTTTATAACCAATACCTAGGATAATGGATTATGCAATTTTGCTACATTCTTTTGACCTGTATTTTTCTCTTATATGTGGAACTAGTGATGTCCTTGCAGTCAATTTAGCACAGGCATTCATGGGATGAGACCATTCCTTTGACTTCCAGCAGCTTCAGTGTGAGGTAAACTTTTAATGTGCATATTCAAGCATATTCTGAATTCAGCTTCTGGTACGTCACGCTGACTTCGTAATGACTTACTCTAAACAAATGAATTCTGGATACTAAAGTGATTATTGGTTACAGAGAGCTGTGTATAAAATGTCCAAGCTAGAATATTGATGTGGAAAAGTATGGCAGAAAAGAAAGGTCTGTTACAGCATTAGAAACCCCCTGCTCATATCTTGCGGGATGAAGAATGGTTCCCACCAAATTATTTAAGGAAATGTTGCTCAGATGAGAAAGGAGGTTGTACACTTTTGCAATTGTTCTTTATCCCTTGATTTGTTGCAGAAAAATATTCCCTTAATGAAATGGTACAAAGATGGAACCTTGTTTGTATTAATAGTAATCTAGCAGTGTAGGCATATGGAGTTTGCCCAGAATTCATTCAAAAAGTTTCTAAGCTGGCCTCCCAGGGGTTTTCCACACTTTTCCACACTTTATCTTCAAAGTAGCTTGAGTGCTTTGCAGGGGAAGCTGCTAAATCAAAATCAGCCTATTAAAGTGTGATATATATGTAAAGCCTCTTTGTGAACGTGGACTCTTTCTTTTTGGGATAGAAATGCTAGATTTTTCAATGCATCTGTTTACATTTTACGGCATGGGTTTAGCTTTATACACCTTTCTGTTTCTGAGTGAACATTATTTCTTAGTTGCAGACTATATGTAACGAAAGCACTTTTCATACTTTTGGCTTACGTTTAGCATTTTGAGTAATTTTAAAGTACATTTTACGAGTTAATATACTAGACCATGGACTGATTGATACAGTATGTACCCTAAGTCACAATGGTAATGTCAACTGGTGCTAGAACTCATGAGGCACAGTATCACATGACCAGTAGAGCTAAGTATCTTCTTAAAACACTATTTAAGAATGGATTTGGCCGCTCCAGTTTAGGCTTAGTAGAGGATAGTGCCTTGTGTCTGAGATGAATTTCTTCCCCATCATGTTCCTGTGGTTCATTGTGACTCTAGTAGATTTATCAGTATGTTAGTGTAGTTAAATGTGTCTGGGATGGGGTATTTGCATGCATGAAAAACACATGAGCAAAGTGCTTAGTGAATATCAGGAAGGCAGACTGAGCAGTTTTGCATAGTCTGCTTTTTTTCCTCCTGTCTACTTTCTGCCCACTTCTGGTTGTGGATGATATTGAACATGAGTGATGGGGAAAAAATTAATTAGCAACTTTGTTTTACTCCCCCAGTTTATATGCATGAGTTATCTCTTATCTCACAACAGCAAATTAGTGGTACTGCCTGCTTTTGTTCAGCTCCTATTTTCATCTCCACCTAGCACCAGTAATTATAGTTTTATAGATTCATTATTCATAGTCATGCCACCCACCCACACTTGTCTATAAAACAGTAGCCCATAAGTCTTGGCCAGTTTTACTGGAATGCATCAGATTATTTTCTTGAACCTGTTTAGAATCATCAGGAATTATAATTTCACTCCATATGTCATTTCCTTCTGCATTGATTGCTGCTCATGTTAACTGGTTATTCCTTCATCTTCCATGACCCTTACCTCAAAAAAATGGAACCCACCATTTAAATCAAGGATGATGGGAGTTGTAGTCCCAAACATCTGGAGGGCCGGAGTTTGCCTATGCCTGATTTAAGCAGCTAGTTTCTCACTTAAATTTGGTGTAATTTTAAATTGGCTACAATTTAATTATAGGTATTTATTTAACTGAGTTGGAATGCAGGCCTTGATACTAATTTGGGGGGGTATGAATCCTTGGGGGGCTATGAATAAAAGAATCAGTTGGGTGCCTGGATTCAAAATGCAGGGCTGAATGAACTCTCCAGCAGGGGAGAGAGCCCCCAGTAGCAGAGTTTAAACTCACAAAAGTCAAGCAGCACTATAGCATGGGAATATAGGCTATTAAACCCTTTTCATAACCCATTTAGTTGCATACATCACTCCTTTCTTTTTACCCCTCTGGCAATGAACAAACCACACACTGTTAGTTTAAAAAGCTTTACTTACAAAAAAGTCAGATTCATCCATTTATCCAAGCAGCAGCAAGGAGAAGACAGAATGTACAGAATGAAAACTTCAAACGCGTGCTCTAAGCTTGCTCCTTGATCAGAGAGAGAACAGGAAGAGAAGGCTTCGCTTCCTAGCACATCAGAGAAGAGGGTGTGTGACATAGCCAAGTCTGGGAATACAGCTCTATTTTCTTAACCCATTCATGCAGTAACTAGCAATCATGCATATTATGTTTGACTGCAATTTCCCACAATTTTTTCATCTAAACCCCCGCTCCATTTTAATTCCTAATTGCTACTTAATTTAAGTAGGTATCTTACAAAAATCAGCAGATTAATAGGCCATAATTCACAGTATAAGCTTCTCTACAGAGCTGTTATCCTACAGACAAATGTTGTCGTTTTTTGAGTTACCTTTCTGTATAAGTGGAAACTTTCCTGCTATCTTCCTTTCTTGCACACAGACACAATACACACACAGAGATACCTAAGGTTCCAAAACAAGGCTGTTTTATTTCCAGCCTTGCTTCAGAAGAGCTACTTTAAACAGCAGTTAGAATACCCAAGGCTGCCAGCTAGCAAGTTCAAGTCAGAAGTGTAAAATCATATTATGAAGAATGATCTTTGCAATTTCAAATTCATTTCCATAGTTTGGAATTTGGAATGGGTTCCTGTGAATATATTAAATTAGTATGTACGAGGAGGACAGAAGCTTGCTAAATTGCATTGTCCAATTAAAAAAAACCACCATTTGCTATTTTGTTAGGATAAACTTGTGAATAGCAAAATGGTACTGCAAAGTGACTCCATTTAGTTTTCTCATAAACGTACCTCAAGATACAGAAAAATGAAGGTGTGAATTGGGGAAATCAGTTCACCATAACAAGCTGAAGCTAAAGTCAATCAGCTGCCATGGCCAGGGTTCTATAGACATTTTATATTTAGCAAGTGTTTTCTTATGTAAATGTGTCTCCATGGGGCAGGAGTGTGTTCAGCTTGAATAACCTTATAGCAGTGTTTAAGTATGCAAAGTGTTTATATGTAAAGGGATGGAATCCTTCATAGTGACATCATGCACAAATGGATGAATATGTCAGTTGATTTCCAAGTGGCAACACTAATTTACCAGAGATTGTGTGTAAAAATTTATAATAAATATTTAAATCTACTTCTTGAACCAGAAGTGATGTTCCCCTGAGACTTTTTTATTGTCACTAGTTTCAGCTTAATCTGCTACTGTAATACAATAATTGTTCTAACCAATGGGATTAATGTCCACGAAGAGGACTGATCTCTTAACAGCCATCAAAGTTCTTTGGTCAGAAAAAAACACATCAGCACACTTTATAAATTCTGCTTGCTTTTTACACATCATACATTTGAGAAAAGTTGCTTGGTTGCTTAAAGGCTGCCTCTGCCCTGCAACCTGTCCAAGAAGCTGTTAAATTTCCAACTGAAATGGGTCGTCAAGTTCTGCTGCTAGATTTGGTTTGTGGAAGGCAAGCTGTGTGTCAGCTAACTCACACAGTGGAAGAGAGCGATAAGAATTCATTCGGTTTGCATCATGTTGAATAGGTTTCCACTGGAACTGCTTTGATCTGAAAGATAAATGGTGTGCTGGTTTCTTTCTGGCTAGTAGTTGTAAGAAGGATACTTTTCCAAATGATACAAAATTAAGACTTCTTCCTTAAATTTTGGAAATTAGGTGAGGGAATAGGGAGAGAATAGATTATTTGGATAGCTAGGAGTCTGCAGATCACTTCCAATAATTTCTGGGAAACTACTAACAAGGCACACAAAGGGAATGGTAGATGCAAAAAGCAGTTTTTTGAAATACATGTTGCTACTGTATCAAACACACAGACTGCGCACTTGAGTCTGTCAACAGAATTTAATTTCAGTTGTCCTGTGTCTTTTATAAAGTGCAGCATTCTATTACGCCATGCAAGACTCGCATATCTGTTAAGTTAACCTAGTATGGGCCAGTATGTTGTCGGTGAATAAAGAGGATTTAAATCCAAGTTGTACACACCTGTGTAGTCTGTCTATCTGCCTTTGCTTCAATTCTTCAGCAAGTTCATCATCTGTTACCATCTTTGAAGTGCAAGTGTCCCAAATCATCTATGGGATAACATACCACTCATTTAGGCTGGGCAGAGAAGTGCCCTCAAAGTACACAGGGGGCAATGATTTCCCAGAAAATAAAGTTTTTTGGTGAAACAGCAACTATAATTACAAGGCTTTCCCAGAAGGAAGAAAGAGCTTGTGGGGTGAGTTGGTGACACAATTGTGCAGTATAATTTTAGCTTCGAAGCAAAGGGTGATAGCAGTAGGACTGAGAAAGGGTAATAAAATGGTTGCAAGGTAGTAAATTACTTTCTATAAAACATATATTACAGATCAAATGTTATTTTTTTGTTCCGAAAGTAACAAAGTATTGTGTATAATGTGTTTAGCCATTATGTTTGGTATATTAAAAGAACAGGGTTTTTTAGACAATTTCAAATCAAATTTACTTTTTATTTTTATTTTGTTACAAAGAACTAGAAGCTGCTGGAGCAGGAAAAAAAAGTAGCAAAACCAGGATAAGCCAACATAATAGTTTTTAAATATATATATATATATATATATATATATATATATATATATATATACTGAAAATTATGCTGTTTTCCAGTCCCTCCATGTGTCAAGCAGGCATAAAGCATTCATTTCCATAAAAAGAGCTGAGAAGAATGCAGAGGACCAATACAGTACTCAATGAACACTACATTAAATTTTATCCCATTTTCTGATTCTTCATATTTTTCATTATACTGATCAGAGACTTACAAAAATTGCAGATCTGCCCAGATTGAAAAAGCTATGTAGCTTCACATCTCAAGAGCTATTGAGCTTGGGGATGGGGGGTATACTGTTGAGTATTTCATGGGCTGCAGGCCACTTCATCAGATACATGAAATGTTATCCTTATCAGGAATATAATATACCTGGTTTGGGGACAGGAGCTAGTTGGCAATGAAGCCAAATGCTAATGAAAAGACAAGACAATGGGAGATACTCAGCTACCTTAATTTTTAATCATAGTAGACCTTTCGAAATTAATGGACCTAGCTTAGTCATGCTCATTAATTTCAATGTGTCTGGTCTAAATAAAACTGAAATACTGCCCAGTGATGATAATATTCCTACCTCAGCATCCATCTTGGATTTCTTCAGTGTGTCAAAGGTTCTTGTAGATTCTTGTCCAAAAGAGTCAGAGGTAGTTGCTGAACTCGGGTTGGATTCTGATAGTCCCCATGATGACTTCTCTTTTATGTTCCATGGTTCTCTTTGACCAAATGTACCTTTTTTTAAAAAAGTAAAGTTACTTTAAAATGCTATACTTGACTACCTCAGAATCTTCTCTGTTATGCATATATTCAATTTTTACTTGCATGTAGACAAAGGACTATATCCAACCAAGTTGTCCTGTTAGATAAAAACATCTGCCTGCGCAATGAAATGTCTGCTCCCTGCCTCCCCCAACCAATCTGCTCCAAAGGGTTGGAGAAAACCACAGGACAGATTTGGGAGGACAACAGGAGAGTAAAGGAAGAAGTCCCATTGTGCAGATGGAAGACCTGCTAACTGAATAACTTGATTGGATACAACCCAAAATAAAGCTTTCAAAAAACCCAAACCACTGTTACAGTCCTGGGGAATGAACAACCACATAAGAACATAACAAGAGCTTGCAAGATCAGTCCAATGGCCCACCTAGACCAGCATCCTGTTCGCATAGTGGACACCTATGAGCATGCCTGTGGGAGACCTGCAAGCCAGACCCGAGCACAAGAGCAATCTCCAGCCCTATGCTTTCCAGCGACGTGTGCAAAAGCATTACTGCCTCAACCGTGGAGGAGAAGCAGTAGCCATCATGGTTAGTAGCAATTGATAGACTTCTGCTCCGTGATGATGCGGTGGTGATGGTTCCGTTCCAGATGCAATCAGAGAAAGTTTGATGTGGCAAAAACAGGATCGGGGTATGTGGGTTGCAGACAGATCATGCAGTGTGTGTATAGTTAATCAGTTTGTGCGTGCAACACCTCCTTATTCCTGGGTCCAACAAGTGTTAAAATGTAAGCCAGGCTAGCTTTGTGAAGAGGTAGTTGCCTGGGTGATGGGCCATTAAGAGAACATAGGATTAAGGGGGCTCTGTGCAATACAGCAAATAGGTAGGGCCCCTCCCTCAACTCACAGATAGAACGCCAAAAGCCAGAGTTTAGAGTTGAGTTTGGTTGTGTTGTGACCGAGAAGAAAAGCAGAAAGACAGAGCACGATGTTTGATTTCTGTTTGAATTCAAGGCTGCTGCTATGGAGGAAACAATACTCTCTTGGGTTGTTGATGCTGTGAACCCCTCCACTGTAGGCTTAAGTTGTATATATGTGTAAATAAACCATATATCAAAGAAACCACAGCTTCCACTGTACCTCATTACCAAAAGGAAACATGAACCCTGGATAAGCGCCTGGAATCTCACACTGCTGGGTGATTGGAGTGGTGTGTAACAATGTATATGTATTTCCATGTAAAATTAAATCTTACCTATATATTCCCCTTTTAGGCTCCACAACTTTGCATTATAGTCTAAAGAAGTAGTGAGGAGAAGCTGGTGCTCATTCATAAGGCTGATGCTACTCCATTGGAAAAAGAAAATGGGTTTAGTTTGTTATATTGACAACTGCTCTGAAAATAGGCACTGCTGTGGAATTTCCTTACTCTCTTAAACATCTTGTTTCTCAAGTTTTTTCCACAGCTAGAATGGCAATACTCGTAGAACTCCTCAATGCCAAGCCATACCCACATGCCCAACAACCGACATCATATATGATGTTACGTGTGGGGCAAATAAAGATGCAGTTGAGCCAAAAGGGGGTTTGTACAAAGCCCTGTACATAGTGCCATACACAATACTTTGCCAGCGCAGACAACTGTCTGATGCTCGGGACTTGCAAAGCACAGTGCTGATTGTTGTGGCTTGCAAGGCACCCTGCATGGTGCTAGGGAAAAACAGTCACCTAATGACATTGTGGTGTCATGTGCCTTTCAAATGTTGTTGTGATGTTGTGTGCCTTTCAAAGTTGGCTCACGGGGATGGGGCGGGGGGAGATAAGCACCCAATCCACTGGCTGAATCCAGCTCCCCACTGCTCTTCTACAGGGTCTGTGCTTTCTTACCCAAGCAGACAATGCAGGCAAAAGAGCTACACTGCAGCAGTTCCTCCTGCCACCACCAGTGCACCATGAGAAGGGGGCCTAAGACGTATGTAAAGGGAGCTTGTTCCGAATGGATTTGCCAGCTCCTAATCTTTCCGCAGAGGCCTTTTGTTTCTCAGCGTGTCTTACCAGGTTATGCTGCAGTTGTGAGTGTTCCAGCTGTGAAGTACTATTTGAAAAGAAGGAGGAGGGGAGACTAAGGTAAGGACATACTGTACACTTGGGAGCAAATATGAAACATTTGGGTTTTGAATAAAAATGTTTCTCTTACAAACTGGTGGCTTGGCTTCTGGGCCATTAATGGCATATTCTGCAATGTTCCAGATATAGAGAAAGCCCAGCTGGTCTCCTGCACACAAGAGGAAGTCCTTGTCATCAACTGCCACGTCACTGACTGTGGATCTCGACTGCAAGCAAGGAAAAATAAATAAAATAAATAACAATCGTGTATGCTGGATTGCAGAAGCTTCAATACTGTACTAAAGTTGTGGCGGAAATGCATTATTTTATTTTTACTCTCAAGAGGGAGGACTAACAGCATAATTCTGTGATGATGTTCTCAGAAATAAATTCAACCAAGTTCAATGGAACTCACTCCCAGCCCTGCCTAGAAGGGTGTGTTGGATTGAAGCTTCCTTGCACTCTAAGGAGCACTTCGTTACTTGTGTCACTTTTGGTGAATGATTAGTTTTGCATTTCAGTTGGTGCATGTGGTGAGATTTTAAGTGCAATTTCGGCACACACAGGCAAGAAGTGCCTACATTTAAGGTTGCCCTTAAGTCAAGCAAACATGTGAAATGCATGTATCCAGCCCAACTATCAATAGGCTATTGTTTACTCTTTATTTTGATTGCACATTATGTTACATATTGGGTTGATTCTAATGTAATACCAACCCATGGTTTTGCGCTATGTAAACAGGGTTGTTCGAGGGGATAGGGTTGTGCATGCCCCATACTCTGTATCTCCTAAAGTAACCTGTTGCCCTCAGGGAGGGATACCACTGAGAGTCAGCTCTCAGTCTATCTAGCGTCTGTATGTGGAAGCAGCAGGGTGGCATCTTGTCCTTTGTCTCTGATCGCAAAATGCCCTGGGCTAGCACTGTCTCTGGGTTCACCTTGATGCTTAGACTACCATCCTATGAAAAGTCAGAAGAGGATACAGGCAAATCCCTAATGCACAGAGCAATCCTATGCATATTTACACAGAGGCTGACCCTACTGCATGCAACGGGGCTTACTCCCCCAGTAAGTGTAGCTAGCAGGGGAAGGGAACCTATGACATTCCAGATGTTACTGGACTCCAGCATGGACGGTGGTCCGCACAGATAGGAGTTGTGGTCTAGCAACATCTGGAGGACCACTACCTACCTAGCCTTGCTGTTTAGGATTGCAACCTAAATGAATGTGTGCCACTTCCAGTTATGACTTATTTAAAGATCTAGTTCTTATTTTGTTTGTTTCCAAACTGTTAGGAATCTCACAGCACTAATAAAAACATACAGAGGCCTTACAAATGGAAATTAGCAACATATAAAACATTTTTCCAGAAAATGAGCAGCACTTACACTAGAGAAATAAGCAAAAAGTCTCCCACGGCCATATATATTCCAGAATGCAATATAACCTGGGAGAATAACAGCAAGCACGGTATCAATAACAGTATCACAAAGATGAAAATGAGATTTTCTGCATTCCCCCCTTAAAGTAGAAGTCTGCCCTGTGGTTGGGGGTGGGGTGGTGAGTGTTGGTTTTCTGCTAGAAACTCTGAAACCTGATTTTTTTCTCTGTACTGATATGTTCATTCTCACCCTACAATGGTCACACAATAGGCTCTATACTAAGACTCTTCAGAAAGCTTCTACAGAGTAACATCCTCCCACAAATCTAGGTACTGTCGCAAGGCCTAAAGCCTCTTCCCAATATGCAGTTGGCACAAGGAAGAAATTTTGAGTTGCCTTTCTTAAGAAAGGATCTCCCTTGCTAAAACACCTGTTTGATCTGAGTGCTTCTTTCAACAGCACTAATCTTAAGAGGCATTGCCTCTTAAGTGTCAATGGTTGAACAACATCCTCTTAATAATATTTTGTATTTGGGTATCACTCTCAGGTGCTTCAAAGTGCTTCCTGTGCATTAGCTAACTGTCATCCTTACAGTAACCATGTAAATCAGGATTATTCTCTCCCATATTGCAAATGGGGGGACTAAAGGAGAGAGGGAGAGACTCTTACCTAAAGCCATTGAGTTAATGGCGGAGGTGAGCTTTGGACTGGGGGCTCCACCTGATTCGTAGCTCAGTCTCTTGGCCACAGTGCTACACCATCAAAGTCACAAGTGCTGCAACTTACGACAGCCTCAGGTGCCATCGGGGTGTTTCCCCCCACCTCCCTGCCATGCTTGCCTGATATATGGATTGGGAGGAAAGCTCTAATGGCTGCAATGGGAGTTTTTTTTCTCCCAATAACAATAGTCGGATCACATCCACACCAACATTTAAAATGCTTTGTTTCTCCTAAAGAATCC
The DNA here is from genome assembly GCF_951804945.1 of Podarcis cretensis. NCBI lineage: Eukaryota > Metazoa > Chordata > Lepidosauria > Squamata > Lacertidae > Podarcis > Podarcis cretensis. The sequence goes on from NC_137178.1 coordinate 32,303,054, forward strand.
CAGGAACTTTAGTTTGTTATGGGTGCTGGGAATTATAGCTCTGTGAGGAGTAAACTGCAGTTCCCAGATTTCAGGGGGTGGGGAAGCAATGTTCTTTAAATGTATGGTGTGAGGAATGCAGCAAGGTTGAAGTCCCCAGCCTCCCAAACCACCTTTCACACAATTGATAGTTGTATGAATGGTGTCCTGCCTAGCCTGGCCCTGAAACACCCTTTGGAATGCAGCCCCTTGCACTGCATTGGCAGCTATTTTGAAGGGTTCCCCAATCACTGAGCAGGTTTTTGGTGAGCACCTGGAGCCGTGAGAAGAATATGGGATCTGAGCATATGTAGGCCTCTGAACCCCAACCCCACTCTATCATCTATCTATCTATCTATCTATCTATCTATCTATCTATCTATCTATCTATCTATCATCTATCTTACTTTTATCTTTACCTCTAGGTCCACTAGCCACTAACATTGCAGCTGTTTTCTTCTTTTCCAGCCTTGATAAGAGGAAAATGATTTTATTGATGGTTAAATCCTCTGGGAGGGGACAAAAAGAACCATGAAAGCATTTCCAGCACAATCCAGCACAAAGTATTTCCACAATCTCACACCAGCACAGGATATTTGTCAGCAATGCATTTCACTGTTGCAATCTGTAAAGCCAAGCCCAGCTCGCCCAGGTACAGTGGGAGACTCCACAAGACACTTCCTCTCACACACAGGTTTGTGGCGCCATCAAAACTAGCAAATTTATTACTGAATAAGTTCTTGTGGGCAACAGGCCACTTCATCAGATGCATGAGGTGTTATCCGCAATTGATGGCACAGGTACATATACCTGCAGGTACACAGAGGCTGGCAATTGGGTGACATTTCCATTGTGTGGACTCTGCGCTCCTACAATAAACTCTCACAGGAAGCACCCTCAGTCCAGGCTTGAGATGGTGCACATCTAACATTTACCAACTATGTGAGCAGGCAGGGAGACAGGTGTCAGTAGTGGAGGCAGATGGAGGCCACCTGTGCATATGATTACCACTCCTTGGAGAGCGGCTTTAATTGTTCTGTGTGGGAGGATGTTGCCATACCTCAGGTAAAGGTGTAGCACTTTGTCACATAGTAAAATTTGCTTACAGCTTCCTCAATCTACTTGGTTCATCTTGTGATTTTAAAACACACCAAATGACTTGGGAGTCTAATTTCAGGGCGGCTTTTAACTCAACATTTTGTACTTGGAAATGGAGACCCAAATAAAAGACAACCCTGTGTGTATCAACATAGCCATTTTCCCCTTTAAAATATGTAGAAACAGCAATGGGGGCTGGAATTTGCACATACTGTGTCTGTCACGCAGAATAATATTTAAATGGCTTCCAAGTGGTTATTGCCTGGTCAGCTAGGTTTGTGCAGTGGTTGTAGCTCACCGTGCAATTTACTCCAGTTACCACAGATCTTTTTTTTAGCATTTGTGTTGGCACAGACAAGAAATCCATTGTTAAAACATTTTCATTACTGACACTGTACATACTTCGTTTTTCACTTCTCTCACCACACCTTGTGAGTTCTTTTAAGCGTTTATTTTAACACAGCAAAAGGTCTAATCCTACTCACCTGTTTCTCCTTCCCTTGCTGCTCTGTCTACAGCATGAAGATGGCTGCAGAGATGTCCCGATACCAGATTCCATATGAGAACTTCACCATCAAAACTAGAAGTGGCCAAGAAATGTGGAGGACATGAAGCTACACATAAAATATCATCCTTGTGGCCCTGTTCCTGCATGGTGCAATGGCAAAGTGGTCATTATCATGCAGTCATTGCCCTATCAAGCACACATGGGGTGTATCTTATGCTCTAAACTAAGAGTAGAGAATCTCTGGCTCTCCAGATGTTATTGGTCTCCCAAGTCTCATCAGTCCCATCCAGCATAGCTAACGGGAAGGGATAACAGATGTTGTAGTTTAGCAACATTTGGGTGGCCCTGCTCTGCTCTAAGCAAATTCATGTAGAAATCTTTTCAACTTTTATTCATGTTTAACTACCATTTCTCACTGCAAGTTAATATCTTACCATACTTCTAATCCAGTCCAGTTGTGGGTATGAGCCTTCAACGACTTCATCATCAATATCCTGAAATTAAAAACTTTTCAGTTCCATCTTTGGTTCCAGAGATTCATAATTCTTTCATGGATAAACAAATTTATTATTATTTTTTTACTTAAACATAGGTTAATAATGTGTGTCAAAGCAGTGCTACTGGTACTACTCATATTTCTAGAAAAAGCCAATGCTGGAGCTATAGAAACTGAAAAATATTGTCAGACAACTTTGCCTTTCATTCACATCCATGGGGTAGGCAGGATCAGCTGTAGACACAAGACAATTCTGATTTGGGGTGGGGGAGCCATATAATAGAGATTAGAAACATAATAACAGCCAACTGGGTTAGACCAAAGATCCATATAATCTGGCATCATACTTAGAAATGAGCATAGGAAACTGTTTTATACCAAGCCACAAAATCAATCCAACGAGATGTGTATTGTGGCAGCAGCTAACCTTGGTTTCAGACAGAAGTGTTTCCTAACCCTACTTGGTGACTGAACCTAGGACCTTCTGCACATAAAGACTGTGCCCTGTCCCTGAGCTACAGTCATTCCCCAAAACTTCCTCCAGTGACCCATCAGATGCCTCGAGGAAGCCTACATGGGATATCTTGAAGGAAACACCCCCCTTCCAGTTGTGCTCCCTGGCATTTGTTAGAAGCATTCTGCCTTTGAACATGTAATTGTCATTACTAATAGCCTCCAATAAACCAGTCATACTTATGCACATATAGACATCACACTTTCTGTTCATGTCTGCAGTATTAAGAGGGAATGGGAACTGTTCATACTACTCAAAGAAGTCATTGGCTGTAAGGAAAAGCTCTATGAACTGATTGGAAAAAAAATTTCCAGAAACCTGCTCAGACAGGTTTATCCTGAACAAGGCATTCTCCATATTAGATGCCTGTCTGTCTTTCGGGTGCACAATGCTGGTATAGTTATTCTGGGCTTCCAATTTCTTACTGAGTTCATTGTGGAACACCTAAAATTTCCCATTTTTGGCCTTCCCAACATCTTATAGTGGAGCAACTAAATTTAACATTAATTTATACTTACTAGGAAAATACTGATCTTCCTGCCCCATCCAACAGAGATGATGTATCTTTTAAAAAAATGAAACATGTTATTTAAAGAGGGCAGCCAATTCTAATATAACCCCTTTTGTGTTGAATCCCAAAAGGAAACAACTACATAAGCAGTGTGGCATCACTGATTTTCATATGTATACAAGAATCAAGAAGCAAAACAAACAATGGCTTATTTCATGCTGACTGGCATGATTTATCATCCTTAATCTACCTGTATCCACCTTCACAAATGTTACATTTATTTTCAGCAAGTGTAAGGGCTATAAATACACTACAGTGGTACCTCAGTTCTTGAACTTAATCCATTCCAAGAGTTCGTTCGACTCCCGAAACTGTTTGAAAACCAATTGGCACGACTTCCAATTGGCTGCAGGAGCTTCTTGCACTCAAGCAGAAGCCGTGTTGGACATTCGGCTTCCGAAAAACGTTTGAAAACTGGAACACTTACTTCCGGGTTTGCAGAGTTCAGGAGCCAATTTATTTGACACCAAGGTACCACTGTAAGTGCCAAGGTACCACTGTAAGTTTAAAACACTAAGGTTGGAAACTCAAACACTCAGCTGCAAGTATGCCCCATCAAATTCTTACTCAGAGGTAAAACTCTATTTTTTATTTGCCTTACTGCCAAGTAAGTGTGCACAGGAGGGAGGAGAAAGCTGTGTCTTCCCAGATGTTGTTGGACTTGAAGCCTAGCTCCAGGAAGTATAGCCTATGGTCAGGAATGATGGTAAATGGAGTCTAGCAACATCTGCAGGGTCACAGGTTCCCCACCTATGCAAATTGCATACAAAATATGCACAGTCTTTCCTGAAGACTTATTGGATAACTTGATTTAACCGCAGGAGATTCCATGATAGGTTCAATACTTTTCTATGCTTCCAGAGTTTGTGTGTGTTTCAACTGGCTGAACGTCCATCTTGCAGGTGTCCAAATTATTCTTATAAGATCATTCGGTATAGACCTCTTCCCAGCTTACTTGTATTTTCTTAGCCATTTATACTTTTCATTTTTTAAAAAAGCAACAACAACATCCTTTGTACCTGTTGTCGTAAAGATCAGCATAGGTGCAAGCAGCGACTTCATCAGCTGAACTGGTAGCTGAAAGAGAGAGCAAATGGTGATCATGTTGCAGTTGCTTGCAAAATATCAGAGAAACTAAGAGGCTGGCCATTAGCTCTCTACCTTGCTTAATGGTATGCATGTATCCAAGGGTGCTGCTATCCCATTTCTTCAGACTGCCATCTGCGCCACCAGTGATCAACCTAGACAGCAGGGGGAAACTGTTCGTTGTAATGGAATTGCAAACTGGCAATTGAATTAATGACAACTGACAGTATAAAAAATTGTTGGTAAAACTGTTGTCTATTCAGCTTACTGGCTTTGTACCTCCTGCTGATCATGCTGTGCACACTGCATTGTTGATGCTTCCCACCCACACATATCTACATCAATCTTCTGATGCTCAGGATCAAGTATTGGCATGGTTGGGCATCTGTTGATGACTCACAGTCCCAACAGGGGACCTGCTGACAAGAACTCCCTAGACCTGCTAATAGTGAGCAAGTAGGCTTGGGGACGGGGAGTGGGGATGTGTCAATAGATAACAGAGCAGACATTGATAAACTTAACATCTGCTCAGTCCATGAATGCATCAGAAGCGTTTTCCTACCTGGATATTATTACCCACCCGCCTCCAAAACAACTAACTCTGAAAGAGATCTATGTTTGACAGCTGGAGAATATCATAATAAGGAGTAAGGAGAACACAACTCAACTCTACCTGTATCTATAGGTGTGGCTGGTGGTACCTACCTGGCAGAAGCATCTCCACAGCTTTCCAGGAGGCAATGGGACAAAGTGGTGGGGAGATTGGTGCAGTACCAATGCATTCAACCTCCTTGCACCCTTATTCTTCCACCTCCTGGGAAGCTGAATCAACACACATCCTGGGAGGTCAGGTAAGCGCTGCTGCCTGCTGGCTGCTCTTGTATATCTATATATGTGAGTGTGCATGGATGCTAGTGCATGTGCATATATATTTCTAGACTGCCCTACACAATACAGTCCCCAGGCGGTGTGCAAAGCATTAAAACACACCAATACCTATTTCTACAATCAGTTAGGACATCGGTACAAACACAGCATAAATTAAAACAACAGAAAATAGCAACAAATACGACACAAGCCAGCCTCAACAAATTATACCTCCTTACCTCCAAAACCCTGGTGGAGGGGATGTGACCTTTGGATGTGAGAAGGTGTAATTCTGATAATCTGATGATAACTAGATATTTGAATACCTCTTTCCAATGGGATCTAAGGCCATGCAAGTTATAGCAGCTCCTCCGTGAGCTTCATGTACTTTAACAATCAGCTGTCCAGTTTTAAGATCCCACACTTTTATAACCTATTAGAAGAAATAAAAGGGATAGGAATGGGGAACTGAGGACTGATCTCTCTTCTCTCATGCTGAATAAATAAACAAACATAAAGAGAGGAGACGAGGAAGCTTAAAGGTCATGAGAAGAGATGCCTAGAAACTATTTCTAAAATTCAGAATAAAATTAGCATTAACTGTTGAAGATGCAAAAGTTTCACCTGAACTGGGACAGCAGGGAGTAAAGGCATCAGAATCCACCTCTTTGTCCTAAAGTTGGCTTTTCAAGCCCTGCTTGCTGCCACTTGGGTATGGCAAGAAATCCCAGAAAGGGTTCTCATGCAGCATTGCCACGGTGGACCTTTTCATACATAGCCTAGGCCCACATGCTCTCCACCACTGCTGCTTTCCTCACCTCTTCCCTTCATGTGCCAGCTTCAGCACTTTGATTCTGGTCTGCTGAAGTTATAGGTCTCCATGACATCTGAAATGATGCACTGTGTCTTAAAGTTGGTTTACAAACCAAGATCTTAAACCATAGCTGTAAAAGCCTAGTTAGTAACTTGATATTAAGCCATAGTTTTGGACATAGTGAGAAGCTGTATTTTAAAGAGGCCAGGATTAATGTTCTGAAGCCAGCACAAAGGGGAAGGCAAGGCAAAAGAAAGGGCAAAGAGGGACTGTGTGTACTTAATACTAATTCTATGGCTAATAAATGATGGTTTACAAGGCCAGGAATGTTGCACACAAACTGGGTCATAGTCTCAGGGTTACTTACGGAGTCTTCTGAGCAACTAATCACATGCTGCAGTTGCTGGTTATACTGGCAGCAAAAGATAGGCTTGTTATGGGATGTGCCTGAATCTTGGTTCTGATTCTCCCTGAAAAAGGTAACACCACAAGATGACAAAGAGGAGAGGTACACCGGGACTGTGTTCAGATGATTATCCCAGGGTTCATAAACCATGATTTATGAAGCTGTGCATGAGTGCCATGGATAGGTGACCCAGCTTTAGTGTGAAGCTCCTGATGTGCATTAAACCAGAGTCTCCTGCTACATCCAAACTGGGGACACTCTGCCTTAATGACAGTTAACAATTCACTTTTCTGGTTTGTATACTAACACTCACCCAGAGCTCCCTGTTTCAGATGCAACAGAAAAGTCTGGCTTCATGCAAACAAGGATTTGCAGCAGGAGGAGAGAAGGGGTAAAGGAGGGCACTGTTTCATCACAAACCAGTCATCTGAAAATGGCCTGCATATGGGCATGTTTTAATCTGAATACATTTTCCAGGGCAGGCACTTACAGTTCTCTTAATGCCATGTCTTAGAGAACTACATGACTAGGAAAATATCTGATCCTGCTTTTATCTAAATCCAAGAGAGATACACGTGGGGTCATAATCAGGACTTCTTATTTGCTTGTGCTGTTTTGACCACTTCAAGTGTCAAAACGAGAATCACAGGCAGTGGCGGTGGTGGGCCTTGCTCTAGAGCAGGGTTTTCCAAACTTGGGTATCCAGCTGTTTTTGGACTACAATCTCCATCATCCCTAACTAGCAGGACAGAGGTGATGGGAACCATAGTCCAAAAACAGATGGAGACCCAAGTTTAGGAAACCCTGCTCTATAGTAAATTTTTGGTTTAAATAATGCTGTTCAAGTTAGTGCTTGCATAACGTATGTGTTTTTGATGTCTCTTCTGCATGGAGCAATGTATTGGTCACCACCCATTTGATTTTATGTAGTAACATTCAAATGCACTGCCCATAGGAGAAACTATGCATAGATTGTGCTTGACCCCATGTCTACAGCAGATTGGTATATTGTTTGCCTACTTATATTGAAATTGTAGGAGCCCAAAAGTTTCAGCTGCAACATAAAGGGCTCGCAAGTCGGGTGAAAAGTAGCAGGCTTCCATCTCCCCTCTGATTTGGCTGGCTTTGGGCATGACTGTGAGGAGGCAGGAATGGTCTTCAATATCCCAGACCTTTGAGAAGAAATATACAAGTTCAGAAAAACTGTCACCCATATCACAAATCTATTACCCTGATAGCACAAAAACTGTCCCATGGCAAATGATTGAAAAAATAAATTGACCAGCCCAGTTATCTCCTGAGATTGTCACAGTATATAAATATATCTCCCCTGATTCTTTCCCAGGTATTAAGACATTAAGATTTTGAGTTCCATGAGGCAGAACTTTCAGAAAAGTGAAATCTTACAAGTGAAAACAGCGATTTGCCATTCTTCGTGACTGATAAGACCTATTAGCACTTAGTGGCTGTTCAATAACACATGCGGATAAAATTGTGTGAGAGAAAAATGGATTCACCAAACACCTAAGGAAGCCTCCCGCTGTTACTTCCTTTCTAGCAAATTGAGAAGCAACCATATTGCAACACTGGAAGTGCAAACTGTACCTCTAGGAAGAGGTAGCTGCTTGTGCAGAGGTTTAATTCTATGGCTACCATTATCTCCATCCACCCTTCCTTCTACTTTTTAGCACTGATCACTGACTCTGACACTACTAAACATTCTGTGCTGGTTTCAGGTGTTAGGTAGACCGTATGTTGCAAAATCCTGTATCTGGGAATCTAAACCACGCAGAGAGAGAAAAGCCCAAATCTACATTTCAGTGTGTGTCTGATTGCCCAAGTTGTGACATCTCTGCCCCCACCCCGGACATTATAGTGACTCCTTGCTTGGGATGAATAGGCCATCTGGCACACGAGACAAGCATGACTGGCAATTTCATATGACACCATGGCAATTGCATATGATACCACACTGAAGAAACTTTTGCAGGGATGTGCAGGTTTTGTTCTGTGTTTGATGCAAGCAGAGGAGGCACGATAGTTCAGTGGCAGAGCACACAGAGATCCGTACTTAGACACATTTATTATAGACAATCCACAGAATCCAGGCTATGTGGTCATATGGTGACATTCTGTCGCATTTGTGGAATACTCTCCCTAGGGAGGCTCGCCTGGTGCCATCATTACATATCTTCAGGTCCCAGGCAAAAATATTTCTCTTCAACCAGGCATTTGACTGATGAACATTCTATGGCTTTTTTGTGTGTTTGTGGGTCAGGCTTATTGGTTTGTTTTTGTTGTATTATGTATTTTGTATTCTCATTTTGCATCTTTCTGTTGTGAACTGCCCTGGGGTTTGGATGAAGGGTGGTATACAAACTGTAGTAGTAGTAATAAGCCAAGCAGTTTGTTGCCGATCAAAACCCTTACCTTGCTGGTGCTGTCCAGAGAAACTGAGAAAATATTTGTACTGCCATGAGCAATGCATAGGAAACCAATTGGGGAAGTATGTCCTCGCAGTATTGCAATCGGCCACCTAGTGTAGTGGCAAACATATTTTTGGTTAACTTAGGAGTAATTTGCTCAGCAATCAAGCATCAGAGAGCCTATAGATTTCTTTAAAATTACGGTAATAAGATAAAGCACTTCCCATAGCTGTCAACTTTTTCCTTTTCTTGCGAGGAATCCTATTCGGAATAAGGGAATTTCCCTTAAAAAAGGGGAAAGTTGACAGCTATGAGCACTTCCATTCACAGTAAGGTTGAAATGCAATTGTGAATATACCTCCTGCACAGCCACCAATCCATTTAAAAGTGCATTGAAAACTGCATTTCTGTCCACCGCATATGCTCATGAATAGCATGAGAGAGCCTCAGATATGCTTTTGGGTGGCATGTGTGAAATCCATCTAATAACACTTTGTCACGGGGAAGGTTAATTGTCATTGAGTCAACCACCTACTGCTTCTCTACCTCCACTTTTTATTCTTTTTATTTAAATTGTAAGCTCCTCAGGGCAGGGCCCTGTTCTGATGCACTCTGTGTAGAAGCAATATGCACATTCTATAGACAACAGAATCATCCAAAAGACTTACCAAGAAAGTACCGGTATTTTCACTTTTACATATGTTTAGGGCTGAAACATAAGAGCTTGCAGTTGCAAACACATGCACATATACACATTATGGTTTGGAACTATTCTTTAAAGGTTTGCTCTTCTGTGAAGAACGTTTGCATTGAAACAACATAATGATAGCTTTAAAAAAATACCTCAAAGCCATCAGCTAGCAAAAGGATAGAAATAGGCAAGTTTTAACCCATTTTAGCTTTATTTACCCGGGGACATAAGGGTTCCATAGACGGATATTCCGGTCCAAACCACCAGTCACAAGAATATTGCTTTCTCTGAAGAAGTCAAAGGTCTTGACTCCTTTGTGCACCTTAAAAACAGATTCATCACACTGAAAGCGCCTTGCTGGAGAAGAAGTAGCTGTTGGGGCAAATTTGTTATGGCTGACAGTGCTGGAACCCATCAGAATTTTCAAGCGATGCTTCACATTTTTGGTTCTGCTAACATAGCCTGTGACAAGAAAATAGAAGAATTGCATGGGAAGGGAAGGAAGACAAACTGAAAGCCCTCGAGGTGGAGAGAGAATTGATTCCATTCCTAGGAAAGGGCTGTAAGCTCAGGTGGTAGAGCATATGCTTTCCATGCAAAGTTCCAGGTCGCCGGGGAGGAGAAATTCGATTCAGTGTGCATTTAAAGCCAAATCTATCAAATTCACACTTTCCAAAATAATATGCAAGCCGAAACACAGCTATCCTTCAAAATTTGCATTGATCCAATGCAGTTCTGCAACAAATGTTTACAAAAATGCATATATTAGAGAACTTGCTTGCAAAAATGTGCACATTAGTCAAAACTTCATGTGCAAATGTGCTTATTAAGAGAAATTCACACTAAAATGCTGGTGAATTTTCATGAAAAACAATTAAGAAGGAAAACTGCAAATTGCTGAAAAATGTGGACAACTGAATTTAAATTTGGGAGACATACGATACGATACGATACGATACGATACGATACGATACGATACTCTTTATTGTCATTGTCCCATACAGACAAACGAAACTGAAAAAATCTACAACAGACATTCAAAAACCAACAAGCCTGCTATCCCAGCCTGGTCAACCCCCTCAAAACTCTGATACCCCATAATTAAATACAAGATACTCCCATAGAGACTATCTTATACTGTGTTTAAAACCAAAATTGCATTTGGATAGAAACTGTTTCTCAGGCGGCTAGTCCTAGTCTTTATAACCCTGTACCTTCTTCCAGAAGGCAGAAGCTGAAATACATCATTTCCGGGGTGCGCAACTGAGAAACAGAGAGAAACGAAACTGACTGATCCTTCCATCTCTACTCCCAGGTTCACTGCTGGGTGCTTCCAGGTAGGGCTGGGAAACACTCTTGACTTGAAACCATAGAGATCCACTGCCAATTACTGTTGACAATACTGAGCTAGATGAACCAGGTGTCTGATTTGGTATAAGGCGTCTCTTCGTGCTCCTATGAACAAATTTTCTGCACATTTGTTGGGGGAGGAATAACATAGTGGAATGAGGACTACAACCAAGAGTACCTGGGTTCAAAACATTGTTCAACTATTTGAGTCACGTGACTCTGGTTGAGTCCTTAGGTCGGTCTCTATCTTTCGTGCTACTCTACGCAGAAAGTGCTTTTGAAAAGACAAAATAGAGAGTGAGCAGAAGAAAGCACATCTGTTGCCCTGACCTCCTTGGAAGATAGGCTGGATAACAATGAAATCAACTAAAATAAACTATCCTCTTTCAAAAAAAGTGAAGGAGAAATGACTGCTATCTTTTATTAAATCTTACTTCAACTTCAAATTCTGACATGTTTATTCTGCTAGAGAATGCCCAACTTACCTATAACCAGTGCAGTGCAATCATCATTTGAACTAGAGATGATGGATTCCATAGAAGGGATATATTGAATCTGCAATAGCAAATGTGCAAAGGAAAATCCTATGAAATTCAGAGTGTCCCAAGGATATCCCAGGCAAATACCATGGAGCAACAAAGTCAAATCTGGGGAAAGCAAGGAGAAGCACAACCTTCCCAAAAGGAGGTGAGGTAAGATGTGCTGTGCAGAAATGATCTTACAAATAATATGGTGGGATTGTGAAATAAGAATACTCCTCAAAAACCTCTTCAAAGCAGATGAAAACAACTGCACCCACCTGGTCATGGGAAATAATTGTCTGAATCCTTCACAGTTAACAGAAATAAGATAATACAGTGGTATCTCAGGTTACATACGCTTCAGGTTACATATGCTTCAGGTTACAGACTCCGGTAACCCAGAAATAGTGCTTCAGGTTAAGAACTTTGCTTCAGGATAAGAACAGAAATTGTGCTCCAGCGGCGCAGTAGCAGCAGGAGCCCCCATTAGCTAAAGTGGTGCTTCAGGTTAAGAACAGTTTCAGGTTAAGAACGGACCTCCGGAACGAATTAAGTACTTAACCCAAGGTACCACTGTAGTTGAACATGTAGAAGACAGCACAAATGTCTGAAGTTGTCTTACCTTTGTCACCCAGTCATTATGAACCTTCCAGTGAATGAAGGTGATACTTTCTTGCTCATAAATAGCATTGGCAGAAATGGTTGGGATTTCTTCCACGGGTGGATATTTTGTCCAATTCCTATCAGAACACACACACACACACACACACACACACACACACACACACACACATTGTTAGGATGGAAGAATGAAACCCAGACAATATTGGATTCACCACCAAGCATACTATTCTGAATTAGCAATCTAGGAAATTATTCTCGCAAAGCTTGTCTTGATGCAATAATGCCCCAATAGATTTTGTTTTGTTTTGTTTTAAAGGAGCTTTAAGAAAGCGTGTCAACAACATGCAAATAACTGTCACTCTCCCTACCTGCAGAATGGGCTACCGCTGGTGGGAATTCTTCAGCCCACAATTTTGGTGGGCAGAATTGGGAGCTCCACACGAGCAGTGGCGGGGCTTCATTTTTCGGCACCGGGGTGGGGTGGAGAGCAGGCGGAGGCGGGGCTGGTGCACATCCTGGGGGTGGGGTATGCCACCAGCAGGGGCGAGGCGCACATCCTGGGGGCGGGGTGCCCAGCGCAGGTGGGGGAGCAGCCGCGATGATACCCTACTGGGATTGCACTGCCGGGGGCGGTGCGCTCCCCCCGCACTCCTCTTCCTCCACCAGTGCACACGAGAGGACTTCATTCTGTGGGCAGATGCTTTTTTGAGGACTCCACATCATCCAAACCCATCCAGTGTGGACTGCAGCCATGTTAGTGGAAGGTCACATCCACACCATATATTGAAAACACATTTAATGGGCATTTAAAGCACATGGACCCCCTCCTCCAAATAATCCTGGGAAGTTTAGTTCACGAAGCTACAATTCCTATACCCTTAGAAACTACAGTTCCCATAGTTCTTTAGGTTAAGTCATTTGCTTTAAATGTATGGTGTGGGTATGACCATTTTATTTTTTTAAAAGGACTACAGTACAGGGAAGCCATTTCTGAAACAAGGCATGGTGTATCTACCTCAATATTGTCCACACAGACTGGTAGAGGCTCTCCAGCATTTTAGACTACAGTCTTTCCCAGTCTTTCTCATCTCTGGAGATGCCAGAGATGATGAAAGATTGCCTGGGAATAGTGTAACACTTTGTGTTAAAATTCACATAGGCCTGGTCAACTGTCACGTACCTCAGTGTTTCTGCCACAGAACTGATCAATAGGATATTAACACAGCCCTGTATTGAACAGAATGCCACCATATCAGTACCCAGATTTATAATCAGCATTATTACCACTACAACATACGCCTAAGGTGATTTTTAACTATTGGTTAAAAGAACAGTGGGTGGCGCTGTGGTCTAAACCACTGAGCCTAGGGCTTGCCGACCAGAAGGTTGGCGGTTCGAATCCCCGTGACTGGCTGAGCTCCCATTGTTGGGTCCCAGCTCCTGCCCACCTAGCAGTTCGAAAGCACGTCAAAGTGCAAGTAGATAAATAGGTACCGCTCCGGCGGGAAGGTAAATGGTGTTTCTGTGCGCTGCTCTGGTTCGCCAGAAGCGGCTTAGTCATGCTGGCCACATGACCCGGAAGCTGTACGCTGGCTCCCTTGGCCAATAAAGCGAGATGAGCGCCGCAACCCCAGAGTCGTCCGCAACTGGACCTAATGGTCAGGGGTACATTTACCTTTACCTTTTAAAAGAACAGGAGGAGGATGCAGTGAATGCCCAACAGCAAAAAATATCTCTGATTATATTTAAATCTATATTTTCTGTGTTTCACTTTTACAAATTGTGGATACCTTTCTTAGGAGCAAACTGCAAAACTCAGTAAATTCCAGCTGTGCCATTTTCTCAGTTTATATCTGAATTAAAACATACCAGACCTTATCAACATACCTGCTCATCACCATATGATATCACGCATTCACCTTCTCCCCGAACACTTTAAACAAGAAGAAAAAGCATTATACAGTCTGTCTGTAATTTGTTCAAATAAAGATTCTACCCTGATCATAGCTAATACATAGCTCCTTGGAGAAAAGGAAGAATACAAATGCAATGAATAAATAAATACATGTGTACAAAAGCCAAGATGGGTCTATTCCCCCGCTCTGAGGTCTAACTTCTAGAAATGCTGGCGGGGCAGAGCTGGACCCTGAAGATCTTCCATGAATGAAATTTTAAACAAGGCAGCTCCATGGTGGAATCCACACACGTATTTAAAAAACGCTGTGAAAATGCTTTTTTTAAAAAACGTTTTGAAAAATATATTGAATTTGCCATACCTCACCATCGTCACCTAGTGTCACATTTGTATATTGCACTTTACAACACACTTAAAACATTTTATTTGCAGCTGTATAGCAGAGTCCCCAGAAGCATAAAAGAGGAGAAAAACTGGGACAGGCAAAGAAAGGACAGGCTGTCCCTGGTAAACAGAGGCAGTTGGATTGCATGTTTTTCCATTGCTCTTAGAACAGAGTAAGAACTGCAGTTAATCAGATGGCGTTAATTTCTGCTCCTAAATAGGTTTTAGTCTCATCTGAGCTCAATATAATATAGGAAATGGTAGAAATAAAAAAATAACTATATGTCTTCTTTCTTCTATATTCACGGGAAAGGTATATAAACTGGGGGGGTGGGGTGGATGTAATTTGGTTAAGACTGTTGAGTCCAAACTATACCTGTAATCCAAACACAGAGGCATTGTTTCAAGGGCCACAATTTGGCAATACGGTTCCAAGTTGGACAGCTCATAGAGTCGTAGCTCTCTGTTACTGTAAAACACAATGTTGATTAAACACTTTTAAAGTCCAATAAATGTTGCTTTTTAATGCCAGTTGATGTTAATAAACTACAATTTTCACTCCACCTTTGATTTAAAAACAGCTTGTTTTAGTTCTTGTGTTAGACAAAACTCAACAGATTCATTTTGTATTTTATGGTGGATTCAGATTAAGCATTCATTAAACAACAATAATTTGTTTTCTTTACTTGACATCAGCTGAATTATAATAGATGTCTAAAGGGCAAGGAGTGTGGATGAGAAAAGATTCCTGGTTTGCCACAGAACTCCAAGAGACTCCAACACCATTTCGCTCCTGAATCTCCATGTTTCTGAAATGGGTGCTGCGATATTGAAATCAACCATATAAGTAGAAAAATCCAAAATGTCAGCACTAACACCACAGGTATGCTCCTGCAGTGAATTAACACTGAAATACCTAAAGGTAAAGGTAAAGGTACCCCTGCCCGTACGGGCCAGTCTTGACAGACTCTGGGGTTGTGCGCCCATCTCACTTAAGAGGCCAGGGGCCTACAGGCCACTTATTCTGAAGCAGACTCACAGAGGCTCGGGTGGAATCTACACACATGTTTAAAACACTGTGAAAATCCTTTTTTTTTAATTGTTTTGAAAAATGCATTGAATTTACTATAGCTCGCCATCTCCATCTAGTATCACAATTGCATATATGTTCATATTTTATATAAATATGAACAAATTTGTGAAATTTCTGTGACACTTTTCAAATGGTAGTAGCATATCCATCATACTTAGAAACCCAGAAATTGACTACGTACCAGGTTCCAATAATTAGCTTGTTGTAATGGGCCATTAAAATAGAGTCGGAAACCCACTTTAGTCTCCTGTTTTGTACTTTGTTTTCATTTTCATCCTAGATTCCAAAAGAGAACATGGTCAAAAGTCTGATCTAAACTGAAACATATCAACCATAGTTAAGGCGCTGGGCTAGGTTTGTATAGAACACAAAGTCATGGTTTAATGAATAATACAGTGGTACCTCAGGTTACATACGCTTCAGGTTACATACGCTTCAGGTTACAGACTCTGCTAAGAGATGAGAACAGAAATCGTGCTCCGGCGGCGCGGCGGCAGCAGGAGGCCCCATTAGCTAAAGTGGTGCTTCAGGTTAAGAACAGTTTCAGGTTAAGAATGGACCTCCAGAACGCATTAAGTACGTAACCAGAGGTACCACTGTAGTTTACTAAAACCATGTGTCAGCCACTGGAGCCTGGGGATGTGCCACTACCTTCTCATTTAGCAGCAGATGTGCATCATTCAGCTGCCGAGTCTAAGAAGTTGTGGGGCAGAATCCAGCAGAAAAAATGGCCTGGCACTCCCCAAAATACAGCCAAATTAACAGACTACAGTGCTTTAACATGCCTTTTCCCCCTGATTCAAACACACTGTGGTTTAGCATTATATTTGAACCAGGCCAGAGGCTAATGGAAGCAGCAGCAATAAGAAAGCCCTGCATGTAACAACCTATGAAAAAACTTGGTTGCTGGTTACAAGTTAAAAGCAGTTGCAGCTTACAATGAGCACATAAAAATGTTAATCGAACAGGGAACTCTCAAACTATGGCACAGGAAATCTCCAAATAAAGAAGAAAATAGTTCAAAGTCTTACTGGGAGTAATTGCTACTTTTAACAGAGTAAAATATCCTGGGAGTCTGGCTGGGTGGGCATTCCCACATGGCGCAGCAGTAGTGGGTTCAGAGAGGCTGCCATCTTCCAGGTGTGGGGACGGGATGGCTGACACTGCCCACCTCCAGCTGCATTGGACCCTCGGGTAAGGGCAGGCAGTAGCCGGTCACACAATCACTGGCTGGGGCTTGGAGCTGCGAGCAGCCCACCCTCAGCCTACTTAAGGGGGCAGACAGGTGTTGGCTGCCCTCTTGGCCAACTGAATTTTAAAATGCATTGATTTATTTAGCTAAACAGAGATTGCCCATTCATTGCATATGTTCATAATCCATTCACTTATGGAAATACACACAAAATGTTTCACACTGTGGAGTTCCTCATTAATGTCCCTGGTTTTTTAAAAAAATTACTTTCTGACTTGCTTGATAATTTATTGTTCTCTGTTTCCTGTTTTATATGCATCTCCACCCACCCACCCCGTTTCCTCACTTTTTCCTCTTTTCTGCCTTTTATTAATCCTTCTGAAACAAATACCCATTGTCCTTTTTTTGTGCTGTGGAAAAAATAAATACATAAAGGAGAATTCCTTGGATGCCAGGGTCCAGGTTTGGGGCAAGTATTATTTGGTGACAGAACCTCAGCTGAAGTTTAAAATCACAAAACATGCAGCAAAGTAAAGTGTGAAAATATAGGCTGTTATTCTTTTGTGAGTTTCAAAACTTCCCCTAGTATAGAAAAAGACCACATGTTTGGTGAATTATAAATAGTTTACTTACAAACTCTCCAAAGGTCAGATTCGTGTACTTTTCTATACAGCATTCAGAAAAAGTTGCACAGGCAGTAAAACTTGGCTTGGTTACAGTAGTGAAAGTTCCTAAATTGTTGGTATAGGAACTTGAGTGGCTTGTTAGAGCCATGATTGCTCCAGCTTAGCATCTTCACATGCTGTGCTTCTCAGGTAGAGTGAGGGGAAACAAAGGCTTGATTACCTAGTGCCTCCCAAGGTGAGCTAAGTCTGGCAGAACAACTTAGTCAATGGCCTTAACCCCTTGATGCATTAATTACATTTAAGCATGGTGGTTATATGAGGCTGGTTATCCCACAATTTTCAGAATGAAGGCAGCACCTTTTGTTAGCAACAGGCATATGAATACTTTTGCACGTCAGCCTCTGTGCATGCATGTGTTTGACTCGATCCTTTGGCAGAACGTTAAGAACATAAGTGGTATGCTCCCAAACCTTTGTGGATTTACCAGCTCAGGGTCTGCTAAAATACTTCTCTTATTTCACAGAGCTCAACCTTTTGGCTCCTTAAACCAGATTTTTTCAACCCAGGTGTTGTTGTACTACAATTCCCATCATCCCAAGCTAGCATGACCAGTGCTCAGGGATGATGGGAGCTGTAGTCCAACAACATCTGAGGACCGAAGGTTGAGAAAGGCTGCCTTAGACGATACCATAGACCCACATAACTCATATCATCCTTTAATCTGTCTGGTTCGGTGTAGAGACAAGCATATATACATTTGACAGAGTTAATTTCATCACAGTTATACTTGGCTGACATCATTTTGAGAAATACAGTCATGAGTGAATGTGTTGGGAGAGAATGATAATGATTGTTAGGACAGCAGAAAAGCAATCTCCTTTTCATTTTAGCCTCAGTAGGAAGATCTTACACCTATTATCAATAAATATCAGTCTTTAAATAATACCTCACTTCTTAAACTCACAAGAATCAGAGAGGTTTTCTTCAGTTTTAAGTTTGCACTCCAAATGGAAACCAATCCATCTTGGCCAACACATAAGATGTGACCATCCACTGTTGAGGAGACGTAAAGGAGTGGCTCTCTGTGAGGTGTTTCTGTCACTCTGGATGGATGGAGAAGTGATGACATTCGCCTTAGGTGGTGCTCTTCCAGCTAAACAAAGCAGAATTCAAGTTTGGGTTAAGGCCACACACACAAACTGAGGCAAAGGAACATGTATGGCTTGTGAGCTACTTTCCTTAGTATGCTCATTGTACAATATACAATATATTTTGTTCTGTGGTGCTGGTAAGTCTTAATACACTCGTTTCTTTTGTACAACATGGGTAGCTGTAAAATATGGATATTGGTCTCCCTGCTCGCACCCTGGTTAAATACAGGACAATTTAAAGTGAACAAACAGTGCAAAGAGATGCGTAAATACCTCGCTCCGTCATGCTACAGCTCAAATCTGAGTTCTGTTGCTCTCACACAGCTGCTCCTAAGCAACAAAGAAAGACATCAGGAGATGTGATTATACACCTCCTGTGTTGCATCTAGTTTGGCTCTTACTGACATTAATTAATGCTGTTCTCTCACATGGAGACTTGCTTTAATCTAGCAATAAAAGCTCTTGCAAAGTATATTTTGTTGATCAGAATCATTGATAACATTGCTTAAGAAACTTCAGTGAGGCAATAAGAGATTGTAGCACATTAAATGATGAAATAGATCAGAGGAAAAGATAGAACTGGGTAAATGTGTATCCATTCGTGTCAATGGAAGCTTGGCCACTGATTTCTATAGGAAGTGCATTGCACTCCCAGATTGGTAGGGATGTAATAGATGTTCTGAATAAACAAGGCATTCTGGATAACACTCCCCCCGAAAACTAGTTTGCCCACAAGAGCTACAGTGCCCAGTGCCCAGGGCAAACTACAGTTCCCAGGATTCTTTGGGGAAAGGTTTTTAATGTATGGTGTTGTGGGTGTGAGTATGGGTTTTATAGGTCAAAGCTAGCACTTTGAATTGTGCTTGGAAACAAATAGACAGCCAATGTAGTATCGTCACAGGTCATAATAAGCATGTTTACTCAGAAGAAAATGTCCTAGTTTTCAATACAACTTTCATTTCCAGATACCCGTTAGTAGTCTTGGAGCAAGGCATTTTAACTTGCTGCCTACCTAGCCACATTAGGTAAAGGTAAAGGGACCCCTGACCATTAGGTCCAGTCGTGACCGACTCTGGGGTTGTGGCACTCATCTCGCTTTATTGGCCAAGGTAGCCGGCATACAGCTTCCAGGTCATGTGGCCAGCATGACTAAGCCGCTTCTGGCGAACCAGAGCAGCACACGGAAATGCCGTTTACCTTCCCACCAGAGCGGTACCTATTAATCTACTTGCACTTTGACGTGCTTTCAAACTGTTAGGTTGGCAGGAGCAGGGACCGTGCAACGGGAGCTCACCCCATCACGGGGGTTCAAACCGCCGATCTTCCGATCGGCAAGCCCTAGGCTCTGTGGTTTAACCCACAGTGCCACCCGCGTCCCTACTTAGCCACATTACCTGATTGCTTAACTACATTGTTTGCAAACCCATTCATAAACATTTAAGGATTCCCTTAAAGTTACCCTAGTGAATTCAGTGGAATTTGCTACTGAATAGACATGGATGGGATTGCACTATTGTAGCACCCTGCTTGTGGTTAACACTTAGCTGGAATGAAATATTCAACGCAGCAATAGAGAAATTAAAATAATAATTTATTTGTCAGACAAATAAATATGAGGCACAGTGGTATATGGTTACCAAGCTCTGGCCTGGCCTCCTGCCATTCTGGCCAGCACTTATATTTCCTTAATCCAGCCCCCTTGCTCCTCCTGTGGCTGCCTCTGTCCAATCAGCCTGGTTGAAATTCCTATTGGCTGTTTGCTAGAACCAATCACAAAAGATACACCCATTTCCTTTTGCCCTTTTATGGAAATCAAAAAGCTATATATTCTTCTATCTATAAATGACAAATAAGTAGTAATATATCTTACATGTGTCTCAACAAGGAATCTTAATTACCAGCTCACCTCTTGCCCTCCTTGCCCTATTGCCTTCCAAAACAGATGGTTAATCTTGAATTTTTATCTTAAACATATGTCAAGGATTTTGAGTTCACATCAACATTGAGAGATCTCCTTCATTTGAAGGTTTCTAAACAAAAGGTCTGACAACCATATATCAGGAGTGCTCGATGGCGTCTCCTGTCTGACAAGGGGGGCTGGTGGCTGACTTAATTTCAGGATAGTTACAACTCTTACAACTATATGAAATAAGAATCTAGCATTTCTTAAATCCTTTGCATAATTATATTTAAGCTAATATATTTAATACATAAATAACCTTTTAAAAGGAAAAGAAATCTTAAAAGGATCTTAGTTTAAGAAAGAAACAGCTTTAGAAAAGACTTCCCAAAAATGTTCTCTTTCTGCCAGCCAAGCCAGTTGTCTTTTTCACTGCTCTTGACCTTTTTAACCTTAGGAAGAAGATATGGCTCATTTTACTATTTATCAACCCTTAATTTGTAGGGTCAGTGTAACCTTGGCTCTCAGCCTGTAATTCCCTTTTTACGACTTTGAGAATTGTTTTCTGCTATAAATCAGGGGGCCCCCTTGTCTAGGAGTAAAAACATTTTGCCAAGGTTCTTAGGCAGCTGGTCTTCTGCCTGGCATAAAACATTTGAAAATCTTTAAGCTTTTTAAGATACAGGCCCTGATTAAACATATAAGCTTTAATAAAAATGCAGGCTTATGATTAGATGCCTCACTATAAGTCTGGATACAACTTGGAGTGCTTTTTATACTGGGCTCCTTTAAAACTCTTTCCACCTGGTAACAGAACATAGTGGGCTCATTTGTCACTCATTTATCTCGTCCCATTATATTTCACTTCTCTGATGTTTTACTGTCAAATTCATTATTTCATATGTACATGCAGCTACATATGAACCAATATTAAGAACATATATAGATATAAAATGCAATTAATTGTACACTGGTAAAGAAATTACTTTTTAATACAGTAAACACACTTGCAAGCTTCCTTAATCACTAGTGCAAACCTTTCTTTAAAAATTATTCCTCACAGATAGTTTATAGAAAACAAGTACCACTTTGGTATCAGCAGATGTTGTTTGCTCACTTTTTAAAGCTTTAGATAAGATCCACACAAATTTTGAACTGAAACAGAAGTATCACTGCCTGACTGGAAACCAAACAAATTAAGTCAGCTATAAATCTTTCTCGTTGTTCAAGAGTTTGTGGTCCAATGTCTTTGCTTGAAAATGTTATGTTGCTATGTGCAAATAAGCGGGAACAAAATCGGACTTATTTCTCATGAGTAATTGTATATGCAAAGCACTCACTTTCTGGATGCAATCCCACCTGCTGTAGCACTGACTTTGCCTCTTTTGGAAAACAATGCAAGGTTTATTTATGGGCACTCCAATCTGTTTCGCCAGCATACTATGATCCGAAAGGACTACAGTATTTGGTTATGCTGAAGTTGTTATGGTGACGCAATGCAGCAACATCAAAACAAGGAACTGCTAATGCTAGAAACAGTTTCAGGCTTCCTTGACGATACAGAGTGTGAATAAGTTCAAGCATGCTCCTATATTGACTTCAGTAATTTTCATGCCCACCAAATGCTTTGAGGATTGTGGGCATAGATCAGAGGTTTTCAACCTTTTTGAGTCCATGGCTTCCTTATCCAATCTCTGTCACCCCTATGAGGCTCAGGAACCCAGTTATGCCACCCCTTGCCTGCAGAGCTGGCAGCCTCTCACCCTTTTTCAAACACCCTCCCTTGTGGAGTGTCCCTTCAGCCTCTTCTCCTCTCCCCTCTCCTTGGGAGTCTTCCGGGCAGCAGCTGCTGCTGTTGTCCCTGGTCTGTGAGCTGACTCCCAGAGGCACCATTCGCCTGCAGAGCTTATAGCCAGGACTGCTGCAATAAACAGCTGTGAAAGCCTTCAGGAGGCAGAGACATGAGAAGGCATCAGAGGAAGGAGGGAAGAAAAGAGGGACAGAGGCCAGTGTTGCCCATAGCACCCCTGACAATCATTCAAGGTGCTCCAGGGTGCCACAGCACACTGGTTGAAAACCACTGGCATAGATCACGGTGCAGGGGACATGGATATAAACCTCGAGGAAATGGACAAGGTGCTTGGAAGGGTCAGGGTGACTACTTGCACTGTGGACCCTTGCAACTCACTGCTGATAAAAACTAACAGGGTGATGACAGCTGGCTGGGCCAGGGGGTGATTAATGCCTCCTTAAGAGAGGGGGTGGTCCCTGTCTGCTTGAAGGAGGCAGTGGTAAAACTACTCCTCAATAAACCCTCCCTGGAATTGGAAAATCTAAGCAGTTACCAGCCAGTTGCTCATCTCTCTTTCTTGGGCAAGGTTCTCGAGCATGTGGTTGCAGGCCAGATCCAGGCACTTTGGGAAGAAAGTGATTTTCTAGGTCCATTTCCATTGGGGTTTAGGCCCAATTTTGGCAGAGAAACTGTTTTGGCCATCCAATATGTGGACCTCTGTCAGGAGAGAGACAGGGGAAATGTGTCCCTGTGAATTCCCTCAACCTGTCTGTGGTTTTTGATACCACTAACCATGGTATCCTTCTGGAGTGGCTGTTTGGGTTAGGAGTGGGTGGCACTGCTTTGCAGTGGTTCTGGCCCTACTTGGATGGTCATTTCCAGGTGTTTGGGGAGTACTGTTCAGCTCCATGGAGCCTTCAATGTGGGGTTTCTCAGGGTCCAATTTTATCTCCCATGTTGTTTAATAGTTACATGAAACTGCTGAGTAGGGTCATCCAGAGGTTTGGACTTGAAAGAAGCCTTCTATTTAGCCAGTAGAATGGGTTGTGGTGTGCACTTACTTGCAATGTTTGTAGTGAGAAGCTTCCTCAGTCTGTATATGTTCCCATGAGTCCCTAAAGGATGGCAGCCACTGATCTGCACTCTTAGTTCCATGCCTCCTTCCCCACGCACTACACCTTTGAAGCACATGGTTCTGAGGCATCTAATCATAAGCTTGCATTTTTATTAAAGCTTATATGTTTAATCAGGGCTTGTATTTTAAAAATGAGCTTAAAATGTTTTATGCCAGGCAGAAGACCAGCTGCCTAGAAGAACCTTGGCAATGTTTTTCTCCTAGACAAGGGGCCCCCCTGATTTATAGCAGAAAACAATTCTCAAAGTCGTAAAAAGGGAATTACAGGCTGACAGCCAAGGTTACACTGACCCTACAAATTAAGAGTGGATAAATAGTAAAATGAGCCATATCTTCTTCCTAAGGTTAAAAAAGGTCAAGAGCAGTGAAAAAGCAACTGGTCTGGCTGGCAGAAACAGAACATTTTCTGGGAAGTCTTTTCTAAAGCTGTTTCTTTCTTAAACTAATATCCTTTTAAGATTTCTTTTCCTTTTAAAAGGTTATTTATGTATTAAATATATTAGTTTAAATATAATTATGCAAAGGATTTAAGAAATGCTAGATTCTTATTTCATATAGTTGTAAGAGTTGTAACTATCCTGAAATTAAGTCAGCCACCAGCCCCCCTTGCCAGACAGAAGACGCCAATCGAGCACTCCTGATATATGGTTGTCAGGCCTTTTGTTTAGAAACCTTCAAATGAAGGAGATCTCTCAATGTTGATGTGAACTCAATCCTTGACATATGCTTAAGATAAAAATTCAAGATTAATCATCTGTTTTGGAAGGCAATAGGGCAAGGAGGGCAAGAGGTGAGCTGGTAATTAAGATTCCTTGTTGAGACACATGTAAGATATATTACTACTTATTTGTCATTTATAGATAGAAGAATATATAGCTTTTTGATTTCCATAAAAGGGCAAGAGGAAATGGGTGTATCTTTTGTGATTGGTTCTAGCAAACAGCCAATAGGAATTTCAACCAGGCTGATTGGACAGAGGCAGCCACAGGAGGAGCAAGGGGGCTGGATTAAGGAAATATAAGTGCTGGCCAGAATGGCAAGAGGCCAGGCCAGAGCTTGGTAACCATATACCACTGTGCCTCATATTTATTTGTCTGACAAATAAATTACTATTTTAATTTCTCTATTGCTGCGTTGAATATTTCATTCCAGCTAAGCGTTAACCACAAGCAGGGTGCTACAGTTCCACTCAAAGAATACTGGACACTGTAATTTGTTAAGGGTTGCTGGGAATTATAACTCTGTGAGGGGTCAAATACAGGGCCCAGAATTCTTTAGGGAGGGAAATGTGCTCTGAATGTGCTTTAAGGGTATAGTGTGCGTACAGTTGTAGGGCCAATACATTCACAGTGGAGTTGGTATAATATTGTAATGAAGAACATGACATATGAGGCAGAAATTCGTGACACAAATTTCAGCTTGGTTATATATCTGTTGTGTGGCCTTTAGCAAACCACTGAGGCTTGGGCTCCAATCTACAATAGGTATTTATATTGGCATATTTTAGAGAATGTTGTAAAGATTGCTGAGACAATCTTTGTGACATGCTTTCAGTATTTATGAAAAGGGCTACTTGAATACTGTGTGAAAGGGTCTTCCCAGAGCACTGGGCTAAAGCTGCCTCTGTTCTGAAGCTTCTACAAAAGCTAGCAAATTCTTCCATAGAACATAGTGGTTTGACTAACAACAACGGAAATGTCAATTTTCAGAGACACAAAGACACAGGCAATTTTCCCTCAACCGTCTTGCTAATTAACAAATCTCAACATTGTTGCTGATACGGTACGACAGACCATAAGAAGTGGAAGCGCTTATTCACAGTCTCAGCATGGCTTTCCAAAGGAATTGTAAGTGATGCACCTACTAGCCCTGTGCTGCTGACCTCCTGCATTTAACTCTAAGCACAAGAGACAGGAATGGCAAAATGTGTGTAATAAATTAAAGAGCGAAGATGATACAGCTTGAAAATTATGCATCTCTTTATCAAGCTTGACTAGAAATCCTAATCAGCAATAAACAGCATCTGACAGGGAAGAAACTTGAACAAATGCATTTATGACAAGCAAATAGCTGTACACAGCCTAAGCAAGGAAGGGAATCGATTAATGTGTTACACTAATTCATACTGATAGTTTGACATTACGCACTAAAAATTAACTGAGCAAAATAAAGAAGTACATGTCATAAAGAGAAATAAAAAAGTCCACAAAAGGAAATCACAAGTGTGTGATAAGCTGCTGAGAGGTACTCTTCACCATTTATTCAGTTAAACGCCATCTGAAAAGGACACTGGAGTCTAGATTAAAGGTCAAATTGAACAACGTAAGAAAGATTCCCTTGCCCACCAAATGAGGGAGAAATAAATCCGTCAGCAATTTCTTCCAGCCGTCTTGCCCTTGAGTTGCTGCTGTTCTATTCAATACTCACTTTTAGAAGAAAAATCTATTAACACAGTGTATCTCCTCTGCTATTTCTTAGATATGATTGCATAGACATGTATAGGATTCCATCTATGTATATTAAGACTGCAATCCTGTGCATACTTACCTGGGAGTAAACCCAACTGAACACAGTTGAGACTTTTTTTTTTTTAGAGTAAACATGCTCATGATTGTGCTGTAAATCTTCATAATTCTACCAAACACTTATTCCCAAGATTTGTTTGTAAATCCCCCCTCAGATGCCCCCTTGAGGTAATGCATGTATGTACAAACAACCCTTCCCAAACCAAAAATCCTAACCAGGTGAATTTAAGTCCACATTCCTAAATGTACTTATTGCTTGCTCAGTCCTATAAATGTTTATTTGGAAATAATTCCTCCAAGTTCAGTGGAGCTTAATCACAAATAAGCATGAATAGGATTACAAGCCTTGTTTGGCAAGAAATACCATTGAAATCAATGAGGCTTAGACTGTGTTCACACTCCAATGTGCTGTGCTGGGCTTTTTATTCATGATGTTCATACGGCGACAGCATTGTTCAAAGTGCATATCTATTATTTAACTCAGAGGAAGAAAAAAAAGCTGATTGCAATTCCTTCTCATAAATCAGGTTACCTGAATGTACCTTATGTTCCCACTTATGTACCTTATGTACCTACCTGAACCTTATTATCTTCCCAGAGGCCAATTGTTGCTGCCAAATGAAGTGAGATGAGTAACCACCAGAGACAGGATCTTTTTAGTAGTGGCATCTTTCTTACGTCACACTGTTCCCAGAGAAGTTTGCCTGAACTCATATTTGCCCTCTTTTATGCTGCAGGTGGATCTTGTTTACTCAGTGCTTTTAAACAACTTGTGTCTCATTATGGCACAGCCCTCTTAATTTTGAGCTTGGGTTTTAACTGTGTTTTTAGTTTGTAATGGTTTTTACAGCACTCTTTTTTTTGGTAATTGTTTTGTTTTGTGAGCTGTCCCCCAGGGAACTTATGTTTTGGATAGCCTTGGTGATTAAGGAGAATTAAGTGGCTTGGTATGGGACGTAGGTGGCGCTGTGGGTAAAACCTCAGCGCCTAGGACTTGCCGATCGTATGGTCGGCGGTTCGAATCCCCGCGGTGGGGTGCGCTCCCGTCGTTCGGTTCCCAGCGCCTGCCAACTTAGCAGTTCGAAAGCACCCCCGGGTGCAAGTAGATAAATAGGGAACGCTTACCAGCGGGAAGGTAAACGGCGTTCCGTGTGCTGCACTGGCTCGCCAGATGCAGCTTGTCACGCTGGCCACGTGACCCGGAAGTGTCTGCGGACAGCGCTGGCTCCCGGCCTCTAGAGTGAGATGAGCGCACAACCCTAGAGTCTGGCAAGACTGGCCCGTACGGGCAGGGGTACCTTTACCTTTACCTTTTAAGTGGCTTGGTGCAATTTGGGACCCCTGGAATGTCGGAGTTTGGGGTGACAAGAAACAATATAACTGAGGCAATGAACTGTGTACAGATACTGACATGAATTTGTAGGACAGCTTGGTAGCGCATTGTTGAGCTCTGTACTGTTTTTATTGTTGTTAAAAGTTGAATTAAAAACGTTTTTTAAAAAAAGATTCAGGAGACACAAAAGAAGGACTTTGCACAACACATGACCATCAGTTGACCAACTTATGGAATTTACGCACACAGAATGTGTTGAATTATTTCCGTCCTGCCTTTACTCCAAAAAGTTCGAGGCAGGGCACGTGGTTCTTTCTCTTTTATCTTCACAGCGATCCCGCAAGGTAGGCTAGCCTGAAGAGGTAGCATAGCGAGAGGTGAGCTGCGTAGTGTACATTTAAAGAACAGTGCGGTGGGAAGAGACCGGAGGAGGGCCACGACATTTACGCCCTGCTCCTGGGTTTCCTTAGCAGCGTCTGGTCGGCTAAGGCTGCCGGGATGACTTCGACCCAGCGGAGCTCCGCTTACGTTCTTCACAAACAAAGAAAAGCAAATGAAAACATGGACGTTCCGCATCCTTGCCACTAGAGGGCGGGTTTCCTCAGCAAGCCTAGCGGAGAACACTGACTTGTACCGCGCACGCGCCCTTCTGCACTGCTTTTCTCCGAGGCCGCAAAGAGCCTTACGGCGCCCCGCCCCGCTCCCAAGGAGCCAGAGGATAGGCGGAGGGGACTGCGCGATGGCGTCATGCGCAAGTGACGCAAAGGCGGCTTTGGTAACGGGCGGGATTTTCAAAATGGAGCCCCTCAAGGAAGGGGTTTCTCCCCGACCCCCGTAGCGGGGAGGGAGAGGCCTGCGGAGCGGCAACGGTGGCGAAAGAGACGCGCATTACCCGGCCATGTGGTAGCTTATAGGAAAGGAAGAGAGTGACGCGGGGAAGAGCGAGCGCCGCCGCCGCCGCCGCCGCCATGGCGACCTGCATCGGCGACAAGATTGAGGTGCGGAAACGGCCATTACGGGGTGGGTGGGGACCGAGCCATTCTCGGGAGAGGGGGAGTCTGGGCCCAACCATATCTCAGTGGAGCGGGGAGCAGGGCTTGGTGTTGTTACAGGTGGTCCCGTCCAGCTTGCTGACTGGCGCTGCGTGATGCTGGGCGGGGTTTCGCCTTACCAGCGACTGAAAACACTCGATCCCTCCCACTTCGCTGGTTCAGGATGAGGTCGCTTCTCTTTCCTTCCTTTTACTTCGATGGCACCAGGTTGCCCATCCCCTGCTTCTACGCTGCCTCCGCTTTAGTGTCATTAAGAGCTGCGTGGCAGGCAAAAAACCAACCTATGCTTTTTTTTTACAATGCCTTTGATTTGTTTTGATATTTGTCTTCCGCTTTTCCAGCGACAAATGCTGAGCTCAAAGCGGATCACAATAATCAGGGTGGCGTTAAAAATGGGAAGTCTCCATCTGTAGAATTTGTACCAATCTCAGTTTTTCAAGGTGCAGAAGCCCTGCCAGAATAGACAGGCAGCTCTGCCCTTTAACATCTTTAAATTTAATGTCCTTTAGTGTATGACTTAAAAAGAACAAGTTGTTCATAGGGCTAAACTCTACACAACTCGAATGTTTGCCATTAACCGAGGATGTGTGTCTGTGGTTGATGTGGGAATTCTAATCCGTGTTTGTATAGATTCTGTAGAACTAAGGTGTGGTAGCTATCTTGGACTAGTTAACAAGGTTTATAAAGGATGAATTTGGGTACATATTAGCACTTTCACAACATTATTCTTAGAACTGTCACCATGCTTCTTCCTTGTATGGTGTTCCCTCTGACCACAGAGTTGCCTAAAGATGGTATTTCTTAGTCACAGGTGACCAAGCAAATGGTTATGTGGTTTTAATCTGTGCAGCCTGTAATTCTAGAAGGAGATTGCATCTATCCCTGAGAAATTCTCATTTGTATCTAGTAATTTTTTACTATGATAAATAAGTGAACCAATGTGCTTTGACAAACCAGCATGAATAATTTGAAACATTACCAAATTCTGCATCGTTATGTTTTAGCTCACAGAGCTCAGATAAAAGGTCTACAATTGCTACAAGTGTTGAAAACTTGCATCTGTTAAAACATTTTTCTCAGGAAGGCTTTGTTTACATTCAAGGTCTGGCTGGTTGCCAATTTGGGTTTGGAGCATCTTTTCCCAAATTTCCTCTATTAGCCAGGCATAATTAGGGTACTCCCATAAGTATGCTTTGGAGGAAGTGTGTGCTAGATTTCCCCCCTTAATCATGTGAAAAAAGTATCCACCTTGGCCTTCAAGAGATACAGCTGCAACACTAAATTTAGAGGGATTTTAAATGTGTATAGGATAAGCCTGCATTCTTGCAATCCTGTGCACGCTTACTAGAAAGTCAAACATATTGAACTCAGTGGGGCTTACTTTCAAGTGAGCATAGAAGGATCAAGCTGTAAGTAGTTAACAAAAATTAAACTTTAAAGTGTTCTCCCGGAAAGTATCATGATTTATACTGAAATGATGGTTTCAACAGTAGGTTATACTTTTATTTGTGATACACATTTAAAATATGCTTAATATTTCAGGCAAGAATTATCCAAACAAAACAGATATTGGACTTTCCTTTTCTGTACTGCACAGTTGGGCACATTAATAATCATGCTATTTATGATTATTAATGGTTGACTTCTACAATTGGAGGTGTATGCTTATGCATACTAGTTGCTGGAAACCTCAGGAGGGGAGAGGCCTCTTGTGCTTGGGTTCTGCATATTGGCGACCCACAGGTGTTTGGTTGACCACTGTGAGAACAGAATGTTGGACTAGATGGGCCATTGGCCTAATCCAGCAGCCTCTTATGTTCCTATGTTGAAGGATCAGAAGTACCAAAAACACTTCATTGAGTTAGGGAATAGGTAATATATGCTTGTGTTTGCTGTCACTTTGAGTTTTAGTGATCAAATTTTTTGGAAGAGGATAGGGAGCATTTGAGACTCTCACAGATGGACTACAAGAAAAGCAATTGTAAACTTGACTGTAGAGTTTGCTTATTCTGATGATGATGACAGGAAATAAGTGTTGAGAAATGTTGACCTGTTTTACTTCAGGAATAAATATTTATGTACCGTTTTGGCCTGAATGTAAGCCACACTTTTTTCAAATTTTGACAGTGAAAAGTTAAAGTGTGGCTTATATTCGTAACCTTAGCCACCGGCAATCCTACTTCAACTCCAAACCACCCATCATTTCCAAATCATTAGGTAACTTTGTAAGGTGATATGCAAACTAATTAAAATATATTATCAATTATCCTCATCACCGTAGTCTGGGGGTTGCCAACATGCAAACGAAAGAGGATCTATTTTGATTCTACTGGAACCAACATTGATCCAGAGCCCTTGGAAAATAAATGTATGTGGGTGCACACTTTTCTTTTTATGTTGATGGAATGGAAAAGGCAAATCAGTTGGAAGGGGTGGTGCCCACAAAACACTCAAAATTCCAAATATTCTGCTGGTCCCCTAAAGGCTGGCAATATAATAATTTGCTTTAATTCATGTACCTCATGATACAATCATTGCCCCTAGAAAGGTATTGGGGAGGTAGATGCCAACTTCTAAACACCCCAGGCAGTTTTGAAAATGCCACAATCTTTGTAACATATGCAGATATCTAAATCCTTTGAACCTTAGGACGTTAGTTTTTTGACACTAGCTCTTGGACTTCCACTACCCGCAAGGCTACATGGGTACGGAAGGCCAGCCCTATAGAAAACATCCGTCGCTCTTAAAATGCAAAATCGGTTTTTGTCACGGGGGCAAAGTTTCTAACCCCAAGCGCCTAGCGTTGAAGAAAGGAGAAACCCAGCTCGCTGGTATTTCTTAAAAGTGGGGCGAAGCCTCTGCAGGACACCTTTCTTTTGCCAAGGAGTTTGCAAGCAGTTTAACGGTGCAGCCCTGGCCCTGCGTACTCGGAAGCGAGCCCCGGACCGCTCGGGGGACCTTATTCCCTCTCGCGCGAAGGGGGCGGCGGCTAAGCATTGCCGTTTTCGGCGGCGGCAACAGCAGGGCTGCGCGCGGGATGCGCGGGCGGGGGGGGGCTCCGTTCTGGCGTCTCTCCCCCGGGCCGTTTCCTTGGCAACGGGGGGTGGAAGCCGCGTCTCCCCCGGGAGCGGGAGAAAGGGCGGCAAGGCGAGAGCCGCCCGCGAGCTCCGGCGCCGCGAGCTCCTCAGTGGCTGCGAGTTCCTGGCAGCGCGATGCCGCAGTGGCTGCTCAGTCTCCTGCTCTCTCCTGTGCCCAGCGCCGGCGCAGCCTCCGCCGCCGGCATGTCCCAGTGCTCGCCTTGGGAGAGCTCCATTCAGGTAAAGCTGCCTCCTGCCGCCGGCCGGTCTCTGCTGAGGAGCGCCTCTGCCTGAGCATGCGCCGTCAGGGCGAGAGCGCGGCCAGGGCGCCCTTTAACTGGCCCTCAGGGCGCTGAAGTGTTTTTTCCCACCTGCATCCTGAAAGGGGACAGGATGGTTTTTGAGGAGAGGGGGAGAAGTATGAGGATTGCCCAAGGGAACCAGGTTTCAGCTGGGCAAAGGTGAAACACGTGGAAGAGCCTGTGTTTTTTGTATCGTGTAAAAGTCAGAAACTGCAAGACTGAACTTGTATGGTGTCGACACATCTCTGTATTTGCTTCCTTTTGCCCTACCTCTTACAATACATTTATGACCCTAGTCCAGAGGGATGCGGATTTTGGAGCAGGCTTTCTAGTAGTCTGTGAAATATGGCACTGCGGAGTGATGGAAGCAAAACATGGATAAGGGTAGATGAGGGGAGAGTTGGTATGTGAAAGGTATGAACAGGATGCATTTTTAAAAACAACTTTGGAGGTGGGATGGAGAAGCAGCCTTAACCTCTTTCCTTTTAGTTGCATTCTCATACTAACCCCCACTGCATTGGGAAGTGGAAGCAGTGCTTTCCTCCCACACTTCAAGCTAGCCTCACAGTTTTCTCTTTAAAGTCTTTTTGTTTCAGAACAGGGATTAATTTGAATCAAGGTGACTCTTTATATCAGCTATTTAAATTACAAGGCAAGGGGAAATTTCATCACATCTCCTCTGCAAACATTTCAGGGGAAATTTTTTACAGGTAGCATATTAAAACAATTAGATGTTTGACATCCCACACTATCTCAGTAGCTGATACGTACCTGTGCGGATGGAAGGTGAGAAGGCAGTAAGAGCAGTGACCATTGCTTTTTCTTTTTCAGGATTTCAAGGTGGGGAACCTTCTGGGGAAGGGCTCCTTTGCAGGAGTCTACAGAGCAGTATCCCTGAAAACAGGCCTAGAAGTTGCCATCAAAATGGTAAGTTGCCATTGGATCAAATACCAAAGTAACCGAATTTAGCCAGAATATAGGATACCAAGCTGCTGCGTAAGCTAATAAATGCAGTATTTTACTTTCTAACTTACTCCTTATGTTCCCACAACTTGTTAGTTCCTGATTTCTGTTGTTCACCTATCAATTTGAATCCCAGGCTGCAAATGTTTTCTCCCTATAGCGCTTGCCCTGTACTTGACTGTGCAAACACATAAACCAGTCCAGTCTTTTAAGCACTTAACATCTGAAGTGCTTCATCTGCCAAACTCCTCAGCACAGATGATTGTTTTTAGTATAGAATAGCTTTCAGGGTCAAGGCACATTATAATGTGAAATTAGAGGTGTCTTTTGCACACTGTATGTGTTGAGTCTTATGTTTTGTTTTTGTGAAAATATTAAATAGCAGCAGAGGGGGAAATTAGGATTGGGACCTTAGTATAAGGGGAGATTTTTTTAAAATGGTATCAACAGCAGCAAGAGAACAGCATTTTTAATTAAGATCACAGTACAAGTGGTAAGAATTTTGCTTGTTTTTTACATATCCACCAATCCTGATTCTGAACTGTGTGATTTCTATTGTGACCCTCCAGATGTTATGGACTCCAACTCCCATCAGTTTCAGTCAGCATGGCCAACAGTCAGGAATGATGGGAATTACAGTTCAATATCTGAAGTGTTGCAGGTTATCCACCTCTGATTAAAAGCAAAACAAAACAAAACTGAAGAGTAAACCATGCTTTTAAAATACTGTGTAGTAGTTTGGCCATTAGTCAGTATTTGTTGAGAAAGTTCAATATATATCTGTAGGGATATAATACAACATTTAAACCCCATTGCTATGTTTATTTGGAAGCAAGTCCCATTTTATTTAGTTGGGCTTACTTTCTAGGCTGGTGTCAAGCAGATTTCTGAAGAATTGTTATCTTAACATGAGACTAAAGCAAGCTGGACATACCTGAAATAATGGTATTAATATAAAATGTAACAATAAACTCTTTCCAACCCTCATTTAGCTTAAATCTATTCCTGAATTATTATTATTTTTAAAAATCATTACTTTTGTGTGTGTATGAGCTTAATTTTAAAAAGAAAATCTTTTCAGATTGACAAAAAGGCTATGCACAAAGCTGGAATGGTGCAAAGAGTTCAAAATGAAGTGAAGATACATTGTCAACTAAAACATCCCTCTATACTTGAGGTAAGAATTTACACTAAGAACTTGACATGCTGGTAACTAAACTTTGATGTAAATTAAAACTAGTTTTCATTTTTCTAGTTGTATAACTACTTTGAAGATAGCAACTACGTGTACCTGATACTAGAGATGTGTCACAATGGAGAAATGAGCAGATATTTAAAGAACAGAAAGACCCGTTTCTCTGAAGAAGAAGGTAAAGCTGAAATATTGCTTATTTTTGCACCTTGAAACAGCCTTTCCATCAAGTAAATAGGTTGGAATCCACCCAGGCCTTGGACATAGCCAATGAGATTATTTTTCTTTAGACATAGTGGTCTGTAAGACCTTGCTTTTGAAAGTCACCCAATCTTGTAGAGTTTGTTGTGCAGTTATTTATCAATCTTAAAGGGGTGTAATATGCTTCTTACATACCCTTTTGGGTGCTGAGATCAGCGGAGGGGGCACTCTTGGTAGTTCGTCTGCCCTCAGAGGCTCGGGTGATATATATATGTTTGTGTGTGGCATCTCCTTGGGCAGAGACTGGCAAATTAGGGGTGTGTTTGAGCACTTCTCAAATGATTTGCTGTGTGTTTTGGGTCACTGTCATGCTTGAATACCCATCCGTGACCCATTTTCAATGCCCTGGCTGAGGGAAGGAGGTGCTCATCCAAGTTTTGATGGTACATGGTCCCGTCCATCATCCCTTCGATGTGGTGAAGGTGTCTTGTCCCTTTAGCAGAAAAACACCCCCAAAGCATAATATGTCTCCCTCCATGTTTGACGGTGGGGATTATGTTCATGGGGTCGTAGGCAGCATTCCTCCTCCTCCAAACACGGCAAGTTGAATTGATGCCAAAGAGCTCAATTTTGGTCTCATCTGACCACAACACTTTCACCCAGTTCTCCTCTGGGTCATTCAGCTGTGCATGGGCAAACTGCAGACGGGCCTGTACATGTGCTGTCTTGAGCAAGGGAATCTTGCGGGCTCTACAAGATCTCAGTCCTTCACAGCGTAGTGTGTTACCAACTGTTTTCATGGTGACTATGGTCCCAGCTGCCCTGAGATCATTGGCAAGTTCCCCCTGTGTAGTTCTGGGCTGCTTCATCACCGTTCTCATGATCATTGCAACTCCACAAGATGAGATCTTTCATGGAGCCCCAGACCGAGGGAGGTTCCAACAGTTATTTTGTGTTTGTTTCATTTGCGAATTATTGCACCAACTGTTGTCACCTTCTCACCAAGCTGCTTGGCCATAGTTTTGTAGCCCAGTCAAGCCTTGTGCAGGTCTACAATCTTGTCCCTGAAATCCTTGGATAGCTCTTCGGTCTTGGTCATGGTGGCTACTTTGGAATCTGCTGGATTGATTGCTTCTGTCGACAGGTGTCTTTTGTGCTTCTAATCTTAGCTCGTTACATACAGTGAAGATACCAGGCAGCCTGACATCTGGCGGGTTGATAGGGGATCAAATACTTATTTCACTCATTATAATGCACATCAATCTCTGACTTTTGTCTTCTGGGTTTCTGGGGGTTTCCCTGTTGTTATTCTGTCTCTCACAGCTACAATAAACCTACCATTAAAATTATGGACTGGTTATTTCTTTGTCAGAGGGCAAACAGGCAAATTTAGCAGGGGCTCAAATACTTTCCCCCCTCACTGTAGATTCATTTGTAAGTTTCATTAGTTGCTTAAGTATGAATTTCTGAGCTGCAATAATCATTGAATCTATTAGTTATAAGAAGTAGGTGGTGAGCATGTTTAAGGACAAAATAGCAAAAATGTTTCTTAACACCCCTCTTCCTTTTTTTATTTCATATAGTTCGGAACTTCATGCACCAGATTATTACAGGGATGTTATATCTCCATTCCCATGGAATATTACACCGGGACCTTACACTCTCTAATCTTTTACTCACCAACAATATGAACATCAAGATTGCTGACTTTGGACTTGCAACCCAACTGACAATGCCTCATGAAAAGCATTACACAATGTGTGGGACTCCTAATTACATTTCTCCAGAAATAGCCACAAGAAGTGCGCATGGGCTTGAGTCTGATGTCTGGTCCTTGGGCTGCATGCTCTTTACTCTTCTGGCCGGAAGACCACCTTTTGATACTGATACGGTAAAGAACACCTTGAACAAAGTGGTGCTGGCAGATTATGAAATGCCAATGTTTTTGTCAGAAGAGGCTCAAGACCTTATTCACCAGTTGCTTCGCAAAAATCCAGCAGACCGTTTAAGCCTTTCATCTGTATTGGATCATCCTTTTATGTCCAGGTGTAGCTCAGCAAGAAGCAAAGATTCAGGAACTGTAGAGGATTCAATGGACAGTGGAAATGCCACCATTTCTACTGCTTCTACTGCCTCTCCCAGTGTCAGTACAAGTGGCTGCTTAAAGGAGAAGAAAAGACTTCTAGGGGGTCAGCCACTTCCCAACAAAATGACCATTCTTCCTAAAAATAAGAATGCCAGTGAAGTCTCATCTGGCTATGGAAGTAGTTCCCATAACAACTGGGGACTCCCAGTAAAAGAAATGGGAAATACTGGTAGGGGAAGAGCAATGCAGCTGATTGAAGAAAGACCGCATTCGCGCTACCTCAGGAGAGCACACTCCTCTGAAAGATCCGGCTCATCCCATAGTCAGAGTCAAGGAGTACTGAATAATGTGGAGAGATGCCATTCCCTAGAAATCCTCTCAAAGTCCAGAGGAGGACTAATAGGAAACAGGAAGGATTTTTCACCTGCAAATAGCCATGGTGATATTCCTACTGTATTTAAAGAAAAATTTCCGACCAGCTCTGGCTCAGTGGAAAAGAATCTGTCTCCACCTGTGAAAGATCAAGCTCAGTAAGAATTGTTCTTATATATCTCTGTTTTTTGAGTGCATCATGTAAAATTGGTTCCCCTATAATATAATGACCTTGTCTGGATGGAAACCAAACTGTGATATTACATAAATGAGTCTTGGTCTCATCAGCTGTACCCTTTCCTTTCTTCTAGCACATCTGTGAGGACATCAGAAACGTTCAGTTTTTGCCTGCAGTCTGGCATATCTCTGATTAATTAGTCACAAACTGTGATTAATTTTAACCATGGAAATGAACCTACTTTAAACTCTGGCTTACAAACTTAGCTTGTTTCATTTTAGTACACCATAACTAAGATTAAACACAATTCTGGATTTGTACGTAACACTAAATTGTGGTGAACTGAAAACAAAAACAAGCATTGATCTCCTTTTAAATACTCCGTGCATGAGGGGTTGGGAGTGATCTCTAATGCTTGCATACATAATTATTTCCCAGTCATCTATGTAAAAGGCACAAGAGTGCTGGTGGCAACAGAAAGTCAGAGCCAGAGCCTATGTGACCAAAGGAAATATGTATTTAGCTGTGCAGATAAGTGGACTGCAGAAGGGGGAGGGATTCGACTCATGGCTTTAAAAAATAAAGTCTAGCTTTCATATATAGTCCTGTTCCTGATAGGCTGCTTGTGCATCCAAAGGACTCAGAATGTCTACTGTAGTCAAGCCAATGAGTTATTTCTCGCTCCTATCTTGTAAGTGACAAATGGACTGGGAAAAGTTCTAGCTAAGTTCTAAAATACAGTGGGGCTCATTTTGCGTGTAGCCGTGGATCATTATAGCTTAGAACTGGCCTCCATTGATTCTCAGCTATTAAGTTAATACTATGAAATTCCTTTAAACTAAGAAATTAAAAATAATCTCTAATTTTACATATTGTCATTTGAGTATAAGAAACTGATACTGAAAAATTGCAAGTTGTCTCAGTACAAAGTGTTCGCCTATAGTAGTTTAAAATATTAGGACTATGTAGTAGAACAAAACCTGTTATTTATATCCTGTAGTGATACAATATGGGACGTGGGTGGCACTTTGGTCTAAACCACAGAGCCTAGGGCTTGCCGATCAAAAGGTCGGCAGTTCGAATCCCCGCAACGGGGTAAGCTCTCGTTGCTTGATCCCTGCTCCTGCCAACCTAGCAGTTCAAAAGCATGTCAAAGTGCAAGTAGATAAATAGGTACCACTCCAGCGGGAAGGTAAATGGCATTTCCGTGCGCTGCTTTGGTTTGCCAGAAGCAGCTTAGTCATGCGGGCCACATGACCCGGAAGCTGTACGCCAGCTCCCTTGGCCAGTAAAGTGAGATGAGTGCCACAACCCCAGAGTCGTCCGCGACTGGACCTAATGGTCCCTTTACCCTTAGTGATACAATATGTTCCACAAATAGAACTTAATCTATTTTCGTGATCAATAAGTTATTTGTGTCCATATTTATGAAGTGTACTTATGAATAATTCTTTGTCTTTAGTTCAAATTATCTCTGTCCAATGAAGCCCAGCGTTGGTTTATTAGAACCGAAGTCCCAAGCTGAAACAATGCAGCAGTGGCTTGGAAATATGCAACTAAATGGTATGGATTTATTTAATGAGAGTGTTTTATTGCCTGTGTTGGACACATTGAATTCTCAAAGGATACCATTCCTATCAGTAGAGCTTATATAGGTACACTGTGTGTCCATCCAAGGATAATGTTTTTAACTGAGAGATTAATTTAGAAGTAATTCCATGTGAAGATGAACTTTAGATAATAAAATGTGTTATGTGTTGTGGAAGGGTTGGTGCCCTCCAGATGTTGGACTCCCAACTCCCATCAGCCCCAGGCTGCATGGCCAATAATCAGGATGCTGGGAGTTGTGGTCCAGCAGTATCTGAGTAGCCATAATGTGTGTGTTTTATTTGGGGCATGTTCTCTGAAGGAATCTTTGAGTATTTTAAGCCCAGCTTGGTCATTAAGCACCCTCTACATTTAATAATGATGGGAGTTGCCTTGGATTTCCCCCGTACTTTTCTTAGTCCCTCTTCATACATAAATACCACTTAAAGGAACATGCTGTGGTGATGGATAATGCTGCAGAACTCCCTAGTCATACCACCTTTTCCTGAGCCCCACTGTATATTATGTCAAGCCCATGTTTGCCATCATGTTTTCATAAAGATACAATCCAAGTTTCCAGACAAGTGCACTGTTTGAATTCAGATGTTCCACCTTTATGTGCATAGATGAAAAATTGGGCAGATGGACCTCAGCTGTAACCTGTGTAGTAATTCTATGAAAGGTAGATATCTTAGTGTAGAGGGTTGTGTCCAACAAGTCATAAATCATGGTTTGGGTTATGCTAAGAGCCCTTTCCCCTATGGTCACCTCCAATTGCTACAACTAAGGCTAGCTCTTAACTTGACTAACAACAGAAGAAGCTCCTAACTATGTTGTGAAGGAATATTTATTTAAGAAACATGTATTCCAGTAGTCTGTTCAAAAGTTTGTTTTGGTAAGCTGTCTAAAGTTATCTGTCCTTACTAAGAAGGCAAAATGCAAACATCTATATTTGCACATTTAGGCATGGATCGTGACACTGCATTTTCTGGGTCTACCGGATATCCACACGTTGAAAGTTATGTTAAGATGGGAACATGGATACCTGTGTTTAGGCTCAGTATAGAATTCTTACCTCTCAAACTGGAATGATAACAATTGTGAAGATCTGCATGTATTGGGCTCTGTGAACTGGCACGATCTTGATCCTGTGTGTAGGTGGAGAACATCTGTCTAGCGCTAATAACTGATAATAAATTATCTGTGTAGAGAGATCAAGGATGAAAACAGCAAATTGCTTATTATATAAACATTGCTGCAGAAGGGAGGGTAGAAAGAAGAACAGGGCCATAAGGGAAGGAGGAGATTTTGTTCTCCTGCATCAAATTACTTCATTTAGTGAAAGAGCACTGAATGTAGCTGTAATTTAGCCAAGGATTACTTAAATCTTCTCAGACATTTTCTTTTGTTTTGAATTACCAGGAATGCTTTGGGGAATTGTCACCATAGGACACACAGTTGGGATTATTTGAATCCTCAAGCAATTTTCTTCTTAATTTTTGCTTTTAATTGCTTCTGGACAGAAGGTGCATATGATATTTCATGCACTTTACCAAGACAAACGTGATACTGCTTTTTGATACCATCCCAAATGCTTTATTTAACCACTCCCAGTCCATCTGTTTGCATGGGAAGAACCTGTAACATGATGTTTAATCTCTTTCAGTAGAGTTAAATTTAAGCAAGCTTAAACCAGTTTTCTAGTAAATAGTAAAGGAAGTTGTTGCTATTAACATCGGTTACAAACAATTCAGAAAAGTTGGTTATGTGCCAGAATACTTAGCTTCTCATACATACAACAGTAACTTTCCCAGCATTGTCAAAAATGACGTGATGCTTTCCTAGCCTCATTTATAGTTAGAGACATAACATTTTTCTCCTGTAAAAACTAGGAAGAATCCTGTAATGCATTTTCTAAATCATTAAAATATCCCTTTGCTGCTTCAGCTCAGATGCAGGAACCTTTATATGACAGTAGTGGAGATTTTCGATTCCATCTTGGTGTGCCTCAAGAAACACTGAAAAATGCATGGAATGGCTTAAAATGCAGAAGACCCCCTGAATCTGCACAACCAACAGCACCAGCTGTAGGGCCACTGGACACAAGGAAATACACTGCTGAGAAGGCTCTGCCAGCACCTGCATTTGGTCTCCATCTAGCGTCTGAAAGCAGAAGGAATGGGGGTAAAGAGCGACAATATGGACATCCGAAACCTGCACTGCAAAGTGTTGTATCACCTCTGAATGCTCACAGACTAAAGCCAATTAGGCAAAAAACAAAAAATGCAGTGGTATGTACTGTACTATATTTCAAAATAATGAATTGCAGTGACAATTTTATAAAAATTGAGCTCTTCCACATTTTTAAATACCTACCAACTATCACAACATGAACCAATTAACTTGACTGGTGTTAATCTTCTCTTGATAATCAGGTGACAAGAACTATAACATTTCTTCATTTTCAAAGATGCACACCTCTATTAATAGACCACCCCAGTTGCTGGCTTGCAAGGCAGTCATCCGATTCTGATCCAGCTTCCATGAGATACCCTACAAAGGGCCATGGGAACACTGACCCCAGTCCCTTGTAGGATAGCTTATTGATGCTGGTTTTCTAGCGATCAGATGAGAAACGGCTGGCTCTGCTTTGCTTGCCAGGAATTGGCTCTTACAGCAATACAGTGGTGCCTCGCAAGACGAAAAGAATCCGTTCCGCGAGTCTCTTCGTCTAGCGGTTTTTTCGTCTTGCGAAGCAAGCCCATTGACGGCTTAGCGGATTAGCGCTATTAGCGGTTTAGCGGATTTTAGCGGCTTAGAAAAAGGGGGGGAGGAAAACCCCCCGCAGGAACCCGCAAGACATTTTCGTCTTGCGAAGCAAGCCCATAGGAAATTCGTTTTGCGAAACACCTCCAAAACGGAAAACTCTTTCGTCTAGCAAGTTTTCCGTCTTGCGAGGCATTCGTCTTGCGGGGCACCACTGTACAACTAAATTGAATGCAGTGGACTGGGTTGTTTATAGGATGGCTTTGGTGTGATCCAGTCAAGAAGCAACCGCCATGACAAGAATGCTGATGACTGCTACTTCGGCATTTGCAGTAAGGCTGTAGTTGTGAATTAGTGCAAAGTGGGTTTTAGTGACCTCTCCAGTTCCCACCTTTACTTGAGCAACACCTGATTGGAAGAAGCCTTGCTCAGGTGCCTTTGAACGTTTGGTCCCAGATAATAAGAAGGGAAGTAAGTAAGGGTAATATAGTCTGTTGATCCTTATTCTGTTGCAAAGTATGCAGGCTTTTAATAAAAATCTCTTAGCAGTCATGAAATAGTATCTTACCTACTTCCAATATGTATGTCATTTTTTTGTCATCAACATAAATGTACACTGTCAGATTTTAGTTCAGTTATTGGACTTAAAAGACTTCTAGTCAATTCTTAATTTTTTTTACTGTACTAGGTTTCCTTTCCAGTATGTATCATATCTCATTCTATTGTGTTTCCCTCTTTTGCTTTTGTTTTCATGGTATTGTTTTCCCTTTGATCGTCCCATTTCTCTCTCCTAGTACTTGTAAATCCAGTGAGGTTGGAACACCCTGATTGGCTGCCTCACAAATCCTCAGCAGCCTAATAGTTTTTCAGTCACACTGCAAATAGTACCTCCTCTGTTCAGGCTTAAAGCACTCAGCAAGGAGCACAAAAACAAGTTCTTTACTTCACTGCAGTATTTTAGTTCATTTTGATGTAAATGGTGGGGAAAGGAGGGGGCATTTATATTGGATTGCTTCAGAAGTTATTTAGGCTGTGTTCTGTTTTCAATTTACATTCTAGGTGAGTATTCTAGATGCAGGAGAAGTATATATGGAATTTCTAAAAGAATATAATTCGCAAGAGTTTGTAAAAGAAGTTCTGAGGATATCTTGTGATGGAAGTGCAGTGAGTATTAATTTCTTCTTCTAATTTCATTGGCAGTATTGAAATGATGTGTTTATGCCAATATTACTAAGGTGTAATATGCCTTATCACACTGGAATATAAGCTTGTTTCATTGATTTTTTGCTTCTGGAAATCAAGTAGATTTTCTTTTCAGAACTTTGTATGTACACATTATCACAGAGGCCTCCTTTATGCTAAATGCCTATACGTCAAGCATGTGTGAAATCTGAAACGTTCAGTGTAGTTTAAATAACTGACTTAATTTTTGCTATGATTACTCATTTTCTGGTAAAATTGCTGGTACAGTTCCATGAAAGTGAAAGGCATTTGTTTTTACTAATTCTGTCTTTAGAAGCACTGATCTAACTAAAATATCTGTACCTGTAAAAGCTGCAGATAATCTTGCTTAGTGAGGATAGGAAACTGTTCTTTTTTGAGGAAACGAAGACTTTAGACATGACACATGCCAGATTCAAATTTTCAGTATCCTGTAGTGCATTAACAACTTGTTCATTTTCCAGAAAGAAGCATTAAACGAATAACTCTTTGGCTATGAGATTCTGTTTTTTCTGTGTATTAAGGTCACAGTTTACCACCCAAATGAAGGAAAAGGCATCCCTCTGAATAATAGACCCCCACCACCTCCTGAGGACTCAAATATATATAGTTTTGGCAACTTGCCAGGTAAGGTGCATTTCTATGGGCCCATTCAGAAACAGTGGCAAGGAGCCAAACAACCTGGTGTGGGTGGGTAGGCGAGCTTATGTTTCTTAGCCTTCCATGCAACGTAGATAACTATTTCTGAAAATGAGAAGAAATCCAAAAGCAGCATGTGACAGAGGTTTGTTGTTCAAACAAATAAATGAACAAGGAAAGCTCCCTTTGTAATTCTTCGGATATTCGCCAGTAATTGTAGGTTGGATGCAGACACTTCGGCCAGTGCAAAGGGGAAAAGCTATTTTCAGCAGTTCTTTGTTTTGCCTGTGTTCCCTGAAAAGCTGCTCCAGGGTTTGGGGGACCTTGCAAAATAGTATGGGAAGTAGTGCTGGGAGCTGCAGAAGGTAGGTGAGCAAAGAATCCCCCCTTCCTCCAATGGATCAGGATCCTATTGCAGTGTGGCTCCAACCCTATATAGATGCTGTTCTAGTAATTATGTTTCCCTTCACTATCAGAATATCATAGGTATTAAAGGGTAAAGGGACCCCTGACCATTAGGTCCAGTCGTGACCGACTCTGGGGTTGCGGCGCTCATCTCGTTTTATTGGCTGAGGGAGCCGCCGTACAGCTTCCGGGTCATGTGGCCAGCATGACTAAGCTGCTTCTGGCAAACCAGAGCAGTGCACGGAAACGCTGTTTACCTTCCCGCTGAAGCAGTACCTATTTATCTACTTGCACTTTGATGTGCTTTCAAACTGCTAGGTTGGCAGGAGCAGGGACCGAGCAACGGGAGCTCACCCCGTCACAGGGATTCGAACCGCCGACCTTTTGATCAGCAAGTCCTAGGCTCTGTGGTTTAACCCACAGCGCCACCTGCGTCCCTATCATAGGTATTACAGATGCATTAAACTTCCATGTAGTGAATTCAATTAAAATATTCAAATTACTG
Source organism: Podarcis cretensis (assembly GCF_951804945.1). Classification (NCBI taxonomy): domain Eukaryota; kingdom Metazoa; phylum Chordata; class Lepidosauria; order Squamata; family Lacertidae; genus Podarcis; species Podarcis cretensis. Next base: position 32,346,636 of record NC_137178.1, read on the forward strand.
AAATTCTTATACTTCGTGTGCCATGTAAGCTTATTGCCCTAACTTGCAGTGGTTGATAGATTTATGTTTTTTTTAAAAAAATAATTTTTATTAATTTTTCATTAATAACAATCCAATGGAGGCAACATTAATACAATACCAAATCATAATGCAATAAAAAAGCCAATTAATCAGTTCCAAATTCAATGTTTTTGGATGACTTTCTTTGTTCCAGCTATCAGGAGTTGGTGTTACTCCTTGGTCCTGCTCCAATTCTCTTAATTAGTCCAAATACCACAATTCTGAACATAATCCTTTGTTTTAGCAGCCACTGGTGTGATGACTTTCATTCATATTTAATAAATCCATGTCCATTAACTTGCAGAGAGAATTTATATGCTGTAGTTTTCTGTTTGTCTGCCTTCTTCTTTTCCTTCATGTTGTAATCAATCAATTTTCTTCAACATTGCCTCTCCTTCGAGAATTCATTTCTTAGTACACCACCACTTCTCCATTTTGCCTCTCCAAAATTGAAAGTTCGCCAGCGTCTGGCTGTGACTCTTGGCTTACTTCCAGCATTTGTCGCCTTTGATCCTTTCCAGCCTTCTAACGAGCTGGTGTCTTGCCAAAACCATAATAAATCAGAATTAGAGCCCTCTTTAGTAGGCAGTGTCACAAGTCATCACAGTATTTCACAGTCTATTCTTTCAGGTACTCTGTAAATAAACTTATAAGTTTTTGTTGAATCCCTCTTGCATTCCATATATTGTTGAAATCCATTCAGTGAAGGCTTGCCAAATCATAGCATAGCACATAAATATAGTGTAAATATAATGTAAAAAGAGAACAAAGGCTCCCCTTCACTTATGTAGCATTCCATTTAAGACGAGAGTCCTCTCCAGATCAAAATCTTGGCACTCAGTGGCTGATTCGTTTAGCAAGTTATGTTTCTCCTTCATCCAGAACACTGTCTGTTTCTTAAGTCCGAATTTAGATTCATCTTAAAAGAAACAGAAGTACCTCCGCTCATGGCAATCGCATTGGGGAGTTTCCAATACGTGCAGTGCTATGCACTCTACGTCTCTGCCCCTGCATTCCATCGGAGCGAGAGGCAGTTATTGGACAATCTGCGAATGAAAGCTCTCCTCCCCCTCAACCTGGGCTTGGGGGGTGGGTGGGCTTGCAAGGATAATTACTCCCAGATTATTAACTGCACGGCTGGCATCCGCTATTCAACATGGCAGCAGCGCCGGAAGTCTAATATATTTATGTTTGACTAGTAAAAATTAAAGAACATCCTGTTGCATCCTTTCAGCAGTAAAAACGTTTGTATAATTATTGATTGATACAAAAAGGAAATAAATCCCAAGAAACTAAAGGAGTAATTAAAAAATGGGATCAAAAGAATATATACAAGCTAATGTAATACATATACTGTACAAAGAAATCAATCAGTCAAATTTAGTACAAATTTAAAAAACAATATGTATCTATTTGTGTCCAAAAATATATATCCAAACATGAATAGTATAAACAAACATAATATCGACAGACTAAATATATGTGCACATGAAATATCACAGAGCACACACAAATGTCAATAAACTGAACAGTTAAAATAGCAAACTGTGGCAAAACCCAAACATTTTTTACCATGGTCTTCCTCAGTGGTCTCATGAAAGTTGCTTGGAAAAAATGCATTATATGAACAAATCACTAAGTAGCATCACTTGTTAAAGCTATAAATGATACCTGGCCAATACTCAAATGGGCTTTGAGTATATCATATAAATGAATACTATAGGTACAGGTCAGGTGTAAATGTTGCTCCTCCAAAAATGTAATTAAACAAATAATAATTACATTACTTGGAAGAGCAACATTTGTACCTTGTCTGTACCTTACCATCCCTCCATGTGTGTTGTGCGTGTAAGTAGACAGGTGATTTGAATTGTAATCACTGTTCGTTACATATTTATTTTAGAGAAGTACTGGAAAAAGTATCAGTATGCTGCCAAATTTGTGCAGTTGGTAAGATCCAAAACTCCCAAAGTCACCTTCTATACAAGATATGCCAAGTGTATGTTGATGGAAAACTCCCCTCCTGCAGATGTGGAAATTTGTTTTTATGATGGTATGTATCCTTAAGCTGTTTTCTACATATCCCTTCAGCCATTAAATTGCATTAAATTATTAGCCAACTGTTAGGGCATTTTAAAACCTAATATTTAGTTTAGTTTAATTTTTTTTATTTTAAATAACTCTTTCCTATTATCATATACCACATAAAAATTATATACTTCAAAAAATCCTAATTGAAATGTAACACATATGGCATTATTATTAGGAAGAAGCTACGTTCTTCTAATACTTTGTTTTATTGGCGATTAAATGTAAATATTAAGAACACATTGAAAATCCAAAAATTATATGAGTTGTAGCAGATAGCACTTCTTGTTAACACACTCAAGTCAGTGATAATTGTATTTGAACTGTAGGTAGTTGTTAAGTACAATCTCCTGTTTACTAGTTTACTTCTACTAGAGTGTGATCATATTGTCAATGTATGTGTACCCGAGGTAATATGTTTTTGTTTTTTATAGGGGCAAAAATCCACAAGACAGCGGGCGTAATTAGAGTAATAGAAAAATCTGGAAAAGCCTACACTATAAAAGAGGAGAGTACAATTGGTTTAGAAAAGGATATACAAATATATGTGGATCATGCAAATGAGGTAAATATTACTTGTAATGTTTCAGTGGGTGTGATGCACATGGGTAAGTGATTCCAAATGGCAAATTAGCAGACTTGGATCCTTTTATTGTTCCAAATATATGACTGATTTTGAAAGGTTCCTATGAAGTTGAGGGGTGTGGATATCAAGGAAATGTTATGGATTGAACTTTATACTGTTTAACACTGATCATACTCCATGTCATGCAATAGGAAGGTTAAAAAAAAAAACCTGTACCTTTTAATTTAGCACAATACATCAATGTTTTCTTCGTTGCCTCTGCCCACTGTCCCCGAGTATTGAATTCCTGCCCTTTTTGAAAGTGTTAGCATGTTTTAATGCAATTTTTCTATTTTTCAATATAGGGACACCGCATTTGTCTTGCACTGGAATCTGCAATTTTGGCAGAAGAAAGAAATGGAAGTGTTCCATTTTTTCCCATTATTGTTGGGCGGTAAGCAGCCTCTTGTATTATTATTTTTTTCAGTTGCTTCTCGCTCTCCACATGAAATTTTTAGTTTGAGTCTTTTGATATTCTTAGTGGAAGTTGGAAAGTTTAAATATGTGACCATAATTCTTCCATTACCAGGAAACCAGGAAATCCTGAGTCTCCAAAGGCTTTAGTGCTCCCTCCTACTTTGCCAGATACAAGTCCTTCTTTGGCGGAAATAGCCTTGATGAAGAGAGATACCGCCACCAGCTCTGATGCTTCAAGTGAAGTGCCTAACATTAATCCCCCGGTAAGTACATTAGTGTGTAGTTCTTGCTTTTATTTGAGCCCTAAGAAACACTATGCTGGAAGGCTAAATTTAACCTGTCAAGTAAAAAAAAAAAGTTTAAGATGAGTAGAGCCAATTGTATTGGGTTGTTGCATATTTTAACTAGGTAGGTCTGAAACCCAAGTCAGGTATGGTACACCCAAGGAAGGTCACCATTTAAACACTGAAGTATATCATGGTTTTATGGCTCACAACTGCTATTTTCATAATTATATTCCAGATATCGGCATATGAAGGATCTGCATTTACATCAACAACAACTGAATCAAGGAGCACCCTAAGTCACCCAAATGAGAGTGCTGTAAATTCAGCTCAACTGTTAAAGTCTGTCTTTGTAAAGAATGTTGGCTGGGCTTCTCAGGTGAGCTGGTAATCAACAGCCAAGCAGAAAATTCAGTGTAAAGGAAGATGAGCTGTAATGCAGCAGTTGTTATACTTCTACTGAAAAGGAACTGATAGTATAATTGATAATGCATGGAATCAGCTCTGTTCCCTATTGAGTTTTATTTATTTATTTTACTTATTTGCCTCAAAATCTGTTGCAGATCAGGAAGTAGTTAATGGAAGAATACAAAGCTTTGTACCTAGTTACTTTCTGCACTTTAAACTGGAATGCGTTCTCCTTGTACAAATTGTCAGAACCTCCATAAGAATGTGCTGAAGTTACACAAAATACTAACTAGGTTGCACAAAATGGGCAAAATCGGGATTGTCTATCTTGCATGACAAAACACAAATTCTACTTCTGGAAGAACAAGTCTTTCTTCTGAAGGAAGTGAACCTTCAGGTGCAACTTAGCATGGCTGCACTGTGTCAATCCAAGCTAAATAAAGCTTCTTGACTAGAAAGATAAAGCACTGGGAAAGAGTTCATTGCTGTATTTCAGTGCAAACTAATTCTACAATATTTTTCCCTATTAGCTGACTAGTGGAGCAGTATGGGTTCAGTTTAATGATGGATCCCAGTTGGTAGCTCAAGCTGGCGTTTCCTCTATCACATATACATCTCCAGCTGGTGACACAGTGAGGTGAGTGTCAGTTTTGATACTGATAGCACATTCCTGATTATTTCAGTTACTTTTCCAACATTTTGTATTGGTACTGTAACTTTAGAAGTTGTGTGACCTTAAAGTACCATTCCTTGTATGTCATACATAATAGTAATAATAATAATAATTTATTATTTATACCCCACCCATCTGGCTGGGCCTCCCCAGCCACTCTGGGCGGCTTCCATAAAAACCAAAAATACAGTAAAATAGCATTTGCTGCTGATGTAGATGTTGTACTACTGTGTATTGGTAACTCTCACTCTAGCCTAAGTTAATAATTGGTGGGAGTAACAAAGATATATACAAAAGAGAAAACTAGATGCACTATATGTAGTAAAAGAATATCCTAACTGTACAAATGTTTATCTGCTAATTTTCCTGTCCCTCTACCCGTTTTCCCTTCTTATATTGTGTCTTTTAGACTCTACCCACAGGCTTATAGTGGGTACCTATAGTCTTTTTTAAATCTTTGTACAGCACTGAAAATACTTTTTCAACCAGTCTACATGCCTGTCAACTGAACACAAGGCTGTTGCCTGTACTGATTGTTCTGATTAAGCCTGGGAAGAAGTCCAAGGGGGCAATTTAAGTAGATTGACCTTTGTTTGCAATCTGAGATATTGAGTGGGTGGGGGTCCACTTCAACCTCACTTCTGACTTGCAGTATTACAGTAACCCTCCTATGTAATATACTGTTAACAGCTACTTTTTCTCAGCACAGCCCTCCAGCCTGAACTGCACTGCTTTTTCAGCTCAATCTGCAATATGGGGTTAAAAGCAATCGGTAAAATTGAATGGCTGAACTTACAGCTTCAGCCCAGCGTTCAATATGTAGTGGGGTCTAGTACTGCTGGGCAACATTGCAGCGCTACGCTTCTGGGCTGTCAAAAGTCACCATCTTCCAGGAGGCAATATGAGGACAATGAACTTCATTTGCTTTGAAATTTGCATATTAAATAAGAACTGCATTAAGCCATTAGGTTTGGATTTGGTGATATGACAAGTTTTGCTAGAATAACAGCCCCTCAGGTTGGAATATCTGGTTTATATACTGAAGGAGTGAATTTGGAATTAACAAAGCCTTCTAGCTTCTTAAGCATGGCTTTAAAAGGAGCAACTGTATACCAGAACTGGACCAAAATGTTAACTTGCTGAAATCGGTACTGGGTATATTTTATATGTGTGCCATTAAATCTATTCATCTAAATATTTTACTGTTTCCTAGGTATGGAGAGAATGAAAAATTGCCAGAGTACATCAAAGAGAAGTTGCATTGTTTATCCTCCATTCTGGTAATGTTTACCAATCCAGCTGGTCCGCACTGACAAACCTGGAACATGAAGGCTAATAACTTGGTGATGAAATTACCTACTGTGGTGGCATGAAGCAGAGCTTCTTCAATGAACTCGGACCTTCCTGACTGGTTAAAGCATATGACCATAAGAGTTGCTGTGTTCTGCTTAGCTAAGCACTTGTAAAGCTTTTTAAAGTATGACCAATCAAGGCCAAATTACTTGCATTTTTATATAATGGATTATAGAAACTGCTGTGACCACTGGTGCTTCTTACTTTCCATGAAGGGAGTCTGAACTCTGTATGTGTGTTTGTGTGTTATTCTCTACTGTTCTTATAACTCTGGCATCAAAGCACATCTCTGCAGTTACAGTATTTGTGCCTGTAAATACTTTGTATTTTATGTTACTTTCAGCTGATATGTAAAGTGTATTGTTTTATAATTTTTATATTTTTCTAACTGTTTTTCTAATGATATAACCCTGCAAAGAACCTTTAAAAAATAAATGCAGTGGTAACTGTTCAGACCCCTTGCTTTATTCAACACAAATGCTGAGGTATGTTCTACTAAATACACTATAATTTGTCAATAAAATTGCACTTCTACAATAGCAATCCATAATCATTTGCACACCTACGCATAAGGAGTTGTATCCAAATGCTTTCACAAGTAAAAACACAGCTTGTATAGCTTTCCTCCTGCAGCAGATGGTCTGATGTATTATCATGACCAGGGAGGGCTGTGTCACAGAGGTGGAAGGATTCTGTGCCAGTGAAACCCTGCTCCTTGGGTGCAACACTCTTCTTTCTCATCTTGGACAGTTGTCCCTTGGCTGTACTTCTGTCCAACCCAAAAAATGCTCTGAAACAATTTCCTTTGTATAAAATATTCTGTACAATTATAAAACAAGAACTGTCAACAAGACACTTAAGTGATACCATTTATTAGTTTCTGCTAAGTCATGTTAGAAAGCACTCGTTAAAATTTAGAAGAGGTAGCTAATTATAAAAGTGCCTAAATACAAAGTTTTTTCAAGTTGTGTTTGAAAAACACTTTTAATAAGACCCGATTCACAGAATCAAGGCATTTTAAGAAGTACACTACCACAGTAAGTATAATTAGGAACTGTGTGAACTTTTGGAACTATATGCATCAAAACTGTTTCATTATCATGTTCAGTGCTGTACCAGTGATATGTCTGACAATAAATTATCAGCAGTAAAACATAGCATTTCTATATGACACACTGGCTACAAAAAAAAAAAAAAAAGGATTGAACAATAGTTACCCACAGCTAGGAGGTCTGCTCTTGAAATCTCTGATATAGGACAGAAAATGCAACAAGTCTCTTGTACACAATTTCCAAAAGTAAGAGAGAGAGGAGAACAATTCCACATATTAAGCTGAATGCCCAGCGGGGTCCCAAGTACGTGTAGAGCTGACTGACAAAGACTGGGCCAAGTATACGTGCAGCACTTCCAGAGGCAGTCAACCAGCCCATGTAGACACCCTAGAACAGATCAGAGAATTTTGAGTGCTGATGCAAAACTTCTGAAACATTCAAACACAAGCTACTATCAAGCCATTCTTATCAAAAAACTTATTCCTAACTCTAAAATTGATTTAAATTGACTTTTAGGCCACCTTTTTTAAAAAGACAATTTAACTAGATGTTTGCATACAAACATTAGATAGATAAGCTGGAATGGGCCCAAAAGTGAACCCATGGCCTTGCATATCCCCTCTAATGTGGCCAGGAAACAGACTTATGTGGCATTTAACTTCAATTTCTAGATATCCTGTCTTGCTGCTACATAGTGTGTTGTGTAAACAAGGCCACTTTCTCTGCCACACACTTGGCAGCATGTGTTGCTAAGGGAGTGGCATATGGCACTTTCTCCACTCTCACTTGGAGTTGCATAGTCCTGACACTCCTGATGCTTTGCACTTTCCCAGACACCACAGGAAGATGTGAAGGGTGCAGAAGAAATGGGAGAAAGAATAAACTTGGGAAGGATGAGTAGTTTTTCTCTCTATCAGACAGACATATAAGACTGTCAGAGGCAGGATGTGCCTGAATACCTGCTGGTGAGAAATGCAGGAAGGGAAAGCACTGTTGCACTCAGATTTTGCTTGTGGGCTTCCCACAGGCATCTGGTTGGTTGCAGTGAGAGCAGATCTGGGGTTGATGCGTGGGATGAGGAGCTCCATCCCACATATGCAATGGTTTAGTTGGATATAACTTGTGACCTCCCCTGCTACAATTGGATTGACTAGACTACAACAAAGTGCCACTGCTCTATGGTATTTTCTTCGTGTGATGGCGCAGAACTCCTCCAGCAAGAAAACACTATTTCATCAAGACAATGAAACATTATTCCAAGTTCAGCAAGGTTACTGGCACTCTTGCAAAAGTTTCTAGCAAAATTAGAAATTTTGTTATTTGTAGAAAAGACCTTATCTACACACCTCACAAAAATCTTTCTTACCTGGGGCTTTGGTCCTATGATTTTTGAATATAAAGTGTAAGACATGACATTACAGGCTGGATAACCAAGTCCTAGTAGAATGACAGTAGTGATATATTGGCCCAAATAGATGACTGGAGTATAGAGGCACCAGGACTGTGACATAGGACATCCTGTTGCTTCAGTAGTATTACTGGATGGAAGCATCCATTCTAGTGTCCGGAGAGAGGCAAGGCTTTCACCAAAAGTCATTCTTGGAATTGAATTATTCTTTATGTCTGTGAAAAAGCAAATAAAAGGTATCATATTCAGATATTCAGCAGGAAGCTTAAAAGTTTAATATTAATATTTGTACCTTCCCACTGGATACTAGGTAACTGATGTCCCCAAGGTAGTAAGACAAAGAATCCAACCAAGATAATCACTAGGCCTCCATAAAGTATAGCACGTTCACCAGTCCTGTCAGATAACAAAAACTATGATTACAATATTCATACTTAGGCTAACTAAACCAAATCTGTGTACAATGCAAGATGCAGCAAATCTAAAGTCTGTTTGCTTTTCTTAACAATACAGGTATGTTAGTAGGTGCACTCTGTGGATCTGGGTGCTACTAGTGCTACAAGCAACTAGTTTAGAAAGGTTTATGGACAATCATTTGCAACCCAGAGTTCATCAAACCTTTTAATTTCAGAATTTGTTGCTATCATACTTAGTAACTTACCTTTTGGAAAGTACTTTAACTGCTAAAAACACAATGACAGATTCAATGCCAACTGCACCAAGGATTAATCCATTGATAAACACTGCTTTTTTCCTGGTCCAGGAATACATATCCATTGTCAACGGTGTGGCTATGCTAGAGAATGAAATAAAATTAGTATTCTCAAATTGTGCCTACGGTGATTGATAAGTGAGTTATTTGGACACCAGGCAACAGGAATCTCTGGGGGTCCTAAAGAGCTGCTGGTTTCCCCTTCCTTTGTTACAGGTTTCTGCTTCTGTCTTATTTTTTTAAGCCCTTGGACTTGTCATAGTTTGCCCTTCCTTCCCCAAGCAACTAGAATGCATCTTCCTATGGTGGTTCACCTCAGTTCATGTTGCCCCTTTAAGGTATTTTCTGCAAATACTACTACAAAACAGTTCACTGTATAGTTAACTTACAGTACAAGGCAACACCTATCTACTCAGAAATAAGTCTCTGTGTTTAATGGGGCTTTCTCCTAAGTAAGCAGGCACAGGATGGCACCCTAGGCTTTGGACTAGGATTGGCATTGAGGGGGAAATAGGATTTTCCTACATTTAACAGTTGCATGGCAGGCTGAAATTCAATGGGTTAAGTGTTTTCTAGTAAAGAAATACAATTATTGAGAAAGCTTCAACATGACTGTATTCTGACTTTGTGCTGTATGATGCCCCTTATGGAATTATGAGAAAGATTATAGAAAATGGAGAAAGCCAAAAGTATGTAGAGGATTTTGCGAAAAGAAGCCACGTAAGTAAGAACCGAAATAAATAATTAGTTGGGCTGTTAGTAGAAGTGAATGCTTAGCAAAGAGAACTGTTGGTGAGAAAGATGAAGAGTTTACCAGCTGAAGGCCTTTAGCCAAGTATGTTGCTATGCTGTGTGAAATGTAACCAGCTGAATAGCTAAGGCTTTGCTTTGAACTGATGTATAAAAGTTATTGTACTCCTCTGTTTCGTGCACCATTTCCCTCACTTATAAAAGGGGTTTTTGAGCCGCACTGCAATGATGATAAATGCCATTTCGAAATTCAAAATGTGCCCACTAGTCCAAAAAGGATGGTGGATCCCTGGCTTAAACGATCTCTCAGCTATACAATGATTAAATGTAGATATTTGATAACAAACAGATTGACTATAGTAAGGTGGTAAAGCAGGAAACTAAGAAGTAGGTCATCACCATCATTTTACGAGACATTGCTAAAGATGTGAGAAACACCTGCCGAGAAAAAACAACCACCTTTTGAAAGTTCTGAGAGGACGAGCAACAAATATTAAGAATGTGTGCTTTTCTGTCTGGATACTGAAATGTTTAGAGACCTAAAATTTCATTTTATATACCACTGAATTATTGACTGGATGTGAATGTTCTGGAATTTGCACTGGCTTAGATGAAGTATTATCATAAAGACCTATCTTGTTTTTTAAATCCCATATCAGCACATCCTTAAAACTAGAGCAATATCTACACATTAAATTGGAATATGGGTTTATAATTTATCACATTTTTCCTTGAGGAACTAAAATGCCTCTCCCTGAACATGTATGTGGTACCTCTCTCCACCTCTCCAAATTTCTGTAAACTCCATGGGAGGCTGGATCTGGAACAGATTTACTTTTGCTTATATAATAAGTGCTACATATATTTATTGTGCTGTATAATGTGCTACACTTGACCTTAGCCAAAAGGCTGAGAAGAGATCCTGTGCCAGCTGAAATTTCAGTTGTGTATCCTCAACTATCAAATTTGATCTTCTTATATTGGGGTTATGAAGAGAAAATCCCAATATGAACTGCTTATGGGAATACAGCTGTGTTTCTTATTGCTATGACTTTGGGTCTTACTGTACTGCTACAAAAACAGGTATTGAAGAATCTAGTATACTCACGTTTCAAAGACTGCAAAAACAAATAAGACAACAAGGAAAAGAAGGTTTGTTGATACAACAGCCACATGGTCAATGGTTGCTTGACTATCTTGACTCCTCTGCTCGTTTTCTGTATGAAAACAAAAAAAGGTAATAATAGGACAGTGTTACACAGTTCAGATGTAATGACCTTGGTTTATTAAACCATTGTTTATTAAGTCAAAATGAGGCAAGCCCCTGCAGTCCTTTCCTCCTTTCACTTACGAACTAGAACAGAAAATGTTTTCTGTTACATCTGGAAAACGAGAGTTTACTCTTGGGTTACGATCTAGAATATTAAACCAGAGACTGAGCTATTGTTTCAGAGCTGAAATGTAACAGGAAGCTATGGTTTCTCATAATAGTTTAAGCAAAGAATAGAAGTTACAAATCCTTGTACTAGCAGAACTACTTCATTGGATAGTGCCCTTTGTATGTGAAGTTTCACAGTAGTCATTTCTTTCTATTTATACTCCAAAGTGTACTACAATATTTTACTTGAAGTTTTCTACAAAAATTTTACCTTCAGTTTCAAAGTTAATGCTGCTTTGTGGTCTTCCCATGTCATCTACATGATGTTCTCTAAAAATAATTATTCATTAAAATAATTAATGCACTAAGAAAGCTTTGCAAGCTACAGCAATACATTTCAACACCCAATCTTGTAATATCATGTTATGTTCCCAGTGGTTTTTAATATTTAACCACTTCATTTTATTATCATTTCTAACCCAATTCCTCAAAATCCTTTCTGTTAACATCAGTTCAGTAACTTTCTAGGTGATGCTGAAGTAATTTTGAATGCCATAAAACTGAGTAATTTGCATTAGCTATTGGAATCAAGTGTTTCGATAAAGTAAATCCATCTGCAACTGTCCTGTTAGTTTTTGGAAGGCTGATGCCTGACAAACATCAGTTAGCCTGATAATGAAATGAGTATAAATGATCCCTCATTTCCACCAGCAAGATTTCAATTTCACCTTCTCAGAACAATGAAGCCATGCTCTTAGAAGTATAGTCCTCAGTAATTTATTCTGGAAAAAATGAAGTTCAGATTACCCCCAAACTGAACTTCTATTTCTATTCCAAGGAATTTGGCATACGGTTTGGACTTGATTGCTTCAGGACTTCAAAACTCTTAGTGGCAAGTCCTCCACTTTCAACTCTGTACCATGGAGATGGTTTTTCTAATTTTCAGAACGGGAAAATAAATCCCTAAATGACAGTAATTTGAGAAAAGTTTGAAAGCTTCCCAGCAGTCGGTAAAAACTAGCATGGAAAATGAATCATATTATTTGCGCAAAGTTACAGAGATAACTTCTTCCCTATAAAGGCCAGGAAGAACTTGCCATTGCTAAAGTAAGCCACTACTGTATAGTGTACATCAAGGAATTAAAATAGAGCCAAAATATATTTATCCAGATTGCGCACTTGTTAGATCCAAGAAGAAAATAAAATCTAGAAGTCCCAAAAAGGAACAAAGATTTAAAAATCACATATGCATAGAAACCCCTACCCTGCACAAAAGAGAAATTAAGGATAAACACTTGGTGTCTTAGAAGAGTCTCAGTTTCTAATTACCTAAACATAGCAAATATCAAAACAATGTTGATGATTCCTAGGAGAGCTCCAAATAGTGCTGGTGTGGTGTACATGTTTATCTGAAGATGAATGGTTCTCCATGTGACTCCTTGTTCTCCAATAAGCGTAAAGAGGGTCTGAAAAACTAATCCAAAAAAGAATGGAGTTAAAACAGAACATTAAGAGCATGTTCAAATATTGATGTTTTGCTCTGAACATGGAATCCAAATTATTTCGTAAGAACAGTGAATTTATTCCACAAAAATAAATAACTTCAAATTATATGGATTCCATGGATTGAAATGATGACTTTAATGCTGCCTATAATGTATATATATAAAAAAGATCCTTGTGAAAATTCTAATTATTAAACGTAAACACTCTGTGTTCCTATAATAGAAAGAACACATTATCCTTATGTTGCAGTCCTACACACTTATTTGGGAGAAAGTCCTATTGAGCCCCAAGCTCAGTAGGGTCTGATTCACATGCCTGCTTAATGTACCTTTACTAAACTGTAGACAAGGGACAGGGAACCCTTTTCCTATGAAGGGCCAGTTACTCACAGAAACATCAGTGCTTTGGCCATAGATTCCCCACCCCAGAGAGATGTTAAGAGAGCATGATGAACTACTAACATTGTCCCCCAACGTAGTCACCATAAATGAAAAGCACCATAGATATTGAGGTGCATGGAACCCAAGAGTGCTTCTGATGTGGAAATGGCCCCATTTTTTCCAGCCTTAAATTAGGAACTATTACCCAAACCTGCTGCTTCAATACATTAAAAGCATATAATAAACCATCTTCATACCCCTCAGTATCATCCTTAGAATTTGAGCTTGCAACTTTCTTCCAAATACTGTTTTAACTAAAGTTTACTTTAACACAGCAAGAAAATTTCATTTACACATACATATGCAAAAGATTGAAGTAACATTTGAAGTCTTTCTGATTCAGAATGCAAAGTTTCCACATACACATCAGGTTTCATTTGAAAATAATGAAAATACAACCTACGTTGTACCTGGTCCCAGTATGAAACCCACTGCCTGACAAGCACTAGTGTTTGCCATGGCACTAGTTCTTTCGGTAAGAGAGGTGGCACCAGCAATGTATGACCGAACTACTGCTACATTTCCTAAAGAAAGATGAACAGAAGGAAGTACGTTTACTTGACACAAATAAAACATTAGGAATTTATTTTGTTTACCTAAATTACTAGAAATGTAACATTTATTCCTCTTCCGCCATGTCTTATTTTAAAGAGATTCAGAGATATTGAAAGCCATCTGATTACAGATACACCTTTTTGCACAATTGTATCCATCTAATTTTTTTCACAACTGTATCCATCTAATTTCAGCTGTTAAAACCTTTCAGTAACTTGGAACTCTTTAGCAGACAGGAGTTAATAGCTCATGCTTCTTACGTAACATTTTTGAAGCCTAATGTGTAAAAGGCTCCTGAAGAAACTGCACTAACTTCCCCATGCTTTTACTCTTGCCAAATCTCTTATATAGCAGCTCTTTCAGACCCTCCAATTTCACAGTGGGTCTCTGTCACTAGTGAGTCAGCTACTTAAAAATATTGCACCTTTGGGCTACCATTGACTCAACTGCAAGGCCACAGAGAGCTATGGGCAACTTACCTGGTAAAATTGGGAGACCATGAGTCTATATTTTGAAGTTAAGCAACAATGGAAATTATATATTTACACAATTTCTGAATTACACCTTGCTGGTGATGTAGCAAGTGGCGCTATGAAGCAAAATAGATTTCATAGCTGCTCATGAGATTCTGATTAACCTAACAGCATAGCTGCCTTAAATAGTACACAACAACTGTCAATCTTCAGTGTAAATGTTTCTACAATTACCTGCACCAAACCCCACCAGAGCTCGAGCAACCAGCATATAGTATTTGTTGTGTGATGTAGGTAAATGGACATAGGCATAAAGAAAGTTAGCAGCCACTGAAATGGTAGTTGAAACTACAAGAGGTTCTCTTCTTGGCCTGTAATTGGACCATGCGCCAAAGAAGGGGGATGCCATCATCTGACCAATGCTATATGAAGCAATAATCCAGCCCAGGAAACTTGGATCTGCAGTTTTATCTATCTATGGAAACAACAAAAGCAACTTCAAAAACAAGCACATCTCATTCATCAGTTCCCAGCAAGAGTTTTACAAACAGCATCACGACATTTCCCATGGTAATACAAATACTTTGAGGTATTGTCCTATTACTGAATTTATCCATTAGCTAAAACTGAAGAATTATTTGGGGAGAGACAGTTGAAAGGTATAATGCATTGTAGGTGCCAGAAAATAATGTGAGTAAGCCCAACGCATAACTAATAAGGGACTATGTTTGGAAGATGCTTGTTAAAACTACCCTGCTTAATGCCCAATTTATGAAAATAATTATGAACTGCTTTCTCAAGAGCATTGATACAATGCTAAGGTATAACCAATGGGTAGTATTCAACTAAATTTTCTTCACACTTTAGACAAGCCATAAAACAGTGAATGAATGTTAAATAGTAGTATTCTGAAAAATAGGGTTTTAAACTAAACCTCTTTTGATTCAGCAGCCTGAATTTGCAAAATTGACATAAATCATCCCAGATTAAAACAACCACTTCAAATATCACAACAAAGAAACTCATTTATAGTCAAGTACAAAACAGATAATTAATTCAAACTCTCATGGTTACCTGTTGAAGATAGGGCCATATTGACATAATCACAATAGAAAAACCTGCAATGTAAAAATTTGAAGTTATGCTTCTATTATTAAATCATTACATAACATTCTTCATATATCTGTCTGAATAAAAGGATTGTGTCCCTAAATGTTCAAAGTCCACAGGGAAATCAAAGTACAACCTGTTCCCTTATAATTTTATGGAGGCATATATTACCTTTTCTGTTTTATTCCTATTGGCTTCTTAGTAGCATGTGTCCAACTAAACAATCAGAAATCTACGACTCACTCCTTAAATATATGATCCAACAGAGCTTTCTTCCCCTAACAAAGTCACATGCTTTAATGAAGGCACAAGGTATCAGAGTTTATGGCCAGTGTCAGGGAACTGCCATCGGAAAGGCAGGAGGTGGAGGGTCTCTCAGAAGTCAGGAGAGACTCAGCAGCGGAGGAAGGCACCAGCAGGGGGAGAGTGGGAGATCAGAGAGAGAGAGAAACGAAGGAATGGCTCAGGGACTCTTCCAGCGATAACAGTGGAGAAGTCTCAGGTCCTCCCATAGGTACACCCACTCCTCGCCGGAAACTGTCGCGCCGAGAATCCAGACGACGCGTTTCCGTCAAGGAGCTTTTATGCTGGAGTAGATTCCGTAAACGCCCACTGTCGGATTCTGCGAGCAATTGAAGGAGCCACGCTTAAGGGCTCCGCTAAAGACAGAGTCTTGCTAAGCTGAGCAAACTCTGAGGGAATAAGCTTTTACGCACAAGCAGCTCATCATCCCATCACAGCCAGTTATTCAGGTTGAACTGAAACCAGCTAAGTTAGACTTTGGAAAAACTGATATTTGGATTAAGAGTCTTCCTAAGCTTTATCACACAAGAATCCCACTATAGCAGCTTAGAGGATGAAACCAAATTATAGCTGCAAGCAAAATATTGCAGGAAGATTTTCTTGAACATTAACCTTAAAAAAAACCCCCAGGATAAACAGCAGTTCATTTTCTCCAAATCAGACAAGAGTGCTCTGAGAACCAGTCTACACTTTACAATGGTTGGTATTCAACTGTTTTACTCAGTAGACCTATTGAAATTAATGGACATAACATAGAAATATTCATTAATTTTAATGGACCGACTCAAGAATAAAATTTAGTTGCATACCACCCAACTAAATTTTGGCATTTGCTCCATACTGTGGCCAAAACATGTACATTTGTCGAACTTAACCTGTTCCGGGAGTTCGTTCCGACTCCCGGAACTGTTCGAAAACCAAGGTACAGCTTCTAATTGGCTGCAGGAGCTTCCTGCACTCAACCGGAAGCTCTGCCGGATATTCAGCTTCTGAAAAATGTTCACAAGCCAGAACACTCACTTCCAGGTTAGTGGCATTCAGGAACCAAAACATCCGAGTACCAAGGCGTTCGAGAACCAATGTATGACTGTATAATACATTTCCATTAAAAAAGTTTCCATAAAGCATTTTAATTTACATTCAATATAGACATCAAAGTGGTGTTGTAAAGTACGTTATTTTACAAACCAACACTGCTGAAGAACATTGTGAGATACATTATGCGAATGGATCTCCACCGGCTATTGTAATGCTGTAGGGTTTCCATAACACCATCAGATCTGTAACAAATGAAAACATAATTAAAGATTAACAACTCTCGGCACTTGTTTTTGTCTAACTTACGGCAATCTGATCAAGAATAATAAGCACTCAGAGCAGTCCCTCTATGATAGGGGTAAATGTAAAAGTAAAGGGACCCTGACCATTAGGTCCAGTCGTGACAGACTCTGGGGTTGCGGTGCTCATCTTGCTTTACTGGCTGAGGGAGCCAGTGTACAGCTTCCGGGTCATGTGGCCAGCATGACTAAGCAGCTTCTGGAGAACGAGAGCAGAGCATGGAAACGCTGTTTACCTTCCCGCTGGAACGGTACCTATTTATCTACTTGCACTTTGATGTGCTTTCAAACTGCTAGGTTGGCAGGAGCAGGGACCGAGCAACGGGAGCTCACCCTGTCGCGGGGATTTGAACCGCCTACCTTCTGATCAGCAAGTCCTAGGCTCTGTGGTTTAACCCACAGCGCCACCCACGTCCCTGTGACAGGGGTAGTCAACCTTTTTATACCTACCGCCCACTAATGCATCTTTCTTGACGGTAAAATTTTCTTACCGCCCACCAGTGCTCGATGGAAGGAGGATTCAGCTTGTGCCCTATCAACCACCTAGAATCCCGAAACGCCCTAGTGGGTGGTAGGGACCAGGTTGACAACCCCCTGCTCTATGACTTCAGTATTTAAATACAATAATTTTTAAAAACCAGTAAATGGGCATAATGAAAGCCTTTCAAAGGCTCAACGAAAAAAATGCCACCGGAATAAAATAAATAATGAACCCTTTTTAAAGGAGGCACCATAATACCAATATTCGTTGTGACGCTTCGCATTTTTATCTGGAAGCTTAATATTTGATTTTAAAGTTCAAAGCCTACTGACCTTTTAGCGCTAATTAGAACAGCATAGGAATATAAGCACTAACCCCCAAACAACAACAAAAGAACACTTCCGCCCTCGCCTGGACCACCCGGCCCTTCCTTCCCTCAGCGACTGACAATCCGACACCGGCTCTTCTTTCAGGGGCCTGACTCCGAGGCGAAACCCCGTCAAGGAGCGCAGCCTCCCTCCGCCTACCTCCAACTGGGGGTCCGGGGCTCCAGCAAAGGCTCCTCCTGCCCTTCAGGCACAGCTTCCCAAACAGCGTCGTCGGCCATGGTCGGCTTACGAAGAACGTCAGCAGCAGCAGCGAAGGCAAGACGGAGTAGATACGCTACCAGGAAGAAAGGAATGGGTGGGACGGGAATCACGCCATTCCACACACGCCCACGGCCGCCCTCCTTTCCTTTACTCCGCGTCTTCCCGTTCAAGCCGTGAGGTGACGCACCACGTGACTGACGGCGAACAAAAAACAACAACAACCACGTCACGTGAGAGGCGAGGCACTGATTGGTGTAAAGGCGGCTTACCCCGCCCCGCTCTCTTGCAGCTTCTCGCGTGGAGACAAGAGAGCGGGAAGAGGGAGTGAGTGACAGCGGCGACCTTCGAAGTTCTCCTCCGTTGCCCCGCCTCCCTCCCTCATTCACTGTGGCGGGACGGTGAAACGGAGTCCCGGAGGCTGGTGGATGAGAGGAGAGGCTGGGAAAGGGGGAGAGGCTGGAGGACGAGGAAGAAGAGGAAGGAAACATCCCGCTCGCCTCTCCCTGCTGCCGCTTCTTCAGAGTGGCGGGTGGGGAGAACTGGTTTTTTTCATTTTCTGCCTCCGCGCGGGCAGGACGTGCAGCCTGACGCGTCTCCTCGGGTGGCGGGACATGGGTAGGTCGTAACGGAAAAGCCTGTGGGCTCCTGGCCGTCCTTGCTGGGAAGCGCCAGAAGACCTCCTGCACCTGCGCGGGGTCTTGTGGCACAAGTTGGGGCTGCACACCTTCTCCTCCGTGCCTTCATTTCTCGGGAGGAAGGGTAAATGTTATCCAAGGACCCCCGTTTCCACCCTCCCTTTTTTTTTTTTTTTGGCAAAGTTTTGTTTCTGGGTTAGTCGGCAATCCAGTGCGTCTTCCACACGGGAACCAGCTCCATTGAATGCCGTGATTTCGCTTCCCAGCACCTAGGTTCGGACGGTCCATCCCTGCCTGACCGACCGCGTTGTAATTTTATTTGTTGGCGGGTGGCGTTGAAGGCGCGTTTCAGGGACCAGCTCGCAGTTGAATCAATCACGAGCCCACGGCGCCCTTATCCATATGTGGGAAGCTTTTGTTTGCTTGCGAAGGTTATAACGACAGTCTAGAGTTCACCCGTTATGGTGAGAGGAAGGCCAACGAGAAAGGAACTTCGTTGAAGTGTGTGGATGCTGTCTTTGCTTTGCCTTATATGTGTGTCCGTTTTCTAAAGCATTGCTCTCTCTACGGATCCAGTGGCTATTTTTTATTAAAGCACCAACGTTAGGAAGCCAGGACAAAATTCTGAAGGTCTGAAATATGCTGATTCTGGCAAATAAAAAAAATTGATCTGCCTCCTTTCGGTGATACTATATTACCCTCTTTTTAAAAACTAGTGTGAGAGCCAGAGTAGTTCAGGGTATTGTAGCAGCACCCATAGTGAGTGAAGTAGCTCATAACTCTGGCCTCTTGGTGGTGGGGTAAGTATCTCTGTTTAGGGTTTATAGTGTCAAATAGAAGCTGTCCTCCAGATTTGTTTTATAAAAAGGTGCTGAGGGGGAATCTGAAGCCTTTCCTAGTAGCATATATACTCTTAGTATTTTGAATTACATACAGAATTTGACTCATTCATACTTTGAACCAGCAGATATGAAGAGAGTTGCGGTTAAGAGAATTCTGGACTGACAAGGTTGACGGGTATGAACAACTTCTGGTTGAGAACCTTAATAGGTGTATGTTTTTAGTGTGTGGGTGTTGTATGAAAGTGTGGTATGAAAACATTTGTTTCCTTTTTATTCATAAATTACATGGCTGGTTTTGTTGTTTTCAGGGTTGTCATACATTTCGCAGTGTAGATTGCCAGTGATTTTTTGTAGGGGGAAAATGGTGTCAACTTTTTCTTTTTGTATATTGCAAAGATATTGCGCCCAAACCACGACTAAGACAGTCCTATGCACAGTTAGCTGGGAGTAAGCCACATTATATTAAACGACTTATTTATTAATGGACATGAATAGGATTGCACTGTAAATCACATTCCTGATGTTATAATACTGCTGTGTTATTCATGGCCCACTAATTATAGTTTTATTATTTCTGTTCTTTCCTGTTCTCATTTTGATTCCGAATTTCAATGTGTTTGTTTGAGGACAGTGTTTTTGAGGCCAAGGTTGTTGCTACAAATATTTCACACACTTTGGGATTAGTAAAAGCTGGTAGATTAAGTTTGGCAACATATTATCTTCTCAACATACTAACCTTGTATGCTATCATTGTGAAACTTTACTTTCGAAATGAAGCATGACTGCAATCATGTTTTTACGCTCTGGAAAAATGCTACCTTATACCAAATATCAAGGTTAATCTGACATTACCAAAAGTTGGGAGGGGGTCATTTGCTAGGCTAGCCATCTTGTGTTTCCTTGGGTTTTGCTGTTTGGAGTGTGTCCTTGTGTGAATGAAAAATATCTAGCTTTTGCAGTAATCAAAGTATATTTTGAGCAGAATGTTGTATGTTTGAAAGATCTTACGTAGATTCTAGACTTAAAGCACTTCAGCTCCTTGTTAATTTTTCATCCTGTGTTGTAATTGTTGGAAAAAATAGCAACAAAGAACCTTAGCTATCAAATTCCTCACATTGTTCTTGAAGAGTGAGATAGAAATATGATTCTATTGATTTGTTTCCAGACAAAAAACTCAGTGGTAAATGAAAAGACGAAATAGCAGTGGTGAAATATTAACTAAGCAATTACATTATGTCAAAGGATAAGGCAGGTTGCTTTTGTTTGCTTTACTTGATAAGCGGTAGATGACCACAGCAATGATACTGAAATGATTTTCAGGAAGGAAAAGTCTCTCAGTGTTTGGACATAGCTTCTGTTTCTTTAGATGTACATTGCAAAATTTAATACTTTGACCTAGAGCTATCTTACAAAAGTCACATCTTCTATTACCTTAGAGTTTACTTTGGAAAGCATTCTAAAAGATCTCATTTTGGTGATGCAGAAGCAACCTAGTTTTGGGATGCCTACCAATAAAAATATATTCTTGCAACCATTATATTATGTATGAATTTTAAGAGATTGAAAAGAGTGTGCATGTTTTAAAATGAAGTTGAAAACAATGGGAAAGTTCATTCAGTTATTGCAACATTTACAAAACTGAAAGATTTACCCCCAAAAAATTGGGAACCAAGCACCTTTCCCTTCACTCAAACTAATGCATGTAAATTGAGCTCTCTTTGTAAACTCCTTACAGCTCTTTTCATTGTTACAAGGTGCACATTCTTTTCCAACTACAACAGTTTGTACTCTTGGGATTTTTCCAACATCTTTATCCACTAGGATTCTGTTCCTAAAATTAGGTGGCTCTGTACTCTGTGGTATGTTGCTTATGCCACAGCAAGTATTGCTCTGTTTAAACAGCTGTGTCCTCCACATTGGTCTAGGCACCCTTATAATTTACCCATCTGCAATACAAAATAATTTAACATGTAGAAGGTTTCTTTTCAATATCTGTGTGAACAGCTGTGCAGGTAATAGGCTGTTTCAGTGTGTTTTACATTTTAAAAAGTTTTCATTCTTCTGTTCAGATTGGTTCCTACTCCTGAGTGGGAGATTATCAGCCAAACCTAACCATATTCTTGCTAGTTAACATGAGAGGGGCTAACACCACAGACCATAGAAAATGTAATTGGTAGAGAGGGCTCTGTGTATTGTCACCTCCCCTCTTCTCCTGGGAGGGAAGAAATGTATAGTACTTCCTATTGCGCTCTCTCTCTTTCTTTGATCAGCATTGGATGTGGACATGCCTCTACTTGCTCCAGCTTTAGGCATATGCCTGAAGCTGATTATACTATCAATATAAGTATTTTGCCTGCATAGCTTTTCCCATTTGTAAAAGAAAACAAACTGGATTAATAGAATGTATTTTTTCCTTCAGTGATATTTGCTGTTGTAGCAGAATTGCAACAAATTGTTGACAGGCAGCTTATTAAAGGTGCATCAAATCAAGTGCTAAATAAATTCTACTTCCTTAGTCATTTTCTTAAAGCAAGTACAGGGGTTCTCTTTAACAAAGATTAATGTGCCAGTTTCAAGCATGTTTTTGAAAGTTATATTGCACAATTTCTGTGTGTTTATAACTAGCGTTTGCTTTCATTGGAAATAAGAGTTGTACTTTTACAGTTACTAAGTAAGAAACAACAGTACTTTTCACCAGTATGTTAAACAGCTCTCTCTGCTCTTTTTCTAGATGTGTTTTGCTAATGGGTGTGAGTAAACTAGATGTCTTATACAGGCGCCTACTTCTCACTAAGCTTTTTATTCAAGGATGGGGAAGACCAGAAGACTTGAAAAGGTAGTTATGCTCACTCATGCTTATTTCCAGATTGGGGTACATGCTCTGTTTTTAAATTTCAAAAAATAGTACCCCCAAAGCTTATATTCTGAGTGCACACTGAAAGCTTAAAACCGTTTTCTTATACTGTATGAAGGAAAAGTTAGAAAAGCATATGTCTCAAATTGAAGGGTAATACTTGTGTTAATACATGTTTAAATTTGAATACTGGTGTCACATTAAAAATAAACAATACTTGTGCAGGAGTTATTAATGTTAACATTGGATATTATAGCATCCTAAGTAGGGGTGGAATTAAAGATCATTCAGGCCAAACAGAGACAAAATTATAAAACACATGTTTGTGTCTTTTATGTAGTAATAGCTGAAACTTAACACTATTTTTTGTCATTAACAGAATATTTGCATTCAGAAAGATTATTGGAAACAGAGAAAAATGTCAAAATCTGGTTTCAAGAGACTATCCAGTGCACATCAACAAGGTATTAAGTTGCATTTATTTTTTAAGTAGTTTAAGAGTCTCTGCAGATTTGCAATCCTGATTATGAAAAAGGATAAACATTTGTTCAAAGGGGAGGTATCATTTGTTGAGTTGAAGTATATCTATAGAAAGGAACCTATGCTTGGTAATCTGCATGTTGCTAGAATTCACTAGATATTAGAGGAAGGGCTGTAGCTCAGAGGTAGACCATCTGCCTTGTGTGCAGAAAATCCTTGTTTCAATCTCCAGCACCTTCAGATAGGGTGCAGATATATTCCCTGCCTGGAGAGTTGCTGTTAGTCAGTGTAGATGATACTGAGCTAGATAGACCAGTGGTCTGACATTGTATAAGGCAGCTTCCTCTGTCCCGCCAAATGTACTTGTTAATGTTTGACAGCTTCAGTAAGAATGCAATGTTGTTACTGTAGGTTGAAGAACAATCAGACTGTAAGATCCTTGATGGACAGTTCATTTCCCCCTTGGCTCATTATGTTCCAGATATCATGCCACCAGAATCCATCACAGCAAGGTAAGGACAGGCTCCTAACGTAAGTTATGAAATTACAGAGAGTGAGATGAGACGAAATGCTGATGAAAAGGTGACACATACGTGTGTTAATTTTGAATAAGGATAGGTTTGCATGTTGGTTAGGGCTTTGTCTGCACTGAGTGCCACTGGGAGCAGCTCCTTACCTTATGTGCTGAGAGCTCCTCTTCAAATTTTTGTCCCAGTAAGTATAATACTACGATTAAAAAGATCCTAACTAAACTTCTGCATGCCTTAAGGGACATTTTAGATCTCGTACAATGTTTTCCCCCCATACACATGTGCCAGTTATTCTGGATTAGCATTTGATTGGAGAAATGCCATATATGATGGCTAGCAGCAGTTTTAATTATCACGGTAGCTGGAAAACATTTTCTGCAATCATGCTTATTACTTAAGAGGGGGGAAATGCATTACTAGTCCTTGATGTAAAACTTTGTGTGATATTAGTTGCTAGTCTGTTAACTTTATTTCATGTAGGCATAGTTTTTAAATGATTGCTTTCTATTTGATAGGTTTCAGTTTTTAGTACCCAAGCTATGGAACAGCAAATACAGACCAGTGTGCATTCATTTGGCAGGCACTGGCGACCATGTAAGCATACAACATTACTCCATTAATGCTTTTTTAAAAACCTGTTACACTTGTTCTATTTAATTTAATCTTAATAAACTTTTATCTCTTTAGTACTTTTGGAGACGACGCACGTTAATGGCCCGTCCAATGATCAAAGAGGCCTGCATGGCTTCACTGTTGTTAGAAAACCCTTATTATATCCTTTATATTAAGCAAAATGTATCTGTGAAGCACAGATCTAGAGAGGAAAGATGCTGCTGCCTAGTCATGTGTTTAGTTCCAACACTAATATAGTGAATGGAGATGTCAAATATGTCAAATCATATGAAATGTAAACCATTTATATGTTTCCTGTATAGATTAGTAGCTTAGAAATTGACAAAACTATAGTAAATGACCTGTAAGTGACCTAATGATTATACTTAAGTATGTGTGGTTCTGCCTGAAAAGAAATCATATATTCTGTGGATATTTTGCAACTCTTAAATCTCCAAAAGCATAAATAACTCATATTAATGTTGTGTGTATGTAATCACATATAAAGTAAAACTATATGCAAATAGACTCCAGGGCATCATTATCTAAAATTACACACATTTTAAATGCAGCTTGGGGAGGGCATGAGGACCATTTAAAGAAAAAATAATAGGAAAAGAATGCATTGCCCCACTTGATTGCCATGTTTGCATTTGACTTGTCACAATTAAGAGATTCAGTTTCCAAATTACCAACCAGCAGTCTTTCATAAAATATTAGTTTTCTGTCTCCCTGTTTGAAGCCACTGCATTAATTTATCTATCAATAAATCTGAGGGGTTTTTTAATCCAATCCTCTTCTGTTGGCATTTTGATAACACAAAAATGGAAATCTGTCACCAATTGGGCAGCTGTTAACAAATTCTGAATTACTTTCTTATAGAGATATTATATGTATCCCAAGATGTAGCCCAAGAGGACAAAAACTTAATTCACATATTATAATTTTCTTAATACTAGTTGGCAGCATTTAAACATTCAGAATGTTTGTGTGGAGCGTGTCTGGATCATGGCCATTATTCTAAGCAATGTTACTGAAATTCCTAATAAAACAGTAAGACAAGTTTTTCATATTCCTGTTTAGTTATGTATAATGACTTGCCTAGATAAGTCATTCAGTGATTGAAATGTTACGCATGTGTGAACTCAAATCTCCCATGTCTAACATAATGCATGAGCTCACATTAAAGGTAAAGGTAAAGGGACCCCTGACCATTAGGTCCAGTCGTGACCGACTCTGGGGTTGCGGCGCTTCTCTCACTTTATTGGCCGACGGAGCCGACGTACAGCTTTTGGGTCATATGGCCAGCAAGACTAAGCCACTTCTGGCGAACCAGAGCAGCGCAAGGAAACGCCGTTTACCTTCCCGCCGGAGCAGTACCTATTCATCTACTTGCACTTTGATGTGCTTTCAAAATGCTAGGTTGGCAGGAGCAGGGACCGAGCAATGGGAGCTCACCCCGTCACAGGGATTCAAACCACCGACCTTCTGATCGGCAAGTTCTAGGCTCTATGGTTTAACCCACAGCACCACCCGCGTCCCTCACATTACTTCCTGTTTAATTGTTAAATTGCAAGCCTAAATCCACACAGTTAAAATAACTTTTATTTTAGTGTGCACATTTATTTTTTTAAAAAACCTTTAAATATAAATTGTAATGAAAATGTTGAGACTCAAAAGGTATATATATTTCCATATTAATTTCTTTGACTCTTATCTGTACATGGATGCAGAAAACCCAAGGATCAGTTGTAAGTATTAGCAATGTACTGTATTCTGTGATACATTTAGGAAATAGATATACTGCTTAAAATTTACAAGTTATATCTTATTTCTGATGTATCGTGTTTATTTGACTTTATTCCTTTTTGCGAGAAACTCATTTTAAGCCACAGTGGTCAATAATACAAATAGGAATATTGCATTCTGCCACTTCAGGGGGCTACATAACCTTTTAAAGTTGCTACTTTCTGCATACCTTGAATGTGAGACGGTTTTGGTAACTGTGTTAATGCTGAATGTCTTCAAATCCTTTATATAAGCTATTTCTAGAAATAACCTTGTTCCAAGTATGCAGCAACTTGGTGTTGCAAGATGTTCAAATGTATGAAAACTAGGTCATTTCATGGACTGCCAATCGCTGTAAATAAATTTCACAGTGAAGGCTTTATGTGGCTGTAGCATTTCAATTGTTTATTTTGCCAACCATTTTGAGTGAATAGTGGCAGCTTTCCCCAACTGAGAAGGGGAGGATAATACATTCCTCATCCCTGCATTCTTCCCTTCTGTTTCCCCAAATTAGCAAAGTGCTCTGAACAAGCATAGCATGATGGATTCTAACCAGGCACCAGAGCTATCCATCGTAAAGTTAAATTGTTGCAGTATACGGTAATTATAATACTGCATAGCAGACAAAACTGCTGTACAGTGGTACCTCAGGTTACATACGCTTCAGGTTACAGACTCCGCTAACCCAGAAATAGTACTTCGGGTTAAGAACTTTGCTTCAGGATGAGAACAGAAATCATGCTCCGGCGGCGCGACAGCAGCGGGAGGCCCCATTAGCTAAAGTGGTGCTTCAGGTTAAGAACAGTTTCAGGTTAAGAACGGACCTCTGGAACGAATTAAGTACTTAACCTGAGGTACCACTGTATAGCTACTTGGAAAATAAATCCTGTAACTTCAATGCAGGTATCTCTGCGAAACAAATTTGTTTAATATTGTAGCACATTTGAAATTCTGGCCTTAATAGTAATTGTAGATGGATGGATAAGTTGCACAGAGTCCACAGCTTTTCTTCATCTGGCAGTATCAATATTTTGATGCCTTTTTGTCATAAAGCAACTTTATAAGAAAATATTTTACTTTATTGGCCAAAATCCACTGCTGGCAGTTTTGTATGGATTGTGCTCCTGTTAACTGTAGTTCAGATAGCTATATAGTTGGGTCCAGTTCGTCCAGGCAGCAGCTACTAGGTTTAAATATAATCATAAGCTTGCCTCAAATTAAATGAGAGAGAGTTTTCATGAGGACAGTGATCTGAATTGTAGAAGATATGATTATAGGTACATTTGTTAATATATATATGTAAAGTTTGCCTTTCTTTTCTTGGGAGAAAAGAAGATCATGTCTGAAAAATGTCTCTGACCTGTTTGTCATGGGAGGAGCTCTTGTGCTAGAATCAGCTGTTCTTCTGCACTGGTTAGAAAGAGAAGGCTATGGACCCCTTGGAATGACAGGAATATCCATGGGAGGACATGTAAGAACCTTTATTTGAAAAATAATAAATCACTTGAAGCTTACATATGTCTATCATTAGCTGGTTTTAAGTGTTGTAAAATAAGTTACAATATAAGTGAGTTATCTAAATCACATGACATAGACATGAAAAATGGGATGTGCAGATATGGAAATAGCCTTACATTTTCATATTCCATTAGATTGAATACTGAATATAGTTAGATCAAATTCTTATTAAATTTCAAGTTTATGTCCAGGTACAAATCCCAGGTACAAACCTATGAAACATATGGGCCTATCACTTATCTTAGACAAGTCTATCTCAGCAAGTCTGTTGTGAAGATTAAATGAGAACCTTACTTATGTTACTCAGAGATTCTTGAAAAAAGAACCTCAGGATTTGTATTAGAGGGAAGAAGGATTCCTTGGAACAAGGATCTGTATTGGATGCATACATAATAATTAAAATTATGAAATGCTTTTCAAAATCTTTTAGATGATATTTTTATATAAATGCCATTTAAGTTTGTTGTGAATAAAATCTGGAAGGGGAAAGAACTGGGAAGGGTTTTTTTGTATTCTAAAATATGTTGAGGGGTGAAAGCTATTTCTCTCAGGTAGTAATTTCATTTTACTTGTGCTTATGAAAACAAACTAAGTCTGTCGCTCCCTAAGGAATTATGACACCAACTGTGCTGTATAATTTATTTCAATTTGCAGTAAATGTATTGTGTGTGTAAAGAAAACAGATAAAGATTTACGTTAAAGGATTTTGGAAGAAAAATACTGAGGTGACTAATACAATATAAATCACAGGCGCTATTCATCTTCAGTGACAAGCAGTATGTAATCTGAAAAAAATATTGTATTGTCTTCTATTTGACAGATGGCATCATTAGCAGTGTCAAACTGGCCTAAACCATTGCCACTAGTTCCTTGTCTCTCCTGGTCTACAGCCTCTGGTGTTTTTACTACGGTAATCTATTTGCAGTGTACAATGCCAACAAGTGGGAAACCAAAAGGCTTCAAAGCCCTAATATTAATCAGGTTTGATTTACTGTTGGGATATTTCATAGTAGAAATACTTTGTGTTCTTGGGGTTAGGGTAGAGTTACCAAATTTTGAATTGAGGAGGAACTTTTTTTAAATAGTTATTCCATCTCTCAGTACCTCCGCAAACACTCCATTTTTAAAATGCTTCAAGAGGCATGAAAGGCAGCTGAGTGAAACATGCAAACCTAAAGCTTCCATGGTTCTTTGATCCTTGCCCTTGTTTGTAGATGTGCCCAGAGATGTTTTCACAGCTCATAGGGAAACTTTGCTAAAATGATATAAATTACAATTACTTGTATATAGTTGGTGTCTTTAGAATAAAAGTTCATAATGCCTTGTCACTGCTTTATAATGTCTTTAATTTCAGGGTGTACTGAGCAAGGCAGTGAACTGGAGACAGCTTGAGAAACAGTATTATTCAGAGAGTGTTTATGAAGAAGAGATCATTCAAATGCTTGAATATTGTGGAGTAGGTATAATTTTATTTTTCATACTAAATATTAGCTGCACAGTTTGACCATTGAAAACATGTCACAGTGCTCAAGCATTTCAGCAAAAACATTAGATATGAAACTATAGAATTTGTTATACATTTATTCTTGTAAAAAGATGCATTGACATTGTTTTTTTAAAAAAATGCATTACCCTTCTACTCTTTATTATTTTTACACTGGTGAATGGTGGATTGTGAGAGAGCTTGTCAAACTACAGTATGTAATTAGGAAGGAGCATTTTCATCGTATGACTAGAACCAACCAGAGCATTTAACCAGAAAATTTAATTTTTGGATTGCTTTTGTAAAAAAAATACTGCATTTCCTATTACATTTTGTATGTTGGTTGCTAAATGGCTCCCATGTTTGTTACATGTTCACCAAAAATTTAGTAAACAGCATAGCTGTTCATAGATGCTTAGAAATTATAACTAGGGATTATTTCTTGTTATCAGGTTATCAAAAACATTAACGTAAGGATCCGTAGATAGAATATCAGATGCTGTCTTTTCAGTAGGAAAATGTAATGGGCCACCTGTCTCATTTCTCTTCAATAATAATAATAATAATAATAATAATAATAATAATAATTTAGGGACACGGGTGGCGCTGTGGTCTAAACCACTGAGCCTAGGGCTTGTCGATCGAAAGGTTGGCGGTTCGAATCCCCGCGATGGGGTGAGCTCCTGTTGTTCAGTCCCGGCTCCTACCCACCTAGCAGTTCGAAAGCACATCAAAGTGCAAGTAGATAAATAGGTACCACTGTCTGCGGACAAACGTCGGCTCCCTCGGCCTATAGATCAAGATGAGTGCACAACCCCAGAGTCATCCACGGCTGGAACTAATGGTCAGGGGTACCTTTACCTTTATTATTTATACCCCACCCATCTGGCTGGGTTTCCCTAGCCACTCTGGGCGGCTTCCAGCTGAATATTAAAAACACAGTAAAGCATCAAACATTAAAAACTTCCCTAAACAGGGCCGCCTTCAGATGTCTTTTAAAAGTAAGATAGTTGCTTATTGCCTTGACATCTGCTGGGAAGGCGTTCCACAGGGCAGGCTCCACTAACGAGAAGGCCTTTCCTGGTTCCCTGTAACCTCACTTCTCACAGTGAGGGAACCGCCAGAAGGCCCTCGGTGCTGGACCTCAGTGTCCGGGCTGAACAATGGGGGTGGAGACGCTCCTTCAGGTATACAGTAGTACCTTGGTTTGCAACTGCTTTGGATTGCAACTGTTTTGGATTACAACCACGTCAAACCCGGAAGTGCATGTCCCTTTTTTTTGGATTACAACCAATTTGGGGGGGGAGGCCACATTGGCGAAAGCGTGCCTTGGTTACAACCTGTTTTGGTTTACAACCAGACCTCCGGAATGGATTATGGTTGTAAACCAAGGTACCACTGTACAGGACCAAGGCTGTTTAGTTCTCCTGACAGTGGCCAGATGTTGGGGGTTTTTTAAGACCGCTGTTGCAGAATGTGGAGGAGGGCTGCTGCTGCTTCTTTGGCGATAACTCGTAGCCGAGTAAGATTGTCCTCCGTAAACACGGTATTAATGGTGTGTCCCTAGGTGACTCTAGGAGGCCAATTTTGGATCCACACGTCCTTTTACAGTGGGTACATGGGTTTCTGGATGGGAGTTGATCATTGTGAGGGTTTGACAAACGTGCCTTCCTCTTCGCTTGTTTCTTCCTTTCATCCTCAGTCTGAGTATCTTCAAAGTCCATGACACCTTTGGTAAAGGCTGTTCTCCAATTGGAGCGCTTGCAGGCCAGTGTTTCCCAATTCTCAGTGTTTATACTGCATTTTGTTAGATTTGCCTTGAAAGAGTCTTTAAACCTCTTTTGTGAACCACCAACATTAAGCTTTTCATTTTTAAGTTCGGAATAGAGTAGTTGCTTTGGAAGACTATAATCAGGCATCCGCACAAATGACCAGTCCAACGAAGTTGATGTTGAAGAATCATTGCTTCAACACTGGCGATCTTTGCTTCTTACAATACACTGACATTAGTTCGCTTCCCAAGTGATATGTAAAATTTTTCAGAGACTCTTTTGAGGATTTGGAGATAGTGTTTATAAGTGGTGCATGTTTCACAAGCGTACAGTAAGATTGGTAGTACAATAGCTCTGTAAACAAGCATTTTGGTTTCCCTGCAAATGTCCTGGTCCTCAAACACACTGCACTTCAGTTGAGAGAAAACTGCACTCACAGAGCTCAGGTGATGCTGGATTTCGGCATCAATGTCTGCCCTTGTGGAAAGATAACTGCCCAGGTAGGAAAAATAGTCGACATTTTCCAACATTACACCGTGCTTGTTGGTGCAGCACTTGGGTTTTTTGGATGTTGGGTGATAGGCCAAGCTTTTCATAAGCTTCAAAGATATTTAGGGTGGTTTGGAGGTCATCCTCTGAGTTTGCACACACTACGTCGTCATCAGCATATTGAAGCTCTATGACGGAAGTTATGGTAACCTTCCTCTTTGCTTTCAGCCTAACAGAGTTTTCCATCTGTTCAATATATGATTTCTACCCCAGTGGGGAGTCTCCCTTCAACAATGCTCCTTGCACTCCTGGCTCTATCCCTTTTAGTTAGGAAATAATTATAGGAGGACTTGGAGAAATGTGGCAGTGGCAGAAGAAGGGTTCTTTATTCTCCTACTCACCTGCGCAGTCTTTCCCAGCTGTTTCATATTTTGCATAGGAAACAAAAAAGCAATGACTAGATGTGCTAGGAGGCTACTAATGGAAGATGCCGAGCTATTGCCACATCAAGTGACTGCTGGTAAAACTATTGCCTGGAATTTCTGAAGATGATGGAGAATAGAAAACTTGGGTTTTTTGGTGTTTCCAATGCTAGTTATTTGTAATGAGCTTCTAAAATATTGGGACTAAAATGACCTCCTCCTAGTAAGAAAATTATAAATCAGTGGGAAAGCATCTTGTTCTCTAGGAACATTTATTCTATGTTAAGCAGAACTGTGAACTGCGTATCTTGCATATTCCTTTACTCTTTCTGGTGGAGTTGGTACTGTATGCATTGCAAGTACTCAACATTAGGTAACAGAATACACACAACAGCCTATATTGTTGTAAACTGCTTGGGCTTTTTTTTTTTTAAACAATCAAGTGTTATATAACTTTTGTGAAATAAATACTTTGAGAAAGCCTAGTATAGAATGAGGATGATTTAATCATTTATGATAGGGGAGAGGACACTATGTTGAGATTTCTGCCTTTCTCTCTAAGGATGCTTGTGGATGTGCTTGCATTTGCACAGATTTCAAATTTCTGAAAATAAATTCCACCCCACCCACCCCAGATACAGTTAAATTAAAAGTTGTTAACATAGGGGTGCATTCATAAGGCAGTTTCATACATGACAAAGGTTGGGATATGTCACTTTAGTCTTTTCTATGTTTACATAGTTTAAGTGACTCACATTCGAAATTAAATTGTTCTCAAGATTCAACACTGTCAATTGTATCTTATATAATATAAGAGATATTTGGTGTTGTAGTCACCATATATTTGGGAAGTGTCTTGAGTTAAAATATAAACACTGCCATATTCTTTTAGAGCAGCAGTCACCAACCGTGCCCTCCAGATGTTGCTGGACTTCAGCTTCCATCATCCCTGACTTACTAGCTTTCTAAGTAAAGTTCATGGCAATTGGGAGTCCCACCAGCATCCAGAACCCACTACATTAGATACCCCTGGATTAGAGTAATGGAACATCTAGCTCATTCAAGAGAGCAAATTATAGAAGTTGCCACATACTAACACCCCCCCCCCCGAGCAAATGTTTTAGGGTTACCAGAGTAACTGATACCTTACAGGATATCTACCTAATATTCAAAGTGTCTTAATTGAATAGATATTTTTGTTTAGACAGATTCATTCAAGATGGGACAAGACTTTGTTAAAAATTCTCCTGGCAGTGTGGACAGTTTAAGCAATCTGGATCTGCATTCCGGTATGCTGAACCTGGATACCAGAAGCAAAGTTCTATCTTCGGAAGCTGGTCACTGCATTAGCAGTAGCAGAACTCCTCTAAGTGCCTCAGCGGAAGGACTGTTAGTGCAAGAGGCGTCAAAAATGCAGTGCATAAACCAGACGTTTTCAACCAGCAGCAGTAGCAATAAGGATTTTACCAGTAATCAGAAGCATCTGATAAGTGGAAAAAGGGACAGTTTACAAAGAGAATCTTTAAGATTCATGAAAGGGGTGATGGACGAATGTACTCATGTAGCTAATTTTTCAGGTACATGTTATTTTAATACAGTTTTGAAATTCTTCTTTTTGCTGCCCTCTGCCTATTTCTACCCTGTTAAGTAATACTTCTGTTTTTTATGTTTTCTTTCTCCAAATTTTCATTTCTGCATTTCTAAGTAATCTCTGAGCACATAAAGCGTTTAAACCTGATTCCCTCCCCCTTTCTTCTTTATATGCAGTGGTGTCTAGTTTGTCTCATAGGACTAGAAATGTAGCTTATATCGTAAGTTGCATAGTCTGTGGAGTTATTTGAAGCCTCACATGATCACTAACAGCATAATTCTCCGGTCTGCGCAAGGCAAAAAGCAGATAGGGTTGAACACAGCCGTTGCCTCATTGTAAATTATGGTGACTTGGTGGAACAGCAGCTAGATCAATACCTATCAACATGCAAAGCTTTGTGTGGGCAGAGAAGGTATAGTAGTGGCTAGTGACATAAATATAAGTGGGACTAGGGCTCCTTGTTCTGCAAGGCGAGGACCAAAAAATATTGAAATGAAAAAATTGAGCACCAGGGCCAATTATTCTCAACAAAGCCCAGCAGAAAAACAAAATGCAATACTGTGCCATAGACCATGCAACATGTTGAAATGATAGGGCATGGCCATAGACACTACCCCATGTGTCTATGAACCAAAAAGACACAGGGAAGGAGGCCACAAGGTCAACATGAGACCACTGCAGATCACAAGATGATGCTAACATACTAGAGCAGGTTATTAGGCTATAAGGTGGTTCTTCAGCAGGATCAAGAAAGCTGGTTTCATAGTCACAACCTATTGTATATGGACTAATTTTCCTTTGCTGTACTTTCCCATTCTTGTGTAATCTAACATAAGCTACTGACAGTGTTGCTTCAGCAGTAAAAAAGAACTAAGGCTGCATTAAATAGTTGCCATTTGCTGAAGACATGGTTGTGAATTGTGGATTCCCATGCAATTACCTTGTAATTTTAACCTTTTTGTAACATTGTCTTCCGAACTAAAGATAGCATATTTAGCTTTAAAGAGCTTTGTTCCTTGTTCTCAGTTCCAGTTGATCCAACACTGATCATAGTAGTTCAAGCCAAGGAGGATGCTTATATTCCAAGAACTGGTGTACGTAGCCTTCAAGAAATATGGCCCGGATGTGAAATCAGATACTTGGAAGGAGGTCATGTTAGTGCATACCTCTTCAAACAAGGATTGTTCAGGTGAGGCATTGATTAAGCAATGAAAATCAAACAAAGCTTTTATACTCTACTACTACTGCATCTCTTAAGTGCTAAGTATACATATTTTGTTGTGGCAGTCTAAAAGTTGCCTGCATTCAACAGATTTAGGCCACTTCAAAGCTAGTAGTAAGTCATGGTTTTGTGCTATGTGAACAAGCTGAATTGAGTCTTGGGCTTATGGTCTCCCGTCTCCTCAGTTTGAGCCAGGCTTGTTTTAACAAACTATAGTTTAAAATAACTATAGAGTTTCACCTAGCTTGGATGTAGTCTGAAACAGGAACCGGGTTGTTACAACAGTGAAGTGGTGGTGTATAAACCTAGGTTCTCTTCTCATTTATTTAGTGCTAAATGACAGCATTACATCTGAAATGAGCTTTATTTCCTACTCAGTTCTGTTTTATATTTCAGTTGTTGTATTTGTTACCCCTAAATTGTGGATTTCTGAGATTTGTGGCTTTGTTTATAATTGGCAGGAAGTGCCCAGCATTGCCCAGGAATTTTTAGAAACACTTTTGTGTGTGTGTTTTATAAGTGAATAGTGTAATCTGTGAGTTTTGACTCATGACACTCAAAATTAGGTGAAGTCACACCAAGTCAAGTTTGGTCCATCAACTTGAATTAAAATTATGTCCATTGTTCAAATGTCAATGAAGACTGCTGCACTCCCCCCGCCCCCCGGATCTGGAACCCTCATGCTGGGTTTGGTGATGATTTATTGAGAGGCAGCCAAATCTATGCCAAAAAAATTCTGAAGTCCTATATTGCTCTGCTAAATTGAATCAAAATGTCACCTAGCATCCAAACATTGCTGAAGACAGCTGCCCCCACCAACTGCCCTCATGCCAAGTTAGGCAACAGTATTTCAAGTGGTGGCTGAAGATATGCAAAAAAACGGACATAGTCATGGCAAAGTTGTGTTTTCCCCCCACCATTTTTACTTTAAACTGGCATGCTGCATTCAAACATCAATGTAGGCCACCACCCCAACTCAGGAACCCTAATATTTGGCAACTATATCTCAAGAAGTATCCGAATGCTGAAAACAGACAAATGGACATTTTTCTAAAATGTATAGTAGAAGCAGGTGCTAAAATCTTTTGTTAGATCGCTGTGCTGCATCTGGACAAAAAAATATTGTAAATTATTAGTGTACCTTCATTAATGTTGTTAATCTTCTCTTTCTCTTAGACAAGCTATATATGATGCCTTTGAACGCTTTCTCCAGAAATACGCTGTATAGCTCTGTCCTTTGGAGCCGCTCTATATAGACTTGTTCTGAGCTCTTTTTTACATGGATCCTCATGTTGACTTCATGTGGAGAACAAGTCAGACATAAGTTCAGTTAAGTCACCAACTGGATGGTAAATTGAACTTGGCGTTATATCAGATTGAAATCAACCAGTTTCAAACTTGCACCAGTCATGCCAATGACAATTTTAGCACAATTTCTTAATACAGGTAATGTCTGTCTAAAGAATAGGCTGATTTTTAAGACTATTGTTATTTCAAGAGTACACTCATCCTTTGAAGAGAGACCAATACAGGCTGCTTAAATTTGGTTTATGTAAATTTTAGCATAAGTTTCACACCCCAGGTTGTCACTAGGACTAGGAATTCAAAAATTATTTCAGGGAGACCAACTAGACTCTCAATAATGAGCTCAACTTGAAAAGTTTATTCATAATAAAAATTATTAAGATGGCCTATGCAGACTCTGGGGAGTAGGCAGCTACAAACGCCCACAATCTTAAGTGTTCCCTGGCCCTATTTCAACTTCAGTTGGAAGAAGAAAGTTTGCACATTACTTTCCTGCACCTCATAATTGCTTCTTTAAAACTATTTGTCCACCTTTAATCATTCAAAGCAGCATGCTAGGTGTGCTCTTATTTTAAAATGGAGGGAGGAGGTGCTTACTTCTGTTGAGGAATCATAAAATGTTAATTGACTGAATTGTTACACCTGAAATGAAAATAAAGTGTGAATCCTTTTGTATATGTTGCATGTTTAATGTTGGTTTTCTTATAAACTATTTTGCATCATGTTGCAGTAAAGAGGGATTAACTTCATTTGGATCCAACCCAATATTGTAGTTAATTCCTCTTTAGTTCCATTGAAATCAATGGGACAAGTTAATCAAGACTGTTAACTCTCAATATTTTTAATGGGATGAAAGTGACCATCTTCATTTGGATCTAATCCTTACAATCCCAGCATTCCCCATGCTGCCTCCCACACAGTTCCAGAAGGTCCTCCAACACTCCAGAACAGCTTTCAATGGGGCTGCTGTGTTTCAGGGAGCAGGACTTGGTGAAAATAAATTCCCCCATTATTCAGTGGTTGCATCCTGTGACTTGAGCTAGGCTCACAGAAGCTCTTCATCTTACCCATTGTATTTTCTTTCATATTATATGGAAGTTAGTATGTGCTGTTGAATTTGATAAAATATTATTGTGGCTGAATCCAATGAAGTTATAACTTCTGCTCACACAACACAATCTCTTTCCCTCCACCCCAAATCTGCTAGAGGGTTGGGGGGGGAGCTCAGAGGAGATTGGGGTTCTGTTGTGTGAGTGGAAGTTGTTAAACCCATGTAGTGACTTAGTTGGATACAACTCTAAGTACAACTGGATTGTGCTGAATAATTAAAGTTGAAGTCAGCCCTCTTATCTAGGAATAGGTCCCATTGAATTTGTATATGTTTAGTACACCTGCATAAGACTGTACTGTACTAGAATAATTTTTGAAGAGCAAAGTCTGATGAAGAGGAAGTTTATTAAAAGTGCCAAAACTTAAGGTGAAAGCCTAAGTAAAAAAAAACTTGATCGAACTTCCTAATCGTAGTGAACAGCACTTTACGCTGAAGCGGCAGCTTTAAGTGGATTCCAGATACTGCTGAAGTCTTGTTCAAAGTAATTTCCTGGAGAACTAAAGTATTAAAACTCACTCCTTTGATGATAAGTTATGGATAACTGCAGACCCTCCAAGTGTCCCTATTTTCCAGGGATAGCCCTGGATTTACAGAAGCCATCCAGGTTTCTGATTTGATCCCGAAATGTCTCATTTTTCCTTAGGATAGCCCTATTTTCATCTGAGAAATGTTGGAGGTTATGTAACTGGCACAGCATTTCAAATTAAGTATTTATGGCCCACATGAATCGTTTCTATGTCTCCTTTTGGAATGTTCCAGTTCCAGGTTTCTGGAACACCAGAATTGGCAAAAACGGATTGGCTTGAAATAGCTGGATGTTAATATGGAATCTGCCACAATATTATTCATCTACTAGAATTTTATACCGCAAAATCTGCTGTAGCAGGAGCAGTAACATGCTTGAGTGTTCAATTTAGTGATTAAGGGGTGGTATTCATTGCTAGTGCTACCCAGTGTAGCCACACTGAAGTTAATGGACATGGTGGGTCCCTTGTAAAGCACTTTGAGGTCTTTATCAACAATCCAAGTGTTATATAAATTTTGCTAAATAAAGTCAAATTTGTCTAAACATCACTATTCTAAGACTACTGTTTATGTGTTGTGAATTAGTGTGTCATAATCATATGCTTTCAACAGTATTTTATAGAATTAATTAATCTTGCACTTAAAGTGCATTCTGTATTTCAAAGACCGGCAAAATTCTTGGTAACAAAGCCTTTGATAACAATGTTTTGTGGCCTTACTATATTCAAATGTCTCTAATACTCTTGCCTAACACATTTCATTTAAAATAATTTACTAATGGTGTTCTAATCAAAAAGGAAAATCATAGTTAAATGAAAGTAAGTTTCAGAATTCTGTGTACTTTTCTAAACTGCATTTTATGTTTTTCAATAAAACCTTGCAAAAACATTTTCATGCTGCTGGTCTGTATTGTGAAGAGCCTTCTTGTAGACAGTTGCTGAGTCATTAGGCTCCAATGAAAGTACTGTATCCGAATTGAGTAGCCAAACCAAGTTTTAGTAGGCTGTGCGACTGGGATTGCCATATCCATGGACTCTATGTAATCTTAAATGGCAATGTTCTATATGAAAATAGTTGACTTCTTCCAAGACAACTCTCCCAAGAACCTGAATTACTCAATAGTGAAAAAAACAAAACACAATGCTCATACATAAAATATACTATTTGAAGTTTCATATTTGCTGTATCTAATTATTGTCTACTTCCAGGGAATATACACTATTTGGAGTATGCTTTGGCATAAAGGTGTTCTCAACCAGAAACATCACCCAATTTGTCTTTGCTATGCAGCCTAGATGCATGTAATGAATGACCTTGTCAAGATGTTCTCCGTTTAATCTTGTATCGTTTAGGAAAATATAACAATGGAAATCATTCTATATAAAGAACACAATTTCCTGAAACTTGAGCCAAAATGAGCCCTAGATCTTTATGTCCGGTACTCAGAAAGCTTATTTAAGAAGGATCTTATATTTAAGAACTGATTTATCCAGATAAACACTGTCCATAAAGTAACATGTAATATCCTTCAATGGACAGTATTAGCCACAGTCGTCTTCTTTGGCGATCACTCGTAGCCGAGTAAGATTGTCTTCCATAAGCACAGTTTTAACAATGAGTCCGTAAGTGACTGGAGGCCAATTCTGGAACGACATGTCCTTCCACAGTGGGGACATAGGTTTCCCTGCAGGAGTTGATCATGGTGTGGATTTGCCAAGCATGCCTTCCTCTTAGCACGTTTCTTAACATGAGCCACAAGTAGACAAAGCAGCATTGGGTATGTAGTAGAATGAACAGAAGCATCTAGCATACCTAGGTATCAGAAACTAAAACTAATCCAATACAATTGGTCAAAAAAAAGATGTTGGACATTTATGCTATTGCTAAAGTGTAGGTAGCAGTAATATTAATACAGAAATTTGCATTGTGGGAGAGATATATGCTGTCTCCCATTATATGCCCCTAAATGTGTCTACCCAGTAATGCAAGATGGAGCAAAATGCCCTCTTGATGGCCTCATAACCACTGAAATATACCACTTTCATTTGTGGTTTAGGTTCTTCTCATATGTTCTATTATTATTCTACATTTGGAATGCATGGGTTGTTATGACACCACCACTGTTTACTGTTTTGGTGCTTTGTTAAATGTGCATGTCACAAAGAACAGCCACAGAAGCTATAGATAGATGTTGCAAGTGAAGATGACAGCATCTTTTTAGGTGCAAATCGCTTTTTGTTATTTGCAGAATTAATTTTCCAAGAGAATATCTAGTCGTTTGTCTACTGTGTCATGGTAAACAAGAATCATATAGTTGGAAGGGACCCGGTCATCTAGTCCAACCCCCTGTTGAGCCATCCCAGCTAAGTACTGTATCAGGGGAGCCAACAGGACAACTGAGTTTTATTTCGAAAGATGTTTTAGCCAACGCTGCATCGCTCTGGAACATTTTAATCTTATTGGATCTTCAAAGCCATTGTATATTAAGCCAAAATTGAAAGAGGGCGGGGAGCAGCCGCCTTCCGAGTGCGCTCATGTGCTGGTGGAAACTTCAAAAGGCTAGTGCTTCCTCCTACAGCATGCAGCCGCCGGGAGCGGGGCAGGGATGTAAATCTTTCGGCAGTAAGCTATAATCTATGCAACAACGCTTAATTATTTTGTCCAGGTAGCTGTTTTTTAAGTCTACAGTGTCAAAATCTCTTAATAAAAATAAAAAAGCTCCCCAAAATAACCCTTCCCCGCTTCTCCTGAGGCGAAGAAATGCTGGTGTGGCCGAAGGTGAGCTTCCTTCGCGCCCCACAGATCCCTCGTCAACTGACCCCCTTCTCCCTCAGAGACCGGCGTCTGTCGTGCTCCGCAAGAAGCGGCATTCCTTCGGGCCATCCAATTCGAAGGGGAAACGGTGGCGTCCCCCTGAACGCCGCCGCCGCCGCTTCCCCTTCCTAGGTCCTCCGTTGAGGACGGCCGCGCTCCGCTCCGCGGCCATCTCCGCCGCCGCCTCTCGCTTCCTCGTTCCGGGCGGGGCGGAGGCGGGGCTAACCGTGGCGGAGGTGAGGGGAGCGAAAAGGACGGCGGGGGGGGGGGTAGGCGAGCCCAGGGAAGAGACGCACGCGGCCTCCCTCCGCGCTGTTGGCCGTTGTGATGTCACAACGCGCCGAAGGGGTTCGGAGAGGCTCCGCCCTCGTTTTGCAGAGCGCTTCGCCCGTTCGCCGCCACCACCGCCGCCTCCTCCTTCTTCTTACCCCCCTCCCTTCACTCCTTTCCCTGACTCTGTCCCCGCCCCTCTTCCCACCCACCCCGCCTCCCCCGGCGCGAGGAAGCACACACGCGCGACAGCTGTGACGGAGCTCCTTGCCGGACCTCAAAGCAGGCCCCACGAAAACTGTGCCTCGGCTCCGGCGCCGCCTCCTGCCCCCACCCCCGCCCCTCAACCCCGGGCGGCCCCTCAGCGGCGACGCGTTCTCGTGCGCGGCCCTCTCGCGCGTCTCTCTTCTCTACAACCCCCTCCCTCCCCCCCCCCGGCACGGGGCGGTGGCGGTTGAACCACCCGCTGAGGTGAATGAGCGGCGACGCCCCCGGAGGCCGCTGTTGGGGCGGGGGGGCTGCTTCCCCGCCAGCCGCAGCCCCCGTGGGGCGGGCCAGGCCCCCCGCACGGAGCAGCTCCGCTTAGAGGCTCTCTTTCTTCTTCTTCCCCCTCCCGCCCTACGGCAGCCCCGAGGGGAGCGGAGGGAGAGGGGCGCGCGGGAGGACAGACCCCTCTCGGCATGTCCGCGGCCGCCCCGCAGGCACCACTTCGCGGCGCGGAGAAGAGCGGCGGCGGCGGCGGCGGCGGCGGGGCCCGGCTGCCCGAAGAGAACCATCAGGAGCAGCTCCTGTTTCCTTCCGGCCAAGTGACCGAAGCCCCCCGGGAAAGCGGCTCCGGTGAGGGGCTGCAGCAGCAGCAACAAGAGGGCGGCGGCGGCGACGACGACGAGGAAGAGGATAGTAGCAACGGCGACAAGTGCCAACCGGGGCAGCAGCAGCAGCAGCAGCCTCAGGCCGTTGAGGCCCCCCCGCCCAAGGATAACCCCTGGACCCGCTGGAAGCCTCCCCCCGTCTCCGGCGGCAGCTTATCCCCCTCCAGCGCCTCAGCCGGCAGCGAGCTCGCCCCGCAGGACTCGGGTAAGGAAAGGGCTGGGCGGACAGGGAGCTTGTGTTTTGACCTACTGCGGGGACGAGAGCCCCGCGTGCTGCTGCTGCTGCTGCTGCTGCTGCTGCCTCCTTCTCAAGTTTCTTTAAAGCGTCCCCTCACTCTTCCTCTCTCTCTCTTTCTCCACCCTCCCCCGCCCGCTTTCGGCGGCGACCCCGAATGACACAGGCTTCGGAGAAAGGCGTGTGCTTGCTTGCCTCCAGCCAGCCAGCAAGCCGGTGCCAGGGAGCCCTTTTCAGCCTTGCCTGCCCTCTCTCATGTTGCATATATGGTGAGATTAGGAAAATGAGCGTGAAGAGGTGTGGCTTCTTCTGCCTTGGAGTTCTTTTATGAGGTGGACGGTGAGAGCGAAGCGGTTGGGAAAGCCAGAGCTCAGTTGGCGGCGGTAGGGATGCCTAGAAGCGAAAGGGGCTACTTCTTATGGGTGGGTGGGGGAGCGGAAACTGAGAAGAGATCTAACTTGATAGACGTGGTGGTGGGGAGCTGTTATACTTCCACTATGCCCATGCAGAACTTTTCTGTGTTTTTGTCCTTCATTATGCCTGTTGCTTGGTCTGCTTCATGTCAGAATCCTGTTTGGATGCCGCTTGTGTGCAGGAAATAGTTTGTTCCTGCTTGCATGTAAATCATTGTTGTGTATGTACCTCTGTTGTATGCATATACAGTGGTACCTCGGATTACATACGCTTCAGGTTACATATGCTTCAGGTTACAGACTCCACTAACCCAGAAATAGTACCTCGGGTTAAGAACTTTGCTTCAGGATGAGAACAGAAATCGTGCTTCGGAGGCACAACGGCAGCAGGAGGCCCCAT
The DNA here is from genome assembly GCF_951804945.1 of Podarcis cretensis. Lineage (NCBI taxonomy): Eukaryota > Metazoa > Chordata > Lepidosauria > Squamata > Lacertidae > Podarcis > Podarcis cretensis. The sequence goes on from NC_137178.1 coordinate 32,388,822, forward strand.
TGGCTAAAGTGGAGCTTCAGGTTAAGAACAGTTTCAGCTTAAGAACGGACCTCCGGAACGAATTAAATACTGGTACATAATCCGAGGTACCACTGTATACTGCAGTTCTACATTCAGTGGTACCTCAGGTTGCATATGCTTCAGGTTACAGACTCCGCTAACGCAGAAATAGTGCTTCAGGTTAAGAACTTTGCTTCAGGATGAGAACAGAAATCGGGCTCCAGCAGCGCGGCAGCAGCAGGAGGCCCCATTAGCTAAAGTGGTGCTTCAGGTTAAGAACAGTTTCAGGTTAAGAACGGACCTCCGGAAGGAATTAAGTACTTAACCCGAGGTACCACTGTATTCGTGAACTTATACGTATGGGTGGTGCTATTAAATAAGTTTACAGTACCGTATTTTTCGCCCTATAGGACACACTTTTTCCCCTCCAAAAATGTGCACCGACCCCTCTCGCTCTCCAGGCTTCAGGAAACTATCCGCAAGCCTTGGGAGCCCGGCGCGAAGTCACGCAGCTCTCCCACGGCTTGCGGAGATCTGCCTGCATCCTGAAGCCTGGGGCGCGCTGAGCTCAGCGCGCCCCAGGCTTCAAGCTTCACACAGCTCTCCGCAAGCCGTGGGAGAGCTGTGTGACTTCCCGCCAGGCTCCCTAGGCTTGCGGATAGCAGCCTGTTCTGGGGGCTGGGGTCGGGGGAAGCTCGGGCTTCCCCCGCCCCAGCCCCGCGCCTGGGGGAAAAATATCCCCCCCCCTTTATTTCCCCCCCAAAAAACTAGGTGCGCCCTATGGGCCGGTGTGCCCTATGGGGCGAAAAATACGGTACTTCCAAACAAAAACTTAACGAGTTAACATATGAAATAGCCTTTACTCTTTCTTTGGTCACTGTGCATGTTTGTCAACACTTGGCATAACTTCAATAAAACTGAAAAGCATGAGTTCTATATAGAGTTTACTTCATTTTTTCTTGAGGGTGCTATTCATAGTTTAGGGTTCCTGTGATAGTATGCTGGTGGAAGCAAATTCAAGGCTTTTAAACATATATTTGTGCTAACAGGTCTTTAGAGAATGACCACTGTAGTAAATAGTCATGCTTTCCTTTGTAGTTCATGCTTGATGGTCTTGCAAGAAACTTTAGCATGTGCTGTACTGTATATAATTTGTGGATCACAAATCACAGTATGCCACCATGTCGCAGGAATTATCATGAAATAGTATTCAAATTCAGCAGCAGTAGTTGTAACACTCTTTGAGATAATAGAAGGTATTATATTAGTGCTCTGGGACTTAGCTAGATTAAAGTGATATAACAGTACAATTTAAAACTTGGATAAAAGAATTAATTTAGTTGAATTCTTAAGTACTTGCTCCCTAATAAATGTGTTGAATATCCTAGCTTAAATACCTTACAAATAAAAATAGAGTTCTGCCTTAAATAACTAGCTTTTGTATTTTACATTTAAAAAATAGGTAAAGTAAAAGGTTAATTAGCATTAATTAGGATTTTGTTAAATAGATAATTTGTTTTGCATATCGTCAACTTTCATGTAATAAGTTCATTAAGTGATGCTATGCAAACTGATTCTACACAGTAAGACTGCAATTTACACACATTTAACTTGTGCACATTCAGCTTTACGTGCTTGCCTAGACAGATGGATAGTTGCTCAGGCACTACCTTGTAGTGCGAGAATAGAATATTAAAGCAGCCGTGTTCAGAAAAGATGCTGTCAGATATGATATGCCTGACTACCGGTAGTTCTTGCTCTAAATGTGGTGGTGGTTAGTAATATATTATGCAACTCGACCCTTTCTCCAAAATGCTTAGAGTGGTGTTTATGACACTCCACATTGGTCTCCAGATTGGGGGTTGCCTGAGGCCACCATGGTGCAGTTGTCGCATTGGATACTCCAGTAGTACAGTACTATTCTTCTGCAATACAATGAGCATAATCTCTACCACACAGTTGTTGTTTTGATCATATTATTTCTCTTTTGGATAAGTTACTAGCTCACATTCAAAATGTGTTACATATTAAAAAAGAATATATTACAAAGTAGTACTGTGTACAGTATATCTCTTCCATCTTAAATTCCTACAGTGTACAGCAGGGGATCACAATCTTTTTGGGCTCATGTACACTTGCACTCCTCCCTAGGTTGTTAAACATATACTGTATAGAGAAAGCATCCCCTCCATCTATACTTGATGCTTTTTGATAGGACTAGCAGTTATAATTTTTTCCTCATAACCGCCAGAAAGATGCAAACAATTAATTGAAATTAGATTAATTTTAATTATTTAGCTAGCCTGCTAAGCACTAGATAGATTTTTGTTTTAATTGGATTTTGTTTATAGTATACTATTTACATTCTTAATGTTTGATTGACTTATTGAAACTAGACTGTTTCGTTCCTTTATTTTCACTTTGGCTCTAGAATCTTCACTCATATGTCTGTTCAGAATATGATATGGAGAAGACTTGAAGCATTAATCATATATTAGTAATATTTGCCCTGTATGCTAATACAAAGTTTATAAGAGTATTTATTTTTCCAGAATTTTGTATTCCACATGTGACAGCTGTAGGGGCATAGACTGAAATATTTAAGTAGCTGTTACATATATCCATAAGCATAATGGTAAAGTAAGAATTCATCTGACATAGATTGGATATTTGCTCTGAAATCTACAAATATGAACTGTGCCAGTTTTAGCTCATAAAGCACAAACTGGAGTATAAAAATACATTTTTAATCTATTCTTTTTCTAACAAAAACTCTTTTTAAAGCTATCATAAATTGAGATCGCAATGCATCTTTATTTTTGTAATATAGTCTACATGTGAGTTTCAGTCATCAAGTTTTATATAGGCTCATATCCAGAAGCCCCATTGATAGGATATCAGTGGGACGTACAGTTTCTGGTAAGTATGGATAGGATTGCAGCCATAAGATTCTAATTTTTGTGAGTAATTTGATGTGAGTAATCTTAGCATTTTACAAGGCTAATAGCAGCATTCAAATTAGAATTAACACTTAAGCTAATTTGACAAGCTGAAAAAATGATTTTTTCAAGTTCGATAGTTATCCAGTTAATTTAAAAAATCATTTGTACTTTGTGGAATTTCTTTGTTTCAACTTGTACTTAAACGATTTGAGAGCAGAAATTAATCATACTATTTAAATTATGTGATGAACTTGGTTTTGTTACTCTTTCTAGATTACTTGAATCACATCTTTCTTTTATTCATTTTAGAATTGCAGAGTTCTGCTAAAGTCATAAAGGCAGGAAAATCGAAAGTAAAGAAATCGAGTAAGGTATGTTTTAGCAGTCCAAATCAGTTTTATAGTCTATTAATTTAGGTTTAAATTATTATATTAATTAGTAATTAATACTTTCATAATTAATTAATTATTAAATTCATTTATTGTAATATACTGATAATCCTGTATTTGCATATTTATTTAAATTATCATAAGGACTTCTTTGATACCACATACTTCATATAAATAGGTTTTTTAATATGGAAATGACTATAAAACCTGAACCATAGGCTTCACTCTTATTACTGAACTGTTGAGGCAAAGCTTTTAAGTTACAATCTTATTCAAGCTCAGGAAGAAAGATAGTGCTGGTGGACTTACATGAAATTCTTTTCTCATATACAAATGTTGTTTTTAAAATCTATTTGGATATGCTTTTTAGAAAGTGGGAGTACCCAGAAATTAAACTGTTGAAAGTTGTTTTAAAGCAAAACAAAAAAGTTTATTAAAGTTTTATTGATACCTTTTTCAGTATAGTCATTATCTTACAATATGGTCTGTCCTTCGAACTGAACAAGGGATAAGTTACTGTAGGAGCATCTTGAGAAGTAAAACAGCTAGTCTTGAGTGTTGTATGTAATTTTCCAAAGTGATGGAAACGTTTTCCTTACTAAGAGTTATATTGGAAATAGAGGATAAGCAGAAAAGCTATGTTTACTTGCTGATTTTAACTTCAAGTAATTCACTTCCATTGACTGTTAATTATTATGCAAATTACTTCATAACATTAATATCAAATTTGAAAAGACTGCCTTCATAAAAATGACTGAGCACATTTTTTTTAAAAAAAAGGTGTATGGATTCAGAATTGCTGACCACGTTGCTGAGTTTGGTTTTTCACTGTGCTATTTTGCGAGTCAGGATATGTAAGAATCAAGAATTTTTGTTTTGTGATCTCATTTCTGTAAAACTGTAGCATAAATCCAGTGTCAAATGGGGGTGCTTGCTTGCTATTGAACAAATGTTTCTGGACAATAAGATGTGTTCATTACCATTGCAGGCAAATGACTTCAGTGATGCATCAAACTGGCCAACACCAAGTGAAATTGCCAACTCTGAAGTAAGTACACTTCTAACGTTTCTTTGTAACAACAACAATGAAGTTTGCCACTTCCATGTGGCAGGTATCTCTTTGCCTCATAGAAATAACAAACGATATTGCACTCTTCTCTTCTGACAATTCTGTCTACCAGCCAATTTTCTCTTGTCTCTGCACTATCATCATAATGCTCTTTTCATAACAATATTGTAACTTTCCCAGCTTCAGAATGCTAGACAAGCTTAGGTTCAATGTGGTAGCAGCTAGCAGCTATAAGGTACAAGAGATGGAGGTGAGCAAGCTGGTGAACTGTTAGTCTAACTGCTTGTAAGACTAGTTTACAATGAAGGCAATTTTATTTCCTTAACAAGTTTAAATTGCAATGACAACATTTACATATTTCTAGATGGCTTTTCTTTTCTGTACCACATAAAAATAATTTCATATTGTGACCTTTGCAAAACACAATATCAGTGAGGTATGATAGAACTAATGGATGCACGTAATGTTCAGTTCATTCTTAAAGCATAATTGAGTTGTACAAGGCTGATCTGTTAATTAATGACAACTGTTTTGTATACAGATGACCTAGGTATCTGTTTGGGAGATCAGCAAGGGCAGCTAGATAATTTGCAGAAAAATATTTTTGGGCAGCCAGCCCCCATTCCCTCTCCTAAAGCATTCTGTAAATAGCTCATGGTTCTCTACCCTATGCCGCAGGACTCTTGTAGCTGATTTTTCTGAAGTAAGATTTAGAAATCTGATTGAATGTGGAATGATATGGTACTTAAGCTGAAAAGGATCAGTTCCAATCTTCTGTCTGTGGCAGCAAAACCCACTGCAACCTATGTTCTTTAAAGCTATAACTGGAGTCCCAATCATGGTTTATTTGTGAGAAACAAACCATAAGCACTGGTTTGAATGTTACACTAATGCAAGGCTTGTGGTTTGTTGCTTCATCTGAACATACGAAGGAATGAAATGGGAGCACTTAGGTTTAAACAGCCTCATGGTTTAAACAAACCACACAACTTGGATTAGTGTTATGGGAAACCCTGTTTGAAGGAGAAAGAACATGTGGACCACCATCACTGCTGCAAGAAAGCTGCTCCACTCAGAGAGTTCTGTCTGAGTGGCTCGTAGTAACTCACCTACATGAAAGTGTTTTGCAGAGAAAGCTACCATTGCTCAGCTGAGGTAGATACCAAAAGTGGTTTTGAGGAAGCAGCTATTGCTTATTTCTGCAAGTTGCCTCCAAAGGAAGAAAGAGAAGGAAACAGAGAAAAGGAAGGATTGCAGAGGAGCCTGCTAGTAGAAGCATGTGGGGAAGAGAAAGGGAGCCATAGTGATTATAATGGATTTAACTGTTGTCACATTAGCTGGAAATCTAACTCTACTAATAATGGAATACAGACGTACCTTGGTTCTCGAATGCCTTGGTACTCGTACATTTTGGCTCCCGAATGCCGAAACCCTGGAAGTAAGTGTTCTGGTTTTCAAACTTTTTTGGAAGCCGAACATCTGACGCGGCTTCTGCTTGAGTGCAGGAAGCTCCTGCAGACAATCGGAAACCGCACCTTGGTTTTCAAATGGTTTTGGGAGTTGAACGGACTTCCGGAACGGATTACATTCAAGAACCAAGGTATGACTATTCAGTTATACATATACATATATGAAAAGACAGTTTTTATTACTTTTTTGTAGCAATAAACAAATTTAACAATGAACTGAGGTAGACTGAATTAAGTTAATAATATACAACAATATTGACAACACTTAGCAAAAAAAAAAACCCCTTCTTGGGTCTGTCCATATGTTCTTGCACTCACTGATGCGATTGGGGAAGGCAATAGAGGAATTGTGGTAGCAAGCCCCCCCCCCCCTCACATGTTAATTGTGCCATGTACCTTGCTTTTGCAGGTTCCTTGGAAACATGTACAGAGCCTTCATACATATAGCTGGCTCTGAATACGTGTGAATAGGGACTGTACAGATAGTATAGCCAACACATATAAGTTGAGGCTGGGAGTTTCTGCTGGCAGTTTCTGCTGTGATTCTGTTCCTTTGCATATGTCAGCTGAACACTTGATAAAAGGACAGTAGGAAAGAGTGATTTGCTTTTTTATCATGTAGCTCAAATTTGACAGCAGGGATGGGATGGCTGCAAATATTTGAATGGGGTTAGGATTCAGCTCTAATTTCCCCCCCTGTTGTTTATAGTGTAAAAATATAAGCAATCAGAATAAAAAAACTCCAATCAAAAAGGAGAAAGAAGAGAAGAATGAAAGGAAGAATAATAGCAGAATCAAAGAAAACCTGGAAATAAATCCGGATATTCCTGGCGAAAACGTTAGTGAAGATGAGGCTCAGATTAACAATCAAAAGAAAAAAGGTTGGTCTGGGCTAGCATATTAATAATGTTCTCTATAACCTGAGGTATCATGACCAAATTTTAAAAATGGAGCTGTAATGTGTGTTTATGCTCTTGATTTCTGACATTCTTGTTAATTTTATTGACAGTTTTTTAAAGGTTGCAACTCTAATTTATGACTGTTTCAATAGTGCTTGTTCTATTGTGCTTGCAAAAATCTTGCTGTATTAATATTTTAGAATTTAGCAAATCTTCATTTTCCTAAAATTTTAAATGTGGGCATTAATTTATATATAAAGAAATTTTATTAGCTTCTGTGTGAAGATCAGTAACCTCATACTCCAAATGCATGCAGATGAATCCTTAGATAAAATTTTAATCTAAGGCAGAACACAAAAATCATATTCAGAAACAAGGAGCTGCTTCAGCACTTTGAGTGCATCACATCAGTTTTGTCAAGGGAGGGAATTTCTTAATCCTCTGACAGTGTCTTGTTTCCCCATAAGTCACTTAATGAGGTGGCAACCAACCTAATATCCCGCTTATATTACAGGAAAAACTCACATAGGCTAGAAGTATGAAATCAGATATTCTTCATCTGGGATTAGCATAGGTTAGGTTTCAAAAGAGTTGGAAGGTAGAAAGGTGCAAAAGAGTGAGCAGTTACAATATTACTACTATGACATAAAACCGTTCACTGTCTCCAAAGCTCATTAAACTGAATAGTATTTTCAGTGATATCCCCACAGAACCTATGAATGTGGTTAAAGACACAGTGGGATTAAATTTCTGAAGAACTGCTTTAAAAGAGTAACCTTTTAAGATCTTACTGAGGCCCACCAGTGATATCTTACAATATTCCTGCAGCAGTCTGATTTTCTGGGGTTTGCATACATGCAAGGAGTCCCCACAGATATAACAGCTCCCTACCTTTCATCTTATGGAAGGTGCCAAAAATGAAAGGAGGCAGAGCAGCATGCCTTCCTCCACAGCTTCCTCTCATCTAATAACTTGCTAGTGTTTGAAATTTGAGTTTGGACTGTGCATAGGATGAGAAGCTAACGTATTTTCATGAAATTTTCATGAAGTAACTTTCAGAAAGTTACTTTGTGACATTTGCTGTTCTTCTTAGAATGAATTCTTATGTGCATATTTATTCAAAATGTGGAAACTAATACTTAATAAATGTAATATATTTTATAGGGTTAATGGGTATTCTTAACAGCATTCTAGTTCTATATTTTACACTTGAAGGTAACAAGCACAAATGGGTGCCACTTCATTTAGATGATATGAAGCCAGAAGGCCAAGATAGACCAGGATCTCGGAACAGTTCAAGATCTCAGCCAGAAACAGGCAAGCTTGTGCCACACAACAACAGACGCAATGAGACAAGAACTAGTATGTCATCTAAATTTTATTTATTTGTGTTTGTATTTAATTGACAACTACTTCTTGTTAAAACCTCACTTCTGTAACTTTAGGAATCTACATTTCTTCTCCTATTTCTAAAAGGCTGGCGACGGGATAGAGAAAAACGAGATGATCATGATGAAGTCTCTAGTGTGAGAAGTGAAGGTGGCAGTATTCGAGGGTTTTACAGAGGAAGAGGAAGGGGCAGAGGAAGAGGAAGAGGACGTGGAAGAGGAAACCCTCGAAGTATGAAAATAGAAATTATTATGAACAAATTATATTGACAGTTCGAATAGTGTCTGTTCCCATAGGAATTAGTTAATTGCCATTTATGTCCTTCCGTTGTGAAAATTGTCCTTCTATTCCCTGTTATCCTGTCATCAAGCAATTATTGCTTCCTGAGAGAGAGTCCTCTTATTCCATGATTATAATGTTAGTGAGAAACTTTGCTATGTGTTTTCTGAAAGTAAAAGTATATTTCTACCCCATGACTCCTGTATATATATTGTGAACTGCTTTGAGGTTTTTTCTACAATCAGGTGATATGTAAATTTTATGAAATAAATAAAATAAAATGTTGACTCTCTCAAATAATTCTAAACATTGACTAGGTTGAGGCTTTATATTTTCACATACTTAGACTCATAATTTGTAATAATTCAATTTTCCTCCTTCTTGAAGTGAACCATGACTATTCATATGGCTATCGGGAACAATATAATGAGAGAACTGACCAGCCATTTCAGCCAGATCTTAACACTGGTATGATGTATTACTATGATGATGGAACAGGAATGCAGGTGTATTCTGTTGATGAAACACTACTAAAAGAATACATTAAACGCCAAATGTAAGTAGACTGCTCTGTGTTTATGGTGCAGGTGGTTGGGGAAGCAAGATGTTAAACTTTGTGCCTGTACAAGACTACATTCATTTAATAAGCCAGTGGTTTCAAATAAACCTGTGGCATAGGTTGGAAATGCTACAAACATTTCACTGTGAACTTTTAATAAGAACAGGTCTTGAGTTTTTTGGTGTTATAAACCACATGCAATCCATGTATATACATCCATACGCCATTCTGTCTGTGGCATTTTGTTGACATTGTAACTAGGTATGCTTGTGTTACAGTATAGTAAGACTGTGTACATATGAAAACTTTGTACAGTAGTGCCCCGCAAGACGAATGCCTCGCAAGACGGAAAACCCGCTAGACGAAAGGGTTTTCTGTTTTGGAGGTGCTTTGCAAAACGAATTTCCTATGGGCTTGCTTCGCAAGACGAAAATGTCTTGCGAGTTCCTGCGGTCCCCCCCCCTTTTTCTAAGCCGCTTATCCGCTGATCCGCTAAGCCGCTTAACAGCTGATCCGCTAAGCCGCTTAACAGCTGATCTGCTAAGCCCCTAAGCCGCTAATAGCGCTAAGCCGCTAATAGCGCTAAGCCGCTAAGCCGCTAATGGGCTTGCTTCGCAAGACGAAAAAACTGCAAGACGAAGAGACTCACGGAACGGATTCTTTTCGTCTTGCGAGGCACCACTGTAATTATGTTGGCTTGGAAGTAATTTTGCCATTCTTAATTTTTCTTTCCAAAATACTTATTGGTGCTTTGCCATTGTGTTTGAATTGAAGAAAACATATTGTATATAGCTATAAATGGAAATATTCCCTTGTATTTCAATGGGTTGTGAAAAGCCATTTGGAAGGCTGGTTATCCAAATCCCTGGAGAAAATTATTGCTCTTGTTATTATTAATTAAATTTCTGTACTGCCCTTCATTCAAGGATCACAGGGTGGTTCAGAATTTTCAGATTGTAGTGAAGGGTTTATGAATTAGCACATTGCACACCCTGTTTTGCCATAGTTTAATGGTGGTTTTTGTTGCTCTTGCATTTTATGTGGCTTGTTGCTTGCTTGTTTTGTTACAGTTAATGCAAATTAAAAAAAAGAAAAATATTGGTTTATTGGCAGATAGACTCTGGCTTGAGGCTGCCAGTTTCAATTTTTCCCAGTTATTGTTGCTGGGCCTTGTGAAACCTGACAGTTCCATGTCACATTAATCAGCTGGCTTCCACTGCCCTCAGACACTTCTTCTTTGTGGTCAGATTTCTGAGCTTGCAGTATAGAATCCAGATCCTCTAAGGTAGAACATGATGATGTCCCCCTCTGATGCTCAGCACATTGTTAAACCAAATATTGGTCATATCTTCAAGTTCTGCTATTAATAGTAGGATTTAGTCAGATATCCCAGTAGTGGTTAAATTATTCACAAAGTCTCCTTAATTAGTTTGGAAATTTCTAAGCCTTATCATGGAATGTGCTACTGTTCTTGGAATGTTAGAGGCTTTTTTCACTTTCCAAATAGTTTGGAAGGTCTTACAATTTTCTAATTGGGTGTCTGTCCAGCCTTTTGTTGCAATAGGTATTTATTTTCTAAATTATTAGGTACTAGAATTTCTGGACTGTGTTTACAGATTCTGCAGCCATATAGAAATAAAGCATTAAGACAAGTTAGAATATGCATAATTTAATTTCTAGTATTGCTAATTATAGTTTTAATTAAATAGCTGGCCTTGAAACCCTCCTCCCCCAAGCGTTCTATTTGTTCTTAATTGGGATAACCTTATAAGAGAGAAAATTAATATAAGGTGCATACATTGTTGTTGTTGTTTTTTAAACACAACCATAATTTGCATTTGTTGCCATAAACTGCACTTCCTTATGTTCTAAGAGAAACCTTATCGGAATCATTTTGAAAATTAATATAATTGGTTCCATTCGGAAAATAGAATTCAGATAAAATGAGTTGCTACCTTATCAGAGTTCTGAATGTTGTGTAGAATTCAGAGCTAAAATGATTATGTATTTTAGTCATCAATATTGATTTGTTGCCTTCCATGTTTTGGAGGATAAGGCCTTTCTTAAACTAGAACCTTGAGGGTATGTCTTCTTCCTTTTTCGTAGTTTGGTAAAGTTATACTACCTATGTAATGTTGTGGCATATTTCTGGCTGCAGTGGGATTGAGGGATATTATTTCAGATAATCAGTAGTTGGTTTCAATAAGCTATAAGTCTGTCTTGGGCTAATTTTCTTGGGGGCTCCATATGTATATTTTGACACTTTTCGAACCATATGCACTCTTTGCTCTTGAGAGCATCTCCAGAGCCTTTATTATTAACTCACTTATGGAAATGTATTTTCCCCTTCTTTCTGTGTTCCATATTTTGGACACTTTCCAATATTTCCCAGAGATAAGAATCTTGGGTGTCTTACAAGCTCATTCAAACACTTTTGAGAGCATTTTCTAGGTGACCACTGTGAATATAAACCAAGAATTTTTACTTCCCAGATGGACTTTAAATTGTCACTTTGTAGAAAAATGTATGCTGCTTTAAGGCAGAGAATATGCTAATATCTTTAGGCAGTTTCTTTTTACTTGTGTATCTTTCCAGCTTACTGAAGTACATGCATATCTTCCTGATCTTTTCAAACCTCATGCCCTTCTTTTATCCACATCTTTTAATGTTTGTGTTTTATCGTATAGGATATGCATCCCATGGTGGTTTTATCATAGTATAAATTAATCATTCTAAGAATTGCATTTTGTAACTTAAACTTTTTTCCCTTTCCATGATAATGCCATTATAACTATTACTATTACTCTATGAACATAATATAAATTTAAAATACAGTAACAACATTATTATTAATTATTTGTTTATACACCGCCCATCTGGCTGAGTTTCCCCAGCTAATGCTACTCTGAGGTAGTTGAAGGAAGGGCCACTAATAAACTTAATTCCATTGCATGACTATAATAGTGGCTACTACTGTATACTCATAAGAGCCTTCTGGATCAAGCCAATGGTCCCATCTAATCCAGCATCCTGTTTTCACAGTGCCCCATCAGGTGCTTGTGAGAAACACACAAGCAGGACCCAAGCAAAAGAGCACTCTCCCTCCCTCCCATTTCCAGCCACTAGTGTTCTGAAGCAAACTGCCTCCATGGTCTCCAACCGTGGAAGCAGAGTGTAGCCATTGAAAGCTATTGATAGTCTTATTCTCGAATACTGAAGTTACACATTATTGATGCAAGGTAGAGAGAAAATAAAATGACTATTTTTTTAACTTGGGCATTTACTTCTGCACTGTATTGAAAACAGGGATAAGATCAGCATGTGTACCCAACTGTGCAGTTTGTTTCGTTGCAAATAATTATACATTCTAGTCATATGATAATGCTTATCTTAGTAGGTGTGTGTACTCTAATTGTATATTACACCTGTTCTGTATTTCTATACAATAGCTGTTCTTAGTTGGGGTGAAAAAGCATTCTACTGCCTGATTGAAGACAGGAAACAGTTAATAGTTTGGCTTCTGCTGAGTAGACTCCTGTTCATATCCTGGTTTTCCTGAGAAGGAAAATCTCTTCTATGCCCTTTCTTCACTTTAGCTGGCTCTTCTTTCTAACCTGTTAACTTTTCAGCACCTTTTCTTTTTCTTATCTTTGTCTTATGGAAGAAACCTGCCTCCATCTGCCTGCCTTTCTTGTTTTCTCTACTCTTGTGGCTCTTCCTGAGAACTCCTGCAAAGACAAAAATCGAACATGCTCTGCACATGGAGAAAGAAAAACAACCCAAGTCTGTCAAACCTGTGATTAAGATGCTGCCAAATCTGGGTTTGATGTAGACTGCTTTGATCTAGAGTCCTACCAGATTTTGAAATTATAAGGCTTCCTTTGCTTCTAGTTTCATAACAGAACATTCTAGGGTGAACTCAGAAGCAAAAAGTGACCAGAAAACATGAATGACGCTGGTTTGTCAGACCTTATCGCAAAAACAAAGGTGTGGAGCAGGTGGGAATTTGTCCTACATGGAAGCCCAATAGCCATCTAATTATCGAAGACTGACAAACTGAAATGGAGGGCATTTCTGAAGCCCAAAATAGACCCTGCTCCTCTAAGCCAAAATTGCCCAGGCAGGGAGAAGTTCTTCCTTTGATGGATGAAGCAAATAATAACTTCCCAAAGCTGTGCATTTTATCTGATTTTGCCACAGTCAAAACAGGCTTCTGAAACGAAGCATTCCTCAGAGGAATTGCCCTAATACATTCCTTCTCTTCATCTCACAGGCAGTTCTCAACTCTGCAGATGTTTTCAAAGGATGGCACAAGCCAGCTTGAGGATTTATCAGAAAAGTTTCTCTTGGTAGCTCTTGCTAAAGTAGATGGAGAAGTGTGTATGTTTTTCAACTTCCAAAATAGCTACCAGAGAGGGTCCCCTCTCTGTAAGCCATACAAGACAATTTAGAATACAGTACATGTGTGTCTGCAAAAGCTGTTCTTGACCAGAGATTCTGGCAACAAGTTTTCTATCTGTAACACGAGCCCATTGTCTTTCCCCCAAGATATAGTTTCACTTTGGCAAATCGAGTTTTGTTGGTTGTTTTTTCATCCCAACTGTGAATGTACTATTGGCTACTTACTGTGAAAGGTGCAGTCATACCTCGGGTTACAGACACTTCAGGTTGCGCGTTTTCGGGTTGCGCACCGCACCAAACCTGGAAGTACTAGAATGGGTTACTTCTGGGTTTCAGCACTCGTGCATGCGCAGAATCGCTAAATTGCGCTTTGCGCATGCACAGAAGCGCTGACCCATGTGTGCGCAGACGCAGTGCTGTGGGTTGCGAACGTGCCTCCCGCACAGATCACGTTCGCAAGTCGAGTGTCCACTGTACTTCTTTCTAATTGGGGCTTGAAAAGCAACCAAGCTTCAGTGGGCCCAACGCATACCAGGCTTCATTCTCTCCTGTCCTGAAACATCTCTCAGTCCTCAGTCAAAGCACTCAGTTTTTGCTATCTTCTTCCTGAGATTCCCTCTTCGCTCCTTTTCCGCTGTTTCTCCCCACAGAAGCAACCCTCTTTGCTTTCCTCTTTAGGCCTTTAGCAGACAGCAGTGAAACTAACAAGTTTACTCAGCAAAGCTGGGGAAGGAGCTAACAGTCTGTCTTCACTCAGGCTAGCATAAACCATTCCTATGACTGCTTTTACTGGTCATGGTAAGTGAAGCAATGGTACTTTTTTATAAGTTATTTTATTATTATTTAATATTCACAGTGGTATAGGACAATATCTTCAAAAAGTTAGTAAAGTGAGAAAACAAATATTTACTATAAAGAGATAAGTAAGCCAGCTTTGATGAAGGGTGATGGTAGTTTAGAAGAACATAGTGGGCTAACCAAACATTCTTCTTTATTTAGTGAGTATTATTTCAGTGTAGAAAACTTGGAAAGGGACTTCTTCTTGAGGAGAAAGATGGACCAACAAGGATTCTTGCCTATTTCTTTGATTGCCAGTTTCCATCGTGTGCAGGCTCTTACTACAAATGTTAGTCTAATATTAGAGGTAAGCCAATTTCAGTTTTTAGTCCCTACTGTAATATAAATCTTTTTTTGGGGGGAATATTTTTTGGAACCCTGAATTAGAAACTTCAACAAAGCTTGGTTCAATTTTTTTGTCTAACCTAAAGCTACTTAATGCTTCAAAATCCAGTTTTTATAAAATAGTACATTTGAAATCAAAAAATACAAAAGCAATACATGTCTAATATGCAAGCTGATCAATATAAAATGAATTTCAGCATATTTTGGTTATTTCACTTGCCATTGAAGGCTGTTAAATGTAGAACTTTAAGAAAACAAATGTGGGAATTCTAAATTACTTTTCCTTGGAAGGGTGAAAAATACGTGCTCCTTTAAAAAAACACAAACAACCAGTAATACATCTTAGTAAAGCAGAATACGTTATTGGCTCCTTACCAGAAAGAAGAGGTACATTGGTCCTTCTTGGTATCAATCCTACATTGTCAGGAATAATTGAAACAATTATAAAATTCATTTTGAAAGAAATAGGTTAGAACATACCCATTGGAACTATAAAAAATAAGTCAAGATGTGGTAGCACTTTTGGGGTGGACTTTCTGTTTCTAAATGGAAATGTATGATCTCTCAGACTGTTGCAAGATTTAGGAAACAAGCAATCTCTGCTCTTGGATATCCCTTTGATACAAAGAAAAAATAGATAATCAGAAAGGCATTGTTGGCTTCATGATGAAATGTGAATCCTATTGATAAGCTAAGTATGTTTTCTCTGTAGAAAAGTTATATATGAAACAGCCATTTGAAACAAAAAAAGTGTTATACAACATTACAGTTTATTTGTATTTATATATTTGTGTCATTTAGGCTTTAAAGGACAGTACAGAAGTAGAAATAGTGGATCAGAAGATGAGGAAAAGAGTAGAACCAGAGAAATGGCCAATTCCAGGACCCTCTCCACGCAGACCTCCACAAACAGACTTTTCTCAGCTTATTAACTGTCCAGAATTTATACCTGGCAAAGTTTTTGGTTCACATACTGGTAAGGTATTTTTATTTCTTTTCCCACCTAACTCTGAAAAGCATGTGAACTTTTGTAGGCTGAGGACATGCACAGAACTCCCTTTCTTGTGCAGTAGGCCACCCCCATTCTACTGTCCCACTGTACTGCTTGAAGTTTGATCTTAATCCAAGGGAGCACTAAGTTGAGGGTTCTTTAGGTGAAAACATATTTCCTATCTTGGACAATGAACAGCGTGACTGCTATAGCAGTTGCCTTCCTTTTGATGACACTTGAATATGCAGGTAGATTGGCTAAGGTGGCAATAACTGCACTAGAATAGATCCTTCATGAGATTTCCTTTCCAGCACCAGCTGCTGGGATATCCCAGGGCCTGGACTGCTTTGTCTCCCTGGATAACTACCAAGACACCTGTTTGTTGCTGCTTTTTGTTTCCAGTCTTTCTACCTGTTTTTCAAGTTGCCTGCCAGCTGGTAGACCTTCTCTTGCCATGTAGTTCAATTAATGGTTGTAGTTATCTCCCATAACTGGGAATGATTTCCTCTCTGGTCAGTGATATAAGTTTTGTTGGCCTTGATATCTGAGTCAGAGGAGGAATCAACTCTTTCATTTTTCTTATTACTGTCCTACCAACTAAACAGGAGGGGAACATGACAGTAGATCAGGGAATGATTCAAAGTTCCAGTTCTACACTTGTCAGCTACACCTTACATTTTAAAATATTCTGTAGACTTATTTGTCTTAAAACACATATCAATAAGGACATGAATGGAAAAGTAGGTCAACTTCATGAAAGAAAAATAGTAAATCAAACAATAGTAAACAATAGCCTGATCAGTTCTAAATACAGAAATAATTTTCAATCTTAGAATCTGCACCGAGTTCTCCAAGAATGGGAAGTCTAACTACTAAGAAAAGCACTGAAACAAGTAACCTTCAAACAATGTCTAAAGGATTATCTACAAGCTTGCCAGATCTGGACTCTGAACCTTGGATAGAAGTTAAAAAAAGACATCGTCCATCCCCAGCAAAGCCAAAGGTATTGTAAGATGTTCTAAGTTACGTGTCTTCCGGATACTGTAAAAAGTATTTCAGGATAGTTCTGTACCTTGAATGCTAGATAAATAAGGCACATTCAAATGAATTTAGAATTGGTGATAAAATGAGATTACAGTGGTACCTTGGCTTAAATTCCTTCCGAAAAATGTGGATTGAGACATGGGATGTAATGTACCATGACTTAGACCAGGCATCCCCAACCTTCGGCCCTCCAGATCTTTTGGACTACAATTTCCATCATCCCTGACCACTGGTCCTGTTAGCTAGGGATCATGGGAGTTGTGGGCCAAAAACATCTGGAGGGCCACAGGTTGGGGATGCCTGACCCAGACACATGTCGAAGTACAGCCTTCAGGCCATCATAACTTTAGCAAATATACTGTATTCTTTTAGTGATTTTGGTCTCAAGCACAAATTGTCTCTGTCTGTAAATTATTCATTTTATTCACCTTTACATACTGTTTTCCAAAGTGCCTCACAGTATTTTCTTTTTTAAAAAATAGACATATGCTTTGTCCTTGAGCTTAAATGTGAATAAGGGAGGAAAGGTAGAGGAGGGAGATCAGCTTGACAATGCCACAATTACATGCCGAGTTGTATATAGGCACTTGAATCCATCTGTGCCCATGTTGATAGTCTTTTGCTGATTCTTTTACTTGAATTGAAATGGGTTTACTTTCCAGTGGCTTATGGTTCACTCACTGCAGTAGGGGCTAGTGTCCTTTCCCTTATTTCTGCATTGCTAAAGTAATGGGAACGAGAGCAGCTCTTTCAGGCAGGGAAGGGTAGACAAGTTCTGCACAGTTGCTCCTGCTGGCACTAGACTGGTCTTCACCTTGCTATTGTGTTTTTATTAGGAGGGAGGTACTTAAAGCTACATGGATCCATCATTGGTACAGTGGTACCTCGGGTTACATACACTTCAGGTTACAGACTCCGCTAACCCAGAAATAGTACCTCAGGTTAAAAACTTTGCTTCAGGATGAGAACAGAAATCGTGTGGCGGCGGCGTAACGCCAGCAGGAGGCCCCATTACCTAAGGTGGTGCTTCAGGTTAAGAACAGTTTCAGGTTAAGAACAGACCTCCGGAACGAATTAAGTTCTTAACCCGAGGTACCACTGTACATGTGCTTGCATTATACCCCACATCTGTGGAAAGCAGCCATAAGTGACATGCTACTGAATTTGTTTTGGGAAAAGAGAAGAAAAATATGTAAATCATGCCAGCCACAATCAAAACATGCCAGCCACAATCAGCATATTGAAATCAGGAGGCTTAAGCATGTTTGGCGCTCTGTTGAATTGTGGCCAGTGTTAGAACTCTGTTACACTATAGAACTATTTTTCGAATTGAGTTGTAAGCCTAAGAAAAAAGGTGTGTATGACTTGGGATGCTGAAACTGCTATTCCTGCAGTTAATTCCTCTGTTCATTTTATTTCTAGTTAGATACTTTCCTAATATTATTTCAAGAAGTGATAAATTAGCTTTGATTCACTGAAAGTGTGAAACACTTTTGCCTTTTCCAGGAATCTGTGCCTGCAATTGAGGAGATGTCAGGACAGCAGCAGCCACTGCCTTTAGAGGAACAAGAACAGGAAGAACTTGATTTTTTGTTTGATGAAGAGATGGAACAAATAGAAGGCCGAAAAAATACATTCACTGAGTGGTCAGATAGTGATTCAGATTATGAAATTGATGATCAGGATTTAAATAAGATTTTGATTGTAACACAAACGCCACCATATATGAGAAAACATCCTGGAGGAGATCGCACTGGCAACCATGTCTCACGAGCAAAAATTACATCAGAACTTGCCAAAGTTATTAATGATGGCTTATACTACTATGAACAAGATTTGTGGACAGAACAGAGTGAAAATGACTGCATTGCCTTGAAGGTAATTATGTTAATGAATGGTTAATAAATAGGTATTAAATGTTTATTGAATCAAATACATCTGTTGTGGGCTCAGATTATCAACAGAGGTAAATTAAGTAGAAATCCATATGCTAATAAAGTTTTGGTCTTTTTGTACAGTGGTACCTTGCAAGACGAAATTAATTCGTTCTGCGAGTTTTTTCGTCTTGCGATTTTTTCGTCTTGCGAAGCACGGACTTTGGAAAAGCCTCAAAAACCTCAAAAAAGGCGTGCTATGAGTTGCTCCTCGAAGTCAAGTCGCAACTGCACCCCCTGAATGCACGGTTTTAAGAAAAAGGAAACAAACTTGCAAGACAAAGGAAACAAACTTGCAAGATGTTTTCGTCTTGCGAAGCAAACCCATAGGGAAATTTGTCTTGCGAAGCAACTCAAAAAACGAAAAACTCTTTCGTCTTGCGAGTTTTTCGTCTTACGAGGCATTCGTCTTGCGAGGTACCACTGTACTTGTGTTGGTAATACTGGAATTTAGACTTTAAATGAATGAACTCATTGTCAGTTTTTGAGCTAGATCAATTTTAAAAGATAAGTGACATGTTTGCAGAAGAACAAGATACCGTATTTTTCGCTCTATAACACGCACCTGACCATAACACGCACATTGTTTTTAGAGGAGGAAAACAAGGGAAAAAACATTCTGAATGAAACAGTGGATGTATCATTTTTGTGCTTCATGCTGTGGCCACAGACATGTGATCTGATGGTGAATTTGGGGTGACCCAATGCAAAAATCCTGAGAATCCCTGTGGATCCATGCTTTGTAACCACGTTTTTGCACCATTGCAGCCCCAGGCAACAGTGGGTGCGTGATTTTTGGGGGGCAGGCTGTAACCATGGACATGCTATGTGATCTGATGGTGAATTTGGGGTGACTGAATGCAAAGATCCTGAGGATCCATGTAGATCCATGCTTTTTAACCACGTTTTTGCACCATTGCAGCCCCAGGCAACAGTGGGTGTGTGGTTTTTGGGGGGCAGGCTGTAGCCATGGACATGTTATGTGATCTGATGGTGAATTTGGGCTGACCCAATGCAAAGATCCTAAGGATCCATGTAGATCCATGCTTTTTAACCACGTTTTTGCACCATTGCAGCCCCAGGCAACAGTGGGTGCGTGATTTTTGGGGGGCAGGCTGTAGCCATGGACATGCTATGTGATCTGATGGTGAATTTGGGCTGACCCAATGCAAATATCCTTAGGATCCATGTGGATCCATGCTTTTTAACCACATTTTAAGTGGGGAGGGAAGGAAAAACACAGAAGGGACAAGGAGCAGGAGAGGGCTGTGCAGAGAAGCAGCTGGCTAAGAATGCAGGAGAGGGGTAGGGAGGAAAGGAAGGCAAAAGTTTTCCCTCACCTACCCACCCAAGCCAGCCAGCTCGCGCTCTCTCTCTCTCTCTCCCTCCTGCATGTTTTCAGCTTTCCCCTCTGCTTGCCTGGAGGGGAGGGGCTTTCCCTGCTCTTTGTTCCGTTTGAGCAAACACAGCAAGGAAACAGAGGTGGGTGGGCAGTAAGACCCTGAGGCAGAATGCCGGAAAGCAGCCGCTTCCTCTTTCAGGTTTCCCTTCTAGGAGACGCGCAATTTGATTTTTGCCTGCTTTTTTTTTGCCTCCCCTTGCACTATTTGGCTCCAGGGACCACACATTCGCTCAATAACACGCACAGACATTTCTCCTTCATTTTTAGGAGAAAAAATCTGCCTGTTATAGAAGAAAAAATACGGTACATTTAAATTGAGAAACTAATGGTTTAGAAGTCATTTGTCTGGTCTGTCTAGGTTTTCTGTTACTATCTTTTTCAGGTTCAGTGTTTAAAGCAGGTCTTTTCCTGCTTTAGGCACAGAATCTTGAGATCAAGGCATTTTGTTCTTAGATTTTTAAGTGAAATTACTGTGGGTTTGCGATATTACTCAGTGTGTGGAACATAGCAGGTTTTGTTTATCCAAAGATAATGGCCACCATCGTTGGTGTAGCCAGGATTTACGTTAGGGGGGGACAAGCTTCATGTTACCATTATTTTTATTGATTTACTTGCTAACGGGGGGCAGCTGCTCCCCTTAGCTGTGCCCATGCCTACCGTTGGCATATAATGCTATACACAACTGGAGATGTGAGAGATTAGGGTATAATTTGCTTTTTTCCTGCATATTAAAAAGATGGGACAGTTGGCTGAGCAGCGTTCTTAATCATTCTTGCTATCAAAATCTTTCTGTTTGGCAACTTGTTTGATAAGGGTGATCACCTATTTCAGACATGGGATATGAACCTGGAAGGACTGGTTTTCTTCCATTTTAGTGTTTTACTGTCTTCATGAGCATGACACAGTTTCATTGCACCCTGCTTGCCAGTTGGAATAATTACTAAAATATTAGTAAATAATATGTGATTATTTAACAAATAGTTCATGTTGATATGACTTGTTTCAGCTATTATCCTATAATTTATGATACATTGTTACAGAAGCTTTTATCCCCACTTCAGCAAGAAGTTGAAAACTTTAAGAAGTTAAATCTCATCAGTAAAGAAGAATTTGACAATCTTACGCCTGAGCACGCAATTGATCCAAATCAGGAAGTTCCTCCGGGTCCTCCAAGATCTCAACAAGGTATATATTCATAATGTTGCAAAATTATAAGTTCTCAAGATGGTATTTGATATGGTGCAACCTGATTGAGAACTCCATGAGTCCTTCACTATTCACATGGAGTTCCAGGTGCTTAGTGGTTCCCGTTCAGCTCGGTTACAAGGGGCTTACTTTATACATACTGAGAGTATATGCAATGAATTTTTCTTACAAATAAAAAGGGGGGACTCTTAATTAAATATTGTTATACTAAGAAGTTAATAAAAGAAGATAATATTAAATTTAAAGAAACAGATAAACACAGAGCCCAGGTAAAAGGCCTCGAAGAGCAACAGAAAGCAAGGTGCCTAGTGTTCATCTGTTAATCTGCGGGTCTTTCTGTTTAGACTTAACTGAAGAGCTGGCTTGTAAATTGTTTGGCATCCAAGAAATGCCTCCAACAACAATGGCTCGCTCACTGCCAACAGCTGTCCCTGAATCTCCTAGAGTCCACTCTACCAGAACACCCAAAACGCCTCGTACACCAAGGCTACAAGATCCTAACAAAACACCAAGGTTCTATCCTGTGGTTAAAGAAGCAAGATCCATTGATGTTAAGGTAGCTAAATTCTTTCTACATAAACTTTCAGATCATGATACTTACTGTTGTTTCTTGTTGCCAGAGAGCACAGGCTTTGTAACACTTTCAAAATTCCTGCTGCTCAAATATTGTAGTATAGGAAATAATAATTTTGGATTTGACCAAAACTGCTAAATCCACTGTGAAATATTCACACTGTTAACTTCTTGTTTAAAGCTAGGCAGTTGGGTAGTCAAGCTCAACTTTATGACCTCACAATGCATATGATATACAATGTGAAACTTTATGAAACTTGACTTTAATTAGGCTGTGATTCTTCAGAAAAGTGGCACCAGTCACATCAGGAAATTATAATGTTATATTTTATTATAGACACGGAGGAAAAGAAAAACACGGCATAGTACAAACCCTCCATTAGAATGTCATGTTGGCTGGGTAATGGATTCCAAGGATCACAGGCCAAGAACATCTTCTATAAGGTAGCAATATTTTTTTAAGATTATAACTTAGTTTAATCTTCTGTGTTCATAGGATCATTGGAAAATTGCTTAATTACACAATATAACAAAGCAAGTAAGAGGAAGAGAATAATGAGAGGAATGAAATACTCTTAAAAGCTGTAAGGTTTGCACACATGAGCAGCAACTGTAGAGGGAAAGAGCAAGTGCTCACACCTATTATGTTGGGGAAATTGTTATTTATAAATGGTGGGTATCCTTCAAAATAAACACAGCCCCTAACTACAAGATATGTTCAGGTGTTGCCTGTTGATGAACATAACCTGCAAACATATATTGTCAGGAGTTTCATAGAAATGGATTCCTTGTATATAAATGTAATGGAAATCTCTTCCAGAACACAAATTCGTATTACACAAAACAGCTTGTGCTTATGAATGGTAGTACACAGTTTACAGGCACTTGCCACATTGTTGGCTTACATTTGTATTGCATCTGGCATCAATATTTGTGAAAACTTCTTTATCTAGTTAAGTGTAGGCATTGTCTCAATAGAATGGCTACATTTGGACAATCATTTGGGATAAAAACAAACAACCTGTATTCACATGCAGCTGCTTTACTTCTTTTTAAGTGCACGGGGAGGCAACCCAAGTAGCTACATCTGAACTGGGAAGCTAGGATATAAACCCCTGGTTTAAACCAGCTTTCTGGATTGTTTTCCTGCTCATGAAGGTAGGAGTTACATGAAGATGCAGGAGGCTGATTCATTTTTTAATTATCCAAATGCAACCATTGTCATAGTCACAGCAGGGAACAGTCATGAAGTTCCAGGCATAGGACTAAGCAGTAGGTAATACCTGAATGCAGTTATGAAGCCTTCCTTGGATGTATAATAGATAATACTGTGTCATTTAGACTTGTTTCCTTTGCAATCCTACAGAGTTCTAACAAATTGTCAGAAAAAGCAGAGCTGAATAAAGAGTTAGGTACGGTAGGACATCACACTAGAAAGGGCTTGCTCAAAAGTATATGTAGATCCAAATCTATTGAGTGGGTTTGCTAAACATAAATAATTTTCATTGTACATGCATTATACTCCAGCCTGAACCTTGTGAAACCAGAGCAGATTCAAAAATTTTGGGGGAAGTGTGTGGTATACACCCAAAGAATCTCCTACTTCAAAATGCAGGCAAGAAATGGCATATTTTATGTTTCCATCTGCCCAAAATTCCCTTCATGCAAAAAGGTAGCATGATCAGAGAAATATTTTTATTTAATCATGCTTCCTGCTATACATTTAAATGTAGTCTTGCCACCTTCATTTTGAAATTACTATAGACCCTGGAGGCATTCGGAATGTTCGATTTGACTTTAACTTTGAGGATCGCCTATTGGTGACAGGGTTGGAAAGTTGGTTCTACATTATTCATTAAAAGAGAATGCACAATTACCTATATTCAAAAATGTTCTGAAGAATTTAAGCAGCTTGTCTTTTATTTTCTGTAGTAGTTCAAATGCATCGCCATTGGAAGGTGCTCCACTATCTGGAAGTTACGGCTGTACTCCAAATTCGCTTCCTAAATTTCAGCATCCTTCTCATGAACTTCTAAAAGAAAATGGTTTTACACAGCAAGTGTACCACAAATATCGCCGTAGATGCCTAAATGGTAAAAAATACGATTTTTTTCCTGCAACTGTAACGGGAAATAGCCTTTTGTCTTTCATTCTAAGTACCATAACCATTTATGTTTTTGCTTTGTGTTTGTTCTTATAGCTTGTAGGATGTCAACAATGTTATATAACTAAATATTTTTGGAAGGGACTTGAATTGCAAATGAAGTAAAAGGGGAGGCAGTTTTGATTATCCCTCTGTATCCTTTTGCCCTCAGGGCAGCTTTTCAGGGCTCAGGAAAGGAAGCATGGCCAAAAATTGCCTCTTAGTTATCTTTATAGAAAAATCAGGTTTGTGTTTTGATGCCCTGACCTCACTGGAGCATGGCAGAGACAGAAATAAATGAATGCCATAAGCAACTTTAACGTTCACTTTTTTTCAAGCTGTAGTGTAAGGTGTATTGTTTTTTGTTGCTGCTCTTTTGTGGCATAGATTCATACAAAGCATCTGTTCTAAAGTAAGTAGAATTAGAATGCTAAATAGATTCTTTCATCTTTGCTACCTTATTATTTTTGTCTCCAGAAAGGAAACGGTTGGGAATCGGCCAGTCTCAAGAAATGAACACACTATTTCGTTTCTGGTCCTTTTTCCTCAGAGACCACTTTAACAAGAAAATGTATGAAGAATTCAAGCAACTTGCTCTAGATGATGCAAAAGAACATTACAGGTAGTGCTTTGTTTGACTTGTAAAGTCATATACGGTACAGGAACCGAGCGCCAGCTTGTGTAGCAACATTAATGGCATTGCTTTGGTGCTTCTGAAGCATTAGTATAGCAAAATAAAGTGGTTCCAGCTGCAGAATAGAAAACTAAGGTTTCTTTCCATCATTCAGTGTTTACTCTTGAATATGGAGCTTACAACAGACTGTAAAAAATTATCAGATGGATAAGTTAAGAGACTGTTTGCTAGGAATCCTTGGCTGTCCAGTCTTCCTCATTGGAGAGCAGCTTTGGGTGCACTAAACAAATGGAAAGATTCTTCTTTCAATGTCTAAATTTTTGCCAGAGTTTTGATTCAAAGCAAATGACAGAAAAACCCAACAGGCAGGTGCTTCCACTGTCTCCTTTTTTGTTTTAAATAACATAAGATTAGGAATCTTTGTGGGATTATTTACAAATCTGGTTATATTTGATAGCAATATACTCACCACTGTTGTGCTGATCAACATGAAAATAGCTCACACCATGGCCTGGGCACTGTCCAAAATTAAGTCCAGGGATGTTTCTCCACTATGTAGCTACAGTTAACTAGTGTAAGACAGTCGGTTATCATCTAGAATCCCCACCTCCACTTTATCATATCCAAATTCCTTCTGTAAAAGTCATCATGAAAATATGGTGTTCTGTTTTCAGGGTATGGCATACTCGGCAAGAAACAAGGTTGCTGCCTGTACTGAGGGGTAGGGGTGTGTGTGTGTGAGAGAGAACTAGCTTATGAAAATTGGAATAGCTGGATAAGCTTCCCAGATTCCCATGGTTGATCCTTAAAGTGATGTTTTGTTGTTGTTTTTGCTATAAGGAGAACAATAAATATGGTAAAACAGCATCAAGAGATTTTTGTGCTCTTATTCTTTATTCACTGTTCTACAGATACGGTCTGGAGTGTTTGTTCCGGTTTTACAGTTATGGGCTGGAAAAAAAGTTCAGGCAGGAGATCTTCAAAGATTTTCAAGAAGAAACAAAGAGAGACTATGAATCTGGTAAACACCTTGTTCATAATGGTCTTGTGTAATATTGCTTGACTTCATGCTTAATTAGTTTTAAGATATCTCCAACATGTTCTCTCATTAGGTCAACTCTATGGACTAGAAAAATTTTGGGCTTATCTAAAGTATTCACAGTCTAAAACTCCACCTATTGATCCAAAGCTTCAAGAATACCTCTGTAACTTTAAAAGATTGGAAGACTTCAGAGTAGATGTAAGTGTTCAAGCTATCTCAAGCAAATTAATTTAGTGTATTAACATTACTGACTGATTTAAGAGACACCCCCCCCCAATTGAATGTAAAGTCAACCAATATCTGTTATGATTGGAGGGTAAGTTTAAGACATTCTGAAATGTAATATGGTCTGAAATGCCAAACCGGTTTGTAGTCATGCTGCACATTTTCTTTTCTGCTTTCTGCATTATGAAACTTTGTGCATGTCATCTGTATAGATAATCTTGGATACCTGACAGTGACAACTAGAGCAAAGCAGGTCTTAAAAGAGAAAATGTTATTGCTGAGTTGTATTTGATACCTTTCATGCAAGCCACATTCCCTTTATTCAAGAAACAATTTCTCATATTTTGGCATGATGTCACTGCACTTCAGCCATTTGGAGTAACCATTAAATGCTCAGGCTTTGAGGTTCAAAACTAGATCATAATAAGTTCTGATAACTGCAAGGGTATAATAATATTTCCATGCTTTCTTTCAGCCTCCCATTAGTGAAGAATCTGGGAGAAAAAGACATCCAACTGGTGAGGAAAGTGATCGTCATAGACATCAATCCAATTCTTCCAAGATCCTTGCTGGTAATTCTACAGCTGCCCCTCAGGCGTGGGTCCCAATAAACTTTCCCACTACAAATACTGTACAGGAGTTGAGTAACAGCATACACCAGAACAGTACTGCCACAAAATCAAGAAGTGATATACCTGAGCAGTAGACTTTCATTAAGCTTGAACCTTGAGATCAACTCCTAATGCCAGTATTTTAGCTCAAGGATCTTCAGGGAGAGCTATTTTAAAGCTTGATTAAAAACAAATGTATAGGAAAACGAAGGATCGCATTGGTTTCTCACAAAATTAAGTTCCAAGTACTTGCCCTTGATCAGTTGTACTGGGTTTGGCGAATAATCAAAGAGATCCTAGGGAAAATATATTGGTCTCCGTGTTGCTGTCCCTGACTTATTGTTTACAGGATCTGCATTCCAATATTATATGCAAAAATACTTTGGGATGCCTTATGGTTCAGCTCATACTTCTTAAAGAAGTTATGGTATACTCATGTAACTTACAAAGCTTTTTTCATTCAAGTTTTCCATCATTATTTCTACTTATAGAAGCCAAAAAGAAGACATTTTTAATGGAGAAATGACATAAGTTGATAAATGCATATATTACTATCAACATTTTTTTTTACAGTACATGCACACTCCATGCTGTATAGGAATGTGCACGTTTCTTGGGTGCTGGATTTTGTTTTGCTTTTTAGTTTATTTCAGGATCTCTTTTGCGTTGAGTATGAAATTTTGAGTTAGGCATCTATCTCTTTGGTTTAAGGTGTTTTATTTTATGCTGGTTCATACTTGTACTTAGGCAAAAGTAGGTTGCAGAGGGGAAGGGGTATGGCTTAGTAAACGTTACATCTTTAAGTTTAAGCAGAAGGGTAAAAGTAACATGTGGCTCACTAATCACCCTTCAGTTAGAAGAGATGCTTGTGTTTTCTGTTTAATTGCTCTACTAAGTGACTTGCACTTCAAGGAGAGGTTATTTTTAAACAATTATATTTTGTTATTTGACACTGTTTTTATTTAAAGTACAAATTTGACACTGTTTTTATTTAAAGTACAAATATAGTACATACTAAAAAATGTTGTCAAAATGGGTTTAAATAAAGTGCAAATTTCATACTCTGCTACGACCAACTGAACTTAAATTGTCCAAGTCATCACTTTTCTTAAATGTAAATGATTAATTCAAATAGTAGTTATTTGTATTGGGAGGTAGAAGTTAAGGGGATACTTAACCTGTAATTACCTGTTCATTTCAGTTATTGTAAATTAAAATGTTTAGAATAAGGAAACGGAAAACCTCCTTCCCTGAAGTGGAAAGAGTGGTAGGAATAGGTGCATTTTCATTACATACAGCAAAACAGTGAGATACTCAGCTGTCTTCAGGTAACTTTCTACAAATAAAGCCTAACACTGTTTGATGCCTTATTACTGGGAGATATCTTAAGTGATCCAACATTTTAGTTTTATTGGACTTCTTTGGTAGATATGGTTGAAATCCATTGCAATTTTCTGTCATTATTGCCTTGTGAATCTGAATAGAACAATTATGAATATGTGCATATTTGTATATGAATATAAGTGGATTTCCCAGTAATTAATTTCTACACACAAACTAGCCTTTTAGAACTACTTTGTTTTGCAAAGGAACTAGGAATTGATGATACACATTTTATATAGCATCTTTTCAGTGTGCTGAAGTTATACATCTCAAACCTGTGCTCTATCTATGCCACCTCCTCCATGAAAATGATGCAATTGTAAATTTGGATTAAACTGTATATAAAAGAAATATATTTACTTTCATTTATTTGAATGAAATGTGTGCATATCTAGCCTTTAGTATGCATAATTTGTGGTATCTTTGCAGATTTTATAAAAATACAAAAAAGTCACCTTCGTGTAGTGTGTGGTTCTTAAGCAATCTTGTTCTTTAAACTTGTGTAGTAATTTTGTTGGGTTGCTATTGGTTAAACTGGCATGTCTAGAGCTTGTTGCAGCAGTGAGTGGAACTAAGCATGACCAGGGGCTTTTCTTTTCCGGCCAAAATTTAACTGGTGGTGATGAGGTAAACAGTGTTGCAAATATAGGAGAATTTGGAGTGTTGCTTTTGCATAATGAAACACACTATAGACACTGGCAAAAATATATGGGCTTTATTCCAAGCTTATGGTACTTGGTATTGTATAGCTGATAAACTTCACCTAAATATTTTTCCTGCAAGTTGTTCTTGGCTATTAACATTTGACTTTTATTTCCAGTTGATTAACTGTGATTTTGATTGTAAAGAAAGAGGCGTGTTGTACTTTTGTTCTCTAAAACTGGTTTGCACAACTTCTGTCCACCAACTCTGTACATATAGCAGCTGACTAGCTCTTGCTGATCCTTATCCTGCCTGGGATAAACAAGGGTTTGTTATACAAGGATAAAGCGCTGAATGGATCTGAATGGATCTTCATGGATCTGTTTGTGCAGACCACCTATATCTCCTGTTGATACGGCTGTTCATGCACTATGTTCCAAAATTCTAGTGTTTGTGGCAAGAAAACTCAATTACATTATGCAGATTTAAGTTTATGGAAAAAATAGACAATGTGTTAGGCTATTTCATGAAAAATACATTTTTTAATAATCAAAGTGCTTAGCAAATGCTGCCTTGATGCATAGAGATGTTTAAATGAGTAGGGGTACAGAGGACATTTACCACATGAATTGCATGGTTGTTTTAGGTTGCTTGTCTCTACTGTTTGAATCCTCCTTGAGTCATAAAAAGCTGTTGCTTGTTGGGTAGCAAAAGGTCAGTCATTTTACCCAAATAGTTGATGGGAATAAACAAGTTTTATTTTTAAGGTTTTAATTTGGGGACTGTGGAGCTCATTGCCAAGGAATCAAGTCTCTTGGGATGGATTCAAACATGGTTTTCTTGCATCAGATATTAGCTGAGGAAATACTGTGTTCCCTGCATTCTAACTGCAATACTTTGTTGCTGGCCAATTTCGTTGTTAAATGTTTTATACCTCATCCTTTGATCAGATTCCCAGATTGGCTTATATAATTTCAAAATAGAATAAAACTAGTGGGGGGGAAATAGAAAGATACAAGAAGCAATCAACTATTAAGGGCTAAAAAAAAACCAGCCTAGAAAAGAGATCAAATTTTAATTTAAACAACCTGAGAACATTAAAAGGTATTCACCTTCCAAGACAGTGAAGCAGTCTTTGTCTAGGTAGTTGATTCACTAATCTAAACTGGAAAAAGGCTCTTTAAAAAAATAATTGATTAAATAATTCCTCTAGCCTGCAAACCTGTCCCCCCCAGAGATAGCATAACCTATTAGGCTGCCTCTGTG
The DNA here is from genome assembly GCF_951804945.1 of Podarcis cretensis. NCBI lineage: Eukaryota > Metazoa > Chordata > Lepidosauria > Squamata > Lacertidae > Podarcis > Podarcis cretensis. The sequence continues at coordinate 32,418,496 of NC_137178.1, forward strand.
AAAGAAATAATAAACTGCTTCTGGTAGTATAAGCCCCACCATTAGAAAGGGTAGGCTGGAAAAACAACATTTCTGAACATTCATGCAGCAAATTATGTGCAAGGTAGTCCTACAAAGTTCACCCCCTCCCTCTTCTTGGAAAGTAATACTCACCGTGGTCTGTTTCCTGATAACATCACAAAACCAAACAGTACACCTGTCCTTTAAACAAAGCAGTTCCCCAAGAAATGGCTATTTACTTATCTCACCTTAGTAGTATAAGTTTGGAGATGAAAGGTTTTTTTTTATGATTGTTTGAAAATGCAGTTTCATGATTTAATACGTTCTTTATTTGCAATCAATCAAATACTCTGGAGTCTTTAAAAATGCCTTTGAATGTTTGTAGTTCAGAAGTAGCACAGCAAGTACATATGAGCAAGTGATTGGGTGGGAATCTTACTGATGGAGAGGGAGTAGTATTTTCTTGCCTTGTTTGTTACTGGATCACATAAGACAGCCTTGCAAATAAGCTCTCAAAAGCTGCAATCCTAAAAGAAAGAAAAATTGCTATCGGCTGCTAGAAGAAGGACAGAACACTCCCTCCCGCAGAAGCAGAGTGCATTTTTGTGCTGGGCAAAAGGAGGAAGCTTCCTTCCTCAAAGCCTGCTTACTGTCTGCCGAGAGGAGGGACAGAGTTCAATTCCATATGCCTGTGGTTATACCATGTGAGTTTTTAAGTGCAATGCTGTTTTTAAGAGAACATTAACTGCATCAGAGACAAGCTAATTTACACCAGTCATTCGTTTTATTTGTATGTCACTTTCCCACAAAAGAAATAATGACCAAAGCGACTTGCCACAAATAACAGGTTGGCTGGAAACGCCCTCCCCAAACCTTGCTTCATGGTTCCTCAGAAATAAAATGGGCAGTAGGGCATTTCTTTCTTCTTTGGCAAGCAGAGTGTTTTGTTTTTAAGTGCATGTCTTTGTAAAATATTGACAAGCCATGGAAGGCAAAGGTTACTAAGATCACTAGCAGCTGATTGTGTGGGTGAATGCTAATGTGTGTCATAAAACAGATTTAGAAAATGCTAATTTATTTCTGTTGGGTTGAATAGACATAGTCTGTGATGAAGACCTTGGGTTTTAGAGGCATATGTGAATTTACTATGTTTTTGCTAGAGGTGCCATCATACATTAGATATAGTTACAGCCTGCTTCTCGTAATAGACCTCAGAAGGTAGTTGCTATAATACACAAATTACAGGTATAACTTAAAAATGAAAACTATCAATTTAACAATGAGAGTGGCCAAAAAACACAATTAAAACTAAAAAACCTCAAATATGCAAAGCAGACAGCAATAAATACTCCTATATCCTCCAAATGCCTGGGCATAAAGTTCATTATGTGGTTTTGGAATTATAGAAGTATATTTGGGACTAATATTTCTAAGGGGAGGAAGGACATTCCACAAATGGGGGGCCACCACAAATATGGCCTTTACCCTCATCACCACATAATGGACATCTCCTAGCATTGGGGTGCCAAGAAGATCTTAGGATATGAACGGGCTTATACTGAGGAAGGTGCTGCTTCACCATTTTTCGTCCTACATAGGAGGTTTTATATGTGAACACCATCAATAGGGATCTTGTTCAGTAACTTGGCTCTGTTGCTGAAACAGAGAAATCCTGTTCATTTAAAATGGTTGCTTGAATAGATGGGAGCTACACCCTACACAGGAGACTATTAAGCTGCAGGTTATGTTTTGTTAGCTGCCCAACACTATACATTTAGCTATTTTCAAAGCATACAGAATTAAAAACGACCATCAATGCAACACATAAATCATATAACCCCAGCTGCCTCCACAGAAACCAACTGAAAAACTCCAAAATGCAACAACACTAACAAAGCCTTCACAGAGCTGGGTCACATTCCACCAAATGCTTGCAAAGAAAAGGGAAGTGCCAAAAAGATGTCCGTATGTCTGTGTGAAGCAGTCCTCACCGGAAAAAGTATTCCATACACTTGGGGGCGGAGCGGGGAGGATGGGACACAACTGAAAAGGCCTTCTCACTGGATAGCTCAGTTGGTTAGAGCATGGTGCTGATAATGCCAAGGTTGCAGGTTTGATGCTTGGGACAGCTGCATATTGGACAAGATGATCCTCAGGGCCCCTTCCAACTCTGATTTATTGCCACCCTTCAAGCACCCTGGAGAAGGACCTCATGACTTGAGTGGAGGAAGAACACAATGTGACAATGGTCTCCAACCATTACTATGTCCTTTATGAAAGCCATCAAAGTAGAGCTTTAAACCTAAATGTTCATTATACTTTGTAGAAGGGTTTGTTGGAAGTGCAAGCAGATGCTCTTGCTAATTTTCTGCATTGAAGCAGGAAAATTTAATTTTCCTACAGTGGAGGGTATTGTCAAATGGGTTGGTCCTTCCATACTGTAATAGGGCTGTGGAAATGGCTTTTAACTGCCATCCTGTGTTGGAGAGGGCCTCCTGCAGTTTCTGTCCTGCTGAGCTTCAGTGGTTAGGGCATTAGCCGAGTTTTGCCAAACTTTTCCATTTGCCTATTTCTGCCACACACACCCCGCTTCCCTTTGGTTTGGGGGAGTTGATGAGACAGATTAAAAGGACAGTGAACCCCAAACTGCAAAGTTTCCTAGATGGGCAGGGGGTGGACACCCCTACATTTCAATGGACTCCTTGGAGGATCCAAGATTCCCATAGTGGATGCTCCCCTCATAGAGCTTCTCTCCGGTGTCATAATTCTGAAAGAGGGCAATACTCCTCTCTGAGATCAGGTGTTAAGATGCTCAGATCTGGCCTGTCATAAGGGCTTGGGTTTGGCCCAGAGCCATCTCAGCTACCTCCAAAGAAATGGCACCAGACACTTGTTGGACCATTAAGATACAATGTAGGTGTACTAAGGATGCTGAATTTTTGGTATTGGTGGGAGGAGTCTCTTAAGCTTTACTAGAATGGTGAAAAAAAGCTTGCATTTTTGTGTTACAAAGCATCCACTCTTGCCTGAAAGGACCACTGCTCATTCCATGTGAAGTGCAAATACCACCATAGTTCAGTATCAATCCTCCAGACAACTGTAGGGCAGTCATACGATCATCAGTGTTGTTGTATGTCACTGTGAACTAAATGGTTCTTTCCAAGGTGTCTTCAGAGGTGGTCTCAGCTTTAGGTGGGAGCTACAGTGAAAATCCCTACTATGGATGGGTAGTTTTTGAATATCCAATCTGACCCTCTACTGTAGGAAAACAATGTTGGACTTACTGTGGGAAGTTCCTCTTCTACAGTAGATGGAGGGTATTCTACTTGGAGTGATTATTGCTGCTAGGAATGTCAAGGGAAAGTCTCTGGCTCTCTGCTGGTGCTATTTAAGGACAGAGATGCCTTACATGTTTCCTTGTCTGTTATTTTTGCTTTTCAGGGTTGCAATTTCTGAATTGTTCAGATTGTTGCTGTTATATCCCTAAACATAGGGAGACACTCTCTCATGCAGGATGGCAATTACAAGTCTGATTAACATAGCCCTCCCCTACTGGAATGGGAACACCAATTGATTTGAGGATACCCTCCATCCACTATAGAAAGAGAAATTATGTTAAGTCCAACATTTTACTTCCCTACCAATAGCTTCCCTGAATGTAAAATGACAAACACAGCACACTAACAATGTATCTACAGAACACTTTATTTAAAAAAAAGTAGGAACACAAATTGTTCATTTCTCAAAACAGACTGCATTATTTCAATTATGGAATACATTTTGGGAGTGGAAGAGTTGTAACTGTGGCTCATCAGTGGAGGCTTATTTTCAAATTAAAGGACAACAGCATGTTCACATTTTTAAAAAATGGGGCAGCAGATAGAAAATCTTCCTATTGACACCATAAGAACATTCTACTCACAAGCCAACCTGAGCATGGTCCAGAACCGTTTGGTCATTTTGGACAGGAGGAGGATGCTGTTTGTTAAACACACTATATCACATAGCTTGAAGATCACAGCTCGGTTTTCTTCATGCACGACACATGGCTGTCTTACTGCATGGCATGATTTTCCTTATGTTGGTCATTGATGGCAGCTTAAAGCTACTTTATTGACTAATTTACAGGAAATGCATTCAAGAAAAAGTTAGTTTTTTTTCTTTACCTGCCACATTGATAAAAACAAGCTGTGTTTGTAATATGCCAAGAAAAAGGAATGACAACCTTCAATGAAAAGTAATAGCCAAAGCATGTCTACATACAGATATGCTCCACTGTTATATGCCACCTGTTTGCTCTCATTCATCTAAACTGTACCTGAATGTCACATCTCTGTTGTGAATTAAGTGTGATGACTAAGTAAAAATGAGCTGGGTAAAGCTTTATTTAATAGCAGTGCAAAAATATTTAATATCTCCAATATTTCTTCTTTTACTCATACACACAAGTCCTGGCCACCGATACTAGCTTAGTAGCATCTACATAAAGTCTGACAGCACATTTGGTATTTTACATGCTTTATTAAAATTGTATTCATATTTACAGTATCTGCAGGAACCATCCCTCCATTTCTTGCACATGAGCACCCACATCCATGCACATCCCTCATTTCTCAAAGATATGAGGCTAGGCTCCTTAAATTTAGGGAAGAGGTGGGCTTGTTTATTTAAAAAGCAAAAGGGGAGTGCATTTGGCCATTACACTGCTAATTAAGTTTATGTATATTAACATATATATATATATATGGCAGTAACACTGAGTATTCCTTTACATTCTATATACAGAATGACATCAATGTTTTCCAGTCACCCGAATGTTCTAACTTCAGTCCTCAATGCTGCTTTTAGTGACTCAGGTCACATTTGGGGTTTTCCCTTAAAACAATTCAAGTCTCTAAGTTGAAATAAGGCACAATTATTCCGATTTGATTGAGGGGGAAGGAAAATCATAGACACTTCAGATGATACCTTCTGCAGATAAAATTTTCCTTTATCCTCCAGGAGATTCTATTTGAAACCCTTTAATCTGCAGAGATCTGAAGTAGTTTTCTGCCATGGAAACCAATGGCCCACAAACTAGTTTGAGTATTTTCATTTTATTATGTTTCAGCAGCCAAATTTACTTGGGATTCCTTAACTAGGTTTTCCATTTAGCGTCAAGAGAAGTAGAAAATGGCATATGAAACGATTAAGCTTGTAAATAACAAACTGTTCATAGGCTTCAACATGCTAAAAAGAATAGTTTTCTTTGCATTTTAAATCCCTGCACCCATTTCATTTCTGAAGCCTTTCCAGACATTACAGTTAAACTGCAACAAAAACTATGTTTGGCAGCACAAATAATGCCTAGTAATCATTTTTTTGTTGAGAGTGTAATGATGTTCTTGTACAAAACCTATCAAGTCGTTTTCTGCAGCAGATGAACTGTACCCAAGGACACAGGGCATTCTGTGATGGGGAGTAAGAGATTGCAGTTCCAAAGGCCCCTGACTTTGGTGATTTACAATCTTTATTCCTGTTTAGTGTGATCCTTGGTATCTTCCTCATCTGTATATTCTGATGGTTCCTCTCCTGGCTTTAGCAGTCTACCTACATAGTCATATTTTTCTGAAAAAGACATGTAGGTATTATAATCAAAAGTTAAAACATGACATTAAACATCTATATAAACATTTGTCTATCTTTCAACCCATTAACTTAACTTTTTTAGTTCATATCCATGATTAAAGGTGTTTTCACACACACACACCTAAGCTGTTCTTTTAGCTTTCTCCTACCTGAAAAACATCCTAGTATACTGGAAATAACAATGGAAAGTTTAGTGTTTCTCAAATAAAAATGGCCTTCTTGACAGCTGTCACCATAGGCAGAAAACTTACTTGTCCACCCACATTCACCAAACAGCAACAAGTGTCAGAGGTTAACTGAACTTACAGAGAGCAGTGGCTTTTGCTTCTGCCACCACCACCCTCCCCTGTTGACTGTTGACAGTCAAGAACTAAGCTCTGCCTGCACAAACATCTATGCAAGAATGTCTCTACAATGATGAGAATGTACTGCAGTCCCTGAAGGGTACACAAGCAACTCATGAGATAGTGATTTTGGAATTCTGGAAGAACCCCTGTGATCACTCCCAGCACAGCAGTAGCTCCTTCCCCCACAAGAGGTACTTTGACTAATGCTGATGTTTACAGAAGCACTAGGTATCCCAACCTTCCCTAATCTGGTGTCCTCCAGATGCTCTGGATGACAACTCCCATCAATCCTAGCCAGCACAATTTTTTATCTTGCTTGCGGCAGCAGAATTAACAAGAGGCAACTGTATACTAAGACTTAGAACCAACTGCCTCCACATCCTCCTGATCCCCATCTGATCCAGTATTTTCACTACTGTGAGGAAGGGAGTGGTCCTGTTGTGCCCGGCCATGGAAACCTATTAAGGTGTCTCTTTCCTCCCCATCCATACAGATACACTATGCTTATGCATATTAACTAAATATTTACATAAACTGAACCATGACATTTTCAAACTAAAAATTGCTAGCAATTTAGTAAATATCAATTTCTGCAAAATAACTGAGAAACACCTTTACAAGTACTCACTTTCCATTTGATTTAAAGGAATATCCCAATTTAAACATTACCTTTAAATTGCATTTCCCATTCTCTAACGCTTTCCATTTGCACAGCATTTAAGTCTGATAAGTCATCATATTCATCTCTAAGCGCATCTTTATCTAGACAGAAAGTTGCCAGTCCCCTTGAGGCATCTCTGCCAGCAAATATTCCATAAGGACCCTCTGAAAATAGAAAAAACAGACCCATGTATTCAGTCACGCACTTGCATTATCCTTTCAGAATAACATTGATGTGTTCTCATAATCCCCTACCCCAGATTAATTGTTGCCAAACATCAGAGCTAACTGAACAGTTTAATAAATTTGAGCTTGAACAAACAAGCTTATTCAGTAGCTCAAACTGCTTTGCCTCCTTTGTCCCAATTTTAATATTTTCTTTTTTAAAATACATGACAAATGCTAGTCACACAGTGGCAGTGGCTGAGTGCAAACATCTTTAAAGTGTGTGATTGTCTCTACTCAGGACTGCAAAATATAAGTTTATCCTTCTTTCTTGGGCAGAGCATTGGCTAACACAGAAGCTGAATGATCCACAAACATGAACTTTCCTCTACAAAATGCTGTTCAAATGAAGTGAAATGTCCAAGCTAACAAAGGAGGTCACTAACTCAAAGACTATATAGGCCATATGATACATGAATGGCAGAACAGAATTTGGTTAAAGAAATTGGATATATTTATAACAAAGCCACAAAACATTTAAAGAAGCGTAAATCTTTTTCTTGGTACCTAGGGACATTGGCAGTCTTTAAAAATTGCTGTAATGGAACTTGGCAACACAACTAACTTTATCAACCTGACCTTTGGAAATAGCTTAACTTGAATCTTAAGATTACATAACATCCAGAAAATTACTAAATTACTTTTTAAAAAAGGCACAGGAATTCAAGTTATGGAAGTAAGTTTTATGCTTCTATTCAAATGAACTGTGACACTATTATACACTTATCTACTGAAACAAGTCAAATAAAGGGTTTAAGGTTAATAACAGAATGATAGTCATTCTGATGAAATAGTATATGACCAATTTGTGCTGAACTGGTTCATATTATCTGATCAATGGACTGCTTCAGGAATTCAAGATCACATGGTAGAACATATGTAACCTAGAGTAGGTTACAACAATTTAAAATATAACAAAAATAGTTTAGAACAGCTTACAACCACAAAAATACTTTCTAAAACTTTTGTCCACATTGCAATACTAGGATTTCAGATAAAATACATATCCTAAGGCTTAAATTCATTAGTGTTTTTCACAACCATGCACTTAAAAGTGTTTAAGCATATGGTTTTACCTTGCTATGCTTGGGGGAAAAAACCATTTTTCTATTATACTTTTGGGTTAAACAAACCCGAATTTTAGAAAGAAAATGAACAGAACTCTAGTTTAATGTGAAGAGAGATAAATTTTTATTAACAGTCATAGTTTATAGTACAAAAACACCACTATACCAAGAAGCTACCTATATTCTCAAAAACAACTGCAATGATAAATCAGTACACCAACACAGACACTGAAGGTTTCATTCAGCAAAGCTGTCCCATGTAAGAACTTCCACTTGCACAGTGGAACTCCCACAAAGCACAGATGCAATCCTTTTTCATGGCTTACTTACATGATGCAGATATATATATATATATCTGGAGGAGAGGGGGTGTGACTTATCTGAGTCTATCCAGCAATACAACCCTGTTGTTCTTTACCCCTTCATGCACTAACTACTGCTTGTGCATAGTTATGTTTGAATATAATTTCCCACAGATATCACAAATTTTATGAGCATGGCAAGGCTTACAAAAGTCCTGTAAATAATGCAATCTGGGTTGTTCTGAAAAATGGTAAATAAAGCCAATTTTGAATTAAGAGAGGTCTGTTTAAAATATAATGAAAATCTAACTTCCAGCAGTTTTCAACTATCTTACACATCCACCACACAGCAGTAGCATCCAATCTCATCACCATCTCTCCAGCACTTTGATGATATGGGTCTGCTAATCATGTGTAGTTTTAATAGGTCCAAATGCCATTAATGAATTACCTATAATCATTCCCATAATCATAGGCTGAAGATTTGAATTGTACTTTGTTCCAAGTCTCCTTACAATTTTCCTCCTCAGTTCCATACATTCCAGCAGTGTTTCAAGTTATTAAAAGGATCACTACCCCCCCCCGACTGTAGACTCAAAAGGAAAAAACCCCAATATAGTGGTCACCTTTTGTACATGTAAAGTCTTTTAAATTTTATTAATTATTAAATTTCTATATCACCCTTCATCTGAGGATCAGAGTGGTTTACAATATAAAGACGCAACAATACATAACACAGTAACAAACAAAAGCAATACACAGTTAAAAAAGGTTGTACTGTAGTTGTTTTTAGCCAAAGGCCTTGGGTGAAGAGTGGTTTTGCTTAGTGCCTAAAGAGATGAAATGAAGGTGCCAGGCAAGCCTCCCTGGGGACAGCATAATATCTTAAACCTAGGAAACCTGGAGAATAGTATCTCAAACTGCATGGCTTCTTTTTGTTTTTATTATACATTTTGTGGTTACTATATTTCATTTTTATCTTGTGAACCACCCTGAGATCTAGGGATGACGAGTGGCTAAATAAATACATACATACATACATACATAAGGTAAAAAAGGTAAAGGTACCCCTGCCCGTACGGGCCAGTCTTGACAGACTCTGGGGTTGTGCGCCCATCTCACTTAAGAGGCCAGGGGCCAGCGCTGTCCGGAGACACTTCCGGGTCACGTGGCCAGCGTGACATCGCTGCTCTGGCGAGCCAGAGCCGCACACGGAAACGCCGTTTACCTTCCCGCTGGTAAGCGGTCCCTATTTATCTACTTGCACCCGGAGGTGCTTTCGAACTGCTAGGTTGGCAGGCGCTGGGACCGAGCAGCGGGAGCGCACCCCGCCGCAGGGATTCGAACCGCCGACCTTTCAATCGACAAGTCCTAGGCGCTGAGGCTTTAACCCACAGCGCCACCTGCGTCCCACATACATACATACCCTTTATTAGTCACATTAGATATGATTGTACTTAGAATCCCTAGTATGCGCTAGAAACCGGAAATACACCAATTCTCCATCTGTTTAGGAGTGTCTATTAACATGTGTGGAACTAGCCAAAATGGGTATGTTGATGAAAGGCAGAGAAGAGAAGGGCTCACAATTTTATTGTTTGCTGTCAAGCAATGGTAGATATATCAACTAAGACATTAGTTTGCTTTTGTTTTTTTGATTACTTTGAAATAAGTAATCAAAGTCTAGGCCTCTGTTCATCAGATTAATGATCCCAGGGCAGGTTATATTTGTTGTCCTAACAAATACTGTAATTTGTAAATTTTAAAGCATAATAATGCTTCACTATGTAACAGTTAAGATTACCAAAGAAATTGGTATCCGACAATAATAGTAAAATTTTCACCTCAAATTTGTCATTTTTTGCAATGACAACATAGTTCCATGGGACAGCTGTTCATATTGTTCATAAACCCCTCACCCAAATCTATTCTGATAATATCATAGCAGTTACAAAAAAAAGAAATCACCTGGGCAGCTGAACAACACAATCACATATTTATTGTTATGCTACTGAAGTGTTAATTCAGGGAGGTTTTCAATTCCATGAAAAAGGCAAATTCTAGACAAAGCTAAACATTTTGCCATCTATGGACTTCAAAAGCATAAGTATGACTTTTACAGAAATGAGGAGGTTGAGAAATGCCTAAGTTTGGCTTATTGTGTTCTATTAATACTCTTAAGCTGGATGTGTTGCGAGAACTAGTAGCCTGTTAGTAGCATTCCTCCTAAAATAACAGGTGCATAGGGTTTTTTTGGGGGTATACCTGAATATGGTCTCTACCAATAGGAGTGCCAGCTCCAGCTAGTTGGCCAATTAGAGCTGTTCTTGGATCAGGATGACCTAGTTGCAGTTGTCACCACTCATTGACAGCTCCTGATTGAACTAACGCAACACAATCTACATGGGTGTTTCCTTAAAGATGATCTAGAAGCTGCAGCTGCCACAGAGTGCTACTGTCCAGTTGTACAGGGCAGCAAGAAATGGTAAATGACACAGAACATGAAAGAATTGTGCTAGCCTACCAGGTCCAATTCAATAAGATAATAGCATTCAAAAATGGGTTAGAACTCAAGTACTTGCAGGAATGCCTTCCCCAGTATCAGCAAACCTGTTTTGAGATCTGCAGGGAAAGCCTAGCTTGCAGTGTACCCTCAGTGAATTTGACCTAGAGGATTGCTACACAAGACAGGGCCTTCTCAATGGTCTTGCCCTGGCTGTGGAACCCTCTCCCTACCACACTCAGACTGTTCCCCACAGAGGGCAACCGAATACCCGTTTGTTCCAACAGGCTTTTGGGGTTTAGTAAGAGTGGAATAATTTATACGGTATTTCTCTAATTTAGTGCTGACTTGACTGCTATACTTTGTAGTGTGCTTTTACTTTACTCTACCCTTTGCTTTTAGCCACCCTGCACTCTCATGAGAAGGGAAAAATATAAGAAATAAAATCTCCATCAACATGGAGTGCTTACCAGTCTCTATTGTGCTTTGGACTCAGAATCATTTGATTTGCTGAAGTCACATATTCTAACCTCAAGTTTATAAGCCACCACTTCTTTCAGTGTTAGATGGAGAAGCATATTCTTATAAAAGATGTCTCCTTTATTCATAATTCATTTAGTGACCCATCCATGTTACAAGGCTGAAGATCTTCTGTAGGAGTCTTCCAAGGTACTTTCCAGGAAGGTTTACAACACAACAGATACACATATTGCTTATTCTTTAAGTAGTTATAATAGTTTAAGAATTAGTTTTCTAATAGTACTTTTTTGTTATTAAATATCAAAACATATTGATGCTGGGAAAATGAGATTCATTTCTTCAGTTGTGGGATCACTGTGATTTCGACTGCTGCATTGTGTGATAATGAAAATGTCAAGATACCTACTTGATAGTTAGCATATTGTGGCCAGTATATAGCCTGCAGAGAGAGCTGGAAAAGATTAGTTTCAATGCTCAGCACAATGCAAGACACAATAGACCCCTATTCCAGCATCGAATTCTCACAACTGACTCCAGTATTCAGGGAGGAAGGTTTAGTAGCCCAAATGGCATGTTATCTATTTGTACCTACATTACTACTGTTTTACTTCACCAGCACAAGTTGCACATTTGCAGTGTGTAAGTGGTCAGCAAGATATTTAAATAAACAGTGTCACCAAGTTTAACCACTCAATTAAGGTCTTTAATGAATTAAAAATATCATGATTAATGGACAGATCTTTTAAAATTACCTTCAAAACAGATTGCAACACTATTTTCAGAGGTATTCACAATTCTTTTACACAGAAGAATGCCTCTTCTAACATGCCTACTACAACCTATGTGTACACTGTCTATGCTTTGTGTTTGGAAAAGTTTTTAACTATATACAAACTGACTTACAGTATGCACATCTGTGTGTACACAGAACCAAGGCAATTAGAGGTTCAATGTGGCTGACCCCCAGGCAAATGAGTACAGCAGGGATGGGGAATATATGAACCTCCAGATATTGTTCCCCGCCAAATGGGAACTGAAGTCCAACAACATTGGGAGGGCCACAGATGCCCCATAGGTTGCGCAATTAAAAAATAAATAAAAATGCAGCTCCAAACTCTTATAATTTGTAAATTTCTTTAACCAGGTTGCAGGTTTAAAAATAAACAACTGCAGAAATAGCTATTCTAACTATTAACTTTCTATGTACAATGAATTTTTTTAAAAAATCCTTGCCCTACTTTTCCTTCACTATCTACTATATACTTCACAAAAGATCATTGTGAGCCTATTAAATAAAATAATGTTTAATTATTAAACCTGCTACTTAGCAGGACTTACTTGCAAGTAAATATATTAAGAACTGGATTATATATTGCCAATCTCCCGCCTACTTTAATATATATTAGGCGAAATCTAATCAGAAGCAAGACAAATTTTATTCCAGCTGCCAAGAACTTTGCGCAGATATGAATCAATAAGCCTTTATCTGTACATGGTTAGGACCAGTATAGGATTAAATCCACAGCTCCACGTCAACTTATTATAAACTTTATTCTGTTGTAATTATGTGTAATACTGCAGCCCAATTATCACTGCAATTGCTGAGAGACTTGCAGAAAGAGAAAATATCCAAACCTTAATAAAATGAAACTGGATTCCAACTCACATTGTAAAAGGCTGGAACTATTTCTAGTTAGTCTAGTTAATCAAAATCCAGAGAATTACATGTGCAGGGAAAGGAAACAAGTCAGCCTCAGGATTTCTGAAAATTTGGGAAGCAAATATGCCAAAGACAGCTTGTTCACTCCAGGGCAAATATGCATTCAAAAGGGACTAAATGTCTGAAAGTAAAGCAGATGTGTGAACAAAACTAGGAATGAAGTTTAGGTGCCCTATACTGTATTTGTGGGCACCATGGCATGCCCATAATCCCTCATATTCGCCAAGGCCCCCTACCTCCTTGGTTTGTTGTTTAATAATTATTTTAAATTTCGCATTCTTCGGTTTCTTTTGGTGTGGGCTACTTGTTTCTGTGTAGATGCTGTCTGCTTCCTTGTCTGCATTTTATTTGGGGTGTGTGTGTTTACCTTTTGTTTTGGAATGGAGAGTTCAGAGGAGATCACCAGCTTTCCTTCTGCGAAATGGGTATTTTGTGGAGCCCGTGGCACTTCCGTGCCTCCAAATGTGCCCTGGAACTCACCCCCCCCCAAAAAAAAAGCCTGGGGAAACCAGCCTGGTCTGGAGCCTGCTATATCTTCTTTCTCCACCTACCCATGTGGGGCCATCGCGGGCCTTTTCCCCACCCCCCCACCCCCACTTACTTACTTACACCTGCTACTTGGGGGGAGGGCGTTTCTCCCGCCTTCCAGGCCTTTGTCCCACCGTCGCTCACCCAGGAGGCATGTATGCCGCCCCCCCCCCGCTAGCCCCCTTTCCCCCCGTTCCCCTCACCGGGCCCGTAGAACTTGCTGCCTTTGGTCACGTCGAAGACTTTGCCGTTGACAGCCAGGAGGATGCGCGCCGCGCGCGCGCCGTCGTACTCGCGCAGCTGCTCCAGCGTGAAGTCCCGCCGCTTCATGCGGGGCAAGGAGTCGACCAGGCCCTGCTGCGCCGCGCCCCCCACTCCGCTCCTCTTGCCCCAGCGCCTGTAGAGCCGATAGGCCGCGAGCGCCACGATCGCCAGCAGCGCCAAGCTCAGCAGCATGTCGAGGCCGCCGTTCCCCCCGAGCCAGCTGCCGGCGGCCGTCTCCTCCGGGCTGCTGCTGCTGCCGCCGCCGCCGCCTCCTTGTTCAGTCCTTAGCTTCCCATCCCCATCGTCCGCCATCACTGCCCAGCCAGCGCCTGCCTGAGAGGAACCGCTCCGCCCCGCGACGGGGGAGGGAGGCGGGGAGGCGCAGGCGGGGCGCCGTCTGACTCTGCCTCGCCCGGGCTCCAATTGGTCACTGGTAAGGACACGTCACCCACGCTAGCTCGCGCCCAGCAGAACAAATGAGAAAGAGGCGCACGCGGCTACCCAACGGCAGATTTCCACCTTAGGGGAATCTTCGCCTGGGAGGGGTTGGTTGGAGAGAGAGAGGGAGAATGTGTGTGCGCGCGTGTGGCGTCCGCGCGCGAGCTAGCCTTCGCCCTCATAAATTCTTGGCGCTCACGTGGTGCCGACGGAGGAATGCCGCGCGCGCGTTGCGGGCGCTGGACTAGAATATTCTTTTTGAGGGGGGGGAGAGAGAAGGGGGCTCGGCGACGCCATAAACATGCTTCTGTGCTCCCCCGCCCTTTCCCTTATCGATTGTAAAATCAGGGCGGTGAGACGCTGCTTATCTCCGGTAGGCTCCCTCAAGGCGTTTTTTTCAATTTCTTTTGCCTTCACAATGGCGAAGATGCATGAGCGTCGTCATGAGTTGTCAGTGGTATATTGCACCTAAGAACACGGGGCGCTCTGTGCAAATAAAATGAAAAATCAGGTAGGCCCTACCCCACAGACTTGTTAACACTCGCCCTGAGGGAAACGCTGGCTGAAGGAGGCAGGATCTCTCTATCGTCCCAGCTGCTGGAAACCCAGCTGCTGGAGAGAGGGCTCGTTTGCGCGGGCTTCCTCAGGCATTGGGGTAGCCGTTGTGAGAACAGGGGCGCAGGGACTAAAAGGGCGGTTGGACTGACCCAGCAAGCTGTTTTTAATACATAGTGGCTCCCTTTCCCTAATGGGCTTTTTAAAATAAGCAACCCTCCCCCCAAAATATCCTTCACCGAAATCCACATTTCTTCGCTACGGTATTTTGTTTTAATTGTGCTTCGGATTTTTTTAATTCAACATGTCCCAGTTTTTATTCTTTAACACTATATTCTACCGTTTTTGGTTTGCTTTGTGAGTTGCAGTTACATGGCTGCTGTATAAATGAACAAAACATGCCAATTTCCTAGTACCCACAGGACATGCTTTGCACGCCACATCATGCCCAGAAGAAAGCAGGATTTCCTATTTTAACACCTCCCCACTCCAAAGCATTGGCCACAAGCTCCAGAGGCCTTCTGTAAGTGCTTGCTGAAAACAGTTTCTCTTGTTGGTCATGGAAAGGGGCATCCTATTAAGCTAATTCTAAGATTCTTGACCAGCCTCTATCTAGGAGTACCTCACACTTGTTGCCAGACCTCTGTGGATCTTACTGGCATACAGTAAGGGTACCCCCCCCCTACAAACGTGTGTGCACATGGGTAAACGGATGTATACACCACTCCCCTAAAAAGAAGTGATATGAGAAGGATGTTTATGTCTGTAGCAGGTGGGGTCAGAATTAATATATTGCAGAAATACATCGGATGTTACTGAACTACATCTCTTTTAATCCCCATCTAGCATGGCCATAGTTCAGGGATTATGGAAATTGTAGTCATTAGTGTTGGAGGGTACCACAGCCCTGAGCTGTGGAAAACACACCAGGGCTAATATTCTAGAAAAACACTTTCATATGGCAGTGCTCCACACAGAACCATAATGGTTGAAATGTGCTTACTACAAGGAGTCAAGCTGCAGTCCAAAATAGGTTTACTCAAAAGTAGGTTCTACTGAAACCAATGAAAATTACTTCCAAGTAAATGTTTTGGGATTTAAACTAAACAATAACAGACTTCCACATCTGACCTTGTCTTTCCAACTTCCTGTTGAGCATATTAATCCATGCTGTTTTAAAGCAGACTGTGCTTAAGCAAATATAATGGGTTTTTAAAACTGAAACTATAATAGAAGGAATTCCTTTTTTAATCCACCCAGAACAACAGGAGTTTCATTGGACAATGTATTTTATCAGTGAATACCATATTCAGAGTACAGGGAAGAAGGGATGGGTGTAGCTTATTTGGATTTCCTTACCGTTTGGAGTGGGGTTCTGAATGTATAATCCATTCCTAGTTTAATGCCATTTGCAATTTATTTGGACAAAAATGATTATATAGATAAATATAAATGCATGGGAATTTCAGAGAGAGGTGCTGTAAATTCCTTAACATTTTGAATGAGGTTTTTTCCTGCTCTTAGTAGAGAATATATAGTTGCCATAAGCAGAACACACACAAGTGAGAATAGTAATTGGCCAGGTATCAGTTACCAATACACAGATTCATCATAAGTATAAATGGTAGTGTAATTGTACAGTAATGAAGAAACATCTCTTTAGATTGATATATACAAATGTAGGTGAATTAAGAATCCTTACGTTATCCCTAAGCGGAGAATAAAATTATGTACAAGTAGATGATAGCAGTGCTTTTTTTTCTGTGGGGATGCAGGGATACGCATACCCCT
Source organism: Podarcis cretensis (assembly GCF_951804945.1). Taxonomy (NCBI): domain Eukaryota; kingdom Metazoa; phylum Chordata; class Lepidosauria; order Squamata; family Lacertidae; genus Podarcis; species Podarcis cretensis. The sequence continues at coordinate 32,435,004 of NC_137178.1, forward strand.
AAATACCATATTTTTTGCACCATAACACTCACTTTTTTCCTCCTAAAAAGTAAGGGGAAATGTCTGTGCGTGTTATGGAGGGAATGCCTACGGGTGGCATGCCTACGGATTTTCCTCCTCTAAAAACTATGTGCATGTTATGGTCGGGTGCGTGTTATAGAGTGAAAAATACAGTATTTTGTGAATCTAAGTTTGGCCTCATTGAGGGGTAGTAATTCAATATGAGTAGGAAAATGAGAGTACCCCTAAACTTTTTTTTAAGAAAAAAAGTGCTAGATGATAGTATGGTGCAGGCAGGAAGGCCACCTAGTGATAAATTTTCCTACATCTGTCCCGAAAAGGTAATGTCTGTTGCTAATATAAAGACATGGGAGAGTGGTATAGTCCCATTGCATGCATCTCAAAGTATCAGATAGGTTCCCTTACCAAACAAGTGTATCTCCACTTTATTCTCATGATGCTGGTGCAAGGAATGGATTCAAACCTGGCTTTGAGGACAGGCTGGCCACTTCTTAATTCCTTTCATGCCAAAACCATTTCTCAGTCTATCATTTTTTTGTGATTTTTGACATGGGATTCTGCTGGTGTATGACTGATTACATTGATATAGCACTGCCCCTATCCCTGTGCCAGTACAATCCTGTTGCTTGGCTGCAACAAGTTCTCTTCTCTATGATAGCATCAGTACTATACTGGTGCAAATGGATTTGGGATTGGTGCTGTCCAGTTTAACATACGTCATTTAAGGACTAGATAGTTCTGCAATTTTATCATTTCATCTCTAACCCATTGCTTTTAATGCATTTAGAATATCTGATAGAGGGCAGCTCCTTTTTATAGCAAAATCCTCAGTTACAATTAAGAAAAATAATGATAACAATAATTCTGTCATAAATAATACAATTATTTTCAGTTTACCTCAAACTGTAAAATATAAACAGTAGCTATATTCTGTTGATAACAGTCTTTCCAAAATTAACAAATCTAATTTAAAGCAAAATCCCTTTTGTGAGCTTCCCATTCCTTACCTTCTCTACTCTGAACTAAATGTGTAAATGGTGTTGTGTATATTCCACACATATTCCACACTGCTCACCCAATCACTTTTATGTGGACCTTGTCCATTTCCCCATTTATTTACCACCTCAGTTTGCATTGTAATGATTTTAACACCCACCAATTATTGTTTTTCAGCTGGTGCTCTTTACATATATCTACAAGGCAAGGTAAGAATTTGAATACTTTCAGATTCCTTAAGAAGGGCAGCCTGTCCTTCACCTGTGTATTTGCATGAAAGGCTTGCCTTGAAATTTGTAGGTCTTTTCCAGATAGATTTGTAAAAAAATACTGGTATTGAAATCCAATGGGATTGGGATTATTTATAACTATGAACGTGGAGAAGAGGCCAAAAACCTTCGGGGCGAGGGATTCTGAGATGAGGCCAAGAGTCTGCAATCTGAAATATTGCTTGTAAGCTGCAATATTGTGGTAATGGAGCTGTAAGCATTCCTGGGATAAATTAGATGGGTGGGGTCACACTATCGTTGAAGGAGCAAGTACATAGTTTGAGGGTTCTCCTGGATCCAACTATCACTGGAGGCACAGATGTCTTTGATGGCTAGGAATACCAGTTACCAACTTTGGTCGGTAAATCGACTATGGTTGTTATTGGATCGGGTTAATGACTGCAGTTTTCCATGCACTGGTAACTTAATGGTTGAATCACTGTAATGTGCTCTGTGTGGGGCTACTCTTGGGGTTGGCTGGGAGGCTTTAACTGGAACAGAACATAAGTTAGGTTGGTTGTGGGGGCAAACTAACACCAGCATACAATGCCCTCCTTGCAGGATTTGCTTACAGACTGCCAGTCTGCTACTTGTACTCTACAGCTCATGATTCAGGTAGATAGCCGTGTTGGTCTGACGCAGTAGAAATAAATTTAAAAAATGAAAAAATGTCCAGTAGCACCTTACAGACCAACTAAGTTTGTTCTGGGTATAAGCTTTCGTGTGCAAGCACACTTCTTCAGATAGCTGAAGATATCTGAAGAAGTGTGCATTCTACAGCTCATAACAAGGTTACTTGAGAGCCTGCCTTATCCCTAATATACCTAGTAGAGGAGTAGGGCTTTTAGCGTGGCCGCCCCTGTTCTGTGTAACAGCATTCCTATTGAGATAGGACAGGGACCCACTATCTGCATTTTTAGGAAACACTTGTAAGACATTTTTGTCCCAACAGGCTTTTGTAAGATAGATAAATGGGTCTTTGGTATGAGTGTCTTTGGTATGAATGGTTTTAGTTTTGTTTAAAATGTATCGGTTTGCGTGCATGTGTGTTTTTAAACCATTTTTGCTGTTTTTATTATATATAATTTTGAGACAACTGTTTAATAAATTGACAGCAATAATGATGACAAATAATAATATTGTATGTTATTATCTTGATCTGATTTTTAAAAATACAGATATTCAAAAGCACCTGTACCAGAATCAGATTATTGGGGCATATTTGTACCAACACAACTACACAGTCTTTATTTATTAATCACCTTCCATACAGACATGCCTCAAGTCAATGTACAAAATAAAATAGAACCAGCCAAAAAGAAGAAGGAAGCCCCAGTTAAAAACAACACAGAAAATAATAGCAGATGAATTTTAAAGCAATACAAAGTAGACACCTATGGCAGCCTTGGCTTTATGGAATGTGTGGTGTATGTGTCACCTGTGTTGTGTGGCTTCATGCTGCAGGGCTCTGAAAGGCAGCCTTCTGTGATTATTTTTCCCTGCGCCAGGCTGGAGTTGGTGAGATGAAAAGAAGCCTACATTCCTTTGTTATCCGGATATGGTAAGAGAAGACTTGTGGTGCAGCCAGTTTAAAAAAATGAGCTGTAATGAGCCTGAAAAGTCATGAGGAAATATATGGAGGCTGTTAGAAACATTTGTCGTAGCATCAACACAACATGTGGTTTGTAATGTTTGAAAGGTGTGGACATGATTCCAGCAGCCTCCAGCAAACTTCAAAGTGTGCTATTCAGCTTGTCTCAAATTTACTTGACTATTGTACTTCTAATTTCTTCTGGAAATCTAGAGGTTTTGATCCCAACATACAGAAAACCAGAAACAATCCGGCTGCTGTTATATGAACACACACAAACATACCTATGCATATACATATACATATACATATACATATACATATACATATACATATACATATACACACATTAAGAAATTTCTTCACATAGAGCTGACTGAACATAACAACAACTTGGTCAGACTGTCCTGTACTTCGTTTAGGAACTCGTTTGTCAACTAATGGAAAATATGCTAATTGTATGGGTGTGGAAAACCTTAATTGCCTTACCTTGCCTGTATAGTTGCCTTCTCTTAATTCCATTCGTAAATTAGGAAGAGGCCCACATGAAGAATGCTTCCCCATGTGAATGAATCAACATGTTCACTTTAGAAACATACCCAGTTCATTCTCAAACTTTAAACTAACCCCTCCCCTTCCCACAAACACATTTATTTTGAAGCTAGATCCAGTAATTTCAACAAAGCCTACTTCTAAATCTTAAAGATGATGTTTTGTCTTTTTCAAGACCAGACTCCTTGCCACCTTGTCCTCTATAATAACAGCTCTTTTCACCCTCTTAGTGAAAATAGGGGCTTAACAGAACAGGTTATCAAAACTGGAGTGGCATAAGGCATGATTTCATGCTTCTGGCAGACACACCCTCCCTATCTGACTGCACAGAACCAAAGGATCTACTGCTGCCACACACCCTGCTCAGGAAAGGCAGTAGGTGGGTGTGCACTCATCTTATTACACATTCTCCTTGTTGTTCCAGAGAGTAGGCAGGAGGATGAAACAAGGCAGGGAGTTAGCATACATGCACTGACTTTGATCTTTAATTACCAGGCAGTATTTTATTTAAAAAATCCATAGCACACTGTGGTAATTTCCAAATTTGTATAAACTTCAAGTAGATCAGCTCCTTGAGATACTGCATGAAGATGGTACACATATTTATACTTTTTTCCACCGAACCCACTGAACTGCTCTTTTACTGTCTCGTGTGCAGCTCTGGTTCGCCAGAAGCAGCTTAGTCATGCTGGCCACATGACCTGGAAGCTGTACGTCAGCTCCCTTGCCCAGTAAAGCAAGATGAGCGCCGCAACCCCAGAGTCATCCATGACTGGACTTAACGGTCAGGGGTCCCTTTACCTTTACCGATTCTGTCTGAAACACACATACCTGCTTGTAATGGTTGGTGACATTCACAGTGACATAGCAGTCCTCGTTGTTGAGCCTTTTTTAGGAGATCAGCCAAAGTTTTTTAAGAGGCCAGAAAAGTTGTTGAACTTTTTGGGGGAACATCGCCAACATTTGCTTAACTGTTTTTTTGAGGGACTCATCAGAGCACATCAGAACATATTTGCAGTATGTCACTTGTTCCTGAAAATCAGAATAATCACACCAGACGTATAATAATCAACCTCTGTTTGAGAGTCAGGAGAATATTTTCCAGGTTTGGGGAAGGGTGTGGAATCATATCCAGACAGGCATATACAGCCCTAACTTTTGTTTTTAGAAATTCACTGACAAACTCACAAAAGAGCAAGGTATAAATAACATTGATAACATTTTCCTCCATTTTTATGCATTCAGGATATATCCCCTGCTAGGAGAGGGGCTTGTAGGAACCACATCCACACACATTTTCTGGAAATATCCTGGAATAGCAAATGGTCCAGATCTACCTGAGCTGACTTGCCCAGCCCAACAGCTGCTGCAGCTTCTAATGAGTGAAAGTAGGGAAGTGGTTAATACAGAGTTTGTTTCAGGCTTCCTCAACCTCAGCCCTCCAGATGTTTTTGGCCTATAACTCCCATGATCCCCAGCTAACAGGACCAGTAGTCAGGGATGATGAGAATTGTAGTCTCAAAACATCTTGAGGGCCGAGGTTGAGGAAGCCTGGTTTTTTCAATAAATAAACAAGCCAGCCACTATTTCTCCACCCAGTCAATCAATCAATCAATCAATCAATGAATGCAGAATGATTAAGTAAAAAATAGATATTGGTTAGTGAAAGAGACTCATGGTTGCTTGCTTGCTTGTTGTGTCTCTGGCAAGGTCACAAAACCAAAACTAAATTAATCAACAACAAAAATAGCTCCTCAGAAAGCACACTGTAACTCCTCTAGTCTTCAGGGAAACATCCCTGACCGTGCTGAAAACCAGTGTATGTTTCTGGTAGGCTAATACTAGCACATAAGGCTGTTTCTGATGCAGTTCTGACTCCTCCCATGTCTGCTATAGCGGTTGTTCTGGACTGGTCTCAAAACAACAGATGGGGGAAAAGCTTTCCTAATAGGACTGACTTTCTGGCAGCTCAATCAGTCACATGGTTTTTCTACTTTGAGACATGTGAGAGGGACCTATGTGCCATAGCTATACTTTTGAATTAGGGTTGTCTTGAGTCATTTAGGGAGCATATGGACAGAGCTTCCTGCTGCAGTCATACCACTCTCACTGAAGCAACATCATCATCTCCATTGGGTCATTCATTTCTTTGATGCATCCCTCTCTTCTGTGGATTATCAGAATTGCACAGATATGTTAAAATGCCACCTTATCGGCACCACTCATGTCTCAAGTTTGCAGAACAAGACTGAAACACAGCTATAGTACTCCCACCCTCCAAAGTCTAACTCTAAGAAGCTTTTCAGTTTGAGCAGTTTTTAAACTCTAGGATAAGCTTTTCATTTAGAAGAAGTTGTACAAATATGTCTTGTTTAGTTTGATGCTTAAAATTAACATTTTTACTGTGTCTGTATACAGTACTAATGCACCCCTCACTAGAGGGCTATGTGGGCCAGAAGTCCAATAAACAGACAAGAAGAGGCTGTTAACCTTGCAGTGTGCTGCAGTGCAAGATCACTTTGCCACAGCTCAAGTCAAATTTGCTAACATATATGAACAAAACATGACTTTGAACAAAATCATAACAGTTAAAGTTGTGAAAAACAGTCCTAGTCACTATTCTCTAAATGCAAATCATCTATCAAACTATAACCTCTTTCTCCTGTCCCTACTTTATGCTAGTTCATAATATTTTGATGCAAACATTGGAGAACATACACCAATCCTGCGCAAACATCTCATTAGAGGACAGAAGACTGAAATATCCTCCTCTTGTCCTTTTGTTCCCTTGTCCTTTAAAGCACAAACATTTCCATTGCAAATATGTTTCGGCATGTGTGAGGCAAGGCACTTTGGCTTAGGCATTTTTGTTTAACAGTTGCTGTCTGGCAAAAATCTGCTGTTTTGTCAAGCTCCACCCAGTGGTTGTGTAAGCCAAACACATCCCCCCGCCCCAAGAATTAACCAGCTCCTCACCGTGGGATGCCTTTTTGTACGTTCATGAATGTATTGGAAAGTTGTTCAAATGTAAATTCAGATTGCAAGCTCTGTGGGACAGAGACTTGCTTTTTTCTTTTTCTTTTGTAATTATATTAAAGCACTAAGATACTAAAAACAATAAAGAGGAATGTGGGTGCTCAATACATACGGCTATATTGAAATTACATTTGAATAATGCTACTTTAGGGTTTTGTCTAGGGCTTATTTAAGAAACTGCATGTGCTCAAATTTCTACTCCCACACAACTATTAAAGGTAGAAGAGCCCTTTCCTCTTTTGTACTACTTATTCCTTATCGTTAGTTGCTTGGAGAAAAGTGCCAAACATTTACCAGACTTGGATGACATATTAAGCCATAGTTAAAAATAAACTGTGGTTTGTTTGGAGAGAACCAAATAATAAGCACTGGTTCAAATGTAATGCAAAGCCAGATGAACAATCACAGAAAACAACTTCATGGACCTGGGTCACATACCAAAATAGAATGCTTTATACACTATCATAGGTTGGCACATCTATAGGACTAGAGAAGTAGTGCCCCCCCCCACATGTCTTGCTGCCTTTTTCTAGCAAAGGAAAAATCCTTGAGATTTTTTGCTTGTAGTTTAGGGAGGATGTTTGCATTTGACAGTATCCCTCTCCCAAACCCCCAAACCCAATTATATGAATGTAGATGCAAATGGGAATCTAGAAACACAAGCATCCAATTTGTGCTGCATATGCACGTGCAGTTGTACTTATATTTTCTGCATGCCATTTTAATGAATTACAGGTCCTGTTTGATGACTGATCTTGACTTACAGATCAACCAGATTGCAACTACAGGTTGTTTACCTCCAACATAATACACTCACATTTCAGAAAATCAAGTCTAAATGTAGGCTTGCATGTTTCCCTCCTGTTTACAGCTTCAGTGGTTACTAAAACTTGAGAAAATATATAGCAAAAAATTGCTTTCTATAGCATAGTTTGCATACTCACTTCTACTGTTTATCTACCTGGACAGGTCTGCACAAGTTGTGATCTGTCAAGCTGAACACTGCCCACCACCAGTCATGCATGGCAGCTTGATCTACTACATAGTCCTTTCCTCCTGGTACCCATTCTTAGAAAATCATTGCCTCTATTTTATCCCTATTTTTGCCTTTTGGGGACCCCTGGTTAAAATATTGTTATGAGTTTGGGGTGGGGGAAAGTAGGCAGTATGCAGAGACATTGCTAGTCCTTGCATCTAGCAATTGTTAAAATATAAGCCCAGCTCACTTCCTGTTGGGGTGATTGTCTGCGTAATGGGCCACTAAGGGAAACAAATGATAGGGGCTCTGTGTTAGATGACAAATGGATGGTGGCAAATGGGTGAGGCCCTCCCCCAGTTCGTGGTTAGTTTTAAGACAAAAGGCCAAAGTAGAGAGATCAGTTACATGAGCTAGAAGCTGGAAGAGAAGCGGCAGGCTGGAAAGGCAGAGCGAGAGCCATGTTTGATTTCTGTTTCTGTTTCTATTATTTATTTTATTATTTCTAATAAATGCACACCATGCATTTAAAGCACTCCCCCCAAATCCCAGGAACTATAGATTACCCCCTCATGGAGCCCTTAACAAACTACAGTTCCCAGAATTATTGGGGGGGCGTGGGCTGGGGGAAATGTACTTTAAATGTATGGTGTGTACGAAGCCACGGTTTCTCCAATCCAGACACTGCTTCTAGGCAAAGCAGCTCCAATGCATGCACAGAGTTTATGTACCAGTGAGAATTTTTCTATTCATTCCATTGAAGAGTGCTGAAATCAGTGGCCAGAAGAATGCAAATAAAGGTTTGCTTCTTCTGTTGATATGGGTGAAGAAGTCCAGTTGTGCAGGAAAGTCTTATGAGCACCCAAACACCTATGGATATGAATCAGGGTAATGTAGAAGAAAGGCCTAAGCACCAGGCCCATTTAACTAAGACAGACCCAACAGTTAGTAATCTTTCAAAGACTGGAATGTAAACTATTGCATCATTCTAACAGAGGCTGGTATTTGTATGCTTAGGGGTACCTTAAGGCCTATACAGTGTAGAATTCCTGTACAGTACTTAGATTCAGTGTTTATATTATGACAGATTGATCCAGATTTTTTCCCCCTTAAGGTTAGAAAGTTCTGAGACTGTTTTGCAAACTTTTTGTCATGAAGATATGCATGCAGTCTGTCTACTTATTAGGAAAAGTACAAATCGAGAAAAAAGCATGTGGTAGCTGACTCATAACTTGGCCTGAATATCCATCATTTTTGTTTGGACAGAACATGCTTATTTACTGGGTAGCTATTATACAGTTTCTCAGTTGCATTTTTGGTCGCTTGTTAAAGTCTGGAATTTGCAGCAGATAAAGTCTGGAATTGCAGCAGATATTTCTACCATCCTAATTTCTTTATGCCTAGTGAGTGGGTATTTGGCTCTTCCCCATGCTGCAGATAAACAAAAAACTCTATACAGTAGATTAAGAATATATGCAATATAACTGCCTTGTGAATCATGGCACCACAAGGTTTAAACTAGGTTTCCTGGGTTACCCCAATTCCACTGTGTATGTTCACCTGAAAGTGAAAGCCGGGAGGATCTAAAATGTGTTTTGCTTTATTTTTAAAATCCATTTTAAATTAAGATTATACTACACATTGTCAAGATTTAAGGCTATAATGAGACTTCGATTGGTGATGTGACCTGGTGGATATTAGGTGAGGATTTATTTAATGTGTGTACCAACACCTGGGACGCAGGTGGCACTGTGGGTTAAAGCCTCAGCGCCTAGGGCTTGCCAATCAAAAGGTCGGCGGTTCGAATCCCTGCGGCGGGGTGCGCTCCCGCTGCTCGGTCCCAGCGCCTGCCAACCTAGCAGTTCGAAAGCACCTCCGGGCGCAAGTAGATAAATAGGGACCGCTTACCAGCGGGAAGGTAAACGGCGTTTCCGTGTGCGGCTCTGGCTCTGGCTCTGGCCAGAGCAGCGATGTCACGCTGGCTACGTGACCCGGAAGTGTCTCCAGACAGCGCTGGCCCCTGGCCTCTTAAGTGAGATGGGCGCACAACCCCAGAGTCTGTCAAGACTGGCCCGTACGGGCAGGGGTACCTTTACCTTTTACCTACCAACACCTATCTGTTGCCAAAGGAAGAAACTTCCAGCTCGCCTAGGAAGTCTTCTCCTATCATTAAACTAGAGTGGCCAAGGTGATAACTTCCAGATCCTCACTAGTATGGATACTTCTTTTAGTTAACTGTTTAGTGGACTCTGTAAATAGCAGCTGAAGGGGTGGGGGAGTTAACAGGGTTAAGACCTCAGCATACTCCATGCATGTGTGTGTGTGTGTGTGTGTGTGTGTGTGTGTGTGTTTGTGTGTTAGTTACACAGGGGATGATGGACTTCAGACCCACTAGAATATTGATCTCCAGCTGGTGGGTCAGAACCTACTACTGAGTAGTGGATCGCGATGCCAGTACTACTAAAAAATAAATATATTGTTCAAAAAGTAATGTTCATGGGTGCTAGACTCCTCCAAATTACTGGGTTTCGTAAATGTTAGAATTTAATCAAGACTTAGAATGTTAAAACTGTGCTAGACCTGTGTGTATTTAAGATGTGTATTAGACACGTCTAATTTTCTGTAATCAGCATGTGTCAAAAGCTGATTCAGCCAAGCTGGTGCTTCTTGTGATGTGTCAAAAGCTAATTAAGCCAGGACTAGCTTCTTGTGCGAAGCTATGACCTGTTAAGACAGTGGTCAGCAAACTTTTTCAGCAGGGGGCTGGTCCACTGTCCCTCAGACCTTGTTGGGGGCCGGAATACATTTTGAAGGGGAAAAAAGAACAAATTCCTGTGCCCCACAAATAACCCAGAGATGCATTTTAAATAAATGCACACATTCTACTCATGTAAAAACACCAGACAAATAACCTAGAGATGCAATTTAAATAAATAGACACATTCTACTCATGTAAAAACACCCTGATTCCCGGACCGTCCGTGGGCCGGATTTAGAAGGCAGTTGGGCCAGATCCGGCCCCCGGGCCTTAGTTTGCCTGCCCATGTGTTAGGACAACAATGTGTCAAAGGAACTCACCAGAAACTCCTCAATAGATAAAGTGAGAAGCAATCTGGGTGGGAGTAGGAGGTTAGGAGTGATGTGACCTAGAGAGCAAGGCAAGCTGCAGAGCAATGCCAGGGAGCCATGACTGATTGCTGCTGAAATCTAAGGCTGTAGCTATGGAAGAAGCAAGACCCTGTTGGAGTGTAATGCTGTGAACGCCTCCATCAAAGACTCAGCTTGTATATATGTGTAAATTAACCATATAGCACAAAGACACCACAGTCCCCACTGTGCCTTATTTCCAAAAGAAAACATGGCCCTTGATAAGTGCTCCTGGAACCCCCTGGAATCTCACACCGCTCAGAGATTTGGATGGTGGTGTGTAACTAAAAGAAATGGATCACCAAGTGCATATTTAGGCAAAAATTCAGTTCCAGGTTGGAAAAAGTTGAAGACTAGTGCTCTTAATTATGTTGGACTACAGCCCCATCATTCCTGTGTCCCATTGGTCATGTTGGTTTGGGCTGATGGGAGTTGGAGTCTTGCAACATCAAGAGGGCCATAGATTCCCCATCTCTGTTTTAAACTCTTTAACCTTGTGATATGGACTCCCTGAAACTACCCCCACCCTTGAAGCAGGAAGGGAAGATGCTCTTGGGTACACTCACAACTAATTTTAACTGACACACAGCCAATCTGGCTTTGACAGAGATTGATTGAAATGTTTGGCAAATTTTTAGATGGGTTTTTCTATTAATTAAACATGTTGTGTGCATGTATGTGTGAGAGAGTGCTTACATTTTGCATTCAGGACCATGTCTTGCAGCCAACAAAAAGCAGTGGGGGTGGGAATGAATAAAAAACAAGCAGGGTTGTAAATATGTTTCAGAGTTCTGCCAATGCCACAAACTACTCAAGCTTTATTTCAAACAGACCTTGATATATTTACCACCCTTAATAAAGTTACCTTTTAGTTTTCTATGCATGTATTTACCTTCTTCAAGGCATGAATGAAAGCCAAAATGCACTGTTGTATACAAACAGTGATGTAGATTAAATTAAGGCCACACCAGTGAGATCTATGTGTCTTTGAGCAGAACATATGCCATCAAATGCTGTCAAGATTATGGGCAGGCTTTAAGCAAGTCAATAAGCAGGTTACATTCCTATAAAATAAGGGCAAGGGAGCAAATTACCCTGAATAAAAAGCATGATACCCTGTTCCGAAATGTGAAAAGATTGTGATCTGGGAAATCTTTAGATAAAATGCTCATTTCTCATTATAAATATAAAATATGAATAGTCTTGAGGTCTGACCAAGATTCTTAATACCATAAGCATTACCTTTATAGCAAATCTTTAGTTGTGTCATTCCATGTGATAGGGGAGGATCCAGTTAATGTGGAAATAGGAGCTTCCCAACGGGATTGGGTGAAATACAACACAGATTTGTTCTTCATCAGTAGACAGGTATGCCTGAAAATATGACTAATGAGTTCAATTCCTTACCAGCTTTAGGGACCAGGATGATGGGAAACATGCTTTTATTTCCCCATCAGTCTCTTCAACTCCCGCCCTATAGTGTATATGACTCGCCCATGACTGTTTTTTAAGGTTAAGGGAAGCTGAGGCATGTTGTTTTCACCCCCCGCCCCAGTTTTCAAGTTTCACATACACATGCTTTAAGGGTCTTGTGAATTAGGATCATCAGGCATTGGTAACACTGCAATCTGGCAGATTTATCCAGTTACTTAAAATAGGGATAATTCTGGGCAATAATAATAATAATAATAATAATAATAATAATAATAATAATAATTTATTTATACCCCGCCCACTCTGGGCGGCTTCCAACAAAACACTAAAATACAATAACCTATTAAACATTAAAAGCTTCCCTAAACAAAGCTGCCTTTAGATGTCTTCTAAAAGTTTGGTAGTTATTTTTCTCTTTGACATCTGGTGGGAGGGCGTTCCACAGGGCGGGAGCCACTACCGAGAAGGCCCTCTGCCTGGTTCCCCCTAACTTGGTTTCTCGCAGCGAGGGAACCGCCAAAAGGCCCTCGGCGCTGGACCTCAGTGTCTGGGCAGAACGATGGAGGTGGAGACGCTCCTTCAGGGCTTTAAAGGTCAGCACCAACACTTTGAATTGTGCTCGGAAACGTACTGGGAGCCAGTGTAGGTCTTTCAAGACCAGTGTTATATGGTCTCAGCGGCTGCTCCCAGTCACCAGTCTAGCTGCCGCATTCTGGATTAGTTGTAGTTTCCGGGTCACCTTCAAAGGTAGCCCCACATAGAGCGCATTGCAGTAGTCCAAGCGAGAGATAACCAGAGCATGCACCACTCTGGCGAGACAGTCCGTGGGCAGGTAGGGTCTCAGCCTGCATACCAGATGGAGCTGATAAACAGCTGCCCTGGACACAGAATTGACCTGTGCCTCCATGGACAGCTGTGAGTCTAGAATGACTCCCAGGCTGCGCACCTGGTCCTTCAGGGGCACAGTTACCCCATTCAGGACCAGGGAGTCCTCCACACCCGCCCGCCTCCTGTCTCCCCAAAACAGTACTTCTGTCTTGTCAGGATTCAACCTCAATCTGTTACCCGCCATCTATCCTCCAACCGCCTCCAGACGCTCACACAGGACCACAGCACAAGAGGCATTGCTAGCCCTATCCTCAGCGTTTTGGGGACAGTCGTTCTTCAGGGTTTCAGACGATAGCCTTTCCCCACTGTACTCAGAGATGCCAGGTGTTGAACCTGAATCCTTCTGCATGCCAAAGCATGTGCTTTTCCACTAAGCTATGACCCTTCCATCTGTAAACAGAGGGAGTGACAATAATGTTGGCATCCGTCTGTCTCAAAAGACAATGCAGTGTACCTCTGGGGGCAAAGTCAAACCCCTGAAGAATCACAACTGTGACCATAAAGACCAGTTACTTGTAATTGCTGCCTCCTGTGTTGGAAGAATAATGTTGATACAGTACATACTAATTTTACTATGTTTCTTTAGATGCACCAATGTTTATAACACATGTTTGTGAAGGCTTTGGACTCAAACACTTCAGAGTGATCTGACTCAAAGACTTCAGTGATCTCAGTTTGTCAGGAATAGTAAGGAATGGTAAAATATATTACACGTGGGAGGGTGCACTATCTCTTTGGAAAGCAAAGTTCCAATTGATATAACACAGGGAAGTGCATCCTTTAGATATTTATTGGTTTACTTTTCAGTTGGATAATAGCTTGGTAGCTTTCTGTTCATCTGTTTTCTTTACCCTCCAGCAGCCTAGCTGTTCCATGAAGTTCAGCTAAGGGCAAATTGCTATGTCATGTGTTTCCCTCATTAAGAATGTATTTGTGCTATTTTCTCTACTTCTGCTTTGTATCTTGTATTTATTGTTGGATGGTGTCTCTTTATTGATTTTGTGAGCCATTTGGAGATTTTTGGTGATAAAGAAAGGGCCTATATACAGGTGAAACTCGAAAAATTGGAATATTGTGGAAAAGTTCATTTATTTCAGTAATTCAGCTTAAAAGGTGAAGCTAATATATGAGATAGACTCATGACATGCAAAGCGAGATATGTCAAGCCTTTATTTGTTATAATTGTGATGATTACGGCATACAACTGATGAAAACCCCAAATTAGCAATCTCAGAATATTAGAATATTGTGAAAAGGTGCAGTAGCTATTCAATCCATAACTCCTACAATGGGTTCCTGAGCCTTTAAATGGTCTCTCAATCTGGTTTAGTAGGAAGCACAATCATGGGAAAGGCTGCTGACCTGACAGTTGTGCAGAAAGCCATCATTGATACCCTCCATAAGGAGGGAAAGCCTCAAAAGGTAATTGCATGGATGTTACCAAAGTGCTGTATCGAAATACATTAATGGAAAGTTATGCGGAAGGGGAAAGTGTGGAAGAAAATGGTGCACAAGAAGCAGGGATGACCGCAGCCTGGAGAGGATTGTCAGGAAAAGACCATTCAAACGTGTTGGGGTCTTTTACAAGGAGTGGACTGAGGCTGGAGTTAGTGCATCAAGAGCCACCACACACAGATGGATCCTGGAGATGGGCTTCAAATGTATTCCTCTTGTCAAGCCACTCCTGAACAAGAAGCAACATCAGAAGCGTCTTACCTGGGCTAAAGAAAAAAAGAACTGGTCTGTTCCTTAGTAGTCCCAAGTCCTCTTTTCTGATGAGAGCAACTTTTGCATCTCATTTAGAAACTAAGGACCCAGAGTCTGGAGGAAGAATGGGGAGGCACACAATGCCAGATGCTTGAAGTCCAGTGTGAAGTTTCCATAGTCTGTGTTGATTTGGGGAGCCATGTCATCAGCTGGTGTTGGTCCACTGTGCTTCATTAAGTCCAGGGTCAACGCAGCCGTCTACCAGGAGATTTTGGAGCACTTTATGCTTCCTTCTGCAGACGAACTTTATGGGGATGCTGACTTCATTTTCCAGCAGGACTTGGCACCTGCCCATACTGCCAAAAGTACCAAAACCTGGTTCAGTGCCCGTGGGATTACTGTGCTTGATTGGCCAGCAAACTCGCCTGACCTGAACCTCATAGAGAATCTATGGGGCATTGCCAAGAGAAAGATGAGATACATGAGACCAAGCAATGCAGAAGAGCTGAAGGCTGCTATTGAAGCATCCTGGTCTTCCATAACACCTCAGCAGTGCCACAGACTGATAGCATCCGTGCCACGCTGAATTGAGGCAGTAATTCATGCAAAAGGGGCCCAAACCGAGTACTGAGTACATATGCATGCTTCTACTTCTCAGAGGTCCGATATTGCTCTATTTGCAATCCTTGTTTTGCTGATTTCATTTAATATTCTAATTTTCTGATATTGTTGATTTGGGGTTTTCATCAGCTGTACGCTGATGGAGGAGCCAAGGCAGGCCCTGGATAGCAGCATTGGAAGAAGAAAATAAACATGGAAGGCAAACTGTTTACCTTCCCCAAGCAAACCTAGCTAGAAATGGAGGGTTGTAGCCAATGTTATTCCTACTCAGAGTTGTCTCATTAAAAATAATTGTCATGATTATCTTAGGCCCATTATTTTCATTGCCCCTACTCTGCCAGAACAGAGCTCTGGTGAGCTCTGATTAAAAAAAGGCCCTGGCTACTGGTTGTATTTTTATTTTCAGAGACAGTTCATCACCATCATTCCTTTGTTCCTTTTATGTATATACCTTGTCTGTTGCTTTTGACTTGACTTTTACCTCATACCCTTAATTCACCTTGGCTGGTTAGGGCCGTGGCCTTAGGAGACTTGGAAGGCTACATTTGGCCCCTGGGCCTGAAATTCCTTGTCCCTGCTTTAAACCATGGTTAAAAGTGATGCAGGAATATTTCCACCAAGTGAAATTGTTAATGAAGGTCATATACTAAGAACCAACTAAATTATCTGAGTACCATTCCTTATACAGTCAAGGTGGCAGCACCTGTGCACAATAAGGCAATATCAGCAAGTTTGGGAGAACCCCAAGGTTGGCAGAAGTACAAAAAACTAGAAGACAAAAAAATTGTAAGGTGGGCAGCAGCAGAGCAAGCTGATTGGGCGCCTGGGGCAGCGTGCGTGCCCAGGGGCGGGGCCAGCCACCCATGGGGCGGGGCCAGCCAGGGCAGGATGCTCCGCAGGGCCTCCAAGGAGTCTGCCTGCCTCCCACTCAGCTGCCTTACAGCTGGGGGGGAGGGGAGGCAGTGGGTGGACCGTTTGGGCAGGATAGAACCTGCATGCGCCCAAGACACTGCATCTCTCCCAGGCTTGCTGCAGGCACCACGATGAGTGCCATCCGGCATTTTGTCACCCCCCTCAGTGGTGACACCCGGGGTAGACCGCCCCCACCGCACCCCCTTCCTCCGCCCTTGTCTGTGGGGTGGGTGAACACCTCGAAAACATCCAAATAAGATATTGAAAATGATGGATATTGTGCTTCCATCAAATCCAAGCTGTCTCTAAAAGACATGTGTTCTGAGTGCTGAAGATGAAGGAAAGGGAAAGGAAGGGTGACACAGGATGCTGCCTTATTTGAGACAGACTGTTGTCCAGTCTAGCTTAGAATAGTCTATATCAGGCTTCCTCAACCTAGGCCCTCCAGATGTTTTTGGCCTACACCTCCCATGATCCCTAGCTAGCAGGACCAGTGGTCAGAGATGATGGGAATTGTAGTCTCAAAACATCTGGAGGGCCGAGGTTGAGGAAGCCTGGTCTACATTGACTAGTAGCTCTCCAGGGTATCAGACAGGAGTTTTCCCTAGCCCTTCCTGGAAACTTCAGGCATTGAACCTGTGACTTTCTGCATGCAAAAGCCTGAGTTCTGACACTGACTTATGTCCCTTCCATATGACAAAGCATCTTTTATATGACAACGTTGAATGCTGCACACAGTTTCCTCCAATTTCATCAGACTACAGGTGCTGCAGCATCATTAAAAACACGCCCACTATGTTTTAATGATGACAGTGGCAATGAGAGGAATAATTCTAAAGTAATTGTGATGAGGGATATTTTTGGCTAGCTTCCTTTGAGAATTGTCATTAACAGTCTTTTTTGTGCATTGTAACCTTGCCAGCATCTACATGCCATCATTGTGTGTTTTGATGAAATCACAGCCAAAGATATATTTTTTATATTAAAAAAGCACGTTAGTCATTTTGTATTTGCTCCAGTGAATATAAGTATGCAGTGCCATGCAGAGAAAAGGGATATTCATTTTATTCCCTACTTATTTCATATTAGACAACACCACATGATGAGAAGAACTACATTTTCCTGCCAAGTGAGAAGTGCTATTTGTGCTTCAGCTGAGTCCTCATTTTTCTTCTTAGAAAAAACTCGAAATATTTCTGGCAATACATGAAATGCCCAGAAACACACAAGTCTGGTCATAAACCAAAAAAATAAGAAAAAGACCAGCAACCCCTGCCCCACCCAATGTCAGGAAACTATAAAAAGTGATGGAAATGGTAGTTTCAATTTTTAGCATTTTCTGATAAAACAGATTTGGGTAACAAAAATTTGCATTTTGAAGTCCAAGCCCAATTTGATATTGGTAGATATATTTTCTTCAGTAAGATAATATTTAAGCTTTTTAAATAAAATAAAATAAAAAATCTTTAAGCTTTTAAGGGAGATTTGTCTCCTTGAATAACCCAAATAGTTATTCATTAACTGACATGTGATGGTTTTAATTTGCAGTTTTCGATTTCTTGTTTGTTTAGATAGTTTGGGATCAGTTTCAATATTGATTTTGGCAAACACGTTACTTAATATCTTAATAAACCTCTGAGTGCTTCCCTGGCATAGTAAAAAATGAGAACTCTCTTTTTCATCTGCAATTTACTATTTCTGTAATTACTATCACTGTAATTTCACCTTTGCTTTTTGTGATTAAGAATGAAATAGGGACCTTTAGAGATTTTACTACAAGGGTGTACTTTAAGTTTGCCACAGTCAATAATGTGCAATATTATAATAATCCCTTTCCTAGATTTTTTAAAAAAAATAATATTTATTACCTTTTCCAACAATTTAAACACTACAAAAAATAAAAACCATACAATACAATACAGTACAAAAAACACACACTACATTACTTTAACAAAACCCTAACATTAAACTAACAAAACAAAACAATCACAATTTAAAACACATCAAATAATTTCAATATCTTATCTTTCATTCACTTATTTCCACGACCTCCTCACACCTTCCTTTTTGTATTCCACTTCTATTAATTTTTTCAGCAATTCCTTTCCATCTTCCTCTATTTTTAATCCTATAATTATCTTAACACATTCTAACCTTATTTTCCCTTTAATACTCTATTAATCTATTTATCCTTAATTCCTTATAACCTTTCTACTAAAGCCATATAACTTCATTCCAACATTTTCCTAGCATTCATTAATTTTACAGTATTTCCGTAAATAATCTTTAAACTTTTTCCAGTCTTCTTCCACCGAGACTTCTCCCTGATCTCGGATTCTGCCAGTCATTTCCGCCAATTCCATGTAGTCCATCAACTTCATCTGCCATTCTTCCCGGGTGGGTAAATCTTGTGTCTTCCAATATTTTGCGATGAGTATTCTTGCTGCTGTTGTTGCATACATAAAAAATGTTCTATCCTTCTTTGGCACCAATTGGCCGACCATGCCCAGGAGAAAGGCCTCTGGTTTCTTCAGGAAGGTATATTTGAATACCTTTTTCATTTCGTTATAAATCATCTCCCAGAATGTCTTAATCCTTGGGCATGTCCACCAAAGGTGAAAGAATGTACCTTCAATCTCATTACATTTCCAACATTTATTATCGGGCAAATGGTAAATTTTTGCAAGCTTGACTGGTGTCATGTACCACCTATAAATCATTTTCATTAAGTTTTCTCTTAGGGCATTACATGCCGTAAATTTCCTACCTGTGGTCCATAACTGTTCCCAGTCAGCCATCATTATGTTATGCCCAACATCTTGTGCCCATTTAATCATGTCAGATTTCACCATTTCATCCTGAGTGTTCCATTTCAACAGCAAGTCATACATTCTTGACAAATTCTTAATTTTTGAATCTAACAATTCTGTTTCCAATTTTGATTTTTCCACCTGGAAGCCAACTTTTTTGTCCAAATTGTATGCCTCCATTATTTGATAATAATGGAGCCAATCTCGCACTCTATTTTTCAATTTTTCAAAACTCTGCAATTTTATTCTGTCTCCATCTTGTTCCAAAACTTCCCAATATTTCGGCCATTTGGCCTCCATATTGAGTTTTTTCTGTGCCTTCGCTTCCATTGGTGACAACCATCTTGGGGTTTTCTTTTCTAACAAATCCTTATATCTTATCCAAACATTAAACAATGCTTTTCTAACAATGTGATTTTTAAACGCTTTATGTGCTTTTACCTTATCATACCACAAATATGCATGCCAACCAAATACATTATTAAAACCTTCTAAATCCAACACGTCAGTGTTTTCAAGAAGCAGCCATTCTCTCAGCCAGCAAAAAGCAGCTGATTCATAATATAGTTTAAGGTCTGGCAGGGCAAATCCCCCTCTTTCTTTAGCATCAGTTAATATCTTAAATTTTATTCAAGGCTTCTTGCCCTGCCAGACAAATCTAGAAATATCTTTCTGCCACTTCTTGAAACAATCCATCTTATCCAAAATTTGCAATCTTTGAAACAAAAACAACATCAATTCAACAACTTTATTATTGCATTAGCCGTGTGGCCATAGCATAATATACATAGAAATAACAACATAAAATAGGGGGGGAGGTAAAGGTAGATATCGTCCAAGGCGAATACGAGGATAACAAAAGTGACAGGGGATTTAAAACATCGAGTGGCAGAGAATGCAAAAACAGGTTCGATTGTGCGGCATATCGACTACAACTGTGGTGTTAAAGAAGAAGTTGGTGCCGCTTTCCTCTTCATCACACTAAGCAGGAAGTTAGCTGTCATCTCGGTAATCCAACAGTCAGAATCCTGCAGAAGAAGGGACACTATCCAGGGCTGGATTGGGAGATGAAGCTTGTTCACGAGAGGAATTAGAAACCAAGATCTTTCATCTGTCCAGTTGGTACAGAAGAGCATTACATGTTCCATAGTCTCCAGAGCCATGTCGTTGCAGGTGCATGTTCTATTTGCGATGGGAGCTCTGGAATAGCGACCCGACAAAACTGCTGTAGGAAAACAGTTGAGACGGGCACAGGTAAAGGCCCTTCGCTTAGCCTCCGAAGGAATTGTAAAGCAGTATAGAGGGATCCCTTCAGGGGGTGGAATAGCTTGGGCTAAGCCTGAACACGGCCCTCTTGCATGGGAAGCTGTGTTAGAGAAATCAAGTTGCTGTAACTTCTTTTTGATTGAAGGTAGGGCCGCCGGGCTAATACACTCTAAGTTAAAAACAGTTTTACGGGTCAAATTGAGAAGAGAGCGGAGTTTGAGATTAATTGTAGTTTTCCAAGGAGAATTATGAATATCTCTTAGGATCAGGTTGGAGAAACCACCTCTAATTCGAGCATCCGATGCTAATAGGTGGGAGCTATAGGAAATGGCTCGACTCCATGCTCGTTTTTCAATTGAGGGCTGGGCGAACTCAAGTCGTAGGGCTGCACCTGAGACACATCTTGGGACGCCGGAAAGAGATCTCAAAACATGTGAAGTGGGCGATCCAAGTTGCCTGATATTGCTGTAGTCCATACTTCGCAGCCATATAGTAATTTAGGGACAACTTTAGCATTAAATATTTGAATTGCTGCTGGAAGGTGTTTGCCGCCCTTCTGGTGGTAAAATCGGACAATGGCATTAGAGGTCGTGGTTGCAGCAAGAGAGGCAGATTGTAGATGGGTGGTCCAGGAGAGATTATAGGTAAATATTAAGCCTAGATATTTAAAGGCTTTTACCTTTTCTAAGTAGCCACCTGTGATCTTAAGCGGCTCCAGCTTGAGTTTGCGGGAACAAGTGAAGTGGACGACTTTCGATTTTTTATAATTAATATTAAGAGCTTCCGCCTTACAATAGGCGATAAATGCATTAACTGCATTTGCTAGGTCCACAGCTGTTCTGGATAAGATGACGGCATCATCTGCAAAAACAACATCCTTGGCAGCACATTCATTTTTATCACAGCAATTCGGCCTAACAATGATAACTTCAAATTTGTCCATATTTCTAAATCCTTTTTCACTTCAGTCCAACATTTTTCATAATTATCCTTAAATAAATTCACATTTTTGGCTGTCATATTAACCCCTAAATATTTCACTTTCTTAACCAATGTTAATCCTGTCTCCTCCTGAAACTTTTCTCTCTCATTCACAGTTACATTTTTCTCTAAAACCTTAGTTTTCATCTTGTTCAACTTAAAACCTGCTACCTGTCCAAATTCTTGAATCAGTTCCAATACCCTTTTAGTACTAGATTCTGGCTCCTGTAAAGTCAACACTAGGTCATCAGCAAATGCTTTCAGTTTGTACTGTTTAACTCCCACTTGTATACCTTTAACCTCTTGGTCCTTTCTAATAATATTTAACAAAACCTCAAGGACTGATATAAAGCGCAATGGAGAGATTGGGCAACCTTGTCGTGTCCCTTTCTCAATCTTGAATTCTTCTGTCACCACATTGTTCACAATTAGTTTTGCCTTTTGTTCTGAGTAAATTGCACCTATACCATTTTCAAAACCTTGGCCTACCCCCATCCCCTGTAGATTCTTCTTCATAAAACCCATGAGATGTTGTCAAAGGCTTTCTCTGCATCCACAAATATTAAAACTGCCTTGGTATTGATATTCACTTGTAATTTTTCTAGAATATTAATTATATTCCTCATGTTGTCAGACAAGTGTCTGCCCGGGAGAAAGCCCGCTTGGTCTTTATGAATTTCTTCTACTAGAACCTTTTTTAGTCTTTTAGCCAAGATGTCTGCAAAAAAATTGTAATCCACATTAAGCAGCGATATGGGGTGGTAGTTCTTAAGCTGTGTCTTTTCAGTTTTTGGTATAAGTGTAATAAAAGCTTCCTTCCATGACTCCGGTGTCTTTCTCCCTTCCAAAATTTCGTTACAGACTTCCTTCAATGGTTGTATTAACCATTCTTTCAAAGATCTGTAATATCTTGAAGTCAAACCATCTGGTCCTGGAGATTTACCTAATTGCATATTCTGGATGGCCCCTTCCACCTCCTGATCCATTATTTTATAATTCAACATTAGCTGTTTTTCCTGAGAAATTTTGTGTAGTCCGTTTATTTTCAGAAATTGATCAATGTCCATTTCTTTCTGCTTCTCCTGTGTATAAAGTTGTTTGAAATATCTCTGAAAACACTTCCTGATCTCCACTGGGTTCTGTCCTTCCACTTCCAAATTCATAATAGTATTTAGTTTTTGTCTTTTTTTCATTTGCCAGGCCAATAATTTTCCACACTTATTTGCTGATTCAAATGTCTTTTGCCTCATCTGTTTAATCTTCCATTCTATTTCCTAATTCATCAGCTTTGTATATTGTACTTGGTATAACTTTCTCTCTTTCAGAATCTCCTGTGACTTTGGTTTTGCTCTCAGTTTCTTCTCTCCTTCCTCTATTTTTCCCAGGATTTTATCCTTTTTTTCATTCTGAGTTCTCTTCTTAATTGCATTCTGTTGTATTAGGAATCCCCTCATAACTGCTTTGCTTGCGTCCCAAATTACTCTTTTTTCCACTGTAGTATCTATTTCATCAGATAAAGTTTAAAAAAGAGGAGAAATAAATTCTTGGCCCAATCTTTTATTACTCAATATCTTCCTATGTAGCCTTATCACATGTGTTTCTTGTAAACAAATCAAGTCCAAATGTTCTTTTTTCAATAAATGAAAGACTCTCCACCTTTTTTCCGGGGAATTCAGTCCATTCACATTCCAGCTCGAAACCTGCAATGCCATCATGTATTTACGCTGATATTCCTCCAACTGCACCCAACGCTTGCTCTTCTTCCGTTGGTGGTGGTGGTGGCACGTTCACTGGGAAATCCAGTCCAAAGGATAATGTTGATATATCCAATATTCCCCTGTTTGGTGATCCTCTATCCAATGCTCTTTGCTCTGATCTGGTGATCTATCCGTTACTCTTGACTCTTTTCCAAGTCCTTTCTGCAGATCTTCGTATTTATCCAAAAACTTTATCTTCTACTGATCTTATTTTTATTTTCCTTTCTTTGAAACTGAAAGATAGACCTTGGGGAAACTCCCACCTAAAGATAATTTTGTTCCTTCTCAGCAGGGCAACCAGATCTCTGTAGTTAGACCTTAGATCCAAAAGATATTTCAGGACGTCTTAAAAAATTTCCACTCTTGACTGTTGTACTTCTAGGTTCTTCTGATAGTGCCAGCCCAATATTCTATCTCTTCTTTCGTTTGAAGGGTAATCAAGCAATCTCTTATTCTGTTCTTCTCTTTTTTTCCTCCTCTTCCAAGTCTAAAGGCCCTCATAATTCTAAACTCTTCTTGGCCCAAGTCCAAGTCCCCAAAGTCAGCAAATTCCTGTGTGAGAAAATCTGTCAAACTTTCCTTCTCAAATTCAGGTAGGGCTCTGATCCTCAAATTCGTCTGTTTTTCTTTAAGTTCAATCATAGCAAGCGTCAACTTATGTTCCTCAACTTGCCTCTGTAGGGCTGGGACTCTGCCTCAAGTTCTGTTCAGCAGTAACAGCTTTCTCCCTGGCTTCTTCCGCAGTCTGCCGTATCAAAGTAGATTCCTGTATCAATTTCTGGATAGCTTCTGTATTGATATTCACCTTTTGTCCCAGATTGCAGCATCCACTTTCACATTTATCGCGTCTGTTTTCTTGTTAAGCTGTTCCAATGAATCATTTATCTTACTTAATGCAATCGCCAAGGCTTCTTCTGTCAACATTCCTCTTGATTTTGAGTGAACTGATATAGAAGCAGCCACAGAAGGAGCAGGGAGACCTGGTGTTGAGCCTCTCCTGGGTTGCTGCAAAGTCCTCCCAGACCTTAATGTTTTTTCTGCGGTTTGCTGGTCTGTTTTTTCCTTTCCATTTGCCATAACACTTAAAAATTCAAGGTCAGTCCCAGAGTCTCACAGTTTTTTATCTTGCAGCTGGAAATTCCCCTAGCCCAGCTCTTGTAAAACAACCAATTTCAAAAGCTTCCACTAGGGGGAAACAGTTTCTATTTATATTAATCAATATATCAATCAATAGTGTCCTCTTTTAAGCACAGTTCAAAAAATCCAAAGTTAGTATCAATTTTCAGTTACTTTTACTCCTTTTTAAAAGCAACCGGAGGCAGTAGAAACAATGTATTTCTCTTGTAGCTAACTGTCAATAAACGTTCTAAGCGCTGTCAGTGTATATTCCAAAAGACGTCAGTCCTGCTAGCAGCCCGTTTCCAGGGTCCGAGCGGCGGTATTTTAACACTCTTCACTCTCTCCTGCAGGCGTATTTAGTCCACAACTTCCCCCCCTCTTCTCCTGCCTCTAAGGGGGGGGGGAATTTAATGTTCTTTACAGATGGAAATTCAGTCTTTTACAATAGGCTTTCCAAGACTTCAGCTTGCAGCCTCATTGCTTCAATCTGTTTACAAAAGGGGAAGGCGGACTTCCTGTATTGAACCTCCCCGTTACGATGCCAAATTAAACTTTTAAAAATCCAGTTCTCCCGCCTCAGCTCTACTCATGGGTAGTTGCTTTAAAGCCAAATTGTCCACAGGAAAAAGTCAGCGCTCTCCGGCAACAGCTATGCGGCTTCGCTCCGTGGAAGAAGCAGTCGATTTGAAGCACCGCGCCGCTTACCTCACGTCGCTCCGGACCCCCGAAACCGGGTTTCCCCGCGAGTAAGCAAGGCGCAAAAAGTGCCCGCCGAATCCCACGCTCACAGGCTTCTCCCGCCTGTGATTTTTTGCTGGTCTCCGCCTTCGCTGTGGCGGCCAGACCCAATTCCCATGGGGCAAATTTTTCCGATCAGAGGAATTCCGCCATTACCGGAGGCACCAACTCGGAAGTCGTCCCTTTCCTAGATTTTTGGAAAGCACCCCAAATTCCAAAGATTGACACAAATATTCTGTATTTTATTATAATAATGTAAATCAAATGGATACATGACTTGGATATACCACAGCTTTGCTCCAGAAAGAAACATACTGTTACTTTACTATACTGTACTGTACTGTACTGTACTGCACTGTACTGCACTGCACTGCACCGCACCGCACCGCACTATACAATAATGCTGGAAAAGGTTTTAACCAGAATTTCAGACTTTCTTCAGCCCTTAGAGCTTGCTTATATACAAACAAATAAAAAAAGATATCTAAGTCCTCCCTGGAGGAGGGCACGAAGTTCATTGTTTAAATCCACACTGGCTTTCATTTCAGATAGAGAGATACTCTGTAGTGCAAAATTATGGTCTGGGCATCTTCCCTGCCCTCAACTCTGCCATAATGCTGGCAAGCCATAAGTGGAAGCTATTATCCTTTATCTATACAAATGCCTAAGTAACTGAATAAACAATTGGATTAATAGGAACATGTGGGGGCCTAATTCAGATTTAGTTAGCCACTCTTTCATCCCACAGTAACCAATGGGACTAAAGAGTGATCAGCTTAGTCAATATCCAACCCAGTGAAGATAGAAAATTTTAGTTCTTCATGCAAGAATGGAAGACAGGAAGAAGAGACACTTAAGATCAAAATTTCAGTGTTTATAATTTTGTGTGTGTGCACAAAGAGGTGTGTATATTTTGCATACACAGTGATAGGTGCACAAAAGGAAAGGAATTGAAAATGAAATTGCTGCTATCATAATGCCATCATTGTGCATAATACTTCGTACAGTTCTGGTCACCTCACCTCAAACAGGATATTGTAGAATTGGAAATGTTTCAGAACAGGGCAACCAAAATGATCAAGGGACCGGAGTGACTCACCTATGAGAAAGTGTTGCAATGATTGTGGCCCAAATGTTTTCAACCATACATTAGGTAAAGGTAAAGGTACCCCTGCCCGTACGGGCCAGTCTTGACAGACTCTGGGGTTGTGCGCCCATCTCACTTAAGAGGCCAGGGGCCAGCGCTGTCCGGAGACACTTCCGGGTCACGTGGCCAGCGTGACATCGCTGCTCTGGCGAGCCAGAGCCGCACACGGAAACGCCGTTTACCTTCCCGCTGGTAAGCGGTCCCTATTTATCTACTTGCACCCGGAGGTGCTTTCAAACTGCTAGGTTGGCAGGCGCTGGGACCGAGCAGCGGGAGCGCACCCCGCCGCAGGGATTCGAACCGCCGACCTTTCGATCGGCAAGTCCTAGGCGCTGAGGCTTTAACCCACAGCGCCACCTGCGTCCCGCTACATTACTAGTGTCCAAAAAAAGAAGGGGTGTTGTATTGGTGTGACAACAAATTATCAGAAGCAGAGAGTCACTTCATGCAAAAGCCTTACAGTATAGGACTGCCTTCATAGAGTATGACAGTACAGGAACAATAGTGTGAGAAAGGAAACAAAAATAGCAGTAGATGAACCAAAGATAAGCCTCTTGCAAGCATATCATGTCACATTTCCGTTTTCCCCCTCCATCTAGCTATTGCCTGTCTTTTTATTAAACCATTAACATTCAAAGTACTTATATTTATTAAAGCCATTATAGAAAAAAGGAGAAGAAATATTGAATAAAATATATAGGGCAATGTTTGGAGAAGAAAGGACAGATACCTATTTATTTTCTCTCTTTCATTTTTAGACTACTCAAGTGACTTGTCTATTGTGAAGGCCTCTCCCCCCTTCCTGTTCCATGATTTACGCATTCCAGTGCTATTTTCAACCTCATCATTTTACTGAGACTGCTCTGTGTAAAATTCCTAATGAGCTTCTATATGTTAAGCTGCTATGACTTTTTTCAGTTCTTTTTCTCTGTGAACATTTTCCAGCTTTTGATCCAGTTAACTATTCTGGTTTCTTAGTGACAAAGTAGAGATAACAGTGGAGTTATGTATGTTGCTTATGTATCTGTTCCATCCATGTCTAAATCATAGTATAAGGCAGTGGTCTTCAACCTTTTCTGACCTGGAACCCAATTTTGACCTAAACTTGCATTTGGGGATCCATTTCTTCTTCTTTTTTACCATATATTTGTATGGTAACAATGCTACTGTAGAGACCCGCCTTAGATCAGGTTGGGACCCAATAGTGGATCAGAACCCACCAGCGAAGACCAGTGGTGTAGAGATTTTATACTGTAGAAGAGACTTAGCACAGTGGCAGAGCTCATGTTCTCCATGCATAATGTCCTGGTTTAAATCCTTGGCATTTCCAGGCAGACCTGAAACAGGAGTGGAGAACCTTTCGCCCTCCAGATCTTGCTGAACCTAAACCTCCAATCAGCTCTAGCAAAAATGACCAATGGCCAGGTATGATAGGAGTTCCTCAACATCTGGTGGGGGCAAAGGTTCCCCACTCCTGCTGTTGAGAGCAGCTGCACTTCAAACTTTCATCTTATACTATGATGATTATTATGCTATCTTGCTTACCAGGTCTTCTTGTAGCTTAACTTAAGTGTACTGCTGCCCGCTCTTCTGCCAACTTAATTAAACTACATAGAAATAAAAATTATGTTATGCTTCTATCAAATACCATTGATTTCAATAGGACTAAAGAGTGACCAACTGAGTCTGGCTTCAACTATGAACAAGTTCTACAATTATGTTTATGATAATTACATTCCAGACATTATGACGCTATGCTGTTAAAATACAAATCTTAATACAGTTCCATTTTAAAAAATGTTTTTGCAATAAGCATCCTGGAAGCTATAATCATATTAATTACTAAGTTAACACTCTATAGTTCTTTTCGCTTCCTCTTAGTCTCACCTGCATGTGCAAAGAGTTCCTCCTTCCATATCTCCTTGCTCTTTGTGTCATGCTTTTGTAAGCCTGTGAATAGAAGCCTGTGCATATTACTTATGTACAGTCCCTAGTAGCAACTGCTGTTTTTGCTACTACCTTTTGGGGTGGAGGATGTTTTTGTTTTTTGTAGGTAGAATACCTGCTGCTCAGTCACAGCTGTGGTAAAATCCTGGATCTCTCCATTAATTTCTATGGGCAACCAGTCTTTGCATTTTATTCGTTTACATTTATATGTCTCCTTTCTTCCATGGCTATGTGTACACTAAAGAAGTACTGCAGTCTAGCATCACAGCCTCCCTTAATTTCAAAAAGTTGCCTGTGTTTTCAAAGTTACAGCTTGAAAGTTATGTGTACTAATCCCATCATAATAAAAGGACTTGTGCTTTCAAAGCCACAAGCAGAACATTGAAAAAGTAAGATAAAGGGTCTGATATAGTCATCAAAATAATCCATAGTACCTCACGTTCCATAAAATATGGCTACCGTATTTAATTTTGAAAATCACCTGCATCAGGGACATTCTTGACACTAAAGGGGTTGCCTACGAGCTAATATTTGAAAATGAAATGTTAACAGACTGAAAGGACCAGGTTTCAAAATGACATACAAGAGTATTTCCTAGTTATAACAAGCCTTGACGATTCCTTGGAATTTTCCTTATAGAAGAATAGTTTTATTACCTCGGATTGGAGAAAAGGGAATTGCATTCCTTAATTGATACCTTATCTTAGTAGAGCAGAGGGAAGGGTTTCAGAGAAGGAGAAATTATTAGAACTTGGAGAGGGGGGATAGACTGTTATGCATTGTCCCTCTTAAAGGATACAGTGACAGTTTGGATCTGGAGGAAAGCAGGCTGCCCCACATGGGGTGGGTGGGGTAGGTGGGGCACAGCACATCTTCCTGTGCTCTCTCTTTGTCCGAGGATGTGTGTCTCCATCTTCTTCAGAAACAGAAGGTGAGCCCCGTCCCTCTGCATCATGGAAACTAGCAACTGAATAATTAGATAAGGGACTCTTGATAATAATAATTAGATAAGGGGCTTTTAAGAAAACACAGCTAACATTCCCAAGGAGGTGCAGACTTTGCCAG
The DNA here is from genome assembly GCF_951804945.1 of Podarcis cretensis. Classification (NCBI taxonomy): domain Eukaryota; kingdom Metazoa; phylum Chordata; class Lepidosauria; order Squamata; family Lacertidae; genus Podarcis; species Podarcis cretensis. The sequence goes on from NC_137178.1 coordinate 32,463,984, forward strand.
CCTGCACAATACTTTGATTGCCTCAACCCTCTGCTGAGTCTTTTCTCAAAAACTAAAGTGAGGGGGTGGGACGTCAGTCAGCATCGCCCAGTGGGTGCTATCTATGATACTGTCTTTCCTGACATCTGCTTAAAGAGACCTGACTTTGCTTGACTCAGCTTGCCTGAAAGGAACACAGTTTTATTGCTTCTACTTGCTATGTGAGCCCCAAGGCCCAGCAGAGCAGAATAATGTTATCCCAAAATCAGGTGTTTTTAATGGAGTACTCTCAGGGCCTACTCACAAAGTTATAGTATGTATAGTCACAAGAGGAACATAGCTGGAAAATAGCTGGTTCATGTTGGCTCTCAATTTGTGGCATGCAGGTTTCGTACGCCCATTACCATGAACACCATCCAGCTTTTGCAAGACAGCTGCAGACAGAATCTCATCTAGAAGGTCACCACATCTTGACCAAAAAGGTGAGGCAAGCTCAGGTCTGGGTAAATGTGATCACAATGGATTTATATTAAGTTATTAAGTCCAGTGTTTCCTACTGAATGAAAAAAGTACCAAAAAAATCCTATTGCTTGTAGCTATGTAGTTAAGTGACCAGAACTGAACTATGCTAAAATTTCATTCACATCTCTTTTTTGTAATTTAGTAGCTATACAGTGGTATCTCGGGTTACATACGCTTCAGGTTACATACGCTTCAGGTTACAGACTCCGCTAACCCAGAAATAGTATCTCGGGTAAAGAACTTTGCTTCAGGATGAGAACAGAAATTGTGCTCCGGTGGCGCGGCGGCAGCTGGAGGCCCCATTAGCTAAAGTGGTGCTTCAGGTTACAAACAGTTTCAGGTTAAGAACGGACCTCCGGAGCGAATTACTTAACCCGAGGTACCACTGTATTTTGCTTCTGATTTTCTGTTCACATCTCCTTATGTTAAGTTGTCTTGTTTTCATTTGTTTGCCAGTCTTGCCTGCTTTTTTGAGGATCCAAAACTTAAGATATGTTTGGGAATATTTTATAGCTTCTAAAATAGGATGACTCTACAGGAGCAGGTATTATCTATGATTAGGAATCTTATACATAGCAAGAGATGTTTTTCTGAAAGTGGCCAAAAGGTGGCAGGAAAGGAAATTATATACACTGCAAGAATTTCCAGGCACATAATCTACTCTACAGCTGCTTTTCACTATCTAAATGATAGAAAACAAAACAGCTCAAAATCTCCACTGAGCCAATTTTAATGTTATTTAAGATCACTTGTGGACCATAAAGAAGGCTGATCGCCGAAGAATTGATGCTTTTGAATTATGGTGCTGGAGGAGACTCGAGAGAAGATCAAACCTCTCCATTCTTAAGGAAATCAGCCCTGAGTGCTCACTGGAAGGACAGATCGTGAATCTGAGGCTCCAATACTTTGGCCACCTCATGAGAAGAGAAGACTCCCTGGAAAAGACCCTGATGTTGGGAAAGATTGAGGGCACAAGGAGAAGGGAACAACAGGACGAGATGGTTGGACAGTGTTCTCGAAACTACAAACATGCGTTTGACCAAACTGCGGGAGGCAGTGGAAGACAGGAGTGCCTGGCGTGCTCTGGTCCATGGGGTCACGAAGAGTCGGACACGACTAAACGACTAAACAACAACAAAGATCACTTGAATCTTAGAATCCAGCAGTTAGAATCCACAGCAGTGTTGCTTTATATGCATGCCATTTAATGCAAATGTTACTCTCCAAACAGACAGCTCAGTAGCTCATAGAAGAACACTTATCCTGTCCTGTGCTTATGTATGCTAGTTCCTAAACAGCCTTGCACTCTGCTTAACATACCTTTGCCAGTCCAAATAAGAGATGCCACGGTCCTAAGGAATGGGGGCAGAGGGACTCTTTAATAACATTAGTTTGCAGCCAATTAAGTAATCAAGATACACCCATTGAAATCAATGGACAAGATAATGTTTGGTTTATAAGGGGTGGGTTGATCTTCTAGGCATCATCCCAAGCTTTATATGGTTTCGTACATATAAAAAACAGTTTCTATGAATTAATTTTCTATGAATTTTCTATTAAATGAAAGCAGAACATGCATTTCTTCAAGGGGGTACACTTTTGAAGGCCCTACAACATTGTGCATATGGTCCTGCATGTGCCCTTGACCTGTGATAATGCCTCTTGCTTGCCTGGATGGAGAGGTGTATGTGTAGAAACCCTGGCTTTTGTAAGCTGGAATGTAGCCTACTGTACAAACGTTAAGAGCTGTAATCCATCTTACATCCATTTATTTATTTTTTGGTCTCTCACCTCACCCACCAATGTCATGTGGCCCTTGCGCTGGAACTGATTCCCCATCTATACAGTTCATTCACAGTGTTTAAGAAATGAATAGGGAAAGTGGAAAATAAAAAGCCGCAATGCCGTTTTTAAGAGAATAAAATAAATAAAGTTGGAGGGGAAAAGGGGGTGATACAGATAGGCTGCATCAGTTTGAGCTCATTTCCTTGCATCCGAGTGCACTGCTTACAGTAGTTCTCCAAACAAAAAAAGTAGCTTGTCAGCTTTTCTGCATGTTTAAAACAAATTAGACATGCATCCCAAAAGGTGTGCTGTGATATTAAAGTCCATTTTATATGCTCTGTGTAGTTTTCCCCTGTGGGCACTTGGAGCCATATGTATACTTGGGAAGGAACAGCCAGTGATGATTCCTTTGTAAGTTATAGGAAGCTGACATGGCTGAAATCACTTCAAGAGCTGGGGAAAGACTGGAGGATATATCATAAGATCAGCCACAAGCTGTGCTTATGAGTAAACAATATTAATCCCTTTAGATCGGTTTATTAAAACCATTTCCTGAAGACACACAGAACATAGTGTTTAATGAAAGTGCCATTCCCATTGAGTTATGAGTGCCTGCCTCCATGGTTCAGAATAATTAGCTCTTTATTTGATTTCCCTGAATTTGAATACCTAAGGGGAGGAGAGGCATGCAGAATGGGTCCATTGAAACTAGCTAGAAGATAAGCTGGGCCAGAAACGACAGAAAATGAATAGGATATGCCTCAAGAGATAAAAAGGAGTTTCTAAAGTTCTTCTGCTTACTCCCTATTTCAAATAAAAGAGGTCAGTGCAAGATATGGTTGTGCTCATACATCAGGGGTGGGGAACCTCTGACCTGTAGGTCAGATGTGGCCTGCTAAATCTCCCCATTTAGCCTGTGAAGCCATTTACTGAGACCACAACTGCTTGCTCCACACTTGACCTTTTATGTGATGTCGAGGGGGGGGGGTGTGCTCTTGCAGAAAGCAGGATTGAACTCCCCATGTATTAGCTGATGAACAAAAGAATTCCATCCTGCTTTGTGCTGTATCTCCCCTGACTCCATAGGCCAACTTTGACAGTTGAGTGTGAAAACCTACCTGTCAATAACCTGACATCAAGATTGCATCAGATGATTGACAGGTGGAGGTCCTGCCCACCTGTCAAAGTCGGTCTTCTGGGGTTGGGGAGATAAAGATCTGTCCCATTAGGCCAAAAATAGACCAAAAACTACTTGCTCCCCACCATTGTCCTATATACATAAGTTTTTTGCTCATGTGAATGATCCAGTCAAAATTAAGAAGTTCCATCATATATTTTAAGCATATGCTAGATGGCCAAACTAGATGTGACATTAATTGCCTGAATGTCGTGGGATCAGGACTATTAGGGGAGGGGGAATTTACCGGTAATCCTCCCCGCCTCGTGCTGTGCTACTGGAAAACCCAGAGCTGCTTCTTTCATTGGGAGGAAAGTCTCCATTGAACCATTAACTTCAGATTGATTTAGCCTGCTGTATGATATTTGAAGTTTTAGTCTTATTGTGTTGGGTATTCTATACATTGCTTAGATATAACTTTGATTACTGTAAGTGGCATACAAATTGTATGTATGTATAAATCCATCAATCCACTGCTGGTTTGGGAGGTGTTGTAAACGCATTAGCCACAGTCCATGTATATTCTCTATCCTGTTTACTGTAAGGCTATATTGCTAGAGTAGACCTAAAACTAGGCTCCTATAAGCTTATCACCCTTAAGATCCTGCTCCTGACACACACACCCTTCAGCTTCTAGCATACCATGCCTTTGTTGGGTCCCTGTTAAATTAGTTAAAGAAATTAAATAAACAAATGGATGACACTTACCTTAGATGCAGATGGTGATTGGTCACTGAGTCACTTGGCATGCTAAGTTCCAAAGTTGCTTGGCATTCAGTACTCTTAATAACTTGAATATGGTGTTATTGATGGCTAAGTGGACAGCACTCCTGAATCATTCTAGAGAGGCCAGATCTGAGACTCATCACCAGATGCAGAGACCAGTCCCATACCTCTCTTTCTCTTCATACTGCCTACAAAATTCCCCCTTTTATATGTCTCCTTCAAGCAATGCATCCAGTTGATTAGTAGTCCAATTTACCCCTGCCTGAGTCACCTGGGCCATAAGCTATGACAGACTCCTAACAACATACAATTCTAACTGTAGTTCTTTATATCCTTTATGGAAAAGATTACTGATTTGCTCTGCAAGTTGCTCATTGATTTCTCCAAGGGCTTTGTTTTGCCAATACACACAGTAGGATATTGGTACAATTTTGCAGGTTTTTATTATTATTATTTACAGCTGCAGGTACTCAGAAATGAGTCAATTCATGAATAAAGATGTTGAAGTTACAATTAATCTACACAATCTTTTACGGAAGAAGGTGAAATAAGTGATGTTTTCTAAAACGCTTTTATTCTCATCAGATCATCTTTCTTGTATAAAATAAAGTTCACAAATCTCCGTTCTGCATTGCTTTGTGAACAAAAAACTAAAAAGCCCCATTTACACTGCAGAAGCAGCTGAAGACACAAGGTATAACTTGCCAGAATTTATCTGGATACTTTTAGAGGCCCTAGAATAGAAACCACCAAGGTGAGCCAACAGGGCAGATATACTTGCAGATATACTTGCTGCCACAGCTTCCTAATTGTTATTATTACTCCTAATTTGTGATCTCCCTTCTTAATTTGTATAGATTAACACTGTGGATCGCATTTGTCCATATTTTCTGTTGTCATCACTTATTTTGCATATGAAACAAAATCTCAACTGAGAATTGTAAATGTCAGCTGCTTGTGAAAAACTGCTGTTCCTCAGCACCTCCCTAATGGACTACTCACTCTCTCATTTTAAGGACTGTGGAAATAGACAGTGAGCTCCTGTGCCAGAGTAACTAGTAGTCAGAAATTGCTGCATATCAAGATCTCTGACCTGGAACTCTTTCTCCCTTTCCAGTCCAGGCATTGCAAAATATGTCAGTTTTATCTCTGAACTGGACAATTAACACTTCCTCCACTCCAGAGAGAGCAAAACTAAATGGGATGTGCTCATGTTGGAAGATGCTGACACAGCAGTTACAAGAAGACCCTGAAAGTGCTTAGCAATAGATCCACTTTTCTCTTATCCTGAAACCATATCTTAAAGGAGCTACATAAAATAAGCAGAAGGTTGCCTACATACCCTACTATAATTAAGCCTAAGTATTTGTAGTTGTCTGAAATTAATGTATAGCCTCCCCCTATTTATCCCTGCCTCCAGTTTTCTTTCCTTTGTCTCCTCTATGGGTTTAAATGAGTAGGAGAGGATATATTAATTGCAATCTATACCTCCAGGCACCCATGTGTGTGGGTTGAACAGAGTTTTAAAAGCCCATCCTTGGCAGCAAAATTAAGCATAGGAATTATGCTGTAAAGCCTTTTTTGGAGCAAGTCCAGCTATGAAGTAAGCGGGCTCCCCTTTCTTACCCAGCTTAATAAAGAATCAGGCAACAACCTGGGAAGTAAGTTTAAAAATAAGATTTACTTAATTTATAATCATGTGTTGGTTCATAGCAATGACAGCAGCAAAATCCATGCAGGCAAAATACTTAAATTTACAGTATAACCAAGCAGAGGCACGTCTGCATCCAGCACAGGTCAAAGGAAGAGAGAGGGGAACAGGAAGAACTATATAAAGTTATAAATGCAAACAAAAAGGCAACCGGTTCAGTAACATAAGATAGCAGCCCCGCCCCCGGCTGGCTTAGCCCTTCGAGGTTCCAGGCAAGTATACCAGCTGCCCCCCACCCCATGCACAGGGCTGTGTTCTGTTGCAAGTGCATTTGTCTTCTGCGCAGCATCCTCCCATAGACAAGCTTCAGCCTCTGGCAACTGCTCAGTTTCTTCACAGGTGGAAGGTTCTAGGGGTTGCACCATCCTTGCGATGTAGAACAGTCACAGAGCTGGAACACCTCTGTTAGGTCTTGATGAGCATCAGATCTCTGGCTCTGCAACTGCACCCATTTCCTCATCGCCCTCAGGACAGATATCTGATCATCATACTCCGAGTTGGTATCTGCCTATCAGCAATACAGCTCTGTGGACTCATGCTAACTACCAAGAATATCTATTTGTTGGCTGCTAACCACTTCACACAAACTAGTTCCCAATTAGGCAGCTGTATTTTAAGTGACATTTGTGCCACCACTGGTTGCATGTGTAATTAGAGAAACCAGTTTGGGTTAAAGTAGGTGATACTGTACTTATTTGTCCCCATTTCTTCACCACTCCTGGCTATTACAATCAAGGAGTGTAGGCTGCATTTGTTTACCTTTAGTCTTAAGAGAGTCTAAGACTCTCCGGTCCTAGCCATTCCATTTAAGCATGTTGGTGTAAAGCAACCTCAGGCCCAGGCAGCAAATGTGGCCCTCCATGCCTCTCTGTCTGACCCTCGGGATTCTCCCCATGTCACACCTTTTCCCAGGCCACACTCAGCACCAACCCTTTTCTGAAACCACCTCAAGTGCTTTTTCTTGGCTGGAAAGTGTCTGTAAACTCTGGCAATGCCTCTTGTGTGCCTGGATGGAGAGATTTATGGGTTTACGGTTGTGGATGCAAAAAACTTCGAACTGATAAAATGTACAAAGATTAAGAGTTCCATCCAGTTGCTCTGGCCACTTATACCTCTGTCCCCACCTACTTTTACTTCTGATCATGCCTACCACTGGCAAGTCCAAAATATTCCCGGTGAGGGAACCCTTGAACTGAAAAAGGTCCCCACACATCACGTAAAGAGTGTGATGTCACTGTGAAGATACAGTAATTTCAAACGTAAGAAACTGCCTGTGCAGATGGACTGCTAAAAAGACAGTTTTGCTAGATAATGTCCCAAAGTCCAGAATACAGTCAATCAATTTATGCATGCTTTCAAGCAGAATGTCTTTCTCTCTGTTTAATTTTATGCCAGCTGCTCTTTAAAAGAGAAATGCCCAGTAGATACCCCCCGCCTACATGCTTTGCCCTTTGTACCAAGTGCCAAGGATGAAAGAGTTCTGTTTTGTTCAGACTTAACTACTGAGCCATGGCAGCAGAGAAAGGCTATTTCATAAGGATTTCAACTTACCTTCAGGTCTCAAAAGTCACTGTTTTTCTGTGGTGGCCTTGAGACACATTGTCCACTAGTTATATATTTGCTGGCCTGCCCTGCCATTTCATTGTTTCCCCAGACATGCCTACCATAATACCAAAGATGAAGACAGTCAACAATTTACCACAGAGATGTGGAACGTGGTCTGCCAGACATTGTACAACTCTAGTTTCCATCAGCCCCAGCCAGCATCACCAGTCTTGATGATTGTGTAGTCCTGCAATGCCTGGCTAGCCATAGGTTCCCTGCCTTTGATTTTCCAATTAGTAAGCTACCGCAGTGCACATATACCCACATATACAGTTGACCAAACTGCTCTCCCACCCTGCTCTTAGTTTGTGCTGGGGGAAGTTGATAAATATCATTATTAATTAAATAAGGGGTAACTTTTTGACTGATTTCTGCTTAGGTATTTTTTATAAAATCTCTCATCCTTCCAGGTCATTTACCTCGTAAGTAACACATGACTTGGACAGTGTAATCCTATATGAATCACACCAGGAGGAGAGATGCCACCATAATATGAGTTCATCAGTCATCATTTCCAATACCCCCTAAGCCATCGTATTTCAAATACAGTATAGGATTGCATCCTGTAAGTAGTATCAGAAAATTAGACAGATTCATTAAGAATAAGGCTAGCAATAGCTACTAGCCATGCTGACAATTTTCTTCCTTCACTTTCAGAGGCAATATGCCTCTGGATACCAGTAGCTGGCATTGCTCATCTCCTGCTTTTGGCTTTCCTATAAGCATCTGGTTAACAACTGTCAGAACAGGATGATGGACTAGATCAGGCACCCCCAAACTCGGCCCTCCAGATGTTTTGGGACAACAATTCCCATCATTCCTGACCACTGGTCCTGTTAGGGATGATGGGAGTTGTAGTCCCAAAACACCTGGAGGGCCAAGTTTGGGGATGCCTGGACTAGATGGGCCTTTGGTCCAATTAAGCAAAACTCTTCTTATATTCTTAATGGCGCTGGAAAATTCAGTACCTCTATCCCCATAGCCTACTATAGCATTTTTAACCCTTTTCCAAATGTCCTTGGTTCCTATACAATGGATGTTCCCTACTGTATGTCCTTAAGCCCTTGTGGTCATTCTGGTCTCTGTCCTTATGGGCACAGTTCAACCATGCCAATGGTACCCTTCCCTCTGCCCTCCAACTGAGGAATCTCCTGATGACTATTTCAAAACAAGCAAACAGATAAATGGACTCTTCTGTACCTTTGCAAATGTTATTTTTGGCCTTTCAAGCAACTAGAAAGAAAAGAGGTCACCTTTATTATTTCATACTAGAGGGATGGGTAGGTTTAAGGAAATAATGGTTATTATTATAAACCAACATGCTAGATGTTTCATCTGTTGCTGTATCATTATACTCCTCCTGTCAGCTGGGTAAGAGTTTCCAGAACCTTGTGTGCTAGATTTCTGCCAGGATACTTAATTTATTTCTACACCACACACGCAAAGCATATTTAAATCATACCCCCCCCCGAATCTTGGGAACTGTAGTTTACCCCCACACTGCTGCAATTCCCAGCATCCACAGCAAACTACAGTTCCCAGGATTGTTTGGAGGAAGCCATGTGCTTTAAATGTATGGTTTGGATTTAACCTTAATGCTGTCTATGGAGTTGCTTTATTTTCTATGTTGACCTGTCCTTCAGTTTCCCTGCATCTAAGTGAAGTGCACTTAAAGCTAAGGACTAAACAAGTGCATTTTCTCAGAAATGGTGTAGAATTTTGTTTTGTCCCCCCCCCCCCTTTTTTTAAACTGACCCTATTTCATACCCTTGGGATACATAAGGCAAACATCTATTTGGGAACTTAGATAAATATAAATTTTATCACCCCAAACTGTCTGCATGGAGTAACTAGTATTGGTAGGAAATAGGGTCAAGTGCAACTCTTAAATATGGGTCTTCTGGTTTTCAGCTTCTAAGAGGGTAGTCAGAGTGCTATTTATACCTCTAACCAGTTTTAAGTAGCTAAGCAAGGTATGCATGGAACTACATCAGCTTTAATCCTGACTGTCAGGTCTTCAGGACCCCTGATTCAGCTAGTCTTAGCTGAAGGGATTGGGTGGCAGCAGATAGTTTGTATGTGTGCCAGCCTGAAAGCTGGTCTGCCTCCTTTCAGGCCAAACAAGATGTTAAATGCAATTAATGGACACATTTTTTGTTATGTAAACAGAAGCTAATGGAAGTTCCTTTTTAAATGCAAATTGACGCTTCAGAGAGGTGACTCCCCCCAACCATGGCAGAGAGAGATAGTTAAAATTCTCTGCATGGTCCAGAGACTGTTCAGACTTCCCTGTGACTTCTGTTTACAAAACAGAAATTTGCATGTTAATTGTCCATAATTTTTTGGTCCACAATTTTTGTTGTTAGTCACCCCAGATCATTTCTGTGGGTGGCAACCAGGTGAGTCACCAAGAGTTCTCTGTGCAACCATGTCAGATGATAAAATGAAGTTAATCTCAACTTTATACAAAATGACATAGAAAAGGGAGAATTAGCTTATGCTGCAATGCTAGTATCAGATATCGAGGTGTAGAGGATGAGAAATTAACTTTTGGACAGACTTCCGGGTTAGCGCAATCCGGTTAATGGCGGATTCCCTCCGAGCTCCGGAGGGAATCGGCTCCATTGCAGACGGGTCTCACCGCGACGGCGACGCGGGGACCCTTAGAAACCGCAGGCGCGGAAGCCTGCGGACCTGGTGACTCGGCGGGCACCTAAAGCGCCCCCCGACCCACGAAGAGCCTTTTTAAAGGCTGCGGAGAGGGTATGGGGTGTGCCGTGGTGCTGTGAGTAGACCGCTACTGCAGTGGAGCGAAGCCGCGAGCCATGGCCGGAGACCGCTGACTTTCTTCCCTGAAATTCGGACTTTAACTAATCCGTGAGTAGATTGGAATTTGGACTTTAAAAATTTTATCCTTGAATTCGGCACGATCGGGGGATGTGCTAAAGGGAAGTCCGCACCCCCCTGCCTACAGAAAATTTAAAGCAAAGATCGGAGAACTAAGGTGGAGAATTCTTTCTTTGGTGTTTTGTAAAAAGATAATATTTTCACGAATTTGACAGAAGAAGATTTGTGCTGGAGAGTAAGAGTGGAATTTTAGAAGTTTTTGTTTAAACCTCCCCAGACCCGGGGGTGTCCTCTATGTGAGCTGGAGAAAAAGGAACGAGGAGTTTGACAGCTGTCAAAGGAGCTGTCAAACGGGCAGCGAAAGTTAAAAACTTTATTATTTAACACTTTTTTGGACTTAATTTGCTACATTTGAACTAAAGTGGTTGGAAATAAAGTAGGGAAATAACAAGGTAAAGGACTATTGGGAAAAGACTATTAAGTAACTAGAATCCCCCTAGGGGTTACATTGAAACATTACAATGGCTGCAGATGGAAAATTACAGGCAGAGTTAGAAAGAATGTTTTTTTCTTGTGGGAAAACTGCAGGAGCAGACTTCGGTCATGAGTAAACAACTTATAACCTTGAACTCTAAAATAAGTGACTCTGCTGAAGGCACAATGGACTTGACTGGGAAAAAATCTGCAGCTGAATCAGAAGAGATAACTTTGGAACAGGGGGAGAGTGAGCAAGGGCCAGTACAGATGGAGACTACCAACCACAAGCTTACATTGTTAGAATACAAAGAAGAAGACTCTTGGATTACAAATCTGCGAAAGATGCGAAAGAGGAGGGAGGAAGCCCCTGGAACATTTGGAATATTTGAATTTAAAAGAAACAAGAAATATGACTGGGGCTTCCTCTTCGAGTATGGATTGGTTGACTTTCTGCAGCAGCTGATGTCAAGTACTTTGGATGGAAGAAATTCTGATGAGACCGAGCTGGAACTTCCTCGAGACCCGAGGACCATTGAGGAGAGCTACCAACAAGATCGGCAAAGAGAGACTGACAGGGACTTAAAGGCCTCAGATGTGAGGAATCCAGGCTAAAAACTGTTTTTGTGGACGTGGGGACATTTGGAAGGGACAGAAACCGGGCTGGGGGGGGGGAAAGGAGAATTTTTTTTTTTAAAAAAAAAATCTTTATGATTTTTGTGTTTGATTATTATGATTTATTTTTAAGATAAAAGGGAAATTCGTGGAAGGAATTTGAGTCGACCTTAGAAAAGGTTTTAATATTTATAAGAAAATTGGATAAGTAAAATCTGGCTAAGTAAAAGGTTTTTTAAAAAATATATATATACAATAATAATATGTAAAGGATGAGAGATATGAATTTGCTGAGTTAATTTAATTGAACCAGGATGTATGAAGGTGGGGTGGGGGGAGGTCAAGAACTGGGGTTAGGAAAGTAAGGTTATGAAACTTCATACGTGTTGTCTTTGTTTATGTGTGTGTATGTTTGTCTTGATAAAATGTGAAAATTTAATAAAATTTTTATTAAAAAAAAAAAAAAGAAATTAACTTTTGGAGGCGGGGTGGGATCCTGAAATTGGTGCTCTGATGTCATCAACCTTCTTCCTTAAGTATCGATGACAAAGGCTCTTCCTACTTCTTATCATTAAGCAGCTCAACATATCCATAATTTCACGCAGGCTTTACACCTGGCAGATTGATTAACCCAGACAAAGCCGTGGATAATTGGATTTTAAAAATCCAAGTATCACTTGTGCTAAACTTGTCTTTGAACTATATCTATAATGATATACTACACATTATAAAAGTCAGTCTGCATAGGATAATGGGGTCCTTGTGTCTGTATTAATTAAACATTTTAGTAGATTAATATTGTCTCTTCCAAATTAGCAGAACATATATGTCCTGCATGGCAAAGCTACCGATGTATCTGGGCAGCAAAATAAATTTTCACAGCCTAGGACCTTGTAAGAATTCCCAGGGGAATTCGAGGGACTGGACTTGAGAGGAGGCACCCAGCTCTCCTCACCTTCATGATCCTTTTGGTCTTGGAGCAAACTCCCCTTAACACCAAAAGGGTCCTTGGGATTGTGCATTGGGAATATCTAATGATAAAGCAGACATACCACAAATCCAATTTCTTTATAATCCCTTAATCAGAAGTCCCCCTCTTGGGAAGAGGAAGAAAATTGGCTTCATTGGATGTGTGCCACTGAACATGCATTCCCCTATGCTTTGGAGTCCCAGGCTGTTGCTACCAGGAATATATTTTGATGTATCCTCAAGTGAAAGTCAGGGGCCAGTTCTGACCCCCACCAAAATTCTGGCCCACTCTCCCATCAGTAGATATCCTCTCTCATTCTGCCCTCCTCTCTGTTAGACATGGTAGTTGTTTGGGAGTGAAATACACACACACACACACACACACACACACACACACCATCAATCTGACTGGGTCATCCCAGCAAATCTGGAAGGCTTCCAACAAATTAAAACACAATGCGACATCAAACATTAAAAACTTCCCTGAAAAGGGCTGCCTTCAGATTTCTTATAAAAGTCAAATAGTTGTTTATTTCCTTGACATCTGAACGGAGGGCGTTCCACAGGGTGGGCGTGACTACCGAGATGGTGAAAACTTGATGAAATGGTTAAAATCCTTTGGCGTTAGTGAAAGATATCTTACACATGCACACACAGAAAGGAAAGGAAATGGGCTTGAAACTGACTCTCACACCTGTACTTATCACAGCTTATCACTTGCCGAGCTGGGAGTCAGTATTGGCCTGATAAGTATGGAGATGAGGGGGTGGGGGGAGAGAGAAAAAAGAGAATACAAAAAAATCAGACATTGGATTTATTATTATTATTATTATTATTATTATTAATAATAATAATAGAAACAACTCAAGCAACAATAACGGAAACAACTCACATACAGCACTTGAAGGTTCCATGTTAGGGAAGTAGAAGGAAGGAAAGGAACACAAATAAGTATTGTACTATGAATGATACTTAATTTTTCACTTCTAAAAAGGAAAACGGAACCCATTTGAGTATGCAACCTGGTTACTGAGCCTATCGTTTATAGTGCCCTGTCTTTATTAGATCAGTCATGCAAGACCAGCAGGGGGAGTCCTTTTTCATGCTGAAGGAATCCACTTCAGGGAAAGAAGCTGGCAGCAGTTTCTGTTTTATGCTAGCTTTCAAATAAAAATTAAGGCCTAAACACAGTCTCAAATCCATTTTTGAAAGTGGGAAGCACCGACATAGTTCATACATTTTGCCAGGAGTGGTGCTGTCTGCACATACCAGAGGAGTGAGCTCACACACACACTTCTATCCACTGTGCAGATAGCATCTAGTGCAGGCTTCCTCAACCTCGGCCCTCCAGATGTTTTGAGACTACAATTCCCATCATCCCTGATCACTGGCCCTGCTAGCTAGGGATCATGGGAGTTGTAGGCCAAAAACATCTGGAGGGCTGAGGTTGAGGAAGCCTGATCTAGTGTGAACTGGGCACTGCATGACATTGGCAAATCACTTAAAGGCCTAGTTTAAGGGAAGACCCGTACACTGCAAAGTATGCTTTTTTTAGAATCATAGGGCAATTTGTGTTGAGCAACCATTCCACACTTACTATAATTACCATATATACTCGAGAATAAGCCGACCCCAAAAAAGCAGAGGCACCTAATTTTACCACAAAAAATTGGGAAAACTTATTTACTCGATTATAAGCCGGTTAACCACACCACAAACCACCTGGTGGGCCGGAGTGCGTGTGTGTGCGCGTGCATGTGCACATGGCAGAGGGGGCTTCGCTCTCCCCCAGCCCCTCCCATCCCTCTGCCTACCTAGGGTGCTGTCGAGAGGCAGAGGCTGGTGGCGGCAGTGGCGGAGGAAGAACAAGCAGCCCGAAAGGGCTGCTTTCAGGCTGCTTGTTCCTCCTCTGCCGCCGCCAGTGGCAAAGGTGGTGGAGGAGGAAGGAGCAGCCTGAAAGGGCTGCTCGTTCCTCCTCCAACAACAACAGCCTCTGCCGCTGGAAATGCGCCTGGGTGGGACCCTCACTCAAGTATAAGCTGAGGGGGGCTTTTTCAGCATAAAAAATGTGCTGAAAAAGTTGGCTTATACAGTACTTATTACAGTAATTTACATCCCACCTTTCCACACTGAGCTTATTCCTCCCTCCTATACCCATAGGTACCAGGTGTTATAAGAATTCTATTTTTCCCTGACATAATTTTTATTGTTTTTTAAATCATAACAAACAAACAAAAAATACAGCAATTTACACCTTGTTGTCACAGATTTCTTTCTATAAGGCTTCCTTCAGCTTCCCCTCAAATCATCCATACCCTAATTTAACAAATTCACACAAATCCTGGCTTATATTGACATTATTTTCTCTTTCCTTCTTTTTAGACAATATTCCAACCTTTTCACAGAGCTTTTTTAAACCCAACTAGCGTTATCTGACCTTCACTTATATTTTCCAGATATTCCACGAATTTCCCCCAATCCTCAATGAACCTTTGGTCTTTTAAATATCTAATTTTCCCCGTCAATCTGTCCATCTCCGCGTATTCTAGTAGTTTTGCTCTCCATTCCTCAAGCGTCGGTATGTTCTGTTGTTTCCAGTTTTGAGCCAATAGGACCCTTGCGGCCGTTGTTGCATATTGAAAGAATTTACTGTCATTGTTCTTTATATCACTTCCTGCTAGGCCTAACAGAAAAGCCTCTGGCCTTTTCCCAAAGTTGTATCTTAATATACTCTTCATTTCATTATATACACTTCCCCAAAAACCTTTGATCTTTCTGCAGTCCCACCACATGTGGAAGAAGGATCCCTCTTTTTCCCTGCATTTCCAGCATTTATTGCAAGTTTTATATATTTTTGCTAATTTTGCAGGTGTTATATACCAACGGTAAAACATCTTCATAAGGTTCTCTTTTAACGTTATGCAAGCTGTAAATTTAAGATTTTTTTTCCAGAGTTTCTCCCATTCTTCATAGTATATATTATGGCCGATGTCCCTTGCCCAATGAATCATCACCGACTTCACTTCCTCATCTATCAAGTTATACTCTAATAGCATATTATACGTTTTAGAAAGAATTTTATAATCATTGTTTATTATTTCAGTCTGGAATTTAGATTCTTTATCCGCATATCCTCTCTCTTTAATGTCTTGTCTAAACATTTCGTTTATTTGGAAATAGTGTAACCAATCATAAACTTTTTCTTTAACCTGCTGGTCATATGGTTTCAGTTTCCATGTCCCCCCTACTTTTGTTAACAGTTGGTGTTATAAGAATTCTAAGGTCACAGGGCACATACATATAATAGGTGAAACTTTATTTGGGGAACTTGAACCAGTCTCATAGTGGAGAAGCTTCCGACAAAGCTGAAGTCCCAAGAGGAAATAAAACAAAGCACATAATGGGCCCATTCCCTCTCTTGAGATAAAGCTGAAATTTACATATAATTCTGCATTAACAAGTCAATTATTTAGCTTCAGGCCTTGTGCTTATAAATGTGAGTATTGCCTCTTTACAGTGATAACTTCTGTGCAGTTAGTTCACTGGAGAATATTCCAAAGAGAAGGCACAATAATGCAATCACCATGCAAATTCTTAACTCGTAAGACACTTTTGTTATTTGTTGCTTCCATTGGAAGGATCCAAATATGGTCACCCAGACATCTTTGCCTGGCCATACCTCCTCTCCAGCCACACCCCAACTCATTGGGCTGCACCTCTCACTGTGTTTTAGTTTTGTGCTTGGCTGGAGTATGTCCTTGAACTCTGATAATGCCTGTTACTTATCTGGATGGAGGCTAGAGAAGGGTTTGTAAGTATGTTTGGAAATTTAATCTACTGTACACTGGTAAAATTTTCATTCATTGTTCTGCAATGAATGTATGTTTGGAAATTTAATCTACTGTACACTGGTAAAATTTACATTCATTGTTCTGCACACTTTTGCCTCTAGTCCTGTCTACGACTGGCATGTGGCTCCAGGAAGATTGTAAAATGGTTGCCCAGTACTGGTCCACAGCAATACCATATTGAAAACTATAGTAAAACCTTGCTATGAAAAATCTCTCTCTCTGTTTGTCATTGAAACTTGTCTTGCATGATAAAATAGATCAAGTGCATGCATTCTGATATAATCCTAGTTTTTAATGTAGACATGTTTCTTAAACCAGGGGAAAATCCCTTTGATTTTATGGGCGGTGTCCCCCCCCCCTTCAAAATGCTTGCCTTGGTTAATAAAAATAAGTATTCTATTGGTATGCACTGAATATATTCAAAGGAAGCATTTCTCAGACTCTTTTAGAATAATTGAATTGGCTGTTTCATATGCTGTGGAAAGTCTAGGTCATTTAAGAGATAATTTCCAAATGTCCACCTTTTGACTTTGGAGTATGAATCAATCCTAGATTATAAAAGCACTAAGCATTCACAGTGAAAGAGACCCGAAAGCTTGCTCTTCTGGACTGGATGTGGAAAAGACAATCAAGAAATAAATCCATTAAGGGAGACTGGGGCACCCATAGACTGGGGTGGTTACTCACCAAGGAGAATACAGGTTGCTTGGCATGAAGCTCCCTATCGTTACATTTTTTATTTTCACTTATTAAGGGTATGATTCTAACCCCCTGAGAAGTGCTGCTTGAGGGCATTATGATTAGGTGGGGTGGGGTGGGGATGGGCTGTACAGTGGAGGCCCCTACTATGTCCAGTGAAAGTGCAGGTGGGTGACTAGTGGGAGACTCCAAAAGGGGCATTGTGGTGGTTATGAATGTACTGGATCCTAGGCTAGATTATTTCCCTTATTCAGGCTCCTCTGCTGCACCAGCCAGGAGTTGGTGTAACAAAAAAAAGTAAAAGCCAACTACTGTACTCCAGCTTGTTTGACAGGAGCTGGCAGGCCTGAAGGTACAGTCAAGGGCTTGCTCCTCTACCATCTCTGGCTGTGGATGCAGAGACCAATACAGACACATTTTATTGCAGGTGGGGCATATGAAGGCATCTGGTTTTGCTGCTACAGGTACACCATGGCATTTCTTCTCTCTGTTCTCCCAGTGGTTATTCCTCCTCTAATCACTGCTGTGGATACACAACCTGTCTGTCTGTCTGTCTGTCTCCAAGCATTGTGATCGTCTACAAAGGATTTCCATATGGTGGGGTTAGTGTTGCCTGCCTTCAGGTCACATTTGCAGACATCTTTGTAACACAGTCCAACCCCCTGCAATGCAGGAATCTCAGTTGAATCATACATGACACATGGCATCCATCCTCTGCTTAAAAACCTCCAAGGAGAGTCTACCACCTCAAGGCTAATCAAGGCTTCTAATGGAATAGCCATGCTAGCTGCCTGGGTGAAAGGCAAGACCAGAGAGTTTGCAGTGATTTGAGCTACAGGCAAAGCGGCAAACTGGGAGCCAAAAGAGACAGAGCAATGTCTGATTTCTGTTTGAATTCAAGACTGCAGCTTTGGAAGAAGCAAGGCCCTTTGGGCATGTTAATGCTGTGAACCCCTCCATCGCAGGCTCAGGTTGTATATAGGTATATATAAACTATGTAGCATAAAGACATGACAGTCTCTGCTGTACCTCATTTCAGAGAAAACATGAACTAAGGGTAACCACCTGGAATCCCTGGAACCTCACACTGCTTGGATATTGGGGTGGCATGCAACAATATATTGAGCTTTGCAGTAATATTAAGAGCTTTTAAAAAAGTTTAATATGCTGTTGATCTAATAATATGGTCATGTAACTCATAAAGATTAGAAAAGGGGGGGCATGAGAAAAACCACAGATGCAAGGCCATAAGCTCACACCTGGAAAATTCCCAGACACCAGTTCTGCACATTTAAAGTTCTCATAGGGATACAAATGGCTCAAGTTGCATATCACTGGGTTGTGAAGAATAAATTGAGTTTGGCGATGAGACATCAGCTTTTATCATGGGACAAGATCACCTTAAAATGTCCAAGAGAAATATTTGGAGGACCCCCCTGCACACACATGGAAGTCATGTTGGAAACATTTAAGGACTGATCTGCAGTTTGAAGGAGAAAGAGAAAAAACAGCCTGAACAGTGGGAAAGGAAGCTTACTGCATGGAAGAAGGTGTTAAAACATTGATGCAGGATCTTCTCTATGGCAATGAGCATTGCCTAGTTTTACATCATCTCCATTTGTATGATCAGAAACATTTACACCCTTACCTCCTTGGGATGATTCATCCCAAAATTGGATGCTTCCCAGCTCTTCTTGGCTTTCCCACAGGGGTCGATTTAAAAGCTGCTCTGCAGGCTTTTTGACATTGAGCCAACAGTCTGGTTCCATTTTTGTTCAACTGGAGCCTTTCCCTTTCATACAGGCCTGGCTTGTCCCTAACCATTTTCTAGTGCCTAATAAATTCAAAACTCTTCTTTTGGCACCACCATTCATCCATTCCTTTGAGTCCCTTTGGCCCTGCTTGTCTAGTGTGGAACAGGGAGAATTTCTGAGAAAGCAACCTTGGAATATGTAGAAATTGACTTCCTACTTAGGAACTGACATTTTTCTTTCTGGGCCACACAATTACATTTCCCTATGTTATTGGTGTGGATGTGCTCAGTGACTCCTTTACTCTTTTCCAGCATTAATAGCCTGCCCAAACAAGAATGACACCTGCAAACTGCACCCCAGGTAGACAAATAACCACCTAGTCTACATGCCCAACAAAAACCCATTGTAGCACCCTGCTTGTGGTTAACACTTAGCTGGAATGAAATATTCAACGCAGCAATAGAGAAATTAAAATAATAATTTATTTGTCAGACAAATAAATATGAGGCACAGTGGTATATGGTTACCAAGCTCTGGCCTGGCCTCCTGCCATTCTGGCCAGCACTTATATTTCCTTAATCCAGCCCCCTTGCTCCTCCTGTGGCTGCCTCTGTCCAATCAGCCTGGTTGAAATTCCTATTGGCTGTTTGCTAGAACCAATCACAAAATATACACCCATTTCCTCTTGCCCTTTTATGGAAATCAAAAAGCTATATATTCTTCTATCTATAAATGACAAATAAGTAGTAATATATCTTACATGTGTCTCAACAAGGAATCTTAATTACCAACTCACCTCTTGCCCTCCTTGCCCTATTGCCTTCCAAAACAGATGATTAATCTTGAATTTTTATCTTAAACATATGTCAAGGATTTTGAGTTCACATCAACATTGAGAGTTCTCCTTCATCTGAAGGTTTCTAAACAAAAGGCCTGACAACCATATATCAGGAGTGCTCGATGGCGTCTCCTGTCTGGCAAGGGGGGCTGGTGGCTGATGGCCCCTGTGATCTCTTCCAACTATATGAAATAAGAATCTAGCATTTCTTAAATCCTTTGCATAATTATATTTAAACTAATATATTTAATACATAAATAACCTTTTAAAAGGAAAAGAAATCTTAAAAGGATCTTAGTTTAAGAAAGAAACAGCTTTAGAAAAGACTTCCCAAAAATGTTCTGTTTCTGCCAGCCAGACCAGTTGCTTTTTCACTGCTCTTGACCTTTTTAACCTTAGGAAGAAGATATGGCTCATTTTACTATTTATCCACCCTTAATTTGTAGGGTCAGTGTAACCTTGGGTGTCAGCCTGTAATTCCCTTTTTACGACTTTGAGAATTGTTTTCTGCTATAAATCAGGGGGGCCCCTTGTCTAGGAGAAAAACATTTTGCCAAGGTTTTTAGGCAGCTGGTCTTCTGCCTGGCATAAAACATTTGAAAATCATTAAGCTTTTTAAGATACAGGCCCTGATCAAACATATAAGCTTTAATAAAAATGCAGGCTTATGATTAGATGCCTCACCATCTCTCCATGTTTTTAATCACCCGCTAAGTAGGAGTCCCCTGCTTCCCAACCTTTGAGGAGTATCATATCACTGAAGATTTAGTCTATAACCTCCCTCCTCCTTTGACTTCTCCAGATAAACTGCCTTGGTCTCACTAGAACTAATGTTCCCCAAGTCAGATCTAATTTCACCAAGCATACACTCATAACTTATGTCCAGCTTTCTGATAGTCATACATATTACATTTTATGCAGTACACTCGATAGCCCCCACCTCACCCCATCCCAACTGTGTGGCTTTTGAGCCCCATAGCTGGTTCTTGTTTGTTGGATTTGTTTACTTTAAAAGGTAGGATTTGCAAAATCAAAAGGGGACAGGTTGGCTGACCAGGCCTCTGCTCCCTGTTACTAAACTTGCATTGGTGCTTATTTGCTAGTCTGTCTTAACTTTTTAGCTCAATGCTTTGAGCTGCGATGCTTCATCAATTGAGGCTCTCCCCATACAGTGGTACCTTGGTTTTTGAATGTCTCTGTTGACGAACATTTTGGTTTTCAGACGCTGTAAACCTGGAAGTAAATGCTTTGGTTTTCCAACATGCCTTAGAAGTAGAGCATGCCACATGGCTTCCACTGAGTGCAAGATCCTGAGGCCTAGCTGTCGGCTATTGAGTTTTCGTTTTCTGAACATTTCAGAACTTGAATCATCTTCCGGAACGGATTACGTTTGAAAACCGAGGTACCACTATACTTGTAAATCTGGGGTTCCTTGAAAGTTTTTTTCTTTTATTCTGTTAGCTGGCCTCCCTCAACTTCTGCTGCAGCCAGTTAGATTAAGAAGGCCTTGATTAAAAATAAGGGTGTGTGAATCAGTTGTTGGGTTGTGCCAGATTCTGGTGCCCTTTGGGTGCCAGGTGAAGACCTTTTTTTCAAGGACTTTTAACTATTGTTGATCTTTTCAGTTAGATTCTTTATGTTTATATGGTGTTTCATGGAACTCCCATGCCATGCCTGTTTTTAGTCATCACTAAAGTCCAGAGGCCTTACAAAAGAAATAAAAGCACACATACACGATCAATTGATGAAAGCACTATGCACAACACACGCAGTAGGAATTAACTCTCATTTGTGCTCTCCGCTAGTTCCGTGAACGGATGCTAGTTGATCCGCCCCCCCCCCCAGCAAGAAACAAGGATATTATTAATAAAGGTTTCCCAAGAAAAACACTTTCCAGACATTTGAGAGCAAAAGCAGCTTCAAGTTCAAAGAGCCCCCAGAGAAGATTTGGCCAGCCACCAAGAAAGAGTGGATTCTTCACTGCCAGCACCTGAAAGGAAATACAAGCATTTTCTACAAAGTCTCATGCTAAAAGAGCAAATGGCAATGAGGAGCTCTGAGCCAAGTTTTTTAATTATAATGTGAGGGAGACAAATGGATGACCTAGGAGTCATAATATATTGTGCACCTGGATGTAGGATATACATTTATAGGGAATAGAATAAATCTTTTCATATGGCTGGTATTTATTCCTGCAAGCACTTTGACAAAGATGAACAATGTCTGCAAAAATTACATTTAATGGTAGATAAAGCACAACATTTTGTTGACTGTAACCAGCTAATGCAGGATGAAGTGCATTCAAGAGTACATTAGCATACCTTGTTACAAGGTCTAATTAAACATATTGCCAAGTAGGATATTTGGCCATAAAGGTAAAGGTAAAGGTACCCCTGCCCGTACGGGTCAGTCTTGACAGACTCTGGGGTTGTGCGCCCATCTCACTTAAGAGGCCAGGGGCCAGCGCTGTCCTGAGACACTTCCGGGTCACGTGGCCAGCGTGACATCGCGGCTCTGGCGAGCCAGAGCCGCACACGGAAACGCCGTTTACCTTCCCGCTGGTAAGCGGTCCCTATTTATCTACTTGCACCCGGAGGTGCTTTCGAACTGCTAGGTTGGCAGGCGCTGGGACCGAGCAGCGGGAGCGCACCCCGCCGCAGGGATTCGAACCGCCGACCTTTCGATCGGCAAGCCCTAGGTGCTGAGGCTTTAACCCACAGCGCCACCTGCGTCCCTATATTTGGCCATACAGGGGGTAAAAAGCAGTATGACTTTTATTCTGCTATGATTTTCTTTTTTTTAGCACTGCAAAGAGATCAGCTGATTCTATGAGAAAAGGTAAGGTAAAGGTAAAGGTACCCCTGCCCATACGGGCCAGTCTTGACAGACTCTGGGGTTGTGCGCCCATCTCACTTAAGAGGCCAGGGGCCAGCGCTGTCCGGAGACACTTCCGGGTCACGTGGCCAGCGTGACATCGCTGCTCTGGCGAGCCAGAGTCGCACACGGAAACGCCGTTTACCTTCCCGCTGGTAAGCGGTCCCTATTTATCTACTTGCACCCGGAGGTGCTTTCGAACTGCTAGGTTGGCAGGCGCTGGGACCGAGCAGCGGGAGCGCACCCCGCCGCAGGGATTCGAACCGCCGACCTTTCGATCGGCAAGTCCTAGGCGCTGAGGCTTTAACTCACAGCGCCACCTGCGTCCCACTATGAGAAAAGGTAGATTTTCCAAATACAATATTACACAACTAAATGCTCATCGACCTTAGTGTATATTTGATGATGTAGCATGGTATTGGAACACTGTGCACATAAATACAGAATAACCTGTTTCCAGGTATAGGCTGCTTTTGATGGGTTGGAGTGGTTGGTTGCACTCCACCTTGGGTCTTAGTATTAAATCCTCATCCTTGCACTAGAGAGTGGAACATATAAGGTGGCAGATAGAGATGGACAAAAAGACCAGAATAATTATCAGGAGAAAGGTATTGTCAGCACAATCGGATATACAGTATGTCTATTCAAAAGTTAGTTCTACTGAGATCAGTGTGGCTGACTTCCAGGTAAGTAGATATGGGATTATAGCTTGATTCTTCTTTCCAGCCTCCTAGGGAATATGGGAAGCTGCCTTTATACTATTGCTACGTGTAGCTCAGTACTGTTTATAGACTGTCAGCAGTCTCTCCAGGATTTAAGGCAATATTTTTTCCTTGGCCTACCTTGAGATGCCAGGGATTGAACCCAGTACCTTCTGCATGCAAGGCAGATGCTTTACCACTCAACTATGGTTCTTTACCAAGGAAGGAAGGAAGGAAGGAAGGAAGGAAGGAAGGAAGGAAGGAGAGAGACAGGATGGACAAAAAGGAGGAAAGAAAATAGGACCATAAGGAAAGAAGATAAGAGTATGAAGGCCTAGCATCTAGCTCCTGATTTTCAACCTGGCAAACTGTCTCTAATCTATTTCACCTTTGCCAGATTACAGAGTCAGAAAATGCAAATTGTGCATTCATAATATATAATGACACAAATTTGTAGGTAAGAACGATTTTGTATGCATTGAGCAAGCTAATGGGAAAGAGGCATGAACGAAGAAGCTCATACTTTTACTATGAGCGTATTTACCCACAGTTCTAAAATACAGTGGTAAAGGTAAAGGTACCCCTGACCATTAGGTCCAGTCGTGGACGACTCTGGGGTTGCAGCGCTCACCTTGCTCTATAGGCCGAGGGAGCTGGCGTTTGTCCGCAGACAGCTTCCGGGTCATGTGGCCAGCATGACTAAGCTGCTTCTGGTGAACCAGAGCAGTGCACGGAAACGCTGTTTACCTTCCTGCCGGAATGGTACCTATTTATCTACTTGCACTTGATGTGCTTTCGAACTGCTAGGTGGGCAGGAGCTGGGACCAAACAACAGGAGCTCACTCCGTCGCGGGGATTCGAACCACCGACCTGCTGATCAGCAAGCCCTAGGCTCTGTGGTTTAGACCACAGCACTACCCGCGTCCCATAAAATACAGTGGTACCTCGGGTTAAGAACTTAATTCGTTCCGGAGGTCCGTTCTTAACCTGAAACTGTTCGTAACCTGAAGCACCACTTTAGCTAATGGGGCCTCCTGCTGCTGCCGCGCCAGCCGGAACACGGTTTCTGTTCTCATCCTGAAGCAAAGTTCTTAACCCGAGGTAATATTTCTGGGTTAGCGGAGTCTGTAACCTGAAGCATATGTAACCTGAAGCGTATGTAACCCGAGGTACCACTGTATTGGTAATTCCACTTGTTGTTGTTGTTTAGTCGTTTAGTCGTGCCCGACTCTTCATGACCCCCAGGCACTTCTGTCTTCCACTGCCTCCCGCAATTTGGTCAAACTCATGCTGGTAGCTTCGCGAACACTATCCAACCATCCGTGGCATCTCTTATTTGGACTGGCAAAGGTATGTTAAGCAGAGTGCAAGGCTGTTTAGGAACTAGCATACACAAGCACAGGACAGGATAAGTGTTCTTCTATGAGCTACTGAGCTGTCTGTTTGGAGAGTAACATTTGCATTAAATGGCATGCATATAAAGCAACACTGCTGTGGATTCTAACTGCTGGATTCTAAGATTCAAGTGATCTTTGTTGTTGTTTAGTCGTTTAGTCGTGTCCGACTCTTCGTGACCCCATGGACCAGAGCACGCCAGGCACTCCTGTCTTTCACTGCCTCCCGCAGTTTGGTCAAACGCATGTTTGTAGCTTCGAGAACACTGTCCAACCATCTCGTCCTCTGTCGTTCCCTTCTCCTTGTGCCCTTAATCTTTCCCAACATCAGGGTCTTTTCCAGGGAGTCTTCTCTTCTCATGAGGTGGCCAAAGTATTGGAGCCTCAGCTTCACGATCTGTCCTTCCAGTGAGCACTCAGGGCTGATTTCCTTAAGAATGGAGAGGTTTGATCTTCTCTCAAGAGTCTCCTCCAGCACCATAATTCAAAAGCATCAATTCTTCGGCTATCAGCCTTCTTTATGGTCCAGCTTTCACTTTCATACATCACTAAATTCCACTTAGTAAATGTCCATTTTATGGGGATGCTCTGGCCCCTGCAGCATCTTCTCATCTCCACCCAATGCATGCTACTCCACATACAGAATTGCTGAGATGCTCCCATTGGCATCCCTCACCTATGTGGACATCCATGTATGTGGGAGGCTGGGGGCACACACTGCTGCATGTTCTTTTTTCTGTTGTTGTTCTCACTGAATCTTTGGAATGGAGGGTATGAACTTAACCATCTAAATAAATGCTTGTAGTGCCTAATTGCTGTGGGCATCATATTAGCAAGAACTAAAGCCTGCTGACGGGTTATTTTTGTCTGCGTGCTTCCTTGGTGCTTATTTGATTAGCTGGCAGTTTTTCTGAAGTGACCTCTTTAATATTTAAGATTTATAACCAAGTGTATTTTCATTATATATCAGTGTTACCACACAAATTCGCTGCATTTCTTGTGGGAGTCATACAGCTAAGGCAGAGGCTTGTAAATACTGCAGGGGCCCCCTGACATTCCTCTGGGCAATGATTACCTTATAGGGAGAGGGGAGTGTCAAGCCTTGACCGGATGAGGTAACAGGAGACTTTGGAAAACGGCCATGCGGCTGGGAGAACCAAGGAGATAATAAAAAGTTGCCGGAGGAGAAAGGCTGAAAGGAGCTGCACTCCAGTATTATGAAAATACTCGCTGCCTCATTGTGTCTTCTTTCTATGCTATGCTAAACCACTTGACTGGCTGGCTCCGACAAGTGGTGCCCTCTCTGAGGCTCAATTAAAAGAAGAGGAAAACTTAAAAGAAAAGAGGCTGACTAAAGAAAGCAGTTGAGACGGACTTCAAAGGCTAAAGGAAGCAGTGGGAGGCTGACTTCAAACTTCAAAGGAAACCGTAAGAGGCTTCTCGATCATCGACTCATCACGCCCGGAAAGGGTTACACAGCGCTGATTTCATCTACGGATCCCTGGTGAGTCGATCCCTATTATATTGATTTTAGAAATATGGGCAATTCCCTGTCATCTCCGCAACAGAAATTTTTAAAAGACTTACAATTTCTCCTCTCCTCCAACAAATTGGAAGTTCCTGAGGGTGATTTGATACAGCTCATTCTAGCCATTGATGAGCATTGTCCTTGGTTTCCAGCAGAGGGCACATGGGAACTAACACAATGGGATAAGATTGGAGCACATTTTCATGGACATCCCAGTTTTGGTGTTCGAATTTTAAATGCACGGTGCAAGATTCGTTATGCTATGGGCTCTTTATCACCAAAAAATATCTCCATGGCTGCATTGCCAAAACAACCTTCAACTTCCTTAATTCAGCATGCTGTTATGCCATGTGTTCCAGCACTTGTTTTGCCAGCAGCCCCAGACCCCAAACCTCCAGATTACAGTGCCTCACCAGAGGACCCAATCCTGCAAAAATACAGTGGTCTGGCTGGAAATGACCCTGCTCTTTCAGCGGCAGAACAAGCTACCCCCTTTCAACGTGCAGTACTTGCCTGTTCCTTATCACAGGATACCATGGCATTCCCTGTTATCGTGCCCCCTGCTGGTGCTCCAGCAGGAACTCAAGCCCAGCACCAACCTTTTGACTTTAAAATCTTGAAAGAGCTTCAATTGTCAGTTAGGACAAATGGACTGCAAGCCCCATTTACACAAGCTCTTTTGGAAGCCACATTAGCCCAGCTATTGGTTCCAGATGACATCAAGCTTTTGGCACGTACAGTTTTACCCCCATCAGCTGGTGTATTGTTTGCCCATGAATGGGAAATTGCCTGTCGTGCTTATGCTCCTGCTTTACTGCAACAAGCAAGAGGGAATAATCCTAATCTTACCCTCGCAGATGTGATGGATGCTATGATGGGGCGTGGGCCCTTTGCTCAGGCTTCAGTGCAAGCCACACTGCTGCAGATCTTATTGAGGGATACTGCTCTTGCTGCTCAACAAGCAATGAGAAAAATCCCGGAACCCACCAGTATCCAGTCTAGGTGGGGTTCAATCAGACAAGAGCCAAGAGAATCATATTCTTCCTTTATGGACAGGCTGATTACAGCAGTGAGTAGACAAATTGAAAATCCTGAAGCCAAACAAATAATTATCAAACAATTGGCCTTTGAAAATGCAAATGAGGATTGTAAGGTTGCGTTGCGCCCGATAATACACAATCCTGCCACAGACACAGCAGCCATGCTTCACATTTGTCAGTCTGTAGGTACAGCAGCTCATCTGCTGGTGGCAGCGCAAAATAAAAACCAGCCTGTAGCCACCGATACAACGTTCCCAGCGTGGCAAACCAAGATCACCGATACCTCAGTGTGGGTAGAGTGGCCTCCACCAAAAGAAAAATCCGCAGCAATGGCACCATCTCGTTTCTGAACAGCTTATTTCTGAACAACTGACTTTCGGCCACATTGAACCACTTTCATCCCACTGGCCCCAGCAGACAGGAACAGTTTGCTTTTACATTTCCAGCATATAACAATTTGCAGCCCCCCCAGCGATATCAGTGGATTGTCCTGCCTCACAGCATGCGGAACTCCCCTACACTTTGTCAGCATTTTGTGGATGAAGCATCGAAACCTTTCCGCATGCACCACCTAGAGGTGCTACACACGAACTGCATCTGGCAGTGTTTGCCTTCCTCATCATTTGCCTCACCATCCTTTGCTGCACCGTTATACAAGGAAGAGAAGCAGACGACCCAGTCCAGTTGAAACCACCATATTTCACCTTATCAGCTGGCAAGCCGCAGTCGTCAGAATCCTACTCTGGCTGGCAGCATCCACGGCTCATCCACTCTCGAACTATAAGAACTGTGTTGTTGAATAAGACTTTTAGGGGAGAAAATTATCATAAAATATGGAGGGATAATATTTTTGTACAAGATATGATTATGTTAACCAGTTTATTGCATGTTTCTAGATGCTGGCCGTGTATGCATTTGGTATGCACATGCCCCCTTTTGCCAGCCATTCAGGCATAACGCTTCATGGTGTGTCTATTAATGGATCCTTTCGATTTACAAATGTTATATCACCTAACCAAACTTTTTGGCCTCCAGTACAATTGACCCTCCATGAGCCTGCCCCCATTTGTTTTCAAATTAGAGAGGGGAAAGAATCATGGGGCATATATCCAAACTGTCAATATACATTGAAATTCATGTTTAATAGCTCTTGTTCTCTTACAGGAACATACAGTGACCAATCTCAGTGCTGTAGGAGTGACACGAGTGCATGGTTAAAAATTAGGAAATAAACCTACCATGCAAATTGGAGTCTGAATTCTTCTATCCCTGGCTTAGCAAATGCCGCAGATGAGCAATTTCATATCAGTTCCTTATTTACTGAAGCCTTTACTTGGTCCCAACAGAGTAGTAATATCAGCTAGTTATTCCAAAGAGAGTTATGGTTGCCTTGTGGCAGATCCATGGGCATGGTTATATTCTTGGCTTCCGGATGGAAGTTGGCTTCGACATTTATTAATTTTAGTGATCATTATAGTAGTTATTTGCATTATTTTGTGTTGCTGTATTCAATGTATTCCTTCTTTAATCTCTATATGTACTGCATGGTTCTCCAGTCCGCGGCCCGCTTCCGGTTTTACAAGAGTCGCTTATCGCCCTCGATATAATCGTATTGGAACGGACAATTATGACTGATTAATAAAATAAAGAAAGAGGGCATGTGGGAGTCATACAGCTAAGGCAGAGGCTTGTAAATACTGCAGGGGCCCCCTGACATTCCTCTGGGCAATGATTACCTTATAGGGAGAGGGGAGTGTCAAGCCTTGACTGGATGAGGTAACAGGAGACTTTGGAAAACGGCCATGCGGCTGGGAGAACCAAGGAGATAATAAAAAGTTGCCGGAGGAGAAAGGCTGAAAGGAGCTGCACTCCAGTATTATGAAAATACTCGCTGCCTCATTGTGTCTTCTTTCTATGCTATGCTAAACCACTTGACTGGCTGGCTCCGACAATTTCTGTCTCTGGAAGAGCAGAGTGCTTCTCAAAATAGACCCTTGGCCATCAGCATTAGCGTGGAACATGCGTTCTTGATTAACCAACATGAAGAAGAGTCAAATTTGGAGGTTAAAGGAAAAGGGTTTCACAAAAACAGATTGCTGTAAATGGTAGGTTTATTTGACTAGCTAGTGGCTTCAAAATGTATGAGAAAACTGATAGCCCCCTTTTTAATTACCTCACCCTGAAAACTGCTCTCAGCAAACAAATAGTTTGCAGTTGGTTTGAACACATCTGGAAACGAGAAAATAATAGGATACCACTGAGGTTAAAATAACTAGGCTTGTGCTGAACATCTTCCCAATTCAATTTTCAGGTTGAAAGTAGTCCCTGGAGGGGAAAGGACCCCCCCCCCTTAAAAATAAATTGTGCAAATGTTCACCTTCCCCCAGTTCTGTTTGCTTGAACTGCTGCTGATTCTGTGTCTTTTTTCTCTTGGCTCTTCTGAAGTCACATGCTTTGTCCCAGCCAAGTGTGGATCATGTTATGAACATGATGATTTCACATCTAGGGATGGAAGGATCTGTTAATTTCAGCTCTCTGTTTCTTATTTTTCTCTTCTTAAATTCTGCCCTCCACATTTTGCATCAATTTACAATTAAATAATAATTCTCACAAAAACTCATCAGCATATTTAGTATGAATTTACCCAAATAAACACATTTTTATATACTATTTTGATCAATGTGTGCACATTTCTGCAAACAATTTCTCCACATATAATGCATTTTTGTTTGTTATTTTCACTAATATATTCATTTTTTATGCACATTTTCTTAATATATGCATTTTTGTAAACATTGTTGGCAAACTGAAAAGTAAAATTTGGATAAGTGTGAATTTCAAAGAATAGTTGTGTTTCAGTTCACATATTGTTCATAAAGTGCTAATTTGAATGGTCCGGCTTTAAATGAGTTCTGAATCAAGTTTCTCCCCCATGCCTAGTCACAACACACATAGCCAGTCATATCTGGCTGCTACATGGTGATGATTTTGACAGCAAACAATGCTAGTTGTGAGTGAATGCAATGTTTCCTAGCAAAAATTATACAGGTGATCCTTGCCGTTCTGGAATCATTTATTATACGGAATGAATCACAAGGCATATAACAATTGGATTTGGCTACCTGATAATGTCACTAAGGGCAAATGAAGCCAGTTCAGAGTGAGGTCTGTGCTGCCTCAATTAGCAACACTTTTGAGACTTCTTGAATCAGAAATCGTTCATGAGAAGCATGCTCATTCAGCTTAGCCCTAAAGGTAATGCCTGCTGTGTTGTTATAGTTTATTTATTTTCTTACTGATTGATTACATTTATATCCCATCGTTCCTCCAATGAGGCCGAGGTGATGTTTCTGATTGTCAAACACATACCACTTTATCCTCACAACACCCCTGTGTCAAATGCAGCAAAGGCTAAAAATGGGAATCTTTGGCTACCCTGCAGGGTGAGCTGCTGAATTGCATGTTGCTCTGCCTAGGCAGCTTAGTATCTTCAGGTCCTGGACCTGGACTCACTCCACCCAACCAGACTGGTGATTGGATCTTCCTGGACAGGCAGGAGTATAATAAAGCTTTCCATTGCAGTTAATTAAATAAACCTTACTTGAACAGTAAGGTCTTCTTGAGTTCTTACATTCTTTGATTTTGGCTTCCTCCTTGATCATGGCTTGCCATGTTTTGTAATTACTCTTTGGTCAACCACTGGCTTTGTCCCATGATTCACCTTAGACTGCTTCCGATTGATCAGTTCTCACCAATGTTGGCCTAAGGTATTTTGCTGCATGAGGCAAAGGACGAGATGGCTTCTCCTTCCCATTCCATTCACAAAAGCCAACTGTTGAACCTTACTTGAATGCTGGCATTTAGACAGCGTTTTCCACTGCACCTGAGGCAGCTGGCTACTTTAGAGGGTCTAGGACAGGCCATGTGGTGTGTATGCGTGTAAACTCCACTGTGATCCTTGGAGGAAGGGCAGTATAGAAGTTTAATGTGCAACAACAACAACAACAATAATGTGTATATGGGTTAAGTGTGTATGTGCTCTCCAGCACAGGGGAATAACCAGGTATGGGGTATGAACAGCTGTGGGAGCTACTATCAGTGTCTCACAGCAACTGCTGTCCAAGGCAGCCACCTTACACTGCCTAATGGTCCCAACACCCTTAGGCTGAGAAATACCCAGTGAGATACCCAAGGACACCCAGTGAGCTTCACTAAGTTGAAATGTGAACCTAGGTCTCCCCATAATTTGCACTCGAGCATCAGAATACATTGTGTAATGGTTATATGTTCCAAGGTGATGGTGAAGCCTGAAGGCCTACATCTCATGATGGGCAAACAAAATAGGCAGTTCTGCAAAGTTATTTCAAAGTCTCCTTGCTTCACTTCTAAAACCAGGAAAACGTCCAAAATGGTATAGCTTTATTGAAAATACCCCAGTGTTTTTCTAACAAAGCTCTCGTCCATGGAAATGACTTAAAATTACAAATCCACATGCCTAGGTAATTTAATTTAGTTGTTAATCTTTAAACATTTTTTTGAAGAAAATACTTGCACGGTATGCCTTGGAATCCTCTTTAAGTCTTTTGTTTACATCGTTTTGGACTTTCCTTCCTTTGTCATGTTTATCCTCTTGTGTAGCCCTTCTAACTTGATTCTCTGTCTTGCCTCCCCAGTGCCCAGAAAGTTTGCTTGCTGCAAGCCTGCCTAAGGCACATGAGGTGATTTAAATGGCAGGCTGGGGCCACTTCAACACTTCAAATGTGCCATTTGTTGCTTCTTGGACTTTAAAATGATTGAATACCATGGAATGCAGTAGGGATGCCATAGGCTGTGTTGAGGACCCCAGAGAGTCTGATACAGCCCTGGAGCCTTGCCTTGGCCTCTAAATTTCCATGTTAGTTTTAGGAGTCATCACTTCCTACTATTCTGATGTCCTTTTCATCATGTGAAATGTAGATGGCCTCCTTGTTTATTGACCTGCTTTCTGCCTGGTTTTGTAGTTTGCTGAACATCCATTGGCCCCTCCTCCCCCACTACTTATCAATGTCTATTAATCATATTAAGGCAAATGGGGCCATTTAGGCAAATCGGTCACTGCCTCACCAACCTCAGTATGACCTCTGAAAACCTTCACCTACATGACTTCTTAAAACTAGACCAAGGGGTGGTACAGCGTATCAGTTTTCTCCTCCTAAATCTCATCATTGGCCTTGTAGAATTCAGCAAGGAGGATGGTGACAAAATTAGTTTGCCCTGCCTGCCAGTGTCTCTTATACCACCTGCCTTCTGCTCTACCAGTTCCAATGGGCACCAGCCACCATTGGTTGTAATAGACAAAAGGTTTCCAAATATGTTCAGAGGCAATAAGCCAGCAACCCTTTCTCAAGCAGTCACTTACCACAATGTGCTTAGACTCACTTGGCAGGCTAGTAATCTGTATTGCTTTGTCAAGTGTTAGAATCTTTTCACTGGATTTATGTCCTGATGCAAAGGTATGATAAAGTTTTCATCACCACTTTGCAGGTTAATATAGACAATATTGTAAATTGTGTGCTTTAGCTATGTGGTTAGGTGTACATTGTTGCAAAGACGATTGCTTTTCAGCTGCAAGATGGCTAATCCCTCCAAAGCTTATATGCAACGGTGAATTGTTGCCTGTATTTGTGTGTCCCTGTTGCAGACAGAATGCTGGACTAGATGGACCCTAGTCTGATTCAGCAAAGTGACTTGTGATGTTCTTAAATAGAACAAAACTGTAGTTGAGCCAGCTGGCCTTGGGCAAATGAATCTTTACCCACTACTTATCTCCAAATTTCTCTGCCTTAGAGAAGGAAAGGCATGGCAGTGAAAGGTCAGTTAAAAAGAAGAAGTGGCAGCCCTAGACTTTATTTTGGGGAAGGCTAATGCTCCTTTCTCATGCCTTGTATGCTATAGTGTAAAGTTAGTTCCCCACAAGGTTTGATAAACTTCTTGTCATCTTGCTGTATACCAGCTGAGCACCTGGCATCAGAAGTATAAAGGTAAAGGTAAAGGTACCCCTGCCCGTACGGGCCAGTCTTGACAGACTCTGGGGTTGTGCGCCCATCTCACTTAAGAGGCCAGGGGCCAGCGCTGTCCGGAGACACTTCCGGGTCACGTGGCCAGCGTGACATCGCTGCTCTGGCCAGAGCCAGAGCCGCACACGGAAACGCCGTTTACCTTCCCGCTGGTACGCGGTCCCTATTTATCTACTTGCACCCGGAGGTGCTTTCGAACTGCTAGGTTGGCAGGCGCTGGGACCGAGCAGCGGGAGCGCACCCCGCCGCAGGGATTCGAACCGCCGACCTTTCGATCGGCAAGCCCTAGGCGCTGAGGCTTTAACCCACAGCGCCACCTGCGTCCCATCAGAAGTATATATGAGCTTAATTAGAGCAAAGCCCATGATGATCAAGGAGTTCAGTGTAAGCATTTGGGGTTTATCTAGTTTGCTCGTTAAAATAAAATGCTTGTTCTCTAACACAATTCAGGATACCACAGTAAATCATACTTCTAAGTTAAGCTCTAGCCCTGGGGCTCTTGGTACTCTATCAAATTTAAGCCTATGGTGTTCTGTGTTTGTCCCCTTCATGTCCAAGCTCTTTCAGACACCCATCTCTTCCTTTGCAAACAGCAAACTGCTTCATATGTGGAGGAGCCATACATAATGAACATCTGCATAAAGCCCCCCTTCACAAGGACACTGAACATCCGGCCACCAGGGAATGTGACCAGTAGATGTGTTGTGTCATGACTAGCAGGTGCAATCCTGCTCCTCAGTCCTGTGTTCAGTGCATTCATAAAGGAGTGTGGTCTGAACATCCCCCATTGAGCAATGAACACATATCCTAAAATTCTCACAGGGAGAGATAACAAAATAAACATATTTTCTAAGCAATGAGGCGATTTAATAAATGTTTTTATTCTTGGCATTGCAAGGAATAATAATGATGGTTTATATCATCTCTGGTGTTTTGTTCTGGCAATATTTTTCTTCTCTGCATATGTTTTTCATTAGTTATTTTTTTAACAGTAAGTTAAAGCCTAGCATAGTTTTTGTTAGAGTCTATGTGTTGCAATTATGTAGTCAGAATAATAATAAAAATAGCATGCAAACCATATTTCAGATTCACTTTTTAATGCTCTCCTTGTCTATGTAACTGTGTATCCAGAGAGTTGGCTTTGATAGCCTTATAAAAGCTTTCTGGATTAGAACTTCTCCTCCAACTGCACAGAAAGTAACTAAGGTTACCAGATTTTTTTTCAATGATTCCAGGGACACTTTTTTTTTTAAAGGGGGGGGGAGTTATTAAAAATAATAATCAAGAAATAATGTCTTCTGTGGTCTCCTCTGTTGCGTGGCCTTCCTCTGACCTTCCTCTCTTGGAGTGGTATCCGCCGTGAAGTAGGCTCGGCTCAGGCCTGGGCTTGGCCACGTGTCCTTGCCCTCCCGGTGCTCTCCTACCTCTCCTCCTTAGCAGCGGCAGCGGCAGCGGCGCATCAAGGTCAGGGCTCCCCTCTTTTTTCTCCTTCCTCTTTCTCTCTCTTCCTTCTTCTCCTCTCCTCCTCCTCCCTGCGTCAGCGCCAGGGTTTTCCTGGCCCTGGAGCACTGTTGGGCAATTGGCCAGGTCGATTTGGGTTGTGGGGTGTGTGTGTCAGTGGTTCCCCCAGTTGATGCGCCGGGCGTCTCCAGTTTCCCCTCAGCAGCGGCAGCAGCAGTCTCAGTAGCCTGGAGCCAGCCTGGTAGTGCAGTTGGCTCTGGCTGGTTTCAGGAGCTGCTTGCTGCCGTGGCGCCCGCCATTTTTCCTCACCGGAAATCCCCATATAATGTGTCTTGTGTCATTGAACCAATCATGCAACATTCATTCCCTACTAATAAATCTACAACGCTTAAAATATAACCCCGGGGATGTTAAATGAAATCTGGGGACATTCTGGGGACAGATTTTTTGGTCCGGGGACAAATTTGTAAATCCGGGGACTGTCCCCGGAAATGGGGACGTCTGGTAACCATATTATAAGCTTTCCCTGACCCAACTCTCTTGTCTTCAGTTCCATTCTTCCTTTCTGCCTTTGTTCTTGCTTCATGCTACAACTTCCTTGAATGTTGACCATGGACTGGCTATCTAGCCATTGTAACTTTCATGAGATTCTACTCAATATTGATCCAGAGTAGATTCCAGTGTATAGTTAGCAGAGTAAAAACTTAAACACGTTGCAGGATTCCCAAAAAATAGATCAGAGGCAATTAATATTTCATCCAGCAGAGCTTTATTGCTAATGAAGGCAAATGAGCATAATGGTCACAAATCCAATACATTCAGGATTGGCACTGTCCATAAGAAATCCAGTTGCAGCAGACTTAACTTAAACTTAAAATAACTTATATGTTTAAATCTTAACACTAAGCATACTATGTACAAAACACCACACCAGAAGGAAAAGAGATAGAAAGAGAAAGTGAAACCCAGGCTCCTTCTGGCCTTTTAAAGTCAGCATTAATTAAGTAGAACAGGAAAGATCTCTACACATCAGATCAATACTTTCTGTACTAAGAAATGCAAACTGACAATAACTGCACACAGTAATGGACCTCCAAAACTTTACTGGGATTCCAGACTTGTTGTATACCTGTTTTGTAAGGAGGATGGCTACAATATGTGCTTCCATTCACAGGGAAAGTGAAACAATTGGTACACTCATGCAAGGTGGTGTTGCAAATTTGCTTGGAAGAGTGGTATGGGGATGTTCTAATCATTTTCTCATCTCGTTTTTCAGATATAGGTAACCTCATCAAGTGCTGTTTGCTGTGCCAGGGGAAAATACAGGCAAATCTATTTTTCAAAACACAGAGCAAATAGTAACACCTCCCTCTCTCTCTCTCTCTCTCTCTCTCTCTGTGTGTGTGTGTGTGTGTGTGTGTGTGTGTGTGTACTGAGAGAGAGAGAGATTGGGTAACGGGAAAGAAGAGGAATGGTTAGAGGTTCACACACTCTTGATGCTTTCCAAAGGAAATTAACAGACTCACTGCACTGCATTAAGTATTCAAAAATTGAAATCACTGGCTTCTTGGCACAATATGCAGTCTGGTCCTCAATCACTAATTCCATCCAGGGAAATGAGTGAGCCCTTCTGTCATATATTAGGCACATAGGAAGCTGCTTTATACCGAGCTGGGTCATACCTCAGTACTGTCAGCACTGTCTGATAGCAGCTTTCCAAGTTTTCATGCAGAGGACATTTCCAGCCCTAACAGGAGGTGCTTTGGACTGAATCTGCGACCTGCATGCAGAGTAGATGCTCTATGCATGAGTGACGATCATTCCCTGTTTGACCATTGCCTCTTCATCAAGAATAGAAAATACTCAGTGTTCACCTTGCATTTTTACTAACTCGAGCCCTCCCAGTTAGTTTCATATGGAGGGCCAATTTGTTAATTCAGAAGCACTATTGACACCCCAATATGTGCACAGTACAGTATGCAGGTCACATTATATTTCCAAACTAAATCTCCAAGGCTGCATAATGAATTCATTGGGGCTTCTAAGTAAACATGGTTAGGATTGCACTGTAAATACCCATTCTCCCCTCCCACCTTTTAAACAGCAGAATCATTTAATATTATTATTTTGACAGCATTGTTTCAACCAATCAGTAGTGTACAGTTTCTTCCCCAAATGTGTGGAAATATATGGAACTGAGCTGAGTTCTTCAGAGAATTTTTTGAATCTACATTGGCAGTGAGTACACTTCTGTAGCTTTTGAATTAACATATGTGGATGCACCCCAAGCTAGCTGATTCTTCTACGTCTTAATGTTTTGTTCTGCGACATGCACAGTTCTTTTAATGACAGGATCTTGGCTTTGGTTATGAGTTTTGTTCTAAAATTAGTATTCTACTTCACTGCTCTCTCAAAATGCTTAGCCCTCCTGTATTTTCTCCTGCACATCATTTGTCGTGCTGTGCTCTCTCTGGTTTGGCATTCCTTTTCTGTGACCATGTTATACATAGCTGCTGTTTTCTAATATGACCTTCACAGAAAGCTTGCCCTCCTTCTAATTTGAAGAGAATGTATAATAGCTTTGGATAGTATTTTCAAAAATAAAAATAAATAATTGCTTTATATCCAGAAAATGTAAGTTATGTACAGTAATTCTAAACATCAATATACAATAAAAGATTATTAACATCCAGTCCTGCAATTCACATAAATCAACAGTATGCATTGCTGGGATCAAGCCCCTGGGAAGGCTTGCTATGTAAAGCCAGAACACCCTTTAGAAAACTGGAAAAAACACTGGATTTTTAAATATTTAATCACTGAACTGTGTGGGACAAATGAGGCTTCCAGTCTTCCTCTTAGGCTTTCTCCTCCTCTCTCTCACTGGCTGCTGATACAGAAGATATGGGGACCACAGGGGTTGATTGGTAGCCAAAAGAAGTGCTTGACTGGTTCAGATCCAGAGGTGGGTTGCCTGGGCACATGTGCTGCTGCTGCTACTGGTGGTGGTTCCTTTGTGAGGAACATGGTGATTGGGTCAACTGTTGCTATTGTCTCTTTAGCTTATCAAAAATTTCCTTGCATGGTCTCAGAGTGTCTGTAATTCCATGGATGATCTTGAAGCAGCGTTCCATGGTTGGGTCAAATTATGCAGTCAGATCATTTGCCTTCTTTATTACTTGGAAGAGTTGATAAAATTTCTGCAGGTTCCAGCTTGCTGGCTCATGCTCCATCCTCATGTTCACATTCTGAGCTTGATCTGATTAGTTCCTCCAGCTCTTCGACAGTCAGTACCTGCGGACCCTCATTTAGTGATTCCACTTCTTCCTGGATGAGACCAGCAAAGCCATCACAATCCACCTAGACATTTGCACAATGTCCTCCACCTCAGTGGCAATGCTTGGACATCCCTTGAAATTGTGCACACATTTCCACAAGTTCTGCCAGCATGCATTCACTGTTTCAGCCTTGATTGCATCCACTGCCTGTTAGATGTAGGTGGTGCAATGGGCAGTGTTGAAAGACTTC
Source organism: Podarcis cretensis (assembly GCF_951804945.1). Classification (NCBI taxonomy): domain Eukaryota; kingdom Metazoa; phylum Chordata; class Lepidosauria; order Squamata; family Lacertidae; genus Podarcis; species Podarcis cretensis. The sequence continues at coordinate 32,502,118 of NC_137178.1, forward strand.
CATACTGTAAAACCTTTTGGCTAAGATCAAGTAAAGTGTAGTGTATACCAGCAGCGAAACCATACAGCTCCTTCAGCAAAGGCTTTATATGCTAGTGGGAGGCTGCTGCAGTTAGAAGCCTTGCTGTTGCATTCTGCACCAAATGCAGCATCTGGATCTAATGTGGGAACAACACCTGGTCATTGTTGGAAGCATGCAAAACCTACCTTATGCAGGTAAAAAAGTAAGTCCTAACAATGTATTTAGTGTGATTTACACTCTGGGCAAGTATGACATCGCTATGGACAAGCATGACATTATCTTTAATGTAAAGTAGTTTGAATGCCCCCCACTTAAAAAAAAAAAAAGGCAGTCAAACTACTTTGACTTTACATCAGTGGGGAAACTTTTCTCCACTACATTCATTTTGGGGACCATCTTTTCCGGGTGTGTGGGGAGGCTGGGCAAGAGGCAAAAGTGGGTGGATCCAAATGTATTTCGTTCTTAGATATTTTCTTATACAGTGGAACCTCTACTCATGACCACAATCCATTCTGGAGGCCCGTCCTTATGGCGAAACAGGTTGCTGGGAGGGGCGCCGTTGTGCGCAGGCGGCGATTTCTCGCTTCTGCGTGTGTGCGAACAGAGATCGCCACTCCTGCGCATGCGCGAACGGTGGCAAACTCGGAAGTAACCGGTGGGTTTGCCACATAGTCGCAACTTGGAACATCCGCAAGTGGAGGCAGTTGTAAGTACTGTAGAAGTTCTACTGTAAATACTTTTTCTCCTTTGGGAGTAGGTTGAGTTGAGTTTTTATATTTTATATTTTGCTTTTCCATTGTTTTCCTTTTATATGCTGCTTTTCCCTGGTGGAAATTCTGGCACCAAGATTTGACTGCCTCTGAGCATCTGCTGAATTCTTTATGCTCCTATTTCATGGTTAAATCTTGGTGCCAGAATTTTGGCAATCAAAGCAGTGGCAACTTGACACAGCTCACAAGTGCTCAGGAATAAAGATTACCACAAAGTACATTGCATTTTTTTCCAAAAAAAGAGGCCTCAATTTGATTCTGTCAAGGGTCTGGGCAGTGTCTTCTAGTGACAGTAGTTTTGTCATTTGCACAATGCTCTCTTTCCATTATAATTCCAATAAGTTAATGCTTTAAATAAATTGAGGGTACTGAAGTTTTGCACACTGTTTCCTACTGAGCTTTTCTTTAACAGGGTGAATATCAGTCCCTTTGTATGTGCCATGCAGCAATGTGCCGCATATTGTGTTTTAACTGTACATTGTGCATCAGAATAAATGACACACAAAATGACAAACAACATTTCCTGTAATAATGCTAGCTGGTGACATTGCCAGCATCAGCAACAGGAAGAACAGCACTTCATTGAGAAGGAAGATGAGGATTTATAAGGTTTGTGCTGCCCTTTCAGTTATACCGAGCATCAGGTGTAAAGGGTGCCCCACATGGTATTGTGAAATGAAAAGCTCTCTGTTGTGCTACCAGTAGCATTACCGTCTATCATCCATTGTATTCTGCCGCTTGTGACATTCTGGAGCGAGGGAGTTTCAATTTGTGTGACCCCTTAAATTAATGGATATCTGGCCAGGCCAGAGTATTTTAAAATACAACTTAATTTGGCTTGTCACTGCAGCTTGAAAACATGAACCCTCCCCTTGATAGCTCAGCATCCACCCTAAAAGTTAGTTCTGCTTTCGTGGTTATGGTATCAAAGCATTACCATCTCACTTTGTGCTGATAGGGATCAGTTTGCCTGTTAAATTGTCCTGGGAAATAGTTTGTGTTCCCTTTTACACAAATCTATGAGGTTACAGATTGAAAATGGAACATAATGAGTGTAACCTGAAAAGCAATTTCATGGGCCGTAGTACTTGGATGGTAATAAATTCTGGTGTTTCAGTGTGATAAAGACATAGTTTTCTGTGCCTAGCTTTACCATTAGAAAAAAAGCGGCTGAGCTATTCGTGGCAGAACATGTCTTGGCACGTGGCAGCTGTTGGTAGTTATTACTTATAGTAGTGATAGTTTAGCTGCAGCAGGTGATTATCTTCCCAGTGCTGCCTCAGTATAGGTGCTTCTGAGGTTGGGAAGAGAAGAGGTAAAGGAAGGACAAGAAGACCTGATGCTCTAAGGGAGATCCAAGCCGCAGGCAACATGTCCCAATGGCAGTGGAGAATATTGGTGATGGAGCAGATCATCAGCCTTTGGTGGGCAGAGCTCAGTAAGTGCTGAATCTCATGAGAACTGTTGGCTAATTTGGATGTGTCTGCAAAGGCACTTTTATAGGGTAGCATCATTCACACATTCTGGACTTAGAATTCTTTAAGTGCATGACTTTTGCATCTGGTTTGTGAATCTTGGGGTTTTATGAAAATCAAAATAGATCCCGCAAGCCTGAGTTCTATCCCACCCTTGGTGTATATGGCATGAAAGTTTTCAAGATGCAGCTCTTGGGAGGGATTATGTGGCAAAGTGACTCTCTGGCAAGACACTCCTTGAAAAAGGAGTCTAGAATTAGGCCCTTTGTCTCTGAAGTAGACTAATCTCCCATGTGAATTGCTCAAACAAATCCATATATAAAAACAAAGAACTGAGAAATAAAAAAGGCAATTTCTTTCCTCTTATCATGTAAATCTGAAGCACGTTCACAGGAATAAATGTTAGTAGCAAACTATTTAAATTAACGCCAGTAATTACCACTATTTTTTTTCTAATTGTTTATAACCTCTTATTTTCTTCAGAGAGAAATTAAACTCTAGCTGAATATTTGCTTTAGTGAGTACTCTGCAGCCTGGGAAGGAGAACAGAAAACATACTTCTTTGCTCATTATGTCAATTGTTAGGTGATATGCTAATGCATACCCATTCCATCTACTGTTTCAATCAAACAAGAAATATCTCACTTATTAGCTAAAACAACACTATGGCTTTTGACAGAAATTAAGCCTTGTTTTGGTGCATTAACGTTAATATTTGAATATTAGCTAATGCTTCACGTAAAAAGGCTTTGCTGCACAGAGCCTGTGTGAAATCAGGCCATGTTCTTACCAGTAAACTTCAATAGGCTTTTTACACATTACAGTCTCAGTAGGATCACAGCTTTCAGGTTAATAAAATAGGCAAAAGGTTACTATATTTAGACCCCAATCATAAAAAGCTGAAATATGTAAGGGTGGTGGTACCAAGAGTGCTTGTGCTGTGGTTGTTACAGTGCCTTCCTGAGCATGGCAAAAGTGATTAGAGCTACAGAAACATCTGGGTGTTGAACTTCTACTTTGATCAGCCCCCTGCAAACTCCCATTGGAGCCATTCATTGTGTCCAGTGATCAGGGATGGTGGAGCTGCAAGTCCAACATATGGAGGACCACAGGTTAGCTATTCATGAACTACACTCATTGCCTCCAGACATTTTGGATCACAGCTCTTATCATCCCTGACCATTGGTCAAGCTGTCTCAAACTGATGGGCATCATAGTCTGAAACATCTGGAGGGAAGGCTGGTTTAATGTGTAGCTTGCAACCATAACTCTCGTTTCTCTTAAATTAATTGCAGTCATCGGGATATGTGTGCGATTGTTATCAGAATTGCAGTGCAATGAGAGGGTTTATCTCTCCTTTCCTGCCACAACTCCCTCAAATCACACACACACACAGCTATGAGGCGTGGGGGGGGGGAAGAGTTGAAAACAGTTTTTTCCCCACCGTTTGGTTACTGAGAGTGACTTTGATTAATTGTTGTCTGTTTTTAACTTCTTATGGTTTCTACTGACTCAGGGCCTTCACAGCCATCACCGCCCCAAGCCCAATTCCTTGGAGCATTCAAGGATCTCCTGCTCCATATCTGCCCAAAGCTGAGCAGGAAGCCATGAGAGGCACAAACTGTTTGCCTCCAGGTCAGTCCCTTTAAGAAGCCACAGGGGTAGTTTGGACTAAAGAGTTATATAAACTCACAGACAGCCTCTAGCTTTTTTTGGAGTAAGCTGCCAGCTTGGAACTCTCTAATGTGCTGCAACCCTGGACTGCCTTGCTGAGCCACATGCTTCTGTTTGAGGTCATGACATGACATTTCACCTCTTGTTTGACCCTCAATATGGCATCGTTATTTATCGCTTCCACTCACAGTCCTGTGTGGTTAGGTCGCTGATATTGATATTGTGCCCATTGGGAGCGGAAACTGTGAGATAATGAACACACAAAGCTATCCAGTGAATACATGGAAGAGCTGAGATTAAATCCAGGTCCAGCTCTGTATCTATTGGGTCACCCTGGCTCTCTTCTAATTATCTCCTAATTACATTGCTAATTTGCTTCCTTATCTTTACACCACATTCTTCTTATTAGCTATCTATTCTTTATGACCACAAATGATTCATATCCACAGCTAAATTCCTTCTCAGTTGTCCTAAGGAACATAAATAATCTACTGCTACACCTCTCCTTAGAAAATGGGTTAGAATGAACTTGGACTAATGGATAAAATCATGTCTCTCGTGAAGCCATAACAAAGTTCTAATTTACTTCAACGGGGTCAGCATGTTATTGGCTACATTCTGCAGAGAATACACTCAGTTTGTTACTGAAAGAACACAATAAAAGTATTTTGAATAAGACAGCCCAGTACTTTTGCTCTGGAATGTTTCAACTCATAAAAGGCCTGATTTCAAGATAATAAATATCCAGTCAGTACCTAGAAGAGGCAAGCCTTGCTCACAGGTTGAACTATGGACTGGTTCATACATTACTTTAATAGCAAGGAGTAAGTATCAACAGCTGTTAGTGATGAGAGTTAAAAAGAACCTTAGTGTTATGAGGTGCAGTAGATGCAGAACTGGTGGTGGCCCTCACTGCCATGTCCTGCTAGGGAACTTTTATTCAGATGTATCTGCCTGGCCACTTTGGTAGACACTTTGCTGGCATGGCTAGACCATCATCTGTTCTAGAAAGGCAGTTCATAGAGCCAAAACTCTTAAGGTGGACAAAAATAAGGCTCTTTCCTGCATAAGAGTCTGATGTCTGCTCCATCTCATATAAAATGCACAGCTGGTTTGTGTGTGCTTGCTTGCTTGTTTACTTACTTAATAAACTGATAGGTGCACCCTTTGTCAAAATGATTCCTGGACAGGTTACACATAAAAATATATGAATCATCTTTAGTAAGGCCCTTCCTTTAAGTAAAACTCTAGAACCAGCAAGTTGGTTAAACAGGCTATAGAGATGGAAAAGCTATCGACTGCATCTGAAGATCGTATAGCTTATAATAAATCTATTGCCCTATTTTTGTGAGGGAATATTTACAAACATTTTGTATGATAATATATTCTATATGTACTTATTCTGATACTTAACTTGGCTTTGTGGTGTATGTGTTAGTACGAGTGTATGTATGCATAAGGCTTGGTTGGTTAAAGAACAAAAAACCAGACGTTCATAAACAATAACATCAATAAATGCATAGTATAAAACATCCGCTAAGGTTACCAAAAACCTAGATATGTGGCAGGTGATAAATAACAGCTGGCACAGTGTCTCAGCCTCCGCTAAAAGCCTGGATGAAGAGTTGCTGCCCAGTTAACAAGCTGATGATTGAGTATCCAAGGAAAGTGGCCTGCTTCCCCGAGAACTCCTACATGTGAATGGGCTGACTTTCATTGTACATGTGTTTTATATGGTATAGCACACATGGGGCATTTATATGTGCAAATGCTTTATCTGTCATGTCTATTTTGGCTTGCTCTTAATTATTACAGTGGTACCTCGAGTTAAGAACTTAATTTGTTCTGGAGGTCAGTTCTTAACCTGAAACTGTTCTTAACCTGGGGTACCACTTTAGCTAATGGGGCCTCCTGCTGCCGCCACGCCGCCGGAGCACGATTTCTGTTCTCATCCTGAAGCAAAGTTCTTAACCCGAGGTACTATTTCTGGGTTAGCGGAGTCTGTAACCTGAAGCGTCTGTAACCTGAAGCTTCTGTAACCCAAGGTATATTGCATGTGTTCAAATCTCCCTTGTTCCTGGTTTCTTGCAATTACAGTAACATCTGAACAAAGTAGTAGTACAATTTAAGGGCCTAGTAGGAATTTGTGGCTCTTACCATACAATTAAAAAGTGAACTTGCTCTAAGAAAATTAACAAGAGAGCATTGGGTTCTACACATCCCTACATTAAAAATGGAATTTATTAATGAGTGAGATATATTATTTTAGAAATGTTCTGTTTACACCATTTATTATCCTGGGAATCAACAAATTGACTAATTTCAGCCTCTGATTTCTTTACATTTTCATAGTGTGAATCAGAAGGTGAAGACAGTCATTCGTCCGTAGCAAGATCACCTCTCTGTCATCTGGGAATAACAAATCATGTAAACCATAGTGGGTTTTTAGTTTTGCTATGCAGGAGTGAGTAAAGTGCAAGAGTTATATGCAAACACAAGTGACCTGTGAGTGACCCAGAATATTGACCCTGCAACAACTTGAAATCACTTGTCTGTGTAGGTAGAAGTTGTCCCACCACAACACAAACCTTTGCGGCCTGTACTGCAGGTTCAACAGATTTTATTTAAGTTGGTGGAGGGAAATAGCCTTAAAGAATGAAGTCACAACAGATGTATAGAGACTGGGGGTTTTGTGACTTTATTTTATTTTTCAAGCTTGTCAGAAGTGGCCCTCCTCTAGTGTGTAAATAAGCCTTTAGGTCAAATACAAACTCTACAACAAGTACTATTTGCCATACACCAATGATAAGATCACAGGACTGCCTCCATAGGTATATGGCTGCTGTTGAAAAATGCCATGTACCTGGTTTTGGACTCTGATGACCTGGATAATGGGGAAGACTAGGGTAGGAACCATGTCTGTAGAAAGCCTTTGCAGAGGCTCTCATGGGAGAGTTGCCCCAGGAACCACCTGATGTAGCCTTTTCCCTGCATCTGATTCCAAGGATGACTGCTGCTTAAAATTCTGCACAATGTAAAAGGGCATCAGCTTTTACCAACTGACAGCTGGAGCAACAGGCCATCTCCTCAGCCCTGCTTGGGCTAAAATAGGGCATGTGCAAAAGATTCTCCTATAGAGCTGGAGACAGTCCCTTGGTTGTAGGTCTGTTAAAAACCCCAGTTGGCTGCAATATCCTATAGTCTATTTTGGTGTGTGCAAGGGTGTGTACAGATGTACATATGGACTTGTGTGTTTTTACTACTGACATTTTGAGGTTGTCTTCTCAGATGATGTGGGCAGTCGCTTTGGACAGAGAGGCTTGGGAGCACTAGTGTGTGTGCAGATGTGAGGATTAGGATTCAGTTCTTTTAGCATTGCAAATCTGGTATACAACCTTCCTAAATCCTATTGAAGCTGATGGCATTTAAGCAGCCTTGAGGTGTGCCTGATTGCAGCCTAAACGTTTCAAAAAGAAACTGCAGAAGCCAAACAGGGTTGATGAGAAAATGGGATTGCTATAGATGTCACTCAGCATTCCAGTGAAGAAAACAACATTTTCTGTAGAATAAACCCATTAAGAGGCTTATGTTTTGTTTGCAGAAGTTCACTTTGGATGCTTTCAACATCTCTGCTTCATGGGGACATATGTAATATAAATCATTTGGCTTGCTCTTCTGTTTCTTAAGACATTATATTTATAAATTCTTTCATCTAGAGTTGTCATTTATCCTGTTTCCTGTCAGATAAACAATCATTTATTTTTCAGATTTCAGTTATAATATTACATATGTACACTTGCATAGTTTTTTTGTTCCAGTGAGAATTTTCATGGGGAAACGGGTAAATAATGTGATATGGGACACATCCTACTGTCACGGAGAAACAATGACTGATAAAAAAGAAAACTCAGTGCAAGGTGTGTGAGAGACCTCACAGTGGATCATTTTTATCCTTTCTAGCGATCAAAAAAGTGTCACAACTGAAAATGTTTTTGCAGTGGAGAACAAAAAAGCACTTGGTGATGCTGAACAGTCAAGTTCTGCTTGTTTTGCACTAATATTGATACAAAAGATGAAATAGTAAGAAGGACTTTCCCCATTATATTCAAAAATGTTCATCATAATCCACAGGAGACTGGGGTGTAGGTTGTCCCCAGTTTAAATGCTAGGTTGTGTACAAAGCATGTCTAAAAATAATCTATTTCCCAGTGTTGGAATAGGGTAAGTGAAGTGAGTGGCAATTGCTCTATCGTACATGACAGATTACAAGCAAGTTATCCCACACTGCTTTGTATGCTGGGCTTTTCACGTAGGCTTCGTTTGGGCTGGCTAGAAAAAGAAAATAGAAAATAGAAATGCAGCCCATTTAGCAAAGTGTACATGACTGTTTTGTTTACGTGTGCTCTGGAGAGCTTGTATGTATTAATGACAGACAAATGTACATGGTCCCTTTGCTGGCAGTCAAAGAAAACTCTCCCCAATGAAGCAAGCAGCTGAAGTAAAGGGCTGTAGCTGACACCCACTTGAGAGTTACTGATGTGACAGTTCTGTGGCTGCTAATGACAGGATTACGGTGGCTGTGTTGTTATCCAGAAGGGTTCCTCCCCCCAGACAGAATGTACGAAAAACAGGGCGAAGCAGAGAGCTGCTGGTTCAGACTGTTGGCTTTCCTTCTGAAATTGCTTGGCGTTGCTTGCAAAGGAGCCCTTTTGTTACTCTGAAGTTTGTCAATGTCACTCTGGTTGCAGGCGGCTCCTTCTTCCCTGGATAAAGAACAGTGCTTGGTGTGAAAACTTTAGACTTGCATCACCTGGAGTGTTTTGTTTGGACAGATCTTCACACTGCCGGCAGCTGGGAATTAGCATTTTAACCATCTAAACAGAGAGGACAAATACTCAGGCTGGAATATTCTTTGGATACAAAAAAAGGAGAGGCTCCCCTAAGCTTTCTCATGCCCCTTGAAGGCAAGATAAATTTGATTCCAGATTCCGATGGCTTTTGTAGTGTCCTTGTTTTCTAGCAGGCTTCCTATTCCTTTAATGGCAGCTTGAGAAAATCAAACTTCCATCAGGTGAAGTTTGTCCCAGTGTGCTGATATAGTGATAAGATTTATTTTTTTTACCTGATGAATTAGTCTTAGAATGAACAGAAAATAGGAAGAGCCCAGATGGGTTCAAGCTAACATTTAGTTCAGCATCCTGTTGCAGTGGCTAATAAGATGCCTATAGAAATCCTGTAAGCAGGGCTTGAGTGCAACAGCACTCTACTGTGTGTGTGTGTGTGTGTGTGTGTGTGTGTGTGTGGAGGGGGGTATTTTGTTTGTTTGTTACTATCTTATTTTTGTTTTTATATTGTAAACTGCCCTGTGATCTTTGGGTGGATGGCAGTATAGAAATTTAATAAATAAAAATAATACCCACTTGTGATTTCTAACAGCTGATATGCATAGGCATAGTGAGGTATAACAGAACATCATAGCTAGTAGCCTCTGATAGCCTTATCCCCATAAATCTGTCTAATCTTTTAAAAAAATACATCCAGGTTGGTTGTCATCTTCTTGGAGCAAATTCCCTAATTTAGCTATGCTCTATGTAGAGAAGTAATTCCCTTTATCCTGAATCTTCAAACTTTCTGTTTCATGAGATGAGTTTTAGAATTATGAGAATGGGAAAAATAATGAAGCAGAAGAAGGGTAGTAACTATTGGTGGGTTTTCTCTCTCTCCAAAATCTGAAATCTTCCTTGTGAGAGCAATAGCTAGTACAAACATTTTCCTTCTCTTGAAACAGAGTTGTTTACATAATACTGTGATATTACTTCTTCAACTCTATATCCAAAGAATTACCCACAATATCCTATAAGTTTTGTACAGTTATAAGGAGATGTTAACAAATATCCCTGTGAAAGTACAGAAAAATGAATATTACGGTATACCCAAGGTCTCAGAGGCTTCTGTTTTAATCCCTCAGATGTTCCTCTCTGAATTGTTCATTGGTGGTGGTGTCACATAAAAGCCCCATGTGGATTTACCACCGACCATAAGACGCACCTAGTTTTTAGAGGAGGAAAACAAGAAAAAAAATATTCTGAATCAAATGTTGTACTAAACTATTTAATAAACAACCGGTATATCAGAATCATATTTCAACCATGTAAAGTGAACAGTCATCATTCATACACTGCCAAATTAATGATGTCCTCTGGATGGGAACAATATATGGCAGGGAGGTAAAACACGTGTAAAACAGCAGAACTGGCAGGTCTGAGTGTTAATGTAATTCAGCAATGTTGGTTTTCGTCCAAAATAACACAGACAATCATCCACCATATTCACAGCAGAGCCGCTTCTACTCCTGTTTCTGTGGAGACCTGTTTATGCCTATAGGCAGATCATAGAATCATAGAACTGTAGAGTTGGAAGGGACTCTGGGCGGGCTTGAACCACCAGCCTTCTGATTAACAACAAGACGCACTAATCCACTGCACCACCTAAGGACTAATGAAAGCAAGGAGGAGCAAAGGCCATGCTAGGGTATGGCACATAGCATTTGAGACAATTTATTGAGTCCACATACACACCATACTTAACTGAAGAGGCATGGTGATATCATTATGGCCAGAACTAGTAGGCTCCATTTCTCCTCTGTTCTTACTATTGCCTTTCAGATTCAGAATGAATTCTGATTCCAATACGGGCATGCAGGCTTTTCAACATGTGAAATGTTGCAACAGCAATCATTCCAGATTCCAAAGTGAGAGCTGTGCAGAGCATGTAAGCGGCTCTGCTTGCTTTACAAAAATTTTCCAAGCTGGCAAGGACAATTAGAGGTCCCATCCCCCTCAATACAAACAAAACAAAACAACTTGGCTGGGACACAGGTTAGCCATTGCAGTGTAACCTTTCTGTGAGTAAGGTCCATTGAACTTGGTGAAACTGACTTTTGAGAAGGCACACATTGATGGCTCTGTAATTCAGACTGCGATCTCCATATTTGGGCTTAATGCAGCCATCAAAGCTACAAGAACAAGAGTATTTTATTTTTAAAAAACACTTTATTTTCCCTCCTTCTTCCCCCCTATTTACATACCGTTTCATTCAGAGAGTTCTGAAGAACTCAAAAGTGTGCACATGACTTTGAAACATTTAGGCTGGTCCTATAAAGATGATCCCCAACTGTGGATTATGAAAATCTCAGTTTCTCTTATCTGTAACATTATGTAAACCAATTTTCTTCAAAAAGTGTCTCAGGCAATATTTGAAGGGGGTAAACTGATTTCTTCTTAAAAAACAAAACAAAACAATTTTGCAAGTGTCTCATAAAGATGCAACAGCCATTATCATGTTATACAGCTATCTTCAATGTTGAGTGTCTGGTTTTGACATTGCTTATATTTAATCACTTCCATAAAGGGATACTAGGACATAGGTAAAGGTAAAGGGACCCCTGACCATTAGGTCCAGTTGTGGCCAACTCTGGGGTTGTGGTGCTCATCTCGCTTTATTGGCCGAGGGAGCCGGTGTACAGCTTCCGGGTCATGCGGCCAGCATGACTAAGCTGCTTCTGGTGAACCAGAGCAGCACAGGGAAACGCCGTTTACCTTCCCGCCAGAGCGGTACCTATTTATCTACTTGCACTTTTTGGGGTGCTTTTGAACTGCTAGGTTGGCAGGAGCAGGGACCGAGCAACGGGAGCTCACCCCGTTGCAGGGATTCGAACCACCAACCTTCTGATCAGCAAGTCCTAGGCTCTGTGGTTTAACCCACAGCGTCACCCACGTCCCTTATTAGGACATAAAAAGGTACCCCTGCCTGTCAGGGCCAGTCGTGACCGATTCTAGGGTTGCGCGCTCATCTCGCTCAAGAGGCCGGGAGCCGGTGCTGTCCGAAGACACTTCCGGGTCACGTGGCCAGCGTGACGAAGCTGCATCTGGCGAGCCAGCACCAGCGCCACACACGGAAACGCCGTTTACCTTCCCGCTAGAAAGCTGTCCCTATTTATCTACTTGCACTTAGGGGTGCTTTCGAAGTGCTAGGTGGGCAGGAGCTGGGACCGAACGACGGGAGCTCACCCCGCCGCGGGGATTCGAACCACGACCTTTCGATCAGCAAGTCCTAGGCTCTGTGGTTTAACCACAGCGCCACCCGCGTCCCTTATTAGGACATAGACCTTGACTAAATAACTGTAAGGATACATTTCATATAATAAAGTAATTGCTGAAGATCCAGTAATGATAAAATAGCATTGGAAAAACATGAAAAAATGCACTATAAATCACTGTACATCTGAATTGCCCCACAGACCTGGAATGCAAATAAAATGCACTACTGTATTATACAATTACTGGATGATAGCTGGTTTTCTGTTGTTGACAACACACAATTCTGAGTGATTCCTTTAGTTCTTGGGTTCTTTGGGTCAGTAAGCAAATGTTGACTGAATATTTAGCAATTGGGTAGAGCACATGCTTATTGGGAAGCAAGTCCTATTGTGTTCAATGTGGTGTGCTCCTCCATAGGTGTATATAGGATGGTAGCCACTGCCATTTTAACAGGCTTCCTCAAGCTTGGAAATGATGTATAGCTAGTTTATTGTAGCAAATGCACATATTTTCATGGAAATACCAAAAACCTCATTCACATTTGCAATGGTATGCAACGACAATACAAGCGGCACTTTCCCATGCTTGAGGAGACAGATGTGAAATGGCCCTAAGGCATGAGTTTCCCCAGTAGGTCTGGTTTTGAAATTACAGTGGTGTCTCGCAAGACGAAAAGAATCTGTTCCGCGAGTCTCTTCGTCTTGCGGGTTTTTCGTCTTGCGAAGCAACCCTATTAGCGGATTAGCGGCTAAGCGGCTCTTAGCGGCTTAGAAAAAGGGGGGGAAAGCGAAAAAAATCGCAAGACTCGCAAGACGTTTTCGTCTTGCGAAGCAAGCCCATAGAGAAATTCGTCTTGCGAAGCGCCTCGAAAAACGGAAAACCCTTTCGTCTAGCGGGTTTTTTGTCTTGCGAGGCAACACCCCACCATTTGATCTCATATCAAGGATTTTTCAAGAGGACTTTTGTGAGGTGCACAGGGCCAGATCTCTGGTGTCACAAAAAGGCTTCAAAAGGTTAGCTATCTAATTTGTTATTATTGTTACTGTATTTGACAGTCATGGATAGGAAAGAGGTGCTTGTGGGACTCTTTGGTTACTATGCAATTTGACTGATGGAGAGAGGGAACCATTTTCAGCTTTGCAAAATGTCTTGGGAAGCCCTGGAGAAGAATGTGATGCTCCTATTCAGAGAATTACCATTTTGTAGCTTTTTTCTCATGTACACACCTTAATGGAAATTGCCCAAAATTCCCATAGATGCAAATGCTGTGGGGGAAATCAAACAGTGTCTTGTCTGCCAGACTGGATGCCATGGATAGAATGGATTTCCCCCTCCCCTGCAGGATGCCTATGCCACCAAAATCTTCTCTCTCCAGAGCAGATTTGGGGGAGGGGTGCAGGAGGGGAGGAAGGGGTAGTACTGTCACACTAATTTCTATATTGGTAGAAGCCCAGCTAGAGATGTTTTTCTTCCCCAAACACCATTTTCTTTTGTGGCATGTATCTGGGTTTCAGTCAGAGTAAACCCACTGAAGTTAATTGACATGACTAACTTAGGTTCTTGAATTTAAATGGGTCTACTTTGAAAATGACTTAGTCAAACACAACCCCACGTGATTTTATATATTTTTCCAGTTTAGGTTATGTAAACCACTCACTCTTTTTAAAAAAATCATACAGTAATAAATCAAATCAACCAGCAATAGTAGCCACTGCATTCTTTGGGTGAATTCCCCCATCAGAAATATAATTACAGTGGTGCCTCGCAAGACGAAATTAATCCGTTCCGCGAGACTCTTCATCTAGCGGTTTTTTCGTCTTGCGAAGCAAGCCCATTGACGGCTTAGCAGATTAGCGCTATTAGCGGCTTTTAGCGGCTTTTAGCGGCTTATCGGCTTGGCGGATAAGCAGATAAGTGGCTTAGCAGCTTAGAAAAAAGGGGGGGGGAGGAAAAAAAACCCTCAGGAACTCGCAAGACATTTTCGTCTTGCGAAGCAAGCCCATAGGAAATTTGTTTTGCGAAGCACCTCCAAAACAGAAAACCCTTTCGTCTAGAGGGTTTTCCATCTTGCGAGGCATTCGTCTTGCGGGGCACCACTGTACATGGAAATCCTATTGAGACTTTAATGGGACATGTATATGCATATATGGGTTCGGAGCTGCAGTCATATACCCAGGGCCAGCCCAAGGCTTTTTGCTGCCCAAGGCAAAGGACAAGATGGCTCCTTGCCCATTCCATATAAAAAAGTTGATTACCGTATTTTTCTGTGTATAAGAAGATATTGTTTCCTTAAAAATAATATTCAAAAATAGCGGGTCTTCTTATACATGGATAGCGGTGCGGGGGGATTGGTGGCAGCAGCCAGCAGGAGATTGGCAGTGGCGATAGGGTGTGTGATTGGTTGCTGCGGAAATGCCTGCTGACGATTGGCTGCGGCAATTGGGCGGGCTATTTATGGCCGTGGTGAGGCGTGCGTGCAATTGTCTGTGATTGCGACAAGTGTGCTTTTGGAGGTGAGAATGCAGACGATTGGTGGCTGTGGCGATGCGTGCGATTTGCATTGTTGGGCAGGCTCTAGACTGATTGGCGGTGGCCCCCCTAAAAGCTCAACAACTCTGCAATCTTCCCCCAAAAGAAGCTCAACAACTCTGGGCAACCCCCCCTTTTTGTTGTGGTCCAAAAAAAAAATACATGGGGGCGTGTTGTACATGGAAAAATACAGTATATTGGCAGGTGTATCTTACTTCATCACTTGCAATGGGACAGTGTCCTCTGCTGCACCTGAAGGCCAGGTTTGTTTTGGAAGGGAAAAGGGAGAGCATGGTGCACATATATCGTAGTTCTGTCATTTGCTGCTCTCTGCCCGCCCGCACCTGCCGCCTGATGTGGTTGTATTACTCAGCCTAATGGTAGGTTTGTGCTCAGTATTGCTTATCTTTGAGGGAACATGGTTAGGATTGCACTGCTAGCCTCTCCTATTGGTTGCTCATTAGGAATCTGTCCTTAAGCATCCATTTTATATATTTTTTATTCATGATGGAAAGAAGTGACATATTGAAAATAAGTATTCTTTATTCAGTGTTTGTTCTGTAAATGTAACTGCTTTGTTGATAATGATAGAGACATATGCTGGCTGCTAATGTTATACCATATGCGGGGAAACAAAATGCCTTTTATGCAAATGGACGTTTCATTCTCGTTATGAGCTAAATGTTACATAGGACTATGATGCGCTGAGAAGTGTAAAAATCTGTGTCTATTTAGATTTACCTAAATATGAGTGAAATGAATGGGGCGGGGAATTAAATTTCCAACAATGTTTCTAACAAAGAGCAAGCCCCATTTCTTGAGTAAGTCCCATTTCTCCTTAACCGAGGCTGCTGGAGTGAGTTAAAAACCACTTGAAGTGAATATGCGGCCAGCATCTTTGGTGCTAAAATAAGCAGGTGCTAAGAGGAAATGGCTCTGCAATAATCACCATATCGAAAGCAAGCGTATTTACACTTAACAGTAGAGAGAGGCTGAAAAAGAGCGAGTAGTGCCTTTTTTTTTTAAACTGCTTTTCATGCAAGCATTGATAGGAAAGTACATCTGCTTAAAATCTTTTCTAGTGCTGCCCAGACGGATTTGCTCTCTGCCCAATCAGTTTATCAGATTTTGGCTCTGCTACTGGGGAGAGCTGCAGTTTATATTCTGATTATGCAGGGGCAGAACAGACATGTCTCAAATGGGTATCACCTCACTCTATAAAAACAAGTTCACTCCATGTTACGGATTGCAAGGAGAACTTTGTTTCTTGACACTTCCTACTCTGGTTAATGAATGATGAAAAGTCTTTCACTTTTATTTTGTTTTTGTTTTGTTTTAACTTTTTTTTCAAAGGCAGAGAGAATTGGTGGTGAAAAGCTATATACATTTGAGGCTTAGCATTAGAAGGAAATCACAGAGAGACAAGTAATGAAAAAGACAGCGTAAAGTTCCTAATATAACCTTTGTGTCTTATATTAAAGAAGAACGGCATTGAACTGGGAGGAAAGAGACCCAGTGCCTAGACTTGCCACATAACAGAGTCTTACCAGAAGGTTTTGATTGTCTTGGGCCCCCTTGGGATGTCCTTTTTATTGAACGTTCATGATGATTTGTGCTCATGATTCTATCAGACTTGTCACGTGTGATCATGCTTTCAATACACATTCAAAAGGTTTGGGGCTCTGCTTCATTTCCAAGGAGTGCATATCCCATAATAGTAGTTCACATGTTGGTGACTTTGGGACTGGATTACTGCTCTATGTGGGACTTCCCTTACACTTGATCCAGAAGCTACAGTTAGTGCAGAATGCTGCAGCATGATTTTTGACAGGAGTATGACCTTGTTAGCATATAACACCTGTGCTCAGAGATCAGCACTGGTTGCCAATTTGCTACAGGGCCAGGTTAGAGGCATTACTATTAGAATTGTTACTAGCCACTTCATCCTAGTGGTGCACAAAATTCCAGGGGCCTTGGCACTTAATTATAGTTTGTGTTTCCTTTGGGAACAAGGCACAATGGAGGCTGTAGTGTCAATATGAAATATGGTTTATTTGCACATATTTGCACCTGAGTCCATGCTTGAGGGAGTTCCCAGCATCCATAACTCAAGAGGGCCTTGCTTTTTACAGGAATGCAGCATTGCGATCTAAGGCATCCCAAGTATCATCCCTATACCTCTCTTTCAAATTGTCTCTGAAAGCCTGCCAAAAGTTCTCTGCCTGCCCCCTTTCCATAACCTCATTTTTGAAACACCACAATTTTTCCTTCACCCTACATCAACCTTGAAATCCCATAGCTTCTTATACAACAAATGTTTTGGTTTATTTTTGTAACACTTTTACTGCACTGCAGCTCCTCCAGATAGCAGCCATGTAATTGCATTGGGGAAGCATCACAGAACAAACCAAAGCAGAATAAATCCTCCACCAATGCACTGTTATTGTGTTAAAACCATGTATTGGAATTATACCATCAGTCCTGGAAGTGTTCCAAGCTAAACCCCTAGCACAGTTATTATATGGGGCTCAGATTTGGACAGGCACTCACCTTGGATCTACGGAAGCTGTGCAATCAAAGTTCTTAAGGCAAATTTTCTCTGTACCACCCTGTGTCCCAAACACATCATTGTGCCTAGAGGCTAATCTTCTCTTGGTAGAATTTCGGATCTGGCGTCGGACACTTAACTATTGGCTTCGCCTAAACTCAAATCCCCCTGATCTAATATCCCTAGTGCTGCAAGATTGTCACAAGAGTTCCTGGAGTAAAATTGTCTATCAAAGACTTCACTCTTGTGGTTTATCACCACAACAGCTACTCACTTTGGGTTTTAGTAAAGCAAACAGTCTAATTTTTCAGCGCATAAATGATATCGAGCGTCAGAACAACTTGGCCACAATAAGGAAATTTTTCCAATGGTATGACTATTTTCCAACTTCCCATTTCAGCTCTCTGACACCCTATCTGCATAACCTAGAAATTCTAAAATATAGACACACTTTTACTCTCGCAAGATTGAATGTATTTTCCCTTGGCTGTACAGGAGAGACGATTCCAACAGATTTCACACGAAAAATGCTTATGTCCCTGTGGAGATGGCAGTACCGAATTGGTGGCCCATGCCCTTCTGGCTTTGCACTCTTTATAAAGACTTAAGGAACGAGGTTATCACCTCTCTTTTATTGTCCATTCCGGGTCGCCCAACCACTGCCACAGTGTCTTTCCTCTTGGCAGATCAAGATGAGCAGGGGCCATCAAAAGGTTGCAAGATTTTTAGCTGGGGCAATTAGCTGGGGCAATTAGAATAAGATCCACTATTTGACTATTGATTTGAAACCCTAAAATGTATTTTATATAATTGACTTTTTATTTCTATTCTTTGTATATCGTAGTGTTGTTTTATTGCTATGGCTGATGGCTGATGCAAATAAAGAGTCATTCATTCATTCATTCATTCATGAATTGGAATATACATGCCATAAAACACCAGTCTGGAAGGACACTTTGTATTCCTGTCGCAAATCTTTATTGGCTATGTGATCTAGCAATACTTGACTTTGGGTACTTCCAGGTGGGTGTTTATTGCGGGACTAGTATTTTTCATTCATTTTTTAAAAAAGTATCCAGACTACATCATTGGCATCAAAATTCTAGTCCATAGCCCTCCGATCTTTAATCTGGATTTACTACTTTAGGGAGAAATATGATAATTTATTTTTTTTAAATGTGTGTTGCCAGTGACCTGTTTACATTATTAAGTCCCTGTCTGGATGCCCCCTATTCATCAGTGGTGAAAGTTTTTCTGTGCATACATGATTTTAATGATTTTTGTATGGTTATGGACATCCTTTGTTTCTGGTGCTGGGAGTGTGTGTGTGTGTGTACACCTTGCTGGACTCTTGTCATTAACATGTTCCTTCAGATATCTTAACATGTGGGATGCAACTCACCCACCTAGAAATATATTTTGCCCATTTTGGGCCCCCCTTTTTCTGATGCCACCACTGACAATAAAGGGACCTTGTTAGACTTCTGCCTGAAAACCAAGTGAAATACGAAACAGAAAAAAATATGTAACAAGACTTAACAATGCAATCCTTTGCATGCCTACTCAGAAGTGCCATCAAGTTCAGTGAGATTACTCTTAATCCTAGACATAGGTTTTGGGGAATAAGCCCTACTCAACACAGAGGGACTTACTTCCAAGTAAACATGCATAGGATTAAACTAATATTGTGATGGTGTGCTGCCTCTAGCCTAACAAATGGTTCCATACCTCAGCTCTCCTCCAGAACAACTAACCTGCATTCAAAAATTGCCACAAGCTATTCCTAAGTCAATGTGGTATCCAGATATTCCAGATATTGTGGGACTATGTCACTATCCTACTGCCTGCTGGGGATGATGAGAGTTGTAGTCCAACATCATTTTGGAGGACTTCCCTTGATCTACACTGACTTGCAGCTCTCTAGTCTTTCCTAGCACTGTTTGGGGATACCAGGGATTGAACCTGGATTTTTTTACAAAGCATATGCTTGGCCATTCCATGGGTCACCTAAGCTTGTTGAATAATGTGCAGTTTGAAGCTCACTCAAAGTATTTTATAACTCGCTTACTATCTTTCAGCACTCTTGTAAGTATTGGCATTTACTTCAGGCAGGTAGAAACATATACGGTAGGTCAGGAATGGGATCTATGAAATCAGCCCATTTTCATCCTGGAAATCTTCTTTGCAAAGCTCAACTCCAGAGAATATCCAGAGAAAGGAATTATTATAAACGCTTTGCCATTCATTGGAGGAATATTAAAACTGTCCTTTGTGATTGTGTTTATAATGAAGCAAATGCACAGTGGCAGTTTATCAGTTATTCATTAAGAAAGTGTACTGGTGAAGGAGAATAAGGAACTTTCATGTGTGCATGATGTCTAGCAGTGGCAAGTACCACCATAGCATGCAGTTAAGCTAAAATTATTTTGGCAACAGAGTAAAATATCAGTCCAAGCAGTGATTGTTTAGCGGACAGAATATTTATATCTGAGCAGTACAGTTATCCAGGATCCTTTGGCTGGCATTGTGCAGATTGCCATTTTGTTCAACTACTTAAGAAGATAAAAAGAGCCCTGCTTGATCAAATCAAAGGTTTATCCAGTCTCTCATTTTGTTGTCACAGTGACCAACCAGATGCTTGGGAAGCCCACTATTGAAGGAAATAGCACTCTCCTGATCTTCAGCAATATCAAGAGGCATATTCCTTCTGATATTTGAGGTAGCTTGTAGCCATAGTTACTAGTAGCCACTGATGAATTTTATAGGTAAAGTATCTATTTTCCTCAAATGATATGTGGTGTATAGGTTACATACATTCCATACATTTAAAACACATTTAAAGTGCATGACTTCCCCCAAGAATCCTTGGAACTGCCGTTTCTTAAAGGTTCTGGGAATTGTAGCTCTTTGACGGGTAAACTATGTGTCCCAAGATACTTTTGGGGAAGCTATTTGTTTTAAATGTATTTGAAATGTGGTTTAAATATATTGTGGGTATACAGCCATGTCACTCTAATCTTGGTGGTCTTTGAACACTTTTCAAACCAAATTTCCGTGTTTGTTTTTAAATCAATACATACTGCTCAACCAATAGCATTTAGTTTTTTAAAAAAGTTGCCATATGTATGTTTTTCATACCTCTTTAATTTTCCAACCTCATTTCCATCCCTTCAACAGAGCCTTCAGCAGTTAAATCAAAACTTCTTCCTCCCAATATATAAGTACATTTATTTAAAAGAACCCTTTAACACATTCAGCTAACATTCACCAAGCAAAAATGTAAGAACATAAAAAGAGCCTGCTGGATCAGGCCAATGGCCCATCTAGTCCAGCATCCTATTGTCACAGTGGCCATCCAGATGCCTGTGGGAGCGGGCAAGCAGGACCTGAGTGCAACCATGTTTTCCCTTCCTGTACTAAATCAATGAACCACGAAAGCCCAGATGGGGAAAAGGGAAAGTTGGAGAAGGACAAGGAAAATTGTTATTTCAAAAAACCTTTAGAGGTTGAGTGTGTGGGGACATGGTTGTTGTGACTGTGGTGACATCTTCGCAGATGAAGGGGTGAACATTTTTTAAAAAGAGAGTACTAATCTTAAAAAAGAGGGGGTGCTAAAGTAACAACCAACTAAAAATAGGAAGAAACGAGTAAATGAGTAATAGTCATCTCCAGTGTGGCAAGAGCATGCCCTTTTTTAGACATGTGCCTTTTATTCATTCAGCCTTGGACAACACCTTGAGGATTTGAGAGAAAGTGTTTATTAGCCTTGGAGAAAATGGTGATAAAGGTACTGACAGTATTAGAAAACAAAAATGTGTTGTGTATGTACAAGCTAATGCCAGTGTGGAAAAATTATGTATTAAAAAATACTGGAATAGAATATTAAGCCAAGATGCTTGAAGCTCATGTGTGGGCCTAAAAGATGTAAAATCCAAATGATTTAGATCCAGTGATGCTAAGCGCTGAAGTCGATGTTACAGTCTGGATGGGTGGCAGCTGCTAACCTTTTTTTCACATCTGCCTCCTTAAGAAATGTATGATGTGATATCATTGTATTCAGCTTTCCACCATCCTGCTCCAGTTTATTGGCTGCTGTGTGCAAGCTAAAGCCAAAATTGTGTAAAGTCAGAGCACATTGGGTTCAATGGCAGGTGGGATTTCTGAAGCCTTTTCCCCCAGACACCCACCCAATTTTTGCTCCCATTTTATTTTATTTTATTTTATTTTATTTTATTTTGCGAAGCATGTAAAGCTGAATGTGCACAAGTTAAATGTGTGTAAGTTATGAGTTACCTGTATTTGCATAAGCGGTGCAAGATCTTTCCACCTACAATGCTGGGCACAACCCTATATCAATATTTATGAATATTTATCAGATAAAATGGCTTTCTTTTCAGGAATATTTTAACATTCAACACTAGCAACAAGAAGAGCTGGTTTTAAAATATTTTCCTAAGTCTAGTTCTTGCAGTTTCAGTTCCTGAATTGCATGGAAATAAGTGTGAATTCAGTATTTCAAGATTTTCATGCCACAGTTCACATTTTGAAATATACTGTCAATATAACCAGACATATGGAATGCACATACATTTTGTATTCAAAATGTGGTATACAAACTGGTATACCACATTTAGAATACCCAAAATGTTTTGTGTATTCCAGCTGACTGTTTACATTTTAACAATATTTGGGTCAGAACTGAGCTGGTTGAGAGGAAAGAGTAAAAGGACCACCAGAGGGCAGTACATATGAACTCCTGCTCCTTGACCACTGGAAGCCCAGTGAGGCCTGTTTGCCCTACGCAGTGAATGTACTGAAAGTGTACTGTACACTGGTTGTTGTTTTTTAAATTGCCGCAAGACATAATTTTCAAAGAGGAACAGTTTGCTGTCACTCTTTCTGCTTCAAAGGAAGGGGGAAATACAACAGCATGAAAGTTCAGGACAATGCAAAGCGAAAGGCTTTTGGCTACTGTTAAACACTCACAGTGGTTTCCATAATAAATTGACTTCTGAAAGGAAGCAGATCACAGGACTTTTCTCTGAAAAAAACAACAACCCATTAGTTACATTGATATCTCAAGAAGCTTGAGGTGACGTATGTGGTTCTCCCGCTGTCCATTTTATTATCTACACAACAACCCTAGTAGGTAGACGAAGGTGGATAATAGTGATTGGCTCAAGGCCCCCCACTGAGATGATTAGGGATTTGAAGCTGGGTCTTCCCATACCTAGTCCATATATCACATTGCCTTGTAGGAGCTAATATTTATTCTGATTATGACACCTACAAGGCAATCTGATGCTCACCTGCCTATGAGTGAGGCCCCTTGAACTCAGTGGAGCTTATTTCTGAGCAGTCATGTATCAGATTCTAGTGTCATTTTTTCTTTCTGAACAGTCTGTTGCATTTAGTAGCTTTCAGAAGCTATAACATACTTAATATCGTGTGCAACTTGGTTCTGTGCCTGCCTACTCAGAAGTAAGTCCTGCAATATTGGGCATCTGTTTTGCATACATAAACTTGGACATAAACCCCAATGAACTCAATGGGACTGACTTTTGAGTAGACACACAGAATTGCCTGCTTGAATAAGATCCCCTATTGATAATAGCATTGTGTGAAGATTCCATCGATTTCCCTGAATAAGATGGGTGAGGTTCTTTTTTCTTTAAAAAAAGATCATTTGCTTGTCAGCACATTCCCCACACTCCCTGCTTCCTGTCCCCGAAGTAAATAAATGAGAAGAGACTTGAGGAAAGGGCCAGCGCCAAACGCAGCTTGGCACATTAATTCATTGCATAAGCACTATTTTCTATGTCACTTTTTATTGTGTGTAATTAATTCAACAAGAATTTTATTAGAAACAATGAAAGTGTCCATGGGCCAAATAATGGCGCTGGATCACTTCCTCGCCATTGTATGAGTTAGTTGCGAAGTTTGGTGAGAGGATTAATGCCTCCTGTAATTCAGGGGGTTGCCCTTTGATTTTAACGGCCTTTTATATACGATTTGGCTTGGCACCTTATTCTTTTGGGAACCTTGAAACAGTTTTGGTTGCTACATGGCTTTATTGGTTTTATATTCCTAGCACTCAGTTCCCTAACCGTCAGCAAGTCTCATTGTCTAGCTCTAATCTAGAGCTTGTGCTACAGTGACCTTTTGTAAATTTGTTTTTCCATTTGATTTTATATTGAGATGAGCAGTTTGGCATGTGTAGCGCCTTTAATAGTAGATAGCTGTTCTTATTGTCCTTTCTCAGTATCTTTTATTCACCAGGTGAAGTCTGTCATGTTCAGCTGTACTTTTAACATGGTGTGATTCTTACCACTGTTGCAGTTTTATTCTGATTTTAGACGGCTGTTTTTTAATATTGTTTTAGATGGCTTATTTATTGCATTATGATTGATTTTTTAATTTCTGTAAGCTGCCTTGAGTACCTATTTGTTTATCTAGCTGAGTAAAAATATTTATATACCACCCTTCAGTTCAGAAATTTCCA
Organism: Podarcis cretensis; assembly: GCF_951804945.1. Taxonomy (NCBI): domain Eukaryota; kingdom Metazoa; phylum Chordata; class Lepidosauria; order Squamata; family Lacertidae; genus Podarcis; species Podarcis cretensis. Next base: position 32,525,736 of record NC_137178.1, read on the forward strand.
GGTTGGTTTTCCATAACCTATCAAACGGTAAAAGAGCATAAAAGAAAAATCACGGCAAAAATAACTAATATGCCAGATGTTTAAAAAAGTCTAGGCAATGAAAAACAATGGGCTACAATCCTATGCACAGTGACTTGGGAGAAAGTCTCATTGAATTCAATGAGCCCTACTTCTGAAAGGATTGCGCTACTGAATACATGAATGCAAATGCTAGGTGAGCAGTCCTGGGGAGAGGTTTTCCTAAAAGTGGCATCACAACTGACAAGACCCTCTCCTCCCATTGCTATGCAGCACACTTCAGAAGAAGAAAATCCCTCGGATCCACAGGGCTTTCATGAGCTTATATAGTATCTGGATCCTGGCCTGAATGAATGAATGAATATGTGGTGGTATATCCCTCAATCTTATTTATCTTGCTTTCAGAACTAAAATAAGTAATATTAACTATAAGGGATAGTTTTGGTGTGTTACATTCCAGGCTTTTCAAGTGAAAAGAGCAGCAGCAGCAGTGAAAGAAACATGTCTTTATCCTATCTGAAAGATCAGACACAACTCTTAAAAAAATTATTTTATTTTTATTGAATTTTATCCCATCCTTCCTTCCAAAGGAACCCAGGGTGGCATGTGTGATCTAGTTGAGATTCCTGCGTTGCAGGGGGTTGGACTAGATGACCCTTGAGGTCCTTTCCAACTTAGATCTGTGATTCTATGATTTCTTACTAGTCTGGCATGTGCCATGTCATGTAAAAAGCAGTTGCAAGATCTTTCTTACACAAAGGCCTATGTCATTAGCTGTTTGGACCCAGCAACTTATTTGCAAGGCATGAGTACAGTAATGTAGCGTTGTAACCACTTATTCTCACTGTACCTTATAGTAAGTAACCCAATACTCTAACTTAGACAAGTTTAGAAAAAAAAAATCAGACTGTTCTCCAGGCCCCAAAACACACTGCAAATATCATATGTGTCTGTAGGAAGAATTTTGCTACACATAAGAAGAATGCCATAAGAGTCTGCTGGATCAAGCCAGTGGCCCATCTAGGCCAGCATCCTGTTCTCACAGTGTCCAACCAGCTACCGTGGTAAATTGTAGATCATGCATTGGCAGTCTTTGTGTCTGTGGACTCATCTGGAATATTGAGAGAGTGCTGTAGGCACCAGTCACAAAATGGTTGCTGTGGGCGTGTGGCATAACCCAAAATAACTGTCACAGGGGATGGAGCATAATACAGAATGGCTGCCACATAAGGCTTAGGGAGGAAGGACAGGATATAAGTTTAGTAATAAAATGAATGAATGAATGAATGAATGAATGAATGAATACAAGAGCAGAAATAGGTAGGACAATAAAATGGGTGACATGCTGCCCCATCACTGGAGGAAAAAAGTACCTACATCAACCATCACCGTGCTTGCTCACAGAGAGAAGCTACTTACTTGTTTCCTATGTTCAGAATGGGAGGGAGGTTGTTAAGTCTTGCCATCCAATAAAATGTGGATATGTTTAAGGAGGCATGTTCAATGTAGGAGAGGCTGAGCCTGTGCAAACAGGAATTTAACAGGAAGGGCAAACGGGCTTATGCAGTGTGTATTTTTGAAAGAATATTTATTAAGGCCTTTTGCAGGTGCCATAGGAAATACTGGTGGGTGCACTCACCTGTTGCAGATAGCCATTTTGGTTTATTGCAGGGAGGGGGTGGCATTTAAACGTTACAGGATGGCAATACCTTGATTAGTACCTATTACAATTTTGTGGCTTTGGGTTCTTCTCTTTTCTTAGTGAATTCCAAAGTGGTCTACAGACCATTCATGGTGAACATTAGTTGCTTCTGCACATAGTAAGCATATTTCGGAGACTATCACCATTTGATTACCTATGGAAGTATTGGGAGGCGTGCATGGTGCTTTGACTTGTGACCCTGAACCTGCTCTGGGGGTAGAAAAAGCTCCTGCTGATGCTGCTAGCTGATTATACAGTCTGTTTTCTTTATTCATGAAAACACGCATCCATATACACTGTTTCCCCCTTCTAGATGCCAAATCAGTGACAGCATCAAACTCACAGTCACAATACATTTAAAACAAACAAATGAAATATTACTTCCCTCCTGTTTAATAAAATTATGTTTTATTGCCATTGAAGTAGAATAAATGGTGAAGTCACGTATCAATAATATACATCAATAGTTTGAGCAAGTTTAATTCCAGTTGACAACTGGCATTTGCAGTGCTCTTTAAATGTAGCAAGCTCCCTAGTAAATGTAACTAATGCAGGTAATAAATGCACAAGTGTTAGTCACACACTGTAGGAAAGTCAGCAAGATGCTTTTGTAAGTGGTGTGGCTTTAGGCTCTGCATCTGAAGGAACAGATGTTGATCCATTACCACAAATCTGCCAGTGCAAACAGATCATGCATTTTCTTTAAAAACAAGAATACATGTAAGGTCAAAGGCAAAGAATATGTTTATACAAAGCTCAGTTTACTTGAATCAGTATTTAATATATATTTCTACTGTAAATGGTTCTGGCCAGTTACACTAGTAAGTGATGCAGTGTAGGCTTACAGCTGTGTTCATTACAGCATCTTTATGTAGAGCTGAAATTGCTTTGCTTTACTGTTTAACTATTGGACTTCCAAAACAGATGTTATGAGAGAGGTCCATGATTGGATCTTCTGACTTTAAAAATGAAATAAAGCACTGGATTGGAGGACCAGCTGCAGCAGCACTGTGGGAAAGGGTTGATCCTTCCTTAGGCACCATTCCTGAAAATGGTATGAAGAGAAAGGATTAAATAGATATTTAATCTATTTTCTGGCACTTTTACACTGATTTAATCCTGTACTGCTTTTAAATTGTTGCTGTTGTTTTTTTAAAAATGGAAGACTTGATTGTAAACCTGATCTCCCAATTTATTAAAACAACAATAACTTAGAATCATAGAATCTTAGAGTTGGAAGGGACCCAAGGGTCATCTGTTTAGTCCCTAAGCAGGTATGTAATTACTTATTTTCACAGGCTTCATCTCCTTTTTCTTTGAGGCTTTCTTTTTTTGGGTGTGCGCATGTGTTCTTATATGCACAATTTTACTTCTGTTAATTACGTATTATTTTTATTTAAAAATAAAAAAGAGGGAAGGAAGGATCAGCACCTCAGTTTCCTGTAAATTCTCGACCACCATAAGATTGGCAGACACGTTTTTTAAAGCATGTGTGCTTACCCCTTTGCAACACTTGGACACATGTGGATCTCCCTGGCAAAGGAACTAAGATCTCCCTGTTGCCATTTACTTTGTAAGTAACCTTGTCATTTAAATTGCAAGATTACTCAGGAAAGGTGACTGCATCATAGCATAGATTTCGTTTTGGAAAAAGTTATTTCTCTTGAATCTGAGTGACACATGGATGAATCACCCACACTATGAATTGCGTCAAGATTACATGTTATGAACATCAGTATATTAGCATGTGTGTGCATTTTATATGGGCTTGTTTTTTTTTAAAAAAAGATACAGCTTTGTGAGAAGAGAGTGTAGTCTTCTCTAGCAATTAAGTACTGAATTTCTGAGCCAGGGTTAACAAGCTTTGCTTCTTATATACAGTTCCGTTCTCATGTTCATGTCAGTTTGCTTTTGTGTCAGTACATCAGCATGTTGATTTGTTATTTGCTAGATGTGTGGTGTGACCTTGTACTTGGAACAATTGAGTCCCTCCTCTTAATCTCATGTACGTCATTCTGCACTGGTGATGCACTGACTGTGGTGGCTCCCAACTCCCAACTCTGGAAGTATATTTCTGGCAGTGTTTTGTTTTCTCTTTGTAAGTAGTTCTGGTGTGACAGGTCCAAACTGCACAAATTTCGAACTTGGCACAAGGGTTCCCGAAGTGGGGGCAGTGTTTTACATCTACATTGGGCCACTGGTGGACCAAACTGTGACTTTGGCAGGACTTTACCTGATTTTTGGTGTGACGTGACCAAATTGCACTGATCAAGATGTTTCTGATTACATCGTTTCTCAATTTGGCGTGATGGTTCCAATCTGCCCTAATTTGTATGGCTCTGAATATATTGTCACCCAATTTGGCACAAGAGTTCCCAAGGTGGAAAATACTGTCTTCATCTATGTTTGGACGTCAGAGGCCATGTTGAATCAATTTGGCGGACCAAATAAATCATAATTAAGCATTACCCCCACCACACACTAATTGATTTTGGGGGATGTGTGAGGTGTTCCCCAGGTCAGGTTGGAGACCTGAGTTGGTGTGCATGTGTTTACAGCACTAAAAATCACAAATTATCAGTTTAAAAAATCACAATATTTTTTGGTTTCTTTTAATTCCTGGGCAGCTTGAGGCACTTCTCAGTCAAGAATACAATTACACTCACAATAATATTACAACATATGACAGTTGTTGGAAGATAACCTTTCCCTTACTGTGGCTAGATGGTGTTTCTTTTAAAAAACAAAAACAAAAAACAAACCCAGAATTTAACTCTTATTAGTGTAAAGAAAAGAAATGAAATAATTATCATTAAACTTCATAACACAGAGTGTGCTGTGCTTTGTTTATTTCCTAAGATGAGTAGGTCTTCATTAACTTCTTTATGTGAGAAAACCAATTAAAATGTGACTATCATTTTCTAAAAATAAACAACAGAATGCTGAGGATAGACAATGACCATTTCTTTTAATGGTAAACATGAACACTTTGAAGGAATTCCTACCACTAGAGATTAGATTCTGGCTATAAATTTGACATTGTTGGACAGGGCAGGGTGGGGTTTTTTTGGGTTTTTTTTGTCCTTTACATTTTTACATGCTTTATAACATGTTTCTAACCCTGAAGGCGAAAGTGCTGGTGGAGGGAAAATTTCCAAGAATCTGGCTTAAAAGGTTGGATGGGTGGAGAGAGGAGATAGCTAAGACTTAAAGGAGGGCATGACTGAGGTTGAGCAGCAGGGGAAAAGTCAACTTTATTAGCTCGGTGTTCATTTTCATGGCATGAGATTCTTCAGGGATTAATGTGAAATATTTCAGATGTAAAAGACGAAATGAATGTTATCAAGTGAGAATGATATACAGCAAAATAAAGGAATGAAGAGTAAGCAGATCTTACTCTTCACTGTTACATATTCCAGTAACAGCTCTGGGTGTGTGTACACACACACACACACACACACACACACATGTTAGCAGTCATTGTGGTGGGGCAGAGCTGCAGATGCCTTTCTGTGGCATTGGCATCGCTGCAGCTTACCTAGTTGGTGCTAGGGCAGGGCAGCAGCAAGGTCAGTCCTGCATGATTGTACTGATGGGAGAGCTGGATTGGGTCCACCAATATGTCTGTGCAGCCTCAACCTCTCTGCCCCACCCCACCTAATCCCTGTGCTGTCCAGATAAGTTGCAGTGAGTACTTTTTGCTTTTTCTTCCTGTAAGAACCAGTGTGGTGTAGTCATTAGCGTAACAGCCTAGGATCTGGGAGACCAGGGTTCAAATCAGCCATGAAACTCATTAGGTTAGCTTGGACCAGTCATAGTCTCTCAATCTAACCTACCTCACAGGGTTGTTGTGAAGATAAAAGATGAGGAGAATTATGTATGCCACCTGAGTGCCCTAGACGAAATGTGGGAAAATAAATAAATAAATAAGTGTTTGTGTGTGTGTGTGTGAGAGAGAGAGAGAGAGCGCAAACAAACAACATCTTTAGGGGTCCCTCCGCCTCCTGCCTGGAGATGACAAGATAGCTGCAATCCTGAAACCACTTAACATCCAACCTGTTTTAGTTGCTTAACTGTGCAATCCTACACATAACAAGCCCCATTGAATTCAGCGCTCCAGTAAATGTGCATTGCCCTATTGAATACTGTAGAATTTACTTCTCAGTAAGCATGCATAGGATTCAATGTATGGGGCTTCCTTTTGAAGCATATGCTTTTCAGAGCTGCAGTGTTGTATGGTAGAGGTAGTCGTCTCCTATCAAAACTAGGCTAATTTAGAAGCAGCTTAATAATTTTAATACTTGGAGTAGTTCACAGCAAGCCCCAAGCCTCACTATCTGGGTATTGCACCAGACTAACCAGGATCTCTGCCTAGGCCTTGATTGAGAATTGCTAATGGTATCTTTACAGAGATAAAGGAGAATTTCTGCTTTAAATCTGTTTGGGTGGAAAATATTTCATTATCAGGAATGACCTTGGCCGCTCTGGTTTATCTCAATGGTATGTGCCTTAGAGACATAGGATGTGTCCGTCAGGATCAAGTTTTGATTAGCTAGATAGTTAGAGAGTAAGCATAGTAAAATGTTTATTTTCCATCCATTTCTACTCCTTATCTCTTAGTACCTAAAAAGACAAGGACCTTAATTTCTTGGCTTTGCAAATGCTCTATTTGTTTCATTCTCAGTTTTCACAGGAGCCTGAATGATAGTTCTTGGGGTTTAACTTTCAAAGCCCAGCCATGCTAGAAGGTCAGCAATCAGGTACCGGTACATCTGCATCATTTCTCTTTATATTTCTGTTCCCTTTTTCAGGCATTTCCTCTGTATCTCTTTCTCGATCATGGGCTGTACTTTGCATCTGGCAGTTCTTTAAAATGAACGTGTAGAAGAGCAATGGTAGCTGTGTATTTTCACACAGCAACAATGTCTCTAGATAGCTGCTCTGCATTATCACTGCTCTTCATTTTTCTGTGCTTCAAGTTGTGAAGAGCTATGTTCTATTCCCTACAGGATGTGATGGAGTGCAGAGATTAAGGACCCTTCAAGTAGTTATTACTGTGTAGGGCTGGTCCTTAGGCCAGTGGTTTTCAACCAGTGTGCTGTGGCACCCTGGGGTACCTTGAATGAAGGTCAGGGGTGTTGTGGGCAACACTGGCCTCTGTCCCTCTTTCCTTCCTTCCTCTGATACCCTCTTGTGTCTCTGCCTCCCAAAGGCTTGCACAGCTGTTTGTTGCAGCAGCCCTGGCTACAAGCTCCCCAGGAAATGTTGGGTCAGGGGCTGGCCAGGAGGTGCTGGTTGCCAGGAGCTGAGGTGGCTCAGAGACCAGGGGAGGCTGTGGCAGCTAACTGGAGGATTCCCAAGGAGAGGAGAGGAGGCTGAGGAAACACTTCACAATGGAGGGTATTTGAAATAGGGTGAGAGGCTGCCAGCTCAACAGGGCTCCTGAGCCCCACAGGGGTGCCCCAGAAATAATGCAGTTGGTTAAGGGAGCTGTGGACTCAAAAAGGTTGATTCAGGAGTTGTAAACAGGCAGCAAATTGTTATTTCCACCCTCCCGTTGTTGTTGTTGTTGTTGTTGTTGTTGTTGTTGTTGTTGTTGTTGTATACTCCCAGGGAGAGGCATTCGTCTCTAGGACCAAAAGGTCAGCCTTGCATGTGACCCACTTTGATTTATGGGCAGGGGGTATATTTTCAGTTTTTCCTCAAGTGGCAAAATGTCTTGGGCTAGACCTTTTTGTTTTGGACTACAACTACCACCAGCTCCAACTGCAGTGGACACTGCCCCATTAGGACAAATGAGACACTCCCCCACCAGCCAGTCTGTTCCCACATGCCCACTTAAAACCAGTCCATGGGATGGCACTGCCTGTCAGCTTCCTCCTCCTTCGTCTCAGTGTTGCCCTTGCAGAATTCAGCAGGGAGGATGGGGACCTGTCAATGGTTCTGGTTCCAGCTACTGTTTGTCTCCCTGCCTTCTGCCCAATGAGCAGCCCAGCCAGCATGGCCAATGCTCAGGGATGCTGGGAGCGGCAATCTAGAACATCTGGAGAGCCACAGGCTACCCATCCCTGAGCTATCAGGGCCAGTAACTAACACCAAATTGAGGAAGTGCAAATCTTGTAACACTCCAAACCACCTACTAGCAGTAAAGTATTATTGATATTGCTGCTAAGGCAGAAGTTGTCAGTGTGGTGCCTGTGGACAGAGATGCACCTGCATAAGCCTTCCCTGGCACCAGAAAAGCCCTCTTCCCCTGCTGAGTATAGATTGTGGTATATGCTTGGTTGAAGTTTGAGTGTTGCCCATGGCAGTTTCTCTGGTTTGCAAATGTTGTTGTTGTTGGTTGTTATTTATTGAATTTATATAACACCCTATACCTGAAGGTCTAGGGCGGTTCACAGAACATATATCCATGGGCCCCAAAAGGTTGGTGACTTCTGTATGAAGGTTAGCTTTTGAGCATTTCCTCATGAGGATAGCTGACCAGCAGTCACATGAATCATGTGTAGGCATTATTCTATAATTCCTCAGAGAGTGCATGGTTTTTTATCTGCACTTATAATTATGGCAAACCCAGGGCAACAGATCCTTAGATATGTTTCCCCTTGGCATTTGCTCCCAACATGGCTGCTGCCTAGGTCATAACTCTCCTTGTTGCAAAGCTATGTGCTGGTTATCTTTGCTACAACATCAAACTCCATGCCTTGTGTTCAGATGGTTATGTACAATGACTCTAGGCAGCTCTATTCTCAAAAGAGCTATGCTGGCTTGAAATATGAATGAGGTTTGCATTGGCAAAGCAGAATGATGCTGCCAGCCAAGTCAATGGTTCAACTACCATTGTTTCCAAGACTGCTTCACTTTCACTCTCAGCCTTCCATTTTTCTGCTTTCCAATATGTATTTCTACACCATGCAGATACAACTATTTTTATTCCTTTAGTTGACAGCAAGAGAATGCTGTTTTGTAACTCAAGCCTCTGTGCTAGCTAATGAGCCACATTCTCAATGTTCATGTATTTCATGAACGAAAGAGTGGTAGAATTCCAGCTGGTCATGCTTACACAAATCTCTGGCCTAGGAGGAGCTAGGGGAAGAGAAAGAGGTTCTGGTGTGAACTGCATTCCCAAAAGCAAGGTAAAGTGAAAATTAAGCAAACTCACAAAAAGGAGAAGAGAATTGTCCTCTAATTCAGGATGGAGGAATCTGTCAAGTTCACCAGCATTTTAATGTTCATTTCTCCTAATATGCACATTTTTGCAAATAAATAGGCCTAATATAATGCATTTATGTGTGCTACATTCACCAATATATGCATTTTTATCCACACACCCTTAATATATGCATTTGTGCACATATTTTTGTGTTGGAGAACTGCATCACAAAATTTAGAGGGCTTTCAAATTTCAAAGGATAGCTACATTTTTGCTTGCATATACTTTCGGGAAATGTGAATTACGTATTCATGCAAATAGCATTGAGTGAGAGAAAGCAGGGATGAGTTTGATAAGCGCCACCCTCTCATTGCAGTCACAATTACCTTCCACAAATTAGAGGGCAAGCTTCTGAAGCATGGCATCTCCTGCACTTGTGGAAGACCAGGGTTCTTAATGGCACCTGGAGCCTCCACAAGTGCCATAAAGGTCTTCATGGGCATTGGGTTGGTGACTTCTGCTCTAATGAACCAGGCCGCCACTGACTTTAATTGCGGTGTAGGAGAAATGAAGAGTGGAAACAATGCAACACATTAAAATATTAGAATTCAACAGTGGCTATTCATTGTTTGTAGTCATGTTTCAATGATATTTTCTCAGTTAAGAATGTATACTAATAGCTTGGGGCATCAGTCACAAGGAGCCCTAATTCTACCCATACTGTGCATACCTATAAAATCCGGCACTGTGGTGTGCATATAATTAAAGATTACACAGGTTAATTTTGCAGCTGTTCCTAATGGTGGTCCTTGTCACAGGTCTGAATTTTTAAAAAAATATCTCTGTCATCTATATGTGATGAATCCTGGCTAGTATTTGTGTCTCTAATCAAAAAGCCACATTTTCTTCTTTGCCAGCATACAGTGGTACCTCGGGTTAAGTACTTAATTCGTTCCGGAGGTCCGTACTTAACCTGAAGCTGTTCTTAACCTGAAGCACCACTTTAGCCAATGGGGCCTCTTGCTGCTGCCGCGCCGCCGGAGCACGATTTCTGTTCTCATCCTGAAGCAAAGTTCTTAACCTGAAGCGCTATTTCTGGGTTAGCGGAGTCTGTAACCTGAAGCATATGTAACCCGAGGTACCACTGTATATGCAGAAAGACAGTCTTCACTCTGAACATGAAATCTGCAGTGTCTGGTCATGTTCATTCAGGCTGGTGACTCCTTTTTGTTTCAGAAAGGTGCCACCATGTTCTTAGCTGAGGAAAAATTAAAGCTCAGTGCCAGGGGAGTAGAGGAGAGATTCTCTTCTTGTTCTCACATAATTACTCTGCAGGTATATGGTTTGGTCAGGGAGCTGCTCCGTAGCCTACTCAGCATGAGAGTTAATTTGGTCCTGAGCTGAAATAGCAATCCTGCCTTTAATTACAAACAAAACACACTGGGTTGATCTTCTCAATATCTCACCAACCAGACATCCCAGCTGACCTTACAAACTTGGTAAGACAATAGTCTTCTTAATGCATTTTTAACCCATTTTTAAGTAAACATGTGGGACAGGAACTAGTGCAGTAGCTTCACCTCCATAAGGTTGGAAGGCAAACACTTGAAGTGGGGAGCCTCATGTATTCCTTGGGAAATCAGGGTACAAACAAGCAAGCAAGCAAGCAAACACACTAGGAAGAGCTCTCTATGAGTCTGCTTCAAACAGTCACACTTGTGGGGGGAAGGAAGAATGTAGAAAGAGAGCTGGTGATTTCCAGCATAGAGGTCCTCTTCAGATAACATGTAGCTAATTAAGGTGTGGAAGGAAAAGGGGGCTTCAACATGCTGCCTTTATGCATTTATTGGTCCTTTGTATAGAGCTGTTGTGAATACTACATGCAAATAGGCTCTATAGGAGTGATCTGGTATCTTGCATTTTGCAGAGCAATCACAAAACTTTCATGTGCATAGATGATGCACAGAATATCTAATCAATATATCAAGGTTGAGGTTGGATGTTTTCTGTTTTGTTTGAAAAATAGTTTACTTTGCTGAGACCGATTCTGACTCAAGCAAGAGTTCATCACTGAAGTGGCTTTTGACTTCCTTGACAGGAGATGTACTCTTTATCACCATTCTATTACTGAGCCTTCCCCCTCAGTAGTCACAAAAGTTCAATATTATTTCACGCCATCCTAATACAGCTCAGGAAAAGAGGTGCTTTGGACTTCTGCATCTCATTTATACATTTGTCAAACTCAGTGTAATTTCAATCTACTAGCCAGCCGCCTTGAACCATTTTAAAAAATAGTAAGCTGGAATATAAATCTCAATAATAAATAATAACAAATGAGACCACCAATTTAAAAAGGGTGCATGGAGTGCTCCTGTTCCAAGATTCCAGCCAGTAATGCCCTTTTCCAGAACAATCCTTCTCATTGCTGCTCCCTACTGGTTTTCTCTCCCCACCACCCAGCCACTCAGCATTCCATGCCCACTTCAGTATGCTCAGTCCTCATTGAAATTCCTAACCCCCTAAATATTTTTGTATTTCTTGGGGTTCCCTGCACCTGCTGATACACCCCTCTTGTGCATGGTAGTTTGTGTGTTTTGTTAACATAAATAGCCACACTCATAGAATGCTAGAAGTCTCAGTACTGGAACCCGTAATAAAGGACTGTCTTAGACATTACAAAGATGAATAAGAGACCTGGCTCCTGCTTTCACTGGGAAAATGAATTTGGTTTCTGAATGTGTAACAAGTTTGCAATGTGTGTAGCAAGGGTGTAGGTGTATGATATGCTTGGATAAATTACTTAGCTTATTATAATGTATAAAGAGCAATTCTTCTGCTGAATCACAGATGAGACAGAGCAAACAACAGCTCATACTTCCCTTTCTACATGTGTGTATGTGTGTAGGTGTGTAGCTGCTCCCAACTTTCTTCGTTTGGAGGCCTTCTGGCATCACAGTGCTGAATAAGGTGTGACTTTTTTGGCACATGGGTAAAAGGGTTGCCAGAGGGGATGCATTACCCTGTAATTAGTGCACGTTAACCATGCTAGAATATCTCTCCTCCCTCCCAGCAAGCTTATTTTTTCATGTTGAGATTATGATAAACCTAGAGGAGCGTTCTTCTTTAATTTGGCAAGAGATGCTTTGAAAAAGACACATGCCTGCTTTTGCCCAGGGAAAAATGTAAATCCATTGATTAAGGAAACGTGTCTTAGGCCTGCCACTTCTGCATTTACATTCCATATTTTGGAATGCAAGAAATATTGGTGTAGTGATATCCGGGTGGACTGTGTCTCATTAGTGGGCTGTTAGCAGATGGTAGCAACAAAATACAAATATCTCAGGAGTTAAGGTTGCCTACTTTTTGAGCAACCCCTACTTCTGTGTCTTTTAACAGCAGCTGGATTCTCCTTTCTCCATGCTGTGAGAATCTTGAGCTGCTAATTTCTATATCTCATGCTACTGTTAAAAGTGAGAGAAAATGGCATGGCGCTTCCTCTCTGTCCCTCCTGCATTAGATGACAAACCAACATAGGGCTCAGTTCTAGGACAGGGATAATGTATCAATGGCTACAAGCCATGGTGGCTAATTGTTATGGGATTGGAGGATCAGTCTGGGTTATATCTGTGGGTCCCTTCCAGGCTTGTGGTTCTGCATCAATGAAGTTTTGAATCTAGTAGAAGAGGTCACCGAATGGGTCAGAACAGTTCCTTAGCTGTCTGGTTAAATGCTACCATTTACATGTGCAAAGAGGCTGCCCAGTAGCCATAGAGACAAATGGAGGTAGCTCTCCCCACCTCTCAATTTGTTGGAAACAACATCACCTTGCTAAGGTAGAAAAACAATAGTTTGTGTCTGCATTTTGGAAGTTGGAGATAGAGATGTTTGCCTTGCTCTGTGCTGGACCCAAAGCTATGGCTTGGTGATCTCCCTGGGAACCTAACTGGGAGGCAAGATTTGTGGAGTGCTAATACTATGAGCCATTCCATCCTATATTCTAAAGACACTACCATCTCTGTTGACTGTCATTCCAAGAAAGCCAAACCTCTGAGGCCCTGCATAACATAAAGCTCTAGGCTGATCAGGAGCTTGGAGCACTTTCTCTACAAGGAAAGGCTAAAAGGTTTAGGAGTTGATTTCGTCAACTATTGTTTTAGGATATAAACAAGACAACAAAAGAGGGGCATACATGATAGTGGTTTTTAGAACTAGGCATGCTTTGGAGAAAGTTGACAGCTAATATGAAAACTTAATGTAGCCTTCCAATGAAACACAAAAATGAAAATGATTTGCTGCTGCAAGATATGGTGATGACCATCCACTTAGGTGGCTTTAGAAGGGGACTAGGCAAATTCATGGTACGCGGGTGGCGCTGTGGTGTAAACCACTGAGCCTTGGGCTTGCTGATTGGAAGGTTGGTGGTTCGCATCCCTGCGACGGGGTGAGCTCCCATTGTTCGGTCCCAGCTCCTGCCAACCTAGCAGTTCGAGCAAGTAGATAAATAGATACTGCTCTGGTGGGAGGTAAATGGCATTTCTGTGTGCTGCTCTGGTTTTGCCAGAAGCGGCTTAATCATGCTGGCCACATGACCCGGAAAAGCTGTCTGCAGACAAACGCCGGCTCCCTCGGCCAGGAAAGTGAGATGAGCGCCACAACCCCAGAGTTGTTCGTGACTGGACTTAACTGTCAGGGGTCCTTTACCTTTAGGCAAATTCATGGAGCAGAGACGTATTAGGCTATTTGTCTTGATGACAATTTGGAACTGCAACATGAGCGTGCTTTGTTTACTGTTTGCCAATAATAATAATAATAATAATAATAATAATAATAATAATAATAATAATATTTGTATTCCACCCTCCCCAGCCAAAGCTGGGCTCACAGTGGCTAACAATATGTATTCTGTTCCCTACCTCAATCAGTCAGCAATCTGTAGCTCAACCCTCACTGGGTTGTTGTTTTTTGCTCCTACCATTATGTCGTCCCCCATCCCCCGATATTTTTTTATCTCTTCATTTACCTATAGACTTGAAGTAACCAATGTGTAGAGTGCTGGACTTGGATCATGGGGAACTGAAATCTATTTCTAGTTTAGCAATGGGCATTCTTGAGTGTTACTCTACATCTAAATTCCCCATCTGTAAAATGGAAAAAATCTAATGCTTTGCATTTCCACTGTTTGTAATTTGAATATATTGGCTAGAATGTCCATATATTAAAAAAAGATGCTCTTACATGTTCTACCTAACATGAACAATATTTCACTTGTACAAAAACAGCACAGAGAGACTTAAATATACATTTGGTGCCATGTATGAAAAGCCATTTTGGGCATGATCAGAGTGATGCTTTCCTGTGGAGATGGTTCCAAACTCAAATGCAGAACTGGAATCTGGCACATTGTTTTGAGGGCTGATCTTGCTTCATGCCCTTAATAATACCTCATGTTGAGCTGATACTGGTGCAGAATATGAGAGAGAGAGAGAGAGAGAGAGAGAGAGAGTTTGTGTGTGAAATGAACACTTATAGACCTGTAAAACATTTGATGCAGAAAGCATTATTTGGTTGAGCGGGTGATAAATTGAAATAATTTATAAAATTCTTACTGCTTTTAAAAACAAAAAGGAAAATCAATACATCCTTATAAATATAAATAACCACAACATTATAGTGAAAGGCTGGATGACAGGTGAATGTCGTCCAGTTCAGAACTGGACCCCTGGCATAGGAGCCCCCCTCCCAAATATTTTAACGTCTCCAGCATCATACAATTCTGGTACGCCCCAAGCAGAGAATGACACGGCTGTTAGCCATCTCTTGATTCTCTTATTACTGCTTTGGATGTTTCTCCTATTTTTTATTTTTTATTTTTTTAAAAAAAATCATTTCATTTTGCCATGGTGCGTCCTTTGCAAAAGCAAGCAAGCAAAAGCCCAGGTGGCAGGCAATGCATAAGCCAGAGAGACCTCTCCTTTAAAAGAACTTGACAATTTTTGGAACGCGTGAGATCTGTCTGGCTTCTGTCCCTGCGTGAAATGCTCCTTCTTTTCCAAAGAGGCAGGTCCCTCGATGCGAACCTTCGGAACAGAGGGAGTCTCCTCCCTGCATAGTGTAAATGGAGCATGACATCTTCAGCTCTTTCAGGGCTGCAAGGAGTTAAAGCAGACAGTTTCCAAGTGCGGTAGTGTCTCTCGTTCTCTTTCCTTGCCTCCTCCTCCCCACCCTGTTTCTCTCTTCTCTCCCCCCCCCCCTATTTTCCCCTAGTTTTGGCAGGGGATTAAAGTAGCTCCCCCCTGTGGCAGCAGTGACCCAGAAATGAGTTTGATTCACAGAGTCCTTCCTCCATAACAAGTAAAAACGTCAGTCAGAGCGAGAGTCTCTCTCTCTCTCTCTCTCCCTGTATATGTGTGTGCGTGTGTGTCTGAAGGGAGCCACAATCTGCTCCCACTCTCCAGTGCTTGTCTGAACTCATGAGGCAGCACAGACCCCTCCGTGCAGAGCAACTCCAACCTCACTGGCAACCATCGCAGCAGCAACAGCAGCAGGTAACTGTGCCCAGGCAGCGCCTTACGCTCGCCTTCTCTCCGCCCGTCGCCGCAGAACGAGCCGCCTTGCACAGCCATATTTGATGTGTGGTGGGGTTTCTTTTTTCTTTTTTGGTTGCTTAGCTTTGGAGTTCTCCAGAAGCAGCTAGAGAGCAATTTAATGCCGAAGGTCGCTGCCTGGTGGAAATAATATAGTACGTCATTAATATGGCGCCAAAAGATTTGCTTCTTGATAGGGAGCAAAAAGGGGAGGCAGTTGAGTTGCAGCTTCACTATCCCATAAGCAACTTGTACATTGCTGGGGAGGAACCGGGTGGGGGCGAGAGGAGGAGGGGAAATCGGCGATTATTTTGGGAGCTTTTGAGAGCAGATCCGAAAGGGTTGCGCGCGCGGCGGGGGGGGGGGGGGAGTTAAGGGCTGGCTGCATTTTTTTTTTATGTCGCTGCAGACTTTGCTTTTCGCTAAACCGGGAGCTTTTTAAAGGTGAATGAACCCGGTTGTGGAGTTGTTGGGGTTCCCACCCGCCTTCGTGTCTTAAGTGTTGTTTCTTCGTGCATCCATAGACTTTTGGTTTAGTTTCCTTTGTCGGTGAGGTGGAAGGCAGGCTACCTAAAGCGCATCCATGCTGGCTGATAGATCAGCCCTACTCGGAAAGTGAAAAGCATTGTAAGAACTTGGGAGACAGATGGCAGCGGCAGAGCGCAGGTCCTTTTTAGATAGATCTCTCGGAAGGGGGGGGGGAGGGGTAGCCAGGGAATCAGGATCTGTCGCCGTGTCACCCACATGTTCAAAATATCCATTGCATTAATTCAAGGGCAGGGAGTGTACAGAGGGCAAAAACACAGTTTACCAAATAAATGCACCCTCCCTCCACAGATCGGATTGTGGTTTTCCTTTCCACGGAAAGCTTATAACGGTTGGGTGGACATAAAGCTTAATTTTGCAGGATTGATGCTGAACTTGGTGCAGCAGGGGCATTGTGTAGACCTGAAGATGAGCATTTTATTTTTATTTTTTTGCGGTGGGGGAAGCACCTCGATCCATGTTTTTTTATTTTATTTTATTGGTTAAAACAACAATCCGAAGCGTGCTGTCTTTTATCTACGATCGCGGGAGCAAGTTGTAAGACCCCAAAAGTGCACGTGTTAGGAAGTGTGAGCTTATGGATATCAGGGAAACAAGGGGTGTGTGGTGTGTGCAGTAGTGGCGGGGCTTGTTGTTAGACTGCTGTTCTGCTGGGTGGCAGCAGATTCTCTCGGTGCTCAACGCTGCTGCTGCTGGCGTGGATGATTAATGCGGGGAAAGGATGGAATGTGGAAGGTTGCCCTGGGATTCGAATCCTCGTAGAACAGCCTCATTTGCTACATGCGCCTGCTCCCCCTTAAGGAGGCGGGCCTTTCTTGATGGGCTGTGCGTGGAGACGGAGGAGCCCAGGCGGGCAGGCAGGTGCACGGCGTCAGCAAAAGCCTCAATTTACCCATTCTTTTAGTGCCATCTCACCCAATCCTCCCCCTTTGCAGCGGGGAGCTTAAATACATGGACGGTTGCTGTGCAGCCGCAAACGCTCGCAGGTGGTGGGTGCGAACTTTTCAAAACACTCTGCAGTCGAGGGGTCAGACTGCCCTCAATTCCCCTCTGCATCAATAGTGGCACAGAAATGGAGCAAGCTCATGAGGCTCGGGGACCGTTGGGCTTCTCAGAAGCCGCCTCGAGTGCGCGTTGGCGCCTTAATCTCTCCCTCCGCTCCAGACAAAACCTGGTAGCAGGCTCGGTAGTTATGTAAGAATGCATTCGAGAAACGTCACAAAGTGTGCTCGGGAAATACGGGAGCTTAGCCGCTAACCCGCCAGATAGGTTAAATGTGCGTTATTGAACAACGCCTTTAAGACTAACAGGAAAATGCAAGGAGTGTGTGAAGCGTACATGGTGCCTACACCGGCGGAAGTATGGATCGGCTCCGGGGATGTGGAGAGCCGTTGTCTCTCCGCGTCAAAGCAAATAAAATGGGTGTAGGTGGTGGTGTTTTCAAATAACCGCATCATTGCCACCTAACGGCCCGTCTTCCGTTCCCAACCTCCAGCAGGAGGGAGGGAGGGAATGCAGCTGAGGCGATCGTGCCCCCTTGCTGAAATTAGACAAAGCCGCCACAGTGCTCTTCTGCTCGCCCATCTCCTTAGGCTTGTTATATTTTTTTGCGGCGGCGGGGGGGGGGTGTTACTTCCCATCTTCAATCTTTGCAAGCTGCTCAAATCGTAGGAGGGTTTTCACCTCGGACCCCCCCCCGCCCTTTCCTCCAGTGCACCCTTTGTGGTGGGGATTGGTATTGTGTCTTTCCCTCCCCTTCTCTCCGGCGGGTGGGGGCCAGAGGGCGTTTGTTTGTTTGCAACCGCCTGCTGGATGGTTTCCTGTGACAAGAGGTGATACAGTTTCCAGAACTGTCGAGGAGTGGGAGGAGAGAGGGAGGGGGGAGGCAGGCAGGCAGGCAGGCAGCTCCTCCAAGGCGGCTCTCTGCTCGATTCACTCAACCTCCCCTCCCTCCTTCCCCAGACATTACAACATGGAGATCAGGGGGGAGGGAAATCAGGCAACCGGGAGGGTTGCGTGGCCGCTTTGAGCGCGACGAGAGGTGGATTTGGGAGGGAGAGCGAGAGAGCTGCGCCGGGAGCACCAAGTTTGATTTGCAGCCGGGGTTGAGCGGATTGGTGCAGCCGGGAAGAGAGGGCGGAGCGGAAGGAGCCAGGCTGGAGGATGCGACGAGGAGGGCCGGTCAGTTGCAAGTGGAGAGACGAGCGGTGGGGATGTGGCTGGTGCGCAGGAAGGTGCCGCCGGTGCCCCCGCGTCTCACCTTTCCGAGCGCCGTCCCGGTATTTCTGCCCCCGCCTCGCCGTCCGCGGTGGCACCCGCTACCATCGGGAGCCGGCGGCCCCTCCTTCGCCGGGTGGATTGCGAAGGCGGCCGGCAAAGAACTGCTGCCTTGAACGGGTTGGGGAAGCGAGTGGGCGGGTTCAGGAGACGCGGCTGTACCTTCGGAGCAGCTGTTGCCCTCAAACTGAAAACGGCGGCGCTTGGAAGATTGGGATGGAAATAATCGTGTGTGCGCGCGAGAGAGAGGGGGAGATACTAAAATCAAGCCTTCGTTGGGATACCTGTCATGAGGAAAAAGAAGCTTAAAAGCACAAGCTGAAAGTTTAAGCCCCTTTCTCTCCCCCCATGGGGTCCTTTCTGTCCAAATCTGTGCTTGAGGTGAATCTTTGCGATAAACCAAGTGTACAAAGTTGGCTGCTCAGGATTTTATGCAAGTTTCATGGCAGAACAACAACAAGTTGTTCTGGGAGGTCAGATGCACCAAGTTGTATTTCTGCTAAAATTGATATGCAGAACAAAGTAAAAATATGCCATATGAATCATAGGATGCATAGTCTGTCATGATTGACAGTCTTCACATCACTCAAAGCAAGGTGGTTTAAGGGTGGCTCTTGCTTCCCCTTTCAGAGCATGCTTATAGATGTAGTGAGGGTTCTTGCCTGTGTTTTGAGATCACAGGTGTAGGTTATTACAGATTGTTGTTGAATGCAACAGTTTGCTCTTGAGTTTGTGACCTGTGTGTTTAAATCTTTTACCACCACTGCTAATCTTTAATACAGTATGTAATCCCTAAATGGCAGGTTATCTGTACAATTTTTGAATCTGTTTGTCAAGATACTAAAAGACATCATCTTGATACATAATGATAAATACAACTTTGAATGAATAATATTTGTCAGTGACTGTCGTAAATAGAGACCATGGCTGCGATCTAGGCCAGAGTCCTACCCACTTAAGACTTTGGTCCTGTTAATGCTCTTTGTGGGAGTAAACTCCATTGATCTCTGGGGCTTATTTCTCAATAAACATACATAGAATTGCATTGCACATCCATTTGGTTAAGTGTTTATAAATGGACACTGCAATAGGTGGCCTGTTACTGTAATAATATATTGAACTGTTTCCCACAGCATAGCTAAGATGCAGCTTTTGAAAGCGATCACTCTCTGTCTCCAGTAGCTTGTACAGGTTGAACCTTTTGAAATGGATTCTGGTAACATCTTCCTCCACACTTAAGTTGCTAAATAAATCTGATGGGTGAGAGGTAGATTAAACTAGATGTGCATTGTCCACTTTATCACTGCCAGAATACATGAGCGCTACTAAAACCAAAATAGGTTGGTTGGCCCCTTCATGGTGCCTTCAGAAGCTATACAGATATAACGCTGAACTAATTTTTAACAAAACAATATTCTGCATTGGTGCAAGTTAGCAGAAAAATCTACTGAAGTCAGTTGTGCGTAACTGAAAGACACATGTGTATCAATTACTCTGACTTTAGGAGTTTCATTTACCATAAATGTAGCCCAAGACTAGATGGCACACTTCTTAACACATATGCAAAATAATATTTGAAATGCTCTCTAGCATAGATGTTCTAATTAGGTCTTGATGCAGCCAGTATCATATCAGTTCATGGGCTATTTTGGAGAAAACTAATTGTTCAGTCTGTCTTTAGGGTGTACATTTGCATTCTCCCTGTGCTGTCTCTGTAGTGGTTCTGTGCAGTTTATTATAGTTGCACCCGTTAACACTGTTATAGTTAATGATCTGTCAGAGCTGGAATTATAAATCCTGTTTACCCAGGGGTTTATGGAAGTCATTAAAAGTACTCTGGAAGGAAAAACAGGTTATAAAAGCTTTGACCTGGGGATGCACATTTAATGTCCATATAAAAATCTGTTTCTCTTCAGCCATTAAAATAATAATTGTAGCCACTTTGAAACTACATTTTCTCCACATGCTGCTGTTCAACCTATATCAAGCTTTGCAAATATATATCAAGACTTCCTGAATATTGATATACCTAGAAAGTGAAAAATGGAATATATCTTATTTTGTTGTGTTTAATTTTACACAGCAATACCTACATTTCTGTTTAGTGGAAAATAGGTAACCCTCTATAAAATGAGAGAATGAGAGAATGTCTAAAATGTTACTGCAAGATTAACTAAATCTTACAATATGAACATGGTGTGTTGTTGAATCTATGTTGATGTTATTGTTTATATAGATACAGCATTGTAACTCCATAGTAACACAGTAATTTAATTCACTTTCTCAACTGTCTTTTTACACTGAAGTTGTTAGGGTTGCTTTTCCCTACTTTCCTCCTAAAATCTGCTAAAGTGTGCCTGTGTTCAGATGATCATATCTCAAGCCCTTCGCAGCATGAGTAACCAAACAAGGAAGTCTTATCAATTAAAACAGGTTCTCGTGTCACCCATACCAGGAAAAACAACTTTGGAACAAACCAGGATATTAACCTGTGGATGAAGATGTTTTCAAAGGCTGGCTTGTTCCAAAGTTGGCAACCATGGTTTCTTAATTTGTATTTGAACTAGAGGCTTCCTGGTTTAACCATGGCTTCTGTAAAGGTGGTGTGCACAGGGAAAATACTTCTTAAGCTGAGATATGATCATCCAGACCAACTCAGAAGCTAGGTAATAACCCATAGCAAGTTGTCATTTTCAAGGGAAGTTAAATAGAAACAAAGGGATAGAAATATGTAATGTTAATGCTCCCAATACTGACCGGGGGGGGTGGGGTGGGAATCAAAATGTGGGTTGAGCTAATAAGTTGCATGTTACTGTCCCTAAACTTGTTGGCTTGTATAACGGGTTTTTTGTGTGTGTTTTTTTAAAGCCAGTTGAAGAGAGCTTTGGAATATAGCAACCAAAAAATAATCAACTATGCACTGGTTTTATTTATCTGTGGAGGGCAGGCTAACTGAGCAGGGAAGGGCGGGAGGGAGTGAAAACGCTGGATGGATGTGATATGGAAATATTCAAGTTGGAAAAGGCAAATGCTCCTCTCCTTAGGCTGATTAGAGTGTTTCCCTGTGTGAGTTTTTTTGTGCTAATCATTTGCTGTTTTGTAGAAATGTAGGCTGCTGCCTTACACAGATCATACTGTTTGTCCATTGCATCTGTATTGTCTACTCTGATTGGCAGCAGCTCACCTACAATTTTATGCAGTGATTTTCTCCAGCATTGCTATCAGAGATCCTCAGGTTTTGTTGGACTACAACTCTTGCCAGCTTCAGCCAGCATGACCAGTGGTGAGGGCTGATAGAAGTTGTAGTACAGCAACATATGCAGTGCAGCCACTGGTTCTTCGTCCCAGCTTTAATAGGCGATGCTAGGGATTGAACATATGAAGGATTATCTGTGTGCAAAACATGTGCTCTGTCACTGAGCTAAATAGTCCCTCTGTGTTGTACAAGCCTTATCATTCTTCTCTGCCTCTTCTAAGTAACGTATAGTTTGCAAATGTTGCAACATCATTAATCATAGCATTTCCTAAATCACTAATGATTTCAGGCACAACTCCTTTCAGACAAACATGTCTCTGGGATAAGCTTCTGTTCATCTCCACTTTGAAAATTGGGCATGCTTCTTATTTTTTAAAAAACAGTGAGTTACAAAAAAGACATTTCCTTTTCCACCATGACTCTTTAGAAATTAATGCGAGACACAGTTGGAAAATGCCCATATGCAGGGGTAACTGAAACTTGATTCCAGAGCTAGGGATTTCAACTATTTTTCCGTGCTAAGGTGTCAGCAATTTTTTGAAAGTTAAAATACACAGCATAGACTGTCTCATTCTTACCTACCTTATTTCTGAGTTCTAGTTTTGCTTTGCAAAATCCATGCTGACTCTTTTAAGTGATAAAGATAAAATGTTTAGGTAGCTTGTTCTTGAGCTTGCAATTACTTGTTTCTAAAAAATAAGAAACACTTCCATTTATTCATCATGTTTGGCAATCTTGGAAGCAGGTGGAACTCTCCAGAGAAAATGTTAAAACCTTTTTTTTCTTAATACTCCTTATCTAATGGGGAAATCTATTAATAGGAGCCTAGAGAATTTTAATAGCAGACTCCTGCAACAATTTTGGACTATTGTTGTTGAATTGTTTGATCTTTTACTCAGCTGGTCTATCTAAACCCAAGTTTGGTGGTCTCATCATACATGATTGCTGGTTCAGCAAAAGCTTCCCAAATTCTTACAGTGCACACTATTAGTTATTTAATAATACTTTATTTATTTCTTACATTTGCATCCCATCCTTCTTCCATTTAATAGACCTATCATAAGACATCTAAAAACTATTCCAACGCAGATACTGATTTGGAAAGATATCTACTTAAAAGGCTTGTTGGAAGAGGAAGAGAAGGTGTTAAAGGGATAGTAGAGTTTGTGTCTGTCTCATATTTAATGGGAGGAAATTCCAAAGGGTAGGTGCCACAACACTAAAGCCTCTTCCTATATTGTGTGGAACGGAATGAGCCTCCTGATAAAATGGTATCAGCAATCAGCCCTCACCTGTAGAGTGCAGTGATCGAGTGCATATATAAAGGATAAGACAGTCTTTAAAGTATCTGGCTGTTGTAGAGGGCTTTATACACCAAAACTAGCACTTTGCACTTAGTTCAGTAACTTGGCACTAATGCAAAATTTAACATCTTCAAAATGCTCAGTGGGAGCTGAATTACCCATTCAGAAATCTTCCTTGTATTGCACCACTTCAGACTGCTGGCTACCCAACAAATATTTTCCAACTTAAAAATCTCTGCGTGTACAACAAATAAACCAAGGAGTACTCTAGACTTTAACCTACTTGACATGCTAACTTTCCATAGGAAGAGAGTTTTTTTTAAAAAAGAACATTGGTGACTAGTATTCAGTGGTTTATTCATCCCCACCTTCTCTGTGGGTGACATTCATTTGCTTGTTCTTGTCATTAGAATTTAACATGTCTGAAACAAACAAACAAACAAAAACTTTTTTATGTTAAGACAAACCAGCTCAAAGCAGAGCAATTTATATTAAGAAATTCTGTCATCAATGGCTAGAATGCATGTCCGGCCAATGCCTTTCTACGCATCTGACTTAAGCAGAAGTCATCCTGTAGATATGATATCTCAGACAAGGGCATTACAGACTTTTGGAGTAATGCAGTGCTTCACTTGGTTGAAACTGAAATCTTAGTGGCTACTATAGGAAACTGGCTTATACTGAATCAGACCATTGGTCCATCTAGCTCAGTGTGGGCTGGGCTGATTGGCAGAGGCTTTCTAAGGTTGCAGGCAGGAGATCCTCATAGCCCAACCTGGAGATGCCAGTGGTTGAACCTGGGACCTTCTGCATGCAAAGCAGGTACAGTATCCATGAGCTACGGCCCTTCCATGAGACAGTAGTTATTAGGCCTGCACTTAAGAAGCTGCCCTGCATTGAGTCAGGCTATTGGTCTCTCTAGCTCTGTACTGTCCAGTGTCTTTGGCGACTGGCAGCGAGAAGTCATTCTCAGCCCTAGCTGGGACCTTTTCCTTGTAGGGAGTGTGCTCTGCCACCGAGCAATGGGCCTTGAATATTGCAAGTTGAGAGGTGATGTTTAGGTTATTCGTTTAATATAATCATATGTAAATTATCTTTGTGAAGGTTGGCAACTTACTAATACGTTGTGTGTGAGAACTTTTTACTGGAATTTAGATATTTACAAAACAGCTGGAGGTCAGATATGTACAGTAGCTGGCTGTTCTGTGAATGCTAGCTGCAGTATTTGTTTTTTGTACCACCTGGTTGAAAGGGCTTAACAATCCTTTTGAAAATGGAGCTGTTCATCAGTAGAATGTTATGCTTCAGTCTTTCCCAGAAGTGGGACATAGCTACTCCCTAAATTTTTGATACAGCTTGCAATGTTTTGTCTGCCTTTGTCGTTGGTTGCATCCTGTGCTTAACCATCTGTGGATGAGTTAAACAAGGGTTGTAGATTTCTTTTTTTTTTTTTTTTTTCACGCTTTAGGTCCATAGCATTGAGACACATTATTTCAATTCCAAGAGACTGAAATGGCTAGCATACTTTGGACAAAATCTACTCAGTTCTACCTCTGATTAGCTGTCTTTAGTGAGGTCTTTATTCAGTTTGTATAATTTAACCTTATCTGCCTCTATAGCTTGTGCAGCATCCAAATATTTGAATATCCAGACTTTCTGATAATAGGGATTTCTATTTACCTGGAGTTACATAGCAGCAAGCACAAGTGTAACTAAGAGTTAAAGATAATGGGACTATGATTGCTTATAGTGATGTTTACTCCATGGGAAATGGCCCATGGGTTCTAGTGTGGTTTCTGTCTTATGAGTCCAGCTTCTCTGTTAAGGGTTTGTAATCTAAGCATATTGCTCTTTTTAAACATCCATTACAATTAGACATACTTTCTACATTTCACTTGGCTAGATGTCCGTGTTGTAAATGCCAGTGGAGCAGCTTATTAGAAGTTGCTGTTCGTATGACATCTAATCAGTTCAGTGTCTGAGCACCAAACTAGAAGCAAATCAGCTTGGCAGCTGATTCCTGAAACTGCACCTGGAAGGCGTGCCTTGGGATTTTGCTGCTAATGGCTTGGCCAGCCCACATTGTCATTGGAACTGAAACATGGCAAACTAAGCCTCATGAGATTTGATGCATGTCCTAGAGTACTTGTCACTTTAATTCACGCTGAACATGCTTTGCTTCACTTGTTGTGTCACGTTGTTTCTGCTTTTTTAGCTCCCCGTCACCCCCCTTTCCTGGCCTTTTAGCACTTGGATACTCACTGGCTATTTTTATGTTGTAACTGAGAGTCTGCATTTATTGCATAATGTAATGCTTTGGAGCATCATCTCTGCTGAAGGGACCTATTAGGATAAAGAGTTTTTCACTTCTCGGGGCTTATTCATGTAGTCATTTAAGTGTGCTGATGTCAGCACACATTGGACAGATTTAGTAGGTTTTTGTCATTTTAACCAGCTTCATGAATGTTCCAGCACATGTCCAGGATGAGACTAGCCACAGTCTGGTTCTATTAGCTTTTCAATTATTTTTAAGAAAATGGTTAGTCATGATCTAGACATGTTTTGGAACGTTTATAAGGCCAGGCTGCTAAGCCAACACAGGTGCTGATGTTTTCAGTCATTATCAGGGAGAGGCTATGTAAGTACTCTTGCCAAACTCATTGGTAACCAAATAAACATTTATAAAATTTGTCTATATTCTGACTCCTTCTGAATGCTTAAAGTGTTGTTCATGGATAGGATGTTGCTACCACATGTGCTGAAAAGATCCTTAAGCAGTGTCCTCCTAAATGTGGAAGTGAGAAACAGAGACCAAATGTTTTCTTAAGTTATATATATATATATATTTAAATTACCCATGCTTTGGCTTTACAAATCCCTATCTTTATCACTGATGGCTATTTCAGTGAAGGATAGAAACTGGGAATTCCTGATAGCTGTCAGAATAAATACAGCAAGTGCAGCCATAAGAAAGAATAAATGTGTAGATGACTTCTCCACTTGCCTTGCTGCTTTGACTTTTTAACAAATCCTGAATTGCAAATCAGAACAACCTAAGGATTTGGGAGCAGATCGCACAGCAGCAGTACCATTACTGAGAGAAGTTTTGATATCCTCTTTTCTGTGTCTCAGTGGGGTAGATTCTTGCATTGTTCTTTCTGCCATGAAATTACTTCTTGCCATGGGGAGCCACATGGGACTAAATTATGTGAAAGGCTCAACATGGATTAGGATTGTGGCCAGCATGAACGTAGTGTTGATAATTTGCTCAACTTATGTATCTATGGTCTTAATGCATTATGAATTAGCCTCCCACAACACATCTTCACATGCACATCCCCACTCAGGAAATGTTAGCTCATTGTGAATCCAATCTCTGTTTGGTATACTGTTCAGTTACAGTCTCTGTTTCTGTGTTGTCATAGGAGCTTAGTGATTGGCTAGTGTGGGAACATTTCTATGCATACTGCTTGCTCAGTTGAGGGATGCAGTGACCTTTGTAATTAGTCTTGCTGTTTTGATGCCTCCTACGACTGTAAAACCTTTTCATAAATGTGCTGTACAATATAAATATTGGCTAAATAGGGACAAAGTATATGCTCTGTTGCAGTTGCTTTAAATTTGCTAATATCAAAGCCATAAAAAAGATCTTACATCTTCTTGGGGTGAGCTTGGCTTGAGGATTCCATCAACAATGGTGGCCCAGGACATTCTGCTTCCTGAGGCAAAGGACAGTATGGTGCCCCATTCCTAGTCCATGCCCAGAAGTCAGCTGGGCTAGCAGTTTTATTTTTCAAAACTGGTGATTGGACATTGTCTTCAACTGTACCTGAAGGCAGGAGGCTAGCTTAGGTGGCGGTACAGGGCAAGCCACATAAGCCACCCATCTCTGTCCTCCAAGGTTTTGCTACCACTCCCCAGCATGTTGCTTAGGGCAGCTGCTGCGCTCTGTCTAATTGTAGGGACGGCCCCTGTCAATCAACTTAGATATTCTTTTTGGCTGTCCCATGGGATGCATTCTAAACTGAACATCTTCAGGATGTTTGCTGCTTTTATTTATGCTACTTAATGGCATTTGCTTTCATTTGTGAGCTCTTTGATTCAGAACTTGATAACTTCTGGTTTCTGTTGCATTTCTTCACAGGCTGCCTGCTGTTACCCGGGAAGATCATGAAACGAGGTCGACTTCCCAGCAGCAGTGAGGATTCTGATGACAATGGCAGTAAGTGCTCCTTTTTGTTGTGCTTGTATCACACTAGGTTTATGAGTTTATTTAAACACACACACACAACTTTGCATATGACACTTTAAATAACAAGGGTGATTTGCATATCAGTTGGGTAGAGAGCTAATATGAAAAAGCTTTGCTAAAATCAAACAGATTTCAATAGGTGAACCGCAGTAAGGCATCCCAAGGCTTTACAGCTGATTACACAGCATGCAGTAATACATTTCTACCCCCAAACCCAAACAAATTAAAGTATTTTTTGGTTAAAGTAAATATTTGCCACATCAGTTGCAAATGTTGTCAAGTCTTCAGGTTGTAATAAGGGGATCAAAGTTTGATTTGAGGCTGCTTGTCAAGCTTATGTCACCATTTTCTTATGCATATCATGAATGGGGTTCATAATACTCCTGTTTTTCTATACACTGCTTATGTGTAAGCAGGCCCCTTAAGTTAACACCTAGGAAAAGTTGACCTATTGTGCATGTTGTTTTTTGATACCCACTCCTGTGGAGTATTAACATGCAGTACAAAGGGTAATTTAAGCAACTGCTTCCTAAATAGTGGTTTGTGAGAGCTTTTGTGAATAGTTCATAAAGTAGACAGTGATGAGACCATGATACAAAGGATACAGTAGCTTTTTCCAAGTAGTGGGGAAGGGAGACAATTTTGGAATACAAAATTCCCTTGCAGTTTTTTATTATTTGGAGACTCAGGCCCACTCCCACACTGTGTTCAAACTGAAATGCTGCTGTTTGCCAACAAATGAGATATAAAAAGTAATATATTATTTTGAACATTTGCATTGCCATGTTTGCAAAACAAGTGCAAATTGGAAGCCTGTGAGTAGGGGCTTGCTTCTTTTTATCTCTGTTCAGCAGCTGTGGTCTTGAAAAAACACATATCTCTTTAACACATATTATTTGGAAGTCCACTTTTTCAACTTTAAAAATGTACTTTGTGTGTAAACATTATAGTCATGTTTGACAACTTAAGGTAGCTTTTCATGACTGTAGGTTTTGGGTTTAACTATTGCATGCTTTTGTAATAATTTGAAGCTTATGTTTAAACTTATGTTTAAGCTTCTGTTTAAACACTGACCCTCCCTGGGAGAAGTCTTTGTAAGAATGTGTGGGAAATATCAGTTGTTGTATGTTTTGCCTGGGGTGAGCTTATCACCCAGAGAAATGAGTTGCCTGAATCTATCCTTAGAGACTCATTTTCCTTTCTGCCCAAGAAATGTTCTAGAGCTGGTGCAAAGTCTGATTACCTGCAATAAAACTAGCCAGACATGTATAGATTTAGGAAGCTTTACATGGATTGCAGACCTCTTCACACCTTCAAGATGGCACGATAAGAATCTGGTGTTCTGGAAGTGATCATATGAGTGCTTCATTAAATAAGTGTTCAAGCCTCTTTGGTAACTTTGCAGCAATGTAATAAATGTGAATTCTGTTTGGCCTGTGGTGAAGTAGTCACATGACTGCATCACTGACTGCCCAGTTCTGTCAATATTTTTTAGGTGCGTATTTCTCCCATCAGGAACAGGATAATGACCTGGTGAAGTAGGTGGCAAATCCCTCTAGAATGACAGGGTACGGATCAAAGGTGACAGCTGGGAGGGCCTTCCTCACATACTGTGTTTATCACCTCCAAAGAAACAACATGTTCTCCCTCATGATCTTCCCTCACTGTTCAAAAGAAAATATGTGTGGAACGAGAGAGAATATGCAGAAAATAAAACTGACAAGACAGTGGATATATCCCTTCTTGACCCCTAGTCTAGTTTGATGGGCAGATGTAAGGAAGACACTAGGCATCAGCTCCTCAGATAGCTCTCCATAGAAAGGAAAAGTGCTACAGATTGCTTTGAGCCCTTCTCCTGCTTGTGTGACATGGGCATGGGTAGTGATGTTAAATTCTTGAGAATAATCTTTTGGAGAATATTCTCGAGAATATTCTCAATTAATGAGAATATTAGAGAATTTTCATTTAAAATAGGAGAATATTCACTGGTGATGGCACCAGTAAGGATCTTGTTAAGATTTGGTATAAGGAAACTCAGTAGTTAAATCATATTTTATTTTTCCGTTAGAACATGTGCATGTTATAGGACAAGTCAAAAAATACAATTGGCATGTTGAGGTTTGATACAAATAAATTCAGTAACAGGCTATCTTGTGCTTCTAATAGCTCTAACAATAACTGTTTAGTGACTAAAGCAAAACTTTGTGCATACATATAAAAAAGAAGTCCTTAACATTGAATATATTATCATTATATGATAATATATTTCAGTATGTCAATCTCTAGTAAATGGTACCTTGTACCATTGAATGGCACTGCAAAAACCAGTTACTGGCACTAAATAAAAATATAGAAACGTCAACTGTTTAAATCAAGGCCACCTCACATGCTGTTACACATAATTGTATAGACCTAGGTACTTGAAGTGTATAAAGCATTAAAGCTACTTTCTGTAAAAAAATATCACACTGTATGGCCAAGGGTATAGAATTGCTAAGAATAAGGTCACACCAAAATAGAAAAAAGGCTATTACATACAGTTGAAATACATACAAATTTAAATGTTCATCAAATTAAATGAATAGCATTTTTAAAACAAAAAAATAAAAAAATTATGTAGCTCACATTTCAGAACTGCCAATTATGAACGACACAATGTCCAGTAACGTAACTAGATTAAAAAAAACACATTATTCATTACTTACATTTGCAATATCACAGCTTGACTTATTATTTACTAGAATTTTTAAATGTGGGTTGTAAAACTGGTTTTTACATTAGAATTTACAGCTTGTGGAAAATATTCTCGAGAATATTCTCATTCTGGAGAATATTCTCACCTCACATCACTAGGCACGGGTTGAAAGTGCTGCACTAGTAAGTTCAAAATGCCGTAGATCCAACTTACCAGATCTGTCCTTACTGCAGTTTTAAATAACCAGTGCTGTTGTATGCATTCAGTTAGAACTGGAGGAGCCTATTCAGTGGGACTCCCCAGTAATGTAGGGCATAATCTTGGACACCACAGAACTTGCACTTGTAAGTTCTTTCGCAAGTGCTAATTTCCACATGTTTCTAAAAACTTTAAGGAGCAGGCAGTGAATGCATTCTGAAAGCCTCAGCTTGGGTCAGGGGTTTAGTGGCCAATAAGGATAAAAGATTGGTGATGGCAGTGAGTATCAAACAGGTGGAATGTTCCAGGAGCTATCGTGGGTGCTTTAAGGATAGATCCTTGAGTTTCTGCTTTTGATCTGATGACAGAGGACTGTCTTGTCCCTTCCAACACAAAGCACCCACTTTCTCACAGGTGAGACACAAAGTCTTAATCCCACAGGTGTGAAAGAGCCTATAGGGAGTACAATTGGGGGTTATCCTTTGCTTCTTTGGGTTCCAATGGTTGTTCTCACCAT
Organism: Podarcis cretensis; assembly: GCF_951804945.1. Classification (NCBI taxonomy): domain Eukaryota; kingdom Metazoa; phylum Chordata; class Lepidosauria; order Squamata; family Lacertidae; genus Podarcis; species Podarcis cretensis. Next base: position 32,556,238 of record NC_137178.1, read on the forward strand.
TGAAATCATACCACACTTTGGAAGATGCAGCCTTTCCAGTCATTACCAGTTTATGTTCCTATTCTTAGTAACCTTACTGTGATGGCAGGAGCTGATAGTCAGGGCAACAACATGGGCAAATTTACAGACTGTTGTCCTGCTCTTTAAGCAAACAAAACAAAACAAAACAAAACAAATCCTCTATATTGCTCAGCATGCTAATTTGGTTGTGTAAATGGGTCCTACCCATAGTAATAAGTTTTTTTCTTAGCTCTCTGTGCAGCTAACATTAGTTTCATCCAATCTGTCTCCTGAGTTTAGATCATTTGGGACTGAGGTTTTTCCGTTTAAAAAGAGAAAAATTGTATCTGTGATGAATCAGTGGTAGCAGTGGCATTTTGAAAAACGTTTTACTCCTCCAAACAAGTAAATTACTTATTCTCTATTTGTATAATTTATGTAGCTCTCAAAGGCATTAGATGTGGCTTAGCATAAATGAATGCTCATCTCCTGGGATGGAAGGTGCGATTTAAGCACAAAGTGTTCTGGGGCCCACCTGGCTGTTGAAGTCGGAAAGGGAAAAATGTAATGTAGTTTGGCTTTTGATTAGTGTTTTATGACCTAATTGTAAATAGGGGAACATAGACTGAGTCACTGAAGAGAGGTATTGACATTTGAGAATATTTTTCTATTCCGATATGATGCAGGCCTAAGTTAAACATCTTTCAAAAGGCAAATTACAATATGGAAAAGATTCCTCTAGTAAAACTCTTCAGTGTATTATGGGGGTTTGATTGAAATGCATTGGGAAGATTTGTTTGTTTTCTACTGATGTAACATTTTATTATTATGGCCTGGTGAAGAGGGTTTACAAGCTGTGCTGAATTTTTGATTCTTGGCCTCTTGCTGTTGAAAAACAATCCCAGACAACCTTTAACTTATAAATATTTTCCATATAATTACATGAATTCAAGTTTTTATTCTGTCAACTTGGGGCAAAGGCTTGCAAAGAAAAGGGAAGAAAGCCAACTATTTTTTGGTGGTGTCAGAAAACACCAAGAAGCTACTTTGCTTTTGCCTTTGTTTTTATCAAATGTGTATCTGATGCTTCCTCCAAGGAGGTCATGGTGATGAATAAAGGTTTGTTGCTTTAAATTTACTTAATGTTCAAAGCTAAGAGGTTGTGTCTGGTACTGTGCTGGTGGGATTCTGCTGGTACAGTAGGACTTCCCTCTCCTTCTCCACTGCATGCTCTCAGAGTCTACTCCAAAGTGTGCCCAATCCTCTGGAGCTGATTCTGAGGCTGGGCGGCTGAACACTGGAGGAGACAGAAGAAGCAAGTTCAGAACATAGTGAAATTCTATACAAAACGACTGAATAAACTAGAAATATATTCTTGTTACTGCAGTGGAAGTCTGTGTGTAGGCCACAGATCAGAATTACAGTGAGACAATATAAATAGCACATAGGAGGCATTGCAGTTCAGTGAAGAGAAAATGTGGTGGTGGGGGGAGTGGGGATCAACAAGGATAAGGTGGGGATCAACACTGTACTCTGACCCTCTCCCCTCTTGTTTGACAGCGCATCACATCACAATACTGTTGCTGAAGTTGAATAGGTCTGGGTTTGGTCTGAAGAGTACAAAGATGTATAAGATTTGAACTTGTTAATGACTGTGATAGTGTAATCTCTCCTATAAAGATAGAACCAGCCCTGTATTTAGGGCCCTCCAGCATTTGACAAGTGAAAACAGGTAGGTATTCTTGTTGAGTTAATTAAGCACTTGCCTCCTAGTGTGGTGGTTAATGAGTGAGCTGCTTCCAAAAGTAATCTGGTGGAATGCCTCACCCTTAAGATGTTTGGAAACTGTTAACTTCAAGGCATTCATTTTCATACAACATGTCTTAATGCAGGAGTCAGCAAACTTTTTCAGCCAGGGGCTGGTCCACTGTCCCTCAGACCTTGTGGGGGGCCGGACTATATTTTTTGGGGAGGAAATGAACAAATTCCTATGCCCCACAAATAGCCCAGAGATGCATTTTAAATAAAAGCACACATTCTACTCATGTAAAAACACAAGGCAGGCCCCACAAATAACCCAAAGATACATATTAAATAAAAGGACACATTCTACTCATGTAAAAACATGCTGTTTCCCAGACCGTCCGTGGGCCGGATTGAAAAGGCGATTGGGCTGGATCCGGCCCGGGCCTTAGTTTGCTTACACATGTCTTAATGCTTAAATATTGAGCTTTAGCATAGGATAATGGCAAAATCCCATGAGATGCTCCAGAGGGAGAAAGAAAGCTAGGCCTGTGTTTCAAAACTTCATAAACCCCAGCACAAAAATTACCTTCCTGATTTCTGACAGAACTGAAGATGGAACTTCTCTGGATATGTGCTGGGATTTGGGAACATAAGATATGCCGAAGTATCACACTTTCCATGCCTTCAGCATATGAGACAGTACCTCATATTTTTCCCAAGCTCTCAGTGTGTGGCTTGCAGTGGTTGCTTATGCCCATTGGGAATGGTAGAGTGGAAGGTAGGGAGGTCAACATGAGGTGGTGCCAGAGCAGTCAGTTACAGTGAGTATGAACAAAAATTACCTTCCTTTAAATTGCACTGGAAATCTTCCTTTGTCTGAGAGCCAGACTCTGCTTCTCCATCTCTCTCTTCATCTGGTTTCTCTGGGATCCCATACCTTGGAGCAGTGCTGTTTTCTAGAAAAAGAGGTGCTGGAACTTACCATGAACACCTCCCTCCCTTGTTCTCTTTTAATGACAATGGTGCCCACCTGAGAGGTGCAGGAACTGAAAAGAAGCCCTGCCTTGGAGACACTTTCACATCACATTCCTGCCACCTCCTCTTCCTGCTGAGAAGTCTCACAATTGTCTCTCAAACTACCCACAGATGGAAGTGCCACATTAGATGCAACCTTCCTTTGATTTTTTTAAAGCATTAAACAATGATGCATTAAAAATAGAAGTTCTTAATTGTGAAATCACCTTGTCTTTCAGAATCTGTCTGTGGGTAGGGAAAGGCCATAGGGGAAGAGCTGTAGCTCAGTGCTAGAGCATTTGCTTTGCATGCAGAAGGTCGCTGGTTCAATCCCTGGCATCTCCAGGTGCAGCCGGAAAAGAGCCTACCCTGAAATTCTGGAGAGCCATCTAGCCCAATGGTCTGACTCTGTATAAATCAGTTTCCTATGTTCCTAAAGGAACAAGTACAAATATCTGTTTTTAATTCGTATAGATGTGACTATAATATTACTTTCTTATTGAATTGCACATATGATGTTGACCATCTTTGGCATATTGGGTTAGCTGTAGAGCAGGAAGCTTTGCCTGTCTGTCTTGCCACAAACTCTTGGCATGCACTTTTGTTATTCATAGTTAACGTATTCTGGCTAAGAAAATGTAAACCAAGCTGTTGGATAAGTACAAAAGAAGGTATATAGGGATAAATTAAAATAGGAAGTGTGTACCTTTTCTGTTGTTGCTAGGATCTTGAAAATGTTGACCCATTTTCCTGGTTGCTTGTAGCAAGTCAGAATCTTATCCTGACAACCACATAGGGAAGTTTTTATAAATAGGAAAAGAGTGGGTTCCATTTCCTTTAAGGTGATCAATGAGCCACAAACATCTAATAAAGTTATATGTTAGCAGGCAGACTTAGTAGAGGGTTTTTTCTGGGTAAGTGTCATTTATGGATTAGTTGCAAGGTGGGGTTATCTTTTCTTGCCAGAATGATCAGATAAAGAATAGTGTTGTTGCTATACACTGCATTAGAGAAAGCTAATTGACCAGCAGATCTACCAGCAATGATAATGTCAGAAGATACCTTGTAAGACCCACTGGGTTGTATTCAGTGCCGTCCTTTCCCTTGCAGAAAGCTCTTTGATCCAGAAGGAAAGTGGAGAGGTGATTTTTGTGAATTCTCCTGCATCACTCTTCACCTTCCACACTGTTCCAGCTTTGGATACAATAGTGTACTTGATATAATCTGAAGACAATGCACCTGCAGTTATAGCTGTAATAAAGTAGAATACTAACTGTAATTTCTGGTGCTTTAATGCCATACATTCCATGTTGGATCCCTGTTTTTTTTTGGGAGGGGAGAGGGTGGTGGTTCAGAATTGCTTGTTTTGCAGGCAATTTTCTGCACAGAGTTTGCCTTCTGACTGTGACTTCATTGCGTGGGACTGGTGGGTGGATTGTCTGAGATTCCATGATCTTGGCAGGCTGAGAAGGAAGTCTGAAATAAGGTTTTATGATGATGGGCTGGCAGCTCAGACTGTTCTAACCACTTCCATTTTCTGCTCCAGCTGCATGGTTTCCCAACAAATTGTGCTGTTGGCAACTGTGCCCACTCTTGCTCAAACAGAGCCCAGAAAGAGTCTCGGCAGATGGAAATACCAGCACTGAGCAGGAGCAGCAGCTAGGCATTGCCTCTCTATGTTGGAAACTCTGTTGTGCTGTCTGATTTTGCAATGTAGAAGCATTGTATTTACAGTGGGGAAGACTATGCAGCCTCCAAGAGGGCTCAGGCTTTGAAGTGTCAATGAAATGATAGCAGCCTGGAGCTCTCCTGGGACACAGCTGGGTGCTCTGCAGCTGGTTTTACAACACTGTTCTGCATTATGCACTCTGTAGCTAATCTTACGCCACGCAGTGTAGCATATTGGTGGCTGGGCGTGCTCCCTGGGACACCGGATATGCTCTGGCAGCTCATGGAGACTTGCTCATTTTTAAAATGTCAAAATCTCTGTGTCTCTCTGTCTCTTTCCGCCTCACCTGTCTTTGGGGAAAATGTGTATACGCCAATATATGCAGAACACTTGGAACATATAATGGGCAGAGTGATGATACTCAACAATAGACATGTGTGCTGAATTGAGAAATATCATTTTATCCAAGTATTTAACTATTTTACACAAGCTTCCAGTATTTTGACTTCCTGATAATGAGTTTCCTTTTAACGTGGTGACTGTTGGACTTTGTGACCTAGTTTGCATTATCTTAGTGCTATGCAGATGATTTGTCTTAGCAGAGTTGGCAAATACCGTACGTAAGCGGACTTTTACAAAAAAAATCTTTTGAATGCCATGCTCTTCATCAGCACTGCTTGCTTGTTTGAATATTTTTTGAAATACAGTGGTACCTTGGGTTAAGTACTTAATTCGTTCTGCAGGTCTGTTCTTAACCTGAAACTGTTCTTAACCTGAAGCACCACTTTAGCTAATGCGGCCTCCTGCTGCTGCCACGCCGCCGGAGCACCATTTCTGTTCTTATCCTGAAGCAAAGTTCTTAACCTGAAGCACTGTTTCTGGGTTAGCTGAGTCTGTAACCTGAAGTGTATGTAACCTGAAGTGTATGTAACCCGAGGTACCACTGTATTTAGTTTTAATAAAGCAGTCTTTCCTGAAAACACTGAGAGGAAGGAAGGCATGAACCCACCTGAGGACACCATGATGCCAGGTGACAATTTCACAGGAAATAATTGGATGTGCCCATTTAGAGAGCACTTCTGATCCCCCCTTTCTTCCTTTGCATCCTGTCTTGAATTCAGTCTGGAGATGCAAATGAAGAATGTGAGCCCTGCTTGTGGCAGAAATGGACTCCATTTGGAATCTATGATTGGGAGCTTCTGAGATGAGTCGATCCCAGGGGGCTTGCATAGGGAGCCGAATAAAAGTAAAAGGGGGCCTACATAGGAGCATTTAGGAGTGTGCCCAAGCCCTGCCAATTGTTCCTTTGCAGCAGCAAGTCTGTAGGGCAGGTGGGCATGGCTGATGAAAAGTGACCTCATAGTTCAAATTAGGACCCCTGGAAGGCCTAAGTTTGGCCTAGGGGCCAAAGGTTCCTTGTGCCTGGCCCAAATTAAGCAACAAATATTGTCAACCCTTCCTGAACTATTTCCTTCTGTTTGCTTTTCTATCTACTGTCGGGAAGGACTGCAAACAAATTAAAATGAATGCAGTTCCTAACACAGTAAGAAAGTAACAAAGGTTGGTAATCGTAAGAACTGGATTCTTCTGCTTTTAAAAAGCACATTGCAGTGTTTACGTCATTACTCAATTTGAGACATGCCATTCTCCCCTTTATTTATTTCATGACATTTATTTCCCTCCTTTCTTCCAAGAAATTCAAGGCAGCAGCCATAGTTTTTCTTCCGTTATTAAACTCCCAGCCACCCTTTGATGATGTATGTGAGGCTGAGAGAGAGAGAGTGACTGGTCCAAGGCTACTCAGTACACCTCATACACTCTAACCAGAGTCCTGCCAGAGAAAAAATACAGGGTATAAATAAATTGATGATGATGATGATAGAGACCCCTTTGGGGCCAAAATAACCATTGTTCTCAGTTCCATGTTTCTTTTCCTTTTCTAGGCTTGTCAACCTGGTCCCAGCATTCTAGGTCTCAGCATCGAAGAAGTTCATGCTCTAAGCACGAAGATCGGAAACCATCAGAGGTATTCTCTTGATTAAATGCTCTTGCATCTTGCTGAAACACAGATGTGTCTCCTTTTCCTAATACTTCTTTTTCTTTCCTTTTTCTGCTCCGTCTCAGCTGGCACCCAACAACCTTTCTTCTGGCCAGGAGATCAGGGAGCTCAGCTGCTGCCACAGTCCCTGCCAGCATCAAGTTAGTTATTTAGCCGTGAATATTGGGTTAGTTTGGCACCAACCCAGCCTAGTTTTTTTTTTTAATAGTCCTTTTCCTTTTCCTTTTCAAAAAATATACCGGGGATTATGTTTTGGGTTTTTTTATTTGTGGTGAACAGTGAAAAATGTTTGCCTAGGAGTGTTTCCTTAGTTTCCTAACCATTACATGGCACTTAGTCCTTGTTCAGCAAAGCTGTCAAACCAGAAAATTTTGTCTCTTTGAGTGCGTCATCTGCATTGCTTTGAGAACAGATCAAAGGAGGAAATACAAATCAGTTTGAACTTTTCATGATGGATCACCAAGTGCAATCTGTGGCACGCCTTACAAATTGGCAGATGTCCTTTGAGCCAAATATGAGACTAGAAGAAAAGGGATATTCTTTGTAGGTTGAACTTCTTAAGAAGACTGTCTGGTTCATCATAATCAGATATCTTATATGTTCATGTTCGAGGTCTTGCCCTGGAAGGTTTCTAAATTCTTTATCCCTCGCTTGTTCATGCTCATGACTGTGGACAGTATAATCCTTTGGCCAAGTGAATTAATATGTATGGGTTGCCTCTTTTGTTCTGATGGTAGAAGCAATTCCATGCATGTATACTGGAGATGTAGAACCTTTTTGACACAGTGGACCAGATCTTTATTGCCCTCCCCCTCAGCCCATGGGCCAACTTTGACATGTGAGTGGAACCACCCACTTACATCATCTTACATCATGGTGAGGTCAGGTGGCTGAAAGATGGGCTTTCCTGCTTGCAGGGTGTGGGGAGGGGTCTGTTTCACCAGTGCATTCCTTACAAGGAACATGCTAGAAAGCAGCACCAAGCAGGATTGAAGTCTCTGCTCACTAGCTGATGAGCAGAGAGTTCATGCCTGCTCTCCATAGGGGGCTGCTTCACCAGCACATTCCCTGCAGGGAAAGTAGTTGGCAGCTGGATATGGTTTTGGGAAAATGGCCTTGTGGGCTAAAGATCTGCCTATGGGCTAGAGGTTTGCCAACCCATGATGTAAATGAATGTCTGCACAGGCCTGCTTCTTTCACTGAAATGAATAGGAAAGCAGTTGCTGATGAACCCCCCATGCTTATAATTAGATACTGGATGTGTGTGTTTTCCTGTATGTTTCCCATTTCAAAGTAGCTTTCTTTCTCCACCTCTACCTCTCTTTAGCATGTCTGTTTTTATATTAATTGAATTGGTACTGAATGATATTATGAATATTTTAATATTCTAACAGCAATATGTCAATTTCAAAGCTCCCTATATTTATTTAAAACATTTTACCTCTACCTTTACCTGAAAAGGCTCCCAGAGTGGCATATGTAAGATCATTAACAGTGAAGAATGCAGTCTGTGTCTTTAGGCTTATAATTCGAAAGACACTAAATGAAAGGGGAAAGAGATGAGGTGGGAAGAGGAAAGCAAGCAAACTCAGCACCAGTTCTTAAAGTTATATTTGAAGAACTGTGTGCCAGTCACTGGGTTGGAGGTCAGTAATTCTGCAATGCTGGATTTAGGCATGCGGTTTGCATCTGCAGAGCAGCAGGAATGGCATTGCGAGGCAGTGATTCTTGGAAATTATATCCCTGATGTTCCATTAAATCCTCCTTTGTTTTGTGGCCAGAGCAACTCATCACAAATGTTCAGCTCAGAGGCGTTCACGCCCTGTTTTTCTCTAGGCAGTTAAAATAAGGGTGTTTTTTTGTCTAAAATCTTGTCCCTGGCACAAGAGTAGGCCTGGGCAATATATCAATATATTGCTCAGGACCGGTATGTGGGGGGAGACCGTGATGACAGCTTCACTCAGTGGTATATCCCTGGTGAAACGGTCACCACTCATGAGTCCCTCTGCCTTCAATGCTCTGAGAGACAAACAAACTAGCTGGGAGCTGGAGGCAGAGGGACTCAAGCGGTGGCGGTTTCACCAGCAGTATACCACTGGTGAAACCACCATCGCACTCTGCCCTGGCAGAGGGAGAATCAAACTGAATTGGAGAGGTGCTGATACAGCTTGTTCCTTCCTTCACTTCTTTAAACTGCTTGGTTGAAGAGCGTGCTGCTGCCCGCACCTCAGCCCAGCAATTTTATGGAGCCCCTGACCCACCACTGGCTTGCACAAGTCAGCAGCGGGATGGGGACTCTATTAAAGTGCTCCCCCTCCCCAGCTGAGAGATCCCCGACCCCGCTCCTGCTTCTGCTCAGCTGCTCAGCTAGGGAGCACGAGTGGCAGGGGACTCAGGACTGACTCCACTGGGGGCAAGAGCTTTCCTACTCCCAGTGGCGTCTGGCCAAGGAGCTTAGGGCTTGCTCAGCTGGGGGCAGGTGCCTTACCGCCCCCTAGCTGAGCAGCAGGCTGGGGGCAGGTGCCTTACTGCCCCCCAGCTGAGCAGCAGGCTGGGGCCAGCTGTATTGGCCATGGCCTGTGAGGCGCTGGGGTGAGAGCTGGGCTGAGAGCTGTGGCAGTTTCACCCAGCATCTCTCTGGCTAGAGCCAATGCAGTTTTTTTCAACATCATAGTATATCGCCAAACCATGATGTTTTACTGGCGAAACACTGCAATGTTAAAAACCCAACATCATCCAGCCCTACTTTTGATACAGTGGTGCCTCGCAAGACGAAATTAATCCGTTCCGTGAGGCTCTTCGTATAGCGGTTTTTTCGTCTTGCGAAGCAAGCCCATTGACAGCTTAGCGGATTAGCGCTATTAGCCGCTTAGCGGCTTTTAGCGATCAGCTGTTAAGCGGCTTATCAGCAGATCAGCTGATAAGCGGCTTAGCGGCTTAGGAAAAGGGGGGAAAAGGGAAAAAACCCCGCAGGAACTCGCAAGACATTTTCGTCTTGCGAAGCAAGCCCATAGGGAAATTCGTTTTCCGAAGTGCCTCCAAAACGGGTTTTCCGTCTTGCGAGGCATTCGTCTTGCGGGGCACCACTGTATTTTGCAGCATTTTTAGAGTTCCTGCAATATTTTCCCCCCAAACACCACATTTCGTTAAATTCTTCTTTTCATCTGTTTTTGGTTTTGTTTCTCTTGAGCTCTTGAAAAATTACTATTTGGTAAAGAAAGGGTCTTAAAAATTCTGAAATCTCCCTCCCGCTCTCTATGCAGTTGTGGGTCACACCTTAGCTAAGGGTGATGCAGGCTTCTCTAAGGGGACAGACAGGAGCCGTTGGTATGTCAGGAGTGCCTTCTCAACCTTTTTCAACCTAAATGTAATATGCTTTCTATTTAGGCAAGAAGGTAGAGTCAATGTGTGGGTGACTCAGTAGCCTGTGCACCATCATTTGAGTTGAATTGATGGATGATAGTCGGACTCTATCGGACTCTGTGATATCTTTTTATATCCCTGTTTTAATCTGTCCAAATTCCAAACTAAATCTTTTTTTTTAAATCACCCTTCACTCCCTCTCTTTCCCTTTTGGTTACACCAAGGGTCATTTGAACAATGTTTAACTTTATACTTAGCAATTTGCAACTCTCTAGTCTGGTGGAAAACTCTAAAACGGCAAAATGTGGGAAGGCTAACGACATATAGTATAGTAAACCCAATTGGTGAATTGGGTGGTTCACGTGAAATATATTTTACATCACTGCCAGCAGTGTTTGGAAAATGCAGCAATCCTCAAATTATGTAGTCTTGGTCAGTCCCAGTAAAGCACTGAGATTAATACACGACAAGTGGTTTGAGGATTTCAGCCAGATAAACAATATTATTTTGTCATACACACACACACACACACAGAGAGAGAGAGAGAGAGAGAGAGAGAGAGAGAGATAAGCGTGTGGAGTGGTGCTGGCTGTGTGCCTTGCTGACTGCACTGGCCATAAACTGATGAGTCTTCAGACTATTTTAGAGGTCTTGCTGGTACTGCATGGACTGATTCAGGCACTCTGTTTGTAGCAAAGCCATCTGGGCTCGCTTCTTCCTCCCTCCTGCCCCAGCACCTTTAAAACTCCAGATAAATACCCTTCTGTTGGCATGTGGCAGTTAATATAGAGATTTGAAGATGAGGTGCTAAGCATGAATGATCCTTGTTACTTTGTAATAGCAGAAGCGCATTGAGAGATCTGGAAGGTGCTTAGGCATGCAAAGCCTTGCTCTTTTAAAGCCTGCCACTTCATGGTTTGTATTTTGCTGATGAGCAGCGACAAATCAGATTGCGTTGCACACAGGCAAGTGCTTTCCGCAAAGATGTATGGCTCTAACTCATGACACATGCTGGGTTAGGGACCCTTTCCCTGCTTGCTTGTGGCTGATAACTTCCTACAACTTCCCAAGATGTTTTACTAGTTTCAGAAATCATTCACGTTCAAAGCACAGTTTGAACCATAGCTACAAACAGTTGTAAATCTGGATGGCAGATGTTGCTTCAGGTGGTAAGCATTGGATAAATATTGGCTATGAACTTTCCTGGCTGATATTTTGGTTTAAACTGTGAGACCCAGCATATGTAGCATGTCCTCTGGTGGCCAGTTTGGTCTACAGCATTTTTTTTGTGGTGTTGATTCTTAAATGGATGTACATAGTTGTTCATCTGACATGCATTGTGACCTGCTCATATCCTGTATCCTCCTGAATTTCATTTTCATGGTGGCTGAGATTCTGCAGAGATGCTACTTCCATGATCACTGGTGCAGATTTATACTCTGCCTTATTATATCTGTTAGAATGGGTGCAAGGCTTGCTGTTACCAGCTGTGCCACATAGGAGTGAATTGAAATGCAACTGGTGATGTGATCTTAGGCTGTGACTTTTTTTACATGTTAGTCAACATCTGATAGGGTGTACTTTGTAGGAAGGTGCCTCCCCTTGAGTTCTACTCATAATGCCACTCATGTGTCTCACTGAGCATGTGCAAGGAGAGCAGGGTTGCTGTCGCTGGCCACCCCAAATGTCTTGCTGGCTCTGCTCCTCTAAACCTCTGTGCCTTTGGTGGAAGCTCTGAACAGGGAACCTATGTGTTTACAGCTGCTTATGTGAAGTGTTCAGGGCATTTCTGTGTGGGACCTTTGTTAGAACTGAAAATCAGAGTGTGCCTGCTTGATGTATTAAAGATTAGCTCTCACCACAAAAGGATGCATTAAAACAGCATAACTCCCATGCAAAATGGTTGTCTTAAAACCACCTTCAGAAATTATCTTTAGTAGGTAATAAGACCAAGAGTCTTGATACAAATGCATGCTGCTCCCATGCAAGTATTTTTGTTACAGCAACTGGCTCATAGGAGAAGCAGAGTTAGAGAGATTGGATCAAAAGAAGCCAATGTGATCCCTCCGTCAGATTCTGTTGCGGAAAGTGTATGATGGACAAATTCTAGACATATTTACTTTGCTGCTGTCTGCACTGCCTTCTGCCAGTCACATTGTATGTACATTCTGACCCTTAACAAAGTTGATGACTTTTGAGAAACTTTAACAGTATTTAATTAAGAATTCCCAAAATAATGGCTCTGTGGTTTGTAGAGATTCAAGGAGATGCTTTTTACTGATCTGCTCAATGGTCCATTTTGCCCAGTATTCTTTGCCCTGACTAGGGCTGGGCAATATCTGGATTTCAACATCACAATATACCAACAGCTAAACACCACAAAATATTGATATATCATGATATATACCTGCAGTGGCGGAGGGCCTTGCTGGGCCTCCCCGCGGTAGCAGAGGGTCCCACCATACCTCCCCGCAGCTGCAGAGGGCTTTGCTGAGGCTCCCCACGGTGGTGGAGGGCCTGAAGATGTAAGGAAGGAATAAAAATATTAAATAAACTTTCATATACTGTAATATAGTTTCAACTAATTTAAGAGTAGTTTAAGTGATTTACTAGTCAAGTTGCATCTGCTTCGCCACTCAGAGGTCTAAGTGGAATCTTTGCATGCATAAGCCCCACTGAGTTCAACTAAACTTCTACTTTCTCTTTGACTGCTTACTGAAAAAATACCCTCCCTATCATTCTCGCATAGTACTCAACCTCCCATTTCAGCATAAGGCAGCCAGCTATATCTTCTCTCCTCCATCCCCCCCCCCCGAAGCCCCCCCCCCCAAGTCCTTATCCCACCAATGTCTCCCTTTTTATCAAAGGGGAGGGCAACAAAGGAAAAAGATAGTCTCCTTTAAATTTTTAAAACCCCCTTTTTAGTATGGAAGAAAGCTATTTAGGGGGAACCAACAACATAAACACCAACAGAAAATAAAAATAAAAACTCTTCCGCTTCTTTTTTTCCACCGGTGGGGGTGAGTGTGAGGGAAGAAGGAAGTGCTTTCCAGTTCTTTGTTTATGTTCTTTGTTTACTTTGCTGCTGGATCTTTGATTATCTAGCTGTGGGGGGGGGGTCCCTCCTGGATTGTTAGCAGGCTCTGCATAATTAGTTGAGCTCTTTAAGTGGAAAGATATGGGTGAAGCTGAAAGAGTTTGCTGGTTTGTGTGAGGACTTATAATCATTTCTTATAGGTAGGAGGGAGAGAGCAAACAAAGCAGGAGACATGGTACCTGCAAACTATCTGTAAAGTATGGTTGGGGCTGAGCTACCCCCTGGGAAGCTGTCAAATCTGTTCCCCTGTATATTGCCTTGTTGAAACACTTATCAGGTGTTCTTTCAATACCGGTATTCAATGATATGGTGATTTATCGCACAGCCCTAGTCCTGACTGGTAGCTGTGGCAGATTTTTTTAATCTACATGTGTTGGGGATTGAGCCTGGGATATTGAAGATGCAGAGTGTAAAGATGCTGTAACACTTGGCTATTGAAATATCATCTCTGGGCTCTGACCATGTGAAGTATGGGACATCTCTTGAAATGAGGATCCCAGTAAACAAGATGCTGAAATTACATATTTCCCCCTCTTCTCCCTTTTTAGCTACTAGATATACAGACGCTAGCAAGCTTCACAAGGGAAAGAATTAGGCTATCTCATCTTGGGATACAACTCCTTGTGTTGGGGTTATATTTAGGGATATTTTGAGTTTTTGCACTTCCTGTTGAAATTGACGAGAACTGATTATCCATTTGCGCAGCAACTTGATTGTGTCATGTGATTTGACAAAGGCAACTTGAACCATGGGCCCCATGTCCAAACTGTATTTTTCAGTTCTCTGTTTCAGCATGATGATGTGGTTTAACTTTCTGGCCTCTTAATTGGCAGTGTTGGTGACCTTGTTGTGCACCGTGCTCCATGGTTACCCTGGAGCTGTGAATCATAGAGTGTAAATATCAAATATCAGTGTCTCATCCCTCCCCCATTCTCACTTCCTTTCTTTGCAGGTATTTAGAACAGACCTGATCACTGCCATGAAGCTACCTGATTCCTACCAGCTGAACCCGGATGAGTACTATGTGCTGGCAGACCCTTGGAGACAGGAATGGGAGAAAGGAGTTCAGGTGCCAGTCAGTCCGGGGACCATTCCAGAGCCAGTAGCCAGGTATAGCTTGGTGAACCCATTAGGAAACAAAACAGCTGTCCTATCAGCATCGCCTTTCAGCAGCCTGTTGGGTTGCTTACTAAAAAGCAGATCACCTGATGACTTGGGTTCCACTCTGCTGATTTAAAGGTTACCCATCCTAGCCAACTCATTTTGCCCCAGGAAAGTGTTGCAGATGAAAGTCAGGCCTTTCCCACCAGCACCTCTACCTGTGAATTAAGGACATCACATCCCAGACTGAGTGCTTACTTATAACAATACATGCTGGCAGAAGGAGGACTCCTGTTTCCTATTTGAAAAGGAGTACTTCCTAATTGAACATTTGTTGTAGCCCTTCCTTGTGAGCAGATCCAATGTTCTACTCAGACATTCCAGGAAAATAATCACAGCATGATTAATGAGTTACTTGCTTCTCTTGTGCCACTATCTGCTCCCCCCCCCCCAAAAAAAAAAATCTGGGGGTGGAGCAGTCATCAGTGACTCTGGCTAGGATGTGGTTTGAACTTCACAAACTGTTCCATGGATATATTTTTGCTTTTTTTAAAAAAAGTTAATACATCCTTTTTGAGAATCATTATGATTTTGACTTTCTTTAAAATGCAACAGGTTTTTATCTCATTGTTGCCAAGGAATGTTGATAATTTTTTAAGGGCATGTTTACAAGGATAGATTTTACTTCTGGTGATCATGATGGTTGACCTGCACTAAGTCCAGTTTTCAGAACTCCCTGTGATCTAGTCATTTTCTCTTGTGCTGGTCTCCCATTTGTTTTTCTAGAAATCCTAGTGCTACCTATATACAGTTGAACCAATTGCAGCAGCAACAAATGCTATGCAAAATTCTAAATTATTGACTGTCCCACCAAAATGAAGTTGCATTGGAAAGTGCGTACGTTGGTACAGATTTTCCTGCTTTGTGCAGTTTGTTTAAGTAGCAGAGTGAAAAAAGCTCGCTTATACTAAATGAGACTCTTTGCTCTTCTGTCTCACCCAGTATTGTCCCTCTTGACTGGCAGCAGTTCTCCAAGGTCTTAGGCAGAGGTCTTTCCCATCACATTTTATCTGATTCTTTTAACTGGACATGCTGGAAATTGAACCTGGAACCTTCTGTATATGAAGACGCACCCACAAACCCCAGTTCAGATTTCTGCATTCAAATTCCAGAGGGCTAAATGTTTCGCCACTGAACCTAGACATAAAGAATATGGAAGCATCCTCCCATTGGCTCAAGAGTTGTTAAATTCCCACCATCCCCGACACTTTGCTGTGGTGGCTGGGGCTGATGGTAGTCGAAAAACATGGGGGGGGGGCACAGTTGCTCCAAACTGGCCTTAACTCAGAGCAGGCACTAGGTTTCTTTTTGAAAAATTCCAGATGACTATGGAATTTTATGCCTGTAACCTCTAGCCCTTGTTCCTGTCATGAGTATTGCCCCATGATTCATTCATGTGACTGCAGCCTCCGTTAACTTCTAACTTCGAAATGCAGTCTTGTGATATGAAGTAGATCTGTGATTGCATAATTAATGCTAAAAATGTATGGCCTGTATTCTAAACCCAGTTTTGGTCATATCAAAGTCTTTTCCCAAGCAGTGTAAATCTGATGCTTTTAATTTAGGCCAGAGGTGGAGAACCTGTGGCTCTTTTCTCCCATCAGCCCCAGCCAGCTTTGCCAGTGGGCAGGAATGGTGGGAGTTGTAGTCCAGCCACATCTGAAAGGCACATCTGAAGGGCATCTGAAGGTTCCCCATCCCCAGTTTAGATTCACACAGAAAAAGAGTGGCTTATAAACATTCATAAAAACATTGATTTTAACTGCAGCAGTACATTTAAGAAACCAAATTGCTGTTTGGACTGTGTTGTATCCCCCCATTTTCCTATTTTTACACTTTCATGCTTGCATCTTTTAGGTAAGGCAAAAGATAAGGCACTTTTGCAGACGTCTTCTTCCCATCACAATAGTATAACTACAGAAGACAATTCCTAAATTTCCAGAACACGATTTAGTGTTCTTAGCTTTTGTTGAACTTTGGGGCTTGTGGCAGATTACATAAAGTCAACATAGAGAATATGTAGATGCCTATACAGTACAGTTCAATGTATAGGCATCCACATATGGAGAATTCCTGTAGGCTGGATATAATCTTGTTCGCCTTCTCTCACCTGGCACAGTGCATAAGCAGTACAACAGACTGCTGGAAGAAATGGGAGGTCAACTCACACCTTCCAATTCCTCATCCATTTGGTGCAATTTGGTCATGGTGGGAAGGAGGAAATCTATTGATTTCATGGGAATCCTTGTGTGAGAGGTCTGTGGCACTATGACTTGCATTTTTACACCTTTTGTCACTCTGTGCCACATCACTGTTGACAGCAGAAGATGGAGAAACATTGACTGTTTTTTTTTTACACCCCCAGAACATCTATCATCTACTGACCATGCAGTCTCTCAGTACATGGATTACAGTACTATCTTTGTAGTTTCTAGAATAATAGAATAATTCAGTTGTAATTTACATGAACTGGGGTGCTGTTTGAGTGATGTTTCTCCCTCCATATTTGTGGGCTGCAATTAGTTTTTTTTAAAAAGAGTATCATTTTTGTGTTATTTTTCTCGGGTATGTATTATTCAGATGCTGGTGTCAATTTAAATACTGTATTTATTTTAATGCAATGCGCACCTTTTGGGGCCAAATTATATCCCCAAAATTAGGGTGCACATTAGATTTGATGGCGCCAGCAAATACCCTTTTTATTTCAAGGTTTTGAAAATTGAGGTACGCATTAGATTTGATGGCACATTAGATTCTCATAAATATGGTATGTTGTAAGGTAACTTGAGGGTAATTTTAAATGGAAAAAATAGGATATAGATGCTTTCAATAAATAATAAAATTTATATATTTTTATTTCTGCAGACGTGCATCCCTCTGGTGCTACAATCTTGGCAGATGATCTTTTTCTGTTGTTATTACCATTATTTTGCTGCATAGCAATTTGAAGCCTCTGGCATTGGAGAATGGAGGTTTCACCACTTTAAGGAGGATTGCAACCTGGTGTAATTAACACCTCCTGTTCGGTATACTTTCAGGGTTGTATCTGAGACAAAAGCAGTCATATTTACAAGACCTCGGAAGTACATCCTTTCTTCGGGTTCTGAGCCCCCTGAGCTTGGCTACGTTGACATTCGGACCTTGGCAGAGAGCGTCTGTCGCTATGACCTTAATTTCATGGACGTAGCATGGTTGGAACTGGCTAATGAAGAATTCAAAGAGATGGGTGAGTGCAACATCCAGTTACGGCCAGCTTTTGGCTGAGCTGTGAGACAAGTGACAGGGAGCAGTCTGGGGTGGTTGTAGTGCAGCTGCCAATTCATATGGTGCACTTGTAGCTTCCAGAAAGAAAAGGAGAAGGATAGGATTGCTCAGAAGCAAGTTGTATATCCCTGCATGTGGAGGAGAGAGGGGTGTGGAGAACTGAGGGGAAAGAAAAACAGCACAAATGTCAACACTATTTTTGTTGGGTGGCAAGGCAACAGTCATCTCAAAGCTCTAATTCCTAGATTAATGTGAAGGAAGTGGAAAAAGGAAATGTGTCAGGAAACTCAATTCCATCTTATCTTTAAATGTATTAATAGAAAAGTGAATGATATTTTAAAAACAGTCTAGAGTTGTTTGGGGACTTCAGAAGTTTCCAAACCCTTCAGGTTTCCCTAGAACTGATGGAAAAAATTGAACTGCTATAGTGACATTCACCTCTTGGCCCTGCTAACTAATGGCAGCATTGTCTTGGACTTCTGACAATTGTATCATGCTTTTGTTTTATTTATTTTATTTTATTTTATTTTATTGTTACATTTTATTCTGTAGCAGCAATTAATTGTTGAAACCAAATAGTCTTTCAAAAAGCATCTGGAATTTATTCAGCAATTAAGAAGGCTTAAGAGTCAACTGTGAAATGGCTGAAGTGAAGAGCAGTATGTTCCCTTACAAAATGAATATTTTACCCCTTATGAAGGTGTGCAGTTCTGCAGAGCACCTTATAAAAACATAGTAATAGTTGGCAAAATAGCCCCAGGAGCAGCTGGCTCTTTAAAAAGCTGAATACCTTGAAATAAAACATTTGTATGAGATTTTCAACCATCCACTGCAAAATCAATATGCTACGCTTGGGTTTAAAGTTTTGTTTTGTCCAGTATGTGTGTTTGGATTACTGGCAGTAAACAAGAACCGTACTGTATTGATGCACACTTTTTCTGGGCTTTTGTTATTGTTATCTAATGGAGGCCTTTCAGCAGATTATTTTGAAGGTACGTGAAATTGTAAATAACCCACTTGGTCAGTTGTTCAATGTTAATAGAGTGATCTGGTTACTTGTAGATTGATAAAGGAAGCTGTGTCCCTCAATGTCTCTATTATATTAAAAGCAAACGTCATTGGATTGATTTCCCAGGGATGCCTGAACTGGATGAATACACTATGGAGAGAGTCATGGAAGAATTTGAACAGCGATGCTATGACAACATGAATCATGCTATCGAGACCGAGGAAGGGCTTGGAATTGAGTATGATGAGGATGTTGTCTGTGACGTTTGCCAGTCTCCAGATGGTGAAGATGGCAACGAGATGGTATTCTGTGACAAATGCAATATTTGCGTTCATCAGGTACAGCAGCCAGATGCAATAATAATTGGAATTGAGAGTAGTTTGTTTAGATTTCACCGTGATAAGGAGGTGATGAGGATTTCATAAGCCTTGGGTGCTTTTTTAGGATGTATGGGAATAGTAGGTGGAAGCATATATTGAGGCAAAGGTATAGGGATGCGTAGAGAGGTGATGTCATAAGATCACAGAAAATTCAGGTAGAATGGTTAAGTTGCCCCATTTAGTGGGTTCTGAATTTTTAAATCATTAGCTTTGGTTTCTTGCATGTCTAAGTGATGTTTTGCTTCTTTGCATACATCTGAACCCTAGATATCTCATGTTTCTTTGTGTGCCTTCTCCATGAGAGGTCTGAAGGATGACCACTGGAGAATGGGTCTTTTCTGTGGTTGTTTCCCATTTGTGGGATGTGCACCCCAGGGAGGCTCGCCTGGCACCTTCATTACATATCTTTAGGTGCCTGGTGAAAACCTTTCTCTGTAACCAAGCCTTTGGCTGATTAACATTCTATGGGCCTTTAAATATCTTTGTGGTGGTGGTGGGGTTATTGGGTTTTTTTTTGTTCTATTGTGTATTTTTTGTTTTCATTTTATATTTTTATGCTGGGAACCACCCGTTGTTGTTGTTGTTGTTGTTGTTGTTGTTGTTGTTGTTGTTGTTGTTGTTGTTGTTCTTCCTCCTCCTCCTCCTCCTCTTCTTCTTCTTCTTCTTCTTCTTCTTCTTCTTACAGAAAAACAGGGTGCATCCAGTAGTGTAAATAGAAAAGAGAAATGAATCTTAAAGATGCTGTAAAAAATGTGTGTTTGTTGTTAAATTAGCCTGACATGCTTCAGCTCCAGTGCTTTCTTCAAGGGCTTATCTGTTGCTAAACCACACATAAAAAGCCTTTAAAAGGCTTTTTAAAGTACAGTATGTCATTGAAACCTCATTTTCAAGTCAAATTAACAGAAAGAAAACCTATTTTAACTAGAACCAGCCATATCTTGTAGCCCATACAAACATCCTTTCCTAACTGCTCAAAAACATCCTTGGAGTGAATCAAGTGGTTGGTAATTTGTGGATGATTTCTGCTTTCTTTCATTTCTCACAAACCTGGGTTTGCTTGCAAGTATTTAGTTCTGTGGTTTGAGGAGGGCTTCTTAAGAGCTTTTGCCCTTCAAGGTCTTTGAAACTGATGGTTTTTGACCTCTTAATTTGGCTTGAAAACGAGGTTTCTACAATTATGCATAACTGTATTTTAAATGCTCTTACAAGGCTTTTTATTTGTGGTTTAGGAAGTGTTCTACTTTATACAGATAAGCTCCTGAGCCAAAACACATTAGGCTCATTTAATAATAAGCATATGTATTTTCTAGCATCTCTCATGTTTCTGACATTACCTATCCGTTTGGTTCCCGCATATTCCTGTTTTTGGAAAATCTGCCACTTTGTGTGCTGCTCTTCTTTTTTTTTTTTTTTGGTGGGCATAGCCAAAGTAATATAAGGGCCCAATCCAGTGCTAGTCATGTACCAACAGCTAGCAGCTCCCAATAGTAATGTTGCACCATCCAAATACATATATGGAAAAGCTTCTGTAGGCAGCTCTCTTCTTGAGATGATCAATAAATAAAATATATCACGCAAGTAGGCAGACATTCTGTTTGCATAGTGCATCAATTTCCTGGGGAAAAAATGTAGAGCTGTCATCCTCATTTTATTTATTTTTCAATTTAATCTATTCAAAAATGTCCCAGACCCACAGACAGATCATTGGATTTGCTTTTGTTTGCTGTCATAGTCTACTTTTTGATAAAAATCACCATCTTTTTGTCTGGCATACAGTGGTGCCCCACAAGACGAACACCTCACAAGACGGAAAACCCGCTAGACGAAAGGGTCTTCCGTTTTGGAGGCGCTTCGCAAAACGAATTTCCCTATGGGCTTGCTTCGCAAGACGAAAATGTCTTGCGAGTTCCTGCGGGTTTTCCCCCCTCCCCCCCTTTTCCTAAGCTGCTAAGCCACTTATCAGCTGATCCGCTGATAAGCTGCTTAACAGCTGATCGCTAAAAGCCGCTAAACCGCTAATAGCGCTAATCTGCTAAGCTGTCAATGGGCTTGCTTCGCAAGACGAAAAAACTGCTATACGAAGAGCCTCACGGAACGGATTAATTTCGTCTTGCGAGGCACCACTGTATATAGCCATGCCAATAACAAGCATGTTCAGTATATGTGAAATGTGGGGCACTTTCATTTATAATGAACATGGTTGGAAGTGAACAAGGCATCCCACCCAACACAGCAGAAATGACAAATACTTTTTGGTGCAGAAGATAATTTATACGGAAGTTTTTGAATGCATCAGATTTTGTGGTTGGCTATTTCCTGTTGAGGGAAAAGTCTGCCGTGTGTTGTTGTGGGCCCCCCCCCCCATTTTTTAACTATGCCCTTTCATACATGATACCTGATAAGCAAGAGAAGGGTAATTTTGTCTCTTGGGTCCTGCAATGGATGAAAACATATACATGTGTTTTCATATCCAGTAGGACAGACTGCCTTTTGAGCATGGTTTATCTTGCAAAATTACTTCAGAGTTTATTTTAATTATTTTTCATATTTCCCTTTTAATAAGTTGGTAGATGTTCTTATTGCATTTTGAGTTCAGTGAACTATACAGAGTTAGAAACAGGGCCAAGAAAAATGCCTCTGAAGGGGTCCTATGTTTGTGACAAGAAGAAATGTTAGTGACACAGCTGTGGTCAACCTTTCCTTGGGGCAAAGGTTGAGCCAGTGCCCAAAGCAGTAGCACTTGTGCTCTTGGAAGACCTCCCCTATTTTTTTTTCACCTTCTCATCTTTCAGATGGACATAGAAGTTAATGCTCTTATTATATGTCATGCTCTTATTTTAGTCTCAAAGTCCTGGCTTAACTCCAGTTGAGATAATTATTAACCCAGGCAGGAATCAGCCTTCCCTTTGCTGTCACAGCTGGTTATGATAGTCCTCTTTATTTCCTGTTCCAGTTTCCTTACTATTGCAGTGTAAGACCTCTCATGTCTAGGGCAACTTAAGAGGCAGGTGCAAATATGAACTTGGTGTCATGAGTACTAATACTACTACTACTACTACTACTACTACTAATAATAATAATAATAATATGGTCCTGCATGTTTGGGGATCTGAAATTAACTTCACATGTAGCCTGGTCGCAAATCACGGTAGCTTGTACTGGTGTGCTTTCTACATGATCCAGTTGATATGTTGGGGAAGCCAGTTCCTGAGATACCAAAGTCATGTGGAGTCCTGACAAATTGGAAGCTGCTTTAGTGACAAATCATACAGGAGAAGTTAGAATTAATCTCTTATAGCAGGGTTGGGGTACCTCTGTTCCTCAGGCCAAATTTGGTACAGGTACAGGTCTCAGTGTGGCCCACAAAACTGTTTTCCTCCTCATATGTAATTTCAGGTGTGGGACAGGTACAGATGCAGCTGGGTTGGCTGCGCAACTAATCCCTGTAGAAAGCAGCTTTGCTAACCCTGTGCTTGGTGCTCTTCCAAACAGGGCTGTCAAAGCTGCTTGCACTGTGGTTCACACATTTGCTGTGAGGCTGAATGAGGAGATGTTATGACCACCAAATGTGCTAGAGAAATATTAGCAACAAGACCATACAATGAAGTGTCCTTTTTATTATTTGTTATCATTTTAATAATTGCTGCATTTTTCTGGGAGAGTGCTAGAATCCTGTCTAGTCAAGTTGCATGGGATCATTTGGACAGGCTGCTTGGATGAGTGAAACCCGACCACCTGTCTCTTTTATCCTTGCCCATTCTGCTCATAAAAAGCTAGCCAAGAAGGGCTGGGTGATGGGCTCTGTGGGTGGTGAATCCTTCCCTCTGTGAGGGAGCATTCCCAGACTCAGAGTCATTTTGGACTCAAAACTGTCCATGGAGGCACAGGTCAATTCTGCATCCAGGGAAGCTGTCTACCAGCTCCACCTGGTACACCAGCTGAGACCCTACCTGCCTGTGCACTGTCTCACCAGATTGGTACATGCTCTGGTTATCTCCTACTTGGACTACTGCAATGCACTCTATATGGGGATTTCCGAGCACAATGCAAAGTGTTGGTGTTGACCTTTAAAGGCCTAAACGGCCTTGGCCCAGTATACCTGAAGGAGCGTCTCCACCCCCATTGTTCAGCCCGGACACTGAGGTCCAGCTCTGAGGGCCTTCTGGTGGTTCCTTCACTGCGAGAAGTGAAGCTACAGGGATCCAGCCTTCTTGGTAGTGGCACCTGCCCTGTGGAACACTCTTCACCAGATTTTAAGGAAATAAACAACTATCTGACTTTTAGAAGACATATGAAGGCAGCCCTGTTTAGGGAAGTTTTTAATGTTTGATGTTTTATTGTGTTTTTACTATTCTGCTGTGAGCTGCTCGGAGTGGCTGGGGAAACCCAGCTAGATGAGCGGGGTATAAATAATAAACTTATTCTTATTCTTCTTACTTCGTTCTTCATTTTACTTCTTTTCATTGTGGCAGGCATGCTATGGCATCCTAAAAGTTCCAGAAGGCAGCTGGCTGTGCCGAACCTGTGCTCTTGGTGTTCAGCCCAAGTGTTTGTTGTGCCCCAAGAAAGGCGGAGCCATGAAGCCAACTCGTAGTGGGACTAAGTGGGTCCATGTTAGCTGTGCCCTCTGGATTCCTGAGGTGGGTGTTTCAGGCAACTGATTCCTCTGCACATGCTCAGAATGGAGAATACAGAGTATTGTATGTTTTATTGTGAGAGCAGACAGCCTTGGTGGTGGTGTCAACAAGGAGTGTCAGGTACTGAAGCCATTTGGAGAGACTGTTGCCCCAGCTTCATCTGAAAGGGGAATTGCAGGAAGACAAGGTGCAATAGCACCCATCATGATGGACCCTGGAGTAGTGCCACCTGTCAGTGGTGACCAAGAGGTTTTGCAAGAATGTGAGGATACAAACAACACAGCTAGCTATGGAGATCTGAGTTCAAATTCCTGTTTGTCGGTGACCACAGACCAGTCACTTACTGCCTATCCTACTACCTCAGAATGTTGTTATGAAGACAACTTTGGGTGGTGGTGGTGAGGGAATTGTGCATGCTGCTCTGAGGTCCTTAGAAGGGTGTGATAAAAATGTAATAATTTTCTATCCTTAAAAATAGTTTTAATAAATGGTTGGGCACTTAAATAGTTAGCTTACCTTTTTGTCCGTAGCAAGATCACTCCAGGATAGTCATGCTTCCTGTTCTTTGTTCACTGCTTGATTCCCACCCACCCCCTGCTTTATTTATCTTAGGTGAGCATTGGCAGCCCAGAAAAGATGGAGCCCATCACAAAGGTCTCCCATATTCCCAGCAGCAGATGGGCCCTGGTGTGCAGTCTTTGTAATGAGAAGGTTGGGGCATCCATACAGGTAAATCACTCCGACTGGGTATTATGAACATGTATCTGCTACAGAAATCTCGCTACTGTAGTGAGGTTTTCATTTTTAACTTCCATGAAGTACATTAGAGTGCAGATGTTGTTGTTTAGTCATATGAAACATCAATTTAGGATTTTAATTTGGGGTCTGCTTTGGACTGAAGATATTTAGGCCTTGTTGTCATATTACTCAATGTCTGCTAAAAGCAAGGACCCTTAGTTGAAATCTGAGGTAATGAACTTGTAGCCAGCCAAATGTTGTCAGGCCCCCAACTCTTTATCAGCCCCAGTCAGCATGGCCAATGGTCAGGGATGATTGGAGTTGTAGTCCAGCAATGTCTAGAGGGCCTCTGTTCCCTACCACTCCCACTTTAGTTGGTTCACTACACAGATATGCAACATCCTCATCTTTTGTTTCTCCTCATGGTTTCCTAAGATCCATAGCAGTCTCTGAAAACTATTTTGGTATAGATATGATAAAAAAAGTTTCATTTCCTACTTCCTGCCCTTTTGTGCCACTTCCGAGTTTGCTGTGATGTGTGCGATCTCGTGTGGCTTGAATTCACATAAATGGGAAATTGCCTGTACCGAGGACTTTTTTTCAGCCGGAACTCACCAGAACTGAGTTCTGGCACCTCTGCAGTGTTGTGGCACGGCGTTTCGGGCTGTGCACCAGAGATTGCAGCCTGCGTGGTGCTATGTGTTGAGTGACGAAGGCTGCGAGCAGTGCGGCGATTGGTGCAGGTGGATGGGCATGCGGATGAAGAGATTTTTTTTAGGGCCAGTGTCATTTATTAGCCTTGCCTATATCAAAATGCTGGTGCACACTTCCCATCCATTCACCACCAATATCATCTTCTAGTTTCTTTGGTGGTAGTTTTATTGTTCCTCACACAGTTCTGTGGTGTCGAAGATCAGCATGAGTTGACTCTATGGAATTCATTATCACAAGATGCAGTAATGACCACCAACTTGGATGGCTTTAAAAGTGATTTAGACAGATCAGGCTATCAAAGACAAGTAGCCACAACAGCTGTATGCTACCTGTAGTATCTGAGGCAGTGTGCCTCTGAATATCAATTGATGGGGAGCACAGGTGTAGAGGGTGTCATTGTACTTCTTATAGGCATCTGGTTGGTCACTGCTTAGGTTGGTGGTGCTATGCAACAGGGATGTTGTTATGTTCTGACCTCACACTGTTCTGCTATTTATTATGTTGTACAGACTCCCCACCCCCAAGTAATTGGTGAATATGGTTGTCTCCAAACAATTACACATTTTGTGTTTTTTATTTTTTATATGTAAATTTTTTGTGAAGTTTCTTTTTTAAAAGCACTAAACCCACCATTTTGTAAAGAGGAAACATGCATGTACACAAATAAAGAGAGACCAGTACTAGGACAAGAAGTATCTAACCTAAACAAATACTTCAATTAATGTGAAATTGGCATAGAAGGATTTTCTATGTCTGGTGATACTGTAGTTTTGCCAGTGAAAAATAGGCATTGGTGACTGGTGTATATTGGTGTGATAATCAAGCTCTGTCAATATAAAACTCTCTTCAGCTTGTTCTATTTAGCCCTCTCAGATTCCTAGATAAAGAATGATTACTTTCTCTCACTGTGATAGATTTATAGCACACACACGAGAAGACAATTCATGTTAGCTCACTGTTCAGTTAGTCGTTCTTTCATGTTTGTGCGTAAAATATTTATTAACGTAGAGCACTCGCTTTGCAGCGCTTGGATTTTAGAATGCTAATAAATATTTTATGCATAAACATGAAAGAACTGCTACCTGAATAGGGAGCTAACCTGACTGTATCCTGTATGTGTGGGTGGATGTTTTAACTACAAAAGAAGCCATTGTTTAATATGGAGAAAGATGCAAGCATATAGCAAGCAATGTCCTCCCCTCTGTAGAAGGGAACTTGGGGGAATTCTTTTCATTGACTTGCCCATGCAGGGCTTTCGAGGAAACTGAACTTGGCTGTAGGGCAAGGGCAAGTGTTAGGGGATTGCTTTGTGTGTAGATCATTCAGTTGCACTGGCCCCTCCCTGGCTTCACTCTCTTCTCTGAATCATTGATACGCCAGAGATTTAGTAGTGCAGCCAGACAGCCTTTCAAGCACTTTGCCAGAGGCTTTGTTTACTGCTCCCTTTCCAAACGAAGTGTAAAACAAAAGCACGGAATATGAATCATAGAAATCTAATTGGTGCCCAATGCTTTAATAAATAAATACTAAAAGTCCTTTGCAGACCTTCATCTGTTTGCTAGAATCTTTGCCCTGAATATAGATACTAGTGGGTGTGTCCTGTTCTTCCTTATGAAGGTCCTGTAGAGTTGATAATGCAAACATCAAAAAAGGGCATTGCTGTTGCTTTGGGGAACATGCTGTTTACAAAAACACCCTCCCATGTGCTTGAGGGAAGGATCTCGGTTGTGGTTTTCTGGTATTACTTTTGCACATTGGGTTACTTTCCAGTATTACCCATTGCTATCACAAGGAAAGGCATTGATGCATGCATGACATGGGTGGTATTTTGGTTTCCCCCCGCAAGTGAATGTGTTTGGGCATGCTCTGATAAGGTGGTGCTTGATCAGATTGTTGGATTGACTCCTCCCACAACCTTGAAATACACTGATGGGCTTTCATTCTGATTTTTATTCTCTTACGAACCAAGAGCGCTTGTGGTGAAACCACCCCATCTGTCCTGAAGTGTAGGATCACGCTAGTGCACTTCATGCAGGTTGTTCACACATACCCTGCCACCACTTCTTTCTTCAAAACCACCAAGGTTTGGGGTGAGAAATAAACACACAGCTTTTTTTTATCTGAGAGGAGAACAGAGCTAGGAAATTCCCTCCTGCCTAAAGGCAGCTGGAATCCAGTGTGTGGTTCCTGCTACCTCCATGCTAAGCAAGTAGCATGGAAAACGGACTGGTGCACGGATATATGACACCTGTTAGCTAAGTGATCCTAGGATTCAAACTGAATGTTCAACCCCAGGATTAAAATTAAAATATTTATGGAAAATACAAGATAGTGGGCAAAATAGGGAGTTTAGTGAAAGAGTGAAAATAAAAGCTTGTTCTAAATAATGCTATACTTAGGCAGTCTTACATTATATTCAACCTAGTATAGGCCTGAATGCAGGCGTAACTTGCTTCCTTTTAATGACTATGTCTGGGGTAAGAAGGGTGGGTGAGTTCATTGATGGATCTAGGGAATTTTGCCATTACGAATTAGTGGGTGACAAACTTATACCAGCAAGAGGTGCCTCAGAGAGGTTCTGGGTGCAGGCCTGCATCACAGTCACACAGAGCAATATCACCACTGAAATGATGATTGAATATCTGTAGTTATATGGCTGCAGATTTAATTTGGGAGATCCTTTACAAGAATGTGTAGAATATCACAGTGTCTCAGAGAAGGGAAATGTAGGACTGCAATCTAATATATTCAATGCTCTTAATGTAAGTCTCCATCGCAGATTAACATTTTGCTTCTTGATTAATTTGCTTCTGATGGCAAATGAGATGTGAGCTCTGGGACTCTTTAACAACCTTCCATGGCACAGATCATTCAGTTGTGCTAGCTCCATTCTTCTTGTGCCACATGTGATATAAAAGAAACTTAAAGATGACTTCCCATTCCGGTCAATGCATAGCTGGTAGATAGTTCAAAACTCTAAGAAGTTTCATGCTTAAGAGAAATTGTCCTCTTACTTTAGGAAACTGAAGTTATGGCTTCATGATATATAAATGTTGTTATAATTAATTGTTTCCAGTTGAGTGACCACTTAAAACCCAAGTAGTTACATGATTACAAATCCTTTTAGCCATTGTCAACCCTAGCAATAGTCACATTGACAGCTTCCTTTGGGATCGAGGTGGCAGTGTGTCTTTTTTATGTGTCCATTTGAACAGAAGAATTGAAATCGCTGCATAGCTGCACAGCAGTAAGGATTTACTTATTTATTTTGACACTTTATATACCACTTAATTACGATTGAATCTAAGCAGTGTATAGGAGACTTTATGCAAGGAAACTAAAAATGAATTAAAACTGTAAAATTGGAATTCAGTTTAAAAGCCTGCTGGAATAAAAAATAGTATCTAGTAAGCACAATAAGTTTTGGGAGGCAGGCTTGTCTGACCTTAGCTGGACAAGAATTCTATAAAACTGGGTCCACAATAATGAATGCACAAACTCTGGTGGTTATAAGCTGTGCATGGGAGACAAGTGACTCCCCCAAAGACCAACAGAAACGTAAGAGATAAGGCAGTCTTTGAGATAACCTGGACACAAGTTGTTAAGGGCCTTGTAAATTAATACAAGAACTTTGAACATATGGAAGCATATGGGCAACTAGTGCAACTGAATGCTAAATGTGGATTTACACAACCATATTTGTGTAGATGAAGGAATTGCAGCATATATTTCCTTTAACATCTTTGCTTAAGGAAAGAGGTAGTTGGCCCAATGCTTTCTCTTATGGAATGTTTCCAACAATTTCAGAAGGTGGCAGGAGGCTGTGCACATGGAATATCATCCCCCAATCCTCTCCAAATTAAGCAGACTTCTTTCCCTGCTGTGAAATCTTTCTCATACTCTTTAACCTAGAGATGTGAAATGACAGCAGCATAGAGCCCAAATTAAAATTCAGCTTTACTGCATGGAGAAATTGTTCAGTGCACCCTTAGGTCACTGTCTGCCTGTTTGTCAGTGAAGGTTTATTGGGGAAGGACAGAGGGCAATGTACATCTCACCGCCTTTCATATTGTGCCTCAGTGTTGACTTTATTCAAGCAGATTTATCTGAAGCTTCTACAGTTTGAACCCTGCTGTGCACTTTTAAATGACATCTGGCTGCTGAGTCAACCTGAGTGGGAAAACACTGAGGAGGAAGATAATTGGCTCCTTTTCACAAAAGGACTGTATAAATATCCTTCTGCCGCACACATATTTCTCACGTGAGATACGTTTGGGTTAAGTCTGGCATTTTCCTGTCATCATAAATGTCAGTGACACTCATTTATTCCATCCTCATTGGAGTTGGAGGAGAGCCCTGAAGGGGGAGAAGAGAGGTAGCATGTAAAGGGATTTCTGTCTCTCTGTTAATGCCTATTGAAGCACATCCTGAAACATAAGCTATTTGCTTCGTAGAGCTTTGCTACAAGCTGCTTGTTTGAGACCCACAGAAAGAAGTTTTGAAGCACTTCTTTTATTTGTTATTCTGCTCCGCCTTTAGAAATCTCAGAGCAGTTTATGTGGGGCTTGTAGTAGTCCTCCGTTCAGGTACTTATTGGGTCCACACCTGCTGAGCTTCAATAATGCTGCAGTATTAAGTGCTCCCAGACCATTAAGTGCGGCCACATGCAGCCTACATGTGAGCTTCTTTGCCAAGGATTGAAATATGATAGCAAGCAGCAGAAATAGCTTTTTTAATGGGATGTGCAAGCAACTGCAGTGACGATGAGGCAGGAGATGGCTATTACTTCAGCAGAAGTCCACTTGTGGTTCTTGAGATTTGAGCCACTGTGAATATATTTCTATCCCACCTTGTGTTGGGCTCAAGGGAGCTCCTAATGAAATATAAGATACTTAGGCCTTGCAAAACCATATGATTGTTTTTACACAACCTGTTAGCTACAAACATATAAAATGTAAATGTTTTAAGATCTGTTCCTCCATCCCCTCCTCTCCCCACATCTACAGTGTTCAGTGAAAAACTGCCGCACAGCCTTCCATGTCACTTGTGCGTTTGACCGTGGCTTGGAGATGAAGACCATTCTGGCCGACAATGATGAAGTCAAGTTCAAATCTTATTGCCCCAAGCACAGCTCCACCAAGAAGTCAGATGAGGAAAACCTCAGCGAATTCACCAGCCAGGAAAATGAGAACGGGGCACAGGACAGTTCCCCTCCTGCTCACCTAGAACCTTTTGACAGCATGGATCAAAACCAGGAGGAGGCCCACAGGGTCAGCGTTCGCAAGCAGAAGCTTCAGCAACTGGAAGATGAGTTCTATGCCTTTGTCAACGCCTCGGAAGTGGCCAAGGCCCTGCAGCTTCCTGAGGACTCTGTAGAATTTATGTACCAGTACTGGAAGTTGAAGCGGAAATCAAACTTCAACAAACCTTTGATCACCCCAAAGAAAGATGAAGAGGACAATCTGGCCAAACGGGAGCAGGATGTTCTGTTCAGGCGGCTACAGCTTTTCACCCACCTCCGGCAGGATTTGGAGAGGGTAAGTTGCTGTGTTGTTTGGTAGGTGTGAAAGATGGATTTTGCCTCAGTTGCCTTACCAATCCTGATGTTTGAATGCTGTCGGATCAGGCATAAAAATCCTGCTCAATGCAGCTGAAAGGTGCACAATGGTCAATGCATGTGGCCTTGGATCTCATCCCACTAAGGTCCTCTCAGAATGATTAGAGAAGAGGTGAACCTGCAGTTCCACCTCTGCCCCTCCTTTTGCTGGAACTTCTCTGAGCGTAGTGGTGTGTGCTGTGACATGTTCAGGCAATCAGTACGGATTTCCTTCTACATCCTTTGTGCTTGCTATTTCCCAGATCCTATGCTGCAAGGCCTGCTTCTGACTTGCAAGGTGAGGATGGGAGAAGCAGTTGCAAACAGTAAATTTGTGGGCCTTGCTATGGACTCTGAAACCAGGTTTGTTCTGCATGAGTAGACTTCCCAGGTTCTCTCAACATGGTGAACTCTTTATAAACACATCCCTTTGTAGTTGCAGGGGTCTTCCCTTCATTAAAGTAGTAGGAAAACCCCCTGTGGGCAGAACAGCTTTCTGTGCATTATAGAGCTCCTGTGCTCACAAAAAGCCACTGGAGTGGGTGTGTGGCTGTGATAGAAAGTAATAAACTTTCATCTATTCTGTTTGATAAGTAATGTAGATTCTTGGAGATTTTCAGTTTAGTGTGGCACGAACACCTCCCTGGGAGAATGTGAAGCTGTTCCGAAAGCTGCCTGCCTTTGATTGATGCTTTGAACAATGTGGCCATTCTGAACTTGTTCTCAACTCCAGTGCTTAGTTCCAGAATCTCTTAAAACGAAAGGGCTTGTGAAGAGCTTCAAAAGAATCTCTCCAAACTGAGTTAATGGGCAGTAAAATGGCAAATGCGATTCAAGTGTAACATGGTGTACATTGGAACCAACCATCTAAATTTCACATATGTGCTCTTGGGGTCTGAACTGGCCGTGATTGACTAGGAAGGAGACCTTGGGGCTGTAGTGGATAACTCTGTGAAGATGTTGACTCAGTGTACAGGAGCAGTGGAAAAAGGCAAATTCCATGTTTGCAATCATTACGAAAGAAATTTAAAATAAAACCACCAATATGTCATTATACAAATCTGTAGTGCAATGGAATATTGTGTACAGTTTTGGTTGTCTCACCTCAATAAGGGCTTGTAGAGTTAGAACAGAGCAACCCAAAGTGCAGAGGAGGGTGCTGAAGCATTTTTGCTAGGAGGAAAAGTTACAACATTTGAGGCTTCTTAGTTTAGAGATGACATGATAGAGGTGTATAAAAATATGCATGGTGTGTAAAATGTGGTAAAGAAGACGTTTCCCCCCTTTCTCATACACAGGGACATTCAATGAAGCCAAATGTTGGAATACAAAAGGACAGACAAAAGAAAGTACAGTGGTGCCCCGCAAGACAAATGCCTCACAAGACGAAAAACCCGCTAGACGAAAGGGTTTTCCATTTTTTGAGGCGCTTTGCAAGACAAATTTATTGCGAGTCTTGCGAGTCCCCCCCCCCTTTTTCTAAGCCGCTAATAGCGCTAATCCATTAATAGGGATGCTTCACAAGACGAAAAAACCGCTAGACGAAGAGACACGCAGAACGGATTATTTTCGTCTTGTGAGGCACCACTGTACTTATCATAATATTTTTATTATTTATACCCTGCTCATCTGGCTGGGTTTCCCCAGCCACTCTGGGCGGCTTACAGCATATATTGAAACAGAATAAAATATCAAACATTAAAAACTTCCCTAAACAGGACTGCCTTCAGATGTCTCTAAAAGTGATGTAGTTCTTTATCTCCTTGACATCTGAAGGGAGGGCAATTCCACAGGGTGGGCGCCACTACCAAGAAGGCCCCCTGCCTGGTTCCCTGTAACTTTTTGCAGTGAGGGAACCATCAGAAGACCCTTGGAGGAGGACCTCTTCATAGGTTCTTAATGTGGGAAGTACAGTCATACCTCAGGTTAAAGTTGCTTCAGGTTGAGCGTTTTTGGGTTGCGCTCTGCAGCAACCCGGAAGTAACGGAACGTGTTATTTCCGGGTTTCGCCGCCTGCGCATGCGCAGACACTAAAAATGATGGCATGCGCAGAAGCGGCGAATCGTGACCTGTGCAGACACTGGTTGCGTTCGCTTCAGGATGCGAACGGGGCTCCGGAACGGATCCCGTTTGCATCCAGAGGTACCACTGTAGGGATAAAGAAAAGGGGTTCTCTTTGCTGGTGTAACATACCTCTCCTTCAGCACTAGTAACCCAGTACACATTTCAGATTGGGTTGCAAAATGTCCTCTAGCTTGGAAAAGCTCCTTTTTAGGAGGTTTTTAAAATTCAAATATCAACTTCAAAATATGTTTCTTTTACATGAATCGACATAATATTACACATTGTGTTTTTAGGTACGAAACCTCACATATATGGTGACACGACGGGAAAAAATTAAAAGATCTGTTTGCAAAGTCCAGGAACAGATATTCAATCTCTATACAAATCTTGTGGAGCATGAAAGAGCTTCAGGTGAGTTCCGTTTGTCTTTTAGTGCTGGAGTACGGCATGGCAAATGTGTTGGCATACTGGTGTGGAATGAAAATTATTGCTGTAATGTTTTTGTGCACTGTAATGAAATGTATTGGCTTGCATTTCTCTATAACCCTCTTTGCACCCTGCACACTGACAAAAAACCACCAACCACATGTTAAATATTTGAAAGACTCTGATAATTTCTTTGACTTACTGAGGGACTTGTGGATTGCTATAGTAGATAGCTATTAAAAACCATTGCTAGTAGGCCTCTGTATGTGTCTTGCCACTTGCTGGCTCTTTTTATATTTTGAGATGGAGATGATCTGCTTTCCCTCCTCAAACTTGAATAGGTTTACTCTTTCAGTTTTTACATTTCAGATGCATTCAGTTTCATAACTCCTCACCCACCAACCTGTACTTCACCCTTGCCAACCTGTACTTCACCCTCTCAACATAGTATTCAATCAGTGAAGTGTAAACAGGTCCCACTCAAAAGTATTTTTTTTATATAACTATAAAATCACTTGCTATTTATGTTTATATTTGTGCAAGTCTGAATCCTACCTGGCAGTTATTTTCCTCCAACATTATTTGGCTGCCGCTATGTAGATTTCCTTAGATCCTACTCCTCAAAATTTCCTTTACTTAATTCTTAACAGCTTCTTAATTAAAATTCTTATGTTTGCTTGCCCTACATCTAAATTGGATTATTCATAATCACTTAACCTGGGTACATGTGAACAATTTAGATTTTGTTCCTATCTATAATAATCTAGCAATTTATTAACAACATATTTATTTTCCCCTGTATGGAAATTGAGTGGCAATTTCAATGGTATATTAGCACCCCACAGACAAAATTTAAAGCACAGTTAATACTTGTTTATGTTGTCTTACTTTGAAAACTGACTACATTTTTGTGCAGTGGGTTTAGTGGTCTATTCAGTGTTTTTCATTTACATGTTTACGTTTTTTTGTTGATGGTTTGCAACTAAGATGCAGGGGAGCATGAGAAAAGGGTTACATAAGCCCTTGTGTTCCCCTACTCACAGCTGACAATGAAGGCAATGTTCCAAATTCTAAATTATCTCATTGTGCAAAACTGATTATTAATTTTAATTAAAATCAGTATTGTTTTGACAAAATATATATATTTGCTGTTCCGTTATGTGCAATAGATTTACTTTCTGGTCTGGATTATGAAACCAGGAGTATCGTTCTCCCTGCTTGTATTCATCTGGCACATATTTTTATTCCTTCTTTATAACATCAGGGGCATGAATGTCATAAGATGAACAATGCATCCTAGTTGCTACACTTAACTTTCTTTTACAAATGGTTGACAACTTGACTCTCTTCAACCACAATTGAAATTTATCAAATGTTCAAGGAGGAAAATACTGCCAGGAGAACAGAGCTCCATGAGTCTATTATGTTAAAAATGAATTGAGCTAGAAAAGTCTTCCTTTTTATCACATTCTTTAAACCTAAGTGTCTTACTCTGACAAGCAAATAGCTTTGGAGACAGTCAGAAACTAAGTGGAACAACGACCTTTCTTTAATGTGGCTTGCCAGTCAGAAAGTGCTTTAAAAGCATGAACCCAAAAGAAATAGCTAGCTGACTTGTAACTATATATTCTTCAAAGACGCTAGTACCCATTGAGCAAGAAACTGCTACAGCTGAATGACCTTCCCATTACAATCATTAATCAGCAGCACCAGTTTAGCCGCCTTAAAACCCAGTGTTAAAGCATTGGATTATTGCAACATCCATGCAACCCTGGCTTAACGTTTTGTGAAGTTATGCTAACATGGCTGCTAACATAACCCAACCCTGAGGAGTTTTCTGGTTTGGTGCAATATAATCTAGCTGCTAGTGAAGCAATTACAGTAACAGAATAAAGTGGCCAGTTTGCCACTTCATTTTCTGTTGTGGCTTGACAAATTCCTTCCCCAGTCCCCTTGTTCTTACATTCCTAAGGCAGGCAACAAAGCTGGGCCTCTGTTGGGTTGCCACCCCTGGCTAATGGGGATGTGTTCACTTTGGTGAACTGTAAGCTTTAAAGCACCTATTCTCAGGGTAAGTGTGTTTTTTTTAAAATCAGGGGACAAAGCAAAATGAGATCAAGCTCTGAGGTCTGTAGTTCCCTATGCTTATGTTACCTAATTAAACGACCAATGAACATAGAAACTTTGAGATTTAGCAAAGTGTACTCACAGATTTGGACATTTCAGTATTAATTTGTTTCCAAACATGCAAACTGTCACATTGATTTCACTGGAACTTCCACATGATGAACATACAATGGTACCTCGGGTTAAGTACTTAATTCATTCTGGAGGTCCGTTCTTAACCTGAAACTGTTCTTAACCTGGAGACCACTTTAGCTTATGGGGCCTCCTGCTGCCACCGGAGCACGATTTCTGTTCTCATCCTGAAGCAAAGTTCTTAACCTGAGGTACTATTTCTGGGTTAGCGGAGTCTGTAACCTGAAGTATCTGTAACCCGAGGTACCACTGTAGTATATTTGGGAGTTCAGCACTGGAATGTCCTGTAGATTTCAGTGGAAGGGTTAAGCACAATGTTATCCCTACCCAACTGAAATCAATGAAGTGCTGATAGGCCTATGACCCTCAGAAATCCAGTTCCTTTCAGTGGAAGTTGCATTCAAGTAACCACACTTGTGAGGCATCTTTGATTTAAATGTGATCTAAGTACACCTACCTTTCACTGAATCTGTTCCCCTGGGTCAAGTATAAAAATATTACTGTCTATTTCAGTACTGCTTCCAGTTTGATTCTCTCACCAATATTCTGACACGCCATATATCCGCACAAAGGCAAGCAACATCTTGCCTTAATTTTTAGTTATTCTAGTGATATTTATTAAAACTCTACAATTACTGCCCCATGTAACTAAGCAGAAATAGAGAAGTCAGCCTCTGATGTAAAGGGACATGTATTTAATCAGGGAGCAGTGGGTTTTCCCAGAGCAGTAAAGCCCTATTAAAATCTTGCCATTAATTAAAAAAATGTTTGACGCAGATAGTTTACTGCCACATGTTCAGTGTTGTGAAACTGGTACTCCATATTTTAGCTGTTTAGAAAAAACTGTGGCGATCACACAGGGTCCCCGGACGTTTGACAGTCTATTGATCCCTGTGCCACCACTGTGATTGCTTTCCCGCTGCCACCAACCCGTTTCTCTTGGGTACACACAGAGTCCAGACAGTTGTTAACATTAAATGAAATAAGCAAGTTTATTTTATAAGCCTTAACAAGTTTATGGTTTCAAATAATTTTTCTTGTCAGTTTCTTAATCTTAGTTTTCTATACCTATACCTTTCCTAATAACTGCTAACTGATTATCCCAACTGTCTATCCGACTCCTCCTATCAGTTTCTCTCACTCTCTCACAACACAACTCGACCAACCCATAGGCTTATCCTCCCTCTTCCTTCTCCAACTCCCAACTGACTTCTCAACAACAGTAACTCTAACTTTAACTCCTCCCCTTGGGTTCCCACTGGCCAATCACTTCACACCCATTTAACCCTTTCCTTATGACCCAGCATGATGTCACCTAGGAGGGCAAACGCCACAAAAAACCTTTTAAAAAAACATGGAAAAAGTATAGAGACAGCAGGTTGGATCAAGATTAGCTAATTGAACCTAAGTACTATTGAAATAATTGTGACACCTTAGTCATGATTTAAAGGACCATTAATTTCACTGGGAACCAAGCACATTACTTAAGTCTAGATCCACCTAAAGGACATTCTTGGCTAAGAAGCTCAAACATTATCATCATCAAACCTTTTATTGGCATCACATAAAAACATCCATGGTAAATCAATACAGAATTACCACCTCCCCAATATCACAGAACATTTGTCAAATGAAAAGAGGCAAAACAGTCTAATGTTACATCTCTAGGTCTCCAGGGAGATCAGACATCTGCAATGTGTTTCTGCGACAAAAAACCAAATAGAGATACTTAGCCACTAACTTGGTGAGCTCCTGATCATTCCTCAGTAATAGAAAATGTATGATCTCCAACTCTGGTTTCCATTTGGGGATGCAGAGTTGATCTAGAAACTGCTGGCAGAGATCAGCATATAGTTTACATTTAAGAACCATATGAGTAAGAGTTTCCAGCAGGTGGTCTTCACATGGGCAAATTCCTTCTCCTTCCACCACTCCCAAGAACCTGCCCCCAAGGAGATTTGATGGATTTGAATTAAACCTGGCCAGCAAAAATGCCCTTCTTTCTTGAGGGATAAGCAGAAATTCAAGATAATTGTGATTAATTTCATATGCCCAAGAAAGTAGAAAGTAAAGAGGGGAACATGTTTTCTCTGCTGCTGTTAGTTCCTGGCGTTCAATGTCCCACAACCTAGTTTTTATTATAGCCTTGACAGATGATGGGGGCATTGATTTCAAAAGTTCCATTGACAGTCCAAGTTGCTGTACCTTTATGTTAAACTGTTGTAGCCCTGGGGAAAGAAAGGGGTCTGACAAGACTTCGCTAAGGAGAGGATCTTTGTCTAATGTGAGGTAGATGTTTAACCAACATAGAAGAAATCGCGCCCAGGCAACGGTCTCTACCTTGTGTTGACCTCCCTCTAGACAGAAGGCTGAATAGGGGACACAACGTGGGATAGCAAAAATCTTAAAAAAGAAAGCTTGCCTGCACTTGTTCTACCAGCTGGGTAAACCCTGGCAACCAGACTGGGATTCCATAGAGGAACTGAGCTATTATTTTGGTGTTGGAAGACCTTGAGGGCAGAGGGGATATGTGAATTACCTTGTTATGAAAAACTGCATTATGGCCTGCATAGACATCTTACTGGCATTCACCGCGGTGCACGGTGCGAGGACCATAGAAGCCTATGATGGAATGTAATTCCCAGATAAAGGTAAAGGTACCCCTGCCCGTACGGGGCAGTCTTGACAGACTCTGGGGTTGTGCGCCCATCTCACTTAAGAGGCCAGGGGCCAGCGCTGTCCGGAGACACTTCCGGGTCACGTGGCCAGCGTGACATCGCTGCTCTGGCGAGCCAGAGCTGCACACGGAAACGCCGTTTACCTTCCCGCTGGTAAGCGGTCCCTATTTATCTACTTGCACCCGGAGGTGCTTTCGAACTGCTAGGTTGGCAGGCGCTGGGACCGAGCAGTGGGAGCGCACCCCGCCGCAGGGATTCGAACCGCCGACCTTTCGATCGGCAAGCCCTAGGCGCTGAGGCTTTAACCCACAGCGCCACCTGCGTCCCTAATAATAATAATAATAATTCCCAGATACTTAAATTCAAATACCTACTGGATGGTTTTTCCACCAAATACCCAGCTATAGCTCTTGTGTGAATTCCCAAAAACCATTATTTTGCTTTTATCAAAGTTCATGCACAGTTTCATTCTGGACAGATGGTCAATACAGGAATTTAACAATAGTTTTAGGCCAATTCTTGTCCATGAAAGCAAAATCATGTCATCTGCGTATAGGAGGATGGGAGTGCTTGATGCGTTGAGTTTTGGGCTATGGGCATCTACCTGTTTTAATGACGAAGTAAGGTCGTTAAGAAAAAGACTGAAAAAAGAGGGAGCCCTGCTTTACTCCTTGGTTTATAATGACGGGATCTGTCATTACATTCCCTGGTAGTGTTCTTATACGACAGGTGTTCTTTGTATAAAGCTTTTTGATCAAGTATAGTAATCTAGGTTCTAGGCCCATTGTCTCCAATTTGGTCCATAACAGCCCCGTCAACAGTGTCAAAAGCAGCCTTGTTATCTAGGAAGGCCACATAAAGACATTCTTTATGAAGCCGTGTGTACGTAGAGGCTAAGTGAGATAACACCATGCAGTTGTGTACAGTGGATTTCCCTTGCCTAAACCCTGACCTATGATGTTATTTTCATCAAGCCAAGTAGTTAGTTTATTTAGCAGATGTTTAGTACAATTTCCCGATGTTTGACAATAGACTTATTGACCGATAGTTGGGTGGCAGCTTTTTGTCACCCTTTTTAAAGATTGGGATAATTCTAGATTGCTGCCATGAGTTAGGCATGATACTAGATCTATCTATCACAGTGAATAGATCTGCTAGTATCGGAGCCCACCACTCTGATAGGCTTTGATCAGTTCAGATGGAATAGCATCAGGGCCGGCAGCCTTTCCTGCTTTCATCTGATCAATTAAACTTGTAACTTCGGTAATAGAGACAGGGGGCCACTCATCTGTGAAAGTAAAAATGGCATGGTCCTGACTGTCAGGTGGAATAGTCATTGAAGAAAACCACCTTGAAATGCTCTACCCATGACAAAGATGGAATCAATGTCAGCTAATCATCCTGTGTCTGTGGGGAGTCTGCTACAGCCTTCCAAAATTTCTTATGATTTTTCGTTAGGATGGCTGAGAGTAGCGTATCCCAACATGCCTGATTATATCTTATCTGACTAAGCTGGATAGTTTCCCTGAGTTGGGATCTGGAGAAGTAAATGTCAGGCAATCAACTGACAATCAAAAATGCTTGAAAGCTGCTTCAGATAAACATTAACCCATTTGTTTTTGTCTTTCCAGGCATGCCTTCCTCCTCCTCTATGGAAAATATAATGCTCTTCAACAGTACACCACTGGGCCCAGATGCACCTCAGATAGAGGATTTGAAATGGCACTCGGCTTTCTTCAGAAAGCAAATGGGCATGTCATTGAGTCACTCTTTGAAAAAAACACAGAAGAGAGAGCGGATGAGGAGGAGCTCTGGGCATGATGACAAATCTTTACTCAAGCAGCCCAGCCAAAGGGAAGGCTTTGCAACTCCCAGTAGCTTTTTCAGTTTTGAAAAGACCTTTGCAGAAGCACAAATTGGATCAGCACAACAGAAGAATGGAGTTGTTATAGCAGACCACAGGAAGAGAAGAGACAATCATTCCCATTGTGATGTGATGAAGGTAGGACTGAAGGAGAAACCTTCTAAACACAACCACAAACCCCTGAGATCCAACGAACTGTCTCAGAGGCAGTTAGAAAACAAAAGGGCTGTGAACCACCCAAGTGGCAGGTCAGCGCCTGGAACCCGGAGGGATATAGTGCCTAAATGCAATGGATCTTTTTTCAAAATAAACTATAATCCAACTCCGGTTAAAGTGCCTACGACACCCAGAAGCCCTGTGAAAAACTGGGGAGGATTTCGAATTCCAAAGAAAGGAGAAAGACAACAGCAGGGAGAAGGGCAAGAAGAGATTTGCCGCCAAAACTCGAACTACCCTTACTCGGGCCTGGGTCGAGTTTCCCCTAAAGATAGGGCCAAAAGCAACCTAAAGGTGGACAGCGAGAATGACGGGTACACCCCTGATGCTGAGATGAGCGATTCAGAAACTGAGATGGCTGAGAAGAAATGCAGGCCACAAAGGCTCAGTTCAAATAGCACTATTCCTAGGAGGACAGACATCATTAGGAGAAGCATCCTTGCCTCCTGACTAGAGAGTGAGACACAATAGCAGCACTGGAGTCAGTGAAGCCCCAGCCTGGAAAAATTATCCACTCTGCATTATTTATTGGTGTGACAAGGAGGGGGGCGGTCCTTACACATGGCTACAATATAAGCCAACAGTGAGCCTGTTTTTTCCGGGCTGTAGAAATATGTTTACGTGCACTTGACTAAG
Source organism: Podarcis cretensis (assembly GCF_951804945.1). Lineage (NCBI taxonomy): Eukaryota > Metazoa > Chordata > Lepidosauria > Squamata > Lacertidae > Podarcis > Podarcis cretensis. The sequence continues at coordinate 32,596,828 of NC_137178.1, forward strand.
AGTTTGTCCTCCACCCATCATGTCCGTGAGATTACAACCTTCTTTATTTGCAACTTTCCTGAAGAAATCACCTGAGAAAATGACCTTGCTATGCCAATTGCTCAGTAAGATGAATACAAATTAAAAGATGAAATAAATGGGGGGTAGATTCGGATGGGGAAACCGATTTAGGTGGATAGCACTGAGGATTTTCCTCTGTCTCTGAAAAGCACAAGCTGTTAGTACACAAGGATAATTTACAACGGTGGTTATAATCACCCTGCACCGCATCGTCCACTCTAAATTGTCACTTTCGTGATGCTGTGCTAGGAAAGCCCTAGTAGTCTGCAATTTTTGTTGTTTTAGAATTCAGGGTGGTGGTGGGTTTTTTTTGGCAGCTTTAAGAACCCTGGAAGAGTTTTCACAAAAGCCCATCAAACAGGTAAGAGGAATTTACCATGACTACTAAGATACCTGAAGGGATAGAACCAAGCTGACCAATTGTGAAAACAGTAGCAGCACAGTGCTATTCTGAAGGGACTCAGACTAAGAGTATGAAAACTACTCAGCTCCTCAAATTTGGAGAGTATGTCTTAAAAGTACTTTTTATCTTGTTCTGAGAAGGAAGGCAAATTTGTAGTCTCCTATATTCTGCTGGCACTGCCCATCCGAAATATGATGACAATTCAAGTGGGAAAGACTCAGTGCGTCTACACTGCAAATAGTATATAGTTTTTGCTGTCATGGTTCCCCTCCTTCCTTGTCTGCTCCCCACCCCACCCTGAGAATTATAACTCTCTGATGGGCAACAGATTTTTCAATAACTCATTCTCAGCATCTCATCACACAATTCCCAGGTTTTTGGGGAGAAGCCATGACAGGTAAACAGGCTGAAAATTTGCTATGAAGATATGCCCATGTTTCTAAAGGCACTAGTCAGCAGCCTTTCCCAATGTGCACTAATGGTATGTGTTGGGATATGCAATTTTCTGACACACAAGGGTTACTTTAAATAAAAAGAGAAGGATGTAATAAATATATATATATATATTTTGAATACAATGGAAAGGCAATAAGATGTGAGTAGCGCTTTACATTCAAGCCAATTTAACAACATGATTTTATGATAAGGATTAGATTTGACCATGGAGGGGCTTGTGTTCTGATTACATCATTTTAAGAATTGCAATAACTAATGAGAGTAAGCCATCAGCAATAAGATGAACAGTTCGTTCAGAGTCTCTTTTTTCTTCTTCTTTTTTTTTTGCACCCATAGAGTGTGTGTCTCTATCGCGAGTGCATCTATAATACACATAACGTAGTTTTAGGCTGCAGTAACTTTGGGGACTGAACTCTGATGTAAAATCAGACATAACCTAGTTATAAGAAATTTTAAGCAGCTGTAGGTGTTTTTAATAAAATAAAAATGGACAGCCCTCCCCCCAGTCCATCAGCAGCGGTATTTAGCTACTTCACTTGCAAGAAGTGGGTTTACAACTATGAAAGAAATGTTGAAGCCTTGCAATTTGACTTGAGTCTTCCAGGGGTTTCAACAGAGAACTGGATTGCTGCTGTTCCATCTTGCTATGCAAGTCACTGAATGATCAAAAAACTGCTTGGGGAGGTTGACACAGTACATGTTCCCTACATGCAAGCAGCCCTGGCCTTCTCCACGGAAAAATGTAATGTGTGTACCTGTGAATCAGATATATTTAGTAGGAGTTTGCATGATGTATTTTGGGAACCAGCCCTCAGAAATCATTCCTATTTGCTTCTGGAACAGAGGTCATAATCCTAAAATAAACTAAAACAAATAAACTCTTTAAGATTTAGAAATTAGTAGTGGGCTCACATCATCTCCATTTACTCTTGGCTCCTCTCAGTTTCTTGTTTGGCAATGCCCATATTTACAATATTGCTTGTACTAGAATCAGAAACCACACTTGCAAGTGGGGCTTCCAAATCTAGTTTGGAGGGCAAATTTCAGATGTTACAGCAAACTGGTTTGTGCTTAAACAGGTAGCTGAAAGGGGATCCATGTGTGGGAGGGAAGGGAAATGTGCAACTTTGTGGTTTGTACATGATTTTACAAACAAATGTTTGGAGGCGCATCTGAAGTGAGCCTTAATGTAAGAGCCAGCTGCTGTTTGCACGCTGGAGTTTTAGCACATGCACAGAATTTCACACAGGTAGGGGCTGTTGCAAGTGCTTAACCAGAGGAATTCTCCAGAAGTGAAGTAAATAGAACAAGTCCCTCCTGCCCACCTCTATTCTCAGTGTACTCCATGCCTAGCTTTGGATCAGAATAAGATTAAGACACTGAGGCCTTGATTCTTAACATGATCAAGATAGTGACAACAGTTTAGGATACTGGAAATGAAAAAATAGTGATATGAAAGATGTAGTTTTATAAGGCTTTATTGCTTCTGATTAAACTACTCATATCTTATAGGTATGTTGACCAGGTTTGCTGCTTTAAAAGCAGACATGTTCTTGTTAAAATATGGGAAAAGAGGGACGTGATTAATTTACTTTTCAATACAGTAAGTGTTTTGGGTGAGGGTTGAGTGAAATATGATCAGTTAGCCTGCCCTGTAAGGGTGTTGTTCATCAAGCCATAGAAGGAATAAAATAAATTTGATTATAAGTAAACATTATTCAATGTTATGACTTATTTTGAAAGAAATATCATAACATTTGCACTATTAGGAATGATAGCATTTGTGCAGAACAATGCCTTACCTGTTTTGCTCCCCACCATGTTTAGGTTAATAAGCTTTCTGATTTTGAATAATGCTGAACCAAAAATTAAGAAAAACAATAGAGAAAAATAAATTGTGCTTTCCCCCATAGCTGCAGAAATAAGGGAAAACATCAGTATGACCAACTGTACAAGTTCCATGCTACTCTAAGCACTCAGTAAAAGAAAAATAAAATAAAGCAGTAATCCTTACCTACTACTGCATTCATTTTGTTAATATGGAAACAGCTGTTATTTCTTATTAGGTTTCACCTTTTTCCTTATGCAGAATGCCCAAGACATTTCTTGATTTTGATTGGTGTACTACATTGAAATGTAGGCTTAATAAACCCTTCTGTAATGACCTGGAATGCTATCTGTTAGGTTTTGGGGATGGACACACACACAAACACACTCCCTAAATGAATGGAACGTTATACATGTCTCATGTGTACAAATATTATTTAAAAAAACTTTAAAAAACTTTCATTACTACATTTGTAAAACCCTGTACAGAGGATTTTTCACTATGTGCCTAGCTTTGGTGTCCATTTTGCTCAAATTTGAAAACAGGTGCATGATGACAAAAAAAGATAGAATCAGAAATAAAGTATATGTAGAGATGACTATTTTATATTACATGGCCCAATCCTGTATTTATTTTCCTCCCTTTTTGAAGTATTTATAAAGACCTAGTTGAAGATGGCTGTATTTTTTTGTTAAACTATTTAGTAGAATTGTGCCTTTGTCTGTATGTGAATAAATGCTGTACATTTTGCAATACACGTCAAGTGTTATGATTTGACATCTATGCTGCTACTTCCACAAGATTCCAGAAGCAGAAAAGCTTTTCAGCTAGACTTACTCTTGCAACTTGTTCCAAGGTGGCCCATCACTTTCCATCCCTACTTAGTGGAAATGCTAGGAGTCTGGATTTTCTCTTTGCTCTTGGATCTAATCTGCTACTGAGGATTCCCCCTTCTCTGTTCATCTCAGTAGACTAAGGATGTACAATAACTCATCTCCTTCCTACAGTTCTTTTTTCTCCAACCCATCTCAGTGAAGCTGGCCTTGGCTCACTGCCACCTCTTTGCTCTCGTCTCACATTCCTTCCTACTCTCACTTCAGTGACTCATGCTTACTCCATACATTTTACAAGGCAATCTCTCCCCTTTTATTGTATTGTAAGAAGCTTTCTTTCTCAATGAAATTGTGAAATTTAACCATTCTTTTCCCCTCCTTTAAGTACCCACCATGATACTCCACTATATAGACCCAAAGTCTTGTGCTGCACTTGCAAGCTCTTGCCAATTTGGCTAAGGTGCCAGTTTTCTGAGGCAGCTCTACCAGATAACAGCCTGCACTCCAGCAGAAATAGAGCCCAAGGTTGCAGAAGGCCAAAGTTTCCCTGTCATGATGCTAAATTCCTTCCCATTCACTCATTTCTGAGAGGCTAATTCCAAGCCAAGTTGGAAACACATGTTTCAAGCCATAATGCTAAAAGCCCTTTTGATTCTTTGGTAGTTCCTACATTATACAACATGGACATGCAATAGTATTCTGAATCCTGTAAATAACATCTTTGAAGTATTCATCTGTAATAGGAACAGTTTGTATATCCACAAGAATTTGGGGAACCAGAAGAGTAGTCTTACTGGTGTCAATTAACATCTAAGGAATAAAAGTAAAAAAATAAATACAATAGCAATTTTACAAAGGCCAATTTGTTTTCAAATTCAACACCTTACACGGGGAAAAAATAGTTTTAAAATGTTGAGTTTATTAACACAACATTAGGTACTGTCAGTTGTAAAAAACCTTAAAATTCAGCAATTGGGTATTTCAAACTTTGTGGCAAAGTTTTCTACCATAAAACAAAACATGTTATATAAGGCAATCCACCTTTCCATCTAGCTTTAATTCACTTCAGTATGTATTTGCAGTTACCCGCTTAATGTTTATTGTGAAGAAGCCACAGTGATTCTCTTCCCGGGTAACAGTGATGCACATTTTTATAGAAGTCACTCTGTGCATGATATGTCCTAATGCTGCTCTTCAGCAGCCTCAACTTACATGTTGCACGGAAGAACAATATATTACTTTCAAGTATTTTCCAACTCTATCAAGGAGGCAGCCTTTTTCCTCTGCACTGTAATTGCACTGAGCTGTAATTAAAACAAAACAAAACAAAACAATAATTTGTTTCTTCAGTAGGAATCTTTAAACTAATTGGATTATAATGCAAGCTGAAGTACAGAAAAAGTGAGGGAATTATTTTATTCTGTTTATACAATATACTTAAGGTGTGTGTGTGTGTGTGTGTGTGTGTGTGTGTGTATGAGTGAAAGCCACCTTCATTATGAATACATAGAGGAATTGCATAGTTGCCAATTTTAAGAGTTGCATACCACACTTCATAAATCTTGGGATAAAAATCACTGCATAAAAATAAAAGATAAAAGCACAAAATGCATAATACAAATAAGAACAAACCAATAACTTCCCATCCTGTCCCCACGTACAGCTGAACTTTCTTACATGCAGATGTTTTGACTTTCATCCCAACAAGAAAAAACTGAAACACTAATTTGGTTAAGACTCTGATTCAGCTCTTCATTAAATGATCCAATTTGAAGGCTGCCCAGTTCAAAGTGTTGGTGCTGACCTCTAAAGCCCTAAGCTGCCTCGGCCCATTATACCTGAAGGAGCGTCTCCACCCCCATCGTTCAGCCTAGACACTGAGGTCCAGCTCCGAGGGCCCTCAGGCGGTTCCCTCACTGTGCGAAGTAAAGTTACAGGGAACCAGGCAAAGAGCCTTCTCGGTAGTGGTGCCTGCCCTGTGGAACATCCACCCATCAGATGTCAAGGAGATAAACAACTATCTGACTTTTAGAAGACATCTGAAGGCAGCCCTGTATAAGGAAGTTTTTAATGGTTGATATTTTATTGTGTTTTAAATATTTTGTTGAGAACTGCCCAGAGTGGCTGGGGCAAACCAGTCAGATGGGTGGCATATAAATAATAAAATTTTTATGATTAAAGATTTTTGGTTATGCAGCTGTAATAAGGGTGCTGATCTGATTTATTTCTAGATACCTGTTGAGATGCTGTGGTTGCCCTCTCTTCTGCCTGGCTTAGTCGCCTTTGAAGTCTGTTGACTTTCTCTTGATGTTCCATCATTAATTTTTCATTCTGTATAAATGAAATAGCTCATTACAAGTTTACGTTTCTGTTATTGGATCATACATATTTCAGGAAACAAGGTTTAAGGAAGAGAAACTTGGTGAATGGCAAAGCCAGGAACCGACTAACAAAGGCAAACAAGGCAGGTTGCTCCTATGCATTGTGTCTAACCTTGACAGGGATTTCCAGTCTTCGGAATCTCATGACGCAACTCTTATATAAAAAACATAATTTTAAGGAAGTTACAAGTACAAATTTCAACAGGGAAGGGGTGGTGCTGGACTCCCTGAGATGCTTCAATCAGTTGGCCTTCAAAGGAAATTTAAGGACAGATGATAGGCTGTCCAGACAGGCAGAACTATGAAGATCAGTACTTAGGAGGGCTAATTGTGACAGAATTTTTTTAGTTGTTACAAAAATTGAACTAGCCATTGCAGAAAAAAATGACAAGCTAAAGATCACAGAAAGGAACCATTACCTAGTAAAAAAAATTAACAGTGCAAAATTAGCTATGAACGAAGCTGTATGTTTTAATAATAGTAAAATAAATGTTTCTAGCATTTTCCCCAAATGATGTGTACCAAGAGAGTTCAAGTTAGACAAGATGTACATCTAGTTAAAGCACAGCATTTGGATGAGGATCATTCTCTTACCTCAATAACCTTTTCATTTGTTCTTTCCAGCTGACAAAGTACCTCCTGGGTGTAAATTTTTTGACGGCTCAGCTCACTTCTATGAAACAAGATCAAAGAAACTCATTAATGAAAATCAACATATATGTTGACCTAACTCATTTCCAGAGGTATATGGGACAATCATATATTCTTCCCTCTTTCAAATTCCTTCTTTCCAATGAAGTAGGAAAAGGATAGTACTTTAAGATACCAATAAAGGCCATCTTTAGTATTGTGACAGTACTGTGATAGGACAGATTCACAACGAAGAGCAAAACAACAACAACAATTCCGAAATCTTACTTTTAACAAAAATCTAAAATGTCATTCATTCACAAAAATAAAAACTTTTCATTAAGGACAGGAGACTTGTGGATTTCTAGGTGTTGGACTATAGCTCTAATCATCCCTGACCACTGGCCATGCTGGCTGGGCTAATAGGTATTGGAATCCAACAGCTGGAATGCCACATCCCTGCTTAATGTGATAAAATAAGCAATATAATCCTATGGACGGTGTCCATCAAGTATTAACCTGGATACCACTTATGTCATGGTCTCCCTACAGGGACACATGGGACCCTGGGCAAAGCTGTACCTTCCAGAGCTAAAAAATGGGAGCAAACAGTCCACTAAACTCAAGGAAGATGTCTGTTGACTGTGCACGGTTCTAGAGAGTGCACATGCCTTCCCACTCAGTTTTCTTCTCATCAAAGTCTGAGTAGCAACTCAGTTTTTGTTGTACAGCTAGTTTGGAGGCATTTTAATTTTCATAACTAGCTATGGTTGGTTGTCTTATTCTTCGTATTGAGTAAAGTAGCTCCTGCAAAAAGATGCACACTGTGTACAGGAAATCTTTACCTCTGGCCCTGGCAGCTTGTACCACTGAGCAAATGCCAAAAGTCCTGCCTACTACCTCAAATTAAAGAAGCTTGTAGAAATAGAACACCCTATCTCTGTGAACAGGCTTGCAAGCTTGAGAATGAGGCACCCCAATCCCTTCTCCTGCAATGGATCTTGTCCCAAACACTGGTTTGTCTGACCCATGGTTTCAACTGCCCTACAAATGGGAGGATGTGCAGCTTTTGATGAATAATGCATTTTTCACACCCATGGAATACTGAAAGGAACAATGTGTTATAGGAGTGTAGGAAAAATCTACACAGGCACACCTCATGTGTTATTTTCTATTTGTTTCCAAGATCCACAAACGGGGGAATCCCGACTTGGGCTCTGTCTTGGGCTCTAGGACTCTCATAGCATTGTTGTCTGTATTGGCAAAACCTGTTGGTGTTTCGCAACTTTCTGACTAGTTGCAGGACCTTAGCCAGACCTAGCAGAGTAAACGCAGAGTTCACAAAAGCAATTGGCAACTTGGCTGCAGACAGGGTGGACGAAGCAGGAACCAGGAACTTGTAGTTAGGTGTTTATTATATACAGTGGACTATTTACAGGAACAGAACATGGATCTTTTGCTAGCTCTCTCACAACTCTCAACCTCCACACTGACATGCTGAACCACTGAACTACTGAACTAACATTTTCCAGTTAGTAAGCCATTAATCATTACTCCCTTGAGAGAGCTTGACCAATCATGGAGCTGTTTCCATGGCTCTCTATCACCAGGCAGACTTACTCCTCTACATTGCCTTGGCTGTCTGCCAAACCTTAATTGACTCTGTGTGAGTAGCTGCACGTACAGTGGTACCTCGGGTTAAGTATTTAATTCGTTCCGGAGGTCCGTTCTTAACCTGAAACTGTTCTTAACCTGAAGCACCACTTTAGCTAATGGGGCCTCCTGCTGCTGCCGCACTGCCACAGCACGATTTCTGTTCTCAACCTGAAGCAAAGTTCTTAACCCGAGGTAATATTTCTGGGTTAGCAGAGTCTGTAACCTGAAGCATATGTAACCTGAAGCATATGTAACCTGAGGTACCACGGCACTCAGATTCCCAACAGTCTGGCTATGAGAACTCTTTCCTCTCAGGCTCTTAGGGCCAAACTAGATGATCACATTGCATAGCAGGCAGCTACATACCCTGGCTTTTCTTAAATAATTCTCACCATGAAGGCTGCACATTATAGCTCTCCAATCTCCCACCAAGATCAGAATGGAGATCACTGCCACCTCTCTGCAGTGCCAGGAACCTAAGGGAAAGACCCCCCATTGGTACCATTTCCTAAGTCTCCAAGCCATTCTGATCTCTGTGGGGAAGTGGAGAGAGGAGCCTCAGGTTCTCACATGTTGTCTTTACAATGAGAATCAGCTCCCCCAACCCCAAGTAGTTAGTTTGTGTAATCTGAAGGACTATGAGGAAACTATAGTCCACTACGCATCTTCCAGTGGCTCAAAAACTGGGGCACCCTCTACACATACAAGCTTCTGCAACAAACAGCAGTCATGTTACCAAAAGCTTGTTCATTTTCACACCTTCTACGCTTTATCTTCTTTGCCAATTAATCAACAGTTGACAGTTCACCACACACAACCGGACTGAAACAATCCTTTTCACTAAATGCTGTTTTGCACTAAACACTATTTTGCATTACTATTTCCCCAGTAAATGGACATCTATCATTTGCATTGATTGTTCAGTTTCCTAATCCCACTCTACAACAACATCCCCACCTTGTAACCATCTGTATATATGTCAAATAACACTTCATGCATCTAACAATTGAACTCTTGCACACAAAACCCTATGCCATGATACGTTTGTTAGACGTGAGTGGCGCTGTGGTCTAAACCACTGAGCCTAGGGTTTGCCGATCGGAAGGTCGGTGGTTCGAATCTCCATGATGGGGTGAGCTCCCGTTGTTCAGTCTCAGCTCCTGCCCACCTAGCAGTTCGAAAGCACGTCAAGTGCAAGTAGATAAATAGGTACCACTCCGGGAAGGTAAATGGCATTTCTGTGTGCTGCTCTGATTCGCCAGAAGCGGCTTTTTCATGCTGGCCACATGATCCGGAAGCTAGCTGTGGACAAACGCCGGCTCTCTTGGCCTATAGAGTGAGATGAGTGCGCAACCCCAGAGTCGTTAGCGACTGGACCTAACAGTCAGGGGTACCTTTACCTTTAACATGGCTACCCTTTCGCGTTTGGTAATTCTAAAATACCAAGATAGTGAGAAGCAGTCGTCCCCCCCCCCACCAGAAAGGTGACATAGTATAAAACTATCAGAGCGATAATCAGTCCCAATTGTTCCTACATATTCCAGAGAATTTGCCTCATTAAAATAGGTAAATGAAGTTTGCAGAAAATTGCTCAAGTGTCTACCACAAAGGCTTATGTGTGGAAAACAAAGGTGAGCTGTTTAGTAGTAGAGCAGAAAAGATAATAAATCTGCCAGCTGTGGGAAGTGTTTAATGCAAAATTCTCATGTGACACATACAGCACATTCCAGATGTTTTTGTGTTGACTTATGCCGTAATATGCTTCAGTTATTCTTAGTAATTATATATTTTGTAGACTGCCAGTACCTGCAGCTGTTTCTCATCCTGTTAACATTTTTAATCAATATCTTAAAATAAACAGTTATGGCTGCCAAGTATTACAGAATTCCAGCCAAAAATAACGTGGTAGAAATGAAGGGGTGGGGGACTCAAAGGTCCCTAAATAAGATGTAATTTATTTAATAGACTAGATGGTATGTCAAAAGAACACTGCTCTAGGTAATACCTAATAATGAACAACTATACTATCCCAGAAGGATCAGTCTTGGAAATCATGAGAAAGCTGTACAACCAAAAGCTTAAAGATACAAAGATACAACCATGATTCAGAAAGAACGCCTATGAAACTCAAAACTGATTTATTCAAAATAGTGTTAATTTAAGGGGATCCAAACAGCTGCACAGGAAGCTTTTGTCTGCCCCCTCTCCCATGCTGCATCATTCACTGCCTGAAATACTACTCTGAGAAGTTGGAGAATCCTGCAGGGAAACATCTGATGTGGTACAATGAGCTCCTGTCAGAGGAAGAAACTGCAGGCACTCCAGTGTGCACAAGGTGACTGGCATCCTGGCCTTAACCTGTTAGCCTGTGCCTAGCCTAAAACACCTAAGTCTCAGTGGATTCAATAGGAATTACATTTCCCCAGCTGAAGGAATGTTTATAACTAAAATGTAAGATTAACAGTTATTCTTCCTTGATTTTGAGAGAGGAAGGATAGTATAGAAATGCTGGTGATAATGTTATTACGATTAATAATAGGTTGGTGCAAACCACCACGACCCCAAACTCCTCTGTGATTTCACAGTACAGTTTGTAACTGCAGTAATGAGCAAAATGGACTGTAGGATTACAGGTCATTATGATAGAAATAATGCCACTGAAGATACTGGGGAATCTTTGAAGAGCAACACAAACAATTTAAGTGACCCATTTTCATTTATTCCTGATTTTTATAGCCTGCTTTTCAGCCAATTAACTTCCAGAGTGGCTCTCAACATGATAGGGCTCCTTAGTAAGGTGAAAGGATTTTAATAAATGAAAGGCACTGAGGTCACTTTTCAACATTAGGAGCATGCACAATTGGCATACGCTGAATCTGCATTATCGAGATCTGAGAATCTTAAGACACTTCAAGGAACTCCCTTGGAGACTTGTTAAAACTGAACCTGGAAATTCTAAAAGACCTTCCCTTAATACATGACTCTATGTACTTTAATGGGTATTTTATGTAGGATTTATCTGTTTGTTTCAAGTATCTCAAACTTTGGGAATGGGTGTTGTAAATTGGCATGCGTGTGAACACACACACACACACACACACACACACACACACACACACACAATCTCTCAGTCCTATTCTGAACAAGAATAGGATTGCTACTCAATCCTTTAAACCTATGTAACCTTAAGTGATGATGTAAGTATAACTGCCATGATAGTATAAGGGAGTCCAAGAAACAGGTGGAGTTCAGGGTGTGGTAGAGAAAAAAATGATGAAGTTGCTATCTTGGTTAGAACTTTATCCTCCACTGGGAACTATGAAAGCAAATATCTACCTCATAGGAGCCCACAGAAACCCGAAATGATCTCAAATAGGCACCACAGGGTCACAGTGCAGATGGGGCTCCTTACTGTCCAAACTATCCCCACTCCATGCACCTGTGAAAACAATGCCAAATGCAGTAACCAAATAGTATATAACATATAGCCACTATTGCTACTGCTTGGCAAACACTTATGACTTTATATTACCTTAAAGGTTTAGAGCTAATGAAGGTGTGACAGAGGCAGGGCCAGAGTGGTATGCAGCTCTGTAATAGTAAGAGGTAGTGCCAGATTTAGGGTGGTGTTGAAGGTTCCCCTGCACAAAAATTGAGCCGGGGGGGGCCCCCACAAAATTAAGAAGATCCATTTGGGGGCACCACATTTTGGCCTCTCACTTTGCCATATTACAAAAGATAACCAAATCCATCCTGTAAGAGGACATGTGCAGAACTCTCCTTGCATCTGCTGCTTACCTCCCCATGAGTTGTGGTATGGGAATTCAGTTGAGAAAAATAACTGCCTAGGGAGGATAGAAGGCGCAGGTGCATCTTTTTTTGTTAAATCAGACTATGCTACAATTTCCAGGTCCTGACTGCAAATGGGACTTCCTAGTTTGAAGCACTAACTACAAAGAACATTCAATAAGCTTCTTCTAAGCCACCTTTGAATCTCACCGGCACTGTTTCAGAAAGAAGCCAATTAAAGTTATTATGAACAGCTTACTGATTTTTGTGTGCACACCACCATGTCCCCCCCCCCTTTTGAGTTGAAGATTTAGAAATACCTACTTACAATGATCAGAGCTCCATGTTGCAACAGAATCTGGGGGTTTTAACAGCTAAACACTTATTCAGATCCAGCAAATACTGACTTGGTTGGTATTGCCTGACCTCAGTGACCACTTTGGGTGCTAATACCCATCTCCTGCAGCTTGACTGCATGAGGCACTTACATTGCTCTTCCACTGCTCTACCACCTCCTTGAGCAGCACTGTTGATTTTTAGAATCACTTCAAAAGTTAATGAGAACATGCCATGTTCTAGCCACTGTTGAGAAGAGGCAATAAGGCAGGGTTTCTTTCCTTACAGAAGCAGGACAGGGTTGAACAATAGTGTCAGGGGTTCAGGAGCAGAAGCACAGGGAAGAGGGGAGATGGAGAGCGAAGGGGAAGAATCTGAGGGCAGCGTAGGAGAAGATGACAGTGGCCCGAGAGATTCCATGAGCCTCTCCAGCGAATCGGAAGATTCACAGAAGGGGGCGCCGGTGGCCAGGGCAAGGGGGGGTCCCAAGGGGGACACCCCAGAAGCAAGGGGCCAGCGGGGACTCCCAGAGCAGCAGTTGGAAATCAGGACCAGCTTCCCCACCGGAGCATAGTGGGGGGGAAGAGTCACAGGTATCGGGAGTAGCGTCTCCCCCAGCAGGGAGAGGAGAGGAGTCAGGGCTGACCACGCCTCCATCAGAGAGTCAGACAACGGAGGGGAGGTCAGATCCGGCCAGTATCCCGGAAGAGGGAAGCAGTGACAGAAGTAGTGTAACGGTCAGGAGGAAGGTCACTGGGTTGGCGCGAGAGGCAAGTTCAAATGTACAGGAGCGTGGGACAGCAGAGAATGAGGATTGGGAACCGGGTCCTAAAGCCCGCCGGAGGCAGGGGGAGGAGCTAAGTGACTCAGCGTCTGAGGAGTCCAGAAAGGGGAATGCCCCAGCGGGCAGGAGGACCCAGAGGAGAAGAGAGCAGCGGAAAAGGTGGAGCAGGGCTAGGATCTTAAACTGGTGTCAGAGGGGAGGAGATTCAGACGGGACTTCGCCGATCTAGGGTTTAAGATGTAGGGCTGCGCGCTGCGGCTTTGAAATGGAAATTGAACTTCAATAAAGACTTTTGTACATTACGACAGCCTAGCGTTGGTCCTCTGTGAGCTGGGACCTAGAGGCAGCTCTGACAAATAGCCTCACTTTCCAAGAATAGGATAGATTTTATAGTTTATCCTGCTGCATCTTAAGCTGATTCAGAGGACCAGGCTCCATTAATAAACCTTTCTGAACTGCAGTGGGGAAAGAGTTTCCCCCACAGCAATGCTTATCTATTGGAAGCTTTACATCTACCTTCTCAAAGATTTGCTCTGTTGGCAGCTATTATTTCTGGACAATCACAAAACAGAGGAATGTTAATTAAAATCTAAACAAGAACAGTATCATAGAATCACAGAATCATAGAGTTGCAAGAGACCACTAGAGTCCAACCCCCTGCCAAGCAGGAAACACCATCAGAGCACTCCTGACATATGGTTGTCAAGCCTCTGCTTAAAGACCTCCAAAGAAGGAGACTCCACCACACTCCTTGGCAGCAAATTCCACTGTCGAACAGCTCTTACTGTCAGGAAGTTCTTCCTAATGTTTAGGTGGAATCTTCTTTCTTGTAGTTTGGAGCCATTGCTCCGTGTCCGCTTCTCTGGAGCAGCAGAAAACAATCTTTCTCCCTCCTCTATGTGACATCCTTTTATATATTTGAACATGCCTATCATATCACCCCTTAACCTCCTCTTCTCCAGGCTAAACGTGCCCAGCTCCCTTAGCCGTTCCTCATAAGGCATCGTTTCCAGGCCTTTGACCATTTTGGTTGCCCTCCTCTGGACACGTTCCAGTTTGTCAGTGTCCTTCTTGAACTGTGGTGCCCAGAACTGGACACAGTACTCCAGGTGAGGTCTGACCAGAGCAGAATACAGTGGCACTATTACTTCCCTTGATCTAGATGCTATACTCCTATTGATGCAGCCCAGAATTGCATTGGCTTTTTTAGCTGCTGCGTCACACTGTTGGCTCATGTCAAGTTTGTGGTTAACCAAGACTCCTAGATCCTTTTCACATGTACTGCTCTCAAGCCAGGTGTCACCCATCTTATATTTGTGCCTCTCATTTTTTTGCCCAAGTGCAATACTTTACATTTCTCCCTGTTAAAATTCATCTTGTTTGTTTTGGCCCAGTTCTCTAATCTGTCAAGGTCGTTTTGAAGTGTGATCCTGTCCTCTGGGGTGTTAGCCACCCCTCCCAGTTTGGTGTCATCTGCAAATTTGATCAGGATGCCCTTGAGTCCATCATCCAAGTCGTTGATAAAGATGTTGAATAAGACGGGGCCCAAGACAGAACTCTGTGGCACCCCACTAGTCACTCTTCTCCAGGATGAAGAGGAACTATTGATGAGCACCCTTTGGGTTCGGTCAGCCAGCCAGTTACAAATCCACTGAGTGGTAGCATAGTCAAGACCGCATTTTACCAGCTTCTTTACAAGAATATCATGGGACACCTTGTCAAATGCCTTGCTGAAATCAAGGTAGATTACATCCACTATCACATCTACATCTACATTTCCGGTCTGAATTATGGTCCCAGCAAATCCGTTCCCAGGTGCCTGCATTTGTTAAAAATGCCAAACAAAATTGTATTACTTACTTTAAACTATTTATTCTGGTTTCTGTAGCTTCCGTTAGTTTCTTTGTTTCCTCCTTCCACCTGTTTGTTGCTTTCTGTTGAGCTATCAAGAGGCGTCTCAGCTCAGCAGTAGACTTTCGATGCACATCTTCCATCTCTTTCAAACGAACTTCAGACCCATGCTCTTTTATTATATGTTCATTCTCCATTATGCTTATCTATAGTAAAAAAAAAAGTAAAATAAGTTTAAAGCCTCACATTAGTTCACGGTAGCTTTTGTCTTTTGACTAAAGGACTGAAGTTTGTTTGTTTGTGTGCACATACTGACAATCAGGCTATATCTATCTGCAAAAGATTACTGGACTTTTAATTGTGGATATAAGATGAAAGAATTCATTTCATAATGAATAACTAATTTGATTGAAAAGAGAATGCAGATTGTCACGCTTGGATCATCCATGATGAGTAATAATTGTTTCTAGATGTGCAGATCTTTCATCCTTTACTCATTTCATCACTGAATGCTTGAATCCCTGCAGTAAAAATTCTGTATGAAGCCCTGATTTATCTTTTAGGTATCAGAGCAAAAACTTGAGGCTGTCCCCAAGTCTCCATCCAACAACAGCTAATTAGTTCAGCCAACTATTACGCGAACTCCACGTGTAAAGTGCCGAAGTGAGCAACTGAAGGGCGATAACCAACTATGGAAGGAAGAAGACAAGTTTATGTGTAACTTCGCTGCAAAGAAGAGAAAACGGAAGAGAACGGAACGGAAAAGAAAGTTAAGGAATTAGAGGCAGATGATAAGAAACAATAAACAGGAATCTTCTCTTACAAGCACAACATATAAGAGAAGTAGGAAGAAAATGAAAGGGATAAGCAATAGTGGATCTGAATCATATCAAAATTGAGGTTGGTAGAGTTGCATGTACAAAATGCTCCTTATCCCCTTTTTTAAAAGTGATGTCAATAGGCTTTAGGCCAAAAATCACCTTGCATTACATTGTGTTGTGCATTTTCTAGACATTTAGGCTGTATATCTCTCGTTATAAAAGAAGACTAACATGTTAGTCTGTTTGCATTATGTATGATTTTTAAAAAAGTTTTTGCTGTCTGGAAGAAAAGAACCAAGTGGCTCGTAGTTATCCAGTCCTCCTAACTACTGCCTCCAGACACTGGAACATTAATGGAAAAGTCAGTTGTGTCCATATCTTACATAGCTGGGTTGACATGTGGATAAGACACATTATTATAATTGCAAAAGATAATTTTAGTATATTTTGAAAAACACCAAAGGAGACGAATGGAATACAAAGTTAAGGAATATTAAACTATGGTGATAGAGCTGTTGTGAGAAATTTGACACCCTGCCTGTTTCCTTGTACACAGATTTCTCCCTTCATTGAATCTTCGAAGATGTGACGTCAAAAATAAAACACCATATAAACGCAAATACCTTTAATTTTGCAGCTTGTTGTGCCTCCACAGCCAGCTTTCTCAATTCTTCCATTTCTTTTTGAAACTGCTCGTTCTCTTGCTGGAGTTTTAGGCGCTCTTCACTGACAGAGCCACAGTTCTTTCTTTCGGATTCCAGAATACTTTGCAACTTGTAAATCATTTCCTGACCACTGTTTCTCTGTTCCTCATAGCTTGAAATTGAGGAAGGGAGGAGAAATGCACAAACAATACTTGGTAATCCATTATTGAATGGAAAGGTAAGATACAAATATGTTAAACGAATGCACAGAAATTAATATATTAATTAAGGTGAATGCATAATACATACAATGTTCAGTAGTGTAGAATTTGGATGATCAAAAGGCTTGGCAACTAAAGAGCGAAGTATTCCCCACTAAGTTTCATATTTTTTTTTTGTATGGAGCCTCTCTGCTTAGAAGGACTTCCCTGTATATTTCAGTTATTATATAGGAAGCTGTGGACATGCCTTGAAACATTCTCAGGGCTTTGAATGAGAGCAAATATGAAACACAGCTAGACAATCTTGGAACAGATTACATGAATAATTTTTTTCCACCAAATAAGCTTACAGCTGAGATCATTCTTGTTGACCTTTCAAGGTTTCATAAGGTGGCAACAACAATGAGTGTCTCTTCCATTGCAGCCCTCTTCTTCTGGAAATCACCTGCCCCAATATTGGTTCAAATATTGCTTTAAAGCTGCAGTCTTAGAGACACCTTCCTGGGAATAACTCCCACTGAGTACAGTATGACTTACTTCTGTGTAAACATTCAGAGGGTTGCACTGGACATTATTTAGCTTCGTAACATTTCAGAAGACTATGGGAGGGTATTGAACTTCATGGTGTACTATTTTAAATATGAGCCTTTTCATCTTCACTGTGATGTGTTTTTTGAATGCTATTAGAGTAAGTGATAGTATTTTTTCAATGGATGTACTTTACTATAATATAGGGAGGATAATTTGATTAAACTTGATATTAGTTGAAGAAACTCAAACTGTGTAGGCAAATAAAATTATTTCTGCAGTTTTGCAGCTACAACAAAAGTTATCCTAGTTAGCTTCAAGCCTAGCCTAAGGGATATGAATATATTACCCCGAAAAAAGCCTTTACCAAGTTACAAAAAAGAAGTACCTTCTGTTTTCTATAGTCACAGTGCTGCAGGGCTTCCCTCACAGAGCATAAGTTATAGTGAAACCCCTGTAACAATGTGACTCTTTTCTATTCAGTTGTAATGGGGGGAAATGCTTTGCAATTCCTTCCTTCTTAGCTGATCTGAAGCATGATGCTGTCAGCAGCAATAACATTCTAAGAGAAATGTACTCTTCTAATAAGCATTCAACACTTGTACACACACACCGTGGCAGGTTCTGTGTGGTCAGAAATAGGTTGGCTTCAACAGCATCCATGACAGCAATATATGTATTTCCTTAAATTTGTGTCTCGAGAAAGTTTATCTAAGGCTTCTGTTTCTGAGAGATTATATAAGGCTGGTTCTACCTGCTGTATGAAGCCATACAACATGACTGGCTTCAAACTTTTGAGTATTTCCTTTTGTTGTTTTCATTTACTAGCACCACTTTTATATTGCATGCTCATTATCATTTTCAGAAAAAGTCAAAATTAGAATCCTTACTTGTTCAAAAAGCACACACTATAATGATAGGCAGTGATCTGAACTCTTGTATTGCTTCATAGCTGACTTTAATGCCTCCATTAACTTTACTAACAATAAGTACGCACTTGTGTAACTGTTATACAGTCAGACTCATAAATTACGTGTTTCATGTTTCTAAGCAACTGGGCCTAGATAGTAAAATCTGCCTGTTTTTATTTTAAAAATTGGAAAGAGACTGAGTGCCCACAGATTATGGGACCCTGGGCTGCAGTCTGTATGTAAATCTGGCACTGATGAGAAGGAAGAAACCGATGTGAGCATCATGTTTCTTAGGGTGGCCATACGTCCGGGAAAAGCCAGACCTGTCCTTTTGGGGGGGCCAACATGCCCATCTGTGCGGATTTTTACATTTTAAAGGAAATATCTGGGTTTTGGGGCTTAGACTGCTCTGTATGCTCCAGTCACTGCCAGCCCAAGCTGGTGAAAGAGACGCATGGGAGCTGTGGTGGCAGTCCTGTGTGCTTATTGCCACGGCTCAGGCTGTCCTCTTTTTTGCTCTTCAAGATATGGCAACCCTATCTAAGTTTCTGCTCTTCCTCCTTCCCCTCCAGTACGACAGAGATTAGTTGCACTTTCCATAAAACCTGACTTGTTATGCATGATACAGAGATCATAGTTTAAAATGAACTCTAGTTCAGTTTCATAACCCATGGTTTGCAGCTGGTTTGTTTAGAAACTGGCCAAACCTTTCTTGAAACCACAATTTCTGGTTTGCACATGATAAGCCAGGTTTCAAGGAAAGTGAAATTGTGCCAAAATCCTCTTCCTGGCTGCCTGAGAGAAAGGGCAGAGCATGCAACCCCAAGATTCCCAGCAGCTCATTCATGCTTGTGCATGTGATGTTAAACCAGGGTTTACCATAACATGAAAACATGGACAATGGATATAAAAACAAATGACAAAAGTTTCAATTCAAGGGACTTTCCAGTGAAGTATTACTGAATGAACGTCAGTACTTGTTTATAAGTAAATAGTGATTACTTACTTCATTTCAAGTTGCTTAATTTTGTTTTGTGCTGTTTGTAGACTTCGTTGCAAATCATCTTTGGCTAGTTCAGCAATGAGACACCTTTGGTAAAGCTCTTCTAGTTTTCTAGAATCGCCTTCATTTCCTCTACCTTCACGGTACACCTGATTGAAGTGTTTAAAAAAGAAAATTCAGGTAGATCCTTGTAACAACAACCACGCCACTGGTGTTACACAATCAACCACTTTATAGTTCATAGTTTAAATTTCAAGATAATGGAATTTCATTTCTACGATGACTATCCTTTTCCAATGCAAATCATCCCAATACCTATTCTGTTATCTTTCTGGCTTTAGACAAGAGGATTACAGTGGTACCTCGGGTTACATATGCTTCAAGTTACATATGCTTCAGGTTACAGACTCCACTAACCCAGAAATAGTACCTCAGGTTAAGAACTTTGCTTCAGGATGAGAACAGAAATCGTGCTCCGGCGGCGCAGCGGCAGCAGGAGGCCCCATTAGCTAAAGTGGTGCTTCAGGTTAAGAACAGTTTCAGGTTAAGACCGGACCTCCGGAATGAATTAAGTACTTAACCCGAGGTACCGCTGTACTTTCCCCAAGCTTTTCATAGACTTTTTAATGTATTAATTTGATTATAATTATTAGTATGGTTGACTCGGTTAGGATATGTGAACTGCTTTTGATTGCTTTTAGCCCATTTTGAGCCCATTATCTGCTGCTGTTGGTTTTGTACTGATATTTATTTCTTACAATTTATTATATCCCAACTTTTAGGATACAAATCCTTGCAAGATGGCTTACAAGAAACATTAAAACAAATAAAGCTCTTCAGCAAATATCAATATACAATATATATATTATATATTGGCTGGGGAAAGCCAGCCAGATTGGGCAGGGTATTATTGTTTTTATTGTTACTGAAAGGCATGAGGATCCTTTGCCCAGGGAAGCTGGTGGTAGGACCTGGTGGGGAGTAGATACCTCAGCTGGAACAGACTGAGGTGGTTTCCTGCTTCCCTCTCTCTCCTGGAATTATATTTTTGTTAAAGTGGATTTTACCTTCTTGTGATCTGCCTTGAATACTACTGTGCAGCAGAAAGGCAGCATAACAGACTTTAAATAAATTGTGTGAACTGCTTACCTGTAACCCTCATCTCATCAATCTGTATAATTTTTTGCTCATACTCCTTTAAGGTTAGTTGCATTTTTCACCTAGTCTTTTAAATGGGGGTTTTCTAGAAGACAAATTATAGAGAAATGCTCTTTCACAGAAAACAGCTTCTGTAGTCAGAGTAATTACTTTCCTTACAGAAACAGCTTATTGCAAGAAACAGGATGATGAATCCATGGAATCTGCTCTGCATATAGAAATCTTATATCACATAGCTAAATCTTGCACTTGGGCCTTGCACATGGAAATTCATGTGGCATTTTTCTTTCATTCACTGCCCTCTGGACTGTGGTCATTTTTATTTTTGTAATTCACTGTTAAGTTAATCTTAAAAATGCTGTATGAAAGTTGCAGCAAGAAAAACAGAGCTTGGATAAAAGCGATTTTTGGCAACAGATTATAAGGTAAAGGTAAAGGTACCCCTGCCCGTACGGGCCAGTCTTGACAGACTCTGGGGTTGTGCGCCCATCTCACTTAAGAGGCCAGGGGCCAGCGCTGTCCGGAGACACTTCCGGGTCACGTGGCAAGCGTGACATCGCTGCTCTGGCCAGAGCCAGAGCAGCACACGGAAACGCCGTTTACCTTCCCGCTGGTAAGCGGTCCCTATTTATCTACTTGCACCCGGAGGTGCTTTCGAACTGCTAGGTTGGCAGGCGCTGGGACCGAGCAGCGGGAGCGCACCCCGCCGCAGGGATTCGAACCGCCGACCTTTCGATCGGCAAGCCCTAGGCGCTGAGGCTTTAACCCACAGCGCCACCTGCGTCCCATCTTATACCCATCTTCTAATTCTTCAATACTTTTTTCACCATTTCATTGGGTTTTTAGTTAAACAAAGGATACTGTCACTGGGTGGTTCATGTTGTTTTACTATGAGTAATGACATATAAAAGCTACTGGTATCTCATCTATTTGCTCATCAACTCTAGTCTGAGTTTCCAAGTGATGGTATACTGCTGAGGCTAATGTGAGGTTGAATGTTCCCAATTCAAAACTGAGCTCTGCCTTGAATTCACAATTTCTAAGCCCCAGCACCCCACTCCATATCTGAGATATAGGAATAATATAACATACTAAAGCAACAACACTTTAGTGGAGCAATTCTTATTGAACTCAATGGGGCTTACTTCAGATACATAGGGTAAGGATTGTGCTCTGGGTTGTTGTAAGGATTCTATGATATTGGGCCAGTTCAGACATCATAAAACATGGTTTATCATGATGAGAATGAGCCACATTAAGCCTCTATGCATTCCACCCTTCCCTTTCCTCCTCCACTTTGAGAAGGAGGTAAGTTTTCACTTCCATTATCGACTAACCACACTTCTAAAGTGGACTCTAATCTGTAATGAATCTTAAATATTGTTTCTGAAAACAAATCAGCTTCTTAACCCATGATTTCAAGTTGTTTAGATTAACAGATCACAGTTATGATTCATCACAGTTTGTAGTATATGGACGAAATGAAACTATTCCTTATAAACAACAGATGTGTTTGCTTCTGATATCCCCATAGAAATGCCAGAAGAATAGAAACGAAGAAGCAAGAGCCCAAAGCTTGCTATGGCTTGATGCTGTCATTTTAAACCATGGTTCATCGTGACTGAATCTCAACACTTATTTCCATGGATCCCAATACAGAACGGTGCCCTGAACATTTCTGCAGTTCAAATGAAATCCACCATAAGCATGAAAGTAACTGGGGGCAGGGATAATGCTTGATACTAAGACACATGTTCTGTATTCTCTCCAGAATGCATTCTTGTTGTACTTTAACCCCCTCCGACTACCAATTATCTTCCCTAATTCTGTTACGCATTCCAGGCACACAATAAATTCCATGATGCAACCTTGATCAAATTTGCTCTGCATTCTTGAGATACACATTCTATATTGTGCAGCCTCATAACATCAAGCCACATGAAACAATCCAAATTCTGGAGAAAATCTGTTTCCAATCTCTGGACTGGCACAACTTACATCTCCTCCCAATTTCTCAGGGATATCTGGAGAATCCTTTTCTGACAGACAATGGCCTACACATTAACTTATTATCTCCAGAGACAGCTGACCTATATCTTTATAAGCTAACCAAAGAACTATGCTATGGGTCAGCCAATGTAGATGCAGCAGACATTCCTACCTCAACAATAACTTCATATTTACCTCAAAAAGGTTCCAATGTTTTGTCCTCTGTCTATTGTATCCCACATGTAAATATTAGAATTTTCAAGAAATATAATCTTAGGTATTGGCATACAGATAATCATAGTACATACTAATACATGAAAACTACTATGGTAACAGTTTTTCACCTTCTCTAGCTCTTCTTCCACAGTTTGCCTTTCTCTAGCACTCCGCTCAATTTGGATCTGCTTCTCTTCACATTCCTACCAAAGAAGCAAAAGGCAAGCATTAGGGAGAAAAAGGAGCAAACCATATACACGTGTAACTCTACTTGGCAAACAATGCCAGGGTTGAGTCATCTAGCACCTGGTATGTGGAGTAAGCACAAACATCACTCATTTTAAGCTTTCTTTAAGTCTTCTCTGTCTTGCATTTTCTCTACCTATAAAACAAGTCACATATATACTAGTAGTTTAATCTTAATCAGGTTCTTGTGTTGGGACAATAGTTTTTGAAATATTTATAGCACTTGTAGCAAATTAACATACAAGTAGCTTGTCATATAATTATGATTTTGTTTTCTCTAACACACACTCAGAAAGTCATGACTGGAACTCACAATGTATCATTGCTTCTAAAAGAGGAAGGAAGAGTTCAGAACCACAATGACAGTGTAGTATTTTGACATCCTCATTGATTTCCCTTTTTAGAATATAGGTATGCCATATAACATACTTGAATATAACCCCTTGCAGAGAAGAATGACAGGTGCACAAGACTGCTTTCACAAATTATGAAAAGTTTATTTTTTGCATTTCTTATATTTGTAGATTGAAAGAGTAAGCTACATTGTCTATTGTATATATGCAACTTTAAAATGCTTCCTTCATTTCCACTGCTCTTCATCTGAAACTGACCATTAATAACCACCACTCCTTTTATAGCCAAACTTCTGAGAGGTAAGTGCAGTTGCCTATGCAGTGAAAATGATGTCATCCCTACACAACTGTGAGGTATCAACAGAGTTGGGCAAACTTGAAACGACAAAGAAATAGTTAGAAAAAAAGTCCTAAGGGGGAGAGGAACCTCAAACCAGCCCAAATGAAGAATGGGCAGACTCAGTGGCCTTTAATGCTGGTTAAAAGGTGGAAAGGAAAACCCTAAAACCTAGGTGGGAGAATGAAATCAGGAAATGTGGAGGAGGGCATAGCTGACTGACTAACACTGAACAAAAGCATTCTACATGACATTTTGTTAGCGGATGCTGAAAATAGTACAGCAAAGGTGTCTGTATAATATCAATGGGCAGGGAGTTCCAAAGTGTAGGTGTTGCCATGTCAAAGGATTAATTCCTTGCAAGTGTGGAAAGAATGTTATATGGCACTGTAAAAGTGCCAGTTCCACAGACTGAAGCAGTCTAGTGAACATGTACCTCTATGATATTCTGGAACACTTTAAAATATGTGAGAACTGCTGTTGTAAGTTTTTATTATAATGGTTTCATCTTTTCCTGCTGGCTTTATTTTTTATGGTTGTTGGTAGTCTTTTTTTGGTTACTAGAAGCAATCTAGAGAATACTTTATCATCAGGTGTCATACTAATGTATTAAGTAGGTAAGAAAATAAGCAAAATAAAATACAATGCTAGAACAAAAAAACTGAAAGGGATGGGGGGATATTCCACAAAAAAATAAAATTTTTGAATGATGAAGTCTGGAAATGAGTTTAGTTGGAGGGAGGATGGGGGCAAAGGGAGAATTAAGCATTTTCCCTCACTCCTTTATCTCTTTTTATCCCTTAAATGACTCTTTCTGTCGTGTTCCCCTGTTGAACCCCTAATCCCTGTTTACCTCAGAATCCCCAGTCAGGGAGACACCTATATTTTAACATGACCTTGCATCCAAGTACAGTTATAGTTTCTCTGCCCCCACCACAAACAACACTCCTTTTATCTTTTTCATCTTTTGCTGAACCTCCTCAAAAGCACAAGTAGAAGCTCTGATGAGCAGAGAGAACCCTCATTTTACCTTTTTCCTCAAAAATCTTTACTACCATGTGAATAATGAGAGCTTGCATGAAAACTTGATAACAAAATAAAATGTTCACATATGTAGTACTTTGATAAGAATACACCAAAATCCTCAAATATTGTTGAGACTTTAAGACTTGTTCTAGCATTTTGAAAAAGATAAAAGTTCTGCACCATTTAGTCAGATTCAGAAACAAAAGCATAAATGGTGATCAACTACTACCATTGCTGAATTTTTTTAATGAAGACTCTGATGTTTCATTTTAATAATAATTTGACAGCAATCCAGTCAAAAACAAAAGCACTTTTAAGCTTAATTTATTTCAGTGGGATCTGAGCTGCTTTCCCATCACTATTGATGAAATCCATGGTATATATGCTATGCACAACTGTGGCTGAATTTTGCTTTTAGAATTTTCCTTCTCCCAATGTATGTGACACAGCAGGAAGATTGAATTCATGATACAATTTACGTTTACCCCCAAAAAGTTTAAAGACAAGGAACAAGCAATTCCAGTACAACCTAAGACATACCTTCTGGAGTGCATCAATTTCTTCTGCTAATCGGGATATCTGAATATTGCACCTTTTCTTTTCATTTTCTACCTTTTAAAATATATATATATATGTATTGTTTAGTATGCAATAGTTAGTTTTTCCAGTCATACAATGCACCATTAGAATAAACAAGAAGAATTAAATTTAATTAAATTGCTGCTTGCTCATCTTGTCAACTGATTCCTGGCCTGATTACAATAACATAAATATAAATAAACAAGCTAGAACAATACAGTTAATCAAACATCCAGAGAAGATAAAACATATCACAATTAACATGCAAGATAGGCCCTGAACAGCTTAGGTCCATTCTATTTGAGAGCAAATCTCCTTTTGCACACTCCCACCTATTTACTGCCAACTCAAGGCTGGTCCTCTGCACTTGCCCCTATGACGTGTAACAACATTCCCCTAGAGATTATTGCAGGCAGCCACCTGGAGTATTGGTGTTCCACTGTTTGGTTAGAACACACCAATTTGTGGGGGTATGTCTGAGCACTGATTTTGAGTACTGGGTTTGTTTGAAATTATGGACATCTTAGTATTTGTGTATTTTAGCATTTTATTGTTTGTCTTTTGTTGTTTTATTGTATTGATTACTATTTTGGGGAGGGTTATTGTTTTGTTTGTTGCTATGCTATGTATTTTTTAAAAATGCTATGTGATCCTCAGATGAAGGGTGGTATATAAATTAAATTTAATTAATTAAATAAATTCTTCCCATAAATTGCTTTGCAGTTTTATATGGAAGACTTTCTATAAATGTTTTCTCCAATAAAGTTTTAAGCACAACTCACTTCCTTTCTAGTACTTGAAGCAGCATCTTGAAGCAGATGAGAAAATGCTTCCTTCATATTTTCAATCTCCTCTTCTTTTTGTTTTGCACATATCATTGCCTAAATGGGAAATGAAATGAATAGTCCTTAAAAAACTAAGTGTATTTCCTGTTGAGGACAACCAGGTAACAATTCAAAAAATTAAACAGTTACAAGACCATGGTGTTCTAGTGAACAGAAAATTAACGAACTCTAAAATGCACTTTTCCAATGAGTTTTAGTATATTTCATATTTCTACTTGTGCGTCACTCCTAAGTTAACTGTATACTATGGATTTTTTACACCATGAGCTAACTTTTGGATTTCTCATATAGTGACAACACAAAGAGAGAGTTCCACATACACTTAGATTGTAAGAAAAAATGAATTTGGCATACCTGAATTTTCAGGCTACCGTATTTTTCGCCCTATAGGACGCACGTAGATTTTTTTCGGGGGGGGGGGAAATAAAGGAAAAAAATTATATTTCCCAGCCCCCAGAACGGGTCCCAGAGCGATGCCGAAGCTGCGCACAGCTTTGGCTTTGCTCTGGGAGCTTGCGGGGCTGGGGGCGGGGGAAGCCCGAGCTTCCCCGACCCCAGCCCCCAGAACAGGAGCCAGAGCGATGCCGAAGCACTTCTGAAATGCGTACTGTGTCTGGTGGAAGTCACTTTTCCTGAAAGTGCATGATGAAGACTGTAAAAAATGATAATATTACAAAAGACACAATTTGCATTATAATGCTTAAAGTGTGTGACTACTGGTCAGAAATATTTACATTATTCAGACATAATTGAACGTGTGAGGTGGCTTTAAGAAGGCCCCTTTTTGAACAGGTGGCTGTTCAAAATTGTAGCCTCTCACTCATGTTCTGGTTTATTCCAGCTATGTCAGAAAAAGAACCAGAATGAATATTCAGATATGGAGAATTGGTCCCTTGGTGCTTTGTTTACCTGACTCTTTTGCAGATTAGCTTCTTCTAAGAGTTGGATGTTCTTACAAGCCTCTTCCATAGCATCATTCTTCTCCCTTTCTATAACAGTGCACTTCACAGTCAGCTCTTGGATTTGTTTTTCTAGGTTTGTTTTTTCTGTTCTTAGCTCTTTTAAATCTGCGGCAGCTACACAAAGCCTGCATATCAGAACAAGGACCACTTAACTGATTGAAGCTAAATCTAGGATTGAAACTACATTCAACTGTCAGCTCTTGTAATCTAGAGAGGACAAGGTTATATGAATTTTCATTTGCCACATTTCACTATCTTGAAGTGATTCTGAAGGTTAGTTTTCAGAAGTTCAGCAATTTTTCCTGGCAAAGTGACAAGGTCTTTCAAATTCAGATCTCATGACTGATATGTACATCTATGCAACCTTAACTATTGCTATAACAGCATGTGGAACTGCCCTTGATAATTCTTTCAAAAGATCGACAAGTCGAAGAAAGATGTCTGTAGACAAACACTGGCTTCCTTGGCCTGATAGCAAGATGAGCATCGCACCCCACAGTCGCTTTTGACTGGACTTAACCATCCAGGGGTCCTTTAACTTTAGTGGCCACAGAATTCTGACTGACTTGGGAGATGGGGCAGGGAATCCAGAAACTAAGGATGGGAGAGAGAATAGAACAGAGTATCCTGGAAATGGGAGTACTCCAAATTACAACATTTTGATGCACATCCCAGTTGTGGTTTTGTATTCTGGTTTGCTCACTGATGACATACAATCATTTGTTAATTTGAACTCATTTAAAATAATCCTCCAAACTATGGCCTAGAGGCTCTTTTCTGGTGGTTTGGAAGGCTACCTGAATTACGACAGCACCAAGCTTCCTGTGATGTCTTATATATAATGTAAGAAAGGCTTTATTCAGGAGTCCCACCAGAGATGTAGAAACAGCTTTTAATTCACCAATAAACATACTACTCAATTCTAAATGGAGGATAAAGGTAAAGGTAAGGGGACCCCTGACCATTAGGTCCAGTCGTGACCAACTCTGGGGTTGCGGCGCTCATCTCGCTTTATTGGCCGAGGGAGCCGGCGTACAGCTTCCGAGTCATGTGGCCAGCATGACTAAACCGCTTCTGGCGAACCAGAGCAGCGCACGGAAATGCTGTTTACCTTCCCGCCGGAGCGGTACCTATTTATCTATTTACACTTTGACGTGCTTTCGAACTGCTAGGTTGGAAGGAGCAGGGACCAAACAACGGGAGCTCACCCTGTCGCAGGGATTTGAACCGCCGACCTTCTAATCGGCAAGTCCTAGGCTCTGTGGTTTAACCCACAGTGCCACCTGTGTCCATTAAATGGATATTCCAAGCCTAATGCCCAGTGCCTGGTATAAATTAGTCCCATTCCTGAAGACCCAAGCCTGTACATGGAGATGCACTTATTAAGATAATTCTGCTTTTATTGACAGCAATTCCCAGCACATAAACCCTTTTCACACATTCAAATGGAAAAAGCAATTTGTCAATTTGTATGATGGAGCCAGCTAAGAGATGGCAACAACAACAAATGAAGGACAAAACTCTAAGAACCTATTAAGAATGACCTCCCAAGATCTGTATGATGTTGCTCTAGGATTAAAGCAACCATTACTATTCTATTGATTTAAATTCAACTTATTTCCACGCAAGTGTGCCTAGAAACACATCCACAACACCAGCTTAACACTCCCCTACAGTGACAAGCATCAGATTAAAAATTAAAATTTAGCATGTGGATTGCTTTGTGGATATAATCAGTGCATGCAAAAAGACAATACCTGGTATAAAATCCTGCATTTAGCAACCAGGGGTGCATGCATAATGAACTTTCTAGATTGGATCGGGATTTAGCATTGATTGCCTCTTTCAGTATGGACTGGAGCAATGCCATCTTCTCCTTTAGCAACTGGTGGTGAGTTTCTGTCAAATTCAACAGAACCAGCAATCTGGTTGACAGGTATGCATGAATTTGTGGACTAGATCTATAGTTTTTGCAATATAGCTTAAACCTTTCCAATACCTCTCTTTAACGCATCAAGTAGAAACAGAGATTAACTTCAGAGGCAATGTTCAAACATACACTTGCCACCAAGGAATGGAAGGAAAATAATCACAGGTGCCCATCCATGTTAAGAAGCATGTTCTACAGCAGTTCCCAAACTTTTGCAAGAATATTGTTGGATATAGTTTTATATTACCTACTCTAATACTCACACGCAGCCGTCCTCAATTTTGTGGCCTCCCAGTTGTTTTGGACTACACCTCCTATCAGCCCAAGTCAACAGTGAGGGATGATGGAAATTGAAGTCCAGAACACCAGAAGGCACTGGTTAGGAAAGGAGTAAACAACCCTTCTGTGAGAAGAAGACGCCGTCTACCAATGGAAGTGTACTTTTATATCCAATACATAGAAAAGTACAGTTAGTAACAAGCCTAGTTATAAGTCTGATAAGCTATATTCAATGAAACAACATATCTGTAATGGCTTAAGCAACAACGACAACAAAAAAGAATTTGAATTTCTCAGTGCTTCTCCTTATGGTCCAGAGAATCAAACAAACACACATTCCTTATATCAATTAATGTTCTACCTTTTCTCCAGTTCTTTTATGCTAGATTGCAACTGATGCAAGCGTTTGTCTGATGCTTCCTCTCTTTCCTGAGCAGCAAGCACCTCTTCTTCCTGGAAGCCACAGAAGTCATTCAGAAATTATTATCAGAGCTTCGCTTGAATTTTTTTAAAAAACAGGAGCCAACCAACCAAAGTCTGATTAATGCATTGTGTTTGAAATCAGAAGTAGCATGACATACCTTTCTATCTACCTGCGCCTGAAGATTCTCAATCAGTCTGGTCATTTCATCAACCTTAGCAGCTGCTGTTCTCAAGTCCAACTTGGATTGCCTACACGTAAAAATAAACACTCAATTTTTTTACTTTATTGTAAAAAAGTAGATTAGAGTTACTAATCAGAATTACTTATTTCATCTTAACTAAACTGTATAATCAAACAATGAAAACATTTACATTGGACCAATAAAAATGCATGTTTGTCTATTTTGTATCTCCTCCATCTGCTTTATCTGTAAATCAGTGGCAAGATTACTGCTAAAACTGCTTTCATGCAGCCAGGTCTCTATGTGGGTGCCAAACTGTCTGAAAGGAGCTGACCTCAGTGTCTCAATGAAAGCAGCATGGATCCAAAGATAACGTGGTATGTGTATGGAGATTTTTCAGATACTGAGCCCATACACGTTATAACAGCTGCAGTGCACAGAACGTACTCAAACTATGGCATTCACTTTCACAAATGTGGCCACCAACTCTGATGGCTTTACAAGGGGATAAGACAAATTAATGAAGGATAAATCTATCAGTGAAAGCTAGTCATGAGAGCTGTATACCACCCCAGGACCAAAAATCTTACGCCTCTTAAGGGTCATTGGGGAACAACAGCAAAAAAGAACTACTGCCCTCCAAGTCCTGCTTGTGGGCTTCCAAAAACCATCTAACTGGTCACTGTGGGAAAGGGTCAGATAAACCAGATAAAGCTTTGATCTGATCCAACAGGGCCCTTCTTATTTTCTTATGAAACTTCTGCGAAGCACTTTTCAGCAATAACACCATCTCTATATGAAATAAGACATACGCTCTAACAAAACTGTACAGGGAATTACGAAGTGAAGTAGACATTTCCATCAGCAGGTGCTACTGCAATCAGTGGCTTTCAGCAGATATTTACTGTTCACACCTGAATAATTAAAATATTTTCTCTACATATTTTACTCTGCGTTTAGGCCCAGCCCTGAGGCTAAGCCAATCTTGGTCACCCTGATAAACACCCTTTTCTAAGAGCAAGAGACTGCAGCCGTGTTCCTGCTTCTCTGTTGGAGGCTTTAGATACAATCTTTGTGGCTTTCAAGACCTTGGCTAGCTGCTGATTCATTACTGGGCCAAATTTAAGGTGTTATTAGAATATAAAGTCTTTAACAGCTCTGGACCAGCTTACTTCAAGTATCATCTTATCCATATATATCCATTTGACTTCTTTGATCTGTGGAACTGGCACTTTTAAAAGTATTCCTCACTTGTAAGGAACTGATATTTCAGTGTAGCAGCACCTACTCTCTGGAACTCCCTGCCCATTGATATTAGGCAAGCATCTTCATATCTACATAGGACTTAACAGAATCTGGTATGTAGGTACATATTTTCCTCAGAAGAGATCCCTCACCAGATGGTCCCAGGGAAGGTTAAAAAAAATCATAAAATCACAAAAAACAGAAATATGAGGGGGGAAACAGCAGCACAGAATAGCAGGACACAGCAATGCAGCAATAGGGAAAACATCCACTCAACCAGTCTACTACATTTGCTTACACAGCTACACTTCCACTTATAGCTAATAACTTTAATCTGATATGCAGTAAACTGCTATGTTTCTGTGCTTAGTTCTGTTGCATGGACAGGACCGTTACAGTGGTACTTGGGTTAGGAACTTAATTCATTCTGGAGGTCCGTTCTTAACCTGAAACTGTTCTTAACCTGAGGTACCACTTTAGCTAATGGGCCTCCCGCTGCCGCTGCACCGCCACCACACAATTTCTGTTCTCATCCTGAAGCAAAGTTCTTAACCTGAGGTACTATTTCTGGGTTAGTGAAGTCTGTAACCTGAAGCGTCTGTAACCCGAGGTACCACTGTACATTAAAGTATTTAAAATATTTATTCACACTCATCCACTGCTACTTATACAAAAAGAAGCCCCTAAGGCTGTGGCAATCAGTTATTTATGCAAGTATTTACTTGCTTCTTCATGGTGACGCAAAAAAAAAAAGGTAATAATCCCATTGTGCAAAATCCAGTGCTGCCATTCTGCTCATTAAATGGCTTTTGGTTCAGGAAAGGTACATGCTAATGTAAGAGAAGCGGACATGATTTTTGCTGATTTAGAATGAGTTTTCTGCCACTGGCACTCTAGCCTTCTCAGCGATTGTTTCCTCACCCTCAGTTCTGAAGAAAGCCACGGGGCTGCCTGGGCTCCATGCAATCGGAGAGGGCGCTTTGGAGCCAGACAGTAAACAGCCCTGGTTAACTCCGCATTCCAGCAGGCCACCAGCAAATCAGCTGAAAGGCCATCAACATGGGATAAAGCAACTCCTACCACTCTCTGGAAACCATTTGGATGCATTAAGTGGCGGGGGTGGACCATCCGAATTGGTCCCACCTCTCTGCAGAGGGGAAGGGCAGCAGAGAAGTCCAGTTGATTAAGAATCAAAAATATACCTACTATAGTTTAACCATAGTGGAATGGTACTTAGAATATGTGATTGCATAAGCAGAAGGCACTTTCACTATTCCCAGGCAAGGTCTTTATTTTCAGATTCCCCACTGCAACCCCTCAAAAGAGTTAGGGACAAGAAGGGATGCGTAGTGCATGGAGCGCACTGGACTAGAATTAATGAAATTTTCACTGAACAAAAACTTTTTGCTCATTCAAAAGTCGCCTCTGGATATGAACCACTGTCACATAGTTTGCTGTTTCTGTGACGTTAGATGGGTTTAATGAACAAGCTAGAACAAGCTACTAGGGCTCATGAAATAAAAGTAAGTTTCAGAAATCTCATTTATACCTCTGTTGCTTGCGTAGCTGGTCCAGTTCTACATTCTGTTCTGTTACAGTCTTCTTAAATACCTGATTAAGCTACAAGAATGGAAAATTCTTTTAATAGATTCCAAAGAACAAAAATTAATAATAATCAGTAAACATAGTATGATGGATATATTTTTCTTTGATACCAAGACCTGTAGCAGAAAGTTTTAAAAGTTCTGGTTACAGATATGTACTCCAAGAAGTAAGAATTTGCTTTTCAAAAAATTGCTCTTTGCTTACAGTTGACTCTAAAATGTTTAAGTCTTTCATAATTTCCCAACTTGACTGTCTTCTTCACAAGTTCTCCACTTTCCATTTAAACCTGTTAATTCTCTCTTAAATGTAGCTATTTATATCATTTGCCTTTTTTATTGTATTGTCAACTTACGGCATACTGCGTTTTCATATCATATATAAAACAACTTACTACCCTACGCAGTGTTCATGCTCTCTTTTACAAACACTAATCATTTTCACTACCCTCTAACAGAGTTGACACAAAAAGTGAAGAAGAGAAGTAGAGGAAACAGAAAATTGTAAATCATTATTTTGAATGATAATAAAAAAACTCTAGGGAATAAAAGGAAATAAGTGTGGTTTCACAGACAGAGGCTTGCTTCTTCATGGTGACGCAAATCTGACCTAATTTCCAGAGCAAGGGCCAATTATGTTATCCAACAAATAAATTAAAACAGATTAAAAATGAAGTAGTAAATATGGCATAGTCGTTAAAAAAATAAGGTAGGGTTTATAATATACACAGATAAGAAGTGCCTAGAATCTGCTTTGGAGCTATTTGCATTTGTTTTATATATTTCCCCCTTTTTATTTTATTTTTTTTTAAATGATATTTATTCAAGTTTAACAATAATAACATACACAAACAAAAAACAACAAAAAAACACGTATAATTTCCATCCTTATTTTCTTGAACCTAATTTCCTCGACCTCCTCATACCTCCCCCTTCTGTATTCTAATTTCATTATCTAATCAGCAAATCCATTCCCTTATTTCACAAAATCTTTAGTAATTCTGTTCTTTTTCCATAATCAACGCCCCTGAAAACCACAACATTTTAAACCCATGTCAATTCTAGTCTTCATTAATTTTTATAATATTTGTTAAGATAGTCTTTAAATTTCTTCCAGTCTTCTTCCACTGTCTCCTTCTCCTGGTCTCGGATTCTGCCAGTCATCTCTGCCAGTCCCATGTAGTCTGTCATCTTCATCTGCCATTCTTCCAGAGTGGGTAGATCTGATGTCTTCCAATACTTTGCAATAAGTATCCTTGCTGCTGTTGTAGCATACATAAATAACGTTCTGTCCTTCTTTAACACCACATGGCTAACCATACCCAGGAGAAAGGCCTCTGGTTTCTTCAAGAAGGTATATTTAAATACCTTTTTCATTTCATTATATATCATTTCCCAGAAAGCCTTAATCCTTGGGCATGTCCACCAGAGGTGAAAGAATGTACCTTCATTTTCTTTACATTTCCAACATTTGTTATCTGATAAGTGGTAAATTTTTGCAAGCTTGACTGGGGTCATGTACCACCTATAAATCATTTTCATAATATTCTCTCTCAAGGCGTTACATGCCGTAAATTTCATACCAGTGGTCCACAACCTTTCCCAGTCAGCAAACATAATGTTATGTCCAATATCTTGTGCCCACTTAATCATAACTGATTTAACCGTTTCATCCTGTGTATTCCATTTCAGCAGCAAGTTATACATTTTTGACAAGTTCTTAGTTTTGGATTCTAACAGCTCTGTTTCCAATTTTGACTTTTCCACCTGGAAACCAATTTTCCTATCCAGCTTATAAACCTCCATTATTTGATAATAA
The DNA here is from genome assembly GCF_951804945.1 of Podarcis cretensis. Taxonomy (NCBI): domain Eukaryota; kingdom Metazoa; phylum Chordata; class Lepidosauria; order Squamata; family Lacertidae; genus Podarcis; species Podarcis cretensis. The sequence goes on from NC_137178.1 coordinate 32,631,153, forward strand.
TGTAACCAGTCTCGCACTTTATCTTTTAGATTCTCGAAGCTCTGCAATTTCCACTTGTTACCCTCCTGTTCTAGGATTTCACAATATTTTGGCCATTTAGACTCCATATTAAGTTTTTTCAATGCCTTTGCCTCCATTGGTGACAGCCACCTTGGAGTTTTGTTCTCCAACAAATCTTTATATTTAATCCAAACATTATACAATGCTTTGTTAGCCTTAACTTTATCATACCAAAGATATGCACGCCACCCAAAAAAGTTATCAAAACCTTCCAGATCTAAGATGTCTGTGTTCTCAAGAAGCAGCCAATCCTTTAACCAGCAAAAAGCTGCTGATTCATAGTAAAGTTTCAAATCTGGCAGGGCAAATCCCCCCCCTTTCCTTTGCATCAGTTAAAATCTTAAATTTTATTCTGGGCTTTTTGCCCTGCCAGATAAATTTAGAGATATCTTGCTGCCAACCCTTGAAACATTTCATCTTGTCCACAATTTGTAATGTTTGAAACAAAAACAACATTCTAGGCAATACATTCATCTTTATAGCTGCTATTCGACCTATATTTCCCCCTTTTTAATGGACATTCATATGAGATAGGCTACAACAGTTTCAAGATGTTATTATAATGTTCAGTGTTTCACTTACTGACTCTGTTTTTTCGTTGTTGAAATGCAGTTGCTTTGTTAGTTGCTGAAAGCTTGTCAATTGATCCTAAAAAGAAGATGCAGAGCATGTAATTATAATCTAAAGAATTTATCATCAACATAAAAATAAATGCTCAAGCTTAACATTTTAAACATTTAAATACTATTACTATATTGTATACATTACCACTGGCTGTTGTCCAGAATTCTCTCTTTGACGGTTAGCCAGATATTTCAAAAGAAATACACAGCGGCAGAAAAAGCAATAATGGTGTATTTCAGTCCCTATTGTTTTGTGTGTGTGAAAGAAATGGAAAAATGTACACACAAAGCACTCAGTCAATGCCAAGCTGTGGTTGAACATTCTGCAACCAGATGTGAGGTATTTGCACCAGAACCAATAGTTGCACGTGTGTGTGTGGTAGTAATGGGTCCTATGTATAAAAGCTGTGTAAGTTAAAGGGAGGTAACCCTGCAATTAACCCCTGAAAATCCATAGATGGGTTTCAAAATAAGGAGCTTTGAAGCCATAGTAAGTGTGCTCCTTTTCTAATATGCCTTATAGTTTTTAGACCTTCAGAATTCACCGATGTCACATTCTGAAGACAATCTCTGAAATCTCAAGGAAACGAGAAACAATCATGTTTTTGCTTTTACAAAAGCAATCCAAAAGTCAGTTAAGAACCAAATGAAGAGCTTATGGAAACAATAAAGAGCTGCTTTGCCAAAGGACAAAAGCTCTGCCCTCAGGACAGCACTTATGCCCCCCAAATCCTGACAGAAAAGTCGGCTGGAATAGACGCACCATTCACTGGATGGTCTGAAACAGGATGTTACATGGGATGGGCATGACCATGAACAAGTACCCAAAGCCTCCTAGTTTCCCGACATGTCAATGTATTGAGTCTGAATTTACACAAGCCACATAGCTGGCATGTCCCTCCAACTGGGACAAAGAGAACAAAATTCTATCTCCCCACTTCCCATCCCAGCCAGAAGGACCCGGTATGGCTTTGGTTGTGGCAGAGCAAGTACCATGGAGTCTCACCCCCACCATAAAAGAGGACTGAAGTTTTAATCAAATTTTAATACATAGCTATTACAATAAACTGGATTACCTTTTGTTTTTGACTTTCAGCAATATGAATCTGTGCTTCTGTCATGTGTGCATGATATATCTGCTGAAGTCGCTCCAACTCCTGTGATACTGTCTGCCAAAGTTCTACTGCATGTTCCTTTTCCTACAAAAATAAAAGCAAATATAGTATATGAGAAACTTTGTTTCTGCTTAGTGCTTATGATTCAGAAAACTGAAAGCGAGATTGTTATTTTTCTACAAAGCCACTGTGCATTATGCAGATACTGCAATATATTCCCACTTGCCTCCCAAAGCGATGGTACTTATTACTTACATGTTTCCTATATGCTATATATTTAAACAGTAGGCAATTCTATTCAATTGCAACCTAGCCGCAAAAAATGGAATTCAAATGTGAAGATTAATTAATTAATTAATTCCCACCTTTCCTCCAAGGGGTTCAAGGTGATATACACAGTTCTATTCTTGCCCATTTTACCCTCATAACAACACTGAAGTGGGTTAGGCTGAGAGTGAGCGAATGCCCCAAGGTCACCCAGTAAGCTTCACGGCTAAGTGGGGATTTGATCCCTGGTTCCGCAGGTCCTAATCCAACACTTCATTCAATACACCAGAACTTATTATATCATCTTCAACAGACCTTAGAGGTTCACAGATTACCAATAAGATAAAATCCTGAAATTAAAAGCAAGCTTAAAAATCCTGACAAAATTTTACTTTGAGAAGCGCATGCTACCTTCACCAAAAATAAAAACAAAGTAAAAGGAGGGGAAGGGCCAATTCTGAGGAAATATGCTTTAAAACTACATACAAAAGAGTCAAGGAACCAAGGCAGTCTAGACGTTTGAATCCACTCACTTTATTTGCTAGTTGTAACTGGTCTTGAAGGTTTCTTATTATATTTTCATCCATGAATGTACCATCCCCTGAGGTAGGACCAGCTTGTAGAGCCTCCAACTGCTTTTCAACAGCCTCTTTCAATTCTTCATGCAATCTAGGTTACAAATATATACACAAGCAATTTATTTTAAAATAGTAATCAAAACCAATTTGATGCAAATGAACCATCAGCTGGAAAATAAACACTTCTCAAGTTTATAACAATGTATTGAATTATTCTGGAAGCTATAAGCACACTGAAATCTTTTTACAGGATATACACAAGAGAAACAAACGCTAAGAGTGGTATCTGTAGATCCCTTATGACCATATCCTGGCACAGCACCACAGTGTTCCATGTGAACAGCAGGAATTTTCTGAGGAATTTAATAGTTCTTGCTGTGCAATGAAGAAACTGACAAGCTGAAGACAAGTGGCTGCTGCTGTGAAAAATTCTGCAAAGAGGACGTTAGAAACACATCCTATAGCCATAAGACACAATTTAAGTTTCTTGTGGAAAATCGTGGGAGGAATTCAATGTTGTGAAGAAATGCAGTATCTTCCCAGGGATGTCTCTCCTTGTTCTTGGTCTGTCCTTTAGGGATGTCTCTACTTCAAAAAATGAGACCCTTTCCCCTTCCCTTGCCAGATCTGATCTTTCATCAAGGCAATACTGGGCTCTTAGGGCCTCCAAAAACCAGGCTCTCTGTTGTTGCTGGAGGGACAAGAATGGGAAAAAAGACTGATTCCTACAGAAAAAGAAAGTACACTGCACCTAAAATTCAGCATGGAATTGTTACTTGAAAATTTGGAGGCCTGGGGTACTTTGAGAGGAAGGGCGGGATACACCTTTAATAATAAATAAATGTCACTAAGTTAACATACATCAAGTACTCCAGGTCCCCTAGGTAAACCTCTGACAAGCATATATTTTTGTTATGAAAGAAAAGAGTAAACAGTTGTGTATGAGCAGTATTGTAGATATGTGACCAGGGTTATAAATATACTAATAATATCCATATAATATTTTGCTTGCACTTAAGTATTTCTAAATAATAAGCTTGGTGGTTGAAAATGATACTAGCAATAGGAATGCTCACTCTGAAAATGCATCTGGCAGCATGAAATCAGGGTAGGAAGAGACACTGATAGCAAAAAGAGGAGAGGAGTGTTCAGATTGTAATCCTAGACACACTTACTTGAGAGCAAGTTTGATTAAAGTAAGTAGATCTAAGTCAGCTGCTAGGCACCGGTCGAGGCATTAAGCCTGCTTGCTCCTGCCCCATGAGGAGGGCCAGGTGACATCCACCACAGCTGGGATGACTCACATGAAGGGCCTGGCTAATGTCCAGAGTCACCACCATGTTCCCCTCATAGGCACGGTGCAGCTGGTGGTCCAGTTGCACCCCATCTGGACAGGGATAGTTATCTAACTTCTGTTATCTATGCTCTTGTAACCTCTAGGTTAGATTACTGCAATGCATTATACACAGGGCTGCCTCTGAAGATGGTTTGGAAGCTTCAGCTGGTGCAGAATTCAGCGGCCAGATTGCTCATCAGGACAAGACATATATACAACGCTTATACTGGCCTGACCGCACTGGCTGCCAATTAGTTTCCAGACTCAATGCAAAGTGCTGGTTTTGACCCATAAAGCCTTAAAAGGCTCAGGACTGCGGTACCTCAAGGACTGCTTCTCCCCATATGAACCAACCTGGACCCTGCACTCAAAATCTGAGCGACACAGTGACTTCCCACTTGTGGAATGCTCTCCCCAGGGAGGCCCGCCTGGCACCCTCGTTACGTATCTTTTTACACCACATTTCTCTTATGCCGGGCCTCTGGCTGATTAAACAATCTATGGCCTTTTAAACTGTGGAGGGGTTACTGTTTTTGTTTGCTACTATGTTATGTATTTTTGTGTCTATATATTGTAAACTGCCCTGTGATCTTTGGATGAAGGACAGTATAGAAATCTAAAAATAAATAAACAACAACAAAAAAAAACACGCCACTCAGTGCATCGACCTTTCATTTTCCTTGGTAACTTGTTCAAGTTTTAGTCGCAATTCCCTCATCTGCACCTAAAAAAAGCAATAAATAACAGTAAGCATTCATTTTTGAATAGGTGTCACAAAACTGTTAGATTAGACACACTAAAATTAAATCTCTCACACACCATGTAGATACACAAACATCAGTGACAAAACGGAATATAAAATACTTTTTGCTAGTTCAGCTACAGGAAAAAAATTATAACATTTTATAACTTAGAACAAAAACTGTTTTTAGTATTGACAATATTATTCATAATGGGTATTCAATTTATTCACTATTCAACTGGTCTACTCCAAGTAGATTTCAACTGCACATGCTACTATGTCTTAAAATTTGATCTTAATAAGCTTGTGTGAAGAGCAACAGAAAAACATTTGCACACTAGTGTGTATGATTCATACCTGACAGTACCTCAGCTGTTCATTCATTTCCTTCAGATGTCCATCATAATCAACAGCTAGAGGAGACAGTCTAACGTGGAAGTAAAAATATACAAAATAAAGACATTGGTAACACTGACTGAGCATTCAGTTAGTTTAAAGGAGATGATCTGTGGCTTGATACACAACACAATCCTTCCCATTTCCTCAGCAAAGTGCTTGTCAATAGAGGGGGATGAATCACACTGAGCCTTGTTTGGTGTAAAGAAAAATCTATTTTCATAAAGGGATGGCCTGCCTTTCAGTGGAAGCTCTACTGCATCCAAAATGGTAACCTTAGAAAAATTTATATCGAGTGAAAATTCCATGCAACATTCACACAAGTGTGCAAATAGATATAGGAGGAGTGAAAGGACTGGTCTACTGCCTATTCAAGAGCTTGGATACTCAGACTTGCTATGGTTTCCCACATTGTAATTCCTAAGGCATGAGACACTTGTGGCATTTTGACCCTGTTTAAGAGCCATGGGTTCTCCAAACACAGCTAATGGCATCACTACCATCAAGGAAAGCCAATTAACCTCAAGTTGCACAGCATGCTCCTAAACATGTTTATTCATGAGTATATTTCACCAAGTTCAACTGGACTTGCTTCTTGATATTGTGGGGATAACCAGCATGCTTAAGTCACAAATGGGTTAATACCATATGCTATCCTGCCAGGTTTAGCTAGAGGAAGCTAACCTTGGAAGGAAGCTAATAAAGCCTACTGTTGTACCCCAGTCAATCAGAGAAGCGCAAAGCCACTCTTGAGCTTCAAACCATTAATTTAGGACTTTCACCACAATAACTAAGCCATGTTTTACTGCTTCTGCAACTTTTCTGACAGATTTATTGAAAAGCACATGAACCTGACATTTGGAGGGTTTGTAAGTAATTTTTTAACTTACCAAACATGTGGCCTTTTCCTATGCTGGCGGAAGAGGGGAACTTTGGAAGGAATTCACAAGGACATATTTTAAAGGTCTAACAGCCTATATTTCCATGCTTTACTTTGCTGCATATTTTGTGACTTTAAATCTCTGCTGGGCTTCTCTCACCAAAGAGTACTTGCCCCAAACCTGGATCCTGGCATCCAATAATTCTCTCATTTCTATATACCATTTTTTCCTCTTTTGAACCAGTGCTAAAATGGGTCAGCACCAAATATTAATGAGGCATAACACAGTGTTGTTGTTTTTTTAAAAAGGTAAAGCACCATAGAGCACTATCAGTATACACAGAGACTTCCTTTCAAATACAGATCAAGCTGAGAAAGAAAAAAATACATTGTTTCCTTTTTTATTCTATATTTCCAAGCTTTAAAATAACATTTAAAAAGTGGCTGACAGAAAACAAACCAAATAATCAAACCACACTTGAAACACGGTAGTACTTTAAATTAATTATAACATAAAAAAACCTTTACCTTCGATTCATCAGTTCAGGCTCCATTTCATTGTTACCTCCTAAGGAATTCTTCTGAAATGAAACTATTTCCTTTTAATACTGTTACATATTACCACATATATTTAAAAAGTGAAGCATATTTAATTTTCTAAAATCTTCATGTTTTGGCCTATCCATTCCATATGCACTGATGTTTAATTCCATATTCTGCTTTTACATTAAAATGTTATGTGTCATTTCAGTTCTTCTGGAGATAAACACAATCTTTTTCCACAGCAGAAAGAAAGTCTCCATCTAAAATGACTAGTAGTGTTCCAAATGATGATTCACATACCACCTTATGATTAGAAACTAGAACAGGGTGAAATGTTATCATCTAAGCCCATGTAAACATATTAGTTTCTATAGTATTACAAATCTGTGGCACACCACTCACTATAAGTGAGAGCCAGCCTCTTGTTGTACTATGAATTTGTTTTGTTTTAGAAAAACTGTGGATTAGCAATTATTGTTGATCTATAAAGTTATAACCTGGAAGCATCAGTAAAGCTTTTAAATTTGTAGTAGCATCTGATCAATATATGGTTATTAAAAGGTCTTACTTTTCAGTATTTCCCCAGTCAACCTCAAAACAATTACAAAAAGGCCTTTTAGATTTTAGAAATATGATATAATATAATATGCATTATAATACACACATGTATATACACACTCACTACTTCACAAGGCAAAATACCATCTCAAGGCAGTTCATAAATAAAGTCATACAGCAATTTTGTATTACGTAAAATATTTATAAGCTACCTTTATGAATAAAAGTCATTAAAGGAGGCTTGCACAATAACAGAGAAACTACAATTCAGAGATCATGACAAGGTATGGTTTGGTCCAACTAAGACAATAAGGAAGGAATCAGGGTGGGTGAGGGGGATAAAAGGCTAAGAGAAGCAAGTGTATGAATCCAAAGCCCATTCATGTCTACTGTATGGATTCTGGTTTTTTAATCCACAATTCTGCAGATATGTATTTATGGGCAATATTCTAAAAAATAGTACTGTATAAAACAGTGGTTTTCAACCAGTGTGGCACGGCACCCTGGGGTGCCTTTAATGATGGTCAGGGGTGCCGTGGGCAACCCTAGCCTCCATCCCTCATTCCTTCCCTCCCTCCTCGTATGCCCTCTCGCATCTCTGCCCCCAAGTGTCTTGAATGGCTGTTCGTTGCAGCATGTCTGGTTACATGCTATGCAGGCAAATAGTGCCTCTGGGGCTGGCCAGGGGGGATGCTGGGTGCCAGAAGTTAAGGCAGCCTCAGAGTAAGCAAGCAACCAAGCGGGCAATAGAGCCCAGACAACCAGTTTGTCAAACCTTGTTGTTGGGAACGGGCAGACAAGTGAGAGGCCAGGCAGGCAGGCAGGTACCTTTTTTGTGCTTGCAGTGTGCAATGCCTGCCTGGGAGCTGAGTGCCTGGTGCTGAAGAAGAGCCTTTCCGCCATGCAGGCCCGGCAGCACCCACTGCTGTCTCCCAAGGTAAGGTGCTGGCCTCATTCAACTTTGGCCAGTCTCAGTTGGGTCACTAAGGTTGGGAGCATCCTCTTCCCAGACTCCTGTGGGGCACTGTGAGGAAGCATCTCTCTTTGGGGCAAGGGGTGGCAGCTCAGAGACGAGGAGAGACAGCATTGGTTGCCCATAGGACTCCCAAGGCGAGGGGAGAGGAAAGGAGGCTGAATGAACACTCCACAAGGGAGTATGTTCGAAAACGGGTGAGAGGCTGCCAGTTCTGCAGGCAAGGGATGACATAACTGGGCTCCTGAGCCCCACAGGGGTGCCGCAGAAAGAAGGTAGTTGGTCAAGGGAGCCGTGTGCTCAAAAAGGTTGAAAACTTCTGGTATAAAAAGTTCCTAAATAAAAAGAACTGGGTAGCTTCTAACTGCAAACAAAATTTTAAGCTCCTCCATGTTATAGTGTCAATAATATATGCAATAATATATGAAAACTTGGATTTGTAGAGAGGTCTAAAAAATAGTAACCTTTACAACATCTTTCTACAGCGCATCATTTTGGTGGCTTACTGCAATGTAAACACCAGGAAATAAATTTACCTGTTCAAAGGTAGTTCTTGTTGGATTCTCTGTCTGAAGTTGCTGGGGCACATCATTTAGCCTTTGATCTGAAACAAATGAATCCCTTAATTTGCAGGACTGATAGTTTACGTTATGAAATTCAACTAGAAATATTCTCTCCTAACACATTTGCTTCCAGACCTTATGAAGACAACATTTATTTTGACAACATATAACTTAAGATGCAATATAGTTTATAGATCACAGTTTTTATCACTTTTCACTGTGAATTCCCTTTCCTTTATTATTATAAAAGAATGCACCTTTTCAAAAAACCTTTAGACAGGAATTCAATAAAGAAAAGTTTATTGCAATCCATACATACTTATTTGAGAGTAAGTTTTATGAAACACAGTGGACCACTTCCAACTAATAATGCATTGGCTTGCACAGTAAGTAGTTTTGTTCACCAAATTTTATTTACCAACATGTTTGTTGAATTCCACCACCCAAAATCTAAGAAGATAGTAAAACATTATTTGGAGTCACCTTATTCATCTTTGCTATCAATTTACCTAAAATAAGAGTTCATTTGACAGATTTCAAATTGGTTGGACTTTTCTTAAACTGGGGTTCTACTGATTATCTTGGAAGTAGATTTTGATGTATGTTGACTCTTGTACATTATCCTTCATGCGACATTAATTTAGTCATTTAAATAACAATATTTTTAAATGTTTAATTTATTTCAACACATGTATGCTCCTTTCCTGTTAGACTGGTGCCTTCTAAATCATTTATAAAACATATAAAACTTTTAAAGAGGACAGTTTTAACAGTTTTTCAAAAGGCTATACTTCCAGCAGTGCCACTTGGGGAAGGGTGCCCTAGAACCCAGGGGTTACTCTAGGAAACCCATCAATTTAGGCTTCTGATACAGGTGGGAGGCAGAGCAGAGACTCTCCAGATGATCTTAACAAGCAGGCAAGATCTCAGCAAGTTTTACCCTAGGCCAATGCATTTATGGCTCTCAAGGTCATTATCTGCACCAACATATTGGAAGAAAATGGAGATTGAGTAATACTGAATAACATTCTCAGAATTACTGACAGCAGTATTCTTGACTGGCTGCAGCATCCAAACATGCTTTGGAAGCAGCTCCACACTGAGGGGGATTTCAATAATTCAACAATGATGTAGCCAAAGCATGTGCAGCAGTGACAAGAACTGTCTTATTCTGGGAAGACTGCATTTGCTGCACTAGCTGAAGCTGAGTAAAAGCACATCTGGCAACAGCAGTATCCAAACCCTTAAGGAGCAATACCGGCTCCAGAAGTATTCCGAAAATGTGAATATTATCATTCTCCTGCCCTAGTTAGCTCTCACTTAAGGGTGTAATTGATACGTCACTGAGATGAGTTATCATTTTGGGGAACATTTTGTCAGGTATTTGTCAATTCAGAATTACAGTAAAACTGTATTCATTTATTTACTGCCTCTCCCAAACATGCCAGGGAGGGTTACATAAAAATATAAAATATATGGAACCTAACATTACAGTAAAAGTAGATGCTCCTTTGGGTCTGAAAACTGTATCTTTCTAGATTTGCCAAGTTGAAAATTTTAAAGGAATGTCTGGGGCAAGAGTTATTGCAGGGGAAGAAGTTAAAGTGATGTAGTAATGGATGGCAGTGGGGAAAAAAACAGTTTTTCATTTATTGTAACCCATTCACCGGCAGTACTGAGTTGATTAGGCATGCTTTGGAATTGCAAAACACTAGTAGGCAACTATATTAAGAAGCTGCAGTAGACCAAGAATAAATATGTTTTCATATGTTAACACCTGGCTCCCAGTGGTGGCTATTAACATTTTCTGAGCATGTTAGATAAATGAAATTTAAACAGAACAGAAGTATCACAGCTTTTTCAATGATGTAACAAGAGCACCTTTGAAACTCCCTGAAAACAAATGCTTAGTGTTTCACTTTGTGATGCTAATATTCCAGCACCAATTTGATTAAGCTGTCATATGCAGCGTATTCACCAGATCTAGAGAGGAGGAATGTTTATCTTGATGTTGAAGTAACATTTTGCCTCTTTTCATATTTCTGTTTTATATACATTATTACTGTTTCATTTGATGGAAATGAACATGAACTTGAAAGGGTGAAAGATTTACAAAGCATAAGAAAAATGTAATGGAAATTATCACAATCCCATGCATGTTACTAGAAGGGGGGGGGGGGTTGTCCAATGAAACTCAATGTTGGAAGAGTCTGAAAGTACTTCACTCAGCACAGAGTTAAACCATGGAACTCACTCCCACAAGATGTAAAAGCAGACACTATCTTTGATAGTTTTAAAACAGGATTAGAGAATTTTATGGAGAATAAGGCTATAGCTACTAACCACGATGGATATGTTCTACCTCCACAGTTTGAGACAGTATGCCTCTGTATGGGGATGGGATGACAAGTTGGGAAAATGCTATTGCACCCAAGTCCTTCTTGAAGGTTTCCAATAGGAATTTCGTTGGCCACTGCGAGAACAGGACATTGGACCAGTCAGACCTCTGTTCTGCTCTAGAAGGGCTCCTCTTATGTTAAGTCCCCAAGTTCAATGGGACTTAACTACAGTAGTGAGTTTATGATTGCATTCTTATTGAGGGTAGTGCTTTTGCTGCATAGGTACCATAGTTGCCTTTGACTGGACTTAACCATCCAGGGGTCCTTTACCTTACCTTTACCTATAGGTACAATAGCAGGATAATAATGAATAGGAATAATAACTGGATGCACACAAGTTTTATCAGATTCACTAGTATTAGGTCTATGCAAGAAAGACCTTGAGTACAGCTTCAATATACAACACTGCAAGTCAAATCCTGGCTAGGGAGCACTGCAGTTTAACAGAGTGGAGGCGTCAGTGCTGCATCAGTAGCCCTGCTGCTCACACTAGCCTAGGCAGAAGGTGATAGGTGGAAGGCATAAGGTAGGCAAAGTGCTGGTCCAAGCTAGCGCTGGTGTAGTGATCAGGCCCATTACCATCAAGCGGCAGCAATTGGACCATCTTGGGAGCCAATAAAACCCAGGCTAGCTAAGGCCCTCCTCAGAACACTCCATTTTCAAGTTTTCTACCTGCCTGCCTGCTCAACAGGTGAAATAGGGGGTTCTACTGACTGTGCTCCATGAGCAGTGGCCAGCAAGTCTGGACAGACAAATACTTTTGCCCAATCCAAACCCTCAAGTGGTGCAAAGGAGTCTGGTTTACAGCCTAAGTGAGATAGATAGATCCTCTTAAAGGACACTGAGTTCACAAAGCACTTTCCAACCATTGATAAAAATAATTACAATCAAATAGAAGATACAACTTAAAATTAAATACATCACCCCCGCTGAGGGAAATTCAACCAGAAAGACAAACATAACAAATAACTCAGGAAAAGCTAAGTGAAACATATTTAGAGTTCATTGAAAAACAATCAAATAGGGGCCTGACAAAGATATCTGAGAAGGAAATTCCACAAATGTGGGAAACCACATAAAATTGTCAGTCTCTGGTGGCTAGTGGTATTTCCTCAAGGACCATAAACCTGACTCTGAGGCTGATCTTAAGACATTGGCAGGTTCGTGACAGTAGGCAATACTTCAGATAACCTAGTCCAAAACAATGTAGGCCTTAAAGAGCAAAACCAGCACCTTAAACTAAGCCCAGAAACAAAATGGTAAGCAATGCAAGTGGTACAGGGTTGGTATAGTTTGAGTTGTATAACTCCTGCTAGCAAACAAATAACTGGAGTTTCCAAACTGTCTTTATAGACAGCCCTATGTAGACACTATTACAAGCCTCAGTGCCTAGGACTTGCCGATCGAAAGGTCGGCGGTTCGAATCCCTGTGGCGGGGTGCGCTCCCGCTGCTCGGTCCCAGCGCCTGCCAACCTAGCAGTTCGAAAGCACCTCCGGGTGCAAGTAGATAAATAGGGACCGCTTACCAGCGGGAAGGTAAACGGCGTTTCCGTGTGCGGCTCTGGCTCGCCAGAGCAGCGATGTCATGCTGGCCACGTGACCCGGAAGTGTCTCCGGACAGCGCTGGCCCCTGGCCTCTTAAGTGAGATGGGCGCACAACCCCAGAGTCTGTCAAGACTGGCCCGTACGGGCAGGGGTACCTTTACCTTTACCTTAATTTGAACAGAATACATGTTAAAATAACAGACACCAGGTCTGCTCTCTCCAGATAGGAGTACACAGAATACCAGCAAAAGCAGGTAACAGGCACTTGTGGTCTTTGATGTTATCTGCACCTTCATATAGAGCAACAGGTCCAGAAGAACACCTAAGCTGTTATTGGCCCCCACTTTTTTTTATATAAAAAGAAAACTTCTGTTTAAGCTTTTCAATGAAATACATCAACTAACAGTATAGATCTGAATGAACTCATATGCAGAACTTACTTTGAACTCTTGGGAAATCAGTTGCTCCTTCCATATTTTAACCTGGAAGGTTGCACAATAAGGTTTCTGACCAAATGAACTCCCTCTCATCAAGGTAAATACAAAACCTGTAAAAGTCAGATAAATGTAAGCAGCAAAACCTACAGTAATTTACTTCCATTCATTTCTAACTTTAGTTTCTAACTGAATTCTCCTCAGAATCTACAAGTGTCCTATTTACAGAAAGACAGGGCATGTGGAAATAATTCTGAAAGAAAAATGCTCTATCAAACATCATAATGGAAACTCACTTTTCAAAGCTACAGTCCCATGCATGGGTGCAGCGGGCGGGCGGAGGGGGGCAGGGAGGGGCTGCTGCCCCCCCCCAAATGAATAAAAATGTATAGCAAACTGAGGTTCTGCCTTCCCTAACAAAAGGCCTTCCTTCCCTCACAAAATTCTTGGCTATGCTCATGGTCCCATGGAGATCAAATATAAAACTCCCCCAGCCTACAGGATCTCATCAGTGTACCATTATAAAGTTTAAAAAGATAAAAATAAGAACAGTCCTTCAGCGCATCCTTTTTATTGCATGTTCATGATTATGTGTGTCCATGATACAATCAGAACGGTCATACACCGTCCTTCACTCAACACTATTCACACACAAAAATCCAGAACAATTTGTCCCTGCAAAAGTTTTGGGGTTGTCCTACTGCTTCATTTCCACCTGGTACATAAGTTGTATAGAAAGTTATGGGATATCAGCAAAAAGTTACAACAAACCTTATGGAGCAAGGGGCTTTTTTTTAATCTCGCTTTTGTTGTGTTATAGTCTCTCCCAACAGCAATTATGTGGAAACACTGGGGGAAAGCATTTCAGAAGCACTAATATTAAAACAGAACAAACCCACCCCTAAATGCATCATTATTGTGCCATAGAGCTTATTGCAATGAAAAACCACGTCTGAAAGGACGTCTAAAGTAGACATGGATTATGCCAGCGAGATATATGACTAGGCTGGAAGGTTTATTCTGGCATAAACCCATAGGAGAAATTATTAAATTAAGAGGAAGCGTTAACTGAAGAAAAATGTCTCCCCACACCCGCCGACAAGTGTATGTAATACACACGTTTCTTTTCAGACGAGGTCGCCTGTTGCGCGTCACATTGCTCTCTTGGAAGAAATGTGGGGGTGGAACACGCGACCCTCTCTCTCTCTCACTCTCTTCCCACACACGGACGGGGACTGACGGTTGGAACCCCGCTGTGCGCGTGAAGCCGCAGCTGCTCCCCGCCTCGCCTAATTCCCCTTTCTGGACCAATCACAGGCCTCCCCACCTCCCCCGTAAGAGACCGGCGCGAGACACCTGGTTAACTCGCCACCTCAACGCCGCCGATTACCATAACGACCGACGGACAGGAAAAGAAGCAAAAGACACAAGAGGGCTAGAAGAAAACGAAGGAGGAGGAGATGACGGGTCCGCATATGACGCGCCTGACTCAGGCCGCCAATCGGAAGCTAGGCGAAGGAGATGACTTTTCCCATTGGTTTAAAAGGGGAAAGAGAAAAAAAACATCACATGCCCGCCTCTTCCTTCAGGCTGTGCGAGGAAGGCGGCTGAGGAACAAAACTGAGCGGTGAGTGGGCAACCGCTGTGTGTTTGTATGCGCGCTTACGCGGAAGTAAGTATCTCCATCTCCCATGGACCAATTACTTCCGAGTAGACCTGTTACCTCCTAGCTGGGAGGGAGCCCCATTAAATCCAACGGGGCCTCCTCCTGAGCAAAGTAGCATGGGGGACTTGGCTGGCAGCCACCCTAAGCCCGGTCGCAGGGCTGGATTTCCTTCCCTCTTCCTTGTTTCGAAGCAACTTGCCTCCCCAACGCTCCTCGGTGTTTTTAAAAGGGTGAGCTGAAATGGTGGCAGCTGAAACTTTTTCGTCTCGCGCGGTTTCCAGAGGCAGAGGGTCCTCCCCAGCGGAAAACGTTGGCAACCGAACGGGGCTGGGGAGAGGGGAGAAGGACCTGGTTTAAATCGAAGAGGGCTGCCCGCATCGACTGCCCAGAACAGTCATTGCAATAGATATCTACTCTGCAGAGAGGAGATAAGAGATGCTCGGGATGTGTCTCACTGGCCTCTTCATCAGTACAGTATGTCGGCATCCTGCGGAAAGAGCGATTATTGCACTTACACACACAATATTGTGTTAAGAGAGTGTATATTCCAAATGCACATAGTCAGGCAGATCTGATTTTTTCCCCACCCACACATAAGCACTCTCTATTGAACTCTTATCGCAGTGTGACCTACCCACAATACTGGATAGTGATTAATGGGATGTGTTAACACTTTGTGTTGCCCCTTCTCCACTGCTAGTAGTTCCCAAGTTCCTCCCCAAGTTCTGGAAACCTGATGTCCTTTGTGGGCATGCAAACGCTGCAGCAGCATAGAATTGTAAAATTGTGGTGTTGGATAAGATCCCATGGGTCATCTAGTCCAACCCCCTGCGATGCAGGAATCTTTTACCCAACGTGGGGCTTGAACCCTGAGTTTGAGAGTCTCATGCTCTACTGACTGAGCTATCCCTCAATTGGGATACAACTCGTATTCCCTCCTAGCCCACAAATCCAACATCATGGGTCGATATAAAGTGGGACTAATTTTCTTTGTGCCCAGCAGTCTAATCTCGAAATTATTTCCTTCCAGCCATGTAATAATATTGCCCAGGCATTCCTCCTGAGCTGATCAAACTTAGTTCTAATCATAATTAGAATATAATTAGCCTTGCCCCAATAAGCAGACATTGACAGGATATTGGAACCAACTCACATCCTTTTTGGAAAAACTGGAGACCAAATTCCCTACCATTGACTCTCGAATTTTAATGCTGGAGCTATCCTTCAGTCAATTTGTAATTAGCTCACATTTTCCCAGTCCTGCATTCAAAGTTTATTTTTACCACAGGCAATTAGTTAAGGAGGGAAAGAGTTAAATAGAGCAATATTTCTGCAGGTATGGACAGGAAGATGTATCATTTAGACAAGGTGGGGGAACTGGTTCCTGGATAAATTGGATGACGTAGGAATTGCACCCTCTTTTCTTGATATGCTCAACTCAACTTGCCACTCAGCTTACCTCCTTTAAACTCTTTTCTCATACAGTATTGAGAAGAAAGTTTTGACTTTTATATTAGTCACACATTTGAGTGTCTAAGCTATTGTCTTTTGATTGCTTTGTGGGTGGATTGATGCTGAAGTATGAACTGCACATTATTTACAATGCCTTGTTTTGTGTAGGCTTCCAACATTAAAAAATGCTTTTTTAATGCATACTCCAACTTCAGTTTTACCCAAAGTAGCCTAATAGGAAGGGCTAACAATGTTTCTACTTGATGTGTCCTGGGTTTGGAAGATAGTTTGAGAGGGGAGTGCCACAATGTTGGGAAAACTCTTTCACATATATCCTCATTGTGTGGACTTGGTGTACAGGTAACTGCTCAGGATGATGGTACCTGGAAGGCTACAGGCAGCAAGTGCAAGTTGTAGAGCACAAGGATAAGCTGATGGACCACAGAATGCCAATCAAGGAGACTGCTATGTTATGTACCAGTTGGAGGCAGCCATGTAGAAGGAAATATTACAGCATTTGGGGCTTTTTAGTTCAAAGAAAATAGTAGGTTCCGTAACAGTAGTGTATAAAATTATGCATGGTCTAGAGAAAGCAGAGAGAGCAAAGTTTTTCTCTCTTTCACAACACTAGCACTTAGGGACATCCATTGAAGCTGAACATAGGAATTTTCAGGACAGACAAAACTATGAAATTTGTTTCCATGAGAGGCAGTGATGGCCACCAACTTGGAAGGCTTTTAAAGAAGATTCAACACATTCTTAGAGCACAAGGCTATCAGTGGCTACTTTCCCTGATGGATGTGTTGTTCTTCCATTGTTGGAGGCAGTATGCTTCTGAATACATGTTGCTGGAAACAACAGAAGAGGAACATGCTGTTGCCCTCGGGACCTGCTTGCAAAGTTGCTTCCCCAAAGCATCTGACTGGCCAGAATGCTGGAATAAATTGGCCACTGGTCTGATTCAGTTCACTCTTAAGTTCTTAGAAGATATTGCATGAGTAGATTTCCAAGACTAATTACAAGGAAATTTTATTTTTATCATAAGTTTGCAGAGGATATATAGTTGTATTTCAACTTTAACATGTTCTACTTTATCCGTAGGCAGGCCATTTGTTCAGCACCAGTACTGCTGTGGAAATACAACTTTATTTGGAGGATGACAGTGGATTTGCATATTTACCGTATACAAGTTAAAGTTGAGATCACTGTGGACACCCTGTGGTGAAAATAGGCATGAACAGTCAGGTACTGAAAAAGGTATGGTGTTGCAGCAAGTCATTTAATTCTCCTGCGTATGTAATAACTCTATACCAAGACCTTAATGGAACTTCCAGTAACACATGCAATTGGTTGACTTGCATCTCTCCATTGCAATAATGTTGTGTTGCTTGCAATAATGGGTAGGAGTTGGGAGATTATAGAATGCTATTAAAGTTACTAGCAGTTGTGCCCCTGTCTGCTCCATTCACCCCCCCCCCTACTATTTTCCCCACATTAACCCCCTAGAGCAGTGGTTTCCAACCTTTTTTGGGCCATGCTCCACCTAAGCATCTCTAAAATCCTGATGCCACCCCCCCCCCCGTGATATATAATTATTAAAAAAGTGAACTCCTGTTCACATGGAGGAAGCCTAAAAGGCCATTCAGGGTTAATAACACATTCTTGATTGCCCCCCTTAAAAATCAAATTGCCCCCTTGTGGGGCATGTGCTCCACATTGGGAACCACTGCCCTAGAGCTTCCCCTTCCCACTGCTACTAAGCTCACTTTTCAACTTCCCAACCCTATTCCAGAAGCTACTTCTCTCTTCTACTCATATGTGCAACCACACTTTGCATCCCTGTTTTCACCTTTGCTCCCATGTCCATGCCTCCTCACTTACTTTTGTCTGCCCCTATTATAACCTACTGTAACCTCCTACCACACTACTAAGCACCCTTTCTGCCCTTTGCCCAGTTATGAAGCTACCAACCCGGCCTATTATCCAGACTCTTTTGCACCCCTGCTTTCATCTTCAACCCCATTCCCATGCCACCTACTCCATCTTATTTTGCAACCCACTTTGCACCTTCGTTCTCTTTTTTCCATACCCCTTGTCCGTAGTTTTCTCAACTCTCCTTGCACACAGACAAGGGCGTAGGAAGGGGTGTGTGGTGGGGGCAGTCCACCCCGGGTGTCATCCCAGGGGGGAGAGATAACCCCCCCTGGGTGGATCGCGCTGCCACGCAGCGATCGGCCCCCCGCCGGGAGGATCACGTCACTGCGCTGTGATCGCCCCCCCCCCCCCAGAGGATCGCGCCACGATTGGTCCTCCCCCAGGATTGTGCTGCCTCACCGATTGCCCTGTGGGCAGATCGCCCCACCCTGCTTCTCTGGGTGCCGGAGCAGCTAGCTTCGCCATTGCACACAGATCACCCTTATTTCCACACCTTACCCTCTCTCCTATTGTGCATCTTCCTTTCCATACACACACCATTATCTCCCACCCCTCCCCTTTCCCACCTCCTTGTTTTTTCAAATCCTTGCACAAAGACCACATCCCATTTCCATGCCTCCTCCTTTCTTCTATTCTGCAGCCCCTTTTGTACGCATAACCCATGCTGATATATATTACTGTATCTTAAGAGCAAGCCCATCAGTTTGTTCAGTTAGAGAGTACTAAGTTCAATTGATGAATGTTGTACATATATGGGTGTCTGTTTGTTAAGAAAACATTTCTGCTAAATTACTACATTGAATCTAGAACTTCATGTTGAAAACAACACATGGTACCAGGAGTAAAATACATTGTGAGAAAGTACTATGGAATGTTTGAAGGCTCCTCATCCTTTGTCTCTCACGTGAGGCAGCTGAGAAGCTCTGAAAAGCATTTCTGCCCATTTCAGTGTTTCCCCTTTTCACTCCTACAATGGCAGAAGTTTGAGTAGAGCGGGGTGGAAGGACATACAGTGGTACCTCTGGTTGAGAACAGGATCCGTTCCGGAGGCCCGTTCACAACCTGAAAAGAGTGCAACCTGAAGCGCCGTATCTGCGCAGGTGCATGGCGCGATTTAACGCTTCTGCGCATGTGCGATCAGCAAAACCAGGAAGTAACTCTTTCCAGTACTTCTGGATCACCACAGGACGCAACCTGTAAGACGTAACCTGAAGCGTCCGTAACATGAGGTATGACTGTAGATGAAAGCTGTGAGTTTAAACAACAGCAGAGGGTTGAATGAAGCAGGAATATAGTGACACTGCAGGTTGGTTGGTTGGTTTTTTTAACGAAACAAAAAAAAAAAATTAGTGGCAAACTTCTTAGTATTAAGCAAAAATAATCATTTTAAGTTTACAATATAATATTTAGATGGAGTTTAAAATTGAAGATACATGGAACAGCTTACCAGTGAGTCATGATCCAGTAACAATCAAGTTCACAGGTGAAGATGCTGGAATGATGATAGAAGTGTGTGCTCCATTTTTTAATGATCCTCCAGCTCCTCCTGGTGAACCTGGAAAACCATTCAATGGACTGTGGGACTATGAGGGTAAGTGAATCAATCTTTTTGCAAGGTTCTGTCATGTATATTCTGGCAGCATGTCTTGAGTACAGGCTGGCATTCCTGTAAAGAGAAATGCTGAACTTTGTTTAAAGAAATGCAACAACAGGTTATGCTCTTGTTCAAGCTTGCAGACAGACAACTCTGCCATTTTTCAGAGTATTCCATTCCACCTCAGCTTTCCATTTTTCACCCCCAGCAGATTCATCATTTTGTGCCCACTGAATATGCTCAGCACTAATTCTGCTGTGAGGGGGTGTAGGTCGCCTATTCCCCTCCCACCACCCTTCCTTTTCCCATCCTCTACTTCTGTAAAGCTTTGGGTTACCCTGAGCCTGCTGATGTGGCTAGATGGTGCTGTTTTGGTTATACAAAGATCTACATTGAGAGAATGAGCTTTCCATTAGTATTATTCAGAATCCTGTGACTATCAGAGAAGCTGATTCAAAACAGAGAAATGCATGAAGCCTAGTTAGGAGTTCCAAGTGCCCTAAACATTCAGTTTTCTTTCCAGTATTGATTATTTAATATCTAATTTCTATACTGCTTAATATATTAAATATATATTATTAGAGATTAGGGTACAGAAAACTGAAGCAACAGCAAACAACTTAAACATAATATTACAAAAATACACACTTACATATAAGCGCTGCATTAATAAGTAGGGCTGTTTTTGTGTATATAAATAAATAAAGTAAAATAAAATATATTCATTTTCCTTTGGTCACACCCTATCATCCTCTGGGTTTCTCACCCGGAGTCCAGCAAACTCTGAGCTCACCCACAAAGGTTTCACAACAAAAAGATACTTGAAACAGCAAACATCAGCCTAGTCTCTCGCTCTAGACTTGCTCTTTATGCGTAGACCCAAGGCACTGCCTCAGACCGCCCACAGCTGTGTCCCATTCAGCTGCACTTTCCACAACCAGTTCCAGGTGCAGCAGCTTTCCCAGGGGTCCAAAGGATGAGGAGAGGCTCCCCTTCCACCCACAGCTGTTTCTTCACCCTCTGTGCTCTTCTAGCTGGGATATAATGTAATATAGTAGGGCAGAAGGGTCATTTAATTTTTAATGGGAAGGCTACTTATTGCAAATTATTAGGGGTTATGCAACCTGAATAAATATTATAACTGTGTTGTAAGCATCAATTACCATTTCTATATCGAGTAATCTATTTTAGGTTATTTCAAAAGGCAGGCAATTTTCATGAAATCTGTGTTCTTTTTTTGAACATGCTCTCCGCAATTCTGCCTCCTAGGTAAAGAAATATATTACGATGCTTGTCTTGGAATTTTATGGTAAACAATCATCTAATTATCCAGATCTGAATCAAAACTAATGTTATTAATGCCAGGTTCTTTGTAGAAATTGTCACACAGCTTGTGAAAACCTAAAGAAATACAATGCTATGAAACCTACATGGGGCATTATTATTATTATTATTGCCAGTTTATATGGTGCAAACGGTACAAAAGGACAGGCCCCTGCCTCAAAGGGGAAAGTAGTTTTGCAAATAGTTATGGGGATATGCTACAACATATGCTCATTAGCAAGTGTGTAAATGCTAGCAATAGGCTATTTATAGCACAAGCTGCTTATTCCATATACAGAGTGTTACAGTGGACAAAATGGTAGTACAGTGGTACCTCGGGTTACAGACGCTTCAGGTTACAGTCTCCACTAACCCAGAAATAGTACCTAAGGTTAAGAACTTTGCTTCAGGGTGAGAACAGAAATTGAGCAGCAGCGGGAGGCCCCATTAGCTAAAGTGGTGCTTCAGGTTAAGAACAGTTTCAGGTTAAGAATGGACCTCCAGAACGAATTAAGTTCTTAACCCGAGGTACCACTGTAATCCGTTACTATACATGACAGTGATTAAGGACTGCCTCTGAATGATCTTCCTATATGGTATTCCCAAATACTATAGGTAAGGTAAAGGTACCCCTGCCCGTACGGGCCAGTCTTGACAGACTCTGGGGTTGTGCGCCCATCTCACTTAAGAGGCCAGGGGCCAGCGCTGTCCGGAGACACTTCCGGGTCACGTGGCCAGCGTGACATCGCTGCTCTGGCGAGCCAGAGCCACACACGGAAACGCCGTTTACCTTCCCGCTGGTAAGCGGTCCCTATTTATCTACTTGCACCCGGAGGTGCTTTCGAACTGCTAGGTTGGCAGGCGCTGGGACCGAGCAGCGGGAGCGCACCCCACCGCAGGGATTCGAACCGCCGACCTTTCGATCGGCAAGCCCTAGGCGCTGAGGCTTTAACCCACAGCGCCACCTGCGTCCCCCCAAATACTATAGTCAAGTACAAAATGAATGAAAATCCATATATTTGTCCCATCAATAAAGTTTGGTAACTGTATGTTGGTTAGGACTGCCATATGTCCAGATTTTCCTGGACATTACTTGGATTTCAAATGTGGAATTGATACCTGGGGCAGAAGGATTTCCAAAAGGTGGTGCTTTGTCCTGGATCTAGTCAATCGAAAAATCACAGTTTTTGTAAAAAAAATATCTCAACAACTTTCGGGGTGTCCTGATTTTTACTTTTAGAAACATGGCAACCCTAATCTCGGTGCATTAGCTTCAAGGTTTTTAAAAGATCCACATGGTAGGCTTAACTTTCCTGTGTGATAAAGACTCTTATGTACATCTTTTAGAGTACATCTCATCCTTTATGCTGGATAAATTAATTTTCACTAAATGAGTAGTCCAAAGAACTTTTATCTTATAATACAAATTCCAACCCTTCAGTACAATTGCCACTTAAACTCACTGGTTTTCTTACTTTCTAGGGGATCTGATGATAAATCAACTGCTTCAAACTAATACCATAATACAGATTTTCAAATAGCCACCCACTTTGTAGCCTGTTTAAAATAAGAGTGATGTTCACTGTAAGACATGCTCAGTGTAGACCCATTAATTGCAGTGTATCTACTCTGAGTGTGATTTAGCTTGGGTGACATCCAAAGTACTGAATATCATCAGTCATAAAAGCCTTATAAAACTTGGTTCTCTCATTTTATAGGCCACATACTACTGACGCAGGGATATCTGGATAAGACGACTAAAAACTACCTCCACTGTTGAGCTCAGATCCTGCTTTCAATTTTACATAGGCATCTATGGGAAAAGGATACTGGGCTAGATCGGCAATTGGCCTGATCCAGTAGGCTCTTCTTATGTTCTTAAAACATTTTTGATGGACCAACAAATTTTGTGGTCTTGTTTGACATAGCCACTATGTTTCTCCAAGTCTAAGTAGCATAATCTCTCCCCATCTCAGCTGGGCTTTCACTGTGGCTACTCGATAGTTGGAGTTTCAGTGTTACCAACACTATTTTGATTCTATTTTTCTTAAACAGGATGATATATCAGTGTGAAGTCATCTGGCAAGTTTCCTTGGCTATGTGATCTTCACATTTTAAACTTTTTTCTTATGCCATCAAGCTTATATTGCTTTATCTTGCATTCAAGCTCCATAGGTTTCTGAATTTTAGCATTACAGCATTGTTGCCAAAATAACATTCATAGCATAATGCATTCAAATTGGCAGTGCAATAAATGTGTATAGTGTTTAAAATATTCACTAATTGGCTATGTTCACATAGCATTCTAGAGGAGAATCTAGAGTAATAGTTGAGTATGCTGCTACCTGCTAGAATAACGCCAATTTTGTATTTAAAAAAACTTTAATGTGCTGTATGAGCATCAGTTGGAACAATTTCCCCCATTCTTTTTCTTTTCTGCTCTTGAAGGTATGAAGAATTCATAATTTATACTTCCCTAGGTGGAGGAGAAATCTTTTTCTGGGAGCCATTTGTATTTTATTCTTATTTCTTGCAGCTGTTTCCGTTGATCAGTACTGCATTGGAAAGTAGCAGCAGGATTCCTGAGTAGCTTTTTCATACATATGAATGAAATTCTTTCCCTGCTCTCTCAATTGTTTCACATTCATTCCATTGCTTTAGGAGTATATTGCATCACTTTCTTGCACTTAAGGCTTTTCCCTAGGGCCAGTGCAATGAGTGATTGCTCAGTTCTGTTCAATTTTACCTACACAGGCATCCCGTAAAAGTCCCTAAGCATCACTTACCTGATTGACAGCTAATATCAAATAGAAAATCTGTTATTTTCCACAGCTGTTTCCATCCTTATCAAGATGGAAGAATCAATCTTTTGTTTCTTCCCTCTACGTATATACACACACAGAATTTGTAAAACACGTTTTTGTAGTAGTTTTAAAAGCAATACTATTCTAGATTATGGTAATTATAAGCTATTTGAAAAGTGTTTTCAAAGCACATTATGAAAAATATATACAGTTAGTGGGCTGCCGAAAAAATTAGAGCAGAAATGAGATTTTGCAGCATTCTCCTATGTGTATCCACTCAGAGTTAAGTCCCACTGAGTTCAATTGGGCTGTACTCCCAGGTAAATGGATATAGGATTGTAGCCTAAGTCTGCAATCCTAAATGCAATAGGGAATAAGTTATATTGAGCAAATGGGATTGAGTTCATGTAACTGTGTGTAGGTTTGCACTGTAAATATAAAAATGATTTAAAATGAAGCAGCAATGTTTTGTTGGTTTTCAGTTGTAGAAGCTTTCTTCTTGAATCACCAAACTGAGCAGTACTTAGAAGTGGAGTTTTGTCCGTAAGTAAACATTTCAAAATCCTTTAATTTCTTATGCAATTATGTTGCTTGAATCCTTGATGTGTACGTTTGTATTTGGGAGATTGCTAGAATTCCAAGAGTGCTTTCAGCTTTCTGCAGGTGAAGAACAGGATTTGCCACTAGGGAATCCCATTCAGACCTTAAGCAGTATCAGAAGTGTCTTTCTTTCTGCTTGGAGTTGTTCTGTGGCTTTAGAAGGTAGCTGCTGATTCTACAATGTGGCTAGGAAAAAATATTATGGTTTCTCTCAGTCTGTATATTTTAGCAGTAAGCTAAGGAACAGAGCTGTAAAGTTAATGTATATTGACGTGCAGTGCAGTATCATATACGTTGTAAGCCACCCAGAGTCGCTGGGGAAACCCAGCCGGATGGGTGGGATATTAATATTACTATTAATAAATTAATTACTAATATTAATATTATTATACAGTGAGATGGTAAGGTGGTGCATAGGGACAGAGTCCTTAAGAGCAAAAGCACCTGTATGTTTTCCTATGCGGTTGCCAATACTCTACTTGTAAAGCTCTGTAGGAATCTTTAATTTGCAGCTGCAGTATTATAACATTAACCAATGAATGAATTTCTGTATTCTTACAGAATCGGAGTGAGAAGAATCCAAGATAGGATAAAGAATCCAAGATAGGATAAAGGCAGTGTATGTTTTTATTGTTGAGTCTATTCAGGGAGGCAAGCTCTGAAAAATATATAAAATTGGGGATTTTAGTGGTGCTGTAGCTAGGGTGGGGGACCAGTAAAAATGATGGACAATTATGAGTGAATTTAAAAGCAGCCCATAAAGATGTGTGTGTATGTGGCTGTGGGTTGGTAAAGACTTACTTCAGCAAATGTCTTTTTTGTAAAGAAAGATAAAGGTAAAGGACCCCTGAACGGTTAAGTCCAGTCAAAGACAACTATGAGGTGTATTGCTCATCTTGCTTCAGGCCAAGGGAGCCAGTGTTTGTCCACAAGCAGCTTTCCAGGTCATGTGGCCAGCATGACTAAACCGTTTCTGGCACAATGGAGCACCATGACACTCCAGTGGCACCTATTTATCTATTTGTATCGGTGTGCTTTTGAACTGCTAGGTTGGCAAGAGCTGGGACAAAGCAATGGGATCTCACCACTGTCACGTGGATTTGACCTGCCGACCTTCTCATCGCTAAGCCCAAGAAGCTCAGTTGTTTAGACCACAGCACCACCCACGCCCCTAGGTTTGAATTCGCGCGACTGGGTGAGCTCCTGTTGCTCTGTCCCAGTTTCTGCCAATCTCACAGTTCAAAAGTATACCAGTGCAAGTAGATAAATAGGTACCACTGTGGTGGGAAGGTAAGCTTCCATCACAGTGTTCCATTGCACCAGAAGTGGTTTAGTCATGCTGGCCACATGACTCGGAAAGCTATCTGTGGACAAATGCTGGATCCCTTGGCCTGAAAACGAGATGAGCACCACTTCCCATAGTCGCCTTTGAGTGGACTTAACCATGCAGGGGTCCTTTACCTTACCTTTACCTTATTTGTAAACGTAGTCCAGAATAAAGCAAATATAGTTGTGCAATTTAATGGCTTCATGTTGACTTACATAGCAAGTTGCTTAGGAGTTATTTGCATTTTATTGGGTTACACAATTTTCATCTGAGAACTATAAGCTGCCTCTGGTTTAGAGACATGCTAATGGATGTATTTCTGGAATGACTATATTATGTTTTTGTAGGCATGGGCAGTATCTGGTGTTGCTGCTTTCTGGGAGACGGAAAGTGTGCAAAGTAAGTGAACCATAGGACTCCACCACCACCTTCCCCAAACGCACAATTACTTCAACACTCACAGGACTGGGATAAATCTGCATATCTTTTTTTTAACACAGCAAGAACTTCCTTTAATGTTTGAAGTGTCGAGAACGTGTGCCAAATGGAATGGAAAAGCTCATCTTCCTTGGAGTTATTTTCCACCAGCTACTGACAAATTTAATGCATTTGCAATTCATGGGTCAGGAGTTAACAGAACATATGAAGCCCTCTATCCTGTACCTCAACATGACATTGTGGCAAAACAGAAACCTGATTTGTAAGTACATCTGTGGTGCTTTTTTTTTTTTTTTTTTTTGAAGGGGGCGTTCTAAGAGACTGGTGTGAGTGGAAGAATATTTTATTATCCTTCAAGTTAGGAGGGCAAGTTATATTAGGACCTAAACTGCAGAATCTAGACAAGAACTTAAATGCAATGATGTTGCTTCTGCTGGTCAGGCTGGTCAAGGATGCTTTTTATTTGGCTTGTAGCAATCTTACTATTGAAAATGTTCACACATTAAAGGAGTTCAAACAAAATAACCTTTAAAGATCATTCTCTCTCACATACACTGCTTTGCTAAGCTTATCCTTTGGGATATAAAGTAATACCTGTATACTTTCATTGGATCAAGAAGTGCATTCGGAAATGTGAATATATGAATGATGGTGTAAAATATTATAACAATGCTTGCTCTTCTTTCCCCTGTGTTCTTTTGAATGGTTTCTTGGGTCTGGGGTAGCTTGCTGTGCTCCATATTCATTAGTACTTGCTGAAAGGAAATATCTGGTAGTATGTCTGCGTTACAGCATTTCAATCTGCAAAACGTGCGCTTCTGATATGCTGATAGAAAAATGCTTTATGCCTGAACTGAGACTTTGTGAGAAGTCCACTTGAAACATAACCTTGCATACAGTGTCATGTGCTCTCTGGGTGGTTGCACCACAAAACCTCCAATCCTATCTACCACCCATCTATTTATCTTGGTGGCTACTTTTTATTCTTTATTTGACAGAGTGTTATCTGCACACCTTACTTTCCTACTTTTCCTTGCATGAAAACTTAGAAGGCAACAAGGCACAGACTGTAATTATATCAATCAGTTTCACAATATGAATGTGACAGACACACACACACACACACACACACACACATATATATACTACAGTGTAATTTCTTGGGGTGGTGAAGAACAACACACTTACACTAGTTCTTTAATACGTAGTTACTGTACTGTAGTTTTGTAATACAATAACTTTTCTTCATACCAATTTAGCAGATGTGGAAAGGGGTAAGTGTAAATGTTTCCAACCCATCTGACTCTTTTGCTCCTTTCTTTTGCAGCCATTGCCTGGAATATTTTAAATGCCTGAACCTGAAACTGTTAATGGGAAAAGATTGGAAGCAACCAGAATCAGACTTGTGGGCATCATGTAAATGCAACTAAATAAAAAAGACAAAAGGTAGGCTACCAGATAGCTTAAAGTAGGTGGTTAGACACTGATGACCACTGCCTAATTGTAGCACTTACACGCATTCAGTGGATCAAATCAAAGCGTGTTGACTTCAGTTTGCTGAAGTCTGCTGCCATAGTTGCATTATATATCTGCATGTATGAAAATATCTGTCTCCAATGTCTGGCTTGGAGAAAAGGTTTTGTTTCCTGTCAACTGGGCCTTTCACTGTTGCTCATTTGCATCCTGATCATATACTTTTATTTAGTTATCAATAAGGAGCTTTTAGCCTGTAAAAGAGGAGACTGAGAGGAGATACGATAGCCATCTTCAAATATCTTAAGGGCTGTCACATGGAAGAGAGACCATGCTTGTTTTCTCCTGCTCTGTAATAAAAATACAATTAACAGTAAAATAAAACATATTTGAAACACTTCTAAAACATGTAGAAACTGTTAAAATAATCTAGAAACACTGAAACATGACAAAACATGTAACACATCATGTATCTAAATAGATCTGCTGAAACAGAAACATTTTCAGCAGACATCAATAATGTCAATAGTCAGGGAGTTTCAAAATGCAGGCACTAAAGACGTGACTCCTGATGAATGCAATGTAGACATTGTGTGGCACTTACAGAAATGTGAGTTTTGCAGATTGAAGTGATCAAGTTGGCACATATTGGGTAAGGGGACCCCTTAAGGAAACTGGTCCCCAGCCATTAAGGCATTATATACCAATATTATTATGAGTCCTGTGGATGATATTGGAGACTGTTTACTAACTATTAATGTTGGGCCAGAATTTGGTCTGGATACTGAGAGTCCAGGTGCAATTTGTTCTGGATACTGAGAGACACATAAGGTGCAATGCCCTTGCACCTTATGTGTCTAGTCCAGCCTCAACCCTTCCCACAAGTTGTTGCAAAGGAGTAATTGCCTGTGTCTTTACTTCCTCATTTAGTCATGTTATCAGCTTTGTGATCTTCAGCTGTCAGGCATCTAATCTTATTCAAATCCCCATATTGATCTACTTTCTTTACAGGTCACTTGAGTATTGCTCTTTTATTGGTTCTGTTTCTCACATTCCCTCACAGATTGTCTCTGTAGTAAGGTATTTCATGTTCTGGGGGTCTTAAGTTTCCAACCGCTTCAAAGATTACCTGACTGGAATGCAAAAGATGGAAGGATACCAAGAAAAGAAAAGAGATGAGATGAGAAGAATCCTTCTAATTCCAATCTGAATGCATTTTGTCCTCTCCTCCCTTCTTGCGAATTTCTTCCTAAGTCAATTATAGATGCTGTCTGATAGCTGACATTACTTCTGCAGTAAAGAAAATGGGAACTTTCCCCCCTGAAGCCACACATGTGTATCCTAATGGATAAGAAGTGGCAATGTAATCAAGCTGTTTTCAAACAAAATCCATGATTGATGCTGCTTGCAAGAATGAATTGAGAAACTAAGCCAATCGCACTCTGCTATACCTGCTAGATCATAATTGGACTTTAAACATTTCACTTTTCCCAACACAAGCGTGTGCTTATTTTATTTACAGTGACCTCCATCGAGATAGCTGCAAAATTATTTTGTTGCTCTGTTTGCCACCTGCATTTTTTTCAATGCCCTGTGATAAATGGACACTTTTTGGGGTGTTGACAACTTGCCTTCATGGAAAATCTGTGGAACTATCCACTTGGCATGAGCAGACAAACGTTGTAATTCCATTAAAAATATGTTCTATTTAACCAGAAATGGGTATTGTCTCAATCTATTTAATCTTTAATTATTGATTAACGTGGGATAAAAGTAAATGGCGTACCTGTTCACTGCGTATATCAAGCAGGTTTTCATTTCTCACACCAAACTGATTATGACTTAAGTATAAAGGAATAATGAATGGAACAATATTGATCCAGGTGCTTTTTATCATCTTTTCCCATTATACATAAAATTAAAATGAAAGTAGCTAGATGCTCCCTTTCGATGGAAGAAAATTATTGTTTTTTCATCCAAGGCAATGTAATATAATCTGAACTGCAAGTTATTACAGAAGATATTTGATTAAATACAGAAAAAAATCTGGGCATGATATGTATGTATCTCTGTATATGATGCTGGCTAAAATGTTGCGCCCACTTTGATCAACACAGATCTGTTCCTGTTTTATGTGTGTCTTTTGAAAGTATGTTCTGGATGGTATTCAGCTAAGTTTTACTCAGAAGAAATTGAAATTAATAGGACCTAACAAACATTTTCATTCATTTCACTGGGTGTATTCTGAGTAAAATTAGCTGAATATTGTTTGATGTCTGGTTGATGAGCTGAATCAGGCTCCAGGAAAACAACTGCTACACAGGTAGCACTCAAAGTAAAGTGTGTAGCAGTTGCACTACGGCATACAAACACAACCCCACTCCCCCATTGCTGTGGAAGGTACAGATGTTAGCAGGCAAGTCATTGCATATGTGCATGCTGCTAAAATAAGTGAAAGGCTATCATGCTATCAAAGAAGACAAGAGGCTATGGCAATAATGACTCCACACTTATCCTAGCTACTATTAAAATACAAGGAGTGAACCTTGTTTTAACCATCCCAAATTGAGACAAGGCCACAAATAAATAGCACAACTACCGCAGCATATCGGAGGACACTTCATGCTTGTATTGCCCCTTGCAGGGGTGTATCAACTCTTGGTAGAAAGAATAGGATTTTCCTAATGCATGAAAGGACAGTTGCTAAGATTGAGGTTAGTAGTTATA
This sequence comes from Podarcis cretensis, assembly GCF_951804945.1. Taxonomy (NCBI): domain Eukaryota; kingdom Metazoa; phylum Chordata; class Lepidosauria; order Squamata; family Lacertidae; genus Podarcis; species Podarcis cretensis. The sequence goes on from NC_137178.1 coordinate 32,661,504, forward strand.
ACTCACAAATATGTATTGGAACTGGAGTTTCTGCAATCTAAAATCTGTTAAAGGCAGCTGTCATAACAAGAGATCAAAATAAGATTTCGGAATGTGTTTGAAAGCATACAGTGCCTAACAGAATATTGCAGAATCAATAAATGATGTGATGCTAATAACATATGCACATGGTAGTTAACAAGGAAGGACAATGCAGAAAGAGTATGGTGCAGTTGGGTATAAACAAAGGAACCATTTTATACGTCGGTTTGACATCTGCTGTAGACTGGGTCTTTTGGGTTATATGCTTGATCTAAAAGTGGTTTTAGGGAATTGCATGAAAATGTCAACCTACAAACCCATTTGCCATTTTTACATGTATAGTAGTTAACATGTTCTGTATCATTTTAAATATATTTTCCAAAGTTTCATAATCCAGCATTTTTTTCAAAATGGCATTTTATACATGAGCAAGCAACCAGCAGCATGATATTCAAGGTGACTTGGAATTTCTCTTTTCCTAATCTTTGGTTAAAGATGTCTCCAAGAAAATAGACAATAGGTTAATGACCCTTCATTGTATTGAAAAGTTGGCTTTCTCATTTAATAAAATGAGAAGAAACGCAGGGGGTGATGTCTATATGGGAAATGTGATTATTCTGAAAGAAAGCAGAAACAGTCACTGAAGTACTGCTGTCAATTGGCAACCTTGTTATTGTTGAATTTATGACATGGAGATGGAAAATAAATGTTATGGACCAGGTAGTGATGTAAAGTCGGTTTTTCTTTCAGCTTCTTATTTTTCCAATCTTAAATTGCTCCAGCAGTTTGCAAATTCTAAAATCTTCATGAAATTCACCAGCATCTTACTGTGACTTTCTACTAATAAACACAATGGGTTGAAAAGAAACAAATCATTAGGGTATTGACTGAGCCAAGTCAAATACCCTTTGGGCAATGCAACTTCTCAAATGGATTTGGTGCACACCTGCAATTTGTGAATGCAAAGTAAAGTGTCATACACACAGTGGCTTGCTCTGAAGGCATTTATTTTTATGTGTTTGTCACTGAATTTTATGTGTTATGTTGGTCACAGGTCATATGCTGGAAAACTTTATCACAGTTGCCAATAACAGTAACTGTGTATATTGCTTACTGATTGATTTTTTTATTCATAATTTTAAATAATATAATTGTTTTAAGGTCCAGATAAATTATTGTGGTTGTAAAACTGTTGTGTTAGTCACAACTTTTAAAATACAATAAAAAGAAATCATTTAAACAATCTGGCATATTTCTTTATTTTTGAAGGGAACATCAATCAAGTTAACACACAATTAGTTTAATAATACTGGCCAATACAGTCATACCTCAGGTTAAATGTGCTTCAGGTTGAGCGTTTTCAGGTTACGCTCTGTGGTGACCTGAAAGTAATGGAGCGCGTTACTTCTGGGTTTCGCCGCATGCGCAGATGCTCCAAAATACGTCACGCGCATGCGCAGAAGCGGCAAATCGCGACCCAAAGGCGCAGGTTGCGTTCACTTCAGGATGCGAACGGGATTCCGGAATGGATCCCATTCGCAACCAGAGGTTACAAATATTATGTTGTTCACTATGGAATTACCCTTTTGTGAGAATATTGCAATTTACATGAATTAGAAGGACTCATTCACAACCTCTACCTTGGATATTCAGTGTTCTTAATATCCAAACTGGACAGAATCAAATCAGATTTTATTAAAGTCTCATAATGTCTATTTAGAGTGAGGCCAAGACCTTTCCGTAGTTGAATGCAAGAAGCAAAGCTGCTTATGTCGCATACTGTTGGCATCAAAATGGCAACCTGTATTTTTTCACCATTTAATCCAGCTTTACCTTTTCCACTGAAAATCCTATACTTTTAAAAATAAAAAACCACCTTATTGCCCTTTGAAATATTAAGCCCTTTTTTATATACACCCATGATTGGGTCCTTTGTCCTTTGTCCTTTTTTATTTGGGATTAAGTTGTGCTTGTAGGTGGCAGTGCAGTCCCCCCACCCATTTTGTTAAGCACAAAATCTAGGAGAATTGAGTGGGGGGAAAGAACATTTTGTTCCAGTTTCATGCTGCATTAGCTGCAGAACATGTTGGGCCTACACTCTTCAGTCGGCTTTAGGAATCTGTGTTCTCTTAAAGTTTGTAAAGGTGATGTTAAAGTGGCTGTTCCTTGTTATGTGTGCTAACACTTATTGATTCAAAGTCATTTTGCCAGTTCAGTATGGACACTCTGAAATACTGTTTACAGTTTTGGTAACAAGAATGGAGATGGCTTGAGCCTCAATAAGCTATTGAGCTCTTCAGGTTATTGCAGATGGCAAATTTGAACTGGTTTGCCACTTCTGCTTTTGTGAAAATTCCCTTTGAAGTATGATCTCAGAATGTTTCATTCTACTTCCAGAAGGCTCTTTGTCCCCTGAAACAGGAAACCGTTTCAGCTAAGTAATTTGACAGATAATGACATAGTAGGCTCTAGTGTTTGACTTACAATTGCTTTTATAGGTCTAGGCTGATGTTTTAGAGCATTCTAGGATTCAAGTCTTCAGACCTGATGAGATTTAAATATTAATGCTAACTAATCTGGGTTTGTTTATATTAAAATCGAGAGAAACTTGTGATTCCCTATTAAGTCAGGCAGATTTGAAAACGTATACTAGAATTAGCACTGGACTTCAAATATTGCAGAAGTCTTCACTCAAGTTTTTTCTTTTAAAAAAATTGTATCAGGTGTTCTTCTATACTGTATATATTACTAGATATTCTGTTAACTAGACAGTGTTCACCAGCTCATTGTTCTGGATCTCTTGAAAGATCAGGATCATTGACCCATGGTATCCTGCTGGAATGATTGACAGGGATTAGGATGCTGAATTCTGCTCATTAAGTACCAGACCAAAATGCTTCCCTTTAACACACTGTAACAGGGAGCCAACTAAAGTCTTAGTCAATTATTAAAACACTGCCAAGGCCAGGATGTGTTATCAATTACCTCTTCTTTATATAGTAAACACCCTCCAAAGCCAATGGCTATTCAGCTTTGTTCATCTAGCTGCTATATAAAACGTAATTTTTTTGTTCTACCCGATAGCTTGTAAAAATGAATACTTTATTTGCTGTGGCTTTTATTGCTGCCTGCTTTCCTGACTTTGCCCACCACTTCGTGCTAAGCAGGTACTAGTTAACTTTATTTCTATATCATTTGTTTCAGTTCTCCTCTGTAACACAACTGAAAAAGAAAGCTTTGTTTAATACGTATGGTTGATTTTTCCTTTCTCCAGCCTGCCTATCTACCTACCTACCTACCTACCTACCTACCTATCATCTATCAAAAAAATTAAGTGGATTGCATAGTGATAAAGCAGAATCTTTATTCCCTATTGTAAGAAGGGATAGTTGGGAGCCATTACAATAAAAGGGAGGAAATTGAGAATGGCAGAACAAATCTGTTCTTCCAACACACAGATGGTTACAGTGCAGAGTGGATGAAAAGTTCTTCACTAAAGAGCCTGGTTTAAGTTATAAGCTCTGTAGGAGTGATCTAATTGGTTTGGGGGAAATCAAACCCTCGGCACTACTGTACTGCTTCAGTGTACACCATATGCAGATGTTGTGAATGAGTATTATTTGAGTCCTGGAAATGTCATGGTTCTCTTTTTTTTTTTAAAGCAAGGGTTTTTACCCTTCTGCTTAAACACTTTTGCATTATTATTGTTATTATTTAAATTTCTATATCTGCCCTTCATCTGAGGATCAGATTAGATTATAAAAACACAAAAATGTTTAACATAGTAATGAAAAACAAAAACAAAACCCAGTATCCCCCCACAGTGTTATTATTGCATATGCAGAAAGGCGTATGCATGCATTTATCTGCTAGACTCCCCCCTTCCCACTTCTTCATTCTTTTAAATACATCTTTTCCCAGCAGCTACAAGAATATAACACAAACCAGTGCAATATTTTGTGATTTTTGTTCACAAATTCCAAGAGTCATCCATCTACATGATAAGATCTTTGTTGGCATCGATCTATCTTGAGAGACAATGGAGTGTACCTCTGGGGGTGAAGTCAGACCTCTGTGCTTGTAACCAAAGTGACCTCCTCAGAGCACAAGCCTGGGCAATGTTTTATGGGGGTCCTGGGCTCCCTAGACTTGACCCCCCTTGACCTCACTGATGTGAACCAAAGGAAAGCAGAGCAATATATTTGACACCAGCTTGGCTGCAGTAGTTGCTGGAAAGAGGTGTACAGGACACCATCCAACCATCTTACAGACTCCACTCCGGATTTCTTTAGGGTTTACTCCTTAGCCTTTTCTTTTCCTGAAGGTATCCAGCAAGGCAGCAGAGGTTTAGGGTCAGAATTTTCCTTCACCTAGAATCTAGGTCCTAGATGGACTACATTCCCAGGTTGACAAGCCCCACCTGCTCCTCACTTCCCTCTATAGCAGTGTTTCCCAACCTTGGGTCTCCAGCTGTTTTTGAACTACAACTCCCATCATCCCTGACTAGCAAGACCAGTGGCAAGGGATGATGGGAATTGTAGTCCAAAAACAGCTGGAGGCCCAAGGTTGGGAAACACTGCTCTATAGCAGATGCAGAAACCACCTTCTTTACTGTTGGACCCACTATTGGTCTCATCCACTCAATCTGCTTGAGTCTGTCTTCAAACACAGAAAATCCCTAACTCACCAAGGGTTTGAAACTAATCAGCTACCTTCACCCAGTTTAGCTGGAAAGGTGAAGGTGTTCCTGGGGTGTGTTCACTGTCACATGCTGACAGATTTTAGGAACCATGGGTGACATCTGAGTGCTGCGTGGGGACCAAAGGTGGACAAACATCGTGATAAGACCTACAGCCATTGTTTTAAGTCTTCCAGATCAATCCAAATGAGGATTTATCTTGCCTAATACTTCCTGAAATGTTTCCAAGGTTTTGAAAATAAGAATTTTGTGTTGTTGCACTTTCTATGAAATTTTATCACTCTTATAGTCATATATATAAAATTAAGGTGTCTTGCTCCCCCCGTAATTATTGGGTTAATAGGCTTATCGCAGAAACTTTGACTCTTACTGCTTTTTGCCACTAGATGGGAGACTAAAGTTAACAATGTTATGCTTAGGAAATCCCTGCTAAGTTTTCTTCTAGAAGTTGTGTTTTTGTTTTTTTCAAAATAGAACCACACATTGGTTTCATATAACCCTAATAGGACTGCAGTTTCTAAACTGATGTTTTGCATTTTGAGAATAAAACAATGTAGTGCAATAGCACAGATTAATGCAGGTAGATTCCATTCATCTATTGTTACCTATCTTTTCTTCCCAAGTGAAAGTGCTGTGTTCAGTGATCATGAGGCAAAATTTCCGAGGAATGAAACAAGACAGGTGAGAATTTATATACGGTTACACAAAATGCTGCACTTTTAAGAGAATGAGAACATTGTGAAAAGTATTTTTTTTAAAAATTCATAGCAGTTACTGAGATTAAATGAAATGCAATGGTGAAGTCTCACCTGCTGTTACCTTTTATATTTCGTTTTCTCGGTTGCATTAAAATGTTAAGTGCAGTGATGCTGTGTTTCTCATCAAGTCTCCTATTCACATTTTAAAGGAACTGTAATCTTGCACTGACTTTGAATGTTGCAAGATGAACAGCTGTTAGCTGTGTTCTATTGCTTCTCAAAAGCATTCTGTTTTGGCTCATTTCAGCAGCTGAAGTTTATCTGTACTGTACCCCTGAGATTGCCCATTTTGGCAAACCACCTTTTGGTTACAGGTGGAAATAGATTTGTTCTTTACTTTCCCCCAGACTATTCATTTAGCACAGGACTGGCCAACCTATGGCTCTGTAAATGTTGTTGGGATTCCAACTCCCATAAACTTCTGCATTCTCTTTGTATATAGTAAAATAAAATAAAATAGATTGCACTTTCTACTGAGATGACAGGCTGTATGGTGCATTGGTGCTCCTTTGGCAGCAGAGAGGAGGGCTGCCACTGGGGCCAGGTGTCCTTTGCTGCAGGAAGCCAGCTTTGCCAAGGTGGCAGAAAACTACTATTACTGGCAGCTGTCCTATCAGCAAAAGCAATCAGAAGCTCTGAAATAGGATGCTGCAGGCTGTTGAATCCACAGCCCTTGGAGGGGCCCAGTCTTCAGGCCCCTAGGCTGTACTGGTCTGGAGCTGGCATTGTGAAAAAGAACAATAAGTCACCTGCTCACCTTCTGTTGTGGCCTGGCTCATAGGACTTGGGATGTGGCAGTATATTCCTCCACATCACTTGCCCCACCCCACTTATGATTGATTTGATATTAAATGAATGAATGAGCACAGTACCAGCTAGACTAGGGAGTTTCAAAGTTTTACTGTTTTTAGGTGACTGTACCTAGAAAGCCTATGTTGTTTTGAAATATAAATTGTTGTTGTTTAGTCATTTAGTCGTGTCCGACTCTTCGTGACCCCATGGACCAGAGCACGCCAGGCACTCCTGTCTTCCACTGCCTCCCGCAGTTTGGTCAAACTCATGCTGGTAGCTTCAAGAACACTGTCCAACCATCTCATCCTCTGTCGTCCCCTTTTCCTTGTGCCCTCAATCTTTCCCAACATCAGGGTCTTTTCCAGGCACCCCACATACACAACATATTCCAGAAATGATAAGAAAATATATGCTATTGAGTTGTCATGGTCTTAAAATGTTTGCAAGTATTCCAGTAAACACCCACAGCTAAAACTTTGTAACATTTAAATCACATAATGTGCACTTTTTATTTTTGTTCCTAATCTAATATTTCGCTTCAACTACATTTGCTAATGATAGTTGTTTTATTAGAAAATTTTATTAGTATTTTTTATTAGCCACTTAGGCAGCTAACATGCATGTACTTCTTTTAAAATTTTGTTTTCTAATTAGCATGCTTAATTGATTTGGACCTGATTCAGCACATTGGAAACCTTTGTGGGGAAAAGTTTGTCCCCCGAAGACTACAGTCACATTCACTGCAATATCTAGGTTGCCCAAATAGCATAATATGGGGGAAATGCCCTTAATGTACTATGGAAATGTAGCAGTAACAGCCTCAGACTAACTCTGTTGGAACCAGATAATATAAGTCTTTATCACTTTTATTGTGTTTATGTAGGTAGTATATAAAATTGTAAATACCTGGAACAGCATACCGGTTTTGCATGCTCCAGTGACTATCACATTTAAACCTGGTGTTCAAGGCTTAGTAATGGAAGTGAACTCCTTATTCTTCGATGATCCTCCAGCTCCACCTGGTGAACCTGGAAAGCCTTTTGATGGCCTTTGGGACTATGAAGGTGAGGTTTTATGAAGGGTATACAACACAAAAAGTGGTAACGTTTCAGGCCTAGAAAACTAATATTGATTCAACTAGCAGTTTTTTCCAGTAGCATTAATGTGTATTAATGTGTAGCATTAAAGAGCTCATGTGTACAGTGCTTCTTGAGATGAAGTATTTCCTGTTAATTGGATTGCCAAACAAGTTGAAAATGAAGGAACCTTGTGCATTTTTTTTTAAAAGTGGCATGAGCACTAACTGGAATAGGTGGGATGTTGTAGAGATGGATCTCTGCTGGCAAAGGGTCATGCCTGTTGAGGTTGTGTGTGGGGACTTGCTATGCTGTAAATAGTTCAATGGGTATATATCTAGAGATGGTGGTTCTTTCTCTCACAGTAGCCCAAAAGGTGGCTTGGGCAAACTGGATCTAATGTCCCTTCATTCATTGCAGAGACTCCAGGATAATGCTCCCTCCTATTTCAGCTTAGAGTTGGCAAAGACAGTTCCTTTGAAACCAGTGTGGGAGAACTGGAAGTCTGTACCTCATGCCTCTTCCACTTAAGGTTGCACAGTCAGATCATTGTTTAATCCTGGTCATTATTTACATTTGCCCTATACACACAGCTTTATTCTTCACTTACTTCAACCCCTGAAAGCTCCTACTAAACGTAGTAGGATTTTAACTTTTTGTAATAACATGATAACATTTTAATAGCCAAGAGAATTTTGTTTTAGTTTTTTTAAAACAACTCAGCTAGTTCAGCATGCTGGAGGAAGGACTTTGGGCATTCCAAACAGCAGTTCCACATGAAACACAACTAACCTTTTCTAAAATTGATGGGAATTCTCAAAGCAGTTTGTGGTATGCTATGAAGGTCTGCTGTTCACTGGGGTGAAGTAATAAACAAAGCATGAAATATGCCATGGATATGAATAAAATCAGATATTGGTCTATAAAAATACAGCAACTCCTGCCATGAACTTTAGTGTTCGAGATACAGAAACCTAAAGTTTCTGCAGTCATCGCAGAGCACCCATAGATATGGCAGGACCCAAAGAACTAAATAATTAGTCCCATGAACCCCAAAGAGCTTTGAAGATGAGCCCTTCCTTCCCCTCACACATATGTAACATGGCAAACAACTTTTGAAATCGAGGGTTTTAGAAGATGATTTGTTGTTCAAAGGGGGGAGAAAGTCAACAATCTCACTCACTTACTGCGTATGCACAAGGTTTTGGACATGACTAAGTCAACATGTTTTTTGAATCACAGTGTATGGATTACACGGAGGTGAACCAGATTCATCCAAACATGAACCAGTTTGTTAAATCATTACAGAATCCATAGAAATATCTTATCTGTAACAAGAACCCATGCGCTTTTGAGTTAAACTGTATGTGAAACATTTAATAGATGTGAGAGTGAACTATGATAAAGATGAAGAATTTTTTGCCTTTCTGAAATAATAATAAAATTCCTTGGTTAATTCTCTTTCCCCTTCCTTCCAAACCTCACATGCTAGCATTCTGGTATTATTTCTTTCACAGTGGTTGAATCCTTCTTTTTGAATAGTGCAACAAGAAACTATTTGGAAGTGGAAGTCTGCCCGTAAGTTTTGCCATGTAAACAACACATTGTGTCTATTACTTTAGACTTTGGTTTATAGATGAAGTCCCACACTGTTACATTCTCCTGAATGCCTATCAATGAAGTTGTCATCTGAGCATGTGCAGTAACTATCTCAAATGTATACATAGCTTAACTGTGAAGTGAACGTGGCTTCTGTTTTCACACATCAAACAGCAATATTTCTCAAGAAACTGTAAGTTAGCTATAGATTGTGGCTAACATCAAGTTTACATGGCTTTAAACACCAGCACTGGGAGTGCACTGGAGCCAGAGTAAACAGCAGTGCATACACAGCCTGAGCTTTCCTAGCTCCAGAAACCAATGGCTAAGTCTACGCAAAGTGAAGGCAACATACTCCATTTTATGGCAGCACGCACAACATTTTGTTCTTTTCTATAATCTGCTATGGAATTCATTAAATTGTTACATTGACTGTTTTGTATTCCTATGAAACCTGTTTTGACAATACCATTGATTCCCACCCACCCCTCATCCTCATGATTTTGTTTTGCTAGGCATGGCCAACATCTTGTATTACTTCTTTCTGCAGGAGATTGTATTGAAGTAAGTAGAATTCTGCATGTAAATTTTCCGTTGTTAAATTAAACGAAGCAAGCATTTAACCAAGTAAGGTTTGATTAGAATGCTGTCTGTATATTTCCTGTTTTATGAACACAATGATTCTCACATTTGTGTATGCTGACATTATAGAATGCATATATAAATCATTAACATAACCCCTCTGCATCTTTGTGGGTGGCTTCAAGGCCGACCGTGCCATTAGGTAGAGTGAGTCAGTTGCCTTAGGCAGCAGATGCCACGGGGTGCCACCCTCTACCTTTTTTCATCATCCTGAGTACATAAAACTTGTGAATATTATTGTATGCACATTGTGCACCCAGTCTTCTATTACTGTGTAAAACGAAGCAAAAGAACACCATGTGTTCTTCTTCAGAGTTGCAAACAGCTGCGTGGAATTCTATGCATGCCAATTTAAAAGTAAGCCTGCTGAGTTTAATGGGGCTTACTCCTAGGTAAGTGAATTTAGGATTGCCACCTAATGTGACTATCTTTAGTTCACTGCAGGGATTAAGATGACGAGTAAAACTCTGTAAAATTGCAGCTCTTTTTATACTAATATTTTTGCACCAAGTTATTTGATTACTATATGTCCGCTATTTAACTTAATGGAGGTCCTGGCCATGGCATCATCTAAACTGCATTCATGAATAATTTTCAATGGATGTTCAGCAGAAATTACTCATAAATGAGTGTATGAAATAATGGGACCTAGTTTCTCCAGATCAGATAAGGTCATTTTGCTAAAGAATTTTGCAAGCAATTGCAAATAATGGTACAATTGGTTGCTGCGGTATAATTAAATCAATGGTTTTCCACAGTTTGCTTTATGAGCAGAGTTTAAATAGCCATTCTCTGTGTTCAAGGTTTTTTGGTTTTGTTTTAAATCTCATTTTCCTTTCTGATCGCTTTTTTTTCCTGTTGTGGTAATTACAGACAATAAATTCATTTCATCATCTGCGTTAGTGTTAAGTAACATAAATCATGGCAATACAGTTAAGCAATGCCAAAACATCTGCAAATCATTTGCAAATTGGTTCCATGGAGCTTATTCGATCAAATTAATTTAAAAAAAAACTCTCACCTGTTGGCACATCCTGCATTTACATCAAAGTTTTTATTATGCTATAAATTTATCTGAAACCATTTCCCTTTCTATTTAGTGCTGAGCAATTCAGCGTTCCTTAAAACCGTTATAAGCAATGCATATATATTCCCATAGAAAGGCATTTTACATTTAGAAGCTAATAATCATGGGTTATGCTATGGAGATTCATAATAAATTATTTGCATACCATCATATTTTAGAATTTTGTACAGCATCAATATGTTACTGTTTCAGTAGGTTTTTACTGTTTATCATGAGTCAGTCTATATCTGTGCAATGTGAACAGAATAGGAATTATATGGCATATATTATAACGATTTATTTTTTCAGTTTTTGATATACTTTCATAGAAGATCTTAGATAAGTAAGAACATCTTATTCTAAAAACTTCTCATGCTATAAGAATGGAATTGGGGAACACATTATTTACTTCTTCGGCAAGCAGTATCATATAATACGAGAGCAGGTGTGTTATGGGGAATAGTGTTGGACTTGGAATGGGGAAATCTGGATTGATATTCCCTGCTCAGTCATGAAGCTGGATAGTCATCAAGTCCAATTCATTAAGTATCCATAATTTGGAGGATCATAAATGGGGATGTGCTTGCAAGCTCATGCATTTCCTCCTCCCCTCTCATCTGCTGATTCTCTTCTCCATTTTCATGTTGCTCTAACCACAGTTTGCTGTGATGTCCAAATCAGGCAAACTAAGGTTAGTAATCTCCAAAGTCTGGTTTGCAAACCTACTTCAAACCAGGCATTGGAAGTTAGTACTATAGTTAGTACTAGTTTGGGGCATCTCAGCAAATGTTGGAAAGAGGAAACCAAGGAATCAGCACTCAAGGCTATAGGTTTCTGGATTAGGACATGATATCTGAAAGTTCACCTGGGTATGTTCTCAGTGATTTTATGTCAGGTAAATGCACAGTAATTGCACTGAAATTAAATAAGAAAAAGAAATTAATTTTGTGGAATCAAGCCTAGCTTTATATCTCTCATTTGTTATCAAGAAATATGTTCAGATAACAATGTTTGTACAGATGTGAAAGGTATATGAGGGTGGGGTCTCAGTTTCCCTGTACTTTCTTAAATCAGTGTTAAACCTGAGATGTTACGCAAAATATATGCAGGACAGAGTGAATTCACACACACAAATTTCCTTATTATGTAGTATACTACTATTTAGTGTTATAGCAACAAATTTTAAGAGTTATATCAAACAATTATTGGAGGAGGGGCCAACATGGCACCGAGGTAAGACGCGCTTACTGGTGCTCTTCGGACTTCTTTTAATCTTCTTTTAATCTTTTATATTTTATCTTAACTGACCCAGTCAGTTTTTGAAGTATTTTATAATTGCTGCAGCCGCATGCTATGGAAACTCTCAAACAATTATTGTGAGATTTTGTTTAGGAAACAATTGAAGTGGAAATGGGAAGTCTGATTTAGAATCAGCAACTTAAATCAAACTTTCTCTTTGTGGTTTATTCATGATTTAAGGCTGCAATCTTATATACACTTACCAAGGAAAGTGCCACTGAACTAATAGGGCTTAAGACTGTCCTTTATGGTAATATTCATTTAATTCACTCCAGCCTGGTTCAAGGTGACTTGTGAATTCTGCTTCAAAGCGCACACAATTGTCGTGTGAATCTTATCTTCTGAACAACAGTTTTGATTGAATTTAGACTTTAATATACAGCATAAGATGCGGCATCTAAAACACAGATGAAAATGTGGCTGTATCATTGTTCCCAGAAAATGAAATAAGCTATCTGGGATGCCAACACCCTCTGGGTTCTATCCAGCAATATACTTGAGGTGAAGCAATTCACAGCAGAAATCCACAGCTGACAGAATATTTATTGAATAACCTATTTACTATTGGAGCTGAACAAATAATTCTGTGTTTAAAACCAGTACAGACAGAGCTAACAGGCGGAGGGTGGTTTGTTTGCTTTGCCATCATCAGTATTTAACTGTGGTCCTTAAACAAAGGGTTCTGACTACAGCCTCAAAATTCCAGTTGCTTTGTCACCAGGAGCAAAGTTATTATTAGATCTGGCAGTTGCTGGAGAGAAGAGTGATGTTCTCCTTCCCAGCTTCATAAACAAAATTAAACTGTGGGTGTTAGGATGGTATTGAATGTTAGTCCTATTCAGAGTAGACATGACAAACTTTAGTTCATTAATTTCAGTGGGTCTCCTCTGAATAGGACTTAGTTGAATATAATGTTCAGTTTTGCCTGCAGTTGGCATTGTGCTTCAGGTTACCTTCCTTGCTGTTTGCAAAGAGGGGAGCAGCAACTTCTACTTTGCTGCTTAAGTTTATATACGGAAGCAGAAGGGAGAAACAGGTTTGGGGGGAGAGAAAAATGGAGACAAGAGCCCTCTTCAGTTAATCAAAAGTCTGTGAGAGACTGCATGGAGATGGGCGCAGACATATTGGCCCGGCCCCCCTTGTCCCCATACACACTCATCCCACCCCCTTTTCCCCTGAACTTTGTGTGTTCAGTGCAAAGGTAGGTAAAGAGAGTCCAACCACATTCAGCTGGATATAATTGGAATTCCGGGTGGGCCTGGTTTCCTGATTGTAGGGAGGATTCTAGCTATATTTAACTGGTTAGGATCCCCGTGGGTGCTGAATGTATGGCAGTCATAGGGCTCGTGTGCATGCTCATTCCTCACCTCACTCTAAACCCACAATGTTCTTCTGAGTGCCTGAAGAGGGCTTTAAAAAGGGAGAAATGTGAGTCAAGAAAAGAAGAAATCAAGGAAGCAACGGAATGGAGAGAAGAAATCTGTATCAAACACAATGACTGTTGAAAGATAATCACCGAGATCTGGTGTGAGAGTTCTAGGGATGGTTTTATATCCTATGTGCACAGTGTTTTAACATTAATATTTTCTCTTCCCTATCCCTACACACTTGAAAGACCACTTACTATTATTCCCTGCTTAGGGGAGACACAGAGACATGTCTGTTGTCACACTGTGTGTCCATGGCAGATCAGGACTTGACTGCAGAACTTCACATGTTCACATCAGAGGCCCTAAATCAACCTCTGTTTAGGATTTCAAATTGTTTTCAGTGGGTCCTACCCTGCTCCTGTGCCTTATAATGATTGCTTGGCAAACAAACATGAGCAGGTGATAATGTTGACCTTGATGGAGTCAAAAGCTTCATCTGTTAATTTATGCAGATTAAGTTGCTTTAAAAGAACACAGGTTGGGCTGTTGGGTTTTTTTGCTGGTCAATTGGTAGCCTGACGACCTTTCTGAACTTCAAATATTGGCAGTTGTGGAACAGTGCAAAGTGTATGTCTGTAAAGACATTTTATTCTACAATCAATGATGACTGAGCTCAAGCTAACCCTTTCATGCATACAAGTATATTACAACATTCATTCATTCATTCACTTCCTCTTTTATTCACCTGGGGTATATGCAGGGAGGGAAAGATGTAGATTACCAAATCAAGGGGACATTTTTAAAACTCCACCCACCCTTGTGGACAGCAGGATCTAGAATCAATCTACAATGAAGGCAGCATGTTGAGGACAAAGATGAATAATACTGGATTGAGAGAAACTGCATTTTTGTGCTACAAGCAGATTAGTGTGTACATAGCCAATGTCAGTCTACCAAGATATGGCCTTCTGGAAACGGAAGGAATGGATCTCTGAGGGATCTAGCTGGCTCCTAGAGTGACACAGATTTAATGCAAATGCTGCCTTTGGCACATTCCTATATCTAAATTATTACCCGTCTCCTTTGATGTTAATGTTACAACTTCAATACCAATAGTTTCAATTAGGGCATCTCTGTAAAGAGCTAGTGTAATTGCTTTTGCAAGCAGCTGGTGGTTGCCTCTTTACAAATGAAATCCTGTAATTCCTGCTATTTATTTGAATTAATGTTGGCTTCAGGGATTTATGCTTCCTTTTTAATCCGTTCTGTCAGATGGTTACTCAGAGGACATATTGAAACTGAAACTGAATAAGAAGTCCACTTACTTTTTTGTATACTACCTGAAAGTCTTCCAATGACATGAATATCTTTCTTTGTTCATTATATTAAAGCACTTTCTAAAACTCAAAAGTTGCACTTCTCTTAATTGAACTTCTGTATTAAATTTTTGAATAGATAGAATGGTATGATAAATGTTTAAAACAACAGCTGACATTTTCACAGAAGCGCTAACAGGAACTTCAAGTGCAGCAATTCAGTGTTATCTTGATAATTAAGCATTGTGCTAAACTTTGTTTTAAAATGGTTATGTGGCTTAATATCTTGTAATGATACAACTTTATGTGAAAATAGTGATGACGTTTTTAGAGTGTATTTTGTGTTCCATTGTGCAGAAAGGACTTCCGTTGACATTTAAAGCTGATATAAATGGGGGCATCTGGAATGGCACAGCAATTATTCCTTGGGACTACTTCCCCCCCGGTGTGGACAAGATGAATTCATATGCAATCCATGGGTCTGGTATTGGGAGAATGTATGAGGCACTTTATCCAATACCACAAGAAGAGATCAAAGAGGGGCAGGGCCCTAATTTGTGAGTACAAAACACCCACGTCTCTCTCAAATTGCTTTCCAACTGTTCCTGAAGCTTCTTTTTATTCTTGACGGTAACTGCTTACGTAACACATTTAGAAAATCCTTCATTCTTTATTGGGATATACTTGAGTATTAATGCTGTTTACTCTTCATAGTGACAATTTCATAGTGTACTGCTAGGACCTATTTAATGAAGTGTAAAAGAGGTAAATAAAAGGGACGCGGGTGGCGCTGTGGGTAAAACCTCAGTGCCTAGGACTTGCTGATCGTAAGGTCGGCGGTTCGAATCCCCGCGGCGGGGTGAGCTCCCGTCATTCGGTTCCAGCTCCTGCCCACCTAGCAGTTCGAAAGCACCCCTAAGTGCAAGTAGATAAATAGGTACCGCTTTATAGCGGGAAGGTAAACGGCGTTTCCGTGTGTGGCACTGGTGCTGGCTTGCCAGTTGCAGCTTCGTCACGCTGGCCACGTAACCCGGAAGTGTCTTCAGACGGCGCCGGCTCCTGGCCTCTTGAGCGAGATGAGCGCGCAACCCTAGAGTCGGTCACGACTGGCCCGTACGGGCAGGGGTACCTTTAAAAGAGGTAAATACAGGAAAACTGGTGACTGGATCATGGGAGGATAGGCCAGTCCTCATTTTTCCACAGTGCAGTGAACATACCTTTTCCTCAGCTCTGGAAATGCTTTTGTGGTGAAGGATAACTATATATTATCAGCCAACATCCATTATGTCTTTTGTGGATTCTAGAAGGCTTGTTCAGTCCTGTATTTAGCACATATGGCTACCAATTGCATAAGTTGTTGTGGTTGTTACATTTATTTTCCACCTTGCCCCAAAGGAACCCATTTTAATATCGCCATAACCCTGTGAGACAGGTTTGGCTGAGAGAATGTGATTGGCCCAAGGTCACCCAGTAAGCTTCTTGCCTGAGTGGAGACCTCTCTGATCCTAGTCCAACCAATCTACCACCCTAGTTCTTGTCATTGTGGAGGAATCACAACTGGCACTGCCAGGGCCGAATTTAGGTTTGATGAGGCCCTAAGCTACTGAAGGTAATAGGATCCTTTATCTGTCCAGCTGTCCTTTGTCAACAACAAATTATCACTGTTTTTTCTGTTGAATATGTGCTCTATGGTAATTTATGGACCTAATAGGTATCTAAAGCCATTTGCACATAACAAATAGGAGCCTACACAACACAAAACACTGTTGCTGTATGTAGGTTTTATTTTATTTGTTTTTTATCTTATATTTTGGAAATGTACACCCAGGTTTTTTTTCTTTTAAATTTTGTGGGGGGCCCCAAGAGAGTGGGGCCCTCAGCTATAGCATGTTTAGCTTATATGTAAATCTGGCACTGGACACTCTTAAAAACAGTATGAATTCCCCTTTGGGAATGACAGGTACTGATGATGTTCCATTCTAGGGAAAACTACAGAAAAAGGCATTGGTACACCATTGGATTGAATGGGGGGGCAGCCATTTTTCTCTCTAGATAATCTCCTGAGATTGTACAAGGAGAAAATGAACACAAAGAAGAGACCCAGTGCTCAGCCACCTCAATGAGTGGAATACCAAGCAAATTTGGATTCTGAAATTGCCCTGCTTCTGATTTGCACTTCAGCCCAGGAGGTGCATATCAGGTGAATCTACATTAGATGCTCCTATTCAAAACAGTATTGCCCTAAAGCTATCATTTTAAAATTATTTTTTTTATATATATAAAAACTTTCTATATATTTAGGACCTTAACTACTTGTGCTGATATACTTATGTTTTGTTGATAGCCATCTTCTAGAATATTTCAAAGATTTCAGTCTGAAGGACATAATGGGAGAAGACTGGAACCAGCCTCCATCAGATCTGTGGTCATAACTTCATCAACCTCTAAAGTCAAGTCAATCATTGAGAAAAATAATTACAAAACACGTAACAATGTGTTGTGCTTCGATATGAGGTGTCAAATATTTAATTAGTTGTGTCGTCTCATGGTGTTAGTGAGTCAGCCAATTAAAATAAATGAATTGATTGGGCCTTTTAATGTTTAGCTTGTTGACTTGCTCCAAATAGACTTCAGGTGTCAATATATATCACTATTTCTATATCATTGTTTCCCTCAAATTCTTGTTCTTTGGTTTAATACTTACTTTATACCAAAGGTCAAGAGCTTGGTCATCATTTATGCCAGGAATTTATATCTCACTCTTCATAAATTTTCCCCTGGATGACTTCCTGTAGTAGTATACAAATACAAAAATAAATATAATCAGAACACAGTAAAAAGAAGAATAGATGAAAGAGCATCATAGTAACCAGAAACTGTAGAAATATCATGACAGTACTCAAGAAAATGAAAAGGTATTTACCTGGCACTGAAATAATATAAAAATAAATGCCAAGCAAGTCTTCCTGGGGAGAGTATTCCTTATTCAAGGCACCACAGGAGCCTGTTCCCATATTGCCACCTGCCATAGCTGTGATGCTGTAAGAATGACTTTAAGGCACAGCTGGATTCATATGGAGAAAGATGTTCCAATAGATATCCTGATCTCAGGTAATGAAAGCCTAAAAGGTTAGCATTATGTCAGCCATAAAGTTGGGAGGAACATAACATGCTTTCACCCAACACTAAGGAAAGTTTTATTTTCTGTCTCTTCCTGGAAACCTTGTTGAATTCTGTTGTAGCACTATTGGCTAAGCATAGTTTTTGAATTCTATCATTCACATGGTGTCCCAGGAATGTAAAAGGAGCTCTGCGGGATCAGACCAAAGGCCCTTGTAGAATAGCATCCTGTTCTTGCAGAGGCCGACCAGATGTCTATGGGAAGCTCACAAGCAATATCTCACACTTGTGGATTCCAGCAACTGGTATTCAGAGGCATACTGTCTCTGACAGTGGAGATAAAACATGGCCATCTTCATTAGTCACCAGGAGACCCTGACAGTACTGATTGCCATCAGGCATCACACTACTGAGTGAGTGAGTGAGTGAGGATAATAATTGCATTTGGTAACAAAAGAACAGTCATATGAATTTGCCTGAATTAAGCTATTAAATATTTACCCTTCTTTCAGGTTCCCTTTTTAATACCCCTTTTGACAGTTGGAAGCAGTTTTTGGCCTTAAAAATGGCATTTTGCAATGTTACTTTGTTCTGTTTACCTAATTGACATCTTGATTGCATACTACGATTAATGAAATTAGTGGTGATCATTTTGCTCTCCATCATTTATGTATATTGGGCCCTCTGCAACCCTGGTGCCCAAGGATATTGTAGTTAACTTGCTGGTCATCTATCAATGTGGTAAAATGGCAACACGGTGTTGAATGCAATTGCCTGAGATCAAACACTATTCTTAAGAAAATGGTTGCAATTCAAGTAAAATGAGCTCCAGGGATTAATTTGGTCCATCATCCCTTAAGCCTTCACTAGCATCCCTTTTTAATTTGTCATGTAAAGGAACTTTAAAGTGTGCAAAGTTTGCTTTGCAGAGTGTTATTAACTAGAAGGATTCTGGATTAATTTAGCAGCCAGGTCTGCTCTTTCAGCCATAAGCCATGCTGTCAGGGAAACCTAATTACACTTTAAGTGGGATGCAAATGAGTTGTGACACTACATCATTTCACATGAAAGGTTCATTACTTACATTAAGTCGAACAATGCTCTTTCCTAAGCATGGGCTCATTACAATTTTTTGTATATTTTAACATGGTCAACTGTGAGTATGGCATTTGGCACTGCTAAATACGAGCTAAGCTTTTCCTTTAATATGTTTCTTCTTAACTTCATGGTTTCATTTTAAGCTTTTTGCTTCATGAGTTACACATTCATGCGGACATGTGCACACATGAACACACATGTACACAGAGTTATGAAATAATTTTAAAAACCTGTTCTAAAGTCATCCACCTAGTTCAGTGGAATGCTATGGATTCAGATTTTCCTTCTTTTGGTGTATTCAGCAACAGAGGTATGGCACATTCCTCTCATATTATTTTAAACACATGAGCCTCATTTGGAAAATATATACCCCAGTCACTTATGTTTGAAAAAATATTGATTGGTACCATTTCTCACCTGTGCTCTTTGGTAGGTTTTTGGCAAGAAAAAGAAAAAGAAAAGAAAAGAAAGACATTTTGTCTGGCAATGTTTTCAGACCTAGGACTCACTTTTAACCCAAACATGCATTTGGGAACCGATTTCTTAATCTTTTACCATGTGAATGCAAAGTAGTAGTGCTCCTGATGCAAACTACCTTGAATGAGGCTGTGACCCACTAGTGGGTCTCAACCCACCAGTTGAAGAGCAATGCAATAAATCACTCCAGTGAGGCAACAATCCTGGCCAAAAATCTCCTAATGACAAAACTCTTGTTTGTTCACATTCCATGAATTCAACACAAGCCCAGGCATTGAAGCCACTGAATTCTGTTTAATTGAACCCAATCTTCCCCCATAAACCAAGGTTTTAAAAAGCCCATAGGAGAATATAAATTGAAGCACTGCAAAACTTTAAATGAGAGCCAATGTTATTCATACTCAAAGTAGACCTAATAGGCTTCTAATTAATGTCAGTGAGCCTACTCTGAGCATGACTTGGTTGGAAATCACCCACTGAATTGTTTTCATAACTAGTGCACATGCAGCAAGTTAGAAAAGTTGAAGAGAGAGAATCCCTATAAATCATGTCACTGAAGATAATAGAATACTGAATCATTTCCTATCAGCGAGACTAAGATTATATATACAACTGAAGATTAGAGCAGAATAGTTGCTTATTTTTTTAACCTTGTCTATAGTGTACATTATGGCTAGTGAGCTAGTGAGAGAGAAGTCAGGCTTTGCTCAAGCTTTTAGATGCTTTAATTGCCATGCTTTTTTCTCAAGGGACCCTAGGAAATGTAGTCCAGGGAAGAGATGGGGCTTTCTAACAGAAGATTTTGACACCTTCACAGAACTACCAAGTTCCTTGTGGAAAACAATGGCAAAAGATGTTTAGAACCTACTTGGATGTGTAGCCATGTTGTGTCTTAAAAACCCAGAAAAAGCTTCCTTGTGTACTAGTTGGCTTCATGGTGAGCGTAATAGTCTGAGGCGGGCCCAACTCCAGGTTTCAGGGGAGTACATTAATGAGGGAGGCCTGTGCTTGCTTGTCAATAGCAGAAGTACTTCGCAGCTGACTAGGAGCTGGCATTTTCATTTCCCACAATGTCTTGAAGCACTCAATGTATTGTCAGTCCACAGCATTGGAAAAACCAAGATGACGTGTTGCACACCTAGCTCGCCTGATGTGGATAGCCTGGAGTTTTGAATGCCATTGCAAAAATGGAAGCATCCATTCAAAATAGATGTATGATGAGGCATGGCGGGGAGTGGGGGGGGGGCGAGAATCCTGGATTTGCAGAGGTACAAAAAATAGGGGGGAAATATCAACAGAACAGAGTAATGAGGACTGCACACTTGGTACAAAAAGCTGACTGACTGAAGAGAGGGGGAAATGAATTTTTGCTGGAATCTTGAAAAGCAGCACCCTGCACTGAACCATTTTGTTGCAGGCCCCATCTCCTTGTCTTTTAGAGCAGGGATGTCTAACGCCACTTTCTACTTGCACAGAATACTTGAAAATATTGTAGAATGTCATCACACAGAATAATAAAGACTTTGTTGAGACTACCGTGAGGAGGATAACTGAAACCAGGCAGAAAATTAGAATCTCTGACAAATCTTAAAACTGTTGACTATAAATATATTTTGGAGCACTTTCAGCCAAGAAGTATTTTTGAGTGGGCAGCTTGATTGGCTCAGTTCTGGAGATGTGAGAAATAACCAATATTTACATTTCAAAGGGAGATACCTTGAAAGAAACTGTTCAGTATCTCTGCAGGCAACAGCCAAATTGGAATTATTTTCCTATAAGATTATGAAGCAAAAGTTGCAGGATGTGACAGATGAAAGGAAAATTGATCATGCAGTAAGACCAAATTCTCACAATGGCATTCACAAATATTGTTGGTGAAGTGATTCCTAAAAGAGCACTCGGCAGAGTGAGCTGCTACTCAGGGTGTAAAATGGGCTCCCAGTCTGATGTGCTTGTAATAATCCCCCTCCCCTTCATTTCAAAGGTATAAGGCCTCTTTAATCAGTATAACATTTATGCACATAAATGTAAATTTCCATGTAATGCAAACAAAATTTAAAATGCAATGCATTAAAAAGACGAGTATTTATCTTTCTGCATGTACAACCAACATGTACATGCAGCCACAGACACAAACATGCAGTCCTCCTGGGAGGGTACATGGTGTTCTCTTCTGCTTCGGGACAGCCTCCTTCCACTAACACACACGAGTCAGATCCCAGAGTTTAAATTAGGCATGCCTCAGGCTCAAGAACTTCAGAAAGATTTGGTTGGATTGAGAGGATACAGTGACATGCCCCTAGTAATCTAAAGGCAAAGGGAATCGACCAGGGTCTCTTACTTTCAAAGCTATGGATAGATAAAAAACCAGACTGTGGTACCCCAGATGTATCGATTGTTTATTCAGGGATTCCTATACCTCCTTTTACCAAATGGTTGTAGGGACGTTTGCAAACATAAATACATAATATAAAATGATTTTTAAAGGGAAACAAAAACAATATCGGAAACTCGGCAGCAGTTTTAACAATCACATAATTGCTCAATACCTATATTCTATTTAACACTTCTTCTGTACCAAAGGTGTGCTGGAAGACGTGCATTTTTATTTGTCTCCTAAAGGAAAGCTTATGGCTGGAGTCCATTTTAGCAGCTGCATGAAGGAGTGTGTACACAGCCTAAGGATGACGAAACTGGCAGTCAGTACTAGGCTAGTTGTAAGAAAGAAGGCAGGTAGGTGAGAGCTGACTAAAGGCAGTCTGAGATAGGTGGGGCAGTGCCCCATTCACTCCAATGGACCAATATTCACTTCCAGCATATTTCGCAATGTGATAAAAAGTGCCAAGGGCATACAGTTGGTGTTTTGTTGCAAACTTTGTGATAAAATCCACATTATTCCTCTCCCCCTGGCCCTGTTAGATGCTACTTGAACTGAAGGGTCCACAATAAAAAAATATTGTGCTTACCCGTGTTTGTTAAATATTGCCAAGGATTGAGGCTCTTGGATTGCACGTTCCACTACTGGTGGTGAGTGTGCTGTGCTTTTAGCAATGCTCCTCCAGTCCTTTAAGCCATTTGTACTTAAAGACAAAAGAACGTTCAGCAAATCTCTTAATAATGACAATTTAGTCTCTATTCATCCCCTTGGTGTTTACTGCATCAGCGTTAATCATGTGGTATGCATGTGTGCTGTAAATATTTTTATTGAATACCCACCATAATGAATTGAGTAAAATTATAGCCTATTATTGTAAAAGTACCATTTCCCCCCTAGCTTAACAAGCAGCCTGCAGCTTCTGCATCTGTGAACTGTCTTCATCTCAATGGCTGTTGCTCTTTTGCATGCAAACGTATGTCAAGGGAAAAGGGTTGTCTCTAATGCGCCCAGTGCAGTTGTATGCAGTCTTGTACTGTACTCATTTCTGCTGCCGCCACCCCCACCAAAAGATAAACCGCAGTATCCTGGTGGTGGCAGCAAAGTACACATAAGCAGCCAAACCCCAGAGCTCATAAACAAGCAAAGAGATTAATGATGCCGTGCAAAAGTCATGATGACTCTGACTAAATGCATCAGACTTTCCTGGTTCCAAAAGATAGTATGGATAAAGGGGTGGGATGGGGAATGTGTGATATATTTATCGGCTGGGTTTTAATTGTACTGTGCTATGTCCAAAAATTCTTAACATAATTGTTGGGCAGCAATTGGACGAGAAACGTCTCTTATCCTCCCCCCCCCCCATTAGCACAAATGTTTTGCAAAAAATGTGTGCTTATAGCTTTCTGTCATTGTCTGTTGTTCCTCACTGTTTTTATTTTCAGCTGCTTTCTTCATGATCTTGAAATCCCCTCTCCCTCTCTTTTCTTCTTCTAATGTCTTCACTACCCATAAAGGTGTGATTAACGAGATGGGAAATGCATGTTCTAATAACAGATTGCAAAGGAGATCATATTAGACAGCCGGCAAGGCTCCTTTATTCCAAAGTGTACATACAATAACAGTCTGGCAGACATGAGTTATGGATGCGGCACCTTGAATAACAGCCACCGTATCACCTGGGAATGCCAATGGCAATATTATTAAAATGTGGTGGGGGGGACCCTCATTGCCAAACTGTAACTGTTGCTTTCAGTGTTGAACTTGTTTGTCAATATGCTCATTGGGAGGAATCAGTACAGCTTCTGTCCATGATGATTTTCAAGTTAGCAACATGGTGTGTGAGGTTTTTTTTTTTTTTAAAAAAAAAAGTTTCAGTTTAAATAGATGACATTTTTAGAGGGCAGTGCTTAAGGCTTCTAAGAAGACAGATGTTGGGCTTGCTTCTATTATTATATTTCTACTCACATTTTAGCCAATTTTGGCTCAATGTGGCTTACTGTTAGGATCTATATACAGGTACAACTATGAACCTGATACATAAATCCTGGGGTACCCAACATGGCACGGTGCACCGAGAAGTCTACCATGATTACTTGTCCCTTCCAATTTTCTAACGAGGAGGGTTTGACATTTTAAATTGTTTTTTTGGGGGGAGGTGTTGCATATTTGGGTGAGGTGTCACCTGCATTTTTGTTCGTGTTGTTTCCAGGTGTGTGTCTGTGGTGCTTTGCCTGGGTTTTTTTTTGGGGGGGGGGGATACGGAATTTAAGCATCAATCTTAAAATAAGTATTTTGTGGTACCCACAACAATTCCATAGATTTCCAAATGCTTTCGACAGGTCCAAAAGTGTATACCTCTTCATCTTTGCATTTCACAAGCCCTCTTCAGGTAATCAAAAAGCACACCTATGAGGGCACAGTATTATTATTATTATTATTATTATTATTATTATTATTATTATTATACTGCCCTATACCTGGAGGTCTCAGGGCGGTTCATATAAAAAGATCACAGTATATAAAATAAAAATAGAAGCAATAATTCAATAATATCCCCCCCAAGAGCCACATTTTAAAAGGGTATGGGATGTTGATCAGGTCAACCAAAGCCTGGTTAAAAAGCAATGTTTTTGCCTGGCGCCTAAAGGTGTATAATGAAGGTGCCATGGAATGCCATGCAGGTGTGTGAATTGTTTTTTTAAAAGAGAAATACAGATAAAGAAGCGAAGAGGAATGATGACAAAGGGCTTAGCATACAAAATAGGAAATGCTGCATGCAGTTATTCCTAATCCTAACTCAAATCAAAACTCAGGTAGGTAGCCGTGTTGGTCTGATGCAGTTGAAATAAAAAAATGGGAAAATAGTCCAGTAGCACCTTAGAGACCAACTAAGTTTGTTTTAGGTATAAGCTTTCTGAAGAATATCTGAAGAAGTGTGCATGCACACGAAAGCTTATACCAAGAACAAACTTAGTTGGTCTCTAAGATGCTAGTGGACAATTTTTAAATTTTTTATTTCAAATCAGGACTGAAACTTTGCATGACTGGTGTTGTTTTTAAAGAAAAAGAAAAAAGAAAGAATTAGGAAAGAATAGAACATAACTCTTGAAGGCTTTCCTGCAAAAGGCCAAGCATTGCTAATGAGGCATGAGATTAAGGCAGGCCTACAAAACCTCTGACCCACCAAGCCGGACAGAGCTCATTAGCCACGGTTCATGCATGCATTGCTTTGCTTTTTCATGCAGCGCATGGTTAAGCTATGGAACTCCCATAGGTGGCAGTAATGGCTACCAACTAGGAAGGCTTCAAAAAACTAGGAAGGCAAGTTCATGGAGGACAAGGCCATCCACAGTTGCTAGCCATGGTGGCTGTGCCCTGCCTCTGGTGTCAGAGGCAGTATGTCTCTGAATACCTGTTGCTGGGAACAGCAGGTGGCCTGAGTATTGTTGTGCTCCTGTCCAGCTTGCAGGTTTCCTGATTGGCCACTGTGAGAACAGGATGTTAGGTGAGATGGGTGATTGGCCTGACCCATAATAATAATAATATTTTTTTTTATTTATATCCCGCCCTCCCCAGCCGAAGCCGGGCTCAGGGCGGCTAACAACAATAAAATAATACAACATTCTAAAATCATTTCATTATAAAGTTAATTCAACTCAAATTGATGGCAACCACTAGGCTAAAGTTCTGTGAAGATTGCCAACAGAGGGAGTCAGGCTGTGCCCTGACTAAAGGCCTGGTGGAACAGCTCTGTCTTGCAGGCCCTGCGGAAAGATGTCAAGTCCCACAGGGCCCTAGCCTCTTGTGACAGAGCGTTCCACCAGATCAGAGCCATAGCTGAAAAAGCCCTGGCTCAAGTTGAGGCCAGCCTAACCTTTCTGTGGCCTGGGACCTTCAGGATGTTTTTGTTTGAAGACCGTAAGTTCCTCTGTGGGACATACCAGGAGACATACCATCAGGACATACCATCAGGCTCATCTTATGTCCTTATGTAGAAGCTGCCTTATATGGAGCTACACAATTAACCCATCTGGTTAAGTACTGGCAGAAGCTCTCAAGAGTATTAAGCAGGTGTCTTTCTTAGCTCTAACTAGAGCTGTTGGGGATTGAACATAGAACTTTCTGCATGCAGAGCCTGTGCTAAGTTCCCTCCCCTACGTAGAAAGGTTGCTCAATTGTAAAATATTAACTAAGGGTTCCTAATGATAGGAACATGAACACTTGTCTGGTAAGGGTGCGGTGATCTCCTTTAAAAACTTTTTTATTATATGGGAAAATACGTAAGGAAAATAATATTGCATCTGGAGTAGTTGGCCTTCGAGCTCTCGTTGCTTGAATATATGCACCTGGAATATGTCTTGTGAGGATAGCATAGCAAGATTGTGTTAGATAATGTTACGAGCACCAGTTCTCTCAACAAGCCTGCGTTTGGCTCTCTAGTTCACCTGTGACCAACAATTTAGCGAGTCTAGCAGCGAGCAGAAAGCGTGAAAGCACATAGAATGGTCTGCCAATTAAACTATAGGGCACTAAAATGCTCTAAAATGAAAGTGTTCTGGCTTCTCTTGAAATTACTTGCAATTTTCAGAAAGCTGAAGCACTAATCTTCTGAACCTCATTCCTGCCACAAAGATTGTAACAAGATGAAAAAGTTAAACTTTTTTTTAAGCGAGAAGAAAATACTGAGCCTGAAATAAGGATGAACAATCTTTTTATGAGTTGTTCTCTTACACTCAAGCCTGTAACACAATCTTCATTCTCTTTGGATAATAACCAATTTCTATTAGATTCTGTCTGCTGAAACTCATTTATATATATCTTCCGCATTTGCAAATGCACATTCCAATTTTCCACATTTCTATTAAATTGCTTTTCCCTGCAAACAAGTGACAAGTTTGAGCTTGTATCTATCCTTGCGCAAGTGTAAGGTAGTTTAAGCAATCAATTGCCCCCTTCCCTTCCTCCCTGATGTAGACCCTTGTATCCTCAGATAACCCCTGCTTCTGGGGTTGGGGAGACTCACCAGATGTTTCAGGCTCTGTCTTGTGGACTGGAGTGGGGAGGAGGAATCATCTGAAATCAGGTAATGGAATGAAAATCCACGGTGTCTAAGCATCTTTCATTTAACAAGGAATGACATGGATGGTTTCCCTCCTGCCCGAATATACTGCCAAAGATGAACCAGTTTCATTTAGAAATCCCAGTTACTGAAGCCTGTGTTAAAGGACTATACTATATAGGGAATTATTGCTACTATTTTCATGGTGAAGAACTTGACATTTATTTCACATGCCCTGTGGCCCAAAGTAACGTATAAATTCCACACCTAGGCCCAGTTCATACAATTTCCCACCCATCAAAAAATGGTCCGGTTTATTTATTGGAAGATCCTCCTTGCACAGTGGCCCTATAGATGCAGTCATGCACAGGAAGCAATGCTTGAGGCAGAATAGCCCTGTTGACAATTGCTGCTTCCTAGCATCCATTTGCATGAGTGTGGCAGCACATTTTCAGCTGTGCAACGTTTGTGTGAATTGTGTTGGTGCCTGTCAATATTATATGCCAGGTATCTTCATTATGCTATTGTAGGAGGACGATTTTACAGCATATGGGCCAGTCCAAGGAAGGGCCTATTTGCATACAGCAGTATCTTTGGAGGCCTAGGATAACATGTGAATAGTGAAGGTGGCCCCTACAACACCCCCGCTTTTCCACCACACAAACAGGATTGATGCTGAGTGAGTATATGGACCAGAATTTGGTCCTATGCACTAATAGGAGAATGGGGGGGGGAGGGGGGTACATCTCCCTGTCATTTTTTGTTTTGTTTTATATGCTACTGACAATGGAATGAAGTTAATCTGTGTGCCAGGATGGGTGTTGAATGATTCTCCCAGACATGCTGTATGGCCACCAGTTGCTTCTCTGGGTAATTTACAAGGTTCCCCGCTGTATGATAAAGCACAGGTGCTAAAACTGTCATCCCGAGCAATGATTTATTAGTTTTCGTGGTAGTACAGCCCTTATGTAGCAGGCACTAAATCAAGAGAATGTATACAGAAATAATATGTTTTCCGAAGATGACCCATGGAGACTCTTTAACTGTTCTTGCCCTTTTACCACTGCTGTTGGTTTTGCCATCTCTTCTCATTATTTTAAAACCCACAGGATTCACTTTCTGTCTTAATTCCTAAGCAGCCAAGGCTGCTTCAGTGCTAGTTTTATTGCTGTGGATATCTAGTTGAAATGTCATACCACTAAGGAGCCAAGGCTAACACAGAAAAGGAGAGACACCCCAGGGCGAAATGGGATCATAAAGAAATTTTGAAGGCTGCAGCAAATCTTCCCTAGTCTGTCCTTCTTTTTGGCATCGTTGGCATATGGGGAAAATTTGTCTCTGTGTTTCAGTCCAGAGCATATTTTCTCCACAAGAAAGGCTTCTTCAAGGAAATTTGTTCAAAGGTCTCATCTTCTTGCATTCCTGACAGTGACTATCAATCAAAGTCATTGCCTGTTGATTATCTGAGTACCCTTTGAACGGATTTGAGAAATCTTTAATTACTATTAAATGCCTGCCAAGTGTGGACGGAGGGGGGGGGAATTCAGTCAGTCAATCAAAGTGCAAGTCTAGTGTGGATGCTGAATTTTAATGAGACAGCAGTTGGGAGAAGGAGGTGAAACAAGACAAGTTGAGTTGAGTACAAGAGGAGGAGTACTTCATGAAAGGAAGGAAGTATATAGAAAGCAGAAAGGGGTCTTGCTAACTAAACAAGGATGCCTCTTACCGATTGCACTGATCACTTTCTAATTTGTGATGTTGCATCCTTATGGTGCTACAACAGCTTTTAAAACAACAGGGGCATAGCATATGTTCCAGGATGCAACCTCAGTCCAGGGCAATGATGATACCCAAACAGATCTCTGCTTGAACCAAATGTGCCCATCAGAACACAGCCCTTGAATGAACAGGCTCTGTACTGCAGACACGTAAATGGGGGAAAGGTTGGGAAAGACTGTTTAGAAAGTCTCTGTCTCTCATAACATAGAGTATCACTTTAACTCTCATGTTAATGGAGTAGGAAGGAGCTTATGGAAGAACATTGTTTTGAGACCTCCTCAACACAGAAATCTCTTTATTCTCAAGCCTCTTTGTTCCAGGGACTTCCTTAAGGACTACTATAAGGGTCACATGCCTGAATATACCGTTGACATTTCAAAATGTTTATTCGGGTGCCTTACTAAGATCAGGAAGTGTTACCACCACTTCCCCCCTATGGTTTCGAATGGACACACCCCATTATTATTCCAAGGCATTAGGGATTGCTGCTGTTTTGCCAGGTACTCCCTGACACCTCTGGCAGGCACATTAGTTGGAATAATAGAGAGATGCAGGATGAAGGGTGGTCCTGGCTTGATTATTTAACTTTTCTAGTTTGAGGTCAGCTTGAAGCCAGCTGCAAAAGCAGCAAACATTGTCCCCCAAGGCCAATTTGTTGCAAAGAGAGCAATTGATACTACTGGTGCCAAGAGGATTTGAACTGGGGCTTTAAAAGAGATAAATAAGTCACAAAAAAAGAGCACGAGGTGAAATGGAGATGAAATTAGAGGGTTATAGTCAGGCACATTTCATTAGCACCAAGATCATAATTTGGCTCCAGTCATAGCGACTGGAATAGAAACTGGTTGTAAATAAAAGAGACATGGTTGATTTTACTGCCTATGATATGGAATTAAGACATATTTCTTGATCTGAAACAAGGGCCAACCAGCATAATGAGAGTCAGCCATGAAATGTTGGAGGTATCTCTTGTCTATTGGTTGGAGCAAAACCAGATTCACGGAGGTATAAACATAATTCACGGAAATGAGAAAGGTGATTAAAGGCCTTTTTCCTAGCCCTTTGCAGGGATAAATTACAAAAATGCTCTTTTTCTAGCTTCAGATGAAGTGGGTTTGTATAATAAACATTTCTGTAACATTCAGCTACTTTAGTCCAGACAGCTCAATTAGGGCTATGTGATAAAATACAACTTCAGTACACTTTCTGAGCACTTAATGTGACTGAAAGCCTGTTAGGAAGAAATCTCAGAGAAAATAGGTCCTGTCAAGTGTTTAAGGAAATTGAATTGGTGCCGTATTTAACTCACAGATCTGAAAACCAGAAGATAAGCGGGATACTAAAGTAATTTAATTATATTGTCATATTGGAGTTTCATTTCTTTTTTGAGCCTCCTTTATTATTATATTTAATACATTAAAATGCTATAGAGGAAAAAGCACAAAGAAGCTGTAAAGGAACAAGCAGAAAGTTGAAAGAGGGAGTTCATTGTGCGTGCTGAGAAAACCCAAAATGTTCTAAGAGCGTGGCCACATGGGAACAACCCGTGCTCCTGATAACTGATAACAGCACAAAATGCATCAGTGTGCTGTTATGCCAGATTTGGCAAAAGCACATTGCTTGATCTTGTGTCTATGCGCAGGCTACAAATCCATCATACCTACCACATGGACAGACAGGGGATCTGTGAGACTGTGCCCAGGCACTGTGGATCTTATAGGAACCTTCTGCACTGAATGGCTGCATCCAAGACTGCCCCTACTGCAGATAGGTGGGTACCAAAGGCATGTACACAGGGTGTGCCTGGTGTATTCAGGCACACACTAGTGTTTTTAAATAATGGGGATCATGGTGAAGAGGAGAGAGTATAGAGGGGCAACTTGAATCCCTTAGATGTCAATACCATTGGAAGGGAGGAGGAAGGAAGAAGAGAGAGGGAGAGAGAAAGACAGACAGACAGAGACACAGAGAGAGATGCAGGCAGAATAAAAAGGATGGAATGGATCTGCAGCTCATGCCTGCATCTGTTTCTAGAAGCAGCAGGGTGTGTGTGATTGGCTCCTGTGGTGGCAGTAAGGAAGGAGGAGGGAAGATGAAGAAGCCTTAATCTGTTTTGGTCAACTTGGGTTAAAGATAGAGATCATGAAAATTGACTTTATCTTTGTAAAAGTCTGGTTATCATTACAGTAAAAAGAAAGAAAGAAAAGTATTTTGTGCCTCATTTTTTAAGTTTTTATTTTGTAAATAACGTCCAGCTGTTAATTTTTAAAAAGCTAAGTTTTAGCTTAGTAAAATAATTGTCCTTTATAACTGAGCATGAGCATGAACACATATTTAAAAAAATGTTCACCTTTAAAACAAATTTCCTTTAGTGCACACCCTAATGAAATGTGCTGCCCATGCCTATCGTGGTCAGATATATCTGATGTCACAACCATGTGTCATGCTTTCCCATGAAAAACCATTTAGGTAAAGGTAAAGGGACCCATGGGCATTAGGTCCAGTCGTGACCGACTCTGGGGTTGCGGCGCTCATCTCGCTTTATTGGCCGAGGGAGCCGGCGTACAGCTTCCGGGTCATGTGGCCAGCATGACTAAGCCGCTTCTGGTGAACCAGAGCAGCGCACGGAAACACCGTTTACCTTCCTGCCGGAGCGGTACCTATTTATCTACTTGCACTTTGACGTGCTTTCGAACTGCTAGGTTGGCAGGAGCAGGGGCCGAGCAACGGGAGCTCACTCTGTCACAGGGATTAGAATCGCCAACCTTCTGATCAGCAAGCCCTAGGCTCTGTGGTTTAACCAACAGCGCCACCCATGTCCCTGAAAAACGATTTACCAGAACCTAAAATGGTGTCTTTCCCCCTCCAGTTGATGTTCAGCATATGCTTAGTCTGAACCTGCCTGTAACACTATATACTTCTCTGTTTTGAAGCAAGTGTTAGTTTCAACCATTTTGAAAATGAACTGAACATATTTTTAAATTGGTTTGATCCAGGCAACCATGAGTACCGTGTTCATGTATAGAGGGAGGATAACACAGGGATAAGGAACCTGTGCCCCATCAGAAGTTGTTAGGTGGTACCTCCTTTCACCTCCGCCATGCTAGCTGGGGTTGATGGAAGTGGAAATCTAACAGCATCCAGCAGGTCAAAGATTCCCCATTCCTGTCATGGAGACTGCTAAAAGGGAACAGAAGGCCTGCTCTCTCCTCCCACATTCTCACCCAGCCTGCTTGCTCTGCATGGGGGGAAACAAAAGTTCATTCTTTGACTGGAAGAGGTGGAGTGATAGAAATATGGAAAATGATCACTAGTCTTCTCTTACTCCTTAATAGCCTGGCATAGGATTGGCCCTACAATGATCCGGGAGAGGAGCAAACAAGTTCAATTGCCCTCTGGCAATCCCTCTGCTCATGGCACTGTGGCTACAAACCCAAACATCGGTGAAGATTTAGAAATGCAATAAAGAAAAAATAGGATTTCATGGTTGTTACAAGATATATTCAGAATTGTTTTAAAATGCTGAATTGTTTTAAAGTTATCTCACTATAATTTCTTATTTCATCCCAAACTACAATCTGAGCTGGTTTTACACTGAATTCTAGTATGACTAACGGCACAACCTTCTACATCTCTAATAAGAAGTAGGTTCCTCTGAGTTCCATATAAATGTGTACAAGTTTTGTAGTTTAATTGATCTAAATCAGCACTTTCATGGCAGCTGAATATTGCAGAGACATTCCATCCTCCAGGTAATCTTGTTTTTCAGTGCTCCAAAGCTGCACTAATCCTGAAAGACAAGGTGAGAAAACAAACGGGTCATTTCATATATACACACATGCATCTCTTGATTCCTTGCTTGTGTGCTGATTCATAGCTACTGTACATGTGGGAGCTGAATCCTGCTAAATACATTGTCTTTTTTTCTCTGTGTTTTTGATATACTAAGATCACAGTCAAGTCATTACTATGATTACTGGATGCTGAAATCATCCAGTGATGAGTGTGGATGTAAGAACCAGCCTAATGTGATAAACTGTGTTTTCGACAGAGTGCTGCTTTGAGAATTGTGTTGTCTAGCAAAGCCAGGAGCCAAGCGCTGTTCACTTTATTTTCTCTGTGTTGAAAATGCTGTAGAAATGATGGTGGTTCTACACCAGCATGTTTTTCACATGCTGCTTGCTATTGTTCCGTGGCAGCCCATCATATGTTGGCTCTCCCCAGGAAAATATTTTCAGTACGTGTAGGCAGTAATTAGGCTTAAAGCCAGGAAACCTGTTTTGAAGAGGAGGGGTGGAATACAGTGTGAAAAGAGCGGTAAATGATCAGGTGTCACAGGAGGAACACAAGAAGCTGCTTTATACAAATGAGACAAATTGGTCTATCTACCTCAATATTGTCTACACTGATTGGTAGCAGCTTTCCAGGATTTTAGACAGGGTAACTACCAGGAGATGCTGAGGATTGAACCTAGGGCTTTTTACCACTGAACTATGGAGCCTGCAGAGCGAACATTGGGAAGGAGAGTCTTGGAAACATAATGGGGGAACAAGATCTGTTGGGCTGGTAATGCTGTGAGACCTTTCAATTTATGCTCAGGTTGTATATATATATGTAAATAAAGCCCTATATTAAAAAACAAGATATCTAGTAACCTTCATTCTAACGAAACCAAACCCAAGAAAAGCACTAGCAGCCTTGAAGTTTGTCACGGCTCAGAGACTGGGGTGCATGTAACAGTATTTTCAGAGTTGACTGATGTTTTCATCTTACTGATGTTTTTGCTCCTGCTCAGTTTCCCCACTATCATATTTCTAGTGATCATCATTGTTTTAAGTGATTTTTATGGGACCCATTTGGTGATGTCTACCTAAAACCCAGGGTAGAAGTATTCAAGGCAAATACTGATTAAACTATAGATAACACCCACAGAGACAGTTGCACAATCTGCCCACTGACAACATTCCAAAATAATAATAATAATAATAATAATAATAATAATAATAATAATAATAATAAATTTTATTTATATCCCGCCCTCCCCAGCCGAAGCCGGGCTCAGGGCGGCTAACAACACTAAAACAGTACAACATTAAAAACATTATAAAAATTAATTAAAATCAAAATTGATGGCAGCCATAAACTAAAGTTTTGTAAAGATTGCCAAAGGAGGGAGTCAGGCTGCGCCCCGACCAAAGGCCAGGTGGAACAGCTCTGTCTTGCAGGCCCTGCGGAAAGATGTCAAGTCCTGCAGGGCCCTTGTCTCTTGTGACAGAGCGTTCCACCAAGTCGGGGTCAGTACTGAAAAGGCCCTGGCTCTGGTTGAGGCCAGCCTAACCTCTCTGAGGCCTGGGACCTTCAAGGTGTTTTTATTTGAAGACCGTAAGTTCCTCTGTGGGGCATACCAGGAGAGGCGGTCCCGTAGGTACGAGGGCCCTAGGCCGTATAGGGCTTTGAAGGTTAAAACCAGCGCCTTAAACCTGATCCTGTACTCCACCGGGAGCCAGTGCAGCTGGTATAGCACCGGATGAATGTGATCTCTAAGGAAGACCCCGTAAGGAGTCTCGCTGCGGCATTCTGCACCCGCTGGAGTTTCTGGGTCAGTCTCAAGGGCAGCCCCACGTAGAGCGAGTTACAATAATCCAGTCTGGAGGTGACCGTCGGGTGGATCACAGTGGCTAGGTCAGGGCGAGAGAGGTAAGGAGCCAACTGCTTAGCTTGGCGGAGATGAAAAAATGCCGCCTTTGTTATAGCTGCAATCTGCGCCTCCATGGAGAGGGAGCAGCATAGGCAGCCAATGCAGCATAATGGGTCCCTGCCAGATGTTAAGATGTTTCTCTAACCTCCAGTTAAGAACACTCTCTGGCATTCCTCAGTCAGACTTCCTACACACTCTTTGTCATAAAGCATAGGAATTCAGCACAAACACGACAGAATTCAAGTGTTAATATAATCCAGTATAGGTGGTAATGTTGCTTGAATTAAGTACCCAGTCAGTGAAGACACTACTACCTCATTCTCCAAGACCTCAAGTAAGAACTAAAAGAGCACAACAGTGTTGATGGTAGCAGAATGAATGAATGAATGAATGAATGAATGTACATAGGTACAGTGTGGGTGTGTATGTGTTGGAGTGGTTCAACCCTCTCAAGCCAGCCCTGATGAGGATTGCAAACATGCCTCCTCCTGTCATCAGTTCAATCATTTGATGTGCAGGGAGGAAGCAGTAATTTCCCCTCCTCAGCTGATTTGCTTGCATGCATCAACTAAGGATGTGGGTATGTGCATGTGTGTGCATGCACACAAGGGTGTAGGGTAGAAACATAAACTTTTAGCCATGCCCATTGCTGGCATGTGGCCTTTGGAGAATTAGCCAAGAGTAAATGTGGCTGTTATGCCAAAAAATGTTAGCTATGCCTGATGTCCATCATTATCAAGCTTTTGAGGAAAGAGTGGGTGACAA
The DNA here is from genome assembly GCF_951804945.1 of Podarcis cretensis. NCBI lineage: Eukaryota > Metazoa > Chordata > Lepidosauria > Squamata > Lacertidae > Podarcis > Podarcis cretensis. The sequence continues at coordinate 32,696,515 of NC_137178.1, forward strand.
ATGTATAGATTCTGAAGGACTCTTCCAAAGAATGCTTTACACAGTGCAGGTGGCATGACATTACATGATTTTACCCCAAGGGTAAAACCCCAAAATTGGTCCTCGCACATAGCATGGAATAACATGAAGAAAATGCCTAGGACACCTACCCCACCCTACCCCATCTTTAGTTTGGAGAAAAACAGATCCAGGTCAGGGAATCTGGCTTGTATGTAGGCACCAATTATATCAAAATATGAGGGAACAGGTTGATAGGTCGTATTCTTGTGGGCATCTTTTATGGATCAGTGTCAGTAAACATTCAGTGGCTATGGAGTTACTGCAAAGAAAACAGTGACATCTCTATTACAAGCTAAAGAACCGAGAGACTTCTGTCTTTTTGTCTGTTTTTTTTTTTTTTACACAACTTATAAATAAAGATTGGGGACCTGTTCTTATCTGAAGTAGAGAGCCAGCTGAAGACAGCTTCACTTTCTTCCACAATTACCAATGTATCTTAAAATGTGTTGGGAAGTGCATATTGTAGGAGATAGATGCACAGCAAGTGCTGATGATCATTTATGTTGATATCACTTGTAGATGTTAGTTCCATCTTGTCATACTAACGCAAGTGAGAAATTGCTGTTCTCTCCCTAGGACAGGGCAGATATGAAAAAGTTTGCAAGGCAATAGCTATTCCAAGCATTTCCTGTCAAGCACACAAAAAGACTGCAGAAGATATTGTTGGTAAATACGATGGTTTTCAACTTACGTTAAATGGCTTGACGGGATGGGCTCTTTTAATCTCCCCCATCTTCCTGAACTGTAGGAGAAACTGTCAAAAGTAGAAAAGAAAGAAGCATTGAAAAGTAGAACAAGAAGTACTGAAATATTACTTTCCTGTTTCTAAGCAAAGTTTAAATATTCACTGTTCAAGGAGTGTCCTTTTTGTCGTCATTTGCCGAACACATGGTTGTATCGATTTGGAAAAGATCTGTGTCTCTTTGTGGGAAGCACTGTGAAACCCAGTACAGTACAAGAAATGACAAGGGAGCATATCCTTTGTGATGTGAGCAGCACTTGGTGAACTGCATAACAGACAGCTCTCTTCCCTTTTCACTTGCCTAGTGGGGAGTGGGCCAAGCCAGAGCTTTAGGACGGGTGTGTGTCAAAGCACAAGGAACTGGCTTAGCCAATGGTATCACAAGACCTTGAGAAGGAAATGGCATTGGGTAGGGTCCAAGTCTAAAGGGGGACACCCTTAAGGGGCCTGAGAGGTGAACTGTCCCTGGCCCTAGTTCAAGTGGGCTGGGTTGGCCAGTAGCCATCTCAGGCTACCAGTGGTCCTAGTCACATGGTTTTGCACCATGCTAGGTTCTTGAATCTGGACAACTCCCATTGGATGCTCCAGCAGGCATGTTGGGAGGAGGTCCTTCGGTCAACAGATCCTGACCCTATTGCATGCCAACCCCAGCTATGTCTGTTACTCAATAAAGTTGTTGCCAATATTTATCCAAACAGGTCACGTTGTCTGTTGTTTGGTTTGCAGCCACATCTGGTCATGAGGCCAGGCATTTGCCCTGGCAGCCCCCAAAGTGGAAGGCTTTGTGTGCACTTATATATACGTGGAGACTATTTAAGTGCCCTTTGATTCTTTTGCTTTACAAGGTATTCAGCTGTGAAGTGGGGTGAAATAGAGGTTACAATTCAAAGATGAGAAAAAGGTGACTTATTTCCCTGCTGGTCTGGTGGCTTTTAAGGCTTAAAGTGGCCAGGAGTTAACTGCCGCTTTAAAAAAAGTGTTAAATCCCACTTGGCTGCCTGCATTCAGTGAATGGGTGAAGAGGACAGGTAGATAAAAGCCAGCATCAAAGGCCACCGCAGGGTTGTACTTTACTGAATCACACATCGCAGGCAGCCGATACAAAGGGGCAATCAAAAGGATGCTCATCTTTGTTTCCTTTATTAAGGCTTCTATTTGTTCAAAAACAAAAATGCTAAAATGTCAATGCTTCAGTGTAAACACTAGTCTTTTGTGTGTGTGGGGGGGGGGTTGTGTGGAATTGGCACTTAGAGTAGTGGGTGATAAAGATAGAAGGGGATTAAGAAAATACCATCTTACACAAAACAAGTTTAGGATTTGATAGGGTTTTCATATATATATATAAAAAGGAAAAATAAAATCAATGCTATTGCTGAACGGCATGAAGCACAGAAGAAAGCTTTGTTCTCAGACTAGAATCCCCCAATGAGCACTTGCTGTATTATGCCTGCATTTGCTCACATAAGGCTGAATTTAGAGTTGAATTGCTCAATGCTCCAACTCATATATGTTCTCTTAAAAGATGACACTGAAGCTGCAAAGCTAGCAAACAGTGCAATGCAATTCCGGAAAAGGGTTGTTTAAGCCGGTGGCAAGGATGGTCCATGATAAAGAAATGTAAAATAATTGAAGTTGACATCAGGAGCCGATCCAGAGAATATATGGTCAGCGGAATAACCATTTGGCACAGTGCTCAGGAAACAGGAAGGCTGTGGTGCCCCAAACATCTGAAATTATTTTACAGCACAGCAGGTATATTTGAAACTGGGATGGGTTGTACAAAGGAAGATAAAACTGTTGCACTAGCTTGAACAGCCTGCAGCTTGAATCTGACTGTAATTCCAAACACACTTTCTAGGAATTAAGCCCTATGGAACACAACAGGTTTGAGATTGTCAGGTTAGGGAGCAGTCCTACTTGGGGTGAGGGAGACACTAAGTAGAGGATTCTCTGCTGCATCCACAGCCCTGTCATTTCATGTGGGCCAGGGCAGGGAGTGTGCATGTGTATGGGAACCATAATTTCTGGTTGGGGACCTCTTCAAGAAACGGGCCATCTTTCGAGCCAGTGGTCCATTGGCAGCTCTTCTCTGCTATTCCTCTGTTTTGAGAGCCTCGTGACAGTTACTACCATGGAAACATTGGCTGCAGTAGCATGGAACCTCCAAAACTGCAGAGCGCTCCTGCTGGCAAAGACTAGTCAACCATCCAGTACTCACAGTGGCCATTGACATGCCTGTGTGAAGCCATCATGTGGGAGGAAAAGCCCACATGGGTTTATGTTTAGTGTTGGGGGTAGAGAATTGATGGATGGGAAAACACACATCTCCACTCCATATGGATTTACTTTAGAGTGTAATGTGACAGGAAAACTCTGTTGGGTTTAATCTGCAAGTCATCACTTGATGGTGTAATCACCAATTGATCAACATGAATGTATAAACTGGCCCAATAAAAGGAGGGAGGTATACAAATCAGAGAACAAGTACAGAACTCTTTCTGTAGTCCTATTGATATGAAGGGACTCCATCAGTATATGCAGAATTTTGCCATAATACATCCTAAAAAACAAGAACCTTATTTCAATTTCATTCCCAGTCAGTGTTGATTTCTGTCAGGTAATCCTAAATGTATTATCCACCCCAAATTTAAACAAATTAAGTAATAGGGATACCACTTTGCAAGACAATTATTTTTGCCTATTGACTCTACTTTGATATGTTCCTGATACTCATCATAAATTTTCCTTTGACAAGCTTAATCTTATTACTCCTAGATAATCTGCCTTGTTGTATGTGAGAAAATTAATCTTCCTCCTTGATATTCACATCTTTCAAGTGTTTTCATTATGCAGCTGCTTTAATCTTTTCTTCCAAGTAACTCCTACCAACTACTCCCCACCTTTTCATCAGTACCACAGTGCTCTGGTCTTTCAATGCCCCACGCCCAGTAAAATGTTGGTATTGATGTACCCAGAAGGACCGTATACAGAGGGGACACTAAATTTTGAAAATGAAGGAGAACTGTTGCTTTTTCATTTGTGAGGTGATGCTAAAGTAGTTTTTAGAGGCACTTGTTCACAGACGGTTGCTCTGCTGCCTTGCTTGATAATTTGTGCTGTTTCGGGAGATTATTTTTACTAGGAGTTGAATTATATGAGAAACTTGAACACAACAACTCCCACCACAAGCTCCTATTAAAACTACATAGGGTGGAATTCAACTAAGTTTTCCTCAGATTAGACCCATTGAAATTACTGGACCATAATTCTGTTCCATTCCATTTCCACATTAATCAGCATTAAAAAAACAAATCCCAAAATATTTATTTAAACACATAGTCAACCACATATACATATCCTCTAAATGTATATTTTGACATTGAAATTGCCAAATACTGTATCACAGCAGCCAAAGAAATGAGAAGTCCCAATGGGATATGTTCCAAACCATACACTATTCCAACAAAAAACTTAATTGCTAGGATGATGACAATTTTTTTTGCTCACCTTCTCCATTTCAGTTTCCAGGTAATTGTGCATGTGTATTTGATCCCTTCCTCTTCATACAAAATTAGCATGCCACAGAGAAGGCTAGCCTAGAATTCTCCTCCCTCATATACTAGGTGCTTGTTTATTTGCTTTCTAATATGCTGGAAATATTTTTTATAAATGAAATTCCTTGTGGAATAATGGGATAACTCAGTAAAACTGTGCCTTATGACTTTTCTTTTCGTGTATTTGAGCTCATAGTAATATTTCATGCCCTGAAAGATAGACTTGATACTTGACATTACCATTGTACTGACAAGTGTTACTAATAGGCACAAAAATATTCAGTTCTCTGCAAAACTGAACTGCAGCCTTTTCCTTTTTCCTTTTTGAAAATTCTTCACTGAAACTCCTTAAGCTTCACTGTGAGGATTGTGTCTCAGCTATTTATTTCAGTAGAGGTTATTAGTTTGGTTTCGACTTAATTTCCCTAATACCACTTTGCACACTTGCAGGTTACAATATAGCATTCCCTAAAAGAAATTATAGACATCCCTAAAGTATCTATTAGTCAATGGCAATTATTCTTAATTGGCAGGACTTGCCACACAATGTTGTAGTGTTGCTGTTCACTTCTTTCCAATCCTCTTCCCTACCGTTTTTCCATTTCCTCCTCTCCCAGCATTTGGGGAACATTCTGCACTCACTGAGCATGCTCATTGCTCATTGCACTGTTCTTGGTTCCTGCCCTCCTTAGCCTCCAGGGAGAGGGGAAGGAATGACTACACAATCTCACAGGGACTCTGCTTCAAATCAATGCTCTGCAAAGCCAGCTACTGCTGTGAACATTTAGAAAGGGTTTCTCCTGAGCTCAGTCCCAAAGTGACAATTGAACATCTGTACAAAGCTTGGAAAGTGCACTTACCCCATGGATTCAGTCAGAAGTCACATTGCGTACTTCTGCATGCATCCATTATGTATTTTTCCTTTGGATAAAACAGCTAGGATAAAATGCTACAGCTCAGTATTGTCCATGCTGATGCGGGTGGCGCTGTGGTCTAAACCACTGAGCCTCTTGGGCTAGCTGATCAGAAGGTCGGCAGTTCGAATCCCTGCAACGCCAACCTCGCACTTCGAAAGCATACCAGTGCAAGCAAATAAATAGGTACCACTGCGGTGGGAAGGTAAACAGCGTTTCCGTGCACTCTGGTTTCCATCACAGTGTTCTGTTGTGCCAGAAGCGGTTTAGTCATGCTGGCGACATGACCCGGAAAGCTGCCTGTGGACAAATGCTGGATCCCTTGGCCTGAAAGCGAGATGAGTGCTGCAACCCCATAGTCACCTTTGACTGGACTTAACCATCCAGGAGTCCTTTACCTTTTACCTTACATGTCCATGCTCTCACAGTGGCTCTCCAGGGTTTCAGACCATTCCTAGCCTTACCTGGAGCTGCGGGGGATTGAACTTGGAACCTTCTGTATGCAAGGCAGATTCTCTACCACTGAGCTATGGCCCTTCCCCAGTTACCTCACTCACCTTGAATAGTATGCCTGTTGCTCTGAAATGGAAATGGAGATGGAGAAAGGAGGGCAGGCAGCAGCAGCAGCCTCTAATCTGTATGTTGATGAGTGAGGTAAGCTGTCCCTCACTCATGCCCACACTGCCTGTGAACATGTGGTGATGATAATCTAGTACTCGTGCATATAAATGTTTGTTTGCAAATAAATACGCTTACTTTGTACCTTACTGCAGTTTCGCCTGGCATTTCAGCTTCACAGTGGTTTCAAACACCCACTGGGAAACAGGGAGGGGGAACATGCAGGGAAGTTCACTTTAGCACACAAAGGAATGGTTCCTCATTTTTCTTCAAAGATACAATTTTCTTTGCCACTTCAAAATTACCTTTGCTTCTGAGGTAAAGCACACTTTTTGGCCAAAAAAAATAGGGAGAGAGTAAACCATTGCTGCGAGGGAAAGGTGAAATGCATGTTTTATCAGCATGTGTTTCTGATGGCAACATTACTCATAAACATAGAGGCCCTGAGTGAGATAAGCAGGTCCTCTCAAACAAGTGTCTGCGTAAAAAAATCATTATATATGTCACAGCACTGTGTAGTCCTCATATGTTACTGGAGAACTGCTTTATGAATTTTTAGAGAGGCATTGAAAAGTTTATTGATACTATTTTTCATATCCCTCAGTCTGTAAAGCTACAGGAGCCCAGCTTGTACACTATAAAGGAAAAGACGGAGGCTTTAGAAAACTTAAATGTCCCAGTTTTCAAGGGATGATATTAACAAAACAGTAAGTCAAAATGAATGTCTGGGGTGTGGAAGAGAAGCAGGATCAACTCACAGCCCAGTACTTTGTGTGAAGAATGTGCATTTCCTCCCCAATAGCATAGAATTGCAGCCATAATGTAATTTTAAGTTATATGTTTTCTTTGGTGTAACAAGTGAAATGAGTTGAATTGCCTAAAAATTGTACTTTGGGGCTTTATTTATTGGGCAAATATGGTGTAGCAGGTGTGGATTCAGAGCATGCACTGGGCGCTGAACCAAGGGGGCACCATGTCAAAGCCTAGTAAACAAGACTTTGGAAAGGAGCTGTGGGGCTCTGACAAGGTCCTAGAGTCCTCTTGCCTCCTTTTGAAAGCCAACTTTGGGAAGGAGGTGGGAGACCTCTAGGACCCTGCCAGAGCCCTCACACCTCCTTCCCAAAGCCAGGTGCCTCCTACCCACCTTTGGGAAGACAGCAGAAGGACTAGGGCAAGGCGGGATGCCAAATGTTGACCTTGCACAGGGCATCATAGTACACAGGTCCACCCCTGGGTGTAGATGAGACCTCTAAACAAAGAGAGAACCTTCTGGATGACTCTTACTTGTCTGTCTATAGATTTACACTTTTCCTGTGTCCAGGACTCAGGCATACTTCTTACTTGGAAGTTTATGGCTCATGTTGTGAAGGTAACAAAATAAAAATATCAATATTCTGCTCCACATGAAAAGCAAAGCAAGAGATGACATATCTCAGTCTAGTATCCTTGGAGCTCCATGATGGGACAGGGTGACAATTCCCCTGCCACATTTGCCATAATACTACCCACAAAAGTAAGGGGATTAGGGACAGGTGGAGGAGAGAAGACTCACAATTTTGTTTGTGTTCTGCATGGGAACTCTGCCTTGCCAGAAATCATTTGGTAGTGGGCGTTTAGTGTAACTTCAACATGGCCAAGATGGATCTGACCTAAATAAAGTCCACATGCAGGGGCACTAAGAGGGTTTAAAATAAACACCTAAGCTTCCAGTCTGATCCACAGACCAATGTAGCCAGGGTACTTAGGTTTAAACCAGTTTAATTCCATTGCATTTGTGGAACCAAACCACCTTAAATCTGATCATATTGGTTTAAGTGATTGTAAAACAGAGAGGCATCAAATATTGCTGTTAGTGCTTGTAAAATCCTGGTTACTTCTTGAAATACAATAATATTCATATCCTATAAAGTCAAATAAATTCCTGTCTGTCTGTCTTTTTATGTATATATGTATGTATCTAGAAATGGCAGTGGTGATGGGTTGTTGCTCTACTCTGGGCATCATTTTCTGTTTTGTTCCCCCCTCTCGCACCTTATAAAATCATACGTCTTTTAAGTATCTAGCACAAAAATGTAAATGAACAGTCGGGTAGTGTTGCCAGTTTCCTGGATAGCTCTGATGACCATGTTGCCATGGTGACAACAGGTTCATGAGACAGTATTAGCAATGCAGCTTTCGAACCGTAATCAGTCTGCTGCTACCTCTCCTCCATATTTCAATATCACTTCAGTAAATTGAATTCCAGTCAGTTGTCAGTCCAGTGTATTCCCCTGTGGTTTCCTTCAGCAAAAATTGCCGCTTTGTTCTATATGCTGATGATCGCACAGTACTTGAGTCTGTAGATGGTTACTGTGCTAGTTGTACAGCTGTGTCTCATAATAAGCAATCTTTGCCTGTGATGCTGTACAGGTAACAATTAGGCCTAAAAGTATTTTGGTTTGCCTGCTTCAGCCTTCCGGCTGAATCTATTTCTAGAATTGTATGTTAAAACCCCTACCCTCCAAATATGCAACACTGGTGAGTTCACAATGAAGAAGTGGTTGCTTATTCTAATACAGTATTCAAAAAGATGGCACACCTTTTGTCACCCAGTTTCAGGTGTTTCATTTTGAGGGCAGCAATGTTCTAGTTCAGGCTAAATGGCATCTTTACTTGGACACATTTGTTGGTAGAAACGCAAAGCAAAAGAAAGCATTTATCTGAAGTTATTCCAGCACTATATCAAAACAAAAAAGGTTGTGAACTATGGCTTGGAGTACCATAGTTAATTCTCATTGGCTGAAATATACAATTAAGCTTTGGTACAAAAATGAGCCTGTCCACCATTCCATCTTTTCATTAATGTTACTGAAAATAACGCAGGTGGCGCTGTGGGTTAAAGCCTCAGCGCCTAGGGCTTGCCGATCGAAAGGTCGGCGGTTCGAATCCCTGCGGCGGGGTGCGCTCCCGCTGCTCGGTCCCAGCGCCTGCCAACCTAGCAGTTCGAAAGCACCTCCAGGTGCAAGTAGATAAATAGGGACCGCTTACCAGCGGGAAGGTAAACGGCGTTTCCGTGTGCGGCTCTGGCTCGCCAGAGCAGCGATGTCACGCTGGCCACGTGACCCGGAAGTGTCTCCGGACAGCGCTGGCCCCTGGCCTCTTAAGTGAGATGGGCGCACAACCCCAGAGTCTGTCAAGACTGGCCCGTACGGGCAGGGGTACCTTTACCTTTACCTTTACTGAAAATGAAGAATCCTTTCTACTAAATTTTCATTTTGGCTAACTGAAAATTTGGTATAAAAAGAAAGCATCATTATGACAAAGTCAAGCAAAACCATATTAACTTATATATCAGACCCAGTGCTTTTTTTCTGTGGAGGGGGGAACACAGGGATATTCATACCCCTAAACATTTTGTGAATCCAAGTTTGGCCTCACTGAGGGGCAGTATTTCAATATGAGTAGGAAAATGAGAGTACCCATAAACATTTTTTTTAAGAAAAAAAGCACCGATCAGATCCATTTATAAAAAAGGGTGTCCCATAACTTGGTGGGTCAATTTATCCATGATGGCTCCCTCCCAAACATCCAACAATATGTTGTTTAGTGGTTTAGTCGTGTCTGACTCTTTGTGACCCCATGGAGCAGAGTACGCTAGGCACTCCTGTCCAATCGCTGGAGGGTTTTTAGGCTCAGCTAAAGCTTGATAATGGTTAACCAGACCACCAGCAATAGCTTTGGAACAATGTTCAGTAAGGGTAGTTACAAATCAGGCTGGAGAGACTGAAACACTATCAGGAGGGAGAAATGTTGCCTCATGACTGTTACATATGGTAACTAGTGGCTAAGTCTTTATATTTCCTCCCACATGCTTAATGATGTTTTGTAGCTCAAATGTAGCTTAATTGTTGTAAAATACCAGCAATGTAGGAGCTTAAAGCTGCAAACCTAATCAAGTCTAAAGGAGGAAATTCCACTGAACTCACTGCAGCTTCTTTAGAAGGGACTATCCAGTACAGTCATACCTTGGTTTTCAAACGTTTTGGAAATTAAATGGACTTCCGGAATGGATTCCGTTCGAGAACCAAGGTACGACTGTACAGTGGTACCTTGGTTCTCAAACTTAATCCATTCCGGAAGTCCGTTCCAAAACCAAAGCATTCCAAAACAAAGGCACGCTTTCCCATAGAGAGTAATGCAAAATGGATTAATCCATTCCAGACTTTTAAAAACAACCCCTAAAACAGCAATTTAACATGAATTTTACTATCTAATGAGAACATTGATCCATAAAATGAGAGCAATAAAAATGTACTGCAGTCGCACAATCAATCAATAGCTGAACTGGGTTCCACACAGTCACAAAAAAGAGCTGCAAAAACAAAAATGCAAAATAAATAGCAAAAACAGACAGACCTCAGCGTAACACTCAAAACGGAAGTGTGGCACTCAAAACGGAAGCGGAAGACTCAAATCGGAAGCGGAACACTCAAAACTAAAGTGTGGCACTCAATTCAGAAACATAACACTCAAAACGGAGCACGTTCGGCTTCCAAAAAAAGTTCGCAAACTGGAACACTTACTTCCAGGTTTGCAGTGTTTGGGTTCCAAGTTGTTTGAGTACCAAGGCTTTTGAGAACCAAGGTACCACTGTACTGCACAAATGGAGTTGTGCTTATGCAATGGGACTTGCCTTTCCTCTCCCCTCTCAATGTGCCTCTGAATCTGCTCCAGAGAGTCTCTAAACCTTCTGGAGCAGATTTTGAGGGTGTTTAGGGGGTTGGAGAGGAGAGGAGAGTGAGGGGCAGGTTCTATTGCACAAGTGGAAGTCTGCTGTGCATAGAGTACAGCAGTGTTGGATGCAAACCTGTACATTTATTTACCTGTTCATTACATTTATCCCACCTTTCTTCCATCACTGAGCTCTAAGCTGTGTATATGAGATCTCCCACCAAGGTAGTGTACTTCGTTTCCCAGGTGGTCTGCTATCCAGGCACTGATCAGACCCTGACCTGCTTAGCTTCAGCAAGGAGTGTGACTCATTCCTTTGGACCATATTTAGTGCTTAGGGTTTTCAGGAGAGCATTAACTGTTTCTATTTTTATAGAACTAGCTGGGCAAGAGAACAGTCAGTACTTGTGAGAACTTTTGAGAATTTATTTTATTAATAATTCCAACCATCTGTTTTTTTATAGTGGGAGGGAAGAAAAACCAATGTAGAACCAGTTTCTTAGGTGCAAGTGTGTGAGCTTTGCTTTCTTTTATTATTTGATAGAAGAGAAGACCCTGTAAAGATTTGCTCCCCAACAGAAGTTCAGCGATAGCTCAGATCTTGTGATATTTCTTTAAGGCTTGAGGATCAGCACCAAATCCTAGTCCATGAAACTGGATGGATAGCCTTCTGAAATTAATATTCTTATAAAAAAGACAAGATTTCAAACACTGACCCAGGAGCCTGTGCTTTTAAAGTGGAGCCACACATTCCTTGCTTGTTTTTCCATAATTTCCCTCCCTCTTGAGAACTCAGATATAAACTCTGTGGATGGCTTTGGATTCAGTTGAGGACTGAGAAGTGGCAAGGACTGCTTTAACACCCCCCAAGAGATAAAAAGCAACTCAAAAGCAGCCATCCTTTGAAATTCACACTTCTCCAAATTTTGCAATGCAGTTCTCCAGCCAAGTAATGTGTATAGAAAATGCATATACTAGGGAAAAGTGTGCATAAGGCATCTATTGGTAAAAACAGCATAGAAAAATGCATTGTATTAGGGAGTATTGCTTTGTAAACGTGTACATTAGCCAAAATTTCATATGGAAATGCATATACCGTAGTAGGACAAATTGCACCAAGATGCTAATGAATGTTCATTGCGACTTATTTTTAAGTGCAAACTGATGTGGAGATGTGGAGAATGGATCTGAAGCCTGGAAAAAGCGAGGAATGGAAATGGAAATTAACAGATTTGCCTATCTTTACTCAGAAGAAAGAACTCGATGTGCCAGGTAGCCTACCCGGTAAGATGGCAAGTTGAACAGATCAGCTCACCCTCATATTAACCAGGGCCAAGGGCCATTACAGAAACAAACACTGGAGATTAAAGTAATGTTGTGGGTTTTTAAAATTGCCTGAAGTCATAGATTCATAGAGTTGGAAGGGACCATGAGGGGCATCTAGTTCACCCCCCTGCAATACAGGAATCTCAGCTAAAGCATCCATGACAGGTGGCCATCCAGCTCTTTACATTTATTTTGCAGATGTTCCTCAGCTATTTCCCCCAAGGAAGTCTAGTGGCATGAACAGAACATGGGCCTTTATCCCAGACACATTTACTTGGAAGTAAATATTGCTGATTTCAATGACACTTCAAATGAAAAGCAATGAAAATGAAAGCTAAACCTTTCAAAGACAGGTTTGATAGGCGGAATATTGCTTTGATCTATGGCTTATCTTTGTTTTTTTTATTTTAGCTCAGAACTTCATGGCAATTTGGTATTCATTTCTTTTTTGTACCACACTTCTTCAGATGCTGTACATTTTCTTTGATAGGTGGCTGTCTGTTGCCATGATAGATAGCAATCTCCCACTCAAGCTGTTAACAGTCTTTGGAGTACAGCATGTAATAGCCGTGGCCTGTGGAACACATATATTCCAGGAATGGAAATACAGAACTGTCAGAGCTGCCTCTAGGTCCCAGCTCACAGAGGACCAACGCTAGGCTGTAGTAATGTACAAAAGTCTTTATTGAAGTTCAGTTTCCATTTCAAAGCCACAGCGTGCAGCCCTACGTCTTAAACCCTAGATCGGCGAAGTCCCGTCTGAGTCTCCTCCCCTATGACACCAGTTTAAGATCCTAGCCCTGCTCCACCTTTTACGCTGCTCTCTCCTCCTCTGGGTCCTCCTGCCCGCTGGGGCATTGCCCTTTCTGGACTCTTCCGACGCTGAGTCGCTTAGCTCCTCCCCCTCCCTCCGGCGGGCTTTAGGACCCAGTTCCCAATCCTCATTCTCTGCTGTCCCGCGCTCCTGTACATTTGAACTTGCCTCTCGCGCCAGCCCAGTGACCTTTCTCCTAACCGTTACAGTACTTCGGTCACTGCTTCCCTCTTCCGGGACACTGGCCGGATCTGAACTCTCCTCCGTTGTCCGACTTTCTGATGGAGGCGTGGTCAGCCCTGCCTTATCTTCTCTCCCTGGTGGGGAATGCACTGGCCCCGATCCTTGGGACTCTTCCCCCCCACTCTGCTCTGGTGGGGAAGCTGGTCCTGATTTCCAGCTACTGCTCTGGGAGTCCCTGCTGCCCCCTTGCTCCTGGGGCATTCCCCTTGGGAACCCCCTACCCCTGGCCACTGGCGCCCCCTTCTGTGAATCTTCCGATTCACTGGAGAGGCTCATGGAGTCCCTCGGTCCACTGTCCTCTTCTCCTACGCTCCCCTCGGATTCTTCCCCTTCGCTCTCCATCTCCTCTCTTCCCTGTGCCTCCGCTCCTGAGCCCCTGACAAGAACTTTTAGATAAATACAAAACTTTTATAATACAAATATGACTGACTGCAGTGTGGTTGCCAGTGCCCTTTCAGAGAATCTTTAGCAGTTTTGACAATGTGCATTACTGAGACAAAACTATTTTTAGAAATACATGTGCATTTTGGTGACTAAAATCATCTCAGATCCAAGAATAAATGGTAAGTGCTGTTCTATAGAATGCTTTAGAATAGATGGAACTCTTTGGAACTCTTTTCAGCCCTATGATTTTACGTGGTGCATATCAGTAATATTTCCCCCAATGTCCATTTTTGCAGTAAGATTTGAGGGAGGACTCATAGGATTGGTTCACACTAGCTAATGGCCTGCATGTGAGTGCCTTGGGAACCCAAAGCACCTCTCTGTTTGCCATTGGGATGTGTTCATAAGAGTAGAACTCAGCGGTAGAGCACATTGTACAGAGAAATTCTGTGGTGTGATACCTGGCTTTTCCAGGGAGCAGATGGTAAGAGCTCCGCCTTACGAGAACCTGCTCCTGGGTCCTTTTAACTAAAGATGCCAGGGACTGAAAAAGGAGACTTCTGACTGCAAACCAGAGGCCATATCACTGAAACATGGTCATTTCTCATTGTCCCTCAGAACTCCTCATATTTTGCCTAAGCAGGAACCTTGAAAATCCATCTTGAAGTACCAGTTGGTTAAAGGTATACAAGTCGGAGCTAAACAAGCATTTTAGATGACCTAGTATTGACATTACAGGAACCAGAATCTAGTATTAAAAGAGTATTGGAACTGATTCAAGAATTTGGTCAGGTTGCAGGACTCAAGTTGAATAAGTTAAAAACTAAAGTTTTAGAGAAAAACCTAACACCGATCGAGAGAGAGAGGTTTCAGAGGGAGACAGGTTTAACATTGGTTAAGAAAGTAAAATACCTGGGGGTTAATATGACTGCTAAGAATGTGAATTTATTTAAAGATAATTATGAAAAATGCTGGACAGAAGTGAAAAAGGATTTAGAAATATGGTCAAACTTGAAGCTTTCCTTGCTAGGCCGTATCGCCGCTATAAAAATGAATGTATTGCCAAGAATGTTGTTTTTGTTTCAATCATTGCAAATTTTGGATAAAATGGACTGTTTCAAGAAGTGGCAGAGAGATATTTCTAGATTTGTCTGGCAGGGCAAGAAGCCCAGAATAAAATTTAAAATACTAACTGATGCAAAAGAAAGAGGTGGATTTGCCCTGCCAGACCTTAAACTTTACTATGAATCAACTGCATTTTGTTGGCTGAAAGAATGGCTGCTTCTTGAAAACAGAGACATTTTGGATTTAGAAGGTTTCAATAATGTATTTGGGTGGCATGCATATTTGTGGTATGATAAGGTCAAAGCACATAAAGCGTTTAAAAATCATATTGTTAGGAAAGCATTGTTTAATGTTTGGACAAGATATAAGGACTTACTTGAAAATAAAACCCCAAGGTGGTTGTCACCGATGGAAGTGAAGGCTCAGAAAAAGCTCAATATGGAGGCCAAATGGCCGAAATATTGGGAAATTTTGGAACAAGAGGGAGATAAATTAAAATTGCAGAGCTTTGAAAAACTAAAAGACAAAGTGTGAGATTGGCTTCACTATTACCAAATAATGGAGGCATACAAACTGGATAAGAAAATTGGCTTCCAGGTGGAAAAATCAAAATTGGAAACAGAACTATTAGACCCCAAAACTAAGACTCTGTCGAGAATGTATAACTTGCTGTTGAAATGGAACACTCAGGACGAAATGGTGAAATCTGCTATGATAAAATGGGCACAAGATGTGGGACATAACATTATGCTGGCTGACTGGGAACAGTTATGGACCACAGGTATGAAGTTTACGGCATGTAACGCCTTAAGAGAGAATATTATGAAAATGATATACAGGTGGTACATGACACCAGTCAAGCTCGCAAAAATATATCATTTGCCCGATAATAAATGTTGGAAATGTAAAGAGACTGAAGGTACATTCTTTCACCTTTGGTGGACGTGCCCAAGGATTAAGGCTTTCTGGGAGATGATCTATAATGAAATGAAAAAGGTATTTAAATATACCTTCCTGAAAAAACCAGAGGCCTTTCTCCTGGGCATGGTCGGCCAATTGGTGTTAAAGAAGGATAGAACTTTTTTTATGTATGCCACAACAGCAGCAAGAATACTCATCGCAAAGTATTGGAAGACACAAGAGCTACCCACCCGGGAAGAATGGCAGATGAAGGTGATGGAGTACATGGAGCTGGCGGAAATGACTGGCAGAATCCGAGACCAGGGAGAAGAGTTGGTAGAAGAAGATTGGAAGAAATTTAAAGACTATCTACAGAAATATTGTAAAATTAAGGAATGTTAGAAGGATGTTGGAATGAAGTTATGTGGTTTTAGCAGTAATGTTATAAAGGAGTATTTAAAGATGGATTATTAACAGGTGAGAATGTAAAGTTATAATATATTAAGACAAATTAGTAAGATAAAAGTAAAAATGGAAAGGATTTGCTGAAATAACTAATTGAACTAGAATACAAAAAAGGGAGGTGTGAGGAGGTCAGGGAAACAAGTAAATGAAAGACAAGATATGGAAAGGTTGGTTTGTTTTTGTTTTTACTTTATTGTATTTTGAATTTTTGTTTTTTTTCTTCTTATTCTTGTAATTTTTTTGAAACTTTAATAAATATTATTTAAAAAAAGAAAATAAAATCCATCTCGAATGATGGTTTCGGCAAAATTTGATGGCAGCCTACGGATGTCTTGCTCTTCATTGTTGTTCCTTCACATCTTTCAAAGCTGACCCTCTAGCACTTGGCAAACCCTGTCTCAAATTAAGCTACAAAGCTTCTCTGAAAAGCATTTTCTCACATGATTGAAACAGTCTGTTCAGGTTTTCTCAAGGGTTGAAACTCACCCCTGATTTTTAAGTAATGCTATTTCACTGCGGCATTCTGATCAGGCAATCAGATTGTCAAGGTTGGGGGGTGTTCACATGTGACACAGCCATATTTTGGGACGGAACCGCCCTGAGACCTCTGGGTATAGGGCGGTATATAAATTCAATTAATAATAATAATAATAATTAAAGATAAATCATGTTCTAATGATTATGAGTATCTAGGATGTCTAACAAATCCCAAAGAGTTACAGCAATTCTATTTGCTTCTCTCCGGCACCAAACTCTGTGTAATGCAAGGTAATAGCAAGAAAGCAATTGCATTACAACTAAATGAATTAAACAAAGCTCCAAAACATAAATTAGAATTTAACTATGCCATTAAAAACTAATTTAATTTGCAAGCCATCATTATTAGATAATAAAGGCTTACTGCAAAAAGCACAACAACACAGGGGGAAAAACCCATGCTATAAATCTCCCTGAGCAGATGAATCACTCTTTCCTTAGGAATACGGGTTGGGGGGATCCTGAATGGATAGCCCAGGAGATAATGAAAAGAAGGTAATAATGGAGTAACTGGAGAGTTTCATTGAAGGAGGAATGTTGTTATGGCCACAGAGGAACCTCAAAAGGTGTTAGAAGAAAACATATATAATATTGTTGTTCTTAAACTCTCAGATCAGTTTTTTAAAAATGACAATTGAAATAATATTGTGCTGCTGACTGGCTAATGTTTGGAGTCAAAAAGACAAGTGGCCAGATGTGATAAAGGGCAAAGTTCTTGCAACTCTAAGAGGTTGCAGGTCTGGTTCTGTTATGCAAAAAGGTTAATAATAATAAATGATGATGATGACATGCTTCAGGCAGAAACAGGACAGAAGAAGGCAGGAACTGCTGAGTCCTGCACAAAAACTTTATAAAGTGAGAAGGGGATCAACTGAGCTCTGCATTAGACAGCAAAGTCCCTTGGGATGTCACTGTAAAATTATGTACATCAGGTAGATTTTGGCAGGTCCAGCATTTTACATTCCTGCCGTGTATTGAGGAAACTATCTCACAAAAATTTCCTTATGGACAGCCCCAAATAGAGCACACTGTGACAATCAAATTTTAAGGAAACTAATGCATGGATTGCTGTGTCCAGATTATCCTCCTCCAGGAATGGCTGCAGTTAGTGTACCAGCCAAAGCTGGTAGAAGGAGTCCCCTTGAGCATCTCATGATAAAGAAGAATCTACAATCACCTTCAGAATATGAACCTGCTCTTACAAAGGGAGTGCAACCCCACCCAGAACAGGCAACTGGCCAGTTTTCCAGACCCAGGAAACACCTAACTAAAGAGCCTCCATTTTGCTAGGATTCAGACTCAGTTTATTGGCCCACATCCAGACATTGCCTCAGGATTTACTCACCCAGCCCTAATTCAAGTGTTACAGAGAAACAGAGCCGAGTGTCATCAGCATACTGAAGACACAATGTTCCAAATCTTATAATAACTGCTTTCAATGATTCTTTACATGTGAGGTACCCCCCCTTTTTTACTCCAATACAATATGCTGCAGGGACATTTTCCAACAAAAACTGATCCCATGGTGCAGGTTTGAGTACCCAGGCAAAGTTTTCTTTTTGAAAACCAAGAAAGGCCTGGAAGAAAAAATATATATCCACAAAACCTATTGATTTTTGCCATACTTTCAATACTATAAGTAGGGAGGAAACATTCATCTGCTTTCTTTTTTTTTAAAGCAAAGGGGTTGGGGACTTTAGAATTTAGAAAATAGGCCTGTTTAATGGAATAACACAATGGTACAGTCAGGCTACAATCCTGTGCTCTCTCACCTGGCTGGCAATAAGTCCCATTGAACACAGTGGATCTTATGCATGCAAGGTAAAAGTAAAGGTAAAAGACCCCTGGATGGTTAAGTCCAATCGAATTCTATGAGGTGCAGAGCTCATCTCTGCT
Organism: Podarcis cretensis; assembly: GCF_951804945.1. Lineage (NCBI taxonomy): Eukaryota > Metazoa > Chordata > Lepidosauria > Squamata > Lacertidae > Podarcis > Podarcis cretensis. The sequence continues at coordinate 32,714,743 of NC_137178.1, forward strand.
TTCAGGCCGAGGGAGCCCGTGTTTGTCTGCAGACAGCTTTCCATCATGACTAAACCGCTTCTGGCCACAGAAACACATGTATATATGATTGTATTGTCAATGATTTGAATTAGTGAACTGAATAGAGATGCTCCTGAAGAACAGTCATAATAAATATCTGATACTGCCCTTTACTTAAAAAGCGCCTTTGTCTTAAATTATGGGAATTCATTTTGCTTTTAATTCTTTTCTTCAAATGCAATTTAAAAGTTCAGATAAGGCATTCATAAAACCTGATTTATCCTATTGAGGTAACTAACATAAAGACACCAAATTCTGCACTTAATCATTTTCTCTTTCTTGTTAAATAGACTAATATTTTTTTGGAAAGACATACATGTATAGTCGTTCTCGCATCCCATAGCAGGCATGAGTTGGGATAAATCTATTCCTCCTAACAAAAATCCACATTTCATTACAGAGCAAGGCTAGGCTGCAAGAACTCTTAGTAATGCAAATATTTTGCATCTGTTTACAACCCACAGCCAGAGCCTGAGATACTGACAATGGGCAAGTTGTGATTCCATTGGCATGGTGTCCTTATGCTGTATGACCAGCAGATGGCACTGCAGCACTTTGCTTCTCATCTCCCAGTGGTGCAATTTTAAATGATGATTACCATTTTAATAAAATTAATGTTATTAATAGGAGAAGTGGTAATAGGTTCATTTGTCCAAACTGTCTTATCTCATTCCATACAAGGCTGTGGAATTATATATGGTCCATCTTCTCTCTCTTCTCGAGAGTGGCTCAAACTTTACCCACAAATGCGATCAGCTAGAGTATTAAATTGCTTTGCACTGTCTGACTCCACGGATGTGCGTAAGGTCATACGCTGGAGGTGCTGATAGGGCTGTATAATTAAATGGTGCCATATTTTAAGGCTCATTCAATTTGGGTAATTATAAAGTCACCCTCCGTATGATCCCTGGAGTGTAAGATTCGTTAGCTTCATTTGAGATCTGCTGTGGAGGCTTGCTGCTGTGCTATCTCAGATGTATGGCTCTTCCGTTCTACATCCCTATCAGCGCCAGCATGTGAGTAACTATTGGCACAACTAGTCTTCTTATTGACTGTGACTGCACTAGCTGGGCATGTCAGAATACTCATGTGCTGAAATGCTTGCAGGGCTGGGTTCAGCATTTGTAAATCAATATTATGTGAAGCTTGTTAGAAGGCTTTGAATGAAAAAAAGCTATAGAAATGCCAGTCATTATTATTTCCAGCTTCACAAATATCCCCTTTACTAGTAATGTTTACTCATACCTGCCACCAAGATGTAGTGATTTTAAACAGGGAAGACAAATCACACTGCCTGGTTTAAGCTATATATTTCACTTTGGTTGTCTTGTGTGTTTTATTATTTTCCTCTATAGCACCACCACTATTTTCTAGTTTATATACAAATGCACATATATTTCACTCTACCAGTAATGCAAGCCATGAGCAATGGGCGGCTCTTTTGTGTCTGAGGGCCACATGTGGCAGTGGTTGCCAGTTGGGGTGCTTTTTGGGTTGGTCTGAAGAAAGCCTTCACAGAATAATAGAGCTGGAAGGAAACATGAGGGTCATCTAGTCCAACTCCCGGCAGCGGATAAATCTTTTGCCCAACACAGGACTTGAACCCACAACTCTGAGATTAAGAGTCCCATGCTCTGCTGACTGAGCTATCCCAGGTGAGGAACCAGGTGAGGCGGGTTGGGCTAGGGTTGGCATTTCCTTTCTCTACACACTCTTATTCACGCATTGCCTCTCACACTTTTACACCCCCTGCCAGCTTCCAACACATCCAAGATCCCAGGACCACTGGGAAGGAGAAGGCAAGTGAAAGCCTGTTCACTGTCTCTGAGCACCTAATAGCAGTCATCTGTTGAGAGCCAGTGTGGTGTAGTGGATAAGAGCAGTGGACGCGTAATCTGGTGAACTGGGTTCGCGTCCCCGCTCCTCCACATGCAGCTGCTGGGTCACCTGCTGGGTAAATATTTCTCTGAAATCTCTCAGTCTCACTCACTGCACAGAGTGTTTGTTGTGGAGGAGGGGGAAAGGAGATTCTTAGCCACTTTGAGACTCCTTAAGGGGAGTGAAAGGCGGGATATGAAGTCCAAACTCTTCTTCTTTGGCATCCATGGAGAGTGATCCCAGTGCAGCCGAAACTGTGCTTCCCATTTTACTTATGCCGGAAAATGTGGCCCATGGGCTGAGTTTTATGCTACAGTGAGTTATTGTAACTGCATTTCAACACAAAGCATGCCAAAGTGACTCCTCGAGGACAGAGTAGAGGAACTGCATGCAAATCTGATTTCCTTTGGATCGGGTATTCCTGTGTAGGGATACTCCGTGCTGCCAAATGTCTTGATTGAGGGACTGGGTGATCTCAAGAGCTTGAAATGTGTTCTGCCTCTTGAAGACCATAATGACTACATTGCAAAGTAGAGAGGGAAGGATATGTCTGCTTACCTTTTGACAACCACCCAGTGCCAACCCAAGACATTTTGCTGCCTGGAGTGGAGGACAAATGTTGCTCCTACCCTACTTCTTAGTGTTTCTGCATCAGTTCATGCCTTCACCAATTCCCCACCCATTTCCTCGTGGTACTACTTAGAGTAGGTCACTTCACCTGATGCATTGCTCTATGACTAGCACAGTGTGTAATAACTAATATCTCCAACTTTCTTAGAAATCTCCAGAGAACCAGATGAATAATCAAGTCATAGCTCTGACTGCCAAATGTTCAGAATCAAAGGCAGGATATTAATTTTAAACCTCAACAGTGCTCTTACAAAATGTTCTTATATAAAAAAAGAATTGTGTATACAGTGGTACCTCGGGTTACAGACACTTCAGGTTACAGATTCCATTAACCCAGAAATTGTACCTTGGGTTAAGAACTTTGCTTCAGGATGAGAACAGAAATCGCACGGTGGTGGTGCGGTGGCAGCAGGAGGCCCCATTAGCTAAAGTAGTACCTCAGGTTAAGAACAGTTTCAGGTTAAGAATGGACCTCCAGAACGAATTAAGTTCTTAACCTGAGGTACCACTGTGTACTGATGACCCCGATACTGGAAGGAATTTGAAAAGAAACCCTAACAAATGTTTGCTCCCGTGAGAATCCAGCACTCATGTGAGCTGTTCCATTGATGCTAACAGGGCCTGCTCATGTAAACATGTAATAATTACTTAATTAAGTCATTAAATTGGGGAAAGCTGCTAGGCATGAATAGTCTAAATTGTAATATACAGTTATTTCAAAAGAGTGATTAAATATAGCTAATGACCCATGATGAATAAACAACATAAAGAAATAGGAAGTGAAGCACAAATTAGTAGTTTAGTCCTCTTGTTCTTGATTTCTTTGTACATCTACTGGAAACCAAGATCTGAATTTTGAATGAGGAAAGCTGTAATCCCAGGTATTTGTAAGATGGAGGAATGATTGGGCATAACTTTTAGTTGTCTTTGTGTGTCTCTTTGTTTAGCCATTCTTACATTTGTTATCAAAAGTGCTGTTGCAGCTGTGTTGATTCCCTACTGGTATAAAATAGGGAGGCATAAAACTTATTGCCGGCTTGGATTCATAAATTAAAATATTTGTTGGACATCCAGAAAATGAATTTGGAGTCAAAATTAGTTATTTGTTTAGGCTAATACCTGGACCTATGACCTCATAAGTTCCTCCCAGTACCATGATGCCTCCAAGCAAACTATGGCCTTTTCCAGTCATCCCTGCTCCTTCTGAGGTGTCATCCAGGAATTGCTAACAAAAATGCTTAAATGTAATGAACAAGGCACTTCAAATCATGACACTCCTTAAAAGCTAGATTATTTTCTTTGATCATTTACTTTCAGAACTTTTAGGGCACAAATTCTAGTAATGCTTTGAAGGTTTCTTTGAAATCTTGCAATCTATAAATTTTAAACTATAAACCTGAAAGCTCATACCAACAGCACTTTTGAAAACCTTCCCAGGATACCAGGAAAGATTGGCTGTCAAAATTAACAGCTGTGAGTGATTAACAGGATTCCCACGAGTATGAATTTCTTTTAACTTTGAATTGTACCTCCGATACCATTGTCAAAGGGGAAAGACTACCTCTGTAAGAAAGAAAATAGAAGCCAAATAACAGATGCTCTCTATCTTCCACATCTTTTCTGTACCATCCACCTTCAAACTGAAAGGGGAAAAAGGCACTCTTGCAAGCATAACACACACGGCTATTTTCCAGAATCTCTGATAGGTACATATGTTACCTGAAGGTTATGCCTGGGGGTATCTGTGGCTTTTTGCCTTTCTAACTGTAGAAATATATTGCAGGTCTGTGTCATGTTGAATCAGAGGAGACGATTAGGATGGCTGATATATATTGAGGATATTGAGAGCTGAAAACATACACTGTGTGAAAGGCGTATATAGCAAAACCAATAAAACTGATAGGAGGAATTGCACCTAATTGTACCCAAGTCTGATACTCAAAATGGAGGTTACCGCTTTTCAACTTCTACTAGACAAACTTGACACAGCAGATCTGTTCTAAAGCAGATTCCCTATCACAATCAGCACTAGGAGACAAATTCAGGAGATTCTATGGATATAGCACAGAAATTAATGGACCCAATTTAGCCATGTTCATTCATTTCAGTGGCTCTATTCTGACTTGAGCTCAGCTAAATATCACCCATTGTCATTACTGCTAGCACTGCTATTGTATACCTCTTTTTTTGAACTTTTCTTTTTATAAGTACCCTGTCAGTGCTTTGGTAATGGTTGGTGCCTTGGAGGTACAGTGGTACCTCGGGTTACAGACACCTCGGGTTACAAACACCAGGTTACAGACTCCGCTAACCCGGAAATAGTACCTCAGGTTAAGAACTTTGCTTCAGGATGAGAACAGAAATCGTGTGGCGACAGGGTGGTGGCAGCGGGAGGCCCCATTAGCTAAAGTGGTACCTTAGGTTAACAACGGTTTCAGGTTAAGAACGGACCTCCAGAACAAATTAAGTTCGTAACCAGAGGCACCATAGTATTTGATGGGAGATTGCAGGATGGAGTAAAGCACTCTCAGAGCCACTCTTTCGTTGCCTCCTATTTTGAGCTGGGAACATAAAGTGTCACACGAGAACTCAAGAAAGACAATTCTAGCTCAGCACCCAGTTTGCTGTCCCCCCCCCCCCCGATCCAAAATATTAGTTCTATGTTCTCCTTTCTCCACCTCCTCTCCTGCCCCCCACCCCGACAGCGCTTTGTGCTTTTGACATTGAGAAACAACAATGGAACAATCCTTTATTATTATTTTTTTTTTGGTGCTGCTATATCACTTCTTAAAAATCTGAATTTACAATGAACTACTTCCTGGAACAGAATGTTAAAATACCAGTCATTTCAGCTGCCGCCACTCTGCCATTCAAGATATAGCCCTCTTCCTAGTTATTTTGTCCTGAGATTCATTATCTTACTTTTCGCCAAATTGAATTACATAAGCCACTTATCTGTCCATGATTCTAGTCTCTCTGAGTTATTGCAAGTTTTATTGCTTTTCTGCTCTGTACTTGCAAAGCTCCCTCCATTTTGTATCATCAGCACATTTTCCTCGCCGTGCTGCATTTTCCTTCTTTCAGGTCTTTAAGCAAACAGGATCAATACTAATACCATGGCACACTACAAGTCAACTCCTTCCATTTGGAACGGTTCATGATTGTAAGTATTTTCTGCCTGCAATGTCCTGGTGAGGATTTTATCCACTTAGAATAACTTGACACCTACACCATGTGCCTAAATCATAAGACGTTGTTCCTTGTTGATGCACCTTAAGTGCACTTCACTAAAACCAGAACAAGACATCTTCACCAGACGCCTGGTACATGCCGACAGAACACTGACTGTAGGTATTTATGCTCTTTCCAAAGTTGAACAAGAGAAGGGAACTGTTTTACATTGAGGTCACTTGCCAAGGTTGAGTTCTGAAGAAGTACTTGCCTTATACGCTCAAGGAAGCAGGTGTTGTTCTCTGAAAATTGTTCTTGAAGGTGAAACTTGTGTCTCCATGTTTGATTATATAGCTAGTCAGAAGTGTAAGTAATTCTGAAATCCATACTTATACGTATGTTCATATTAGTCCATTATATTATGCACAAAGGGGAGAACTACTTCCAGGCCTAATGTATTTCACACACCATCCTCTAGAATACGTAAAGCATTTCAAATGGAGATAAAAAATACATTTGTTTCACACATTGATCTTTGTTTGCAGGTGCACTGAGTTGATCTGTGAGGCTCACAGTGAGATATTGTTCTTCCGCTTAGCTGTGCAAAACCCACAGTAAATCTTAAGAATCACAAATATCTTAAGAATGGCAGTTTGAATCTGTGAAATGTTTGAAAGCTTGCTTCTCTGTAGGCCTTCCCTGTTCATCCATCTTGAATCTTCCCTACGGCTCAGCACCTCATTCTTGCTGTCTCACTGCTGCTAATTGTTTATGCGAGACTCTCCTATATTTCTCTCCTTCCCTTTGTTGTCTCTTTGAGGCAAGTCTTTCTGGTATAAAAGGTGTTAGATGTTCAATAGCAGAGACCATTCAGTGCATAACTGTAGAATTAATTCTATTGTGTGTCGAGGTCCCCAAGCCACCCCCCAAATAACTCACAATGCAAACTTAATTTTTGTTTAAGGTTTTTGGCATAATTTTGGCCACAACTTTATTTAAATACAAAACCGTGAGTGGTTGTTTAGGCATTGGTTAAGACTATCTGTCCCCCCTCCTGGGGACAGAACTGACTTCCGGGCACCACCGAAAGACAGTGCGGGGGAAAGCAAGTCGGGGAGAAATGGAGCTGGGCCACAGACCCTCAATTCTCATCCGCATGCTCCCCGAAGGCTTGCCGGCCCTAGTCCCATTCCAGGGATTGGACAAAAAGATGGCAAGCCCCAGGATTCTTTTAATGGAATTCCCTTTCCGCAGCAACCATGGAGGGGCAGGCCCAGCCTATCCTAACCCCTCCTCCACCAATTTATAACCAATGCCTAACTGCCAATCGAGCCCTTTATGCTCACCGCCAACCACTCACAATCCCAACCCAACCTTCAACCTTGCAGTTACCGCATCCAACCAAACATCATTCCCCAGTACAGAGAGATGTACTCCATCATTGCAGTAAAGGGCCAGAGCCTTGAAGGTAATATCCGGGCGGGAAATAACCAACCCACCCAATTCCGCCACCTTCCTACACACTGCGGAATTAATGCGCTTCCTGGCCCTTTCAGCAGCCTCAGGTCGAGAAATGCCGTGCCAATTGCGCCTTTGCGGCAATTGTGACCAAAATATTTTAACTGTGGGTATTAAGGTCACCAATTCCCCCAAGTCTCTCTGAATCGTGGAGCACAAAGTAAAGCAATCATAAGTTGCCACATCGTTCTCCCCCAGCTGAACCACAATTGCCATGGGGATGCCATCCGAAAGCACCCTCTGCTTAATTAGCGGGATGAATTCGCTCCACTGCATTCTGCCCCTGGACATCCACAACACCTGCACATGCTGCGGGAGGCCAAGACCCAGTCCCCTTCCAGACTGCCTAGCTCTGATGCCAGCCCAGTAAACGATGCTGTGCCCCACAATCCAGATGCGGACTGAAGCTAGAAACATGGGCAGGAAGGCCGAGATGGCGCCCTCAGTCCAGACTCGTCAGGGTGCTTGCCAGCTCAGTGCATGATGCTGTGGCCGACAATCCAAATGCGCACAGCTGCTCCTATGAAAAAAGGAATAACAGACAGGCATCAGAACAGGCATCATTGGCGATGCTTCCTGACATAACCTTTGTCAGCGTCAGACTTCCAATGACCCGTATTCACAATCCTGTCTACTAACAGGCCCCAGTGCGCAGTCTTTGCCGCAGCACCTATTCGGAAGGAATGAGGCGTGTTCAGCGGTAGGCAAGCCGCAGGCTGCAATAACTGGCGCACAACGTGAGCAATTAGATGCCTGTCGAACCGGAACCCATTTCTGTGCACTAGGATCGAGCCAGCCCCCAGGGGAACAAAAAGCCAAATATTTCCGGTATCCAATAACAGGGCAAGGGCCCAACTCACCTGTGACTGGAAGCCTGATGGTGGCAACCCTGCTCACTAGGTCTGACTTAGAGCTCCAGACACTTATGACAAGCTCCAAAGCAGATAAGGAAAAGTCCTGAGGCAATAAGCCTCCAAACTCTGAGCCCCGTGCTGGCTCCAACACAATTTCTCCAACCCTCAGTACACCAAAATTACAATGGAATACTGAAAGAAGTCTCGTCTTGATCTTGAACCAGCCAACAAGTCTTAACTTGTTGCGGATACGGCATAGGTCAAAGATTGACTGGCTTCCTGCCTGCTGTCCTGTGAAGGTTGGAGCCTATTCCAACCTTCCGAGACCCTGCGCACGACACACTTTTAGAAGGGTCTCTGAAAAATTAAAGCTTTACTCTAGCAGACATTGCAGCGGACTGAATTCTGATAGTTTTAGCAGTGCATCCGATCTGCAGCAGGTGGGCGAATTACTGCAGGTCCTGCTCAGAGGATGGGGGCAGGTTCCTCTGAATGGCCGAGGACTGCCAGCTAAATTTTAAGAAATCAGTCCAGGCCTTCTCATAAGACCTGAAAGCGGATGGGGAAACGTAAGCTACTACTCATAATTATTAATTGTTGCCAAGTGCCACAGGAGCTCCAGAAAAATCCGGCTATAGCTGGGTGTCCAGAGCCCAGGATCTGAAGCTCTCCAACTGAAAAAATGGGATAGAGCGACAGCGAAAACATTAGATGATCCCAAAATAAAGCGAGCAGAAACGCAATATTAAACCTTAAGCAGTGCGAAGACTCTGCCAGAGCATGAGGACTGTTTTGCCAGGACTCTCACACTGCCTGGTTATCAGACCAAGACAGACCCGACGGTCCCTAAACTCCTCAGTCCAGATGTGCGCTGACACTACAATGGGGAAAACTCGAGAAAAGTTAGGTTACATGTGATTGCCTTGCCCTGCCAGGCTCAAGGCCACTATACATGATGATGAAGGGACCCCGGGCCATGAGACCACCTGGCCAAGCAGGAATGGAATGGGCAGCCTGGGGCAACCACCCTGCATGCAAAATTTAACCGACCTAGGAATGATAGGATCTGACAAAGCAACACTTGCTTCAGAGGAAGTATTACAAGAATAACGTCCTTCAAGGCAAACAGCTTTTCCACAGGCAAGCAGATGTTTGAGCAACGGTATCCAGCTAGCCCCCAAATATGTTAAAAGGGGCAGTAGGACCCACTGTCCTCCACTGCCAACAGAACACCCAGCTCCTCAGGGAATAAAGGGGCGTCCAGCAGAGGCTGGTGTTACATGAACCAGCCAGTAAAATAATCCAAATAATGGTACCCCCAATTATTTTCGCTCCCCAAATAATATTTATTACTTTTAAAGTTTACAAAAAAGGAAAAGAAAAAGGAAAAGTCAAAAGAGAAAAACAAAAAAACAAAACAAAAAAAATACAATACATAATATAAACAATACACAACACAACCTTAACGCATTAAACTAAGCACATTAAGCTAAACAAAACCCTATCCCTGACCCTAACCCCAAACTGAACAAAACAAAAACAATTTACAAACATACGTCACACCTTTTCCAAACTCTATTTTCATTCCCTTGTTTCATCGACCTCCTCTCACCTCCCTTTTTGTATTCCACTTCTATTAATTATTTCAGCAAATCCTTTCCATCTTTCTCTGTTTTCTGTCATACTATAGATATCTTAACATATTTTTAACCTTATTTTCCATTAAAACTAAAATACTTATATATGCTTAACTCCTTATAACATTTCCACTAAGGCCATAAAATTTCATTCCAACATTTTTCTATCATTCATTAATTTTACAGTATTTCTATAAATAAACTTTAAATTTCCCAATCTTGTTCCACCATCTCTTCTCCCTGGTCTCGGATTCTGCCAGTCCTCTCCATCAATTCCATATAGTCCATCAACCTGGAGATCTTATGTCTGAGGCTCTTAACTCTTTTCCACGTCCCTTCTGCAGATCTTCTTCATGTTCTTTAATGCTAGAGAGCAGATCTTGGGGAGACTCCAACCTAACAATGCTTTTATTCCTTCTTGACAGGTCAGCCAAATTTCCATGGCTAAAATTAAGATCCAAACAGTATTTCAGAACATGTTTCAAGCTTCTTCCAAGTCCAAAGGCCCGCAGAGCTTCAATCTCCTCCTGACCCAAGTCCATATCCCAAAAGTCCATTAATCCCTGCATAGAGGGATCTTTCCAACTTTCCTTCTCTGATCCAAGCCGGGCTCCAATCCTCAAAATCTTACTTTTCCTAAATTCAATCATAAAAGGCCTCAACTTATAATCATCAGTTTGCTTCTGTGAGGCTGAGGATCCCGCTTGTATTACTTTAGGTTCGGCAACAACAGCTTTCTCCTTCTCCACACTTTGTCCTGCCAAAGTAGATTCCTGAACCAAATCCTGAATACTTTCTGTATTGGTGCTCACTTTTTGTCCCAAGTTAATCGCTTTTTGTCCCAAGTTGTCAATTTTAATAGTCATGTCATCCATCTTTTTGTGAAGCTGTTCCAGCAAATCTTGCATAATGCAGTTACTATGGCTTCTCCTGTCAACATTTTTAAAAAGTCCAAGGTCAATCTCTGGTTCTCACAATTCTTTATCTTGCAGCTGGAGCTTTCCCAGTTACACTCCTGTAACAGTTTCAAAAGCTCCCTTTAGAGGGAAACAGTCTCCACTTGTATCAGTCCTTTCAAGCACAACTCAAGCAATAAAGATAGTTTCAATTTTCAGTTACAGTGGTGCCCCGCAAGACGAATGGCTCGCAAGACGGAAAACCCGCTAGACAAAAGGGTTTTCCGTTTTGGAGGTGCTTCGCAAAACGAATTTCCTATGGGCTTGCTTCGCAAGACGAAAATGTCTTGCGAGTTCCTGCGGGTTTTTTCCCTCCCCCCCTTTTTCTAAGCTGCTAAGCCGCTTATCTGCTTATCCGCTAAGCAGCTAAGCCGCTAAAAGCCGCTAAAAGCCACTAATAGCGCTAATAACGCTAATCCGCTAAGCCGTCAATGGGCTTGCTTCGCAAGATGAAAAAACCGCTAGACGAAGAGACTCGCGGAACGGATTAATTTCGTCTTGCGAGGCACCACTGTACTTTTCCTCCTTTTGGGTGCGTGCAGTGCTGTTGGCCAAATTTTAATCTAGCCTTGGGCGGGAGCACTATTTTGAGTTCCTTTAATATTGTAATGAGACAAAAAGGCAGAGAGCAGAAGCAGGGAGGCCTGCACGGCCTGCACATATCATTCAAGCCTAAGCCTGCTACAGTTAGCAGTACAGTAAATTCCCAGCTTACACGGAATCACTTTCGTTTATAGTATCCTCATAGGTTGGCTTTATTTTGGGTGATTGCAGTGCTGTTGGCTGAATTTTAATCTAGCCTTGGGCGGGAGCACTATTTTGAGTTCCTTTAATATTGCAATGAGACAAAAAAGGCAGAGAGCAGAAGCAGGGAGGCCTGCATGGCCTGCACAGCCTGCACATATCATTCAAGCCTAAGCCTGCTACAGTTAGCAGTACAGTAAATTGTTAAGTTTCTGTGACATGTGACTCATTCTCTCTATTAAGAATGTATCTGTTTGTTTGCAGGCTCACTTGTTGCTTGTATATCTTAGGCAGACAGAGTGGAGCTAGAGGCTCTCTGTGCCTCCAATGAGCACTCTTTGTATGCTCTTTAACTATGCTGTTTCTGAACAAGTTTATTTTCTTCAAGTTTGTTTTTCCCTGATAGTGGCGACTGCCGTTTTAGAGGCGAGCCATTGTGGCTTAGTGGCTAGAGTACAGGACTAGGACCTGGGAGACAGGGTTCATATCCCCCACTTAGCCATTGTTATAACAAAGCAAAACAAGCTGCTCCTTTTGGACTATTTTGTTGCTGGGTAGTTTGGCCCATTTGTGTTATTGCTCCCAAAAAGAACTTTGGGTTTCTTGAGGAGGTGCTTCCCTCTAAAGGGCAAGCAGGGGTACCTGGACAGGCAGTGGAATGCCTCGAGTTTGTTATCTCATTGGAAACATTTATGCTGGCCTAGCAGGTGATCCTAGGGCTTGGCCCACTTGGCCCTAGAATTTGATGGCCTCTGGCAGCGTTTCTGGCCTGAATAGCGTCCCCATATGGTGCACAAAGCATTGGTTTCACCTGTTCCTCACATTGTTTAGGTTTTTCTTTTTGCAGACTATGACAGGGCCTTTGCAGATGCCTCCAGAGCTTGCCTCTCCTGCAGAGGATGACTTGCTGATGCCCCAGGTGCCTTCTTCCAGAAGGAAGCATCTTCAGAGGCAAGAAAAAGCGGAGCAGGGATGATGCTTACACCTCCTTGCAGGTAAATCATCCCTGGGCTCTGATGATGATTCAGACATCACCTTGGACCTCTCCAGGGGTCAGGGTGAGGCTGTTCCGGGTCTTTAGGGATCATCCTGGATAGCTCAGCTGGTCAGCGTATGGTGCCGGTAACGCCTAGGTTGCAGGATTGGTCCCTGTATGTGACAGCTGCATGCCCTCCCAGCTTGCAGGGCAGCAGCTGAAGAAGGAGCAAAAAGGGTTTTCTTGTGTGTGTGTTTCTTGTGGCTGATTAGCTGCTCTCCCTGTGCAAAGGTCAGAGGGGGCAGGGTTTCTGTTGAGGTAGGTGATTAGCTGTGGGAGGAGCTTATCAGAGCTTGCAGGGCAGCAGCTGAAGAAGGAGCAAAAAGGGTTTTCTTGTGTGTGTGTTTCTTGTGGCTGATTAGCTGCTCTCCCTATTTGATCCATCTTTTAGATTTAGGGGAGCTAGTCTCAAACGTTTGTTGGGGGAGACCTAGTTTTTTTTGGGGGGGGATATTTGTCCTGTCTTCACGCTTTTTATGATGGAGGACCGCTGTAGTCACCCCCAACGACACATTCTCAAGATGGAGGGTGAGGGAACAGCTGCAGTCGCCTGCGGTTCCTGCGCAATGTTTGCCATCTTGCCAAAGGTTGCAGGCAGCTTTACCTGCAGCAATTGCATGTTGATTGCCCTCTTAGAAGACAAAGTCCAGCAACTGGAGGAACGTGTAGCTACGCTCCAAAGAATTAGAGAGCTGGAGCTCTTCTTAGAAGCAACAGAGCACACCATCTCCACCAAGGAGGAGACAGGGGACTCCCCTGAGAAGGAGGCTAGTTCACCAACACAGGAGCCAGATATATGGAGAAATGTGACTCAAAGAAGTAGGAGGCCCAGGGTTCGCTCTGATTGTTTAGAAATACACAATCACTTTGAGGTCCTCTCCCCTAGCATGGAAGACGAAGAGCAGACTCCATTTGAGGATCTCTCCCTCATTACAGTCAATCAGGTATATGAAGACGAGCAGCAAAGTCAGTCCTCAGGGAATGTGCAGGCGAACTTGGAACGGACAGCTCACGGAAGAACCCCGACCAGACCTAAGAGGAGGTGTGTAGTGGTGATAGGGGATTCCCTACTGAGGGGAACAGAAGCAGTGATCTGTGGGCCTGACAAGATGTCTCGGGAAGTGTGCTGTCTCCCCGGGGCTAAGATCCAAGATGTAACTGAACGACTGCAAAGAATCATAAAACCCACTGACAAATACCCCTTCCTCTTGGTTCATGTGGGAACCAATAACACTGCAGGCAATAGCCTCCAGAAGATCAAAAGTGACTATGAGGCTCTGGGCAGGAAATTGAAGCAATTAAATGCACAAATTGTCATTTCATCTGTCCTCCCAGTTGAACGACATGGCCCAGGGAGAGAGGGAAAAATAGTGGAAGTGAACAGCTGGCTTTGCAAATGGTGTAAACAGGAACGGTTTGGATTCTTAGATCACGGACTGCAGTTTCTTGAAGATGGACTTCTGGCAAGCGATGGGCTGCACCTCACAACGGTTGGGAGGAATGTTTTTGCCAAAAATCTCAGAAACCTCATCAGGAGGGCTTTAAACTGACTAATGTGGGGGAGGGAGACAGTGCTCCTGAAGGTAGGAGTCTATCAATTGATGAAGATGATCATCCCAATGTCATAGACCAAATGGAGCAAACAGCACACAGACCTAGTGGTGGGAGGAAAAAATCCTTAAATAAGAGACACGGGGGAATGATTAATGGACTTCAATGTCTGTACACTAATGCGCAAAGCATGGGTAATAAACAAGATGAACTTGAGCTCTTGGTACAGCAAACTAAATATGACATAATAGGCATCACTGAAACCTGGTGGGATAAGTCCCACGATTGGAATGTAATAATGGAGGGATACAATCTATTTCAGAGAAACAGACAAGAAAGGAGGAGGAGTGGCGTTATATGTCAGGGATGTGTATACCTGTGAAGAGATCCAAGATTTAGAACCTCAAAGCCAAAGTGAGAGCATTTGGGTCAAAATTAAGGGAGAGAAGAATAACAGGGACCTCATTGCGGGAGTTTACTATAGATCCCCAAGCCAAACGGAGGACATAGATGATGCCTTCCTGGAATAGATGGCCAAGCATGCAAAAGGAAGGGAGATAGTAGTAATGGGGGACTTCAATTACCCGGATATTTGTTGGATGTCAAACTCAGCCAAGAGCATAAGGTCAAACAGATTCCTCACTGGCCTTGCAGACAACTTCATTGTCCAGAAAGTGGGAGAAGCAACAAGAGGAACAGCCATTTTAGATCTGGTCCTAACCAATGTTGATGACCTGGTTAGTGGGGTAGAAGTGGAAGGATCATTAGACGTGAGTGATCATGCTCTTCTGAAGTTTACTATACAGCGGAAAGGAGCAGCCAAGCATACTAGGACTCAATTTCTTGACTTTAAGAAAGCCGACTTCATAAAACTTAGGGAAGTGCTGGGTGAGATCCCATGGACAGTAATACTAAAAGGAAAGGGAGTTCATGATGGCTGGGAGTTTGTTAAGAGGGAGATAGTAAAAGCACAACTTCAGGCAATACCAATGAGACGGAAACATGGAAGGTGCCTAAAGAAGCCAGGGTGGCTATCTAAATAACTTTTAACTGAGTTAAGATTAAAAAAGGATGTGTACAAAAAATGGAAAAGGGGGGAAACCACCAAAGAGGAATTCAAACAAATAGCCAGCATGTGTAGACACAAAGTCAGAAAAGCTAAAGCACAGAATGAACTCAGGCTAGCTAGAGAGGTTAAAAGCAACAAAAAAGGCTTTTATGGGTATGTTCGTAGCAAAAGGAAGAACAAAGAAACAGTGGGGTCACTCAGAGGAGAAGATGGTGAAATGCAAACAGGGGACACAGAAAGGGCTGAACTCCTCAATGCCTTCTTTGCCTCAGTCTTCTCCGATAAACAAAACAATGCCCAACCTGAAGAATTTGGAGCAAATGATTCAGCAGAGGAAACACAGCCCAGAATAACTAAGGAGATAGTACAAGAATACTTGGCTAGTTTAGATGTATTCAAGTCTCCAGGGCCAGATGAACTGCATCCAAGAGTATTAAAAGAACTGGCAGATGTGATCTCAGAACCACTGGCAGTCATCTTTGAGAATTCCTGGAGAACAGGCGAAGTCCTGGCAGACTGGAGGAGGGCAAATGTTGTCCCTATTTTCAAAAAGGGGAAAAGAGAGGACCCAAATAATTACCGCCCAGTCAGTCTGACATCAATACCAGGGAAGATTCTGGAGCAGATCCTTAAGCAAACAGTCTGTGAGCACCTAGAAAGGAATACTGTGATCACCAATAGTCAGCATGGATTTCTGAAAAATAAGTCATGTCAGACTAACCTGATCTCGTTTTTTGACAGAATTACAAGCCTGGTAAATGAAGGGAACGCAGTGGATGTAGCCTACCTTGATTTCAGCAAGGCATTTGACAAGGTGCCCCATGATATTCTTGTAAAGAAGCTGGTAAAATGCGGACTTGACTATGCTACCACTCAGTGGATTTGTAACTGGCTGACTGACCGAATCCAAAGGGTGCTCATCAATGGTTCCTCTTCATCCTGGAGAAGAGTGACTAGTGGGGTGCCACAGGGTTCTGTCTTGGGCCCGGTCTTATTCAACATCTTTATCAACGACTTGGATGATGGACTCAAGGGCATCCTGATCAAATTTGCAGATGACACCAAACTGGGAGGGGTGGCTAACACCCCAGAGGACAGGATCACGCTTCTAAACGACCTTGACAGATTAGAGAACTGGGCCAAAACAAACAAGATGAATTTTAACCGGAAGAAATGTAAAGTATTGCACTTGGGCAAAAAAAAATGAGAGGCACAAATACAAGATGGGTGACACCTGGCTTGAGAGCAGTACATGTGAAAAGGATCTAGGAGTCTTGGTTGACCACAAACTTGACGTGAGCCAACAGTGTGACGCGGCAGCTAAAAAAGCCAATGCAATTCTGGGCTGCATCAATAAGAGTACAGCATCTAGATCAAGGGAAATAATAGTGCCACTGTATTCTGCTCTGGTCGGACCTCACCTGGAGTACTGTGTCCAGTTCTGGGCACCACAGTTCAAGAAGGACACTGACAAACTGGAACGTGTCCAGAGGAGGGCAACCAAAATGGTCAAAGGCCTGGAAACGATGCCTTATGAGGAACGGCTAAGGGAGCGGGGCATGTTTAGCCTGGAGAAGAGGAGGTTAAGGGGTGATATGATAGCCATGTTCAAATATATAAAAGGATGTCACATAGAGGAGGGAGAAAGGTTGTTTTCTGCTGCTCCAGAGAAGCGGACACGGAGCAATGGCTCCAAACTACAAGAAAGAAGATTCCACCTAAACATTAGGAAGAACTTCCTGACAGTAAGAGCTGTTCGACAGTGGAATTTGCTGCCAAGGAGTGTGGTGGAGTCTCCTTCTTTGGAGGTCTTTAAGCAGAGGCTTGACAACCATATGTCAGGAGTGCTCTGATGGTGTTTCCTGCTTGGCAGGGGGTTGGACTCGATGGCCCTTGTGGTCTCTTCCAACTCTATGATTCTATGATATGTCAGGAGTGCTCTGATGGTGTTTCCTGCTTGGCAGGGGGTTGGACTCGATGGCCCTTGTGGTCTCTTCCAACTCTATGATTCTATGATATGTCAGGAGTGCTCTGATGGTGTTTCCTGCTTGGCAGGGGGTTGGACTCGATGGCCCTTGTGGTCTCTTCCAACTCTATGATTCTATGATATGTCAGGAGTGCTCTGATGGTGTTTCCTGCTTGGCAGGGGGTTGGACTCGATGGCCCTTGTGGTCTCTTCCAACTCTATGATTCTATGATATGTCAGGAGTGCTCTGATGGTGTTTCCTGCTTGGCAGGGGGTTGGACTCGATGGCCCTTGTGGTCTCTTCCAACTCTATGATTCTATGATTGTATGACTTCTTTAACAAATACCAGTTTCACAGAAATTGGCTAGTTTGCCTGAGTGTAAGCAGATATGCAATTGGTGACCAGATGCAAAAGAGATCAGAATTCTTACACCTTTCCGACACAAAGGGGAAACTTCCACCTCAGGATCCTTGGCCTAATTTCATATGGGTGGCAAAACACCACCACCACCACCTGGGGAACAGGGTGGCAGAAAGAGAGAAGAAAAAGGGATTGTCTTGCCCACTCTTGTCTCTAGCCCTGGTCACCACCGGCTCCAGGCCCTGCCAACCACCAACACATAGCCCCAAACAGATTACCCCTGAGGAATGTAGTCCTCAGTGTAATACAGGGCCCCTGTACTCGTGCTTTAAGAGTTATGTAGGAGAAGCATTTTTGAAGGTTTACATTATCATGCAAGTGGGAGAGAAACTGCCTGGGCTGATGTTCCTCCTTCTATACAGCTCTTCAAGTTATGCAAGCATCTGGCCATCCTTTGGTCTTTGCTCCACAAAGGCAAAGATGCAGGGGACTGCCTCTGCTGGCTGTTACAAGTCACAAATTAGACTTTAATTAACAACTAAATAATGAGACGATAAAAGCTAAATAACCGCCTTTACAGTTCACAGCAAGTACTCTCCCAAGAGTACATTCTCTTGTCTTGTATAAGGGGAGAAACAATTTCTTCAGGAATGCTGTTTGATTGTACTGCATTATAAATTAAACAACTGTGTCTGAAGAATTAGCAGCCATGCATTTCTAATGGCTGCATGTTTTATTGATGTATTCCCCCCTTTTTTTGTAGGCACTGATCTCATGGGTCAAATGCCACACATAAGCTGCAATCCTAATCATGTTAGTCCCCTTGAAATCAATGGAACTTACTTCTGAGTAGATACGCAGATGATTGAGCTGTACACTTGATTTTTCAGCACTATTCAGCACCTGGTAACTGATGGCTAAATGTATTATGTCTTTAGTGCTACAAAACTCTAGTTATTTGCTATATGATGGCTCTCTGCCACTTGATACTGCAGTCAGTAAGTGATGAATGAACATGAATTAGTGAAGTAGTACTGTAATAAAAGTCATATCCCTTGAGAGGTGCAAATTCAGCATGTTTTGAGCATCACCTTTATTGACCAGATCACTCGGTGCGTCTAAAATTTGGTTAAACACATAGCCTTGAATATGTCAATGCCTGAATATGGAGGCTCTTCCAGCTGGTATATGCGTTGCACAAGATAAAGCCAGTTGCCAGATTTAGCCTGGAGAGATTCCAGACAAAACCAAGAGTGGCAAACATATTTTCTGGAAAAGCCTAAAATGATATGAAAGCCCAGGAGATAGTATCATAAGATTCCTCCGGGCTGTGCATTAGATTACATTTCAAGATATTCTATATCAGTTTCAATTTGGGTGATGGCAGTGTTACTGATCTAGGTTCTGTAAATCAGAAAATGTGCATATAAATGTACTGAGGATTGACGTTTTGATTACCTCTCTTAGGCAAGTGACTGGGTGTAGGCTGCCTGTAGATGTCACCGGAGTTCTTTCATATCCATGCCTCCTTTTGTCTTCCCCACCCCCCTTCCCCGGCTTCTCTCAGAGACTCATTTCCAGCTCTGCTGCACTATGATTTAACAGGGCTTTGATGCTATAGGATGTTGGCATGCACAAATCAGTTTTTCTCTCTCCCTCTATCCGCCCCCCTCCCCAGCTGCAACTCTAAAAGGATAATATACTGCTTTTTCAAAGTCAATTAACACTTAGGGCAAATGAAATGGGAAGAGCAAAAGGTCAATTACAGCAGGGTGGCCACAGAAACCTTGCTGGTTTATACACAGTACATCCAGGGATTAGAGATTGCTGCAGAAAAAGAAAATCACAATTAGCATGTTTTTGATTTCTTGGTGACTCCAAAAAAAAAAAAAAAAGATGGTTTCAGATGACTGGCTTTTGTTTTATCGTTCCAAAAAACACCACGAGTTGTGCTAGCAGTGACCATCCCAGGCGGCCCATGAAGTAGCCATTTCAAGGTATCCTGCAGATATTGGGGCAGCAGGAGATTGGTGTGAAAATTGGTATGTCAGGCAGGAGTCAGAACAGAGCATTTCATTTAAATTGTTGTTAAACTCTATGTACGTGTCTCCCCACCCCCCTAAACCAACCTGGCTGCATTTCCCTCCCTTATATTTCAGTCCATAGCTTAGTCTACAGCAACATGTCACAAAGTTTTTCTAGCATGTGCAGCTCTCTGCGGGTTCCGTACATTTCAGCGGCTTTCTTTAAATTGGTCCATTGACTGTGCTTTCCTCTGCATGATTACTCAGGAGTAAATTCTGCTGTGTTCAATGAGGCAGGTAGAGATGGGCAGATCTGTTTATTTTCAGTCTGTGTCAATGTCATGTTTGTCTGTTCATGTTTTTTAAAAAGAAAAACTGTGCTAAAAGAAAACCATGCTTCAGTGTTATGTAAATATGTACTTAGCATGAATTCATTACTGAAAACATTTTAAAAGTACATTTTTATTGCATTGAACACAGTTCTCAACTAATTTTAACCCCCCAAATACAATTTTTTTTTTTTTTTAAAAAAAATTGGTACCTCTTTGGGACTGAGAACTGTATCGCAAAATTCAGTGTGAAATCTGAAATATAATTACAGTGGTGCCTCACAAGACGAAAAGAATCCGTTCCGCGATTCTCTTCGTCTAGCGGTTTTTTTGTCTTGCGAAGCAAGCCCATTGACGGCTTAGCGGATTAGCGCTATTAGGGGCTTAGCGGCTTTTAGCGGCTTTTAGCGGCTTAGCGGCTTTTAGCGGCTTAGCGGCTTAGAAAAAGGGGGGGGGGAGGGAAAAAACCCCGCAGGAACTCGCAATACATTTTCGTCTTGCGAAGCAAGCCCATAGGAAATTCGTTTTGCGAAGCACCTCCAAAACGGAAAACTCTTTCGTCTAGCGAGTTTTCTGTCTTGCGAGGCATTCGTCCTGTGGGGCACCACTGTATGTTCCCATCCATGGGAGGTGCAAATGAGGTCAAAACAAAGCCCCTCTCCTTACTCCAAGGTAAGTGCAGATAGGATTGTTCTGTGAAATGGCAGTTCTGTTCACATTTGTCTTGCTGAGCACAGTGTGCTTCTCATCTGAGTAAACATGTATAGGACTGCACTATGAGTGTAAATTGGGCTACAATTATGCTTGAAGTATCTCATGAAAGCAACAGTTGCTGGTGATGGGATGCTGAGACATTCCATTTGTTATGGAGGTGAAATCTATGCTTTTTAGGATTGTGTACATTTTATATTCGCTTTATACAGTGGTACCTCGGGTTAAGAACTTAATGCATTCTGGAGGTCTGTCCTTAATCTGAAACTGTTCTTAACCTGAGGTACCACTTTAGCTAATGGGGCCTCCTGCTGCCGCTGCATCACTGCCACGTGATTTCTGTTCTCATCCTGATAATAATAATAATAATAATAATAATAATAATAATAATAATAATTTATTATTTGTACCCCGCCCACCTGGCTGGGTTTCCCCAGCCACTCTGGGCGGCTTCCATAGAAACCAAAAATACACTAAAATATCACACATTAAAAACTTCCCTGAACAGGGCTGCCTTAAGATGTCTTCTGAATGTCACGTAGTTATTTATCGCTTTGACATCTGACGGGAGGGCGTTCCACAGGGCAGGGTGGTTCCTTCTGGTCCCAAAAAATCAGATTAAGCATCACCTTTAGCCAGATGGCAATGCAATGTGGTTGGTCAGACAGCCTTCACCCAAGGGTGTTTATCTGACATCTAAATTAATTCCATTGTCCTCTTAAATGCCAGGTTGTGACAGTAAAATAAAGGCAGTTAGAACCAAATAATTCACATGCACCTGAACAGGGCAGAGGATGCAGGAAAAAAGGCAATGTAAAGCCAAACAGGGATGCCCACAAATGTGGCTTGCTAATCAGGTAATCCTTCACTACGCATAGTCCATGGTTAGAAATTCTGCAATCACTGTCAGAAGCCCCAAGGATAGAGACAGAAGACATTTCTTATAAAGGAAGCAGCTGCCCTCCCCACATTGGTCTCCCTTCTGCAATATGTTCCCTCTGCCTGCACAGGATAATAATATGGTCTAGATTTGAATCCAATGCCTGCTAAATTCAGATTCATCAGGCAACTGGCCTATGTTCCTGTTAAACTCCCTGCAATTGCATTTGGTTTTTTGGGGGAAGGCAAGTAAAATCAAGAGAGGTGGAGAAAAAAACTCCTTATGAGGAAAAAAAAAAGGCTGAAACTTTGAAAGCTTTCTGGCTTAGAAAAAAATTGACTGGGTGGATGTGATGGAGGATTACAGAATAATTAAAGGATTGCACAGCATGAATACAGAGAAATTATTCACCTACTCTGAAAATACTAGAACTTCTCATCATCCTTCACGGTAATATAAAATGGGCAAAATAAAGTAATTCAGCCAGTGGATTATTATTGATATATTCTTTATTACAAGATGACCATTTTTAATCCTTTCAAAGGGATTAGATAACTACAGGGAGAATTAGTCCACCAAAGGCTGCTAAACCCAATAAACCAGGAGTGTATCTTCCATGTTTACAGGCTATATGTTAGGTACAAGAGACAAAAAAGCCAATGGGAGGTGGTCAGCTTGCAGCTTTGCAGATGGTGCTCCTTTCATACCTGGCCACACTCTCTGGGGATGATGGGAGTTGTAGTTCAGTGATATCTGAGGAAAGCTGACTATTTGAATCTCGCTCTCCATCATGTGAACTCTGAGGTCCTAGATTAGAGTTCTGGGCCAGATAGACTTTAAAATAGGAGCCACTATGACAGTTGTTAGATACCACTGAAGGAGCTGTTCATGTTCCTGATTTAGGGAGGGTTATTATGGATTGTTATGGATTGTTATTATGGATTATTATGGGACGCAGGTGGCACTGTGGGTTAAAGCCTCAGCGCCTAGGACTTGCCGATCGAAAGGTCGGCGGTTCGAATCCCTGCGGCGGGGTGTGCTCCCGCTGCTCGGTCCCAGCGCCTGCCAACCTAGCAGTTCAAAAAAGCAGTTCGAAAGCACCTCCGGGTGCAAGTAGATAAATAGGGACCGCTTACCAGTGGGAAGGTAAATGGCGTTTCCGTGTGCGGCTCTGGCTCGCCAGAGCAGCGATGTCACGCTGGCCACGTGACCCGGAAGTGTCTCCGGACAGCGCTGGCCCCTGGCCTCTTAAGTGAGATGGGCGCACAACCCCAGAGTCTGTCAAGACTGGGGTACCTTTACCTTTACCTTTATTATGGATTGTATCCAACAAAGTCATACTGCTCGTGGAAGGACTTCCACTTGTGCAACAGAACTTAGTCTCCCTCTCTTCATCATGCCCCCTTCAAATCTGTTCTGGAGGTTACTCAACCCACTGGAGCAGATTTGGGATGTGTGGGTGCATGTACGGAGAGGAGATGGAGGGTGAGTTCCTTTGTGCAACCAGAAGTCCTTGCCTGAATGGGAGAATTTCACTAGATATACCCCTATGAAATTGCTTTAGAACTTCAGCTTTATTCCATATGAATCTATATAGATTTAATAAATGAATGAATAAATGAATATTGTGGAATGATGGAGCTCCTTGCTTCACTCTCTCTGGTGTAAGTAAAAAAAAAAAAAAAAAAGGTAAAGAACCCCTGGACGGTTAAGTCCAGTCAAAGGCGATTATGGGGTTATGGCGCCCATATCGCTTTTCAGGCCGAGGAAGCTGGCATTTGTCCACAGACAGCTTTCTGGGTCATGTGGCCAGCATGACTAAACCGCTTCTGGCACAGCAGAGCACTGTGACAGAAGCCAGAGTGCAGGGAAACACCGTTTATCTTCCCACCACAGCGGTACCCATTTATCTACTCGCACTGGTATGCTTTCAAACTGCTAGGTTGGCAGGAGCCGGGACAGAGCAACTGGAGCTCACCCCATTGCAGGCATTCGAACTGCCGACCTTCTGATTGGCAAGCGCAAGAGGCTCAGTGGTTTACACCACAGCGCCACCCGCGTCCCTCTGGTGTATTTGTGGTGCAGTGGCTAAGAGACGGAGCTTTGGATTGGGAAGCTCATGGTTTGAATCTTACCACCCCCATAAATTCACCATGTGGCCTTAGGCAAGCCACTCTCAGTCAGCTTCAGCACCCACCCTGCAATATGAAATATATTACTGACTTACTTTAATTATTACTTACTTCTCTGCAGTGGCTCCCCCTCTTTGGAATGCTCTCCCCAGGGCTGTTCACCTGGAACCTTCATAAGACACCTATAGGCACCAGGCAAAAACGTTCCTTTTTAAACTAGGCCTTTAGTTGATCTTATTGACATCCAACACCCTTTTAGAATATGGCTTGGGGGGGTGCAGGGGGTTATTGGGTTATTGCTTTTGGTTTGTTTTTATATGTTGTCATCTTGTTGTGAACCGCCCTGAGACCTCTGGGTATAGGGCGGTGTATAAGTTGAATAAATAATAAATAATAATAAAATGATTACTGCAATATTACTGACTCTTCAGTATGAAATATATTACTGACTTTTATTCATGTAGAAAAATTCTCAGTTGCTTCATATTAAAAAAAATCTCAAAGCAATGCACAGAAAATCAAATACACTATAACAGAGTTTCAAAATATTATATGAAGCTGAGGTCTGATATAATTCCAAAGAATATCCTGGTGTTGATTCTGAGTCTTTAGGTTAAATCTAGATTTAAGAACAGACAACACAACTTTGGGTTGCATTCATGTTTTTCACGTTCCAAGGCTGGAGGAAGAGAAACTTTAGCTGTTATTGCTGCATTGCAGGCGTTGGACTAGATAACCCTTAGGTTGCCTTCCAACTCTACAATTCTATGATTCTATGACTCTATATCAAAAATATGATCAAAGCAGAAATAAAATATCAAGACTTCAAACTAATAATCAATCTAAAAATGAAATGCAGTATAAGAGAATCTTACAGGTTGACTACATAGTGAATGTGAAGTGCTTCGAGCACTTGAAAACATGATACTAATGTGAATTATTATTATTATTATTATTACTACAATCTAATGACAATCTAATCCCCTTTGTGAATCTAAGAAGATCTAGATCTGGCCATTGCCTAGATAGGAGACCCACATGACACTCTTGACTTCAGTGGAAGAATGGTGGTACTGTATATGTGTACTATATAAACAAATAAGTCCATTTGATGGTATCTGCAGATGGTTATGTTTATTTGTCTTGGCCCAACATGTATGGAAAGGGTTTCGCTTTTTTCCTGAGAATGTGCTGGGGGAAGACATTAGATATATAGCAAAGCAAGAAAGTTGGGTGCTTTTTGTATAATATGGCACTACATTGCTTCAAAAACAAGGTAAAAATGGGTTGAGTACAATCCTTCCCACTTTTCATGCTGTCAGTCTTTGAGCAGTCATTATCACTGCTTTCACTTCTTGAAAGGTGTCAGTCAAACAAGCTTATTTTCCTGTCCCCAAAGGGAATGAGTTACATTAACTTTTACTCTCATTTTTGGAAACACTTGATTTCAAGTGCCCATTAAGCAGAATGTACTGTAGCTCCTCTTGAATTATGATGAGTCTGACTTGCGTAATTCATTTAATATGGATACTAAATTTCCTGCAGAATGCATCTGGAGCCAGGGCTGTATCTTTCACTTAGTCAACAAGATATAAGATTTTCATTGGTCACAGCGTTTGGTTTTCGCAATATTGATCAACGTTCTCCAGCCTTGCTGATAACACTTTAAAAAATGGATGAGATATTCCATTTCTGTTATTTATAAGACAGACCTTAGATGTTTCAGCATGCAATTTTAGATTTTTAACATCCTATAATGAAAAGAAATTCAAGATAATATATGGAATGTCGGATTCTGTTCAGATTCATCATTTTAAATGTTTTTATCTGCTACAATGGTTTAATTAGAGGAGTCTCCTTTTGGTAGAAGCATTTGTATAATGTTAATGAAACTGAGGAGCATGAAATGTGGTTTCCCTGTTTTAAATGAAGCTACTTTTAGAGAAATAAATGAGAAATGAAGAAATTGTTGAAGTCACAGTGCATGAAATTAAGAGAGCCCAGACTTTATTGGCAACATTTTTTTTTCTTTTATGGAGTTTTTGATATTTTGATGACTATGGAATTGAGTAGTAATGGGATAGTGGTTAGATTTTTGTTTTGTTTCCATTCATACAATTTTTCTTGGACAGGAATGGCAAGTTATGCCTTGATCATGCAAATACCTTTCTATCAGCAATAGTCGAAACCCAGTTGCATCAACCTGAGTTAGACTTTACTAAACTACATATACCGCATTAGGTACTTTTCAATACTTTCAGTACACAGAAATAGAAACAGTCCCTACTTTTTTTACTGCGAGGCCCACCACATCCTAAACAGGCTTTTAATCATCGTGAGTTATTTTATTTTCTCATTCCTTTGGGGGATTTTTTGCTTCTCAGTCACTACCAAAGGTGTTTTTTAATTTTAAATTAATAAAAAAAAATCATATGGCAAATAATGCAAAACACATGCAAAATTGCCTAAGAGAAACGTAAAGTTGCATAAAATAAACCAACTGGAGTGCAACAATCTTTTGTTCCTTTTGTTAAGCAGCATAGGTTTCA
This sequence comes from Podarcis cretensis, assembly GCF_951804945.1. Taxonomy (NCBI): domain Eukaryota; kingdom Metazoa; phylum Chordata; class Lepidosauria; order Squamata; family Lacertidae; genus Podarcis; species Podarcis cretensis. The sequence goes on from NC_137178.1 coordinate 32,740,800, forward strand.
CCTATTTACAACTTCAGTTCAGTTTCTTGGCCTATATTCTGCATTTTCAATCTTCAGGCCTTGCCGTTTAATTGCCATGCCTGCAATTTCAGTGTTCCACCTTCCAGTTGACTGGCATCCAGTTTTCACATTTTCTCCCCATCTGTCAAACGTCCAGCTGTAACCTGGAGTCTGTCTTTGATGTTCTTCCAGTGTCTGGAGCCTTTGGCCTACATTTCCTCACTAGTGGCTTTCTGGTCAAAATTTCATCCATGAAACATGCCATTGAGTTGTGTCTTCCTCTGGCATGCTCATTCATTTCTCCTATTGCAGAAGAACAAAGTGGCATTGCAGTCTAGCCTTTGTTCTTAAGGTGGTTTCTGAATGTTATTTGGATCTCTCAGAATGTTGTACTCCAGACTCTGCAAATGTCCCTATTTCCCAGGGACAGTCCCAGATTTTATAGAAGCTGTCCTGGTTTCTGATCTGATCCTGGGATGTCCTACTTTTCCTTTATTCAAATAAATAGTTACTTTCATAAGAAATATACGGCAGTATTCTGCTAACTTATCCTATCAACACAAGAGTTACCACTAACATCATGAGACTTCCCCTTTCTCTTTCTGATGCACATGGCCTGTTCCCTCACCAAATCTGGTCTGGAGGATTTACGGGAACCCCAAGAACAGATTTAGGGGTGCTCCAGGAAAGGAGAGGGGAAAAGACCCATTGCATTAGCAGTAACTCTGACACTGAAGGGACTCTAACTTAGCACTACACTGAATACAAGGTGGTGTGCAACACAAGAGCACAATGTTTTTAGTCTGTCAGTATTTCATCATAAAATGTCAGTTGTTCCATATAAATGTGGCAGAATACTGTGATTAGAAACCAACTCATTACCCCATCAAAGTGGTATTCTTCTATATTGAATAGTATGTATTTAGTAATAGGGCTACCTTGAAATGATGATGTTGGGCCAGGATATAATTACCATATTTTTTGCTCTATAAGACTCATTTTTTCCCTCCTAAAAAGTAAGGGGAAATGTGTGTGCGTCTTATGGAGCGAATGCAGGCTGTGCAGCTATCCCAGAAGCCAGAACAGCAAGAGGGATCACTGCTTTCGCTGCGCAGCAATCCCTCTTGCTGTTCTGGCTTTATTTTCTGGGATTTAGAATATTTTTTTTCTTGTTTTCCTCCTCCAAAAACTAGGTGCATCTTGTGGTCTGGTGCGTCTTATAGAGTGAAAAATACGGTAGTTTTCATTAGAGAAGTTTCAGTTGTAGCATTTAAATTGTGCACAGATGGATTTTTTAACATACCTAATTGCAGCTCTGCAGTTTTTAGATATTACTGAAATGACAGTGATCATCTTTGACATAATACAAAGAAATAAAAAGAATAATACAAAGAAATAAAAATGAAATAAAAAGAATAATACAAAGAAATAAAAATGCCCCAAGTGTGATTCTTTGGCTCCTACTAAGATGGTTTGTTTATGCTATATGATGCTGAAATTATACACTGCATTGCACACTAAGTTAGAAGTAAAACTTGTTGAGCAGACTTGCTTGTGAGTAAATATCCATTGGATTGTGCTATAAATATACAATATATATTTAAAGCCCATTTTAAAAGAGCCTGAATTTGCATTAAATTTGCCTGCCATTGCAAGGTCTATGTTGTTGTTGTTTAGTCATTTAGTTGTGTCCAACTCTTCATGACCCCATGGACCAGAGCACGCCAGGCACTCCTGTCTTCCACTGCCTCCTGCAGATTGGTCAAACTTATGTTAGTAGCTTTGAGAACACTGTCCAACCACCTCATCCTCTGTCGTCCCCTTCTCCTTGTGCCCTCCATCTTTCCCAACATCAGGGTCTTTTCCAGGGAGTCTTCTCTTCTCATGAGGTGGCCAAAGTATTGGAGCCTCAGCTTCAGGATCTGTCCTTCCAGTGAGCACTCAGGGCTGATTTCCTTAAGAATGGTTAGGTTTGATCTTCTTGCACTAAAGTTGCAACTACCACAAAATTGTTTGTGTGGATTTTAAAGAATGAGAAGGTATATACCAATAAACACCAAGATTGATAGCATTGACAGTGGTATTGGAAGCCAAAGAAGGGTCCAGGAGAGTCAACAAGGTTACACAATAAAGATCTCTGCTACTCATGGATAGCTGTGTCATGGTTCCATACTGAAGATCTCTTAACATTCATAAGTTGCCCCTTAGTACATTAAATCTTTTTTGTTATTATTCAAAATAGGAGTGATTAAACAATGGGCAGGCAGCGAATACTTTCTGTATGCTTGCTCACAATGTGAAAATAAGGAACTGAATACAGAATCACAGGTTGCTTGTTATTCCTGATTTATTCTGAGGAAATGTGTGACTTTGTTTATGCAGTATAAATTTCTCCCTCTCTCTCTTTCACATATATATGTACAGTATGTGTGTACAGTATGTGTGTGTGCATATATAAACATGGCTACTGAGTCAATAACTCCTATTGTTTTTTCGCATGAGTTGGTGCACCGTGTCAGACTATCAATAGCAATGGAGCTCTGCTATGAACAGATGAACAAGTGCTTATTAAGATATCAGCATTCAGACAACAAGGACGGTTATTCTCTGTGAATCACAGAATCAGATTGTATCTATGCTGACAGAAGTGTTCACTTTGCCGCTGCAGCAGCGACAGTTACATGGATCTACAGAGCATTGTCGCTAGCTAAGCATTGTCTTCAAAGGCAGAATCCTTATGTAATCAATCACAGTTGGGTTTGTACTAACTCATCTTTTGTGGTGGATTGTGAATTGATTAAAAACTTTTTTTGTCAAACAACTGTCTTGCTTTTTAAATAAACTGGCTAACTGACTGGTGGGCATGACAAAATATGACAAAATCTTCATAGTGGGCAAGTTACGCAGAATTCAGTGTAGGTGGACTGTTGATTGATGTTTAGAGGTTTCTATCAGGGAGATTTTGGCCCAAGGACACATCACTGCCATCCCAGTTTAAAATAAGCATTCACAAATAGATGCTTTATATGAAGCTGGCCCCAAATACTGTGCTGCCTGAAGTGAAGAACAAGATGTTAACTCCCCCCATTTCATTCACAAAAGCTGACTAGGCTGTCAATTGAACCTTTAGTTGATTCTGAGAATGGGACTCAGTCCTCTGCTATTTCTGAAGGCAGCAGGCTAGATAATAATATATATACTACTAATAATAACCACAATCATAATCTACCACCTTTCATTACAAGAGATACCAAGATAGTTCATATACCATAAAAAGCTTATGTCAAAATAGCAAGCAAAAGAAATGAATTAAAAAAATACAAGTACCTGTAATTAAAATACATAGTGGAACATCTATATTAAAGCACCCATAATTAGCATATATGATAAACAAGCCCATTTCAAATAGCATTACAGTTAAAGTGAAAATCGAAGCAGGAGATTGAAGTCAGGAGATTAGGGGAATGCTTGCTTAAAGAGGTGTGTCTTCAAAAGCCAATGGAAATCTCATACTTAGGAGGTCTTCCTATTTCAGGAAAGAGAACATTCCACAACTCTGGTAGCACCAGTGATAAAACTTTGCACAGTGTGAAACCCCTGAAATTAACAAAGTCAAAATTAGGTCCATGGGTCCCAAAAGGCTGGGGATTTTTGCCTTATGCTAGGTAAGGCTTTACAAGTTGACACTAGCACGTTAATTTAAGCCTGGAATGGCAGTGATGTGTGCTTGGGCTCTGATCATGTATATTGCTCCATTGAATGGAGGGGGATGCATGAGTGTGTTTAAGAAGCAGCCTCCTTTACAAATTTTCATTCATGTCTTTGCCCCACTTCTGGCCCCACCCACCACTGCCATGGCTCTCAAAAGATTGCCTGGAAGTGAATGTGACCCTCAAGAAGGAAAAAGTCCCCTATGCTTGTTGGGAACCCTGGGGTAAGCTAAGAAAGGCACACATAGTGCCAATTTTATCCCATACACTGACTGGTGTTGCCACTTACTGGGGCAAGGATGTAGCGGCGCAAGGTGGCAGTGAGACTCGCTACCAACACCAGGAGGGAGGCCCTGCTGCTTCGCTTTCTCTCTTGAGTCACTGGTGACTTCACCCTGCTTTGATGTTACAGCCCAGAGAAATTGCTTGTGTTTGTCTGAAAGGGTTAAAAGCTTCAGCAGTGCTATACTGCTGATAGGCTACTTTTTAATAAAGGTATATGAAGTTATTGTCAGAAAATTCAAATAGCTTAATATTTTATCATACCAGTGTGAGGTGAAGTGGTTCTCCCAGTGAAGTGAAAAATTGTTTCAATGCACTCCTGCCAACTGAATAAATGTTCTTAATTTCTCATTAAATAATAATACAGAACAGAAACCATCTTCTTCTTTTATTCTACTCAAGCCAAGCAGGTAATAGAATATGTGACAAGAACACCCATTGTAAAACATAACCAGATGATACAAACAAACAAACAAACAAACCCCCTCTGCCAGTTTCTTTTATTTCATTCTGATTGCTTTTGATGTCTAAGTGCCATTAAGAATCAGGAGCTGCATTCTTTTGGTAAATTAAAATGGCAGTTAAATACAGCATGGCTCGGTGTACTGTTGCTGGTACCACATTTCAGGTAAGCCCTCACACAGAGGGTGCATTGCCAAGGCCCCCCTCAAACCTAAAACAAGGTGCATATAGCTGGAAATTCATATTTTTAATGTCATAAAGTTCAACTGCACTTTGCCTGACCTGATCTAGTGAACAGGGAACTTGCAATGCTTTGTACTTAGGCATCTAATGCCAGGAAATTTATCACAAGAAACTGCAATTCATATAAAGTGTGAACATTTACAGTAAACGTACCCCAAAATAAGGGCAATGTAGTAATTAGAACCAACCTTTGCTTGCGCTGACAGCAGCCAACTCATTTATTAAGTCAATGTAGCAGAGTATCACAGCCACATCACACTTGATTGAAATCTTGGCCAACTCTGACAGATGTTCCCAACTCATTGTCAATCTCAAGTATGTTTTAATGAGTTTCAAGTGGCTGGCGTTCCCCTTTGCAGATGCTCCTGTTACAAAAACTGTGAAAAAGGATCTTTAGGTCAATGACAACCTGGAAAATTCTTTGGAGTGAGTGCTGTGTGATTGAAATTGTAAATACTGAACTGGTGTTCTTGAGAATTCTTCCTGCTATTTTTGACTAATGAAATGTCAGTGTAAATATCTACAAGGCTCAACCCTCTCAGGGCAAAACTGTGGCAGAAAAGTTATTGAGAACAAGGTTTCAGAAGAGGGTTGGTGTTTCCTGCCTTTTGCCAGCCTTCAAACTGAAAATAAAAACATCTAAATCTTTTTCTAAAAAAATAATGCTTCATGCTGTGCTTGAAATTGAGAAGGGTAGAAAAGGGAGTACAGCCCACCCAAAGCAGGCAATTCACCTATTATTTGGAATGGGGAGCCACCCACCTGCAGTGCCTCGGTCTTGCCAGGATTCTGAGTCAGTTCATTGGCCCTTATCCAACTCACCATGAGTCTAAGCATTAGTCCAGAGCTTGCACAGCATCTCCTGATTCAGTTTTTACAGAGAAGTAGAGCTGAATATCATCATACTCATACCTTGCCCCAAAGCTCCCCTTGCCTTCATATAGATATTAAACACCACTTGGGGACAAAATGGTACCCCGAGGCACCCCACTGCTATTTTCTGAGACCAACCCTGGAGAAAGCTTTGGAATTACTGTAAAAGGGTGCCTTAAATACCCATCCAACTAAGAAGGCCCAGGAGAATACCATGGCTAATGGTATAAAATCTACAGAGAGGTCAAGTAAGAATAAGAGGGTCACACTCCCACTATCCTTCTCCCAATAAAGCTCATCCATCTGCGGAACCAAAGCTAGTTCAGTCCCATAACCAGGCCTAAACCCAGATTGAAATGGGCCAGTGTAATCTGTTTAAGCCACAACCTCCTTAAATACATTCCTAAAAGTAGGGTATTTGTGACTGGGTGGTAGATGTTACATATCAATATCTTCAGGGTGAGTTTTTTCAGAAGTGACCAGAAATGATGTCTTTGAGGACACCAGGGAGCACTCCCTCCAGCAAAGATGCTTTAATTGCACCCTGGATTCATCTGGTCATCATACCCCTTTGGCAAGGAGACACGTTGCATGCCCTGTGCCACTAGACAGGTAAGATACTGTGGGACTCAGTGTGAGAGGCATTTTGGCTCCTCATGATCAGAGGCAGAAGCCATGAGGGTCCTTGGATCCTGGTTCTTCTGGGATACTTGGATACTGATCTTCACAGCAGCTGGCTCAAAACCCTAAACTTGACCTGGTTCCTGAGCAGTTTTGCAACATCCAACTCTGGATTGTTTCTGGATTCATGACCATCGTGGAAGTGGCATCCATGTAACTTTCTGAATAGGGCGATATGACCGTATTTGCAAATGAAGGCAAGATAATTTTTTCGTGGATGTAGATTTTCCCCAACCCTGCACCACAGTTGCCAAATATTTACAAAACTGTTAAAGGTACAAAGAGCCCTGCCCTCCTTTAGTATCTGGTCACCTTATACCTGTATAAATTGTTCTCCCTCTGGATAGTGATGGCATTATTTGAATGAAATGACGAACTCAAGGAGAATTATTGCTGCCCAGAGGAATAAATGGGCATGGTTACTGACAATCCAGGATACTGAATCAAAGGGCAAGTGAGTACAAGACAGGTGGTTTTCCTCCTGGAAAAAGAGATTGACGTATAAAGTGCAAGGCTGGGTATGTGAAGGGCTCTAATCAAAGGTTAATTGGTTCTCAAAGTAATAGGTACTTTATGAAGACACTTCCAATAAATAGCTCTTAATGTAATTGAGTGCTCTGATGATTTGGGAATGACCTCTTCTGCCTTGCAGTCCTGCTTTTTGACACTTAAAATAGTTGTAGTCATCTTCATCTGAGATAATGAAAGACAAGGCTGGCAAGGTGATGCCTTTTATTCAAGCAACTGTTCTTGCTCAAAGGGGGAGCGTGAAAGATTCAAAATCCCATGAAAGCCAAAAACTTATGGCCCTTAGAATGTGGTGTTAACAAACAGCATCTTCTCTTCTGGTTTGAATCTTGCTTTTAAAAAAGTATAAATCAAATCCATCTTTATTGCGGTCAAAATGTGACTGTGGAATGGATAAGCTATGAAATGTACAAGGGTTGTCAGGGACCAAGCTACATATGAAGTGAGAATATTGTGAAGGGGTCTTCTGATGATTTAGATTTTTACTTAAAAATAGCTGTGGAGGCTTGGGACTGGAGGGCACTGGAGAATGGGTTGATCTTTATCATGCCACAATCATTTTCCCCAGTATAGATAACACCCTGTTATCCATACAGCAATGGGGTGAAAAACAGTTGAAGGTTCTGCTCCTGCATTTTCTCCTCCAGCAGATCCAATAGCAATTTATACCTTATATTCCCACCCACACCCCTGATAAATTAATACTAGCTCCAAGGCATCAGAGCTTAGATGGGGGAAATTATGCAGGCCAAATGGATTAACACTGTTGTACCAGCACACTGATTCAGTTCAGATTCTCCATGTAAACTATGGCCATTTCTGCACTATGAATTTAAAGCAGTTTCATACCACTTCCAAAAGTCATAGCTTCCCCCAAAGAATGCTGGGAAGTTTAGTTTAGTACTGTGAGGTATTAGGAGATTCCCATTCCTCTAACAGAGCTACAATTGCCAGAGCAATCAATCTCTCTTCCCAAAAGCTCAGAGAACTGTAGCTCTCTGAGCAAAGCATCCCTGCTTGTTCTTTTGTTTCTAAAAGTCCTACACTGTGGGAGGAATCTTTTGCTACTGAGAGAAGAAAGGAAGAATGTTCTTAGTGTCCATTTTATAAGGCAGAGATTAGGCTCTGTTATCCATCAGATCTTCCATTTGAAGCAGCAACAGGATATGTTTCATGGTTTATGTTACATCTCAAAAGCTCCTTTGGGAGGAAGAATGGGATATAAATTTAATAACTAAAAGCTTATTTACATGCATGTATTTTCATATTTCCCAGTTCCAAACATATTCATTACAGGCATCTTGGATGCAGGTGGAGAATACTGCTTAAGTTGAAGATAAGTCACTGGAAGGTGGGAGTTAGTCTCCTACCTTAATGACTTAAGTGGGGCAATGCATCCAAAATTGACAGATGTTGCAAATTAGATGCAATTATACATTATTGGCATGATTGATGATAGTTATTCCATTGCTAGATGGAAAGTACTTAATATATCATTAGACTGGATTCTCAGAGTATTGAAAGAATGCCTTCTTGAGGATAAAGTTGTTTTTTCTCTGTGGGAGAATAGCGAATAAAATTGTTTCAGGTTTTTTTAATGTATAAAAAAGGTTAATAGTTTTGTTTATTGCTGTTCCTTGTTTCCTGATGCCCTCAAGCACAGGGATGAATGACCAGGGTCAATGTGTTTCCCTGTCCTCTGTGAGATGACATTTTGGGTGGAAAGTTGTAACCATATGTAACCTTGGAATAAGGTTTTATCTTGGGTTAAAATACAGGTCACTTCCCCAGTCACAACATACAACACATCATTAGGATATTATTTTTTTAATTTTAGAAAACTGATGTGTTGGATGTAGTGCATTCTTTTGGTTATAACATAGTCTTCCATGTAGATCTCATTATGGGATAACCGAAAAATAATATGAGCACTGGTTGCCTGAATTTTATCTACAGATTCTTTTAAATATATATGAATGCCAATGTTTCTATACACATGCGTATTCAAAGTTAATAAGGATAATCCATCTTGGCAATTAACCCTGTTGTACCAGCACACTGATTCAATTCAGATTCTCCATGTAAACTATGGCACTACTACCAATATAGCACTACTGCTTATTTAATCATCAGAATGGCTTGGGTTATGCCACGCAGGTGCAGTGTAAGGCATGTTCAAACATTCACCAAACACCTGAATGCTCAAAGCATGGACTAGTGCAGGAGTATGTACACAAGCCCTGCCTTAATATCTTCACATGTGCCATGTGCTTCTCCCCCAGACTTTTTTCGTGTTGCATGGGACAGGTCTTCAGGGGGCTTTGCTTGTGCTTGTTTGAACATGTGTTTCACAGCAAAACCTTTGTCTGAAGTTGGAAAGCTCAGGAATACTGGAATATACCAGCTGTCTTGTGTGTGCAGCTTTTGAATTAATACTATGCAGCTAACTGGGGGGGGGGGGGAGGGAGGGTGCGGGAGATCCCATAATGTCCAGAATTCTACACACAGTGGCATTTTTTAAAATGATACAGTCTCCATCCTGCTGGCTTTTTCTTGAAAAGTGGGGGGAAAGACAGCAAATATATTTATTTTTTAGTTAGTCACAAATTGATCTTTCAGTCAAATATAGTAATCCTTTAGGACTCATTAAGACAAGCAAAGTGATTATGCCTTATGTTGTGCAGTAATGTAAAAGCAGGATGTTTCATGGGATATGGAAAGATACAGTCGTGAAATGCTTCTGCCTGCCGTGTGGTTTGTGTCACTTATTTTTAAAATGTCAAAATTTTAAATTCTCATCTCTATAAAAAAACCCCAAACCAATTCACCAAAAAAGCTGCTGTTGTGTAAAGCACTTCATTTCATTTCATCACACCCTTAGACAGATACAGTAATAGCTTACAACAGGTTTTTTTTTTTGGCCATAAAATAGACAATAATACTTCCACTTATCTGGAGTGATGAAATTCAAAGTGAGTCCTTTAAGGTACTCCTCTCTCTTATGTAATCTTGCCTAATAATTTTGTTTCTTTGGAAGAAAGGGTGTCATGGTGTATTTTTGTTACGTATTAGAAGTTTTTATTTTTATATTTACAGTAATATTTTGAAGGCAGTTTGATAAAATGAAAGGATGGCAGATATCACACAGAGAGGTCTCAGATGACAATGAATTCTAGAGTAATAACATTTGGTTAACATTCCATGATCTGACTAGCTTAATCCATTATTGTTTCTTCTGATGCACAATGAACTCAGAAGCCTTTTAAAGTAAAACACTCTTTTTGGTTTTTACTACATTGAAGTGTTCAGCACAATTATCAGCAAAGAATTCAGATTCCACCCCCTGCCACTGTGTTAACTGCAATCAGCTCATGTGAGAAAACTGTAATTCTTAATCAAGCATCATTATTAGTGCTTTTGTAGATTACACACATTTTTAAAGCTTATTAGAAGGAGGAAGGAGGAAAAGCAATGCATTCTGAGACACAGACCAGTAGGGATATTTCTTGGCTGTGAAGCCTATAAGTCCTGCTTCCTGTTTTGTAGACCTTTTCCCACCTGGCCTGGGAAGGCAGGACCCAAACAAACACTTGGGATGCAATATTCTTTGGAGGTTTTTTGGTGGGTTGCTGTTGCTGTTATTGATAGTAATCTTTTGTATCTTGTGAAAAAGATTTTCTTATGATTTATGAGGAAACTATTTCAATTTGATTGTGTACTTTTTGACATTTTATTTATTGTTTATGACTACTTTTGTAGTCATACCCAATTGAATTCAGTATGCCTAAGTCACTATGAGTTACAGATAGGTAGCCGTGTTGGTCTGCCATAGTCAAAACAAAATAAAAGAAAAAAATTCCTTCCAGTAGCACCTTAAAGACCAACTAAGTTAGTTCTAGGTATGAGCTTTCGTGTGCATGGTATCTGAAGAAGTGTGCATGCACACGAAAGCTCATACCTAGAACTAACTTAGTAGGTCTTTAAGGTGCTACTGGAAGGAATTTTTTTCTTTTATTTTGTTTTGACTAAGTCACTATGAGTTAGACATGTGTAGGATTGTGCTGTAAAGTGTGTTAAATTGAAATCCATGTTAGATGATATTGAATTAGTACGTACCCTGCCCTGAACATCTCAAAAGGTACATGTAAGACTATTCTTTCTCTAATCAACAGCTCTTAGCTGAATAGTTCAAAGATCATTAAGTAGGGATCTTTCCAGTCTGTTCTTCCAGCATTTCTCTCTCTCTCTCTCTCTCTCTCTCTCTCTCTCTCTCTCTCTGTGTTTTGCTGCCCCAGACTCCTAAAACATGTTTTAAGGCAAACAACCCCCCCATAGGCCTATTCACAACACTATTGTTGATTCTGGGACAAATATAATTGAATGTGTTGGACCATCTGTGAAGTGTCCTTCCATTAGCAGTTTTCTCTTTCTGCTGGAAGATACTTCACTCTCTAGGTAACATATGTAATGACAAATAATGCAGCAGTTTCAAAGAAATATGAACAAGCCAGCAGTATTGGAAGCAAATAAAGTCTTGCAGCAAAGTGGATGGTTGTTATTAAGCTGCCTTAGATGCTTCCAGTCCCTCTCAGCAATGTATCATGGAACTGAACTTAGTCCCTCAACATTGCCCAAGGAATCGGGATTGATTTTATGTTATTCATTTCCTTAACTATGCTGTAGCTATATGATAACATGTGATCAAGAGATTGGCAAACATGTCTATTTGTCAGTGTTTTCTGCATGCAAGTGTTCAGACCTACAATTAGTGACTCATGTTTATCAAGGAAAAATGTAGCTCATTCTGTAGATTGTGAAGTCTCATAACAACATAAGAGCCTGCTGGATCAGGCCAATGAAATATATAGTCCATCATCTTATGATCCATCTAGTTCTGCATCTAGTTTTCACAGTAGCCACCCAGATGCTTTTGGGAAACTAGCAAGCAACATCTAAGCACAAGAGCACTCTCCCCTCCTGTGATTTCCGGCACAGGACACTGCACGTGGAGGTAAAAATGGTTATTGTGGCTAGCAGCCATTGATAACATGATCCTTCATGAATTTGTCTAATCGTCTCTTAAAGCCATCCAAGTTGGTGGCCATCAGTGCCTCTTGCGCGAGTGAGTTTCACTGTGTATATTCTTTTCAGCTGTCGTAACTGGGTGGACATCTTCATCAAGCTATCCACTATGACCTCAATGTATTGTTCCTTGCCTGATACTGTCTGTTCAGACCCCATGTGTGTATGTGTGGAATTTTTTTTTTTTTTGCCCTGACATGGAACGATTTACAGTTTACATCTGATATTTTACTTCCCTTTCACTCAGTTTGAAGAGGTCCTTTTTGAGGTCTTCACAATCTCTTTTTGTTTTCGCAGTCTTGAACAATTTAGTATCATCAGCAAGCTTGGCCACCTCACTGCTCACTCCTAACCCTAGATCATTTATGAACAAGTTAAAAAGCACAGGTGCCAATACAAGTCCTTGGGGAACTCCACTTTCTACAACTCTCTGTTCACATAACTACCAATTTATTCCTACTCTCTGTTTTCTGCTACATAACCAATTCCGGTTCCACAAGAGGACCTCTCCTCTTATTCCATGACTGATAAGTCTTTGGTGAGGTACCTTGTTGAAAGCTTTTTGAAAGTCCAAGTACATAAAAGTCAATAACCTGTGTGTCAGCTCTTACATTCTTTCCCACTGTTCTTTCTCTAAAAGTCATGTAGCTTGAAGGTCATCTCACAAATATGTTATTTTATGGCTATTATCAATAAGAATCTCAAATGCTCTGAGTATATGTAGCACTATTTTAGCCTGTTCTGAAGAGTTGTCATTGTTTTCAAGGAGGTTTTCTGAATACTGCCTTCCCTCTTTATGATAGCCCTTATATATTAAAGAGGAATTAAATACTGTGGGAAGAAATAAAATAATGTCAATGGCATCATTTTCTCTTCTTTTCTGGTTTACGTTCAGAAAAAAGTTCATATGATAATGCTATTTTGATTAAAATAGAATGCTCATATTAATGAGATTGATCCCAGTACAAGTTTTTAATACTTGAATTTCCATTGTATTATTTAAGCCTAAATAATGCCTTTAGCATGTTTGGAGGATTATAATAGATAAGTAGAGGCTCTAATACAGTTGTCATTGCCCTTCTATCTCTCCCCCTGGGCATGTTTACACCCACTCTGTGTGACTACACAGAAAAGAATGAAAGGAAATCCTCCCACCTGGCATTTATACCATGGCCTGCAAGCCAATGTTCACCATGATGTGCATGCCAAGGCCTGCAGAAGCACCAAATTTTGCCATTCACCCCAAAATGCCACAGATGTTTGATCAACCCTTTCTTAAATTCTCTCAGCTGTTCCGACTAAATGCCAATAATCCAAATTCAAGGGAAGTCTCCCCATCCACTCATGTGGATTCCCTACAGTATGAAATAGGTGAAAAAACAGCCCGAAGGCCAACCAGGGGCTCCCACAGGAAAAGCAGGGCAACTAACAAAGCACACACTCTAAAGGGAGGCTGAGTGCCTCAAGGAGAAGAGGGAAGATGATGGGGCAGAACCAGCTTACATAGCTTGGTCTTCACCTCTTTCCTATTGTGCTTGAGAGCCCAAATGCCTACCCACATTCATCACCTGGGAGAAGCCACTCGAGGCTTCTTTAGAGGGGAGTAGAGCTATGGCCTCCCCTAAGGGTGGGCGTGAGTGACATTAGCAAACTATGGATTTGCTTTTAGGAGGCATGGAAATCTAGCTGAGGAGGCCTCATTGTTCTTGCCTTTTAAAAGATGGATATTGTAGAACAGTTTTCCTCATACTGCATCACTGACTTAAGCTAGTCTGCCAAGAATGAACCATGGAGAAGCCCAGGCTGCAGCATTTAGACAGAAATATACGTATATAAATGTTGCAAAGCCAACCATTTGCTGTGTAAATAGATGCTGCCTCTTACATAGAAAGCTTCATAATGAAGAAAAATGCAAAATATTTCTTTAATTTTCAAGTATCTTGCTTTCCATTTGTTATAAACAATGTGAGCACTCTTAGAAAAATGTTCTCCAGGAGAGCATCCGAACTCTCTGCTTGTTTAACCTCAGATGAATGAAGCCAATCAGTAATGTGAACTGATGAAGTTCCCTTATGCAAGCCCAGTATTATCTATTCTGATGTTTCTCTAGCCTTAATACTGGGTTTTAGATACACGCTCCACTTCTAAACTGCCCCTACTTTCCAGGCCTATTTCAACTTTACAGCCAGGTAAACATGCACAGGATAGGAGCCTGAGAGTCAAAGTTTTGATACTCTCCACTTCCACAGATGTATTTCAGTCCTATTGACAGAGTAGGTATCTATGGCTTCAACTTAGTCCAGTGTAGTCCATTCTTCTTGGCATTCCCTAAGTGGTCATGGCAGAGAAGCTGATCACTGATGTAAATTTTCTTTTTGGCTCATGATTAGGCCATGGGTTTAATTTTGTTTAAATGCCTATGCCACACAGGCTTCTGCCTTTGATCCTACATTCGCTGGCTACATATAGTAATCATGGGAAGCTATTCAGCTAATTGTTTTAGAGTGAGGCTGAACGTGGTGTAAGACAACAGAAGAATTAAGAACAATTGAAAGATCCAGCCTATGACCCTATGGCATTTTGTCAAAGCAGCTGTCACTTTTGCTGGGCTGTCATAAAAGAGTAATCTAGTTTGGGGTAGCCTGAATGTTTGTGCAACTCAATCAACAATCCTCATTAACATCACTTCATGGGCTGGGTGTAGATGGGAAAGGTATTACTGCCCTGGGAGTACATCAAAGACTATTTATTGCCCCATGCTAGCTCAAGACAGCTGTATGGGATTGGGGGGGGGAGGGTTCAGTTCACTGATAAAATCAGTTGGTTATACAACACTGTTCTAAATAAAATTGTGGCCTTAGTTGAATCTATACCTTTTGTATCTTTCATCTAGGTTTGCAGCAAATGGTGCTGTGACATTTATCTTCACACCAGAAACCAGGCCACAGACCTTTATTATTTTATGCCTGTCCTAGTCCCCCCTCCCCTGCCACTTGTCAAACAGCAAAGCGCTGGCTCCGATTCATCTGTCCCCTACAGTGATCTGTTAATAACTGAATCAAAACACACGCTTGCCATTGGCTTACTACATTTGTGTGAAAGTAGCTGGTGACAGCATGCATGACGTCTGCCTAAAAAGACAGTTTGTTGGCAGCCTGACAGCTGTTGACTGCTTGGCTGTTTAAGGCCCTTTATACCCTGCAGTAATCCTATAGGAAGTTTGGAAACCAGCCAAGCCTCAAGTATAAAGAATGTGGCTGTCATGCCTGCTTGTGACTTCTTTTGTCAGCTCTTTCCCCCCTCTCTTCAATTTGGGGAGGTTAATATCTCTTTTGAAAACAGGCTTCTTGAAAGTGAAAACCAAAGAAAGGATAAAGACACTTTTTTTTGTTACTGCGCATCAACGCCAAACATGGTGGTTTGTTCTTATGGTACAAATGCACAGAGGCACAGATTTTTCAGTTTATTTTTTCACATGTGGGCCCCTGGCTGCTGTCTAGCTGCATATCTGCCAAGTGATTAGTGAACAGGCGTCCTATGGAACAGTTTCTGGGGCAGCCTATGTGGCACCCCGACTTAAGATGGGTAACATGACCGTTATTACAGGTGAGTTGTTAGATAAATCTCTCCCTGTATTCCCACAGCAGAGGTCTTCAATTTACTGTTTGTGGTGGCTTTTATATTTAACAACAGCAAGGTATTATAATTGGATGAAGAGGAACCTGTGACCACTTAACCTTTGCCCAGAGGATCTAAGTAAGAATGAGGCACTTGTAGAACAAAACTAGAACTTTAGATTATTACACTCAATGAGGTTATAGCTTACTGGTTTCTGTTTAAGGGCACAATACTTTGTTTCAAACAAATACTCTTTACAGAGATATATACAATCTTTCTTAACTTCATTTGTTACACTAAAACTGCTGCTGTTTTTTGTTTTTGTTTTAATCCTAGGTGTGCAACTTAGTTAACTGTAGCACCAGGGAGGGGCTTATTCAACCTGTAATCTCCATACTGGAACTGAGTCTACAAGCTAACCCTAGGGGCTACAGGAACCCAGGCAGAGGGCCTTCTCGGTAGTGGTGCCCGGCCTGTGGAATGCCCTCCCATCAGATGCCAAGGAGATAAACAACTATCTGATGTTTAGAAGATATCTGAAGGCAGCCCTGTTTAGGGAATTTTTAATGACTGACGTTTTAATGTACTTTTAAACTTCTGTTGGAAGCTGCCCAGAGTGGCTGGGGAAACCCAGCCAGATGGGGGGGGGTATAAGTAAAATATTATTATTATTATCTATTATTATTATATCTGTATGTCAGAATCAGGTAACATAATTCTAACACTTGGGTCTCACGCCATCATCACACCTAGCTTGGTCTCAGCATAAAGCTTATTGGCAATTCTAATGTTCATTATAAGTCATAATAATGACACATGCCTTTTTTCATTTTCTCTTTTTACAATATTTATTATCAAAAATATTTTCTAGCACATGCAGTATTCCTTTTCATTGTCTTATTCAGTGTGTTAGAAACTGATTATTTAACAGATGTTTTACTCTATTGTGTAAAACAAATCTGTGTGCATCCCAATAACAGCCTTTCCTTCATTGCAGCCTATTGAAGGAAACAATTTGAAATAGCCCTGTAGAAATGAAAGCTTCTAACACTTGAAGTAATATGAATCTAAGCTTTTCTTTATTGTTGTAATTAATGTGGTATCAGTGGGCAGCACCTTTTCTTTTGTAACAGACAGGGCTGCTCATTATATCTGGGGATTAAAAACTGTATTTAGCTTAATCTAGCTCTTCTTTCATGTGATAGCTTTGGGCCAAGTGGAGTGAGTAGGATCATTAATTTCACTACAGAATCCTAGCTTCTTTTCAATATGCTTAATTGAACAAGAACTATAATATCCCTTTCACCATCTAATTCTATTCTATTCTGTTCTATTCTATTCACCCAGCAGAGAATATCCACAGAGGACAGGGCACTTAACCATATTTACACCTGAACAAAATTCTTTTTACACTATATTGTATTTTGAGATGCCTTGAACCAGTAGGATGTTCTGTACTTCGAAACTGGCTTCTCAGTGCTGTTCTGTTTTCTTGATCCAGAGCTGTGAGTTCAATTGGGTGCTGTGTTTCCCCAAGACTGGATTCAGCAACTGACTTTGCATGCATACTTACCTTTTTGGATTGGAACTGTGTGTGCTGTGTCAAATGCCTAGTACAGTGGTACCTCTGGTTAAGAACTTAATTCATTCTGGAGTTCTGTTCTTAAACTCTTCTTAACTTGAGGTACCACTTTAGCTAATGGGGCCTCCTGCTGCCGTCATGCGATTTCTGTTCTCATCCTGAAGCAAAGTTCTTAACCCAAGGTACTATTGGGTTAGCAGAGTCTGTAACCTGAAGTGTCTGTAACCCAAGGTACAACTGTATTAGAATCTTTGATGGCGCTGATCAAAGATGGGGTTGTTATGAATAAATGCATTTCTGACCCACCTATCCAGAACATGAGCAACACTAGCAATCTGGTCAGTGGGTAGGCGCAGGCAGATTTAGGGGTGCTCCCCACTGCTAAGGACCCTTGTTTCCTTCCCCCCTTCCATATTTTTAGTAAGGAAAACTACTACCCTTTCTGCATGGGTAATTGCAGTTGTATGACTCAGAAAGAGTGATGTTGTCTAATATATCCTTTGAAGTATTCTAAGACATAAGAACATATGAAGACAATACATCAAGCACATACCTGAGATCTGAGGAGAGAAGTGAAGAGCAAGATAATGACCGCTCCCCACTTAAAACGGGGGGCGCCCTTTGCATGGATGCGTGCAGCCCTGGATCTGGAGTGGCCCCATCAGCATAGGCTTTGCCTTCCCTCAGGTGGGATACCTGGAGGTCCCCGCCTACCCCAGTGAGTTGTCCAATCCCACCTGGGGGAAGCGTTGCCTGGGAAACCAGGCCAGGTAGGGGGAGGGATTACCTGCCCACACAATAGAGAAGTGAAGAGCAAGATGAACAAAGGCTCAGTAGTGCTCCTGGAGCCAATGATCATTACAAACCCTAATATGTCGTGTCATAAGTCTCAGACATCAATTGCTGGGAATTCTACCATTTGGGAACTCCCCATTTTGGCAGGGGTTGTGTTCTGAGTCAAAGCATGCACTGGTGGAGTGTGCATAAGCCCCCCCCACCTCCATTCCTTCATCTTTCAGGCCCAAAATGACCCGTGTGTTGACGATCACACATCAATTGGATATGCCAAAAATGGTCGCCACCTGTATTAAAATACCCTTCAAGTTCATCTAACTTTGACAAGACCAACCATGTAATCTGGGCAGGAACAAAATGCTTGTTTAAACTCGGAATATGATTGGAGCCTGAAGATACTACTAGAAATTTAACATTCTTAAATACTGCACGTTTAGTCTGAATATGTGAAACCATCACATCTTGTCCTTCCCGTGTGGGACCAGGGGTCTTGATTGTGCCCACAATTTAAATTGTACATGTAACTTGGCACAATTTGTATTTACTTTCTCCCACATTACTTCTATGAGAGGAAAGCAAAAAGACTTAAGAGTTCAGACCTATGTCGGACTTCCGGAGGCAGCGCGAACAGCAATGGCTGCCCTTTCCTAGCTGGGAGAGGGAAGCTCCGCCGAAAAGGGTCGTCCGCTGCGGCGAAGCAGAGACCCATCTTGGAAAACCACAGGCGGCAGAAGCCTGTGGTCCTGGGATCCGGCGGGCGCCAGGAGCAGCCCCCAAAACGTTGAAGGAACCCCGTAAGGGGCTCCGGATCGCGGAGGGGGTTGCGGCGCTGTGGATTGTTCCGCAATCGGCGGAGTGAAGCCGCGTTGCTGCTGTTGGTGAGCGCTGACCTTTCTTCCTAAACTTCTGATTCGGAAAGCAACAATCCGTGAGTAAAAAGGACTTTACAAAATTTTGAGACTTAAAGCATTGAATCTGGCTGAAAGCGGAGTGACGAAAAATAGGAAGTCCGTCTTCCGCTGTCATTGAATTTCTAAGCAAAGAGCCGGAGGAGTGGAGGCAAAGAGTGAACTTTTAACTTAACTGATCTGCACACCCGTGGAAATTATTTTCAAGCAGAATAAGGACTTTAAGTAATTGATTATATGACTTTTATCTGGACTGTGATACCTTTCTTCTATCTGGATTACAATTTAAGCAAGAAACCCAGGTGCTGGAATTGCCTGAGTAACTGAGCAGTCAGCCTGCAGGGTTGGATACTTTGAACTTAAACTTTGAAACAATCTGAGGGAGTTTGAACTGGCTACTTTGAAGCACCTTTTGGAATACCAGTAAGCACTGTTTGAAACACTGTGGCTTTTTAAACACTAACTCTGCTAAAAGCTACCTTATTGAAGGTTCCTGGACATTAAATTGGATTTTATTATTTTTATTGGAATTGTCTTCTTCCCTAAAGACATTTTAAGCTCCCCCTAGAGGATTTGGGATTTACAGCAGTGACATTGTTTTACTTTCCTTTTCCCGGCCTCCTGCTTGACTATTACCATCTGGGCCGTTGCTCTCTCATGGGAACAACTCAGCTTGACCTTGAATTTTAGATAACTCTGGAATGAGTGGCGCAAGAAAAAAGGGACCGAGAACCAGACAAACAACTTTAACCGCAGTCTCCCAGGCACGTAGATCATCTGTGCCTACTGTGCTTACTTTGCCTACTCTGACTTCTGAGAAAGAAGCTGCTTCTCTGCCATGGGCAGAAACTGAGGAATTACAATTGGAAGAGATGGCCTCAGGAGAAATTAGCTCTACCTTAGAGAAAATTCTTGAAAAACTGGAATCTTTGGATAAAAAAGTTGATCAGCAAACAGCTAAAATTGATCATAATACAGAATGTTTAAATAGATTAACTGGACAAGTTGCACAGAATGTGCAAGCAATTGGAGAACTGAAGGAGACTGCAGGTGAAAATTGGAAATTGGCTGAGGATACCAGCCAAAGACTGGGAAATTTAGAGAAAGAGGTAAGACCACTCAGTAAACAAGTAGGTGAACACCAGACCTATCTTTCTATGATAGAACTACAGAACAGGCAGACCAACTTAAGGATAAGGTCGGTACCAGAAGTGGAAGAAGGTAACCTAGCTGAGTTCCTGACTAAAGAATTTTTCAAGTTTTGGAACTTAGAGGAAAAAGATTTTAAAATCATATCAGCCTTCAGACTTGGAAGACTTATAAAGAAAGAGAAGCCCAGAGACTGTTTAATAATACTGAGATCAAAGGAGGAAAGGGACAAGATTTTGGGTCTACATTACGGAAAGTCACTGGATATTTTGGACAAAAGAATTGAAATTTACAAGGATATTCCTAAACAACTGTTGGACCTTAGATCTGACTACTTGGAACTAGCAAGATTGTTAAGGAGCAACACAATCATCTTCAGGTGGGATTTTCCTCAAGGATTATCCTTCACTTTTAGAGGGAAGAAGATTAAAATCAGATCACTGGAAGATAGAGATAAGTTTCTGACTGCGTACGGAGAGGACCTTCAAAAAGGACTTGAATTACCCTCGGGGCCTGTAGTACCAGGGGTGCCTGCACCCCCGGATCCTGAAGATCCAGCGAACAAGGTACCACTCCTAGAAAAATAACCAGATTTATTCAGGATGTCTCTGCAACTTTTGAGCTGGAATATAAATGGCTGTAACATTCCGGAAAAAAGGAGAATTTTTTTTCATATATTAAAAAAGGAACAACTGGACATTATTTGCTTACAAGAAACACATGTGACTAGGCTCCACAGAAAAGTATTAATAAACAAAAGACTTGGCCAGGAATTTATATCTTCAGACAAAGTAAAGAAGAGAGGTGTGGTGATATATGCAAAAGAGAGCCTGTCACCTAAATTTTTATTCAAAGATGAACATGGAAGAATTTTGGCAATCGAAATACAACATCAAGGAGAAAAGATTCTGATATTAGGAATTTATGCACCAAATGAAGGGAAATCGGAATTTTTTAAGAAGTTGCATGAGACCATGCTGGATTATCTGGACTATGACAACATCATTATGATGGGAGATATGAACGGGGTCGTATCAACTAATATGGATAAGTCACAAAGCCAAAATGTTACAAAAGACGGCAGACTACCAAAGACTTTTTTCGAACTGACAGACAATATGGAATGGATTGACATTTGGAGAACGAAGAACCCCTTGGGGAAAGAAGGAACATTTTTCTCTGAAGCCCAGCTGACTTGGACAAGAATCGACCAAATATGGATAACTAGAGGTCTGGCACCCAAGGTCAGAAAGGTGGAAATCTGCCCAAAAACCTGCTCCGACCATAACGCACTGAAAATGGACATGATACTATTACCAACCGGCTCCTTTAGATGGAAGATGAATGACAATTTGTTCAGAGATCAGGAGATTATTAAGAAGGCCCAGAAAGCATTGAAGGACTATTTTGAGATAAATATGAACACTACGGTGGAAAAAAGAATTATTTGGGACGCAAGCAAAGCTGTGATGAGGGGGTTCTTGATACAACAGAATGCTGTAAGGAAGAGGACACAAAACAATAGAAAAGATAAGATTTTGGAGAAAATAAAAGAATTAGAGAAGAAGTTAAGATCAAACCCGAAGTCCTTGCCGATCTTGAGAGAAATCAAACTCTATCAAGCACAATATTCTAAACTGATAAATCAGGAAATAGAGTGGAAGATTAAATTAATGAAACAAAAAACTTTTGAATCGGCAAATAAATGTGGGAAACTGCTAGCTTGGCAGTTGAAGAAGAGACAAAAATTGAATACAGTTACAAATTTGGAAATTGAAGGAAGAAACATTCAGAACCCCATGGAGATCAGAAAGTGTTTCCAGAAATACTTCAAAAAATTATATACTCAAGGGCCGCAGGACGAGGTTACGATTAAACAATTTTTGGAGAAAAATGGACTTAAAAAATTGTCACAAGAAAATAGATCTCTCCTGAACAGTAAAATAACACGCCAAGAGATTGAACAAGCCATTCAAAACATGAAACTGAGCAAATCTCCAGGGCCAGATGGGCTAACCTCCAAGTATTATAAGACATTAAAAGACCACTTGATACAACCACTGATGGAGGTTAGCAATGAAATTATGGAGGGGAGGAGGGCGCCGGAATCGTGGAAGGAAGCATTTATCACATTGATACCTAAATCGGATTCTGAAAAGACACAACTCAAGAACTACCGTCCCATCTCCCTTTTAAATGTGGATTACAAAATATTTGCAGATGTCCTGGCAAGTAGACTTAAAAAAGTTTTAAATGAAGTAATTCATAAAGACCAGGCAGGCTTTCTCCCAGGTAGACACATGTTTGCTAATACAAGGAACATTATTGACATCTTGGAACTTTTGCAAACTGATATAAATACAAAAGCAGTGCTAATTTTCATAGATGCGGAGAAGGCCTTTGATAATATCTCTTGGAAATTTATGAAGGGAAATTTAAAAGAAATGGGAGTGGGTCGGGGTTTTGAGAATGGGATTGATGCAATATATTCAGAACAAAAGGCTAAATTGATAGTAAACAATGTGGTTACAGAAGAGTTTAAAATTGAAAAAGGAACACGACAAGGCTGCCCGATTTCCCCTTTGTTATTTATATCAGTTCTGGAGGTGCTCTTGAATATGATTAGAGGGGACCGGTTGGTGGAAGGGATTCAGGTCGGAGCGAAACAATATAAACTTAAAGCTTTTGCAGATGACCTAGTTCTGACCCTGCAGGAGCCAGAATCTAGTACAAAAAGAGTACTACAACTGATTCAAGATTTTGGTCGGGTGGCGGGATTTAAACTAAATAAACAGAAAACTAAGGTGTTGGGGAAAAATCTGACAGATACAGAGTCGGAACAGTTTCAGAGAGAAACAGAACTAACTGTGGTTAAAAAAGTAAAGTACCTAGGGGTAAACATAACAGCAAAGAATCTGAGTCTATTTAAGGATAACTATGAAAAATGTTGGTCTGAAATTAAGAGAGACTTGGATAGTTGGACAAAATTGAAGCTTTCTTTGTTAGGCCGAATTGCTGCTGTTAAGATGAATGTATTGCCAAAGATGTTGTTTTTGTTTCAAACATTGCAGATTGTGGACAAGACAGAGTGCTTCCGGAAGTGGCAGAGAGATATATCTAAATTTGTCTGGCAGGGCAAAAAGCCCAGAATTAAGTTTAAGATACTAACTGATGCGAAAGAAAGAGGGGGCTTTGCCCTGCCGGACTTAAAGTTGTACTATGAAGCCGCAGCTTTTTGCTGGCTAAAAGACTGGCTACTTCTCGAAGACACTGACGTATTGGACTTGGAAGGTTTTAACAATGCTTTTGGTTGGCATGCATACCTATGGTACGATAAGGTTAAGATCAATAAGGTCTTTAAGAACCATATTGTCAGGAAAGCAGTATTTAATGTCTGGACAAAATACAAAGACTTATTGGAAAACAAAACTCCGAGGTGGCTTTCACCTCTGGAAGCTAAGGCCCGAAAAAGACCCAATATGGAGGCCAAATGGCCAAAATATTGGGAAATATTAGAAAAAGATGGAGACAATTGGAAATTGCAGAGTTTGGAGAAAATGAAGGATAAAGTGCGAGACTGGTTACATTACGCTCAGATTAAAGAGGTTTTTAAAAATGACAAAAAGGTAGGGTTCCAGGTGGAGAAATCGAAGTTGGAAACAGAATTGTTAGAACCAAAAAATAAGGTACTATCAAGAATGTATAACTTGCTGTTGAAATGGAATACACAAGACGAAATGGTTAAATCGGTTATGATAAAGTGGGCTCAGGATATTGGGCATAATATCTTGTTTGAGGACTGGGAAAGGTTGTGGACCACAGGGCTGAACTTCACTGCATGTAATGCTTTGAAGGAAAATGTAATGAAAATGATATATAGATGGTACATGACCCCAGTTAAACTTGCCAAAATATACCATTTGTCTGATAATAAATGTTGGAAATGTAAAGAACATGAAGGAACATTCTTTCACCTCTGGTGGACTTGCCCTAGAGTGAAGGCCTTCTGGGAAATGATATATAATGAGTTGAAAAAGGTATTTAAGTATACCTTCACTAAGAAACCAGAGGCCTTCCTTCTGGGCATTGTCGGCCAGAAGGTGTTAAAGAAGGACCGAACATTTTTTATGTATGCAACAACGGCAGCAAGGATACTTATCGCTAAGAGCTGGAAAACTCAAGATCTACCCACACTGGAAGAGTGGCAGATGCAGCTGATGGATTATATGCAACTGGCCGAGATGACTGGTAGAATTCGAGACCTGGGAGAAGAGAGGGTTGAAGAAGACTGGAAGAAATTCAAGATTTATTTACAAAAGTATTGTAATTTGGTAGAAGGCTAAGAAGGATGCTAGATCATAAATAACTGCCTACCATTGAATTAGATTTGAATTTGACGATAAGTGAGATTGAGGAAAATATAAAATTTTTGGAGAATTATTAGACTAAATTAATTGAACGAGATTTAAGAATGTAAACAAGATGATAAATTGCTGGAAAAAGGTCACAATGATGTAAGTGGGAGTGGGAGACGTGAGGGAGTCCAAAGAAGTTTTGAAAAATGTGTTATGATACATGTTACATTGTTTATCATTTTTGCATTTTGTATTTAAAAAAAAATCTCAATAAATATTTATATATAAAAAAAAGAGTTCAGACCTATGTCACTCTTCATTTCTGATGGATCTTGCAATTTGTGAAGCCATCCTTGGTCTCAGCTTTGAAGTAACGTATGACACCTGAACAGAACTAAATGGCTTTTATACTGGCTTCTCACACAAGGTAGCTGCTACTACCTTATCCCATATTTATATCCAGATAGATTACTTGGTTAAAATAAATAGAAATCTAACATGGAAGTTACATGTGCCCTTTTCTTGTTTAGCACAGAGGTCATTCTAATTTACCTGCCAACACTCTGCTAACAGCCACATAGCACAGCCGGTTGAGGATTATGGGGAGTCTAGGCATTTACCCAGGGGAAAATGCAGGGATATTCCTAAACAGAAAAAAAAAATAGGAAAAACCGGACATCAATTTGGGCCAATGAAATAATAAAAGAAAAACAAAATGCATTGTCTAACAAAATTGCCCTGGTTTGGGTCCTGAAGGCATTAAAAGAAAGAACAAGACACTCAGGTAAAATGGATGCTTTAAAACTCTAATGTAAGGCTTCTAGACATTGTGGCTTTTCCTCTGTGATCACTAAGGCAGGATGGTGGTGATGATGATGATAATTCCTTCACTGTCATAAAAATGGAAGTGAAGTGAATGTATAACTAAGCATGATTAAGCTAACATGGTAAGCAGAACTATCCTGACATGAAAAAGGGATCTTTCCCTCTTACAGTCTTTTGGCTCTATAGGGCACAAATAATACAGAGCATTTATTCCATGTTGTGTTTTTGTACGATATTGTGATGCAATAGTGTAAATTATTTCATTTGATCTCATTCAAATGAAAATGCTACTGCTTGGTTGCTTCTAGAGGCAAGGCATTTGGAGCATGTGATACCAATTCTATATTACTTTGATGGGTTACCAGGGCATTCCAATTCAAAGTGCTGATTTGACCCATTAAGATGCCAGACTGTTTGTGATATGAATCTCCCCAGGCACTGAGATCTGCCGCAGACAACGTGCTTATATGGCTGCCTGTGAAGTCAATTTGGTTAGTGGAAACTAGGAGTTGTTAGGAAACCACATGCACCTTTCACAGAGGTACAGTTCCCAGAGTTCTCTGGGAAGAGGGACTGATTGTTAAACCATTTTGGTAATTGTAGGGAGATAGGTTTTTCCAACACCCTTAACAAAGTACAGTTCCCAGGCTATACAATGATATAACAGTGCATTCAATGTATGGTTCAGATGTGGCCATTGTAAATAAGCAGAATGAAGCATTGTGTGGGCTGACCATGGTACTGGGGTTGGGACTATTCTTGCAAACCAGTGGGAAGAACGGGAAGTGTATAAGAACAGTAATGATGGTTGATGAGGTCAGTGGGACTAGGCATGTTGTAGAGGCTCCTGGGTATGCCTTAAGCCACTCCATCTCCCTTTTCTTTTTTGTAGCATACACAATCTAGAGCAGGGATTGCCAACATTATGCTCTCCAAATGTTTTGAACTATAACTCCCAATAGCCCCAGTTTGCCAGGCAGTGGTCCGGGATGATGGTAATTGTAATCCAAAGCATATGGAGGGCACCAGGCTGGCTACTCCTGATGCAGAATCAAACTGATTGATAATGATGGTACAACATTTCTCTTTTCTGACAAAATTTTCCATCCGGTTAATTGTATCACATGGACTCACTTGTACAGGCAGATCTTCTAATAATACCATGGAACAATTTGTTCCAGTATGGTTGGAGACATTCATGGGTGTGTGCGATTCATTTCGGTTTCATTATGGCTAAGGAGATATGTAACCGTTGTTCCACGTTCACTGTACTTACAATTTACCTCATGGTGCCTTGAACACCACAGATAGGACAGGAGGAGATTTGGCACCGTAACAGAAGGAATGAGAACTAAGTGAAAGAGAGAATGATGTCTGAAGAAGGATGGGAGTTTGTGCTGTAGATAAAAAGTGCTTCTTGATCCTTTACATGCTTGGATTCAATCATTATCAGAACTCTTTCCTCTTGTTCACAAAACTGAAAATGTTAACCTGCTTTAGGAGCAGCTGAGAGGTTTTTAGCAGGTGACCCATGGAATGCGTATCGAATGCTAGTGCAATAGAAGAAGCTGTTGGAAGAACTCCAGGCAATTCTTCATGATTTGAGAGCAATTCAATAATCATATATGAGAAAGGAGAGATTTTTGTTTTTATCTTGAAAATGAAAGGGGGAGAATTTATTGCTTTAGCTATGGTGGGTTTTGACAGAGGAAACCCACATTTAACCATGAAAAACTATTAGGTGTATTTGGACAAAGCGTGTTCTTCATGGAGAGCACGTGTTGCGGTGGGGTCTAACAAGACACCTCACTGTTGCTGGGCAAGGAAAAGTAGTTGGCCACCTTTGCGACTGGGTTCCTCTTGTTGTTGGGGAGAATTTGATGTTGCCATTTTCTAATTGACAGCCAAGAAGGCTTTATTCCCTGCGCACAGCATTCAGCTTCCTCTTTTCGCTGCGCGCATCGGATCACCCACCCACCCTCCCTATATTTAGGGTTGTTTGCATTGACCTTGCTATGCCTGTCATGGGGTTGTCTGCCATTGGGGCAGAGGCCCGGTAGGAATTTTGTCCATTTGGCTGATTGGCTGGTGCCATTTGGTTTTTGTCTACTGCATAGCAAATCGTCACAACTTGTAAGGTTGGGGTTAGGCATTGGTTTTATGAATTGGTTGGTGGAGGGGGGCATTAATTGGCTGTGCCTGCCCCTCCAATACTGCTGCTGCAAGGGTATTCCATTAAAGGAATCCAGGGGCTCCCCATGCTTTTGTCCAAACCCCTGTCAAGGGGCTAGGGCCACGCAAGAGCCCCTGGGAGCATTTGGGGAGAGGTGAGTGCATGGTACCCAGCTCAATCTTTCTCCCCAAAATGTTTTCCTTTTCTGACTTTGCGGGCCTGCAAATGTCAGTCTCCGTGCAGGGTCAGATAGTTGCAACCAATGCCTAAGCAACCACTCACATTTTTTTGTATTTTAATAAAGTTGTGGCCAAAATTATGCCAAAATCCTTAAACAAAAATTCTTTGTGAATTGTGTTTTATTGGGTTGGCTTGGGGACCTCGACACGCAAATCACCATATTCAGGGAACATACTAAGAGGGAGTGTTGGAGACCCTCCCCAATGTTTGAGTGCTATTTGACGTGGATTTGAACTGCCGACCTTCCGATCGGCAAGCCCAAGAGACTCAGTCGTTTAGACCACAGTGCCACCCGCGTCCCTACATTTGGCTCCACCCTACCCCAGCAATTTAGCATTAATGTGAAAGGGGCCTCTTGCATTTACAAATGTATGTACATAGGCTCCTACTGCAAAGGGATCCCTGATAGGCCAGGGAGGCTTTCACATGTGGGGGTGGCCAGCAGGTGGTTTCTGGGATGTAGTGAGGCTTGATCTTAGTTGAAGTTCACACATTCTTTGAACATACTCTTTACCCTGGTTTTTGACACTTGAAGTGTATGTTTTTAAGACCCACCTTATTTTAATGGTTGTTTTAAAATAAGTTGTTTTAAATTGATTTTAATATTGTGTTTTTAATGCTATAACCTGACCTGGGACCTTAGTGTGAAAGACAAGATGGCAAACAAACAAACAAACAAACAAACAAACAAACAAACAAATAAATGAATGAATGAATGAATGGATGGATGGAGGTTCATTTAAACAGGCATTATGTGTCAGTCCGATGTTGATTTTGAGTTTGTGAAATTAAAAGACCAGTCAGCATTTCTTGATTAAAATTTGGCTGAAGTATTACACACATAAATAAGCAAATAAATGCTGTCAAATACAATTAAGGAAACAGCCAGCTGAAATAGATTAAATAATACTACTATTTGCGTTATAGTTGATGTATGTGCATATAGGCAGCAACCATTTTGCACACATTCAATTGATGTGTGACCGCCAATATGCAGGTTGCTTTGGACACAGAAGAGGGCAGAATGGGGATGGGGCGTGGCAGAATGGGCTTATGCACGTTCTGCCAATGCGTGTAAGGGCTAGGAATGCAAACTTGGCCTCCTCACTGCTCTCCACTAATTCTAGGTCTTATCAGCAGCCCTTCACAGAGTTGAGTTCTGGTTATTTTTCATACATCTGGTCTTTCTGAAAAGTTGGGTGTGGGAAAATGTGGGTCTACTCTTCAGTACTGTGAATGTTAGGATGCTGTCAGTGGCTCCTGGCTGGTTGCCCAGGAAAGTATAAAGACAAGGAAAAGTTTCTTACCATCTTTTTTATTTCAATCTTTACAGAGAGAGGCTATAGAACCCAGCCTCTTGGATAATGGTGTTGTCTGGAGTGAATCTCCAACCCCCTGTCTCTCCCACTTCATTTATCACTTCTATGGGTGCTGCTAAGTGCCCTCTGTCTTTGAGCTCTTTGCTCTCTTACTTTTAAGGCTCGTCGGGTTCTTGGAGATGATGGGTCTGGAATGCTTTCTAGTGACAACGTGTCAGCCAGCTGCTGCTCTGGCTCTGCCTGCTCCTCCTCTCCCATTATTTCCCAACTTTTCCCCTCATCTGCATCTGAGCTGTAACCTCCCACAAATCCCTGTTGTAAATCTATACTGTCTTCCTCCTCCTCCCCCCTGGAAGGGTCAGGGTGGGGAAGCGGTCTCCCACCATTCCTCCTCTGCCCAGTCCCTGACAGTGAATGATTAACAATTCAAAGAATTACATAAGTGGAAGATATATTATGAAATCAGAATGTTCAAAATTTAATGAACTGAGAAAAGAATTTTCCTGGGGGAACCTAGTGTATTTGAATATGATAGATGTTGGCACTCTTCAGATGAAAAATAATATAAGGGCTTTGTTAATTTAGTTTGCTTTTTAGTTGATCAAATGTGTATATATGAATTAATTTCTCCTCCAGTAATTAAGTCATGTTCCCTGTTATATACATGGGAACAGTCAGAGTGCATCTAACAAATGTTCTTATATTCAGATTTGCATGTGGATTGTAGTTAAAATATTGGTCTTACACCTGTTTTTAGAAATTGCTCCCCCCCCCATAGTGGCCTTATTTTTGTTTAAATTTCATGTTTTTAATTTAACAAATTGCATGTGTAGGATGCCCTTTGTATCCCAGTATAAAGGCCAAAGAAAAGGAATGCTCAATGAATAGTTCACAATTATAGAAATCTTTTACATTGTTAAAATGTATAATGATTCATTATATTTTTTAAAATAAAAAACAACCTTTTAATTGTTTCACAATAATGGGTGACACTCAACCTTGTGATGATTAAATAGCTGAAGCTATTAAATAATACTTCAGCATTATAAAATAATATTTGACTCTGTAGTCTGGTATGTGCTCCTGGTGCACCTGTTAAACAGCCTCAGGTGCAAAGATCTTCCTATCTTCAGCAGTCAGTTCTAAGCTCTGAACCTAACCTGACTTCCCATCAGATACACTCTGTGCCTGGATCACTGCTAGATTGGGGGTCATGACGGCAGTCTAGTACTGTTATGCTGGTGTGTTAGGTCTTTTAAATGGGAAATGTGGTATGGGGAGGTGCTGTGCACTTGATTGTAGTGGCAGTGCAATTAATTAAGGGCTGGAGTGGGTGAATGGAGCCATGGAAAGAATTAATGGTTTCAGCGATAAGTGGAAAGATATTGTCTCAATGCCAGGTCTACTCATCAATGGGCAGGTCTTACAATTGAGAAAACAATGGAAGGGTGCACCTGCAGTTTGAGGTGATCAGACGCCAGGTCTACCTAGGCCTCATTACCACTTAGTCACTAGATGTTCTCTGATGCCATCGCTATGTTTATTTTCATGGAGTATTTACTTCTTCTGCAGAAACCCATGCCTCCCCTGCAAAATTACTGTACCACCACCACTGCCCATCAGAGATGGGGTAGGGTAGCTGGTAGCAGTGGCAGCAAGCAGCAGCAGTGGTGAAGGATCCAGAGGGTAGAGTGAGGCCATTTCTGAGCCTGAGGGTCATTGGCCTGGCCATCATCCATAATCTAGTCCCGAGACACTGCAGAATCCTGAAGCTCAGAACCTGATTGCTCTTTTCCTTCTGGGGAAGTGGATATCCTTTATCTAGCTAACCCATCAGAGGAATCAATGAGTTAATATCTGAGCCTTCCTCTTGATACAGTAAAATCCTTGTCTTGGTTCACTTTAGAGGCAGTAGTAGCAGGAAGGAAATTTGGATGTGTTCTCTTCAGCATGGAGCTGTGGCACATTGTTCTTAATTCATTTTGGTTATAGTAATAATCATCACTGAATGGTCTCTGGATGTACTGTACAAATGCACATAATTGTATATATAGTTACAGGGAGTATATTGTGCAACAGATGTTAGCAACCTCTTCAGAATACTTCAGTTATGATACAGTTGCCTGAATATATTGCTGCTAGAATTCCCTGTCCTTTTTAAAAAAAGGAAGGCAATTTCAAATTTCAATGGGGAACCATTTCATTTATACAACTTTTACTGCTAGTTAAGAGCCTTTGTGTTCTTCAAGTATATGTGGCAGCTTTTAATGAAAATTCAAATTTGGCATGTGGAGATCTATAAAAAATAAAGTGAAAATAGTGCTTTTTATACCATCTGTCTGCAGCTTGTGATTGATAGCTGCAGTGATTTCTTAAGGTGCCCAAATATGTGGCAAAGGTTATTCCTGTGAAATTACACTGCTGAATCTTGAACCAATCTTGTGTGATTTGCAGAAGTAAAGCTCTCTGGAATGAATGGACATTTACTACATTTAACCTGTACAACTTGTGTTGTATCAAGTTCATTACAGTCTATTAACTGTTTGTTGTTGTTTGCTAGATGCTAGAAAACTATCCTGCTACCACAGTCCCAAGCAGGGGGGTGTTATCATAGCATCAGACTTGACAAGACACGTGATATACTCCATCTATCCCTATTTTCTAAAACTGATCTCTGGTAAATCATTGCTCCATTCTTTGCCTTTTGAATATCCCTTGTAAAATCTTTGGCTGCATCTGGACTTAGTCTTGCCTTCAGAAGGCCCATTAAACCATTGGTCCTTAAATTAGCTTGTTTCATCAATTTCACTAGGTCTGCTCTAAACATGACTAAGTTTGGATCCAGCATGTGAGGTTCTAACATTATCATGCTTCAGGGTTCACTGCCTTCCACTGAGTTTCTAGAAATAAAATTTTACAAAGGATGTAAAGGATCTATGTGCATGTGTATAAACATGAATACACTATTTTCTATTGCTTTACTGTCTGTATTCTGCTAAAGTTTCTGATGGCTGTTATGCAGGGGGTTTTTTTTGTATGAAAACATTAATGTTTTATATAATTTTTTCTTTTTATCTGTCATATAAAATATGTTTGCATTTTTAAATGTAAGCTGCTTGGATACTTTTTAGGGAACAAGTGGTCAATAAGGCTAATAATGATAACAAAAGATGTCTCCTTTTGCAGCTGCTGAGGTGTTAATAATCAGTTGTAGGACAAAAACAAAGATATCACATCAAAAATATTTGGATTTTTATTGCTGCAACAGGCACAGCTACCACCTTGGCAACTTTAGGGACAGTAATGTTTTCCTGCTATGTATTTTGGTAGCCTCAGAGCAAGAGAAAACAAGCTTGCTCCATTCACCATGTGACAGCCTTTAGATATTTGAAGATGACTATCATATCTCATCTCAGTCTCCTCCTTTCCAGGCTATACATACCCAGTTCCCTCAATTGTTCCTCATAAGGCTTGTGATGCAGTTCTCCGACCAAATTATGTGCTAAAAAATTGCACGGATTAGGGGAACACATGAATAAAAAACACCCATATTAGTGAAAATAACACACACAAATACATTACGTTAGGGAAAATAGCTTGCAAAAATGCACACATTAGGAGAAATTTACACTAAAAAGCTGATAATTTTTGTAAGGGCTTAAAATTGGAAAGATGAGAAATGTTGAGAGCTACAGCTCTGGCCAATATCTAACTTAGCACCTGATATGCTTGCTGACTTGACAGCAGTAGCATAGCATCTCTCTCTCTCTCTCTCTCTCTCTCTCTCTCTCTCATTGCAAAGGATACTGTGACAAACAGAAATGTCCAAAAGTTAGAAGCATTTACAGACAAAGCAAATGAGGTTTTGAACCTCAGGAGTCAAACCTGCTCAGCTTTGTTGCTTGCTGCCCTCAGTCACCATGGTAGTGCTGTTATCATCCATTATGAAGTGCCCTTAAACACGTGAAGTGTCACTGCTTTTCTTTTATTAATGCGACCTGCACAATCTGAAACAGTGTATAAAGTCCAGAAGCAGCTAAATGCTGGGAAAACCTTAGAAAAAAAAATCCACAATTGGTAGGGCGTTTACTGTTACCAAAAAAGCTCATTGACGTTTCTTTCCTCATTAGATCGTGCTGCTATTATGTGAACTAAGAGTTCTTTGCTGATTTTTGCTATGTGTGAAGAATAACTGAAGAACTTAATAAGGACTCGGACTTATGATCTCATTAATAAGATTTAAATTGCTGATTTAAGTTGCCTTTGTCTGTGGCAAGGTATGCAGTCTTTTATTCTATCTTTCCAATTTCCCTTGGTTAACAGAACTCTGATAGCTGTCCAAGTTTTATTCAATATATTCACGTATCAGAGCTTTGAGTACCTTTGACAAATATTAAATGTGATTATGATTATTTTATTATTTGTATAGCACCATCTGTGTACATGGATTTTTACAAAGAATGAGAGAAAAAGTTCCTAACCCCAGTGGGGGTTTAAATGCTGGAAAACAGACACAGTGGAGATAACAGAGAATAGAGATAGGAATAGATAATGTTTAGAAGATGTTTAGAAGACATCTGAAGGCAGCCCTGTTTAGGGAAGTTTTTAATGACTGGTGTTTTAATGTATTTTTAATCTTTGTTGGAAGCCGCCCAGAGTGGCTGGGAAAACCCAGCCAGATGGGTGGGGTATTATTATTATCATGTCAGGATAGACAAGAGAATAATTTCAATCACTTCTCTTTTATGTACTTAGGGTTAATTATGGTAGAAAGGGAGGAAAACCTAGAGTTGCCATATTTCAAAAAGTAAAATTCCGGACACCCGGAAAGTTGTTGAGTTGGTGTTTTTTTAGGAAGACCCCAAATTTAGACCCCAAATTTGTTGTTTCTGAAGCTGTTTCCCCTGACATTTTGCCAATTTAGCAAAATCACCCCTTGATGCCATTTTTACAGGAATTTTCCTGATGTATGGCAAGCCCAGGAACACCTCTTTTGAGGACCTTATTCATGGGTCACATATGGGCAGTTCCAGAGTAAATGGTGTGCTGGGATGAAGCAAAAAATGGGTGAGCCCAGAACCCAAGGTGGGGGACACCCATTTTTCTCTTTCTGCCTCTTCTTTTGATACCTCTTCCCCACGCTTTCCTTGCCACACACATAAAAACAGGGCAAGGGTTGCATGAACTTGAGCCACAGCTGTGGTGATTGTGAACACTGGGTTAAGACTGGGTTAAGACGTCTATGTCTGAGTGTGAGTTAAGCCATGAAAATGGTATGGGTTGCCACCACATTTGTTGAGTGTACATTCAGTAGAGGCTGGTGAGGTGTGTGTGGAGCTGGCAGCAAAACAAAAGAAGCTTTAAGCCACCATATTTTCCTCATCCCCACCTATACATCTTTTGATCAACTTCTATGAATTGATTGTGGAAGGGAGACCCTCACTGGTTTGGCTTAATTCTTTGCAATTTGGAGACCTTTGCATAAAAAACCCCAAACGTGATTTGAACTCTGCTTTTGCTGAGGACTTTAATTCTGTGGAAATTTGCATAGTAACGTTTGCTTGCCTCTCTGTTCAGCACAGGAGCATTATTAAAAAAAAGGTGAGAGGCTTAGATATGATGGTTCATAATGTACTTATTCAATAAGAACATATTAAAATTCTGATTAAAATAAAATATCTAATGAAAAAGGATTAAGCTGCTTTAGTGTTTCATTTCCCTTTTCACATGATAGTATGGTGAGCAAATGATTCAACAGTTGAAGGCTGAAAGAATGTCCTAAGCTACTGATATGCTGGAAAGCCCATTCAAGTGGAATTTTCAACAGCTGTTTGCGGGCTTCATTAACACAGAACTTGAATTTCTTGATGATCTGTGCCTAGCTGTAATGATAAAGTCTTTCTTAAGGGAGAACTAGAAAGAACAGAAGAATGCATTAATAAACTCTCTAATCAGCTAGCAGAGACCTTAAAATGGAAAAGGAAGCATCCAATCTGACTAATGAATGCTGGGATTGTCGTGGATCAATATGAGGTTTCTGAATTGGAAAAATGATTCAAAGCAAAAGTGGAAAGAAGAGATTTCATTCTTTGGCAGAATTTTGAGGGAAAAGGACAGGGTCCATGTTTGAAGCATTATCTGAATTATTAACAAGTATATTCAGAAAGCTTTTGATATGACAAATGTGTATACTTTTTAGATATTCAAATGCAATAAAAAACCCACTAAATTTGGTAATGGGATGCTTAATCCCTAGCAGAAATATAATCATACCAGTGTCTTGTTTTTATGATTGTTGTTTATTTTTTATTTTTAGTGTTGTATATATTTTATTCATTGATATAGTTTGATCTTTATTTGCTGTTGCATAACACCCTCAGATGCTTTGGAGGCAGGGTGATTAAGAATTGCAATCAATAATAAGAATAGATGAAAACTTTTTAAATTCAACCACTTTTCCACTAGATCAAGAGCAGTCAATGTGATGGCCTCCAGATCTCATTGGACTACAACCCCTGTCATTCCTGGTCATTCCCAATGTTGACTGGAGCTGATTGTAGTTCAACAACATCAGGAGGACACCACTAGGCCTATGAATCAAACTAGATGCAGTGGAAGTCATTAAGATGACTGCAAAGTAAACACATGAGGGGAGCCCACCTGCCCATCTTATTTCTTGCAACTGGTCCAGCAGGTGGCATTGGCTGTCAGGTTCCTCTTCTGTAGCCTCAGTGTTTCTGTTGTCAGCAGAGAGGAGGATGGGGGCAAAACCAGAACTGCCTCTGCCTGTCAGGGATCTACTTCCACCTATGGTCTTCTTCTGCTCCACCACCCACCACTGTCTGCCCAATCCCCAGTAGCGATGCCAGTATTAAGAGAGTGGCTCTTTAGCTTTATTGCACCAAACTGGTTGTTACTGATTTATACATTTAATTGGGATTATTCTCCTCCCACCCCAACTCTAAGTGCTACTAAGTGGACTATGAGTAAAAAGCAGCATGATAGACACTGAAATTGACAAATGTGGCCCACTGGCGTCAGGAAAATTGTGTTCTCTTTCATATGATGGTGTATGGAACAGTTCTGTTAACTGAAACTTTACAAATGCATGCACTGTGGGCTACATGCATCTGCTGCTGCTGAGAGCGAGCTTTTAGGCTTGCCTTGGTGTGTTTGTTCATTCTGCTGCTTTACATATCCTTTGATTCTTGATTAAAGCTAGCTTCAGAACACCTCTTGAAATTTCCTGTGTGAAGCCTATACACAATGCACATGATTGTACGGAACCTCCATGGCTATAGATGGGATATTGGCTAGCAGGGGGGATTGCATTAAATTTACTAGGGAAAAGGCTGAATTGTGAACAACAATTCTTCTTGGATTACCACAATGCATTATATCTGAGCCTGACCTTGAAAATGACTCTATTGTTTCTATTGCTGTGGAATGTGGCTGCCAGAACTTTGACTGACATTGCCAGATTTATGCACATCATGGGCAGTTTTAAAAGCACCAGCTACCTGTCTGCTTCCAGGCCCACTTCAAAATGGTAGGATTTACCTTTAAAGTCACAAATGGCCTGGAACCCAAATACCTGGAAGAGTGCCTCCTGGTGCTGAGGCCACTTTTCAAGTATAATATGTGATAAAAAAATGAGAGTCTTTTCAGCAGTACCACCCTGTTGATAAAATGCTCTCCTATAGAAGCTCCCCTGGCACCCTCTTGTAATATTTTCACACTCACACAATTTTTTCAATGAGGCATTTAATGATTGATCTAATTGATCGTGTGCCTTCTTGAAATTCTACACAGAACAAAGGACAACATATTGTAATAATGTTTTAAATAAATGAATAATAAAACAAGTTAGCTATTGCATCATGTGGATACAGAATGAGAAAATAATGGAGAAAAAAGGCAACTGTGGATCCTTCCATAGTATTCCACACAATGATGTCTGCAGCCAACTTTCTCAGGCAGATTATTTCTCTCAGATCATCCCCCCCCCGCCTGCAAAAAAAGTCACTAGTAATCCCATAAATCACACTGAAAACAAACAAGGCAACAACTTATCACTGTAGAGTGGGAAGGTTTTGATGATAAAGGGGACTGCTTGTAAGTAGAGGGAAATCAAAACTTTGAAGCCTTGAATTGCTTAGACAATTTTTCTGCCTGCCAGGACAGAATACCAGATGTGAAATCTAATGTGTAAAGTACCCTTAGCTAAATAATATAATAATCATCCCCTGGTAGAATTAATGAAAGCTACAAGGGAGATGAATTATCCAGTTGAAAGCTGTAAACAGCACAGGGTGTGGAAGATATGTGACTTCAAGTATCATAGGAGCAACAGGTAAAGATTACCTAGATAACTCCATTTTTTTTTCAGAGATTAGGTGGGATGGGGAGACTAGAGGAAGAGAGGGATAGAGCTTGTGAGGGAGTAAAAACAGGAGACAAAAAGAACATTTTGTTCTTCCTGGAAATGTGTTCAGACAGAAGCTGCTTCATTTATAAAGAATCTTCTCCAGGCAGTTAATTAGCTTTGTCAGTCAGTTCTCACCAACCAGATTATTGAACTGTTTCATATTTGAAATTCTTTAAACTAACATCTTGACATTGCCGGTAGGTGTGTTAATAATATGAAGACATGAGAAGAATTTATTAGCTTTGGTGTGCTGTCTGTGAATGTAGTAGCGAGTTGCTTCAGATTATCCAAACACAGCTTGAGCTTTCTACTGAAAAGTTATAATTGCATTTTGAAAATGCTATTAGCTTTCTTTGAGGTAGCAAATGGCAATATCATTGTGTAGGATGCGCTGTGTACATAATAATGAATCCTAATGCAGCAAAT
The DNA here is from genome assembly GCF_951804945.1 of Podarcis cretensis. Taxonomy (NCBI): domain Eukaryota; kingdom Metazoa; phylum Chordata; class Lepidosauria; order Squamata; family Lacertidae; genus Podarcis; species Podarcis cretensis. The sequence goes on from NC_137178.1 coordinate 32,778,479, forward strand.
GCCAGTTTATACACGCATCAGGCCACTAAAGAGAAAAGTAAGAGTGGATGTGGTTGTGCTTCTATGTTTCTTTAAAAAAAAAGTCTTTTCACTTACCTGATTGAAGGATTTTTAAGAACTGAAACTCTTGGCTCATCATCATTGATCATGAAAGCAGAGCTAAACCTGTATTCCAGGCATTTAGACAATCTACATACATGTCTCCTGCCTGCTTTGTAATAATTATCTTTTTTAAAAAATATTTTTATTAAGTTTTGCATAACTATATTTCACAGACATACAACAGACAAAAGTAAATGAAATAAACATAAAAAGAAAAGAAAAAAAAGAAAAGAAAAAGAACATAAAATACGTACAACATAAACAACACAACTTTAACAACACAACATTAATTTTACAACTTAAACAACACAACATTAATTTTACAACAACATTGATCGACTTCCCTTTATCTCGATTTCGGATAATGTTATCTTAATTATCTTTCTGCTGTATCTATTCCAAAATAAAATTTATAACGTAGTAAGCGTTATCTCATGCCTACTGTGATTTTTTTTTAAATACATCTATATTTCTGATTAACATTTTGATTTTCCCCTTGTCTCTATTTCCATATATATTCTAAATTTATCCCATTCATTACTAAATTTTGTACTTTTTTGATTTCTTATTTTCTGAGTCAATTTTGCCAATTCTAAGTAATCCATTAATTTAAATTGCCACTCCTTTAATGTTGGGGTTTTTGCTGTTTTCCAGTACTGTGCTATGAGGGTTCTAGCGGCCGCTGTTGCGTATTGAAGAAGGGTTCTATCTTCTTCTTTAATATCTTTGCCAATTATCCCCAGCAGGAAGGTTTCAGGTTTTTTAACAAACGTATATTTGAGAATTTTTTTTAATTCATTATAGATAGATTCCCAGAATTTTTTGAGAATCTCGCACGTCCACCACATGTGAATAAATTCGCCCTCTTTACTCTTACATTTCCAACACAGTTTGTCCCCTGTTCTATAAATTTTATGCAATTTTATCGGCGTTATATACCATCTGTACATCATCTTGTACATATTTTCCTTAAGTGTCGTGCATGCTGAAAAGTTCATATCTTTACACCATAAAGCCTTCCATTTATCAGACTCTATATTATACCCTAGATCTACCGCCCACCTCACCATCACCTCCTTTACTTCCTCATCCTTGGTGTCCCACTCAAGCAACTGGTTATACATTTTTGATAGTAATTTTGTTTTACTTTCTATTATTTCAATCTGGAATCTAGATTTTTTCTCATTTATTCCAATCTTTTTATCTTCCGTCCACATTGAATTTATTTGATGATATTGAATCCAACCAGTCAACTTATTTTTTATTTCTTCGTATGGTCTAATCCTCCACCCGGATTCTGTTTTGGTTAGTAAGTCCTCATACGTCCATCGTTCCCCCTTAATGTTTAATTTTTTAATTGTTAAAATATCAATTGGTGATAGCCACCAGGGTGTCTTCTGCTCCAGCAATTTTTTATTCCTTTCCCAGACTTCCAATAGTGGCCCTCTGAAAATATGGTTAGAAAAACCTTTATGAACCCTTCCCTTATCTCGCCATAGATAAGCGTGCTTTGTAATAATTATCAAAGTGTGAAGCAAATTGCTAGGCAAAGCACATATTGTACCTGCCCTGCCCTACCCCAGCCAAGGAAGGCGCACGACTGATAGTTACGACTTTATTTACAAAAGAAGCACTTACAGAAAGTCCTTTAGTGCTCCAGATGTGCGCATGAGCACGCACACACACTTTTCTAGGCACTAGGCAGCTGTCCCTCAGATCTGTGCCACTGCTGCAGCAGCAGTGAGACTCCACTTCTCCGTCGGCTTATATATCCTCCCCTGACGGTTGCGCGTTCATGACCTGAAATGTCTCCTGCACAGAGATTGTTGCTGCTCTTCCTGCTTCATGCCTCCTAATTCTAGGAGACATTGGGGTGGAGAAAGTTGGGGAGTATATTGACCCAACTGTCACCAAAATGGCCTCTTCTTATGCCACATCCTGTTTGCCTTCCTCCTCAGATTGCCCTGAGGTTTCCTGCTCTCCCTGCCCTGGCTCCTTCCTTGCAGGTGGCACCAAACCCCATAAATCACTTATTGTGGGTCACTCCCCTGGTTTCCGGTCTCTACCACACACTCTTTGGATCCCTGCCAGTCCCTTCCTTTTTTCATCTGTTTTGGGCCCAGTGGCTGGAAGTCACTACTTAGGGGACATTTTTTTACCTGGCAATTATCAGTCAGCCACAGAAGTACAGCCCAAGAATGTGTTTTGCCAGGAGTTAACAGACTGCATACAAATATATTTTTGAATAAAATACCCTAAGAAGTTGACAAATTTTCATGAGGTTTCTTATATATTGTAGCTTGCTGGAGAAATGTGAAGAACTGAAGATATGAGTCCTGAGAAACTAAAAGAAGTGAATTTGACAGATTATTCAGTCTCTAAAAATGTTATTCAAGCACTAGAAATGTTATTCAGTCATCCACTGGATTTTGTTATTTCAGTAGGCATTACCAATCTACTTTATTTATTTATTTATTTATGGATAAATGTGTAATCTATACATTTGGCAACAAAGATTCCGGTGTTGGGGTAGAATAAGAACAGCACAATATTGTTAAAGGGGATGTCTGCTTTTTCTTAAAAAACAAACAAAAAACCTTGCACATAAATTGCAGTTTGCTTGTATGTCCCTCTTGTTTATAGGTAGTGTGGTTTTGACTGCATAAGCTTAGCCACTTGCAAGGCTTGAATCGGTTATTTCTATATAAATGGAAACTTCCTGCCTGCAGTCATAACAGATGGTAAAACTGATACTAAATCTGAGTTTCATAGTAACTTTACTTTTTGCTTTTCTACAGAAGTTGAGACTCTTCCTTCAAAGAATATCAGATTGTGACATCTTTTTAAAAAAATAAAATAAAAAAGTTTATCACCTCAGGTGCAGTTTTGTTAAATGCTACCCCACCCTTAATGAGTCCTTCCACAGATGTAGGCTCAGGGCAGATCGTGTTTCCCCCCAAAACATTTAATACTAGATGTGGAGCAAAGGTTAAGGGAAAGTGGTTAAATGTAATAAATGCATGGAAATAATTCTGCTGTTTCCTAATGTGCAAAACAAGTACAATATAAGGTTGGTATAGGTTTAAACTAAGAAATAGATACTGTTCTATTATTCTCCTGCTTTGTTTAAAATGTTCAATTATACATATAAGTAAACACAGTGGCGTAGCGTGGGTTGTCAGCACCCGGGGCAAGGCAAGTAATTTGCGCCCCCTAACCCGTGGATTTTAGTAGGGGCAGAGAGCTGCGAGTGCGATGTTGTGCCCAGTGTGGCCGGCCCCCCTGCACCCCCCACGCTACACCACTGAGTAAACAATAGGACCAGCAAATTAGTGGACCTAATAAAGAAGCGTGCAAAAATAGTCACAATTATTGCTTCAGCCTATGAAGAAATTCTTTGCCTCAGCGATGAAAGCTGAAGTCATTACTTTGGGTTAGCCTTTTTGCCTTAAATGTATTTCAGCTGATGAGGGCAAGTGAATATCTTTAATAGTTCATAATCAGTGGCTTTACAGTTGCTGCGGAATAATCTACTGCCAGAGTTAGTTCAGAATTTAAAGCGGCCAAATAAACAGATAGACACAGAGTCTGGGTTGAACTAGGGGCACTTTATTTAATATGAAACCTACAACAACCCCTTGCAACCCCACACTATTGGTGTGTGAGCAAATTTTTGGCTAAAGCAACTGCAGCCTCTAGGGCGACCCACCCTAACCTCTGCCTGCAGGAACTGGAGGCCAAGCTGGAGACAGCATCTTATTCATAGGCCACACCATGGGGGTGAGTGGGAAGGCCTACTCCCCATCCCCCAAGGCCCCATAGTTGTGGGCTGATCCCCACATAGAGTCTGCTTGGTGGCTGAGGAAGCTGCCAGAAGGAAAGACATTTAAAATCCTTTTCCATCACTAGGATAATATTTATAGAAGTAGACGTTGGCTGTGCCATCTTTCAAGTAAAAGTGCATTACAAATTATAAAGTGCATGACAAATTACAATAAATTAAAGAAGTTTACAATTATAGACCCTATACCTTGTGGTACCACCTCCTTTTTTGAAACTGGTGGTAGAGTATGGAATCAGCAATGCAGGAAGAAACTCTAACTTTATACCCTTAATTAGACAGTTTAATTCCCTTTAATTTTGCTAAAATACAACATTAGGGAGATGTGCATTAGGCATGATAATATGTTTGCTGGCACATGTATATCTTTGTATTTTCATTTGTCCACATTTTAGCTTAGAAAGAGGAGGTACCCTAATGATGGTTTGGAAATCTGTTTTCAGTTAATTTATATGCAGTCTCACTTAACTGAGAATTTTTTTTGTATGCTCTTCCTCAATTATACATTCTGCTTTCTTCCTTTCTTTTTTTAATTAATGGGTTTCATCACCATTAGTCAGACTACTAGAGATGGAGCAATTGGTCACAGTGTATTTGTTTCCCCCCTCTGCATTTCTTTCTACAATGCAATGCTTGCTGTGTTAAAGACTTGAACAGGGGAAGATGTAGGCCAGGCCCGTTAAGATAACAAACTCTGTGAAAGAGAGATATGGATCTTGAAGCTGATTGAAAAGTTTCTTGGAGACACATGCAGGAGGAATAGCTTCCAAGGCTAAGCAAATAAATAAAGCAAAAACCAGCCATTGATTTTGTTCTCCTTTTATGTATATAAAAAAGTCATGCATTCAGATATGACGAATACTAATCTAAACAGGATGCTTCATCTTTATGGTTTTATAATTGTTGTTTGTAATAAATCAGGACAGAGAGGTTTGCTTCTTAAAAATCGTTCATTGTATTAAGTCCCTAGAGTCCTTTAGAAGATGTTTTTGACTATTAAGCTTCTGGCTAATCTAATAGTATTGGTGCTGAACAAGTGCCAAAGGCTCTTTGGCATTCAGCAAACTAAAGAAGCACCACTGCGACTCCAGCCTTAATCATTGAAATATGTAGCAAAATTAACTGCAGAGTGTTTGAGATAAGCCACAAGAAAGAAACCAACTACAGTGGATTAGGGCAAAGTAAAAACATTCTACAGGAACCCAGTATTCTTTTACTTGTAGTGCAAAGATCCCAAATGCCTTACCTTGAGAGTCAGGTATTTCTTCAGTAGTTGATTGCCTGTAGTCAGTCTACCACTTTTCTTCCATCTTAATTTGAAAGTATTGCAAACATAATTAGTTTTGTCCAGTCCTAGGCTTTAGTACTTTGAGGGGGGCTGGCAGTGCTTTTGCTCCAGAGGTACTAAGTATAGGAAGCATTCCCTTGTGCTGCCTTGATGTATGAATTTCTATGGCTCTAGGAACACCTGAAAACAAAGAAGAGACCACCCCTGTTGTTGAATAGTGGAAAAGATGGGCGAAGGACACAGCTCTGTTGGATTCACAGCTCGTTATTGCAGCAGTTAGAACTGCTCCTGGAATCAGACTGACTGCAGCCTAGCTGGCTGCTTTATATAATACTAAGTAACTTGAAACAGTAACAACTTACAACTAGCTAACCAATCAGGAGCGACAGTTTTCAATCCTTCATTTACATACTGGTGGCCCTGAGTGAGAACTGCAACTAATCTTAATTCATAACACCTGTTCTGTAAGAATTCATAGATGCTTCAGACATGAGGGAGTAGCTATAATAAATGGTGGATGACCAGTTGTAGCCTCTTAATAGTTAAGCTCCTTGGAGATACATGTAGAAAGAATAACTCCCAGAAGTAAACAAATAAAACAAAACCACCACACTGCTTTTAAAGGTATAGAGCACTTTTGGGACAGGCTAACGGGTAACATTTTTTTAAGAGAAGGTGTCTATGAACCATATGTGTACTGACAACTGTGTAAAATGCTACCTTCGGAACATTATTGATTTTGGATTATCGTACTAGAAAATTAAAGGGTACTTTTAATTCTTCCAACATGCCAAGATGTCAAGAACCCTACTTTATGGCAGAGATTTTGAAGTTTTCAGATATTTGGAAGAATTATTATTCAGGAGTGTGTAGGTCCCAGGGCAATTGTTAACAGGGTTAGGTCAACTCTTCCTGCTCTTTGTTGTTCTTCTAACAACACTTTACAGAAAAGGCATGGGTTTAATATTTTATGAGTGTGCTGTGTAACAGTCCAGGGCCTAGGCCAAGATTTGCTGCCATACCAGTGTCTTTCTACAATAACATTTCTTAAACAGGAGTACAAGCAAAAAACTATTTTCATCTAATTGAGATCTAGGCAGTTAGGCACTACATTTCATGGGAAGGTAAATTTTAATGACTTGCACAAGGCCTGAAGTGGTCACTTCACACAGCATGACTTGTACAATCCATTGATAAGGACGGTATTTTCAATGCTCTAAGGATTTCCACTGGACTAAATTTTTGTTCTCAAGCTGTTCTGCTTATGTGTTTCTCTGAGATGTCATCATGAAGAGACATAAATGCACCATTGCCAGTAGGAATGATGGTGTTCAGGTTTATTTTTCTGTCTTAGGTGTCCCCAGGGAAGCAATTTCTGCTTTGATTAGGTGTCTGCTTGATGTCCAGTTTCAGGCACTTGAAAATGTCCTGTAGTTAAATTCTAAGGAAACAGAGATTATTTTAGTTGACCCCCGCTGCCTTCTGAATGACATCCTAGCCTTTGCAGCTCCTTTTGATGATTGAACTGTAGAGTTTCCTATTGGATCTGGGACCGTTGGATTGTTTACGGTGCTGAATTTGTTTTATGATTATTATTTTTTTTGCAGCTGCATTTGTCCCAGACATTATAAGATTAATCTCAAAGGTTCAAAAACTATTTCAAAACAATACAACAACAACATTATATTATATTCAACTAATATTGGATGCCAAGGTAAGCTTGAGTAAACATATATATTTCTAACAGTTTCTAACTTCAGTAGGTACCTGTTGAATCTCAGTGTTATGTATTGAAGTTCTCACCCTGGCCACCAGGAGTATTGTGTATATAGTTTTCACTCAGGTCCACGTCAGTTACTTTAGGCGGGAAACCCTGGGTGGTTGTTGCTATAATGTTGACAGCTGGCTGCCTATAAAAGCAGGCCAGCTGAGCTGTTTGCTGTTCAGTTCTGTTCCAGCTTACAAATAAAGAGCTGCTTTGGAGAAATCGCTGCATCATCTGCTATATCTACCCACTATTTAACACTCAGTGCTTGTCATATCATTCCCCTGGCTGCGGGTCACTGTGTACAAGGTCCTCCCCCAAGTTGCAGCCTGCACCATAACTAATAGGACTGTCTGCAAATATCTTAATTGGTGGACAAGTCTATAACAGGAGAAGGTGTTCTTTTAAACAATCTGGTCCTAAGTTGTTTAGGGCTTTATAAGTTAACAACAAAACCTTAAACTTGGCTTGACAGCATAGGAGTGGCTAGTGCTTTTCCTTTAACAGATGCTATATGCAGGTGGTAGAATGATAACAAGTTTAATAAATTAATTAATAATAATAATAATAATAATAATAATAGGAGTAGGACTGTGGATGTAGAACTGCTGTTAAGGCTAGTTCAGAAGATGCATCTGGTGCAAAATGCCATGTCTATTATTGTTAATTAAACTTGTTAGTCACTTACTATCCAAAGGTCAAAAAGAATCTCAATTTCCAGTGTCATTTTTCTAGAAAAAGAAGTGTGTAATATATTCACCAGTATTCTTTTCAGAATATACCTAGAAAGCAACTTGCTATCTGTCTGGGCGAACATAGGAATGGACCGTGCCGCTTTTAAATGTGATTGCTCATAATATTGTTCTGTTCAGTTTCTGCATTAATTGCATTTTTTTAATCCACTTGAAAATTGACACTTAAATATGTATATAAATACACATTTCTGCATTTATTTTCTCTCAAAACATGCATTTTAGAAGCATCTTGATAAGTTCAAACTGCTGAGAAATGCATTGCAACATTTGGAGAAGTTCAAGCTATCTTTCAGTTTGCACTTTTAAGTTGAGCGATGCTGATCAGTCAAGCCAGGTTTTACCCAAATTTGGAAAGCTTGAACTCCTCAAGCCTCTGTAGGTAAACAATGACATCTGCATTGTGCACCAATGCCTGCTATGGGATGTTTTACTTAAGCCTTTCCTGTAATGTTGTTTAATAACATGTCCCTTGCCTATGACTTAAGACACACTGCTGTCCAGCTATTTTCGCCTGGCTCCCTCATTCCACATTTAATGAGATTGACTGCAGATGCAATTGAGAATTTATAATGAGCTCTGTGAATAATATAAATGAAGTAGCCAATGGCACTTGTCCTGCTATTTCTAAATAGCTTTCCCAGGGATCCTCCTTGAAAAAAATTATATTCTTTAATAATTGAAAACAGGATAGCTAGAGCACTTATTACCTTTATTAATGCCTTTATGAGATAAAAACAGATTTGTTTCAAGTCATTTCCACTTTCTGTAGCCCTCACATTAAGACCAACATGGTGATGGAATTCTGAGCATAAAAGTGTACAATCAATTATGATGCTATAATTAATTAAAATGTAAGAGTTAAGCTGAACTTCTATGATCCTTAGTCGGATAGTATTTTAATAAGGTTAAATATAGGCAGAATTATCTTATTAATTTGTCAATGAAACCAATCTTGCATGGATAACAGCTTTGCTAGGTGAAATTCATCAACAGTGTGTGTGCGCGCGTGCACATGTGTGTGTGTGTACATTCACGGTGAGGGGGAGAAACTTTAATGTGCAACATGCTGAATGTATCTATTAAGAGGCCATTGCCACAGCATGATCTTTCTGGTATGGATTGATTCCTACAGAGACTTTTATGTAAATGAAGCAGAAAAAAGCACTCCAGGCCAACAATCTCATTTTTAAAAAGATTGTTTTACTTATAATTTTGAAAACCAATAAATAAACGCACAAATAATAAGGGGGAAAAAAGCAACACATGGAGGGCAACCATATGTAAATTTGTTTGGAAGTAAGTCCCTGTCTGGGATCAATGCGATTGTTTTCATGTTGCAGCCTAAATCAAAAGAAAAGAAACTTGCATCTGACGTTGCATAAACATATCCTTATTACACCATTACATAATCACATTACCACATGGATTTTATATGCTTAAGAGTGTTGAGTTGCAGGTCACAACTTGTCAAACTCTGACAATTGTTTACAGTGCAAGCAAACCTGTGCTGGAAAAACCCCTTCATAAAGTGTGAATGAGCCCTGTGGAGGTTATTAGGAAAAAAAATATTTGTTTCTATATATTAAAGTTAGCTCTTAACTGAAGTACAGCCACCCCCTGCCTCATGCTGGAGCCGCCATAGCAAAAGATTAATTTTTCAGGTTGAAACCATCCTTCCTGCGGCATGGCACAATGTGATTATTCACAGTAAAATGCATTGTGAGAATGGCGACAAACCAGTGAACTGCTTGCCAACAAAGCCAACCTTTTGATCCCGATTCTCTTAAAATCAGTTTTTTCCTGGCACACACAGGATACTGCAGCAATCTTGTGTTTTCTACCTGTCAAATGTTAAAACTGCTGTTGGGTGGTGCCAAGTTGCACAAATGCTTTTTCCTGTGCTTGGGTGAATTGGCCCTTGGCCTCTGGTCTCCAAGTATTAAATGGGAATAGTAGCAGCTTATCTCAAATGGTGCTTATAAATGCCAGACACAATAAAGTTTATTGAATGGAAGTTTATGCACAATTATAGTCAACGTAGTTAAGATTAATATATATTTGTACTAAATAAAGTGCATAATATTACTGTTGCAACACTGTTTAATACTAATATGCCATATTTTATATATTCATTTTACCTTTGTGATTTCTAAAGGCTTTGAGGTGATACATCAGGAGAAACTGGTGCTCTTCTCAGGTTCTGTTTGCCATGGTCAGATCACCTCCTGGTGCAACTGGACTTCTCCACGACCCTTCCCCTCTGCAGGGAGATGGGACCAATTCGGATGGTCCGCCCCGCCACTTAATGGATCCAAATGGTTTCCAGAGAGTGGTAGGGGATGCTTTATCCCATGTTGATGGCCTTTCAGCTGATTCCCTGGTGGCCTGCTGGAATGCGGAGTTAACCAGGGCTATTGACTGTCTGGCTCCCAAGCGCCCTCTCCAATTGCATGGAGCCCGGACAGCCCCATGGTTTTCTTCAGAGCTGAGGGCGATGAAACAATCGCTGAGACGGCTAGAGCGTCGGTGGCAGAAAACTCACTCCGAATCTGACCGGACACAGGTTAGAGCTCAACGTCGAGCCTACCAAGTGGTGATAGCGATGGTGAAGAAGACATTCTTCACCGCCTCTATTGCATCTGCAGAAAATAGTAGCAGGAGACTCTTTCAGGTGGTCTGCAATTTAACAGAACCACCTTTACCTCCGGGGCCTTGAAAAGACCCCAAGATCTCCTGCAACGATTTTGCAAAGTTTTTTGCAGATAAAATCACTCATATTCGGAACGAGCTAGACACCACCGTGGGAGCAGGGCTGGGGCAGGAGAGTGCTAGAGCCCTGTCTGGTCAAGTTGCATGGAATCAATTTCAATCCGTTACCCCTGAGGATGTGGACAGGCTGCTTGGACGCGTGAAACCAACCACCTGTCTCCTTGATCCTTGCCCATCCTGGCTAATAAAAGCAAGCTGGGACGGGCTGGGCGATGGGCTCTGCGGGGTGGTGAATGCTTCCCTCTGTGAGGGAACATTCCCAGATCCGCTGAAAGAGGCGGTCATTAAACTGCTTCTTAAAAAGCCATCTTTAGACCCGGCCAGTATGGCCAACTATTGCCCAGTCTCAAATCTTCCATTCTTGGGCAAGGTGATTGAGCGCGTGGTTGCTGAACAACTCCAGGCACGCCTGGAGGATGCGGACCATTTGGATCCCTTCCAGTCGGTGTTCAGGCCTCATCATGGGACTGAAACTTCCTTGGTCGCACTGGTTGATGATCTCCGGCGAGCTAGGGACAAAGGTGAGAGTTGTTTCCTAGTTCTGCTGGATCTCTCAGCGGCCTTTGGTACAATCGACCATAACATCCTTCTGGACCGTCTAGAGGGGTTGGGAGCTGGAGGCACTATTATACAGTGGTTCCGCTCCTTCCTCCTGGGCCGTGTTCAGAAAGTGGTGGTGGGGGATGAGTGTTCAGACCCTTGGGCCCTCACTTGTGGGGTGCCTCAGGGTTCCGTCCTCTCCCCCATGCACATCTATATGAAGCCGCTGGGAGAGATCATCAGGGGGTTTTGACTGGGTGTCCATCAATATGCAGATGATAGCCAGCTCTACCTCTCTTTCAAATCAGAACCAGTGAAGGCGGTCCTGTGTGAGTGCCTGGAGGCGGTTGGAGGATGGATGGGGGCTAATGGATTGAAGTTGAATCCTGACAAGACAGAAGTACTGTTTTTGGGGGACAGGGGGCGGGCTGGTGTGGAGGATTCCCTGGTCCTGAATAGGGTAACTGTGCCTGGGAGTCATTTTGGACTCACAGCTGTCCATGGAGGTGCAGGTCAATTCTGTATCCAGGGCAGCTGTCTACCAACTCCACCTGGTACGCAGGCTGAGACCCTACCTGCCTGCGGACTGTCTCGCCAGCGTGGTGCATGCTCTAGTTATCTCCTGCTTGGACTACTGCAATGCGCTCTACGTGGGGCTACCTTTGAAGGTGATTCGGAAACTACAAATAATCCAGAATGCGGCAGCTAGACTGGTGACTGGAGGTGGCTGCCGAGACCACATAACACCGGTCTTAAAAGACCTGCATTTGCTCCCAGTACGTTTCCGAGCACAATTCAAAGTGCTGGTGTTGACCTTTAAAGCCCTAAACAGCCTCGGTCCAGTATACCTGAAGGAGCGTCTCCACCCCCATCGTTCTGCCCGGACGCTGAGGTCCAGTGCTGAGGGCCTTCTGGCGGTTCCCTCACTGCGAGAAGCAAAGCTACAGGGAACCAGGCAGAGGGCCTTCTCAGTGGTGGCACCCGCCTTGTGGAACACCCTTCCATCAGATGTCAAAACGATAAACAACTACCTGACATTCAGAAGACATCTTAAGGCAGCCCTGTTCAGGGAAGTTTTTAATGTATGATATTTTAGTGTTTTATGGTTTCTATGGAAGCCGCCCAGAGTGGCTGGGGAAACCCAACCAGATGGGCGGGGTACAAATAAATTATTATTATTATTATTATTATTATTATTATTATATTCCCAGATGCGTCTGGGATAACAGGATTTTGGACTAGATGGGCCTTTGGTCTGATCCAGCTGAGTTCTTCTTTAATTCTTATTGCTTATGCTGTAGGCATTTGTAATAATCGTGCTTGAGAGTTTCATGGAAATGAGTGAAATAGATGTGTATCACTATTTGCTAGAATTAGATCTAGCGATTTACATCCAACAAAAGATTTGTTTTCCTTTTATTATGCAGGATGTCAGTTTTGCAAGCATTGCTATGTCACTCCATTAAACTGCTGGCTTAGACATAACAAAAACCAAGCCGTTGTAATTGGTTCCACAAGCGTTCAATAGTATAATGAATATTTTTTCCCCTAATGAGAGAAATTAGCAGAAATGCAGATTTGAAAGTCTGCATTACTACATGTAAAAATGATGGCACAGTGTAAAAATAAAATAAAAATCATGTGATTGATTTCACAATGTAAAGAGAGAGGGGGAAAGAACCATAAAGAGTGCAATTCATAAGTGTAACTCTTGCGCAGTATCTATTCACTTCTTGGATCTTGCCAAAGAGCAAAGAACAAAGGCTATAACTAAAATATAGGCTAAGTATTTGTGTAACAATACCTTTTCAGTACTGATTTTTATTTAATTTGAGCATATAATGGTTAATGGAAAATCTCCCATCCAAACACTGATCAGCTACAAAGCTACTTAGGTTGCAAAGCTACTTAGGTTGCATACTAACCTGATCTCGTTTTTTGACAGAATTACAAGCCTGGTAGATGAAGGGAATGCAGTGGATGTAGCTTACCTTGATTTCAGCAAGGCATTTGACAAGGTGCCCCATGATATTCTTGTAAAGAAGCTGGTAAAATGCGGACTTGACTATGCTACCACTCAGTGGATTTGTAACTGGCTGACTGACCGAACCCAAAGGGTGCTCATCAATGGTTCCTCTTCATCCTGGAGAAGAGTGACTAGTGGGGTGCCACAGGGTTCTGTCTTGGGCCCGGTCTTATTCAACATCTTTATCAACGACTTGGATGATGGACTCAAGGGCATCCTGATCAAATTTGCAGATGACACCAAACTGGGAGGGGTGGCTAACACCCCAGAGGACAGGATCACACTTCAAAACGACCTTGACAGATTAGAGAACTGGGCCAAAACAAACAAGATCAATTTTAACAGGGAGAAATGTAAAGTATTGCACTTGGGCAAAAAAAATGAGAGGCACAAATACAAGATGGGTAACACCTGGCTTGAGAGCAGTACATGTGAAAAGGATCTAGGAGTCTTGGTTGACCACAAACTTGACGTGAGCCAACAGTGTGACGCGGCAGCTAAAAAAGCCAATGCAATTCTGGGCTGCATCAATAGGAGTATAGCATCTAGAACAATGGAAGTAATAGTGCCACTGTATTCTGCTCTGGTCAGATCTCACCTGGAGTACTGTGTCCAGTTCTGGGAACCACAGTTCAAGAAGGACACTGACAAACTGGAACGTGTCCAGAGGAGGGCAACCAAAATGGTCAAAGGCCTGGAAACGATGCCTTATGAGGAACGGCTAAGGGAGCGGGGCATGTTTAGCCTGGAGAAGAGGAGGTTAAGGGGTGATATGATAGCCATGTTCAAATATATAAAAGGATGTCACATAGAGGAGGGAGAAAGGTTGTTTTCTGCTGCTCCAGAGAAGCGGACACGGAGCAATGGCTCCAAACTACAAGAAAGAAGATTTCACCTAAACATTAGGAAGAACTTCCTGACAGTAAGAGCTGTTCAACAGTGGAATTTGCTGCCAAGGAGTGTGGTGGAGTCTCCTTCTTTGGAGGTCTTTAAGCAGAGGCTTGACAACCATATGTCAGGAGTGCTCTGATGGTGTTTCCTGCTTGGCAGGGGGTTGGACTCGATGGCCCTTGTGGTCTCTTCCAACTCTATGATTCTATGATTCTATGCATTTCCCTGACAATTTCAGCCTTATATTTGAGCTTTCACATGACATAAAAGCCACTTTTAGAAAACTAATGGAATATAGTGCATGTTTAGTATTCATTTCTTCAGTATCTGATTCCAGAAAAAAATCCATTTACAGCTCCTTCAACCTGAAGAATCGTGGGAGTAAAATGACAAAATTTGGGGTGGTATACCAGCATGTAGTTCTTTCTTGCTGTTTTCATGAGGGAATCATGGGAGAACAAAGCATGCAAAGGCAGAAAGTGTGTAGAGGGAGGAGTACTGACATTATCCATTGATGTTTGTTGTTGTGTCACACTACCCTTACTGGTGTGAATGAAATTCAGTGCCGGTACATTGGTCAAAAACTCACAATTCCATAACACAACAGGTACTGAAGTGTGAAAGGAATGTTAGAAAATGGGACATAACCACTAGCCTCAGTGGTACACTTTGTGCTCTAAAATTTCAGTGGCACCCTCTGCAACGCTAAAATTCGGTGCCCTATTATATTAGTGTTGGTGAACACTATCATCCCTATATAACTTTAGCCTTGCAGTGGGAAAGAATGTGCACAGCCCCAGAATTTGTCTGGCCCAATTTAAGAAAATTTCCCAAACCAATCAGCCAACAACATATACAGAATATTTTATCATTACAGGCTCAGTTAGCTATTAAAGTGACAAAAAGACTTGTTTTCTAGATACCTTGGTGTTCAGTGACTCTGGGATGAAGTATTTTTATATGAATTTTCTATACTCGTAATTGCTGAACTTTTCCAACACTGAATTAAGAGTTTACCTGTGAATAAGCAGCGCTTTCCCCAGCTGGAACTTACTGGAAGTCAGTTCCAGCACATCTCATGTGGGCAGCATTGTCATTGTAAGAGAACAAGGGAGGCCTTCATGGTGAGTTCTGGCTCCTCTTTTTCTAGAAAAATAGCACTGTGAATAACTATGAGCCAGAATATCTGAAAGGAATTTGCTCTTGCCAGGGTCAGCCCTACCATTAGCTACAGTGAGATAGTCTGAAAAGCTGTTTGGGGCTCTCACGAAAGGATAGCAAATGGTTAGTTATCTAATTTGTTGTTGTTTTTACGGCTAGTGCATGAGAGAAGTGCTTGTTGGATTTTCTGCCTGAGGTGCTGAAATAACTTGACTAGTTTTGGGTATCATGAACTTTGACTTGGGCGAGGGGAGCGGGGGTGCCATTCGCTGCTCTTTCTCCAGCAGCAAAATGTCTTTCTTGTAGCAGTTGGCTGTTTGTTTTAAAAAAGGGAAAAGCAGGGCCACGCATTTCTCCCTAGTCTAATATTTCCAGTCCCCCCCACCCCAGTGTAATGCAGTCTTGGCTGCATTAAAGGTGTTGAATAACTGCATTAACCTTGGTATGCTTTGGCAAAAGGACAGCAAATAAGAGGCAATAAATGTCTCCCACAGCACTGATAAACTCCAAGGGCAAAAAGCTAGTTGTTTATGAGGTTCAGAGGATAATTTGGTCAAGAACATCTTTCACTTCAAATTATTGCCATTTTAATAATGGTGGAAGGTAATTTATGTAAATTATTTCAACAGCCCAGCTTTGGGTGGCTTTTTAGGGGTCTCAGCATTTTTGTATTGTTGGTTTGCGAACCAAATGGCTGAAATCCAAGATGCAAATGGTTACCTTCTGATTTCAAAGGATTTAATATAGAGGCATAGTTGTGTAGCAATGGCCTACAGTCAAAAGCAGCACAACTGTGCTTTTGAGAACACTGGACTGTTCTTGAATATCTAAGTCAGCTCAGTTGTGTATTACAAAGCGAAGCTGTGAAATTTCATGGAACAAAGAGTGGATTTTGAACGGAACAGTTGGTTGGAGCAAGAACATGCTTAATCCATTGTCTTTCTGCCTTAAAGGCACACACACACAAACACAAACACACACACACACACACACACACACACACACACCTCTCTTTTCTAAATTTTAATTCTCAGCTTTCATTTTGAAAAAAGAAAGACAATATTTTACTTGGTATGTTGTTTTGCTGCTGGTAAGGAGCCCCTCAGCTGGACTGAAGAGTGCAAAAATAAGTCAACCCTTTATTTAACTAAGATACGAGGGGAAATGGAGGGGCAAGATTATATCCAGTTGCTGTCTTGGCTTCTGATGTCTAGCTGTTGAATACAAAAGCCCTGGGATGAAGGGAAAGGACTTCTTTGATAATTATGTAGAGGGAGGAATTCCGTTACCATATGTTGGAATTTGGCAATAGTGGGTTTGACTATGCATCAGTGTGTGAGATGCCTGGCACTCTGACAGAAATGTGTGTCTTTTTATGGTGTCCCAATGAACACTGAGTGAGTGGGCTTGGGAAAACTTTTGAATGTTGACTTCTCAGACTCATCAGAGATCAGCTGTTATTGTCTGGTGCTGCCACTAGGCAAATCTGCCCTGGGAAGGCACTGAGGCAGGGAAGCCAACCAGAAGGCACTTGGCTGAGGGGCTCCTTTGAAGCTGGAGCTAGCCCCATCTTCAGTGAAGGAAGACCCAAATTATGGGGGAAATCTGCAACCAAAACGACAATTTGCATTTACTGTACAAGTACATAAAGAAGTTAAGACACACAGACAGATGAATTCCTAGAGAAAATACCTCTGTCCGTTGAATGTCTGTGGCAGGAAACTTGGACAAAGGTTTTTTAAATCCTTACCATTTCCTCCTTGCCTCAGATCTTTCTCTTTTTGGTTCACCTGCTGATGCTGTGGTCTGAGGAAAATCCTTCTTCGCAAACTAGGGGGAACCCCACCCATAAGAGTGCCAATGGAATCAAAACAAATGTCAGCTTTATAAAATGTATTTTCTGGAGTTCTACTCCCAATGCTCCATCTGACCCCATTAATTAGGAAACTTCCCTTTGTTGTGGCAAATAGCATTTTTTAAAAGCATATTAAATGCAAAGTCACATCTAATGTAGCTTGTGAATGTGATTAGGTGCTGAAAATCCTTGAAAAGGTTCATAGAATTGTTTGGACTCTTGGTTTGTGACCCCTTGGGCAGAAAGGAGAGGAGAGACAGATTGAGTGTGAGACTCCACAGAATGTGAGTTGCTGACTGGAAGAATATACTGTGTTTATTATCTGGTCAACTGTGCAGTCCTTTAAAGAGAAAAGAAAACTTAATCAAAGCTTGGGGTACAGAATTTCAGCATTATTAGTCATCAATCTTAATAATATCTTAACTCCACTTTGTGCACAAATTTAATAATATGGATATTTTACAGTCTCTGGGAAGATTCACAAAACCAATTATAGAAATGTCAGAATTTCCATAGGAAGGTAACCTTCCTCTTAGCAGTGGCAAGGGAACAAAACAAACTGATAGTGATTAAAGTGTCACGATGTAATTGCATTTTCTTCCAAATAAACCATCACTTCCCAATAAATAATTAAAACAAGCGGTGTTCCTCAGGATGCAACAGTTCAGTAGCTGTGATTAAAAAGTGCTAGCAGGCATTATTAGATTTTTTTTTTATGATAAATTTTCTCCCATTGTCAATTTGTCAGATTTTATTACCTGGGTGTTCTTTTGGGGTTTTATTCATTCAGGTTTAGCAGGAAATAATAACTTTGTTCTTCTGCCAGACACTATGATGAAATCTATATTCCGTGTTAATTTCACAAGTAAACTTTAGGTGTACTCGGTTCCAAGTGCTGCCGTACAAATCTAGACTTAGGAATTATAATTAATTCTGCCAGTAGCCCAGCTTGTGTGAAATGTTAAGCCAAACCATGGCTAAACGTGAATGTGTGAGGTACTCACAGCAGAAACTCGCCACTTTGTTCTTTTCCTGCTGCTACTACTTTACTACCCAGAGCTAAGTTGTAAAGTCATGGCTTTCCCTGGCCCATAAGCTTGAAACCTGTTTATGTGCTTGAATCTACTGATTTTTTGTTTAATTTACATGTGTAAAGCATGTGAAATATTCAAAGAATTCAGATGGTAATATGGATGCGGATGGGCTTTATTATTATTCTGTTGTGGCATCCAGCTTGTGGAATTCCCTAGAGAGATACAGTTGGCCTTATCTCGAGCTAAGGCTGAGTTTTAAATATGGGTTAAGATTATTGTCTCCCTGTTTTCATGTAGAATTGCTTTGTTCTGCTCTTGACTATAATACACTGAAGTGGCATTGATTTTAATGCATTGAACTGCTTTTATCGCGTGTATGTATTTTTGTAAGCTAATGTGAGTTTATTTATAGAGAGATGCATGGAATACGTTTTTAAAATGCCAAAATAGATATGGTAAGGTTCTGAACCACATATATACAGAGATAGACTCAGCCTGTTTTCATTTTCTGATTTAGGGCCTGTGAGGTAGGATTTGCAGTCTGAACTTTCAAAGATGAAATAATGACAAGACAGTGCATGCAGAAATTACCCCATCTTCCTTTACCCTTAATGGGCAAATTGTATTTTGGTGCATTATGTGCCTAGCCACAGAGTTGCCCTGCCTGGTGTACCTGACAGCTAAATGAGTAAATGAATGGACACAACAACTGTCTGGGATTTAAAATGGCCACAACTTTATTAATTTCAGATGTAGGAAGCCTTGGCATAGACACTGGGGATCCCTCTCAGCCCCCTGCTAGGGAACTGAGGCATGACGGGGTCTGTTCGGGGGTGAATCCATCGCAAAATGCAGGTTTACACGGATGGGCCCCAAACACTGAAGGAAGCTCTATGGCCCGCTAGCCCTATGCAACGGGCTCTTTGGACAGAGACTTCCCTCCAGACCCCTCTAG
Organism: Podarcis cretensis; assembly: GCF_951804945.1. Classification (NCBI taxonomy): domain Eukaryota; kingdom Metazoa; phylum Chordata; class Lepidosauria; order Squamata; family Lacertidae; genus Podarcis; species Podarcis cretensis. The sequence continues at coordinate 32,797,461 of NC_137178.1, forward strand.
TGGGGTATCCTGTTGTTGCTGCTGCAGAGAACAGGGAGTGGGTGAGTCACCACTTCACCGCACCCCAACTAGATGAAAGACTACAGAATTCTGCCCAAGGCCTAAACTGCCACCCGAGACTGCCTATAGCTGGAACCACCATTTTTCAGGTCTATTAACCAATGCTCATTCCCCAAAGGGGAGAAATGGTCACCATCAGGGTGAAATAGCTCAGGCATATCAGACTTGATGTCCTGGTATCAAATTACAGAACCCTGAAGACATTGCAAGGCCCTGTTGATCTTCACAATGGCATAGTTAAGATGTGTTGGTCTCAGCGCACCACACCTCTGACAATGTGCGAAGAGCTCTGACCAGAAGATGCTCATAGATGGATACTCAGACCGCAGTTGTTATGGGTCGGCAATTGCCGCCAGAGTCAAGTCCGCACTTTTACGCTTGACAAGGTCATTCTTGCCCAGTTGGAGGATCAGGGCATCGGGTGGGCTGTGACTGGCGATAGCTCTTTGGAATGTAGGCAGAAGCGCATTCTACTGTATGCCCGCCGACCTATCCAGAAGAAGTTGGCCTTGCTAGAAAGGCCCAGATACGCTCCCCAGCATGTAGAGGTAGCGTGCACACTTGTGCAATGGATGATACTGTGGCCAAGGACCTAAACCTGTCTGCGAGTAGTACCTGAAAGAAATTTAAGAGGACTGTGTAAGGGACTGATATCCTAGGTGGACATATGTATGCTCTGTACACTGTGGAACGCCAGTGGCCCATGGCCTTAATGCAATCAGGATCCAGGCCCCTGGCTGCTGCAGAAGTCACAGCACCAATACAGAATGAGTGGCCAGAGAAGTAAACGGATACCAACACATGCTGTGATGACCTTCCTCAAGATGGCAGTAAATTGACGCCTGGGCAAGGGTAGCCTGTTAGAATGTATGAGAAGGGGGCCACAGTGGTCCAGCCGTGGAACTAGCTAGGAATCTGGAGGTCTAGCTAGGAATCTGGAGAAATGTGATTTTTAAAGGATGGCTGTGCTTTGAAAAGTATGAATTAGGCTGCTTTGAAAAGTGTGAATTAGGCTGCTGAACTCAATTTCGTCCCCATCCCTAAGTTTCACTATTATGATGTTTGCCTTCACTTTTACAAAGCCCTCTCCCTCTGCTGCAACAAGAGAGCACATTGGGCCAGCTGTCTGCCAACCACCCTTACTTTCTTCCAGAAAACCTTCCTGGAACAATGCTATATAGTGTCATTCCCGAAAGGCATTCTGGGAGCAGGTGGCATATTTTAATATGCTGCCAGCTGTCCACCTCATCAAACTCTTTTATCTTGTTGCCATGGAGGGCTTGGTTTATTCCGTAGCACTGGTTTTTAAATACTTGGCTGGTATATTTTGAAGTGCCCCTGTAGCCAGTGGCTTCATCTTTCATGACTTGCACTGTGCTATTACACATGCATAGAGATACACCACTTGTTATGTGCCTCTGTTAAGGGCAAGAAGTGAATTTGCTCTCCTCAGAAGGTCTTCTAAAATGTTTTGATCCAAACAAGCAAGCTAAACAGATGCCGGTGATCAGTACTCACATTATAAGATATAAATGCTGATTCCTCCTCTTTTATGTCTTGTATTTAATGTAATAGAACAATAACAGCTGCTGTTCAGAGTATCACAGATCTGTTCTTTTGAGTGTAAAGGTTTGTAGTGCATTGATAGTGTACTAAGAATAGAACACGTATAGCTAATTGAGTGCATAGCTCTTTCATCCCATGCATTATCAAGAAAGGTTATCATGGAGGCTGAGAGAGAGGCTGGCATTTCCTCCTCTGATAACTGACCTTACCAGCATGATCTAATTTTATTTATGGAACTATCATTCATGTCAAGTCAAAGATGGAAAAAAGCCCTTTTTAAGATGAAGCACGATGGCTAACTACCAGCAGTTGTGGAATCATAGGACTGCAAAGCTAGCTAGCAGACATCTGAAGGCTGTCTGATCCACCCAGATGCAATTAATAGTTTTGGGTAAGTTTAAAGACACTTGCGTGAAAGAAAATTGATGGTAAACCACTGGCTTTTTCAACAGAGCCTTGCAAAGGAGCTGAGAGTTGTTTTAGAGATGGCTGTCAACTTCACATGTGTGGAGTTATCTGGATGCTTCAGGGGAAGTCGTGAATGTTAAACTGGTCAAGTGTACACATGAAGCTGGCAATGAGACAGGTGGTTGGTTCCTCTAGTACTCTGACTAGCAGCAGTCCTTCAAAATCTCAAGGAATGATGTTTACCAGCCTTGCATTGTGAGCTGCTTTTCTTTTGAGATATCGGGACCTGATTCTTCTATGTGCAAAGCATGCGCTCTACCACTCAACTGTGCTCCCTTCCTGGTTAATAGCTTTCCTGTTTATATGCTTCAAACTCACCAACATGGAAAAACAGAGGAAAACAACTATCCCCGTACAGTGGTACCTTGGTTTAAGAACAGCTTAGTTTATGAACAACTTGGATTAAGGACGCTGCAAACCCGGAAGTGGTGTTTTGGTTTGTGAACATTGCCTTGGAAGAAGAACATGTTCCACTTCCTACTGAGTATAAATTGAGTCCCCCGCTGCCATGGGAAAGCACACCTTGGTTTAAGAACGCTTTGGTTTAAGAACGGACTTCCAGAATGGATTAAGTTTGTAAACCAAGGTACCACTGTACTTCTATTCCATCAGTCTCCCTACCCTAGTACTGTTAATATAAGCAAAACTCTTAAGCTTGAAATAAATCGTTTAAGATCAATAGAACAGGACAAGTCTTTCTTCTATATGCCGATGACTCATAATCATCATTTTTCATGTGATAAGAATCCCATACCCCAACTCCTTTGAAGATCTTCTCTGTATCTGATTATCTTTTGTGATGGCACTGCTGTAGTGTTGTGCTAACTTCTAAATGCATTGCTTTGACTGATTGCTAATTTTGTCTTGTAATGAAACCTTGCAAGTGTTTATTCTGCTGTAAGGAAGCTCATCTCTTTTCAGTACTGAGGGTTTTGTCAACACAGTTTAATAGTCTGGGGAAAATGGGGAATATTCTGATTTGCAGGATGTCAAATTAATGATCTCTAAGCTTCCCTTGACTCTCAGATCTATAAATCTGCACCATGGTTTCAAATTTCTTCTCCAGCTATCTCTTGATAATCAAAACATGAAAGGTACTACTGCAGAAGAACCAGTAGTCCTGAAAGAGATTTTTTAAAATGTCCATATCTTTGTCTTATTAGAGACCTGTAAATTTCATAGTTTTGTGCTATTATACTCAACAAGTAGGCTCTGAAAGACCACAGGAAATGATCTTTGCCATTTGAAAAATGAGAGTGAAATGCTTATGCTACTGCAGAGAAAAAGCAGCAAGATGTAGTGTGAAGCATTTTCAGTGTTTTTGAGTATTTCCGAAAAAAAGATTGGTCCTTTCAAGAAATAAAAGAGCAGCTGGAGACAACTGAAGTGGGGAATTCATATTTCATGTGCCAAATTTAGGATGCATGAGTGGAAACAAAACAGTACAAAAATAACAACAATAGTAACACCATGGTGCTTAAATGAGACTTGGATACGATCTCATTTGGATACTAGCAGGTCCAAGGACACTTTATCCCATGTGCCTCAGTCACCAGGGCAAAAAATCTCATCATAAAAGTAATGGCTAGAGCAGCATCAAAGACTGTGTATCTTGCAATGGCAACAGCAGAGCGAAGCACAAAATAACACATGCAAAAAGGGCACGGCTCAGTGCAACACACAGCTCAAGGTGGAAGATTGGGGCAAGGCGGGCAAAGAAACAGCAGTCTAGAAATGAGTCTCAGTGCTTCACAGAGTGCTTGGAAAAGAGCAGTTCTTCCCTTCTTGCTCTCGGAGGAACAGGTGATCATTCATTTAGCCGAGAATGTTGATTGTAATTGCCAGTATGATGCTGACGGGGAGTTATATGACAGTGTGCAGTTATAGTAGGAAAAATAGATATAGATAAACTAGCATAAAGTGTGATGACCAGGGAGTGGTGTCATGCCACCAAGGATGGTATGCCCCAACTATCTGATACCCCAATGTTCATGCATTGAGCCTGAACATCTGAAGATGTCTGTGAACAGCTACTTGTGTATAGGGCCCTCCCTTCAGATGCCCGTGCTTGATGCACAGGCATGTGGTGCAGTGCCACTTCTCCCGGTCATGTCGTGACCCCCCCTTTATATGAGTAACATGTGATGAGGGTCATATTTTTAAGTAGAGAAGTATTCTAGGAGCTGGGCATCTAGTGAGTGATGTTGGCACCCTTGCTGATTGAGGGCAATCTACATATTCAGGAAAATCACATGCTATGATCCTTTAGGCTTCTGTAAAGTGGAAAAACTGTTCAGCAAATGAAGGAGTTTATCTCTCAGCATTATCAAGTGGTGCCCTATATTTTACCCAAGAATAAAGTAAATTTGGATCCTGGACAGCCAGGACTAACATGATTAGCCTACAAACTCTCACACACCATAGTATACATAATTTAATCTTAAAATGTACAGTTCATGGCTGCCATATATATTTAGAACAGGGTGGAGAACAAATTCATCAAAGAAAGCTCATACCATTTTGAAAACTACCTACCAACTATGCTATGCAAGAATCGTTATTTATTATTATCATTATGAATCTCTTTAGGTGCTAAATTTTAATCTCCTGTTGGAAAATCTGACATGTTCACCTGTTTTATCTAGTAATGCTATCAGCATGCCTACCTTGCACTTGGCATATTGACATTTAACGTAATATTTATAGGACTATCATTTGTACCCCTGAGGGAAGCATAACAGCTTGTAATTAGTTTAAGATAACCAGGTTTCCCACCCACCCACCCACCCACCAGTCATTGCACCTACTGCACTTTCATCATTTATCAGCTGTCAGTGACAAAGTCTTGCATCAGCTGTCAATAATATCAACAACAAATACATGTTGATAGGGAGACAAACTCACTTGATAATCTCAGCGATATAAAATCCATAAAAAGAGATGTTGGGTATACAGTGCAATGTTTTGTAAAAGGAAATTTCCGGCAGGCAAGTTTAAGAAAAATGTGATTGAGAAGAGAGCTAATGAGATTTGCATCTAGGCACAAGTCAAGTGAAAGTTGTATTGTTAGATTGTGGTCCAAAGCATTGGAATGAGCAAATTGCTAGGATATAAGACCCACTTTTCCTGCATGAAGGCAACTCAACCATGTTGTGCGACTTTTTGGTCCCATGGAGTTTTCCCAGTCTTGTATTCAGTGTCCATTATAAGTCTGAGCAGGGAAGCCTGTGTGCTTAGGCTCTGCATGATTTGGAACCCTACTTGACAACATAATATAGCATGTTACATATGAAGGGGGCTACTGCTTTTAAGTCATTGTGATGTGTTATTCTGAAGGTGTCCTCTAGAGGTATATGTTGCAATGTGGGTGTGGGTAGCATGTGTTAATATCTATTTCAGCTAAATATTTTACTGTTCTGTAAACATTACATTTGGTGCTTTAATGCAAAACACTGTTCTACATGCTGACTTCAACTAAGCAAAATTTTTCTATTCTTAACCCCCCAGGTGGGACTCGGTGGTTTCTACTCACTACTCCAAGTAATTAAGGTACAGTGAAATTTCTTCCATGACATGCAACAAGCTTTAGATCAGGGATGGGGAACCTCAGGCTTGGAGCGGGGAGGTGGGGAATGTGTATGTGACTGGAATGTGGCCCATAGCAAACAGGAAATAGACACATCTGTTGCTTTATCAATTTTTTCTTCTGGCCCTGCCCACTTTTTGCCTTTGGCTCCACTCACCATTGTCTTGAGGCCCTTAGATACTTGCCCACAAGGAAATGTGGTCACTGGGCTGAAGAAAGGCTGAAAAAAGGTTGCTCCAGAATAAAGACTCCAAATATGGTACTTACATGGTCACATGTGTGATTCATGAGTTCATGTAACATGTGATTAGGAGCATGGTTTGAAACCTGGGAGTTCCTAACTAGAGAGAACTTTGTAGTAATGGTCCAATTAGCAAGACAATGCTGTTACAAACTTTCTATTTCTGTGAATACCCATTTTGCGCAGTTATGCCCACTCCCTAGACTGTGTTGATTCCACATTAAATCACTCTTGGAAACCATTGTGTCGCCAGAGATCACCAGTCTTGTTTTTCTCTGCAGCCTTGATTAATGGATAGATCTCTTCCATAGGCAAAATATCATTCCTTCTCCCCCAACTTCCTGTTTTGGTGGCTAGCAGATTTCTGAACTTTTCATGCTTTATTCTTATCAATGACACATGCGAGCTTTGTGCTCTGCCCAGTGAGATAATCAAGTGCTTTTGGCTGGGTTAAGCAACATCAGGTTCCCACTATACTTTTGAGCATTAATTAAACACTTTTATCTGCCTGCATTATGGGCAGTGAATCATTCAGCGGCAGAATGTATCACTTTGCATAGCCCTGTAGCTGAAGAAAGTAATGCATATTGATGTAAAAGTTTAAATCACACAGGTGCACTTGTAGGAGTTGCATCTGTGCACAGAGATATGTGAAAAATATAATGATGGATCTATAATGTATACATAAATCTTAGAAATAGACAAGTGTATTGCAGTTTCAACATTATGTTTTCTCAGATATTTTTAAGGAAGTAAAACTCTTGAAAAGTGCACCTGTGTCTCTTACATGTAATATGAGAAGGGAGCATTAAAACCGCTCCATTAAAGCCAAAGAATCTTTGAGTAAAACTGCTGTCAGATGATTGGAATTAGGCTCTTAATTCAAGGCTGTATAAATTGTTCTTGTGGACATAATTTCTTTCCCATTGAGATGTGTGCTGAAGATCGTTTTTTTTCTGTTGCCAGTTATTAGGTCTGCCATCCTGAGCTTGGGTCTTCCAAACTGTCACCTTCAATTAGCAGAGCTTCCTTTCTCTTGGATGAACAAAAAAGAAAGTGTCCAACTTTGGAGGTCTTTAAGCAGAGGCTTGACAACCATATGTCAGGAGTGCTCTGATGGTGTTTCCTGCTTGGCAGGGGGTTGGACTCGATGGCCCTTGTGGTCTCTTCCAACTCTATGATTCTATGAACTTTAGAAGGGTGTAAGAATGATTTCCAAGTGAAAGTGACCACACATTTCCCAGTGGATCAGCCAGTTACTGACATGTTTCTTTCAGCCTTGTACAACTTCTTAAGGCAATGGGTGAAACTGGGAGTCATTTTTATATAACATTCTGACTTTTTTACATTAAAGCTTATTAGCTGCTGTTTAAAAAGCAGTGTTCCTTATAGGACACAGTCCATTGGGAATTTCTGTGCAAGCCCCATTTTGACATGGATATGTGCCATAGAGGAGAATGTGCAGTCTGACCTTGATCAGTTGGCTTGTATGTTCTTTGCTTTTCCTTTCAAGGAAAAATCAGAAAGGAAAGCGTCCTTGAATAAGAAGATACCTTTGTAAAAATAAGAACCTTTACATATTCCCTAGGCACCGCTTTCTATGCTCTGTGAAAGAAGGCAGAAGGGAAATTAATTCCTTAAATATCATGAAAAACCTTGAGAAATATTCACACACATTCCCTTAGTTGGCATGTGGTACTGTGGCTTTAATTATCAGTAGGGGTTTTGGAAATAAATAAATAAATAAATTAAATAAATAAATAAATACAACAACAACAACATTATTAGACCTGCAGCAAAATTTCCAACCAAAGAAATATCTCATTGTGAAAAAATAAGTTTCAAAGACTTCTGTGTAAATATGAGTATTGGAAGATGCATTCAAGCAACAGAAGAAGAAATGTGTATTGCCTCTGACTCAAGTTAATCACTTCATTTCTGCACATTGAGGGATAAATAATATTTGCAAAGTCCAAGAATGTGTGTGCTCAACTTCCTGTTTGAAATCATAATGTAAAAAACTCAGAAAGGAAACAATATTGAGAAGCTTTTGGCTTTATTATTGCAATAGTGGTTACAATGCAATTTTGCACTGTAGTTTTCATCCATATGAAGTACAAAAATTCAAAACCTTCTCCTCTCAGTGTCTTAGACCTATCTTTGCCCCTTCAGATTAATGGCCAAATTATCCTTTAGCCAGAAGATTCATTTTTAACCTGTTTGTTAAATTTTGTTCATATGCTACTAAGGAAAACTGCTGGGTTGAAATGTGTCTGGCTATGGAAGATTTGGTATGGAAGATATTCATCTAGGGCAAACTTGATATGTCAGTGTGGGGTTTATCAACCATTGGTCTGTTAATCTTGGCAACATTAAAAACTTCCAGATACAGGGCTGCCTTCAGATGTCTTTGGAAAGTTGTGTAGTTGTTTCTGTTTGACATCTGATGGGAGGGCATTATACAGGGTAGGTGTCACTACCAAGGAGGCCCTATGCCTCATTCCCTGTAAATTTACTTCTCACAGTGAGGGAACTGCTAGAAGGCTCTCACAACTGGACCTCAGAACTGGTGGAGATGATGGTGATGATGATGATGATGATTTATCATTTCTACCCCACCAGTTCTGTTTGCCTAGCCACTCTGGGCGGCTTCCAATAAAAGTTTAAAAATACATTAAAACACCAGTCATTAAAAACTTCCCTAAACAGGGCTGCCTTCAGATGTTTTTAAGATGTTCTTTAAGATATATAGGACAAACGCCATCTAGGTCTTTAAAGGTCAGCACCAGCACTTTGAATTGTGCTCAGAAACGTACTGGGAGACAGTGTGGCTCCTTTAGGACTGGCGTTATATGGTCCCGTTGGCCACTCCCAATCACCAGTCTAGCAGCTGCATTCTGGATTAGTTGTAGTTTCCAGATCACCTTCAAAGGAAGCCCTATGGAAAGCGCATTGCGGTAGTCAAAGCAGGAGCTAATCAGAGCATGTACCGCTCTGGCAGGACAGTGCACAGGTAGGTAGGGTCTCAGCCGGTGTACCAGATGAAGTTGGTAGATAGAGCTGCCCTGGACACAGAATGTGACTCCAAAGACAGCTGTTAGTCCAAAAGGCTACACACCTGGTCCTTGGGGGGGGCACAGTTACACCATTCAGGACCAAGGAGTCCCCCACACTTGCTATTTTAAGTGACATTGTTGCTAATGGTGTGCAGTTTGGCCCTTAAGCGCTGACACTGATCCAAGCTTCTGAGGTAGAGGATTTCCTGGGGAGGAACAGAATTAGGACTGAGAGACCAGGATAAAAGTGTTGGTAGGTGTCCATTTTTAACTGAGAATAGTATGTGAAACTGTCAAAAATCTTTACTGCTCGTATGGCACAGGTTAGGGTAGAAGCCTAAACTTACAAATCCTGTTTTTTCTGTGTAAGTATGTTTTAAAGAGCCATAACTCTTAAGATATAATTTAAATAATAAATATGGCTGATCATAAAACCAAACTCAGACCCCTCTGTGTAGAAGTGAGACCTAACATTCAGGGTCATCATTAGCTAAGTTTAATGTAAATGACATATATTCATCCCTACTGTGAGTAAAATTATAACCTGGAAATGCCAGGCTGATGGAAAGCCAAGTTAATTCAATGTGAATTGGTACAAGGATGCCATTAATTTGACACCAATCCATTGCCTTCCTCAGTCTCAATATTTAATAAGTGTCCAATTTCTTAAATTGGGATAAAAATTAGAAACAATAACCAAAGTAAGCTATTTTCCAATAAACAGAAATGTCTTCACTGATTAAAGAATAGTAATTGGGTGTTATATGTTAACGGCTTGGCCCAGAGCAATTTTATAATAACCTTCTAACAGCTTTTGCTCCCCCACCCAACATTTTATTACATGCAACAAAGTGCAGTTATTGCGTCTCTGAATTCATTTTAGTGAGCTGTCAATAAATTTCACTCCATTAGATGCAGAATTTAATTAGCTAGGGTCACAATTTACGTGATTTCTAACTTGCTAGCTATTTACAGATTCTGGTAAGTGTTGCCCTTGGCAAAATAAACTTATTTAATTTATAGCCAGCAGTGAGCAATTATTTTTCATTTCAGTGACACTGAGCCTCACCAAAATGTTGACTGCTTTAAGGTTACACATGCATCACTCTCCAGCCACAGCCAGCAACTTTATCAGAATATAACGGATCTCAGTTTTACAAAGTGTCTTTGATGTATTAGTAGTCAAAATCTTTCCCAGAAATATACAAGACTCAGGAACAATAACATTTACTTTTAACTGCACAATGGAAGAGGATTTACACCCAGTACTTTTGTACAGTATATTGAAGGTGTTTGTTTTTATGGCAATGCACTTCTGTGGGGATTCTGTCTTTTTCACTTGTGAAGAATATTGATAATTATGAGTGTGCGCCAAGCAAGATGCCATAAAATATATATCCGAAGTCAGTTTTCTAGCACCCAAAAAGAAGGTCCTGGGTTTGATCATCTCCTCAGGCTAGCAGAAATGAGGAACAGAATTGAGAACATTCTGGAAAAAGTCCCCATTGCTCTACCACTATCAAGTGTTCTAAATTCACCAAAGCCATTTTCCAGACCAACTGGCAGCTGCTGTACCTTGCTCATTTTGGATGTCATGTAAGGGCAGCAAATTGTTGTTTATTCAATTTAGGATTGCTGCTTTTTAAGGCCAGGGAGAGGGATAGGTGCTTACAGGATTTTCTGCCTCGGACGCCAAAATGATTTGCTGGCGGCCAATTTGCTCTGATATGTGGGTGGGCACCATTTGCTCATTTGTTCATTAGGGCAAATGGAGCATTGCCCCATCAACCTCAGTGTTCTCTCAAATGGCTGCTACCTGTCTGCATTCTTTCTTACATCCAGGCCAGGATGTGATACTAATAGTTGTCACCTTCCTCCTCTTTCGTCTCTGTTCTCCCCACTCTCTGCCCCATTATAGAACTCAGCAGGGAGGAGGATGGGGAAAAACTAGAAGAAGCGTGAGGTTCCTTTCCACTGCCCTAAAGTAACCCATGTTGCATTTTTATGCATTCTTATGCATGTTTTCTTATAAGTCGCATTGTGTTCAACCCAGCATACTCCCAGGATTTCATTTTCTCCCCATCTGCATAGTTATACTCAGTTTATATATTCAGAAGTAATCATTTATCTCTGTAAAAGTATAAGATACAATTAGGGCTGCCACCGAATTAAAGACATCTTAAGTAATTATCTGTATCAATTTTAACTTATTAATGGATTAATTAATCAACCAAATCTGCATATGACTACAGTTCTGGATTAAATAGCTTATTTACCTTTGGTTTTGCAGGATGGAAACTTGTTTCACATACTAGGTGCTGTCTTATGCTTCCCTCTGTGTGTATGAGAGAGGAACAAATACATATTGTAAGATAGATATCGGTGTGGCTTTTGAATGTACTTTTAATCAATCACACGTATACTGAGTCATGCTATTGGCCCATTTAGCTCAGGCATAGGCAAACTCTGGCCTACAATTCCCATCATCCCTGACCACTGGTCCTGTTAGCTAGGGATGATGGGAATTGTAGTCCCAAACATCTGGAGGGCCGGAGTTTGCCTATGCCTGCTTTAGCTCATTGTTGTCTACCGAATATGGACTGCCCATTGCTCCCAAGGGTTTTAAACAGTGATCATTCCCAGTCCTCCCCAGGGATGCTGCTGCTGCTGCTCCTGTATGTGGTTTTTTAACCTACCCTTCACCATAAGACTCCACAGCTGGTTACAGCAATCCAAAATATGCAATATTTAAATGCAAATTGCAAAGCCAAACGTTTAGAACAAATTGCAGTCAAGTGAATAAGGATGCCATATAAAGACTGAAGCTGGGATTGTTTGCATGCAAAGCATGGGCTCTACCATCAAGGTGCAGCCCTCCCAATCAACTTAAGTGTTGCAACCCTAGGCATGACCTATCCTTTTCCATCCTACATTTCCCCAGGACTGTGTGTGCAAGTGTGTGCGAGTGTAGTGTTTTTATACCTTGATTCCCCTCTTCCCCAATATCAGGATGAAAGGAACTGCCAGAATAGTTTATCCTATATCAAGATGAAAGGCACTGCCAAATATTTCCATTTTCAGTACAATGAAATCCAGACTTTCACTCCTCTTTAGAGCACTATAGATTTATTTGTGCCTTGTCCCTTTAGTTTGTACACCTGATGGAAGTTGGACTTCTCCCTCCTTCTCCCTCTCCTTCTTAAATTGGTGTCTGAAAAATGGAATTAAAAACAACAACACCATAGTAATAGTATTTATACATGCATACGTACGCTCGTGCTCTTGTGTACTAGGAGCTAAATACCCAACACCTTATTTATTAGCTTCCCTTAACAATACTTTGGAGGACTTTACTGAAATGAATATATTTAGTACGGCTGCTGATGGATGCTATTCTGAATGGCTTTTCTCTGATATTCAGTGTCTTCTTCCCACCCTTTTTCTCTCTTGCACAACCTTGTCCCCTTGAATAGGGCTTTCAAAAATAAATTTAGATCTGATAATACACAGACCTCTAATTCCAGGTAATAGCCAGAATATTTAATATACGGCTTAGTGTAATACATAGCACATCCTATTTGTCAATGTAAAGCTTAAATGTAATGGCAGCAATTTAGTTTCCTGGCTATGCATAGGGATATAGTTCTTTATTATGTTAATAAAACCTGATAAGTAAAATCTATTGCATTATAAGTGCTATCAATTAAAAAATGATTGTACTAATAATTAGGGCAAAGTTATTTTCAAGTTCATCATTTAACTTCTGCTTTAATTGTCTTTTTGAAATGTTCACTCTTTTATTTAATTATGGATAGGCAAGTATAATTATCTTGAACTTTGCATAATTGTTCGTGTATAAAACTTTTCTGAAGTTTACTCATTTCTAGACATGAATCTTTTCATATTGTCATTTAAATCATTTACCTAATATAATTACAGCTAAAATTATGTGGGAGGCCTTTTAAATGTGACTGCTACAATACTTTCCTCTAATTTTCTGATCTCTAAATGTTAACGGAGACCATTCACACATAAGCTAAATACAGTTTCATAATTAGCCGTAGCACTATTTTATATCGAGTGTCACATGGAAGCAGAACTAGGTTAATACTTGCTATAGGCAGTGCCAGGGTTCAAATCTAGAACCTGCACATATTATCAGCTCCCAGGGAAGATTCTGTAGTCTGGTTTGCACTTAAGCATGGCTTAGCAGTAATGAGCAGCATTCTGGGGCATGCAGCTAACATAGTGCTCATGTTGCTCCTCCCTCATTTCTGCTGCGGACACATGACCAATGCCATAGGCAAAAGCCGACCATTTTGCCTTCTGTCTTGGAAAAAGTATATAAAGAGAGCAAGTGCCTGAAATCAATAGGAATATATTTGTTGACTGTGGTTGACTCTAATCCTGTGCCTGGATAGCTCAGCTCACTATAGTGTGGTGCCAAGATTGCAGGTTCAATCCTCGTATGAGACTGAGTGAGTGAGAGATGTCAGTCTTACAACGTGCGGGTTTCAAAGCACAACATGCACGTTTCAAAGCAGGCTCTAAAGATTCACAGGTCTATAATGCATAGTACCAAGGTTGCAGGTTCGATTCCCATATGGGGCAGTGGCATATTCCTGCAATGCAGGGGGTTGGACTAGATGATCCTCAGGGTCTCTTCCAACTCTACAGTTGTATGATTCTATGATTCAGGATCTTAGAGTATATTTCAAAGGATTATGAAATCTGCACTATGAGTGAAGAAATCACTCCATCATGAATGAAGATGAGGAAGAATAAGTAAACACAGAGACAGCCTTCATCCAGATACCCATTTTAGACTAGCCATGGGGCTTCTTTGAACAGCACATTCTTATTCCTGACCACAAATTGCTCCTTGCAACTTCATCCAATTTCAAGTCTTTTGCCATGTATGGGGAAGATGTTCAAGAAGCACAACTCCAAAGTTCTTTTGGATGTATGGAAATATCTGAGAAGATCTTTGGATTTCTGACCATAATAGGGGTGTTCAGATGTACCCGTTCCATGTATATATGCAGTGTGTGGTGGTGGGAGTGCAAGCATGTCTTCTGGCCTTGCTTTTAACACAACACCAGAAAGAGCTGGCTGTGGTGTACATCTTCATGCACAAACCTCTGAGCACTGTCAAGAACCTTCTTCCCTTTTTGATCTTGCAATGAAAAGGAAAACATCTGGGGGAAGGGGAAAGAGGTGTACAGATCTTAAATATTTGGTTGGTTGCCATAGTCCTGCTTTTTCTTCCATGTTGGGTAAATGTGTGCATTATCAAAACATCTGTGGTGATTCCATTAACATGCTTTTGATTCTCCTCCCATCATATACCCTCATTAAAGGCAACTCTCATATGTGACCTTTAATTTTGAGAAAAGGTGAGTAAGAAGGGATATGATAAAAGTGTATAAAATTATGCATTGTCTCCCTCTATTAAGAATAAAATGGGGGGGAGCTCCAATGAAAATGAATGTTGATAGGTCTGGGATGTACAAAATATAGTGGTGTATTTTTCGCTCCATAAGACACACTTTTTTCCTCATAAAAAGTAAGGGGAAATGTCTGTGCGTCTTATGGAGCGAATGCATGGTCCCTAGGGCCAAATTGCCCAGGGGCAAAAAGCAGATCATGCTTTTTTTTTTTTAGAAAGGGGAATGGGGTGTTGAAACAAGGCCGCTGATCAGCTTATCAGCAAGCGATTGGACGGGGAGATAAGGGACTTCTAGCAATAAAGGAGGCTGCCTGGGAGGGGGGAGGTAAAGACAGCAAACTTGCAAGGAGAGAAGACAGGAAGATTAAAGCAATGAGGAGAGAAATTAGAAGAAAAGGAGGAGCAAAAAAACTGCTCCAGCTAAGGAAAAGACACTAAGGCAAACAAGAGGGAAGGGGGTGTTGAAACAAAGCTGCTGAGTCGGCAGTTGCACTGGGTCACCCCAAATTCACCATCAGATCACATAGCATGTCCATGGCTACAGCCTGCACCAAAAAAACCCCATGCATCCACTGTTTTGTGGGGCCGTAATGGCGCAAAAACATGGTTACAAAGCACAGATCCACATGGATCCTCAGGATTTTTGCATTGGGCTACCCCAAACTCACCATCAAATCACATAGCATGTCTGTGACCACAGCATGAACCACAAAAATCATACATCCACTGTTTCATTTCAGAATATTTTTTTTCTTGTTTTCCTCTAAAAACTAGGTGCATCTTATGGAGTGAAAAAAATGTTTAGGATAGCTTTTGTAAAAACAAACAAACCCAGAAGCCTTTTATTACGAATTGTAGGTACCGACATTCCAAAGGAACAGAAAAGACTTTTCATGTGTGACAACAGTAATGCAGATGCTACTAAGCATATGCGGCGCCAGGGTGCAAAGATCCATCCTAGGTTGCCCAGAGTTGTAGACCTTTTTTTAGGGGGGGGACCCCAAAGTTGTTGGGTTTTTAAAAAGGAAATAGTTGTTTACCTTTAGAGCCTTTAGAACAGTTGTGGGACACAGCATTTGCAGTCAGCCTTTGCACTGTTGACTGAACATCCCCTGCTGTGCAGATAAGGGAGAAAGCTCATAAATTGTATCCCTTCTTTCTTCCCGGCCAATTCTATTACGCCGGTGTAAATGCTGGTGCACCAGGAACCCAGAATAACAGCAAATAAAATACGCTCATACGTCAGTGCCTGATAAGACTTGTTAACCTGTTATTCCAAAGACTTCCTAGATTATAAAGCTCCAAAATACAGGCCAAAAGAGAGCAGGTCTGGAAAGAGCGAACCATATAATGGGTACCACCAGTGAAAAGGCCCTGCTCCATGTAGCTCCTGCCTTGTCATTTGAGAGGGTGCCTGTGGTGTTTGCCCTCCTAGGTGGGTCATAAGGAACGGGTTAAATGAGTGTGATGTGATTGGCCAGTGGGAACCCATGGGGAGGAGTTAGAGTTAAAGTTGGAGTGGTTGAAATGTTAGTTGAGAGTTGGGAGCTGGAGAAGGCAGAGGGAGGATAAGTCTGTGGGTTGGTCGAGTTGTGAGAGAGTGAGAGAAACTGATAGGAGGAGTCAGATAGACAGTTGGGATAATCAGTTAGCAGTTATTAGGAAAGGTATAAGCCGGTATAGAAACTACGATTAAGAAACTGACAAGAAAAATTATCTGAAACCATAAACTTGTTAAGGCTTATAAAATAAACTTGCTTATTTGATTTAATGTTAACAACTGTCTGGACTCTGTGTGTATCCGAGAGAAATGGGTTGGTGGCAGCGGGAAAGTGATAATAGTGGTGGCACAGGGATCAATAGACCGTCAAATATCTGGGGACCCTGTGTGATCGCCACAATGCCCACTTTCCCTCCTTCTTGCCATGGAATGCTCTCTATTGGAGTCTCCAGGTCCAATATAAAGACAATAAGAAGGGAGAGCAGGGACCTTGAAGTTCCCAAAAGCTATTAATCAAGCAAGCAAGCAAGCAAGCAAGCACACAGGTCATCTTTGTCACAGGTGTGTCACACCTATGTCCTGGCCAGGCCTGTACCCAATCTTGTTTCTGTACACTCTTGTTTTTTCTCAGTAACCAAAAACATATTATCAACATATACAAGGAGAAAAGTTGCTTTCCTTCATTTGCAAGGAATCGTACAAAACAAAGTGGCACTAATAAATAAAAGTTCCAGGGTGGCAACAGAAAGCAAACTAAAAATGCTTTTGCAGTTCATCAGAACCATCCAGCAATATCAAGTTATAGGAAAACTGGTGCTATTAACAGTAACCCTAGTTGGTTAATTGATATGGCAACTTCCATGCACATGACGTCTGATGCTAATCCCCCCCAAAGAGTTAAATGAGATTCAGGTGAGGGTCATATGCCTTGTCAATCCCAGCAGGTATATAAGAGGAAGACCCGGCCTGCCCAGGCCGATGGCCTGCCCTATTTTGGCAGCAGAATCTTGCTGCCAATTAGTCTGGAAAAAGTCAACAAGACTGCCTGGCCTGTTCTGGACAACCTTTGAGATCAGGATTATCGGCAGTATTTGGCAGAATAAGTTCATGAGCAGAGCAACTTCCACTTCTGCAATGGGACTTTCCTTCCTCTCTTCCAACCCTGCACTGTCCCCGAATCTGGGTTTGGGGGAACCCGTACAAAGCATTTAGGGGGGTCACAGGCAGAAGAGAGGGAGGAAAGTCCCATTGTGGTCCACTCATGCAATAATTTAATTGAATATTAACCTATGTCTGCATGTCCAGCTGCTGTTAAAAGCACAGCTACAATGCCTGCTTGAAAACACTACTTGGGCAGAAGGTGAAATCTTTTTAAATCATAGGCCACCCACAACCAGTAGCATTTGGTGGGGGGAGGCACTTAGCATATCTCCCAACGCTGACATCACTGTGGCTTACAAGAAGGTAGAGGAGGAAGGAGGTGAGGTTGATGTGGTGTGAACACACTGGCATGAGCACCAGTTTGACTGCACTGGTGTGTTTGCACTGTGCCAACCTTACTCAACCCTGCCTGCACCAGCAATGTCAGTAGTAGGAGGTTATGTAAGTGCCAGGACCTTACCCTGCCGACAGTGCTAGCTGCAATGCAACATGGAAACCCTATGCATAATCCTACTAAATCTAGTTGGCTTAAGAATAGTATTAGGCTAGCGAGATCTTGTGAGATCTTCCTGAAATCTCACAAGATCTCATGAGCTCTGTAAGATCTTGCAAGAGCTCTGTGAGATCTCACACCAGAATCTGCCATTGTTGCTGCCATGCACCGCTGCACAATCCAGGTAAGGGAGGTGGTTAAATTCTCAGCATGTTGTACGCTGAAAGAAAATTATATGAAAATGATATACTGGTGGTATTTGACTCCTAGTAAGCTTGCAAAAATGTATAAGACAAGTGCAAGTATCTGCTGGAAATGTAAGCAAAAGGAAGGCACCTTCTACCATATGTGGTGGACCTGTAAGTTTCTAAAATCATTCTGGGAAATGATATAGGTACTTCACACAAGGCATAGTTAAACTATGAATTCACTTACACAAGATGTAGTGATGGCCACCCAACTGGATGGCTTGAAGACTGTTAAGACAAATTCATGGAGGATAAATTTATCAGCGGCTGCTAGTCACAATGACTATGTTCTATCTGTTACGAAAAGGAGCAATGCAGCAGCGAGCTGCAGCTGGCTGGAAAAGCCAAACAGGATGTTGATGTTTATGACTGTACCGTGGGATCCAAAGGACAGTCTATTCACTGTACTGAGCACCGGATGTTAGCTCTGTGTGTCACCTGATCTGTACTGGAAGTACAGGGGTGGAGTTTCTCTCTCTGCTGTTGGTGTTTGAAGAGTACGGACGTGTTTCTCTGTACTGCTGCATAGACAGAAATAAAAGCATGTAAATACATTTCTGTCTGTCTCTTTCCCCCTCCTGGGGAAGATAGGGAGGAGGGAAGAGTGGTGTGTTCTTCTCACGTTTGAGGAGAATCGCCGATAGAGACCCCGCCTGTCTCCTGCCGGGAGTCGCAGACAGGGGAGGTCAACAAGTAATCTGAGCCGGGTGCCTGGAGAATGGCACATTCCTCTGACTAGGCTTGAAGATTACAACATCTGGTAGCAAGAGCCGGTGGTTCTGATCCATGGAAATCTGCGTGAGAGGTTGATGGATCGTTCTTCATCCTCTGCACCAAGAGAAGGAAGATAACATCTGCGTGCAGCTGAAAGCTGAACAGACGGCTGGGCATCAAGACGAGCTGATTGCCAAGCGACGGAGCCCCAAAGGTATGAGGATTTATGGCTGTAAAGTGAACGTGTTACGGAAAGTTTTCGGTTCACACAAAAGTGTCTGCGTTAGAAACCAGTACTGGGAGAGTAACAACCGCATACCTCACATACTGAGATAAGACTGGTATGCACAGTTGCTAAGCAACGGAAAGTCAGAAGAGTAAGCTTTTGCTGGCTGGGGGCTGGAACACGGAGTGTGTTTTGTCTACTTCACTGTTCTTTGCAAGGACTTTTAAGCAGCTTGCGGTTTTACTGCCAAGTGGAGAAGGCAGTAAAAAAACAGCAAGAGAGACTCTTGGAAATTTTACAGACTCTAGAGTGAGAACTGAGGCCTAGATTCAAAATGGATGCCAAGAAGGGGGGAGGCTTGCCTTACCCAGCTCCCCTGACTAATGACAATTATGCCTCATGGTCTGTAAAGATGAAAGCCTTGCTTGAGAATCAGAGGCTTTTTGGGGTGATTGAGAACCCCATCCCTGCAGCACCAACGCGAGGTTGGAATTCACAGAATGTGAAAGCCAGGACAGCTATAATTCTGTGCGTCTCGGATTGTCAATTGGTGCATATTCAGGATTTGCAATATGCGTGAGAGGTTTGGGAGACGCTGCGTAGAACACATCAGAGAGATGCTGGTTCTTCAGCGTTGCTGTATTTTGAAAAGCTGACCAACCTGAGGCTTGCGTCTGATGGAGATGTTCAAGCGCACCTGACGGAGATGAAGTTTCTGCGCCAACAGATGGTGGAACGCAATTTCCATCTGCAGGAGGAAGTGTTTTGCTTCATGGTTATAAACAGCCTTAATCGGACTTACAAAACGGTTGCCAGTCAGCTTGGTTCCCTTCCAGCGCACGATCTCACTTCGGAGAGAGTGTATGTAGTTGTCCTTAATGAACAGGACAGACTTGCTGCACTGGAAGTAAAGGACAGGGGGAGGGAGGAACGGAGTTCTAGCTCCCCCACTGCTACTGCTACTGGAGAGGATGCTGTAGCTTTGAACGTTGTCCAGTGTTACAATTGTGGACAAACTGGGCATCTTCAGTGGAACTGTAAGAAGCCACATCAACAGAAAGGAGCCAAGGGGAGCTCTGCAAGGCCTGAGGCGTCAGGCAAAAGTCGTACCAAGTCACAGGTGAAACCTGCAAATGCTTTGATGTCGAAAGGAACCACGCCAGAGGTGGGAAACTCTTTTATAATTGACACGGGGTGCACGAAACACATTACCCCACACAGAGATCTGTTTTCGTCGTTTAAGAAGCAAAGCTTCGCTGTGAAGCAGGCCAACGGTCAGGAGCTGGAAGCGACCGGAGTTGGGACTGTGTATCTTGAGAGTCTGAACTTGACTATAGACAATGTGTACCTGGTTCCTAAGTTGAAAATCAATCTGCTGAGTGTTTCACAGATTGCAAAGAAAGGACTAAAACTGTCCTATGATGCTGAAAGCTGCAAGATCCACAAAGGTGGAGAGTTGTATCTTTCTGCCAGAGAGAAAGATGGACTGTATTTGTTGACTTTTGATCAAAGTGATTACATGAGATGTAATTCATCTGATTCTAACATGATTTCTTTCGCAGGTGTGGCAAAGGACGCCAGGAAGGTCACCAGAGTCAACAAGGCATTTCAGCGGGTGTATGCTGATGTGATTGGTCCTCTAGCACCATCTAGAGGCAATGCAAGATTTTACCTTGTGTGTGTGTGTATTGTTTTTCTCATTATGTTTCAGTGTATTTTTTGGAGAAACCACAAGAAGCCTTAGAAAGGTTTAAAGAGTTTTGTGACAAGGTTAAAAGTGTGCATGATGCTAACATTGATTGTCTTTTCACAGATGAGAAGCCAGTTTTTCTTTTACAGGATTTTCAGGACTTCCTGCAGAAGAAAGGGATAAGGCACAAAAGAAGCG
Organism: Podarcis cretensis; assembly: GCF_951804945.1. Taxonomy (NCBI): domain Eukaryota; kingdom Metazoa; phylum Chordata; class Lepidosauria; order Squamata; family Lacertidae; genus Podarcis; species Podarcis cretensis. The sequence continues at coordinate 32,818,118 of NC_137178.1, forward strand.
TGGAACAGGGGTGTCTGTGTACGGGTGAACAAAGAATTGCAAAAGGGGATGCAAGCGCAAGTGCTTAGTTCACATCTGCTGCATGAGTTCTGGGCGGAGTCGTTAATGTCGTATTGTTATACGTGGTTGAGAAAGGTTTCAAAAGAATTGGGAAGTTCTCCTTTTGAGAAGCTGTTCCATAGAAAACCTTCTGTTGCCCATTTCAAGGTTTTTGGGTCTCATGTGAGGACAGAGGCTCCAGGTGGAGTTAAAAATGTCAAAGGCATTTTTGTGGGATATGAAAAGGGTCTCTACAGAGTAATTTTGTCTGAATCTGGTCAGGTGATTCTCACAAAATTTCTAGAGAGTGCTCCTGAACAGGAGAGAGTAATTGTTCACACTTTTCCCACAGAGGACAATTCAGATGATGATGATGATTTTACTGATTACAGTGGTACTGATGACGACAGTGATAGCTCAGGGAGCTCAGTTGTCACAGTCATTGAGAGGAAATCTCACACAATGGCTAGACCTTCACAGGTGGAGGATGAACCACTGTTTACTATTGGAACTGGTTCTCCAAAGAGTCCTGAGACTGAACCAGTGAGCAGAGAGGATCAGCACCTCATACGTAGGTCTGAGAGAGTTACAAAGGGTATACCACCCAAGAGGTATTCAGAAGTTTGCCAACTTAGCTGTTGCATGTGTTGCTGTCGTACACAACCGAGGACAGGTTGAAACTGTGTCTAAGTCAGAGACAAAGGCACAACAGAGAGTTGCTAGCCAAGGTAATGCAGAAGCACTCATTCCTTGGAAGCCAGACAACCAAAGAGGTACACTGGGAAAGCCAGTGGCGGGGAGTTCCAAGGGTGGAACTGAAACAACAGGGAAGTGTTATGTGTATAACAACTGTTTGTTTTCCTCTTTGGATCAAGCTTTGCTCGCAACACGCATTGATTCTTTTGGGGGAGTATGTTACGAAAAGGAGCAATGCAGCAGCGAGCTGCAGCTGGCTGGAAAAGCCAAACAGGATGTTGATGTTTATGACTGTACCGTGGGATCCAAAGGACAGTCTATTCACTGTACTGAGCACCGGATGTTAGCTCTGTGTGTCACCTGATCTGTACTGGAAGTACAGGGGTGGAGTTTCTCTCTCTGCTGTTGGTGTTTGAAGAGTACGGACGTGTTTCTCTGTACTGCTGCATAGACAGAAATAAAAGCATGTAAATATATTTCTGTCTGTCTCTTTCCCCCTCCTGGGGAAGATAGGGAGGAGGGAAGAGTGGTGTGTTCTTCTCACGTTTGAGGAGAATCGCCGATAGAGACCCCACCTGTCTCCTGCCGGGAGTCGCAGACAGGGGAGGTCAACAAGTAATCTGAGCCGGGTGCCTGGAGAATGGCACATTCCTCTGACTAGGCTTGAAGATTATAACACTATCTCCAAGTATCAGTTGCTGGGAATCACTGGAGTGGTAGGCATTATTGCACTGTTTCTGCTGGGGGCAACCTGTTGGCCACTTTGAGAACTAAATGGGCTCTTCACCTAATCCAGCAGGGCTGCTCTTATTTCAGTTTGAATAGTTCAGTTTGAATAGTTAATTTCAGATTCCAAAGTTATTCATAATGATCCAAATGCTTTCCCTACTGTAGTCAGTGATAAAAAGTTCATACTTGATGTCAGCATATGGTGGAGATTCTCCCCCCCCCCCCAACACTGACTACCATTATGGAAATGTCAGTACTATAAATATTTATGAAGCAAATGTGGTGTATACCTGGACTCCCAATTTGGTTGCAAACCTGCTGATAGAGTTGTGAATAATTTCTTGCCCTATTTGCTCCAGCTCATTCCCACTTTCTTCTTTCTTGCATTCTTATTAACATTTCAAAGGAGAAAAGAACAGAGAGAATTTACAATACCTCCTTCTTTCTCCACTTTCTTTTCTACACACACAGATGCACACACACTCACAAACAACTTTATTTTACAGCAGGCTACCGCTGGCTCGCTTTTAATCAAACAAATACTGTGTATACATTAATTATCATATATCTTAATTATTGATTGAGTTATTGAGAAACTATTTTCAATAATTCACTTCATGTCTGTTGAAGTGTCCAATATTGTTATACATAACGAATGGCATGAAAAAGAAACACTTCAAAAGTTTCTTGTTTAGTGTTAATATGAAAGAGCTTGCCATGGGTTATTTGCATTAACTAATGATGACCTGAGATCAAAAGCTGAGCTCAGTGGAATTTGAGCTTCTAAGGTAGCATAACTTGTCCATGTCTTTAAGAATCTTCCAGAAATAAAATTTAAACCACTGTAATGGCCTGTCCAAACTGTCAAACTGCCTCAGTAGTCTGAGTGATGTGCCTCAAGAGTGATGGTATTCAAAAATTCTGCAAAAATACAATAGTTTCATCCAAATGGCCATAAGCAAGTCCTTTTGTCAAGTTATCAGCAAGTGATTTAACAAAACCTGTCAAGTGTTGAAATATGGTCTGAATTTATGCTGAGAAAGATAATTACCTTTAAAAGGAAAGAATTTTACATATATTACTGAATATGTCTATGAATAATTCTACTAAAGTTGCAATTAATATGAGATAATTTAGCTCATACATTCCCCTAAAGTTTGCTTCTGTCACTATTTGTCAACAACTCAAGGTGCTTTGGTGCACAAAAGGTGTTTTTATGTTTAAGTTGAGCAAAAGCTGGCAGGTTCAAACTACTCTCAAAACTTCCAGGGGGTGAAAAAAAATCTTGCTGGTTACATAATCATCATTAGTTTGATTTTAATTAGAAAGATCACCCTGTTTCTTGGATTTAGAAATCAGTCATTCGTGTGTGTGTGTATGTATGTATATATATATATATATATATATATATATATATATATATATATATATAATGTCTGTCTTTGGTGGTACTGTCAGCATCAAAAACCTAGAAGAAGAGAATTCTGGGAAAGATGGCTACGAGCTCTTATCACTGAAAAACATAAAAAAATAAATAAAAGCAAGACATATTCACAAATGGAAACTTAATTAAAACCACAGGAGAAATAGAAATGGAAAATGAGGGCAAGGGGAAAAAAGAATTTCTTCAAGATTTCTGCATTGAAAGGAACCAAGGGATATTAAAATGTATTTTTCTTAATTTATAGTATACTAACCATCTTAGGGCATGATTGAATAATATATTATTTTCTCTTAGATCTTTCTGATCTCTCTATCCGCTTACTTTTTCTTCAGTCAGGCTGAACACAGAGTTGGATACATGAAAACCAGAGTTCAGATCAACTAGGATTGTATTTTTAATGTCTCTAATGAAAATCAAACCCCAGGATCTATCAAACTGACACGTCATTCAAAAGAACTCCAGTGCAGGCCAACTGCTTGTATAAGTGATTGATCAGGAATGTACTCATTAAGAATTTTTCAGTAATATATATCTCTTTCTATAACTTTAGATATTAGTGCAAGTTTGTTAAAGCCAGGGGCTTGTTGAAAGGCACCACTTTGAAACTACAGTTTTATATTCACTTACGCAGGAGTAAGCACCATTGAACTCAGAAGAACTTACTTGTGTACAGGAGTCCTCCGTTAATTGTTATTTTTTTCTTTTATGACAAATATAAGTGTCATCAGAATCATGACGACAAGAAGTTCAATGCCATCACTTGCGGGTTTAATCAATACACAGGATTTTTATCCCACTACACGTATCAATTAGCTTACCCAGATATTGATGTTATGTATGACTGTCTCTTGAAAAGGATCACTGCCCCTCTACATGAACTGATACAATAATCACAGCAATTATCACCTTTTGCTACTGTAAAAGGTTAAGGTTTTGCCTATTTTACATATATTTAACCTCTAATTATCACTCACTATAATTTTTGCAGCTCATTACTATTTAAATCTCACTTTACCGTTGTTGTTTTTTGTCTTTTCTGTATGTGCCAACTCAGATTTTGCCTTGTGCATCTGATGAAGTGGGCTTGAGTCCATGAAGGCTTATGCTATGATAAATGTGACAATCTTGAACAAATCAACAATCTCCAATGATAAGACAAGACACTTGGATTGTTTTTGTTGCAAGAGACTCACATGGCTATCCCTCTGAAAATCATACAATACTGTCATTCCATTACAACAGTTTATGGCAAAGTGCCTTGACATCACTGCAGGTGAGCAGCCCTTCCTACACCTCACAGTTTAAACATGTTTTATACCTATGATATTCTACACCTGCCATATGCTAGGTAAATTCTTACTATTCTAGAGGGTGGTGGGGTTGTGTTTTTTGTGTGTGGTGTTAATAGGTTTGCAGATGTGAGATTTGTAATTATTTTCTTTATTTTTGTCCAATTTTATTTTTTACTTAATTAATTTTATTAGTGGTGGGTATCATTCAGTATTCTGGCACTTTGCATGAAAGCAGCTTCCTTTCACAGAATGTGGGTTGTGCTTACAGAAGGGCTCCATCCATGAGTGAAACTTTCCTTATGTGAACAGAGGAAGTGTTGGCTGCCTGCCCTATATATTTTATGACAGCATTTTTTAAATAAAAGTGATGAAAAATGAAAATAGTTCATTTAATCTCATCTCATTTCTCTTGTAAATTTCAAGAAGAATAAATCACACTATAAACCATAGATTTAAGTCATTGACTAAATATGGATACTATTGACACTGTTTGGGCACTTTCTAACAACCAGTCCAGGGGATGGTACTTCCTGTCAGCTTTGTAGTCTCAGTGTTGCCCTTGCAGAACTCCAAATAGAGAAGGAAGAGGATTGGGACCAAGATAGAATGAATTGGCTCTGTGTCATTGGATCTGGCTCTATCTATTGTTGGGCTGTATGCCTTCTGCCCTACCAGTCCCAAAGGGCACCAGCCACCACTGTAGTGACTGTACTGTGTGCATTATCAACTAAATATTGAGCACCTGGACCCTTTAAGAGAAATGGCTATGATGCAATAGGCTAACTTCTGGAAAGCGGACTCAGAGGTGTGGCCTGCCTGGAAAAGTTAGTTCCTGCTGTGTGCAGCCCCCCATACCTCAACAAGAATAAAGTTTGAGTCATCATTAACTCATCTTCTAGTGAGTTCATACACAATCAGTAGAAGACAATGAAGTGGCAAACTGTACAGGTTCCAGCTAAGCAAATTCACATGCTAAGCAAGTACAATCATTGATCAGAAACAACAGGGCATATCTATTGACAGGATGTGCTTCAGAGTGCGGATACTACATCTGCTACATTGCTTCCAGCTGGTGGCAAATTTGCTTGAACATTTTAAGGTGCATCCACATCTACATTATTGCAAAACTAGTCCTCCGGGTAATGAGGATGTATAAGCCTAGTGTGGATTTCCCGTTCCTCCACTAAGTCCAGATGGTTTCCATATATCTCCTTCGTAGATAACATCACTTTTTCCATCGTAAATTTTGGCATTTGTCGCTCTTAAGTCCCACCGAGGAGTTGATTCACGATATGTAAACAACTCTATTTCTCTCTTTCTTACACTTACACTTACACTTGCCATCGGCTTAAGGAGACTAACAGAAGAGATCGTAAAGGAAAAAGAGAAATTATACGAACAAGATATGATGTGGCAACACCAAGATAAGACTGGATAGAATTATGAATTTTGTTTGGACTGATTGGGACTGATTTGGACATTAACGCAGTAATAAGAAGATGATCTGAATTCCCCTTTGGATCTTGAAGTATGGGTTCCCCCAACAAAATTTAAAAATTTGGCTTTGTAATTCGGAATTTATATGATGTGATTTAATTTGATGTGATTGGCCAGTTAATAAAAATTATTAAAAAAAAAAAAAAGAGGATGTATAAGCCTATATCTTAGTGAAGCCAGAAAAGAAATGCATGTCAACAACTGATTTGTTTTCAGAATCATTTAGCTCCTTAATAAATTTCTTGTAGGCATGAACTAGCTTGGTGTGGAATCAGCCTGGGAGCCTGTTCCACCCCCACCCAACCTAATTTGATCTGATCTGTTGTTTTCTCATATCTTAGTTAAATAGTATGTAGTTGCCCTTGAACTAAAATACAAATACAGATTGATTTTAATCATAGAATTCTTTAAACATAATGGATATTTGAAAAGAAAGAGAGTGAGTGAGTTAAGAACATACTAAGAAGAGACAGCTGGGTCAGGCCAATGACCCATCTAGTCTTCTCACAGTGGTCAACCAGATGACCATAGAAAGCCCGTATGTAGGACATGAGCACAAGGCTACCCTCCCTTCCCTTTTTTTTTTAAAAAATAAACTGTCTATCATATACATCTTTAATGAAACAGTTATTTAAGTTATTTCAAGTCAGTATACAGTTTTCACCTCCACTGTATTCCGTATACATAAGGACACCAACTTTGTGTATGGACTCTTCCACCATGAGAGGGGAACCCTTCGCATCTAGAGACTGCAAACCTTCAGATCTAGAAATTGGGAAGAAAACACGCACACCCTTTTTTGCATGACCAAAAGAAACCAAATCAAAGAGGACCAGGTATTTTGTTTTTGCTTTGTTTTAAGGTACAAGATGATGGACACGGGTGGCGCTGTGGGTGAAACCACAGAGCCTAGGACTTGCCGATCAGAAGGTCGGCGGTTCGAATCCCCGTGATGGGTTGAGCTCCCATTGCTCGGTCCCTGCTCCTGCCAACCTAGAAGTTCAAAAGCACGTCAAAGTGCAAGTAGATAAATAGGTACCACTCCGGCGGGAAGGTAAACGGCATTTCCGTGCACTGCTCTGGTTCGCCAGAAGCAGCTTAGTCATGCTGGCCACATGACCCGGAAGCTGTACGCCAGCTCCCTCGGCCAATAAAGCGAGATGAGCGCTGCAACCCCAGAGTAGGTCACGACTGAACCTTTCAGGGGCCCCTTTACCTTTACCTTAAGGTACAAGATACAGAAAGACACTTGCTGAGATTACATGGCAGGAGGTTTTACAGACAAGCCACACTTTTTTTTTAGAACACCAGAAAGTACTCCTGCTCTTTCAAGTTGAGCTGTTGCCTCCATAGAGGCTGAATTAACTTCCTCTCAAAGCACGATGCAGTATTTGGAGTGGCTGGTAGCCACTAGCAGCCTTACTGTCCATGAATTCATGCAACCCACTTTTATCATCATCCAAGACAATGGCCATCATGACCTCCTGTGAGGATAAGTTCCATAGTGAAGAATGTGCAAAGATGTACTTTCTTTTTGTTACTATAAAGAAGCAATGCAGAAGAAAGAAGCAGCAGCTAAACCAGCTGCTGGTGGCTGGAAAGCCAGACTGGATGTTTGTGACTGTTACCATGGCAATAAAGGGGCAGTCCATTCTCCGTATTGAGCACAGGATGTGAGCTCAGTGTGTGTCATATGACCTGTACAGGATGTACAAGGGTGGAGTTATGATTCTCTCTGTTGTATGTGGAGAGTGCAGACATCTTTATCTGTATGACTGCTAAAGACAGGAATAAAAGCATGTAAATACGTTTCTGTCTGAGTCTGATTCCCCTCCCTGGGGAGCAGGGAGGAGGGAGAAGCAGTGGTGTGTTTTTCTCACAGTCTGGGAAAAATCGCCGACACAGACCTCGCCTGTTTGCTGCCGGGAGTCGCACGAGGGAGGTCAAAGGAATTCAGCCGGTGCCTAAGAAAGGTAGGCACATTCCTCTGACCGAGGCAGAATTCCAACATTGGTAGCAGAGCTGCTGGTTTCTACGATCCATGGAAGTCTGCAAAAATAGTAGCAGAGCTGCTGTTTTCACCTCTCTCTATGGAAGCCTGAAGTAAGGGGCAAATCCTCTGCAGCTAGACGCTGGACAGAAGAAGCTGACAGCCATGCCACGGAGCCCAAGGTATGAGATTTTCAGGCTTAGAAGTGTGAATGCAGATTGATTCATTTTCTGCTTCACGGGAGCAGCGTTTGGGAAAACAGCTCCAAGTGAGAGAAGCTTGCATTCCAGGAATTCTTGTGGTTTCCTGTATAAGAAAGGAATGCATTGTTGCTAAGCAACGCCCGTCAGTGGAGTGCAAAGCTACTCAGAAGTGAGCTGGACAGTCAGGCTATGCCTCAGAGAGGCAAAAACAAAGTTTGTTATGACTAGGCTCACACGAACTCTTGCAAGCAGCCAGTGTTAGAGCTGCCAGGTGCCCAAGAGGGTAAACAAACCAGCTTTTGGATTTTAGAGGCTTGTGTTTGAGAGTTAAAGGCAAAGGACTCAAAATGGATGCCAAGAAGGGGGGAGCCCTGCCTTCTCCACCCCTCCTGACCAATGACAATTATGCATCTTGGTCTATTAAGATGAAGGCCCTGCTGCAGAATCAGAGACTGTTTGGGGTGATTGAGAACCCCATCCCTGCAGCACCAATGCGTGCTTGGGAGTCACAGGATGTGAAGGCCAGAACGGCTATAATTCTGTGTGTGTCAGACTCTCAGCTTATCCATATACAGAATTTACAGCACGCGAAAGAAGTTTGGGACACGCTGAGAAGGACACATCAGAGAGATGCAGGTTCTTCAGCGCTGCTGTATTTTGAAAAGCTGACCAATCTGAGGCTTGTGCCTGATGGAGATGTTCAAGCGCACCTGACGGAAATGAAATTTCTGCGCCAACAGATGGTGGAACGCAATTTCCGTCTGCAGGAGGAAGTGTTTTGCTTCATGGTGATAAACAGCCTGAATCGGACTTACAAAACCGTTGCCAGTCAGCTGGGGTCCCTCCCAGCGCAAGATTTGACTTCGGAGAGGGTCTTTGCCGTGGTTCTGAACGAACAGGACAGACTTGCTGCAATGCAGGTCAAGGACAGGGGGAGGGAAGAACGGAGTTCTAAACCCCCACTGCTGTAGCTACTGGAGGAGACGCCGTAGCTTTAAATGTTGTCCGATGTTACAATTGTGGATGGACTGGGCATCTTCAGCGGACCTGCAAGAAGCCACGTCAGAACAAAGGTGCCAAGGGGAGCTCCACGAAGTCTGAGGCACCAGGCAAAAGTCATACCAAGTCAAAGGCGAAGCCTGCAAAGGCTTTGATGTCGAAAGGAACCACGCCAGAAGTGGAGAACGCTTTTGTCATTGATACGGGGTGTACATTTCACATGACAGCACGCAAGGATCTATTTTCGTCGTTTAAGAAGCAAAGCTTCGTTGTACAACAGGCCAACGGTCAGGAGCTGAAAGCCACCGGAATTGGAACTGTGTATCTTGAAAGTCTGAACTTGACTATAAACAATGTTTATTTGGTTCCAGAGTTGAAGTACAATCTGCTCAGCGTATCGCAAATTGCTAAGAAGGGACTAAAACTGTCCTATGATCATGAGAGCTGCGAAATCTACAAAGATGGAGAGCTGTATCTTTCTGCCAAAGAGAAAGATGGACTGTATTTGTTGACTTTTGATCAAAGTGATTACATGAATTGTAATTCTAACATGATCTCTTTTGCAGGTGTAGCCAAGAAGAACACCAAGCAGGTCACCTCGAGGGTCAACAAGGCATTTCAGCGGGTGTATGCTGATGTGATTGGTCCTCTAGCACCATCTAGAGGCAATGCAAAGTATTACCTAATATATGTTGATTATTTCACAGGTTTTGTCTGGATTTATCTTTTGGAGAGACCAAAAGACGCCTTAGAAAGGTTTATAGAGTTTTGTGACAAGGTTAAAAATATGCATGATGCTGACATAGATTGTCTTTGCACAGATGAGAAGCCAATTTTTCTCTTACAGGATTTCCAGAGGTTCCTGCAGAAGAAAGCGATAAGACACAAAACTGCTACTTCCGAAGAAGCTTGGAAGAGATGTGTTTGTGTTAGGGTGAACAAAGAATTGCAAAAGGGAATGGAGGCGCAATTGCTAAGTTCACATCTGCCACATGAGTACTGGGCTGAGTCGCTAATGTCGTATTGTTATACGTGGTTGAGAAAGTTTTCAACAGAGTTGGGAAGTTCTCCTTTTGAGAAACTGTTCCTAAGAAAACCTTCTGTTGCCCATTTCAAGGTTTTTGGGTCTCATGTGAGGACAGAAGCTCCGGGTGGAGTAAAGAATGCCAGAGGCATTTTTGTGGGTTATGAAAAGGGTCTCTACAGAGTAATTTTGTCTGAATCTGGTCAGGTGATTCTCACAAAATTCCTAGAGAGTGCTCCTGAACAGGAGAGGGTGATTGTTCACACATTTCCCACAGGAGATGATGATGATTCAGATGATGATGATGATGTTGATTTTATTGAATTCAGTAGTACTGATGATGACAGCGATAGCTCAGACAGCTCAGTTGTCACAGTCATTGAGAGAAAATCTCACATAATGACTAGACCCTCAGAGGAGGAAGATGAACCATTGATTACGCTTAGTACTGGTTCTCCAGAGAGTTCAAAGGCTGAACCAGAAAGCAGAGAAGAGCAGCACCTCTTACGTAGGTCTGAGAGAGCAACGAAGGGTGTACCACCCAAGAGGTATTCAAAAGAGTTTGCCAACCTAGCTATTGCATGTGTTGCTGTTGTAAACGACCAAGGTCAAATTGAAGCTGTGTCTGAGTCAGAGACAAAGGCACAACAGAGAGTTGCTAACCAAGGTAATGCAGATGCACTCATTCCTTGGAAGTCACACAACCAGAGAGGTACATTGGTAAAACCAGTGGTGGGTAGTTCCAAGGGTGGAACTGAAACAACAGGGGAATGTTATACATATAACAACTGTTTGTTTTCTTCTCTGGATCAGGCATTGCACGCTGCACACATTGATTCTTTAGGGGGAGGATGTTACTATAAAGAAGCAATGCAGAAGAAAGAAGCAGCAGCTAAACCAGCTGCTGGTGGCTGGAAAGCCAGACTGGATGTTTGTGACTGTTACCATGGCAATAAAGGGGCAGTCCATTCTCCGTATTGAGCACAGGATGTGAGCTCAGTGTGTGTCATATGACCTGTACAGGATGTACAAGGGTGGAGTTATAATTCTCTCTGTTGTATGTGGAGAGTGCAGACATCTTTATCTGTATGACTGCTAAAGACAGGAATAAAAGCATGTAAATATGTTTCTGTCTGAGTCTGATTCCCCTCCCTGGGGAGCAGGGAGGAGGGAGAAGCAGTGGTGTGTTTTTCTCACAGTCTGGGAAAAATCGCCGACACAGACCTCGCCTGTTTGCTGCCGGGAGTCGCACGAGGGAGGTCAAAGGAATTCAGCCGGTGCCTAAGAAAGGTAGGCACATTCCTCTGACCGAGGCAGAATTCCAACACTTTTATCTATCCTGAATCATCCTGCATTCAGCTTCATTGAATGTCCCTGAGTTCTCCTTTATCATACCATGTATTATTTTATTATTTTCTATCATGTTACCTCTGACTCACTTTTTCTCTAAACTAAAAAGTCTCAAATGTGGCAACCTTTTCTCATAGGGGAGTTACTTTTTGAACACTACAATATCTTGTTTGGTGTGGCAACTAGGAATTGTACACATTCCAAATGCAATTGAACCATGGATATATTAAAGGTGTTATGATATCAGCAGTTTACTTTCCAAATATTTTCTAATGATCCGTAAGATGGAATTTACTTTTTTCACAGCTGCCACATACTGCATCGACATCTTCATTGAACTATCCACTAGGTCTCATTTCTGGTAAGTCACCACCACTTCAGACCCCATGAGTGTATATGTGAAATTAAGACACAACTTGGTCTTGCAGAAGCCATGCTGGCTCTGCTTCAGCATGGCTTCTTCTATATGCTTTGTTATTTAATCCTTAACAATACTTTCCACCAGTTTTCCTGGGGCAGGAATTAATCTAACTGGCCTGTAATTTCCAGGGTTTCCTCTGGATCCTGTTTTGAAAATTGGTGTTACAGTTTCATAATTACTCCACAGTCCAACCATAGATATTGAAGTTCAAAATAATTAGTTGCCTACCCAAGTCTTGCAGCCCAGTGTGTCTCGATTTAGATTACTGCTGTGCTGAAACTTATCCACCAGTTTCTTATAAGTTTTCTTCATGAGATACCTAGTTATTCAGTGGGACTTTATGGGAACTCAGTGAATGAATTGTTATGAATTCTTTTTTGCTGATCTAATGCAACTTTAATGATGTTTAAATTAATTGTTCTATGGCTTTTGTTATACATGTTCAGTTCCCTGGAATCTTGAATAACAGTTTATAAATATAAATAATAAATGAATAAGTAGTAATAAGATTAAACAAGGAAGTTCAAATTTTATTAATCATTAATTTATTATCTCCTAAATGCTAATAGAAGCCATAATCCAAAACAAAGAGAATGCATTTTTAAACCCATTTGTATTACTGGGCTTCCTAAACACAGTTACCTGGGAGTAAGCCCCACTGAACTGTAGCATTGCACTGTCAGTATGCTTAACTCTGTATTGGATGTGGACTTGCAGATTAGTATGAATGAAACAGAAGAATTAAAACTCTTCCCCCTTCCATGGCACTTTTGATATGTTTAATAAGACATTGTATTGAGTCTGCCCAATATTCCTAAAACAATTCTCTTGACTGATTGGTGAGACAATGCTCCCTCCCCCATGTTGCTATTTAAAACTGAGCAAAAACACTGTGTTCTCTATTACAAAGACTTGTCACATTGATGCAAATAAGTCTTTGCCCAAAGCACTGACAGCAATCCTGACATGAACTCTGGCAAATATTATTCTGCAAATGCCACTCTTAGCACCCATAACTCTGTAAGCAGCAACCTGACATTTATAACTATACTAAATAATGCAACAAAGAAAATTTCATGGTTCATGAGAACCTTTTCACATGGAGACATTGTAGTCTCTTAAATAATTTAACTTGTTTTTGGAAACATCATTATTCTGAAACAGATTTATTGGATCAAAACACACACAAAAGACATGCAGCCATCAGCTAGGAAACTCTCAGTGAAATGAGTGTCATCAACACAGAAGGCACACCATGAGCAGTTTTACACTGGCCTAAAGCTGAAGCTCCAGGTCCATGTATTTTAGCACAACACATACCCAATTTTTCTATGGAGAAAAGTTTTTCTATGCAGAAAACATCACTTGGTCCAATAATGCAAGGCTATAGTGTTCAGATGTTTTCTTCTCTCAGCACTCACTCCCAGATGAAGGCTATTAATTTTATTCATTCACTAATTCATTTATTATCAGAAGTAGCCAACATGGTGTCCTCCAGAAGCTGCAGGCTCAAACCCATCATCCCAGATGATTGGCAATGTTAGCTGGGGCTGAAGGGAGTTTGAGTCTAGAAAGCACCATATTGGCTACATGGTACTTTACAGAGTGCACACATCTCTTCCCGAGGATCTTACAGTCTAGAATTTAGATGTGTAACAAAGTGGAGGTATTACAAAAAAACAGAACGGATACTCAAAAACCCTGCTGGGCCCTCTCCAAAGTAAGGTGGGTGCAACAAAAGCCCTGTGCAGTAAGAATTCAATTCTACACAACTTTGCTCCTTAGCTCCCCATCCCGTGAGAATTTTCACCTCATTAGATCATTTTAATGCAGGTTCTCTCCTCATTTACTGACAGAGAATTATAGTTGGGTGTGTGTGTGTGTGTGTGGGGGGGGGTGTGTAAGGTGGTGGTTTTTTTTTTTTTTTGCACTGTTCTAAATAACAAAGGAAGCCTGCTTGTTAGAGGAGCCCTGAATCAGACCTTCCCTTCCAATGCATCGTGGTGTATTCTTACCATTATTCTTGTCCTGTTGCCTCTTGTAGGGAACTCAGCAGGGAGAAGGGTGGGGACAAAACTGAAATTAATTAGCCCTGCCATGGGCTCTAGCTCCACCTACTGTCAATTTCCTTGGCATCTGCCCTAAGAATCTCAACTAACATCAACAGCAACCACTGTGGCAAAGAGTTCAGGGCCAGTGAGTGTGGCCCTTCTTTTCCCATCATGTGATGGCAATCACATAAGGGGAGAATTGCTGAGTAGGGCACTGAAAGGTAGAACAACTGAAAACCATTGCTCTAGTGTGGGGAAAAAGAGAGTATGGAATTGCAATAGCTTATTTGAACAGTTAGAGGAGTGAGTGCATTAATTCTCTGAAGGGTTTCTTATTCAGAAACCTCTGAGGTTAGTGTCTTCAATGTTTGCATCTGGTAGCTAAAAAAAACCGGGGGTGGGGGAGCAGCAGCACTATAAACAGATTCACATGGCTATCCATTTGTGAAATGTTGCCTTTAATTTCTTGATTGGCTCACCAATCTCTGCCCTTTTAAGGCCAGGGTGGGGTGGGAGGAGAGAAAGGCAACAGATATTTCTGACATGCCTTCAAGTGGTTATTATTTTCCCCACTTTTCCCAGAAAGAAAATGTGCTTGACTGCACCAGTACTGCATTAAGACATGCTTTCTTCTAGGGATCATGCCACCATTTAGAATAGTCTTGGAGGGCTGTGGGGTTTTTTTTTAGCTTTCTCTCAAGGGGAATTAAAATGTTACATATCTTTTTAGCAGTGAGAAGGTATTCCAGATCAGCAAGCACAGAGCCCCAGAATTCTTCACTGCAGAACCAGTTCAACTTATCTTCTTAAAGGTGCGATTGTGTAGGCAGCCTCTCCCTGGCTGACGACCTAAAAATGCTTCGCTAAGGTAAGTACTTTGTGTTGCAAAACAGCATGACAGAACCAGGAATATGATGGCGTTCCCATGGGGACTTCCTGCTTGTCATCATTTTGACTGTGGATACTGGTATGTGTCTGGCTGGCTTATAATTGTTGTTGTCTTGGTAAGTGAACCCACAAGGTCACGTACCCATCTATTGGGAGCTGTTTTCTCTCCACTGATCCATTTGTTTATCCAGGCTTTCCCTGTTGTCAGTTTCTGTTGCCTTCAGTTGCTGTGATTTTTTGGGGTGTGTGTTTTTTTACAGACATTATTTTATGCGATTTTACAACGTGAACTGCTATGGTATATTTTTGAAGAATTTTGTATTTATTTATTTTGTATAATTTATATAGCTCTTGATTGTAAGGGGAGAAAAACATCCAAGCAGTTTACAAAGGAAATTGAAAAGCAGTCTAGGCATTCTTTTAATGAATAAATAACGTTCGGGACACATGCTCAGGGATGCGAATGCTTCAGATACCACTTTCCATGTGTGAGGTGCCACAGGACACAAACACGATGCATTCCTGCAGTTTCAGGAATATCAGATAACTGGGACTTCCATACCATAACCAATAATCCTCTTTGGCCTCAGAAGTCAGGAAGGTACCGTATTTTTCGCTATATAAGATGCACCAGACCATAAGACACACCTAGTTTTTGGAGGAGGAAAACAAAAAAAATATTCTGAATCTCAGAAGCCAGAACAGCAAGAGGGATCGCTATGCAGTGAAAGCAGCAATCCCTCTTGCTGTTCTGGCTTCTGGGATAGCTGCACAGCCTGCATTCGCTCCATAAGACGCACACACATTTCTCCTTACTTTTTAGGAGGGAAAAAGTGAGTCTTATAGAGCAAAAAATACGGTACCTTGCTTCCTCGAACACTGGAAGCTGTCTTACACCAAATCAGACCATTGGTCCGTCTTAGCTGAGTATGTTCTGGCAGTGGCTCTCCAGGGTTTTAGGCCGGGGTCTTTGTCAGTCCTGCCTGGAGACTGACCCTGGGACCTTCATACGAAACAGATGCTCTGCCACTGTGTGACGACCCTTCCCCTTGGAACTGGAAAATTAATTTGTTGCCACTGACCAATATTAAGATTCCCAGATTTGCTGTCTTCCACCAGCCTATTTTTGCATGGGCCTGGGTGCCTCATTCTATGCATGGCACAAAGGCTAGAATGTTCTTTCTCACCCAGATGCCCTTCTTGTGCCAACCTGCTAAGCTCATGGCTTCAACGGGTGAGAGGTATAATTCTTAGGCAATTTGATGGCATATATCGGGTAAATGGCTACAGCTCAAATATTTTGCAATCAGTACATGTGAAAAGGATCTAGGAGTCTTTGTTGACCACAAACTTGACATGAGCCAACAGTGTGACGCAGCAGCTAAAAAAGCCAATGCAATTCTGGGCTGCATCAATAGGAGTATAGCATCTAGATCAAGGGAAGTAATAGTGCCACTGTATTCTGCTCTGGTCAGACCTCACCTGGAGTACTGTGTCCAGTTCTGGGCACCACAGTTCAAGAAGGACACGGACAAACTGGAACGTGTCCAGAGGAGGGCAACCAAAATGGTCAAAGGCCTGGAAACGATGCCTTATGAAGAACGGCTAAGGGAGCTGGGCATGTTTAGCCTGGAGAAGAGGAGGTTAAGGGGTGATATGATAGCCATGTTCAAATATATAAAAGGATGTCACATAGAGGAGGGAGAAAGGTTGTTTTCTGCTGCTCCAGAGAAGCGGACACGGAGCAGTGGTTCCAAACTACAAGAAAGAAGATTCCACCTAAACATTAGGAAGAACTTCATGACAGTAAGAGCTGTTCGACAGTGGAATTTGCTGCCAAGGAGTGTGGTGGAGTCTCCTTCTTTGGAGGTCTTTAAGCAGAGGCTTGACAACCATATGTCAGGAGTGCTCTGATGGTGTTTCCTGCTTGGCAGGGGGTTGGACTCGATGCTCCTTGTGGTCTCTTCCAACTCTATGATTCTATGAAATAGTCCCCTCTAAAAAAAATTGTGGAATTAACCAGTAAGAACAAAGGGCAGACAAAAAAAGATGCATCCAGCAAGTCCTCCCAAAAACCAGCAAGGTGGTGAGGTTACAATCTTGCCTAAAATCTTGGGAGCTACTGCCAGGCTGCATAGACAATATTTAAAAAGATGGACCAATGGCCATCCATAGTGGTAGCCATCACTACCTCTTGTGTGATGTTCAGCGGCATTAGTTTGCCCTGGGCTCTAATATTAGGGGAGAGGGAGAAAAACTTATCTTTATCCACTAAATAGGAGAAGAATTTGTGTGACGTTAATAGCAGCTTGACAGCCAAGAGGGTTACCTTACCCTAGAGGAATGGTGACTTCCAATGAGGGCTGGTCCTTCCAGCAGAGGCTAAACAGCCATGTGTTAGGGATGTCCAATTCTGGATTTGCATCAAACAGGAGGTTAGACTAGATGTCCTTGATAAGATCCCCTGCACCTTGATGATCCCGTAAGTGGGAAATATCCAGCGGCTGCCTATTTATCACAACTAGGCATCACATATATGCAAGCCATTTGGAGTTCTGCCTGCCAGTCAGGTTCCAGTGTGCAGCTCCTGTGGACCATTTCATTTTGCAGCTATGCGACCAGATTTTCTGTTTGCCAATTAAACCTAATTTGATTTTGTCTATACCAGTGGCCTCTTACTCTCTAAAGCAACCTTACCACTGATTTTCAATACAGTGTGTATTGCATGACTGACAGAGGAAGGCATCACGGCAAATATAAATCCTTTTTATTTTGTTCCACAGAGATATTAAATAAATTGTTTCTTTCTCATCTACTTGCTTAATACAGAATTTACTGTATTAACTGCCTCCTGCACTGGGAGTTCGGATGGTGTACTGGATAGCAATAGATCCAAGAATGTGTACAATATTGGTGAGCTTTTTTTGGTTTTCTTAATATGTGACTTTATGGTGATCTCATTTCTCTGCATCGCCACATACCAGCCTTTTCAAATAAGATAATTTTGCTGCAATCTGTAACTGACTATGAACAGCTGGCTTTCTGTACTGCTCAAATGCAGAGTGGAATGTTTAATGTAACCCTTTTTTCATGAGTGCTCTTCAACACTAGCAGGGGAGACAGTTGTGTCACCTGTATCAGATGTCTCATATAGAGAGACTTTGCACCCACCCTTGATAAGAGCTGAACAAATAAGAGGGAAGAGAATGGAGCAAACTGTAATCTACACAACATAGAACGTGTTCTAAAACGTTAAATTAGGCATTTCATCTAGATTTGCCCTCTTTAGCTATCCTTTTCTTCTTCTTCAAAGAAATGTACTTGGATATGGTTTGAGACATCTTACTGCACAGCAGGCATGAGATACATTTTCATTCGCCACATGGAGTAAATTGATTTTTGCTCAGTGTGAATATTGTTACTGTTCCTTTACATCTATAGTAGGAAACAGTACACATCTCATACTAAGTAAAATTTAATTTACTATAGTCAGTTGAAAAAAGAGGAACACTTGGCTGAAGCTGAAGCTGTATATATAGCTATATATTAGCTACAATATAGCTACAATATAGCTATATATACTGTAAACCATATATATATAGTAAAGGACCCCTGGACGGTTAAGTCCAGTCAAAGGCAACTATGGGGTTGCGGCGCTCCTCTCAATTTTCAGGCCGAGGGAGCCAGTGTTTGTCCACAGCAGCTTTCTAGGTCATGTGGCCAGCATGACTAAACTGCTTTTGACGCAACGGGACACTGTGAAGGAAGCCAGAATGCACAGAAACGGTGTTTATCTTCCTGCCACAGAAGTACCTATTTATCTACTTGCACTGGTGTGCTTTCAAACTGCTAGGTTGGCAGAAGCTGGGACAGAGCAACAGGAGCTCACCCTGTTGTGTGGATTCAAACCAGAACCATAGCTAGGTGATCTTGTGCCCCTGGCAGAACCATCCAGATTGTGCCTCCTAGCCATGGACAAATTAGCTCTCCTTTCCACCTCTCCTCCAACCACCCCCTTCTACCCATTCAATTCACCCTCTATTTAAAAACATTTCTTATGAGGCAAAAATCAATATTTATATTTATGGACATATTTTCAGCCCCTGTCACCTGCACCCCTGGCGGGGGCCCACCTCACCACCCCCTAGCTACGGCCGTGATTCAAACCACCAACCTTCTGATCGGCAAGAAAACATGTGGTAAACCTGTGGTAAGATGCCCGCCAGGGGGTTGTATAGAACCCTGTTAATAAAACCAGTTAAATTACCAGGAAATGTGTGGAATCTGAATCTCATAATCAAGGTTCAATGGAAAGTATGGCCAATACCATTCAAGGCACCAGTAAGTCAACTCCCAATTCCTGTTATTATTTCTTGAAAGATGAATATTGTTGCATCATTACTCTTCTCTTTCTAACTCTAGGCAGAATAAAAGAGAAGGCAGTCAAGAGCTTCATAGATCTACATTATCTTTTAGCTTTATAGTTTGTTTAATTCCACCCTAAATAATAATAGTTATGGTTTGCACAGTGATCAATATGTTTTAAGTGTTTTTATCAAGCAAGATGATTGAAGATTAAATCCGCCTCACATCAATTTTTTTTTAAAAATGAAATACACATTTGCTTCAGCACAGAAGCCTTATTATAATTTTTACCCTTTGCCAAAAATGATGTAATGTAACATGCAATAGCTTGAACAGGCCAGATCTATTTGGAGAACTCTGACATTTCCACCTGCAAAAATATATGACTTCCTGTTAATACTTCTAATTTATTTGTCAGCCTAAATTGCCTTTTGTGTTCTCTAGAATGTCTCAGATGACTTTTTATTTTGTTTATAACAAAGTGAATAAAAATTCTGGCCTATATTATCAGATCTTTTCACCATTTGGGAATCTGGGAAGAAATCAGTTACAAATTTTGTATACCGCCAGACTAAATTATCTAGAAGAAATAAAAGTGATCTGTGCCTGGAAGCTCAACTTGCAGTGGGAACCAGAAACATTTTTCAACAGCTTCATCTGATAAGATGACTGAAATAATTTATTTACATACAGAGCTGGCAGTAGTCATTCATATCTTGGTAGATGGTAGACGGTTATATAATACAGTGATGAGCTGTGCACTGAGCTATCCTTGTTGATGGTTGAAAAGGTCTGGCTGGTGCAAAAACATCATCCTTGGTAGTATGTTCATCTTTATTACCGATATTTTTCCTCATAAGGATAAGTTTAATTTCCCCCAAACTTGCAAATCATTTTTTATTTCGCTCCATGTTTTTCCATATTTCTCATTACTTAAATCCATAGTATTTGTTGTTAAATTTATTCCAACATACCTTATTTTCTTTTTAATTTCCAATTCTGTCATTTCTTGTCATTTCATGTTATCTTTTTTTCCATATTTTTCACTAATATTTTTATTTTCCTATAATTTAATTTGAATCCTGCTAATCTGCCATATTCGTTTATACATTCCAATATTGTAGGTGTGCATTGTAGGGGATTTTCTGTTGTGATCATAACATCATCTGTGAAAGCTCTTATATCTTTTTTCACTGACTCTTATTTGGTTATCGTGTCTTATTTTCTTTAATAGAATGGAATGCTCTTTAAACCTTCTGTAGAAACAAGAGCTGAAACTTTTCTGAATCAGAGAAACTTAGAAGCATTTGGTCACCAGGAAGGACATTTTATAGAAATGTGCTAGTGTATGCCAACTCCATAGGGCTAATCGTGTCTTCGGCCCTCCCCCAAGTCTGTTCAAGAGCCTCAAGTCTTGAGGGGCCAGGCCTCACGATGGTGGACCTCGCAGGGCCTTGCAGTGGCAGCAGCGGGCTTTGCTGGGCCTTGAGGCTCGCAGTGCAATGCACGTGACATCACACATGTGTGGCACCCTCCTCCCATGTTGGGCGTAATTGGCACCTCTGCTCCATACTGTTTCACAAGACATGCTACATTTGGTCAGTGCTTAAAGCAGTCAGGAAGTTGAATGATAGTAGGAAATCAGGGTGAGTATGCATGTGCTATTTTTTTCACGAAAAAAGCTCAGACAAGCAGTCTTTTAAAGCTCACACCAACCCTGAAAGGTAATTTAGTCTGTGGGACAGTGACATGAAGCAGAGCAGAATCTTAAATCTGGGATTTTCTCATCCAAGTCCAACAGTTGAACCACCGTATCACTCTGGCATCTATGAAAAAAGATGACAGTGTGGGCCTTCTGGGTTATCTCTCAATGAATACCTCTCTTGAGGGTTGTGCTGTAGATTCATAGATGATGATAATAATTTTAACAATAACAATAATTTCTATTATTGTATTTAGGGTATAAAGTCATATTTGTGATTGACAACAGCAATTTTCTGAAACCCCATTTTGAGTCAAACATTTGTTATGGCTGAGCGTATTTGCCTTCTTAAGATTCAGTTGCTCTCTTCACAAATGATACAGTAATTCTTAAGAGGTTTATCCCATCAAACATTGTTAAAATGTAAATAAAATAAATAAAATGGATTTTAAAGCCACAGGGTGCCTCTAATAGCTTTTCCTTTCAGACGTGAAGCTCATACAAACTTGCCTAAACTGCAGGGTTCTTTTTTCTTTTTTCCGTTTACAATAGAAAAAAGTGACAGTTGCATACCAGTGTCACTGCGGAATACCTTTAGTTTCTTGAGTTAAGGGGCAACGGTGATACCAACGGGATCTGAGTTAAGAAGATGTTCATAAATTATGGATGAAGAACCACAGTCACCGGTATTTAGGACCTTGCATTGCTTGGTGATTACTAAATAGAATACTGATGGAAATTTTTTAAAGAGCAGGGGAGTTAAAGAACAACACGGTTCAAAACCAAGAACATTATGAACACAGAACCAACCTTGATGGCTATGCTTGACCCAGCATAGGTACATAGGACCCAGTGAGGTACAATTCACAATCTTGACCTCATGCTTTGTGTCTCCTAATGTAAGGACTGACACATGGAGAAGGCTTGAAACAGCTTCCACCTGCGGAGGAAGGACCTTCTCAGACTAAAGGCCGCAGTCCCTTCTTGGCAACCTTCCTGGAGCCATACTCTAGTGTTGGCAGGGCCAGAGGCAAAAGTGGGCAGACCAACGACTTTACCTTTGTACAGTAGTTCAGTTTATACACACGCTCTTGTGCTCTGTCCTTCATCCAGGCAAGCAAGAGGCATGATGAGAGCTCAATGACATATTCCTACCAGTCAAAAGTTTGGAAGGAGGGTATGAAGAACGGCTAGTGTGTCCCAGACCTTAAGACAAGATGGAGGGGCCTAGAGGCTTTTTGGCGCTCAGTGAAGTTCTCTACCTGTACTATTAAATGTAGAGCATCTTGCCATGAATAGAACCCCAATCCCATTCACCCTAGTTGGGTATTTTAATCCAGCATGCAGTTAGAATCACATGAGTGAGAGCTGTGGTAAGTATGCTGGGTCCACCATCATCTCTTGGAAATTAACTTCTACGGTGATGAGTCTACCCTACTCAGGCTCCTTATGTGATTTAGAACCTCTGAATTGCACAGGGAGCCGACAAGAGTAGAAAGGGCTCCCCACTTAAACAGCTGCAGTGTGGCCACTACTTGGTGCAATGCCAAGGAGCATTCATGTGATATTTGCAACGTAAAGAGAAATTATTATTTAAGCCCAAGGAGGGTGATTCTACAGCACCAGTAATAAAGGGCTTGATCTGCCCACTGTCCAACATCTCTGATGCACAAGAAAGTGGCTCGCTGTTTTCATCCAAAAGCAGGTCAATACTCAGTGTGCATTTTCCATTTCTTCAGGGTGATATCCTCATATTCACAGTGAACATCTTACTTCACTGAAGAGAACAATTTTTTTGACATGCTACACCTAGGGATACATCTAATGCCTCTTGTTCTTTTAACTAATATAGTCAGTGAGGGCCAAACTGATGTCCCTAATGATCATGCTAATAGGGGGAAGCCTATACATATACAAGTGCATACCAGAGGTGGCATATGCTTAGCTTTTGTCCCAAGAGGAATGGGAGCTAAGCACCTACTATTCTTACTTGCTGCCTGTTTATAAGGGGAAGTGTTGCTAGGTAACAGGTAGGCAGTAGGTTTGTGCGTGCTGCATGTCAACGAGATGTTAGTGAATCAAGTTGCTGTCAAAGCTGATTCCTATCAAGTTGTCCCTCCCACGTTTTAGGTTAACAAAGTAAGGTGGTGCTGGTGGGATTTCAGCTACTTCTGGGATGGAGGCCATATTTTTGTGAGGAAGGACTCACTAGCATTCTTCCCCTAAATGACTTGGAATGATGATACATCAGGATACAACTTTCCAAGGAGAATTCTGGTGAAAAATGATATCTCTTGGGAACAGTGCTTCTGCCTCCATCACGAAACAGGAGGTGGCATCAAAACCAGGTGATGGTGGCAAAGACAGAAATAGTTTGAGTTCATTCCCCATTTTCTTGTGAAAGCCCCTCCACACAATTCACCCCAAAATTCTCCTCCTGCATCTGCCATGGAGGAAAGGTAAAGCTACATGAACGGTATGCCCCTTGAAAGCTGCATGCATTGCTGGAAGTTTATATGAACCTCTCTGTAGCTGGGCCCAGACTCTGGAACCCTGTGTTACAGAGTCTCTGATCACCTTCTGCTGCGGTGCAAAGGCATTTATTACCAATGCATAGTTAAACAATGGATCTCACTCCCACAGGAGGCAGTGACGGCCACCAACTTGGATGGCTTTAGAAGAGGATTAGACAAATACATAGAGGACAAGACTATCAACACAGGGGTGTAGCTAGCTGCTCTGGCACCTGGAGTGGCAGAGGCACTGTGATCCATCCAGCAGGGCGGCACGGTAATCCGCGCACAGCGTCCGCCTGGTGGACACAAGCCAATGTTGCCGTTTCAGACAGTGCACCACTCCCAGGAGAGAGGCATGGCTCGGGCTCACTGCAGGCCAGGCCCCGCAGTAAGTGCTGCCCCCTGCAGTGTGCCATTTTGTCAAGCCCCCTCCAGGATGTCACCCGGGGTGGACCGCACCCCCTTCCTATGCCCCTGTATCAACAGCTACTTGGACCGGTGGGACGTGCAGCCTGGGAAGAAGGGGTATTGCCCAGGGAAGGTCTTGAGGACTGGGTAGAAAGGCCTAGAGTGTACAGTTTTTCCTGTCCACAAAAGTAACATCAGGTGATGCAGGTCGTGTGTGAACAGCCCATGCTTTGTTTTACTCCCACATCAGCATTATACTTTCCTGAAACTGGAACAACGTGGGATCTAGGAGAAGCTGCTGTTTCTGATGGCCCTGCAGTTTCTGATATTGCCTTGTAAGAATGGGAAGCTGCTGTGAAAGATTGACTCCCATGGAGTAATGCGAACGAAAACCCCAATAAAACCAGAAAGTTCATTATCTCTTTTCTCCTGCTCCTAAACCCTGGGTGAAAGAGTAACTGCCTAGCTTTTCAAAATCCCTCTTGGTTTTATTTTTCAGCCCTGAGGGATTATTTGTTTCAGGTAATTTATTCATAGTTGTATCAGCTAATTCTTTTTATATTTTTGGTGAATCAAGCACAGTATGCCACAGATGTGATATGCAGAGATTGAAACAGTAATTACCGAGTCACCGTATGGAGCCTTGTGAGATGATGTCCTTACTGTGAGGCATTCTGTTTTGTCAATAAGCTTACATCAATACTTGGCAGGTCATTTCAGCAGCTTTAATGCTTCAGAATACGAAAACGAACAGAGCCCCTAATACCAAACTGGAGCTGCTTTGCATTTGCAATTGACAAATCCTATTTTGAAACCATGCATGCACATAAGGATCAAACCTAGTTTTTAGCATTTACATTTCCCCCCCAATATGGAAGTGCCTGATCCACTTCTAATTTACCTGTTGTTGACTTCCACAGTCTTTCTTAATCTCATGCTGTGAAGATAGTCTCACCCATTGGAGAAGCAATTAACTAAATCCCTAACTGGAAAGTATGAAGCATCTGTTATAAAAGCATAAAAGGTTAACCTAAATCCACCACACAATGTCAGGGTAGTACAAATCAGCATGGATAAATTACTTGGAGACCCCAAAAGGTTAAGGTTGGGTGTGTAGACGTGTATGTGCTTAACAGCTGAATTATGAACAGAATTAATGAACAGTAGAATAAATTTCTCTAGCTGAGAAGCTATATAAAAATAAATAAAAAGGTTTCAAACTGACATAGAATCATAGCAGGTTTCAATGTTTTTGATGAAGTCAAGCCTCTCTCCCTCCCTCCCTCACTCCCTCTCTCTTTCTGCCTATGATGAAAAGCACATATTCATTATGGCTCTGAAGGTCATGTAATCTCAATCCAATTAACTAGGTGTATTTTTCTAATAGATGATTCTTTATCAATTAAATTATAATGTGTAAGAAGAAGAGAGAGAAAAGACGATAAGCAACCAAAGGAAATATTTAGTAACAACAAATCATCTAACTGATTCGAACAAACGAACCTTACGGCATTGCCTGCTGTTTATTATATAAAAATGTGTTCTTGAACATTACATGCATAAGAATATTCAGCATTTATAGGCTGGTTCTTTTTTTCAAACATTTTTTTTCAAACAACAAAGTGGCTAACAGTTGGTATTAAAAATTTCATGTATAAAAATAAAATCAACAAGCAATGCAGTCCATTGAACATTTTAAAAGAAATCTAGTTGTGAAAGGCAGCATAAGTTTGAAAAAAACCTTTCAAGAAAGAGTTCAGAAAACTGTTTATATAGAGTCATAGCCTGCACACACACCAGAGCTTTAAAGTACACTCAGAATGCCTCTTCCTGATCAAATAATTCTGGGAATTGTAGTTTATCACCTTCAGATCTACAGTGAATGTGCTTTAAAGGTCTGATGTGTTCACAACCATAGATTTCTTAAAGTTTAAGAAAGAGAAGAGGCAGCAGACTAGCCTTCCAGCACAGAGAATCCCACAGGCTTGAGACTGAGAAGGCACTGTCCATTGTACCCACCAGTTTAGACTCAGAGGAAGGAGGGTTGGGGAGTAGAGACACTTTAGAAAATCTTAGGAGGCATGCAGAATTAGGTTTAAGTGGTCCATTAAACTCTTTAGAGCTTTGAAGGTTACCACAAGCACTTCGAACTAGGCCTGGCAACATAGCAGAGTAATATGCTCCAAACAGCTTCTCCCTGCAAGCAGCTGTGCAGAAGTATTCTGTGCCTGCTGCATTTTCTGAACCTGTATTAATAACCAATCCAGCTCAAGAATCTGTTTGCAGTTCCCAGTGTTATCTTACAATGAAATAGTCCACAACTCTCACACAATAATAGTATATTATGTTTTTATGTGAATTAAGAGCCAATAAACAAAAAAAATTCCTTCCAGTAGCACCTTAAAGACCAACTAAGAAATGCTTTAAGGTGCTACTGGAAGGAATTTTTTTTGTTTTGACTATGGCAGACCAACACGGCTACCTATCTGTAACTAAGAGCCAATAAATTATTACTGGACATTTTTTATTTCCAATGTCTATAAATCAGTTATTACTACATTATGGGAGGCAACTGAAGTTGAATTTTGTGATTTAATTTTGAAATTTTCTTTTGTGTCTTATCTGAAGTGTTGCTGTTCCCTCTTAAGGATTCAAAATGGGCTTTATATATGTAGCAGTGAAGACAAAAACCACTCCTAATGGAAAATACAATTATTTTGAAAAATGTTGATCTGTTTTCCTGAGCACTAAATTATACACTTTGTTCATCTTTGACCCTTCTTATATAGCTTCTAAGTGTGTTTACTAATATTTTCAACACATCAGTAACGAAGAAAGAAAAGTGTCAGGACAAAATATATTAAGAACAAAGATTGCTCTTATTTCTTATTCACCTTTGTACACTGTCAGATTGTAATGGCTAACCCGAATAACACTTAGCTGGCAATCTGCATGTGAACCTGCTACTAAATAGCAGGCTTTTAAAAGCAAATCACATATTGATGCTGGGTATAGCTGAAAGCACTATGCTAAGCATCATTAAAACTTTGTCTTCTTAGAGTCTTATTAAAAGATTGCTTGCCTTTTCATAATAAAACATTTCTCTGTGACGGTTTCAAATTACGTTCTAACAATACAAGAGAAATGCTTCTTGATTTAGCATCCTACTAGAGTACTATTGTAACTTGTCAACCTGCAATCTGAACTGCAGAATCCAAACAATGTTCTTGACAAATAGCATCCAAGTACAGTGAGGAATGGGTGTATGGGGTGTTAGAAAAGGGGCACGTGGGGTGGGGGACACGTTGTGATCCCTCTGGGGTAGTTCACACACCTTTGGTCTTAGTGGCATAGCATGGGGGGCCTAGCCCTGGGTGCATTTTTTTGAGGGTGTGCAACTAGGCACCCCGATGACAGATTCCCTCCTTTTTTTAATTTGCAGGCTTTTTCAATGGTGCTCCCAATGTACATGATTTAACTTAAACATTTGGTGCCTTGGAACATAACCCCTGCGTAAATGGGGAGTTGTCTATATTTGTGACATTTAGGTTGGTCTTAATAAGGGCATTGCCCTACAGTGGTTTGGGTGAATCTGTCATTTATCTATCTATCTATCATCTATCTATCTATCTATCATCTATCTATCATCTATCTATCTATCATCTATCTATCTATCATCTATCTATCTATCTATCTATCTATCTATCATCTATCTATCTATCTATCTATCTATCTATCATCTATCTATCTATATCTATCTATCTATCATCTATCTATCATCTATCTATCTATCTATCTATCTATCATCTATCTATCTATCTATCTATATCTATCTATCTATCTATCATCTATCTATCTATCTATCATCTATCTATCATCTATCTCAATCATCTATCTACAAATTCTATGCAAATTTGTGTCATGGGCCTGTGACTCTCACCCTTCAAGCACCTAGCAACAAGCCTTGCTCTTTTCCATGACAAAAGGAAATCATGCAGTTGCTCATTTCTACCCAGTTACTTGGTAATAAGAAAATTAAGTTTCCACCTTCAAAAATGTTGGAACTACAAAGGCAATGTGATGCCTGACAAGAACTAACAAAACTATTTCATTAAATATATCTCTTCCTCTCCCTTTCCCCTCTCTTCTTACACACACATATAGCAAGACAAAGTCACTGGGGAGGTTGCACAAGTACTGGGAACCTAATACAGGTTGCTAAGCTAATCTCTGCAGTAGAGTATTAGCTCATGTGTGAAAATAAGGTTTCAAAACACTGGAAAGAAATTGCCATTACAAGAAACACTACTAGCTAACACTATATTATCTCTTTAAAGAAAGGTCGTAAACAACCTTCAGTATTATGCTGCTATCTGTGAGAATACACACACAAATACACACACAGTTTAAAAATGCAGACCTTTTCTCTCCAGCAATTAGTGATGATACATGTACCAAACTGCTAAGTATTTATGAATAATCTGGATAGACAGGGCTGTCCCTTGCTAATCACAATGAATATTGGCCTGTCCGTAAAGAACAAGAAGTGATGATATCAAAGAGAACAGTCAGCTATTACCAGGGCAAACTCTTAGCCATGAGCTTTTACAGATGATAATATGAAAAGACAGAGATGAAATTAAAAGCAGTGTTAAGTACCCTTAAGGCAGAAAAACAACAATCACTTTTTTTTGCATACTACTTATATATTGTGCTGCACTGAGCAAGATTTTGTAAATTAAATTCTACTATGTATACTTTGAACAGAAGACATGCTGTGAAATAAATTGCATATTTTAACTTTAATTTTCTATAGCTTGCAATTTATGCACATTATCAATTTTTAATACATGAGTTCCACTTTTATTGGCATACCATACTGACTGACTTGAGAGGGTTGTTTCCTGCCAATATGTGTGTTGGAATAGGCATGAGACAGTGCAAGAGACAAGTCAACTCAGAAGTAAGTCTAGGATTGCTTCTTCAGTGTCTGGTCCGACATCTGTCTCCATATGTATGGCTAGTTCTGTGGGGTGGGGTTTCTTTTTGTTTGTTACAATGTTATGTATTTTTGTGTATTTATATTGTAAAACACCCTGTGATCTTCGGATGATAGAAATTGGTATAGAAATTTAATAAATAATAAAAAACAGTTCTTATAGATCACAGGTCTGCCAATTTTCTTTCTAAAACTAGAATGGTAACAAATAAAGGAAAATGTGTAAGCAACCACCAAATGTGTCCTTCACAAATGCTTCCCTTCAAATCAGAAGGAAGATCTGCATATAGAAGGTCATGTTTTTCGAAAGTGCATGAAGTCATGCATCCATGAGCACAGCAAGTAGGAGTGAGTGAGATTAATTTTTTTTTTTAAAAAATATAAATAAATCTGAAGGCACTTTTGGAAATCTGAGAAACATTATGGACAGCACAAAATACCCACTTTCCAGAAGAAAAACTGGTGGTGATCTGACACCCCTCCTCCAAAAACATGTCTCCCCCAACCCAAACGAAACATAGGTCAAAAACCAAAACAAAAACAGGCAATGCCTCTGCTCAAATAGGCAAACCTTCCCAGTAAAGCAACAACAAATAGGCAAACAAATAAAGTGAAAGGAAGGGCCCTGGAGAGGGGATGTCTGAAGGTGCAGCTGTGCCTATGGGTGCCATGCTGGGGAAACTGGTTCTAAAAACGCTGTTAGAGCAGTTTGGGTTTCTCCATCAGGGAAAGCCCTACCATTAGACAGAGTGAGACAACTGCCCGAAGTAGCAGATACACTCTCTCTCTCTCTCTCTCTCTCTGTGTGTGTGTGTGTGTGTGAGAGAGAGAGAGAGAGAGAGAGAGAGAGAGAGAAACCCCCTTGCTATATCCTCCTGTTGGTAGACAGAGCTATGTGTGCCACATGGCCTGCCCTTTACAACCATAGCTAACCTACGGGCCTCAGGTGCAGTGGAGGACACTGTCCTGTTTCTAGTATTAAGATTCAAATTCCAGTTCACCCATCTTTTGTATATGGAAAGGTGCAGGTGCCATTTTGTGCTTCATCTTGATGGCAAAACGCCTTGGGCCATCTCCTGTTCTCCCTACAAATAAAGAGATGGCCACATAAATCCCTGCACATAGGAAATTAGGTGTCAAGATTCTAAATAGGCCTTCCTCCCAGCATGGCAGTTTTTAATACTATTTTGTGGGAAACCTATTTTGTTCTGTAGTTCCTCCTCTGCAGACATAAGCAAGAAACATGTTTACCACCTAATCTGCTGTTTCTGATAGCTAGACCTTATAGGGAGCAGTCAATGCATTGTGAAGCATTGTATCTCAGCTCTTCCAAACAAACAATAGGACTTCCTTCAGGAAATAGGAGAAGGAATTGCTTTGCTTGGTGAATTGTTTGGTGAGGACACTGAAGGAGAGGTAAATACAGCCTTTGAAGAGCTAGTCTTTCTTTCAGTTAAATACGTTTTATTTGCTCTTCTAATCTGTTGTGCTGGAAACATTAATTTCCATGTTTACCTCACTGGATACAAGAAAAGGGTGACATTTTCGGATTGTTTCTTGTGTTTAACGCTTCCCATGAGGGCAAGGAAATGGTGACACTTTCCAATTATCTTTTATCTCCTGGAGTCCTCTTTCTTAAATTGCTCTCACTTGTCCTGCTTGTTAACTAGTCACTGTGGAATCGAGTTTGAAAGTTCAGTTTCCGAAGGTTTCTATAGAGTAATAAATAACCTCCATCCACCTCAGGTTGTAGTATCCCTTGTGAGTCTTGACTTTCTCTCAGCTTCAATAGCCAGAAATTTGTTCAGTTGTATAGAATGGAAGCATTCTTTGGGAAGTCATTTCCATACTTATATACACACATATAGCTGTGTTTGTACATGTGATATATATTACATCATTTTCAAAAATTATATATTATCTTAAAGACAAGATGGAAGGGAACACAATAATGAACATTTGATCTATCAATGCAAAGTATCACAGACCATGAGTGGCCCAGTTAGCCCTAGCACCTATCCTCATGTGTAGAACAATAGCGGCTAGTGTGTTAGTGTGGAGCTGCCCTTCTAATACCAGCATTGCTGCATCTTACCTGGATAAGGGTGGGACACTCCCATGGTAAGAGGGTGCTTTCCATTGAGTAAATCCCATTGGATTCAATGGGGCTTACTTCTATTATTTTATTATTTAGCTTTCTTACCTGCCTTTCATCAGAATGTCGTAGTGAGACCTACAACAGTAAACTATACAACTATTGAACAAATAAAAGAGTTGCAACCAACTATCAATAGGCTATTGACTGTGAAAAACTGGAAAAGTGGTATTGTACCGACAAAAATAGAGTGGCTTGCCAAATTACTGGAGTACTACAATATATCCAAAACAATGGGAGAAATTGGAAGGATCTCAAAAGAGAAGATAGATAGGGACTGGAAGGTGTTTAAAAGATACTTGCAAAACCATATCGAAAAATCAGAACTCCTATTAGAATAAACAAGTTCCATTTCAAATACTGAAATACTAAATAAGATGGATAACAATGTGTAATAGAAAAAGAAGTATGAAATTAGGTTAAAGGTGTGTGAAAAAAAGTAATAGAAGTGGAAAGAAATTGCAATTGAGTAGATTGGAAGTCTAACATGAAGGTGGGGTGAGGGGTGGTGGATAGTGATGGGAAAAGGAATTATTTGTGGGATTGAATGTAAGTATGTTTGAATACTTTTGAGGATTGTATGAAATGTATGTTTGTATGTTTGTTTGTATATTTGTAATATATGTGTATTAATGATGAATTATTTTAACAATAAAAACTTATTTTTAAAAAAGAAAGAGTTGCAACCATAAAACAAGTGTACAAACAATTAAAAACAATTTCACGTACAAAACCAGTTAGAAATAGTTTCAATATGGATGCAGACTGGGATAATGTAGACCGGAGTTTTCCAAACTTTTCATGTTGGTGACACACTTTTTAGACATGCATCATTTTGTGACACAGTAATTCAGTTTTACTAGCAAACTGGAGGTTAAACTAACCTCTTTCCAGCCCTGGGAGAAGCATGGGGAGCATTTGCGTGACACACCTATACACTGCAGCTAACATACTAACGTGTTGCGACACACAGTTTGGAAAGCTCTGATGTAGACAATTATAGTTTGCACTGTAAGTAGCATCTTTTGATTTGTCTCAGTAGAGGCATTTTGTCAAAAGGGATTTGAAGGGAATCAGTAAAGCCAAATACCTTCAGAAAGCTTGGAGATTTCTTAAAATCAGCATTACAGAGCCTTAGATAAAATACAGAAAGCATATGGGAAAAGTCCAAGAGGATGTCATGATGGTTAAAGATCAATGTTAAATAAGCAATAAAAGGTTAGAAGGCTACCTTAATGAACGGAAGTCTAGCTCAAAATTTAAAAAGAGCATAATTTTTTTGGGGGGGAATCACATGCAATTTAATTGTATGGCAAGCAAAGTACTGGGAGAAAATTGCTAAGAGCATGAAAATAATGTTAAACTTTTTTTAAAAATACACCACAAGTTGAATATTAGTCCATTGAAATTATTGGCATGCAATCCCTTATCCAATTACATTGTAGTTAGGCCTGTTAAACTCACAGGGCTTTACTTCTGAGTAGACCTGTACAGAATGCCACTGCCAAATGACAAAGGTATGATGGGATACTGAAAGAGGATGAGGAGTCTGTGGACACAAAAGCCAAATGTTTTCCTTTGGTCTTCAACTGTGGAAGATGCAGGAAAGCATCTCAACAATTGTTTTTGAGAAGGGCATTTTAGGGGCTATGCCAAATACAAATAACAAAGGATGAAATTTAAAACTTAAAATTTGTTAAGCCAACAAATCACAATTCAGTATGGCATTTACCCAAGACTTCTTATAAGAATTTAAATGTGAAATTGTTCATCTATATGCAGCTTATTAAAATCAGACTTCTTAGAAGAGAATTGGAAATTAGTCATAGTAGCACCAGTATTTTTTTTTTTTTAATGCAAAAAGATCTGGTGAGGCAAAGTGGTGGAATTTAGAAAATTTACAGACCTGTCATCCTAACTTCTGCCACAGGTAAATTGGTGGAAAACATTATTAAAACTCAAATTAAATGAGCACTTAGAAGAACAACCCCTGCTGTGGACAGATCAACATGGCTTCTGAAAAGGGAAGCTCTGCTTCACCTGCTTTTAATTAATTAATTGCCAAAGGTCCTGAAAAAGTGGCTCAAACTTAAAATTATTTTAAAAACACAACATAGACCAGAAAGAAAACTAAAGCCAGCACCAGAAGCAAAAAGCAGGGGGTATGCACACACACATCAGAGAAGCCCATTAACCAGCATTTAGACTCTCAGCAGAGAGTGGAAACTATTATTTGAGAGTGTCAACCAGCATGTAGATGCTAAACTGTAAAGATAGCAGGAAAGGGTGATGGAATTTACCTAGTTGTTATGCACCTCTGTCTCTTTAACTGTGATTGTATGGTAAATCCTCTTTTATATTATGATAGTCTCAATGCCAGCTCCTTTCCAGGCTGAATTCAAAGTGCTTACATTGGTGTTTGAAGCCCTAAATGTCTCAGGGCCCAGGGAGCAAAGTGAAATAAGGAGGAGGAAAGGAGACAGGATGGCCAGATGTATAACAGAACAGGGCTCTTGCACATTTACTAGGGAATGCCTGCAAGTGTAGCTCAAGCGCTTTCCTCTTTTGCACCTGCGCTCCTGCATGCCTGAAGGTATGAACATGGAGTTCATGCTTTAGAGATATCTTTCCAGTGATGAAAGTGATTTCCAGCTAATAGCAGCGGATCCTCTAAAAAAATCTAGGGGTACAAAAATCCTCTCCAAAAGGTGGCAATCTTCTTAGATCTTTGCAATTATCAACAGACCTCATGCCCATGCTCAGAAGAGCAAACATTTGCTTGTAATGGCTAGATTTCCTCCAAAGTGACTGAAACATTTTACCCGTGAATGCTGAAATGAAATGTTAACCACTCAGCATACTTATTTCAGTAGTCACAGATAAAATTGACAAAGCTTAGGGAAGGGTGTCAACGATAATGAATACGAATGGTGAAAATATATGGGTAATCAATATTTGTGGTTTGGTGCATGTTTCTTATGAAGCTATGTGTTTCGCTGGCAAATACTGAACCATACAAACAAAAGCTCAGCAGTGCTTCTCTGACACTGACCCCAACCAGCTATGAAACTTGTGCTGCTCCCCCAGGCAAACAGAACCCATCATCTTGGTTTAAGCTTATCACATCACTGACATATGTCTAAATATGTCATTCAAAACCAAGTGTTCTTGAGAAGCAGGTGTTTTCAATAGCTTGGAGACTTTATACATGGTTCAAAAGAACTTTGCTTGTTTACTTCATCTCTAACAAGTTATTTGTTCTTCACCATGAAGTGCCCCATGGCTTGCTCTAGAGATTGTACAAAGAAGTTGTTATGGCTTTGATATATTATAGTACCCCCAACCATAAAGAGTTTCTAGATGGAATTATATTCTCAAACATTGTTCAAGCCAGCAGAATGTGTGGTTTATCTGTCCAAACACAGCCCACTAGCTATGCATTGTGGTCTGTATAGTGATTGCTTCCTGTAGCAGTCCCAAGCAGGCTGTCAAAACTTGCTTTATCAAACCTTTGATGGGTCACCACCATATATGGCTTTTGAGATATATTTAACTTGTGCGTTACAAGTGGTGCAGGCTTGTTGTAGAGCCAAGGGTTGTTTTTGATGGGTCACCACTATATATGGCTTGTTAGATATATTTAGCTGGTGGGTTACAAGTGGTGCAGGCCTGTTGTAGAGCCAAGAGTTGTCTGTACCCGGTGAATGGGTGGTTTTCTCCTGCTTGCTCTGTTATCAACAGAGCAGAGGCAGAAAATTTCCTTAAGACAGAATGTTATATAACCTTCCCTTCTAATGCATGACTCCAGTCTGCCCTTAGCTCTAGACCGGGGTTGGGAGACCTGTGGCCCTTCAGATGCTGCTGTTTTCCCAACTCCTGTAAGCCCTAACCAGCTTAGCCAATGTGAGTTCTGATCTAGTATCCAGAGAACTACAGCTTCCCACCCATACTCCAGCTTGCAATTGAGAGACCCTGTGGTTCCCTAATGGGAACCTCTCCTGTTGCGAATAGTTGACTTGCTGTAAAGTTAAATATGTGAATATTCATCACAATCCTTTCCTATCCCTTCCTTTCCCTTCTGTTAGAAAACAAAGTTAAAAGTCAAATCAAAGATGGGACATTGCTAATTGTCAGATGATCAAATGTTTGCTTTAAGTAAGAGTGTTTTGAGGGGATACTAAAAGATGATCAGCACTAGTACTACTTTTTCTGGCCCATGTTCTCATTTCTGTTCCTGAGAATTGGCAGATACATCTATATCAGGTGCTGGATAGAGACATGCACATTTATCCAAGCCTGTTATCAGAACCCAGGTGTCAACAGGGGCCTTCTCATTCCTTTTATTCCTGACACCTCTGTTAATTATTGAAAATAAGCCCCAGTGAAACAACAACAACAACAAGCTCTAGGGCACATTTTCAAACAGTTTATTCTGGAATGTTCTCAGTGAAATTGGAGAGAAAGGCAATCTGAAGCCTCAGAAATGGCTCATCTCACACCACTTTAAAGCTGGGTGTCCTTAAACACAACAAATACATGAAATAAACCTTTGAAAAAAAATCCTATGAACAGGATTTCAGTCCAGTATCTTAATATAAGTGGTTCCTTATACTCTACTGGGCCTCCTCAAACATTTTCCAGTGCCTAAACCTTTGGTGTACATAATCTCATCTTGTGTCATGGGTTGTCTGATGCTGGGAATGGATAGATTTTTCATACAGTTATTTCATCCAAAATCTGGTAAATACACAGAAAGAGCTGCAGATAGAGCTGGATTCAGTTAGCATTCCATGAAATATTAACAACATGTGCATCCAGTTTTTCCTCACAGCTGGTTTTGATTAGAGTGGGGAATTTATTTTCTATTAGTGAAACTATACTGCTGTTGGTACTAAGGCCATAAAAATAGGTTGTTATGAATGTCCACAGATAGGAAAGATAAGGCAAGTATACAATGACTGACCTGGTTCGCTCATCCTAGTAACCAAGTGATGGTTTATTAGGACCATGCATACATGTTGATGCCTGGAAAGAAACTTATATCCACTTTGCTTCCCCCATGTTCTTTAAATTTGCTGTGGCACATGGTAAAAGCTTTAAATCTGCCTACAGCTCATGGTTAAGGAGGAAAGAGCTTAGCCACTATTCCAAGATCGGATGACACATGGAGCTAAACTTTTGTTTACAAAAACGACTAGGGATGATGCACACATAATCAAATGCAAACAGTTAAAACAATGGGGCTGGTTCACATATACTGCTAAACCATGGTTTGTGAGTGAGTGTGAGCAAGGTTTGGACTTTCTTGTTCCCCTCCTGTCCCGCACAGCCAGGGGGAAGGTTTCAGCAAAGCTTAGTCTCACTTCAAAAAATGCTGCCTTACATTCTAACCAGGGAAGCTAATTGAAAATAAACCCTGGTAAATTTGGTTTGCATGTAACACTAAACTGGAGTTATTTAAAAGTGTAACTAAACTCTGTTGAAGACCTCCCCGCACCCTGCACAATGTGGTCCTAATTGAGTTCTCTCCACATGACTGCTATCTGGTGAAGAAATAGCAAACACACATGGCCCCATTACATGATTAATGCCCCCTGTCCTCTAGTTTGGACCTAAGATTGCTCTTTTGGTTTAGCTATAGGTAGAACACATTGGGTTTTTTTTAAAGGAATAATGGCAGGATTCCTAATACAACAGTTCCACTTTGGAAACAAGAATGGATAATTTGGAAGGCTAAAATCCAGCAAGGCATTGGGATTTTGGAAGCATCCTTTTGAATAGGTAATCAAGCTGGGATATGCACCTGAACAGCCTTATTGAATTTGTTGCACTGAACAGTTATGGAAAATAGTATTGCTGTGCCTTTATGCGACAGCTTCAATACCCTCCAACACTTTGAAGCCAAAATCCGGACTGCCATCTTCCCATTTTTTATCATGAAAGCATGGCAGCCGTATGGCTTGTCGTGATTTTGCGCAATTTTGTGGTACATTCCCCCCCTGAAAAAAACACGTTGTAAAATTATCTCAAAATAATAAAAAAAACAGTAAGTCCCTTTTTGGGGGAACACTTGCAAGATATGAGCTTCCTGTTTGTAAAGCCTAGGAAATGTGAACTAACTTTCTCTCTTTGTTAGTTCACTCTTTCTCTCTTTGTAGCTCTCAGGGAACACTAGGCCTGTTTTGTAGTGTTTGCTGTTACTTAGTTCTGGTGTCCAGAGTTAGTTAAAACCTTACACTGTTTTTGGTATGCAGCAGTCCAAAGTTAACACTGAGAAGGAATCAAACCGTTGTCCAAGGAAAGATCCATACATTTATTTGGAAGCATTTATAGCCATGACAGGCCAGGAATGCAGGTGCCCTGGCAGGTGGATGGAGATACGCTTAAACCTATAAAGCAGATACCATAGTTTTTTCTATATAGCCTCAAGTGACTTGCAACAGGGGGTGGATCTACACACAGGAAAAAAAATGCAATCAATCAATTTTTTTTTTTTTGGGGGGGAGACTTTTGTTAGGGGCCCACAGAACCAATGTGATTGGTCAGTTAGGTGATAAATTCAACCATTACAACCAAAGAAAAAAACCGCTATGTAAAATTGCATATAAAAGTTTTGTGCTCTACAGCGGCATCTGATGTTGCATGTTTAGAACACATTTTAAACACTGTTATTTGACAAATGTAGCTGAGTCCAGGGTGCAGTGGATCACAGATTAAGTGTCTACTGGTTCCATTCATAGGGTCCTGGCAATTATGTATTTAGATTAACAGAGGCTACATTTGTGTTTACTAAGCAGAACTTAGTCCCCTACCATTATATGATTCTTACCTTTGTGAAATCCTGTCTAGACAGTTTCCTTGTTATTTTGTTTGACGTATACAGTCTGCATGCCTTAGAACTTATGTACTAAACAGCACCCTCCATCACAATTACATGTGACCTCACTTTGCATGTGCTTGCATACAAATGTCCAGAAAGATGGAAAGTACTTGAAATCTGAGCCTTTTAAAAAATGGAAAAATAAAGTAGTTATGTAATTAGCCGGAGCTTTTCCTATGATGAAATAGTTCCCACACTTTAAAGGCCAAACTTGTTTGGCTGTTCTTCAAAACTAATCTTTGAGATTCAAAGGACACAGCCAAGTGAGTGATACTTTTTGGGAAGAAAGCAAATCAAAACATGCAAGTAAGCTCTTTCAGCTGGATTGAGGCACCAGGGAAAATCCAAACTGACACATTAAAATCTATGCTCTTAGTTGGTATGCGCAAATGGCTCAAAAAGATGTTATTAGTATGGAGGACTGAAAGCTTGTGCTTCCATATCACCATTGATGCTTTATTCATCTCTCAAAAATATTTTTTTTTGAAACCTAATGAATTGTCAGACATAATGGATTATATAACAGATGAAAACTTCAGTCGGCCAGGAGGGACTCTAAAGCTTTTGATTGCCATCATTTTCTCCGAAAATGTGAATCAGTTTAAAACATTTGTCTCTGTCAGTGTGAAAATGACAAATGTTTCAATAGGTGGCTGTGGGTCTCACATGCAAATAAAGTTACCTGAATATATGCCTGGAATATGCTCTTGGAGTCATCTTCAAAGGATGGATCAAAGTACAGGGAGAGTAGATAAAAAACCATCACATGCCTTTAAATAACTTAACTTTTTCCCACGTTCAAAGTGAAATTATAAAGTTTATATTTATGATTTAATTATAGACAAGGACATTTTTATTTTTTAAAAAATCTGTATTCCTATGGGACCGCCGAGATAAAGATAGTTAGCTTGAAGAACTAGCAGGGTGGAAGGATGGATTGCTTCAAGAACAAGTAGAATACAAGATCAAAATGTGAAAACCCCCGAAAAGAATGTCAGGAGATACAACTGGTAATAAGTACAGATCTTAAAGCTGTGGATCATTTGTGAATCTTTTGATTAGGAAAGTGTGAATGTGTGCAAATGTATAGATATGTAGGAGGAGGGATGAAAATATTTCAATAGAATAATAAAAGGCTGATATCCAAAACACACTTGGTTCAATAGATCTGTCAAAAAGGTACATATAAAAGCCAAGTTAGGGTCCTATGACAGTTCAGATATTGTTGGACACCATTGGACCTAGATGGTCAAAGTTGATGGGTTCAACAATATCTAGAGGGCCACAGCTTCCTCATTCCTAATAAAAAGCAGTGTAAACCCTCTACTAGCTTCATTACATAGAAACACTCAATCTGATCTAGAGAATCTACATAGAAAAATATGCTAGAAGGTGGGGAAGAGTCACCACACGGAAGCAGCTTGCTATGGTGGAATATTGCCAGGTAGGTCAGCTCAGGTAGGCCTTTTACTATGATTTGCTATTGCTAACAGACTGTTCTGGGAGCAGAGCAGAACAAAATGGTGGCATCTTCTCAAATTGGCCATCATTTCTATACACTTGTGCATTTGAACAACAGGTTCATGTTTACAGTTTTTTGGAGAGAAGTTGAAGGACTAAACATTTTAATGAAAGTTTCCACACCCATAGACAGCAGTTCATCACCTACTGTCAGTCCAAAATCATTCTCTCTCCAAACTATGTGCGCCATTATGACATGTAGGAAAGACACTCTTGCTCAACTGAAGTGATATGCTGTGTGCTATTTCTTGCTCCTAGCCTTTCCTGAGGCGATAGCCTAATAATGAGCTTGCCAACTACCGGAGGTGCTGCAATCTCTGTTGAAGCAATAAACAGATTATGCCAATGTATCCAACTTTTGGAGATGCCTCCATACTGTTTGGTATTCAGCTCACTTCCCATCATTGCCTTGTTGATTTCATAGCAAATGGCAGCAGGAAGTACTTTGATGACTTTTGGTCTTGGAGTTAAGTGTTCACCACAGAACTGTATCAATTGCCGTTTTCTTTCTGATCAGGTTGAATGCTCTTCACCTTCTGTCAAGACGGTGTGAAGGAAATGTGTCAGTGAAGCAGGAATCATGCCTGAACTCTGGGGGCCAGGCTGCCTGTCTGTCTTGCTCTATGATAATAGTTCATATTTGTAAAGCAACTTCAGCGGGAGTCTCTTGGGTGATTTTGATGGTTTTTTGCTCTATTTATAACTTTCTGATTTCTGCCCCCTCCTCTTCACAATCTGATGGGTTCAGTGATTTCCTGGTTTCTGAAGACTTGTCCTATATCACTTTAGAACTTCACTGGTGTTTTTGCAAGTGTGGACTTTTCTTGCAATGGGTGGGGGAAGGCAGGAAAGGAAATGGACCCTTCATAGCTATGATTCATTTGGTATGCCAGTTAACAT
Source organism: Podarcis cretensis (assembly GCF_951804945.1). Classification (NCBI taxonomy): domain Eukaryota; kingdom Metazoa; phylum Chordata; class Lepidosauria; order Squamata; family Lacertidae; genus Podarcis; species Podarcis cretensis. The sequence continues at coordinate 32,858,187 of NC_137178.1, forward strand.
CCTGTTTGTTGCATGTAGACTTACATTGTACGCAGCAGAGATCAGCAGGGTGGTGCAGGCAGGGCACTGTTGCCCACTTGCCTTCCCAATGCTAAACGTTACTACTGGTTACCAATTGTGGATTCAGACGTAATGAACATTGTGCTACAGTGCTTGGTGACAACGCTAGCACTTCTATCCTTTTTTCCAATGTTTCTTTCATACTGAAGTACCTGTAGTGTTATCAAACTGTGGCTTTTAGACCAATATGGTAGCATGTCATGCTAAATTTCATTCACACTAGTATGCGTGGTGTGATACAACAACAAAAGTTATCTGGCAATGTTGCTCCTTCCCCACCCTTTCCATACAGGCACTCATGATTCCCTCTTTAAAAAAAGCAGGAAAAAAACCTGTATGTTGGCAAAGCGCCCTAAATTTCAGCACTTCCATGATTTTCAGAGTTAAGGGCAAATGGGTTTTTTCTGGAATCAGATAACACAGACATGAGTGCTAGACATGTGCTGTATTCTATTAGCTTTCCAGAAGTGGGTTTTCTGTTGTGTGAAAGCTCAAATATAATGTGGAAAGGAAGAGTTAGGGGAAAGTGAGGGAAATGGAATGACCTGCCATGTGAATGCAGCTGAAGGATAGTGGGGAAGCCAAGGGAGCTCAGCACTGTGTGGATGTGGTAGCAGAAGCATTGGATTGGATCCGCTGCCATGCCTTCACCACACTGAGCTCCCCATGCCTCCCTTCTCTCCCTTTTGATATCCAGCAGCGACGCTCAGCATTGGAAGTCCAGTGAGCAGAACCATCCTTCCTTCACCAGCGTGGTGTAGTGGTTAAGAGTGGTCTGGTGAACTGGGTTCGCGTTTCCGCTCCTCCACATGCAGCTGCTGGGTGACCTTGGGCTAGTCACACTTCTCTGAAGTCTCTCAGCCTCACTTACCTCACAGAGTGTTTGTTGTTGGGAAGGAAGGAAAAGGAGATAGTTAGCCGCTTTGAGACTCCTTAAAGGGAGTGAAAGGTGGGATATCAAGTACAAACTCTTCTTCTTCTTCTTCTTCTTCTTCTTCTTCTTCTTCTTCTTCTTCTCTCCACTAACAGCTGCTGATTATACAACTGATTTCTGCAGCAAACCCATAAAGTATAGCTCTATAAATGTGTGTCTGAAAAGTTGGGACTAGGTATTTAAAGATGTTGGCATCTGGGGGTTGATAGGCCAACTGGCTTGGCTCCAGCTGGATCGTCTCCCTCTCAGCCTTGCCGCTGCGGAGATACATTGACCTCTGGCTCCGATGTAAATCAGTGACTCAAGCCTGCTGACTTGAGCACACTTTACTTAGCAGAGTAAACTGCACAACAGAAGAGGCTTGAGGTTGTAGATATATACTAAAACTACGGATTTATTTTACATAAATCAGAACAAAGAAACATGTTGTCTCTCCTTGCCATCTTCTCAGAGAGAGACTCAAAACAAAAGCAATACACAGAGCGGAAGTTCCGCTCACGAGACCCAGCAGTCTGTGCTGGAATGTAAACAGACATGTGACATGTAACAATCCCACATATCTGCAACAAAAGGTGGAATGGAATCTTCCAACAAAAGGCACCTGAAACTTTGTGTTCTGAGGCATTCAAGCTAGTTGTTGGGGACAACAGTTGGGGAAGGTTATTATGTAGACTTGTAGACTTTCCAGTGTTATCTAGTTGGTCACTGTGAAAGCTGGGCTAGAGGGACCTTTTGATCTGATCCAGCAGGGCTCTTCTTACGTGTCAGCCACACTTTACACACTATAATATCGCTTTATACAGGGCAAATACAGGATCCGCCTTTCCTGGTTAGTAAATCATTGCATCAGCACAATAATATTTCTGCCAGTAAAGAGGACTCACAATGTTGCCGAATTTTGAGACAGAAGAGAATGGTACCCATTACTTTTTTCTAATGTGACTCAATGATTTTTCTTCCATTTTTCTACATCTTTGGCAGCTGCTAATGATGAGGTAGTTCTAATTCTTGTAAGAGATTAGGTGTAAATGTCTGGCTGCCATATCAAATATTTGCTTATATTCTTCTACAAGGTGAATTCTGATATGTATTTCCAAATGGATGGATGGTTCTATTATAGAGAAATATGTCCCTATGAGTTTGCATTCCAGGTGCTATTCTGTTCTAACCCTTTACTATAATATCTGATATGCATAGTTTAGGTGCCACCAGGTGGAGGTGAAGGCAGTGAAAACTTGTAGGATAGAGTGCTTAAGCCCCCATGCATCCCCATTACTGTTCTGTGCAAAGGTGCATTGATAAATTTACTACAGTTGGCTGATCATGTGTAACAGTTGTGTTACTTTGACACCCACACAATGCAGCAGATAACAATGCTTGCAATGAACCATTATGCTATTTTGCATCATCCGAAGCACTCACATCTGGAAATTGATCAGCTGTGGTCTGAGAAATCCTACATTTACATTGTGCTGCATTACTATGTCGAATCCTCTTTTAATCTGTTTTAGTATTTTATCCTTTCTATATTTTAATTCTTTTCTAGATTCTGCTGTTTTATCTTTTGTAAACTGCACTGAGGTTTGGTTGTTGTTGTTTTTTTACAATCAAGCAGTATATAAATTTTATGAAATAAAATAAATAAGTAAATAAATTTGCTCAGCTGAGACATACAAAAACGACAGGAAAACAATAGGCATACCCACTGCATACTGCCAGCACCCACCAAACAGAAACTGTTCCAGTGGTGACATCCACATGCTATTCACACATGGCAGGAAGCAATGAACTCAATATGATGGTGACACACTACTAGCACATATTCCTTGGCATCATAACACACTCAGTGACACCAGAGGATCCCCATACCCTCAGCCTCAATGGCATAGCAACCTCACTACTTCCACTCCCCAGGCTTCCTTCCAGACAGGGATTTAAATCACCACCACTGTTTTAGAAACAAAGGGGAGGAAGGAGACAAGTCAAAACACAGCACCCACAGAACTCCTTGGGAAGGGATCCTGCATAGAGAACACACAGCCCGCCCTGTGACAAAGGTTCAGTAACTACCAGCCCCTCAGCTGATGAGTTTTTGCAGAAGGATCCCACCATCCTTAGGTTGCATTCATACTGCAGTTTATTCCATTTTCCTGACAGTTAATTTCCACATTATTATTATTTTTAGCTTTCACATGAAGTAAAGGACACTTCTGGAAAACTAAGAGAATGTAGCTGCTTTTTTAGCACTTATTTCTATGTGCTTTGATTCTAATTAAAAAAAATCTATTTGCAGACCCCTTAACCCAGAAAATCATGGCAGTAAAGTGAGGAATTTTGGGGTGGTATACTGGCATCCGTTCTTTCCTGCTGTTTTCATGGGGGAATCATGGGGGAAGAGGAGCACATACATGCAGAAAATGTGGGGAAGTAGTGACATTGTCCAATGATGTCCATTATTGTGTCAGACTATGCTCACTGGTGTGAATGAAATTTTGCTTGATATACTGGTATGCCTGTAAAAAAGCCACAGTTCCATGATACAACAGGTACTGCTGTGTGAAAGGAGCATTAGAAAATGAGACAGAAGCACTAGCACTAATCAGATTTTTTGTTTCTTTTCAGTGCACTCTTTTGCTCTAGATTGTCTTTTTTTGTAAGTGACTTTTTCCAGTGTGTTTTGTATGTGTGTGTCAGAAATACTGTAAGGCTTGTTTGGGTTGAGGGAAGCTCTAAAAGGTGCAATTATAGCTGGGAACACAGTTGTAAAATATCAGCAGATAACCTTCCCTTTCATGCTCCAAATCTCCTATCGACCAATGATGATCCTCTGAAGAATACCAGTTGGAAAGCACTTAAGAATGAATGGTTGTAAAGGATTTACAACATAACAGCTACAAGGAAACGTCTCATAACTGAATAGCTGGAGGTGCAGCTCCAAACAGCCATGCAAATTATTTTCTTTGTTTACCATTCTTGAGTAAAGCAAATCTTCTAGGGGCAACATTTAAAAGATAAAAGGAAACAGGGAAGATGTGAGGCAAATTCCCCAAATGCCAAACAAGACCTTAGGTATTTTCAGGAAATGTGGTTATATTCTTCATTGTGTTTGCAAGTATGTTCTATATCTATAGCTTGGCTAGATGAAATAAAAAAGAGGAATGGCGCAATGAGGTGTTTTAGTGAATCTTGCAGATATAATAAATAAAAATGGGGTGGGGGAGAGACAACTCAAGCTAACCACACACTCTGAAGTAAATGGAGCTTATGTGTCTAGGAACAGAGCTCACAGTAAACACAGATCCACAGGGTACTATTTTTTTGTGTGTAGGCTCTTTCAGAAGTTATCTGAGTGTGTGAGGGCTGGGGAAAAATTCAGCTCAGCTCATGTTTAAAGATGAACCCACCAAATTTGCTCTTTACAAAACAATACGTGGAACGAGATGCACTCTGAAACAAGATGCTATGACCATCTTGACTACAGCAGTAGCCTCTCTACCCATGGGGCTGGTCTGGGGCAGGATAGTGGTGACATCAGGACTGGGTGGATACACCAATAGGAGCCCTGGATTGGGTCTGCTGATGCACCCATTGCACTCCTGCTCCGCTCCATCCATGTCAGATCTATGGTTCAGTCCCACCACACTAGCTACTGCTGCTTGCTTGTATAATAGTCATCTTGTATGTGAAGGTCTAGCCTTTCCCAGCCTTTGTCAGGCAATAGGGACAAAGTGTACCCACCCAGCTGCCTTAAACCAAGTCAATTCATCAATCCACCTAGCTCCGTAGTCTCGCAACTGCTCTCTATGTTTTAAGGCAGGGGTTATTACCAGTCCTACCTGGTGATGTTGGAGGTTTAAACAAGTGTCTTTTTGTATGCAAAGGATATGTTTTACCACTGAACTACAGCTATTCCCATCATCAGATATTAGAACTTCTAGACTCAGCTCTGGGGTAGTATATCATATGTACAATGGCATTTAGTGATTTAATACTGAAGAAAATGATAAACTCTTGGGCCACACATTGAGCCCTTTGGAATTGGGGGAGGACAACAGCTTTATGCTGGTGCTTAAATAAATGATTTTGCCCTTGAGGGCTTGCAAAAATAAATGATTTTTACTCAAGCTCCATTAGCATGCTTTGGTTCAAAAAACTCATGATGGGTGATTTTAGGAGCTCCAAGTTAATGCATTTTTATTTACTTTGTTTATGTACTAATTTTCTAGGGAAAAAAAATCATGACTACTTTTCATTGATTTCCAATGAAGGGTAACCCCCTGCCATAATATTTTATTCTGTGCTCATTTGCATTGCCATAGGGCTCAGTTTCAGGGATGGCCTGTAAATGCCAACAACTATTGGTATGAAAGGAAGACTGCAATTTCCACCTTTTTAAATCTGGCTGTTGTGTCACCTGTAGAGACAATGAATTTTAACAAAACACTATATTATCTCCTGATGGCTTCCTTGTTCCTACTGTATGCATACTAATCATTCCATCTCGACATCCAGCCATTCTAGTTATTACAGATGTATCAGTGAGCAAGGAATAATTAGGCATGGCTCAATACCTCTAAAAAGATTTAAACAGTTGTATAAACCCAGAGAAAAAGATAAAAATCAAATGCTTTGGTGCTTAAGGCTATCTCCATAAAATACAAACCAATCGTAGGTAGAACAAAACCTAAAATATTAACCAATTCTAGGTAGTAAAAGAAAACTAGAGGATGTGCATTGAATATTTTTGACCTAGAGGTAAGAAAGGTCTTAGAGAATCAGCCTATTAAACCTAGAACTGTATTTCTAACCACTTGAAATGCTCAACAGTGATTTCTGAAACGTGCTACAATAACTTGAGTCCATAACCAAAGCAAGGATCACATGACTGAAAGGTAGCAGTTTTGGACAAAATTGTGGCTCAGCTCAACTGTGGCCCAGTACTGCTACAAACCTCGCTGAAAATTATTATAGAGTGCAGAGGCTATGGTACTGTGGATCCTAAAAATTTCCACTGCCCATTGCATTCTGATCCTAAATATTTATTTATGTTAACCCTGTTGCAATGTAAACTTGTTTAGGGATCCTGCACCAATGAAGCTGTTGGCACATCCTTCTTTCAGTACCCAGAGCTTTTTTCTGGGGGGATGCAGGGTTATGCATACCTCTAAACATTTTGTGAATCTTTGTACTTTTGTCCATTTACTGTATTCATTTTCCCCAATTTGAACTATACAATTGTGATTTTCTTGAGTCAAAATGAGAGTACCCCTAAACATTTTTAAAATAAAAAGCACTGCCAGTACCTATTTACTAGTCTTGTGCAAATCATAGAAACATACTCTGAATACAACTGACAGAGGTAGCCCTTTGATGTTTTATATCTACAATTCCATTTGTTCCAAAGGAGCCTGCCTGCAGGACTGCATTATTAAAGATTATACAGTGCATGAGAACACGTTTAAGAGCTTTATGCACAAGAAGTAAGCTCATACAACTCCTGTGGAGCAGCAGACAAGGGGGGGGGGGAAAGCAGGCAAAAAGAATTGCAAGTGGCGAAAGTGATGCCTAGCTTGCGCATAAGATGAATGCTATCAGCAGCCGCAGGAGAGAAAACAGTTAACAAATACAAACTGAAACATGATGTGTCTGCTAGGGAGAGAGAGACAGAGAGAGAGAGAAGGGAGAGAGAGACAGCAAGCAAGCAAGCAAGCGCGCACAAACTGCTTTGGTTCACCCAAAGGCCACTGCAGGATCTACAGACTCCAGCCTAGTAAGATGACATGGAAAAGGCTTAGATTTTGTTTAAAGCAGCAGGATACACTGCTGTATTCAAGGTTCAGGCCTCAACATTCTTAAGCAAAGGGATGAAAACAAATGCCCTGAAATATAAAAGCACACACCTTGGCTGCATTTGCTGTTTTTAATCCGTAATATATATCCTTAACCTGAAATCCCATTTTTCACTTAACGTAATAACAATGCTATGGTTGCAGAGTGATTGGTATTATATAAAATATATGGTGAGGTAAATGCTAGTATTATGAAAATCCTATTAGCAAGCCCTTGTGTACTGTACATGCAACCTAGACTTATTAATATACTCTTCCACAGTTAAGTGACTAAAACCTGCTTTTGCTCCTTTGACATACAGTGTAATTAATACATGTGTCTAACTGCCATATATAAAGGTGAGACCCTGAATGGATGGAAATGGATTGCCTGAGACCAGGATTATTACAAGCAGATATATTGAACAGCATATAGTTAATGCCTTTTTCTCTGAACTATTAAATGGACAGGGTTGAATCAGTAGTGCATAGTTAGATTGTGTGTGTGTGCGCGCGCCAATACATAGGGTTTTTTTACACACCAAATAGCAGTTTTTCTAAAGCATTGTCAGTAGATGGCAATGTGACTGTTTTATACAAAATCATCATTTCATATATATAGCATAATCATGATAAAATTTTGCTTAAATTGTACAATTATAAAGTCAAGAATTCCCTAATGAGCCTTTCGAAGCTATTATTTAAATAATTGATAGTTCTACAGTAACTGGAAATCTTAGTCCAAAATCTTGAAAGGTGATCAGCATTGCTCCAATGTTCCATGGAATTAGTATATTTATCTATAACTATAAAAGAATAATCAAAAGCAGAGAAGTGCAGTTAATAATATACAGAGAAAGCAACAACAAGAAGAAGCAGTAGTAACTCATCAAAGTTATATTACCCAAACATCTTCATCCTGGTCCTGAACCAGTTATAATTGGTCTAAATCCCACTGAAACTGATGGGACAAGTTAGTCACAACTAATTTAACTTCCATTGCTTGCTGTGATCCCAGTGACCAATTTTCGTTGGACTGTGGCCTATATTTATAATATGTGGTATTCAAGCTGCTTTGAATGAATTCATATTTCTAAGCATCTGAAATAAAATTACTTTGTAAAAGTTTACAGACATTGAACAACCTAAATAATCCTAAGGTTGCAGTCAAAGGCTGTGGTGCATAGGTATAGAGCCACTATTGATTCCATGACTAGTCCTTAATCGCCAAATCTTGGAAGGGCAGGTTCAATCACAATATCACACCAGAGCCACATTAATATTACAACAAGAGGGGACTCTCAACACAATGTTGCAGTGTATCCCAAGCTTGAAAGTCTGGGCAGGGGAACCTGTGGCCCTCCAGAGCTGGTTGGACAGCAAATCTCATTGTCCTTGATCCATTCTTGAAGAGGCTGATGGAAGTCCAACAACATCCGGAGGGTGATGGGTCACATCTGGAGAGCCAGTGGTGTTGTCATAAGCATTTTCCCAAGCCTGGCTCAGAAACAAACCTTTGGAGTTTTCACAAAGGCACCCCAATGGATGTGAAAATTTCAGAACCCCTTGAATTCACTGTGCTCTTTGGAGTTTTCACAAAGGTACCTCAATGGATAGGTGAAAATTTCAGAACCCCTTGAATTCACTGTGCTCTTTTCCAGCTCATATCAATAGCCTGGCTGGGTTCCCGACTTCTTTTCCCCACAGCCCCCAACCTACTTCCCACAAGTATAATTTAACATGTATACAGAACACAGTATAGAATCAGAGAATTGTAGAGTTGGAATAGATGCTGAGGATCATCTAGTCCAATCCTCTGTAATACAGGCATACAGGGATCAAACATGCAACCTTGGATTTATCAACACCATGCTCTAGCCAACTGAGCTATCTACTTAGCAGCAACAGAGTGTGGGTCAAAGCAAGGCCCCACCTCTTCTTTTCCCTTCTTCACCATTGTCCTAACATGCTGCAGAATAGCCCCTTGTCATCCTCCACCACATCTGTGGGCAGGGAAATTGGGCAGACCATTCCACCAAATGAGAGGAGAAAATCAACAACAATGTTTTAGTAGCGGGACTCATCATCAGCAGCTGTAGTAACACAGTTTATTTCTTTCCCTCCTTACTGTGTCAGCAGCCTAGCCACCCAACCTAGTGTTGTTCCAGGGCATTAGGAAGGGGAAGAATGGTGTTTGCAACAAAAAGATTAGTGGACCCACCCGGGAAGAATGGCAGATGAAAGTGATGGACTATATGGAACTGGCGGAAATGACTGGCAGAATCCGAGACCAAGGTGAAGAGTTGGTGGAAGAAGATTGGAAAAAATTTAAAGTTTATCTACAGAAACATTGCAAAATTAAGGAATATTAGAAGGTTGTTGGAATGAAGTAATGTGGTTTTAGCAGAAAGGGTATAAAGGACTAGGTTAAAATTGATTTTTTAATTGGTGAAAGACGAGAATTACAGTATAGTAAGATAAATTATTAGGATAAAAACAAAGCTGGAAAGGATTTGCTGAAACATCTAATTGAATTAGAATACAAAAAAGGGAGGTGTGAGGAGGTCAAGGAAATAAGCAAAGGAAAGAAAGTTATGTAAAGGTTTGATCTGTTTTTTTTTGTCAATTGTTTGTATTTTTTATGTATTTTTTCTGTTTTTCTGTCCTTTTTTATCTTTGTAATCTTTAAAATTTGAATAAATACTATTTTAAAAAAACAAAAAGATTAGTGGAGAATATTTAGAGACAAGCCTACAATGCTTTCTTTTTCTGGGATGCTGCAAAAGAAATTAAATCCCATGCATTTTCTCTGATAAATGTTTTCTGAGAAAGTTTGACTCAGTTCTACTGTTACCGTAAATATGTCATACCCATAGCTCTTGGATCTTCTACTCACCCCTCATGAAGCCTCCAAGTCCCAAGAGTCACTGCTCTGTTAAGTCTCAGTGCATCAGGGTGACAAAAAAGAAGGGTTGAGGGAGGAAAATGCTCTTTGCTTTCCACCCCGCTACCAATGTTGTCAACTGAATGTAAATAAGTAAAGGGAATGGAAGGGAGTGGGCTTTGGGGGCTAGCAAGAACAATGGTAATGTAATTCATTCTCCAAGCTGCTCATATTGGCTCAGGAAATTAACAATGGTATGCAGAAAAATAAATTAGTTCACTTTTGGATAAATCCAAGGGAAAATTGGGGAGTTCACCCATCTCTGCCCCTAACATTTCTCTGCTGTGTTATGTGATGCCAGTGTTGTTCAGGATTGTTTGGTTATCTCCCACAGCAAGACCAATTCCCACAGCTATTACATGCAGAGAGGATAGCATACTATTTTCACTGCATAGCCATAGTCATTTGAAAGTCATTTCAGACTCTTTAGTGTTGGTCCAGTTTATTGGCCCAACTTTTTGGTCCAACTTTTGACCACAGGAGGACTTTGGTCTTTCATATTTCAGTGTGCCATGTGCAAGGCCAAAATTTGGCACCTTCCCATGATTCGCCTTCTGCTCTGCTCAATTCACTACATCACAATTGTGATATCCTGAGGTGTTCCCTAGGCTTGGCATCCAGTATGGCAAAACCAGACGTGCTGTCCTAAATCTGCCTCTGAAGGAACCAGACCTCTGGCTTGAAGCAGTTGCAGGAGGCTTTCACAGAATTCTAAATATTTAGTTCTGACTATTGGCTGGTGTTATAATTTTTAGTTGGCTGTGATGAGATAGGGCAAGGCAGGTGGTGACCACAAGAGACTCTGCTCTTGTGCCCTCAGACCATAGACATTATTTCCTGATGTCTTCCCACCCACCCTATTGTGTTAGAGTTTGTTTAAAATGTATGTGTGTACAGCATATATATTTGCTATGGACCTTACTTGTTGGTCAACATGTTGAAGAAGTCATCTGACTGTCCCTTGTTTCTTGAATTTCCCTTCTTCAGTTTCTTAACAGCATTTCTAGGTTCTGGGTTATTTTATGTACCAGAGGAGGCCCCGGGATGTGTCATCTGGAGAAGCTGGCTGCTGAAGCTGAGACATCAACACACGTGATGTCATGTGCATGCACTGTGTGTAGGGCCCTCTGAACATTGAGGGGGCTTGGCCCCTCTTCAACAAAATTGAGGGGGCTGTAGCTGGATGGGGCAACCTGAAAACCTCATCTGTGGGCATGCATAACAGGTCTCACAGGCTTTGGGTGACAAAACCAGTCCAGCAACTGGGATGACATTAACAACCACACTCTATTTAGCACATGTTGCCCTACATTGCCTCTGTCTTTTATGGTTCCACCTTCCAAGTTCTACTCATCAGTCAGAATGTGGTTTTAGAAGTTTAGAAGAGGTTGTCTGAATGGATGACACCACTGGGAAGTCATTGATTTCATTTAAGAAACCATACTTACATCTTTGGTTGCGTTTGGGTGAATAAATATCTGACCTTTCTCAAAAAGAGTCAGATTTTCTTATTTTTGACAGATAATTCTTTTTTTAAAAAACAACAGCAATAGCAACAACCAAATACTTCACATAAATTTCAGTGGACCTTTTATCTATCTGAAATGCAGGGTTAGTTTCTTGTTTGTTTTACTCTTTATAGTTAAGATTTCAGTGTTTTGCAGTGTTTGAAGTTGGGAAGTAGGAGTGATGCAAACGGAGAAAGGGGAAGAAAGCAAAGAAATAGACTCTGAAACCATATGCAAATCTGAATACATTTTCTTTGATCTCACAGGGAAAAAATCAGTAGACTTCTGAAGGCTAAAAATGTCACAGATGAAATCAGCAGCCTTCTTAATGGTGAGAACAGCTTTCATCAGCTTCTTGATATACCAGTACTCTGACTTAAGGTCTTCTAGTTCTGAGTCTCAACTTTATAATTTACATACTTAGTCCAACAGATGTTTGATTCTGCCACTTCTTCAGTTCTTTTTTAGATCTTCAAATCTATCACTTAATGGGTGGAAAAACGATATCTAACATCTAAAAAGGTTTGCTTAGAGGGGGAAAACTTCCTTTTTTACTGACATTAGGCAGTCAGAAACATACCAAGGTAATTCAGCACAGAAGACATATAGGCTTTGGATTCCAGAGAGTCAAATTATTTAGTGCAAGGTTTCTTCCTCAGACTTTCTCAGACCCAAACCACCACAGAAACCATCCCAGGTTGTCCCCCCAAAATATATTTGCATGGAAAACCTAATCAGAGAGCCATAAATTTCCATATGACTTATTTAGGTGTTCTGAAACATGCAAGTGTCCATTTCAGGGAGGAAGGATCATTGTTGCACCCCACATCAGCACCACCCTTATGCTATTCAAACATTTAAAGCACAGGGCAGCCTGTTGAACGCAGGTAGCCTGCCTCTGTGAATTCAACCGCTGCATGTTCCAGTTTACCAGGAAACCTACTCATGTTAGGTGGGCTATTTTGCTGTAGATAGTGACATAAGAAGGCAGTGATTTCTGTTCGAACCTGCATTTTTTGCAAATGGTGCTGTTTCCATTCCACTGCAGTCCGGTTTCTGCCAAATATTATGTTTTTTGTCTCATTGTTCACTACTTAACATAAGTTACATAAATATTTATGTAGCCTATGTTCTGTGGTGAGAGGGCGGATATTGTTTTTAATTCCTTTCAAGTATACTTTGTGAGGGTGAATGGGTTGGAGGGAATTTAATGTTTCATTCAGTTTGACTTTCCTGATAGTTCACTATATATTTTTTTTATATAGCACAGTATTGTGAAGCATATAGAAATATTCAACACATGTAATGGGACATTTTATTCTGCCTACCCTCAAAGCAGCTGCTTGGGTAGTACAGACTTGTTGCCTGTGGTTTTTAACTACCAATACATGTGGGTGGATTATTATCCCCTGTATTGTACAAGCCATTGGCCTGGACAACTTTCAGGTAGAATTTCCATATAAAATTCCAAGATACAAATTGGAAACTAATAAGTTATTTTAAGCAAGATTTTTTTAAAAACCTACTAAAAACATACTAAAGTAAGTTCCCCTAGTATGATAACATCCCTAAAAGATCTGTTAGCTATTTAAGAATTCCCTTCCCATGAGTGTGAATTGGAACCTCCAAGATTTAGAGGCCAGAAAATAATAAGTAAAACAATTTTAATACTAATTTAACATAAGAAACACCTTAGACAGGAATGAAATAATATCTGCAACATCTCATTTAGAAACAATTAATCACGCAAGTAGTTTAGGATGACTGCTAATGCTGTTTGACCCTAAATGCATTTATTGTGGCCTTTTGCTGGGCATTTCAGAAAACAATGACCCAAGCAGAGGACTGCATTGACCATTTCTGTCTTAGCATTTATGACATGGTGCATTTTAAAATAAGATGATAAAAGACAAAGAAGTTAGGGATTAAAGTTCGTTCTTCTGCACTGGAAAAACAACAGAGGAGGGCAATGCAGTTTATTGGGTACACTGTGTTCAGTCAGTGATTTTTAGATTCCTCTGAATGTTGTGCTGAAAGAGAAAAGTTATTCCTTGTGGTATCTTTAACTGCATTTTCTTGCTTTAGGGGTTTAAATCAGTCTCTCTTTGTCACTTTAATGCATAAAAGGTTCTTTTTGTGGTAATATATGTAGACAAAGATGTGATTTAAGCTCAATCTTGTCAATGTACCTGTTAAATGATGAGACGATACTTGGCTGTAGACCAATGTGAATGGGGAAATATTTTATAATAGAAAGAAATAGAAGCTTTACAAGTTCTCCAAGCTACCACAAGTACAAATTCTTGTCAGTTCTCACCACTAATGCATTTTGTCAAGTCGTAAGTGCTTTTTTATTTTTAAAAGAACTTTCTATGGTTAATGCTGTGAAAGACAGCCATTCCGAGTTTCCAGAGGCAGCGAAAATTCAGATCTTACCCTGGAGGAGTAAGATAGGTGTCCAAATACCAAAGAAATCCATCATAAAAAGTAGAAACCATTTGGAAATATTGCAGTTTGAATATGAATTTCACAGACCTTCAAAATAGAAGCATAAAGACATGTCAAATTGCCTCCCCCTTTCCCCCCCTTTGCTTTCTCAGTTTCAATAAAGGGATCCTTCACCTGATCAAATGTAAAGAGCTTGACAAGAAGTCATTTATAGGGGGATCATATTTGCTATGTAAATTACCGCAATGCTAAAATGAAAACACATTTCTCTGGTGTTTGCATATACAGTGGTTATTCATTGCATAATGCTTAAGAGATAGGTTTTCGGAATCTGACAGCGTATTAGGTAGAGGTGGAAGCGGCACCAATGGAATAGATATGACAGAAAGCATGGATTTCTTTGAGACTTTCAAGAAGCCAAAGAGGGGGAAATCCCTGGGATTCTCATTTGCTGAAGATTAAACTGTATCTCAAACTACAGAAGACCCATGATCTGAGAAATAGTCCTTGGAGTAAATCATCTGAAAAGTTTAGCAGTTAAAATTGCTCCCTACCCCACTGCCAATACCTAAAGTTTGAATTTTCTAAAAGTTCACTCACCCTCTCTGGTGGGTGCCATTGCAGCCTGGAATTTTCCTATGCTCCGGGATTCGCTGTGGGATGTCCCAGGGACAGTTTCCCAGGCAGCAAAGGAAGCCTCTGGTCTGCGCTTGCTGCCTGGGTAATTGGTCCCACCTGCTTGCCAAATCAGTGAATCATGAGTGGGCTTGGGCCACCAGGCTAAGCCCGCCCCTCCAGTGTACAACATAGGCCTGTGGCTTGTTCTGCAGCCACTTTTTGTTGAAAAGGCTATTCAGTGGGTTTGGAAAAACAAACATGAAGCTAACTATGTATGTAGTTTAACCAATTCAATATGAAGAATATATTTAAGTCTGTGGCCTTAACACTGCAGAGCCAATGTAAGAGGTTATCTATGCCATGTTGGAAATCTGATTTATAGGATGACATTTTTTGAAAGCAAAGGATTGCCATTATTATGGATAGGTTATGGACTAAGAGCACCCCTAGACTGTGTGCATGCTCCTATTTACTCTGCATCCGGTGCACTCTCACTACCTCAGCTTCATTAGAAGTTTTTTAACAGAGGTTGGATGGCCATCCATCAGGATTCTGTAGCTGAGATTCTTGCCCTGCAGGGTGTTGCCCTACACGACCATTTGGGTCCTTCCAACTTTACAATTCTATGATTGTATGATTCTGTACTGGTTTTGGGTGTACACACAAGGTTATCCACCATCCCATATCTACGGTATCTTGTATCTATCCTGTTAATTCCTATGAAATATTGCATTTAGATTAATTCCCACCCCCACAAATCAACTTCAGTCTGAATTAAGGAAAAAGGGAGTAGAGTGGAAGATTCTGTTTTGTTCCTGATGCCACAGCAAACACACATAATAACCTCTGCTGCAATCTAGGGACCTTATTTGAGACTTTCTGTTCCCATCCAGCGTGCTTTTGTAGTTTGTCCCCACATATCCCACCCCATAGATTACTTTATAGATTACTTTTCCTTTGTAGAATTATGGCATTTGTGAAGTCCTCC
This sequence comes from Podarcis cretensis, assembly GCF_951804945.1. NCBI lineage: Eukaryota > Metazoa > Chordata > Lepidosauria > Squamata > Lacertidae > Podarcis > Podarcis cretensis. The sequence goes on from NC_137178.1 coordinate 32,873,515, forward strand.
AGACTCTGTTGAGGACTGATGTGCTTTAGCAGCATCTCAGGAACAGGAATTTCCCAGCTCCCTGGGGATACCTTCTCCTTTTCCTTCCACTCGAGATTGTAACATGCAGGATGTTATGGCTCCATTCACAACACCCAGAGTGTGACATGCCCAATGGGCCTCTCATATCCTTGTAGTGCTAACTTTGCACTCTGAAATGTTTCTTGCATTCAGCCAGAATCAGTTCCATTATGAGAGAATAATCTGTAGCTCTCACAGACAAGTGGTGGCCTTCAGTTACAAGGAAAAGCACTAAGTAAGCAGTGAATATTATCTTGCTTGGCTTGATATGCTTGAATAAAAGGAACATCTTGGCAAATGGTTTCGGTGTACTGAATCAGTTTGTTAGTTCATATAGTGCAGCATTGTCTACACCATGGGTGTGGCCCTCCAGATCTTGTTGAACATTAGCATGCTCTTAATTGTAGAGGGCTTCATCAGCTATGACACAGGAGCTAGAATCCAGCAACATCTGGAGGACCAAAGGTTCTCCATCCCAAGTCTACACTCACCAAGACTCACCAAATTATTGGGCAGAGAAGTGGCTTTGCCTAGTTGGGACTCAGAGTGCATGCCTAGCTTTGTATTTCTACACTACTGTTCACATTGTTTTATCTTATAAACATGAACCATTTTGGATTTAGTGGCAAACAGTGGAAACACTTAGTTTCAGCAGAGTTTTTGTTGAGGGTTCTCTAGCCATGCATACTTTTAAAAGCGTCCTTTGGCTCTTTGTTATTTGCTATTTTCTGGATCCCATGCTGTTCAATAAAAATTTGAACACCTGCTCCTCATCAGGCGTAGTGTCTGCTCATAAAATTTCCTGTACACAGCCTTGGGCAAGACAGTGATTGCCATGTGTGGAACCTTTTCCAGAAATATGAAACTGCCGAATGATCAGCTATGAGTGGCTCATACAGTTAAGAGTCTGTTCAACTTACTTGAAATCTCCTTTTTCACTGCCCTCTATTTGGGCAATATATTCACTTAAGAACAATTCTTACAATATAGATAATTTCCCCATTATGGTAAATCCCCAGATGATGCTCTCTTTACTTTTCCCTATATTTAACAAGCATCATTTCCTGAGGCATGTTCTGTAGGTGGTAGCTTATCTTGTCTTATCACATGCAATCAATGTAGTTAAACTGAAATGAGATGACAGAGTAATCCTACAGGGTTTCCCAACTAACCTTTACAAAGTGTGTGGGATTTTATGAGGCATATTAGATACGGGTACTTTAGGCATAGAAGCAAACCTATGGCTCAGTTATTTCAGTTGCTTAGTTGTCTTTTGTAGGGGTATGCACCACCACACAAATCGGTTCTGACCCAGTTTGGTGCTTTGTAAAAACAAAAATAAAAAACAGCCTGTCTGTGACTGACACAATGATTTGGCTCAAGGTCTGAGGCCAAGTCCACTTGAGAAAGAATAAGACTTCACTCATCCCCCTTTACTATTAGGAATTTTTTAAAAGGCTATTTAATCCCCCTGCTGCTTTCACTGAAATATATAGGCACCAACTATCTGTTACTTTACAGAAACAACAAGGCATTTCTGTTTCAACAAGCTTTTCCAACTCGATGAAAAGGTTTGTGCCTTAGGTATTCATTTTATACTGTTCTCACACCTAACTGCAGGTTTTTCTGAATGCTGAAAAAGTTCAGAAGTATAGTTGCACTGGTTTTCTTGCAAAGACAGCCTTTTCAATTTAGGTGTGGGTACAAAAGGAATCACTTAGTGTCTCCTTATGTTAGGCGAGAAGTTGATCTGGAAATAGCAGATATGAGAAAGGTGCAAGTAGGTAAGAAAAATGCCGAAGTGTAGACAAACAAAAAAAGTTTAACATTTATTGTGCTAGGCACCTTTAAAGGTGATTCATGAATGCACTGGGATTGGAAAATCCAGATAAAACAATCCCCTCTGCCTTCCCTTTCCTCTTGTCTTACATCAAAAATTTAAGGACATATGGACTGTGCTGGATCAGGTCAAAGACTCATCTGGTCCAGCATTTTGTTCTCATAGTGGCCAACCAGATGTTTAAGGGAAGCCTGCAAGAAGGATCTGAGTGCAACAGCACTCTCTCCACTTGCAGTTCTCAGCAACTGGTATTTGGAGGAATACTGGCTTTGACAGCGGAGGTAGAACCTAGCCATTAATTACTGGGTAGTAGCGATGGATTGTGACATGGCCCCCATTAGGTTCTAGAAACTTCTACAATAGATTTCAGATGGGTGACCATTGTCACCAGGAACCCCAATATTAGGAGTTTATCTTTTCATATAATGCTCCAACATCATTTTAAGGGCCATCCCCCTTGAGTTCAATAGGACAAATTGACATCAGTATGTTTGGGATGCTGGTTTGAGATGCTGTTCTAACCTTTCCCAACCTGGTGCCCTCCAAATGTTATGGACTGTTATTGTCTGGGGCTTATGGAAGTTGTCATCCAAAACATCTGGAGGGCACTTGATTGAGGAGAAGGCTGGAATAGTGCATGCACTTTAAACTTTACAGGGACTATGGATGGGGAATAGACGAGAGAAGAGAATCTAGCATAGTTTATAGTTTTTAAAAGAATGTCTGACAGTAATATCATTTTGTACACCCACTATAAAGGGGGCAAGGCTAGAGATTTTAATTAAAGCCTCAAAGGTAGCAGCCATATATCTGAAAAGAAATATTGTAGGTAATTTTCTGTGCTCTTTCTATTCATTGATTTAAACAAGATTATGTTATGAGCTCTAAACAGGACCTGTATTTTCATAGTTCTTTTATGGGAAGAAATGATAAAGTGAGAATAGGTAACATAATTATGAGCACAAGGCATGCAACGTATATATTTCAGCACATGCAATTAATTAAAATGTGGTGAGGAGCAAACTATTGGTTAGTATTATTTTGGAAATATTAAACCAAATTACAGAAATCCTTATGGCTGCAATCTTAGACACACGAGCTTGACAGTAAGCCTGTTGAAGTCAATAGGTGCAGATCTATTGTAGCACCCTGCTTGAGGTTAACGCTTAGCTGGAATGAAATATTCAACGCAGCAATAGAGAAATTAAAATAATAATTTATTTGTCAGACAAATAAATATGAGGCACAGTGGTATATGGTTACCAAGCTCTGGCCTGGCCTCCTGCCATTCTGGCCAGCACTTATATTTCCTTAATCCAGCCCCCTTGCTCCTCCTGTGGCTGCCTCTGTCCAATCAGCCTGGTTGAAATTCCTATTGGCTGTTTGCTAGAACCAGTCACAAAAGATATACCCATTTCCTTCTGTCCTTTTATGGGAAACAAAAAGCTATATATTCTTCTATCTATAAATGACAAATAAGTAGTAATATATCTTACATGTGTCTCAACAAGGAACCTTAATTACCAGCTCACCTCGCTCTATTGCCCTCCAAAACAAATGGTTTAATCTCAAATTTTTATCTTAAACAGATGTCAAGGATCATCATTGAAAGATCTCCTTCCTTTGGAGGTCTCTAAACAAAAGCTTGACAAATGCTCTAATGATGTTTCCTGCTTGGCAAGGGGGGCTGGGCTGGTGGCTGATGGCCCCTGTGATCTCTTCCAACTATATGAAATAAGAATCTAGCATAAGGATTTAACATTTCTTAGCTTCTAATTCCTTTGCATAATTACATTTAAGCCAATATATTTAATACATAACATAGATAACCTTTTAAAAGGAAAAGAAATCTTAAAAGGATCTCAGTTTAAGAAAGAAACAACTTTAGAAAAAGACTTCCCAAAATACTCTCTTCCTTTCTGCCAGCTAGATGCTTTTCCATTGCTCTTGACCTTTGAACCTTAGGAAAATATGGCTCAAGTTTAATGGGAGGCACATGGTTTTATTTTACTATTTACCCACTCTTAATTATGTTTATCTCTTTTTTTATCTTCTGTAATATGTAGGGTCAGTGTAACCTTGGCTGTCAGCCTGTAATTCCCTTTGACTTTGAGAATTGTTTTCTGCTATAAATCAGGGGGCCCCCTTGTCTAGGAGGAAAAACATTTTGCCAAGGTTCTTAGGCAGCTGCTCTTCTGCCTGGCATGAAACATTTGAAAATCTTTAAGCTCATTTTAAAATACAGGCCCTGATCAAGCCTCAATAAAAATGCAGGCTATGATTAGATGCCTCACTATAAATGTACAACAGTCTTTTTGCTGTGCCCTTTCTTACCAATGCCTGATGTGTGGCTACTCAAAGAGGGCATGGGAAACAGATGTGTTGGACTGGGAGAGGCATGACCAGTGAACATTCACTGAATGCACGATGGAGTTCATATGGACAGCCTTTATGTGCATATGTAGCTGAGGGCTAGTGGATGCAGGGAAGGTGCACTGAAGGACTTCACTAAGCCTTATGGGCTCTGGTAGTAGTGACAAAGCCAGGAGCCTGGACTCGGGCCCTCACTCTGGCTGTGTGTGTGAAGGAGGCCACAGCAGAAGCCTGGCTGTCGAGATGTGTGATCTGCTGGTTGGTGTTGGCTGGATGGCGGTCTTTTTATTTTTCTGTGCCCACCACATGTCTGTTCTACAACAAATGGCCAGCAAACTAGATGGACTCATGTATGGGAAGTAATATAGGCCATTTGGTCACAATATCAAACAAGAGAGCAATGGAATAATGCTAATGATGGCGAATCCAGTCAACGTAAAAAGACAAAGCTGCTTCTAAGCTCCAGTAAACAGGACCTAAGTGTTGCCTCATGGCAGACAGGCTGCATCTGATACAAAATGGAGGCTACTGCTTTCTACACAGTGCTCTAAAAATCAGCAGACTCCATACAGTAGATTCCATACAGCTATCACCAGCAGGTGGTTTCCCAGATCCTAATCCAACACTCAGCACTACACCACACTGGCTCTCAAACTGGCTCACTTGCTACACAGAATCTTTTGAAGGAAAACTATATTAGTGAGAATATACTTTGGGACTGTGAGCAATATTTGAGTCCAAACTATATCACTGTGTGACAGTGCCACCACGTAAACAAGCTTTTGCAACATGGTGCCTGCAAACCCAACCTGCTGACTGGGGTGATGGGAGTTGTAGTCTAAGCAGGGCGCTATGTTAGGAAAGGCGGACATGGACAATGGATAAAGTGTGTTAGAATAAAAGCATGCAAAAGCCATTATAGAACATATTTTGGCAATGTATGAACAGCAAAGTCATTGAGTATTTACAACCTATTATCTCCTGATTCCCCCTCCCCCATTACCCTATCTAAAAATGAAATATTTTCTAGAGCCGGGACTTCAGATATTACTTTATCTTTTTATAGGAACAATTAAATTTTAAACAGGCAATATTTTGTAACAAAGCAATTTATTTGCATGAAAGATGCCTTTTCCGTTCAGGAGATGAATTTGTCCTAAATGTCATACCAATAACTAATCTGGTATATATACATCAAATCATCCCATTTATTTTCCAAAGCTTCATCTAAACAGACAGGAAAGTGCTGAGTAAATGTACAAGGTGGTCTTTGATACTAGTCCTACCTAAAGCAGACCCACTGAAGTTTATTGACTTGGCTAATGTAGGGACATTAATTTCTAGAGCTCTACTCTGAGTAAGACTTAGTTGACTACAACCCATGGATTTTCTCCAACAATGGCCTTTATGTGGTAAAGCACAGAAATATGGCAATAGTTTTGTTTTGCTATAGTTATCTTGGCACACTACCAGCACTTTGAACTTGGGTCCCAAGCCAGTTAGAGCATTGTATGCTAATACTATGACCTTGTACCTTGAATCTACCAATACCTTTCTGTATTGCATGGCATCGTTGTTCTAAGTATGAGAGAAGCTGAATCAGTGTTGATGTCTAATGTATCATATGATGATTATGACTTAAATGTTGCTGCTCCTCCTGCTACTCCTAATAGTACTGAATTTCTAATGGTGGGTGGGAAGCTAAAGGACTACAGTCAAGAACTAGCAGTTAGAAGTGGGACTGTCAACCAATCTCAATCAATTAATTGTGTGATTTAGTGAGCTAAATCACACAAAAAATAATTCATTATTCGGTAGTTTTTCAGGGACTTGTATCTTAATAAAATAGTAGTTCTGAAGAATATGTATTCTAGCATACAGGTATGTTAGGGTGGTTTTTTGGGTTGGTTTTTTTTTTTTTTTTTGCATCTCTGTATGTATCTCTCTCTCCTGCAAGATAAATTGGGGACACTCTTTTAGTGAAGTGAAAAGTGGATTCAGTCAGGTATCATAACAAACTCATTCATTCATGCTGCAGGCCTAAGTAGAGAAGATATAGTAAGCAGAGAATGTAATTGTCTAAAATATATGTTTGGAGCATAGTCAGAGGAAAGTAGGCTAGATGAGAGACCTAGGCCTTGGTATGCAACTTTGGATCTGGAGGTTGTTCTTGGAATATTTGCTTCAGAGCACTGGGAGGCTGGATTTTCTTGAGGCCCTTGGGCTCTGTTTCCCATATTAAAATGTTGTATGCTCTTCTTTACCAGGCTCTGCCTGGCAATGGGAGAAAAATGTCTAATCCCTCAAGTTTCAGGAAGAGTAGTCAGGCAGTTGAGCCTCTTTCTGTGTCGCTTGAAATAGTCTTATTGCATTTAAAGCAAAGTCCTTCCTGGGGCCTTCATGACATCATCAAAAACCTATATGAAATGCTGATGATATAAAACGACATGTGCAGAAGTGAATTGCATACAGTTAAACCTCGGTTGTTGAACATAATCTGTTCCAGAAGTCCATTCAGCTTCTGAAACATTTGACAACCAAGGCACGGCTACCAATTGGTTGCAAGAGCTTCCTGCACTCATGCGGAAGCCATGTTGGATGTTCAGCTTCCTAAAAACGTTTGAAAACTGGAGCATTTACTTCTGGGCTTTTAGTGTTCGGGAGCTGAAATGTTCCAAAACAGAACCGTTTGAGAACTGAGGTTTGACTGTATTTTCAAGTATGGCTATATTTCAGTTTGCATACTGTTTCAGAAAGTGTGAAACAGGTAGGCTCATATTGAAATCCAATTGAATTTCTCCCTCATTGTTAGATAAGATGCTGACTTTCCATAGGAGCAAACTCCTAGGGGCCAAGGAGGCTTCGGCCCCCACAATAAAATATTTGAGGGGGCTCGGCCCCTCCAAAGTTGATGGGCATTGTTATTCAAATAGTGTGGATACACTGGATCATGTAATCGACTATGCAGGGCAGGGGCGGGGCTTACCTGGGCCCCCTCAATATTTTATTCAAGTTGGCACCTCTGTGGCATTCTATTGTAGAAACACATTATGACCCATTATGGTATATAGCTGGGAAAATAATCTATTTCTGCAGCTCAGACGAAATCCTAAATGTGGGCTTATGGAGACATACCAGGCTTTTAATGGTAAATGGAAAGACTAATAGTTTTGTCTTTAAATTTATGCATTATGTTTTTATTTATTCAAGCCCAAGCACTTTAAACCTCTTAGGAGACTATATGTATTTTTCTATAAAGAAAATGAAGCAAACGTTGTGTTGCTGGAGAAGCTGAAGTGTTCCACTTCTTATGACACATGGCTGTGCCATTTGATCTCAGTGTTTCAGAGATTTAAATAACATTAAAGCTTCAGAAGATGAAATTCTGAAGTGTTGATTTATGGCAAGCAACTCTTTCTTTCTCTCATATATATGTATCACATTTGGAAAACATTCCAAAAGAAAAGAAAAATTACTTCCTAGCACTAATTTTCCTTTCTTCCCCCAAGTAATCTACGTGGCTGCTTGAATTATTTTGTTATTAAATACATTGCCATAGCAGGTCATGAAAGTTAAATAATATGGGACTCATAATTTAATATTGCTTTTCATGATATGTGGTTTAATGGTAAATATGACTAATGGTCTTCCTTTAAAGTTAAACTGCCTTTTAACGACAAGATTGGTGTATTAGTGTGCAATTTGATTTCTGAGTTATGATATTCTATTATCATTTTGTTGTAACATGGCAGGAAATAACATGGATTTAATACTGCATGATTAAAGGGCAATGTTAGATGTTGATCAGGGAGTGAAGGAAATAATAACATCATAGATGGCCAAAGCCTTGCCTTGACAGTGCTTATGGTAATGGCAATTTGCCCTATTTATATATATTTTCTTTCTTTTCCCTTTTTTAAAACGCTAATGCTTCACATATAATTATTATTTTGTCTTAGCATAATCACAGTTCAATTTCTGCTTTGTGTTATCAGTCCCTGCATTTGCAACCAACAAATGTGATTTTTATAATATTGTTGCACACAACCCCAAACTCCGAGCAGTGCAAGATTCCAGGGATTCTTTTTGTTGCATCTCTCTTTCTGCCGTTTTTTAATGTTACAGACACTTTGTGTTATGCACCAACTCCTCATGGAAGCCTTTTTGTGACTCACACCCATTAAATCTGGAACTTTCTGAATGCAATGTTTGTTCTCCACCACTGACCTATGGCATGTGCCCCCACTGTCCCAAACCAAATGCTTTGGTATTCAGGGAATACAAAATTGTACCAGATGATACTATTTGTCTCTCTGGACTTGTATTGTGTTCTCTGACAAAGCGCAGCTCTCAAAAAAGCTCTGGCAGAATGCGGCATGCTACCCAGTCCTCTTAACTGGAGATTTTAGAAGTTGCACTTGGGATCTGATGTTCTGAAGTGTACTATCTTATTAAACTCAGAATAAAAATGAATGCCTTTGGGAAACACTCTTCAGAAAGTTCTAAAATAAGACTTGGGCCAATCCATAGAGATAGATGCTTGTGTGAATGAGGCAGGCAGCCATTTTGTGCTTATAATGGACACCAAAGAAAAACCACCTAAGCTTTGCCAAGGCCTTTCCCTTGTACTATATTTTTTAATGTATTTTTTATTAAAGATTTCTTGGATTACAAAAGTATGTGCAATGTCTCTTTTTTCAAGTTACATTTTCTACAGATCACTTTCATTTGTTGAGACATTAGTGTTACATTAGGAAGAAAAGGGGGGAGGTGGAGGGGGTCATGGTGAGTGGGGGTGGGGTCGGGTGGCAATGTTTTGCCAGCTAAATTCTGCTGGATCATAGGTCATGTGACCAAGCTGAAAGGGATTTAGAATAGGAGTTAGACACTCATTGTCCTGACCATTCCTCTACCACACACCTGGAATACTTCTTTTGCAGGACTTATGTCAATGGAAGTTATCTATGCTAATTTAAGTTCTGCTGGCTGAGCCCCAGCTGAGTTGGAGTGAGAGAATTATGGTGGCCTATCTCCGCTCAGCCGGAATGAAGGACTTACCCCAATGGAGCGCCACAGAGCTCCAGTTCAGCTGGGAAAGTAAAGTCCAAGATCTGCCTAATGCAAACTCTCTCATCCTAGTAAGTCTTGTGTTCGGATTGCTTTATTTCAGAAAAATCAAGCAACTGATTATTTGCAAAATTGTACCAAGAAAAGAAAAGAAAAACACTGATTTGCACTAGGATTGCCTAGCAGAAATATGTGTGCATGGGGAGCAGGGAGTCTATTTATGCAAGACCTTAAGCAAAAAAGTATGAAACAGAGGGGTAAAGGCATTTTCCCTCGGAATAAAATATTCATGTTGATAACTTACATAAAACAAAAGATGGAGTGTTTTCTGCAGGGAAATTACCTTCTGTGATGAGCTCCATTTATGCATGATGGAGTTTTAAATTTTTGAAAACCCCTTTGGTGTTCATCTCCCAACCCCCAATTCTGGTGGTTTTAATTTCAAGCGTATAAACAGAGAGCTGTAAAACTCCTCGCTAAAAGGGTATGCCAGTGTTTAAAGCTGCGTTTATTTCATTCAGGGAAAACAAAATTGCTTTTTACAATGACAGTGAATACCAAATCAATATTTAAGACTGCAGTTTCATGGAGTTTGTTGGGGTATGTGTGATGGCAGGGCTTCCATTTCAAAGTACCCTCAGATAAAATGTGTCTTCATTTACACCTATTCTCTTTTAACATTCTTCATTTTACGATGTATGCAAAGGACATCATATGATGTATCACATAAACGGCAATCAGACTGTAGAAGGCTATTTCAATAAACAGCAGCCACCATTGCTCTCCCTTTTACTCTTTTTCTTGCTTATCCACTTGTTGGAATTGCTCTGTGTTGCATCCCAACTGCTTTAGCTGAACCCATAAGAAAGAGTCACTGATGAATATCTAGAATCAAATTGACAAACTGGCCTACAGGGAAATGGTGCAATGGCCGAATCAGTAAGAGCTATTGTGTTTCCAACTAAAAACTTTCCCATGCCTCCAACCGATCAGAAGGTAATCGAAAATGGAATAATACTAATCTCAAGAGAAATGGCACAAATTCTGGGTCAGGTCAAGAGAGAAAATTAAATGTGTTTTGCCATTCTATCAAGCATATGAGAAAGAGAGAGAGATTTAGCAGAACCTTCTCCATGATAGGCTAGCTTACTATATCCAATGAGGTTTTGATATAGATGAACTTTCCCAAAACCCTGCTTCAACCTGTAAAATAAAGGTAGCTATCACCGCATTCTACATAATGTCCAAAACAGCAATTTATCATTTTAAACTTCTACTCTTTGTAGGCAGTTATTTATATATTGGCTTTCTTTTCAAAATAAGATTGCATACACTGGGGTCAAGTGATCACCTGCTTGTTATTTCCATGTGTTTTAAAGAGGAAGCACTCATGTGAAAGATGTATTCTTCCTTTTTAGATGATGTGGTGAAATGTATTTTGGATACAGGGATCTGTACCAAACATAAAATGTCTTTTCAGAAGCAGCCCTTAACAGAACAGTGTAGTTACAGACCACCACACTTTCCGGTAATGAAATAGAGCCGAGCCAAAATCTCCCTCCCAAACTTTACCACCCTGTTCAAAAGCTCTTGCGGAGGCTATTTTAGTGATTTGGGGAAAGGTGTAATTGGAGTCAAATGTTAGTTCCCATTATGTGCTACTTACTGGTGTTGGGTGAAATTTCCCCATAATACTTCCTACCCATAGGACACCAGAGTGAGGATAGGAAGCATAGTTCCCTACCTTTACTCCAAGTTGGCTTTGTGCTAATGCTACAGAATGATGGCAGAAATTTAAAGAAAGCAATGATGGGTGGTATGATCACCATCGCCATTGCCATCAAGATCATATGAAAATATGGCTGTGATTAAGAAGTGACTAATAAAGTGAGTTTTGTAAGTCGTGTTATGTAGCACTGTGTGCCATTGTTAAGCCATGTTGGCTGTGTGCCTCCATAGTTGGGAGGTAGTAACACCTCTGAATACCAGTTGCTGGAAACCATGGGGTGGGGAATGTACTTGTACTCAAGTCCTACATGTGAATTTTACACAGGCATCTGGCTGGCCACTATGAGAACAGTATGCTGGACCAGATGGACCCTAGATCCAGCAGGCTTATATTCCATTCTTGTGTTCTTAAAGAACTCCATTTTAATCCAAAGATGTTCTACAAATCCAAAGAGCCCTTTTAGGCACATGTAAGGTCTTCTTGGGACATGGGTGGCACTGTGGGTTAAACCACAGAGCCTAGGACTTGCCGATCAGAAGGTCGGTGGTTCGAATCCCCACAATGGGGTAAGCTCCCATTGCTCGGTATCTGCTCCTGCTAACCTAGCAGTTCGAAAGCACGTCAAAAGTGCAAGTAGATAAATAGGTACCACTCTGGCGGGAAGGTAAACGGCGTTTCCATGCGCTGTTCTGGTTTTCCAGAAGCAACTTAGTCATGCTGGCCACATGACCCGGAAGCTGTACGCTGGCTCCCTCGGCTAATAAAGCGAGATGAGCATCGCAACCCCAGAGTCGGCCACGACTGGACCTAATGGTCAGGGGTCCCTTTACCTTTACCTTAAAGGTCTTCATGGTGCTTTTCACCTTTGTCAATGATAGCGCATCCCCTGAGTTTGTGAAGGCACCCCAAGTTTTGCAGGCATATCTGACAGCTATCAGAAGATGGGGCCATGGGATTTTGGTCCATATCTTCTGCAAACTTGCCGAATTTTTGTGTTGTGGTTCTTTTTTGTTTTTTGCAGACACCCTTGTTTGTTTTGTTCCTCCCCCACCAACTACAGTAAACTTAGGGTTTATTTTTCTTCTGCAATGAAGAAATAAAAGAACACGTAGGGAGTGTTTTGAGTCATTAGCATAAAGAAACTGCCACTTTGCAGAGTGGAAGACATTTTGTAGTAGCTGTTTAGCCTTGAGGCTGTTCATTATTTACACACGCAGGTATGTGAAGTAGAGGCTCCTGGCAGTTTCTATCATTACTAATGAATGAATAAGCACACCCTTTTCTTTTAAAACCCATTTCATCAAAAGGACATGTTACGCTATTCTTATCAATAATTATGTGCAAGTAAAATACAAGCCTCTGGGAATATATTGTTTGTATACACACACTCTCTCTTTTAAAAGAATATATGTAATCACATTTTATTAAAGGAAAACGCATACTGAGATGATGAATGATGGATGCACTTTTTAAGCAATTAAATGATAAAATGAAATGTTCTTGAGTCCTGCTAACAATGAGGATGTGGAAAAATACTCTACAGCACCTAAATAGATAACATCCCATTAAAATGAAAAGCATGCACAAAATAGGGTTGGGTAATAAAAAATAGATTGACAGGCTGTTAATAATCAGGCAAATGTGAATAAATGAACATCTTTCATTTCTTTTCTTTTCTTTTTTAGAAATGCAGAGATACGCTGTATTAGAAAAGTGATACTGCGGGGAGCGAGGAAGGAATAAATCACCCACCTCAGTACTATCTCTTCTGTGAAACAATCATTAAATGGCTGGAAGATCCACCTCTGAGAAGGTTGGTTGTGAGAGAAGAGTCAGGAAGTGGGTATTTATGAAGTGACCCACCAGGATATTTCATGTGCTAAAGTTTGCTGAGAGGGGGCAACCAATGAAGTTCAAATTAGGGATGTTTGAGGAATTCAGTTTTTGCAAGCTGCTGTATGAAATGTCCTCATGCAGTGGTGGCCTTTGAGGTGGCGTGCATGGGGCTCCATTGCTCTCCTGGTTCTCAACATAATGGTTTGCTTGCACTTACTGAGAGGGAGAGGCAAGAAGTAAGGTGCAGGTGGTGCATGGCAGATTTTTTCCTCTGCCATGCACAGTACTGCAAAGCTACTGGCCTGATCTGTACCTCTTTGACCAGCGGTTTTCAAGCTTTCTGAGTCCATGGCTCCCTTGACCAATCAGATGGGGTTCTGTTACTGAACACGTGTAAGTGGGGATTCCCCCATTCTGCTCCTGCCCCATCCCATTCTGCCCCTGCCGGTTCCCCTGAATGTTCCTTGGAGATGAGGAGAGAGAGATAATGCAGGAAGATATGGGCTGCAAGTTAATGAAAGGACAGCCCCTCAGGGCTCCTCTGAATGTTCCTTAAGAGTCTCCAAGGTGCCTCGGTGCACTGGTTGACATCCAATGTCTTGAACTAATCAGCAGAACAAAATGTAGCAATTCGCTGGTTCTCAGACTTCTTTGAATGATATAACTCAGACATACACATCTTGAATATGTGTTTTTGGAGAAACACACATATTTAATATATACGTTGGATAAAATATGCATTTAAATAAGTACAAAATAAACTTTTAAGAGTTTTTTTCTATTTAAAAAATTCATACAGGAACATAGCTGCCTTATGCAACTGCCTTAAACAGAGTCAGAATCTTGGTCCTTCTACATCAGTATTGTCTACACTGACTGATAGTGGTTCTCCAGGGTTTCAGGTGAGCATATTTCCCATCTCTACCTGGAGATTGCCAGGGATTGAATCTGGGACCTTCTGCATGCAAAGCAGATGTTCTGCCCTTGAGCTATGGCCCCTTGCCTAGGAATGGATAATGATTACAAAGTATTTTTAATGCTGTATTGTTTTTAACACTTGATTGGGAGCTGCCCAGAGTGGCTGGGGAGGCTCAGCCAGATGGGTGGGGTATAAATAATAAATTATTATTATTATTATTATTATTATTATTATTATTATTATTAATTTGCTATGCAGTGTAACTTGTCTCTCACTTCGGTCTCCACTGAAATTGCAATGCTTTCAAGCAGGGAAGAAAGAGAATGACTTTACCAGAGCAATAGGCAGTTAAATGTAGTTACTTTTTTCATCTTTTGTATTGGTGCCTGCATCCATATTTTAATAAGGACAGTATAATGCTCATCATTTTTTCAAATGATGAGTTGTCAGTAAGGTCAAATTGTATGCGTGGAGTCTGAACAGAATGATTTGGTCCAGAGTGGCAATGTCAGAAGATAAATCAGCCATAGTGTGGTGCTACTGAACTCTCAAAGACAAGGAAGCAGGAAGACAGAAAACAAATTATTGGTGCCTGCGGCCATTCCAGGAGTCACACGCCCCAAATGATACATTTGATGTGAAATTTAAACAACACCAGATACAAGCCCCACTGCCAAGGAACAATTGCAACCATAGTGTTACCTGTTCTGCAGCTAACATCACATGATGTCAGGTGAGTTGGGTGTTGCCAGCTGAAAAGGGCTATGAGGGGAAAATTTATAATTTCCCACCCTTGAATGGCAATGGTTTCTGAGAATTTCAGACTAGACTCTTTCTGACCTCTCCCTGGGGTTGACAAGATACTGAACCTGGGACCATCTGCATGCACATCATGTGCTGTACCACTGAGCTATAGCTTTTGCCTCTGTTGAAGTTGTGGCTGTAATGTGATAAGCTTCATCCCAATGGAGAGGCTGTGCCTACATGAGATGAGAGGCCTCTTTTCACAACAGTTGTTGTTCAGTGAAACTTTAAGCAGACAAGCTATTATATGAGGGCTTTAATCACTGTGTACAACTATGGTTGTGTGACTCCATCCCAAACCTTTAAAAAACAGCAGTATTGCAAATTTATAATATAATAATAATAATAATAATAATAATAATAATAATAATAATAATAATAATTTATTATTTATACCCTGCCCATCTGGCTGGGTTTCCCCAGCCACTCTGGGCGGCTTCCAACAAAATATTAAAATACAATAGTCTATTAAACATTAAAAGCTTCCCTAAACAGGGCTGCTTTCAGATGTCTTCTAAAAGTCTGGTAGTTGCTTTTCTCTTTGACATCTGGTGGGAGGGAGTTCCACAGGGCGGGAGCCACTACCGAGAAGGCCCTCTGCCTGGTTCCCTGTAACTTGGCTTCTCGCAGTGAGGGAACCACTAGAAGGCCCTCGGCACTGGACCTTTGTCTGGGCAGAACGATGGTGGTGAAGCTCCTTCATGTATCCTGGACCGAGGCCATTTAGGGCAGCACCAACACTTTGTATTGTGCTTGGAAATGTACTGGGAGCCAATGTAGGTCTTTCAAGACCAGTGTTATGTGGTCTCGGCGGCCGCTCCCAGTCACCAGTCTAGCTGCCACATTCTGGATTAGTTGTAGTTTCTGGGTCACCTTCAAAGGTAGCCCCACATAGAGCGCATTGCAGTAGTCCAAGTGAGAGATAACCAGAGCATGCACCACTCTGGCAAGACAGTCTGAGGGCAGGTAGGGTCTCAGCCTGAGTACCAGATGGAGCTGATAAACAGCTGCCCTGGACACAGAATTGACCTGCACCTCCATGGACAGCCGTGAGTCCAAAATGACTCCCAGGCTGTGCACCTGGTCCTTCAGGGGCACAATTACCCCACTCAGGACAAGGGGGTCCTCCACACCTGCCCGCCTCCTGTCCTCCAAAAAGAGTACTTCTGTCTTGTCAGGATTCAACCTCAATCTGTTAGCCGCCATCCATCCTCCAGCCGCCTCCAGACACTCACACAGGACCTTCACTACCTTCACTGGTTCTGATTTGAAAGAGAGGCAGAGCTGGGTATCATCCACATACTGATGAACACCCAGCCCAAACCCTCTGATGATCTCTCCCAGCGGCTTCATGTAGATGTTGAAAAGCATGGGGGAGAGGACAGAACCCTGAGGCACCCCACAAGTGAGGGCACAGGGGTCTGAACACTCGTCCCCCCCACTTTCTGAACACGGCCCAGGAGGAGGGAGCAGAACCACTGTATAACAGTGCCCCCAGCTCCCAGCCCCTCTAGATGGTCCAGAAGGATGTTATGGTCAATGGTATCAAAAGCTGCTGAGAGATCCAGCAGAACTAGGAAACAGCTCTCACATTTGTCCCTAGCCCGCCGGAGATCATCGACCAGTGTGACCAATGCAGTTTCAGTACCATGATGAGGCCTGAATCCCGACTGGAAGGGATCCAAATGGTTATAATATTAATTCATAAGTGGTGCTAAAAGTTGTGATCTGAGGCATCACAGGGAAGTTTATAGATTGAGGATGAAGGGATCAGACCTGCTTTCAAGCACTTGAATAAAATCACTTTGGATGGGAAACTGATGGCTAATGCCCTCAAAAAGAACGAAAGCAATCCAAGGCTAAATTTATGGAGCATAAATAGATATGCCCAAGATTGAATCATAGAATCTTAGAGTTGGAAGGGACCCCAAGGGTTATCTAGTCCAACCCCTGCAATGCAGAGATCTCAGCTAAACCATCCATGACAGATGACCATCCAACCTCTGTTTAAAAACCTCCAAGGAAGGAGAGTCCACCACCTCTCATGGGAGTCTGTTCCACTGCTGAACAGCTCTTACTATTTTTCCAAATATTTAGCTGGAATTTCCTTTTTTGCAACTTGAAGCCATTGGTTTGAGTCCTACCCTCCAGAGCTGGAGAAAAACAGCATGGTCCATCTTCCATATGGCAGCCCTTAAGATATTTGAAGATGGCTATCATATCTCCTCTCAGTGTTTTCTTCTCCAGGCTAAACATACCCAGCTCCTTCAAGCGCTCCCCATAAGGCTTAGTTTCCAGACCCTTGATCATCTTGGTTGCCCTCTTCTGCACATGTTCCAGCTTGTCAACAGCTTGTTAATTTGTGGTGCCCAGAATGGCACACAGTATTTCAAGTGTGATCTGACTAAGGCAGAATATAGTGGTATTATTACTCCCCTTGATCTGGACACTATACTTCTGTTGATACAGCCTAGAATAGCATTAGCTTTTTTTTTGCTGCTGCATCACTCTGTTGACTCATGCTAAGCTTTGTGGTCCACCAAGACCCCTAGATCCTTTTCACATGTACTGCTAGTAAACTAGGTGTCCCCCATCCTATATTTGTGCATCTGGTTCTTCCTGCCTAAGTGCAGAACCTTATTTTTGTCCCTACTGAAATTCATTTTGTTATCTTGCTCCCAGTTCTCCAATCTGCTAAGGTCATTTTGAATTCTGATTCTATCTTTTGCGGCATTAGCTACCCCTCTCAGTTTGGTGTCATCTGCAAATTTGATAAGCATCCCCTCAATTCCTTCATCCAAGTCATTTATAAAGTCGTTGAACAACAACGGGCCCAGAACAGAACCCTGTGGCACCCCACCTGTCACTTTTTCCCAGGATGACTAGGAACTTTGGGTTCAGTCAGTCAAAAAGCTACAAATCCACCTAACAGCTACCTCATTCAATCCACATTTTACCAGCTTCCTCGCAAGAATATAATGATAAATCTGAAAGTTGCTATTTCAGTGCAATGCTAAGGAATGAATCCTTTATAAATATTTATAAGCAGCACAATGCATTATTAACATAACCCTAAACACAAACTATTCATGAAAGACTTTATGGGTCAAAGATCCACTAACCTCCTACCTTTCATGAAGAGCTCATTAACCCACATGCAAAATAAGAACATGTCTGATTTCTAAGCAACATAGTAAAAATTAATGTTGTGGGCATAAATTGTTTATGAACAAATTAACCTGATAAGGAAAAATTAAATCCTTGTGCTTTTGTTTAGGACATATAATGTCTTCCTTAGACTCAACTCTTTCCTATGTTTAATTTTTTGTGTGGCTGCACCTGATCTCAAATTCACTTTTGTTTTAGTCCTCACTGCACTGTTGGACCGACCCCAACTGTGTTGAATCTGCTGGAGTTCCTAGTTAATCACTGACATAAATTGCTGCCTTTGGAAGGGACAAGTCAGCACAATATTGGAGATGTTCTCTTCTTGCAGCCCAAGGCATGCCGCAGACAGTTTGTTTTCAGGATCAATAGCCTAATAAACAAAATGATCCGAGTCCTATACTCCCATAACAACTTTCATTGGTTTCATATTAGATCAGAGGTTCTGTTGTAAGTGAAAGGAAGAGTGAAGCTGCATCACAGAAGGCTGCCATCTAACTAACTTGACCACCAGCAGGCTAAGTACTCCACAGGCTAAGCTGATTTGCATGCAGTGCAAATGAACTGCATGGGTAGAATTAAAGGCAGACTTGAAAAGCAGCTGTTTTCACAGCAGTCCATCTGAATTCGAATGATAATTGAGAAATGTAATGATCACAGGCTTTGAAAATAGAAATGCAGGGTGGCTATGTTGAGACATAATATGGGGGAGAGGAACCTGTGCCACTAATGAAAAGCAGTGGGGAAATTGTGCTGAAAAGTAAGGTAAAGGTAAAAGGTAAAGGACCCCTGGACAGTTAAGTCCAGTCAAAGGCGACTATGGGGTGCAGTGCTCATCTTGCTTTATCCCGAGGGAGCTGGCATTTGTACACAGACAGCTTTTCTGGGTCACGTGGCCAGCATGACTAAACCGCTTCTGGAGCAATGGAAAACCACAACGGAAGCCAGAGTGCATGGAAACTCTGTTTATCTTCCTGCTGTAGCAGTACCTGTTTATCTACTTGCACCAGCATGCTTTCGAGCTGCTAGGTAAAAAATATACAAGTGCTAGTACTGATAATAAAAAAGAGAGCAATGGAAAGAGAGGAAAGGACAATTGGTTAGTCTCCCGGTCTTTCTCAAATGCTACAAAGAGGTTTGCAGAGTTACAGGGGCAACATATTTTTTATCACTTCAAGAATAGGCTCTCTTTTTTATTTCTTAGCCAGCTTTTTATTCAGCTTTCTCGTTTCCTTCATGATACTCAAAGCAGCAATTTGAAAATCATACCTACAAATAGTATTTTTTTGCATTTAATAAATTCTGGCATATTTACAGTTAAAATGCACACATTAAGATTTTGTGTAATTGGACTCTGGGGCCTCTATTAGTTTAATTTGTGGAAGTGTTCAGTTGCAGTCATGACTCATTTTTTGAGGAAAGGCTTTGAGTATCTTCCCCCTACCTAACATACAGAGTGTAAGAGATATTGCCTATGGCAAACAGCTCTGACAAATTTAGGTTTCTTATGATTGTTTAAAGCAGCTAGCTGTGCAATTGAACCTCTTGCTTTGGTCAATATGAAAGGAGCGGGTGCAGGGAAGACAAATGAGAGATTTATTTGTTTGTTTTATCAGTCACTCAATAAACAAGAGTTATCTGGGCATCATAGAATTGTAGAGTTGGAAGGGACCCTGAGTGTCATCTAGTCCAATCTCCTGCAATGCAGGAATCTTGACTAAAGCATCCATGACAGATGGCCATCCCACCTCTGCGTAAAAACCTCTAAGGAAGGAGAGGCCATAACTTTCTAAGGGAGTCGGTTCCAAAGATTAAAACACATTTGTGTTGAACAGATTAAAACACATTCCAATAAACACAGTTCCCATAAAACAGCAGCCAACAGTCAGTCCTAGCATCCTATAAAACAGAACCACATCAAAGCAGAAATTAACAGAATCAGCAACAATTATATAATATAGAGAGTCACAAAGAGTCCAAAGAGCCAAAAACTACCATTGAAACCACAATGAAATTCAGAGATTGAAATATTAAAACAAAGCATTTTAGAAGACGTTGGGATCTGGGGAAATTATATAGATATATGTGTATTTGCTAGGTTCCAAAAGCACATGACGGTAGGTAACAGGTGAGCTTTTACTGGGGAGGCTTTTTCACAACAAGGGAACCACCTCTGAAAAGGTCTTCTCTCTCATCTCAGATTGAGAGAGGGACACATGAAGAAGTCCCTCAGCTGAGCATCTCCGATCCCAGTTAGGTGCATATGGGATGGGAAGAGGCAACATGAAACCATTAAATTTCAATGCATCAGTAGTTTAATGATGCTACTTCTGGATCAAGTGGGCACAAGGGATTCTTAGCATACAACATGTGTTGATTGGCTTACCAATGCCAGGACGTCTGTGTTATCAACTTCTCTCTCTCTTTCTCTCTCTCTCTCTCTCTCTCTCTCTCACACACACACACACACACACAGAGAGAGAGAGATTGGCCACTTTTAATAAGGTAATTATTACCATCTGTACTCTTCTGCATTTCCTTTCCTTCTGATCTGTTTAGTATTTCTCCCTACCCTATCCAACCATGCAGGACATGAAAGCTTATTCCACAATAAACCCTTTTGTCTTTAAGGTGCCTGCCACAAGACTTTCTGTTGCTTTTGCTACAGGAGATGTAACATGGTTTCCCCTCTGGAAATGGCACAAAAGGAATGGGTCAGGAGCCCCAGGTATAACGGATATAAAACTGCACTTCTAAATTGACCTTGCCTTCACTTTGCATTTAAAAAGAGTGGATCAACGTTATAAATTTGCCCAAAATATTCAATAGAATTTCATCGCTTGGGTTTGACAGTGTTTCCAGAGCTAACCACTAAGTAAATAAATCATGCACAGCATTCTGTAGGAGCTAAGGTAAATTTATGTGGGTAGTTGAGAGAACTGCTGGAAATGTTGTACTCATGGCTCTCCAAAATGTAATTGGGAATGTCAAGATACATCATTACAACATGCACGGTTGCACAGATTTATGGTATGCAGGAGGCAGCCTTAAGCATAAAGGGTGGAGCACTGGAGAGTTATTCCATTCTCGCAGCACTACAGAGTATTGGACAAATGACTCACAGGCTGTTCCTGATTACATCTATCTTAAAGAGATGGGATGACTAAAAACCAGATGGTTTTACAATCCAGACCTACACAAGCCAAAATTGAGGCTGATGACATGGATATCACCCTTTCTCTTCTTATTCTTTCTTTTGGAATAGGCACCTTACCCATTGGATGTAGACTATGTTCCCAGGGTATGTTTATGCACTGAATGTTACGCTGGCCTTTCAGGTAACCATCTCTGACTTTGCTGAAAATGGCCCTGATGAATTTCCAAGCAAATGAAATGCCTACAAAACATCAAGGGCTGTGTGTGCTCAGTGAATGTGTGCAAAGGTCTCGATGGTGCTCTAAGACCAGCACTTAATTTCCCCTTCGTTCCTCATTTGGGCAATGGGAGAACAGAAGAGAGGGTGGAGGGCACTTTGAAACTTCAAGCCTTTAAAGGTCAGACTTGTCTTTATTAATATATTTGAACAAATATGATCATTTTTCATCTCAGTCTGGTCTCCTGACTTTTGTTCATAAGTGTGATAGCACATACAAATTTTGAGAATGAATCCCAACCAGCCAAATAAAGAGTGTTCCTGTTTCTCTACATTTCTGATTTCCTCCACAGTGTGTCTCTAACCATTTGGATAAAACTTTTATATAGCCAATCCTAGTAATAAACAAACAAAAACTCTAATTGAATAATGGGCAAAAGAAAATAGTTATAAAATGAAGAGTGTATAATGCATCACTGGTGATATTATTAATGGTGTTCATATACTCGTAAAATAGATGTATTGGCCCTGAAATTATAGCACATACATACAAATCCAATCATTTATTTTAAAGTTATAATTATAGTCCTTAAATTCCATGAATTAATACTGATTGACGTTAAGTTTGATGTACAGTTAATTACAATTTATTTACAGGAAGGCTAAGGGACATTTTGTCCATTTCATTAGTGTGCTGCTTTTTTCTGAAGTATGTTTTTGTATTTGGATTTATGTGCTTATTTTGAAAATAATCTAGCTGAGTTGCAAACACACAAAAGGCAAGGGAATGCATCCTCTGCATATCCAGACACAGAGCACTGGTGGGATCATCATGTACTATATAGCCTACCTAGGCTTCTCTAACTGGATGTCCTCCAGATGTGGTTGAACTGCATCTCCCATTATCCCTGACCATTGGCCATGCAGCTGAAGCTGATGACGGCTGTAGTTCAACAATATCTGGATGGCAATGGGTTGGGGGAGGCCATCTTGAGTACCAACAAAAAAGAGGAATCTATGTTTTCCTCAAGGTGCTTGGCAGGATCAAATCAAGAATCCCAGAAACTACTGACAACATGAACTAACACATTATGAAGAATCAAAATGCACACATTTGTTTATAGTTGTTGCTTTCATCAGAAGGAGAAAACCTAAGCCCTGTTTAGTGTGTAAATTACATCCTGTTCTGGTGTTCTAGACCTTACATAAAGGTAAAGGTAAAGGGACCCCTGACCATTAGGTCCAATCGTGACCGACTCTGGGGTTGCGGAGCTCATCTCGCTTCATTGGCCGAGGGAGCCAGCGTACAGCTTCCAGGTCATGTGGCTAGCATGACTAAGCCGCTTCTGGCGAACCAGAGCAGTGTACGGAAATGCCGTTTACCTTCCCGCCGGAGCGGTACCTATTTATCTACTTCCACTTTGACGTGCTTTCGAACTGCTAGGTGGGCAGGAGCAGGGACCGAGCAACGGGAGCTCACCCCGTCACAGGGATTCGAACCGCCAACCTTCTGATTGGCAAGTCCTAGGCTCTGTGGTTTAACCCACAGCACCCTCCGTGTCCCTAGCCTTACATACTTGAAGTAAAATGAAAGGAATTTGCTTTTTGGGCCCACTCACTGTATCACATCCCTGTCACCCAGCACTGCCACCTTTTACAGACTGGAGGGTAATGATCATTTCCAAAACCTTGACCACCCCCCATCCCCTGTAAATTCTTCTTCATAAAACTCCAAGAAATGTTGTCAAAAGCTTTCTCCGCATCTACAAATATCAAAACTGCTTTAGTATTAATGTTCACTTGTAATTTTTCTAGAATGTTGATTATATTTCTCGTATTGTCAGACAAGTGTCTGCCCGGGAGAAAGCCTGCTTGGTCTTTACTGTAGCTGGGAGCATTCTCTATTCCCTTAGGGTCCCTATGCTTCTTAGAATCCCAGGCAGTCAGGTTTCTAAATCATGTGGGTGGCCTACCCAATGCCTGCTCCCACATGAGGCACAGCATGCCTAACCAGGGCTGTATTCTCAAAGCATTCCAGTAAATACGTATATGCTCAGTAGGTTGAAAATCAATGAATTAAATAGATGTCGGATTGTCTTTCTAACTCCAACTTTATAAAGCACACGGAAGACAGAGTATATATGTATATATATGGCTTGCTATAGCAGAATCTAGATGAAAGATTTTCATTCTGAGTGATGTTGAGCAGTGCCAGTTGCCAAAGCTGGTCTTTGCAATCAGCACGTTACTTCCCTTAAGTATGACAGAATCAGCTCAGGGTTGTGGAAGTCTTACCCATCAGTCACCTTTCTTGACGTGTGAAAGCGAGGAGTTGGGGGCAGGGAGAATGCTAGCAAACGTGCTATTTTAGAGTTTTCTTGAGCCCATCCACCAGAGAGAGGTTTTTCACTTTTAAAACATGGTTGAGGGAAGGAGAGCAGAATGTGCAATTTTCTTCTGTTAATATTACCTCTGGATGAGATGGCAGCAGTGGTTTCTGGCGTGCTGGTAATGTTTGCTTTATTTTCAAACATACAAGCAGCACATAAGCGGAGGTGCTTGTAAGGTGCCTGTACACTGCTGTTAGACCTGCTGGTTTGATATCCCTCAGTCACCTCCAGACTGTCAGTATTTTGTGGAAGGGATTCAATATCATGCTGGAAATATTGGTTGGCACAATTACAATGGATTAAACTGCTCCGTCCCTCTGATGCAACAAACCCAGTTCTTTTTAAATGTATTTTTTTGTGGTGGGCAAAATGATAGGGAAATGCAATACAAAGTGTGTGATTGACAGAAAGGCATATGGCATCCATGCCAGCAAATCAAGATGGATGCTTATTGTGCTGTAACAACCCCACAAGCAAATAAGCAAGCAAATAAGAATGAATGCAAAGCTGGTTATCTAGTGTCATACAGATCTAGGATCTGAGGTGGAATCCTTCATGCTCTAGTTATGTGACAGAATAAGCTCCAGGTGAGGCTGGAAGAAACACACATTTAGCCCCACCTCCCCATACTTCACAACCTCTTCCAGCCCCATACTTGGTTAAAGTAAACATCTGCAGCAGAATCTTGTGCATCTATGGAGCTCCCCAGGCAACTGAGAACCCTGGGTGGTCATACAAGGGAGTGGAAGGAGTTGCCAAGCCCCAGGGGGGCAGGGCTAAATGTGCATTTCTGCAATCCTGCTTTACCTTTGTTGCCTCTTAGGGCAATAGTGCTTGAAATGGAGTACTTATTGATGTTGCTATGGATTTGTCCAAATATTGTGGCGTGTATTGTGCTGAAGACAGAGAACAACCTCATGCCAGAGGTGCCCACATCATCCCATAGTACAGCCCTGAAAATGCATAGCATAGAGAGACCAATGTGTCCTGGGCACCAAGTCCACCCCTTAAATGGAAGGGGTATGATCCATCCTGATGGGTTTCAAAGTCTGTTTGAAATGAAACATCATAGTTAGCCAGCCATTTATTTTATCACAACAGAAAGAGCTGCTGCATAAGGGAAGTCCCTTAGGTTTATTTTTCTCCCCAGGCATTTCTTAATGCTTTCTAGTCAAGATTCAATGAAGGTCAATGCAGTAGGAAGTGTGTCTACTGATTTAGATAAATGGTGCCTTTTGCAATGGATTGCTTTTCCTTTTATCCAATTGAAGGTTTACCACAGGATTTTACTTTAGGCAGTATGGCAATGTGCAAATATTTCATAAGCCATAGTGGGGGTTATTAACTTGGCACCAATTTGACCCTGCAGGGCAAATGCGTCTTGCTTCTTAAGAGGGTTTTATATTACAATATAGATGCTATAAATACTCTAAATATCTCATAGTAGTGATTTATTCTTCTGCCACCGTGGCACACAGAGCACAGACATAGTCAACAGATTCAAGATAAAGGAAGAAAGTGCAAATACCAACATATTAATTTATTTCCTATTTTGTCAAAATAAACTTTGGAGTTCAAGCTGTTTAAAAATGTTTCTCCTGGATCTGAATGGAATGGAAACTTGACACACTGTGACTCACAGAACAATAATGGGTTATGACTCCTAGAACAAGAACTAGCAAACATGGAGTTAATGCTTTGCAAGAGATAGAACCTCTGCTTTGGTCCCCACTCTTCCTTATCTGATGTCCTCTACAACTCTCATTCCTGACCATTGGTCATCTGGACTGGGGCTGATCGGAGTTGTAATCCAACACTTCTAGAGGGCAAAAGGGTTGGAGAAGGCTGGTATAACCCTTATGCAATCACCCTAATGTCACAGACAGAATATACTTGATGAAATTCCTTCCCCAACCCCTTCTGTACTATGCGTTCCTTGGTATACCTAAAGCTGAGACTCTGTGGACATTACCTCAATAATATGCCCATAAATAAAGTTAATGTCTCTATACTAATCGTTCAGAGTACCTTTTGCAATGATGGATGATTTGGTCTCCTGACCACTGCAACACAGTGTTCCTTACTGTGACCCTGTAGATGATCTATAAAGTAAACCTGGTTCAGTATGTGGTCTTTAAATAATGCTTCTCATACTATAAGGCTTGGATACCTTAAATAGATGCGAAAAGGCTGCTGTTGTTTGAAATTTAGTTGTGTCTTCTCTAAGATACATATGTGCCTTGGCATTAAACATTCATGGATCTTTGGCTGATAGCACAAGAGTCTATCTGTATTTTTAAAATGCAGTTAGCGGTGGCAGTAGGAACATAGTTGGACCATAAGAGCCACTAGATCATATGCAAGGACCATTCACATGATCTTCCCTTCCAAACAGGGGACAGTATTTGTATTGTACACTCAAATGGCTTCAAAAACTATCAAACAGTTGCCTATGGTTGGGTAATGTTGATGTTTTCTCACCTGTAGAGAAACCATGTGTGAACCAGGCCTAAATGTCCAACCTTAATTCCATATGAGAAAATAGGCAGAGAATATGCTCCATTCAGCACTCTATTAATTATTCTTTTTAAGGAAAAGGATCTTTACATGGAAAATTGTTTGGTCATTCATAGATTAACTGTGCCTTTACCAATGGATGCTTGCATGGGAAAGACTTGAAGTTTGGTAGTCCCTATTCACTCCAGCACAGAAGTGGTTAAACTTAGAGGCATAGGCTTTAAGCAAAGCAGGGTACCTACCCAGAAGGTGCCTACTAATGCTGGAAGCAAGTGATTGTAAGGTGCATATTACACTAACAAGCGATATGAACACAAGTCAATCAAGAAACTTTTTTTGTTTAGTCGTTTAGTCGTGTCCGACTCTTTGTGACCCCATGGACCAGAGCACACCAGGCACTCCTGTCTTCAATCAAGAAACTTAGGGATCTTATTGATCCAGCATAAGCCTTCCTGGTGCATCAACAGAAGATCTGATCCTGGAAGCACCCCAGTCAAGTCTTGTTTTATTGTTTTATTGAAGAAGGGAGGCCTTGAGACATCAGGTGAGCATTGTGCATTCTAGTTACTGTCAGGTTCATTGCAGTCCTTGTCCAAGCTATGGTCCAAGAAATGCTTATGAGTGATTCTTTGGAATAGGATCCTATAGGTTGATGATTCATGACCAAAGTCACACTCTACATACGGAGGGACTATTAAAACGGGATAGCTTGTATGGGACCAGACTTTTCCAAGAAGGTATTGTTTTTGAGCCTTTGTGTTTGCAAATTTAATGTCCTCTTAGTTTTGTTTACCATCATTGAAATTGGAGTAATAACATCAATCAGTGTTTGGAAAAATTATACTAGTGCTAGTCTTTCATTATTATTATTATTATTTTGCAAGGAATAAACTTTACAAACCTTGTAAAGGTATTTTGTCCTGAATTTTGATGCTACCTTTGATTTGCTTGTTTAAAATAGTGTACGAACCTGACAGCTTACAAACAGAAACCTTCCGGTTATGAAACTGTGACCTGGGATCATCTGTTGTTCTGAGGTCTTGCTTGTTTTATGAAGCTTTATGGCAGATCTTAATGATAAGTCAGCAACAGGCCAGAATTATTGTACTGTCATAAACACCCCTTGCCAGCTCTTTTCCTGAATCCATAGCCACCATTTATAGGATCAAGATGGATTTTGTCGGTGTGTGGTGGCTAGATTTCTGTTCTTCTGCAGCTTACTTTGCTTTCAGCTGTAGATATGAGCACAGATTTATTTATTTTTATCTTTTAAAGGATATACTGGGGGGAAAAGTTTGTAAACTCTGAAATTGGGATTTAAGAGACAGGTCAAGCTGGGGTTTACCAACCTGAAAGTAATCGAATGTCAGTGGACATTTATGCTCTTGTCATCTCCTTTTCCTAGCATAGCTGTTTCCAGCCTATTTGTAAGCATGGTTACTGTGTTTCCTACTCTTTTCAAAGGTTAGAGCATTGGAAAAAGACACAGAGATGAAAGCCATTGTCAGGGAACATTTGAGTCTTTCGATCCCATCCTTGGCCTCATGTTTTAAACGCTCCACAGGCAGCACAGTGGTACAATGCTCTGTGGGATATCTGCTCGAAAGACCCGATTGCATCTACAAAAGATATACTGCTGACAGTGCATTTTTAAAAAGGTCCAAAACGTGAACTGTCAAAAAGAGTATATACAAAAATACAAAGACTTTGATGTTTATTGTTTTGTTTCCCTTTGAAATGCTCCATGGAGGTGAAAGAGTTGATGGACTGAATGACATATACAGAAGTAACTTTTGTTAATATGGTATGTATATTTGAATGGGACTTCTATTCACTACTGGCCTTTCATCTCTTTGGAGTTTGTCTCCAAGCAAAACTGAAAACATAACTGTTTTTCTGTGCGATTCCTTTTAATCATATAACATTATATACACACATAGTCACAAGACATGAGGATCTAATATTTCAGAGAATCATGGACTCATAGAATTGTAAGGTTGGAAGGGACCCCAAGGGTCATCTAGTCTAGAGTTGCCATTTTTCAAGAAGTTAAAATCCAGACACAAAAAATTGTTGAGCTTCCCCAGCCCCCCGGACATATGACAATCCTTTCTAGTTCAACCCCTTGCAATGCAGGAATCTCAACCATGTAGATCATACATGACAGATGCCTGTCCAACCTCTGCTTAAAAACGTCCAAGAGAGGAGAATGCACAACTGCCTGAGGTCAATCATTCCACTGTCAAACAACTCTTAACCACTAGAAAGTTCTTCTTGATGTTGACTTGGAATCTCTCTTCTTGTAACTTGAATCCATTGGTTCAGGCCCTAGCCTCTGTAGCAGGAGAAAACAAGCTTGCTCCATCCTCCATGTGACAGTCCTTCAGATATTTGAAGATAGATATCATATCTCCGCTCAGTCTCCTCTTTTCCAAGCTAAACATATCCAACTCCCTCAACCATTCCTCATAAGGCTTGGTTTCCAGACCCTATAACATCTTGTTCACTCTCAGCTGCACATGTTCTAACTTGTCAATATGCTTCTTAAATTATGGTGTCCAGAACTGGGCACAGTATTTCAGGTGTTGTCTGACCACAGCGGCACTATTATATCCCTTGATCTGGACACTATGCTTCTGTTGATGCAGTTTAGAATTGCACCCCCCCTTTTTTTGGCTGTTGCATCACACTGTAAAGTTTGTGGTCTACTAAGACCCCTGAATCTTTTTCACATGTACGATCAGAACCGTCTTTATCCGGGGGTGCAAGGGGTGCGAGGCACCCGGGCACCAAATTCTGGGGGCCCCAGGCGCCCGCCGCTGAAGCCGCCTAAGCTCTTAACTATCTACCTGTTATGAAATAATAAATAATTTTGAACAAGGTAGAAAAACAAAATACATATATACCCAAGTATTACCGAAATGTATATCTACTCTTTCACTAAAGGACTTTTGACTTTGTGCGCTCATTTACCAAAAACGCGCTGAGCCAGCGGAGGTGCTTGTCATTCACAACGGCGGTGCTTGTCAGACTCAACAAGTATAAGTGTATTGTAAATAAATGAGCAAATAAAAACGTTTGTTTCTTTTTCCTCCCTTCTTTTGTAAACAAGAGATAAGGCGTAAGCGTGGTCTGACATAAGCATAATAAAAGTTAATTTGGGGGCTAAACTAAATTTGGGTGCGCTGGACGGATCTTTGCACCCTGACAGCACATATGCTAAAGACTCCCCTGTGTACAATTGGTGTTCTCTGTCTTTAATTTGTGAAGCTGTTTCTTTCTGCCTAAGTGTAGAACCTTACTTTTGTTCCTATTGTCCCTTTGTTCTGCGAGTCCCCCACTGCTAACATGTTATTATAGTATGGTATTATGTATTTTCTTTCTTTTTCTTTCTTTCTTTCTTTCTTTCTTTTTTTGGTGTAAGATGCTTAGAGACCTTCAGGTGACAAGTGACTAATAAGTTGAATTAACAAAATGAAAATGAAATGAAGTTTTGGCTCTGTTTTCCAATCACTTAAGGTCATATTGAATCCTGATGCTGTTTGTGTCATCTGCAGATTTGATCAGCATTCCCTCAATTCCTTCATCCAAGTCATTTATAAAGATGCTGAACATCAGTAGGCTCAGGACAGAATCCTGTGGCCCCCCACTTGTCACATTTTTCCAGGATGATGAAGAGCCTTTGGTGAGCACTCTTTGGGTTCAGCCAGTCGTTGTTGGGCCCAAAGGAATACATGACTACTAATGATAGGCTTCTCACATCCTAGTGTAACATCGGATGTTTATTTACTCACAGTTGTAGTGACTGGAGGTGCTTGGAGTGTGAAGTGGCTGAGCTACCTGTGCTAGGTCATGGCAGCAGGAAACCAGCACTGGAATGCAAAGGCTCAGATCAGAAAGCAATAAGGCAGTCTTAGTTTCTGAAGCACCAAGTGACTCCTAGCCACTCCCAGTCATTTCTTTTCTCCTGGATACACTTTTACATAGTTAACCAAAGACTAGGACTCAACTGCATGCATGAAGACATGGCCCTAGGACCACAAGTGGCAGGGATGACGCAAGTCCTTTATACCCCAGAATATATTTTGTGGTCGTTGAACCAGCTTCAATATCCTGCTTGGCAGAGATGCCAGCTTAAATAAAATATTGGGGTGGGGGACAGGTCATCCCTGCCCCGAAGAATCAATCACATGATGTGGTGCACGCACACCATTTGAATGGCAATACCCATCAGTTTTGGGGGCACCAACCCCCTCAAATATTTTATTGGTGGGTGAAGGGACCTTGGCCCCTAGGAGTTGGGTCCT
Organism: Podarcis cretensis; assembly: GCF_951804945.1. Taxonomy (NCBI): domain Eukaryota; kingdom Metazoa; phylum Chordata; class Lepidosauria; order Squamata; family Lacertidae; genus Podarcis; species Podarcis cretensis. Next base: position 32,903,895 of record NC_137178.1, read on the forward strand.
GTGCTGCTGGACATGACAGCCTCTGGTGCAAGAATTGTGATGTAAAGCCAATATACTTCACTTTATCCAGCACACCCTTCTCTTTCTTTTTCTCCCCTCCAGCCAGTGCAACTTGCCTTTCTCACTCAGACACGTGCTTTGCAGAGTATTAGTGTTGGATCCAATTTTGCAGTCATTAACTTTGCCTATCCAGTCATTAACTTCCATCAGGGAAACACCGACTGATCATCTCTATTAGCAAGCAATGAGCATAATTAAAGATGGACATCCAGAATCCAACAGGCCATATTTTTTTTCTGAATCCAGTTGCAGCTAATGTTCTTAAAATATAATATATTTAAGGCCTATGGTTCTCCAGGCCTATGTTTAGGCTCTGATAGTTGTAAGGAGACCCCTTTTCCCCTCATAGACCTACAATTCCCAGAGTTCCCTAGGAAGATGAATTGACTTCTAAGCACTCTGGGCTGCCCAGCTTGTCCCCTGCCAAGGGGGCAGACCCAGGGGCAGGGTGCAAAAATCTTGCCTCTCCACTCTGGCTCAGAGTAGCTAGGAGCCTGTCTGCCCATTCACATGCTCCCCAGGCCGCTCCTCCACTGTTATGGATGGCTGGGTAAGGTATGCAGGCTCCTCTGGTTGCATTGGCAGCTGAATCTAGTCAGTGGAATGGGGCATTGCAACAGCCCTTCCCAATCAGCCAGTGGTACTATTAAAAGTGTGAGGGGAGTGATTGACAGGGAGCAGAGGGAAAAAAGATGGAGAGAGCTGGTAAGAGTTGCAGGACAAGGAATAAGGGAAGGAGGGAGGGAGGGAAGAGGCAGAAAAGAAGGAAGGAGGCAAGCAAAGGAAGGGGGGCAGACAGACAGATGGACCAACAGAGGAGGTGGTGGTGGAGGGGAGGCAGAGCAGAGCAGACTTGACCCCAATGGGCATGGAGGAGGAAGTCAAAGGCACGTGAAAGGTAACAAAAAGCAAACGTTTAGAGTTTCTGGTCCATGGCTTTAGGGGTGCAAATTTATCTCCTTGCCAAGGGTGCATGGGAAAGGGGCGCTGATACATCTCCTTGCCAAGGGCACAAGGGACAGGAGAGCAAGACAGCTCCTTGCCAGTGGCACAGTGGAGCCTAGGTACACCTCTCTTCTGGGAATTATAGTTCTGTGAAGGGAATGGGGGTGTCCCAAACAACTCTCAGCAGCTTCTGTCTTCTTCTAAAGCTTCTTTTAGAATTCTCAGCACAAATCACAGTTCCCAGGATTTATAGTGCAGATGGGGTCTGAAAGGGAAGATGCTTTTCCTGATATGTTCTGTGCTCCTATGAGAGCTCCTGTTCTAGAATCAAATCCTGGAATCAGCATTATTTTAGGCAAAATATGATATTCCCAGTAGTTTGTGTAGACAGGCACAGTCTCTCTCTTATTACACTAGAGGAAGAAGAAGACCAGGATCAGAATGACACAAAAATAGTTCAACACGGTTCACCTTCTCCAGTATTTTTGCTGCTTAGGTTTCTGGAAATTTGACTTGCTATAAAATGTTTCTGAGCGCTTTGGAGTGCAAATTGTGAGTAGACACACAAGTCCTGTGTGATTACTCATTATGACAAGACAATGACAATAATGGATTCAAATGTAATCTTTATTTTCAACATCAGTAATGAAAATAGAGAAAGCATTCCTTCCAAATTGACATGCAGTCTGAATTAGTTGGAGAGTGCCAGGAAAAAGAGTTATGTATTTGTGATTCTGCATGTGTTAAGTTTTAAACATAACAAAGAAGTTGATGAGAGCATAGCAGTGCCCAGCTCAAATGCATTGGATATATTTTTAGATTCAGAAACATACTGACAATATGAGCCTGTGAGTAAACCCAGGCTGTCACTAACTGTCTTTGTGACTTTAATAAATACCACTATTTATCCCACTCCATTACCAAATACACCATGTATCAATTTCTGTTATAGCTTTTTAGCATACAGTATTAATATCAGAGACTCTGAATTTTGACTACCTGTCTTCTTTGGCATTTACATTTGACTTTATTGCCCACTATATCAGTTGCATGAATGGTCATGTATTCTATTTCCTTTTACAGTCCTACCATTTGGCTCTTGATAACCCCTTGGAAAGCTGAGTCAGCATCATACTGTGATACATATGGTAAAGCATTGTTGTTGTTTTAAAAAACATACTTCCATGTATGCTGCTAAGGACAGACAACATTGTGCTCAAAGATCTGATTTATTAAGTGTTGCAGATAATATTAAAAAATAGCTTTCATTCCCTGTCTCTTAGGCATAGCACCATGAAATATGAACCACAGACACTTGGAAGTACCTAACTTGCCCTGATATAATGCTCTGAAGTATATTATTATCTGACCTTTAGAACACACTTTGTAAGGACTAATATATTGATTCCTGAGTGTTTTAACTATTGCAAAATCTAAATGGCATTTAGCAGTTTTAAGGTCATTAGATACATCCAACAACTTGGGAAGAAGATAAGCAACAGCTGGGGAACAGATTGGGAATGCTACGGAGGAAATCTTTGGGTTTACTTCCTGATCCTGCCTTGTATAAATTAATTCATCTGTAAGTAGGTTGTTTATATAGAGGTAAAACTAATTTAAGAACAGTCTCATGCATCAGTGCAAATAAGTGATGTGATAAGTTCCAGACTAGTATAAGAAACCCACAATTAATAACAAAACCAATATCTAGAGATTCTCTATTCAGTAACACAACTTTTTGTAGCCTGGAACCTTTGGCCCGCCAGATGTTGTTTGGCTTCAGCTCGCATCAGTTCCAGCCATCGTGCCAATGGTCAGGGATCTTGGGAGTTGTTGTCCAGTAACATCTGAATGGGCCCCAGGTTGGGACTTCTCGGGGAGGGAAGATGGTGGATTGATTGTCTTTCATCAGCTGTCTGCTGACAGAGATAGCTAAGTGGTGTTTAAGATAGTCAGACTCAAGTCTTGGATATCGGCTTCACTCTGGAAAAAGAGTGAACAAAGGAATTAACCTCTGGATGCTTCGGGAAAGACGTTTTGTGTGAAAGGACTGAGAAGCTGCCAACAGGTCATCTCTGGGGAGCTGTGGCAGTTGGAATGACTTAAAGCCAAGGAATTGCTATCTTGCCCATACCACTTATCAGCCTTTGGATTCACAAAGGCTTCCCTTTCTTAATTACATTTAGAAAAGAACAATTTACAATCCATACAAGTTTCTGCATCTGTCAGTGAAAATCCACATTCAGTGAGTCAGTGTTAGGGCTGGAGTCAGATGCAGGTCAGCACAAAAGACTCAGGGTTCCATTGTCAGTGAAGTCAACTCTTCAAGGAAACGGCATACAACTTAGCAAGCCTTCCCAGTGGGTCTTGTCCCTATGAAGCAGTTGCCAGAATTGAAGGTCCTTGCCTGCCACCCTTTCTAAGACTCCTTCTCCTGGATGTTTCTCAAACAGTATCAAACTATATCTGCGCACTTCTGGCCCCTCTTCAGTGTCCCATCACCAATCCTCTGGCTCTGAGCATTTCCACAGATCTTCCCCAGCTGGTGCCTCCCACCACTCATCTTCGTCCAGCTAGTCCCTGACAGTCAGCTGCTTTCCAGGTTTAAGAAGAAGAAAAGGAAAGTTGATGTTTAAAGTGCTCAATTCAGAACAAAAGGTTTGATTTATGATTCGAGATAAGAAGGATTTAAATGGACAAGGAAGGAAGTTATATATGTTAAGAATCAGTGGATTGATTTTTATCTCATTTTTTACAAAAGGGCTCTCTAGAAACCAAAAGAAACATTGCCAATTGAAAATTCCTTCGGGTGGGGAGGGGTTGAACTAAATCTGTTGGTGCTATTGTCATAACAAAATATCTAGCTCTGATGGTCTTAAGGTGGCAATGGTCTTAAGGTAAAGAGATTAAACTTTTAGCAATATCAAAAAAGAAAACAGGAAAATAGGGCAAAAATGTCTGTTTTTTTACATTTTAAGTAGCCTTAAAATTCAATATGGCAAGTACCAGTATGGAGGAAAGAAAGGCAACTTCTGACACACTGCTTACTGTTGGCATTTGACAGCAGATATTTACTGAACAAATAAAATCTTTCGTATCAGAGATGAATGAAATGTGGAATGAAATTAAACCAGAGATGGATGAAATGGAAAATGGGATCAGAAATGACCTAGAGGCTGTAGATGACAAAGAGCTGACAGGACTGAGAGCTGAAACGATGGCAAAATTAGAAGTAACTGAGGAAATGGAAGACCCCACTATCCAAGTGTATGGAGAAATTAATCATTTTCAGGGTTTTTTGTTTTAAAATGTTAGAAAATGATTCCCCCACGCAAGGTTTGTATATGCTTATTTAGAATCTTCACATTTCCACATCTTACGTTTTCTTTGTACGTGTAACAACTAAGCAGAGCCGTAGCTAGGTGATCTAGCGCCCCTGGCAGAACCATCCAGATTGCGCCCTCTAGCCATGGACAAATTAGTTATTTCCGCCTCTCCACCACTCCCACCCCCATTCAAGTCACCCTCTATTTAAAACCTTTTCTTATGAGGTAATAATCAATATTTGTATTTAAAGACATATTTATGGATATATTATTTAGTCAATTTTGCACCCCCCTTGACTGTGCCCCTAGCTACGGCCCTGCAACTAAGCAATTTATTTTGTAGCACTACCCTCAAAGCAATAAGAGTGAACATCAGCATCTAAATAAAGCACCCCCCCAAAAAAATTTTTCAGGATTGGTGTATTCAAAATGTGCCCCATATTATCTATTATAATCACCTCAAATTCCTGCAGGCAAATCATGCATTGTTAGCAACTGACTTTCCAGAATATGTAGTATATTCTTAGGTAAACTCTTCAGTATTATGTGTTTTCCCAAAGAGATGTCAGCAGGAGCTCACAAGTCAGGAAAAGAAGTGTGTGTGTGTGTGTGTGTGTGTGTGTGTGTCTTTTAAACAAAGTGAGACTACCAGCACACATCTGAGTATATCAGCCAGAAATACGTTAGTAGCAAATGTGTCATTAAATAAATACACAGTCTAATCCTAAATATAGATTCCTTAGCTGATCCTATGCTGCAGTTGGCCACATGACCCAGTATTCTCTTTTCAGACAGGAAGCGGGTATTTGCGTAACAAACCTACCGGTACTTTCCTCAAAATCAGACATTTTATGATTAGGAAAGTGATGGGAAAACAAACTGTAGCTATGAATCAGGAATATCAGAGAATTAAAATTGTAATTCAGTTACATAGATTTACTTTAGTCTAGTTTAAGATGGACTTAACAGTTGTTCTCACATTTCTGCCTTGAAGATGAAGGTGAAGAGGAAGAGAAGAAAGACGATCTGCCTAGACTGGTAAGGCTATATATGGTTATGCTCTCCCTCTGTCAGGGCACAGTGGGGGTATTCTTCACAGGATTCTCTCTAGTAAACTTACAGAAAAACATGGTGAGCTGCAGCTCCCATTTAAGTGCCTATCTAGCAAACATGAATTGTTGGTTTGACTGCATTGTAAATATTCCACGATTTCCACATTAGTTTGCATCTCCCACCAAGTCCACATGATAATTCATCAGTGAGTTTTTCCTAATATGCACAATTTTTCAAAGGAATTTTCTGAAATATAATGCATTTTTGCCTATTATCTGCACTAATATCTGCATTTTTTTAGGCTGGAGAACTGCAGTGCAAAATGTGGAGAAGACGTCTGTTTCTTTGGTTTGCATATTGTTTTGGAAACTGAAAATTATCTAGATTTGAATTTAAGTAAGTACTCAATCAAATTTGTCCCTCAATCCTAACATGGAGTCAAGTCAGACTCTCTGAAGTGAGCGGAATAGTTCATAGGGCTTTCCTGTGCTTTTTAATATTAGATCACAGAATTAGTGAGTGTGATAATCCAAGCTACAGCAAACATGTGGGCTCCCAGAAAGGAGCTCACACTGGCTTTCCTCCTCTCTGGTCCTTTGTACTGCCATGCCAAGCTAAACCAAGGTTTAACGTAGCATATCATCTGAACTGGGACCTGTAAACTCTCTTCTCACTAACCATGAGCTGTCACCATTGTGCCAAATCTTGACTTAGCTCAATGTGGCAGTAAAAAGAACCAGGGAGACGCTGCCAAGTGGCTGCGAGCAGATGCGGATTTAGAGACGTACGACTGGTTCGGTCGCACTGGCTGTGGAGCCTGCTGGGTGCCACAGGGGATGCCTCAGCTATTATTTAGACTTGAGTGTGAGAGGCGGGGGGGGGGCATCAAATTTTGACACTGAAATTTGAGACTCCAAGGTCCACCACTCCAGTGAGCTCCTCTCCAGAAGCCTGCAAGTTAGCTCTCACAAAACACTCAACACTACAATAGACCAAGGGATTAAAATTTAAAGTCAGGCAACTGGGGTATAAATGCAGAGGTGAATATTTCCAGTAGAGCAGGGTAGCATTCGTTTTCATAGTGAAAGATGTATCAGAGCCTTTGTCCTCAGAGACAGGAAGAACAGCGTTGTGTGGGCTGCCTAGCAACTAACCCATCGAGTGAAGGTGGTGCAGAAGTTAATCTCTTTAGTAAGTAAGTGTAACTATTAATTTAATTAGTAAAGGCATTGTAGCATGAATCATCTTGGTACACCAGCAAATTTTTTAATGAACATTCTCAGATTCTAACCTTGAATGGGCACATTAGAGACTGGCTCTTCATTATAGTTGACAGAAGGCATCATTATTAAAAGCAGAGACAGCTATTTACTGAAAAGGGATCACTGAAGATAGAGTGGTGATTCTTTATTGGAAAAGAGTAATGAATAACATACGGGTGCTTGTTTGTTTTTAAACTGGGAAGAAATTGAGAAGGTCTTAAATTCCCTACTCACTCGATGCAATTTTGCATTTTCTTTCAAGGCTCTCATCTGGCTTGGATTCCAAACTGATCCCTGAAATAATTCCCCATGGCCTTTGTTTTATTAAAAGAGGAGTTAATAAGAAGGATTTTGAAATAAGAATCATTTCATTTCTGTATATTTATTTCACATCCAAATACACCCGCATGAATCCAGAGTTCTTTGTGTTAAATGGAAGGCTGCGTACTACCGTTGCTGCATGCAAAAAATCTCTGCTGAACATTCTGCTGAACAGATAATTGGTGCTATCTGCGCTGCCAGTGTCAATCACTTTTTTTAAGGAGGAGGGGGTAGATTTAGTTCCTGTATGTTCCTCTGTTCATGCAAGTAATGTTTTCACATCATCCATAGGGATTGCCTATGTATGTCTTTAATCCAGAAAGCAAGGACATTGCTATCAGATATGATAAAAACCACTCCATATGTTTTCGTTGCCCAAACTTCAATTTCCAGGGTTACGATACCCCACTTTCCTCCAAGCAACTCAAGGCAGCACACGTGGCTCTCCATTTTATGCTCACACCAATCCTGTCAGGTAGGTTGGGCTGAGAGACAGTGACTAACTCAAGGTCATCCAGTGAGCTTCATGGCTGAGTGGGAATTTGAACCTGGGTCTTCCCGGTTCTTTATCCAAGATTACCACATGCTTGCTACTTTACAGCACTAATCTTTCTGGCAACAAGGTGCATGCATGTACTCTTTCCTAAGGGAAAACATTCGCGAGAAGAAGCCTAACTTGAGCTTCAGAAACATAAAACAGGGAAATATCACGAATGGCAATCCAATAATATGGCTTACAAAAAAAGGGAAAACAAAAACTGTTCTGAAAATGAAGGTTGACAACAAAATTGCTACTGTGAAAATCAGCTGAAAAGTTATTGCCAGATAATAATGGCAGAATAAAAGCCAAATATGCCTAGCATAGTGTTGACCTTGAAGTTGATATACACCTCCTTATAATGCCAGCAATCCAGTGGGGAGATATCAGTGTTGCAAAACTACCCTGGAGCTTCTGTAATTTATTTATGTTCCTAATATACCATATCCTATCTACCACTGAGAGAGTAAGCAAACAAGTAAAAAAAGAAAAAAGAAAAGAGGAAATAAAGCTATTAAAACTGTGCTTTTAATAACAGTTATCCTCAAATTAAGCTTTTTGTTGTTGTTGCTTTTAAAAGTATCTTAAATCTGAATGGTGGAAAATGAGGAATTGATCAGAGATCAAAGCTTGAAAACTAAAATTTAAATTCGACACTGCATAACAGTGGAGTGGTTGTATGGTTATAGACTCTGGACTTAATGGGAAACCCCTTTTTAAATGGCAATGTGTATTACTTCACTTACTGTGGTACGTGGTAAGCCAACCATGCTGTATTTGGAGCCCTGGCCTTCTGTCCAAATACCTTGCCTCAAAGCATCACTGCTGCCTGATCTTAAAAGTGTTGTTTTGTATAATCCTTGACAGTAGAGATGGGGGAAGGAATTTTGTTCTGTTCATATGCAAAGGTGAACCAATCTAATCTGAAGTAGAAGATGGCATGGTAGGTCTGTATTGTTTACTTCATTGTCATATGTTGCTTGATATGTTATCTGTTATTAGATTAAACTATAACTTTATTCAGGCATTCACCTGAACATACAAGGGCTTAAAGTGGGGAGTGGTGGACATGGGTGCTCTGCCTTCAGTGTTTCAGCACATATGGGCATCTATCTCTTCACATTTTCATGAATTCAGGACTTCTAAGTGCATTGGTTGAACATTCAGAGAAGCCTCCCCATTATTGGGAACCCTTGACCACGGGGAGAGCCTTCTAAGCACATTCAGCCAAATGTGTACTGCCTTTAATGGTCTGTAGGTTTTTTTATATTGTTGCATACCATGCTGTCATTTTATGAGAGGGCAGTATATATGCTTATATCAATAAATATGCATAGAAACACTCTTCAGACCTCCTTACGAAATGCATGATGGGGGCCGGGTTTCTGGGGTCAGGCAAACAGTTGACCAGGATCTCAAGCTAGTTTTGAATACTTATAAAGGTGAACTCGTATACCTCTCTATTAAACAAAATTATTATTTTTAAAAAAGAAAAAAGTACATGCTAAGAGAGACGAGGGAACTCAATGACAGCAATTTATTGATTGAGTTAATTAACATCTGCAATTCAGGAGGAATTGTGTATCTTAAAGAGGACTCAGAATTAAGCCTGAATCTTAAAACTCAACATTCCTGAGAATAGACTTTGCCAAGAAGAAGAAGGGAAGGATAAGTGTTGTTGATGATTTAATGAGCCAGATGGCCTATTGTTTTGTAACCAAGCCACTAAAAGCAGTCATGTTCTAAAGCCAAATTAAAGACTAATTTATTGGTTTTAAAATGATGTCCAATACTAGTAAATCAGACACCGTAATGAGATTTATGCCTGTAGGAGATTAGTACAAGCCCTTCTGGAAAACCCTAAAGCATTTAACTAGAAATGCAACCACTATGGATCTCTAATTGGAATGAAATCAATTATTGTGTGTGTGTGCATGCCTGTGTGTATTTCTGTGTGCAGGCATTATCCAGTGTTATTCATACTCAGAGCAGACCTGTCGAAATCAATGCACTCAAGTTACAGGTCTACTCCAAGTATAACCCAAGTATATACATATGTATACACACACATATTTATGACCTGCGCTGGGAGAGAGACATAGGGAGTAAATTTCCTGGATCTCTATGAAGCTTTCGACATCATTAATCACTGTACCCTTCTGAATGAGTGATTGAATACATCCATACATAGGTACACACACACATTAGTTAATGTTTTCTTCATGTGAACTCACTATGGTGACACCTTGGCCAATATTTAACACAGAATGAAGAATCTATAAGCCCAGTGAAATCAATGGACTTTGCACTTTGTTGGAATGTAGACCATATCTACTCATTTTACACCATTCTATTTAGTAACCCCTGCCTTATTAAAGATTTGGAATTATTGGACAGTGTTAAGCATGCTTAGCTATAGATGATGGTAGATAAATACTCGGAAATGTCCAAAGATATTTTGCAAGTGACTCTCACCAAAGGCCACTGAGTAAATTTAGCAGCCATGAGACTATGGTTTGGTAGCTGGTTAAACAGGAAACAGAAGATAGAAATCAATGGAATATTCTTGCATTAGAAGTAATGTGTAGTGAAAACACAGTTCAGTGGTGGGTGGGATTGCCAAAGTCATTTTCTTGGAACCCTGCCCCCTTTCTGCCCACCCTCTTTTGCCATATGCGTAAAACTGAATGCACACAACTTAAATGCACATAAGTTGCAGGCTTACTGTATAGTGGCAATAATAAAAGAAAATTCCATGTGAGGAACCATGAAAGGGACTGAACACTGTGTATGTGTGTGTGTGTGTGTGTGTGTGTTCCAGATGCATTTCCAATATGGGGGTGGCGGGAAATCCAGACTTAGCTGAGCTTAGAGTAGACTAATTAAAATTAATGGGACTTGTTAGTCATGACTAACTTGTTAGTCATGACCTACTGATTTCAGTGGGTCTAAGTGTGGCTAAGGTTGGATCCAACCAGTGTCAGTTGCCAATCTTGAAAAGGACATTGCAGAACCAGAAAAACTACAGAACAGAGGAACTAAGTTATCAAGGGACTGGATCCCTTAAAAGACAAACAATAGAAATTTATAAAATGATGCATAGTTTGGAGAAATGAGATTGGAGGTTGCCAGTGTCCCTTCCCTTCTTCACAGATCTAATACTTGGATACATGTAATCAAATTAATTTTGCAATACATTCAGGAGCGCCAGAGACAGTACTTCATCCCACCACACATAGTTGTGCCGCAAGATGTAGAAACCATCACTGCAGGTCATATGGATTTGAAGGAGACTATACGTATTCATGCAGGATCAATTTTTAAATGGCTACAGCCATGATAGCTAAATGAAACATGTAGGTTCAGAATTAGTTTGCCACATAATATCAGCTCTTGGGAATAAAGCAGGCGTGGAGGTCAATTCAGTGTGGAGCGTTCCCCACTGAACAAGATGGTTTTTTGGTGTGTTCTGGTCTTGGGCTTCTCAAAATGTGCATCATGATCTCATGACGTCCAGGAGAGATGTGTCCCTTTAAGAACTCTGACAGAAGAAAGAAATTCCAATCTCTCTCTCTCTCTCTCTCTCTCTCTCTCTCTCTCTGTGTGTGTGTCTGGCTGAATGTAGCCCTGCTTCAAAGCTTTTAAGGAGATGGATTCTTTGGGAAGATCATCACTCTCGCAGCTGAAGTCAGTGTGATTCATTCTGATGCTGCCATGTTTAGGATTGGAGTGTCGTACTAAACGGCTGAGTTTGGTTTATTAAAAATTATTCAATTCTTGTAGCTATGCTGTATAACTAAATGTACTCACTTAGCAACCATGGAAGTGTCAGCAGTTATTTAATATATGGCCTTTTAAGGGCATTGTGCAGATGACAATAAATTGTTGTCAGGCATAGAAGTATTGCTCGCAAGAGGTAAATGAGTTATTTGCTCGCAAGAGGTAAATGAGTTATTTGGGCATAGGATAAAAGAACACAGAGAAAAAAATCTTATTAAGAAGCTTTGCAATGTCATCAGATGAAAGAGGCAATATCATTACATTTAACCGAAAGAAATGTGTGAGTAATAAATTATTAGTAAATTGGACTGAGTACCAGTCCTATAACTGTTCCTCTCAATATTATTTATTTAAAAGGGAAATGGTCCAATGACTCTTTTCCTTCAAATCTAATAATGTTTTAGATCTAATAATATATCAGGCATATGTTTGAAGACATTGGGTGCATTTGTTTATTTCATTATTGATTCTTGGAAGCCCAGATATCAAAGGAAGCCCAGATATGCTACTATAGGAAACTGATATGTTCTTTCTCTCTCTTAATTCATAATTCATAAAATCTAATGACCCATGTACACTGTGTGTGTGCACGTGCACACACACACACACACACAATTGACATGGGTATACTATTAGCATGAGTGATGCAATGCTGGAAATGTACATGCACAAATGTTCTAGCAACAGCTTCTTCAAGGCTACAACCTTATTCAAACATATGTGAGTTGCTAAATGTTGGACAGTGTAGCATTAATGGAAGATACTATGTCAGTGATGGGATCCACCGCATGCTTCCTGATGCCATTGCCACACCGTGGCTTGTGTCATTGAGTAAATTTATATTGCCAGAGATCTTGTGTGGGTTTGTGGGTCCACGTTGCCCACAGTTTTTAGAATTATTAAAAGTTAGAATTAATCAAGCTTTGCTTAAACTGTGCCAACCACGAAAATTCCTGGGCTTAGCTTATTTTAACAAGCTAGGCTAGCCAGGCAGGGTTAGCTGATTGCAAGCCATTAATGTACAAAGACCTGTGATGGTCCATCAGGGAACCATCAAGACAGAACAAACACTGCCCTTCCTCCAGCTGTACAATGGTGGGCAGAGACCAGAGATGATGTAAGTGACCGGGAAAAAGGTGTCCGTTCTTGCAAGTGGCTTGGGAAGCAGAGAAGGGTGGGGGCAGAACACAATGTTGGCTGGTGGGGAGGAGCGATAACACAGAAACACAGAGGATGGCTTTTTGCTGTTTTTCGAACCCAGTGCTGTACTACTGGAGGAGGCCCGGGTGGCTTGAGATGTAAATGCTCTGCAACCCCTTCATCAAAGTTCAGGCTGCATATAGTCATGTATCATAAAGACACCACAGTCTCTGTTGTGCTCCATTGTCCCAAAAGGGAACACAAACCCTGGCAAACCCTCCTGCAACTCCTGTAATTTTGCACCATTTGTGATTATTGTCGTGGCAAGGCAATTATATAATTAAAGACCCAATCGTAGCTGTTCCAGCAGGAATTTAATTGACTGGGCTCGGTGTTGGCCTGTGTAATCTTCTTTCATATTTTATTTCTAAAGCAACGAAAGAATGTTGTGTAAGGGCCCATGCTAAGTGTTTCTGCGTATCTGAAAACCTAACCAGTACTTGAAGAAAGATGTTTACTGCACTACAGCACATGATAAAAGAGAAGTCGTATTGTACTACACTACTAATCAGATGATTTGCTATGAAATAATTTTTCCAATAATCTGAAATTATGATTTGGAATGGTTTCCCACATTGTAGCAATTCCCCCCCGCCCTTGACCACTTAACACTGGATATTAAGGCTAATGCATTAAAATAAGACCAACGATCTATTCTCATTCACTTTAATTGAGTACAATTAGACTTAGGTACATATGTTATTACTGAACAAAGTCTCTAAAATACTCTTGTGTGCTTTTTGTCATTTTGAAGCCTCATTAGGAAACTATTAATTTTATTGTCTTTTCTTCCTTTCTCTTTTTATAGAACTCTCAGAGTAGATACGATCAAGGCTTTCATTTAACAAAAGAGTCTACCCAAAGTGAGACAGAATACTGCCTACTGTGAGCAATCCGTGAAGCTGCATGTAGTAATGGGAAATAATAGGGTTAAAATTGTCAACCTTGGAGCGAAAGTCTCCACACTCAGTCTGCTCTTGTGGCTACTTCCATTTCAGTTAGTTCTGTGTCTTTGTTCCATTTTGTCCTCTTTTTTGGCGTCGTTTCCCCTCTTTTCTGGCAACGCATGCATAATAATGTAGGAAGCTACCTTAGAGCAAGTCAGATCGTTGGTCTGTCTAGCTCAGCATCACTGACTGGCAATGTGGTTCTCCAGGGATTCAGATAAGGACATTCCCAGCCTTATGTGGAGTTCTGCCACTGAGCTACAACCCTTCCAATATCTAGGCCAAACAGTATCCACCAAAGCCAAGTATAATTGCAGAACATTTCAAATTCCATAACAAGGTGACAGCAAGTTGAACACTTCTTTTGGGAAAATTCTAGAGATGCTGTTTGAGACAGATTTGTTTGCACAGTCATTTGCAAACGCTTATAATACTCTTGATAGAGCTGCTGTCAAGAATTCACACAATGCTCATGATGGTGCCCACAAATTTTTAAATTGATGCAGCTAGCAACAGGGCATTTAACTCATGGCGCCAAACCTCTGGAATACCCTTCCTTTTCCTGCCATCAGGCTCCCTCATGTTGACTTTTAAAATAACTCACAAATTTCCTTCTATTTTGCTGTTGACAATGACAACAGGATCTGCTCCTCCTCCTCCTCTGTCTCCCTTACCACATTGCTTATTGTTTGATTTGTGGTGTGTGTGTGTTTTTTTAAAAAAATGGTTTACTTGCTTTTAGATTATAATTCAAAAATAATTTATACATTGCTTAATTGACAAGATGGTATCTAAGCCATCATTTATAAAACAATTATAATATATGAGTTTCTCCTGCCGCTTCGCTGAAGGGGCACTGCGCAGAGAGGGGGAGATTTTTTTTCTTGTTCTCCCCTTCTAAAACAAAGTGCATCCTATGGTCAGGTAAGTCCTATAGAGCGAAAAATACGGTATATGGATGCCCACCAACTCAATTTTAAGGCGGCGGGTAGATGTTTTCATGCTTACAAAGTAGCAAGTTCCATTAAACACAGTGGTACCTACTTCTGACTAAACATGCATAGGAATGTACTGGTCAGATCCTGAAAAATATAGACCTTGGATTCTAACACTTGATTGCAGGACTACTTCAGGGTTTTCATAATAAACCAGCAGTAGCATTCTTCTGAGTCAGTCTGAAATTTTGTATTGAAGCAAATAGTCTGAAAGCCCTCACCACGTGTCTTTCATCAAAATCATGTTGTCCTTCAACATGAAGACTGACACAGATGTGAGCTAAAAAGCCACAAGGGCATACCATCTCACAATAAATACAATTTTTGTCAAGGCACACAATGTGGTTTTAAACACTAAAACAAATGGTCTAAAACGTAGAACAACAAATTTGTCTCTGAGTGATGATGATCCCTTCAGGAGCTTCTGATTTTGCACTCCCTGGCCTGACCACTCTACTTAAGCCTTCCCTTGAGGCACACAGTTCTCAAGCAGCACCAGGTAAGGAAGAGGTGGGGCCACCCCAATAGTTATCCTAGGCTCTTGATGCTTCAGGAGCATTGCTGGCCTGGGGTTTTCCTCTGCTTCCTTATCTGCTGTTACTTTATAAATTTCTTTTTCTGCACTCTTAGGAGGCATATATGGGAATTGCTATAAATCTGAACTGGTATCTGAACATCAGCCTTGTTAAGTTTTGCCAACACAGTGACAAATATCAGGGGATATGGTGCCATAAAACTGAACACGTGCAAGGACTGTACACACTTTGCATCCAGTGTTGGCTGAACATATCATGGTGAGAGGGACTGCACACACTTGAACCTAGTGGCCAGACCTACATGCGTTCAGTATAACTTCTGAAAGAGCTAAGACAGGAACAAAATGTGGGGATCCTATAGAAAAGCAAGGGAAAACTTGTCTAAAATTTGTATTTATAAAAGCTCTTTCAAAAGTTATGCTGAATGTGCAAATGAAGAAGGATGGAGGCAGCAGGTGCAATCTTGGCCCCCTGCAGTCATTCAGACAGCAGTGAATGGAATGTATGCACAGTTCTATAGTTTCCATAAAGTGCATGTTGACAGGGTGGAAATAAAACCTCTATTAGCCACTGCACTAGTTGTATATGGCTATAACTAGAGTTTATTGCATCACAGCTGTTCTATGATTCTCACTGTTCATAGCAAATGATGGGAAACAGAGCCTAACTAAAACTGTATTCAGATTCTATGGTCAGGGATGAAGCATAGATATCATCCTACTATGTAGAAGCTTTGAAAAGAACCATTTACATCCCAGTATTCCCAGGCTAAATGCAGGAATAGGGAGAACCTAAGAACAGATTTCTTTTATGATCACCCACAGCTGGGGTGTTGACAAATTGAAATCCATAGCTTTACAATGATATGAATAGTCTATCAGTGTTTATGGGAATAAATTTCTTCAAGTCACAGAATGTAAGAATGAATTGCCATTATATTTAGAGGTTTATTGGTTTTCAATGAACAGCTTTAAAAGTCTCGTTACATAATTTAGTCTATAAGAATGTCCAAGGAATTTTGACCAATTTGGCTATATTTTGTTTCCACATGGTGCTTTTTCATGTATGTATATGCAAATGTCTACTTCTACAGCAAAGATTTGGAAGATATACATATACATTATACATGCATATTTCATTAATTGTCCTGGCTTCCAGTAGTTAGGCCAGTAATTAGGCAATTACTCCACTCTTTGCTGCCATTAAATGTTATTTTGTTTAATGCTACCTCTTTTGACCAATGACCAAGCATTCAAGTATTGCATAAATATGCAAACTCTATTAAGTCAGTCAAAGATCGGTGGATAGATGTGATAGACTCAGTGAATGGCTAATTGGTAGAAATAAATTTCTGCAGTAAAATTAAACCAAATCCTTAACTTTGGGAAGAGAACTCAATGGAAATGGTGCTTCAAACAATGCTTTTCATGATTTGAAGTCCAAGCTTAACTTATTTGTCCTCATCCACTCCACCACTGTGCCCAGACAAGGATGAAGATCATGCACATCCTCTCCTGGCTCAGATATTATGGAGAAGTAGAGCAGCATGCCATCAGTGTACTGATGACACTTTGCCCTAAAGCTCTGGACGAGTGCATCCAGTGACATAATGTTGTTGTCATTTAGTCGTGTCCGACTCTTCGTGACCCCATGGACCAGAGCACGCCAGGCACTTCTGTCTTCCACTGTCTCCCGCAGTTTGGTCAGACTCATGTTTGTAGCTTCGAGAACACTGTCCAACCATCTCGTCCTCTGTTGTCCCCTTCTCCTTGTGCCCTCCATCTTTCCCAACATCAGGGTCTTCTCCAGGGAGTCTTCTCTTCTCATGAGGTGGCCAAAGTATTGGAGCCTCAGCTTCACGATCTGTCCTTCCAGTGAGCACTCAGGGCTAATTTCCTTAAGAATGGATACGTTTGATCTTCTTGCAGTCCATGGGACTCTCAAGAGTCTCCTCCAGCACCAGAATTCAAAAGCATCAATTCTATGGCGATCATCCTTCTTTATGGTTCAGCTCTCACTTCCATACATCACTACTGGGAAAACCATGGCTTTAACTATATGGACCTTTGTTGGCAAGGTGATGTCTCTGCTTTTTAAGATGCTGTCTAGGTTTGCCATCGCCTTTCTCCCAAGGAGCAGGCGTCTTTTAATTTCGTGACTGCTGTCACCAAATTAATTTCGTGACTGCTGACAGCAGTGACATCATACAGATGTTAAAAACAGAATTGAGGACAGGACTATACCCTTTAATACTCCATAGCACAAAGACCATGAGGCCAAAGCATAGTCTTCCAGGGCTGCTCTCTGGACACAATCCTGTAGGGAGGAGTGGACCCACTGTAGACCAGTGCCTCCAATGTGCATCCCACAGAGCCAGTCCAAGAGTATATCATGACTGATTGTATCAAAAGCTGCAAAGAGATCAACAAAGTAGAGCTGCACTCCTCCTGATGTTTTAATGACTGGTTAGACATCCAGATATTGTCATCTATCCATGTTTGTAAGAAATCTGGTGCACTAAG
Organism: Podarcis cretensis; assembly: GCF_951804945.1. NCBI lineage: Eukaryota > Metazoa > Chordata > Lepidosauria > Squamata > Lacertidae > Podarcis > Podarcis cretensis. The sequence goes on from NC_137178.1 coordinate 32,921,380, forward strand.
GCAAGGTGCACAATTTGAAAATAAATGAATGAATAATAACTAATGTGGTGTCATTAATCATATGGGTAATTAGAACTAAAATGGGTGCCTCCATCCTTTTTATTACAACTTCCCATTCCCATTCCCAATCTCTCTCTCTCTTGCTCCTCTGTATTCTTCTTTATACCACCAGTTTGATCTTATTTCTCCCACCTTTCACTCAATGAATCAATCAGATAACACTCTCATTATGAAATGCTAATGCTCAGCTTTATGTGGCCGTCAGCCGAGGCACTGTGACAATTTTATTTAGCTTATGGTAAATATTTCACTTTTAAAAATCCTTTTCCTTGCAAGCTTAATAAACTGTCACAGCAGCTGCAACTGTGTAAAATGGATTTGAAATCCTCTTTACTTCTCTTTCAATATTTTCATTTCTGGCTTTACATTGTTCATTGGTTGTTAAGGCTCTTTTGGATTTCCAGCACCTGCGTTTGAATAGCTGAGAATCTTTGTCATAATAATTTTTTGATAAATAAATATATAAACAAACATATAATTTCAAATGTTACTTTAAACTGTCTTCTAATATAGCAGTTATTAAAAAAAAACGGAAGAGGGTATGATTCATCAAGTGCAGTTTAGAGGCTGCTTGTTTCAACAGGGCTTGTGGGGGATAAATGTTCGTTGAATTGTGTCTTTAGTGAAGAAAAGCTGAGCTTAATGTGAGTGAGGGCTTCTCAGAGCTCATAGCTAGGATTTGTGGTGGAATACTAGGGCCCATACATGGAACCTGAGTAAATTAATAATAAACAGAGTTTTCACTGAATTTCCCCCTGAGGTGAAATTTGAGGTGAATTTGTTGCATGCTGCTCAGGAAAAAGAAACAACTATAGGATGTTTAAGGCAACTTAAAAGAATTTGTAACAACTGGGACATTTCACAGAGGTTCCTCATATTGAGGACTGTCACCTTTAAAAAAACCCCCACACCAGATTGACTTGCTGTGAATTTAACTGTTTCCCCCCATCATTGGGACTGCATGCTGGGAATATAGTTTTACTAGTGTAACTCCCATGAGGATATTCGTTTAAGCCGATGGAGGGAGTGTCAGTCAATGGATAGCTCTAAGGAAAGAACTGAAGCTTGTTCTGATAGAGAACTGAATAAAATGTATGAGTTCTTATCACCTTGTAGAAATGTATAAGGTAAATTGGATTTATCCAATTTATCTTATACATTACCTTATACGTTAACAAGGGGGTATTGTCAGAAATGACTATTGCAGTTTTACAAAAGCTTTAGAAAAGTGTAGGTTTTTTAATGCACATATGTTTCTGTGAGGTTTCAATCATATTAAAATTCAGGTTGTACAATTATAGTTAATAAGGTCTTGCACAACAAGCCTTATTACCCAAAATATTGGGCTTTTAGCAATGCAGGAAGTGATGAAGAAAATGCACGGGAAAGTGTGGGATGACTCTTGATGCATAATCACCTAACCTTTCTGCAAACAAATGAGAATGAAAGCTCAATAAACACTGGCAGAGGCCTTATACTCCTTTTGTTGTCTGCAGTAAAAAGGGTAAAGGGGACCCCTGACCATTAGGTCCAGTCGTGGCCGACTCTGGGGTTGCGGCGCTCATCTTGCTTTATTGGCTGAGGGAGCTGGTGTACGGTCATGTGGCCAGCATGACTAAGCCGCTTTCTGGCGAACCAGAGCAGCGCACGGAAATGCCATTTACCTTCCCACCGGAGCGGTGCCTATTTATCTACTTGCACTTTGACGTGCTTTTGAACTGCTAGGTTGGCAGGAGCAGGGACCAAGCAACGTCCTAGGCTCTGTGGTTTAACCCACAGCACCACCTGCATCCCTTGTTGTCTGCAGTAGGCTAATAATACTCCCTGGCCTTATAGGACTTGATATGTGGCAAGGGTTGGAACCATTTTTTAGCCTGATGGTCACTATCCCCTCTGGGCAATCTATAGGAGGGGGGCACATGCCAGTGGTGGGTAAAGAGAGGTTTGAGTGCTCTTAAATTGGGCAAGTTCACTCCCTTCGATCAGTCACCTCACCTTTGGTGACCTCTGCCTCCCCTCCCCTTGGAAGAGTCCATCCTGAGTGTCTTCCAGGTAAGGGAAGGTGAGGATAATTTGCTCCATTTCAGTTTTGTTTCTACAACTGGTAAGAGAACGCTATCATCATGAAAAACTTATTTCAGGCATCTCTTTGTTAAGTGAAGTAACGGTATTCATGAGCTGAAATCCCCAATATGTTTGTGTGCTTGAATCTGTGAGAGGCATTTCGTAACTCAACCCTCAGAGATGCTTTTTCTCATTGAGAGAGAGGTTTCCTTCGGTGCTTATGTGGGTCTTTTGTGCTGTTTGCCTGGGTCCCTTTTGTGCCTATCAAATATTTAGTGGAGACCTACTGTGCACAAACGCTTTCCAAAATCAGTAAATTTAAACTCCCCCAAAAAGGAGAAAGAAAAAAGTAAAGACGTAAATTATTGAGTAGATTTAAAGGTTTTCCTTATGAAAGTCCTCAAGGTGGCTGATGCTTCACGAGGAGCTTTTACTGTTCCTTGGTTATTTGAAGACTCTTTTAGATGTATTGCTTCACATCCTCTAGATTTTGTTAGAAACTGCCAGAAGTTTTTTTTTAAAGTGTATACCTTTCTTTTCTTTCTTTCGAATTATCTGAATGCTGAAATCCACCTATACCAGGAAGCATTATGCTTCTTAAACCTTTAGACTGCAGTCTTGTACTCAATTATTCATCTGTAAGTCCCACTTAAATAAATAGAATAAAGGAAGCTGCTTTAGATCGAGTCAGACTCCATTGGTCTATCTAGCTCACTAACTGGCAGTGGCTCTCCAGGGTTTCAGATGGGGTCTCTGTTGGGATTTCAGTTCCCACAAGCTGCTGAGAAGCAGCAACAATGTTTACATCATGTGATGTGTCTGAGCGTGAGAAAGGAAGTCTCACTCAGGTCTCAGAGTTCTCAGTGTAACCGGGTGGAGTTACTGAGACATCCCTTCCGCTTCTGGATTGCAGCAGAGTCGAGACGTAGACAATCATGCTGCACTGCTCGGGTCAGCAGCCATGATTTGTACAGTCTTAATAAAGTAGCAATTAGACTACGGACTGCCTCATTCTTCTGTAATGCGATACCAGGAGAATGTTAGTGTGTTACTCTCACAAGGGAAGGATCGCTTATTAACGGCCTCTCTGGACTGAAGGTGGATTCCTGGGTTCCATCCAGAGCATAGCTGTCAAGTGTCCCTTATTTGAAGGGACAGTCCCTTATTCCAACGCCATGTCCCGCTGCTGTCCCTTATTGATAGATGTCCCTTAAATGTCCCTTAAATGATGTCCCTTAAATTTCAAAGGAAGCAGCTCCTCTCCCTCCCTCCCTCCCTGCTGGCCAGGGAGGAGGGAGGCTCCAACTGTGTTGCTTGGCTGTGTTGCTCACCCAATAAGAAGTCTAAGAACGACTGAGGGGTGGAGCTTGCATGCCTTGTGTGTGGCTAGTTAATGCAAGCTGAGGGGGGTTTTGAATGCTGGACGCCATTTTGTTGCACGTGCTGCTGCAAACTTTGCAGTGCAAAGCCAGGCCGGGGAGCCATCTTAAGTTGAGGCTGCATGTGATTCAGATTCCATTCAGTTGAACCTCTGGTTACAAAGTTGGTTGGACAGTGTTCTCGAAGCTACCAGCATGAGTTTGATCAGACTGCAGGAGGACAGGAAGACTGGAGTGCGTGGAACAGGTGAGGCTGCAGGTCCCTTATTTTGGCTGCTGCTCCCTTATTTTCAAGGCTGCTGGTCCCTTATTTTCAAATCTGTAAGTTGACAGCTATGATCCAGAGAGTGGCCTCCGGAGAAACTCCCTGGTATGCCTGGGACGCTGGCAACCCTCCCGGGCGGGCGTTTTTCCAACAGTCTCTCCCAGCCATACCTGGAGATGCTAGAGATTGAATCTAGGACCTTATGCATGCATGGCCAGTGCTCTACTACTGAGCCCAGGCTCCTCCCTGAAGAACTTCTACATTAGAGTTGAAAATCCAAACACAAAAATCGTTGAGCTTCTGGACATATGGCAGCCCTATCTTACATGGTAAAATGAGTGCAAGGTTGCAGTTCTAATGGACCAAGTCCTAACCCAACATAACCCAAGATCTCAGTCTGCATTGAAATCTGATTACAACACCTTCCATAGAAAACCAACGTATGAAAAAAGCCGCTTCCCTCAATTCTAAATGTGGCATTTCATAACCAATTCATTACAAGCCTAGCTCCAGTGTGCAAGTGGTAAGCAAGACTGATGACTCGGACTTGCCACTGTCTACAGATTTGCACTGTCAATGCTGGTGTGAGTTAAGAAAGTGAAGGAGAAATCAGTGAAGGCTTTCATCTTACATCTGGTTTGCCAGAAACCAAAACTCTGTTTTGACCGTTTTATGTTTGCAGCACTTCCACATTTGGATTCCCCACCCTCAATACTAATTTTTAAGGATCTTTAAGATTTGAGGCGGTAAGCCTTTTATAATCAAGAAAATAAATCTCAGCCACCTGCAGGGATACCTAAGAATGCACAACACAAACTTTCCAATACATTGTAGGAAAAGGTATCCATTGAGAAGTGGGTCATGGGAAAGGTTGACACTGCAAAACCTAGAAGTTATGCAGAACATTTTTTATATTAAAAAAAATCTAGTACATATTTGTCAGTAATTGTATAGAGCATTGTTTCATAGAGTCATGGAATGGTAGAGTTGGAAGGGACCACAAGCCCCATCTATTCCAACCCCCTACAATTCAGGAATCCTTTTGCCCATCCCCCATTATTTAATTCCATGTGGACTGCCATTTTCAGAGTAACGTAGTTCTCTTGCAGTGCAAATTCTTTCTGTAAACGGCTTTGACATTCTTTTGGTAAACAATTTTGAGGGGTTTCTTTTTTTTTACAATCAAGTGGTATGATTTCATGAAAATAACTAAATGAATAAAGTGTATTTGAATCTATCCTTAAGAATGACAAGAATAATGCCCAATTCCCCTTTGGATATGGGGAATGTTGTGTGTGTTTATGTGTGCCATTTATATGAGAGGCAAGAGGATTTGGAGGTGATTAGGTTGGTGAATTGTATCTAACTTTTCATTGGTTCCCAATCAAGATGTTCCAGAGAGTGATAAAGTCATGCTTTCCCCCCTCTAGGTTGTCATTTGCATCTGACAGGCTGCATATTTGTTTAGCAGTGCAATTGGAAAGGGAAGGAAATATTGGGACATGTGTCATGAAGATGCTGAGATTCATCTCCATTGTGGCTGTAATGTCTACAGCTCCTCCTCTTCTAAATTGGTGTCATTGGTTTGTGTATTACTTTCTCTACAACCTCTCTGGTCAAAAGGAATGCAGAGCCTGGGCACAGGGACTCATAGTATTATGATGCTGTTGACCTGTATGTTTAGTATGTTTAGTACTAGTAGACATTCCTTGTCAGGAATCACGCTTCATGGGAAGGCTGATCTCAACAGAGCCAATGGAATTGTGATGCTATTTGTTAGCTGATTGTGAGAGAGATTTTGCAGGCATTTGTGAATTTGGTAGTAGATATGCCCATTAATTCTTTTTAGTTGACTTAGAATTATACATACAAATAATAGCAGCTCTTTTAAAGTAAGATTAAAAAAACCCCAAACTTTTCATGATCGTCAAAGTTCATGGTTGTTTGGAGTGACTTGGGAATAAGTATAAATAATGGTTTGTAAACCAAGATTATCTTGAGTCCCTTTTCCTTTCATTCAGTTGCAGTTTTGTTATGTTGTTATACCTGAAAAACATTTCAGTCAAATTCAAGGGGGGGGGGGAATGGTTACTCTCTGTAGAGGATTAATATATACTCTCCATTTTCCAACCGCCTCTTCATCCTTCAGCCACCTTTACAATGGTAGCCAAGAATCATCTTGATCTAAAGGAAGGAGATAGCTAGCTTTCAAAAGCATTTTTCCTCTCTTTGTAGCTTGTATTCATTGTTTTATTTAATAGTTTCAAATTTATGTTTATTGCTTTAACATTTTTTTGTCAACTACACTTCAAAATTGTATTTCCGAGAGGGAGAAGTAGGAATAAAGGGAGAATTTCCACAGTGACTGTTAATGTGTTCAGGACTCACAAAAGCTTGTCATTTAGCATAACATGTATTTATTTAATTAACATTTCTCTCCAAGGAAGCACTTATTTTCTTCACATGTATAGATGCCAGACTTCTAAGGCTAGTAAGTTTAGTATTTCTTCTGTACTCCTTATTGAAGGGTTTTTCAAAAGCAGTTTTTGGTATGGCATGGGAGCTGGGGGCTGTTCAAACAGAAAACCCTTGGACATATCTAAAGTAGCTCTTTGAATCCCGGCCATGTGCTGAGCCCCATGTAAGCTTGGTTTTCTTTAGGGTCTCTGGTTGTTAAAATATTTTCATTTCTACCCAAAGAGGAGTAGTTGTCCTTATTTGCCCCGTGAGGAAACACATACGGCCATTAACCGTGCCAATTTCACCCTACATAACCCCTTTAGCAAAATGATGATATGCTGCGGTGCAAAGCTTTTATGAACGCTCATTTGGGATGGAAGCATAACTTAACAAACAGCAAGGCAGACCTTTCTGTACAAGTGCCCAGAACATTGTGACTAGATCTGAAATGAGCCAAAGTGCCAACCCTAACAATGACTGATGAATTGAAATGGGCAAGAATGTGAACAGGGGAGAGGAACTTAACACATACCCAGGTCTGGCACTGCCAAACTGTAGATCAGCTTTCCCCAACCTGGCCCCATCCAGATCCTTTAAACTACAACTCCCATTAGTACCAGCTGACATGGCCAATCATCATGGATGGATGGGAGCTGTAGTCCAAATAAGTTAAAATAATTATGGATAAAGTATGCTTTAAATGCTCAACAACATTTAGGAGCTGCTTCATTTAAAACTTCATATCCAGTTTGATGGTTAAGTGCACCCAACATGCAGCTCCAGTTTGTGGGAAGATGAAAATACCTGCAAAGATCAATGGACAGCATTTGGACAACCCTCTGCAAAGGCACACAGATTACACCCACCTCTTCCAAACAAATTGAAACAATCTTGCTCACCAGGCAGATTAATTCCCAAAGACTCGAGGCTCTAATTTATTATTGCAAAAATCACATGCATTTAAATTATCTGTGGAACGTTTTAGGAGTGAAAGCTCTCTCTTTTTTGTTAGCTACACTGTACTTGTTATAAATATGACAAACCCCCATTATTTTATTGAAAAAGCCATAATTTAAATTATTCTTCACACATTGTAATGCTCTTCTGCATTGTTCCTAATGAAGGTCGGGTCTGCGAGATAATATGCTATTATTGGCTGGCTTCTACCTGCTTTATACATTTGACAGCTCCAGAAGACGTGATTCATTTACATAGAAAAAGCTTTCCCATAAGTAAACCAAAGCATATCCAAAGCAATATTGAATATACAGTATAGAAAGAAATGTGTTGCTGGATTTGTTATCAACTCGCCAGCACATTTCTATATATGACTGTGGACATGCCGGAGTATTTTCAGAACTATATTCATTTACATGAATTACTAAAACAATAACAAGCATTGCCCCCCTCATCCCCCAAAAAGAATGGGCATCCTTGATAGTTTTTAAAACTAAGGCTATTCTTGACAGTTGATGGGATAAAAATAAACTAGCTGTATTCAGGTGTGATACATAAAAAGATGCTTTGTTAAAAATCCACTTCTGATTACTTAGATGCTAAACAACAAAGAGATACTGGTTCTAGTTTCCCCACATGTAGCAAACATCACTTTGCTCAACAAATGGCTCTATTTATGATGCACATAAGAATGAAATCTGACAACACAGGCTCCTTGGCACCCCAGCTTGTTTATTTGCTTTTCAAACTAGACTTCTGAAGCTGCTTACATGAAGAGAAACATTAGAATAAAAAATTAAAACTCAAACAAAGCAAAATACACAGGTGCATTAAAAAGCAACAGGAGAAAGCATAAACACACGGTAAAAACAGCAACACATCACTGAATGTTTCTCAGAAAAACACATTTTTATATGCCATATGAAAATAAGGAGAGACTGATATTGTTGAGCTTCCCTAGGGAGGATATTCCACAGCTGTGGTGCCATCACTGTGAAGGCCTTATCACCCACAAATTGAATATTTGCTGATGAGACCTAGGCAAGTTTGTTTTGGCAAAAGTGGTCTATAGGATAATCTAGTTCCAACTTGTTTAGCAGTTTAAATGTGGTTACTAGCACTTACACTGATTACAGAAATAAATGAGCAGTCAAGGCAATCTGTTTAGGATACCTGCAAAGATACTTGCAAGTTATTTTTTATATTCAGGCTAATGACCCATCTATTATTGCATCCTGCTTTCACAGTGGCCAACCAGATGTCTATGAGAAGTTCACATGCCAGGCCTGAGTTCAACACCCTCCCTCTCCTCCCTTGTGATTCACAGCAACTGGCATTCGGGCACATAATGCCTCCAACAATGGAACATAGTAATCATGGCTAGTGTATTACATATAGGTACTTCTCAAGCCTGACCACATGTGCTCTGAAGCATAGAAATCCTTGCTATGTTCTGGCTGAAGACCCCAATTGTTAATTTCCACAAGCATTTTCATTTTCAGAGCATCTGAGGTTCAGGATTCTGAATATTACAAACAACATAAAGCATATTTTAATTAGGTTAAACATTAAAACGTTTTGGACAACCTAGTATAGTGCAGTGACTGGAATACTGGTATTGTGTGAGATAAACTCAAATTCAAATTCCAACTTACTAAATAGCATTGGTCAAACCACTATCTGCATGCCTATTCTAATTCATAGAATTGTTAGAAGCTGCTTGAGTCAACCAAATGGTCTAGCTTTTCTTTTCTATAATGACTAGCAAAGGCTGTCCAAAGTCCCAGGCAGATGTCTTTCCCAGCGTGGGTATGTGAGAAACATTTAGGTGGCCATTGAACCTAAGATCTTTTGCATGCAAAGTTCACAGTCTAGGTGTGTGCCTGAAAATTTCAACCACTTTGTCCAAAAGCTCATAGCAGATTTTGATTCTCCAGTAGTAATGGCATAGGAGTGCACAACCCTGTTACATTCTACTGTAACAGGAATGCTGCATTTATCCTAGGAATGCAGTGTTTAATTCATAAACTGTGGTTTAAAAACCAACCAACCTGTGATTATTTTTACTGCTGCCAATATTATTTTTATAGTTTTCAGGCAGCATTCCAAAACCCAGTTAATTGGGAACAAGCTCCATAGAACTTAATGTGACTTACTTTTAAATAGGCGTGCAAAGAATTGTACTATTACTCTGCTTGCTGTTTGAATGTTCTGCATTAGTTTCATTTACATAATCTAAGACGTGGAAATCTTTAATTGGAGATGCCATGAACAGAACCTCGAACTTTAGAAAGCAATGGATGTGTTATACTACTGAGCTGTGAGCTCTTCTTTCTGTGTTCCTTGGAGAAAGGGTAGGATAGAGATGTTAAAAATATATATGTCTCTCTCATAACCCTTTCTCATAATACTAGATCTCATGTACGTTCAATAAAGCTGGATGTTGGATGATTCAAGGCAGATAAAAGAAAGTACTTCATGTAGCACGTATTTAAACTATGGAACTTACTTCCACAGGTGGCAGTGATGGCTACCAAACTGAATGGCTTTAAAAGAGAATTAGGCAGATTTTTTGTTGGGCAAAGCTATCAGCAGCTACTAGCCATGATGACTATGTTCTGCCTCCACTATCAGAGGCGTTATGCCTCCGAATACCAGTTGCTGTGACTTGCAGGTGGGCAGAGTGTTGTTCTACCCATATTCTGCTTGCAGGCTTCCCACAGGCATCTGGTTGGTCATTGCGAGTATAGGACTAGGTGAGCCTGATCCAGCAGGGACTTCTTATGTTATTAATGCCAAGTATGACTTCTATAATGCCTTGTGTTGTATGTTTTATGTTATGCCACTTACTTTAAAAAAAATAGACCCAAAGATTTCTTTCTGCATGCTATCAGAATAAAGTATTAGAATCCGATTGATTAAAGTGGGATGGATATAACCTTTACACTTTTCAGCTGAGATGCTATTGTTAATTAAATTACAGGCCTTTCCATAGATAGAACTAAAAGAGTTCCAGCTCCAACATCCATTCTCAAAAGGGTATAAGACATTGATGGATAAACTCAATTAAAGCCTGGACATTAGAGAAGTTGTCCAGAGAGCTGCACTGATCTCCACCAATCTACTTTTTAAAATTGCAATAAATATTTTAAAATAAAACCCTCATAAATTATGCTGAGGATACATGGTACAGAGATTGAATGGGAATTGAATTCAATTACTCTAAGTGAGTTTACTTTTGGCTAGGAAGTGGCCTTTGTTTTTCTGACAATTATTAGTTATTGCGTCTTACAGATAGATTATTAAAAGCTAAAGTAAAATAGGACAAAACGACGCTATTCCCTCTCTGCCTTTTAAGATAGAATCCAAAGACGTAGAAAGAAATCCAAAGCAGATCCTGGTGACCTATATAGCTTTTCAGGCTTGTTATCTTGCCCTCAGGGTAGATAAATTTATGCAGCACAATACAAATATTTCTGCAGTGGTGATGGGTTGGCGGCTGACTTGCAATTGCCACTGATATTGGGAGCCATGGCTAATGAACTTGGGTGCTTTCAGTGTGCACCTCAGACTTCTGCGTTTTTTTTGTAATATGTATATTCACCACCAGGATCATTAAGTGCACCACAGAGTGGTCAGGGGTAGGATCATGGGGCAAGGATGTGGGCATAGAAGCAGGATTACAGTATGTGGGGAGATGAAGTTCCTCTCATGTTGTAAACCTGAGGGGGGAAATGCTTCTTTGATGCTTCTATTTGTATAGGGAGGTAAAAATTCCCAATTGTCATCAAACAAGTATTGATTAGGGCAAAGGCCTAGATTCAGGTCACTATCCCTGTTTAACCTTTCCATTCCTCTAAAGGTTACTTGCAGTTTATGCATTGATCTCTTGGGTCTGTTGGTGCTGGTATTGAATGCCAGGTCAATCCATACTAAGATAAAGCTGATCCACAACTTGATCATGGATGGAGGAGTTGTCCTAGTGTGCATTACTGAAACTTGGATGGGTGAGTTGAGTGAACTCACATAACTCAGTTGTGCCCATCTGGTTACTTGGTACAGCAACAGGCTAGACCAAAGGGTTGATAGGTGGTGAATGTTGATATTGTTAACTGTCTCCTTTACCATATTACCTTTTGATGATTGCTTGGGCTTAGAGGGTCTGCACTTGGTTGTAGGGCCAGAGAGACAGACTGGGGATGCTGCTCATCTGTCAACCACTGTGTTGCCCAGTGAAATACCTGATTGACCTGGTTGAGGTGGTTTCTGGCATGGTGTTGAAGCATGGCAGGCAAAAGTTCTGGGTGACTTCAATATTCATGTGGAGGTTGCTCTTTGGCTGGAATGGAACTTCATGGCCTCCCTGACAACAATGGGATTGTCTTAAATGGTCATTGGTTCAACACACTGGGCAAGGAATATCATTGATGTAGACTCATATCAAGTGATATTAGGGGTGGACTGAAGGTAGGGGGAATGCAATGCTCTTGCTTGTCATGGCTGGACCATTACTTGGTGAAGTTTGGATTGGTAGCAGCAATTTCCACTGCAAGGTTCGTGTGACTGATTGGATGGCCTGTCCTCGGAAACTAATGTGTTTTGGAGTGCTCTGGGGGATTTTCAAGTGGATAAATCTTATGATCTTGTTGAAGTCCTAGTCTAACTGTGGAATGGCAAGATGAAATGGGCAGGTGACACAATCAGTCCTGTGTGTCTTCTCTGTATGAATGGTGTTGTGGAGCCTGCTTAAAACATTTGTGTTTGGGCAAGCCTATTTAGACATGTAGATGTCAACATGTTTTAATCTTTTTTTGCTGTTAATTTTAATTATCATTACATGCTTTTAATTGTTTTTAACTGTTTTTCATGAAATGTTTGTAATTGTTTTTGTAAACTGCTCAAGAAAAATCAAGTTGTATATAAATTTTATTAAACAAAAAAACCTGCACATAGCTGCTCTAGGGGAGAGACTTTCAACATGACCTCAGGAAGAAAGGAAATGGTTAAATTCTTTAGCTTGTAAGTTAAATATAAGGACATATTCGATATCACATTTGGTTTGGCCCTAAGTTGAGTTGCTCTCAGCACTCCATGGCTTGGTGTAGTTTGGCCTTAGCTAAAGAGCTTAAAATGGCCACTTTACTCTTTAGTTAGTACTCTTCCTTTACCAACTTCATTTGATTTGACTGACGGATCTGTTTCTTTGCTTTGTATACTGGCAGTCAATTCTTACTGTCTCCTCATAATTATTAAAAACCTTTTAAGTATATCTCTCTCCCACCTCATGTTGTGAGCTGCCATGGAGACCTCAGTCAGGTATGAAGATGGGATGTGAATATTTTAAATTAAATTAAATGTGTAACCCTGTGAGTATGACTCTCAGTGGATTCCTGCAGAGAAATATATTTGCTACATGAGGAGGAACTACAGAAGTCTGAGGAGACAATTAGACTGAGGCGCTTTCTGAGAGAACTGAGAGAAAACATAGCCAACATGAGAAAGAAAGGAAAAAGAGACACCCATAGGGGAGATGTGAGAAAGGACAATGTACAAGATAGCTATGGCTCCTCACTCATGTTCATACAACTCACAAACAGCAGCAGCAGCAGCTTTAAAGTCAGCCACGATGCCACATGCCCCTGTGGTATAGCTTGCTGTCATATAGGTAAAGTGGTACCTTGGTCTACGAACAGCCCTGTACCGAACTGTTCAGTATATGAACTCCGCAAAACCGGAAGTAGTGTTCCGGTTTGTGAAATTTACCCTGGTCTACAAACGGAAGCCAACAGTGGAAGGGCACCGGCGGTGGGAGGCCTCATTAGGGAAAGCGCACCTTGGTTTAAGAACGGATTTGGTTTAAGAACGGACTTCAGGAACGGATTAAGTTTGTAAACCGAGGTACCACTGTATGTGCTTTTTGCATGGTGGCACCAGTTCTCTCCAGGGATGCGGGTGGCTCTATGGGTTCAACCACAGAGCCTAGGAGTTGCCAATCAAAAGGTTGGTGGTTCGAATCCCCACGAAGGGGTGAGCTCCCATTGCTCGGTCCCAGCTCCTGCCCACCTAGCAGTTCGAAAGCCCGTCAAAGTGCAAGTAGATAAATAGGTACCGCTCCGGCGGGAAGGTAAACGGCGTTTCCGTGCACTGCTCTGGTTCGCCAGAAGTGGCTTAGTCATGCTGGCCACATGACCCGGAAGCTGTATGCCGGCTTCCTCGGCCAATAAAGCGAGATGAGCGCCACAACCCCAGAGTCGGTCATGACTGGACTTAATGGTCAGGGATACCTTTACCTTTACCTTTACCTTTACCTTTACCTTTACCTTTACCAGTTCTCTCCAATTATCCTTCTTGAAGAGCTGGAAACCTGCAACTGTATCTAACAAAGGTTCTGCATGAGTTTCAGACCTAAGAGACTATGGCTACATCCACACCATACATTTAAAGCACTGTGATACCACAGTCATGGCTTCCCCCAAGTCTGGGAGCTGCAGTTTGTTAAGCTGCTAAGAGTTGTTGGTAGACAACTATTCCACTCACAGAGCTACAAGAAGATGGATTGTTAAACTACTGATGCTGTGGGTTGTATTGTGTTTTAGATGTCCTGTTTGTATTTTACATGCACCCACCTCACTTAAATTGTTATTTTTTTTATTGTAAACTGCCCAGAGAACCTTAGTTATTTGGTAGTACACTGTTGTTATTCCTGTTCTATGTGGACTCCAACAACAACAACAACAACAACAACAACAACAACAACAATTTATTATTTATACCCCGCCCATCTGGCTGGGCTTCCCCAGCCACTCTGGGTGGCTTCCAAAAAAATATTAAAATACTGTAATACATCAAACATTAAAAGCTTTCCTAAACAGGGCTGCCTTCAGATGTCTTCTAAAAGTCTGGTAGTTGTTGTTCTCTTTGACATCTGGTGGGAGGGCGTTCCACAGGGAGGGCGCCACTACCGAGAAGGCCCTCTGCCTGGTTCCCTGTAACTTGGCTTCTTGCAGTGAGGGAACCACCAGAAAGCCCTCAGTGCTGGACCTCAGTGTCCGGGTAGAACAATGGGGGTGGAGACGCTCCTTCAGATATATTGGACTGAGTCCGTTTAGGGCTTTAAAGGTCAGCACCAACACTTTGAATTGTGCTTGGAAACGTACTGGGAGCAAATGTAGGTCTTTCAAGACCAGTGTTATATGGTCTCGGCGGCCGCTCCCAGTCACCAGTCTGGCTGCCGCGTTCTGGATTAGTTGTAGTTTCCAGGTCACCTTCAAAGATAGCCCCACGTAGAACGCATTGCAGTAGTCTAAGCGGGAGATAACTAGAGCATGCACCACTCTGGCAAGACAGTCCGCGGCCAGGTAGGGTCTCAGCCTGCGTACCGGATGGAGCTGGTAAACAGCTGTCCTGGACATGGATCAATGTTTGATCCTTAACTTCAAGTGGCACAGTTCAGCATGAGGTGATGCTGACAGTGTATTGCAAACCTTGGTATTTGATTCTTTAAGTCATTTGGCTTAGCAATTGTAATATCCATTGCATAATGCTTAATGACATTAATTTTCTTGTAGCATGTTGTCATCCATTTGGAAGCCAGACAACTCCTTCCTGCCTCCTCAAAGTTGTGGTCTTTCCCAGTGAAAGTGCTTGGCACTGAAGAGATGCCAAGAAAATTGTTGAATGAATCAAAACCTTCTGAAGTCTATGAGTAAGGTTTTGTTGTTGTTATTTTTTAGTGATGCTGACATTTAGTCCTGTTGTAGCTGCTGACATCTAGAAATAATGTTTAATCCTATACCATCCAAATATACTCCACATTTAAGGCATCTTATATCCATTCTCCTCACCTGTCTCATCCCCACATAGCGTTTCCTGTCAGTTGTTTCTCTCACCTTTCTACTTAAGAACTCTGCTAGAGCAGGCCAGTCACCCATCTAGTCCAGCATTCTGTTGCCACCAGGACCAACCTGATGCCTATAGGAAGCCTGCAAGCAGGACCTGAGTACAATAGCACTCTCCCCATTTGTGATTCACAGTAATGGTATTCAGAGACCACTGGCATGCCTAAAACACAGTCTTATCTTCCAGGAATTTGTAAATTCCTCATTTAAAGCCATCCAAGATGTTGGTCATCACTACTTCCTATGATAGTGAAGAAATACTTTATTTTGTCCTGAGTCTTTCAACTTTCAGTTTCATTTGATTGTCAAGGAGTTTGAGTATTGTGAGAGGGGGTGGGGCAAATCTTTACCTTTCCCACACCATGCATAAGTTTATACATCACTATCAAGTCCCCTCTTACTCTCCCTTTCTCTAGACTAACCCACCTCCAAATATAGTAGCCTTTCCTCATGGGGTAGTTGTTCCATCCCCTTGAATATTTTGGTTGCACTTTTCTAAAACCTTTTGAGCTCTGCAATATCAGTTTTTGAGGAGAGCTGACCAGAACTGTGCACAGTATTTAAAGTGTGACCACCCCATAGATTTGTGTAAGGGGATTGACAGTTTTATTTTCCATCCTGGTTCAACATCTTCATTGAGCTATCCACTATGACACCAATGTCTTATTCCTGGTCAGCCACTGCCAAGTCAGACCCCATGAACATATATATGAAATCAGAATTGACATTCCTCTTTTTCATGAATCATTTTACTCTCTAGTAGTTGCATTAATAGACCACTCAGCAACTGGTTTAAGCTAACATATAAAGTTATAATTGCTATAAATTGCTAATATTAGGCAGAATGAGGTAGCTCCCCTGGGAGGCACATGTCAGAGTGGCAGCAAGGTACTGCAGGAACAATGTTGTGTGTGAAATGCAGTCTGCCCTGCACTCCCTAAGCTGCCCTGATGCCCTCAGGTGCAGTGAAGGCTGCTGTCCAATCAAGGGTTGAAGTACATTTCAACAGCCAATCCAGTTAGCTTCTTTACATGGGATGGAGGTGGGGCTATGTTGTCCCTCCCATCAGGCTACCAAGTGTTTTGGGCTTGCCCTGTAAGTTCACATTTTGGAGCAATGTCCTTGAAACAATAGAGAAAAAGTTTCACTAGTTCAAGAGCCTTAGATACCTTATGAAAAAAATATGTTCTTATTTTCTTTGAGGCTGTTGTGCTGTCCCATAAATGTGAGCTATGCACATGAAGGGCAACCACAGAACCTTCCAGAGCTTCTATTTTATTATTATTGTGGTGCTGAGAGTCAATTGCCATGTTCAGAATAAACATGGATTACTGAAACATAGCTCACTCATGTCCTCCTGATGATCCAGGCCACCCATATTTTGTTATAACGAGATCTTTGAGTCTGCTTTGGATGCTACATTAAAAATGTAAGTGATTCACATTTGTGAAACCCTTATTCTTTTGAATACTCAAGCCAGCTCTCAGTTGTCACCAATTAGAGCCAGGAATGGTTTTTCACCTCACTTCTCCCTTCCTTTTCTGTATCAGGGACTGTCGCAATGAGGGATAGAATTCAATTGCATGGGCTTTTATTGCTTTAATTAGGGTTCCTTGAGGAAGGTTTGGTGGATGTGTGTAGATTGAAGCTGTAGTCTGACTGAGCACTTCATTGTGGTCAAGATGGAATTTCTCCAACTGTTTGATGGGAGCTTGGAACTACACTGCCAGCACTATATGTGAGTTAACGCAACTTCCCACAGCTTCTCATTGTTAGATACTTACTCACATAGATCTCTTTCTTCTCATAGGCATCCATGTTCGATACATAAATGTCAGACCGCACAAGCTCAGGGTGGGACCTACAGTGTGGCTTCCCTGTCTTGTAACTGTATGGAGATTCCTTCATGTGAAGGAATGGCCTTCTTAGTAGTAAGTTTGCTCCCTTGCAAAAATCACGGAGAAACTCTCATCAAGGAAAGGTTATAGCACTTGGAGCTTGTTAGGGGGGACATGATAGAGCTTTTCAAAGTTATCCATTATTTGAAGAAAGTAGAAAGAGATAAGTTTTTTTCTCCTTGTCTCATAATACTGGACTCCAGGGTTATTTAAGGAAGGTGAATGGTGGAATAGTAGAAGATATGGGACCGAGAAAATGAAATACTTCTTCACACAGTTAACTTATGGAATTCGTTGCTATGAATCATGATGATGGCTTGAATCATACCTAGATGGCTTTTTTAAGGGGATTTTGAATGATACGGTTTCCAGTGGCTACTGGTCATAATGGTTATGTTCTATCTCCAGGATCACTCCCCTCTGACTACGACCTGCTGGAGCACAACAGCAAGAAAGTAATATTGCCCTCATGTCCTACTTTTGACCTTTTTACAGGCATCTGATTGTCCATTGTGGGTAACAGGATGCTGGTCTAGAAGGGCCTTTGGTTTGATCCAAAAGGCCTCGATCTATGTTCATCCATTTGTTCTTCTACCATCTTGTTAAATTACTCATTTTCATTTTTGTTGTTTGCTTCTTACTGTGTGAATGAGGTGGCAAAGGCTCTTGTGTGGGTGGAACTGGATGAAGGATGTGTTGAGGATGTAGCCAGCACCGCCTTATGTAAAATCCTAACACCATGTTGGATTTTTACTCTAGTAGTTCACACCCTCATTTTTCAGTAGAACAGTATTTTTTATGACTGTTTATGATGTACTGTTCTGTTAACCATAGCCAAGAAAGGCAGTATGTTAAAGTGAAAACATTACAGATGCATGGAAACAATTTTTATTGGTTTTACCATATTGCTTTTGCCACAAGGAACCATTATCAGATAAAAAAAACTCTGGATGGTAAACTTGATAGATTATATGATACATTTTTACAATATTATCCAAAGCATTATGCTTCCCACTCCTTTCTACAAGCTGTTTCTTTTGTTGAAAAGCTTTATTAAGCAATTGTATAATACAGTACAGCCAAAGTAATATGCCACAAGGATACAATACAGTATGGTACAAAAATGATTAGAGAGAGAGGAAACAGTGCTTTGAGGGCATCTCAGTTTTATTTCTGAAATGTAGTCATCCTTTTATATGCAGCTGTGCATTGGAGGAGAAATATACCAGACCTGAGCTGAACTTGTGCATGTTTGATGAACATTTTTACCTCCTGTAAAATACATAGCTTGAATCGGAATCTCCACACTGCATGGCATTGCCTCTAGGCAAAAAGGTAATCACAGCTTTTGATTTCCATCTCTGCATATGACTATCAGTTCTCTCCACATCCCTGCCTATAGATTTGCAGTTAAGTGATGCTCTAGGTCCTAACTTGTTACATTCTTACTCAGATATATCCTAATGACCTCTAATGAAAAAAATAGTTAAATTTATTTATTGTGTTTCCTAAAGTGATACATGTCCAAAGTACCTCATGATAAACAGCAACTAAATATAAAATACAACATAGTATATAAATACAATAGCAAAACATACACAATTTTAAACAAAATGGTGCTCCATTGTAGAATATGTGTTTTATTTAACAAACCCACTAAAGAGGCCAGAAAAAAATCCCATAGGGTGCTTAAATGGCTTCAGAACAGAGGTTCTCAAACTGGTCTGAAGAGCCAGCTTTTCACAAGCTGTATGCAAGTGATCTATGGTGAAGTTTTGCAGCAGTTGAGAAGAGCAGTACTTGACCTTGCTGTTGATTCTTATCTTTCTGATGACAGAAAACAAGTCCTTTTTGATCTGAGGTGGATCGTTGAATGAACTAACAAAGCTTTGGACTAGGGCCCATTATTTCTGTATTATCAACTAATTTTCCCTTTAAAAATTATCCATTAAAGGAGCTGTTCTCAGATGCTTGACCTTGGGCCTACAGTGTCAATAATACAGCACTTATTTTGAGAATGATGCCAGCACTGACAGAAAGAATGAATGCTATTAAACTACAGTTTATATTATATGCTTTGATTCACTGAACAAAATAAATTAAAGTACAAAAGGGAAAAAAGAAGCATGTTTGAGAACCATTGCTTTAGACTCAGGACCAGCTCAAACTCCAGAATGGTCTTTGCAGCATGTGGGACTGCCATTGCCTTGCAACTAGGCCAGACCTGTGTGGAGGTATTACTCAAATGAACTAGTGCTTCTTCATGGGAAATGCTATTGGCATGATAGAAATTGCAGTGGTCATCAGCATTCATTTGGCAAAGTAATTTCTGGTCCTGTTCTAAAAAATTAACTTACCAGCACAGCCATCCCCACTTTGGTCTTGTGATTCAGATTTTCAAACAGAACTTATTAAGGCACAAAACTTCAAAGGCATTAAAAAAAATCAGGCCCTCATCCTTTTAAAAATTTCTAAGCAATCAAAAGGTTAAAGAAGATTCTTGCTGATATTTCATACACTTGTATGGTATGTAAAGAGGATTATACAATGAATAAAAGATAAATGCCTCTGGTTTTGTTTTTTTGTTTTTTTAAATAAAAGATTAACATGAAATGTGAAGCCTATTAACATATGAAAGTTATCAGCACACATACTCCATCCCCAATGTGCTTGAAGCACGATTGTCTGAAGAACTTTAAACACATGATCAAGCTGAAGAAAAAGCATTTATAATTTAAATTAACATAATCAGCACTTGTCCTGGTAAGTATTCAATTTTGCTTTTAAGTGCTTTTAATTATTAAAAAGAGTGAAGTTAACATGGCAGTGGAGCTTTGTAAAAACAATAGATACAAATAAGATTATAAAGAGCTCAAGAGTTGAAATGATGAAATGTCAAATACTGATGGTGTTACTTTGTACTTGTCAGTTATCACAAGGGAAAAAGAGTGAGAGAGAAGCCTCTCCCTTTAAACGTGTATCAGGAGAGTTTCTACTTATCACTACTTTGTGGTCAATGAAGAAAACACCAAGTTTTAAAAATACAATGAAATGAAGCTGACTAAGCTCATCCCCCACCCCCCCAATTCTAAAGTGGTTAACCTGTAGTACACAGAAGTCTGATTTGGATTGCCATGTCTGGAGACAGCTTTGTGCAGCGTTAATATTTGCATAGGATTCTCCCAAATGTCATCATCTCAACACTGTGACTAGAGATGCTGGCAGCAATTTCTGGAATGCTCAGGGGAACTATATCTCCCATAATTCCCTAGGATCTCAAGTTCTACCCATGCTGGTTACAAACTCTTCTTTGTATGCATACACATTGCCATCACCTGACAGGAAATAAGGGAAAGTTTATCCTGTTTGAAAGTGCGGTCAGGGTCAGATGCAATGTTCTTCTGGACCTTTCAATTGGCTTGTGAATATTTTCCCTCTGTTGTGTTTCCTTGAAAAATTTCTGAGTCAAGCAATGGAGAGCTCCAGGGTACTTGCCTATGGTGACTGGGAGAACCCATCCCTAAATATCTTTACACTGCCCTCATGGCTAAACCATGTTGAGGACAATCACGAACAATTCTAGATCCAAAAAAGCTATGTTTTTGTGCTATAAACAGGTTAGCATGGTTATTCTCCAGCAGCTGTAGATGAGGCCTTGGTCGTAAGGTACCCTCCCCTCTCCCCCCTCTCTCACACACTGTGGAAGTGCACTATACATGTCAGTGGTTTCACACACACACACACACACACACACACACACACACACCATCTTCAGTTAGTACTCCTCATAGTGGGTGAGGAGTGGAGCTTCCAAAGCAAAATCCTTTGTTTGTGGCATTAGAAACAATAAATTAAAAAAAGAATCCTTCACTAATTCACAAAAATGAATGGTTCTAAGGGTGTTAAAGCTTCTAAGAGCAAAATGTTGGGAAAGATAAAACATGATGAAAAGGAGTACTATTGAAATATTAATAGGAAATGAAAATGAATGGCATATGTACAGAACTTACTCTTAAGTTGCAGTTACCTGAAACGACCACCTTCTGTCACTTCCAGTCTTCACGGCTCTTCCCCTTTGCTCCCGCCTTCCCTTTGATATGTTTCAACCACAGAAACAGCACCTGTGGCTACTTGCAGGGTGGTTGGTAGCTATAGACTTCTCAGAAGCCTGTGATCTATTTTTCAAGAAATGACATTTGTTCCTCTGAGTGGCCCCCTACTGATACTTTTTCAGCCTTCTTGGATGACTGCTGGTTATTCTTCATCTCCAGAGCTCACCTGTTTAGTCTTGTGTGGAATCAGATTGGTAATAACTGTGCTGCAATTCCCTTTTGGTTCCATTGCACTTTTGAGGGGGTTATACTTTTCTTGCGCAAAGTAATAAAACCTGGTTATACTGTCACTCAGCAGGCTACAGCCAGACGACATTGAATCCATATTGAAAGAAGGTCAGAGACAGAATTTTGTGTGTTCCTGCGCTGTATTTTACTGTGATTTATTGCTGGCTGTGTCCTTTCACCAGCTCCTTTGGCATGTCCTGATCAATTGTGAGGAGAGGGCACAGAGGTGTTGGAAGGAAATAGAGATAATATTACAGCCATGAGTAAATAACATAAATGACTCTATGGTGACAGCTGATGCTCAAATAAAGTTTCAGAAAAAGAAATGGGGGGGGAGGGGACAGCATTAAAAACAGAAAACTTCAACTTATGAATCAGACCTGAATCAGGCAGGTCACACTGGAAGCAACAGAGATGGCTAACTTGTGACCCTCCAGATGTTGTTGAATTACAACTCCCATCAGCCCTGGCAGAATGGGATGATGGGAGTGGTAATCCATTAGCATCTAGAAGGCCGCACATTAGACTTCTCTGCTATAAAGAATCCTGCTTTAACTGATGCTGCTATGGTTTCATGGAAGATTTTGTGCACTTGTTCCATGTACCTGTAATGTACTTTAATAGAGAAGCAGTGTACAGCAGATAAACATTGCATAGCAGACTTGAGTCAACGTAGCTATAGCTCTGTCCTATACTTTGGCAATAGAGCAGCTTTACCATGCTGTGCTATCTGCTGTAGTCCAGTAAAAAGCAACCAAAACAGGTTTGGAGATATGCATTGGAAGCAATTTCAAATCACATGTTGCAATGCCACCCACTGCAATTTAATCCTTTTTTATCTAGGAATCCACTCAATAGACTGAGCAGAATTAATGTGGAATCGGAATTTTTGTCCCTTCAGATTTCCTGATTTATAATGGTAGTGTGTGTGTGTGTGGGGGGGGGAATGAAAGAGAAAAAAGTTACCTGCTTTTGGAAATTACTTTCATTGTTTTGCTTTCGTAATTTAATATTAAGACATCAGATCAAAGTGTCATATGCATGTGCTTCCAGCTGCACAGGTTTATGCTGGAATAGGTAGCTCTGTGGTGTCCAAATTCATGACTTTTTCCTGTGCCCTCCTAGACTTCCAGATGATGAAGGTGAGCCCAGCAGGAGGTGGGCTTTGAGACATAGCAGACAGAGTATCTATTAACGGGGAGCTGTCCAGCAGTTTCAGCAAGGTCGACACAATAGCCAAAGGCCATGTGGTTGGCAGCAGGGAAGCTGTCCAGATGACTACTAGAACAACGAGCTGGCCTATAGACTGTTGCAAGAGCAACTTCAAGACGCAATTGGTGGCTTTTTGTAGTTATCCTGGCTGCCTCACTCTTCTTGATGAATTAATGGAGGCTTGAGCCCACCTGTATTTAAGGTAAGGACTCCTCTTGCTGAGTATGGCTTTGGATGGGATGCCACACATTGCTAAAGAAGTACTACATCACTGAACTTTGTTCAGGCTCATTTGCATCTTTGCACCCAGCGGTTATCATGGGGAGGCAGGATATTCAGCCACAACCAAGCATGATTCTAGCTGCATTCAGTTTGTCAGTTCTGCAAGTTTCTAAGGGTAGAGTATAATCTGGAGTACAGTCTCAGGAGTTTTCCAGCTCCTAGTTCATACCAGGACCATGATGAGGATCTCTTCTGATGTGGAAGTCTCATCTAACACTGGTTCTGGAAACTGGTAGTACCTTTTAGGTTACTTTGGAGGTGATCTGTGCAAGCTACAGGCTGATGTGATGCTGCTTCCTAAATAGGCATGATATGTAGCAATTTTGCAAGAAGTCAATATTTTATACTTCATCCACAACAGAATAGTGACTGTTTGCAGATGGAGCATCTTCTACATCTGTGTCATGTTTCCTTCATCCACATGCAGTCATGTGACGTCCTAATCTGCCGAATAAAAGCAGTACTACACCACTGATCATGACAGTATTAAAATGTAGCAATGTTGCATCCCATGCAGAAATACGAAACTTTTGCTGCAGTGGTCTATAGGCCTCCTTAGCTGGCATATTCCTTAACTTGCATAGGCTGCTTTTCTCGAAAAACCATTGTTCCCCAATCAATTTTTGTGTGTGGTTATCTCCCCACTTTTTAGCAAAAAATACTCTTTAAACCCGAATATATTGACTTGACACTGGATTTATATATCTCCCCAAGGGAGTATGTCTAGTAGTTGGGGATTAGTCACTTAAGCTTTGTAAATTCAATTTAAATTGCAAATGAAAACTATCAGAAGGAAACACCTGTAAGTGTTAAATCAAGCAACTACTGGTTTTCAACTAAATCAATAATTTGTAGCAGGAGAATGAATATGTACCACCCAATCAAAACAAATAGGGGCTTCTTCTGATTATCATAAAAGCAATAAAAAGGCTTGCACAGCATTCTTCCTTCCAATTTGTCTTTCACTCTGCACTATAAAGATAACAAAGTGTGGCGTCCTCATAGACCATATTGTTTTACTCAACATGTTTTTCCTCTCCAGAGTCTGGAGTGTATTGTTTTTTAATTTGCTGATGGAGACCATCAATTAGAAATAGCAAGTGTTCAGAATAAGGACAATGGACAGAGAAGAAATAAAGGAATTTCTCGGATAAAGTAATGATGCATTTATCCTGTTCTGTATCCTTCCCACTTTATAATTACCCTTAGTCTAGAAGGGTTACAGTTGCATCAAATGTTGTGCATTGTTTGGAACAGGGTGGTGTTTTGCATGCTATGTGTGCTATATCAGAACCACTTCAGCAAGAATGCAAAAACTGTGGCCTTCCAGATATTCTTGGACTACAACTCTCATCAGCCCCAACTATAGGCCATGCTGATTGGGGCTGATGGGAGTTGGAATCCAACAACAGTAGGGCTGCAGGTCTCCACTTCACCCTAAAAATACAGCCTTATACTGCAAGCCCATACAGGTTTAGGGGGTCTGAGTAAGTTTGTATAGGATTTCAGCCTTAGTTGGAACATTAAGCTTGCATTTCCAAATTATAATTCAGGTGGTTTGCAAGCTACGCAAGAGCCCTCCCTCCCTTTTCCACAAATGGGGGAAGCTTTCTAGTCTCAGTATATCTTATACTTAAGGTTCTAAGTCAGGGGCAGGAAACTCATGACCTTCCAGATGTTATTGGACTCCAGCTTCCATCAGCCCCAACCAGCATGGCCAATGGGTAGGAATGATGGTAGTTGTTTTATCTATATCTATCATCTATCTATCATCTATCTATCTATCTATCTATCTAGCATCTATCTATCTATCTATCTATCTATCATCTATCTATCTATCTATCTATCTATCTATCTATCTATCTATCATCTATCTATCATCTATCTAGCATCAATCAATCATCTCTCTCTCTCTTATCTATCTATCATCTATTACCTGTCTTTCACCCTAAGGTCCTAGGGTAGATTACAACATTAAAACACAATATTAAACACAGTTTTACACAACTACAAAGAGGGCCCCCCTCTGCCAATTTCAGCACCCAAGAGAGGGTCTGTAATAAATAATAATAATAATAATAATAATTATTATTATTATTATTATTATTATTATTTATACCCTGCCCATCTGGCTGTGTTAGATGCTTTATTATTGAAACATAATAAAACAGCAAACATTAAAAACTTCCCTGCCTTCAGATGTCTTCTAAAAGTCAGATAGTTGTCTATTTCCTTGATATCTGAAGGGAGGGTGTTCTACAGAGAGGGGGCCACTATTGTGAAGGTCCTCTGCCTGGTTCCCTGTAACTTCACTTCTCACAATGAGGAACCAGCAGAAGACCCTTGGAGGAGGACCTCAGTGTCTGGGCTGAATGGTGGGGTAGAAATGCTCCTTCAGGTATACTGGGCCGAGGCTGTTTAGGGCTTTGAAGCCCACCACAACTTTGAATTGTGCTCAGAAATACACTTAGAGCCAATGAAGTTCCTTTAGGACTGATGTTATATGGTCCCGGCGGTAGGGGCAGAGGAAGGAGAGTGTGGTGGGGGTGGTCTGCCCTGGGTGTCACCACTGGGGGGGGTGACAAAAATGCCTGGCGGCACTCACCGCGGGGCCTGCAGCGCACCCGAGTCATGCATCTCTCCTGGGAGTGACACAGTGGCTTGGGCACCTGCAGGCTCCCCACTGCCCCAAACGGTCCTCCCGCTGCCTCTCCCTTAGCTGTAGGGTGGCTGAGTGGGAGGAGGCAGGCAGACTCCTCGGAGGCTCTGCAGAGCGCCCTGCCCCAGGCGCCCGATCGGCTTGCTCCGCCACTGCCCGGTGGCCACTCCCAGTCACCAGTCTAGCTACCACATTCTGGATTAGTTTTAGTTTCCGAGTGATGTAGTGTCTGTATATGTGTGTTTGAAAGAGACACATGTGAAATTTAGTGTCTGGAAACAGCCATCCCCTTCAGATTCCACCTTACATCTAAAGGATTTTGCTCTAAATATGTAACTGTGAGGAATGGCTTACAAACGTGCAATTCTTAACAACTACAATTTGTCTGATAAATACCAGCTTTATTTTGTATCTCTAAAAATACTTTGCCATTATTAAGAAAAGTTAGACTAACCATGACAGTGACCTATTAGAATGCATTTTTCTATTGCTAATAATGTCATTACTTTATGAAAACAGTTTGCCATAATATTTAAAACCCGCCAACAAAAATAAAAAAAAATCTCTTAGCCAAATAAAACCTAGCATAATTAAACTAGTCAGAATGAATTAAAACAGTCAGATTAACATGGAGCCCTTTCTGCCATTCACTGTTTTCTAAATATGCATTTTTAATTAATGTTTAAAATGCACTTCACTTGTACTTGATATTTAATTTATCCAAGAGAGAATGTGCCTGCTTAAAATTATGAAGGGAAAACAAATAAGAACACAAGGGCTGCTTTGTTCTTTTATAACAGAAGAGAAAATTTTTCACTGGCTTTCTTGTTTCACCTTTAACTAAATTAAAATTGTATGGGAATCTGAAGCAGCAATGAAACCATGGCAGCAGCAACATTTAAACTGGAGTCTCACAAAACACACAGGGCTGACAACTTTTGAAGATTATATCAAGTCTATAGAAAACCTAAATTCAGTGATGTGGAAAACAACCCTCTTCAGTCATAGTTGGGAATATCCACAGGGAAATGCAAAAATCTCAGACTGGCCTAGTTTTAACAAGATTTCATTGTTATAAAGTGTTACTCTTTGTAGGTCTATGTGCTTCTTCATTGCTGTAGGGATGAATGACCAAAGGGCAAATGGTTGACAATTCTGAAAGTTATTAACCCTGGAATTAGATGGATCTTTTGGGTGAAACAGCATGGGAAAAAAATTAAATTGACCTCCCTGGTTGGCAATATGTCCCTCTCCCTAACTATACACAGGATTGAGGATTACTCAACATGGGTGAATCAGGAATTTTTGGAGCTTTCATTCCTACATGTTATGGTCTGCCTATGCATATTCATATATGGGGTATGGGGTACTGCCTTAATTCAAAGAGAAAGAGAGATCTGGCTTTCATGTGTGTGCACAAATCTTACTGAATGTGTCACTTTGAGATAAATAGCAGCTTCAAGTTCTCATTTGATCATGGCACCGGGAGAAAGGGTTCAACTCTCCCTCTTTTGTAGCATAAGTGGGATCATCTTTAGAATAGTCCTGGTTGCAGGCAGCCCCCCAACCCAGTTCCTCCCCCCCCCAGCATGGGCGGAGTAACGCCTTCATGCCAGGGTGGCACCATAATCACACCAGGCCTATTGGCCAATCATTTTGAGCGGCGTGATTGTGGGGGGTTTATAAGGGACAGCGTGATGTGTGCTGAGCACCTGCTTCACACTGCCGAACACCCACCCACCCTGTAATTTTATGTGTTCTCTGGCCTTGCTTTGGACTTTGGTTGTTCGCCTGTCTTGGGATGGGGGCCGGGTAGGAATTTTTCCATTTGGCAGATTGGCACTGGCCACTTAGTTTTCGTCTACCTCTTAGCAATCATCACAACTTTGTAAGGTTTGGTGGTTAGGCATTGGCTCATTGATTTGTGGGGCAGGGGAGGTCAGCCATCGCCTGCCCCTCCATTGACCAAGGGTATTCCATTAAAGGAATCCAGGGCCTGGATCCTGTCCGAAGTCCGCTTTAGGGGCTAGGGCCATGTCAGGCCTCTGGGAACACCGAGGAAAGCTGTAGGCGGGTTGCCCCGATGTGGCTTCCTCTTTGGGTGGTTTACCCTTATTGACTTCCTGCAAAGGGGGCAGGAGTCGGATATAGTCTATGCCAATGCCTAAGCCAATACCGCTCACATTTCTGTAATTCAATAAAGTTGAATTTATTTTAACAAGGGGCTGGTTTGGGGGCCATGCCATGCAAAAGGTTTCCCCATTGCAAGAAGTGAGGTTACAGGGAACCAGGCAGAGGGCGCCCATCCAGTTGAACACTCCCCCTTCAGATACCAAACAGATAAACAATTGACTAACCTTTCAAAGACATCTGAAGGCCATCCTGTATTGGGAAGTTTTTAACATTTGATGCATAGTTGTGTTTTATACCATATTGGAAGATGCTCAGAGTGCCTGGGGCAATGCAGTCAGATGGACTGGGTATTATTATTATTATTATTATTATTATTATTATTACAAGATCCCGATCCATGATCTGATTGCATGCTTTTCACAGGCATCTCATTGGCCACTGTGGCAACAGGTTACTTTTGGCCACTGGCAAGATCCATCAAGCTCTTCTTATGTTCTTATCCCAATAGGTTCCCCCTACAACGGCTGGTTATTTTTTTTAATGACACATGTTAATTGTAACCATACAATGTCATGTTTAGTTTGGCTAACTCAACATTAGCAGACTTACGGCTTCAAGATGCTCCTTGTAGATGCTCTGTCTAGGCAGTTGGTATTCAGTGATTCATTGCAGGGCTGAAGGATTTTTTGCATCATGATAATCCATCTCTTTTCAAGTTGTGTTTGTGTGCAGGTGTGCATGTGAGCCCAAATATCCAATGCACCTTGAATGTACTTTGAATGCCTTGATTTGTCCTTAAAAAATGGCTTATATTTTACTATAGAATCCAATGATACACCATATCCATTGCTGCTATCGACTTCTAATCTGATAGGCTGTAAGATTTGCCTTTGAATTATTTAGAAGTCAAATGAGTTTGTATAAGTCTCTGACTTCAGTTGTGTTTATTCACTGTTCAGTTGTAAGCTGAGGTCCAGCCATGACAACTTTAAAACTCAATAAAGACAAATGTGAAGAATACCATATCCAATGTTGCAAAGTATTTCATTTTATTGAGGGGGGGGGGAACCCTATTTCAACAAGTCCAAACAAGGTGTCTATATGGGGAAACACCATTTTTAAAGCCCCAGAAAATGTCTCTAGTTTTAAAGATTTAAAAACTCTGAAATATGAAAGGAAGTCAATTTCAATAACAAGCCTTGTAATATAAAGAGAATACCAAATGAAAGCTGCTCTTAAGTGGCAGTATTTGGCTTCAGCAACTTTCACAGAATGACGAGCAACACTTCCCCCCCAAGTTATTTCCCCATAGATAAGCCTGGTGACCTGTCATTGCTCTTTCTTCACAAATTAGTGACAACCTTGATTCAAGAAAGAATGCTCAGAATACATTTGCAGTGCTGTGAATTCACTCATCCCCCACTCTCCAGAGAGTCAATAAATGTCATGTTCACAGAAAGACAGCACAGGAATAAATTACAGGATATCATGGTGGAAATCGGCAGCCAAGTACAACTAAAACATTCTCAACACATTCATCCTTGAGTCGCAATCCCAATGGCTCTTACACAGATATCTAAATCCCACTGGAGAACTGAGGATTTAATTTCATTAACCACCTTTAGGGCTGGGTGCTAGAAAAGCACAAGCTACATACCAGGGTTTTCTGACAGTACTATTTTTGAAGTTACGATGTGTTATTGTTGCTGAGTTATTATTATGGGGGTTTCAAATGACAGTTTAAAGAATGGCACTGCTGTTGTTGCCTCAGATTAATATTTTGCAGTTAATCCCCTCTCCAAATATTGAGCTGTTGAGAACAAGGATGAGCTCCTCAGGTGACCCAGATTCTGTCCGTGTTATCTCAAAATGTTTTCCTCCCATGAGAATCATTTAGTGCAACACTTCTCCCCAGCATTGTATGTACATGCCCTCTAGGGATAAGCTTCCCCCAGCCCAACATCTGTAAAGAGAAAGCAACTAAACAGATGCTTTCAGACACCTCTAGTTCTTTAGGGTAGGCTTTTTCTCCTCTCCTGAATGCGGGAAGGAATGGCAGATAGGGAGAAAGCACTAGCAGTGATGCAAAGCAGTGAGGGGATAAGACTCTCATGTCACAGAGTACCACCTGTAAGAGACCTAGTCTTCTCCCATGATGATGATTATCATCATCATCAATACTGATTTATTAATCGTCTACTGAACAATAGTCTCAAGGTGATGTACAGTAAAGATAGTTAAAAACAGTGAAAACACAAAAAGTAGCAAATACATTTAAAAGAAAAATAAAACCATACAAAGTAGACACTCCTAGTAAAGATCCACATTGGGTTCCTGTGAGCTGTTGGGCTAAAAGGAGGAGAGGTGGGAGTAATAGTAAGATGCATTCCAGAGTCATCCCCCTCTGGACTAGCTAAGATGTCGCCTCCTTTAATTCCTCTTAGAAAAGATTTCACAAATTTCTAAATAGTACCCTTCATTGGGCAATCAAAGGCTCTAACTATAGGATGACATTAACAGCAGCAACAACAAAAATGCTAAATCTTCTCTCTTTGTTGCCTGACAGGAAGCTGATAGATACAGTGGCACTTCCTGCAATCAAGCTAAGTTTGGCTTTTGGAACTTGGAGTGCCATTATGGTACAGGGACTGAAGAACAGGGCATGTGAACTATACATTCAAGTTCTTGCTCTATTGTGAGGCTTTATGAGGTAGCTTTCAACAAATATTCCTGGCTTTTAAAAACATTTTACTTCAAAGTAGTTTTGTTAAAATAAAGTGTGCTGTGCACCGTGATGGGTAAACCTCACTAGAGCAATTTAGAATAACTGATGAAATTGTGTGTCTAAAGACATATCAGGTATAATATACTTTCCATAGATGCAGCTTGTGACATGGAAGTGATCAATAACACTCAGTTTTCTGTTTGATGCAATCTCTTGAAACCTGACCACAGAAACTAATGTACTTCCTTT
The DNA here is from genome assembly GCF_951804945.1 of Podarcis cretensis. Classification (NCBI taxonomy): domain Eukaryota; kingdom Metazoa; phylum Chordata; class Lepidosauria; order Squamata; family Lacertidae; genus Podarcis; species Podarcis cretensis. The sequence goes on from NC_137178.1 coordinate 32,951,961, forward strand.
TTGTGTTTTAGAAAAGCTTTTACAAGGTTTCCAATTAATGCCCTCTGCTATTATAAATGGGAGGTTTTTAAAGACCTGTCCATTACTTTCTCCATTGTGGATTGTATAATCAACCAAGAATAAGATTTCTGTCTCTCATTATAAATAATTATGTGATTATGAATGATATGAGAAAAGTGATGCTGTCAGATTTTGATAAATTCATTACTAGTAGAGCCTACCTATCTGATATTGGAGCTGGGAATAAATGATCAATTTTATTCAGTAGATTGCAGTTTCCTTTAATGGTTACAATGAAGATACTTCTAACATAATTCATCAAAACATGACCCCAATTTTAAATTGGGCTCCAGGCCACTCCCGATATTATTGGAAATAAGAGGTCTACCCACTGCAATCCATGTCTGCTGTCTCCTGTCTTTCTCAATTTAAGTTACTAAGGTGATGGGAGGCAGCAGAAAAGCTTTGCAGTTACCACAGGACTCAATATTGTAGCCTGGTTCATGGCTGTCAGTGTCTCCTTGGCTCTGGCAGGCATGAGAACCATTGTAGTTCCATTGCTTCCTGTTCATAATGTGTGTAGTTTTGAAAATCTGGTTTCATGGAGCCTTGGCCCTCTAGACCTTTCAGATTTTTATTTGTCACCACTATTCCATTGCTATTTCCCTATGGTACAGGACTGGCCCACCTATAAGGCAAGGTGAGATGTCTGTCTAAGGTGGTAGTTTCACAGGGACAGCAGATCTGGCCTCCAAGGAATGCATTGACCACTGCTGCCACCTTTGCAGTGACAGAAAGAGTTGTGGCACGCTCTTTGAGGCTGGATCTGCTGCCTCCTTGGCAGCCCCCACAATGCTGCCTCTACAGCCACCTCTTGGAAATTGGAGGCTCTGTCCTTCCACCCTTGCTCATGGTGTAGATCTTTATTCCCCCATTGTTCCTCATGTCAATCTTTGCTCACGCCTTCTTCCTTGGTGGGAAGTGAGCCATTTTGTGGTTTGCCTCATGTGCCAAAATGTCTTGGGCCAGCCCTGGTACAGTAGTTCCATTCCACTGGACCTGTTGGCATCCTGATCACTTTCCTCACTATTATTTGTATTTATAGTAAGGACCCTAGAAAGGAAAGTGACTTATTTTAACGATGTGGTCCTCCCTCATGCAGCATTTCCACTGTCATCTGGTGTTATAAGTGACTTAGATTGAGGTTTGGGATCTCAGCCACTGACACTTGGTGAACAGTGGCTATTTAATGACTCCCTCAGAAAGCACTTGGCAAAGAAAGTGGTAGAACACATTCCTGCAGTGTTTGTGTTTGCAAGCAGGCAGCAGGCAGGCGGCTCCTGTCTCTTGTGTTCCCTAGGGGAATTCATCATTTTCACAGCCCATGTTTCTCACATATACAGCTTCACAACTCCTGTCAATCACTCCTGTCCTAATAGAGATGTGTCACTTCTGTGACACTGCAATATTCCTAAGAAAACACTGAGAAACAAATCTGAAAGGAAAGCGATCCGTTTATATATGTGCATATCTTCCCATCAAACATATGGGCTGGAATTCAAAGAAGGGTCACCCGCACATGGTGGAGAATCATATATGGCCAGAGATTTTTTTGCTCTTTGCAACACAGCACAGCTTCACAAGTGTCTTATATCTTCTGCAACAAAACCACAACACTGCAGTCAAAAGAGAAAGCAATGCTTGTGGCATATGAACAGTTCTTTCTGATAGGTATATGCCCATTCTCTAATCTTAGCCACTGACATTCTAGGGTCTGAATTTTAGAATGATTAGTTCATATGTTATGAGAGGCCTGTTAAGCTATCATAAGCAGGAATGAGTGACTCACGCATGCTGAAACATTTCAACTACATGCTGTTTTTAAATCCTTTGGGCCTTCAGAATTACACTTTGTGCCGCAAATGCAAACACTAAAATATATATTGTTTTATGTCTCAGTGGGAGTGGAGTTATTAACTTAATGTTCTTCAAAGCCTCAACTTCCACAGGTTTGTATCCAAATTTGTCCTGCCATTCACAGATGGCTCTTTGAGACAGCGGAAGCTTCCATGAGCAGAATGATAGATGGTTTTCATGGATGCCCCCTCACTCTGTAGCTCCTGCATCCACCATCCAAAACTGTTTTGGGCAGTATGGGAGTGTGGGTGGGGATACAAGAGAAAGGGGTATTTTAAAAACTTCCACTGAAGGAAAGATCTTTCTGTGAGTGGAAAAGTGGGACACAATTGGATACAATCCAATCATAGGTAAAAATAGTGTTTTTAATTGTTAGGAAGTTATTTTGTGAGTACTGTTTCCATAAGGGACAGTAAAATGTCACTTGGGGATAGCTCAGTATTCAAATATTCTCATTATTTTATTAATCACCTCCTATACAGCCATCCCAAAGTGATGTACAATATGTTAATACAGTGGTATGTCAGGTTACATATGCTTCAGGTTACATACGCTTCAGGTTACAGACTCCGCTAACCCAGAAATATTACCTCGGGTTAAGGACTTTGCTTCAGGATTAGAACAGAAATCGTGCAGCGGCGGCGCAGCAGCAGCAGGAGGCCCCATTAGCTAAAGTGGTACTTCAGGTTAAGAACAGTTTCAGGTTAAGAACGGACCTCCAGAACGAATTAAGTACTTAATCCGAGGTACCACTGTATGTGACAAAGAAAGGATTGCTGCTGCTTCCAGGTATCAAGAAGTGCAAAGCAAATAAGTCTATAATATTCCACAGACACACCTGTGTTTACTAGCGCATTCTCTGTTACAAGTAGAGTCGGTATCATTTTTAGAGCCCAGTTAAACGGAGAAACTTGCAATCTTTCAACATATTTATCCTTAGTTCATCTATGTCACTAAGAAGTCCAGAGACTATGAGAGCATCAGGATCTTCTTGACATCACCCACAATTCATTGAAATACAATCAGTTCTAGTACTATTCAAAAATTGCAAATGAAAAATTAAATAACATGGGCCACCATCCAGCCAAATTTAAACAGTTTTAAGGTCTGTTGATTTCAGTAGGAAAGTTCAGTACCTGCTTAATTGCTCTTGTTGAAATCAATGTCTCATTACAATCAAGGAGATGTAAGATAACTGTGACTAATGTTAGGGAGCGATCCTATTCTCCAGTTACACAGAAGTGGGATATATATATATATATATATATATATCTCCAAATCCTACAGTGGTTCAGCTGCTGTATCCTACAGCTATTCAGCCCCAGAATAGAAAACACAATGTTGGGAAATTCCAATGGCACAAAAATGACATACAAAGTTTGAACAGAAAATTATTAGGTGTGCCAGCTTAACTATAAAAATTGAGTATAATGGAACAAATAGGAAAGTTTTGCTGTACTTGTGTGACTTTTGCATGCAGTTGAATGGTGTTGAGACTTCAAAATGCACTCTGTCCATATCCCTCTTTGAGACATTTGACATTTTGCTTCTAAACTTTCTTTAGAATTTAGTCTATTTACTTTGCAGTAGACCATCCATAGAGCAGGTTGTGTGTCTAGATGTGGAGAGTCGTACCAGAGTTGTGACAAAAATATGATTGGCTATTGGTTAAAATTGTGCAAATATAAGAAGTGGTATTGAAAAGTCTTTAAAAGTGTATTTCATAGGCAGTCAAACAAAAATGTTAAATGTTTATTTTTATTTAATTTATTTTTTGTGAACTGTTTGTACTTTGGCATCTTCCCAGCACATTCAATTCCAAGTTTAACATTTTCTCTCTGTTTGTTCACCCTCAAATAAAGTTAATGTGTTTATAACTTTTCAAAAATATTTCAGCTCGGTCATTTAATTAGTGGCTATAATTAATATGACTTGCTCCAAATGAGATTAGATTGACTGTAATCATACGGTTGGAGTGTTTGGATTGAATTAATTGTACCTTAATTGCAGAATCCTATAAATAGAATGAAAAATATTATTTGGTACAATTAAAACTATCCACAGCTGGTAAATCATTTTTTAATAAACAAAAAACCCCAAAAATTAGAGGTACATTGTTAGACATAATTTTCAGAGGAACAATGGAGGTACATCAGAAGATATGGTTATAAACCATCTATAGGTGCAGCAACATTTGGAATATACATGTGAAATACAGTGTATTTCATTTTGGTCACTCTGTCTCAAAATGATTACTAAGTATTTATTTATTATTAGTCTTACAGTTCATCTTTCTTCCAAGTTGGTATACATCGTTCTGTACTCTCTCCAATAACACTGTGAAGTAGGTTAGGCTGACACACTGGCCCAAGTCACTGGCCCAAGGTGTGAGCCTCACAGGATCAACACACTAACCTTTGCACCACTGTAATAGTTACAGAAAAAGAGCACTGGTGTGTATGTTATTTTGTTTTGTTTATTTCCTGGCTAATCTGAATTCAGTACTAACTTCAATCCCAGCTCTAAGGTTCATATTTCACAAGCCTCCGTGATTCCCAGCTAAATTTTAAAATATTTTATTTTTTGAAATTACATACAACCTTTCTGTGATCAGTTCAAGCTGGCAGAATCCCATTTGGGTTATGAAGCCATCATTGCTTCCAAGCATCTGGAGTCTCGGATAGCAATGGGTAAAATTGACAATTTTGGTTTTTTAAACCAATTTCTCATTTTCCCACACTTAAATTCATCTCATTTCCACATCCATTTGTAATTTTTATTTAAATAGTTCTCATGAACATTTGCCCACATTTTAGCATGCATTTCTCACAATATACACACATTTGTGTACAATTTTACAAGCAATTTAACCCAGTACAATGCATTTTGTATGTTGTTTTCACTAATATGTGCATTTTTATCGACATTCCCCCCCAGTTTTTGCACATTTTGCACATTGGAGTTCATTGGAGAACTGCATTACAAAATTCAGAGAAGTGTGAATTTCAACGGCAGCTGTGTGTGTTGTTTTGGGAAGCATAAATGCAAATCAAACTGAATTTCTTCCCCTTTCTCTATTCTTGTACTTCACAGGAAGGAAGTAGTCAAAGGCAGCACAGGGTGTCTTAGAGACAACTCTGGAAACTACTTTTAAAAATTAAAAGAATACAATAATTCATAATGCTAATAATTATATTAGCTAATATTTTATTGCAAATGCATACATAATTAAACAGTCCTATGTTGTGCATTTTCTTCACCACACAGATAGGCTACAAAATGAGGATTACAGATCAGGTTTTCAGCTCACAGAATCATTAAAAGGGACTCTTGAAACCAGATGTGTTCAGCATATACTAAAGGGGCACCTGAATAATTAGAAAGGACAAAAGCTGTTTCAAGTCATGCAAACAAAATGAGATTAATAGCGGAGCATCATTTCAAAAGAATTGCAAAACACAGCTGTGGTTTTCAGGCCAGAGGTAGCTTCAGTTGCAGCTGCTGAGTGGTGGGGAATCTATCTTAAAAATAAAAAAGTCACAGTTCTAGCTTGTATGCTATTCTGACATAAAAAGAGTTTCAAGTTATTCTCATAAGAGTAAATATGATCTAATGGGCTGGATATTGGACGTGAAACTGGGTTTCTTGGAGTTAATCAGAGACAGAGTTACCCATATAAAAATGGGGGCAAGAGATTACAGTATTTCTGCAGGATTGATTTTATATATTTGCCACACACTTAAGGTAAGTTGGTTGCCTGTTTTGGAATGGGGGCTGGGTAGGAATTTTTTCCAATGTGGTAGATTGGTTGTGGCCACTTGGTTTTTGCCTACCTCTTAGCAATCGTCACAACTTTGTAAGGTTTGGCGGTTAGGCATTGGTTTAGGGGAATGTGGGGAGGTGAGGTGCGGCCATCACCTGCCCCTCCAATGAATAGGGTATTCTGTTAAAGGAATCCGGGGGTCTGGATCTTGTCCGAAGCCCAGAGAGGGGCTAGGGCCATGCCAGGACCCCATGGGAACTCCAGGAGTGAGCACCAGTCAATATACACTGACGGAGATCCCCCTGCTGGTTGTTTACCCTTCCAGGCTTCCTGCAGGGTGGGGCAGGAGCCAGATATTGTTTGATACCAATGCCTAAGCCAATACCAGTCACATTTGTGTATTTTAATAAAGTTGCGGCCAAAATTTGCCCATTAACATTTAAACTAAATTCTGTTTCCACTATGTCTTTATTTCCATTCAGGATGGGTTTGGGGGCTCGAAGCACAAGTAGGGAGAACTTCCTGCATCACCCCACCCCGGCCCTACAACTCTGGGTTCATGAAGCAAGTTAACCTCAGAGGCAGCACTTATCCTGCTCCTGACCTATGCAACTCTTAGGTGTGGGCCTCAGGCACTACCAATCACCTGCAAGGGGGCCTAAGGGGGTCACCAAGCTGCCATAGCATGTTTCCCTTCCCGCATCTTCCTCCCTAAATAGAAGGTCTGTAAGCAGCAGTGAAGCTGAAGCTTTTTTGCTTGACATGAGATAAAGACCCTCCTCAGGTCATCATCTGTGTAGAATAAATGTGTCTGAGATGGTAAGGGTAGGAGTAAGTTCTTTCCCACCAAAATGCACATTCACTGTTAATAGGGTGCCTCTCCAAAACTAGGCCTGCTGAAATACCTCTGAAGATATACCGTATTTTTCGCTCTATAAGACGCACCAGACCACAAGAAGTTTTTGGAAAAGGAAAATAAGAAAAAAAATATTCTGAATCTCAGAAGCCAGAACAGCAAGAGGGATCGCTGTGCAGTGAAAGCAGCAATCCCTCTTGCTTTTCTGGCTTCTGGGATAGCTGCGCAGCCTGCATTCACTCCATAACACACACACACACATTTCCCCTTACTTTTTAGGAGGGAAAAAGTGAGTCTTATAGAGTAAAAAATACGGTATATATTTTAAAAATATTAATTGGTTTGAAGTGCTTTTAAACAAATAATTTAAACAAAAGAAAATAAAACCCTCTTCTGCACAACTATTCAGTGTTCAGGAACACTGTCCATTCCTTTGTCTACCCTGTTTGGAAGGTCTGTAAGCAGCTTTTGTGCAGAGAGCTTGATATATTTCTGCTGTGATGCTGTTCCCACCATGTGTGCTAGCATGGTGCAGCATGGCACAGTCCTGCAGCAAGTGGTGGCCTTTTGTCAGAGTTAATTGGTTAATTAGGATCTCCTGGACGATGTACAGATGGCAATACCTCAAGGAGTAATAATTGCTATAGTTGGGGGGGGGGAGGAGCTAGCAGCCTTGAAGAAGGAAAGTAGGGAGTCTCTGCGGAACAATATTACAAGCGCTGAATGCAAACATTTGTAAATCCATCTTAATTATTAGTCTCATATCCCTAGAATGGAACTAAGTGTAGTTTGAGATAATTGCATGTTTATAAACATGACTGAATAATAGCAATAGCATGCAGAGATTAAGCTCATATCTGTAACCAAGGATAGACTTCATGGAAAGCTTGTGAAATCTATAACACAATCAGTACCCAAAAATAATTGGTAGAACTTCAGACAAGCAAATCTGCTGTACATTGGTAGTTTCATATGTGTCTTCTGCAGAACCCCTTTTCACAAGTTTCATTTCAAAGAAGGCTACTCTAAAACTATAACAAACAAACATGAAGAAACCAAAAGAGGAATTTCATCATACCATTATATTAATGCCAAGCTAACAATCAAATAAGGTAGGAACAGGTAACATTTACACACTGGGTACAATGTGTGGAGAAAATGTAAACAGTTATCCTACTCAGATTTTATTGAAGGATACAAGAAAGTAGTTCATGAAATAACAGCAAAAGTGAAATTGGTTCTACATCCAGAGCGACTTACTGCTCTATGGGTACCTGTCAGGGAATAGCTGGATGAGGAAGAGTGGTGGAAGCTACCTGCTCAAGAGCCCCCCAGGGAGGACACAGAAGAAGATGACTTAGATCCTGGATTGTGGTGGTGGGATGCTGAAGAGAAGTCTGGGGGAAGGGACAAGCTGGGAGGTGCTAGAACCTGATCTGTGAAGCTCACTCTTCTTCATATTTTTTGGAAAAAGGACTACCAACTTCTTTCACTGACCCCTGCGCCTGTGCCTTTAAGAGGTGCTGCTTGATCTACAGCTATTAGCAGGTAAACTCCACATGCTATGAAAAGCATTTTTTGCAACCAGACTTCTGTTAAAGGTATAAGAATAGGCCAGGTGGTGTCCTTTTCCTGGTTGGTGTCATGGTCCTGGATCAGGACTTCTCTGAGGCAGAGTTGTCTGGCAACTGCAGCTCTGAGGATAAGATGGATCCAGGTTAATGTAGTTTCCCCTCAACCAGACCACTTTGATTTGGGCAGGTGGAGAAAAAGTATAAATCAAAATAGACACAATACTTGCATGGGTGGAACTCAGTGCCCTGTTGGAGATTCAAATCAAATGCCCCTGGTCATCAGATTAATCATTTGATGAATGAAGAGAGATAATAATGGATCAGCTGAGGAAGGGGCTATGAACTCATTGGAGCTTACTTCTGAGTAAATGCTTTTGAGTTTAAAAGAGACAACAAGCTCATGGTTGGAATGCTGTTTTTAGCTATTTTATTTCTACTGTTTCAGTAAGCCGGGGATAGTAAGACCACAATGCATCATGTCTGACCTTTAGCCTTTGGCCTGACCTTTGGCATGGACTTGATGAAAGCTGGAGTTCAACAACACCTAGAGGGCTAAGGGGTTTTTGTTGTTGTTGTTGTTGTTTTTTACACAAATATTAAAGGCACAGGAGCATTGCCCTCCTGCCACCTTAACACTTCAGATAATGAGAAATACATACCATTTTACAGCTAAAGCACTAATGCCTTGTTTTTCCTTGCCTCTCCTCGCTACCCCTCCTCCATAACCACTCCATACTCTATCGAGTGTCTCACATGGGACTCTTCTCCTCCAAGTCATAGATCATTGTGAGGCATGAAATAGTAATGGGGGATGTCTCATAGCATCCCCAATAGTTAGGAATGAAAACACAATGAAGCATAGTTCTCCAAATACAAGCTGAATTGCTTCGGTGGTTCTTGCTCACTCTTTTTAATATAACACTACCTCAAGGTGACTTATGTTGTTCTGGCTGCACTACGAGTGTGGTCTTATTGCCTCATTAAATTATTTCAGGTTTGTCAAAACCCATAGAAAATGGCATCACATACCAAAAGTATTATCTCCTTGTTGGGGAGAAGTGAAGGGTAGCATTACGGTGATTCATTTTTAGTACGAGGTAATTCACTGAGATGGATCATGAATACATTTGTTATAGTGGTGGAACAAACCCACACAGAGCAAAGACCCTCTTTCGGAATAGTGTAACACAACATGCAGTATGCTACATCACATCCTGGTTGGTATAATAAGGGCAATTCCATTATCCTTCCCAGGTTTTTGTTGTTATTATTTATTGTTTGAATTATAATAGCACCCTGGAGTCCAGCCTGAGAATGGAGCTGTGCTATACAGTGAGAAATGTTAGCACCTGCTTTGAATATGTTATATTTTGAAAAGGCAGGACAGCTGTAGGATAAATGAAGAGAAAAAGAAAGCCCAGGCAGTTGAAGCAGCGAGTTCCGCATCCACCCCACACAATTCAGTCCCATGTACACATATTCAGAACCAAGTCCCACTGCGATCAATAGGATTTATGCCAAAGGAAGTGCACCCGGGACTGCAGTGGATGCTATGCATCATGCTGATTCAGAAACTCAGCCAGGCTTACTTTCAGCAATTTCAGCCAGGCGCTGCAACCCTATGCATCATTACTCAAAAGTACATTCAAGTGAGTTCGGGAGGCTTTATTGCAAATGCCAAGTAAAGATTCAGTAGATACAGCTATCATAGGGGCGCTTAGACAACTTCCCCTTGTGTTCAGTGAGCATGTGGAAGATCACACCCATTAGCCAATCCCCCACTTACTGCATACTTGTCGTGCTTAAGGGTTCTCCACAGGAGCAGGGACACTGGCTGAACATCTGCACATCTTTAGGCCCTCTTCACACTAATACTAAATCCTCAGATGTGGCGTGAGGGGATAGCAAACAGGCAAGTGTTAGCACTGTGATTATGTGCCTCCTCACAACTCATAATGCAGGAGAGTTCCCTGAAAGCCCCTCTGGTGAAGTATCATTAACAGTTTCATGCTCACTGTTTTATAAACTACTCACTTGGCCCGAGCAAGTTTATAAAACAGTGCCTTCTCTTAGAAATGTATATTGTTGCAGCTGCATGGATTGTTTGCCTGGAGTAAATTTGTCAACATAATTTCAATCAACAACAGTGCATAATTATATTTGAATAGTCTTAATGTGGGATGGCTGCAGGATTTTTGTCACCTTCTTTAAAGAGCATTAGAGGTTCTTTGAGCCATTGATGTACAGTAAAAAAGAAAAGAAAAGAAAATGAGTCTTTCAGGCCCCTAACATTATGAGGAGCTTCAAAGAGACAAATCTATGAGTTTTTAAAAGATACATTTTATGTGGTGAGGAAGCTGTGGTCATGGTTTAGTTGCCTTGATTGATGTAGTCATTTACATTTCTTTCAAAAAAAATTCAGTGTGTACTCTTTTGTCTAATAACTTCAATTTATGAGAAATAGTTGCAGATATTCAGATACTGAAAGGCTGCAGGTCCTCCTCTCAACTAATGAAGGATGGGAGGATAGTGTTTCATCTAATCCAAGACAGGATGAGGCATAGGTGAACTATTTTAGCCAAGTTATAGCATCAATCACTGATTGGCCTGTTTTGTTACTTGTCTCAGCATTCACTCACTAGTTCCTGGGTCACAATGTAATATAGATGGTTGTGGAAAGACTGAGGAGGACATTTTTGCTTGTCAACCAAACTGGTCAAGGAAGGCAGCTTTGGGTGATTCCCGCTCCCCTTGTTTACACTTTATACCACACGGGGAGGGTAGCAGTTAAGTGTTGGGGGGTGCCAGTAAATTGGAGATGAAATCATCTCAGAACAGTAAGGTCTGTGTGGGGAAGTAAATAGAAGGTAGCATGATCAGTGAGCACCCTGAAGGCACTAAGATTGTGAAGTATGGTTCCTTAGTCCACTCAGAGCTTCAGAACCTAGACTGGAGAAATGAACCATGTTTGACTCTTGCCTGGTTCACACATCCTATAGTTTTCAGCATAAATTACAATAAAAGCAAAACTGAGCTAGAAAAGAGAAATGAGGGGGGAAATGAATAAGAGAAGGAAGAAAATAAAGAAGAAGAAAGGGAACAAAACAAAAAAAAGGGAAGTGAATACATCCAGAATCTGAGGATTGCAGAGGTATGTCCACCTTTAGCATGTGAAGAGATGTGGCCAAATAGGGCAGAAGCAGACAGTTCACTGTTTCACACTCAGGACTGCAACAAGGTCACCTTCATTTTGGGCAGGGAGGTCACAAGGTGTTTCCTGCTTGAGACAGTGTTGCTGTAATATGGCAGTATTCAAATATAATGAATAAAAAAATGAAAAAAAATGTGTCCTGTTACTTTTACTGTTTGGGATTTCTGTCTTATGCACCTGTTTGTCCCTGGCTGTGAGACTAGCTGGACTGGATCTGGATTCCAAGTGTATCTGTGCTATGTGGTTTATTCACTGTTCTCACAGGAACTCTGTGAAGTTAACTAGGTTTGGAGGCAGAGATTTGCCAAAGCCACCCAGGAAATTTCATAAGAGAGAAGAGATAGAAGTCAGGTACACCCACTCCAAAAGGGTGCATGAGAGCACCCATGCTCAGCCTTTAAATACATTTTTGGTAGTTTTGCAGTCTAACATATTTTTCTTGTCTCCAGCCTTATCTCAGGAAAGCACTGAGCACATTTTACTCCCAAGGTTGAAAGGTAGGTTGCTTTGTCAATATATGACTTTGCATCTCACCTTCAGCTTGAAGTTTTTTATTGTCAAAATGACAGGTACATGCACCAAGGTTTTTCATATCTTGTAAGTGACAGCAGATATCTCATCATTTTTTTTCAACTTTTGAAAGCTTTCTTTTAACTTTATTTTCTGTAGGGAACTGAGAAAAAATAAAACATTCCTGGATCCCTACTGGGAACATGGTGGTCTATACTGTAAATGAATATTTTGTGTCTCCTCTCTCAACAATATGGATAGAGGAAATTTTTTGATTCAGTTTGCATTCAGAGGTGAGTTTACCTAATTTATACTTTATGAAAAAAATATTTTGAAATTGTAGGTAATTGTATGTATGTATATTAGTATGTAAACTGAAACACAATCATCCTTCTAAATTCACACTTACCTGAATTTTGTAATGCTGTTCTCCAGCATATATAAGTACTTAATTCATTCCAGAGGTCCGTTCTTATCCTGAAGCACCACTTTAGCTAATGGGGCCTCCTGCTGCCGCTGCGCTGCTGGAGCACGATTTCTGTTCTCATCCTGAAGCAAAGTTCTTAACCTAAAGCATTATTTCTGGGTTAGCGGAGTCTGTAACCTGAAGTGTATGTAACCTGAAGCGTATGTAACCTGAGGTACCACTGTACTATTGTATTGTGTGCATATAAATGCATATGGTCATAAAATAGCATACAAACATACATTTTATTAGGGAAAATTACATACATACACTAAAGTGCTGATGAATTTTCATGAGGACTTTCTTTTTAAAAAATCACAAATGGATGTGGAAATGTGGAGAATTAATTTAAGGTTGGAAGAATGAGAAGCTGAGAGAAACCAATATTGACCTATTTGCTCAGCCCTAGTTTACAATTTTTTTGATATCATCACCTTTATTTAGCAATTTTGCAAACTGCTGAAAAGTTTGAGTACAAATGTGACCCAGCAGAAATTAGTGCTGAACTTTAAAAACACATGATCAGTGATCTTATCCTTTGATTGGAGTTCAACCATTGCCCCAAACTCTTAACTCTGTTCTTCATAGTATCCCTTTAGACCTAGTTTATTAACAGTGTGGGGGCTATGAAAATATTTGTGTGCAAGACTCCATCTCATAGACCGAACTGGACATGCCTCCCACTTCTTGGCAACCTGGAGCTGCTGAAGATGTAGGCTTTATGGTGCAAAGGTAAGTGTATCACACAATAAACTTTGTGTTAAATTATTATTTTTGCTAGTGGGAAAATAATTTCTAAGTGTTCAGGATTTTTAAATAAATAAAGTTGTTTCAGTATGTTACCCAAATAAAAAAACTAAAATGCCACAGATGTAAGACACAAAAAAGTAGAGATGAATAACTTTTCTAGTTTTTTCATTTTTTTGTGAAAGAGCACTGCACAGCCATGATAGCACTGTGCGCAGTCCAGCCAGCTTCATGGAAATAAATTGGAATTCTACTTGTGGAACATGGAGCAGCATCTTTCTTTTCCAGACTCCTGTAGATCAGACACACAGAGATATTATATATATATATTTGCCCCTACAGGAAAGAGAGAAGTCCTCATCCTTAATGCACCTCCTTTAATCACGTAGAAGTGACTGAGATGAAAGTCGGCATGGGAAAGAATTGAAGAACACATTCCAGAGGGGAGAAGTGAAGAAGAGAGAGTGACCCTAATTTATTCTTCTCCAGGATGTTACTGTTCAGTATTCAAATAGCAAAACCTACATCAACCAACTAGCCCTCGTAAAAAGGCCCTTATTCAAAGCTCCAATTTTTCACGTAAAAGCGAGCAAGATTACTTCATGAATAAAACCAGATGTATGTGACATGAGGAAGGAGCCAATAACATTAGGTGGCAGTATAGCTCTTTCATTTCAGATGTTCTGTACAAAATCACATAAATCCAGCTTTTACAAAAGTCACAGCCATTTCCAGATGCACATACAGGCCTCAAGGCCATATTGAATCCTGCAATTCACTTTTCATTGCTGGGGATGTCTCATTAGGAGATTAACTGTTTAAAATGCAGCGCTAATGTGAAAGTTTTAATTGGGAAATCCTGTGCATGTTAAATTAATCTTAAGTACTTTTATCTAGAATGCCTGCTTCCTTTCTATGATGCTTTATATTTCTAAATGCTTTGCATTCTTTTACATGTATCTGAATGAAAGCATAAACAGATCGGCACTGCTTTTAAATTTTGCTGTTTGTTGAAAAGCTCTGACAAGCTGTTGGATGACATTTCCTGAATCATTAAGAACAGTTATATACATGTTTTAATGCCTTGGTATATATACCTCTCTGGCTATTTGGTGAGGCAAATGTTTTATAATGGTGACTGACTGTTTCCTTGGTGTACAAAATAGCCATCACCTGGAAACTTAGATCACAATACTTAGCCTAGGTAGAGCAGCCATTGATTTTGTGAATATCAACGAACAATATACAGAGTTTTTTTGTTGTTGGGTAAAATGGACATGTAGGATTTTTGAATAATTGTTTTAGTTGCAGTGGGGCTATTCAGCATGTAGAACCAGTAAACTGGCTGGAGATTAAGGTGCTGCTCTAGCATAATTACATACATTTTCAAAAACATATCCTCCTCAAATGATGCCCCTGGCACATGGCTTAAGTATACAGTGATTAGCTGGGCATATCCTAATATTAATGTTTATAATTTTAGAGATCATGAACATTTTGGATGCCGAGTTTCCTCAGTGACAATCACGCCCACTAGGCTGAAGGCACAGTCGTATTATTTATGAAAGGGATCCTTAAAGTGGGCAGTTAATGAGGTGAGGAAGCACAGGTAGGTGGGCAGCATTTCAAGGCTTGCTGGAGTCACAAATTGCTCAGACTGAAGAGCTAAGGTAGTTTTTAGGGGTGTAATGAGCAAGATGGAAGCCTGTTTAATATTTAATGAGAGGAATTTCCAAATGGCAGATGCCACATAAGGCCTTGTTCCTATGTTGTGAAGAACAGATCTCTTGATAAGATGGAATACATAGGAGGTCCTTTTTTTGCAGGACACAGCAATCAGTTGGGTATGTAAGGGGTGAAACAATCATTTAGACATCCTGGTACCAAGCTTGTATAGGGCTTTATGCACCAGTACCAGCACCTTGAATTTGCATGCCAAGGCCCCCTGACCCACAGTTCCCCATTGAATAATAAGCACACAGAAACGAGTACTTAGGATTATGGGCTAAAACAGGCCACAACATTATTGGTTACAGATGTGAGCGGTTTGGCTTAGGGATTGGGTGAAACCAGGCTATATCTTGACTCCCTCCCGTCTGCAGGGAGTTGAACTAAGTGTAAATCACCAGAAGGGTGATTTACATCAAATAGAGGCAACCCAAGGGTCCCTGTTGGGGTTGTGGCATGGGCCTAGCCCATGCCTGTGCTTCAGACAGGATCCACATACCTTGGATTCCTTTAACAGGATACCCTTATTGAGGAGGGGCAGGTGGAGGCTACAACTTCCCATTCATTAAAAAAAGGCTTACCCAATGCCTAGCTGCCACTTGAGCCTAAATGGCTTGTCGCCAACACCCTCACACCCGCAACCAACCTCAAATGCCCTCTACAATGCTGTTCAGCCAAATATTGTTTTCCACGTTGGAAGTCAACATGCTGAGATCAGTAAAATATACTTTTGTGCACTGGAGATTTCTTCTTTTCCCTCCTCCAGGTCTAGACTAGATTTCAGATTTTAAGATCCCAAGCCTCAAATCCCAAGCTTTAATTATGTTGATTTAAAAAAAATATTAAATGACAAACAGCAAAAGTGGGAGATTTTTGGCAATTTGAGGGAAGCGTGACTGGTGGCAGCAGAAAGGATTTGATGGAGGCTGTATCATCATTGTTTCTGGGTGATTTAGGGCTGGGGGAGGTGACTGGGGGATTCCCAAGATATAAAGAAGCCAGTGAAAAAGCATGTGCTGCTTCTGCCCCCTGACCTCAGCTATCAATTATCTAGTTGATCACGGCAGGCTCAGATATGTTCAGCTGGTGAAAGAACTAGCCAAAGCTTATAAACACACCATAATTTATTTATTGAAAATGCAATGGAACTGAAGGCAGAAATTAAAAGGTGTGTATGTGTCATTTGTAACATGCAAAACATATCAATTATCCATATTTAGTCTTTCAGCCCTGGATTAAATTTCTAGTGTAGTTATTGGAACTTCCCACCCATCTGGTTGGTTAATTGGTTGGTTGGTTGGGAGACAATGGAGGGGTGTGCCTTTGGGGGTGATATCAAGATGTTGGAATGTTACCGTGCCTGCTGTGGGTGTAGGGACTGATGCGGGAGAGACAGGTCTTGTTGCAGCTGGGGCAGATGAAGGCATCTAGTTGTGCTGCAGTAGATGCACCATTTCTTCTCTCTGCCTCCTCCTAGAGGTAATTTCTTCTCTGGTCACTGCCTATGGATACACAACTTCACAGTGCCTGAAGGCAGGCAGTTGTCGTCTACAAGGGATTCTCACATAGCAGGGTTGATGTTGACAATCTTCATGTCACATTTGCAGATATCTTTCTAGTGCAGAGTTGGTCTGCCAATTGGCCTGGTACCAGAAGCCATCATCTATTAGTTATTTATTTGAGGCTGGGGGAGGGATGGAGAACTGTGGGGCACTTAACATTCCCTTTCAGTGCTGTAACAAGGGTGGGGTCAATGCACATGCCACCCTCCTGAATGAAGCACTGATACACACCATCCAACACCACCTCCCATTTTTAAAGACACCTTTTTAACTGGACTATTTTTCTTTAAAGAATGAGAGTGTGCTTTTAGAGCATCTTAAAAGGGTATCAGTGGATGCTTTGCAGTTGTGTGTAAAGCAAACCCCTTGAAATCAATGGGATTTATTCGTCATTGAATCAGACCATTGGTAGTGTGCCTCACTCTGTGACCTACCAAAGGTTCCCCATGGCTCAGAGGGTATTTCTAAAATTACAGTTATCATGATTCTGGTTGCAGCATATTGAAATCCCCCACTTTAGCTATGATGGCTGAGCATGTCAGGGTTGTTAAAGGGAAGGAGGCAATGTAAGAAAGCTATTCTTTCATTTAAGAATAGTATTCAATACAAACAGATAAAAACATTTGAACTTCAGAGTGTCTGTTCTTATTGAACTAACCACTGACAATTAATGGGTTAAGGGAAGGCCCTTTGCTGACCACTTGTTGTTCTACTTCTACCATCCCTGCCTTTTGGACATACAGGCTGGCTGGGGCTGAAGTGAAGTGGAGTCTCAACAACCTCTAGAGAGCAACAGGTTAGCCACATAGACTTTTGGTTAGGATAAGAGGGGTATAGAAGTTTCTGTTATGAAGAAAAAAGAAAAAATAAGGGTGGGGGGTTTTTAAATTTAAATCTAACCTGGGATGAGACAGCTCCACCAATGGTGGAGGACAGGCTACAGCCATGATCCATTTGTTATTGTAGCCATTGTAGTGTAGGAAACCAATCAATGGATGAATCCTCTCGCTCTGTATCTGAGCTAGTAGAACTGCCACTCCATTGACCTATTTAAGCCCAAACAAACACATCAAACAGAGTTAACTACACACATCAATAAATGTTGAGTGTGAAGCATCGAGAACAAGTAAATGTGAGCTGACTTCCACGATGAAATCTAATAGCAGAGATTTTGGCCATTTCTGTGTGGTGATACTGAGAAGAGATAGTGCTGCAGGAAACAGCAATCAGTTTTTGAGACATTTCTGAATGTTGGGGCTTAGATATAATTTATGCAACTAAAATCACTAAATTCAAATTATTATCAGCACTATGATCTCTCTAAACTTTGCCATCATTTTCTACTAATGCCTGATATATGTTGTACTGCACTTGCTGAAAAAAGGTCCATATATATATATCCAAGCACACTAACTATAATATTAAAACAACCATACTTTCTGAATTCCATTAAAACTTTAAAGGAAGTGACTCCTTAAGGAGCATGAGTGGGCACATATGCATGAAATAGAAGATATCATTTAGTATATTTTACTTCTAGAAGTTAAATTTACCACTTGCCTGGATGCAGCTTTGGGAATTTTTTCTTAATGAAGAAGGTTTTTGGATTTCAAATTAGTCTACCGTTCAAAATCCCATCTGCAAATGTTATTTCTCAAAATTTCAACTCTCTAGGCATTGACTTTACTTTCTCATTGTCTTCATGTTTTGAGTTTAACCTTATATAATTATTTTAATCAATGGGGCCCTAAAGTACTTTTAAATGAGGCGGTCCTTTTTTCAGTGTTCGTTTGTATTGAGTCAAATTAACTGCACTTGAGCAACTTTTAAAAACTATGCCTCGAGAGTTTTCAAACTATTAAATATTTTTCTATTATGAGGACTCAGAATTGTTCACTGCAGAGAATAAAGTACCACTTTTGCATACATTACACAAACATTTCATGCTTCAGAAAACCACAATAAATTTTCTTGCTGATTACTTGTGTAATCTAAAGATATCCTGCTGTTTTATCAAGAGTCTTATTAATTTCATTCAAGTATTAAAATTAGCACCTGAAGAGAACACTTTTGTGATTTTTTAACTTTTATAATAATTAGCAATAACTCACCTCATTTATCATGCAACACTCTTGATTTTTATCTCTCAATCAATTAATTGTTTTTAATTTTTGAGGGGAAAGAAAGAATTTAAAGTAGATGTGAAAAAAGTGGCAAGATACTCATCTAGGCCTGCTTGACAGGAGTGATGATGTTTTCTTTAGCTTGTTGTTGTTCAAATTGCAATTAGATAGGACTGTCCAGCTGTTATCCTTAGAATGCAATCTCATACATACTTCCTGAGAGTAAACCTTGTTGAACTCAGTGAGACTTACTTCTAAGTAAATGTATTTAGGGTTGGTACTCCTCCAGTCTATTGTTTAGGGCAGGTATGGGATTGTTTCTGCCCCTCCATGCATGGATTGGAACGGAAAAGCTGACAAAAAGGTTTTGAGCAGGATGTGTCTACCAATAGGAAGAAGTACATAGGCAGCTTTAAAGACTGTCCCTGTCCCAGGATTCCTCAGTCCATTTTTTGCCTGAAGTAGCAGCTCCCATCCATCCCCACTGAAGCATGGAATTAGTCAGCTGCTGATTCTTGGAGTTAAGGGCAAGTTCTGTGGATGTGCCTCCGATAGGTATATGAGATCAGTCTAGTGTTTCTTGGAGGTTGTCCTCAGAATTCAGCAAATTTTGGAAATGAAACCATTGGACACGGCTTGCAAATTCAGTTGCAGGGGTGAGTATTGAGCAGAGGCTATGGTGGTGAGCACTCTCAAGCATCTCTCTATATTCTTATACAGTGGTACCTCGGGTTAAGTACTTAATTTGTTCCAGAGGTCCGTTCTTAACCTGAAACTGTTCTTAACCTGAAACTGTTCTTAACCTGAAACTGTCTTATACAGGTGCCTACTTCTCACTAAGCTTTTTATTCAAGGATGGGGAAGACCAGAAGACTTGAAAAGGTAGTTATGTTCACTCATGCTTATATTCCAGATTGGGGTACATGCTCTGTTTTTAGATTTCAAAAAATAGTACCCCCAAAGCTTATACAGTGGTACCTTGGGTTAAGTACTTAATTCGTTCCGGTGGTCCGTTCTTAACCTGAAATTGTTCTTATCCTGAAGCACCACTTTAGCGAATGGGGCCTCCTGCTGCTGCCGCACTGCCGGAGCACGATTTCTGTTCTCATCCTGAAGCAAAGTTCTTATCCTGAAGCACTATTTCTGGGTTAGCAGAGTCTGTAACCTGAAGTGTATGTAACCTGAAGCGTATGTAACCCGAGGTACCACTGTAATATGTCTTGATGCTTGATTCTTTGCATCATGGTGATGGTGGAGAGTGAAACATGTTAAAGATATGCATAAAATGCAATGTCTGCATGCACTGAAGTTAAAACTCATGTAAAGGTTTGTTTTTGCCAAGCAAAAAAGTTTGCATTAAGTGCCAGGTTGCACTCAAGGTGAATGTAGAAGTCTGGTGTTTTTCAGTTTCACTGTGTGAAACTACTCATCGTCAGAAACCAGAGCTGCAGATATCTCACAGCAGGAAGCTGAAACCTGAGAATACAGAGATGGCCAGCAATAGTAGCATGATGATTAACAAGCTTAGGATCTCTCTCTGGAACCAGAGAGAAGAAAAGTTTACTGAACTGCGTTAAGGACTAAAAAGAAGACCAAACCACACTGCTTGATTGTAATGTGTTTCTTTGTTTCTTGTAATGTTTAACTCTTTGTAACCAGTTTTAAGACTGCTTCCAGTAAAGCTGTGAAACTAATTCTAATTCTGTAATTCTGTAGTTGCATGTAGGGATGATCATGGAGTGGGGAGTGGGATCCGGAGGGAGCACACTCTCCACCCACAGGCAGCCTCAGCCTGCCTGCATGCATGACCTTGGGGTGCAGAGCACACATACCCCTCACAGACAAAGCCACGGCTGTCTGAACATCGTTCCCTCTGTTCTAACCTTTTGCGGTCTCAGTAGTCTGCGGTGTCCTGTCTGTAACCTTTGTCCCTGAGACTTTTTGTCTCCTTCGTCATACACTGTGCAAGGGGAAAATGACGTGGTGGAAACAGGTGCCAAAATAACTTTGTACCACCCCACAATCTCGGGACCGGAAGATGTGTAAAGGTCACAGCCCAAAATGTATCTGCCTGGCTTGCATATTTGTGTCAATAAAAGGAGGCTTCACAGGGCTGGCCAGCAGCTCGCATGCAGCCCACCTGTGCGCAGCTCACCTGCATTATCAACTCCTGCCTCATGTCCCTCACTGCATATTCTAACAAAGCAGATGCAAAAATACTTTATGGCTTCCTATCAGCATCTGGTTGGCCTCTGCGAGAATGGGTTGCTAGACTAGTTCTTTAATACTATTATTATGCTTCCCCCGCCCCGCATTTGTGCCTTTTAAGACCAGGTTTAATGTCAGCCTGGATAGCTCAGTAGGTTAGAGTGTGGTGCTGATGACAAGGTTGCAGATTCAATCCCCATATGGGACAGTTGCATATTCCTACATTGCAGTGGACTAGATGATCCTTAGAGCTCCTTCTAACTCTACAGTTCTACGATTCTATGACCCACTGCATTGTCATGCTCAAACAGATTCTCCAGTTCTACAGGTATATTTCTAATTTATTTCTCTGAAAATTTGTGGAAAATGCCTCCTGGGAGTGACAATGTAAATGATAACTTATTTTGCTTTTTTATTATTGAACAGCCTTCTTTCTTATCTAATGAGCAAATGACAAAAGAGTTCTCCTATGATGGTTTGGAAAAAACCACAGTTGCCACCCTTGATCATTATCATCTTCTTTTTTAAAGTCTCATAAAACCATTGAACCCTAAATTAAGAATGAGGAGCTGATTTGGGCAAGTGGTACCTTGAAAATCAGATATTTTTTCTTAGAAAAATATGACTGGGAGAAGGGGAAAGTGACACGAGATAATTCTAGTGCACCAATCAAATTTGAGCATTATTATCATTCTTTTGAATAGAGCTTCTGTAACTTTTTACTTAATTGCTTTTTTTGCACGACATCCATTTAGTAGATTGTTTTATTTGAGCAGAACAATCTGACATCCATGTTCTGCTGTAAGAATGGCATCAGTAGATGTAGAATTAAAATACTGAGTTCAGATAACTAGTTGAATTAGAATGTATTACAATTCTGTGGTCTCGGTGATAAGGAGCCTGTGAGAATCTTTGCTAAGGAATAGTGACAATTCACTCCTTGCAGTTCCCCTTGACATTGTTGGTATAACATCACAAGAAAGTGAATATCAGAATTTAGTAGTGATAATTATGGTGCACAGTATTTAAGTATAAGACCCACTTCATGTGATTCTGGTCATTAGTGTTTAAAGATGTAGTATGGCATTGAACTGTTGACAAGTAGATTTATTTATTTTTTCAGTTTCTGCCTTGGAAGAGATATCTGATCAAAATTATATCTTAATAATCCTCTAGGACAAAATCAACTGGCTTCACCCAAAGGAAATGCTTCATAGCCTTGTTTGCTTTGGACAGAAGTTATGAAATATATCTGATTATATTTTGCATTGGGCCCTGAAAAGCATGGATAAAAATAATAAATAGGGTGTGTTTCATGAAATTATATTTCAGAATACTCTGGCTGGATGTGTTATACATGCACATTTACTCAGCTACAGAACAAAAAAATCCACTTTAATGCATGCTAAGGCTCTACACACCCACCCACCCTTTGACTAGAGGAAGAAACAGATACAACACAGCTTATTTGGTCAAATAAGGCCACAGCTTTATTGGTTGCAGATGTAAGAGTTTTGGCATAGGCACTGGGCATAACCATTGACATCTGACCCACTTGCCAGAAGTGAATCTGGGGGAGTTCTAAGACTTACATCAAATAGGTGGACCCCCACAGGGATCACCACCTTAAAGAGTGTTGTGGCCCAAGCCCTTGCCTTGGCATATGGACAGAAGCAACCCCATCCAGATCCCTTTAGCAGGCTATCCTATCATTTGGAGGGGGAGCAGAGAATACAACCCCCCCAAGCCAAGACTATGCTTTATCCAATGCCTAAACCACCAAAATTGTGATGATTGCTATGAAGTTGGCAAATTGGCCTCATGGACAAATTCCTGCCCGGCCCCAAAGCTGTTGACCAACCTAGCCATAGCAAGGTCAAATTACACAAGACCCAGACAAATTACACAAGACCTTAAACAAAAAGGGTGGGGTGATCTGACAAAGAACTGAGCATTGGGGCCAGGGCAGGCTGCCTTAAATGCCCCGGAAGTGGACGTGAGGGAGCTTCGTCAGGCCTGCCCCCAAAGGGAGACCTGCCTTGGGCCAATCTGCTGGCAAGCAATAAGCCTTCTCCCTGGCTGGGCAGCCCCAATGACCAGAGGCTGCGTTGGTTCACAACAGGAGAGGTGACATCGGCCCACAAAGCCACAGAACTATGTAAGGATAAGTGGACTTGCACAACCTAAACTAAGCTAGCATGCAAGTGAATTAAACCAGCAAAATTCTGATAGTTTTGAACTGGCCTTTGTCTCATTTTAAAACCACTATAGGAAGTGATTTTGTTGTCCAATGCTTTTCACAGCTAGAAGGATTTAATCTCCTAGTATTGTTAATTTGTAATTACCCCAGGTGGGGTAATCACACCAACAACTAAAGTCACACTGAATATACCAGTGGGCTATAGTTGAAACTATTTATATATCACTGGTTATGTAATTCTTGAAGCAGTCTTACTTACAAAGCTGCAGAATTATATATTTTTAATCACAGCAGTTAAGTGTAATTACTCTACCTCTTAGGAGTCTTTATTATTACCTTTAAAACCAAAGACAGGTCCCGTTGAGAATAATTACCATAACAATGATTTAGGGCATATTTTTGATCTTGTTACAAATTCAATAAAATCTGCATGGATTGATATTTCCCATGTTAAATAACTTATTCATGTTGCTTTCTTATTAAGAAACTGCATCAAGTATGAGGTTTTGCTAAACCCATTATATTCCCCCCCCACCTATTTTTACGACATCTGTACCTTGCTGGAAAAAGAGATTGGGACTCTTATCCACACTGATTTCAGACATGTAGGACCACTCCGCAGAAGAAAAAGTTGGTATCTCAAATGTACACACCAGGGCTTAATTGCCCAAAGTGAAGGCTTTAGCCAGAGAGGGCGAGAAGCTCTGGAAGAAGCCTTATATAGGCTTTTCCCTCCCTTTTGCAAGGACTCATGGGACAGCTTTTTCCCATGAGCCCACTACGCAAACACAATACTGGACAAAACCTTGTCTAGTACAGTGGTACCTCGAGTTACAAACACCTCAGGTTACAAACACTTGAGGTTACAAACTCCGCTAAGCTGGAAGTAGTTACCTTGAGTTGAGAACTTTGCCCCAGGATGAGAACGGAAATCGTGTGCTGGTGGCACAGCAGCAGCAAGAGGCCCCATTAGCGAAAGCGCGCCTCAGTTTAAGAACAGTTTCAGGTTAAGAACGGACCTCTGGAATGAATTAAGTTCGTAACTAGAGGTATCATTGTGTTTTATCGCAATCTATGGGGAAGAGCACTGCTGGACAAATGTGTCCTGTGCTTATTGGGCATGGAACAAGGCAGCCATACTTGTTGCCTTGTTGATGGGTATTGAAGCTTAGAGGTGACAGAATGTGAGTCTGAAATTAAAGTTTACATAGGACATTTGCTGCTAGTTCAATCAATTGGGGATCATGTCCTTCCAATTTTCTTTCTTTTTTATGCACGGGGACTCGTCCCTGGATGTTTTACTATCCACCAAGTACAGTAAATGCCTTTGTAAACTGGAGGTGATGGGGAGGTTCTTAAATTTGGTATACCAGTGAAAATATGAGACTGAATTGTTTGCAGTATAATTGTTCATTTTGCTCTAGCAATGCTTATATGTAATAAATATAGAACACATTGCTTGGTAAGTAATGAGCATAATATAGTATAGATTTTAGTTGAATAGAAAAGCAATACTATTTCAAAAATTAATATATTAGCAATGACAGAGAATAAATGAGGGGGGGAAACCTTGGTCTAATGTGTCAGACACAGGAGTGTCAGATACTCCTTGGAATAACAAGATGTGATAAATCTGGGTTGATTATCTTTCACTTTTTTGCCAATGGAAAAAAGTCGTTACTGGATCGAAATAGAAGAAACTGTGAAAAATTATGGTGTCTCTGTGCAGAACAAGGCCTGGAATCTAAGAGCCTCTCTTTCTAAAATTCTCATAGCTCTTAGTTATAGGAATTTGATTTAAACTTCAATAGAAATATGTATCCTAGGGCAAAGAACTTGGATAAAAATTACAAAGTCACTTAACATTTTATATTACCCAATTTGATTCCATCTGAGCAGACGGGTATAGCTGATATAAATAATTACTTCTGTAAACTATGGAGATTGGAAGCCGTTTGCAAGTATTGAGAGTTACTATCATCTAATGTTCCTCTTTAACATTTCAGAATAGCAGCAAACCCTTGCAGCTTGATTAAACAAATTATTAAAACCAGATCCATAACACAGATCAGTAGCTGACCTCCATTATAGTTGGAAAACACACATCTTCGAGTACAAACTCATTATCCAATCACCATATTTTTGCTGCAATCTCTATTACCTTTATAGCCAACTGCAGCAGGCTAGCAGAATGCCACCTAGTTCAGCTGCATAAAATATGTTGCCATCTGTTGTAATCTGATGAACACAGAGTAATTTTATATATTTTGAAATGGCACTTTGAAGGGCTTGTTTTCACCTTTACAGTAATTGCATGGCTGGTACTTTGAAAGGCATTTCTTGATGTTATTTTCAGCTTCTGAAGTTATTCTCATGAGTGTTTTCTCCAAAGCACCCTGGTCTCGATTCTGCTAGCACACGAATGAAGAAGGCTTGAGACACAAATTAAGTGCTAAAAGTTATTGTTGTTGATAAATGTAACTGATTAGAAGGCCTGCAAGCCAGATAGATTAACCAGAGTCTGAATACCAGTTGCTGGAAACCACAGGAGGGGAGAGCGCTCTTATGCTCGGTCCCTGCATAAGGATTTCATAAAGGCACTGGGGGGGATGCTGTGAAAACAGGATGCTCAACTAGATGGGTCATTGACCTCATCCAGGAGGCTCTTCTTATGTTCTTATGAGTCTGGGCTTGAGAGGTTGTGTAATAAGGCAGGATTAAATCCCGCCCCCATTTCTGGGCATGTTTACATAAACAGTATGGGGCCACACAGCTATGCAAACCTTGAGTATGTCAACCTGACACATGCACCCTGGCCCCACTGTCCAGCATTCACCAAGGTGTGCATGCCAACCCTAAAAGGCACCCTCAAGGACCACTGACTGCAAAGGTGGTGGAGGGTGACTGAACAGCGCCCTTAATTCAGTGAGGGCTCAGGTCTTTAAACCCACCTCTTCCTCAAAATTCCCTCACTTGTCCAGACTATTGCCAATCACCAAATACTCATGCCACACCAAAGCCAATTAGAATCACTGAACAGTGAAGCGGGGAGGGGGGAGGGGGGAAGAGCCCCAAAGGCCAACAACAATTCCCCCCAATTCCTATTCAGTCCCCCAACAGTGACAAGTGAAGGCCACAGTGTGAAGGGAAGGTGGCATGTGGCAAATATGGATTAGGACAAAATCAGAACCAGGGTCATCTTAAGAAGCCTGTTACCTGCTCCTGGGCTTTATAGTCCATGAGTTTCCCAATGACCCCTTACCTGGGAGAAACCACTGAAGGCTTTATCCCCAAATATAATGCACGTGTGTGTGTGTGTGTGTGTGTGTGTGTGTGTTTAACTGATGTATGTATTTGCAAGCACGAGCATATGCATTTTTAAACAAGTTTTTAGGCTGGAGAAGTGCATTGAAAAATTCAGAGAATTGCAAATTCCAAAGACTACAGTGGATGAGTTCAGATTGTGTGTTTGTTTCAGAAAGTGTGAATTAGGAAAGTTCACCTTTAAATGTGAACTGATCCCTATTTATGATATGCTTAAAACACAATCCGAAAATGGTAACTTGGAAGTAAGTCCCTGAAATTAGTGGGACTTACTCCTTAATCATTGTGCATAGGAGTGCAGCCTTAGTTAATAGGAGTTCAGTGGTGGTTTTGTGTGGCTAAACAATCTCTAGGATGCTGATACCATAAAGCAGGCTTTGACTTTTGTGGTAAACATAAACCTGCTTACATGCTTCATTTTTAAACACTGTGGAAGATTTGTGAACCAAGCCAGTTAGATTTTTCTAGGTCCTTACATATTATACCTTAGACATTTCCCATACAGTGATGCTGCAACTTGTGTTTAGATTGGGAGAGATTATTTATTTGCAGGCATTGCACAGAATGATTGTGGTTTTATAGGAACCTTGGCAGTCAGCCATCTTGATTTGTGTGGTGTCAGCCATTAGACGAATTCCCATTGCAATGGACAAAGTATGAATCATGATAAGGGATGGATCAGCCAAATGATATGTGGTGTAGGACAAATGCCTGTTTCCTTAGCATACTAGTCTGATATCTCATAATCCACCTGCCCTACAGGAAGACTCTTGCCATGTAGGAACTCATCTACAATGACAAGAAAGTGCTATGGACCATTTTAAATCTCTAAGACCTTGACCAGACAGTTCTTATTTTGTGGACCAGATGTAGAAAGTGCAAGAAAGCACCGTGCAGCCAAACTAGAAAAATCAATCATGAAACCACTTTCTCATGAATGGTACTATATTGTAGTCATGATGCTACTTACTTTTGTAATAAGTAGTAATAAGGTTTTGTTATACACACACACACACACAACCATATGCTTTTGGAATATGGTATGTGAATAAATGGAAACATTACACATCAAACTGTATATGCCAAACTAGCTTTTTCAACAATTTGGAAGGAACAAATTGAGAAAGTGACAACTAAGGAACTAATAGTGTTGATGACTGCCTGCAGAGTAATGACTAAAAATTGTAAAACTGCAGAACATTTGACATAAAACTCTTGGTACACTGGACTATGGCAAATAGCCACAGCAGCAGAATTGGCTTACCAACTTAAGTTAGCTAAAGGCAAAGTTATAATATTTGGTTACTATATATAAACAAGGGACATACGGTATGTAGCAACATCTATCAAACTTTTCCCCAAATGATGGACTACATAGGAAGCACAAATTGCATTATTATAATGCAGCATACAGAAAATCTCCAAGTTGCCAATGAATCTTACATATATGCCTAACTAAATGTAACGAGGAAAAATATGTCATTACCTTCTGTTTGTAACTACGTGATGTAACTCTCTTGATTTTTTCTTGTGTATTTTATCTATTTTGGAGATAAAAATAAAAATACATATTTCAAATAAATTACACAGAAATATGGTTGGAAGTTCCATAGATCTACCTAAAAGATAATGGCTTTACAATCTACCAAACATTTACTTATATGCCTGTTGTCTTTGTCCATGGAGTCAAAAAAATGAAGATAATGGCCACTGGGCCCATCACCTCCTGGCAAATAGAAGGGGAAGAAATGGAGGCAGTGAGAGATTTTACCTTCTTGGGCTCCATGATCACTGCAGACGGTGACAGCAGTCACAAAATTAAAAGACGCCTGCTCCTTGGGAGAAAGGCGATGGCAAACCTAGACAGCATCTTAAAAAGCAGAAACATCACCTTGCCAACAAAGGTCTGTATAGTTAAAGCCATGGTTTTCCCAGTAGTGATGTATGAAAGTGAGAGCTGGACCATAAAGAAGGCTGATCGCCGAAGAATTGATGCTTTTGAATTATGGTGCTGGAGGAGACTCTTGAGAGTCCCATGGACTGCAAGAAGATCAAACCTATCCATTCTTAAGGAAATAAGCCCTGAGTGCTCACTGGAAGGACAGATCCTGAAGCTGAGACTCCAATACTTTGGCCACCTCATGAGAAGAGAAGACTCCCTGGAAAAGACCCTGATGTTGGGAAAGGTGGAGGGCACAAGAAGAAGGGGACGACAGAAGATGAGAAGGTTGGACAGTGTTCTCAAAGCTACAAACATGAGTCTGATCAAACTGCGGGAGGCAGTGGAAGACAGGAGTGCCTGGCGTGCTCTGGTCCATGGGGTCACGAAGAGTCGGACACGACTAAATGACTAAACAACAACAAACATTTACCGGTACTTGGAAGCAAATTCCAAGTGGTTTCAACAAAAACTTTGAGCCAAGCGTTCTTAGGATTGGATCTCTTTAAGATTTTTGCTTTACGTAGTTTCCTGTTTCCATTGTGCCAGGAATTGAGTTTCTCCCAACACCATGGTAGAGAGACAGATATAATCAGATAATGATGGGGGAATTTCATTATCTGCATTCCTCTTCGGTTGGAAGAGGCTCTTACCTACAGTTTGCCTGGCTGTCTGGCACTTGCTTCCCCATGGAATGTGAGGGCAGACAAAGGCACTGGGTGCATGGAGCATTCCAGCTACCATGATCCCTGATCCCTACAGCAATTCTGTTCTGGAAGCACAGGTTATCCTGGTAATTGGATTTTAATTGGAGTAAACTACAGGTGCATGCTATAGACAAAGAGATAAGAAACTGCAAAACCGACCCAGCTTCAATGATGTAAAAGGTTTGGATTGAGAGTGGATTTCATTTGGTGAATGAGACGATGGGGGGAGGAGAGCCCACAGCTTGCTTATTTAAAGTTTTTCTCTACATTTATGATATGGCAACCCTCCACGGAATGCAAATTTTGTTAAAAAATATGTGAGGATGGAAGAAATTGGAATATATACAGAATTAAACAAAACTGGAACTGTGTATGAGAGAGAAAGGAACTGAGAGGGAAGGAGGGAGAACTCTATGCTTTGAAAATATACAGCAAAATCCTCCCCAACCTCCATTATTTACAAAGGAATGTGTTCGAGATAAGAATACATGGCCATAAATCAGTTACAGGGAGGACAGGAGTCTATCAGCTGCGGGAATGCAAGTTTTTGGATTAACTATCTGCAGGCTGGATTCACACCATTCTTCCTAGGCTGGAAAAATGGTGAAGATGGCTTGTTTACTGGAAGCCGAATCACAGGACGAAGCAATGCAATGACTTTTGGAAACTGCTTCTCCCATCAACAATAGTTGCAGGAATGAAGGATACAACATCATATATGACTTTGATTGTTTTCTCACTAGGAAATACGCTTTACTTAAATAAAGCTGAAGATGTGCAGCAAATATTTGATTAAATCAACATTTTTTGTAATTTGCAAATTGTCTGTGATTATTAAAGAAGAGTTGAAATTACTCTACTATAATCTTCACTAATAACACTTGGTTATAATACTGTAAAACTTATTTTATTTTGCTAAGACTACTGGTTTGAATTACGTATATAAATCTCCTCATCAGATAAACTTAAGCATGAACAACAAAAGTGAAGAAAAGTGGTACAAACTAATCTCCAGCAGAGGTGTTTTTGCTTTTTCCCCAACTGTCCTTGCACTTCACCACAAACTGCCTCCCTAGAATAGCTTTCACTGCTTGCAGGTAGTACCATCCAGTGGAAGCCAGGCAAATGAATAAATGTATGAATACCCATTTGGTCCAGCTGCATACACAGTGAAATAACTGAAGGATGCATTCAACCTGAAGTCTCGTCAATTTCCAGACTGAAGTGGTTTCAGAAATTTGCACCTGCCTCTGATTTACTCTGTCTGTTTTGTGGAAAGGTGTTTCAAAACATTTGTCTACAATTAAAAATGTTTTTCTATCTCCTTTTCAGTGTTGAAGAAATGCCAGCAACGGCCTTCTGTGGTGCACCTAACATTGGCCAAAATGGCAAACTTAAAGATGTTGCAGCTTGGCACGCAGTGACTATCATCTTGTTTTCACATAATGGGAACTTATGTGTGTGGTAACACCTTTTGTGGAGAATAAAACCCTTAAATGTTCCATTTACTCTGATGTGGCAACTTTTGCATTCTTCATAGAATCATAGAATCATAGAGTTGGAAGAGACCACAAGGGCCATCGAGTCCAACCCCCTGCCAAGTACCTCTGTCATACATCTGGCACCAAATTCAGCATGTCTCTCATCAAAGTGGCTGTGCATTCAGCATGCCTTTTGGGCCTTCTGAGTTTTACAGTAAGCCCATTCACTACTCAAAACTCTACCTGAAATTTGCCAGGGAATGAAGTGAAAAATTGGGGATGGAAAACTTAGTGAACATACACATGCAAATGCACATGCAAGCACACTTCTAAGACCTCTATAGACATTGAATCATTTGTGAACTTTATCACCATAAAAGAAAATGTTGAAACAGGGGCCCAAGCACAGAAAGATGGTAGAGAAAGAAACAGATTTTTTTCTGTGCTGCCAGCTTAGGAAAATGCCTCCTGCTTTCTTTAGAAATGTATCTGGCTATCAACCACAGCAGGCATTTATACATTTTGCTGCTCTTTGTCTCCAAAACAGGGTTGAACCAGTGTAGTATTCATGACATTCCTCCACGTAGTCCTTGCAAGCCCTCCACCACCTGCTGTAGTCAAGGCTGTTATGATAATGATTCACAAAAAGGCGACGTTATCAGTGAAGGAATGGGTTAGTGAGTGGGGGGTCTAAGGAATGGTTAACCTGTGGCCCTCGAGGTGCCATTGAACTCCAGCTCTCATTAGCTACAGCTGGCATGATCAAGATTTAACAAAAATGTATATAGCACTTGATGGTAATAAATAACCTTTTAAATGGCTTACAAAGTCATGGATGATGTGAATTGAAGTTCAGCAAAATCAAGAAGGCAAAAGGTTAACTAGCCCCAATTTAAGGCATAGGTACTGGCTTCAGGTGAGGACTTGGCAACTCTAATAGTAACTTACTGATGAGAACAGCATGTCTATGAAGTGAACATGCCCATATGACATGGGAACATATGACAAGGAACATATGACATCAGTCCACCTAAGAGGGCATATTTCCCATCTTCCCTGCTTTATGTGAAGGTCAGAAGTGAAGAAACTCACACTGTTGGCTATTGAGGAGACCATCAGTTGGCCTTAGAGAACTTCAGGCTACCCAGGTCTAGGAGACAGAAGCACGAAAACCCAGGCAAGGTGATTCATGTACTTTATGCTGTTCTGTGTTTAGTAACATAACCTGTATTTTTATGCATTGCATGTTTTATACAATTTCCATATGCATATGCTATATTTACTTTTGCAGCATTTTTGGGTACTTTGCTTGATTTCAATGGGAAGCTGGGAAAGAACACATTAATTTTCATGCATAGGTGTAGGAAAGGAGTTGTCTAGGGATTAAGGGAAGTCTTGGGAGCTTTTGTAGAGGGAGTGATTGTTGCCCTTATGAAGAAGCCCCACTCCCTCAAAATGCCTTTGCAAACAATATGGACTGCAAACTATTTTTTAAAAAGGTTGCGATCATAAAGAATCATTGGAGGAAATGGGATTTTGTTTGAGAGTTAGTGCTGCTACTTCCAAAAAGGTTGTTTTATCTGCAGCAGCTACATAAGAAAGAATAATTCTGAAAGTGAAGTTTTCTGAACATCATCTTATATTAGAAAGCATGCAACAGTAGAATGTCTATCTGCCCTGTGGCAGATAAAGGCATAGCTACCCTCGCCAAGGAAAAGAAAGTAGCTTGGCAGCTCTCCTTGGATGCCACATTCAGTTCCCTACAAGCACACCAATTCCCTTGCCCAAGTTTAAGGTGGAAACACACTCTCAGCTAAAAGGAGGATAAGAAGAAAGGAAAGGAAACGGCAAAAATTTAAGATGCAGTAGAATGGTTTGTATTTACCGTTATGTTCCCCTGACTTTTGTTCCTCTAGGACAGCTAAGGCAGTTGAGTTTCATTGTTCCCTGAGTAGCTCATGAATATTTCAGTTCCAAATGACTGAATGTTGTTTTTATTAGCCTATTTAAATAGCAGCACCAGTATGTTTTCCTGTATGTGGCTGAGAGGGGGAATATTTGCGGCATGAGGCAATAAACAAAAAAGAAATACATAGTGTGTGGCTCTATATAAATGCAACAAATGAATGCTTTTAAAAGTTCACACTGTAGTGCATCACATCTCAGGCTTGACTTAATGCATCATTTATTTTAAAAGCCACATTTTCACACAAACACAAACTTCTTTGGATAGAAGTCCTCTTCACTCATCTGCCCCCTCCCCCCAAAGATAACAAACTGAGAGTCAAGGCAATTCTGATATTGCCATCTAACAATTCAATTTGAACTCCACATTTCATGGTGTTTCTTGGCATATCCCTTATTTGTTTCCTTTTCTATCAATATAGCATTGTTCTGTCACTGATTAGCTTGGGTGCTATGGTGGTGGCAGAGAATGTTCAGTTGCTTCAGAAAGCCTCTCCTCTTCCCGGAGGGGAGGGGTTGTGATCTGGAGCCGTTCTGGTGCTTTGCAGGGGGCATTCTGGCCCCTGCTTGCCGTCATTGCTGCCGTGCCATGCTACCCAGTTAGTCTTCTAATTGTAGAGAAGCTTGGGGGCGGGGTTTAGCCGCCCAAATGTGGCTGCGGCAGCTCTTTCTCCTCATTGTGCTGCCGGGTTTCAACGGGTCACATATGGGTCTCCCGGCTGATAGGATCAGAGTTGGGCTGCTGGAAATCTGATGTGTACAAGAGCTACATTCAGTAAAACATTTAGAACGCTATCTCTAACCTGCCCTCTCCTTTTCTTTGTCTCCAGCTTCCTCCAGCATACAAGTTCGGATCTGTGGCCACAGTAGTGTCCATTGGGCCCGTGTGCAGTCTAGAGTTTGCTGCCTCACCCCCAATTTGGGTCTACCATCGAGGGTTTGAGTTTCCTGGTTTTCAAGATGTGGCATGTGCTGGGAAGAACTCATGCCACTGCTGAAGGCGAAAGCCACTTTGTTTGGCCCCCCAACATTCTAATCATTCAACTGGGGGAGAATGATTTGGCTTTCAGGAAGAGTGTGGACTTGTTTCCAAGGACATCTTTGTTTTGGTCCTCCCTTCTGAAGAGAAGGCTTTGGCGGGGTTCTCATAACCCTATGGCCATTGAAAAATCCAGGAAACTCTTCAATCATGTGGTAGCGTGCAAATTGTGTTATATGAATGGCCTGGTTATTCCACATGCTGACATCCGGATTGGCGAGGAGACCTTGTTCCGGGATGACGGTGTTCATCTTTCAGATCATGGCAATGATATATGGCTGGCTGACATCATCAGAAGCCTTAGGGATTGGTTGCAGCTGTGAGGGTATTGGCGGTGAGCCTCTTGGGCTCAGGTGGTGGTTAGGCATTGGAATATATTGTTGGCGTATGGAAGGGCAGGGTGTGGCCATCGCCTACCCCTTCACTTTATGGGTATTCTGTTAAAGGAATCCGGCGGTCGTGGATCCTGTCCGATGCCCTGCTGGTGGCTGGGGGCCGTGGCACGACCCCCGGTGACAGTTGTATTTGCATCAACAGGCTCCCCCTACTGGTGGCTAACCCTTGTTAGACTCACCCCTCCCTGAGGGGGTGGAGTCAAGCTCTGCTGTTTATTCAATGCCTCTCACATGCTGTAATCAATAAAGTTGTGGCCTTTTCTAGCCCATTAACCTTATATACTGTGTCCTTGTGTCTTTCTTATTCCCAAGTGCGGGGGGTGGTGGGGGTGGTGGTGGTGGTCCTTGAATCACAAACTAAACACTTCCAGTCCAGTTTCTGTGAAGCAAGGGCAAGTTGTCAGTTGGACTGGGATTAAAACTTTGCACATCCAGAAGCTATCTGGAAGTGGAAAGCTTTAAAGTAAGGCCAGGAGACGCACAGTGGAGATTGGTGGCTGGACAGAGCCTAGGAAATGACTCCTTGCAAAGTCCCCATTCTATTCCCTCACATATAAACAGTGGATGCTTAAACAGAACATTTGCACAAAGCCTTGGTACCTAAAAGAGTCCAACCTTGGTTCAGAAGAGGTCCAGGCTGTCACACTTGCTTCTCTGGAATCATATTTATGGAACTCCCATCTCATTAAAGGGAAAGCATCTGAAGAAATCTAAGCACTATCTCACAGTAATTTCCCCCTGGAAAATCACCTCCTCCATTCACAAGTATATGTCAAAGAACCAAGATTCTGCCAAGCATATACTTCCAGCCTCAAAGATTCAGACTTATACCGCTTTTGAGGAAAAACCTGCTACAGCATCTGCATATTGCATATATAGAAAGCAAGGGTAGTTACAGTGACCACTACTGGTCATGGCTCTGCAAAAAGGAGTAATATGGTGGGGAGCAAATTTTAGATCACATCTTTAAAGGAAGACACCTGTTGGAGCTATTTGTATAATAGCACTCCCATGGATGTTCTAATCACAGGCAAATGTTTGTGTGTCTAGCCAATATATCTATTAGTCCTAATAGTTAGGATTTCCAGTCAAAAAACAAAAGGTTCTTTAGCATTCAAACCACTTTTATTCAGCTTTTAACCTAAGAACTCTGATGGCTCTGTAGTTAAAAGTAAGCAAATAATTTGGTAATTTTAAATCAGTGTGGGTAGCAATCGACTGTTCTGTCCCCCAACATGGTTCCAGGTTATTTTATTTTTGGAAAAGAACATAACTGTAGTTATGAGATAAACAACAACTCAAATATGGATTTTCTGGGAAACAAAATTAAAAACAACACAACATTTGAATGCTCCAATTACATGTTCATGTTCATAAGTTTATTGTTCTAGCCAAAGGCCATGTCAGACTCTTAGTAGGCAATAATATTGATAAAATAATACAGAACATACATCCATAATATAAAAAAGACTTTGTCAAGTTCCTGACTATTAAAACATAGTTTGTCTGACAGCTCCAATTCTAATATTATTATATTATCCATGATGTAAGAGAGAGAAGTTACCAGATATAGCAACAAAGTCCAATCCAGCTTGATTTCAGATTAAATCTCTGAATCACCACAACAATTTATAGTGATTTTATCTAACGCCTTTTTTCTGATTCCGCCCCCCCCCCCCCCCGCAGACAGTGCATAGAGGGCCAATCATTATGTTACAAAGCTATTATTGTCACTCCAAAGAAACCAAACCATTTCTGCTGAGGTGTGCCTACTTGCTTGCAAGACTCCACTTTTAATCCACTATCAAATTCAGAAAAGGTTTCTGTATAAAAGCAAATATAAAACTCCCCACTGTCCAACCGCCACTCTAAAGAACTGGCTATTCCATTACAAACTCCTTTACATGACACAAACACCTTTCGTTTGGCCCTGAGCTATTCCGTTTAGGTACTGACACTCCATCTGAATAATCGGATCAAGCAAAATGAGGTGAACTTTCCAGGGAGTGGTTCTCTAAATAGCGGGGGTGTCAGGTAGTGACAAGACCAAGAAACTGGAGATTGATAGGTAGTGTTCCACCATCCAAAGATAGCCCGGCTGCATGTAGAATTCCTTCTGGGCAAGCAGAATGTAATTAGCTGTTGATGGATTACCTGGTTTGTTATATTGACCTTGATCCTATTTGATTCAGAGAATTTAGACCACCTTTGTCTTGCGTTGGAGTAGGGGGTGTTCGAGAAAGCCAACATGTCAGAAGGTGGGCTCTCTGGTAAATTATCCCCCTCTCATTTTCTTCTACTTTTTAATGCATAGTTCACTGGCCTCTGGGGCCATGTGTACTTATCCACGAAGCAACATCTGTCTGAAAATGAGAAATAACAATCACAGCATCTTTGTTGCGGAGGGTGAAAATCATGCAGGCTTTAATATGGGCATGCATAAGCTAATTCTTTAGGAAAAAAGCCTTAAGCCATAGATGGAATGCAAGGGGAGGGGGGGATAAAAGAGCACCAATGGAATATTGTTACTGGCAATCAAATCAGATGTCTCTGAAGGGTGTCCAGTCATGTGCAGTGGAAGGAACATTGTTCTTTCCTCATTTCCTTGGCTGGCACAAGCTGCAGTCTGCTGATTTGCAGATAATTAAGGTTTGCATGATGAAGGCAACAGGCATATTATTTGATAGAAAGGCTGAGATGAAGGTGCCAGCTAAGTCTAGAAGATTCTGTAATTTGATGTGACTGCTGTCAGGAACACACACTAGCTGAAATTTGATCTACTGGCTACCACCGGAGTAGCTGCTGAAGTGAAAAATGTACATGCCGGGCTTAGATGGGTTTACTGAAGTCTCTGATTGTATATATTCATACATCGCTCCAGGGCTAAGAAATACAAGATTAACCTTCTGCATGCCAGAGCTGACAATTTATATTTGATGAAAGATGTAAGTTTACAACAGCTTTATCTCTTTTGGAAGCTGAGTTCTTTAGAAACAACAACAAAAAGATCTTCAGAACACCACTCTTTCCACCGACAGTTTTTGATTTATCTGTATTCTTCACACTATGAGGAGAGCTAACATAAATGATAGCTATCTGGTGACCAAATCAATAACTTTGTGTGGAATGTTTTTTATTTTTTTATTTTTGCAGTGTGTGTGTGTGTGTGTGGGGGGGGGTGGAATCTAGTGGTCTTTACTAACTTTGTGTGCTGAGGAAGAAGATAATGCTATATATTACAACATTTTTTATTTTTAAAAGACCCAACCCCCCCCAACAAAAAAGCCACAACGAGAGAAACATGATTTCCCACAGACTGCAAAAATCTCTCTGGTATTCACTTGGTTTCAGTGAAACTGATTTCTAACTAAGGCTGTGTACACATTACCATAGACTCATAGAATTGTAGAGTTGGAAGGTATCCCAAGATTCATCTAGTTGAAATCTCAATATGCAGTCCTCCATCCAGTTTGAAACCATACCAGACCCTGTTTAGCTTTGCAAATGTGCTAGCAGTTTTATTGCTGCACCACTAGGAGGATATTTACTCCAGCTCTAGTGCACCCTCATTACTGGTGTTTTAAGCTTAGCACACAATATGCTAGTCACAATCTATGGGTATCCTTGAGAAACTAAAGATCCAGACCCACTGGATACATTCCATCATCATTGGGCTTGTGGAATAATGAACTGATCCTGGGACCCAATGTCATGCCAGCACTTATCCTGCCTGCTGCTGTCAACAAAGATTTGGCTTGATTTTTCCCCCATCACCATTGTACAATCTTGTTATTTTGCTGCTCCCATGGGTCACATAATGCGCCTGCCTGGGCAATGGCAATTCTTTCAAAGACAGGGTTAATTCTGAGAAAGCTGAAGGCATAATTTCCAAGCAATCTATTTCACAGAAAGCCTACAGTAACTGAAATTTAACTGGGGAGTTCATTAAACAACATTGCTTAATTGTTGTTGTTTGATATGCTACTGAAGCGGTTGAATCCCAGCAAGGCCTGAGGACATGGAAAGGTATGAAAGTATGACCATTTAAATGAAGGGAAGCTTGGCCAGATGGAGTCAGTGAAAGCAGCCTTTTACTTAGATTGACAGTTGCAAGTGTAGCATGAAGATTAAAGTAATGAGCTCCACATACAGCATGGCCTGTAAAAGGTCGGAATTCACTTTGGAATGTGTGGTTGTTTTTATGTATTTAGCATGACAAAAGAAACTGGGTCTCGCCTCCCCTGGCCCATCCCACAAAAATATTCCTGCTTATATGGTTAAACTTTTATTTCACTTTTAAAAAATCACCTGCTTTTTTGTCACCACGGTAATCTCCTTACTTACAGGATTGGAACTCAGCTCTTGCAATGGAGTTTTTCCTCGTTCCTCCTTCTCATTCTACAGTCCCCTGCACCCCCTGAAAAGCTACTGCATCTACTACCAAGCCATGTTCAAAGTCTTTGCATTAATTTACAAAGCCCTGAAAAACTTAGTTCCAGGGTACCTCAGGGATCTCCTGAACTCTCATATTTCCTATTTCTCAAACGTTTTCTTACCTCTACAAAAGAAGCTTCGGTTTGTACACGTCATACACAAGTTGCTTTAGAATTTAATTATAATTTTGAGGGGGTGGAGTCTGGGATTACCTTATCATTGCAAGAGTGGAATGTGCCTTTTTCTTTTCATTACATTTCCCTTGTGCTCTTCAGCCTCCCTGGCTGCCCACACTCCCAAATGTGAAAAAGACTCATGGGAGGAGTTAACCTGAAGTCTTCCTCTGTTTTTTAAATGATTTCTGGGAAGATGGGGAATCTACCTGTTGAGCACCTGAGATTGGAGGGTATACTAATTGGTTTTTAAGGGAAGTCCTTCTTCTTTACTTTTTGAAAACATATTTACACAACATATAAATAAGTAAGTAAACTGTTTGATATGTCTCAGCCGTTAGGGGTGTAATAATAATAATAATAATAATAATAATAATAATAATAATAATTTATTACTTATACCCCACACATCTGGCCAGGGCTCCCAACAGAATATTAAAAACACGATAAAACATCAAACATTAAAACCTTCCCTAAGCAGGGCTGCCTTCAGATGTCTTCTAAAAGTCAGATACTGTAGTTGTTTATTTCCTTGAGATCTGGTGGGAGGGGGGTCCACAGGGCAGGCACCACAACTGAGAAGGCCCTCTGACACAGAAATCATACAGGGACCAACTCAGGAAACTGGTTCGACTGGGCAAATGCAAGGGCAGATGATAATGGAGGAGGTTGCGGTTGTACCTCAAGCAATACAAATGGAGAGATCTGAGGCCCTGCAGGAGCATAAGCCGTTGTTTTGGAAGATTGAATTTGGAATGGGCCAGAGGGAGTCTGGAGCTGAGGAGTTTCTTAACTTTGGAGGGACTTTGAAATATGCTGTTAAATATTTTTTGAATTATATTGATGACTGTGGGGAGTGGGACTGTGGGGAATGGGCTGGTGTGATGAGGGGAGATGGAGATAATTATGGGCTGAAATCTCCCACAGACCTACTCCTCAATGAGAAAGGAAAGGAATCAAGAAAGAGATCAACAAAAGATAAGGAAAAGTGTAAGTATGAACAACAAGAAGAAGATCTGCAGAAGGAGCATGGAAGAGATTTAAAAGCCTCGGACATAAGACTACCAGGCTGATGGACTAGATGGAATGGACAGTAAGGACTGACATAACCCGAGACCAGGAAGAAGGGACGTTGGATGAAAATTGGAAGAGTCTATAAAGAAAAACTTTTATTTTGAGACCTAGTGTAAAATTAATGAATATTAGGGAAAATGTTGGAATGAAACTGTCTGGCTTTAGTAGAAATGCTATAAGGAGTTATGTATAAATAAGCATTAAGTTTTAAGTTTTAAGGTATTTTACGGTAAGATAAGGTTAAATAAAGTAAGGCAAATTGAATAATAGAATATGAAATGGATTGTTAACAGGTCAGAATGTAAAGTTACAATATATTAAGATAAATTAGTAAGATAAAAATAATGAAGGAAAGGATTTGCTGAAACAACTAATGAACTAGAATACAAAAAAGGGAGGTGTGAGGAGGTCAAGGAAACAAGCAAACGATAGATAAGATATGGAAAGATGGATTTGTTTTTAATTGTTTTTATTTTTTTCTGTATTTTGTATTTTCTGTTTTTCTTTTTCTTGTAACTTTTTGAAACACCAATAAATATTATATATATATATAAAAGAGAAGGCCCTCTGCCTGGTTCCCTGTAACTTTGCTTCTCGCAGTGAGGCCCTCGGTGCTGAACCTCAGTGCCTGGGCTGAACGACGTGGGTGAAGATGCTCCTTCAGGTATACTGGGCGTACACTTTAAAAGTGACAAGACTGTACTAAAAATACACATGCAGGTGTCAGGTGCAGAGTAGGTCGCCTCTGACCTCCTGTGTTCACAGAACAGCCAAGGTGGCGATAAAATGGGGAGGGTGAAGAATGCAGACCACCAGGAATGTGATTTGCAAATTGAAAGAAAGCTTTTGATAATTTCACCATATTTTCTTTCACTTTTGATGATTTTTCAATGCAGTTTCTTTTATTATTAAGGCTTAGAGAATAATTTAAAATGTGGAACAATTTTTTGACCGAGTACTAATGTATAGAACATTTTATGAGAAGACATGAGCACTTATGGACTGCGTTGCCCAAGATATTGTCTTTCTGACCATTCATCTTGGAGATGTCCCTTTGATCAACATGAAGAGCATTCTGAGACTTTCTGAATGATGTAAAAAATGCCATAATGTCTCAATAC
Source organism: Podarcis cretensis (assembly GCF_951804945.1). Lineage (NCBI taxonomy): Eukaryota > Metazoa > Chordata > Lepidosauria > Squamata > Lacertidae > Podarcis > Podarcis cretensis. Next base: position 32,992,478 of record NC_137178.1, read on the forward strand.
AGTTATTACTGGTTTTCTTTCTTATTCAGCATGTTCCATTGACCTAGGCACAACACATGAAAGGTAAGCACAGAGCAATTTGGTATAATTAAGTGCATTTTATTCATACCACTAGGAAAGACCATCTGGTGGTAAATCCTGCCAAGTTAGTCAACCATCACTTTAAAATGAGTGCCACCTGTATGCAAAACATAATGGGACATTTGCCACATAGCTCTTTTTTCAAGGATGCCTGACTTCTTCCTGGTTTCTCGTGAATTTCTTTTTTTTATGTATGCCTCAGTCTTTATGTTCCACACAAGCAATCCCAACTTTGGCCCTGTCTGGAATTTTCATTAGATATCAAAGCAGTTTAACTGCAGAGATAAATAAAAGGAAGCTGTCTGGTTTGGTTTTTGTCAAAATTAGAACTAGTGAGGCAGATTTTGATCCATTCTAAACTTTGACGCAGAAGTGTAAGAGAATTATGGTTGCCAGATCTATGAATCAGCAAAAGAAAGTTAACTTACTCTTAAGGTTACAACTAGAGCTGTCACACAATTAAATATATGTTGGTCAATTAATCACCAGGGTTTTAGCTAATTACTCAATTAGGTGATTGGCTGAATTTGCATATAAATTCTATATTTATAATGAAAATAGACATTTTGATTTTATGACATTTTCTAGGAATGCTAAAACACCAAACAGTGGGTTTTTTAAAAAGCATTTTGAAACTAGAAACTGGAAGCCCCATGATAATTCTCAACTAAAGAGCATGAGAAATACCGTATTTTTCGCCCCATAGGGCGCACCGGCCCATAGGGCGCACCTAGTTTTTTGGGGGGGAAATAAAGAAAAAAAATATTATTTCACCCCCCAGGCGCGGGGCTGGGGTGGGGGAAGCCAGAGCTTTCCCCGACCCCACCCCCAGAACAGGCTGCTATCTGCAAGCCTAGGGAGCCCGGCAGGAAGTCGCGCCGGTCTCCCCAGGCTTGCGGATATCTGCCCGAAGCCAGGGGCGCACTGAGCTCAGTGCGCCCAAGGCTTCAGGATGCAGGCAGCTCTCCACAAGCCATGGGAGGGCTGCCATGGCTTGCAGAGAGCTTCCTGAAGCCTGGAGAGTGAGAGGGGTCCGTGCGCACCGACCCCTCTCGCTCTCCAGGCTTCAGCGAAAGCCTGCATTCACCCCATAGGACGCACACAAATTTCCCCTTCATTTTTGGAGGGGAAAAAGTGCATCCTATAGGGCAAAAAATACGGTAACCAACTCATTATAGCAAAGCAATTTGGTGTGGGGTTAGGACTGCTGCCTAAATTGCTGACCACTGTAGTCCATGTATTGATAATCTTGAGACTCAATCACTGCAATGAATTGTGTGTGGAGCTGCCTTTGGGCCAGGTTCAGAAGCTCCAGCTGGCACAGAATGTGGCAGTCAGACAGCTGATGGGGGGATTTGGCTGAGAGCATGTGGCACTATTTCTAAAACATTTGCACTGCCTGCTCCATCTCAAACCTGGTTCAAGGTCCTTGTATGAATTTTAAAAGCCCTGAACAACTTTGGTCCAGGGTACTTTAGGGGCTTTCTGAACCCTTATATCCCAGGTAAGTCATAGAGATAATCTTCAACAACAACGTTAGTCATCACTTGAGTTGGTGAGGAACATTTGATAAAAATAAGAGGCCAAGCCTACATTGTGTTGTGGAATACTCTACCAAGGGAGATTCATCCTCATCTTCTGTTTCAACTTTTACATGCTGGCTGAAAACTTTTCTATTGTGTCAGGCCTATTAAGACAATTAAGAATACATATTTCCACAACAGTTGGCTGACTTCCGATTTTAACTTTTTAATATTGTTTTTATTGAATGGTTTTATGTATTATTGTTACAATCCACTCTGATATTCTATTACAAATAGCAGTATATAAATATTTTTTAAAATAAGAGAGTGAGATGTGTGCGTGATGGTAAATGTTAAAAGAAGTGCAAAAGGGAAAGCACACAGAGATGTAACATGCTGCTGTTGCAAATGTTAAATTGCCCATTCTTTTTGCCAAGCACTCTTCAGCTGCTACTATTGCTGCTACTACTGTGTCAGAGAAAGCCGTTTAGATATTAAACTCCTCAAACAAAGCAGAGAATAGCTGAGAAAAAAGTATAACAACTGATCACTTCCTCTCCATGACCAGAATAAGAAGCAAAGCACCAAAAGATAGATGCCCCCAAAACTGACCAGCAGGTGCTGTACTAAAGAATCAAGCAGTGGTAAGGAAGTCAGTTTTTATCAAAGCATAAGGTTTGATGTGAGGATATTTCCACCCTAAAAATTCCAGAATTGATACCTGAGCTTCTTAAGTATGGGGAAAGTGTGTATGTTGGCCATAAACAGTGGCAAGAATACAGAAAAAAACAAAAACATGTAGTCAGAGAATGAAACTGCATAGTGTTGTAAGAGCTGTCAAATAATAATAATAATAATAATAATAATAATAATAATAATAATAATAAATTCTATACTGTTCTCTTCAGGGTGGTTTACAATATAAAAACACAAAAAATACATACCATAATAACAAACCAAAACAATACTGCCCCCCTCCCCCAGATCATAGGTCATAGATTGTTTAATTAGCGAAAGACCTGGTAGAAGAGAAATGTTTTTGCCTGTTGCCTAAAGATATGCAAAAAAGCCAACAGGTAAGCCTCCCTGAGGAGAGCATTCCACAATATTGTTGTGCTTCGAGCCCCAAAACCCATCCCGAATTGAAATAAAGACACAGTGGAGACAGAATTTAGTTTAAATGTTAATGGGCAAATTTTGGCCACAACTTTATTAAAATACACAAATGTGACTGGTATTGGTTTAGGCATTGGTATCAAACTATATCTGGCTCCTGCCCCACCCTGCAGGAAGCCTGGAAGGGTAAGCAACCAGCAGGGGGATCTCCGTCAATGTATATTGACTGGTGCTCACCCCTGGGGTCCCCCGGGATCCTGGCATGGCCCTAGCCCCTCTCCGGGCTTCGGACAAGATCCAGACCCCCAGATTCCTTTAATGGAATACCCTATTCATTGGAGGGGCAAGTGATGGCCTCCCCTCCCCGCCCCACATCCCCCTAAACCAATGTCTAACCGCCTAACCTTACAAAGTTGTGACGATTGCTAAGAGGTAGGCAAAAACCAAGTGGCCACAGCCAATCTGCCACATTGGAAAAAAATCCTACCTGGCCTCCATTCCAAAAACAGGCGACCAACCGAAGTCCAAAGCAAGGTCAAACACGACCTAATTAACAGGTGGGTGGGTGGGCAGGTGTTCGGTAGCGTGAAGCAAAAGGAGGTCCCTACGTCGTGCTGCCAAATAGATACCCCCAACCTCCAACCTTGCTATGCTGCTGATAACTGTGGCACCACCGGCTTGGAGTGGGGCAAGCCCAGCCCACAAGCCAGTTAGGGAAGAGTTTCAGGGCCGAGCACAACATGGACCTTCTGTTAGGAGGATCCAACTTGTTGAACATAAGGCTGCATATGACAGTTTATTCCATTTTCACAATGCTTCCCTAACTGTTAAGTTCTGTATTATATTTGAGCATTCGCACAATGTAAAAGCTCTGCATGATATATTGAGACACAATGTAAAAGCTACTTCTGGAACTATAGTGGAATATAATGCAAGTTTAGTGATCATTTTTCTGTTACTTGCTTCCAGAAAATACCCATTTGCAAATAATAGAGGAATGAGTGCTAAACTAGCACTATATTCCATTATAGTTCCACTATAGTTCTGGAAGTGACTTTTTTATTTGTTGTATATCGTATTATTGTTTTATTGCTATGGCCGATGGCTGATGCAAATGAAGGTTCATTCATTTTGTGAGTGACTTCTATATCATGTGAAAGCTCAAATATAACATGGTAATTAAAAGTTAGGGAAATGTAAAAATGGAATAAACTATCATGTGAATGCAGCTTTGGTGCTGGGTTATGTTAAATAATATTTAAAGCTGAAATACATTTATTGTAGTAAGGATTGTGGTGTAGTTTTTTTGCTTCAGAAAATGCATGCAAACCTGAGAAAATGCATTGGGGAAAATTAAAATTCTAGGAGTCAGTTGATAAAGGCTGCTGATATTTTCACTGAGACTTGTGAAGGCTAGTATAAGATATTTGGCATGACTTGAAGAGGCAAGCAAGAAACCTTGTAAAATGAATAACATAATAAATTACAGAACAGAAAATGAATGTTAAATGACTGAGAAAATTTGACTGACAAACATGTGGAGCATTAATGAAAGACAAATGAATCTGAACTGTGCTGTATTATCTCAGAGAGAGAACAAAGAACAAAGGGACAATGGCCTTACACTGTGTAAACAGCTCACATCATCTTAAAAAACCCACATGGACCACATTAAAGTTTAGGTTAGTATTGATCATTTGCAATAGCAAATGTTAATTAACTGCCTCTTTAGTTTTGAGAATTCCCTCTCTTCTGGGTGAATACATGTCCACTACTTTGAATCTTCTTGAATAAATGCATATTTTAATTTATGTAAGCTTGTGAGAATACACCAGAGGCATTTACCTGGCAATGGAATTAGACAAAAAACACAATAAACCAGCCAGTTTCTAAAGAAAAAGGAAAAAGGTCTGTACGTGTGGTGAAAGTGGTTTAAAGCCATTAGGATGAACTATGATATGTTCTTATTAGACGATTAGCTTGGTATTTATCAGGGAGGTGGTCTGCTAGGGAAGGCACTCTGCTACTTATTTTGGCCCCGAGTTGCTTTGTATGAACATAAGGAGGAAGTTTTCATGACTAACCTCCATACATTCAATATAGCATCTGAAGAACCCTTGGACATACAACATGGAGGACTCCCTCTATACAATTCCATCACTGGCTGAGAGAGTTTCAGCTGCTTAGTCTTACTCCCTTCTCCCATTGGGCTCTGCCTGAATCATCCTGACACTATAGGGGTAACATGTTATTTCTGTTCCTGATCTCAGACTTGAGTGTGATTTTTCGTCTGAGAATCTTTCGTAAGGTAAGCCTCTCTGAGAGTCTCCTGGGGCTATAAAAGAGAACATAAGCATTCTTAACAGATAATAACAGATCCTCCATTTTTCAGGTTCTTCAGTAGCACTGGTGCTCTTTCAAACTTTAACTTAAATCTATCGGAGAATGTGTGAATTTGCTCCCTGGATTCATGCACTAATGCAACTATAAAGCATCTGAGGACAATAGAACTAGTGATATTGTTCTTTGCATTCTGGGCCGGGTAATTATACAGTTCATGCCTTGAACAACAGTTTTACATGATCTGGGATTAAGAGCCTGCATAGCTAAACAAAAACAAAATGTATGGTACCCAAGTCTTATTTCAAAATATCATTTAAAAAAGTATTTCTTTACCACTTACATTAGCTTATATTCATTTAATCGATATGGACTTAGCCAATTTCATGTTGTTAGGTTGATTTTTTGAGGGGATTCATAACAAAACAGTAAGATTCACAACAGAATTCTAAAAAGGCCACAGGGCAGAAGCTTCAATACCTCATATATACATACACACACAAAGAATTAAGAAATAAATCTCGGAGAAATGATTTCATGACAGCAACAAGCTTTAGTTGAACTTTTTTATCTTATTCTCAATGTCATACTGAGAGGACTGTAGGCACGCCTGGTGCTTTCATTTGATCTCTTCCTTTAACTGAACACATCTATCAAAAGTATGAAATCAGCACACAGCTATCAGAGTCTTAATCTTGGTTGAAAGGAAGAAAGCCATTTTGTGAAAAACCAGGTAGTAACATTCTGAGCTCCACTGCAGTTTCATGTAACTACAATAACATGAAGGTGGTACATATATTTGGACAAAGATGATTATCTACAGCTATACTCCAATGTGCTCATTGCATACAAAATCATACCTTTTTTAAAAAAAATAAATGGAAGTGTGTGTGACCGTTAGCTACCACACTGACACAGCAGCCCAGATCAACTGCACAGCTGCCACTGATGGTGAGCCTAAGTTTTGATCAGGTTTGGTTTTTCCCAGAACAGGTCAATGAAGAGTTGTTAATGGTTAATTATGTGGCATCTGTTTTCCAGACCCAGTCCCAGGACAAGTGGCATAGCCACAGGGAGGAGGAAGCAATGAACAGTGAGAGTGCACATAAAACCAGGTGAATTTTAAACAGGCAAATAAATAGGGCCATAGCTCAGGGGTAAGGCATCTACTTTGCATGAAGAAGTTTACAGGTTGAATCTCCATTATCACCCAGCAGAGCTGGGAGAGAACTGTGCCTGAGGTCCTGGAGAGCTGCTGCTATCGTGGGTAGATAGAGCAATGGTCTCACTCATCATAAGGCAACTCCCTATGCAGGGGCATAGGAAGGGGGGCAGTGGGGGCAGTTCGCCCTGGGTGTCATCTCTGAGAGGGGTGAGAAAATCCCCCCGTGGATCGCTGCCGCACCAATCGGCCCCCTTGGGAGGATCACCACAGTGCCAATCGCCTCCCTGGGTGGATTGCCACCATGCCAATCTCCTCCCCCCCCCCGGGCGAATCACTGTTTTGTGAATCACCCCCCTGGGTGGATCACTGCACCCCTGTGGGTGGATCGCCCTGCCCCGGGTGCATGGCATGTGCGCCGCTCTGAGTGCCCGAGTGGCTAGCTCCACCGCTGTCCCTATGTCTCTATTTTCTGTAGAAAATCCATTGCTTAGCCCTGGGAAATAGAACTGGTGGAAGGTTTTCATCAATCCTGTTGGCAATCTTTGGTGAAATTTATCCACTCTCAATTTATGTATATTGTTCAATCTCCATTGATTGATTTATTGTGATTCAGAAAGGTTTAGCTGTGCAGTCTCAATTATTCAGTTGCTTAATGAAATGGAAACTTAGTATTATAAATCCATACCTTTATTTGTATTAGTTGCTTGGGGAGAAACGTATGTGCTGCTGATGAACTGAAGATGGTCATTACAAATGAGGTTCAGTATTTCCTGGGTGCCTAGGATGCAACTATATTGTAGAAGGTTTGATGAACAGGCCAAAGAGAGTTTGTCACTTCTGCTTATAATCTTGGAATCCATGAAGTCAGTTGCACCAGTCTATGATCCTGAGCACCCCCTTTCATTTTCATTGATGATATTCAAACTGGCATTATGACCAAGCTCCCAGAGATGAGCTCCATGGTACTTTAGACCTAAAATTGGACTTGTGGATCATGATCAAGATGCTCTTATCTTCAAGGCTCGTGTATTCTTTAGGCGATTTAGCATCAGATCATGGTTGATGTAGATGTAGGCTGATGGATGGAATTAAATTGTAGTAATTGGAAAAAATAGGTTGAACTCTCTGTATCTAGGTCACTATTACCTTTTGTTTAATGAAAGAAGAGACACACTGAATTTTAAAAACAAAATTCTGTCGCTAAAGCTCCACTATCCAGATCTCTATAACATCTTTAACATGTGCTTAACTGAATTACCCTCATGTAGGTCTATTCAGTTTAAGCAACAGAGATAACTGAATATGTTGGATGAAGCTCCCACAATCTTGATAAAAAGATCATGTGCTTTTAGGAACATGAGGGCAAAATAACTGTCTGATTTAAAGTGAAAATTAAAGACACTTTTAAAAAGACATATCCTACTGTCTTGTTTCCTAGAGCATTTTAGTAACTACTTTTAAAAATTACAGATAAATTAGACTGATGTTATGCCATTCTCTGATACACTCCTGTATGACATAAATTTAGGTTCTTTGCTTTTTAATAAATGACTGATGCAGCTAATTTAGGATAAATTATTTTATTATTTTATGCCTGACAGCATTCCAGTTGCAATGATAGTAATGTCAAATGCTCAGATACAGTGGTACCTCGGGTTACATACTCTTCAGGTTACAGACACTTCAGGTTATAGACTCTGCTAACCCAGAAATAGTACCTCAGGTTAAGAACTTTGCTTCAGGATGAGAACAGAAATCGTGCTCTGGCGGTGCGGCAGCAGCAGCGAGAAGCCCTATTAGCTAAAGTGGTGCTTCAGGTTAAGAACAGTTTCAGGTTAAGAATGGACCTCCAGAACGAATTAAGTTCTTAACCCGAGGTACCACTGTAATTTTTTATGGGCTTGTCCAGACATGCATGCAGCTCCAATTATGTTTCCCCACTGCCAAGAAGAGTCTGATTGGCTTTTGTTTTTATTTTGTTAGGAGTAAGAAACTGGATTTGGGGCTAGATTGGGAAAGGCAGTTTAGTTATTTATTTAATTTTTATTTATTTCAGCAATGTATGTATGTATGTATCCACTAAAATACTTTTTGCAGTATCAAAATCTGAACATATTAAAGTATCCTCATAAGAAATCGTGGCTGCAGGAGCACAGAGAACTCACATTGCAATCTGTCCCCATTATAATGGTTCTGTAATGTCATTCTTATTCTCTGTGACCTCCTAACATGATAGAACACATTTGTATAAAACTGGGACTATATTGTGGCAAATCATCAAAAGGAGATTCAAATGGAGAAGGCATGAACTTAGTCAATCTGTTGAATTTACCTTCTTAAAAAATGGACAGACATTTCAGGTTAGAGGACAACCTAGATCAAAACTTTGCCAATGGTAGATGTATGTGATATATGTATACAAGGCCAGCACAAGACTTACTGCTGTCTGAGGCTATGGAAAAGATGGAATGCTCCCATGTTCAGAAGCTGACTGCACTGGTAGTTGAATCTTGCCTCAACATCGAGTGCAGCAGGCTAGTGGAAGGGGATGCCCAACAGATCATATGGCACACACAGCAGTGTCTTCCAGCACAGGTGAACTGCCAGGGGGCTTAGAAGGAATGACTTGAGAGGCTGCCACCACTGTCACACAGATTTCAGGCTGAGTCAGTTGTCTCCCTCTGCCTAATGGCAGGGCCAACCCCGGATATATGCTGTGCAATCCAAGCACATTTACTCACAAGAAGACCCAACTGAGTATCAGCCCCAGCCAGCATGGACAAGAGCCAAAAATAATGGGAATCCATCATTATCTAGAGGGCCAATTGTACTCCATCCCTACAATCATGTATCTACCTACTGAGGAGTACGTCCCATTGAATTTGATTTATATCAGAGTAGACATGTAAAATATCAGAGTAGACATGTTAACGCTATGGTTTTCCCAGTAGTGATGTATGGAAGTGAGAGCTGGACCATAAAGAAGGCTGATCGCTGAAGAATTGATGCTTTTGAATTATGGTGCTAAAGGAGACTCTTGAGAGTCCCATGGACTATCAAACCTATCCATTCTTAAGGAAATCAGCCCTGAGTGCTCACTGGAAGGACAGATCCTGAAGCTGAGGCTCCAATACTTTGGCCACCTCATGAGAAGAGAAGACTCCCTGGAAAAGACCCTGATGTAGGGAAAGATGGAGGGCACAAGGAGAAGGGGATGACAGAAGATGAGATGGATGGACAGTGTTCTTGTAGCTACCAGCATGAGTTTGACCAAATTGTGGGAGGCAGTGGAAGACAGGAGTGCCTGGCGTGCTCTGGTCCATGGGGGTCACGAAGAGTCGGACACGACTAAACGACTAAACAACAACAAGACATGTAGTAGCCTGCGCACACACACATCTGCAGAAGTATTTTCTCCTTCAATTTGTGGCTGAAAAAAATTACTGATGCCATTAGATAAAAATATTATCTCATAGAGCCATATCTTTAATCTGGGACAAACTAGGGCATGATTAAAGCTTCAACATCCATTTGGTGGTGATAGACTGGTATATCCATCCCAGAGAAAATGGAATCAATGAAATAAACAACCTATAAGCTTAAGCTCTCCATATATAATTTAAGACCCATTTGTTTCTGCCCTAGGTTTTGTGGGTAGCAGTTAACAGAATCTAAATCAATACATTCTCCTTCAGTTTACATGGCTTATAGAACTGCCATGACTTATTTACAGTACAGCGGGATTAGAAGATGATTAACATCTTATAAACTAAAAGGCACGATGATAAATATTATGAATATTTGGCTGACTAATGTAATTAATGCAAAAGTCCTCTACTAATTTTAAGATGGCTTAGCCTTAAGTAAAAGCCACATATCACATTTTATCCTCCTTCCTATAGCAATGGCAGGCTGAAATATATTTCCAGAGTATGCTTCAAAAGAAGACATTATTTTATAAAGAGTATAGAAAGAAAAGAGAATGTGCCTGAATTGTTGGGCTCTCCTTCACCACCCACTTTTCATTCTTCTGGCATCTTCACAACTGAGTGTGCTAAGAAATGTTACACACAAAGATATGGACTGCGTATATTGGCTGGACCCCCTATCTGCAACAGGGTACTCACATCAGTTTGCATATCCATTTTGGAGCAGATGTGGTTGGTGGCAATAGTGCAACATCTGGCTGATATCTTCCAAAGCTCTCAGTGCTCACATTCCAGAGCCTATCAGGGCCCAAGGTGTTGGGATGCATGATGTGAGCAGTGGCGCAGGTAGCCACTCATTGTGCCCAGTGCGGCACACATGTCCTGCAGCCAGGGGCGGGATGAACCACCCATGGAGGTGGGGCGTGCTGTGTGGAACCTCTCTGCAGCCTCCTCCTCGGCTAAGGAAGAGGCGTTGGGTAGGTACAAACTCCGTGCTGTGTTTCAGGCAACGCCGAGTCTGTAGGCACTCAAGGCACCACATCACTCCCAGGAGAGACGTGTGGCTCGGGCATGCTGTAGGCCCCACATTAAGTGCCAGCCCCTGCAGTGTGGCGCCCAGAGTCAGCCACGTTTCATTGCGTTTGTTGACTGAACTAAAATGTTTAGTGAGCCCATTTTTAAACTTTTTATTTTTTAAACTCATATTTTTGTCATTTTGTCACCCTCCCCCCCCTTAGTGATGACACTGGATGTGAGATATACAGGAGTGTAGGAAATGCACTTCTCTCTGCTTCTCTCTGCATTACAATCCCTAAGTGACTGAGAATGCACAGATACCAAAACATTAGACGTGCTGTTCTCTTTTTTAAAAATCACTTGCAGAGAAAACTTGTAATCAGTGACCCAAATACAATTTGAGCAGAGCAAACTTTGAACATCACTCTTTTGAACTGCAGAATAAACTACTTCTCCATTGCAGCCCCATGCCCCTCAAGACTGCTAACCGGTGAAGCTCCAGACACATTTTTTTAGGGGTAAACACATGTGGGAGGTATGTGTGTGCGTGTGGGGGGTAGGCTTGCAGTGGTAAAGTAGTGAGCAGAGGATAATTAAGCATAGAAGTGCATACATAAATGGACATTCGTCAAATCTAGCCTTAGAGCAGGGCTAAATAATCATTTTCAGTATGAGGGTGTCATGATGCAGGCGCCAGCTTCGCCTGCTGAACAGCAGCCTGAAGGGAGAGAAGGTGAAGTATCTCCACCTGCAGCTGATCAGCTTTCAAGGACTCAGAGGAGAAGGCACTGATGAGAAACAGCTGGCTTCAGCCTTCTTAAGCAGAGCTTCCAGCAGCAGGCAAATCCTGGTGACAATACTTGTAGTTCCTGAAACTACCTTGCTGCTTCCTGCTTGTCTTGACCCCATGATCTTGTTGACCTCCCTGTCTGCGACTCCCGGCAGGAGACAGGCGGGGTCTCTATCGGCGATCCTCCTCAAACGTGAGAAGAACACACCACTCTTCCCTCCTCCCTGTCTTCCCCAGGAGGGGGAAAGAGACAGACAGAAATGTATTTACATGCCTTTATTTCTGTCTATGCAGCAGTACAGAGAAACACGTCTGCACTCTCCAAACATCAAACAGCAGAGAGAGAAACTCCACCCCTGTACTTCCAGTACATGTCAGGTGACACTCTGAGCTAGCATCCGGTGCTCAGTACAGGGAATAGACTGTCCCTTCGCTCCCACAGTACAGTCCCAAACATCAACATCCTGTTTGGCTTTCCAGCCAGCTGCAGCTCGCTGGTGCATTGCTCCTTTTTCGTAACAGATCATTGGGTTCCCTGGACAATCTGACCCCACGTATTGCTGTTTGCTGGACCCTAGGACTGGACCTGATTTCAGATGCTGACCCTGCCTCCAGGCAAGTACACCTCAGACTCTTCTGGTTGACTCACCTCCCACTCCACTTAGCTCTGCATGTTGTTGCGCGTTGTCTAGGGGCTGCAGCTCAGTCAATCTCGTGATCCTGATCGCCCCCCCCCCCCCCCGCCACCGCCAAAAAGCTCAATGACTTTCATTCTCCCTCCCCCCAAAAAGCTCAACAAGTTGGACATGCCTGCTCTACATCTTCCTTCCTGGCAAGCAATTTACATTATCACCATTTAAGAACATTTTCCAGCCAGCCAAAAGCATTCAAGGAGCATATAAAGCAGAGCCATCAAGGGATGTGGTTTGGGGAGAAGCCTAGCCTGGGCAGAGTCACAAGGGACAGAGACAGTCATGGAGGGTCACATTCAGCTCCCTGGACTGCAGTTCCCTAGTCCTGCCTTAGATAATATAGGTCCCTGCAGAATAATTGGAATCAGCTGCAAATTTTATACACACACACACAGCGGCGGAGCAAGCAGATCGGGCGCCTGGGGTGGCACACATACCCTGTGCCCAGGGGCAGGGCCAGACACCCCCACGGGTGGAGCAAGCTGGGGCAAGACACCCCGTGGGTCCTCCGAGGAGTCTGCCTGCTTCCTCCCACTCTCCCAGCCCTACAGCTGAGGAGGAGGCGGCAGTCGGACAATTTGGGCAGCATGGAGCCTGCATGCGCCCAAGCCACAGTATCTCTCCCAGATGAGCCGCGTGACTTGGGCACGCTGCAGGCCCTGCGGTGAGTGCTGCCCAGCATTTTGTCACGCCCCCTCAGTGGTGACAACTGGGGGCCACCCACCCCCACCCCCACCGCCCCCTTCCTCCGTCCCTGCACACACACACTATTAATTTTACATTTTAAGCTGGTCATTCCATGGTAATTCAAATGTTTGCCACTATATGGATAGAACCAATTTGCTTTTTGTTTTGAGAAAAACAACGTGCCTAGGAAATTTTATTTACATTCTTTCTCTATGTAAAATTTAATATTCATAGAAAAAACATGAAAGAAAAAACTGGAAACAGCAATTCACTAGGAATTGTTATTCTTGGATAACTATTCTTCTTAGCCATCTTATGATTTTAAAGTTGTCACCATCATGCACAGAAGAATACTGTCCCTGAACCTGTGTCCCAATATTTTCCACTCTGACCTGCAACTGCTCTAGACTGAATTCCCAATTCTAAATGTTTCTGATGTAGGGCTGGTCCTAACTCTGCAAGCATGATCTGAATCCTGGTCAAATAGCTCTGGTGTTTCACAAAATATGTCCTAAATGACTAACAAATATTCCTTTAATTATGCAGATTGATAAGCATATTTGACTTGTAGCTGTCGCTAAAGTTAAGTATGCAATAAATCTGTGATTAAACCTTCCCATATTGTTGTCATTGACTTTCAACTTTAGTCTTTATTACAACTGGTTTTTTTTAAAAAAGTATGGTGAAACACTATGCAGATTTCTTTAAATCTGCGGCACCATAGGCCAGTTTAATTGATGAGTAATATTGTTTAAATTGACTTGGTTAATGTGATCTTTAGGCCATGATGCTGTACTTTCTTCAGCAGTAGAATTGCCATTACCTTTTTACACAGTCATGGTCAAGATGATGACATTAGGAAGCTGAGCATTAAATAGTCAATCTGCAAAAAATTGGAAATGGGTTTTATTGGCTGTAATAGAAATTACACATACAAGGTCTGATGGCTGCGTAAAGTATGAAGCGACCATTAAATTATTCTGGGGATGCTTGATGTCTGCATGGTGTGTGTGTGTGTGTGTGTGTGTGTATTCATCAAATATGCCACATTCATTCATGTGATCTTTTTAATTTTTGGAGAGAAACTGTTTGTGTCAGGCCCATTTTGTGTAAAACTGAATGGCTCTATATTAAAAGTGTAGAAAATTAGAAATTGAGTGTGGTAGTTTAGCAACATTTGTGAAGTCTGTAGTCTATGAAATGGAGTTCTGAACATCATCTGCTATTGGCAGATGCCCTTTATGGGTCACACACCTGGTTATTAATGCAGTCTGGTTAAAAGGAGAGAGAAAGCAACATGAGCGGTCATGACAGCAAAAGCCATCCGCCGAAGCTTGAGTAAAAAAAAACTCCAAAAATTGTGCTTTGAAAACCAATGAACCTCTGTATACCTTTTGCCCTCCATGCACCTGTTATTGGAGGACACTGAACACAGAAGGGTGGAGCTCATAATCAAGTGATAATTATGTGGGACTATTTAAAAATAACTTTGATTAACAAAAATAGTAACATACAAAGCCCCAGATATTTCAAAGTAGCAAATATAGCTCTGTACAGAATATAAAACAACTAATTACAGTATCCATAAAGAAGGCTGATCGCTGAAGAATTGATGCTTTTGAATTATGGTGCTAAATGAGACTCTTGAGAGTCCCATGGACTGCAAGAAGATCAAACCTATCCATTCTTAAGGAAATCAGCCCTGAGTGCTCATTGGAAGGACAGATCCTGAAGCTGAGACTCCAATACTTTGGCCACCTCATGAGAAGAGAAGACTCCCTGGAAAAGACCCTGATGTTGGGAAAGATGGAGGGCACAAGGAGAAGGGGACGACAGAGGACGAGATGGTTGGACAGTGTTCTCAAAGCTACAAACATGAGTCTGACCAAACTGCGGGAGACAGTGGAAGACAGGAGTGCCTGGCGTGCTCTGGTCCATGGGGTCACGCAGAGTCGGACACGACTAAACGACTAAACAACAACAACAATTACAGTATCTGTAGCAACTATTGATCTGTATGGAACACCGAGGTTCTATACAAATACTCGGCTTCATAATATGGTCCCAGTGCTATTTCTGCATGTCCTGGAAACAACTGGCTATGACAGTTTTACTTGTTCTTGTCCCCCCCCCCCCCATTTTAAAGCTGTTTTTATAGTTATGTATTATATTGATGCAACCAATCCTGTTGGTTTATGGTTTTAGCAGTTTGGGCAGATAAACCTCTATGGCTTTGATAGCCTGGGTCCAAAGACTCTGCTGTGTGAATGGAGATTCCATTAGCACAGAAGGGCTTTCTTATTTTGTCCATATCTATAGCCTTACAGAAACCCTGGAAGTCAGTTTTTTTGAGGTGATCTTAACTCTGGGACAAACTGACAAATCCTCCAGCCCCACAGGAGAGGAAGCATTTCCTGCAACTGGATCTTTGCTTACAAAGCTAGGTATTTGTATTTTAAATGGTTCTTTATTTTTCTTAAAATAAATAAATAAGGCAAACCACTTTTAAGATATATATTTTACTTAAAGGCAGCATAAAATGCTTTCAAGTAAAGTACTGTAAGTAAAAATAAATAAGTACATGAATAAAAGGATCCACTGTTAATTCTTTTCATAATATCATCCCCGCAAATGGCTAATTGTTTGCCTAGCTGTAAATCTATGCCCCTCAGATGATATAGAACCATGGAGGGATAGCCCTATAAATTATTGCCAGAGATTGAACTGGAGAGTGCCAGAGAGTACTTTATCACTTAAAGCAGTTTATTACTATGTTTGTAGGAAGCCACACACAGTTGAGAAGGCACTCCACAACAGCAGGCCTAAGCAGAATGGATTACAAAGTAGGGAATTTCGACCTCATAAAATGTGAAGACTTTTTATTTTAAAAGGACTGCATTTTTGAAATGGTGTATGATACCTTTACATTGCGTGACCAGGCGGTGACAGCCCCAGCCCCCAGGGATCATAAAAAAGGAATAAAGACTCTGACAACGTTATACGGAATTAAAATTAGGCCACAACTTTATTAAACTTCTGAATGTAGAAGACCTTGGCTTAGGCCTTGGGCATGTATCTCTCCCAGCCCCCTATCTGGGGGGAACTGGGGCTCATCAAGGTAAATGGGTTATGGTGGTGCTCTATGAGACGTAAGTGTAGCAGGCAGCCTAGCCCATATCCCTATATGCAGGGTAGTTCACTGATGACCTTTCAGTGTATGGCCAGTGACACCCATATATATAACTCCTTTAAGATGGGGACCCTGGACTTGCCGTCGCAGGGGTGTGAGTCACCACTTCACGCCCCCCCCATATAGGGAAGAAAAAACTAAAGGATTTCACCCAAGGCCATAACCACCAAAGTTGTGACGAATTGCTATGGGGAAGACAAAACCTGCCAATGCAGGAAAATTTCTTCCCAGTCCTTCAACAGCAACCAGCCAAAGACCGTAGCAGCGCCTACTAAACAAGAAGAAAAAGTTAACCTGCAAACAAGAAACATTAAACAAAGGGAGGGTAGGGAGGCTGAATCTCCAGATACGACTGCCTGGCTATTGTGGGCTCCACCCCCTATTTATAAATGGGGCTGGCCCCACCTCCCAGCAAGAAACTTGATTACTGAGGCTGGGCATGAACCTCCAAAAATTAACAGTGAGAAGCAAGCCAGTCCGATTACCAGTAAGCTCCCTGGGAACTGTAGCACCACGCGTGATCCTGCAAAGGACACCCACAATGTAAAGTGTAAGTGCTCATTTGGTTGGTACTCACATGATACCTTTACATTACTGGCTGGTACTCACATGGGGCAGAAACTGTCATTGCTAGTGTTGCACTGGAGTAATCAACTCTTACTTTTTTGTGGGGAGGTACACATCTGTGGGTATGCTAGAATAGCTGCTGAATATCAGCAATGCTTTGGGTGGACAGAGTTTTTAAAATTTAATTTTGGAGGTTGGGAGTTTACTGCTAGGGTAGATTTCTTTTCCATTTCTTTATGTTTTTAAGCCAGGCCCTGTCAGACAGTGGATGTGGATGATTTGTATATTTACAGCCTATGGCCCCAGGAACCATAGCTATTACATTGCACTTACAGCCATTGCACTTATTACCTGCTAGTCTGGAGGTAATAGTTACAGCAAATGTTTTGGCCTTTTGATCCGGAATACTGGTTGGTATGAATATTGGATGTTACAGTTTCAAACCCCTTTGAAATGCACTTTTAGTATGTTTGACTTCCAGACATTTTCTGTTGATCAAAAGTTTTCCAGCTCCTTTGAAGCTTTCAGAAGTGCAGCCATTAATTAAAGACGGCTGTCTCACGGTAGTTGTTTCTCTCTGACCCACAATTTGCTGCTCCCACTTAATCAACTCCAGACTGTGATCTGCTAGAGTGAGTGTAGCACAGCGCTGTGAGCCAAGAAAATGTGACTTCATCTTTGCTCTTCTAAACACGAAAATTGTACATGACTCACAATTTTTCTGAAACAGTTCATTCTGTTGTATCATAGGAATAAAGAGCATGGGAAGTTCCTCCTGATAAATTGAGTTTATTACTCTTGGAATATAATTTCAATTCTCATTTTATGTTAAATTTCTTGGATGTGTATGCGTTGGGGTCTGCCTGCACGAGGAGAACCAATGGTTCCAAGTCAAAAATGTATCTGGTGTTAATATCAAAATAAAAACATGATCACTTAGGGCAGTCTTCCCCAATCTGGTGCCTTCCAGATGTTTTGGGACATAATGTCCATCATTGCTTACCATTGGCCATGCTGCCTGTAGCTGATAGGAATTCTAGTTCCAAAGATCTGAAGGTCATCAGGCTGGAGAAAGCTGAAATTCTGTGAAGAGACCAAGACAGGCCTTGGCTAGATTGGGGAGAAAAAAACATTTTATATGCGTTGTATATGCATTATAACACTGTGATATCAGAGGTGCTGTGGAGTTCCATTTTTGCCAATGCAATTTCTCCTACGAAGCTTACAACACGTTTTACTGAAACGCTTCTTTGATGTGTCTAGATCCAGCCACAGTGTTGCCTTAGTGAAATAGATGACTGTCTGAAGCTGAGGGTGTAAACTGATCACAGTCCAATATTCAGCAGTACAGAAAACATTCAAACTATTTTCTAGGTCACACATGGAAATCATTGTTTGGTTTTCACTGAATGCTTCATGTGCTTGTGTGCAATCACCGAGAGAGAGAAAGAGAAAGAGAGAGAGAGAGAGAGAGAGAGTATCTGATGATGGGGCCTGCACCATGTAAGCTTATGTTGGTCTTTGAAGTACTAAAAAAATTGTTTGCTATAAACGAGAGCGGTAACACAAGGAATGTGGGAGTTCAGGCCAGAGAGCTCATATCAACTCCCAGTTGGTATGAGAAGACTGTTATACAATGTATTTGCTTTATTGTTTAAAGATATAAACTCTCTTGCTTGCCAGTAAATAAGCTACATTTCTGGATACTTTTGCTCTAAGAAACCTATGATGGTTTAACTCCAAACTAGAAGCCTGTAAAGAAGAGTCCAGATGTGGTGAATGATATTGTGCAGGACTTACTCGTCTCCCCCATTTGGAATGAATGTTGGTTCATGTAAGAAAGCTCTAGATGAAATATACAAATGGTTTGGAGGCTAAGATGAGACAAAGGTCTGAGGACATGTGGACAGTGATGTGATGTGTGGGGTGCAGCAGGTTTAAATAGTCTGATCTCCATTTCTCTCCTATAGGGCAAATTGCCCGCACGTGGTTGTGCACATTACCCCTATGGGAGAGTCCATTGCTCCTCTTCTTGCAGGGGAGGAAATAAAGAACTAGGATGTCTTGCATTCAAATCTCTTTTCTTTCATGGACTCACTAGGTTAGTTTGGGTTAAGCCATTCTCCATCCGAATTACAAGGATAAAAAGACTACACTTTACATGGATAGTGTCAAGATGACTGAGACAATGTGTATGCAGTAGTTACTTGCAATGCATTAAATTGCTCTCTCAAAAGTTAATAAAATAATAGAAAATGTTACACATTTCTAAGCTTCCTGGCTTTCAAACTTATTCAAACTTAGTGTCTGGAGGCGGTTGGAGGATGGATGGCGGCTAACAGATTGAGGTTGAATCCTGACAAGACAGAAGTACTGTTTTTGGGGGACAGGAGGCGGGCAGGTGTGGAGAATTCCCTGGTCCTGAATGGGGTAACTGTGCCCCTGAAGGACCAGGTGCGCAGCCTGGGAGTCATTTTGCACTCACAGCTGTCCATGGAGGCACAGGTCAAATCTGTATCCAGGGCAGCTGTTTACCAGCTCCATCTGGTACATAGGCTGAGACCCTATCTGCCTGCAGACTGTCTCGCCAGAGTGGTGCATGCTCTGGTTATCTCCCGCTTAGACTACTGCAATGCACTCTACGTGGGGCTACCTTTGAAGGTGACCCGGAAACTACAACTAATCCAGAACACGGCAGCTAGACTGGTGACTGGGAGCGGCCGCCAAGACCATATAACACCGGTCTTGAAAGACCTACATTGGCTCCCAGTATGTTTCCGAGCACAATGCAAAGTGTTGGTGCTGACCTTTAAAGCCCTAAACGGCCTCGGTCCAGTATATCTGAAGGAGCGTCTCCTCCCCCATTGTTCTGCCCGGATACTGAGGTCCAGCTCCGAGGACCTTCTGGCGGTTCCCTCACTGCAAGAGGCCAAGTTACAGGGAACCAGGCAGAGGGCCTTCTCGGTAGTGGCGCCCGCCCTGTGGAACGCCCTCCCATCAGATGTCAAAGCGATAAACAACTACCTGACATTCAGAAGACATCTGAAGGCAGCCCTGTTCAGGGAAGTTTTTAATATGTGACATTTTAGTGTATTTTTCATCTTTGTTGGAAGCCACCCAGAGTGGCTGTGGAAACCCAGCCAGATGGGCGGGGTACAAATAATAAATTATTATTATTATTATTATTATTATTATTATTATTATTATTCAAAGCACTAGAAATGAAGGGGAACATTTCCTCACACTGTGCAACTTCTAACTTTTCTTATTTGGTTAACATTGTAAATAAGTGCATTTCCACTTTTAAAAGGTCATGCAGTACAATTTCCTTTTAACCTTGTTTGTGCGTTTCATTATAGTAATATATTTCCCTCCTCCAATGCAGTCAGGACAAGTCTGTTTTTATTAGAGGCTGCTTAGTAGAGCCAAATTGGTCACTTAGAGGGAACAGACATACTGACTCCTTCTTATTGTTAAGAATGCTTGATTGACTCACATAAGCTGCTCCTAAGAAAAGAGTGCTTAGAAACAGCTTCCCAGGAACCTCTTTGCTCAGATTAACACACTGGTCCTTTCATCCTCTATTGAGAAATACTATGCCCCCATAGTTCCAGTTACAGATAGGTAGCCGTGTTGGTCTGCCATAGTCAAAACAAAATAAAAAAATTCCTTCCAGTAGCACCTTAAAGACCAACTAAGTTAGTTCTTGGTATGAGCTTTCGTGTCTGAAGAAGAATATCTGAAGAAGTGTGCATGCACACGAAAGCTCATACCAAGAACTAACTTAGTTGGTCTTTAAGGTGCTACTGGAAGGAATTTTTTTATTTTGTTTTGACTATGCCCCCATAGTACAGGTAAGATCAAGATACTAGACCAAATTCCTCATTTCTTCACAGGCATCCTTCATTTGATATATGTAACTCTTATTCTTAACAGTTCCTCTACTACAGTCAGACACTTGTCATTAAGAGATTCTCATGTTTTGCTAATCAGCGAGGTTCTTTATAAACTTGGTATTAAGCTATTTCACATCATTTTTAATGGGCCAGTGATTCAATGGGTAGGAGCTGAAGCAGAGAGGTGGGGCACATGCTTGGCAGGGAGGAGGTCTCCAGTTCAATCTTCAGAATTATCAGATATGGCAGAGATCCTGGAAAGCATCTTTCAGTCAGCTTAGATCATACGGAGCATTGTCTCTATGTGCATTCCCCAGCCATTGGTATTCTGGGGCACACTGCCTCAAAAAAGTGGAGGCAGAATGTAGCAAGAAGCCTTATTCTCCATGAATTTTCTCATTCTCTTTTAAAGCTATCCAAGTTGGTGGCCATCCCCACCACTGTATGCTGGGTTATCTATAGAGTATCCTTACACAATCCCATGCACAAATGTGCAGACAGGAGAGGCTCGGCCAGCATGTGCATTGGTGGGGGCAGGGCTGGCCAAATGATCCTGTCACATATGCTTTCAATGGGGAATGGGGATCATGTGAACACACTTGGGGAAAATGTTCCTCCTCTTTTCTCTTTGACTCTGGCTGGCTTTTTTCTTCTTATTTTTATTTTGTGGAACAGTTAATAATAATAACAATAATAATATTTTATTATTATTTGTACCCTGCCCATCTGACTGGGTTGTCCCAGCCACTCTGGCTGGCTTCCAACAGATATAAAAACATAATCAAACATCAAGCATGAAGAACTTTCCTATACAGCCCCTACCTATAGACGTAAGTGCTGCAGCACAGACACTAGTTTACTACTTCAGTAAGAACTGAGCCATAGAATGGACTTCTCGGAGTTTGCACCCATGAGTCTTGTTTAAGCAGCTTTCTTCAAGCATATATAAAGAGATTGAAATCCCATGTTTTACTGAGGACAGGGTAATCCTTTGTACCTGTCTGGAATAGCATTTGCAGCTGTCTAAATACATAAAGATTACATGAATTATACTGAAGTGATTTGCGTTTTTTCCTTTTCTTTTAAAGAGCAATGTGTTTTAGATGCATTGTCCTGAAACACACCTGCAGGATTTATGATAAAGCTGTCATAGATCTTTATGATTATTATATCACTAGTGGAATCCTACTGCATAGCTCTGTTTTCCCCTCTCTTTCCCCTGAGGCATCAGAAATGACTACAAGTAGAAGCAGGATGTTGAGTGGTATCTAATTTTCTTTTGGGATCACTTGTTGGTTGGGTTTTTACTCCTGCTCAGCATTCTGATTGATCAAATGTCTGGGTTAGTGAAGCAACACCCCCATCTCAGTACATTCTCAAAAGAGGGTTCTTTTAAAAAAATACTTCCACTGTAGCATGTGGTTTGGTGCTGTGTTGAAACCTATTCTGCAGGTTCTCAGCAGTTTTCTTCTTCTGTGAAAGAGGCTTCATTTTTTCTGCCTCATTCACAGGGTGCATTAGAACTGATTTGTAGGGATGATCGCGGAGTGGGGAGTGGGGTCCAGAGGGAGCACACTCCCCACCCGCAGGCAGCCACAGTCTGCCTGCACCGAGTGACCTTGGGGGCGGGGCACCCCCCCAACAGACAAAGCCACAGCTGTCTGAACATCGTACCCTCTGTCTAACCCTTTGCGGTCTCAGTAGTCTGCGGTGCCCTGTCTGTAACCTTTGTCTCTGAGACCTTTTGTCTCCTTCGTCATACACTGTGCAAGGGGAAAATGACGCGGTGGAAACAGGTGCCAAAATAACTTTGTACCACCCCACTATCTCGGGACCAGAAGATGTGTAAAAGTCACAGCCCAAAATGTATCTGCCTGGGTTTGCATATTTGTCTCAATAAAAGGAGGCTCCACAGGGCTGGTTGGCAGCTCGCATGCAGCCCACCTGTGCGCAGCTCACCTGCATTATCAACTCCTGCCTCATGTCCTTCACTTCACTGATTGATACTTTCCGTGGGTGCAGGACTAAGCTAAATTTACTGTTGCAAGGGGGCAGTGGGTGGTGTGAATATTTTACTTTCCGCTAAAAGTTTCTCCAGTGTTTCTCGGCAGCCTCCCCAGCTGCCTTTGTTTCCTGTTCTCAAAAGTCCCATGGACAGAGTTACATCATGATTTCTTCACCTGGGTTTTGATTAAATTGTGGCAAACTCAGAGGGGGTGGTCTGAGTGCTTGGGATTAGTGCAGTCACTAATGGTTGTTTTTAATGAAATATACCCCCTTTTTACCTTTTAAAACTATATTTCTGCATTAATTTTTAACAGTGAAAATTTGTCTTATAATAATACTATAGTGGGCAGGCACACAGTAGGCAGAACTTGTCCCTTCTGCACATAAAGGAAAGGCAAGCCAAAGATATCATGGTGTTTTTCAGGAAACCAGGGCACCAGAGAAGGTGAATGAAAGGACACTCACAAATATCTTTTAGCTGTCTTGAAAGTAAGCCGAGTGCAACACATAACCTGCAGCCTACCCATGAGACTTTCATGGAAATTATATTTTCCCTTTGATGATTTTTGAGGTCACTTTCTCTTCTCATTAATTGATATAGAATAGTGGGGGAAATGCAGGATTTTCTTTTGTCACAGCACTAATGTGGTTTAGTCCTCTCTTGTCCGAGTCATGAGAAACAATTTGATTTGGAAGTATCTTCCTTCACTGCTCTGGTTTTCTACTGGAAGCCATTTTCACAAGATTTGCAAGGTCATGAATGACCGCCATGTGGCATGGCTGCAGGTGTTTTTGGCAAGTGGAGGGTCTTGTGGTGCTGGTTATGTCATAAGTAGAAGTAGCCAACCTGGTGCCCTCAAGTTGTTGTTGGACCACAATTCCCATCACTCCCAGCCAACAAGCTCAATGGTCAGGAACGATGGGAATTGTAGTCCAACAACATCTGGAAGATACTACCTTGACTATTCTTGTCATAGACCATGTCTACTTCTCCTCTGGCCTCACACTCCACTACAGTAAAGTTGCTTTCTCCAGTGCAGACCTGCACAACTTGTGTTCTACCAAACAAGTTTTTATCTCTCTTGGATTTCAATACACACACACACACACAAACACACACAATTGCTTTTTTTTTATATGCAGATGTCTTATACATCTCTTTAGTGGTGGTGGGACAATTTGGATAGTGTGTTCCTGGAGAGTAATGAAATCCAATAGATTCCTAAATGCCCTGCCTCCCCACTCCTAGGATAGAACAAACCACTCTGTTGAACAATGGCACAATGACAGACCCTCCCAGTGTCCCTATTTTCCAGGGACGTCCCTGATTTAGTGAAACCGTCCCAGTTTCTGATTTGATCCCAGAACATCCCACTTTTCCTTAGGATGTCCCTATTTTCACTGGAGAAATGTTGGAGAGTATGGAGTTAGCCAACCTCCAAGCCATCTGAAGGCAATCCTGTATAGGGAAGTTTGTTTTTAAAAAATATTTAATGTTTTATTATGTTTTTATATATGTTGGAAGTTGCCCAGAGTGGCTGGGGCAACCCAGTAAGATGTGTGTGTGTGTGTGGGGGGGGGTTATAAATAGTAAAATTATCATTAGGGAATGGGACATCCCTATTTTCATCTGAGAAATGTTGGAGGGTATGCAATGGAATAGGCAGATGCACTGGGTTCCTGACACAGTCACTCCCAACCAGCCTATCCAGCACTGAGCAGTTTGTTCTGCATTTCTGTATACCATTTCTTGGAATGATTTGATCTTATTTGGGAAGAACCAGATTAATTGAGCTCCTTAAGACTAATTTCCTATTTTAGGAAGATTTCCCCTGCCTATGAGAAAATGTCTGCGGTAGAGAACTGTGTCTTAACACTCTATGATTTTTATTGTGTTTGTGTGATCTTTTCAGATTTCCCCACAGTTTTAAATGGGATGATGGAACTGTATGCCTCTATATGCTTTGTGAGCTAACTTGAGGTTGCTGATGGGAAGTGTGGTAGCAATCTAATTCCCCATCAACCCCAGTGACATAGGTGGATCTGAGCAAGATTGGTAGGTGCAACCCTATTTTAGTAAATAGTACAGAAAAATCCAATGGAGAATGGGGTTAATTTATTTCAAAATTGGAAGCAAACAAAATGTTTGTCTTCAATATGTTCTGCATAAGAATGGCTCCAAACCTGCGAGGCATTTTGAAATGCCTCATAGGATGCTTTTGCCCTCAAATGAACCAAGTGGCTGAGAAAGATAGTTTTATTTGCATATTTGACTCAATATTCACCTGTAGCTGACACAACAGACCTAAAAGCATCAGCTTTCTCCAGCTTGAAGTGTGAAGCATCTCTGAAATCACAGTGTGAGGCTTTCTGAATTAAAGAGATAAATGTGGGGATGTGCATTAGGTTTATCACAGTAGAAGCTGCAAAAATTGTTTAAAGATCCCTCTCATTTGTGTGGCTCAGAGCCATTATGCAGAGGAGTAAACAGTGTTTGTCGCAATACACAGATCAATGTTCTGAAAGCCAACACAATTAAAGAAAATCCAGCAAACTTTAGGGAAAATAATAAGTACGGTATATGAGATTGTTCATATGCTACACAGATGTAGCAAAATGGGGGGAAATGACTTGTTCTTTTCTCTTCAATTCAGTTGCGATGCAGAAAGTGGTATTCTTACATTTTATCTGCCTCTGAGGTTTCTGCTGCCACCCAAGTCGTTTTTAGATGCCCTGTTCCATATATTAATGTAGAACAGGTTTGAGGATTGTGTCCACAAATTTTAGTTTTATGAGGGAGGGAGAAAATCTTTTCTCTTTTCTCTCCATATCATGTAAAATTGCCACCTCTTACTCACAAATCAGTAGATCAGCTTAATACATAAACACATATGGATCACCACTGAAGGAAAGCCTGGTGAGTTTTAAGCAGCATATAAATATTTAACCATAACTAATAATAATAATTACAAACCCGATATGACTACTGATAAATCAGTAGTTATAATAATTACTACTGGAGAAAGCAAATAAAACTCTGTTCAGTTGCAAAAAAACTGTTTTTTATTGTATATATTGTTTCAATCAATGGATTTACTACAGAGTACTACAGTGCTGTATGTATGTGTGTACACACACGTGCACACACACACACACACACACACACACACAGAGTTTTCCATACATTTATCATTTCCTGTGCTGCAGAAACCATCAGGCTTTACTAACATTCTAATATAAATTATAATGTTGTTGTTTTCATAGTTATCTTTGAGTCTTCATTTTGAAATACAGTGGTACCTCAGGTTAAGTACTTAATTCATTCCGGAGGTCCGTTCTTAACCTGAAACAGTTCTTAACCTGAAGCACCACTTTAGCTAATGGGGCCTCCTGCTACCACTGCGCTGCCAGAGCACAATTTCTGTTCTCATCCTGAAGCAAATTTCTTAACCCGAGGTAATATTTCTGGGTTAGCGGAGTCTGTAACCTGAAGCGTATGTAACCTGAAGTGTATGTAACCTGAAGTGTATGTAACCCGAGGTACCACTGTACTGGTTGTGACCATTTTACACGGGGTTTTCATTCCTGGCCCCCGTGTACGTTGGCAGGCATGTGTCAATTGGACACGGGCAAAATGGGAAACCCTCTCATCTATTGGCAGCAACCTCCACATTGGGAAACCCCCTCCACCCTGCCGACTGCTATTGTTCTCACCAGTCCTGCTTTGCACAAATGTTTTTGCTTGGTTGGAAAATGTTTCTGAATTCTGTTAATGCTTCTTGTTTCAATAGAGGGGAATGTGTATGAAGAAAATAGCCTGCTATTGAAAGGTTGTTGTTTTTTAATCACACTTAACACTCTGTCCACTTTTACCACTGGCACGTGGCCCCCAGAACTTTGCTCAGAAGGGAATCTGGCCCTCTGATTGAAAAAAAGTTCCCCACATCTGCTCTGTCTCATTGGCTACTGCTTCTGTAGATGGGGCTGGACTTACAGCTGAACGAGTCCATAACATGCATCATTGTATCTCCAGATATTACTAAGGACATGCAGAAAGCAGAAGTGGGTCTTAGGTTTCTGATGGAAACCTCTTCTCTATCACAATGCCTGAATCCAACAGCAGAGGGGGAAAGCTACATTTGGTATTTGTCTCTTAGGAGCATAGCAAATTATGCAGCCAAGAACTAAACTATTCAGTAGTGCAATACTGTTGCTCATATACTTAGGAAATGCATGTCACACTCTGGCAAATGTCAATGAATATGCCAAAAAAGAAAATAAATAAACACACAATTCTGTCTTCTGCTGTCTGTTTGATGACAATATTACGCAGCGCTGATTTGCTGCAGATGCTACTATTATGTGTCAGGATAGTTTGTCCTACATTGCATGTTACCCTGTTCCTTCTAAAGCCAACATTTTTATTTTTATTATCATTTCCGCTCCAAGCGTCTACACCTCTAAAAATTACTGTAATTTCAAATCTATAATTCATCTTGAAAATATACTCCTGTGGCACTATAAATTCACCCTCCTTTTTTTTTTTTTACAACAAGGCATTGGGTGTGAGTATAACTGTTATCACTGCAGATGCTATAATCAGAAATCATAGTGGTATACATGCCATTATAGCTACAGGTTATTTTTTTACAGTCAGGTCTTGCAATTAATCCTCTGCCCACTCCGGTGACCATTTATGCATCACCAAAATAGAGGGCAAAGGAGGGCTTGAATTTGCATAACATTTGCATACACTAATTTATATTTAGAGATGCAGACTTAGAA
The DNA here is from genome assembly GCF_951804945.1 of Podarcis cretensis. Classification (NCBI taxonomy): domain Eukaryota; kingdom Metazoa; phylum Chordata; class Lepidosauria; order Squamata; family Lacertidae; genus Podarcis; species Podarcis cretensis. The sequence continues at coordinate 33,019,762 of NC_137178.1, forward strand.
ATAATTATGAGAATTTAAATCCAGGGTTGGAAGCCTGTGGGCCTCTATATTTTGTTGGATTCCAGCTCCTATCAGCTGCAGAGAACATGGTCAGGGATAAGGAGAACAAAGGACATGCCAATCTGGTGTGTGGTGCGTTTGCCCTATGCCAGCCTCCCTCCCAACTCTTCCTCCTGATAAACAACCCAGGAAGTTAGTGAGATGGTTCTGCCCTACCTGTTGAGCTGCTTCTGATATTGAATCCATACTCAGTGGGGGGGGGGGTCAGACTTTGAAGCAGTCACTCATACTTGACTGGCGGTGTCAGGCTGAGGAAGAGCACCTGCAAGAGGAGATTCCTCCTTGCCCTTCTCTCTATTCTCACTCAACACCAGCAAAGCAACTGCCATTTTGGGCTGGCCGTGCTCGGATATGGAAAAACAGGTTACCCGTTTGAAGTCCAAATGGGATAGTGGACACTTTTGTCTAAAAACAGGGACAGTTTTTCTAGGGATGGGTAGCCACCCTAATGCCAGCTGCTTATTGCACTCACTGGAAATCATATCTAACCTAGGTTAGATGAACAGGATTAAAGTGTAATTCTTTGTGGTGGTAACTGATGTTACCAAATAAGAACCAGTGTTGTGTAGTGGTTCTAGTGTTGGACTAGGACCTAGGGGACCAGGGTACAAATTCCCACTCAGCCATTAAATGCACTGAGTAATCTTGGGTCTGTGACTGCTTCTCAGCCTCACCTATGACACAGGGCAGTCGTGAGGATAAAATAGAATGGGGAAAGAAGTACTATATACACCATGAATTCCTTGGATGAAAGAAGGGATACATATGTACAGTGGTACCTCGGGTTAAGAACTTAATTCATTCTGGAGGTCGTTCTTAACCTGAAACTGTTCTTAACCTTAAGCACCTCTTTAGCTAATGGGGCCTCCCTTGCCGCTGCACCACTGCTGCGCGATTTCTGTTCTCACCCTGAAGCAAAGTTCTTAACCTGAGGTACTATTTCTGGGTTAGCGGAGTCTTTAACCTGAAGCGTCTGTAACCCAAGGTACCACTGTATTAAAAAGACTTAATAACTATATAATCTCAGACAAGAAACCAACAGATATTTCTAAGAATTGGCTGTGTGCCCAGTTATTTCATATTAGCAGTGATTAAAGCTTAGGCTGAGCCTTTGCATCTCCTTTCTAGCTGCAGTCCTGTTTTTGAGCCCCTCCATACACCCTTTTTATTCCACATTCATGATTACCCGTGCACTTGATGCTATCAGGGCAGTCACATACAATGCCACTCTCAATACTGTTTTGTGCCTGCAAAAGTTTTAGGACAGTCACAGTACTTCATTTCCAATCAGCATATATCTTGTAACTTGCTGCTGAAGCCCCATAACTTTTTATGCCACCAACGTTCTGATATCTTTTTGTTCCACTTTAGTTGTGTTATAGCTCTCTGGACAGCAATAATGTGGTAGAGTTGGAGAAGCATCACAGAACAAACGAAAGCAGAATACATCAACCACTATTATTGTGTCAATAATAACATTGAAGTCTGCACCCACAATAAAAGACCACTAATATGTGTCCCTTACAGAGTAGAGTGTCCTATTTCACCCAGAACTTGTGGATTATTGGCCTATAATTCATGAATATAGAAGAGGATAGCCAAGGTAAGTGCTATTTTTTTATTTATTTTTTGCTGATAGCTACAAGTAGCATGGCCCAATTCTACAGAATGTCAGTCTTCTGATATGTAAGAAGAAACAATCTTGAAAAGAAAGAAAACATCTGAAGGCTTTTTTTTTAAATCTGAGTGGACCTTAAAGAAGAGTTTAAAGAAAAGTGTCTTAGATGAACAATGCACCCGAAATTGCAAATTGAGGACTCAATTTACAAAGCTACTTTCCTTTTCAGAACTTTATTCTGAAATTACTGTGAACTTTCATGCAGTTTTCCCTTTCTAAGGGCCTTTTTGAAGTTTCCTTTTGCTGGCTGGTCTGCATCCTGTCTGAGGTTTTATACATCTATATATCCAAAGGAAAAGCATATCATGTCTGAAAGTAAATGGCATTTGCTTCAGAAGACTGCTGCTTTTCATGGAAATAATTTCAAAAATCTTCTTTTGATCTTCCAGAAAACCAAAAAAAAAATAATATTAATATTATTCTTTAAAATCCATGAAGTGGCTTTCCTTCTTTTCTACTCTGTATGAAATATAGTTACCTACAATATCTTTCACAGTTTTACATAAAGCTCATCATATTTCTCAGACCTGTAATATTATTCACAAATAAGTTATAGCAGAGAATATTAGCATAACCAAATTATAAATTTAGTGTTTCAGCTATATGTAATTGAGCAATGTAATTGTAATTGATACAGCATTTTTCTACAACCACAGAAATGCACTATAGATGGATAGATACACACACACACACACACACACACACACACGGTAGGTGTATGATTTTTGTTTGGTTGCAAAAATAGCAAGGAATCTAGTAGCCCATTGGCAATTAGCTAATGTATCATGCATGATACTAGTGGCCGTGCCCCTGTTTCCTCCACTCCCCCTGTTTACCTCCTAGCTCTTTCCCTTCCAACCCTATGCAACTACTAAGTTGTCTTCACCTTCCCAACCCCATTTCTGAAGTCACTTTTCTGTTCTGCAGCCCCACTGTCCACGTGTCCATGTGCTTCCTACTCTCCCTCCTTATGTGCCACTGCTCCTTGCACACAAACCACTCCCATGGGAATCACGTGCACCTTCCTTTTCCATTGCAATTGCTAAGCATCTTTTTTGCTTTCTGCCCAGCTACAAAGCTGCCATCACCCCTGTTCTTCAGACTCGTTCATGTCCCTGTGATCATCTTCAGCCCCATTCAACGTGGCATTCCTCCTACTTCTCTTTCTTCAACCCCCTTTGTATCCCATTTTTCAGCTTTTCCCTCCCCTTCTGCTTACTTTTCTCATCTCTCTCTTGCACACAGATCACCCCAATTTCCATACCACCTTCTCTCTCCTATTCCGCAGCCCCCTTTTGCACACACTACCTTCACAATATAAAAATGTTCTCAAGCCAATATAATTATCTATCTATCCGTTTTAAGCAAGTGGGAAAATAGTGTGATTATTCTACTGGGTTTGCTCCTGAGAATGCTGATTTTAGAACCACTGTTAACCAGAATGAAACAACAGAACTTTTAAAAAGAAATGTAGAAAAGTGTTGACATCTTGTGTCTAACCCTGTATTTAATTGCACACTGTAGCAGGAACATCAGTGTCTTACACTAAAGAAGTGACTCTTTTTTTTTTTTGCAATTCATTTGGCAGAAGGGCAGATGGCCTTCCATGATGACCTTTGACCACCACAATTAGCATCCAAGAGAGTTGAGGAGCTCCAGCTCATTAGCTCATAGACAGATGTTTGGTGTTCCTTGATCACTGCTGCTAAGTGGCAGTTTCTGCTGTTATGCAAACAATAACATGGATAAATATGTGACCTGCAGATTGATTCCACTTTTAAAGAAATGCCACATCCATATATACCTTCTAACCAGGTTTACATCAGAGGATGCTTTATGCATCAGACTGTTCATACATCCAGCCCAGAATCAGCTGTGGTGACTAGGAATGGCTATCAGCTATGATTTTTCTGCTACCTGATCCTTTGAACTTGGAGTTTGTCCTGGGATTGCAAAGTAGAAGATTTGTATTCAGTATTATTTTTCTAGAAAAAGAGGTGTCGGAGCTCACCATGAACTTCTATCTTTTTCATTTAGAATGGCAAGGGTGCTCACCTGAGAGGTGCCGGAGGTGAACTCCGGTGAGTTCCTGCTGAAAAAAAGGTCCTGACAAGACCCTCAAAGTGTCGCTGTTTTCCAGGGACAGTCCCTGTTAAATTCCAATTGTTTGTCATGTAGTTATTACATGTAGTTATCATCCTTGGCCCCACTGCCTGTGACTCCACTGTGCTTGGACCTGCAAACTGAGCTAAGTTAGAGGAATGGTCTGATTTGGTATAAGGCAGAATGCTATTCTCATTTTGCAAGACATCTTCAGGCAAGTGTGCCAGGACTGGGTGAGAGGGTTGCAAGATGTGCTGGGAGGTAGGGAGTGAAATTTGAGTCTTTCCTCCCTTTCCACTGAAAAGGAAGATAAAACATGTTTTGTGCCTTGGGCATTCATTTGCTGACAAAGACTCTCCTCCCTGAAAGAGAGGGGAGTGGTTGTGGGCGGGAGCCTGAACACCGCCCCTAGCAGGGGGCATAGCCCCCTGCCTCTAGCTCACCTGGCTGGTGCTCACGCCCCCCCGGTGGCTGTCCAACCAGGTGCCGTGGGGGGGGGCATGTCCAGCAGCCTTGATGCTGCAGCGTCAGCCTCTCCCCGGCCTCATTTCTCTTCGTCGTCCTGTGCGAGTCACCCACCCTCCACTCCCATTGAGTTAGGGCTTAGGTCATTGGCCTTGCTACGGACCTTAGGTTGGTCGCCCCGGTTGCACGGGGGGCCTGGTAGGAGTTTTTCCATTTGGCATTAGGCTTTTTGGTTTTTTCGCCTACCTCGTAGCAATCGTCACAACTTTTGTGGTATTGGTGGGTAGGTTAGGCATTGGAATAATGTGCTGTGGTGTGTCAAAGTGCTAGGTGTGGCCATCGCCTATGCCTTCAATGTTTAGGGGTATTCCGTTAAAGGAATCTGGCGGTCGTGTATTCTGTCCGATGCCTGCTTGGCGGGAGGCCATGGCACGACCCTCGGTGACAGCAGGGGTGAGCCTATAGTTGGATTAGCATCAACAGGTGATGAACCCCTGGTGAGTAAACCCACTTGTTTCGCGATCCAATGCCTAAGCCAATACCTTTTCATTGCTGTAATCAATAAAGTTGTGGCCTTTTCTAGCCCATTAACCTTATATCACGTGTCCCTGTGTCTTCTTTTCACGTCGCGGTGGTCGGGTCCTCGAACCACAAGTCTTGTCTCAGAATTTTAAATTTAGAATCTTAAATTTATTCCATGCAATCATTTTAATTTTTTATCTAATACAATTTAACTTCTATATCATTTTATTCTAGTGCCTTTTGCTTATTTACTAGCAGCAGTTTTTAAAGCCTCAGTTATTTCACAAGGGATGCTTATTTGTATGAAATTGCTGGTCCAATGGAATTTTTGGAATGTAATCTTTTGATTCTCCCCCCAGCAAACGGCAGATTTAGTCAGTGGTTGTACTTAGCTTACAAATACTCCAAGGGAAGATAACAGAACTCACATCATACATTGTTTAATTAAAATAAAATAAAATAAAGAATACTGCCAATAATCTTATAATTTGGAAGGAAACTATAAGACACATCTGTGTAGTGAAGTAAGAGTTTATTTATGGACTTTGAGCATAATAGTTCTTAGATAATGCTTATGTTATTTGCAATAGGACAAAATCCCAGGGAACTCTTCTGTCAAAGAAAATTAATTATATTATATTTTGATTTTATTTATTTTTAGTTCACCTTTCCCACCCTTGTATGAAAGAGCTTGGGAAATCCCGAAAGCTTTATTAAGGAAATCAGCACGTTATCTCTGCTTCAACACAGGATACAGGTTACAAGGCTCAAAAGGTACAGCATCAGGTACTAGGACACATGGCTACTTAAAGTGAAGACTTTGTCCGAACATCTGACTTGCACTCCTTTCCACTTTGAAAGTAGTGGGAGAGGAACCAGCTATTTCTCTGGCTTTCATTCAAAGCAAGACGACAATGCTTGCAAGCAAGCTCTCCTACAGTGAGTCTGGAACTATCCTTGCCTGCACTGACAGTAGCACATCCTTGGTGACAGGACTCTGGTCCAGGCCTCAGACTCTCCCCCCACCTTCTGTATAGTCAGCGCTGCCTATTGGACAGCAAACTACTCAGCTACAGTGGGGAACTTGCCCTCTTTCCAGGTCACTGCTACAGCTATCTCCACCTTGTCTTGAATTCCTCCTCCTCTGGCAGATTCTGCCAATATCACCCCATACTCTTTGGTGTCACAGGGACCAGGGCAGTATCAAATCTAGAGGGAGCAGGGGAGGAAACTTTAATTTAATATATTTATTAACACTGGACCACAAGGACACAACAAAATGTAATAAAAACACCCTAAAACTCAATAGAAGAGGGTAAATCTTTGAACAAACAAAACAAAACAAAACAAAACAAAAAACCAGGAGAAAAAAGAATTGGACATGGATTAAAAGTAATTCATGTTTGTTCGTGGGGGGGGGACCCTAAGAGAAGGATTAGAGTGCTCATTTTTCCTGCATGCATGCATTGAAGGAAATATTATCTTTCAGAACACAAGGGTGATTAATTAGTGTTTTGGGGGCCTGTGATCTTAAGTAACTGCATTGATGTGAAATTTACACTATGTTGGAAGAAATGTAATATATTGATTGCAGTAGTAGAAAATAATGTTCAAAATGGACCAGGAAATGAAAGCATCTTTGAAGAAAGACCTTTATAAAATGTACTTCATAGTTTCTCTATTGCTGCCTTCCTCCCACAATACTTCATACTGGTTCCATATTCTGCTGAATGACTTTTCAGTCATTTGTTTTTACTGCTAAATTGCAGTTCATCGCTCTTCTCACTGTTGCGTTGTTCCAAAGTACTACATTTCATTGGAGTTTCACTGTGTCCTCGCCCACTTTATTTTAAAGGAAGAACAATTGAAATTGTTGGAGGGTGGGGGTAGGGATTGGCTTAGATGTTTTAAAGGATATTTTCCCATAGGAGATCATCAAAATATTTTGATGTCTGATATCCCCTACTGAGATATTTAGTAGCTGAAGGTGTTAATTCACGACAGTTCAATAATGAGTTGTCTATTCAAGTAAAAATAAAATGTACTCAGAAGGTTCATACTGAATTTCTTTATTTTTGAGTCTCGGCATGTATACCTCCATATGACAAATGAGGGGACTGGTGCTTAGAAATAACTCAAGGCCACTGACTTCAGAGCAATCTTATACATGTCTATGCAGTAGGAAGTCCCACTCAATTCAATGTAAGGCTTATGGAACTGCAGCTTTGATCTTTTAGATTCAGTCAGCAGGGCTTTGTGGGCCACTGATGCATCCACAGTCAGTTGCAGCAGAAGGGGTGGAGAGGCAGGATGACTGGGCCCAATCCAGACCCAAGTTCACCAGATGTTGTTGAACTCCAACTCTCACCATTCCCAGGAAACATGGTCAAGGGCTAGGGATGATGGGAGTTGGAGGCCAAGAACATCTGGAGGGCCATGGGTTCTCCATCCCTTTCTTCCCGCTAAAGTCTTGGGTCTCCTGGGAATTCCCCATTGCACAGCCACAGAACCCTTGTTGTATCTCCAATGTAAGTACAGAAGTAGTAGGTCCCCCAAAAATGTGCAAGCAAAAAGCACCCGTAAAATTTGTATCCCCCAACCAGCTGTTAATGCAATTATTTCCCTATGTATCCAATTGATACATATTGGCAGCTTTCATTCTTTCTCTTTATATTGAGTCTATGGAGAAAAGCATCATGTGCCTATACTTTCTTAATGGAAACCTAGAATGACAGGTTGGTTAGTGTTTGAATCTCAGATGAACATCCAGTGAAAGTTTTTCCCACCCTTCAAAATAACATTGTGAGAAATTAATGCAAATCAGCAGAGCATTGCAAATTTTGTTGCAAAAGATAGCAGCTTGTCTCATTGTTTTAGCATATTTGTCTGCTCACTTAACAAGTTCACCATTTCAAAGTTTGGCAAGCTTTCGTTACAACCTCAACACTGTATGCTATATATTCTGCTTCATGTGTAAAAATTACAACAGTAGAATTTACAGCAAGTACCCATAGAGACATACCTTATCAATGTTTTGTGCTACTTTTGCACTCTTGCCATGTTTTAAGGCATGGGTAGGCAAACTAAGGCCTGGGGGCCGGATCCGGCCCAATCGCCTTCTAATTCCAGCCCGCGGATGGTCCGGGAATCAGGGTGTTTTTACATGAGTAGAATGTGTCCTTTTATTTAAAATGCAACTCTGGGTTATTTGTGGGGCCTGCCTGGTGTTTTTACAAGAGTAGAATGTATGCTTTCATTTAAAATGCACCTCTGGGTTATTTGTGGTGCATAGGAATTTGTTCATTATTTTTTTCAAAATATAGTCCGGCCCCCCACAAGGTCTGAGGGACAGGGGACCAGCCCCCTGCTGAAAAAGTTTGCTGACCCCTGTTTTAAGGTGTTGTTTTGATAGTGACAGCTCCAGGATAACAGAGACATTGTTTCCTAAAGGTGTGTATTGGGTTATATTGAAGTCCACACTTCTCTTTTTGTCTTTGGTATCTATGAGAGATCATGACATATGTTTCCAGATTTCTGGCCAGCATACTGACTTCTGACCAACATCTCTAATGGGTGCCACAGGGAAATTTCCTCATCACAAATGTTTCCCAGTTCAGTTGAATAGAAGAGCAACTCTATGTACTATACATACAAATCTGCTTCTGGAAAGAGAAAGTAGAAGTCCATGAATATAGTTGTTCCACATGTGAACTAGAACACCTATGGGGTAGAATTCAACATTATGATAAGGTGATTGCATCAGTGCAAGCATTTCTGCAACACATTACAGTGGCTTAGCCAAAGATTTGTACATAGACTAGTAAAAGCCAACATATGCCTTCTTCAGGTTCTGCTTTTTATTTTTTTAGGTCTTGTAACTTTTATTAAAATTTGAAAAACTACTCATTTGGGGGCCAAATTTTCATGTTATGTACTTTAGTGTAAAACCTCCTCCATATCTCTGTGTCTGCAGAAAGGTCTTTCTATATGATGAAATTCTAACTTGTGGGGTGGGAGGTAAGGAGCTAAAAATTTAGGATGAAATAGGTTATCTTTAATTCTCATATACATATTCTATTTTTTAAGAAATGAAAGATGGAATATAGAAGGCATAATTCTCACTGAAGTGTGAACAAAGACCCATTTAATTTACTTATGCATGACCACAACAAGCCAGAGTTGTGAATATATTTTCAATTCTACCACATCTATTTCTTAGACTGATTAATAGCAAATATTTGTTTAAACTCAGGGTTATTTATTTGTGTGCATCAAAAGTAAGGTAGTGCAAGATTGAGAAAGGAACTCCATAACCAGGAAAGGTATATTAATACAGATATATAGCAGATCATTCTCTCTCCCCCCCCCCCCGGCTTGTGATGATGAGTCAATGTAAACCAGAAGTCTTAATTGACTTCACCAGGGCACCAAACCTTTCAATATTTTTTTTCCTGGCATGATAAATAATATGCATGTGCACACTCAGAATTATAATTAATTAGAAATATAGACAATTTTGTTTGTTTCATATTATACCAAAAAGCATATCTAATTTAACTCAGAAAAAGGCCTCAGGGATCAGGCAGGGGAAACAGAAATCAGTCAGTCCATGAGATATCATGCATCCAAGTTGTTAAATGTTTTGTACTGTAAATGAAAACAAGAACCATAAACCTGGCACAGTAGCATATGGGTAGCCAGTGCAAATTTTTGAGCATAAGAGTTATATGTTGGCAATGGTCTGTCCTCATCAATAGTCTAGCTTGTAGAGATTGGTAAAAATAAATGCAAGTGGAATATTTTCTTTTTGTGAAACTGGCTCTTGTTTAGAAATAAATTTCTCCAGTCCAGAAAGTGGTTCAAAAAGCTTTACTAATAGAACTTGGCTTCAAACATTACAAAAATAATGAAAATACGTTGTCTCATGCAGAACTAAACATAAGCTGCTCCCAGTGTAAGGTTTATAGGCTTAGCAAAAATCCAACATTGGAGCTTAAAAATCTTATCTTCCTCTTTCTCCTCCATTTCCAGCCTATCTGCCTCAGGCTGTTTTTCCCAGGAGAAAAGTATGTCTGTTCTTCTCAGTAGTTGAGAACAAAGGACTATGTGGTCTTAAGATGGAGAATTCTACTCCATTACAATATGCAAGCTTCTTGTAACCCAAACTAAGTCCCATGACCCCATGTGATAAACTGTAAAGAGTTAGATTACCACACCCTTGCAATGGAAATTTACATCTAGCCTCCATCTCAAGTCCCATGGAAAAACACCAATATTTACTTCCCCACTGATTTTAATACTAACAGATTTCTTCAGCATTTCATGTAACATTAAATAACATAAGTGTACTATTTTGTGCCTGCTGAGCCTCAGACCCAAGGATTGCCACACATAGAGCTCTGTGTAATAATTGTGTCTTGAGGTTACCAGGACAGCGATCACTGTGATCAGACTATCCCTATCCAATAACAGCTGTAATTGGGACATCAGCTATAGCTGGTAAAAGGCACTCCTAGACTGAAATCAGGATCGCCTTCAAATTCTGTACCTGCTCTCTCAGAGGGAGTACAAACTCATCCAGAACAGCCTCCCAGCCAATCTTCAGATGCTAAAATGATATTAAATGATGGTAAAATAATATCAAATGGTGTTAAGATATATTAAAAGACCTCACAGGACTCTCTCTGACTCTCCCTCTCCCTCCCCCCCCCTCTATTTGCCTAACAGTGAAAGGTTGTTAAAGAAGGTAGCAGGTGAGCCTCTGTAATCCAAGATGACCTCAGGGTCCAGGTAGGTTCATATGGAGAGAGGTATTGCAGTCCTGAGCCATTATTGGACTACAGCTCCCATCATTCCTGACCATTGGCCATTCGGGCAGGACTTATGGGCATTGGAGTCCAACAATAACCAAAGATTCACCATTGCTGGAAGAGGTAAAAGGTAAAAAAGGTAAAATTGCTGGAAGAAGAAGAAGATGATGATATCCCACCCACCTAGCTAGGTTGCCCCAGCCACTCTGAGTGGCTTCCAACACATATGAAATAGCATAGCATTTGTGTGAGATATTCCTGCTTCCTATTCTTGCCCTGATTGATCAAAATCTGTAATCTTTCCACATAAAGACAGATTATAACAACAGTATAAACTGAATTACTTTAGATTTCATCTTGCATCTCCCCATCTTTTCTTCATTGAGCATTTGCTACTGGTTAATCACAATAAGTTAAATTCTAGTTTTGAAGGGTATATTGGGCTGCTCCAGTATGACAAACCCCATATCCCTAACTCTGACTGTAAGATAAATACCAGCTGTAACAGCTCTTATACAGTGCAATAACAACTGCTGGCAGGAGACAATCTCGGAAATGAAATTTTAGAGTTGTATTTTTAAAAAAACAAAAACCTAGTGTTAAAAGCTCTATTGATTATTTTAATTCAGTCTCCCACTATCAATATAATTAAGCAGTATGACTCCTCTTTGTCTGTACCATGGTTGGCAGTCAAAGATAAAGAGGAATTGATCTGCCTTTAACAAAATATACTGGAGTATAATTTGTACTTACAATTTGCTGGGGAAATTGCAGAATTATGTGGGGTGGGTGGGAACTCACATTTACAATTGCACTTCACTCTACTACCATAGAAACAAAGAAATTGGTTTCCCAGCTTTTCTGATGCTTGTATTTTCACTAGCAATGAAAATACGAGCAATGAAAATATAAGCAATAATGCTTTCAACACAAAAACGAATAAGAACATTAAATAAGCTTCTGGATGAGGCCAATGGCCCATCTAGCTCAGCATCCTGTTCTCACAGTGGCCAACCAGATGCCTGTGGAAAGCCTGCAAACAGGGCATGAGCACAACAGCACTCTGCCCACCTGTGATTCCCAAAAACTGGTGTTCTGACAATAGAGGTAGAACATGACCGCCATAGCTGGAGCTGTTGGTAGCTTTGTCCTCCATGAATTTGCTCCTTTTAAAAAGCCATCCAAGTTGGTGTCTTTCACTGCCTCCTGTGGAAGCAAGTTCCATCATTTAACTATTAGCTGTGCAAACAAGTGCTTTGTTTTATCTGTCCTTATCTGAAAGTATCTTTCAATGCTCCATTCAATTCTACTTAAAGGCATTGTCACCTGACCCCACCCCACTCCTCCTCTTTCCCCCTTTTCTTCCTACTGTATCACTAATGTCTCAACAAATGAAACTGACCGGTAGAAAATGTAACTTGAAAAAGAGACATTGTGCATACTTTTGTAAACTAAGAAATCTTTAATAAAAATATATTTAAAGAACACCACAAACTTCATTCAATGACCACAAGTTCTAGTGTTGTGAGAGAGGGAGAAAACCTTTTCTCTGTCCACTTTTTCCATTCCATGCATAATTTCATATACTTCTATCATGTCAGCTCTTATTTGCCTACTCTCCAAATTTAGAAGTCCCAAATGCTGCAACCTTTCCTTATAGGGGAGCCACTACATTTCCTTGAGCATTTTTATTGTCTTTTTCTGAACATTTTCCTCCTCAAAAAGGGTATTGTATGTGAGATATAATCCACTGGGAGCAGTCAAATACAACATTCCTTGTTTTGCTAGAGTGGACAGAAGGGAATGTTTGGTCCAGCCAGTCAAAACTTCCTTTTCCTCCTGGCCTGGAGCATCCTTCTATGCATGTGACTAATAGGTGGGCATGACCTTTCCATATCTGGTAAAAGGCCAAGTCACGTAGCCACCTCCGTCTCTTCGATCTTCTTTTTCGTCCTGTAAACTTCCTGATTTACCTGGACTGGACTGCTAGTTGCCAGCCAGCAGTCCACCCCCCCCCCAGGTTATCTCCCATATGGGGTAAATCTGTTTGTACATGTTTGTAACTTTAAGACTAAATCCTGCCTTCAGGGATCACACTGTGCTCTGCCTGACCATGAGTAAAACTACTTTTTGTTACTTATGAATAAGACTGTTGTGTCTTTATTCTTTTAGGAGAGATCAAAGGGGTCTTACCAGGAATAATAGAACATATCTCAATCTGGGCAAGCCAGATTAAATTGCTTGTTGTCTTAAGAGACTCACACAAGTCTGCAACCAGTTTTCTGCTGCATAATGGGGGAATGGACTCTGCTAAGTGAAGAAACTTGCTAGCGCAAGTTAGGAAGGATATTAATAATCAATATATCCTTTCCTGCCACTCTCAACACCTCCACATTATAGAGGTGAGGTGACTAAAACCATGCACAGTATTCCAAATGTGGCCACCCCACAGATTTGTATAATGGCAAGATGATATGGACAGTTTTATTTTCAATTCTTTCCCTAATAATTCCTAGGATGGATTTTGCCTTTTTCACAGCTGCTACCTAATGGGTCAACATCTTTACTGAACTATCCACTACAAGTCCGAGGCCTCTTTTCTGGTGAATCACCGACAGTTCAAACCCAATGAGTATATTATACGTGTCGCCCCAACATGCAACACTTTAGACTGCATCACTTTACACTGAGTTGCATTTTGCCACCCAGTCACTTTGGGAAGTCAGTTTGCACTGTTTGGAAAGGTCATTTTGGAACTCTTAACAATCCTTTTAATCACTATGAGCAATTTAGTATTGTCAGCAAACTTAACTCTGGATTGCTTATGAACAAGTTAAAAAGCACTGTTCCCAATTCCTTGGGGAGCTCCACTTTCTACATCTCTCTGTTCAAAAGAAGTGTCCATTTACTCTCAGTCTATGCTTCCTGCTACCTAACCAATTCATGATCCTCAAAAAGACCACTCGTCTTTATTCCATGACTGCTAAGCTTACTCAGAAGAATTTGGTGAATAAAATATGGTTAGGGGCAGGCACATTCATGCAAGTCCTGCCTGCCATGACCATGGTCACACCAACTCCACCTGCTTTACAGTAAGTAGACCCCTCAACTTGATCAAAGCCCCCGATGGACCTGTGTCTCTGATTGTGCACAGGCTTCTACTTATGTTTAAACTAGTGCTAGTAAAAGCCTCCTTTAGACTTTCATAACCTCGAAACAGAATGGTTTGGAACTGAATATTTGGGTCCAGAAACTTTAGTGGTGACACCAGTGTGTGTCACCACCCCAACGTCACCCCTCAGAGAAACTGGGACAATGCAGGCGTGGAGAGCAGTTGCAGAATGCCTACCTTCCTTGTGAGGCATACTTTTAATGTTACTTTGCCATGTGGGAAGGAGCCATAATACAAATGGCTCCTGTGCAGCAATGGAAGTACCACTAAGGACCCTGAATAATAATAAAAAATAATATATATTTTTTTTAATATCCTGCCCTCTCCAGCCAAAGCTGGGCTTAGGGCGGCTAACAACAATAAAAGTAACACAGCATTCTAAAATAAGATAGTAATGATTGATACCTAATAAGATATGTTTCTTTTTTAAAACAAATATTCTCTAAGTCAGAACACCTCTTTTTATTATTGTGATATTTACCAAACTCTCTCTTATACGATTCATTAGATCAGGGGGTGGGAAATCTTTGACAGCCTGAGGACCACATTCTTCTCTGGGCAACTTTCCAAGAGTTTTATGCCAGTGGGAAAGGTGGTCAAGCAATAAATGTACATTTTATCTTGGTACAGTGACTAATCTCTGTGCACATTCACACGCCCCTCTCTATTATCCATTCAGACAAGAGAGTTCAAGGAAACATTCCAGACAGACAAAAACACTTAGGTGTAGAGCATCTGGCTGGGGCTATTATTTTGTTCTGAACTGCCTCTTATGCAACCTGAATGTAACATAGTCTCTCACAGTGGACAGAGTGGAACTTTCCCAAACAGAGTCATATTTATTATAGCCAGAAATGATAATGGCATTTCCTGGTGAAGGTAATGACAAAGCAGATGACATAATTAACAACATGGAAATTCTGTCGATTTATGTGAAGTAGATTCCACTTGAATTATAGCAATTTCTGGTAGTTTTAAATATTAAGAACAGCCTGAGGATTATACATCCTTTCAGGGACTTCTCATTAATACTACAACAATGTGCTCTGGAATTATAATGAAAATTTAATATAATTGCAAAAAAAGAGAGAGGCTAATACTGATTCAATTCTTTCTGGATACTAGGAATGTGACTTAACTGCAAGCACTTACTTCAAACCAAATTCCACACTGTGCATAAGAAAAGATATTTGCCTTCCAGGGTACTTACCAATTCCATTAGATATATATGACATTCGTAGAAGATGAAAACTACTGATTGCCTCTCATTTCTAATATAGGTTATATATTGGAACTGGTTGTTTTTGTCAAAGTGTATAATATTTTAATATATTTAGAAAGGGCCTCATTCTTTTTTGATAGAGAAATGACTTTTATTACAAGTCACTTGAGTAGCATCAATGTCAAATGAGATGATAATGAGTTTAGGCTTCAGGTGAGACCTTTGAGGAAGGAAAATAAATAAATAAAAGACAGAAATGCCCAGGGCACTTTATACTTTTGAGCCATTCTTCATGAACGATGATTGTATTTTACAGAGAAATTGATGGGTTTGCCTCAAAAATTCATTCTCATTGTAAGCCAGGACTCAGATTCAGTTGTTTTCATTTTTGACAATTACTGCTGGTAAACTGCATATTACAACTTTAATGTGCAGAAAAGTTTGGTTGTTGTAATCTAGGGAATAATGGTGTTTTAATGATTGTTTTAATGAGGACCTTAAGGCACGTTTGGATTTCATATGCTGATGGTTTCTAGAAAATTCCTGCCTTTCCTTGGAGCTCCATTTAGTAACAAACCGCTAAAGAGCCAGCTATGGCTCTGTGAAGAAACACTGTCAAGGAAACATGTAAATGTACTAGCATTTATTTGCTGTAAACACTGCTTGTTTTCCGAAAGCAGAAAAGATACAATGGTTCAGCTGGCAGTCTACCAAGAAGCAGCTATGCTGCTAAAGTTTCAAAAGGGATGACTGTGGTAACTTGTGAGGTTTTCATTTATGACAGTTGACAGTAGAGACTAGTTTGTTTGTGTTAGTAGGATCCAAACAGGTCAAACTGTGATAGGTCCTTTAGTAGGCATTCTCTTCAAAATCCTTAAGGCCAATGAACATTCAGAATTCTATCTTTACCCATTAGAAAAACAACCAATGCTTGGAGTGAGTGCAGTAAACTGTAAGAATCTATGTGAGAGAAGAGCTGTCCATCACACAGAGACCAATTGTAATTTAAAAGCCAATTATTCTGGTCCAGGCAAAGGGAGTTAAGATTAACCTGTTATTTTAGCAATATTTTAGATGACAACGAACAATGTTGCCTTGAAATGCATATTGATGTGTCCTTCCTTGCCACACAGATCAACCTTTGTAGAGGACAGTGAGTTATGTTGTAACCCTGTGAGCTAAGTCAGGTATCAATAAACCCCATTACTGTTGTAGGAATGAGAGGGAAATTTGGTTCACTTTGCATTTTGACATGAACCTACCTAATTTTCACTTTCTAAAGCAAACCCAAAGAGAGAGCCTTCTAAATTTGGTACCTCCCTGAATTTTGCAGTGCAGTCATCCAAACAAATAAGGTGCGCAAAAACACAGAAAGCTAATATTAGGAGAAATGTGTATTGGAGAAATGCACTAAAAATGCCAATATGTTTATCATGACTTTTTTCTTTAATGCAAACATTTGTGGAAATGCAGAGAACTGAACTTAAGACTGGAAAACTGAGGAACTGTTAAAAAGGAAAAAAAAGAACAGTTTCAACCATCTCTATCAATGGGCAATATACTACAAGGAGAGGATGATGATGGATAATGGCTGCTTTGATATATCCCTTTTATCTGGAGCCACATAGTTATGGTCTTTTTAAAGCTATCCTTAAATCAGGGGTGGCTATCTTATGGGCCTCCTGAAGTTAATGATCTGCAGTTCCCATCATTGCTGACCACTGCCTTGGCTTGCTGGAGCAGATGAGTATTGAAGTCTAAGAACATCTGGAGGGCCACAGCTTTGCAATCTCTGCCATATATGATTGGTAATTTTAAAGAGAGAGAGAGAGTTATTTGGATAGTTAAGGGGAAGAGAAAGCATACCGATCCCAGTTTTGAAAATATGAGTGAGCAATGAATGGCAGTTTGAGAAACCCTGATCAATATTAACAGAGCTGTAAAGATCACTTAATGGAAGACAGTAAGTAGAATCTTACAAGGCTTAAGTAATGTCAACAGTAACGTTTCTGTTTTCTGCTCAGTACGCATGATAAGACACAGAGGCACCTAATACCATCTCAGGAATTTAGCTGTGGGTGTAAAGATTAAAGCTTACTGTCTCAGCAGGGTGCTGAGCTCTTGATTCACTTTTTTAAAAAAATTAAATAACAACCAATCTGGATTATTGTAATACCCTGTTTGTAGGTCCCTTTGATATAGTCGTTTACCGTGCCTAGGCTTCAGAATACATAGATTATATAGCAATGAACATTTGCAGAGACATTGCACTGGATCCACATCCCACCAGCAATGATAGGTTTATGTCAAATGTTAAGCAAGCAATTGAGGGTACTTACTTCAGCTTCATAGTCTTCTGCTACATATATTAAGTTTTGTACTGAATCCCTCCAATGACTCATTCTACATTACTTTGAAGTCTGAAATCGTCGAACTTATCTCTAGGAAACAAAACATTGTTCATGTCAAAGTTTGCATGCACCCTTTAACAACTTCTGTCTGTGCAATAACTTGGAATTACATTAGAGCTGAACCAAAACTAATCACTGTATTTTTGGGAATGAAAAACTGCCCCCTCTTTCGTGATGATTCTTTGGCCGTGCTTGTGAAAATGTCCATCTATTTATTACATTTGATCTCTCTTGCACAGATTCAGGTTTATTTAGTCTTAGTGATATTCTCATGGAACAAACTCTGATTGTGTAGTAGGAACATGACATCATTCCATTTGCTATATGACCCCCAAACTGCTGGGATCATTGATGTGACTAATCTAGGAAATCTTTTTACAATAGAAAGAAAAGATTAAGTATGCATTAGTGGGCTTGGAGAGCTGAAAATAATGCTAATATATTTTGCATATGGCAACAAATTCCCCCTTTTGGGTTTCAGATAGTACATGGGTAGACGAGTCTAAAAGGCCCAGGACACAAATTTTCATGGCCCTCTAGTGGCTATGATGGCTTATTTACCAAAAGTACTGTAATGTATTTAGTGTTAACTCTGGAAGTGTATATTCTGAACAAACTAAGCCTCCTAATGTATATTTTGCTCTATGAGGCTTAGTTTGGTCAGAATTGAGCCGAATCCTAAATATGGCTACTAGGAAGTTTTGGTCATAGTGGTGTTTATAGCCAAGAAAGTATTTATTTATTTGAAACATTTCTATCCTACTCTTCATTCCAAAAAGCAACTCCAGAGTGGGTAGCAGTAAAATATGGATAAAGAACAGCATAAATATAATAATAAAACAGCATCATACGTCATAAAAACAACACAAATCAATTATAATCCCCCAAACCTTAAATCTGAGCATTCACTACAGCAAAGGTCAGGTGAATAATCAAGTTGTTAACTGGTGTCAAAAGCTCAAACCATGTCAGTGTCAGTTCTCTTACACCAGGAATGGCGTTCCAAGTCTGGGTACAACCACTCAGTATGCATAGGATTACAGTTCAAATAGGTAGAAGACTGTGATGTAAGTCAGGAAAAAAGCTCATCCTTTGGCTTTGTTTATTTTTCAAGAGAGGTAATGGTGCTAGTCTCTTGTAGCAAAAAATCAACTGTGAGTCTTGTGATAATGTACCGTAGATTCTGGCATATAAGACATCTTTTTAACCCCGGAAAAGAGGTTAAAATGTCGGGGGTCGTCTTATACGCCGGGTATGGGCAGCGCAGAGCGGAGCCCCCCACCCTGCTGCTGCTGCGGTGGCTCCGAAGCAGCAGCAGCAGGTGGCGGGCTCCGCTCCACGCTGGGCGGCTTTCTCCCAGCACGGAGCTGCCCAGGGTATTAGGCGACTGGGCTTATAAGACGAACCCGCAAATTGCAGCTGCCAATTTCGGGCGGGGGTTGTCTAATACGCCCAGTCTCCTAATACGCTGGAATCTATGGTAAACCAATTGATTATGGCATAAACATTTGTGGACCAGAGCCTACTTTGTCAGATGCATAAAGGTCCTGAATTTTTAGGATTGGGCATCCAGTGGGATGTGATCAGACTTCTGGCCATGCAATGGGACTTCTCCTTCATCTCCTCCCTCAGTCCTCTGGGGCAGGTTTTGAAGGTGCACAGGGAGACTGCAGAGGGAATAAAGGAAAGAAATGTCCTGTTGCCTGACCAGAATTCACACCACAGCAGCATTGAATGCAACCCTTAGTCTTTAGGGTGCCACAAGACTCTTTGTTATAGTTGCACTCATGTCATGCTGAAGTTTTTTGAAGTGGAGACTATATAAAGCAAATTAGGAACTCATTATATTATATTAAAATGGTGATTAATTTGCAAAAATCTCTACTTAATGGCATGGAATAATGATTCTGCCTTCTGAGGGAAGATGTTCCAGCTTACACAGTTGTTCAGGGCTTAGGCAGTCCTTCCTTATGTTATATATATATAAAGATCCCTGTGGAAGTTAAATTTCTCATTTGGATACCCACTTAAAACTGTCCTTCTCCAGTCCTCATTTTATGAATATGTCTAGAGACATGCTCAATGGAATGGAATCTCATGATATAGCTGTACTGTAAAGGAGGGAGGCATAGCAGTATAGAATGATGTACGGCAATATGAATGAGGAATGATGCTGCGGCAAAATAAATAAATGGCATGTATGGTTTAGGCAGTGGAGTATGGACCATTTCAGATGAAGATGAAAGACAGACAATTGTTTTATTTAATTTTTTTTAAAAAAAGAATTATAGAAAGCCCATGAAATCTTCCTAGTTTACAAAGAGGCAGCAGATAAGAGAAGTGTGTATAAAGGATAGATCATTAATCACTGGGATTTCAATTAGCTAATGTTGAGTGGGGTGTTAATTATGGAATTGATAAGGAAGGGTCCCAGTTTTGGAACATAGCATAGAGGTCTTCCTTGACATTTTCTGAAAACAGCAGGCTTTATTTAATGCATTTTAATGTTGCTGGGAAATAAGACAAGAATGATCCATTAGATCTGAAGACTCATGCTATCCAAACTGCAAATGTCCTTGAGGCTTGCTGTCTAAAAAGAAAGAAAGAAAGAAAGATAAAAAGATCAGTGAACTTTAAATTATAAATAAATTGAAACTGGCTATGGAAGAAAACACATACCACATTTGATTAGAATAAACTGCTGTTTTGTTTTGTTTCTAACCAGAACACCAAAAACACACCTCGTGGAACAGCAGCAGACAAGCCTAGCAGATCTCCAGGGAATCACTATTCAAAAATAAGCAGAAGGTCATTTTTCCTGTCATGAAAAGGAGAATTGGGTACATTTTTCAAATGATTTTCTTTGTCTCAGGGGAAATATACCATCAGAACTCTGTACCAAAAATCCTGATTCCATATTTTGTCTATCACATTGATTACATAGGGCTGTTTGCTTACCTTGTCTGAAAGTAAGATGTTTCAACAGTAAATAGTGGGGGGAAGTCAGATTACACTAAATGATTCCAGCCACAAGGACACAGGTATGGAGGAGGTCTTTCAGTGGCAGCCAGCAAAGCTAACCAGGCAGAAGTGTGTGTGTCAAAGAAGAATATATTCATGGGACTGGATTTTGCATCTTTTCAACGAATATGACATAAGATGCAGCAAATACTTCTCAGTCGCAGAACTGCCAAGTGACAGAATAGTTACAAATAATTTTGTTCTCTTTCTGGAGCGCTTACTGACATCTATCCAAGCCCACTTGTATTATTAAGCTCTAATGTATGCTAATATATTTCCTTACCTCTCAGGATGCTCTGTTTCTTTTCTTGCTTTTCTCTGTGTTTTTACAATTTGTCTTCACTGGGTGTGGAGATTGCTGAATAATGGGAACTTCTGACTGCAGTGCTAATCATATTGGCTTTGTAGCTATGCTGTTTGACATGTCGGTATATAATAAACCGCTCTGTAAACCATGTCAAGTCAAATGTCTCTATAGAACATATTTAGAAAAATAGAAAGAGATAAAAGTCTTGCACTCACCTACTAATGCTTTCTTCTGAGTGCATTTTCTTTCTTTCATTCACGCCCACACAGCCTACACATTTTTCCTCCTGTTTCACTAACCCATTAGACTAGCAAAATGTTCATTTTGTGGGGGGAAATAAAGCAGTATGACTAACATTGTAAAATAACAGCACAATCATTTTCCAGATTCAGCATTAATTCTTTTCTGCATATCCCTACTTCCATATTATAATATTTTCCCCTAAACATAATGGGCCCCACACAGAAATTTTGTTCTCCTACTTGTATATACCTCATCTCTTTTTTCCTGTTTTTCCCATGTTCATATTTACAGTTAGCACATTTTGCACACTGGTGTCATTGGAATCATTCAGCTTTGGTCATGCTCAGGTAGACCAACTCTGCACTAATCTATTGGGGTGTGGCAAGGGCCAGGAGAATTGCTCATGATAGATGGACTGATAAACTGTTAGGGAACAAAAAAGAAGGGAACTTCTCCCACATGATCTCTGTTGTGAGGTCCCTAACTTTTTACCAACAATGAATATTTAACCCCTATTTCTCACACATCTCATAAAGTGATGTTCATTCTATAGGCAATGAGACATCTATAGCAACACATGAAGCTGCTTTATACAGCATCAGTCCATTGGTCCATCTTGCTCAGTACTGAATGTCAGTGGATCTCCAGGATTTCAGTCAGGGGATGGCCTCTGTCCCACCTGGGGAATGCTGGAGGTGCTGGGAATTGAACCAGGGATATTCTGCAATTGAAACAGATGTACTGCCACTGAGCTGTAGCCTTTCCCCAATTGTTGTTTATCATTACAGTGGTACCTCAGGTTAAGAACTTAATTTGTTCTGGAGGTCCATTCTTAACCTGAAACTGTTCTTAACCTGAGGTACCACTTTTGCTAATGGGGCCTCCCACTGCTGCCGTGCCGCCACTGTGTGATTTATGTTCTCATCCTGAAGCAAAGTTCTTAACCTGAGGTACTACTTCTGGGTTAGCGGAGTCTGTAACCTGAAGCATCTGCAACCCAAGGTACCACTGTATTGATCGATCATTTTTGTTGACCCTTGGGGTACCTTCCAACTGTACAGTGTATGAGTCTAATAATTACCAGCCCCCTTAGTTGATAGAGGTGCATGTTGAATGCGTGTTGAATGCAAAAATGCATTGAATGACATGTCTGCTTTAGTCCTCACTTGTGCTTTCATGTCACATTTGAGGTGGAATCCAAACAATAGCTGAGTTTGAAATGTTACACTGAAGGTCATCTTGCAAATTTAACACCACCCTCTTTTGAAACCTTGCAGGATATTCCTCCCCCAGCTGCTATGAGGAGTGTTTGAAGCGACGGCCGTGAGGCAGCTTCTTGATACTCAGTATTATGCCTTGCTGAGTTGAGGTGATGAGGATGAAATTCAAAGTACGGCCTCTTAACATCTCTCTAGTGCAATTTCAGTTTGCAGAGAATGTCTTGTGGCATGTTACTACAACCTGAGGTCCTGTGGTAGACAGTTTTTTAATATATACTTTTCTCATGTGGTTGGGCTGCCACAATATATTTTTCAGAAGGTTAGCCAATTTTCTGGATGGTTGCTTATATTAAAACCTTGAGGAAAAGTCAGTTAGGCTGCCAGAATTGTTAATCAAACAAAAACTTTGCACATCATGTGCCTCCCAACCACCCCTTGAGCTTTTTATGCTCTGTTCTGGCTCAATAGTTGTGTGGTTTAGGAATGATCCATGGATAATCACAATTAATTCAAATAATGGAGACATACAGTGTGATGGAATCCATGCAATGAATGTGCAGCACTTTCACAGTGATCCCAAATTTTAGTTTGGGGTGATGTATTAGAACAATAGTTTGCATTCCCTTTTCTGAGTAAACTTACAATTCGGTCATTAGAGGATTATTATTTTTTTTACAAGTATGGTGAATATATATATAAATAGCAGAAAGTACCTGGCATGTCTTATGTTTGTTTCTCAGACTGTGCCCTGTCCAGCCCTCGGATGACCTGGGAAACACTAAACTAGGATTTGGGACCAAATCAATTCAGAGGGCAAGGTTAATGTTTAATTAGGGCTTTTAAACCCCTAAACAGTCACAAGTTTTGTGTATGTGTGTGGGAGATGTGGCATCCCCTTCTCTCCCTCCCAGACACACTACTGAGAGCAGAAGGGTTTGATCCTGTCAGCTTTACCAGCAAGTTCCTTGTGCAGAACACAATGGTGAAGCAGAATGCTGGTGCCTTGGCAGGTGGCTCTTGAACCGATTGCTTGCCCTCCCCTCTTTGCCTTCCCCCAGTTGTGTCATTTCCCCAAATGTTTTCTACCTCAGCATGGTTCAGGCCTCATCTATCCCAGCCATCACCATCATAGATGATGATACCACTTGCATCCACTCCCTAGCTGTCTCTTATAAGATGCCATTGTCATTGCTGCCATTGCTGCCACTACATTATGGGAAGTGGCTGCCAAAGGGGGGCCACCTCATTCCTGCATCACCTATCACTATTGTGGCCATAATCAATGATCTTCAGAAGTGTCCAATTCAGCACAGTTTGGAACGTTTTAGTCTGCCAACTTGTTTTAAAATGGTGTCCAAGGGTATCCAAACATAGGTGACAACTGAGTCTTCCATCTTGGAAACCGTTGTGCCAAATAGTCAATGGTGTTGAAACCCACTGAGAGATCAAGTAAAACCAATAGGCTTGTGCCACCTCTGCCTCCCAATAAAGGTAATCTGTCAGGGAAACCAAGGTTGTATTGGTGCAAAACATGGTCCTGAAATTACACTGAAATGGGTTGAGATCATCTGCTTCCTTCTGGCACACCTGGCCAGAATAATTTTGATCACCATGCCTGGAAAAGGAGTTGTAGTACCACCACCTCTTTCAAGATAGCTTAGATCCTTTATATTTATGGTCGATCCTAGAACAGGCATGACTTCTCAACTTAGCCTCTCTCTCTCTCTCTCTCTCTCTCTCTCTCTCTCTCTCGCTGTGTGTGTGTGGTTGCAATCCTATGCCTTTCATTGAATTCAGTGCAAATTTAAATCAGAATAAACATGGAAAGGATCAGGCTGTTAATGTGAATGTTCTTTTTTCATAATGATGACTGTGAACTATTTGAAAAAAAAAAGGAGTGGTCATCATGTAAGCTCATAGGCCAAAATCAGGCTATAAAATGTACTTTACATTTTGAATGCTGTTTTTCACCCCAGGCATTAATTGTTAACAGGATATAGTTTTTGCTGGGAATATGATGATGATTTTAGTTATTGTATGCGGCACTAGTGGAGAGGATTGTACAATTAATAAAGGATAATCACATCAAGATATACATGTCACTGGTGAGAAGAGTAGCTGCAAAATAGGAATGTACATAAATATAAAAATAATTTAAGAAACAAAGGTTCTATTGAGGGTTTTATTTTAAAGCATGATGCACAGCTGTAAGCAAAGCAAAATCATTATGTTGCGTAGCTAGAGGGACAGACTCTAAACCTGTAGGGGTGGGCATTGTTATTACTACAAAAGGCACTGTTTAGATTTCATCTAGAATTCTGTCAACAGAACTATTCACCATACTAATGTAATTGCCCTAGAGGGCCTTCAGTAACAATTGAATTTTTATTCAGTGGATCTAGTGCTAAGGCTCAAGGTCGAGGGAGTTAAGCTTGCTGTCTGTTGAGGGAGTTAAACTAGCTGTCTAAGAATGAAGTTGTACAGAAAAGATAAATATGTTGGGCTTGTCATTTCTGTAAAGAGATGTCATGGTAATGGTCAGTTGTGGGTAGGGCTGGCAACAAAGAAGGATGCTTCTGATCTTAACTCAGAAAGGTGTTCAGTGAACCTACATAAACAGCAGAAGTGGTTCAACATTTGAAATCTCCTTCTTCATAAAATACCAAGGAAAGAAAGCATTTGGAAACACAATCTGATTGAGGAGGAGACAGAAACTAGCTTTACCACATGAAAACATGTTTCCTTTAGAACTGATTTTCAGTGCAACAAAATGTGTCATTAAAGAGGTAGGTTTTTATGTATGGGCCATAGCCATAGCTAACACTGAAACTTATCAGGTAGAGTAAGTGTCAGAGTTTGGAGGCATATTGAGGAACCATTAGCAATATTCACACATAAAGAGGAATGTAAAAGGGATAACTCAAAAGTGTCAACAAGTAAAATTCATTACAGTGAAAGCATTCTGGAACAGAGGCTTTCTTCTTGAGGAGCAATGTTAAACTTTCAAATTTTATAGTATATATGAAATTGCTTGTGCAAATGCTGCCGCCTATATAGTACCATAAGAAAAACAGTTCAGACATTTTAAGTGTGATTTAACTGAACAAGGGAGGATCAGAAACCATGGTTTGATTTCAGCTTGTCTGGACAAACAATAATTCAAATTAACTGCAGTTTGTCCTGGTTCAAATGAAATGACAGACCAGATGCTTTCAATACCTTTCTTCTTTCTGTGCCTGAGAAAGAGAGGGAGCACTATCTTCCACATGGCTTTAAACCTTGCCACCTGTGCAGCCCAAACAACTTCCAGTGCGAACTGTGGATATAGTATATGCCACCACACATTCTTCTGAGGACCTCTTGCATGTGGGCCTGCCATTTTCCTTACCATGGGGCTGACGGCAGGTTCTGGAGGATTTAGTCAGGGAAAACAGTACAGGAAGAAAAGGATGAAAACCACCCCTCCCTGTGCTTCTTCTCTGATCCAGTTAGCAACCCCATGAGCTGAAGGGTTGCCATGTACAGCAGGGAGTATGCAGTGTTTGTGAAGACTACCTGGGCAATGTTGAAACCTGATTGTCCTGGGAAGCATAACAAATATGCCCACTGCAGCCACTCTCCAGCTCATGGGTAGTGAAGGCAACAGTGGAGGAAAAGCTATCATGCTCATCCTCCCCGTGTCTGCTTACATGTTCTACTTGTGTCTGTGACATCCACATAACACAGGAACAGAGAAACTGCCTTATACTGGATGACACAACTGGTCAATCTAGCTCAGTATTGTCTATTTTGACTACAGTGGATGGCTAGAGTTTCAGATAGAAGACTTTTCCAGCCATACCCAGACATTCCAGGGACCGAACCCTTGACCTTTTGTATGCAAGGCTGTGTCACGGCTAAAATGGCCGCTGTTTCTTTAATGCGAATAAAGCTGGGTCAGCATGACTCAGCGGCCTGCAGCAGGTTGTATATATAAAGTGAGAAATGTTAGTTTGTGCTGAGGCTGGTGTTTGGGTTGGTTGGTTGATTGGTGCTGGTGTGTATAGTTGTTCAGTCGTGTTTTGCACAAAGACTTTTGAGAATAAAACTCTGCAAGGATATTTTCATGGACTCTTTTGTGCCGACAAGGGTCCAAGGAGCAGGCTGAGGAGACAAAGGGAGGTCAGAACCCTTTCCTCCTTTTTTGCTTTTTACAAACACTGACAGGTTATGGGCCCAGTGTTTCTGAGCATGTGCAGAGTGCAAAATGACTGACAGCATCTCAGCAGGGTGCTGGTGAGTCCTGGTGGTGTATGGAGACAGTGGCTGTGCGTTGGAGCAGTTGGTGGCAAGCTGTAACTGTCTGCAGTGGCGCTGGAGCGGCTAGGATCTGAGGATCAGGAAAGAACTCAGCATCAGCTACTGGAACAGTTTGAACTGCTAGAGGACCACAGTAGGTGACTCACAGAGTGGCTACACAAGTTGCAGAGCCAGGCAGGACCTGAGGGTCAACAGAGGCAGCTGCTAGAAGCCAGTGAGTGCTAACCAGGACCATCCAGTTGGACTCTAAAGAGAGAGTCAGGAGAGATTGCTGAAGGCCCCACAGAAGGGGCTCAGCAAGCACCAGCAGAGATGGCAGATTTCCAGTCTTCCCAAGTTGTAAATATTGGGAGAGGCATCCCTTTTCAACTTCTCTCAGAAAGCAACTGGCTGAGTTGGTCAATTAAAATGCAGCAGTTGTTAAGGAGAGATGGACTATGGGACTGTGTTGAAACTGAGGTTTTGAGATGGGACTCTGCTGAGAAAAAACGGCTGGATGAAAGGGCCCATGCCCAAATTATGCTGTGTTTGAACAACTCTCAGTTATTGCATGGGGACGCAGGTGGCTCTGTGGGTTAAAGCCTCAGCGCCTAGGACTTGCCGATCGAAAGGTCGGCGGTTCGAATCCCTGCGGCGGGGTGCGCTCCTGCTGCTCGGTCCCAGCGCCTGCCAACCTAGCAGTTCAAAAGCACCTCCGGGTGCAAGTAGATAAATAGGGACCGCTTACCAGCGGGAAGGTAAACGGCGTTTCCGTGTGCGGCTCTGGCTCGCCAGAGCAGCGATGTCACGCTAGCCACGTGACCCGGAAGTGTCTCCGGACAGCGCTGGCCCCTGGCCTCTTAAGTGAGATGGGCGCACAACCCCAGAGTCTGTCAAGACTGGCCCGTACGGGCAGGGGTACCTTTACCTTTACCTTTACCTTTACCAGTTATTGCATATTGCAAATGCCAGCACAGCGTTTGAGTGCTGGAATTTATTAAGGGCAATGCATGTCAGAGAAACTGCTGGAACTATAATTTCTCTGACCAGAAGGCTGTTCAGGACTGTTATGAAAGAAGGTGAGAGTTTGGCAACTCATCTTCAAACGCTGAAATCTCTGTTTCTTCAACTACAGCAGAGAGGTAAGTGTTATGATGAGACTGACCAAACCTACATTATCCTTTCAAGTTTGCCTGAGAGCTGGTTGCCTGTGAGTATGTGGTTGGAGAGTATGCGTCCCTGAGATCTGACCCTTGAGTATGTGGTTGGAAGATTGACTGAAGAAGCAGAAAGAAGGTCAGATAGACAGGCTGAACTCCAAGAGCGGAGGAGTTACAGCCGAGGGGGCCAGCAGCAGAATCTGCCAATGGAGCAACACCAAGGTTTGGACTTGGCCATGGCAGTGAGGAGATGCTATAGATGCAACCAACCCAGGCACCTCCAACATCAATGCAGGGCAAGACTTCCAGGAGACGACGTGGAGCAGAGACAGCAATCAACGCAGAAATGTAAGCAGAAGGGGTTCTCTTCAGAGAAGAAGAACACGCGTTCTGCTCAGTTTGTGTCTGCATTTTCTCGAGAGAAGAGAAAGATACCTCAAGGAACATGGTTGCTGGACTCTGGGAGCAGCAGGATTATCTGCAACCGTCGGGAGGACTTTAAGACCCTGGGGAAGCCAGCTGATGGAAAAGACTCAATCTATCTTGCTGATGGTCGTAGAAGCAAGATTGATGGCCAGGGAATATGTTTCCTGCAGTGCTTGAACACTACTCTACCAGAGACTCTGTTTGTCAGCAGTTTGGACTATTGTTTACTGTCTGTAAGCTGTTTGATTAATGCAGGGTATAGTGTTAAGTTCACGCAGGATGGCTGTCTGATAAAGAATGGAACTCAGGTATGTGGCCATGCAAAGTTGGAAAATGGGTTATATGTAATGCAGGACAAGCCTGTTAAAGCAGCCCAGGTGGTTCAGGATAATTTACCAGTTCATAAGGGGTGTGTACATGAACTGCATAGAAAACTGGGTCACGCCAATTTTCGTGTGCTTTCAGAGATGCAAAAGGTGTGCAAGAACTTAAAGGTAAATAGCTGTAACTGTTTCCTAGATTGCAATGTATGTAAAATGGCCAAATCTAAGAGGAAGCCTGTGGCTTCTAAAAGTGAAAGAGTATCTAAAGAGGTTTTAGAACTTGTCCATTGTGACGTCATAGGTGCTTTTCCACAGAAGACTGAAAGGGGCGTCAGATATGCTTTTCTGGTAATAGATGATAAATCACGTTTTAGTTGGTTGTTTTTGTTAAAGCAGAAATCTGAGTGTTTCCCCACATTCAGAGAATGGGTTGCCCAAGCTGAAAAGCTCTTCACTCGCCCTGTTGTGCAGTTGCAAACAGATAGGGGTGGAGAATTTCTGAACAAACAATTTGGGACATGGTTGTGACGTAAGGGGATCACTCATCATTTGACTAACCCTTATAGCCCTGCTGAAAATGGTCTGTGTGAAAGACGTGGGGCTGTAATACAGTCAGTAAAGGATTGCCTGCTAGTGGATGCAGGATTGGGTCACAACCATAGGTTGTGGGGCGAGGCTTTTCTGACAGCAAACTTTTTGATTAATAGAACCTGGTCTAGCTCTATAAAAGATATTCCATATCGTGTATTGTTTGGGAAAGAACCAGAGTGGACAATGCTCCATAACTGGGGTTCTTGGGCACATGTAAATATCCCCAAAGCTCAGCGCCAGAAAGGGGGCGCTAGAGCGCAGAAACTGCAGTTTGTGGGATATCAGTCCTATGGCAAAGGGTGGCGTTTCAATTTACGCCCAGGACGTGTGGTTCTGTCACGAAGTGCAGACTCCGTTGACCAGGACAGATGGACTGCGATCCATGCCAACCCAGATTGCCTACTGCCCCTGCAAGTAAGAGAAGAGGCTTCTTCTCAGCCATTGGCAACACAGGAGCAGGATGAGGAGGAGGCACAGATTTCCCCAAAAGATGTGGCAATAGATAATACTACTTCTCTAGAGGAAGAGGAAGAAGAGCCAGAGATAAGGGGGGAAGAAGTAGTAGTTGTGCCTAGGCGTTCCCAGCGTTCAAACAAGGGTGTACCTCCTCAGCGTTTGACCCTAGGAGGAGTGAGAATATGCAATGTGAGTTGTGTGGAACCACAAAGTTATAATGAAGTCTTAGACTTACCCCCTGGAGAACGTGCTTTGTGGGAACAAGCCATGAAAGAAGAAATGGACTCTTTTAAATGTAACAAAGTGTTTGAGGTCATAATGCCGCCACCTGGTGGCAGAGTGGTGTCATGCAAGTGGGTTTACAAAAGGAAAACCCTTACATCTGGGGAACTACGTTTTTGAGCCAGATTAGTAGCCAGAGGGTTCACTCAGATTAAAGGGGAGAGTTATGATGAAGTGTTTTCCCCCACTGTAAAGAGTGAAACTTTTCGTTTAATGCTTTCCATTGTTGCTGTAAGACAACTAGTGCACCATTTTGATGTTGAAGCAGCATATCTACATGCAAATTTAGACCATGAAGTGTTAATGAGACAACCCCCTGGGTTTGAAGAGGGGAATGGTGCAGTCTGGCGTTTGAGAAAGGCTGTTTATAGTCTTAAACAAAGTGGAAGGTGTTGGAACCAGTGTTTAAATGAAGCCCTTGTAAAACTTGGTTTTAAAAGGAGTGTGGCTGATCCATGCCTGTACACCAAAGGGACAGGCAACAAATATCTAATGCTCTTAGTCTTTGTTGATGATTTGCTTGTGGCAGGGAGTTCCACAGATGAGATCCAGAAGCTCACAAGTCAACTGGAAAAGAGGTTTAAGCTTAAAGCCTTAGGGCCTGTAAGCAATTACTTGGGAGTAGAAGTAAGGCAGGAAGCAGATGGAAGCTTCCTATTGAGCCAGAAAGAGAAAATTATTCATTTGATAGAGCAGTTTGGCATGGAAAACTGCAAGCCAGGTCAGACTCCCATGACACCAGATTTCCCAAAGACAGTGTGTGATGATGAATTTGATCAGCCTGAGTTGTATCACTCAAAAATAGGATCACTGTTGTATTTAAGCCAGTGATCATGGCCAGACATTGCATGTGCCACAAATGTTCTGAGCCAACGTGTATCTAAACCCAGTACTGCCGATTGGTGTCCTTTGAAAAGGCTTATCAAATATCTAAAGGGGACATTAAATGTATGTTTAAAGATATCTAGTACAAAAGATGAAAAACTAGAAGTATTTGTTGATGCGGACTGGGGAAGCTGTGTAGCTACTAGAAAATCTACAAGTGGAAAGGTTATTGTCAGAGCTGCCCAAGGTCCCAGCTCACAAAGGACCAACGCCAGTTCTTGTTATATACAAAAGTCTTTATTGAAGTTCAGTTTCGATTTCAAAGCCGCGGCGCGCAGCTCTACGTCTCAACTCTAGACCGCTGAAGCTCCGTCTGAATCTCCTCCCCCCAGACACCAGTTTAAGACTCTAGCCTTGCTCCACCTCTTCCTTGGCTCTTTCCTCCTCTGGGTCCTCCTGTGCGCTGGGGTCTTGCCCTTTCTAGACTCTTCTGACGCTGAGTCCCCTGAGTCTTCCCCCTGCCTCCGGCGGGCTTTAGGACCTGGTTCCCAATCTGGGTTTTCTGCTGTCCCGCGCGCCTGTACATTTGAACTTGGCGCGCGCGCCCAGCCGGCAACCTTCCTTCTGACCGTTTCACTGCTCCTGTCACTGCTTCCCCCCTCGGGGGGGGGGGGGTAGCTGGACCTGACTTCCCCTCCGTTCCCTCACTCTCCGATGGAGGCGTGGCCAGCCCTGACTCATCTTCTCTCCCTACTGGAGGAGACGCTGGCCCTGATTCATGGGACTCTTCCCCCCCACTCCGCTCTGGTGGGGGAACTGGTCCTGATCTCCCGCTGCTGCTTTGGGAGTCCCCGCTAGCCCCTTGCTTCTGGTGTGTCCCCCCTGGGACCCCCCTTGCCCTGGCCATCGGCGCCCCCCTCTGGGAATCTTCTGAATCGCTGGAGAAGCTCATGGAATCTCTCGGGCCACTGTCATACTCCCCTACGCTGCCCTCATATTCTTCCCCTTCGCTCTCCGTTTCCTCTCTCCCCTGTGTCTCTGCTCCTGAACCCCTGACAGTTATGTTTGCCAATTCCGTAATTGGATGGAGGTCAAAGAAACAAGGATTTGTTGCGACCTCATCCTGTGAGGCAGAATATGGGAGCCTATCGCTAGCATACAATGAAATCATGTGGTTTATACAGATACTAAAAGATCTAGATTGTAAAGTAGATTTGCCTATCCAAGTGTATGAAGATAGTCAATCGTGCATTGCATTAGCGGGCTCAGAAATAATGAAATCCGCATCAAAACATATTGCTATCCGTCATGCAAATGTTAGAGATTGTGTACAGAATGGGGTAATCAAACTGGAGTATTGTCAATCACAAGATAATATTGCTGATTTGTTTACCAAGCCTTTGCCAGCAACATGCCATAATGAATTGATGACAAAACTTTGGTTTATGTATATAGTGTATGTATGTATTGTTTCTGTTGGGATTTTTCGCATTTAAGAAACAGAAGGGGTGTCATGGCTAAAATGGCCGCTGTTTCTTTAATGCGAATAAAGCTGGGTCAGCATGACTCAGCGGCCTGCAGCAGGTTGTATATATAAAGTGAGAAATGTTAGTTTGTGCTGAGGCTGGTGTTTGGGTTGGTTGGTGCGTATAGTTGTTCAGTCATGTTTTGCACAAAGACTTTTGAGAATAAAACTCTGCAAGGATATTTTCATGGACTCTTTTGTGCCGACAAGGGTCCGAGGGCCAGGCTGAGGAGACAAAGGGAGGTTAGAACCCTTTCCTCCTTTTTTGCTTTTTACAAACACTGACAGGCTGTACCTGAGCAATATTTCTCCCAAGTCATGTGTGTGTGTGTGTGTGTACGTGTACATACTATTGTTGGCATCTATTTGTCTCAGAAGACGATGGAGGAGGGCACCTTTGGGGATGACACAAAACTGTTGGAAGGTTGCAGCGCCTGAGGTGGCTGTAGAGACCAATGCAGGAAAGACCTGTTTTGTTGCAGCTGGGGCAGATGAAGGTGTCTGATTGTGCTGTTGCAGATGCACTATGACATTTCTTCTCTCTGCATTCCTCCTTTAGTCATCTCTATGGATACATGACCTGACTGTTTCCAGGCACTGTAAGGGATTCCCAAATGGCAGGATTGATGTTGCCAGCCTTCATGATGCGTTTGCAGGCATTTTTGTAATGCACAGTTGGTCTGCCAATGGGCCTGTTGCCTGAAGTCAGCTCCCAGTAGAGCATGTACTTGGGGATCCTACCATCTTCCATTCTGTGAACATGGCCCAGCCAGCGTAAATGTTGCTGCTACAGGTGTGCAAACATGCTGGGAATATTGGCTTGGGAGAGTGTGTGTGCACACAATCACACACATATATACAGATGTTTGATTCAATGACCCTAACCTTCCTTTGGTTTATGCAAATATATAATGAATTTTTTTTTGCTCGGCCCATTTTCCCCCCAGAAAAGCTAACTCTCTAAAGCTTCTAAGGAAATATGCAGAGGTACTGATAGTTTTAGCAGTAGGCATGGTGCAGGAGTTCATTTGAAGCATTTCGATCTGAGAAAGTCGTCTTTTGCACCAGAAGCAGCAACAGTCATCTTTTTGCAGCAGGCAATTAACATGTGTGACTCCAGAATCCTCTCTGGCTTTATGCGATTAAGTGCTAGGAGGCTGATTGGGTTGTTCGTCTCCCTCTCTATATAATTTCCCTTTAATTCTGAGGAATTTCCTAACTTCTGTTTGATTATAAGGTCCTGCACAAATCCTCAGGAGGAGTAAGCGGAGGTCTCTGGACACCATGTCTGTCATAATTTCCTTATAACGACTCTATTATGGATAATTCCCAGGAAGTCGGCTGTAAAGCTCAGTGGGTCCCTGCTTGGTATCCTTCACATTTTGATAATTAACTGAGCTGTTTGAACAACAGAAACTTTATAATGTTCAGCAGTGGGAGTTTTAGAGCTGATCAGCTTTACCTTCATCAGGACTTGTCATTCTAACACTTGAAGGGGAGTGTTTTGGGATGAGTCTAATCTTTAGGAAGGGGAAGAAAAGCTTTAAAAATGTACAGGAGAATAAAAGCCTAAATGAAATTCATCATGCTGCCTCTAATGCTTTCCATGCTGTGTTGCTGGCTCCTGTATGGCTCCTGTTCTGTTCGTGGATGTCTGGAAGGGATTTAACTAACCTATCTCCTACAATACAGGCAGAGAGAGAGAACTTGATTTATTCTAAAAGGAGTAAAATGAAATGTGTCTTCTCTCCTTTCCCTGCCTGCTTTTTTGAATAAGTAGCTAAGTTCCTTAGCCCAAAACCATTACTTCATAAAGGCTACAAACTTAAGGATGCGGACAGTTTTATAGTCACTTACCTATAATTTCCATGAGGAGAACTTGTATTGAAGGAAGTGGAAGCTGTCTCTCCCCCCCCCCCTTGCAAATTGCAGGGCTTTGTGTTTGGAGGAGGCTAACCTAGAGTGGGATTGCAGTAAAAGGCAAACCCCTCATGTCAAGGTCACACTCAAGATAGGAAGCCCTGCCTCACTACACCCAAGGACAAACCTTGTGATTAACATTTTGTGTAGTTTGACCTAAACCGTATTATGTATCATTACAGTTCCCAGGTTGCAGCCTGGAGTGTCCATGCTTGATGTTTGAATCTGCTGCTGAATCAAGAGATGAGGTGCATTTTTCTTGCTTTGCCTATCCCTTGAACATGTTACCCCACCCTACTCCACATCTACTTTAATCAGCCTGGTATGCCTCACACCAGGGAGCAAAGACTAGAAAAGGGTTTTGGGAAATATAGGCCAAAGCAACTTTAAGCATGTCATCTTTTGAATTATTAGATGATTCAAAAGTAAAGATGGACTCTCCAGGTTTGAATGAGATGGTCCTGTCTTTCATTTCTGGACACACTGGTTATTCTGACTATGGTAGGAGCTAGGAGATGACCATGAAAGGCAAGTTACTTGGTTCCATGAACTAAGCTGTGGGTCACCAACCTTTTGTGCTGAAGGGTATGTTTGGCCTTTTGAGGAAGCGTTGTGAGTGCCAGTGACAAAACAGCTACTGGGGATGGAAGTGATAGCATAACACAAAATGGTTGCCATGTTTAGAAGAGCAGAAAAAGAGAGAGAGCTACAAAATGGTGTTCACATGCCATTCCTCTTAATTAGACTCCCTTCAATGAAAAAGCAGGGGACCTACATCAGCTGCTGCTGCACTTGCCCACAGCACTAAACTTTTTGTACTTCTTCTCAGGCATCCAATGAAATACATACACCATAGTGAGTACTGATGGGCACATCTGGCCCTGACCTAAACAGAAATAAAGGTGAAATAAAGGAACTTATGAAATGGTTCCTAGTGAGTTCATGATTACATTGAAGTATGAACCCAATATTATCCCACCCACCAACAGAACCACATTGACACTCCTCCTTGAAAATAAGAATACAAAGAATAATAAAATGATAGGTCAACTCAAATTGTAGCTGTTGCCATTCCACTGGGTTGCTACTCAAAATCCTTGTCTTTTAGCTCTTGTATACATTTTCCCCAAGCATTGTTTTGCTCTCTCTGTGTTCCTAGATCTCGACTCTTTTTCTTTGACAGTCATGATGCTTTCCCCCCCTCAAATAGCAAAGACGGTATTTATTTAATGCGATTCAAAAGTACATCGCAGAGCAAATGAGAGGGCAACGCTGTGGCAGGTAAGTGTGACGGAAATAAAAAATCTGTTTACAAATACTGCAGCTGCAGTTCATGCTCCCAAGACTCTGAGGCCTGCACATTTTGAGACAACATTAAGACATCATACAATACTGCAAAGTTAATAATAAAATAAGATGTGCATTCTTCCAAATCTATATGTAGGTTTGCTTTTTTCTAAAGGGGGGAAATACCTCATTTTGTTTTGACAATGCTCACTTTCAGTTAGGATCCTTTGCTTCACTAACAGCTGGTTCACACATGTGCATTCTTCACTCGATAGCTGTCATGATTCATTTGTGTGAATGAGCCATTGTAGATAAAACATAACAAAGAGGATTTTCATTCACCAAAAGACAATGGTTAGTTCCATACTTCCCCTTCTTCAAGGAAGGGCTCGTTTTGGTTTCAGAAGAGAATGATATCCAGCAAAGGCTCCTATAGAATGGAGTGGGGGTTATTTTCTATGCCCTACCAGTTCCTGTATTGTTCCTTGACTCCTGTCCCTTCCAGAGTAGCTTTTTCATGGGGGATAGGGAATGCCCCTTATTCCAGTGAAACAGTCCATTGGTTTTCATTTTCCATTGCTTTTCATTGGAATCAGTCCACACAATTCAGTTGAGAAATCCAGTGGTGCATGAGTTGGGCAAGGATTACATTTGAAATCCCCTAAAACAGATGCACATTCCTACTATTTTTTCAAAGTTTTTACTGCTGGAATAAAATCATAAAAGTGGTCAGTGAATCTAAAGGATGACATATCTAAAGGGACTTGCGGAAACATGTCTCTGAAAACCAGTTGTCAGCTGCATGCACACCATATATGCAAAACACATTTAAAGCACCCTCTCCCACAAAGAATCATGGGAACTGTAGTTTGTTAAGGATGCCGAGAACTGTGGCTCTCTGAGGGAGAAGATACTGTTCCGATGATTTTGGGGAGTCAGAATGTGCTTTTAAATGTGAAGCCACAGGTAAGGTAAATACTATTGCACTCAGGTCCTGTTTAAGAGTTTCCAAGAAGCATCTGGTGAGGTCAAGATGGTAGATTTGATAGGCTACTAACATGATCCATCAGGACTTTTCTTATGTTCACTTGGACAATTGAAGATCCAGTCACTAAAGATGAGAAGCATTGAGGTTAGCATGCGCCAGAGCAATCTCAATCCTTTGGGAGTTCTGAATCTATTTTAAAGCATTGTTCAGATGCCTTTTGTGCTTGGATAACAAACATAATAAACATTGAGTTATGTGCGAATGACGGATAGCCGAGTTGCTCTTTGTTGTAGCGAGCAATTCTTCTTAATTCAAAATAGACTGCTCACTATAAGTAGAAAGTTTCTTTCATTTAAAGGGGTGCTAGTTTCTCTAGGGTTTCCTATTCCTCTGAAACACGAACCTCTTCTCCAACAATACTGGTGTCTAGTCTTGTTAGCACAGGCTCCCATGATGACATTCTTTATTCTAATAATGGAAGAGGCTCTATAGCATAATAAGCCACTTAGCAACTAGGTTAAGTTGAATATTTTATTACGACAGGGTCTGTTAAACTGTACCTGTAGTTAGATAAAAGTAAAGTCGATCCTAACAATGTTGGGGATTTCTCTGAGAGCATTCCCATGCTGCTTGGACTAGAGTGAATATTTTAAATTCATAAGGAGCCAGCATCAAATTTTTAGGAGCCAGCTCTGTACAGAGCTTAGGAAATAATAAAAAAGGTGCCTGCATCAATATTTAGAAGTCTGATTATTCAGATGATCAGATGGCTTGAATTTGCTCCTTGGTCTTACTCTTATTACATTGGTCTTACTCTTACTCTTACTTGGTCTTACTCTTATTACATTGTGAATTGAATGTATATTATATTATTTTTAGACATATTAATGAATTAATGGTATTTCCTAACTTGTGTTGTGATGTCTGGTTTGCACATGGAGAAGAAGATAGCATTTTTAGACTGCAGTCCTATACACACTTACCTGGGAGTAAATTCATTGAACTTTGTGAGATTTCTGAGTAGGCACCTATAGGATTCCTCAGTTAAGCCCTTATAATAAATGAAGCAATCCAAATTAAGTCGCATTTCTGCATGAACAATTTATAAGTAATAACAGAAAGAAATTACTTGTAATATGGAAAACTGTTCCTTAACTGCAACTCATTAAATAAATTACTCTATATTATCCCATATTATTACAATGCTGAAAATAGAATTTAGCGGTGGGGGTGCTGACACTTTCCCTTCCCTTTTAGTGTTCATGGCAGATCCATTTGAGCATAATTTGTTCTAATGAAGAGGTACTGTGTGTTACCAGTTTGTTGCTACAACTCCTGGAAATAATGTTCTTAGAGAGGGAGATACTGAGCCGAGCAGCAACATTCTCTTTCATTAGCATGGTATAAAGTCAAAATGGCTGAACACCAGACTCAGGCATTGTTGGTCACCTGCCAACACCGTTGCAGGGGGCACACTGCCATATCTGTGCACCTCCTGGCTCTGCTGCTGCTCCTCCTCCTTACTGCTAATACTGCCTGCTCATCTGTCTTCTCTGAGCATGCAAACTGTGACCAGAGTGAGGAGAAATGGCATCACCATACCTTTGTCTTGTGCTGTTCCTCTTGGTGGTTGTACAGATTGAGCCCAAAAGGAGAGAGCACATGAATAGACAGCAGGCATAGAGATAAGGAGGAAGTGGGCACTGCACATAAGACACTAAGCATTCTGGTCTCACAGTGGCCACCTCAGAAGCCTGTGGGGAACCCTCAAGCACAGGAGCATTCTTCCATCTTCCATAGCAACTGCTATTCAGTAAAGCACATAGTCAGGTACATAGCCACAGAAAGACAAAGTGTAGATGAGATCCAGGTAGGGCAAGAGGATAGAGAGCCCACTGAATATATAATATTTTCAATGTGTTTATTGGCCCTCCCTCAATTGCTATGAGAAATAGCAGGGGTCACCTGCTTATGGGTTGGTATAGCAGAGAATGGGAGTTGAATAATTAGGAGTGTAATACTGTAACATTTGAACATGTATAGTCCAGGTTGGAGCAAGGAAGATCTGGTAAAATAGCATATGATTATGGGATTGAGGTTGGCTAGCAAGCTAAGAAGAAATGACCTTGTTCACATTACCTACCTGCTGTCCTTGGACTCTTTTTGAAGGACCTCACATCACCTCAAGGATGACTTTGAAAGCAGCTTGATTTGCCCTCCACTAGTCCTAGTGTATATTTCAGCCTGCCAATCAACAATCACCTACCACCACAACTCCTAAACTTCTACATGGTACTATTACCAAGCCTGACCATCTGCGAATGGTTTAGAGTGTTCCAGCTGCTAGAGTTGCATATGAACAACAGAGTGGCCCTCAAGAATACAGGAGATAGCCCTTCTTCTCAGCCCTCAAAGCCTTCAGCTATACAGACTCATCCTGTACTTATTTATTTCCTTCCATTCAAACAGATATTTCATAGAAACTGTACTTTTTGGGAAATGCTATTGTTGGTGATAGCCTCAGAGGAGTTAGAAGATTAGCAAGCACTCAATGACATCACAGCAGTTAAATCAATGGCAAGAGTGGATGTGGTTCAAAAGAAACTGGCAGCCAGCAACTAGTTTATAACCCATTAATATACTTACGTAGGATTTCTGTCCTCTCTTCACTCAGTACTCATGATTCAAAACTTCATTCATGAGATAGAGATCACAGGACATCTTCCTGGCTGACTTTGCTTTTCAAAAAACCTTAGAAAATAACAATTCTGAGCTTGAAATATACGCATATATTCTGAATGCCTCAGCGTATTAGTTTGCTTAATGTACCTTTATGCTTCCAACTTGCAGTAGGATAAAACTAGATACATACATTTTACTATTTATAGAATTTCTATTATATACTACCTTGAGTTCTGCATCTGATGTAGGTCAATTCTAGATGGCTTGTTTATTGAGCATTCATCCTGATTTGTTCCCACAAAGTTTGTGAGGAGCTTAGTCAACTTTGACTGTCCTAAGTCACAGGGACAGTGAGACTTCATTGTCACTTGTATGCAAGTTAATTCTGCCACAAATAATCCTTTTTTATACTGCATATGGAAAGGCAACCAATTTAGGTAGGGAGAAATGTGAATTCCTTTGCAGCAGGTTGGGGAAATCTATGAACACCTTGGGGGTAGGGAGCATCTATTGTTTATAGTTATTTTTTTCCTTTATTATTATACTTTACATGTGGGGATCTTCAGCCCATGGGCTTCATCTGCAGCCTTAATTTCACATTGTCAACAGAGATGAAGTGACACACACACACACACACACACACACACACACACAGAGAGAGAGAGAGAGAGAGAGAGAATACAGTCCTGTAATGCTCCAAACGCCACCTTTTTATTTATTTATTCCATAAAAGTTATGCAATGTTGGATTGCAAGAAAACCTCAAAGCAATTTACAAAAGAGATGACCACCAATAAGAAGAATTAACAACAATAATTTAAAACTAAAAACAACAACAACCACAAATTCATTACCTCTATTTTTTTGTGTGAGACCATGCATTTACTTTCTGCTATATATCACCATTCACATCAGTGGGGAAGAAAATACTGAATAGAGATTAGGACTAAACTATACTGGGAGATCAGATTTCAGGACTGCAGAGGGTGTCTCATGCTTAAACTGACAATGTTTGCAGATTGGGGAGTAGATTACTTGTGTATCTATGCATTTTTTTAAAAAAACTTTGCATACCGATTAAGCAGTCAAAATCAGTTCCATAACAGCAACTATTTCCTCAAAATGGCACTAGTGTATTTTGTTTATAGCTTTCACTGTTCCCTCTGCATTAAAAAACAAGATAGACATTGAGATCTTTGTGTTCCCACAGCAGGAGAAAAAGCATTATTCTGACAGATATAGCTCATGAAAACATCTCCATGTGATCTACAAGGTAGAATTTCAATGGATGTATAGATAGTTTAGCTTCAGCAATGTGCTCTTGTTTGACACTATGATAGAATATCTCTCCCTGTATATTTTGATGGTGGTAAAAATTGGAGGACAAAGCTGTTGCTATGACATACTCGTAGTGCTTTGAAAACAAAGAATAGTTATCACAGAGTTGTCAGTATTTTTTTAAAAAAAGGAAAACGTGGGCGCAACAGGCTTTGCTTTGTTTTGCTTGGATAATTCCAGAAAGAAAAATAAGAGCATTCATCAGGAAAAAAATTGACCTCCGATAGATGGCAGTGTATTCTTTATAATACAAATCTCCTCTTTCCTCATTAGCATAGACTAGTTTCAGATGCAGTTC
Organism: Podarcis cretensis; assembly: GCF_951804945.1. Taxonomy (NCBI): domain Eukaryota; kingdom Metazoa; phylum Chordata; class Lepidosauria; order Squamata; family Lacertidae; genus Podarcis; species Podarcis cretensis. Next base: position 33,060,374 of record NC_137178.1, read on the forward strand.
TGCTTCTCGCTGTTGGTGGAATGAAAAGAATATAGGACTCTCTTTTTGCTCCAAAAGTGACATTATAGTAAAGCACAGAGTAGCCAGTTGTTTCCCAATGGTTGTTTGTTTCTTTTATCAGTTCTGCTTAATACAATCACAGATTTGTTCCTTTGAAGTGTTGTTGATTATCACTAATCAGGCTTAGAGAAAATTACAGCTTGGATGGCTCCAAATGGTCATTGATTTTGGGGGGCAAACTATACAAGATTTTTGGTGTATGAAACCTAAGACAAGAGAGGGGGAAATCTGTACATTTTATACAGAGAAGTTACAAATTATTGTCCCATTTAGAGAAGTAAGTTTCTGCCCATGGATAACTTTTTGCAGATGGTTTGGCTCAAAAAGGATATTGTGGAGTATGTGTGTGTTTGTGTGTAAGATATGAGGTTATATGCATTGTTCCATGTTCACTTAAAAAAATGCAAATAGCATCCCCAGTATTGGCAGTTAATTACCTAGATTGCAGCAGGCATGAAAGGGGAATTTAACCCTTTCTTCTCTCCTCTGCTAATTAAGAAAACATCTTCTCTGGAGCTGCTATTTGCAGTGAGCTTAATGGGAGATTTCCTTGCAATGTAAATAGTATCTTTGTCTGATTTATTAGGATCATAGCAGGAAAGGGGAAGCTAAATTGTTGTAATTCTTTATTGATTTTTTAAAGTGTGTATATTCTTTTATTTTGTATAACGTTTGATGTCCTTGGGCATTTCTAATCAGAATGAAAAAAATGGGATATACTTTCTATCTAAGTAAATAAAACTTCAGGTATGCACACTCATATGGCTGGATACAAAAATGCATTACACTTGGAATTTCTTCAACATCTTCAATTCAAGCAGAAACTAATTAGTTTGTGTTAATAAACATTATATGGCAGAGGCACCAAGTTACACCCAACATTGGGGGGCTTGTCGTATGTGCATGACATCACACATGCAATGCACACATGCAAATGCACATTGGGATAAGGCCATGAGGCCCAGTGGGGCCCTCCACCTCTGTGGGGAGGCCCAGCAGAGTCCACTGCTTTACATGCTGGGGGGAGGGGCTGAGGTGTGTTCAGCCCCATATAGTTATATGCTAACTGTTTAAAATACTCACAACAGTAACCCCTACTTCAGAGAGTGACTGAGTTTTTTCTTTGGAGCAAGTGGCAAAATATACTTTGAAAATGATACAGTTGTAGTATTTCATGCCTGCTATAGTCTATCCTATGAGCAGAGAGATATCTTCACTTTTGTTGGTGGAGTTATTAACTTTCATGATACTTCCTCTGATAACATTATCATGTGATAACATTCGGGGCGGGGGGAGATATTTCGAAGGATATAATGGATTTTTATGGAAACAATTGAACTTGATCCCAGATTATTGCTGCTACTGTTATTTGCTAAGGAGGATAACATTTCTTTTCATAAATACTTGATAGTCTTCATGATGGTTTCATCTTGCCTAGAAGTTGGCTCTTGAGAATGATTGCAAATTCATGTATGGAATGTATCATTAGTGGAAAAAATGATCCAAAGTTGTCAGATATGGTCACTGATAATTTCTATACTACATGTGGACCATCCCTGAGTTCCTAGAATTCCACAATCCAAAATACTGATCTAGACAAACACTCTAAGATAAAAAGTTAGTGGATATTGTGAACATAAAAATGTGACACGTGATGTATTATTTGCTCTTAGTAATATTGCCTTTTGTTTGATGTTTTACACTTTGTACTCTCTGTACAAGGCACCGGCAAATTCATACCTTGTTCATGAATTATAGTTTTTTAAAAATGAGCACACAGTATCACCATTAATATACTAAAGCAGGGTTGGGGACGTGACCACCCATATGTTGTTGGATTACAAAACCCATCATTCCTGACCATTGGCCACACTGGCTAGGGTTGATGGGAAATGGAGTCCAGCAACATGTGGAGGGTCATAGGTTCTCTTGAGATTGTTCAGAAGACAGAACAATCTTGTATGTATAACATTGTTCATAACAGTGAGTAAGAACCTTGCCAGATATGTATTTTTTAAAATAGTGGCTGTGATAATTAAACAGTTTTTATTGCATGTATATGAGAAAGATAAATAACATATTGATTTTAAAAGTATATTCATTTTTTTATTAAGAGGATAAAACTTTCTATTCGGTGCATAACATTTTATGCCTTTCTCCCTCTGAGATATCTTGACTTTCAACATTTGCACTTTGCAGTTAAATACTGAAACCCCTAAGCAGCCATAATTATGGAGACATGTTAATTACTGAAAGTAGTGCTTGCTTTTGGAACAATTAAAACCCATTCGGCAGTACTGTTGGTTTCAAGGCAGGGAAACTATTTCAAAGGGCAGTAATTAAGTCAAAATCATAATTTTTATTATTGACTATCTAAAATCTCCTGTGAGTCAAGCAATGGTTGGCTGACCTATGCAAAAATGTCTTTGTAGCCTTTTTTTTTTAAGTTCTACATTGTATAATTCAAAGTGAAGTATCAGAGATAATTAGAGAGTCTTGTAATTAGAATGCAGTATTGATAAGATTGTGTAAACGTATATTAAAGACATTGTTTCTTTGATTAAATACAAAAAAGCACACTATACATAAACCATCCCCTATCAGTTTCTGCCATTTCCTTGTTATTTATTTTGGATTATGATTACAGTTATACCAGTTCTCATACCTTTTCCAATGACCTCTGAGCAACCTTAAGTTATACAGGATGAAAATAATCAATTTCAGAAAACATCAAATATAAGACCTCTTCAGGCATTACAAATAAGTTAAATTGGGTCACAGTGGGGATGAACATGCCAGTTCCACCCCTCTGCTGTTGTTTCCATTGCCCTCCAACTCATGGATGTCATCTGCCCCTCCATCACTAAAGTGCCCACTTGGTGAACCCTTTCCCCACTGATGTGATTGCTCTCCACATCCCTGGGATAGGAGCCAATTCCTCAATAAAATATTTCAGGAGGTTGCCCCTCCCAAGTTGATGGGCATTGTCATTCAAATGTGCCGCATTTTGTGATCAGCAATGCAGGGTTGGGCTTACCTGGCTCCCCAAATATTTAATTCAAGTTGGCACCCCTGACCCCTGGTGACTATGCATTCAGAGTTGAATGAAAAGGGGGCCCTATACATCTGTAGATGCATGGATGTAGGACCTAGGGCTTTCCCCCTATTTGCCAAGTCAGGTTGTTTCAGTGAGCTGAGGTAAAATAGACAGAAAAGCGGGTCCACCAAAGTAGTGGATTTGATTTGGAGTATCTATGTGTGTGAAAACAGAGGAGGTGGGAGGAGGCTTCAAGGTGGGACGAGGGAAGACCACATGTTTTGCTTATTGTGGCTGGAGGAGCGGGGTTGTGCTTAGCTACCTAGGCAGCCAGCAAGAGCAGAAGCTTGATGTGATCACTAGTGGCTGCTAGAGCAAATGGTTGAGGGGCATTTCCAATGGGCTCATTCTGTAGCCTTATTGGAGTTTACCGATTGGGTCTGCGTTGCTCCAGGACAGGAGGAAGGATATCAAATGACACCGAGGTTGGTCCAAAGAAAGAGTTTATTCTGCTCTCCGGATAGCAGAAGGCACTTGCGTGGTGAGTCCACAGCAAGTCCAAAGAAATGAGAAGTTTCATGCAGTATATATATCCTCCAGGCACCCTCTCCTTCCTTCCCCAGGAATCCAACCACGTCAGCCTATGTACGCAGGTTGACATCACATATGTTCCTGCTCTGGTATTCTTAACCATAAAAGGGTATTCTTTCCTGTATTTCTGACCATAAAAGGATCTTCCTCTTCCTACTCTTGTCTTGGAGGTAGAGGTCATCATCTCCGAGAACACACTCTGCCGTTGTTCTCGGACTTAGGTCTGTGTGTCAGGGTTGTGGTAAGATAAGACCTAGAGTGTCATCCCTGTTCCACTTTGGAGTGGACAAGGCCATCCTTATCGTCACAGACTGTTAAAGGAGAGAGCCTTCTTTATGCAGCTGTGTTCTTGTTATGCATTTGCTCAACAGCTCAAGTTAAAGCATTTTAGAAATGCTAAGAAGAAAAGGGGGGCTTGAGTCAGTTTTAAACTGACTGCACAGAAACCCATTCCTTCATTTCCTCCCACCCCGTCAAACATTCACTGAACATATCAGAAATGCTGTATGAACATCTCTTCTATGTTGGAAAGTGTTTGTGAAGCTGTCCAGAGTTTGGGGGATCAAGTTTGAAGTGGTATGATGGGACTACTGTCAAGAAGAGAGCACTTAGAAGTTTGTGCTGCACACACAGATATCAGAACTTTCCCTTTTAAATAGAATCCATAGTATTTTGAAACATGTTTTTTATTTCCATTACCACCAGTGAAGTATCAGATAGAATTGACACTTACTGTGGCTTGAAATGGGAACATTCTGGACAGTTTGCCTAAATTCTAAAACCCATCTCATATTCCTCACAGTGGAAGGGGCTTTTAATCTAAAACCCGAATTATTTTTAGGTGACTTAACGACCTGTTTGACTAAAAGTGAGCCCATATAATCAACTTGGAACATACCGTAATAACATTATTTAAATGAACAGAGATGCAAGTGGTGCTTTAAAACACACACACACACCACAAAGCTGTATGCATGTAACATCACACTTCGGTTTAGCAATCAGACAGGTAATTATTATTTCTCAGGATGCCAGAGTCCAGCAATTATAACCTTTAAATATTCATTTCAGTTAATTAGAGCAACTGGAACAGTTCTGTTAAAAATGCTTCCAAAAATAGCTTCAGGAGATGGTGAATATAAATCACCTGGTAGAGAAAACAGGTAAGCTTTTCAGGGGGAAAGAAAAGAAAAACGTAATGTATCTGGATTTAGCAAGTAATTCTCTATTTTCAGTTCCCATATTTTTATAGTTTACATGCAGCTGTTCTACATTACAACAATAATGTAGAATCAAAACTGGGAGAGAATAATTCTCTAATTTGTGAACATCATCATGTGATCAAGGAACTGTGCCTTGTAACTAAAGGCTCTAAATTAAAGTTTGTAATCAGCAGTGTACTAGCATATATAAGCCATGAAATTATGACTGCATAATACCATATTTGTCTAATGAGTGATCGCTAGCATGGATACAGTGGTACTTCAGGTTACAGATGCTTCAGGTTACAGACTCCGCTAACCCAGAAATAGTACCTCAGGTACTTTGCTTCAGGATGAGAACAGAAATTGTGCAGCGGCAGCGCAGTGGCAGCGGGAGGCCCCATTAGCTAAAGTGGTGCTTCAGGTTAAGAACAGTTTCAGGTTAAGAACAGACCTCCAAAACAAATTAAGTTCTTAACCTGAGGTACCACTGTAGTTATATAGAAAAAAGTTTTTATCATTGTTCAGTTTGATTCGTATTTTGCACAGTATAAAAATGTATGTATGTCGATCCTTTGAAAAAGACTTCGCTTAAAAAGGATTGAGAAAATGTGGAGGTGTGCAAGGGAATATCCCCTCACCTGGGACTCTGGGTGAACAGCCATGGCTGTGTGGCACAGCCAAACTGACTCCAGAGAGGCCATCATTTTCCGGCATGGCTGGGGAAAGTTATGGTCACTTGGTGCTGCCCAATACAAGGAAGAAGATAATCAGGGCCATCCACAACCATTTAGCACACTGTGGGGGTAAAATGATCCAACACCCAAGTATAAAATTCACCTTTGTTCTGACCAGATGGTGTGCTCCTCACAGTTGTGGGTAGTATTCAGAACCATTGATTTCAATTGAGAGATTTAAGCATGGGGAAAAAGGAAATAAATATGAATACAATTAAGACTTCTGGTGAAAAATATATATATTTTAATTCAGCACACTTGGTATTATAGGCTTCTGTTACTTTCAGCAGGCAGAGGTGGCATGGCCTTAAGCACCAAATCTTTTATCAAGAGCGCCATATGTTTGTGAGGGTTTTCTGCCTGCCTGCCTGCCTGTATGGTACTTGGTCAGGTGCTTCACCCTAAGACACCATGGATTGGCTGCTGTGCATTGTGTCTCCTAGAGGAGTGGAGTTTGGGAGCCCAAAGTGGCCATTGTCCAGCCTCGCAGGTTCTAGGAACATGGCAGAAGATAGTGCACATTTTGTGCTCATTTACATGTTATTTGCTTCCAGAAAAAAATGCATTTTCAAATAACACGAAAATGAGTACTAATATATGTATATATATGTATATACAGTATATTTTGATATATTTCTGGAAGTGGCTTTTATGACATGTGAAAGTTCAGATATAATATAGAAATTAACAGCTGGGAAAACATCAAGAAAATGGGGAAAAACACACAACCCCCCCCCCCACTGCTGTGTGAATGCAGCCTATAACTATTGAGATGCATTTCATGTACCCAATCTCCCTGCCATCTCTCCATAATAAATGCCAAGGCTTAAAATAGGGATGGAAAACCTTTGTTGCTCTAGATGTTGTTGGACGCCAACTCCCATCAGCCCTAGCCAGTATAGCCAATGGTCAAGGATGACTGAAACTGATGGTTAACAATATCTAGAGGGCCAAGGTTTAAATCTTTGGTGTAATGTAAGCAAATACTATTTATTGTGAACGTCAGCAACATAACACAAAATCATCAGGTAAGTAATTGAAAAGCACTGCTTCCCATTCAGTGTGACAGACAAACTACTCAATATTGCCTAGTAATGTACTAAAATTTCTTTCTTATAATATAAAAATGTCAGGCAAAATTTCAGTGATGGCTTTTTAAGCATTTTAGGTCATGGTCTCTTTGTCATAAAGCTCCATATTAATTATATCACATTTTGCTTTTGTAGTGGAATGCCTCAGCAAAAGAATCCCAAAGAAGTTATGAAGAAATCATAACACTATAAATCTCACCAGGAGTGACAGGCTTAAGTGTGCTGTACACTGCAGAAGAGAAAAGCAGGGAATGTGCTGTATATTAAGCATTTACTGCAGATAGCTACATGTACTCCACACATTTTGACAAATACGGTCTTAAGGGTACCATATAAAGAAAAGAAATGTGGACTCTCACTTCTGGTTTTTTTATAGATAAGAGATTGGAGACTTCCCCAAGGTGCTTTGACATGAGTGTCACCATCAGGGCTAAACAAGAAAATGTTGTGGCAATAGGCGCACAATTTATTGCATGGAATGAAGTATTATCACTTATTATATGAAGGGAAGGATCATGACAATGGGTTGACACTGTGTTGCACAGTGATCTTCAATCACTGACTTTTTGGATCTGCCAGCTACAGGGGTTGTGTTTTGACTAGGGGTAGGGAGGAAATTCATTTGGATCAATTCACACTTCCCAAACTAATTCAGGAACCAAAGCACACTTTTTTCTGAATTTTGCAATGAAGCCTTCCAACAAACAAACAAGCTCTATCAGGGTAAATGTGCACAAACATATGTACATTAGTGAAAACAATATGCAAATAATGCATTACATTAGAGAAAATTACTTAAGAATTATAATTTAATTCAGAAAAATTGCCTATACATATTAGGAGAAATGTTCACAAAATGTGAAGTAATTTTCATTCAGACTTTTAAAAATAAAATGACAGAAGTGGTAGCAGATGAATTCAAGATATTCTATTTTTAAATAATAGTATTTTTAAAGGACTACTCCTATGGGTCCCTTGTTGCAGTTTTGCAATGCGAAGACCTCCCCTCCAATCTGTCCATTAAAAAACCCTAGTCACACCCACTTTAAAATTTGGGCACACCATCAGCACAAAAAGGGTTAGCCGCCCCTGCTCTAGAGATTGCCTCTGTTTCTATATAGAAGACTAGGCTGCTAAGGGAAGAGCTGTAGACTAAGTTTAAAAAGCACTAATTACCAACAGTCAGGCTGTTCTGCTGTTAAAATATAATGATACTTTCAACCTTTCCACTTTGCAATAACCTAAGCTAATGATGACTAGACAAATGAGAAAGATGCTCAATTATATCTCCCTTGCTAAATATGAGATGCTTTGATCTACTGTTTGATTCATCTTCCTGAAGGAACAATTTCAACCTGCAGCAAAGTATCTTTCCAAGCATGGAGCATGAAGGCACTTCTTTTTATTTTTCCACAGATGCGAAGTCCACTTCATTTCTGCCATTGCCTATGGACGACTGCCTATGTCAAGTTTTAGTCCATGCTTGCCATGGTCCAGAGTATCTAGAGGTGATTCCTAGATAGGAAAAAAAGAAGGTCCTAAGGGGCTAAAGCAAATCTTTCCTTCCAAGTCACCTCTTAGAAATATCCACTGAGCAAGAGTTCTATAATGTGAGTGAGGAACCGTCCCCCTGCAGATGTTTTGGACTACAATTCCCATCATCCCTGACCATTGGCTGAGATGTAGTCGAAAACAACTGGAGAGGTACAGGTACTCCACCCTGGTATATTCTATTTAACAGTTGACATCTTTTTCCAAGGATGCCCCAGGAGTGATCCGGTGGTGATGATGCTGCCTTATTCACATTAGGTCATTGTGTTTGAAATGCACTGCAAAGAAAAAAGGTACAAGCATTTCCTTGGAATGTTTCTCACACTTGCAGATTGGTGCTACAGTGACCTGTTGTGACCACAGGATACCTGCCATGTAGTTTTACAGTTTAGTTTATGTTCACAGTTAAAATGCCCTTAGTCCCAGAAAGAAGTAGCAAAGAAATAATCTCTAATGCAACCCATTTGACTCTCATTCAAATGAAGAATTGCCACTCACCACTAAAACTCATCCAAGTATAATGGTGAATGGTGCTATAGAAATATTGAGAGGTCCTTCCAAGTCCCTGGGACCCTTGGACAGTGCTCAACTTGGCTGATGCTGAAATAAAGAAAATAGGGTCTATTCTGAGCCACTATTTGTTCATGAGAATTCAATGGTTAGCTTTTCCTCAAAAGGCCAGTAATTTATTTAGTGGGTGTGTAATTTCCCAGGCAGGTGCAGTTTGCACCACTGTGAGAGCAGTACAATAACAGAAACATGACATAGGGGTTGGGTGAAATCAGTCCACTTCTCTGTTGACTACAGCAGGAAGTAAGGTTGGCATTGGCAGTAGGGTAAGGATCATTTCCTCATTTCATTCAGCCCCTTGCTTATGAAATGGCACTTCATTGGGGTCACCCAACCCGGCTCCATGGGAATCACCCAGTGTTGAACCCTAGTGCAATGTGAGTCATTGGGTGACCAGAGGAGAGATTACAGCTAGGCAGAGGCCATAACTCAAGCTTAGGGTGTGCCTTAGCCAATCATCCCCTCAATGCCATTTTTGCTAAACATACAAAGTTCCATCAAATGGCTAATATAAGTTAGCCTTAATTCACTGGGGGACAGGTGACCCCCCCCCCAACAGGGGCAACTTTGGTTGGAAAGGGAAATATCCCCCCCAACCCTGTCCATCAGTGACCCAAAGGACTTGGAATGCTTCAACAGTGAAGGAGGGCTGTAGGAAGCTCACATGTCACACCTGGAACAAGGCATATTGTAATTGCAAGCATTTGGGGAGATGTTGTCATGCAATGTTCATAGGTAGGGGAGGTTTCTCTTTTATGAAGTATAGTACTTTGCAAAAAAGATGAATAGCTTCCAGACCATGCAGAAGAGCATCAATACACTCAGTGGAAGAGGTTCTATTGGCTTCTTTGGCATGCATACTATATAGGGTCTAAGTGCTTGGAGCAACTTGCTAAAATCAGTGAATTAACAAGTCCTTGCCTCTCAACTCACATCATGTTACATGATGTGAATGAAATTTAGAATTCACAAAATTATTAATGGCTAATTAAGGGCTACTGAGAGATGACAACCTCCTAGACAATTACAAATTGTTCTAGTGTCATTGTCTTCCTCCTGCTCCAATGCCTTCAGATGAATCAGTAGTCAGATTTAATTTGTTCAATTTAATCAAATTCCACATGAATAAATATCTGTTGCATTGAACTGAGAGAAATGTGGAAATGTCCTGGAAAAAGAACACAGTTAAGCTCTGATCTGGCCTTTCCCCTCTCATCTTTCTCCTTCATTTTTTTGTCTTGTAAAGAGGACCCTCTCCATGTGTTTAATCCTTTAAAAAAATGTGCTTAGCAGAATTAACTTTACTGAACTCTGCATTTTATCTTCTCCTTTATAATGTTTAGTATGATGCAATGGCCATTATTCTGGAGGTACCATCAAGAAGCATTTCCTGCATAATGCTGAAGTTACAAAGGCTTTCTTATAACTCATCCAAGCCACACATATCCAGTTGCATTCTCTGCTTCCAAAAGCCTTAAGGAAAAGAGTTTGGGAAATGAATTCATAACCTGTTCAAATAAATGAAAACATACACACAATGTGTGTACAGCAGCTCTGTTATACACTATCAAAGTTGTCCAAACAATAGCCCTCTGAGAAAGGCCAATGCAAATATGGCTATATTGCCACAGAATGACTGGAAGGCATTTGACAAGGATATTTGTTGCACCTTGAGGCCCCCAAGCCCTCCCCCAAAATAACTTCACACTGACACAAAATTTTAGTTTAAGTTATTGGGCAAAATTTAGGCCACAGCTTTATTAATTACAGCAAAGTGAGTGGTATTGGCTTAACAAAATAAAAAAATTCCTTCCTGTAGCACCTTAAAGACCAACTAAGTTAGTTCTTGGTATGAGCTTTTGTGTGCATGCACACTTCTTCAGATACACTGAAACAGAAGTCACCAGACCCTTCTATATAGTGAGAAGGTGGGGAGGGGTATTACTCAGAAGGGTGGTGGGATTGGGTGATTGGCAGATAGCTGTGATGAGCCTGTTGACGACTCTTAACGACTGCAATAGGTCTTACAGGAAAAAGCAAGGGGTGAGAAGGTGAAAAATGGCTTTGTCATGTACAATGAGATAAGAATCCAATGTATCTGTAACTGGTATTGGCTTAGGCACTGGCAACAGACTATAACTGACTCCTGCCTCCCTGGCTAGTAGTCTGAAGGGTGAACACCAAACGAGAGAGCAACATTGGTGAAGATCAATTGAAGCTCACCCTGGGGTTCCTGTGGTCCTGGCATGGCCCTAGCTACTCAAGCGGACTTTGGACGAGATCCAGTACCCCCAGATTCCTTTACCAGAATACCCTATTCCTGGAGGGAATGCACCTCCCCTCTCACACATTGGAATAAGTCAATGCCTAACCACCAAACCTTATAAAGTTGTGACAATTGCTAAGGGGGTAGGCGAAAACCAAGTGGCTACTGCCAATTTGCCAAAGGGAAAAATTCCTATCCGGTCCGCATTCCAAAACAGGCAACTAAACAATGTCCAAAGCAAGGCCAAAGCAGCACAACCTACACCTAGGGATGGGAGGGCTTGAAGCAAGTGCCCAAATTACTGCCACTTTTATAGCCCCAACGATCACGCGGCTTGTCATGATTGGCCCAAAAGGCCTGGTATGATGGGGGGGGGCAATGGAGAGGAACCCTAACCTGGTGGGGGGTGTCTCAGGGTCCCGGGCGCAACCAGGTCCCTCCCTAAAGAGGATCCCATTTTCAGGATATTTTGCTTTAGAGCTACACAATTGATTGGGGTACTAAGTCAAACCATAATTTAGTGTGCAGCAGGAGGATTGGCGGAGGAGCAAAGTGGCTTAGCTTACTAATATAGGAGAACTGAGTCTTTTCTCTTTAAAGCTTTCATTCAATAAGGTCATTATAGGCTACACACCTGACTTATGAGAACTTCCATAATACCAAATTATTTGGTTCCATTAAGCTTCTTTGATATCTAAATGTAATCATTAGACAGCATTGGAAATCACGTATTTCCCATGAGAGGTATTTGTAATGATATCTTCACTCCCATTTAACATACTTGGTTTATACCCCTTCAAACAGTTACACCCAGTCACCATACCATTCACATCACCTGGTTTTGGTTGTTGATGGGTCCTCCCTTTTCACTTTTGTTTTCTTCCACCTCCACATCACACTGTCAGGCTGAATGGCAGCCTCACAGCTGTCCTTACTTTCCCCCCTCTTGTTTATAGGCTGAAGTAGTTGGGAAGGTGGGTGGCTATTTTGGGACTCTGTTCCTATTAATTGCCATGCATTCAACACAATCAATCAGAACATTCATAACAGAAATGAAATAGAATGTGAAAATGCTCAAATAGGTAGGTTAGAGAAACAAGGAAGTAAGATTCATCATTTCCTAATCTAAACAAACTCCACAGAAGGAAACATGTTTGTTTCTTGTGTGGCAAGTTTTTATGGCAGTCGTGATTAGCTCTGAACTTCGCTTTACTTTAACAGGACAGTGCTAATGCTTAATGTATTAGCAGCTTGTTTACCTTGTCTGAGGTTGGCATGTTGACACATTATATTAAACTACACAAGTAGCTGTGAAATTAGATAGCCATGTATTTTCTGCTCAGCTGTCTATCTTCACTAGCATGATATTTGTGATTAAGGGTGGTTTAGAAGAATTCAGAACTATGGCATCTAAGAGCAGCAGAAAAAATGAAGTGGGGGCAATTGTCATTCTCCAAATTGTAAGTATTCAAAGGCTAAGTGTGGTATTGAACATCCTTTGAATGTATCAAACGATACATTCTTAAATACATTATAATTTTCACATTCTCATCACATACACATACAGAACCCCCCTCCCCCAAAAAATCTTCCTTTGCCCTACAATACTTTTGTACCAATTGGACTCTACTAGAAAAAGTGTATTGTGCTTCCTTCAGAGATCTGCCACCTCCTTATTTTGAAAGCAAGGTAAGAGAAGAAACTGTCCAAACTGTTTGCATTTTGGTTCGGGGGGATCCTCTTCTCAGTGAAATATATAGGTGTCTGACACAGTTGATATTTAGACAGTCTTCCCATGGGAAAGAGAAGTAATGATATTCATCAATTTCTATACATCACTTTTCAAGTGCTTAAAAGTACTTCAAAGGTTGAGAGAGCTTTTAATAGGTTTGATATTTAAGTGGTGGCTTAATCTTAGCTTCTGTTTCTCTTAGTTTTTTACAATTATGTTTCAAATGTGAAATTATTATTATTTTTGGAATAAATTATTCTGAGTCGTATTAGAAAGTAGGAGGCATAATAGATATATAGTGGTAGATAAAGGTAAAGGTACCCCTGCCCGTACGGGCCAGTCTTGACAGACTCTGGGGTTGTGCGCCCATCTCACTTAAGAGGCCAGGGGCCAGCGCTGTCCGGAGACACTTCCAGGTCACGTGGCCAGCGTGACATTGCTGCTCTGGCGAGCCAGAGCCGCACACGGAAACGCCGTTTACCTTCCCGCTGGTAAGCGGTCCCTATTTATCTACTTGCACCCGGAGGTGCTTTCGAACTGCTAGGTTGGCAGGCGCTGGGACCAAGCAGCGGGAGCGCACCCCGCCGCAGGGATTCGAACCGCCGACCTTTCGATCGGCAAGTCCTAGGCGCTGAGGCTTTAACCCACAGCGCCACCTGCGTCCTATATCTTGGGTTAAGAACTTAATTCTTTCTGAAGGTCCATTCTTAACTTGAAACTGTTCTTAACCTGAGGCACCACTTTAGCTAATGGAGCCACCCGCTGCTGCTGCTGCGCCGCCGCCGCCATGTGATTTATGTTCTCATCCTGAAGCAAAGTTCTTAACCCGAGGTACTATTTCTGGGTTAGTGGAGTCTGTAACCTGAAGCTTCTGTAACCTGAAGCGTCTGTAACCTGAGGTACCACTGTATTCCATTGATCAACCAAATCCTTCTGCCTTCTACTTTGGGTAAAGCCAAGCTATCTACCTCATTTCATGAGTGTTGAAAAGTACTTACATTCAACATTCCAACATTCACTCTGATTTGGGTGTTTTGAACACACTGATGTCGTTTCAGTGTTGCTCTTCTCTGCACCACATCCCTTTTGTGTTCATTGTGGTTGGATTCATTTGATCACATCCCAATTCAATTCTATTGACAGTAGCCATCTAATGGCAGTATGTTAAAAATCAAATCATGTGAGTCACTATAGCCAGTGGGTGGAATCCAATCCTTCCTTACAATGTTATGGAAGTATTTTGTGGAAATACATGAGGTGAAGAAGGAAAATGGGACTGAGTAGTAGCAGGGATATGTGGGCTCTGAACATCATTGAAAAACCATCTATGTTAATTGAGATTGCTGTTTTATTTTCAGTAGTCTGTTCAGCTGCATCAAAAGCACTACTTTCCAAGCAAATGATGAAATCAAAGAATATTCAACACAGCTACATTCGGCTTTTAACTTTACCTTTTTACCTATTCAGCACCAATATAAGTGCACTCACAGGACTAACATTGTCAAAGTTAGGAAGTCGATTCTACCTCCTGTGTTTAACATTTCCTCTTTTTACTTCCACTGCACAGAACAAAGGAAACTGTTCTTCACACAGATGATATAAAGTTTACTCTCAAGGGTTTATTGTTTTGACTTCTAGAAGTGAGACAATTGCTTGAACATTGTTCTGCACAAGTTTTTCATTTACTGACTCTTCGCCAGCCATGTACAAAAGGTAATGTGCCTTGTTATTCCATTTAATTTAATCATCATGATCAGTTGCTTGCCTTCCATTCCTCTGTCACTTTGTTTTCAAGAGCTATTGGTCTGTGGAATAATCTTCCAAGGGACGTGGCAGTACCCCAACACCTGAAACACTGAAAACAAAATTGGGTAAAGAAGTGGAAGCTAAACTGATGACCCTACTGGACTTTCCTATGCCCAGCTTCTATTTAATAGTTGTGTGCAAAACAAGAAAGGAAACTGATGAGGCAGGTTTATTCTCTTACCGTTCTTTCCAACAAGGGCTTAATGTTGCAAATGGGTCATTTAGGTATCACAGATGTATGGGTCACTTGCAACAGGTTGTGTGAGTTTTTTTGTTTTTAGCTTATCAGATTTTCCCTAGAAATGACACATTTGGATTAAATGGGGACAAAATTCTGGCTGGCATTTTGATGCCAATGATATTGTGAGAGTGCAGGAAAAAATGCATGTACGAGGACCACCCATCCCATAATAAATGCTCGTCCTGAAGCACCTTTAGTGCTAGCACACTCACAAAGCAAAAACATTCCTTTATTTTTCAGTCCTTCATTTTTCACCTGTAGTCTATGTAGCTGTACTGCTATTCATATGTTAAAAACTGGTATATATTACATTGAATAATAATTTCCAAATGCTGTGATGATATGGACTGAGCAAGTTTTACGTTCTAAAGCCAGCTTCCCATGCTCAAGACTCGCTGTTTGTCACTGCAGTCCAGGAGAACACAGCCTCAAATAACCATGGTAGCAATTTTCAGATAACCTGATATTCCCAGTTGATTGCTAGCATTTTATGTATCCTCCTATGTCAACAGCTTTCATTTGTCTTGAAATATCTGGTGTCATTGGTTCCAATTTTAGTTTCTTCTCCCTTTGGGGCAACTGGCAAGATAGGAAAATGACCCTCATGTTAGTACTGTGGAGACCAGCGCATTATGGCAATCTCATTACCCATTTATATACCCAGTAGGAAGTCCAAAATTTCTTAATGCATCAGACTATAAAGCAGAGGTATGTAATTTGCTGCCCAAGGGCCAAATGAAGCTTGCTGCTGCATCACATAATGTGGGTCCCAGCTGCATGCTTCTTGTACTTGTGGGATAAAGACGCAGGTGGAACAAGGCAGGTTTATATAGCTAAGGAACTGAACCATCAAGATAATTCCTTCATCTTCAATATGTGATAATATACTAGAGCAAAGCCCAAAACTCCATACACATATTTTAGCATAATTTGCACACACCTTCTTGGTCAGCGATGGAAAAGAAATAACGGCTGAAGCATTTCCATAGAGGAATGCACCATAAAACGAACAGTTTGAGAAAGTTGAACCAACTGCTGACACCTTGGGTCAAGATGAGCCAGATGAACTATGAATGCCATACTCCTGAGTAGGAATAGAAGGATCTGTGAAGTTTGGTTCTCTCTGTTTCTCTTTTTTCCAACCTTAAGTTCAGTTCTCCAAATTTCTGCATATTTGTGAATTTTCTTTTCTAAAAAAAAACCCTCATGAAAATTCACCAGCATTTTAATGCAAATTTCTAATAAACAGATTTCTATACACAGTTTTTACTAGTTAGCTTTTTTGCAAGCAATTTCACTAAATTGTTGCAATTCTATGTTGTTTTAGCTAATATGTTCCATTTCTGTGCACATTTTTACTTAATATATGTTCTTTTGTACACACTGGCTGGTTAGAGAGCTGCAACACAAAATTTGGATAAGCGTAACTTTCAAAGGATGACAATGTTTTGGATCTCTTATTGTTTTGCAAAGTGCAAGTTTGATAAATTTTGCTTTTGGTTTGGACTGAATTTAATCTCTCCCTCATTCCTACTCTAGAGTACAGAGGTACTCAATTTTGTGCATCATAAAAGCATCATGAAGCACCTAGGATCCACCAAGATTTCTGTTATGTAAGCCCCACTGAAATAAGCAAGGGGTGGCTAATCTATGTCCCTTCAGGTATTGATGGGTTCCTAAGCTCACCAGCCCAGCTGGCATGGCCAATAGTCACAGAGGAGAGGTGTTTTACTCCAGCAAAATCTGGAGGGCCACCAGTTAGTCCCCACTGAAATAAATGCAAGTCAATACTGGAAAACCATTGCACTCTTGTTTAACTTAACTGCTGTTTGTTGCAATAGGGTTTGTGTTGAAGAAATTCTAGGCAGATTATACCGCCCATGTCAGTTAATGAGGCAGAGATGCTATCTGCATTTTCTTCATGGGAAAAAAATCTCTGAGTGAGGGTTTCATTTCCCAGCACAGATTTCCACCAAAGGCAGTTTGCATGAGAAAATTGGTTGGAATTACCATAAACATCAGAAGCTCTTGGGATCCCTGCTATATGGATCTTAAACTCTTGCCACGTTGGCCCCAAACTCATTATTTGCAGTGAGACTTTAGTTTCTTCAACTCATCTCTTCTTTCTGTTTCTAATCTGAATTCTTAAATATTTTTCATGGGCAAAGGATACATGAAACCCTCTATTCAATTTTTGTTCTAAACTAGCACATTTCATCCTACACAGGTTTACCTTATGAATTCTAGTTACATGAAAGATTGAGTGCAAGGAGTCTCTGTGGTAAATCTGTAAGATTAATTAGTCCCTTTGGTAAACCAAAATCACCCATGGTTTTCATTGCAAAAGGTATTACCCTTCCCCCAATTACACACACATTATTTCTTAGTCGTAAGACAAAATATTGCAACTCTGTAATTATTGCATCTGGCTGTTCAATTTAAATATATAATTGGTATAAAACAGTCTTTGTCATAGTCTGTTTCAATAAAGCTTGATGATGGGTTAAAAAATTGGTGTGTTCTTCTGTGGCAAACTTTTAATAATACAATAATTAAGAGGAAATTACATTAGAATATCCATAGGGCTTACCTTTAATGAAAGCAGGGTTTCTTTTGCTTGTTAATGCAATTTCAGCTTTGAGTTCTTCCCTCCAGTTTGGCCTCCCAAAATCACATTTTCCCAACCATCAGCAATAATACGTTAGTTAACCTTTGCTTAATGTAAGTTGAGAAAATAATTTTGTAAAACAGGAATAAAACCTTCAAAGTTAAAGCTAAAGATCAGTGAAACTTTAGCCATACATCTTTGCTTTAAAATGGCAATGAAAACCTTGTCATCAAAAATGAAAGTTGGCTAAAAGAATATGCACAATGAAAAGATT
The DNA here is from genome assembly GCF_951804945.1 of Podarcis cretensis. NCBI lineage: Eukaryota > Metazoa > Chordata > Lepidosauria > Squamata > Lacertidae > Podarcis > Podarcis cretensis. The sequence goes on from NC_137178.1 coordinate 33,078,140, forward strand.
CCTTTCATATGGAAAGAAGGCATATATTACTTTTGTCAAAGCATTTATCCTTATTTCAAGACAATTCTCTTAAATGTCATTCTTTTTAAACATCCTGGCTGAATCTAGACACATCAAAGAAATGTTTCAGTTTAAAGCGTTGTAAATTTAAACAGGGAAAACAGGTAGAGAAAAACGGGACTCCACGTCACCATCTGGTGACACAATGTTATATTGCATATACAGCACAAAGAAATTGCTTTTTCTTTACCATCCTAGCTGAGTCCCCTGTTATGTTACCATTTCTGAAAGAGATAGCAGAGCAAGTGACCTTAAGAATTTTACACTATATATGATTGGAACTGATAAAGATCAACTTTCATGATATTTGCACAGCTTTGTCTACAAAGTAAGGCCTCTCATGTGCTGCAGTCCTGAGTTATATATGACAGGGATGCACAACTTATGGCCTTTTAGATCTTGCTGAGGTCCAGTTCTTATCAGCCCCTGCCAGTATGACCAAAGGTCAGGGATGATGTTCAGCAATATCTTGAGGGCCACCTATTACCCACCTCTGATATCAAATCCAAACTCTTCTTCTCTTCTCTTCTCTTCTGCTGTGGTATAAACCACTGAGCCTAGGACTTGCCAATCGGAAGGTCGGTGGTTTGAATCCCCGCAATGGGGTGAGCTTCTGTTGTTTGGTCCCTGCTCCTGCCAATCTAGCAGTTCAAATGCTCATCAAAGTGCAAGTAGATAAATAGGTAAACGTTCTGGCAGGAAGGTAAACAGCATTTCCGTGTGCTGCTCTGGTTTCGCCAGAAGTGGCTTAGTTATGCTGGCCACATGACCCGGAAAAACTGTCTGTGGACAAACGTCGGCTCTCTCAGCCAGTAAAGCGAGATGAGCACTGCATCCCCAGAGTCTTTCCCGACTGGACTTAACTGTCAGGGATCCCTTACCTTTACCTTTTTAAAAATATATAGACATCATTTCCAAACTTAGATCTATATATATGAATAAGCTTCTGCAAATTTTACAGACATCTTAGCTCTCTTTTGCCTTCAGCTTTGGTGAAAGGTTTCCCCTTTCTTGATGATTTGTAAGAAGTGATCCCAGCTTTGGCTCCCTATCCACAATAAATGATCAAGGTCACCTGGCTGATTACCTTATCTAGATCCCACTGAAGTGTTGTTGTTTTCTTCAGATAACAGCACAGAGTAGGTATCTGCCATCAAAATGTGAACGTCAGCTCGAAATCTGTCCATGTCAGCTCATTTTATCTTAATTGCTTTACACAAAGCAGAAAAAAATGTTTCAAATTAGTTTAATTAGTATGATGAACTTTAGCTTTGAGTGTATATACCTCTGCGCACAGGCAGATAATTATACAAAACATATAGCATGCTGAATTGCAGCCTTTTTGGGGTGGGGGTGGGGGGAGTTCACCAAATTGGCATCTCTCCCTGCTCCCCTAAAGATGGCTGTTTGGACTATTTAGGCATTGAAGCTCCAGCATCACAACCCTGGAGCAGGAGCACAAAAAAGTTGTTCACTCCCTGCCTGGCCTTTCAGTAGACAGTGGAGCACCGCATTAGCCATAAAGTTGTCGGATGAAGAAATAGAGTTGTCGGATGAGTAATGGAGGCACATCAGGTAACTGTTGACTGGAGGGCAGCTCCTCATTTTAAATGTTATATCTTCTTTGCTCTGTGAATCTTACATATTTAAGCTGGAGGAAGGGGACAGAGCATTGGCTAGTACTGAAGGAGAGCTCTGGGCAAGTATGAGTCAGGTGAAGGATAATTGAAAGTTTCTCTTTCCTTTGTGTAGACAGAAGAAATGTGTGTGTGTGTGTGTGTGTGTGTATGTAAATTAATTCAAAGGGATTTTATCATATGATCTTGAATGATTAGGGAAATTGATTGAACTTCAGAGAATCAATTGATTGATTGATTGATTGGGGGAAGTGATGGGAGGGATTAATCACACCCAGACAATTGCAGAGTGACTTCATTGGGTTAATGCCAAAATAACATGTAAGCAATCAAATTTGGCTACAGATTTGGTGAGGACACTGAGGACAAATGTAGCCTCTTCAAACACAGTGTGGACAAAGCTTCTTTCCCTTTTGCTCAGCACTACTAAAATTATTTTTTTATCCACACCTTATAGGAACAGTTACTTGGTTATTATTATTTAAAAGAAAGAAAGAAAGAAAGAGAAAGAAAATGCCAATTTTAAGGAACCTGAACCGGCCTTTTTACAAAATGACATATTTTTTCCCATATTGACAGTGAAAGGCTCATAGCTGATGTTTGGGACAAATTATTCAATAGTACACATATAATCAAAGAGTTGTGGTGCCTTAAAGATTAGGAATTTATTGCGGCAAGAGCTTTTGTGGACTTCTTAGTTGGTAGATATATAAAGCAACAAGACTTTTAGATTTAATATATATTAATTTTAAATTCCAGTTGTGTTTTAATTCATATTCTTCTAGATTTATTGCTTCTACTTATTCTTAAGATTTTTTCCTGCATTTTTTGGGGGGAAACTTTTAAAACTATAATCAAAGCTTGTTGGTTGCATTGCAAAATTTGGGGAAATGTGAATTTTGAGGTATAATGGTGTTTTGGTTATATGTTTTGGGAAGTGCAAATTATGGCGTGTGAATTAAGATGTGAATGGAACTGAATTTCTTCTCCATCTCTATTTTGTTTTAACTGATTTTTTAAAACATGGTTTTAACACATTTCAGTATCGTATTCTAATATTAATGTAACCTTCCCTGGGACCTTGTGGTAAAAGGTGGGTAACAAATCCTAATGAAAACAAAACCAAGGCAAAATATGAAAAAGCTGTAATGCTCTCTCTGACACCTCTTGCAGTTTCTCATAGTTACCAATTATGAATTTTTACACTTCTGAAAAGACAGCTGATGGAAGAGAAGCAATGAAACATCATTAGGGAACTGAGGCTTCTAAGTGATAGCAGGCAGCCTGTAGGCCATATCTGAAACTCTAAGCCTCTCCAACTGGCTGATTGAGACTTTATTCTCCTTTTTCAGTTGGACCAGCAATTTTTTCTACTTCTCCCAGTAGTTAGCTGCACTCTAGCTCCACCACACTACGCTGACTGTTACTGCTCTGCATGATTATTATTTAACTAATCACTTGTTTCCAGTAGACACAACAGAGGTAGTGGTTGTTTTGCAACCCTCATTTTTAAATTTAGGACTGATGGCTAACTATATTTCTTCTACTAGCCTGCCTTGTTCCATAAATCATGCAATTAGGCTGACGGTAGAAGACCTTTAATCTTCATTTGTTCCAACCATTCAAGCTGTTTTGAAACTTTCATCTAAAACAACTAGACACACACTATCTGAGATGAGATGTAAAATCAAAGAACACATTGGATATAATTTCACAATGGTTGCTGCTGTTGACAAATTGGGGAGAATTTGGGAGAAGACATGCTTTAGCGCTCGCAGTTTGTGTGCAATGTGGCATAAGCATCCACATGCATTGCATGTCACGGTGTTATCTATGTTCTGCATCAGATAATGATTTTTCATTTCATGCTGAAATTAAAAGCTGCAGTGTTTCAAAAGAGTCACACACCCTTATCCTCATTTGTCAACTTGCTGAAGCCGAGATAGCTTCTTCCTCCCCTTCTATGAGGAATTGAGACATGATTTATGCTGATAAATATTGAAAAGGACAGCTTAAATTGTTTGGCATCTAACCTATTTAATGACATCTATTTTTCCTCTCTTGAGTGGCTACTACTCACGTCCTCCTGGCATGAGAAGTACCTTATGCAATGAGCAGTGTGCACACACTAGGAAATGGGGGCTTCACATATGTTTTGTTGACAATTCCCTTTTCAAATGGCATAATTGCCAAAGACCACTCAGCTAAATGATGATTGTTCAGTGCTCATGACAGAAATGCACTAGAATGACAGATTATTTTGGATGCTTCTTGAGAAAAATGTGTGTTTACTTGTGGATATCCCAGAGATGGATGTACCAGAAAGAACTGAAAGTAAAGAAAGACAGAAAATGCTCAAGTGTGGAGAGGATGGCACCCATAGGAAGTTCTTTTATGGTAGACCAGGGTATCTGTCCAACTAGCCCAGTAGTGTCTATTCAGACTGGCAGCATCTCTCCCAGGACCTCAGCTATAGGTCTTTTCCATTGCTTGCAACCTATCTGATTCTTTTAACTAGCGATGCCAGATATTTATTCTGTGACTATCTGTATTCAAAGTGTGTGATCTACCAATGGTCTCTCTCTTCATTGGGGAATAAGATGATGATCCCACCACTTTGTTCTTTGCAGCAAACTGATGGAATCACCATGTTACCATTCTCCAATGAAATTTCAATTGACCAAAATAGTTTTCAATGGTAGTCAAGGCTTAGAACAGTATAAGTCCGCCACTACCTTCTACTAGCTGTAGAATTGGGGAGCTATTTGGCTTTGGTATTCAGTTAACTCCTTAGTAATCAGCACGTGGAATTTGCTGGATGTATTTGTCTAGCCAATTTGAAGTATATGTGTTGTGTAACTTCTAATTGCCATAATCCTTTGAAGACCTTTCCCAGCAATATCTATACCTTATGGTAGCTATTATGGCAGGATTTCTTCCTACTCAATAAAACCATTGTAAGCTCAAGATCATGAGAGAGGCTCCAACTAATTCTGGCATCTAGTGACTGCTCCTGTTTCTAAAAGGTTGATGGCATGGACTCTTCCCATATGACCTTGGGAACAGCATGAGGGGGGAATCAACACTACAGTTTCTAACCTGGCAAGTCTTGCATGGCATGAAATAAAATTTCGCTGAAATCACTCCAGATATATGTTTTTTTTCTACAAAGAAAGGGCCAGTTCTATAATTAGGCAGAATCTTGTGCAGCTAATTTTGAGTTTCATGAAAGGGGAAGAAATGATTCATTATTTAATATATTATTTTTGTACTTCTACTGCCAGAGGTGAGGAGAGGTGCTTGTGCATGTTTTAAGCCTCAGGCACCAAAAAAATATTGACTGGTTTTAAGTAATATTCATCTTAACTTGGTAGTGATGGTGGTGCCATTTTTCTGCTTTGCCTCAGGCAGCAAAATGTCTTGGGCAGGCCCTAAGAAGAGAGAATGGGCAGTATTGTAAATGTTGACAGTTTCTATCTGAACAGTGTTGAAATCATTATTTTTGTGCTGTCATGTTTCAGGGATTCTCTGCCATTATTACTGAGAATAATCTAGGGGGGGAGTCAATATTTGGGGAGCTGAAGACCAAAGTACAAACAATTTATTTGATTCCTCTGGCTTTTATTTAAATATTTTGACAGACCTTATAGTTCACTGCTTTAAAGTGGGTGTCTGTGAGCAAGAGATTAATTTGTGCTTATTTTAATTGTTGGATTCTACTGCAGTGGTTGCTGCATTAAAAAAAACAAAGCAAATTCAACCCATAAATAAAATATGAATTCAAACAAATGAGTAATAATTAATATGTCAGCCCAAAGGCAATTCGTGTTTTGTATTAGAGGCTATTTATGGTGTGCAAATGAAGTCAGATTCATATTTCTCAGATGGTTTGGGGCATTTGGCCTTTGTTGTTCCTTAATGTAAAGTCTTGCTTCTTAAGTATATATTGAGCCCCACATTTTTCATTTGATGTTTTCCAGATGTGATTTCTTACACAAATATTTCAGATTCCTTTGCTGTCAAAAAGTCCTAGGGGCTCACATAGTTATTTCCATCAGAGTAACTTCTTTATCACCACATAGATTTGCTTCATCTTCTAAACACTGTTGACATAACCTTGTCCTTTGTAGACAAACTGGGCAGCATGTAGAGGAAAAAGCCAGAGCCATTTGTACTATGTGGATGATGCAGGTGGGGCTGGACCATTTCTTTGGTAAGTGGAATGCATGGGTCAGGGAATGACTGAACTGATATGGTGAATAACTCATAATCCTTATAGTCTGAAGCTGGGACTCCATTTTGTCTCTGTGCTTCTGTGTGTGTACTTTCATACAGGAAGGATGACCACAATTTTATATCCACATTTTCCACCCACTGTCACCATCATGCTTTCTACTGATTGTCTCCATGAACTTACTGTTACAAGCCACCCCAAGTGGTGTATGTGACTTCAGGACTTGGAGGCATTCACCCAGCAGTTATGTTTCCTTTGCAAAATTAGGCACAACAGAGGTGATGTATATTTATGATATATGGTTGATTTGCATATATATGCTGTTATAGTTATCTGTTGTCTAAACCACCAGGGAAAATAGCCTAGTATGTAAAAGAAATTCCCTTCCCTTCTCTGGGTGTAGTTGAAACCTTAGTCTTGCCTGGATACCAAATGCTAGCTGCTATCTAGAGTTTCTGCTCTGTTGTTCATCAATAGAAGCTCTCTTGGCTCCTTGGCTGCTTCCTAGTATGAAGGCCAACCAATTGCAAGGCTTCCTCATACAGTGAGTAACAACAACAACAATTTTATAATTTATACCTCTCCCATCTGGCTGGGTTGCCCCAGCCACTCTGGGCAGCTTCCAACACAAATAAAAAAACATAAGAAAACATCAAACACTAAAAACCGCCTGACACAAGGCTGCCTTCAGATGTCTTCTAAAAGTCGTATAGTTATTTATTTCCTTGACAGATGATGGGAGGGTGTTCCACAGGGAGGGTGCCACTGCCGACAAATCCTTCTGCCTGGCTTCCTGTAACTTCACTTCTTGCAGTGAGGGAATCACCAGAAGGCCCTCAGAGTTGGACCTCAGTGTCCAGGCTGAACAATTGGGGTGGAAATGCTCCTTCAGGTATACAGGGCCAAGACCATTTCGGGCTTTAAAGGTCAGCACCAAAACTTTGAATTGTGCTCAGAAAAGTACTGGCAACCCGTGTAGATCTTTTAGGATCAGGGTTATGTGGTAGCAGTGGCCACTCCCAGTCACCAGTCTAGCTGTCACATTTCAAATTAGTTGTAGTTTTGAGTCAACTTCAATCCCCACCCAGCCATGAAACTCACTGGGTCACCTTATACCAGTTGTGTTTTCTCAGTCTATTCTACCTCAGAGGGTTGTTGAGAAGATGAAATTAAGGGTGATGAACCATGTTCTTTGTCTTCAACTTCTTAGAGGAAAGGTAAGATAGAAATATAATAATAAATAAATGAAATAAATATGTTAGTATTAAAAAGTTTCTTTGTTGAGTTAAACTCAAGTCCTGGTACTATTGTCTCTCCCCGCTGAATGGAAACTTTATTTTAATTATTCTACCTTAAAATGGATTGTCAGATTAAATTCACCTACCAAGTGTTATCAACTGGTTCTGGCATTTGTATTCATGCTTGAAGATGTCCATATTCATTAGTGGATTTCTTTAGCTTAACAAACCTTGGAATTAAATGCAACCCACAAAGCAAGCATTTATCATTTGGAGATACAACCAAGAGCTAGTTCTGTTAAAGGAATGTATTGTTTCAGCCATTAGCAGTCCAATCTGATTAGGAGACTCAATCTGTTTCTGGTGGGAACCACTGCAAGCACAACAACATCATTACCATCTGTGTCCTCAGCAGAGACTTCATATCTGAGCACTTAGCATTTCAAAAATCCTACAGATGTTGATAATGCATTATTCATTTCAAGACTGCCACAGCTGTGTACTTTCCAGTGCATTTTTCAGGCAATCTGTCCTTAGTCTCTAATTTGAGCACTGTGGATTGGAGTGTAATACTGAGGCTTATGAATGGGCTAAGGTTCAGTGTGGGCCTCCATTGTAAAACCCAAAGGTTGGTGGAAAAAAAGGGTATGTCAGTACTAATTTTTGGTATTCCAGTTTATAATGTGATGAATAAAACCATGCATCATGACTCTGCACCTGTGTGTGTGTGTGTGTGTGTGTGTGTGTGTGTACACATATAGTAAGGGGCCAAGACACTAAGATGACAGAAAAAAGCAGAAAGGCAAATTAAGAAGTATGGCAAAAGAAGATGGAAACAGAAGGTGGAAAAGGGAGGGAAATTATCCATAAAATATGTCACAATTTTAGGCCTTTCAAAACATTGTTCCTTTATCATACCCACCCCCCACACATTTTATCCACTACTAAATCATTTCTTTGTCACAAACTTTGCAACTTCAAGGGTGACATACTTTATGGACTGACACAAGAGAGGCTGTAAGGAATTCAGGAAATACTATTTTCTTTGTGTATGTTTGGAACAAATACAGGGAAAATGAAAGCCACAGTATTGCAACACCACCTATGAACAGGTACATGATTACATGGGAGTCCTTTGGTTGTTACATATCCATTTGTTGAAGATCAGCAATGATCTTAGAGGTTCAATATCATCTTTCCTAAGAACACGGCTACGTGCCTCTCCCCCCCCCCCCAACTTTAGGCAGACAGCTCAAGCAGCAAATTCTAGGGGACAAGAAAAGGTGGTGAGGTGTTGGATGACAGAAGTTTGTGTGCCATGTAGCTTATACAATGTTCTCTAAGCTGGCCTGCCTTCCATGGATGCAGTAGAAAATACTGGTAATGGAAATTCACCTGCCAATCAAGTTAGCCGCTGAACATGGAATGGAAAGGGGCACAAACAGTATTCAGCATCCTCCTGTTGGACAAAGCAAGATTTTTTATTTTTGCTACTGGAGCACATTTTTAGAATGTTAATATAAGAAACATGGTGCTCCTTAAAACTGTGTTGGTGAATACTGTAAATGGAAGAATATTACATGTTGGGTATTTTTCCATTTTGTGTGTAACCGCCCCTGCCAAGCCTCTGACAAGTCATGGGTATTGAAATACTACAGTTACTTTACTTTCCAAAGTTATAAGCCAGGCAAATCTAGGAAGATTTGGCAAAAAGTTATTTCTGTCTTCCCATGTGTATGTACAGAAATAACTCCTAAAGGCAGAATGCTAATTTATCAGAGGCAAATAATTTATCATCCCATTAGAATTCAACATATACTATAGAGTTTCCTCTGGTAGAAAACCATTTCAGCTTTCTAGTGCCAGCAACTTTGTCATTTCATAAATAATGTTTTTCAATTGTCATGTCTTGTTAGCAGCAAAAGCAACTCTTGTCATTTCCATTTAATTATATATCATGTTTTTAAAAGAATACTCCAATTGTGTGAGTAAATAGCACCGTGTCTTACTGCAATAGCACTTCACCTCTGGAGATAAGAGTCACAAATGGAAATGTGTATGGTCTCATCATCACTGATGTGGGAAGTGAACGTTGTTTAAATTGGAAAACAAAACAAAAAGAACCCCCTCTGGTTAGGAAAACTAACACAATTAGTGGCCTTCTCTGAGTGAAATGTCAAGGCTAGAATGACAGGGGTGTTTTATAGTTATGCAAATACTGTAGAGAGGTAGAATATTGATGGAAACATCACACCATGCTTGGCTCCCTTTTCTTCAATGCTGTCAATTCTGAAGATAGATGCACTATAAAAGGAAAACTCATGGAGCAGGGGTAGCCAAAATGATGTCCTCTAGAGGGCATTGGACTCCAATTCCCACCCACCCCACCCAGCATGTCCAATGGTCAGGTATGATGGAAACTGTAGTTCAGCAACATCTGGAGCCTAGCCCTGACTGTCTAACCCATGAGCATTCAATGCAATTGTTCGCCAAGGCCCAACAGTCTTACTCATCTATTCCTGCTCAGAAAGAGGTTGTCTTCTTTCTGTTTCAGGTATCCAACTGCATTCTCCTGGCAAAAGCTGTAGACAGCAGCAGTAATAATTTCCGATATTGGGTATAACCCTGGTGTTGCTTACTGTGTGTTGTTATTTCACTTTTATGTATATGTAAATGCTTCTTTATATGTCAGGGCCCTGCCCTCACAGGGAAAAGGTCTGCAAGGCAAGGAGGTCTTCCAGGGCTCACAGACAACATGGTCTCTGGCTTCTTCAACAGCCTCAGTTTGCTTAGCCCCAAGTGACATCAGCCTTCCTTTTGAAACTACTGTGAAAATGGAAATGAAGGTACTAAACTGAAAGTTACACATTAGTTTCTGAAACTAAGCACAACTCTAGTCTTCAGTACATCTGTCTCTGCTTGTGGCTGGCAGTTCTGCATTTATCCAAAGGTTGGACAATTTCTCTGTTACCTTCTAGCACTATATTTCTAGGGCTATCCTGGGCAACAAATGGAATTTGCTGCAGTTATGTGGTTGAATTCCCTAAATTAAGAGTGAAAAGTTGTTGTCTTCATCCAACTTGGAATGTATTAGTAATGAAAATAGATTGTTGTAAATGTTTTGCACTTTGTATCATTAATAATCAGCATGGTTTTAGTACTTGTCCTGACAATCTTGTTAAAGACTAAAGTCAAATTGTCCCCTCTCTTCTTCTTTTTTTGGTGCTAGACTTGTTTTTCCATAAATTGCCAGAAAACAATTTATTCAATCCATCTTTCTTCAGTAATTGATTATGCGGATATTATTTATCGTACTGCTGCAAGCACGTCTTGGCATAAATTGGATGTGCTTTATCATTCCATGTTACATTGTATTTACAAATGTTCCATTTTCTGCTCATCACGGATGACTTTATTCCATGGTAAACTGGTCTTCATTAGGCAGTTTCTAGGCATTAGCATTTATCAGTGAGGGAATTTGGAGAAAAGCCCCACAATGCTTTCCATCTTTATCACATTTCTTTCCCCAACAAATGTGTTCTCAAATCCCCAGGCACTCTTTACAGTTCTTCTGCACATAAAATTTTAATACACTACAAAATATCCTTTTCTCTCCCTGTGCTGTTCTACTCCTGCTTTCCCACCTATTCGTTATTGTTCAAAGTAGCATTAAAGTTTACAGGCTATTTCAACTCTGCTAATTAAAATAAAACAACATAGTTTATATAGTGTGTGGCTGCAATTTGTCTTGAGACGACATTTATCAGGTCATCCTTGTTAAGGAGCAATGAAGTTGTCAATGTAACAATTTACTTGTTTAAGGGAAGGGTGAATTGGATATCTAAACTGTTTACTTTCCTTTATTTAGACATGAATAGTGACCTTACATTATCCATTTGAGATGACCCTTATTGCAAGAGACTCACACTTTTTTTCAGAAGGTCTTCCAGAGAACAAGAAACCTCAGCTGTTCACCAACGATATAATTCTGGTTCAAAAACCTTTTCTATTGGGTGATACAACAACTTTGCAATATAACAGACTTTCAGTTTGATTGGCAAGTGACAAAGACTCTCCTCCTGAAGAGAGGGGAGTGGTTGTGGGCAGGAGCCCGATCCCCGCCTCTAGCAGGGGGCGTTAGCCCCCTGCCTCCCACTTACCTGGCTGGTGCCCACACCCATCGGCAGGCACCCAACCAGGTGCCTCCGAGGGGGCGTGTATAGCAGCCTTAATACGTCTATCTGTTATCTGAAAGACAGGAAATAAGTAAATGTAAATATATGTGATCTTGGCATACTGACCTATAAAGGTCCACGTCTACACTTAAGTCACAATACTTAGCACTTTTTTGCTTTCTGTGGGTCTAAATTCCCCACCCCAAAATATTTTTATTCAACCATTTTGCCTCAGCCCTGGGTTGTTTATAAAATTTAATGCTTTATATTTCTATCATAATTTTTTCTTTCATTATGGAACACCAGGTACTATATACAGTAGTACCTTGGGTTACAGACACTTCAGGTTACAGACTCCACTAACCCAGAAATAGTACCTTGGGTTAAGAACTTTGCTTCAGGATGAGAACAGAAATCGCGCGGCGGTGGTGTGTCGGCAGCAGGAGGCCCAATTAGCTAAAGTGGTACCTCAGGTTAAGAACAGTTTCAGGTTAAGTACGGACCTCCAGAACGAATTAAGTTCTTAACCCGAGGTACCACTGTATGTAGTTCCCAGGCAGTCATCTATCCAAGTACTGATGCAGTCTCAAACCAGTTTAGTTTCAGTAAGGTACCTTAGCAAAATTAGGGCTGCCATACGTCTGGATATTCCTGGACATCCTGAAATCCTGGACTGGGAATTGATGTTGGGGGAATTTCCGAAAGGTGGCATTTTCTCCTGGATTGAAAAAGCTCAATCAAAAGCTCAACAACTTTGAGGTTTTCCTTTAAAAAGCTCAAAACTCTGGGGGTGTCCTGGTTTTTACTTTTTGAAATATGGCAAGGTACTTCAGCAAGATACTTAGTTTCACCATATATACCTTCTGACCATACTGTGGGCCCAACATTTTGTCACCCACATATCCTTACAGCAGCCTGTATTGTGCTACTGGTATAATACAGGAGAGAGAGGAAGTGGCAAATAAGCCTTGCATTATGTAGGAAAGTCAAAAAATAGAACTATGGAAACTTTGCTTCTCCGTGTTGTTTCTAATAAAGATGTGTGTAGTGTCACTGCTACTAGAGCTGACACCTAGTGGGAACAATGGTAGCTCAGCAGTATAGCAGAAGGTCCCAGAAGGTCCCCAAATCTAGCTAGAAGAGGGAAAGTTTCCTGTTTGAAACCTTGGAAAGCTTTCAATACTCAATGTAGATGATACAGAGCTTGATGGGCCAAGGGCAGTTTCTTGTGGCCCTAGTGTGATGTTGTGTAGGCTGATGTAATTATACTTGAGTATTACAGTGCAAGTTTTTGGAGTGGACCAAATGGGTTACGTAGGTATTTAAAGAGTCGTGGCATGGGTGTGTTCTATTGAATTGGAATCACTGGTGAACAGCTTGCTGCAGTTATATTTTTAATGAATATTGAAAGCTTAAGTGCCATCGTTTCCCATATCACTTTTCCCCGTCAAATGATTTATTGACCACTTATACATGATACATTCTCCTGTCATGGATAGCACATCATATATTTATTTTCATGAATAATGGGCACCATTTTAATTGATAGCTTCATACTGAGGAATAGATTTATTTCTACCATGAATAAAACTGCTCACAATATATAGCTAGTATAAATTATTCCACCACTTATTCTGGTTTTCCTTTTGCAACCCAACAGGCTGCTAATCTTAACAGAAATCAATCAAAGAATTCTAATACATTGCTATCCAGCCATCTCTGTGAAGCACACCAAAACATCCCCCCCCCCATAATGTTTTCAAAATGTGTGTTAAATGATGTTGCCAAGAGCCTTTGCTGAATCAAGAAACTTCTGACTTCCTCTGATAGATCTCTCTGTGAGCCACCCGTGTTTCATTTGCTTTTAGTTTATTTGTCTTCCCTTGACACCCTACCTGCCTGCCTACCCTGGACTCATTTATTACACTAGGTTTGCAACTCACAGCCTTCTTGTTAAAAGAATATGTGAAACTCATCGCTTTCAAGAAATAAAGTTAGCATTCATTCATTGACCTGACATTCTGGTATTGTTACTCTATATAACCCTGAAAAAGACAGCTAATTGATCATTATTATTTAAAAAAAATTAATTAGAGATACTAGTGTATTTTTTCTGAACTTGGGAACCAAAATGATTTTTTTCTGATGGGGGGGCATACAATCAGACTCAAAAGGAGCAGTGTGTTTTGCAGCCCTAAATATTTGAGCAGCCCCAACATTTGAGCAAGAGAAGAATTTGTAGCTTCCTTCCTTCTTGTGTGTGCTCTTCTTTTATCACCAAATATTACCCCTGCCAAATACTTGACTCTTAAACAACCTCCTTCTGACCCCCTAACTCATTGGCCAGAGGAAACGTAAGACCACACTCCCACCGTTGAACATGGAAGGGGAAGGATGAGTGTGTTTGGGGGTAACAGGTGGGGATTTGCAGGTTAGTGCAAATGGGGTAGATTTGCAAGGAAGTGAAATTATTCTAAGCCCTCAAATTGGTTCACCAAATTTTCATTATTAGTATTTTTGGCTTGAATTTTTTGAGGAAATCTTGTGACAAAATGTGGAGAGTATCTCAGCTCTAAAAGAGATACAAATCACGAGAGAGAAAGAGGGGTTGACAAGCTCTGAAATCTCTTTAGTGGTCCCTGACATTCTTTGTCTCTGCAAATGATCTTACTGCACTATGAAAGTTACATGTCATTGCTTCATTCTTGAAACAGCACCACTGAATAATAAAAAAATGCAACAGCTCACATTTCTGTACATGTGTCAGAAATGTACATGGTTTCCTGTGATAGGATTTAAACTGGAATTGGAGTGCCACAGAGCACGGTGGAGAATATCATTAAAACCTAACAAACAGAACCTTTTGAACAATTGCATTGCAATGCATTGACCCAGATATTATCACAATATGTTGACCTGTCAGCAGTATTAGATATCTGTGAGTTCTTTCTTTCTTTTGAATCCTGATTCATCTTCAAATATTTCATTTTAAACATAGCTTTTGGCATCTATGATGTATTTAAATGTAATAATTAATATCTGATATTCCCCCCCCCCCCCCATGTAGTTGACTATTATTGATTCCTGAAATGGTTGGCATCCATTTGTTTCAAAAGACCTCCGAGGGTGAAGTCAAACTGCTGCATTAGCAGCACCAAAGTGACCTCTTCATGGTGCAAGCATGGAGAATGTATATGGAGGTCCTGCACTGCCCAGAAAACAAAACCCTTCTCTCAGCCTTGCTGATGTGGTCCAAAGAAAGCAGAGCAATACGTTTGGCACCAGCTTGGCTGCAAGAGTTGTCAGAAGGAGGTGTACAATGCACCATCCAACCGACTTAGGTATTCCATTCTGGATTTTTGTAGGTCTTACTCCTTAGCATTTTCTTCTCTCAAAGATACCCCACAAAACAGTGGAGGTTTAGGATCAGAGTTTTCCTTCTCCTAGAGGGACTATCTACGCAGGTTGATGAGCCCCATCTGCCCTCAGTTCCCTCTACAACATGTACAGAAGCCAACTCCTTGATTGATGGACCCACTATTGGGTCCTCAATCACTATTGGATCTGCTCGATCCACTAAATCCTGTCTTCACATGCAAGGGAAGTCCATAACTTATTGAGGGGTTAAGACCCATTTGCTACCCACACCTGGTTTAGCCATCCAGTCAAAGCCATTTTCTGGGGTACAGCCACTGTCGTATGCTGACAACTTCTAGGAGCTGTAGGGGAGAGCTGAGTGGAGGGTGGGGACCAAAGGTGGTCCAACTACCCCAGAAAGAGCATATGTTTCTCCCCTAATACTCCAGATACCCCATTCCTGAAATTAGTCACTTATATTTCAATACTATATTCTCTAATCAGGAGTCTAATGTATTTCCTTAACCCTGCAGCTAAAGTATTGTTATCTGAATTCGTGGGCACTCACTGCTGAACTCAGATAACTACAAACCATGTGCAACAGCCTGCAAGGAGCCCTACTTCTTGGTTTTACTGTCTCTTTGGGATTACAAATGCAAGGAGGATGTCAAGTACCTGCTAGGCATGCTAGGTCTATGGGGATGCTGCTTGTTTCCAAAGCCCTGTAGGACTGCCTCTCTACATGGGGATTAGAGTGTATACAACATCCTCCTGTGTTACAGTGGTCTGTATTAAAATTACGTGTGGGAAAATCAGTCACAAAATAGGAAAAGCATCACTGGAAGGAATAGGGAGAATGGGAGAACTCTGAAATAAGATTTGTTCCAGGTTTGATATGTTGCAGGACAAATCATTCCTTGAGTCAACAGGAATCACTATAGTGTCCCATACATTTAATGATAATTGCTGCTTTAAAATGTGCCCCTAAGGAAAGATTTTTCAGTAATACATATCAGGCCTAAAATAAATATTTTTTTCAAGCACCTGGAGTGCCCCCTTTCCCATAAGCACCAACTCCTGGGGGAACAGGTCCCTTCCCCCCCCCCAAAAAAAAAAATATTTGAGGGGGATTGATGGACATTGCTGCCTTTCTTTTTCTTCTACATTTGGACTTCATTTTCCAACAAGTCTTGTAAACAAACTTGTAAAAGAAATCTGGGATTGGGCAAAAACCCTCTAGCATTGTTTCTTATGGCCTTTGTGGTTGGAGGAGAGAGAGAGAAAGAGAGAGAGAGAATGAGACCAGTCAACATCATAAAACTGTTTTGGGATAAAAAGTGGGGTGATGGGGGAATAATCCATTTCACCAGCACTAGGCACCTCTGTTGCTAGGATAGGAGAAGGGGCTTATCTATATATCTCTATCTCTATCTATCATCTATCTATCATCTATAAAATTGGTGTCCCTTCCCCATCCTTTTCCTTGACCCCTTACATTGCCAGATTGGATTAGGTCCCTTTATAAAAAGAGCAGATTAATGGGGAACCCAAAGTTATGTTGAGAGTCTGTCTCTCCATCTTTTGTAGCATATCCAATAATTAAAAAAAATCATTGGAACCTTAATAAAATTACTAATTGCAAGGCAAATATCAGAGCAATTAACAGAGACTAACAAGCTAATTATGAGTAACCTGAAATATCACCCAGAAGACTCGTTAAGCCCAAGCATGAATAATAACATTTAGGACATGAAATGTATTTTTAAAAGGAGGATTAATTTTTAAAGGAAAAAAGTGGGATATAAACATGGAAATAAATATAAATTATATTGAATATACATGTATAATTGTCATGATTATTTAAAAGAAGAGGTACAGTATAATGTGTCGTGATATATAAATGCCCTATTTATTGCTTTTATTTAATTCATGGTCCCTTATCAGCTGCAGCAAACTGTCTTCCTTTCTATATTGGAATTTCAACTGCTATGCCTTTTCTGTGGCATGGCTATACATAGCTTTTGTTTTAGCCAGAACTCACTAGAACTCAGTTCCAGCACCTCTCAGGTGAGTTCTGGCACTTCTTTTTCTATAAAAATAGCACTGGCTGCAACCCTATTGTCACTAAGCGGTAAGGCTGCAATCCTATACACAACCAGGGAGTAAGTACCATTGAACTGAATATTGTTAGTCCAATGGAACTGAGTGGGCTTTCCTTCAGATATAATGTGCTCAAGACTGTGCTGTAATAATACTATCTAGAATAGTTCCAACTCAATAATCACTTGCACTAGAACAAAATATTAAAAGTCAATGGCTATACTCTAGATTAAGTCGTTCCAGGATTGCAGAGAGTATCTTTCCTAGATGTTATAATGGCTCAGCTAAGAAACACCCACTCCAAAAACCTTCATGCAGGTGTAACAACTGTCAGGAGGGACAGTAAATGCTTTTGAACAGATTGTTTCCACTAAAGAGACTTGTGTTTTAGCTGATGTGATCTTGCAGGCAATTGTTCACCCACATGCACCACTGCCCATAAAATGATAGAATAATTTATATCACTATTCTTATTAAGCACAGAGCAACATCCCTAGGGATGACATATCTCTTGCGCTTGAAATAGGAAGGGACAGATTTCTCAGTCTACGATAGCTCTGCAAAGGAAAATACCTATCTACCAGCTTGTGTTAGTCTAATAGTGACTGAAAAGTGATGAGAAAAGAAACAGTCTTATTATTGTACAGGGAAAGAATGGTGGGGAAGGTGAAGTTTCATGCCAAAGGCTACAGTGACCCTTATTCTGTTGTCTCCCATGATTTATTTTTTAGCCATTGATGTTAAATAATCTACAAATGCTGATATTCAGGTATTCCGACAAGCCTCGCAAAATGGTGCCATTGCAACATGACTTCCGAGCACATGGGATATTGAATCGCATGGGCAATTTCCTCTTACTCCAAAGCAGCTGTAACCTTCAAATGGAGAAAGGAAGTTCACATGGGGTGCTTAATTTTTTTTCCAGCAGGGCCTTTTCCCTGTCAAAATCACACATGCTCTAAGCTGGTCCATATCTTTCTCCCTGTAGGATGAAAAGCAGTTGGGCATGATCTAGTTAGTTAACGATGCAGCCCTGAGGCAAAGCCTGGTGGGGGACTGTTCATTTCCTCCCAGGTAGTGGAGCTCAAGCCACTTCACATGGGCATCTAGTTGAACACTGCAAGAATGAGATGCTAGATTAGATTAGCCTCTGGCTTGAAACAGCAGGCTCTTCCTACGCTCTTAACACACAGGCTTTTAGCTCAAATGGAAGCTTATGTAGTGTATTTGACTTTCTCGTCTGAAATTAGACCAAGGAGTCGCCCCAGAACAACCTCTGAGATTCAGGAGGCCTAGGTTGGAGTTAATGTGCTGAAGGTAAACGGTATTCAGTCATAATAAAAGGTGTCCCTTCAAAACCCACCCCCAGGAAGCCCACACTGATGTGTAGATTTGTCAGACAATGCCAGCTGCCATATCCTATCACACCACCTCCTGATAGTGAATTTATTCTCACTTTTCCAATGAATTGCAATTTCCATCAATGTCATTGCCTGTTAGGGTGGGTGGTTTCATTTCTTCTTCCAGCCCTGCATGGCCCCTCCAATGTTTTAATGGGTGCTTTAATTAGAGCAGCAAAGCCTAGAGCTCTTGCTTCTGTTGTCACCATGTTTCCCCACTCCTAGCACATGCTCCAAATGTCACTTCAGATAAAATTGCTCTGTCAACTCTCGTTTGCTTGCTTTTAACAGGACAGGGACCAAACCTAGGGCGTCCATCGAAATCAACCACTGAGTCATGCCATCTCTGTCAGCCTGGGGTGATCAGGAGGAAGAAAACCACATTTAGGGCAGAGAGGGAATGCTAAGCTGATGGCCTTCTGTATAAAACAGGTATTTCAGGGATGCTGCACTACAGTTCCCATCACCCATGACCATTGGCCACATTGGTTGGGCCTGATGGATGTTAGAATCTAAACACATCTAAAGAACCACAGGTTCCTCACCCTTGATAGATTCAAAGCAATTTTATACTGAAAAATTCCAACTTCATTGCAGACATAGTACATGCTGGTGTAGCTTCAATCTCTGAATTTGGAAACTGCTAGTAGGAAACACAGAGTCAGCATGTTGCAAAAACAAAACAAAACAAAACGTGAGACATCGGTGAGATGACATCGGTGAACTAGTAGACAAGATAAATATATATTACTTATATATTACTTTGTTTCCTCACCATTTCAATATCATTAACTACAGAATTTTTTAAAAAGACATTTTGATGTATAAAAAAGCTTAAATCACAGAGGCAAATCTCTCCACCATCACCCCTTCAGTATACAGCAGAGATTTCAAATGCATATTTCATATTCTCTCTCTCTAAGGTCACTTGAAGATTTGCTCAGGGGCGGAGTGCAGATAATGCAGTGGGAATTTGCATTGCAAGCATGAGACTGGCACTGTGATGAGATGATCTGCCTTTCAAATGAGAATGAAATTTCACCCTAATTCTGGGTGTCCTATAAAAGACATACATATTTCCAGGTTAAAGATAAGACACACGTTAATGATGGAAAAATTGCCTGCAATACATCTTAAAGTACTTTAGAATGAGGGTGGGGAAATCTCACAACCACACCAATTTCCTAAACCCCATTCCATTGCCCTCACAATTCCTGTGGAGATTGGGAATGCTTTTGAATGTTCAGTTTATGCCCTCTTCCAATAATAGGAAAGGGGTCACTATTTTAGGGAAATGGCTTAGTGACAGGGCACATCTGTAGCAGAGCTGTGCACTGGATCTGATCAGTTCCCAAATCCCAATTTGGGCCAATTAGGTTGATCTAGAATTCAGCCAGATTGAGTTGAGGCAGTCCTGGTTTGGCCCAGGCCAGACTGGGTCCCCTGGAGTGATCTAGGTCCGTCAGGTGGGATGAGGGTATTTGCCAGCTGGGGGTGGAGGAGCCTGTGTTTATACACCACCACCACCACAACAACAACAACAACGACAACAACAACAACAACTAAATATTCTTTGTGTGCTGAGCTGGCAGGACCAGTAGCTGACATGTTGTCAAGCGCAGGTTGAGCAGCATGATCCCCTTTCCCCCTTCTAGGCATGGAAACCCTACTCACCTGTAACAGATGAAAAGGCCTGTTGTGGATTTTAACAGTTGGTATATAAAGCAATTATGTGACCATAAGTAATAGGTATGCATACCCAGAGAATGAATCTAATTGCTTCAAAAATGAATAACTGTTTATGGTCTGGTAATACTGCTGCTATGGATAGCATACAAGACAACAATTCACTTTGTTTTTTGCTGCTTAACACTGTGAATAGAATTTATTTTTAAGTGAATAGGCTCCTAAGCTTTGCTCACCAACCTTCTGCAGAAATCTGAAATGGCAGCCCTAAATATGAGGATTTGTCAGTCAATACTAACATCTTAACATATATTTTTATTAGGTTTGATATATCCATAAAATGCCCTCCCATCACACTTGTGCACCTAATCTTTTTTTCAAAGCAACCCAGGTCCTGTTGCAGCGGTTGCCAACATGGTGCCCCTGAGATGTAGAACTACAATGTCTATTAGCTTCAAATATTGTGGCCATTGACAGATGCTGTAGTCTATCAGCATCTGAAGAACATCATATTGGCTACCTTTATTTTATTTTATCCCCTCTCTGTGAAGTAAATTAGGTTATGCATAGAGAAGATAATGTTTAGATTTCTCAATGGAATTTGCTCTTGTTTCTAATAGTCAGGAATGCAGGAGTATTCCAGAGCTTGAACACTCATTTTAAGCTTGAATGTGCTCATGTAATGCCTGTCTCCTCTGCTGCCACTACTGCCTTCATCCTCCACTCCTCAAGGGCCCAAAAGCTCACATGCAGTGGCAGGGAAGATTGCAGTAGTGGTAGGTACTGTACTCTCAGACTGGTGGAGGTGTCTATTCCTAGCAGAAAGTTTGGGACTGATAGTCTAACTCTTATTGCTAATAGGGGTGGAAATGCCCTAGTGTTGCCCCGGAAACCATTGTTGACTCCAGCCTTCTTCCCATGCCACAAGGTATGTTGCTGGGTCATGGAGCAGGGGAAGGGCAGCGCCAATGGCAGCACTTGAAGTGAGCAGGCTGCATGCTTGCCTTGATGCTGTTTTTGCTTTTATGAGTACCCTGTTTCAAATGCTTGAGGTATTCCAATATAATACTTGAGTGAAATGAAGGAAGTCCTTAAATTTGACATAGGCACATACCCCATGCATTTCTGCCACAATATAATGTATCTTCAGCTTTGTATGATACCCTTTGCTTCTGTTCTTAACACCACCCACTTAGCATTTTTAGACACACACCCTCTCCTTATAGCTTAATGCAATGACACAGCTCAGAGTGCTCCTAAATTTCATCAATTTACTGCTAAATAAACTTTTATTTTAATATGCACTTCATTGCACTTACTGTCTAGCTTCTGGAATTAAATACTAAGTTTATAGTTGCAACCTTTTAAGCTAGTAAATTTATTCTGTTATTCCCATTTCAACTACTCTGTCATTTCCCTCTTACATCGCACAGAACTGACTGCCATAAAGCCTTGTTTTAATGTAGCTTCTGTCACATCTGTAATCCTTTACTAGCAACAAGGATATAAAAGGAATAGCTTTGGAAACACAGGTGAATTTCCTCATTCATGCCAATGTGGCTTGCAGATAGTGTTTTGCTCTGTTGCACTTGCATAAAAACAAGTAATGCAATAGACCAATTTTTTAGCTATACAGTAATCTTGTATATTGTGGGACGCAGGTGGCGCTGTGGGTTAAAGCCTCAGCGCCTAGGGCTTGCCGATTGAAAGGTCGGCGGTTCGAATCCCTGCGGCGGGGTGCGCTCCCGCTGCTCGGTCCCAGCGCCTGCCAACCTAGCAGTTCGAAAGCACCTCCGGGTGCAAGTAGATAAATAGGGACTGCTTACCAGCGGGAAGGTAAACGGCGTTTCCGTGTGCGGCTCTGGCTCGCCAGAGCAGCGATGTCACGCTGGCCACGTGACCCGGAAGTGTCTCCGGACAGCGCTGGCCCCTGGCCTCTTAAGTGAGATGGGCGCACAACCCCAGAGTCTGTCAAGACTGGCCCGTACGGGCAGGGGTACCTTTACCTTTTTAATCTTGTATATTGTACAGGTTCAACCAGTTGTATAAGCCCCTCTTTCTGCCCTTGCTCCATGACATCTTCAAGTGACATTGCATGGCTGGAGTGTTCTTAAACTGCAATCATGCTTCTTGTATCCCTGGATGGAAGTGGATAAAGCATGGATGTTTGTGTTCTAGAATTGGTTTGCTCCTTCCTGGGTTTTTCATATTCAGTTTGTTGGTGCTGTTATATGGGATCCTCCTTAATGAGGGTCCTGGTTGTGCGCGGGCCCTAAGCCACCCCCACAGGGAGAGTTGTTGCCAGGTGTGGCCCAAGCCTTAACCGTTGGGCCCCTGGCTGTTTGGGCCAATCGGGGCAGTTGGCGCGGCGTAACTGAGGGAACTTGCATCATGCTGCCGAACACCCACCCTCCCTCCCTAATTTTAGGTGCTGCTGCTTTGGCCTTGCTTCGGATTGGGTCACCTGCTTTGGAGCAGGGGCTGGGTAGGAATTTTTCCATTTGGCAGAATGGATGTAGCCACTTGGTTTTCGCCTACCCCCTTAGCAATCGTCACAACTTTGTAAGGTTTGGCGGTTAGGCATTGGCTTATTGAAATATGTGGGAGGGGAGGTGCGGCCATCACCTGCCCCTCCATGAAGAAGGGTATTCCGGTAAAGGAATCGGGGGGTCCTGGATCTCGTCCGAAGTCCGCTTGAGGGGCTAGGGCCATGCCAGGGCCACAGAAACCCCAGGGTGAGCTCCGTTGGTCTTCATCGATGTTGCTCCCTCGTTTGGTGTTTACCCTTCCAGACTTCCAAACAAAGAGGCAGGAGTCAGTTATAGTCTGTTGCCAATGCCTAAGCCAACACCGCTCACTTTGCTGTAATCAATAAAATTGTGGCCTAAATTTTGCCCAATAACTTAAACTAAAATTATGTGTCGGTGTGAAGCTATTTCAGGGGAAGGGCTTAGGGGCCTCGGGGCGCAAAAATCAGTTGAACATTATTCCTCAGCATACTTTGGATTCCAGATCTGAAACTATTCTCTCTCCCCCCCCCCACCTTCTCTGAATTCAGCAGAAAGGGAGCGCATTAATTTTTGACATAACATTTTTTCATGTACCATGTACATAACATTTGAAATAACAATTTTTCATGTACCATGTACATTTTTTTCATGTACATTTTTTCATGCACACCTTCATGAAGTCTTGAGACCTGTTTAGATGTTACCAAGGAAAGATATTGCTACCAAAACACTCTTCCTTATGATGGTGGTGCAATGGTTTCAGTGCACTGACCAGTCACACAGAGTCTATGCAAGCTAGCACCACAGCTTCAAGGATGTGCCAGTGCTGTCTGTGACCGGAACAACGTTAAGAAAAGATCACTAAGTCTTATACTTCTGTATGCAGCCCTTCACTGAGATTTTCTGGAGGGGCTCGTGCTGGAAGAAACATTTAATTTGTTCTGAGGACATTATGTTTTGAGGAAATGTAGTTTAGTTAAAAAAATGAAACTCTGATCTCACAGATTTAATGTGAATGCATTCAAAATATGGTTGCCAGTAAAGGGAATAAAAAGGGAGACATTCACTCTTGAAATAAATATTGCCTTAGGCAGAGGATCAGTCACCTGCTAGTACTTCCTTATTGATTTGGGGGATATTATTTAAAAAGCAAAACTGAAGGTAGAAACTGTCTTTATGTATGGAGCTTGTATGGTACCCATAATTTTGTCAATCGCTGTATAATTCTAATAAGAAAGACTGTTTTTATATCATCAATATGGGCCTTGTATAAATTAATTGTTCTCATAAACTATGTAGCAAACATCCTATTGGCAATAGATAGATTTTTTTAAAACAAACAAACAAACAAACAAACAACCCCTACAAAACTCCAGTCACATTTCCGAGAGCCAGTTTGCTGTGGCAGACAGAGGTCTTTGGATAAGAGAGCTTTAGTTTTAAATCTCTACCTAGCCTTGAAATGCACCAAGTGGCTCTCTTAGCATCATTCACTTATATTTTTGGATTGTTGTGTGGATAAAAAAGGATAACCACAGGTACCTGCCAGATTTCATGCAAACAGCATCTTCAAAGCAGCCTTGTATTGAATCAATGGAAGATAAGTTGTCAGCAGACTGTGAGATTGTCTAAAGAAATATAGACTTAGTGTGCCCTTTATGGTGGCCGCCATTTGCTTCTGGTCGTGGGGGAAGGGGGATCTCTTCACACAGCTGGGTGGGATGCAAGCCCTCCTTTTCTGGCCATGCATATCCTTGGTGTGAAGCCGGCACCCTAGGCCCAGGCCAGCCTATCAGGTGGGCACTGGAGTGCCAGGTGTGGCCGCAGGATGGGCAAAAGCCAGGACCACCTTCCCCTTTGAAGGGTAGCAGCACCTGATGTCCTGTGTCTTGCCTTTGTGGAGCCAGCTGTGATGGGATCACCTATCCTCCTGCCCTGCTATGTTGCATGTGTGGCTCAAGGGCATTACTGTGGAAAACATGGCCCATCTACAGGTTTTCACCCACATCGTAGCAAATGTCACAACTTTGGTGAATAAGGCATTAGGAATCCAACATCAGGGTGCCCCATTAAAAGGGTCCAGGAAGGGGTATTGTTGTCTGGGAGCCCATGTGGGGGCCGATGGGCAATAGCACCCCTTCCAAAAGGCAGAAATGGCAGGACCACCACACTTGATCCCTGTTAAGGGGTATTCTTCAGACCAGTGCTGATCCATCTCCAAGTCCAACCAAGTTCTTTGCCAAACCAATTTACATCTGTAACCAGTAAAGTTGTGGCCTATTTCACCCTATCAATGGTCTCCTATGTCATATTCATCATTGTATCCCCACCCCATCAGACCACCTTATGTGTTTGGGTCATGATACAATGGTTCATCACCCCCTTTAGTATTGATATCAATTGCATGGGTATCTGAAAAAAACATTCATCTGTATTTTTCTAAAGGAGAATAATTCTGGAAAGTGCAAAAATGAACAATAATTTATGTTTAGAAATAATTGATCAACATGGAGCTGTGCATGTAAAATCACCATGGACTTTTCAAAAGACAAACCATAGGGTTCCAAGAATGAAATACACAGTTAATGTCAGTTTTGCTGTGCTGAAATCCTGGATAGTCTTTGAAATACTTGCTCAAAGTTTGCACTTCATAGATCTTACGAAGAAAAAAACCCAGCTGTTTATTTTACCAGTGGCTTAAATACCGTATTTTCCGTATTTTTCGCCCCATAGGACACACTTTCCCCCCTCCAAAAATGAAGGGGAAATGTGTGTGCGTCCTATGGGGTGAATGCAGGCTTTCGCTGAAGCCTGGAGAGCTAGAGGCGTCGGTGCGCACCGACCCCTCTCGCTCTCCAGGCTTCACGCACCTCTCTGCAAGCAGAGGGAGCCCTGCGCTGGGCTCCCGCTGCTTGTGGAGAGTTGCCTGCATGACAAAGGCTGAGCGTGCTGAGCCCAGCGCTCCCAGACTTCGCGCACCTCTCCACAAGACGCGGGAGCCCTGCGCTGGGCTCCCGCTGCTTGCGGACAGTTGCCTGTTCTGGGGGCTGGGGTCGGGGGAAGCTCAGGCTTCCCCCGCCCCAGCCCTGCACCTGGGGGGAAAATTTTTTTTTCCCTTTCCGCCTTATTCGTCCTATAGGGCGAAAAATACGGTAAATTATGTAGTTATAAATTTAGTGTTCCTTTGCATCATGTGTGTGTGTTTCTATAACAGTTGGAGAATAGCCATCAAGCATGGGCAAACTGTTAAAACTCAAACTTCTTTTGCTATTGGTTACGTTTTACTACAGACCTTCCACCTTGGGAATTTTTCAATTTCATTTTATTAAATTTATATCCTGTCCATCTTCACAAAGGAGCCCAGGGTGGCAAATAACATCAGTGATAAAATACAATCAATAGCAGATGTTAAAACAGATTCTAAAACACATGTAACCAAATTTTGCATCTGAAGCTGAAAACAATTATGCAAGTATCTAAAACAGCACATTGAAGGGGCCTATCTGATGCCAACAGGAAAGGAGTCCCAGAGCACAGGTGCTGCTGCATTAAAGGAATGACTCCTTGCAAATGCAAAATGAACACTGTGTGACACTTGTAAATATGCAAGTTCCACAGATAAAAGTGATTGAATATGTGCATATGGAGTAAGGTGATCCCTTCATTAAACTGGTCACAAGCTGTTCAGGGCCTTACATATCAACAATATTCAACAGCAATATCTCTTTAATGGCTATAATATGCAATCAGGACCAGCCCTGCTATGAGACAGAGTGAGGTCATTGCCTCACACAGTTAATTTGGATGGTCAAGAAAGGGCAGCTAATTGTTTCCTATTTAATTTATGATCATTGTATTTTTATTTCAAGAGAGAGACCCTTCTGGATCTTTGTGCCCCAGGTACCAAATAACTTGGTTGAGTATTACACACTTTGACTGGGGCAGGATTTTCTGTTTTGGCTCAGGCAGCAAAATATCCTCAGTTATCTCTGCATGTAGCTCTGTTTAGTACATGGAAGAAATGCCAGTTTATTAACAAACATAGAGGCCTTCATCTAGCTAAAAGTTGTTCATTTAAGTCCCATTTAAGGCAAATGAATGAATAGGATACATCTAAGTCAAGTACCATTACCTTCAGTGGCACTTTAGCTGGATTATGGGTAGAAAGTTGATGGGAAATGAGTACTATTCATAAGACACCAAGGAGATTGTAAGCAAACATCCACATTCTCCCTCATAAAAAGAGTGATCATGTTCAGGTTTCCAACAGAGCAGCATAATTCATTCCCCTAGTCTGATATTGCTGCTATATAGATTATTAACAAATTCCAGAGAATTGACCACCACAATATATTTTTCCTAAATGGCACTCACAAACTCTTCATTTGCCTGTATCAACAAAACCAAACAGTACCCTCCAGGCATTCAAAATGTGAAGGGGATCCTCACACAATGAAAGGGAAATGGAACCATAGATCGAGCTTAGATGTCTGCAGTGAGTAAATCAAAATGTGTAGGCATCTATGAGAGGTAGATCATGAGATGCTTAATCTCAGGTCATGACTTCGAGTCCCATAGTGGGCAAAAGATTCCTGCAATGCAGGGAGATGGACTAGATGACTCTCATTGTCCCTTCCAACTCTATGATTCTATGGTCCTATGATTGCATAAGGCTCCCAGTCACATAGAAATTATGTACATACATACAGCCCAACTTCACTCAAAATGTGTAGGTCCCCTTCATGTGAGTTATGGGTGAAGGGGGCTAATGGCTTTCTTATATGTGAATCCAAGTTGTCAGGTGGGGCAGGTTGTTACTTGTTTTCATCCAACTGGTTAAAGTGTTTCTTTCATTTGCCAGTCTTCTCTAAGATTTCCACTTCTAGTAAATAGCATATGGATCAAGTGGTATGTAGGAACTAACATCCGACAATGGCTGGAACCAAATAAGCACTTTGGGAGCAAAAATGCCTTTTTCTGGATCAGCACAGTTCAACAATATTACAGTACAGGCAACCCACAGAAAAGAAGACACATTGCTTTTCAGACATTTACCTTGGTGTTTAAAAAAAAAGGAAAATAAAATATAAGCGAGTGCATACGTGCATATTTGCACACATGTGTAAACTGAAAATTTATTTTGGGTGATATCAAGAGAAATGAGAAAACCCCCAGATGCTAAGCTTTTCATTGTCATTACCTGACTGTAGCTGCATATTAAAATATGGCTTCAGGGAATGAAAAAAATTAAAATGCTGCAAAGCATCTATTAAAGGTTATGTAAAATGACTTTAATGGGAAGATATCTTCTTTGATCTTTTTTAATGAACTGCACATGAAAGCTTGGGCTTTCAAAGGCTAAAAGAATGCAGTGATGTATTCAACATTGACATGTATGTGCTACTTTGAGTGGAAAATGAATGGATTCTTTGATAGAAACTGGTTTTAAGAAGATTATTGAAGTGATATTCACTTTTTGACTAGAGCCTGAAAATAAACTGAATTCTACCTCTCTCTCTTTTGGGTAGAAATACAAAATAGTAGCTCTTTAAAAGCAGCACAGTTTTCTTCAAATTTCAGAGCAAGTCATTTTGCAATGATACCATGGCAATCAGCTAAAAAAATTTCCATAGGTTAAATCAGCTTCCAACTGAAATTAGACAATCACCTAACAAACGAAAATGTGATAATCCTTTGAAATCTGCTGTTCTCCAAAATACATTCAGTGGGATCAGACATGGCTTGAATGGTAGGTTTAAATTAAAGGAGGGCTACAGAGAATGAATGGGATGTGGGTGGCACTGTGGGTTAAACCACAGAGCCTAGGACTTGCTGATCAGAAGGTCGACGGTTTGAATCCCCGCGACAGGGTGAGCTCCCATTGCTTGGTCCCTGCTCCTGCCAACCTAGCAGTTCGAAAGCACGTCAAAGTGCAAGTAGATAAATAGGTACTGCTCCGGCGGGAAGGTAAACGGCATTTCTGTGTGCTGCTCTGGTTCACCAGAAGCGGCTTAGTCATGCTGGCCACATGACCCGGAAGCTGTACGCCGGCTCCCTTGGCCAATAAAGCGAGATGAGCACCGCAATCCCAGAGTCGGTCACGACTGGACCTAATGGTCAGGGGTCCCTTTACCTTTACCTTACAGAGAATGAAGAATCCAAAAACATGAGTACAGTGGTACCATGGGTTACATACGCTTCAGGTTACAGACTCCACTAACCCAGAAATAGTACCTCAGGTTAAGAACTTTGCTTCAGGATGAGAACAGAAATCGTGCTCCAGCGGCGCAGCAGCAGTGGGAGGCCCCATTAGTTAAAGTGGTGCTTCAGGTTAAGAACAGTTTCAGGTTAAGAACGGACCTCCAGAATGAATAAAGTACTTAACCCGAGGTACCACTGTATTCTATACTGGCTCAAGTGTAGGACTGCATATAAGTTTTGTACTTGATTTGTTTGTTTATTCATTAGCTTTTCTTTTGTGACAGATGGCAATTGCTAAACTATTCCCTTTATTTCCCTTAAACTTTAAAAATCATTGTTTAACATTATAAGCGGTTTTTTTTCCCTCCTCTGAAAGATACTAATGGCAAAACCCTTTAGATATCCTACACCTAGATGGGTGCCTAAATACCATTAAGGTGTTGTCTGAATGCCATTAAGTGTAGTTTATTGAATTCTATATTCCGTGTGTTGTAACTATGCAATTTTGTGGTATTTTTATTTTGCCTTATTATTAAAATGCCAGCCTGTTCTCCAGTGTTTCCTGCCAAATTATTGATATGCCAGAAGATCATAACCCATTCCCCCTTATCACTGTTTATTCTTTGCTAGGAGGAGAATTTAAAGCGGAACTGTCAGCCACGGGTATCTTGTATATTTAAGGAGGTAGCAATACCGAAGGCTTGTGCATACATCCTCTAAATAAAATAAAGTGAATAAATAAGGTCTCGTTTGGCAAAATAAAAGCAGTGGTCTTTGAGCTGCAACAGAAGGAGTAGGGCCTGCTATTGTTTACTGCTTACTTCTATAAATGATTTTCACAGCAGTAATTCAAAGAGCCTCTGCCTGCCATTGCAACGTGTGGTATAATTCACAAGGCTGTCATTTTTAATTGGTTAGTCCAGGCCATCTAGACACATTGTGACTGGTGAGAAAAAGAAGTCAAAATAATTCATCAGAGCCAGTTCTGTGGCATAATAATGCATATTTTGGAGGAGCATTTCATTTTTTCACTGTTGCTGTCCTTACTTAATTACAGTGAATTCCTTTGTTTTGGGTTTGAAAAAAAATAATGCTATGATAGCAGTCTGGCTCAAACTTTTTGAACTCACTCTTCCCCCCAAAAAACTTATTCTGCCTTATGCCTTTCCCCCCTCCATCCCCATCTAAACACCAACCATCTGTGCCTGTGGTGAGCACAGTTCTGTATATAGACAGCCGGCTGCCAAATGGGTTGGGAGTCACTAATCCAGCCAGGGCTTCAATATATAACAAGATGTCTCTAACCTCCCCTTAAATCACATAGGGAAATGGCATTTAAACAAAGCAACACCGTTCAGTAATCAGATTTCAAAGATAGTGTTGTGCAGAAACTTTGCCACAGGTCCTGAAAGGAGGAATATTCCAATTGCATTAGGATCCTATCTCAACCTAAATCTAAATCAAATAAGTGTTGGAAATGTAAAGAGAAAGAAGGTTTTTTTTATTATATGTGGTAGTCTTGTAGTAAGGTTAAAGCTTACTGGGAAATGATATATAATGAATTGAAAAGGATGCTTAAAATAATGTTTGTTAAAAAACCCAGAAGCTTTCCTTTTGGAAATTATAGGGACAGAACTACCTAAACTGTATAGAAACTTATTCATGTATGCTACTACAGCGGCAAGAATGTCAGTTGCCCCAAAATGGAAAGAAGTAGAAGTCCCAGCAAAGGAAGAATGGATACAAAATCTTATGGAATATGCAGAAATGGCAAAACTTACTGGAAAAATAAAAAATCAAGATAACAAACTTTTTTATATAAAAGAATGGCAATGGTTTATTGAATATTTACAGATAAATTGTAAACAGATAAGAATATTGGCAGGATTATTGTAATAGCCTGCAGTTTCATATAAGTATATATTTAAAGTAGATGAATAAATGAACAAATTAAGTTAATTTGGATATGCAGAAGATATTAGAAATAAATTTAAGGAGCCGCAGAAAGAAGGTGAAGGAAGTCAAGTTTTAAAATGTTAAAACGATTGTAAAATTATAGTTTTAAAATGTTAAAACGATTGTAAAATTATTGAAATGTATAAACCTGAAAATCATTCAGATAGATAGATAGATAGATAGATAGATAGATAGATATGATCCTAGCTCACCCTATACCACTGTGTCCTGCATAAGGAATTGCACCACAATTTAAGGACCACAGTGGGTGATGGGGAACTGCCAATGCTCATTACAGTATAGGAAAGCTTGCACCTTTTTTTCCTTTCCTCCCCACATCACTTCATAGAGCAGGGGGTTCAATCCTGCTGGGTACTACTTTGCCAATATGTTCCTTGTTAGTATCCTTCTGGTGAAGTGGAACCCTGCAGCTAGCAGGTGACTGGTGTGGTGGAGGGTTCAGTTCCACTCAGGCTGCAAGTGCCTATTTCTCTCCTGGGAAATAGGAATGTGCAATCCAATTGCAGTGAAGGGCTGTTTGAAAGCTGTTTCGCAAACAGAGCTGGCCTGTCTTTCACAGAGGCAACCTGCCTTTCCTTCTTCAGTGCAGTTTGTAATGGTTGGGTTCATCATCTTGCTTCAAAATGGCATCTGAACACCCATTCCTTAGTATCAGGAACCATCAGGTAATTGGAATGATGCAATGGTCAGAGGTGTCCAGATGAGAACTGTCAAGCCAAATTGGGCAATGATATCTTCAGCAGCATCCAAATCATTTCAGTTTGGAACCAGCATGCCATATTTAGCGATGATATCTTTAGAATAATTCAAATTGGCAGAGGTTGTAATGGCTTGGTCCACCATCTTGCTACAAAATGGCTTCCAACAACTTCCAACCAGAGACCAAAACCTTCTTCTTGATTTCAGTAACCATCATTCCAAGGACTGGGCAAGTATATTTCCAGAGGTGTCCAAATCAGTGCAGTTTGAGCTGTTCAGTCCACCATCTTGCTTCAAAATGGCAACCAAATATAGTTCATCACCTGCTCCTCAATATTGGAAATGTTCACATACATTGGAATGACAGTATCTTCAAAGGCATCCAAATTGGCACAGTTCATAATGGTTTGGTCTACCATTTTGATTTAAAATGCCCAACTTTTTAGAAATATAGTCCTCAATCTCAAGAATTATGACACAAAAATGGGTGACAGTATCACCAGAAGCATCCAAATTGGAGCAATTTGAAATGTTTCAGTTCCACATCTTGATTCAAAATGGCTTCTGGCATCCAAACACCAATGAAAACCAGCTCATCCACACTAGCAATAGTTATGCCAAATTGGGTGTCAATATCTAAAGAGGCATACATACCAATAGAAGACAGATAAACCACATCATTCCTGATCTCAGAAAGGATTTTAACTGTCTGCCATGCATTCTTGGAAATAGCATCTGAGTAGAACTAATTGTCCACAAACCAGGAAACAGGAGCGGTCAAAGTGGGAATGAGTGAGTACAAGGTTTGTTCTTGTATTTGCTAAACTATGTTGAGGCATTTCATGTGAAGCAATGCTGTGTCTGATTTGGTACTATAATTACTTAACTTTAATAGTATGGAATAAGAAATAAATTTGGGGGAAATTGTTGCTTTGTTCATCTTTTATCAGCTTTCACTAAACCCAGTAGTTTGAGTGGAAGTACCTACTGTGCTGCGACACAGAAGTTTCTTTTGATGATTAGGAGTGTATAAGTGACTTGGCATGCACTGATAGCTGAAGATAATGTATTAGAAATAATGTATGGAAATTGGATTTTGTTTGAAATTAATATGGGAGTCCACTCTGGATACACCCTGTATTCTTTGATTTGGTTTGGATAATGATTACAGTAGCAGATGGTAAGAACTTTCAAGTTAATTGGACTCAGTAGGAAGAATAGAATGGCTTTGACTTTGTGGTTGACATTACTGTGCTCTCTACCAACTCTTAAATGCAGCATAAAATAAATGTTTAAAGCTGCAATCCTATACTTGCTTACCTGGGAGAGTTAAACCCATTGAAATTAATGGGAATTACTTCTGTGTAGACATATGTAGAATTGTAATTGTAAATGTGCTCAGTGTAAATAAGAACTCCTACCTTTTACATTTGCACAGGCCATGTTAACATTCCATTGCACCAGCAGCTCACCCTTCACAATACTATGAGTCTGTTTCTGTCCTTGGTTCATAGTTGTACCATTAAAATGAAAACTCTCATGGTATGCATTAGATACATCAGCTTAGAGTAGTCACCTTTGTAATGGGAATTACCAGGGAAAGAGATTTATTGGAGGAATGAAAGAATCCCCAGAGCTAGGAGTCTGAGTGAATGTCCAGCTCCTTCTTGCTGTCCCTTCCAAGGCTGTCTCTTCTCTGGTCTCCTAATTCCATTTTGCAAGATTTGCCAGGATTGGTTTCTATGGTTCCCGCTGTCTTTACTGACTAACCTCCTCTCTATGTGCCTGACTAGAGTTCACTGGAGTGAGATAGCAGCAGTGGTGTGTCAAACATCTAAGACTGACCCAAGGAAATTCCTCTAGATGGTGGTTGATTCCTGAAGACTCCAGGCCAAAGCTAGAGGGCTGGCAATCCTATGCAGAGGAGGTCATGCTTTGACTCTTGTATTAATTAGGCTATAATATTTCTGAAGCTACTGTCCTCTATATTGTGCAAACGTATTGTTCTGAGCTACAGGGAAATTTAAAGGAGCTTAGTGGAATAAACAGATGAATACCCTTGGGGAAGTTTTAGTTAATAAAACCACAGCAGCATTCCTTTGGGCTCTGCACTATTGTCATGTATGGACCTTTGCCAATAGCATGTTCCTATCAAAGATTTTTTTAAAATTAGGCAGGGAAAGGGAAGGTTATCAGTGCAAGTCCTTTTTGGGTATTTGCACAATGCCTCCATCTTCTCATATTGGTCGGTACTCTTTTCATAACAACTCCTTTAGGGGTGAGTGAAGATCAGAATACTGCAAATGTTTATGGGCACTACTGCACACCTGTATGAACAGGCATTGTGGTCTTGGTGCCGAAATATCTGAGGGGCCATAGCTCTACTCAGCAACCATTGCCAAAGCCGTAATGCTGCAAGTCTACCAAAAATCCATTTCTGTATTCAGCCCTACTTGAAAAGAATTTTTATTAGCTAATTTAAGGGAGAAGCATGATGAATGTCTCCTTCAAAATTCTAATCATACCTTTTGCTAAAGTTGTATCTGGTAATAGAAAGCCCTTCTGGCAATATTTATCTACATATAATGCATAATGTGTTAGATATAAGAAGACCATTTTGAAGGGAAATAGCTATCTGATCGAAGAATATTATAATAATAGCCATTTGTTTACCTAAAGTAACCTTATATTCTTTCTGTTCCTTATTCTTACTTTTTTCTAAGGAATAAATTTTATTCTGACTCTAGTCTGTATTTATTTATCCATTGTATACTCTGAACTGTCTATGTATTGTGCATATATACACAGACCAAGCTCAATGTCACTAACCTGTTTCTCCACCAGCTAGTCTAAAATTTTATCAAACACTTTTATCCATTGTTGGGAGTTACCATCAAATATAATGTGGCTTCATGAAATAAGCTGATAGATACTTAAGGAGTGCTTGGACACTTCATAGTATATATTTGCTAATCAATTTAACCTTACCAAAATTTCAGTCTGAGGAATGATGGGTAAGATGCTGTCACTACTGTCAAGTCCATTTGATCTCACCAGTGATGCCAAACACATGCTTAAATCTCTTCTGCCATAAGTTGCTTAACTTTGGCTGCATCATTTATTTACTGAATGGTTTAAAATCTTGGTGCCCTGGCATCAAGGTGACTTACAATAAGAGCATGAACAGCACAATCATATAAATGTATGCTCTGAAGTAAGTCCCTTTGAGTTAGCAGCCAAAATTGCAATAAATACAGAAACAGCAGAAACTGGAAACCTGGGTTTAATCCCACAGGAGCAGAGTTGCACTCTTGGGTCACTCCTGCCAGTAGAATGACTTTTCATGATTCTCCCTCCCTCCCTGAAAATCTGCTGTTGAGAATTAGAGACAGTCAAAGAGTGTGTGGTGTGAGGGGGACTGAAAGGAGAAAGCAGGGTGTCAGTCCTGTTGGTAAACAGAAGGCACTATGCTATTTGCACACACCATTGAAGGCACAAATAGAATAAAGAGGCCTTTGGGGAGGAAGTTGCATAATTTGGGCACCACATTGGAAAAAGGTATTGTTTTCAATAGTCTGCATCTAAGTTCAAAAGGTAGAAGCACCTGGAAAAGCTTTTGTAAGAGGATTTCAAATAGTAAAAACATTCATATGGAGAATGTGATTCAGGACCTTCAGCAATTTGAAGGTCAACATTGTGCTTTTCCCATTAAAATCAGTAAGACCTAAGTTAGTCATGGCTGTCTTCTTTCATCGATTGCAATGGGACACGATGGCTAGTTTAGGGCCCTGGGCTCCAATGTAGCAGCATTCAGGTATCTATCCATTCTGCTTTTAAACACTTTTCTCATGATGACTCTGTTCTATGTGCTATACATTTTGTAAAATCGCTTAAGCAAGAATGGGTTCTTTTTATTAGTTTACTATAGTTCCTATTGATTAGCAATTCAAACAATGCCTTAATCTCATTTTCTTGAGCCGCATATATAGTATATTATTGAAACAGCCAGCATTCCCAACCATGAAGGGACAGAAGATCCATATTAAGACAAAATCATCAGGATCATGATACGCTTTCACTTGCAGTAACAATTAGTCACTACTTCTAATGAAGTTACACATGGTTTCAGAATTAAACCACAAGCCTTGACTTGTATGATAACCTAATAAGGAACCCTGCTGTGATTGGATGACACACCCACTAGATGATATTAGCTTTCTGAACCAGCATTCTAATCAAGCCAATGATTTACCTGGAATGGAAGTGTCATGTTATGCCTAAAGTAAAGCTCCATATTTCACTTTCAATGGATTTTATCCAATAAGCAGTTGTACCTGTCCCATGGCTTAATTTACAATGGAAAGCTAAATTTTGCCCTGTAGTTGACCCTGATCGCTAATTCTTATTATGTCCTTATTGGATTCTTCTCATTGTAGAAAGAGGCAGGAAATCAAAGGCGCATCAACTGGTTTATGTCTTTACAAATAACATAGATATGCATACTGCTTTGACTTGAATAATGCAGTCTTGCCATCTTGGTACCCTCCAGATAGTTCAGATTATGGCTTGCCTCAGCCCCAGCCAGCAAAGGCACAATAACCTTACATGGGATCCTGCTGTGGTCCCGTCCAGTTTCATTTAGCTGGAAGCATGGAAAGGAAACAAAGCAGCCAACTTAAGAAAGCAGTTATCTTCCCTCCTTCCCTACAGCAATCAAGTGTGACTCTGACCATCTGTGGAATCAGATAATTAAAATATTATGAGAACATGGGAGTTGTAATAGCATATGCTCCCGATATTCCTGCTTTCTAGGAAAAGTTCTTAGTTTCTGGTACTCATCCACACAGTCTCATTTTGTGCTTTCGGAGTGATGGTGTGGTGGGATGCCTTTTTTATATATAAAAAACTTGTTTGTTTGTGCAGCACATATGTACCTTAGAGGTTTAAGTACCTAAGTACCTTGTGCTGGGCATCTACAAATTAAAACTCTTAGGATGCATCTTAGGATGCATGCAAATGTACATAACCTGAATAGCAAGTCCATTGTGGTTGGATACATAAGTATTCCGTTTATGTGCATAGTATTTTATCTGGATCATGCTTGGGAGAAGCTGCTTCTTTGTGGAAATTAATCTCCCAATAGTTTTTGCAGGGGTTTTTTTAAAAAACAACAACAATAAAGCAAAACCCTGTCTTTTTCCATTAAAAAAGGAGGTGGGAGAGAAATTTGACACTTAATTGAATAAATGTACATGCTGTGTGTGTGTGTGCCTTTGTGTGTATTTTAAGGCAGATGGTGTGCCTGAAGCATGGAGGAATAGGCAATGTATATTCTAAATCTTAGCATTTGACTAGCTAGGCAAAACATCTGTCAAATGTATTGTGAAAGCAGCAAGAAGTTGGTGGGGGTGAGGAATGCAACAAATCCTGATTTGTGTTGATATTTGTATTGTTATGTCCCCAGAGCAATGAGTAAGGTATGCAATGAAAAAGAAATACTTTTATGTTTCATTCCCGTTTTCATTTTTAAAACCAGATGATTTTGGTTATACTTTCATTTTTATTGTGTTTATTTTTCATGTTACCTTCATTTTAGTTTTGCTGTTGATTTAAATTGAGAGATTTTTTTCCTGTTTTCTGAAACCTAGAATTTGGGTGGGGTTTTTTTTTGGGGGGGGTTGTTTTGTTTTTGTCCAATTGGCATGGATTTGCTATCCCTAAACTCAAGACATTGGATCTGCCAAACTGTTAACATACCGGGCATAGGGTCCCCTTTTCAAAGGAAATGTAAATGGCCTATGGCATCCTATATTCTCCATTGCTTTCAGTGGAAGTCCTAGCTGGTGTTCTCCTACATGAAGTTTCCAGAAAACACAAAACAGTTTCAAACCAATGAAAGATGGAAAAAACCAAACCTTTTACATGAAATCAACAGCAGAAACAAAAGACACTCCCTCCTCCCACCCCATGCCACACTTTTCATACCACTACCAAGCTTGCAATTGGGGTAGAATAGAAGTAGCAGAAACCTAAATTCAAGAACTGGAGGATTCTGAGTGAGCAGCCAGTGAATCTTTTTTTAAAAATCAGCACTCCACACTGCCCTTGTTCAAATGGCTTTGGTAGACAGACTAAATTTTTATTTTTCATTTGACATTTTGTGTGGACAGGAAAGTACACCCTTGTGCAAATTAATTGAAACAAAGCATGTTTTCTATCTTACTTGTAATCCTGTACTCACAACAAACACGAAAAATTAGTTGCACCCCAAGGCCCCTAAGTAAATAACTTCAAATGGACAGATAATTTTAGTTTAAGTTTTTGGGCAAAATTTAGGCCACAACTTTATTGATTACAAAACAAATTGAGTGGTATTGGCCTAGAAGAGAAGAAGAGTTTGGATTTGATATCCCGCTTTATCACTACCCGAAGGAGTCTCAAAGTGGCTAACATTCTCCTTTCCCTTCCTCCCCCACAACAAACACTCTGTGAAGTGAGTGGGGCTGAGAGACTTCAAAGAAGTGTGACTGGCCCAAGGTCACCCAGCAGCTGCATGTGGAGGAGCGGAGATGCGAACCTGGTTCCCCAGATTATGAGTCTACCACTCCTAACCACTACACCACACTGGCCTAGGCATTGGTCAGGGACTATAACTGACTCCTGCCTCTCTAGCTAGCAGTTTGAAAGGGAAACACCAAACGAGGGAGCAACATCAGTGAATCTCACCCTGGGGTTCCTGGGGTTCTGGCATGGCCCTAGCCCCTCAAGCAGACTTCAGACAAGATCCAGCACCCCCAGATTCCTTTACTGAAATACCCTATTTCTGGAGGGGCAGGTGATGGCCACACCTCCCCTCCCACACATTTCTATAAACCAATGCCTAACAGCCAAACCTTACAAAGTTGTGATGATTACTAAGGGAGTAGGTGAAAACCAAGAGGCTAAAGCCAATCTGCCAAATGGAAAAATTCCTACGCAGCCCCTGCTCCAAAGCAGGCGGCCCAATCCAAAGCAAGGCCAAAGCAGCAGCACCTAGAATAGAGAGGGAGGGTGGGTGTTCGGCAGCGTGAAGCAAGTGTGTCACAAGCCTGCAGCCAATAGACGGAATGATGTGTTTGCCAAAATATATTGAGGTTCTACGAAAGAGAGTTATTCCAGAGCTGGAAAAGAGGTATCCTAACGATACTGGGACATTGCGACATTATTAAAAAAGTAATAATACAGTTAAAAATCCACATGGTACAGATAGCAATTAGATGATATATACTTTTAAACTTCAATATGGGGAAACCCAGGCAGATGAGCAAAGTATAAATAATACATCATCATCATCATCATCTTCATTATTATTATTATTATTATTATTAACTAAAATATGGACATCATAATAACTACTAAAAAAATCAGAAATAGAACAAGGACAGCCAACTCTACTCACCAAATATACAAGCATGGATATATAGATATTGCAGCAACATTGTCATCTAGACGGCTTTCTCCCCAACTTAAGCTCACATTAAATACTGCCCATGCCTAGAACTCCCTCTCCCCATCAGTTGACATTGCAAAAGAAAATTGACTAGTGATAAGATTTAGATATCAGATGGCTTATTCCCCCCCATGTCTTCTGTTTTTGATTTCGTTTCTTCTTCTTCTGTGCTTCACAACCCATTCCTTCTCATTTATTATTTCTGTATGATTTGATGGAAACTTTTTAAGATATTACTTTCAGTGGTCAGCTTTTTCTGCTTCCTTTGGACGCCAAAGGCTAGAATCTCAACCGTATCCAATAAAAGGACTTGCCACTGATAAAAAATACATGTGATAAGTGTTTAAGGCTTAATTGAAACTTTTAAAATTCAGAGCAGGGATATTTTCAAAATGCAGTTGATTACAAGGCTAAATAAATTGGCTCATTAGGCACTTCAGACAGAAAGGCCGATCTAATTCCTGTCCTTTGGTAGAGAAGAAATTGAGTGAACAGCTTTTATTTCAGAAGCTCTTTCCAGTTCCTCTGTGCTAGTCCTCTAACAGCTATAAATGAACTCTTTCCCCAGCAGGAATCTTTACAAAACTGAAGGGAAAAAAAGAAATAGATAATTCCCTCACATCTACACTCCGCAAAATAAATAACCCAGCAGGTGCCATTTTTGGAGGCCTTTTCAATAAACCTCATGTGAGTTTGGGAAAAGTGCACGGTTGCTGAGTAACATGCCTAAAACAGGACTAATTGTAAAACTCATCATCATCGGTTAATTGTGTGCTGCCTTCCCATAGTAAATAATGCTCAAAGCAGATTACAGTCCTAAGAAAGTAACAATGGGAAATATATTTCAAAATAGAAACAAAATACCAGCAATGCAACAATACAGAGTCAATGTTACATTAATATAGCAATTCATATCAATAGCATATCAAAACACCTCTCGTATCAAACCAATACTAATGATGTTGCAAAAACTTATCCAGCGTTTCTCCCCTGACTAGTCACCATCACTTAAAGAGAAAAGAAACAACACTGGACATTATCAAAGTGCCAATAAAAGTTCAGTGAAATATACATAGGTGGGGTGCAGGAGTTTTGATGCACTTTATTTTTGAGGTGGCCGAGGTGTGTTTGTATCTTTTCTTTCACTCAGTATCATTTCTTTCATTCATCTTTTCTTTCATTCAAACAGTGGCCTCCAGCCTTCCTTGGCTCCTTTGGGAGGAAGGGCAATATATAATTTTAAGAAACAACAAAAGGAAGTTGGAAATCCTAAAAGAAACTGGAGGGCAGATTTCAGCATAGCTCTAATCAGTACATCACCACCAATATACAATTTAAAACAAAACAAAAGGAATGTGTCGTCCTACCACATTATCCCCAGATAAATGTAATTGTGAAGATACTTGAAAAGGCAAAAGTCACTGATTACTGCAGAAGCAGATAAAAGCCTATTTTTAAAAGTTAGAAGTTCTAGATGCAACTGGGCATATTCATACTATGATTAATTTTTGATTTTAAGCTGTCACAAATGCTAGGCTATTATAAATTGTGTGGTTTGCCTGGAAATTATTCTTACATTGAAAGGGTAGAATACAAATGTTGGAAATTGTGCTGAATGGTAGGACCATGTTGTCATCTATTTATTCATTATCAATTATTTCATGCACAATAATGCCGATCCCAATGCCGATCATCACTGCTAATTGCTGAGAAGGAGAAGGAAAGGGGTGTGACAGCAGGTAGCTCAATGAGGACATGGCGGTGGAGGCGATCTGATTCTCCCACTGCCACAGGTACTCCATGCTGAGCTCCTGGCAACCTCATTGCTTCCTTTCTCCCTCTCAGTAACTGGCAGTGACTCTCAACTTCTACTGACTCACTGTACCAAACAGTGTTTGAACCAATATTTGAAGAAATATTGCTCAAATTCCAGCATAGGTGAAGAAACAAGGGTTCAATTGATTGTGCAAAACTATCAGTTTCAGCAGATCTTGTTGCTAATGGCTCCAGAAGATCGAGTCACAGAAGCAAACTAAAAAACCATATGCTGTCTTAAAAGAATTGCTCTCCTGAGAACATTTAAGAAATGCAACTTCTCTGCACCCATGTAAGAACAAAAAGTGCTACTTCATCAGGCATTAGTATTTAATTAGTATTTCCATAAAGTTCTTTGGTAATCTAAGCAATATAAATCTGAAAGACAATCCCATGGGGGGAGGGGAAGTGTGCTGTTTCCACAAGGAGTGACATGTTAATTGCCTGCAGACATTCTGTTGCTCTAATGAGTAAAATAACCTAATAACTAATTGAAACTCCATTCAAATAAAAAGTCATTAGCCAAGTAGTATCATATCTAAGTAAATTAACTCCATTTTCTATCCTGAATTATCTAGCTGTTGTGCTTTGATCACAGCTGAATTGGATCATTAACTAATTAAAAGTGAAGCCAATTTATAATTGCAAGATCTTATGTAAAGAGAGTGTTTTTCCTTCTTTTTTCCTTCACAAAGACATTTCAATAAGAGCTCTTTCTCCTTTGAAAGATATTACCCTGTCCATAATAAAGTGCATAGCAATGTGTTAGGGATTAGCATATCTGATAAACTACTAATGCGTACACAATGCACGTATATGGATATATGAATGGATGTAGTGACACACACTTTCTCTTGGGATGTTCATAATCTATATATGTCATCACATAATCTCCCTGAATAGGCAACAGTCTAATCTTCTCTCTTTATAGGGTGTTCAGTGGTACCTCGGGTTAAGAACTTAATCCATTCTGGAGGTCCATTCTTAACCTGAAACTGTTCTTAACCTGAGGTACCACTTTAGCTAATGGGGCCTCCTGCTGCCGCCGCGCCACAATTTCTGTTCTCATCCTGAAGCAAAGTTCTTAACCTGAGGTACTATTCGTGGGTTAGCGGAGTCTGTAACCTGAAGCATCTGTAACCTGAAGCGTCTGTAACCCGAGGTACCACTGTACTATAGGTTTTGTTGATTTTTTGCAGATACTCTATGCTCATTTAGACCAAGGGTCCTTCTGGTCCAGCATCCTGTTCCTTACAGTCAGCAACCAGGTGTCTCTGGAAACTCTACCTGTAGGTCAATGAATGATGGTCTTCCTTGACTGTTGCTCCCCAACAACTGGCATTCATTGGAATATTGAGGCCAAATTTGCAGGTTCCATAAAATAGAACCTCAATTAAGTCTAATTCAAGGATGGGGAAAATGTGGTCCTCAATGTGTTGCTTGACTACAGCTCCAACCATCCCTTTCTGTTGGCCACGCCGGCTGCAGCTAATGAAATTTAGTCACACAACACCTGGAGGGCTTCAGGTTCTCAATACCTGGGCCAATTCCCATTTTAAAGCCATCTAAGCCAGTAGCCAAAAAATAAACTAAACACAAAACTAAAGATCACAGTCATATTATTCAAAAATTGAAACTTTTATAGAATATAACAGATGTATGTGCATAGGAATGCCCTTTTGGACCTTCAGCTTTCCCTGTGGACTTCC
This sequence comes from Podarcis cretensis, assembly GCF_951804945.1. Lineage (NCBI taxonomy): Eukaryota > Metazoa > Chordata > Lepidosauria > Squamata > Lacertidae > Podarcis > Podarcis cretensis. The sequence goes on from NC_137178.1 coordinate 33,120,427, forward strand.
GCGGGTGGGACACAGCAATGTTAAGGAGAGACCTGCTTTTGCTCCTTCTCAACAATTTGCGCTACCCATGGACTGAATTGATGAAAGAGGCTCAGGCATGCAAGCAATCATATTTATTTGAGAATGCAACCAACAGAATATATGTCATCTACCTTTAAAACAAACATTGGCAAGGCTTCAAGGCACTTTCAGCAGCCCAGAGCACTTTTTGTTTGAATAAGAGATAGCCCATGCCATGCAGTGGGAGGGGAAACAAAAGTCAGAAGTCACCTGGGGGGGGGCAGATAAACTATTGTGTCATTCCATGTTCATAACAGTCTTGAGGATTATCACAAGTCTGAAAGATGTAATCACAATGGTAGATGGCTGAATGAATCATTTTTCTTTATAAGCCCAGATCTACAATGATAAGGAGGTTATCATTGTTACTAATGCTCTAAGGAGAAACTGTACCCTCTGACCAGTGTTTTATGATGTTTGGTAGCGCTTGTTTTTCATAGCCTTCTCCTCCATTTGGAAAGTCCCTGTGGCATATCAAACAGAGGAACAAATTATCTGTGAATAGGCTACATTATAATCTTTCCTCTGCAGCCTGTAAAGTATAATGCAAATGGATATAATTAAGAAATAAAATGCACAACCTCACATCACAGTCTGTGGTAAAATAGACATTTTTTGTAATTGCTAGTGATCAAATCATATGAGGTCACAATATGTACAAATGATTATCAATAATTTAAAAAAGAGACTTTGCATTCATTATCTCCTCACATTTTTGTTTTGGTCTGACAGGAACAGCTGAACACAATAACAAACTTTGGCTGTAACTCATGGTTAAGGAAGAGAGAGCTTAACCACAAGCATGTTCAGACAACATGCTAAGCCAAACCATGGATTAGTTGCCATGTGGTGCAAAACTAAAGTGGCTGGGGAACAGCGAAGAGGCTGGGAGACCTCATATGCACCTTTAGTAATGATTTGGCTTAGTTTTTAAGTGTGGACATAGCCATTATCGGATGCATTAGCCTCTTTGGAGAAAACTGCATTTCCAGAATGATGCTGCAATATAAACAGACTCTTTGGTAAATGATGGGCATGAAAGGAGACCTATATTGAACTGGAAGTGAGTCCCTTCATAAAAGGGGTCTACTGTACACAAGATGGAAACTTTATTCTGAATCAGATAATTTAAAGGAGTGTTCACTTGGCACATATTTGCTCTATAATTCCAAAATAATTTCCCAAGGCAGCAATTGATGTTGCTTGGTTAAAATGCAACATGAATGATTAAGAGGTGACAAAGACTAACAAGACATCATGGTTAGTCATTTGGGACTTCTAAGATCATGCATTATGTGAAAGCCTATTTAAAGGAAATGTCATTCAAGAAAACTGGGGAGGGTGCAATCAACGATGGGAAGCTCATTAATTTCAAATCTGAATTGGCTATTAATTCACATGGCTCTGTTTTTCAAAGGCCCAAGAACAAAATGGTATCTTGTTAGTGAAAAGTGCTGAAATGATTAGATTTAAAGCTGGGTTTATATTTGACACCCCCTATGTGTGTGTGTGTGTGTGTGTGTGTGTGTGTGTGTGTATCCCCACAGAGAACTGCACTCCTTCCAAGGCTGATAATTGTATAACATTTATCTTATAACTAACATTTCCATTCACACATGCAGCAAAACTGAGTATTTCTAATTTATGCTTGTTCCTTATGGCAAGCCATAAGTGGCCTTCCTGTTGTTAAAACTTGCCATGTTAAAAATGCCTTATGGATTACACCCACTATATATACACCTTGAGTTATTTCTTTGTATTCTATATTTTTCAGTAAGTTATTTTATTTACAAATAGCCTGCAAGATTCTAGGTTGGAGTGGTGGGGCACATGCCCCAGGCACAGCTGAACAGCAGTGCAAAATGAGTCTCAAAGCTAATGTAATGCATCAATAGCAATTAAACAATCCTGATGACTTATTGTTCAGTTTGGAATAATTAGCCATGTTTTAGGTTTTTTTTAGGGCTGAGCTGAAAAATTTTCTCAGCTCCATTATTATAATGTAGGAAAGCTTTCAGGGGAGGGCATTTGGGTGATGGGAGGGAATGTGATAAATTCTAGACAGCGGATTCGGGGGGGGGGGTGAATTTTCTTACTTTTGTCATTGCAACCCTGCACCCCACCCTCATGCCTCACTTGGAATACCATGCCATAGGAATGGATGCATTATAATTAGTTAGACCAATGGTTCAACTAACACAATTTCATCTGCATGGACTGGCTGTGGCTCTCCAAGGTTTTGCACAGGACCTTATCCCAAGCTATCTGAAGATGTGAGGGATTGAATTTGGGACCCTTAAGGGATGTGCTGTACCACTGTGCTCAAATATCAAGATGAAGTGTTTTTCCAAGTGAAGCATTGTAGGGAAAGATGGCATTCCTGGACCACTGAGATAAGGGTTCTTTCACTTCTTTACAAACAGTGAGGAAAATGCTGCTAGCGGTTTCTTCACTTTCCTAGATTTCCCTCCTGACACCTGAAATTTGCAAGTGCTCCTGATTTCCTTTGCCCTTTGCCACTAGAATTTCCAGTGAAAATGTTGAGCTGATAACTTTAGATTCCGCTCTCTTTTAAAGAGGTATTTGATGAACTTGGCAAGGGTAACATTATACACATGTAGCTTTCTATTGACCCTATGTTTGCCAGTGAACCAGTGGTATTCAGCAGTGCCGTAGCATTAGGGGGTACGGGGCAGTTGTCCCAGGTGCAAAATTGGTTAAGGGAGCAAATTTTCAACACCCGGTGCTGCATCGATACAGCTACATACTTCCATCAAAAACAGCTTCTCCATGCTAACCAGGAAGAGCTACACACTTCCATCAAAAACAGCTTCTCCATGCTAACCAGGAAGAGACCTCTCCAGACTATGAAACAACACTTCTTATCTCTGCGGCTGCAAACTCCTGGGTGACAAGGAAGCCATTGGGCAATTGGATGGCCATCCATACTCCATCTGTTTCCCTCTCTCCCACCCTCCGCCATGCACCCCCAGGCACTGACAATACACACTACACCACTGGTATTCAGTGCCTGAAATTCAGGTAGCTGAATAGTGCCAGTGAAGGAAAGAATTAGAGATGCATGCCTCTGACCAATGTTTGACTGGGCAACAGCAGCCAACAGACTTTTTACCTTTGCAGTTTCTAACCTTGCTCCAGCTGCAATCTATCTGAGCAGTGAAAAGTTGGCAACTCAGCAGAACATGTAACTATTCTTGGATTAGCCCACATTTATTAGCTCACCCTCCACAGAGGTTGTCATCAACATATGAACTATAGAAAGGCCTGAATTATTCTGTTACTGTGATGTAGGGGGAAGCAGTGAATAGGATCTTGCTAGATAAAAGCAGAGGTTACTCCTAAGAGCGGTTTATAACCAAATTAATATAAATTAATATGCAGTCAGGCTTGCACTCTTACTCAGTTAATATAGCTGGAGCAAGAAGTTGAATCCCCTATCTATAAATGTTCGTAGCAGGATGGACTTTTTATTTTCACCTACATTTATATTATCCAGCACTGAAGTGAAAAAAGCTGTGAACCTCTACAAACACTCCTCCTGTGCTCCACTGCAGGTCTGTGAGTTCTAATGATTAATGCCTATCTGAAAACATTTCTTTTCATTTATGTCTTGTGCTTGTTAATTTCTTCTACTGCATAGTTCTCTATCGCTTAGGTTTTTCTTCTTTACAACATCAGTGACCTTTTGTACATGAGTGATATTCCATCACTATGGCTACTGTCCTCTCAAGGCTAAAGGAGGCAAAAAAGGTAGTTTCTAGTATTCTTATTATCTCCTTATGAATATTTTTTCTCTCCTGTTGTACCCTATGACCAAAATGCCTATCAATGTCAAGGATTTAAGGAAATAGTTTTAACTGCAACCTCCCTCCTCCCCACATCTGCAGGATGCATTTAGAGAATATCACACAAACACAAACACACGCCCACACCCCAGAATCAGAAGAATCTTTATTTGCATCAACCACCAGCCATAGCAATAAAATAAAATTGTTCAATGTCCTGAAGATAGAGGTAAAAACAGAAGGTAAAAATTACCTTCTGGAGGTTTACATCAATAATCAAATAATAGATTTTATTCTAATTGCCCTCGCTAAAAACCTTGCTGTTTTTGCTGTCCCCTGATTATCTTGATCTGCTAGAAGAAAGGACACAGTAGCGATGGTTGAGTGACCTGGTATGGAAAGTAGTAGAGGGGTAATAACCTCACTCCTCAAATCTTTATAAAGAGTGCAAGCTGAAAGCACATGAACTACTGATTCAATACTGCCATTTCCACAGGGACATAACCGTTTTCCCAACGAAATTATTTGAAATCAACCATCAAGTACAGCTGAAGGCAGTATATTTAATTTTGTGTAGGTGAAAGCGTGTCTGCATTCTGGAATTGTTAAATTTTGCTAATAGGGTGCCAACGTATCAAAATCACTGTGTAGAAAATAATCATACCATGGACAAAAATTCCTTATTGTGGCCAAACTGTTCTGTTGCTTTCATTCTAATATTCAACTTGCTACTTTTAACAGATTAGCAATAGTACCAGCATCACAGTTTCAGTTTAGAACTGCTACTATGTTTTGCTATCTTGGAAAAAAATATGATACTAGTAACACTAGGCATGTGTTTTATGTAATATCAACAGCAAGCATTTGGGAATTTCCACAATCCTTTATTTTATTCACTTGAAATTAATATTTAGGTAGCATTTATCTTGAAAAAAAAATGTTCCAGTGTATTACTGCATGCATTCTTAATTCAGCCATTAGTATTTAATGCATTCTGCAACAATAACAAATACTCTGCTTGCTTCACTACCAATTAAAATTAAACCAAGATCCTTAGTTTGTAAAAGAAGCATGCTTGTAAGAGTCATGATTTTGATTTATGTATATGATCTGAACTCAAAGCCCTGCTAAAACCCTCTGTACATTAATGGGGCTTGAATATTGTCATACGGTTCCAGAAGTCAATGCAAGGATCCCCATTCCAGGGGGAAAGGGAAGGTTCTGCCAATGGTGCCCTCTTGCAAAAGACCCCTCATCTTTTTGTCCAATTCCCTGAGCGGATACTTCTTTCAGTGTAGTGCAGGCCTTCATGAAGATGTGAGACAGTAGCAGTGAGGTGTTGCAGATGGGCACCATTGCTCTCCTGGTTTCCCAACACCGCAAGTCATTGTCACTTATTAAGAGCAAGAGAAGAACGATGAGGCACATGGAGCTTAGCCTATGGTGGCTGGAGTGTTGGATAGGCTCTTCTCCCTGATGCCACCTGCCTGCTCACAGTAGAAGCACACCAGCTGCTTCAAACAGCTGATGAGTAAATATTGAAACAGGGCACACAGCAGATGCAGGTGTCGGGAACTGGCTGGGTGAGGAAGAGTGGTGGTAGGCACCCATCCAAGAGTCCCTCAGAGAGGTCTCAGAAGATGGTGACGTAGGTCTTGGATCCTGATGGTGGGATACTGAAGAGCAGTCTGCTGAAGGGAGACGATACGATAATCTATATTGCCATTGTCCCATACAAAACAACGAAATTGAAAAAATCTACATGAGACATTCAAAAAACAACACATCTGCTATCCCAGATATCCCAGCCTGGTTAACCCCCTAAGAACTCTGATACCCCATAATTAAATACAAGATACTCCCATAGAGACTACCTTACACTGCGTTTAAAACCAAAATCACATTTGGATAGAAACTGTTTCTCAGGTGACTAGTCTTATTCTTTATAACCCTGTACCTTCTTCCAGAAGGCAGAAGCTAGAAGCAGGGGGGTTGAGCATTCAAGGGGGGTCAGGAGACGGAGGGCCTTCCAGGACAGATTTAGAGGCTGAGAGACACAAGTGTGAGTGCAGGCATTGCGTGGCAAGTTCCCTCCCCCATAAGAAATGAAGACACAGGACACGTTATTTAAGGTTAATGGGCGTAAATGGCCACAACTTTATTGATTACAGAATTGAAGGTATTGGCCTTAGGCATTGGCTCCTATCAACTACCCAGCACGGTGACCGGGAAGGGTTGAACACTAACCGTGGGTGTCCTGTTGAAGTACGCCAACTAGGACCCCACGGGTGTCACCGCTCGTGGGCGTGCCGGTGGCCCTTACCTTACTAGGTCTCGGACAAGGCAACGCCCCCGGAGTCCTCTACCAGACTACCCTTTTCCTTGGGGGAAGGTGATGGCATTTCCTTCCCCCCCGTCCATTTGCATAACAATTGACCCCTGCCAATGCCTAACTGCCAAATACCGTGAAAGTTGTGACGTTTGCTACGAGGTAGGCGAAAAAACCAAAAGGCTGGAAATTTGCCAACTTGGAAAAATTCCTACCAGGCCCCTTGTGGCGACCAACCGAAGTCCATAGCAAGGTCAAGCCTGCCTAACCTGAGGGTGGGTGGGATGGGAAAACCTCTCGGCCGCCGAGGAGTGAAGAGGGCGGACCCAAGGCGTGCCTGGCCTTAAATAGTATTAGGCCACGCCTCCCTGGCCCGCCGATTGGCAGGCAGGGGGGGGCAGGCACGCCCGGGGATTCCCTGGATCTCGCGGGGGCTGAAATCCAGCCCCCACGCATGTGGGAGGGGCCAGCCCGCAACCCCCTCTCTTCCCGAGGCTCAGAAATGGCTTTGTCAGTGCTGCTGACTCTCCTCCCCCTTGGACACCCTGCTCGAATATGTTGCTGAGCCAGACAGCCCCAGAGGCCTGTGTCTGCTTAGGAGGGATCCAGAGTGAAAGGATAGAAGGGGAGGGTTGAGCTAGTGGTCAGTTTCAGCAATCAACTGGATTAATATGAACCAGGGGGCTCTGTTGTGTTGGTATTGTCTGTTAATAAAGAGCTAATTGCATTCTGTACCTTCTCTGTCTCTGTGTGTTCAGCCTGTGGTTGATCTGGCTTGTAGATAGTTCATTGACAGCACAATTAAACTCTGTTTCCCCACCCATCACTGACTTCAAATGTTGGACAGATGGTCAGGGCTTGGGAAAAATGACCTCGCAGGCCAAATTCAGCTCCCATGTGGACCAAGGTTGGCCGATGGGTCAGAGGTTTCTCACCACTTCAATACATAAATTGAAATACAGTCATTTTTTTGACGGAATTGAAATGCAGTCATTATTCTCCAAACAAATAATGTGTACAAAATGCATATATGATGGGAAATTGTGCATAAAAAATACTTATATTAGTGAAAATAACATACACAACTGCATTAGATTAGGGGGAAATGTTTGCAAAAATAATGTATATTAGGCAAAATTGCATTGCAAAATGCACATATTAAAATGATGCTGAATTTTCTTGAGGACTTTTTAAATTGCAAACTGATGTGGAAATATGAAGAACCTGACATAGAACTGAAAAATGTTCTAGAACTGAAACTGTACTATTTGCCCATCTCTATCAATGATTCCCACTTCTCATCTGATTCTATGGCTTTCAGCTTGCTTTGGACTGTCTGATTCATGAGAAGGAACAAAATAGCCTGTCACTGTCTAAAGTGAGTTGTAAAAAAAAAGAAAAAGGCCAGAGGTTGCAGCCTTTTATAAAATCGAATTTCAGGGCAAATTACCATTGCAGAGTTTTAAGATCATAAAGCAGCTTTGCAACAAAGATGACAACATAAAAAGCAATTAGTGAGCTGCCAAATGAATATATGTCTGCTAAAGCTTTGAAACACTTAAAAAGAGCTAATTATAAAGAAAACTCCAACACTGAAAGTAATGATTAGCAATATGCAAATCACTCCAAGCCAGGAAGTCAGAGCTCTGTGGAGACCAAAAGATTGCCAAAAGGGTTCTAAATCCATTATGGAATAGTTTAATAAGACTTCTGATTGTGAGTTGCTGTTTTGTTGTTGTTGCTGGCAGTAATTGAGGCAGTGGCCATTATTCAAGAGCTGTAAAGAGAGGACCATACAGTCCATCAGTATGGAGACAAGCCCCTATTCATACTACATAGCATAAAAGAGCCTCTTAGCCAGGCGATGTCATTCCCATCAATAATGTGTGACTTATGGTGGCAGAATTCTCACAACTAGCTTCAAATTTATGACTCGTCCTTCCCTGCATGGGATAATTAAAAGTCATGATGAAGCTTCCTGTGCTCAGAAATGTGACTGAGGGTTTACACTCCTCATTTGCTACATGCAAGGGATGTTCTCTGTGTCAATTATGTTCTTTGTGTATTATTATAGCTTTTTAAAGCTGAGTCCTGTGTCTGCAGTGCTAATGGAGGCTTGTGCTGCTACTGCTAAAGTGGTACACCATCCAACCAAGAAGCTCAATTCTAGTTTAATTTTCACTCTCAGGATTGCTCTGTTCCTTCTTTTCGATAGTGGGGGGTGCAGCTCTACACTTCAACTAGGCTAAGCTCTAACCCTCCAGCTTTTGCTTATTGGCCACGTTGGTTGGGGCTGGTTGGTCTTGGAGCCAATAAACCTCTGGAGGGCCATAGGTTACCCACCCTTGGTTTAGGGAGTCATATTCACTTGAGCTTACACAGCAGCCTCTAATGAAGCGCTCGTGAGCTGCCATATATAGTTGATTGTCTGTGCTGGGATTGGTAGGTCATAACTTTTGCAGCTTGAGCAAAACCCTGATGCCAACCAAAGTAAAAGGAAAGCAATTTAAGTCAGTAAAGTCTGTAAAAATAAATAATATGCAATTTCCTAATGTACAAACTAATCTCCAAAATATCTGTTTGGATAAATATCATTTCAGCTTACTAGATAAATTGGTTGAGCAATATAACAATTTTGGGCAGATCTATTATCTTCAACAATTTGCGTGAGAATGATTAGAGTTTCCAAATTTCCATTTGGGAGATAAATTATCTTCAGAAATTAAAAAAAGATCACCTGTTCTCCAGCTTCTGAAAGTTAGGTAAAGGGACCCCTGACCATTAGGTCCAGTCACAGACGACTCTGGGGTTGCGGCGCTTATTTTGCTTTACTGGCCAAGGGAGCCGGCGTACAGCTTCCGGGTCATGTGCCCAGCATGACTAAGCCGCTTCTGGCGAACCAGAGCAGCGCACATAAATGCTGTTTACCTTCCCGCCGGAGCAGTACCTATTTATCTACTTGTACTTCGTGCTTTCGAACTGCTAGGTTGTCAGGAGCAGGGACTGAACAAGAGGAGCTCACCCCGTTGTGGGGATTCAAACCACAAAGTTATCTATCCTCTAAAACGGAATTCAGACTATTTTGCCTCAGGTCTTAATGGGCTTTCCTCCTCTACATTACAAATAAGATTGAAAGTGGGGCAGGACTGCCCCTCTATATCACCACTGACCAGCTCTGACTTCTCATTGAACTGAAATGTGAAATGGTTGGCAGCAAGTTGGTTATGGAAAGACTGGAACCAGCAACTGCTCAGCTGTTGGTAAGTCACGGGTGGCAAGCAAAGCACCTTCCTTTGTTCTTTGTTTTTATTATTAAATTGAGTAGGGTGGGGGCTGCTACATCACACTGACTAACCTTTCCCCCTAACAAATTAGATTGAAATTTTGCCCTATCAAATAGGAAAAGCTTTAAAGGTTTGGGACTTCCACCAAGAAACAAAAGTCTTCTTTGTCTTGATGCATTATGGTTGATTTTTGGTTTTGGTTTTTGGTACTGACTCCTAGCTTGACCTCTGCTTCCACCTTAGTTTGAGTGATGGCTCAGTTCTGAGAGGATTTCTCAGCAAGATGGCACCCTGCATATGCATACAATCACAATGCAATCTCACAGCTAAAAAAAGAAAAGAAGAATCAATAAAAAATCAGTGGTTTCCATTAGTAAGACCAATGCAATGCACAAAGGATGATTATGTGCTCTGGAAGTCTTAGCTTCTTTCTAGGTCATACTGATTCTGTTCTGCACATTTGATTCTCTTCTACTCTGACTGAAGTGTGAGCACACCAGTTAGTTGTGGTTTAATCAGGAATGATGTGGTAAGCAACAGTCTTGAACCGACCATGTTAAAGAATGATGCTCCTGGCTGTATTGAAACCATGTCTGACCTTGTCTACAGTGCAGAGAAATTTAGATCATGGGCATAGCACAGTGTACATAGATAGAAACTATGCAAGTATGACATGTAGTTGCAAATATGTCCCTGCCTGCTAAATGTAAACTCATTTATTTTATTATCATCATTTTTATATTATATTATTTTATAAATAATATATATTAATTTCACATGCTGTATTCCCTCTCCCTCCTCCTACTGCCACATGGTATTAGTTGCAGCTGGGGGCTCATTTGAATGTGCCTTTGACAGCACATGAGGTGATATTTATTTAATGGCTTATATTTTACTTTCCTGTTTTTCTATCCTTTTATTTGTTGCATTTCTCCTGTTTTTTGAAATACAGTGATCTACAAACTCTTATGTAAATGTCCTGTACAATATTCCTCAATTAGTAGCCCAATTAAGGGGAGCCAATGGAAGGGTATGCTTGTTTTGTAAACAAACCTTCAGATGCTAATTTGTTCAACTTCTAACAGACCTAAATGAGAGTTTATGGGGTGGAGTTGTGTTTATTTACATTGTGGCTGTCATGCTGAAATTAGCACATATGTACTTTTCTTGGGAGTGCTAGGTATATGGAATTAAACTGCTGTAATACATGATAGCTGAAAGCTAGTAAAAATCAAATGACCAGATTATATTATCCTTTTAGGGAAGAAGTGGGTTTTCCTGCTCAGCAAATAAGTGCTTCTACAGAGATCATTGTTATAAATCCAGGGGTGCTCAGAGAATATGTATTTACCACTTGGTATGGGTGATAATATGGGACGCAGGTGGCGCTGTGGGTTAAAGCCTCAGCGCGTAGGGCTTGCCGATCGAAAGGTCGGCAGTTCGAATCCCTGCGGCGGGGTGCGTTCCCGCTGCTCGGTCCCAGCGCCTGCCAACCTAGCAGTTCGAAAGCACCTCTGGGTGCAAGTAGATAAATAGGGACCGCTTACCAGCGGAAAGGTAAACGGCATTTCCGTGTGCGGCTCTGGCTCTGGCTCTGGCTCTGGCCAGAGCAGCGATGTCACGCTGGCCACGTGACCCGGAAGTGTCTCCGGACAGCGCTGGCCCCTGGCCTCTTAAGTGAGATGGGCGCACAACCCCAGAGTCTGTCAAGACTGGCCCGTACGGGCAGGGGTACCTTTACCTTTACCTTAATGGGTGATAATCCATGGAATATTTTAATGTTGTTGATCACAAAACAAGTCAGTAACTGCCATCATGTAATACACTTATTTTATTTAATTCTGCACCAGAAGGAAGTGAGAAAACAGATCAATATGAGAGAGAAAAGAGAGAGAGATTCCTGGTATGTTCCCATGGAAGCAAATCCCATTGTGTTCAATGGAGTTTATTCATGAGCATGCATGCTAATATTTCAACCTTAGCCACTTAGTTCCTGGTTTTCTAAACATATCAGCAGTAATTGATTTATTATCAAATGGACTAGATCATTTACTGCAGTTGAGGTGATTACAATCCCTTTCCTCAATTTTGCAGCGTGAGGGTAAATTCAGTGGCTTTCAGAGGTGGATAAATTTTATATTTTTGGACTTGCATTTAAATCCAAAGTAGCTGAAGTGGATGTTATGTAAATTCAATCTTAGGGGGACATTTTAGTCCCTTCCCACAAAATCAGACAAAAAAAATATCCAAGACAAATATGGCAGCCGAGAAAAAGTATGAAAATATATTGTGTGGATTTGGGAGGGGGAGCAAGTTCAACATTTTTTTAAAAATCACCCTACATGAGAAATATATTAATTAACCCAAAACTGCTTTTCATTAGAATCAGTTTCTAATATTTCTAAGATAGGAAAGACTATTCATAGAACAGTTCCCAAGCTATACACTATACAATACACTTTATACACTAGAGCAATGTTGCTTATACAGCCTTAAACATATTTCAGGACCATGGACAAAGTATTTTAAATTCTACTTCATAAGTCTCTGCTTGGCTGAGAAAATGTATAATTTACAGCTGTGCTTCTGCAAACTCTCAAGACAAGAAATAAAATCCCTAAGTAGTCAATACAAGACTGAGATCAGCAACACCTACTGCCAATGAATCACCCAAATTTTCAAAATAGTCTATCCAAAGTTTTACTTTAAGGTTGCTTGTCTGGCTGAGTCATACATGAATATGCTGAAATCTGCTGGAAACTGGGCAAAAATACCTATATATGGGGCTAAGTGGGAGATGGTGGTGAGATTTATTGTTTTAGCATAATAAAAACAATTCATTCTGGTGCCACCAATGTATTTCTACTGTTTGCTAATCATGTTGAAAGGACCCGCCATGGGCATAAGATTTTTTGTTTTGTTTTGAAGTGGTCCTATGAAGTGATGTGCACTGTGATAAAGGCAAATTCATGCTGAAGACTGCAATAATTGTAAGCCCCACTGAGCATGGTAGGAGTTGCTTCCAACTTGCCATATATAAGACAGGCCTACACACCAGTTTCTTCTTATAGTTTCTTACAGTTGTTAAGTGAGATAAAATCAGCAGAGTTTAAACAGGGAGTGGGGACCATGGGTATATTTTATTTGAGCCAGAGGGGTTGTAGATACTAGATACTAACATGGGAAAACTAAATTGGCATCTATATGGGATTTAAATTGATTTTATGTATGTGCTGTTGTTTTAAAGGTTTTTTAGTATATAAAACAGTAGGGTTTTTATAAAAATGTTTTTAATATATGCATTTATTTTAACTGTTTTTATATATGTGTTTGTCAAACACACACATGTATGTTTTTATTATATTGCAAATGGTTCAGATGCCTCATGGGAAGCAAATCATAAATGAAATAATTAACAATATATTAAGTTCAAGGATATTCATGCATTCTTTCCCCCTCTAGACATATATGAGAGATCCAGATCTTGTGAGATTTGCTGGAATTATTCTGAAGCAATCTTGGAAGAGACCAAATAACATTCTGTATGGTGAGCTGCTCATTAAGGGAAACTAGAAAACTTTGGGATGTTGTTAGAGACACAGACCAAAGTGTGCTTCCATATATGACATCCTGTTTCAAGAGCTACGGTTTCTGAAGGAATTTCCTGTCCACAACCAGGAAGAGCCAGAAGGATGTGGTAGTAGATTTTAGGTTTGTGGGGAAAATAAACAGTGACAGTGGGAACCAGTGATACTGAACACATATGAGTTTCCAGAGTGTATAAAATAACTGTGACTAGATTCAGGGAAAGGGTTTAAATAAGTGTTTTTCAACCTTTGGTTCCCATACGTTATCCCATCACCCCCAGCTAGTTTAACATCCATTACCACTGAAGTTGCAGTTCAACAGCATCTGTGAACCCAAGGCTGAAGAACACTGGTCTACAGTGCATTTGTCAGTTCACTTGTGTGTTTTACACACCCATCCACACCATTCTGACACACCTGATTTTAAATACAAATTGCAGCCAGAAACAGAAAAACTTAAACGAAGTGAATTAATTGAAGTAAAACAACACAAATCTATTCACCAGCTCCCCCCACCCCCAGAATAGACACATGTGTCACACTGAGCAGAGCTGTGATAATTGCAAGGGGCAGAAGTCTGTTGTTGAAGGATTTTCAACTAAACAAAGCATGCTTTGTTTGGGAATGAAGAATGCAGGTTATGACTCAGAAAACCTGAGAAGTCAATGTAGATAATAACCTTGACAGCATCTTTGAGCGCAATCTTGTTTGCCAACCTGTATTCTGTTGCTTTCAACAATGAAGCAACGCTAATTAGTTCTGGCTGAGCATATGAAATTTTCGCATTAGAAGGATGGAGATTTGGCAGGCAGCATTATATGTCTCCTTAAAGACATGTCTCTTGTATTCTCTCTCAAGGCTTCCTAAAAGACCTACAATCTAAAGTTGGATTACAGGAACAACCAGTGTCAGAACATACTCATTTACACTTTAATATTCTATATTAAACAATTAATGGCGAAATTGGTACCCCCCTTTCAGGCTAGTTAAATGAAAACTTGGAAATGAGTATCTATCACACCTAATCTTCAAAGAGGAGGGCGGAAATCTATTGCTTGGGTTTTTAAGAGATTTGTTTTTGTAAACAACAACAACCACCCCTCTTTCATGTATCCCAAGGAGACAAGCTAATAGGGGAAAGATGCCTAATTGAGAGCCTCAAATTGTGATGGCAACTGATCAGCTGGACGAGTCTACAATCTAAATGTGCATTGTCTTCTCACTTTCCAGCCCCAAATCTGGATGAGGGGGGAGCTACTGGGAGATGAGAAGGAAGATTGTGTTTATCATGTTGTATGCCTTTGGCAGATCAGTCAGGGGGAACCTCCAGCCCAAGGGCCAAATGCAACCCAGACCTCTCTACAGAGCCCTCATGCATTGTGCCCTCCTAAAGTCCTTTTGTCTGACTGAAATGTAGCCTTGAACTGTGGTAAGTCCCCTTGCTGTCATGCTTAGCTGGATGGATGGATGAATGGAACTACAACTGAAAAGTCCCTGTCCCTGCCAACCCAGCCTCTGTTCTGAAAATACTGAGGGATGGGCCTTCCAGGTTGATATTAGAGCTCAGTCAAAGTTCATACAGGTGCAGGTGATCCTTCAGATAACCTGATTTTTTAAAGGTCTGAACCAGCACTTTAAATTGGGCTGGAATGTTGTTGGGTTTTTTTAACTGCATGAAGTAAAATAGAAAGACACAAAAAATAAGCTTGCAAAAGCTAAAGGTGGCAAAAATCAATTAGTTTATGTGCAATGCCTCAAAGAACACAGAAATCATCTGAGTCTTTTGGGTACATGGTAAGAAAATGAATTTTGGAACTGAAGAAGGTTTTGTAAAGGCCTGGGCAGATTTCCGAGTTGCTGTCTCTACATACACTGAAACTGCTAAATGTATGATGTATTTTTTTCTTGCTTGCATTAGCCAATGTAAATGTACTTATATTGATTTAATGCTATTCAAGAGTGAAAATGTATTCTCGAATTTCAGAAAACTTGATTTTTCATCTTTCCTTCTGTCAGTGTTTACTAGGATTACTCGTCTCTGTATCACCATTATAGTGTACATACCCATGTATTTTTCCTTATAATTTACTTTCAGTAGTACAGACAAGCAAATGAACAAAGTGGCTATGACATCACAACATAATATAAGCAATAGAGGAAGAAGGAGAGATAATGCCACAGAGATACGATTTTTATAGAGGTTTCCATATTTCAAGGAAAATACAGTTTGACCCTTGATCACTGCTGTACCATAAATATCAGCTATGTTCACCTAATGAAAAACACATCTGTTCCTTTTTCTCAGACAGATATTGCTGGATATGCTCAGAGTGTGCTAGCAGCATTTGCATTTTTGAATATAGACATTATTTATATAAAATAAACTCCCAACTAACACGAACCAACTTTTGACATATTAATATATTTTTTAAGAATGAGCATTATCTTAAATAAATTAATAAAACAAAGTGCAACCTTCCTGATAAAGTTACCTGGAAAACAACTTCATAAATAATTAAATTAGCTGAGTCAAAATGGGTAACCTGAAAACTTCTCCTTTTGCATTTTTCAGGCAATGGTTCCTACTCTCAATCTGATTGGTTATGTTGGGACACAGTCAAGACTGGCTGGCAAGATGTATCTTACATAATCCCTGGTTGGTTAGGATAATCCTGGCAAGAAGTCCTTTCCAAAATAAAAAGGGTGTTGGTGCTACAGATTGAGGAATGAGAAATAAGGAAAAGGCAGTACACAAAAATGTAAGCAGGAAGTGGGAGGTGTCATGAAACTTTCCCCAGAAAATGTTAGTGGTGAAAGTTCAGCACACTCCTAATGTGCATACGTTCTATTGAAATTCCAGAATAGATCGGTATCCACCTACACAAATTGCATTTTAGCGACATTATTTAGTTAGAGAGCATCAAATAACACTCCTGTCAAACCTCTCCACTGGAGCTGATTGCATGATGTGCCACTCATTTATGGTTCATATTTACATCTTTATCTTAAAACATACTATTATCACACTGTTCATTGCTACAGAGGGCTTATAAAAGTGCTGAATCGGGGAAATGGAAGTTCTGGATTTCTAGCTTCAATACTCCTGCTTTTATCAGCTGTTGTACACAGCTAAGTCAGGTGCCATGCCCTAGCTCTGTACACAACTGACAGAGCAATCCTAATCCTGGCCAGGCCACAGCAAAACATGACAGAATGCCATAGCCACAGCTGTGTGAATAGGCAGTGTTCCCCAGATGACATGTGATTGGGTTAGTCTGAAGAGAACCACTGTGATGCATGTAGGGCTAGTTCCCTTCCGGCCAGTTGTGGCTACAGGCAGATGCAAAACTGGTTTACGTAATTAATGTAAATTTAATTTGTATACCATAGACTAGTCACACACACACACACACACACACACACACACACACACACCCCTCTCTAGCCTTCATCCAGATAGGCAAGAGTCATTATCAGAGTTCAATAGTACATTTCAGCCAGGCAAAAACACTGTGAGGGTGTGAAGCAAGGCTCCGAAAGGGGAGGTCTCAAGAGCCAGACAGAGGGGTCTGGACTGTGAGCCAAAACTGTCCCACCCCAGTGTAGAGTTTACTCCATGGGGGTGGGATGCCTGGCCAAGCAGGGTTCCCATTCCTATACTGGAAACCCTACAGATGTTGAAGCAGCTCCTTTGGCAGAACCAATTAGACACCCACTGGGGATGATGATAGCATACAGGACACTACTGGTTTTATTCCTGCTGGCCCCTCTACACATTCAGAGATGAATGCCTGAATAGGGCTCAAATAGGAAAACAGGCTGTCATATAAATCAGGCTATATTTTTATTATTTTCCTAGCCTACAGTAAATGCCACTCTTTCTGAAATCTGGATTGCACCAAAGTACCACCATTATTAGAATACCTGTTCAAAAAATTTTACTGGGTAGGAATGTACATTATTCTCCTATGCCTAGAGCCATTATTGTGAATATAAATGTTAAATGCTGCTATAATGAGGAACCTTTACTGTAAAAAAAAAATCTCACTCTATTTTCATACCTTCTATAATTTGTGCTTTTAAAAGTGCTGTAATTTAGAATCATCAGGTTTGCATTGCTTCAGGCTAGCATGAGATTACTAATATGAAGTGTTAAGTATAGCCTCAGATACTGTATTAAATGCTGCACTTTCAGCAGCTTGAGAACGGTTAAAATTATCATGCAGCTCCAACCAACCAGCCTCACTCCATTTTTAGGTCAATTCAACTTCATTGGGTTTGGTATACCTTAAAGAAAAGAAAATGAGATAGAGATTATTTAGACAATACTTTTTAGTCCAACCTGGTGCCAGCCAGACATTTTGGACTTCAATTGCTATCAGCCAGCCAGCATGATCAGTGGTCTGGGGATGATGGGAGTTACAGTTTGAAACATCTGGACTCACCTGGAGTCTCTTAAGTATGACATACCTAAGATACTAAGGGTTTCACGGTAGGGATGTGTGAACCCCATTTGGCTCACCCTCTCAAATTAATTGAACTTTCACATCTCAGGGTTTTCTAAGAATTCAACTTGAGTGTTCCAGTTGAATGCCCAGAAAAGCCTGAGATTTCAAACATCCAATTATGCTTGAAACATCCAATTATTATGGGAGAAAGTACCCTTTTGGGGTTCAATCTGAAGACTCACACCAAATTCCCAGTTAATCAGACTTTATGTAGTATTCCATTACAGGACAAAGTCCAAAAGAGCCTGTGAGCGCATTTCCATTAGCACACACCCTATATAGGAAATACATGTCATCTGAGCTGTTAATTCTGTAGCCAACCATTTTTGCCACCTCACCACACTATCTCTCATCCAACCACAGTCCAACCCAAGATGATGATGATGATAATGTCCATCTGGGTTTCCCCAACCACTCTGAACAGTTCCCAACAGATTAATAGCCGGATAGTTGTTTTCTAATAGCCGGATAGTTGTTTATTTCTTTGACATCTGATGGGAGGGCATTCCACAGGGCAGGCACCACCACCGAGAAGGCCATCTGCCTGGTTCCTTGTAACCTCACATCTCACAGTGAGGAAACCACCAGAAGGTCATTGGAGCTGGACCCCAGTGTCTGGGCTGAACAATGGGGGTGGAGATGCTCCTTCAGGTATACTGGGCTGAGGCCATTTAGGGCTTTAAAGGTCAGCACCAACACTTTGACTTGCATTTGGAAACATACTGGGAGCCAAATGTAGGCCTTTCAGGACTGGTGTTATATGGTCTTGGCGGCCACTCCCAGCCACCAGTCTAGCTGTCACATTCTGGATTAGTTGTAGTTTCTGTGTCACCTTCAAAGGTATCCCCACATAGAGCGCATTGCAGTAGTGCAAGTGGGAGATAAACAGGGCATGTACCACTCTGATGCACAGGCAGGAAGGGTCTCAGCCTGCATACCAGATGGAGCTGGTAGACAGCTGCCCTGGTCACAGAATCAACCTGTGCCTCCATGGACAGCTGTGAGTCCAAAATGATTCCCAGGCTGCACACCTGGTTCTTCAGGGGCACAGCTACCCCATTCAGAACCAAGGAGTCCTCCACACCTGCCTGCCCCCTGTCCCCCAAAACAGTACTTCTGTCTTGTCAGGATTCAACCTCAATGCTTGCTGTATGTGAAGAGCCCTCCTTGCATCTCCAACAGTCAGTGTTAGTTTCTTCCCAAACTGGTTCTCACCACTTTTGTAGTCAGGCCACACTCTCGTGTGTGACACACTGATAGTGGGATTTTAAATAATTTTTACTTCAATCTGCTGCTTCCTCTTCTTGACAGTTCCTACTTGGGGAAGAGGAAGGACTAGCAGGTGAGAGATTTATCACAGGCCTTGTAGAGTTCTCGTTGGCTGTAAATGATCCAAAAAGAGACATTTCCTGCCAGGGATTGGGGCATTTAGTCAAATGCATGACCATTTGCATCTTAGGAGAAGGTCCACAAGAACTTGCTATCAACAAAGTCCACAAGGACTTGCTATCAACAACATGGTTAACAATAACTAGAAGGTGGAAAGATTTAGGAGAGAACTTACTATCAGAATTGTACCAGCAAATGTGGACAATTGCATTGACATAAAAACTGACACAAAATTGACAAACAGGAACAATGGATAAAGACAAAATGAAAGTTTCAAGTGACATAGTATCTCTTTATTAAATATGTAGCCCAAAAGGAACATGGATGGCAACCACCAAAAATATATGGCCTTCTGTGGGATGACTGTATAAGATGAAAATATAAACAAAAAAGGAAAGGAGGAAAGGAGAACAAATGTTTTACAGTACAATAGATATTAAATCAATGCTCCTAACTATAGGTTGCTTATATACCATATTTTTCGCCCCATAGGATGCACCGGCCCATAGGACACACCTAGTTTTTTGGGGGGGAAATAAAGAAAAAAGGTTATTTCCCCCCCAGGCGCGGGGCTGGGGTGGGGGAAGCCAGAGCTTCCCAGCCCCCAGAACAGGCTGCTGTCCGCAAGCCGTGGGAACCCTCCCACGGCTTGCGCAGAGCTACCCGAAGCCCTGGTGCGACTGCTCAGAGCGCCCGGGCTTCGGATGTAGAGGCAGCTCTGCACAAGCTGTGGGAGGGCTCCCACGGCTTGCGCAGAGCTACCCAAAGTCCCGGCGTGACTGCTCAGCCGCCCAGGCTTCGGGTGTAGAGGCAGCTCTGCGCAAGCCGCGGGAGCCCTCCCACTGCTTGCGCAGAGCTACCCGAAGCCCTGGCGCGACTGCTCAGTGCGCCCAGGCTTTGGGTGCAGAGGCAGCTCTGCGCAAGCCGTGGGAGGGCTCCCGCAGCTTGCGTAGAGCTACCCGAAGCCCGGGCGCGACTGCTCAGCACGCCCAGGCTTCAGGATGCAGGCAGCTCTCTGCAAGCGTGGGAGCCCGGCGGGAACTCCCGCGGGCTCCCAAGGCTTGCGGATAGCTTCCTGAAGCCTGGAGAGTGGGAGCGGTCGGTGCGCACTGGCCCCTCTCGCTTTCCAGGCTTCAGCGAAAGCCTGCATTTGCCTCATAGGACGCACACACATTTCCCCTTCATTTTTGGAGGGGAAAAAGTGTGTCCTATAGGGCGAAAAATACGGTATTCATTATGTTAGGTGTCATTTTGCTTCTCTCACAAATGTAAATAAAATTTATTTTTTAAAAAATAAAAGAATGACAGATACGTACTATATGCTCAGAGCACTAAGAAGAATCTCACATGCCAGTAATAATGCTTCCATATTCAGTTAATCAATGCCTAGTTTATCATTTTGTTTGTTACTATAGGTAAACCCTAATAGGTGGAATCCAATTTGTGCCTCTGTGTTCATAAAAGAGCTTTTGATCCAATGGAAGCAACTACTAATGGGAGAATTGAGGGTGCAAATTAATGATTCCTTGTTCACCTTGCAGCCCCCTATGCCAAATTCAACCCTGTGTTAGAGAGTTCCCCAACTTTCTGGAAGTGATTTGGGGGGCTGCAGGGGACCCAGGTCAGATCAAGCCTATCTCATGGAAACATCTGACATACTAAAATTTATGAAGGCTTCAGTAGGACCTCAGTTAGATCTTTAACACTGCTGCAGTTATGCACTGCAATCACCAGACTCTCTTAGACTCATGGGAAATACAGTTTTTAAGGGCTTCCATAGCCCTTAGATGCTGCTGCACACTGGGATAAATACTCTAAATTTCCTGTATATTTTGTATATACCTAAGCAACAAGTGGAATACCTAGACAGTAGTGTGACTTTTATGTTTTAATGAAAAATAGGACATGGCATCCATTACCTGAACGTTATTGGGGGGGGGGGGGAACAATGTGAAATTGATATACCTATTATGCATTACCCCTGAGGTGCATGGTGTCCTTTCTCTATTATTATACAGTGTCAATTTAAAAAATTCCTTTTCTTCTTAGTTTATAAACATGCACAAAAATATCTGACATGATGACCTTTCCACTGATATCTGCCCGGAAAACTTCAGTTAAGAAAAGTAAAGGAGCACAGTGTTTGCTTCTCTAACTTCAAATTTCCTTTATTCTATTTGTGTTTTAAAAAAAACAGAAGTGAGAATGCAAGCATATTTAAGTAGCTCTGAGATAAAGAAGTAGATTTGGCAATAGTTTCTTTCTACATTTAATGGTGAGATTCAATGTGAAGGGGGAAAGAAAGAAACTCCAACGGTTAGTAGTTATAGAAAATGGAATGAGGTTCAAGGCGCCAAGAATAGAGGTAAGTGTCATATAGTGGTTAGAGCTGTTAACCAGGACCTGGGAGACCAGGGTTCAAATCCACACTCTGCCATGAAACTCAGTGAGTGACTATGGGCTAGTCACAATCTCTCAGCCTAAGCTACCTCACAGCAGAGGATAAAATGGAGAAGGAGAGAACTTGGTGTGCCACCTTGAGTTCCTTGGAGGAAAGATGGGATATAAATGAAATAATAATTGCAATAATAATGCTGTTTTGATGCTTCCTCTAAGAATCACTTCAACCACTATAATATTAGCAGGAGCACTGCATATGCATGCCCTATGTCATAAAATGTTAACGCAAATATACTCATTGGCCACAGGGAGGTGGGAATTTGTGTATGTGCTATGAGCAGTCAGGCCCAACCACAATTCTAGGAACACGTATGAATGATTAGTCAAAACCAATTGCTGTTTTGTTTTACACACATTGTGGAGAATATTGTGTACATTGCACAGGTTTACTTGAACATTCCATAATGTTGAAATTTTGCTTTTCCCATGCCAAACCAAGTTAAATCAGAAGCTGTGACACCCAAACACTTTCCCAGCTTTTGACCACCACCAGCCTACATCCCACCTACCAACCCTTACTCTTAAATTGAGGCTGATGTAGCTCTAGCTTTGGTTAGGGAAGCCAAAGAGGACCAGATGTTTCTCCTTCCCAGACATTCCAGACATCTATCACTGTAGCTGCTGGTGGTGTGTCCCCACCCCCACCCCTGCCCACCTTGCCTGCATGCTACCACATGACATCATTGTCATTCCATACCTATTCTGGAATATTGCAGTCCTAAACATTTGATGCTTTTGAATTATGGTGCTGGAGGAGACTCTTGAGAGTCCCATGAACTGCAAGAAGATCAAACCTATCCATTCTTAAGGAAATCAGCCCTGAGTGCTCACTGGAAGGACAGATCCTGAAGCTGAGGCTCCAGTACTTTGGCCACCTCATGAGAAGAGAAGACTCCCTGGAAAAGACCCTGATGTTGGGAAAGATGGAGGGTAGAAGGAGAAGGGGACGACAGAGGATGAGATGGTTGGATAGTGTTCTCGAAGCTAGCAGCATGAGTTTGACCAAACTGCTGGAGGCAGTGGAAGACAGGAGTGCCTGGTGTGCTCTGGTCCATGGGGTCACGGAGAGTCAGACATGACTAAATGACTAAACAACAACAACAACAAACATTTGTGAAAGAGCCAGAATGGTTCCACAATATTTTCATTGTGTGAAAGGTGAGTTGCACAGTTTCCCACTTTTATGTGGGGTGGTGGGTTGAGAAACTTCCATTTTGCCACTTTTCCCCAACTTTTTTTGACATTAGTCCTGTCATGGCAGTCTCTAAAATGGTGGATAGTTCAGACCAACATAGTGAAGTCAAGTAGTTCCTGCCATTTATTCTTCTTATCTCCCATGAGGTCAGAAGTCCGGAATGCCTGGCGTTCTATACTACCAACAACAACAAAAGTCCTGCAAAAGTCCTACCAGTAATAGCACTGTGTGCATGCTCATAACCAACATTTACCAATTGGTGGAATGAGGGAATGAGGGAACAGAAAAGGTGTGACTGCAGACAGAAACTTTTCTTAATCTGAACACAACCTGTCATTGATATGGATGGAGACAAGTATAATCACCTTCCAAAACCAGCAACATGGGGCCAGTGGTGTTGATAGTTTTGTTTCTTAAAAACATTGCAATGAGCAGCATCTACAGAACTATAAATGGTAAGTCTGGAAGGGCCCTCTCTGTACACAGCAGTGAGCTAGGTACCAACAGCACAAGGAAATATATATAGATCTGCATCCCACCCCTTCAACATGGAAAACAGGGAGATAGGTGGTGGTTGCGAGAAGGAAGGAGATTAGAGGCTGGGTGAGTGGGCTAGAGAGAGGGAAAATGAGTTATCTGGTTCAGATAAAAATCTGAGCTGGAAAAGAATGTGGGGTGATGGTGCTCATAATGATCACTTTATATTAGAGGTGAGCATTAGGAGCCACCAGAGTTCACAATCCAAATTCAGGGATTACACTTTCAGTGACCTCTCTGCTAGATAAAATTGACTGTTTACCTTCATTTACAGATGGGCACTATGCATATGGTTATGAACTGATAAGAAATCATAATATATGGATACATAATTACTCAAGGCTTGTTTCGTTTTGCGCAATGATTCCTTATATAAAATATGTTAGCAATCTAACTTTCTACAGAAAACTTTGCATATGCGACTTGTTACATAAAGGTTTGGCCTGTCACTGTCAAAAACAAAACATTAACAGCAAAAACAGCAGGGAGGTAAAATTATTTTCACACCACATCCAATAAGCCTGGGAATACTAAGATGCTCTAGCAGAAAAGAATGGAGTGACAAGGAGAGCACACTGTCTGCAAACCTTCCATGGGGGATGTAGAGCTAATATTGCTGCTTAAAAAAAGAAAATGCTGTATGTTCCAAACCAAGTACATCTTGCCTGGTTATGAAACTATCAGGGTGTCTTCTGATTGAGACTGGAGAATGCCTTAGATTTTAATTCAGAAAATCTAATTTATTATCTGATAGCATTGTTCTTTATTCAGAAAATATTCTTGGAAATGTATATCTGTTTCTGTGGAATGCTCTCCCCAGGGAAGTTCACCTGGTCCCTTCATTATACACTTTAGGTGCCAGGCAAAAACATTATTTTTTAACCAGGCCTTTGGTTGATCTGATTTACATCCTATGCTCTTTTAAAATGTGCTTTTTTTGGGGGGGGGCTATTGGGTTGTTGTTTTCATTTTTATTAAGTATTTTGTGGTTTTATATCTTGATTTTATGCTGTGAACCGCCCTGAGACCCCCCGGTATAGGGCAGCATATAAATTCAATAATAATAATAATAATATCCAGAGATATGGGATGAAGGGAAATAGGTTTGCATGCTTATACCAGCTTAATTCTTAGACCAGTCAGCAATGGCTGTGCAAACTCACTTGGAAGTACACCTTGCTGAACTTGGTGAACCTTCATCTAAGTAAACACAAACAGAATCGTACTACAAAGTTAATTGGTGGTAGCCAGTTTTAATCAATATGTCTGACAATTGGAAGCAAGCTTAACAATAACAACAAAAAAACCCAAGCCTGAATCTTTTTCTACAGCTAAGTTTCTGATCATCTGCCTGTGTACATCACAGTGAGCTGCTCTCTGTTAGTGGCAGCAAAGCTGGTGGTCATTCCAAGGAAGGGTTTCTTCTAGGAGAGCTATACATTTTGCTTTAAATTAAAGTTAAATAAACGTTTAACTGAATTCAACACAGAAGTTCTGGCTTGGGCAGGAAACTGTCAACAATTCAAACACTCTCCCTCATCGAGAATGCCTCACACTGTGGAAAGATTCCTCTTCCTTGGAGAGACATGGTGTTACCCCATATATTCCAGAGAGCACCTCAGGAGCTGCACCATTGGGGGTGGGTGGGCAGAGTGAATGATGGGGCACATTAACAGAGACCTGAGTGGTACCAGTCTGTTACTACCTGCCTCACCCCCACCCCACTGTCTGGGACCATTGCCTCAATTTGCCTTATGGAACCACTGACCCTGCTGGCTAGGAACTCTACAAGCAGAAGCTGGGGTAATGAGCTACTCAGTCCCAATCCTTCAAGCCAAGAGCCAACATCAAGCTGCAGACACAGCATTTGTAAAATGTTTGCTATCCTTCCCTCCCTATCTACAAGTTATCGTATGCGACAGTAGCTTCGTTTGCCTTCAATCCCCCATAATTTTTTTTATCTCGTCACCAACAACAAAAATATTATAAGCTCATCATTACCCTTTGCTTTTTATTTATTTTTTCATACGCCTCTCAAAATACACCCTGCTTACTCCCACCGTAATTCAGTCTAAGGCTGATTTAGGTGAATGTGAAAATAGCTTACATGATATAAGAGAAGTGACAAAACAAGTTGTAGATGAGTTCAGCTGTTGTCAGGCAAGCAAAACAATTGTCAGTAGCAGAATGAAAGAAAAGCAGTGGTATTCAAGTTTATTTTCTATTCTCTGAGGACACTTGAAATAGAGCTCCCAGGCCTTTCCTTGTTACCGCTATATCCACAGTCTTGAAGACTTATGACAGAGAATTTTGCTGGAGGCCTGAGGCATTCACAAACTCTTAAACTACCTAGCAGATGTGACTAAACTTTGAAAACTCTCTTCAGAGTCAGGAATGAACATATTAAAAAGACATATTTCTATGTTCTAGATGAATTGTTTGCTTGTTGTCTAGATAGTCTGCATATCCTAATTTAGAAGAATTGGGTTAAGACACCTTGCTCTGTGGTAGAGTATCGCTAGCATCACAAGGTTACGGTTGGAAAATACCTCTGTCTGAAGCCCTGGAGACCTGCTGCCAGTCAGCATAGATAATACTGAACTAGATGTATCAGTAGTGTAACAACATAATTACATTCCTATCATTTCTGGTGTCAGGAGCCTAAATTCTTGGGCCAGCCATAATAATGTTCCATTCAGTGTGATTGCATCCTGATTTGCGGATGAACATTGGTGCTGATAATAATATGATATCCCTTTTGCCCTGATCATAAGAAGCAATGAGCCAGCATCAGGAGCTCTGTTCAGGTGTTATGAACCTGAACAAATAGAACAAATTAGCAGGGAGAAGCATTCTATTTCACACACACTCCAGCCACCATCCCATATCACTACTCAAGCTGGAAGGCAACTGTGGACTCAACTACATTAGTCATGTTACAACGCTATAACTACATTATAAACATGTGATACCAGATGGTGCTGTAGAGCCCCAAACTTTGTCCATGCAACTTTACATATAGTTTTGCTTTTCTTTTGTTATAATGATTTAATTTCTGACTTATTTATAGCATTTCCCCCCATGTGTAGATCCAGCCTGTCTGAAGTGGGGTGTCACCTCTACTCCTGCAGGCCCTTGCACTGTGTAGAACCTTGGAAAATCAAGCTGCTACATAATGTGAGGAGACTTCATGAGTGCAAGAGCACCTCACTTCAGACAATGAGTATAAAGCCTGACAACTTCTATAACAATATGTCCCTGAAGACATTCAGAGCAATACGATTGATCACACCTCTGAACACTTCCCCTTCAATTTCTCTGAATACTCATTAGGATAATTCAAGGACACAGTGTTCTTCATGTGCCACATGTTGAGAATCTGAGGTGAGATACCCACATAGTGGAAGTTGCCCCCAGTTCTAGTCACTTCACAGAGGCAGCTTAAGGTCCAAAATTGTTTACTGGTGTAGCAAGTTCAGCTTCAGTCCAGTTTCTCCAACTCATATGAGGAAACTAATTGCACCACAAATACTGAATTACATTTCTTCCGAGGACATGGAGTCACCATAGCATTTATTGAAAACTGTAGCTCAGTCACAAGAATTTTCAGGTAAGGTTTGGAAAGATTATTAAAACTCCAAAGATCTGCTCTAAACTGAGTTTTATGAACCAATGAGCTAATTTAGTTTAAAACAGGGCTATGAAATTCCTCGCCAGAAGAAAAAAAATGCTATAGCAAAGAATTTCCAAAGGTGGATTAGATATCAACAGAAAATTATGTCAGTAATTGCCAGTTTATTGCGCCAGCTTTGTCTTCTTTTGCTGTGACTGAATACTCAGTTTAGAGTGACTGGCACAGCTCCTGTGCCACCATTTTATGATTGGTGGGCCTCAGTAAATTTCAGTGGGCCCTGGGGGTAGAAAGCTTGAGAACCCTTGTCCAATCACATTTGGAATGACCTTCACAAACATGCAGAGGCAAATGTATTTCTTTCTTCAGCATAGAGATGATCACTGTGGATTCTTTTCCAGGGATGATGTTTGACTGAGAAATTGAAAACCAAACCACACTTTCCCTCAGAAAATAGTTCAGTTTATTCTGAGCCTGTTTAGAAGCTTGGTGTGCTCTTTATGACAGCAAAATGTGATGGGCTCAGAACACCTCCTCCAATCCCCTGAAACCACTCTTCACAAGTGAGTTTAATATTTCCCTCTGCTACTTTTCTCACCTTGCTTAGTATTGGGTGTTTTTGATGACAGAAGAAGTAGCACGGCTAAGGAGGTCTTGCTAAAGGATTTGCTCACTACCTGCCTATTTGATATGCCTCCTTGATTGCTGCTACAGCAGCATCCAGGGGGGCTGGGAATCTTGCTGCTGCCTAGCACTCAACCAAGTAAGAAAGAAGACAGGAGAGGGGAATTTCTCTCCAGTTTGGATTCCTGACTTATCTTTAGCTGGTGAAGAACTCTGAGAGTTATAAACAGTGCTTTGGGGGGGTGGTATGCAGGGGTATAAAGGTAAAGGTAAAGGTACCCCTGCCCGTACGGGCCAGTCTTGACAGACTCTGGGGTTGTGCGCCCATCTCACTTAAGAGGCCAGGGGCCAGCGCTGTCCGGAGACACTTCCGGGTCACGTGGCCAGCGTGACATCGCTGCTCTGGCGAGCCAGAGCCACACACGGAAACGCCGTTTACCTTCCCGCTGGTAAGCGGTCCCTATTTATCTACTTGCACCCGGAGGTGCTTTCGAACTGCTAGGTTGGCAGGCGCTGGGAACGAGCAGCGGGAGCGCACCCCGCCGCAGGGATTTGAACCGCCGACCTTTCGATCGGCAAGCCCTAGGCGCTGAGGCTTTAACCCACAGCGCCACCTGCGTCCTAAACATTTTGTGAATCTAAGTTTGGCCTCATTGAGGGGGTATAGCAGAGACATCACCTTGCTAACAAATGTCCGTGTAATGGTTCTAGGGGTTGTTCGTGCGTAAGCAGGTGCCTATCTCCCCGGCTGGGTGCAAACACCTGGCTGGGCTGCCAAAGTGAACCTCCTCTGTCTGGACAGCCACTCACCCGTGGCTGACTCAATCGGCGGCAGAATCTGTCAGTGGGCATTTCTTAAACTTCTTTCAGCAAAGAAGCTCTTTGACGCCTAGCCTCTTCCTACTCTCTCTGCGCGAAAGCCTTCTGCGCAAGGAGGGCGTAGGCAACGGAGGACCCCTACTCTCCCCGCTGGTCCCAGGCAAGGAGTCATGGGACCGCCTCGCCGCTTCCCCCATCTTCCCCCCTTCTCCACTGGTGCTACGCTGATTCTCTTCCCCAGAAGATGGGCTGCTTCTCCCGATCCCTGGACGCTCTCTGGAATCCCTCTGGCTTTTGCTCTCTCCCTCTGGCACTGATGGCAGTTCCCTGACAGTCCGTATAGTTAAAGCTATGGTTTTCCCAGTAGTGATGTATGGAAGTGAGAGCTGGACCATAAAGAAGGCTGATCGCCAAAGAATTGATACTTTTGAATTATGGTGCTGGAGGAGACTCTTGAGAGTCCCATAGACTGCAAGAAGATCAAACCTATCCATTCTTAAGGAAATCAGCCCTGAGTGCTCACTGGAAGGACAGATCGTGAAGCTGAGACTCCAATACTTTGGCCACCTCATGAGAAGAGAAGACTCCCTGGAAAAGACCCAGATGTTGGGAAAGATGGAGGGCACAAGGAGAAGGGGACAGCAGAGGATGAGATGGTTGGACAGTGTTCTCGAAGCTACCAGCATGAGTTTGACCAAACTGCGGGAGGCAGTGGAAGACAGGAGTGCCTGGCATGCTCTGGTCCATGGGGTCACGAAGAGTCGGACACAACTAAACGACTAAACAACAACAACAACATTTCGATATGAGTAGGATAATGAGAGTAACCCCTAAACATATTTTTAAGGGAAAAAAGCACTGGTTATAAATCTCACATATGAAAGAAGAGCATTGTGAGTCACTGAGGTGTGTATTCCAAAGCTGGAATACAAAATACAAACTTTGACAACATCACTACTTCTGCGAGAACAAACACTGCATGAGGCATGTTTTCTAGATTCATTTCCCTTCACTTGTTCCATTGTGCTGTAGCACAATGTATTGCTTGTTGGGGGGTTTCCACTCATATACTTTCCATATACTGTGCTGATGGTGGCTTTTGGAAAAATGAAACTCGGCTGCAAAACCTTCCTCCTTTTAACTGACACAGGTGTGAGCTAACAATACCAATATTCCATAGTACATAATTGTAGTCTGCCAAGGATCTGCTAAGATCTAATCTACATGGATTAGATGCAGCACACAATGTCTTTAATAAGAGTGAGTCAATGAGCCTAATTTACCTTTTATAAAACATGACATAAGGCAATATAATTAAGACTAAACTTATTTCCTGTGGTGAAATTAACTTACAGAAATGAAGGTGTTTATTTATTAAATAGGATCTCTGGAGCTCTTGCTTTATACTTCTCCCTCTTGGGAGGGTTTTGATTATTTGTTTCCTTTCTCTGGCTTGCTTGCTGTGCAATTTAAAACGGAGACTTTCCTTTGGGAAACAAAATTTGATTGGAGAACAGCCTGCATCACCAGCTAAACACATTAGTGATGTTTTACTCACT
This sequence comes from Podarcis cretensis, assembly GCF_951804945.1. Lineage (NCBI taxonomy): Eukaryota > Metazoa > Chordata > Lepidosauria > Squamata > Lacertidae > Podarcis > Podarcis cretensis. The sequence continues at coordinate 33,150,215 of NC_137178.1, forward strand.
TTTCTGCCCCATTCTTTCTTTCTTAACCATCAGAAGAATTATGTGTCAAGGTTTTCAAGCTCTGTGGAGCTTTGCAGATTTCATTTGAAGTAACAAGGTGGAAGCTATTTGGTCAGAGGATGGAAGGGTGACGACAGATTTGGCCATATCTGAGTTTGTGCTTTTTCATCTTGGCTTTTGGCTTTATGCATACATTAAATGTTAAACCCTTAAGAGAAAGAAGGAAAACAACAATCAACATTTCCATATATACAAGGCAATCATTCAAGTAAACTATTACATTTTGAGTTGTATTAGCTATTGGTTGATAAACACATTCACCATTAGATGGTTGCAATTGCAACAGTAAAAACTATACAGAACTTAACACTTTAGGTAATTGAATGGAACAATTCTATACTGATCTGCTCAGAATTGAGTCCCATTGAGTTCACTGGGGCTCACTTGTAAGTAAGTGTGCATTAGATTACAGCCTAAATGAATATAAAATCTATTAGGTTGATCTAATGGCTAGAAATATTTCACCTATTTTTTTTTATTTTTTTTATGAAATATTTATTAAAATTTTGCATAATAAAACAAGTATTCAACATAGACATTTAAACACAATAAAAGGCATAACAGAAAAAACAAACAGAAAAAACATAGAAATCTAGTTTTTTACTAACCATCTTCATAACCCTCTTTCCTGACTTCCTCACATCTCCCTTTTCTGCGTTCCCTTTACACAATCAAATTCAGCAATTCCTTACCCTCTTTCCAATCTTATTTAGTATTATACATTTCAACCTATTATGTCTTCGGTTTTCCTTTCCTTTTAAATCCATTTATCACCTGTTCTTTATAACTTAATCCCTTATATCATATATTTAGCTTCGACATAATTTTACTCTGGTCATACCCTTTTTTCTTAAAACTTTTTTGCATATTTCTTTTTACTATGTCACTGATGCCATATTATCTTTATATCCAACATCATTTTAACATTCAAACACTTTACAATGTTTTTGGAGATATTCTTTGAACTTCTTCCAGTCCTCTTCCATCGACTCTTCTCCCAGGTCTCGGATTCTGCCAGTCATTTCTGCCAATTCCATATAGTCTATCACTTGCATCTGCCATTCTTCCAGAGTGGGCAAATCTTGTTTTCTTCCAATACTTTGCGATAAGTATTCTTGCTGCGATTGTTGCATACATAAAGAGTGTTCTATCTTTCTTTAACACCAATTGGCCGACAATGCCCAGAAGGAAGGCCTCTGGTTTCTTAGGGAAGGTATATTTAAATACCTTTTTTAGTTCATTATAGATCATTTCCCAGAAAGCCTTAACCCTTGGGCATGTCCACCAAAGGTGAAAGAATGTTCCCTCAGTTTCTTTACATTTCCAGCATTTATTGTCAGGCAGGTGATAAATCTTTGCAAGCTTGACTGGGGTCATGTACCACCTATAGATCATTTTCATAATGTTCTCTCTTAAGGCATTACATGCCGTGAACTTCATACCGGTGGTCCACAACTTTTCCCAGTCAGCAAACATAATGTTATGACCTATGTCCTGTGCCCATTTAATCATAGCTGATTTAACTGTTTCATCCTGAGTATTCCATTTCAGCAGCAAGTTATACATTCTTGAAAGAATCTTAGTTTTCGGTTCTAACAATTCTGTTTCTAGTTTCGATTTTTCCACCTGGAAGCCTACTTTTTTATCCAAGTTAAAGGCCTCTCTAATTTGATAGTAATGTAACCAATCTCGCACTTTGTCTTTTAGTTTCTCAAAACTCTGCAGTCTCAATGTATCTCGATCTTGTTATAATATCTCCCAATATTTCGGCCACCTGGCCTCCATATTGAGTTTTTTCAAAGCCTTAGCCTCCATAGGTGATAACCACCTTGGGGTCTTGTTTTCCAATAAGTCTTTATATCTTGTCCAGACATTAAACACAGCTTTCCTGACAATATGGTTTTTGAATGCTCTATTAGCTTTTACCTTGTCGTACCACAAGTATGCATGCCACCCAAAAGCATTATTGAACCCTTCCAAATCCAAAATGTCAGTGTTCTCAAGAAGTAGCCAGTCTCTCAACCAGCAGAATGCTGCTGATTCATAGTACAGCTTCATGTCTGGTAGGGCAAACCCCCCTCTTTCTTTAGCATCAGTCAATATTTTAAATTTTATTCTGGGCTTTTTGCCCTGCCAGACAAATTTAGAAATATCTCTTTGTCACCTCTTGAAACAGTCCATCTTGTCCACAATTTGCAAAGTTTGAAACAAGAACAACATTCTTGGCAATACATTCATCTTTATAACAGCGATCCGACCCAACAAGGAAAGCTTCAATTTTGACCAAATTTCTAGATCTTTCTTAACCTCTATCCAGCATTTCTCATAATTATCTTTAAATAAGTTCAAATTTTTAGCCGTCCCTAGGTATTTCACTTTCTTAACAACAGTTAAATCTGTCTCCTTCTGAAACCTTTCTTTTTCCATTGTTGTCAAATTTTTCTCTAAAACCTTAGTTTTTTGTTTGTTCAATTTAAATCCTGCCACATGACCAAATTCTTGAATCAAATCTAACACCCTTTTCGTACTGGATTCTGGCTCCTGTAATGTCAAAACCAAGTCATCTGCGAAAGCCTTAAGTTTATATTGTTTAGCTCCAACCTTAATTCCTTGGATCAGCCTGTCCCTTCTAATCATGTTCAAGAGCACCTCCAGGACCGAAATAAATAACAATGGAGAGATAGGGCAGCCCTGTCGTGTTCCTTTTTCAATTCTAAACTCTTCTGACACCACATTATTAACTATCAATTTTGCTTTTTGTTCTGAATAAATTGCTTCTATACCATTTTCAAACCCCCGTCCCACTCCCATTCCCTTAAGATTTTTCTTCATAAAATTCCAAGAAATATTATCAAAGGCCTTCTCCGCATCAATAAAAATTAAAACTGCTTTTGTATTAATATTCTCTTGTAATAACTCCAAAATATCAATAATGTTCCTTGTATTATCAGACAAGTGTCTGCCTGGGAGAAAGCCTGCCTGATCTTTATGTATCACTTCATTTAAAACTCGTTTTAATCTATTTGCTAAAATATCTGTAAAAATTTTGTAATCCACATTTAAAAGGGATATGGGACGGTAGTTCTTGAGTTGTGTCTTTACAGATTCAGATTTCGGTATAAGTGTGATGAAAGCTTCTTTCCACGACTCCGGTGCCTTCTTTACCTCCAAAATCTCCTTACATACCTCCTTTAATGGTTGAGTTAAATAGTCTTTCAAAGTCTTATAATACTTGGAGGTTAATCCGTCCGGTCCTGGAGACTTGCCCAATTGCATGTTCTGAATGGCACCTTCAATCTCCTGTTCTGTTATTTTATAGTTCAATATTGTCTTGTTTTCTTGAGATATTTTTTGTAATCCATTAGTTCTTAAAAATTGGTCTATATCCGCCTCTTTCTGTGGCCCCTGAGTGTAAAGTTGTTTGAAGTATCTCTGGAAGCATTTTCTAATCTCCACAGGCTTCTGAATGTTTTTCCCTTCAATTTCAAGATTTGTAACCGTATTCAACTTCTGTCTTTTTTTCAACTGCCACGCTAGCAGTTTTCCACATTTATTAGCTGATTCAAAAGTCTTTTGTCTCATTTGTTTAATTTTCCACTCAACTTCCTGATTTATCAGTTTCATATATTGAACTTGATATAATTTAATTTCTCTCAAAATCTCCTGTGACTTTGGTTTCGATCTTAATTTTTTCTCTCCCTCTTTTATTTTCTCCAAAACTTTGTCTTTTTTCTCATTAAGAGTTCTCTTTTTTATTACATTCTGTTGTATCAGAAACCCCCTCATGACCGCTTTACTTGCGTCCCAGATTACTCTTTTTTCAACTGTAGTTTTCAAATTTACTTCAAAATAGTCTCTCAGAGTCTTTTGGGCCTTCTTAACAATCTCTTGGTCTCTTAATAAGGTGTCATTCATTTTCCATCTGAAGGAACCGGCTTGTGTTAGTTTCATTTCCATCTTTACGGCATTATGGTCGGAGCAGGTTTTAGGGCAGATTTCCACCTTTCTAGTCTTTGGTGTCAGTCCTCTAGTTATCCATATTTGGTCAATTCTAGTCCAGGTCATTTTGGCTTCAGAGAAGAATGTCCCTTCTCTTCCTAAGGGATTTTTTTGTTCTCCAAATGTCAATCAAATCCATATTGTCAGTTAGGTCAAAAAAAGTTTTAGGTAGCCTGCCCTCTTTTGTTATGCTTTGTCTTTGTGCTTTGTCCATATTTGTAGATACCACCCCATTCATATCGCCCATCATAATGATATTGTTATAATCCATATAGTCCAACATTGTCTCATGCAACTTCTTGTAAAATTCCGACTTCCCCTCATTTGGTGCATAAATTCCTAAAATCAGAAATTTTTCTCCTTGTATTTGGATTTCAATTGCCAAAATTCTTCCTTGCTCGTCTTTAAAAAGGAATTTTGGTGATAGGCTTTCTTTTGCATAAATGACAACTCCTCTTTTCTTCACTCTATCCGATGAGATGAATTCTTGGCCCAATCTTTTATTAATCAAAACTTTCCTGTGAAGCCTAGTCACATGCGTTTCCTGTAGGCAAATTAAGTCTAATTGCTCCTTTTTTAATATATGAAAGATCCTCTTCCTCTTCTCAGGGGAGTTACAACCATGAATGTTCCAACTTAATAGTTGCAGAGACATGTTGAAGTCAGTCTACTTTCCTCCTACAGCTCCCAAAAGATCTTCTCCCTTTGGCGGTGATATCACTTTCTCAGGCTCATCAAGACCCAAGGGTGTAAGTAAAGAACTTAACGGTCCAGACCGTGGGGCTCTTAATTCTTTTTCAATTTCTTTCTGAAGGTCTTCTCTGTAGTCACTCAGAAATTTTTCCTTGTCTTCAACTGTTTTGATTTTGACTTTTTTCCCTTTAAAATTGAAAGATAGTCCCTGGGGGAACTCCCATCTAAAGATGATTCTGTTGCTTCTTAGTAATGTCACCAGATCTCCGTAGTTAGATCTAAGCTCCAGTAGGTGTTTCGGGATGTCCTTGTAAATTTCCACTCTAAAATCCTGAATCTCAAGAGTCTTTTGAAAATGCGCACTCAGTATCTTGTCTCTTTCTTCCTTCATTCTGAGGGATACCAGGCAATCTCTTGACCTGACCTTCCTCCCTCCCTTTCCAAGTCTGAAAGCACTTATAATTTTAAAATCTTTATCCTCTTCCAAGGGCCAAAATTCTGCAAACTCTTTTGTCAGATACTTAATTAAATCTTCCTTTTCAAGTTCTGGAACCGACCTCAATCTTAAATTATTTTCCTTACTTTTTAGTTCTAACATAGACAGATATGCCTGGTGTTCGCCAATCTGTTTGCGCATAGGTTTGATTTCCTCTTGCACGGCCTCTGCTTTCTGTTTGGCCTCCTCAGCTGTCTTACGATTTATTGTAGTGGCCTCCAGCAATTTCCCAATAGATTGTGCATTTAAACTAACTTGTTGAGTCAAATTGTTAACACTGGCTGTATTTTGGTCAATTTTAGATGATTGTTCGGCCACTTGCTTGCTCAGGCCATCCAATTTTTCAAAGATTTTATCTAGCACTGAGGTAAAGTCTCCTCCTGTGGCCATTCCTTCAGGCCTTATTTGCTCTAAATCTTCCTCTTGTGTCACAGGAATAGTGGGAACAGATGATCTGTGCAGCTGTGAGATTATGCTCGGCTGTTGTGTTTTGGCTTTGCTTGATCTTGTCCTCCTTCTCATTCCACTGCTGTCTATGTGCCAAGGTCGGTCTCACGATTTACAATTCCAATGGAAATCCCCAGATCCAAGAATGGAAAAAAACCCCAGTAGTTGTACAACTTCAATATTCCACTAGAGGGACACAATGTTTTTCTTAGAGAGACACAGTTTATAAAGTCTTATAAGATATAAAGTCTTTTTCCAAATTACATAGTGTCCCCTCCAGTTTATTACAGTTACAAATCTCCAGAAGACCTTACAGATCCTTTACTTTGCAGAGTTGAACATAGAAAGTTACAATGTCTCCAAAAAGTGCTGGTTACAATGTGACAGTTCATGCAGCCTTAAGGCTCTAGTTACTTGGCAGCCCGATTGCCGGGAGTTCAATATATATATTTTTTGTAAATACACACGTGGAGAGGGAAAGCCAAATTCTTCCTCTTCCACCTTAGATTTCAGCAAGTTCTCTGTCTGATGTTCAGATAACAGTCTTTTAAAGCGCAATTTCTTAGGCAAAAGCAAATTGAACGTCGTTGCTTTAAATCTTTTAACAGAGCCGGGAGACGGACTTCCTGGTTGCATCTCCCACTTCAGTGTCAAATTAAGGCTTCTTTTTCAAAGGCATAAATTCTTTAAACTTCACCTACTCACGGGTAGTTGTTTCTTAGCCAGATGATCCCAGGAAAAGGGTCAGCGCTCACCGACAACAGCTTCGCGGCTTCACTCCACGGAAAGAGCGATCGACCCACAGCACCGTGCCAACCCCGTCACCTTCCGGAGCCCCTTACGGGGTTCCTTTACAGTTTCAGGGGACGCTAATGGTGCCCGCCGGGTCCCACGACCACAGGTTTCTGCTGCCTGTGGGTTTTTGACGGGGGTCTCCGCTTCGCCGTAGCGGACGACCCGTTTCCGCGGAGCTCCCCCTTCACAGCAAGAAGAGGGCAGCCATTGCCGTTCGCGCCGCCTCCAGAAGTCCACCTATTTTTTTAAAAACCACCCATTGTAATATACAGATCCTTACTTTCTAGAAGATATCAAATGTTCTCTGTGTTTGCTTTGTTCTTCAGTGAGAGATCTGATTTGAAATATGCAAAATATATATCCTGCGAACCTTACAGTAACAAAAACATTCTAAAGAGCTTTGAGTAGTGGGGAAGATAAGAGAAAAATCTCAGCTGGTGATCAGTTTTTAGCAAGCCTATCCTCCAAAAACATTATGACATAGTCTTGAAGCAAGTTGTTGTGGATGCCCTCATCCTTCTTAGATAGGTGAAAGTTGAATAAGGGGGATCTTTGAACTAGCACAGTCATGGAGTCAACCTGGAATTCTGTAACACAACCATAACCTGTTGCATTGCTAAACTGCAGATCCCTTTCTTGCATTGTGTTTCAGCAGCTGTCAAACCCAGTTATCTTAGATACAGCTCTGTGAAGCCACAATGAATTTTATACACTAACAAAGATTCAGGTGCCATATTATTCATATAATCAAGCAGGAGAAGAGGGGATTTATTCTGTGTATTGTCTTCAATACACAGTGGTGCATAGTGGTGAGATGGAACATCACTGCAGCTTACCTGGGTGGGGCATCACTATCAATACGGTGTACCTGTATGACCCTGACCTCACTATTGCTGTGCTCCATCCCCAGTTTTGGGATCCCCCTCCTCGGGGACTGTGTTTCCAGAGCACAGGAGACAAAGTGGGACATCTGGGATTAGGATCAGAAGCCAGGGCATCTTCTGTCAATCCAGGATGTCCCAATTAAATTGGGAGAATTGAGGGATATGATCTCATCTGTCATCTACTGGCAACTTGTATACAGTGGTACCTCTGGTTGTGAACGGGATCTGTTCCGGAGGTCTGGCCGTATCCGGAAGTTTTTGCAAACAGAGAGACTGCTTCTGCGCATGTGCACGCAGCGGTAGACAGCTTCTGTGCATGCACGAGTGGCAAAACACTTCCGGGTTTGCCGCTTTTGCAACTCATAGGTTCCACTGTATTGAACTGTGTCACCGACTGTGCTGAGGAGGGCTGCACTGAGGAAGAATGATGGGAGCCCCCCTCCCCCTCCCCCTCCCCCTGATCCTGATCCTGAATCTTTCTAGGAGCAGAAGGACAGTATAGATTTGGAATAGTGGTTTGCAGAGGGACATAGTTCAGAAGGCAGAAGCTGGGAAATTCTGGATGGGGAACAGTTAGGAGAAGAAACATGGGAAGAGAGAGGGTTAACAGATTCACAGTCTTTGGACAGCATTCCTACACTGCTTTCCCCAAGGTTGAGAAAAGCTCAGAAAGTCTCAGAACAGAAAGCGCAGAGGGCATAAGCTCAGATTACAATACGTAGGAGTGACGTAGATGAATAGGGATGGAGGAGCTGTGAGTCTTAATTGGGAGCACCGCCATTCTAGGTAGACATTTTCTTTTGTCCCTCACTGTGTTTATTAAAGAATCTAACTGGTAAGAATTTCCTTTCATTTGATCTGCTTATTTACGTCCATGGGGGAGGAAGCCGATTTCCCAAAGCCTGACAAGTTGAGTGGAGGAAAGTGGGAAGAAGGAAAACTGGCAGAAGCCACATGGACGTTGTATTGTCGGGAATTTAAAGCTGCAATCAGCAGAACAGGCAGCTAGGCAACAACTAGCAGCCATTAGTGGTCCAAGTGCTGACAGCACCAGGGATTAAGAGGGAATGACTGATTGTTGCAGTGACAGTGACAATGCCGCAGGTGGGCGGACAGAATAAGTGCCAGTATTATTGGCATTCCTGTTATTCCTGGCATTGGGATAGGCATTGGCAGCACTATGTTGAGTGCCAACTCAAGCCTGGTGCTAGCACTCTACCTGTTATGTGAGTGAAAGGGAGACAAAGAGACTCAAAAGCAGACTTTACACTGCAAGTCCCATAACCACCCTCAAGACTGTACCAGTAAATTTCAGAGACATCCAAATGAGAACTTAGACGAAGTAGGAAAGTGTGGACACATCATTTCTTGTGGAAATAAAATTGAACTAGAAGATGGACGAGTGCATAAGCACTGCATCCTGTTCCACAATCGACTTCAAAAGAAAAAAAGCCTTGGGTTTTCTGTAGCTGTGACTTGATCAAGAAGTACTTTGTCTTGACCTTTATGAAGTATCAAGAGAAACAAAAAATGATAGTAAAAGCTGCCGCAGTGGAAGTTAAAAAGCTTCTTAACCTTTAAAAGTGAACAAAATACTGCTCTGGTTTCTGTGGGCCCAGTAGCATCTTATTTTACTGCTTTTTAAAGTTGCTTTTATTTCACTGTAGGGTGGCAGGGGACATACGTGTTAAAGTGATGCTTAAACTGAACAGCAGCCCTCCTGGATGCATGTTACTTGTTCGCAAGTGTGCCTAAATGCTACATTTTCTTTGTTTCAGCAGGTTATGACCATCTATTTATGAAAGCTGAATATCATAACAAAGCCCTTCTACCTTGCATGATGATATAATGTAAAAACTTCTCCAATGCACTCCAGCACAGGAGAAGTTTGACTGATATTCTTTCTGTGTGTGTTTTTTAAAAAAACCCAAACACTTTAATAAACTATATGCAACATTGTAAAACACTTCAAAGTTTAATGAATAGGATTAGAAAAAACTGACAAGTTTAAGAATACTTGTAGAACTGTTAAGATATCTCTAACACTGAGATCTTGAGGGAAAGCTACAACAAATCTCTCATTTCAAGGGACTTGGAACCTGAAGTATTCCATTTTACAATACAGTTAAGCTCATATAGAACAGCAAGCCTAGTAAGAAATGCAACTAAATAGATATTTGAAATCTGGATGCACAGCACCATCAAACTCATTTCCTCAATCATAGAGTTTATGTCTTTATTCCACAGGAAGTACCTTTCTTTGAAAAACTCCCATTTAACATGATTGATAGGCCAGCTCACCCTGCATATCGCTTAGTATACAGCTATTACAGCAGGAACAGGTTCTGAAAATACTGAAGCATAATTCTGAAATAAACTGAAAGTCATATTGCCAAGATATATCCCATTCACTACATGGATGTAGTTGCCTCCAGTAGATTGCATTCATTCAGCTCTATTTGGGAGACAAAGGAATATGACAAAATTTCATGCAGCAGCCACAACAAAATTCCCAGCCAAGGAGAGTGAAGAAAAGGCCTGGATTTATTTTCCTTTTTAAAATGGGGTATGAAAAGCTGGTATAGAGATGATCACTGTGGTATAGATTATTTCAGTTTGAAGGAAGAGATATAAATTGAAGTTAGAAATTTGGGTCAGATTTATTTATTTTATTTTACATAATGCTCTGCCCTTTTGGGGGTCTTTTCCGTACTAGCTGAATCAATCAATATTTATTACGGTCAAAGACCAGACAACAGAAATAACAATAATAATACGTATAACTAATTTTGTCTCAATCCTGCACTTTTCCACACTAGCTCTTGCTCCATAGTACAAACCAAACTTTAGTTACATATTTTCAGTGGCAAAAAAGTGAAGGATTGTGACAAATAATGCTCGTCCACCCCTAAAGAGAACCAAACTTATTTATGGTCACTGAAGTAGCCTTAACTCTATGGCACAATGTGAAATGGGATCTGAGAAGGAGGAGGAATAGATGTGGGCACTTGTACAACTTCCACACTTCTGTTGTCTATGTTCTGGTAACCTCTAGGTTTGATTACTGCAACATATTATATGGGGGGGGGGCTGCTTCTGAATACAGTTTGGAAACTTCAGTTGGTACAGTTCAGCAGCCAGGTTGCTCACTGGAATGAGACAGTTTGAACATATTACACCGATCCTGGCCTGAATGGCTGCCAATTAGTTTCTGGGCTCAATACAAAGCCTTTAACAGCTCAGGTCTGCAATGCCTCAAGGACTGCCTGTCCCCATATGAACCAACCAGGACCTTGCAGTTATAATCTTCTTTGTGTTCCCCCTCCATGAGAGGTCTGGAGGGTGGCAACAAAAGAACAGGCCTTTTCTGTGGTGGCTCCCCACCTATGGGATGCTCTCCCCAGGGAGGCTCAAGGGACACCATCATTTTATATCTTTAGGCACACAGCAAAAGCTTTCTCCTATAACCAGGCCTTTGGCCTTTAACAAACTGTTGCCTTTTAGACATGGGTGGGACATTTAATAATAATAATAATAATAATAATAATAATAATAATAATAATAATAATATATTATTAATACCCCGCCCATCTGGCTGGGTTTCCCCAGCCACTCTGGACTGCTTCCAACAGATTATTAAAATACAATAGTTTTTAATGTATTTCTCTTTCCTCTTGGTTTTAATGAATCTATGGGGTTTATTGTTTATTTGTTCGGTTGTAAGTTGCCTTGGGTTGCCCTTGACAAGGTAAAGTGGCTGACAAATGTAATTAACTACTACTACTACTACTACTACCTCAAACATTAAGAGTGAAATCTTATACAAAATTATCAAGGAATGTGTCCCGTTAAATTCAATGGGGCTTACTTCTGAATATACCTTCATAGAACTGTGCTGTAAATCTATAAATAAAATGCAAATAAACTTAAATTCCATGCATTAATATTGCAGAGAAGGATTTAAGGCAAAATGATAAATTACTAAACAAAATATTGAAGGAAAGTATCTAGTCCTAATATGGAAAGAGCTCTCCTTGGGCTTTTTCACAGTGGAGTCACGATACAGGAGTCAGTGGTTACTTGTGGCATCTGTGGTTATTTATGGAAATAATGGCTACTTATAATTGCAAACAGAGAACACTGCCTTGTTTACAGTTACATTCTGGTCATAATCATGATCATTGTGTGCTGATTGGTTCAGATGAATATAGATGTTCTACAGCATTTATGAGAAGACCTTGAATCCAAAAAGGGATGAATAAACATACTGCTCAAGAGGTGCCTAATTTAGCTCCATAAATCAAGGAGGCTTTGATGATTTCTTCCTAAGACAGCTCATGCTCAGAAGACTTAAAGGCAAGAGGGGCAAATGCTTTAGTAACCAATTACACATGTCCTGGGTTCAAAATGGAAACTGAGAAAGCTGAGAGTGCTGAATTGGGACCAGGGATATCCAGGTTTAAATCCACCCTTAGCTATGAAGCTCACTAGGCCAGTCAACTTTTTAACCCTGGGGCCCCCAACATAGCACCCTCAGACACCTTCTTAGAATAAGAATGCATGGTCCTGATTGCTGATATTGATAATTGTGTACATGTCTCACTGGGGATTCCCAGGTAAGATCCTCCCTCTATTGTGTGGGCAGGTAATCCCTCCCCTACCTGGCCTGGTCTCCTTGGCAACACTTCCCCCAGGTGGGATTGGACAACTGACTGAGGTAGGCGGAGACCTCCAGGTATCCCACCTGGGGGAAGGCAAAGCCAAGCCTATGCTGTTGGGGCCACTCCAGATCTAGGGGCTGCACGCGTCCACGCAAAGGGCGCCCCCCCGTTTTAAGCGGGGAGCGGTCATTGTGTACATGTCTCACTGGGTTGGTGGGCATGTTAATTTCTCTGTAAGAAACACAAAAGTAGAATTTGGCTGCCTTGGAGCTTAACAAATTTAATGGTACAGTAAGTATTTTAGCAGACATGATTCTCTTCCAGAGTGACACATTGCAGACCGTGAAGGGGTTAAGAAGATCTTTCAAAATATCCTTCAAGCTAAAATTATATAGAAGAGGCTGAGGTCAAGCCAGCTGACAATTGCCTTGAAAATATTCAAAACAGCTTGCTTTTTTTTTTAAGCAAAACTATATAATAACAACATGTCCCACAGTAATTTGTCTGAAGTGTCTATAGGAACAGTGCACATAAACGTGGTTATGGTAACTGAAGCTCATGTTATTTGTCAATAATCATTTCAGTGGTGCAGCTCAGAAGTAATTTTGTTGCCAACAACACTGTCTTAATTAAATCATTTTGACTAAATAACATGTTTTGAAATAAGGCTTACCTTCCTTTTGGAAAAATTGAATTTAGGAGCAGGTTCCATATTCATGTTTTATTTACAATTGTAAATGCACATTTTTCATCAATATTTTCTGACAGGTTTGTATTGGATTCAAGCCCAGAAGGTTTTCTGCAGATGCAAGGTTTCCAAAAGCTATTGTTTTAGTGATTTTTCACAGTGTATTATAAATGGCTTGTTTTCGTTACTGATTTCTCTTCATTTCGTTCTATCTGAAGACATGCTCTGCAGATTAATGCATTCCTGCTGGGTCCAGCCAGGGTTAGCTTAGGACTTCATGAACTGTTCTTGTTTTTGATGTGTTTGGGGACTATGGCTCTGCAAACTTCATGTCTGGAAGTGAAGATTTATAATCCATGCCTCTTCATTCACTAGTTGGGCATAAAAACATGCCATGCTTTCTCCTGGCAATAAATAACCTTTAGGTGAAAACATTTCATTCTCAGACTTTTCTCAGCAACTTCAAGGCCCTAGTAGTAATATCTGAGCATTGACCTTTAAGTGAGCATCTTTATTATAATTATATGTAAAATGAATCATAGAGAGCTTTTTTATTATTAGAAAAAATGCATGATTCTGCCTTCCTGGACAGAGTACTGGATTGACAGAGTACTGGATTGACCATAGCCCATGACAGCGGCACTGCCAGATTCCTATCACGAGTTGGCAGCACAGAGAGACTGGAATGAGCTCATTACTTTTCAGGGTTGAGATAAAGGACTGGTTAAGGTGCAACTGGGTGGGGGAACAGGCATCCGTGTGCTGTTTCAGAAAGCTGGATTTGGATAAAGTAAGTTTTTATTATTTCTCTCTTTCATCCTAAAGTCATTTAGGCCACATGCACATCATACATTTAAAGCACGATGATACATACCACTTTAAATAGTCATTTATTCCTCTAAACTAGCATCATGGGAGCTGTAGTTTGGTAAAAGTGCTGAGAGTTGTTAAGAGATCCCCATTCACCTCCCAGAACTACAATTCCCAACGTAGTGTAAGAATCAATCCCTTTCCCTGAGGAAATCTGGGAAATGTAGTTCTGAAAGGGGAATAGGGGTCTCCCAAGTACCCTCAGCACCCTTACAGATGACAGCTCCCAGAATTCTTTGGAGTAAGCCATGACTGTTTAAAGTGGTTTCATACAGATTACTCATTTCAGGTTCAACTATAAAACATAATACATATAAAAATAGGTATGTATAGTATAAAAAATATGAAAAATAAAGATGAATCAAGGAGGAGGGGTGTCCACCATCCCCCATTTTCAACAGAGGCCCAGGGATCAGGAAAGCACTCGAGGCTAAAAACTTTTGCAGGTGGGTCAGGAGGTACTCAGGCTGTTTGTGTCAGGCAGCTGCTGCTTAGGAAGCCCTCTGCTCAGCTTCTGAGGAAGCGCAGCTGTGCCCAGAGAAATGCCTCAGAACTGTGCTAGGCCCAGTGGGAGGTAATTCTGAGTGGATAGCCAAGCCTGTCATAGCGAAGGATTTAAGCAGCTCTCCTCATTAAGTGGTCTGCATGTTGTGGTTTGCAAGTTGCGAGTTAATAAAGGCAGTGGCCTATTTCATCCCAGCATGGTGTCCGCTTCATTCTTGCCATCCACGGAGTGTGAGATACACACAAATTATCATTTTCTTGACTCTATGATAACAAAATGTGACATTTGGACTTGGAATATCTTTGTCATTATTGAAGTGATTCTATCTGGTTGTTTTCATGTGCTTAGTATATTTGGTTTTGCTTTCCCCTCAAATATATTATGTTTTAATGGAATGAAATTCTCCCTCCTGCCCTCTCTCTCTCGAGCTTTCAGTAGCTTATATTTCTTCTTTCTCTCCGGGGCACTTTTAGGGGGTCTAAGAAATCCCTGTCCCCCGACAGTGTTCTTGACTTCCGTGAAAACATTTGCAGTGAGCTGCAGGACTCGGGTACACTAATATTAAAACTTACTGACACATATAGAATTGCCTGGTGGTTTAATGAAGAGGTGAGGTTGAGGCATCTAATCATAAGCCTGCATTTTTATCAAAGCTTATATTTTTGATTAAGGCCTGTATATTAAGATGAGCTTAAAGATTTTCAAATGTTTCATGCCAGGCAGAAGACCAGCTGCCTAAGAACCTTGGCAAGATGTTTATTCTCCTGGACAAGGGGGCCCCCTGATTTATAACAGAAAACAATTCTCAAAGTTGTAAAAAGGGAATTACAGGCTGACAGCCAAGGTTACACTGACCCTACATATTACAGAAGATAAAAAAAGAGATAAACATAATTAAGAGTTGATAAATAGTAAAATAAAACTATGTGCCTCCCATTAAACTTGAGCCATATTTTCCTAAGGTTGAAAGGTCAAGAGCAGTGAAAAAGGCAGCTGGCTTGGCTGGAGAAGATAGGTTTCTTCCTATCTTATTTTGAGGCTGGAAACTGTTCCTTCCTTTTTTACTTTGAAAATGTTTATTCTTCTAAAAAGCTATCTATGTTATGTATTAAATATATTGGCTTAAATGTAATTATGCAAAGGAATTAGAAGCTAAGAAATGTTAAATCCTTATGCTAGATTCTTATTTCATATAGTTGGAAGAGATCACAGGGGCCATCAGCCATCAGCCCAGCCCCCCTGCCAAGCAGGAAACATCATTAGAGCACACATATGGTTGTCAGGCCTTTGTTTAAAGACCTCCAAGAGAAGGAGATCTTTCAATGATGATGTGAACTCAAGATCCTTGACATCTGTTTAAGATAAAAATTTAAGATTAACCATTTGTTTTGGAGGGCAATAGGGCGAGGTGAGCTGGTAATTAGGGTTCCTTGTTGAGACACATGTAAGATATATTACTACTTATTTGTCATTTATAGATAGAAGAATATATAGCTTTTTGTTTCCCATAAAAGGGCAAGAGGAAATGGGTGTATCTTTTGTAATTGGTTCTTGCAAACAGCCAATAGGAATTTCAACCAGGCTGATTGGACAGAGGCAGCCACAGGAGGAGCAAGGGGGCTGGATTAAGGAAATATAAGTGCTGGCCATAACGGCAGGAGGCCAGGCCAGAGCTTGGTAACCATATACCACTGTGCCTCATATTTATTTGTCCGACAAATAAATTATTATTTTAATTTCTCTATTGCTGCGTTGAATATTTCATTCCAGCTAAGCGTTAACCACAAGCAGGGTGCTACAAGGTTTCAGGGAAGAGAGTGATGCATCATTTCATGGTCCCTGCTCTGCACCACCAGAATCCCCTGGTGCACAAATGCAGCCTAATGTGCTAGATAAGACATCTTTGGGACTAAAGTTGTGACCATTAAAAGTGCCAGCAGCATATCACTAAGTTCAAAATGAAATTAGTAACTTTGGATGTGGGCGGACACTCCTGTCGAGTAGCCTCTGCCAGCCAGCCTTGCTAAACTGTGTTTAGCAGCATGAGATCTAATTTTGCCACATAGAACTTGACTTTGTCACAGCAGGAGAGAGACAATGTGCATGTACAGAGGCAGAACACCCACAAATGAATGGAGTCCCAAATCACACCAATCTCTGCAGGGTCCGTCGTTACACTACGGTTATTTTTCTGACATTTAAGGACCTTACACAGACATAATGGAGCCTTTAAGTACTGACGCAGAGAAGTCTAAAATTAGGAGCAAGGAAGGGGAAGTGTGGGAACAAGTACGGTATGAGAAGAGTCCAAAGGCAAAGCACGTTGAAGAGATTCCATGCAAAAATGTGTGAGGCTGCAGATAATTGTTGTTGAATGATCATTCTGACATTTTGATATAGTACTGAAAGACCTTCACAGATATTATCTCCTCATTCCTCTCAACATCCCTTTGAGGTAGGTCAATATTACAAATGTCTGGGACTGAGAGACAGTGGCCAAGTTGAGAATTAAAACATCAACTTTTAGCTAATAGTGTGTGCCTTTGATCTCTAGCTGTGCCAGTCACAAGGTAAATGTAACCATTCAGTAAATGTTCTGAGGTTACAAACTTTCCTTAAACTATTTTAAACCAGGGTGTCTGTCCTATCTTAGTTGTTAACGGTGGTGCATTTCCTGAGTAGAGGAAGAGATGGGACAGAAGCCCCTAGCTTGAGAAAATCAGCATCATCTTAACATTTACTGAAGTGCTTATTACCTCCCTTGAGAGGGCTAGTCCTGGAATCGATTTTACTGATTCGGGAAGAGTCATATGCACCCCCTAGCCTAACCTTCAGGACTTTAAAATAGCCAGGCTTAATTTCTTCTAAAATGAATTAGCAGGCATATCAGCAGGGGCATAAGCTTAGTGACTCAAATTCATCATCATAATCATCATTGGGGAAAATGGATAATGGAAAAGGGTGGGGAGTCTTAAGTCTGGGGAGATGAATATGGACCTCCAGGATTTTGGTTGACTCCCTAGCCCATGCCCTTTCTTTCCAAGCTGCATCTCTTACCAGCCCTGCACAATGCCCTCCATCAGTGCTTTTGCCTTACTGGAAAGTATCCCTGAACTGTGACTGCATTCACATGGCAACGTTTCCATTTCCCTAACTGTTAATTTCTGCATTATCTTTGAACTTTCATACTATACAAATGCCACTTTTGGAAAACTAATGGAAATATAGCACATGTTTAGCTCACATTTCCGTGCTATTTGATTCGGGGGGGGGGGGACGAATCCATTTGTAGACCACTTAACCCAGAAAACTGTGAGAGTAAAGTAACCAAATTTGGGGCCAGATACAGGCATGTAGTTCTTTCTTATAGGAAATGCTCTACAGAGGTGGGGGACAAAAATGGGTGGGGTGTGTGAATGAGGAGGGTCATGGGGGGAGTGAGAAATGTCCCTATTTGCATCCGAGGAATGCTGGAGGGTATGAAATCTATGGGAAGGTGAATATCCTCAGACGTAATAGGCTTATAGTCAAAGTTTAAATAGTCTGTTGTAAGATGAATCATAACAATGATTTATAAGAAGGCGCTTTGGTATGTTTTCACTGTTCACTCAAGACCTTGTGGGATCAAATATTTCATTCAGGGATATGTCTAATTTTGAAGTTCTGTGGTTATAATAATTTTAAACCTACTGATATCTTTGTTCCAACAAAGCAAGCAAAAGCTAGAAATTGACTAAAATGTGAGTACGAAGCATTTGGGGTAATAATAAATAAAATCCATTAATCTTGAAAATTTAATTTTGCAGCCGGTAGCCAAGGATCAGTCTAATGTGATTACTTTCTGAAATGCTTTGTTCAGAGGACATTTGCAATCCTGAAGTTGCAAGGAAATGTAAAAATATGCTTCAGTATAAAGTTGAGCATTAAAACGCAAGGGGGGAAAGTGTATTGAATGAACAAAGCACATATCCGTCACAGTCAGTAAACACAATTAAAGTCAAACTACAGGGGAAACCAAATGGAGCATTTTTGTCAACAAATCCAGTTAAGCAATCAGGTTTAATAAATGAAATAGTGGTTTTAAACATAATAAATAGTGGAAAGTTAAGCTAGTAGGGGTTCCCCACTCCATGTATTTAAATGTATTTCATTTGAGAACAAAGACAAGTCAAAATGTACACAATGAAAAATAATAGACTAATAGGCGTGGTGCTCCTTCAGATTATAAGATGCCCACATTAAGATGTTGCACAAAAAGTAGAGATAGCCATGCTCTTCCACATGAAACAAAATCCACATTGGGGAAATATCCTGATTAGGCTAGCCAATATATCTCAAAATAGTATGCGAGCTTTTGAGTTCTTCAGAGCTCTTAATCAGCCTAATTGGCAAGCAGAGTAAAGTGGGGGGCTAGCTGAAGTTGAAGCTATAAAGTCTGTGTCTGGTCATAGTCTAAAGATGGAATGGGCGAGGAGATAGCAGACGTTCAAATGAGTCTCTTTTCCTTGTTAAAACCTTAGGTGATGCCTGACGATGGAGATTCTGTCTATTCATTACATACCTTGAATTGCATAGCATTCACATCTCACTGTCCACTGACATCATCATCATCATCATCATCATCATCATCATTTTGTGTCCTGAATGTTCCATGAATACATGGGAGTTCATGTACTCAAAATGAGTCCCTGAATGAGGGATGTAAGAATTTTGAGCCAGTCACAAACAAAGTTCTGGTTTGATGTACATTGTTGAGACAAAAAGCAACAACAACAACAACAACAGGGCTCTGTTCTTGTACTCAACAGTCTCAGACAATATGACTTCCTTACATACTCTAAAAATATAAAGTGGGCTACTGTTGAGTCCAAGGTGAATTTCAAGACACCAAGTTCCATCACACTGCAAAATTAAGCTGAAATAGTCTGGCTTCAAATGAGCACTTATAATTTCCAGAGGCAATTTATAGCACTGTGTTGTAAAATTACTCACCAGTGAAACAGGACTTCCGATTCAGATGTAAATGTGTAGAAAGTGGGTATGTGATCTAAAATGATCTGTTCCCAGGAGTAAAAGAAAAGAAAGAATATGAATATTTTGTTCTGGACAACCAGTTCTTTGTTCTGAGCTAAATGTACAAAAAGAGAGTGATAATACTGACGCTTTAGACTAAAGGTGAGAGATTACATATACAAATAAATAAAAAGAACGTAAAATCTCTCTAGTCTGCATTTAACCAACTGGATGCTTATGGGAAGTCCACGAGCAAGATGTGAACACAATAGCACACTCCCACTCACAATCCTCACTCCCCCTGCCCCCCATAAAAAACCCTGTTATCACATAGTCTTTGTATAAAACACCAGAAGTTAACTTTAGTGAAATGTGGAGCTCACATTTAACTGAGCTGTAAGGAATGCGTTCTTGGATAGGAAAGATTTCTATAGCCCTAGCTAACTAGTTGGAGAAACAAAGGCAGCAATACTTGGCCCTTTGTTCTTGGCAAGCTAGAGATCCAAGATGATCTTCCAACTTGAGATACAAAAGAGAAGTGTCGGAGGAGGACTGAAGTAAGAGGGGATGTAACCTAAGGCACAGCAGTCTAACTTCAAAGGACGGGTCATCACAGAGATCAAAGGGACACAGACAGTTTTTACCCCACAGAAACCTTTTGCCAGCAGGCTGAATTGCTTCCCACTTCCAACAAAAGCTCCCAGAGATCTTGAATATGAGAGGGAAAAAGATTAGCCTAGTTTTATAACATTCCCTCCAAAGGATATTGTAGAAAATGGTACTGTGTCTCTTGCAGAAAGTCCTGTGGTACTTTAAAGTCTCCAGCCAATGCCCGTGCCAATACCACACACATTTAATTTACAATCAATAATGTTGTAGCCTTAATGTGGCCTACAATCAATAATTTTGTGGACTTAATTCTGTGTTCATGTGTAGTTATTTCATGGGGGGCTGGCTTGGGGCCTCAAGATGCAACATTCCCTCCAAAGGATATTGTAGAAAAGGGTACTGTGGCAGAAAGTCCTGTGGTACTTTAAAGTCTAACAAATTTATTATGGCATCGGTGTTGATGGACTGGGGCCCACTACGTAAGATGCATGATGTGTAATTTCCTGTACTGTTTTTTTTAAAGAAACAAAGTAATGTTTTCTCTTTAAGCTAAAGGTATGATAGGGAGGAAAACACAATTATCCTACTGTCTGCTATCAGTTAATTAAAATGATCCTCTCCAGCATTTGCAGTGGAAGGCTGTGTATTACATCACACAAGAGTCTGCTGAATCAGGCCAGTGGCTCATCTAGTACAGCATTCTATTCTCACAGTGGCCAATTATAGGCCTGAAGGAAACCAGCAATCAGGACAGGAGCACAATAGCACTCTGCCCACCTGTGACTCCCAGCAACTAGTATTCAGACAGTGGAGGTAGAACATAGCCATTGTGGCCAGCCATCTTAACATTCATTATTGTTTTACATGTATGTACATTGGAGGCAAGTTGCATGCCCCACAATTGCTTCATGCAAAGATTTAGAGATCCTAGGGCACAGATAGCCAACGTGGTGCCCTCCATATGTTGTTGGACTCCCACCACCTCAAGAAGCATAGCCAATGGTCAGGGATGGTGGGAGTTGTGCTCCAATATCTGGAAGGCATCACATTGGTTTCCCCTGCCCAAGGGAGTGGGTTAAACCATGAAAAATGACTACTCCAGCACCTCAGGCTAACAACATTTTTACCCGAGGAAAAACTAGGAAGCAAACAGGGCCGGATATTTGCCAGGAAGAGATAGCAGCACACAAGGACAGTTGATGCATATGCTCTCAAGCAGAATCTTTTGTGCACTTTCTACTTATACTTTGATCTGTGTTTCAAATTCTGAATTCTACAGGCATCAAAAGTTTTCTGCCTATTACTGAAAGCAGCCCGGTGGTTCAACTGTTCCTGTTCTCCCATGTGATCTGAGGATTACAGTCCCAATTAAGATTTCCTAGTTAGGCCCAGTTGAGAATTCCTGCTTTAAAGGAAAGAACGCTGGCATAAATTATGCAGATCTCCCCAGAGAGGACCCATGGACATCCAACGAAGCTTAATGTTGGAAGATTCAGGGCAGATAAAATAAAGTACTTCTTCACACAGTGTACAGTTTAAATGATGAAACTTGCTCCCACAGGAGGCAGTGATGGTCCCTAACTTTGATTGTTTTAAAAGAGGATTAGGCAATTAATGGTACCTAGCCACAAGTTAATATGCCTCTGTATACCAGTTGCTGAAAATCATGGGGGAAAGACTGCTGTTGCACTCAGGTCTTCCTTTCAGGCTTCCCATAAGCATCTGGTTGACCAGTGTAAGAACAGGATGAAGGACTAGATGGGACTTGATCCAGCAGGCTCTTAAGTCCTTATGAAAGGCTCATCTGACACCTAAATTATTATCTTTTCAGCACCAGGTAAAGGCTAGGCCATGTAACTGAAATGTTTTAGTGCTTCTAGATTTAGGAAAATTGCTTCTCTTTGCTGTCTTTTTTTGTAAGGCTGGTTTTAATAATTATGCTGATTTGCTTTTATGCAGTCATCTTTTGCTGGGTTTTGGTTTTTATGTTATTTGTGTACAGAATGCTTTATGGTTTTTATGATGTTGAATATATTTTCCTTGCTTCTTACATACTGCCCAGGATTTTAGTTGATGAGTAGTCTAGAAAATAAATATATATAGGGCATTTTCTGGGGTTGACTCTAAGATATGTGATGGTTTATTGGCAGACCTGTGGCTGAGTCCCCTTCAGGATTAGGCTAAAATCAGACATTTTATTTGCTCTTGTTTGATATTGGGCACTGGTCTTAAATAAATTAGATATTTTGATTAGGGAAGCATTCATTTTCTGTTGACTTCCTGATCCATTAGGCAAACAGTAGATAATATAGTGAGATCCAGATGTTTTGGACTCCAACTTTCATCAGCCCCAGTAATCATGGCCGATGGTCAAGGATGATGGCTACCCCTCCAGAGGTTGTCTACCCCTCCATTAGGTTACACCTCTGGTCAGCTAAAATTCAATGGGCCCTGTCTTGTGACCCACCAAAATGCAACAAGCCTCATTTCCTTTAATACTAAATCCTTGCCAAGCTTCGATCCTTAACAAACCAAAGTTCATACAAAATTGTCTTATGCAAGATCAGACTATATGTCCATCTAGGCCAGTATTGTCTACTCTACCTGGCAGCTGCAATCTGGAGTCTCAACCAAGAGTCCTTCATATTGCTTCTTACATGTCCCTTTTATTAGATGCTGGGGACTGAGTTGGGAATGTCTGCATGCAAAACTTGTGCTCTAGTACCATCAAGCTATGGCCAAAATGCACCCAATACTCCAGTTGGGTTCTGCCCACTGCTAAAGGTAATGCTAATTTCTGAAAGATCAGCCTTTGCTAATTAGGTTCAGGTTAGATTTGGAGGACAAAACTATAGCTATTTGTATTGTATATATATATTTTTAGGATTAAGTTGCTATAGTCATTTTTATTGGCTTTTTACTATTCCCCACTAGCCACCTTGAACAGCTGAGGAAGATTGTTTTTTAAAGAATAATAATCAGTTTTCTTTAACCACTAAACACACAAACAAATGGCAGACAGTGCATACTTCAGTCAAGAAATTGCCAAATAAAACGTAGGGTGTGTGTGTAAGAATTAAACACTTCAGGCAAATGATCAGCAGTGTGCTTCCAGAGTACTAAGATAACGTAGCAACTAGTTACATGAGCAAATACAGTTGCAATTTTCCAGCTTAATAAAAACCCACATTTCATGAATCTACAATTTAGCATCTTTAAGGCAATGCAGTGCTACATCTGCCTACTGTGGAAAGATACAACTGTAAGAATAATGTTAGTTCTTTCTTTGGAGACTGTATTGCTTTCGTTGTGCTACGGCTCATTAACTTTTAGGAGATGCTGTCACTGATTACAATAGTACAAGGTGACAACCATTAGCACTTACAATATTGAGATAAGGGGATTTCAACAAGATAGCATGTATTTTCTATTAACAGAAACTATTTAAACAATCACTCTAACTATGCTATTAATTGTCCCCAATATCACACATATGTTAAATAAGCTATAAAACTTACTGCTTTTGGTTTACTGAAGCAGCTGAAAAGCACTAGGGTGCTTTCTTCCTGCTGCTAGCAAAAAACAACACAAGACTTTCCTTCTCTCACCTCTAACAGATCAGACATCCATTCCCCAATTTTGAAATGATACATAACCAGAGGCCTACCATCAATTCATTGGATATTTCAAATCAATCATTGTTTGACAGTTGTAAAAATGGCAATTCCTTGGTTAGGATTGTTAGAGAAGGGATTTCAACCCCAGAGTTGAGGACTAAAATGTCTCAAAGTAGTTAGCAACCTATCTATGGTATGTTATGGAGTCTGCTAATTTTAGCCACCACAGAGTGGTATTTTAAAACAGGAAAAAGATAATCTTCTAACACCTGAAAATGAGACTTACCTTTTGGAGGCCATGCCTTCCAGGAGCTAGGTGATGCTACCTAATTTGATGTCTATTAATTCTACCTAGTGTGCACCACCGAAAACTAAAATCTGACTTTGCTAGTCTAAACAGTATTTTCTTTATTTTGGCATCTGCTCTATGCATCACAGGAGACCCTGTGTTTTGATCAGTCTTTGAGTCACTGCTGAATCACTGCTAGATTTTTTTATATTAAAAATTGTCATTATTGTTCCTTTTCCCCAGCCACCTCAGTGGGTGCAACCACTGGAGGCTCAGCCATTTGGGCTAATAAGGCACTGCCCCACCAACCTCATTCTGCCCTTGACTAGCCTCTACCTGTTTGCCTGCATATTCACACAATGTTGTACACATACCTAGAATTGCATGGTACATTATATTTCCCATGGACAATGTGAATCCATGGAGAGATTTTGTTTATTCAAGTTGAAATAGAAAATAGAATGGAATTTTTAAAAAGCACACAGAGAAATATGAAATGTGTGTTTTAACAAAGTTTAAGAGTAAAAAAAGAAGCAGAATATTAGCAGGATGAGCAAACTCAGTGTTTTCAGATGTTTAAGGGAAAGGCTAGAGATGTGAAATGCAGCAAGAAAGCTAAGACTTAATAAGAAGAAAACAGTGGGCAAGCGAAGAGCAAAAGATGGTATGTAGTGATAGGTCAAAGACAACAGAGAGGCCCCAAGCATCAGGACTTTAAAAAATAAGAAACAAATGTTTAAATTGGACATGGAAGATAATAGGACCCAGTGAAGTAAGCAATATCAAGAAGTGACATAATCAAAGTGCCAGCCTTGATGGCTATTATGGATAGCAGAATTCCAAGCTGTAATTAAAAGTTTAAGGTCAGAAAGAGCTGGGCCAGAGAAATACCCATACTCCAAGTAAGAAAGCAATGTTTAAATATTAGATATTTAGTCAAAGTTGTGCTACTTTAATTTAGAATTCATGTATGCTTAGTCATAAGTAGGGTCAATAGGACTTATCCAGAGGTGAGTGCCTATAGGATTGCAACTTAAAATTATAATTAGAAAAGAGCCATGTTAATATATAACAGTGTTTATAACTTCATCTTTAGCATCTTCTATTGTATCCCCCCCAATTATTAGTTCCATTGCAAATCTATAATAGAATAATAGAAAATAATAACTTTTCTTCCACCCACATACTTCACCAAGTATTTTCATCTAATTATTATCACAGCAATAAATCTTCACTTTTTGATTGATTATTGCACTAATTATTTTCATCATCTCTATCTGGTCATTAAAAAAGGGAATTACAATCCTGACATATGAGATTGCTGATTAAATATTATACAACATCATCATCATCATCCAACGACGTGTGATCCCTTCTGACATATCCAAAATTCAATATTTATTTTTTTTGGAAAGGCACACAGCACAAATGCTAAACGGTATTTTATAACAAAACATATGAAAGGACAATAAGGACTGGAATATTAAACCCCCCAAATCATTCTGTCTTGCTCCATTAATCAGCCAAATGTTATAGGGATATTCACAAGTAGGACATGGTGGCATTATCTGTCGCCTTTAGTTAATTCTCATCTTTTGCTAGATTGAAGCACACTGTCTCTGAACACAAAGACTGTCCAAGCACATGAACAATTTGTCCCATGTTTGGAGACAGTAAACTTCTGCTCAGTGAAAATAGCTGCTAATACTTTGTTTCAGTTTCCTGCATTGTGTTTTGTGGTTCTCAGAAGAGCTGCTCTGCCATTTTCCCTTTATACTGCTGTCAAAAGCTGTCTTTGGATACCATATTAAATCATAGTTTAGTGTGATAAGAAGATACCCAGGTGAGTCTCACATTTGTGCTTCTCCCCTCCCCTCCCCTTCCCTCTCCTTCCTTTCCCTCCAGAGAGCCAGTGTGGTGTGGTGGTTAAGAGAAGTGGACTCGTAATCTGGTGAACCAGGTTCACGTCCCCGCTCCTCCACATGCAGCTGCTGGGTGACCTTGGGCTAGTCACATTTCTCTGAAGTCTCTCAGCCTCACTCACCTCACAGAGTGTTTGTTGTGGGGGAGGAAGGCAAAGGAGATAGTTAGCTGCTTTGAGACTCCTTAAGGGGAGCGAAAGGCAGGATATCAAGTCCAAACTCTTCTTCTCTTCTTCTTCTTCTCCCCTTCCCTCCCCACTTCTTCACTTCCAGATTTAGTTTACCACAGTTTGGTGTGCCATTTAAACAACACAGCTGGATGAACCATGGTTTCAAATACATCATATTTAATATTATCTACAGGTTTACAGTTTGGATGACACAGCAAACTGTGATTAAACAAAAAGAGGGGGGAAATGCAGCACAGGAGGAGCAGGGAGTGAATGAACCTGAAGGTTGCATGGACTCATTCTCATCACACTACACTATAGCTTAGTACAAGGGTGGAGAACATTTTTGGGTTATTTGCATTGCTGCCATAGGAGCCAACTCCTAGGGTCCAAAGGGTCTTTGCCACCCCAATAAAATATTTGAGGGGCCCAGCTCCCCCAAGTTAATAGGCATTGCCATTCAAATAGTGTGTGTGTGTGCTGCATCATGTGATTGATTATGCAGGGCAGGTCTTACTTGCCCCCCCCCCAATATTTTATTCAAGTTGACACCTGAGATTGCTGGTGGTGACAGACCCCAAAGCAAGTACAGCTTTTCATGTGCAAACTCACATGTAACCACAGACACATACACACTCACACACTCGCCCCTTCAGCATGTCATCTCAGACAGGCCTCTGTCACCTTTCAGTTCCTTCCTCTCCGATTCACTAGTTCTGTCTGACTCACAATTACCTTTTAGGACAATGGGATATTAGTAAGCAGGCACATTGCTGAACCAGCGGCTGCCTTTTGATTCACCATGCATATATCCTGATTGTTCCCTGATCGTGATCAGTCCGCATCAAACTCAGCCAAATCTGCTAGCTTATGTAATCATACGCTATCCAGTGATATTTACATTTAGAAGAACAATCAGGGGCCACTTCACCCTGGGCCTAGTAAAAATGATTACGTGAATAGGAATTCAAGAAAGGAAATTGTGGATGTGTTCAGAATAGAATCATAAAGATGAATTACTATTTTTCCCATTTTCATATAGTTTGGTCTGTTGAAGAAGCTAATCATCAACTGAGCTGGGCTGCAAGTGGGTAAAGATGGGGCTGATGAGAGGCTTCAGGTTTCCACATACCTGCTGATGCTTTATAACTCTCTGAGAGAATTATGGAAAGGAAAGGGATAAGCTGAGGAGTTTAGGGAGTGGTGGGTGTGGTAGGTTAGATCAGCTACTCACCTTCATGTTGAAGAGGGCTTCTCAGATCTGTAGTGAAGGGATAAGGGAGTGTAATCTGTGCTCCTGGATGAAAGAAGGAGCAGCTCTCCTAAACTCTGAGGACACCTTTGGGACCCCTGAACAATGTAATTTCTCTTATTTAATACAAAAAAGTAGTACCATGTTGGTTCAATGAAAAACCTCAGTTTACTAATATTTTACTTGTGAGTTCCAATCCATCTGTTAAAAATGTAGAATTTCTAAATGACTTAATCCTGGTTTATTCCTTGAAAAAAAATATCACTGTGTGTGTGTGTGTGTGTGTGTGTGTGTGTTTTGTTTTAACAAACAAATTCAAATATTTAAAATATCCACATAATGCAAGCGAACAGGACTCTAGTGTGATTTGCATGAAACAAGCAAACTCTGAAGATGTCCACACACTGTTCCAGTCTTCTTTAAATTAAGAATAATTGTTGGTGTTTTGAAATAACATAATATTGTAAAAGCTCTGTGGGTGAAATCTAGGTTGATCGGTTGAGAGGTTTAATACTTGTGGACTGACAGCAACTAAAAAATAGCACTGTACATGTTGTTGTTTAGTCATTTAGTCGTGTCCGACTCTTTGTGACCCCATGGACCAGAGCACACCAGGCACTCCTGTCTTCCACAGTTTGGTCAAACTCATGCTGGTAGCTTCAAGAACTGTATCCAACCATCTCGTCCTCTGTCGTCCCCTTTTCCTTGTGCTCTCCATGTTTCCCAACATCCGGGACTTTTCCAGGGTGTCTTCTCTTCTCATGAGGTGGCCGAAGTATTGGAGCCTCAGCTTCAGGATCTGTCCTTCCAGTGAGCACTCAGGGCTTAAGAATGGATAGGTTTGATCTTCATGCAGTCCATGGGACTCTCAAGAGTCTCCTCCAGCACTGTACATAGTTACTGAACTAAGGGTTTGATCCTTATTCTCTCTGTCTTCCTAGAACACAGATGGAAAGAACAGATTAGAATCTACAGGTAGATTTCCAACAAGGATTTCCTGTGATTCTCTTATAATTCACAGACTCTGTTTAGTCTGTTTGGTGCTCTTCAGTGCTACATTAGCAGTTTATTGACTTTGCCTAAGGCAAGTTATCAAAAGTTATTTAAAGGGACAGTAAATGTTGACTGAAGTAAAGCCAAGATCAATGCTTTACCTTAAAAACCTGTAAGTCTTGAAATGTAGGTTTGGGAGGGAATATAGCTCAATGGTGGAGTGCTTGCCTTACATGCTGAAGTTCCCGTGTTTAATCCCTTGAATTTCCAAGTAAGGCTGCGAAAAAGTGTTGCCTGAAACCATGGAAAGCCACTGTCAGTCAGGTCTGACCAACACTGAAGTAGATGGACCAACTTTCTATTTAACTAGTATTCAACATGCAAACCCTCCAGTCTTTTCCGGTATCAGCGAGCCTCTGTTGCCAAGAGGAAAGGAGAACATAGAAGTATATTACTGATTTAAATTGATTTCAGGTTGCTTAAATGGCCAGACTTTATTCATTTGTTGCCATGCTGAAACTTCCTATTAGGATGATGCAACATTACTTGAGTCCCATTCTCAGCAAGGGCAAATTATGCTGTCTCATTAAGTTAGCAAAATTAGAGCTTAAGGTTGTCTGAAGCATGGATCAGTCATCAGGGGAAGGGGCATAGCTAAGTGGTAGAACATCTGCCTGGTATGCAGAAGGTCCCAAATTCAATCCCTGGCATCTCAGGTAGGGTTGGGAAGGAAACCTGCCAGTCAATGTAGAGGATCCTGAGCTAGATGGATCAGTGGTCTGACTCAGTATAAAACAGTTCCCTATGTTCCTGTTTTCTATAGTCTTCAAACAGGAAACTAAGGAACCTGGATGACTGCAGGTTTTGCTTATACTTTCTTTAAAAAAATAACAATTGATTTATTTGTTAATAGTGTTCCCAACAACAGATATGAATTAACAATGTCATTCAGTTTGCATCAGTATTTTTTATGGCTAGTGACAAAATAATGCCCTATTTTGTAAAAATTAGTATTATTAAAACAAACTATGATACAGAAGAAAATGAAAGTTTCCAATTGCTGGAGAAATATTGTTTATTTTATTATTTGTATATAAAAACCATGTTTGTATATTGCTATATTGATTTTTTTATTTTAAAAATGATATATTTATATACAATAAAAAACACAAAAACATAAAACTGAAGATCATCGACTGTTACAGAAATGTGTTGTCTTAATTGCCCACATAAGCCTTTCAGCAGGCTTTTAAAGGTTACAAAAGAAGGCACATGCTGAATCTCTACTGGCAGAGTATTCCACACAACTGGAACAATAACACAAATGCTTGGTTTCTTGTTGCCTTCAGATGAGCCTTGCTGATTTGGGGATGACCTACGATGCTCCTGGCAGATGATCTCAGTGTTTGACCTGGGATATAAGGGTTGTTGAGGTCTTTATAAATTAATATAAGGACCTTGAACCTGGCTCTTCTTCTTTTTCTTCTTTGGCGATCACTCATAGCTGAGTAAGATTGTCTTCCATAAACATGATTTTAACAATGAGTCCATAAGTGACTGTGGAGGCCAATTCTGGACCCACACGCCCTTCCACAGTGGGGACACTGGTGAACCTGGCTCAGAAATACAAGGACAGCCAGTACAGATGTTTTAACAAAAGTGTTACATGTTGGTGCTATGTGCCCCATCAGCAGTCTAGCTGCTGCATTCTGCATTATCTAGAACTTCCAGACCAGGGCCAAGGATAGCCCTACACAGAGCATGCTGCAGTAATCCAGCCTTGAGGTTACCAAGGCATGGACTGCAATGATCAGGCTACCCCATATATTGAATGAAGGTGCAGTGTTTTAATTGAATGGGGTGGAAACTGCTATCTCTAAAATACTGTGTTTATATTATGGCAGTATTTTATATACAAATGAATAAAAAAAATCCATTCCCTATGTAATTATTTTACCCTTGTTACACCAATGGATGAATGTAGATAGAATCGTTTTCTTTGATGGATCATAGCACACTAGAATGGTATTTGCTTTCTGCTCTTATAAAATGGTGATTAATGTGAAGAAGGAGTTGACCAGCAAAGCTGTTTAAAGATGCTCTCCACGTTTGTATGAAATGAGTTCTGTCCAGCTGACACTTATGTATTTTTATCAGTGCAGAAGGATGAGTATAATTTTGATTTGAAATGTTAAAGTAAACTCTGACAGACAGGAAGGCTATAATATAAATAGAACAAAGAAGTAGAGTTATCTCCTTATGCACACAATAGAAGTTTCAGAGACCGGAACAAGTCTCCCTTCCTTTTAGCAGTAAGTTCTTGGCGACAGGCTGCTACGGTTTCTTTGATTTAAGAAGTGAACACTTAATAAAATTCAAACAGCCATTTCTCACTTCTTGTCCTCCATGTGATCATTCTTCATACTTCCATCACTGTGGGGCCTGACCATACCCAAAGTCCACACAGAGGGAAAGATGGGTAACAAGGGAGTCTGGTGCACATATATAGGCTTCTTCCATGATTTGAAACCCTGATCATGAAGGGTTGCAGGTCATGGGGAGAACCTCTCATATGTTCAGCAGGCTTCCCTGTTACAGATGTTCCTCCAATGTGACCAATGTGAGGGAGGGCACATGATAGTGGGGATCAGGCCAGTGGGCATAGCCCTCTTCTTTTCCTTCATGCAATTAATATCACATGGAGCATGAGGGAGAAGGGGTTGTATGTTAATTGGATTTGACATACGGAAAATGATGGGTGGGATCCAATTCAATGATTTACGCTTGTGCCAGGGAACGTTCCCTCCTTTCTTCCCCCACTCGCACCAGGCAACTTCCACAAATCTGCTCTGGAGAGTTTGGGGGGGAAACCCAAAACACATTTAGGGGACACACAGAGGGAGGAGAGGGGAGAAAGTTCCCTTGCACAACTGCAAATCCTTGTGCTAAAGGGGCAACTTATTTAGCACTACATTGGGTACAAATGTAAACAGCCTCGGCCCAGTATACCTGAAGGAGCGTCTCCACCCCATCGTTCTGCCCAGACGCTGAGGTCCAGCGCCGAGGGCCTTCTGGCGGTTCCCTCATTGCGAGAAGCAAAGCTACAGGGAACCAGGCAAAGGGCCTTCTTGGTAGTGGCGCCCGCCCTGAGGAATGCCCTTGCATCAGATGTCAAAGAGATAACCAACTATCTGACATTCAGAAGACATCTGAAGGCAGCCCTGTTCAGGGAAGCTTATAATGCGTGACATCAGTGGCGTAGCGTGGGGGGTGCAGGGGGGCCGGCCGCACCGGGCGCAACATCTGGGGGTTAGGGTTAGGGGGCGCAAATCCACGGGTTAGGGGGTGCAAATCCATGGGTTAGGGGGCGCAAATTACTTGCCTTGCCCCGGGTGCTGACAACCCACGCTACGCCACTGCGTGACATTTTAATGTATTTTTGGTCTTTGTTGGAAGCCGCCCATAGTGGCTGGGGAAACCCAGCCAGATGGGCGGGGTACAAATAATAAATTATTACTATTATTATTATTAAC
Organism: Podarcis cretensis; assembly: GCF_951804945.1. Taxonomy (NCBI): domain Eukaryota; kingdom Metazoa; phylum Chordata; class Lepidosauria; order Squamata; family Lacertidae; genus Podarcis; species Podarcis cretensis. Next base: position 33,181,711 of record NC_137178.1, read on the forward strand.
CCAACGAGCCTACTTAGAAGCATGGATTTTGGATTTCAAAATTTGAGTTCTGACATTGAACAAGAACTTGAGTGGTATTTTGCTGTATCTAATTAAGTTATATTCAGAGTAGGCCTGCTGAAAATAGTAAATCTGTCAGTCATGTCTACTAACTTCAATCTGAGCAGGATGTGCACTGGAAACAATCCATTATTGATATTAGAAATTTGCATTATATTTTAAAATTATGGAATACTATTACTATTAAGTTAGACACGAAGAAATGTTAGGCAACAGCTTCTTTAAAAAATTTGACACCATCCACCCCTTAGGTTTGTAACTGTTTCCTCTTGGGTATCCTCACTTTCTTCCTCCTACCCTTTCTGTCTTTGCTCAACACACTTGTTTATTAAAGCCCGTGTTGATCACCGTCATACTTTATCTATATTTATTTGTCAGGTTTAGTGGGTTAATTTGTTTGCCCATGCACAGTAACGGTGTGATATAAGGGAGAAATTATTTACGAGGAGGCTGATGTGGGTTTAATAAGGCCACAACTTTATTGGTTACAGACAATGTATGGAGTTTAGAATCGCAAGGTTTCAAGGATTCAGTCCATGGACAGTCTGACTGCTGGCTGGTGTTCCAGTCCCTGCCTGAGTTCTGCAACAAAGTCTGGGGCATTACATGATTCTTGGCAGGGATTTTTAAAACTATTTTGGGGGGGTGGGGGAAATATGCTAAAATCACGTAAAATCATCATTTTAAATTATTAAACACACATTTATTTAAATAAAGACTATTTGATTTTAATGGCTTGCGGTAAATGTCAGTGCTCTTTTCATACACTAGAAAAGTAACTCATAAATGAAATGTTCATTGTTGTTTTATAAGTTAGTCAGAACATTCTGCACCAGCTGAAGCTTTCCAGCAGTCATCAAACTTAACCCCATTTAAGGTAGTGTGACCTTTGGAATATGAAGATACAAATGAATTTATAGCATTCAAGTGCGCTCTTTCTTTCCTTCCTTCCTTCCTTCCTTCCTTTCTTCCTTCCTTCCTTCCTTCTTTCTTTCCTTCTTTTGCAGCATCTCTCAACCATAGGTAAAGGTAAAGGTACCCCTGCCCGTACGGGCCAGTCTTGACAGACTCTGGGGTTGTGCGCCCATCTCACTTAAGAGGCCAGGGGCCAGCGCTGTCCGGAGACACTTCCGGGTCACGTGGCCAGCGTGACATCGCTGCTCTGGCCAGAGCCAGAGCCAGAGCCAGAGCCACACACGGAAACGCAGTTTACCTTCCCGCTAGTAAGCGGTCCCTATTTATCTACTTGCGCCCAGGGGTGCTTTCGAACTGCTAGGTTGGCAGGCGCTGGGACCGAACGACGGGAGCGCACCCTACCGCAGGGATTCGAACCGCCGACCTTTCGATCGGCAAGCCCTAGGCGCTGAGGCTTTTACCCACAGCGCCACCTGCGTCAACCATAGGCGGATATAAAATTATTTAAATTTTCTCCATAGTTTTCTGTTGTTTGCTTCTTGTATCCATATAAGCTCTGCTGATAGTTTTAGATCACCCACCAACTCCATAGGTGCTTGTCCCTTTCGTCTTTTGAAATTGAAGGATCACCTACAGAGCCAGTGTGGTGTAGTGGTTAAGAGCGGTAGTCTTGTAATCTGGGGAACCGGGTTAGCGTCTCCGCTCCTCCACATGCAGCTGCTGGGTGACCTTGGGCCAGTTACACTTCTTTGAAGTCTCTCAGCCCTACTCACCTCACAGAGTGTTTGTTGTGGGGGAGGAAGGGAAAGGAGAATGTTAGCCGCTTTGAGACTCCTTAAAGGGAGTGAAAGGCGGGATATCAAATCCAAAACTCTTCTTCTCTTCTTCACCATACTAACACTCTTTTCTTCCACTGGTATTTTCTATCTTTTCATAATATTCCCAAGATCGTGAATTCCATGGCATGTTAAGCTGTTCATGTTTCTCTATACCATGGCCCAGTTCTCCACTCCATAACACATCATAGGCAATATGCACATATTGAACACTTTAGCTTTCAGGTGTCAGGAAATATTTCTGTTTTTCATTATGAAGCTAAATTTCCCTTCTCTTTATTCCCTCTGTTCAGTTTTCTCTCCAAGAGTGACCCCCCCCCATAGATGTATTCTTCAACTTGGACTTCCGGGTTAGCGCCTTCGGCAATGGCGGAGCTCCTCCGATTGGGAGGAACCGGCTCCGTGAAAAACAGGGTCTGACCGCCACGGCGATGGCGGAGACCCTTAGAAATCACAGACGGAAGAAGTCTGTGAACCTGGGATTCGGCTGGCACCTTCTGCGCCCCCCCTACTCGCGGGGAGACCCGGTATCGGGAATCCGGAGCGACGTGGGGTGAGAGGTGTGGTGCTTTGAATCGACCGCTTATTTCACGGAGCGAAGCTGCATTGCTGCTATCGGAGAGCGCTGACTTTTTTCCTGTGGACAATTGGATTTTAAACAGCAACCCGTGAGTAGAACGGGAAATTGAGCTTTTAAATAATTTAATTTGGCACTGAACGGGGAAGGTTTAAACAGGAAGTCCACCTTCCCTTTCTGTAAATAGACTGAAGCAAAGTAGTTATTAACTAAGGTTTTGGAAAGCCTTACATAAAGGATGGGGACGCAGGTGGCGCTGTGGGTTAAAGCCTCAGCGCCTAGGACTTGCCGATCGAAAGGTCGGCGGTTCGAATCCCTGCGGCGGGGTGCGCTCCCGCTGCTCGGTCCCAGCGCCTGCCAACCTAGCAGTTCGAAAGCACCTCAGGGTGCAAGTAGATAAATAGGGACCGCTTACCAGCGGGAAGGTAAACGGCGTTTCCGTGTGCGGCTCTGGCTCGCCAGAGCAGCGATGTCACGCTGGCCACGTGACCCGGAAGTGTCTCCGGACAGCGCTGGCCCCTGGCCTCTTAAGTGAGATGGGCGCACAACCCCAGAGTCTGTCAAGACTGGCCCGTACGGGCAGGGGTACCTTTACCTTTTTTACATAAAGGATTAAAACTCCACTGATTGAAACTATTAATTTTGACCAAGTGAATTTGCAGGAGAAGGTGGAAAATTAAAAATTGAAGCATCACGTCTCTGAACCTGGGAACGGTTTGCAAAAAGTCCATCGACGGTAAACAGGACAAATTTGACAGCTAGCTTTAATTTGACAGCTAGCTTTAATTTGACAGCTGGCTTTAATTTGACAGCTAGCTTTTAAAGAAAGACATTGTTTCTATTGTCTGCTTCTGCACTTAAAAAGAAGAAAAAGTAACTGGAAACTGTTACTAATTTATTTTTGGAATTGTGCTAGAAAGGATTGATACAAATTGAGACTGTTTTCCTCTAGAGGGAGTTTTGGGACATTGTTACAAGAGTGCAGCTGGGAAATTGGTCTTAAGATAAAGACTGTGAGAAACTAGTTCTGACCTTGAACATCTTAAGAATGTCGGCAAAGGAAGAAGTAGCGTCTGTTCTGAATAGGACAATCTATCTGCTGGGAAAGCTGCATAAACAGATAGATGTCATGGCTACTAATATTGATATCTTGGGAATAAAAGCGGGCATCAGCATAGAAGTCGACAAGAACCCGGCACAAGAATCTTTCTTAACTGAACAGATTGATGAATTAGAGAAGGAGAAAGTTGCTGTTGTTGAATATAAAGCGAAACAAGGGGGAGCTTTAACCCTAAAGAAGCAAATGGAGGATTACAACTTGAGGCCTTATATGACTGTAATTAGGAGAAGCCAGTTTTTGAAGATGGGTGCCTGGCCTGATCTGGAAAAGGAAAGGTGGAGAGATCCCTTTATGCAGGGATCAAATGACTTTTGGAATATGAATTTGAGCCAGGATGAGATTGGAGCTTCAGGGGCCTTTGGACTTGGAAGAATTGTGAAACAAGGTTTGGAATACTTTATGGGCCCTAGCTTTAATTATGGAAATCTGGCAGACCTGTCAAGAAGGAATATAAGCATCGTTGGGTTGGAGCTCCCCCATGATCTGCTTTTTAGCACCAAAGATTATCAAGAAGATCGGCAGAAGGGAAATGAAGAAGAGTTAAGAGCCTCGGATATAAGATCTCCAGGTTGATGGACGCTGGGAGGTTGATGGAACTGACGGCAGGGGCCGGGACCGGGGAGGGGAGACGGTGGAAGGAAATTGGGAATTTAAAGTGTATATATGGAGATTTTTAAAAAATTTTTTAATGAGAAATGGAAAAATCGTGGAATGAAATTTTTATGACCCTAGGGGAAATGTCTTAAGAGATTAAGTTCAATATATTAGTTTTAATGAGAAATAAGATTAAATAAAGTAAAAATGGATGATTAATTGGTGAAAGAAGAGAATATTAAATTACAGTATATTAAGATACATTATTAGGATAAAAACAAAGATGAAAGATTTGCTGAAATATCTAAGTGAACCAGAATACAAAGAGGGGAGGTGTGAGGAGGTCAAGGAAATAAGCTAAAGAAAGAAAGTTATGTAAAGGTTTGATTTGTCCTCTTTTTTTTTTTGGATTCTATGCATCTTTTTTTCTTTCTTGTCTGTTTTCCATTTTTTATCTTTTTTCTTTGATGTGACCTGTTTTATGTTTTGCTTTCTTTTTTGGTTTAATTGGGTGTTTTCCAGTTGTTATTTTTTTTTATTACTTATGTAACCTTTAAAATTTTAATAAAAATCTTTTAAAAAATAGATGTATTCTTCAACTTGCTGTATTGCTTTATTTTCTAATTGTATATTCTCCTCTTCTTTGAACATTCCTTTGGTCTTGGCTAGAGCCATCTTCAGTCCTACCTTTTTTATTCTTGGTTCAGTTTTTCCAGCATTCCTTGTAGACTTTTGGATATTATGACTATATCTTCTGCATATCGCACTAACAACTCTACTAAAGCTCTGAGAAAAAGTAATCCCCAGAAACCCCTCAGCCAGTTTCCTTGCTTCACTTCTAATTCTTCTCTTTGTTCCATGTGACTTGAAGTAGGGGGCACAATGAGACAACCAGGGACTTCCATGGTTCAGGAATCATGGTTTCTGCATGACATTCCTTCATTCACTTCATGGGGCTTGTGACTCTGAGTATGGGGTGGAAAAGTGGTGAGTTTTACTCTTAGGCTTCAATCATATAGACATTTACCTGGAAGTAAGACTCACTGAACTGAATGAGACTTACTTCTGGGTAGACACATATAACTTTGCAGTATTATAGATCTCAACAGTATCTCAACAGATGAGATACTTCTGTCCCAGGATCTCAGTCCTTTACTAGAGGCATGTACTGCGATGGAGGAATGGCTCTAATTAGGTGTCCTAAAAGACTGCATCTTTGAACATTTCTTGGATTAATTCCAGGAAAGCTGATCTTTAACTTTTATACTCAGAGGCCAATCTGATTTAATTCAAGGCACCCTTAATTTACATAGGACATAATAAAAATGCACAGTGCTTCTATAGCATGAGGCCGTAGAGCTGATGTCTGTGGAGAGGTATGGTACATTAACTTCCTCGCCTCAGTGCTACGATGTATATAGGAAATCACTTGAGTTTAAAAGGTGACGGTTCAGTCCAGTAATTCTTGACATATGACATTTCACAACAGCTGAAGTTACTGAACAGAACAGAGGAGTTGGGGGAGCTGCAGTCATAAGGGATTGGTAATTAGAGACAAAACCTTTCACCTCAGGTCAACGTTTAAAATCCAACCCAAGTTTGTAGCAGGCAGAACTCATTACCATCTGCAGCCTTTGTTAGTGGCCACATGAAATGAACCAGTGGTGCTAATATATTGGAAATGGCTGGCTGTACAGTATCATATTCAGCAGAAATTGAAATTTAGACCGTAAGCTTCTCCAGAGCAAGAAGGAGTATGTCTGCTTCTGTGTATTAGGCAGTGTCATCTACAATATTATAACTCAACAAATAATATTCACTGTTCTTATTGGCTCTTATATACATGAGCATTACTTCACATGGAGATTGCATTCATCTCTCGGTGCTCAAAGGTTCATTAGACAAGATGCTCTAACAGCAATTTATTCATTTAAATGCATATCTTGCTATTACGGGCAGCTTGTGGCATGTTGAAAGTGTCCTTGCTATGTCCTTCACTCTTAACTCCCCATCCCATCTTCTCTTGAGCCTTAAAATGTACTTAAAAAAATAAAATTATAAAATTATCCAGTCAAATGTCCTCCTGCCTAAGTATGCTTTTCATTCCATCTTACCACCACCCCAAATCCAGTTGATTAACTCCTCCCACAGTGTCTTTCTCACTTCTTTGTGAAAACTGCTGCGTATTTTATGGAAGGGGTGCACAGTCAGTATTTGTGTGGCATGTCCAATGGCTATATACAATTTCTGAACCTATTTCCTCAGTCAAAACAAAAAAAAATCCTTCCAGTAGCACCTTAAAGACCAACTAAGTCAGTTCTTGGTATGAGCTTTCGTGTGCATGCACACTTCTTCAGATACACTCAGTTACTCTGTAACTGGAACTATTTCCTCAGAAATGTGTTAGTGAGCTGAATAGTACTTACTTCTCAAGCTACTGCCAACCTAGCAGTTTGAAAGCATGTCAGTGCAAGTAGATAAATAGGTACCACTGTGGCGGGAAGGTAAACAGTGTTTCCGTGCGCTCTGGTTTCCGTCACAGTGTTCCATTGTGCCAGAAGAAGTTTAGTCGTTCTGGCCACATGACCTGGAAAGCTGTCTGTGGACAAACGCTGGCTCCCTTGGCCTCAAAGCGAGATGAACACCACAACCCCATAGTCGCCTTTGACTGGACTTCACCGTCCAGGGGTCTTTTACCTTCAGGGGCGTTCTGGGGGGGGGGGTGGCGGCCTGCCCAGGGTGCCATTCCAAAGGAGGGGTGGCAAAATGCTGACCCCTGATCGGCAGCACCCCCCAGGGCACACACCACACCCCCTGCAGGCAGTGCGCCATGCCCCCTGGGACGAGTGCTGCTCCAGGTACTGGAGCAGGTTGCTTCGCCTCTGTTTACCTTTACTTCTCAGCACCTGTGGTTAGGATTGCGCTGTTAGATTGTGCTGTTTCATCCTAGCCTGCTTATCACTGACAAAAGAACTGAATCACGTGCCTTTAAAGAAGCTCAAAGCATTCTATGAGCTGTATATAGCTGCTTCAAATACTGTCGTTTCTAATTTTAGCATAGACGCCATTCCAACTGATCAAGGGCTAAAAGATTAGCACATCTGGCTCTGCCCACAGACTGAGGGAAGTTCAGGATTCAATCAAATATTGGCAAATGCAGATTGTGCAGTTAAATTGAGTGTGGTGCTCTTGTGCAACAAAACATATCTATATCTATCTATCTATCTATCTATCTATCTATCCATATCATCTATCATCTATCTATCTATCATCTATCTATCATCTATCTATCTATATCTATCTATCATCTATCATCTATCATCTATCTATCTATCTATCTATCTATCTATCTATCTATCTATCATCTATCTATCTATCATCTATCTATCATCTATCTATCTATCTATCTATCTATCTATCATCTATCTATCATCTATCTATCTATCTATCTATCTATCTATCTATCTATCTATCATCGTGAGTGTGTGTGTGTGTGTTTTCTCTCTTTTTGGCCTCTCTAATGTTACCTCTCCAAATCTAGCCATGCTAGATATTTTAAAGAGATATCACCACTAGCAAACCTTGCTTTTTGAATATATATATATATATAGAGAGAGAGAGAGAGAGGAACAGTCAATGAAATGTGAGGAGCCCAAGCTGATTTGTTGAAAAAGAGAACTTTATGGGAAAGCAGAGTCACCAAGGCAGAGAAAAGCTGTCAGAAAACACAGAACAAGAATAATGTAGCAAAGGTGAAGGGGGACAGAGGAAGATAATCAAAATGATGTATAGTGGTACCTCGGGTTACATATGCTTCAGGTTACAAACTCCACTAACCTAGAAAGAGTACCTTGGGTTAAGAACTTTGCTTCAGGATGAGAACAGAAATTGTGCTCCGGCGGCGTGGCAGCAGCAGGAGGCCCCATTAGCTAAAGTGGTGCTTCAGGTTAAGAACAGTTTCAGGTTAAGAACAGACCTCCAGAACGAATTAAGTTCTAAACCTGAGGTACCACTGTACAGTTTAAGGTAAGTCTCATCAGACTAATGGGAGGAGAATAACCATAGTATTTCCACTCAAGCTGACAGCTTCTAGGGCAACTAGGCTCCAGAGTCTCTTAGAGCAACAAAAAAACCTTTGGCTAGATGCAGCAGTAAGACCTCCGGTCTGTCAGTCTCTTCTTGGCTAACTGATTCTGGTTGTGGGCTGGATGGGATCATGTCAGGAGGCAGCTGTTGTCTTCTTCACTATGTGTAATCTATGTGAAGTAACCCTCTGGTTAAACATTGTTTTGCTACTGATAATTCCACTCTACTGCTTAATTAGGTGTGATGTTTATGAGCTGGAAAATCTAAACCAAATTTAGTCCATTTCATCTATAAACCAAGACCCATAGTCCCCTCATTAGGGGGTAGTGGTGAAATTAAATATTATAGCTCCCTATGTGACTGCAGCAATTTCAACCACACTTTCACAAACACCTCTTCTCCCCAGAACTTGCATTGACATAATTAAAATTGTCACAACTGCACAGAAAGCTGCTTAACAGAAATATGTAGAACTGCACCTAGGGATGAATGAATCAGTCAGTTCTAGTCTCTGTGTGTCATCTATGATTTAGTGTGAATTTCTCCTAAATAGGCAATTTTTTTGCATGCAATACCTAATATGCACATTTTTGCAAGCATTTTCCTCCTGATATAATTCATTTTTGTATGTTATTTTCACCACCTCCTACATTATTATTATTTTTTTTGCACACTTTCCCTTAATATGTACATTTCTGTGCAATTTTTTTTGGTTGCATCACAAAATTCAGAGAAGTACAAATTTTGAATAATAATTGGTTCAAAAAGTGTGAATTGGGTTGGTCCTCATTAAAATACAAACAAAATTGAATCTCTACTCCATCTCATAGAATCATAGAATCATAGAGTTGGAAGAGACCACAAGGGCCATCGAGTCCAACCCCCTGCCAAGCAGGAAACACCATCAGAGCACTCCTGACATATGGTTGTCAAGCCTCTGCTTAAAGACCTCCAAAGAAGGAGACTCCACCACACTCCTTGGCAGCAAATTCCACTGTCAAACATCTCAAACTGTCCCCATGTAGCTACATCTTAAGTGGCAATCATACTGTTAATCAGACTTATGATTACTCATTCTTAATCACTAACGTTCAAGTGGGGCTGCTTTAAAACATTTAACTTAACCTGTGTGTGCATACTTTGTATGCCTCATTTCTATCATTTTAAACATGTTATTCAGGTGATACCTATATGAACAGAATGGTTAAAATACTCCCTCAAGCTAGCCTTTCCACCCCCACTCAACCATAAGATTCCATTTTTGCAGTAATATTATTTATTGTCAAGGGAGAATTTAAAAGTAAACAGACTCACTAAATCTTTAACTCTTCTGAATTTCAACCAAGTTCATAATGAAGCCCACTGCATAAAACAGCAAACAAACAAACAAACAAAACAAACAAAATCCACACACACAGCAACAGTAATATGCACGATATCTGATGGAGAATGTGAGCTCTGAGTTCCAGAAAGTATTTTTATTTTTAAAAAGAGGATATGCATCTCATTGCAAATTGCAAAATCACATAAGTTGCATGTGCAGTGACTTGGATACTTCAGCTGTTGCAAAGCGCCACCCAGCAGTCAGTACAACAGACTATCAGTTGGATATGTTTCAGTTTCACTTACTGGTAGCACAAGGGCTATTGGATATTTTGACAACATGTGTTCAAACTTTTCATATTCTTACTAGTCAAGCAGGTTAGAAAGATTAGTATCTTAAAGAAAATGCAGTCATGAATGCATCATTGAAAGGGATTTATTCCCCGCTCCCATAGTGACTGAGGCTGTGGCCTGTCCAGTTCTGAATGAATCTTTAAATTTGACTACACACACACACACACACACACACACACACACACACACTGCTCTGTTTATATCTAATCTGGCTTTTCTGCAAAGGTGGCTATGTAAATTTGCAGTCCTATACAAATTTACCTGGGATTAAGTCTCACTGAAGCCAGTGAGGCTTACTTATGACTAGACATGTATAGGATTTCACTATCGGCATATGGTCACTATTAAACTTTTGGAGAAAACCAGTTTTGAATGAGCTCTGGAGTTCAAGTGGTGGGTAGCTTCTGTGTAGAGCTTAATAAGGATAGTATGGTGTTGCTGATTCCCCAGACATCTGAGAAGCTTTTACTATTGAGAACAGTTTTGGAAGGGATTGAGGTATAGATTTACTAGATCAAACCAAAGTCCTGCCTAGTCCACCATGCTTTTTCTCTCAGTGGACAACAATATACCTCTTATTTGCTTACTCTCTTTTATCAGGAACACTTATAACCTGTCATTTAGCCAAAAGTCCCTGGCCAAAAAATGCATACACATTAAAACCAAAATTAACAATGTCATACTAAAATAAAATCCAACAACAACAATAGAATTCACAGTAAAATCACAGAGCAATAAAACCACAAGGCGGCAGCAGTGAAAACAATGGACCTCATCCCCGGATGAAGAAAGCTCCCAAAAGGAAATAAGCAGAATAGCCTTCTCATGATGCTGTTCCTCAGCAACTGGTACTCAGAGACATGCTGATTCTAGTCCTGCAGGTAGTATAAAGCCATTGTAGACAGTAGGTTTTGAAGTAGGAAGCCAGTGCTTAACAGTGGGTCCATTTCATTTCACTTAGTCCCAGATGAATCTTCAAAGTCTTTCCATGATATGCTTAGCATTTGGCCATTTATATTAGAAACCCTTCCAGAAGAATGGTCCATTCCATAGTAACTATTCTAGCATAATAATAAGGTACCTTGCTTCACTGAACTTTCCCCATTAATGCTTTCAAGGTACACAGTCCATCAAAAAGCAATAATTAACATGAAAATATTCAATGATATACAAAATCTCTGGGAAAATTCTCTTTTAATGAACAGTTTTGAATACACTGTATTTATAATAGCAACTTAAACTGAATGCATATGCCTAATGAGGAAGCCAAGTAAGCAGACTGGCTTCCTGAAGTAAGAATTTTAAAGATTTGCTCTAAAGACTTGCTAAAACCTAATTGTGATGTATTCTTTTTAGCTCAGTGGTACTTGGCATTATACTGTATGCCATTACCATAATGTTTATTTCCAAAGGAATGCACTAGCATCTTGTAATTTTATGAGGGGATGAAACCACAACACAAAGTATACTTAAATCCCCTGTGAGAAATTTAACTTGAATTTCACAAGCTTTTCAGACTAATTCCTTTGAATCTGAAACATTGGACCCAGTTTTCATATGTATATAATGCCTAACATTTTATTTTCAGATGCACTATCAACTTGGGAATACCATTTAATAGAGCAATTTAATTGATTATCCCCATGGCCCATAATCACCTTTGTCTCGTGAAGGAAAAGATGGCACTTCTTGAGAAACAGGCACCGCTCCCAAGTAAGAATGTCCCCTCTGATATCCCCATAAAAAGGAATGAAAAAGAGAGGTGGGAACCAGCTGCCTCTCCTTATAAAAAAGTGGGAAATATTCATTTTGTCAGTTTTGCACTTGTACCGATGCAACTGAAGCACTGTGCAGGTTTTAATAAAGCAGCCATGATGTCTGCTTCTTATGATTGTACTGCAGTTTTGAGTCCCACATGATGTCATACCACATGACAATTTCCTTTCAGCCCAGCATTAAATATGTATCTGAGCCACAAGGCAAAGAAACTTAAGGGCAGTTATGCTGGTGCTTGCTGCATCTCCCTCCTTGTGTCATAGATACCAATGTCACTTGCAGCAGATAGACGTCTTTGAGACATTGTTGTCCCTAGGATTAAAATGAGAGAGGAGAGAAGATAGAACAGTGATGTGAATAAGAGTCAAGAGTGGCATGGGGGGGGGGGAATGACTCCAAACAAGGAAGGGGACAACAGAAGTCATCATGCATCACAGGTCTCTTTCAAAGCAGCATCGTGACCTAGCTTAATCCCGATATATTGCTTTGAAAATAGACTCCTTTGATCTGCTTTAGAGAAAGTATTTTGGGGAATATAATACCACTTGACCTTCATACAAAGGCACATGCTGGCATCCCTTGGAATGGCCATCATTTTATCTTTTCTGGGTTACGACCTCTCCATTGCATTCTGGACTCTTGTTGGTTGGATTCAATGTATAATGAGATTGTGTCACATCTCAAGTTTGTAGCTCTGTGTGCACGCATGACCAATTACCTTTTTGAACTTGAATGTATCCCTAGTATGAAGACTAAAGGCCAATTAAGATGTTGCCATGTATAGTTCTTTATACAAAATGTTCCATTATCTTTCATTTCATTTCATTTTTAAATCTCTTTTCTGGCATACTTTTGCAAAAAGGCTAGGCAAGACCTTTGCTCTGGGCCCTGGGAGATTACTTTTTAGACCTGCTGATATATATCTGATATACAGATGGAACACTGGTCTCCCTTTATGGACCTAGACTTTGAGCAAATTATCCACACCATAAAATAATATACTTTGTTGTTGTTGTTGTTTAGTCGTTTAGTCGTGTCCGACTCTTCGTGACCCCATGGACCAGAGCACACCAGGCACTTCTGTCTTCCACTGCCTCCCGCAGTTTGGTCAGACTCATGTTTGTAGCTTCGAAGACACTATCCAACCATCTCGTCCTCTGTCGTCCCCTTCTCCTTGTGCCCTCCATCTTTCCCAACATCAGGGTCTTTTCCAGGGAGTCTTCTCTTCTCATGAGGTGGCCAAAGTATTGGAGCCTCAGCTTCACGATCTGTCCTTCCAGTGAGCACTCAGGGCTGATTTCCTTAAGAATGGATCGGTTTGTTCTTCTTGCAGTCCATGGGACTCTCAAGAGTCTCCTCCAGCACCATAATTCAAAAGAATCAATTCTTCGGCGATCTGCCTTCTTTATGGTCCAGCTCTCACTTCCATACATCACTACTGGGAAAACCATAGCTTTTACTATACGGACCTTTGTTGGCAAGGTGATGTCTCTAAATAATATACTAGGCGCTCCCATACTTCACAGGTTTTGAGATGGCAGGTTTCATAGCTCCATCTCCCCACTTTGCAATGCAACTTCTGTCATTTAGATCAGCGCCCCTTTTTCAAACCTTTTATTATTTTTTAATTGAGAGCTAGTCCATACATTACAGGTCCCTGGTAGTAGAGATCAATATGTAAACCCTGCCTATTCCGTGGGAAGTTACCTGCCTTTACAAATGGCCTCCAATGATGTGGAATATACATGGTGTAACTCATTGCAGGCATCACTTGGGACATTCTCCTGAACAATTTGGCTTGGTGCAGACGGACTGGAAAACCTTCCCTATGAATGCTTATGCCCGTGACTTGTATCTTATGTAGACCAACTCTTAACAACCAGTTAATGATATGATGAATGCCTGGGGTGTGTGTGTATTTTCATTTAAAGTATTTGCCTTTCCAGAACTATATAATCACAAGTGTGACAAAGGTGTGTGAGCATGCGCACCTCTCTCTCTTTCAATAATTTCATTTCTCTAAAGTTGGCTTGTTGTCAGAGCTGATTATTCACAGTGCATAGTGTGAAAAGCTCCTCAAACTCAGTGATAATATAAGCAACGTCAACTAAATGTTCATGAGATGATGAATGATAATTAAATTAAAAGAGGTAAATAAAAATAAGTAATCATAAGTTAACATTGATCCAGTCAGAGATTTGTTCTTCCAGTGCTTTAAGAAAGTAAATAATAAGGTTGTAAAACTGTGGACCTAAGGAAAATAAAATAGCATATCCTTGTCATTTGACATGGGAGGTGGCTCGAAGCACTGTGTAGTCTTAAATAATATATGTACTGTATTCTCTGGGCAGTGATGCTAATAGGAACTTTCAATGAGGAAACCTTAAAGCTTGGGTCTCTTGATAGATTGATAGAGGTATTGCTTCTGACAGAAGATTCAGCTGAGAGTAACAGACAATAACATGGCTGATTACAAAGCAGAAGATGCAAATTTGACCACATTTCTATGCATTAAACTGGCTTAGGATTTCTTGGATTTTAATATAAAATGCAATGAAATGTTTCAAATAAGATTCTTCTATCTTGCTGGGTATTAACAAATCACACTATGCAAAAAGCAAAGGAGGAGGAAAAACATGTTGAACAAAGCCTTGCCTGGGAAGAAGGATAAAATGTCTGAAGTACAGAAAGGTATGCGGCTCACGTCAGCAACAAATGTAGTACGGCCAGTTGACATCCCACTGATTAATATTTTTATAATTAGGAAAATAGCAGCCTTCTCCCCCTCCCCTCACTTGTAGTTAGGCTGTTCTTATAGCTACACTTGCACTATGCATTTAATACAGTTTTATCCCACTTTAAACAGTCATAACAGCCTTCTTAGACTTTACCGATTGCTCCCGGACGGGAGGAAGGAAGTCAAATGACACTGAGGTTTGGTTCAGAGAAAGAGTTTATTCTGTTCTCCGGATAGCAGAAGACACTGCGTGAATCAGTTCACAGCAAGCACAAAGGAAAGGAAATTGCATACAGTATATATATCCTCCAGGCACCCTCTCCCCCCTTCCCCAGGAATCCAGCCACGTCAGCTTATACACGTAAGTTGACATCCATGACCATAAACAGAAGTTCCTGTTCCTATACTCTTGACCATAAAAGGATGTTCCTGTTCCTGTACTCCTTATCTTGGGGTAAGAAGGTCACCAACTCTAAGAGCACTCCTGGTGCCGTTCCCAGGCATGGGGGCTGACAAGGTCTGTCTGTCAGTGTGGTCAGGATGTAAGATAAGACCCAGATGTGCCATCCCTGCTCCACTCGGAACTGACAAGGCCATCTGTCATTACCAGCCTTCATGGACTGATAAAGGAGAGAGCTTTGTTTAAACAGCTGGGTTCCTGTTATACATTTGCTCAAGTGCTCAAGTTAATGGCTTTTAGCTAATGCATCCTTGGAGAAGGAAAAATGGGGATTTTGGGACCCGTTTCAGACTGACTGCACAGTCAGGTTTTAGATTTGGGAAACACATTCCTTCAATAACTCCCTTCCCAAAGAATCTTGGGAACTGTAGTTTGCTGAGAGTGCTAGGAGGCTGCTATTTCTATTACAGAGGTTCAATTTCAGAGTACTCTGGAAAGAGGGATTGACTGGTAAACCACTTTAGGAATTGTGTTGGCAGTTTAATTTTTGTAAGCTGACCTGAATGCCAATATAATGGAAAAGTGGAATAAATAAACATTCATATTCTGTAATGTGAAATGCACTCTGCACTTTCAATTACCTCCCCGCCCCCCCCCTCCTTGGCTCGGTAGTGTAGCCATTCATGTTGAATAATCAGAACTTTGCTAATGGGTGCTGATATGCAGTTGGTTGTTCAATGTCCTACCCAACTGCTTTTGTGAGGACTGTAGGGAACACTTTGTACAACTTGAATTTGGTCAGGGAAAAAGAAAGAAGTTAAAAATGTTTTAGCAGGTTGGCATAGGCAGTTGGGTAGACATCAGGAGAGCTTGTGTTCTGGGGCTCCTGATGGTTTGAAATTTATACAGCCTGCTTGCTTACTACCTGCTCAACCAATATACAGAAGAAGTCACTATTTCACTAGTTGAAAGCCCATTCAAAATTTAAAGAAAAGATAGTCCAACATAATAGAAGAGTGTTGCTTGAAAAAAGTGACCCCAGTGCAGGTAAGTGCATAAGCAAAAACTTTTTGCAATACTTTGTTGGAAACTACCCATAGTGGCAGGGGCAACCCAGCCAGATGGGCGTCATATAAATAAATAAATTATTATTATTATTATTATTATTATTATTATTAAAGTTCTTCCACAGGGAGGGGGTCAGGTGGGAGGTCAGAGACAGAACAAAGTACAGTGATACCTCAGGTTACATACGCTTCAGGTTACATACACTTCAGGTTACACACTCCGCTAACCTAGAAATAGTGCTTCAGGTTAAGAACATTGCTTCAGGATAAGAACAGAAATCAGCTCCGGCGGCGCGGCAGCAGCGGGAGGCCCCATTAGCTAAAGTGATGCTTCAGGTTAAGAACAGTTTCAGGTTAAGAACAGACCTCTGGAACGAATTAAGTACTTAACCTGAGGCACCACTGTACTTTGTTTTGCAGAGGAAGCTCTGTTCCATATTTTATTTTGAAAAGAAACAAAATAATACAGGGAGGATAGCCATTTGTCCCTCTTTTGTGCCATATTTGAGACCTTTTTTCTTTTAAGGCTGAGCATCTATTAGGTGCATCCCACAACTTCTTTATTCAACATACTTTTATGGCAAACAATTTATTGTGGTCAGTGCAGTGAAATTTACTCTTTTGCTAAGTCTGCAGTATCCTCTTCTTTCTAAAAGATTATTCTTCATAAGCTTGGCCTGGAATCTGCTCACTTGTTGGGAAGTGAGCAGTTTGCCTGATAGTTCTAAACCATAACCTCAAGAACTTTCATCACCGCTGCCTACATGGAGATGATAAATGTTATACCAGACACCTTTGCAATTTACTGTTATTCCATGTTAGTCACCTTATTATTCTCTTGAAACATGCACATGAAATTGCTTTATGGGACTGGATTAACAGCACAATCCTATGCATGTCTTTTTAGAACTTAAGTCTTAAGTGAGTTCAATGTGGCTTACCCTTAGTTAAATGTGCATAAGATACAGCCTTACAAGAGTGAATGATTCTCTTGATTGTGTCTTTCAGCTACAAAATATCACTAGATGATATTTGTTGCTATCATCACACTTCTGTGATAAGAGAACCCTTTCCATTCCTCTTTCACAGTTCAAGTAAATTAGGATTTTATAGCATTAAGTTATTTATTTGGTTCCATCTCTATTAAAATGCAAAGTAACAAACCAGCAAGTGCAAAGGGTATGGCTTACTCAATGTCCATCACTTTCCCTTCAAATGTATATTCAAAATAGACTTAACACAGCAATCCTTCTGGATTTTTTGTTCTAAGGATGAAAATTAGTAGTTTTTTTTAAAAAAAACAAAAATAAAAAAACACACAAGCAGATCATGAAACACAAATTCATTGCCAATAGATGGCAGCATAACTCTTCTCATTAGCTTTCCAAACAATTTTTCAGGCGCAAGTTGGTGGATGTTATTATTGGGAATAAGGGCTACTAAACTTGATTTTCCCCAGTTCTCAATTTATTTGTCTGTCTTACTCTTTTGATTTGATTTATTATTTCTATCCCATTTTTCTGTCCATGGACACTCAAAGCGCTTTACAAGATTAAAAACAGTAAGAGATTTAAAACACAGATTGCAGAGAATCACCATAAAACAAATAGCTTAAGACAGCAGTAGCTAAAACCAAATCTAAAGTACATAGATTAAAAAGCCCAGTTACAGCAAATCACAAAAATGCAAGAGGCAAAGGTTTGCAGAAACAAAACCAGTTTTGAGTAAGGCTCTAATTGCTGAAATAGACTGTCCCATATAGCATTATGTTGAATATGAAAGTGCTAGCATCAAAGAGAACAGTCAATACCAGCAGAGCTTAATTTCTAGTCAAGAGATGCTGGAAGTCTAATCCATGCAAAACAACAGCCTTTGATATAGATGCCCTTTCCCCTAGCTAATCTCTTTGTGTAGACAATCTACTGGGTGGTGTTGCATGCACTTTGAACCCGATAGGGGCACTATCCTCTGATTTCAGTGTGTGAAGCTCTTTCTTAGCCGAAGAGTCTTGATGTGAATAAGAATCCTTACATTGAGAGAATTCATAGAGGAACTAGTAAAGTCCAATTATTGCTGCATGGGGGGGGGGGGAGATAGAATAAATTCATGTTTGATGAAAACATGTGCTTGTAAAACTTGTTATAGCATCTGCTACAAAATATGTGGATTTCATTCTTGAGTTTCTCACATACAAGGTCTAAAAGAAAAATACATTTTTAAACCTCATATACCCATAAACAAAGTGGTGGCAGAGAAAGTATGGCCATTCATGTTTCCTTCTTTGTTGATTTGATAGCATGCTGAAGAACACTCCTTTGGCCACTATTTATTATAGATTAGGACACCTACTATATTTAGTATCGGCCAGGACATAAATATATATCTACTGACAAAAGTCCACAGCGATCATGCACGCAGAGAAAAGCAGACTTGATAGTCCCATTTGGCAGCATCCTGCTTTTTGTTATTACATATGACTAGTGGTTATCTACAAAAGTGGATGTCCGTATTGATCTAGAATCAAGTCAGGTGCAGAGTCCATTGACCCCTATATTCTTCTCCACACCTCAGCTCTCGACACTGCTTTCTTGAGCCCTTTCCTCGAACCACCACTTTAAGTAATTTATCGGAGACAAGGGAAATTATTTGAAAACACTGGAAACCATGGGAACTACATTTCCTACATCTGCTGGCTGACCATGTCCCAAATTAGAGGTGAGTAATGTTCCCAAAAGACTCCTTAGATTAACTCAGAAGTTGTCTGATTTCTGCATTCCCAAATGTGGAAAACTCTGATAACAGCAGATGCAAAAGTCTCGGAGGAGACAATTTTCTTTGTCACCATCACAGCACAGACCTTCAATATGGCTTCTAGGTAGATTAGCTGCAAATCTTCACCCATCTGTTCTACAGCATCGTTCCTAGTGCTTCATTGCCCACCACTTGGAAACCCAACACAAGTAAACTAGGTCTCACTTAAGTGGAACCAGAGATCAATCAGGACTTTGAGAGGACATCTGCAGATATTGTTTGGAGATATCCTAAAATCAAGCTGAACACCATATCAATTCATCAGCCTTTGGGTACGTGATCTATTTGATGTCCCCAGCTCCTGTGACAGCTATGAGACCCAAGCAGCCCAACCTGCATTCAGCAGATAAACAATCTGGACATAAAAAACAGATCATGTCAGGGATGTGGCTGAATTAAACGCCTGGGAAGAGTCAGACTCTGGAGCTGAAGCAATGCCTGTACAAAGGGAAACAGGACAGGGTCTGACTCTGGAGATGAGGAATTGCAGCCACAGCCAGAACAGGAGTGGGCTAGTTAGGTCCCCCTTCACCAAGAGTTCCCAGACTCGGAAAGCTCACAGGCAGAGGGAGGGGAGGAGATAGATGACATTGAGGGGGTTGCTATGCAACTGGGAAGCAGGCAGCATTTAGAGGAATCTTTGCTTGATAGCGAGGGGGGGGGAGTTCACCCACCTTCTCCCCAAACCAGAAGAGCTGTAGGGATTAAAATGCAACAGAAGTGTTAGGGAGAAAGGACTGGACTTTGGTGCCCTTCATGCTATGACATGGGCAGAGACTCGTAGCTAATGGCGGCAGACCTGGAGCCACTGTCTAGATGTAAATTGTAAATAAATGTACATAAAACTGCCCGAGACTCATTTTAATTTTTATTGGAGCTTGCTTGCTTGCCTGCCTGAGATCATTACAGGTCATAACAGTCTATTCACCCATATATTCCCTTCAAACAACCCCATATGTACCAAATCCAGTGTATGAACCTCTATATGTGCCAGTTCTAGTGTACACAGGGACTATCTCATGGTTCTCATGAAAACCTGAACATGGATATGCTTCTGCCTCAGTCATGTCAAAGGAAACTGGTTAAAGATAAAGACTAATGTAAGTGACACCTTCAAAACTGAAGACATTTCTGGTGGAAAGGTACCTGAGGGTGGTATCTTCTCATTACAATTACTACTACCACTAGTTGGACAGCTACTACTGGTTAAATATATTCATATGTTGATTATATGTTATCATTTTTATTCCATGCAAGACTTTTGATAATGTTTAGAATTATTCTCAAACGCTCAGCATATTCAAATATGCAATTAACTAACAAGTCTAATTTGTGAAATTAGTCTGCCATTCTAAAGTGTGAGAGCCAGCATTATATTTCTAGTGCAGAGACCATTAATTTCCATTCCTTAAAAAAATTCCTTCTTGATGATCGTTTGCTAATTTTATCAGGGTATTATTTTCTGAAGAGATTACAATGAACATTATTTTACTGGTCATGGCAAGCCTTCAATTACTGGGCTTTAATGCTGTGGGTATTATTATCCTGTTATCAAGTCATCTTTCCCCCTTTAATTTGCTTCTACAAGCTATTTATTTATTGCAAGGTACAATAAGCACCTATAAAAAAATATTCTTGCAATACTAGTAACCAGGATCTTAAAATGCATAACCTTTAAAGGCCTATAATTAGGGCTCAGCTGAATTTTTCTGGCAACACATTTTCACAGCGAAAGGTGATATTTTGGCGAGCTCAAAGGTTTTTTTTTCCCTGAAAAAAGATGAACTTCCTGGGGGGGGGGGCTAATTCACTAAAAAAGATGGGGTTGCTCCCCTCTCTTGGCAAAGAATAGAGGAAATCCTGCTTGGCTCCATATATTGATGAGGGTCAATTCTCCGAAGGTGGCTGCAGCAACCAACTCCAAGGAAAGCAATCCACAGCATGATACGTGAAGCCAGAGGAAGAGAATTGTGTGGCACATAACACTGCATAAGGCAAATATTTTCAATTTTGGAGACTTCTGGTGCACCGCGATCCCAGTGCAAGCAGGGTTCTCACCGGGAGGGAGAACTCAAGCTATTTTGAAGGATAGGGGGCAACTCCAGGGCGCGGAGACCCCCCCAAACCCTTCTGAAGGGTGTTCAGAAGGGCTGGTTCCCGGCGTGGCCAGAGAGCGACCAACCCGGCTGCCAGGTAGCCTCGGAAGAGGTGAAGAGTGCGGCGGTGAGGTCCAGCGGGTCGAGGGAAGCCATTACTCACCTTCAGATAGCGAAGCCCTGTGCTTGCAGGGAGAGCGGTGCGCTCTCAGTTTAAAGGACTCCGAACACAAAATACTTGGATTTTTGTGGTTAAAAGAATAAAAAGAAGAACAAGGAAGTCTCGGAGCAACAAAGAGAGGTAAACGGAGTTTAGCTGACAGCCAAAATCAACTCAACGCGGCGTGACACCAGTGTGGGAGAAAGTGAAAGTGAGTCGCCTTAGCGGTTACGTTGTTTCTCCTTAAGTATCTTCCCCCACCAGGTATATAAGCATAAAAATACGAACGCTACGTGGAAGGAAAGGAGGGAAGAGGAAGGAGCCAGAGACAAAGTATCGGGACTCGGCGTTCTTGGTGAACCGGAGGGCGTGAAGAGGAGAAGGGGCGTTTCTCTATCTCAGCGTTAGAACACAAGAGATAGCAAACTCGGAAGAGAAAGCTCCGCCACCATTAGGAATCTGTTGTGCGTGGGGACGGTGAAAAAGAGGACAGCAACATATATATCTACATGGTGACTCATATGTACATGATCTCTACCTTTCCTCCCTTGGTTTGAGACTGGGACTTGAAATTTGAGGATTTCTAACTAATAGGAAACACTAAGAATTTGGGGAAACAAGATGTCGGCACATTTCTAGAATGCTAATTCATAGAGACCCGGCGACCTCTAGCGATAAGATGGAGTTTGTGTGATTCTCGACCGACTTCTTCCCCCCGCTCTCCTCCTTTCCCTTCTTTTTCTCTACTTGTCATTTTGTTTTATCTCCCTCTTTATTAAGCCCCCCCGCATGTCTACCCAGTAACACGGATTAGCCTGATTGAAGGCGGGAAGAACCCCCGGTATTGAAGCACCCTGCATTGAGAGGACAACTTTGTAGCAAGAACCTTATACTGACTTTATATTTAGACTTTTTGGAAACATATATACATAAAGGATTGGTAACTCTGACTAGTAATATTAAAGAAAGTAAGTGGATTTAAGGAAAACGGATAAAGCGGGAGATACAAAGGAAGGTATTAGAAATAACTACGGTGGGAAAGATACTATCTGGGATTTTGGGGGATATAAGTGTATAAAATGTCACTCACCGGGAAGAAAGGGACGAATGGTGGGACTCCTGGGGATAGGAGGGGTTCTAAACAAGAGGGAGACTTCAAGTCAGATATTTTGAAGATGTTTGCGGAGATCAAACAGAGCCAAGCCAATTTAGAGCATAAACTAGAGCAGGTGGATAATAGGATTGGGGAAATGGACAAAAAAATAGATGAAACTGTTAACGAACTTAAGGGCCAAATGAAAGAAATATTTAGGAGAACGCAGCTCACGGAGGAAGGATTAAAGAAGACAAAGCTGGAACTAAAAGATATCAAAAGGGATAAGGAAAGGATTAAAGCAGAAGTGATGGATTTAAACAAGGCACAGGAAGAGATGAAGGATATTATAGCGATGAATGAACTGAGGCAGAGGGAGATTAATCTGAGGTTTAGAGCTGTGCCAGAGACACAAAATGAAAACATTAAAGAGAATTGATAATGGAGCTAGCGGAATGGCTGGGTTTACCACCAGAGGAAATGGCCAATAACATACAGAACGCATTTAGAATGCGCGTTAACACAACAAGAGTAAGAAAACTTACAGGCGATTGCCTGATTACATTTAAGGATAAAGAAATGAGAAATAGGATTCTTCAGAGGAATAGAGAAAAGAGGTTGAATATAGATGGGAACTATATAATTATCTTTAAAGATGTCCCAATCAGATTACTTAAACGAAAAGACTCTTATAAATCTCTGGTACAGGCATTGAAGAAAAATAAGATCGAGTTTAGATGGGAATTCCCGGAAGGGGTTTCATTTATGTATAGAGGTAAGAGACATAGGTTATTAAACCAGGAAGAAACCGGGAAGTTCCTTAGGAAATATAAGGAACTGAGAACGGAAGCAAATGGAACCGGGGGTGCAGAGGGAGGACTACCAGGAGAATCAGGAGTAGGGAAGGAGGAGGAGGGGGGAGGAAGCGGATCAGACGAAGAGGCAGAGGAGGAAAAAGAGGATTCAGGGCACCTATAAAGGAAAGGATAACGTAAAGAAAAGTTAAGTGAAAGTTCAGTACTATGGGATTAAAAATTTGGAATTGGAATATTAACGGGATGAACGATAAAAAACGGAGAAATAAAATTGAGCAATATCTGAAAAGGAAGAATCTGGATATCATTTGTCTTCAGGAAACGCACGTAGCTAGAAGGCATAGAAAAGTGCTAATTAACAAAAGATTGGGAAATGAATTTGAATCCTCAGATAAGGAAAAGAAAAGAGGGGTGGTATTGTATATCAAAAATAAGATGTAAGCTAAAACACTATTCAAAGATGAAGAGGGGAGGACGATAGGGGTTAGCATTAACTGGCAAGGAGAAAAGCTGGTGGTAGTAGGGGTATATGCCCCAAATGGTAGCAAAACCGAATTCTTTAAAAAATTAGAAGAGAAGCTATGGGAATATATGGACCAAAAAATAATTCTAATGGGTGACATGAATGGCGTCGTCTCGCTAGAAGTGGATAGACTTAGGGATGGAGTAAATAAAGAAGGAAAATTACCAAAATCCTTCTTCTCAATGGTAGAAAACTGCAACTTGACGGACATCTGGCGCCTCAGACATCCATTGGATAAACAATTCACTTACCATTCTGAGCCCAACCAATCGATGTCACGTATAGATCAGATATGGGTTTCAAGTGAATTATGCCCAAGAACTAAATTAATAGAAATAAGACCGAAAGTAATTTCGGACCACAGTCCGATAGAGCTGGAATTGGAAAGCTTAGAGACAAGAACCTTTAGATGGAGACTGAAAGACTATATTCTAGATGACCAGAAAATTGTCGAAAATGCAAGGAAAAAATTGTCAGACTACTTTGCGGACAATTGTGATAAAGGAACAAAGATTAATGTAGTATGGGACGCAAGTAAGGCGGTAATAAGAGGATACTTTATCCAACAGAACGCAATTAAAAACAGGAATAGAGAGAAAAATAAAGAGGAAATTCTAAAACAGATAATGGTAAACGAACAAAAACTATCTCAAAAACCTAACTGCCAAAAGGCAAAAGAAAGAATAAAAATGCTACAAACTCAGTTTGCTACTATAATAAACAGAGAGGTGGAGTGGAACATCAAAAAATTGAGACAAAAAAATTTTGAATTTTCAAATAAACCAGGTAAATGGCTTGCCTGGAAGGAACAAGGTACTATAAACAAAATAATAGTGGGGGGGGGGGAGAGAAAGAACAGATCCCAAAGGAATTAGGAGTGAGTTTGTCAACTATTATAGAAGTCTGTATAAGGATAAAGAGAGAGTTGGCTTAAGGAAAATAGAAAGATTTCTGAAGGATAAAAAGGTGCAGAAAATCTCAACAGAGGATAAGCAAAGATTGAATATACCAATTGGAAATGAGGAGATAGAAGAAACAATTAAAGATTTAAAGAGGGGCAAAGCACCAGGTCCTGATGGATTCACTGCTGGTTATTATAAAGAGATGAAATCTATCTTAGTGGGACCTCTGAAGGAGACTATGAATAACATCTTAAAGAAAGGAGAAATCCCTGGGACTTGGAAAGAAGCATATATTACGTTTATCCCTAAACAAGATGCAGATCCAACTCAAGTTAAAAATTATAGACCAATTTCATTGCTAAATACAGACTATAAAATATTTGCAGGAATCCTTGCAAGAAGGTTGAAAAAGTTGTTATCAGAAATTATTCATAAGGACCAGGCGGGATTCCTGCCAGGTCGGCAGATGAGAGACAACACAAGAAGCATAATTAATATGTTAGAATATTTATCTGTTAGGATTGACAAACAAGTTATTATGATGTTCGTGGATGCCGAGAAGGCGTTTGATAATGTGATATGGGACTTTATGTTGAAAAATTTAGAACATATGGATGTGGGCAATGATTTCTTCAATGGGGTAAAAGCAATATACACAGAGCAGAAGGCTAAACTGATTATAAATAGCATGGTGACAGAAGAGATAAAGATACAGAAAGGCACAAGACAGGGCTGCCCACTCTCCCCGCTACTATTTATAATAGTTTTAGAAGTACTCTTGAACTCAATAAGACAAAATGGAAAAATAAATGGAGTATCACTAGGACAGAACGTGTATAAGACTAAAGCTTTTGCTGATGATGTAGTAATAATGACAGAAGAACCAACAACTGCAATAGAAGAAATATTAAAGGAAATAGAAGAATTTGGAGAAATAGCAGGCTTTAAATTAAATAAGACAAAAACGAAAATGATAGGTAAAAATGTGGACCCAAAAACAATAGAAATCATCCAACAGCATTCACAGATAGAGATAGTCAAAAAAGTCAAATATCTTGGTATTTGGTTAACATCTAAAAATATAGACTTATTCAAAAACAACTACGAGCCGATGTGGAAGGACATAAGGAAAGATCTGGAAAAATGGGGAGGGCTGAAACTGTCATTCTGGGGAAGGATTAATACAATCAAGATGAATGTTTTATCAAGACTTATGTTCCTATTCCAGACCATCCCTATAATTAAGGGGAGCCGAATCTTTAAAGACTGGCAAAGAATACTCTCAAGATACATAAAGGTAAAGGTAAAGGTACCCCTGCCCGTACGGGCCAGTCTTGACAGACTCTGGGGTTGTGCGCCCATCTCACTTAAGAGGCCAGGGGCCAGCGCTGTCCGGAGACACTTCCGGGTCACGTGGCCAGCGTGACATCGCTGCTCTGGCGAGCCAGAGCCGCACACGGAAACGCCATTTACCTTCCCGCTGGTAAGCGGTCCCTATTTATCTACTTGCACCCGGAGGTGCTTTCGAACTGCTAGGTTGGCAGGCGCTGGGACCGAGCAGCGGGAGCGCACCCCGCCGCAGGGATTCGAACCGCCGACCTTTCGATCGGCAAGCCCTAGGCGCTGAGGCTTTAACCCACAGCGCCACCTGCGTCCCATCTCAAGATACATATGGCAGGGCAAAAAACCTAGAATTCAGTTCAAATTATTGACAGATGTAAAGGAAAGGGGGGGCTTTGCCCTGCCAGATTTAAAGCTGTACTACGAGGCTTCATGCCTTTGCTGGGTAAAGGATTGGGTAAAGTTGGTGAACACGGAGCTACTCGATTTAGAGGGCTTCGACAATAGATTCGGCTGGCATGCCTATTTATGGAAGAACAAAAGGAAAGTACATAAGGGATTTGAAAATCATATTTTTAGAGGCCCGCTAATTGAAATATGGGAAAAATACAAAAGCCTGTTAGAGCCGAAAACACCACATTGGCTATCACCTCTTGAAGTAATGAGCATAAAGGCTATTAATATGAGAAGCAACTGGGCAACATATAGCCAGTTGCTAACTAAGGTTGATGGGAAATGGAAGCTAAAACTATGAACAAGTAAAGGAGTATGTCTATGACTGGCTACACCATATCCAGGTGAATCAGATGTTTAGTAAAGATATTAAAGAAAGAGGTTATGCAGAAAAAGATTCCAAATTCCAAACAGAGATAATAAATAATGAAGTGAAAATTATATCTAAGATGTATAGGATGCTGCTAGACTGGAACCTAGGCGATGAGGAAGTTAAATCAGTGATGATCCGCTGGGCAAGGGATGTAGGTCATAGCATACAATTTGAAGACTGGGAAGAGCTTTGGAAGGAGGGGCTAAACTTTACGGCGTGTATAACGATAAAGGAAAATGTCATGAAGATGTTTTATAGGTGGTATTTAACACCGATGAAATTATCAAAAATGTACAAGATGGACAAAAAGTGTTGGAAATGTAAAGAGGAGGAGGGCTCCTTCTACCACATGTGGTGGGAGTGTGGAAGAGTGAAACAGTTCTGGGAGAAAATATACATTGAATTAAAGAAGATCCTAAAATATACGTTCAGAAAGAAATCAGAAATTTTCCTGCTAGGGATATTAGGGCAAGAGATAAAAAAGGAAGATCGTAGAATAGTATATTATGCAGTGGCAGCAGCAAGGGTAGTATTAGCCCAAAAGTGGAAACAGCAGGAAATACCAACGGTGGAGGAGTGGAGATCTAAGCTGTTGGACTACGCAGAGCTGGATAAATTAACAGGAAAAATTAGGTATGTAAGAGACCAAGTGTTCATCAAGGATTGGGGAAAGTACGTGGATTATCTGGAATGTATTAGTGAGGGACAAACAACGCTAAAGGGATTCAGAGACGCACTGTGAAAGACTATGAGTTATTGTGTAAAGCAAATAGGAGACAGAGATAGGTACAATGACAATATAAGCAGAGAAACGCGTGACTCTGATTACTGCTTCGAATGATTTATGGACAAGCTGAAGGAAGTCTTGAAAGGGATGGCTATGTAATAATGTTGATGGGAAAATTATAAGTTTGTGTATCTTTTATTTTCCTTTTTTCTGTATTTCTTTTTTTCTCTATTTTCTCTATTTTGACTTTCTTACACATGTGTCAGTTTTCATTTTCTTTTATGGAATTAATTAATAAAAAGAATGACGAAAAAAAAAAGGCAAATATTTTCTCCACTGTTTGATTGCCCCCCACAAAGATTGGCAACATGAAGTAGGTATCTTTTCAGGTGGAATGAAATGTTTTGCAAAAAAGGGGGGAAATGATCCATTTCAGCTCTGCCTTACTTACTCTGCATATTTTTGATAGAGTGTACATAGCCAACCAGTGAGAGATTTTACTCATGAAATTAAAAGATGCCTGCTTCTTGGGAGAAAAGCGATGGCAAACCTAGACAGCATCTTAAAAAGCAGAGACATCACCTTGCTGACAAAGGTCCGTATAGTCAAAGCTATGGTTTTCCCAGTAGAGATGTATGGAAATGAGAGCTGGACCATAAAGAAGGCTGATTGCCGAAGAATTGATGCTTTTGAATTATGGTGCTGGAGGAGACTCTTGAGAGTCCCATGGACTGCAAGAAGATCAAACCTATCCATTCTTAAGGAAATCAGCCCTGAGTGCTCACTGGAAGGACAGACCGTGAAGCTGAGGCTCCAACACTTTGGCCACTTCATGAGAAGAGAAGACTCCCTGGAAAAGACCCTGATGTTGGAAAAGATGGAGGGCACAAGGAGAAGGGGACGACAGAGGACGAGATATTTGGACAGCATTCTCAAAGCTACGAACATGAGTTTGACCAAACTGTGGGAGACAGGAGAAGACAGGAGTGCCTGGTGTGCTCTGGTCCATGGGGTCATGAAGAGTCGGACACGACTAAATGACTAAACAGCAGCAGCAGCAGCAGCAACAACAACACATAGCCAACATTTCCCACTGCCTCTTCTGTTTCCACAGGGTGATGCTTGTGGAGTGCTTATTGGCCCTGTGGAGCCTTCAATGTAGGGTTCCTTAAGGTTCAGTTTCATCCCCTATTCTGTTTAACATCTACATGAAACTGCTGAGTGGGGTTATCCAGAGTTTTGGAGTACATTGTCATCAACATATCGCTGACACACAGCTCTGCTTATCCTTTACACTTGCAGGAGTGGCAGTGGAAGTTCTGGACCGTTGACTTGCCTCCGTAATGAGTTGGATGAGAGCCAACAAACTAAAGCTCAATCCAGATAAGGCTGAAGCACTGTGTGGATGGTTCCCTAGACAGAATGGATGAGAGGTTTGCTCTTGATGGGGGTTACACTCCCTCTAAAGGAGCGGATAGGTAGCTTTGGATCCTTTTGAGAATCTAGTGGCAACAGTGGTACATAGTGCCTTTCATCAGCTTAAGCCGGTGACACAGTGGCACCCCTATTTGGACAGAGATAGACTAACTTCTGTCGTTTGTGCTCTGCTAACCTCTAGGTAAGATTACTACAACGTGTTATATGTATTTCTGCCTCAGAAGGTGGTTCAAAAACTTCAGCTGGTGTAGAATTTGGTGGCCAGGCTTTTCACTGGGGAGAGACGGTTGGAGCATATTACACCAATCCTGGTCCAACTGCGCTGGCTGACACTTAGTTTCTGGGCCCAATTCAAAGTGCTGGTTTTGACCTATAAAGCCTTAAACAGCTGTTGTTGTTGTTTAGTCATTTAGTCGTGTCCGACTCTTCGTGACCCCATGGACCAGAGCACGCCAGGCACCTCTGTCCTCCACTGCCTCCCACATTTTGGTCAAACTCATGCTGGTAACCTCAAAACACTATCCAACCATCTCATCCTCTGTAAACAGCTAAGGACTATCATATCTCAAGGACCACTTCTCCCCATATGAACCTACCCAGACCCTGCAATCATCATCTGAGGCCCTTCTTCATGCACCTCCCTCCTAGAGAGGTCGGTAGGAGAATGGGCTTTTTTCTGTGATGGCTCCCCAATTGTGAAATGCTCTTCTCAGGGAAGGAACTTCTTTATAATCAGGCCTTGAGCTGCTCAACATTCTATGTCCTTTTAAATATGTTTGTGAGAGGGGGGTTATTGGTTTATTTTTCCTTTATTGTGTACTTTGCATTGCCCTTTTGTATTTTAAGGTTGTGAGCCGCCCTGTGATCTTTGGATAAAGGGTGGTTTGCAAATTTCATTAATTAATATACAGATATAGATATAGATATATAAACACACACATACAGGATGCTAGACTACAGGGGACATATATTTGGTTAACCCCCCCCCCCACAAAAAAATACCTAGTTAGAAGTTACACTAAAGATGAACTGGAGCTTTGGGAGGTTGTACATATAGCTCTATATTCACAGATATTCAGTAATATATGTATGCACAGACGTTAAGGAGCACTGAATATGAATATGATAGTCCTGAACTGTTTAAGGCTTTATAGGTCAAAACCAGCACTTTGAATTGGGCCCATGCAACTCACGTACAGATCATAGGTGCTCTTAAGACCAATTCCCATGATCTAATATACATGTCACAAATATGGATTCCATTGATATAAAGCCCTAAATGGTTTGTGACCCAATCACCTAAAAGAGTGACTTCCCCTGTATCAACCATGTTAGATTCTATGATCTGTAGGTGGGGCCTCACTGGTGATGGTAAGGCCACCAAGGGCTGCCTTGTTGACTGGGCCTTTTCGGTGGTGATACTACTTTTGTGGAATGCCCTACTAGTAATGTATGACTGCCGCCATCATTATTAACTTTCAGGAGGCATTTGAAAACATTCCTGTTTACACAGACATTTGGCAGCTGAAGAACACTGTTCCTGGCAACCCTGAGATCACTGGATGAAAGAACATCTTTAATTTTTACTGCTTTTAGAATTTTTTTTTAACCTAAACTGATTTCAGATGTTTTTAGCTGTAACTGTTTATAAAATGTTTTACTTGCTTTAAAAAATGTGGCTGTGTTTCTGTACTCCTTTGGGAGGGAGGGATAAATAATAATAATAATTTAAAATAATATTTTATTTTATTATATATAAATAAAAGTTGAAAAAGAGTGTCAGTGTCCATCCATGCAGCTATGTTCCTTTCTTTTTTAGGCTGATTTACCACATTTGCCTTCAGCCTGAACTAGAATGCTAGAACTGTGACATTATAATTACCTGTTTTCAAGCTTACCTTTCAAGCTGGGCTCAGTAGTTTCACTTAAAATAATAATAAAGCAGAGTTAGGGTTTCGTGGTTTTTTTAGGTGAGAGGAATAGGTTTTTTTAAGAAGTTCAAAGTAAGCCAGAGGCATTTCCATCCTCTCTGGGTATGTTGTGAGCTGCTTGCTGTACTTCCAATAATCTGATGTTTTAACAAAAATCTAAAGGAGAATTCTGCCTAAAATCAAACTCTGAAGTTGGTTGTTTATTTGTGCCCAGTAGCAATTTTCATTGAGTTTTCTGGTGTTCAACCTCTGTGTGCCCTTCAACTTACAAGCATAACACAGGTGCAATGAAAACATATCCAAAGGCACGATACACAGGAGTTCATTCTGGTAGGATCTCGATAAAGCTACAATTACATAGTTGGACATCTCTCTGCATATCCTTCTTTCATGCATAGTTTCTTTTAAAATAAAAAATAAAAAAATCAGCCCTCACAAATCTGATTTTAAATATTTCTTTATAATTATAAGTATATAGTATCAAGTTAGTGCTAGGCAAAATGAATGACTTACTTTTGCCATACCGGAGTCAAAGCAGAACCTTGTGCAAATATGAGATATTACTTTGGAGTCAAAATTGTGTGGATTTGATCTGTCCTTGCATTGCTAAATACACAAAATAAATTAATGTAATTAATAGTTGAGGATTTAACTTGTGCCTTTTCTTTGGCCGTGGGTGGGTGGTGGGTGGTGGGGGTGGGTTTAAAAGGTTGGTGTGAATAAAGGGGGGAAATTGCTTGATCATGCACGGTGGGGGTGAGAGATTGTGGTGGGAAAGGGCCGTTTATATGAGCTTTTTTAGTATACTGTAGTTCTGCTTCAAATGTTTTAGAAACAAAAATGTCATGTACTACCATAAACATTATATATATATGTTATATACATCACTTCTCAGCCTTTGGGCTAAGATCAAGTGTAGTACATTGTAGGGGTGTTCACACATTACATTCAACAAGTGGACAGTCTATGTACCTGTGCACACCATAGCTGAGCTGAAGATTCATATGGTTATTCACACAGAGAATCACAGAGTTGGAAGGGACTTGGAGGATCATTTAGTCCAACCCCTTGCAATGTAGGAATATGAAGCTGTCCCTTATGGGGTTCAAACTTGCAACCTTGGTGTTATCAGCATCACGCTCTAACCAACTGAGCTATCCAGCAGGACTATTAAATGCCTGAATAAACAAAGAGTTAAGATGTAGAAATTAGCAAGTGTGCACTCGTTCACACAAACACTTGTGCGTGTTTAGAAACAGCTTGTATATGTGTTCAGTGTAACATGTGAATACCGTATTTTTCGCCCTATAGGACGCACTTTTTCCCCTCCAAAAACAAAGGGGAAATGTGTGTGCATCCTATAGGGTGAATGCAGGCTTTCGCTGAAGCCTGGAGAGTGAGAGGCGTCGGTGCGCACCGACCCCTCTCGTTCTCCAGGCTTCAGGAAGCTATCCGCAAGCCGTGTGCACCCAGCGGGAGTTCCTGCGGGCTCGCAAGGCTTGCGGGCGGCAGCCTGCAGCCCGAAGCACGGGGCACCCTCTGGAGGACACCCCGTGCTTCGCGCAGGTGTCCACAAGCCTTGCGCACCCGTGGGAACTCCCTTTTTATTCATTTCCCCACCAAAAAACGAGGTGTGTCCTATGGGCCAGTGCGCCCTATAGGGCGAAAAATACAGTAAGCTTTCAGTAACATCTAAATGTCATGGAGTAAACATGTGTGTTTGTAGACAACTAAGTTCTATGTAGGATAGACCTATTTAAATCAATGAGCCTAAGCTAGTCATTGTCATTAATTTAATGGGTTTTCTAGGCAAATCATGAGTGGTGGTCTCCTCATGGAGAGAGGTGATTCTATTATTCATGCTTTCCCTGCAGTTCACCCAAAAATTGTCTCCAGAGGGTTGGAGGACAATATGTGAAGTTTCACATGAGGCTGTATGGAGAAGGGGACTTCAGTAAAAATAAATAAATAAATAAATAAAAGCTCTCATTTTTCCCCTTCCTGAGCAGCAGCTTCCACTGGAATACCCATTGAAAATACAGAAGGAAAATTTCCATTCTGGATCTAATCAATGGGAAATATGCTCCCAGGATCCCAGCATGTGCCCATGTACTTTTCTATACACTCCCTTCTCTTTCAAACATTATAGGAAAGTTTTGGTTCAGTTAACACTGTGGAACTGCATGGATCCATATTTTCTGTAACGTGTGAAGGTGCCTGAATAATCCAAGCAAAGAGTTATGTATAGGTCACACTTACATCAGTCACTGACTGGTGATAGTCTGCCTGTGCAAAATGGCAATCACAAATCAGACTCTACAGGAAGAGGTTTTGTTGCTATCGTTGCACCTTGTGTTATTTTAACTACAGTACTGTTCAATGGAGACCATTCACATGGTTAACCTTGGGTCACCAAGTGATATGGTACAAGTGATGTACATGCCCAAGAGCATTAAATTAACCATTAGGCATTCATTAACCTGCTTGATTTGACAGAATTCTTCATTAACTCTGAAAAATGTCATGTTTTCCATGTAAAATGTTTTGTATTCTGTCTTCCTAGTACTGTTTTAAAGGATGTTATTTGATTATGCTCCTTCCATATTTCTTAGTTACTAGATAATTATTTATTCTCTATTTCTCTATGCCTCCTAATTTTGTCTTCAATGTGCCATTTGTTTTAGTTCTTCCAGCATGTTAGACATTACCACTGAGCACTGCTTAGTTTGGAAAAGTTAAAGGATTGTAGCTACTATCAACCCTATTTTATGCTTTTCTGACAATGTATGTTACATGAACTGGCATTCCACAAATGACATCAATCTCTACTCACAGATGACTCCCATTTATTTTTATAAAATGGAATTTTGAATCAAGCACTAACCTTAATTATAAATGTTTTGCTGCGATCAAAGATGTTCTGCACTCTTCCTTTTAATGTTTACTCTTTAAAATGTTGTGCCATCCTCTAGCATTCTGCAACCTGATCCCTAAATTAGCAAGCTTCCTGGAATACCAATGAGAGGTCGTCATGTCAAGTCCTTCCCTTAGGTCTCTAGGAAGCATACCAGCTGGGGAAGCTGCCTGTGGAGTGTCACAGAGCAGTGTGCTGCTATTTCCTTAAGTTAAAAGGAAGGACACCCATGCACCTTGGTGATCTCATAAACATTATTAAGCCTCTCCCCTGGAGGTAAGAAAATGTACTGCCTCTTTCACAGAGTGAAGAGTTCCATGAAATCAGTGGATGAGGTTTAGCACTCTTATTAACCAAATTTTAGCTTTATTCCAACCTTCCTACCCCACCCAACACTATCGGCACAAATCTTCCCCCATTTATTTCAATGATTGGAAATACTGTATGTAAAAAACCCCTCACCCTCACAATCATCAAACAGGCTGATCCGACACATGTCAGCATGTGAAGGGGCAGCTAGGAGGGATTGTGTGAAACCATCCCACTGTGTGTAATGTGCCTTTTCAATTTTTGTTACCATTTTTGCAAGTGTTACAGTGGCCAGCAATTGAGCTGGCACATGTGGATACACCTTTTAAATCTTTACTGGCTTTCTGAGAGGATGCATATGACTTATTTATTTATTTATTTATTTATTTATTTATTTATTTATTTATGAGAGTTTTCTTTTAACCATTATATATAATCATTATATAGCTTGGCAAAAATTAACAATAGCTGCATATCCTGAATGCAAGACAAATCATTACAATGCCAGATCACTGTATTTCCTAACCCACTCTTAGCTTCTTCCAAGCGCTTTCCCCCCTGGTACTTCCCTTTTTCATGAGCTTTTGATAGCAGTACAATTATTTTCTTCCATGACTGGTTTGCACTCTTCTGATTGCCTTTAAAAAAAACCTGGATTGCACTGCAGGGTAGATGCATGTTCTGCTTCACACTGACCTTTCAGCAGCAGGTCATTTTATCTGCTCTCTTGTGAATGGAAACTTCTTGTTCCTTTAAGGTTCGATAACCAGGGCTGCATTCACATGGCAGTCTATTCCATTTTCATGACAGTTCCCTAACACTTAATTTCCTCATTATATTTGAGCTTTCACACGATGCAGAAGCCACTTGAGAAACTCTATCGTGCAAGTTTAGCACCCATTTCTACATTATTTGCATTTTTTCCCTGGAAGAAAACAACATGGAAATTAGCACTAAACTTTCATCTAGTTTAGGTCTGGAACTGACTTTTACATCATGTGAATGCTCAACTATAATGCAAAGCTTAACAGATAGGGAAAAGTCAAGAAAATGGAACAAACTGCCATGTGAATGCAGCCCAAAGGTGCTGGTCTTTGCTATGGTGACATTTTTTTTTTAGATAGGGATCTCTCTAAACCAGTGACTTTTTTGCCGAATGGGCAGCTGCCATTGCCTTGCCAAATGCACTGGGCAATTTTCAAACATTGGTGGGAGATTGAGGTGGCCTGCTTGGGAATGCCTATGCTAATATAGTGAGATTTCAATTTAATTATGTTTTCCATATCCATTCTGCTGTAATTGTACATTTGGCTTGCTATTGATTTATTTGTTTACTGCATTTATATGCTTCAGCCTTGCACTCAAGGCAGTTTACAGTTTAAAATAATGAGCTACAGTTTAATAGACTCGGAACAAAATGAGAAAGGACGAGGGAGGGAAGAGAGAAATAAGCATATTCAGATATGATGGCCACTGTATGAGACAGTTCTGGGAGGGGGAAAGCTAAAGGGTTGTTTGGTTCTATCTAGATCATGGTTAAAGCAGGAACAAAACACGTCTTCTTATACCAAGTCAGAACACTGGTGTACCTACTTCAATGCTGCCTACTCTGACTGACAGAAGTTCTCCAGTATTTTAGGCAGAAGTCTTTCCTAGACTTGGGACACAGGTGGTGCTGTGGGTTAAACTACAGAGCCTAGGACTTGCCGATCAGAAGGTCGGCGGTTCGAATCCCTGTGACGGGGTGAGCTCCCGTTGTTCGGTCCCTGCTCCTGCCAACCTAGCAGCTTGAAAGCACGTCAAAGTGCAAGTAGATAAATAGGTACCGCTCCTGTGGGAAGGTAAACGGCATTTCTGTGCGCTGCTCTGGTTCACCAGAAGCGGCTTAGTCATACTGGCCACATGACCTGGAAGCTGTCTGCGGACAAACGCCGGCTCCCTTGGCCAATAAAGCGAGATAAGCGCTGCAATCCCAGAGTCGGTCACGACTGAACCTAATGGTCAGGGGTCCCTTTACCTTTACTTTCCTAGACTTACTTAACATTGCTGGGGATTTAACTTAAGTCTTTTCAGCATGCAGCTAAAATTCTATACCATGAACTATGTTACTTTTCAGTTAAGGTAACAGGACAGTGTCACTGGATCCATTCTTGATACTCACACATTCAGAGCAACATTAGCAAAGGGCCTCCTAGTCATGGTCAGTTCAATTTATGTAGATAGGAACTCTATATCAAGGAGTCACAACTTGTTCTATGTGTAGTTTTAGAGGTGGAGCCAGAGCCACAATCCCACCCTTCTGCTACCTTTGTTACACATCTGGTGAACAAATCAACTGAGATGAAGATGACTGAAAATATAAATAGAAAGCCATACAACTGCATCAGAATGAGTGCCTCATCTCTTTGACTTTTGGTTAAGGCCTTCTCAGTGGCTGCTCCTAGACTTTAGAACTCCCTAGAGAAGCTAGACTGGCTCCCTACTTGTTGTGCCTCTGCCAGCAGGGGAAGGCCTTATTCCAACAGGCTTTGGGGAACTTGCTGCCTTTGGTTTGTTGGGTGTTTGAAGGAAAGGACTTTTAATAGTGCTGTACTGTTTGTACTATTTGTATTTCAATAGATTTGTTTTTATATTGTTTTAAGTCTATTTATCACTTTCTAGCTTTTGTGTCGTTGAATCTGTGTAAGCTGCCTCAATCCCCAGCCTAGATAAAAGACAGCATATAAATATATTCTTCTTTTTTCTTTGGCAATCATTCATAGCTGAATAAGATTGTCTTCTTAAACACAGTTTTAACAGTGAGTCCGTAAGTGACTGTAGAGCCAATTCTGGATCCACATGTCCTTCCACAGTGGGGACATAGGTTTCCGAGTGGGAGTTGATCATGGTGAGGGTTTGCCAAATGTGCCTTCCTCTACCCAACTCAATCAGTCTAAACCCTCCTCCTTCCTGCAGCTAGGAGCCCTCTGAAAAATGTTCCCCATTAGTGTTGAGGCTCGTAGCCACACCAGCAGAGGGGGTGTCATTAGACTTACCCTGGAGAGGGAAAGTATAAGTCTCCCTCCCTCTGCACAGGCTTCTCCATTAGGATGACTTTAATTAAGTAAGAAAAAAGTAAGCTATATGCTACATATGCAGCAAACATCAAGTTTGGCCTTAAAGGCATATAACAACTGCCAATGAGTTATCATTACCAAGAACTAGTTCTTTTCTGTTTTCTCTCTTTCCAACTATAATTTGTAAGTACCTCTTCTAAAAGAAAAAGAAAAAAAAAACAGCCCACAAAAATTTAGATTCCAGATGATTCTTTTAAAGGAAAGTCCTGGATTAAGAGCATGTTGTTAGTATTCAGCATAGCATACAGCAAGCTGGCACTTGCATTCTTTAGTGCATCACTTTAGATAGTAGTAATACACATTTTAATTGAATTTCCTTTACACTTCAGCCTGTAATCATAGGTTCAGGTTGTGTAGGATTAGTCCTGCTGGGGAAAACGTGCCTCTGCCTTTTTGTTGCTTGTATTTAGGGTTTGTGCAATCTCCATTTTAAAAAGGACAGGGGTCCTGAAATGCAGGAGGATCTGCATTCTGCCTGCGCTAATGGCTTCAGTGTGTCCTCCAAATGGTTTGCATCACTCTAAATTGAATTCCAGTAATTGCATATGCGGCACACTATTGCTGTTATTACATTGGTTGGAGTCTGCTTGCCATGAAAATAAGTGAACAAAATAAAGGAGATTCCAATGTGTATTGGTTGAAAATGTAACCCCTTGAATATCTTGATCCTTTCAAATTACTTCACTCCTCTCTGCACTGATGGACAATATCAGACTTGCATAGTAAAACTTTTACCTCTAATGAATAGGCTCAAGGATTTTTCACTTTGAAAACTGAGCAGTCCCATGAAAGTTAGCTGTCCTGATCTTTCCAGAATCTGAGAGTTGTTAGGAGACTAAGAGATGGATTTAGGGCAGTGTGACTGCTTCCACCACACTGGACGCTGGGCCTAGGGGGCATAGCAGGGCATCACAACTATGACATAGTGAATTGAACTGTCCAGCAGGGAAGGGGGAGAAAGTAGATTCAGTTCATATTTCAAGGTGAACCTACCTAATTTGCACTTTTTGAAACAATGCGTGAACACTTCTCTGAATTTGCTGTCAAGTGATGTGTACAATAATGCATATATACTACAGTAAAGTATGCATAAAATGTATATTAGTGAAAATAGCATTGAAAATGCATCCTATATAGGGAAATGCTTGGACAGAAATTTATATTAGGCAAAACTGCATATAAAAATGAATGCATTAAGAGAAATGTGTATGAAAATGCTGATTAATCTTCATGAGGACCTTAAAACATCACAACTGACGGGAAGGTGAACTTAAGGTTGGAAAAATAATAATCTAAGAGCCCCCTAGTGTGGAGTAGTTGAAAGAACTGTCAGCTCAAATTTTCCTTTCTGATTTCATTCATGAATAGGATGCTGTCAGATGGATTTGAACTTGTCCACTACTCCTGCATGGTGAAATAATCACCTATTTCATCATGCTTCCACAGTAAAGACTCTCCTCCCTGAAAGAGAGGGGAGTGGTTGTGGGCGGGAGCCCCAGCACCGCCCAGCAGGGGGGCATTTGCCCCCTGCCTCCAGCTCACCTGGCTGGTGCTCACGCCCCCCTCCTGTGGCCATCCAACCAGGTGCCACGGAGGGGGCGTGTTCAGCAGCCTTTTGCTGCAGCACTAGCCTCTCCCTGGCCTCATTCCTCATCGTCGTCCCGGCGGTTAGGCATTGGAATAATGTGTTGTGGTGTGTCGAAGTGCTAGGTGTGGCCATCGCCTATGCCTTCAATGTTTAGGGGTATTCCGTTAAAGGAATCTGGTGGTCGTGTATTCTGTCCGATGCCTGCTTGGCGGGAGGCCATGGCACGACCCTCTGTGACAGCAGGAGGTGAGCCTATAGTTGGATCAGCATCAACAGGCTCCACCTACTGGTGAATAAACTCACTTGTTTCGATCCAATGCCTAAGCCAATACCTTTTCATTGCTGTAATCAATAAAGTTGTGGCCTTTTCTAGCCCATTAACCTTATATCATATGTCCTTGTGTCTTCATTTCACTTCGCGGGGTCGGTCCTCGAACCACAACATACATTGGACTCAGCAACATTTCACTATATTCCATATTTAAAGGGGAACCTATATTCTGTGATAAAAAGACTGATGTGTTAAAAACCACCATAAAGTGATTGACTGATTATTTGTATCTCTATGTTTGTTTCTTGCAACATGTCAAGTAGATTGGTATTTAAGGATTTGTAAACCTGTAGCAAGATTGGGATTTGCAAGTAGGACTCTGCAGGTTGTATATATGTTATTTTGATGCATTCAAAAACATAGCAACAAATTATCTCTTGACACCAGACATTTAACAAATGCCCCCTTCTTGAGAGATAAAAATCTAACTGAAGTTTAATGCTAATTTATTTTTGTTAACAGTAAAAAATCCTTTACCAACTTTTCAACATGGAAAATCACAGGACTTTTGCACTGTAATTTCCTCCACAGTTTTCATGGGTTATAGCACTTGATGAACTCTGGAGCAGCATTCTAGCATACAGTTGTTCATTTTACATTGGGGGGAAAAGAAGCATACATACGCATAAAGAATGGTGACATGGTGGTATACCTATGAAAAAAGCCACTGTTCCATAATGCAACAGGGATTGCAATGTAAAATGAACATTCAAAAATGTAACAGAAGTGCTAGCATTATAACCAGGTAACCTAACACAATTGTCCCGGCATCTTAATGCATTCCAGGATTCTTTGTATATTCTTATACGTCTCTCTCTCTCTATCTCAACCAAAAACCTAAATCTGGCTTTCAAATGAGAAAATATAAACATCTATATTAAAATGATCTTCTAAAACAATGGATAAACCAGGATAATATATTTATTACAGAGCAGTGTTGTTAGGAAAGTATATGTATCACTAATGGGGAGGGAGATGCTGTAGAGATTTATGAAAGCCATTGGCAGAGCTTTGCGACTTCAGCCGCAGAAGAACAGCAGGCATATTCTATGCCCTGAGTTTAAGGAATTTGACACAGGAAGCCCATAACAAAGCAGCATCCTATTATGCAGAACATATTAGACTTTTCAAAATGATCATTTTAAATATTGAAGCTTCTTAAAAATATTTTTCAGAAGTTGTGGGGGTCAAAGGCAGATTTCAATTTCATGCCATTTTTGATGGGAGAAAATCATGAGAGCAAAAAGCAGAGACCTCATATTGTGGCTTTAATTATACTTAGACTTAAATAAGTACTAGGGATTGGGAATGCACTAGAAAATGAAGAATTTCTTTGCTTCTTCTCTTTCTCTAGCAGCACACATTATTCAGCTGCTTAAAATTCTTCAGGCAACAATATAGACTTGATTACAGCAGAGTAGATTATGATTTTCTGTTTGAAAGAATATTTAAGTTCATTATGTAGAGATCTTTGTGTGCTTCTGATTGTCTCCAGTGGTTAGGCATTTGAAACTCCAGGATTGCTGCTACTGTAATCCAGCCCTAATAAAAATGTAGTGTATGCACTACTCAGTCAGGTTTGAGGCAGTTGTGAGCTATTCATATTGTATCCTCAGGAGAAGCCTGACATTTTCTACATTTTTAAATAAAGTGTATTCCTCTAGATAACATCAGAAGAAAAAGAGAAATATATTTTATTAAACTAGGGCATGTTGCAGGGTACAAAGACTCCCGACTATTTAGTTCAAGCAGTTAATTTTCCTTCTTTTTCTTTAGCAATTATTCTTAAGGGCTTAGTTAGAAGCCGACAGTTGCCATAATAGCCTACAAGTGATAGAATGCAGTGTCCAATCTCAATATCCTTCAGCCCTCCTGCATTGAACGATTCAGACACATACATGAAAAGCAGTTGGAAAGACACATGCATTTGTCCTTGAATTCTGTTTTAAGAGTGTTGAAATTGAGTTCAGTCATTATGCCCACCTAGGGCAAAGTAGGGATGGGCAGAACCCCTCAGAATTCCTGAGGAAACCTGCTCGTCTTACAAAAACTCTTTCCTCAGATTGTGAGTCACATCCACCTGAGGGTACACCTTACCACAGGTTACACCTGGTGGACCCATGACCACTACAGGAAACCCCTGATTCAAGCAGTATCCAGGGGTCCAGCTCGCCAGAGGCGCACCTATTGCTTCTTTCTCTAAGTCACTCCTTTGCCTTGCTGCCTCACCAATAGGCATAATGCTCAGACTTATTCCCTCAGTGTTTGTTCAGAAAGTTTAAGCTAAATAACTTATCCAGCCTTGTTAATCTCTGGTGTCTCTTCCTGTGGTGCCAGTGTGGTGTAGTGGTTAAGAGCGGTGGACTCGTAATCTGGTGAACTGGGTTCGCATCTCCGCTCCTCCACATGCAGCTGCTGGGTGACCTTGGGCTAGTCTAACTTCTTTGAAGTCTCTCAGCCCCACTCATCTCACAAAGTGTTTGTTGTGGGGGAGGAAGGGAAAGGAGCTGCTTTGAGACTCCTTCGGGTAGTGATAAAGCGGGATATCAAATCCAAACTACTACTACTACTACTACTCTTCTTCTTCTTCTTCTTCTTCTTCTTCTTCTTCTTCTTATTATTATTATTATTATTATTGCCATTGTAACTTTGCATGCTTTGAGCCTTCCTGTCATGCCCATGTGGGGTGGATGGCAGCTCGGTACACTTGCTCCAGGCCTCAGAGGGCTAAACCTGCCAAGGTGTGTGTGTATGTGGCTTCCAGGGACCTGGTGCTTTTTTTGTTTGAGTTTTTAACTTTATTCTAACAAAACTCCCACCCCAGACCTCATAAAATCTCTGCGTGGGCCAGCTTCATGTGTCTCTGCCTCTAAATAATAGTAGTCTCCTTCTCCAACAACATCCCATCAATTAGGAAAGCATCTATAACTCTCACTTCTTGGTTGCCTGTGTATACACAGGGAAAAACCAAAAGTAGCCAACTAAGAAGATTGATGGCCCATCTGACACTCCCAATGTTGCAGCCATACTGAGCAGAGTTCCCACTGTCTTGTCCCTCCCACTTCCCCTTTTGGTAAGTGGCAGTGACGTGCAGTGCTGGGAAGATGCTACTGGCCAATATGTATACTGTGGGATATCCAGCCTCTCATAACCAACATGCTTTACTCTAATTAATGTATAAAGGGGTTAAACTGTCCTGCTGGATTTAGCTAGGTGACTTCCCCTCACCTTGGGAGGAAGGATTTTCAAGCTCTTTGTTTTCCCACTGTCAGTCATTCCACCATGTGAACCCCACCAGTAAGGAGGTCTCCAAGCTTAGACCATGTGGCTTAAGCAAAACATCTTTGAGTTTCTATACAAATAATTTAGAAACTCTCACCACTTTGGAACCTCAGTTATACTGCCTTTGTTTTCTTACTACACATGAATCTGACCTTTGAAGAGTTTGTAAGTAAAACATTTTTAACTTACCAAATGTGTGCTCTTTTTCTTTGCTAAGGAAAGTGGGGAAATTTTGGAAGCACCTTAAAAGGGAGTATTTTAAAGGTCTAACAGCCTATACTTCCACACTTTGTTGCATGTTTTATTATTTTAAATCTCAGCTGGGGTTCTCTCACCAAACACTACTTGCCCTAAATCTTGATCTAGATATCCAGGGAATTCTCCTTTTAATTATTTACCTTTTGCTTTCCCAACCAACACATACTATGCGGAATGAAATGGGAGAAAAGAAGAGGAAGAATACAGGTATTCAGAGGGGTTTTTTCAGTTAAAAAACAAATGAAGAGATGGAACCACCAAAACACTACATATTTTCTAAGCTAGAATCTACCACATCACACATTTACAGAAAAAGATACTTGTCACTTTTCAAAGACGGTTGTAAAGTCATTCAGAGCTTGTGTTAGATAATGTTATTTCAGATAAAGCATTAAAAAAAAAGTCTCGCCTCCAGGTATACAGAGCAAGTTGAAAAGATAAGATTTGCAGCTTCCTGAATAATCTAGACTCATAAGTATCAGTAAGGTCAGAGTTTTGCATGTGATCTACACAATAAATACTCTAATATATCACTGCCCCTCAGGCAGTTCAAAAAGTCTCTTCGTGGTTCCTGCATACAGCAGCTGGAAAAATTCTGATGAATGTTATTTTTAACAAAGCATTAGCATGCAAATTGATTAATTTCAAGGGAGGGGAAAGCACAGCTTGAACACTCTCATTCTTTTTTTATTGAAAATATGATACTTTA
The DNA here is from genome assembly GCF_951804945.1 of Podarcis cretensis. Lineage (NCBI taxonomy): Eukaryota > Metazoa > Chordata > Lepidosauria > Squamata > Lacertidae > Podarcis > Podarcis cretensis. The sequence continues at coordinate 33,224,725 of NC_137178.1, forward strand.
AAAACATGCTTTCTCTCTCAAAGCCAGATTGCCTTCCACATAACAGTTCTTCAAGTATGAAACTGTTGATTATAGCTGAACTGAATGTTTTCTGTTTTGAATGTTAAGTGAATGGATGTGCTTTTAGGGGAGCAGAAATGTTTTCCCCCAAGACTATCAATGGTGAAAATTCTCTTCCCAGCCCGCCCTATGAAAAACTATGAAAACACTTTTTATGAAGACTCCACATGGCTAAGAAATTTGGGCAGAGCATTTATTGCCAGCATGCATTAATCACACTCATTTAAGGAGCAGTTCAAACCCCATAAACTTTGTTTTTAACTTTTAATAGTTTTCTTAAATCATTTCTTATTATGCTGTTGATAGCTATTCGCAGACCAATCAGTGATGTGCAGACAATTCAGAACACAGCAGGCAACATGCTTGGCTTTTCTAGCACTTAATTAATGGGTCAGTTACCCATACAGAGTATGTTTTGTTTGCATTATTTTGAAGTCATTTTGGAATGGCAGCTGTTTTACTGCTACCTTACACCTCAAACATCCTTGCTTGATGTTTTAATGCTTAAAACCACGACTAGTGTCAATTCTTGTTCAGAAAATGCCAAGAAGAAACTGCAAAAGGAGATGCCTGAAATACGTTAAGTGTGAACTGACAACCTTGAAAATCAGAATGTACAGCAAAGAGGCAGGACTAATAGGAAATAAACCTTCATAACTAAGGAGGTATCAGCAAATTTATTATGGAGGGGTTGATATAACAGCTAATGGAAACCATTATTATACAGTGTTTTTCTTTTTTAAAAACTGTAATTTAAAACAATTCACTCCTATCAATGGTGTTTCCTTGATTATGGAATGTTTTACCCATAGAGAAGTACCAAACACCATAATTTTCATCTTTAGGTGCCTGGTCAATAGTAATTCTTCACACGTGTATTTTGCATGTTGTGGGTGGGATAGGATATATCTTTTTGATGTTATTGCAGGATGAGCACTAAATAATAAAAAATATAAAGAATAGCCGGGGGGGGGGGTGGAGTGATTGCAAGGACTGAAATACCAGAGCTGCATATCTGATTTAAGGGAGACTTTACGAAAACAGCCAAATTGAGTCAAGAAACTTTTTCATCCATTAAGCATCCCTTGAATCCTCCGCAGCCTTGTTAGCTGTCTTCATTTCCTGATCTCAAAATGGGAGGAGTTACCTAATTATGTCTTGTCCTGTGGGAAGCCATAGTCAGGGGCGTCTTACCCATAGAGGCTAGTGGTGCGGGGTGCTGGGGCACCAGGTTTTGGAGGGCGCCAGGGAAGAGGCGGAGGCTGGATGCGGCGCCTCCCAGCATCAGCTCGCCACCCTCGCCCGCCTCCACCATGCCGTGGCGAAGCAGCGCCACACCTGGAGCCTCCATCTGCCATGGTCACCATGGCACAAAGCGGCCAGCCGAGCCAGGAGGTGCTGCGTCCAGTGTCAACCTCTTCCCTGCCAGAGGAGCTGCCCTCCAGCTGCTGCCCGCCTCCTCCAGCCCCGCCGGCAGTGCTGTCCTCCCTAAAAAATGGTGGACAACTCTGGGAAACAGGCGGGGGGGGGGCACACCAGAGGGAGTTTTGCACCACGGCGCTGGATATGCTTAAGACAGCCCTGGCCATGGTGGTGTTGGCTTCTGTCCAATTGAAATTGATGCATTTCCTTGTTTTGTTTTGAAATGAAATGTTTTACCACTAGTGAGATTTCTTATATTTTTATTCCACCCTTCCTCCTAAAGGAGCCCAGGGCAGCAAACATCAAAAAATTAAAATCAATGCAAAGTGGTATTGTTGGTGTTGTTTTTTTTAAAAAATAAGAACAAATACATAGGACTGCAATCTGATATCCACTCACATGGGAGAAAGCCCCATTGAACTCAGTGGGACTTTCTTCTAAGTTACTATGCATAGGATTTTACCCCTAGCGACTTTCACATAGGTTTCTCCTTCACATTTGTGAATTTCAAAGGGGAAAATATATTCTGGGGATGAAAGGCTGGAACCAGAAACTTTTGAGTTTTTAAAGCAAGCATATTAATTGCTGTGCACTGCACTTGTTAGATCTTTAAGAATTTGCATTGTGCTGGCAAAGAAAGCATGTCACACATAAGAGCAAGGCAGGGGGAGGGACATTAACATGCAACCAGATGGTCACAAGTATTGATCTGAAGAGTAATAAAGAGTTATAGCTGCAGGTGAACCTTTAGATGTTAAACTTTACTGAAGGAATAACTCCCCTTTGGTTTCTCGCTAGGTTGCCCAAGACACTAATTCTCAGCTCAAAAGATTATCTCACACTTCACTGGCTTTGGTACCTTAGTATAATCATCTGGTGTGAACTTTTTCTGCACTTCACAGATACACTGCAGGGAACTGAGCAGTCATAAAAGATTTTTGAAAAAGCTATAAAAGGCCACAGCCAGTTTCATCATAATAGCTACTGTTTTCTTTAGATTTCAGACATCCTTTTTGCAAATTTTATTTTACGCATAATTCAAGGTGAGTATAGATAAGAGATCTGTAAAATAGATAATTTTCTTTCCTTCTCTTGTGGCAATTTCCCAAGTCCTTCCAAGGTCAGACACTGTTTGGAATAATAAAAAAGTGGTGTGTCTCTTTTCTAATTGTGACTAATGTTGCTGAAACATGGTGGGATCAAACTGATGGTTGTGCAGGAATAGACAACATGCATCCTGGCCCTAAGCTCATCGACTCATAAATAGCTTAGACTGAGCCCCGTGGAATTTACTTTCTATGAAATATACTTAGAGTTATAACTTTGCTCCGCTTTGAGGTGCATATTTAAAATCATTAGAACAGGCATAGGCAAACTCGGCCCACAGATGCTTTGGGACTACAACTCCCATCATCCCTGACCACTGGTCCTGTTAGCTAGGGATGATGGGAGTTGTAGTCCTGTAACATCTGGAGGGGCCAATTTGCCTATGCCTGCATTAGAATATAGGGAAATAAGTGCTATTCATGCTCAAGTATTAGCCATGCTCAGACCTCTTACAATCAGTGGACTGGCTTATGTGTATTGAGTACAGTTCCCCATATTGCCAGATCAATTTTGGTTTTCATAGAATCATAAAATCATAGAGTTGGAAGGTACCCACAAGGGTCATCTAGTCCAACCACCTGCAAATGTCAGAATCTTAACTAAAGCATCCATGACAGATGATCATCCAACCTCTACTTCAAAACCTCCAATGAAGGAGAGTCCACAACCTCCCAAGGGAGTCTATTACCCTGTTGAAAAGCTCTTACTGTCGGAAAGTTGTACTGATGTTTAAACAGAATCTCCTTTCTTGTAACTTGAATCCATCGGTTCGAGTCCTACCCTCCAGAGCTGGACAAAACAAGATTGTTCCCTCTTCCATGTGACAGCCCTTAAGATATTTGAAGATGGCTATCATATCTCCTTTCAGTCTCCTATCTTCCGGCTAAACATACCCATCTCCTTCAACCTTTCCTCATAAGTCTTGGTTTTCACACCCTTGATCATATGGGTAACCCACCATTGCACACATTCCAGCTTGTCAACAACCTTCTTAAATTGTGGTGCCCAGAACTGGACACAGTATTCCAGATGTCGTCCAAATGTTTTTTTAAAAAAATCCTCACGAGTATTCACAAACACAATGGTTTTTAGTTTCTCCCACTATACTGATTTTGTAAGCAATTTCTTCTGGTGGGCAAAAATGTGGTATGCAATGTTCCATAATATAAACATTTCTGCAAAGCACTGGTCACTGATATAATGCTTTTTGAAATGTTATTTTCATTAATAGATGCATTTAATGGATGTACACTTTATCTTAGTATATTCATTTTTCTTTTGCACAATTCTTGGCTGGAGAATGGCATTGCAGAATTCAGAGAAGTGCAAATTTCAGCAGAATGCTGTGCTTTGGTTCACATACTGTTTCAGAAAGCGTAAATTAGGTAGGTTCACCTTTAAGTGGAAACTAAATCAAATTCCTCCCCCATCTCTATGTTCAGTGTCTTGTACATATTAGATTATTTGCTAGATTGTAACTACTTCCCATTATAATTGGTTGTTTAAAATAAACCTAACTAAACTTGCCTCTTTCTCTTCTCCATCCCTATTCCCATCCCATCTTTGTTTACAGACTGTCTTCTTGTATATCCCAATTAATTAATTGCACTCTAATTTATGTGTTCTGCATGGGAAAGTTCAGAAGATGACAAAATGACCAGTAGCCTGTGGTCCTCAAGCACTGTAGGCCAATCAGTGAGTGAAAGTGTTTCAATTGTTGTCTAAATTATGACCACTATAATACATAACAATAGACTAACTGAAGTCTCATTTGCAGAGACCTTTTACTGCAGGTCAGGGTCTATGGGTTCCTCTGTCTGCATTGGCAATTTTTGCACAATTTATGCAAACTTTGCCAATTATAGCGCTAAATTACTATTGTAAACCGTGGGCAAAATCTTGTGTTCCTTTAACACAAATAGTGGTGGTCATTTGGACAAATATGCTGTAGCTCTTTGTATTCTGTCTTCTGTCATGCATGCACTACTTCGATCACTTGAAGCTATTTCCTTAATCCTCTTCTTTTCCTGACTCACAGATTTGCTGATGTGAATGGGTGAATTGATGGACAATGTGGTAGCTGACACTAGATTCAAGGTCAGACATCACTATTCATGTTGAAGCACTGTTAATGAGTACCCATGTCTTGAAAATGCAAGTATATGCATGCCTACTATGGTCTGTGAATCTTACCTTAAAAGGTAAAGGTAAAGGTACCCCTGCCCGTACGGGCCAGTCTTGACAGACTCTGGGGTTGTGCGCCCATCTCACTTAAGAGGCCAGGGGCCAGCGCTGTCCGGAGACACTTCCGGGTCACGTGGCCAGCGTGACATCGCTGCTCTGGCCAGAGCCAGAGCCAGAGCCAGAGCCGCACACGGAAACGCCGTTTACCTTCCCGCTGGTAAGCGGTCCCTATTTATCTACTTGCACCCGGAGGTGCTTTCGAACTGCTAGGTTGGCAGGGGCTGGGACCGAGCAGCGGGAGCGCACCCCGCCGCAGGGATTCGAACCGCCGACCTTTCGATCGGCAAGCCCTAGGCGCTGAGGCTTTAACCCACAGCGCCACCTGCGTCCCATGCGTCTTACCTTAGGCTTCTGCAATCCACTCATTGTAGTGGTGCTGGTCCCAGGTCTGACTTCACTTGCCATCAGGCTAACTCTCAGAGAGATGGAGCTATTGGATTGTGCTGCAGTGCCATCCAGAGAGGGTACTAAAACTTATCAGTCCAGGTGGACCAGGTAATCACAGGAACCAATAGCTGTTTGGTTCACCTTAGGGTTTTTAGTGTTTATTCTCAGTTGTTCTGGGACATTTGAGTGGATTACAAATCTTATAAACAAACAAGCAAGCCAGCCAGCCAGCCAGCATCACTTCAAGTTTGCTTCTTCAGTTTGAACAATTACCGTATTTTTTGCTCTATAAGACTCACTTTTTCCCTCCTAAAAAGTAAGGGGAAATGTGTGTGCGTCTTATGGAGCGAATGCAGGCTGCGCAGCTATCCCAGAAGCCAGAACAGCAAGAGGGATTGCTGCTTTCACTGCACAGTGATCCCTCTTGTTGTTCTGACTTCTGAGATTCAGAATAGTTTTTTTCTTGTTTTTCTCCATATTGTGGCACACAATATGGAGATATTTAAAAATCATGCTGTAAAAAAGAATCCTTGCCTGTATATGCCGCTGTATTCATTACTCTTTGAGAAAATTATGAATTATAATGGGATCATTATAATTCATTTTACTCTGTAAAATTAGAACAGGATACAACAGCAAGTTAAAAACTTCAAAACAATGAAGGCAAGGAAAGCACACAAATGGTAAAAACTATTATAGGCATGGGGGAATAAATCTGACCTTTCCTGACACTTAAAATACAATAATGAGAAGGGCTGCAACTCAGTGGGAGAGCATCTGCTTTGCATGCAGAAGGTCCCTGATTTAATCCCCAACATTTCCATCTGGGGCTGGAAGAGATCCCTGCCTAAAATCCCGGAGAGCTGCTGACAGTCATTGTAGACCAAAGCTAGATAGATCAATGTTCAGTATAACTCAGTTTCCTACATTCCTAATAAGTAAGGTCCTAAGCATCATGCCAAGCACCCAAGCAAGTTCCTTAATTTGGGCACCACCACTAGAAAGGCCCTCCCATTTAATCTCAGAAGGATATATGGCAATTCTCACTGGGACTGTGAATATAACTTTTATAAATGTTATGTTCAAGCTAGCAGTAGAGAGCTATCACCAGCAGATTTTCTTCCAGCAAGTGAAAAATGCCCTGGGTTTCACGAACACTTGGTAAATCCCAGGGCTATAATGCCCTTGCCAAATTGTAACGAAACATCATTAGTTTATAATAAAAGAACTCCCATTAAAAATCAGGTGGTTTATTGATTTTAGTGACAAGAGATTTTCAATTATTTGCTTTGCTTTGCATTTTGTTACTTCCATTCTAAAACCAAACTTTGGGTTTTAGAATCCAGTTATTATGATAATCAGAAACAAAAATGAAATGCTTTAGGAATGTTGCTCTGATAAATTACATGAAGCGTCTGTTTTAAATCCCCGCCCAAGGAAAGGTATTTAATCTAGCATTCATTTCTGCAAATACATTCCTCTTTCTCATCAGTTCCATAAAATTCTGTACTGTTAATGTATTTATTTATTCATTTGCCATTTTTCATCTGGAGATACTTGGCTGAATCCAAACTAAGGTTGCTATTCTTTACTTGGGATTAAGCTCCATTGAACATGAGCAGAGATAAAATATGAGGGACCAGAAGGAGATACGTAATGAAAGTTAGGTGATGGTTAGGTTCTAAAAGGCAGCAGTACAGTGGTGAAGTGTGGTGAAAGAGTCTGGCTATTTTGACCTGATGGCCAAATAAATAGACCCAGAGGCTGGGTTGATTAAACCCCATTAAAAAATCCTGCAAAAAGGCAACACTATTAGTGAAGCAGCAAACCTCAACCTTAAAGAAAGTGCAACTATTAGAGTGACCAAAACACTTGCCTTCAGGAGCTGAAGACATACCCATCCAGCCTGCATCCCATTCCAAGGCTACAACATGAAGGTGAGTAGGAAGATCTATGCTGCTTTATCACCCCCCCCCCCATTGCTCCAGACCAATGAAGCAGTTTGGCTTCAAGGGCAACCCCTATCCCACCACAGAGCCCAGAGCGTGAGCTCATCATCTTGAAAGGTGCCTAAACTGGATCACCAAGCTGAAACACAACTTTTCCCTTTTCTGCACCAACCGCACTCAAGGGAGATGCAAATTCGGACCAAACAAGGTGTGGCTGGGGAGGGTGTATGTGGCCTGAGGAGAGTCCCAAAGGCCCAATAGGGTGCTTGAGGGGCTGTATGTGACGTGTGTGTGCTGGTAGTCCATGTTATTAATCTTTCATTTGAAAATTTGATTCACACCTTCTTCCCTTTTTCAAGAACTAGTGGTTGAGAGGATCTTACCATAGGGTTTGGATGAAGAAGATCCAGTAATTTTTAGTTACTCATGAAGAGTGACCATTCCTGCAGTCTAACATTCTGCATAGATTTAGGAGGATAAAACAGGAAACAAGCACAAAGTATTATGAGTTTTTTAAACTCATAAACTTCATTTAGGTAGTCCTTTATTATAAACAAAGGTAGGGATAGACCCATTTTGCCCACTTAAGGCTGGAAGTGTAATTTCAGTCACTCTAACATGTGAGATGTTCAACTTTTCAGAAATGCAAACAGCCAGCTTCTCCTAGGATACTTCATTCAATTTCTCCAGTTTTCCATTTTCACCCTCTGCAACAGTAAGCCAGCATTCCTTATTGGAGTATCCACCCCCCACCAAAAATTCTTTTGTAATTCTGCAAAGTTTAGGATTCCCCGAGGCTAGCTTATATCTCCCTTTTGTGCATGGATAGTTTGGGCTACATAAAGACACACGCTTTGAGAATGAATTTGCCATTAGCTGTCAATTATGGACACTCATTTCCTTCTCTGCATCTTCCTCCTTCCTCATTGTGTGTTTATTGAGAGGAAGACATAGGTAACATGACTGGCATTCATTTATAAGCAGAGACAAAGCATAAGACAATGAAGAACTCTAAACATCCCTCAGGAAAGGTATTATACAATTTGGCAGTTGGGAAAGTTTGATCTCTAGTTGTAGGGGAAATGAGACACACACATTTATAAATCAGAAGAGGAACTCTTTTAAAGAAAAGCTCTATTTTGATAAACCAATGCATCATTCAAGGTTCAGTGAAGATCTATAAGGAAATGTAATTTCACATGTAAATTTAAAAGTTATATCCCTAGGTTAATTTATGGGTGGTAAACAGGAATCATGCTGCATTGAGTAGAATGAAATATTCATGACACTGAATTTTTTTATCAAATTAATATTTTCCTCTTCCCCTCCAAGCACTTATCCTAAATGGAAACCTTTATTCATAAGAGCCTTCAGAGCAGTAGACAGGCAGAGGGACTTTGTGTTTATGGGTGACCAGTGTCTCTTCCTGACCCTTCGTCTATATAAAGCTTCAATCAGTTTGCACTCTTTTAATGGAAAGATTTCACACAGTGCTTTTCCCCAGAAGCAATGAACAAACAAGCTTGGTGGACAGATTTCTGGGTTTGAACTAGTTTTTAATCTTTTTGTTGGTTATGGCGCAGAGACAAGTAACCATGCAATGAAAGGTTTGCAGTCCATGAACTATTTCCTCTGCGTCAGCACTGCTGGGGGCCTAGGAAGCCTCAGAATCCTGGGAAACTTAATTGCTGTGGCTCACCTTGGGAGCCAAATATGAGCAGAATAAGAATAAAACAAAAATGGTTTTTAAGTTCTCCCCTGAAAATATACCCCATTACTTCTTTTCATTTCCCCTCCCTCACTTTATCTTGTTTCATTTTTATACCACTGTTCCCACAGGCAACTCAGGGTTCTATACATTGAGTTATTTCATAGTTACACCACTATGAGGTACATTAGACGGAGAAGAAATGGCTTAGAATCATAGAGTTGGAAGGAACCATGAGGGTCATGTAGTCCAACCAACCACCTGCAATGCAGGAATCTTCTGCCCAACATGGTGTTTGAACCCATGATCTTGAGATTAAGAGTCTCATGCTCTCCTGGCCTTGTCTTAATTTAATCAAAAAACAAGGCTATTTTTAGAGTTTAGATCGCTCTGATAAGCAGTGGGCAACTAGATTTGGCCACCACAACATAGTGTTGCTCTGGGGCATCATGGGAAATTTAAAGGGCAACTAGACTATGCCACCCACTGCCACTTGAGGGGCTGAGTCAGAACTGTTTTTAAAGGAGAGGGACCAATGCAAGGCTCATTTGCAGCTGGTTTTTTTTCCTAGGCCTCTTTTCTTCTCGGGTATAAAAAACCTGATGCTACTAGTTCCTTTCAGTATAAACATATACAAATTATGAGGGTGAAATATTCAGAAGTAGTGATAGACACAACACTGTTGTGGCTTGTGTTACAGTTTATTTAGGGATGGAGGAGAAATTTAGTTTGGGTTTCATATAGCAAAAGTACACTTATAATTCTACACTACCTGAAACAATATGTGGACTGAAATACAGCTATCCTAAACTAACACTTTTCTGAGTTTTCTGATGCCATTCTCAAAACAAACCAAAAACTGTATAAAAATAAGTATACTAAGGAAAGGTGTGCATAAAAATGCATAGTTGTGAAAATAACACATAATGTACTGGGAAAATTTGCTTCAAAAATGTGTATATTACCATAGTAGAAATGAGTTAAAATGCTATCAATTTTTATGTGGAAACATTTAACAGAAAATTCACTCCAACTGATGTGGGAGTGTGGAGAATTGAATTTAAAGTGAGAAAAATGAGAAACTAAGAGAAATGGAAATTATCAGATATCTCTTCTTACATTTAGTTGAATGAAAGGGATGTACATTCGATAAGTATTCAGAAATTTGTGCCCAACTTCATGAGAAAACTTCATCCCCACTTCCCCCATATCAAGAAGCAACTGAAAGTCAGTTTTTTAACACTGGTAAGAACAAACAGTATTTAGAATGATCATTTTATAGTAATAAGGTGCACCACCTGTGTAGCCTTCATTTGGCTTTCTTGCAGTATTCTCTAAGATGAAAACAGAATGGCAGAAACATGCAAGGGCATTTGGTAAGAAATCTCAAAGAGCTCCATCAAAGTTAAAGTGATGTCTGCAGTCACTTTTCCAGTGGGTGACAGAGCAGGAAATTAATATTTGCCAGTCGTAGCTGGTTGCAGTGATCCCACAACATCAGCACATTTCCTTAAGAAAAGAGAGATAAAAGGCTTTGACCAAGTTTTCCTCCCCTTCCAAATGTGGCAACTTCCAGTCAAGTGAATCTAATTTAAATATTTATATATTATATTTATCTTTACATGACTGTTTCACAGGCAACAGCTATTCAGTATTCCACAATCTGAATTTCATGAAGCAAATTTTACTTTCTTTCACCACCTGCAGAGCAAGGTACTCTAGACCCCCTCCCCCCATTTTTTTAAAGGTTACAGCTTTAAGGGGTTGAGCACACACTCCTGGGCAGTACCGGAGCAGAAACAGAAGCAAATCAGAGAGAGGATGGAATGCAAAACAGGGGGGATGGGAATAGCAAGTAGTGATGAATATTTAAATCCATTTGTCAGAAGCCACTGAGATTTGAACTGGTAGATTTGGATCTAGGAAGTCACAGTTTTGGAAACTGTTGCCCTGTTTGGTGAGCCAAGGAGACTGGCTTGGAGCATTCCCCTGATAGCAGAAGAGCATTGGAACACTCTTGGGAAGACTGAAGCTTTGCTTGAACAGTAAGAGAAAATACTAGAGTAGTGCCACTTACAGATCACCAGAATATAGGAAACAGACTTACATAAAGTCTGCATGCTCTAATTTGTACATTAAGACACAAATTTAGAAACAATTGCTATAATTTAATTAGAAATATAACATATCTCATCATAAGGGGGAAAGCTATGACTTGTGTTCATGTGACATGTGTTCCTGTTCAGACTGCCATCCAGGTGCCAACTTTGTATTTTCAATGCTTCAGTTTTCTCTTCTTATAAGATGATAAGAAGAAGCTGCTGGATCAGGCCAATAACCCATCTAGCCCAGCATCCTGCTCTCACAATCGCCAACCAGATGCCTGTGAGAAACCAGCAAGCAGGATTGAAGCACAAGAGCACTCGCTCCCCCTGTGGTTTCCAGAACAGAGTTCTACTGTTATGGTTCTTTATCTTTAAACTGGATGTGGACCAAACACTCCTTCAAATAGATAACTCCTCCAAACAGAAGACAGTCTTCTGTAAAGTTGGACACATTGCCATCCTAGACCTTACTAGCTGTGACTTCTCAATGACTCTCTGAATTGGCCTTATCCACCAGCTCTTATTCCTGACCACTGCCTCTCATGTTTCTGGTCCCTTCTTGACCTCAGCTCTGATGCTGCTCTTCAGACTATTTGTGCACTGTGGGTATTCTCAAAGATGACAGATGAAAAAATGCATGCTGGTTGGAATTCAAAATAATGTGTCTATGCACAGGGTCTCTCCAGCTCCCTCAAAAGGTCACATCTTAAAGGTTAGGGGAGCACCATGAGATATGAGATATGAGATCCAGCCCAGAACTCTGTCGGATCATAGCCCAATAACATTACAACTAAAGTGGAAGACCCAGGGGCTATACAGATGGAGAATGAATGACTACTTATTCGAAAAAGAAGAAGTGATTGAAAAAGCTAAAACTACCATAAAAGACTATTTCAACCTAAAGATTAACAAGGGGACAGATATAGATATAGTGTGGGATGCTAGTAAAGCAGTGTTAAGAGGTCTCCTGATACAGCAAAATAGCCAAAGAAAAAGAGCCAGAGAACAAAAAAAAAGAACTAATTAATCAAATGAGAGAATGTGAGAAAAACATGATAGGAAACCCTAATAATGATGGCTACAAGCAACAATATAAGATGCTCCAAACACAATACTCAATATTAATAAGCCAAGAGGTGGAATGGGGAATTAAACTAATGAAACAAAAGTTCTTCGAATCGGCAAATAAAGCTGGAAAGTTCTTGGCGTGGCAACTGAGAAAAAGGAGAAAACTCAGTTTCATTAATAAAATAAAAGTTGAAGAACAAGTCCTGGAGGACCCTAATGAAATAAAAAAGAACTTCCTTAAATTTTATGAAAAGTTATACAAAAGAAAAGAAGAAGATTTAATAGGTATAGGAAAATATCTAGAAGAAAACAGCCCCAATAACATATTGGAAGAGGAAAGAAACAACTTAAATAAACCCATAAAAGCAGAGGAAATTCGAGAGGCAATTAAGAGAATGAAACTGGGGAAAGCCCCAGGCCCAGATGGGTTATCTGCCAAGTATTACAAGACCCTAGAGGAATATATAACACCGGTACTATGTGATGTAATGAATGCGATATTAAGAGGAGGAAAAATGCCAACATCTTGGAAAGAAGCATACATCACGTTGATTCCGAAACCAGATTCAGATAAACTTAACATTAAGAACTACAGACCGATTTCATTATTGAATAATGATTATAAGATCTTTGCTGACATAATGGCACACCGACTCAAAAAGTGTTTAATCAATCTTATCCACATTGACCAGGCCGGCCTTCTACCCAATAGACAAATAAAAGACAACATAAGACATACAATAGACATCATTGAATATTTAGAATGCCACAATGAAATTCCAGCAGTTTTAATGTTCGTCGACGCCGAAAAGGCTTTTGATAATGTTTCCTGGGGTTTTCTGATAAAATGTTTGGAAAGGTCAGGGATAGTGGGCACATTCCTGGAAGGAATTAAAGCAATTTATACACAACAAAGACTAATTATTAATAACAACCTGACAGAACAGTTCGAAATAGCGAAAGGTACTCAACAGGGATGCCCTCTGTCACCGCTACTGTTTATTATGGTGCTAGAGATAATCACTAATAAGATAAGGAAAACCCCAGAGATTCATGGTATAAAAATCGGAGTGAAAGAATATAAATTGAAAACATATGCAGATGATCTTATGTTGTCGTTGGAAGACCCAAAAGAGAGTGTCGGCAAAGTGTTAGAGCTACTAGAAGAATTTGGAAAATTATCTGGATTTAAATTGAACAGAGCAAAAACCAAAATAATGACTAAAAACTTGGAAGAAGAGATAAAAAACGATCTTGAAATTCAAACTGGGATTAAAATAGCCAAAAAAGTAAAATATCTTGGAATCTGGTTAACTATGAAGAATATAAATCTGATCAAAAATAATTATAAGAATACATGGAAAGAAATAACAAAGGACTTGGATACTTGGAATAGAATACACCTCTCTTGGTTGGGGAGAATGGCAGCGATTAAAATGAACCTACTACCAAAACTACTTTTTTTATTCCAAAATATACCGATAATCAGGGGAACTTCACTATTCAAAGATTGGCAGAGACTACTATCTAAATTCATCTGGCAAGGGAAAAGACCAAGAATTAAATTCAAATTGCTCACAGATCAAAAAGACAGGGGTGGATTTGCGGTCCCAAATTTAAAGTTATACTAGGAGGCTGCATGCCTCTGCTGGGTAAAAGAATGGATTCTTATTAAAAATAGAGATTTGTTAGACCTAGAGGGATTTAATTTGAGATTTGGTTGGCACGCCTACCTATGGCGGGATAAGGGAAGGGTACATAAAGGTTTTTCTAACCATATTTTTAGGGGGCCACTGCTAGAAGTGTGGGAAAGGAATAAAAAATTGTTGGAACAGAAAACCCCCTGGTGGTTATCACCAATTAATATCCTCATAATAAAAAAGACAAACATTGAGGGGGAAAGATGGACATATGAAGATCTATTAACTAAAACAGAGTCCGGGTGGAGGATTAGACCATATGAAGAAATAAAAAATAAGTTGACTGGTTGGATCCAATATCACCAAATCAACTCTATGTGGACGGAAGATAAAAAGACTGGGATAAGTGAGAAGAAATCCAGATTCCAGATTGAAATAATAGAAGGCAAAACAAAATTACTATCAAAAATGTACAGCCAGTTACTTGAGTGGGACACTAAAGATGAGGAAGTAAAGGAGGTAATGGTGAAGTGGGCAGTGGATTTAGGATATAACATAGAGTTTGACAAATGGAAGGCATTATGGTGTAAAGGTATGTGTTTCTCGGCATGTACAACACTTAAGGAAAATATGTACAAGATGATGTACAGATGGTATATAACGCCCGTAAAATTGGAAAAAAATTATAAAACAGGTGACAAAATGTGTTGGAAATGCAAGAGCAAGGAGGGCGACTTCATTCATATGTGGTGGTCGTGTGAGATACTCAAAAATTTTTGGGAATCTATCTATTATGAATTTTAAAAAAGTTTTCAATACACCTTTAGTAAAAAACCAGAAGCCTTCCTGCTGGGGATAATTGGTGAAGAAATCAAAAAGGAAGATAAAACATTTTTTCAATACGCAACAGTGGCTGCCAGAACCCTCATAGCACAGTATTGGAAAACATCAAAAACCCCAACGATAAAAGAGTGGCAATCCAAATTATTCGATTATTTAGAACTGGCAAAATTGACACAGAAAATAAGAAATCAAAAAAGTACAAAATTTAATAATGAATGGGATAAATTCAGGATATACATGGAAACAGAGATAAAGGGAAAATAAAAATGTTGATAATAAATACATAAAAAGGTAAAGGTACCCCTGCCCGTACGGGCCAGTCTTGACAGACTCTGGGGTTGTGCGCCCATCTCACTTAAGAGGCCAGGGGCCAGCGCTGTCCGGAGACACTTCCGGGTCACGTGGCCAGCGTGACATCGTTGCTCTGGCGAGCCAGAGCCGCACACGGAAACGCCGTTTACCTTCCCGCTGGTAAGCGGTCCCTATTTATCTACTTGCACCCGGAGGTGCTTTCGAACTGCTAGGTTGGCAGGGGCTGGGACCGAGCAGCGGGAGCGCACCCCGCCGCAGGGATTCGAACCGCCGACCTTTCGATCGGCAAGCCCTAGGCGCTGAGGCTTTAACCCACAGCGCCACCTGCGTCCCCAATAAATACATATGTATACGTAAAAATCACAGTAGGTATGAGATAACGCTTACTACGTAAAAAGTTTTCTTTTTCATGAAAAGACAGATAGATAAATAAGATAACTTTTTCCGAAATCGAAATAAAGGGAAGTCAATCAGTGTTACTGTTGAGTCTATGTAAGTTGAGTTGTCTATGTTTTATGTACTTTATGTTTTGTTTTTTTCTTTTTCCTTTCCTTTTTTTCTTTTTTCTTCTTTTTGGCCGTGTATTTCGTAACTTGTATGTTTGTGGCATGTATGTATGTCAAAATGCAATAAAAATATTTTTTTAAAAAAGAGATATGAGGGGCTGCCCATAGTACTGAAGAGGATATTGATTCCACCACCATACACACAGGTGGAGTTCATGGCATGAATCTCTCAATCTCAGCATTAACACATCCAACTCCTTCACACTTTTTGTGTAGGAAGAAGACAACTGATTTCAACTGGATGTATGTGCAAATAAGATTGCAACGCCATTTGGTAGGAGATTTATCCAGTCTGCATTGTAAACCTACTACTACTTTTTAAATGTTTTTTTCATCAATGAAAAAAGTTTTTGCAGTATGTAATAGTTGGTTTCATTTTTACCCATTAAGTATCCTGGAACTGGAATACTTACTCCTGGGTTTTATGAAATGCTTTTAAGGAACATATCAGTGTTTCTTGGAAACTATTCTGTCTTCAGCAATGGCATCAACTGGATATGAAGGTACATAAAATAGACATAAATAGAGGCTTGGGTGTAATAAAAGATATGGAAGGGAATACATGCCATTACTTTGAACGCTTGATGCTAGGTACTTAACATATTTTTCCTGTCTTAAAATGAAAATTTCTTCCTGAATTCTTGTTAGAGGAACAACTGCCTGGTTGAACTTGAAACTAACATAGGACATATTGCCATGTGTGGGTAGGAGTCTGTAATAGTAATTACCAAGATTATCTCTGAGCATTCAGTTGCTCAATGATCTACAGTGTAAACAAAGTATAAATGACAGTGAAATGTACTTAGCTTTTCATTGGCTTGGCATACTTTCAAGCCACTTATTATTGGATAATGTGTTTTGGGTAGTTTCAGAAACACTAGAGAGATAGGAGCACAAGTCATTTCTTTTGCCATGCTGTGATTCTGCTGAGACTTGGAAACATATGCTGTAACGAGGACATTCTAAGTGGCAAAATAGCTGGAGAAAGTTCCTGTGATCTTTGTAATATTTTCTGTATTGAAGTCCGCTTGCTCTCCATCCTTTAATTATTAATGCATTCTTGTTGGACAGTTTTTAAAATATGTTATAAGAATAGGAAGATGTTAATGAATTCACTTCTTTTCTTTTCTTTTCCCACTTTGCCACATTCTTATAAATAAAATGTGCCAAATGTATATAAGAATAAATTAACCAGAATAATGAAGAGCCAGTATAAAGTGAAAAGCTTTCTTGTTAATGGCAAATGATTTCCACCTCTAAGGTTGTAGGAAACGAGGAAGCATTACAATAATAAAAGGAAAGAATACTGGAGTCAGTCATATTGAAGATAAGTAATGAAGCTGAAAAATTGCCTAAATATGTTGATATTTTACCTGATTGTCCCTCAGCATCAGATTCAAAGACTTCAGGGGGCAAACAGTATGGATGAAATGATGTTTTGTTGTTGTTGTTTTACCCCCCCCCCCCGACAACCCTCTTTTCCTCAAATTGTTGATGAGAGGAATACTTCTGTGGTACTACAGAAAATCTTATTAGGTGATTATATTGGGGGTGAGGCATTCACATGGCCCTTTCTGAGTATTGGAAGAAAATGTGGAGCAGTCAAGAGATTACATGTTCCCCTTTGATGCCCATGATTTCATACTACTATCATGCTACTCATGCACCATTGACCACATGTGGAGCTCTTTCATGTAAGGAGGAACCATGAGCTGATCAGGATCCTTGCTCACGTGAAATAACGCTAAGCACATACATCACTATGCAAGTAGATAGGAGTAGCACCTCCTGTTTTACTGCTTGAAATGAAATGGGAAGCACTGCCCCACTCTGCCATGCCACCCTACATTTCCAACACTGATTCCTGGACTGCAAATATCATAGAGCTATAAATGAATGAATGATACTTCAGTATTAATTCTGCAATCAGCAGTGTCTGCAGTTAGATTAATAAGGGCCTCTTCTGAGGGCAAGCACTGCCGCAGTGTAGATTTCTACTGTGTATGCCATTGCTCCTGCCAACACTCCTTCTAAAAGTTGTAGTAGCACTGGTGCAGGAAGAATCAACTGCTTAGAGTTCTAACATGCATCCTTGAAGGAATGCTAAAATTCAGATTACTGGAGGGAATGATGATTGATAAATTCATGATTTGCTCTATTTTTATTTCATTGTAAACAAATATCAAGAATAAAATATAAATTCAAATGTGCCCTGCCGATTTTACAGAGTGCAACATGAAGTAATGGTTTCATTTTCTTTGAGGAAGGGCCATGTCTTAGTGGCAGAGCATCTGCTTGTGATTCGAGGACCTGACCCCCACTTGGGAATAATAAAGACACGTGGACACCTTATATAAGGTTAATGGGCTTGAAAAGGCCACAACTTTATTGATTGCAGCATGTGAGAGGTATTGGCTTAGGCATTGGACAACCGCAAATATGACTCCACCCACTCGGAGAGGGGTGAGTCTGACTAGGGTTAACCACCAGTAAGGGGAGCCTGTTGATGCAGATATAACTATAAGCTCTCCCCTGATGTCACCGGGGGTCGTGCCATGGCCCCCCGCCCCACAGGGCATTGGACAGGATCCACGACCGCCGGATTCCTTTAACGGAATACCCATAAGTGTAGGGGTAGGCAATGGCCACATCTTGCCCTTCCATACACCATCAACACATTCCAATGCCTAACCGCCAAATACCGAGAAAGTTGTGACAATTGCTACGAGGTAGGCGAAAAAAACCAAGAGGCCGGAGCCAATTTGCCAATTGGAAAAAACTCCTACCAGGCCCCCTAGGCAACCAGGGTGACCAACCATAGGTCCATAGCAAGGTCAAGCGAGAAGCTATGCCCTAGAGGGAGTGGTGGGTGGGTGACTCGAGCAAAATCGGAGCGCAATGGCAGGGAGAACTGGCACGGCCGCATTTGAGCGGCTAAACCATGCCCCCACACTGTCACCCTATTGGGTGCCCATCCAGGGGCGCGGCACGTCAGCGACAATGACAGGGCAGGGGGTGGAAGGCACCTGCATGATGAAGGAATCAGCTCCCAGTCACAACCCCTCCCCTCCGGAAGGAGGAGAGGCTTTTGCGTGCGAAAAGTCCTAGGTTCAATCCTGGGCATCTCCAAGTAGGGTGGGGAATGTACCCTGTCTGAAATCCTGGAGAGTCACTCCCAGTCATGAGCTAGATAGGCCAATAATGTGACTCAGTATACAACAATTTCCTCTGTTCCTATTTAGTAACTTTGCTGGCTCAAAAATTATTTTGATGTCCTGAAAGTAATTATTTCTGGAAACTTCAAGAAATATTACATACATTTTAGAGTCAAGTACAAAAAATGCCAAACCACTGTTAATGTTTAATCTCCCCTGCCACCATATTCAGGGTCTAGTCATCATAGTTAGTTTGGGTCACGAATTCAGCCTGGATTTAAGTGCCTAATATGAAGGATCCATCACTCTCTATTAGTGTTTTAATTATGAATCACATCCCAGATGGTTGGAGGATTGACATTTTCAATTATCAGAGTCACACCACATGCTTTCTCTCTTTGTTAAATTCTTCATCACCCGCAATACTTCTGCCATGTAGAAATTTTTATTCACTTGGTGTTAAGTTTGAGCTTGTGAGCTTGGCATGTTAGAATAATCTCTTGTTTTGTGCAACTGGAATTGTGAAGAAGATGTGTTATAAACAAATTATCATGTAAATAAATGAAGAGGTAATATTAGCACCAGGGATGCTTTAGAACAGGAGTGGGGAACCTGTGGTCCAACATATAGCAAGGCCAATGTCCAAAAGTGATGGGAGTGCTGTCCAGCACCCTCTGGATGGCCCAAGTTTCTCCATTCATGTCTTACCAAGTGCTTCTGAGGCATTTGTAAGAAGCACATTTGCACAGAGCCGTGTCTTATTTGACCCCATCAAACACCTGTAAGGAAGAGCATGGGATTCCTCTACTTCTTGGGAGTTGTAGTCCAGCAACATCTGGAGAGCTACATCCCTGTGCAAGCCTTTGGGAGGTAGTGATGCAAGGATTGCCATATTTTGAAGAGGAAAAAAGAGGACACATTTGTCTACTTCTACTTTTAACTATGCCTGTTGTCTTTGTCCAGGCATAGTGCTCACTGGAAGGACAGATCCTGAAGCTGAGGCTCCAATACTTTGGCCACCTCATGAGAAGAGAAGACTCCCTGGAAAAGACCCTGATGTTGGGAAAGATTGAGGGTACAAGGAGAAGGGGACGACAGAGGACAAGATGGTTGGACAGTGTTCTTGAAGCTACGAACACAAAAGCTTATACCAAGAACAAACTTAGTTGGTCTCTAAGGTGCTACTGGACATTTTATTTTATTTTTATATAGATTTCAACTGCATCAGACCAACACGGCTACCTACCTGAATCTCAAACTGCGGGAGGCAGTGGAAGACAGGAGTGTCTGGTGTGCTCTGGTCCATGGTGTCCCGGAGAGTCACACACGATTAAATGACTAAACAGCAACAACTTTTAACTATGGATTGCTATGACAACTCCATGAAAAAGAGGACATGTCCTAGAAAAAGAGGACATATGGCAACCCTATGCAAGAGGGCATCAGAGGAGCAAGGGAAGGAAAGAGGGACAGAAGCCAGTTTTGCCTGTGGCATCCCTGACCATCATTCGAGTCAACCCAGGCTGCCACAGCATGCAGGTTGAAAATCACTGCTGTAGCTAAAACACTGTCTTATTTGCTGAGAGCTCTATGAGAAATCTCTGCCTCTTGCCTGACTATTAGAAATGACAGGCACAGCTGGGTGGACCAAAGTTGGTAGATTGCAAAAAGGACTAAAGGAGAGCATGTCTTCATATCTGGTGCAATGGAAACGCCCCCCCCCCCCCACCTCTGGTAAGTATCCATTTTGTTACATTCTTTACTGTATGGTTCAACTACATCCTGCAAATGCAAATGAAGTGTTTTTAATGGCATATAAGGAAAGATAGTAAATAATCTGTTGATCTGTGAATTGCATAGTCTGGCGAGCCGCTATATTCCCTCTGTCTGTACTTCATAAAGTTTATTTCAAGCATAAAAACCAGGAAATAAAAAATAGTAGGGCTGCAATATAAAAACCAGAAGATGAGTCTGAGAGTGTCCTTGTTCTTCATGTTCTTCATCTCTTTCTACAGAAGACATTGTTCTAGATAATCAGCACTAAGTTATAGAGAAACTACAAGCAATTATGTTGGCAGGGATGAAAAATGAAGCATTAATTAAAGAGGAAAAAGGCAACCATAAGAAATATTGCCAAAGCCATAACTCACTTTATTGGCTTAATTAGAAATGTGAACATAATATGTATTTGCATGGTTTTTGCTAAAATGTACTCAAAAGGTAGGGACGTGGGTGGTGCTGTGGGTAAAACTTCAGCGACTAGGACTTGCCGATCGTCAGGTCGGTGGTTCAAATCCCCGCGGCGGGGTGTGCTCCCGTTGCTCTGTCCCAGCGCCTGCCACCCTAGCAGTTCGAAAGCACCCCCGGGTGCTGGTAGATAAATAGGGACCGCTTACTAGCAGGAAGGTAAACAGTGTTTCTGTGTGCTGCGCTGGCTCGCCAGATGCAGCTTGTCACGCTGGCCACGTGACCTGGAAGTGTCTTCAGACAGCGCTGGCCCCCAGCCTCTTAAGCGAGATGGGCGCGCAACCCCAGAGTCGGACACGACTGGCCCGTACAGGCATGGGTATCTTTACCTTTACCTTACTCAAAAGGTATCTAAGCACTGCAGAGAAAGTTGGAGTGGAATTAAAAACCAATGCTGAATCTAGACACGAGCTTAGTTCGATTGCATTGGGTGCTCCAAACACAAAGAGTTGTATACAAATACATTATACTTAAAGTAGACTCATTGAAATTAATGGACCTAAATTATCTATCCTGAACATGGCTAACATTAGATACAACACAGAGTTCTTATATAATGTGTTATTGGCTTTAAGTGGGCCAAATCATATTCGGTTCTTCTGGAATGGTTTGAGTTATTTTTAGTTTTATGTTAACCTTTTTATTTTGGAGATTGGGTTAAAATTGGGCATGGTTATTTACTTAGGATATATAGAGAGAGAATTCCATAAGAGTGGGCTAGTAACACTGAAGGCTTGGTTTCATGTTAATGTCATATGAGTCCTGTAAACTTGGGTGACAACCATATCACCTCGGAGATCACACTGGGATATAAGTGTTCAGGTGGTCCCTAAAATACCCTGGACCTAAGTTGTTTCCTAATATTCTGTTGTTTGATTTGTTGGCCACCTTGAGTATTTTTGGGAAATTAGGTGGGATAGACATTTTTGAAACGGTTTCATGACAGCACAATTCAAAGTTAAACTGAACCTTCTTTTCTGTTCTCAGGTGGGAACATCTGTGAATATGCAACTTAAAAAAACTTAACAGCAGCCCAGGGGTGTAGCAAGGGGTGTGTGGTAGGTACGGTTTGTCCTGGGTGTCCCCCTGAGGGGGTGACAAAATGGTGGGTGGCACTCACCGTGGGGCCTGCAGCACACCTGAGCCACATGTCTCTCCTGAGCACCCACAGGCTCTGCACTGCCCCAAACAGTCTGCCCGTTGCCTCCCCCTCAGCTGTAGGGTGGCTGAGTGGGAGGAGGCAGTCAGACTCCTCGGAGGCACCACAGTGCGCCCGTGGGCAGCTGGCCCCGCCCCCAGGTGCAAGGCAGGTGCCCCAGGCACCCAATCGGCCTGCTCCATTGCTGCAGCAGCCTTCTTCAGGCATTTTGGATCCTGCAATTGGGTCCACTCATGATGGCTCTGGTCCTGCAGTTGTGTCCTCCATAGAACAAATTCACCATCACATTAGGACTAAAGATCTGAAGTGGGGAGTCTGCTGTATGGACATAGGCTCCCTAAACAGTCCAAAATCCTGCATTCTAATAATATATGATGATGCCTGTGTCAGACCTTCAGCCTAAACCATGGCAGTGGTGGAGCTGGACCATCAGGGACATGACAGAAGGAGCTCACCACACAAGTGTAGCTCCTCTCTGCCCATCACATGGTTGCATTTGAAAACCCAAACAGCATTCTTGTGCTTCCATAAGAACTTCTCCCAACCAGTGGCTGCATCCAGCAACTGATTACAAGCAGGAAAATACAAACACAGTTACCATTCTTGAAACAATAACCTCATTCCTTTTAATGGAAAGGCTGCATGTGTTAAAGAGTGCATGTGTCTATTAGGTCCTACCATTTAATATTCCAGCCTCCAGGCTCAGCAATTCAATCTACACAGCACTCATCGAAGTCTGTCTTATAATGTAGGTGTCTACTCAGCAACCTACCATTCTAACAAACTTTTAAAAAGAGAGTTCTAATTAAAATTTTAAAAAGTCTTTATCAAAACATCAGAGGAATTAAATGCTTGAGGTTTGTGTTCTGATGTATTTTTTTCCCTAACTGAAGACATTAGGCATAATTTTTCTAACTTATTCAGCCAATTTATTGAAATAGCTTTATTGAAATAGCTTACATTACAAATGCCATTAACACCACATGCCATGCTAATGAGACTAAATTTTAATAATTAAAAACAAAATGCACAAGGAGATTGACAGCACTGAAAGGGAGCTATTTCTATGAAATTTTAATAAAAGTATGATGTGACGTTGTTATCTTTCTCCTTCATGACAAAGAACCACATCATTTACATTTTTAACTGATTAAAATCAACACACTGATCTAAATATTTATGATTGCTCCAGGAATGTTCCTGCCACTACTCACCCACAAACCCATGCGTTTCAAAATGCAGCATGCTTATTAAGCCATCTTAGGCATGCAAATAATAATAATGCTTCACCAATGAAGTTGTCACAGTTTGGGGAATTCAAATGACAAGATGAGAGAGCCATGTAACTTAACAAAGATGCAGAAGTCCTCTCAATTAGTGTTCATATTATTTATTATTCACTGTTGACCTTTGTCTTTTGCAAAGAGGAATGCAAAATAAACAGGGGAAGCACTGGCATTTAAGATAACCACTTAGAATAAACCAGAAAGGGGTCAGGTCAATTTCTTTGTTGTTGCTTTGTGCTTGGGTATTCCTGCTATGTGCCCTGTGAAGTGCAAAGAGCACGTGAATGTTAAAGAAGGCATATGGCTTCAGAACTGGCAATCTGATTCTTCCCCCAGCTTCTGAGTTTAAGAGGAGTGCTTACTTCTGAATGCATAGGTCCATCACGTATGATGGGGTTTTACGTAATGATATGCAGATTTGATGCAAAAGCGAAACGAGGAATGGCTCCGTTCTGCATCTTAGCTTTCTGCAAATCAGTGATAGAGTCATGACCAGCCTGCAAAGATCGGCTTTGTGCCACCTGGTTCATAAGGGGGGAACTCAGAAGTTGTTATAGGCCTGGTCCATCTACTGGTATAGTGTGGGTTGCCAGTGCCCGGAGCAATACAGAAGCAGGGATGGGAGGGAGGGAAACGGATGGAGTATGCATGTGCATTCAACTGCCTAACAGCACCCATGCCACACAGGGGATCACAGCTGCAGAGCTAAGAAAAGAAAACTCATTCCGTTGTCTGGAGAGGTCACTTCCTGGTTTCCATGAAGAAGCCATTTTCAGTGGAGCCCAGCAATGGAAGCACACAGCTGTGTTGAAGCAGGACCAGATGCTGAACCCAGGGTAACTGCCCCTGTGGCCCTCCCACACTATACCACTGCCTCTGTATTGTCTATAAGGATTGCTCTCTACCTGGAAGAGCTGGAGACTGAAGCTGGGACTTACTGCATGAAACGCTGGTACTCAATCACTGACCTATAATCCCAAGCTATGTGTCTCTTTTCTAGAAGAGGTGATAGCTCACTGGTGGGACATCTGCTTTGCTTGTAGAAAAACCCAGGTTCAATTCCTGGTATCTCTAGGGTTCGGGTAGTTTCCTGCCTAAGACCCTGGAAAACCATTGGCAGTCGGTGTAGACAATACTGAACTGGTGTATGAATAATATGCCTCATTGTAAGGCAGCTTTCTATATTTCAGCCCCACCTGCATGCAAAGTAGGTGCTCTACCAGTGAGCTATGACCCTTCCCACTTCATTTCAGCTGCAGTGGTAAAAGTTCTCACCTACGCTTCTGCAGCTTAAACTTAATCCACAGGCTCAGATGTGAGACACAGGAAGAAACTGTTGGCTGTTGCAGTCAGCATCTGGGAGTTAGAAGAATAATGACTTGGATTAGACGGGATTGATTTTCCAATATTAAAAGTGTGTTCCTTGCTATGCCTCTGCATAGTAAGTTGGTAAATGTGAAGCAACCAATGAAAAACTGAGGAGCTGCCTTGCCCCCCTTACTTTTTCCATCACAAAGGTGCATCAATGAACTGCAACGCAGACACATGCTAACAAACATACAGAGAATGCAAAAGGTGTTAGAAATAAATAAATGAAAATCCATTTCATTTTAAGACCAGGAGCCTCTGAACACCCCAAGAAGAATTACTTCTTTTCTTTTTTAATGAGGCTCTGTGGTGAAACAATACATTTTTTGATGATACTGTAAAATAAAGAGCAAAAAGATGTACAAGGCACATCTAAAAAAACAGGCCTACAAAATATCCAATATATGGGTTCATTTGTGTTTTAGCAGTGAAACAATACTGATAGAAGTTATTCTGATTCTTCAGCTTGGAAGTCCTTCAAAAAATGTCATTTAAAAATAAAACAAAATTGGGCTGCCTTTGGAATGCATATAATCACATCCAATTTGAAAACCACAGGCAATGATAGTAGTTTGTGCTTTATATCACCTGTGTTTTTTAACTGACATATATGAAGCAGCAGCGACATATCCACCTAAGAGGGATGCATAATGAAAGTCCTGCATGGATTTTACAGAAACTAAACTCTGCATATTATAACAGAAACGTGTAAATGACTATAGAAGAGATTTAATTCATTACTAAACACAACTGATGAAGGCACAAATATGGAAAGTGAGTAATGCATCAGTGTGTGTGTGTGTGTGTAATGGTGTAAATTATTATGCACTTTTGGGGACTGATCCAAAGTCTATTCAATGCAATCAGTCAGCCTCCACTAGTGTTCCTAGTGGTTGGATTGAAGGGAGTATATATCATTGACATCAAGACTAGAAAGGTTAAAAATAATTAGAATGGAGTCCTTGGAAAATACATTTGCCAAAAAAAAATCTAGACAGTTTTTAATAGCTTGTCAACAGATTTCTCAACCCTTATCAGAAACATTTCATTTTCTCCATGAAAAATTTCCATTTTTCTTGTTTATGCATGCTGCATATAACCAAGTGATGAAAACTCATATTAAAACTTGACTCGACTCAATTAGTTGCTACTTCCACATGTTTGAACATAAACCTGGAAGTCATAAACCTAATTCATCAGACCCCTGAGAACTGACTCAAAGTTATTAAAGTGCTGTACTAAATATTCATTACTTGACATTTTTAGAAAGTATATTACTCGTTTTATCCAGAGTAGTATATACCATTAAAAAACTTTTCTTTAATTCAGATGAAAACTATCATCATAAAATGATAATAATAAAATAGATATTTGCCTACACCGGTCCAATAGATAGCTTGCATTTTATAACTAATAAAATCAAATGAACCTGAAGTCAAACTAATTGCAAATGTACCAATTAAATAATGACAGAATAAATGTTCCTTTGGTCTTTTATTATTTTTCTGCAAACAATATAAACTTCCTAGAGCAATAAGCCTTATGTGTCTTGGGACACCGTTGCTTCCCAAACCTGCCTTTATGGGCCCTGAAATCGTCTTCAGAAGCTCATTTCCAAATCCCTCCTCCAGCAGAAGTTTAGTGGTTGGCAAGAAGAGAGAGGACTTTCCCAGTGGTGGTCCCCATAAATGGAATGCTCTCCCCAAAGTAGCTCACCTGGTGACTACATCTACATCTTTTTGGCGTTAGGCATAGAGCTTTCTCTTGTCCCAAATCAGTCTTTATTGCTGATGGAAGATTTAGCTGGTTGATTCTTACAGCAATCATGCTTTGAGTAATGGTGATGGTTTGAGAGTATTGTGACCATTTGCAGCGGTCTAGCTGATTATTAGTAGTTTTTATAGTTTTATATGTAAGGTATAATTATTGAGTTATTTGCTTTTCTTCTAAGTCGGCTTGAGACTTGCGTATATGGCAATGAACAAGAAGTAATAATGACATTTTCTTTTTATGGAGAGTTGCTGTTTCAACAATTTATATACTGCTTAACTTAATAATAATAATAATAATAATAATAATAATAATAATAATAATAATTTATTACTTATACCCCGCCCATCTGACTGGGTTTTCCCAGCCACTCTGGGTGGCTTCCAACAGAATATTAAAATACAATAGTCTATTAAACATTAAAAGCTTCCCTAAACAGGGCTGCCTTCAGATGTCTTCAAAAAGTCTGGTAGTTGTTTTTCTCTTTGACATCTGGTGGGAGGGCGTTCCACAGGGCGGGTCATAAAAAAATACTGTTTGATCTCAGCTGGGAGAGAGTTACACATAATAGGGTCCACAGTACTGAACACATGGCTCCTGGTGGATGCAAGCCATGTGTCTGAGCCATGGGAGATAACTAAGAGAGAGTCACCTGAAGTTCTCAGTAATTGGAAGGGTTATAAGGTCGTTGAGGGCCTTTGGCAGTGCAAGAGAACTGTCCTTCCCACCAGGAACAGGGACTGGGTATTTGGGAGGTTGCTAGGGTAACAGGTATGAGGTGACAGGAAATAAGTGTCTTTAGCAAGGTGTGCTGGGAAGAAGATGGGGCAGAACAATGACAGAAATCCATCTAGGGCAGCCTGGCTGAAAACAGTCTTGGAGCCTTTGACTCAAGTGCTGCAATGCTGTGGAGAACAAGCTCTGCTTGAGATGACCATGTTGTAGAATCTGGACTACAGATTCCAAACAGATCCAAAAATGTGAATAAATCATATTTCTTAAAGCCTCCGCCTTCTATGACAGCCTTGTACAACACCCTCCGACACGTCTTCAGTTCTCCAAAGGAGCACAGACACTGCTTGGGGGCCAAGACCCCTGGAATCCTGTGTAGAGCTTGGCAGGGATTGATGTGGCCAGCAGCATTACCAGTGCACAAGTCACCACGGTCAGATTATCACTGTCCAATAATTTCCGCAATTTGTATACAAGTCATAGTAGCATCCCCAAGCTATGAAACTTTTCTTGCACAGGGAGTGCAGCCTCATCCAGAACAGGCAAATGGGCAGTTTCCCTTACAGAAGAACCACCCACCCACTTCACTTTAGAGAATTTCAGACAAGAGCTGTTTCACTTTAGAAATGGTCCAAATACCCATGGCTGCTTTAGTTCAGTATTCAGGTTTTCAGTAGCCATTTCCTAAATACCATCTTCCTCAAGGACATAACCTATTACAGTTTACTAAAGCTCAAAGACGCTTCATAGCTCTTTGAAAAATCATGAGTATGTCAGAGTCATCTGCAGCACTCATAGTTTTTTGGACTGGAATCATAAACAATTGGGTCATATTTGCTTAAGGCTCTATAATGTTATAATAAATCAAGCTGTTAAGAGGAGTAAATTTACTTATTTTTCAAGAGAGAGAGAGAAAGAGCATGGTCGCACAAAATAGCTAGTTGAACAATACAGTCGTACTTTGGTTCTTGAACGTAATCCATTCCAGAAATCTGTTCTGCTCCCGAAATTGTTTGAAAACCAAGGCACAGCTTCCGGTTGGCTGCAGGAGCTTCCTGCACTCAAGCAGAAGCCATGTTGGACATTTGGCTTCCAAAAAATGTTCAAAAACCAGAACACTTACTTCCAGGTTTTCAGTGTTCAGGAACCAAAAGGTATGAGTAACAAGGAGCTCGAGAACCAAGGTATAACTGTATAATGTTTTAATCTGGCATTGTGAAAAATATTACTTAAGCAACATTGCAGAAGGACCATAAAACAGTGGTGAAGGATCTGTTTTGTGGGAAGAAGGTCCCAGTTTCAATTCCCCACATCTCCAGGTAGGAGTGGAAGAAACCCTTGTCTGAAATCCAGGAGAACCTTTTCCAACTAGTATAGACAATACTGAGCTAGATGGACTAAGTATAAGGCAGTTTCCTATGTTTCTTAGTATAATCATATTCCAGATGTTTTAATGATGTGTACAATAGGCTTTATTCCAAACCAATTCTGTAAGCATTGGTAGAAAAAAGGGTAATAATAGTAGTAATACTAATATGCAGATGATACTTAGTGATAGGAAAACAAAATACATGTTTTCTTTGAAATTCTAACAGCCCACATTTAACTAAACATTAGGGAATGCATATGTTCATTAGATGCTGTTTTTATAAAAGTTTCTTTCAACATCAGACATAACATGGAGGGCTTTTTCATTATTCATTAATTGCTATTCTTGTGATAAATGAATTTTTATTTAACTTTTGCTCATGTGTGTGATAAAATAATCAGTAATAAGAATACATATGAGAATATTCACTTTGGACTCATAAATGAGGCAGATTTCCATATGCATGAAGAATTGGTTTTAAACAGTATGACATGTTGTTTGATAAACACTTCAGAGACTTACATTATGATTTGTGACCTATCATCCAAACAGAATGCCCTTTTCTATTAAAAGTACTTTTGATCAGCAAAACTAATCTAGGGATGCAGTATTTATGGAGCACATTATCACCAGGTCCCTGTATAACCAGAATCTGACACTACCAAAAAAGTTCATAGAATTTTATAGTAAAGACTCTCCTCCCTGAAAGAGAGGGGAGTGGTTGTGGGCGGGAGCCTGAACACCGCCCCTGCCTCCAGCTCACCTGGCTGGCGCTCACGCCCCCACCGGTGGCCGTCCAACCAGGTGCTGTGGGGGGGGGGCGTGTCCAGCAGCCTTGATACTGCAGCGTCAGCCTCTCCCCGGCCTCATTTCTCTTCGTCGTCCTGTCGTGACGAGGCATTGCTTATGCCATTGCTGAGAGGGAGAGTTGCCACGTTTGGCCCTCCTGACAGCCACCTGGAGTGCGAGTTTCCTGGTTTTCGTGATGAGGCATTGCTTATGCCATTGCTGAGAGGGAGAGTTGCCACGTTTGGCCCTCCTGGCAGCCATCTGGAGTGCAAGTTTCCTGGTTTTCGTGACGAGGCATTGCTTATGCCATTGTTGAGAGGGAGAGTTGCCGCGTTTGGCCCTCCTGACATCCTTATCAGCAGAAGAAGTGTGGACTTGTCGTGGCACATAAAGAGAGATTTGGATGAGGTGGCTGCCTTGTGTCCCAGAACAACGGTGTTCTGGTCCTCCTTCCTGAAGAGAATTGTGTGACGCAGTGTGCAGAACTGTATGGCCATTGAAAAATCCAGGAAACTCTTAAATCGTGCAATAGCCCGTTGGGTGCACTTTTTGTATGGCCGAGTCATTTATCATGACCGTATCCGGATCGGCGACCAAGCTTTATACCGGAATGACGGTGTCCACCTATCGGATCTGGGGAATGACAGTTGGTTAGCTAGTGTCAGCAAATGCATCTGGGATTGGTTACAGCTTTGAGGGTATTGGCGGCGAGCCTTTCGGCTCGGGTGGCGGTTAGGCATTGGAATAATGTGCTGTGGTGTGTCGAAGTGCTAGGTGTGGCCACCGCCCATGCCTTCAATGTTTAGGGGTATTCCGTTAAAGATATCTGGCAGTCGTGTATTCTGTCCGATGCCTGCTTGGCGGGAGGCCATGGCACGACCCTCGGTGACAGCAGGGGTGAGCCTATAGTTGGATTAGCATCAACAGGTGATGAACTCCTGGTGAATAAACCCACTTGTTTCGAGATCCAATGCCTAAGCCAATACCTTTTCATTGCTGTAATCAATAAAGTTGTGGCCTTTTCTAGCCCATTAACCTTATATCACGTGTCCCTGTGTCTTCTTTTCATGTCGCGGTGGTCGGGTCCTCGTACCACAACTGGGGTGGTTGGGGAAGGGGGCAGAAAGCCTACAAATTTCTTTTAGTGATTCTGGAATATCAGGTTTTAGAATGAATGACTTGCTGCTAGCATGAAGGCTACTATACCGCACCCTGCACCCCCATTTTTGTCTCTCATCATTGGCTCCTGGAAAAATAAAACAAACTCAATCTCATAAATCAGAGCAACATTTTAATGTGCTCTTCTGCAAATAGAAAAATGCAGAAATGTGAATTCAGTTCACAGAAGAACCTTATGCAAAGAAAATCAAACAGCATTCAGAAAATCAATTCTGCATTCAGTAGCCAGATTCATGCAGCTAATTGTAGGCAAGGTTTTGCATCTACATGCAGAACCACTTTAGTGGTATTTTTAGGGATGCTTCTGAAATTTCTCTCCTCCAAATTCCTTCCCAGATTTTGGTGTCCTTAATTACCTGGTCTTGTTTCTAAATTAGAACCAGCAATTTAAGAAGTCATCCACTACTCTTGGGGAGTTTTTTTCTGGATGTAAGATTTTTATTTACACTTTTCATAATACAATAAGATATAGAAGACTGATTTAAATAAAAACAAAACAAAAACAGATATTAAAAATACAAATAGAATATGGAGTCCTATTTTAAACATAATTCTTGACCCTTACCACCACCAACACTGCTTGAAGTTTCTGCTTTAAAAGTTGTTTTTTTAAAAATAAGTAAACAAATCAGGAATCACGATGACCCATTTCAAAGTTGCTGTAGGACATGGCCACTAAACCTGAGCAAGTCTGTGGTGAAGATATACATTTGTTAAATCTGTAATGATACATTGGGCATTGACAATATCTTTTCACAGTTTATGTAAGTGCAACTCATAGCAAAAGGAGCTAAATCCTAAGTGTCTATGCTCCTGAAAGTCGCTAGGATGTCACAGTGACAGGCAGCAGCTTTCCAAGATTTTAGACAGGGCACATACCCAGCCCTACTATAGATGCCAGGGTTTGAAACTTCTGCATGCAAAGCGGAAAGATGCTCTACCAACTGAACTAAAGCTGTTCTGGAGGTATACCCTACTCAAGAGCTTTTCTCTGTCCACCATGAGGCTGACCTGGTGCTTGTTGTTTGTTATCTGTATCTTCAGTCTCCCGGGTCTTTAGCATGCACAGTGATGTTTATTGCACTGTGAAGTCATCAAAGGCAATTAACAACTTATGACCTATATGTCACCAAATACCCACCAAATAATACTTCTATACAATGCTCTATGCACTGTATTAATCAGCTTGAACAAAGAGTTCACAAAACACTTGGTTCTTCTCAAGGGCACCCTGGCATGTAATTATCTTCAAATAATTTGTGATGGTTTCTTACAACCTGCTGTATCTGATATTTAAAGAAAACAACAAAGAAGGCACTAGAAAAAGCTTTTAAAGCAGCAAAGTAGGAAATTATCTGCAAAATGTTAATAAGAATAGCTGATGTCTGGTACTTGAAAGTATCGCTATAAGTGTTTGATCCGTAACTGAACTTCAGTCATCTTGAACCACTCAAGGAGATAACGTGAACAAGAAAGACAAAAAGAGATGGGAAAAAAGGGACTTATTGTGGGGTTGTTAATAGACATTAACAGTTTTGTTTACCAGGAATGAAATGTTTTATTCCACTTCTGAGATTGTTATGTTTTAGGGTGATGACATTGTAAAGGGCAAAGTCAAGTTCAGCAGAGACCATTATGACAAGGCACTCCATGCTTCTTAAGTATCACAAGTGAGATTAATGAGAACATTGTCAAAATTCAGATGTGATGAGGGAGACTGTAGGGATAGGTGTTCCAGACCATTTCTAAATTCCTGTTTTTTTAAAAAAATCTGCACAGATTCACAATTATATGAACACACATATATGAAAACACACACACATAAATTGGAATACATAAACACACTTAAATACATATCTGTCAGAGCTGCCTCCAGGTCCCAGCTCACAGAGGACCAACGCTAGGCTGTAGTTATGTACAAAAGTCTTTATTGAGATTCAGTCTCCATTTTAAAGCCGCAGCGTGCAGCTCTACGTCCCGACCTTAGACCGGCGAAGTCCTGTCTGAGTCTCCTCCCCCTCCACACCAGTTTAAGACTCTCGCTTTGCTCCACCTCTTCCTAAATTCCTTTCTCCTCTGGGCCCTCCTGCCCGCTAGGGTCTCATCCTTCCTGGACTCCTCTGACGCTGACCCTGACGATTCTTGCCCCTCCTTCCGGCGGGCTTTAGGACCTGGTTCCCTATCCGGGCTACCTTCTGTGCCGCTCGCCTGTACCTTTGAACTTGGCGCGCGCGCCCAGCCTGCAACTTTCCTCTTAACCGTTAACTCGCTCTCCGATGGAGGCGTGGTCCACCCTGACTCATCTTCTCTCGCTGGTGGTGCATATGTGGGCTCTGACACCTGGGACTCCTCCCCCCCACTACGCTCTGGTGGGGAAGCTGGTCCTGATTTGCAACTGCTGCTCTGGGAGTCCCCGCTGGCCCCTTGCTTCTGGGGTGTCCCCCTTGGGTCGCCCCTTGCCCTGCCCATCGGCGCCCCCTTCTGTGAATCTTCCGATTCGCTGGAGAGGCTCATGGAATCTATCGGGCTGCTGTCATATTCTCCTACGCTGCCCTCGGATTGCTCCCCCTCGCTTTCCATCTCCTCTCC
This sequence comes from Podarcis cretensis, assembly GCF_951804945.1. Lineage (NCBI taxonomy): Eukaryota > Metazoa > Chordata > Lepidosauria > Squamata > Lacertidae > Podarcis > Podarcis cretensis. The sequence continues at coordinate 33,257,779 of NC_137178.1, forward strand.
TCCCTGCGCTCCCGCTGAGTCCCTGACAATATCAGTAAATTTCTCTCTCTCTCTCTCTCTCTCTCTCTCTCTCTCTCTCTGTATTTTAAAACGTATCTTGATGCATTTAACCCGGGCTAACATTCTCAATGTGATATCACCTTTAAATGCTACTTCCTTTAAGCCAAAATATTCTAAATTGCCACTTTTAATTTAATATCCAGGATACTGCAGCAATACATCACATCATACAACAGACAAATAAGTATTTGAAATTCCTCATTTGCAAACGGTGAATGATTTTTTGCAGTTTTTCTGAATTTTCTTCTCCATGGGATCAGGATTTCTCCCCTTCTGGTTATATGCATCAAATGTATGCGAACAAGATAAGAAGCACCTTTGTGCCTTGACCAGACACTCACACATGGCATGAAAACCCAGGTGCAGTATTGTCACAATTACCTCCATCAAAACTGGGAGTTATAGTTTGGAGATGATGACCAGTTGGAGTTCTCTAGTGGCATGTAACCTCAAAAGAACTACAGTTGTGTTAAAAGAGGACATGGCCACTAAATTTGAGCAAGTCTGCGGTGAAGACATACATTTGTTAAATCTGTAACGGCCTGAAGTAACGGCCTGTATACCTGAAGGAGCGTCTCCACCCCCATCATTCTACCCGGACACTGAGGTCCAGCTCCGAGGGCCTTCTGGTGGTTCCCTCGCTGCAAGAAGCCAAGTTACAGGGAACCAAGCAGAGGGCCTTCTCAGTAGTGGCACCCGCCCTGTGGAACGCCCTCCCACCAGATGTCAAAGAGAAAAACAACTACAAGACTTTTTGAAGACATCTGAAGGCAGCCCTGTTTAGGGAAGCTTTTAATGTTTAATAGATTATTGTATTTTAATATTCTGTTGAAAGCCGCCCAGAGTGGCTGGGGAAACCCAGCCAGATGGGCGGGGTATAAATAATAAATTTTTATTATAAATTATTATACATTGGGCAAAGGATTTTGGTTATAAATATAATTAGAAGATTAGGAAAGATTATGGAAAGAGGGGATAAATTTTATGGCTTGCAATTCGCTTAAAGAAAATGTAATGAAAATGCTGTATAGATGGTATATAACACCGTGAAATGCTGTATAGATGGTATATAACACTGTGAAATTAGCAAAAAATATATAGATCAGATAATCAATGTTGGAAATGTAAAGAAAAAGAAGGTACCTTTTATCACATGTGGGTTTGTAAGGAAGTTAAGGCATTCTGGAAAATGATATATAATGAACTTTAAAAAAAATTTGAAATATACATTTAGAAAAAACCCAGAAGCCTTTCTTTTAGGTACTGTAGGAAGAGAAATACAAAAGCAAGACAAAACATTGATTTTATATGCAACAACTGCAGCGAGAACATTATTAGCCCAAAGATGGAAGCAGGAAGAAGTACCGATGAAAGAAGAGTGGCAGATGAAACTATTGGACTATGCCGAATTGGCAAAATTGATGGGAAAAATTAGGAAACAGCAGGACCAGACTTTTCTGAATGACTGGAATAAATTTATGTTGTATCTGAAAGACAACTGTTAACAACTGACATCGTTAGTAAGGTTGCAAGAAGTTTTGCAAGGATAAAAGTATCACTTATTATTAAGAGTAATTTACAATTCATTTATAAAAAAATTGATTTAACAATAATAAAATATAATCAATTGCATGATTAAAGAATAAGTATGAAAACCATCAGTCGGCGGGGGGCTGGGGAAGGAAGTCTTATATAGCCAAACATGTATTTTTATTTTTATTATTTAACAATGTTGCTATGTTTGAAAAGCTGTATAAACCAATGAAATTATTATAAAAAAGACATACATTTGATTAAAATACCTTGAGTTAAAGTAGAAAAAGCTCCAGTTTGATTGGCACACATATTTTCCACACCCTACAACAATGGTGTTGCCGTAGCTAGACATAATAAGTGGCAGGATCCTATTCTTATGGGTTTGGAGAAGACCAGAAGAATAAGAAAAACAGTATAACCAATCCGGGCGTGTTGAGGGCAGGATGCTATAAATCCTAAGGTATAAACTGCACAGAAGTGACTATTGAAGTCAGGGAAAGAATAGATGGATTTGTCCATTATGAAACATTTCCTGTGTGTTTGCCCAATACAATCCTAAGGGGCCAATGATTTTATTTTAACAAATAGTTCATTTATTTTTCATATAGTTATATTTGTTCAGTGTTGCTCTGATGCCTCAACAAAGCTTTCAATGGGCTTATTAGCTAATCATCCTGTATAATAATATCTACATTGACACACTTGATTTACACATAAACTGGAGATTTGATTTCCAGGGCTATTTCATGTTATTATAAGCACCTGATTGAATAAGCTGCTGCTTGGTGTCAAGGCTTGTTACCTTCTTAACCATTATGAATTCTCAGGTGGTTTTCTTGTAGTTTAATATACTCTCTGATTTTTTTTCCTTTTCAACATCTGTTCGAGTGGGTCCATTGCTATTTTTTTTCTTTTTATCTTGCACATACCCCTCCCTGCGTAAAGATGGGCAAATTGTCAGTTTTAGTTTCTCTAAGTTCCTCATTTATTCAGGTTCATAAGTTCACTTCCACACCTGTTTGTAATTTACTTTAAAAAGAAAGTCCTCATGAAAATTCACCATCATTTTAGTGCAATTTTCTCTCAATATTCACATGTTCAAATACAATGTTCCACAATGTATACAATTTTGCAAATCAATTTCTGAAAATATAATGCATTTCTGTAAGTTATTTTCACCAATACATGCATTTCTATGTACACATCACTGGGCTGGAAAATGGAATTGCAAAATTCAAAGAAGTGCAAATTTTGAAGGCCGTCTGTGTTTCGGTTTGTGTATGGTTTCGTAAAGGTTGATTTAGGTAACAACTGAATTGAAAGATTTCCCCATCCCCATTCCTACCCCACTTTCACTACTGTGAATACTGAAGAAATAGGTTCATTAATTTTTATCATCATACCTGTCTCAGCAGTCAGGGTATTATTCTTGCAATCTCTCCAAGGGTGAGTTTCTCCTTCCCTAATCTCAAGTTTCTTAGGTACTTGGGGAGAAAGTTTTAATTATGTTCACCTCTTCTGCAATTTATTTCCATTCTCTGTATTAGCTTTTGTTATCTTCACTTAATTCCATTCTGCTATCTCCACATTGCTCATATCTAGCCCTACCTGTTTCATACAGAACATCATCTATCCTTTTATTTTATTCTTGATTACATTATGCAACCTGTTCTATTCACAGATTTTCTTTTTTCCTAGAGCATCTACTATGTGTTGGGAAAAAGCAGGGAAAAGGAAAGAAGCATAATGAACATCTTGGTGTATTCATTTGGCTACTTAATCTTCATTTTAGAACATCTAAATAACAATCACATAATGTAGCTAGTCATGTCTCTTATGCTAATAAAATAATATCTGGTTTCATAACCATTGTCTGGAGCAGATTATCCTCGATCTCTGGCAGTTTAGGGACTGATTTTCAGTTGTTTTGCAAGGATCAGATTGGCTGTTTGAACAATGGTTGTTAAAATCAGTCCCCCCCCCCCATTGAATGTCAAGTGTATTGAGTTGCTCTTTTTGTTTCTTTCACTTGGCTTTGGGGGTGAGGGTGGCAATGCATTTTACAGACATGATCTAAGTGCCTCAGCTTATCGTGTTTCATGAAGTTATTGTTTTTATTAGTTTACTTATGACATTGTTTGGTTTGTATGTTTCTTCACCATCTCTGCTTGCTGCCATGGGTATGCTGGTTAAAATGTGGGATTAAGATGCAACAACTAAATATTCATTGGGATAGTTTATGATCTCTTCATTTAGTGCATGGCAAAGGAAGACAGGCAGGGTTGCTTTGTTCCCACAGGGCCAGGAACACTTCCTTTGAATAGTGTGTTTTTAATGCATCTTAAGGGACAGGCCATAGCTCCTGCTTTACCTACAGAATGCCCCAGTTTCAAACCCCAGCACCTCCAGGCAGGGCTGGGAAAGATTCTTAGTCAAAACTCTGCCGAGCTGCTGCCTGTCAGTGTTCAGCAGGGGAAGCCATTCTGGAGCTTTCCAGATGTTGATGGGAAACCAGATAGGACTCCAACTGAGATAATGGCAGTAGAATCCCAAAAACACATGGAGGGTCATCATCTAGGCTAGATAATCCTGAGCTACTTGAACCAATGGTCTGCCTCTGTATAAGTTATCTTCCTACTTACTATGTAGAGTGAGAATAATATATTTTGCCCAGCTCTCTTTCAGTTAAGGAGTAGGCAATCTTCTGTTGGTCATCAGCTTCTTCCTACTTACTCCAACAGCCTCTCAACAGCAGGGCCTTGCATCAGGCAGAACCATATAAAGCAAAGCAGACTGAACATTCATATCACTTCACATGAAAAAAACCAGTGTGATGTTGAAGATGTTACATTAGGAGCAGGGACAACACGAATGAGCACTCGGTCATGAAGCTCATTGAGTGACTTTGTGCCAGACACTCTTTCTCATCCTGCCCTGCAAATTACTGTGAGGTTAAACAGGAGAAGGGGAATGGTATATCTTGCTCTGAGCATTTCAGAGGAAGTTTTGGATGTGCTAAATAAATAATAATAAATACACGAGACAGGAAAATCCACCAACATATCACTGCATGATATAAAATTAAGGGACTGAGCCTTCCTTAACATCTAATGTCACTGTATCAATTGGTGTACCATGACTTTGAGTGGGTATTTAATATGGATACTGATTTTTATTGGTACTAATTCACATGATTTGCCATTAAAATGTCAAGTGAAGGCAACCAGTGCTGAGAGATCAGGTTACCTCTGAATTTTTTTAATCTGTGGAAATGTGAATTCTTTCTACCAAACAGCATTCATTAACATATAAAGTTGGCTTCCATGAGTATCACTGGCACCTGCTGGAGAGTCAGTGACATAGCAAACATTTAACAATTGATAGTATATTATCTACTACCTTTCTTGCTTGTACATTAGCATTTCTCTTATCCAAAGATCAAAGCTTTCATATGACTGAAACTGCAGTAAATGGTTTTTCGGCTCTGTAAACTTCCTTTTAGTACACCACAGACAGTCTCCAAATACACACATTTCTTTTTTTTTAAAAAAGAACAAAACCCCAAACCCTTGTTGCTGAAATTGGGTGCAATATTGTCAAAATATTGTCAAAATTAAGCACTTTGGGGTGCCATTACTTTCAGTATGTTTAATTTGTTCCCTGCTGAAGTTAGTGAGATCAATTGCTTACCTTTCACCGGACTATATCTTTGCTTTGAAATTTTACAAGCATGTATTTTAAATAATTCTTTGCAAAGCACATGTATTCCGAGAAGTCACTGGATTATGTGCACATATGATCTTTGGTACAATTGTTTTGTAGAATTAATTAGCTGACATCATGACTTTATGTGTATTTTGGGGAGAGGGGAGGAAGTGGAAATGCTAATTTGCAAATGATATAATGCTATGTACTCAAGAGATAAAAGCAGAATGATTTATGGTCCAGAATTAGCGATTAACAGATTTTACTGTTCTGTTTTCCCCTGTTGTGCTTATAAACATAAATATCAGCCATTATACTCAAATATGCTATGCTCATTAGGATGATCTTTAATGATGCTGACTCAGGCAATGCTAATGAGATTTTAAACCTTAAACTTCGTTGATTAGAAAGATCACAGTGTCTTAGGGCCTATGTGGGCTACCAACTATACTACATCTATTGACAAACATTCATGCCTTCTGATTTTATAATTCCATAACACTCAGATTCTAATATTTAAAAATAAAACAACGAAGATGCTAAAATGCTTCAGAATATGCTAACATGTGGAATATGCCATCAGTTACATCTACTTTAATTTGAATGTCTTGCTAATTTTTAAATGCCAGCATTCAGAGTGTAAAGCTAGTAAACTATTACTGGGATGCAAAAAACCCCCATAGAACTAGTTTTGTGTACTCAAGAAAGCTTTGGGATTGGGGTTCTTAAAAAAGTGAGGGAGGCCAACAATTCAAATGGAGTCACCCAAGCTATTCTCTGTTTCTCATTTTTCAAATCTTACATTCAGATCTCCACATTTCCATGTCAGTTTGGATTTTTACAAGTTTTTAATGAAATTAACCAGGATTTTAGTGCAGAATTCTCCTACTGTTCTCATTTCAGCTAAGCAATTTATCCTAATGCAATGCATATTTGTAACTTATTTTCCTTACTATATACATTTTTGCACACTTTATTCTACTATAAACATTTTTGTATGTATTAATTGTCTGGAGAACTTCATTGCACAATTTGGAGAAGTATGAATTTCAAGGGACAGTTGTTGCAGTTTGCAAACTACCAAGACCTCTGGCAATGTTCAAGTGGACTTGTGGGTGGTGGGTGGGGTTGGGGATTGAGAATTGCTGCACCAAAGTCAATGTACAGGAAATACACAAGGCTAGCTTAAGCAACCATTCTTGTGGGGAGGATCCCTGTGAATTCTGCTCATTGGTTCCTGAATAAGAATGTTTTGGACTGTAGACTTGCAGTGTGATTCTGTGTGTGCTTTACTCTGAAAAAACACCCACTGACTTCAATTTAGAGAAGGAGAAAACGAGGACAGGGCTGCTGGGCAGTTGTGTAGAAGACGGAATTTCAGCAAGTAAGGTTGGCATGTATTTCTACATAAGTGTGCAGAGGAATCCTTATTGTATGTGTAGGTGGTTAAGTCTAGGTTCTATGCAAGTAAATGTACATAAAATTGCAGGCAACTTTCAGCTTTCAACAGAACATTAAAAACAGAATAAAATTGTGGCTCAATCACCTTGCCCAAGAATGGAAGATTTGAGATTGGGCAATAGTTGGCCATATCAGCCAGGTCCAAATATTTTTTTTAAGAAGCGGTTTAATGCCCACCTCTTTCAGCAGGGCTGGAAAGATTCCCTCACAGAGGGAAGCATTCACCACTCTGCAGAGCCCATCACCCAGCTCTTCCCTGCTTGCTTTTATTAGCCAGGATGGGCAAGGATCAAGGAGACAGGTGGTTGGTTTCACTCGTCCAAGCAGCCTGTCCACATCCTCAGAGGTAACAGATTAGAATTCATTCCATGCAACTTGACTAGACAGGACTCTAGCACTCTTGCGCCCTGGCCCTGCTCCCACAGTGGAGGCTACCTCTTTCCGAATCTGAGCAACTTTATCTGCAAAAAAAACTTTGCAGAATCATTGCAGGAGATTTTGGGAGCCTTATCAGGCCCCGATGGCACAGCTGGTTAAGTGCTGAACCACCTGAAAGAGTCTTCTGCTGCTGTTTTCTGCAGATGCAAGACAGGCGGTGAAGAAGGTCCTCTTCGCCGTTGCTATTGCCACTTGGTAGGCTCGAAAGTGAGCTCTAACCTGTGTCCGGTTCCAGTTCCAGTTTATTCACTTTGTTCCCTTTTTAACCTTATTCAATCACCTTATTAAAAAAGTTGACTGCTTATCAGGGTATCTCCTACTATCAGCAGTATAATAATGAGGATGATTGTATTGATATTTATACATTTCTATAAATATGCATGTACACATCTGAATATATTGTAACTGTCATGCCCCTACTGGAGGAAAGTTCCAGCTCTTAAAGGTGCAGGCTGCCCAAAACCAGAGTGTCTGCCTGAAAAACAAGGACTTGTTGGCTGTAAGGGACTACCCATGAGAAAGCTACTTTTCATGAGTAGACACAAACAAACCTGAAACTGGGAATGTAGTGAAATTATTTACCCTGGGTGTTTAACTATGCTGCTAATTAACTGATGTCAGTGGTATTCTGTAAAAGTAAATAGTTTGGAGGGAATAAAGTAGCACACAACACTAATATAGTCTAGGTGTAGTTTTTCACTTCTACCTGTAAATGAAACAATAAATAAAAAAAGAATTTAAAGTATAAACATGTAAGTAATTAAAATATGTATAGTAAATGATTCCCAGCTTTTAGCCTTTTCATTATTTATACATGGTATCTTGCTTTACTTTTCACCACACGTCATTTTAGTGAGGTCACTATATTGATTTAACCTGTAATTGCTTGAGGGAAAATTATGATTCAGTAGCTGCCTTCCTTGCCTAGAAAGCAGTGAATCATTTCCAGCCCTTTAGCATATTTTATCCTACCCATGAATTTTTGTTTGTGCTGAAAGATCATAGGTTCCACCTGTTCTTTGAACAAGTGATACATCTGCTATTTATTTAGCCATATGCTACAACTGATTTTTCTTTAAATGTGTGATAACAGTAATGGTGGCAACTAGAACTCAGCTGTCTTTTCTCTGAATGTTTTGTTTCAAACCAGTATTTACATCTGTAAAACAGAATTCCAAAGGTTTTCTCATCATAGTCATCTTTGCACTTCTCTGTCCTCTGGCAAGCATGACACGTCCCACATTCCATCCAAGGAGTGACTGCTGCCTCTACAATTCCAGGCTGAAACTAAATTCTGAGAAGACAGAGGAATTGTGGGAATTTGGCTCCCAGGTTCAGCAAGATGGTATGCACCCTATTCTGAAAGGAATAGTGGAATAATAGAATTGTATAATTGGAAAGTACTCCAGGAGTCATCTAGTACAATCCCTGTGATGCAAGAATCTCAGCTGAAGCATCCATGACAGATAGTCATCCAAAATCTACTTTAAAACTTCCAAGGAAGGAGAGTCCACCACCTCCTGAGGCAGTTTCACTCCTTTTGAAGGAAAAGGTTCACAGCCTGGTGATTCTCCTAGAACCAACTTTGTTGTCATTATCACCACCATCCTAATATAACATCCTAATAGAAAACATTTTCAACATAAAACTTTCACATTCAAAATTCACACCTGACGTGTTAAAACACAGAAAGTATAATTTTTTTAATTTCAAGTTAGACGTTTATTGCCCAGAGTACCTTCTATCAACTTTGTCTTGTTCAAAAGCTCTTGGAGAGGCAGAGACAACCTGGCGATGGTTATCTATGCAATGATAACCTGATGGGATTACTGTAACACAGGGATGAGGATCCTGTGGTCCACCAGATTTTCCTGGACTTTACTTCCCATCATTCCCAGTTAGCTTTACCAATGCTCAGGGCTGATTGAACATGTAATGCAATAGCATCTGGAGGGCGAAAGGTACCCCATTCTTTGTATAGATGGGATTGCCTTTGAATATATTTCAAAAGTTTCAGTTTGTACAGAATGCATCTGCCAGGTATGCCCAATTCATTTCATATTTTGCTAGCGCAAAGGAGCTCCCTGGCTTGTCTGGTTGCTCTCAAACGAGTGCTAGTATTGACTTTTAAAACCCCTAAAGTCCAGGTATCTGAAGGACTGCATTTCCCTCGTGCCATCCTGCCTGCACTCTTAGATCATCAGCCGAGGGCTCCTCTCTGTTCCCTCCTTGTCAAACAGACACGAAGCAGGTGGCAACTAGACAGAAAGACTTTTCGGGTTTGTCATCCTGTTTATGCAACACCCTCCCTAGAGAGGCTCATCTGGCACCAACACTGCTTTCTTTCAGGCACCAGCCAAAACCTTTTCATCCTCTCAGGCGTTTACATTTTAGGCATTTTAAATCTTGCAGATGGCTGTTTTATCTGCTAGTAATTTTATATGTTTTGTTGTTGCGATGTTTTAATTGTGTAAACTCTGGAACCAGTCTTGGTGAAAGGTGGTGTATAAAATGTTTTTAAATGAATGAATAGATGGAATGTTATGCTTCTGAGAGAGTTTGAATGACTCAGGAGCACAGCATGAAATAGACAATCTCAGCCTCCCACCTATGTTTGAAGCTGGCAAATATGTCTGAATAACACCCTAAACTCAAGCTTTGCTTAAGAAGCTCTCAGACCATACTTTTCCGTCATTGTCAAAAAGAGGTGTTCAGGTAACCACATATTTGATCTGACAGTACAAACGCAGCATGTAGTGGTCCTGACAAGAACTTATCTGGATTTCTTGATTTATATATACAGTGGGATATTTCATGATAGGAGTTTTAAAAAACAGAGTGGAGCAGAAGCAATGAAAAAGGTATGCCTCGCTTCTGATAACAAGAACTATACCAGAGTTAGAGAATGGCTGCTTCTTCTACCCTGAGAGAACAAATTGTTCGCTGCAATAAGACGTAAAGAGCCTGCTGGATTAGGTCAATGGCCCATCTAGTCCTAGCAGACCAGATGCATGTGGGAGACCAGCAAGTAGAATTTGAGCATGAGAGCACTCTCCTCTTCTGTGGTTTCCAACAACTAGTATTAAGAAACATTGCTCTTTCCAACTATGGAGGCAGAGCACAGCCATTGTGGCTAGCAGTCATAGATAGCCCTCTCCTCCATGAATTTGTCTAAACCTCTTTTAAAGCCAAAGTAAATTTTACAAGGGACGCAGGTGGCGCTGTGGTGTAAACTACTGAGCCTTGGGCTTGCGGATCGGATGGTCAGCGGTTCGAATCCTTTCGACAGGGTGAGCTTCCGTTGTTTGGTCCCTGCTCCTGCCAACCTAGCAGTTCAAAAGCACGTCAAAGCGCAAGTAGATAAATAGGTACCACTCTGGCGGGAAGGTAAACGGCGTTTCCGTGTGCTGCTCTGGTTTCACCAGAAGCAGCTTAGTCATGCTGGCCACATGACTTGGAAAAACTGTCTGCAGACAAATGTCGGCTCCCTCGGCTAGTAAAGCGAGATGAGTGCCACAACCCCAGAGTCATCTGTTACTGGACTTAACTGTCAGGGGTCCTTTACCTTTTTAAATTTTACATTCTTACATTTATTCTGAAAATTGCCAAAGGAGACAGGTACAGGGATGGCATTTCACAAATGGGAAACCATCACAGAGAAGGCTATATAATGGGTCAGTGCCAACTAGGTGGTATAGAAACATAGAATTGTAGAGTTGGAAGGGACTCTGAGGGTCATATAGTCCAACCCTTCAATGCAGAAATCTCAACTAAAGCATCCATGACAGATCCAACCTCTGCTTAAAAACTTCCAATGCAAAGAATCTAAGTTCCTCCTGATGTTTAGTCAGAATCATCTTTCTCATAACTTGAAGCCATTGGTTTGGGTCCTAGCCTCCAGGGCAGGAAAAAACAAGCTTCCTCCATCTTCCGTGTCACAGCCCTTTAGATATTTGAAGATGGCTATCATATCTCCTCTCAGTCTCCTGTTTTCCAGGCTAAACATACCCAGCTCCCTCAAACATTCCTCATAAAGCTTTGTTTCCAGATGCTTGATTAATATTTCACCTTTAAGAAATTCCCATCCATCTTGTAGTGATGATGGCAGCTGTGGCATGCAGGCCAAAACCATATTTGATGTTTTGCATAGCAATATGATGTATTTCTAATGTGCTGTACTCTGTGGAAGGCATACTTGGCAAAGACATTATTACCAAATGCTGTGAGGTGCAATCATCTCTTGCCAGCAGCAGCACTGGGCATATGAGGTGCGAGGGGCTGCAGCCCCCTCAATATTTTGAGGCAGGGGGTGCTGCACCCCAGTATTAAGGGGGCTGCCATCCCATGCCACCCCCCTGGGTGAGTGCTGGCACCCTCCGTGGCGCCCGCTGCCATCGCCCAAGCGCTGGGGTGGGCGGGAGCCTTGGAGGGTGATTTTTGCCCTCTGCGCTGCCCGCCAGAGCATCTTGGCAGGTGCCCATGCATCCTGGCAGGGTGCCACACGTGTGATGTCATGCATGCCCCCCACCCCCCAGTGTGGGGCCTTCTTGCCAGAAGTCTTTCCTCAAGGAAGCAGAGGCCATGGTCCCAAAACCCAGAGGTGGCACCAACAACAGGACCTCCCTTACTACTCTCACAAAGGAGCAACATGAACACAAAGAGCCTATGGGGTCATGTGTTTAACCCCACCTTTGACATGTCAGGGCTCCTCCATGTCCCTCACAGTTTGAAAGATAATATTTGAGAGAGGAAGCCATTTCTATCAAATGGCACAGTTCATTGGATTTTTATATACAAAAAGTGTGCACATAAAAGATGTGTGCAATATGCATATTTTGCAAGTGAGTGCACAGAAAAGTGTGTTTTATGTAAACACAGTATCCATCAAATGCACAAAACAGGATGCAGCAGAGCATCACACAGTGGATACAATGGCATGCAACAAGGTGAAATATACCACTGACTGAGGGCAAAATTAGCTGCTCATTCCATCCTTATTTTGTTGTGGACTGACTTACATAATCAGGTTGCATCTATCTGAGAATATCCATTGAAACAAAGATAGCCTTACATGGATAAATTAGTTTGTATAATGGCATGATAAATGCAATTATTGCTTCTGCTGGTGAACTGAGCTAGGATGTAAAATATGCACTTTTTCAAATTTATTTGATTCTTGGAAAATTAAGCGGCAATTTTCTCACTTTCACTAGACCTGTTTTTGCTGACAGAGCAGGAACTATATTCCAGTGAGTTAGAAAGAGAGAGTTATTCACAATCAGAGCTCATACTTTTTCATCCAGATATGGCATTTAGTAGGGCAAATTCCATTTGCTATAGCTAGTACAACAGCAATATGCTAGTGCCATAAGTATGTATTCTTAAATTAAATTTGTATTAACAAATTTCTGCTATGAATACAGAACACTGAATTTTGTCACATACAGGAGAAAATAAATTATAATTATCTATAGCTAGAATCAGAGAGTGTGATTAGTGCAACAGCTGTTTGGAAAGCAGGCACTCCAGCAGGATACCAACTTGATGAACAGTAAGAGATTTTTTAGCGATGCCAGATATTCTTTTTAATTTGCCATGTGTTAGCAAATGTATATTTGCTGGCATTGTAAATTCTCTCTCTCTCGTTTTGAACCTGGATCAAGGGTGTAATGGGGCAATAGTGCATTCTTCATTCTCTTAGGGAGGCTGGTTTAAAAGAAATATTTAGCGCAGATGTCCCATTTCCCCATTTTCTTAGTGATCAGCATTTTATGAATACATCACTTTCTGTTGTTTAAGAAGTATTCTTAAAATGTTGTTACCTCCAAGAGGCAGTTGATGAGGACAAACCGTGTGTGTGTGTGTGTGTGTGTGTGTGTGTATGAATGATTAATGCCTCCTTGTAAGAGCAGGTAGTCCCTGCCTGCTTGAGGGAGGCAGTGGTAAAACCACTCCTTAATATATTGTCCTTGGATTCAGAAAATCCAAGAAATTAGCAGCCAGTTGCCAATCTCCCTTCAAGCAGGGCTCTTGAATGGGTAGTCATGGACCAGATCCAGGGGCTCTTCAGGGACAGGTGCGCCAAGGTGGGGGGGGGCAGGGGTCCCTGGAAAATTTTCAATGAAGGGCTGACCCCTTAATGTTTTGTGGCAGCCATGCTCACATCATGTCAGCAAGCCCCATGGCATCCGTGAGTAACATTATGATGTACCAAAGGTGCCTATGATGTGTGTCAGCCATGCCAGGGCTGGAGAAGCTGGTGGTAGGCAGAGACCTGGCTGAAGCTCACTCTGCACCCTCTGGGAGTGCCTCCCAGGCTCTGGCCTTCTTTGGGATGGTGCTGGATTTCCCACTGTCCTGTCCTATTGTGTTGTGGTCCTGCCCAAAGATAAGCATGCTGAATATGCTAGGACCTTGCTGTGGGATATTTGGTTATCATATTCTGGGTCAGCGAGGAACTTTTCCTGCAGACTAATTGTCCTGTCTGCAGGTTTTTGCCTTTCTCATAGCAATTGTCACAACTTTGGACGTTAAGGCATTAGTCTGGATCTTTAACATTTGGGTACCCTGCTAAGGGTGTCTGGGGAGGGGTCTTGCTGTCTGGGAGCCCACACGGGGCCCTTCCTGAGGTGGCCCTGGAGCAGGGGCACCATATCCTGGGGGCCAAGCTCTTTTGACTACCCCAATATTTTGGGAGGCCCTGCAATGTCCAAAAATATCAGGAGTTGGAAGAGGCCAAGTGCAGAGACAAGCGTGGTGCAGTTTTAGGGGCGACTCCTTGTCTTCCTCTTCCTGCCACAGAGGGGAAGGAGGGTTCAAGCAGGTGGCAGTAGCAGGAGCAGCAGGAGCCACCAGTCATTGAAGCTGTACTGCTGCCACATATGGCTCCACCCTGGCTCTTCCCAACGTCCTGATGTCACACGTGCCACGTGCATGATTTCAGAGGGGCCAATCACCATCACAAGCTGGCACCTGTCCTGGACGGAGCATCAAACTCAATATGGGGGGGAGGGGGCAATCTCCTTTCCAGGGTCAACATATCCCATTACCATCCAGCAGATGGGATGGTTGATCTCAGATGCATATCCAGTGCCTTCACCAAAACTGGTTTACATCTGTAATCAATAAAGTTGTGGCCTATTTCATCCCAACACTGATGTCCTGTGTCTTATTTAACTTGCTGGGTGGTGTGCTTCTGACAATTGGCCATGCAATAGTGTACATCACAAAATGTTAGTGTATATCACAACATGCATGTTTTTGCTTTATTGCTTGCGCACATGGTGGTAAGCCAAATGGCCTATATCTTTCCAATAAATGCACATTATGTTTATGTACATTACCTATGTCCTTTCTGGTACCTAGATATAATTCCCCAAGTCACTTCATTGGTTATTAGATCAACCCTAGAGTTAAAAGCCTATAATTTAAGCTGACTTTTCAAAGCTACAGCAAATTACAGAGAGCTCAACGGAATAGATTTCTCAAAAGAAAGCTATCTTTTTACATTGGGTCAATTATTCTCATGTTTTTCACAAACCACTTCAACTGCATATTTTGCTTACTTTAAACCAAATTTTTCAGAGCATCATATCCTGAAAATCACCATAAATAATTTGAAGAAGGAAATTTGGTACATATAGTTTTTCTTTTTATGCCTCTGGATTCCCAATGGAGAACTCTTGGAGGGGGAATTATTTTATACAAGCAAAGATACTTGACCTTTCAAGATTGTTAACAGACACTTTTTATGACCATTGATATTTCTTAGCAGTGAGTTTAGCACTACGGGAACAGTACTTCTCAAGCCACAAAATGTCACTTTTATGATGTATTCAGTTTAACAGCTTTAAGGGCACCATTCCCAAACTAATGACTTATAAAACCTTAAAGGCATGCAATTTTACTTAAAGATGTGCAGGTGCTAGAAAAATCTTCATATTAGATTACAATAGGAAATAGTGCACCATGCTATTTCAGTAATTGCTTCGTTTCCTTCAGTACTCTGAGAGTAATATGACCTGTAGCTTGTTCATATGACCATGGCCCTTTCATATTGAAATATACACTGCAATTCAGCAGCCTGCCATTATTATACACAACGGAATGATTATACAGTGTTTTCTCTGTGACATTAAAAATATATATTAGGAAGAAAAGGTGGTGATGAGAATACATTCAGATCTCAGTATATTTTGTGGCACTGACAACCACCTTGGTTTTTTATTCTTATTTTATGTGTGTGTGTATGGATAGGGATGGTGGAGAAATAGGTTTGGTCAGCTTTTTACAACAGACCAATCTATTCCAGTGGCCCCAAACCTGCTTGTGGATTGGAACACAACCACACCTATTTTGGGCCAGTGCTAGATTTTTAGCCCCCCCTACCCCCACAGCAATTCAACTTTGCTGGTTTTGTCTTCTGTATTTACATTGCATGTTTTGCTTACTTGAGTCATCAAGAGGCATTCGCTGTACTGATATTAGTGTTGGAATTTTCCATTCACCTTCAGTTGCAGATATGGGATTGTTACGTGTCATATGTCTGTTTACTTTCCAGCACAGTTTGCTGGCGTAAACAGAACTTCCGCTGTATTGCTTTTGCTTTGACTCTCTCCGAGGAGATGGCAGGGAGAGACAACATGTTTCTTTGTCTTGATTTATGTTTAATAAATCTGTAATTAATAGTATGTATTCACAAGCTTCAGTCTTTTCTGTTGTGTAGTTTACACTGCTAAGTATAGTGTGCCCAAGTCTGGGAGGCCCGGGTCACTGATTTATGTCGGAGCCAGAGGTCGATGGATCTTCGCAGTGGCACAGCTGGAAGGAGACGATCCACCTGGGGGCTAGCCAGCTGGCCTTTCGATCCCCGGATGACGACAATTAGATGGAGCTTAAATTATGCCATTAGGGAGAAGCCTTAGAAGAAACTGCTGTAGGAGAGGGACTATGAGCAGCATCATGAGAGGGGTGTTTCCAACTATCCCAACCTTTACCCTTGGAAGCCTTGCAAATGGGTGCAGGAAGGTGACACTTAGTAACATCATGGGAAGTGTGTTTCTTTTTTTTTTTTAAAAAAAAATTTATTAACCGGCCAATCAAATCAAATCAAATCAAATCAAATCACATCACATCACATAAATTCCGAATTACAAAGCCGAATTTTAAATTTTGTTGAGGGGACCCATATTTCAAGATCCGAAGGGGGATTCTGATCATCTTCTTGCTACTGCGTTAATGTCCCAATCAGTCCAAACAAAGTTCATAATTCTATCCAGTCTTATCTTGCTGTTTCCACATCACATCTTGTTCATATATTTTCTCTTTTTTCTTTATGATCTCTTCTGATAGTCTCCTTAAGCCGATAAACACCAATAATAATCCTGTGTGAATTTTTCCGTTCTTCCAATCCTCGAATCGAGATGATTTCCATATATCATTGCCTTCATAGATAACAGCGCTCTTTCCATCATTAATTACAGAACTGTCATTCTTAAGTCCCACTGAGGAGTTTCACCCACAATATAAAAACAGCTCTATTTCCCTATTTCTCCTCTCAGACTTAAGTCCTCCGACAGAACTTCCCAATATGGCGATGGCACTTTTAACTGCATCATTCCAAAGCCCTTATACATTCCACGCTCTTCTCAAAACATGCTTTGGTTCGAAAGTTTATCTCCACACAGCCTTAAATCCACAGCTTAAGTCCTTAAAACGACATTTCTGACTTGTGGGGGGGGGTCCTTGTTTAATCACATATAAGAAAGAAAGTAAGGTTTTTCCCCCCTCTCCCATCAGTCCCTTTGCCATACCGAGTCTTGGCGTATCTTCTCGTGATTTATACTTGCTCCTTCAACTCTTCTTGTTTTATCAGAGATCTCTTCTGTTAGCAGTCTTTACTCCCCCTTCTTCCTTGAAATATGTGCATTCGCTTCATCCAAATTGTTTCTTTTGAAGTTCTTGCAGCTAGTGGCGCGGATCAGAGACGGCGTCCAGGAGTGCCGAAATCCCACAGGAGGGCATTGTGCCTAGTGCCCCCATCCCCACAAATTCGGGGGTGGTATAGGGCACAGCAGGCAAGGGCAGTCCCACCCCACAATCCTGGGGGGGGGGTAGGGAGGCTATTTACTCCCACCACAGCCTCCAAATTACCTCGTGTGGGTCGGAGAGATGTTATTGTCAGCCATCTTCTGATGCGCCCCCTAGTGGCCCCTCTGTTTCTAGGACTAAGGTGAAACTGTGAAGCTCCTTTGTTATTTTTGCTATTGGGTACTACGTGTTGTTTAAGTAATCTTGTTATAATTAAAGTATTAAAATGTGTTTTTGTATGATATATATATATGCTATGTTATTATGAAATAGCTTTTGTAGTGCTTGTTTGAAATGCATCCCTGTTTTTCGCTGTTATTGTGAGCCACTTTGAGCATGATTTTGTGGGAAAGTGGGTAGCCAAAAAACCACCTCTCTCCACATGTGAAATCTTCAGCGTAGAAAGCCTCCTTGGCTCCAGCAGTTCTGAAGGTATAAGTTGCAGATAGGATTGGGCTCGAACAACACTCAGAAATATCTACTGGATGGATGAACATGATTTGAATACAAATAGATGGCCTTCAAGGCTATGTGAGTAGTGCCTGTCACAACAATAGGAAGAGCAGGGATATATGATGGGAGAGGGCAGGCGTGATTGACTGGGGATAATCAGCTCTAGTCCCATTTTTGTTCTGCTAACTCCAAATCCTTTTATGTATGTCAGGGTGGTGAGTTGGGGGGAGTTGACATTTTTCTGCATCCCGGCAGAGTCACTGTGAGCAGAAACAGTGAAGACAGAAGTGGTTTGCCTCACAATTATTTCCCCCCTCAGTTTGCCTTTAGGGACTCTTGCTATTACCCCCATTTTCCTTCTGGGTATTGCTTAGAGGTGGTAACCCTAATAATGTGGAAACTGGAAACATCTGCAACCGTCCTTCCTACTGAAGATCCTTGGAAAAAGGGGAACTTCAGGTATAGGTTTCTGTTTGCCCTGCCCCCAATTTATCAATTGCATTCAACAGGAATATTTGAAGGGGGAGATTACAGCAAAGAGAAACTGCCTGTTGTTCCTCCATCCAAGAAATATTTGGGCCTGAAGCCTCTTTAAATTTCCGTATACAATTCAGTGGAAGAACGCTTCTCAATTAAATTGCCTTGAGGGAACAGAAATAGGTGGTACCTCTCATTTCGTATCTCCTGCCAACCTAGCAGTTTGAAAGCATGTCAAGTGCAAGTACCCCTCCGGCGGGAAGGTAAACGGTTTTTCCGTGCACTGCTCTGGTTTGCCAGAAGCGGCTTGGTCATGCTGGCCACATGACCCGGAAGCTGTACGCTGGCTCCCTCGGCCAATAAAGCGAGATGAGCGCCGCAACCCCAGAGTCGGTCATGACTGGACCTAATGTTCAGGGGTCCCTTTACCTTTACTCATTTTGTATTGGTTTGAAATATGCTGAAATATTTCCCCATTTGGTGGGATGTATCTTGGATTATTTCCAAGCTAATCAAGCGGAAACCATAGGGAGTTCTTCCATTACTGTTATTCAGTTCTTCCTCACAATCCAGACAATGGGTTATTTATAGGTCTTGTTGTCTGACGTGCATTCTGCAAAAAGATATCACTGCATCTTGATTTTTTTCTGATGACTAAATCTACTTTTTCTGTTTTACCCTACTTTCTAATACCCAACACTTAAGTGTAACATTTCTCATTATCAGTCATATATTTTTATTTCTGTTCAGAAGCTGTCAAGTCACTGCCATGCTCCTCAAGAAAAGTGCCTCCTTAAAATGTAACCATTAAGTTAGCATGGAAATGGCACAAAGTGAATAGAATAAAGTGACACTGTAATTTCTTTCACCGCCCAAACGCATCACACACCGTTATGATAAACGAACGTACATTCTAAGGCAGTAAATTCATTGGGAAGCAGATCAAATTGGAAAGGCAAACAATACTTTAAGGAAGATGCTTATCGGCGCCCACAAATATTTAATCACCTATTCATACAAACTAAGTGGATGTGTGTGCTTTGTATTCCTCTTATCATTTCTACACAGATAAAATACATAGTGAAACAAAAACAAAAAACCCTTGTTGATTTATAAATTACTAGCACTATTATAAATGAAAGTGTATAAAAATAGATTCCAGTAGTTGTTTTTTATGAACTCACCCAATATCCTTTTTTGGAGAGGCCCGATAAAATATGTGGAAGGGCTCAACTTTTTGTGGGGAAATCTTGCATTATTATTATTATTATTATTATTATTATTATTATTATTTAGAATAGCAACCCCAATGTGTTCTAGCAACATCTGGTCTATTGGGCCTTTGCCAATATTCTGGACATAAAATAAAGGCCACACACTTACCTAGAAGAGATAGACATAGACATAGATTCTACTGGTCATGGATCTTCTTCCTAAACTGGGAATGACTTTTTTTACTCTTAATAATTGTTCTTATTTTGTAGCACTTTATGTGTCAGTCACAACCTTAGGGTTTTTCATATTGTATTGACAACAGAGAAACAAGAATTTTGGGGTGCCAGTAATGTAACTAGACAATTATTCTGATAAACATTGTGTAATCAGGCGCAGTATAACAGATTTAATTGTGTATATCTCCACACAATTATAATATGTTGATCCTTGCAAAACTCAAGTACTGAAAATATCATTTAAAATAGTTAATGAAGCAAGATCCTGGAAATTACTGCCATTAAAAATTATAATAATGACCAGGAATGTTAATTTTCTGCATGGGTGCAATTGCACCATGAATCGTGCAGTTTAGCTTCTGGCATGGTGCACAGTTATTGAAGACTCTCAACATTATTGAATGTTTCTAGCCCTCATGAATGTGGAAGTTCCTTACTGGTGGCAAACAATATACTCCATTTTCTTTTTCTTCTTACTTCTGTTCCGCCTTGTACACTTAAGATACAATGCCATATTCTTTGTAGATTTTTTTATAGCAAATATTTATAAAGCAGCAAGACACCACATTAAGATTTGAACCTTATTCACGTCTGAGAATTTTTGAAAGTATAAATGCATCATAACATAAATATGAGACAAGAACAGGCAAATGGTATTGGCTAGAGCTGTTTTCTTGAATCTTTAGCATATGCGCTGCTGGGGTGCAAAGATCCACCCAGCACCCCTCAAAGTTGTTGAGCTTTATTTGGGAGGGGGAAGCCAAAGTTGTTGGCTTTTTGGGGGGGGGGATCACTCACCTGTAACAACAACACAGCGGAAAAACTGCTTTTGTTTCCTGACTCATCTGGAATATTTGACGCTATGGAATAACAGAGCGATGGAGGAGGGGGGAGGGGACTTTCACTCCATTGCTTTACACTGCTGCCAATTGAGAGGGAACGCTATACAGTAGGCATACATCTGGTGCCCCCCAGTATTCAGTGACCAGGTGCCCTGCACCCCTTGCACCCCTGGGTAAAGATGGCCCTGGATTCACACAATTCCCTTTCAACCTCCTCCTGTCCAGTCCAGACCCCAGGATGTGATCACCATTCCAGTTCCACTGCACTTACCTCCTGTTTCACGCCAGTCCCACTCACTGAATTTAGGATGCTTAGGAGTCAGTTTTGGATTCTTCATCATGCTCTCAGGTGCTCAAGCTGTGGAGGAAAGGATGCTAGACTGGATAGGCCTTTGTTCTGATCCAGAAAGATTCTTCTTCTTACAACCCTGTACAAATACTGTCTCTTTACCAATATATTTGTTAACAAAGTGCAAAAAAAACCTTTCTATTTCTAGTTCTTCTCATTCTCATATGCCTCAATCCATATTTTTGTTCAATTCACTTACAGGCTAATACATGAACAACATATTGGAACTTTTCACTACAGAGAAGATTTCAACATGACTACAAAAGGCATGTAGATAGTTCTTTGTTAATGGCTTTCTTTATAAAAAAAGTTCCCATTTATTACATTTGCAGACTGCAAAAAACAATGCCTCAAAGATTGCCATATTTCAGTTATTTATAGTGTAATGTTAACCAAACAGCGGGGGGGGGGGGAGAAAGAAACTGCTCTGGAATTGTAATCATTGCTGATAATGGAGTTCCTAATAATATTTATTACTTAAAATATACTGGTTATTGCCTGTTTGGGATTTCTTTATTTTTAAATCTCTTTTTAAAAAATCCTCTCAAAATAACACCATAACATGTATTTTTTCTCAAAACATGTTTTTTTGAAGTGTGTATTTTGGCACACTTAAATCCTGAAAGCTGTATCACAAAATTCAAAGTTTGAAATCCTGTAGATAGCTATGTTCTGATTCGCACATTAGTCCGAGAGGTGTCTATTAGGTCATTTCCCATGCGGATTAGCAAATATCAAATTCTTCAGGCATCCTTAAAACAAAGACAAGAAAAAGTTTTTCTACAATAGTACCCTACACTGAAAATAAAAAAGAATCAAACATTCTTATGTGACCAGCTTTATGTGACCAATTGTTGTAAATTGTCTGATACTGCATAGGGCTGCCATATTTCCAAATATGAAAAGTTGTTGAGCTTTGATTTTTGGAGGGTGGACTCTGCCACCTTCTCAGAGCCTTCCTGATTTTGAAATTTTGAGAAGGTGGCATAAGGGCTCTTGGATGCTCCTACAGCCCTGGCACTGATTTTCCAAAGCGAGACCTGCCCTCGGAAGGATGAGGGAGTCTGGGCAACGGTGTAGCTAGCTGCTCAGGTGCCCGGGGTGGCACACGCACCCTGCAGCTGGGGACGGAGCGAGCCGCCCATGGGGGCAGGGTGAGCCAAGGCAGGGTGCGCTGCGTGGAGCCTCTCTGAAGCCTCCCCCTCAGCTGTAGGGTGGTTGAGGTGGTGGGCAGACACAAGCCCCATGATGCTCGAAAAAGCAGTGTGGGGCTTGCGGCAGTCCGCCCGCCGCCTCCCCCTCAGGAGAGATGCGTGACTCAGGCACGCCCAGTGCCTCCCACCTCACCTAGCTACGTCTCTGCCTTCATGCTCACGTAAGTGTGGATCTCCAAACTCTTCCCCTTCAATTCCCCAAGCCCTCCCCCTATTGCTCTTGCTCCCTACCATAGGAGCCAGCAGCTGGACCATGGCTGGATGTATGCTGATGGTGGTGAGAGGAATTCAGCCTGCTTATGGAGAGGGGAAGAAATGGGGTTGGATGGTGGGTTTCTGGCTTATTGCAGAGATTCAAAAGCCGCTTTTTAGGGCAACGAGCCTCCGAAGGCTGTTTCCACCATGCAGTCATAAAACCCAGAGCAACCCAGACCCAGCAAAAAGTATTAACTCACTCCCACACCACCCCCGACAAAGAAAAGGTTTTCCATTCTTCCCTTCCTTTAGCACATTTTAGAATGGAATATGGCTGTCTTGCTGGCTAGCTTCATCACTTGCAGACTACGCTGCTGAAAGATCATGCCATGATTCCCAAACTGTGAGCCTTTGCCTCCATAGGAAGCCTCTCAGCTCTACTAAGCAAGATAAAACTATTTCCCATGAAGATGAAATATTGCCTGTCAGGTCTCTTTTCACACACAACAAACTCAAACACTGCTATTTCAGGAGTGTACAAAAAGTGGCTCATCGTAAGACATTTTCTTTCCTGACCTGGGAATTTAATGGATTCTTCTGTGTTTTAATCTATAGGACTTGGTCTAAAAACTTCATGCCTCTTAAATCCACATCATTCTTAGGATATAATGAGTCATTAAATATATATATATATATTTACCAGTTGAATCACATGTCCCAGATTAACAACAAAAAGTGCCACAATGTTATAACTGCTGCAGCCACATTTTTTACCTTTGCAGTTTCTAGACAATTTATTTTATTTATTTCTAAAAGAAATTATGTAACACTGATTAATATAAAAACTGTTTCCAGAAATTTTACATAAAACAGATGAAATTAAAACCAAATCAGAAATCAGATAATGATTGTGGAAGGGTGTATTCGTAACTGCCTGATCTCAGTGACTGAGATGGAAGACATGGATTCAGGCAATTCCTGAGGTACCCAGAACCTAAGTTATTCAGGCTTTGAAGATTAATACAAAATCATTAAATCTGATTTGGTAGTAGGTGGGCTTCCAGTGTAGATGATTTAACAATGGTGTCACACGTTGTTGCACCAGCTCTAATTTCAGAACCAGGCCCAAGGGTAGCCCCACATAGAGCAGATTACAGTAATCCAACCTTGAAGTTACCAATGCAGAGGATATTTGACCCCTAATGACAGTTGGATCAAAGAATACCCCCAAGCTATGTACTTGTTCTTTTAGATGTATCATCAAAGGCAAACCCATAACAATCATAACTAAATAAAAATTACCTGGACATGAATCACTAAGCCTGGCTATCTCTAGCCAAGTACAAGTACGGTCACAGATGACAAACTAGAATAAGATGGTACGAAGCTCTCTGATCCATCTGTGCCTCCGAGACAAGATGGATCAACAAACAATCCTGAACTGGTATCGTAGGGGAAGGGCACATGCTCAATAAAAGTTGAAGCATCACTCAACTGTGAAGGCAAAGTATCTTCTAATGAACCACTTTGTCCACAGTTTTCTGCCATACTTCCTAGGGAGACCCAAGGAAGTAGAAAGTGCCTCCAGAAAATTATGGATTAATGTCTCCCCCCTCCCCTCAAAGAGAGCTGCAAAACACCCCAAAGCCTATTTTTTTAATGACAGAATGTATCTGGGAAATTGGGAAAGGCGTATTGTTAACATGCTTTATTTTAAACTAAGGTGAATTCTCACCATTTTGTTTTAAAGAACTTACTGAAAACGAAGTCTCATCATATGATTTAAACCATGTGTTGTCTTCATATACCTCTGAATCTCTATTTCAGAAGAGAACTTTTCATCCATAAAACACTTGTTTAATGTAAGAGGCTGATTCTTACTTTTACAGGCTTTTAACATCACATGCCTAGAGCTGTAGACTGCTCCCTTGATCTGATGTAGATTTCATGTGGGATAGTAACCTGGTGAACCTTTCAACCAATTTAACAGAGCTAATAAAGAATAACACAATCTATTGCTTGATGCTCATTAAAATTAGAATCCACAGATCTTTGCACATTGTTTGATGGTATCTTCAGGGGCAACAGTTTCAAAGTTGGCAGTTCAGTCTGCTAGATCCCCCCCCCCCCAGCAATCAGACAACATTATTATTTTTCTTGAATTTTGCAACATGCACAAACCATCTGATGCCATCATTCACAGACCACAAACTAATTGACTGTTGCCTTGTATTATGTCCCACAAATGGCACTGCAGATGCCAGGACCACAGTTCCTCTAGCACCTTCAAGTAAAGTTAGGTAGGTTGGCTGTGCTAAAGCAATGTCTGTTTCAATTTTAGTCACATTTCTGAAAGTGAATGAAACAGAGTCAAGCTGGTTGAAGCCACAGGAGTTGATATGAACTAAGTGAAGCTGAAGTTGTCAAAGCAATTTGTTCAAAACTGAATTTTCAGATAGAAAAGGGTGTGAATCTGAATTCCTTTATAATATAAGAGCATGAATCACAAAACAATAGTAGCAGATTTTGACATTGGGCTTTATTTAAGAGCAATCATTAAACAAATGTTACAGTCCAATCCTAAGTTGGGATTTTTGACTATGTGCTATTTGATGCAACTTCCCACAAAAGCTATTAAGGAGTTGGCCAAAGGCCAAGAAGACTGAACAGATGGAGTTATTTTGCCTAGAGATATGGGAACTTGGATACAACTCTGATATTGGTCTAGGTCACCACATAGGCATGATGATTCATGACCTTCCTGGTTGGTTGGTTGGTTGGTTGGTCAATGTGTGGTTTGAGAGTTCGTTGGAGTTTGTTCTGTGAGAGAGTTAAGATCCATGTCTGTATTCTGTATATAGTAACTTGTGATTCAGCTATAAATAATAAACCTATAAGTAACCAAGTTACTGGTAGCAGCGTATTGTTCCTGCTTCATCCTGCCTGCAACTGACTGCTTCTGGACAGTCTGCGTATACTCTGCTATATTCAGCAGGTTCTGGCTAAGATCCTTCAACATGTTTAATGAAAATTAAACCCAATTGACTTAAATGGGGCTTACTCCCAATGGGCAGAGCAATTCTAGACCTTGCAGGTGGGGTCCTATTCTATTGATTTGGCCTGGGCAGGAGATGGGGGACAGGATTTTTAATTTTCCCTCCCATTGATTCCCAGGGTTGGGGTGGAAATAAGATGGGTAGTTGTCAGCCAATTTTGTGGAGATGTCTGATTAATGAGGTGATTTTGCACTCTGTGGCCACCAACAAATCATCTTTTGGTGGGTATACCAGTGGGCACTTCTACTGCTTCCCAGGATATCTCAGTTCCTGAATCTGGTTTTAAGATTTCAGCCTAGGTCTTTGGCAGAATGGGAAATTACATAGCTCAACCTTATCATGGAGGAATGTTCAGCCACTTTGTGTTCTCATTTGTTCTTCTAAAATGTTTGGTTTCTCTTTTAGAGGGCCTGGTTACCAGAAGGATCAAATTTTAGCCCATGAACCTGGTATTTAAGGTGAAATAGACCAGCTGCTAGAGAGAAGGGAGAGAGTGTTCTTGTGCTTGAGTCCTTCTTGTGAGTTTCCTACAGGCGTCTGATTGGCCACTGTTCGTACATGATGCTGGAGTAGGTTGGCCACTGAACTTTCTCACCAGGCTCTTCTTATGTGCTTATGAAGTGAAACTCAATAAATTCAGAAAGAAGAAAATAACTTTAACAGGTCCTGGAGAATGGTAACTGAATTAGCACCCCACTAGCCTTCAGACTGGCCAGAAGATTGTAGGGGGTGGAGTGAACATGTTATATATAAACAAAGCTGGTAAGTAGAGAAAAGTTGTTGGAGGCTAGAGATGACTTGAAGAGAAAGAGCTGTGTGAAGTGAAAATGTTACAGTAAATGGTTGGCATACTACAGAAAAAAAGAAGCTAAAAAGTGACCCAAAAGCTGAATGCAAATTGAAAGGTATTGGCTTGGCTTGCTTAGGAAAACACTGTAGTTTAGGATCAGCTGATATGCTGTTATTTATTTTTATTTTGCACTTACAGTTAACATCTCAGACTGTTTCTGAAATAAGTTTTTAAAATGAAAAATAACACATTTTCAAAACTATTATCCTGTTAGCCTACAATAAAAATGAAGACATGTCCAATTGCCTTACCACTCTAACGAGCATAGAGAGTTGGCTGGGGCAGTTAAAACTACAGGGTTAAAAGGCTGTTTAATTGAGGTTGACAAATGAGGGAGAGATGGTGGTGGTGGTGGTGGGGAAATCCACTTGGTAGCAGTAATGAAATGAATATGAAGAAGGTGTTGGCTTTAGTGGGTTTTCATACCTCCCTTTCCCTGCATGGTGTGAACAAAAGCACACTGAGTAACACTTATAAATATTGATTCAGAAGTGAGCTTCACTGTCTTCAGGTAAACTTTTCTAGGTCTGCAGCCAAATATGATCTGAATTAATCTCATGCACATTATTTATTTGCAGCAGGGAGGGGAAACCTTCTCAGCCAGAGGGCTGCATTCCTCCTGGGCAACTTTCCAGAGGCCATATGCATCAATGGGATAGTGTGTGGAGAAGCAGGTATAGCTCTTACATTCATCTTCAAGTTAGAGGCTTCTTTCTATACATACACATGTGTCTCCACTCTCCATCCATGCAAGCAAGAGGGCACATTCTAGCACAGTTTGAGGACACATTCTAGCAAGTCAAGCAGGAATACAGCACATTTTGGGTAGAAGATATGGCCTAGGTACAGAGTGTGTGGCTTGGTAGAGTCTCAATGGCTGGACAGAGAGTCTTCCTGGCCTGAGGTTCCCCTTTCATCAGGGGTTGCCCAATAACAAAAAGGTCTCTGGGTAGCTTTCCCTCACTGCCATCAATTCAGGTTTTTTTAAAAAAAGCAAAACCATGCAAAGTAAGTTCATTGTTTGTAATTGAGCACACACCTTCCTTGATGCTTCTGGTGGAGCATTTGTTGTGCCCTGAAAGTAAAATCAGCACTGACAGAAGGATCTTGAAGAAAAGTTTGAGCTATTTGTTCATAGAGTGATGCACCACTTTGACATAACTTACAAGGTATCTTTCAAGGCCCCTGCAAAGCTCTTCATCTTTTGTAGAATTTTACACTTTCCCTCTTGGAAAAAAAGTGAAATATGCGTGCCTGATTTTTGTATTGGGAAAATCAAAAAAGCATCTAATTGTTTCGCCTATTTTCTCTGCTTCTCTGAAATGGGTCTGACAAACACACACACACACACACACACACACACACAGAGAAAGATTTTAGCGTAACTTCAGACAACCTTCTAAAGCAACAAAAGACACCCTGGGGAAACAAGTGAAGGCAATCAGAAGAATAGACTTGTGAATAGTTCTCCAGTTCTTAAAGAAAAATCTTCTGACAGAATAGTACTTCAATTAAATAGGAGCTGGGGTGGGGAGGGAAAAACAACAATAAAATGGTACAATAGAGATAGTACATATATGTTCAGAATTCATTGTTAACTTTAGTACTTTGAAAGGAACCAGCATGAAACCAAACTATAAAACACAAAGCAGTAGTGAAACAACAGTTTATACTACCCTTTGTTGCAGGTCTGGGTTTCAAGATACAAGGCGGTGGCAAAGCATGCTACTCTAACATGTATTTCCTCAAAATGTACAAAAAATGTCATTTGCTGGCTATTATTAGTCTTTTTTTATATGAGAATTGACTACTGTTTGATTAACAGAGAGTTTTTGGCTATGTGTCGGGTACATTTTAAATATCCCAGGAGCAGACCTCAGGGAAGTCCTCAAGAGACTCAGTTAGGTCTGCCTCTGAGTAAGCGTACCCATTGGCCTAGATGCTATTGGCCAAATTTTGTGTCCATCTGATTCCCCATGCTCTGGCTGCCAGGAGAGGCTGTAGCATCTTCTGTTGGTCAGGAATACAACTTGCAGAACCTGTAGGATGGTGTTGTGCCATAACACTGCCTGTTGTGTGGAATTGCTGGTTATTACTAGTCTTCTTTTATATGAGGATTATCTACCATTTTAGTGGCAGAGAACGTCTCACTATTTCCCAATCAGTAAAGGGAATGTTTCCAGTTTGCATGTCTTGATATCCTAAAGGGTTGAAAATCACATTATTTGCAGACTGGCAAGGGTGTTGACATGAAACCTGAACTCTGAGAGTCTTAGTGACAAGAAATCACTGCAATTTTGTCAGAAGTACTGCAATTTGATTTGCAAGTGTAGATTTCATGCCTTAGAACAACAAAACAAAACAAAACAGGCATTTCCCAGACTTCTTTTCCTGCTATAAGCTCTGTTTGGCGCATGGTTTGGTGTATGCTTTTCAAGGTAAGTTAACGCAGGGCCTAACTGCATGTGATGGGCATGTTTTTCAGTTGATTTTTTTCAAGAGTATCCCTGAGAAGATGAAGTTAATTCTGTTAGGCTTTATATATATAATGGAGACTAATATACATAACTTTGCAAGCAATTTATCCTAATGTAATGTAATGTTGTATGTTATTTCAATTAACATATTATTTAAAGAAGGACCATTGTTAGCGGTCGAGCATTTGCCATGCAAGTGGGAAGTACCAGGTTCAATCCCTGGCATCTCCAGATAGGGCTGGAAAAATCCTGGAGATCCACAGCCAGTCAGAGTAGAGTGTACTGAGCTAGGTGGACCAATCATTTGACTCAGTATAAAGCAGCTGCCTGTGTGTGTGTGTGTGTGTGTGTGTGTGTGTGTGTGTGTCTGTGTGTGTGCATGCGTGCATGTGCATACACACACACACACACACGTAAACAATCTTTGGAGAACTGCATCACAAAATTCAGATAAGTGTGGATTTTGAAGGATAGCTGTGTTTCAGTTCTCATATTGTTTTGGTAAGTGCAAATGACAGAGATAAGTGTTTAAATGAAAAATGAATAAAATTTCTCGGAATCCTTAACCTGGAGTCCTGATCATTTACATCAGGTTGAAGAGGGAGGTGGAGTATAGGGTCAGGAAGGGATAACACGGGGTGCCTTTTCAAATATCCAGATTTCCCCTTACTAATACTGACAAGGTGTTTGGTGTTATACAAAGTAGTTTTGAGTATTCATTCGGGAGAGAAAACAGTGAGTGCTATTTTCACACGCCCTTGCTCCGGCTAAAATGGGGTGAGGTGGGGTGGCACATCTCTCTTATGGGAAGACACACATTCTTCAAAGTGTGTGCACTCTCATAAATCTTTCTTCAGGGAAAATGCATAAGGATTCATTTTTGATGAACTAAAAAGCACAAAAATAGGAATTGCAAGTCACTTGCACTTCCCATTTCTCTGCAAAAGTGTGAATGCCTGAAGCAGCTCTGACATTAGGTGCATATTAAATAGATAGCCACTTGCTTCATGTTTTCTGAGACCAAATAAATGACACGCTAAGACTGAAATCCTATTCCCACTTACCTGGAAGAAAGGCCCTAATGAATGTAACATAATTTATTTTTGAATAGACATGCATATGATTATGCCTTAATAGAATAATGAACCCATCTTTCTGCAAGTTTTGGAGCTGCCTCTCCCTCACCCCCCAGCATTTCATATATTTCTTACCCGATATTTCATCACATTTTAACAGGCTATTCTCCAGGCAGGTTCTTTTGCAAAAGACTGTTAGAACTACATGATCAAAAGAAAGTGGCTGGCAAATGTAAAGAACTAGATTCTCTTATCTTACTCACGTAGAATGATACCGTATTCTAGGATACTCTCCTTTGAAGTCAATGGATTCATTCATGTAGCTGGGAACGATCTGGCATGATTAAGAGTATCTAGAGCAGCCCATTACTGTTAAGTGGACAAGCAGAGGAATGATAGGGAATGATAAGTCTGATAGAGATGAATGTTGTCTTTATGTTTTAAATGCTGCACCTGTTTACCTTTTCAGAAATACTATGCACTGTTTGCTTGGAGGGCTCCTGAAATATCAAGAAATGTGCCAGTTCAGTTGTGAGTGGCAATTGCACCACCTGCCAGCAAGAGCAAATGTGTGCAAAAGCTGGGAAGGACTGCAAAGGTACCCTGCTGTGAGATGAGTTTTGCTTTCAGTAGCACCAACTACTTAAATATGCACCCTTACGGTGATCATTGCTTACACAATGATATTCATATCTCTTTGATTTGGAAATTAAGCTATGACTCCAGTGTGTTAGGCATTTGCTATATCCTCTCCTCTATCTTATTTTCTGTATTCCTCTTCACTGAGATACAAGCTTTTCTTTTCCTCTCCTGTTAGAATGACAGGTTAGCTAAGGCCACTGTATGGGTTGATGGCTGACATAAGCTTTGAATTGGGGACACTGCAATTCACCTTTCTACTCCTCTTTCTTAGCTCCTACATTACTGGAATCTGTAATGCAGAGAGAAATGCCAGCTTCATCTTTGTAGGGCAGCACAAATGACGAGCTGTACGTGAAACGGCATGGGGGCAGAATCCAGTTCATGCTTGCACTTTGAAATTCCATTTCTCTCAATAGGAAAAGCTTTTTAAAGCACGTGCTTAATCCCCTCTCATTAAAACACATGAGACTTAAAAGTGCTTTTCCTTTCATCAACTCCCCTGAATGAAAATTCCAAATTCTTGCTTCTTAACTCACATTCTTAGCCATCATATTATGCCAATTCCCCAAAAGGTATCACGCTGAAAATGTTTACACTGGGTGGAGGTGTCCCTCCACCTAGCCCTGCTGGTCTCTGCCCAAGGAGTGACACCAGTGTGACACCAACAACATTTTGCTGGTTGGTGTAGAGTTTCCAGTTCTGCCTGCTAAATGGGTGGTTGAATATAAATGCCACCACTGGTATCCCTGCCAGCAGAAGCCCATGGAAGGACTCAGAACTGGTCATTCTGTAGGCATGAAGGGTCTGAACCAGCCCAGAATACGCTGCAATCCAAACCACCTCCACTTTCACCACCTGACAGCCACAGCCTTATAGAATCATAAAGTTGGAGAGTTAGAAGGGACCTCAAGGGTCATCTAGTCCAACACTCTGCAATGCAGGGATCTCAACTAAATCATACCTGACAGATGACCTTCCAAACTCTGCTTACTCCAAAGAAGTGGAATCCACTACTTCCCAAGGGAGTCTGTTCCACTGTCAGAAAGTTACTCCTGATGTTTAGTTGAAATTTCCCTTCTTGTAGCCATTGGACCTACCCTGCAGAGCAGGAGAAAACAAACTTGCTCCATCTTGCATGTGATAGCCCTTAAGATATTAGAGTATAGCTATCATATTTCCTCTCAGTCTCTTCTTTTCTAGGCTAAACATACCCAACTTCCTCAATGGTTTGTCATAAGTCTTGGTTTCCAGGCCCTTTATCAACTTGGTCACCCTCCACTGCACACATTCCAGCTTGTCAATATCCATCTTATATGTGGTGCCCAGGACTGGACAGAGTACTTCAGGTATGCTCTAACCAAGGCAAAATAGAGCGGGACTATTACTTTCCTTGACTGATACACTCTATTTTTTTGCTGCAGCCTCACACTGTTGTCTCATGCTAAGCTTGTGGTCCACTAAGACCCCTAGATCCTTTTCACTTGTATTACTGGCAAGCCAGGTGTCCCCCATCTTATATTTGTGCCGCTGATTCTTCCTGCCAAAGAGAATAACTTCACATCTGAGCCTATTGAAATTCATTTTGTTAGCTTTGGCCCAGTTCTCCAGTCTGTTAAGGTCATCATATTGAGTCCTAATTCTGTCTTCTGCAGCATTGGCTACCCATCCCAGTTTGGTGTCATCTGCAAATTTGATCCAAGTTGTTCATAAAGACATTGGACAACAAAGAGGCCCAGGACAGAACCCTGCAGCACCCCACTTGTCACTTTTTTTCCAGATGAAGAGGAACCATTACTGAGCCCTCTTTATGTTTGTTTGGTTAGTCAGCCAGCTACAAATCCACCTAACCGTTACCTTATTCAGCCCACATTTGACCAACTTCTCCACAGAAATATCATGGAGGAGTTTGTCAAAAACCTTACTGAAATCATGATACACTGTCTTCACAGAATTCCCTTGATCCACCAAGTGTGTAACTCTATCAAAAATAGAAATGAGGTTTATCTAGCATGACTTGTTTTTAAGAAACCCATGTTGGGTCTTAGCAATCACAGCATCCTTTTCTAAGTGCTCATAGACCGACTGTTTAATTATCTATCTAGGACCTTTCCAGTCGTTGTATAATCTCTAGGTTGATACAGCAATATGACTGCCTCCCACTTTCTGTCCCAACCTGGCCAGCCATGCCATTAAGCCCACTGTTCCCTGACCAAAGCTTTTTATGGCAGTTACAAAAACTTGAGGCAGATCAAGCAGCATGTAAAATACAAAATATGGGCTTTAAAAAGCTGTAATCATAAAATGTTGCTTCCTACAGCAGTCACCTACAGTGGGACATTCCTTCCCCCATGCAAATTGTTTGAAGGATTGTTTTTTATTGATTTTATAACCCCACGCACCTCCTCTCCTAGCACAACTTATATTTAACTGGTGAAAATCTGTTAAAGATCCATAGGCTGGAGGTTCTATACTCCTGACCTGTGTCACAACCCATGGAGACTGAGATTGAAATGCATACTCAGCCACAAAAGCCAAAGAGTCATCCTGGACCAAGTACAAATTTTCATAAGATATAAAAGGCAGTAGCATGAACTCTTTGGAGAATCAGAGTGAAATAAATTAATATTAAAGGTGATGGTAGCTATGCAGATTCTTATGTTTTCATCAGTTCTAACTAAATATGGTTTACACTTCCAAACCCTGAAAGTTGTCTTCTAGATATCTTTCTTGCTCATATAGATAAATCTGATAATAAAAAAGCAAATTCTTCTCTTCTGTGCCTCCATTCCCACCAAGAAATAAAGAACATTTTAAATTAGAACTGATATTTAAGGTTAACTATATGGTGATCTTGTGCTTGTCCACAAAATGTGGTCTAAATACTCTTCCCACATCATCCATAAAATCTTGCAGATCTAATTTGAGATGCATGGGTGTAAATGAATACAAAATGTCGCTCTTAATTGGGATGTGTGTCTGGGACATATTCCCTTTAATATGTTTAATAAGCTTTAAAAACTAGTTTCATTGGTGTACCTCTGGGACCCTGTGAAGAATAACAGGGATCTCTAGAAGTGGATTTTTAATTTCTACATGCAACTGAGGTGGAATTAAAGTGCAAAAGCAATTTCAAAGGTCTTGGTATGATGGATGATCTGAAATTGTTCCTTACATTTTTTTTAAAAAAAGCTTCACAAAACTTTCTGAATTCCTTTGTTGCAGGCAATAACAATCTACCCTATATTATATTTCTATGAAAAATAACTTTATGCTTTGTTTTGGATTTGTTCTTCCATTTTAACTGAAAGGATTAGAGTCAGACAATAAAAAAACTGAACATGTAAACAAGAGCAGTATCAAAAGAAACCTGTATGAACATTGCATCACCTGGGGGATGCCGAGCGTTCAGGAGGAAATGCCATACGAACTATGTAAGTCTGATGCACGTTTCAGAATAGAAAAGCAGCAAGCTGCAGATTAGAGCAGTGGAAGGGATTCTTCTTGGGTTCAGTGAACATACCACAGGTTACAGAATCCCAAATACACAAACATAAGGTGACCATCAGTAACAGTGTGAGTTTTGAAGAGGAGCCGGATGAGAACATAATGACATTACAAAATCCAACAGAAGAAGACCACCAGGACACAGACAAAAGCCCTGAGAAACGAATACCATCAAAAACAAAAAGTTGAAATCAACACACAACCAACTGAAATGCACGAACAAGGGCAGTCCCCTGCAGATGTTGAGATCAGATTGTCAACCAGGGAAAACGAAGGCACACCCCCCTTTAATGTCCTACAAAGTAAGGCTGGAGAGGAGGTGGGCCAAGAGGCAGAGATGAGGCAGGCTACTGAAGAAGCCAGGAGATCTCTTCCTGCTGATGCAACCAGTTCCCCTCACTCATGGCCACCCAGAACCCACAAAGGTATGAAGAGGGTGGAACAAAGACAGACAAGGTGAAGAAGTCCCAGGTTGTTTGGGTAGGACCCAGGGAAGGAGAAGACAGGGTGCTGTGGGAGGGCGGGGACCTTCAATCCTTGCAACTGCCTCATTGGGAAAAGTTACTGTGCTCACAAGGCCTGTGCTGTTTTTATTTTATTTTAATAAAGAGTTAACATCACCAACTGTCTCCCAACTTCTGCCTTGACACTTGACCACTTTTTTGTGACATGCAGCCCACAAAAGGTTGCCCATGACAGAATACAGCATTTGGGCTGAAAATGCTTCCCCATTCCTGCTTTTGCAGCATAGCACACAGTGAACATGAACATGTAAAACACAAGACACAAATGTGCACAAACTGCATACAAGCAACAGAGTCACAGAATCAGTAAGAGCTGCATGACTTACATGGCATTGATAAATTGATCTCAGTTCTCATTTTAATTAATATTGGAAGCAAGGATCTGGAATAGATGACTATCACTGAGAACAAGGATAATAATCACTAAAATTATAGCTGTGATGAGTCCTGATACTTCTTCCCGTATCAGACTTAGTTCAACAGGCACTAATTTTTGTAAATGTTCCTCAGCTGATCTTCTGTTCTAGCTATTCCAATTAACCTGGTAGGTACCTGGCTATTCAGTTCTTCCTTCACCTAAATTTTCTTGTTGATTGGACACCACTTTGAACTAGTTCAATTATTATTTTATTATGATACTCAAAAGACTATCTAATGCACCTTGAAATACAGTGGTACCTTGGTTTACAAACTTGATCCATTCCGGAAATCCATTCTTAAACCAAAAATGAGATGCTCTTTCCCTAATGAGGCCTCCCGCCCACTGGCGGAGGAGGAAGAGTGGGGGGGGGGAGCACACTGCCCCAGCAGCGCTATCCCGGTGGGGTGCCATCGCCGCTGCCCCCCTGCCTGCGTGGGGCGCCATGCCCCCACAGGCGTTGTGCCATGCCTGTGGGTGGCACACCATGCCCCCAGGATGCGTGCCAGCCACGCCCATCCTGCTCTCTGCCCCCCCTGGTGCTGGAGCATGAAGCTCTGCCACTGCTCCCACCGCTGGTGCCCTTCCACCATCCACATTCCATTCTTAGAC
Source organism: Podarcis cretensis (assembly GCF_951804945.1). Taxonomy (NCBI): domain Eukaryota; kingdom Metazoa; phylum Chordata; class Lepidosauria; order Squamata; family Lacertidae; genus Podarcis; species Podarcis cretensis. The sequence continues at coordinate 33,293,208 of NC_137178.1, forward strand.
CGAGGCGAAGTTCTCAAACCAGGACAATACTTCCGGTTTTGCGGAGTACTTAAACTGAATCGTTCATAAACAGGACTGTTCTTAAACCAAGATACCACTGTAAAGTCTTCTGCAAATTCCTGATCTCCAAAATGCTGGGCAGAAAGTACCAGCACCTGAGCAACAGAAGGGCAAAAGCTCAGAATCTACCTAGAACAGCATGATGCATCTGATTGCACAGCCTGCACTGATTCCTCATAAGTCTGAATTCCTAAACTGGTGATCTAGCAGTCAGAGCACCCACAGTTGGCAACTTTAACACTGCAGAACATGTGGTAATGTATATGGCATATAGATGATAGATTGATAGATAGACAGATAGATGATAGATAGATGATAGATAGTCAGAGTTGGGCATACATTAAGATGTGAGAGAGATAACTCATTAATTTTATTGTATTCAATACAAGTGGTGTTCTTTGCCCACATATAAGTGTCTTGCTCGCTCTTTGGAGGTTAGGTTTTATCCAGAACATAATGTCCGTTTCAACACATCTCTTGTCCATGTTGAAAAGACTCCAAGAACAAAGAGAACAAATTCCTAAATTACAAGGACAGGCACATTTTAAATCTGACTCCCCCTCCTGAAATGGTGAGCATTTTTTGCAGGAAAATCCTGGGATTGGCTGAATGCAGTAAAGTACAAAGAAATATAATCTTCAGGAAGAAATTTCCATGCAAATTATCTTCTGATGCACCATTAGATACACCCCATGCAGCTGAGGACAGGGCTAAGGTGTGCAACTTTCACCATATTCTTGACCCTTCTGGATATTACTTGGGGAATGTTCCTGTCTCACTCTAATGAAATATCTAAGGCAAAAAGCATTAAAAGCCTCCACTCCTTAACCTCTTAATGAGGCCCTATTCCCCGTTCTACAATTCTTTAAAAAAGGTTTCCTCTGCAGCAAAGAATTAAAAACTCTGCTTTCAGAGATTCTTCGTTTGCTAATGCTCTGTTCTTGCAATTAATCACTTGAAGAGCCTGTGCAGGCCCAATCAGACTCAATTTGTCTATGTCTCAGCTCTCTTCTTCATTACCACTATAACTGTTAATTAATTCTTTGCTCGTATTAAACAGTAGCATATGCTTTCCACTCTATGTAGATTAGAAGGAGTTCACTACCCAAAGACCTACGTATTGGGCCTCCTAATCTTAGTAACTTCCTAATCATCAATGGAATGTTTTAGTATACATGCTTTATAATTCACATTTGATTTTATTTCACACACTATATATCTTTGGAAATTATTATACTTTGATAGGACATGGTACTTTTTGTTATTGTAAGTTGTTTGGTTACTTCAGAACTCCAAGGGAAATGACAAATACTGTATGCTGTAGCCAATATTTTTAGGTACTCGGTCATTTTAGATGGCTGGATCACCTCCTGAACTGATAAGCACACAAGCAAGAAGAACATGCAACAGAATCAAGAGATAGGACACCTGTCATTGGTAAAGTAGGGCCTGTATTAACTTTAAATGTAATAGAGATCTGCAATGCAACTTCCAATGGAGTATAATTATATTATAATTATTATAATTTTATAATAATGCATATGACACCTATGCAACTAGAGGAAGAGCTGTAGCTCAGTGCAGAGCATGCAGCAGTTTCCAGGTTCAAACTTTGGCATCTCTGGAGAGGACTGAGAATGTCCCCCTGTCTGAACCAGTGGGTCTGACTCTTACATTTGTCAGGAGACAAATGAGGGGAGTGCAACCCTACTCGTTCTTCTTGACCTCTCAGTGGCTTTTGATACTATTGATACTTCTGGGACAGCTCAGGGAAGTGGGAGATGGAAGCACTGTGTTAGAATGGTTCTGCATCTATCTCCAGTGCTTATGAGGGCCACTGTTCAACACCATGGGGGCTTTCCTGTGATGTGTCCCAGCATTCCATCTTCCCTCACATGCTTTTCAACATCTGCATTAAGACACTGGCAGATGACACCAGGATACCCAGCTCTTTCTCTGTGTTCCAACTGGATCAGAGGAGGTAACTGAGGTGCTAGACAGGTGTTTGGAGGAAGTGATGGGCTGGATATGGGCCAACAAATTTAATCTGAATCCTATACTGTGTTCCAAGTTCTCAAGTACAAGAGGTGCTTGTTCTAGGCAGGGTGGCCTCAGTAGTTAGGAGTACCTATGTTCAGCTCCAACTGGTTCACCAGCTATGACCCCTTTTGGACAAAGGTGCTTAGGGCCCAGATCTCTGAGAAACCACCTCTTTCCCTACTGATAGTTTCAAGGGTTAATATCAAAAGAGGGGACCATCTTGCTAAATTCAACTACCCTCATAAGTTCAGGATCCGTTGCCCAGGATCAGGCATTCTCTGTAGCTGCCCCTAGATAATAGAATTCCCTCCCCATAGAGGCACATCTGGCACCTTTACTCTACAGCTTTCAGCAAATGACAAGACACCTCTTTACTCTGGGCTTTGACAGCTCAGATATTTGTTTTCAGGACCCACCTATTCCTGTGACTGTAATTTGTTCTGACTGTTTTTAATACTGAATTTTAAAGGGTAGTGAAGGGTAGGTAACAACAACAAATGTTTGCTTTGATAAATAAATTACCCACATAAAAAACTATGATGTGTAAGTGTCTTATTATTGATAAAATATACTTACTTTGCCTTTATATCTTTACTATATTACCTAATTATCTATCTAAACAGTCACTGGTTCCTTATATTCTGCCCTCACATGCTGTCCTTAATTCCTATCCACACTTTCTTTGAAAACAAAGGTGACTATCATTTCCCCAAGATATAGGATGCTGCTAGATAAAAGTTTTGTTTGATTTTTTCTATAGTAATTCTGGGAGAGGCATTATCCAGGAACTTGAGGGAAGCACCATGTGCTAACTCTGTTAAGGAAAAATATGGTTCGAGCTATTAGCAGTCAACTCAGATTGGAGGACTGATCTGTTACCAGTGACAGTGTCTATAGGGATAACAATAATTCCATCTGCACCATAGCCGGAGACTTTAAATCTTCACATTCAGAGTTCTAAGAAAATCTTACAGATGTCTTTACCTCATTATGTGGTTACTGGGGGATTGTCTCATCTGGTGTACTTTGCAACCGGGTATACCTTTAACAAGCAATCTGGCATTAGCCTTCTGTTTCTACCACTGGAAACCAACGATGGCTATATATCACTGGTACTGTTAATTACATTGCTGCGCAAGGCATCATTAAAGCTCCAAACACTGAAAGGCACATCAGGAAGATTCTCTTTTCCCCTCCCCTTAAGCAAAACTGCATTTAACCAATCAAGAAAAGTACAATAAATCCTGTCCAAGTTTTTGTTACAATGAATCATGTAGGTGAGAGAGATTTTATTTTAAAAAAATATTTCTTGCAACCAACTTATTTCCAGGAAAAATATTACTTTAAAGCTGTAAGCTGACCTCTTTTAATTTGCTTAAAGAAGTCTATGAAATAAACACAGTTTACAGGCGACATTGTCAACATCACATCCAACTTGATAGCTTCCAAAGACAGTGAGAACATTAGTTTTCACACTTATCTTTATCACAATTCATATTTTATGTAGTGTTTTCCCACAGTGCTCAAAATGTTTCATATCAATTCTCTCCATAGTCTTTATTATATCCTTACACATTAGGCTTTGACAGAACATGCCCTAGCCTGCACCATAAGATGAAAGGGAGGCAAGCAAGTTCCAGTCACTTCTTCTATCTTAATCAGATGTGGGTGTTGCTGTGGTCTAAACCATTGAGCTTGCTAATTGGAAGGTTGGTGGTTTGAATCTGTGGAATGGGGTGAGCTCCCGTTACTTTGTCCCAGTTTCTGCCAACCTAGCAGTTCAAAGCATAGCACTGCATGTAGATAAATAGGTACTGCTGCGACGGGAAGGTAAACAGCATTTCTGTGCGCTCTGGCTACTGTCACGGTGTTCACCAGAAGCAGTTTAATCATGCTGGCCACATGACCTGGAAAGCTGTCTGTGGACAAACGCTGGCTCCCTTGGCCTGAAAGTGAGATGGGTCCGCAACCCCATAGTCACCTTTGACTGGACTTAACTGTCCAGGGGTCCCTTACCTTTACCCAGTGCTTTTTTTTCCTAAAAAAAAAAATGTTTAGGGGTACTCTCATTTTCTTACTCATATTGAAATACTGCCCCTCAGTGAGGCCAAACTTAGATTCACAAAATGTTTAGGGGTATGCATACCCCTGCATCCCCCCAGAGAAAAGCACTGCCTTTGCATTTACCTTCTACCTTAATATTTCCACATTTCTGACTCCAAAATTAATGACCCTATTTTCTACATTGTTTTCCATCCTTCTTCTCAACCTTTTAGCCAATCAGAATAGGCTGTTGGTTAAATGTCCATGGCCCCCTGGTTACTGTGTTTCTAGGCTTAACATTTCCTGAACAAAACACCCTATTGTACTTATAACATTCCTGTAGAGTTTTAACCCTCTTGGCCTTTAAAACAAAAGCAACAATTTTACAACACAGGTTTTACAACCGAAAACTAAATATAAAATAGATGAACTTCTCATAGACTCATGTTATTATCCTGGCACATTGAAATGTCAGGATTGAAGATGAGAGAGAGTAATTCTTCTTTGGATTCTGTGTCAACAGTTCAATTCACCCTTTCCAACCCGGTGCCCTCCTGAATATTTGGACTATAACTTCCACTCACCCCAGTGGCTAGTGTTCAGGAAAGAAAGGAGTAGTAGTTCAACAACATCTGGAGGCAACAGGTTGGGGAAGTCTGGTTTAAAACATGTGAAGCAGTGAACTGTAATGAAACTAGAAATGTTAGCTATACTCATTAGACAACACCTTTGCAGAAATGTTATGTAACACTATTTCCAGAAGATTAATTAAAGTCACTTTTAGAATCAAAACACAGTTCCAATTAGGAAAAAAATAATGCTTAATTCCAAAAATAGATCATAGTTGTCTGGAATTTAGGAGAACAGGGACTATCATTTCCAATAATCATCACACAGGAGAATCTTAACTAACTACTCTAGCTGATGTGGCTGAGGATTTAGATTTTAAATTAATGTCTGTGTATGGGTACTATTCTTTTGTACAATTAAATTTAACTTATAGAATGTTCCATTTTTAAGTATCATTTTCCTTGGATTGTAATCTGGCACAAAATTAGGTTTACACAAGATCAAGCACAAACAATCAGAATAGGATACACAATGGAGACTGTGTATCCCAAGTCTTTTAAATCCCAAGATCCCAAGTCTTTTAAATCATTCAATTAAGCTTTTGGGTTTTTTTGTACAGTGGTAGCTTGGCTTGCATATGCTTCAGGTTACATACGCTTCAGGTTACAGACTCCATTAACCCAGAAATAGTACCTCAGGTTAAGAACTTTGCTTCAGGATGAGAGCAGAAAACGTGCTCCGGCGTCACGGCAGCAGCAGGGGGCCCCATTAGCTAAAGTGGTGCTTCAGGTTAAGAACAGTTTCAGGTTAAGAACGGACCTCCAGAATGAATTAAGTACTTAACCCAAGGTACCACTGAATTCCTATCCTTTTAAACTAAAGGAAGTTTAGAAGCAGCAGCTTTGCATATTAAGTACATGGCATAAACGGATCTGCTGGCAACCGTCTGTCTCAAGAGACAATGGAGTGCACCTCTTAGGGCAAAGACAAACCACCAGAGAATCACAGTGCCTGCTATGGCTGTGGAGACTAGTACTTGTAACTGCTGCCTCCTGTGATGTTTCTGCTGTGTTAGCAGCAACGAAGTGACCTCTCTGGGGCACAAGCCTGGGAAGTGTGTATGGATGTCCTTGGCTGCCCAGACTGCAAGACTCCCCCCTTTTAGGCCTCACTGGTGTTGTTGAAAGGAAAGCAAGCAATACATATGGTACCACGTTGACTGCAGGTTTATTCCTTAGCCTTTCCTTCTTCCAAAGATGCTCTACAAGGCAATGGGTATAGATTTTCCCTCAGGATTTGCTCCTGAAACTTTTCTCATGAATGCAAGGCAGCAGAGTTTTCCTTTTCCTGCATGGAATGCCTTCCTAGGTTGATGAGACTCATCTGTCCCTCATTTCCATCTACAGCACATGCAGTAACCACCTTCTTGACTGTTGGACCCACTACTGGGGTTATCTGCTCAATCCTAAACTTACCGAGGGTTTAAAATTCATCAGCTACCCTCACCTGGGTTAGCTGACCAGTCCAAAAAGCACTCCAAAAAGCCTCAGCAGTGCAGAGGGGAGTTGTTTTCTCAACAAGCTATATGTTATTTAGCTCTTCAAAAGTATCTTGGCCATTTGACATTGTTATGATTCCCACCTGACATACCTGGCCTCTGGAAATTATGGAGATAAGGATCTTGTCTCACCAGGTTTAAATACCAACTGCCTAATACCAACTCAGATTATGTGTATGGTGTTGTCTACTCTGACTGGCAGCTCTCCATGATTACAACAGAGGTCTTTTACATTGCCTGCTGCCTGATACTTTTAATTGGAGATGACAGCAGGGCTTGTCATGGACATTTTGCTACCTGAGTCAAAGGACAAGATGGTGTTCCTTCCCATTCCATAAAGTGAATGATGGTCGGGGCATGCCATGTAACATACACAACTCTGTCCTCCAGCAGAGGAGAATGGCCAGGGACCTTAGAGAGAACAGCTGGAGGTCCCTCAGCATCTGCCCCCTCAGGAAATCACCTCATATTGCCTAATGGTATGGTAAGACTGAAAAGTCTGCAAGGAAAACACATGATCTATCTAACATATTCTCTCCAGGGATATGAATTTCTCAAAATCTTACATGTTTATAGTCAGCACATTATCTTGAAAGTAAATAAACTTATGTACGGAAAGTGTTTGCCACATAGTGATCATTTGGTACAACATAATCTTATTTGCCATTTTTCACCCCCCATCTCTCTCTCGCTCTCTCTCTCTCTCTCTCTCTCTCTCTCTCTCTCTCTGTGTGTGTGTGTGTGTGAAATGGAAGAGTTTTCCTGAAGTTATTTCTTAGGCCTTTAACTGCAGTTGTCACTTATGCTGTTATTTTAGTCTTAGTAATACTCTGTTTAGCATAATTAATACAGACCTGAAGCATTTCTGTTTCTTTACAACCTACACAGTGGATCAAAGTGGAACAAGCTGCCTTGCGTATTATGACACTTTAAAATGTTTTCACTGTGATTAGTGCTTCTCTGCAAATCGCTGCAAACATTTTTGTATTCTGTAAAATAGCAAACACAGAGAAATTATTGTTTTCCTAATGCTGTCATACCAGCAATGGTTGAAAGCAAACAAATCAATGCTCAGGGATGAAATGCACAAATTGGACAGATAAAGGCATTGTGAGAAGTCATCATGTGAGAAGTCAATTCAGAACATGCTTTTTTACTTTGAAATAAGATTAATTTGTTCTAAAGCTGCCAATCATTGAGCATAGTGCTGGAGTTGGAATGGAGGAGAACTTTGTTTTTTCCCACATCTTAATGAGAAGCTACCCAATTCACACTTTTTGAACTAATGCCTGAACTGAAACACAGCTATCATGGGAAATTCACACATCTCTGAATTTTGCAATGCAAAATTTTGCACCCAAACAATGCATACATTAGGGGGGAAATGTGCATAAAATGCTCATATTAGTGGAAATGACATGCATTATATTAGGAAAAACTGCTTGTATAATTAGGTATATTGGTCAAAGCTGCATACTAAAATGTCTTTGTAGGAGAAATTTGCACGAAAATGCTAACAAATTTTCTTTATGGTTTTGTTTTGTTTGTTTTTTAAAAATCACAAATTGCTGTGGAAATATGGAGAACTGATGTATTGCAATGCTCACATGAATGAATTATTTGCAAAGGAAATATTTCCTACATATAGTATAGTAATGGAACTGACAGCATCCTGTACATGTGTGCATGAGTCTAAGTGTGAAAGTGTTCCACTGCTGGGAGATTGTGCACATAAAGCTATTCCTTCAGGGACTTGGGAAACATCAGTCACTGGATCCTTCAAAAAAAATGCATGGGAAGGTTTTCCTTGAAGGGAAAGTTCTGGGTGTGAAATTTTACAAAGTAAAAGGCATTGAAAAGAAGCATCCAGTGAGCTGATCCAAACTCCGTTCTGCTTCATTCGCATTCAATATGGATTTCTGTTGCTCACGGGGATTGTGCAACCTAAATACACTTGCTGAAGATTTCCTATGTGCTATGTATATAGAAACTCTAAAGCTGTGACCCAAAGCCCCATTTTGCATTCTGTCTGAAATTTAAGTGAACCTGTGCTGTTGGTCCAAAAGTTCACATCTTTGAATCTGGGTATTTTTGAGCTGTAAACATTGAGTTACCAAAATTCAGATTATTAGAAAAAGTCAGAATGAAATTCTGTAGTTTAAAATCTGACCTGAATGAGAACTCAGGAGTCATCATGTCTGCCTTCATGCTGAATTAGGAATAGTCAGAGTTTATACTAATCTTGCTGGTGGGCTCTACTCCTGTTCTTGTGATTGCCACCCAGTAATCCTACCAGGAACCATGCTTTTGACATTCCAGATTTGTCAGCTCTAGCCCAAGTCCAGATCCAAGTCTTAAAAGATGTTTGGACTCCTGCAGACCAACATTCTGCACCATCTGTTCCAGGGCTTGTTTTGGGATTCTGTCCTACATTTTTCATGACTTAGAGAGAAAAATATTTGTCTTTCAGACTCTCCTTGTATGAGTGACACCAGCAAGGCCAAGACAACTTGTATAGTGTTATATGAAAAAACAGGGGTGCGAATAGTTAAAATGCACTCTTTGAGAATATGTACACAAGATAGCAATCTCATTTTTTGAGAACAAATCAATCCTGAATTTTGTTCTTTGGGATATCATGTTTACTGTAGATGTAGCTGGATGTGGGTGGCACTGTAGTCTAAACCACTGAGCCACTTGGGTTTGCCAATGAGGAGGTCAGCGGTTCAAATCCCTGCAGCGGGGTGAGCTCCCGATGCTCTGTCCTAGCTTCTGCCAACCTAGCAGTTTGAAAGCACACCAGTGCAAGTAGATAAATACTCGCTTCTTCTGAAGCGAGATGAGAGCTGCACCCCATAGTTGCCTTTGACTGGACTGAACAGTCTAGGGGTCCTTTACCTTTTACCTTTACCTACTTGGACAAATATCTGTTCTACTTTCTCTAAACAACCAACTAAGAGAGAATTAGATTTACATCTTAATTATGGCCTTTAAACTAGGCAATGTTTTACACTGCACAAGTTTGTACCATCTTTATAAATTGCCTCATTAGCACCTAAAGTACATCATGATCCTTTTGTTCTGCCTATTGATTATTCTATTTAATGTATTTGCTTGACTATGGCCCATCCTTATACTAAAACTTAAATTGCAACAATTTTTTTTGCATGCTATATCTCATCAAATTATAGATGTTTTATATTATCTTGTTAGCCTTCTTCATTCTGCACTCTGAAAGCTTTTTACAATACATACCATAGATATAAAAAAGCAAGGGGTTATCCAGTGTCCTCAGTTTATTTTATTTTTTATGTTTTATATATAGTTTCATATAGTTCAAGTATCTTAATAGAAGGTTCTAAGCAATTTTAAGCTTCCTGTGCATGCTATTCCAAGAATGAAAACACATTTAACACAATATTAAGTTAAACCAAGGACATCTGGTTGGCCAGTGTGATAGCAGAGTGTTGGGTTTTGAGAGTGGCCTGGGGTGTGGTCTCACATGTAATCCTATTATTGGGGGACACTGGACAATCCTCCACAATCCATTGCATTTTTAACCCTCAAGGCAGTGCAGCTTTGCCTTTCTTTGGAAAGCTAGCAGACCCTGACAACCCCAATCCTAGCTGTTTGGGAAATTTATTTCCCTTCTATGTTACTTCAAGTAATCAGTCCAGCTTAGCAAGCCCCCCCCCCCATTGGTGATCACTTATGCCTTGCCATAAAGGAGGAACTGCATAATCCATAATGAAGACAAAAGAAAATCCTGATTTGTATACAATTTGCATAAGCTAATTTATATCTATAGATCAAAATTTAGATGTTATTGCTGTAATTTAAATAGAAATGCAATATATTTCATTATAGTGGGGATGGCAGGGACCAGGTGACCTGTGTGCCTGCTCAGTAGGCTGTCTGGGTGCTCAGTCTGAGTGCTAACTGTAGGTAGGGAACTTCTATCCCACCTCTGTTCCCATTTCTCAAGATTCTTTATCAAACTGAACATGAACTAGACTGTCATTCAGATAGTAAACTGTCTATTGTGAAGTTGGACACAAAGAAGGAAGCTATGTTAATGATATTGGTGAGTCTCAGCCCTAAGAAGCTATTGGAGAATTTTGACTGGATAAATCTGGTGACATGGTTTCCACAATCCACCCCACTTGCAAATACACTGGAGAATTTCCAGAAGCTTTTTGTGCTTGATTCTATGACTCCTCCCCATCTGCAAAATATATTAACATATATTTCAAAGTTCTGGTACTACCCTTCTGCTTTGTGAACAGAATACCACTTGTCCCTGCCCCTGTGAAGTGCTGGGTCCATTTGAAGTCCAGCAAGAGATAAAAATAAGGGCAAGGTTAGCAGCTGCCCACCATAGACTTGAATAGTCAGCTCACTAGCCAGGCTGGATTCAATGGAGTATGCATGCCCAGTACTCTAGTTTGGTGTAATTGACCTCAGTATCTGCCTACATATTGCTTCAGGAAAAGTAAATGTATAGGTAAAGGTAAAGGTACCCCTGACCATAGGTCCACTTTGACGTGCTTTCGAACTGCTAGGTGGGCAGGAGCTGGGGCCGAACAACAGGAGCTCACACCGTTGCAGGGACTCGAACTACCAACCTTCTGATCAGCAAACCCTAGGCTCAGTGGTTTAGACCACAGCGCCACCCACGCTGCAATGACATTTAGGATGGAGGGTTTTTCCATCTGCTGTGTGTTGCTAGGTTTGTGTCTCCCAGCTGGGTGGGTGTGACAGAAATTGGCAAATTATCCTGGTGACAGGCTTTTAGCTGGCATGAAAATTGAAGATATGAAGGGAGTAAGAAGTGATGCATACTTTTGAGCAGCCTGAAGCATTTTTTGAATTATTAAAGGAACCTCCCTAGTTTAGGGCTAGTGGCAAGGCAGAAAATGGAACACAACCTCCCAAAGGCATGTTGCCTCTCTTTCCATCCAAACTGAATGGGTCTGGGAAACCTAGACAGGAATCCTTCAACACATTACAGGTTCTGAGGCTGGGGTGCTTATCAGAACTGTTCCTGTGACTGGAGCTCACCCAGTGTGGGAAGAGAATTAGCAACCATGGTCTCAGTCTAGGGAGTTACCTCCCCGGAACACTGACCATGCTCCATCAGAACCTTGCACTCAGTGTGAGGTCAGAGTGGTGATGGCATAGCCAGTGAATTTGGATGTTTGACTGGCATGTGCAGCCCATGGCCTCTACTCATATTCCAATTTCCTGTTCAGGTAAAACGGAAATCCATATCTGGTTGAGATTCTGCTCTGTAGTATAGTTAAGAATTACCATTCTAATCAAGAGAAGGAAATCTGTACATTACAGAAACTGCCCAAAGGATTTCTGTGTTTTGTATTGGGCAGAAGTAAGCTAACCATTGTGTGTAAAAATGACTAGCAAGGAAATTTAAAAATATCTTTCTCTTCAATACTCTGTTTTAGACACTCATCTAACTGCAAAGAGGTCATTTCAAATGAAGAATGATTGTCAGTAATTCATTTGTGAGTTAAACTAGAGATGGCCAAAAGATATCTGCTCTTTTTGAAGATTCAAAAGGGGAAAAAATAACCCAAACCATCCAGAAGAGCTATTTTAGATAAAAATGCTCTGATGGATCTCCCCCAACCAACCCCAAAGCCTGTTAATCTCTTGACACCAAATTACTGAAACAAAATGCTCATGTTAGAGGGGGGAAGTGCTGGATTGAGAAAGGACACACTGTTCTTTCAGTGACAAGAGCCTCCGAGACAGAACAAGCAAAATGAGCAATAAGCTCAGAATACTTCATTTATTGATTGCTGACAGAGTTAAAGTGAGATTTGAGAAAAAGAACAGTGACCTGGTAAAATTTAAATGTAAGTTAAATGTGCACACAACTATTAAGCTGATAAGCTTTGCTGCATGCATAATTTGATGTTCATTTTCTCTTCCACCCCCCCCCCCCTTTGTTTAAATTTTATGCGGGGGTGTGTGTGAGGGGAATAATAAATGGTTATTGAAAAGGTCAATTTATATTTTGAAAACCTACCCTTTTCCAAAATATATCAGTATCAAAGAAAGCGTTGATCAAGAAAGAATAGTATAAAATAGTATAGGAAATCTGCAATATCACTAAGCCAACCTTCCCCAACATGCTGCCTCCCAGATGTTTCAGACTACAACTCCCATCCTTCCCAGTCAGTATCGTCAATAGTTAGGGGTTGAAGTCCAAAATATTTGGGAGGCACCTGGATTAGGGAAGGCTGCTAGATAGTGTATCTAGATAGTGTCTGTCCATGCTCCTAATTTAGTAGCAGGGAACAGCTAATGTGAAAGGACAAGTAGCTTTTCCTCTGAGAGGAAAAGGCAAAGGCTATGTGGAAAATGTTTGGCTTTGGGTGCTTTGCCTGAGTAAAATTCACCCAAATCACTTCTAATTACACTCTAATCTAAGAATATTTACCCCATCCATTATACTTACTGATACTTTGGCTTCTGCCAGAATGCAAAATTCATCAGAAGTTTCACTCACATAGATTTAGTCAAAATGTTGATTAAAGCTTTATCTTATGTGAATCCTGGGAAGAGAAGCATACATGCTTAATATTTATCTCTGCTAGTTGCATGTAAGTGGATTACTATGGGAAGTGGCCTGGAGCACCCTGAAGTCAGGGTCCTTGATTACAATCTAGCATACAGGTAAGGTAAGGTAAAGGTAAAGGGACCCCTGACCATTAGGTCCAGTTGTGGCCGACTCTGGGGTTGAGGTGTTCATCTCGCTTTATTGGCCGAGGGAGCCGGCGTACAGCTTCTGGGTCATGTGGCCAGCATGACTAAGCCGCTTCTGGCGAACCAGAGCAGCGCACGGAAACGCCATTTACCTTCCCGCCGGAGTGGTACCTATTTATCTACTGGCACTTTGAACTGCTAGGTTGGCAGGAGCAGGGACCGAGCAACAGGAGCTCACCCCGTCGTGGGGATTCGAACCGACAACCTTCTGATCGACAAGTCCTGGGCTCTGTGGTTTAACCCACAGCGCCACCTGTGTCCCAGGTAGATACACTTAAATCCCATCATGTGCAGAAATTGTCCGATTCTGGAATATTAAGAAATTAAATGAATCTCTAGTCAGTCATTGCAGTTTGATCCACAACCATCTGTGATATTTAATGGTTAATCTAAAACAGTAGTGTACAAAGATCTGGTGACATTTATATTAATTGCTCCAAGTCTTGTTATTGCTAAAAACTGGAAGATGGTTGAATCTAATATGCTTCAATGCTGGTACATGGAAGTATGGCAATTGCCATTTTTTGGAAGTGGGCAAGGAAACTAACAGTTAAACTCGGAGCACTAAGAAAAGGAAATGAGACACACCAGTTTCAAAAGACTTGGCCTAGCTTTTTGTGTGGGCTAGCAAGAAAATTGTACATGGGCACCTTTGGCTGCAAACTTTGAGATTATGATTGGGAAAAAATGTAAAATTATATATGTAAATTTATAAACAGGACTAATGGCATTATATTATAATGGCAATGTACCATTATGTGTCACTGTTTTTTGTCAGCTCCTTGTTATGGTTTAATTATTGTTATTTTTTGTACTAAAAACCATTTGATCCCATGTTCACATTTCAGTATATGCATTTGTGCAATATTAAAATGTGCATTTGTATATTTTGTTTTTTGTTTTAAAAAAATGTATTGCAAAATTCAGAGAAGTATGAAATCTGATAGATAATTGTATGAGGTGCAAATTAGGTCGATTTGGTTAAAAATCTGGAGGGAATGAAAATTTCCCCATCGCTATATGCAAGGTGTGGGGAATCTCCAGATGTTGGTGACCTACAACTTCCATCAGTCTAGCAAGCATGGCCAAGGAGGTTGGAAGTTGTAGCTCAGCAACTTTTGAAGGTTCCTCACACCTGCTATACACAGGAGCAGCCATATGGTGTGTAGAGGTGCGGAGCTCCTCTCTCAACACCAGCTTACTTGTGCAGGGCAGGGCAGGGCAGCAGTGAAGTTCAGCTGTGTGGAAACATCAATGGGGCCAATCCTTCACTCCTACTGGTGTGGTTGTGTTGCCTTGCCCTAGCTACTGCCCCATCCCATTCACATCCAGGTAACAGGCAGTGATACCAGAGCTAGGAGGATGGTGCTGCCATGGAATCTGAATGTTCAACTGTAGACACACTCCTATTGTTTTGACTAGAACTGCACCATGCCTGACATTTTCTTCCTGGCTTGTATACTTTGCCTTTTGCTGTTTTTAACTTTCTAAATACACTTCTTGGGAATAGAAATATTTGAAGGATTTGGAATGAAAAATGTAATCTAATAGAGGACGCATCAAGATTGCATTGTGGAAGTGTTCATTGTAACCAAATCTAATAATGAAATCTCGTGCTGAAATCAAAGTTATGCATTAAAGGTGGAAGTCAGCCTCTGGCAAGGAGACAATTGCACTTTTCACTTCCATCAGTTCCCAGAAAGATTTCAGGCACAGTCACATGGAGATGGTATTTGGAAGTATACATGGTTTCTATCTGAAGTTTCTTATTCTGGTGCCTAAATACATCACATTAAACTAAAAATGGTCAATCAAAATTCCTCAAATACTCTGAACACCTATTTAATTTTTTAAAATATTTTTTGCCAATATATATTTGGTTTAATATTTGAGTTGAATGAATTCAAAAGGGAGAGGGGCACAATAACAAGGGAGGCAATTGTGGAAGTATGAAATACATTTTCCCCAATTTTATATTTTTTAAAAAAGGTAAAGGTAAAGGTACCCCTGCCCGTACGGGCCAGTCTTGACAGTCTTGACAGTCTTGACAGACTCTGGGGTTGTGCGCCCATCTCACTTAAGAGGCCAGGGGCCAGCGCTGTCCGGAGACACTTCCGGGTCACGTGGCGAGCCAGAGCCACACACGGAAACGCCGTTTACCTTCCCGCTGGTAAGCGGTCCCTATTTATCTACTTGCACCCGGGGGTGCTTTCGAACTGCTAGGTTGGCAGGCGCTGGGACCGAGCAGCGGGAGCGCACCCCGCCGCAGGGATTCGAACTGCCGACCTTTCGATCAGCAAGTCCTAGGCTCTGTGGTTTAACCCACAGCGCCACCTGCGTCCCCTAATTCCACAATATTTTTTTTAGACCTCATTAATTTCACATCATGTTCTTTTTTCATTGCTGCCATTTCATTTTGCCTTGATTTAATTGCTTTCATTCTCAGTTTACATTTGTTCCTGCTTTTCCATTCATTTCATTGGAGACCTATCCTATTTTCTTCTGCCTGTAACTTTGGTATTTTCTGTCTAAATGGCAAAATTGCATGGGTATTCCAAAGAGAATAATAGTCAACATGTTTCAGCAGCTTGGACAAAAGGAAGAGAAAATTGTTGTTATCCGAGCAGATCAGACTCAGAGTAGACCCATTAAAACCAATAGATTAACTTAAATCTGTTGACTTCTTCTTTAAGTATTTACAAAGTTCCATACAAAAAACATATAGGTTGAAATAAGTTTATACACAGTAAAACAGAATAAAAGGCACTTATTTTAGCCTTTACATTGTGCCATCTGCTTTAAAGGATAAAAAAAAAAAAGTAATTTAAGGAAAAATAATTGTAGGAAGGAATATTATAATTTAATTTCTCATTCCCAAAGAATTATGAATACTCATCATTCTATAAATGTATGTATGTATGTATGTATGTATGTATGTATTTTTATATGAGTTTAGTTTACTGATGCAATTTCCCAATTTTCCCCAGATGTTACCAAATAAAACAGGATGCTTCAAGCAGGTTTGGATACTGAATTACAAGAGCCACAGTGCTATCAATAGGCAAGGCGTTTTCTACCCTCAGAAAATGCGAAGAGGTAATCATGTAGATCTAGACCAGGGGTCAGCAAACTTTTTCAGCAGGGGGCTGGTCCACTGTCCCTCAGACCTTATGGGGGGCCGGACTATATTTTTTGGGGGAAATGAACTACCGTAATTCCTGTGCCACACAAATAACCCAGGGATGCATTTTAAATAAAAACACACATTCTACTCATGTAAAAACACCAGGCAGCCCCCACAAATAACCCAGGGATGCATTTTAAATAAAATGACACATTTTACTCATGAAAAAACATGCTGATTCCCAGAAAGTCTGTGGGCCGGATTTAGAAGGTGATTGGGCCAGATCTGCCCCCCGGGCCTTAGTTTGCCTACCCATGATCTAGACCCACTTTCAATCCATGGGTACTCAGAATGTACCCATGGCAAAGAGGAAATCTCTAGAAATTTTCTATATGAACCACACCAAATCATAAGCTACTTTTAAACACACTCAGCATTATTGAGTATTATAGAAAGTAGAATCTGTCTGGCTAGAGCAACCCAGCTCCAGATGGTGTTTGACACCATTAAAGAATGTAGGTGATACTTTGTGCTCAGAGACCAGAATCTTACAAATGGAAAGCAGTACCTTGTTAGTTAGGAACTATAAATGTCAAAACAAGGGTTTTGTCCACATAAATGAAATCACTGCTAAACAACAGAAGGAAGAATAACAGCAAAAACCAGCTTATTAGGCCTGAAAGGGGGCGGGGAGCACTTTGATTTCTTTACGTGCAAGCAGAAAAAGAACCAAAACTTTTCATATTTGTAACTTTGCCCTTTTGATCACACTAAGGAGGGAACACAAAGAAGTGGTGGAACAAGAGCAATGCTTTATGGCCAAATAAATCATTATGATCTTGTGTTGCTTCTGATGTTCAGGCTTTCTGTCCTTGCTTGAAAGACCTTACATGTCACATAGCTCTGCCTCTTGCCCTGCCTCCCTTTGACATTAATCTCAGTGCCTTTTTTTCCTTTTACTCTTAACAGTGCATGCAAGTTCCATCATATTTATCTGGCATTTCTGTGACGACCTATAATGAAAAAGAAACATCTACAAATTTTCTTCCTCACAAAAGCTTTTCGGGACAATGCACAATTGAAAAACACACAGTTCTTAAGGGTTGAATCCACACATGGACTTCCATGAAAGGAAAGGCTTCTTCCATTCATGGATGGGTTGAGATCCAGTGGCGGTGCTATTGGTGAAAGGTGAGGGAGGCTGTTTTCATCACGTTCCCTTGCACCACATTCCATTCTGCAACTTCAGGAGGCAAAATTAGCAAAATTTACTTCCCCTCCTTCCTCCCACAGGAATGTCCCCTGAGTAGAGTTCTGCACAAAAGAATGTCTGGCTCCAATCCTATACCTTTCAGGCCTCCCTCACCTCGATAAGATTCTGCTTACTCTTTGACTTTCTTTGCAGTGGGATAGTTTAATATTCTAAATGAAATACCCAAACAAGTGTTGCTCCATATTGTTTCATTTCAATGGGAAACTAGAATCTCTCTCTCTCTTTCTCCACCCCCCTCCCGTTGGTGTTATTTTTGGGACCCTGTGACAGTCATGAATTAACAAACAAGACACAGGATTGTGAAATATCAGGCCAAAACTTTATTCACAGCAGTAGAAAGTGGGGTTAGCATGGAAGTAGGGCAAGGATCCCATTCTACATTCCAACAGCCCTTGCTGTTGGAATGACCATCTGCCAGAGTTGGGGGATCATCCAGCACTGAGTGGTGCAAGCCAGGCATGCAGGGTTTCTTGGGTGGTCAGTATAAGAGATTCCAGCCACACAGGGGCCCTAACCTGAGTTTATGGCATGTCATGGTCAATCTTTTCCCCAGTCTCCTTATGGAGTCCCCTTTACTATGTTGATAGTACCCAATGTCATTTCCGCCAATATACATTACCTAAGAAAAGTAAGCTTATGTCCCTGAGTGAAAGGCAAAAAGGGAAACCCAGCCTAGGGGCCAATTAAGGTTGGGAGAAAAATCCTTTCCAGCAACCAAAATAGCCCATTGTCACGGGGCTGCCTGGGAATGCCCCGGAGCTGAGGGAGGGAAAAGAACAGGAGCCTTTTGAAAAGACAGAAGAGGGAGAGAAGGACAAGCAAGCGGAAGGAACTCAAGCGATGAGGATGCTCCCAGATGCTGGAGAGCAGCAACACCACTTGACTAGTTCAGGGACAGAGGGAGACTCAATGCCCATTCCTTCTGCACAGGACAGGAGGGGGTTAAAATGTAGGGAACAAAGAAGATACTTGGGGCTTCCCCAGCTCCTTTGCTGGAGGAGGAGCAGAAAGCTCCCACTTCCTGGATCCGCTACTGAGGATTCAGACGCATGAATCTATGTTCTGTACCTTTGTAAATATGTATGTAAATAAAGACTGTAAATATATCTCTGAGTGAGCAGAGGTATTCCTTGCGAAAGGCTTCTAGACCCATCACACCCATAGAGGCTCTTGCACTGAGGGTGATTAGGTAGAAAGGTGGCTAGGGGGAAAATGGCACTGAGTACCTGTGAGCAAGAACTTTTAAAGTCCTGCCCTTTGTACCGCATGAGATTCTACAGGGTGCCACTGCCCCATGAGATCCCAAGAGAAGTTCTGAGAGATGCAAATGAACCTTCCCTGCTCCTCTTTAGGTCCCATGCTGCCAGGCAAAGTCATCCAATGCACAGAGTTGTACAGAGCAAGACATTAAATAGTCACAAAAATACATTTTACCTTCACGTTTTACTCATTCTCTAATTCCTCATATATATAAAAAATACATGTTCTGATAGATTTTAATGTGGTTGACATTTTATTTTATTTTCAGTGCATTTCTCCCCCAATATTATTTACAGTCTACAGTCATTAAGCATGAAAGCACCCAAGCCATGTTCAGTTTTGCATTATCAAATATAATTTTATTCCAGGCATTTGCATGAACTTGTCTATTGACCTTTAACTGCTTCAGAATATATGCTTCAGAATGTGAACATAAATGATGTCACCATTAATAGGAGCTAACTAGATCCATGCACTATGCCTTTTTTTAAAAAAAAAAATCTACTCAAGAAATGTGTGCCTGTAGGTTACCAATACCTGCATTAATATACATCTATGGCAGATACACTGGCAGAATTATAAAGAGGAAGAGTAAAGGTCACAATAATGAAAACACTTGTAAATTAAGCAGGCATTAGAAAATTCAAAGATGAACATAAAGGTAAAGCATGTGTCATAAGTCCAGCAATCTATAGATTAATGTAGCTAACAAAGTGCTGCTGTGAAGTGCTCAGCTGAACAATTTTCAAAGCTTCAGGAGATAGGCTAAAAATGACTTCCAAGGATTTATATATATATAGGATTTTTGGGGGGTCTCAGAGAATTTCTAATAGTTTGAGGGAAAGCAGTGACTTCTTCTCCTTCTCCTTTTCTTCTTCATAATAGAGTAGTTTACGATTTAAAAAGACAAAAAATAATAAGATGGTGACAAACAAAATCCATACCTCCCAGTTTAAAAGGACACAGATTGTTTAATTAGCTAATTGCTTGGGAGAAAAGGAATGTTTTTGCCTGGTGCCTAAAGACATGTAACAAAGGTGCCAGGTGAGCCTCCATGGGGAGAAAAGTCCCTTCTCATAATGCCACCCTCTAGACCTCTCATGGGGGAGACACAGAAAGAAGGGTCTCAGATTGCGATCACAGGGTCCAAGTTGGTCCATACAGGGAGAGTGCTCCTTGTGGTCCTGAGCAGTTTGGATTTTACACTCTTTCTTTTACTAAAGGGAAAAAATGCTTAAAGCAATGGAAGAATTCTGGTAACGCTTTCTAGTCTATGATTTAGGTGTATACTGTGAATACATTTCTGTTCATACAAGCTTTTCCTTCAGTGGTGCATGGAGTAAGGCAACTAGAATTCCTATAAGCATACCTTTCCACAGTGTATACTGAACACTTGATGGAGCATTGAAGGGACCAGTGTGGATGAGCGGTGACAATCTCATTGCTAAATCACATGACTGTACACAAAAGTATTGTGCCTAAGTTTATTTTATTGTCCACTGCTTTGATAACTTCTGGCTATCTGTAAAACAAATAATATTGTAGGTATCATTGGAGAGATGAGTTGGAGTGTGCACCACTCTTGAATCATCCATTCATCTGTGGATCTCCATAAATCCAGCATTTTGAATCTGTTTGGTGAAGTCTGTGTTTGTGTGTTTTAATTCCTTTTCTAGCTGGAATGACTCCAGTCCTGTATTACAGTATGATAAATAATAGACAAGCTACAGAAGCAAGACTTAAGGGTGAAGAGGGGCAAGACTCTGTAGAGCTTGTAATGTTAGTGCCATGACAGAATGGTGGTGAGATAATGTTAAAAGTGCCCATACTTCATTTCAGATCTCATTCAAGTGCTGAAATTTTTTATGTACTAGGCTTTCATCCATATATCAGAGAAGATGCAAGTGGATAGCTATCCATTTTAATGTTTACCACATAGCTGAAAGTCAAATGGACAAAAATTGTATAAGTCAGGTAGCAGTATTATCGTATCTAAGGTGATCACCTTTGTCACTTGACTGACAGTTAGTCAGGTCTCTGGGAAGAAATGCTGGATATCAGGGGAGACCTTACCTCCTGACCCTTGTGACATCTCCCGCCTTTATTACTAGCTTTAACAGAGAAGGCAGAGAACCAAGCCAGTTCCTTGAAACTTGTCAGTCTGCCCTTCCGTTCCTTATTTTAGTAATCATTAATGGTTCCTCAGAAATGTGAACCTGAATATTCTCTCTGTCCTCTCTCACAGAAACTGGATTTAATACCAGAATTCAAATACCAACAGCAAGGACTACAAACAAAATGGTGATTTAATGATGTATTCTATGAAACTACTATGTTTTGCAAAATTTTAGTCTTTACTTTTATCCGTTCAGCCCACCTTCATTGCATCCTCTCATGGGATCCATCCCAAGGCCTATTGACTTAATCATTTTGTTAAACGAAGCCTTCAAATCAATATAAATTTGTATAATTTATTCTTGTTGCAAAGATTTTAGTATCTGGGGTTTCTGGTTGCAGAATCTAAAGCCATTTTGCAATTCCCTTTTTTGGAATAGGTATATAAAAAGCAGATACCATCTGCTAATAGCAATAAGAGTTTAGAAATTGTCTCAGTCCATTTATAATTTCTACCTCCATTATATCTGTGCATAGTTTATGGCTTATGTTTTCGCATTATACATTTTCTGATCTCATTTTACATAATGCTCTTACTTACATTTGTAATTTATTACTATGCCCCCTTTTACACAAACACACCCACACTTAACCAGCCAGCCTAACGAGTAGAATTGCTATCAATACACATTTTAAAGTGAAATGGAGTGGGAATTTCTACTGTAACATCTTAGTTTTTTTTTTATATTATACGGTGCTTAAAAGTACTCTGATGAATGGAACTGTCCATTGCTGAAATATTGCAAAGTCTAAAACAGGCTCTTTAAGCCCTGCTTTATCAGTAGTATTTAGACTTTTAAAAATGAACCTAGTATTTTCTTATCGGGGTGAAGCTCCTCTAGTTTTCTGAACAAGGAAAGAAGATTATATGCAGACAAGGAAAAAAATGCAGAGAAATATCATGAGAAGAGCAGGAAACCAAGATATGCAATGCCATGAAAAACACACAAATCTGTGATTCTGAAGATTGCACAGGTCAATTGCTGACTTTGGTACTAAACAAGAATATAGCATTCAAAGACTCAGATTCTCTTAGCAAGAAGGGGAGGGGGAAAGTAACAAGACCTTGGTCCAAATAGCTTGAATAACTGGCCCCAGCAGATGTGATTTAAGCTTCTGTGTGGTTCTGTGACACCACTTAGAGCAAAAGAGATTTCAGGGTCACTCATCATTGTAAGCCAAGCAGGCAGTTTCAGTCAAGCAAAGAAGAAGAAATCTACTGGGTGAAGGACACTTGCATTATCACACAAGCTGAGAAGGGAAAACACAGCATAGCTGGAGACCTGGTCTATTTCCTGGCAATCATTCTAGCAGGTGTCTGCTGTAAATTATGAATTAGAGCTGTGTGTCTATAGCGCCACAAAATTTTCCACCCTATTCATGAACAGAGAAATTGGGGAGACAGAGAGGAGAATTTCTCCAAGAGTATCTTTAGGAGTGGGGTTCACAACTAGCAGTGTCAGTAACACAACTTTTTTCTCTCCCCAAGTTTTTTAATATAATAATAATGATAATAATGATAATAATAATAATAATAATAGCAGCCACCACTTTGATATGTTCTATGCAACTAATGTGAAGAACATGAGCATAATAACAGTATAGAAAAAGACATCATTTAAAATGTACAGCGTACCCCTCCTCTCTTATAAATATGTATAATATTAACAGTCACTCGGTAAAATGTGTGGATAACACAGATGGTGTTTGGCTCATTCTTCTTCATAAAAACTCACCCTACTCATTTATACAAAATGATAAATATTATTTAGTTTTATATAAACATGTAGTCTATTCCCTGTCCTGAAATTCCCAACTCTCTTGTTGCATATTTTTTACCAGATTCCACTTATTAATGACTTCTCTAAACTTCTCTCCTTCTTTAAGCATAACTGTTAATTAAATAGCATTTAGTTGTTCCCACATCCTCCTTATGAGATCTATTTTACTGGGTAATAAAAATTAGAATTAAAAAGTGGTGATTGCTCAGGGGGGAAAACCCTGACAACTAAGTTTCCTTCTTTTTCTAAGAGGTGAGGAAAATAAAAATCTCAGAAAGTTTGTTGGAAACATGCCTCCCACGAAATTTTGGTTCAGATCTATTATGAATGGTTAATTTAACATGTTCCAACCTATTGATTTCAAGAGTTATGATATTTCGTGGCAACTTGCCAACCATAGAATGTGTCTGGATTGTTTTAAGGTTGGCATGACCACCAGACAATGTTGTCGTGCTGATCTTTTGCTTCTTTCTCCCCCACCCTGGTGTGTGTGTTTGGAACATAATGATTTTGAATCCCTGCCAGTCCTCAGGAGCTTCCATAACTGTAAGACAACACAGATGTCTGTGTGCCATTTAATGGCTTTCAGGTGAGATAATGTAAGGATTCAAACACTAGAACTGACAAGTAGTGTGCTGTTGAGAATGGTGGCAATGTTACCGGATGAATTTAAGCTATCAGCATTTCTGCCATTTCTCTCAGAAGCATGCGGAATAGAGCCCATGCCCCACATTTTTCAAAGTTACGCTTCATTCAGTTCTTAGAAACAACAAGATCTGTGTTTTACTGTATTAATTCAGTGTTCTGTGTTGGTTTTATTAAGTTGTTACTCTTGATGGTTGTGTCATACATTTTGAGACTCTCTCAAAGATCACCCGAAGACAAAACCTTGCTTTTGCCAGTGTACTAATGCAACACAGCAGCAAGCAAAATCATGTTATTGTTGGTGGTATTCAAAAAGACAGCCTATTCATTTCCCCTCCTTAGCACATGGGCAGAGTGTCTCTCTACCAGGTGGGCATAATTATGCTGGAATATGGTTTGGCTGACACATTACTTCCTGTTGGCTGGATAATTCTTCTGCTGAATCCCAAATAAAAGAAAGAGAAAATGCAGAAAGTGGCTTTGTTGGAGGGGGAAAATGTTTGAAAGTTGTGTCACAGACATGTTTGAACGGGCAATTTTTGAAATTACAAAATTGTGTGTGTGTGTGTGTGTGTGTTTTAAAAAAGGATAGGGGGAGAAATCCTTGCCAGACACATTTATGCAGCTCTGTTCACTAGTTAGGCCAAAAACTTACCACGTGAAACTGTTTGAGATTTAGCATTTCAATAGCACTTTTCCTATAAATTACAACACAAAGACCCACTCTTCTATTCTGGCATTGTCATGAGGAGATCAAAAACTTTGGCTTGGCAAATATCAAAACTGCAAATTATGGCTACTCTTAATTGTGGTTTAAATGAACAAGCAAGCTGTATAAACCACATTTTGAAGTCTTGCAGCAAAACATAGTTAAGACTAACTACAGTTTGTTCAGGTTCAAACATAACACTAAGCTGTGGTCAGTTAAAAATAAAAGCAAAGGCTGCTGATCTTCCCTCAATTGCAACAGAAGAGGTGAAGAGTAATGGAAATAAATATGCATAGAATCATACTGTTTCCCATCATTTCTCATGTAAGCAATTATCTTTGCCTTCATTTCATTCTAGGCAGAACAGGAATATTAAGTATGTGTGTATGTACATGCATGCAGAGGCACGCACATACACAAAGGAACGATATAATTTTATCTTCTGTACTGAAAAATGTAAAAGATGAAATAACTAGTTTTCATCAGTGAAATCATGAATTGCTTTAGCCATAATTGTCTATATTTATACGAGCAATATAAAACTGCATATTAAAAAAGAACCTTGAGGAGAATCAGTCTTTCCCCCACATGTCTTCTAATTGGACAATTTGGAACCAATATTTGTGGGCTGGAAAGTCAAGAGAGTCAATTGCATCCTTTTCTTCTCACCACTGTAGGTTTTCCAGAGTCTTTTGGAGCTTATTTATTGTCACAGTTGAGTTAGTATGCGTTGTTTGGGACACAACATTTATAGCCTAGCTATAGTTATGACTGTTATTGCTTCTTTGCTTTTAGAAGAAGCAGTAAACTGTGGCTGTGACAAGAGCATGTACTGTTCCTGTCTAACATCATAATCTAGTAAAGAAGCTGGAAAAAGAAACTCAAGAGAAAATATAGAGGAAGTAGTTAGTGGGAGAAGCCTAGACCCAAATATGCTGTATCTATGCATGCTGTATCTGTGCATCATAGCCCTAGACGTGGCTATGAAATGCCACATCTTTATTATTCTAAGAAAAGTTGCCTCCTAGTTTTATGAAGTATACATTTTAAGTACCAATCAGTATTGCTGCCATACCTTGAAAGAAGTCTCAAGTAAGAAAGTTTATCTTTATTAAATGTAATGAATTAGAGGACCTGCCAATTCACCACATAACAAAGAGGGGACCACAGGAATCAAGGATTACATCAAAGGGAAACATCTCTCACCTTCTGGGCATGTAAGCCAGTGCATTATTTGCTCCTCAGCCAAGGACTGTGTCAGCCTTGGG
Source organism: Podarcis cretensis (assembly GCF_951804945.1). NCBI lineage: Eukaryota > Metazoa > Chordata > Lepidosauria > Squamata > Lacertidae > Podarcis > Podarcis cretensis. The sequence goes on from NC_137178.1 coordinate 33,318,503, forward strand.
GGATTCTATCCTCCCCCAGCAGCATCAAGGATCAAGGCAGAAGCAAGAAACTTCATATTTATGGTTTTATTCAGTTCTCATGGTGCAAGACAAATAACCCACTCCTTAACTCCATAGTGATGCTGCTCACTCTGAGCTCGTCCCCTTTTTCCCCAGCAGCAGCCTGTGGCCCTACAGGTGGCCTCACGAGTAAAATGTCTTTGAGCCCTTTGCTCTTGAATTCAAAGGGAGCGGCACGTACGTGCGGATGGTGGTGCTTCTGTGCTTTCCAAGTACATCTCTGCTTGCAATTCTCCCACACACCCTCCTTCACCTAACACCTCATAACTTATAAGATGGGATCCTCCTTAACGAGGCTCCTGGTTGCGCTCGGGCCCCCGGGACATCTCTGCAGGGTGGGTTGTAGCTATGTTTGGCCCAAGCTTTAACCGTTAGGCCCTGGGATTGTGCCAGGCTGTTTCGGCCAGTCAGGGCGTGCGGCGTGATTCCCAGGGCCTATAAAAGTGGCAACGCGATGTGACTGGGGGCACTTGCTTCGCGCTGCCGAACACCCGCCCTCCCTCCCTAATTTTAGGCCATGCTGCTTTGGCCTTGCTTCGGTTTGGATCACCTGCTTTGGAGCAGGGGCTGGGTAGGATTTTTTTCCATTTGGCAGATTGGCTGCAGCCATTTGGTTTTCACCTATCCCCTTAGCAATTCTCACAACTTTGTAAGCTTTGCCTGCTAGGCATTGGTTTATTGAATGTGGGAGGGGAGTGTGTGGGAGGGGAGGTGTGGCCATCACCTGCCCCTGCATGAATAAGGGTATTCCGGTAAAGGAATATGGGGGTCCTGGATTTTGTCTGAAGTCCTCTTGAGGGGCTAGGGCCATGACAGGACCACAGGAACCCCGGGATGAGCTTTGGTTGATCTTCATCAATGTTGCTCCCTCGTTTGGTGTTTACCCTTTCAGACTACCAGCCAGAGAGGCAGGAGTCAGTTATAGTCTGTTGCCAGTGTCTATGCCAATACCTCTCACTTTGCTGTAATTAATAAAGTTGCGGCCTAAAATTTTGCCCAATAACAAACTAAAATGTATGTGTCAGTGTGAAGTTATTTACGGGGGAAGGACTTGGGGGCCTCGAAACGCAATTCTGAGTTCTGCTGCAATTCAATCCTGTCTCCCTCTTCTCTTGAAACTATTGGATAAGAGGGGGCTGATCCCCCCACTTCACCCCACCTCCAAGGGAAGCAAGGAGGAGGAGGGGGTGATTCCCAGCCTTCCCCTTCAGTCCAGGCCCTGACATCCTGACTGTTGGGCTTGGTTTAATAAATATTTCCAGGGGAAGCTAAGGAGATGCAACCCAAAATAATCTGAGGAAAAGTGCACATCCAAGGTTATTTGATGTCTTATCAGTTTGGACAAAGCGTGTTCTCCAATAAATGAGAGCACGTGTTGCGGTGTGGGCCGCCGGGCCAGGCCTCTTGTTGCCAGGCAGGTTAAGAGTTGTTGCCTGGCATTATGATTGGGTAACCGGGTTGCTGGGGCAAATTGTATGTTGCAAATTGGGTGGGTGGGACCATAGTCTTTAAATATTGGTGCACTCTGGTTTCTCTTTCTCTTTGCAGAGTGCATTGGATCAGGAGACATCTTCTCATTGTCTGGTTACATTTCTTTATTTCCCCCTTCTTTTTAATCCTCTCTAGTCCCAAAATTAATTTAATTCCCCTTTTTTCCTGTTTGATTTCTCACCCCACCCCTTACCCTGCCCTGTGGGAAGATTCTCCCTGTATTTTTGCCTGTTTAATTGTGGGGCTAGTCAGGGCTGTTCCCAGCTTAGCTGGAATCACTTTCGTTTATAGTATCCCCAAAGGTTGGCTTTATTTTGGGTGCATGCAGTGCTGTTGGCCGAGTTTTAATCTAGCCTTGGGCGCACTATATTGAGTTTCTTTAATATTGCAATGAGACAATAAAAGGCAGAGAGCAGAAGCAGGGAGGCCTTCTCGCCTGCACATATCATTCAAGCCTAAGCCTGCTATAGTCAGCAGTACAGTAAATTGTTAAGTCTCTGTGACATGTGTCTCATTCTCTCTATAAGAATTTATCTGTTTGTTTGCAGGCTCACTTGTTGCTAATGTATATCTTAGGCAGACAGAGTGGAGCCAGAGGCTCTCTGTGCCTCCAATGAGCACTCTTTGTATGCTCTTTAACTATGCTGTTTATTTTCTCCCTAGAATTTGATGGCCTCTGGCAGCGTTTCCGGCCTGAATAGCATCCCCATGTGGTGCACAAAGCATTGGTTTCACCAGTTCCTCACATTGTTTAGTTTTTGTTTTTTTGCAGACTATGACAGGGCCTTTGCGGATGCCTCCAGAGCTTGCCTCTCCTGCAGAGGTTGACTTGCTGATGCCCTAGGTGCCTTCTTCCAGAAGAAAGCTTCTTCAGAGGCGGCGATCCAGGAGCAGGGAAAAGGGGAGCAGGGATGATGCTTACACCTCCCTGCAGGTACGTCATCCCTGGGTCTTTAGGGATCATCCTGGATAGCTCAGCTGGTCAGATTGGTCCCTGTATGGGACAGCTGCATGCTCCCCCATCACTCTACCCGGACACTGAGGTCCAGCGCCTAGGGCCTTCTGGTGGTTCCCTCTCTGTGAGAGGCCAAGTTACAGGGCACCATGTGGAGGACCTTCTCGGATGTGGCACCCGCCCTGTGGTACGCCCTCCCATCAGATTTCTACTACAAAACTTTTAGAAGACATCTAAGGCAGCCCTGTTTAGAGAAGCCTTTAATGTTTGCTGCATTACTGCATTTAATATTTTGTTGGAAGCTGCCCAGAGTGGCTGGTGAAGCCCAGCCAGATGGGCGGGGTACAAACAGATTATTATTATTATTATTATTATTATTATTATTATTATTATTATATTGTGGGAGAGTGGACTAGATGATCCTTGGGGTCCCTTCCAACCCCACTATTCCTTAAGTTGCAATTCACTATGGGAATGTTAGATGCAGGGCTGCCATCATCCCCTCAGCTTGCTAGGATCGCAGGGACGGGGACATGTGGACCACTTGCGCAGCTCCACATTTCACATGGAAACTCCCTGAGCAATAGAACCTTAAGCTGGCATGCAGGAAGCTGGCCCGGTGGCAGCTTTGTTGGGACTTTTTAGGGTTTCTGGCCAGCGTTGGCCCTGTAAATTTACACATCATGGTGGCAACACAAGGCAGGGCATCTTGCCCAAGCGGGGGCTGACAAGCAATAACTCAATACCTCTCGCCCATATTTCCATAAAAATATCTCCCTTGAAAGCCTGGCTAAAAGGTTATCTAGATGGGTCAGTAGCTTTGTGCTTGTGGGATGGGTTTTTCCCAAGGTGTTGGATTCCTCTGGCTTTTCAGCCAGTGGCTCAGAATACAGCAACTCAAAAGCCAGTTAGAGAGCTACCTGTGGTAGCCAGAAAGAAGGTTAGGAAGCAGCTTGCATTGGGACGTATGGTGGGATCCCCTTGATTCTCCTTCTATTCCTGATATTCATTGATCCCCTTTGGGGATCGTCCCTAAGAAAGCCCCATATAATCCATATTTATTGCATCCCAAAGGCACCTCAGTGAATGACTCTCCGGAATTGTTCCGTGAAATATGCGTCTTTGGATCAGGCAGTTGAGCTTACCAACAAATTGGAAGAGGTGCCTTGTTGGCATTATGCGATATTGAATTGGCTGTTAGGCTGCAACCGGTTCACCCACAAGATTTTAAGTAGTTGGGCTTTAATTGGATGGTCCTTACATTGATAAGGTGATGCCAATGGGTTGTGCTATAGGCTGTGCAGCACTCGAGTCCTTTAGCATCTTTCTGGATTGAACATTGCGAGTCAAGACTCGTTTAACTGGGGGTACCATTATTTGGATTTTTTATTATTATTATTATTATTATTATTATTATTATTATTATTATTATTTTATTTTATTTATTTTACTGGCTGGTTCACCAGCCTCTGCTTAGGCTTACTGGACGCCCCTTTTATTCCCTGAGGAGCTGGGTGTTCTGTTGCAGTGGAGGACAGTGGCTCCTACTGCCCCTTTTAACGTATTTGGGGGCTAGCTGGATATCGTTGCTCATACCTCTGCTTGCCTGTGGAAAAGCTGTTTGCCGTGAAGGACGTTATTCTTGTAATACTTCCTCTGATAGCAAATGTTGCTTTGTCAGATTCTATCATTGCTAGGTCAGTTCAAAATTGGCATGCAGGGTGATTGTTCCAGGCTGCCCCTTCCATTCCTGCTCGGCCAGGTGGTCTCATGGCCCGGGGTCCCTTCATCATCCTGTACAGTGGCCTTGAGCCTGGCAAGGCAAGGCAATCACATGTGACCTAAGTTTTCTTGAGTTTTCCCCATTGTAGTGCAGCGCACATCTGGACTGAGGATTACAGGGACCGTCGGGTCTGTCTTGGTCTGATAACCAGGCAGTGTGAGGGTCCTGGCAAAATGGTCCTGCTGCTTGCGTGAGTGTTGGGAGGACCGCTCCCTCTCCTGCCAACTCCATCCGGCTTAGGGGGCGGGGCCTGCACTCGCACCCACAGCATAAGAGGCCTGAGAGAGGCTTCCGGGACACGACTGCTGCTGCTTGCGTGAGTGTTGGGAGGACCGCTCCCTCTCCTGCCAACTCCATCCGGCTTAGGGGGCGGGGCCTGCACTCGCACCCACAGCATAAGAGGCCTGAGAGAGGCCTCCGGGACACGACTGCTGCTGCTGCTGCTTGCATGAGTGTTGGGAGGACCGCTCCCTCTCCTGCCAACTCCATCCGGCTTAGGGGGCGGGGCCTGCACTCGCACCCACAGCATAAGAGGCCTGAGAGAGGCTTCCGGGACACGACTGCTGCTGCTTGCGTGAGTGTTGGGAGGACCGCTCCCTCTCCTGCCAACTCCATCCGGCTTAGGGGGCGGGGCCTGCACTCGCACCCACAGCATAAGAGGCCTGAGAGAGGCCTCCGGGACACGACTGCTGCTGCTGCTGCTTGCATGAGTGTTGGGAGGACCGCTCCCTCTCCTGCCAACTCCATCCGGCTTAGGGGGCGGGGCCTGCACTCGCACCCACAGCATAAGAGGCCTGAGAGAGGCTTCCGGGACACGACTGCTGCTGCTGCTTGCGTGAGTGTTGGGAGGACCGCTCCCTCTCCTGCCAACTCCATCCGGCTTAGGGGGCGGGGCCTGCACTCGCACCCACAGCATAAGAGGCCTGAGAGAGGCTTCCGGGACACGACTGCTGCTGCTGCTGCTGCTGCTTGCGTGAGTGTTGGGAGGACCGCTCCCTCTCCTGCCAACTCCATCCGGCCTAGGGGGCGGGGCCTGCACTCACTGCCATAGCATAAGAGGCCTGAGCAGCTACCGGCAGCAATGGACAAAATGGTTTTAAATGTTTTAATCGCTTTTAATTTGCAGCACTTTGAATGGTGGTGGTTGTTTTTTATAATATTATATTATTTCATTATTTTATTTTTGCTTGGGGTGGGATAAGCACTGAGTCAGCACTATTGTTCCTTGTTTTGCTTTGTTTTGTTTTGTTCTGTTTTGTTTTATTATTATTATTATTCTGTTAAATTATTATATAGTTTGTATTTTGCCTTTTAAGGGGGAGGGTCATGGCTGCCTGGGAGTGGGCCTCAGCCAATAGATTGGGTGGGGCAGGTTCCACAGGGGGAGAAGTATTGGGACACCCGATCTCAGTGATCATGGGCAGGAGGAGGAGTTATGCTAAGACCAGACCATGTCATTACCGAGGAGGCAGGTCTAGTCGTTGTTTGAGGACTATCCCTGCCTCCAGGTCTGGTCCTGACCGGAAGGATACAGTAATCAGCAAGGGAAACCCACATGACCTGAAAGTGTTGCTGTGCAATGCCAGGTCAATGATGAATAAAACCACTGCCATCCACGACCTGATTGTGGATGGAGGATTTGACCTGGCATGTGTGACAGAGACCTGGTTGGATGAGGCAGATGGGCCTGTCCTTGCCGCTGCCTGCCCACCAGGTTTCTCTTACGCACAGCAACCCAGGTCATGTGGGCGGGGAGGGGGGGTTGCAGTGATTTTTAGGAAGTCATTAGTCTGCACCAGGCGTCCTATTGGGAAGACCCAGTTTTCTGAGTGCATGTTCTGGAAGTTGGGCAATAGGGGCAGTACAGGATTCCTTTTGGTGTACCGACCTCCCCGCTGCACCAAGGATTCCCTGCCCGAGCTGCTTCAGGTCGTGGCGGATATGCTCCTGGAGACACCTAGCTTGGTTGTCCTGGGGGATTTTAACATCCATGCCGACACGACCTTACAAGGGGCAGCTCGGGACTTCGTGGAAAGCATGGCCTCCATGGGGCTGTCCCTGAATAAGTCTGGCCCAACTCATAGCCACGGACATGCCTTAGACTTGGTGTTTACCTCTACGGATGTTGGTGATCTGACATTAACTAAAAGCGAAACAAAAGAAGTGCCATGGTCAGATCACTTCCTGGTGCAACTGGACTTCTCCGCAACCCTTCCCCTCCGCAGGGAGGTGGGACCGATTCGGATGGTCCGCCCCCGCCACTTAATGGATCCAATTGGCTTCCAGAGAGTGGTAGGGGATGCTTTATCCCAAGTTGATGGCCTTTCAGCTGATTCCCTGGTGGCACGCTGGAATGCGGAGTTAACCAGGGCTATTGACTGTCTGGCTCCGAAGCGCCCTCTCCGATTGCATGGAGCCCGGACAGCCCCGTGGTTCTCCCCGGAGCTGAGGGTGATGAAACAATCGTTGAGACGGCTAGAGCGCCGGTGGCGGAAAACTCATTCTGAATCAGACCGGACACGGGTTAGAGCTCAACGTCGAGCCTACCAAGTGGCAATGGCGACGGCGAAGAGGGCCTTCTTCGCCGCCTCCATTGCATCTGCAGAAAACAGCAGCAGGAGACTTTTTCAGGTGGTTCGCAGTTTATCGGAACCACCTGTACCACCGGGGCCTGGTAGGGACCCCAAGATCTCCTGCAATGCTTTTGCAAAGTTTTTTGCAGATAAAATCGCTCAGATTCAGAAGGAAGTAGACTCCACAGTGGGAGCAGGGCCAGGGCGGGAGAGTGCTAGAGTTCTGTCTGGTCCTGTTATATGGGATCAATTCCAATCTGTTACCTCCGAGGATGTGGACAGGCTGCTTGGACGAGTGAAACCGACCACCTGTCTTCTTGATCCTTGCCCATCCTGGCTGATAAAAGCGAGCCGGGAAGGGCTGGGCGATGGGCTTTGCGGGGTGGTGAATGCTTCCCTCTGTGAGGGAGCCTTCCCAGACCCGCTGAAAGAGGCGGTCATTAAACCGCTTCTTAAAAAAACATCTTTAGACCCGGCCAATTTGGCCAACTATCGCCCAGTCTCAAATCTTCCATTCTTGGGCAAGGTGATTGAGCGGGTGGTTGCTGAACAACTCCAAGCACGCCTGGAGGAAACGGACCATTTGGATCCTTTCCAATCGGGATTCAGGCCTCACCATGGGACTGAAACTGCCTTGGTCGCGCTGGTTGACGATCTCCGGCGGGCTAGGGACAAAGGTGAGAGCTGTTTCCTAGTTCTGCTGGATCTCTCAGCGGCCTTTGACACCATCGACCATAACATCCTTCTGGACCGTCTAGAGGGGCTGGGAGCTGGGGGCACTGTTATACAGTGGTTCCGCTCCTTCCTCCTGGGCCGTGTTCAGAAAGTGGTGGTGGGGGATGAGTGTTCAGACCCTTGGGCCCTCACTTGTGGGGTACCTCAGGGTTCTGTCCTCTCCCCCATGCTTTTTAACATCTATATGAAGCCGCTGGGAGAGATCATCAGGGGGTTTGGACTGGGTGTTCATCAGTATGCAGATGACACCCAGCTCTACCTGTCCTTTAAATCAGAACCAGTGAAGGCGGTGAAGGTCCTGTGTGAGTGCCTGGAGGCGGTTGGAGGTTGGATGGCGGCTAACAGATTGAGGTTGAATCCTGACAAGACAGAAGTACTGTTTTTGGGGGACAGGAGGCGGGCAGGTGTGGAGGATTCCCTGGTCCTGAATGGGGTAACTGTGCCCCTGAAGGACCAGGTGCGCAGCCTGGGAGTCATTTTGGACTCACAGCTGTCCATGGAGGCGCAGGTTAACTCTGTGTCCAGGGCAGCTGTCTACCAGCTCCACCTGGTACGCAGGCTAAGACCCTACCTCCCCGCGGACTGTCTCGCCAGAGTGGTGCATGCTCTGGTTATCTCACGCTTGGACTACTGCAACGCGCTCTACGTGGGGCTACCTTTGAAGGTGACCCGGAAACTGCAATTAATCCAGAATGCGGCAGCTAGACTGGTGACTGGGAGTGGCCGCCGGGACCACATAACACCGGTTCTGAGAGATCTGCACTGGCTCCCAGTACGTTTCCGAGCACGATTCAAAGTGTTGGTGCTGACCTTTAAAGCCCTAAACGGCCTCGGTCCTGTATACCTGAAGGAGCATCTCCACCCCCATCGTTCAGCCCGGACACTGAGATCCAGCGCCGAGGGCCTTCTGGCGGTTCCCTCATTGCGAGAAGTGAGGCTACAGGGAACCAGGCAGAGGGCCTTCTCGGTAGTGGCGCCCGACCTGTGGAACGCCCTCCCATCAGATGTCAAAGAGATAAAGAATTACCTGACATTCAGAAGACATCTTAAGGCAGCCCTGTTCAGGGAAGTTTTTAATATGTAATGCTGTATTGTTTTTAACACTGATTGGGAGCCGCCCAGAGTGGCTGGGGAAACTCAGCCAGATGGGCGGGGTATAAATAATAAATTATTATTATAAAATTATTATCCTCATGCTTTGGCAGAGTCTCCGCCCCCTTTTATGTGCTTTCCAGCTGCACTGCTTAAGGTTTAATATTGTGTTTCTGCTCGCTTTATTACGGGATCATCTAATGTTTTCGCTGTCACTCTATCCTGTTTTCAGTTGGAGAGCTTCAGATCCTGGGCTCTGGACGCCCAGCTATAGCTGGATTTTCTGGAGCTCCTGTGGCGCTTTGGCAACAATTGATAATTATGAGGAGTAGTAATTTACATTTCCCCTTCTGCTTTCAGGTCTTATGAGAAGGCCTGGACTGATTTCTTAGCGTTTAGCTGGCAGTCCTCGGCCATTCAGAGGAACTTGCCTCCATCCTCTGAGCAGGACCTGCAGTAATTGGCCTACCTGCCGCAATTCGGATGCATTGTTTAAACTATCTGAATTCAGTCCGCTGCAATGTCTGCTAGAATAAAGCTTTAATTTTTCAGAGACCCTTCTAAAAGTGTGTTGTGCACAGGGTCTCGGAAGGTTGGAATAGGCTCCAGCCTTCACAGGACTGCAGGCAGGAAGCTGGTCAATCTTGACCTATGCAGTATCTGTAACAAGTTAAGACTTGTCTCCTGGTTCTAGATCTAGACGAGACTTCTTTCAGTATTCCATTGTAATTTTGGTGTACTGAGGGTTGGGGAAATTGTGTTGGAGCCAGCACGGGGCTGAGAGTTTGGAGGCTTATTGCCTCTGGATTTTTCCTTATCTGCTTTGCAGCTTGTCATAAGTGTCCGGAGCTCTAAGTCATACCTAGTGAGCAGGGTTGCCATCATCAGGCTTCCAGTCACAGGTAAGGTGGGCCCTTGCCCTGTTATTGGATACCAGAAATATTTGGCCTTTCGTTCCCCTGGGGGCTGGCTTGATCCTAGAAGTTGCTGGTTCTCGTGGGTTGCTCCTTCAGGATATATGCGTTCCCCTTTTGGAGTTGAGACTTGTAGTGCGCAACTCCAAAACTGACCAGCTGGGTCAGGGGGAGGTTGTCCGCCTCCCAGCGACTGGGGAGGTGGGCCCGTGCCCAGTCAAGGATGTAAGGAAGTACTTGGCCTTGAGACCTCCTGGGGACGGCCTACTACTCAGGCATGTAAATGGCCACCCTTTGACGTGACACCAGTTCACAAAAGTCATGTGTAAGGCCATATCTGCTTTTGGGATCTCGGCCTCTGGTTTCACCCCTCATTCCTTTCGCATAGGTGTAGCGACTATGGCGGCCCATTGGGGCTTCTCAGCCGCCAGGATCAAGGATTTGGGGAGATATCGGATGCTTTCAAGGGTTATATGCGAAACAAATGCTGAGTTTGGTACTAATACTTGTTTGTTTCAACCCTTGTAGATCCCAAGCTGGTCCGCGTCTGGATAGTGGGACACAGCATTGTTCATTGGGATGGCAGCAGAGCGAGGCAGTCTGCAAGGGGAGCGTGTCTCGGCCTCCCACAGCACGTGCAAGTGTCATGGTTTTCCAGACGCGGAATGTCATGGGGAGAGTTTATGCCGCTGATTGGTCACTGGCTGCTCTCAGACCCCCCCACCCTATGGCCATAGTGGTGCAGCTGGGGGGAAATGATGTGGCAACGATTGATTGCCTTGCTTTGCACTCCCACCTCAATCCAAAAGGGATTTGGAGACATTGGCAGCCTTATTACCTTCAGTGAGAATAATTTTGTCTCACCTGTTGCAGAGGCACACCTGGCGTGGTGTTTCCTGCCCGGAGGCCGCTAAAAGGGCCAGGAAGTGCATTAACTCTGCTGTTTGTGGGAAGGTATTGGAGCTGGGTGGTTTGGTGATTCCCCACCCTAGCATTTATTTTAAGGCGAAAGCCCTTTACTGGGCGGATGGAGTGCACCTTTCTGATTTGGGGAATGATATTTGGTTGGATGCTGTGGCTGAAAAATTAGGTTCCTGGTTGGGTTTGTGAGTGGTTGGCGGCGAGCGTTAAAGCTCGGGTGGCAGTTAGACATTGGTTATAATATGCTGGTGGTGGAGGGGTCAGGATAGGCTGTGCCTGCCCCTCCTATTGTGCTGAAGGGAATTCCGTTAAAGGAATCCTGGGGCTTGCCACAATTTCATCCAATCCCTGTCATGGGACCAGGGCCGCCCAATCCCTGTCATGGGAATCCCTGTCATGGGACCAGGGCCGGCAAGCTTTCAGGGAGCTGCTGGGGTGAGCGGCGTGGGTCCGACGCTTAGCTCAAATGACCCCCAAGTTTGACTTTCCCTTCTACTGGCTACCGATCGGACCTCGGGATGTCAGTTCTGTCCCAGGCGGGGGGACAGATAGTCATAACCAATGTCTAAACAACCACTCACTGATTTTGTATTTCAATAAAGTTGTGGCCAAAATAGTGCCTAAAAACCAAAACTAAAATTACGTGTTATGTGTGAAGTTATTTGAGGGGTGGCCTGGGGACCTACACACGCAATTAAGCATAATGGCTGTTATCCAAGTTGCTGCTATCCAAATTATTTATTTATGCATTTATTTCATTCATTTATAAGAGTTCTTACTCACCCTTCACCATAAGGTCTAGGGGTGGGTTGCAGCAACAGAAAATGCAATTATAAAAACAGATGAAAGCATTACAGTGATAAAATACATAAACAAATTCCAGACGGAACAGGAGAGTACATTAATAGTGCTTCTGTGTATCTATTAATATTAAGATTCTGGTAAAAAAAAAAGCAAATTGTGTAAAGAAATCGAAAAGCTTTGAATTAATGGAGAGAGAAAACAATGTTGCCACATAATTCTAAAAATTAGAATGCTTTATCTTGTATATTGAAGACAGAAGTGCCTGGCGTGCTCTGGTCCATGGGGTCACGAAGAGGCGGACACGACTAAACGACTAAACAACAACATTTTGCATATTCTGTGTTTAAATGGCTGTAAAAGAGAGGCTAAACAATGCATGATGCTATTCAGAGTTAATAAATATATATTTGATTTGTATAGCAAGATTGGAACATAAGAGGGAACTTAAAATTAATATTTACATGCTGGGGCCCTTGCTGATCATTATACCAGTGAGTTCAGTTTTGTATTCCTTAGAAGAGGATGCTAAAATCTTCTATGAAACTTTGTAACCATGTTTCAGGCCTCATGAAATGGAAAGTTGAATGACTGCGAGGGAAGACACCAGCCCATTTCTATACCTCCCTATCCCATAACTGTTCTTGTATGCAGCTTTCAGAAAATTCATGAAGCCACAGTGTGCATCATCAGAAATTTTAAATTCTTTTCAGAGAGCTGCTTGCATAGTGTGGTCTCCCCCCCCCCCCCAATTTGGGACACATTGTCTGGCTTTCTCCACAAAGATGTGCCAAAATGGCCTTTGATGCATGCAGAATCTGCCTTGACACATGCAGTGTGAAATGGTCATTTATCCAGAAGGAAGGGTCCACCCTATCTTCCAGCCATATTGCCAAACTCACAGGTTCGGAATCCTAATGCCAGAGCCTCAGAATGTTACTTTTCCTCAAACCTGTTTATTTTGGGGTTAGTTTGTAGGGATGTAGTCTTTCCTTCTTCTCTGCTGTTGGGGGATGGGAATAAAAGCAAAACTCAGCAGCAGTTTCAGAGGAAGGAAGCAGCCTGCAATCTACTAAGACAATATGAGAAGAAACACCTCTCCCACAACTCCTGTTCAGATGAATGAACTGACTGAAGAACATGTGGCAAGTGTGTGTGTGTGTGTGTGTGTGTGTGTGTGTGTGTGTGCAGACCAATAACATGGACTTTGTGAGTAGGACCTGTACAGTTCTTTTGAATATATGAGTGTAGGCTCTCTAGGTGAAAGCAGAAGCCTTGCACTAAGCAATGCTCTCCCCAGTTGTGCTTAGGCTGTGTAAATTTAGTGAATGGGGCCTGCTCCCATGATCCAACTCTCACCTGGCACATTTTCACAGTGTGTGCTGTTGTCATATAGAGGCTATGGCAGTATTGGTGATGCTGCTGTAGGAATCGACAACACACGGTCATCCACACTTTGTACCACACTAAGCAACCCTACGTTCTGTACCACAAAGGAACCAACTCTGTTGTGGTCCCAGAAGCTGTCAATGAGTTCCAGGTTGGAGAGGAAACTTTTCTGATTTCCTCTTCCCTTCTTTTGCATGTGCACATGTGTATGGATAGTTTGCACTTACCGAAGAGATTAGAATGCCTACAGTGTTTTAAGAGCTCTTAGAACTTATTTGTATCTGTTTTTAGGGAGTCATGATGGCAAAGTCTGAAGGCTCTTGTGGTACTTGCAATTTGAAATCAAGGTGCAGAATGTGATCCTCACTAGTTTAGAAAATAAAAATGGAGGTGGTAGAGAATTGTGACGATGCTTTGACTACTTTTTTCTTTCTTTGGGGAACATTTCATCCGCCGAGAATATGGCTCAGGATATTGGACACAAATTTATAACTTCATAAATTAGAAATGATTAACTTATACATAAATTATAATAAAAATACTTTATATCGCCCACAGACATTTCTTGATGTCACATGAAAGCATTTTCAAGGGGAAATTACCTACTTAATTTGATAAAGGTTTTTCTCTTCCTATTTTACCAATGGGGGAAAATTGAGTATAACAACTGTTAAGAGTTCTATCTACTGCTAGCAAGAAGTCAAAGAAATAAAAGTAGTTATGATTATTTATTTATACTTCTGTAGAAAGGCAATCCAGAATCTTTCTTCCTCTCTATAATCCAGTCTGTTTGGAAGCAGAGAAAGGAGAACTATAACAGGCATACTGGAAAAAAAACAGGATGAGAAAATAGAAAAACATGATCTATAACAGATTTCTAGTCACAGTTGTGCATTCTGTTTTCTTGGTTCATCTTTTCTTTTCCCATTTTCTTTTCAAAAGAATGGTTCAGAATAATTGATTGGGACAATAAGAAAGAGGGTAGAGAGAATGATAGCTTTTATGTGATGTTACTTTTCTCTCTGGACTGCAGCTATATTCATTTCATATACATGCAAAATTTCAGACAATAACTTAACTGCAAAGTTTCAGACTATAATTTTTATTTATCATTTATTGAACAGATTCATATACCACTTAACATGGGATATCAAAGTGGTGTACAGTAAATACAAAACACCCACAATAAACATTAGAACAGTAAAATATCAGAAATGGATAGAGATGACCACTAGAATAAGAAATCAAAATGACGAAAGATATGAGGAGGATTGGATATTGTTTATTGAATATATGAAAAAGCATTATAAACAAACAGTTAACCTAGCAGGGTGGTAAGATTTTCAGCACTGTAAGAAAAAACTAAATTGTGTATAATACCAGTAGTTGCAATAGATGGGGTGAACCAAGAAAACGCAAGAAAAAGAGGAGACAAAAGGAACCATGGAAAGAGAAGATGGGAAGTCGGTGGAGGAATGCTTTCTGGTTTTCTGTTTATTTTTCAATATCTTAAAATTGCTATTTCTTTTCTTTTCAGACTTTTTTTGGTGTGTTCTTTGCATTATTTCCATTCATTTCTTTGTTATGGAATAGTATCAGAAACGCATATAAAAATAAATATTAAAAAAGGAATGGAAATCAATGTCATGCTATTATGATTGTTCAATCAGTACAAGCATTTCAGCTTGCCAGACAGAACAATTCACACACACACACACGGGGAAGGAAAGGGAAGAAAGCCCTGAGGTATATGTGTGTGGGCATACAAGACACAAACCCCTAGAGTACCTCCACCCATCAAAAATTGCTTTGAATATTTCCACTTCTTGCAAAAGTGGCAGAAAAAGATATATAGATTTTAAATATAGCCCCCTCCCCCATGTACAAAACATATAGCAGGTAATGGCCAGGTATTTTGCCATTTATCAAGGATCCAGCTAAAGCAGGGAGTGACTGAAAAATGATCCTTTGAAACTTATGTGAAAGGTCCTGGAAACAAACTCATCCCATCTGACATGCTTTGCAACTTCCTTCCTCTTTTGAATTCTACATCGTTTGATAGACATTACATGATGCCTTGTATGCAAGGGGAAGATTACCTGGGCAACTAGTGGAAGTTTACAGGATTTATGTGTGTGTGTCTCTCTCTAGCACAAAACAAGGTAGGCTTCCAAGTATCATTCCATATGACGCTTTTAATGATAACATCACTTTCTGAGTGTCTTCACTTCACCATTGTAGACAAAGTCCTCATTAGGTTAATGGAAGATCACTGGCTTTCACCTGCATTTTATTCCCTATAATGAGCCCTTTTTATACAATAAGGTTTATGAAAAGCGAAAATGTTGGCTCATGGGGAAGAGATGGATGAACATAATAAGGCTCCTGTTGGAGGGATTTATGATGTATATTTAGCATTGCAGACAACATAGTAAATCACTGCCACAGCCAATGTGAAAGATACATTAGTTGCCATTTGTTTTTCACCAGCTTATCTGGGTCCTTTTCAAATGTCATTTGAAAGATTTATACAGCAGCCTCATTTTTATATTATTAAAAAAAACTATTACACATTATAATGAAACCCTAAAACATGGCAAATTATTCCACTTTTCTTTTGTGGTTTCTAACAGTAATATCACACACACACATATATACACATACTTCAAAACCAGCAGCAGTCACTCCTGGCAATGTATGACAATAGTCCAATGATGGATAACCCCAAGAAAAACACTAGTGAGAAATAGAATTATCAAAAGTTGTGCCCCCATTGGCTTGGAGAGATATCCTGTAGCAATAATCAGCAGGTGTTGTTTACTAATGGCATGACTCATGCACCTTCATTTTCTCACAAACGTGGGTCACAAATGAGGGAGCACAATATTCCATATTTTAGAGATAAGGTTCAGGTTAAGACTCTAAATTTTCTGGAAACATTGCCATCATTGTCCTGTGTATGTTGATTCGGAAGTATAGCCAAATGAGCTCAGTGATATTTTCCTGAACCGCCCAGGTAACTATGCATAAGATTGAACATGGGCAGTTTAGCACACCACCTAAAGAGCCCCATCCCCCAAAAAAAGAACCTCTAAAAGGGGCAAACTTGTTTATATGCAGTTTGATTTTAAAATGTGTTAGTATTTTAGGGCACAATCCAAACTCACTCCTTCCTCTGGTGGGGTTTTGTGGATTGGTGAGGCCACTACTGTATATGCAGATGTGCTACACATGGTGGTCATAACAGAAGTTGGGGGGCATGATGATTGGGCTCAATCTGGGGTGAATGACATCATGAGATGGCAATGACACCAGAGATACATTGCATCCCAAGCTGGTTCAGCCCCAGCCCATCCCATCCTTGGAACATCCATTTTGGGGACTTTAAACAGTTTCCCACAGGCAAGGTTCCAATGAATGAGCCTCATGCTTACCTGATCATTTGGTGACTGGTGGGAGGCCAGTTGACCTGGGCAGAAGCAGAATTTTCCCCACCACAAGGTGTAAGGAGCAATTGTTCTCTTAGATCGACAGTGGATTTGTAAGCTTATCAGAACTTGAGCCAATAGACATTTTAAAAATAAATTGAATTGTGATCTTTGCAAGTCCACATCTAGCCTAGGACCAAGGACTATTTAAAAGAAAGAAAGAAAGAAAGAAAGAAAGAAAGAAAGAAAGAAAGAAAGAAAGAACAGTTTCATGGACAATGAATTCCCAATTAATGGAAGGGAGCTTTCATAACAGATAATTATTTTGAGCACATAAGGGTGGCCCTTCCATTGTGATCACCAAGAAATTATTTCATCCAGAAGCAATTGACCTTTATAGTCATTATGGCCCCAAGATTCTAAACTGTATGATTCTGCCAAGGCTTCAGCTAGCTGGAACTCCGAACAGATTCAACCATCACAAACTCAGTACACACTCCAAAATCAGTAATTACATAATGTGTTCTGAGAATGTGATAGAACGCCTGAAGCCAAAGTCATGTTAAAATCAATATGATGTCTCTCAAGCAGTGATGTGCCTTTTAAAGGAAGAAAGTGAAACATGAAATGATTGCAACAGAACACTTAAAATGTATTACATTACAGCTACAAAAGCAAAATTTGCAACTTGCCATGGCCAGGTAACAAGTTATGTTTTCTCTTCCCTTATGGCTTATGATGTAATATCAATATGTCACAGATCTCCACACACTGAAAATGTGATAGATATAATTGATTGCTTTACATGAATGAATGAATGAATGAATGAATTGTTAAATAAATATAAATAGATAGATAAAACAAAGACACCTACATTTCAAATAATTCACTTACATGTTCAAATCACTATTGTGTAGCTGAATGATAAAATAGTAGTGGAAAAGAGCTGTGAATATATTGAAAAAATGCTATTGGTAAAATAGTAGATATATCTTCAACTAACAGTAACAACTAGCAAAATAATGAAAGCAATAATTTCCTTTGCTGACTTGTGAAAAGTTGGGTAGTGACCAGTGCTGTCATATGTGTTCTTACCTGAAGCACAGCTGATGGAGCCACTTAGTACATAAGGAGAGGGATAGAGCCAATATCAATGAGGAGCAGGTGCTGGTTGGAGATTCAGCCAAGCCTCAGTGGACCACTGGGTGGAGAACAGCATGTATGTCCAGCTTTGTTCAAATTAGTGACATATCCAGCAGGTCCTTTCTCTGCTAGGCACAAAGGATGGGTTCTTGTAGAGGGCTGTTTGCAGACTTCACACCTCCTTTCACACAAACTGGAAAAACCGATGCCTTAATTATATCGCTATATATCCGTAGATCTCAGGGTGGTTAACAACATAAATTCACACTATAAAAAACATAAAAAACAAAGAAAACACAACTGAATAATCTCCCCTTCTATGACACAGGCCAAAGGCCTGGTTAAACAGGAATATTTTTGCCTGACACATATGAAGGCCGCAGCCAAATCTCCCTGGAGAAAACATTCTGCAAATGGGGAGCCATTGCAGAAAAGGCCTGCTCTTGTGTTGCTATCTTCCAGATCTCTTGTGGAAGAGGCACATGAAGAAGGACATCAGAAGATGATCTCAGGGTCCAGGTAGGTTCACATGGAGAGAGGCGGTCCTTGAGGTCCAGAGTTCCTGAGCCATTTAAGGCTTTATAGGTCAAAACCAGCACTTTGAATTGGGCCCAGAAGCTAATTGGTAGCTAGTACAGCCAGACCAATTGGATATAATCCAAAATATTAACATCTGAATAACAGACTGGCAAGTGAAATATTGCTAGAAAATGTTTTAAAACTTCATGTAAATTGAGCCATGACTAAAAAATTCTGAATTAGCTGCAATATCTCAATAAAATGCTGTAAACTCTTGAAGGAGTAGCTCAAGGAAGTTATCTCCTGCATGCTAATAGAAAATTTACTCAATGAATAAAATATTAGTTTGTATCTTGCAAAGGTAGAATGCAATATACAATAGTGTTTCTTAATATTATTATCTCCTTATATGAATTGATAGTGCTGTGAATCTTTCACCTGAGAAGCTTAATCTTGTTTTTGTCATCTTGTTTAACAACAACAACTAGAATTATACAGCCAAGGACGATTCTACTATGAAGAAATATTGGAAAGGTTAGAGCTACTGAGTGCAGAACTGAATAAAACAACAAGAGATATGGTTCCTTCAGAGAAAAGTAAATCACATTGAGAAATATATGTTTTTACTTTTCTTCTTTAATTTCGAAGAGGGAATCCAACCTAAAGAAAACACAGGTTTTCAAAGGCGAATATGATAGTAGTCGTAGTATCATGGACATAAATGTGTCATGATATTATATTGTATTATTACAATGCCATAGACATGGATTTATCATCATCATTATCATATACACAAATAAAATATAATAGTGGTGATAGTAGTAATAACTGGCATAAGCATGAAAGAATGTATGATTATTTCAATTACATGTACTTTGGTGTAGAGCACAATCCTAAACACAGTCAAAGGTCAGCTGACATTTAAAGTTTCAATGTACTAGCAAAGACCCCGGAAAGCTCCCTGAGCATTGGTGCCCCACTAGTGGCAGGTGCACTTTGGGCCAAAAAGATATGCAAAATCCCAAGTCCCTCATTGCTTCAATACTCTCAACCAACCCACAAAAAAGTGCTAGCTCTGGATCCTTGCACATATGTTGCACCTGCCACCATTTTGGAGATCTTTTAAACATTTATGCAGTATTGCTGCTGCAGATTATTGGAGTGTTGATGTTGAAGAAGATGACTTAAATGCTTTGGCCACACACTTCTGGCTAAGTCTGGCCCAGCTATGGTCAAAAAATGATCAAAGTTCAGCACATGTCCCAAGCAAGCAAGTACCAGCTAGGGTCCCAGTAAGCAGAAAGCATAGTCCTTACCCTTTCCCCCTTCATAATAATCGAGGGAAATCAAGACCAAGGATGACAAGTTGCTCTGAAGCAGAACCATAGCACAGTTTAATTTCATCTAAAATTATATGCCTGCTATTCTCTGCATTACTCATAGCAAAGTTGGAAAATTCATGTTGGGATGCTTTATTATCCGGAATAGTGCCCCCAAGTCTTCCATTGTTTTTATTTATTTCCTGATGGTATTAAAGTCTGCATTCATTCCTTAATCCATTCATAGCTTTTCATAGCAAATCTTCCAATGGTACGTGTCAGAATTGCCTTATGATGACTGGCGGAATAAAATGAATGTGCACCTCCTACTAGCATTTGACTTACTGACACAAAGATAGTTTTGCATGATTGAAATTCTTTATTTATTTCTTCAAATGGTTTCCAGGGATGAAGCTTTAAGATTTACATAATATATCTTGCCAATGACATTACAAGAACAAATTAGTCCTAAAAACACTTGAAAGCAGTATGTGTAGGGTGGGAAATTGGATTCTTTATATTGAAGTACAAACACAGAACAAATATGAAACATAGCATTCATATAAATAGGCACACATACACTTAAGAGATAACATTTGATTTACACTGTTAAATGTAGGGAACATTAATCACAAGGTGTTGGTATGATTGCATTCATAGTAAGATATAAGCTTGGAATATTTTGCATGAAGGTGGATGGAATATAAAATGAGGTCACAGTGAGCTTGTTTGCATATAGCACTAACCCACAGTTTAACCGCTAACAGTGGCAACACGAGCAGCTGCACAGGCAGTCTGGCCACCATTTTTCAACCTCCAAAATGTCCGAGGCTTAGTATCATTCCAGGACATTGTGGGGAGGAAATTACAACCCCTACCACCCAAAATGGTGGGGAAATTTCAGAGAATATTCCACTAAGTGGCATTCTTTTTCTAGGGGTTACAACACACAAGTGCACGCACACACAGAAAATGTATTCTGAATTTTTTTGGCTCATTTCCAATGTTAACCAACTTACTACTATCAATGTCAGGAACGGGTTCTGAGAAGCATACAAATTTAATTAATAAATAGCATAGAAATGTAATAAATATTACCAACCCCACTCAAGAATGACATCATTACTTCATACTATTATGGTTAAATAAATCCATGGTGGTGGGCAAATATCAAGCTTGTGGGATCTACTTTGTGGTCCCAGGTGCCAGCACAGCCAGGATTTATGAGCAATTGGTTGACCTGACAGAAGCCAGGCTACAGTCAGGTCCATCATGGTGAGACCCGCCACCCCACCCCCCGCACCTAGCCATTATAGGCCAGTTCAAGTTCAAAATTTGTGTAGAGAGTCCTGACTGTCCTAGAAGCCAAAGGAAGAGCCAATGGCATACACGAGCCATGTAGGAAGTTAATGGATCCCCTCAAAGGCTGTCCTGGGCTTCAATCATCACTCCCAGTTGATGCCTGTAAGTGGTATTTTCTCTATCTCTTTTTACTAGAATCTTAAGATCTACCAACTGGTGAAAAAACATACAGTGCAGTCCTATACTTGCGTATTCAGATGACAGTCCTAGTAGTAGTAGTAGTAGTAGTAGTAGTAGTAGTTATATTTATACCCAGAACATCAAACATAAAAAGCTTCCCAATACAGGGCTGTCTTCATATATTGGCTTAGGCATTGGTATCCAGATTGTAACAGGCTCCTGCCCACTCAGCAGGAAGCCTGCAAAGGGTAAACTATGACAGGGGGATCACCATCAATGGCTATTGACTGGTGCTCACCCCTGGAGCTTCCGGTGGTCCTGGCATGGCCCTAGCCCTTCCCGGGCTTCGGACGAGATCCAGACCCCTGGATTTCTTTAATGGAATACCCTATAACTTGGAGAGGCAGGTGTTGGCCACACCTCCCCTCCCCACACTCACCCAAACCAATACCTAACCGCCAAACCTTACAAAGTTGTGACGATTGCTAAGAGGTAGGTGAAAACCAAGTGACCACTGTCAATTTGCCATGTTGGAAAAATTCCTACCCAGCCCCCATTCCAAAACAGGCGACCAACCAAAGTCCCATGTGTATTAACAGCTTCCTATGTGAGAATAGGAACTGCGGGAGGCAGTGGAAGACAGGAGTGCCTTATGTGCTCTGCTTCATGGGGTCACGAAGAGTCGGACACGACTAAATGACTAAACAATAACATGTGATAATATTCCACAATGTGGCCTTGAAATTTGCCACCACGCATCCATTTGATAATTGCCGTGCTATAAATGTTTCATAAATATAAGGTCTAATAAAGCTATCAAATGACTAATTAACAATGCTATTTTTCAATTTTTGATAGCCATCTCTCTGAACTCAGTGAAATATGTGAAAAAATACACCCCTGAATAACTAGTATTTTACTCACTTTGAATTTCTGGATAATATCACAATGGACTTGCAGTGGGTGTGGATTTGGCTTATTGCCATATGCCTGCCCAAGAATTCATTTTGGTGCTAGTGTTTGACTGACAACTGCAGGTTGCCAAGTGATTTTTGTTTTCCACCCCATCTGCTAGAGTCTATTAATTCACATTTATGTCTCAATGCTGGTGCTTTTCCTTTCCAGATGGCGTATGCAGAAATCAAGTCTTCATGGTGCGATACAAAATAGTAATGTCTTACACATTCTAAAATAAATTAAATCCAGCATAATAAATTTTAAAAAGAGGCAGCAAATCAGTAGTTTAGAAAAGTTTCGAATTTTCATTTTATGTGTTGTAATGAACTTCATTGCATCAGCCTTTGATTTACAGCTTGGTATAACATTAGGATGCTGTTTATCAGAAGCCCTTTTCCTAATAGGGATTTTTTCTAATTTGCCCAAATGAACATAGGCTAAATAAAAGACAATTTAATAAAAGAAATGAAGCCTTCAAGAGAAGACTCTCTGTCAATTCCTATAGATGGGTATGCACTATAATAGTGTGGACAGAGTAAGTTGATAAAACTACGCTGACATCCTACGCTTGGCAAGTGGGGTTAGTTCATCTTAAACTGCTGACTTTCAACAGCAATTCCTTAATAACAATTTATTACAGTGAATCAGGTGCACAGGGCTGAATTGACCTGGCATAGGATATATAGAGATGAGCTGATCACTTAATTCCACCCCATTTCAGTCTCACAGAGCCTCAATCCATTCCATTTTTTTAAAAGAACAGATAAAAGTCTGCATTATATTTAACACTTTGTATGCACTTTTTATTCAAAATCCACACTTGCTTTATGGCACATCTACCCATACAATACACATTTTGTATTATGCATCTTTTGCATGAAATATGTATTACTTTGCACACCTTTTGCACACTGGAGGTGCATTTCAAAATCCAGAGAGTTTTTCATCTAACAGGGAATTGCGCTTTGATGTATAAGTGTCAGGGTGCTGTTGACAGCTGCGGCCGATTCCCAGGAAGGCAGTGAAACAGCAAGCTTTTTCATTTCTGTTTATTAACACAATTTACACAAATATAAGGGGAAATAGGGAGATTAAAGGTATAGAGGTGGTGCATCTATCGTATAAATTAAAGGCATTTGTTGATAATGTGGTGTTAACATTGGAACAACCTATAGCTAGTGTCTCCCAAGGCAATAGAAGAAATTAAAAGATTTGGAGATGTGGTGGGCTGTAAAATAAACACAGAAAAGACTAAAATGCTGGCGAAAAACATGGAAAAACCAGTTGAGAAAGGTTTTGGAAATGGAGAGTGGCCTAAAAATAGTTAAGAAAGTGAAATATGTAGGGATCTGGTTGATAGTGAAAAATCTTATTTCAAGATAAATACAATAAACTATGGAAAGAGATTTAAAAAGAGTTAGAGATTTGGAGAAGGATGAAGCTTTCCCTGCTAGGGAGAATTTCAGCTATTTGTGTTCCCCAAAATGTTGTTTTCATTTCAGTCAATCCAGATTATTGACAAACCAAGTTGCCTCAAAGAATGGAAAAAGGATATTTCTAAATTTGTTTGGCAGTGGGGAAAGCCACGAAATAAACATAAGAATTTGATTGATACAAAAGAAAGAGGAGGCCCTGCCAGACCTACAATTGTACTATGAGGCAGCTTCTCTGTGTTGGCTAAGGAAATGGATTGTATTGGAGGGTGCACACATTTTAGACCTGGAAGGCCATGAAATGAAGTTTTGTTGGCATGCATGTCTTTGGAAAAGCTAAAACATATAAGAGTTTTATGAACCATGTTATCAGGAAAAATTTGTATAGAGTCTGGGAGAAACACACACAAAAAAAAAACTTGGAAAGAAAAACACCCATATGGTTGTCACCAATTGAAACAATTACAATCAAACTAATACATGGATAAATGGTGGGCGACCTATAGAAATTGGTTGGACTTTTCAGGGAGTGAACCTTTATTGAAACCACTAGAAGAAGTAAGGGGCCAAGTTACGGATTGGTTACAGTATCACCCATTACGTTATATGTTTAAATTAGATAAGAAAAATGGCTTTTTGGACCAAAACTCACAATTTGAAAAAGGTTTGTTGACAAACAAGGAAAAAATATTGTCCAAAATATATAAACTATTATTGGAATGGGAAACAAAAGATGAGCTGGTTAAAGAGTCAATAACCCACTTGGCAATAGATATAGGATATAATATAAACTTAAACCTCTGGGAGAAACTTTGGAAGAATGATCTGAAATTTACTGCATGCTACACACTGAAAGAGAATTATATGAAAATGATCCATAGATCATTTAAGTCTGAGTAGATTGGCTAAGATGTATAAAGTGGAATCAGACTTATGTTGGAAACATTTTCCATATGGTGGACACGCAAAAGGGTTAAAGTATGTTGGGAGATGATATATAATGAGATGAAAAAAATGTTTAAAAAACTCCCCCCCCCCCAGGCATCTCTGTTAGGGATTATTCAGACAGAGGTTTCCAGGAGTCAGAAGAACTTATTCATGTGCGCAGCAACAGCAGCTCAGATTTTGTTAGCCCCAAAATGGAAAGTGAGAGAGGTCCCTAGTAAGGAAGATCGGCAACTTAAGATGGTAGAACTGATACCTGAGTCAACTTGTAATAGGCCAAGTTATGACCTGGTTTCTCGTCTTTCAAATTTATGTGCTAGTGTGCATTTGTTTAAAAGGATTTGGAAAATACTTGTATTTTAAACAGATGGAAAACGTAGTAAAGGCATTCCAGCTTAACATACTAGAAACACACCTGGTATTCAGTACTAGTCCTACTCAGACTAGACCCAGGGAAGTTTTGACCTAGATTTTTTAATATATTTGACAACAAAAGTCGCACCTGTGCCTGCATTTATGCATGTGCACCTGGAAATATATGAGTGTGCCTGTATAGATGGATGAATCCATTTAAATTTGCTAAGTGTACCAAATGTTGTCAGTAAGGCAAAATCTAGTGAAGGATATAATTGTTATAATATTTTCTATCCTGATGATAAGATCTGCTCTGCTGGTAAGGAACTATTTGATATATAATTTGTGCATTGATGGTGCTTGTATACAGTATCAACAGTCACTGTGCTGTAAGGGCAGAATTGTATGGCAGCCACTTTAATCTATAACACTGTTGTGGTGCAAGCCCCAGAGAATGATAGACAGAAAGTAGCCTTTATGGGACCAATTTCTGTTTAGTGATCAAGACCGAACCTTAAATCTCCACAGAAATGTAAACAGCCATTCCATTGCTGCATCAGCAAAATCACAAATACATATAGTATGCCCAATAATTCTGAAAGCTTGCCCAGCACTCATTTAATTTAAACTGCAGCATCAAACACAATACCAGTTAAAAACATTTCAGTTTGTGATCTCTTTTCTGTTGCAATACTGTTTTATGGACTGCGCTTTGTTTTTCAAAGCAAGGAGCATATTTTAGGAACTTATTGAATTTGCTACAGGGAACAGATAAAAGTAGCTGAGAGAGATGCATGGCTTGACCCAGCCATAACGCACGCAGGAGGGCTTTGCATCTTCACTTCAGGGAATTGAGGTATGATCTACACACAGTAAGTCCTTCTAAATCATGAACTTAGGTAATGAGTGATGATAGATTTGTAGCCAAAACAGAGCCACTGGGAAACATGAGGGAAGTTTCATCATGCTTCATTGAACCCCGAGTTTTGCAGAAGTAACTTCCCCCTCCCCCCAAAAAAATCCCCTTTAGAAACACAAATGGTTGTGCAGAACCCTAGGTGAACCAAGCATGCTCACTAGCCACAGAATACCGAGTATCAGCTGAAAAAGTAAAAATATGTATGCATGCATGCGTGGGAGCGGTGCATCCAGGTGAGACATGCAATGGAGCATCTTGCAGGAGGGCATTATGACTGGCTGAGAGTCAGCAGGAGCACTCCTATATGAAAGTGATAATACAAGGCAACCTGTGGTGTAGCTTTGTAATGCACATAGTCTATTTGCTGCCTATATAAAGGCAGTGATAAGCTCTACAGACCTATCCATTATATCCTTGCCTGGTCACTCAACTTCTCATTTATTCCCACTGTCTTACTTTCCTGCATATTATCATGGACCTAGGGTAAGCTACAAGTTGGTCGGGCAGGGAAGGACTTTTGCTTACATTCACAATTGGCTTCACTGGTTCCAGGGTTTTTCCCCATCCCCCCAGCAATCTCCAGAGCACCTGCTGTCACTTGTTTGCCCTGTAGTATGAGGTCCAAAATCTTAGCTGCTTTTGTGTTTAATACCTAGCATTGGGACATTAGGAAAGATCCTTCATTGAGAGGTGGGCCTCCTCAGGGTCTGAGACCATTGCTGTACCTCTGGCTTTGGGGGCAGTGGTTGTGGGAACAACTAAGGCTGTTGTCAAATCTTGCTGTTACCTTCCAGTCTCTCCCTAGAAATGGTGGAACTTTGCATAGAGCCAGCTCATGAGAAATAAAGGAAACAGAATACCTATTATACAGCACTTCATTTTAAAGGAGTGCAATAATATTTGCTTTTACTCTTTATTAAATTTAAGGAAGTATTTTATTAAAGAAGAACTCGAGCTCAAAGTCATTGTGATAAATTATAAAATTGTAGGGTAAAGGGTGGGAAGTGGCCTAGGCAGCAAATATTGTTTCTTGGGTAGAATGTATTCTGAAAGAATTTATACCAAAGAGTTTTGAAGCACTGCCTGCATTTGAAATGTGAGCACCTATTTTGCATTTTTGAAAAAGTTGAGTTTAAGTTTGACATAAGGTTGTGATTGGGAAAAAGGGGGAAACAGACACACACTAGACTCAAACTTTCTTTTTTTCATATGTGCACCAGGCTTTGCCTCAGCACAATTGAAAACGATTCATAAGTGAAACCGTGAAGGAATTAAGTGGGTGTTTCTAAGTGCCAGTCAACAGAAAAATGAGGAGAAAAAATACTGCCAAGATGACTGCTGGTGTGTGGGAGTGAATAATGGGAAAAGTGAAAATGAAATGACAATACATATCATACATACATCAAACGATGGCAAAAGTTTTTTAAAGGCTTACTTTTTACATGTCCTGATAGAGGAGAACAAAAAGAAGCGAACTCACTATTGAATACGGATGTTGTATAACTTTCTGTTGGACCACTTAAATGAAAGTTAACGTCATGTACCCTGTTCTCGCTTTCTTTTCTTTGAAGCAGTTATTTGAAACAGTCAACTTTATACTTGAAAGCGTGCATAACTGCAAATCTAATGTACATTTTAGGTGTAGTTTTCCTATCTGAGAGGCAAATCCAAAGAAGTGTCAAGGCTGATGACAGATTCAGTGCTGAATGATGTATGTCAGTCGACTGAAGAGATGGCAAAAACTAAAGAGACAATCCACTTGGAAGGTTCCTCTTCTGTGCTAGTTCCATTCAAAGGAATGTAAACTGATTGGCTGCTTACTTTGATGTGACTTGAGCAGGAGAGAGAGCTCCCTGGTGGTCTTGGCCCAAAAAGTTTATTTTGGCATTTGAAATGGGAAATGGGAACTAACAATTCAATCCTTCTGCTTTTCCTAGGAAAAGAAGCAGGGACGAAACGAAAAAGAAAAACCAATACATTACAACAATGTAAAATAAATTCCCGGAGGATTAACTGTGGCCACAAAGATGGTCTTACATCACTTTCAGAAGATAATGTGTTTTCAAGCACTTCCCTGTGTTCAGACATGGGAGACATGGGAAACAGAAGTCTACTAAGAGATGAATCCCTCAAAGATATACTTTATATATTAATTATAATGAAGATGT
Organism: Podarcis cretensis; assembly: GCF_951804945.1. NCBI lineage: Eukaryota > Metazoa > Chordata > Lepidosauria > Squamata > Lacertidae > Podarcis > Podarcis cretensis. The sequence goes on from NC_137178.1 coordinate 33,345,884, forward strand.
ATGGTTCTAATGTGATAGGAGGTAAATGCCAATGCTAGCATATTATAAAAAACATGACAGGAGATCAGTGCCAATTCTGGTTCCTTGGTGTGAAGGACCACCAGCTCCCATATGAACCTGCCCGTGCATCATCATCATCATCATCATCATCATGATCAAAAACAACAACCACCTGCTTTTTATTCAAAGTCAAGTCAAGTCAAGTTTATTAAATTTGTGAGGTCCATGCCTTTACACAAAATACCATAAAACATTATTAAAAAGATAAACAATAAAATTATAAAAATAAGCTAAAATTCATGCCATGCTGTCCCAGCAAAGGAAACTACCCAAAAACCCCCACCATTCAGGAAAGAAAATACAGCAACAGGTTAGGAGAGCAATGGGAGGGACCTCACCATTTCATCCAGGAACCATACCCTAGTTTTCATAGCCTTCACCACAAAGACCGCTACCACATGAGAAATCCGTGGATCAGCATCCACCTGTAAAAACTTTACTTGGTCCTCAGAGTTGACTATTGATTTGGGAATAGTTTGTAACATCGCATCCCTGAAGGCCGAATAGATGGGACAGTACAACATGTAATGTGTGAGATCCTCTTTGGTTCTCATATGACAAGGACATATACGCTGCTCTACTGGGATTTTTGCATATCTGCCTGACAGATAGGCTGTAGGAATGGTTTGAAAACGGGCCATGGTGAAAGCTCTCCGAAGGGTGGGATTGGTGATATTCGCCAAGTAATTGGCGCAGGTTTTGACTGTTTTCAGTCGGGGAAACCAGTGGGAGGACCCTGGGTTCTGTATTTTTGTGATGTCTAACAGGGCGTCTCTCTCCAGGATCCATTCCCGAACTTTGTCCGGGCTCCACAGTTTGAGAGTATTAAACTCCGGTAGGGTGTATCTAACCAGGATCTCAGATAGGTTTTGACGCCAAGTGGTGTTCTTTTGAAGAGATACAAAGGCTTGTTTGGCCAATAAGGTGTTTGAAGTGTTTGCAAGGTTGATGTAAAATCGTAGGAATCTTAAGTGGGCCCTGGCAGACACAGAGGGTAATCCAACCTCCACCCTCAGGAAAGCTGCTGGGGTTCCTTGAGGAAGGCCTAGAAACCTCTTGAGATAATAATTTTGCAAAATTTCAAGCCGTTCCAACAGCCTCTGGTTCCACCCCCAGAGTTCTATCCCATATAACATCTGGGGAATAGCTTTCCCAGCAAAAACTCTTAATGCCGGGATCACCAATTGTCCTCCCCGGGTATGGAAGAAACTAAGCAGGACACCAATTGTTCTTCGTGTTAGGATGGTTACAGCCTTAAAGTGGGCTAACCAACTAGATGTAGCCTGGAATGTAACACCCAGATATTTAAAAAGGGGGCACTGTTCAATCACATGTTCGTCTAAAGGCCATCTAAAAGTGTGGCGAGCTCTAGTGAACACCACAATTTTTGTTTTGTCATAATTTATCTTTAGTGAGTTATGGGAACAGTAGGCTGCGATCCCCTCCAACATGCTGCGTAAGCCTCTTCGGGTGAGTGCCATTAAAGCCATGTCATCGGCATATAACAATATATTCAGATGTTTGCCTTCGAGGGCTGGAGCCGATGACTTGTACTTTGCCATGTACTGGACAATGTCGTTTATAGAAAAGTTAAAAAGAAATGGGGCTAGCAGGCATCCCTGTTTGACCCCTTTCCCCAATGGCAGTGGGTCCGTAAGAGTTCCCGATAGCCCAGTTCTGATTTTAACTGTAGTATCTGTGTGTAACTCTCTGAGAATTTTTAAAAGTCGTCTATCAATGTCCGTTTCATATAATTTTTTCCATAGTCTATCTCTACAGATTGAGTCAAAGGCAGATGTCAAGTCTACGAAGGCCACAAAGAGTCTGCTCTTATACGCTTTTGAATATTTAGCTACCAGGGTCTGTATTACCATACAGTGACCTATCGTATTGTGGCCCTTTCTAAATCCTGCCTGTTCCTGGTTGAACAGGTTAGTGTGGTCCGCCCAGTCTACCAACTTGTTTAATAAGTACCGGGTATAAAGTTTGTATGCGATGTCCAGAAGGCTTACAGGGCGGTAGTTTGCTGGATCTTGAATATCTCCCTTCTTGTAGATAGGGGCTACCACACTTAGTTTCCAGTTTGCTGGAATTTTACATGTGTTGGAAAACAACAACCATTTTCATAGCACCCCTTTCATCAGGCTATAGTCTTACAGGGTGCTTTGAGATGGGTGTGTACCACTAGTGATCCTTATGCAAGCAAGATTTTTGGAATGTTAACGAGAAGTGGTTGGCGCTCTGTCAAGGAAAAACCTAATCATTTAGAAACTAACAGTCTAAACTGTTCCCAAGTACCTATTTCCAGTATCCCAATGGCCTGTTTGCCATGTTAAGCCCCCATCTGAAAGTATCCACAGTTAGTTTATTCACATATCCCATTTTCCACAGGTTTATGTTCAAAGTGGTTTACAAAAACTGCCTAAATACAGCAATACAATATCCATAACATAAAATTAAAATGATAATTTAACTACAACAACAGTTTAAAAAGGTAAAGGTAAAGTACCCCTGACAATTAAGTCCAGTTGCAAATGAATCTGGGGTTGTGGCGCTCATCTCGCTTTACTGGCCGAGGGAGCTGACATTTGTCCACAGACAATTTTTCCGGGTCATGTGGCCAGCATGATTAAGCCGCTTCTGGTGAAACCAGAGCAGTGCACGGAAACATCCTTTACCTTCCTGCCAGAGCGGTACCTATTAGATACTGTAAATAGAAAGCACTATTTATCTAGTGCTTTCGAACTGCTAGGTTGGCAGGAGCTGGGACCGAGCAACAGGAGCTCACCCCGTTGTGGGGATTCGAACCACCCACCAACCTTCTGACTGTCAAGCCCAAGGCTCAGTGGTTTATACCACAGCGCCACCCACATCCAACAACAGTTTGGCAGGTGATAATTCATTTAAAACATTTAAAAGAAAATTAAGGGAGCATAAGCAGGCCAAAGTAGCGGTAAAACTAATGCCAGCAGTAACTATTGACACCCCCACAACTTTAATATCCAGACTCAAAAGGCCAGCAGAAGCCTCACAGATCTCTTGGCAGCTGTTCCTGTATGAAGGCTCCTAGGGCAGGAGGGTAGGACATGGCAGGAGGAAATACTACTAGTCTTTTCTGGGGCTCTTTTCTGGTGGTGCCCCAAAATTTAGGGCTCTTCACTAGAGACAGAGGAACCTGTCAATTCCCCCCCCCTTTTCCCATTTCCCCCCATATTTTTAAGTTGAGTTCCCCAAATTTTCACATCAGTTTTTTTTAAGTCGAAATGGAAAAAAAAATTCATCATTTTATTGCAGATTTCTCCTAATCATACATTTGTATGCAATTTTCCATAATTTACATTTTTTTCTGTTTTCCCCTAACATAATGCCTTTTGTACATTATATTCGCCAACTGTACAAATTTTATTTACATTTCCCCCTAATATACTCATTTTTGTACAGCTTGCTTCTTCATTTAATTAAGATGCAAGCAGTATGTTTCATTGTAGAAATGGATGGAAAGTAGGCTGTTCTGTAGAAAGTAGGAAGATTTCCTGATATATAGCATTTGTAAGAAGAACAGCATAAGTCATGTTCTAAGAAGTTAACAGAGAGTCGCTGTAAAAACACAGAGCTCAGTTTTAAAATAAGATGTCAAAACTGATTGGTGACCCTCTGGAGTTGTTGGGTTCCTCGGAAGGCCAAAGTTGGCTTGTACTTCCCTTTGAGGTTATTGATCTTTCTTCACTCAAAGCTAATTGAGCTAAGAGAGTTACAGTTATGTTCTCAAGCGAAAGCTTTTGATTCACCCATAAAAATTTGTGAACCAGATAATCTGGAATGAAAAGAAAATCCCATCAATAGCAACCCCCCCTGGACGTTGTAAAGTTACTGAAAACAGAGAGAGACTGAAGCACATCATGGGTTGAGGGAGCTACAGTTTTTCTCATGCAAGGAGTTTCATAGATAAGTTGTAGGCATGATGCCATTTCATGGGCAATCCATGGACACAAAAGCAACTAATTAATATATTCGTATTTTAAACATGGGTATCTCCGCTTACTGGTAGGTCTTCATACTCCATTTGGAAAAAAATAGCAGCTATCAACATATTTATGTCAAAAGTCTGTGAAGAATAGCACAACTGATTATAATGTTTTTTGCATTATCTTTTGTATCTCTGAGCATATTTCAAACAGATGATCTATGTACCCACCCACCCCCAGAAAGTGGCAGGTGGGGGGGAGGAGATGACAGCAATGATACTTTGAGACTATCTAGTTTTCAACTTTCAGTATAGCCTGTTTGATATTTGACCCTATCTGAACTTTCTGGCTAACACATTAGGATGACTTCAGATGATCTATCAACCATCCATTCACATGGTGATAAGCTCATCATGGGCAAGCATTTTGCAGACTGATTGCTACTGTTTGCACATGGTGGGGGATGGAATATCCTGGGGAGAACCAACCTATAATGAATGCTTCAATCAGGCTGTCATGTGATAATTGTAATCAATACACAAATAGCATAGATGTGTAGATTTCCCCTTCCTATTTCTTAAGACGCTGTTGCATTTTTTTCTATTTTTATTTTAGCAGAGGGAACAGTTACAAAAGGAACCTGTCCTCTTTACTTTCAGAACCAGTTCACAGAATGCTAGCATGGAGATTTTCACTTTCAAGAGTAGCCCAGCATAGAAGTATCTCATGGAACCTGGTTACAGCAACTGATGCAATCTCGACACTGAAAAACAATGGGACTGCAAAATTGCCTGTATAGATGGAAAATTTCCAACTCAAAGAATAGACCAAGAGAATGTGTGCCCTAGCTCTCAATTTCCAACAACAACAAACAAAGGCTGAAATTTGGACCACAAAGTGACAGTAGAAGGGCTCATTTAGCCATTGCCTATGGAATATCTTTCCCAGCTATATTCTGCCTATAATGGAAACTGTAAAGGTAAAGTCAAGGGACCCCTGACCATTAGGTCCAGCCGTGACCGACTATGGGGTTGCGGTGCTCATCTTGCTTTATTGGCCGAGGGAGCCAGTGTACAGCTTCTGGGTAATGTGGCCAGCATGACTAAGCCGCAAACCAGAGCAGCGCACGGAAACACCGTTTACCTTCCCGCCAGTTTACCTACTTGAACTTTGACGTGCTTTCAAACTGCTAGGTTGGCAGGAGCAGGGACCGAGCAACAGGAGCTCACCCTGTCATGGGGATTTGAACTGTGACCTTCTGATCGGCAAGTCCTAGGCTCTGTGGTTTACCCCACAGCGCCACCTGCGTCCCAATGGAAACTGTACAGGGACACAAATCTTTTCCCCAATGAGTGGAAAAGCAGGTCAGGGGGATTTTGAATAGAGCCAAGCCAAATGTGTTGGTTTCAAATCCAGGGATTGCCTAGTAAAATTTGGGCAGGATGATTTCAGCTGGAAGGTGTTGTAGGGTTACTCATAGATATTAGTCCTGAGGGGGCTCCACTATTTCTTTAGTGTCAGTAAATAGCACCTATCATCAGCTGCTAGCTAGTGGCTGCCATTTTCCTTCTTCCAACAATTTCCTAGATGTTGTGGGGGCAGGGGAAGAAATGGCCATCACAACCGCCAAACCTGTGGTGGGCATGCCATTTTCTGCCTACATCAAGGGCATTTGGGTGGTGTGGTGGTGCATTCTGGGTAGTGGCCACGAAAAGGAGCTTTGCCATTGCTGGGGGTACGTTTGGCCCCCATCCTTCCAAAATTCCATCAGAAACAACCTTCCACACAGATATATTTCCTCCTCATCAAAGGATCTTATCTGTAACAGCAGAACTAGAAGAAGAAGAAGAAGAAGAAGAAGAAGAAGAAGAAGAAGAAGAAGAAGAAGAAGAAGAACAAGAAGAAGAGTAGTAGTTTGGATTTGATATCCCGCCTTTCACTCCCCTTCAGGAGTCTCAAAGCGGCTAACATTCTGCTTTCCCTTCCTCCCCCACAACAAACACTCTATGAGGTGAGTGGGGTTGAGAGACTTCAAAGAAGTGTGACTGGCCCAAGGTCACCCAGCAGCTGCATGTGGAGGAGCGGAGGCGCAAACCCGGTTCCCCAGATTACGAGACTACCGCTCTTAACCACTACACCACACTGGCTCTCTATTGCCGAATGCAATAGAAGCTGCAGCTTCTATTGATTTTTATTGACTGAAACCACAAATTAGTGGGATCATCCTTCATGGTTGAAATCACTGTTACAATAGGAGGTTTGTGAGCCATACTACTGTGATTTCTGCTCTCCCAGCCCAAAACTGTGAAGTCTGCAGATCAGCTGCACCTATCTTTCTGACACTGGAAAGAAAATTCTTGACATAGAAAGGAACAGTTAGGTTTTACAATACCCTTGAATCCTCAGAACCATTTTCTCTTTAGCCCCGTGTCTTTGATCATCTGCTTCTGTCTCTCCCAGTGAATCATATTAATATAGTAAATAGCTTCAAAAGGTGAGTAGAAACAGAATGTGCTTTTGTCTGGAGTTTTAGCATTTCTCTCTCATGCTTCCCCTTCACCCAGCTTGAAGGAAGCAAAGAGCTCCCAAGAGACACACAAAAGGGCAGCACAGCCAGAACTCTAAAAGGGAACATGCATATGCAGCTGTAGGAGAGACAACAATGAGAGTGGCAGCAGCAAGGGTTTGTCAGATACAATGTGCTGGATGATTGTCTCTTAAGAAACTTTATTTCCCTCTCTACAGCAATCAGGGAATGGGAAGCTGTTTGTCACAGTCAGAGCTCTGACTAAAAGTGCAGGCAAGTGCCAACAGTGGGAGTAATGTAGAACACACTGTACATTTGGGGCATGTTCTCAGAGAATGCCTTAGAATATTTGCCTTGCTTGGTGGAGAGGCATTGATAAATGCAACATTATCTATCAGCTGGGCTTCCTGAAAATTACATTTAGGGGACAGTGGGCCAAACTGGAAATGGCTTTTAAAGCTGAAATTTTACACAGGCTACACACATACATTGCAAAAAGTTTGTGATTATTACTAAAACCTTGTTCCCATTTACCTATATAGAGTTTTGCATATTTCATTGTTGTTCCTGTTGTTGCTAACCTTGAAAGTCACATTGAAAATAAGCAGCATTGTGTCCTCTAAACACTTTCCCTCACATTATTGTAGTTCTAAGTGCATATAGCTACTTATTTTAAAGTCTGTATGTGAACTAATCAAGTCATGTTTAGTGCTTTACCATAATGCAGAATAAAGTTAATCCCATTAATATTAGATTGTGGTTGTGGTTTCAAAAAGTGAATGCTTTATCTCTAACACACACACACATACACAAAGAGAGAAAGAGAAAGAGAGAGAGAGAGAGAGAGAGAGAGAGAGAGAGAGAGAGAGATTGAACACTTGCAAATGCTTCATTTTCTAACTTTCCACTCTCAACATGTGCACAGAAATGACTTAGTAGTTTATATTGGGATGGGCAGACTTCACACATATAAAGGCCGTTTCCATCTGGCCTGGGAGGCCAGGGCCCTGACTGACTCCAGCTACAAAAGCTGAGACTGCTGAACAAACCCTTGGGCTAGGTATTGTTGGGGCTGTGTTGGGGCGGAGGGATTCTTGCTGCTATTTATATTAATTTTTATGTTAGCCCTTTATTTATGTGGAAATTGTTTAGTTTGGTTGTGTATTTTTGATGTTTTAGTTACTGTTTATGGTTTGTTTGTTTTTACATTGTAATTTTCATCTTATAAGCCTCCTTCAGCATGGTTGAACAATGGAAAGCTGGCATACATATAAAATGATGATGTATGTATGTATGTGATATTCACTTTGTTTTTTCTTGGAACCCCAAGATCAACCAGTGAGAGACTCTTGCAAAAGATATTACAGAATTACAGAATGCTGAGCACAGGAATTTATCTTGGTGCTCAGAAATGGAACTGAGTCCACACAAGAGTCCACACTCCTGGTTATCCCAAGCTTTCTTAACTTTCCAGTACCTTCGGTGTATGACCATGCCTTAATCCTCTCCCTGTTGGCAACTTCCTTTTTGGTAGAGACAACCAGGACTTCCAACACATATCTTTTATTGGTCATGCTTAATGAGTAGTATGGCGTAGGTTAAAATTTGTCACATAATGTAACAGAGTGTTCTTCAACCTTGGTCCCCACATGTTGAATTCCAGCTCCCATAATCCCCAGCCAATTTAGCTAATGGTCAGAAATGATGAAACCTGCAGTCCAACCATACCTGGGAACCCAAGGCTGATGAACACTAATAGATTACAGAGAAGCAGCAGTCTAGAATAACACATTAGGTGTTGGGGCATCACTAGCTATTCTATTCTAAGGGGGGGGGTCCTTTATCTTTCACAACTATGTAAATATTTAGGATCTTTTACATATATCACATTTATATTTCTTTGATATGAGAAAGAAATTGTCAGATTTGGGGTAGATAGTTTCTTCTTCTAGACATGTGTTTACTCCTGAAAGGAAATTGATGATGTGTCATTTCCACTTGTAACAACCTATGTCATGAGAATAAGCTTTCCAAAATTTACTGTCACCTACTCTTTGAATTATAGTATGTGGTTTCTATTTTATCCTTTTTTGCTCTGTTTTGATTGACTGTATTTCCAGCACTCTTTTGTTTCCCCAGTTTACTACTTCACTAACCTGGAAAGGAAGGATAAAAATATATAGCCAATCAGGGGGAAAAAGAAAAGAAATCCATACATATCATATTTAAAGGTCATAGCAATAAAATACACTATTCTATTTATTGCCCATTGGCTAGGCCTGGGCCAAGGAACAGGAAGCTTAAAAAACATTTTTAGCATAATCATGCAATATTGCTACTGTTGTGAAAAGCAACAGCTTCAATTCAGCATCCTCTTATATCTTGATGATTTCATCAGTGAGACTTAATCAGGCTGAGGCTGACCTTAATTTGCTTTTCATGCTTTGTAAGACCTTTAAGAAAACATGTTATTAGTGTTTCTCAAATAATCTTCTTACAGTTTTGAGGTTGGTTCATCAATAACAGAAACACTGCATGTTAGGATTGCTCACCTGTGGCTCTCCAGATGTTGTTGGACTGCTGCTATCATCACCTGTGACCATTGACCATGCTAAATGGGGCTGATCAGAGTTGGAACACAACAAAATGTAGATGGTCAAAGGTTCCTCAGTCCTGGAACGTGTGACAAGGTAACAGCATTTTCCCAGTGAGCCAGTGTGGTGTAGTGGTTAAGAGCGGTAGTCTCGTAATCTGGGGAACCGGGTTCGCGTCTCCGCTCCTCCACATGCAGCTGCTGGGTGACCTTGGGCCAGTCACACTTCTTTGAAGTCTCTCAGCCCCACTCACCTCACAGAGTGTTTGTTGTGGGGGAGGAAGGGAAAGGAGAATGTTAGCTGCTTTGAGACTCCTTTGGGTAGTGATAAAGAGGGATATCAAATCCAAACTCCTCCTCCTCCTCCTCCTCCTCCTCCTCCTCCTCTTCTTCTTCTTCTTCCCCAAACCATATGCATGATGTAATTTTTTATATGGAGCAGATGCAGCCACCAGCATACGCACATACACTTGATATTCACTGTGCACACCCATCTCAAAAAAAATAATAATGGCTGGATGATGTGAATTGAGCAAACAGATATATTCAATGTACTTGCATGTGACCAATGTTACATTTCATGATCAATGGGGCACATATGCAACTGTTGCTATATTGCCTTAAAAATAAATGAATCACAGAATTGTAAATGTATGAACATTCATAGTCATTGCTATTCAAACAAGAACCTCTGAGTACTTGAACTGGAAATGCTAGGCCACCAAAATCCAAGCTATATTTCCCTGGATAGATTTGCTTTATAAAGATTACAGAGTGCTCTGTAAATGCTTTATGACAGAATCACAATAAATGACTAAGTAAGGGATAGATAACCGCTTGAATGGCTTAGTGCGAGCTCAGAAGAAGACCCCTTGCTTTTTCCTTAAAGCCAAGAACTAGAAAAATGATTTCTTTGCTTGTCTCATTGATTCTTTACCAGAGTCTGCTTCATTAACTCGAATAACTTATAGAGAAATCATCCTATGAATTTACTTCCTGGATGATGGATCAATTGGAATGCAACACACATAGGTTTCAGAATTTTATTTGGCTATTCTGTGAATATTATTCTCATCCAAAGATATGTGAAGAGTGGGTTCTTTTGCCAGAAATCTAAAAAATGCTTAAAGCTAACAGCTATGTAACTTGTTCCATAAATCATTTGCATTATAAACACATAAATATTTACCAACAGTGACCAAACTACCTACATGGTTACTATTATAATCCTAAATATAACATGGGTTGATGATACATGTGCGAACATTCATAATATTTTAGATAGCAAGTACAGTTATAGCAGATGGAGTCGCTTTGCCCAACCTCTGCTACAGTGAACAGAGGCACATCAAGCACAGAGGCCTTTCTTTGTGTCTCAAAATGCCTGCGGATCATTTCTCCTGGTTAGATGCAATACAGATCAGATCCCCACAAAGAAAATTATCATAGAATTGGAGCTTAATTGGAGCAGCTGCCTAAACAATTAAGGCAGCTGCTGCTACATCTTTCCAATGTGTGCCTGCAAAGTGTTTTGCAGTGGGACACACAGCTGAGCAATGGTTCCAAAGAGAAGAGCCGGGATCTGAATTGCCAACAGGTTGCCTTCCTTTCATCAAGCCCATTAACTATCTTGTCCTTCTATCCTTTGGTGTCTAATGCATCCCGTTCACTGCCATTTTGTTGCAGAGACCCTGCTCCTTCTTTTTCTGTTTATCACTCTACTTTTCTAACAGATCTTCAAACAGTTTCCTTTTTAGAAGGATGGAAGCACTCCAAATGGGGGGAAATGTACAGGGACGACTGCTTCCTGCTGAATAAACTAGAATGCTCCTTTTTATTCAGTAAAGAAAATGTGTGTGTATGAGCATGAATGTGTAATTAATGAGAAGAGGTCAATGTTCCTCAAATACCCTTATGACAGTCTTTGCCATCTCCAGATGTTTGTATTGAAAATATATAGAGAGGGCACCATTTTGATGAAGGCTGCCTTACAAAATAGCCATATAAGTAACACTGAGCAGGGAAACTAGATCTTTAAAAACTTAAAAAAACCAAAACCAAAAACTTTCTTCTAACCCTTTTATGTAATAGCCAAGGTTCCCTGAGGATTTTTTTTTAAACCTCCCTTTCAGCAGTACTAAAATCAAGGAAGGCAAAAAAACTTGGAAAGCTATGGATGCAGTGTGAACATTTCTTCCTTTACTGAGGGTCCGCATAACTAATTGCAGAAATGTCTAAATTGGTGATCCCAGGATATCTTCCACCGCTTTCCCCTTTCACCTGATTTATTCTCTGTAGTCAGCCATTCTAGCACTTGCTCAATATAAACAGCTACAAGAAAAACAGCGAAACTCACAAATGCACACAACCCTGTTGTATTTTACAGAACAAAGGGAAAGTGGGTCTGAGATTCTGAAATGGAGATTTAAGAGCTTCTCTTTTGTTAGAAGCTGTCATTTATATGAGCTCCAAAGGGAACAAAACAGTAGATAATTACTTTATCAATGGGGTTATTGTTTTCACTCAGTGGAGTCATATAGTTCCAGAATTTGTCTCTGCCCTACATTAGCAATCAACTGGTTGAACATTCATTTTCTCTCCTCCACCTCCACAGATCTTTGATTACACCACAATAAAAAATGAAAGGGGCATCCAAAGATTTGATTTTGGATCCTGGGACCTCCTCCTGTTCTGAGATATGAATGAATATTTAAAAGGCTCCTAATGAAACTGTTGCCACATAGCAACCAAGGCAATATACTGCTAAATAGCATTGTGATCTGATAGAAAGGTAGCTGTGCTTATGCAAAACAAAATGAATTTCTAATTGTTTTTAGTCCATCTCGCTTGCCAGCAGCTGCTGGATTTGCCTTGAATATGTTACAGTGTGTTCAGATTCCTGTAGAGTTGGCGTTTCTGATGCCAGCCAATGTAATTCAGCAAGTGAGCACTTCTGGATAATGTCATGATATAATGTCAGTGGAGTAACAAAGGTGTCAGGCTGCTCTTCAGTCCAGATATAGTTCTGTTTTAGGTTTTTTTTATTTGTGTAGATGCTTTGCAATAAGGTTAATGACTGACTTGGGACATATTACCTAAGTACAAATTAATTGTCATCATGTACACGAACATGGGAGTGTCCTGGAGAGAGAAGTCTCCCAACTAAAATATAAACTAAGTTGGGATAGCCAAGTAACTGGTATGTCACTTTGTGTGAAAATAGCATTCAAACCAGAGAGGAAGGATGGAAAGCCACTAAATTCTTCTCTGTTAGAGGCGAGTTATTAGATGTGTGACTGATGCAAGATTCTCATTCCCATGACATAGTTTGAAGGCCCCATAGTGCACTGCCCTCTCATATTGATATGGTAGGTGAGTAGGTACCAAGGAAAATGACCAACAAGCCATTGAGAGGTGAGCACTGGGCTTATCAACTCTTGTTGGTCTGACCATCAAGCTTAAGTGCTGCCCGCCCCTACACACCACTCCACACTAGGAGAAAATATTGGATTTCTTGTTGGCCATTGGATAACTTGTGTAAAGGTTATTCTGATGGAACGGGGCATAGTCTAGACTGAATCAGCCCTATTTTTGATCCATGGGAAGTGACATTTCACTTTCCTGATCTTTTTTGCTCCGTTAATACTAAAATAATAATATTTTTCAAAGTTCATATAGACTTCTGAAGTCTGTGCCTTTTTCTAGGCTAAACTGGCTCCATAGTATATGGGGCACTGTCATTTTCTGTACTCTGGATCCAATTGAATCTGTTTTTGGTTAGGAACTTTATGACTGATTGATTGATTGATTGATTACATATCTCTTGACATAATGCACATGCTGGCCTAATTCGGTTGATTAAAGCTAGACACTCCCCTCAAATGGTCTAACAAAGTTCTGTGGGTCCACTTGCATGACTAAGGTAGAAAGTTGTTCAAACCTTGAATAAATAAATAGCTGATTGGTAGTGACATTTAAATTTTTGATCTGAAATTACTATAATATGGCTTCCAGGAATCCTGGTTTTTGTTTGTTTGTTTTACAATTGTGCTCTATGGGGCACAAGTTTGAAGACAAAGTTCTTTGGGGCATTAGCATGAACCTGTTAGGAAAACAAAACAAAACAAAACCTAAAGTCTGGAATTTGCAGCAAGGTTTTTGAAGACCCAAAGTTCAAAGAATTCATTTTATTCATCAGCTCACCTGATGACCTTGAGATGCCACCGCACCTAGTCCCTCTAGCAATATTGTAGGTAAACAGAAAAAAGATGGAGGAAGCAGGAGAAAATGCATAAGCAAGGAGAAAAAGTAAGAAAAATGTTCCTTTTTGGAGAGCTTGAGTTATAAGATTAGATTCCAGGAAGCAAAATCAAGGACACATAGGCCTGGCACATGATGATTATGATTTATGGGAGCATTATAATGGAAGAAAATCAATATATATTCTAAAAGTTCTGTTTTTCTCAGATTAATCTGATCCACCTCCCCAGGTTTAAGATGACAGAAGAAGGCTGTGTGGATAAGATTTTTGTCCTGTTTGAAATAGTTTTAATAACTTCAAGTATATAACTCAAATTTTAGAAGACCATACTTTAAACATGTTTAAAATGTTCCTTTATAAAGGTGAACACATAAAATTATTTGAATAGTGTTGATGCAAATTCTGGCTATTAATGAAAAGTTGATCTTTGTGTTAAGCTTTCATTATAGTATAGATTTGTGCATAAAATATATTAATCTATTCTTTTCATTACATTATGGAATATGATGTATGACGACTATGTGTACCTGAGATTATCCACCCAACATGTCCACAGAATGTTGAATATGGCTATTGTGAGGCATCTAATGGCCCACATAAGGAAGGTTCACAGTACAGTGTATTGTGGGTAGTCCAGGTTTCTTCTTTTATCCCAGTGGTGCAGCACCCAAGTTTCAGTCCCCAGCATCTCCAGGTAGGGCTGGGAAAGAACTCTGTCTGCAACTCTGGAGAGCTACTGCAAGTCACTGCAGACAGTACTGAGGTAGATGGACCTATGCCCTGACCAGCGGCAACCCTCTGCCCCCCAACTAGATTACTGGGGGTCCCGGATGCCCAGCCGCAACACCGCCCACCTGAGAAGGTGAGCAGACTTCCTAAATTCCTGTGTTCCACCCTTACATGTCCCTGTTCATATCACCAGCAAGACAGAATAAGGAGTAATGAATAGCCAACCTTCTGAAAGTGTACTGTATCTTAATGACTTTTTGGAGTGGTAACTTACTCATTTCCATTAGTTACAAAACATCCTGAATGTCAATTGGGGAATTCTTCTTGATGTATCTATCTACACAGGTTGCACTGGCAATTTTAAACATAATACTGCATTCTAAGAAAAACATATAGATCAAAGAAATGAAATATATTAAAAACAGACAGATAAATGGTCTTTCCAGTGCAATAGTTTTGTACCTGTAGGGCTAACTTCTAGATCCTTTAAAGTTTACAAGAAGACATCTGTCTGAGTTTTTTACCGTACTACTGTGCCTGTAAGGCATCAAGCAATAGAAGGGTGCAACCAAAGGACAAACAAATGAGGAAAAAATATCAGACCCATAAATCTACCAGCAGCACTAATTTTAAAAGCTTTACTAACACTTCCATATCTCTGTCTGCCTCATTCACAAAAGCTCTTCTTTTATATTTCTAATAATTCCGATATATATATATATTCAAATGAGCAAGAGAGAGAGAGAGCATGCCAGTTACAGACAGATATGCCACTGTAACAAACCATGCTATCACATAAAATTTCTGACTAGGTTTGTGCATGTGGTTTAGAATTAAATAGGATCAGTGTGTGGGAAGGAGAGATTTATGTCTTCAGTGATGCCTTCCAAAAACTGGAGCACCTGTGCAGCTACAATGCTTAGTAAAAGTACTAATTTACACCTTTTAATCTAAGGCCCATCTGCACTATACATTTAAGCAGTAACATACCAATTTAGACACACATGGCTTCCCCTCAAGACTCCTGGGAAGTGTAGTATGTTAAGACTGCTGAGAGTTGGGAGACTCCTATTCCCTCGCAGAGCTACAATTTCCAGAGTGGCTTCCAACCCCTCTTCTCAGGGAACACTGCTTTACAATTATGCTTTAAAGATCCTTCTTTAAATCACAGTGCTTTTCTTCCTGGGGGGATGCAGGGGTACACATACCCCTAAATAGTTTGTGAATCATCGTACTTTGGGCCATTTCCTGTATTTATTTTTCCCAATTTGAACTATAAAATGGTGATTTTCTTGAGTCAAAATGAGAGTACCCCTAAAAAAAATTTTAAATAAAAAAAGCACTGTTTAGATGTATAGTGCAGATGGGGGAAGGGGTGTGTGAAGCATCACACATGGCTTCCCCTCAAGGCTGAGTTGTAGCTACAGACATGATTGAAATGAGCACACATGCTACAGCTGCCACTTAAGGCACTGATGAAAGAACATGGCCATATTTGTATAAGAACATATGCAATTTTAAAGGCATCATTCAAATATGGATTTCTGTTTCCTTGTGACAATCAATGGCTCTCTCTCTCTCTCTCTCTCACACACACACACACCAAATGATAGTGGCAGTTAGAAGGTAAGGGCCAGACAGCTCCACAAAGGCAAGAAAGGAAATGTGTGAAGCTGGCAGGTATCAGTTGGCATTGCATGGTACAGAGACCATAGGGATGAGTGCTGGGATTGGCAGACCATAACACGAGGCAGAAAGAACTTCTGGACCTCTGAGATAAAAGCTGAAGTCATATCATCACTACAGAGCAGAGATGCCTTTTTGGCCTAATTTTGAACTGAAACTTTATTGTGTGCTTTTTCAGTGTAACCAGCCAAAGGAGCTGTGCAGCACTTGACTTTCCCCAAATATTATTTCATCTTGACTTCTTGGCGACTACGGAAGAGTGCATCATTTCAATGGAGTGTGCACAGGAAAACAATATGGTACTCTGTGCCACTGATTTCACATGCCATCTATTGGGAAGGCAGCCCGACACTTAACATTCATCACATCCTCCCGCCTACAATTTACCTCTCCTGCCAAAAATTTGATGGCAACCAAGTGGCTTAAGCAGAATTGCACATCTTTAAAGGAGTGAATTGTTAAGATCTTGGGAGCTGCATAAATGACCAAACTGACTGAAAATGCCCACTGGTGAGATGGCAAAAAGTGATCAAAGGCTTTCCTAGAATCATTGTATTGCCTTATTATCATGATAACAACATAGTCAACATGTATTGAATGAACAATGCTTTCTTTGATGCAAGGCTATCAGTTGTCTTTATTATACATTTTTAAGCATTTATAATAAAATTTTCAAATGAAAACATTACTGTCACACTCTAGAGAGCTACAACTACTATTATTTCAAGTTGGTTTATCAGGTGCTATATTTTCTGACAAAATAAAAAAGCTGCTATTACCAGACCAGTCATACCAAGGTATTATAGGCAGCTATTAAGGGTTATAAAGAAGCAGAGGCCCCAGTAAATTGTAATCAGGGTATGATGGCAAGCATCTCTCTTTCCTTATCATACTGTTTTTGCTTTATATGAATGTACACTGAAAGAATATTTATTGTCTAAAAAAAATCAGTTTAGAATATCAACCCCCTCAGTTGTATCCAATGGTAGTTTTGCCTTTGCAAAAACTGTTTCCACTCAGACATGTTGAGGACACCCAATTTTTCACAGATTTACTTCCCCACTTAAGACCTCAGTTCCCTTCCAAATTTCTGCTGAGGGTTCGGGGGGTATTTTGGGAAAGAATGGGATATAGCACAATGGGCTATAGAGGGGATTGGTGGAAATCAAAAGCTCCCCTGTATTCACATGATTTTTGGTAAGTAAAAGTCCCCTTTCTTTATACCCCTTGACAATGTTTAGGTCTGGTAAACCTTGCAGGTGTTAAAAGCAATGTCAGGAGTTTTGAACATCAGTCATAGAAGGGATATTCTTCCACGAAAGCAACTAATACAGATCTAGCTGTGTGGGCCCATCCATGTTTAAGGACTCACCAAAGCAGACCAGTGAATTGGCTGGTTCCATCTTAATACACACCTTCATATGGTACCATTTGTTGTTACCTGGACTAGATACACAATGCTAGATCTGGGTCAAGTTCGTTATATTATCTTAACAGACGTTGCACATTAGAGTTCCTGTACTATAATAATAGTATATTTTGTTCAGCGGTGTGCCACATTCTCACAAAGGATCCATTTGCACTTCCAGTTATGAGGAATTTGCAAGGCAACCTAATCACTTGCATGAAATGGGAAAGCCTTACATGGTGCTACTTCAGAGTTGAGAGATTGCACCTGAGGTCAAGAAAGGTTGGAGACAATCAGCACATTCAGTGATTAAGGACCCACTGAATGGAGAAAAATAATAATAGAGAGTGCAGGCAGCGACTAGTCATCCAGCTTTCTACAGAAAAGATTGTACTTGAACTCTTAGGGATACTTTGATTCTGTGAATATTTACTTGTTTCATACTTTTTCTCCTGTAGGCTGTGTTTACATATCAGGATACCTGAAGGCAGATAAGAATGAAGAAAGTATTCTCCTTTTCTTTGCCAATGTCTCTGGATTGCTGACGTTTCAAGACAATTTGGCAGAACACAAGGATCTTTTAGAAAGAAAAAGAAATATAATTAAACATTATTGCTAAGGGGGCTATATAATTTAGCAATGAATTGCTGCAAAGCCAAGCCAAGGAACAGAGTAGGAACAATGTGGGGGGGAAAGAGATTTTTAAAAATAAATTATGGAAAGGCACAAAGCGAAATATTTGATTAGTGCAATCACACAAGCTGCTCAACTGAATTATGGCAGCCAGGTCAAGAAAGGGCTAGAGGCTTCCTACCAGATGGGGTTGGTGATAACGGCACTCTTTGTTGCTGGAAAGTGAAAGCCAAGTTCAGCAGTCATTCCAATTTCAACCCAGGCTAACAACAGTGATAGGAGGCATTGGCTGCCATTAATGTTCGGTGTCCTCAATTCACACAACCTCCCAGTCATAATTTACTCAGCGTTGCCTCTTTTAGCTTTAATAGACTTACCCACATCTTGGAAGTTTAGGCAACTTCTCCAAAACATGGGAAATGTTTGTTTGTTTGTTTGCTTGTGACAGCTTGGTTTGTGACCAGTGCCATCAAAGAAGTACCTTTAAGTCTGCCTTTTTGATCCTAGTAGAAATAGCTTTCAATGGGGGTTTAGAGGGGCGGGGTGATCGATCAGGAGCACACAGGGGATCCCTTTTTTTTTAACTCTGTGCATTCCAGGGTTTAGGTCCTGAGATGAGGGAGCTTTTGCTTCTCTCCTTCACTCCCCCCTCTGGTTGTTTGCTCACCTGCCTCCTTCCCATCCTCTCCTTGCCTGTGGCCAGTGCCAGACATTGCTCTGTGGGGCTTTCAGCATGGCGCCTCCTCCTCCGAGGAGACCCGCAAGTGGCGGAGGCGGCTACCAAGGTAGGGTCGCTGCGACATGGCTGGATCAGATGAACACCTGCCTCGTTTGTTCATGAGCAAGCCCCTCGGAGGTTACCCTGGTAGCAAGCACGTTTCAGAGCTTGCAGTGGGCCTCCTTCCATCGGAATAAGGCGGTTGCACTGGCTCTGCCTAGACAGGCCGGGTTCAGGACTCTGGCGGGCCTGATCTGGCCCAAGGGTCGTAGTTTGAGGACCCCTGATTTAGACCATATCCTTTCCCAATCCACTTCTTCAATGCTCGTGCCCAGATCTAAGCAAATTCAGTGGTGCTAGTACTGATAGAGGGACCTTTTCTAAAAATTAATCCACTTTTTCTACTCCTCTCATTTTTTTTAACATCTCATGTCCTTCTTTAATTCCCCCCCCCAAAAAAAAAAAGAAAATTAAATTAAAAGCCCATAAATACTTAGCAAATACACATAGGGAAGATGCTCCAAACCTTTGATCATTGTGCTATCCCCTTTCTGCACTTTTTATAGCTCTGTGAAATCATTTTTGGGAATATCATTATGCCATATTCCATTCTGATTCAATATACACTGTGCTTTCCTAAAGGCTTAAATGTGAATCTGCTCCCTAAAAATATTTTTGGCATCTGTCAAGTTACAAGAAATGCAATTCCAAATAAACACCAGTAAGAACTTTCCGACATTAAGATCTGTGTGACAGTGGAGCAGACTCCCATGAGAGGTTGTGGACTCTCCTTCCTTTGGAGGGTCTTAAGCAGAGGTTGGGTGGCCATCTGTCATGGATGATCCTGCTTAGATTCCAGCCATTCAGGGGGTTGGACCAGACGGTTCTCAGGGTCCCTTCCAACTCTGCAAATCTATGATACTATACATCAAGACCAAAGCTACTTTCACATCTTGTTTGTTGGCTTTAGTGGCTGTGTACTCAATAAATGTCTGATAACAAAGATGTTTATGTATGCATATCATGCCTTTCCTCTGTTTGATGCAAATGATATTTCCTGCCTTTCTAATACCCTGTTATGCTGAAGTGACATATGTGATCTGTCTGCAAATCATCATCTTCTTGAGATTTTCCTCTCAGTGTAACTATTGTGTCCAACTGCCTAATGTTGTCCTCTTTTAGTTTCATAGAGTATTCCAGATAGTTTCCAAAGCTGTAGTAGTCTAAAATCTTGAGGAACAAGTGATCCTTTAAGACACTGTTTTCATTTAAAAACAGTTTAAGATGGAGTATCTGTTATGCAAACATACATTTCAAAAGTCCACTCACTGGCCTGTAAATTGAAGTGAAGAGTCATGTCTGTACGTAAAGGCCTTTATTTGTTATTTCCATAGTTGCCATCTTGTTCCACTTTGGGAAACCTGCAAAGACAAACCATGAAACCCAAGCACTCGGATGCAAAAGGATACAGCAATAAACATATTGCTGATACTTTATTATGCAATATATCTTGATTATTCTGAAGTAATGATACCATTTCTATCTAGCACAGTTGAAGCATGTTAATTGTTGTTGTTTTTAAATTAGCATGCTAAGAAAATTTAGAGCACAAATGTAATCTTTTTGATTGAATATTATTACAGAGAGTATTAAACAATGAACTGGAATGTGCTTCAAGCAAAACACTGAGCCATTCTGATTTATGCCTCATTCTGGATTCTCCACATCAGGCTCTGGCGCTATAAGCTGAAGTTGGCATTACTGATGCTAAAACAGCATCCCAGACCAAGGTGCATAGTCCTACCCTACTCTAGTCTTTTAGAAGCCATATTGTCTTAATTATTGCAGTATGTTTATGGGGTCAAAATTTTTCTAACAGCTCTGAGGCTCTAAATTCAGGGCCTCAGTCTACATCCTCATGTGAAATCCTTCACATTAGGGAAGTTCACTCAAACTCACTCACTTACGGAGCACATAAAGGGGTAATGCTGCATAGTCCTGGCTCTAATGTTGCATGCGTCAGCATGACCCTGGCAGCTTTGAATTTGGCAGCCATGTGAATGGACTTTATGCTAGTATAAGTGTATGCAAACCTGACTGGTGAAGGTTTTGACCTTTCCTAGCCCTGTGTGCATGCACAAAGTCCCTTCACATGAATAGGTGTGACTAGTGTGCACACCAGCAGTGGAGGATGTGGTTCTGCAGTGTGATCCTATCACCCTCTCATGTGTTCTTTTAGCATATGAGGGGCTCAAGTTAGCAACCCCAAAGTAGGTCTGTATCCAATGCACTTCTTCCATTAGTGCAAGGTCTTGTGACTGTGCAAAGGAACTTTTCCTCTCTCCATCCACCATGCACACCCTGCACCCTACCTCCCTCCCAAAATCTTCTCTGCAGGGTTGAAGGAAACCTAGAACAGATTTAGCAGGTACATGGAAAAGGAGGTTCCATTGTGCAAGCATACAGTAAATCCTTGTACAAATGGAAAGTGTTATCTAGTGCTGCATTGGATACAACCCATAGTTTCTTCAGAATTGTGGTACATTGAAATTTGTTATTGCTGCTTTTCTTGGAAGCTGCCACAACAATCATTTGATTGAAAGGTAGAATAGGGATCTACTCAATAAATAAATAATACTGTGCTGCTTCTGTGATTCTTCCACTGCATATCACTCCATAGCATCATCCTAACAATCATCAACACACTTCTTTATTGTCTTCACTGGTCAAATACTAAAGATTTGGGTCAACGCAGTGGTCATCATGATGGCTTTCAGCAGCAGTGCCCTTTGAATACCTGCTGCTAGGGATCACAAATGGAGGAGTGCCAATGTCTTACCTGTGGGCTTCCCATAGTCATATAGATGGTCACTGTGAGGACAGAAGCATTTTGCTCTCCTTGTATTCTTATATCCAAGGAAGGACTGAGTTTGTGTAGAAGGAGCAAGCACAGCAACTTGGCATCATTTCTTGGTTCAGTAAAACTTTTGGAATTCTCCATGCAGCTGTACCTTAAATAAAAAACAAATGTAATAAAACATATGCACACCTGCTAGTAAATTGTCCATGAAATCAGTTTGATTTCAGTCACTTATATCCCTCAGTGAATTAAACTTTGTCCAAGCACAGCAGTTGAACTTTAGTCCAGTAAAGCTTCTTTGACACCTTTGTTTAGGAAAAATAACTGCAAAAACATCTTGTCTCTTTAGTTAAATTATCTAGCTATCCGGGCTTGACTCAGTCCACCTTTTCTCAACCACAATATCCCTCTTGCAATATACATATACCAGGAATTGGTTTATTTACATTTGAATGATTTTTTTTAAAAGAAAAGTATGCTCATTAAAAATATCTCTATTCTTTTTTTTAAAAAAAAACACATTTTAAAATGAAATGAAATTGGAGTTAGAAAGAGGATGGACTCACATCTTTGCTGCTATATTTTGATCTTGGGTGGACATGCTGCTGCCAAGTCATTCACTGTTACAGTAAAACCTTGGATTTCTCAATTATTTTCTCTGAGCAACAATCTCATCTCTACCAGGGAAGATGAAAAAGCAGTTTCAAAATAAACTAGAACAGGCAGTCCTTCTAAACTGTCTGAATCTAGAAAGAACAATCTATTGCCCACGCACCCAGGAAAAAAGACTCAAGAGATAATGCTCCATAGAAAAGTAAGAAGCAAAATACTCCATTTTCTGCTGAGGCAGCCTTGGGTGCATGCCATAGGAGCCAACTCCTAGGGCCTGAGGTCCCTTTGCCCCCCAATAAAGTATTTGAGGGGGCCAGGCCCCCCAAAATAATGGACATAGTCATTCAAATGGGGTGTGTGTGCTGCATCATGTGATCAGTTATGTGGGGCAGGGCTCACCTGCGCTCCCAAATATTTTATTCAAGTTGGCACCCCTGCTCTCACTGTTTACCAGGGTGTACATGGCAGACTAGCACCTACCAAAGAACAACCACCTCAGGCAGCTATAGAAAGTGCTCTTAGCCCATTAATGCCTCAGGGTGATTATCCTTTACATTGAAATCCATTCACCTGCCTGCCAGTCACAAAAAAAGCAGCCAGCCACTCCAAGGAAGCTAATTCACAACAGTGTGGAGTAGGCTGAATGAGGGTGGGGGAGCCCAAATGTTAATCAAATATGCCCCATAATGACTGCCAAGCAACCCTGCCCTGAAAGGGTGACTGTCATAGCCAACTCTGCCAATTTTGGGAGGGCGGGGGCTACCTCAAAACTGGGTTGGGGCAAATTCATCACAGCTTCAGAGCGTAGTCAGCAAACACACATACCAAGGAATGAAGAAGGGAGTTTCAAAGTCAATAGAAGCTGTTTGGGGTCTTCCTTTGTATATGACTCTAAATATCTGTATTTTTATTTTATTTTATTTTATTATTTTATTTATAAGGGTACTTATAAACTTATTTATAAGGGTACTTGTAAATTGCCAGCTCATAATAAAAACATGGTGATGTACACCAAAAAGTACAGTAAAAATAATTGAAACATCATAAAATCATAGCAGTGACTTCATTCATTGGCTAAACAAACTGAAATGCGGGGAACAAGCTCATAAGTCATAAAGCAACCACTTGGGATGCTGTCAGCACAGTTTGCTTCACAATTTTCATTCTGCAAGAGTGAGAGACTAACTTTTGTTTTCCAATGAAAGTTCAGAGTCAGGACTCCCTGCCAGCAGTGATCCTTGCACACTTGTACCCCCTGAGCCTCCCACCCCTCAGTGACCCTGTTACCTAGCAGATGAGTAGAAGATTGCAGTCTGAAAACTGCAATTCATTTTGTGAAGTGTGCAGAAAGTCTTCATATGTCTAATTTGAACATGCCATAAACAATTCACTCAAGTATTTGTTTTCAAAAGTATGTTCTTGAGTATATTTTCAAGTATTTGAAGTACATTCTCAAGTGAGTTGCTTTTAGCATACAGGAAGTGGACAAATGAAAACCTCCCCCCACCCCCAAGAACTTTGTTTTTTTGGCTTGATGCCTGTCTCTTTTTTATGCTTCTTGGTTGTTGCAGTAGTTTTAAATGGATGGTATCTCCTTTTCTCTCTCTCCTGATCTTTGTGTCTAGTGTGAGACGTTGCAAGAGCTCCCATTCAGATTATACAAGTCCAAAAACCAGAGCACCATTTTTTTAGGACAAGGTTCTCCAAATTTCTAATATCTTATCATTACTTGTTGCAAAGCTTCTCCTCCTCCCGGAGGGGAGGGGTTGTGAGCAGGAGACGATTCCCGCGTCATGCAGGGGGCATTCGCCCCCTGCTTCAACTCCAGGGCTGGCACGCCACGCCCCTCCCCGGTTGGGCATCCAGTAGGGAAGCTCGTCGGGGGCGTGGCTTGCCGCTCAAATGCGGCCGTACCAGTGTTGCCGGAAAATCCGAGGGCTCTCTTGGACAAATGAAGACACCAACCAGAGCAAATCAGAGCAAAACAGCAGCCAGTAGGCTCGGTCTTTATTAAAGAGAAAGACTGTCGCGACAGGACTCCCACCGCCCACGAGGTGAAGCAAGATGGAAGCCCCGAACAAAAGAAGACCCTAACTTTTATTAGTTGCTAATCCCCCAAGCTACACCCCCAGAATTACATCACATCTACATCATGATTACATTAAAATTAGGAGGAGTCGAGGAGGGGCTACACAGGTAATCCGAGTGTCCTGACACCTGGCCGGAGCCTCCTCTCCCCTCCCCACATGAGTCACTTTTAAGAACAAAGGAGAAGGGCGAAGTTTCCTGCCCCCTGAGGGGAATCCGGTCAGTGTCCTTTGTGAGAGTCCGTGTGGAATACACTAAAAGGTGCAGCTTTATTGTGTCCTTGATAGCCTCCTGTCTGGACCCATCACGATGGCTATCAAGGCAGTCACGTCAACCGAGAGGAATCGCTGAGTACGTGACCGCTCGGTCGAAGGATTATGGTTGCCCAGCATCAGGTCACCCCCCTTTGATAGTCCTAGAGATATGCAGTAAAATAAAAGTGGTCCGATAAAAATCCAACGTACGGCTGATTTTTGGTGAATATAAAACGGCGAAGACTTTGAAGTTCAATCCAACCCCAAGTTTAGGAAACAATGTAGCAAGGTCTTGATTGGATCAGTCATGGTTGATTGAATTCGGAAACGTTGTATCAGTGAGCTGTCAAACAGGGAAACAGCGAATGCCGGCTGCAGTACCAGCGCAGCTGCCACCAGGGGCGCTGTTCGCTAATGCTGATTGGTTGAAGCGGCAGTCGACTGACCCAGGGTTCGGTCGCTCGGTCTACTCATGTTAAAGATAGGGCGATGCGGAGCGCTATAGCGGAAAACTGTCAGGCTAGCGCTTCCTTATTTACGGAAGGCTTTTAAGAGGTGACCCTCTAAAGGGACATCTCTAGGGTTGGGGAGGGGAGATGCGTGTATGTGTGAGTGTGGTGCTTGTGTAATACACGTGACAATGGAAGGGGGGGTGATTCCCGGCGACACCAGCCATCCCCGCCATTGCACACACCCTGACAATTTTGGGTATTCCGCTAAAGGAATCTAGCGGTTGTGGATCCTGTCCGATGCCCGTGTGGCGGGGGGCCATGGCACGACCCTCGCTGACATCAGGAGAGAGCCTATAGTTGTATTAGCATCAACAAGCTCCACCTACTGGTGGTTAACCCCTCCTCAGACTCACCCCTCTACGAGTGGGTGGAGTCTAAAGTTCCATGCTCCAATGCCTAAGCCAATACCTTCTCACATGCTGTAATCAATAAAGTTGTGGCCTTTTCCTTACCCATTAACCTTACATACTGTGTCCTCATGTCTTTATTCCCCAAGCGGGGATCGGGTCCTCAAATCACAAATGATCTGGCCTGATGTAGCAGCCTGAGATGACGCCTAACTGTTTAGGACTATGTGATGACTTTACTGGGCCTTGAACGTCTTTCCTGTTGCTGTTGGGGAAAGGATGGATGTATTATAGTCACTTGTCTTCAATTGATCTGTATGGAATAATGCCTGGCATGCTAATTTCCATTAACAGGTATGAATATAGGGTCTGTTTTGAGAAAACATCACCTGAACTTTAGACTCTGCAATACATCTGAAAAAGTTAAAATGACATTTTGCAACTGCTTAATAGCAGCCATTCCTTGACAAAACATCCTGCTTCTGTACTACTTAGGCAAGTTGCTCTGATGGGAACTTTGATCATAAAATGGCTGTAGGATGAAGGCAGTATATCTTGGACTTGGATCCTGCCTCTTCAAAACGCACATTATAGAAGCCCAGTGCTGCCCACACTGTGAGGTTTGCTTAATTGGCTGCCTACTGCATATGGTAAAATGTAGTAGTATCTAAAGACTAATAAACATATTTTACTCCGGCTGGACTAATTTGGGCATTTGCATTTGTATTAAAAATTCAAACATTCTTCTTGAAAGTCAGCTCAGTCCTTCCACTGGAATGCAGAAAGATGCACTGGGGCTGCTTTTGCTACCAACGAATGTATTTATTTTTGGATTGTGTTCCCCTGAAGCATTTTACTGGATGTTAGGAAGCAGTAATTTTGTGGGAGGGTGTCTAGTGGGAGGATAAGCAATTTGCACATGGCTTTTGAGAAAAGTTCTTCCGAGATCAGTTTAAACTAGTTTATCTGTTGCCAAAAGGAAACATGAAGGCTGCATAAATTTTTTAGTGGTTCCAGGTTGAGTCCATAGAACACAGATGTAAGTAACCAAGACAATTTGCCTTTGCTATTAAATACATTTTGTTCCATTTTTTTTTCCAAGTGCCTCATTAAAAATACCTTTAGGGTAAACTCAGTTTTGAAACTAGCATCATCCAAGGAACAGAAAGCCTTTCCAGAAGTTTCTAGCTCCTTCACGACTTGTCAAACACTTAAGGAACTAACTGTAGCAAATACGTATCTGTAAGATTACAACAATTCATGTTTCGACATATGTTTTGGGGTGAATAATACAGCTTCCAGCTGTTTTCTGTCTGTGGTTTGCATCTTCTACAGCTAAGCCAGTGGAGAGTTTTCTGGAAAGAAGGAAGGAAGAGCTAGGCTTGAAATAGGCCAGGCATCACAGAACCAGTGTCACTTGAACTCTTCTGCGACTTGAACTTTTACTTGAGAATTTGATTAGACATTAGGACAGAGATGGAAACTGAGCCTATATAGTCCCAGATCCTGCCAAATCAGTCAGAACATAGTAATTTTCATGAAGGAGCACTTTATGAACTGACTGATCAGCCTTTAAAAGGCTGAGTATTCAATTTTTCTGATTTTCTGTTGGTCTGTAGTGTTTTTGCACTTCCCTCAGTGTGTTGGGCTCTAATTACAATATGTTAATTGATTGCCTGACTGTTGGGTTAAATATTTGTAGTGATGGATAAGCTTTCCCTTGACTCAAATTGGATTGACTTAGAAATAAGCCAAACTATTTCCCACCCCCACTCCCAAATCAGGAAATAGCTTGATTCATTTCTCAGCCAATCTGTATTTGAATTGAAGCTACCCATATCCCAATGAGGCTCCAAACTCCACCCTTTCCACTGATCTTTCTGTTTCTCATTGTTGCTTATGCCCACCCCCTGCAAATATTTATTGTATAGAAGACCTTGACAGATCATTAACATATGTGAATACATCTGTAAAGTTTCCAAATTCATGTGGTGATTGTATTGGATGTATATAAATTGCTGTGGTTGCTTACATAAATGATTGGCATTGTTCATCTTTCCAGAGGGAGGGAGAAAGAGAGGAAGGAAGGAAGGAAGAGAATGACTGAGAATTTGTGTTTGAACTATCAAGCTTTGTTCACAAAGAGGGTAGATGCTGCTAGAAACAAAAATAACTGTGGGGCACAATGCTTACAGATTTTAACTGCTATTTATATGCAGCTTCCTACAGAAATTAGACCACCATCACACACACCACAGGGGGGGAAAACCACCCACCCATTCTGGGATCATTACATTTTTCTTACTACTTGTTAGTTCTGCCTAATGCCAAATATTGGGTATTTGTGTCAGCTAAGCCTTGAGAACTCAAAGTCCAGTCATCAAGGGGAATAGGGAGGGGAAGGTTAAGCCCAGCAATGGAAGCAAATACAGTGAAAATGAAGGAGAAACCTGGGAACAGATTTTGGAAGGAAAAGCCCAGCCATGGATGCATGGGTCAAACTAGTGCTGTGGCAGCAGTCAGATGAATGAGCAACTTGGTAAAGGGGGCACAGAGTGAGGATGGGGGCACAGAGCCACATGGGCAAATGGGAATATTTATCTGAATGTTTTGTTGCCTCCAGATGCTATGTTAGGGATCTGTGGCACATAAGTCAACTGTCTAAATGTTCTTCCAACTATTCTCAGAATACATTTTTCCTCATGATAAAAAATTTTTTTGGTCTGTTCCATCTCCAAGAAATGGCTGTTGAATTTATCTCCCCCCTGGACAGGTTCCTCCCAATTTCTCTTCCCACAGATAAAGTGGAAATTATTTAGGGGGGATTTATGTCCAGGTCTCGATTTTACACTCGATTTAAGAAACTTGACCTAAATGGAGAGTAATTCACTCTAAATTAGCCAAAACATTGAAGATGACTCTGATTATTTATCTTTGAAGAACAGTAAATCTCTCTCTCTCTCTCTCTCTCTCTCTCTCTCTCACACACACACACACACACACACGAGAATGGCTCTCATCTGTATATAACATTTAATGGTAGTCTAAGTAATCTTTCACAAATGTTTGCATCTTTCAGTTAAGTGCATTTATAAATGTGATACACATTTAAATTTGGGATGGATTTTTCTCTCTCTTCTAAAATAGAAAATGACTGAATTAAGGAACATAACTCATTCTGGGCTATCACAAGGGGATTAATAAAAAGCTAAAAGGGAAGTGATTTGCATGCCTTGTGTGCCATTTTTGAATCCTCTTGAGAATCGCAGAAACAAAGCTTTGCACAGGTCCTTGTTATCCAGCCAAATAAAAAGGGAGAATAATTTGTGGGTCCTCTCTAACCTGTCTTCTTTATTTTGATCATAAAGCATTAAAAGCCTATTGGCCCAAGAGCCTTAGCTAATGCAAAATCACGCCTCAGATGCTTGCAATGTGATAAGAGAGCAATGACCCATATTTCTCAAAAATAGCATAAATAATGCATTTCATTTTAGTGGCTCTTGTACCCAAGACAAGCTCTCATGATAATATGTGTATTATCTTATTCTGTACTCTCCATTACGCTGCCAGTTCATGTGAACAAGATATCTCAGTTTCTCGTCATTCCAAATCACTACTTACACCAGGACTGCTACATCTGTGCTCCTCCCCAAAGTATTTCAATTATTTATCTCCATTTGCTAGAAAAGCAAATGTCTATTACATACCACTTGATAATCCGTATAATTGTGGTTCTCATAACTTACAGACAGCTGTAAACTGGTAAGTCTACCAGTCTCTGCCAGCAAAAATCTGTGGTCCATGTTGATCCTTTGGACACTACAAATTTATCTTGCCTAAATACAAAAGGGGGAAATGGGGAGGGGGGTATTTTTTTTCAGCTACTACTTTGAAAAATCCTGTCATTTAAGTTATTCTCATTCATGCAACCATTTCCAAACAATGGGATAAGGGTTATGTAGTGTATAGTTAAGTAATGGAATGGTTATGAGATGGGCTCACTGTGTGGTCAAGACAATATTTCCCAGGCTAATTCAAAATTTAGAACTGTATTAAACAATGTTGAGCTATGATTTGATACAGGGAAGCAAGTGGACAGAACTTCAGTGTGGACTGAGTGATCCAGGCATGGCCACCAACTTGATATCCTACCATGTTTCAAAAATAAGGCAAACCATCTCTCACAAATATATTTTCTGATAGCAATGGTATTGTCAGGGACTCAGCGGGAGCGCAGGGAGGAGAGGAGATGGAGAGCGAGGGGGAGCAATCCGAGGGCAGCGTAGGAGAAGATGACAGCAGCCCGATAGATTCCATGAGCCTCTCCAGCGAATCGGAAGATTCACAGAAGGGGGCGCCGATGGGCAGGGCAAGGGGCGACCCAAGGGGGACACCCCAAAAGCAAGGGGCCAGCGGGGACTCCCAGAGCAGCAGTTGGAAATCAGGACCAGCTTCCCCACCAAAGCGTAGTGGGGGGGAGGAGTCCCAGGTGTCAGAGCCCACATATGCACCACCAGCGAGAGAAGATGAGTCAGGGTTGACCACGCCTCCATCGGTGAGCGAGTTAACGGTCAAGAGGAAAGTTGCAGGCTGGGCGCGCGCGCCAAGTTCAAATGTACAGGCGAGCGGCACAGAAGGTAGCCCGGATAGGGAACCAGGTCCTAAAGCCCGCCGGAAGGAGGGGCAAGAATCGTCAGGGTCAGCATCAGAGGAGTCCAGGAAGGATGAAACCCTAGCGGGCAGGAGGGCCCAGAGGAGAAAGGAACTTAGGAAGAGGTGGAGCAAGGCGAGAGTCTTAAACTGGTGTGGAAGGGGAGGAGACTCAGACGGGACTTCGCCGGTCTAAGGTCGAGACGTAGAGCTGCACGCTGCGGCTTTAAAATGGAAACTAAACCTCAATAAAGACTTTTGTACATAACTACAGCCTAGCGTTGGTCCTCTGTGAGCTGGGTCCTGGAGGCAGCTCTGACAGGTATGTTATTTTTATGCATCCATTTTGTGGATGCAGGTGTGATGATGAATTTTCTGGTAGTGATTTGCCGAGTCTTCCTAATTCATAGACAGGACAGGGGAAAAGGCCTTTGGTTGTCAATAGAAGAACAGCTAAGATGAGGGATATGTTGAGGGAAATGTGGCAGAACCAGTGGCAGCAGGTGCACACATAGATATGTGTAGTGCCACATTTCCCCCTTCAAAACATGGTGACTATAACTGTAAATCCCAAGATCTGTGGCAGGAACTGGCATCTCATGCCTCACCTGCTGGTTTGTTCAGCCTGCAGGTTCACAAGCTTCTGCAGAGTACCATATAAGGTCAATGAGGGATGTATCCATCATAAGCCGATAAGAAGTACTAATAACCAAAAAGAAGTGTACCATAGAGTGAAGACATAGAATAAGTTTATCTGCAGGAGTAGTTTAGCGCAGCTCATATGATAGAGGTGTTTCTGGTTTCAGGTATCGTCTTGTTCTGGGTGGCCCACAGATTCTGAGCTGAGGCAAAATCAGAAACATGAGTCAACTGAAAACTTCATGACTTCTGTAACATGTGAAGAAAGGAGGAAGGTAGTGGTGATGTAATGATGGGCCTCATAGACACAAGGCTCAGGTGTACCTTCTGTTACTAATTCAGATACATATGTCTAAACTGAATCACTGTGTCTTTGATAAACCTTCCAATTTAGCCAATGGATTGTGAACAACTTCAACAGTATTACAATGACTACAAAGCTTCCCCATGCTTCTGTTAACCATTACCTGAACTTGGAAAATCCTCATCAAGTCACCCAAACATGATTCAGTGCTGCATTTTGGGTAGAAACTGCAGAAATTGATAAAGTTTCATTGACTTAGAATAAGAAAGAGGCAGAATACCAAGCGAACCGAACATCCACAATGAAAAATGTCCATCCACTGGTTATTAAGCAGAAGTAAGACTTCTTGCTACATTACCTGTTTCACTGTAGCCACAAGAGTTAGTCATCCTTTTGACCTCACATGGTCGGGTTTTGTTTGTTTGTTTGTTTCATTACAATAAGGGCTATTAAGTCAGTCAGCTGGAGTGAGATTTAGCCAAAGTGCAGAATATCCAATTACAGGTTTGTCAGAAAAATTGTTTCTATTTAAAATGAGAAGAAAAAGCATAGGAAGCTCCACATCATCTTTAATAAATCTCATGGTATTACCATGAAGCTTGAAAACCTATGAGCCAGCTTGTAATGTGAGCTTCTTCATTAAAGCAGAAAATTGCATGAAAAAACGTTTCCGCTCCAGTGCAACAGTTTCCAATATGATGGATTGCTATGAGTATGTACTGGCAAAACCTAATGTGGCACATTCTGTGAATAAAAGTGTTAGCTTTTAGTTGGAATGAAAATCAAAGTTTGAGTTCCTAGGTACATAATTTTCAAATTGGCATTTTATGTATCACTTCTCATATTTAGACTGTTCCTGCTTCTCATCCAACCTGATTTGTTGATATGGGACCCAGTGTACAATATTCAGATTGCAATAAGAAAAGGTGGAAAATGCATTCCCTTCCATGTACCATTATTATCATAATCGCCCTTACGAACACTGCAGCACTAATAGATTCTGGTTTACCATCTTATTTTCTTTTAAGAACTGCCTTCATGAGATAAAGACAGGAGGAATCTAATGCCAATACAGTCTATAATGAACGATCTACGAAATCATTCAAGCATTTTACATCACAGTTATCTGATTATATACCTGCTCATATGAGATGCTAAAACTGCAATAAAGATCACTAATGCTAATCAGACTAAAACACCAAAAAGGTCACACGGGGGAATAAAGTTCTTGATAAGTTCAATTGCACAGGAATCCTAATAAATTTTAAATGCATTTGGGATCAGTAAATCCTTTCTCATAGCCATTGCTGACTCCATGTCTTGATGTGCCCTCCGGCAAAGGGCTTTTAGTCTTCCCTGTGCTCCTTCTTGTCAGTGCCATTGTTTGCTTGCCTTGTTCCTTTGAGCAACATTTGCTGAGTGGTAGAACACTTTGTTTGCAGAAGGTCCTAGGTCCAACCCCTGGCATGCCCAAGCAGGGCTGCAAAAGTCACCTATCTGTAACCCAGGAGATTCTCTGCCTGCCAAGGTAGATAATGCTGAACTGGATGGACCCATGGTCTGATGGCCTGGATGGACTGCAACTGAATCCAGACTGGAGGTTTCCAACCCCTGCTGAAGATATCCCTGTTGTCCACTATCTATTCTTACCACACACAGACCTCTTTTCCAGTGTGGGCTTTGCTAGTTGACTTCTATGAGGGGACTGAGTAGGAATTTTTGGGGTGGCACTAACTGGCCCATGCCAAGTCTTTTTCATCTACACACTGTTCTGTGTTATCTGTTTGACAAGAATGGTGTTTTGTTTGAATTAGGCTAATTAGAATTTGGTCCAGGTCAGTGAATGGAATTTGGAAAATATCTGACTAATACTGGAGCCAGAGTGGTGTTTGGTGCTATCGGGCACATCAGGGTGAACATTGGCCAACGGGGCGATGGTGCACATGTTAGGTTCATATATCCAAGGAGCATGCCATGAAGGGGAAAGAGTTTTCTTGGGCCCTGCTGCTTAATCACAGCAAGCAGCTAGCTCAGAGGTTGGGAGAGTTGAGATACTCCCATCATTCCATCTCACTACCCAGACCTCATTGGTTTTGGTTAATTTGGTTGAATTATTCTGGTTTCAGATTCTATAGTTTCTATATTTTAAGAAATATAACCTGTTACCCATCTTTCTTGTCTCAAGTCTTCTTTGGTGTGTTGACAAAAACTGAGATGGTTAAAAGGAAAGAAGAATTTCTTCTGAAACATCTTCAAAGGGACGTACAGCTCTTCAGGAAATACATGTATTGTATCTGATTCCGTGAGTTGTCCCAAAGTTACCATGAAGAAGTTTACATATCCTAGTGCTAGCACTATAAACTAACTCAGGGGTAGCCAACACGGTGCCATCACCACCCCTGGCTATTGTCTAAGATGGCTGGGACTGATGTGATTTGTAGTCCACAGCATTGGATAATGGGCACCATGTTGACTACCCTTGGGCTAACTTAATCACTTGTTCCCTTATCACCTGACTTTATCATACTTTCTTTAATTTTATGGCAACAGGTATAGTGTCAGTGAAGCTCAGATGCTGACAGGAGAAGAAGAAGCAGGCATAGGGAGAGAACAGTTAACAGCAGAAGGCAGAGAGGAGGGGGGAGCAGTTGTAATCTGAGCTCTGAGCAAAGGGGAGTAGAAAAACAGGGTCAGAGTGACAGGCAGCTGTGTGAGAGCTCCAATAGTGAGTCAGACATTGGAATGCAGGAAGCATTCTCTCCCAAATCTCGTAGGATCTCAAAAGTGGCCGAGATGCGCGAAAGATACTGGAAAAGAAAGTGGGAGCTTCCGTGCTGGGAAAGGGGGATGAGCTCAGTCCGGGCAACTCCATCTTCCGGGGAGGACGATGAGTAGAGGAGCTCTGTCCTTGTTTGTTGTTTTAGCAATAAATCTGAAATAATTAACAGCCAGAGTCGTCTCGCGTTTGTGAGAGAGACCAAGCCTTAACATATAGCATCTTATTGCTTTTTAAGTGTGATAGAAGCATAAAAGGAATGAGAGAAGAAAGAAAGAAAAGTACAGCACGCCTTGGTGTCTTGGTGCAAGGCGGTTAATGTTCCCCTTTCAAAGTATTGTAAATACACTGCTTCCTATGAAGCAGATGCAGAAGAGGTTTTGATTTTTTGCCACTTGATATGCATTTAGAAATAGAGTGTGTGAAACCTGCAGGAGTAAATTTTGATTCCTATTTCATTTTTCTGAGCTCCATGTAGTAGTTTCCCAAATAAAATCCATCCACTTACTTCTGTGGTTCCATTTGTGGTGCTGCCAATTCTTCAATTGCTCACTTTAATGACTATTCTTTTTCTTTCTTTTCAAAGGAAGATCACGTTTTTATTCTTCTAGTATAGAAACAGAAAAAATTAGTTTTCTGTACATTGGAAGACGGTGTTTTGACAGCTAAAAGGAGAAGTATTGTGGTTTTATGTGTATGTAATATATTTGATTGCTATTTAGAGAAGAATAAAGTCATTATATGCAGTTGGAAAATTAGTCACATCATGTAAGGATGCTCTCGGTGTCCCTAAATATACATTGTATACTGTTATTTAAAACTTTAGTTGTCATTTGTAATTAATGTAGCAATTATAATAAGAAAAAAGGCTATCATTTATACATTTCAAACCATGTATCATCATGGTATAAAGATTGAGCCTTTAAATAAATTATTTTTTGCTGATACATGAAAGTTAGCTTCAACAACTAATTTAATGTCTTCGTTTCCATCTATTTGTTAACAGTATATTTGTCTATAAATTATATATACAGGTTAATATGAAATAATTTATAAAACAAAACAAAACATGAACGGATGACTGAAATACTTTCCCTAGGAGAAAATTATAAATATTTTTCATGAAGCCAGCAAGGAAGCTTCAGAAATATTGTTGGCTAAAATAAATATATAGTGAACTAGGTATCAGGCCCACTATCTGGAGCCAGGAAAATTCAAGTAGACCCACACATCAGCAGAGGCTCATCTGTGGGTGAATCTATTGAAAATAATAACATTTTTGGGGTGCTTCCGTACTACGCTAACATGAGAAGAGAGGTTTGTTCAAGGCCTGAACAGTTTAAAGCCAGCTGGGCTGCTTCTTTGCAACACAGAAAAGCTAGTGTCAGCCCTTGATCTCCACCACAGCTTAAATAACCAGCATTTTAAGCAGTCTCACTGCTGTATTCCTTACCAGGTGGGTGGACAGGCAAATTGGCACACATAGTCTGGAATGGCTAAGATGGGCCTGCCTGTCTACTATAATCTCAATTACCAGGAGCATGAAAATTGAGGGCTCTAAATCACTCTTAGCTTCTCAGCAGTTCCCATGCCTACCAGCCTGTCTGTGAGGCAACCCACATGCTTTGAAAAGAGTTGAGCCAGCAGGCTGTTTAAATTGTGACAAAGAGCCAGGGATGGAGCAAGACTGGCCAGAAAAGAAATGCCTCTAGGATGGGGCATAGCTCAAGAGTAGAGCATCTGCTTTAAAGACAGAAGGTCCTGGGTTCAATCCCCAGCATCTCTGAGTATAACTGGAAAGAATGCCTGCATGAAACCATGGAAAGGTATAGACGATGCTGTGATATGACTTGGGGTCAAGCAAATTCATATGTTCCTTAGCTATTTAAATTGTGATAGATGTCAACCCCAGGATGCTGTGCGTGCTGTGTGTCTGTGTGCCATGACACACAACTGCCAAGGAATCTCCCTGCTGAACACTGTGGAGAAAGTCTTAACCCATGTGGTTATCAACAGATTACAGTCACTTGCTGGCAAGGTCTATGCTGAGTCACAATGTGGCTTTAGAGGTCAGAAGTCAACAGTCAACGTAGTTTTCTCACAGCATCATCTGCTGAAGAAATGCCAAGAGTAGAGATGTT
This sequence comes from Podarcis cretensis, assembly GCF_951804945.1. NCBI lineage: Eukaryota > Metazoa > Chordata > Lepidosauria > Squamata > Lacertidae > Podarcis > Podarcis cretensis. The sequence continues at coordinate 33,381,647 of NC_137178.1, forward strand.
CCATGTATATCGCCTTCATAGGCATGACAAGGACTTTTGAATTTGCCAGCTTAAAAGCACTCTTCACACTGCTCAGTAAGATAGGATGCCCACCTAAGCTCCACAAGATGATTGTGTCCTTCCATGAGAACATGTGTGACTCCAACCAATCATGCACAGAATGGTGATGTTATAATAGGTCGTAATGAATTATGCCCTCCCACTTTTTCAGTCCCTTCTTGGGTATAGCAAAAAGTCATAAAGTTTTTGGGATAGTGGTCTTACTAACAGCACCTCTCCCCTCTTTTTTTATTTTATTTTTTGCTTATAACAAAAATTTTCCACCACATCAAGTGGTGCATAGCTAATGCAGTTGGCAATTAGGCCAGCCACCATATTCTCCCACAATGTGTCAAATGAGTAAGTACTACGCCATCACATAGCATCATTCCAGATGTGTTGTTGGAGGGGAAAAGATGGCAGTCCCTACTAGGGAATGTCATAAAATTGTAACTTCCTACCAGCTCTAGTTGGGAAGTTCTGTAGGTATTAACTACTGGGCAAAAGGCAGCATTCTACAGGCCCCTGTGGATGTGTTGAGTGACCCAGACTCCACATTTTGGAGAACGTTGTATTGATTAGACAAATCAAAGAAAACTGTCAGGTGTCAGATAGATGCCAAAGCTGAGTTAATGCAAGACAGAAAAAGCACATTGATTTTACAAAAAAGCAAAAAGCTAAAAAAAAGCCCAGAAGAAAACAAAAACCAACCAACAAGAGCCAAACACAAATAATGTATGCAATCAATGCTGAACAAGCAAACAGATGTGTAAATGCTTGCCATGGAGTGCACCCCAATGATGAACTGAATACAATCAATGTTGTATGAGGGAGCCAGTCTGAAACTATACCACAGAGTGCTGACACGAAAAGGATAAATGTCTCCCTAAGCAAATGATAGAGTTCTGAAGTGAGCCCAAGATGGTAAGGGTACCCAAGCAAAACAAAAACAGCACGTTTGATGTGTACAGTCCTAAATTAGATGGAGCAACCCAGGGCAGCAGAAGTGCTTAGTGGAGTCATATAGTAAACTCCAGATAGTTTCACTGACCCTGAGGCTGCTTGCCACGGCTGTCACAGTTGTGGTTGAATGAGTTTGATTTTCAACCTGAAGCATCAGTTCAGCCAAGGAATGATGCTTAGAAAGACACTCATGTGATTGTTCCGTTCTACAGTTCTTCTGCTAGTGACTGGATGACTTGATACGTGTGGGGTTTTTTTATTTATTTGTTAAACAAAAATTAAAATGGCATTCCCAGTTTTTAATAAACTTGATTATTGTATGAGTAAGTTCACCAGCAGTACATGACAGAGTGATCCCTTTTGCTGTTTTTGAGAATGCATTAATGATTCATCTCCTGATCCTATAGCAATTTATTACTGCAACAGTGAACACAGGAGTTACTATGAACTGGGGATCACCAGCCGTAGCTCCTACATCTATTTTCTGTGCCAGAGTCTATCCACTGAACTGGAATAATGTGGCGGTGAGTTTTGATATATGCTCATTGTCTCCTCCTCTCCATAAAACCACAGCACAAACAGACATAACACATCTAAGGGTAAGGAGCAGTGTTTTTGGATCAGAGAATATGACTTTTGGATGACCTAATCTCTGACATATCTTGTCTTGCATCTGTATGGTTTGGACAAGTGAAACAATTGATTCATCTATGGATTTTATTTCGACGTTTAGGCTACTTATTGGACACAAGTAGGAATGTCAGAGAAATTTGATTTCATTCATATCCTAATTTCAACTCTCAGCATGTCACATAGTTTTTTAAAATTAGTTTTTATTAAGATTTTTCATGTTACAAAGACTATGAATTGAAAGTGGAGAATATATGTGCCTTTCCCTGCTTATCTGTTAGCATGTCACCTAGCTGAAGAACTCAGGTTTATACAGAGAAATAGCAATGCTGGCTGCAAAAAGGAGTACAGAATAGAATAGAATAGAATAGAATAGAATAGAATAGACTCTGAGGATCATCTCGTCCAACCCCTTGCAATGCAGGGATATGCAATTGTCCCATGATGCTTAGATTCAATACACATTTTGATTCAACCCGATTTTGGAGCCTCTTTATTCCCCAAACCAAATGCCCCTCCCCATCCCTTAGTATTATTTCAATCAGCCATAGTTAATATGAATACTTCTGTAAAGTTAGAAAGGAATTTTACATACTCTGCTTCCTTCTTTGATGGTCTTTACAATAAATAAATCTAATTTTAGCATGGAAATGTCTGGTGAAAAGCCTGCATAATACATTATCCAGAAACTGAAGAAACCTCCTATGGTTTCTGGCATCAAAGGTCACCCATTCTTCTGAGAACTTGGTGACCTTTACATTAATTTAGTATTTTATGGATTTTTATAAATTACATGTTGGGTTGGATGCATACCTACATCACAGAGCTTAGATTTAATTTTATAATATTAACTTCAACTAAACATTGGGTAAACCTCATTCTAGGAATCAGATTGCTTGGAAAGGGTAACAGCTATAGAACCTATAATGAAGAATAGGAGACTGAGATTGAAACTTGGTATGCAAAACTGGGAAAAAATGTCTATATTTTTGCTCCTAATAATTCACATCTGATTCTAAATGCCAAGTTGATAGATTGTCTTCAGTAGCTACTAGTATTCATTAAACAAATAAACGAAAAAAGTAAAATGTTCATGCTTGCTCCTGAAAAGAATAGTGAAAAATAAATGATACTAACTCAGAAACTAGAGCAGATGACAATGGAAAGATGGAAACACTAATAAGTAAGCAGGAACAAAATATGTGCACTAAGAAAGTGAATACTATATTGGTTGTCCTTTAACCTACTACTACTACTACCTTAAATAGCAGGTTCATAATTTATTATTATATACAAACAACACTCGTCCATGAATTATTCTAAATGGTCTCTGGTAGTTATGCCGAGTTGTGGGACTAATTCCAGAGGTGTGTTTAGCAAAACAAAATTTGTTTGAGAGATGTAATGAGGGGAAGTCAATGTTTATTGCTCTGATTTTGCTTAATTACACCATCAGAAAGCCAAATCTGATTAGCTGGGTGACCCAAAGTGGAACCAAGCTTTATTTCCACTTCTATGTGAACCTGAAAAGTGGTGTGATATACCCCGGAACAGGGCACGGTACTGTTCATCCCAAGCTGCTTTCATCCCTCAACAGTCTGCTTTCACTCATCTTAACTCTTCTTCAGATGTAGTTGGAATGTGGAAGTGGGAACATGCAGATTGACCCCTCCTCATCAATGATGTCGCTGATGGCAGGCACACTTCTCAGCCATTGTATAAACACAGTTGGTCTTACTTGCGTTTGTGGCACCAGAAAAATTGAGGTGGAGGCCCCAGAAGGGGAGAAGTATATTTCTAGGTGGGTGACTCGTATCCATATGCAGAAGCTGTTTTACTGTAGTGCAACTGGCTCAGCCTCACTGGGCTGCAGGGAGCAACACAACAACAACAATGCTGTAGAACACAGTGAGACAAGTGGAGGGTGGGTCCACCAGATTTTAGCATTGCACAGGGCACCACTGAAATTTTCTAAAAAACCTGAGGCCTTCCTTTTAGGAATTCCAAGTGCCAAAATCCCAGGGGAGCAGAAAATACTATTTATGTATGTGACCATGGATGTTATTGGGTCAGAGATGGAAAGAAGTCCCTACCAGAGAAGAATGGCAGATGAAGTTGATGGATTATGCAGAAATGGCTAAAATGACCAGAAGAATCGGAAATCAGCAAGACCAAATTTTTAATAAGGAATGGGGGAAATTTATAACTTATCTTATTTATAACTTATCTTAAAGACTGTAAACAGTTAAAATCGTTAGTAGGATTGGAATATCACTCGTAGTTTAATGGGGAATTTTGGATACAATGGAGAGGTTAAAGATTTGGGTTATCATAAAAGATGCAGGATGAAATGATTAACAATAGGACCCACAAAAGGCAGGAGGGAAGTCCAAGAGATTCCTTGGGATCTTGTTTTTATGTTGTATGTTGGATATGCGACTATAAAATTTTAATCTGAAAAACCAAATAAATAAATAAAAAATTTTAAAAAATGAGAACCCAAAGTCTGCCACTGCCATCTGTTAAGATATTGTAAACAAAAAATAACTGTGTATGTAAGCAGAATTGAATGGCCATCTTCTGTGAATCCTTTAGCTGGGATTCCTGCATTGCAGGGGGTTGGACCAGATGACCAGATGTTAATGACAGGACTCCAACAATGGGGAAGGGGTGTGAGCTCCTTGTGGGGTTCTTGGTCCCTGCCCCTTTCTGGTGCCCCCCCCCCGCAGCTTATTTGCAGATAGTGTTTCCAACACGGGGAAAGGAACACTGGAATTTCACAAACCCTGGTCAGTCTGATTAATATGTCCCCTCACCAGGTGGGGAGCCGGCTCAGAGAACAAAGAGTGATTGAGGTTGTGAAGGGCTTGCTCCATGCACTCATGTTTGCCCTTTCACATTTTCAAACTGAATGACTGAAGATAGCTTCTGACTGCCAGCAAACTGTTAATGCCGTTCTTTTGTGCACAGACACATAATACACGTGCACATACCAGACATACATGCACACCAAAACACAGCTGCAGACACAGCCATAATAAATGATACCTCCAACTATAGCCATCATTAAATTGTCAAGTAATTAACCCCTCAGTTAAACACTCAGATCTTTGATATCCTTCATTAAAAGGACTTCATTAAATATGTAATTCAACTCCTGCCTTTTAAAGGTGAGTAAAGTCTCCTGAAGGCAGCAGAAGAAATTTAGACCAAGTATAGGGTTGTGTGGTTTTTTTTCCGGGCAGAAAGACAGATGACAGAAAAATATCAAAAAGATTCTGCTACTCTAATGAGACCTTTCACTTAAAATGAATTCTAATTACTGCTTGATTTTTCTATCTCTTGATCTGTTTTTTGAAGTACGTAAAAACTTTATATTAGAGAAGGATGGATCACCGTAAGCCCATACCATTCATGTTCTGGATGTGTCTTTAAACCAAGTTCATTTTGTCATGAATCCCTGAAGATTTCTAAGGGAAGAAATCCTTTAAAATCTGCATGATTTTTGTAATTAACCCTAAAATGCTTTAAAGTACTTATGAAATGGTCTGAGGGCTGCCAACTCTCTTTTACAGATTAATAGCCACCTGAGGCAATTAGCCCGTGCAGTTTGGGAAAGAAAGTCTAACTTCAATTCCTCCTGGGATGGAGACAAAAACATGTCTCCCCCTCATATCTGCAATTCTCCCTGAGACTGACAGCGTTTCATTGATTTCTGCTTCTCCCAAGAGGAATTGCAGCCATTTTTGCAACATATGTGGCAAGAGCTACACATGCTAGCTGCTTCAAATGGACACTATCTGTGAAGTGGACAAGGTGGTGAGGTGGATGATGTGGAGGTCCTCTTTATCCCTGGGTGTGCCTTCCATGTTTGTTGCTATGTAGAATTAGAATATGTAATTGCTATGACATATGCCACAACTTAAATGTGTATGTCTCGCTGGTTGTAATTTGGGTCATAGTTCAGATACCTGGCAGGTGTATTCACCTTCTTAGAACATTTGCCATTTCCCCTAGGAAATGTGAAGTTACTTACTGCCCCCTCAAATTCACTACCCTGGGCAATTGCCTGGTGTGCCCATTAATATGGATATGTCCATGAGATAACCACAACAAAATCTTAGCAAACAAAAAAGTTAAGAAAAAGTTGCATAAAAAACATCATTTAATAAATAATAATACAATACAATACAGTACAGTACAAAACAATTTAAATAAATGAATAAATAAATACCGGTAAATGAAATTCAGTTGTGAATCAAGGATAGAGCAGTTTACAAAGCAATCATACACTTGTCTTCACAGAGGTATGCCCTGTTGAATTTAATGAAGTCTACATCCAAGTGTGCATTGGTCCAGTGCCCTCCTTGAGCTATAATCACTGATTTTATAGAAAGGTACCTTGCTCTTGAATCTCTATAGAAAGTCAGTCTAGGACCAATTTTAAGAGAGCAGTAACTGTTTGGCTGAATCCCATTGCTTGGCTTGTAATCCATCGCCCTGTTTTCAATAATGGATAGTCAGATGTCTTTGGCCCACAGGCCATGGACATAATGGGCTCCTCCTGTTGTTTGCCCCCCGCAAACAACATACAGTAGCAATCCTTTTAAAAATTACAAAATAAGACCATGTTAGTCTAATGCACAGAACCATTATGGCTGAAAGCCTTTCCTGTGTTTGCTAAATATCCTGCAGCTTGACAATTTGCCCTGGACAGATTTTTATTTTATTTTGTGAAAAGTTTGGCTGTACTTTCCTGGGCTAGTTGAGCAGCAACTTTCTTTCATTTAAAAAAGCCCAAAAGCTTTCAAATATCACAAAATTGCTACTGAGGTGTCCTGTGGTTCATGAAAAAATGGCTGACCTGGTCTGATTTTTTGTGATATTCAAAAATGGCCCTTTAGGCAATACTCAGGACAAAGTAACCCTTCAAAGGCTTCAATCATTCAGGTCTGCCTAATCAAAACCATTATCATGATTTTGGAGATGAGGAAAATGAAGGAGAGTGAGGACAAGTAATATGCTGAAGGTTATCCAGAAAGTCAGTCTTATAATCCTGGTTTCCCGATTTCCAGTGTGGCGCCACATCCATTAAACTATATTTCCCCTGACGTTAGTAGCAAAAGTAAATTCTTTAGATACTCATGATTCATATGCTGGTCTTCTGGGTCATGATCACTCTGTAACCATCTTCTTGTCAGTCTGCCGCATGAATCCATCCCTGCATGTTGTTTCAGAGCGTTTGTATCACTGATCTCCTCTGATCCTGCTGAACGTCACTGCATTAGCAAGAGGATGACACTTGAACATTAAAGATCAGAGTTACACATCATCAGTACACAGTCCATCTGATTAAGATAATAACCACCAACTGCATTTGAATTATGGGATAATAATTCATCCACAGTCTGCTGTCTGAGTGTTATTCAAACAATTAAGCATAATTTACAATTTGAGGTTATGTGCCATTCTAAATGAACATTTCAGATGAGTCATTTATCTCTAAATACTTAGATGGCAAAGAGGGCTTCTTAATGGGAGATGATTGGGAGTTTTAGGACAAAACCTATATTTGGTGGTAAGCATATGAAAATCAGATCCAAACTTGGTGTGACTTCGGTATGATAATGGATAATTACATGGGGAAAGGGTTAAATTACCCCTCTACCTCACACACAGAGTGCTACTTTGTTTAAAAGCAGCACCCTGTGTGTGAGGTGGATGGGTGACTAGGAGACAGGTAATTTCACACCTTCCCCATGTAATTTGCACTATTTAAATTGTGACCTCCCTGCCCAGCTGCAGTTAGCTGCATAGCGTGAAACAAGAGAGGCAGGAAGGAGAATTTGATCAGGAAAGTAGCACAGGAAACAGCTGAATCTATCTCCTTGACCTTGGAAATGATAAGGAATTGTTGTCCATGGTATGATTATTTTCCACCTAGTAATTTTGATACGTTGGCACCCTATTTGCAAAAATTAACAATTCCCCAATACTTTCACAAGATAGAATATACTACCTTTGGCAGTACTTGAGGGTTGATTTCAAAAAATCCCACTGGAAAAATGGTTATGTCCCTGTGGACATGGCTGGCTTGCACTCTTTATAAAGATTTGAGGAGTGAGGTTATTACCCCTCTACTATTGTCCATGCCCCCCTTCATGGATCACTGCCTTGCCGTGGCGAAGGGGCTTGAAGAACTCAGAGAAGCTATGAACTATGCCGAGCAGGGCACCCAAGATGAACAGGTCATAGTGGAGAGTTTTGACCAAACGTGATCCACCTGGAGGAGGAACCGGCAAGCCACTCCAGTATCCCTGCCAAGAAAACTCCATGGACAAAGACAACAGGCATATAAAAGTTATGACGCTGGAAGATGAGCCCCTCAGGTCGGAAGGCGTCCAACATGCTACTGGGGAAGAGCGGAGGGCAAGTACAAGTAGATCCAGAGCTGATGAAGCGGCTGGGCCAAAGCCGAAAGGACGCTCAGTTGCGGATATGCCTGGAAGCGAAAGGAAAGTCCAATGCTGTAAAGAAAAATATTGCATAGGAACCTGGAATGTAAGAACCATGAACATGGGTAAGTTGGAGGTGGTCAAAAATGAGATGGCAAGAATAAATATTGACATCCTGGGCATCAGTGAACTAAAATGGACGGGAATGGGTGAATTCAGTTCGGATGACCATCATATCTACTACTGTGGGCATGAAACCCGTAAAAGAAATGGAGTGGCCCTCATAGTCAACAAAAGAGTGGCAAAAGCTGTACTGGGATGCAATCTCAAAAATGATAGAATGATCTCGATACGAATCCAAGGCAGACCTTTTAACATCACAGTAATCCAAGTTTATGCACCAACTACTGGTGCTGAAGAAACTGAAATTGACCAATTCTATGAAGACTTACAACACCTTATAGAAGTGACACCAAAGAAGGATGTTCTTCTCATTATAGGGGATTGGAATGCTAAAGTAGGGAGTCAAGAGATAAAAGGAACAACTGGCAAGTTTGGCCTTGGAGATCAAAACGAAGCAGGGCAAAGGCTAATAGAGTTCTGTCAAGAGAACAAGCTGGTCATCACAAACACGCTTTTCCAACAACACAAGAGACGACTCTACACATGGACATCACCAGATGGGCAGCATCGAAATCAGATTGATTATATTCTCTGCAGCCAAAGATGGAGAAGCTCTATACAGTCAGCAAAAACAAGACCTGGAGCTGACTGTGGCTCAGATCATCAGCTTCTTATAGCAAAATTCAAGCTTAAACTGAAGAAAGTAGGGAAAACCACTGGGCCGGTAAGATACAATCTAAGTCAAATCCCTTATGAATACACAGTGGAAGTGAGGAACAGGTTTAAGGATTTAGATTTGGTGGACAGAGTGCCTGAAGAACTATGGATGGAGGCTCGTAACATTATACAGGAGGCAGCAACGAAAACCATCCCAATGAAAAGGAAATGCAAGAAAGCAAAGTGGCTGTCCAATGAGGCCTTACAAATAGCGGGGGAGAGAAGGCAAGCAAAATGCAAGGGAGATCGTGAAACATAAAGGAAACTGAATGCAGATTTCCAAAGAATAGCAAGGAGAGACAAGAAGACCTTCTTAAACAAGCAATGCAAAGAAATAGAGGAAAGCAATAGAATGGGAAGAACCAGAGATCTGTTCAAGAAAATTGGAGATATGAAAGGAACATTTCGTACAAAGATTTCCATAATAAAGGACAAAAGTGGAAAGGACCTAACAGAAGCAGAAGACATCAAGAAGAGGTGGCAAGAATACACAGAGGAATTATACCAGAAAGAAACGGATGTCTCATATACCCCAGGTAGTGTGGTTGCTGACCTTGAGCCAGACATCCTGGAGAGTGAAGTCAAATGGGCCTTAGAAAGCACTGCAAATAACAAGGCCAGTGGAAGTGATGGTATTCCAGCTGAACTATTTAAAATTTTAAAAGATGATACTGTTAAGGTGCTACACTCAATATGCCAGCAAGTTTGGAAAACTCAGCAGTGGCCAGAAGATTGGAGAAGATCAGTCTACATCCCAATCCCAAAGAAGGTGTCAGGGAACTGCCATCGGAAGGACAGGTGGTGAGAAGGCTTCAGGAGAATAGGAGAGACACTTCTTCAGCAGAAGAGGGAACCAGTAGGGGGAGTGCGGGAGCTCCAAAGGAAAGGGAGTCGGAGGGGAGGCTCTGGGATACTTCCAGTGAGAACAGTGAGGAGGTATCAGGACACCCTTTAAGGACCCCCACCCCTCGCCGGAAACTGTCACGCAGGGAATCCAGGAGGCGCATGTCCGTGAAACAGCTTTTATGTTGGAAACGTTTCCGCAAACGCCCACTGTCAGATTCTACCAGCGACTGACGGAGCCACCCCGAAGGGCTCCACTCAAGGCAGGGCTTCACTACACTGAGTGAGCTCTGAGGGATCAAGCTTTAACGCACAAGGAGCTCATTATCCCACCACAGCAATCTGACAGTCCCTGAAAGCAGCTTGTGCAAAGAGAGGCATCATGAGCAACCCAGCCGGAGCCGGAGATGGGGGAGCAGCTGCAGCCGGTCCTAGCCTGGAAGAAAGGTACAGGATGTTGGAGGTACAGTTAGCTCTGCAAACGGCGAGGCTTGAGGAGAGGAGGGCTCATGATGCAGAAAAGGGGAAAGCCGCCCAGCTCTCGAGGAAAGTGCCTGGACTGGTGCAGAAGTTTGGGGGTGATCCCAGGAATTATCAAGCCTTCAGGACAGAGATGCAATATGCCCTCAATCTGCAGTTTGATGATTTTCCTGATGAGGATTCGAGGGTTGCTTATGTGATTGGGCATCTCGAAGGCGGGGCCAAAGATTGGGTGAGACCACTAATGGCAGCCAATAATGAAGCCCTAAGGGACACAAGGAAGTTTTTTTCGCGCCATGGATCTGATGTTTTCCAGCGAGATTGAGCAGGGAGTGGCGCGCAGGCAGTTAATGGCGTGTAAACAAGGGAACCGATCTGTCCGTGAGTACTGGACTGAGTTCACCATGTTGATCCATAAATTAGGTTGGGATTTGTCAGCGGAACCGATACTAATGCTGTTAGTATGGACTATCTTCGGCAGTGAAAGACGAACTTTCCCGGGGGCCCAGGGCGGAGTCTATGGACCATCTGACTAAATCAGCGCTGGCCATAGGATCACGCCAGGAGGCCAGAGCCTTGGAGAAGCGGGAAGGGAAAGGGGAGCGTTGGAGGGATTTCCGCATTCCAGAGATTCCAGAGCAGCCTTCTGTGCCAGCAGAGCCGATGGAAATCGGAACAGCGCGCGCGCGCGCAATTTCAAACCCCAGTGAAGGGCGGAAGAAGGAGGGAAAAGGCGCCAAGAAATGTTTTCTCTGCCAACAGCCAGGTCACTTTGCCAGAGTTTGTCCGCAAAGAAAGGAATGGCAAGGAATGGCGGGAGCTGTTGGGGAGGAGGGAGAAGGAGCTAAGGAGCAAGTAAAAGCCAACGCCTGGCTGCCACCGACGGGGCACAGCAGCCAGGCCAAGGAACAGTAAATGTGCCCACGCCAGAACCCCCAAGACCAGCTCTTGTAATAGAGGTATTGCTGGAGCTGGCAAACGGACACCCACTAAAGGTGAAGGCGCTATTAGACTCAGGCAGCTCCTGCAACTTTATGAGTAAGGAGTTTGCAGCCGCACATCAGATACAGACCATCCCTTTAAAAAATCCCCTGCAGGTGACCACGATTGATGGGAGGGCGCTGTTGGGGGGGGAAGTAAACCAGCAGACTGTCCCCATGACAATGAGGGTGGCAAGACACACGGAACTGATAGCGTTTAATATAGCCACTTTGGGAGGAGCGCCCATCATTTTGGGGATGAGCTGGCTAGCGCTGCATGATCCGCTTGTGGGATGGCATCAGAGAGTGGTTTCCTTTGGGTCAGCACATTGTATGGGACACTGCACAGAAAAAGGGGGCCAAGTAGGCACTCAGGCCACGTTAGCAAAGATAGAAGCAACGGATCAAGGTAGGGTACCACGACAATATGCAGATTTTGCCGACGTCTTCAGCGAAAGGGAAGCAGATAAACTACCCCCGCACAGACCCTTTGACTGCCAAATCAACTTACTCCCAGGAGCACAATTGACAGTGGGCAAGGTGTATGCAATGTCTGACAGGGAGATGCAGGAGCTAAGGGAGTTTATTGACAAAAACCTCAAGCGTGGGTTCATCAGAGAGTCACGAGCGGTGGGGGGTAGCCCAGTGTTCTTTGTGGACAAAAAAAATTCGGACAAACCGAGATTAATTGTGGACTTCCGGGCCCTAAACGCAGTGTCCGAACCCGTGACTTTCCCTATGCCCAGAATCGATGACATTCTGACCCGGGTGAGAAAAGGGAAGATTTTTACCAAGCTGGACCTGAGGGGGGCGTATAACCTGATACGTATGAGAAAGGGAGATGAGTGGAAAACCACTATGTTCACCCCCTTGGGAGCATTTGAGTACTGCGTTATGCCTTTCGGCCTCCAGGCGGGATCGGCAGTATTTCAATCATTCATGAATCACGTACTAGGACCATTGCTGTACAAGAACTGCGCTGCGTTCTTGGATGATGTACTGGTGTACTCAGAGGATGAAGAGCAGCATGTGCGAGATGTACGAGAGGTACTGAGGAAACTGCAAGAAAACCAGCTGTGGGTGAAACTGGAGAAGTGTCAGTTTCACACCAGGGAGGTGGAATTCCTAGGGTACCGGTTGTCGGACAAGGGGCTGGCCATGGATCCTAGCAAGGTGCAAGCGGTGCTGGAATGGAGGCCACCGAAAACTAAGAAAGATGTGCAGAGGTTTTTGGGGTTCGGAAACTTCTATCGGAAGTTCATCAAGAACTTCGCCCACTTAACAGCCCCCATCACGGATTGTCTCAGCAGTAAGAAGAAATTTGTCTGGACGGAAGAAGCGCAGCGAGCTTTCGAAAGTTTAAAGAGGGCGTTTGCTTCGGAAGAACAACTCCTACACGTGGATCTGCAGCAGCCGATGAGGGTGGAAACCGACGCGTCTGACAGAGCGGTGGGCGCCGTGCTCCTGCAGCCAGGACCGAATACGTCAGAATGGAGACCGTGTGCCTTCTTCTCGAGGAAATTGAACAAATCTGAGAGGAATTATACAGTGTACGACAGAGAATTACTCGCCGTCCACGAAGCGTTCAAGAGATGGAGACACCTGTTGATTGGGGCGCAACACAAGGTTCAAGTGCGGACAGACCACAAAAATCTAGAATACTGGAGGACAGCCCGAGTATTGAACCAGAGACAAGTAAGATGGGCGCAAGAGTTCTCCAAGTTCAATTTTGAAATTCGCTACGTGCCAGGGGCTGAGAATGTCAGGGCGGACGCTCTCTCCAGAAAACCTGAGTACTTGGAGGGGGAAGGAGGGGCGGAAGAAAGACATATCATCTCGGAGGACCACTGGGTTTGTGGGGCGGCATTGGTGGGGCAAAGAGAACTGGTAGAGGGTATTGAGAACGATGAATATGCCCAAGAAAAACTTAGGGAACTCAGGGAGACAGGTGAGAACGCAGGGGGTTTTGAGGAAAAGAACGGAAAACTATATTACAAAGGGGCACTCTACATACCAGATGGGGAACTAAGAGGGCGGGTGCTCAAACAGTTGCATGACAGCCCCACGGCGGGGCACTTCGGGCAGCACAAGACCATGTGGTTGGTTACCAGGGAGTTTTGGTGGCCCAAGGTGCGGGAAGACGTGCGGGAGTATGTCAGGGGATGCGACAGGTGCCAAAGAGCAAAGGGAGAGAGGTTGGCGCCAGCAGGGTTATTAGAACCCTTACCCACCCCAGAAAGGCCATGGGAGATGGTATCCATAGACTTCATGACCGATCTACCGAGATCCAAAGGGAAAACCGCGGTCATGGTGGTGGTAGATCTACTAACTAAGATGTGCCACTTTATAGCTTGTTCACATGCAGTGACAGCGGAAGAAACCGCAAGGTTGTTTGTGAAGCACATTTTTAGGTTGCATGGCGCCCCCTTGAGGGTTTTGAGCGACAGAGGAAAACAATTTACTTCCAGGTTCTGGAGGAAACTAATGAGCATGTTGCATGTGGAGGTAAGTTTTTCCACCGCCAGGCACCCAGAAACAAATGGGCAAGCAGAAAGGGCAAACGGGGTTTTGCAACAATATCTGAGGTGTTATGTAAAGGACAGAGAAACTGATTGGGTAGACAGGTTACCTCTGGCAGAATTTGCCTACAACAACGCAGAGAACGTGTCCACAGGGATGAGTCCCTTTCTAGCCAATTATGGGTGTCATCCTCGGGCGTTTCCAGGAGAAGGAGGGGGGAGGTGGAGTGTACCTGCAGCGGAAAATTTTGTTGAAGAGATGGAAGCGATCCACCGTCAGCTCCAACTCAACTTAGAGAAAGCCAAAGAAGAATATAAGAAGCAAGCAGACAGAAATAGGAGGGAAGGCGAAACCATAAGGGTGGGTAACCGGGTGTGGCTATCCACCCAAGGACTGCCGTTCAAGGGAGGGTGTAAGAAATTGAGACCCAAACGGTTGGGACCCTTTGAGGTCATACAGCAGGTCAACCCAGTAGCATCCAAACTCCGATTGCCCAGTCACATGAAATTGCACCCAGTATTTCACAGGTCATTACTGTCGCTGTACAGAGAGGGACGTGAGTGGGGGGAACATGAGAGGGAGGTCACCTGGACACCCGTCATAGAAGAGAGAGAACGCAACATGGATGTGGCAGGGATCATTGATTCCAGGTGGAAGGGAAATCAGGTGGAATACTTGGTAGAATGGGAGGGGGAGGAAGAGTCAGAAAACACATGGGTACCGGCAGAGGAAGTCAAAGACGAGATTTTAATAGAAACGTTTCATCGGTGTTTCCCAAGAAAACCACAACCAGTGGCAAGATTTAGGAGGGAACACTTCGGTACTACAGATGAGGAAGGGGAGTTTGAAGGGTTCCCAGAGTCGGGGGTGGAGGTGGAAACAGATTCCAACGAAGGAGAGGAAGATGGGGAAAGAGACGGAAGGCCGTGGTTAGAAGTGTTTGAATCCTCGGAGGATGAGGGGAGTTCCTTCCAGGGATTTCCGTCCTCGCCGCCAGTAAGAGAAGAGGCGGGAGGGGGTGAAGGGGGCCCTGGGGGGGAGGTGGATGTCAGGGAACTGCCATCGGAAGGACAGGTGGTGAGAAGGCTTCAGGAGAATAGGAGAGACACTTCTTCAGCAGAAGAGGGAACCAGTAGGGGGAGTGCGGGAGCTCCAAAGGAAAGGGAGTCGGAGGGGAGGCTCTGGGATACTTCCAGTGAGAACAGTGAGGAGGTATCAGGACACCCTTTAAGGACCCCCACCCCTCGCCGGAAACTGTCACGCAGGGAATCCAGGAGGCGCATGTCCGTGAAACAGCTTTTATGTTGGAAACGTTTCCGCAAACGCCCACTGTCAGATTCTACCAGCGACAGACGGAGCCACCACGAAGGGCTCCGCTCAAGGCAGGGCTTCACTACACTGAGTGAGCTCTGAGGGATCAAGCTTTAACGCACAAGCAGCTCATTATCCCACCACAGAAGGGCAGTGCCAAAGAATGCTCCAACTATCGCACAATTGCACTAATTTCTCACGCTAGCAAGGTTATGCTTAAAATTCTACAAGGAAGGCTCAAGCAGTATGTGGACCGAGAACTCCCAGAAGTGCAAGCTGGATTTAGAAGAGGCAGAGGAACCAGAGACCAAATTGCAAACATGCGCTGGATTATGGAGAAAGCTAGAGAGTTCCAGAAAGACATTTACTTCTGCTTCATTGACTATGCAAAAGCCTTTGACTGTGTCGACCATGGCAAACTATGGCAAGTTCTTAAAGAAATGGGAGTGCCTGATCACCTCATCTGTCTCCTGAGAAATCTCTATGTGGGACAAGAAGCTACAGTTAGAACTGGATATGGAACAACTGACTGGTTCAAAATTGGGAAAGGAGTACGACAAGGCTGCATTTTGTCTCCCTGCTTATTTAACTTATATGCAGAATTCATCATGCGAAAGGCTGGGCTGGATGAATCCCTAGCCGGAATTAAGATTGCCGGAAGAAATATCAACAACCTCAGATATGCAGATGACACAACCTTGATGGCAGAAAGTGAGGAGGAATTAAAGAACCTTTTATTGAGGGTGAAAGAGGAGAGTGCAAAATATGGTCTGAAGCTCAACATCAAAAAAATGAAGATCATGGCTACTGGTCCCATCACCTCCTGGCAAATAGAAGGGGAAGAAATGGAGGCAGTGAGAGATTTTACTTTCTTGGGCTCCATGATCACTGCAGATGGTGACAGCAGCCACGAAATTAAAAGACGCCTGCTTCTTGGGAGAAGGGCAATGACAGGCCTAGACAGCATCTTGAGAAGTAGAGACATCACCTTGCCAACAAAGGTCCGTATAGTTAAAGCCATGGTTTTCCCAGTAGTGATGTATGGAAGTGAGAGCTGGACCATAAAGAAGGCTGATCGCCGAAGAATTGATGCTTTTGAATTATGGTGCTGGAGGAGACTCTTGAGAGTCCCATGGACTGCAAGAAGATCAAACCTCTCCATTCTGAAGGAAATCAGCCCTGAGTGCTCACTGGAAGGACAGATTGTGAAGCTGAGGCTCCAGTACTTTGGCCACCTCATGAGAAGAGAAGACTCCCTGGAGAAGACCCTGATGTTGGGAAAGATGGAGGGCACAAGGAGAAGGGGGCGACAGAGGACGAGATGGTTGGATAGTGTTTTCGAGGTTACCAGCATGAGTCTGACCAAGCTGCGGGGGGCAGTGGAGGACAGGAGTGCCTGGCGTTCTCTGGTCCATGGGGTCACGAAGAGTCGGACACGACTAAACGACTAAACAACAACAACAAATTGTCCATGCCAGGTCACTCAATCATTGTTACTGTGTCCTTTCTTCTAGCAGATCAAGATGACAGGTGACAGCAAAAACTGCAAGGTTTTGATCTATTATAATAAGATCTATTATTTGATTGTTAACGTAAACCTCCAAAATGTTTTTACTTCTATCTTCAGTACATTTTATTTTATTGCTATGACTAGTGCCTGATGCAAATAAAGATTCTTCTGATCTCTCTCCTTGACCAGTCCAGTACTAGACTGATTTCAAGGTGTTATTGGTATATAAACTTTATATATTATAAAGTGCTTATCTAGCCCTTAGAACTTAGAACTAGCCCTTACCCCTTACGTGCCAATTCTGTCACTTTGGTTTGCTGAACTTGCACTTTTACTGTAATTCAGCCTGCATTTGTAATAGAACATTTTTTCAGCATAGCCACACATATAGTTTAGAAATCTCCACCTATCAACATAAGGCAAGCACTATCACTCTAGATGCCTGCTGAAAGCTTTATGCTTCAATGGGCCTATCTAGACACATGAACTGGTTGTTTCTGTTCTTATTTATTTTTTTAAGATGTTTTATTGTTTTCAGATGTTTTGAATGTATTTATGTTTTTATAACTGCATTTTTTTAAAAAAACGCAGAAGTATTTGCCACCCTGGCCTCCTTTTATGAGGAAGGGTAGGATATATATCTAAGAAATAATGGTCCTATTCCAAATGGGAATTTTGTTGTTGTTTGTGTGAAAATGCATGAAGTGAAGGAAAAGAAGGAAGGGAGTCTCTAGGTGCAAAGAAATAGATTTACTGACTCCAACACATTTTGAATATTTATTTTAGTATACTTCTAACCCACCTTTTGACTCCCAAAGTGTCCCAAAAGGACAGCCAAGGTAGCTTTCCTGACTGAAATAGAAAAAGCACAAGAAAAACAAACATATTATGTTGATTAAATGATTTACAAAGCAGCATGACAAACAACTGGGGTCGGTTTAAAAATACATTGCCAGAGTAGGACGTTAGCCCACATTAAAAGCGCTGCAGATTTTATTATTAAAAAATTGCTACCTTGTTAATTGGATTAGCAAAAGCAGAGACATATCTCACAGGTGAATGAAACTATTTTTTATGGAGCCCAATACATTTTGAATATGAATTCCTCTTCAGGGGCAATATTATTTCTGCAACAAGAGTTGGAGGCCAAAGACTTGGTTGTACCTGAGTGTGTCCCTAAAGGATTCAAAACACTTTGGGCTCAATAAATACATTTTTTGTGCATCTGGAGGCTTCTTCCTTCCTTCCTTCCCCTATTACAATCTGAGCCTTCAGATTATAAGCCAAGAAAAAGATGCATCTGGTGATCTGATCATGGTTCTCTTGTATCAGGTGTATTCCGTATTCAGTAGAGATATACTAGAAATTCTTATATGTATGCTCAAGTAAATAATGCTTCTTGTAAAGAAAACAAAGAACCACTAGAGAATTGTTCTAACATAGTTACCCATTGCAGAACAATCAATAAGTGATCACATTCTGGTTCATACAGTATGGACTGAGCAGGGCAGGATTAAGAACTTTAGAGGCCCTAAGCACTAAAGCACTAAAAAGATTTTTGTGCCCCCATATACTGTATATCTAATTCAAAATATAAACAATAATGAACCATAAAATTAAATACTATTTTTCAAAGTGAAACAAAACCTACAGTGAAATGGAAAATAATGTTTATTTTTGTATGTTGATTAGTCGTTTAGTCGTGTCCGACTCTTCGTGACGCCATGGACCAGAGCACGCCAGGCACTCCT
Source organism: Podarcis cretensis (assembly GCF_951804945.1). Classification (NCBI taxonomy): domain Eukaryota; kingdom Metazoa; phylum Chordata; class Lepidosauria; order Squamata; family Lacertidae; genus Podarcis; species Podarcis cretensis. Next base: position 33,399,969 of record NC_137178.1, read on the forward strand.
GTCTTCCACTGCCTCCTGCAGTTTGGTCAGACTCATGTTTGTAGCTTCGAGAACACCGTCCAACCATCTATTTTTGTATACTTCCATTTTATTCATATTTGAAAAACATTTTCCTACTTTTTCTAATCACAAAGACTTTGATCAGATCCTCAAAACTAATCCTATGTAACATATCTGCTTCTATACTTTTAGAGACAGGGCATCCAGCCTGCCTTGTTGCATAGTTGTTCTGCTGTGACTTTTAATATATTTCAGTTGAGAAAATGAATGTGCAGCTGAGCGATTTGTGACTACTAATGTTAAAAATCAAGAAATGGAAAATTTATGTTGTGTCCCCCTTTCCTTGATGTCCTAAGCACCTGTTTATTTTGCTCAATGGTTAATCTAGCCATGGAACTGAGTGATTAAGGCTATAGCCCCTATGCAAATCTATATGGGTGGGAAACCCCATTTAAGTCACTAGGACTTACTTGGGCAGACATGCATATAGAGAGAAAGTAGGGGAAAGTGGAAGTGATGGAGATGGAAGATCTATTCATCTGGGATAAAAAGTTACACCAGCCTACTATCTGGTGACAGAGAGCCTGATTACTAACACAGAACTTAGAAGATGGAAATGATGTGAGTCATTAAATTAGGACAGTATTCATATGTTGTTGTTGTTTAGTCATTTAGTCATGTCCAACTCTTCGTGACCCCATGGACCAGAGCACACCAGGCACTCCTGTCTTCCACTGCCTCCCACAGTTTGGTCAAACTCATGTTAGTAGCTTCGAGAACACTTTCCAACCATCTCGTCCTCTGTCTTCCCCTTCTCCTTGTGAGTTTTGACTAAACGTAATCCACCTGGAGCAGGAACCGGCAAGCCACTCTAGTATCCCTGCCAAGAAAACCCCATGGACAAAAACAACAGGCATTCATATATTTGATTCAAATTAAGTAGTGATAAACTGAAGTTCTGAATCTTGATGAGCACAAGAGCACTGAGAACAGACTTTCCCAATTCAGATAATCCTGAGCTCACATATTGATGTGATGGCTAAAAAAGGCTAATGCAGTTTGTTTCCCCCTACAGCTTAAGAAGGATATCAGCCAACTTGGACAAGTCCAGAAGAGAAGAGTCAAATTGGCAAGGGACCTAGAGACCAAGTCCTGTAAGGAAAGGTTGAAGGGATTATGCTGAGCCTGAGAAGAGACAATTAAGTGGCTACACAGGATAGCCACCTTCAAATATCTGAAGAACTGTCATATCAATGGTGCACAAAATTTGTTTTCAGTTCCTGCAGAGTGTCATACCCAAACCAGTGGGGTTGAAATTACAAGAAAAGAGATTTAGACTAAAGATTAGTGAGAACTTCCTGAATGAGTTGTTTGACAGTCCAACATACTGCTTTAGAAGGTTATGAGTTCTTGTTCACTTCAAAAGCCCTGCCTTTCTTTGAAAAAGCCTGATCCAATTATGAAGCAAACCCAGGGGAAACTTGCCCAACACTACAAAATATAAGCCAAATGTTTTAGCTACACATCTACAGTGGCAAAATAAATATGTTAAAACTTAAAAAAAAGCAACTCATTTTTTTAAAAATACCAGTTCTATGTATAAGATTCATTCACAATGCCCTATGCAACAATGACCGCTCCCCACTTAAAACGGGGGGCGCCTTTTGCGTGGACGCGTGCAGCCCTGGATCTGGAGTGGCCCCATCAGCATAGGCTTTGCCTTCTCTCAGGTGGGATACCTGGAGGTCCCCGCCTACCCCAGTGAGTTGTCCAATCCCACCTGGGGGAAGCGTTGCCAGGGAAACCAGGCCAGGTAAGGGGAGGGATTAAAAGTGCATTCGATCTTAGTGGGACATTATAAATGTAATTTATGTGAAAAGCATAACTGATCAGCAAAACTTTTGAAGTTTTGAGCATCAATCTGATATTATATGTTCATTCAAATCTTTTAAAAAAATTATATCCCCAAAGTAGAGATTTTATTTTAACATGGGGGGGGGGACAGGTGCTGTGATTTTCTTCCTGCAAGTACAAAGTACAATATACAAATGTATTTCAATATATTTCAGTCCTTCAAAAACATACCTGAACTGCATTAAGCAGATTCTATGTGAATTCAAGTAGCTCATCACCATGAACAGCATGATTTGGACTTTTCATATATCAGGCAGGAATGCTACCTTTAGCTTTCCAGTCTGAACTCCAACTTCTTTCGAAATATTGCTGTAGACAGCAAAATGTGCAGAGGCAATTTTTGCCCCATCTTTTCCCCAAACATGACTTGCTGTAGGAAGAGGTACTGTCAAGCTTGCAAACAGTTAATAATGTTTGTTTATCAATTCAGCAGCTGGAGCCACTGATGGGTTCATCCACTCCTTCGGCACCTCAGCTGCTTCTTTGCCTGAAGCTATTTTAAAGGAAGAGGCATTGAATGAAGACAGTGTAACTAATGTTCCTTCTGTTGCTGAAGCTGAGTGGAGGGTAAAGAGATTATATTGTAACACACTCCAGGTATCTTGCTGGCTGTTTCTGCTCTAGCCCTTGAAGCAGAGGTGCAAGCTTCCTAAGTGTTAGGCTACTCTGGAGATGACTGTGGGGGGAATGGAGAGTGGAGAGAAACTCCATGTGTTATTCTTACGTAATTCAATATACAGAGCTTACTTGAGAGAATTCGTGCTATGTCTGTTAACTGAAAATCAAAGCATAACTTAAGAAGAGAGCTGCTAGATCAAACCAGAGTCCAATTTAATCCAGCATCCTGTTCTCACAGTGGCCAATCAGGTGCCTATGGGAAGCCTGCAACCAGGATGTGAGTGCAATACTACTCTTCCTACCTGCAAGTCCAAGCAATAGGTATTCAGAGCATACTGTCTCCAACAGTGGAGGTAGAACATCATCCCTGACCTGATAGCTAGCGGTCCTGATAGCTAGCGATGATGGAAGTTGTAGTCCAAAAACAGCTGGTGCCCCAAGTTTGGGACACCCTAACATAAGCAGTGCAGTGAGTTATGATTGATAGCCTTAACCTCTGTCTAACCCTCTTTTAAAGACATCCAGGTTGGTGGCCCTCACTGTGATTTGTGGGAGTGGAGATGCCACTGGGAATGCTACTGGGAAGGAAGCCTGACATCACCTTGAACAAAAAAAGTCTTTAAAAGAAAAAAGGTAGGAGCATCCTACTCTCGTGTAGGACCCTGGTAGAGACACATGCCCAACTGGCATGTTCTCTCGCTCCTGGTTGATCATTTGGGAGCTTCAAAAGCTTTCCCCAACCTAAACATCACAGCGACTGATGCCTTGGAGACATCAGCACACTTAGGGATCTGCAGAGTATTCACAGTTTGAGTAACAGAACTCAGTAGCACAGCATTTTGGCTAATCCATGTTTATTTACATATAATACACTTGGAGCATTCTGCTTCGGCTCCTTCCTCTTTCTCATCAGACAGCAAAGAGAGAAAGAACAAAGGACAATAGTCCCACTTCACAGAACACAGTAATACCAAAACATCCTGTCTCCATCACTTCCCACACTGTGGAATGAAAACATACACCGTCATGTGATAGACAGCACTCTCATGACTGCAGACACAGGGAATGAATCTCCAACAAGAACACCCCCTCTGCCATTCCTGACCTCTTTCTGCACACCCCAACTTCAAACATGATTATATATACTATCTGAGAACATGTATATAGTAATGTGTGATTAGTTATAACATCATACTAATGATATCTAACACACTCTAAAAGACATGAGAGAAAGAGTAATGGTGAAAAGGTTGTATTCATTAAAATATAGCCATAGAAGATCTGTCAAACAATAATGGTGGGCAGGTGGGTATTCCCAAACCATCTCTAATGATCATAATATTAATGGAAGAGAGTATAAATTGTGCAATATTTTACACATCAGTTCACATCATTCCCCCACTAATTTGCAATATAAATATATTAGCTGTTTTATCCATACACAGCTAGTCTACCGTGCGCCTTACTAATTGAATGGGCTTAAACTGTGCACTTCTCTTTTTTTACATTTACATTTTGTACTGTACTTGATATTTTGTTTAGCCAAGTAAATTGGCAGGCTGTGTAACTTGACTTTATAGATGCATTCTCTGAGCATCTGGAAAATAACAAATTTATTCGGAGATTTTCCTTAGCAGAATTAAATAGCTTCTATAATATTTATTTTTAAAAAAACCAGTTGTGGAGTTATTGAATGTTTATTTCATTTTAAAAAGGATAGCAGAAGGATGCTGGGTTTTCTTTCCAAAGATTCCTTTTCTAGACTTGGAATTATCTGTACAGGTGTGATGTATATGGGGATGCAAAACATCTAATGCACTCTCAATCTGACATTAAGAATGTAATCTGGATCAGGCCAATGGCCCATTTGTTCCAACATATTGTTGTCATAGTGTCCACCCAGACGCCTGTAGGAAACTCACAAGCAGGATTCAAGCAAATGGTATTACTGTCTCTGACTGTGGATGCACAGCATAGCCATAATGACTAGTTGCCATCAATAGCTTTATCCTCCAACAGCTTCATCCCCCTTATCCTACAAGACATGTGGAAATGTGGATAACTGAATTTTAAGACTAGAAAAATGGGAAACAGAAATGGATGTACTCCTCCATCACACCACCCATCTGTAAGTGGATCACCTTTTGCCACACTGCTGCAAGTAGACAGCAGGTATGGCTGTACAGCTAAACACAAGACACACATGAGCAAGAGAACCTATGCAATAAGATGCAGGACCATTCTTTGAACAGCAGTTCACAATGACATGGTGCAAAAGTGAGATCCTCATGCACACAGAATGACTGGCTCAGAAGTCTCAGGTTCTAGTTCAAACATGTCATTTCCTGCTGAATGTGAATTCTATCATTGACAGCTTTTAAAAAACAAAGTCCTGGAAAAATTCTATCACTAACATGTGCCTGGTAGCTTTCATCAGGAAAAGGAAGTGAATTTTTAAGAAGGTGAAAAGAGATTGGGGTGGGTTATTATTAATGAAACATGTAAAACAAAAGTTGATTAGGCTCCCTGATTATTAAAATATGCAAATATTTTAGAAACATGATCTGCAAAATATTAGCTGATTCTTCCATTGACTTATGCACAATCTGTGGAACTAAATATGAATGTTATGCAACTTGATTACAAAAGTGATTGAAATATTAAGTGCTGCTTCAATCATTTAGCGCAATTTAATAAAAACTAAGCCAAAATATGGTAGGATGTGTTTTTGGGAGAAATCGCTGCTCCTGGTGTACCCTAAGGGATATGTGGGACCTCATTGCAACTGTGGAGCAAAGGTTTACTGATGAGTAGCACCACATGAGCTTCAGAACTGGTTTATTCAAGGCTACATAGAGGAAACAGCTGGAGATGGAGATGCGTCTACACAGACCAGCGATGTTTTACCTTTCACTTAATGTTGCATAGATCTGGTTCACCCAGGTCTGTTTAATATGTATTATGTGTGTCATATATAACTGTCATCCTGCTGGCACTATTGCAGTGGTGGTGATCTTAAGAGTGGGTGAACTGGGTGCTGATTTGAAGATGCACTAAACTGAGCTCAGTCTTTCTTGCATGTAATGTCCTCAGTAAGCTAAGGCAAGATTGAGAGGTAGAGCTGGGTCCTATTCATGGACATTGCTAGGAATGCCTGGGAATAGTAAGGCCTAGTCCATTGCTCGCCATGGCAGTCTGGCATCATTCACAGAACTTGATAATGCTCCAGACATTATCATGTGGGGTGTCAAAGGCACTCCTTGCCCAGGGTGCTAGTAATTTTAGGGTCCATTAATCTGACATTTGCAAGCTACATGTGTCAGCTGTCCTTCCACTTCCAAGTCTCCTATTAAAGTCATTGACTAGTTTGTTATTGCACACAGAGCCTGGCTATATTTCATAACTGTTTTTCAGGCAATAGCTAGCTAACTTTGATGTACAATAGGTTTCTATTTTCCTCCTCTTTCTCACAGATCCACAATAACCAATTTGTTGCGATATTTGAGACAATTATCTGCAATCTGACATATGCATTTCACTCAGGAAAAGAAGGGTTAGAGCTATTCATTACATCACTATTTTTTTATATATATAATTTCTTTGGGAAACAAAAAATAACTATTGCTTCTACTGTACATGAAGTAGACTGTTCCTATTGCATAGTGCTTGTTCCTGAATGGGCTCTTTTGAGCCTGGACTTCAGTCATACTAGACTAATACACATCAGGGATGATAGAGGTAAGATATAACCATTGGCCTGAGGTAAGTCAAATCAAGTATTACCAACTATTAAAATGATCTCAGGTAGCTGTTTTATCCCAGAGGATTGAGTAGTTTGGTCCCATTGCCACAATCTTCTGACCCATAATTTCACAACACCACCATTATTTTTCCACAGGCATAATGAATGCCAACCAGTAACTCCAATGCTGAGGGAAGAATAAAATAAAATAGATACATTCAAAGATAGGTAGGGCAAAAAGAGAGAGGCAAAATATAATAAATGAGCATGCTATAACCCATCAGTGTCACAAATCAGTGCTTTGCAATGCAACAGTGGGGAGTCTGTATGAAACAGAGTATTTAGCATTTAGAAAATGTATTCTGAACCATCTCTCCCCCTCACCAAACCTTCCAGGGGGAGGATGCTAGTTTTTGTTTTATAAACGGATATGTATGTATAAGTGTATATACAGTACTTAATATAGAGAGCTCCATCTGCTGGAAGATTAAAATAATAATGTTATTTATTAATTTCTGGGGCCAGGAATTTTAAGTGTGCATTTTTCTATAGCATTTGGATGATTAATCTCCTCACAGCTGCAGCAGCAAAACATTTGTCATAACAAGCAGAGATGGTTGTGATCTGTATTCTGTCTAGAATTTTTTGTCAGAGATTTAGAGATTCTTGGCGTGTAAAACTGTGAGATTCTCCTTTGTCTCCTGAATAAGATTCCAGTCTTTCTGACATTCAGAAACCTTAGCGTGATGGCAGCCAGCCCACCTACCCACATGCCCAGGGATCAGGCCTAATTGTAAAGAAGTGGCACATGCTTTTGCTTCCCCATTTGTGGAATACTCTGCCCAGGGAAGTTTGGCTAGCACCTTCATTATATACCTTTAGGCACCAGGCAGAAATGTTCCTTTTCAACCAGGCCTTGGGCTGATTAACATCTTAGACTGTTTTAAATGTGTTTGTGGGAGGCAATGGGGGTTATTGTTTTATTTTGCTTTTGGTCTTGCTTTTATTATGTATTTTGTGTCTTTATCTTGTATTTTTATGCTGTGAACTGCTCTAAAATCTGTGGATGAAGGGTGGTATAAAAATTTAATAAATAATAATAATAATAATATTGATCTCTTTTTCAAAAAGGGTGGAAAAGAAGACCCAGGTAATTACTGACCAGCCAGCAGGATGTCAATATCAGAAAAGATCCTAGAACAGATGATCTTTCATGTCATGCTTCTTTGGCCCATGATATCCTATGATGTGAAATATAGTAATATGAATAACGTAGCTAAGCATAACTGACAAAAAATAAATTAAGTGAGCTGTCATCCACATTTTGTTGTCCTCCAGGCTGTGGGCATCCACAGCAAAGAAGTTCTCTTAGAGACAGGTAGGATCCTAGTAAATATGAGTCTAGCTTGGTCTGAAACCTTGACCCAAAGGAAATTTCATGTCCTCAGAATCCTGTCTTCACTTTATAAATGAGAGAGGTCTTGAGATGAGAAAATCCAGAAGGCTTTCTCATTTATATCTGCTATTCCTCATCCTTCAACATAATGCTTGCATCTCACTGAAGGTATCAGTGGAACCTAATGTTTTGCCACTGCTTTGATTACGGTGGCCACTTAACACATCATCAAAAAAAAATAAGGGTGCATGTGTCAATTCATATGCATAGTTGCACATTTACAAAAATCACTGTTATCGAACGTACTGGATAGAAATACAACTCACTTTACTGGTGAAGACCATGATCTGTGTGCATGCTCAGTCTGATATTCAAGTGTTCACTGTCATGGGCAATTTTAAGTGTCTTCCTCTCCCTTCTTATGATTCTTTACATTTAAACCAGACTTTCTCCAGTCTTTCAAATGGAGGCTGCTCTAGTTTTGACCAGCCATACTTTCATGAATTTAGCAGCAAAAACTAAACCACATCTCCAGGTCTGGAAAATTGTTTCCTGCTCATTTTTTCTGTTTCTGTTTAAAGGCACAGGGTCAGGACCTGTTTGAAGGGTAGCAATCCCTCCCAATAATCCTGTCTCTGATTTCTTTCCTATATTGGCTCTTAGTCCATGATTGTGATTCCTACCTCCAGGTTTTTCTCCATAAAATATAACTGCATGCATGCCTGATATTGAAAAGGTTGGGAAAGCAATAAATTTTCCAGGAGTATTTGGACCCTAAAATCAGACCACTAGCTATAAAATTAACTAAGATGTAGCAACAGTCAAGGTCACACAAAGTCTAACCAATTTTAAACTGTGTGTACATCCTATCAATTTGCATATGTGATTAGTGTGTATTTGTTGTGGTATTACTTTGCCTTTAGTGGTGAAGCCCATGAAATTTGGGTCATCTCTCTAAAAGCCTGAAGTTACCAAATTTAGATGGCTACAAATGTATTTTATCCCCTAATTAGAACAGCAGCAGAAGAAAGGAATAAGCACAGATTAACTACAGTACATATGACATACTGAATCAGAAGCATAGTTAATGGGCCATTGCAAATATGATCCATAGACACATTATTGGCATATAAACTGGGCACAACAAGGATTTTAATGAGATTTGATAGGCTTGTTAAATCAGAGTTCTTGACAGGGTTATCAAAATGCACTCAAGCTGAAAGAACACTGGCACTGCTAGTTATCACAACGTTTATGGCAGCAAGTGACTGAGATTAGTAAAACATGCAAATACTAGTGTACATGGCTGCTGAAACTCCTTTACATAATACGCATAAGCAGAGCACAGCTGGATCAGACCAAGGGCTCATATTACCATGCCTCTTGTTTCCCCCTGTGGTTAACCAGATGCCTTCAGGAAATCCAGAAGCAGGCAATAACCCTAGGGGTGCCATATTTCAAAAAGTAGGATTCCTGACACCCACAAAGTTGTTGGGCTTTTTTTTAGGAAATCACCAAAACTCTTGAGTTTGTTTTGTTTTTTTAGAACAATTTGGGAACAACCAATTTGGGAGGGGTTGAACTTCCCTCAAAAACAGTGATTTTAAGATTTTGGAGCTGTTTCCGCTACTTTTTCCATTGTCCTAGATTAACCTATAGAATATATAGGTTTAATATGGAACATATAGAATCTGTACAGATCCCTCTTTTTTCTTTTTAAGAAAGAAGGGGTCAGTGGTGTTCCTTGTGAACTTTGAGTCAAATCAAATAGAGTGACATGAATCCCAGGCATATGAGTCAATTTGGTAGCATAACAGTGATGGAATGTACTTTGTCCACTTACATTAGCCTTTTATTTTCATCTGTCAACACAAATCAGTAATTACTTTCACTCTCAGAAGTGACACTAAGATCTACAGCAGTTACTTGCCTCAATCCTGCTCCTTATTCCCAAGGTTAGGTTGTTTTCCCTACATGCCAAATGTTGAGATGTGCTATATATGCCTCTTCTTTCCTGACTGATAATCATAACTGCTTTCCTTCACAGGGCCTGTAAATTAATCACATTTTCACATACTGAATCCTGCAGAGGTTTGTGTCAAATTAGTTCAAAATGTGCAGAATCAGAGCAGTTCAGGGCTCTTCAAGAAACCATCCTTACTTAAGAAAAATCACCACCATCTCTTTATAGGTTATTATTTATTATAGCATATGGCTATCTCAGTTCAAAAATTGATGCAGTTAAGTCCTCAAAATATGGAATAGGTGTCAGAGTAAGTCATACATTGCCTCCAAATAGAATCCCTCTTCAGCTATTATGCCCAAGCATTCTGAGGGGAGGGCTGGTATGTAGAGCCTCACTGCCCCATTGATTGAATGTGTAAATTCTGAAAAAAGACATTAGATGTAAAGGAAGTGATACCCACCTGTTATTTCCATGCTTATATCTCTGTGCATACCTTGCTTTATGCTAAAATTTCTTGCTATGATTGTATACCTGCATATATGATCAAATGGAAAAGATGGGATCAAACAAGCTAACTGAACAAGAATCCAGATAACTTGGAAATAGTAATACATGGCAGGCCTTGTGATAGAGTAAAGTTCCAAATAAGGGAGCGATCACTTGCATTTGTATATGGGAGGTGTGGGTGAGAGAGACATTGTGATAGGGGCACATCTCCCAATTGCTTGAAAGACTCTTAACTTGCTTAGCTGAAAGGATACAGGGTTTCTCCACAAGCTTTCTGCTGAATGCACAGATAAGGCCAGCAGCTACATGGATATCCGAGAACATGGACAATAAGCATGGTGCAATTCCTCCCCCTTCTGTGCGTTCCATATAAACGTGGAGGGAAGGTGTGAAAGCAGTTTATTGTTCAGCTACACAGATTTAGAATGACCGCTCCCCACATCAAATGCCATTTGAGTGGTTGTGCGCAGCCCCCCGGATCCCAGTGCGACTCCTAGTAGTTCGGGCTGGCTTCATCCTCCCCCAGGCTGGATACCTGGAGGTCTCCGCCTACCTCAGCCAATCACCCAATCCCACCTGGGGAGGCGTTGCCAGGGGAATGGCCAGGTAAGGGGAGGGACCGTCCTGCCCACACAACAGAAGGTGAATCTAACCTGCGAAGCAGCAGTTGGCTCCAGAGCTTCTCCCACCCTCCCCTCCCTCATTTAAGTCTTCTTTTGTAGGTTAACCTCTTCTCCACAGGTACGCAGGTGCTGCTATGTCAGGGTCGCTGTTGAAGGGCCAGAAAGGAATTTGCCTGCTTTGGCTGGTTTTGCCTTTCCCATAGCAAAACGTCACAACTTTGGCGGTTTCAGGCCTTGGGCAGAATCCTTTAGTCTTATCTTCCTAGAGGGAGGGGGGGAGAAGCGGTGATCCACGCTCCCCTTGCGGCGGTGATACCAGGGTTCCCTGTTAAAGGGGTCTTGAGGGGAGGCATTGGCCATACACCGAGAGGTTGTCATTGCTCTTCCCTCCAATGGCAGCAAAATGGGGGGTGGGCTCTCTGCTTGAACATATGTTCTCCAGAGCCAGCCCAATGCCCATACATTCTGGATTACCCTGAAGTCTCCCAGATCCCTGGCTGGGGACTGGGAAGGATAAACACCCAGTGCCTGAGCCAAGGTCTCCCTACATCTGAAACTTAATAAAGTTGTGGCCAATTTTAATCCTATAGCACGTTGTCTTGAGTCATTATTACGCTCGGGGGGTTGCCTGGGGTTGGGGGGACTTCGCCTGCCCACGCAACTTGAGCTGCACCTCTCTGCATTCTTGTGCTTGAAACTCAGGGTGAGACAGCAGCTGGAAACAACTCTATTATTTCCATCACAGTGAATACTGTGACCTTCCTTTCAGACTTGGTCATACTAATACTGTGTATGATTCACCTTTATGAAACCGCAAAGCTTCATCTGCTGTAGGAATATGGTGGCCTAGCATCTGCTGTAGGTGGTGTGGGATGGGTTTTATGAGAATATATTAACTGCAATTTATCCCTTAAGCCCAGGGGTGGGTTGAAGAGAGTTTAAAGTCCCATCCTTGGCAGCAAACTAGAGCATAGGAATTAGGCTGTAAAGCCTTCTTTTGAACAAGTCCAGCTGCAAAGTAAGTTGCATTTCTCTTTTCTTATCTCACTTAACAAAGATTCTGACAACAGATGGGGAAGGAAGTTTAAAATATTATTTACTTACTCATACTCATGCATTGGTTCTCAGCTACAGCAGCAGTAAAAACCATGCAGGTGAAATATTTACATTTGCAGTACAAGCAAACTCAGGCATGTGCCTGGGTTAGAATAAGCTGAGGGCACATCTGCCCCCATTGCTGGTCAAAGGAAGAAAAAGAAAGGGAAGGAACAGGAAATACTTCCTTGATCATGCCCACTCAAGAGAGGAATGGAAATGACATCACACAGAGCCCTCTCTCAAACATTTACATTTCTATGGTCTAAGTCTCTGCCTATCAGCAATGCAGCTCTGTGGTCGTTAGCCCCTAAACTTGCTAACTAGCAATAATATGCATTGTTGGATTTAACTGCTGATTTTCCACAGGTGACTCAACAGCAATGCATTTACCCCATGACTCCAGCAACTATAATGCCTATGAAGTTAACTCAAAGCAATATTCAGTGGGCCCATTTTATACCATCACATATTGTAGCACCCTGCTTGTGGTTAACGCTTAGCTGGAATGAAATATTCAATGCAGCAATAGAGAAATTAAAATAGTAATTTATTTGTCAGACAAATAAATATGAGGCACAGTGGTATATGGTTACCAAGCTCTGGCCTGGCCTCCTGCCATTCTGGCCAGCACTTATATTTCCTTAATCCAGCCCCCTTGCTCCTCCTGTGGCTGCCTCTGTCCAATCAGCCTGGTTGAAATTCCTATTGGCTGTTTGCTAGAACCAATCACAAAAGATACACCCATTTCCTTTTGCCCTTTTATGGGAAACTAAAAGCTATATATTCTTCTATCTATAAATGACAAATAAGTAGTAATATATCTTACATGTGTCTCAACAAGGAACCTTAATTACCAGCTCACCTCGCCCTATTGCCCTCCAAAACAAATGGTTTAATCTTAAATTTTTATCTTAAACAGATGTCAAGGATCTTGAGTTCACATCATCACTGAAAGATCTCCTTCTCTTGGAGGTCTTTTAAACAAAGGCCTGACAACCATATGTGTGCTCTAATGATGTTTCCTGCTTGGCAGGGGGGCTGGGCTGATGGCTGATGGCCCCTGTGATCTCTTCCAACTATATGAAATAAGAATCTAGCATAAGGATTTAACATTTCTTTCTTTCTAAATCCTTTGCATAATTACATTTAAGCCAATATATTTAATACATAACATAGTTAGCTTTTTAGAAGAATAAACCTTCTCAAAGTAAAAAAGGAAGGAACAGTTTCCAGCCTCAAAATAAGATAGGAAGAAAACCTCTTCTCCAGCCAAGCCAGTTGCCTTTTTCACTGCTCTTGACCTTTCAACCTTAGGAAAATATGGCTCAAGTTTAATGGGAGGCACATGGTTTTATTTTACTATTTACCCACTCTTAATTATGTTTTTCTCTGCTTTTTTATCTTCTGTAATATGTAGGGTCAGTGTAACCTTGGCTGTCAGCCTGTAATTCCCTTTTTACGACTTTGAGAATTGTTTTCTGCTATAAATCAGGGGGCCCCCTTGTCCAGGAGAATAAACATCTTGCCAAGGTTCTTAGGCAGCTGGTCTTCTGCCTGGCATGAACATTTGAAAATCTTTAAGCTCATTTTAAAATACAGGCCCTGATCAAGCCTTAATAAAAATGCAGGCTATGATTAGATGCCTCAATATCTCAATGGACCTCATACACCAGTTTGAACCAAATCTTCACCTTATTAGTTCTGTCTGATATGCCAGGGATGTGGAACCTGTGCCCTGCAGACCCTGGGGGATCACAACTCCTGCTATCTCTGACCTGACTGGAGTTCAATAAGATTGGGAGATCCACTGGTTTCACATCTCCTAATTAGGTGCTGATAGGCTGGAATGTACCACAGCTGAAGTGAATCTTATTTGAGCACTTCGTAATCACATTAGCACACAAGTGAGTTGGATTCACATCCCAGATATTCGGGTGATGTGGCAACTTTCTCTCTCCACAGGATTAGTTCTGCTCTAGATTCTTGCTATTTTCAACAGAAACTTTCGGATAACTGATTTCCACACAGTAAAACACATATAGCTATCAGAAAGGCCACAAGCAAAAACCAACCCAGTTATCTGAATGCCTCTATCTTAAGCAATATAGATATTTCTACCAAGCAAATAGATTGGGAAATTTAATTAACTTATGCCAGTTTATTTCACATAATGAAAACAAACAGAGAGGCACAAAGTAGGGATGTGGAGTCAAATTGCCCACAGTAGAAAATGTGCTTGATATAAAAATGCAAGATTTGGCCCATTGACTGCAATGTGAGTCATTCATTTGTTTCTCAGAAAGCAGACTTTGGTTGTTTTAATGCAAATATTAATCTACAGCCAATTTCTTTTGTCTTCTGCTTGGGTTCCCCCAAAGAAATGCAATTCATAAAGTTTATAACCTTTCCTCAAATATCTGAGAGCAAAATACAATTTGTGGCAAATGCAATTTGAAAATCCATCCCCTGTTAAACACTAAGGCCATAATTAGCTTTCTTTGATGTCTCTATATACATGGATAATAGCCGGTAATAAATGAACCTTTCATTTTAACAAAGGTTCACAAATAAATGTAACTTACAAGCAGTCATATTTACTTATTGTACCTGCAGGTTTCTAGCACTGACAAAGATATAGACATTGCATTAAAATTAACCATATTCTCCCCTCTGCTAGTGACTATTTTTTTAAAAACAACAACACACAAACAAATCCTTTACCCAATACTTTTCATGAACACCCCAATTCATATTCTTATTTATTACACATTTTCTCCTGGAATGAAAGCACTTGTCAGTTTCCCCTTTCTATTCTGAATAGTCCTTTCAGATTTAGGCTGAATTTCCATATATGACTGAAGCAAAGAAAGAGGTATTTTGCACCACGATAGCTTTTTATCATAAAATAAGATCTTGACTATTCACTTCAAAGAATATTTCAATTTCAAAATATTCCCAATTTTGAAACTGGACTTGCTTTGCTTGAACTTGATGGTTTCTTCTTCAGTGACACTAGTTCTTCTATACATTTATATCTCTTTAATATCACTTCCCACCAATTTACTCAGAATGAAAGTTAAACTAATGGACTTGCAATTTTCTGGATCCACACACCCCTCTTTCTGCTAGATCACTTTTTAAAAATTGGTGCTCTGCTATCTTCATGTACCCCTATTTGTGACCATGCTCCCCCAGCTCCACACACACCCTTCAGCCATTCAGCTTTCTGAAATGGTCACAATCTTTCTCCCTTGCTGCCATTTATATTTCGAACTGCATCCCAGGACACTTCTGTGATGCTGCCTCTCTCTTTTCCTTCAGATCCTTTCTCAAAATCCATCATTTTCATGACACCTTTGCCACACACTTCATCTCCATGCTCTATTGTTGCTAGGCTTAAGAACATGTACTTGAAATAATACATATTCCTCCCCTCCTTATCCCTGCTCCAGTTCCTTCCTCGTTCTATATTGTTTTTCATGTTTAATGAATTATGTATCATAAACCCTCTCAGTTTGGGCCTCTCCTCTTATACTGTGTAAAGTGTTAACCACACTGTCAATGAGAGAGATATATAATACAGAATATTAATAAATATTTCATACATGCCAGCCTGACTGTGGTTGTGTGAACGATGCATAGTTAAGCACAGTCTATGATTTTTACATCCAAATCCCACACACGTCACTTCAGAAATAAGTCCCAATAAGTTCAGTGTGATTTATTCTCAAGTAAATGTGCATAGGATTGCTTTACCGAGGAGAGACAGAGAGAGAGAGAGAGGGAGAGAGAGAGGGAGAGGGAGAGAGGGAGAGAAATACTTAATTATGCTGTGTCTTTAAGTGTGGAACAATTCAGGCAAGAACTGGAACATGTAAAATAATATTCCTTTCCCTCCTGATTTGGAGGTCTAAATTGTGTGATCTTACATATCAAGCACCATAATGGAATTATTGATCTGTCATGCTTCCATTTACGTTAAAACTTTATTCAAACTACAGTGCAAGTATAGTTTGCTGCAGTTTTCAATTTACAGGTTTCCAATGTGCATTAGTGTATGTGCACATTGATTAAATCACAGCTCAAAAAGGAATACTAATGTGCTCATGAGATCACAAAAGTCATGAAGTCATGAAGTTAAAATTGCGGAAAACTGTACTTGCCCATTTAAAAATAACAAGAGATTTTCACGTTAACTTAGCATAGCCGCAGAAGGGAACATGGGGCAGTGCCATCCCAAGGAACAATAAAAGAATGGGAATCAGGGATATGAGGAAACCATTTTGATCATGAGGACTACGTATGTGCTGTTGTGAATAAGACTCCCAAACATGTCTGCAATAAAAGTGTTTGGCAAGGCAGAAAAATTTGTAGGAAAAATGAGAAAATTCAGTTAGCGGGGTAGTGGTTCAGTTCCTGAAATTTCCCGGTAGGGTTAGAAAAGACTTCTGCCTGAAAATGCGGAGAGCCATTGCCAGTCAGTGTTGACAATACTGAGCTGGTGTTCTTGTGTGTCGTATGGCCCTTTTAATATGGGGTGGCATTTGTTTACTGAGTTTTAGAGGTTGGGATTATTTAGTTATTTTAGGGAGTGTACGTTTTAAACACTCCCTGCTTGTTCTCCATTTCAGAGCACAGGGCAGCTTACATCCCAATCATACAATAGAAACAAATATAAAATAGAATAGAATAGAATCATATATCCATTATACTACAATACTTTACAACATTATACTTAGCAACATCGAGGCTGTGTACACCCTTTACCTTTAAAGAGCATTTCCCCCCTCAAGGAATTCTGGGCACCATAGTTTATTAAGGGTTAGTGGGAATTGTAACTCTGTGAGGGGTTGCCCAGAATTCTTTGAGGGGTTAAATGTGATATGAATGTGCTTTAATGGTCTAGTGCATATATAGCTCATGCCTAAACTCCAGCTAACATCAACATCAACAGTACTTCTTTATCTTTCGATCTGATTCAACATTTACATGCTTATGTCTGTTTAAAAAATAAATACAAAATCTTATCCTCTACCTTAAGTTTTTCTTATTGTCCCCTGAAGCTTTGGGGTGAAAATTATGCAAGCCATATAGATTAATCTATTAGACCACCACAACACAGAGAAGCATAGTAGCATGCTCATAATTTAAAAGCATGTTTTCTTTCCTGTGTGAGCCAATAGAAGAAGATCAATAAGACATTTTCTCTGGGATAATACAACAACTTAAGAAATAAGTCATATCCTCACAGCAGTACATTGATGCAAGCATGGGTCAAATATCAACAAGAGAGGTTACTTAAAAGGCTAGGAAAATATTTTTCTGTACAAGATTCTCTGTGTTGATAACAAACCATCACCACTTTGCCCCCTTTAAAAGGTCATACTTAATACTTAATCAGTATTTATAACTATAGTTGCACTTGGGAAAGCTTCCAAGAGTTTGAGAATCATTTAAAAGGATAGTTCAGCAGTTGAACTGGATTGGGATAATCACTCTCTCGAAAGGGAAACTGTAGATAGTGATTTTATATGATCCACTTAACAGAATGAACCAAAGGGGAGAGTGAGGTGACCCGTAATAATATGTATTGATAAAGCTGAACTGTATAGAGCATAGCCAGTAAATAGGATTGTTTACAAAATGCCAGAATTATCCACAAAGAAATTTGCACCAAGGAGGGCCAACCAAAGCACAGAATAGCAACTTAATGAGACTTAAAGATTGCTGAATTGTAGTTTCACTCCTATCTTGTAGTGCTTCCAAACACATTTCTTCCTATATCCTAATTGTTTTACCTAAGCAAACACTGTGGGTGGTGTCCGGTACACTCATTCCATTAACATGAGGATTTAGGATTGGACAGTGGAACTTCCCCCTCATCCATCCATCCTGTCTACCCAACACCCTCTCCAAATCTGTTCTGAAAAATTCCCCACAACATGTTTAGGGGGCACTTAAGGGGAGGAAAGGATGGGATGTTCTGTTGCACAAGCATAAATCCTTGCACTAATGCAGTGTTTCCCAACCGGTGTTCCACGGCACACTAGTGTGCCGCGAGACGTTGCCTGGTGTGCCGTGGGGGGGAGGCGGGCGAGTCGGGCGGCGAGAGGCCTTAGGCGCCCTGCAGAAAGGCGTCCTCTTTGTGGGTGGGTTCTCCCCCCTCCCTTAGCGCATCGTATTTAGTTGGGGATTCTGGAGAGGGGGGCGGGGGCACGCTGGCCCCGAGTGGAACAGACGCGCCGTCGTCCCCACCTCCCTCTCCTCAGTAGCTCCGAGCCAACTGACTGAGGGTGGGACGCGGCCAGCGGCGTCCTCTCTCTCTCTCTCTCCGCCTCCCAGCACCGCTTTTCCCGAGGCGGGCGCGCGCCTAAGGCTGAATGGGAGCAGCCTGGAGGCTTGGTGGCCTCTCAGCGGCTCATGACGGGCGTCCCTGAGGCGGGAGGTGCTGAGCAGGGGCTCTGCGAGAGGGCGCGAGGGATGCGTGGTGGTGCCTGCGCGCGCGTGTCTTAAGAGGGCGACCTGCTGCCTCTCCTCTCTCTCCCCTCCCTCCCCTCAATGGCACGGAGTCCCCGGCACAGCTTGGCGCTACTACAGCTACAGCTGCTGCTGCTCCTGCTTGGATGAAGGCGGCTGCTTCTTCCTAACGCCCAGCCTCTGAGGGACCACAGTCTCCCGCCCTCTTTTTTTTTTTTTCCCGCGGGATGCTGAGGTAAAGGATCCCCTCGCGCGCGGGCGGGCATCTCTTTGGGCAGGGCGCGTGTGGAGGCTTAAGGTGGGGAGTGTGGAGGGGTTGCCGCTTGCGAGGGGAGGGTTCATATTGTATTGGGCTGCGGTGTGGGCGACACAGCTCTCCAATGGCCAGCCCGCGGAGGAACATTGAGTTGGAGCATTTCGAGGAGAGGGACAAAAGGCGCACTGAATAAAGTATTTTATAATTTTTCATATTTCTGTTTACTTACTATTTCATAATAAAGTAATTATAAAATACTTTCTTTGTGTTTATTTGATTCCTATTAAAGAGAGTTACTTTATATATAGTCAATATAGGCACAGAGTTAATTTTTTAAACATTTTCTAATGGTGGTGTGCCTCGAGATTTTTTTCATGAAACAAGTGTGCCTTTGCCCAAAAAAGGTTGGGAAACACTGCACTAATGGAATGAGTGACTTAGTGCTATTTTGGATATAAGCCAAAGTATTCTAAGAGGGTACCTCCAAACTTGATGTCTAAAATTAAGGTGAAAAAATGGTTTAGGAGTCATCTAGACATTAGTTCCTTGGTCTTCATTATAGCCCAAACCCACTTGTAGTTCTACGACCATGTTTTCACAGCAGTTGCTAATGGATTTACATTGACCCTCCTCCCCCCATGCTGCTCCCACTTCATCTTTTGTCCATGTTGCCATCTCATTTTCTCCCTTCCTGCTGTTTTCGGCTATCTGCAGAAAGAAAATTCTAATAGGTCAGAGGGATGGGAGAGAGGAGCCGGGATGCCTGTCAAAATAAAAGGACTGCTAATGTTAGGATCCCTCCAACCCAAGAGTCCCATAATACCACAAGCAAGACTCAGAGGAGTGTGAGGTACAACTGCTCCACCCAGGGAAAAGCATTCTATACATTCTTCCACACCTGCCCTGGTGAAGAACATGGCCCGAACATTTCCCTTGCACTCAGAAGACAATCCACAAAAGCAACTCTGCATTTGCAACTCTTCAGAAGCTAATGGATAAAAACCAGATGAGACCCCTTTAAATTACCCAGTCAGCTCTTCCAGGGAGGCAGGGCCAAGTACAGGACAGACCTTATAAATCTTACATAAGGCTTCAGCTATCTTCAGCTGACTTTTGAGACCAAAGCCCTCTATGGCAGCACTGGCTTGCAGTCTTGCATGGATCACTGTCCATGATCCTGAATTATCTGGACCTGGCCTAACTATGGCCACCTTCCCTGTGACCCTCAAGCTCCAATGGAACAGATTAACTATCATGGTAGTGAGGCCCAAAGCATGTGACAGCACCATTGTGCTGAACCTAAGCACAATGAACAGTGCCTGGATGGGAAGCACATGTACACTGCCTTTGATTCCATGATGGTATAAATGTGGGATATAATTGTAAAAGGAAAATAGCACATTCATATACATTTATGAGAAGCTATGTGCTTCAAAATGCAGTGGGAGGTGTTAACTTTTGTTTCTGCATGTGTTTCCTGTAGCTTTTGTTAGATACTAAGTTCCTACAGCTCAATGCACAATGTTGTGGATCCTAGGAATATTTGAATCAGTGTTCTATGTTTCTAAACAAGCAGGATAATGATAAGTTTTATATCTGTTGTGTGCTTTCACCTGACAATATTTTCTTTTATATAATTTTTGATATATATGATTGTATATTTCATTCTACAGAACTTCTGAAGATACTAATATAATCCATGAATACACTTTTTATATTTTACAAAGAGTAGATTTCAAAATAATAATAATTTAGTTGTCACATAGACTGTTCTGTATAGATCATTTTCTCCTCCTAAATTGATAGATAATATTAAGAAGAATAAATCTTTCTTTAAAAAAATGTTTTGGACAGGAAAGGGACTCCATTAGGATGAAAGAAAATGAATTCTTTAGTACTGGAAAGACTTAACACCTTGAAATATTCCATGCACTGGACTTTTTTTTTTGTCTTATAAGCTATCTAATTCAAAAAGGACTGAATGATGGAAGGGCAGTGGCAAATTACAGCACTTATTAAAATTTCCCTTTTCAATCTAATTTCAGATCATCAAAAAATGGAGTACTCCTGACCCTTTTACCAAAGTGTAAATTAGTAGTCTAATGACACTATTCAGATGGGCAAAAAGTATAAGCTCCCTTTGATGGAAAATAATATAAGGAAGCGCTTCCCTACTGTGACCCATCTCAACTTGTGAAATAGCATTGTGGTACAAATGATCTCTGCAAAGCGTGCTGCATGCTGGTACATGTGGCAACAAAAGACAGAAGTTATTTCTGCAGCTCTGTCCAGCATTCTGCTCTCTTTGCCGTGATCAGAGCTCACAGCATGACATTTGGTGACATTAGCTTAACACCAAGTTAGCTCAAGGACATATGATATTATCTCTCTCTAGCTTTGTATATACACATACATTCCAAATGGGTAAAAAGTTATATTCCAGGTACTGAGACTTCCAGGATGATACACACAAAGGCAAACTTTTCAAATAGGGATGTTTTCTAAGCATCCTTACTAGAGGAGAGATCTGACGAAGTAAAATTACAAACAATTAAATATATTTTTCTGATCCCATGAGTACTAGTTCTCCCAATCTCTCTGTGTGTGTGTGCCTTCATGAAAGAGAAAAAGAGAAGGAGGGAGTCTGTGTTAAAGTTTTGTGATTGCGTGTACATCTGGTACCCCATCACTACTGGAATGCACTGGTCCACAGCTTCCCACTGGTGTGAGGTGAACCTTGGTGTGGAAAAAGCGGTGATGACTGCTTTACTTTAAGCAGTAAAGACCAGAAGAGAAGCTTTATAGCAAAACAAAGACAATAGTGAGACTTGAAAGATTATTGTATAATAACAAGAGTTCATCAAAGGAAAAGCAACAATGAATCTGAAGGGACCAGACTGCTTAGCACAGGCACCGGGTCTCAGGAGCCCTGGGTGCCCTGGCTCCCACAACATTTTAAATGAGGGGTACAGGCACCCACAAAGTGTGGTGCAGCCACATGTGCACACTACCACCTGTGTGTGCACTTCATCATTATTCCCCTCCCCCAGTGTGTGCATGCTATGTCACTGTGCCCTGCTACGTGCACAAGTGACCTCAGCACACCGCTGTGTGTGATGACATAGTGCATGCACGCCAGGGGACATGACTTAGCATGTGCAATTCATGGCATGCGCCTGTACCCCAGGCACTCATGATCACGAAGGCTAGCCAGCCCCACTGCCGCTGAGGAAAGCCTTGAGGTGATGGTTGCAAATCAAAATATCTTCAGTAGATAGAGATGTGAAAAGGCAGTTGGGTGTGGCCTAGAGAAAAACGTGAAGTAAAGAAAGGATATTGGTATTGACCATGCAAGGGCTTACCTATTTATGGGTAAAAAGCCAAGGTTGATAATCTAGCAGAAGTGTTTGAAAAGAAATAAAATGCACAGAGAGATATAAAGGAAGACCAAAGAGGCAACAGGTATCTTTATGTAACATCTTCGTGTTTGGAGCCATATTCCACCTTGATAGCAATGCTGCCACTACTCCAATTACTGTAATACTCAAATACACATAGGGAATCTGAAATAGAGATGAAAGGCATGCATGAATGAGTATTGCATGAATATCCCCAAATCATATCAAGTCCATCCAAATTTGAAACTCATTATTAAATCATGAAATTTGTGGTGAATGGGCAAGCATATATATTGCCAGCTCAGAAATACATTTGATGCTGATTTCTTGTCTATAAGGCAGCTTGAATTGTGTATAGCCATAATGACAATGTATTGGAAGAACTGCCATAACTGGAGGAGCTCTAATACTCCCACAGCAGAATGAGTACATGTTGCTTTTTGAAAGAGGAATCTGACTTACAGGCTCCTCCTTCTGGTTCCTCACTTACCAGTTCACAATTACTGCTTGTATTTCTATCATGTTTCTATGCTGCTCTGTTTCACTGTTATGATGATACAGTAATTCCTAAACCAGTTAGAACTTTCTGAACATTGCATTACATCACAGCAACATCACAGTAGCTGAAGGATCTAGTGATAAGTATGCATCACATATGCTATTTCAGGGATACTTTTCCTCAAGAAGGAAGATGCCCTTGACCCTGGTTTCTTGTGCCAAACCAGGTATGGCACAATCGTGCTACCGGTTTACTTTATTTGTTTAATAGAATTTTATAGTGCTTTTAAGGCAAGATGCCTTCCAAAGAATCTATTTCCATCTGAAGTATGCAGAGCAGCATACCATACAATAAGAAGAAAATAACCCAAAGTCCCTTTAATATTATTCTTTATTAAATTTAAATCCCACATCTTCCTCTGAAGGAGTTCGGGGAGGCAAACATATAAATATCACTACAATTAAAACTTCTAAAAAGAAACAGTTTAAAACAGTCTTCTAAAAAGTAGTCACCTACTATTAAACTAATAATTTTGGTGTTTTCAGGGACAGAACTTTCAGTCATCAAATTTACAGATCTTTATTAGCTTTATTAAAGGCCATGATTAAAAAAAGTCTTTAAGGCTTGCTCAAAATTGATGAGGGATTGTAAAATTCGTCACTGCCTTCCCTTCAGTCTCAATGTACACCCTCCATATTCTCTGTTTCACTGAGGAGCTCTGGCGAGTTCTTTATTCCTCCAAGAGAAAATCCAGGAGTAGTCTCATCATACGGCACTCACACTTTGTGCCTCTTTTTAGTTACCGAAACCCTCACACATTTTTCCTCTGAGAAATGCAGGAACCATTAAAGGACTTGGGCTCTTGCCAACCCATCTAGGCGAGACAGGTACAGGAGCCATGAGAAAACAAAACGTTGGCAACACAAGTAGACAGAAGGGAGTAAGCCCATATTCAACTTCTGCATATCCAGCTGGCCCTGCCTACCTACCCCAGCTTCCCCTGAATCTTCTACTGGGGTTTCTCCCTTCTTCCAGCCACCTCCCACTAGTAACAGCCTCTTTCCCCTCAGCCACCCTGTCCATTTGTGACATCACAGGAAGTTTGTAGTCCAAGGCAACTGCTTAGGGATACATCTGCACAGCCTCCCATCCTGGTACTGGAAAGCGGAATGTCACGAACCTTACTTAGATGTATTTAGAAATACCTTGATTTAGATGTAGAAGATGGCTTGCTTAAGCTCTGCTGTCCCCTTCATTGCTGCTTTCGAGGAAAGCCTCATCAGCTTGTGACATCCATGAAAGGCAAACACAGATATGGTGAGGGGAATGGCCCTCATCCAACTGTTATCATCCAGCCATCTCCACTGGCCAGCCTGCCAACCTCCGCTGGCTTCCACCCATGAATATCCAGTGGTTCATTCGCCCGGAGCCTGGAGGGCAGCCTGCACCACTATCTGAACATGCAATTCCCAGGCATACAGTGTTTGGTGGGTGACCTATGTCCACACTCTCCATTCATACTTACCCCAGCATCAACCCATAAATATCCACACAGCTTTTGTCAATGGCCTTCTGAAGGTGAATTTCAACCAGCTTACGTGCACAAACTTCAGCCTCCTTCAGCCCTGCGGCATCCTGGCCTTCCACATGCTAATCACAGCTTCTGCCAGGTCCATCGCCAGCTTCCAACCATGGATATCTGCCGCTTTCAAGCCGCGGTTCTGCTCAGCAGGTACACTTGCCTTCTCATTGCTCCACAGTATCTCATTGGCGGATGATGGCCTTCTTCCATTTGCCACTTTGCCTCCTTGAGGAAGAAGATCACCAAGTACTGAATAACACAACTGTTGTCCACTGTGTCCTTTTCAAGCTTTGCCTTGTGCTTTCCCCTTGGGCCACTTTTGTATATCCACTGAGCTGCCATGTGCTTATGTGACATCATAGGGCACCCACAGCCAATAACAGCAGCTGGAGAGGCATCATCATCATCACCTCCTCAGGCCTCACAATGGTGGGTGCAGCTCAGCAGCCATTTCCCCTTTGCTTATTTGCCATGTACAGCTCACTCCTTATCTATAATGACATCAGAGAAAGGCATGCCATAAATCCACCTTCCCATTTTGATTCTCTGGCATCCTATCTGCATAACCTAGCAATTCCAAAATACAGACTCGCTTTTACTCTCGCAAGATTGAATGTATGTCCCTCGGCTGTACTTGAGAGATGATTCCAACAGATTCGACACGAAAAATGTTTATGTCCCTGTGGAGATGGCAGTACCGAATCGGTGGTGCATGCCCTTCTGGCTTGCACTCTTTATAAAGACTTGAGGAATGAGATTATCACCCCTCTCTTATTGTCCATTCCAGGTCACCCAACCACTGCCACAGTGTTCTTTCTCTTGGCAGATCAAGATGAGCAGGTGACAGCAAAGGTTGCAGGGTTTTTAGCTGGGGCAATCGGAATATGATCCACTATCTGACTGTGTTTTATATTATCTGTGTTTTATATAATTGACTTTTTATTTCTGTTCTGTGTATATTGCAATGTTCTTTTGTTGCTATTTGCTGACGCAAATAAAGTTTCATTCATTCATTCATTCATTCATTCATTCATTCATTTGTCCTCTATTTATGGAGTTACATCCTGAAGATTAGTTGGTGGGCCTGAAATATTACAGTACCCTACCATAGTTTGTGTTCAAGGTCAGTAGCTTGCAGTCTCACTCTTCTTTCCCCAACTGCAACCTCCCCTCATATATGATCAAGAGATGACAGAGCAACTGTATGCCTCAGCAAACAAATCCTCACAGAAATCTAGTCAATGCTAGGTAAGTGTGGGATGACAACAGTGATTTGGAATCCATTGTTTGTAACAACTCCAGGATGAAAGGAGTCATGATATTGTTGCATGCGACCGCAATCTCCAAGTGGCGTGAAATTCCTGGGCTTCCAGGCACTTACCCAGGGTTCATGTTTCCTTTGGAAATGAAGCACAGTGGAGGCTGTAGTGTCCTTATGATATGTGGCTTATTTACACACTTATATAACCTGAGTCTACAATGGAGGGGTTCACAGTGCTGACACCCCAACAGGATTTTGTTTCTCCCATGCCAGCAGCCTTGGATTTAAACAGAAATTTCCCAGCTTGCTATTTCTAGGTCACATCATTGCCTCAAATCTCCATTTCAAACTCTGGCATTGTCTATTGAAGGAGGGGCCTCCACCCATTTACTGCCTTACACCAAGGCCATTAATCCTTTGTTCTCTTAATGGCCCATCACCCAGGTGATTGCCTCATCAGGAAGCTAGCCTGACTTATAATTTAACACTTGCTGGATCCAGCGGCTAGCAGAGTCTTAACTCCCTCCACCCCCACAACTCTATATGTCTATAAAAATATTGTGTGTTGAAATAATGACACATTAACTGTGCAATGTCTATTCTGGAACAAGTCCTATCGACTTTTGGGGGCCTTACTCCTTTGTATGTGGGACTTTTACCACAGGCAAAAAAGTGGTAGGACAAATATGACCTTTTTCTTACCTTTCCCTTAAAATAATCCCCTCCCCCAAATAAGTTTACATTAAAGAAGCCGGTATATACCAATATGAAAATGCTTTTAATGCTAGTTTTTAGATGACTGAAACTGAATCTGAATCTGCTATTAAGCCAATATTTGTATAGTAGATTACCCACCATTATTTTGTCAGAAAAACAGCATGGAAACTCACTAGCCCCCTGGAGTTTTCAGAAGTTATGACCCTGAATTTGCTAAAAATACCACTGAGGAATAAAGGCACTTGGAATATGTTTATTTTATAACCTTCCTGTGGTTCAGTCATGCAAGGCTGACTGGACTGAGAATTCCAGGGGAATGTGAGAGAGCTTTAAAACCATCAGGAAAGACCAATTATGGTAGTAAAAGTAGTGGTGATTTGGTGGCAATGGGAACAAAAAGGCACCATTCAAAGCAACTATAGGCCATTATTTTGGTGCCAAGCAAATGTGTTTTTGTTTTCCTGGGCATTTGGCAGCACTGATGGCATGGTCTTGGGTTGTTAAATTGATTATGTTTATGTGGTTTTATCATTTACTTGTTGTTTTTTACTTGGTGGGATTCAGTTGGAGTCAATATTACTTAAATACTGTATAATAAACCTAAAGTTTAAGCTTGTCCAACAGTAACTGAAGCTAATCAAGAAGACAACACTTTTTTAAATGAAGCCAAGGGGTAAGAGGAAGTTTAGGAGTTCTCCCCAACAAGAATATATGAATTCATATTTATTTTTCTTATTCTTATTCGTTTATTTTTCCAAATTTATGGCAATATGAGTTCAGAGCCAAAACCTGGACAGAGATGGGCGGTGGTTGAAGCCGAGTGTGACAGCTCCTCATACCCCTGGGAGTATGTGTGTCAAAATTACTTTGCCATGGTTGCCGGCCATTGGAATGTCTCCCCGGCTAGCCATTATCTTGGAGTTTGAAATTGCCCTATCACAAAATTCAAAAGGCAACCTTTGTCAAGTCAGTGTCTCTCATCCTAACAAAACTCACAGGGTTGTTGTGAGGACAAGTACATCACTGACACTTTGGAATAAGTTGATTCATTCAAGATAACTTTAGAAAGGTTTCTATGTGATAATACTTGCTGCTTATTCACTGGTTTCTTTTGCTGTTATGGGGATTTTTCTTTCTTTTTCTTTTGTTTTTCTATGATCCTAACTTTGTATTCTTGAAAAGAATTAAGTAGCAATTTAAAAAAGAAATACATCTTTTAATCATATTTTTGTATTTGATGCATGGCTGTGTTTACTAGCCAGGTAAGGAAAGAAAGATGGTTGTCTGGGTTCCTTTAGCCCAGCTACATATGTAGGAATATAGCTGCTGGCTCTGTAAGTTTACTGTCCTATAGCATCTGCATCTCATTGTCCACATCGACAGTTTTTCACTCATCAAATGCTGAAGACAATAACGCTTCATGAAGCTCTATATAATTTAGCAAGCTGATGAGGCTACAACTAAAAATACCAGCAATTGGCAAAGTCTGTTTTGTTGCCCAATTTAATGGGAACTCTGCAATATGCTGTGTGGTAGAATAAGAAGTGGATGTGAGGGAAACACAAAAACAATCAAGAATCAGGATTTAAAACTCAATTTTAAAGAAATCAGCTCAGAAATAGTTACAGATTATTCACAGACACATCTGGCTCACACTTGAAATATTATAAGCACTCTTATTCCTTCTCTCTTAAAGCAGCTTGTTATGCAAAATTACCACTTCAGACTTCATTAGTAATTTTCCCTTTCCTTTCTGTGTTTTTTTTAAAAAAACTTGTTTAATCCAACTTTCTCTAGATTGGGAAACCATTTTGCCGTGAAAGGACACCTCTTCAGCAGTACAGATGGCAATTTTCATCATGTAAGGTGATGAAATACTGGTCACACAGTAATAGGCTGCCAAATCACCTTTCTCATGGTACAAGATGGCAGGGCAAAGTCCAGAAAGTTGCCTCCTGTTCCAAAACCCTTTGCTGCTGCAGTTCATTGGGCATTATGCTAATCAGATCATCTGTTTAAATAGGGTCCATATGGTGATGTTTCCATAAATGTTTTCTTTATTTGAACAGTATGCATTAATCTATTTACTGCTCCACACTGAAATTAACCTTGGAAATTGAACAATTACTATCTGAGCCAAGAGACAGGCCCATTGTGTTTGTTGTCCAAATGGAAGCTATTGGTTAGTCAATCTACAGGACGCTGGGTTACAAATGCTCAGAAAAAAATTAAAATAAAGGGAATGAACCATAACTTGGAAAATTCTTAATTCTTGATTTTCCTCGGTTAATTTTAATTAGCCTTATCCTATCCACATTCAGGGAAAATAAGCACATAGAAAGCTGCCTTGCATGGAATCAGACGATTGGTCTATCTAGTTCAGTATTGTCTATGCTGACTGGTGGAAGTTCCCAATGATTTCAGAAGGTTATCTCTCCAAGTCCTAACTGGAGATGCAGGTGATTCAGTTTGAGACCTTCTGTATGCAAAGCTGATACTCTGCCAGCAGGTTACATCCCTTCCCCATTCGTGATTCATTTTTATGTTGTAATTCTTAATGTAATTTACAAATAACTTGCTGCCTCCAGCTAGTGAATGAAGCAAAAGTGGCTTTATAAATATTGCACATGATCACTAGGGATGCAGGAAGAATAATTTTAAAATGATTTCTACACAGAATTTGGTGGTTTCATGTGATCAAGGATTGTTTATACTGGACCACATCTTACACTGATTTGTTTTGTTTTGTTTTTAAAAAGGCTGACTAATTATATGCACAATTATTTGAAAATTATGTGCAAAAATATGATTATACATATACGTATAAAAGAGTTAAGTTCTACTGTCTTTCTGCAGCATAACTGTGTAAGCATACTCAGAGTTGATCCACTGTTATGAATAGACTTTGGTTACTGAAATATACTCAGAGTCCACTACAGTGGTACCTCAGGTTAAGTACTTAATTTGTTCCAGAGGTCCGTTCTTAACCTGAAACTGTTCTTAACCTGAAGCACCACTTTAGCTAATGGGGCCTCCTGCTGCTGCCGCACTGCTGGAGCACAATTTCTGTTTGTATCCTGAAGCAAAGTTCTTAACCCGAGGTACTATTTCTGGGTTAGTGGAGTCTGTAACCTGAAGCGTATGTAACCTGAGGTACCACTGTAGTGATTTCATGCTCTTTATTGCAGCTTGTAAAACAGTGACTGAATTGCCCCCAAACCTCAGGCTTTTATATACATTATTTACACAATGAGTCCCATCTGATTGGCTGATTCTGCTTCCTTCTTGGAGCCTGATTGGTTTTTTTCCTGCAGGCCAATCAGTTGTTGCATTCTACGATCCTACCAGCCTAATAGGCTGATTAACTTCCTCCTGAAGCCTGATTGGTCTTTTCCTGCAAGCCAATCAGTTGTTGCATTCTACGATCCTACTTCCCTATTGTTCTAGGATCCAAGCTTAGTGAGTAACAGTTACTGAAGCTGTTTCAGTTAGGGGGATCAATGCATGTAACTGATGTTCACTTGAGGATTAATTTCCTCAGTGTGTACTTAACTGGTCACTGTTTTCACCAAGTTTAAAGTCTGTTCCTCATTAAAGTATTCTGATTTGTGTATTGACTGGGGGCTCATCTACACCGCCATTGGCCCTCCCACTTTCACTCGGGAAAACTCATTGGACCAAATGGCATTCATGTTTTCTGTGGGTTGGCATTTGTTCTGAGTCAGCAGTAAAGTGTGTGCTTTCCAGGGGCAAACAAAGAACCACTTGGACCTGTGCCTAGAAAGCATGGGACAAGCAGAACACTGCACAGACCCATGCTTTCTAGGCAAGGGACAAGCAGAAGTGTGGACAAGCCCTCATTGCACCCATCCCATAATATTTGGCGATTTTTGTTTTGTTTGTTTGTTTGAGAAAATGATGTCACAGGAGACTGAAGTGTTGTACACACTTTACTCAACACTCCTCAAATCATTCAACAATGACTGATCCCAAAATGGCTGATCAATTATACAAAATGCTTTAATTCCTGTTAATACATATCCACTCATAAGTAAACTATAATTCTAGGCAGGCTCTCTCTCTCTCTCTCTCTCTCTCTCTCTCTCTCCACACACACACACACACACACACACACACAGCGTTACAATGTAGAAAGACATAACAGTATCCAAAAACATTTTGGGATCTCACTGGCACACCTTAACTATTTTCCCCTGGTTAATGCTGGAAACTCAATATTCAGTCTTGAATATGTATGCTGTATGCTATTTTTTCCTTTTGTAATTAAGGGTGATAAGGTCTTATGAAATCATTCTGCTGAACCCCCCCTCCCTGTTCCATGATAGCTAGGTGCACTGACAAGGTGCAATGATTAAAATCACAACAAAGGAGGCCTAATATAACAAATAAATCTGTGTTTTGTTTTCACCTCTGTATTGTATTGATCAACAAAGCATCAAAACAGCCCCAATTTCCCATTTGTCAGGTGATAATTTAAGAACCCTTTTGAGGAGATGTAGATAATGTAAGAATGCCCTGTATTCCATCATAAAAGTGATCTTCTGTACAAAGCACCCAGCAGAAGCTTGAAGGTCTAATGGATCTGAAAAATTCCATTATTCATGTCATCTGTCTGATTGACTGAGCGTTGGCAAGAAACTTGGCAGGCCAGGCAGTTACTGCTCTGTTTGTTCTGGGTGTGCTGATTGATAAGTCAATTGACACCACGGATGTTACTCAAATACAAATTAACATTCCACTAGGAGAAAAATTACTATTGAATAC
Source organism: Podarcis cretensis (assembly GCF_951804945.1). Lineage (NCBI taxonomy): Eukaryota > Metazoa > Chordata > Lepidosauria > Squamata > Lacertidae > Podarcis > Podarcis cretensis. Next base: position 33,430,808 of record NC_137178.1, read on the forward strand.
AAGGCTTGTTAAGTCTACATACTGCATTTATTTGGTTGAGTGATACTACTTTTTCATGCAATAACATTGTCTATGCATAATCACAAACAAAATCAGTTTCCCTTTGACTTGTCCTATAAGGTCAGATATGCAGCCTTGGGGTGTCCTCAATCCAGCATTTTGCTATTCGAGAAACAGGTGGCTTATGTGGTCAGGAGAGTTCTTTGTCAACTACATCTACATCAATTACATGATAACACTGTCTGTGTTCTGATCAGTATCAGGAACTCACCTTTTTTATCTATGCTTTTATAATCCCTAGGATGATACAGTCTTCCTAGTGACTGCTGTGACTGTTATGGAAACTGGTCACTGAAACTGAGCTTCCATGCTCAATGGAACATATAAAAGCTTCCATGAATTTAGGCATGCATACATATAGAACACATTTCTTTACATGAATCTTCTTCCCAACTAAGAAAGTTATATAAGGCTCTAATTAAGGTACACTTATCTAAAGTCATCAGCATGCCTGCAGCAAGTAAAAAGGTCTTTCAGATAGTGGTCCCAGGCTTTGTAATGAGCTGTCCTTGTATATGTGTTGAATTGTATCTCTATTACTTTGTTCTGGAGACTGTGTAAGGATCTCTCTGTTAAGATAACCTTTGGCAACTGAAGGATGATCTCTGCATCTTTGGGGGGGGAGGTATCATTAGACCTGCTATTATTGTTTTCATTATTTCAACAATTTGTTTGTTTATTTTTGTTATACATTTTTAATTATTAGGATCCAGTAACCTGTGAACAGAAGGAAAATAGCTGCTGGCTTTCCCTTTCCAATATTTGAGCAAGAGCTTGTACATGAGTAGATGCAGTGTTATAGGAAATTTATATAGCAATGTACATGTTTCTGTTTATGCAAATGGTTGTACAAGCTCTTGCAAAAGCAGAACATTGCTGGATATAGTTTCACGATTCTTGCACAATGCAAATAAATCACCTACGTGCTTGAAGGGCACAGTTGGATCCAGCCCATTGTGAGCCACCTAAAGCTTGTTGAGGGCAGAGTTAGCTTAAAAATCAAACGTCTCCAGCAATAACAGCTTTCGGAAGATAAAGGTATCTGTGAGGAAAAGCAGAAGGAAACAAGTTTACCAGTTAAGTCTATGAACCTGATTCATTCACGACTTGCTTCCAAAGATTTCAAAACACGTTGAGGGAAGAACCATGTGGCAAGCTTACTCTTCCTGCATCTAGTGATGCTCACCAACTTGGTTGGCTTTAAAAGGAAGTTGACAAGTTCGCTAAGTATAAGGTTATCAATATCTACCAACTACTCAGTCTGTTCTACCTCGACAGTCAAATGCAGTAAGCCTTTGAACAACAGTTGCTGGGAATTCACAAGCAGAGAGAGTGCTATTGCACTCAGGCCCTGCTAGTGCTCATAGGCCCTTGGCTGACTATTGTGTGTCCAGGATACTGATCTAGATTGGTTTTCGCCAGTAGGACTCATGCTCTTAAATTATTTCCATGCTAGAGTTATGCCATGGGAATGGGTAAGGTTTGCTGGTGTTGAGTAAATTTTGAAATGGAAAGTTCTTGAGATGGATCTCTGGTGTAAAGATGCATAGTAAAGTAAGCATACAGGGCCTAGCTCATCAAGTTTTACCCCAGGAAAATTTGATCTTTCCATGCACACAAATATTCTATATATGATGTATACTTTTTAATGTATTCTGAAAGTTTTAGAGTACATATAAATTAATCTATTTCTAGATCTATTTCTAGATAAATGATACATATATGCCCATGTGCCAACATTTATCTTTCTGGTCTGTGCCAGTGCCTGGGTAATACATCATTGGAGCAGTGGTGCTCGTTATGATGTATGACACTAACGCATCATAAAAACACTGTCACTTTTGTGATGTATTATTCAAAACATGGGATTAAATGGGAAGATCAATATAGAGCAAATCTGAACTTTTTCTTCTGGAGAGTTTTGAGCATTTAGAGCAGGGCATCAATGTGCACTGTTACTAAACTCAAGTAAATAAGCATGTCCACACACTGACCAGCTCTTCAGAGATGGCTCAGTTGGAACTCATCTGTTCCCTTTGATCTAGTGCAGTTTCTACATTCAGTAGAGAACTGTCTCTTGGTTGTGCAGTCTGCCTGTCTCATAAAGAAGAACACACATGGCAAACTTGAACAAATGGGTTCTCCTGCATAATCAACATAGATGACGTGTGACAGGCCTTTAACGATCTGTTGCCTTTTAGAAGCGGGTGGGATGTTTTTAATATATTTATTTTTCTTCTTGGTTTTAATGTATCTATGTGGGCATTTTTGTCTGTCTATTTGTTTGTTTGTAGGTCACATTGGGTTGCACTTAGCAAGATAGAGTGACTACCAACTCAATAAACAACAACCATCATAATGTCCCTTGGTGCAGGCTGAATTCTACCCACATTCCCCCCCACAGGCTTTGTCAGTATTTTCATCTCTCCCATTGCAAGGATCACCTGATCATGTTGTTTTACTTTCATACTGTGAGAAAGGAGGGAGTGGAAGCTACTCTTCGAGACTTCCATCTCTGGTACTGTTATATTCCCCCCCCCCTTTGATCTGTTTTGTGAAGAGACAGGATGTCTGTATGAGAGCTGCTCCTCTCGTACATGTTTGTTATGTTATTTTATTTGATTAATTGGTAGAAACAAATTAGGTATGCTGCAAAACCTCCACAGCTTTGCTTCTGTTTACTCTGCTGAGTTTGGGTGCTCACATGAGCAGATGTGAGTCCACAGCACCAGGACCTACTCCCCGGGAATGCTGCGTTGGTGTTCCTGTGTTCCTGTGATCGGAAGGTCAGAGAAGGTGCTCCGGTCGCCCAGCCCATGCAGGCGCTGAAGACGTGGGCTGAACATGGGTGTATGGAAAGTCTTCCCCTGACTGATCACATTGGACCCTTTCTTAGGTCTTTGAATCCCTTGACTTTTTGTCTTCTTTTTTTATAGGCTTTCATACTGGTTTTAGGCTGGACTTTTATTTTAAATATATTATTCATTGTTTATATATAGTACACTGCTTAGAGCTTTTTAAAATATTAGGTGATTTATAAATGCTTTTGCACTAATAAATGAAATGTGTCCACCTGAACCTTTATAGATAAAGAAGTTATAAATCCAAACAAACAATGCTAAATTCACAATATTATTTGTTAGTCCCTTTTATTTATTATTAGGCTGAGTACAATTGTGAATTCATTTTTCTACAGGTCCTGTTATCCACTGTGAAATAACAAAAGCTGTCATCACATCCACACACTCATTTCAGAGTATGTCCCACTGACTCAATTGATCTTACTTGTTTTATTCTATGAAACAACAAAATATTGATTATAGGTAGATTTATTTTCATTTGAAGCATTATTAATTCCTTTTGTTTGACATCAGTGGAAGTTGGTCAGTGGAGATAAATGGACTATGACATCTTCGCCTTCTCCATTATGTACCTCAGATAGTTGGCTGGTGATTTCATTCATTATTCTTATAGTAAAGAAAGCCCACACACCAGAACTAAGTAACTACAATATTCCATTTTTAGCTGGAGGACATTACTTTTCTTTACCTCTCTCAGTAATACACAAAATCCCTTTCCTTCCTTGATATTATTTCCTTGAAGATATTTATACAGTTTTAAATCCCCTTAATCTCTTTTTCTCTAAGCTGTATAAATTAAGTTCCTGGCTCTCTCATCCTGTGTCATATCAACTAATCCCCATATCACTCAGTTGTCCAATGTACCACAAACCCAATCATATATATATATATATATTCCATACAGCTATAGCCATCTATAAATTAAAAGAGAATCACAAGAGGCAGCCCTTCTGGTTCTGCCTGGTCATCTTCATCACTTCCAAAGCATGTTATCTGTCATAACAAAACTTTGGCCTTTCGGGGTTTAACAAAATATTCTGATACATTAGTAGCATTCTGCACAAGCACTTCGTGAAGACTGATACCTTTTCCTAAATAGTCTGAGAAACACATTAGGGCCAGTTTACCCATTTCTTTTGTAAATAAAGGATTATTCAATATCATATGCTAATGGGTGACCCACTATAAATTCAGGCATTGTGTATACAAAAATGAATCCTTGTATTCTGCAAAGATCTGGAAGCACTTCTACACCTTCTTTCCATTCTCAAAAATGCTGAAATGAATCAGAGTACCTGATCCATCTATAACAGGCAGGGGGGAGGGCAGGGAAGAGGCTCTAGATGTTGCTACACTACATTTCCCATCTTCATTTATCACTGGCTATGCTGACAGGGGCCAATGGGTGTTGTAGTTTGACAACATCAGGGGCAGGGCACAGATTTTCCACCACCACTCATCTATAAGAATGTGTTAAAAGGGCAAGGAAAACTGGCATATGCATCCATAAGCCAAATATTTTAGCAGGGATGGGTAAACTGTGGCCCTCATGATGTTGTTGGATTACAGCTCCCACGGTCCTTAACCAATCACCATGCTGGCTGAGGCTGATGGGAACTGGGGTGCAAGAACATGTGTAGGGCTAAAGGTTTGGGGTTGTAGACAAAGTTGCGTAATAAAACTAAGTGCTTAGGACACTTGTGAACAGACAGTTTTCAATTTTTTATTTTTTTTTTGCAATCCCGACAACCCATTAAAACAAATCCAGTGCACATGCTTTTCCTAAGACACTACAGCTGTATGTGATTAGCAGCTTGACACATGTTCCAGTAGATGTGATAATAAAATAATGACAATGCCAACTTATGACAGCCTTTTGGTCAGTACGTCTATTTGACATGAAACTTGCAGTGCAGAGAGGGACTTCACAGGCATAAACAAATAAACTACATGGAAAGGGTATTTTGGCTTGTGATCTGTTTTATAGCAGAGGTGGGCATGAGGCAGACAGAGATCTACTGGCCGAACTCTGAGTGATCCACAGTGGCCTGGCAAAGGCTTCTGACCCCTAATTATTTAACAATATAACAACAACAAAATGGCCTTTCCTCACTTCATTAGGCTGCTGAAATGAAGAAAGTTATCCAGGAGAGCAAAGGATTGTGAACTCAGTTGAGTTCTGGAACCGATAACAAACTTATAGGCTCCGAATATGCTCTGTTCTTTAATAATAAGTGCATTTCTTTTGTATCTGGTTATGGTTGGTAAAATTAGGTGTTCTAGTGAAGAGCAAGGTAGATCAAATAAGCCTGCCCATCCCTGTTCTAGCACATATGTTGTCTTCTATTCAGACATTAACCAAATCCATGTCTGTTCAGCTTTAGCAAGCTTTATTCAGTCATGTTCCTTCATGATCTGCTCTAGAACCTTGTTGCTAGTCGTGATGCTATTAATGTACTGGCTATTGCATAGTCACTGCCCATTCTAGCACTGAAATCTGTCACAATTGTCAAAGATGCAGGGTGTGTTAGTTAATTTCAGATGAGATTCTAAGGATTCTCATATATCTAAATTATAATATTTGGTTTTCTAGGTGGGATATACACAGATACCAAATCGTAACTTATTTTAAATATATAAAGTTGAACTGAAAGCAAAGAAAAAATGTTTATTTAAATATATTGAACTGAAAGAAAACATCTACCTTGTTTTAATAAAGTATGAGCTTGTAGTGCCTCTAAACATTAAACAGAAGAACTATGGGCTACAACTGATTGGGATAAAGAGATCACATCCATTTAGACGTAGAATTAGTTGGTCTTCTGTCAAGCCTTTTCTGCAAAACTTAATATTTGTGATAAAAAGCCATCATTTTATATATGTAATGTTGCACATGCATGTTACATAGTAACAGCTACCATCATCCTTGGCTCTTGGCCATGATTCCTAAGGCTGATGGGATTTGTAGTTAAGCAACTTCTGGAGGACCAAAGGTTCCCTACTCTCCTGTTGTATGGAATGTTCTGTCATCATGTATGAATCCTGTTTATTAGCAAGCTCACACAAAATGAGCACTGGAAATTGGCTTTGTTTGAGAGGAGCACATAGTTTTCAAGTTATGATTTAACTAAAACAGATACACACACAGGACTGTGGTATCCATCTGGCCATAGCTGTCACACGTCCCTTGTTTGGCGGGACAGTCCCTTATCCCAGCGCCATGTCCCGCTGCTGTCCCTTATTGATGATGTCCCTTAAATAAGCTACTGAAGGTAATGGGGCCCTTTCTATGTCCAGCTGTCCTTTGTCAACAACAAATTGTTGCTGGTTTTTTGTGTTGAATATATGCTATATGGTAATTTATGGACCTAATAGGTATCTAAAGCCATTTGCATGCAACAAAATATGTATATTATCAAAGTAATTGTTGATCCCTTATTTTGGCTGCTGATCCCTGATTTTCGAGGCTGCTGGTCCCTTATTTTCAAATCTGTAAGTTGACAGCTGTGCATCTGGCACAAAACCACAATACTTAAAAAACAACAAGACTACAGTGAAAATAGCATGAAACGATGCAAATAGAAAAAATATGTATAAGCACAAACACCCCTGTCATCATAATTGCCACTTTCCCAAGTATCATAATCTTACAAATGGCTGTGGCGATGCATGTGGCAGGTTTGTACTAAATGTGGTCATGGTCATGTGTCTGAGAATAGCCACACCGAGAAATGTGGTCTGGTTCCGTGTCACACTATCATTTGGGTGATGCATGACAGTCATAGATATATATTTCACCATCATTTTATTTGTATATCACTTTTCCATAGTTAAGACCATCCTCAAGGTGGCTTACAACATGAAAAGATTTACATAATTGCATTAGGTATAAACAATAAATAAAACACATCAGAAAGTACAGAACAAAATTGATCAATTTCTACATAAATCATAAAAATAAAAATGCAAAATAATATCAATAACAGCAAGAACATTTTTAACAACCCCAGCTCCATAACTCTAGGTTTTTTTTTGGGGGGGGGGGTTATGAAAGACTTGGACATTTCAGAAAGAAGGCTACTTTAGACATGAATTTGGCTACTTTATTCACTCAAATTTGGGTAACTGGTTATTATTATTATTAATAATAATAATAATTAGCTGCCCATCTGACTGGGTTGCCCCAGCCTCCCTAGGCAGCTTTCAGCAAAATATAAAAACACCATAAAACATTAAACATTTAAAACTTCCCTATACATGGCTGCCTTCATATGTCTTCTAAAAGTCATATAGCTGTTTATCTATTTGACATCTGATGGGAGGGCATTCCACAGGGCAGGTGACACTACTGAGAAGGCCCTCTGCCTGCATCCCTGTAACTGCTCACAGTGAGGGAATCATCAGATTGGAGCTGGACCTCAGTGATGAGGGTGGAGACACTCATTCAGGTACACAGGGATTTAAAGGGCAGCACCAACACTAGGAATTTCAGAGTAATGCATGATAATATTTACCAGCTGAAGCTGCTTTTGCAGTTGGTATGGTATATTTTTCATTTCTGCAGAAATTGCCAAGTCTTAAATCATTGGGCTTAAGCACATCTAGTCTTGTGCTGAGAGAAATCTCTTCATTGTATATATTCCTAATTTACACAGATGTGAAAAAGTTATCTCTCTTTTAATTGCATAGTTATTAATAGCTTTCTGAATCACTGGCATTGCATGTTCAGGGCACTTTGCATCAAACCATTCCTAATTTGTTATTGTGCAGCAAATTACACAATAACAATGGCATTTCCTCATTGAACTCAAACTATTGCACATCATTCAGAGATATTATGAATAATTTCCCATGCTATGTCAGTTATGGGGCAATTGAGGTTCATTTCCCATTCAAAAGGGCTGGCCTAATACTATTTTGATTCATGGTTGAACAATTGGCTTAATTGAATATATTGTACATTGAGTGGATATCCATAACAATTATTAGCAAACCTTCTGGGTACTTGTCCAGAAGAGAGAATGTAAAATCTTCAAAATTTGAGCAGCTAATTGCAAATATTTGCAGCATTTCTTATTTTGTGAGTAACTGAGTTATTTGTAAATGAGGTAAGCCCTTGTTTGTGTTTTTTCTACATTTTCTCATTGTGAGATAAATAACTCTTTTCAGTGAATTAAATTTATCAATATATATTGTGTAGTGCTACAATCTGGTCATCAGAGCAATTTTTAGAATAATAATTCTAATTTCAAAAGATTTTAACATTTTCATTTCACCTGATCTCAATCATGAGTTATTCAAAAATATAATTTAGAGCTATGTACGTGTGTAGTAGTTCTAAGACGTAAATAAGAAATACTAACTGGATGACACTGCTTGTTTCTGCTCCCTTGCTGTAGTAAAATGCCATACAAATGTTAACATTATATCAAGAAAAGCCCATTTGGGTCTGATTCACTGTATCCTATGGGATATCTTTTGTGTTGTACCTGCAGTTTCACACTCTAGTATGAGTATACAGCGGTACCTTGGTTCTCAAACTGAATCCGTTCTGGGAGTCCATTTGACCGAAACCATTTGAAAAGCAAGGTGTGGCTTCTGATTGGCTGCAGGAGCTTCCTGCCCTCAAGCGGAAGCTGTGTGGGACATTCGGCTTCCGAAAAACGTTCTCAAACTGGGACACTTACTTCCAGGTCTGTGGTGTTCGGGAGCCAATTTGTTCGGCAACTAAGCTGTTTGAGAACCAAGGTACCATTGTATTATCTAAGATGCCTGAGGTATCTTACGTGTGATGGGTTGCTGACCAAATTACCCTTAATATCTATCACTGGAAAGGTTTCATCTCATGGAGCAAGTAGCAATAATAATAATATCTGTTTACTCAGAATTAAGTCCTGTTGAATTCAATAAGACTTACTTCCAGGTAAGTGGGATAAGGATTGTAGCCTGGGAAGTCAGGCTTAGAGAAGACCAACTGATATCAATAGGATGGCTAAATTAACTCCCATTGACATCTATGAGTTTACTCTAGGCAGGACTAAGTTCTGCTTGCCAGTTTCCCACAGGTATCTGGTTGGCCACTGGGAGAAAAGGATGCTGGACTAGATGAGCCATTGCTTTAATCCAGCATGCTCTTCTTATATTCTTAAATCTAGACCCAACAGTTTGAATACTGAAATCCATCTCTTCATTGTCCAGGGATACTGAACCTGTAAAACTAAAGGGACCCCTGACCATTAGGTCCAGTCGTGACCAACTCTGAGGTTGAAGTGCTCATCTCACTTTATTGGCCGAGGGAGCCGGCATTTGTCTGCAGACAGCTTCTGGGTCATGTGGCCAGTATGACCAAGCCGCTTTTGGCAAACCAGAGCAGTGCATGGAAACGCCGTTGACCTTCCCGCCGGAGCGGTACCTATTTATCTACTTGCACTTTGATGTGCTTTTGAACTGCTAGGTTGGCAGGAGCAGGGACCGAGCAACGGGAGCTCACCCGGTTGCAGGGATTCGAACCGCCGACCATCTGATCGGCAAGTCCTAGGCTCTGTGGTTTAACCCACAGCGCCACCTGCGTCCCTTACTGAACCTGTAGGGATTAACAAAAAAGCCCATTTCCTGTGTCAGGAAAGCACATTGAGGATACCTAAATCACACCCAGTCACCTTTTTACATTTAGGCTATTATATATAGATTAGACTTGGTGGATAATTTTAAGATTTCATACGTTTGGTAATGCCAATAAGTATTGGAACCAGTCTATTTTGATGTAATTTTCTCAAATGTCATACCAGCAACACAGTTAGACACAACTATATCAAGGACACACAAATACCTGATTAACATGTCTTACATCACTCTCAGCTAAAATAAACAGACCATCCTAGATCTTAACATCTGGTCTCCAACAATTCTTGCCAGAGTGTTCTCTTTAAAAAAAAAAATTAAAAAAATTGCCAGTGTTGATTCCCCCTCCCTTCCTCAACATTTCATCCAGGAACAGCTGTTCCTTAGAACACAAGCGTATTCAAGTCTGCTGATGCTCACTTCTGTTTATTTCTACATGACATAGTTTTTCGGTGGGCACAATTCAGAAAGATAAATGGCTTCAGATGCTTCGGAGAGCTGTCACATCACCATTTAAAAACAACCTCTTCTTTGTGTTTATAGAATAACTGGCCCCCAAAATAATATTACAATGCCATTTTTCATTTTTACCACGGTCGGAAGCCATCGCTCTCCCTCGAGGGAGAGCACAATGGAACAAACTACCTTATGTATGAACTTGCACTCTCAGTGTTGCTAGTTTATTCTTTAAACACAGCCTTCCATTGCTCTTTTTTTTTTTAGGAAGCTGCAGCTTATAGGCTACAGAGAATTCCATGAACCAAAGGAACAGAATCCTGGACCCCAAATGACATCATCATCATAGTCAAAGGCTGCATTCACATGGCAATTTATTCAATTTCCTCGATGTTTCCCTGTTGATTTCTGCGTTATGTTTGAGCTCTCACACCATATAAAGCAACTTCTGGAAAACTAATGGGATATTGCAGATATTTAGTTTCATTTCCGTGTTACTTTATTCTAGGGAAAATATATATGTTTGCAGCCCCCTTAACCCAAAAAATTATGGGAGTAAAGTGGCAAACGTTCTTTACTGCTGTTTTCATGGGGAAATCACGGAGGAACATGTGTGCAGAAAAGCTAGGGGAGTAGTAATACTGTCCAATGTCATCTCTCTCTCTCTCTCTCTCCCCCCCCCCCCCACACACATACACCCCACTGGTGTGAATGACATTTATATGTGACATGCCAGTATATCAATCAGAAAGCTACAGTTCTACAACACAGCAGATATTGCAATGTGAAAAGAGTGTTAGAAAATGGGACAGAAGTGCTAATATTATAATCAGGAAAAGTGATACAATATTCCTCAAGTCTGAATGTACCATAGAACTGGAGATATTCAGGTTCAAATTTCCACTCAGCCATAAAGGTCCCTGAATGTGCTTGGGTCAGTCATTTTCTTTCAGTCTGACCTATGTCGTAGGACTGCTCAGATCGTGGGTGTGGGTGTGTGGGTGTGAGAGAGAGAGAGAGAGAGAGAAAGAGAGGGAGAGAATAATTAATGTATGATACCTTGACCTCTTTGGGGGAAAAGCAGACTATAAATATAATAAATACATGAACAAAATTAGTGCCTTAGAGTAAGCCTCACATGGGCTCAGACATATGATGAACTGAACCTATATTGGCCATAAAAGGTAAAGGTACGTGGGTGGCGTTATGGTCTGAACCACTGAGCCTCCTGGGTTTGCCAATCAGAAGGTTGGTGGTTCGAATCCCTGCAATGTAGTGAGCTCCCGTTACTCTGTCCCAGCTCCTGCCAACCTAACAGTTTGAAAGCACGCTAGTGCAAGTAGATAAATAGGTACCACTGTGATGGAAAGATAAACGGTGTTTCCATGCACTATGACTTCCACTGTGGTGTTCCATTACGGCACAAGTGGTTTAGTCATGCTGGCCACATGACCCGGAAAGCTGTCTGTGGACAAAAGCCGGCTCCCTCGGTCTGAAAGCAAGATGAGTGCCACATCCCACAGTCACCTTTGACTGGACTTAACCATCTAAGGGGTCCTTTACCTGCCATGGCTGTGAAGCTGTGAAGCAGAAGGTACGCTTTACCATATGTGGTGGCAATGCAAGGTTATAAAAAGTTTTGGGGTAATGATTTATAATGAATTGAAAAATGTTAAAAATAACCTTTAAAAAAAAAAAGAACAACCAGAAGCATTTTTAATAGGTATTACTGGAATAGATATACCGAAAGAATAAAAGAATCTGTTTGTGTATGCAGCAAAGGCTGCACGGATATTGTTAGCCCAACACTGGAAAGAAGAACAAGTCCCCACTAAAGAAGATTGGCAACTCAAATTAATGGAATATGCCAAAATGGCTAAATTAACTGGAATACTTAGAAATGGAATGGAAAATGTTTATTGCATACATACAAAAGCATTGTAAGGAAGTTAATACAGTAGCAGGCTTTTAAAAAACACTTGTAACATTAAGGAGAATGTTTAAATTTAGAGATAATAAAGAGAAGGAAATAATTGACATGTATAAATTAAGATAATATAAAAGAACCAGGGGAGGGAATGGAGGGAATTCGAGGGATCTGAGGAATCCCAAAATGTGGATTCAATATTGTGTGGGGAAAAATTGTTTTATTTTTGGGGGGGTTTGTGTGTGGTTTATTTATTTATTTATTGTGTGTGTTTACTTATGTGATGATAATTTTTAATTGTGAAAATTAATCTAAAAATATTTTAAAAGACATTGTTGTGAAGCTAACAAAACATTATATTATATGTATTTTTGCATCTGAAATGTAAGTGTTGTTAGGTTTTAAAATGCAAATGGCATCAACTGTGGTGGGGACTGCTGATTAGAAAGGTCAGAGCAGGCATGGTGCAGAAGTTTAATGCTTTGCTAAAGTTTTGAGGACCTCTCCCCACTGAAGGTGCTACGTGGATTGGGGTGAATCCTTCATTGGCACAGCTAGGGATCTTTCCTCAAAGCAAATACCAGTTTCAGAAGAGGGTTCATCATCAGGAGCAAAACAAGGAATTAGAGGCTGAAATTTCCACACTATGCCTTTAACGATCTGGGGACATCAGTTATGCTATTTGCATTTAAAAAACCAACAACCTTTCTTTAAAAAGAGACTAATTTTTTATTTTGGTGGAGTCAGCAATGCTAGCATTCTCTAGTCTGTTCCTAATGCAAATTCTATTGTTCATTATTTAAAGTCAACAAAAGCCTCTCCCTCTCTCTTTCCCACCCACTGCCTACCAAATCCCTGTTAAATATTCAAAACTGATCTGAGAAAGCAAATTTCTCAAGTTTTTGGTCAGTTCACCTGAGAAGTGTATCAAGTAGGAAGTCCCTATTGCAGGCATTTTCAATCTCAGTCTTCAAATTTTCTCAACAATGCCAGCCTCCTGTGTGTGTGTGTGTGTCCTGTGTGTGTGTTTGTATTTGTGCATCCCTCTGTGTGTGGTCTCTACTGAAGGGTGGAGCTTTAATGCCTGCGGGATGAAGTCTGGTATTTGTTTAGATTCCTTTTGGAGCCTGCTGTGATTCTTCTCCCTTAGTTTTTCAGCTTTTTCAGCTTTGGAAATATACTTTTGACTTTTACAATCCTATAATTATGCAAGGAAATTCCATAGCTTAAATATGTGCTGTGTGAAGAAATTCTTCTTTTTATCTGCCCTTAATCTCCAACCATTCTTGTTCCTTGGATCACCTCATACTCTTAAGAGAACTGGGAAAGAACATAGAATCATGGAATCATAGAATCACCTTATCCATGTCCACCACACCAATTTCATACATCTCTAACCTGCCATCCCTTATGTACCGTATTTTCCGCTCTATAGAACACACTGGACCATAGGACGCACCTTGTTTAAGAGGGGGAGAACAAGAAAAAAAAATCTCCCCCTCTCTGCTCAGCGCCCCTTCAGCGAAGCGCCAGGAGAAACGGAGCCCCTTCCATTTCTCCTGCTGCTATGCTGAAGGGGCGCTGCGCAAAGAGGGGGAGAATTTTTTTTCTTGTTCTCCCCCTCTAAAACAAGGTGCGTTCTGTGCGTTCTGTGCGTCCAGGTCAGGGAGCAGCGCAAAGGCAGCATGCCATCTTCCCGCTGCCCCCAGAGCTTGTGGGGCTGGTGGTGGGGGGAAGCGTTGCTTTTCCCCACCACCAGCCTCAAAGACCGGGTCGGGGAGCAGCACAAAGGCAGCACACCGCCTTCCCGCTGCCCCCCAAGCTTGTGGGGCTGGCGGTGGGGGGGGAAGCGCTGCTTTCCCCCACCGCCAGCCTCAAAGATCCCTGAAGCCTTCGGAGCGCAGTGTGAGTTCCCACTGCATTCCGGAGGCTTTGGCTTCCTTTTGCTGAAGCCAGGAGAGCAAGACTCTCCTGGCTTCAGCGAAAGGAACCTGAAGCCTCCGGAACGCAGCAGGAACTCACGCTGTGCTCCAAAGGTTTCAGGCGGCTATTGCTGAAGCCAAGGAGCCTGCATTCGCTCCATAGGACGGAGACATATTTCCCCTTCATTTTTGGAGGGGAAAAAGTGCATCCTATAGAGCGAAAAATGTGGTACTTTTCACCTCCCTAAGTTAAAGGCTCTAAACATTGATTCCTTTCTTTTTGTTTTAGAACATTTCAATGCATATTTCCTGGGCGGGGCTGAAATTTCCAACAGTGATAGGAAACTGAATCCAGCCAACATACCAGAATTAAAACAGGTCAACTTTCCACAGGTCAGTTTTCACAGCACAAGGTGTGCTTTCAGTTCTTCCTTCCTCACTTTACATTAAAATGGGGACCACAAAGGACAATTATTCTTTAGAAGTCACAAGTCTCAAATGCAAAATAAGAGTATTGATCCACTTACCCTGCCAAAAGCACTGAAGGCAAACCCCACTTGCAGCAAAGCCTAGCTGAATGAAAGCCCCATTGTAACAGAAAAAATGGAAGCATATTGTAGATCTATAGATCAGAATACTGGAGGAGAGGGAGGGAGAGAGATATATTTTTAACTAGCACTTGTTTCCCAAGGTAAACAAGTCACATTGTATTGAGTGCTATTGCGTGACCAGGCAGCGACTGTCCCAGCACCCAGGGACTACCAGAAAGGAATAAAGACTTGTGACAACGTGTTATTTAATTAAAATTTGGCCACAAGTTTATTAACTTTCAAATGTAGGAAGACCTTGGCTTAGGCATTGGGTGTGTATCCCCCAGCCCCCCAGCCGGGGGAACTGGGATTCCTCAGGGTAAATGGGATATGAGGTTGCCCTGCAATAATAATAATAATAAATAATAAATTTTATTTATATCCCGCCCTCCCCAGCCGAAGCCGGGCTCAGGGCGGGATATAAGACACGTGTACACAGGCAGCCCACCCCGTATCCCCGCACGCAGGGTAGTTCACTGACATCCTTTCAGTGTATGGCCAGTGACACCCATATTACAACTCCTTAAAGAGGTGGCCCTGGAATCGCCACCACAGGGGGGGGGGTAAGTCACCACTTCACGCCCCCCCCCCCAACATTTAGGGAAGATATGACTAAAGGATTGTGCCTAAGGCCTTAAACCACCAAAGTTGTGACGAACTGCCATGGGGAAGACAAAACCTGCCAATGCAGGAAAATTTCTTCCCGGTTCTTCAACAGCAACCAGTCAAAAGACTGTAGCAGCACCCACTAAACAGAAAGAAAAAGGTTAACCTGCAAACAAGAAACATTAAACAAAGGGAGGGTTGGGTGGGATAAGCTCCTGAGCCAACTGCCTGGCTGCTGCCAGCTCCACCGCCTATTTATACAACTGGCCCCACATCCCAGCAGTGTAAATTGACTAACTGAGGCTGGGTGTAAACTTTCAAAGAATAACACTGAAAGGCAGCCCAGCCCATACAACTGGTATGTCCCCTGGGGTCCGAAGTGCTGTGCATGATCCCGCAAAGGGCATCCACAATGTAGAGTGTGAGTGCTCATTTCTATCAGCAGGACAACCAATTGCTAAGAGCAAGTGGTTAGCAAACCAGCTCCCTTTTAGTGGCGTTTATAACCAACAGGCTATTATTGGTTGACATGCCAACAAGGTTCTTTTGTTAAAATAGATGCATGTGACTTTCATCCAGCATTTTTAAAAACACAAAACATAGCACCTGAAGTACCTTCAGAGAAAGTACAGGGAGAACGAAACCTTCTTATGCACGTCTGCATAAGTGTAAATATTTCATAAAGCGTTTCATTGAAATGTATGTTTATATGCAACTGTAGAATTTGGGAAAAGCTGTTATCCAAAAGCTTTATTTAAAAAGCACTCAAGAGTATTTAAATTACTGTTTTCCAGTGTTTGCCTTGTTTATATAAATGTTTGTTGATTAAGGAAATCAGTTGGCATTCTCTCGTTGAAGCAAACTGGAATGAAACTTCTGAATTCAAAGGATGATTTGTTTAATTTCTTTTGGAGGGAAAAGGTATTGAAAAGATAATGTGTGTTCTGAAAAAAAAAATGTGTCATGAATGTCAGATGAAAAAGGAAGAGTAATTGGTCTGTGTATAATATTGTTGTGCCTGGGAACTATACGATATGTGATCCATATACAGTGGCTTCTGCCTGGCCCTGGAAACAATGCCGACAGCCGAAATGGACATTGGGCTTTCAAAAAACTTTCACAAACCAGAACACTTACTTCCAGGTTTGCAACGTTTGGGAGCTGATTTGTTCAGGAGCCAAGCCGTTCGGGAACCAAGGTACCACCACATCTCATTTCTGCTTATGTAATTCATTGCACATTTCTTCCCCTAAATAGTGTGGACATTTTGGATGTTTTGGCATTAGTCACTTGAATACAAGATTTGTGAAATCCAGTAAAATATTTGGTCTTAGAAGTATGAACTAAATTATGATAGTGTTCACATGTAGTGCTCAGTATTATTATCAAGTCATAAAATCATACCCTAATATCAGAAATATCAAATGCCAAAAGGCAATATTTGCATGTAAACACATGCCGGGAATTTTGTGTGCAGTTTAATTCTAGTCTCTGTGTTCAACTGGAACAAAAGAAAATAGTGAATGAGGTCTTTTGGCGCTCCTGTATCTCAAGAGTTCAGAACTTTGTTTTAAAAACTGTCCCTCCCAAACCATCATTTAGAAGCAAAAAGCAGAAGAACTCCCCAGCCCCATCTCAGAGGCCAATATGTCAAATTGTAAAGATAATTTCCCAGATGGCATTAATCTTGGCGGTGTTTAAGCCAGGGGGCAAAACAGGAGAATTGAACCATTTCCAGATCTTGTTCTGCAACAATACATTGTGCTCTTTATTTGATTAGCGTTTTAGTGGGGAAAGAGGCCCTCCCTAGCAGTTCTATTTATGCTAGTTCGGACTGAATACATTTAAATTCATTAGTTTTATGTATCACTTCATACTGCAAATGTATTTACAGAGAATATAATATGCAACACATAATGTACAATGTAAACCATTACAATGAAACAATTATGCTAAAACAGCCAGAAATCACCCAACATCATCACATAATCACTGTATCCACATAAGGATGAATACCAAAAATGGTTGTTACTTGCGTTGATTGTTGTTTTTGTTATAGTGTTTTTTTAAAATCCTGGTTGACACCTAGAGAATTCATTTTATGAGACATCTCATAGATATAATAAATTAAATACTTTACAAGATTATTAGTGACCTCCAAGGACTAGAACCTTATTCAAGACCCTTAGAATGTCTCAACTATTTCATGTCCACTAATTGTAATGGACTCCTAGACATTATAAGGGACACGGATAGCGCTGTGGATTAAACCACAGAGCCTAGGACTTGCCGATCAGAAGGTCAGCAGTTCGAATCCCCGCAATGGGGTGAGCTCCCGTTGCTCGGTCCCTGCTCCTGCCAACCTAGCAGTTCGAAAGCACATCAAAGTGCAAGTAGATAAATAGGTACTGCTCCAGTGGGAAGGTAAATGGCATTTCCATGTGCTGCTCTGGTTCTCCAGAAGCGGCTTAGTCATGCTGGCCACATCACCCGGAAGCTGTACGCCGGCTCCCTCGGCCAATAAAGCGAGATGAGCACCGCAACCCCAGAATCAGTCACAAGTGGACCTAATGATCAGGGGTCCCTTTACCTTTTTTACTAGACATTATGCTACTTATTTTGCAGTTGCATTTTCAATTATAGTAGTAATTGAAACCCAGGTCAAACAGGCATTTGGTGGAAGTCATTTGGTAAAAGAATACTGGAAATAGTTTATAAATGTAATATTAAAAAATAGGTTATGAAACCCCATACAATCCTTTACTATTATTAAATTATTCTGATGACTCAATAAGAAAAGAACACAAAGAAATATTTGCTTATACAGTAGACACAAGATTTCTACATTTGAGACTTTATCTCAAATAAAGTCAGTCTAATATTAATTAATAGGTGAATAGATAAAATGAATGAATGTATATATAAAATGTGTGGAATTGCTTAAGTGTGTAATAAGTAAACAGGACAAAGATCCACTGGTTTTCTACCAAGCAGGATTCTGTTTCTCAAGTATTTTCAAAATAATTTTCTTCTTCCACATATGCAATAAGGCAGGTGTGGGGAAACTTTGTTATTCCAGATGTTGCAATCCCCACCATCCCTGTTCATTGCTTGTTTGGATGGGAGTTGTAGTTCAGCAACATTGGGAGAGCCGTGGGTTTCCTAGTACAGCTCTGAGAAGTTCTGAATTTTAAAGAAATTATTTTAGTTTTGCTTTATCAGATTTACATTATGTATCAACTTACTTTACAAGCAATGTATTGGTTGACTTTTCCAAGTTATTTTGTAAAACAGTGATCAATACAGCAAGTGCAAATGATCAGTTGATAACACCCACACCCACACCCACCCTGCTCAATAACCTCACTCTCCAGAAATCCCTGTGATAGGGCAACAAGTAGAAGAACTACAGAATAACCACAGAAAAACAGGCCAGCTTTATGTGAATGTATCTTCAAGGATATGTGTGAGATACAGCAAAGCATATTCTACAGAGAGCAGTGGTTGTTTTTCTGGTCTGCGGAAATTAGCAATACTTTGTGAAATCAGTGGATTATTGCATTATAATAAGGTTGCATAGAAAGGGTCTTTGGACAACCGGGGGTAAAATTAGGTCTTGATTCCAAAGCTTATAGTAATTGGTTTTCTTTTGCAATTTCCTCTACTTCTACCCCCAAATACTTTCTTTGTTTAAAAAAGCAAAGCAAAACATTTAACATCAGTTTGAAATTAACTTACAGTTAATTCATTGTATTATTGCAATGTTATTTGCTCTGAGAGTCAACTGGTGATGGATGTGAGAATCTCTCTCTCTCTCTCTCTCTCTCTCTCTCACACACACACACACAGACAGACAGACAGACAGACAGACACACGTGTGCTGGATGCAATATTTATGGATACAAAGACTTTTTTTCTGTATAAGTGTCAGGACTGATGATATGACTTGAAATTGTAAGAACTGCCATAAATTATGCAGTATATAAGGGGCAGAAATGGCATTTACCTGCCCATGCTCTATCTTATTTTATAAATAATCATTTATCCTATTTTGTGATCTCATTAAAAATAAAAATTAATATGCTTGACGGATGTCCAAGATGTTCCACACTCCATTTATTTGTTTTACCATGATTAATGATCAGCTGAATCTTGGATTTCTCTATTTTAATAATTGTGATAAATTGCAGGCCATCATACTAATTTAATATGCTTATAATGTCAGATCCCAAATGAAAAAGTGTGAATTATATCATAATTAAGAAGTACAGTTTAACACTGAACTGTAAGCAACAGGCCCCCGTGTTCAGCTTTGGGGAAACATAAATTCCCTGATCCAAAGACAATGATGTGCCTATGGAATCAGGTTTCTTCACTGAGTTCTGCTGTAGCTGGGGCACAATTTGCTATGTTAACTGGGGTGGGGAGTGACCCAGAACAGCAGAAAGGAAATGGGGGCAACAAAAAAGCCATCATGGTACAGATTTAGACAGAATAGGTTGTACTGAGGAACCCTGGGTTCAAATTCCTCAGCCAGCCATAACATCTGAACTGAATCTATTGCACATGGCAAAGAGAAGGAGAGAGTTCTGCATAGGGGGCACTCCAGGAGCAAACAAGAAGAATGCATACTGGACTCAGCTCAAATTCACCCTTCCCCTATCTTCCTTCCTTAAAACAGTCACTGATGTACAGTCTTCTTACAGTGCTGGAGAGGGTGGCGGCAATTGTCTCAAAGTCCATAGAAAGTAGGGAGGTCAACACAGTCAAATGGTACTATGTTTTAGTATTTCATAAGATAAAATCCTTTTCTTCTAGGGTAGGAGCATTGGTCACTGAAAAATAGAACTCCAGACTCAATATTTGGGTTTACCCCATATTCCATTTACTGCCCAATAAATGTAACCATTTATTGATATGGACATTCCTTAAGGTAGCTTCTCCTGTTATTGTTTCCTGTTATTTCCCCTGTCAATGTAATTAACCTACTCACTGTTTTTTCTTCCTATTTACATGCCCAGGCAGAAAAAACCCCTAGCAAGGAATGGTTATGGGCTCAGCCACTGTCAGGTATGCTGACAGGCAAGGGAGTTTCCCCCTTCACTCTGGTAGCTTCCGATAAGAAGTAACAAGCCTTTGGCAGGTTTATAGTTCATTTTACAGTGGTGCCCCGCAAGACGAATGCCTCGCAAGACAAAAAACTCTCTAGACGAAAGAGTTTTCCGTTTTTTGACGTGCTTCGCAAGACGAATTTCCCTATGGGCTTGCTTCGCAAGACGAAACATCTTGCGAGTTCTTGCGAGTTTGTTTCCTTTTTCTTAAAGCCGCTAAGCCATTAATAGCCGCTAAGCTGCTAAGCTGCTAATAGCTGCTAAGCCGCTAATAGCTGCTAAGCCGCTAAGCCGCTAATAGCCGTGCTTCGCAAGATGAAAAAACCGCAAGACGAAGAGACTCGCGGAACGGATTTATTTTGTCTTGCGAGGCACCACTGTATTTACAACAACATACTGAGTGCAGCATCAAGCAGCCCTCCCCACAGATGGCAGTTGCTCACTCTGAGTCCCCTCCCCTTCTGCAGCAAGAAGCGCACCACTGGCCACCTGTCCCTCCCCTGCGCTTCCATTGTTCCTGCACCCTTTCAGTCCTCCCAGTTCTAGGGCAGGGAGGGACTTCCCTGCCACTCTCGACTGAAGAATCTCCTACAGGCTCCCTCCCCCCTGGTTGCCTAGCTACTATCTCAAAACTATCCAGCTCTTCCCCTGACTAAGCATCCTCTGAATCTGCTGGTCTCTCTGCTTCTGGGAACATGTAAGGCGGCCGGGGGGGGGGCAAATCCTCTCCCTCCTCCTCTGTCAGAGGCTGCTCTGCCTGTGCCTGAATTCCTTCCTCTTTGGAGTCATATCAGTCTCTGGCATCCGATTCAGACCAGCCCCTGACAGCCACAGACTTTAGTATTGCATCTGAGTTTATATTTGTGGATGAAGAATAAAAGGAAATCCCATATCCAGGAAGAAAGTTGTACATTAGTAGTGAATCCAGTAATATTCTTCTTCATTTCAGCTTTTAAGAAATAAAACTCTACCATACTCCATTTCTGGATTACATATTGTTTAGATCTGTGAAAATGCTTTCCAAGGGAAATGGGAGAGGTTGATTTTCCTACCTACCTTCTCCCAGAAAAAAAACACAAAAACTCTCCACTGAGGATTGGGAGACCTTGACAGACAAGGGACTGATGGAGAAGGCAAACCCTAAAAACCAAGTGGGGAATTACCTCATATGAGCAAATCTCTCCTCTCTGAACCAGGGCTTCTCTGTTTTAGCTTGCAATCCTATCCTCACTTACCTGGGAATAAGCACTACAAAATTCAATAGGAGTTACTTCTTAGAAGACATGAATAAGAGTGTGCTGTTAAGTAATCAGTGTTACAAAAACATTTTTTTTGGAAATATTTGACAAAGTACTGCACAAATTGTATTTTAAGCTAACTAGAGAATGTACGCTTACTATGAAGTAAATGAAGGAAAGTAAGAAGGAAAAATGCAAAGATTTTGATGATTTCCATCCTCTCCATTTCTCTTAATGCATTTTATTTAATAAAATAATTACAGTCCCTGAATAAACACAGTTATTTCAAAGCAAGCTTTATTGACTTTTGTGGACTTTAATTCCAAGTGCATATGGTTAGTTTTGTAGCTTAAAGTTACAATCCTAGACACACCTACCTAGGAAAAATCCCCATTGAACTCTATGGGGTTTACTTTTGATTAGACATGTATAGGATTTTGCTGTTTGCGTGGCTTTCAACATTGCTGGGAGTGCCATGAGCCATATGTGCAAATGAAAGACAGCTTGTGCAAACCCCTGTGGGAATTCCTGTTGGCCATTGCTAAGAAGCACCACCAGCCACATATGGAAATCACAAACACATTTTCCTTTGCAAAGTGCTTAAAAGTGGTTCACATGATAGTTTAAAATCATTATAGAAGCAAAATCAATCAGAACATCTGGCTGCTGTGCTTTGCATAAGCCACTTTAGAAGGTACTATAGTTACTAAGCCAGAGGCATGAAAATGTCTGCCAATAGCAGAAGCTATATCACACAGTTTTATACAGCACTTTTCAGTGGCTCGTGTGTCATAAAGACATCCATTATGCCAGGGTGCATGCAAAGCCATTTCAAAAATGGTTTTAGGGATTGGGAAAGGAATACCATATTTTTTTTACCAGACAGACACACAGTGCACAGTACACAACTGTGATATCTATTCTTCATTTTTCAAAAGAAACATCAGCTTGTAAGGTCATTCTAAAAATATGCAATCTTAATGCCTTCAGTGTTGTTTTAATGTTTTGTAATCATAATGTTTAATTTGTACTGCTCTTGGAACTTTAATTACAAAGCTAAATTGTACTAATATCCATTAGGTACTTCTTAACTGAAGGCACATCATATGTCTGATGTGGCAGTACTAATTGGTGTAATTAAATTCTAATGTGCATCAGCAGCTTATTAAAAAAGAGTGTCTTTTTTTAAAAAACAGCTACAAAAAACAGTGAAATTTCACAGGCCTCCAGTAACTGCTTAATAATAAACCAAACCAAAATGGGGAAAAAACCACCATGTGATTTTGTGGAAGGCATTATTTGACAGATTTATATTAGAGTGAACTTAAAACATACTGAAACTTGGGGGGATTTGGTGATAGCACCAAGATGCTAATGTATTACCAAGCTTAATAGTTATCAGTGAAGACTCTGCTTGAAGTCGTGTCGCAGATGACTCTAGAGGAGAATCGTGTTTCTGACACAAAATCCCAAATTTTCATATTCTCTTATCTCCTCAACCAAGCCCTCTCACAATCCAGCCATTACAGAGGAGTAGAATACAGATTTATCCAAGGGACTTCAATTTCCTCTCACCTGCTGCTCAACCCTAAAATTTGCTCCAGAGAATCTCCCAACCCTCTAGAGCTGATTTTGTTAGAATCATAGAATCATAGAGTTGGAAGAGACCACAAGGGCCATTGAGTCCAACCCCCTGCCAAGCAGGAAACACCATCAGAGCACTCCTGACATATGGTTGTCAAGCCTCTGCTTAAAGACCTCCAAAGAAGGAGACTCCACCACACTCCTTGGCAGCAAATTCCACTGTCGAACAGCTCTTACTGTCAGGAAGTTCTTCCTAATGTTTAGGTGGAATCTTCTTTCTTGTAGTTTGGAGCCATTGCTCCGTGTCCGCTTCTCTGGAGTAGCAGAAAACAACCTTTCTCCCTCCTCTATGTGACATCCTTTTATATATTTGAACATGGCTATCATATCACCCCTTAACCTCCTCTTCTCCAGGCTAAACATGCCCAGCTCCCTTAGCCGTTCCTCATAAGGCATCGTTTCCAGGCCTTTGACCATTTTGGTTGCCCTACTCTGGACACGTTCCAGTTTGTAAGTGTCCTTCTTGAACTGTGGTGCCCAGAACTGTGGTGCCCAGACTTTTGAAGTCATGTAATGGACTGGAGGGGACAGGAGAGGGAGAGGAAGTTCCATTGCAACACAGAGAAGTCCATTATCTGAACAGATCTGCTGTGCTGGGGGTAGCCCTTACAGAACAATCCTAGACTCCATTTGCACTAAAAAGTTCAAGAAGTATCATAACACTTTAAACAGTGATGACTTCCCCCAAAGAATCCTGGGAACTCTAGTTTATTAAGGGTTCTGAGAGTTGTTAGGTAAAGGTAAAGGGGCCCCTGACCATTAGGTCCAGTTGTGACCGACTCTAGGGTTGCGGCGCTCATCTCGCTTTTTTGGCGAAGGGAACCAGCGTACAGCTTCCGGGTCATGTGGCCAGCATGACTAAGCCGCTTCTGGTGAACCAGAGCAGCGCACGGAAACGCCGTTTACCTTCCCGCCAAAGCGGTACCTATTTATCTACTTGCAGTTTGACGTGCTTTCAAACTGCTAGGTTGGCAGGAGAACAACGGGAGCTCACCCTGTCGCAGGGATTCAAGATTGCCAAGTCCTAGGGCTCTGTGGTTTAACCCACAGTGCCACCCGCGTCCCATGAGAGTTGTTAGGAGACTGCTATTCCCCTTACGGAGCTAATATTTCCAGGGTTTCCTAGGAAGAGGAATTGTTAAGCCAATCTGAGAATTGTAGTTCTGTGAGGGAAATAGGAGTCTGCTAACAACTCTCAGCACCCTTAGCAAACTACAGTTCCCAAGATTCTTTGTGCAAATCTATATAAAGTGGTGGCATTTACTCCACTGCTCGGAGGCTATTGCTGCAGCTCTGCCTCACTGGGCTAGCTGCTCATGACTGGAAAGAGCAGGTATCAGGTATTGTAAAAGAACGCTGCTGTATATCACCACAGATGCCTGCATTTCTGGACACTCCTTGAGGGTAGGGCTAGGAAGGTTGCCATGATTCTACACTTCACAATGTTCCACCACACTATTGGGTATAATGCTAAGTTTGTATGTGAGTATCTCCAGCTCACAAGCCAATGGAGGCATTATAGTACTCGAATTTCTTCCTGAATCCAAGGCATTTCACCAATTCTTAGAGATGAATAAGTCATCTCTGATCAACCTCAGCACAACTGGGTTGGGCTGTGAACAGGTTCCATATATCCACCTGATCTCAGTTTCCATTGGTGGGAAAGGCTATAATGCCAGGATATCTCACTACACAGAAAAAGAGATCATATATCACACACATACCTCCTGATCTCAACCTTTGCATAGCTTGAGATGATGGCAAGGAAGAGGGAGGAATAATCTTTCTCCTAAGTTTCTTTTTTCCCCATTGACACAATAGGGAAGGGTGTTCCTGGACTGGAATCTGAAATCTACAAGGAATCTGGTACCTATTGCTCTCCCTATCACCACTATCAAAACTGACAGTGACTTATTTTTTATGCACAAAATGCCTGCAAACTCTAAGCCCTGTTGTGTCCTACTTCCATAGGTTAACATTTGATCCAGCCCTATAGGCAGGAAGAAAATGCATATTTCTTAATGCATTCATAAGTCTTACTGGCAGAATAACAGACCATCGAGCTGGTTCAATTTATCAAGGATACACAACTTGTGCCAGGGTAATACTAGGAAATGAACACTGTAATATAGAGAACATGTTGTATAACTATGTAGATGCATTACCCTATTGGTGACAGGAAAGTTTATCTGGCAACAACACAATTGGATATTTATGGATATGTATATATTTTTGCATGGAATACTAAAATGTTGGAGTCTCCCCAGTGTTACCTAAACTCAAAAAGAACATTTGTTTAATCCTGCCAGTCCACATTTTTAACACATCATCTTAAAAAAGCTTGGATTTAAACTATTTCTCACTCTCCACAAATCATCAGATAAAAGAATCTTTCAGTAATAGTATTTCATTTTGAATTTCAGCAGTCCATTTAGTTTTGATATTACAAGACTATTAGCTTTAAATTCTCACACTGAAAATGTTGATGAGTTGTGACAGCTGTCACTGAAAAAATGAAAGAGACAAGGCTTTCAACTTGAATAAAATATGATTGCTTTGAGTAGGGGTGAAAGTTTATTTTGCTGCATAAAATCCATGAACTTTATGTCCTGCATGTGAATTAGGAGATGAAGAACTAAAAACCTAAGCAGCCAAATCTGTGATCCTGAACATATTTACAAAGAAGTAAGTTCCAATGAAGTTAGAGGAATACACTTTTCTCAAATTCTGTAAGTCACATAAGCTTTTGGGCAGGAATGAGAATGCCTGCATCGCTCTATGCTGAAAATGGCTGCCTCCAACCATCAAGTGAAATAATCTGTTGTTCTTAATCCTAGGCTCTTTATGGTTTATGGTTTTTTTAAAGACCCTAGTATGCTTCAGCCTTCTAACTGAAGAAGCACATTGCAGAAGTTTTCCCCTCCAACAAATTTTATTCTCTTATTTAGAAATTGGCATTAAACTATCTATCACTAGTTTGATTATTGGTCCATGTGTCACAATTTGTAAGTCATCTTGAGTTACCTTGGTATTTTTTTAAAGCACACACACATACACAAAAATAAATTTAATAAATAGTAATAATAATTACATATTGCACCCCACATCAGAATTCTGGCTCATCCTTCTCATGGTTTGATAGCATTTGCCAGAATAATAAGAGAACTCTGGCTCTAAACTGAAAATGGAACAGCTCATCCAATTCAGATTATCATAAATGTCACATAAAAGAGACAGACAGACAGACAGACAGACAGACAGACAGACAGAAAGAAAGAAAGAAAGAAAGAAAGAAAGAAAGAAAGAGACCTGGCTGCTATAAAAAATAATGAGCATAGGTTTTAAGCTATTGTTGCCCCAAAGGCATCATTGAGGCTCAGATTTCAATTGCTGACTGGACCCAATATTTTACTGAATTGCAAAATTAGTTTCTCCCCATTTTGTAGGTCGTATATTACCCCCTGTTTGAAATCCATATACAGAATGGTTGATTATTGCTGATTGAGCTGATTAAGGCTAATAAGCCCCCAGGTGAAGATTTCTTGCCCCCAGAATTGTTCAAAACACATTGCAACTGATAGGCTTTCCCCTTCCTAAACTGTTTACTGAGACCTGATTGGTTCAGTTCTTCCAGGCTTATTTTTACTTAATAAGCTGCAGGAGTGGGTCTCCTCCAATTATATTCTATGTGAGCAACAAGCTGGCTTTAAGAATTCATCTTCCACCAGTGATCACTGCTATACTTTTCCTTGGGAGAACTGTTGGAAACAAAGCTATTCACAGCCTTGGTTGACCCATCATCAGCTTTTGACTCAGTAGGTAGTAACCATCTGTGGACCAAATTGTATACCCTTGCTATAGACTGTAGATTGCTTAAAGTCTGTATCAAGCTAGTAGTGTTAAAATCTGAGTATGGTTTTATATATATATACTTACACAATCCCAACAATGAAGGAAGTTAAACAGTGTTTTGACATCCCTCCTTTTCAGCCTTTATGATAATGATCTGGTCAAATTGCTTGGGAAACTGGATGCATGCCCACATGCCATAGGAAACAGAAATTTCAGTAGCTGAGACCTTCCTCTATTGCACACTTTGCACTGTGTTTAAACTTCCCCAGTGTTCATATTCTTAAAGTGGCTTCCTTTTTGGGACTGATTTCAGTTAATTCTGAGGAACTAGGGGGAGCAAGAGCTTAATTGTCTTCTGTTTTAGAGGTTCTTATATACCTCAGAATTAAGCCTAAAACATTCTGGGCATCATCACAGCAGAACTGGAAGCAGCAGAAGTCAGAGAACTGAAGAAGAATATCATAGAAAGTTTAGGGTAGTGTAAATTGCTTTGTTCTTTCAACCATGCGAAGAACGATTCACCAGCAGTAGTCTCCCAATCTCCCCTATAATAATGTGAACATTATAAATGATGATTCTTGTAGAATGTAAATACATAGAACTAGAAACACAGAGAAAAGGAAGATCAAATTTGCCCTAAATTTCAGTTCAGTTCATTGACCGACATCTCTACCATTTTATTTTCACTGATTCAACACCAATTTAATTTAGATTAAATTCTCTATCATATAATGTTGATAATTTGTTCAGTAATATTAGAATGCATTTTGCATCCTACTAATTGGAAAGTGAACGCTCAATGGAGAAATTTCAGCAACTGATTCATATGACTTTTACTTTAATTGATGAGTTTACTGGATAAATCTGATGCTTTTCTTACTGAAATTTAACAATTTCCCTGAAGCACAAGGAACGAAGCACATAATAACTATCATTTGCGACAGAACATGATGCTCTGATTATTAAGTCAAGAAGCTCTCTGCCATTTAAAACTGTAGTTATAAATGCAACCCACATTCCCTCCTCCACCAACACTGCAGGTGTCAGTTTTACTACTGCTCTCAGTATTACATCTATTGAATCATATTGAGCACACAGAAAGCCATAATCATTCATTTGCTGACTGCCTATCTCCAGGCACTGTGGTTGTCTGCAAGGGATTGCCACATGATGGGGTTGATGTTCTCAGTCTTCATGTCACGTTTTCAGACATCTTCAAAACGGAGAGTTGGTCTGCCAGTGGGCCTGGTGCCTGAAGCCAGCTCCCCATAGAGCACATCATTGTGGATCTTGCCATCTTCCATTCTGTGGACACGATCAAGCCAGAATAGACAACAGTGAGACAGGAGTATGAACATGTTGGGAATATACAGTGGGCTTGAGAGAGACTGCCGTGTGTTGCCCAAAATCTTCCAGATGCAGCACATGTGGAAAGCATTGAGATGTTGTTCCTGGCAGTTGTAAATTGCCCATGATTTTCATAAAGCAGTGTGCTCAATACACAAGCTTGGTAGACCTTCATCTTGGGGTTGGACATTAGCACCACATTCCTCCATACCCTTTTGGATAAGCAAGCCATTGTCATAGTTGCCTTGCCAACACGGTTGTCCAGCTCAGTGTTGATGAAGAGCTTGCTGGTTATGGTGGAACCCAGGTAGACAAAATAATCTACCACCTGAAGCAGGTGGTCACCAGTGCTGATGTGTGGAGTGCTGATGATATCCTGAAACAGGATGTTGGTGTTCATCAGGCTGACAGTAAGCCCAAACTCCCTACAGGTTTGGGCAAAATGGTTGATGAGTCACCTCAGTGTGTGCTGTCAAGGCTGTGTCATCTGCAAATCAAAACCACCACATTTTTTGTTTGGCACAGAGATGCACCAGGATGAACAGACCCCATCAGTCCTTGAATGGAAGTGCACACCATCTTTAGTCAAGCTGAAGGCATATGAGAACATCAGGGAGAAGAACATGCCAAAGACAGTTGGGGTGAGAACAGATCGGTTTCACACCGCTTTTCATAGGGAAGACATCCGAGGATGAGCCAACATACTGGATGGTGCCACAATAGTCCTTGTGGAAGGACACAATAATCTTTTGAAGCTTAGGTGGGTATCCTATTCTGTTCAGCAGTTTAAACTGTCCATTCTGGCTGACAAGGTCAAAGTCGTTCATCAGGTGTATGGAGGCAATGTACAGGGGGTGTCTTTGCTCTCTGCATTTCTCCTGCATCTGGCACAGTGAGACAATCATGTCAACTGTTGACCTCTGAGCTCTGAAGCCACATTGTGACTCTGGATATACCCTGTCAGCAAGTGACTGTAATCTGGTGAGAACTACACAGGCAAAGACAATGACAGACTTGGGGCTTTCAAATTTCTGTGGCACTGTGCAATGCCTCTTACCTTCTGTTCTAAGTTATTGTTGCAGCGCTCCCTGTGGCACCCTCTTGGCTTGGCACCAGTGTAGGCAAACCAGTCGCACTCTCCTAAATTCACCTCTGGCAAAGGCTTTCCCCACAGTACTCAGCAGGGAGATTGCATGGTAGTTGTTCCAGTCACCTTTGTTCCTACAGAGAGTCACAATGCTGGAGTCTTGCACATCTTGTGGCATGGATCCTTGTTCCCAGCACTGCAAGAGGAGACCATGCAGGTGTGTCATGAAGGAGCAATTGAGACTGGCTCTCAGCATTTCTGTTGGGATTCTGTCCTGCCCTGGGCTTTACCATATGCCTGAGAGTTTTAATATATGTGGGTGTGTGCCATTGCACTAACAGAACAAGTGTGTATTGTAGTATAATTATGTATGACTTATCTGCCTTGTATTTCATTAGGCTAGTGCCTTAGAAGAAACCACTCTGTTCCTGCAGAGTTACTCTGGAAAGTCTGTCACTGTTAAGTATGGTACATTTAATTACGCTATCATATTTTCTCCAAGTAAAATAAATCAATGGAGATATATTGCTTTCATGGGGCAAAAGCAGTAGGTGAGTAGGTTACTGCCCAGTAGAATTGTTATAACCCAAATGTTCAGGGCCTCACTGAATCTGGGGACCAAGTTTTGTTTACTTTTAATTATGCCCCATGCTATTTACATCCAGCAGGCCTTAACTGTAATTACACCTAATTAATTAATGCAGTTAGAATAATATTTCATTTTAATAGCAGTATGTTTCATTATTTGTGGTTGAACTGGCTGTTCCATGGCCAGAGGGAATCTATTTAGGTAGAGAAAGCATTGATTAATAGTTACTTTTATATTGGGAACATGACAATCCTTAAAGGTTTGGCTTGCCTTTTTTTCTTTTTTCTTTTAGTTTGGGAATTCTAACAAGCAGTGGCCATGAGCTTCCTTGCAAGGATAGTAAGCATGCAGAGCTATTTATATACACTATAATCTATATACACACCCCGAACTATATATATATGCATTTGTGCTGAATGCATTTGCTATGATATGTTGTCTAGACATCTCTTCCATCTGAATCAGATAATGTCATCACACTGCCATTTATATCCAGCAGACTGTAACTGTGATTACATCTAATTAAAATACTAAAATATTTAACTCTTATTTCTATTTTTAATTAGTGAGGTTGCTCAAATTGATATTTTCTGGCTCAGAACTATGAATCTTAAGGGCTCATAATGCTTGTTTCAGATAATGCTACAACCATCTTCTTAGTGTTCAGTGCATTGCTATGTAGCATGCCAGGTGGAAATAGACCTGGAAAACATAGCAGATCTTGGGAAAATTGCCCTTCTCTTGTATTTGCAGTGGGTGCTAGAGTGAGAAAGTTAATTCCTACTGTTGCTATTGTTCCTGGCAGCCATGCAAGTAGGTGGTAGTGGGTTTGAGCGAGTCAAAAAGAAAGGGGAAGATGCTGAAAGATGAGCGGTAAATAATGTGAAGGAAATTTTTGGCAAGGGGCTTGAAGGCTTACTGAGGAGAGGGACATGCTTTTTAATCACACTGTCTCATGGGCAACTTTCCAGGGGCCCCAGGTCAGAGCTGGGCAGGGCGAGAGGCAAAAGTGGGCAGACCAACAGTCAGATATGACTCTTACCTTTGCATGGTTCCATAATTTATATGCTTAGCAAACTGCTTTTTCAGGTTTTCAGTAGTAATTTTGTTCCCAGTCATGCGCAAATAGATTCCAAGCATCCCTATGGAATTTGTGTGTTTTATTGGTACCAATTACCAGTCAGTGTCAAGAGACATTACTTAACTAGATTGGAGAAGATGTTGCTATTCTCTAGTTCTTTGATCTCTGCCCTCTTGCAGGAGAAACTAAACCGTTGGCTTCCTTATCTCACAGAAGGGCACGTACTGTCGATGAGAAGATTTATTAAGGGGCACATCTGAAAGAAGCTTTTCATCAAAGAAGCAGAGGCTCATTTGTGACTTATTGTTTGTTTATAGGGGGAAAAAAAACTTTAACTGAGAAAAATCCAGCGATGCTTAACTCTATTTCTTCTATTTCCCACCAAGTGTGTGCAGAATGTTCTTTGGTAAAGATCACATAGAGATCTTGTAAGTAGAAAATGTGAAACTACAAGTACCCCCTGCCATCTTCATCATTGGTAATAACTATAAATGTAAGGTTGAGTCAATCCAGTTTCCATCAAGGCATCACATAATTGTTGTCTTGCTGTCTCCTCATCCATTCCACATTCACAGTTCTATAAATCAGTAGATGATTTTTTGCCTTCTTCATAAACATATTGAGCTGCTGTTGTAGATAAATCAAATACACAGGCCAGCTTCCCTACTTCTTTTAAAGGGGAGAAATCAGTGTCTCAGGGACACAAATGACACTCATACAAAAATTACTAATCCAGTCTTGAAGTTACTAATGCATAAATCACTCTGAGCAGGCTATCTCTGTCTAAGAATGGCCGTAGTGGGCATATCCACCATAGCTGGTCAAAGGTACTCCAGTCCTAGCCCCTGAGGCTACTGGAGCCTTCTGTGATATCAACAAGATGGATTCAAGAGCATCTCCAAGCAATGCTAAGTCTGAGATCTTGTGGAGAGAGAAAAGTGGTGGTGAGTCTGCCACAGTTCCCACTGTTGCCACTTGGCGTGGCATCAAAAATGATCTTAGGTAAAAAGAAAGGAGCAGAGCTACTGATAAACTGAACAGGCTATCCCCGCCCCCCCCCCAAAAAAAACACCTGTTGGAGGAAACTAATGAAATGGTTTCCCCTCAACTTTGGGGGCCCAAGAAAAGGGTGGAGAATTTTGATAGGCTCTTTGCACACAGCTCAGAAAACTTCATATCTGGTAGCATATTGAAGTGTATGTGCTACAGAACTAAATGTTGCCTTCTGCTATGCTGTCCTCACTTCATGACTCAACTCACAGGGGAAATTATTCTCATTCTCAAATTCTGTTCCCATGAGAGTACTAGTTTGCTGAACACATCACAAAAGAGAAGGATAAAAATAAGCACTGTGCAGAAATAGCTATTTATTATTTTTAGCATACCTATTTGTATGAGTTATTGACAACCAAAATATGCTGCCTACATGCACAATATGTTACTCAGGCAGTTTCTGAAATTTACAAAGAAAAGATAAAGAAGGAGAGCAGATCAAAAGAACAGAAACTATGTGGGGGATGATAAGTTTGGTCATCTGTTAGGTTGTCTAGATCTGATATATTGATGTAGATGTAGATCCCCTAATTACTTTTTCATCTGTTTGAACAAGAACTGGGATTCAATGATTGCTTAAGATTAAGTGGCAAATATGAATAAAAGTGATTTGCCAGGGTGATGAAGGATGATTTGGTCCCAAATTTAGACCAGAGCTCAAACTAGACTGGGTCCAGATAATCAGTTTCACCAAGAAGCATCTGATTCTGAGTAGCTACTACTATTACAAGCACCTTTCCTAAAAAGAGCACACTTTGTTCTTTTCACTCAAAAGAAGGCAGCAAATCTTATAAAGTTAGGCAATTGTTACTGAGCAAGAGAACAACCTTGTTAGTTTATCTATTTTTATGGTTGACACAGCAAAAGGCACCACTTACAGTTCATCAGTTATATCTTTCTTTGTGGGTGGGGGAAGTCTTCTCTGTGTGTAACAAATTATTTTCCCTAAGCATTTTCCATTACTGATACATAATGGGCAAAATAGGCTATTATGCAGCACTCCATAGTTAATGTGTTTTATCAGGTTGAATTGAGAAACTCTCCCATTGAACAGACACATATTTTGCAACCTAACAATGGGGAACTTTCTAGAATTAGTCTGTGTCTGTGGACCAGGAAAATACTTTATTTTTAAAAGCAATGGGCCATCTCTTTCGAAACAGTGCTATTTATATTGATACAAATTCTTGAAAAATAATAGCGCACACACAGACTTAATGACTTTTTATATGACTAATCTTTGTTTACCATTAATAGCTTGAATAACATGAGGTGTCCCCTCTTAATATAAAGAGTTTAAATGCAAGTGGCTTGATGGCCTCTGTGCTTTCAAATATTTTCTGTATTTGTTTTTAAAACTTCCAAATCTACCAGTTCGTCCATTTCATTCATTTCAACCCAAAAGGAAAGAGACTGCTGGAATCCTTTCCCCAGGACCCCAACACCCCATATTCACAGCCACCGCAATTCTATTTCAGGTTCTCAGCAACTTCCTATCTCACAGTTTAATGCTAGCATCAGGCTTAGTGGATGGAAGTACTATCCCTCTTTGGTATAGTATAGTAATATCTTCAGCTGACCGTGATGGCTTCCAAGGTTGACAATTAGGAACTCTCTTTGCTGGTGTATGAAACTGACATACAAAGCAAGGTCCTTGTTTTGAACCCCTCTATCATGAACTTATTTTTTTGATGGTTTTCAGTGAGTCACTCCTCTATTCTCCTCATGTGCAATAAGGAGGACACTCTGAAATATGGGGTTGAGATTTGAAGAATATATAAAGCTAAATAATCAACACTATATGCACACTTTCACGGTAGTAAGTTGCAATCAGGGCTGTCTTAAGCATATGTGGGGCCGGGGTGCAAAGATCCGCCTGGTGCCCCCCCCCCCAGTTGTCCAGTCCCAGGTGCGCAGGAAGGCGGAGCCAGCTGGCTGCCTCAGTGTCTCGCTGGCTCAGTTGCCCCTGAACTTGATGGGTGGGCTCTTCCCCGGACTCAACTCTTGGGCCCCGGACTCTTGGCCTGGTGCCCCTGAGAGCCTGGGTGCCCCACACCCCTAGTGCCTATGGGTAAGATGCCCCTGGTTGCAATGAACTTCATAGTAAACATGCATAGAATTACACTGTGAGAAAGTTGTGTTGGAAAGAGTGCTTGGATTTACTGAATAGACATAGATTTTCTTTTTCTAGCCTTCTTCCCAGCATTTGCTAAGATTTGCTATAGCATTCCCCAAGTAGTATTTTCTTTCCAGATTAATTCAAAGTGACATTTATATTGCTTCTTACTCTGTTAGAAGTTTATCAGAACGTCATTTTACTGACATTTCCTTGAAAACTGTACCATCTGTAAATATTGAAATATTCTTTATGCCGATGTACCACACAACATAGTTAGCTTTTAAAGAGGCTAGCACACCTATGTCTTTACAGGGGCAAATATCCACATATCCACGGCTTACTGCCTGCAGGAGCATTCCACAAGTTGAATTTTCACTGAAGCTACTACATTAATTTTAGTACATGGCTGTGGCTGTGGGTGAGAATTATTCACTCAATCAAAGTCCATTGGACTTCAATAGGAAATATTTTGAAGTAAAAGATTAACAACACAGGCTATCGAAAGGGCGTGGGGAGAGAGAAAGCTGAGAAAAAGCAGCAGGGAAAAAAAATTAGGAATACATTTTGTGACTAGAACTGTATTGCGGGTGCGGTGTAGGAATAAGGGGGGAAAAGTTGTGTTCTCCACCCTTCCCCCCGACATCAGGAATTTTTTTGTATGGATGGACAGAGACATTTTATCTACAGAAGGTGAAGTCTGGGTCTAGCCCATTTCATTTTTAAATCCAATTTTTGTTCTTATTTTGTTCCTGGTTTTTCTCAGCAAGTTTTCCAGTGACAGTCTTCATAGTTTAAAATTATGTGTTAGTCCTCTTTGAGGACTGCCAAAAAATGGTGAGCTATACATCTAAAATATATTTTAAAATAAAGCAGAAGTTGGAATTGCCATACTGTATGAGTTTTCTTGAAATGCAGTTGCTAAAACCTGGAGAAAGTAATGCATATTGGTATCCTGACTATAAACTTATTAAAATTTTCTAATTTATTTTTTAAGCTGGAAAATTTATTTCAATAATTTACATGGTATTTCTTTTTACTGCTAATATAAAGGTAGATTTGTAACACCATTGCTTCCATAGTAGAGTGCATTTCTTCTTAGAATATGCATGCAGTTCAGCTCAACATGTCATTGATTGTACCATGGGCTATTAAAAAACAATCTACATTCCAGGTGTAAAGTGGTGAGAGCATAGGCCCATTCACAAAACTGGTTCTTGTGGTCTTGGTTATGTAAAATTTTCAAGAAAAAAGCTCCTCTTTAACTAAGGAATTCAACATGGAAGGAAATGTTTATTACATTGCCATAATGTGTGTTTCAGCAGTCTAATTTTCTGGAGCTCAGTTGGTCTAAGCATGAATTTAAATAATATTTATTAAGTTATACTACACAACTTACTTTGTGAAAAGAAAGGCAGTTAGTAGGAAGTGGAATAATTCAGTTATGGTATGCTGAGGTACACCTTTTCTGGAACATCCAAGACTTGGAAACGTCTAAGAACTTAGTGCTTAGTGCTCTGATATAAACATAGGAAGACTGGATCCTTGCCTTTATTCTGTTTGCTCAGACATATACCAGTCTCAAATACCATCGTCACTTACACACAAGACTTACCTCCAAACACACACAGAGGTCCAGCCCTAATTTGCCCTTGGCCAGAAGGTCAACTGCACCACAGTTCATCTGACTTTCTTCCATCAGACAGGATGGGGGGAATATTCAACCTGGTCTCAGTATTTCTCAATTTTAGACACTGGCAACATCCAATCAGCTGCATAATATTTAGAGCAATTCTGTGAAGAAGCTCATTCATATTTATTTTACTTCAGTGTACTTCAACATCTTTGTGTCACTTATAATAATGTTTCAATTTCAAGATTGCATCTTGTGGAGAGACAGGCTTTAGCTTCAGGGAGGGGAAAAGGGCTGTGACAAAGAGAAGGAAAGTGCTCCAGAGGTCTGAGTAATGCATTTATTTTTCAAGCCATTTTCTCATCAAGTTCCATTTACACAAGAGAAAACCCTTTAATTACAAGATCCTTAATTTAGCCATGAAATTTCATAAGGAAAATGATTAATTACTTCCAGCAATCATTACAAATCATCATGTCTCTTTATTTAAACAGAAAAGCAAAAGGCACCCTATGAATAAAACATACAGGGGGGGATAATAATTTAGTTTTAAATATAAAGTCAATGTTGAAGCATTTCTCTAAGTAGATTAATATATTTTTAACATTGTATAACTAATAATTATGCAATTATTCTGTAGCTCCTCAGTTTGATTAATTGCAAGCTTATGATTGTAGGGGGCAATTTACATGATCATATCTCGTGAATTGAATGCCATTGCAGCAAAAGATTTCAGGATTGTGGCCCTTCGTGGATTATGTCAAGTGATGTATGAGTCTTCCTGCCACTGCAGCAAGAAAACCATTTTGAATGTTCTAGTGTCCATGTCAAATGCTCAAAAATGGCAAAGGTTCTTCTTCTTTTTCTTTAAGGGTTTGAACTGAACATTAGAAAAGCCCAAATGGGTGAGGTGGAGTGGTCAATTTCTTCTTCTAGCTCACACCTTCTCACTGAAGAAAAAGAAGGAAACTTTACTTGGGAGCAATGATGCATTGGAAGGGAAACACATGAGTGTAGCTCCATAACTTTCCCCACCAAGAGCAAGAGCAATGACATTATCTGCCAGTATGCCAGAGCAACTGACTGACCTTCCTTGCAAGTGGATGAGGTGGCTGTGAAGCTTAAGAACATAGGAGGAGCCTACTGGATCAGGCCATTGGCTCATCTGGTCCAGCATGCTGTTCTCACAGCAGCTAACCAGATGCCTGTGGGAAGCCCAGATGCCTATGGGAAGCCTGAATTTATGATAGATTAGCAAGTGGAAGGCAGAGAATTGGGAAAATAATACCTTTTTATTTCATTTCATACCCACTTCATGATAGCACTTTAAAAAGTAACATTTTGTTGCAAGATTGTATACTTGATCAACATTGCTATCTCATCTTTTGGACTCTCCTAGTGGTGATACTGTACTTTTACCCTCAAAGTGTGGTTAAGCAAGGAAGGGTTTGCTTGCTACTTGCATAGAAAAAGACATAGAAGGCCCAAATCACTTCTGTCCTCCTGTTGTATCCTTTAGTCTTCAGGGTTGGCATACTCTCTCATTTGGGCATACTCAATGTTCTGTTTGGTTGGTTTTATTAGTGTTTTACTTTCTTTCAATGCTGTGGTTTGTTTTAAATATGTGCTACTGTCAAATGCTTTAAAACTTTGGAAATAAGGTGGGATATAACCTGGGAAATAAAACAAATAAAGACAACTTTTTTAAAAGGAAAGTAAGGCATTGGATAGAGTAACTTATTAAGGGAGGCTGAGTAGTGGCAGGGGCAGATTCTAAATGCATTTAAATTCAGGCACAAGGGCTGGTCCCAACCTTACATGGAACCAAACCTTTTGAGCATGTCTTTCTTTTGAATAGGTGAAGAGGACAGTGGGGCTGTATGTGCAAGGCCTACCCCAAACAAACCCTT
Source organism: Podarcis cretensis (assembly GCF_951804945.1). Classification (NCBI taxonomy): domain Eukaryota; kingdom Metazoa; phylum Chordata; class Lepidosauria; order Squamata; family Lacertidae; genus Podarcis; species Podarcis cretensis. The sequence goes on from NC_137178.1 coordinate 33,468,512, forward strand.
CCCTGCCAGATCTGACTTTTCAGCTGAAGAGGCTTAAAATCATACTTCAGACCATTGCACTGAACTCTCAAACCTTTTTGGCAGGGACAGGGATGTTGGGTTGGAAGTTGTGTGCCCAGCCTTGTGATTGTCTTTATGTGTTCAAATCATATACCAGAAGAGGGTTGTTGTGTTTCTTCTGAGAATCATTCTCATTGAGTGCAGCCTACAGTTTTGCACAGCACTTTAGCCAATTCCAGCCATTGTCCCCATATGTATTGTAAACATGAAGAGTGAAGAAAAGGACTGCACAAAATAGTTCCTCACTTACCCCACTACTGACACACTGGCCCCACCGTCATTCCTCTAAGCAGTAGACAGAAGGTCTGAAAATGGCATCCATCTACACATGGGTAGAATCAGATAAACCTGGGTACATATTCCACATAGTTAGCCCTACACACAGGAGTCTATGGATAGGGCTGCTGGAAGGACCAGTGGGGCATGGCAATATTGAATGTGGAGCAAGAGGATGTGGTGATGAGGGTGGCACTTCTCTGCGTAACCCTGCAATCTGCCTACCATATGAATGGTGGCACAAATGGAAAAGGATTATAGTGGTATGCACCAACATGATCTGTGCTCACTATGAATGTTTGTGGCAATATTCTATGGAGAATTCAGTAACAGGACTTTAATTCTCCATTGAGCCAGTTACTAAATCATCTAAAAAGCCACAGTGAGAGAGAGAAAGAGAGAGAGAGAGAGAAGATGCATGGAGTACTGACATTTCGAATTCAAAGGGAAGGGCAGAGAACTGCAATATTTCAATGCGCAGGTCATGATATATGCACATTCATTTTGCTACAGTTATGGGCTCTGGAGATGTTGCTTGCCTATCCTGCTTGTCCCAAAAAGAAATTGAGATTTTTGCACTATTTGTTCCTCAGCCTGCTAGTCAAGTCTGATACCACTGCTCTCCCTTTTCTGCTGCACTTCTGCCTTTCCAAAGCCAAAAAAGGAGGAAGTGAAGGAGACAACAGAAAGATCCCACAAAAGAGAACAGGCCCTCACCAGCTGAAAATGATGGATGGAACATTTTCCCCCACTCACCGCCCCATTACAAATATCAGAAGCACCTTTTCTTACTGGGGATCATAGGAGCTTGACTACAAACCCCATAATTCCTAGCAGTAAATGTTGTTGCAGGTGTCATCTGCAGCCAATAAAAGGCTCACAGCACCTCTTCCGTGGTAGCAGATGATGCATGTAACATCTTTTCATGCTGGAGATTATGAGGATTGCAGTCAACATCCCAATATCCGCTGCAGGGGAAAAAAGGAGATATTTATCACCCAAAAGCATGTGTTATACATTGGAGATTCCATGGGCCTTCTCTTGGGTTGAAGGAACCTTCTACTATCTGATATGCCTTACAAAAAGATGGACATTTTCCCCTTGGTGATGCTGGGAGGGGTGCTGAGAAGCAGCAGTGGGCTGTTGCCAACCCTCGTTTGAGGAAGGACCTGCTTAAACGTGTGCTTATGCTGATCTCAAATCAGAACTAGTCCATTATATGGGTGCTCACATTTTGAGGACCTCAGTTTTGATTACTCGCCTATCCCCATTGCTTTTCCTTTGTAATAATAACATTTTGCAACTACTGGTGCATTTCAATAATTTCAAAAGTAGGGCTCATAAAACTGTTTTAGTATGCAGTTTTATGTTGATTTCAGATAAGCAGTATTCTGTGAGTAAAATATTACATTCTTCAAATCCACAAACTTCAGAACAAATTTACTAAGTGGCCACTAGTATATAAGGTTACATGCCAAAACTTGTAACATGTCAACATGTATTTTTCTCCCCTAAGCTCTTATAATTAATTCATCATCAGAGTAGCTTAGGGGGGTAGGTCTTATTCAGTTCCACTTTATAAAACTGTGTTACCAGAAAATTATACTCTGTGCTTCTGTTTATTTAACGAATATCACAGCTGAATTTACAAGCAAAGTAGTTAAAGGAAAGCCTTTGGGGGAATGTAGTAAATTAAAAATGAAAGCACAATGAGTAGAATATGGAATTTACAACCAGAAAATCTCATAAAGGAGTACACATTTCAAGATTTATATAAATCAAGCACAAATTCTGTAAATTCTTACAGCATAATGAACCAATGATAATTGAATAAAAAGCTAGTAAGCCATATTCATATAAAAGTGCATGACAGCTTTGTCCTTTGTTCCATATAGGAGGCTCCAAAATAAATGAGTAAATCTGAGCAAAGGAAAACAGCAACTAAACACAAAGTTGGCAACTACTTGTATAGTACTGATCCAGGTACAAAGACCATACATGACTCTCATGTGAATAAACTGCACATTCCAATGTGCACAAATGCTCACCATCTGGCGATGGAATGTATCTTTGAATTCACAATCAAATGAGGAACCCCACCCACATTCTGCCACAACTATGTGCAAATACCTTATTAAGAGTAGAACTTTATTGGGGCAGTTATCCCTTGAAATCTATCAACCAACTTCAGTGACAAGAGATTCAGGATTTAATCTCATTTAGAAATGCTATACCTAGCTGAAGCTAAACCTAATAATAATAATAATAATAACAATAATAATAATAATAATAATAATAATAATAATAATATGGGTTAAGGTTTCCTGATCAATTTTGTTGTGGCCACAGAAAAAGGATTCGTGTCAGCCCAGAAGAATATGTCTCACATTGGATTTCTAAGAAACAAAGTTATTTAATGGTAAAGAGTGCATTGATTACAAGCCATCACAGGGCTCATCCACACTTTTTCTTCCATGCTTTCTAGGCACAGGCCTGCCCTTTTCCAGTCTGTGTCTAAGCACTTTGTTTTTTGTTTCCGCCCTGCCACGAAAACCCACTCTTTAATGCACTTGGCAATGCATGAAAAACTTGAATTGCTGTTTGTCTGTGTTAAAGAGTAGGTTTTCTTGGGGATGCTTTAGCAATTTGATCTTGGTGAATTCCCAACTAATTCACTTGGATTAATGTGCAGAACAAAATCTGCCCACCAGATTTTAGATTTTTTTCAAATGTGGGAGCACATTCCCTGGAAATTTTAAATGAATGGCAATATCCCTTTAAACATATATTTTGAGAGGAAGCATGCACTAAAAAAATAAACATTTTAAGACATTCTTAAATGCATACTTCAAGGGAGTTCCTTTTAAAATTATGAATTACCGTATGCAGAAAATGAATAGAATTATTGTGGACTGGAAAAAGTCACATGAACTGGAAGAAGATATTCACCCATTCTCGAATGAGATATAGATGTGTTAAAGTAACAGGCTTCTGCGGGTTGAGTGAACTGTGCAGACCATGCAACTCAGATAAGAAAGGAAAAAGGGGAGGGAGCATGCAAAGACATTTACATACATTATCAAGGCAAATTAAAACGTGGAAAGCAGAGAGGAGAATACTCTTAGTTACTTCTTGTCTCTGACATCTACTTCTGATATTTCTTCTTCTCAGGTCCTTACTGAAGCAGTCCCCCCCCCCAAGTTTCTTTAACAGCTCAGGCTGATTCTCCCCTTAGATGTACTTGGGCAACACTTTGAGGACACTGACAAGTACAGAGAATGTTACTGGTACAAGAAACATGTTGTGACAGCAGCTGCCTTTAGGGCAACTTTGATGTGTGGCTTATGCATTTTATCCTCCCTCCTTCTCCTTTTGTCAGACATGGTTAGACCATAGCTTGGTTTTTCCACCATCCACAGATTCTTGTACGACTGGGCACACCCGACTTTGCACACATCTCATTTGAGTGTACTGTCAGCTTGGCACTATACAAGACCCGACTTTAGCCCTTGATTTTGCTAGCTGGCACCCATTTCATGAAAAAAACAATTCCAATTTTAACTGTGGCCACAGAGCTTCAAATGCAAAGTGGCTTAACAATCAACCTTCCCCCCTCCCCGCAAAGAACTCTGAATAAACTGTAGCTCTCTGAGGGAAATAGGGGTCTTCTACCAATTCTCATTAGCAAACTGCAGCTTAGCAAACTACAGCTCCCAGAATTCTTTTGGGTAAACCATGACTATTTGAAGTGGTATTTTAGTGCTTTAAATATATAGTCTGAATGTGGATTTTACTTGTCTGCACTAAATCTTTTGTACACTTGCATTCAGGCTTCCCGACTGATACTGTGGCAGTTATAACAGCCATGCATACACAGGGATATCAGCCTCGCCATAGCCCTCACTTTCAGCAGTAGAGAAAGTGGGCAGATATCCAAGGCAAAGAGAGGGGGTGTTCTGTATGGGTTTGACTTAAATAGTCTGAGTACCTTTATGCTAGGATACATGAAGATGAAGGGGGTGAGGGGACAAATTCAACCCCATTCAAAGATGGAAGAGTTAATTTTTTTATTTTATTTTTTTTTGCAGAACAGATAACCTGTTTCAATCTTCTGCTGTGCCTTTTTCTTTTCCTTTTGCAAAATCCCCCTTTTGAACTGTGAGATTCTCCATTTACTCTCTTAGAAATTGTTTAATTTTAAAGTTGAAAAATCATGAGAACTCCTAATTCAAGCCAGGGTGTATCATCTAATCTTTCAAAAAGAACTTTGGTTTGATCAAAAGGGATTAGCAAAGGGGTGAAAAAAGGTTTAAAAAGTGCAAAAGTATAAAAAAATATTGTCGAGATTTTGCAGTTAAACTCATTGGAAAAGGAATATCATAAAAAGTTTTCATACCAAAAGTAGGTCTGGTTTTGTTTGGAAATTGCTGTTAGATCAAAAGATCATAAAACATTCTGGAAGGTGGTTAATGAAGGTCTCAGTGATTACTGTAACCCTTTAGCCTCCAATGTATCCAATTCCAAATGTGTGCAGGATTTTTATAACGTACTTAATAGAATATCATCTGGTCAGGGCACTAAAGCTTTAAATCTTAACTAGTGATCTTTCCCTTCTTGAACTGTAGCCTCCTATATCATTTGATGTGGTAGGAACATGATATATCATTACAGCTTTCCTGTAATAAGGCACAGGGGTGGGGGCAATGGGCTACCTAGTCAAGTGCAAAATAATTCATCCAAAACATCTGTAGGGTGGCAGGTTGGCAAACACTGCGTTAGGAATTTTGGCCATGCGACTGAGCCTCCACATTGGAACTAGGAATTGAAAGAAAGAGCTAAATAATGACAAGTTTTCTTCCTCGGGCTAATAGAACAAAAACGCCTCATGCATCCGTTGGCCACCCATGGCTCTTGTTCAGGTATTCTGCCCTGTGTCCCGCTAATTCAAATTTCCAGAGATGCTGATGAATGTGCATCAGTGGGAAAGACAGGAACAGGGCTCATTCCATCGGCTTTGCTGAAAGCTCCTGCCCTTGAAATGGGCCAGCTGGTCATTATGAGAGCAACTGTTTAAGAAATGGTGCCTGAGTTTGATTTCCCTGCCCTCTTCCCTCCTCATCCTTCCCCCCCCCCCTTGTGTGTCATTCTTTTTTAAAAGATTGTTAAGCCTGCAGGCAAGGACTGTCTTGTTTTAATTGATTTTATGGTAAGTTTTTTCACTGAAGAACAAGGTACAAATACTACAAGCAAGACTTATTTCACTTGCCTATGATGGCTAGCCTTTTATGATATGGGGAACAGGTCAGAAGTAGCTAAGCAAATTCATTTTGCTCCGGATGCTTGTTTTGCCTTATAATTTGCAACCTTAATAATTGAGTTTATTCCAAAGACTGTTTGGCACTGACTCACTTTCTGAAAGCTTTATTCCAATGTGCTGCACTTAGTGCCAAACTTTTGGCATTAGGCAGGAAAGCCAAACACCTATTGGAATGCCAAATCTGGTGGTACAAATAGTACATTTGGTTTCTATGGGGCAGGAAAAAAAAATTTAAGCTTTAAAAGGGGGTGGAAATCGAGTTTATTACTAAAATCAAGCTTGTTTTTTAAATGCAGCAGTTTGGTATACTAAAATTCTGGTGCACCTGTGAGGACATAATTATTCCAATGTTGAAAATATTATATGATTTTTTTTATGCTCAGAATTTGTTATAGTGTTAAAATATAAGGGCCATAAGTGTGGGAATTAAAAGCAACAACACAACTACAGTCATCATAAGATGTTTTTAGGAGCACTTCCTTTATCTTGTAGATCACAAAAACTGGAGAGTTTCCAGCAGGAATGAGTGTCTATTCACTTCCATTTAATTTCTGGCTTAAAGTAAATCATATTTCAGGGAACAGATTTCCAAAGAACTGTTTGCCCGAACAGTCCCAACTAATTGCGACCAGTTCAAATACTTGGTGTCAGAAAGTGATCCAATTACAGAGTTATCCTGGGCATCACTTTGTTGGAATGCAGCCACAGCCTGCTAAATTGGTGTTTAAGGAATGCCCAAAGGGATATTTTATGCAAACAGATCTGTCGGTTTTTTGGCCAGATAAGTCAGCACCCTGGTATGTAAGGATTAAATTCAATCATGGCCTGACAAATTCCTTTTAAAGGTAGGTTTGATTTGAAAGGAGCCTTAATTTTGTTGAGATTTGAACAAATTCCCTCTGTAGTTTTAGATCTTACTGAAATGAGTCTTTTACCTCAGGGTTATTTATTTATTTGTGATCAGGAGATGGTTGAAAGCCATCTGTGGTATATATTCCAGCATGGAGAATATTTTGGAATAAGTTGCTGTAGAAAAACTGGAGACATTGTCAAACCAGAAGAAAATTAAGTTTCTTTTGGCTATTGAGAACAAGAGATGATGCAAACTTTAACCAACAAATGGACTCACACATACAGGGCTACAATCTGGATACTGGCTGTTGAATAACAATTGGACATAACTATCTACCTTTATACAGCATGTACTCTCAGTTGCTTTATTCTATGCATTATTTTAAAGCTGTGCTTTTCTTTTGCCTTTTTCTTCTGTCTAACTACTTACATAAATAATACTATTTATTTATTTATTTAATTATTAAATTTGTATACCACCCTTCATCTATAGACCTCAGGGCAGTTCACAACCTAAAATTACAATATAAAAACACAAAATATATTATAACCAAGAAAGAAAAACAAACCAATGATAATAATAATGCAACGTGTAGTAATATCACTAGTTGTAACTGACTACTGTAATTTGCTCTATGTAGAACCAGCCTTGAAGATGGTCTTGAAGAATGTTGTGGAATGTAGCTGGGAAAGCATTGAGTGGTGCAGTTAAACAGAACCATATAACTTTGATTCTTCAGAAAGTCCCTAGGCTGCCTCTTTGTGACTGAGCCCAGCATGGGGTGTTGATTTTGATGTACAAATTCTTGAACAACTTGGGACTCAGTTACTTGAAGGATCCTTTCTCCCTGTCTCTGCAAGATGGAACACTGAGATTTCAGGACAGACATTCTTATATTGCCAGCAAGTGTAGCCTTTTTCACAGTGATGTGGGATACGGTCTTCTTCTCTGTGGTGGCACTATAGTTGTGGAACCATCTCCTGCTAATGATGTTTCAGCATCTGCTCAAGATTCACCTTTTCACCCAGGCATTATTTGAGGGAGTACTGTAAGCTTAGGATACTTCTTTTATGTCTGCTGCTGAACCCCTGAATTGCTGGAATGAGGGAATACAGTGGTACCTCGGGTTAAGTACTTAATTCATTCTACAGGTCCGTTCTTAACCTGAAGCTGTTCTTAACCTGAAGCACCACTTTAGTTAATGGGGCCTCCTGCTGCCGCTGCGCCGCTGGAGCACAATTTCTGTTCTTATCTTGAAGCACTATTTCTGGGTTAGCAGAATCTGTAACTTGAAGCGTATGTAACCTGAGGTACCACTGTAATTTATTGATTATTTTGATTTCGTTTTGTTTTAGAAATGTTAAAATGGTTATGCTGTTGGTGAGAATTTGTGTTTGAGTGGATTATTGTGTATACTTGAATGCTATGGGACGAATGCCAGGCTGAAAGGATGAGAACAAATCACTTTTCATGACAGAAAACTGTGTCTATTATAAGAGAAAGTAGAGAGAAAAGTTAATAGAGAGGTTTGCAATCAGGGCATTAGTATACAAATGGCACTTGGCTTAAGGGGAAGTGCTTGATTGATGTAAATATTAATGTTTGCTACACTTTCAGTGGTTGCCAGTCATGTTTCACTGCCTCCTACAATTCACAGTCAAATTTCATTTTTTTGAATCAGGGACTACTTTAAAAGCACTGACACCATTGTTACAGACCAGATACTTGCCAAAGCATAATTGTTATAAAGAAGATAATTACACAATTTATATTCTTTTTGGATCCAAATTATTAGGTGCTCTGAGGTAAACCATGATGAATTTCTAGCAGCCAGACGGGCGTCACAAGCATAGCAGACAAGAAATGCCCAAGGTTATCTTCAAATGAAGTTATATTAGAATTGTGTCCAATATTCTCTATTACAAGGTGAAGATGCTCACAGCAAATACAAAATAATGATTTCTTTTCTTCCACCACCTTTTTTTTTTTTGTTCTGGCTCTGCTGTTTTGTATCCAATATGTAATGCAATTTATACTTACTTTTAGCCCACAAAAGTTATTTGTGAGAATAGTAACCCTAGATCATTCATTTTCAAAGCTCTGAGCCCCATAATTTGACAAGAAAAGGACTCCGTAGAAATCTGTTTTGTAATGTGACAATTGTTAAGAAGTTTATCCTTTTAAAAACTCAGAGTATAAAATGAAAAGCTGGGTGCACAAAGTAAAATAAATAAAAGCAAATTGTAGGGTGGAATCCACATGGTTCCGACCCCGCCCCCCGGCCCCCCACAAATGAAAAGCCTTTTGATTTTGCAAACACCTCTGCTAATGGAAGGAGGCGAAATTCACTGATTCCCACTTCCTCTGCAACCCTCAACCTCAAAAATCTTCAGAGGGTTGGGGGACTGTCCAGAACATCATAGAAAGTGGTTTAAAGTATCAAAAAGTGCATAGTTAAATGATGGAATTCACTTCCACAAGAGGTAGTGATGGCCACCAACTTTAATGGTTTCAAAAGAACATTAGATAAATTTATGGAGGATGGTATGGGAGTTCAGGATTGGGTGAAAATGTAAAAGATTCAAGGCATTTTAGGTCACATGCAATTTCATCTTTTGTAGTCACAAAATGACTTTTAAAGGAATAACAAAAGTTCCTGCCAATGGAAATGGGAGAAACTTAGAATGGGAGGGGAATTCAAGAGGTTCACATTCCAGAACAGATTGAACTATGGTGCACTTCTGGAATTTGCACCTCCCTGAATCCTCAATGACATGATCCAAGGCATCTTAAGCTTCCCTCCCTCCCTCCCTCCCTCCCTTTCCATCACACAGGTGCTTCCCATGGGGCAGCTAAGAATTCCTACTCAAGCCACAAATGGGCAGGGGCGTAGGAAGGGGGTGGGGGGCAGTCCGACCTAGGTGTCATCCCCAAGGGGGGGGTGACAAAATCCCCCCAGGGCGGATCACCACCCCGCCCCGCTGGGTGCCAATCACTGCACCAATCGCCCCCCAGAACAGCGATTGCCACGTCAATCGCCCCCAATGGGCACCAATTGCCACGCTGATTGCCCCCAGGTGGCTCGCCCCATGCCCTGGGTGCATGGCATGTGGACCACTCTGGGTGCCCGAGTGGCTAGCTCCACCACTGCAAATGGGACTGCAAATGCTCCTGGGAGCATCAGTACATTATGATTTTATTATTTATTAAAATTATTTATTGTTTTTTTCTTGCCAAAGGCAATTCAAATCAACTCATAAACAAATTAAAAAATTACACATATGTGTTAACACCCTCCAGAAAGCCCAACTGAAATGTCCAATCCCTCCCAGGGACATAGTAGGAGCTGATATCATATATGGTGTCAGATGTGGGACAGATAAAGACACAGTTGCAAAGAAACAATCAGAATCCTTAAAGTGCACCCCTGTTTGGCACTGACAGCAAGACTTACTTGCCAAGGTGGGAAGAACAGGACCTCTGTAGTGCAGCCAATCCCTGCCCAAAGTCAGGCTTATGGTAGGCACTGGTCAGCTTAGCAGTAGTTACAAGGATACATTTCATTGGCTTGTGTGATTAAAACTCAAATCACAAAGGCAATGGGATATTTTTCCATTATAGATTGGCTTGAACTTGTCAGTTGCTAAGGAAAACCCTTCACTTGCCATCAAGATGTCAGGTGATTGGCAGGTGGATGGCCCACAAGGGTTAGGCAACACCAGGATCTGGCCCACTGACCAGATCCAGTTCCTCACCCCTGTGGTACTGGGAAGAAGGAAGGTGGCCACCAAGGAACCTTTCACGGAGCAGACTGCATCCTGTGCCCTCACTACACCTGAATAATATTTTGTGAGACATGAAAGAAAGAAGAAAATTGTGGTTCTGCTATTGGTTCAAGTCTTTGAATAAACTCCTTCATGATTTTAAATAAGCATGGGGTGAAATTATTCAGGAAAAAGACTTATTTTCTGTTCTGGCGTTATGCAGTTGTTTGCCTTGTTGCACAATAATAAAGCAGTGTTTATTTACCAGAAAAAACCAGCAGCATCTTTTCGTACAGATGCTACCTTGGAGAGCTAAGCCTTTGCTCAGCAACTGGCAAAGAGCTTGTTTTGCATTGTGCTTTTTTAGTACATTTTTAATTAAAAACTAGTAATAAAAAGGCAGGCTTGTGTAAAGGCCAAACAAATGCACTAACTAAATTCCTGAAAATGTTTTGGGGGTTTGGGTTTTTTTTTTGTTTTGTTTTTTTTTAAATAGCTTCTGTCAATATGTATGATGTTAGTCTTGTTTACACATAAACTTAAACTATGGGTTGCTCAAGAAGTCATGACTTAACTACAAGTTGCCCATTAAGTAAACCTACTATGTCTCACTTCTCCAATGTTTTGTTTCCATTCTGCTCTGGCTCTGTGCCTTTGCTTGGTGAACATGCAATGGGATGGTCAAGAGAACCATGGTTCAGGGAGAGTGTGAGAGGCTGTCATCCCATATATCTGACTGAACAGGTAATATCTAGGGCTGTATACAGCAGCCAGTGGCATAGCAAGGTCAGGTGGTACCCAGTGCAGAAAATTTATTGTCACCCCCCCCCCCCACACACATTGAAATCTAGTTGGACTCCCAAGAGACTGTGATCTACTCACGGTATAAAAAGACTCCCTGTGATCTAACCATTGTCATTGCCAGGAGTTGCTGAGCTTTTTTCAGGGAAGAATTGACCAAAGTTGTTGAGTTTTTTAGGGGAGGGTTCCCTCCACCCACTGCTTGTTTGCTCGCCTGCCTCCTTCGTGTCCTCTCCCTGCATGCCCACATGACTCCTCCAGTAGCCCTCCAGGGCTCTCAAAATGAAGGGAGAAGGGGGAACACCACAATTCCCCCCCTCCCACAGACATATTGGGGTAGGCGGCACACCAAATGGCACCCCCTCAGAGATAACACTCGTGGCAGGCACCCCCATAACCTGGGAACCCAATCCCCTGCAAGGAAGGCTCTTGCAAATACCAATCTCATGATCACTCCAGATGGCCCCATGTGATGCAGAGTGATATGGAGCTGTTACAATCCAACTTAGCTGAACATGGATGTTGAATCAGCCTGAACCAGTTTGGGATTCATCTACCCACTGCACAGGCATGTAATTTCTGCTTGCCTGACTACTGACTGATTATTTCTGCTTTCTGTATGAAAGTTTTTGAAAAGCAGCAATTGAAGTCAAATTTCAAAAGCAAAATTAGGAAGAAAAAATGTATGTTATGCTGAAATTCAGTACATTTGCCATATTTTGATATATTTTTCAAATAAAGCATGTCAGCTTCTTCTCAGTAGAAGGAACAGACATATTCAAAGAGATAATAAACAGGAACATTGATTTAGAGACTTGCAAATTTCACTCAAAATACCAGTTGGTAGGATTCTTTCTGGAAGGAAATGCAGAGTGCAATTGATAGGTGACAGGTTTTTAAATGCTTTATTTTTATATTCTCTCACAGAGTATAACACTTAACTTTAAATGTGTTAGAGATGAAATTATTCTCTATCCCTTTCTTCTCTCTCTCATACACATACTTTATGATTGCTATAAATCAACATGGGGTATCTTATAGAAGAGAGCCTACTTTGCACAAGAGTTGTTTTCAACTTCAAATGAGATCATTTGGCTTTTAGTTTTAAAAGCTTTGTTATAAAGTTCAGGCAACAATTAACAAAACACATAGATGCCATGACAATAAATTTCCTTTCCTTATTGGAGGGGAATAACTTTTCAAGCAAAAGAGCTGCTCCACTGCCAGTCCCAAGTCCTCCATGTAATAAAAACACACACACACACACATTTATTTTCCCCAGGGACCTGACCCAAGCACATTGTGATGCTAGTCTTCCACATATTAAGAAGACATTTAACTGAATTAAAGTATACCATACAATCTGGCTGTATAAAATTTCAACAATAAGCAGCAGACTGTTTAATCTTCATATAGGCAAATAATGAAATACAAAATGTGTACCAGAGCCACAGACAGGCACTATAGTGATAGAGATATAAGAATTAATTGAATGAAATCATCAGATGACAACTCTTTGATTGCAAGCCCCTTTTTATTATTTCCAAGCAATATTTGAATTAATGGCCTTATTTTCAGAGGTATCCTGGATTTCCCTTTTCTACAATATTCTTCTGAATCTCTGAATAGTGCAAGATTCCAAGGGTTCTGGGCACTTACCCAGGGTCTGTGGTTCCTTTTGGAATGAGGCTCAGCGGAGACGGTGGTGTCTATGATATATGGTTTATTTACACATCTATACAGCCTGAGCCTATGAGGGAGCATCCAAAAGGATCTTCCTTCTTCCATAGCCACAACATTGGATTCAAACAAAAAGCAAACATAGCTCTGTCTTTCTCCAGCTTGCTGCTTTTCCTCTAGTAATAATAATATAATAATAATTTATTATATATACCCCGCCCATCTGGCTGGGTTTCCCCAGCCACTCTGGGTGGCTTCCAACAAAGATTAAAAATACATTAAAATGTCACACATTAAAAACTTCCCTGAACAAGGCTGCCTTCAGATGTCTTCTAAATGTCAGATAGTTGTTTATTTCTTTGACATCTGATGGGAGGGCGTTCCACAGGGTGGGCACCACTACTGAGAAGTCCCTCTGCCTGGTTCCCTGTAACTTTGCTTTTTGCAGTGAGGAAACCGCCAGAAGGCCCTCAGCACTGGACCTCAGTGTCCGGGTTGAACAGTGGGGGTGGAGACACTCCTCCAGGTATACTGGGCTAAGGCTGTTTAGGGCTTTAAAGGTCAGCAGCAACACTTTCAATTGTGCTTGGAAATGTACTGGGAGCCAATGTAGGTCTTTCAAGACCAGTGTTATGTGGTCTCGGTGGCCGCTCCCAGTCACCAGTCTAGCTGCCGCATTTTGGATTACTTGTCGTTTCTGGGTCACCTTCTAGCTCACATCACTGCAACTATCCATTGGTCATCTTGCACAGAACCTGTTGATTAGATTTCAACACTTGCTGGATCCAGGTTTTAGAAGGGTATTGGTATACAGTGGTACCTCGCGATTTTTTTTTGTCTTGCGAAGCACGGATTTTGGAAAAGCTTCAAAAATCACCAAAGTCTTCAAAAACCTCAAAAAAGGCTACCAAACCGCGTGCTATGAGTTGCTCCTCGAAGTCAAGTCGCAACTGCACCCCCTGAATGCACGGTTTTAAGAAAAAGGAAACAAACTTGCAAGACAAAGGAAACAAACTTGCAAGACGTTTTCGTCTTGCGAAGCAAGCCCATAGGGAAATCCGTCTTGCGAAGCAACTCAAAAAACGAAAAACTCTTTTGTCTTGCGAGTTTTTCGTCTTACGAGGCATTCGTCTTGCGAGGTACCACTGTACAACCTACTTCCCAGTCCCAAACTCCCAATACTTATGTTCTGAATTAATTTTAGTAAACAAGATTCCCTAATCGGATTGTTATTTCCTTGTTTAAATCAGGGTTAGCCTATGCTGTGGACCCCAACTCCTGTCAGCACCAGTCAGTGTGGACTGAGGAATTAAGGCATTTAGAACCCAAAATATCTGGGAGGGGCCATGTTGACTACCCCTGGTTTAGAAACATGAGTATTAGATTTCTTTGTGTACTGGATTTCCACGTCAATTACTCTTTCTTTTTTATTTTTTTATTTTTTAAAATTTTTATTTATACAACAAGAAAAACAAACAAACAAAAAACACAAATACCAAATTACACACAAATTACAAAAATAACCATAGACACATGATATTCTTAGCAAACAATAAAACATCTATTGGTCTTAACACTAAAGACCCAACCTCCCGTCTATTCCATACTTCAAATTCATATTACTTATTGCCAGTACACATTTTTTTTCATAATTAAACTTATTCTCATTAATTTCTTATATCTACCTTGCAACTATTACTGAAGTTCCTCGAATGCTGCAACAGAATTTAAACTACTATATTTATTTTTCAGATATTCTTTAAAAACCTCCCATTTAGAAACAAATTCCTGTTTTGATTTATTCTTTATTTTTTCTGATAAACCATCTAATTCAGCATATTCTGTCAGCTTTTGGATCCAATCTTGAATAGAGGGGATTTCATTACTCTTCCATTTTGCTGCGATCAAAACTCTTGCTGCTGCCGTTGCATATAAAAAGATACCCTTCCTCTTTTGTGGAATATCCAAATTTGTTATTCCCAGGAGGTAGGCCTCTGGTTTTTTATTGAAAGAGATCTTTAGCATTTTTTGCAGTTCTGCATGTATACTCTCCCAGAATACCTGTATTTTCCTACATATCCACCACATATGGTAGAATGTTCCTGAGTCTCCACATCTCCAACAATTACTTGATACATTTTTATACATTTTTGAAAGCTTCCATGGTGTTAGATACCATCGATGTTGCATTTTTTGAAAGTTCTCTCTAATCGTGTAATATTGGATTGCATAAATCGTCCGGGAAGAAATCCAGTTTGATCTTTATGAATCATCTCTTTCAGCACCATTTTTAATCTATTTGCAAGAATGTCTGCGAATATCTTGTAATCGTTATTTAGCAGTGCAATGGGTCTGTAATGGGGCATATTTGAGGCATCTGTTCCCTGTTTGTGGATAAGAGTAATAAAGCTGTCCTTCCAGGTTTTCGGTAGCTTTCCATTTGCCAAAATATTATTCATTAGGTCTTTCATGGGAAGAAATAATGCTTGTTCTAACTTTTTATAGTAATTAGCTGGGAGACCATCTGGGCCCGGTGTCTTTCCTAATTTTGATCTCTGTATAGCTTGTTGCACCTCCATAGCTGTTATTGGTGAGTTCAAGATTTCAGTTTTTTCCTTAGGTATTATTGGTAGTTTATTTTTGCCCAAATAATCAATTATTTTTTCTAGAGTCTCTGGACCTTCTTTATATAGTTTTCTGAAAAAACTAGCAAAGTTTTTACTAATTTCCTTCGGTTCTTGAATCCATTTGTCTTCAATTTTAATTTTATTGATAATTCTATCTTCCTTTTTCTTCTTTAATTGCCAGGCCAAAAGTTTGCCAGGTTTATTAGCAAACTCAAAATTTCTATGTCTCAACCATTTTATCTTCCATTCTATCTCTTCATTTATTATCATGGAGAATTGCATCTGTAAATTTGCTTAATTAGTTCATCGTCTGGTTTTTAGAAAAGGATCCTTTCCTTTTTTCTAATTTCCTCCCATATCTCCATTTTCTTCTTCTCCTTTATTTTCCTTTGGAGTGCATTTTGTTGGATAAAGAAGCCTCTTATGACGGCTTTACCTGCATCCCAAACTGTCTCTAGATCTACTCCTTGATTTAAATTGAACTTAAAATATTCTTCTAAGATTTGCTTGGCCTTCTGTACAGTTTTTTCATCGTTTAGCATACTCTCATTAAGTTGCCACCTTTTAACCTTTTCTTCTTTTCCTTTAAAGTTAACCCAGTGATCTGAAATTGTCCTTGGATGAATTTCTGCTTTTGTAATATTATTTAATAAATCCTTTGTTGTCCAGATTGTGTCGATTCATCCCGCTGATTTATGTGGCTCTGAATAATGTGTAAATTCTTTCTCTGTTGGATTCTTAAACCTCCAAGCATCAAACAAATTCAGGAGTTCCATTAATTGGAAAAATGTAGTTGGGAGTTTGTTCTGCCTCTTTTCTTTCTTCTTTGTTGTTCTGTCCATGTTTGGATTGACTACTCCATTAAAATCTCCTAATAATATATTTTTTCCCCATAAATATTCTATGACTTTTTCTTCCAGGAATTGATAGAATTCGAATTTTCTTTCATTTGGTGCATAAATTCCAATAACTATCACTTTTTCATTATTGATCTTAACCTCTATAATCACTGTTCGACCTTTCACAATGATATAGATTTTATTTAAGATGAGTCTATATACATGGAACTTCCAAAAGTGCAATAGTATAATATATGAGCTCAAGAAGAGTCTTGTCTGATGAGAGTAAAAGACCACCTGGTGCAGCATCCTCTTCTCATGGAAGCCAACCAGATGGGAAGGGCACAAGTAGGATGCAACTGCAACAACACTCTACCAGTTCTTTTGTGAGCTATAGCTTTTAGGAAATAAATTTGACTGACTAGCTGGCTCGCCTACTGATGTCTCCCACAACTGATATTTAAAGACACAAAACTTATAATGGAGGGGCAGATGCACACTTACAAGGGAATGAATTATGTGATGTTGTCTCTTGCTTTGAAATAAATGAAGTCGTCTGCATATTCATTTCCTCCATATGTGCACTTGAATGAATATGGAGGTCCAGGTCAGAGCCAATAACTTTTTGAATCAATGAGTATTTCAGCCTAATCCACAAGGGGACAAACCCAGAACTCTAGTTTGTTTAAAAGTAATTCCATTCTGGGCAATTTAATTTAAATTTCCTTATTTCTCACAGCTGTTTGGATCTAGGACACATGATGCGGCTCTAGATTTCTTATCTGTAAGAGTGATAAGTAGCACATTTAAAAAGTAGAAGCAGAAGTATTCCGTTTCCTTTTATTTTTATTTTTTAAAATAATATTTATTACTTTTAAACCTTACAAACAAGAAGAGAAAGAAAAGGAGAAAAAAGAAGAAAAAAACAAAAGAAAGAAAAAACAATACAATACAATATATAAACAATACACCACACAACATTAACGCATTAAACTAAACAAAACAGAACAAAAACAATTTAAAAACATACATCATACCATTTCAATGCCTTATCTTTCATTCCCTTGTTTCATCGACTTCCTTTCACCTCCCTTTTTGTATTCCACTTCTATTAATTGTTTCAGCAAATCCTTTCCATCTTTCACTATTTTCTGTCATAAATATCTTAACTTATTTTACCCTTATTTCCATTAATACTATAATACTTATTTATGCTTAACTCCTTATAACACTTCTACTAAGGCCATATAATTTCATTCCAACATTTTCTAACACTCATTAATTTTACCCTATTTCTATAAATAAACTTTAAACTTTTTCCAATTTTCTTCCACCGTCTCTTCTCCCTGGTCTCGGATTCTGCCAGTCATTTCTGTCAATTCCATATAGTCCATCAACCTGGTGATCTTCTGTCCGAGGCTCTTAACTCTTTTCCAGGTCCCTTCTGCAAATCTTCTTCGTATTTATACATACACTTTACTTTGTCTTCTGCTGATCTTGTTCTTAATTTCCTTTCTTTGATGCTGAAGAGTAGGTCTCGGGGGAGCTCCAACCTAACAATGTTTTTATTCCTTCTCGACATGTCATCCACATCTCCGTGGTTAAAACTAAAATCCAAAAGATATTTCAGGACGTGTTTCAAAGTCCCTCCAAATCTGCAGGTCCCCACAACTCCAATTTCTTCCTGACCCAAATCCAGATCCCAAAGGTCAGTAAATCCCTGCATGAGGTGATCTATCCAACTTTCTTTCTCCAGTCCAAGCAGGGTTCCAATCTGACTTTCTCTGAATTCAATCATAGAGGGCAACAACTTGTAATCATCAAATTGCCTCTGTAAGGCTGGGGCTCTCTCCCTCTCCAGTTGTATTACTTTAGGTTCAACAACCACAACTTTCTCCCTCGCTTTTTCCACCATTTGGCATGTCAAAGTAGATTCCTGTATCGGTTCCTGAATAGTTTCTGTGTAGATGTTCACTTTTTGTCCCAAATTTGTCGCTTTTTGTCCCAAGATATCAATTTTAATATTCATCACATCCGTCTTCTTGTGGAGCTGTTCCAATGACTCACTTATCTTGCATAGTGCAATCACTAAGGCTTCTTCTGTAGACATTCTCAAGCAATCCAAGGTCAATCTCACGGTTTTCTCTTGCAGTTGGAGATTCCACCAGCCCAACTCTTGTAACAATTTCAAAGGCTCCCTCTAGAGGGAAACAATTTCTGTTTGTATCAATCCTTTTAAGCACAGTTCAAGCAGTAAAATTAGTTTCAATTTTCAGCTACTTTTACTCCTTTTTAAACACAGAAGGAGACAATGAAAGCAATGTATTTCTCTTATTTAACTAACTGTCACAGTCAATGAACTTTCTCCAAAACGTCAGTCTTATTAGCAGTCCATTTCCAGGTTCAGAGCGGTGGTGATCCAACCTTCTTCACTCTCTCCTGCAGGCTTACGCTGTCCAGAAATTCCCCCCTCTTCTCCTGCCTCCAAGGGGGGTTTAATGATTTTAGCCAATGGAAGTTTAATCCCTTACATAGGACTTTCCAAGACTTTAGCTTGCAAATTCTTTGCTTCAATCTATTTACAAAAGGGGAAGGCGGACTTCCTGTTTGAAACCTCCCCGTTTCGGTGCCAAATTAAGACGTTTAAAAATCCAATTTTCCGTTCTACTCACGGGTAGATGTTTAGAATCAAATTGTCCACAGGAAAAAGTCAGCACTCTCTGGCAACAGCAATTCGGCTTCACTCTGTGAAAGAAGCAGTCAATTCAAAGCACCGCGCCACTCACCCCACATCGTTCTGGATCCCCGAAACCGGGTCTCCCCGCGAGTAGGGGAGGCGCAAAAGGTGCCAGCCGAATCCCACGTTCACAGGCTTCTCCCGCTTGCGATTTTTAGTGGGTCTCCGCTTTCGCCGTGGCAGCCAGACCCTGAATTCCACGGAGCAAGTTCCTCCCGATCAGAGGAATTCCGCCATTGCTGGAGGCGCTAACCTGGAAGTCCAGTATTCCGTTTCCTTTTAAATGCTAGGTGTATTCACAAGGAATGATGAGAATATATTGTAGTTCATAGCCGAGTATAATGCCATGTCTTGGGGACACAGGTGTAAAGACAAAGGCCGTTATTGTTACTGACAGCTGTCTTCTCTTTGAAATTTGGTCGTGATTCTGATTTAGTTTGAAGAAGTGACTGATAGTGTGATTCTCAACCCCCCCACCGCCCCCAATAACTGGATGAATATAGGGAAAGTGACATAAAAATCAAAATGTACATACCTCTCTAGCATAGGAGGTATGGCACTGACTTGGTACTTCATTTAATACTTTCTATTTTATCTATTCATCTGTTTGTCTTCTCCCTATCTTTTAAAAGTTTTTGTTCTGATAAGAGCATGGGACTAGGTAATCTGGACTAGATTACCTTTGGGGTCACTTCCAACACCACAATGATATGATCCTAATGTGAAATCAAGCAAAGCTTGTTTTCAAATCATTGAAAGGTATTAGGGCTTCCTTTGTGTTGATGTAGGCTGAGGAAGCATTTAATCGTAACAGAACATCTAGAGATGACCACAAGCATGCCATGTATATGTGTGCTGGTTTGTTTCTTTTCCCAGAAGGCTGTGACATGCAAGATGTCTATTGTTATTAACATCTTGCTGTAACTCCTCCATCTGTTAATCTTCTTCAGTTTGACATAGCAGGTTATTTGTAACTGAAGGCAAGAACAGTTTTCTTTTAAAAAAAATCTTTCTAATAACCTTCTGCAAACACTATTCTTATCATTTCCTTTTGAGAGGGAAAAATGTAAGCCTTTATCCAGTGCACCTTTATTTGACCTTTCAAACCGGGTTGGGGGTGCAGGAAAGTCTGTCATGTATTCTCTATGGCATTTTGCATTTAGCATTCCCCAAGGAGAATGTTCGGAAATGAGACAACGATTATTGTTTGTGAGATTCATCTTAAAAATAATAACAGTGAGATGTCATCAAGCCAGTGGGATATGTTAGAAGGCTAGTAGGGCATGATAAAAAATCATGCAACAAAGATCAGGTTAGTGCGTTTTAAAATCCACTCTTGTAGAGTGATGAAGGTGGGGTGCTATTCAGTGGAGGAACTTTTGTGTTAAAGATATAAATGTTTAATGTACATATATGTGTGTTTGAACGCATTGTGTTTTAAATGGTTGTAAAGAGAGGTTTACATTAGGCAGGAGCTTTCACTATATCTTATAAGGTAAACCTAAGCAACTACTGTCAGCAGAATGTTGTGTCATAGAACTGGAGTACCAGAGTGTTAGTGAATGGTAGAAATTAATAAATGATTTAAAAAGTGGGCATATTCATACCATTTATACCCAGTAATGCTGCAAAATGTGTGATGATGAATCACTGACACATAGCTATTTCAGGTGCCTTCAGACACATGTCCAAACACAAAGGGGAAATGATCACAGGTGAGCTCTGCATCAGTGATTAGTACATCATTAGAAAATTAACAAGTAAGTGAAAATGAGCAATTTTCACATCTCACATTATTCATGCTAATAACGCAGAATCAAAATGCACCCATAAAGATTGTGTCTTTAAACAACCTACAAGTGCCACACACCTGAATTCAGAAAGCAGATGAGATTTAGTTCCTGCAATGCTTTTTGAAGTGACATTCCAAATCTAACTGAGAAGTATGACCTTCCTTAATGCATTTCCGATGACAAGAATACAGTCAAAGAGACTCGGCTACTTTGTAAAAGAATGCAGTATTCTAGAAACCATCTAGAATGTTGAAAATGAAGCAGACCAGGGACTTTGATAGTTATAGGTACTTTACGTTTAGCAGAATGATTTTAGCTGTGACAGTGGCTGAGGAAACCCAGCCAGATGGGCGGGGTATAAATAATAAAATTGTTGTTGCTGTTGTTATGACACAATCAGTTGCTGAATATTTGCTGTTAGCAGCTAAGAGAACAAAATTCTTATTGAAACCACTTATTCATCCTTCCTTATAAGTGAAAATATTTAAGGAGGAAAGGAAAGGAAAAGTGAAAATATTTAAGGAGGAAAGGAAAGGAAAAGATCATAATAACTGTGCGTTTATTTATATATTTTTAAAATATACCTTATTTAACATTTTAACAGAACAAAAACCATAAAAACACTACAAAACAAACGGACGTGACAAAGTGGTAATGATGATTCCATATTCATTACAAATAATGCTGCTAATAAGACTAAAATATCCACATTTTAAGTAACATAATTAAGGAATGATACATCTATCAGAACAATGTGCTTAAGTAAAATAAATAAAAAACCACAAAAGCAAACAAACAAAACTTCAGAAGACAGCAAGATATAGCATCAAAATGCAAGTTAATTACAGTATGTATCTGAAAAATGTCACACATATCAGTAAGAAAGCTCTTACATGTAATACAATTACCAAAATCTTCCACATATACATTCACACTATCCAAAACTAATCTGAATGCATATAAATTATGCTCTTCTTTTATCCAACACATCATTCTATCCACTCACTTCTCACTTCAATAAAGTTTTTAAATGTTCAATTGCCAATAACACTGTGCAGAAAAATAGAACACACACACACACAAACACACACACACTTATGTATATAGTATACAATCATGAATTGCATGGTTAGTGTTTTACAGCAGACTTGTCTACTTAGAAGCAAGTCCCACTGAGTTCAAGTGGATTTACTCATAGGAAACTGGGTATAGGATTACAACCTTAGTGAGGAAAAGTACAGACTATGTAATGCATCCCAAGTCTCCTTAAGCTACTAGGTGAGAAACAACTTGCCATTTCAAAAAAATAACAGCCAAAGGTGATATTGAGACCATGAAAGATGCCAGCAGAGCCATCTGTCAAGACACTCAAAGAGAGCCAGACTGAATGCGATGCAGGAAGTGCCCAGAGGTTCTAACACTTTAGAAGGAAGCATTGAGGAGGAGAGAGAAAAGGCAAAGATAGACAGAGAGGTTATTGTTACCTTCAGGCCCTACAATGCTTCTGCATGGCTCTGTCTTTGGTCAAATCACATCTCCCTTAGCCCATATTATACTGCTGAGATGCCCTAGACATTTCTGCACAGGAATGATAAAAACAAGGTTGTCTAGTACAAAGCAAAACCTTGTAAGGGCCGACAAACTATATATGGAGAAGGAATCCATCCTGAGGGGGATTTTCTGGACTGTGTTAGAAACTATTAGAAACTAAGCATTAACACCAAACACAAGGGCCTCCTTATCAGTCCTTCAAGGCCAATGCTAGATAGAACCAGTTAATTAAAATATGTGATGGGGAGCAGGTGTTTGCTCCTTCAAGATGGGAGAAGTGAGCGCTCACCATCTCGAAGGTTCCATCAGTTAAGCATCATGATTGGTTACCTCAAGTCATGGGCTTCGGGCCAGCTTTTGCTTAAATTTGTCTTAGGTTTTTTGTGGTATTGCCTTCTTCGTGATTTAGTTACCACTGTCTGTTATGCTGCTAAATTGAAACCTGATGTATGCTCAGCTTGTCTTTGCTATGTAAGTGCTTGTTTAATTGTTAGTCAAATAATATAGTTTTGTTATTTTTAAGCCTCCAAGTTACTTTACCTTGTGTTATTACCAGAAACTTTTTTTAAAAGCCTTGCAACTTTCTTTTAATAAAACTATTATACTACTTTATAAAAGAAGTTTGTAGTTGGAGTTCCTGGACATACCCAGCTTGGTTAACATTTCAGAGGCAGGTCAGTCTGAACATGGTGGCAGTGATGGAATCTAGTTCAGTTATTCTTGAGCCTTTGTCTATAATTTTGTGAGAATTCTTGAAGAACAGGGAATGTCCCTGCAGACTGAAGGCAGGCAAATGTTGTCTCCATCTACAAAAAGCAGGGAAAAGAAAACCAAGGTGTCAGGGGTTCAGGAGCAGAAGCACAGGGAAGAGGGGAGATGGAGAGCGAAGGGGAACAATCTGAGGGCAGCGTAGGAGAAGATGACAGTGGCCCGAGAGATTCCATGAGCCTCTCCAGCGAATCGGAAGATTCACAAAAGGGGGCGCCGGTGGCCAGGGCAAGGGGGGTCCCAAGGGGGACACCCCAGAAGCAAGGGGCCAGCGGGGACTCCCAGAGCAGCAGTTGGAAATCAGGACCAGCTTCCCCACCAGAGCATAGTGGGGGGGAAGAGTCACAGGTATCGGGAGTAGCGTCTCCCCCAGCAGGGAGAGGAGAGGAGTCAGGGCTGACCACGCCTCCATCGGAGAGTCAGACAACGGAGGGGAGGTCAGATCCGGCCAGTATCCCAGAAGAGGGAAGCAGTGACAGAAGTAGTGTAACGGTCAGGAGGAAGGTCACTGGGTTGGCGCGAGAGGCAAGTTCAAATGTACAGGTGCGTGGGACAGCAGAGAATGAGGATTGGGAACCGGGTCCTAAAGCCCGCCAGAGGCAGGGGGAGGAGCTAAGCGACTCAGCGTCTGAGGAGTCCAGAAAGGGGAATGCCCCAGCGGGCAGGAGGACCCAGAGGAGAAGAGAGCAGCGGAAAAGGTGGAGCAGGGCTAGGATCTTAAACTGGTGTCAGAGGGGAGGAGATTCAGACGGGACTTCGCCGATCTAGGGTTTAAGATGTAGGGCTGCGCGCT
This sequence comes from Podarcis cretensis, assembly GCF_951804945.1. Classification (NCBI taxonomy): domain Eukaryota; kingdom Metazoa; phylum Chordata; class Lepidosauria; order Squamata; family Lacertidae; genus Podarcis; species Podarcis cretensis. Next base: position 33,492,371 of record NC_137178.1, read on the forward strand.
GCGGCTTTGAAATGGAAATTGAACTTCAATAAAGACTTTTGTACATTATGACAGCCTAGCGTTGGTCCTCTGTGAGCTGGGACCTAGAGGCAGCTCTGACACAAGGTAACTATGAACCTGTGAACTTGACATCTATACCAGGAAAGGTCCTAGAACAGAAAATTCAACATTTGGTTTGTGAGCACTTAGAAAAGTAACACAAAAATACTTCAATTGCCACAATGAACATAATGTTAATCTATGCAGGGGCATAGGAAGGGGGCAGTGGGGCGGTCAACCCCGGGTGTTATTACAGAGATGGGTGACATTTGGTGTGCTGCCCGCTCATGACTCCCAAGCTTACCTGAGCCGTTGGGGGGAAGGGTGGAGCTGTACCGCCTTGCTGGTGGCATTTCCCCCTTCCCCCTTCATTTTGACAGCTCAGGGAAGGCTTGGGGGCCATGGGCGGGTGGTTTGCCGTTATCCCCCACTCCTGGGCTGCTTCTGGGGGAGGAGCCTCCCCCAAGCTGTCAAAAGGAAGAGGGAAGGGAGGAAGGCTACTGGCAAAGCGGCACAGCTCCCTCCCCCCTGCCCAGGAAGCCCCCTGGGATGCTCGCCCTGCCCCCATGGCCCTGCCCCCAGGTGAACAGCATGTGCGCTGCTCCAGGTGCTGGAGCAGCTGGCTCTACCTCTGAATCTATGCATGCTGAATTTATTATAAAGTGGGGTGAGGGAAGTTTTATTTGTGAAATCTGTGTGTGCTCCATGAAATTATAGGAGAAAAACCCTGGTGGGCTGGGTTACTCTCTCTATATGCATCCATGTTCTTGTTTCCATTAGAAATCAGTAGTTCAGGGTACCTGCATTTCGGCATTAAATATATAGTATTGTCTAGGGCTAGTGAAATGAGGCTTCATTTCAATCTGTGACCAAGCTTCCACTGACATAAATTGAGTCAGATTTCTGCCAAGAGTGTCAAATAGCTCTCAATGAGATTCATAAGAAACATTAGAGATAAGATTACTACAGCAGAGTCCACACAGATAACCACTGCAAACTTTGCATTCATCATATCTACCATTCATTATTATGGTCATATAAACCTTTTGAGTGGCTTTTGTTCTCCACAGTGTTTATACAGAAATGCACTAGGAAGAATGTTATTGAAATAAGAATCAGACATAATAACAAACCTGCTATGGAAGAACACCAAGGTTATTATGGCAGGCTTTTATGAAAAATTCAGAAATGGCCTATGCCTATATCATTTCCTCCAGCTGCTCTCTGTGTGTGCCTGGCAATAATAAAAGGTATAACAGTTATACGGTCACAAGCAAAGAAAGCTCCGGAACATAAGAAGTGAAATTAAAAAGGTATTTGTTTAGTTTAAATCTACCATTTTATGGGGCAATAATTCCAGCTCAGCAGTATATGTCCCTAGACATTATTACTTTTATTGGAAATATGGTTAGAAATCCCTCTTTAATTCCTGAAGATTTTAAAAACAACCATTTAATACAAATAAATGCAGATATGCTGCACAGATTGAACAGTATACCCAGTAAAGCTTTACAAAATGCAGGTGAAGTTAAAGATTTCTCCTCACAGTACAGAAACAAAACAACATTTAAATGCTAAATTACTTTGTGTGTAACTTTAAAATTACAGTATGTTGAGACTTGATATTTAAGCCCAGTCCAATGTTTGGTTTACCCATCTGAAGGTCTATAACTTGTTCAGATGTTAGTGGGGAAATGTCCTCTTTAGTTATTTTCTAGGATCCAGAGAATTCCTCTGGAGTTTGGAAGTAGTCCATATGAGGGAAAATAAAGAATACACCATTGTTTTCTCATTCTGAAGTGCAGTGGTTTCTCAGGATAACTGACATATCCCTTGGCCCACACCCTAAAGAGGAGTTACATACCCATTCTAGGATTCAAGTGGGTAGGATATTTGGACACAATTGTGGATCTATTTTAATGACTAGCAATATAAGAAGAGTTCTAATGAATCAGTACAGAAACCCATCTAGTCCAGCAACTTGCTTGCCATAATAGTCAGCCAGGCATATGGTTGGTTGGTTTTTAAAATGTGTATATACTAGGTGTGTGCATGACTACACTATTTGCTATTGCTATTTATTGCTTTTTTTATATATAAAAAAGAGTTCCTAAGTCGCTCTGAGTGACTGAGTCTGCTCCAGTTCTATGTTTCAGGTTCTGACTTGCCCTTTACCTTTGAAGCCCCATGTTGCCCATTCATTATAACTGGGAAGCTAAAAACAGCTATTATTTTCCCTGTTTTAACCAAAGTGGATAAAATTTTCAGGCATATTTAGTTATTGTTTATTGATATATTGCAGTTATATCCCACCTTTTTCTTCAAGGAACTAAAGGGAGCATGTTCATGGTTCTCCTCATTTAATTTCTACAACAACCCTTTGAGGTAAGTTAGGCTGAGTGAATGGCCCAAGGTTACCCAGTGAGCTCCATGTCTGAATGGGGATTTGAACCCTGGCCTCTCAGGTCCTAGCTTAACACTCTACAACTACACCATAACAGCCCCCACACTGTGGCTCAAGCCTGCCATACTGTGGGCAAATACATGTAAGTGGTTCATGCAAGGCACTTCTAATCTGTTTGTCAAAATGAAAGATCCTCCTACCTCTCTGCCATGTCCCCTCTCTTTATGGGGGATTAGTGAAGCCATGGAGACACTCAAGATCTTAGTGAGTCCCTGATCTGCCTCCTACATTCTATACTTACTGGAAAGCCGAGCTTAAGAAATTGTGGGGTTTGCAGAAACTCTGCAGCATGTGGGCCATTAGATAAAAGATTTGTAGGAAAAAGGAAAAAGACCATCACAAATACACTTTAACCACATCCAAAATAAACCAAATCTCTGCATCCCACCCATTCCAACACAGTTGTATTGCATTCCAACACTGTCATGCTTTTGTTTGAGAATCTGTGGCAAATGGCTGCCCCATTGCTTTTAACAAATAATATTTTTCCACTAAAGGAGTAGTATCATTTAAAGCTAGTTGGAGAGTTCAGCAAAGGTAATCTTTGGTACTTGTGATCTGATTTATCATGTAAATCTCATCAGTGCTCTTCTTTGTTCCACAACACATCAGCATGCTTTCCCAGTCAGAGAAATTCTGCTTGATGAAATAAAGACTTGTGACTCCTAGTGCATAAGATGGATCAAAGTAAATCATTAATCAAAAAGATATGAAAATTAGAAATAATGACATGAGGTGTTCAAATAATACAACTCACATGCAACAGGAATTTGATCTCTCAGGAAATTAAAATAGTTTAACAAAAAAAGGCCATATTTAACTGACTGCATGATAGAATTAAGGATGAAAATCAAACCTATTAATCATGCAAGAGATTGCAATTAAATTAAAGCTGCTAATTCTATAGTGAAGAATTTTTAAATGAAAAGATTAACTATTTGCATGAATCCTTTTTACATTTATTATATGGTAAGTCAACTGTAAGCGGGGAAGGGGGGGATGCATGGAAATATTCACTTTCCTATCAGTTTACCTGGATATATATTTGATATAACTTACTGGCATACCAAAACTTGTGTCTTGCCTAGAAGAAAGTAAACTTAGTGCAAGTCTTGCAAGGCTGCTGAACCATATTTCATGGAATAGATCCATATGATCTACTACTCATTCTCAATAATTGTAGTCATGACATAACTGACTTAACATCATTTTAGAAAATGGATGTCATTGAGTTAGTATAATATAAAAGTAACTGCTTAGTTGGTAGATCATGAGAATATTAATCTCAGTGCTGTTTGTTCGAGTCCCACATTGGGCAAAATATTCCTGCATTACAGAGAATTGTACTCGATGGCCCTTCCAACTCTACAATTCTATGATTTTATTAAAGAAAAAAATCAGTTTGCACAACATATTTTTGTTCAGGCAACTCATTGCAATCATCCCTAGGTACACATGTGAACAATGGTAATGTGTGAACCTGGTGATCATGAGTGAATACTCGTGGGGGGGGGCCCACTGCAATCATGACAATTGCTGCCTGCTACATCTAAAGAGGAGGAGGAGGAGGTGGTGGTGGTAGTAGTAGAAGTTGCTCTGGTCACCTCCGGACAGGAGTGTACCTAGGGGTTGGGCAAGTTGGCCCACACAAAGGGCACAGACCCATGGAGGCAAAAACCAGCCTCTTCACTATGGGTTGTTGTGGCTAAGAGCCTGTCCACCCATACAGTCCCCCATCCACTTTTACACTGTTCTAGGATCGGATCCCAGGCGAGGTAGTGCCCCCTCCCCAGTTAACCAGCGGGGCTATTAGAAGTGTGCTTGAAGCTCCCAATGGGGCTCAGAGGGATGGAAGATAGAGAGAGCAGGTAAGAGTCGCAGGAGGAAGGAAAAGGGAGGGACGGAGTGAGGAAGGAGGCAGAAGATAACACAATGAGCGGAGGGAGGGAGAGAGGCAGGCAGATAGACCAATGCAAGAGGTGGAGGAGAGGAGACAGAGCAGAACATAATTGAACCTCATGCCTGAGGAGGAATCACTGGCAGAGAGTGAGAGGCAATGAAAAACAAACTTTTCTGAGTTTCTGGTCCATGGTCTCTCCCAGCTTGGAAAGTGCTGATACAGCACATTGTGAAGAGATGGTAAGGAGCCTAGGTATGTCACTGCCTCCAGAATGTCTCTTTTTGTGAGCAGGATTCAAGTACATACCTGAAATGTAAGTTTGTGCAATTAAAGTGGATGAAAATGTCCTGTGTCCCTAGCACAACAAATTTCCCCCTAAAAGAAGAAGACTTTTTGCTGTTAGGAATGGGGGAAAGCATTGAAAAGGGATGGATAAATGAATAAACAAGTCCTTTAAATAAACAAGGCATTCTGAGGAATCCACTAAGGAAGGGGAAAGTGTGAGAAGTTTTTGGCAGTGCAAAGATTCAGCAAAAGTGAGAGTTGTTACATGAAGAGAAGGGCATCTTGAGGAAGTGAAGATAAAGTTTTCAGGATGCTACTTTTAATTTTAGAAACCATATTCCCTCCAGAAAAAAATTAAGATGTTCACTATTGTATATAGGGTTTTATAACAATTTAATTCATTCTTAAGAAAAATCTATATCTTGGCATTCCTCGTTAACTATTGCAGCTGCACTGCCTACAGAGAAATCTGTTTCTTTGAAATTTCATTTATATAATGAGAAAATAAGCCAGGAGATAATAAGGGAATTTTTTTCTATCAGGATATGGGCCATTCAAATAATCTCATTACCTAAGGGATCTCAATTGGCTTACATTAATATACTTCAGCTTAACTAGTTTATAGATCACAGCCTATGCGGTCACTCCGAAGACAATAATTATTGATGAGAGCAAAAGAAAGAACAGCAGTGTGCATGTATGTGTGTATAATTGCCTTCCAACAGTATTTCTACTCTCAAGTTGTAGTACACTGACATCTTAATTGTATGGGCTGATCAAGAAGGATGAATGGATAATTTTGCCCTGCTGCAAGATGCCAAATGGCTCTAGTGCATTTCCCCCCCTGTGCATTGAAATCATGCCATGACTTTGGGTCCTTGGTCCATTCTGATTCTATAACTTCAATGTGTTTTCTGAAGAACACAATATTTGAATGATGGTTATTCTGTTGCCACTAGAAAGTGGATATTTTCATTAAGAAAAGTGGTGGACAGAACCAATGATTGACAATGATGGCGGCTTCCAGTAACATCTCACAAGTTCTTGCTAAAATCTAACTGGAAGCCAAAAGACACCAGAAGATCTTAGCAGAGACAGTGCAGGCAGTCATGGGATATCCACGGGGGCAGCCTTCCACTGCCTGAAATGGTTGCCTCACCTTGTCTCATGGGTGGGCTAGCCTTGAAGGTGGGAGTCAGGGGTGCTATTTTGAATAAAATATGGGGGACAAGTAAGCCCCGCCCTACGTAATTGATCACAAGATGTGGCACACACAGACCAATTGAATGGCAATGCCTATCATTTTTTCAGGGAGGGGGTGCCCCCTCAAATATTTTATTGGGGAGGTGAAGGGACCTTGGCCCCTAGGCATTGTTTCCTTTGTTGGGAGTGATGCTTCATTCTCTGTAGTGCTTCTTGTCAACCAGTTTCATTCTGGTTGTTGACATAGCTACTGAAGTGCATCTCCCCTGTCAAAGGGAGGTTCTTTTATTGAGGATAGACCAGACACTTCCATTTTCACCTCCACCCCCATTTATGATTTCAGTTTCAGATGTTGCCAGCTGCCTTTCCTTCTGTCTAATTGGGTCAGGAACAGCTGCCTCACTTTGCAGGTTTCAGATGGCCCCTCTTCACTCTTCCAGACTCCTGATGCATACTCCATGCTCTGGGAGCAGCATGGACAATTCCTTCACAAATATAAATACATTATACCATCATAACAAACCCCATAACAGCCACAGGGAGCTTTGTCAGCGCACTAGTAGCAAAGCACATCATCTCAAGCATACTGAAAGATGGAGGGAAGACATAAGTCTTTACCTGGTGCCAAAAAGAGTGTGGCAAAGTTGTCAGGTGGACCTCATTGCAAACAGGATTCCACAGAAATGAAGTCTCTCTGGAAAAGTCCATATCCCTTTGCACCACCCTCCAAGCCTCTCTCATAAGAAGATCTAAGGGTTCAAGTAGGTTAATAATATTGAAGAATCCAAAACAGACATGAAGGGGAAATATAAGAAATAAAAGAAAAATAAGAGCTGGTGTCCAGTCTCACCTTCTTCAGATTTCATTCTTTGAATGGAAAAGTATTCCTTAACTTTCCCATCTAGATTTTTTTAAAAAAGAAGATTCTCAATGGAATGTACACTTTTTTTGTTTTACTGTTAGGAAACCAAGCACAATATTCTGTGCTGTTGTTGATCCCAAAGGGCTTTATTCCTTCAATTCTACACATGGTCTTAATCTGATATTAAGGACATTTTTCAATGCACTAAGTATTTATTGTTTTCAGGGAATAAAAAAGGAAAGGAAATATTAATGTTCATTATAATTTGTACATGCTTCAGAAGAAGTTGCTACTGATTTTACACTCTTTGGTTCTGCCTCGGAATGGAAAATGAAATTACTTCCTATTAGGTTGATTAAACATTCACTGATAATATAATACATTATTTATTGAAAGAATGGTGTAATCTCACATTTGAAGTTTTAATATCTTCCTCAAGCTGGTGTGGGGAGCCTACTGAAATCAACAGAACAAAATTCCAGTTACATTTGTTTAGGAGTGAGGTGTAAAAAAGTAAGGTCAGGATTCCAATCAGAGCTCATACTATCTGAAACTGAGTGTTATGAATAACAAAAGGCTCTTTATTAATGATCTCTCTCTAACACTGCATTGGTTGAAGCAATTTTTGTATATAGTATATTGAAATGACTTATAGATTTGCACAATATTCTTATTGAGTGTATTTGGACACATCTTTTATATTGCAATATGGAGCTGAATTGTCCAACATCGTCCATCTGCCAGCAGAAGCACTGAGTTTTATTGTTGCACAACAGAGGAATGCAATGTAAAAGTTGAAGTAGTGGAAACTCATCCAGCAACAGATTGCACCATCTATTGTGCAGCAAAGCTATCAGCATGAGAAGCAGCACTGGGTGGTGCAGGGGTAAGAGGGAACTGGTGAAAATCACATTATTCACAACTGCCAGTGGGAGATTCCATGATGGGATGGCGTCTTGCCATTTGTGGAAGTGCAGCTCATAATCCAAGCTATGGTCTTTAGCCTTTTGTGGCTGGAGAGCACAACTCTATTCTGTCAGCCAGGTTTTAAATTCACACTTCTTTTAGCCCCAGGCACACAGCTAATTAATTGTTGCAGAGGTTTTTGCCTACTTTATCTTGTAGGAATAGCAAATGTCTCTTTCAATCGCATTGTTTCTATTTTGTGTTAATTACCTAAAGATGTTGTAAGCTTCACTATCAAATGAATTGGGTGGAATTGGCACCTTGTGACAGAGTGGATGTCTTAAAATTTAAGATCTTTTTTCTATTTTTATCTTGCTTCATTTACCTGTGGTCTGATGTTAAATCAAGTTAAGTGAAACTGATAATGGTCTTGTGTTAAGAAAACATGGGCAGCATGCTTGAGCATCTTTTCCCTCAAGATAAAGGTGCTGTTTTATTGATAGTTGTTTACTCTTCAGAGTAACACAGCAAATAAATGAAATACTGTAATACGGGAGCTGATGGCTGTTTTCATCACTCCTTTAAACCCTTCACAGAAAGAACACTGAACTTTAGATTATAAATGTTAGACTTTCTATGGACACAAACTGGGGACAAACAAACACACAGTGAGCTAGGAATTAGACAGCCCCACACAAAAAAACCTCCAGAGATTCTGGTGTGCAAGAACCAGAATTTAAGGGCTCCTGCCTCCCACGGTCAGTAGTGCACCCTGAAAATGTGCTCCTTCAGTTCTGACTAAGCGTGCAGGTTTGCATATGCAACCAAGTGAGGAGCTACACTCAGAGAGGAAAAAAAACCTTGGAAGGCCTAGAGAGTGTGCCAAAGGAGAACTTGGTACTGAATGCACTTTCAACCTAAGCTTTATATTTCAGTTTTTCTAATCCACTCAAGACAATTCTCTCCTGAGTGATAAAATGTTCCAGATTTACAATTTATTTTGTAACTTTCTTCTAGGATACTGTGACAATTTCACAGTGAAATTGCAGGCTTTCCCTGGGGCAAAACGTATTGAACAGTATCCAAAGCCCTTATTCTTTTAGCACAAGTATTTAAGCTTACACAACAGATTTACTCAACTCTGATCCAGAGGGTTGGGGGAAACCCCAGAATAGATTTGGGGATGCATGTGGTGGTAGGGAGTTTCTTTGTACAAAGGTAAATCTTTGTGCTAACAGAACTAGAGACTTCACACTACTTTTGATACAGACTGTCCTAATGCATTTTGAAGGAAAAGCTGGATGTACATGGCCCTACTTAGTATAACCCTGGGTTTATATTGTCCCTACCATTTCACAGATCTCTCCTAGTCTTGTGTTCTGGAACTGCGGGTTTGGAGTGCTGTCTTTAAGGGTATGGAAGAGATGTAAAAATCCAGATGTCACATAAGTAAATAGTTCTTTGCAATATTTGTCTGTCAAGGACTCTCAATTTGTATATGTGTGGGCAAACCTCAAATATGCTCTGTGTCCGTCTTTTTCAATTCATTATTCTGTCCAGATCTGATCCGCTAAAACTGTTTCACCTTCTTTTGTAATGGGAACCTTAAAATGGCTCCCAATTCCCCCTCCCCTTTTAATGTAAATGGACGAAAGTTTCAGGTAGCAGAGCTCCACCAAAGAAGGTTAAACATGTCAAATTTCAGGCAGATCCATCCAGGGGTTATTGTGCAGGTAACCTTAGAATGCATAGGATTGCAATGTAAGCAGACAGGGCACGCAGGGTAAGTAGCTCACAAAATTTTGGGTCCCTTGGTGGTCAGATTGAAGACCAGCAACATGGCCTGAAGTTTATATTTGCATTGGGGAATATCCAAACTTTTCATCTCTAGTGGAAAAAAGAAATATTCACAGCTGTGGCTAAATGTCTCACATGCAGCAAGTTTCCAAACAAAGCAAAAACAAAAGCAAGAAAAACCATGGTGACTTGTTGAGCAAGATGTTGTGCAATTAAGTGAATGGTACACCAAGGACAAACGATGCACAACACACCAAGCTGGTCAGCAATTGAGTTGATAAATATGATGAGCATTAGTTAGACCAGATGGTTGCACAATAGCTAGCTGGTCTGCAGTTTCAAAGGGAAACTCTAAGAGAATGGATGCACAATAGCTATCCAGTCTTGATGACTTTCAGTCAGGAACCATGCACAATTAAGACCATTCTCTGTCTCTTTACATGGGAGAACAAGCAAAATAATGCCAGTATCTGAATGTACATGTAAACCAAACATTGTGGGCAGCAATAAAGAGATGGACGTTACATTGGAGTTAAGTAGGCCAGCACTTTCCTGAATTAAATAACATCCATAAGTTTTAACCATAAACTAACCAGAGAAGTGTTGAGAAGAGATTTGAAGTTTGTCCCTATGCCCATGAGGCTGTTCCACCAATTGTCCTACGGGCCAAGCTCAATCTAGAGTTTTCCATTTCTGAGCAAGTCTGCCCCACCTTCAAGGATGAGCATGGTGCCAGGCAGCTGGGCACTAACTGCCAGCTAACCCACTGCCAATTTCCAATGAAATCACAGCAGCTGGGGAGAGCTGAATCTCTCCTAGTTACCCTTTAACAGAGGTGGTCCTTCTCTGCCTATCTTATGCTCTAAGCAGTTCCTCCTTAATCATTTGTCCACCTTCCTGCAGCATTGTGATATAACAATAATGAAAACTATTTCAAAATTGCATATCTGGGTGTTTGGGCTATTAAGCTGTGTGCCAGGACCCTCTAATCCCTGGATCCAGCAAGTGTTATGATTTAATCAAGGCTTCTACTTCTTGGAATAGCCAGGCTAGTGGTAGCCTGGGTGATGAGTCAGTAAGAGGTATGAAGTTCTCAACAGCTAAAGCCAGTGTTTAAAATAGAAAGTTTTGGTGAGTGATGAGACCTGGAGGTGAAGCAGCAAGCTTGGAGAGAGAGTCGGAGGAACATTTGAGAACAATGTTTGATTTCTGTTTGAATCCAAGGTTGTGGCTATGGAAGAAGCAAAATCTGTTTCTAGTGTTAATGCTGTGAAGCCCTTCATTCTAAACTCAGGTTGTATATATGTGTAAATAAATCATATATCCTAAAGGCACCACAGTCTCCACTGTGCTTCATTGACAAAAGGAACTGGGTAAGCTTCTGGAACACCTGGAATCTTGTACCACCAAGACTGGGTTGGCATGAAACTCTCTCTCTCTCTCTCTCTCTCTCTCTCTCTCTCTCACCTAATCCAACATTACTTGGCTTTAAGATGGTGCACAATAATGTTAGGTTCATTTTATTATTGGGCAGCATAATAATGGCTTTTGAAAGAAATTGTGTGTCCTTTGATGACCACTTATTATAGAGACAGCTGTCTCAACTCACTCCAGTTCTCTCCTAATATCGCTATCTTGATAAATCTGACATGACTGCTCTCGCCAAAGTAATGGAATTTTCACTTTTACCAGAAGGTTGAACTTTAGAAAGTGTTTAATCAGAGATTTTATGCTCCGGAGGACCTTCAGAACTCAACTAATTTGGAAAGCTGATATTCTGAAGCCAAAATAGCAACTTGGTTATTAAAGGCAATTATCTGTACAGGAGGGAAAAAAGCTTTCAAATCTTTTCCTTTCAAATCTCAAGTGGTTAATGCATGACTCTGCATGAATCAGAGGGATTCATTTGATTCCCAAGCTGACCTCCACCTGAAAATTTAATTTCTCCTTCTCAAATACACTGTTTCTCCATAATACAAAAGAGCACTAACCTGAACCTTTTGGTGTCCCGTTTACAATTAGCTGGTCTTTTGTTGCATTAATCTTTTAAAATAAATGGAAGGATTAATGTTTGAACACAATATAAAGTGAATTCTGATTAGGTTTTTTTAAAAAATAACCATTGTTTGAGTTTTCAGTCTGCATTGTATTTTGCCACTAATTAGTTTTTATCTTCTCTTAATCTTTGAGTTTTTCATTGTATCCCAGTGGTCAATAAGAAAAAGAAGTGTTTTGTTTATATGTTTTAGTTAGATCCAGGGAAAATATTCCAATTAAAGAATGACAGATCAGCTTTGACAAATCAGATTTTTTAAAAACTGAGACCAAGTCTACATGCAGCTTTATAACACTCATTCTAAAACAACAATAACAACAACGGGCCAAGTTAGCCTTGTTTTGTGTTATATTTGACACATTTTCTGTGTTCGCTTGATCAGCCAATTGGTGCATTGGTAACCACATACATTGAATTCTAGAGGAGGAGTACATTTTTACAAGCTTCCATTTCTGCACCAGCTCAGCTTCTCCTAAATTATGTGAAAGCTGAAAGAATAGCAATAAAATAATCCACCAACAAGCAATATAACATGATTCAAGGGCTGTATGATGAAGAACATGGTGCTTGAACTTAAAGTTTCCTTCATTATTGTTTTCTGCAGCTCCCACTCCTGCTTTACCCCAATAATTTTCCATCGTCTTCATTGTGAGCAGAATACCAGAGCAGAAGCATTATAACCCACTGTCTGGAGCAGCCTGAAAACTTCAGGAATGCTGTGCAACTAAGGGCTTGGCTACATGGAATGTTACTTGTGTTGCTTATTATCACATCTTTGTTTAAGAGTGAGTTAGATTTTTATCAGGACTGCAGCCAACCAAAGCTTTTCCTCCTAAACCTCGTTGCGTGGCAAGGCCCCCAAACCAGCCCCTTGTTAGAATAAAATTCACACTGACACAGAATTTTGGTTTAAGGTTATTGGGCAAAATTTTAGGCCACAACTTTACTGACCACAGAAATGTGAGCGGTATTGCCTTAGGCATTGTCAAAGGACTATATCAGACTCCTGCCCCCTTTGCAGGAAGTCAGTAAGGGTAAACCACCCAAAGAGGAAGCCACATCGGGGGGAACCCGCCTGTAGCTCTTCTCGGTGTCCCCAGAGGCCTGGCATGGCCCTAGCCCCTCAGTGGGGAAAAGAACAAAACAGAACTCTTATTCTGACATAATATGTTTTGGTAGGCTCTGATGAGCAGCCTCTGATAGATGATAGATAGATAGATGGATAAACAAACTCAATAGTAAGTTCTCAGTTTTTTAAACATTAGATATTAGAAGGAAATGCTTTATAAACATGATGAGAAATATAATAGAAGTGTCAATAAACATGGTTTACATGAAATATTACATTTGCATATAAATAGAATTCTTTTTTATTTCAATCTTGTGTGAGTGATCCCAATGCTATTACTCTTTCTGAAATATCTCATTTATCCAACTAAGGTTCACCTACTGCAAGCAGGAGGCAGGCAGCTTTGGAACACTAAAAGGCATTCCTTTTTAGAAAGTGGTTACTAGACTGATAACATTTGAGTGTGTGTGGCATTGAGTGTGTGTGGCATTGTGTGACTTAACAGTGATACAAATCAGATTCCTTCTGATTCCTTCCTTTGTGACATTGTTACTTAACACTATGCTCTTTTGTTGTCTTATCACTGTCTACATGTTATATCCCTGAAAACTGCTCTGTTAGTCTAGAGAGGCAAAAAAAGAAAAAGGGGGAAAAAAGAAGGATTAAAGCTCTAATGAAATGCATGATGGAAACCATTGAGACAGCCCATGCATTATCCTATGCCCAAAAATGTCAGCTAAAATACAAAGTAATAATTAAGAAGTTTACATCTCTGACATGCCACTCTGCAATTAAGGATGGGCTGGCTTTTCGACTCTGTTCTGTTTATAGGGATTTTTGTATCTCATATACGTATGCTCTAGGGAAGATGTTAGGAGATGGGAAGACAGAAATCATGGGCATTTGGGGCTAGATTGTGCATATCCAAACAAGCATCCATTGACTCTCTAGACCTGATTGGCTTACCGTACAAGATAAATTATTAGGGCTGCAAACAAGAAGATCCTTGTTTGGATGATGACCCTAGCAAGCAGGCATATTCATACAACAAAAGGTGCTTTCTAATTCCTATGTTATGCGGGTTCCTGGCTTTAAAAGATCAGAATGAGCACTTTGTGAAGACAACTGGCAACCACTGCAGTTGATGCAGAGCTGGTTGGATATGATTTAATCTTTCTTCCTTTAAGATTCACTTGTGTTATTGTACAATAGCTTTATCTCTCATATTGAGCACATAGATTTTTAGGGTTGCAAGGATACAGCAGCTAAAAATTTCCAATCTCATGCTCCCCAACCAGTGCAGTCTGGTGTTGCACGGTTATGCTTCCCTGCTTGCTATGTCTACTCTAGGAAGTAGCACTGAAGGATTCCCACTCTGCCTCTTGATTCTTGTGCTATGAGTGCTGCAAGATTGCATCATGTTCGCCATGTTCTTTAACATCTGCATGAAACAAGGAATTATGTGTCAATAATTAAACTGATTCAGGGTACCCAGTTCTAATTATTTTTGTCATCTATGTCTGTGGAAGAGTTTAACTGTTGCCTGGATTCAGTGGTGACCTAGATTGCACTCAATATCTGAAGCTTAATCTTGACAAGATGGAGATCCTGTAGGTGGGTAGATTTGCCCAGGCAGGCACATTATGAGAACAGCAAAATAACCAGACTGTACAATGGTGATGGGATAAAATCAGGACAATTTTTTATTGACAGAAGCAGGCAGGGCAAGGGTTGGCATGGCATTGGGCTCCAGGATCAGTTCATCATTCCACAAGCCCCATGTTGATGGGATGGATCCTCTGGGTTTGGATTGCTCCAAACCTCTACCATGGGAGTCAGGCAGTGTTGAACCTTGTTGTGGTGCAAGCCAAGCAAGCAAGGTCTCACTGGGGGACCAGGGTGCAGATTCCAACCAGGCAGATACTGAACCCATGCTTGGGTTTGCCATGGTCAACCCTCCCCTCAGGCCCCTTATGGGGCCTCCCTTATACTATGTTAATCCTGCCCAATGCCATTTCTGTCCTCATACAATGTTATTCCACCTAACCAAGGAAAGCCATAATGTCACTGAGGGAAAGGCAGAAAAAAACCCAACCAAGTGCCAATCAGGTTGAGAGATAAAAATACCTTTCTGGCCCTGTCAACCAGCAACCCAAAATTGCTCAGTGAAGGCTCTAACCCAAGGGTGGGTGGGCAGGAAGCTCCCAAAGCAAAATGATTGCGAGACCCATTGGAAACAGCCTTATATAGGCTTTCCTCTCCCCTCTTCAGCAAGGGCTCATTGGACAGCTTTTCCCCATGAGCTCATCACACAGAGGTGACACTTGGCAAAATCTTGCCCAGTATTTTGCTGCAATCTATGGGCTGCAGCACTTCCAGGCAAAGGCGTCCTGTGCTTATTGGGCATGGAATGCGCCCTCTAATTCAGACAGATTGTATTGAACCAGTTCCATTCAACTGAATAAATATATTCACGGCTTGTGGTCCCAGTCTTGTTTCCAAGACCCAGGTGATGCTTTTTAGTGCTGAGTGTATTTTACCAGCATTGGTTGGTGCATAAGCCATGAACTCTCATGAATAGAGGTTTGGCCATGGTTAACCATGCTTTGGAAACATCCTGGATGGAATATGTTAGTGTGCTATACATACAACTGCCTCTGAAATGGTTCAGAAACTTTAGTTGTTGAAGCAGATGCAGGAAGATTGACAATGCATTATATCATCAACAATACAATATGAATTCCACCCCTTGCATCAAGATGAAGATGGTGGTACTTTGGTACTTGTAGCTGGGACATATATATCAAATTAGACAGGCTTTGGGATCCAGAAATTCCATGCATTATATCATCAACAATACAATATGAATTCCACCCCTTGCATCAAGATGAAGATGGTGGTACTTTGGTACTTGTAGCTGGGACATATATATCAAATTAGACAGGCTTTGGGATCCAGAAATACAATGTCAGCTCCTGGGAATTTGGGGTGGCAAGATGTTCACAGTGGGCCCCTCTTTTCTGGTGTTGCTGCTGACAATATGTTTGCTGATCCCTTTGGACTCCACCTACACTAACTCTAAGAGAAAGAGGAGCTGTTCTTACATCTTTCAGTCTGTGCTCATTCAGTGTGGGCAGGTGATTAGGCAGGAAAAACTGGTAGGGCTCCAGGTGTGGGCTGTTTAAATGGCCTGGTGCGGACCCAAGGGAAGCCTTCCTGCTTTGTCAGCTCTGCCCCCTGGCCCAGCAGATGTCCAAGCCTGCACTCCCATTTGCTGATCCTGGGTGTAGGCTAGGATTAGGCTCCTAATAGGCGGTGCGGGCTTACGCCCACACCCACCATCCTGACTGGATGCCGAGGCTGCAGTTCCCTCACCGGGGCCTTAGAGGAGCCCTTGCCATCCCTCAACGGCACCACACCAAGAGGGTGAGAGGACTTAGACAGGAAAGAGGAGGATCAGCAAGGCTAAGAAGTTCCAAAGATTGGAGGTTGGTGCACTACCAGATTTTGAGTCTCAGGAGGTGCCTAGTGGTGCCAACTGCTGATGCTGTCCCTACACAGATGTATGTATCAATTCCATGTTCAAGGCCTTTTCCTCTTCAGCTAAATAAATATCTGCATAAAAGAAGGATTAGTGATCACCTGACCCTCCAATGAAATATGTAATATCACTTTTAAAAATTCAGCCTCATTAGGTCTTCTGATTCTGATGCACATCACATGGGCTTCCTTAGATGCATGCTTAACATGCCATGTATCTTTGCTCCAGAAAATGATTGTAATGTTTTCTTCACTGAGTTTGCATTGCTTATATTAGAAGTGTTCAAGCTTTTATTAAATCTAAATTCAATCCCCAAATCTATTTAATGAACTGTGTAAAAGAATTAAAAAAGAAAACCCTGCTCTAATTTACATTGAAGCATTGCTGTGTGCTCTATCCTGCAGTAGTTATATTTACAATAATATATATGGAAGCTCCTTAAGTTTTATAGGGCATTTTCTCATAATTACAAAAAAAAGAGCAAGGAAAAAAGAGCACTAGGTAAAATAGACAGAAGAAGTGACAGAATGTTGAGTGTTTTGAATTAAAATGCATGAGCAAGAATAAAGTCGTGGTTATTGTCACTGAAATTATATTTTCATATACAATCAGAATGTATATGCCTAGAGTGGGTGTTGTGTTGTTTTTCACTGGATTTGCAGTGCTTATATCATGCCCTTATTGTACTGTAATGTACTGTAAAATTAGAGTGAAACATATGCTCTAATTTTAGCTCACAAGTAAATTCGAAACTTAGCAATAAAATTGGCTTAGCTTTAAAATGCAGCAGTGCACTTTGATATGTATTAAATTACACAAAGTGGGAGAGAAAGATGGATAAAATGTGATTTTTCTTGCCAATAGTAAGCACATATTAAAAGGTGGGAAAAAGCAATTACTGTGGAATGGGAATTGTAGCTTTTTTGTTTTACAGAATGCTATTTCCGTATCAGAGCAAAGGTCCTGAGCTCAGAAATTAGGATCTTCTCCCTCCACAACTTGCAAATTACAAAAGCAGCCTGATTTGAAAATGCCATTTGGATTCCAAATGTAGGGAGTGGGAGATAATTTTTAGTGAATAAATAAAAAATGATAATAATCTGTATGGAAACTATATTTCCAAGAATTATATTTTTAGAAATAAGCAATAATGTAATTGTATAGAAACATTTCATACAGCCCTGTATTGGGAAGTTTTTAATGTGTGGTGTTTTATTATGTTTTTATTGTCTTCTGGAAGCCACCCAGAGTGTCTGGGTGTTTCTCGTGCAAGGAGAAAAGGTGCAATACTGGAAGGGGGCATGAAGAGATATTTTTGAATTAAAAATCTCCCAAGAGACAGGCATGAAGCAGCCAATTCAGTGACTACTCAAAATTCCAGCCTCTGGTGGCTGCTTCCTATCTTCTTCTTTAAAAAAAATAAATAAAAAATAGTGGAAAATTAATTAACTGTGTGTAATGTGGAGTTTTGCCCAGAGTCAACTGTGCTTGATAGATACAAATGCTACTGCAAATATTACGTTCAGCTTAAGTGAAAATCTAAGAGCAAAGTCTGTGGGGGAAAGGGAATAAAAAGAGAGAGAATGAAACACAAAGAAAATAGTCACAAGCTGAAACCCACAGCTCATTTACAATGGGCGAGTGTCATTAACATGAATCAGACAGCTTTAGGGCAAGTGGATGTCAGTATTTCATCTGTTATGCTAGTATTCTAAAAGGCCTTTATACTGTAGCCAAGATTATCGGAACCATGTTGATACCATTTACACTTTTATGGGAACATCACTTGTTGACTTTGTTTTTCAAGGCTAAATAATTCCCTTCTAGTAGCCCTTAGTATGGTGAAGTGCATGAAAGATTGCATCAGAAGAGGACAAACAACGCTGTGTCTGCTATTTATGAGAAAAATGCATGCTGATCATTGGCAAATGCCTCTACTGAAAAAGATAAAATATAGCACTCCTTTCTAACACTTGAAGCCAGATTGGATAATGATTTTTAGGGAAGGTAGTTATTCTAATTAACCTAGTTCAGACAGTTAAGATGATTTCCTCCCCTATGTCCTTGATTGAGTGAAAATTGCTTCCTAAAATTTTCCATTCAAAATTGTGTGTGTGTGTGTTTTAGGATTGAAAATTTTGTTGTTGGTGTAGTTAATACTGAATGAAAGCCTAGTGTAAGGTAAGAAAATATAGCACCAGTGGGAAGCCATTTTCAGCCTGAACTCCCAATTTCTTCCCAGGAGACACATGCCACTGGTAGATGGAGTCAGATGGAAAAGCAGCTAGGGCCAAAAATGAAAAGAGGTGGAGCAATGGATGTGATGATTACCTTTGTAAAGCACAGAAGGCAGAGATTTCTACACACTCAGCTGTGCAGATACAGTTGTACCTTGGGTTACAGATGGGTTGTACCTTGGGTTACAGATGCTTCACGTTACAGACTCCGCTAACCCAGAAATAGTACCTCGGGTTAAGAACTTTGCTTCAGGATGAGAACAGAAATCATGTTTTGGCGGCAGCGGGAGGCCCCATTAGTTAAAGTGGTACCTCAGATTAAGAACAGTTTCAGGTTAAGAACGGACCTCCAGAATGAATTAAGTTCTTAACGCGAGGTACCACTGTACCTCTCAGTTTTCCATTCAATCAAGCAAGAGACATTATGATAGTTGAAGGACATATTCTAGCCATGCAAAAGCATTTAAGGAGAGTATACAGCATGGATAGTGAAGATGTGGACAGGGGACTGGGTGTGCTCTTGGGAAAGTCCCAGTAACATTTGACCTTGGGCTTGAGGTTCCACATGTTACCAGAATTTTTATAAAGGTTGGAGGGGGGTTGTTTCCAGTTAAACAGGACACTGCATCCCCAGACCACCCCCCCAAACCAACACCATTCAATTTTGTAAATATCCCCATAAAACCCACCACAGTCTTGCTGTGTGGTATCTTGTTCAAGGTTACATAATATTCACCTTCCCTCATGCAGCAAAACCTTCAAATATTAATATAAAATCAGCCCTAAGTCAGCTCAACACTGTTCTGTCTTCTTCATTTCACTCAGGAAACAAAGGACTACTGAAGAGGGGACTTGGGGAAACTGGTAAAGACAGCCATAATCCTTGAAATGTGGGATCACATACACAGCAACAGATGGGTGTCAGACAGGTAGCCATCCCATGGACAATAGCAAACCATCTAAGAATGGATTAGGTTCTCGGTCAGGACAAAGAAGTGTGATTACCTGACCGGAAACCCAGGTACTTGTAAATATTTCCTTTATATAACTTGATGGGTGTGAGGTGGAGGGCATGGGGGCAAACCTGATGAACCGGTTCTTGCCAAAAAACCCTCCCCATTTGTGACATATGTATGATGTATCTAGATGCTTGACCGAAGGTGTTTATGGGGAAAAGGAAAAACTTATAAAAGAAGGAGCACCCTTTTGTTTGGGGCTTCTTCCTGCTTCTTCCATGTGGTGGGTGGAAGTCCTGTTACAACAGTCTTTGAATAGAGATCAGGCCTACAGGCTGCTGTTTTGCTCCTATATTCCTGGCTGGTATCTTTTGCAATCCAAGTGAGCCCAAGGATTTTCCTATAACATACACCACTGTACAAGTGTACAGCTCAGCTATTGCTGTTTAATGCATTGTGTGTAAGCTTCTTGTATGGATGAGTGTTTGCATGACTGCCTCTCTGGTGAATGTGCATGAACATGTGGGGAATATATGTGTGTATACAGTGGCTATGCCCACAGTGGGCAGGTGGTACCCAAATAGGTAGCATGACCATCAATGTGGCCTTGGGATGCAAAGGGTTAGCCAGAGCTATTCTAGGGCAAGTTTGTCGCCCCCCCCCATGAACTGTATTCTGCAATGAGGAATAGAGACAGCTTGCAGCTTTTTACCTCATGCCACTTAGTACTGTCTTACTACCCACTTGTGGCTTCTATATGGGGCATTTGGTATACTAAATCAGCAAGAATTGAGCCTGACTGTTCAGATTTTCATAGCTTTTAGTGTATTTTTCATCTCTGTTGGAAGCCGCCCAGAGTGGCTGGGGAAACCCAGCCAGATGGGCGGGGTACAAATAATAAATTATTATTATTATTATTATTATTATTATTATTATTATTGTGGTTCGGGTGTACCCCACAATCACCTTCCTCTGAAAAGTCTTTGGGTTTTTTATCCACATACTGGGCTTCAGCCGAACCTGCAGTATTTAATGCATTGCTTTAGGCCTCAAGGAATCCCTGGAGCCAGGCTCATGACAAAAAATCTGATTGTCTTGAGGAAAGCTGTAGTTCAAAGCTGCTTACACTTTTAAAGGTTACTTGTTAACTCAAAGGTTACTTTGTTAACAAGAGACCTTTGATGCGCTAGACAGCTTTGAAGAGCTATTCAAGCTGAACAGATGTTGAGATAGACTATTTGCGATGCAAGCTTTTTCCCCCTCCACTCTCGCAGCACCCATTTAGGCTGGCAGTAGAGGGATCTCAAATTGTTCTCACTAGAGGTGGGAAGCTCTGTTGTTCGTTTCCTGAAAGGTGCTAAAGTGCAGCAAAAAATTAAGATGCATGATTGGCGAGGGGAAACTGAAGATTCTACTGTCCTTATACCATCTGAAATCTTGTTGGGAAAGAAGCATGACTAAAACCACTTGCCCCACCACCTGTTTGCATTTCAATCTTAATTACAATTTGGATTTCCAAACATAATGGAAGCCAAGCTTCTCTCTATTCTTGCTAATCTAAAATGAGAAGACAATTGGGAGACAAGCAACTCAGCAATGTTCGATTTATTTTGTCATGTTAATGTGACATGAATTTGTTTCTATTTGTGATATTTTTGTAACTTCCCTGGGACCATATGGTGAAGGGTAGAGTATGAGTAATAAATAAATAAAAACATCCTAACCCCTCCATTAGCAAAGAACAGGAGGTTAGCATTGCCCTCTTGGTCTGTTAAGTAGCTAATAAGAAAGGTCTCCTGTCCCTTTAAGGTTCTCTTGGAAAATCCTGCATAGTTTCTTCTCTGGTTCTAAATATTGTCAAATGACTTTTAAAACTGGCCCAAATTTCCACAAGTCTGCTATCAGAACTTTGACTGTTTTCATGTGCTGGCCTTATATCTAACAAGTAGCTTTAAAGGACTATACTTGAAGTAGGGATGGGTGTTCCTTAAGTCAATGAATTGCTCAGGACTTCCACTTGTAGTGACTTAATTGAAGTGACTATAAAACTCTAATAGTAACTATAAATCACTTTCTGTTCTGTTCAATTATTTCAAATTACTGAAGCATTTTCAGTTTATGAGTGTGGTGACATAAACTCAAGTGCTTTCAAACAATGTTCTCCAGTTTTACCACAGCAGGCATGCAGTGATTTAGCACCAAATGAATCCCTCATAAGGGGCGTATAATTCTGGTTTCAATCCTGCATGTAGTTGTTTATGCTGAGGAGATGTTTCATAGAAATGCACCAACCCTGCAGATGAATAAGGATAGATAATAGAATCATAGAATGATAGGGTTGGAAGGGACCCTAGCCCAGCTCCCTGCAAAGCAGGAATATGCAGCTGTCCCTTATGGGGATCAAACCTGCAACCTTGGTGTTATCAACACCACACTCAGTTACCTAAACTGAGCTATCCTTTTATATGTGTTCACTCATACCTCTTCTCTCCCATTTCTGCATTAATCTGTAATTGATCCTGAGCATAAGCATTCACATTTAAATATGTATTTTAAACATATTTTGTCCCCAAAGATGCAGTTTAAATGCACTCTTTTTCAAAAGCTCATAGTTAGTCAGTGCATTTGGGGCTTATTCTCAGGCTTTTATTTTATTTTTTAATGTATTTTTGTTGTTGTTGCATTTCTGTTTGAAAAAAGGTGGTCTCTAAATTTTCTAATGGAGAGTCAGAATCACAAGCTGGGCAGGCACAATTATTCTACATTTATGATTTATATCTGCCACTTTCCTCTGAGCAGCTAATGACAGTATAGTTCAATTACACCATAAAACAAAACATAGAATGATGTAATCTCTCTATCTACCTGTCTGCATACATTCTGACAATATATATTAGTGCAGTTACATCAACACACCAGACATCTGCTAATGGACTTGAGATTTGGACTGCACTGAAAATAGTACTTGTATCAGTGCCACTAATACACTAATCGCTGACTATTTCTCACTGCTAATCAGAAAGTTAATGCTGCAATTTCAGGGCACTAATTTGCTGCAATGATCAGGTAAAATAAAATATTGGGCATTGCTTGAGATGGCTATGATAAAGAGACATGAAAGTCTGATAGTCTGATGCAAGCAAGAACCTTTGAGATTAATGAGTAAAGCTATTAACTGTTAACTTCTAACTAGTAATGGTCTAAGTATCTATACAGGAGTAGGTCCTGGCAATAGAACCCAATGTTGGAAAATCAATGGGTGGAGTACAAAAATATCTGTCTGTGCCTGAAGGATGATTTCAGAAGTTTTTTTGAAGTCTCAGAATTCTGATCTCATTTGTTTGTGGGTGCAAAATTCTCTATGCAATGAAGATGTTCAGTTAACATTAAAGAAAATAGCTGAATTGGGGGAAATGGTCTTGTCCCTTTCTTTTCTGATAACTGGTCTCACAGAAACAGAAAACAACACATAGCCAGCTACTTCTACTACTATTGGTATTATTATTATTAATCATCAAATCTAGCAATGAGGCTTGCTCTTCAGAAACAGTGTTTATGAGCGCATTAAAGGTAAAGGTAAAGGGACCCCTGACCATTAGGTCCAGTTGCGGATGACTCTGGGGTTGCAGCGCTCATCTCGCTTTATTGGCTGAGGGAGTCAGCGTACAGCTTCCGGGTCATGTGGCCAGCATGACTAAGCTGCTTCTGGCAAACCAGAGCAGTGCACGGAAACACTGTTTACCTTCCTGCCGGAGTGGTACCTATTTATCTACTTGCACTTTGACGTGCTTTCGAACTGTTAGGTTGGCAGGAGCAGGGACCAAGTAACATTCCCCCCCCCCCCATCGCGGGGATTTGAACTGCCAACCTTCTGATCGGCAAGCCCTAGACTCTGTGGTTTAGAACACAGCACCACCCACGTTAGCATTAGGGCTGAGTAAAATTTGTTTCATTTCTGTTTCAGAAACCGTTTAGGTAGTGTCAAAATATACGATATCTTTTTTTCAACATTGTCCTAGAAAATGTTTCTACGTTCATTCACATTACTTTTTATGTTTCCTCTCTCAAGTTGCTTAGTTTTCCCTCTTCACTTAGTAACAGGTCTATTTATACGTGTGTGTGTGTGTGTGTGTGTGTGTGTACCCCTGCAAAATGTTGACCCTTCATCAGTCAGGTATTGGGAGAAGGGACATAATGGTAAAGTAGCTGGATGGGAAGAGTTGTGAGTGACTTGAGGGTGGGGATGTTCTTGTCCAACTCAGATTATAACATGTGCTAGAGAATGTGTGGTCAGTAGTGATCATATTGGGCAGTGCAAAGGCATTATAAGGCCGGAAGTTTTTGCATATATATATTTTTTTAATCACTAGCAGCTGGTTTTTCTTTGTTTATTTCAGTCAAGACACATATCCTGATCCAGCAACTCATGAGATTTACAGGAGCATGAAAGTTCATAAAGAGCTCTTTCACACTGGCTTCTTCATTCACTTCAATGAAGGGAGTTATTATATGTGTAAATAGGCGGTGGGAAAGCCCAGGCCAGGAACACTGGGAGAAATGAATCCATACTGGAGCACACACATTAAAGTCATTTTGCATCATATGAGGGGTGTCATGGTGTCAAAGCTCAGGGAATCCCATCCCTCCCCCGGTGACAGCCAAAAAAGCAGATACAGTGGTACCTCAGGTTACATACGCTTCAGGTTACAGACTCTGCTAACCCAGAAATAGTGCTTCAGGTTAAGAACTTTGCTTCAGGATGAGAACAGAAATCAGGCTCCGGCAGCGTGGCAGCAGCAGGAGGCCCCATTAGCTAAAGTGGTGCTTCAGGTTAAGAACAGTTTCAGGTTAAGTACGGACCTCTGGAACGAATTAAGTACTTAACCCGAGGTACGACTGTATCACGAAGAGTCTTTACCACATAATTTATTTAGTATTCAGAGAGAGAGAGAGAAAATAATGTAGTCTCTAAGCCATGATGGCGTTGCTCCAAGTAAAGTCACACTCTCCTATGTCATCCCTATTCTATGTCACCCCTGCTCCGGCTAATCTGAGCTTTCTGTTTCTGAGCTCTCTGTTCTACTATCCGCAATGACTGTCTGGTTCTGGGAGTGGAGGGAGGGGGTTCGTCAGGAATGCTTTCCAAGGACACTGAGTCTGTCAGCTGTCTCTTCCTTGGTGCTGGTTCTTCTTCCTGCTGTTCTTCTTCCCATATTTCCCAGATTCCACCCTCTGCAGCCTCTGAATGATGCCCCTCTGCAAACCACTGTTCTAAATCTATACTGTCCTCTGTTCTTGGGAAGGTTCAGGAGAAGCAGAGTACCATTCCTCCTCAGTCCAGCCCCTGACACATGGTAAAGACTGAGTTTGACATGAGAAACTAGTTAAACAATACAGTTCAAGACATATCTCTTTGCTTTTACATGAGGAAGAATAGAATAACTACTCTTTGGCTAATCTCACATGCAAATATTTAGAGATGAGTTGAAATTGCTTCGAATATTAAGAAATGAGCATGTTAAAATACTCTGTGGTATTATCTTAAAGTAATGAAGTGTACAGGACTAAGCTGTTTAACCAATTTATTTTCAGTGTGGAAAATATTAACTACTGTTATTCTTTAAAACATCTTAGTGTCAGCAGTGTGGCAGGTGTTTGGTGTAGAACACAGAAGTGAGACTGTCTTGCCCACAGGTTTTATGCATGAATACAGCTTGTATAGTGAGTTTACCCTCCAAACATTGCACCGAAGAAGCCATCATTAACTCTAAATAGATGGTTTGTAAAAGCTTGTTTCAAAGGATAGGTGAGCTCTAAAAGCTCTAGAAATTACAAAGTAGTAGTGTTCCTCCTGCAAACATAATGGTCCAATGGCAATGTATTTCTATTTTTAGGGATATTCTTTGAAATAAATTAAGAAACAAAGGATGAGGAGGGGGAGGGGAGGAGGAGGAGGAGGAGGAGGAAACTGACAAAACTTTTTTTTTAAAGTAAATGAGAGACTGTGCAAAACCCACTACAGCTTGTAATTTTGCAAGCCATCCACCCCAAATATTTGAATTACTCCCCACCTTTCCAGAAGTCAGCAAAAATATCTGCTACCTTCTATTACAGGAGACAAGTTGCCTATGAATGTGGAAGGACATTTTCTACCCAGCACTACTCACAACATGATCCCTCAAATTCATGTGACAAGTTTCAAACCAAATGGGAGAATGCAAGGATCAGCAATGACTAGTGCCATGGTGAAGATTCCAGCTGCATTTTTTTCTGACCCTTCTTCAGCAATGAATGAATGAATGAATGAATAAATAAATAAATAAATAAATAAAATGTGAAAATCATCAAAGAGGGTAAATTTTTGGTCATAATTTCAGGTGTGTGTGTGTGTTTGTTGTCATTGCACTTCCCTTTCTGTTGAGGTTGCTGAGTGTGTTTGAAAGTATCTTTTTTTTCCCACACTACAAACTGTCTCTCTGATGCGGTCTGAAGTCTGCATCGTTTTGGGGTGTCTACACTTCCTGAAACCTATATTCCATACAGTTCTGTTGATGGTTTAATTACCTTCTGCCAAAAATCTTTCCATATAGGACAATGTTTTAGAGAAGCATTATCCCTATTGTATCTCTAACAGTTCGATACCTTAGATAGCCTTTTTTAAAACAAATGTAATGGACTATGGTGATGGCTTGTGAATGCTCTTTGCAATAAGTACCTCTGCCCATTCATATATATATACAGTCTTCATTTTACATATGTACAGACAGCACATTACAATCATGCATCTGAATCCTCCGGTTCAGATTCTGGGAATGGCCTACGCCGGCTTCTTCTCCAACAGAAAAAGCGGGGAAGTTTCACGTGATGTCTCTCCCCCCTCTTCTTTTAACTCTCTCCTTTCCCTGGCAGACGGAATAGGCATTGTCTCACTATCTGTGCCAGAACTTCCTGTGCGGTGCTGAGGCTCTGGTTCAACATCTGAGAGCCGTCCTGGATCCTGGCTTTCCCCTCTTTCCTCAATCGCCACTTCCTGCCCCCCTCCCTCTGTCTGTTCCTGCTCCTCCCCTGCATTCTCTGGCAGTACCCTGACAAGTATATTCCAAAGATTTTGTTGTTTTTGTATGAGCCTCAATTTAAAGTCCAGAGACACCCTTGTTATAGCGGTTAAAACAGTTTCCCACTGTGTGGTTGAAACTGAGACATCTAATTCTTTATTCTAATCCTCCCTCAGTACAAGTATATCAAATTGGTTTGCTTTTTTATTTTTATTTTTTTGGTGTGGGACCTTTCTTTCTTTATAAAAATATCAGTGTAGAAGGGTTTTAAAAAAATAAAATAAAAATAAAATAAAGAGCAAAATCAGCATGCACACCATTCAGTAGGCAGGCTCCTTGACTTTCACTGTGTCAATTAAAGGCTAGGGGAAATTGTAATGGAGGGATACTGCAGAAAAATGCAAATGCCACTGCTAGCCACCTTGCAACACTAAACAAGCTCAACTCCACCCACACCCCGAAACTCTGTGACTGGCACAGAAAAAAGAAAGCCTCCTTTGTAGTAAAAGAAAGCAACTGGGAAATTGGAGGACACACTTTGACAGTGTTAATGATTAGAGGGCACAGATTATAGTTTGAAAGGTCATGATACAGTGAGCTAGTTGAAGCTAAGCAGGCCTGGACCTGTTCAATGAGTGACAAGAGATAAGACACCTTCTGCATTTCAAACCTTTAGTACTATGGAACATTATAAAACTTGGGTTATCAATAAAATAATTGCAATTTATTTTCAGAAGCATATCCATAGCAAAATGGCACATGTCCTCATCAAAATCATAACTAGCTTTTGCTAAGTTCTGTTCCATATGTATTGTTAATAAGTGGCCAGAATTCTTAAAGGGAAAATGAGTTCAGAGTCAAAATTATCTATATTGTTAACAACTTCTGACTGTTTAAGAGTATAAAAATGCATAAACAGTCAGAAGTTGTTAACAATATAGATAATTTTGACTCTGAACCCTTTATTCATGCATGTGTATTGTTTTTCTCTGCTGTGAATGATAGACCTGTCCTTTATTTGATGTTTAGCATCTGTAGAGCAACAAAACTAAACTAAAGCTGGTAGTATTGTTTTTTAGATTTCTATCCACAGTAATTTTGACTACTACTCCAAACACAAATTGCTGGTAAGCCCAGAGTAGCGGGGAGGCAGGGATGTAGAAGGTCATGACATCCTCCCTACAAGAAAAGAATAAACAAAATAAGAAAGGGAATTATTTTTCCTGTTGTAGTGGATTTTTCTTTTATGAAGCTACAAAGCCTTTATACAAGAAATGATTAAAAGAGGTCTGGGAAGCAAACAACAGAAGACAGGGACACAAAATGCTGTGATTCTGTCTGTAGTTAGACCTTTGCAGTTTATGATGTTCACAGAACCTCTGGCATCAGGAGGCTTCAGGAGGCTCAGCTGATTGTTCTCATTAAGGCATGAAAAGAGTGTTTCATTCACCATTGAAAGTGCAACTTTAAAGGTGACTTTTGAGAACACAGGCTTTGCTGTAACAAATAGTTCCTTGGATCCTACAAGTGAATTGGTCCATAAAAGCAAAACCTTCAGCTATGAGTGGCTAATATTTACATCAGCACCGTATAAAAAAATGGTGACTAATGGCTGTCAGTTGAGACAGGAGTCCAAGAAATTGCTCTCAGGCCATCTCAATGTTCATTTCTGTATATTTCTATCTCAATCTGTTTTTAATCATCATTTTCTGCTTTGCCAAGCAACTTTTTCATCTGCTGGTCCCCTGCCCAAACCTCAAATTTCCCTAACTTGGCACTGCCCTTTATAAGGAAAGCCTTTCTGCCTGACTTCTCTAGTGACTACTACTCTGAAATGCATTTTTCCATTCCCTTGGTCTGGTGTCTCCCTCCATTACTTCTTCACCATCCCCTTCAGCATTTTTTTTAAAAAAGAGATGGAAAACAGACAACTTTATTAATCACAGAATAGGAATCAGTACTGATTGGATGGCATTCAGCCTGCTGAACTAGGCAGAGTAGGCACCAGCCTATGGGACCCATGCCTTTTAAGGGCCCAGCAACAATGGATCAAAATTATATTGATTTGATCTTGAAAGAAAATTACAATCAAGTTTTCTTGGTTCAGTGTTGTCCCACTAGAGATATCCCTCCCCCCAAGATTTTGACTGTCTCCACAGGGTTTAATCCAGCACTGCTGCTGGATGACCATTGCCTGGTTAAGATTATTGCTTCAGGATGACTGGCTGATGTTTTTTGAATCACTGTATTTTGCTTTTGAAGGTAGTCATTTCAGTTGGTGTTGGGGTGGAGAAACTCCACCCCCCCCCCCGGGAAGCATTTTCTTGAAGGAGAGTGGTAGGGGACACATATCAGTGGTGAATACACATGCACATGTGCAGTCATTCATGTACAAACCATTTACACACATTGTCACAGCCAGCACATTCCGCTCTCACAATTGGGAAAAACAGTATCCTCCTTAAGCACAAGCGCAAGCGTGTGTGTGCGCGTACACACACACACACTTTAGCTAAATAAATGAGGGAATCAAAGTACCATATTTTTCGCTCTATAACACGCACCCGACCATAACACGCACGTAGTTTTTAGAGGAGGAAAATCCGTAGGCATGCCACCTGTAGGCATTCCCTCCATAACACACACAGACATTTCCGCTTACTTTCTAGGAGGAAAAGAGTGAGTGTTATGGTGCAAAAAATACAGTATGTCTCTTATTTTTATTTTATAGCAAAAAAAAAACAAACAAAACAAAATGCTAGCTTCAGTTTTAAGACACTACAGTATCTGCAATGACTAGTATATAGACAATACTGGTAATACTGTATACCAAAGTAATAACAGACTAGTTCTGAAATATCATGGATGGATAGGCAAGGAGAAGGTTGAATACAGCAGTGGATTATCTTCAATAATAGAAACTGAAGTGAGATATGGCCCAGTATTCCCAAATATTGTTTCTCACCGACACTAACAAGGCAATATATCTAGCTGTGCTTGTTCCATAGAACTGTTTTCTACTAATAATCCACATTCTTGGACCTGCACTGGGAACCAGAGAAACTATACAAGTAGTGATGCAAAATTGTATAATGAATACAAATTGACTATAGTGTAAATTGAGCACTACCATGGAGAAACATAACTGTGTGATGCTAAAATGGAGATGAGCACCATAGGATTTGTACTCCTGCTGGCTATCAGGTAAATGGCACTTAGAAAATGTATAATATTTTTTTTAAGAACTGTTTCTGAAATCATTTGCTAATTTTCACAGCAATTAGTAAAAGGAGAAATCGCAATATGCCAGAAAATTATCAGGGAAAGATGAACAAGCATAAGGCTTGCTAATTTGCTTCTAGATGCAACTGGGAAACTAAAGTAAATATTCCTACCTGGCCAGAATTTTTAGAAATGGAAATGCACTTTCCATTCAGATAAAGCACTTGCTTAAAGTTTGTATAGCAGATAATATTTAATCCAAACATTTGCCAAACCATTTTATTCAAGGCATTTAAGAATAGCTGTTTTGGTTGATAAGACAGCTTCTATGCTACAGAGGGTAGGTTTAACCCACTTTCTATGTTATGGCTAAAATAGAAGATAAGAAGATACAGCAGAGCTCCCACAATGACTTTTATTATTATTAAAGGCAGCCACATCTATGGAATCGATATCACCATGGGTCAAAATGTGCTGCTGTCATTGGGCAATCTAGTGGAATACACCATTATTGTATGTACAAACACCAGTGCATATAAGTGTACCTTAATCATCTAGGGGATGGAACTAACCTGCAACTGGAGAAGAAGTTGCAGTCATTGAGATGAAGATTTCTGGGCTAACATTATTTTAAGTGAGCAAAATGCAATAACAGTTCAACAGTGTTAGTGTTAAGCTGTAGACAGCTTTCAGACACAAAAAGAGGAGGCAATAAGCCTATTTTACTAACACAATTTACCTTGGAATAAGTTAAGACATGGTTCAGATTGAGAGCTTTTCCAAATAGCTCCACCATCCCAGTGTTACAATGCTTCCTGCTCTTCCTGCTGTTACTATCTCTGGTCAGCTCCACCCATGCTCCCACACCACCTTCCCTTCCTAGTTAGCTGTTTCCTTCCTACCCTTCCCCCAAGAGGGAGAACCAACCTTGTGAAGAAACCCATTTCAAAAAGGCTTGCTTCTGCAACTTCCGGCAGTTGCATATATGAAAAGAAAAAATAGGATGCTGTTTGCCATCTGTGTTGAACCAAAGGTGAATTGTTCCAGAAGCTCTGCTCGCACCATCTTGGTTGGTATTCAAGATAACCGCACAATTAATTGGTAGCTGTCGTAGCAATGAACTCACATATGTTTATATTTAATGGCTTTGATATAAGCAAATGGGCTTGCTTTGATGATACCCTATCTAAGGGCCTGGGCTACTGGACTCAGAGCCCAGAGAAGGAAACTCTCTGTAATGTTTGGATATTTGCCACCTGCACCCTCTTGGTCAGGTGGCTGACGTATGTTGCTTCACTTTATAAAGAATGCATGCACTTTTGCCTGGGAGAGGAGAGGACAGTCCATCGTCTTTTTGCTTGCAGTGAGTGCAAGGAGAACTGGCAAGCTGTTTTGCTGCAAGTCTACACCTTTCTTAATAAAGCATTAGAACTGGCCATTCTGATGTTTATAGCATCCTTCTTGGGGAATCCTGCAGCCCTGGATTCCCATGAGCCCTCTGCTGGGGCTGTGGGTCATAACACCATCCCCCCACCTGCCGGCCAGGATATACCCCCTAATTTGGGCCTCAATGCCTATAGAAGCTTTCAAACAGAATCTAAATGCAGCACTGATCTCCCTTCTTGTGCTTCACAGGAAGTGGTATTCAAAGGGATATTGCTTCTGACAGTGGTGGTAGAACATATGAAACCAGAGGACCAAGCCAAAAGTGAGTGCTCACAAATACAGTGGAACACAAGAAATCCAGCTAGTCTGCTGTTGCTCAAAGTTCCAGCCAATGCCAAGTCCTTAATAATCTTTCTTTGTAAAGGATGTCCAGTGGCCGACCTAGGTGAGCCAATCAGTCAAGAGCCTGATAATATTCCACTGACCTAGATGTATCAAATTCTGGGGGCTCACCACATGGACAGCTACACACATTGCTGATGATTCCTTCTTATTTTAGCCCCTGCAGTTCTAAATAATTGAAACTATCTCTCTTCCACATTACAAAATCTCCTAAAGCTCTTGCAAAACCTAGTATTTTTAACCCATAATTAGGAATTTGGAATCCATTGCACTGACTAAATAAAACCTACAGTACAATAATGATACTCAGGAAATTGATACACAGTCTCTTAAGCACAAGTAATATGTTTGCCGTCTTGCATTATCAATACGTAAAACTCTGTTTCTGAGAGTTCTGTGTTTGCAGGTTTATGCTGGCTGGGCCAGCTGGACAATTTATTTTCTCCAAATTGTAGCAAAGTGTCCTGGGTGTCAGCAGTGGTCTACAGTGAAGATATTTTACTGTTATTGTGCCCTTTTCATTAAATAATAATCCAGCATTCAGTGTACTGGAGATTCTGTGGAGGAGAGTAATCTGTTTCTCTCCAGAAATTATGAAAGGAAAAGCTTTTCTGAATATTTTATGAACAATAAAAACAAAGATTTAAAACACAAACTTAATTTAGGCAACATTCTTTAAGAGAATAAATCACACTCGTGTCTATGTAATGAAATTCTATCCCTGGGAAAGAAATGGAGCTAAGCTTATCCTGTTAAAATAGCTTCTTAAAAAGCAAGATCTATCAGTCCTCCCTGCCAAGATCAGCTCAGGTTAATCTTTTTAGCGGGATTTGTTATTTTTGAGACCAAGTGAAAGCATTGTACTCATGTCATAAACTACGGTCCTTTAAGAAATTACGCTACAGAAGAGTTGGAGAGACTTTCCCCAGGGTCTTGGAAGCAAAGAGACAGCCCATGTAAGATGTGGTTTTGCTGGCCAGTTAATTCCTGAGTATCAGGGGATCTTCAATGTCTAAAGAACACTACATAAAGTCTAATTAAGCTTGAGGCAGCAACCTAGTTAAGGTCCAAGGTGAAGTGGTTTTTGAACGGGGCTTCTATATCTTGGAATTTTTTGCATCCACTGACTATCAGAGTAGAATTACCATTTGTGGGCACTAAACAGTCAAACAGTCCATGCAGTGATGCTCGACTGCATGTGATAGGAACAATATCAGGGACGATGATGATTATAATCAGGATCTCAGTGGCTGAGAGGTGAGTTCCCTTCCCTGTCCAGCTGTGATCTCAGCAAAAACTTAGTGTGCTGCACTTAGTGATAGGTAAAAAACTCCTATGGCTGAGGGTGTGAATCACACATACAGGATTATATTTAATCTCTGGTGTCTCAGGGCTGGCACAACTCTGATAACCTGCAATGCTGTTGGAAACAAGGCAATTCTGAGGCATAGGAACTTATTCAGTTTTGCTTAAACATTGCTCAAATATCACTCAGAATCATTTTTTTTCCTCATGACAGGTGCTAAGACTTATTTAATTATAGTAAATATTTGCATAAACTTTTGTCATCTGCTAATTAACTGGCAGATGCTTAGTCATTTCTATTGCATTCAACATTTGAGCAGGCAATATTATTATATCATAATAAATAATCATAAAGTATTATTTAGAAGCAAGATAGCTGTCATCCAGTAAATAATTTAGGAACAATTCTACCATTTTCAGTGGGATGATTCTAAATTAAGTGAACTAATCAGAGCACCCATGAAATAACATTATTGATATATTACCATGGCTCAATACTATTATGATCACTGCATTAAGATGCTGTGCTACAGGCTTGTTAAATAGTAAAACTAAGAAATAATGTATATTACAATTGGTATCTACTAAGGCATATTTTTCAGCAAAACACATGTGCTCAAGGCATTGCACATTTTTCCAAGAGCAGAATTTAGATGTTTGTCATCCCAAACATGCACAACATTGCTCCAAAGATCCTGGCAGTCTCACTCAAATCACATGAGTTCAGTGACGACCATATGTTCATTCTTGCACAAAGATGTTCTCATTGTACTGACAATTTCTTAAACATCAGTAATCTTGCAGTATTTTCAGTCCTTGTGCCAAATCGTCACCTATAGTTTCAGCTACATCATAAACACCATAAATCCTATGATATATGCTATGCATAGATTTGTACATAACACTGTCACAAGCATTATTAATCACTAGTAAATGTGATAAAATCTGAATGTATAATAAGGCTTTAAGTTTTTTTAGGCACTACTAAATTTTTGTAAGCATTTTTCACTAATAAATACATTCCTGTATGCATTTCCCTGTAATATATTAGTCTTTCGTATGTGTTTTTGGTTGGAGGACTACACTGCAAAATTTAGAGAAATGTGAATTCTGAAGAACAGCTGTGCTTCAGTTTATCTTGCTAATTAGGAAGGTTTACATTAAACTGCCAATTCCTATTCTGAGAGAGAGAGAGAATTACTTGTTACCATTCTTAGTGATGGTGATGTTAAAAAGTTCTCCCAGTGAGTTTCTTAAATATAAATACAAGCCGGGACATACGTACATGAAAATTACACAGAACCATTGTTTTTTCATTCCCCCGCACTGTCAATCTTTTGCTAACTTAATCAAAACATTAAAAGTCCAAATATGTAATGTATTACATACTGCTATTTTGTAGTCAGCACAGCAGTAATGTAAGCTGTTGAGAAGGCTTCAAGTTGTTAAAATACAAGCATCCCATTAAAAGAATGCATAAATTAGACTAAAAAACTGAATCCTCATGCATGAAGTGGCTGTTAAACTTTTTATTTCGTTATTAATTAAAAGTTCCCAATGTCACTTGTGTATCCATTTTGAGATTAAAGTGCTGTAGTAATTAGAACCTGTCTGTGAACATATAATTTTTAAAGAAATAATATAATCTTTTCTAGTAGGCGCCTTTTTCTTCCCTATTAATCTGTCATTGGAAAATGATCTCTAGTTAGAGTTCTCTGCTCTGTTTCATTTGGTGGACAAGCTGCAATTTAAAATATGAGATTTTTGCACAGAATTTCATTCTTCGATAAAGAACAAGACAATGTTATTTTAAAACACCCCTCGTAAAATGCTTTCTGTAGTTCTGAAATACCCTTTGAGCTTAATCATATGCAATATTAAACTATAGTTTGCTGTTCCATGCACAAACCTCAAGTTTGTGTAGTCTTCTCTTCTCTTTTCCAGTCATTAGACAATTAGAGTGTGTTCTGGCAGCCAGTGTGTTATTTGTTGTGTCCAAAACTGTGGTTGGTTTAAACTATGTTGTGTCAAAACATGCCAAGATCAAACAGATTTTTGATCCTGACTTGTTTGAAGAAACCATCAGATAATTGTTCCATCAAGCTCTGTAGTTACGATTCTGGCAGGCCACATTCCTTCAAAGCACAGATCTTCTCCAGTCCTGCATTCTCCTCAGCTGTCAATGCCACAGATAAAATCTGAATTTTATGGGAATGTAATTTTTGGAATGTAAACTATTATGCTCTTCCACCAATCTGTTATATAAACCTTATAGAAACAGAAAGAGCAATGACACTGACTGGGTATTTGTGAACATTATCAGGAAAACGTTCCATTTTTTCCATCAATTTATATTTTTTAAAAATATGCTTTTTATTAGTTTTCTTAACAAAAACACAAAAAATTAACAAAATGATAAAATAATAACAACAAACACCCATACACCCATAAATCCATATGTTATTACAAAAGAACTTATGCCACCATGTTCTTAATTCCTAATAGATTTCCATCTTCCTCAAAGTGGGTCTGTCTTATCTGTTTAATAAACTGCTTCTTTAATCATTTTGCCATTTCTTTTGTTATCTGAATACTATGCTTATAATCCATATTGTACTTTGTGAAAATTAATCAAAGCATGTCCAGGTTTTAACTTGAGGGCACTGGGTTTTTTTGTTTTGTTTTTTTTAAAAAAATTTGGTTTGTCTTTTGTCTCCTAATTGTCTCCATCATTGCCAGTTTCAGATATTCAAATAATTTATCATGCCATTCCTCTTTTGTTGGTACTAATTTTCCTTTCCACTTTCTGGCAATTAATATTCTTGCTGCTGTTGTAGCATATAAGAATATTCTATTTTTTTCCTTTGGAAGACCTGAATCTAAAATGCCTAAGAGGAAGGCTTCTGGTTTCTTTATGAAAGTTTGCTTAAACTTTTTTTTTCATTTCCTCATATATAATATTCCAAAAATTCTTAACAATTTTTTTTTGCAACCCCACCACATATGAAACAGTGTCCTTTCTGCCTGTTTTCACCTCCAGCATGTATTAGCCCCCATTTTATACATTTTGGATAGTTTGCTGGGAGTTATATACCACCATCAATTTATCAAGGAAATTTTGAATTGGGGGTTGGGGGGTTGGGGGGGTACTGCAAAAAGAATGCTTGCTTCCACCCAATACACATTCAGGTGATCCATGCCCAGGTAGAAGTACTCTATAGATTCTAATCATTGCCATAATCAGCTCCAGATTCCAAACCATTTTTCTAGTGCAAAATCAGCCCCCTTCTACGAATAGGGATGTCATCAAAGAACAAACAGATTTGTTTGCCAGACAACATCACTGAGAACAAACAAAACTGCAGCAGATTGAAGCAGCAAGCAACAATCAAAAGACAAGGGGTTTTTGTGGAGGCCTTCAGGAAACATTTTAGGCAATATGAATAGAGAGGATCAATAAAGCTTCAGGAACATTGAAGCACAAAAAAGACAGCTGTGCAAGAGATTATGAAAAAAATATTCAACACATTTCAAGGAGGAAACACTAGATCAAGAGAAATAGTTAATTTATAAACTACTCCTATCTTAGTAAAGTGAGAGAGATAGAGAAGGAGAGAGAAACATTTCCAGTTTTAATTTAACAAGAAAGATAATCTAATGGCTATTTAACAGCTGTTGCAAATAGCTGTTTGTCATCATTTTGTTTTTGGCTACTTGAAGAGTGTCTCGGAGATGCCTATTTCAAATTAAATCTTTGTATCCTGACATGGTTACTGCCAAACCATTTAGTGGCCCTAAGATGTACAGGGTTGTATCCTACCAGAGGAGCCAAATTCCACCCGATACTGGGGGGGAGGCTTATTGAGTTGTGTGGCATTACATGTGTGACACACACACATGTGACATCACATGTGTCAATATCCACCTCATATGGAGGCTGGGCAGGCCCTCCACCACCATGATCCGGCCCCTCAAGAATGTGGGATGGGGCTCATTCCCATCCCCACATTCTTCTAAGCGGCTGAGCAGTCCTCACCTCCATAGTTAGTGCCTACGTATCCTACTCAGGCAGACCCATTGAATTGAATGAACATGGATAATTTATCCCCATTAATTTCAATGGGTCTAGTCTGAATATAACTGATTTGGAAACAGCCCAATGCATTTTCACATTTAATAGTTGTGTTACCAAGTTGTGTTTCCATTTCTGAACTCAAAAATAGTATAAAGGTAGAAGGAGATTGCTGGAGAAAGTAGAGAAGTCTGACTCATCTGTATTAATCTGTGCCCCCTACAGGCAAAAATCATATAGGTTTCTCTTTAATCCTTTGGTCATGTTTCCATATAATGTCACATCCATATATCCATATATATCATCCATATATTTGCAGATAAACAAATTTGATCATATAATCAGTTATACTCCAATGGAATTTTCTTGATGCAACTCCACATTTATTCTTCTGTATGCTATCCCTACAAAGGATTCATAGCACCTTCAAGGACAAATACATCTGACAAATATTAAATTCATCTTTGTTACTTTCATTCTGTGCTTGGATTTAGGGCAACACAGGACTAAAGTGGCAGGTTCATGGAATGCAGGCATTAATTTATATGTTTGGGAAGGTGGGAAAAGGCAATAGGAACATCAATCTGAAGGTATTGTACCCTGAGGGGAAATGTAGTGAATTGCAGAAAGCTACTTAGAAGTCATTTTATGAGTCTGGGATTAGTCATCCTTGGCAAATTGGTTTAGCATTACATACTCTAGAGGGTGCAATACTTGAGGAGAGAAAATGTATTCTTCCTGATCAGCTTTATCAACATGGCTGAAGAGATATCTGGTAAAAACGAAGCATGAAATAAAACAACACTTGTTTATTACTTGAGAGTGTATAATCCATGTATTCGTTTAAAAAAATCCCAGCTCTCTGTTTTATGGCACAGCTTTAAACATCAGCAGCCAATTATTTTATGGATTATTGGTTGAATCCAACAAAGTTTAATGGTTTGTACCCATGCAATGGAACTCCGCCTTCCTCTTATCCTCCCTGCACCACTCTTAAATCTGCTAAATTCAAGGGTGCCTACTTGAATAAAACACAGCGTGCAAACACCATTTGAATGGCAATGCCCATCAATTGGGGAGAGTGGCTCCTCAAATATTTTATGGGGAGGTAGGGACCTCAGCCCCTAGGAGTTGGCTCCTATGCTTCTAATGCATCATCTCTGGTATATCCATGATTAAATCTTAAATCTTAAAATCTCTTTTGCTCAGTTTCTTCAGTTGTGTTTCTTCTTCCATCCCTCTGGAAGGTATCTATTGTCTGGAGTCTTGATCCTTCAACAGCCAGAGCTAGAATCACAGGGCTGGAAGGAGCCTTGTAGGCGACCCTCCTGCTTGATGATGCAGGAAATCCAGAGCTACAGAATCTCTAACATATGGCTTTCCATGTTCAAATTTCTCCAGACAAACAAGAAGACTGCTAACCTCCACTGAAGTTTCCTTACTTCTCCCTCTTTCAAAGGACAGTTGGTTTGGATTGTGCTGGCCAAAGCTGATATGGACAAAATGAAGAGAAGGAAGACTACTTCCCTCATTTTCTTCACTGTATACAAGCAACTTGTACCAATGAATCTTAAAGAATTGTACCACTGGGGGACAGGGAAATGAAAATTCTTAAAAATTGAAGCTGTCTTGTGAGAGGAACTGATATTTGAGGATTGCATATGAACCTGTTCAAATTAATTTATGCTTCCCAATATATTGTTCCCTCCTATGGTTTGTATACATATCCTATATTCTCTGTAACTTTGAAATGCTCAGTTCAGGAATGTTTCTGGGTGGGATGAATCTAGGCTCACTTTGAATTTCATTGCCCTCAAGTGAGAAAGATATGAGTTACTGTCCCTAAGAAAAGGGGGAAGCTCACTATAATTATTTTTAAAAGATCTCAGAAACCTTAACCTTGTCAACATGATACCACAATAATAATAACATTGATTTTTAAAATAATAATAATAATCCATTGAGCACAATGAAATTTATTTCCAAAGGAGGGTACAATCCTATTACCACATTAGAAAGCAAGTCCTACTCAAATAAATTACACTTCCTTTTGAGCAAATAAGGATTCATGTGCAATAATAATCAGGATAATCATTTAAATCAAGCTAAACAAAACATTTTTAATCTATTAATAATAAAAATAATATATATTTTTAAATTTGTACCCAGTCACTCTGGGCAGCTTTCAACAGATATAGAAACACAATAAAACACTGAACATTAAAAACTTCCCTATATATTCTCTGAGTAATATTCATAAGAGTTTAACTGGGTCCTGACAATCTGATTGATCAGAAGGCAGGAAATCAGAAGTCCAAAATGCTTATATTTTCTCAATCCTTCCTTCTGTTGTAACATATGAACTAGCTCTTCGGATAGATATATCAATGCTAGGGTGAAATTCAAGAAGAATGTAATGGAATTTGATACCCTTTCTTATTGCCATGCAATATAACATAAACCAATATTAATTGTTCATACCCTAACAATTAATATTGGTTTATGTTATATTGCATGGCAATAAGAAAGGGTATCAAATTCCATTAAGTCTACTTAATAATGTAAGGGTTTTGTTGTGAGTGAGGCAGCATTACTATAAGGTGTATTTAGCAGGAAATGTTCACTGTTCCATCTGCCCTGCACTGTCACTTAAGTCAATATGCCATCTTCAAGACTTTTAATGAATATTTCCTCAATTCTGCTTCTTCCAGAGCTGCCTATATTTGTAAATAATGCAAAAGGCACTTTCAAAATTCAAATTCCATCACATCACACTTTTGCTTGTGAAATGACTTTGTATGAGATATGCTTTTCTTTAGGCCTGGCTGTGGAAGCATGTCTTAGATTTATCGGCACTACCAGCTGACAAGGTGACATTTTCTTATTCATTCAGCCTGACTTTCCATCTTACTAGAAATGTTGCTTCTCTTGCTCTCTTTTAAAGGGTATGCAAATAATTCAGGTGGCAATGACTAGCTTGTTGCTTTCATTGCCTTCAGACCCAAGAATTCTTGTTTTGAGTGGAACAATTCTTGGAACTCAAGGCCCGATGATGCTCTTTAAATCAATGCAAGCTGCAAACAGTCACTATGCAAACAAGTCATTA
This sequence comes from Podarcis cretensis, assembly GCF_951804945.1. Classification (NCBI taxonomy): domain Eukaryota; kingdom Metazoa; phylum Chordata; class Lepidosauria; order Squamata; family Lacertidae; genus Podarcis; species Podarcis cretensis. The sequence continues at coordinate 33,532,234 of NC_137178.1, forward strand.
ATGACAGCTTTTCAATAAGAACTTCAGATGTTTTAAGCCTTTAATCCATTCATTGGTGTGTTGCACAGCTAGAAAGTTGTTTTGAAGTGGTATGCTAAAATAGCTGTTAGTTACTTTCAGCGAATCAGTAATACCACCAGTAACGTAGGTGCAATATGCAAAACTTATGTTTACTTTCAGCATCTGTGAACAATAAATAATAAACGAAACAGTCTAAAGAAACACATAATGCAGATCAGTCAATTGAGTAAAGGGATTAAATGAGAAACAGATGCTTTCAGATTTCAAAATGTTGTCAGGATAACACCGATATAGTACAAGGATGCTGTAGGGACAGCTGTTATATGCGCCAGGTGCCAGCTGCAAATGTAATGTACCTTTTTGAAAGTGATTCACGTGGGCTATAAATCCTTTGTTAATATGCTTCTTGTAGACATCAAAAGACATTGAGCAATTATTAGATTTTTTTATTTTTTAAAAATGGTAGCTCTGAGCTTCCTGACAGTATCTGATATAATGCATATTATACAATGAAGGAGATATTTGCAGCAAATTGTTGTGTTCATCTGCATACACACACACACATATACATACTATCCCTAGCAAGTCAAAGCTAAAATGTTTTTAAAGCAACTAATGAGTGATGTATATCATCAGATGAATTCTGCTATTGCGGGATAGTGGACTGGGATATGCTGAATCTATGGCTCATGATCTAACATCACCACCCTATTATCAGTCATAGACTGATAGAGTTGGAAGGGATTCTGAGGATCATCTAGTCCAACCCTGTGCAATGCAGAAATACATAGTTGTTCCATACGGGGATTAAACCTGCAGCCTTGGTACTATCAGCACCATGCTCTAACCAAATGAGCTATCCCATTTTTTAAAAAAAAAATCTGCCAGATGAGTTAGACTAGTGATCCTTCTTGGCAGTGGCATAGCATGTGTTGGCAGCACCTGGGGCAAGGCAAGGGTTGTGCCCCTTATCCTCCTTGTGGGTGTTTTGCAGGAGGCAACAGGTGGACTTCACTGTGCCCCTCTGGCACCCGCTCCTTATGGAGGTTGCCTGCCAATCACCTCATTCTCCCTCTCAGTGACCTCCTGGCAGGAGCAGGAGCTGGCACTCCTCAGCAGGCTTGTCAGTGCCCCAGAAGTGCCAGAGCCACAGTTTCAGCAGGTCTAGAAGGAGCAGGCCAAGCACAGCCCTTCCATCCATCTTTGCCACATGGGTGGTGGGAGAAGCTGGTGCAAAGCCTTGACAACCTGCCGCTCACCACCCGGCAGTCTGACAACACTTTGCACCAGTTTCTCCTGGAGAGAGAAGCCAGCACACAGTCCCACTTATGAGCAGCAGGGGGAATCTCCATGCCCCCCATCAGGCAGTGTGATGGGGCATTGCACTGACTTCCATTGAAGGGACGAACCAATGTAAAGCCCCACTGGCAGGTGGGATGGAGGATCCAGAAAGGATCTCACCCTGCCACTCAGGAGGGGAGCTCCTTACAGGTGTGGCAGTGGGGAATTTCACCTCAGGTTCCAAAATGCCTCAGGCCACCCACAGCAGAGCATCACACATACACAACAAGATCTTGAACCCCCCCCCCACATCCTGTGAGATCCTGATGGGGCAGGGGAGTGTGTCTCAGCATCCTTCAGGATCCTGGGAGGGAGGAGAGGGTTCAAACCATTTTGCCCTGCTGAGCAACACACTGCAGTCATCTAATGGAAAACAGTTTGCAGTGCTTCACCCACATGCTACAGGATTGTTGGAGGAGGCAGTAAGACTCTGCACCCTGTAGAATCTGTGGGGTGGGGAGTGAAGCAAAGGGTGGCTGAGTCAGGCTGCTAGTTCGCTTTGGGGCTGACTGCCTTTTCTGTGAACATTAAACTAGCACTAGTTTGACAGCAACAGTGAATCTGAGAGACAGGCATAAGGTACTTGAGTGAGACCTGTGGAAACCGTGGGAGAATTAAAGTGCAAAACTCATGTTTTTCTGGGTTAAAGGAGCTGCAAAGAGACTAGTTCCAGAATCATAAAATGCAGAAATGAGTGCTAAACATGCACTATCTTCCATTAATTTTCTGGAAGTGGCTTTTATGTCATGTGAAAGATCAAATATAATGTACAAATTTACAGCACAGGCAACATGAGGAAGACAAAATAAACTGCTGCGTGAATGCAGACTTTCAGACAATAACTGGTTGATAAAGCCCACCCTAAGTAGAATGGACAACAAACAATAACCCCTTTGTCACCTGGAGGAAAATTATATATTTCAAACTTCCCTCAGAAGATGAACTATAAAGTTATTTCTTCTTTCAGCAAAAATCTTGGCTAAAAATATAAACGAGAAACTAGTTCACAAGAGCACCGAGAGAACAGAAAGCATACAGATCAGTTTTGCACTGCAATTTCATGTGGTGAAATCTGAGGCAGTATCCCAGCATACTTCTTTTCTGATATCAAAAATTTAGCACAATATGATGGTGTATCAATTTTAAAGCCATGGTTTCATAATGCAACAAAGCCTCTCCTCCCTACAAGAGGGGAGGTGTTGTGGGCGGGATGCGATTTCTGCGTCAGGCAGGGGGCGTTATGCCCCCTGCCCCACTCACCTGGCTGGCGCACAACGCCCACAGGTAATCGCCCAACCGGGCGGCTTGGAGAGGGCGTGGATTGCAGTTTAAGTTACTGCTGCACCAGCCCTTCTGCCTCATTTTCCACCTTCCCGTCGCGAGCCATGGTTTCATAATGCAACAAGTATAACTGCAGTATAAATCAGAAGTGCTAATATTCATAAAAAACTAACACAATAAACCCCATGTTTGAATGCAATCCAAGTTGACCCAACTTGTGCAGCACGGAGGCACCAATCCTCCAGTGACTGGTGACAGGAGCTGCAATACCTAATGACCAGAAACATTACAGAGCCACTGCAAGCATTCTAACCATAGTAAATAGTAGCAATAGAAGATATACAGTGTGCAGACTCGCTGGTGTCTTGGTGAAGTCTGCCTGAAACTTGTTAGGGTTTCTGAACTGATGCTGAAGAATGACGTGCAACACGGCTATTTGAGGGTGGCACTCTCCAGGAAATGGCCAGTGGTCCATGAAATGCAAAATTAAGCCACACATTGAGGACAGTTATATGGCAAAAAAGCATGAACATGCCAATATTTAACATAGTTGCCACGAATTTTTTCAGCAGGCTTTATGCTGGTCTGTGACTGGAATCACAAAATGGAACAGAGACATCTGTAGAAAATTCTAGCATACGTGCACACCTCAAAACATCAACTGCAGACATTTCACACTCTCAAATGATTGCATGAATAAACAATTCTGTTTCATTGCCCCTCCGCAGCATATTAATTGGGTGAATCTTAGTCCAGTTAAGTGTATTGATCTCATTTTCACATTTCCATGTTTCATATGGTTGCTAAGGAGATGCCCTTTCCATTTTCAAGAGGTCTTGATTATTTACCACCCCAGGAATGCAGGAACCCCCATTCATTTTCTTAATCAGCACAAATGTTGCTTTCTGAGTGTGTTTCCATGCTAGTGTTACCCTTGCAGATCATTATGCTACATCACAACAAACAAATCTTGAAAATCCTTCAGCCCACCATTTGTTTCAGTCTGCTTATATTATTTACAATAAAGAGGGGAAAGGGAAATAGAAAAAAGCAGATTTGCATGCTTCTATACAATTAACTGAAATTGCTAGCAGAAGACACTTCTCTTTTTATTTAGTAAATACAGAGAAAGAACAGAAAAAAGGCAATAAAAGCTGAGAATAATAAAAAAAGAACTATTATGCTTAACCAGTGTGAAGAACCTTATTGAATAAATTAATAATTCTAGTTTATATAATTAAATCACAAAATAATAGTATGGGACATTGATAAGTACATTTTCTGAAGTTCAGAAAGAAGTCAAATGTGTGTTAAAAGGCAGTAGTGAATCAATGACACTAGAACAAAGATCATCTTTGTAAAAGGACTCTGTGAAAGGATTATGAGACAGGAGATGCTTTCCTTTCTCCCTTATCCACTAAGAGAGGCAAAATTCTATCAGTCCAGGCTTCTGGGAGAATGAATGAAACAAGGCAGAGGATAAGTGACAGGGATAAACTCAAAAGTGCATAAGATCATAGTACACAGCACACTTACTGCAAAATCATAGCCATAACAATTGTCATATGTGCACTTGCAGAAAGATGCTCGTTCAGAGCCAGAGCATGAAGCTAGAGATTAGAGAGCCATAACAATTCAATAATTTCTAATCTTGTTTCAATAGGAGATTATAATGGCCATTCCTTCTGTTTAACAAGCTTGCTCTTTTGTATATTCCTCTAAGGCTCAATTTACACTTACTAGTAGAAACATGCAAGAGTTGCTTCCTTGCATTTTCCTCCCACTGAAATGGTAAAAGAAGTTCATTATGAGATTGTTACAGCCACATGTCTTGCATCTTTATGGCATGGATATTCCAATGACATGTGACCATTTGGTGTATGATTGCAGGATGCCTTCCTTCCAAGGATTAGCTATAGCTTTAGAAGCCATGGCCCAGAACTACTATTTGAATTGTAGCATCTGAAGCTGATGAATAAGTCCAGACGGTGTAGCATTAATCATGATACTGCAAAGTAAGTAGAGTCATACTCAAATTCCAGTCCAGCCGTAAATGTACTCCATGATCCTAATCAAGCCACTTTCTCAGCCTCAATTTCTCATCAGCGCAGTGGTACAGTGGTCATCTCATAGTGGGTTGGATCCCGAACAGCCTTTCTGCAAATGCATTATTTCCTAGTTAGGAAAGTCAAGTGAAGAGGGGAAACATTATGGGGACACCAGCCCAATAGGGGAATATCTGCCATGTAGCAAGAGAGGGTGGTAACAGAGCAAGTACCATATCCCCAAACCATCCTAATTTCACCACCCCCTCACTGCCTTGGTTTATGATAAGGATGCTCTTACTAGGAGGCCAGCTCTACTGTTCCACCTCTCCCTACCAGCCACTCATGGTCTCAGTCCTAGCTCACTGCCAACTATGGAAAGGAGAGGAATTCAATTCAGTTTGCATTTAAAGGCAACTCTGCTTAATTTGCACTATGAAAACTGAAACACAGGCATCCCTTGAAATTAGCACTTCTCTGAATTTTGCCATGCAGTTCTCCAGTCCAGCAACATATACAAAAATATTTATATTAATATAGAATGTGTAATATGCATATACAGTATGGCTGAAAATAACATACCAATATACATAATATTCTTAATATCTTTTATTAAATTTGCTTGTCAGGGTCTATGTTTACTAAAATTCTCAGGGTATTCCAACTTCTCTTGAGGCTAGTCACTTGGGTCACCATACATGTGTGTATATGGGTATCATTTGAGAGAGAAAACCAAGCTACTTTGGTTTATGGGAGGGACAGGTATGCTTGATGCTATCTCTGTTTTCCCCAAGAAAGTATTTGCCTTGGATTCCCAAAAGTAACTGCCCCTTGGGGTTAGGGGGATCCTAAAAGGATGTGGTGACAGCCTACTTGATATCCTCTCGTATGACTGAGTTGCCCAGTTATAGAGCAAAGGAAGTAAAATATTCTAGATCCCTCCTTTCCATTTCACTTACCAATCTCCCTGCCCCCCCCTCTTTTGGCATTTCCAGGAAATGCAGCAAAAACTAAAATTTTCATTGTGTTGCTTGAGTTGATTTAATAGCAATGAATGGTTTTCAAATCCAGACCAACAGACCTCAAAACAGGTAAAAAAATCAATCTGAAATCTAGGAAAGCCATATGTTTCCTACCTAGCCATTTTCTTTGAAGGTTTTCTTGTCTGCTGTGAAGTCCTACAATTAACATTTTAGGGATTTTTTTTAAATCAAGCTTTCAGCTGGGTAGTTGAAATAATGTAACATTTTTCCAACTGCTTTTTGGCTGTCATATTGTGTTAGCAATTTGCTTTAATGATTGTGAATTATACCTTGCCATACTACACCTGGATCAGAATGGCATAGACATTGAAATATTCATGATTTTTGCAAGGTTGTGAAATCATTAATTAGTAGTCAGTGTTAACTAACCGAAGAACTGATTTTCTTTTTGTGATGCCATTGATTTAATTTTGCGTAAGACAGGCTGTGAAAACACACGTTCCCACTGTATTTCAGAAAGCTGTACCTCTGAATATTTGCACCAGCTTGGAATAAAATTATGAGACTTGACATTGCCCTATAACCCAATATACAGCATCATAGTTTTAATGTGGCTCCTGTTCCCCACACTGTCAAGCACATCAGGGCAAACTATACAACAAATGCCATGCCTAGTTTGGCCCTCAGACTCTTATATATACAATGGGGTTGATACTGACATATTTCACAGAAAAACATGGCGCAAGCAACCTTTCAGTGAAAATGCTGGTAGGCTTTTCATTCTTGTCCTTTTATTAACTTCTGTATGCACCTTTGTTTGTATGCATGATCTGCTTGGTTCCAATGTCATTCTCTTTCCTATGTCACCTTAAGACAGGCTTCTTTAATCATAGTTAGTTAATTAGGTGGAATCCAGATTTGTTAGGATATTCCCCTTACTACTAGGGATGGGTGAATCTATCAATTTTGGTTTTCCTCCATTTCTCACTTTTCTGTTTTTGTTTTTTAAAAAGCTCTCTTGAAAATTCACCAAGATTTAGTGTGTACTTCTCCTAATATAAATGCTTATATGCAATTTTCCTAATATACACTTTTTTGCAAAACAATTTTCCATAAAGGAATGTATTTTTGTATGTTATTTTCACAAATATATGCACTATTGTGCACATGTTAATATATGCATTTCTGTCCGCATCACTTGGCTGATAAAGTACATTGCAAAATTCAGACGATTTCAAAGGGTGACTATATTGCATGTTTTTTCACAAAGTAGGAATTAGGTAGATTTCCCTTTAATATGAACTGAACTGAATTTCTCCCCCATCCCTACCCAGCACCAGTTCCATTCACCTCACACCTAGTGCACACAATAGTTACGTACAGTGGTGCCCCGCAAGACGAATGCCTCACAAGACGGAAAACCCGCTAGACAAAAGGGTTTTCCATTTTGGAGGTGCTTCACAAAACGAATTTCCTATGGGCTTGCTTCGCAAGACGAAAATGTCTTGCGAGTTCCTGCAGGTTTTTTTTCCTTTCCCCCCTTTTTCTAAGCCGCTAAGCCGCTTATCTGCTTATCCGCTAAGCCGATAAGCCGCTAAAAGCCTCTAATAGTGCTAATAGCACTAATCCACTAATCCGTCAATGGGCTTGCTTCACAAGACGAAAAAACTGCTAGATGAAGAGACTCGCGGAACGGATTCTTTTCGTCTTGCGAGGCACCACTGTAGATGGGTGAAGTATGTAGATGAGCCCTGTCCCTTATAATCCCCAGTTTCTCTCACTATCAGCATTTATATCTAAGGTGAGAAGCATTTGTACATGGACCCTTTCCTCCAGAAGTTTCTACCAGAGGAAGTTAGCCTTTTTGATAACAGTAAGATATACCACTTTGCAGACAAGTTTCGGCAGAAGATTAGGTAAGGAAATATTGTGCCCTATTCTGAGTTCTAGCTAGGTATTCATCTAAATTAAATAATTGATTCTCAGTCACACTAAGATTTACAGCAGCACAGGAGCATAAGTTTAATTCATTTCAAATGAACCTAAAAGTTTGTTGTGTTAATTTTCTCTGACAACTGCCTGAGTGCAATAGACTTGGCTTGGTTTCACAATTAATAGCAAATGCAATAGTCTCAGGTTGTTCTTTAGAAGGTGATGCTGTCACTATGAAGTAGCTGGTGGTATTCTTTCCCCTTCCTAACTTTAATACTTAAACCTCTTAAATGCAAGGAGACTGCTGGAAATTAATTAACTGGATAAAATTGGAACTTTGCTCTCTCTCTTTTGGCTCTAATTAACTATTTTCTCGGGTCTTACGGATTTAACTTAAGCATCCTAACAGCTATAGCTAGCCATCTTGATTTCATTTGTCTTGTTCAACATTCCAGTCTGTCTATGTGTTTACATGGAACTGGTTGCACTTTCCCATTTTAATTTTGCTCATGTCAGCTGGGCTGCTTGGTAGAAGAAATGTAAAGAACTTTCACTTGCCCTGGGTTATATTGTAAACATTTGATGGCTGGAGATTTCACTCATGGATTTAATCTAATTAGCATCCGAGTACTCCAAGAGCTGATGCTTGAGAGGATCCATGTGACATTTCAGTGCCAAGTGAGAATGTAGAGCCGGCCAGCTCCACTCTTGGGATATTAAGCATGAGCATCTTTCTCAAACACCTGCCACATTTCAGTTACAATTAGGACATGATCCAGCATGGCTCTTAAGTGCTTGCATTGCTAAAGTTGCTTCAATCATTCCCTTGACCTAAGGGATCATGTCACATGTGGGCTTTAGTGAGATTTTAAAAATATCCACTACGAAGTGAGATTTGTCCATTTGAGTCTTGTGGTAAGTGCCTAGATGAAAACAATTGTTCTCCCCAGTCTGTGCATAAGTAGGCTAAGTGATCCCCCACAGTTCTGTGTGATTACTGTGGTCAAAACATATTTTCTTCTTATGAATTAAAATCAAGGCCACAAGGTCCAGAAAGGGGGGGGGAGGACACTACAATCGGGTCAGCTCAACATGCTTTTTCAGCTGAAAATGGGATGCACACTGCTAGAATGAAGCAGATATTTAATCTTTAATGCAGTGTAAGGGAACAAAGGGTCTCGGCTTTTCCTGGAAGCCTGGAAACATCCCTGAAAGCCTTTCAAGCATTGCAGGGATCAGAAACAGTAGTGGCTAGATAAAAAGCATCTCACTAAAGAGATCCCTTCTTCTGCAATGGTATGAAAGACTATGGATATTTGGGCATTTATTACTGTTATTATTATTACTATTATTAGAGTTTACATACCACTTTTTATGCAAGTAAACTCAAAACAGTTTACATTAAAATAAATAAAACATATTGCAAATCACAAAACACAAGATAACAGTAAAATATCAGCAACATCAATATCAATAATAAACCCACAATATGTAAACCATAATATATCCACAATATATTCCTGGAGACTTGATTATCTGGCCCATTAGTCCAAAATAATAATAATGCCTTGACCTGCTCTTCTGGAAAATCAGCTGGCTCAGATTTCTATGTATTGCCTTGAGAGAACAATCCAGTAGCTTCAGACTTCCCTGAGTAAGCAGCAGTGTCTATTGCCCATTGAGAGTGGTAGGGCAGAAGCCAGGGAGATCAACAGTAGATGAAGCCAGAGCCAATGACAGGCAGAAGACCAGACTGGTTGTAAGAAGGCAGGCGGGTGGTGCTGCACTCAAAATGGTGGGCAGTGTCTAATTCATCCCGGTGGGCCATCCTGCACTGCTAAGTCCACCTACACTCTGGATGACAGCTGCTCTTTATGACTTCTGGAGAACAATTATCTGGAAACTTGGTTTTCTACTGCTTATAACTGTGAATTTCCCAATGCGTTTGGTTTTGACTAGAGCACCTGCTGCTCTGTTTCTCTTTCTCTTTCCATCCAACCTACACAAGGCATTTAAAAGTTAACTTTCATGATTAAAAACCAGGGACGGGGGGCGGGGGGGGGGGGGCTGGGCAGGCACAAAGAAAATTCCCCTTGGATCTCTGACTTATAATTGTTCCCTTTCAGTCAATTTAAACTGGTGGTTCCCAAGTGAAAACAAATAAGAGTGATGAAGTCAGTAATCTATTCTTGCAAACAACTAGACAAACTCATTGTAGAAGGGAACAGTGACTCAGCAGCATGAGAGGATGAAAAATAGGAGTCAGTCACGATGTATCAAGAGATTTTCAGCATTTTTCCCCCACACAGCTTTCATGTTTGCCATGTTCATATTGATACACTTTAAACAGCAGACTAAATTTCAAACTGAAATGTTTGTAGTAATAACCTAATGGTCTATGAAAATTGTGTCCATTTCATCCCAACTACAATGAGTTGAAAAGATCAGGTTAAAATATTGGTTGTATTTTAGTGATTACTCTTAGCTCTGCTAAGTGGGGCTTGATGGGACAGAGGAGAACCACTAACCCAACCTGTCTGTTTCTGATGAACTCTGCCACTTGGCAGGGAAGTGCTTCTGGTGTAAACAGTATGGTAGTGGTACCCATACTGTTGCAAGCTCATGGAGGGAGGGGAAATGAGGCCGTTTACATTCCACTCCAGGATGCTGCTCCCAGAGTAGTGGAACTACATGGTATGGGAGGAGGAGCTGTTAGCCATCAAGGATACTCTCGGGGTATGGGAACACCTCTTAGAACTGGTCCAACACACAGTGTAGGTATAACACAGATTATCAGAACCTTGAGTACTGGCAAATGGCCAGGGACCTCAAGCAGTACCTGACTTTTGCAGGTGGCTGTTAAGAAATGTTAAATAACCAATACACTTTTGTTTGGAAATTTATGATCACATTAAAATAATAATAATCACTTTTTACAAATTTTCAATTTTGTATCTTAAATCTAAAATTTAAAGCAATCCACCATGTGATGTATCATTTAAAGCCCAAGAAGTTCTGAAGAGATTGATTTTTTGGTTTTGATGTATCACAATCCTGGGCTGAGCATTCAAGGCCCAAATGGTCAATTTTTTGAAATTGCAAACCCTCATAACTCACAAATGAGATGAGATTTTTTTAAAAAAATATTTAAACTTAGTTTTGATCATTCAACTAGTGTATAAAATATTAAGAAAATTGGATGATATGAGGTCAAAAAGTTGGCTCACTTAATATGGAATGACCCATCAGTGATGAGTTATAGGGAGAAAGGAAGAAGGATTGTGATTAACAGTACATTGAACAAATAAACAAAACAGTATAGGATATAGTGATGACAGGATCAGCAGCAAGAGCTCACTAGGAGGTTCTGTGAAGATTCCTTTGGATCTAAGTAGAGCCATTCAAAATGCAAGGCATTTGGTAGTCACTCATCTCAAACTCCTGCTATTAACATCTCTCAGTTTGATAAAGAGGAACCTTGTTGAAAAACTGGTATTGTACAGACTGTTTGAAGCAGCTATGAATGGGGGGGGGGGAGAGAGAGATGAAATAATCCCAAGAGGGTATATTTTTAAAGCACTGAGTTGACCAGACATCCCTCTGCAAAAGGTAAATAGAAATTTCATTCTTTCTGTTCTTTCATGATTGAAACCACCAGTGCATTTCCCGTCCTCTGCAAGCAAAAGATTAGATACCCAACATTGCTTTTGGAGGATTACTTTGAAAAGTGAATTACCTTTGCTAGTATCAACTGCCCAGAAAAAAACAATCCCATTATTGTCAAGTCACCCTCTCCATTATTGTCCTTATAAGTTATTTTTGATAGGGGAAAAACCACTAACAAACAATCCAAAAGCACTATGTTAGAACTGCCAGAAAAAAACATTGTTTTTAAAGTCTCCATTATTAATAATTCTAAGAACATATTCACATTTAGTCATATATGAGGGGGGCGGGGGAGAGAGATATCAATGATCCAAATAGAATATGTATTTATTATAGAAAAAGAGATAACATTTTAGTTCCAGTCAAGGAAAATCAAAAGTGTTCACTGCTTATCTATAATTAACCATGGCCTTTGGCTAGCGCAATAAAAGTTTATGCATATAATTATCTGGATATCATAGTAATCATAAGCAAAATAGACAACAATGAGTGTCAAGAGCATAAGCTGTTCTTATGCTGGGAGATGGGAGGTGGGAGATGATAGATAGATGCAACAATAGATGATAGATGATAGATAGATGATAGATAGATAGATGGTTATGACACAGAAGGCCCTTTATGGCTTGGGTCTAGGCTGTCTGAAAGACTGTCTCCCTATACGAGCCTGCTTCGGTTTGGGGTAGGCCTTTCTCTCAGTCCCACCGTCTTCACAAGCATGTTTGATAAGGACATGAGAGAGGACACTTTTGGTGAATGCTCCCAGATTGTGGAACTCCCTTCCATGGGAGGCTAGGCTGAAGAGTTCTATTTGTTCTCAAAGCCTTTGGCCACTGTGTGTCAGGGTTTACTGAGGGTGGCTCTTGTGCTTTTTGTTTGTCTATGTGTGCTTTAAACTGTTTTCAGTGGTGTTTTTAATAGGGTTATTTATTTAATTTTTGATTGCATTTTTTAGCTGAATCTAATTTATGTTGTGACGCACATTGGGTCCTGTACTGGGAGAAAGGTGGGATTTAAATTAATAAATCAGAGGAAAAGAGAGAGAAGAAAGAAATAATAACACCATTCAGGAATAGGGTAAACTCTTTCGCCTGCACCACTGTCCGAGAGAAACCCCATAGCATCTGCACCTAGTGATGGTATGAAAATTACTAGTAGGGGTGCTGAACCTTGTGAGCTCTCCTTCTCCTTAAACTCTCATGAATGAAGCCATGAACCTTCCATCATGCATCCATTGTCTCCCAGGGCTGGATAGAATGAAATAAATACCTTACTTTGGAAAAGAAGGAAGGGAGCCTATGATGAAGGGAAGGACACCCATAGATCCATGATGTGCCATCTTTGTTTTCTGCTGGTGACTCAGTTGACTGAAAGTCTAAAATCCCTGGCTGGAAACGACACACCAGCTTCTTCCAAGGAAGAGACTGTAAATAAGAGAACCCATTGGCATCCATTTTAATCTGCCCCCTCTCTCTGTCTGTCTGTAATGCACGAGTCTTAGACACCCAAGCTCTATTCTCGTGTTACTCATATATAGAGTTTAATGGGCATACTGTTACCTGATCCCCCCCGGATGGTGTATGCTAAAATTAACTAAACAATAAAGAAACTGGATATATATTGGTAATATTTAAGATACATTAATGTTCACCTCCCCACGAGAGGACTGGGGGTGGCAACACGAGAACAGACCTATTCTATGGTGGCTCCCCTTTGTGGAATGTATTCCCCAATCAGATTCGCCTGGAAACTTAGTTACATATATTTAGGTGCCAGACAAAAATGTTCCTCTTCAACCAGGCATTTGGCTGATAGACATTCAGTAGTGTGTATGGGAGGTGGTTATTGCATTTTGTGTTTTCATTTTGCATTTATATGTTGTGAACCACCCTGTGATCTTCAGATGAAGGGTGGTATACTACTACTACTAATCCATATAGACAATGAGCATACAACATGGTGTCTTCCAGATGTTTCTACACTACAAGTTTCATCAGCCCCAGCCAGCCTGGCCAACGGTCAGAGATTATGAGAGTTGTGGTATCATATCAAATTTACTAATTTACCAAAGTGAATTTCAGGCAGCCAGAGGAATTCCAAGAGCCAGAATTATGGACTATAGCTAAGGCTACTGTCTTAAATGAATTTACTAGAAAGCAGGTTGTCTCTTAAAGCCTAATGGGACTTTTTCCTAAGTACACAAGTTGCTTGAATTTCAATGCTCTTACAGCTTTGCATCTACTCCAGCTGATATAATCAGATTAAATAATTATACTGTTGCACTGTAGATTTCTTTTTTTAAAAAAATGGCTGAAATAAATCTTGAAAATATCAGCTTTAAAGGGCAACTTGTATTTTCTTCCCAAGTGGTATATTTAGTGAGGCTTAGCATAGCTTGGATATGGGAAAGATAAATCCTTGAAGTGTTAAACTGTATAATGAAGGCAGACCTCAACCTCAGCGATCTAAAGGAAATTCCTGGAGACAGTGCCTTGACTTAATTAGCCTCTCCGCATCCTTACACTGTTAGCATTATGGATGAAGGAATACAGTGATGGACAAACTTGTTGTTATTCACTCTGTTCAATGCAGCCTCCCTTTTGTTTAGACCAAAGACCTTCACACCCACATGTGCCACTAATCTTACTTGAGCGCTGTTTATCAGCATTCTGCCTGCCATCTCATTGCAGCCAGAAAGCTTATTTCTCCGTCCGAATTCAAGAGTCTGTTAATGTCATTCACTTTTTAAAATCCACAGCTGTTCCCATGTCAGCTCAGGTTAGCTCCTAGAGTGAATGATGAACACCTACCACTGTAGAAAGTAACCATGCAGAAAGTAACCATTATCCAAAACCAGTTATGGGTGGATGTGGGTAGGGAGGGGCAGAGCAGAATTAACTGGCATACCAATTACTATTTATCACGAATACCATGCAATGAGTTCAGTATAAGAGGTGAGTACTGAACAGCGCTATCATTATGCATGGCTCATTACAAGTTTAAATAAAACACAAAGCTTCTAGTCTGAAATGACCGAACCTACTTTGATCTATTTTGCACCCGGATCATTGCAACGCTAGGGAGAATGCCTTTCAGCTTTGTTTCCTTACCCGACATTCACTGAGTGGATAGATTAGCAAATGGGAAAGGAATAGAAATCAGACTGTAGCAAGCCTCTGGTCTATAAAGCTGCAATGAAGTAGAAGGCATGAAAAGTGGCAGCAAGGACCAACTTTCTCCATATGAAACTGCCTGGACCCAAAGATCACCACCTGATGCCCTTCTCCAGAGGTCACCTTTGAAAGAAGTCTGGAGGGTTGCAGCAAGAGAATAGGTGTGAAATTGGCAAAGTTTCTCAAAACCCACAAAGTGTGAGGCTGCTGACACAGAGTGGGGGTCTCTTTGTGTTAGAATCAGGGGTGTGTGAGAGTGAGCTGCCCCAGGTGAGAGAAGGAACGGCGGAAACTGTTGTGAAGACCACTTGGTTGTTCAGTCAGTTGAATGTCCTGCTTTCTTTATCCAGGGATTTGGTTAAATTGTAAAATCTAGTTGTTGTCCTCATTGTCATTATACTGTATAAGCTTTATGATGAAGCTGTTAATGTGCTTGTTGATTATTGGACCTGTTTTTTAATAGACTTTATAATTTTTGCATATTATCATATTAAAGGTAAAGGACCCGTGACCGTTAGTTCCAGTCGCAGATGACTCGGGTTGCAGGGCTCATCTCGCTTTATTGACTGAGGGAGCTAGCATACAGCTTCCGGGTCATGTGGCCAGCATGACTAAGCTGCTTCTGGCGAACCAGAGCAGCGCACAGAAACGCCATTTACCTTCCCGTTGTAGTGGTACCTATCCATCTACTTGCACTTTGACGTGCTTTCAAACCACTAGGTTGGCAGGAGCAGGGACCAAGCAATGGGAGCTCACCCCATCACAGGGATTCGAACCACCGACCTTCCGATCGGCAAGTCCTAGGCTCTGTGGTTTAGACCACAGTGCCACCTGCGTCCCAAAGGTAAAGGTAAAGGACCCCTGACAGTTAAGTCCAGTCGCAGACAACTCTGGGGTTGTGGCGCTCATCTCGCTTTACAGGCCGAGGGAGCCGGTGTTTGTCCACAGTCAGTTTTTCCTGGTCATGTGGCCAGCAAGACTAAGCCACTTCTGGTGCAACAAAACCCTGAAACCAGAGCAGCACACGGAAATGCTGTTTACCTTACCGCTGGAGCAGAACCTATTTATCTACTTGCACTTTTTTGGGCATGCTTTCGAACTGCTAGGTTGGCAGGAGCTGGGGCAGAGCAACGGGAGCTCACCCTGTCATGGGGATTTGAACCGCCAAACTTCTGATTGGCAAGCCCAAGAGGCTCAGTGGTTTAGACGGCAGCGCCAGCTCTCCTATAGGGCAACTTGTCCCATGTTGTTGTCCACATTACTTCTGTGGGTGAGTCCATCTCTCCTCTTTGTGCAGGGGAGGAGGGTATGGCAAATGTGTCCCTTCCCTGTCTTCCTGATACAGGGAAGGAACTGAATTCTTCTGCTACGTTTGCCATTTCAATGAAGCTACCTAAGCTACATGATGAAATATGATCCAAAAGAACTTTGATTGCATTTCACTGAATGAAAACACAACTGAGATAATAACACTTATTAATTGCAGATGTTTAATAAAGTAGATTAAAAACAACAGCTTGGATACTACTGGAAAACAGAGATGAAAAATAAATTAATCATTCTTATTAGTTTTATTAAACACAGAAAGGCCTGTTGAAGCATTTAATTGACTTTTTAAGGAGACATCTTTAAGCAAATTCATTAGGTGACAGTTAATTACGATGCACACTAATTAGCACTTAGCTATAATGACTCCATTTATTTATCAGGAGTATTTTGGACATAGTTTATTGCAAGCATACATTCAAGGATGTCTTATAAATAAGTCTTATTTGTCTGTAGATAGAGGCAGAAAGCTGAGTCCATATACTGTATGTGGGATACTCATGTATGTTTATTGGGTTTTCTGCAGAGACCAAAAGAAATTATGGTTAAGATAACAAGCTATTTTTGATAATGAAAGAAGGAATACAAAGGAGTTGACAATTCAATTTGAGCAATGTTGAGAGTGTGGCTGTATCAAAAATTATTATGGGGAAAAAGGCTTTCCTTGTGAATACAGCCCTATTCAACTCTGTTGCTTGGGACAGCTGTGGAACTGCAGCTATAAGCTGAAATTCTTAACATCTTATGTTCCTGAATAATGAAAATTATAGGTGTGCTATGGTTTCATGATTGCAATTTATTATCATCATTACAAAACACCAAATATAATTAAACCTAAGGAGAAACATCAAAATGGACTTCAGCATGTCAGAGGACAGTATCACACATCCATTTTATTGTATTGTACAAAACTCACTTTCAATCAAGTCGTTTTCATAGAGAAAACTCACATCAGCCCAAGGCAACATGGCCATGGTCAGGGGTTAGGCTATGTGGTTATAGTCCAGCAATGTCTAGGGGGCACAGGTTCTCTAGCCCTGATTTATATGAAGATTTGTCTTTTATCGTTATTCCAAATTATGAAATCCAGTTCAAACTAGCAATCAAGTCATTCAGATCAAAGTATTGTGGAGTGATTATTGAATTTTTTGAATGCTTATAGCTCTTTGGCTTCCTGCCACAATAAAACCACTGAGATGTGCAATAATCACACAGGAACTGCCATGTCCTTCATATTTTATTGGTTAAAAATCTCTTGTTGCTATTACTTGGTCCCAATTAACCATGGCAGGTGGGTGGCTAATAATTTTTTTTTAATGTTTAATCATAACTATTCAGTTTTTAACATTTTGGGAGAAATAGTCTCAGCAGAAATGATTGTCTGAATTGATACTGGAGAGCAATACTTGCCACTGATTTCAGGGGACTGGAATAAGATGTAAAATAAATCTGGAGCAGACAACATAAGACATGAAAGCAGAGAAATGGTAGAAGAGCACTTTTGGATGATGATTTACATCAGAAATTGCTTTGTTATTTTTTGGGCTATACCTGGTCCTCTTGCCCAGTGATCTTTGCATTATCATATATGCAGTTGTCCAATGGTGGCTGGTGCCCATTGGGAATGGTAAGGTGGAAGACAAGGTGATCAAAAGTGGGTGGGTCTAGCACCAATGATAAGTAGAGGCAACTCAGTCTCATTTTGTCCCTATCCTCCTCCTCTGCTAAGTTCTATAAGGGCATCACTGAGACTAAATAATAGGAAGCTGCCACAGGCAGTGACACACCCTGAATTGATTGAAAGGCAGACAAGTGGGTTCTGGCTGAAGGTTGAGACTTCCTGGTGGAGTTGTACATAAAGGTTTAAAATTCCTCCTGTTTTAACCATCTAAACCCCTCTCGGAGCAGGAGTAAAGAGGGGGAATTTTGACTGTTTAAGCCTGCAGAAGAGAGAGTAAAGAAATATAAATTTCCACCGTCTCAAACCTGGGAACGGGGTGTCAGAGACAGAGATTTTTGGTGAAGTTCATTGACTGTGAAAGGAGCATCCTTTGACAGATAGTTAAAGAAGAGAAACAAATTGTCTCCAATGTTGCTTTTTGCATTTAAAAGAAACAAGAAATCTGAAAAATGAAAGTAACTTTTTTTTGTTGGATCTGCTTTCAAAAGATGGATACAAATAGAAATTGTCTCCTCTAGAGGGAGCTTGTTAAATTGTTGCTGGAGTCGATCTGGGGACTCTACAGCTGCGGTGATAAGGATCGTGGGATCAGACTGTGACCTTGAACAAAAATGTGTTTGGAAGAAGTTTTGGTGCTTGCCTTTTGCAAGACAAACGCTTTGTTGGAGCAGATGCAGGAGAAGATGGACTTGATGACTGTTGCAATCAAAAAATTTGGACAAACAGTGAATACTTATACAGAAACCATCCAGGAGCCAACTCAGGAACCTGCTTTGACAGAGCAAGTGCAAACGCAGAAGATAATGGAGGAGGCTGCTGTTGAACCTCAAGTAATACAAATGGAGAAGCCCAAGGCCCTACAGGAGCATAAGCCGTTGTTGTTGAAGGTTGAATCTGGAGTGGGCCAGGGGGGGTCTGGAGTTGTGGGGGCCCTTAAGTTTGGAGGGACTTTGAAACATGCCTTTAAATATTTTCTGGACTACACTGTTGATTGTGGGGAATGGGACTGTGGGGAATGGGCCGATCTGCTGAGGAGAGACGGATATATTTTTGAGTTGGAACATCCCTGAGACCTACTCCTCAATGAGAAAGGAAAGGAATTAAGAAAGAGATCAACAAAAGATAAGGTAAAGTGCAAGTACAAACAAGAAGAAGATCTGCAGAAGGGACATGGAAAAGACTTAAGAGCCTTGGACATAAGATTACCAGGTTGATGGACTAGATGGAACGGACAGTAAGGACTGACATAACCCGAGACCAGGAAGAAGAGACGCGGGAGGAAGATTGGAAGAATTTTTTTTTCTACTTATATTGGGAATTAGTGTAAAATTAATAAGCATTAGGAAAATGTTGGGATGAAAATATTTGGCTTTAGTAGAAATGATATAAGGAATTATGTACAAATAAATATTAAGTTTTAAGCTTTAAGGTATTTTATAGAAAGATAAGGTTAAAATAAATTAAGGTAAATTTAATGACAGAATATAGTGAAAGATGGAAAGGATTTGCTGAGTTAACTAATAGGTTAGAATGTTAAGACAAACTATTCAATAAAAATTGAGAAAGATGGAAAGAATTTGCTGAAACAAATAACTAAACTAGAATACAAAAAGGGAGGTGTGAGGAGGTCGATGAAACAAGTAAATGAAGGATGGAGATATGGAATATTGGATGTGTGGTTGTTTTTTATTGTTATTGGTGTATTGGTTTTTATGTGTTTTTTCTTTTTTTTCTTTTTTGATGTACTGTTATGTATGTTTTGTTAATTTTTTGTTGTTCTCTTTTGTGCCTTTTTTGTAATTTTTGAAACTTCTAATAAATATCATTTAAAAAAAAAAAGACTTCCTGGTGGAGGGTTGTGGCACACTCACCCGCTTCCCATAATATATCCCCTCCGCTCTCTAGTGAGGTAGCATAGAACCCCAAGAGACTTTTAGCCTTCTGGAGCTCAAATCTTATTATAGAATTAGAGGGCAATTACTGTATTTGGGAAACCACATAAAATGGGGAATTTTTGAGACAATGCCCTTCAAGTATCTGGTGGGCTTCCGCACAAACGGTAGAGAAGATCTGCTCTCAGTTGTTGCAAAGAAACAGGACTAGAATCAAGGGGTAGAAATTCCAGGGAAGCATTTTTTTAGGCTAAGCATTAAAAGAAACTCTCTAACAGTAAAAGCTGTTCAGCAATATTCTTTTAGACTTCCTTGAGACTCCCTTTTATCAAGAAGTCTTAAGGAGTGGTTGTGATGCATTGCTGATTCTTCGCTGATCAGTCCATAAGAAGAGTGCCTTCAATATGCACTTTTAGGTGCCAGGCGAAATTGTTCCTCTTCAACCTGGCCTTTGGCTGATTAACATCCTATACTCTTTTAAATGTGTTTGGGGGAGGAGGGTTATTAATTTTTATTTGTTCTCGTTTTGATTATACTGTTTGTATTTTTATCTTGTGAACTGCCCTGTTATCTATGGATGAAATGTGGTATACAAATTTAATAAATAGTAGTAGTAGTAGTATAACAAAGAGTTTGCTGGATTAGGCCAGTGACCCATCTAGTCCAGAATCCTGTCTTTGCAGTGGTCACCTTGGGAAGGACTTGTAACTGAGTGGTAGAACATCTGCTTTGTGTGCTGAAGGTTCCTTGCATCTCCCAGTAGAACTGGAAGAGATGCCTGTCATAGAGAGCTACTGAAGTCAATGGAGACCAAAAGGAACTAAATGGACCAATGATCCGGCTTGGCATAAGGCAGCTTCCTATCTCTATAGCCTTGGAGAAGCCCACGAGAAGGCCCTGTGTGCAACAGCACTCTGCCTTCCTGTGATTTTCAGCCACCCTGCTTCTAACTGTGAAGGTAGATGACTAGATCAGGTTGGACTAGATGCCTTCTAAGGTCCCTTCAAACTAGGATTTCTTTCAGTAGGTTTGGAGAAAGAGCCACTGCGGAAATTATTAAGCAGCCCTTCACCTAATGCTCCGGTTGAAATCCCTCCTCTAGCTGCTCTTTTTTATCATTAGATAATGGCACTGGGCTCCATTGTATATGCATATGAATAGCATGTAGTTAGATCCCCCTTTCTCTGATACGTGGCCTGCCTACATATTTTATAGCAGTTCTAATCCTTCACTGTCAATATTAACTCTAGGCTACAGTCCACCTGCAGAGAACCATGTGGCTAAATCCACACGCCTAGAGGGGCTTTTGACAAGCTTTTCCAAGCAGCAGCAGCAGCAGCTCCCTATGAAAAATGCCTTTGAACCTCAGTGGAGTTACAAAAAATCCCTCTCATTTACAAGGAAGTATGAGATTGTCGTTCAAAGCAAGGTGGAAATGCCAATATTCTCACTGGGCATGTCCAATCCTTGGAGTGTGCCTAAAGAAACTTCTGGGTTGTAGTCAACATGACTTAGCATGCTATAGGGGAGACAGCGGAAATTAAAAAGAAGGTATTAAGCATATGTTCAGCGCTATCTGTTACAGGCATACTTAGAGAGTTAACACAGATTAGCATGGGATGAAAAGGAAAAAGATGTTTCAAAGAACAGATGGCTGATGAAACAGCTGCAGGTAACAAAAGAAATAGGCACAAAAACAAAAACAAAGTTGTTTCCCAAAAAGGCAAAAGCACTACTCCATTTACAAACATTATGCATATCTGTTGCATGTATTGTGGTCTTCTGGGAGCAGATAAAAGGGTGTGACAACTCAAATGTGGATTTTAAAGGTCTGAAATATGCATATGTAACCTGGAAACAATGAAAAGTACAAATTTGCCTGCTTTAAAGTCTTCTCAGTTTCTGAAAAGCAATTAAGAAAATCACACCAGTTTCAGCGCTCTCGTTTTATCATTTTTCTGCAATCTGTTGACTGAAGTGCATACAATAGCCCTGTTTGTGTAGCCAGATTGTAATGTATGGAGGTGGGGGGGTAGTTTGTGATAGCAAACTTCTGCCCTTACAACCCTAGTCCAGAGCTGCCATCTACACTCAACTGTATAAGAACATCCAAATGTGCAGAAGTTGTCTGTGCATCTTTTTTTGGGGAACAGGAGCTCTTGACCAGGCATGATTTTAATATTTCTGACCTTTTCACCAGGCCATATTCATTTAAAGGGAGCATGGCTGCAAGTGATTAACAAGCAATTTACAAAGTACACTAAAAAGGAAAAAAAAAACCCCTGCAAGGATTAGAATCTGTTGCTGTGTTACTATAATGAAAATTATCATGATTATGTTTTCATTTTAAAAGATAGCTTCATTTTGGGATCTTTTGGGTCTCATACTTAGTTATATTTAAATACTGTCTTTGCAGTGGTGCAGTTCTAAGCATATTTCTGTGGAAAAAAGTCTTCTTATGGTAAACAGGACTTATATACAACTGAACACAGCCACCACTAATCCATAATATTCAGAGCTAGAGTGTTTATTTCCCTAAGCTACTTGCCAGGCCTGTGTAGTCTGTCAAAAGTAAGTATTTTTAATGGTGTCATTATTATTTCTATACCATTTCTGATTGCATACATGTGCCAGACTGTATATAGGCATTGTCAGATCACTTGACCAGTTCAAATGGTTGACTGAAGGATGAAAACATGGGAGAGGATTTTCCAGTAAAGAGGACCTTCCATAGCTTCAGAACTGTGTGTCCTTGATTTTTCAGTAACAGATTGAGAGAAAGCATTTTGGGGACTCTTGTGCTTTTCATGGCCTCACATTGGCTTCATATTAAAAATACAGAGAAACATTCTTCAAAGCAAAGTTCTTCCCTCTGAATCTTTCTGGAGGCATTGTTTTGACAAATGAAAGGCAAAACAGAGAACAGAGCATGGATAGGGATATAAGAAGCTCCATAGGCATGTTTTTATAAGGTTACTGTGGGAGGTAATATGAATATTGTAAAACTCTTTGCACATTGTAAACTGCTACAGAAATGTGTATTATGAATGTGTAAGAAGGTAACAGACTTTTGTTTGTTTTTAATTTCTAATAATAATAATAATAATAATTTAAAAAAAAATCCGGAGTGTTGCTTTATATAAACTCAATGCATTTGTTCAATGCATTTGTTCAGTGCAACTGAAGTTCAAACTTTCTGTCAAGCAAGAAAAAGGAGAAGTCATAGTAAATACTGAGCCTTCAAACCTACAAGCTCAGGTAGCATGATACTGAAATGTCACTGACAGCAGGATATATGGGAACAAGAAGTAGTTCTCAGTGGGATTTACCACTTCTTATCAAGAGAAGAAAGGAGAACTGAAACTATCCATGTTGTGACACAACAGATGGAGGATTCATGGAATGCCTTATTCGCTCTAGGAGCAATTTTAACTGTCCAGCATTGACAGTCTCTTGAATTTCAATTCCTTTAAAGGGAAATAGCATTATTTCTACTATACTGCTTATGAACCTAAAAAGGCTAATTCTTGAGAAAGATTGGTTTAATGTCAAAGGATTTCTTTTTCTATTTCACTCACATAAACTTGGCAGAGCGATGATTATTTCCCTGTGTCTTTAAGTGCATTGAATTATACTATATACATTCTGCTTGAGTTTTAAAACAAGAACAGCGCACACTCCAGAAACTGCTGCTGATATTGAGACTATTTATTCTTTTAGGTTCAACATGGTGTAATTTATCTTCTTCCTTTCTGACACTTAGCAATGTCACAAAGTATTTAATTCCACTTCCCTGGCATGTCTTAGCTTAGAGTGCTATTGTCGGTGAAAACACATCCTCATTTACATGCATTACCTCCTATATAAGAGTATACATACAAGCCTACAATAAATAATTTTCCCAATATGCTTCAATCAACAAAGTGACATATGCAATTTGACATGACATGAGTAAAATGAAAACTGCTGCCTTATTGACATGTACACAGAACAGAACTGGGGAAATGGCACGCTGCAGTTTTATATTATCCTGAATAAAACCAACTAAGGGGCTTCTAGCTTTGGGGATGCTTTTCATAAATTTATGAACTCATTTCTCACAATTGTCAGCATGGGCATTGCACAGTGTATATCTTTAATGGCTTTCTATTTACATACCTCTAGTGGGGATATCTTGCTTACCTTGTGACAGATATCATGCAGCTGAAACACTTTTCTGCCCTTTAAAGAATATTTAAAGTAGTTTTATGGAAGATCATTGAAAGAAGTTAGAATTGGATGAGATGCTATTAACTCAAGTGCATATCTTATTCAGTCTTATTGAAAAAGAGGGAAACAAAAAGATCACCTAAAACCCCAGGGTACCAAATTTGGAGTTGGAATGGCATAAGCTTTGAGTAAGTATGCATTAGGCACCACTTCTGGAAGGTGAACACTTGTTGTGTTTGTCCTGAGCTACCAGCCCCACCCTTTCTTCTGACTTTCATCTATACTGAACCTTCCTCTATAATTTAAATTTAGTTTGCTCTTTTCCCTGCTTGTCCTTCTTTATATAGCTCTTAACAATTGCTGATTTTGGCAGCCGTTCAAGACAATTTATGTAGCTTATTTCCTATAAATATACTAGAATTTATTTACAGATGACACTGTTTGCTTATGTTAATCCTGCTAAAGGCAACTCAAATGAACAGCATCATGCTGTTAACACATTCATTTGTACATTAGCATTCCCAAAAAACTTGCTAGGCAAAAATAAATTAATTTCCAGTATGTTTTAAACCTTAAGGAGCCCTCAGAGTCTCATGCCATATTCTATGCACCTTGACCTAAACAGGAGTTCCTTGCTACTAAGCATCACAAATCCCATGGAAACATCTTGGAGGGTTTGGTCAGATCAGGACAAAGAGTGAGAGGAGCTTGAGGAGTTGGAGACTGATGATTCCAGAGAGAGACACAGACAGCTGGGTCCTGCAAGTCTTCAGAGTTGTTAGGAGAGGACACAGTGGGAGTGAGCTGGATCATGGGGAGAGGACCAGTCACCTGTCACTTACACAATACTCATCAAGTCAGCCTGAAGCCCCCACTTTGCTTCTCATGCTGCCAGATCTTCTCCTCCTGCCAGGTGCTGCTGGCGAGTCTCTGCGAACAGAGCAAGTATCAGATGCTAGATTTGATCCCGATGCTGTCTCGTCCTCCATCACTTGGGAAATGGAGCTGCCCATGCAAACAGATAGCTTATGTTAAATTCTCTAAAAGGAGTTCCTGTTTGCTTCTCCAGTCCAAAAATGCACCCAGCTTGCTGTGCTAAAGCCATACCCTCCTCATTCCTTTATAATATTAATCCAGGAGGCATATTGATTGTTGAATCAATGTCTTAGCTTGCCTAGCCATGCCTTACACCTGCCTTGCCGTTGATCTTTCCCTTGCTTATGTACCATACAGTAGAAATTGCGACCAAAGTTTGAGTTCTTCAGCTAGCAGAAGCCAGGATGTTCACCTAAGTTATCCCATTGGCACTTTTCCTTGCAGAATGTAAAAGGGTGTCAGTTTTTGCTAGTGCATATCTTTTTGGAGAGATCTTCTGAGCATTGGTCCCAAAGGGATCAAAAGTGTTGAGCCATTCAAGAGCAAGGGCAGTGCTGAGACAGGAAACATTGCATTCACTGTCATTTGGGTTACTCTACTGTCAGTGACATTATTACATAGTACAGTCATCCCTCCAGTTGTGAACGTGATCCGTGCGGGAGGCACGTTGACAACCCATAACGTTTGTAGTCTGAAGTGCCCCATCTGCTCACGCACGTAACGTGATTCAGCACTTCTGCACATGCGTGTGATATCATTTTTTTGATTTGGTGCATACGCAAGCACCAAAACCCGGAAGTAACCCATTCTGGTACTTCTGGGTTCGGCGCGGTCTGCAATCCGAAAACGCGCAACCTGCAGCGTTCATAAATTGAGATATGACTGTAAACTCATGTTACCAGTATGGAGTCAGGGCATCAGTCACGACAGGAACTCTGGCTAGAATCAGCCATGTGTTGGGAATAACGACACCTAAATAATAGCTTACCCATTTCCCAGATGGGCAGCAGTTGTGGCCCCTCGCATTCGTCCACCATCCCCAGCAGCCTGAGCATGTGAGTTTGTCAGACTGTTAGGAATTTCCCCAGCAGGCTGGGAATGCCTGCCAAAAAAGTGATTTTAAAATGGGCCAATCAGATAGTTAAGGCATTGAGTGGAATCCTAGTCTTCCAGTTTTTGGATAAGTGGTGCATCTGCCTGTCCTGAATACCTGTGGCGTATTCAGGGTACCCCATTAGAGGGGTCTTGGTGGAAGCCTCTGCCAGAAGCAAGTTTGGAGCAGACAGGCCATTGAGCTTCCAGTGGCAGCCTTAGGATGGCCACCTAAATTGATCGGCATCTTTGGGAAGCCATAATCCTTAGCATGACCCTGAAACAGTTTCAGCCCTCTGGCAGATATACACCCAATGCCTGAGCCAAAATTCCACTTACATCTGTAATCAATAAAATTGTGACCAGATCATTAATCCAGATCATCATCTGCTTGAGTTTGTTACTCCTTACTTTATGCTCCTAGGGGAGGGGGGAGCTGTGACTGGGAATGTAATGCAGATAGGCAACAATCTATGGAATTGCCCTGTCTTTTCTGGACATTGTAACTGAGACCAGGATGCACCAACACCTGAAGTGGCAGAAACTTCCATCTCATCAGTAGAAGAGTGAGAGAGCTTTGCAGTCCTCTATCCTTCAAAACAACTTCACAAAGCCATCTCTCATTGGCTTTTTACTGTCCTGGGGATGGTGCCCTGCAACCTCTGTTACCAGGCTTTGCTGAAATATTGTATTATAATAAATCAATTTGTTTTACACATCAAAGAAAAGCCAAAGCTTATTTGTGTCTCCTCAGACAATATACTCTTACTTAAGAGAACATGAATTAATGCAACACATCAGGTTCATAACAATGTAGAAACTTTCCTAACTGTGTGAATCTTCACAGAGAAAAACTGCCTGGATAAGTGACAAAAAGGAACATTCTTTACATGTCAGTTCAGGAAAAAAAAGAGGCAAGTTCCAGCATATGAGGCAGATGTCACAAACATTTAAACAGCTGTCAGAACCAGTTCAGTCTGTCATTAGCTTTGACCTTAAATCCAGTTTAGCTTTTAAATGTTAGAAGGGGAGAAGAAATGAAAAAAGCAATGCAGTGAAGTTACACAGCTGCCGAAAATATTAAATGAAAGGGATAAACATCTGTTATCTTGCTCTTCAAACTTTAATGGTTTGGAGAGATATTCTGTTGTCTTAGATCTTTAAGAGCATCTGAGACCCATACAGCTTCAGCACCTGTGAAGATTCTCTCTCCAAACATGGATGCACTTCAAAGCTTGCTGTTCTGTTCTTTGCCAACCATATGTCACTGAGGAACACAACAAATTATTGATCATATTTAGAAGGTCTTAGACTTTGATTTGGTAAATGTTCTGAGGGATAACCAAAGCAGTGTTCAAGCCTTGGCAAATCTGGAATTCAATTCGTTCACTTCAAAGAAAGATAAATTAATTAAAGTAGGCCAATAAAAGGGGAAGGTTATTTTTATTCTGAAGTTTTAGAGAAACTCTCAGTATGCTACAAAATATATTATCCACATACATTTTTTTCATGCCAGTTATCAAGATTAGGTGCAAGTGAAGTGAAACAGGAATCAACAGGATTAGTGGAATATATTTCTGTTTTCATTTCCAATGGGTCTCTGCCAAAGTCATTCATTACAGCTTGCAGGGTTTCCAATTCCCCTTATATTTCTAAACTGAGCATCCTGTGAGAGATCAGCAAGTAGAAATTTCTTACCTGCCTCCTAATAGCAAAAGGTGCAGCTATTAAGATCCTAAAATAACATGCTAAAACACTTGCCCTTGAAAGGCACTGGCTTTCTTGTGATTCACTGGAAACATCTCATCAAAAAGGACATATGAATATTTTCAATATAATACCTAAGCTGAAACCCTATATACCCTTATCTGAGAGTGTTTGAACTCAGTGGGACTTACATCTGAAGTAAAGGTAAGCGACCCTGGGTGGTTAAGTCCAGTCAAAGGTGACTATGGGGTGTGGCGCTCCTCTTCACTTTCAAGCTGAGGGAGCCAGAGTTCGTCTGCAGACAGCTTTCTGGATCATGTGTCCAGCATAACTAAATTGCTTCTGGTGCAACGGGACACTGTGTCAAATTCCAGAGTGCATGGAAGAGCCATTTACCTTCCCACCACAGCGATACCTATTTATATACTCACACTAGTATGCTTTTGAACTGCTAGGTTGGCAGGAGCTGGGACAGAGAAACGGAATCTCACCTCATTGTGCAGATTCAAACTACCGACCTTCTGCTTGGCAAGCCCAAGAGGCTTGGTGGTTTAGACCACAGAGCCACCAGCATACATCTGAGTAGAAATGCATAGAATTATGCTGTCAGGCTACAATCCTATACCCCTCAGTAATTAATGCCATACCCTTCAGATGTTACTGGACTACAGTGCCTATCATCTTTGATCACTGCCCATACTGTCTGGGGCTGATGACGAACTTTTCCATAATTATGTCATTATGCTAAATGAATAAATAAGCATGCATGGCCCCTGCAAAAATAAAAAAAGAAAGGAAAAAGTTGCAGTGGGAAATGATTCTATTCAGACTTTTAACTCCTCATCACCATTTCCCCTCTTCTACTGAATCAACATTCTGTTCCCACTAACCAATTTTAGTCATCATTGAACTGTGTTGAGGTTTGATTGTGCTCTGGGTTTCGTCTCCTTCCTATTTTGGGTTTGGACACACCTTCAGATACCCTAGAATCTTGATTTCTCTATTGATGACTGGGCAGCCCTGTCTTGCAGTGACATTTTTAAATAATTTCTCAGTATAAACCAGAAATGGACTGTCCAGACAATGAGGTAGCTCATTTTACTTTTTTATATCTATACCTCAGTTCCCTGCTCCACTTGTTCAAGGAGTTGGATTCCACCATCAATCCCTCGCCTAGTTAACCATATCTCCCCAACTCAATCTTCATTCATGTTTCTTTCTCCCCCTGTGCAAACACAGAGGGAGCCTCCTCTACTCATGTAGAATCAGGATGTAAAATTGTGTAGGGAGCTTCCATAAGAAGAGGAAGCTTCCCACTTCAGACTATTAGCATTATACTCTAAACTATATACAGATTACATGATGGCAGTTTCCTCTGCTTTCTCTCATTTTTTTCCCTGCGTGTGTGTCTACAAGGAGATTGAAGTCTGAATAGGGATTCTGCCGCTCAATATTCTTTTCCAATGTGTACTTATGCGCTGGATTTTTTAAAGGGCTTTTCTAAATCATTTTTGGTATTACTCCAAGTCTACCAAATGCCTCTCTTGCTCATGGTTGATGTGGTTTTGGCTACATAAGCACACACAAAACTCAAAATCGCCTGGGCATGTATTAAAGAGAATAATGTATCATAAACTAATACAAAATCAGAGCCAAGACTTCATAATGTCAAATATTGACACTAAGGTGGGTTAAATTTTAAATATGTGAAATATATATGCTATGCTCCTGGATGTACACAAAGCCTGAGGTTTCAGGCTACACAGTTTGATTATAAGCGCAAGCTCTGCAGTGACCATTTATTGAGCTGTGTAGTTTAAAATGGCATTCCACTTTTAACAGCTCTGATGGAAGACCTGCATGATATTCATTCCAGAACCGACACCCTCAAGTCATATTTCTTCCCCTGTCACAAAGTATTTATTTTTATCAGCAGCTTGTCATTCAACTGTATTAAAAATGGAGAAATGGACAGTTTGGAGATCTCAGTGTCGCCTGTGAACATAATGGCCATCAATTTAGTGCTGCTATTTGGTTATTAGACATTCATAAATAATCAAATCTCAATCCACAAAACTTCAGGAATCAAAACACAGAGGGGGGATTGATATAATAGATGGTTTTGAATTTTCACTTGTGAAATAAACCATCTTGTTAATAACCTGGCTTTCATTCCTAGTCAGACATAACATTCTAAAGCAGCTTACTCTATTACCGTGAAAATCAGCTATGCTGTGTGCAGTAATGGGGGGGGGGGAGAAAAGCTAAGTGGACAAACTTGAAAAGATTAACATTTTTTGGCTATAACAGTACAAAGACAAGCAGCACCCTGCAAATTAAAAAGGTATCCTATATATTGGAATTAAAAGAGCAATAAATTTGAAAAAGCTTAAATTTTGCTCATGTGATTTTTGATTAAAGACCTTCAGATCTTTCTGAAGATCTAACGTGTGGAATTCCTTCACTACAGAGTGGGTCTGTGCCAGGAGCTGGTCGGCAATAAATCACACAGTGTCAGTGAAGTTAATTCTTTATTCAAGGGAATACTGTTGACTGTAGGCCATGCGTAGTGTGCACAGCAACTCATCCCGGTAGATCTTGCTCCTAGGAGGTAGTTGTGGGGACTGAAGGTCCCTGTCTTCCACCTTCCCACAGTTGCCTAAGTCTCTTCCCTTCCCCCGCCGGGGGGGGGGA
Source organism: Podarcis cretensis (assembly GCF_951804945.1). Lineage (NCBI taxonomy): Eukaryota > Metazoa > Chordata > Lepidosauria > Squamata > Lacertidae > Podarcis > Podarcis cretensis. The sequence goes on from NC_137178.1 coordinate 33,562,150, forward strand.
GGGGAGCTGGTTGCAGCAGGTTGGGGAGATCCCCTGACTTCTTCACCAGCCTGATTCACCTCTGCCCCCCTCCTCTCCAGCCTCTGCTTCTGCCTCTGATTCAGGAGTGCTCTCTGCCACAGACTCTTCCTGTCTACTAAAACCTATTATCCCTTCAGCTCCCGACATCTCCTTCTCCCAGTCTTCTCCCTCTAACCGCTTATCATTATCCCACCACCAATTCCTGGGTTCTGAGCCTTCTTCCCTTGGTGGGGGGAGGGGTGTCCCCAGACGATGTCTCCCACCACTCATCGGCATCTAGCCAGTCCATGACAGTCTGGCACCTTCATTGTATAACTTTCAGCATATGTTGAAGACATACCTCTTTGTATTGAGAAGTATTTTAGGACCCACACTATTCTTTTGATTATAAATTGCTTCCAATTATTTTAATATTGAATTTTTACACTGTTATTAGCTACCCTGGGACATTATAATGAGGGTCAAGTAAGAAAAATACAACAATTGTAGCAGCAGTAGTAACTATTTCCTACCTGGCTTGCAAGAATTAGAAACCCAGAATCCAGTTCAGGTGGCCTGATTCAGTTTGGAATCTAGGATTTGGCCAGAACGGGTGCACAGTTCAAATAAAAATTCAATCAAACACAATAAACACAGCATAAATGGCCTAAAAGAAAAAGAAACTTGTATTTGCCTGGGGCTGAGAAGTTAATCTTGTAGACACCAGACAAGACTCTGACAGTGTTCCAGAGATAGGCACCACAATCAATCATGCCCATTCCCTGATTTCCCCCTTCTCCATTGTGACTACCCAAACCTCAGTCAAATTCTCCCCCGTTCTCCCTTTTAAGCTGGAACATAGCAGGTTGGAAGGGGAAAAAATCTGACCCGGACTTTGTAAAACTAATAAACTCACACCAAATAATTCTCCTGCAGGAAACATGGGAAGAGGGGAGAGTAAATATTAATGGCTTTGATGCCATATCATTACCGGCATGCCCGTCTACTAAAGGAGGCCGGCCTAGTGGAGGATTAGTTATAGCAATTGCCTTGAAAATACGGGCAAAACTCACGCTTGTAAATGCTTCCACCCTTGCAATTACAGCCCTGATTACGGGGAAAAACTTTGAACTTGCTATAACAAATGTTTATCTTCCTCCTGGAGGCAACATTGCAGATTTATACAATAAATGGGGAATCTTGGAGGAACATCTTACTCTTTGTTACTCCAAATACCCCAATATACCCAATGTTATAGCAGGGGATTTCAATGCTCGCATTGCAAGAAACTGGGAGTCCTTAATCAAAGCCAAATGGTGGATAACCCCAGAATTCATTAATGACCTCTCCCTCTGTCAGAGCCACCCTGGGTCCCAGCTCACAAGAGACCAAAGTCCAGTCCAAGTTATATACAAAAGGTTTTATTGAAGATCATTCTCGTCATTACATCCAAACTCCGTGGCTCCACATCTGTTACCCTTAGATGTTAGAAGTCCCCTCTGAGTCCGTCCCTCCCCTGCACCAGTTTAAGAGGCTTGTGCTGCTCCACCTTTTCCTCTCCTTCCTTTTCCGCAGGGTCTTCCTGCCCCCCTGTGTTCCCTCTTTCCGGGACTCCCCAGAGGCTGAGTCTTCTCCTGCCTGCTGCCCCCTCCTTCGTGCTTTAGCACCAGGCTCCTCCCCAGAGCTCTCCCCACTTCCGCGCGCCTCCACATTTGAACTTGGCGCGCGTACGTTGCTCCTGACCTTCCTTTCAACAGCCACACTGCTCCCGGTACTGCTTTCCGCCCCTTCCGGCAGGACGTCTTGCCCCGATCTCCTTCCCCCCTCTGCTCCTTGTTCTGTTCCTCCCGACACACTGGTAACTCCACCCTCTTCACTCCGTTCCGGTGGAGAAGCAGGTCTCGATCTCCAACTCCCACTGGCGGTTCCCCCTACGTTCCCCTGCTCCTGACTGCTTCCCCCTTGGGCTCCCCTTGGCTTGACCAGGGGGGCTCCCTCTTGGGAATCCTCCGATTCACTGGACGGACTCATGGACCATCTCGGGTCATTGTCGTCCTCTTCCTCGTCAGGCTGGAATCCTTCTCCCTCACTCTCGGTCTCCTCCCTCCTCTGCGCCTCTCTCCCTGAACCCCTGACATCCATCCCCCCCTCGAAGCCCCCCCTTCCCCCCTCCCCCCCATCGGGTGCGGGTTGTGGGAACTGCAGCTCCTCGGAGGTAGATGCAGGATACAATTCGGCTACGTCCATGACCTCTGCTGGCAGCTCGGTGTACGTGTGTTCGAATTCGGGTTCCTCACCCAAAATGTTCGCAGTTCCCTCTTCCATTGCTACTTCGTCTGGTGCTGCCAACCAAGGCCCCTTTAGCCATTTCTTGCGCCAGGCCTCCTCTGGTTGCTCATCCCACCAATAAGAGGGCTCTGTGTCCACCCCCGAACACGATCCCCTGGGCGAGTTTGAGTTCGGCGTTCTTTCCTCGGCTGAAGAAAAGCCGTGGAAAGTGCTGCCTGAACATGTGGGGGTAAAGAGCCAGTCATCGAAGTACTCGGCTGGCATGGGTCTATGTGGGAAAAGGGCATGGAACTCGTCCTTTAAAAGAGGTTCGTCTAAAGCGTAGTCCGGCACCCACCCACTGGCACTGACTGGTGCACCCTCTCTGACTAGAAAGTATTCTATTCCCTCTTCCCCCCATCTCGAGTCCAGGATCTCTGTGACCTCGTTGAGTGGTTCGACCCTAGGCGATCCCTCCCTCCTAGGTGACTCTGTGCGTGGCTGCGGTACTGTTTCAGACTCCTGAAACCTGTGCGGGGCCTTGTAGGGAGTGAGCACCGACCTATGAAAAACCGGGTGGACTCTGGAACCTTCGGGGAGGGCCAGTCGAAAAGCCACGGGGTTGATCTTAGCCTCCACCTGGTATGGTCCTAGCTGCCTGTGCCCTAGCTTCTTCTTGGCCAACGACTTGGTTGGCATCGCCTGGGCCGCTAACCACACCCAGTCCCCCACCTGGATGTCCTCTCCCACTCTTCTGCCTTTGTCTGCCTGCACCTTATATGCTTGTTTGGCTAGCTCCAAATGTCTCCGCAGCTCCTCGTGCACCTCTTGTAGTTCTGCAGCGAACTGGTCGGCCTCTTGCGGCTCCCCCTCTCTTGGTGCTACGAACCCCGGGAAGGTCCTGGGATGACGTCCATTGTTCGCGAAGAACGGCGTCACCCCCGTCGACGCATGCTTCGTGTTGTTGTAGGCAAACTCCGCCATCGGTAGGTAGTCCACCCAAGCTGTGGGTCGCTGATTTGCATAACATCTCAGGTACTGCTGCATGATCGCGTTGACCCTCTCGGCCTGGCCGTTGGTTTGTGGATGTCTTGCCGACGCTAGGTTGATCTTGACGCGCAGGATACCTAGGAGCTTCTGCCAAAAATTGGAAATAAACTGGCGCCCCCTGTCGGACAGGATGGCCCGCGGCAGCCCATGCGCCCGGAACACGTGGTCGATGAAGAGCTTGGCGGTCTGTTCCGCCGTCGCCACCTTCGCGCAGGGAATGAAGTGCGCCATCTTGGTGAACAAGTCCACCACCACCAGTACCGCCGTCTTGCCTCTGGAACTGGGCAGGTCAGTGACGAAGTCCAGCGCCACCCTCTCCCACGGTTGCTGTGGTGTTTCCAGTGGTTCCAGCAAGCCCGCCGGCTTCTGGTGTACTGGCTTGGACCTCTGACAAGTGTCACATCTGGCGACGTACTCCGCTACTTCTCCTCGCATCTGGGGCCACCAAAAGTCCCTGGCCACCAGTTCTATTGTCTTCTCCCTGCCGAAATGGCCCGCACTGGGAGCGTCGTGCAACTGCTGCAGAACCTTTGCTCGGAGCTCGTCGCTCGGCACGTAGAGGGCACCCTTGTGAGTTAACAGTCCGTCGCGTAACTGGAACTCATCGTCTCTCAGCGAACCCCTACGCAGCTCCTCTATTTTGGATTGTGCAAACTGATCTACCTGCAACGCGCGTCGCACTGCGTCCAGGTCGACAGCGATGGCAGCGCACGCCCACGCCTGCGGTGCAAAAATGTGCCTGGCTGCAATTGGCGCCGCTTCCTCAAGATATTGCGGTTTCCTGGAGAGCGCATCGGCTATAACGTTGGAGTCCCCTGGGACGTACTCTATCCTGAAGTCGAAATCCGCGAAGAACTCTGCCCAGCGCATGTGTCTTTGGCTCTGGAGTTTCGCCGTGCGCCAATACTCTAAATTCTTGTGATCCGTGCGGACCTGCACTGTGTGCTTGGCTCCAATGAGGAAATGTCGCCACGCTTTGAACGCTGCGTGAATGGCTAACAGCTCCCTGTCCCATATGGTGTAGTTTTGCTCCGCTTTGCTGAGCTTTCTGGAGTAAAAGGCACCGGGTCTCCAGTTTCCATGTGGATCTTCTTGCAGGAGTACGGCTCCAACCGCTCTGTCTGACGCGTCGGTCTCTACTCGTATGGGCTTGCCTGGATTCACGTGCAGCAGCTGCTCCTCGGAGGCGAAAAGGCTTTTAAGCTTCTGAAAAGAGCGCTCCGCCTGTTCCGTCCACACGAACCTCTTCTTCTTGGAACTGAGAGTGTCCGTGATCGCTGCCGTCTCCTTTGCAAAACCTCTGATGAATTTGCGGTAGAAGTTGGCGAAGCCGATGAATCTTTGGACTTCCTTCCGATTGCGAGGGCTCTTCCAGTCCAACACCGCGCGGACCTTGGCGCTGTCCATGGCCAGCCCCTTGTCGGACAGCTTGTAGCCTAGGAAATCCACGTCCGTCACATCAAACTGGCACTTCTCTAACTTGGCGTAGAGCTTGTTCTCCCGTAGTCTCTGCAGGACTTCCTTTACGTCCTTCTCATGGGCTTCCTCCGTTTCCGAAAAGATCAGGATGTCGTCGAGGAAACACACGCATTTCTTGTAGAGAAGTCCCGCTAGCACGTGATGCATAAATGCTTGAAAGACGTGAGATCCATTTTGGAGACCAAATGGCATCACTCTGTATTCGTACGTGCCCAGAGGCGTGAACATGGCCGTCTTCCACTCATCGCCCTCCCGGATGCGTATGAGGTTATACGCTCCACGCAGATCCAATTTGGTGAAGATCTTCCCCTTCCTTACGGTTGCCAGGAGATCATCTATCTTGGGCATGGGGAAGGCCTTGGGTTTGGTCTTACTGTTTATGAATCGATAGTCCACAATGAGTCTTTTTTGGGGCGTGTCCTTTTTCTTTACAAAGAAAACAGGACTGCCCCCCACCGCTTTCGATTCTCGGATGAATCCGCGCTTCAAATTGTGCTCTATGAACTCCCTGAGTTCTTGCATCTCGTCCTCAGACATGGAATACAGCTTTGCAGTCGGCAACTGCGCCCCTGGCACCAGGTCGATGGCACAATCATAAGGCCTGTGGGGCGGCAACTGGTCAGCTTCCTTCTCGCAGAAAACCTCCAGGAACCCCTCGTACTTGCGGGGTACTGCCTGCACCATGCCAAGTTGCAACTGCTGCTCAGCTCCCTCCTCCTGGCTGGACTGGATGCAATGTTGAGCACAGTACGATGAGCAAAAGGTGATCTGCCGTTGGTACCACGCTACAGCAGGACTGTGTCTCTCCAGCCAACTCATGCCTAATACTATAGGCGTGTCTGAAAGGCGGGTGACATTGAAGCTGATGACTTCTCGATGATTTCCAATCCTCATCACCATGGGAGGCGTCTGTTGCACAACTTGTCCTCCTAGCAATTTCCTGCCATCCACCGTGACTACGTTCAGAGGTGTTGTCGCTGGCAGAAGCGCTATGCGATGCTGCTTGACAAAGTGCGTCCCCACAAAATCTGCGTTGCTCCCAGAATCAATCGTGATGGGGACTTCCAGGGTGGTTCCATTCGGCAACTGAAGTGTTGCAGTGAGCTGCACCGCTGGCTTGGGTGGTAAAGGGTCTGTGCGTTGCAAAAGCGCTGGGGACTGCTCTACAGATTCGCCTGGCTGAGCCCCAGCAGCTCTGCTTCCAGCCAGGCACTGTCGTTTCCCTGAGGTTGCTCTGCTTGCATCATTTCTGCTGCAACAGTTGCTAAAGCTGCAGTGTGTTTCCGCAGCCTCTGGGGACACTCTTTCGCCATGTGCTGTGCACTGTCGCAAATGTAACACTTCCTGGTCCCTCTAGGAGGCTGTGCCTTTACTGCACCGGAAGCTGGGGCTCTGGCTGTTGCTTGAGCCTTAGCACCACCAAGTTCCATGGGCTCCTCCCCCTGCCTTCCCAGTGGCGAAGGATGTGACTGACTGAACTCCCTGGGGATGAAAGAAGACGTCCTCGCTGGTGGACGCACCTGACGTCCTTCCTCAGTGTGCCAAGGACGTCCCTCGTGCCTTATCCCAATCGCCAAAGCCCTCTGCACAAGCTCCTCCAGGGTCTGGGGTCTGTCTCCCCTGGCAAGTTCATCCTTAATGGGACCGCTGAGCCCCTCCCAGAACAAATCCCTCACAGGTGCACAATCCTTCTCCCAGCTTAGCGCAGTCAGTAAAGCAAAAAATCTGGAATGGTACTGACGCACAGTGGCTTTGCCTTGCCGCAATCCAAAAATTTCCCTGCGTGCAAGATCCACATCTACAGTTGACTGGAAGCAGGCATCCATTGCTTTAATGAATTCATCTGCATCGCGGCGGGCAGGGCCATCTTCACGCCACAAATTGCGCAACCAGTCTCTGGCCGGCCCATGCAAGTGAGAAACAATAAACCCCACTTTCTCCTCCTCATCTTTAAAGTCATGACGAAGCAAGTGCAATGCATACAAAACGTCTGCTCTGAAACTGGGGTAGTGCTTCAGGTTCCCATCGAAGTGGGTGACTAGGCTGCCCCCCCTCCGTCCAAGTCCAATCCCTTCTCTGGACCCTGGGAACCCTTCCCTGCTTGCACGTTCCCACCTGGTTTGCAGGTCCTGGCAGCGCTTCTCCATTTCGTCATGCTTCTTCTGAGACGCAAGGACTGCAGCAGTGAGTTCGGAAACTGTAGTTCGCAGAGCTGTCAACTGCTCCTCCGCACTCATGGCTGTCACCGTTCGTGAGCTTTGCAAAAAAAAATTTTTGCGTTCTTTGGAGGGGACTTACTGTCAGAGCCACCCTGGGTCCCAGCTCACAAGAGACCAAAGTCCAGTCCAAGTTATATACAAAAGGTTTTATTGAAGATCATTCTCGTCATTACATCCAAACTCCGTGGCTCCACATCTGTTACCCTTAGATGTTAGAAGTCCCCTCTGAGTCCGTCCCTCCCCTGCACCAGTTTAAGAGGCTTGTGCTGCTCCACCTTTTCCTCTCCTTCCTTTTCCGCAGGGTCTTCCTGCCCCCCTGTGTTCCCTCTTTCCGGGACTCCCCAGAGGCTGAGTCTTCTCCTGCCTGCTGCCCCCTCCTTCGTGCTTTAGCACCAGGCTCCTCCCCAGAGCTCTCCCCACTTCCGCGCGCCTCCACATTTGAACTTGGCGCGCGTACGTTGCTCCTGACCTTCCTTTCAACAGCCACACTGCTCCCGGTACTGCTTTCCGCCCCTTCCGGCAGGACGTCTTGCCCCGATCTCCTTCCCCCCTCTGCTCCTTGTTCTGTTCCTCCCGAGACACTGGTAACTCCACCCTCTTCACTCCGTTCCGGTGGAGAAGCAGGTCTCGATCTCCAACTCCCACTGGCGGTTCCCCCTACGTTCCCCTGCTCCTGACTGCTTCCCCCTTGGGCTCCCCTTGGCTTGACCAGGGGGGCTCCCTCTTGGGAATCCTCCGATTCACTGGACGGACTCATGGACCATCTCGGGTCATTGTCGTCCTCTTCCTCGTCAGGCTGGAATCCTTCTCCCTCACTCTCGGTCTCCTCCCTCCTCTGCGCCTCTCTCCCTGAACCCCTGACACCCTCCATAATCAAAGACTTTCCAAAGACAAAAGGGTAAATGAAGCATGAACCCTTCTTTACCAATTGGTACTACGTCTAAACTTAGTGATTCTAAACGGGAACTGTCCGCCTGACGTACCGGGTGAGTTCACACACATAAGCTCCTCTGCAAATAGTGTCCTGGACTATATGCTAGTATCTCATGATATATTCCCCAAATTTTCCCATTTTAAAGTTGAAAATATTCAACTGAGCGACCACTTACCGTTGGTCGCCACAATGATTATAGACTGGACCCCAGATGGAGACAGACATCCAACACATTTGATTACGAACTCAGTATTGCAAGTCAAAAGTGTAAAATGGTCCGAACTACAGGCTCAAAAATACTCAGCATATTTCCAACAAGGTCTAAAACAAGCATATTCAGGCTTAATCGAGGATTATTATGATTATGACCAAACTCTAAGACTATTTTCGAATCTGTCGGAAGATCTAACGTCTTTTTTCTCTGTCCCGACGCATAAAATAAATCGAACACAAAGGAAGATAGGTGCATTGTGGTTCAACAGTGCTTGTAAACAGGCTAGACAACTTCTTGGTAACATCTACAAAGAGTATAAAGCCTCTGGGGCAACGGTCTTGCCGAAAGAATATTTCCAAGCAAAATCGGCCTACAAGCAAATTCAGAAGCGAGCCAGACTGGAATGGCAAGCGAATCAATGGCGGGCAATTATAGAAGCCTCATCATCACGGAACTCCAGACAATTTTGGCTCCTGGTAAATAAAAGAACTAAAAGATACCCTCTAACTATCATTCCCGCCCTGGTTTGGGAATCTTACTTACAAAATTACTTTGCCACAACTGACTGTATTGTTAACACAAGAGACAAATCTCAAGATCAGCTTCCCCTCTGGCCCCCCACCGATCCGGAAGACATCCATGACTTGATCGTTAAACTCAAAACAGGGAAAGCGCATGGGCCAGACCTGATCCCGGCAGAAGCTATAAAATACCACGCGGACTGGTGGGCCAAAGTCCTGGCGACCATCTTTGATGCCGTGAACAACTCTGGAAAGATCCCGGAAGTATGGAAGGACGCTGTTATCGTTCCAGTCCACAAAAAGGGCTCACCAGATGACCCGGGGAATTACAGAAACATCAGTCTGCTCTCAATAGTGGGGAAACTGTATGCCCGCTCCCTGTTGAACAGACTCACCCAATGGGCCGAAGAGAAAAAATTAATTGGGCCCGAACAAGCTGGATTCCGCCCAAAACAGTCAACAATTAATCATATTCTAATTTTACAGAATCTTGCCTGGAAATACTCCACCCCAAAGGGTGGTCAACTCTGTGTGGCATTCATTGACCTAAAGGCAGCATTCAATAGTATCCCCAAGAGCATCCTCTGGGAAAAACTCACCCACTGGGGCATCGACAGAAGGCTTCTCTGGCTAATAATCAAACTCCATGAGAATTCAACGGCTAGAGTGAGACTCACCCCGGAGGGTGATCTCACCAATTCAATTCCCATTAACAGAGGTGTCCGACAGGGTTGTATATTGGCTCCACTACTGTTCAATCTGTTCATAAGCAACATGAGGACTCCCCTAATAGAGGCCCAAAAAAGGATTCATACACCCCGCCTAGCACTTTATCGCTGCCCTTTGTTACTATATGCGGATGACGCAGTCATTCTTTCTTTTTCTAGAGTAGGTCTCAGGAGGGCCTTAAAAATTTTTGGATCATATTGTAACGCAAATTCCCTTACAATTAATTATGGAAAATCTAAGATCCTCATCTTCTCAAAGAGCCGGAAACTCCATAATTGGAGAATTGATGGGAGAGTCATCGAACAAGTCTATAGATTCCAGTATTTGGGAGTTTGGTTACAACATAACCTTAGATGGAAGGCCCACGTAGCCTATGTTACAAATAGAGCCAAAGCTATCTCCTGGGCGATCTTGCGATTCTTCTTCACCGATGGGGCCCTTCATATCCCATTGGTGTTGAAAGTCTTCAAGGCCAAGGTGATCCCGACAATTGCTTATGCCATCTCAATTTGGGGGACTTTTGTCAACCTATCTCACCTGGAGGTTATTCAAAATCAGTTTTTAAGAGGGATATTGAAACTGCCCAACTGTGTAAGTAATACAGCGTTACGCATGGAACTTAATACTGTATCCCTGGAAAATGCTCTGTGGAAGCACATACTTTGTCACTGGTTATCTCTATGGCACAATCTCCCAAACTTGTACTTGATACAATGTATGTGGAGAGATGATTTCCAGAGCCCATGGGTAAAAAAATTACAGCTGAAAATTACGGCAATGGGAATTTCCCCATCCAAATTACTAGTGCAGGACATAGTTCCAGCTAAAAGAACAGTAACCTGTAAACTAGAGGAGATGGACTTGCAGCAGAAAATGGTCTTAGGCAATGGTACCTGCTCACCTCTAAATCTTGGTTTATTACCCCTCTTAAGGCTCCCAAACTATTTGAATTCCTTAACTTCTTCAGCTCATAGATATGCCTTTGTAAAGGCAAGATTCAACACCTTCCCATCGAACGTGCTGAGAAATAGATTCTCCAATGGACAGATATCGCTCTTATGTGATTGTAATTGTGGGGCACCGGAATCATTGCATCACATAATTCTTGACTGTGCTTTTCACATACCGGCCAGGAGCAAGTTTCTTGCTCAATATCTAAAGGGAATTGCCGATGATACGATTGAAGCCAAACTGAGATATCTACTAATTGATGATGACCCCCTAAGATCACTCATGGTTTCCAGATTCTTGATCAGCGTCCTATCCCTAAAGAAGAGAAACGGACTCCTGTGTGGCTCGGATAATCCCTTTAAACCATGATCTATGTTTTAGGATGTAATTAGGTGATATCACCATTGATATCCTTGATTATTTTATGAGCAGAGGGCAATGTTTAGGTTACAAATTTACTGTAATGTATGATGGTGGTCCTTGTTTTTGGTTCTGCTTTGGCTTCTGTTTGTCTTTTGTAAGTTTTAGCGATTTTAAATTTGGAGGTTTAAGTATATTATGTTGGTATGAAACTGTCGTGTGACGGGCCAATGGCCGTAATAAAGATCAATCCAATCCAATCCAATCCTGATTGCCACATAGCCCATGTCAGATGGCGGAAGCACTTGGAGGGCATCTGTTAGCAATGGCAACAACCCACTGGCAGGTTGGCAGAAGTACAGGTAGTGCTTTGAGTATTCTATAGTGTTACACGCCACCCAGTCTTCCAGCAGTGCAAAATGCCAGCGGTTCCAGGCGCTTACACAGGGTTTGTGTAAATGGTTTATTTATGCATATATACAACCTGAGTCTATTATAGAGGGATTCACAGCATTAACACCCCGAAAGAGTCTTGTTTCTCCCATAGCCTCAGAAACATTCAAACAGAAATCAACCAACATTCTCTGACCCTCGCTCCAGCTTCTTGCCTTTACCAGCCTGCAACCTTTTTATTCTATGTCAAAACACAGCCAACTCTGCCCTAAACTATGGCTTTTGTTCTGTAAACTATCTAAGAGCTTGAGCAGGGTCCCCACTCATCTGCCGTCTGACACAGAGTCCCCTCTCCCTTTGCTTTCTTAATGGCTCATCCCCTTTTCACTTTGTTCTCTCTTAATGGCTCCTCTCCCATGTGATTACCAAATCTACACCGTGATCAACTCCTGCCCAGAAACCAATGTCTCCACTGTGGAAGGACATGTGGATCCAGAATTGGCCTCCACAATCACTTATGGACTCATTGTTAAAACCGTGTTTATGGAAGACAATCTTACTCAGCTACACTTCATCGCCAAAGAAGAAGACCACATGAGGAAGCTAGTCTGTCTTATATTTTAACTCTTGCTGGACCCAGGAATTCAGGATGCTTCATTAAATTGTAACACTTACTGGGGCCAAGAATTTAGGAGAGTTTGGCTCCTCCAAACTCATAACAATATGTTGATTGGCTGTTGTTTTGAGGTTTAAATGGTTTGGAGTAAGTGGCTGGGGAATAGTAGATAGCTATGTTTCCAGAAAGGGAAAGAGAAAGAATTTAGTTCTCAAATCCTGTTAATGATCACCTGGATTTCTTTCGTTTCTAACATTAGCACTGACCTGGTACCACAAACACCCACTTTCCCTCAAACAATGCAGCAGCAATGAGGAGAGGGAGAGGGAGAGAGAATGAGAATGCTAATAACCTCGGCCCTCTACATCACCAATAACCAAATACTGAAATGATGTGTGCATATATGTATGTGTTGTATGTACAAATACTGAAATGCTGTCTTGTTATATGTAGTGTGCATGTGTGCGTGTAGTAATACATGTGTATAGCAAATCTTTCCCATTGAAGGACAGAGGAGGGAAATAGGAATGAGTTTGTTTCCCAATGCATGAGTGCAGATGTGCGTGCATACACGCACACACACCACTAACAAAGAGTTTATGCAGCACTGTTAAATAGTGCTGGAGTCCTTGGGGAGCCTTCAACATTCATTACAGAGAGGAGTAAAGGCTTCATTAAATGCAAATCCTGCAGGTGTATCTATGCTATCTGATTGGCCTCCAGAGTTCCCCCAGGCTAAGTTCTATAGGTTTCTTTCATCTGACATTTTGCTTTGTCTTGAAGTGATTATCATTTTTATCATTGACAATATGTAAAAGCATTCCTATGTGCATTTCATGTTCATTATCCCTCGTTCTCTGAGGATGACACACTGAGGGATCTTTTTTTAAGTATTGTAATTGTGTATTTTAAATTTCTGCCTCCCAGCGTTCTCTCTGCATTTCTGAATGTGAAGTCAAATTATATTGTGTTTCTTTACAAAGGAAACTTCTTGGCCTCTTGTCTTCTAATGGAAATTTATGAAAGGAGTGGAGAACTGGCTCTGCCATATCATTCTTATGGCTCTTTCTTTAGCAGTGATTTCAATGGTGAGAACCCATGTTTCAAAGTAGATGTGCTTCTAACAAAATTAATGCAGGTCTTCCTGCATGTTACTGGCAATTGTATTATGTTAGAAATGTTGGTTGAAAATTACTGGTCTTTTGTGGCACAAGGAAATACCTTTAGCCCTGATGTATACCAACCCAGAGTGCTCTAGATCAGTGTTCCCCAACCTTGGGCCTCCAGCTGTTTTTGGACTACAATTCCCATCATCCTTGACCACTGGTTAAGCTAGCGAGGGATGATGGGAGTTGTAGTCCAAAAATAGCTGGAGGCCCAAGGTTGGGGAACACTGCTCTAGATAACAGTCCTTGTCTCATCTCCCTCTGGGTACCATACCCAGACTGAAAACCATACAGACAAGTGATCTAGAATCCCAACAGTCTTCAGTTATTTTTGGAGTATTTGAGTATTTGAGAATGTAAGATGAGCCTGCTGTATCAGGCCAATGGCCCACCTAGTCTGGTTTTCACAGTGACTGACTAGATACCTGTGGTAAGTCTGCAAACGGGACATGAGGTCAGTAGCATTCTTCTCCCTTGTGAGTCCCATCAACTGGTATTCAGTGAAGGTAGAATGTAGTCATTGTGGATAGTAGCCACTGATAGCCTTGTTCTCTATGAATTTGTCTAATTCTCTTTTAAAGCCATCCAAGTTGGTGGCAATCATTGCCTCCTGTTCCCTAGTTTTAACTATGCTCTGCATGAATTACTTTCTCACCTATCTTGCTTACCAAATGAAGATGGAGATATGATTATACTTGATGGGGAAAATCTGTATTCAGATTATATTTCTTGGGTCATATCTAAACTAAGACCCACCTCTGGGGAAGGCTCTTCGATCTGGCGTGCCTTAAGTTTCAGGTATCACATTATGCTTGAATTCTCCTCCCCTACTCCCAAGCAATTTGCTGACCACCCAGAAATCCATTTAAAAATATACCATGTCACATGGGAAGCTGCAATGGAAGGGGATTGACTAAAAGTGCTTTCTAGCTGTGCAACTTTGAAGGCAAGCTATTAGTTTAAGTTGAGGCATCTCAAATTTTGATATTGCATAGTGGATATGATGTATTGGGCCTTCTCTCCAAATGCTTAGGCAACATTTCATTTACCCTAACTGATATCTTATTTGTCGTACTAGCTTCTTTTATTGTGATGACCTTTGATTATATTTAATAAATGAAACTGAGCAGAGTTGCTCATTGAAGCTTCTCAGCATTTTCATTGTGAATACAAGATCAGTCAACATAACAAACCAACACATTGAAGATTGCATTATCCGCAAATCTATAGCAAAATGCAAGTAATGTTACCGAAAAATGCTGTCACTGTGAAAGTACGTTTTTGATTGCTTGATTCCATCACTTTAATGGGACAAACCACAATCACCCAGGAAATGCAATTATTGTAAAAGGGTAAAAGGCATAACAAATCTGAAAGTAATAGGTGCAGACATTTAGTACAACAGCTGAGACCAAACATGCAGAGAAACAGTGATTTATGAACAGTGCAACTGTTACTCTGTTTGAAATACTCACAAGGGGCAACTAGTGACAGGAAAAGAATTGCTTGTCTTCTTGCATGCATTTTAAAAGGGGGCACAGCAATTTTTATATGTTGATGCAATTCAGAAGTGATGAGATATATGCGTGTTTTGTACTTGAGTAGCTAAACCCCACATCTAAAGCCATCTTGGGAGCACTTTGGAGATCATTAAGGAGCAGGTAGGCTATTAGATTTGCTTGATCCAAACCAATATGGTGGACATGATCAGGGTGACATTTAGAGAAGACTGATGTGGGGAGTGAATTCACGCAGGTACACCAAGTTTCAGGATGTACCGTATTTTTCGCTCTATAAGACGCACCAGACCACAAGACGCACCTAGTTTTTGGAGGAGGAAAACAAGAAAAAAAATATTCTGAATCTCAGAAGCCAGAACAGCAAGAGGGATCACTGCACAGTGAAAGCAGCAATCCCTCTTGCTGTTCTGGCTTCTGGGATAGCTGCGCAGCCTGCATTCACTCCATAAGACGCATACACATTTCCCCTTACTTTTTAGGAGGGAAAAAGTGAGTCTTATAGAGCAAAAAATACGGTATATGTCGTTGTTTTTCAGTAGTGCAGCCACCTATGTATCTGGTTATTCTAGGCTGCTACTAATAAAGTAACTCCAATAAATGCCTTTTTAAATTCTATCTTTATTTATGCCCAGGTTATTGATTGATTGATTGAGAGAGAGGGAGGGAGGAATCTTACCCAACCCCAATGAAATATCCTTTTTTCGTTCCATGTGAACACTAAAATAAGGAAACTAGTAGCAATGAAGGAAATTTTCATTGGTTCACATTTTTAAGTAAATTGACTCAATTCACTTGTCTCAGAATAATACATGGATCAGAAAATAATTCTGATTTCTCAGATCAAACCATTCTCAGATCAGAAAATATATACAAAAGTGCAAAAAAAAGGTATGTATTTTAGGATAAAGTACACTTAGAAATGTATTGCAGTAAAACTGTATTTTAATATATTTTTGTGTTGAATATTTCTGTGTGTATTTATTTTCTCTATGTATATATAGTCATATGGACTTTTCAAAGATCCAAAAGCAATATGGCAATGATTTATGAATGAATGCATCTAAAATTGGCATGGATCTGATAGCCTAATCTGCCTATCCCTACAAACTAGTAGATTATTGGTGCTTAGAAGATAACAGGCATGACTATAGAACAGAAGAACTTTAAGAAGAGCCTGGCCCATTTGGAGCACCAAAGATTTTTTTTATCAATAGTCTTCTCTGTGGAAGACCTTTTATTTTGGCTGGCCTTCTGCTCCAAACAGTTGCTTCAAGGAAGAGGCACAGACATTCTCTCAGTTTGGCTTCTAAGCATTACTGACATTTAGAACTCTACATCTCTTATGAATGTCATAAAACTCTTTGGAGAGAATTGCATTAGCTAATATAAGAAACATTAATTCACTTTAATCCCTTTTTCCATTGCTTGATAGACTCTTTTGTGAGACAGCCAGAAAACAATCCAAAGCTTTTAAAAACCAGTGGGAATTTGACTATTGACTGCAATGAGTTATGAACTGCACCCATCTAGTCCAGTCAACAAGCCTGTTAAATGGAAGTACTTGGAATCAAGCCAGTTGAACCCCAATGGCATTAGTTAATCAAATAGATCTGTACAGCTATGATAATATATCGGGAGCTTCATGCAAATGTTGCTGCAGGAGCATCCTGGAGGGCGAAAGTCAGTTGCAATCCTATTTAAACTACCTAGGACAATAATATTTCATAGCTGTTATTACATAGTTGGTTGTTGGCTTAGCTAGAAGCAGGAAGTTCCTTAGAACGAGAAAGTAGTTTCATACCCTGTTCAAAATATGCAGATATTGTGTTTAAAAAAATCCTTCGGGGCTTCATCAGGCATCAGAGCCTCTTTTCTAGACAGACTGGAAAGAAATAAGGAGAGACTGAAATGTGTTATGTACAAGATCACAAGCACACATGCATGCACATTTCTAATGCAACCCAATTTGTGCAAAGGCCATATTGGGGGGAAGTTGCAATAGCTCAAGAAACTGCTGTAACTATATTAGCAGAAGTCACTATGCATTATCACAGCTACACAAATGTATTGGAATACTGTTCCACTCTATCACCCAGCCTTACATTACAGACAATACACCTTCAATTTCCTATATATCTTTTGAAGCATATAGCATTGCCTTTTGAACTATTCTTTTCTTTCGATGGTGACTACTGCTCCACTCAGTAAATGAAATATATTCTGTAGAGTCATATATATTTATGAACAAGTACATTTAAACTGAATCTATTGGAACATATATATTTATGAGCATATATATTTACATAGACAATAAGCACACACAATATTCAGTAACAGTGAAAATCTCCACCCCGCCCAATCTCTTGGATACTGCCTGTTGGATCTTTTCGTCTTTGAAGCCCCCATAATAAGATCAATACTAGTATAGAGTCTGTTTAAAAGAATATCATTACAGTATTGTCTGATGAGGGGGGGGGGGACACAACCAAGACTTTTGAAAAGGGTATCATTAATATGTAAATTTCAGGTATCACTTGTAAAATTGCCTACATTTCGATCTGTAGCCCTGAGAATGACTTTCTCTGACGCGTTTATTATTAAAAACTCAATTTTCACTTGTCAATGCATATTCCTGTTACTATGCTCTGTTATCCCATCTACATTTAATTGGTTATGGGGAAATTGTCGCCTTGTTGTCAATGCGGCTTGTTCAAACAAAAGGAGAGAAATTGTGGTGGTGAACAACATAACAGAATTTATGGATAGAGGAGGTGAGAGTGGCTGAATATGTTCTCTAGAACAGAATGGAAACAATATCTCCATAATAGTTACTACTTTTGATATTTAAGGCATTATATCTCAGCCCATATTTTTTTATGTATTCACAGAGAATGAGGTCACAATTACATTTTCAAATGGTGACAGTAATTACCACAACAAACCCTAATCACTTGAAATGTGTCTCACATGGTGGTTTTCACTTTCTACAGAAAACCTCTATTTCCCCATTACATCTTAAACAAGGTGTGGCAGAGAATGAGCTGAACCAGTAGGTGACTATGGTAAAGGACTTGATGAGAGCAAATAAACTGAATCCCGATGCAGATAAGATAGTGACTAGTTAGTGGAAAGTGGATAGTTCCTTAGACTGGATGGATAGAATGAAACCTGTTCTTGATTGAGTTGCTCTTCCATTGAAGGAGCAGATATACAGTTTAGAGGTATACTGGATCTATCATTGTCACTGGAAGCACAAATGTCTTCTGTGAGATGGAGTGCCTTTTATCACTTTCAATTGGGGGCCCGGCTGTGACTTGAACTGGATGACCTACTCTTGGATGTTATGTTTTCATTGTTCAGAGAATGATATTTTCCTTGTTACTGATGGTTTGTGAATGAATGCATGAAGCACTATGCATGGTTTTACTGTTTAGGCCCTTTTGCTGTACAGTGGTACCTTGGTTCTCAAACACCTTGGTACTCAAATAACTCGGAACCCAAACACTGGAAGTAAGTGTTCCAGTTTGCGTACTTTTTTCAGGAGCTGAACGTGCTCCGTTTTGAGTTACGCTTCTGATTTGAGTGTGATGCTGAGGTCTGTCTGTTTTTGCTATTTATTTTGCGTTTTTATTTTTGCGGCTCCTTTTGTTTTGTTTTTGTGACTGTGTGGAACCCAGTTCGGCTACTGATTGATTGATTCTGTGACTGCAGTACATTGTTTATTGCTTTCATTTTATGGATCAGTGGTCTCATTAGACAGTAAAAACCGTGTTAAATTGTTGTTTTTGGGGTTGTTTTTAAAAGTCTGGAACGGATTAATCCATTTTGCATTACTTTCTATGGGAAAGCACACCTTGGTTTTGAGATGCTTTGGTTTTGGAATGGACTTCTGCAATGGATTAATTTTAAGAACCAAGGTACCACTGCATTATTTATTTTCAATAGGTCACTTTGGGCCTATTTTTTGTAAAAAAAAAAAAAAAGGGGGGGAGAAATGATATATGTAAATAACATGAAAGCCCTAGTTGTTTTGCCTATAATAACATTATCACCAAGGGAATGGTGCATTGATTGTACTTCTGAAACTATCTGCCCTTCAGCACGATAAGTTATCATTGCCAATGGAATCAAATGGCTACACAACTTTAGTTTGTTAGATAAATGCTCTAGGCCTAAGTACACCCCTCTCTCCAGCACAAACACCCTTTCAAGGGAAACTTTTTTTTGCCAACCCTTATAAAAATATTTTGGTTCCCTTGAAATTTCTCAGTTGCTTTGCCAAGGAAGGAACCATCAACTTCATTTTCATGACTTCTTTGCGCTTGGCAAAAATAGTCTCTTCAACATATTAGTATTGAAGGCACAGCTGACATGTACTTCTTTGCAACCTGGTAATTAGTTACTGGAAATTAAATTTAACCACAGAAGAAGTTTTTGAGGCAGCACTTGGAAAAGTATTATGCAGTAGCTCAGCGCATATTCTCTAGTTTTGACAACAACAGCTTGGGGAAGACACAGAATAAATAAACTGACACATTGTAAACTAAATCACACAACAACTGGAAAAACAGTAACAAATGGCATGAGGGTGACAGGAAAAATATTGGATGCAATAGGTCAAAATCAACAAGAAAAGAAAGACATGCAAGGATTGTGTAGAATTTCTGAGTCAAGGTCTGGGCGGTTCTTATGCTATCCTTTGCACCAAATTGGCTTTCTCAGTTGTATTCAACAAAATTGTAAAACCATTATCTTGTCATTGTCTTGATCACACCATCGAGTCAGAAAAGATGGCCAGGGTGGACAAGAAACTAGAAAAAATTATATAAGCCCACTCTACTCAGAGAATAGTATCCGAGCAAATAGTATCTCACATTAGCTGAGGCCAGATCTTACAGATGTCAAGGAGACAAAAGCAAAGTACAGATGAGTGAATCTTCAGTGGATAATCCTAAACTGCAGCAGAAGCACAGTTATACCAAGGATGCAAAAGAGAGAGCTTGAATCTTGTTGGGAAAATGTAAAATTACATACATAAAATCTTTTGGAGTGTATCATGTACATATCTCAAACGGAAGTAGAGTCATACCTCATGTTGTGTACGCTTCAGGTTGCATTTTTTTGGGTTGCGGACTGCCGAAACCTGGAAGTACCAGAACGGGTTACTTCCGGGCTTCAGCAGTCGCACATGCGCAGAAGCACTTTGTGCATGTGCAGAAGCACCGAATTGCAACCCGCACGGCCACTGTATGGGATAACCCTGTTGAATGATGAATTGAAAGACCTATCTAGTCCTCCATTCTATTCTTACAGTGGCCAACTAGATGCCTATGAGAAGCAGAGCTCACTTGTGATCACAAATAGTTATTAGAGGTATTGTTACTGATATTATCTTTATTAGTCACTTTACACAAGTGTCTTAGAGAACCAATAATAATATAATAAGATGACATATGAAAAATAAAATAATTTAAAGCAAAGGGAAATATAAAGTAATCAAGCAACTCATATTCAGATGCATATTGCACATAGTAGTTAGTATTCAGTCATATTGCCTCTGATACTGGCGTTATTTTTGATAAGAATTATCTTCAGATAATTGTTTTAATCTTCTTTTAAAGCCATCCAAGTTGGTGGCCATCACTACATCTTGTGGCAGCGAATTCCACAGTTTAACTATGTTCTCTGCAAAAAAAGATTTCTTTTTGCTCTTTCTGAATTTTAAAACAGCTGCGATATATCTTAAGGAAGATGGAATGCTTTTATGTGAACAGGTATTGATTTATAATGAATAAATTTACAACATAATAACATTGCTTCCAGGCAGTTGCTTTGTGAGAAGTCAGCAATTCAGACTTTTTTTTTTAATTTAGAAAATATGAGGTGGTGGGGAGAGAGAGTAACTTTGTAAATTCAGAACTTACTTATCTAGCGTAAAATAAACTCCAGGATCTGAATAGAAAGCTCCTTCATGACTGACAGCACTAGCTTGTAATCAAAAGAAGTAATTTTACCAGTGTAATTTTACCTCCAATCACAGTGCTTTTTTTTTGGATGCGGGGAGCGGCTTTTCAAGAGCAAAACACAAAATAGTTTAAAGAAGATGCAGGATGGGAAGGAGAGGCAGCAACAGGAAACCTCTGTTGTGACTCACAGGTAAAAGCTTGTATGTGCCTGCCACAAAAGTTCATGGACCTATTTGTCTGCAACTTTGTTTCTTACCCAGGGAAACCTCTCTCATACCTGCCATTTTCTAACTGATTGCCTTGAAAACACCAATGAAGGTTGAATTGTCCCTGTTATATCCACTCCTAAACTGGTTACAGATCAGGAGGAGAAACCTTAAACACAATCCCAGATTCAAATGAGACTTCAAGACAAACCTCGCTTTAGCTGCCATCCCACACTGACCTTAAAAACCTGGGAAGAACAAAGTGGTTGTGAGCAGCTTGCTGGGAACTCATATGTTCCTGTGATCACAGTAAGCCATACTCTGGTTTGACATGAAATGTGAACCAGACCAGTGAATAATTACTGAAGGTGATAGGTTTATTTAGAACAGGTGTGGGTTTTTTTTTTTTTTGTCATTTAGCAATCACCAGTTTTCACTGATTGCTGCATAGTTTAACTTATGGTCCCTTTGGTGCCACTGGCTTAGTATACGCAAGGCAATGCATATGAGAATGTGCATATATAAGCAAAACACAGTATGTCATGGCAAAAGATATTGGCAATTGGTTGAGACATGGTGCGGCCCATAAAAGCAGGCCAGTATTATGAGCTGATGATAACTTTTCTATTGTGAGACTGATTCTCTTTCATTACATTTCTGGTTGAGTGCAGGTGTGCAGAATAATTGCCGATGGCAGTGAAAAGGAAGATGAAACTCAATAAAAAAAATTCTGGGGATGAAAAAGAAAATTCATTTATACTTTGTGTGGGTTTGTCGCTGCTGTGAACACAATGCCACACTTTTGCCATGGGAAAATAAAAGAAAGTTGGCTTTTAATGATTGTTTGTTTTAACTCTCTGTTTCAGCTATGAAGGGAAAGCTTTAATGTTGTGTGTGTGTCTGTTATATATCCAACTAAGATATTTGATCTATTGGAATCAACAGGTTTAAGTTAGTGAGGGCTACTGATGTACGAAAGCCTCGTTCTCTATTCCGCTCTGTATTCATCAGGGGCAGCATTGTCTTCTTTCCAGTACGGTGAGTCTTCTGCCCAAACCTATGTTGTGTAATTTCTCCACAATGAACAGAAAAACATAACTGTTTTAATTAGGTAACAAATTATGTAAGTCACATAAATTGCTTAAATTACTATATTACCAGATGACTATTACTATATTACTAAATAACTATACTTATTAAATTACTGTAAATTATTTGAATTACTTTGTCATTATGCTGTGCAACATTATGTGGGTGCAACAATATGTTGTTGCATCCAAAAGAAATGCAATGTAAATGGGGAGAATGTGGTCAATTATTTATTGGATCCCATTTATTTATTTATTTATTTGATCCCATCTATCTACCTCAGGCTATGCTCTATCTTTGTCATCAAACTCTGAGTATAAATTGCACACTGTATTAATTGATATTGTTTTCAACATTAGTGACCATGTTATGATTTTAGCTTATGAATTTTATTGTTTAATGTTTTTATTTGTACATTGGGGTACTTTTATAGCTTTGTTTAGAGTATGTAATGTTTTAATAATATAAATGTTTTAAGTCTTCTTTTACCAATTCAGTATATTTTCTTTTAATTGTCAAATAATTCTGTGTACATTGCGGCAGCCTTTGGCTATGTGCAATAAAACTGACTGAGAATGAGACTATTGGTTGTTAACTGAATCAACAACAACAGTGACTACTGATCATACACACTGGATTGATTTCCATTCCAGAGATGGGATGACTAATCAAGCACCAGCAATTTCTGCTCCTAGTTCCATTTCCATTGGAATATTCTGACATGCCTGATATTGACTACCTTATCTATTGATTTCAATAGGCCTCATGGGTACATTGTGGCAGCCATCTTTTTCTCCATAGGGAAAGGGACTGCAGATCATGATTACAGTTGCAAACTGATAGCATTTTAAAATAGCTGTTTTACAGTACAGACCCAAGTGCAATTTGGTTCACTGATTATTCAGCTTAACCCACAGATCTACATTCTGATACATGAAAGTGTGTGAGAAGCTTCCCTCAAAATTCAGTGAATAGGATTTTCTCTATCTCTAATGTCCACTCAGAATGAAAATCTGTCCTTTAAACCTTCAAACCTAAACAAAGGTCTTCTGGTTGCTGTGACATAGTTTGCAAGGGTTGGTAGCATTTTGTTGTTGTTGTTGTTATTGTTGTATTAAATATTGGCTGAAAGATTCCCTCTTCCTTTCATCATTTGATCTGCATTTTGAACTTTGCCAAAGAGGTTTTAACGAGAATGATGTTTAAATGTGTCAACAAATTATTATTAATATTTACTAAAATAATTTTTATTTATACCTTTCATTTCAAGAAGAAATATCAATGCACTTCACAAACAAATAAAAACCAACAGCAATATAAGAAGACTGAAACCAATTATAAAATACAGCCATTCGTAATTAAAACGCACAGTAAAACAACTATATGAAAGCAGATGTCATTAATATTTAAATATAGGCTTGATTTCAACTAACTTTACTCAGAGTAGATCTATTGAAATGGCCTTCAGATAGCTATGCCCATTAATTTCAATAGATCTACGCAGCGGAATACAACGATTAGAATTGTATGCAACTAAGTGCTATATGGAGGGACGCAGGTGGTGCTGTGGGTTAAAGCCTCAGCGCCTAGGACTTGCCGATCGAAAGGTCGGCGGTTCGAATCCCTGCGGCGGGGTGCGCTCCCGCTGCTCGATCCCAGCGCCTGCCAACCTAGCAGTTCGAAAGCACCTCCGGGTGCAAGTAGATAAATAGGGACCGCTTACCAGCGGGAAGGTAAACGGCGTTTCCGTGTGCGGCTCTGGCTCGCCAGAGCAGCGATGTCACGCTGGCCACGTGACCCGGAAGTGTCTCAGGACAGCGCTGGCCCCTGGCCTCTTAAGTGAGATGGGCGCACAACCCCAGAGTCTGTCAAGACTGGCCCGTACGGGCAGGGGTACCTTTACCTTTACCTTTAAGTGCTATATGGAGTAGAAACATTAAAATTAAGAAGCCTGAATCAGTCCTATTAATTGACCTGCACTGGATACAACCCAATAAAAACCAGATCATTAAAACTGCATAACAATTAAACCAGCAAACAAAGCAGGAGATTCAAGTCAGGTGCTCAAGAAAATGCTTGGCTAAAGAGGCATGTCTACAAGAGCCAGTGGAATGCCAGTCCTGATGAAGCCTCCATATTTCAGTGGAGAGAGCTTTCCACAACACTGCTGCCACCAGTGAAAAAAAGCCTGTCTCCATGTTGCCATAAGCTGATAATCATCAGGCCACGGTGAAATGAACCAGGTTCCATTTGCTAATTTAAATTCCCTTACTGGCCAGTGGATGCAAAAATGGTATTTCAGGTAACCTAGTCCTGATTTGCTTGAGCCTTTGTAGATATTCCATTTATAGCTGTTGTCTCTGATGATTCTGAAGAAGAAAATATAACGATAAAGAAATATTAGATGTAATATTCCTGATTTCAAAGTCATCACTGTTTAAACCTCACCAAACTGAAAACTTCTGAGATTATCCATCTGCTTTCTAATGAATTAGTCAGACATAATCTAATAAGATTATGGTGATTACTGCAAATAAAATTAATATTCATTTTCGTTATATCAACAGAAACTGATGGGGCCTATCCATAAGTGTTAATTAATACAGATTGCATCTTCCTGTGATAAGTTTTTATCTCATTTTAAGGGAGACAAGATTCAAACGAACAATTCAAGTTCGTTTGCCACTGAAGATGTGGCAATCAGCCATTAACACCCTCCAGCTCATCTGAATTTTTATGGCTGGCTTTTAAGTTTCTGTATACAAAGAAATTCTGCAGATAAAGATTTCAGACACTGGGAGGAATTTTAGATTCAGAGATCAAATTTCCATTGTTGAAGTGCAACTCTCATATCTGCTCTCTTTCAACCTTAAATCCCATGCAAATTCATTCTTCATTTCCATTACATCAGTTCCATTGATATGAAACAGGCTGCAGGATTAAGAAATTCATTTCATCCAGCTCTTCAAACTGGAACTGAGACTTCACTCTTATGTGAGCTTCAAAGATTATGCACAGTAATGAAGTAGCTTTGCCCAATAACTTGAGAAGATGTCACCAAATATTCCTCAGTTCCATCCACCTGGAAATAACTTCCCATAAAACATTCCAAATGGAAAATTCAATGAAAGATGATGCTACTATTTGCAGTTTATAAAGCACTTCTGTCTCTAAAGGGCCCTTGTTACCTAAACCATTTGTTCCTACAGCAGACATTCAGATTTCATGTCTCTGTGTGCCACTGCAACCTCCCGCAACCTGCTGAGATGCCCCATGATGTTAATTTTTGGCTGCTACTTGTAACATAGCTATATACAAGGGTTAGTTTCTACAGTACACTGAATTAATTCTTATCTGGCTGACAGCTGGGGCAGGAAATTAGACTCGACAAAGCCTAAGAATATAGCACACAACCTAAAGGTAAAGGTAAAGGGACCCCTGACCATTAGGTCCAGTCGTGGCTAACTCTGGGGTTGCAGCGCTCATCTCGCTTTATTGGCTAAGGGAGCCGGCATACAGCATGACTAAGCCACTTCTGGTGAACCAGAGCAGCACACGGAAACGCCGTTTACCTTCCCGCTGGAGCGGTACCTATTTATCTACTTGTACTTTGATGTGCTTTCGAACTGCTAGGTTGGCAGGAGCAGGGACTGAGCAACAGGAGCTCACCCCGTCATGGGGATTCGAACCACTGACCTTCTGATCAGCAGGTCCTAGGCTCTGTGGTTTAACCCACAGCGCCACCCACGCCCCAGCACACAACCTAGCCGGTGTTAAATACTTTACAGCTTCAGCTGAAAAAACAGGAGAGATTTGAACACATAAAAACATAAGAAAGCCAAAGGCCCTGCCCTATTCTCACAGTGGTCATGTTTCAGGCACTTAGACTTGAACTGTGTCTTTCTCTAAACAGAAGCCAGACATGGGGAATGGGGGTAGGTGGGCTGCTCAATACATGGCCCAAGCACTTAATGCAATTTCACCTATTTTTCCAAATTACATCAACACTCCTTTTCTTGGGCTATTGTCTTGTGTTGTTCTTCTTTGGAACTCTTATATGTATTTTCTTGCGCAAAATCAGTTCAAATGTCATGATATGGGTTGATGAACTGATCTAGTGTTAATACCCAACAGCATCAGCAAAGTACAGGACACAAACCATTCTTTGGTAATACACAAAATTAAAGGCATTATGGTAACATTTGAGATCAGGAACACAATCCCATTGTAGTTGTTGTTGTTAGAGAGAAGGAGGTTATATGTGCAATATTTATCTCCAGAAGGTATTCTTCATGTGAGGGGATGTGTGTGCAAAAGAAAAGCCCTGTTAGTCCTAACAAATAATCTAGAAATTATCTTGGTAAATGGAATCAACTCAGTTCAAATATATATTACTTGAAGCATTTGGTGCTTTGTTCTTTCTGAACAAAGTTTTCTTTTTCAAGGACTTGAAAGCCATAACAAATGAGTTGCATGCCTATTATTCATACATATTAACTCTCAAAATTGTGATATCTCTGTTCAAGAAGATAGCATAGGAACAAATAGTTACGCCATGATTACCAAACAATAATGTTGGCTAAGCAAGAAATAAACGAATCAATACAATTATGAAGGCACCCTCTGTATGGCTGATGTTAAATGGCTTCTTCCCTTTCATGAAATCTGATGTCATTGTACAGCAGAGGACAAAGGGATTCAGCTTGTGCTGTCCTCACATGCTTCTCAAAAAATGCATGGCAAAACCGAAACAAAAATGAAAACTTGGGCAGGTGTTTTTACTATTCCGTGATAATAAGCTCAGATGTGTGCGGAGCTGAATCAAAATATTCAGAGAATTTTATTGACCCCGACTGCACCTAAAAAAAGATAAAGGAAATTCAAAATTGAGTCATTTTTTTTTCAAAGTTAGCATTGTGGGGGAAAGAGGCTGCATGAGAAATTAAGGCCTCTACAAACCAAGGAGTAATGGCAACCTGTCCTTACCTGTCCTTGAAATCTCAAATTATAGTGTTTTGAGCTGATCTGTGCACGGCCTGCTTGGCTACAAATGAAAAATCTAAGAGACACTAATCTACATCAGGGATATGGCTTCCAAAAAGGAAAAGCAGAAAGGCAGGCTTTTTCCCTAGAGTGATGGAGAAAAAGAGAGTTGATTTTACAACTTTTCAGTGTAGCAAGGGATGCAGTCCTATGAGCAGAAGCAAGCCTCATTGAACACAGCCAGACTCTTGCCCTGAGTAAACCTGGATAGGATTAGAAATGTACCACCCAAGGTGACATCTGTTAGTGTTGCTCTAGCATATGAAAGTAGAATTGCAACACTGTGATATTTCCCCTAACAAAGCCATGTCCCTAGTCTGTCGCTAAGCTGCTTTAGCAATTAACACTTTGGATTTTGCTCTGCAGGATTCCAGTGCTTTGTAATGTTTAGGCCACTCCAAACTAACCTGGGTGATTGTTCATCTAAGTGGAATGTATTCTTTAAGATTGGAATATCTGTTGTGTGGTGTTTTAGAGTAGGTATAGACAATCATAAGAAAACAAATAATGAACTTTCTTCTATCCCAGACTGTTTTCTCATAGTCGTAAACCTCTAGAATTTGTACTTTTGTACTCAAGACACCAAACCTTATATTCAGTTATATACCAGTTAAAAGCAGATTAAAATAGTAGCCCATTGACTGATACAAATAATTTGCTTTCCTTCTAATGTATTGACACAGGATCTAATTTTTAAATCACAGAAAGGGGATTTCAATTGAGTTACTCTTCGTGCTGAAAAAGTAACAGGGTCTATGAAATGAATTGTATCACCTTTGACAATGATATCTCAAATCATCTCCAAATCTAGTACTCTATAATGACCCAAAACAAATTTTAGAGGACAAGGAATATAGGTGCTGACAAACTCCCAATCACTATTTCATTGGATTTTCTTTTGGAGGGGGGGTGTATGTGCAGACTCCTAGAAGCCTTTGAGTCTACTGTTCTCCTCTCAGCCCAAGGCAAGTCAACCCTGCCATCCCACTTGTCAAGGACTGGGCAGAAGAGGAATGGTGGAGACCACCTCCCCATCCTGACCCTTCCAGAGAGGAGAAAAAGGAAGACAGTATAGATTTACAATAGAGGTTTGAGGGAGGTAACAGCTCAGAGGCAGATGAGGGGAAAGCTGGCAAATCATTGGAGAGCCGGAACAACACCCAGCTGACATGTTGTCATTAGAAAGCATTCCAGATCCTCCATCTCCCAGAACTCAGCGAGCCTTAAAAGTAGAAGAGCTCAAAGACAGAGGGCATATAGTAGCACTCATAGAAGTGGTGAATGAGGAAGTGGGAGAGACGGGGGGGGGTGGAGATTCACTCTGGATCAACACCATTATCCAAAAGGCTGGGTTCTATAGCTTCTCTCTTTAAAGATTGAAATAAAAAAGGATGGTAAGAAACTTTTCATGGTCTTTATGTTTTCCTGGGCAACCAGCCGAGAGCCGCTGACAGCATCCTGACACCACTGCTTCCATTGAGACATCCCAGAATGGGGATTGCACAAACCACTTCAGGTTCTGAGACTCACAGGTCTAATAACCATAGGTGTGTACCAGTTGCTGGGCTAGCTCTATAATCCCTACCTGCTCTGGAGGTGGGGTCACCACTGAAGGTACAGCACCAAAGAGGAATCATCCCTTTGGGGGTGTCCCTTTGGGGTGGAGAGAGGGCATTGGCCAGCCCCCTTGTGCTAAAATTATTGTTTTAATAGGGGGTGGGGTTTTAACTTGGGTGGCTGTTGTTTTATTTGTGCGGTGGGGTTGCTTAAAATGTTTTCGAATGTTAATTTGGATTTTTGGATTTGTATTTGTGGGGTGGAGGATTGTTAGGGGCTTTTGTTGGGGAGTGTATTTTTATTAGTTTGTATACATTAGTACTGTTAATTGTTTTAATTCTTTATTTTGTCCCTTTATATTGTAATTTTGTGTTGTGAACCACGCTGAGACCCATGGGTATAGGGTGGTATTAACAGCAACACAATTGGGCATGCACTAAGAATAGAGGACTCCAAGCCAGTGGAATAACCCACAATTAACCAAGTTTTCCAAATGGGGATTGAGATGAAATAACATTGTTAAGCTTTCAGGAGCTCACTTTGGTTCAGAGACAATCCCAAAATAACTTTCCTTTTTCCTAATTCTGAGACCCCCCCCTTTTACATACATAATGATGCCCATCATAAACTACCATGAGGTAAATGGCACATACTACAATAATTCTCCCAATGATTTAAATAAACAAACATTTGTTTATTTTTGCCTACAAAAATCCTTATTATTATTATCATACCTTTAGTATTAACTAGATATAATTGAATATAACTCTTTTGTTAATTTTCATGGGCATTCACCTGCCACAAAGAGATTCTGCCACATATTTTCAAAGTCTGTGAAATGTTTGAGTCTTTTCCCCTCATAAATAAATGCAAGGACCAAATATTTTCTCTAGTGTCCAAGTCTCAGCACCTTTGTTGGGAGTAGAGATTTTAATATATTACAGCAACAGTTTGCTAAGCCACCTGTGAGTTCACATAAGCTTTTTATCTGATATTTTCAGTAAGTGAAAGTCATAGTTAGGGCACCATAAAAATCTCATTTATGCAAGCTTAATAAGTCTCATTGCAAGTTATATCCCAGATTGTCATGGTCTGTCTACTTTAAAATGCATGTAGGAAAGAGGAGAAATGCAGTAACTTTTCAAGCACAGCAACGAACAAAAACTAATCAGCCATTTCCTTTGCAGTGAAGGCAGTGGCGTGTTACATTTTGCTGATGGAAGTCTACATGAGGAAGAACAACCTTACTCTCTCTCAAAACACACTCTCATATGCATATGCATTTTTGCCTAAAGCTAAGCTTCAGGACACATTAGGGGACTTTGGGTTATTTTTTTAAAAGTTAACAAAAATATGGGGTTTACGTGTCCATAGTTCCAATGGATATCCTCAAGCCTGTGGGTATCCCTAAAATGGCTTTGTTTGGAACCCAGTCTATAATTTATAAACAAATACACTTTTCAAGGCCTTGATATAAATAATCATACTACCAACAAAGATTTTCAGAAACCTTCCATTCAATCACACAAGGGAAACAGAGCTCAGGGAATGTAAGTTTTAGTTATATATTTATTTTTTCCATATAGAATTCCATTGTTATTAAGAACATTGAGAACATTAAGAAAAAATGTGTGGTGCTTCTGCTTTTCCCCAGGTCCTGGTGCTGATATTGTTAGGAAACACTTTTCCATGTTCTGTTTCTGTTTTCATGTCACTTTTCAATAATTTATATTGTAGGGTAAAGGTAAAGGTAAAGGACCCCTGGACAGTTAAGTCCAGTCAAAGGAGACTACAGTGGTACCTCTGGTTCGAACTTAATTCGTTCCGGATGTCCGTTCTTAACCTGAAACCATTCTTAACTTGCGGTACCCCTTTAGCTAATGGGGCCTCCCGCTACCACCATGCGATTTCTGTTGTCAACCTGAGGTAAAGTTCTTAACCTAAGGTACTACTTCCCTGTTAGCTGGGTCTGTAACCCAAAGTGTTTGTAACCCGAGGTACCACTGTATGGGGTTGCAGTGCACATCTTGCTTCCAGGCTGAGGGAGCCAGCATTTGTCAGCAGACAGCTTTCTGGGTCATGTGGCCAGCATGACAAAACCACTTCTGGTGTAACAGAACATCGTGATGGAAACCAGAGCTCACGTAAACCATTGCAGTGGTACCTATTTATCTACTTGCACTGGCATGCTTTTGAACTGCTAGGTTGGCAGGAGCTGGAACAGAGCAACAGGAGCTCATCCCGTCACAGGGATTTGAGCCACCAACCTTCCAATCGACAAGTCCAAGAGGCTCAGTGGTTTAGACCACAAAATGGGAAGGTGCTGCGCACACTGCTCTCACCATCACAGCTTTGCTTATCGGGGTTGTGTAGTGGCTTAAAGGAACTTTTCAGAAATTCAATTAACGTGTTGAATTTCTTACATTAATTATTTGGTTTTGTAAAATAATTCATTACTTACTGACTATTTGTGATATTGAAATTTCTGTTACAGAAATGACTTAAGAAGTAGAATTAATACACTGAAGCAAGTGGCTGAACAATGATCCTGCACAAGTGTAACTCTGAGGAGTCAAGGGAGTTTAACATGGTGCACAGAAGAGCATGTGCTATGATATATGGTATGTTTGATCACAAATGAAAGAATGCAAATCAGAATCTGTGTTGCTTCCATGCTTTCTGTATTGTTAATTAGTTCCATGCTTTCTGTATTGTTAATTAGTTCCATATCAACTTCAGACTATTTTTTTTCCAGAAAACTAATTCAATCTTATTGAGCTCATATAGCTAGAATGTGTTGTGATAATTTTTCATGGCCTGTAGTTTGCAGCTAGTCATTTATTCATTCATTCATTCATTCATTTAAAAGGTCTCCCATGTGTATATTAGGCAATTTTCATTTAAATATTTTGAAAACTTTTGCCATACATTTCTTGATACGAAAACTTGATTTTATTTCACGCTACATTAATTCCTATTACACATTTTGTACTATATTATTATTAACACACATTCATTATCTCAATGAACAAAATTAAAGGTAGTGCTTGCTGTTTAGTTCATGCTTCAGTAATCCCAACCACTGACCTTAGAACAATAAAATAAATGACTGCAACATTCCATATTTTAATAATATTTATTGATTCAGGGGTATAGAAATCCTTGGGGTTTACCGTAGTTTTGTTCAAGAATAAGGTATGTCCATGAATGGTAATATTCATCATGCAATAACAGAATCTGCAGCTGTCCAAGAAGTGAGTTTATTAGACAAATTAGCTAAATTACAAATGCCAAATACATCACATTCCCAATTTGAGAGAAGAACTTGCTTGGCAGTAAGTCTTTTTATCATTAACTGTTCTCAAGAGTTGTACAGTTGGTAATAACAGAAGTCACTTCAAACAAGATCACAAAATGCAGCTGAAAATTAGACTGTGACCCATGTTTTGTGGCTCTAGTTCAAATACACTCAAAATCGTCCTATGTTATTCCACTTAGGAAGGAATTTAATAATCACTGATGCTAAATGGTTATATTGAAATACTATTTTACAATACATTGCAGTGGACAACATATTTAAATTAAATACAGAGTCACAAAGTCAGCTCTGTAATTATAGTGTGCTGGATTTTCTATTCTATGTCTCATAAAATCAAGACAACATCTTCTATTACTATGGTATTAGTCCATTAGACGAATCAAGAGAAAGATGGCAGTTCTGGAGATTGGGGGGGGGACCCTAATCATTACCCAAGTACTTCCCATCATTTCCTGTCAAAGATGGAAACATTTAGTCAAGGCATGTTACACACTGTAGAAAAACAAATACCCACTTATAAAAGCAAGACATATGTTATCATTATGAAGATTTACTTTAACAATTCCATATACATTGGTACCTTGGGTTAAGAAATTAATTCATTCTGGAGATCCGTTCTTAACCTGAAACTATTCTTAACCTGAGGTACCACTTTAGCTAATGGGGCCTCCCGCTGCAGCTGCATGATTTCTGTTCTCATCCTGAAGCAAATTTCTTAACCGGAGGTACTACGTCTGGGTTAGCGGAGTCTGTAACCTGAAGCGTCTGTAACCTGAAGTGTCTGTAACCTGAGGTACCACTGTACACAGCTTTCCAAATTTAGAAGAAATGTGAAGAAATATTGGGGGAGGTAGCATTTGTTGATATCTCTGCAGCTGCTGGCCTCAGTCCAATTTGAAAGAACAAGTCATTCTTAGGAATGGCCCATGGTGGGGAAGGAGTTGTGGCAACAAAAAATTCCCTGGCGATTTCGATATACTCCTTTGGTGCACCTTTGAGCTACAATGGTGGCCATATTAACGATATGGAGCTGTGGTTCCACTGGTTTCAGTCTAATGCATTCCAAAAGTCAGTTGGAAAGCCAGGCTATTGCTATGGAAAGGCTTCAAGAGTCTGGCATCATGTAAATGATCCCATGAAATTTGGATAACCCCAATGACTAGTGCATACCATAGGTTTAATGTGTTCCAGTGGATTTAACCATTTGGGTTTGCTTCCTAAGGTCACCGTGTAAACAAGTATTTTGATTTGAAGATAGTTGCTGTAATCATCCAAAAATATTCCCAATATTGTTTCTTGTGGTATTGCAATGACCACTTTGTTTTTAATAGATCTCAACAATGACTGGCTTAAACCAACTTTAGGTGTTATAAATCTGGTTTTCTAATTGCTACGGTAACCACCAATGTTTTGTTTGTTTGTTCTAGACTGAAAAAAGTCTAGGCTACTACAGCAGGGGGGAAATGAGATGGCAACCATTTTTAATTATCCATTAGCTATGCAGTTTCTACAGTAAAGATGTTCAGTCTCTATATAGTGTTTCTTCTATGCATCCAGACTTTCAGGCCCACTCCTCTTTCTCTGGAGGTTGAAGGAAACAATGAAGCTGTCATTGATGCTATACCTATTTTTAATATGTATGTGGGCACATAATGAATTAATGATGCTTAGAATATGTATTGGTTTAAATTTTATGGCCACTAAATTGCTTCTATGTATTTCAATATGCATCCACTGTATGAATGCATTCTGACTTTCAGTGAAGGAAACACACACATTATTTTCCTTCTGCTTTTCATAAAATGTTCATTAGTTCATTTATATGTAGACAGACATTTTAAATTTATCTAAACTATGTAAAACATAAGAAATGTAAATCCATATTATCTTCTAATCTCATAAGGAATGTCTGGCAAAACCTATGTTTGATGAAACCACGCACAAATGTTTAAATTATGTCCATCAAATAGTATTGAAATTGTTTGTTTGAAATAATCATCCTGGAATTTCTAACTTCTTATGCCTAATAACATTGATTGAAACTGTGAAATGTACATAAAACAACTGACTTCAAAGTTATTTTTCAAATTATTCCCTAATGCTATTATGGTTGAGAAGTTTGACTGCCTGGTATGACTTCTGTCATTGTCTTCTAGTCACTTTCTTTCGATTGGTTCTTTTGGAGAATAAGTAAAGGAGTTATTGTTCATATAATCCACCTTTTCTCCACATCATTTCACCCGCAACTGCAATCATCAAATGAAGCTTCCATGAAGTTCATGGACATGTGTTCTTCACTTTCCTCATGATGCATGTTCATTATGAGTTTTTTTGGTACATCTAGAAACCTGACCCACTATATCTGGTCAGTAGCAAATGTCAGCCCAAATATTTCTCCCACCTACCTCATATCTGAAGGGGATTGTTCAAAAGGTTGGGGTGAAGAGGGAAAGATACTAATTTGGTGGGAAGCACGTATTATCTCTTCAGCTCCCAATTTTTACCCCAGAAGTGACCTTCACTGTTTAAAATTTGAAATTGAGACCCTCCTTAAGGGAACTGATAACCAGATCTTGCCAACACACCCAAGAAGACTTGAGACATGAAAGATGGGTAACGGGTCATATTTATTAAAATATAACAACTATAGAATCTGTAATCCGAATAATTCCACCAGATTATCCAAAATCAATGAGGTTCAGGCAGTGAAGTGGATTGATGGGAGGATTTCAACTCTCCTGCCTCCTGAGCCAGCTGCCAGTCATGCGCTGTGGTCATGAAGCAAGGCCTGAGGACATGCTTCCCCCCCTCACTGTGTGCTCCTTGGGTATATGAACCTGACATGTCCCATTTCACCCTGATGTGCCTGACAGGCCCAAACACCACTCTGGCTCCAACAGTAGTCGGATATTTTTCAAAATCCACTCACCCACCAAATGCCAATTAGGCAAATTCTAACAAAACACCACTCAAGTCACGCAGACAACACCAAAGGGTATGAAGTAGGCAAAAAAGATGAGACCTGGGCCAATTAGTGTCAAACCAAAAATCCTACTCAGTCCCCTTAAAGAAGGCAACTTGCGGAGCCAACAATGGAAAAAGGGTGGAAGGGTAGGTGTCTCAATGAGAAGAGGAGAAAATGTGGTGTGGAGTGGGCTTAAATCTGATCTCTACTTCTCCGCTATAGGGCAAATCTCCCCATGTGGTTGCTCAGATTACTCCTGAGGGAAAGTCCATCTCTCATCTTTTTGAAGAGGATGAGAGTGTGGCAATTGTGTCCGCCCCTGCCATATGAGGAAGGATCAGGATTGTTGGCAAATATGGAGATTAAGGGTTTGACCTTTTTTGCAATTGTCAGGAGTTGGAATTCAGTTGCTCTCATATGTTGTGAACAGGATATAAGCTGCACTATGGTCATAGGTCATGCTTAATTAAAACACACCAGCTTGTGTTGATGCCCTGTTCCATATAAATGAATCAGGTAAAAAAAGGTCCAAAGTAGCACCCCTTCTTACAATAGGTATAAGACCAAGCTGATATGATGAGTGCCAATGAAGTATCCTTATTTTTTAATCCAATCTTTGTTTCCCGATGTTAATATCTCTAAGCTTTGCTTGAAACAACAGTAGACTCACTGCAATTACAAAATATTCACAATAGAGTAAATGCTGAATCATTAGAGAAAAAGGATTTAATTTAGATTTTAATTTAGATAATATTGGGTGTGTTTTTTTAACACACTGAGTCATTGTTATCATTTGGGAAATTCTTGAACCATTGAAAATTCTATTAAACAAACTGTGCAAAAATACAGAATACTTTAAACACTTTTCTTGAGCCAGATACTGAATGAATTTGGCACTAAAAGGGATTTTCAATGGGGCTGAAATTTCCACAGAGTCTCACCACCTCCCAAAGCATAGGCTTTTTCAGACCTGGTAATTGGTGTTTGATGCCC
The DNA here is from genome assembly GCF_951804945.1 of Podarcis cretensis. Lineage (NCBI taxonomy): Eukaryota > Metazoa > Chordata > Lepidosauria > Squamata > Lacertidae > Podarcis > Podarcis cretensis. Next base: position 33,597,708 of record NC_137178.1, read on the forward strand.
TAATTAAATGTAGTTTTTATTGTTGTTTCAAGTTGACCTTCTCAACACTGAAGTTGTCACCTAGACAACCCAGTTTGACTATGTGACAGCTTCAGTGAAGGAAAATGCTAGATAAATTGTTTTCCCCAAAATGTCTTGGTCCATCATAATACGAAATAGTTCATAACAGGTATAGTCCCAATCTGAACAAAAGAAGAACCTCCTGGATCATGCCAATGGCCCATTTAGTCCAGCATCCTGTTTTTACAGTGACCAACCAGATTCAGTCTACAAATACAGTGGTACCTTGGGTTAAGTACTTAATTCGTTCTGGAGGTCTGTTCTTAACCTGAAACTGTTCTTAACCTGAAGCACCACTTTAGCTAATGGGGCCTCATGCTGCTGCTGCGCCTCCGCTGCCCAATTTCTGTTCTCATCCTGAAGCAAAGTTCTTAACCTGAGGTACTATTTCTGGGTTAGTGGAGTCTGTAACCTGAAGCGTATGTAACCTGAAGCATATGTAACCCGAGGTACCACTGTACAAATCTGTTTGTACCTGCCACCCATGGCAGAAGGCATATCTTGCACATTTGAAACAAATAAAACATACAATGCAAGAAGAATAACAATGCCAAATTCTCAAGATATCTAGATATTTGATCTCCCCCCCCCCAAAAAAAAGAAAGACAGTAAAGGTAAAGGTAAAGGGACCCCTGACCATTAGGTCCAGTCGTGGCCGACTCTGGGGTTGCGGCGCTCATCTCGCTTTATTGGCCGAGGGAGCCGGAGTACAGCTTCCGGGTCATGTGGCCAGCATGACTAAGCTGCTTCTGGCGAACCAGAGCAGTGCATGGAAATGCCATTTACCTTCCCGCCGGAGTGGTACCTATTTATCTACTTGCACTTTGATGTGCTTTTGAACTGCTGGGTTGGCAGGAGCAGGGCCCGAGCAATGGGAGCTCACCCTGTCATGGGGATTCGAACTGCCGACCTTCTGATCGGTAAGTCCTAGGCTCAGTGGTTTAACCCACAGCGCCACCCGCGTCCCAAAAAAGACAGTACCACTGAGTTAATTTAAATAGTTGTAAAAGCTTCATATCTTTTCTAGCTTGACCATCATATGTCCTGCCCATCAGTCCTTTTTTTAAAAAAAAAACCTTGATGATCCTAAAATACTTCACACATAATGAGCTATTTATTTTATATATATTAGCAAAGATAGTTATTACTTGCTTTTGTGCAGTTTCCAGTTAATTTAAACAGATTTTCACAGGAAAATACCCTCCCATGTTGTCTGATTGGCATGTCCTTAATTTCAGTACAAATAAAATATTTATATTATTATAATTTCAAATGATGCTTCCCCCCCCCTTTAAAGTGTTATATTTTCCTTTTGCCAAATAGAAAGGGGAAAAAAATGTGCTGGTATATCTTGAAAACAGATTCCTGAAAATTACCACAGTTCTCTAATTGGAATAAAGTATCTATGAAGATTTAACTTTCTTTTGTAAGTAAATATGGGTTGCCTATGGGTTTCTAAGCAGTAACATTTGCTGATAAAGGATAGGTATTTACCTTATCCTACTTATGAAGTGAAGTAGAAAAAAAATGCCCTAAAGATGTCTCTGAAGCTCCACATGATGTCTAGCCTGGGGTTTTGCAATCTGTTCTCCTGTTTAATATTTCAGTAAATATCACTATGTTTCACCTAAAGCAAGACAAATTCTAGTCTCCACTGCAATTGATGGTTGCCTGGGGCTGCAGCCAAAGCATCAGGTGTGAGAGAGTGCTATATCACAAGCCTATGGAATTAACGTCAATATCCAACTTCTTCACAGATGGAAAACGTTGCAATAAGGCTTCTAATGATTTCCTTTCCTTAAAGGTTCAGCCTCTTAATAGAATGTAAAGCTGCTGGAAAGCCTGGAAGAGTTTCTTTTTAAACGTATACACTAATAATTTGTGTTTTCTTTCTGTATATTCTCCCTTCTGGAGAGATGAAGGTATCTATATCAATACAGTGGTACTTCAGGTTAAGTACTTAGTTCGTTCCAGAGGTCCGTTCTTAACCTGAAACTGTTCTTAACCTGAAGCACCACTTTAGCTAATGGGGTCTCCTGCTGCTGCCAGGCCGCCAGAGCCCAATTTCTGTTCTTATCCTGAAGCAAAGTTCTTAACCTGAAGCACTATTTCTGGGTTAGCGGAGTGTGTAACCTGAAGCGTATGTAACCTAAAGTGTATGTAACCCGAGGTACCACTGTATAGGAATGGACCAGCTTTATTTATAAGTCAAGGGTAAGTAAGGATACTTGAGGAACTCAGTCTTTTCAAAATTCTAACATGAACTTGCCTGATGTTCTGCACTGGGTACTTCCACTAATGCAAGGACTTTGGGTTGTGAAACAGATGTATGCGTGTCTCTCTCCCTATATGTCCCCTGCACGTCCCTAATTCTGTTCTGGGATTCCCACCACCACTAGAGAAGTTTTGGGGAGGTCATAGAAGGTGTGTGGAGGAGAGGGAGGGGAAGTTCCATTGTGATAGTGGAAATCCTTGCTCCAGCAGAAATACTCCACTGGATAATGCCCTAAGTGCTGATTTCAACATGGTTATCCATTTAGTTTTGCATTTCACAAATGTTCCAGTGCAGATCTCTTTTTTTAAAAAATAAAAAGATCAAGATTTGTTTTTTTTAAAAAATATGTGTTTTTGAAAATAAGTTTAGATATGCATATTTTGAGAGGATATGTAATTAATAATGTTTTTGAAATGTTTTTATATTAAAATTTCTACAGATATTTAAAAACAATTTGCAAATTAAGATGGAAGTAGGCAAAACAGACTTATAAATGACATGGAACAGAAATATGCTGAATCATTGCCCCTGACAGTATGGTGGACCAGAAACAAATAACTTGTAAACTGTTGTGTAGTAAAATGATTCTGGGCAGGATTGTATAACAGAAGGTCCTGTGTGGATTGAAATAATATTAAAAATAAAATGTGTGTGTTTGTGAAACAAAGTCTTACTGGCATAAAAAGGCTCTGCTTGTTCACACCCAAACTTATCCAATACTTATTTGCAAGACATTTGCCCAATTAGCTCAACAGCCAAATGAAAATATATGCTGACAGTACTCTGTTTGCTCCAAGCCTTCATTTGATAAATGTTCTCATTTAGCACCTTGCTGACAGTTAAGTTATTGGTGAAACATACCTAAGTGTCCGTCTTCATTTTGCTATGGAGAGCAATCAATCAATTTAGGTTGCAGTTTTGCATTGCAGTTGTGGGCGTGCAAGACCCATTGAAATCTCTGTGATTCAGGACTTCCGGGTTAGCGCCATCGGCAATGGCGGAATTCCTCTGACTCAGAGGAACCCGCTCCGCCAAAATCGGGTCTTGCCACCGCGGCGAAGGCAGAGACCCTTCAAAAATCCCAGGTGGAGGAAGCCTGGGAACGTGGGATTCGGCTCACACCAGAAGCGCCCCCCTACTCACACGGAAACCCCTTTTCGGGGCTTCCGAAGTGACGTGGGGTGACTGGCGTGGTGTCTCGAATCGACCGCTATTTTCGCGGAGTGAAGCTGCACAGCCGTTGCCGGAGAGCGCTGACTTCTTTTTGTGGACATTCGGATTTCAAACAACAACTCATGAGTAGTATGGAAATTGGATTTTTAAAAAATACTTTTAAATTTGGCACAATCAGGGAAGGTCCAAACAGGAAGTCTGCCTCCCCTTTCTGTAAATAATTTAAAGCAAAGGACCTGTCAACTAAGGTCGTGGAGAGAGTTTTTTTTTTCCTTTCCTTTTTTTTTTTCTGTAAAGGACTTTAATTCTACGGATTGACACCATAAGAAATTTTATTTGGAAGCAGGGGAGCCTGCAGGAAAGGAGCTGAATTTGGGAAATGATGTGCGGCCACCCCCCCCCCCGACCCGGGAGTGGTCCGTGAGAGCCCGTTGATGAAGTATAGAACAATTTGACAGCTGTCAAACTAGCTGTCAAGACGCAAAAAGAGGACTTTGTTTCTGTTGCCTACATTTGTTGCAAGCTTGTTTTTGAAAAGAAGGAGGGACTGTTACAATTTAACTGGACTTTTGGATCTGTGCTGAAAGGAGTAAAAAGTAACTTAAATTCCCCTAGAGGGAGTTTGAGGATATTGCAGAGAATGGCTGTTGGAGAGGAACTGAATAGGGCATTCTTTCTCTTCGGAAAGTTGCAAGCTCAAATTGATGTTTTGACTACAAATGTTACAACTTTGGACACAAGAGTGAATACCATCATTGAACCTGATAAGAACTCGGCACAGGAATTTTATTCAATTGAACAAACAGGGAAATTTGAGAAGGAGAACCATGTTGTCTTTGAAGAGAAGAAAGAGGGAGCTGTAACCCTGCAGATGCGAAAGGAGAGCTGCAATTTGAGGCCTGATATGATGACAACAAAGGGAAATAAATTTTTGAAGATGGAAGCTTGGCCTGAATTGGAAAGTGAAAGATGGAGAGATCATCTTATGTGGAGATCAGATGACCCTAGGATTACAAGTATGATTCAGGTGGAAGTTGGAGCTTTGGGGACATTTAGATTTGAAAGGAGAATGAAACAAGATTTGGAATACCCCATAGGCCTTACTTTTAAGCACGGAGGTTTGGCTGGAAGGAATGTGGATGCTGTTGGGTTGGAGCTTCCCCGAGATTTGGTTTTCAATACTAAGGACTATCAAAAAGACTGGCAGAGGGTACATGAGAGAGACTTGAGAGCCTCTGATGTAAGATCTCCGGGCTGAGGGCTTCTTGAGATTGATGGACTTATTTTGGGGACTGAAACCGGGAAGGGGGTATGGGTGGAATGGAAATTGGGAACTCAAAGGGTTTATAATATAACTTGCTTTTTTGTTTTGTTTTGTATGAGAGTTGGGAAATTCGTGGAAGGGAATCTTTTTCGACCTTAGAGAAATGTCTTAAGAATAAGTATTGATATATAGGTTTGGATGAGAGCTAAGATTGGATAAAGTAAAAGTGGTTTTCGAAATAAATTAAATTATTTAATGAAAATAAGGTTGGAAGAATTTGCAGAAATAATGATTTGAACTAGAATACAAAAATGGGAGGTGCGAGGAGGTCAAGGAAATAAGTAAAGGAAGAAAGTGATGCAAAGGTTTAATCTGTTTTTTCCCCTGTTTTTTTAAGTGAGTATATTTTCTTTTTTGTTGTTATATTTTTCTTGTATTTTGTATTTCTCTTTTTTGTTTCTCTTTGTAATTCTTAAACTTTGAATAAATATTATTATTATTATTATTTTAAAAAAAGAAATCTCTGTGATTCAAATGTGATTATCAGGGTGCAGGATTGTACTAAGAGTTACTCTGCTCAGATCATGACCATGATTTGGGATTGTCTCATAGAGCTTAAGGGAAGCGGTGGCGCTGTGGGTAAAACTTCAGTGCCTAGGACTTGCCGATCGCATGGTCAGTGGTTCGAATCCCCGTGGCAGGGTGAGCTCCCGTCGTTCGGTCCCAGCTCCTGCCCACCTAGCAATTCGAAAGCACCCTTAAGTGCAAGTAGATAAATAGGTACCACTTTATAGCGGGAAGGTAAACGGCGTCTCCGTGTGCTGCTCTGGTGCCGGTTCGCCAGAGCAGCTTCGTCACGGTGGCCACGTGACCCGGAAGTATTTTATACCATTTCCGTCCTGAATGTGTGCTGTAGTATTTATTTATTTATTTATTTAGCCACACACCCCGGCCGACCAGATTGGTCGACCCAAGGAGTGATGCAGCTGGGGACTCCCTAATGGCGTGGGGGCTAGCCACGCCTCCCATGCAGAGGGGAGAGCTTGTGATGAGCCCGCAAAAAGGAAATGGCTTTGGTGGGTAGGTGCTCGGGGGCCGCAAGAGATTGCTTTTTCAAAATTGCCTGGGGGGCCGTTTGAAACCAGCCTGGCTTAATGACTGACGGCAATCATAAACTCACTGGGAGTATGTTCCATTGAACTTTTTTGGGCTTTTTTCTGAGTAATGATGTGCAGCACTTTGTTACTTCACTAGCTTTAGAGATGATGCGTAACAGATGCTTCACCTGCGGCTATTAGCTCAGTCTTTTCTGATGAGGAGCCAAACACCCAAAGCTATTAAGTCTCCTAGGACTCCCTGTTAGGCACAATCTAAAGTCAACAGGGTACAGTCAGTTTGGAGGCAAACACAGTCAGGGGTCTTGTAGCACATTAAAGACAAACAACTTCATTAAGTGCTATACTCAGCACGCACGCACACACACACACACTTGTGGTTGAGGAATAATGCAAAAGGTGGAAATACTTGAAGTGAAATAAAAATGTACTCTGTGACAATTCTGGTAGAGCTCAAAGGCAGGCAAAATACCTGTGCATAGTATTAATCCACAAGAGCAGTGATAGGTGAAAACACAGTCATCTTAGCATGTCTGAGTAAATTACGCACTGTAATAAGCCTAGAAACAGTTGTCTCTATTCATGCCCAAACAAATGGAATCAAACTCAGTTATAATTCAGCTATCTCATATTCGTATATCCCTTTGAAAATCCATTGTTGTATGCTACAACTGCAGCTAGAATTTTGTTGGCCAAAAATTGGAAATCACAAGAAGAACCAACAGTGGAGGAATGGCAGATGAAGATGATGGACTTTTGGGAACTAACTGACCTGACCGGAAGAGTCTGCGACCAGAAGGAGGAGGAGTACCAAGAGGAATGGAAGGAATTTAAAGACTACTTAGCTAAATATGTTAAGATAACTTAAATAGAATTACTTGTGAATATTAGATAGGCCTAGGATTTAAATATATGATGTTGTAGAATACTAGGTTAAAAGTTAAAATGAAAAAAAAGAAAGATGTTAATTGACTAAGTAAATTTTAGTGAAAATAGTTTTGGAAAACTGCTACAATGATTTATATGGAAACTCAGCCAGGGGGATTCGAGGAAGTCACCCAACAATGTTAACAAAAGTGGAACTACTACAGTTAGGATAAATGTTTGTTTGTTTTTTGATTTTTTTGATTTGTTTGTTATAAATTTGGAAAACTAATAAAAAGGGGGGGGGAGAGAAAATAAGAAAATCCATTGTTGGAGAATAGCAACTGTCAGGTCAACAGCAGAATGTCCTGGAAACCAAATAGATTTAAGCTTCAATTGAATTTGTCAGTCTGCCTCCCCCCCTCCATTACATTCCCATTACTTCCTATTTTTACCCACTTTAAATTGGTCTACATATACCCACCACGTGAGGATATCACTTCATGTACCTGATGAATAGGTTCTAGTCCACCAACCAGATTCAGGCCTGCTTAACTTCAGGAAGGTGGTGATATGTACCTAGGAACTCCCAAGTGTGTGTGCTTCACAAAATCACAGAATTGTGGAGTTGGAAGAGATACCAAGGGTCATCTAGTTCTAGGGTTGCCATATTTCAAAAAGTGAACATCTGTACACAAAAATTATTGAGTTTCCCCCCTCTTTTTTTGGAGGGGGGGCAAAGCTTTTTTTTTTTTTTGTTTTGCCCAAAAACGACATTTCCAATATGGATTGTCATACACCCGGATTTCCCCAGACACTTCAGCAAATTCCACCTGACACTGTTTCTGATGGCCAAATCCTGGAAGTACGACAATTGTACCTACTTCAGCTCCTGGCAATGCAGGAACCACACTGTCGGATGGCCATCTAGCCTCTGTTTAAAAATGCCCCGTGAAAGGTTTAAAATGAATCAACACCTGTGTGTGACTTTTTTAAAGATTGGAAAAGTGAGACTCTCGAAAAGGTTACTAAACCCTCTTAGTTGCCCTTACCCCCTTCTAATTCACCCCACTCCTCTCAATTTATATTACCTCTGCATGTAGAGAAAAAGCACAATTTATGTATGTCTACACACAGAGATACAGTTAATCCAGGTCCATCAGGGCAAGTTGCTTCACAGTAGTCTTCATAAGGTTGTGTGTTTTGTTTTGCTGATTTTTTTTTTTTGTTCTAAAAAGAGGAGATCCTAATTGTTTATCCCTTGCTTTCCATCTAGTTTGGTTATCATGTGCTTTGTCTTTGGAAATCAAATTTCATTCAGATCTGTGCAGTTAATTAGCCGATCTGAATGTTCAGCTAACAAATAAGAGTGTAGCTTTTAATAACTAGGGAAACAGCATGTTTGGGACAAATTGGAACTAACCCTTTCCAGCATGTTTTGTCTTGTGCAGGTTTCTATGTACTTTTCTCATGTTCTTCCTTTCCTGCCCTACCCTTATCAGTATAAATTATGTGTTTAGTTTATCTGTTTATTTCAGATTGAATTGGTGGAGAGTTATAAGCTTTATTGGGGTGTTATTGCTCCCAAGTTGATGAATCTGCCTGGGATTTTGTGGGATGTTGGTATTAGTTGCTGGTAAGTGTTATGGGAGCTGGGGGAAGTGTCTGTGGTTGGATTTTTAATGGGTGTGTTTGCTTCACCTGATCTTTTCTTTGAATTGTTTTCTATTTCACCTTTACTATAATTTAATGTGGTGGTTTTTTGGGGGGAGGGGATACGTAATTAAGAATAAAGGAGAGACGCTATGCTGTATCCAATGTCACAGAAACTTTCTCCAGTGTCTATGATTATAGCTGTACATGTGAAATCTTCAGTGAAAGCTTTCACATGTATAATTATAGGCATAAGGCCCCCTCCCTACAGACATTCATGAGGTATGTATGGGAAATGAGAGTGCAACATTAGGAGTTGAGCTACCCACTTTTGCCCCCTTCCTTGTTCCCATGTTCATCAACATGCAAGTGATAATGTCTGCACAGCGCTACAGTTGATTACTGTTACACTTCACCCCAATTTCTGAGCAATAAGATACAATTACAATTATAATTATTCAGGGGTAACAGTGCTTACTCAAGGCTCTGTTTGCTTGGAACAAAGGTCAGCAGAGACTGTGGTGGCTTTAGGATATATGGTTTTATTTACACATATATACAACCTGAGAATAAGATGCAGGGGCTCACAGCATTAACAGCCCAACAGATCTTGCTTCTCCATTAGTCACCACTTTGGATCCAGCACAGATCAAGCATGTCTTGTCTCCAGCTTCCAGACTGCTTCCAGCTTGGCTCTCTCACACAACCACTGGTTGTTTTTCTCCTACATAGCTCCTATGAGGTTGGTGGAGGGAAGACCCACACATTGGCCTGGATGGTATACCATCGCTTAGCTATATCTCTTGCAACTTAGCTCATTCTTTTGGAATGCTGATGAGGACACATAAGAAACTTGTCCAAGCAGTTCAGCAGAATCCTCTATTAGATTCTAACCCTGATTGGGCACAGGACCACAGGAATTGGAGGAGACTCAGCTCATCATCCAGACTGCCCCCCCCCAACTCACAACATCATGCTTCCTGTCTGTGTTGACTGACATGCCTCGTTTTCATACAGTTGTAACCAAGATAATAAACATATTACTTAGATGTCTCATTAAAACTCATTGCTTTTCATTATGTAGTAATAAGTAATAATACTTTTCATGTTCTGTATCTGTAAACAGATAGCAAGAAATTTCAACCTAGAGCTCTGCTAATATTATTTGAATTATGCTGATAAATTTGACAAACACCTGGCCTTTTAATCTCACGAATAGCTAAATACCATCATACTTCTCAGTAACAGTCTTGCTTGAACTATCTTGCTTAATTATTAGTCCAGATTAGTTACATATTACATCTTTGCCCTTGTGATGAAATATGACAGCTACAAAATGAAGAATGGAATGGAAATCTCCCTCTGCTACCCTAGGATATAGGTTTTGAAAACAATATTAACATTCTCCGACCACCAAGATGCCCTTAAAGCCAGAACACTGTCAGTCTTCTTCATTGGATTATGTTTTCCTACAGCTCATATCCAAAGGGAATTTATGCTGAACTGCTGAACTACGTAGCAGACTATGAATAGGGAAGCCATCAGAGAAGTAATTGGCCTCATAAAGAGGAGAAGCCACAGAAATGTCCCCAAACCAGTTTTTGAAGACTACTGACCAAGCCTAATACCATCATTTATGTAGTCAAACACTCTTAAACCACTTACCGTAGAAGTGTTCACATGTTTCACTCAGCGAGTAAGCTATGTCTGTATCTGCATATATAAATAGTTGAGCAGTTCAGCAGAATCCTCTATTAGATTCTAACCCTGATTGGGCACAGGACCACAGGAATTGGAGGAGACTCAGCTCATCATCCAGACTGCCCCCCCCCAACTCACAACATCATGCTTCCTGTCTGTGTTGACTGACATGCCTCGTTTTCATACAGTTGTAACCAAGATAATAAACATATTACTTAGATGTCTCATTAAAACTCATTGCTTTTCATTATGTAGTAATAAGTAATAATACTTTTCATGTTCTGTATCTGTAAACAGATAGCAAGAAATTTCAACCTAGAGCTCTGCTAATATTATTTGAATTATGCTGATAAATTTGACAAACACCTGGCCTTTTAATCTCACGAATAGCTAAATACCATCATACTTCTCAGTAACAGTCTTGCTTGAACTATCTTGCTTAATTATTAGTCCAGATTAGTTACATATTACATCTTTGCCCTTGTGATGAAATATGACAGCTACAAAATGAAGAATGGAATGGAAATCTCCCTCTGCTACCCTAGGATATAGGTTTTGAAAACAATATTAACATTCTCCGACCACCAAGATGCCCTTAAAGCCAGAACACTGTCAGTCTTCTTCATTGGATTATGTTTTCCTACAGCTCATATCCAAAGGGAATTTATGCTGAACTGCTGAACTACGTAGCAGACTATGAATAGGGAAGCCATCAGAGAAGTAATTGGCCTCATAAAGAGGAGAAGCCACAGAAATGTCCCCAAACCAGTTTTTGAAGACTACTGACCAAGCCTAATACCATCATTTATGTATTCAAACACTCTTAAACCACTTACCGTAGAAGTGTTCACATGTTTCATTCAGCGAGTAAGCTATGTCTGTATCTGCATATATAAATAGTTGAGCTGTGCACTCATATAGTTATTCACACGTAACTGTCAACACAGGTACAGTCTCTGTACATGTGTACAAAATAGCTGAGCTATACAAATGAACAATTACATTCTCTTTCATGCAAACACTTTTACATGTGTAGTACAATATACCTTTAGATGTTTTAACACTCCTCTGTTTGCCATCCTGGGCTCCTTAGGGTGGAAGGGTGGGATAACAATTTGTTTAATTATTTGTTTGTTTGTTATATGTAATAGTAGAGATACTTTCTACCCATGTTAATTGTAAGAAGCCTCATTACAGGGAAGTGGGGGAATCTACTGTGACAATCTGTGTTTTGATCCTAGTCCCAGAAGTGATGTGACTCATGGAAAAGTTTTTCTACAAATATGCCTCTCAGGAAGATCATCAAGGCTGGGTAGAGACCTGCAGAACCCCATCATTGGCTAGAGGGGGAGCAGCTGCAGGGAGCTTGCTACTCTAGTTCCTATCATAAAGAATAGGTAAAGGTAAAGGGACCCCAGACCATTAGGTCTAGTTGTGACCAAATCTGGGGTTGCAGTGCTCATCTCGCTTTATTGGCTGAGGGAGCCGGCGTACAGCTTCCAGGTCATGTGGCCAGCATGACTAAGTCGCTTCTGGCGAACCAGAGCAGCACACGGAAACGCCGTTTACCTTCCCACCAGAGTGGTACCTATTTATCTACTTACACTTTGACATGCTTTTGAACTGCTATGTTAGCAGGAGCAGGGACTGAGCAACGAGAGCTCACCCCGTCGTGGGGATTCGAACCGCCAACCTTCTGATCAGCAAGTCCTAGGCTCTGTGGTTTAACCCACAGCACCACCGACGTCCCAGTGTCATAAAGAATAGTTTGCTGCAATTACAGAGCTGATGGGAGCAACATTCTGGCCTCTGCCATGAAGTGGAGAACGCTAGGGGGCTGTGAAAGGGTAGCTGTTCTGTTAGGCAGTGAAGGGGTAGCTGTTCTGATGGTTGCTTTTCTCTTCCTTCCCCATTACCTTTTACTTTTTGTGTTTAGTATATCGTGAACCTGTGGACATGAATTGTCTTAGAAAATTAAAGGCGCTAGGTATATATTCAATAATATATGTATAAGTTTCACTCACTTTTAAACCACAAACCTCTTGTTTAACTACTAATCTCTTGCTGAATAACTGCTTATCTCAGAATAATAAAATATAGTTTTACATTATTTCATATAAATATAGTTTTATATTTCTCTTTAAACTATAGTTCCATTATATAAAGTTCAGATGGGTCTTGGACATTCTGTGCTACAGCACTAAAAGACAGATCTTAAATTAACAGGAGACAGCAGTGCCTGAATTTTTTTAGAAGTATTTTTCCCCACTCAAACTTAGAATGTTCCCCACCTGTGCTAATCCTGTGGAGACTTTTAGACTGCATGCATTTCATAAGGCTTGTTGCCAATTTCAGAAATGCTAGCAGTGTTCTGAGGGTTACATTCAAACTTGGCAAAAAAGCGAAGTATTAAATGGCTTGGATATTACGGAAGTGACTGATGGCAAAAGCAATAATGAAATTTGTAATGTGGAATGTAAGTTGCTTGAATGCTACATCCACATAAAAATAGTTGGAAAGAGAAAAATGCTGATCTCATCTTTTTAAAAAAGAAACTCACTTAAGGGAACAAGATGGTATCAGTGCAAAATCACCTTGGGTAGGAAGGAGTCAGCAAAATGGTTATACATAGTGGAGAGATATTTTTTAAAGTATGTCAGGGATCTGATAATGTACACAGGATACAACAATTTTCTCCTGTGCTGCCATTGTGAATATGGAAAAATAATAATACAATAGAGGTTAAAACATTACATGGGCTTTATTTCAGCATGTATTTGCTCTGCATTGCATCTTGCAGTTTTCCTAATTAGTCACTTAAGATAATACAAAAACCAAGCACATCCGAGCTAGCAGACCAGTGGTTTGATTTGAAATAATACAATTTCTTATGTGTTTCTCCTCCTCTTGTTCCTGCACTCTCCTCTCCCATCGTGTGCCACCTCCATCACAAGATTCTAGCATGCATGGAGCCACACTTACCAATCACAACTGAACTGGGTAACTGTGGTTTAATGTTGATTAACGAACCAGGAAAATGAGCCAGGACAGATCAACTGCTGCTGTTGTTCTTGAAAAAAGTAGATTTGAACAACCATGATTGAAGTTTATTATTGGTATGCACAGTGTGGTGAACACATGGTGTAGTGATATAGAATACTTAATATTTGTGAAAGTTTGATATTTTGTCAACTGTGTGACAAGATCAAAAATAAAAATAGCAAATAAATTTAAGATTATTATTATGCATTATTTCTCTTTCACAGTTTGGGCTTAGAATAAATTACTTTTGAATTATAACAGTGATGTGCATAAGAAATGTAATTTATCATTTAATTAACATGCTCAGCTTCAGAATTATTAGCAGATTTGACTATTTCTCTTCATTAATATGGATTGCTGTAATGTTGTTCCGTGCCCAATAAGTGTGGGACGCCTTTGCCTGGTGTGGCAAGGTTTTGCCCAGTATCTTGTTTGTGTGGTGTGCTCATGGGAAAAAGGTTGTCCCATGAGTCCTTACAAAGGGGACGGAAGGCTGCTTCCCCTGGAGCTAGGGCCATTTTGCCTTGAGAGCTTCCCACCCTCAGGTTAGGGTCTTCAGCTAGGCTGTATAGAATTGCTATTCTCCCCATCAGAAACTAATAATTTCTTATAGAGTAAGCCATATACAGCACTGTGTGTAGATTCTGAATGTTGGGACCAAAATTATTGTTGAGGTAGATTATTCTTACATAAGACGTCTCTGATAGGTACAAGCCTTCTCTGCCTTGGTGCTATGTACGATGCTATAGCAGAAGTAATATAGATAAGAGCACTCAATTTCACTGTGAGAGGGAATAATTCACAGGTCTGCTACATAATGATACTGATCTATCCCAATGTATGTCCCACTGAATTCAGTGAGGCTTGTTCCCAGCAAACTGGGTAGGGTTTACCATATGTCCTCATTTTCAATGACACATCTTCTTTTTCATGGGTATGTAAAATGAAAGTCGTCATAGTGATCCATAGTTAAAAATAGAAGTGGGCAAATGTGTCCTCTTTTTTGCTCTTCAAAATATGGCAACCCTATTAAGGATTTCAGTCTTAAAGCCTTTTACTAGCAAAAAAATATGCCCCAATAATACAGACAGCTATATCTATCTATCTATCTATCTATCTATCTATCTATCTATCTATCTATCTATCTATCATCTATCTATCTATTTATCATCTATCTATCTATCTATCTATCTATCTATCTATCATCTATCTATCTATCTATCTATCATCTATCTATCTATCTACACAAACACACACATATAAGTTGCAGGTGGGAAGGACCATTTTAAAGAGAACAAAGAATGCCTCTTCTAATATTAGATCTTCTGTGGAACAACAAAGTCATGCTTTCTGCTTCAAGTGTATTTATTGTTAGAAGCATAAAAATGAAACACACGAGACAAAAACCACCATTCATTCAAATCATTTGGATAAAGCCTCAGTTCATTCTCTCTCTCTCTCTCTCTCTCTCTCTCTCTCTCTCTCTCCCCCTCTCCCTCCCTCCCTCCCTCCCTTCCTCTCCCTCTCTCTCTCCCTCTCCCTCTCCCTCTCCCTCTCTCTCTCTGCATAGCTAATGTTCTGGTGTGATGGGTATTTGCTGTTAGATTATATTCGGACCAAATGCTCTTTGTTTGATGCAGATGAACTTACACCAACATTTACCCTTTCCGAGCCTTAAACAAAACAGCAGGACTCATGAGGGCAGAAACATAAACTTTGCAAATGTTAAAGGAAGGAAGCATCTGGCATAAGTTTTTTAATATGATGCAATAAAAAAAGTCCTTTTAGATTTTTTTTTTAAATGTGAGGAAAATGTTCATATATTTTTTCCATGTGGATATGTGTTTAGTATAATGAACCACAGCAGGACACATTGGTTTTTCAAGGAAAACCAAAACAGTCCTCAGCTATATTTTAAAGTAAATCCTTATTGGGCCACATGAGTCCTACATTGCTCACCTGATTGGCAAGGCCCCCAAACCAGCCCCTCGTTAGATTAAATTCACACTGATACAGAATTTTGGTTTAAGGTTATTGGGCAAAATTTTAGGCCACAACTTTATTGATTACAGAAATGTGAACAGTATGGGCTTAGGCATTGGCAAAGGACTAGATCGGATTCCTGCCCCCTTTGCGGGAAGTCAGTAAGGGTAAACCACCCAAAGAGGAAGCCACATCAGGGGAACCCACCTGCAGCTTTCCTCAGTGTCCCCAGAGGCCTGGCATGGCCCTAGCCCCTAAAGCAGACGTCGGACAGGATCCAGGCCCTGGATTCCTTTAACGGAATACCCTTGGTCAATGGAGGGGCAGACGATGACAGACCTCCCCTCCCTCACAAATCAATGAGCCAATGCCTGACAGCCAAACCTTATAAAGTTGTGACAATTGCTAAAAGGTAGGCAAAAACCAAGTGGCCAGTGCCAATCTGCCAAATTCCTATCCGTCCCAAGACAGTGACCAACCAAATTCCAAAGCAAGGCCAGAGGACACATAAAATAAAGGACGAGTGGCTGGGTGTTTGGCAGCGGGAAGCAGGTGCTAGACACGCATCACACTGCTGCTTTTATATCCCCCCACGATCACCCCACACAAAAGCGATTGGCCAAGAAGCCAGGATGATTGTGGTGCCACCCTGGCATGACATCGTTACTCAGCCCACGCCGGGGGGAGGAACCAGGTTGGGGGCCTGCCCGCAACCAGGACCATCTTTAAAGATGATCCCATTTATAATTATCGCTTCATGCCTTCCATCATTGATATACACACACTTACTGGAATCTCTTGCACATCATGTCAATTCATCGTACCCTCAGGTTTACAGAATTCAGAGAAGACCAAAGAGCCACACAATGTGTTCTTTAGTCTCACAAGGACACATGGTTTCAGATTCCAAGGAAAAGTCCATTCCTGCTAGTCTCTCACAACTCTGGAGTTGGGTGCATTGCTGATTCCAGTCTAGGATGGGAGGAGGCCAGGCTGCTTGGCATGCTCGTGCATGCACACTGTATGTGTGGGGTGGCCACCACAGCTTTATATGGCTTGACTGCACCCCCAAACAGTCCCTTTCTCTGTTCTCTCACATGCTCAAGGGTGGAATGTGTGAACCGAGGGAGCAACCTCAGCTCTTGTGCTTGGGTTTGTAGGCCCACTATCATCAAAGACCAGGGCCGTCTTTAGCATATGAGGCGCCGGGGTGCAGAGATCATACCACCGACCACCACCCCTTCCCAAAGAGAAAATCAGGAGTGCGCCATTCCTTCTTAAAAGGAAAGGAAAAGAGAAGTGGGGAGAGAGGAAGAGACAGAGAAAGAAAGAAAATGCATTCCAAAGCAGACTGGCATTTCTTCTCGGACAAACCCACCTCTTTATTACTACTTATTAAGAGGCATGCATAATAAAATTAAGCCTATCACCAAACCGCCGCAGGTAGCAGCAAAACAAACGCCCAACTGACGCAGACTGAGCCAATCAGCCCTTGCCACATGCAAAACACTAACGCCCAATCGCAGCATACAATCTCCAGCTTCCATGATGGGACATGGATAGCAAGAGCAGAGCAGGGAAGGGGACGTGTTTGCTGCTTGCGCCGTTCCTCTCCACAGCTGGGGAGCACAGCGGCTTCAGCAGCAGGTGCCTGGCACCCCTAACAATGCAGCACTCTTTGGCTGAGGGCAGCTCAGTGCGAGTTCGGGGGCGAACTCGGCTCTTCCCCGGACTCCTTGGCACCATGCACCACTAGAACCAATGGTTAAAACAGCCCTGATTCAGACAGTTGGCCCATCTATCCTTCTGCCACATAGGCTGGGGACACTGTTGCAGCTGTGTTGGAGTTTCTCTACCCCATAAAGAATAGACACATGCAGTTTTGCCTTACTTGGGGACATGCAAAGATCAGGTTGTAATTGGCTACTTTAGCTTGTCCTGCAATCAGTAGTTGGGTTGCAGTTCCTGCTTTGGACGGCATTCATTTTGACTGTTAGGGACTTACAGTGAGCCCCCCAGTAGTTTGTTTTCAGAATCCTGTCATCTGCCTCCCTTTCCACTCCCATTCGAGCAAGTGACCAGTATTTCAACACGCCCTGGTTGATCTATATTATTTTAGTCAATTTCACACTCTGTGGCTGATCAATGTTGTATTAGTCAATTTCACACTCCTGTTCCTCTATATTGTACTATACATTTATTTTTATATAAACAAGTTCACTCTTCCCCTTCTGTGACCAGTTATTTTTAAACTATCATTTGCCCTCACCCCCACCCCCACCCCCCACCTTGATTCCTTGCAGGCTTTGTTTGCATTGTACATCAGTAAATCTCCCCTTTTGGAGGGAGATGTTGAATGAGTCCACAAACTGATCAATTTTATACAGTCGCTTGGGTGTCAGATTTCTTTATAAATGGATAAATTTTGATTCCACTGAATGATATATCTCTTTTAATGATTTTATTCATCTCTTGATCAGATATATATATATATATATATAGAGAGAGAGAATTATTTAAGCTATATTGGGAATACCAACTGGCATCATTATGGTGCCAGTCTCAGAGGTGTGTCTTCCCATATACCCAGGCAATAATATACCCAGGCAGTAATGTGAAATTCAGGGGAATAACCACCCAAATATAATTCAGTTTTCCTAATTCACAGGACTTCTACTTATCTTCTTCACTAGAGGCAAAGGGCCCCAAATCTTAAGATGAAAAGATCCTCAAATGAGAGGTTTCTCTGTTGTGCAATAAGTATGTTCAGATTTACACCGGAAGCTTGAAAACATTAACATCTCTCTTTCACTGACATAAATCACTGTGGAAGATGTTTGGAATAGAAAAGTCTCCTGCCTTTCAAGGCTTGGCAAGTTCTGAAAGGTGACAGCGGGTTTTCTTTGCACTTCTCTGCCAAAGTGACTTCGGAATATATTAGCAACAGATCTGAGGAGGCTTTTGTAATGCACAAGAGTAGAATAGGAAATGAACTGTAAATATCTCTATTGTTGTTAACCGGGCCACAAAGAAAACCTATGAGTCCCCTTTGAAAACCTTACAGATAACATCTACAATGCTTCTGGAGGCTGACAGCTGAAATGTTTTGTCATTTGGGGGCACAGATTAATACTGTATGAGCTAAGCAACCTGGGTTCATTTTACAGAATCAGCCAACTCCATACACATCAACTCACCCACTAGAAATCATCCAGTCTCCAGGTGAAAACAAATAGTATTTAGAGTCTTGCTGGAAGCATATACCTTGATTCTGACACATGCACAAGAAAATAAAGGTGTCTGCACAAAGCAAAATCTTTTTTAGGGACAGAGGAAACAGAATACAAGGAAAAGCTTTGGTAGAGTTCAAAAGGCTGGGGGTGAACTTTAGAGGCCTTAAAAACTTGAGACCGTCTGTCTAAAGGAATGTCTCCACCTGGAAACTCAGCCAGACAGGCAGGGTATAAATAAATTATTATAAAATAATAAAATTATAAAATTATAAAATTATAAAATTATAATTAATAATATTATTACATGACCCTGCCCATTCAATAAGAAGCTTTTCCTGGGCATGGTGCCCTTAGTTGGTAGGATGTTTTTAGTTTTTACTGTGATTATATTTTTTTATTGAGTATTGTTGTGCATTTAGTGTATGAACCACTTTAGTTTATGTAAGTATATATGTGCTTCTCTCTGTGTATGTACATGGAGGTATACCAGATTCCAGTGTATTTATAGGCACAAATTCAAAATGCTACCTTCAAATCACATATGTTTTAGGTCACTATCTAGGTGACTAGGCATAAATAATAAAAGCAAACCTTGGGTATCTGAAGAATCACCTGTTCTGAACACTTCAATCATCTCTGACAGCGGTAGGTAACCTTTTTCATCTGGACAGAGAGGTCAAGGGGGCACATTTAGTCTCTGTGCCTGTGGTTCCTCAACCTTGATCCAGGTGGCTGTGCTATCTGAACCAAGGCAGGCACAGTGTTTGTGGGAAATGCCTTCTCAAATGTGATGCCCCATTTGTGGAATGTTCTCCACAACAAAGCTCATTGTCTTTTTGACCATGGCAAATATTTCTTTCCCTCCGTCTTTCAATCTGTGATGTAATTACTGTTTTACTGTTTTTGTTTTATGTCTGTCCACCTTGGGAATCTTTTTTCTCCCTTTTCTTTTCTTTTCTTTTCTTTTTTTTTGTATACTGAAGTGTCAGATATAAATGGTTGAAAAATAATATGGGGGAGGGGAGAATATGCAAAGTGCATTCTTAGATCAGAATGTAACAAGACTGGTGAGGTATGAAATGGACACCCATCCAAAGAACTGGCACAGACCAGAGACAAAGTGAAACTTTGCATCAGTTTTTAACTTTAATTTTTTAAAAAGTAAATATAATTTTAAAATTTGAATGCCAGTGTTGGAATGTTGAACATTTTGAAATGTTGCTTCTGAAATTCGACTTTACTTTTGACAGTAATGCTAAAAGCACAACACTTTGGTTGAAGACAATAATTTTGGCACTTACAAATTTAGTCATGACCCCCAAAGCATATAAATTGTAATCTGAAGCACCTGCCTTAACATCTACCCCATGTAAGTAGTAAACAAACACATTCTTCAGTCTCTGTGCTAATTCCCAATATATCTTCTAATGCTTCCATTTCCATTCAGCCTTCAGCCTAGCCTGCTTCCCCTTAAGTTTGGGAGAAACACTGATGCTCAAGGTATTATGGGGCAATGGATCTAAAGTAGTATACTGACCCTGTGTTTTCCATATATGCTGTTATTTAGCATAGGAGATTGATACACATACTGATTTAAGTAATTTCTGAAACCTGTGCAAGCCTGTAAATTATTTTAAATCAGAGTTTCCAATTGGGAAGGCATCTTTTAAATAAATAAATAAAAAGCCACAAACTAGGTCAATCCATTGACACCACTCTTTTCTGCTCTTGAGCAAGTGATGAAAAGAACAATCATTCCCAGAGGTCATATCTATATCAAAGTGTAGCATTTGGCACCTGCCTTTATTGAAAAGTGTCAGAACAGACTAACACAGAGTGGTGTTAACCATCTGCTCCATGTATTAATGTGGAATTGAAGTTCTCTTTGTGAAGAAGAATTAATAATGGAGAAAGCAACCTCAAGTTGTCCCTTCATTCTCTGATTCTTTCAAAACCAGAATATAGTGCTGGGGGGGGGGATATGCCAACCTTAGATTTTAGGCTTATTTCTTATTTTCATTTTAACAAAAATGGCACTGGGAGTGCTATTGCACTCATTTCTGCTTATTGGGCTTTCCACGGGCATCTGGTCGGCCATTATGAGAACGAAAAGCTAGACTAGATGGGCCTTTAGTCTTATTCAGCAGGGCATTTCTCACACTCTTGTGTTTACAATAGCTGAAGACAGACTTCTAATGTTCACTTGTGACATCTTTATGACAAAAGATGTCATAAGCAAGCATTCAAAGTAGTGCCTTCTTTAATGAAGCTACTTCTTGTTTTCTCCATCAGAAGGTGTCTGTAAGATCAAATAGTATTTAGCAAGTGCATTTAAATAATCCCATGTGAAGAAATGTAAAACAAACATGTCAAAGGGTTTTGGTTGAAATGTCATCATTTCCAAATTGCAACACAACTCACACTTTTTTGGTGGGTGATGAAGAGCACTTTACACTGAACTGGGTGGCACTGAGCAAGACATGATACATTCTACTCCCATGCCAACACATTTTTGCAGGGAAGTGAAAAAACCAGCTTTCTGTTACTGTTGTTCTCACTCTGAAATCATTATCATAGTTTCCCTGAATAGAGCACTAAAAGATGTCTATCCTCTTCTCTGATTGTATAACCTGGCAGATTATATAATTCCACAGGTTTTCTCAGTTGTTACTAAAAGAAATGCTCACAGTTCTGTTATGGCCTCTTTCTTCCAAAAAGTAGTGATCTCTGTGTAGAGCTCTTTCCCCATCCTAGGTCTACAGCAACTGCAAACACTTAGCAGGGGACATTCATCAATCAATTACACACCTTTAAACAGCAGAGTTAATGGAATTGATCAGAGATAATGGAAGGCAGTGTGTAATTCAGCGTCTTTTTGTGTGGCACACCAATGATAACTTGTCAGCAACACATCTCCAAGTGCTAAGAAAACATATGCTTTGACACTTTAAAGACTTTCAGTTAGGTCAATCAAGGCACTTCTCATAGCATAAAAAGAGCTTGCTGTATGTTACTGGCCCAGTATAGGGTGTTGATATAAATATGTTGATGTAAAAAGCCCTAAATGACTTGGGACCCAAGTGTCTTGCCTTTTCCTTTACCAGCTGACCCGAGCATTGAGACTGGCAGAGAAGGACCTTCTGGTTATTCCATCACCAAGGACTGCTTGCTGTATCGTGACATGGGATAGCACCTTTTCTGTGGTGATGCCCCAAGTATGAAATTCATTGTCCCTAAAGATGCAATTAAGCCTCTCCACTGATGGGCTTTGGGCACCAAGTACTAAAACACAGTTGCTCACCCAGGCTTTTGGTGGAACTGATGAAAACATGTCTCGGTGATCTAAAGTGGGTCTTTCTTTTGAGTAGAAACATGGATACCTTTGAGGTGTAATGGATCAGAGCCACATACATATTTTTATTGCCAGATAAATATGTTAATAACTTTATATGTTTCTTTGCTGCTACAAATATGCAAAGTCTTAGAGGATTGGGGTCCTTTTTCGTTCCCAAAGGCTGCATACCCTCAGAGGCAACCTTCCAGTGGGTAGGGCCAGATGAAGTGGTGGGTCAGCTGGTACTGACCTTTGCAGTAGGGTACATTCCAACTACACAGAAGTCAGATGTTGATACACTCACATACATACTACTGATCTCCTCACAACCCATGCAGGTAAACAAGAAGCAGGTAAACAGACACATTCCAGCCAGGGAAAAGCCCTTGAGGATGACACAGTTGAGAGATGTTGAGAAATGTAGCCTGTGGATAGGGACCATGCACTAGAAAGGAGCTTACCTTGGGAAGAGTCTTGAGGGCAATCAAGAGAGGTCTAGGGGCCTTTATAAGGTGCTACCTCCCACCTCAGTGGGATGAATAGGATTTGAGGTGGTATCCTATGATTGGCCATTGGAACACTTCTTGTTTAGCCCATAGCTGTCAACCTTCCCTTTTTTTGCAGGAAATTCCCTTATTCCAGTGCCATTTCCCACTGCTTCCCACTGCTATCTCAGATTCTTAGATATCCTGTAGACTGTCCCCGGGACAGGTGAGGCTGCTGATCCCTTATTTTCAAATCTGAAAGTTGACAGCTATGGTTTAGTCTACAGACTTCTCTCCTTTTTAATGGTGACATATAGTGTGGGCAGAGAGGTAAATGAAATTTCAGACCCCTGGTGAGCACTTGGAGGCACCCTTGGTGAAAGGCACTCAACCAACCACCTCCAATTGCCAAAAAGCTCCTTGGGTCTCTTGAGTCTTGGAGGCTTCACCCTTCTAAACACTAACTAGTGGTAGCAGGATGGGTGAACAGGTGTTACACTGTGGCCTAAACCACTGAGCCTCTTGGGAAGGTCGGCAGTTTGATTCTGTGCCATGGGGTGAGCTCCTGTTGCTCTGTCCCAGCTTCTGCCAACCTAGCAGTTCGAAAGCACACAAGTGCAAGTAGTTAAATAAGTACTGCTGTGGTGAGAAGCTAAATGGCATTTCCATGCACTCTGGTTTCCATCATGGAGTTCCGTTGCACAAGAAGTGGTTTAGTCATGCTGGCCACATGACCTGATAGCTGTCTGTGGATAAACAATGGCTTCCTTGGCCTAAAGCAAGATGAGCACCGCAACCCCATAGTCACCTTTGACTGGGCTTAACTGTCCACAACACCTTTACCCCTTTTACCCTGTTATGAAATACATGCATTAGTCAAACGGCAGGTGCTGTGACTCAAGTCAGCATGGTTTCACTCATCTGAAGAGACAGGGAGTTTACATTCACACCCTCTCATCTCCTGGAGTTAATTATACCTGATTGTAGGAATTTAAATTATCAATGAAATGGCTGCAGATGCTGAATCAGGTTAAAACAATGTAGTCTTGCACCATATCTCTTATCTCATGTCTTCATTGTGGAGGCAATAGAGAACATATAGCTCACACTAGTTCACCACTGTTGCATGTATGTGTCTTATTATACATACCATCCAAAGACTATCCAGCTGTGATCCACCTGGACAGGGTTTATACAGTTGTCCGTGAAGCTGTAAAGATTTGCATGTGAAGTTTTGAAAATCACAACAGTATGTGATCATAGTTTGCTGGGTTATCATAGCCTATGTCTACATTTCATACAAAAAGGGGGGGAATGGAGCTGCTTGTTTCTAATCCTTTCACTTGAGAACTGCTAGTATTTTAGTTCTCGAAAGTGATTTTTAAAAGACCTCATTTGTATTTCACTAAGGTATATTAACAAGCCCAGTGCTATTTTATAGCCATCAACTCCAAGGATGTTTAAAAAAGTCTTCCCACTGCTTTACCCTTTATACTGTGAATCCACAGGGAGATAGTTGAACTTTTGATTTTGTAAAAGTTCTATGCTAATTCACGCCTATAAAAATAATGGCATCCTTGGAAAGATAAGATGTCACAAAAAATCAGGGGCAAAATGGTGACAAAAATCCCTGAAGGAAGCATACAATGTGTTTTTATTTTGTGTAAAGCAGATATGGTCCCTTTTTATAAAAGATTCAAGATTAAATGTCAAAATAAATGCCAAAGGAGATCAAACCACCGAGGAATGTTAAGAAGGACGAAAAGCTTGTTCAATATTTCTTATTCTTGGATGCTCCAAATAGCTGTGTTGTGTATCATTAGCTATTCTTTATTTAATATGTGTAACAGTCAGTGACCTTTATGCTTTTTCCTATGTTCTATTTCATTTGCACAATATATACAGTATTTGCATATAATTGACTTATTGTATAGGATTCCATAAAGAAGAATTGACATTGTCTGGGTCACTGTTTGTTAGGTAGCATGCCATGATAAGACAAACCATGGCTTACTAGGACAATGCAAATGTGTGGACTTCTGGGGTGATACGCAGCTAATAGTTCTGCTAGTGCATGTACTTTTGGCTGTGCATTGGAACTTTCCCTTTTTCTCCTCTCCTCTACTCCCCATCCCTCACATCCCCCTAAATTAGCTGTAGAGGAATGGGGGAACCTCCAGAACATATTTCAAGGGAGCATTGGGAAGAGAAGTAAAGTTCCATTGTGAAGACAAAGGGCTTGCAGTAGTGGAACAGGATCGATACCATCCTTGGCTACAGCTCCTAGAAGGGAGGAGAAGAGTTAACAAGGAGCCTGGGTTTGGATGAAATGTTAAGCCAAACCTTGGTTCAGGTCAGCGCAGCATGGGAGTAAAAAAAACCGAGAGATGAGCAAAGCATCTGTGGCCTCTTCTTCAGGAACTGCAAATTCTCACTGTCCAAGTAAACCATGGTTTGGATTACCACGACATGTGAACCTAGGCCATTATCTCTCTTGTACTTTTTCTTGCAATCTATTTAATTGGTAACAAGCATCTGATAAAACAATGTCTAGGGATATGCAAATTTCACTGTTCCTATTTATTCACCATGTATATTAACTAGATCTAACTAGATATATTTATTATATCTTGCTAGCCAGGCATGCCATTTGTTAGATCAACATCTTAGTTCATGCTTAGTCATGCATTTAACCACTTGTGTACCTGCTCATTCCTGTAACCTGTAACTTGCCTTTTGTACTTAAAGCCTTTGGTAGAACAATTCAAGTTCTTCAGCTGATTTGAAGAGGCATCCAGTACTGTGTATTGTTTCATATATTTATTAATATTTAGCCAGTACTATCATATTGCATTGCATTGTGTATTTCATACTATCTATTTGATCTGATGTTAGCTTTTAATCTCACATCATTATTTGTGCTGAAATAAACTTCCATTTGTTGGAGCAGATGCCACTTTAACTAAGTATGTCCCTGAATCATTATCATGTAGCTGAAGAATTAGGTTCTGATGGCAACCAGAAAATCTCATGCACAGTAATTGAGAGGCTCTAAATCTGACCTTGGATGCACTTCCATAGGATCACTGTTCCAGTTATGGATACTACCAGTCTATTGCTTTCCTTTTTCTTTTGCCTCTAACACACTTGTTTATCTTCTGTGCCATTTTACCTCCCCAAGGGTGCGATTGTTTTATGTTGACCGTTAATCTCTGATGTGGCACTTTGTCAAATGTGTTATGGAAAATGTAAGCACATTAAATCTATACATTTTCACTGATCTGTCATGGCTGTAATACTCCATAAAAAAATTTCAACAAATTAGTCAAGGTTGACCACTTTCAAGTGAGGGCTTGGAATGGTTTGACTATGTTCTTACCATGGCTTCCAAGAATGACTTCAAAAGTGGTTTAAAAACTTCCAGGGCACTGCTTTGGTGAATTTTAACCTATAGCTCTACTAAAAATTGCACTCATGAAAACTGATAAAACGTATATGCATTCTTTACATATATTTTGGTTAATTGTATCATTCTACATAGACAATGGACAGAGTCTATCATGCACAATTAAAGCCTGGCCTCATTCATTTTGATTATGGCTTGTGGGTGAGGGCTATTGAAGTGCTTGGTGGAGGGTGCCCAATCCATGTAAAAGTCTATACATAGGAAATAGGGAAATGTAAGAAATGATAATAGGAGAAAATTAGTCAAAAGGAAAACGTATACCAAACATATTGCTTGGTATAAGGCTTGCATTTCCTGTATAAGTTTTTCCCTATCAGTCAGGCCTGCTTTCTCATTTGAATGGATAGATCAGGCATAGGCAACCTTCGGCCCTCCAGATGTTTTGGACTACAATTCCCATCATCCCTGACCACTGGTCCTGTTAGCTAGGGATCATGGGAGTTGTAGGCCAAAACATCTGGAGGGCCGAAGGTTGCCTATGCCTGGGCTAGACAATTTGTGGAGCAGTGCTGATAGAATGCAATGACAAGTGGTATTCTAAAGTGACTGCCTCTCACACACAAATTGTAATCACACTTATTCTGGCTCTGTACCAATGCTGACATTTCATTCACAGAAAGCAGAAATTGGAACATATGCCAGTTCATAGAAACAGAGGTGAAGACGAGCAAACTTATTGCAAACTTTGATAGCAATATCAAACCAAGGCAGTGTGTCAAATGCCTGTGATCTGTCCCATGTTAGATGTATGTACATCATAAGCAAACACAACAAAATGATATAACATGCAATGGATACTAAAGTAATTACCTACGTAATATCCAGACTTGAACTCTGGGAGGGAGAAAATGAGGCGGATGAACCACCTTTGCCCTGCCAGCTGTGTTTCAGCTTTGTTCCTTTTATCATTGGTCTTTTATGTCCATTTGTCTTGCTGAAATCTTGCTTACCCATTAAGACACCTTTATTACCTTACAATACTAAAATTATCATATGTTCGATCTATGTTGGTACAGTTACCCTTGAAATATCCCATAAGTATCAACTGGTTCAGAATGCAGTAGCTTGGTTGTTTGGCACAGGATATCTGAATAACTGTCTTCCCCTGCATAAACCTGCTTGCTTAACTGAAGTGCCTCTTAAATGTTCCCTCAGCCGCTTTGCTTCATTAGTCAAAACCAGAAAAGGGCCTTCTTAGTCATCATGCCTAGTCCCTGAAACTCCTTCCAAAGAGAGGCAGGTGACATCTTTCCTGTTTAGATGAACTTCTGGAAAGACATTCACTACTCTTGTCTTCTATTTTTGTTACCTTTGTAATTTTTTATTGGTAGTGTTTGCTTGTTTGTTACTGACTTTTGAATATATTATCTGTCTTCCACTTTTAGGAGAGATGGGTAAAATAATCCTGTAGATAAATAAATAAGGCATATAATGTACCTACCTGCACTGAAAAGTATGTCATCATGTTATGACTCTGACACTAAATCATGTCTAGTTTTTCACATTTAATAATAGACAATTTTCATTGCGACCTTAACATGTGGGGAAGAGAAGTTTACCTCTTTCCTTTAAAGCCAAGATCCTTAACAAAAATGTCCTCTCACACTGCTGTTGGCTTGGGTGGGGGGGACCTTCCTGTTATTAAATAAGAGTTCATAAACTTGATGCAATTTCAAAAGATGCTTTTAATGTCAGGAGCAACCTGGCCTAGATTATATCATTACTTCAACTTTTCCTATGTGCACTCTATCAATAATACATGTTCCAAAGGAAAAGCCCAGCTGTGTTCGGTCATATAAAATATTTGCTGAAGATAAATGATGGTTAATTATTAAGAGAATTTACATTAGTAATTATACATTAAGGCAAAGAATTATTTGCTGACAATAAAGCAAGTTGAAGTTCCTTGTTAGGTTATGTTTTTAATCAATTATTTAATAAAGAGGTGGCTAAGCTAATAATTTGTAATTGTTGTATTAAAAGTAAATGACTATGCAAATCTGAAAGAATGCCATGATCGGCAAATGTTTATAGACACATTTCATGTTACTATCAGCCATCCTAACAAACAGTTTGCTGTGCATGACAACATGGAAGGTGGAATGCTTATATACAACCCTAAGGCTGCAAGTCTCTCTATCTCCTATAACAGTAAATGGGATTCTTGCAGGAGTTGGGAACCTGTGACCATTCCAATGTGTTGGACTCTAATTCCCATTAGCCCCAGCCAGTTATTGGTCAGGGGTGATGGGAGTTGTAGTCCGCCAACAGGTAGAGGTAGATTAGTTGTCTGCTGAATATCATGAATGGAAGACAACATAAATCAGGAGTTTGTACACCATATGGATGTTTTCTGATTAATCAGAAAGAAATCCATATGCTCCAGTGAGGCTATAGAGTCTATTTATGTTCACACATTGCATTAATTACTTGAGCTTACTCACTGTGTGTGACAAGGAGCAAAACAATTACTCAATGGTATGTTAAGGATTTTAAACCATTTAGCTTAAAGGACACACAGAACAATGGTATGTTCTGCCTGCAAGATCTAATGTTGTTTTGGGACTACAATGGTGACTTTATTATGCCGCTATAGAAATAAGGAGACGGAGCAAATTAGTTAATGATTAGTACATAGCAAGACTTTTTGGGCTAGTTCATATTGCTCAATTTCTCCATGTGATGGTCTACTAGGGATCTGCAAGGGAAAAATAAGTGAAAGTGAATGACAAATGAATGGATTTTTTTGGCCTTCTTTTGTTACATTTAATTTTTTTAACATTACATTCATTTCAGTAATTAATTGCTTGCAATTCTATTGGTTGTGTTACATTCATTTTATTTCTTCCTCCTTCCTCTTTCCTGTTTGTTTTGCCACTGCCTATAGCAGTTGCAGTAATTGAGGTAATCTGGGTAGCCACTCATGGCTGCCATTTTAAATAATCATGTCTTCTTCCAAAGAATCTTGGGAACTGTACTGAGAGTTGTTAGGTAAAGGTAAAGGTACCCCTGCCCGTACGGGCCAGTCATGTCCGACTCTAGGGTTGCGTGCTCATCTTGCTCTAGAGGCCGTGAGCCGGCGCCGTCCGAAGACACTTCCAGGTCACATGGCCAGCGTGACGAAGCTGCAGCTGGCGAGCCAGCACCAGCGCAGCACACGGAAATGTCGTTTACCTTCCCGCTATAAAGCGGTACCTATTTATCTACTTGCACTTAAGAGAGCTTTCTAAATGCTAGGTGGGCAGGAGCTGGGACCGAACGACAGGAGCTCACCCCGCCGCAGGGATTCGAACCGCCGACCATACGATCGGCAAGTCCTAGGCACTGAGGTTTTACCCACAGCGCCACCCGCGTCCCACTGAGAGTTGTTAGGAGACACATATTCCCCTCATAGACCTGCAGTTCCCTGGGAAGAGGGATTGATTGTTAAACCCCTCTAGGACTGTACCTTTCTGAGGAGAATAGGAGTCCCCTAACAATTCTCAGCATCCTTAATCAACTACAGTTCCCAGGATTCTTTGAGGGAAGCCATAACTGTTAAAAGTGACATGATACTGCTTTAAATTTGCAGTGCAGGTGGGGCCAGAATTGACCTTTCATCATCATCATCATCATCATCATCATCATCATTTCATCCCCTTTATGTCATAAATATAGTTTCAAAGGTGGTTGTGCACAACTTAAGAATGCCATTGACAAAGTGGTTTATAAATTCTTCTAAATAAATAAATCATTTGTGCCACCTGATCCTACACATCTAGAGTAGAACTAAACCCTACTGAAAATTTCAGTAGGATTTTCTCACAGGGCACAATGCACAGGGGACCATCACCTTTTGCATTGGGAAGTGTGTTCTTCACCTGCCGAGAAGACTGACACAGCCATTAGAGTTTGCAGGCAGAATAAATGTGTTGGGAGAGGTGATGCCTAAGTAAATAACTGCCTTTTAAACATGCTGACACTTGCATTTATTTTCTCCCCATTGTATCCACATTCTGTTCCTGCCTTCATAATAATTGCTTTCATTTATTTGGCTGCTGCTACTAGCACATCAGAAGGTTGCACCATCAAAAAGTCTCAAGACTTCTTCCTGGATAATGTGGTGTCCCTCCTTTCCCCTCCAACTATTCCCATCTTAAAGAACAGAGCAGCAGTTGACTGAGAATTATATCAGGATATAAACCTGTAGACAATACTTTGACAAAGGGGCATTGACAGCACCCGGGAATGACATTTTCTGCTGCACTTATTGATGTTCAAAATGGAACACAGAAACAGCTCGTTCTTGAGAAAACACTGACTTTTTTGGTATCACCTATAAAGGCTGGTGATTGGTAAAATACTTCATTTTTTCAGTGATGACTATAATAAGAAAATTAACAACTATTGTCTTTTGTTTTGCTTTGTTTTGCTTGTTTGTGATGCTTTTTTTACTATTTTAATAAGAACATGTTTCATCCTTTGAGCTTTTTCACAGGCTATAATTTTACCATCAATAGAGGAAGGAATGCCTGGGGAGTCTTTGTTAATGGAATCAGACTTATCCCACACTTGGATACTTATAGATCCAGGGTAGCCAATTTGGTGCCTTTCAGATGTTATTGGACTCCAACTCCCATCAGTCCCAGCCAGCACAGCCTATGGCAAGGGATGGTGGTAGTTGTAGTCCAGCAACAGGTAGAGGAGACCCCCTGTTCTATATGCCTTTGCTTGCCTTAATTTCACTTAAAACTACATTTAAAGACAAAGAAGACAACTGTGAACATAAAGGAGGCCTGGGCAAAGTGTAGATGGGGCTGAGGATTCTTAGACGCTCAGATCTTGCTTCACTCCTGGTTCAGCTGCGTTTTGGAACCAGTTTGGATGTGCATAACAAGCAAGGAAAGTAGGAGCATGAATGACACGTGCTTCTGCTTTTTCTGCTGTACTGTTCAGAGTAGGACAGAAATTTCAGCACTGGCAAAATGCATAGAAAACATGTGTGTGCCACTTTGGGTAAACACAGGAAAACTGAGTATTTCATAGTCCTTTTGGTACTAGGGGAAAAGACTGAACACAGATTGCTACATCTAAAATAGGACAGCAGCCCAAACACTAATGAGAAATGAAGGATGTGATGATGAGCAGCAGCAGTGATCACAGGTAAATACTATGTGATAGTCAAACATCCCAATTCAGTAGATGATGATAGGTAGTTTTATCCTGTCATGCAAAATAAGTCTTTATTTACAATAAAAGTCTGATTCGTAAACTCAGTTTGCATTTAACATACTTCCAACATCATAGCCAGGAACAAGGTGCAGCGTTGTGTAAAAGTGTTAACTTATCTTGCTGGCTCCACATTTCATAGATCACTGGCATGTGGAAGAAGCATCCACACATACAAATTACAATATTTTCATTGTTGGAGTAATAATAAGAAATAACACCCGATATAGGGCACACATGTGAACACATTCTTAGAATGTCATTTTGGAGAGCAGCCAGGATTTTGTGCATATGCAACAGTTAGCAGTACCACTCAATTTTACTTAAAATAGGGAATTATTTCTAGATAGTATTATCATTATCATTATGTAAAGAAAAAAACCCCTTTGGCTTAAGATGGGAGTTAAGGCACTAAAACATTAACTTCTCCTAAAAGGCATAAAATATATAACTTAAGCAGCATACTTTAACTTCCACACTGTGTAAGCAGCAAAGACTCTCTTATTATACTCACAAATTAGGTTCCATGCACACATATTGTGCCTTGATCTCCAAGCTTGACACTGAGCTGGGACAATACTTATAGATTGTAAAGGTAAAGACACCTTCGCCTCCTTAAATAGAGTCAAAAATTTTGATATCATAAATCCTTCTTGTCAAGATGCAGCAGAGAGCAGTCTACCTGCCAATCTGTTAGTTTGGGCTACAGTTGCTTGATGGGCTGGTGATTTCTGCATTGTCAAAAAAGAGGTTAAAAGTGGACAGATTTGCATAACGTTTGCCAGCGCTAATTATATTACAAGTGCTATGTGTCATAAACTGGCAGGGCCACAAGGAGGAGGAAGAGCATCCCGGTGAGGGGTGTAGCTGGGACTGGGACACACTGGGGCAAGCTGGGGGTGGGGAAGGAGAGGTTGGTGTAGGAAGTGTTCATGGGGTGATGGAGGATGACAAGGGGATGGGGGTCAGTGCACATGAACCAGAGCAGCAGGACCCATCACTGGAGGAGCCCCTGTCTCCATGAAGAGAGCAGGCTCTGAGGTGTAGGAGGCTGCAGCAGGCAAGGGCTCACTGCCCAGCTCACTAGCTGGCCAGGTGGGGCTTATTAGTTTTGGGAGGAGCTGTGTGATTCCTCAGCTGGAGTTGGCTTGGAACAGGTGAGGGGCACACAGAGGTGTTGTGTTTGCTTAACTGCCCATGTTGAAGGGCCTTGATTTGGATGCTCATGGATCTCCATAGGATTGTGCTTTGGGTTTGACTCTAGACCGTATCCTGACTGTGAGACTGGACTTGGTTACCTGTATTGCAGACCCTCCAAGTGTCCCTACTGTATTTTCCGGGGACGTCCCTGATTTAGAGAAGCCGTCCTGGTTTCTGATTTGATTCTAGAATGTCCCGCTTTTCCTTAGGATGTCTATATTTTCATTATAGAAATGGAAGGTATGGTAGGCTATTCCTATTTTCACTGGAGAAACGTTGGAGGGTATCTGACCCCTGGAGAGTTATCTGACCCCTGAGCCATCTGAAGGCACTCCTGTATAGGGAAGTTTTTAAAAAGTTTTATAATGTTGTTGTATACATTGGAAGCTGCCCTAAGTGGCTGGGGCAACCCAGTAAGTTGTGTTGGGTATAAATAGTAAAATTATCATTATGGAATGGGACATCCCTATTTTCATTGGAGAAATGTTGGAGGGTATGGTATTGACCCTGAACTTTGTTTCCTGACCTTTGGACTTTGCTTGGGTGGATCAATCCTTAGATTTTGAACTTTGGATATGGCATACTGACTTGCTGCCAGGTAGGTCAGGAGTTCAGGACACTAGCATTTCAATAGAAATATGGTACATCTCACCAGATTGGTGAGGTATGATCATGTGATCTGTGTGTGTATGCTCAGTGTGTTGTTCAGGTGCTAATGTTTTATGGGCAATTCCAGCGTAATTTCAAGCTCTCCCTTTTAATGGTTCCTTATCTTTCAACTAGACTTGGACCAGACAGCCCTTCAAATAGAAAACTGCTCGCCCGGCTACCCTAGGTGGTCTAGCACATGTGGAAAGGTAGCTGCCAAGGAAGTCTGAAGTAATGACATTCTAGCTAGGATGATGTTGCCCATGAGAATGAGACAAGGGGGAATTAACCCCTCACTATATTTTCAAATTGGGAGGCCCAGAGCAGCAGTTTAATTTGCTTTGCTGCATGCCCGAGTTACATAATAGTTCAAAAGGTTGAAACATTTTCACCATACTTCTGTGTCATGTGCCTTCATTCTGGACATTTGGGTAATGAGGGATGGATGGCTGCTCTGAAAAACCTTAGTGGGAGGTTAGAAGATGTTGGCCACTTACCAAGTATTCATTCTGATTTGTTTGCAGGGTAATTATACAGTGTTGCCTCAAATATTATCCCACACCTTCCAGTGTATTTTCCTGCCACTTTTATATATAAAAAAAGTTTGGCTGGGGGCGAGGGAGAATGGGGTTGTTGCACAACAGCACCAAATCAACTGTAATTATAAAACCTGAATTCGCTGGTACATTATTGCATTCTACCTGAAGATAGTGACATTCTGGAAGTGAACTTAGACATTGACCCTGCTTTCCATAAATAAGAAATTGGCTACTTTGCTCCCAGCTGTGTGGTAGCAGTCATCTGTCTGTGAACAAGCGGCCCCAAGCAACATTGCTTTTCTTGTGTAGAACACCAGAGAGCAGCCATTACTTAAATGCAGTTGCTCTAGCATTCTTATATATCAGTGAATATCAACCTTCTCTCCAGGAAATGGGATTTCTCTGCCCCCCCCCTCCATAATATTTATAGTAAATATCAGAGAAAATTGGAAAAAGCCATTTCCATAACATTTATCTAATTCTGTTGTGAATGTTATGGTTGTTTACACATCTGCATGTTCCTTTCTTGAGTGATGCTACTCCAGTGTAAACAGCTAGCACTGTGTGGGCTGTGTCCCTTGGCAGTCAGGAGGCAAGTAGGACTTCCATTTGCACCTGAGTAAATGGGAAAGAGCAAGCTGATTATTTCTGACAGTCTCAGAAGTGAAGAATAGACAAGCTGACAGATACACACAAATTTCATGTGCAGCTCCAAGCGAGCTGAGAAAAGTAACTGACACCTGTGTTGACTGAGTGTTAAAAAGATCAGTATCTTTAGATTGCTTTAGCTATATGATGACCAGAATGTAAAATGAACAAAAAAGTCATGTATGTTATTATTATTTATTGCAGCATAAACATGGTGCTCCTTTATGAAGCCATATTGTTTTGGAATATATGTAAATGCATCTTTCCAATAACCAATATGTGGGGGGGGGGTGTTGTGTGTGTGTTTTTTTACAACAGCAGCAATGTCACTCTTCTTCCACTGTCACCCAAGGGTGCTTACAAATCAACTTCATACATCTAGAGCTGCTGAAATGTTCACTTCCTGCTTGCAAAATTTCCAAAGCTGGGTATTTAAAATCCCTTGGAAATTATATTAAAACCCATATCAGGGTAGAGAGCTACTAAGTTCTGGATATACTTTCCTCAGAGAACTTATAATGTATTTTAACTGCAGGAATCTTCTCATCATACATTAATTATGGTCTACAGATACAATCATTACCATTAAGCAATAACAATGCAAGTAAATTACTTTTATAATCATGTACATCAGAGTTTGCTGACAAAAGTCATGCAATTTTTATATCCGCCTTTTATGCTTATCAGATTTGCTTCACCCTGCTGGGGGGAGATGTGTTTTTCATCTTTCCCTTGAACAAGGAAAACAACAACCATGTTTGAGGTCTGTCTTATTTGTTATTCAAAGCGGCTACATTTTGGGATGGACTAATTACAAATAGAGCCAACTTCTGGATGAGCAGTTAGTGAGTTTATAGTTATTTTTCCTTCCTCTGTGGTGCTAGACTTCTATTTTTCATACTCATAATCACCAAGGTGATAAAACAGGAATGGCCAAATCTGCCAATTTTGGTTTCTCTCTTTTGTTTTCCTACCTTAAGTTCAGTTTGCCCCCAAAGCTACTCACACTACACCCAGTCTCTTTATCTCTCCTCCTCTTCCTCCCAGTATGCAACAGCAACCCATCTTCCAGGAAGCTAGCTTGACAGCTCCACCCCACCAAGTGAGTCACATCTGCTTTGCCACATTTCTGCATCAATGTGTATTTTTGTGCAATTTGGTATTTTTCTTTTCAATAAAAAAGGTCTACGCGACAACTCAGGTGCAGTTTTATTCTTATATAAAGTGGTACCTTGGGTTAAGAACTTAATTCATTCTGGAGGTCCATTCTTAACCTGAAATTGTTATTAACCTGAGGTACCACTTTAGCTAATGGGGCCTCCTGCTGCAGTTGCGCTGCTGCCGCGCAATTTCTGTTCTCATCCTGAAGCAAAGTTCTTAACCTGAGGTACTATTTCTGGGTTAGCGGATTCTGTAACCTGAAAAGTCTGTAACCTGAAGCATCTGTAACCCGAGGTACCATTGTAGACATTTTTGATGTAATTTTGTCTAATATATGCACTTTTCCATAATGCACTTGGTTACAATGATTTCACTAATATATGCACATTTGTTCACATTTGTGTATGTGTGTGTTGGAGAACTTCACAAGATTTGGAGAAGTGTGATTTTCAATGGATAACTTTGCTTCACTTATTAGTTCAGGTTGTATGAATTAGGTAGGTTAAAATCCAAACAAAATAAATTTCTCTCTGATCTCTGCAATATAATACTTGGAATGCTGAGAAGACATGTAGTTCTAGATTTCCCTCTCCAGTATCCTATTTCTTTGCGTACTTGCAGAAACATCCCAGACCCCATATACTGTAATTTTTCATCAGATGTATCAGAAATGTATCAACCATTAAAAAAGAAGAAATTCCATCGTACCCTCCAACATTCCTCCAAGTGAAATAGGGACATTTCTCACTCTCACTTCCCAACTGACCCACCTCAACAGAGCATTTCCTATCAGAAGAGGGGCAAGTGCCTACACCAATGGGACACAGCACACACACCCTCTATCGTCCTGAGAACGCCCCTTATTCTAACATCATGTTAGAATATTTACAACTAGCAAAACTGACGGGAAGAGTTAGAGGAGTATTGAAGCAGAAAATATTTGGAGAATGGAGAATATAAGATTATATAAGATCATATTGTACCAACCACACCATATTAGCCGAACTTGAGTGATACTTGTAAACACAACAGATACCATTTGTGGAGTAGACGGGAACAATATTAAAGAATATAAAACTGTGCGGGGGAAAACGACAGTATAAACAGTACAATGAGAATGATTGGAAGACTCGTTTTGTCAGAAGCCTTTTTTATTTAAATGTTTATTTAAGTATTAATTAGGAAGATTAAGTTTTTTTATGCACATAAATCTGCTTTTTCTTTCTTTTTTCTGTATTTTCTTTTCTTTTTTCTTAATTGCTTTTTCTTCAATTTTCTTTTTGTAGTATACAATTTTTTTGTATATGTGTATAATTAATAAAGATTATTTTAAAATTTTATTTTATTCTTTTGTAGATTTACAAAAACAAAAGCACACATCAATAAACAGATTTTAGAAAGGGGAAAGATTGCATGTGGATGTTGTTTTTGCAGAGTCTTTTACGCAGTGGAATGATGAGAAGTACGTGCCACATACTTTACATTACTTTATTTACACTTCAAAGCTGATAGATTACATACATGCATCTTGCTTCTGCGAGAGCAGAGAAGCATCCTCTCTTTTCGGAAGCACCGAGAGAACTGAGAAAAACAGGAAACCAGTGTACGTCACATCCAGTCTCCCTTTCCCGTGGGAAGCCCAACAGTACGCTGACTGTGGAATGTAAACACCTGTCTCGTGACAAGCACTTCGCTGCACAGTGAAGAAAGCAGAAACCAACATAGGACACACAAAGCATTTTTTAAAAAAACAACCAAGACTCATTCCGCTTCTGCTCCACTCTGCTTCCCCTTTCTTTCTGTCCAGGGTGGCCCTGTCCTTTGCCTGCCCCTCAGAACCATTGAATCCCCCAGGGCTGGGCCTCAGAGGTGGTGGCATCTGATCCTCCTCGCTTGCTCTCCAACAGAGGCTGTGAGCTGCCCAAGGGAGGAAGCTGGCAACAGCAGCCATGGAGAGGCAATGGGATGCTCCCTTGGTACCTGCACACCCACTGCCACCTGGGGCAAGTGCCGGCTCATCCTCCTCCCCGAGTTCAGTGGTAGTGATGGTGGGGCAAGTAGGGACATTCCAGGATCAAATCAGAAATTGGGATAGCTATCATAATTCCTGGACTGTCCCTGGAAAATCAGGACACTTGGGGGGGGGGTGCTATATCAGTTGTTACTGACACAGAAAATGTTTGTCTTATTGAGTAGCAAATATAACAGAGTCGGTATAAATTACATTCTGCTAGAAACTAATTTCACTAGATGAATTTATGCCTTAATAAGGATATATCCACTTATTCAGAAGCAGTTTTCTTTATGCTGATGTAATTTTTGTTATGAAAAGTATGTGTTTGTGCGCATGGACATCTAATTTATGTAACAGCATGTATTGGAAGACTGAATTAAATGACCCAGTCACAAAGCAATAATTAATCAAGAATGATTAGCAAAGATTACTTTATCATCCTCTGTAGGTAACCATCATATTAGAATAGCATCACATCAAATTACTTAGATGTGGCTTCTTGAATCAAATAGGTATGCTGCCTACTCACAAAACATATTTAACATAGCATAGATCCATTACATCTGTTCCTTTGAAACTTCCTGAGTTGTATAACGCACACATGCTCAGACTTTGGCAGGCATTCAGAAATTGAAGGAGAAGGTGAAAGAGAGGAATTCTAGGGTTGACAATCCTTTTCTGTTTACTCTTATGGTTCATATTTGATGTGTTGAAGTAGTCTCCTCATCTGTGTTTATAATGTTACTAAAGCATCAGGTTTGCAGTTTCTGTGTTTGACTGTACCAAATCTGGGCTAAAACCTATCAGACAAAAACTGGAATTTATTTTGATTGATTGATTTTTAGCAAAGGAAATGAAATATCAAATTATCTCAGGTGGCATTAACAGCCAAAATTTTTCAATATTTAATTTTCCGTTTTCCCTCAAGTATGGGATGGAAAATAAACATATTAATATATTTTTATTTTCTTTTTTAAAAAAGAAGCAATTACAATATAACATAATATAGGAGGCATGTGTGTGTGTGTGCGCGCGCACACACACACACACACACACTAATTATGTGCTATTTTTTATCTGTTAAGTATTCCAGTGCTGTTTTTCAGGAGAGGGTAGATAAGCATAGTAAATAAATAAAACATAAATATAAATAGATGGCTAAATAAGTGGATCAATTTCTGCTGTCACTAAATTGTTTTTCTGGTTCCCATGGACTCATGCACAGTTCCTCTGCCCATCTTTGGAATTAGTCCCTCTCACAACATAGCCTGCCCTGTTCAAGACTAACCCCCCCCCCCCCAACCATCAAGAGAGGTTGTTGGGAAGCTGTAGCGGCAGGAGGGGACGGGAAAGACCAGCAAACTTTGGATGCTGCCCCATATTGTTTAAATGGTTCCTTTCTATATAACTACTGTCAGTCAGTCTGCCAGCTTTTATTGCTTTTGGCCAACGATCTGAAGAAACTGAAAGCCCTGGTGACCACCTGTCAAAACTTAACTCAGAAGTGACTGATCCAAGGAAATCTTGCATGTGCAAAAGTATGAGAAGTGAATTTCTATGAGTAGAGGGAATTCCTTACAAACTGTGGCATCAGGAACCTCTCCACACGCTGCATTGTCCCAACCTTACAGTGAAGGGGGAAGTCCATGCTTGCTGGGAGCTCCCTATGTACCCTGCAGAAGAGGAGTGGGGCACTGGTGGCACTGCTGCTGCTGGACCACAACTCCCATTGCCCCTGACCAACAACCATTCTGGCTGGAGCTGATGGGACCAATCATATCTGGAAAGCCACAAGTTCCTTATCCCCGAATCCTATTTGACAAGGAAGTGCCAAAGTGACTAGTCAAATACTCAAAGCTGTTTTCCTGTGTTAAGAGTAGGCAGGCTTCATAACAGAATCAAATGCAATACTTAACACGTGGGCTTTCTTCTTATTATTTAAATATGATTTAAAGCTTTAGTAGATTCTCGGCAACTGTTTTCAAAGACTTTTCCCATTTAAATAATGGATTTATTTTATTCTCCGATAATTCAAAGTAATCCCTTGCTTTGCAGTTTACAGTTGCTGTAGCCAAGGTTAATTAATTAGAAATATTAAAGCTGGGATTAACACTTGCAACTGCTTCACAAATCATTTGCTTGCCAGAAGTGGGAGCTGCCCAGTGATTTTTATTTTTTTCATATTTCTAGAAGTTTGAATTTATGTTTTAAAAAGTACTACATCCAGCTCTAATACTAATATGGAGGCATTCTCTTAAAGGCGTACAATTTTCCATAGAGGTTGAAGAGATGGAAATAAAAATTAACAGCATTACTCTCCTATCTGCTCTACCCAGATGGGGTTAGAAGATATGGAAAGTGGACATCCAGGGCCTCATTCTGTTAAAGGGGAAATGGTACTTCACACCTGATTTCACTTTCTCTCAGCAGTCCTC
Organism: Podarcis cretensis; assembly: GCF_951804945.1. Taxonomy (NCBI): domain Eukaryota; kingdom Metazoa; phylum Chordata; class Lepidosauria; order Squamata; family Lacertidae; genus Podarcis; species Podarcis cretensis. The sequence continues at coordinate 33,637,209 of NC_137178.1, forward strand.
TGCATTGCAGCATACCACCCACCTTTGGTGGCAGTGCAGACACTGTTGTAACTGTTCAGGGGAAGAACCAAGTACAATTTTGGGGAGCCACTTCTCAATTGGCTGGCATAGCTGGGTTTTAGTTCACCTTCTTTGCATTGAACAGAAGTAGACTGCTAAATTCAGCCGTGCCCCTAAGATTGTAATGTAGAATCCCTCCAGGTAGGATCAGTGTGGGTGGTGCACATAAAATAAGTTGGGTATTTTGGCACTCTGAGGCTGCATTCACGCAGCAGTTTATTCTATTTCCCTGATGTTTCCAGACACTTCTGGAAAACTAATGGAACACAGCATGTCGTACCCTCCAACATATCACAGTCCAAAACAGGGCTACACGTCTTCTAGGCAGCCCTCCTGAGTCTCCTGTGTGAGAGCACAGTTTCCCCAAACGCATTTTAGAGCTATGCAATCTCACACATTTTGGGGTGCAGTGCTGATAGATGGTTAATAAAGCAGAGACATCACCTTGCCAACAAAGGTCCGTATAGTTAAAGCTATGGACTGCAAGAAGATCAAACGTATCCATTCTTAAGGAAATCAGCCCTGAGTGCTCACTGGAAGGACAGATCGTGAAGCTGACACTCCAATACTTTCGCCACCTCATGAGAAGAGAAGACTCCCTGGAAAAGACCCTGATGTTGGGAAAGATGGAGGACACAAGGAGAAGGGGACGACAGAGGACGAGATGGTTGGACAGTGTTCTTGAAGCTACCAGCATGAGTTTGACCAAAATGCGGGAGGCAGTGGAAGACAGAAGTGCCTGGCATGCTCTGGTCCATGGGGTCACGAAGGGTCAGACACGACTAAATGACTAAACAACAAGAACAACAACAACCCTAGGGCACCTAGGAGGTTTCATGGCTGAGTAGAGATTTGAACCCTAGTCTCCTAGGTACTAGTCCAACAATTTAACCACTCAAGCACACTGGTTCTCAAATTATGGCATACCATGTTTTCTTTCTTCTAAAAATGTTCTCTTTTTTCCATTCGTGATCCAGCCAGCTATGCTTACATGCCACTATATTTGTTTCTACATATTTTATTGCCCATTGTTTTTGTTTAAGGAGAATGAGTTTGCATCAGGAACAATTACAGGGTTCTGAACTATTAGCAATCTAAAAAGGTAAAGGTACCCCTGCCCATACGGGTCAGTCGTGTCCGACTCTAGGATTGCGCGCTCATCTCGCTCAAGAGGCCGGGAGCCGGCGCTGTCCGAAGACACTTCTGGGCCATGTGGCCAGCGTGACGAAGCTGCGTCTGGTGAGCCAGCACCAGCGCCGCACACGGAAACGCCGTTTACCTTCCCGCTATAAGCGGTCCCTATTTATCTACTTGCACTTAGGGGTGCTTTCGAACTGCTAGGTGGGTAGGACCGAATGACGGGAACTCACCCCACCGCGGGGATTCGAACCACTGACCTTTCGATCAGCAAGTCCTAGGCACTGAGGTTTTACCCACAGCGCCACCCGCATCCCATTAGCAATCTAATTGGATGCAATTGTTAATTCTTCAGTATATTTCCCCTAGAGAGTTCATACAGAGGCAGTTCAAGATCCCATCTCTCCCCAGTGAATTAGTTTAAAGCCTTCTATTTCTGAGCATACATATGGAAGAAATTATTGATTGTGTTTTGTTTGTTTGGTGATGCTAGTGATGTTTCCAGGACAATAGTAATTTTGAATATGAAGAGTCTTGCCTACGAATTAAAACCATGTGTGACTTAATAAGCTTATGAACAGTGAGCAATATCAGGTGACAGGCATTTTCTAAACTAGAGAAAGCAGCTCAATTAAGAAGAAGAAAAGCTCAGTAAGTTTTCCTATGTATAAATGATTATGCTTATATCTGGATACAAAGACGTGAAATTTCACAGTATAACTACAGAAAAGAGCATGGTTATTTAAAGGAAATATAAAATTTGAACCTTTTCTTTTTTGACACTTGCTGAAATCTCCCTGATTTTAAGCCTGTGAAATATGTTGAAACTGAAGTCATTTCTGCCTTCATTTTATAACAGCACTGGTGCATATAATCAAATAATGGATACACTCTTCTTGAGCTAGGACTGGAGAAATTGGTTGATGGGTGAAAACGGAAGATATAAGTACTCTGTCAGTAAAAGGCGTTTCTTCCTGGATGCTTTACACTAGTCATTTTCTCTTGCTTTTAACATGTCAGATACACAGTATTGTCGAAACATTGAGGACATCCATATTAAGGGGCTCTTTGCAAGGATATCCAAGCAGCCAAACACTGCTCAAGATTACTCAAAATTAAATGCCACTCTGCACAGTGGGGCTTGCTACCTGTAGCATTCCACCTCCTCTGACTATATGGCCCCACATCCTGGGAGCACCATTTAGGCAAGGGGGGGAGGGATGTGACATGCAGTGATTTCAGGAATGAAAGCATCTGTGTTATGGGACATGGCCACAGGGTTTAAAAGTCCCTGCCCAGTCCCTGCCCAGACCACCCTCAGTTCCAGTGCACGATTTATAGTTGCTGTGGGGCTCAGTAGGATTTTTTTTTTTTTGCCTGTCCAAAAATTGGCTCAATTGTCCAGGAGTTTGTTTCCTACTCCATACTGGAGGCTGGATTTAATGTAAGGGTGGGTGTTGTTAATAGGATAATCCGGTCACATTGTGGCATGGTTTTCCTTTAATGAACTTACTGTGTGGAGGAAGGGTGGGTATTAGCAATTTCAGGAAGTCCTACACTGAAATATAGAGATGGTGAGGACACTCCTTTGCCCATTTCAATGGACTGTTTCAGTGAGAAACTCTCAGGTACACATTATGCTGAGATTCTAAATCCTTTCTAGATCAGCTGGCCTTTCCATTGGGGGGGGACCCCACAGCATTATGAGGAGAGAAACAAAAAGGTGGTGGAACATTGATTATCTCCATTGGGTTGATGCCATGTGGATCAGAGAAATTTCCCCCAGTCACTACAAATATACCCCCCCACACACACACACACACCAATGTCTTTAGTGGCGTGCTGAAAAATTCCCAATGGGCTTGGTTTGCAATTGCCCATGAACAGCTTGCTGCTATGACACTGCTACAAGAAGAGTGACACAAAGCACATTTAATGTGGCAGCTACTCATGTGCGTGAGCCCATAGAAGGATAAAATGGGCACAATTATTAAGTTTTATGAATTTTGCATATAATGATGAGCAAAACATGCCATTTTATGTGCAAGTCCATGTTACAGCTAGCCTTCTACTGACTAATCAATTTTGCTCTGATAGGCACTTACTGTTATCCTTCGCATGCAACTATAAGGTTAAGATTGCTAGCTGGGTTGAGAAATGACTGCTGTCATAGCGCTGGGGTGCAGAATCAATTTTAAAATGAAAAAGAATTACTATGTGAATTACCACTTTAGAGGAAGCACTTTACCTTTAGGTTTTCTTTAGCTATTCTTAAAATATAGTCATCAGCCTCACTATAAACATTATCTTTCTTACTCATGAGTGTAACCTATGACAGGTTTCAATATAACTTGCCAGAGTGTATTTCTCAGAAAATCTTCAACTCAACAAGAGTGAATTTATGCAGGTAACTCGCAAGGAGTTAAAGGGTTGAGAAAGATGTGGCGAATGGTGACATACATTTTCCTGACTTCTTGAATTACTGTCTGGGTTTTGCTTAATACGGTAGTTATTCCACTTCCAAATGTACTTGTATTGCTTACTCTGTCTGATCATTTGGACTGAGGGCCTTGAAGTTTTGGACTCCCTATGGCAACAAAGAATGTGTTTTCATGAGGTAGGGGAAAGATTCATGGGCACTCATTCAAAACATCCAGTTCCTGCAAGATGCCAAGCATCCGAACTCAGTCTATGTGCAGTCTCTCTTCATTGCAGAAAGAAGTGATGGTAGGATCAGTAACTGTGGTGCACCATCTGCACAAATACGGGTGTGATAACAGGTGTGATGTCCACAATCCATTGTAACAACAGATACAATGTGACCTTTGTTCACTTTTACACCCACTACTTGATGTTTGCATTACTTTCAGAATTTTGCAATGCCTTAGTTTCTTTGAGCAATGGCTGTAAGAAGCAGAATATTCGTGTTACTGGCTAGCATTTCGCAGAACCTCCACACATGCTTTGTGGACCAAGAGGAGGGCAGGGTAACCTTTTTCTGTTGAACTAGGCTGTACTGAATCCTGATGGGACATCATTTGCTTCATCCCCCAAGAACAATGCAGCCTCTTCAGGGTTAGGGTTTAATGAAAGAGAACAACAAGCTAAAGCATTGCTTGTCTGATGAATTAACCCTTTGAGATTTGTTTGGGAAAACTCCCAGTTCCCACAGCATAAAATGAAAAAAAAAATGTTGGCTTTGCACACCAACATCTCCAGGGTGAGAAATTTACTTAAGAAATATTAGATGGATGGAACCTTCAGGCTAGATGGGTTTTCAAGATAAATAAAATTGGAGGCGGGAGAGTGGAATAGTCCTTTATCAAGTGCCAATCCCAGTGCTTCTAAACTTTCATGGACTCATTTAAAATATAATTAATTTGTGCATAGAATTCTTCTGCACAATTTGATCCCAGAGAAAATGGAAAACGAGTCTATTTATCATAGCCTTGCATTTCCATTTCATATATAAATAAATATGGATTGCTAATGCTATAATTATTTTCAGATTTCAAATAGCTTCAGGGTGTGGCATCATAGTCAAATGAAGAAATGAAGAGAGAATTGACTCTCTCTGTGTGTGTATGTTTTTCAGGTGAATGCCTGAGTTCATAATTTATTAGACTGGTCTTTCTCATTACATTTTGTACTTTATAATTCCCATTCTTAGACTATCAAATAAAAATATGTGGTGTGCAGACTATTAATATTCAGACGGAACAGTAGGCAATTGTGAAGTTTTAGTGAGAATAATGCTTCAGTGTTCATACAATTGAAAAGTGATAGACAGCTCTGTTATCAAATTCAGTAGTCATTCTGGATAGCTGAAGGCAAGGAATACTACATACAATAGTAATTTACTTATTAAGCCTTAATTAATACATTGTACAAAGAGCTACTGCTTCATGAACACTGTTTCATAAATGCACTGTTGCAAAATAGCACATTTGAGCTATCAAATGGGTCCGGGAAAGTGATGGGCAGAGTATTTCTATACTTGCACTATGCAGGGACTGAGGATACCATGGTTCTGTGCCAGTGGAATAACCAGTATTTCTTTTACATGCTTATCCCAGGTGGAATGGGGAAGCCCACCCAGTATAAAATGCAAAAAACATGCCAGATATGCCCATAGCATGTCTGATAACATTTCCAGCACTAACCTATCTGGGACTTTGCCACCATCCACACAGAAAGGCAGCCAATGAGTTCATGATGATGGGGACACATACCTAGTGCACACCAACATGGAACGATCTTCCCAGTTAACTTCTCATGTTTCACATAGCATCATAGCCACATGAAAATGGTACAATGATGAAGTCACTCTGTGACATTGTGACCTCAAAAAACATTTCCATGAAGCCAAAAAGTGGAAGGAGAGAAGCTGACTAGTTTTAAAAGTAATGACTAGAATCTTTTATCTAGGGGGAATGAGAGGAATCTAGCAAATGGAATTAAGAAGGTATTCCAAATAACATTACTCCAGGATTGAAGTTCTGGAAAGCAACATACGTATTAACAGATAACTGTGCTAATTTGGGGGGGGGGGAGGTTGACAGATTTTAAAGCAGTTTTAACAGCTGACCATAAAATCAATTAGGATATAAAAACTATGTGGAGAAATGCAGTGATTTAGAAGGAAACCTATATTTGTATAGCCCTATGTCCATAGAGCTCTTCAGGATAAGCAATCACTCGGAGCAGCCAGAGCTGGAATTCACATCTGTATGCAGAGGGATCCTCATTCATTTTACTGCTGAAAGCACAGTTACCAGAGGGCATGACCTATGGGCACATGAGGGGCTGCTACTAGTGGCCATGACTCCTCTCATAACATGGGGAGTAGGGAGGCATATGCACTACGTGTTGGAAAATAATACACTGTTCAAACTTTTTTTGTGTGGGAGGGAAGTTCCTCAAAAAATGTTTACTGGAGAAGTTTCCACAAGTAAAGTTCAAATTAAAATGATATCTGAAAATGTAAAACTCTACCCTTGTCAGAATGTATCACTACCTGAAGTTTTCTTATAACAAATTTTATAAATTCTTTGTTAAATCATATTAGTGCAGACTTTTGTTTACATAAAAATGTAATTGTCTTGTTCCAGCAAGGCATTTTTCTTTGTAAGTTGATGGAAAATGAAAGTTATATTTCATTTTTGCTAGCTTTTCAATATGATTGATGTAAACCTTTAATGTGTTAATTTTACAAAATGAATTCATATTCAAATAGATGGTTTTGTTAAGCAATAGGAACAGTACCAAAGATGTCATAGTGGAACATGAAGAGGGAGGGGGGGTGGCAGGCTATTTGAATTGCTGGTCCATAGAATATTTGATTGCTCCAGCAAATTCTTTTCTTTAAAAAGTTAGAAACCGAAGAAGCCTTTTGCCAAACAAACTGCAAAGAGAATAATTATTTAATAGCAAAGGAACTAATTTGATCGTAGTAGATGATTAATAAATAAATTACCATGTTTGGTCCTGTTCTTCTTTCAAGGAATTCACAGCAACTTCCCCAATACTTCTCCCCATTCCTCCTCCTTCTCTTTGTTGTGAAAAAGGGTTGCTTCACTAGATGGACTGATCCAGGAAGGCTCTTCTAAAATTCCTATGAGAAAGTTGTCCAAGGTCACCCAGTGAACAGGTGAGGGAAACAACCAGAACATCTAGGCCTGTGCTTTCAATGCTGTTGAGGAGAAGCACTGCCTTGTGAATATTGTGCCTCATTTTTTTCCATTGGTGTGAATAAATAAGTTTGAGTATGTACCTTATCAGACCATGATTCCTCATCAGTTCACCATTTAAACACCCCAACACCCACTTTTAAAGTAGCATGATCATAAAAGGACATGTCCAAATGGTATGAAGCAACATGGGCCTTTCCTCAGTTCCCAATTAACAGTTTCAAGTTGGAGTGGTCAGCCATCTAATATACCATATATTAAAAAACTCTAAATTATTGGAGCAAAATATCATAGATCTCAGAATTGTCGGGCATGGCAGGTTTGTCATATCATAGTAATGACCAAATTGCAACTACAGAAAGAAATTATACTGAATTAGCCCTTTTCTTGACATGCTCTAAAGATTGTAATTTCATGGTGTTTGGATGCCATTCTCAGGACCTTCTGGTTTTCTCCAATTTTGCAGTCATGCTTCCTGTTGTTGTCAGGCGAATATAATTGTTTCTGGGAAATTAGAAAGGAGGCAAAAGGGGATATGGCAGTATTCATCAACACATTATTTTGCATGGCAAATTATCCCTGCATCTATAAAACTCTGGATTTACTTGGATAGCCATTTTGAGTTTTTGGGTTTGTTTTTTATAATCATAACAATACTTAAATACATTGATCACCATGTCAAAGCGAAATCTTTCGGCCAGAAGGTGGGTTAACTTGTTTCTGGAATACTTGGGAATGAGAGCCACCATGCCTTCCTTTGCAGACTTTTAAAAGAGTCCGCTTTGCTACTGGCACCCCCCAGATACAGTGGTGCCTCACAAGACAAGCGTTTTTTTTGTCTTGCGAAGCAAGCCCATTGACGGCTTAGCGGATTAGCGCTATTAGCAGCTTAGCGGCTTTTAGTGGCTTTTAGCGGCTTAGCGGCTTAGCGGATCAGCTGATAAGCGGCTTAGTGGCTTAGAAAAAGGGGGGGAAGGGAAAAAAACCCGCAGGAACTCGCAAGACATTTTTGTCTTGCGAAGCAAGCCCATAGGTAAATTCATTTTGCGAGGCGCCTCCAAAACGGAAAACCCTTTCGTCTAGCGGGTTTTCCGTCTTGCGAGGCGTTCATCTTGTGGGGTACCACTGTAAAGGGCAACCCAAATCCTGGCCCGGGAGCAGCAGAAAAGTTGATTCACCACCATATCTGATGCTCTGCCACTGATAGTATCAGAGTGGAAGGTGGGGGTAGTTTTTTCTCACCCCCCCCCCATTACCCCTGGCTAGCAAGGGCTGACTTTGGTCTTTCAAATTTCAGCAGTGCCTGCTGTTCTGCCTTATTCTGTTAACACAGGTTTATGTTTCTGAAAAGAAGATACATTGAAGCAATCAAATTGGACAGTAAAGCATGCAAAAATGTATTTTATGCCATGTTATCATTGGTGTTTAGGAATGGGCCAATCTGTCAGTTTTTGTTTCTCTGTCCTGACTGAAGATTTTCCCAGTCTTCAGTTGACCATAATTCCACATCAGTTTGTGATTTTTATTTTATTTTTAAGAAATAGTCCTTCATCGGGATTTTAGTGTGAATTTATCCTATTAGACACAATGCATTTTGGGGTGTTATTTTCCCTACCATATGCATTTTTATGCACACTTTACCCTAGTATATACTTTTTATACACGTTACTTGACAGGAGAATTGCATTGCAAAATTCAGAGAAGTATGAATTTTGAAGGATGGCTTTGTGTGTTGTCACAGAGAAGACAAATTTGGTAGGCTTACCTTTAAACACAAACTAAACTTCTCCCCCATTCCTACCGCTGTGTCATTTTGTTTGTTACAAATGTGTGTGGAACAAACACATCTGGCCTATCTAAAGTGTGGGAGCATCCAGGAGTCACTTGTTAAAATCAAGTAAAAGTTGTCGTACATTCATCCTAAAAGTTGAAACATTCCTTGTGAGTGCAAAGCCATGTCCTGGGGGTGTGATTATCTCCTGATAACCATGGCTCCCTCTTCTGCCTTATTGCTAATTAATTTAATTAATTAAGGAAACCTTTCCCCAAGTGGACTTGATTTAATATGCAGTATGTAATTAGCATCTCTTAGAAATGTAGATGAGATTATTTTCTTTACAGTTACACACAGAGACATAATGTGTAACTAACATTCACAGACATTGTTCATGACCATTTACTGCTTTATGGAACATAAAAAATGTGGGAGGCCTTGGTTGGAATCGTTTAGAGAAAGATCAAGCTTATCCAGATAGGTTTCCTCTTCTTCTAATTCCCATCTCACTTCTTAATGTTGACAAGAAGTAAGCCTTATTTCCCCAATTCTGCTACAAATATGAACAATTCTCACATAGTACATGCACTATTATACTTGTCACATTTCTACACACCAGGTTTCCTAACAAAACTAGCACATTAACAGATAAAGACAAGAATGTGTATAAATGCATGGTAATATAATTATAAATATATAAAATAAAGCCACAGAAATATAATACACCACAGAGATTGTCTCTTTCATTCATTCTATACACATACTACTTGTATTTTTTTTGCATATAATTTTGCATAAAATTAGTTGGGCTTTAAAAAAAACACCTGGAGAAGTTTGATGCAAATGGTGGTCTGATGAGAGAAAAGCTTGATTGGGTCTTAACCACCCAAATCCATGTATAAATCTGTTGAAATAGATTTGAATATAATATAAATATAGTATAAATTCAGTATGGCACAACGTCCGCCCTTAGTTGTGCAGTACTGAAATTTTAGATGAACACCCAAACTACTCCAAGCACCACGTCTAAATGGAAAGCAAAGTGTAGGTATAATAGCTATTTCTTACTTTCTGGGAAACTTTTCCAGGGTCCATCTGGTTCAGTATTATCTACACTGACTGGTTCAGCTTTCCAGGGTTTCTGATGAGGACTTTTCCAGCCTTACCTCCAGACTGAATTTGGGACCTTCTGTATAGAAAGCAGGTGCTTCACCACTGAGTCACAGTCCTTCACTAGGTAGATTATGTGAGAAGGAGAGGAGTTGCAGGTGAGAGAGAAAGGCTGGTGATTTTCTCTTGACAAAGTTCTCATGTTGCCACCCTTCCAACCTCTTGTGGAGGGGACAAATGAAGATGTCATATGATGAGCACAGGGTCCAGGTTGATTCATGCAGGGAGAGGAGGTCCTTGAGGTGTTGAGGTTCTGATCCATTATGGCTTTATAGGTCAAAAGCAACAGTTTGAACTAGGCCTGGAAACTCACTGGCAGTCAAAGCAGTTAAGCCAGGACTGGTGTTATATGCTCAAACCTCATTTCCCTGGTGAGCAACCTGACTGCTGAATTCTGCACCAGCTGAAGTTTCTGAACAGTCTTCAGAGGCAGCCCTACATACAATGCATTGAAGTAATCTAACCTTGAGGTTACCAGACCTATTGGCGCAGTGATCAGTGACCCTCATACCTATTACTATGCCATTACACTTCTCTTTCTTTTATAGATACAATTTTATGTATTTTCTTTTATATATGTTTTCCTTGAAATAATTTTGAAAGAGATTAGAATATTTCTTTTTACATGCAACCAAACTTGCATATTAACTGTCATCCTTCATTTCACTGTTTCTTTCTAAATTGGACTCTCAGTACTGAACCAACACCATATCTCTGATACTCAAATAATCAGTTAGATGCTTTAAATTGTATTTTGCTGCTTAGGATCCAGTCATTCTCTGGAAAAAAGTATACTGAATGTTAACAAGTAAAGGCATAGATTGGCGGGGTGTGTGTGTGTGTGGATTAGGCAAAAGTTTAATGTTCACCATATGCTCTCAGGGAGTAGAATATTGTATTCAGGTGCATATAGGGCATTGGTTATGAGAATGCTGAGATTTGGGATGAAAGCAAATGACAGATGTTAGTATTATGGGAAAGAAAATTGGAATATGTTTCTTTATGTTGTGGCAAAATATAGTAGTGCTTCTTTGCAGAAAATGAAAAGTGGAGAAATGAATCTGATTATGGACAATGACATTCTTTTTGATCCAGAAATATTTGTGGTAGGTGACCTGATCAGTTCCTTGAATTTAAATGAAGCAGAAAAGGAATTCCTATTAAAGGCAAATTTGATAGTTATAGGAATGAGGTTATAGAAAGGAAGATTTGCAGTGGTATTAAGCATAGATCCTTCAAGTAAGTGACCAGATAACTTTATAGATAATCACTTTTTGCAGAACAAAGGCAAGGAAGAAATGTGGCAGGCTTTTACAACAATATATATCTTCCTCTCGATAGATGATTTAATAATTGCAGTGAATGATACTATAAAATCAAAATAATATTTTTATCTAACATTAAAATAGTAATATAATGACCCCATCCTACAATATATCCTTTCAGACCAAGGACATTGATTCCCAGGTGTTTAAAGTGATATTTAAGCTAGAACTGATTAGTTTCCTAAACATGCTGTACTGTAATTTGCCACTAAAACCGATTCCTTTGGTATGCATTGCAGGACTCCATATCCTAGTTCAAGGATAATTGGAAGTTGAACATCTACCTATGACTGAGCTCTGTAATGAAATCTTCTGGATGGAAATCTCCCTGGCATGCTCCGCTAAGGATTTGCCTACACAACATTTGACGCCATGAGATAACACACAGCTCACCACCATGCAGAGTGGCCTGCCAGGCACTTGACAACTCCTTTTCCGCCACACTTTTGCTGTCCCAGATAGGAAACAAATTCAGAAAACATATCAAGCCATTGAATAGATCTGAGTTCAGAAAAAAGACAGGAACAGCTTAAACTTGATCAAAAGTTAATTTACTGTCTGTTAGGGAGGGGAAGCATATATATACCACTTAATACCACTTAATTTGTTTTGTAATCAATAAAGTTGTGGCCAAAATTTTGCTCAAAAATTAAAATTATGCGTCCGTTGGAATTTATTTACTGGGGAAGGGCTTGGGGGCCTCGGGGCACAAGTCAATATTCTACACAAACTCTGATAAACAGTAGTAAAAGTGACATAAATATTTCACATACAACTGCAGCTCAACTTCTTCACTTTTTTTCTTTTTTCTTTTTTAGTGAATAGGCATTGCACACATGAGGTCATTGCACAGTCAGGATACTGATACTGATTTCAATGTATCTTCTCCTCTGAGGATACTATATTGATTTAAATGTATCTCCTGCCCAATTGTGTGTGTTGGGGATGTACGGTAGTTGAATGCTTTCGTGACAATTAAAAAGTATGTGTATGTGTATAGCAATGTACAGAAGCACAAGAAATCCAGAGGGACTGCATAGTAACGAGAAGGAAACAAGATGATAATAAGGGCTAAATCTTCATTGATGCATGTTCCTCAGAAACACTTTGAGGTTTCTTACAGTAGTACTGGATATGACAAAGAAGCAAACCAAAGTATCTGTAAGTTTTGAAAATGAGAACCCTTGAGCAGGTGTGGGGAACGTTTGGCTCTCCAGATGTTGAAGAATCCCAACCCCCACCATCCCTAGCAAGCATGCTTAATAGCTGTGGATTATGGAAATTATGTGTCAGAGCTGCCTCTAGGTCCCAGCTCACAGAGGACCAACGCTAGGCTGTAAAGGTAAAGGTAAAGGTACCCCTGCCCGTACGGGCCAGTCTTGACAGACTCTGGGGTTGTGCGCCCATCTCACTTAAGAGGCCAGGGGCCAGCGCTGTCCGGAGACACTTCCGGGTCACGTGGCCAGCGTGACATTGCTGCTCTGGCCAGAGCCAGAGCCAGAGCCAGAGCCGCACACGGAAACGCCGTTTACCTTCCCGCTGGTAAGCGGTCCCTATTTATCTACTTGCACCCGGAGGTGCTTTCGAACTGCTAGGTTGGCAGGCGCTGGGACCAAGCAGCGGGAGCGCACCCCGCCGCAGGGATTCGAACCACCGACCTTTCGATCGGCAAGCCCTAGGCGCTGAGGCTTTAACCCACAGCGCCACCTGCGTCCCTACGCTAGGCTGTAGTAATGTACAAAAGTCTTTATTGAAGTTCAGTTTCCATTTCAAAGCCACAGCGTGCAGCCCTATGTCTTAAACCCTAGATCGGCGAAGTCCCGTCTGAGTCTCCTCCCCTACGACACCAGTTTAAGATCCTAGCCCTGCTCCACCTTTTACGCTGCTCTCTCCTCCTCTGGGTCCTCCTGCCCGCTGGGGCATTGCCCTTTCTGGACTCTTCCGACGCTGAGTCGCTTAGCTCCTCCCCCTCCCTCCGGCGGGCTTTAGGACCCGGTTCCCAATCCTCATTCTCTGCTGTCCCGCGCTCCTGTACATTTGAACTTGCCTCTCGTGCCAGCCCAGTGACCTTTCTCCTAACCGCTACACTACTTCGGTCACTGCTTCCCTCTTCCGGGACACTGGCCGGATCTGACCTCTCCTCCATTGTCCGACTTTCTGATGGAGGCGTGGTCAGCCCTGCCTTATCTTCTCTCCCTGGTGGGGAATGCACTGGCCCCGATCCTTGGGACTCTTCCCCCCCACTCTGCTCTGGTGGGGAAGCTGGTCCTGATTTCCAGCTACTGCTCTGGGAGTCCCTGCTGCCCCCTTGCTCCTGGGGCATTCCCCTTGGGAACCCCCTACCCCTGGCCACTGGCGCCCCCTTCTGTGAATCTTCCGATTCGCTGGAGAGGCTCATGGAATCCCTCGGTCCACTGTCCTCTTCTCCTACGCTCCCCTCGGATTCTTCCCCTTCGCTCTCCATCTCCTCTCTTCCCTGTGCCTCTGCTCCTGAGCCCCTGACATTATGGTTCAACAATATCCAGAGGGCCACATCTGTTACATAATGTTCAACTGATGGGCCCAGTTTCAATGCCCCATTTCCCCCCTTTCTTTTCTTTAATGTTTTTGTTCATCAAAGCTAGAGTAATATTTCCTTTAAACCAAACATGTTGTAGTGAACCCTGGCATTCACTCTTACTTTATGTTTGGAATTTGGCTTTATCACCACCCACCCACCCAACCAACCAACCCATACAGTGTATCATTGTCCTTCACTTTCCATAACTCTGTACAGTAATTTAGAATTCAGTTGATTTCTGCCATTGAACATAACTGACAACTCTTTTAAGAACATTCAGAACAAAGTAGCCACCAGAGGGCACTAGAGAATGAGACATTGTGCCAAGAACCTGAAAGGAAATAGCCATTTTTTAAAAACCCGTTTGTCATTTCAGGCCCACTAGCTGTATTTTAAAGAAAAGAAAAGCTTGGCTGCCAAACAAAAAAACAAAACCTTTGTATATACAATTTCCTTTATTTTCAAAAGTGAGCATATATGTAGAGGCAATGTCCTTTCTTTTTGGGTGTTGCGGGAAAAAGCAAGTTGTCTTTAATTATGGTGGGACCAGACTTTAGCTATTTATATGTCAAAAACAACTATTCTCAGATTTTTGTATCAGAAAGCATTGGAATCAGCATAATAAACAAGACATTCCAAACCTAAATGAGTGGGTTTTGTCCATCTCTGTTTGCTTGTAAGAAAAGTTCCCTCTCTGCACCACTGTTTTGGATCAAATTAGCTTCTATAGAAATCAGTGGTTCTGAATTCCTGATCTTCTTGAATTCCTGGTGACAATATCCAAGCACGCACCCACACCCAAATCCTTTCCATTGTTCTAATCGGCAGTGATGGGCACAAGTTGCTTTGTGTGGAACTGTACTTAATTAGCTGAAGGCCCAATTAGCTCTGACACTAAATACACCACTGGCAACCACATCAGTTGAAAAAGCAAACTTTAGCAGGCACAGACCCCCAATTTACCTTGAGACCTTGGCATACAGGGAAGAGAGATTTAATACAATGTATATCTGCCGCTACTATGCCTGCTACTAGTCCCGGGGAGGGGGGGGGGGAGCCCACTTTCCTTGAATCTTCTCTTCCAGGGCTTGCAGTTTATTTAATTTATACATTGTTTCAGCAGAACACTCCAAACTGTTTGCAAAGCTCAAAAAAGAAAAGAAAAAAATGAATTGATATAAGAAAGGTGCTGTAAATCCCTCATTCAAAACCAAGCAATACTACCACTGCTGCTAATAATAATTCCACATTTTAAGTGTCATCAATAAATAAATGTTTCTAAAGAATGTGCATAATCAGAAGAACTAAGAGCCACAAAATCCTGTTCAAAAACATCAAAATGCAACATAATTGCAATACAATATATCATTACATAACATAAATATCACCTCAAACCCACATCTTATAATCACCAAAAAACTTACCTCCACATTCACACTACAAAAAACAATGGAAATTAATAAAAGCTATGAAGGAGATTTTAGTCAGAACTAGAAGGGGGAAAGGAAAAGGTTAGTCTTATCCTCCCTGATCACTGAAGTACCAGTGGAAATGTTCCTAAATCCACACACTTCCTATTAAATGCCTCTTTTTCAACTGATGCATTTGACAGTGACATCCCTAATTTTGCCGTAAGAAGGGGGTCTTGTGATAATTTGTTTCAAGAAGAGCTCTCAGTTTTTATATCATTAATACAGCAATATAAGTTAGCTGACATCTAGAAATGTCCATTTTTATCCATATGGCAGGATTTATTAATATCATTAGCTTTTGGACAATGACTGAAGAAGGAATGGCGGGCAAGTGATGATTATATGTCAAGGGGCTTGTGTATGTGAAATGAGATATTGAACTAGTAAACGATAAAGTTTTTACTTAAAGGTGTTTTTCTTCAGCAGAAGAACACAGGGGAAATTTAAGATTCTGAGCTTGTAATAAAAGTACATCTAGACTGGAGCTCCGGGAGATCATACTGATTTATCCTTTAGAAAGCTCTCCCGAGTGAAACAGCAATGTATCTCTCAATTAACAGGAGCATTTTAGCTCAAATGGTCAGTATCACTTGTGTTCACTTGCTGAACACATCATCTTTCCAGACTCAAAATGAAGACAGATTCCCATGGACAAGATAGCATGTGATACAGTAATTAAAAACAGCATCCTATTGAAGGCAGACACTTAAAACTGCCATCTTTGTCAGAGGTCAATTGTTTGCCATTTGGTGTAATTTCTAAGAATGGCACCAGGTGCTCCATTAGCTTACTGATTTTAATATGTGATTGCTGCACTTCTTGGTACAAAAACACCATGAGATCTGTGAACAACTGGTGGTTCACAAAATCTATAAGTAAATAAATAAATTTGTATAGGGTGGGGCAGAAGCAGACTTGGTTCCTGTTCCCTGAGCTTCTTTCTAACTTTCAGCATGGAAGTTCACTTCTCACCAAGCAGTTATTCTAGTGACTGATCAGATAGAATTGTAGAATTGTAGAATTGGAAGGGAACCCATCTATCCATGGCAGATGGCCCTGCAACCTTTGCTTAAAAGCCTCCAGTGAAGGAGAGTCCACCACCTTCTGAGGTAGTCCATTCCACTGTCAAACAGCTCTTACTGTCAGAACGTTCTCTTCGTCAATCAGAACTGCAGGAACAATATCTGGGAAGAGGTACAATGTGATACTTGAGTACCATGTGGCTTGTGGAGTTAGATGGTGATACAGTTCACACCAGGCTCTCTAAAAACCTTATATGATTATTAAGAAGCTTCAGTCTCTCTCCCTCTCCCTCCCTCCAGCCCCCCTCTCCTGCCCTCCCCACCTGCACTCTTATTAAATATCTATGCAGTACAGTGAAGTCTGGTCCATTTGACCAAATGAAGGAGTACCCCACAGACCTAAGTTTGATTTTATCCAGCCTCCCTCGGCATGTCATTACTTACAGTCAGTCCAGGGGTAGCACTCTTAGTCTTAGTTTCACCCTTGCCCTTAGTCTTAGTTTCACCCTTGTAGAACTCAGAAGGCTGGAGAATGGGGACAAAATCACATTTACATGGATCTGCTTGATATTGGCTCTGGCCCATCTACTGTTGGTCTTCCTGCCTTCTGCCCTATCACTTTTGATGAGCACTGGCCATCGCTAATACAGTGCACTAGGTGAGGAAAGAAGGCATTACTTTAGATATTACTCATGAGTCACTTGCACAGGCTCTCTTAATACTTTCTATAAGATATGAAAATGCAGCCAGTAAATAGTCATCACTCCCAATCCTAGGAATGCAAGGGCCAATGGTAGTTTTGCTCCATATATGCTTCCATGCAGGGCAATTATGCCCAGTGGTGCAGAGGCTCAAGATGAGGCTTCATTCCTTATGCTGCCCTCATGGGATCTTGCAGGACTGGAAACATCCTACAATATATTGTGAGAGGGTTCAGGCTCATTTCCCATTGTAAGGCTTAGCCCACCTGCCCTCAGTGTTAGACCATACTAGCCAGTGGTTGAGAGGGCCAGAAATATTATTTTCTCTCCTAAGCACAATTCATGCTTGGTTGTTGTTGTTCTCCAAGCTTCCCCTCAGTGAACTTTTTATTTAGGTAAAGGTAAAGGGACCTCTGACCATTAGGTCCAGTCGTGACCGACTCTGAGGTTGCGGCGCTCATCTCGCTTTATTGGCCGAGGGAGCCGGCATACAGCTTCCGGGTCATGTGACCAGCATGACTAAGCCACTTCTGGCAAACCAGAGCAGTGCACAGAAATGCTGTTTACCTTCCCACTGGAGCGGTACCTATTTATCTACTTGCACTTTGACTTGCTTTTGAACTGCTGGGTTGGCAGGAGCAGGGACCGAGCAATGGGAGCTCACCCTGTCGTGGGGATTCAAACCGCTGACCTTCTGATCGGCAAGTCCTAGGCTCTGTGGTTTAAACAACAGCACCACCCATGTCCCAAACTTTATGTTATTATTTATGTTAGGCAATTGAAAACAATGATCACAACTTTGGGGTGGAAATGAGGGACCTAGATGAATAATTGACTCAAGGCCTGCCCTAGGCTTAGGTAGGGCCCCTGACTGGCTGGTTTATCTCTCCCTTTCCATTACTCAGTTGCATCCTGGATGCTTGGCTTGCACCATGCCAGATTCAACACTGGCCATCTCCGGGTTGTGGGTAGGGGGAATGTGCTTTCCAGCCCCAAGCAAAATGCTATTCCATTAGCAAGAGGATAGCTGGAATAAGAAACTGATCTTTATTCTACTGTCATGCCAACCCTGCTTGCCTACTGTTTAACCAATACAAGTTGTGGCCTGAATTTATGCAACACTGGTTTCCATTATCAGTTGTTTCCATCACACTTGTGAGCCATAATCAGCCTGCCTGGGCAATTGTGGGAGTTATCCTGAAAGAAGTAGGTGTGATTCTTTTCTCGACCTTTAAGACAACCTCACAGAAGGGAGAAAACATGGTCTCTTGAGGCTACAAAGCTTATGAAAATTTAATCTACCTATGAGCCAGAGAGTGTCAAATAGCATTTTGTGCTTACATCCAAAAGAAAAAAGTTCAATAAGGTGAAAATTCATAGATCTTCACTTGAGCTTGTGAAGTGAGTTAATTTCGAACCAAACTGAATCCTCATGGCAAAGTTCATATCCATCAAATCTGTCTCTTATCTTATACTTTTGTTGTATCTGTCAAATTCAATAGAAATATGCCAATTACTAGGCACTTCCCATGTATCTAAGGGCTAATTAAGATAAATGCTGACTGCTTGTCAGTGTTGACTTGACAGAAGTAACTTGGATTTGGTCCCTTTTTATCAAGTAAGTTGAGCAAGACAACAATATCTGACAAATAAGCTTGCATCACACAATTTTGCACTGGAAATAGGAAAAAATAGGATTTAATTTATCATAAAACAATGATACAAAACAAAGCTTTCAAATGAAGAACTGATAAAAATATATTTTCTGTTATAATTTTCAGGATGTTGACATGTTTCTTTAATTGATGCATTCATGTCTACAGTAAGACTCCTAGACTACATCTGCTTTATGGGATTCACTATGGCTGGTTTTGAATCATGGCACAAGTCTGTTACATGCCATATTGCTCATCTTTAACCATCTTCTTGCAACTGTCTGAAATTAGTACAACAAATTGAATTCTAATTCCTAAGTCTGGTGTTCTAAAGATATATGTACTTTTTTGCAGAAAGTGGCAGGTGTGGAATGTGAAGAGCTAACAGAAAGACATATGAAACCCCACAAACAATTAGGAATGAATGTTCAATATAGACCAGACATAATCTAAACTCTGTGTAAACTTTGTGCAAGCAAATCAAGGTGTATTCTCAATAAATAAATAAATAGGTCACCTAGAGGATGCTAGAATTGTTTTGTTTTGTTTGCTTTTTTAATATATCTAAATGTAAATATTATTTAACTTATATGCAGAATTCATCATGCGAAAGGCTGGACTGGATAAATCCCAAGCAGGAATTAAGATTGCCGGAAGAAATATCAACAACCTCAGATATGCATATGGCACAACTTTGATGGCAGAAAGTGAGGGGGAATTAAAGAACCTTTTAATGAGGGTAAAAGAGGAGAGGGCAAAATATGGTCTGAAGCTCAACATAAAAAAAAAAGAAGATCATGGCCACTGGGCCCATCACCTCCTGGCAAACAGAAGGAGAAGAAATGGAGGCAGTGAGAGGTATCTACTTTTTTGGGCTCCATGATCACTGCAGATGGTGACAGCAGCCACGAAATTAAAAGACGCCTGCTTCTTGGGAGAAAAGTGATGACAAACCGAGACAGCATCTTAATAAGCAGAGACATCACCTTGCCGACAAAGGTCTGTATAGTTAAAGCTATGGTTTTCCCAGTAGCAATGTATGGAAGTGAGAGCTGGACCATAAAGAAGGCTGATCACCGAAGAATTGATGCTTTTGAATTATGGGGCTGGAGGAGACTCTTGAGAGTCCCATGGACTGCAAGAAGATCAGACCTCTCCATTCTTAAGGAAATCAGAAGAAGAGAAGAAAAGTTTGGATTTGATATCCCGCCTTTCACTCCCTTTATGGAGTCTCAAAGAGGCTAACATTCTCCTTTCCCTTCCTCCCCCACAACAAACACACTGTGAGGTGAGTGGGGCTGAGAGACTTCAAAGAAGTGTGACTAGCCCAAGGTCACCCAGCAGCTGCATGTGGAGGAGCGGAGACGCGAACCCGGTTCCCCAGATTACGAGACTACCACTCTTAACCACTACACCACACTGGCTCTCAGCCACTGAGTGCTCACTAGAATGACAGATCTTGAAGCTGAGACTCCAATACTTTGGCCACCTCATGAGAAGAGAAGACTCCCTGGAAAAGACCCTGATGTTGGGAAAGATGGAGGGCACAAGGAGAAGGGGACGACAGAGGATGAGGTGGTTGGACAGTGTTCTCAAAGCTACCAGCATGGGTTTGACAAAACTGCGGGAGGCAGTGGAAGACAGGAGTGCCTGGCGTGCTCTGGTCCATGGGGTCATGAAGAGTTGGACACGACTAAACAACAACAAAAATGTATGTTGCTGCTTTTTGTATACCTAAAGATATTTCACCCCCTAATGTTACTATTGATTTCTTAAGAGTAAGCCATTTCATAATTATAATGCAGGTGTGATAGTTAAAGCCATCCACAATAACCCAAAGAACTTGAATTGATGGCATAAAGCAAGTACATTAGCACAAATGAGATGTGGATTGAGCTTCTAAAGAGTTTCAGAAATTATCATGGAGATTTTATAAAAACAAAACAAAAAACAAACCTGAGCTATCTCCATGGTTTTAGAAACGCATTTCATCATTGATCCACTTTTCGCAGAGGGAAGATAAAGCCACAGTCATAAAGTTTCATGTTAATTTGCTTAATAATTCTTATGCCATTAGTATCAATTTGTAGGACAGGCCCATCTCAGTTCTACACAAAGCTATCATTCATACCTAAAAGCCATTTGAAATGATTTATAGTTGGTGAAAGGAATAGGAAAAATACATTACATCTTTTAACATTAATTTTACATGTTTTGACTTTTTATGACTAATTCATCATGCATGTTTTATAACAAAACTTCTTTTAAAAAATAATATCTTACCAAATGTATTTCACTGAAGCACAGATTGTCACTTTTTTTTTATTATAGACTACAATTTTATTAACTTTATACAAACTGAAGTGGAGGTTTAGACAGAGGACTGCACAATAGTTGATTAATCAGTGCAATGTACTGGTCACTGAAATATCTGCAGCTTAATAAATGGAGCTTTTATTAGTCAGAGCCATTTACTGGTTTTGTGTGTGTGTGCCTTGCCTAAACTAAAGTACAATCTAGCCCTCAATAACATCACTTACGGTACAAGCTTTTACCTGTCCACTCAGAAATAATCTCCATGGAAGTCAGTGGGATTTACTGTTGGATATAGGGTTGCAACCTTAATATTTAGAGGTGCATCAATTTCAGTCCCAAAACTGGCTTCAGAAAGGCATTTCTCTGATGACATGTCCTGGGGGTGAAATTGGCTTGAACGCTGACATTGCCTGGACATTGTCCAGACCTTCAGACTCAGGTCTTGCTTGTGTAGGTGGGTCAGCTATTGATTTATTGGAAATAGAATCCTGGACTTGGTAAAACTTTGGCTTGAACCAGCAGTGCTGTTCTTGTGGCATTAGAAACAATTAAGAGTCCTGTGATACTTTAAAAAGTAACAGCTTTATGGGACAATAAGACTATATGGACCAGAGCCCACTTCATAAGATGTTATGTGTGTTTTTTAAAAATAATAATAATCAAAAAAGGGATCTGCATTATGTCAATTCACTGTATTACATTATCCATATTATGTCAATTTTCTATATAGTGCCTCTACAAGCAGCCAGTCCTTCTGGCTGCGTCTAAGAGAGAGGTGGTGAATCAAAGCTCCATCCATCCGTTTGTCTGATTGTTGTTGTTGTTTAGTCATTTAGTCGTGGCCGACTCTTCGTGACCCCATGGACCAGAGCACGCCAGAGCATGCCATTTGTCTGACACCAGCTGCCATTTGCTTCTCTCAGAATTTTCTCCTTCGGCACCCATTCCACCCATTCCTGCTTTTAGCTAAGAGAGAGGTGAGAATGAGAGTCTGCCCCCTCCATTGGGTTCGCTGGACCAACTGCCATTTGGCTGTCACCCTTGCAACTTTGTCTCCTCTAGTGACCATTCCACAGGGTCATTACATAACTTCTTTATGTAACAGTATGACACTTGATACATTTGATACTTATTTGTCCCCTCTCCCCCCCTTTTCTTTAAGCCTTACATTGCAAGCTATCATCGTTAAATGTAAGCTGTTCTGAGTGACTTGGGGTAAAGAAGGTATACAAATACAAGTTAAAGTAGCTGTGCAACCCAAACCACCCACTTCAGCCCAATTCACTGAACCAGAAGGGGGTTTGAATACAATAAAACAACCCCCTCCCAGAATAGGGGAGCTCATTCATGCAGCCTAGGGGGGATTTTCTGTCTATTGGCAATCTGTTTGGTGGAGCACCCAAGTTGGAGCAGGGAACGAGCACAGTGAGAGAGAACCCCTTCCACAAGATGATCATGCCCTCTCACCTGGGCAGATTCCCCATCCTTTGGATTGCTCTGCCAGTAAATAAGTAAAACTTGAGTTATATGCACTGTTATATTGGATGGGTATTTCAAATTGCCTTTCATTGCTCAAATTTGCAGTATTTACATTACTCTTTCTCTGTTTCATTTTGATAATTATCTTCCTTAATTCATCCTTCTCTTCAGTTAATTTTATTTTAGGTGATTTTCAGCATGGTATAATAATTCAATTCACTCAACATTAGCACAGTCCCAAACTTCAGTAATATACATATTCATAGCAATATAATCTATATTCCCTTTATGGTTTGCTGTCAGGCTGTATGTATTTCCTGCCTGTGCAGGGAAGAAAAGAATGTCATTCTGTCAAGATCCATTATGCACCCTTTAATGATTGTGGCATATTTTGGTAATACATTTTTCCAATGGTATATACAGGTCCTATGATGTTGAACTCATTTATTTCAATTTGCAGGAGTGCATATGAGGATTTCGCACTGCTTCAAATGTTGCTTTTGCAATGTGTCTCTCCCCTTCCTCCTCCCCAGTAAGTGCCAAGGTCACTCTGGTAATGCCAGAAGTTTCTCTGTGTTGTTATAGAATTAGAATACATAGAAGAATTGCCACTTGTTTTTCTATAAGTCCCCACACTAGCATGTCACAACAGTCTTATGGATATCATAGGTTCTTCTGTGTCATCTAATGTTAACATCCAGCTCTGCTCATTTAAGGACTGTCACATGTTTCTCTTCTTCTACTTTGTACCTTACAAGAGGCCTGTGAATTCCAATTATACCAGAGATGGATTCAAATAACTGTTGGCATCTGTATTGTCAAAGGGACAGTGCCCATTCTTCATCCTAGAATGCAAACTGATCTTTTCTACACCAGGAATTTTGTAATCTTATTAACCATAGGGCTTATTTCTGAGTAGAGATGAACACAAATTGGGATGGAGATTCTGTTGATTTCAGATCCTCTTAGTTTCTCATTTTTTCCCAATATTAAATTCAGTTCTCCACCTTTCCACATCCGTTTCTTATTTAAGAAGAACCTTTTAACCCTTTAAAAATCAACTTTAACCCTTTAAAACCCTTTAAAAAGCATTTTAAGGTGCATTTCTTCTAATAGGCACTTGTCTGGATGCATTTCTGTCTAATTGCCTAACCCACCTTTCTTTTGTGATGGTAATAATAATAATAATAATAATAATAATAATAATAATAATATATTTATACCCCGCCCATCTGTCTGGGTTTCCCCAGCCACTCTGGACGGCTTTCAACAAAGATTAAAAATACATTAAAATGTCACACATTAAAAACTTCCCTAAACAGGGCTGCCTTCAGATGTCGTCTAAACGTCCGATAGTTGTTTATCTCTTTGACATCTGATGGGAGGGTGTTCCACAGGGCGGGCACCACTGCCAAAAAAGCCCTCTGCCTGGTTCCCTGTAACTTTGCTTCTCGCAGTGAGGTAACCGCCAAAAGGCTCTCGGCGCTGGATCTCAGTGTCCAGGCAGAGTGATGGGGGTGGAGACATTCTTTCACTTATACTGGGCCGAGGCCTTTTAGGGATTTAAAGGTCAACACCAACACTTTGAATTGTGCTTGGAAACATACTGGACCCAATGTAGGTCTTTCAAGACCGGTGTTATGTGGTCTCGGCGGCCGCCCCCAGTCACCAGTCTAGCTGCTGCATTCAGGATTAGTTGTAGTTTCCAGGTCACCTTCAAAAGTAAGTTGTTTTAAACTGTTTTCAATGTGTTTTAATGTTGTAACCCACCCTGTGACCTTCAAATACATTTCTGGAAAGTACATTTCCACGATAGAATGCAATTTAATATGCAATTTTTGCTAATAAATGGATTTTATGCACACTTACCCCAGTTTACACATTTCTTGGCTTTACAAAATTTGGAGAAGTGAGAAAAACAAAGTGCTGTGTTTTGGTTCTCACATTGTTTCATAAAGTCAAAAATAGATCAGTTCACCTTGAAATGCCAAACTTAATCAAGTTTCTCCCCGAAACTTAACTTTGAGTCTCTGATATGCCTTTTCCAATGTATTATAAATCTGTTACTGAGGCTGCCATCATGCATAGCAATATCTGTTTCCTGAACCACCTTTCATTGGCCCTAATAAAAGCATTTTTTACTATCTCTTGGGAATGGGAGATGTGACTCTTGTGTGGTGGCTGACTGGCTTGGCTCACTTGTCAGTTAAAAGCAGCACAATGCCTCTGCGAGGGCTCTTGGAAGGCAATAATAATAAATTAGGACAGTGGTGCCATTTGTCATTTTTCATGTGTTTATTTAATCTCTGGAAATGGTTTTGAAATGAGATGTGGGCAGACTTAGGGCACCAGATGATTGTCTTTTACACAGGGGCCAATAAATGTCACTTTCACCTAATAAAGAGATGCACTAAGTGAAATTCATATTTTATTTATGACAGAAGTTTTGTTCTTTTTGTCATTCAGTGCTATTGACAGCTTTTATATTGTAATTTATTTCTTTTTTTATTAATTGATTTATTGGATTGTTTTGATATTGTAGCTATTTTAAAGTTTTGGAGAAATGGCCAATAAATTTTCAAAATGCAGCCAAACTGGGAAAGAGACTAATGGACAGACTTCTATCCTTGCTTTCACAGAAAGACCACATGCTTCCTTTATTCCTTAAGCACCATTTTTAGACACTTTGGTGAGTCATGACATATGATCATATTAATTAACTGCCTTATACTGAGTCAGACTATTGGTGTCACTAGCTGTGGCTAGCAGCACCCCTGCAGTTTCAGATAGACCCCATGCCCCAGTCCTTCCTGGACAAACCAGAGCTTGAGCTTGAGACCTTCTATATGCAAAAGATATGCCCTATCACTGAGCTACAGTCCTCTCCCCAAATATTCCGTACTTAGATATGAGGATAGGATACCCACATGACTAAGAGACAGAGAGCTGTTTCACTTTCTTAAACCCATTAATGTGCCTTTGAGGAGCACATATTGCCTATAGATCAAATAACATGAAAACCACTGGACAACATAACATACTATTTCCCATCAATATGGCTAAAAACTGTCTCTTGGGTGTCAAGAGTCAGTTTATAACATATGGAAACATATAAAACCTAATTGCGTAATAGCCAGTTCTAACACTACATCTTTTCTGATGTTACAGGCTATCCATTTGCTGACTCATATTTTTTTTTAAAGTGTGATCTAGAAGTATTACAACAGTAAAACAGGCCTAAGAAATGGAGACATCACAGAGGACAGACTCATATGCTTGAAATATATCTATACGCCCCCCCCCCACCTACTTAACAGCATTAGAGAGTATGTTTTGTCCTATGTAAATCATGAACTAACAACATACTTTCATTCTGTACTTTCTAGTCACAGAGGACAAGACTCTATTTATGGGAGACACTTAAATTGTGATTACAAATGTGCTGACATTCTAAGAACCTTGCTTCATGTTCTGTTTTATGCTAGACTCTCATGAGACTTCTCCAAATTGCAACAGGACACCATGTCGGATAAGCTCTGTATCTGAGGATGTATTTTTTTATGATCCCAGATCTCATTTTGATGTGGATGTCCTTCTAACCCATAAAACATACTGGAAGGTAAAGCACCCAAATATTTATTTTGGGTTTTTTAATAGCATATGTCACCTCTGATGCATGCTCTATTTTACAAAATGCCTAGATAACTTACGAATTTCCTTAACTAAGAGCTCTGTCAGAGAAGCAGGATATGTATAGAGTCTCTGAAATATAGTTGCCTATAAGCATGTGAGCCAGTGGTGGCTCGGTGCCTTTGTTCCCAGTGGCAATGCTGTGCTCATCAGGAAAAGGTGGTAGAAGAAACAGCAGCAAGGTTAAGGGACACAAGGACACTGGAACTTGCAGGGTCACTGCTGCCTGGCGTTCTCCCAACTTCACTGCTGCTTCTCCTGCCCCATCTCCATCTTGATAGGTGCTGTGCCATCACTGAGAAGATGTCATAGCCACTACCAGCACCTACTCTGAGTCACAGTTGGCAGTAAGGAATAAAATGGAGCTGGCCTTGAGTCCTTTTGGCCTTCTCTCAGCTGAGTGGCCAAGGAGAGACAACCAGGGAAGGGCTGTGCTTGGTGCCTTGGACTGTTCTCTGCTGCCCTAGACCCGCTACAGCTGTGGCTCCATCTCTGCTGAGCTGTCACCAAGCCAACCAAAGGTTTACAGCCACCACTCCCGCCAGGATCTCACTGAGCTGAGAGGGTGAACACGGCAACTGGCTGGTGACCTTTGTGAGCAGCAGCTGCCACAGAGGTGCAGCAAGCAAATACCACCTGTTGCCTCCCATGTGATGCCCACAGTGAGGTTGGGGGGCTCCATCCTTGCCTTGTCCCGGGTGCTGGCAACACATGCTATGCCACTGGTGCTTTCCAATATCCAATAGACTCAGACAGCATGGCCAATGATGGGAGTTGCTGTGGTCCAACAAAATCTGGAGGGCATCATATTGGCAACTTCATGGCTCTCCAGCATTTGGCATTTATGAGCATGACAGACTGCACCAGAAAACAAACTCGTGCCCAATTTAGCTTATTTGGTCTTGGAATAATACCAATTTAGTGGCAGCTTTCTGAACCAGTTGCAATGTTAAAACAATTTGCATGGATTGCCCCACATGAAATGCATTACATTTTTTTTGTTTTTGAGGTAAACACATACTATTCTTGTGTGATGACTGCACCAAATGGTAATATAAAAAACACTTAAGAATTGGTCTTCATATCTCATTGAGAGCTGCTTCAGACAAGTTTTATTTTCAGAGACCATATATTTCTTTCAGGATAAAATTGGTCTTTTTCTCAAGTTACTGTTAATGGAAGATACCAGATTAGTTGCCCTCATTCTACTATTATTACCAAAATGTTATAGCCTGTGTAGCCACCCTGCCTGTCTTTATTATATTCCTTTTACTTTCTTCTGAAAGTAGTCTCTGGTAGCTAAAGTGGCATTCAATTTGCTGTTCCTGTAGTGTAAAATTTGCTCCTCTGAGGAAGTATCTCAATACTTCGCTGCATAGGTCCTCATTTTGAATTTAGGAATAAGTTTTCTTTAGTATAGCCTTTTGCTGACTCTGCACAGTATGTGAATTTCATCTAGAGTCATTATTTTAAATTTTATATGATTCCCTGTTGGATGGAAGCAACTATTTTATTGCTCACTGCAAGGTGATTTCCCACTCCTCACCCCAGTCAACTTGCCATAAGATCTACATGAAGTGAATTGCCAGAAGTCTAAACATGTGGGAATCTTAGCGCAAAAAAAGTAGGAGATGAGGGATAACACTGGACAACACGTTGAACTAAGAATGGGGGACACTTTTTAGGGGGGCATAAACTTGTTATTTATTTACTTACTTACATGTTTGACTCTTTATATCACCCTTCATTACAAGTTATCTCAAGCTTTGTAACCATAAGTTAAAATGCAATTAACCAACAGCAATAAGCATTGAAAGCTTGTGAAAGTAGGTAACAGGAGGTGGTGGTGGATGGGTCCATAACTGGGATGCAGTTGCTGAGAAGGCCCTTTGATGAGTGACCACTCTTAACAGTTGTACTGCCAAAGAGGCCTCCCCAGCTGAAATGAAAACAGGTAGGGATTGCTCAGTAAGTAGAGCATGAGACACTTAATCTCAGGGTTGTGTGTTCGAGGAGAAGAAGAAGAAGAAGAGTTTGGATTTGATATCCTGCTTTATCACTACCCTAAGGAGTTTCAAAGCAGCTAACAATCTCCTTTTCCCTTCCTCCCCCACAACAAACACTCTGTGAGGTGAGTGAGGCTGAGAGACTTCAGAGAAGTGTGACTAGCCCAAGGTCACCCAGCAGCTGGAGGAGCAGGGAATCAAACCCAGTTCAATAGATTATGAGTCCACTGCTCTTAACCACTACACCACACTGGCTCTCAAGTGCAAACAGATTCCTGCATTGCAGTGGGTTGGGTTCCATGACCATTGTAGTTCTTTCAAACTCTACAGTTCTATGATTCTATTATTCCAAGCATAGAGAGAAGTGTTTCCTTGGGCAATTGGCCCTAAGTCCTTCAGGGTTTTATATGTCACGTTATTAGTGCATGAATCACTGTACCCACACTTTCCCTGTCCAGGAATGGGTGAAGCAGCCAGAGATGGAAAAAGGCACTTCTTGCCACTGAAGCCACTTGGGCTTCCAGTGACCTGGTCCTTTGATCCCTACCTACAACAGGCTGCCTTCCTAGTTAAGAGATTTAAGAACCACAAATCTACATCTCCTCCATGTTGTCAGGATTCAGTTTGAATTTATCAGCTAAAACTGCCTTGATCAGATACTGATCAAGCATTTGTAGATTCACCTCAGATGGTAAAGAGAAGTACAGTTTGGTGCCATCCATGCATTAAGGATACATTGTCACTGATCTCCTAATGGGTTCATACAGAATTGAACCTTGTGAAATGCCACAGTCCAGATAACCAAGTGCCGGCAAAGCAGAGGTCAAAGTCCAAAAGGCAAACATGCAACTAGAATGGCACCTTGGACAGCTCCAGTTGGAGTCTAGGTTGGGTGTGAGACAAAGCAGGCTTGAATGTTGCTCCAACAACAAGTAAAACAATACTGAACCCTAGGACTTCAGTTTCCTTTGAGCAGCTAGTCACACACATGGGGAGGAGGTTAGCATGGTTCTACTATGGCTTCATATTCAGGCAGGAAAGGCTCTCTGGTGCTGGAACTTCTAAGAAGGTGTCACAATTTGGTTCAAGAGGCACATTCTCTTTTTAGACAGATGTAACCTCTGACTCCATAGCCTCTTACCTTGAGAAAAGGGAGGCAGACCCCTGCATCATGATACTTTCTGAATGCAGACCAACTCACTAAATGAATGAAAAACAGTCAGTGGCTGGGTGAAGAGACATTATGCACATACCAACATAGATTGTTCCAGAATTCCCCTTCATTTCTGAGATACTGTAGACTAGGCATAGTCATTTCCATTAAATTATTGTACATAAACGTTTAAGAAACATTGTAAACATGTGTCCATATCTACTATAACAATCAACACGAATCTTGTATCTCCTTTCTTTTTGTTTTTACATTATTTTCCCTCTTATAATTCTTGCCTGACTGCATAAGACGCAACAAGTTTTAAGAAATTATCCTTTCTATCAAGTTCAAATATAAAAAGGACAAAAGGAGGTGTGAAGCTGTGGGTGTGTGTGCATAGGAACTAGTTCCCCTTGTCATCAAAGATTATACAGATTGAGATGATTATAGTTCAACATCACTCAACACATCATCAGACATCTTATGTCTGAACAATTCACTCTGTGCTTTGCTATATTACTTATATAATGTCTGAAAAGACTAGCACGGAAGTGTGAGTTTATTAATAGCAGTTAAAATGTACATTGCATATAATTGGGGAAAGTATTTTTCAATACTCTGGACCCAAGTGAGGCTTCCCAGGTAAGATCCTCCCTCTATTGTGTGGGCAGGTAATCCCTCCCCTACCTGGCCTGGTCTCCTTGGCAACGCTTCCCCCAGGTGGGATTGGACAACTGACTGAGGTAGGCGGAGACCTCCAGGTATCCCACCTGAGGGAAGGCAAAGCCAAGCCTATGCTGATGGGGCCGCTCCAGATCTAGGGCTGCACCCGTCCACGCAAAGGGCGCCCCCCCATTTTAAGCGGGGAGCGGTCATTGCATATAATTGTGGAAAGTATTTTTCAACACTTATTTCGGAACAGTTTTGCAAATTTAGGGATCCCGCCATTGCCCCCCTTGCTCAGAATGAGGAAAGAATACAGATGAAAGGTCACAACACCATTGATTAATCTATAAAGAACCTGCAGCACCTAAACCTAAGCTAAAGTAGTTAACTGAGGGCTGCTCTAGATTGAGGAGACTGAAGTACAATCCCTGTATCTTCTCATAAGGGTAACATCACCCTGGCTCAATCCTCCATACCATTACAGCCAGAAGGGGAAGTTTCATTGCCAACTCACTGTGAAGGTGAGCAGAAGGGGCTCTTGTTATCCACCCTACACATGCTGGTTAGCATTCAACACAGTAAAGGTTACAGCGCCCAAGAGCATCTCTCAATATGAGCTGAGTAGTACGGTGAAGTTGATTGCTCAAATGCTGTGTCACTTGAAAGGTACCTTCAGGCATTTACCATGGCAATGAAACAACTAACTTTCCTATGCACACTCTAAGTTAGGACAGTAAGCCAAACAGCTGCATGAAATCCATCCAAGCCAAATCAATATTTGTATGGAATAGGTGAAAAAGGAGCACCCCAAAATTCCTACTCAGTCAACACTGACAGCCCTTTAATTCCATGCCACTAAATGAGGCCCATGTGTGGGCTGCTGTGTCTGAAGGAAAGAGGCCAATGTGATGGTATGACATGTCCCAAATATGGTCACACATGCCTCCTTTTCATTGGCAGCCAAATCACCCCCCATAGGAGCTGGAAGGTCTCATGGACTTCATCCCAGCAGTGAAATTTGGACAAAATGTTCCCATCTGAGTGACAGAGGCATGGATTTGTGAAAATTAATATTTTAAATGCAAGTTCAGGAAGGAGTTATTCAAGCTATTATAAGCAATGAGCAATGTTCACAATGTTCTGGAACGAATATAGAATATTTCAAGAATATAGCAGGCCATGTGTCACTTTTTCCTAATGTGAACATTTAGTTTCAATATGTTTATTTTTGTAGCTTAAAAAAATAATATTTATCTTACATTTCACTTGAAAAAAATGATGAGGAAAGATTTTGCCTTGCGATAACTACCATTTTGTTCGACTCAAGGTGATATGGCTGAATTGGGTCTGGTAGAGCTATGTATTCCAAACTTCTCATACCTAATTCAGATTTATTAAAATTGCTGGCATATGCCATTTCTACACACCTTTCAACCAAACAGTTCTGCTCTTCAAGAATGAATAACAATTACCAAGGGAAGCCAACATTGTTTGTGTTTGGCATTTGTTCATGTTCCCACTCTGTCTCCTGGTTGGCAGGGCGCAAACAGAGATTTCTTTTTGTTCCACCTGAAACAGAGGTCCAGTGTATATGTTCCTACCATGCATTAGCTAGCATGTCAAGGGTCAAACAGAGTGGTGCCTCCTTGAGCCAGCCTCAACATTGTGCAGCATGCTGGTCAACCCCAACATCTGCAGGGAGAGCTCAGGTATTTGGAGTCCCTTCTGACTGCCTTTTTAATTTGTCCCAGTATTGATGCCCCTCCACCCCCGCACCTTATTTTCTTGCAGGTACAATAGATAAAAATGTAGCAATAGTGATGTAGAAATCTGGAGACCTCCAACTTAAAAAAAATAATTATCCCCTTGTTAAATAAGAAGTAGTCTCAGAAGAACTGGGATATTGTTTAGATAGGTTGCACATCTAGCCCCCATCCTCACTATTGAAAGACTCTGTGAATGCTAAGGCTGCACATACAATTCAAATTTATGTGCATTTGTCTGTTTTAACATATTTATGTGTTACATTACATCTTTGCCTGGCTATAGAACTGTTTGTCTTCTAAAAAGTAGAAATACTCAGTCATAGAGATGGGGAATTCTGTGATAAATTTTGCATAGCTTTTAAAATCATATAATTAAAAAAAATGGAAGAAACCCTCAACTTAATTAGGGAGAAGGATCACATTTCAGGTTCCCTAGTTTCACCGTGAAGTAGACTTCTTGCTACCACGGTAGCATGACATTCATTATTCATACAAATTAATATCCTGACTGTGCTATGCTAGAGTCCCATTATGCACAGCAAGTCTGCTTACACTGCTCCTAGTAAATAATACCTTATTGTGGAGCTCCACCAAGATGCTTGTAAATATTTACTGCCCCTTTGTACTTGACCTGCTCAATAGCAAATGCAGCAAGAGATTGGCTGGGTTTTTTCCCCACTCCCCCTCCAGGTTTTTCTTCAAGTTGCTGCACATATACTGATTATCGAGCAGTGTGAGACAATTTAAGCCTCTTTCCCTATAGAATTCCTAAAGTTGCCTTCAATATAAACATAATTAAGGTAATGTGTAATATGCCCTCAGTGAAGGTTCTGCTCTTTGAAGCACTAGCAGAAGCATTCTGAAAAAAGCAAAAGCAATATATTAACTTTGAGGACCACACATGTTATTATTCTAGTGTGTTGTGAGGGCATCTTCTGCTCTGAGCCACCACAAAACTCTGGTAGCACAATGCATTTTTGAGGTCTGCTCAGGTGAACATAATCCAGTAGAGATGAATCCAGCAGAGGTGAATTGTAATAATTAATATTTTCACTCTAGATGTATTGGAAGTAGAATGTGTATGAAACTCCCCACATAATGACCACTCCACAACAATTCAAAAACATTAGAAACCATAGTTATAAATCACAGTATCAGTAGGTACAGCAAAAATCAATCTGTGCATTGTAAAAACAAAATAAATACAATACAAATATCAGCACAACACTAATTTAACATCTCAAACCAAACAACATTGTATAAAGCACTATGATTAAAGGTAAAGGTAAAGGTACCCCTGCCCGTACAGGCCAGTCTTGACAGACTCTGGGGTTGTGCGCCCATCTCACTTAAGAGGCCAGGGGCCAGCGCTGTCCGGAGACACTTCCGGGTCACGTGGCCAGCGTGACATTGCTGCTCTGGCGAGCCAGAGCCGCACACGGAAACGCCGTTTACCTTCCCGCTGGTAAGCGGTCCCTATTTATCTACTTGCACCCGGGGGTGCTTTCGAACTGCTAGGTTGGCAGGCGCTGGGACCGAGCAGCGGGAGCGCACCCCGCTGCAGGGATTCGAACCGCCGACCTTTCGATCGGCAAGCCCTAGGCGCTGAGGCTTTTACCCACAGCGCCACCCGCGTCCCTAAAGCACTATGATTAGGCTAGCCTAAATACATAAGTGAAGCTAAACAGTAGCAAAAACAACACCAGAAGAGTAGCATACAAAACATTGTCATCATCACCACTGTTTGTGCTCGTGATAGGTATTCTGTTTGACGGAGAAAGGAAAGGAATATCAAGGAAGCCCATAACATTCCAACACCATTCACATGTGTCCAAGAGGAATCCCAAATCTGTCACAAATAATTTGAAAACAACCATTCAATGGTGATTTAAAAGCTCAGGTTGCAAAGAGATCAGTACCAAATCTTTTTCAAAACTGCAATTCATACTTCCAATTTAGGGTTTTTGAAAGCTAGGCTTTCACAGAACCATGGAGTTGGAGGGATCTTTGTATGGCGCTGTTCAGTAGAGGAAAGCTGGAGCTTGAGCTCCTGCCAACAGATGGCTGTCCAGCCTCTGCTTTAAACACCCTGGAACTGGATGTATTTAGCCCCATCTGCTAAAGCACACCAAAAAAAGAAGTCTTAAATTGGGATTTGAATATGGAAAACAAAATGTAAGGTACCTAGAAGATTAGGAAGCTCTGTTTCACACATGCTTTCCCCTGGCATTGGTTTCTCTGAGGTTGGCAAGCACTTACTGCCATTTAATGAGATTGTAAAGTATCCCTCAGCATTTTAGTGATACAATTTCTTGCTTGCTTTCCTTCTTGGACTTGGAATTGTTTTTTCTCATGCTCACCTTCTCCCTGTTGTGAAATAGTAAAATAGGCCAATTGCATCCATTTTATAAAACAGCAACAATGCACACAAAATAAAGCTACAATTTGGAATAAAGTGACCTCATTGCATTATTTGTATGTGAAGTAAGCCTGGGGAATCTGAAAAAAAATATGAGACTAAGGAGAGTGGGGAAGGGGAAACCATTAAAGCCTGGAAACACTTGCAGTGTGCCACTTATCGCACACTGTGACAGTGATAAATTCCCTCAGTGAATCTCAGGTGCCCTGTTGTTATCTTTAACTGTCTTCTGGCTTGTCAATCTTCTGCTTCCAGATGGTATCAGTCATTCGCACAGGCGAAACCTTGCTTAGAGGGACTTACACTCTGTGCTGGTAATAGGTGCTTTATCTTCCACAGGATTATTTGCACACTGTCCGTGTAGATTTTGACTAGAGAAGCATCTTTGATTATCTGGCCATTTATCTTTCAAACGCATCATGTTGGAGACTGAATTACCAGACGACGGTGGTTCTTTCAGAGCTCCTTCTGTTCCTCTGGCTTTTGTAGGAGGATAATAAGCTTGTGTTTTGGATCTGAGAAAGTGAAGGGTGGACATAGGAAAAAGGTTCGTAGCTCAAATCCTTGAAATTCCAGCAGTTCTACACAATAAATTATGCCCTCTTTTTGCAGTTTTGCAAGTTGACAAAAAAAAAAAAAAGCTCATTGTCAGATGGTATGTTGCAATCTAATCATCATAAATTGCTAGAGGAAGTTCCTTCTCTTAGTCTCTTTCAAGCTGAGTTGAAAGGGACCCTAAGGATCACCTCACCCCCCCAAGTGCAGAAATATGCAGCTCTTCCTTACAGGAATTGAACCTGTAATGTAATGTAATAGCTGCTGAATTTTGGAATGTAGTTACTCTATTTTGTGATGTCCTGATAGCAGGAAAAAACCTAAGGATTAGGATAACAACAGTAAGACAGCATGGGACATCAAGTGTTAACAATATGAGTTACTGAAGGAACTGTGAACAGGGCTATCACTATCTACAGTGAAGATGTCTCATTTTGGATCCATTCTAAAGTGTAGCCCTCATCGATGATGGCTAGAAACATTATTTTAATATAAGGGTGGAAAGAGAGAAATTGTGATTCTGAAGCAGCCGTTCTACAATTTTTATAAAGTAAATAATTTGTGGCAGTGGCACACATAGAGATGAAAGACACCCTGAGAATGTTACTGGTGACCACCCATATGAATTTAATAATAATATGCACAGAGCTCAGGAAAGTGAATCAGTTGTACTTTCTGTCCCCATCCCTCGTGTTAAATCCCAGGCAAACTAGGTGACGGCAGAACAGGCAAAATTGGGAGCTCGTCTCAGGCTATTTTATGCATATCTATTTTCAAGTGTGAACTTGTCCCCTCTTCCCCCTTTGCTCTAAGGGAAAACGTCCAAGTAACCCATGGGAAATTGCCTGAAACCTTACTCCAGGATAAACCCCAGAACTTTACCAGACATTAGAAAATGTGGCAGAGAAACACACACGTATGCCTACATTTTCAATAATACAGGTGACCAAGCAAGTCCATGTTAAAAAATTTGGTTTGACGTGGGGGATACATTTGCCACACCCTGTTCCCTTTTAGAAGAGAAGAAATCATCTCTCTCATGAGGAGGCACATATGTTTGGGATCTTCAAGAAAATGTTACAGTATATAATGTTTGTGTTCAGGGTTGATGCTAAACAGCTACACATAACTCTCTCTGAGGGGACTTCATTCTGTTCTGTCTCTTTCCCCAGCACCTTGACACTCAGCATTCTGTGGCTTTACCACTAATTTCCCCCCTAAAAATGTACTTCTGCAAACCTTTGAGTTCCTATGAGCATTTTTATACTTTCTTCTTGCTTTTCAGTAATCGTGTTTTGGTTGGCACTAACTAGCTGAGCTTGCTATGAGTATATATGATCCTATTAAAACAGCCATACTCACATTGAGGTCTGTGTGTTCTGGGTAGGCATACATAGGATTATATTGTTAACCCCTAACATTTTATGTGCTATAAAGTACAGCACTAAGGTAAGGCATGCAGATCTTTACAGTGCATAAGTTATGTGTTCAAATACCCTACTTTCAGATTGTTAAACACTTTAATATTTTATGCTATCTGCCTCTTTTTTAAAAAACAAAAACAAAAACAAAAACAAAGCCAGCTGAACTGAATTTTGAGTTCCTCAACCTTTGGCTTTCAACAGAACAGGCAAGAACAGCACCCAAAATTGTCATTCCTGGAATTTGTTTTACAGTGATTGCAATTCTATTTTTCTCTTAAATGCATTGACAGAAGTGAGAGGGGGAAACCACAGGAGAACATATAGCAGATTTCTTATAATGACTTGAGGGGGGAGAGAAATAACTGAAAATTGTTTTTCATGTCCTCACTAAAGAAAGAAGATTCAAAGAATCACACAAGTAAACAGCAAAAATAGTCACGGTTAAGTTTTGCTTTGCTTAAATTGATCTTAAATTTAAATTTAAATTGATCTTAAATTTTCTGCTTACATGCAACAATGCAATAAAATGTTTAATTTTTTGGTCATTGCGATCATGATCTGTATTGTATCATTTCTTGGTTGCTGATCCTTCATTAAAAACCTTCAAGGCAGCTACCAAATTAATTGCAAGCACCCAACAGCTGGCTTCTGATTTTGTCAGACTTTCTGTTACATTTCAGTGTGCTTTCTGGATTATGTCGTCTTGCACTGAATGTGTGTAATCCATGTCTGCATTAAAGGGATACTTGACCGCATTTGGTGTAAATAACAGCAGTTTAGTCTCATGAAGGCAACTGGCAAATCAGCTTACAATTAGTTTGCTTCATTTTACCAGACTATCGGTAATCCACATCATGCTAAGGATCACAGCCTTTTATTAAAAGCAACATTGCTATTAGGCCAGTCTTCAATTCTGGGCTCTTGATATTTACACAGTGTAAAATGTGCAGAAATTGCAGCAGTCTTCACATGATCAACTTACCAATGAATGAATGGTTGGAAAAGCCAATTCCTGAGAAAACTAAGCACAAACTCATAGATTTGCATCATTGTAGCTTATCAGCAGTCTTAATCTGATAGAAAAAAAGTTCCAGATGGGCACAAACACATTAACCACTACCAGAGAAAATTATAATCAAAACAAAATAAATCCCTCTTAAGATTTTGTCACCAGTATTGTTCTTGTCAACAGCACTGTTCTATCACAAGAAGCATGATGATATGTTCCTTAGTGTTTTCTAGAGCTGGGGGAGAAATTCAGTTCAGTTTACATTTAAAGGTGAATTCATCAACTTTTCACTTTCTGAAACAGTATGAGAACCAAAACATAGCCAGTTTTCAAAATTCACACTTATCTGAATGTTGCAATGCAATATTTGAATCAATAATTTTAAAAATGCGCATATTATTAATAAAAAGTGAATATACTAGTGAAGATAACATATACAAATGCATCTGGCAAGCAGAAATGCTTGAACTGATGGAAATATCAAAATAATGTGATGTTGAATTCCTCTCAGTGGGTCTACTTTGAGTAGGACTTGGTTGATTACAACCCTTGAACTGCTGCAATATTAGGGGGACAACACCCATCATATTGAACTCAGAGGCCTCTTCCTCATTTTACAAGTTATCATCTTGACTCTAAAGGAAACTCAAGGATTTACTTCATGAGGAAAGTTAACCATAGCAAGCTCTCTTCTTCTAAGACCAATGACTCATATATCCCAGAACATATGTCTGCTCCAGCTATCTGTGGCTCTCCAAAGTCTCTGTGAAGGCCTTTCCTAGTCCTGTTTTCTGTGATTTTTCAACTAGAGATGCTGAAGACTGAACCCAGCCTTTATGCACATAGCTGTATCTGATGGGTCCTCCCTTAAAGTTGTGTCTCCCTTTCTTACACGTAACAAGTTTTTTGAGGGCCCTCAAGTGTAAAAGTGCCCTGTCAAAGGAGATAAAAGGTGGCTAAGAGCATGTGTGAGAGTCCTTAATGTGTTAGCTTTTTTCCTCATAAGTGTATTATGCAAACTTGACCTTACTTTGAAATGCTTTATAGTATAATCCAATCCTATTTGTTCAGAAATATTTGTTCCATTGAATTCAGTGGAACTTGCTTCTAGGCTGGGACTGCAGCCTAAAGCCATTCCATTTCACGATTTGTATGTACAAACATTAAAGCCTGACAGTGTCCTAGAAATTATTCCTTGACCATTTTGCTACAACTTCCCAAACTCTGTCCTCTCTCCATTTGTTTTTAAACTTTCTTTCTTAATATATGTCTGCACGGGAAGCTTCATTTCATCACTTTCATGTTAAGTTTTTAAGCGCAGAGGGATTTGTCTTCAGGGTATACTTTTAGTCCCTTATACTACATAAAGGAGTCATAACATTAAGAAGATGCTGACCTTATGTGTTTGTTTCACTGGAAAATGCACAAGAAATAATCTGAAAATGCACAAGAAATGCACAAGAAATAATCTGAAGTAGATAAACTGTTCTTGAACTTTCCCACAAAAAAGAAAGATACATTCTTATGAACATCCTGAACCCAGGTGAAAAAGTAGTCTGCTTGCAGTACTGTAAAAATCAAACACATTTGAGTGCTGGTATAAAATATCAAGTAAATAAGAGATATATTATTTGCTAGTAGAATATTCTAACTTTGGCTGGCACTGAAAGAACACAGTAACTTTCTTGACCTGCAAGTAAGACTTGTATGTATATGTGAGGGTGAAGTGGAATCATACAGTGTACTCTGTACCCACGGGGCCTCTTTTAAAAGACTTGCCCTGTACTTAAAAATGACAACCCCTGCACACAGCATGCACACATTAGTCACAACTCCACAGCAGCTGTGTGTTTCAGTGTGAAGTACAGATGTACAGGTGTCCACAAGTAACAACAACAACAATTTATTTGGATTCCGCTCATCTGACTGGGTTTCCCCAGCCACTCTGGTGATTTCCAGCCTCACAAAGGAGCCTTACAAAGACACACATGATGCTCTTTCACACTGATAGCAGAAATGTGGTTTCCATGAGTGTGGTCAGTGCATGTGCATGTAAACTCCCTCCTATGTCAGTAGAATACATGAAAAGCATTACTATATTACCTGCTAGATTCCTGATTTCAGTTCTTTCATATAAAAGACTTCATGGAATGCTGCATGACTATTAAAAATCCAGTAAACTCTATGCACCATCTTGATCTTCAAGGCCATAACACGGTACATCTAGAGATTGTAAATAAAGTGAAAGAGATTATGCGTTGAAATATTTTAGTTGATATTTTAGATTGTAAAATGCTATTTTATCTATTGATTTGTTTTACCTTGTGGGCTTATAGCCGAATAAAGTATTATCTATCTATTACCTGCTGGATCCCCATAATTCTATCACTTGCCTCTTGAGTGCCCTACCCAGGCTTTGTCTCTGTTCATCCGAGAAAGCAAGTTGATCAGATAACAAATAATCTCTCCCACTGGGGTTATAGTCCAAAAATACAGGCGGGAACATGGTCTTCTAACTTATTTTTTGCCTTGGATTGGAAATTTAGTATACTGTTCTATGGAAACAAAGCTATCGGTTTGGAGTTTGGACAAATTCACTGTACAATCAGTGACAATTGGAGGTAGCATGCTTGCGAAGCAGAGTCAGGTGATCTGAATGTGACAAACAGCATGCTAATCCTTAACACATGGTGGCTCATCTTGTTGGCATTCTTCCTAATACTCTTGTAGCCTTAAAGATATAATATAAATTCGTCTGCATTGCTGGTAGGTTTTAATACCTTGAAAGGCGCCATTGAGCAGTTAATGGAGTTCCATGGATTTAAGACGGAGTTATTCATTATACCCAGACAATTTAGGTTGGTCTTAATGACACTGCCTGGAAAGTCACCTAATTCTTGACCTACTGCTAAAGTTACATTACTCTTGTCTGGGGTGGGAGGATATTTATTGTGTTTAAGTGTGGGCTAGAGTGCAAAGAGGGAATCAAAGAACTGCTGGCTTATGAAAAGGAAATACTGGATGTTAATTGGAAACACTGGATGGAGATTCACACTCAAAAAGGTTCTTCCTTTTCAAATGTAATTTTGCTTTATAAACCACCACTGTGAAGTTGCGTAGTGTGGTTCTATTTCTGGTGGTAAGCTTTTCACTCCCTTTATTGATATACGTATGCCTTTGATTTGTTCTCAAGGGAATTGCTGTGGTCTACATTATATAAAACATTGATGAGTAAACATTTACTATTCATCATCAGATGTCTATATAACCAAACATTCAGCCAATTCAGATGTGGATAGCATGGACAGGTTTCTAATTTAATTCCTGCTATATTTGAGTCTCCTTTCTTTTTTAATTTATTTATACATTATTTGGCCCCTTGTCTCCATAATGTTGATGCTCATGCCCCTCCATTGTCTTTCAGAATTCCTCTGCTCTGCTCCCGTATGCTGATGACTCTGTGCTGCTATCACTGTCCAGAATGAGCTTACATTCTTTATTATGTACATTTGGGACATACTACTCTGAAAATAGTCTACCAGGGCTTTTTCAATCGGAACTCAGTTCCGGCCCCTCTCAGGTGGGTGCCATTGCCATTCTAAGAGAATGAGGGAGGTGTGCATGGTGAATTCCAGCACCTCTTTCTCTAGAAAAAGAGCACTGGGGTTTACTAAAGCACTGAAGCAATACAAATGGACTAAATGGTGAAATATAGAGCAAACTTCCCATATATATATATTGGCATACAAATGCAGCACTCCTGCTTTGGCTCTGGATGACATACAGACAGTTGATTCAGCCAATTCCAGCCAGCTGCTTATTTCAAGATTCTTCTTTATGCAAGGTAGCCATTTTATTGCTTCTCCCATTTGAATCTTAATAATTTGTTTTTTTGTAGGAAGATACTGGGTTATCTGATGGTTACTGTATCCATAATGTGAATTGGGTTTTTGTATGCTTGTTTGTTACTATTAGAATTCTTCATATATAGTAGAATTTGCAAAGAAATATAATATTTTTTAAAAAATTAAACATTGTGTGTGCTTGGTATGAAACCTAAGGAGACAATTCCTTTTTGCTTTGAGAAGTGTCAAAGGAATAGGCAGATAATAACATTGCTGTCATTATTTTGAAATATTTTGCAAGCAATCACCATAAAAGTGCTTAAAATGCATTTTTCAAAAGTTTATTGAGATTTGGAATGAAATGACATTGGTATGCTGATGACACTCAAATCTAGTTCTCCTGTTCATCCAGGTCAAAATGGGTGGTGACATCTTGAGAGGATTTGATGTACTTCTAGTTTACAGAGATCGCAAACCTATCTAGCACAGAAACTCCTACTGAGTTGAGGAAGCTACTAATTAACATCACTTGCATCTTCTCTAGATTATGTATCAGTTTCTTACCCATTACTCACTCAACTAACTATTACAAAGATCTAGATCTTTCTAAGATAATCTGTGTCACATGGTATTGTCATGTCAGGTATCTGGTAGGTAGTGGCTATTGGCTATTTTATTTATTTTAATATGTTTTATATTCCATTTAATCATTAAAACCTCTAAATGGTTTACATAAAATATACATTGAAATTAGTGATAAAAATCAGGTGTTAAAAACAAGTTAACCTAAAAGAATCAAAATATAAATCAGTGTACAGTATTTTAAAATTAGCTAAAGACTAGAGAGAAATATTGACAATATATCTGTTCACAAGCCATGCATTAATTCCCTCACCGATATTCAGGCCGATATTCAACTGAACATAGGAGGGATAAGGAAGTACACTCATCCCTCTCCTCCAGTGTCCTTGCATGTGCCAGCTCATTAAGCATCTGTTCATTAAGAGAGAAAGTCTGAAAACAATAATAAGTGTGTTCAACTAAACATGCATATAATCCTCCCTGCTATCATGAACACTGTGTTATCAGGGTTCTCAGTCATGAAGAAGTTTCTAAGCACAGTCATGTCAATATGCTTTGAATCCACGGTCTGAACTTTCTTCAGTGTGGAAGGGTGGACTTTGTAGGAAGGCCAATGTGTGAATGTGGATTCAGCACACATGAGGATATTAGGGGAAGGCTTGTGTGCTTTTTAACATCTTTATGCGCCCCCTCGCCCAGCTTGTCCGGAGTTTTGGGCTGGGCTGCCATCAGTATGCTGATGACACCCAACTCTATTTGTTGATGGACGGCCACCCGGACTCGGCCCCAGACACACTGATCAGATGCTTGGAGGCTGTGGCTGGATGGTTACGTGGGAGCCGGCTGAAGTTAAATCCTTCGAAGACAGAGGTCCTCTGGCTGGGACGGGACGACATGGGACTGAGGGGGCAACTCCCATCTCTTGCGGGGGTGCAATTAGTGCCAGCACCGTCCGTTAAGAGTTTGGGTGTAATCTTCGATACCTCCCTCTCCATGGAGGCGCAGATTGCAGCTACAACAAAGGCGGCATTTTTTCATCTCCGCCAAGCTAAGCAGTTGGCTCCTTACCTCTCTCGCCCTGACCTAGCCACTGTGATCCACGCGACGGTCACCTCCAGACTGGATTATTGTAACTCGCTCTACGTGGGGCTGCCCTTGAGACTGACCCAGAAACTCCAGCGGGTGCAGAATGCCGCAGCGAGACTCCTTACGGGGTCTTCGCTTAGAGATCACATTCATCCGGTGCTATACCAGCTGCACTGGCTCCCGGTGGAGTACAGGATCAGGTTTAAGGTGCTGGTTTTAACCTTCAAAGCCCTATACGGCCTAGGGCCCTCGTACCTACGGGACCGCCTCTCCTGGTATGCCCCACAGAGGAACTTACGATCTTCAAATAAAAACACCTTGAGGGTCCCAGGCCTCAGAGAGGTTAGGCTGGCCTCAACTAGAGCCAGGGCTTTTTCGGCTGCGGCTCCAACCTGGTGGAACGCTCTGTCACAAGAGACAAGGGCCCTGCAGGACTTGACATCTTTCCGCAGGGCCTGCAAGACAGAGCTGTTCCACCTGGCATTTGGTCAGGGCGCAGCCTGACCCCCTCCTCTGGCAATCTTTACAAAGCTTTAGTTTATGGTTGCCATCAATTTTGATTTTAATTCATTTTTATAATGTTTTATAATGTCATACTGTTTTAATGTTGTTAGCCGCCCTGAGCCCGGCTTCGGCTGGGGAGGGTGGGATATAAATAAAATTTATTATTATTATTATTATTATTATTATTATTATTATTATTATTATGTCCCCATCCGTTGCCTTCCCTAAACCCACAAGCCTTTGCCCAAAACATCTGAAGAAGGTTTATGTTTACATGAATTCTAATTACAGTGAAAGACAGAGCCCTTTCCACCGTGATTTACTTTTCTTATTGAAATAAGGAGGTGGAGAAACATCTTCTGCACCTCATTTAGCAGCAGAATCTCACTTCTTAGTGAT
This sequence comes from Podarcis cretensis, assembly GCF_951804945.1. Taxonomy (NCBI): domain Eukaryota; kingdom Metazoa; phylum Chordata; class Lepidosauria; order Squamata; family Lacertidae; genus Podarcis; species Podarcis cretensis. The sequence continues at coordinate 33,680,674 of NC_137178.1, forward strand.
TTCCCTCAATGTAATGTACGGAAACCTCTCATTTAAATGAATGAATGGCTGTGTTTCCGGGAATGAATGATAAATGAGCCTACCTGATACGCCATACTAACTAATGAAATTTCAAACCTTGTTTTGAGAGCTACAGATTGTTTATTTCCCTGGCTCTGATTACTAGAAGAAGAAGAAAACGGGGAAACATATTTGAAACTAGTGCGACAAAATGAAAAACCTCATTGATATTTAATACACAATGTCTTAAAATAACATTTTTGGAGTATAACTTTTAAAATCTACAGCTGCTAGGTTAAAAACAGATGCACAGAACTGTATTTTATACTTGAATTATACATCCAAATTCAAAGATGTGTATCTCCAGTGGCAGATGGTATTCTGGGCTGTCAAAAAAATTGAAAACTTGTAGTGTTGGTGATGGAAGCCAGTTCTTATTCTTAATACTATGAATCAACATTTTGATTACTTATGAATATAAACATGTAGTGGCATATTACAGCCAGTTCAGATTGTTAAAGTGCTCCAAGCATTCATGCATAAGGATTGCCAATGTTCTCAGTATGACCATATACATATGTCAAAGGTCCTGAGACCCTGTCAGGATTAGGTATGGTTTGGCAGGTTCAAACTGAGCAGAGGAAGCCGCAAACGGGGCAAATTGTTGGAACTTAAGATGGAGGTTCTTGCCCTTTTATCCCTCCTAAGCAGTGGAGAGCCTTACGGGGGGGGGGGTAAGGAGGTGGCTGTGCTGGGGATGGCCAAGCCAGAAGCAGGACAGGGTGAACAGTAATAAGAAAAACAGGGTGTGACTTTGACACCAAGGACCAGGTGTCACTTCCATAGATGAGAACAGACTCACCCATCTAAGGCAGTGTACTTTATGCACTTGCCATTTTTACAAGGCTAGACAGATTTGCAAGTAAGCTCACCACACTTCATATTAAAAAGCTTGGCAAGAAGGGCATGGAAACTTATTGGGAAATCTATGTTGCAAACAAATTGTGTATGTTTGTGCCCATTCCCTTAGATTCCTAACAATAATATGCCATTTATTTGTCATTTATAAATTATTTTTAGTTATCGGCTTTACCATCTCAAATTCTATGATTCTATTATTCTGTGTTTTCTGTCCTGACAATCTTCTTAGGCTACCTGCTATCATTATTCCATCTGTACATAAAGTAAAACAAAATTCATATTGTACTGGTTCATATTGGAGATCATGAATCTGGAAAGAAGCCTCCATGTGACTATAGCAGTTCTAAGGGACTCCCATCCACTTTTCCTTCCAGTCCCTTGTATTTATTTGTTCACCCTGCCTCCACCCCAATCTGCAGCATATTTTCTTGGAAGATGGATTTCAAAGTTTCCTTTGTAGAAACAGCAGTAGGTGTCTCAATGGTTTCTGCACTCTGGTGACTAAAGATGGTGTGTGTAACAAATACACCATACCAGACTGTAATGCTAAACCAATATGGTGCTCTCCAGATGTTATAGACCACAGTTACCACCTCCCCTGACAAGCAAAGGTTGATGGAAGCTGGAGTCCACAACATCTAGACTGCACCTCATTGGCTACCTCTGAGCTGAACCTCTGAGCTGATTTCGTTTCCCATTTTACATCCAACCTTTTAACCCCATCAGACTTTTGTTTATTGTGAACATCACAATAGTTATGGAGATGAGATCTTGCTTGGGAGTGTGTGTTTATACTTGTGTGTGGTTCCATTCTGTTTTGTGATGTTAGTCTTTTAACCAATTGAATCAAACGGAAATGAATGATTAACGATAGGTGGAATGACAACCAACAATGATTTCTATGCCACTTTGTCAACCAGATGGGTTGCATTTTCTTAAAGAAGGAATTAGGGAGCAGAAGGAAGAACACACTATATAAATATGCAGAAGAAACTGCCGTCCAGAAAGCAGCTGCTTTGCATTTGTTTTAGAAGGGGATAATGATCCAGTATGGATTTTAGCCACTCGAAAAGTATAGAAGGCATTATGAAAGTTAGTAGAGTCTAGACAGTGAATTAAGATAGTTGCCCTCAAAAGCCCTTGACCCCAACCTTAAGATGTTAATATCTCCTTTGAAATACAGAATTAAGCTGTTGTTACTTTATATGTGCTACCTTTAATATATTATTAGTTGAAGGAAGTGGCACAGACCTTATTCTATATAATTAGGTCCATATGCAGACATTGAATCACAATGTTTCTTTGCTTGTATAGTAATCACTCTTGAACAGCCATGAGTAACATAAACTCTTCACAAAAGTCAAGGCTTTAAAAATGGAGGGGAAACTCCATTGGTTGTAGATTTTATTTTGTTATCTTTAGGGACTTCTGCCTTGTTCTTATTTTCTTTGATACAAACTTAGCTCTCCCCCCCCCCAGCTTCATCACACTGTTTATTCATGTTAAGCTTGTGGTTCATTAAGACCCTAAATCGTTTTCACGTGTACTACTAGTAAGGCAAGTGTCCCCCATCTTATTTTTGTGTGCAGCTGCTTCTTCCTGCCTAAGTGCAGAATCATACATTTGCCCCTATTTAAATTTATTTTGATAATTTGGGCATAGGTCTCCAATCTGTAAGGTCATTTGAATCCCAATTTTGTCTTCTGCAGCATTAGCTACCCCTCCCAGTTTGGTGTCATCTGCAAATATGCTAAGCATCCCCTCAATTTCTTCATCCAAGTCATTTATAAAGATGTTGAACAACAATGGGTCCAGGACAGAACCCTGCAGCCCCCCGCTTGTCACTTTCTCCTAGGAAGACAAGGAACCATTAATGAGTACTCTTTGGGTTTGGTCAATCAGCTACAAATCCAACAGTTACCTAATTCAACTCACATTTTACCAGTTTTCTCACAAGAATATCATGGGGGACTTTGTCAAAAGCCTTACTGAAATCATTGGAAAATTTCACTGGAAAACGGCATTGGAAAATTCAGAGAAAGTTGACTTTCAAAGGATGTCTGTGTTTCCCAGTTTCTATACCATTAAAGCTTTTAATATTATGCATTTTTCTTTGCCATTTAAATGCAGAGGATTACTTTCAAACTTTGAGAGATGCAGAGAAGTTTGTGCTCTGTAATGTTGTTTGCAACCACTTCTTTGCTAAAGAGGAAATCCATTTGTATAATTAATCAGTCAAAATAACCCCAAGGATTATTTCTTTTCCCCACCCCAGAAGATACCTTTTGTTGTTCACAAAGTAATGAAAACATTTCATCAAGGTTTTCTGTTGTGATTGATGGCCTTTGTTGAATTTGGTTGAAGGTATTATTGTCTAAGCGGTGCCTTGAGCACTTTATTCACTTTCATGGGGATATGAAACATCACTTTAATTCTTTACTAGTAACAGGTGTTTCCTCTATAGGAATCCATTAGCTCCATGTTTTTAAACAATACAAATCTGATTTTTATTTTAGGCAGGAATTAAAACAAAAAAATTGAAACATTTAATAATTTACAAGCAAACCTCAGAAGCTATGAAAGACAAGTATTCAAAGACTAAAGGGTAAGTTCATAAACTGATTTTTCCCTGGCACTATCAGGTTTTTAATGATTGTGTGAAGCACAACAATGAGCTTGATGCACATAAACCGCACATTTTAATGATCTATTGAATAGTTCTTTCTAGCAAAGGCAGGTGGTGAAAAATTAGTGATTGTTCCTACAGCAGGTTTAGATGTGTAAAGGCACTAAGATAAAAGCTTCCTTTTGCATGAGAATGATCAGTCTAATCCAGTGCTTTTTTTATTTTAAAGAAAAAGAAGGTGACAGTATTCACCATGAAGTTGTCGCAGTAAGTGCCACACTATTAACACTTGGTTTTTTTTTTACAAAGTACCCTTGAGTAGCCCCAGAAAAAAAGCACCAGAAATCTAAAGCAATTAAAAAGGTGGAATGAAACATGGGTTCTTTATGAATGGTTTGAACATTTTTTCAGGAGAAGGTATGTATAAATAAATAAATAAATAAAGCCAGTCAGACCTGCACTGGGTAACAATATATACAGAGCTCAGAAGTAAAATTAGCAGTTGTTGGGGGGAGCAGTTAGAAGAACAGGAAGCAGGAAAGAGGGAATTGGAGATGGATAGAGAGGCAAGTTGAGAACAGTAGGTCCTGTAACTGCCTGTCTGAAACATTGCTAATAACAAATTATGAGTTGCTCCTTTTATTATACAGACAGGGTCATATGAAACAGATTGAACCAGGAGATCAGAAAGTATGTAGTGTAGTTGATCCAAGTAGTTTCAGCACAATGCTCAGCACTGATTCCAAACCCTGCTTTCCACAGGGATCAGCTTTGCATGGGAGCTCTGACTGAGAGCTTCCAAAGTGAAATAAAGCCCAGCAGAGCATTTGGAATTTGGCACAAAATCTAAAAGGAGCTCGATTAAAGGCCCACTTGCCAAGAAACAATCGAGAGTATATTTTAAGGCTCCTGTTTACTCCTCTATAGTCACATAAGTACCTACCCCACATAAGGCAACATACATAATGTTAGATGTGTAGCAAGTGGGCATAAATAAGGAAAATAGCTTTATGTTCCAATTTGGGGCCCTTGCCAACCTTAATTAGCCATCTGCTGAAAAGGCTGTGTGGACGTATCAAACATTTCACCCTTTCTCCATCACAAAGAGGGCTTGCTTCACCCTAAAACTCAGTTTATACATCTGTAAAACCCTGGTGCTAAATTATTATCAGTTAACAATTACAATTCCATATATACTTATATATGTTAAGGAGTATATGTTAAGGAGGTGCTGAAATATAGTCAAATATGGTGTCTGCCTAAGTTCCAAAGGAAGATAATAATAATAATAATAATAATAATAAATAATTTTATTTATACCCTGCCCTCCCCAGCCAAGACCGGGCTCAGGGTGGCTAACACCAAATATAAAAACAATTGATTGAAATACAACTTAAAAAACAAGATTAAAATACAACATTAAAATGCAGCCTCATTTCAGTAGGAACTCAAATCAAAAACTTTTTTGGGAATGAAAACGTCAAGTCTTCACCAAGGTCAACTATCCAGGGAAGTCTCCAAATAGGAGTTCCACCAGGGTACATCCTAGTAGACATTGATTACACCTCTATTGATTATGGCAACATAGGAGACTATCAGGGCAAACAAGGTAAATTCTGTACTGAAACTTGGTCTGAAGCTAGACTAAAATTGGTCTAGGTAATCAATTTCTTCGTACTATGCCTAAAGTTGGTACACCACCAGCTTGTCGATCACCTTGCTAAAAAAAAAAGTAGGTGTCTGGATGGTAGTTATAAGGACTTCAGGGTTCAGAGTGGGTTTCTTTTCCTTTCACTTGTCTCTTTCAAAGAAGTGTGTACTGCTACCCCCTCATTATGAGGCATTCACTGCACCCAGGAATCATTTGCTTTCAGCGACCTTGTATCAGCCACAATGGTCAAGGTTCAATAATACCACAAAATCTGATGAGGTGGTACACTGGTGCCTCTTCCAGACCTGTCAAAACAACTGTGTCTGGGACACTATGAGGTTAAATGACATTATCCTCAAAGTGCAAAGCAAATTTGCCACAGCTACTGCTCCACCTAAATAGGGATAGTTGGAAGTTATGTAGTAGAAAGCACTGGGAAACAATTCTCAGTCCTAACCTAGTTCACTTAGAAGTAGGTTCAACTGATGTCAATGGGATTTATTTCCAGGTGAGCATGCTTATGATTGCAGCCTAAATGTGTTAGGATTAGGACGCCAAACTGTAGTCCGCAAAGAATTACATGTAGCTGCTTGAATTTAAGCTGCTTTTCACTTCAGTCATAAATATATTTCCTTGGAGTGTATCCCATTGATTTCAACTTAATTCAGACTGATGTGACTGTGGTTTGGCTCCAAAGTTTCGAGAAGGTAAATAACAAAATTGTGAACTACAAACTGATAAAGAAAAGGGGTAAACAAATGAAGATGCTTCCTGATAGGAGCAATTTGGGATTCTGCATTTGATTAATGACATGAGCACCCTTGACTTCTCTGCTAAAGTAAAGAATAATATGCAATTTGTGAGCCAGGTTTCTTCCCCAATAGGATCTACTTTCTTTCTTTTGTCCAGAACAGCTAGTAAGTTAAATAAATTCCTTGACAGCTCCAGAAACTTAATGTTCAATTAAGAGTTCAATATGAGTTACAGCAATGAATCACAATGCATTAAATTTTTTATGGCTATGAATACCATCAGCCTTTTAACATCAGAGTTACCTGTAGGCAAAGCTCATAAAGACATATGCTTGCCTTGTACTCTCATTTTCCCATTGATGTTAACGTTGCTGCAAAGCATGACCTTTCAAAAACAGTTAAATGGAGACTTTGTGCATTTAGTCCTTTCATCTATTTCCAGTTCTTTCTGAACCAAGTGCATTAGCAGTTATTTAGGCACGCTGGGAGGAAATTTAGACCAAAATTAAATTCTTTGTTTATATGCCATTATAATACTTTAAAGATGCAGCTGTTGAGGTTGTTTCCTCTTCAGACTTTTATAAAAAGGATTGAGTGTATCCTCAATACCGGGTTTTTCTTTGCTTTTCAGAATTTCAGTAATAAGCATATGTATGATTAATTTTAGTATCTTTGCCATGCTATAAGATGTACCCAATTGGCTTTTAAAAAGACATGGAGCATTGCTTTTTATTAACTAAATGGACATATTTTACAAGATGTCATTACATGAATCAAATGAACAAATTCCTAGGAAAATTGCCACAGTTTATTAATGGTAGAAAAAATAAGTCTGAATAAAAGTACAATGGTACGTGTTCATTTTAGTGATGTAAATGCAATTCTCTCTCATGAATTTCCAACCCTCTGTTCACATATATACATAGAACATATGCACACTTTTTTTCAGCTACTGTACTCATGGTTGGATGGCGACAAAAAAAAATAAAAAATACCAGATTTTTTGGGAGGGGATGATAACCAAATATTTCATGACGAAATTGCTGCTTACCACATCATATCACACTGCATTGCTCCCAAGGAAATCTGGGGAAAGTTGCTAGAAGAAAGTAGTGCATGGGGCAGAAGAAAATACTAGTGATATGTGAGTAACACTTAAATTTGGCCTCCAGACATTGGCAGAGTGAAAGGATGGTTAGGAACTGAGGAGCATAATGTGCCTTGGAAGTGATTGATCATGGAACTTATTACTTAAGAAAGATTTTGAAAGAGCTGGTGTTCAAATAAATATATGATTAATCCTGTTTATTTTTAAATATGTGGGACGTTATGAGTCCTATGGAGATTTGGTACATGGCCTTATAACTTATTGCAAAATATATGCTGGCATGTAACAATATGATGAACCCTTCCTTAGCAAGTCTTGCTGCAGCCTCTAGTGCCTGATTACCACTTGCTTCAAAAGCCAAGCTTACCATGCAAAATGATACAGTTGGGTAGCACTTAGAGCAAACTTCATATGAATCTCTACCGCAATACATTTTATATGTAGTTTTGACTGTATTGTACACATTTTTGCAAGCAATTTTACTTAATATAACACATTGTTGTTTGTTATTTTCATTAATATCTTCATTTTTATTCACACTTTCCTCTAAGATATGCATCTTTGCAAATATTGTTTGTTTGGAGAATGGCATGACAAATTTGAAGGATTTGAAGGATAGCTATATTTCCGCTCACATATTGTTTTGAGAAATGCATATTTGATAGAGTTGGCTTTAAATGTCTACTGAATTAAATTCCTACTCCGTCCCTATGGTTTATGATTCTGGGTCCACCTACCTCCAGAAAATTGTAGTTAAAAATTACCAGAGTTCCCAATTCAGACACAATAAAAAACTCCAGTTAGTTTAAACCAGGAGAATGGGGGAGCACTTAAACTCAAGGCTCCATACTGTATCTTCATGTAACACCATGTAAAGCATGTAGATAACGGTTTAGCATCATGCCTGAAATTGGCCACAGCATAATAATGACTGTTGGAATCCTACCTGAGTTAAAGCTAATGACTCAGGTTTTAGAAAACTAATTTTAGAGCTTAGCTGTCACATTATTTTGTAAGGACACAACTGAAAATGGGAGTAAGGAAGACAATGATTTTTCGAGAAATTAATACATTATGTATTACAATGTGAGAGCTGGTGTTAATGAGATACAACTGTTGTGATACTGAGAATGAACATTTAGGCTTCCTAAATGTGACTTACTTCTCAAGCTTGCTGAAGTGTATAATTATCAACTGGATGATCACACATTTGACCGAGAGGTCACCGCTACTACAGTGCAGATGGCAAATCCAGTATTGCACTGTAGTAATAAGCAAATAGTAACATGACAGCACAAGAGCAGAGGTTATAATGAACTAAGCAGCAGTTGTACTCTAGTGATGTTAATAATGCTCCTGGTTTTGTATATGTTTTGAAGACAAGAGACAGGAGATGTAACAGATGGTGTTATCATGTAAGTAGTTCCTTCCGAATCATTATAGTCTTCCTGTTCCATGCCGTATGACCCTTTTTGTCCATCTGCTCTGCTTACTTCAGTACTATACTAATCTGAAATGTGCAAGTAAGAATTCAGAAGGGGGAAAGTTAGCAATTTGCCACACTCTTTTCCATACAAACCCAACTGGTTCTTGTTAGTTTTGGTGGAATTCTGGATTGATACCCTTTGCTACATCGGGATTCACTTGGCACATTTTTTAGAACTGAAAATTCTAAAACTGAAAGTTGCCAATTACTGTTCCTGTTACCCAGTAAACAAAAGACCCTTTCTTTTCTTTTCTTTTCTTTTCTTTTCTTTTCTTTTCTTTGTTCTACCAAGCAGAACATAGGCCATCATACATGGCTAGTTGGTTGGCTATCAGAGGCTTAATACAATAAGCTGCTCCAGGACTGCAAAATTTGAGTACGCCTGCATCAAGCATCTAGCACTGGGGTCAGCAAGGTTTACCTTGCCCGGGCCGGTTCACTCCAGCGGAGATCCTTCTGTGGGCCAGATCATATGTGTGTGCATGAGCGTGTGTGCCCACAATTTCTGGCATCTGCATCAACACAGATGCGATTTCCAGCATCTGCTCATGCACAGATGTGATTTCTGGTGCCATGGAAGCGAGTCCCCATGCCGTGCCGGTTTAGCGCAGCATGTGGGGACTTGCCGAGTGGGCAGCTAGGTTTGGGGGCGGCTCGTGGGCCAGTTAAACGACCCCTGTAGGCCGCTTGTGGCCCATGGGCTTTAGGTTGCCGACCCCTGATCTAGCAGGATGAAACAAATGGCTGCTGCGCTCCCTTCAAAATTGTGGTTTAAGTTGTACAGAGCTATATCTTAGGGCAAAATACGACCTATCTTCATCATCAACATAATGGCTTTTTTCAGCTGGAACTCACCAGAACTTACTTCCAGCATCTCTCAGTTGGGTGCTCTTGCCATTATACAATGCCCTGGTGAGTATCCAGCATGTTGAAGGGATGTTTCCACAACATATCTTATTGTTGATAGGCTCGAGAGGAAATGTCAGGATGGACACACCTTGGGCACTGGGGATAGGGTACCTTTTTTCTTTTCTTTTTTGCCTCGGTGAACCATCTGATTCACCAGCCAGGATTGTGTTGTTCAAGTTGTTCCATTCTGGAGCCAGGATTGTGTTGTTCAAGTGTAGTATTGCGCTGAAAATTCCCTCTGCATTTTTTAAAATTATTGATTGATTTTATAACAAATACGCATTGTCTGGACAGCATTCATGAGGTACGAGATGGACGAGATTACATTGTGCCTTTCAAATTAGCAAGTAACAGATTAATAACTATTATGGGTAAGTCATCTTCCCCATCAGTTAATAAGATAAGAAATTTATTGAAAATTGTCAGTGGAGAGAAAAAATTGCAGTAACATCCTCATAGGTGACGTGTAGAGGATTTGATGAGCATCACCTTATTTTGTGCTGTCTGAGACTTTTGTCCTCAAACAGTAGCTATAAATCTATATTGCTTGACAGATAAAGAACATATTCTGGACATAGCCAGTGGATAGTTGATCTCACCTTTGCAGGTGCTTGGTTGGCCTTCATGGCTCTGTGGGATCTCCTTCCTTAATACATTTGTGATTTCCTGTGCTATTCTTTCATCTTTCTGTGCTTGCACAGGTGACAGGGAAACCAGGTGAAAGTAACAAAGAATTGCTACTAACTACTATGCTAGAACCCTCTGCGCTCTGTTTCAGATGCCATATTTAGTTATATATCAGTGCATGGAGTGTGCACCTGTATCGTATTGGCAGCACATTAGGCTACAACAATGAAGCTTTTCAATTTCAATGTCAATCTATTTCTGAGTCTCTCTCCTACTTAGCAAGAAACTCAAATGTTTTCATCAGAAGCTTATTTTGCTTCATAATTGTATCTGCGGGATCATTTTTTAAACACTTTTACATCAATTCAACAATTTTTCTGACTACATAGTCTGATTTGCTGTTGGTTTCCTCCATCAGCTTAGGGCAGAAATAAGGTATCTAACTTTTTTATATATTAAATGTATTTGCTTATAAAGATCTGGGCACTTGTTTCCTCTTTAAGTAGAATACAATAACCTACAGATAAATGCATTCATGCTTTTGTGATATTTGGGCTAGTTTACTGCATTAAGGATGTCATCAAAGAGATGCAAACAACAACTGGTTCTCAATATCTTAAGTATTTATTTAGTTCTTGCATTTGTATCTAAATTATGGAACTATCTCCCTAGGCATGTTCACCTGGCGCCTTTGTTACTACATTTTAGGCAACAGACAAAGTCCATCTTGCTCTCCCGGGCTTTTAAGAAATTTTGGTGGCCTTTTGGGAAATTTGTTTTAATGACTTTCAATCAACTTGCTCATTGTTCTTCTTGTTTCTATTTTTTTACTGCATTATTTCATTACATTCTGATTTTGTAAGCTGCCTTGAAACATACGCAGGGTATAAGCAGGGTACAGAACCCTGAAATAAGTACATTTAGCTTTAGAACTATTCATAAACAAAGCAACACAGCAATTGTTATGCTATTACTGTGTCTTTGGCGCATGATAAGCCACTTCCCACTGTGTTAATAGCTGACCACAGCAACATGACTTGATATGAGTTACAGATCCATTTCGAGTCTTGGCAGTGTTCTCTTTCACCATTGTAAAATGCCTATTTTAATGAACTTTGATTCACAGTGGAAATTGGGAAAGCGAAGTGCTCATCAGTGTAGCTGAACTACACTATGAGCTCAGGATATATTTGAAAAGAATTTTGTTCAAAGAGTTAGATACACTCTTGATATCTTGTTGTGTGCATGCCTGCACACAATTCCTGCCACTTGACTACCATTTGTTTCAAAGAGAAAAAAATTATAGCTTGGGATATATTTGCAGAAAAATTTGTTCAAAGAGCTATGCATTCTTGATGTTTTGTTGTGTGCATGAATACTTGACAATCATGTGCTTCTAAGGGAACAAATTACAACCTTATCAATAATATGATGATCTACCAACAACTAGAGACATGGTTAGGGCTAAACCAAGATAAGTGACTTCCTACAAGTGCCTTTGGAATCCACAATAGCAGCTGTTAAGGCAGTTCACCAGTGGAAACAGTTATCACTGTGTATATGCTAAGGGGAAGAAAATTCCAGAGGGTGATGTGGAGGAAGGGTGTCTCCATTGCTTTCTACCTGCACAAGCACATCTGCCACTGCCCCAGGTCCAGACTGGGGCTTCAGGCAAATGTACCTGTTGATATCTGATTTTTGAGGCATCAGAGATCTTCAGATTTGGGAGAGAAAATGTGGGACAGCAGTAGTTGGAGGAGTATGCTGCATGGCTAAAGGGTGATTACAGGAGGCAGGAGGGGTTCACAATCCACATTAAGCTAAAGTATGGACAGGCCTCCATCTTGAGGCAGACACAATGGTCCATCTAGCTGAGCATCTCTCCAGGATTTCAGGCAGGTATTTCTCCAAGTCAGGGATTGTACCTGGGACATTCTGCATGCAAGGCAGATGCTCTTCCACTATGCTATGACCCTTCCAATTGATTTTGCTTGTTAATTCCTGTTAAGTCGCTTTCACACTTTTTCTTTTTGGGGGGTACAAAGTGGCAAACAAATGCAATAAATAGCAATGGTAATAAAAACAGTAAACAAACTTTGGAAATTCTTAACTATGAACCTTATCATTTCAGGAAGACATATTTGGTGAAATGTCTTTCAAATCCTATTGTTTGTTAAATATGTGGGAAAGTTATTAGCACAGCTATGGCCAACACCACTTTTCCCAGGTATAAAGGCAAGCAATACATCCATCCCTTCTCATAAGTGCAGCTGTAGATGTTGTATATGCACCCCATGGTTCCCACAAAGTGATTCTTGTTTGAATTCATATTAAATGCAAAACTAATTAGTCAGCTCACTGAATTCTCTCTGCAGCATTAAATGTATTTTCATGCAAGTGTTTACAAAATGTTTATCTAGCTCCCATGGAGGCTTGTGACCTGCATGAGAAAATGTGAATCTTATACTTCTATTTAAAAAACCATCACCAAATGTAATTTAAAAATATCTTGAGTGATCTGTTTTACTGGAAAGATAAATAGTGAAATATTCAGAACCTTCTTTTGCTCCTTCACTTCTACATCTTACAGTACATTGAACATTGAAATTAATCTATTTCGATCATCCGTTTGAGAAAAAGCATCCTTTTCCATCTGTTTTCTGTGAACCGTGCAGACAGTCTTTTCTCCCTCCCTCTGAGCATCACATCCTGCCTTTGCTTTCTTCGCTTTTTGAAGGTTAGTGGCCCTGATTAGGAAAGTATTATCAGATGAATAGTTAGGGTTGTAGCAGGTATCAGGGGGGCTGACTTTAACTGGGGTCTCAATAACAGGAAATAAAATAAAATAAAATAGTTTGATTTCAATTAGTGAAAAAAGTGGTCAGGGTATTAAATTCTGTACAGTGAGTTTAATAGTGTTGGATGCTAAGGCTAATAGTGGGATATGAATAGGCTATGGGCCTATGGGGCCATCCCTACCATTATGTCAGAGTGAGGCAACTGCCTCAAGCAACCATTGCTGAGGGGTGAGAGGAACAGCAGCTCCAAGTTCTTCCTGCTGAACTCTCCCAGGAGCCTAAGGCTGCTGGGGAAGGAACCAGGAGAGGAGCCTTAGACAGAGGTGGGAAGGCGAATACCTTTTGTCCTTGCAATTGTCACAAGGAGGCAAAAGAGTTGCTGTGATACTGGGTCTGCACTATTTTGGTTTCTTTGAACAAAGAGTTAACTTCTCTGACACCAGGTCTGCATCTACACAGCTATAAAAAAACGTTCTTAAAATGCTCTGGGGGGAAAACGTTTTAAAGCTCACAGTGGGAAATTCCATAGAGTTCTGTTTTCAGCTCTACAGCATCATCTGGTGTCAGAGTGTTATAGAGCATTTATAATGTTTTATTTTTACTAAAGTAGCTGAGTCCCAGATGTTTTATTGCTGACCTGCCGCTGGCTCCATCTCCTGACATTAGGTACACCGATTGTACATTCATTGAAATAACAAGCACACTCCTATGAAATCCAGCCTCCACCATCTCACAGACTTGAGCCAGTCACTGTCTCTTAGTCTAACCTTCCTCACAGGATTCTTGTGTGAATGAAATGAGGACCTTTAAAAGCAAGTATGCCACCTTGAGCTCCTTGGAAGAAGGGGGGGGGGGTTTAAATAAAATAAACAAATATGGGATGGATGGAGAGAAATCGTATTTTTAAAAAGTGTAAAGAAGACCTATCTCAAATAGAAATATTGCTTGTCAACCAAAACAAATTGTGACTTGGATAATCTGGTTTCCAGTAGCCTATGAAAGTTCCGCTGAGAATAAAGTGATAATGTTCAATGATTTCCTGTGCAGGGCTAGTGGCTTTGGGTTTCTTGTCTACCAAACAACATATCTGTAGAACCTCACTTTACGGTACACCCCATGCCAGAGAAAAACTGGCACAATTTATTATACATCAAAGTCCTATGAGCCAGTCAGATTCATATATTCTGAATTTCAAGCCCTTCTTTAGCTACCTATTTTAAAGAGCTGTGGCACAAACATCCCATCACAATATTGTCTCTTGAGTTGCATGTATTCAAGGTCCTGGTAATATGCTGGTGTCAGTGTTGAGAAAAGCATTTCTCTAATCTCAGTGGTGCAAAATATGACATATTTTGTTCTGCTTTAGCCTGGGTTCTAGAAGTCTCTGAGCTTTAGTGATTGCCACAATGTGCTGTGGAGTGAAGACCAAGTGCATATTTTCCAGCATCCTTTCTGAAAGTGTGAATTTGAAAAGTTGAGCAAGTGAAAAGTGTAAGGTGATGAACAAAAACTTTTCCTTACTGACTGTTTTTGATGTGTGATGCCAATGCCACTTCTGATCTCCCAGACATACATCATTTCCCCCTTGCACTTAGTAGCTTGAACCTGTGAAGTTAAGAGAGCAGAAGTGGATGCCTGAGTCACGGAGCACAATTTACCACTAGCAAATAATAAGAAGTCTTTCTTTTTTCCAGACTTTAACCTTAAAAGATAAAACTATATCATTACATAAAATAAAGAATGGATCACATCTCGAAACCTGGCAAGTAAATGTTTGATCTTCTGAATAGGAATTGTGCAGTTGCTGCCATTACTCATTCTTACAGTATTCTCAGTTATACAACTGTGGGTTCACCCAGAAGTCTGCATTCAGAATAGAGATTTACAGATCTGTCACTTTAGGTTTCTCTATTTCTTTTCCAGACCTAAGTCCAGTTTGCTGCATCAGTTTGTGATTTTTAAAAACATTTACATGAAATCTCAATGCATTTTCTGTGCATTTTTCCAAAATGCACACTTATGAATGTCATTTTCCCAAATGCACAGATGTTTCCAAGTGTTTCTGTACATTATTTTTACTAATACCCCCCTTTTGCTGCTCTATTCTCTTAACATATACTGTATACATTTTGGGGTCAAAAACTGCACTACAAAATTCAGAGAAGTGTGAATTGCAAAGTATAGCTGCATTTTAGTTTATGTATTGGCTTGGAAAGTGTGACTCAGATAGGTCCCACATAGCACATACAGTAATCTAGACTTAAGGCTAACACAGTAGCCAAGCTCTTCCTCTTCAGGAATAGTTGTAGCTGGCAAACCAGACAAAGCTGGTAAAAGGCACTTCTAGCTATAGAGGACTGTTGCTGTTTTAGGTGCTGGAAGCAGCATGAATGTGAAGACTGAACATAGGGATGGCAAGTAAGTATTTAATGTTCATAATATGGCACTGGAAAGATTAATTAGTTAATAAAAATGTAAATTGCTAGATAAATGTTATTAATATTAGCCCTTGGTAGCAATAAAGAACACCAGAGAAAAAGAACAGAGCAATAATATCCTGCTATTCTAGCATTGCTGAACTTGACTGATGGCAAAAGTTTTCACCCTGGTGAGTTTGGGACCATGATTTAATGGAAGATTTTGGAGTTCATTTGGCACCTATATTGACTTGAGATATTGATCTAGGAACATGAACCTGGTGGAGAGAAAAAAATCAAATCCTTATCTGTCATTCCCATCTACTTATTTGAGAGATTATTCACAATATACGAAGTATGGGGATCACATCTTCAGTGGAGCATAGAAACACACACCACTTTGGGCAATTATAAGGATAAACTGAAAAGATAAGCAAAAATGAGCCAATTAGGATGGTTTATCTCTTCTGAGAACTCGGAACACATGGGCATGCAAATACAGATGAGTTGTGCTGCATGGAGAAATTGACACTGCATGCTGAAGCACTAGCCTCTTAACAAACAGATAGAGAAACTGAGATTTGGAGAATGTGAAGGCTTGGCCCAATAATACTGTCAGAGAGCAAGGCAAGACAATGTAGATGGTCTCAGAAGTCAAAGTGCGACTGTTCTTTTATATGTCAACAGGGTAGCACTGAACAGCCCAATCCTATGACTTTGTGCTTGAAGCTGAACCTGTATCCAGCACTGGTAGAGCATTGAGGAGCATTATATGGGGTAACTGTGCCCCTGAAGGACCAGGTATGCAGCCTGGGAGTCATTTTGGACTCACAGCTGTCCATGGAGGCACAGGTCAATTCTGTTTCTAGGGCTATCAGTTCCATCTGGTACGCAGGCTGAGACCCTACCTGCCCGCGGACTGTCTTGCTAGAGTGGTGCATGCTCTGGTTATCTCCTGCTTGGACTACTGTAATGCACTCTGCGTGGGGCTACCTTTGAAGGTGACCCGGAAACTACAACTAATCCTGAATGAGACAGCTGCCAAGACCACATAACACTGGTCTTGAAAGACCTAGATTGGCTCCCAGTACATTTCTGAGCACAATTCAAAGTGTTGGTGATGACCTTTAAAGCCTTAAATGGCCTCAACCCAGTATACCTGAAAGAGCGTCTCCACCCCCATCATTCAGCCTGGACACTGAGGTACAGCTCTGAGGGCCTTCTGGCGGTTCTCTCACTGCAAGAAGCGAAGTTACAGGGGACCAGGCAGAGGGCCTTCTTGGTAGTAGCACCCTTCCATCAGATGTCAAGGAAATAAACAACTATCTGACTTTCAGAAGATATCTGAAGGCAACCCTGTTTAGGGAAGTTTTTAATATCTGATGTTTTATTGTATTTTTAATATTTTGTTGGAAGCCGCCCATAGTGGTTGGGAAAACCCAGCCAGATGGGTGGGGTATTATTATTAATAACAACAGCAGCAGCAGCAGCAGCAGCAGCAGCAACAACCCAAGAGGCCTTTCCAGTGTAGAGAATATTGTGGTAATGTCTGGCAGCTTGCACAAGCATGCTGAACATTATTAGAGAATTCCCCACTTGCTTAGTACTGGAGGAATTCTATTCCAGCAAAATGGAAGTGTGACAGTTTGTTTTCCCCAGGAGTTTTAAAGGCAAGAGGAACACAAGTGCATGACATATTCTAGTAGGCCCTTGAGTATCTGCATGATTTATCAGGTAAGCCAACAGGAAGATTACACTTGCATGGAAAAATGAGGGCACTGTAAGCTGACCAGGATGCATTCTCAATTACCATCCCCACGATCCTCTAAGTAACTGGGGAGGAGCTGCTAGTAGGTCAGATTGCATATTGCTGCCCATAGTGACTGTACATGGGGGTTTAGGAACCTCTGATATATCACCCTTCACTGAAGAAAAAGCTGAATGTGCACTGTGATGAACAAGCCATGATGAGATAATGGCCATAGAAGAATGGTCATATGTGGCTTACAATAACACATACTAGATGCTATCTACAGTATCTTTACTTGAGCAAAAGATTTGTGTTTTATGACTGTAAAAGACCTGAGCAATCTCTGCACCTCAATCTTCACAAACTCATAGTTCATTGGATGGTTATCTGCTTAAATTAATGGCCAGATTCCCCATGTATTTGTGTGACTATATAAATATCTCATTAGCATTTTTTTCTGTCTCCAACCAATATCTGAACAAAGGAGAAAGTACATTAATATAGATCCTCTCTTGGCAGATTAAGGCACATACATAAACCTGTTTATAACCCTGTTTTCCAGGTGTAAAATAAAGTTATTGATGTGCCTTTTTCCTCGATCAGGTGTAATGGCTAATAATTCTTTACAGTTATTTGCTAACTGTTAAAACAGACTTCTAATGAACCACTAAGAGTATTCCCGGGTATTTAGCCAAGTGTTTAACCTCTTTTAAGTGAGCCTGTACAAATAGATACATGGTAAATATTTAAAATCTCATGAATAAGCTTTGCTCTAATCCCTATCAACAGACCTTGGATGTGAAGATGGGAGTACTTACTTACTTACTTACTTATCAAACCTTTATTAGGCATTATGCAGGTAAAACCATAAAAGGAAAATAACATATAAAAGCCTTGAGATATATATAAAAAGGCAGGAGTTGGCTACATACAAATATAAATATATACATATAGAATCAGTGGTTTTCCTTGTTAACCTGCTCCTTGGAGGACTGCTGCCAAAAACTCGGCTACCCCCGCCGTTACCCTTTGGTCAGCGTCGGATAGGTAGAGTCCCACACATTCAGCTTGCTGGGGTTCCAGACCACCCGAAAGGGGGGACAGCACGCGTTGACGGAGCGTACTGTACAATGGGCAATGAAAGAGGATATGCTCTACAGTGTCCGGGACATTCATAGAACATCTGCAGAATCTCTTGCTTCTGGGAATGTTTTGATATCTTCCCCAGACAAATGCTGAGGGAAAAACATTCAAACGGGCCAGCATAAAAGCCCTACGTTGGGCTGGGATTATTAATTTAGAGACGTAATTGGCTCTGCAATCTAAGATATTTAAATCGTAGAATCTGGGGGAGCAAATTTTGTTTACAGCTGCCATAATATTTTGTCTCTCGACATCCTTTAGTCTAGTTAGGATATTATGGAGAATATATTGCTCATTAGAATTGTACAGGAGCTCCAGCTCGATGCCTAAAGATTCAATTTTTTTTTCAAGGTGCTGATACCATCTTGATTTATAAGGGTCTTTGAGCAAATCAGCGAGCAGACTTGATGGAGGGCAGCGAAAATGGCAGCGTAACCAATACTTTATTGAGGTGGACCATGCCCAGTATTCCATTGTGTGTATGCCTATTTCTGCACACATTGTTTCATATTTGATCATAAGAGGGAGTCCAAGAATACGTCTCAAAAAGCTGGAGTGAATCTTTTTTATATCACTGTTATATGCTTGGACCCATAGCGGGATACCATAGAATATCTGGGATTGCACTTTTGCTTGAAATATCTGATTGGCCGCAGGAATAAATTGATTACCTTTCTGATAATAAAAACGGGCAAC
Organism: Podarcis cretensis; assembly: GCF_951804945.1. Classification (NCBI taxonomy): domain Eukaryota; kingdom Metazoa; phylum Chordata; class Lepidosauria; order Squamata; family Lacertidae; genus Podarcis; species Podarcis cretensis. The sequence goes on from NC_137178.1 coordinate 33,699,558, forward strand.
TGCTGATGAGATGCACTTTGCCTGTTTTATGGCATTTGTGCGATGGGTTGCCCACCCTAAGTTGCTCTGGAATAAGATTCCCAGATATCTATGGATTTTCACTTGTTGGATTTCTTGCCCTCTTATTTTCCATTTCTCTAATTTCCAACCATTCGAGAAGACCAAAATTTTTGTCTTCTCATAATTTATAGAGAGTTTGTTACATTCGCAGTAAAGGATCAGTGAAGATATAAGACGTTTCAGACCCAAGCTCGTTAGTGATAGTAAGACAGCATCGTCTGCGTATAATAGGAGAGGAACTGGTTTCTGATTGAGTTTAGGGGCATGTGATTCTATTTTTTGAAGGTAATCTGGCAAGTCTGATAAAAATAAATTAAATAGAAAGGGGGCAAGAATACACCCTTGTTTTACCCCTTTCGAGTTTGGGATGTCTGAGGAGAGGTGACCTTTGGTGTTAAGTTTGACTTGACAGGTATTGGAAGAATGTAGATTTTGCATTAGAATCAATAAGCGCTGATCAATTTTTAATTCTGTGAGTTTCCTCCACAACTTTGGGCGGTCAATTGAGTCGAATGCACCACGAAAATCTACAAAAGCAGCGTATATCTTAGATTGCCTTTGGGATCTGTATTTTTCAACCAGATGCATAAGTGTAAGACAGTGGTCTAGAGTAGAGCAACCTTTGGAGAAACCTATTTGTTCTTTCCCTGGTAAATTTAGATTTTTCATCCAGGTAAGAAGTTTAGATAAGAGGTGCTTAGCGTAGATTTTCCCTATCACTGATAGTAGGCTTATCGGTCTATAATTCCTTGGTTCTTTTGGGTCGCCATTTTTAAAGATTGGAATAATTATTGATCTTAACCATATCTCAGGTATGGTCCCATATTTATCTATAAGAGTAAACAATTGAGCTAAGGGTTCTGCCCACCAATCTATATAGGTCTTAAATAGTTCTATTGGTAGACCGTCTGGCCCAGGAGATTTCCCCGATTTGAAGTTTTTAACTATCTCTCTAATTTCCTCTTCCTCTACCCTTGGCCACTCCTGGAGTTTATTAATTTTATTTTTAATGGTTTCATTTCCTTTAAGTTCACCGTGTAGATTGTTAAATACAGATGTAAAGTATTGGGACCATTTGGATTCTGCAATTGGTGGCAGAGTTAGTTGATTTTCGGCTTTCAGTCCTCCGTACACTAGGCTCCAGAACGCTTTGTTGTTTTTACTCTGAATTGAGTCGAATAATTGTAGCCATTTTTGGGTTGCGTATTTCTGTTTCTTTTCGGCCAGAATATAATGGTATTTTCTTTTTTCATCAAGATAAGAGGGCTCTAGTTTAGTGCGATTATTTTTAAATGTTTGGCGCAGTTTTCTTTTTAGCTGGAAACATTCATCATCAAACCAAGGGCTAGCGCTATATTTAAGTTCCCAAACTTTAGGTGGAGTACTAAGCTCTACAAGCATTTGGAAGATTTCATTATAAATTTTAGGAATATCACAGTAGGAATTAGTGGTCTTTAAATTGAATAATACTTGTTTTCTCAGGTTAGCTGTAAGTTTATGCCCCACTTCTGCACTCATTTCCTGGGACCATTTTAATTGGGTCATTTGTTTGTATTGAGAAGGTTCTATGATATTGTGCTTAGTTATTTTGGTTTCGTCCTTTAAGCTAATAGACAGCAATAATGGCTGATGATCGCTTTCAGTGCGCGTTCCAATTTTGAGGTCCATGATCGAATTTATAATATTATAAGGGACAAGAATATAGTCGATGACACTGCATCCTCGGGGGGAGAAGTATGTAAACTCCCCGCTTCTATCGCCATTTGTTGAACCGTTCACAATCTGCAAATTAAAGTTGTTACATAATTCAAGTAGGCGTAAGCCTTCGTTGTTAACAACCCTGTCTCTGGAGAATCGTCCTATTTTCAGGGCATGTGCGATATCATTATCAGTATTCCAATTTAGTTTGCTACATAGTTGTTCATTGTTGGTTCCCACTCTGGCATTAAAATCACCTGGGAGTATTATGCACTATGTTTTCCTAAGTGTTGCCCTTCTAATCCTAGCAATGATGATGTGGGGGAAAAGGTGGGAAGGTCTTTGCTAAATCAGTAGTGGTTACTGTATCCAAAGCTGATGTGAATTTCTGATTCCCCCCCCCCCCCGGCAAAAAAAGTGATTACTTAATTCTGAATAGGGTTTGTTATGCATATTCTCCTGCATACAAAATCTGTTCTTGACTATAGGGGGAAATGTTCTGTAAAAATATAGTCGCTACTATATTTTATAATAGTTAATGCTATGTTTTAACTATCCAATATGTGTGCTCTTTTTTTCTTTCTTGAATTTATTGTAAGTCAGCTTCACTAGGTGACCTTGAAAGTTTTCTAGTTATTTGGGAAGAAGGAGAAATTTTCTCCTTCCTCCATTCTGTTCATATTATTCACAATATTAGAAACCTCTATCATGCCCTTACTAGAATCCATTTCATTATAAGTGTTACCCTGACCTGACTGAAGAACTTTGACAAGGGTGGAAAAATGCACACCATGATCATGTCAGAACACAGCATAAGTGACTATATATATTTCTGGAGAAAGGAAAGAACTCAGCATACTTTTACAACATTTTCATGGCAGCCATATGTTTGGCATATTTTGTATAGTTTCATCCTGAGATACACAGTATAGACAGTTTGGGACCTGTAAAATATTACCTCTTTGAATGATAGTTTTTGATGTGGATTTTAAAAAATGTAATTTCTAATATTGATGTGCAGTAGTTGCGTTCACCTTCCTGAAAATGTTGGGTAAGGCAAATATAATGTGTGTGTGTGTGTGTGTAACAACCAAGACTTAGGAACGGAAAAAGTAGCTCAGGAAGTATTGCTGAAGTGGTTAAAACATCCACAGATAGATATCTCATTAAGGTAGACTTAAGACTTGTTCAAAGTCCCCCAGTACTGAATTATTCTCAGCAGAATGCAAATGGATTCCAATGAAGAGCAATAGATCTGAAGTGTTGCCCCATCTGCAGTGTTTGTGATGGCTCATTCATGTAGGTCATATATTACAGTTATCAAGAGCAAAGTGTGAATATCTCATCTAGCCATTTGATTCTGCTTCATTCCAGGCCTTATGAGCAAACTTCAGAATGAAAAGCAAGACACAAGTTCTGGACTGAAATGGGCTATAACTATAACTGTCAGGATCTTCAATATAATGTTTAAATACTGTATTCATACATCCAGTTTGGATGTATCATGAGGGATATATATTGGTGGTGATCAGTCACCTGCTGCTTTGTCTCATTATATGGGTTTAACCTTAGTTATGAACTCTCCATCCAAAGATGCAGGGAGAGAGGAAAGTTTGAATTACCATTACCACCATGGGTCAATAAGCCCTGGGTAGGTGAGGCAGGCAGGCCTGCCTTCAAAGGATTCACATTCCTGTAGTCTCTCTGAGAAACTGGTCCTTCACTGTCCAAAAATTTTCTCAGTTTGCTAGTAGAATATTATATAACCCATATCCTGCCCTGTCTCTGATAATTAAGAGCTATTTCTGATTTCTATGCATATCTTGGACACATCAGGTGACCTGATCTCGCAGTGCATGGCCAGTGTGGATCAAAATGTTTCTACTCATCCTCTGCAAAGGCAATTGGCCATACCTGCATGACGATGCCTGGGAAGACAGGTGGTTCAGTGTTAGGTACCAAGTGTGCTGGGGATGCTGGTACTTTAAATAGTGTTTGCCTGCATTCTTTTGGATGACTTGCATGAGGCAAAAGCCAGCAGAGCCTTTGTGCCTTTTCTTCTTAAACATATTTTCAGGTAACCTGCAAAGCTACTGCCACCCTGGCTAAGTAATGCTTTTGTAATCAAAGTTGTTTATAACTTGTTAATTCTTGAGAAGCTAGTGTCAATTTTTGGACTGAGCAGTACAGCAATGGAATACCTTGTAGCTGACATTAGCACTAGATATCACCTTGAGAAGGTGAGGATCCATAGGGTGTTCCTGAAGAGAGAATGTTAACTTTAAGCACTAGAGTCATATAGGTGTTGATTTCTTTGTGATGGTGTTGCTGTCTGGTGACAATTTCACCTTCAAGCAGTACTTATTTGTGGGTGTGGGAGCAAGCATGCACCTGTTTTGTTTTTAAGGACTTTGTTAAGGTGGAGTCTTCATTCTTCTTTCTCCCACAATTCAGCCCTTGAAATAACTGATTCAAAATCAACAAAGTTTGTCAATGTAAAGAACTGCAAACTACTTTGATCTGATTGAACAAATTGATCTCTGTGGGTGCTCATTGGAGTTGGCAATAAATCTTTGCCATTGCAACTCTCCTGTTCACCTCTTGTTACTATATAACAGCTGAAGGGAAAATGTGTAGCTCTTACCTTTCCCCTCATTTGAAACAAAAGAGGTTCTAAACGATGAGGGAGGTCAAGAGTTCATAAGCAGCAAGCAGGATCGTGAAATGAGATAATGGGTGTGGGCAAAAGTCAGTTGAATTTATAGGTACTTAACGTGTGTCAGTGTTCAGATTTCACATCTGAACTAATTTTACCTGAAGGGGGAAAAAACCCAAGGCAAATGGCTGCAGAAAAAGGTGTTATTCCAAAGCTGTCTTCCTTTTGTGATACATATGTCATCCTTTCTGGGTCAGTGGAGAGGACCTCTCCTTTGACCCAAAAGTGACTGGCTTTTCTTTGTCTAACACAGTTTCCAACTGGCAGCCAGCCTGTTAAATAGGTTCCCTTATGGGGTTTTATTTCAGTGCCTTGCCTGTCAATGTTCTTTCTTCCTCACTGCTGATGTGTCCCAGCCATGTCAAACTTCGTTTCCTTTCCATGTGTTAGACCACACACGCCCTCCACAGTTCTTCACCCAGCAATAACTGAAGTTATTCTTTATATATCCTATCTGTCAAACCATTTTATTGTTTCATCTTTCAATGGTTACAAGATTTTTCCCTTGGTTTAAGAATTGCTCTTGCTGTTACATATCTTAACTTTGATTACAAGTCTTAATTTAAGTATACTGTATAGTGCTTTCTTATAGATGACATAAAGTTAATGGCTCTGAAATAATGTTCATTTCAGTGCTGATATTAATATTCATGTGTACAGCCCATTTCAGTGTACACTGGTTTTTCTTATTTCAATTTTTGTCACAGAAAGTGCCTAAGGCAGAGTTGCTTGCAATAGTTTGGCTTGATTTCCCCCCATATACTAATGGTGCAATCTTATGTACATGTACTCAGAAGAAGACATGGTAAGTGGGTACAGGATTGTAGCCTTGATTTGTTATCTATATGAAGCCTTTCCAACTTTAATTATATCCAGACACAAACAAAGATGGTAGCTTTCAAGCTATTTCTCATAAATGGTTCATTCTGTACACAGCAAATAATCACAGTATTAGCATGCTATTGTATTTTCCACTATACTTAGAAGTCTATGCAAACTCATTTAGGGATTTGTAGTTGTTAAAATATCAATAATAATAATCTGCTATACAAGTGCTTTTCCTTCTTTTGGTACTCAAAATACAACTGAGTCATTTACTATTGCATAATAACAATGAGTTTTTTTCCAACTAAGTCATACTCTGAGTAGTGCTATTCAAATAAATGGACAAGTAATTTTAAATTTATTTCAGTGCATCTGCCCTGAGTACAACTAACACAATATCACTTGATATATTTCCATTATGTATCAAACTAAAGTATGAAGATAAGGAAGTTTATCATTCCAATGGAAACTCAGTGTACACTCAAACAACTAGTATTCTGATGCTACAGGCTGTACATACATGTCTAATTTTTAGATCAGAAAGGTTATGGCCAAGGCTATGAATCTGATGAGCTCTGTTATGAACACATAGTTTCAGTTCAGTCCTATCACAGTAAATAGTTTTCTCAGTCCAGATGCTTTTCCAGTTTTCCAGGAACTATAACAGGTTTCCTCAAACTCGGCCCTCCAGATGCTTTGAGACTACAATTCTCATCATCCCTAACCACTGGTCCTGCTAGCTAGGGATCATGGGAGTTGTAGGCCAAAACATCTGGAGGGCCGAATATGAGGAAGCCTGAACTATAGCATCAGCAGGGATAGGCATCAACCAAGCAGTATTTAATCAGAGTCGTGTGACTGTGTCTCAACATACAGTATCTTAAGCAGTATAATTACAGGATTTGTGGATAAACTGTTTCTCTATAACTTTTTAATTTTTTTCTGGAATTGTAACCAGCCCACGTTCATCACTAGTTGTTATAAACAGTCTGACTATACAGCCCGATGCATTCTCAGCCTAGATTTCCTTCAGCACTAGTAGTTCAGATTTAAAGGAGTGTCCAGTCTACCAAGACCAGTGCTTGATTCAATAGTAAACTTAATCAGTATCAACTGAGCTGATTTTATTTCCGTCTTAATGAAAACCTAAGTGTAGTTCTGTCTCCTGTTCTGTTTAACAATCGTTGACAGCTACTGAACCTGAAGATGGATCAAAGCCGACATTTTAGTAGAGCACTGAACCAAACCAATAAATGGCTGCAGCTGGGACACATCTTGTGGTTGTGATGCAGGAAACATCTGTGTGGTTTCTGTGGCAAATAACTTTAGATAGCTAGTTTTTGCTTTAAATTGTGTGCAGGTGACATGGCATAAACCATTTGAAAGAGCTGCCTACTGTTGTCAAAAGGAGATTTTGAGTAATTGTTTCGAGATACGGTTGTTAGATCCAGGGCAGCTGGGAGATTAAGTTCACCAAGCAATCTCCCCAAGGCCCTGACAGGTAGTATTCTTTACATGCCACTTACCTGCTATGTGTATCAACTCTCCAGATGAGCATCTGAAGCTCTGTGCTAAATGATATGAAGAAAATGCTACCCATGGTGACTGCTTTCCTTGGGTTTAGCAAAGGATAGGATATTGTTAGGGTTGAATGACTTGTTCAATTTGAAGTGGAAAATGGGCTGCAGTTAATTAAAAAAAAATTGTATTGGCAAGATCCCATCTAGAAATGTTGCCAAGTAAATGGCAAATCATATAATAAATTTTCCCTTTGAACAATAAACCAGGATAGTTCCCTTTAGGGGTACAAAAATGTGTTTTATGCATATACCCTCATAGGCACCCTAGAGAGCTAAAATGTTATAAGAAGTGAAATGAGTCAAAAGAAGTTCTAATAGGGAGATGAACCAAGAGCCAGGATGAATGTATGAATCTATGAGGAGAATTTACTATGTTATGCCTACCTGAGCATTGTACTTAGAATCATAAAGATGATGCCAACCCTTCTAATTTAAGCTTATTTATTCTCTTAGACTAGAAAGAATGATCTCCAGAGAAAATAAATGTTCAGCATGAGAATGTGCATTTTGCAAATTAAATAGAAAAGCACTGCATATTGTGAAATATTTTGGTCCAAACACACTTTTAAATGTAGCATCATATTGTTTTCCATATGAGACATTTTTCAAATATGATCTCCTGCTGAGAGAGATCATTGTATCTGAAAAAGCAGTGGAAACCTGTCAATAATACCCATATGTCCTATAAAATGTTTTTATTTCTTTCATGGTATGTTATGCTTCATCAGTTCTCTTAATCCTAGCTTCAATTCACGTTGCCATTCTGAAACAGCTCACTGAGCAGTAATTTATCTCTTGGCTGGGCATAGCAACCGCAACTACAGGTTATTTTGGGAGCAGGGATTTGCATTGCATAAACTGTATTTTGAAAATCATTTCCAAATGAGATTAATTTGTGATAGGGAAGGTAGTCCTCTATTTTTAGAAAGCAGCCTCTAAGCCACTTGAGGCCGACACTTGAATGCTTTCTCAGGTATCGGGCGGAATCTTCATTTGAGGATTAGAGGAGGGATGCCACAGGAGAAAGGAAAAGACGTCTCTCCCTATTTGTTTTAATACGTATTTAAAATTGGCAATGGAAAGATAATGACAGATTGCGTCCTAGCCAAATATTTCAGTTGTGCTCCAGATGACTTGTATTTCTTTTCAATTAGGCTGACTGCTTTAGCATAGGAAGAGATTACTGTTCCTGCATGCTGAAAAGATATTAACAATTAAAATAGCAGGAGAATGGGGGGCTGGGTCGTGTACTAGAGGATTATTGTTGTTTTCTGTGCAAAATGACTGGGGATTCTCTTTCTATCATTTTAATGTTTGTCATTAAGCAAAGATGGTTACATGTCAAACAGCTACAGTTACTATGCATTTTTTATATAAAAAAGGGGGGGCAGAAATATTTGCATATTTGCTATGGAAGCAAAACAAAATTAGGATGCCTTTACCAGTCAAATAAAGTGCATTCATTAGTGGCTACACTGATGGCTACAGCTTGGGCAAAGCAGACTAGCCCAACACTTTCACCAAGCTCTTGAGTGCTATTTCCTGCAGCATTGTCTGAGCATCAGTGAAATGGCCCACACAAAGAGGTAACATGGATTCCAACTCTATGGGGGGCTGGCTATATCTGCCAAGTGGCACTGGAGAAGCACAATAGGAATTCAACCCAGAGCAGCAGACTGGGTTCTGACTCCAAATCAGAGGTACAAGTCCAGTCCATTAGCAGAGCAGCACCAGAAGACAACCCAAGCCCCACCACCATGGCTAGGCCTGACACAGCAAGCCTAAAAGATAGCAGGCTCTTGTGTTCAAGACTGCCAAGGCAGGACCTCCAAAATCCATATTCACAGGGCCTGCACAACCTAAGAAACTGCCACCCTTGATACCAGGAACCTGCCTCCCCATGTCAACTTGTCAACACAGACTGTGCACCCAGAGAGAATGGTCAGAATGTAGATGTGCTATGCTCCAAGGCAAGACCTTCTCCTTTAGGCTTTTCATTCTTTGAGAGATGGGGTGGACCTTTGTTGGGTGGATGAGAGGCAGAAGTTCACAACCTCATTTCTCTTTCAGCCTTTGTCAGAGACAGTTGCTGATGTGGAACTCTTTGCTGTGTTATACACCATATATCAAAAACAAGACAGGTGGTGCTTTGACTGACAACATTAAAGCTCCCTCACCTTGGAGGTTCACGCTATACCTTTAAGACAACAAACAGTCTAGGGTAATTGGTGTATTGACCTGCTTCCCTCACAGTTAGAGCCTCATAGTTGCTCTTCGTTTGAGGGGTCTTTAGAGAGCCCCCTTTAGACCAGGGTTGTCAGTGCAGTGACCACCTGACAGGGGTGCCAACCTAGCCCCGTGACCATGGGTGCCGTGCAGCGTTCATAGCCCTGGCACCAAAATTTGTGGGTTCCTGGCCCCTTCATGAGGAATTTTGTGGGTGCTCGGGCACCCAGGGCCCCAGAGATTTGGCACCTATGCCTCCTGATGTGGTTGAAATGTCCCACATCATCTCTCACCATTGACCATGTTGGTTAGGACTAATGAAAGTTGGTCCCACAACTTCTTGAGGGCAAAACATTGGCTTTTCCTGCCTTAAATGTAGTGAGGTAGATAAAGGAGCCATTGAAATTCATTTAGCCTCTTTACAAATGTCTAGCTCATTGAAAGAAGAGTCACTCTTAAGGAGACTTCAAGCTGAGAGAATTCAAAGTGTTAAATGTTGTGCTCCTAATTCTGAGTCAAGGTCAAGCTCTATTTGGGCTTGATTACAACTGCTTCACCCATCATTCCCAGCCTGTGTCATATTTTCCCCTAAGCCAAAAAGAATAAATAAATAAAACTTTGGAAGACCTTGTGGGAGGAAGAGGTGATAGGCAATGAAGAAGGCTCACTTCCACAGCTGAGAGCCTATGAAAGGTCACAAATTGTCTACATTTCCTGTCATGGATTGTGGGGACTTACTGACAGAAAACTAGCATTCAGCAAAAGACTTCTGACAGAAAATTGCACACGATCTGTAGGCATTACCAATAATATGTGAGATATGTATCACAACAGGGGGAATGCCCATAAAAAGAGAGAGGTTAGTATGGAAGTGGATAGAGAGGGGGGGGGGCTGGGGAAATCTCTTATACATGATTAATGCATTCTAGTGTTCAAAAACATTTGGTGTTACAGTTATATCTTATTCTGAAACGGAATTAACTTCAGCATCTCAGTGTATCAGCTATTATGATATGTCCTCAGGCAATGTCCTGAGACTACTTACTCAGGGAAGATATAGCTATCTTCCAGCAAATCGTCTGTGTTGCCTACTTCCTCACATCATGTTCTATGACAAGTATCTTGTTAGGAAATCTCTTCATGGTTAGCATGTATTGAATAATGCAGTCAACGAAATGAAGCTGAGCCTCAAAGCATTGGCTCCTCAGTTTACATTCATTAGTGTGGCTGCAAGGTAGGAGTTTTCAGTGGACTTGCAGTATTTCATGCCTGCTGAGATTCAAACACCCGGAGATTATTAAGAGCCTCAACTCACAGCAAGTGTGCGGCTTCAGAAATTCAATATATATACTGTTTAATATCTGGTTTTCCACCAAATATGGAACCCAAGCACTGGGGTACACAGACCATGGGCTGAAACAAAGGATATGAAGCAAACAATGAATAAGCAACGTCATTCAATCTCTTAGAAGAAACTTTGGGACAAGCATCCTAGCTTGTGAATTATATATTAACATAATATATTTTGACATTGCATAATTGAATTCCAAAAACTTCAGGAGATAGACCACTTTTGTGCAGTTCTGAAGCCCAAAGCCCCTGTTCTGTCATGGGCTTTGGAAAAGAAGATTAAAGAAATGAAACACAATGAAATGTATTTGACAGAAATAAAACCTACAGAATAATGTTTGATAGCAAGTCATTTATATTTTGAATATGAAACTATTTTTGCATTCCTAGTGGAAAATGTAAAGCTCTGTAGTGATGTCACAACTTCTTACTGTTGGCATCCATCTGCTTCAGGAGACAGTGGAGGAGTGTGCCTTTGGGGGTGAAGTCAAACTGAGATTGCTGTGGCTGTAGAGACTGATATGGGAGAGACATGTTTTGTTGCAGCTGGGGCAGATGAAGGCAGCCAGTTGTGATGTTGCAGATGCACCATGGTGTTTCTTCTCTCTATGCTCCTCCCAGTGGTCATTCCTCCTCTGGTCACTACTGTGGATACACAACGTGACTGACTGTCTCCAGGCAGTGTGGTCATCTGCAAGGGGTTCCCACATAGTGAGGCTGACATTGCCAACCTACATGTCTCATTTGCAGATATATTTGTAAAAACATATGAGGAGAAGGCATTGAGGAAAAAATGAAATACTTATAGTTTTATACAGCATAGATTTTTATGCAGTTTATAAATCTAAGAGTATTTGTATTTCATTTGTACTTTGTATATGCATGTGTATTTTCCTCTAATAGCAAACTGAGCTGTTGTATGCTGTGACAGGAGTGTAGCCCAAAAAGCAGAGGCACTGAGAAGTGAGAGAGAAGAATACAGATGCTTGAGAAACTTCAACACTGGAAGAAGGACAAAAATATTTAAGTGAGAACCCTGCAACAGTCCACTGAAGAATGAGTGTGGCCAGTTGCCACAGAACACCAACTGCCTGTTGGGGATGGTGAACAGAAAACTGAGAATAGGAATGAGGTGTCTTAGACGAGAGCACAGCTGGTTGGCTGGCTAGCAAAATGAAGAACAGCGCTGCAATCTGTTGTAGCTGATGTGACAATGCCACGTGTATTTAAAACAATTCTTTTTGGTCCACAATGTCTATGGGTCTATCTATAACTTTTATATCTTTATTGACTGTGACAAAATCCCTGAAATAAAGTCATGCAGAGACACACATTTTGTGGATACTCCTCAGCTACAGGACTTGCTTCCGGAGAGATCTAAGCTTAATGAGGTTTTGGAAGTTCATTGTGAACTGAATGGTATTGTGGTAGTGAAGAACTCCCTTTGTGAAATGGCCATTCATGGCTACCACCCGCAGCAGCTGGGAAATTGTTTTCACACTGCAATTTAGTGTACCACTGCAATAGAAATGGTTACCTGCTGCTGCTGCTGCTGCTGCTACTACTACTACTACTACTACTAATTTATTATTTATACCCCGCCCATCTGGCTGGGCTTCCCCAGCCACTCCGGGCAGCTTCCAAAAGAATATTAAAATACTATAATAGATCAAACATTAAAAGCTTCCCGAAACAGGGCTGCCTTCAGATGTCTTCTAAAAGCCTGGTAGTTGTTGTTCTCTTTGACATCTGGTGGGAGGGTGTTCCACAGGGAAGGTGCCACTACCAAGAAGGCCCTCTGCCTGGTTCCCTGTAACTTGGCTTCTCTCAGTGAGGGAACCGCCAGAAGGCCCTTGGTGCTGGACCTCAGTGTCCGGGTAGAACGATGGGGGTGGAGACGCTCCTTCAGATATACTGGACCAAGGCCGTTTAGGGTTTTAAAGGTCAGCACCAACACTTTGAATTGTGCTCGGAAATGTACTGGGAGCCAATGTAGGTCTTTCAAGACCGGTGTTATGTGGTCTCTGCGGCTGCTCCCAGTCACCAGTCTAGCTGCCGCGTTCTGGATTAGTTGTAGTTTCCGAGTCACCTTCAAAGGTAGCCCCACGTAGAGTGCATTGCAGTAGTCCAAGTGGGAGATAACCAGAGCATGCACCACTCTGGCAAGACAGTCTGCAGGCAGATAGGGTCTCAGCCTGCGTACCAGATGGAGCTGGTAAACAGCTGCCCTGGACACAGATTTGACCTGTGCCTCCATGGACAGCTGTGAGTCCAAAATGACTCCCAGGCTGCGCACCTGGTCCTTTAGGGGCACAGTTACCCCATTCAGGACCAGGGAATCCTCCACACCTGCCTGCCTCCTGTCTCCCAAAAACAGTACTTCTGTCTTGTCAGGATTCAAACTCAATCTGTTAGCCGCCATCGAACCTCCAACCGCCTCCAGGCACTCACACAGGACCTTCACTGCCCTCTACATACTGTAGTCAAGAACAGTTTGGTTCATTGTTCTATTGGCACAATGTAGCAATGCCTATAGATATTATAACCTCCAGACTAGTTCCTAGAGGTTACATAGTGGACTGGTTACCTGAGTGAAAGTTCCATTGAACTCAAGATGATGTGATTATATTGTAAGTGAGCAGAAATGTCTCATGATATAAGTTTATGGCCTTTTTAACCCTCCCTACCCCAACTCTTCTAAAAATGTTGCAATTTTTCAATTCTTCCCAGGAGAATATTTGACAAAATGTTCGCAATTTCACCCACAAATAGTGGGTTTGGAAGTCATGTTTTGCTCAGCTGCAGTCTATTTTGAACAGTCATTTAAGCTATGGGAAGTGAGTAGAGCCAGTGGCGTAGCGTGGGTTTGTCAGCACCCGGGGCAAGGCAAGTAATTTGCGCCCCCTAACCCGTGGATTTTAGCACTCAGAGTGTGAGCGCGCGCCCCCCAGATGTTGCGCCCAGTGCGGCCGGCCCCCCCTGCACCCCCATGCTACACCACTGAGTAGAGCTAGGACGATCTCTTTCCTTCCACCTGCTAATCCAGGTTTTTTATCACAGCAGTGTTGATGTCACCTTTTGCTCGTGACACACTACTAGCTTCTAAGCCAGGGATGGAGAACCTCAAGCCCAGGTGCCAAATGCAGTCCTCCAGGACTCCTGAGCACCAGATATGCACCCCCCCCCAGCCACATACCTTCACAAGCCCTGCTTGGCACCCTCCTTGGGTGTTTCTGCATGGCTAGAATGTACCTTGAAATCTAATAATGCTTATTGCTTGCCTGGATAGAGATGGACATGTGAGTGCATGGAAACTAGCTTAGTGTGCAAATGTAAAATTGGGAATGGGCTGTAGCTCAGTAGTGTGCATCTGCCCCAGGTTCAATCTCCAGCATCTCCAAGTAGGCTAGGAAATAACCCTATCTGGAAGCCTCGAGCTGCTGCTACCAATCAGTGTAGACAATACTGAGTTTGATGGACCAATTGAAGTTTCCGATGTTCTGAAGCATTTACTGCCAAACTTATTTTGCAAAACTAATGGCTACTGAAAAGGATTCTATGGGTAATATAATATTTAGGAAATAGCCCTGTGTGTTTTCTTGTTGGTTTGTTCTATCTGAATAGATTTTGTTTTTTGTCCAGCTTTGCTTTAAAAATCACATTGTATGCTGATAGCTAAAGAGACAAAATGTGAAAAGTACACATTCAGAATGGCTTTCTCAGGCAAAGCTATTAAATGCTAATTTGAAACAAAAATGAACTGAAGGAAATGTTCTCTGAAAAGGCTTGAGAACTACTTGTGGAAATGGGTTAAGAAATAAACTATCTCACCTTCCTATCATCACAGAAACAAGTGCCAAAACATATGTTTAGTATGTAAAAAGCAAAAGTAACTGTCAGTAAACTGAAATGGAGGAACATGGAAATTGTTGCCTGAATTAGAATGTTGTCGATACCAGCTTAATATCCATTTTCATGTGTTTTTGAGCTAAAGGGGGGAAATAACAGTGGTCCATCACCCACTAGAACAATTCCACCTACAAGATTTTAGAGTGGGTGTTGGGAACCTAAGACTGGTTGTGGGGGAATCAGGGTCCTCAGGACATCTCTAGCTGGTCCTCAGCAGTCACCTCAAACCACATCCCTTCCCCAGCCACACCCACTTTCCCCAGGCCACTCCCCTCACTTGCCCCACTTTGCCACCTTCCTGTGTGTTTTTGCTTTTCTGGAATGTGTAAAAAATAATCACCTACATTACTTACTTGAGATTCCTTCAGGTTACTTCAGGTACTTTCTCTCTTCATGTGGACTGTTTAAAAACACACATTTTTACATTTTACAGGGCAATTCTGTACATGTTTACTTTGAATCATGTTCCACTGAATTCAATGGGGCTTGCTCCTACATAAGTAGGCATGGGATTGCAGCTGTGATCTATATAAACTCTTTCTATTCCTAGCCCCATGGAGTGAGTTAAGAGGAACAGCTCATAAAGCAAGATGACTAATAAATGTCACTTGAGATACATTTCCACACAAATCATCCCTACAGGAGGAAATTGTATACAATGATACTTGGAAGATTTGCTTGTCTTTTTTATTCAGAATAGGGGAATAAAAATATGTGAGGTTCTTTTTTGAAGAAAATGCAGATTTGAGGAGTCTTACCTTGCAGCTGCAGAAAGGCAGTCAAGGTAATCATGGGAAGAATTCAAGGTCATTCTGTGTCAATCATTCTGTCAGGGTAAGCTTTTCAGCTTGCCAGATGAAGCGAATGCCCCTTCCTTCCACTTCATGCTCCTCTGGGGGTTCTCCTGACCCTCCTGAGTGATTTTTTTTCAGGGGTGCAAAAAGAGGAGGGGGGGAGCCCCATTGCTCAATCAGAAGTCCTTGTACAGGGCTTCCACTGACAAGACTGGTTAAGTGAATCACACACCAAAATTTTAAAGCCTTGACAAAATTTATATTTCGTGGTCAGAACCCAACTAGATGTAAATGCAGGAGTTAAAGCAACCAGGGTGGGATGTTTAATGAGATTACTGCCATAGCACTAGAGTGTCATGGGCCAGGAGTCAGCTTTGCCTACTGAACAGCAGCCAGAAGGGGGGAGAAGGTGGAGTGACTCCACTTGCAGCCTTCAAGGACTCAGAGAAGAGGGTGCTGATGAGAACCAGCTGGCTTCAGCCTTCTTAAGCAGAGCTTCTTAAGCAGAGCTTCAAGCAGCAGTTAGATGCTGGTAACATTGTCTGTAGTTCTTGGTCCTACCTTGCTGCTTCCCGTTCGTCTTGAGCCTTGACTTCTGTGACCATCAGATTCCCTAAGCCCTGGACCATCTGACCATTGCTGATTGCTGCTTACCTGACTGGACTGGACATGTCTTTGGATGCTGATTCTGCCTTCAGGCAAGTATACCTCAGAGACTCTTCTTGCTGTATGGTCTCCCACTCCACTGAGCTCAGCAATGACATTACGACATAGGGTAAGCACGTGGGCACATTGCAGAGAATACCTCTATCTGAAGGCTAGTCAGAAAGCAGTTCTATTTGACGTGCTGTACAAACCATATCTAGTTTATGCATAAAGAACCATGAGAAGGAAGAGCAGGGGGCTCTTAAAGTTGCCCATAAATAGCATTTGAAATAAGAACACAAGTCACCAGGTCACAGCTGTCTCCACTGTGGTGAGATGTATTCCATTTCTAATTATACTGTGTTTCTAAATATTCATCTAGCCATATGCAAATTGTATACAAAATCATGTCTTTCTTGGTACCCTTTCTGGCAATGTGTAAGTGACCAGCCTACATGGGGCAGGGGAGATCAGACATTTTCTGTCTGATTTTCTTAATTTTCCACGCGCCATTTTCCTGATATTAATGTTAGCAAATCACCTCAAACTGCCCTGTAGGGAAAACATGTGAGTATACTTTCCACTGTAAAATAGATACAATAACTGTCTCAGTGGACAGGATAAAGTAATGGATAGGCAATACTGACCCAGGGGGATACTGGCATAGGGAGGGAAAGGTTAACCCATCCTCATGCTACTTCGTTAGTTTGAAATTGCTTTTCTTCTGCATGGGTATCTTTTTCTATAAAAGGAAGTGTGTACAGTAGTACCTTGGGTTAAGTACTTAATTCGTTCTGGAGGTCCATTCTTAACATGAAACTGTTCTTAACCTGAAACACAACTTTAGCTAATGGGGCCGCCTCCTGCCGTCGCGCCGCCGGAACATGATTTCTGTTCTCATCCTGAAGCAAAGTTCTTAACCTGAAGCACTATTTCTGGGTTAGCAGAGTCTGTAACCTGAAGCATATGTAACCTGAAGCATATGTAACCCGAGGTACCACTGTATGTGTGTGAGAGAGAAACTAGTGATTAAAGCCCCACAGAACAGGAGTTAATGAAGAAATAATTGATCTGTAAGGACACAGCTTTTAATTAAAGGCACAGGTTTGTTTAAACTTTAATTATATTGTGCCCAAATAGTCTCAACCTTGGTGCTGACTTGACCCCCCTTCTTTCCCAGTAAGTGGCAGCGTCAACTGCTGCTGGGAAGCTAGCCCAAGTGGGAAATCCCCTTCTGTCCTGTGGGATGTACTACTAGTCAAGTACAACATTTTCCTGTTGCCTAGAATGGACACACAGGGGAATGTGGCTCCAGACAAGGAGGACTTCCTGTCATACCTGCTCTGGAGCTTCCTTCCCATGTGTGTGACCAAGGAGATGGGCATGAGCCTAGCTGACCAGATAAAAGGGCTGGCCATGCAACCATCTCTCTTGGACTCTTACCCTTGGATTCTTGCTCTCCTGGCTCTTAGTCAGTGCATGGCTCAACCTTCACATAGGATGGAGCCCACAAGCAGAAAGTCTGAGATGTAGCTCAGACTTATTTTCACTGTAAGCACAATATAAAGCCTGCCTTTAGATTACTGCTTTCAACTGAATGTGAGTAAAACTTTATTCTTACTTTTAAAGAAAACTGTGTTGTGTTATTATTTTAAGAGGGAAATAAATGGGAAACTTACCTAAAACAATCCAGACAGGACAAGCCAGACTGAATTGCTTAATTAAAGGATTGTAATGAATCATCAACTTGCTTCCAATAAGCTCAAAAGGAATGTGCTCTGCTGTTTACTCACTAGCATGAGTGAGGAGGGGTAATATCAAAACAATATATCTTTTCCTACCTTCCTTCTACCCGCTGCCACCAATTAGGTCTCAAGAAGCACAAGAAAATGGAATAGAAAGCATCAGTATTTCCTAGATTCTCCATAAAAATATGAGTGAATAAAGTACGGGTGGTTAGCTCCATAGAAAATGGCTACTATGGAAGCAACCAGGAAATTATACCAACATATGGGATGTCAGAAGTTGGTTGTAATGGTTTGGAATTATTTTATGGGGTGATTGTGTAGTTTTCCAGTTCCCTAACTGATTATACAACTCTGGATACATGATTTCAGTGTTGTCAAAAATAGATATAATAGTCCAGATCTATAGAAGTAGCTTATGTGAAAAGGACAATTATGAAACATCAACCACATACAGAATTTTACCAAGCAAGAAATCATTTTAGTAGACATTTTTGGATCTAACACCCATTGTTGACCTTTTCCATTGTGCTAATCCCTAAAGTCTTAGAATTACCCTGCCAGGTAATTGCACATGCTATAGTTCAAGTAACTCCACTTACCTTCAGGTACAGTGTTTATAATGGAGCTTTGCTGTCAATACTACAGTGTGGTGTTAAGCAAACAGAAATCCCCATGAGGCAGAAACTGCCAGTGGAGAGCCTTTTATAAGCAAACAGTTGGAGAAAAACAGAAATGTTACAGCCGCTGTCTCAAGAGCTTCACCTAGGGCTGTTCTTGTAATTCTTTATTTTTGACATCTCCAGATCATTGGTTCCAAAGTAACTAACACAACCAACTTAAAGAGCTGCTTCACGGTAGAAGGTTGTGCAATGGATTGTATCATCTTGCTGCTTCAGCACAATGGTATTTGTAGCAATGTGGCTAATGGAAGCATCCATGCAAATATTTGGCACTGAGATGTAAAACACAGTGGAAAGCATTCACATCTGTCAGCTCTTGAATTAATGCATCACCTATTGCAGGGGGGCTGTTTGGCAAAACTTGATTAGGTTAGGCTTTGGGAGCCCATTGTTATAATTCACATTTATATTGGCAAAAACCTTTTCCTGGCAAAAGACTATAAAGACTACAAACCCCAGTCAACTTAATGAGTTCATAGACAAAAAGAGAGAGAAATCACAGTAACACTTTTCAGGGGAGGCTCAGCAGGACACAGAGATCCTGTATATTCAACAATTTTAGTGATATTGGAAGTAATAAAAGGTTTTACAATAAATCAGTGTGCAGAAGCATGTGGTCTCAGCTCTACGTTTTGTTAGATATGGCTCTGGCTCATACAATCACTCCTACCTACTCTACCCATATAAATACATACAAGCTAAATTCACTCTCCTTTTATCCCCAAACCATGACAAACAGCAATGCTGACCCCACTCTATTCCACTAACTTTGCCACCAGTCAAACACTCTCCCACACCCAACTCCACCAGTATTGTTGCCAAGTGCTCATGAGAAGTAGAGATGTCTGCTGAGCCAAGGATTATTTGGCTTCTTTTCTTCCTTCTCCAGTCAATTAATAGGAAAGTTGTAAAACATCTGCTTGAATCTAGACCATCAAATACTACTCTCTCTGATGTATCTTTACTCCTGCCCTGCGCCCATGCTTGGTATGGGCAATACAGGTTGTGCTGTGCCCTAATGGAAGGACCCATACACCTGATTCAGTGCAGCAATACATACGACTGGGTTATAAGGTTCTGGCCTTGGCCATCAACACTTTCTTAATAGAGGTGATCAGGGAGGCATTGAGCATAATTATTTCAGTTAGCAGTACCAATGACATGTTTTAGAGCAGCAAGAGCTCTGAAGACTGTAAAGAGAGCTAAGATACATTTAAGCTTCAGCTATTTACTTTGATTCCTAAGGAAGATAGAGGGGAAAGTACTTTCATGATTTGCTAAATGTATGGTTGCCCTTTACATATGGAGTGCAACGTTTTGAGTTAACTCTGGAAACCTAAGGCTTTGAGAACTTTCAGTTGACTTTGCTGTACAGCAACGATCTATACAGACCCTGGTTGGAAGGGTAGCAGCAGTAAAAATAGGACCCAAGAGGAAAATGAAATCCAAAGACAGCAATATACATCATGCAGTGAGCTGTTTTATCCGTTGAGAGAAAATAAATCCAACCCACTGTTAGCCTCACAGTTATCTGGCATTGGTTTTTATTATCTATTTGATCTGAGAATGAATGAATGAATGAATGATTAATTAATAGAAAGAGGCAGGGAGCAAAATACTGGTCTTTTTGACATCTGATGTGCAAATCAAATGCTTCTCATAAACTAGCAATATAAAAATATATAGTGTTTATTAGCATAAGAATGCAGAGTGTGAATCTAAGACAATTATATATCATGGTTTAATCAAAAAGGTTTTAAATTCCTTTTCAAAGTACCTTTATAAAATACCGGCACATTTCTGAACAGACTTATACAATCTTAAATCCCATTGTAATCAACAAGATATGCATCTGTAGAACTATGTTTGCACACTTTATTTTTTACATTAGCATCAGGAAATTGTGCATAAACAACCACATATTGTTGGGGAAATGTTTGAAACGTGATTTTGCTATGCAGCTGGAATATGAAAGATTGGTTTGGGTCACAAAGCAAGATATTCAAAATACTGTGAAGTGCAGTGTGGAATTTTATTCAGAGATTTGTTTGCATAGGTTTTAGCACAAATACCAACAAGGTTATTAGCATCTATTGACCATAACATTGTTTAGTGTGTAAGGAGGAAGTTTTCTTGCTTCTAACATTTTCCAGCCTTAGAAAATAAACGGAGAAAAAAGAAAACAAATGAAGGAGACAATATGGCCAAAACAAACAGAAAAGTATGAATTAGGCTGGAAATCTAGGTCTGGTTATCAGAAGCAGCAGATTAGATGTCTAAAGTGTACTTCAAATTGCTGGCAGGAAATCACATGACTGGAATGCGCCTCCATGTAAAAATTGCACATAGAAAATTAGATGACAGAAAAAAGGGTTCTCACAGCTTAGTTAACTATGAAGTCATGTGGGGCAATTTTGCTGGTTGTATTTGAAACACATGGCAGCTTGCTTACAACTTTCCATATATTTCAAGAGAGTTGTAAAAGGCAGAAGCTATAATATTGTTACATCTGCTGGCAAGCAATGCTTTGTTGGGTGAATTTCTAGTTAATAGTGCAGAATTGTTGACTTTTGAAAACTAATGGTTAGAAAAAGTTAGATAGCAGGGGATGGGTGTGAATGACGACCAGCATATCTCCTTATATGTGCCCATCAGTGCAGGCACATACAAAACCCCAAATGAACACAAACTAGACATAAAGAGTGTGATCAACCCTAGCCTGGGGGGTAGGGAAGTCTTTAACTTTAACTCTGTGCTAACTTTGTGGTCCTGGTCTGGATTGCCCTCATCACCAGCAACTGTTTACGTAGCCCAGGGGGTGGCAGCTCCCATTGATGAATGTTTCTCTTTCTATGTAAATTGCTGGGGGCATGGAGAATCTGGGGGCAGGCAAAGGGACTGTGGTTCTTCTCCTTCACATTAGGGTTCCAATCTAGATTGAGGAAGAGCATTCTGGCCATTTATCTTTTATAAAATGTACACTTAAGGACACAGGGAGCTAACATATAATCCAATTTAGGGGTGCCAACATGAATAAAATATTGGGTGGGCAGGTAAGCCCCACCCCTCATAATCAATCACATGATGCAATGCCTATCAACTTTGGGGGACCCCCTTCAAATAAGTTATTGGGGAGGGTGAAAGGATCTCAGCCCTAAGAGTTGGTTCCTATGATCCAGTTTGTTTCTGATTGCCGGCTGGGTTTTATTGGTAAGGCGACGGTTTGTTAGTATATTTCATTTTCCATTGCTGGATCATATGATCCTATGTTTACTTTTCTATACTGTTGTTGTATGGGAATGGAAGTCAGTCTGAGATACTTCCACTCTTTGTTTTCTATCTCTCTTCTGAGGGAAGTGTCTGTGTGAGAAGCTGTGTGATGCAGCTCACTGGTCGTCATGATGCTTTTGTTTTCTTTGCTGTAAATGAAGACTCTGACGGTACATATCTGACACAATCTTGCTTTCGCTGAACTCTGCTAATGCGTGCTCACATCTATGGATGTGGGTTGAAGTGTTTTGTGGGATTGGCCCAGAGGAATGTCCCGATACGGTTGTTTTAGTTGTGTGTGTTGTCTAGAAAAATGATTTTATTAGGCAACTAAGAAATCAAATAAAAAAGTGAAATGAAGTAAATTACAGCCATAATACACAAATGCAGTGACAACTATGACTCACAGTTGCTATTTTCCCCCAAAATATGATGCACAGAATATGCATTTTGAAGGGAAAGATGACTGTTACAAATTCAACAATGTTGCAAAGGAACACAAGTATCTTTCCTCACTCCAAAAATCTGTAGGTTTCCTTACGCCAACATGCAAATGGGAGAAGAGTGTTACATGCTCCTCCTGACCCAAGTCTCATCTCCTCACTGACCTGAATTTCTAAAGATTTGGTAGTAACAGCCTAGCTGTGATACATATTACTCTTCCAGTGATTCACTTTCATTACTCTATAGGCATAGTATGGGCTCTTGAGAATCTTTCAAATCAAATATAACATACAGTCCTTTTTCATCCAATGTTTTCAGGATTATGCAGAAAACACATATCAGAATTGCAAGTGGTTGAAGTGGGCTTCATTATTTTATTTTATTTACTTTTCAGGATGGTTACTCAACCCCTCTCAGTTATTTAATCTCCTTTTGAAAGGCTGGTTGTGTGTGATTACTATGCATACATGACATTCTTTCTGGCTCAATATTGGCCTGATCTTAATAATGAATTCTAAGGCCACACAGCTTTCATAGGTACCTAGCTCTGCAGCATCACAATACATGCTAAACAATGAATTTAAAAGGAAAGTCTGGATGTCTTTTTGTGACAGAGGAACATTGAAAGAGTAAATGATGTAACAAATGGTACTAGGCAAATCATAACCCTCTCCATTAGAGTAGCATGTGGCAGCTCTTCACTGAACCATTAAGCTCCCAGAAATAACAGTATTCTAGCAGTTGTGTTTGAATCCCCATAAAGATAACATATATCTAGGCAGGCCAAGTCTGCTTCACCTCTCTCAAGAGCTCAGGGGAAGCAAATGTAATGGTAAGAAAAATGGTAACCTGCTGGTGATGATTTGACTCTGAATTCATTATTAAAACTAGCTGCAGGTTGGAGGGATTTTGTTATGTTGTAAATGTTTGATGGGTTCTTACGGCAAAAAGAAAAAAAAGTAGCAGCTGAAATATCAGCTAGTTAAAGCATTAATTTGTTAAGTCTTTGTCTTTCTAAATACATGCAGAATTAAATATTGAATGGTAACCTTTAGAAATATGCCTATGGATACAAGCAGACAAATAAGAATGAAGCTGTTGAATCATATGTATATACAAACACACACACACACACACACACACACAGAGACAGAGAGAGAGAGAGAGAGAGAGAGAGAGAGAGAGAGAGCGCAAATATAGTGCCATACTCTATAATGCACCATATTGTGGTGAATGCAAGATATAGTTACAAGAAATTCAGACACTGATTATTTTTGGTTGTTGTTGTTTATTTCCTCTGTGTGAGTGTGACAACATTTCTGAGGTGGCACAAAGACTGGGTAAAGACTTTTTGCTGCCTGAAGCAAAGGAATAGATGACACCCCTGTACCATACACACAACCCAACTGGCATTTTTCTACAACAGTGGCAATGGGACAAGGTCTTCCACCACATTTGGGAGCAGCAGGCTAGCTTAAAGGTTGCAAAGCAGTCCATGTGGCACATATAGCCTTGCCGTAACAATAACACATGTCATTTATGAATCAGAATCCCACAAGGAATGCTGAAGTGATGATATATGCGTGTATGCGCATTGCCAGCTCAGTTTTGTATATTTTTGTTTATAGCATTAGTTGCAACAGGTATCATACCACCTTGATATAACTTCATATCATTGTTCTTTTATAGCCTGGTATAATTATAATTTGTGAGCTCTTTTCCACAGTAATCCCCAGGTTTCCATAGGAATATTACCATCAATTTTCTGTGCCCATGTTATCATTGAATCTTTAACTTGTTTTCTCTGTCTTTTTTATTAAGTAGTAACTAGTTCCATGTCAAACAATGGTGTGAAATAATTATGGATTGTCTCTAATTAAATTGTACTCAGAGTAAAGCCACTGAAAGTTATCTGCATTTACAGTGAGTGTGACTAGCATTGGATGACTAGAATTAGATACAACCCAGTAATGATAATGGCATGCATCTTCATCCTAAACTCAGATGTAGCACAGTATGTAGAAACCAAGAGTAGAAGACCTAAAAGCACTGACGCCTCACTCCCACCCTTTCACATCTCAGTTTATTTACTGGAACTTTGATATGAGGTGAATTTTGTAGATATTGATTTGTTTTTAATTTTGTGGGACTTAATATTGATGTTAATGTAAGTTTCAGGCAAAATGCAATCAAGTCATAATGAAATAAATCATAAAATCAATAACTTCTGAAATAAAATCATCATATCATAAATCATGATTCCATGAAATGATACTACATGTAATGAAGCACTGAATGTGCTTATTTGATGATGTGAAACTTATGATTGCTTGTTTAGCACATGCTACAGGGCATATTGCTTAATTGGGTGAGTGATCATTTTTAAAACTCCTGGGCTTTTATGAGTTGATTTTTCAATATCATGTTTGAAAGTCCAAATGGAATAAGGTAATAAAACACACTAAAGTAAATGAAGCATAGTAATGAAATAGAGTTAGCATTCAAATGAACAAATCAATTAATGCAAGAAATCAAGATTTATGCTAACCACTTTTGGAATTGATGGCCATGATCCAAAGAACAGGGCAACTAGTTCCATATACCCAAGTTGTCTTGGACCATTTCCAAGCATCAGTCCTATGGAGAACTATTTTTCAGACTGAGGACACTCCAAATGCAGTTGTGTTAGCCAGAAATAGTTTCCAAATGGACTGAAGAGGAATAGCTATTAAAAGCCTCAAATGGACACAGTTATGGGTATACAGTGATTACAATATTCTTCTTTTATCTGTAGTGGTTTGAAAGATGACTAATCTGTTTCAGATCCACTCTGTACCATTTGTGTCTGATTTCTTATCCTCTTATCTAATCTGTCATATTAAATCTGAAGCTCTGTTTTCCACCCACTGACTATAATGGGGAATCTACAAAACTGCTACCTATTTTTCTTTTCTTTTCACATAAGTGGATGGAATTTGCAGACAAAAGATTCCCCACTTGCTGCCACAATTACACTAAGCCTGTTTAATTTCAGGCAGATTCATCTGTGGGTAGGAGTGAAGGGGGGTGGACTTTTAAAATTTGATGACTGTTTTGGATGTAAATAGCAGACATGATCACATATTTTTAGGTTGGGGGTGCAAAATTTCAGGAAGATAGGTGCAGTGGTTCTCCTTTAAGGGCAGAGATTACCATTTTGAGTGGGAAAATTCAAATCGTATTCCCTCTCACAGGGCTTTTTGTTAATGGGGGTGGGGGTTAAAACTGGGGAAATAAGGAGGAGTACTTCTGGGAAACAAAGCTGCAAAATTGCAGACACTTCCCACCACCTCCTACCTTACCTCTTCTTAGGAGTAACCTCCATGGAGAAAGAGAGAAACAGAGTTCCAGTGTTAGTGGTTTTTAGGGGGGGGGGCAAGGAAGTAGCAGGTGAACCCAATAGCCAATTTCTGCTGCTTGCATGCTGTTGTCGCAGTCAAACCTCAGAGGAGCAGGATGACCCCCATGAAGAACAGTATTGCTTATTTACTTGAAAATCCCTCTCCCAAGCTACTGTGATTGGAGTGAACTGGGGAAACAGTGCACTGAATTTTAAGTCAAATTACAAACAAAAACAAAACGCCATTTCTACCCACCTAAGCTCTGGACATATCCCTGGTCACTGGTTTCATTTGCTAGAAAATAAAATGTATTTAAAAGTTTCCACATTTAACTTGGAGAGGGGAGTGAAGCAGTAGAACTACACAGAAGGTTGCGAACTCCCCATTTCACATCAACCCTCCTTAGTAATGAAGTGATTAAACTCAGGAATGTGGGAGTTTGCCTCAAATCACCTCAGTTTCTCTCATAATTCAGATCTGCACACAGCTGAAACACATCACTAATACATAATGCTAGACTAATAAAGCTTATGTATTGAAAACTGTTCCCTGGAAATATCTGCATTGTCTCCCAAGTGTCTTCTCAGCTCAAACAGTAGGGGAGCTGACCTGAAGATATCCCTGACTCCCAAATCAGCTTTACAGTATCTATTGAATAAACATGATAACTTGCACCTTCACTAACATCTATATTAGAGACTTGGGTAAGATGTAGACTCTGTAAGCTCAGAGCTCACATGCTGTTTCAGCACTAGTCATCTTCAGGCACCAGCTTGCTTTAACTGTCATCAGCTGTGAGGGAATGAGGAAGACTGTGGTTCCACTGTGGATTCCAAGTTGGATTAGTCTGAGTCAGAGGAGTGTATTATGACCACAGACTGGCACAATGGGTTTCCTTTGATCTCCTGTTTCCAGGTGAGTTGGGATACCTAGAGCTGTCCCTGAGGGCAATTTCCTCTCCCATTCTGTATGTCTAGCCTTCTAATCTTCCAAGGACAGAGAGTGGAACCCAAGGCCATGATAGCAACCCAGTCTGTACCTCCCAGATTAATGTGTGGATCTGAATTCCGTTATCTACCAGTTTTTCTGTTTCCTGAATGTTCCAGGGCAATTCTTGACTGGAAAAGGGACAAAACAAATGTATGTGGTAAAAAACAACAACAACCCACCAAGTTTTTCAACACAAGCTTATTTAATATTTAAAGGCAATTTGTGCAGTTTTTAAAATATAAAAGATAGCAGATCAATTGCAGAACCATGATAGAATAGACTTAAGGGTGAACACAATGCATAAGTGACATGCACTGGCAATGGACTGTTTTGCATAAGAAAAGAGTCGGGTTCTCTTCATAATTACAACAACAATAAAGTAAACAATCGAACCAAAATAAGCTACTTTAATACACCTGCTTCTCCCTACCTCATGATATTCCAGCCCTGCCACATGTTTTAAGATTTAAGCTTTCATTTCAAATTTCAGTAGTTAATACATGTAGGTTGTTTGTTCTTCTTTTAATAGTTGTGCTTCAATTTACTGCTTACATCTTACACTGTTATCCCAATTGGGAGATAACACACGAGATGCTTAGAATCAATTTACACTTTGTAACATAAGCAATTTATTTTATTTTGATTCTCCCTTTTATGAGTTCTATCCATTCACTGAAATGAGCAAAAGCGGCAATTGACTTTAATGCTTGTTTTTAGGTGCTTAGCTAGCTGATCAATGAATTCCTTAGCACAGTGTTCAAGGTCCCTTGTCAACACAACTCCTATTATTTTACTTCAATGGGGGTTAAGCAAGTAAGGGATTAGTAAGTGGAGTGCTGGATTCCTCGTTGGTTTTTCTGTCACATTGAGGTTCCCCACTCCGTAATGTAGATGTATATCCCTTTGCAGGTATCTTTTCTCACTGCTCTGTATCTATATTGCTCTGATTTCATATCTATAACATTGTAGGGGACACAGTAAAGCAGGGGTCGGCAACCTAAGGCCCATGGGCCTCAAGTGGCCCATGGGGGTCGTTTAACTGGCCCATGGACCCCTGCCGCTTGCTTGGGACCCCCCCCCCACTTCAGGGCTGGAGAGTGCTTTTTATTGGGACCACAGAAGCCAAGGGATAGGGATAAACTCCCTATTTTCCACAGTTATACTCTTCCTTCCTTGTGGTGACTGTTGTTAATTTTTATCCCACTCTTCCTGCCATCTAAAAATTTCTTTGAAATAATTCCAATACAGAGGCAGACTGGGAAGGATTTTGACTTAAAAGGCTTCTTGAAAGAGGAAGGTCTTTGATAGCTATCAAAAAGACAAGAGATAGCACATGTCTAATACTTAATGAGTTCCCTGGATGCATGCGACAACAATAAAGACGCAATTCCTGTAATGTACGGAAGAGGCCCCTGATAAGATGGTATCTGCATGTGGCCCTAATCTGCAAAGCACAGTGATTAATAGGGTGATACAAGAGTTTACAGGGGGTAGGGGTTGTTTTGATTTGATTTTTTTCTTCTGTTTTTTAATGCTGCTGTGAATGCCATTCACCCAACTAATTTCACATCTAGTTTGGACTGAAGGGGCAATGATCATTTCAAAAGTATATCAATCTGTTCTTTTTCTGAGTTTGAAAGGGTTGTGAATTACCTTGTACGTCATGTTCAGCACTGAGAGTCATTGTGGTACATTGCCGCATCATGGTACTTGGACTGAGGAGACTTTGGTCCACATCAAAATTCAATCCTGAATTCACTGTTCAGGTCTCTGGATCTGAGCAATGAATTGCCGATCAATAAAATGGAAATATTAAGAAACTACCTCAGAACATTGTGGGAAGGAAACATTTGGCTAGAATCCAGAACAGATGATCGGTGCATGAATCAGGTTTCCTCACCCTGAAATTCCACCTGCCTTTCAGTCCTGACAGTGCTGATAACCAGTGGAGTGTAAAACCTTTGAGCCCAACAACCTTTCATCATCTGCATACTGATGACAGTGCTGATCATCTGTTTGGCAAGGAATGATCAGATGCCCCTTTGTGCAGCCAAGTAGCTTCAGTGGCCACAGATTTTTATATAATGGTTTAAGGATGCAATTGAGATAAATTTGTGTTTGCGCCCATGCCCCATTGACATATTTATTAATCACATTTATTTCAATGGGATTTTGACATGTTATTTCCTCTGGATTGTGCCATATGCACACTAAGTAAGTGCTATAAGAAGTATTCATTATCATAATTTGACACATATTAAAAAGCTTGAAAGCATTTGTAAACAACCTCTGCATTTAACCTTTGTAGCTTAGAAGCAGAAACGATAAAGCAGATGTTTGAAATACTGATTAACTGTTGATGATAAGTACCAATAAAATTTTCCTACTGAATTATTATTTAGGGTACAGGGACTAGAATGTTTAAAATACTATCATTTACTCTGTTCAGGCTTGAATTGCCATCCCAACATTAAAATTTTTGGATGAGGGTTGGTAGGCCCAATATCCTTCTTCAATGATAAATTTTGACTATGTGCAGTACATGAAGTTTTGGGATGGTGGAAATGGCAGGAGGAAATTCCGCAGCTTATAAATTCAGTTTTCCCTTGTCATGTGATTTCATTATATTTACTATTAGAAAATTTAATTTGAGCTATAACAATCCAGAGCAAATGTAACTTTTGCTCTTAACTATATAAGCAGGATGTTCTGACAGCTATAAGGGATATGTCCTCAGCCATTTTTGACAATATACAACTTAAATTATGTACTTTACAGCCACTATGCAGGAAGCTGCCTTATACTGAATTTAATCACTGGTCAATCTAGCTTAACATTCTCTATACTAAAATCTCAGCAGCTCTTTGGTATTTTAGGTGGAATTCTATTCTCTCGTATGTCCTGGAGATTTCAGGCATTGAATCTGGAGTGGTGGTGGTGTGGAGCTACTGTGTACAAGAATGGTGGGGGGCCTGGTCATGGCAGCAGTGAGCTGGGCAGTTTGGCTCTGCTAGTGCATCCAAGATGCCTTGCTCTTGCCCTTGCCACTGCCCTGCCCTGCCCTACTCCCACACTATCTTGATATTCAATAGCAAAACCACTGCCAGGAGGCCAGATCTGTAGTGAAGAAGAAGAAGAAGAAGAAGAAGAAGAAGAAGAAGAAGAGGAGGAGGAGGAGGAGGAGGAGTTTGGATTTGATATCCCGCCTTTCACTCCCCTTCAGGAGTCTCAAAGCGGCTAACATTCTCCTTTCCCTACCTTCCCCACAACAAACTCTCTGTGAGGTGAGTGGGGCTGAGACACTTCAAAGAAGTGTGACTGGCCCAAGGTCACCCAGCAGCTGCATGTGGAGGAGCGGAGATGCGAACCCGGTTCCCCAGATTACGAGACTACCGCTCTTAACCACTACACCACACTAGTACCTTCCTTTAACCACCTGCTGCTCCTTCCTGGGACCTACCATTTAATATTTTTTTTTTAAAGCTGGAGGTTCAATGCAACAAAAATAAAGCACACATTTTTGAGCTTACCCTTTCCCCCCAACACCACCACTATAACTACCAGAAAATAGATACTAACAGAGGGGTGGGGATTGTGATAAGATAAACACTAGATACTTTAGGCTTCTCCAATAAAGTCATCTATAAGCCTGAAGTCCCCTCAGCTGAGATATGTATACAGGGCCAAGTGTAAATCTGGAGATAAAATACCACTACTTTTTACTTGTCCCCACAAGCAGACTTCGAATGATGTACCTCTACCACAATGCTAGATGTAATATCACATAGTGAAAGAATCATACTTATTCAATAAAGCAATAACAATATAATCATTCTCATTGTGAAAGCACCAACTGCCAAGCCAATTCCCATATCACTGACAGTATACAGTTGGAAAGACTTCACCATACACCATATAATTTATTACTGCTCAAAAGAATTGCTTCTAAGTTTGGTCTTGTAAATTTCCTGGCTGAGGATCAATATCACTTGTGTAAAGCTACAGTTATTCTGTATAACTACAGTGTAAGTCCTGTCAGAAAATGTTGCGTGTATACAGCCCTAGGGATATCTTTGAGTAGCGCTTTTCATTTGGAAAGCCATTTTTGTTGCGTGTATGACTTTTGGAGTGGCTATCCAAATCATTTCTGTGATGCTGGGTATACTGTGAGAACATGCAGTGAAAGCCATTTTAAAACACAATGAATATTTTCCGTCCCTTCGTTCAGTTGTGTTGTTATGAATAATAGAATCATAGAATTGTAGAGTTGGAATTCCAGTCCAACCCCCAGGCACCACAACTAAAGAATCCCTGACAAATGACAATCCCACCACTGCTTTAAAATGTCCAATGAAAGAGAGACCACCACTTTCTGAGGTAGATTGCCTTTAGAACAGGACATTGTGCAGAAGATCTTCTCTTTACCTTTCTGTATTACATGCATGAAACTGAAATTCAAATAAATCCATTGTCCAGCTAAGAGATAGAGAACTCGTGGTCCTCCAGGATGTTGTTTACTTTTCAGAAGAGAAATCATTGTTTACTCCCCGATATGCATACTTTTTGTCACTTCATGTCTAACATACCACACATATGAGGAATATTCAGAAGAATGGTCCGACACTTGTGGATATCCCATAGAAAAAAAGAACAATTATTACCACTTTCCTCAATGTCAGTGCAGTGTGATTTTTTTTTACCAAAGCTCCTCACATCAAATGCTCTGTTGCAAATGAATGCCTTGTTCTGTGGTTGAGATGGAGAATGATATTCATAGTGGACAAGCATAGCCATGAAATCAATTGTTGGAGGATAAGCTCACTTATCGGTGACCCTATTTCATTCTGCCTATCAAACTGCTTGCATTATCCTCTGTCTGAGTTTTTCATGCATTTTGGTATAGCTATTATAGAGGAATGAACTAGTTATGGCTTATGGTAATATGGCTGTCTTAGTTCAAGCAAGTGAAAAAGATACTTTATCTTTCTAAAATGGAAGGCAGAAGGAAATCTTTATTCCCCTTCACCGTGAACAGATGTGGCAGGCGCTGGTCTGGAATAAATTTCCTTTCTCTTTTGTATTGTCTTATCAACCTTGAATTGGTTTCTAGCAGATGATCTGGCTGTCACTCTGGAGCACATCTTTTTATTGATGAAAAGGAGAGAAAGTCATTAGTAGTAATGCTGGTGAAGGAGCATGTAATAGAAGAAGCACAGAATGAAAAACACAAATAGAATATTAAATCCAACAACTTGTAAAAATTCATGTGTCACTGAAAATGAGGTTGCCACACAGAGAAGTCAAGATACTGGCTTAAAAATCTGGCTTCAGAAAGAGTTATGGTAGATCCAGTCAAGTTGAGGAACATTTCCAGACTTTTCACTAGTATTGTATTCTCCTGTGTCATTATGTAGTCTTCTGCAGAAAGCCTATCCTACTGAACCACATTTCATTCACTGTTTATTTCCATTGTTCTGTGCAAGTAGGGGGAACCTGTAGCCTTCCAGGTTGGACTCCAACTCTGATCAGCCCCAGCCAGCATGGTCAATGATTATAGGTGATGGGAGTTGTAATCCAGCAAGATCTTCTCATTCTTGCTCCATAGTGAACAGTGGGAGGAAAGAGGAACTTGGCGAGTTTCATAGCATCTGCAAAAATTAGAAATGGGCATGGCTTCTGAGAAGGTGGTACATCAGCCCATTGATTTGTGTTGACTAGTAAGATGCACATGAATTACATATTCCAGAGGGGTGGCACTGGCAATTTTTAGGGTATGAATGTACAAGCTTAAGGCCAAGTGGGTGTCTTTTCCTTAGAATTGATTTTTTGGAAGTAAAGTCCCATCATCTGTAGAAGCTGCTAGCTATTTTGCTGCATGCATTTGTTAGTATATTCCTTGACATGTCATGTTATCCTTCTATTTCCGTACTAGGGATTATTATTTATTATAATCAATTCTTTTTATGACCTGTTTCTAGTGTCTGGTGGTCATTGACCTAAATGGCAATTCAACAACTCTATGAGCCCAGCCTCGTAGAACAGTTGAAAGAGCTTTCTGCAGGCCTTTGTTATAAAGCAGATTTAAGGTTAATCCTTAAATTAAATCCTTACAGATATAATGTGGAAATTTAGATTTTAGATTACCTGATTTCTCCCTTTAAAAGAGCCATGGAGGCGTCAGTTTTTTTTAATCAAGTAGTGTTACTTGAGCAGGGGGGTGATACTTCTCTCTGTTATATTTTACTGGTCTATATAGTCCCTTGAAGCTGCTATTCTCTTTTGGAAATAGTAAAGACTTTATTATAATAATGATGTCTCAGTGCTTTTGGTGGGTGGTTGAGATGGGGTGGGGGGGATGGATAAAGGGTAAAACCCCATCACCATCATTCTGATAAAAAATAGAGCTCCCAATGGCTGCTTAGGGGAGAAATGGAGATCCAGTCCCTGATTTCTCAGATCACTGATCTGCCATGGTCCTCAGAAGTTTATAGAAGTGAGTCAAAGAAAGCTATGGAAGTAGACAAGGCTCCTATAGTCCTTGAGACACATATAAAGGCAGAATAGCCTCCTTGGTTGAAATCAGATAAGCCTTTAAAAAAAAAAAAAAAAAAAACCTCTTCAAAATGTGGATTTTGGAGAGCATAGTCTAACAGAGAATATTTTAAGTGCAAAACCTAAAAAGTTATTCCTTAGATTTAATTTGCTGGTTACCTTTAAAGAGCTGTAGGAGGGAAGGTGCTATAGTTTTGCTTGTGACCACCAAAGGGTCTCCTTGAATTTGGTACCTGTGATATTCACCATCCTGTGCATTGCTGGTGGGGAAATTTAATAAAGATTAACGACAGGTTGGGAAGGGGAGGGGAGGTGGTGATGAGTCACCTGTCTCCAACAGATGAAGAAGCAAGTAGCCTGATCCTTACCTGGTTTGTTCAGAAGTAAATACTGCAAAGCTCCTTGCAACTAAGACTTTGACAAATGTGTTGAGGACTGAAGCACCTGTTACTTTTGGACTACGTGTTCAAATCAGTCCTCTCACACATTTAATAAATAATCACGAGATGAGAGCTGGATCATGTCCTCAACCCATGCCCCTACAATGCTTACGCATTCACTGGCAACCATGCCTATGAGGCTAAATGCAAACAGATATGAGAAAGTAAGGCACTCCCATTTAAGAGGCAACTCTGGTCAATAAGAGTTCCTGTTCCCTTAAAAGAGAAGTATCTGTGTACATCTGTATGAGAGTATGCCCTCTTTCTTACTAACAACAAATGTCTGCCGCCTGGGAAGGGGCATAACTAGTGGACTCTTCAGCATTAGAGATGTGACTTGCAAATGCAATTCCTCTCCCTTTCCACATGAGAGCAATTCATCTGAATTGTGGGCAATTCTGTGTGAGGGCAATTCATCTGACTTTTATAATCTGTAAACAATACATGGCTGAGAGGTCTTCGGCTTATTGAAACCAGTGAGGCTTCCCAGGAGTCCAATGATGCTAAGATACCAATGGAAACTGAAGACAGATAAATGGATATGAACTGCTGCATAATCCATGAATCAAGTTTTGTGCTTAATCACAGAAATCACTTAATATTATTTATCCCATTCTCTCTCTCTTCCCTCTATATTTCTAAGCAATAAATCAAATAACAAGTAAAACCCAGTGTAGCTGAGCACATTGAACAGCAATCAAAATCCTTATATAAATAAATGTGCCATAAAAGGAACCTAAGAGAATATTGCTAATTGAAAGCAAATCATTTATTTTTTTTAAGATTAGACATCTGAGATTGTATGTAACACTGTGATGTGACATTTAGTTTAGGATTATAAATGATATTGAATTCTATCATGGGGTCACAGGCATCACATTATTTTTTTTCAATTTCTAATCTACGAGCTACCCATTTTCTCTGAGATTGGACAGGTCCAGTCCTATTAAGATTTTTGACACAGAAGGTCAGGAACTTCATCCATATTTTTTTGTTATTTTTATTGTGCTTTTGTCAAAAGTTTCTCAGTCATACAGGAAAACTGAAATATCCAATAATAACAACTTTAATGGTTTTCTGC
The DNA here is from genome assembly GCF_951804945.1 of Podarcis cretensis. NCBI lineage: Eukaryota > Metazoa > Chordata > Lepidosauria > Squamata > Lacertidae > Podarcis > Podarcis cretensis. The sequence continues at coordinate 33,733,946 of NC_137178.1, forward strand.
TCATGAGGCATGTTACACTTCTCTTCATTTTTGACTCGCTCTGTGAATAAACAATGGTCTTTTAACCTCTTCTCCTCTAGCGTAACTAGACTGGGTATGGAAGGGGAAACTTTGTACATGAGAATATTTCACACACTTGTACCATGTGTGCTTATTGAGTGCTTATTAGGAACAACAGTTTATGCAGGACATACATTGACCTAATTCAGCAGGGAAAATAACCTCCCATGGTTGTTCAAATCCAGCAGGCAGGATACAATACATACAGTAACACCTCCACATACACACATAGAAATAAATATTGTTCCCATTTTGCCCCATCACTCAGAAATGGCAGTGTGTAAATAGGCAAAGAACTTTTAGATGTGTGTGGCAGTGAAAACTTAACCATGGCTTCAAGATAATATTCACAAGAGGGAGAATGTGTGAATGAAGTCAAGGACAAGAATTTAATCTTGGCTGCCTTTGATAATTTCCATCAGTAGGGTTTCCATTCGCTATAAAATATAGTTTGCCCTACTCCTGTTCCATTAACAGAGTTTTGAAACGTGTCATGGCATAGCTAGAAATATAGGAGGCTGACATATACTGAGTCAGACCATAGGTCTATTTAGTGCTGTATTGTCTACAGCAGGCATGGCCAAACGTGGCCCTCCAGCTGTTTTGGGACTACAATTCCCATCATTCCTGACCTGTTAGCTAAGGATGGTTGGAGTTGTAGCCCCAAAACAGCTGGAGAGCCAGGTTTGGCCATGCATGGTCTACAGTAACTGGGGGCACCTCTCCACAGTTCCAGGCGTAAGCCTTTCCAGGAAATACCTTGAGATATGGAGCTTTAACATGGACATTTTTGCATGCAGAGCATATACTCTACCACTCAGCAATAGCCCTTCCCTTTATTATAGCTAAATATTAGCAACTGATTACAGCAGCAGTCAAAACTTCCAAACACTGCTAAGGGAGGGCTGCTTAGAAGTTGGAAACTCACAGCAGAGGGTATGGGAAGGACAGGACAGGACCTGTACACCAGTTCCAGATTGGACCAGATGCCATTTTGTGACAGCAGTGGGACAAGATTGAGATCCAGCAGACCATGGGCTGCCTCAACTCCACCCTGGCCTCATCCCTTTGCCAGGCTTTCTTCAACCCTTGCTGGCAAAGATGCTGCCCACCTATTCAATGGCTGGTGGGAGGCTGACTCAACCAGTGGACCTCCATGCAATCCAACCTCCCACAGCATAAGGGGGAGTCTAACTTCAGTGCAATACAGAATCCTTGCCCTTGTGTACTATGGAATCTCCACGGTTGCACATCCAGGTCTACTGGTTTCCATTCTTATCAAATTTCCTATCCTGTTGAGTGATTTGTGGCTGCTTAGAGTCCTGAAAATATATCCTCTCTCGTTAGTGTTCAAGTGACTGGAGAAGCTGCAGTTGAAGAACTTCTTAAAGGAGGGGGAGGAATGGGTCTGGAAACCTTACCTGATTCTTCCTGAGTGCCATCCTGCTTTCAAAATCTTTCTAACAGGCAGGAAAATATCAGTTTGGTTCTTTACACCGAGAGACGAAGGAAAAGATACACTATGACTTCTCTCTCTGCTTATAGTGTTGCGTGATTGCCACACAATCAGAACAACCCACACAGCTGGAATACTGATTAATAAATGAGAGGCACTGGGAGGAATATATTCCAATCACTCCGCAGAGTTAGCAGAACGAGAGGAAATTGATGGAATAACTTTAAACAACAGGGAAATTTGAGGAAATTACAATTTGCTTATGGATATCCTATCAGCACACACAAAAAGGGCAAAACTTGTCCAATAAATAATTCATGGTGGAATATTTGCTCAACCCTAACTGATTCTCCCCCCTTTTATTTCCGTCATGAAAATAGAAGTACTTCTTATTAGCATAGAATTGAAAATGTGCTTTAAATTAAATTACCTCACATTATGCATTCTGCAGTTGACCGTCTCCCTAGGATGGGCACAACACTGTTTTCCTTGTTCTGCAGCTGTCCTTCCTGCACCACATTGTTACTATTGAAGTATACTTTTGTTTTGCATCTGCATATGAGGAGTCAATCAAAAACTATTCTTTGACCTGCGTGCCCTGTCAGTTGGAGGTGGGGGTGGAATATCATTTCTTCTGCAAGCACTGTGCAAGCCTTTCTCTGGTTTTGCTTGCTAAATCTTATTGCATAGTAGTAGTCACAGAATAAGTAAGTAAAAACTAAAGGGCCCTTGGATGGTTAAGTCCAGTGAAAGGCGACTATGGGATACGGCACTCATCTCACTTTAGGCTGAGGGAGCAGGCGTTTGTCCACAGACAGCTTTCTGGGTCATGTGGCCAGCATGACTAAACTGCTTCTGGTGCAACGGAACACCATGACAGAAGCAAGAGTGCATGGAAACACCATTTACCTTCCCACTGCAGTGGTACCTATTTATCTACTTGCACCGGTGTGCTTTTGAACTGCTAGGTTGGCAGAAGCTGGGACAGAGCAACGGGAGTTGACCCTGTTGCACAGATTTGAAACTCTGTCCTTCCAATCAGCAAGCCCAAGAGGCCCAGTAGTTTAGACAACAGCACCACCCACTCCACTAGTTACAGAATAGGCTGGTGCTGATTCCCCTTTCCTTTGATGGCAGAGTATGCATCTGTACTTAAGTGAATACTTTATTATGCAACTGTAGATGAACATAGCATCACAGGCTACTCACCTCTGATTTAGAAAGACCCCAAAGCCAAACAGGAAACTTTTATATCCCTTTGTGCTAAGGAGAGCCAGTGACCATTCTGGTTGAAGTTTTAATGTTGAGGGAAATGATCTAAACTTAATTCTATTGGTTACCACATAGGAGAGTTGTGCTCAGAATTTTGGAGAGCTGATTCTTGATCCAGGAGGTCCTCACAATGTTTAAAGACAGAATAAATTTGTGTTTTTGTGTGTTCATACAATGTTCTTGGAAGACATTGATCCCAAATGACCAAAATAACCAAATAAATGAATTATTGGTGTACTCCTGTTAAAGTTTTGAGCACGGTAACTTTCTGCAATAAAGCATTTCAACATAAAGTCCATTTCCTTTCTGTTCTTCAGTTGTCCTTGTAGTTTTGTTCTTAACACAAAGCTAGCTGGTTCTCCCTATAATTATACTTGTTAAGAAAAGAAACCTATTTTTATCCAAACACAGGCTAAGCTTAGAGCTGTGCAATTTCACGTTTCAGAGCAGAACTTTAGGTTAGTTTGGCATAGTTGTTGGTATACATAATTAGCACCTGAGCACAAAAATTGGAGCTAATTGAAAATGCCACATTGAAGCTTATTATGCTTTTCATGGTTGAGATTACCATATGCTCTAGAACTGATCTGTTGATGGAAATAAAGATAGCTAAAAGTGGAGATTTCTGATAAATTATAAATCTTTCCCTTGATGCATATTCTCCAATGAATGTGATAAATCTAATCTGGTGGGACTCGTATTAGGAATAGTACTGCATTGGCTGACAAAACACATTGCTGGGAATTGCACCACAATACTAAACAAGCAATTACTCATAGATGCTCTGAGAAGCTAGTTGTCTGCCAGAAATGGTGCAGGTAGAGAGATGTGTGCTATTTTTGTAATCTATGGCCTACTACGTTACCCACAGCAGAGACTAATGGCCTGAAAAAAGATGATGAGCTCACTAGACAGCAATGCACTATAGTATGCAACTTTTTGTCAATATGGCCACCCACTTAAAGCAGCAAATAGTAACACAGGGGATAATCAATGACCCATCTACTGCAATGTGATCTTCCAAACATTAGGACGATTACCAAAGAGATTCAGGAAGGAGGGACAGTGGTAATATCGCTACAGTTAGCTGTAATATATATTGTAATAAAGTTTTTGGGGGTGATTGACTGAGCTTCCCATGGAACATAGGAAGCTGCCTACCATGCCAGACTATTTAACATTTATCCCAGTATTGTCTACTCTGGCAGCACTGGATCAGAGTCTGGCATTGGAGAACTGTGGCAGCGCATCTGCCTTACATGCAGGTTCCATCCCCAGGTTGGTGTCAGCTACATTCCTTCACTGACGAGGAATGAGAACACTGGCATAGAGAAAGAGCAGATAAGAATGGAATGCAGAGGGGAGGGAGAAGGGGCAAAGAGCAGCCATAACTTGATCTCTGGGCTTAGGGATAAGGGAAAGGAGAGCCAGAGTGAAAGAATGCAGCTTGTCAGCCCAGACAGTGACCAAGACCCAGGAATCCCGGCAGTGCCTTCTCCAAAATCTCGTAAGATCATAAGACTTTATGAGAAGCGTGAAAAGAAAAGGAAGAGGAGGTGGGGGTTTTCCTGTTGGGGAAAAGGGGGCGGGGCTTAGTTCCAGCAACTGTGCTATCTGAGGATGATGTCAATTAGCTGAGTTCCAACCTGGTTTGTTTGTTTGAACAATAAATCTGAAATAATTGACTGCCAGAGTGGTCTCACGTTTGTGGGAGAGACCCAGGCCATTACAGCTGGGCATTGAATGACCCCTGTCTGAAACCATAGAAAACTACTATTAATGCAAAGAATGATTGCGTGGTGATTCCCCCCCCCCTCCCAAGTTGGATAGAAATAAAGACACAGGACACCAGAATTTAAGGTTAATGGGCAAAAAATGGCCACAACTTTATTGATTACAGGTAGGAGCAGTATTGGCTTTAGGCATTGGTCCTATCAGACTATCCGGTAAAGACTGGGAGGGGTTAACTCCAACAGGGGGAGCCCCTGAGATGCACATCCCTAGGTGTTCCCTGAGGGGTCACCGCTCGGGGGTGCACTTTAGGCCCTAGCCTCCATAGGTTTCGGACGAGGCAACGCCCCCCGGAATCCTTTATCGGACTACCCCTCAACATTTGGGGGAGGTGATGGCGCTCCTCCCCCCCAACTCATCAGCATAATAATACCCCTACCAATGCCTAACCGCCCAAACCAAAGGTGTTGTGACGTTTTGCTACGAGGTAGGCGAAAAAACCAAATGGCTTTAAAAACAATGCCAATTAGCCAAGTGGAAAAACTCCTACCAGGCCCCTTGCGGCAACCAACCGAGGTCCATAGCAAAGTCAGAGGGGAAAACCTAGAGGGTGGGTGGGTGGGAAACTGCAGCTGAATCAAAGAAGAAAAGGGGCGTTCTCGGGCCGCGCTGTCCTTAAATGACCCAAGCCCTGGGAGTTTCACATAACCTGCTACCTGATCCCAGAACTTGTTGCATGTGAAGCATGTGCTCAGCAGCCCTGATATCATAGAGGCATAGTGCAGAGAAAGCACAAGAGTAAAGAAAGAACCAATAGAAGATGCAGGGGACTGAAACGTTTGGCATTGCAAATGTGGATTTGGTCTTCAGAACATGCCCAGATGGAAGTTTTGAAGAGAGGCTAAGTGTACACATCTCTCTCCGGCAACCTGTGTAGGCTGGCACTGCCAGTCCATGTGAGAGGTTTCTCTCCCACCTCTATCTGCAGCACAGATTGAAGGGGTAGAGGATCCTCACTGGCAATCTGCATTGAGTAGAGCAGCTACGTAAGAGCTCAAAAGGAAATATGTCACAGTTTGCAGAGGCAAGTTTTGGTGCTTCACACAGAGAGTTTGGAATAGAAGACTGAAATAGAAAGCTGTCATACAGCATTTAATATTTTAACATGGAAAGGCTGGAATATGCCTGATAAAATAGCAACAACAACAAAAACATGGTAGTATGCTGTTTAAGGGGTGGGGAAGCATATCTAAAGTTGGGCATATCTAAAGTTGCACATTGGATCTCAGCCATTTTCTTTATTAAATTTGTCATTATGGAATATTAAAGTTCACTGAGAAATTTCTGCACTCAGCTTATACCTGACCTTTCCCTTTGTCCTAAGCTATGTGTTAATTATTGGATTGTCCTTTACTTAATAAAGGACTTCATCCTATCTACTCAAAACATATCCAGAATCCTCTTTTAGGGTCTAGGAACCTAGATAAGAAGACTGCTAACTGCAAGGCAATATAGGATATTAAATTTCACTGGTGCATTCATCCCTCTGTCCTTAATATATTTTTGTTTGCTTTAGGATATTAGATATTGTTGGTCATTGAGATATAGCTGTACATTTTATTATTGACTCTTTCCAGTTTTATTTAAATCCTAATTTCTTAAATCCCAGCCTCATGGGTGCACGACATGAAGCTCTACCTCAGCCTTTGACAACCTGGTGTCTTCAAGATGGGACTGATGTGATTTGCAGTCCAGAACATCTGCATGGCACTGAGCTGGCTAATGAAGGCTGTTCTGCTTTGTGCACCTGACTCACCAAGGTCAGTAGGACATAATATGGCACTTTTGAATTTACGTGGGGATACACACATGAAATACAAAGGTCCATAAACTAAAACAAATTTGGGGGAAAATCCTATGTGAATTAAATAATCTGATGATTAGAGTTTACTCACTGATATTTTGCAGGTTTGTTATTGTTGCTGTTTTAACTATGCCACAAGTAGACAATGAAATTATGAAGTGTCATAGACTCTGCAACCTTTTTCTGGAAAAGGACACCCTGTGTCTAAATTCAAGCAGCTTTCTCTTATTGTCATTTCTGATCAGCTTCTTGAGAGCCTCTGTATTCTGCAAGAATCAACAGTAAAATGTTAAGTGTTCAGTCATTAAAAAATCATTTGATATTCATTGAAACACTATTAATCATCACACATTCATTTGGCATTCATGGGGCTGTCACACGGACTTCTCTAGGAGTTCAGTTATAATATGCATTAGCTAATGAGCATATAAAGCATTCCTGAATCAACATAGCAGCACAACATTTTTCTTATTTGCATTATTCATGTTCGGTAGATTTTAGGGTTGCAATAGCTGAGGCATACTTTTGGCTTTTCTGGGGGGGAATTGAGGCAGCTGCTATCAATATATTTACTTATGAGAGCCCAATGATTTGTGTGTTAGCTAACAGCTGCCCTGCATGCCTGGAACTTTGCCATTTCAATGTGTTTCTGTTGTCAGAATTGAAGCAGAATGTACAATGCAGTATAGGTCTTTAGATCCATGAGTGCCTCTTTGTGGGCAGTCTGCTGTACATCATCAAGCTACTGATGCGATTTGCTTCTAAGTAAGAGGCACTTGCTTTCACAGTGCTAAAGAAATCTTTCAATATTTATGAATGTAGCAATCTGGCTTAATTGTGAAGAAGAATGCTTGTGTTTGCCCCCAGTTCTCTGATAATATAAGAAGCCTGATGTCCTTCGTTATGAAAAGCACATTCTGGATTCAGGCACATGACCCTTCCTGCTTGGATGTATCAACCGAATGTTTAGTGGTGACCTTTAGAAGCTGCCATTAATCCTTCATCTATGAGGGGTGGGGGGATAAAGGCTATTGTGCTTTTGCTAACATTTTCTGTAACATTTTCTTTTCTCCTCTTTGTTTCATAGTGTGGCCGTGTTCCAGGAAAGTGTGCAAGTATGGGTCTTTCCAGACTGTCAATATTTTGGGGTGGAATTCAGACATATACCAGAAAATTCAGGTTCCATAATTAAAAGTTGATTTAGAGCAGAGCTACTTCCCTGCACCCCCTCCCCGCAAAACTGTCCAGGCAAAAATAATTCCACACTTCTTGCAGTAAGGAAAGTGATAAGTAAACAACCTGGAAAGTATAGGATAATATTTTCTTAACACAACATCTCTGAACCTCCCTGCCAAAAAAAATATTAATATATATATCAGAATGAACACCCAATAAATAGCACATTTTGTCTAAATCCCAACTTTTTGCAACCAAATCAGGAAGAATGCTCAGTTAAATAACCCATCCGGAACCAGCCTAATTCTACCTAGCTAGTAGGGCTCAGTATTTGGTTCTCATAATGTCTAATGAACAGAAAGCATTGCCATTTTCTCCAGGTTGTAAAACCTTTGCAGCCCATGCATCAATCAAAAGAAGCCAGGACAATCTGGTTCAAAATAATTTTAATCACTACTTACAGAATGAGCTGGTGCCCCTTACCTTTCAGCTCTGCCTATCTTAGAACCTGCAAAAAAAAAAAAAAAAAAATCCTTCCAGTAGCACTTTAGAGACCAACTAAGTTTGTTATTGGTATGAGCTTTCGTGTGCATGCACACTTCTTCAGATATGCACACGAAAGCTCATACCAATAATAAACGTAGTTGGTCTCTAAGGTGTTACTGGAAGGAATTTTTTTATTTTGTTTTGACTATGGCAGACCAAGATGGCTACCTGCCTGTAACTAGAACTATGGAAGGCACCACATTGAGCCACATGAAATGGAAGTCCATCGACCGTATCTAAAGAAGTGTGCGTGCACACGAAAGCTCATACCAATAACTAACTTAGTTGGTCTCTAAGGTGCTACTGGTAGGATTTTTTTATTTTGTTAGAACCTGCAGACACGATGAATCTTATTTTAGCAGAGACAGCATTATGTTTGACTGTCAGGAACCTGGCTTGAATTGTTAATGGGAAACCTACTTTAACCTATACAAAATATTCTTCTGCCTACTCAAAATAGTCATGATGTATTTGACATCAAGAAAAGCATACTCACCAACTTGGAACACCCCACAAAAACTCTCTGCCCACTCTAAGATTGTTGCTAGTGCCCGGACTACATTAAATCAATCTTTCTTTCTTTCTTTTTTAAAGCTTTTGAAATAACAATCTGACAGATTATTGTATGGAGGTTATTAAAGATAAAACCTAAGAAAGATGACTTTGGAAATATTTATTATTACTTTGAAAATACACATTCATAGAGGCAAAGGGTAAAAATATAATTAAAGTGTGGAGGCTTATCTGTGTGACCTGAGCATGCTTATTTTCTTGTCTCGTTTTAAGCATCACAAAGACGCCAGGAACTGCTCCTCTGCTCTTTCTTGTTCACAGGCAGCATTTTTTGTTGTTAACAACTCTATTTGGAAATGGCTCTTGATCTCAAAACAAAACATTAGCATAGGAAAATAAGAAAAATAAATAATAATTACAACAACAACAACTGCCATATGGCTACATGATTACCGGTACTTGCATTTTTTGGCATGCAGAATAAAAAATAAGACATTTCTAAATCTTTATTCGCCTGGAGAGATTCAGACTGGCTAAACCTTCTAAACATCTGGGTATTTGTCTAAATTGGGGTGGGGAACCTGTGGCTCTCCCAGTCTTCTTGAGCTATATGTCCCATCATCCCTCATGACTGACGATGCTGGATGGGGGTGATGGGAACTGGAGGCCAACAACATCTCAGGAGTCACATTCCTTACTTCTGATTGAAATTATTCCAGCCCTGAGACACATTAGTGAGTACTCCTTTTCACAGTTTTGGGGACTATGTGAAGGGAGGGAACTGCGATAGTACCTGCTATCATGACTCCCGAAAGCAACATTTCAGAAGTTTTATGGAACATCTGAATAGAACCTATGTGCATGTCGCCTGCGCAGAAAACCTATACACATTCCATTTTATGCATATAGCTCTAGTCAGAACATCAGATGTGCAATCTCAATTTACACCCCACCTCCGTGCATTTCTTGGAAGTGCAAAAAGTGCTGCTGCAGTTTTATTTATTATTTGGAAGATATCTATGCCACCCTTCGGTTAAAAACTCCCAGGGAAAGCGTACAAAAAAGAGAATAAAAACAGCAACTATATAAATACTCCAAGAATAAAACAGCAGAAGCAGCAATTAAAACAGAGGCATAAAAAATTCAACAGAACAAACACAGTCATAATCTAAGCAAATTTAATTATATAATGAGATGTCCAGTGAGATTTTTCAAAAATTGGCCTCAAAATAGCACCAGAGTTCATGCTTCATGAAACTCTTTGAAGAAGGTATTCCAATAATATTCTCTTCAGGGCACAGTATCCAGAATGTCCCTCTTCCCAGTTACCTATCACCATCATTTTGTAGTCAGACAAAACAGAGGTCAATGAAGAGTTTAGGCAAGCTCATAGGGTTAGGGGTTTCTCTTTCTTTGTGTGTGTTATAAAGCTTAGGTTTCCAATTGAACACAATTCTAAGAAAAATCAATACAAGCACTTTGACAGACACAAGGGAGCCATTGCAGCAACATATTTTCAAGGTATTGATATGAGAAGGTAGCACAGTGCAGGTAGTTTAAAGGTAAAGGGACCCCTGACCATTAGGTCCAGTCGTGAACGACTCTGGGGTTGCGGCACTCATCTCGCTTTATTGGCCAAGGGAGCTGGCGTACAGCTTCCGGGTCATGTGGCTAGCATGACTAAGCCACTTCTGGCGAACCAGAGCAGTGCACGGAAACGCCGTTTACCTTCCCGCCGGTCAGATGGCCTATTTACCTACTTGCACTTTGAGGTGCTTTCAAACTGCTAGGTGGGCAGGAGCAGGGACTGAGAAATGGGATCTCACCCCGTCGTGGGGATTCGAACCGCCGACCTTCTGATTGGCAAGTCCTAGGCTCTGTGGTTTAACCCACAGCGCTACCCGTGTCCCAGGTAGTTTAGGCCTGCACAAATGTGTGACCCACCGGCCATGGAGGACAGATGTGTCAGATCATCACTGTATGGTTATGTAACCCAAGGTGGGAAAAGCAAATAAGAGGTGACATGATAGGGTCCGGAATTTCCTCGACATACTAGGAATATTGCACTCAAAAACAGTGTCCGGGCAGAAATTGGTAAAATAGCCATGAAAATCTAGACGTATGTCAGCAGTGGGTTTTTTGCTGATTTTCTTTAAAAACAGCTAAAAAACGATTTTGCCAATTTTGCCAAAGAAAGTTCAACAACTTTGGGCAAAACTAGAAAAAGCTCAGCAATTTTTCACTTTTTGAAATATGGAAACTCTCATGAAAGAAGTGTATAAAACATGGCAAGGAGAAAGTAGAAATTTTGTCTTCCTCTCATAACACTGTGTCAGGTTTCAGTGAATTCCGATCCTCTCCCCTCTCATGGCAGACAGCCAAGAAAGTAGACAAGGAAGCTCTTACCGAATCAATATTCAGTCTTCACAGTGCCTCTGTATGCTGCCTCTTAGGTTAATGGTGTTGGTCCAACAGAAGAAGAAGGAGAAGAGGAGGAGGAGGAGGAGGAGGAGTTTGGACTTTCACTCCCCTTAAGGAGTCTCAATTTCCTTTCCCTTCGTCCCCCACAACAAACACACTGTGAGGTGAGTGAAGCTGAGAGACTTCAGAGAAGTGTGACTAGCCCAAGATCACCCAGCAGCTGCATGTGGAGGAGTGGGGAAGTGAACCCAGTTCACTCGGTCCACCGCTCTTAACCACTACACCACGCTGGCTCTTCCCCCCTTCCTTCCTAGCAACAGCACTTCCCCTTAAGGTGGCTGCCAGGGGCTAATTGTCTCTAAGTCCTTTGCTTTTCCACTTTCAATGCATGCCGGGTTCTGGGAGAAGGGGGGTCAGAAATGCTCTCCAGTGATAATGTGTCAGCTGGCTCCTCTGGCTCTGTCTCCCCCTTCTCTTCTCCCAACATTCCCAACTCTTCTGTTCACCTGTATCTGAGCTGTGACCTTCCTCAAAACACTGCTGTAATTCAATACTGCCTTCCTCTTTTCTGGAAGGTTCAGGAGGAGGAGGGAAGGTTTCCACCATTCCTCCTCAGTCTCATCCCCCTCAGTCCAGTCCCTGACCCACTAGAACGCTGAACATCCAATGAAGCTGCATGTTGGAAGGTTGAGGATGTAGTTAAACTATGGAATACCTTCCCACAGATGGCCACTAACATGGAGGCGTGCATTATACAAATGCATAGAAGACTATCAATGGCCACTAGCCATGATGGCTATGCTCTCCCTCCGCGGTCAGAGGCCGTATTCTTCTGATTACTACTTGCTGGAAAACATAGGAGGGGGAGTTCTCTTGTGCTCAGTTCTTGCTTGTGGGCTTCTCACAGGCATCTGGTTGCACTTTGAGAATAGGATCACAGAATCATAGAATCATAGAGTTGGAAGAGACCACAAGGGCCATCGAGTCCAACCCCCTGCCAAGCAGGAAACACCATCAGAGCACTCCTGACATATGGTTGTCAAGCCTCTGCTTAAAGACCTCCAAAGAAGGAGACTCCACCACACTCCTTGGCAGCAAATTCCACTGTCGAACAGCTCTTACTGTCAGGAAGTTCTTCCTAATGTTTAGGTGGAATCTTTTTTCTTGTAGTTTGGAACCATTGCTCCGTGTCCGCTTCTCTGGAGCAGCAGAAAACAACCTTTCTCCCTCCTCTATGTGACATCCTTTTATATATTTGAACATGGCTATCATATCACCCCTTAACCTCCTCTTCTCCAGGCTAAACATGCCCAGCTCCCTTAGCCGTTCCTCATAAGGCATCGTTTCCAGGCCTTTGACCATTTTGGTTGCCCTCCTCTGGACACGTTCCAGTTTGTCCGTGTCCTTCTTGAACTGTGGTGCCCAGAACTGGACACAGTACTCCAGGTGAGGTCTGACCAGAGCAGAATACAGTGGCACTATTACTTCCCTTGATCTAGATGCTATACTCCTATTGATGCAGCCCAGAATTGCATTGGCTTTTTTAGCTGCTGCGTCACACTGTTTGCTCATGTCAAGTTTGCGGTCAACCAAGACTCCTAGATCCTTTTCACATTTACTGCTCTCAAGCCAGGTGTCACCCATCTTGTATTTGTGCCTCTCATTTTTTTTGCCCAAGTGCAATACTTTACATTTCTCCCTGTTAAAATTCATCTTGTTTGTTTTGGCCCAGTTCTCTAATCTGTTAAGGTCGTTTTGAAGTGTGATCCTGTCCTCTGGGGTGTTAGCCACCCCTCCCAGTTTGGTGTCATCTGCAAATTTGATCAGGATGCCCTTGAGTCCATCATCCAAGTCGTTGATAAAGATGTTGAATAAGACCGGGCCCAAGACAGAACCCTGTGGCACCCCACTAGTCACTCTTCTCCAGGATGAAGAGGAACCATTGATGAGCACCCTTTGGGTTCGGTCAGTCAGCCAGTTACAAATCCACTGAGTGGTAGCATAGTCAAGTCCGCATTTTACCAGCTTCTTTACAAGAATATCATGGGGCACCTTGTCAAATGCCTTGCTGAAATCAAGGTAGGCTACATCCACTGCGTTCCCTTCATCTACCAGGCTTGTAATTCTGTCAAAAAACGAGATCAGGTTAGTCTGACATGACTTATTTTTCAGAAATCCATGCTGACTATTGGTGATCACAGTATTCCTTTCTAGGTGCTCACAGACTGTTTGCTTGTCCAGGATGCTGGACAAGATTGGTCTGATCCAACAAGCTCTTTTCGTGTGTTTATGTTTGCCTCTTTGGAGTATTCCAGGGTAGCAGCATGCTGAGGCACAAAGCCTAGAGATCATGAGATGTAGTTATCCTAAGAGTTGCTGGATCCCACTTACCATAAATCTACCTTAGCATAGCTGAAAATAATGGTTACCACCAGAACATCCTGCTGCAATCCTGCTACCCCGGTCTGCTCTTGACAAATACTTTGTATGCTGCTCATGCCATGGTTTGGAAAAAAGGTATATATTTGGGGAAATCACAGCAGCATCCTGGAAATGTGGTTTTTCTTGAGCCCATGCTCAGATCTCTCTAGAGAGAGGTGACAATCTGCCTCATGCCTGCCACCCAAACTAATCCAAGCAAGAGACAGCCAATGGCAGCCCAAGCAAGGGGCAACTGGGTATATGGGGCTGACAGTAGAAATGCCAATTAATACATTTCAAAATGTTCCAGTCCTTTCAGAAGGTGCTGAGCAGTTTAGGAAAGTGGACCATATGTTATGATATGGATGCAATGCAGCTGCAAACCACTAGCTTGAAAACAAAACATGATGGGAATGTTGGGACTGTCTGTGGGAAACAGAATGGGATGAAGGCGCAATTGCTGAGTTCACATTTGCCACATGAGTATTGGGCTGAATCTTTATCGTGTTATTGTTACACTTGGTTGAGGACGTACCACCCAAGAGGTATTCCAAAGAGTTTGCTAACTCAGCTGTTGCATGTGTTACTATTGTTGACAACTCAAGACAGGTGAAAGGTGTGTCTAAGTCAGAGACAAAGAGACAACAGGGAGTTGCTAAGCGTAGCACTACATTCCCTAGCCAAGGTAATGCATAAGCACTCATTCCTTGGAAAACAGACAACCAGAGAGGTACAGTGGGGAAACCAGTGGCGGGTAGTTCCAAGGGTGGAACTGAAACAACAGGGGATTGTTATATGTATAACAACTGTTTATTTTCTTCTCTGGATCAAGCTTTGTTCGCAGCTCACATTGATTCATATGGGGGAGTATGTTACGATATGGATGCAATACAGCTGCAAACTGCTAGCTTGAAAACAAAACATGATGGGAATGTTGGGACTGTCCGTGGGAAACAGTGGGACAGTCAGTTCACAGGGCAATGCACCGGAATTTGCTCAGAGTGTAATATGAGCTCTTCCTCTTGCGTATGTACAGGAAGTACAGGATGTCTTTGTCACTTAACTGCTGGAGTTTGAAGAGTACAGACATGTTTTCTGTAATGCTGCAAAGACAGAAATAAAAGCATGTAAATATGTTTCTGTCTATCTCCTTTCCCTGCCGGGGGGAGCAGGAGAGAGTGGGTGTGTTCTTCCCACGTTTGGGAAGAATCACCTATCGAAACCTAGCCTGGATCTTGCTGGGGAATGCAGCCAGGGAGGTCAACAGGAGACCAAGCCGGGTGCCTGGGAGAGTTGCCAGTTTCTCCCGATAAAGGCTTGATTTCCGACACCATAGAGGTAGAGCTCCAGGAGAGCTGATCCATTGAGGCAGACTGGCATTGATGAAACCTTAGCTCCAGCCAAGGTAAACTCAGACTTCAGGGGGCCTTTGGTGCAGTGCTGACAATGCCCCCCACCCCAAAACAGTCTCACCTACTGGGGCAGGCCTATGGAGGAAAGGTAGAGGCCAAGGGCTTAGAGATAACCTGTTCCCAAAAGCCACCAAACCCTGAAGCCAGACCTGTTGAATAGGAAAAGTTCTCTAAATCAGGGAAAGCCAATGTGGTGCCAACTTCCACCAGCCCCAGCCAGCATGACATTTGGCCAGGAATGATGGAACTCCAAAACATCTACCATACTTTTTACCCCTGCTTTAGATTGTGCCTTCTGCACAAGTATTGTACATGAGTGGAAGAGGTGGAAAAGCTATTGACTTGAATCCAAAACCACATCTGCTTGCTCAAGTCAATCCTGCTGAATTCTTTCAATTTCCCCATCTCACTGCAGCCATCACCCCGCCCTGCCCTGTCCCCTTGCCCCAGCCTACTTCATTCCACAGGGTCAGGAGTAGTTTCATGGGGACATAGGCACTGTAAGGGAAGGAAAAACCAGGAAAGTCTCACTGACCAAACAAAATTTCACTCAGTCTTCTATGGATCTAACCCATATAATGCTGATTACAACATTATAATGTGACATCTCATGTTTAGCCATAGAACTCTTAATATTACCAAATGTAACTTTTAAAAAAATCAAAATGCATTGTTTAATATCCCAAATTTTGCATAATTTATATCAAAACCAGTGTGTGATAAAATGATAGTCTATTGGAGATAGTGACTGAATCATTATCTTGGTTTTTTTTCTCCTTTAAACAAAATCAGAAGAGGGATATATTTGAAAAAGTGTTGTGTATGACTACCATCTAGCTGCTGGCATTTAAAATGTATTCTATTAATCTTATAATCATGAATCGCTCAGACACAATCAAATGAATCTTCAAACTCTAAGTCTCCTGTGCAGTTTATGCATCACTTTAGCAGATTTCCCTTGCTTTCACCCTAACCTTATGATTTCTTATTTCCCCACCGTTACAGAATCAATTAACACTTTGTGTGCCCTTTTTACTTCTCTAATGCACTGCAGGCAGTTTAGAAAGAGTTAAGTACACTCTTCTATAATACGCCATTGTCTAAAGTCGATATAATTCATTTTTACTCAGAGGGAAGATTATAGAGCCACATTTTTTATATAGTGAAATTATATCTTTTAATAATACAAGCAGATGCAAAAGAAGAAGAAAAAAGAAATCCCTCACACTTCTGTTGTTGTTTTCTTAGTGTACCTCACTTTCTAATTTTTTGTTAATTAAATGTGCATTCTGTACCTTAGCTATACATGAAGTGAATACATTTAAAATGAATTTGCCTCTTGGATAAAACACAAACTCTTTCCAAATAAAAAATTTCAAGGTAGATTTGTGGGTGTAATTTTCTTATGTGGAAATCATCTTGCCTAGAATTATTTTGTATATAATTTTCTTTTTGAGTCTTTTGTTTCACAATCTCTGGGGCTGCCATCTATAGACATAAATGCTCCAGTACCCGACTTCAATTTTCCTAGAGAGATGTGTAGAAAAAATGAGAAATGCAGTATGAGTTGGAGAGTTGAGATAAATTAGACTAGAGGGAGATGTAAGGTATTAAAAAATGCTCTGACTGCAAAAAAAAAAAAAAAAAAAAGGTTCACAGCACTCCAAGTCCACCTTCAAACCTGACTCATGAGGAGGATATTCTTTTGTATAATCCTATCTCAGCACTGAAATCACCTTAGACAAGCCACTAGTTTGCAGCTTCAGTTTAGTTTCAGCCTTTCCTCTTACATAAACTGAGTATGCAGGACTACCTGTAGCCTTCTTAGACTTTACCAACTGGTGGGGTCTGCATTGCTCCCAGGAGGGAGAAAGGAAGTCAAATGACGCCGAGGTTGATTCAGAGAAAGAGTTTATTCTGCTCTCCGGATAACAGAAGGCACTTGCGTGGTCAGTTCACAGCAAGTCCAAAGAAATGAGAAATTTCATGCAGTATATATATCCTCCAGGCACCCTCTCCCCCTTTCCCCAGGTATTCAAGCACGTTAGCTTATACACGTAAGTTGACATCCACAACCATAAACAGTTATTCCTGTTCCGGCAGTCTTGACCATAAAAGGTTGTTCCTGTTCCTATACTCTAATCTTGGGGCAGGAGGTCACCAACTCCTGGCACCGTTCCCGGGTCTCTTGTCAGACTTGACAAGGTCTGTGCGTCTTTGTGGTCTTTGTGGTCAGGATGTAAGATAAGACCCAGACATGCCATCCCTGCTCTACTGGAACTGGCAAGGCCACTCATTGCCATCACGGACTGATAAGGGAGAGGGCTTTGAGCACTTGTTTATACAGCTGGGTTTTCTGTTTATACTTTGACTCAAGCTCGTTTCCTGAGCTTGAAAAGCTCAGGTTAATGCATTTTAGAAATGCTCCCTTGGAGGAGGAAAAATGGGGATTTTGGGTCAGTTTCAAACTGACTGCACAGAAACCCATTCCTTCATACCTTACAAAGATGATGTAAACATTACTGATATATTGGACATGAACCATTTTAATATAGGGTATATAACTGATTGGTTTAATCCATGAGCAGCTACATAAATTCAATAACAAACATAGACTTACTGTTTAAAAGACAACACAAACAGGGAAAGGGGTGATAAGGGGAGATTCAAGCAAGCAAACTCAGGCAGCAGTTCCTAAATGGACCCGGTTGCTGAACAGAGCTGATGGGACAGGCCTCATCCCCATCTCTTCCTCTGCTGCAACCAAACAGATGGCTAACACTAAGTGACAGTTGAAAGACGAGAGGAACCAAATAGAGCTGGTTTCTCAGCAGAGCCAAAATACCCATAACGAACCATCACATTCGTTTCTTCAACTCTCAGCTCATCTCTTCTGTGAAGCCGTTGGCTTAGTCTCATCCAGAACAATCTTGAAAGGTTCTGAGGTTTATCAGGGAAGAAAAACCACTGCTACATCTAAAGCCCTGCCAGCTCCTAACAATCCAGACAGACCCAAGTGGGCAGGTTTGCATTTCCTGCTACTATTCAGCAAATGGGTGGGCAGATGATCCAGGGATCTTCCCAGAATAAGGCCCCAAAATAGGACATTTCAGAGATGGGGCATAGCAGGATTGGCATGGTGTCCAGCCTTTGTCTGCTTTGGTACACCCCTCTCCTAAAATGCACTATTTCAGGGACTTCTGCTGACAGGATTCCTTCTGTTGAGTATTTAACAATCATCCCATGCCTTTGGTAACAGGGACGCAGGTGGCGCTGTGGGTTAAAGCCTCAGCGCCTAGGACTTGCCGATCGAAAGGTCGGCGGTTCGAATCCCTGCGGCGGGTGCGCTCCCGCTGCTCGGTCCCAGCGCCTGCCAACCTAGCAGTTCGAAAGCACCTCCGGGTGCAAGTAGATAAATAGGGACCGCTTACCAGCGGGAAGGTAAACGGCGTTTCCGTGTGCGGCTCTGGCTCTGGCCAGAGCAGCGATGTCACGCTGGCCACGTGACCCGGAAGTGTCTCCGGACAGCGCTGGCCCCTGGCCTCTTAAGTGAGATGGGCGCACAACCCCAGAGTCTGTCAAGACTGGCCCGTATGGGCAGGAGTACCTTTACCTTTACCTTTACCATGCCTTTGGTAGGTACAGTGTGGGCTTCTGAGGTGGAAGATATCTCCCCTGGGTGGTGGAGTCTGGTGGTAGGGAAAAACCAGCAGTGTAGATTGGGTGTTAGGATTGTGCCTTTAGTCCAGCTCCTTAACTCAAACAAATGTGACATACATGCAGCTGCCTTCATCCGTTGTCAATGTCCACTCACACTTTCCTACTCTTCTGCAGTTTGTTTTCTCCTTGTTCCTTCCATTTCCTCCCTTATTGTCTTTAACAACTCGCTGTCTAAACTGAGATTGTAAACTCATCAGTGACACGCCTTTTGTTTATGCTGCTCCATAAAGTGCCATTTACACTGATGGTGGTATATAAAAAGTTAAGCATGCCTGTTCTTCTCTACTGCCTCTTCTTCCAATCCCACTGGGGGAATTTAGTTCATAGCTGTACGTAGTGTGTCCAGGCCTCTAGGAGCTGAAATGGTAAGTGCGCCCTAGTCAATCATCTCCCTACTCCACCACAGTAGCATCAGGTTGTTGACATTTTTAAAGGGGCAGCTGGTAGCACAGCTGCATTAATACAGGCCACTGTGTCAGTCTGCCATCCCAATCAGATCGCACAATCAGTGTAACACCACAAAACATAATGTTGCAGTGGAGTTTCAGCTATTTTGTCTCTTCTCAATGCATTGGTTTGAGCTGCAGGATCAAGTGTTCTGGATTTATTTGCATTTCATTTAATAATGATTTATAGCAGCATGTGGCAGCCATAGTGATTCCTTTGTCCTTTTTTTTCCTTCCCTGAAAAAAAATAAATGTCTATTTCTTCTGTCAATGCTTCAAATTGCTAAGTGGTCTAAAAGGCAAAGAGCATATTTGATTTTCAGTAAGGTATTTTTCTTTCCCATTCCCATAGCAAATTGCTAATGACAATTTCCAGAAAATGTATTCCTTACTCACTAACCTATTGTTACTTGTGTCTTGATCTTGTGCCTTTGTCAGACAGAATTCATCAATAGCCAACATTCTTAAGAGGATGATTGTAATGGATGAATATTGCAACTGCCCAGTGCTGTTTTGTATTTATTCTATTTCAGAGAAACTGTCTGTACTATCTTCTAGAATTCGTATTATGCCAACAATCCAATATTCTTTATGTCCGTAAGTCCAATTGAAGATACCAATTCATATGCATATAACTTCGTTTGTTTGTGAGGGATGGGATTTCATTTTACATTACTAAAAAGCTAGGCATGATGTGGAAGATTCATGATGAGGAACTCCTGCAGTGTCTTGAAGTTTTGTTTTATTTTACTCATCAAAAGATCCACTTTGTGCCCTTCCTATCTGCACTTCCCCCCATTCTTTCTCTCCCATTAATGAGAAAATGAATTGTCTTCTTATGTGTAAAGGTAAAGGTAAAGGTACCCCTGCCCGTACGGGCCAGTCTTGACAGACTCTGGGGTTGGTGCGCCCATCTCACTCAAGAGGCCGGGGGCCAGCGCTGTCCGGAGACACTTCCGGGTCACGTGGCCAGCGTGACAAAGCTGCATCTGGCGAGCCAGCGCAGCACACGGAAACGCCGTTTACCTTCCCGCCAGTAAGCGGTCCCTATTTATCTACTTGCACCCGGGGGTGCTTTCAAACTGCTAGGTTGGCAGGCACTGGGGCCGAGCAGCGGGAGCGCACCCCGCCACGGGGATTCGAACCGCCGACCTTCCGATCGGCAAGCCCTAGGCGCTGAGGCTTTTACCCACAGCGCCACCCGCGTCCTTCTTATGTGTAGGGTTATGCTTACCTTACTTTTGAGGTGGCCAAGCGGTGTCTGTGAGTGTCTTTTATTTCATTATGCATATCATCTCACCTGTTGCCTGCACTCTGTACCCTTCCTGAAGAAGAGTTTGGATTTGATATCCCGCTTTATCACTACCCAAAGGAGTCTCAAAGCGGCTAACATTCTCCTTTTCCTTCCTCCCCAACAACAAACACTCTGTGAGGTAAGTGGGCTGAGAGACTTCAAAGAAGTGTGACTAGCCCAAGGTCACCCAGCAGCTACATGTGGAGGAGCGGAGACGCGAACCCGGTTCCCCAGATTACGAGTCTACCGCTCTTAACCACCACACCACACTGGCTCTCTCCTGGGTGCCCATGTTTTAGCTAAAGCCTGGGGAAATACATCAGGAAGCAACTCCTCTTATCAACGGCAGAGGAAGCTGCTCAGGCGCCTGGGGCGGTGCACCCAGGGGCGGTGCAAGCTGGCCATAAGAATGGGGCACACTGCGGGGCCTCCAGAGTCTGCCTGCCTCCTTCCACTCAGCCACCCTACAACTGGGGGGGGGGAGGCAGTGGCAGATCGTTTGGGCAGCGCAGAGCCTGTACACACCGAAGCCACCGTGTCTCTCCCAGGAGAGACACATAGCTCAGGCGTGCTGCAGGCCCCACGGTGAGTGCTGCCCGGCATTTTGTCACCCCGTCAGTGGTGACACCTGGGGCGACCCGCCCCACCACACCCCCTTTCCTCCACCCCTGCCTCTTATTGGGCTTTTTCTGATCAGGAAGTGTGTGCAGTCAGAGCAGCTCTACACAGAAATGTTTACTGCAGGGAAAAATACACCTACTTCTCTTGCCCACCTTCCAACAATAAGATATTCTAAAATTCCATCAAACTGCTAAATAAATTCTATAGTGCTTGTTCCTCCTACTCTTCTTTATATATTTCTTTTGATATCAAAAGAAGCTTAATAAAAAACCATATGGTATTTTGAGAAGCATTAAATACAGAAGGATCTATTTAATACAATTCTCCAAAACAGCTGTATGATGTTGCTAATTATAGAAAATGAAAGCTAACCATGGCAGAGCCAGCTCACTGGTCTCCTGTGTTGAATTGATTCATGTCTTTTGTGCCCATCCCCAGAACAGTCAAGTGTTGAAAAGCAAAAGTTTTATTTTTAAGAAATCACTTTTGCCAACACCTATACGGAAGAGAAAAATTAATACTCAGAAATTCAATGTAATCTAGCCACAAACACTTCTTTATGTAGCATGGGTCATGAAGAGTCGGACACGACTAAATGACTAAACAACAACAAAATACCTTTATGAACTGGCTCCCTGCAATTGCTACTGACACTGCAAGGGACCTTGTCAATTTTACTTTCAGTTGGCATGCAAACATAAATTGGGTGCAAAACTCATCTGTTGTCTGGCCTAACATGATCAAATTTTAGCACAGAGAAATATGCAGCAATACAGCACATTGTTACATGACAAAAGACAATTAACACCTCAGTCCTAAGATTCCAAGGAAATGTGTTGATAATCTCAGTCTTGGACCATGAAAGAGCATTTAAGATCTACGTGTATATTGCAGAGCTTTTGTTCCTTTAGCCGAAAGAATACCTTGAGCTATACGTATCTGTCAGGCCGCTCTTGAAACTTAGTAGGGGTTGTTTTTTTTTAAAAAAAAGAGTTTGCAATGTTGTACATGCATGTAAAGGCTCATCAGATTATGCCTTTTTATACATTATTTTGTTTTTGCAAAGAACCAATATGTGAAAGGACTCCAGTCACAAGGAGCACTTACATGCATCCAGCAGCTGACACATGACTTTTACAGACACTGCAGCAAATGCATGGGCATTGTGTGCTGCACCAGCATGTGTGGGTTGTGGTTTGGCTCCCCACTGCCACATGTGTGCATTGTACATATAGATAACATGAGAAATAGACCACTATGGCCGATATGTGGACCACTGTTAGTAAAAAAATTGTCTACTTATTTCTTTCCCTTTTTTTAACAATTGTCTTTCTGTTTCTTTCCCTTTTATGTGGTGTCCTGAATATTTTAATCCCTTGAAATCAAAATTGTTTCTCAAAAAATAACAACAAAATATTAAGCAGGGGTAGGCAACCTAAGGCCCGGGGCCCTGATGCGGCCCATTCGCCTTCTCAATCTGGCCTGCGGATGGTCCGGGGATCAGCGTGTTTTTACATGAGTAGAATGTGTCCTTTTATTTAAAATGCATCTCTGAGTTATTTGTGGGGCATAGGAATTCATTCATCCCCCCCCCCAAAAAAAAATATAGTCCGGCCCACCACTTGGTCTGAGGGACGGTGGACTGGCCCATGGTTGAAAAAGGTTGCTGACCCCTGATATTAAGCTTTAAACGCTGAATTGCAAGAGCACTAGGATGTTCTGGAGCTCTCTGCTGGCTATGGCTAACAGGAGAACTGCTCTTTGTTGGCTGTCCCAAGAAAAAGTCATTTTCTATGCATCACCACATGGGAATAATTTGTGCTCCGGAGTCCTGAGCGTACTTGTTCTAAGATACAACATAAAAAAAAAAATCCTAGGCTAAAATTAATTAAACCAAAACCAAATACCTCATATTTCCTTTCTTATCCACCGAGTCATTCTTATCCATATGCCTTCTAGTGATAGCATTGGTTTACGGGGCTGTTAAAATCCAGCACAAATTGGTATTTCAAAATGTATCATGTGGAACACCAGTTTTGACCAATCTATTTAAAGTGTTATAAATCTATACCTAACATGGCAAAAGATTTTGCTGTTTAGGTTGCACTCTGTGTGGATGAACACTTCTAAAACAAGAGATGCAAATTTAATCAATGGATTTAAAACTTTACGCCACTTGAGGCCCTTGATGAGCCTTTAATCAGCCTAGCAAAGTGAATGCATCATCTAATTGTTTTTCATCTCCCACCCTCTAAATGAAAGACAAACAGATATTCGGGGGGGGGGATTTAGGTGCTATTTACATTTTTATTTATAATTTCTCCTACTCTGTGCCTTTTGCTTTTTAGTAGCATACTGTTTAAAACAGGGGGAGGGAATATCCTTCCAAAGTCTTCTTTCAAATTCAAGTAGTCAAGTGCTGTACTGACACTTCTGAGTCATGTCAAGAGACACCTTTTTGTACCCCTAGGTTAACGCAGTTGTGCTAACCATGAAAGAGGCTTCTATTTTTCTGACACATTCTCAGGGCACTTCAGAATTTATTCAGATTATTGGTGGGTGCAGAGTTTAGCTTGCTTTATTGTAAGCTGGCAATAGGTGAAACTCCATTCTAGCATGCTGCATTCTCCCTGGCTGCCTATTCCTCCTGTCCTGAAAAAGCCCCATCAGACGAGTTACCTTATAATGTATTATAATGTCTTTCCCTGAACTTTAATCGACAGGTAGGAAGCCTGCGAAGCTGGTTGCAGAATGTCTGGAATTAGTGTGCTCAATGATGTTATTTTTAAGGGAAGTCTTTCTCTTACCTTTTATTGTTAATAACTCATGATTTATTTAAAAGCACAATGACCTAAAACAATAGGTAACAGTGAACAGCTGTTAGGAGCACATTAGGAGTGGTCTTCCCATTTTACTGTGCTTACAGGTAAATCCATTGGAGATGTCATCAAATTTTCAGGAGAAGAGAGCACCCAGAAAGGCTGCAGGGTGCAGAATGGGAAGAAATGACACTCATAAAACATTGCTCAATGACCTTAAAAGTAAGCTTCACATAACAAAGTCTTGCACCACACCCATAATAATTTCACTGTTTAATCTCCCCTTTTCTATTTCTTTTCTCATTAATTGATGGAGAATAGTTGGAAAAAACATGTGGCAGAAAGTTTAGGCTCAGCAGCAGCTAGAACAGACTCTGTTGGCTATAAGGACTGGTAGGGGCCACTGCATATTGAAGTTTGGATTTCTTCTGGACTATGGGTACTGAAATAGATGAGCAATTGTGCCTGATTGCGCCGTACTAAGGCTGTGATCCTATGCACACTTACTTGGGAGGAAGCCTCACTGAACACAATGAAGCTTAATTCTAAGTAAGCATACATAGGCTTGCACTGTAAGCCTTTTTGAACCATCTGAAGTGCAAAAGACTAAGACCCACTTGTCCTGCCCACAGCTCCCCTCCCCATACCTGTTTCTTCAATATAGGGTTGACTTCCTCATCTTCAGCTAACAGTGATGGCAGCGAAGGAGAAGCTCTTTGAGGTTGGCACTGGATATTGCTATTGTGCACAGGCTTGTTATCATCTCGAAAGTGCTTCTCAACTCCTGCTGCTTCCAGTACTGGCTAGCAAAAAGCTTTAACTGAACGTTTTGTCTAAAATTTAAGTTCTGGATCTTGCAGTTTGACCCCCACTATCCCCTTGACCCACAAGTCTTCAAATCTCAACATTTCCAGGATTGAAAATTTCCATACATCCTATGCATGTTACTGAGTAGCAAGTCCCACTTGACATGAGCCAACAGTGTGACGCGGCAGCTAAAAAAGCCAATGCAATTCTGGGCTGCATCAATAGGAGTATTGCATCTAGATGAAGGGAAGTAATAGTGCCACTGTATTCTGCTCTGGTCAGACCTCACCTGGAGTACTGTGTCCAGTTCTGGGCACCACAGTTCAAGAAGGACACGGACAAACTGGAACGTGTCCAGAGGAGGGCAACCAAAATGGACAAAGGCCTGGAAACGATGCCCTATGAAGAACGGCTAAGGGAGCTGGGCATGTTTAGTCTGGAGAAGAGGAGGTTAAGGGGTGATATGATAGCCATGTTCAAATATATAAAAGGATGTCACATAGAGGAGGGAGAAAGGTTGTTTTCTGCTGCTCCAGAGAAGCGGACACGGAGCAATGGTTCCAAACTACAAGAAAAAAGATTCCACCTAAACATTAGGAAGAACTTCCTGACAGTAAGAGCTGTTCAACAGTGGAATTTGCTGCCAAGGAGTGTGGTGGAGTCTCCTTCTTTGGAGGTCTTTAAGCAGAGGCTTGACAACCATATGTCAGGAGTGCTCTGATGGTGTTTCCTGCTTGGCAGGGGGTTGGACTCGATGGCCCTTGTGGTCTCTTCCAACTCTATGTTTCTATGATTCTATGATTCTATGTATTTATTGGGGTTTACTTGTAGGTAAGTGGGTGTAGGATTCTGGCAATAGTGATATATTTTTAAAATAAAAATGGGACAGGGAGCTTTTAGTAATCCTTTTTACACTAATAAGGCTTTCTCTTGGGGGTGGGATATACTTAGATCTCATTGCTTAGACTGGAAAAAATAACAGTGAAATAGAAATTCTGCATAGCATTTCAAATAAGCCACTTTAGCCTTCAAATGTGCATGTTGTTAATTACATTTTGTTTTTTGTTTTGTTTTTTTTAAAAAATACTTATTACCTTCCTATTTGTTATAGTAATGTATTCATGATCTTTTAATGCTGACCCCATGTTGAATACCACATACTTTTGCTTAAATGTTCCATTAACATAATTCATTCTGTAGGCAGCACATTTTCCTTTGTTATATTGAAGATGCTCTGTTGAAACATGATGCTTTGCCAGTGTTCCAGTCCCCACACTGTTCTTAATTATTGTACAATATTGTTTGAGTATTTGAACACTATCCAGACCCGGTGACCTGTGTAATTCATTCCATGGATATGCTGGAGACTAAAGTGTCAGCTATTTATTTCCTTTCATTGCTTGTATATGAAGTATTGGTTATCCTTTGGCCTTAGTTCCCTGAAGTACTTCCCATCTGTCATGTGTTTCTGTAGTTACATTTGTTTCTTCTTTACATCCATTTTAAAATGCAGGCATAAACCCAGTCTTTCTGATACATAAATAAAAAAGGAGAAGTGGCGGCAATTCAAGTTGGCAACTACACTCTAGTATTCTTTCAGTGCAATTCTATGCTTATCTGCTCCAAAATAAGTTTCATTAAGTTCAAAGGAATTACTCCCAGGTGTGTGTAGGATTGAATGTAGTGAGTAGTTTTTCCCATTTTGACTGTGTACTGCACTCAATGTTGAAAATATATATCAAACAGCAGGCAAATCGGTCATATCTAACTTCACTGTATTTTGGGCTGATTGCAAAAATTGAATTGCACAGAAGCCAGATACATATCATTGATGGGTATATCAAACATTTTCTCCATAGTTTCCCTCCCATCTTCATTTTGTCAATAGTAAATAATGAAGATAATAAATTAAGCCATTATAAGATCATTTGAGTTTCCCACATAGTTTATTATTATTTATTTAGATAGAATTTTCTGCTTCTGTTTGTGGCCAGTGCTCTTCATCCTGTGGTACGCATAACTGCCTGGCATTTTGTGAGTTACCATTGGCTGAAAAGCACCATTTGGTACATGTGTTTGCTGCAGTTAATAAATGGTGGTCCAGTCAATCAGTGAATAACAAGCTGATATAAAGGGAACCGATGATACTAGCACCTGGCTTGCAGAACTTGAAGGTCTGACAGTGTGAATTGAATATTATGTGAAGACCAGTTTCACATGTGCTTTCTTAAGCAAATTTAGGAGGTAAAAAGAAGAAGCAATTCATAAGAAATCAAAATAAATCATGGTAACCTTGTTGAGAATCTTAATATATCTCTGCACTGATTATGAAGCTCTTGTCCAAAGCTATACTCCCAAACCATTAAGTACACAAGACAGCTATGAAATACCATCTCATCCTTTGTGTTTTATTGTATCGCAAATGTGAGTCATTGATTTTACAGCTACTTTGCACAGAATTGTTTATGTTCCCAGTCAAGCTTGTAAGCACTCCATTTACATGCCTGAGGAGCTGGTTAAGAACAGAAGTGTTGCCATAGAGACAACTGAGTGGTGATATTCTTTCAGGAGGGCTAAGACTCCCCTCACCTCCCCTGGCAGAATGCTGCATCATCCTAGGGATAAGAGGACAACAGGCCAAGGACTGGTCTTTGTTTTAAGTCTGGTCTGAAGCTGGGAGCTTGCTCTCTGTGAGGAATCCGAAGCTGTGACTTTGGGGACCTTACTTGAAACTTAATGGACAAGCAAGATCTGTTGGTCAGACTCACAGCATTAACACTCCATCTTATGCTTAGGTTGTATATATGTGTAAATAAAACCATATGTACTAAAGACACTACAATGTCTTATGACCTTCTTTCCAAGGAAACTGAACTCTGGATAAGTGTTGGTACCCCTGGAGTCTCTCACCACTCAGATATTGAGATGCATCACAGCCTCCATTCTGATAAATGGTGATGAAGTAACTAGGGCTAGCCCACATATGAGGCAAGGTGAACAACTGCCTTGGGTGCCAGGATCCACAGAGGTAGCAGATCCAGACTCCAAGGAATGCAGCTGATATGAAGGTGTATGAGATTGAGGGCAATTCACTCACTACCTTAAGCCAATTGTGAGCCAAAGGTGAGCCAAACCACAGATTGGTGAGCTTGATGTTGATACCAGGAAAGGTCTTAGAACAGTTACTAAAACATCCAGTCTGTGAACATTTAGAAAAGGATGCTGTGATTACTAAGACCCAGTATGGCTTGCTCAAAAACTAGTAATACCAGATGAATCTTATTTTTTATTTTGATGCAAGTTTATTGGATCGCTTGGTGGATTAGGAGAATGCTGTGGATGTAGTGTTCTTGATTGCAGCAAGGCTTTTGACAAAGTACCCCAGGAGCTTCTTGCAGAGAAGCTGGTAAAATGGGGGCTAGATGAGGTAACTGTTAGATGGATTTGTGGCTGGTTGATTGACTGAACTCAAAGAGTGCTCACTAATGGTTCCTTGTCATCCTGGAAAAAAGTGACAAGCAGGGTGCCTCAGGGTTCTGTCCTGGACAAGTTCTTCTTCAAGGGCTTTATGAATGACTTGGTTGAAGGAATTGAGTGGATTCACATCCAATTTGCAAAGTGGGAGAGGGGCTAATGCCACAGAAGACGGAATCAGGATTCAATATGACCTTAACAGATTGGAGAACTGGGCCCAATAAAGGAAATGAATGTCAATAGGGACAAATGTAAGGTTTTGCACTGACAGCAATAACGAGCTGTACAAATATAAGAGGGGGGATATCTGGCTTGTTAGTGGAACATGTGAAAGGTATATAGGGGTCTTAATAGACCACAAGCTAAACATGGGGAGGATTTTGTGGTTGACCTCAGGTGCTAAAATGTCTTGGGCTGGTCCTGGACGTAGCCACTCCTAAAATTATGGCAATGTTTTCAGGTATTTCATGGAGAAAAGTATTTAGCCTAGAAGTTATACAAATATCTATATTCATGCAGGAAAACTAATGATAAAAATAATTTTAAACTGCTGGAAATTGCATGCACACACACACACACATTTTTGTAATGTAGCAACATAAAAATACTCACAATTTGCTCCTCACTGAATATTTAATTTGCCACAACATGCCAGCATAGCCTAAGACCCTTTTGTCAATCAATGTAATTGCCTGAAACAATGAGGATCCCATGTTACCTCACTCCACATGTTATAAATTAGTTTATAATGGATGAAATTACTTGATGAGAATTTGACAGTATATGGTTATGTGTTCAAAGAAATGATAGACTGTCCAAAGAGAGATATTAAAATCCAAATCTACAACCACTGTAATCCCAAGTTATTATTCTTATAGAAAGAAAAATGTTTTTTTATGAAAATCATTTTCTCCATCATATTAAATGAGAATATGGATTTGAGACAAAATCCTTACTGCAGAGAAGGACAGACGTGAAGGGGAGGGGGGCATCACTATTTATGCAAGAATTGTTCAAATTGTACCAAAGAGAGTCTGAATAACTATCTTTTCAGTCTCAAATTAAATATTCTATTATATGCTCTGCTTCCTTGTTCATTGTCTAATTTACCGATGTGTTTTAAGTCAGGGAAGATCTCTATCTTTGCTTCAGTTGACTGGCACGCCTAGTTTTGATTATTTGTATTGCTGAGCTGTTGTGTGGGGAATGTAGTGGATTTCTGTCGTAGGTAAATGTATGAATTGTTGGCTTGTTTAGATGAAACTTATTTGTTTCTCAGTAGGTAGACTCTGTTGTGGTTCATGTCATTTCACATATTGCCAACAACACTAGACAACCCTCATGTTCACTGCAATTAACAATTCAGGTGGTTTTTAATTGTTGTTCAGTTCTTTATTTAATTATTTATTTATGCATTTTACATACCTTAGTACATCAGTTATACAACTGTCATCTTTTATCTTACACTCTTTGACTTCCACACTCATCCCTCCATGGGACCTTATTTTGTCCTTGTTAAGCTGCATCTCCTTAATTACTACCCCACTTCTGCTTATTTTAACTGCTGCTCATATATCTAACCACAGTTGGAAGTTTATCTGATTGTTATATTTCTTTAAATATTCACCAAAGTATTCCCAATCTTCTCTTATATCAGACGCATCTTGATTTCTTATCTTTGCAATCAACATAGCCTGTTTATTCTATTAGCTTATTCTGCCAGTCTATTTTTGTCCTTCCACCATTGGGCATAAATTATTCTGGCGGCTGGTATTTCCCCCTCTGCTATACTCAGTAAGAACATCTCTGGTTTCTTGGGAAATGAGACCCTTAACATCTTTTTTAGTTCTGAGTATATCATCTCCCAATACTCTTTGGCTTTCTTGCAACCCCACCACATGTGTATAAATGTCCCTTCAATCTCTTCACATTTCCAACATAAATTGGTTCCCTTTTTATACATTTTAACAAGTTTTCTAGGGTCAAGTACCATCTATATATCATCTATATATCATCTTTTGTAGATTCTCTTTTAGAGCATAGCATGCCAAAAATGTATTGTTGTTTTCTACAATTTCTCCCAAGAGGCCATATCTTTGTTGTGTCCTATGTCAATTGCCCATTGAATCATAGAGGCCTTTGTTGTTTATTTTTAAAAATAACAACCTCAGCCCAATCTCAAACATATTTACTCTGAATAAAATAGTAGTCCTTATTCTGGAATGTGTTCAATATCAGTGAATGTGCCTTAAATTCATGGGCATCATAGCCACGGTTGATTGCTGGAGATGCAATTTGCCACAAGCAGCCATACAGAAATAGAAATTTATCCAAACAATATCAGAGGCATCAGAAATAAGTGTGCTTTAAGGTTGTTGTTTGTTAAAAAATAAAATAAGGGGAGGGAGGAGAGCTGGGAGTGGGGAAATAAGGAAAAATACTGTTTTATTGTAGTAATGTAAAAACTCTAATAAACTATAGATTTTTTAAAAGTATACTGTGTAGTTCAGTACTATAAAACTATGTATAAAGGGGATGTAGAATTATATTGCAAAGAACCAAGAAAAAGTTTTCATCAAAGCTTAGCTTTGGATCTTTAATCAGAAAGGAGTGATAGCTACTGAGTTGCATTTTTTTGCTTACCAAGCTAAATCTAGCCTTACCAGCAGCCGTTACCCCTTAGTATTTTCATCCACCTCATTGACAAGAAACATGGTGTAACTCATTTGATCTATCAGTAATGGAGAAACAGCTTGAAAGACATTCCTTCATTCCTGTCAGAATGAATCAACCTTGTAATATCTCAGAAGATAAGACCATCGATTCATGACTATAATAAATATGCCAATTTCTATTGTTTTCTGTTAGCTATGAATGCATTGATTGTTTAAGCTCCAGTGGTAATCTCAATCCCAAATAATGTACAAGAGATATTTTCGGTGCTTTAGTTATTTCTCCAACTGCTTTGCATCTCATTTTCCTACTCCCCCCCTCTAATGAATCATTTTACTACTTCTAGCATAAACATGGAAAAGAGGAGAAATCTCTTGATTCCTTTCAGTAGTCTCAATTGCTGTGTGCCATTTATGGCAACATCTGCTTAGATTAGATTTCACTCCCCCCTCCCCATTCATCCCCTGTCATAATAAAATATTGACAGAAACAATTTCTACAGGGAAAATGGAAAATTAATAGATAAGATGAAGCTCTACATGGTTTTTCATTAAAGTTCTGGTGTACTCTTGTATTTATTTAGATGATAATTTTTCAAGTATGAAACTGAACTCTATAGTCTTCTACCCACACTACACAATTCAAAGGATTCTAACTTCCCTAGCACTGAACCACCTCTTCACATGTTAGCACTAATCCAGGAGCCTTCACTAATGTGGCAGCATGTTTTATGGTCTTCTTGTGGGGTTTTAAAGCTGAGAGTTTGCTAGCAGTGAGAGACTTCCCTACCTTAAGTATCAGTTCGGCTACATATGAACTAAATCCTACATTCTTGAACTATGGAGCAGGTCTCCAGGGGGAAAAGGATGAAGGAAACCTGACCATGTGAGGGAAATATTGTGTATATATCTGTTTATGTTTTATTCTTTGAAATGGACTTCTGTGGCTTTTGGCGATGCCAGAATGTAACTTTCAGAGTCCAAGGCCTTGTGCTGCTACTGTGCTGCAGGACTTTCTAGCATTAGTTGATTGGTCACAAGTTCTAAAGAGAGAGAGGAAAGCCTCTCACGTTAGAATTTATAGGCAGGGCCTGGATCAGGAAAATGCATTCTGATTGGTCTGGTAAGAAATGGACCCTAACTGGTTGGAGATTCTAGCCAGTGAAGAATGGACAATTAACTGTCAGCCTGGACTTCATTGGCCACTGTGAATTTCAGTTAAGACACAGTAAGGAACTTTGATGGTGCAGCTAGACATATGTCTTGGCATGCTTTGTTTGAAGAGAGGGGTCTTCCAAGGCTCAGGAGGCACCTGTAGTCAACAACATAGACCATGGGGAAGCACTTGGACAGGACTTGCTCTTAGCCTAACTATATGCCCAAGCACAGAGCTTTATCATAGGCAGAATGCTCACGCATGAGTAGACTGGCCCGAGGAGTAGCACAGAGAGCCAGGCTAGTTCCTTTGGTGGAAAATACAGACAGATTGATACTTCTGCAAAGTAATGCATGTTGGGGTGTAAAATCTTAATTTCACATTTACATTCATGAGTTCTGAACTGTTGATGACAAACCAGGAATGAGACTTTGGAGTCATAGTAGATAACTTTGTGGAGAGGTCAACCCAGTGTGCAGCGGGTATGAAAGTGGCAAAATCTATGTTAGGGATCATTAGGAAAGGCATTGAAAATAAAATGGTACAGTTCTGGTCACCTCACCACAAAATGGATATTTAGAGTTGGAAAAGGTTACCATTAAAGGGCAACCCAAATGATCAAGGGGATGGAGCAACTCCCCTATGTGGAAAGGTTGCAGTGTTGTGAACTTTTTAGTTTAGAGAAACAGTGAAACGTTTATACAATTATGAATGGCTTGGAGAAAGTGGGTGAAGAAAAGTGGTTTTCCTTTTCTCATAACACTAGACCTCATGGACATCTGATGAAGCTGAAGGTTGGAAGATTCAAGAGAGAGATAAAAGAAAGTACATCTTCAGGCAGCACATAGTTAAACTATGGTACTCACCCCTGCAAGGGATGCGGATGGCACTGTGGGTTAAGCCACAGAGCCTAGGGCTTGCCGATCAGAAGGTCGGTGGTTTGAATCCCCGTGATAGGGTGAGCTCCTGTTGCTTGGTCCCTGCTCCTGCCAACCTAGCAGTTCGAAAGCATGCAGTGCAAGTAGATAAATAGGTACCACTCCGGCAGGGAGGTAAACGGCATTTCTGTGTGCTGTTCTGGTTCGCCAGAAGTGGCTTAGTCATGCTGGCCACATGACCCGGAAGCTGTAAGCCGGCTCCCTCGCCAGTAAAGCAAGATGAGTGCCGTAACCCCAGAGTCGTCTGCGACTGGACCTAAGGGTCAGGGGTCCCTTTACCTTTACCTTTTACTCACTCCTGCAGGAGGCAGTGGATGGCCACCAACTCTTTAGAAGTGGATTATACAAATGCACAGAGGATAAGGCTATCAATGGCTACTAGCCATGATGGTTGAGCGCTGCCTTCATGGGCAGTATTATTTTACTGCTATAAAACAAAGGAGGGGCGAGTGCTCTTGTACTCCAAACCTGCTTGATGGTTTCCCACAGGCATCTGGTCAGCCACTGTGATAACATGATGCTGAACTAGATGAGCCATTGCCCTGATCCAGCAAGCTCTTCTTATGTTCTCTGCCCTCCAATATTCTTTGATTGGGGTAAATGACTTGTTCATTGACAGAAAAACTCCAAGGTGTCAGAGAGTCTGTATGACATCCAGCAATGGCTGCATCCACTCAGGACAGTCATAACTAAGCAAATAAGCTGTGAGGTTTTCCCGCTGGAATTTTGAGTCTGGGTATAAAAGTGTGGGCATGGGGAGCTGTTCTTATTATAATTAGTTGGTGGGATATTAATGGACCTATTGACAAACTTTATGCTCACCTTTCTTTTATATATTTTAAATGATTTTTTTTTTAAAAAAAAACTTGTTGACCTGTTAGTGCTGTAGTGATATTGTATTTTTTATTCCAGATTTTGTACTTACATCTGTTTTGCTTTTTCCCCCCTTTTTTGTAAATCACTGTGGGAAATGTGGTATATAAATAAACTTTGATCATAATTAAAGTAAAAAGATGTAGTCCAGAGTTACAGAATTTGGAGAGCTCCGACTGAGCAATTCACTTGGACAAGGTCTAGAGCCCAAATTAAGCCTTTTCTGTCTTTCTCAACACTAAATGTCTTTCTCAGGTTTCACCTCTTTACTGGAGAGTGTTGTATTTAGAAGGGTGTGTTTCTAGCCTGGAGATTTTGTGTCTTCTCAATTATCACCATACAGTGGAACTGCGGATTATGTACCATCTTCCTTATGAACACTTCAGGTAACGAGCTCCGTTAACCCGGAAGTAGATGCCCATAGTTGCGAACTTTGCCCCAAGATGTGAGCGGAGGTCACACACTGGTGGCACGGTGGCAGTGGGAGGCCCCATTAGTGAAAGCGCGCCTCAAGTTAAGAACAGTTTCGGGTTAAGAACGGACCTCTGGAACGAATTAAGTTCATAACCGGAGGTACCACTGTATTAGTTTTATGTCTACACTGGTGATACAGCAGTGGAATTTTGTTCCAGACTGAATGTCCACCTCTTTCTTGTAGCCACAAAATGTAAACCTTAGTACCATGGCCTGATTGTGTTCTTGAGCACACAGTTAGAAAAGTGGAGTTCCAACAAGTTATTTAGTTATGCTATTAAATTACCCTAGAATTTCAACAGGAAATGACAACTTTAACAATATGAACTGTCTGCCATCATCTCACTTCATTGCTATTTTTTGTCATAAAATAAATTAATTTTGTATTTCTTCTGTTCTCATTACCTTGGCTGTCAATGAGGAAGCTGTGAAAGTTCTAATAACACCTGATGTACTTTGATAATTATTGTTCTGTGCTCCACAACTTTTGACATTTTCAATTTTGCTCTTGATCTGCTGAATGGTTTTCTCTTTTCTATATGATTTTAAAGCATGTAAATATGAAATCAGCTCCTTGGCTTATATAAAAAGGGCCGTTTTCTCATTAGTCTCCTCCCAAGCAAAACTAGGGCATAAGAAAAAGGCAACAGAAAAATCAACATATTGGCTACAGCAAATGTTTTCACAAGCTTCATTGTTACTTGTTATCATACCAACTTTAATCATAAAATTAGGCTGATATCAAACACTACGGGTTGTATTCCACACTAGTCCTACTCAGGGTAGATCCATGAGAGTTAACGGACATGACTAACCTAGGTTCATTAGTTTCAGAGGGTCTTCTCTAAGTAAAAGTTATTTCAGTGCCATACTCCATTTGTATCATGTTCAGTACAGAAATCAAATATTATGTTTACACACATGTACAATTCTGTACCTGCATCTTTAAAATAGCCAGTGGCAGATGTAAATGTATGATCTTGTTGAGATTCCTTCAAGTATTATAAATGAACTCATAGTTAATAAAGTGCACATGTGTTCCTCCCTGAGTACAGACTTTAGAGTGTTAAGTAGAGCTGTACAAATCATAGCATGCTGAGGTTGGGTGCCTTCAAAGAATTTTTGGATTCTACAAGGTAGGCATGAGTCAAGGCAGAAAGCCCTTGAAGTGCTGTGTCTCCCTCAGGAATCCAGACACTAAATAAAAAGATGAAATCAAGTGTCCTCAAAAAATTAATGTCAGGATGTGAGAAGATGAAGTAGCTTTGTAAAATCAAAATTTACATCCCATCCCTAGGAAAATGTCAGGAGTTAGGGGAAACTCCTTCATGACTGACAGGTCTGCTTTGCAATCAAAGGGGATTATTTTATCAGTGCACTCCAATCCCAATGCTTTGGAGGAGGAAGCAGCATGGTGGGAGAGCTGTGCTGTGATTGACAGGCCATGTCTGCGAGTGCATAGCACAAAATGCTCTGGACCTATTATTCTGCAATTTGGCAGGCAATTTGGCAGGCAATTCTTACCCAATAACACCCCTGTCATGTCTGCAGTTTTCAGATCAATTGGTCATGCAACACCAACGAAAGATAAATAATTTTTTTTAAACTATCCTAAAATGTAAAATTTCTTCTGAAATTTTGCCAGGATTCTTTCCCCAAAAAAGAATAGACTTGCCTGCAAATTTCTTCCATTTTGTCTCAAACAGTTTAAAAATTGTAAGTATTGATTTTATAAACTACATATGAAAATTTAGATGTATCAAACACAAAAAAAACCGTGAGGCTGCTGCCTGCAATCCAGCAGGCTTTATCTATTCTGGAGGAGCTACAGTTCCCCCACCAAAAAAAAAAATCTTCTTCTGCCCAAAGTGTGGGTTATATAATTTTTTTTAATAAAAAAAGAATATTAACAGTGAAATTGAAGGCGGGAAGCAACAGGGACTTGGACTGATGAGTTGAATTGGGCAACCTATGAAGCATCTCAGATCGAGACAGTCTGTTTTACAATACACTGAATCCAGATCTAAACAAAATCTGCTCATCAGTGCAACTCCTAGTGTTAAGCTTCTCTTCTGTCACAATTGAAGAGTTATTATATTACACTGACTTTTTAAAATGAAAACCCACATACTTTATTTTATGCTGAACCAATATTGCATTTTTCATTTCTAAATACTTAAGGTAAATTAAAAAACCTTCATGAATCAATGAGACGAAGCAACAGTAACTTGTGAAGGGCTAATGTCATAATTTGCCTTCGTCTAGTAGAGTATGGATGCACTGTATGGCACCAGAAAGATAAATTCCCAGATTGTCCCAGATTGCCGGTACAAATCAGCAGACAGTGTGTCTGCTCCTTTGTAAACAGTATAAATTCCCTGTTCCTTAGTGAATCATTAGGTCATGGAGTACATATCCACAAGGTTGTATGAGTAACATGATTGCCTATCTGGAGCACTCAATAAGTTGTTTTTTTTTTTTTTAGTCTTGTTTTTATTTTTTATAAAAAAACAAATCAATTATCTTTATTTTAAAGCCCTATTGTATCTGAGACAGCCATTACTGTAACTTTTCAACTGCCAAGGCACATCAAATATATCATTTAAAATTCTAATGGCTGCCAAATACCTTGGCAGAGATCCAGAATCTCTCGACATACTTAACTATTTTACAGGAGCCAGGGGGATGGGGAATGGTTAAAATAAACCTATTAAAAACACAGTTTGCTTTCAAAAAATGTTGAGCCTATTCCCCCCCCCCACACTTTTTGTTATCACAGCTCAGTTTTTTTTATTGATGTGGTGGTTTTTCTTACATGGATTACAATGGTTTTTTGGCTGCCATTTCAAAATTCCAAATGCAGCCTTATACACTATGATATACAGGAGAAGTAGCTTTT
Organism: Podarcis cretensis; assembly: GCF_951804945.1. Classification (NCBI taxonomy): domain Eukaryota; kingdom Metazoa; phylum Chordata; class Lepidosauria; order Squamata; family Lacertidae; genus Podarcis; species Podarcis cretensis. The sequence continues at coordinate 33,771,011 of NC_137178.1, forward strand.
TTCATACTTCAACTTAGGATGGGCAGAATTCACACTAAGAATCCCCCTCTCCTTGTGCTGCTGTCTCGATGAAAATCACTTCCCCACACCCATAATTTATTTTAAATCCCTGATATGCAACCTAGTGATGCATTTAGCATCCCATCTAGCATGACCCTTGTTTTCAAATGTTGCAAGTATCTCTGCTTTCCCATAATTATCATATCACATGAGGATGTTGGCACAGACTTACTTCACTAACTTGATAAGCATCTAGTAGGACTCTTTGCAAACATCCTGGAATAGCATCTGTCAGTTCAGTGGCAGCTCAGATCATGTTCTGGCATGCAGCAAGCTGGGCCTTTAGTAATTTTATGTGCAGTCAAGAACAATTAGGTGCAACTGTGAGATTTGCCAGTGCCTTCAATTCAACTGGTAAATAAAAGAGCTATTTGAAAGACAGTTCTCAATAGAAAATTCTTTCTTAAATTTGGTTAAGTGGCCATTATAATAGCCAACCCAAGTAAATATTTTCTTTTTGTAAATTTTTCTAGCAAGGGTTAACAGCATCAGGGGACATGGTGAACTTTATACGCCCCATAATAGGCTGAAAAAAATTGATATATAGGTAGAAATCAACCAAGTATGAAAAGTGTGTAAGAAAGAAAAATGAAACATAGGAGGTTGAGCCACAGCCCCATGTTTACCACCTGGGACGCAGGTGGCGCTGTGGGTTAAACCACAGAGCCTTGGACTTGCCGATCAGAAGGTCGGCGGTTCGAATCCCCATTACGGGGTGAGCTCCCGTTGCTCGGTCCCAGCTCCTGCCAACCTAGCAGTTCGAAAGCACAAAGTGCAAGTAGATAAATAGGAAAGGTAAATGGCGTTTCCGTGCGCTGCTCTGGTTCACCAGAAGCGGCTTAGTCATGCTGGCCACATGACCCAGAAGATGTACGCCAGCTCCCTCGGCGAATAAAGAGAGATGAGCGTCGCAACCCCAGAGTCGGGCATGACTGGACCTAACGGTCAGGGGACCCTTTATCTTTTTAACATGGGGCAGTCTTGTTCACTGGTGGCACTAGTGTTGTGGAGCGCTTTCTTTGCTTGCATCTGTTTAGATGAGCATTCTCCTCATCTTTTGTTTTTATTTTTTTAACCGCTGCTTTAATTGCTGGGCTGTTTTAATGGCCTTGTTTATTGCATATTTTAATTATGTGTGTTTATTCCAATGTTTTGATGGAACTGTTTTATAGTGTATTTGAATTATGTGCAGCCCTTATTTTAAAGTGGTTTTATACTTGCAAACCACCTACTAGCAATTTTGGCAAGTAAGCAGCATATAAATTAATACAGTAGAACCTCTACTTACAACCACCTCCACTTGCGGATGTTCCAAGTTGCGACCACAGCAAACCCGGAAGTAAACAGCGGGTTTGCCGCCGTTCACGCACGTGCAGGAGTGGCAATTGCCTGCACCTGCGCACAACGGCACCTCTCCCAGTGACACATTTCGCCATAAGGACGGGCCTCCGGAACGGATTGTGGTCGTGAGTAGAGGTTCCACTGTAAATACTTTTCCTGCAGCACTTTCCTGCAGAGTTGATTTTTCTGAAAAAAAAAAACCCCAGGTTTTTTTATCTCTCACATTACCCTTTTCCAGACTTTTTGCCAAATAGACTTGACTATCTTACCTGGTACCGCCACCCCAACATACACCCGCACAGTGATCTGGAATGATGCTTGATTATAAAGGATGCAAAATGGTGGCTCTTCTGCTAACATAGTTACAACTTCTGAACCATCTTCAAGGGAAGTCCCACTGAGAGGTTACCATGGCATGGATCATGGTTGCCAATTCCTTCTCCAGGAAGTTCTATAGTTTGCGAAACAGCTGGTGCTGGAAATAGGCATGCCTTGCCAATGGGACCACTTGGACGTCAAGTGATGGAGACAGATCAATGAGTATCCCAAAGTGTTGATATCCTCTTTACCCTCTATGACTTGGAGGCAAAAGTCTGAAGTGGGGAGCCTCCTCTACTAATGGAGTTTCCCTATGTAATTTATAACCCTGGAAATCGGGGGTTCTAAATCATGCCAGGCAGGGAACATCTACAAATAGAGGAGGCTTCCTGCTTCATATTTCCTGCTCCAACTCATGGAGACAGATAAGTATAATGATACTGGGGTGTAGCCTTTACTCATGAGCAGCACACCCCCAACAAGATTTATGTTAAAATGAAGGAACTGGATTAGCATCCCAAAATTTGCTTTGTTGGTAACTCTGACATTTTTGGACAGGTTTAAAGTAATAAAAGGTGCACTTTATGCTTGTCTAAACAAATCCAATCCAAATAACTCAAGTGATAAACTTAAAACATCCATTTGGGGGTGTGGGGAAGAGCAATGTTCATCTTTTAAACTTAGCTACAGGCCTGTGTACAAATGCAATACAACCAAAACCAAAAGACTTATGTTTCTTCCTAAATGTCATTGACACCATGCTGAATTTCACAAAGCACACCACTTCTCTTATTATTAATCTTGCATAAGCTACACATTTGAAAATCTTCCTTTCTTTAATTGTTTCTTGGAGCACTAGTGCCAACTAATGCTGTATTAACTTAATGCTCTTTGCTGTTCATGGGGGTGGGGTAATCTGTAGGCCACAATCTGTTTGTTTTATTCCATAGTGTATATTTTGCTTCAGGTGAAATCAGCAGATGGTTATTTCAAACATTCCTATTTGATTTACTGTATTTGGTAGTAATTAACTTTGCACTCTTTGGCAAATGTCACAAAGAAAAGGACATCTTAGCAACATTTTCTGTGAAGGTTTGCAAAAAAAAGTACTTTTGTGTAGCTCCGTTTTGGTTCTGAATAGTTGTAGATGAAGATTTCTCTTTCTGGGCTAATTCATTGTCACAAAGATGTTACTCTCTATGTAAGAAACAGTTAAAACATAACTAGGAAGAAGCAGAAACAGGTGGGGAAAAGAAGGACAATAGGTTGACTTGTGGGGTTTTCTTTTGTTTCTTTTGTTTCCTCACCCTGAGCACAAGTTATTGTGTGTGTATCTGTTGGTTGAAGGTGGGGAACCTGATTCCCTGGGGCCAAATGCCGTTCTCCAACCCCTTTCTAACTGGCCACAACCACTTTCCCCATGCCATCCCCTCACTAGCCTTGTTTCATATCCTTCTGTCATATTTTTGGTCACGCTAGAATGTGTCATTAAACTCCAATGAAGTTGCTTTCTTCAGTGGAGGATAAAGAGGGTTGGTGTAGAAATGAGCCTACGGTATGCAAAAGTAATATTTGCATTAGTTGCTTCACCCACCCCACCCACCACTGTGGGATATTTCCCCCTGATGGTTCCCCAAATTGTAATCCAGCTGTCAATCTGAAAAAGGTTCCCTTCCCCTGCTCTGGAACTTTCTTCTATTGGTCTTTACCCAAAGACAAATAGGCATTGTAGAATGATGCTCAGAACACCAATTAGATTAGTCCCTATTAATGCTCTGCTCAGTAAATACCAGCGTCATTCATTTTTAGTGCTGTTGACTTCCAGAGGTGCTGCCTTCTACAGTAACTGTTACCACAGTTTCTGCTAGCAGCCGAGACCCCTTATGCTGTGACCTTCACAGGGGTCTGAGGCCTAATCTATCCCAATACAGTTTTTCTTCATGTTTCATTTCATGCTGGGGTATCTAATCACAATCCAAAACTTGTTATAATTCATAACTCTAAACACATAATATTTTTACATTAAAATAGTGCTAAAATGCACTCCCCTCACCACAGGGTCATTACCTCCTAGTGGTGCAGCAATAAAACCTGCTAGCAGCTTTGTACAGCAAAGCAGGGTCTGGTGTGGTTTGAAATTGTATGGGGGAGGTTGAAATTGTATGTATGTTGAGATGTGTTCCTGCATTGCAGGGGTTAGACTAGATCATGGGTAGGCAAACTAAGGCCCGGGGGCCAGATCCAACCCAATCGCTTTCTAAATCTGGCCAATGGATGGTCCGGGAATCAGCTTGTTTTTACATGAGTAGAATGTGTGCTTTTATTTAAAATGCATCTCTGGGTTATTTGTGGGGCATAGGAATTTGTTCACCCATATATATATATATATATATATATATATATATATATATAGTCAGGCCCCCCACAAGTTCTGAGGGACAGTGTACCGCCCCCCTGTTGAAAAAGTTGGCTGACCTCTGGACTAGATGATGCCTGGGGTACCTTCCAACTCTACAATTTAATGATCATAGGATTCAAAACTGTGCTTCCCCCACCTGCAATTTGGTGTGATACATCCCAGCATACCACCTCTAAGAGTTCGTTCTGCTGCATGTATCGATCAGGTCACAGACTGTGCCATATGTGGGCAGCAGCTCACCATGCAAACTACAAGATATTACTACTACAAATGTGTATTTTTACAACTAGGATGACTATTCCTAAGTTTGCATCAAATGCCTCATTAAAAACAGCTTTACATTCAGTTGCATTTGGTTGTGCTGCAGTGAGATGGAAGAAAACACCCCTTTCTCTTGTTTGGAACTGGCACTGCTAATGTTTGGTTTTGTACCTTCTTAATGCTTATTTGACATGTACGCATATTTTTTAATGAGCAGATAGTGACAAACATTACATAAATATCCAGCAATTTCCTCCATAAAGAAAACTGAATACCTGACTGCATTGAATATTTCTAAACTCTACTTGATATTCTTACTGAGGTTTTTTCTGTCCTTGCTCAGATGATTCAGAGACTGTAATATGCATATCCTCTCCAGAAAGATGTGCTCACTGAATCCGAGCTGCCATTCATTTGCATCTTCTCCCCGTTTTTCCTACATTTTTTCCCATTCCAAAGCTCCAGGCATGATCATGTTTGTGGTAGAAACCTGGTCTCAGTTGGAGAACTGGAAACGGCAATTAAAGCAACAAATATCCACCATCACAATCCGTGATCAGCTGGAAACACAACATGCAAAAGGCTCTGCCCTAGGGCAGTAGCACTGTTTTCATAATGCAAATCTGGCAGAGATGGGTAAGAAAATCTGATCCAGATTGCCAGTGATGTTTCAGAGATTTAAATAAAAGTAACACCATGCTTAGCACTGGAACATGTTTGTGTTAAGAAGAAGAAAAAAACAAAGGAAACAATTACCTTTTAGCAATCTTTTAGCATTTTTAAGTCAGTATAAAAATTACCCATGGCATTATTATTTTTTCTTCATCTGCCTTTATAATGACCGACAATAGTGAATTTTCAATAAGGGTGTTTCAAATGATTCTTAAAAAATAATAATGTGACTGTTGCGCTGGACAAGTTCAGAAAATCTGCAAGGGGAAAAAACAAATGCAGCACATCCCATATCATAGTATTTCCACATGTTAGATCCGCAGTTTAGCAATCCAAACTATAGGAATACAGCTGTAGTAAATTATGGCAATGTAATGTACCACTATTCCAAACTCGGTTCAGGAGGGGGGTTACTACCACATAAGCAAGCCCAAGCCTAGCAGAGAAAGAAGAAGCATTTAAAATAGAGTTTGATTTGCACCAGCCTTTTTTCTAGTGTAGTGTCCAGTGGGTCATGTGTGACTGAGCAGAATAGAGTTTGGAAAAGGGATAGGTTCCCCTCTCTTCCAACTCCAGAACACCCTTTCTGCAGGACATATACCAGCCTCATCTTGGTTGGCTCTGGCTGAGCTGCAAAGGAGGACTTACACCACAGTATCTATTCTCTCTCTCTTTTTCTCTCTCTCCTGGAACCCAGGGTTGGTCAATAAAGCCGAATGGTTGAAGATTTAGCACACATAAAATGAAGTCCTTCTTCACTCAGTGCATATTTAAACCGTGGAGTTCACTTCCTCACTATGTGGTGACAGTCCCAAAATTGAAGGAAAATTAGGCAAGTTCATGGACAAGAATGCTACCAGTGGCTACTCATCTTAACTGCTGTATACTACCTCCTGGATCAGAGGCACGTTTTTGTTTTTGTTGGCATCTGTCTATTTCAAGAGACAATGGAGTGCCCCTCTAGGGATGAAGTCAAACTGCTGTGTTGGCAGCACCAAAATGACATCCCCAGGACGCAAGCCTTGGCAGTGTGTATGGAGGTCCTGGGCTGCCCAGATAACAAGACGTTCCTCTTGGCTTCATTGATGTAGACCAAATGAAAGCAGAGCAATACATTAAACACCAGCTGGGCTCCAGGAATGGCTGAAAGGAGACGTGCAAGGCACCATCCAACCATCTTAGGGACTCTTTTCTGGATTTTTTGTAGGATTTACTCATTAGCTTTTTCTTCCCCCAAAGACATCCCACAGGGCAGTGGAAGTTTAGGGTCAAAATTATCCTTCTCCTAGATGAGCTAGCTTTCCAGGTTTACAAGCCCTACCTGCTCCTCACTTCCCTCTAGAGCACATGCAGAAACCGCCTTCTTGACTATTGGACCCAGTACTGGTCTTGTCCGCTTAATTTGCCTATCTTCGCATGCAGGGGGAGTACCTAACTCACTCATTACCCTCACCTAATATACTCACCTGTGACCCTCACCTAATTTAGCCAGCCAATCAAAGCCACTGTCACAAGTGAGAGCTGAGTGCAGGGTGGAGGACCAAAGGTGGACAGACTATCCCAGAAGTAGCATGACGTGTCCCATCAGAGGTACTACCCCTCCCCTAATACATCTGACATCCCATTAGAGGTACCATTCCACTGAATATCAGTTACTGGAGAACAGCAGCAAGATAGAGATGCTATCCTCATGCCCTGCTTATGAACATCTCACATGTCATCTGGTTGGCTACTAGGGAAACAGGAATTTGGCCTACAAAAGTCTCTAATATGATCCAGCAGTGCTATTGTTTATGTTCTTAGGATTGGTGCTGTTAACCCTGTAAATAAATGCCTATTCAATAGGAAGAGAGGACTAAAGGCATAACAATATTATCTTACACATTAAGACTTGCTACCAATGAAACATGTATAGGATTTTAGTGTTGAGTAATGATCTAGCCAGGTTAAGCACTTTTAAGGTCCATTCAATTCGCTGCAATGTGAGAAGTGTATGCATATGCCTAATCTTCCCCCATTAAATTCAATGAGATGTAAAAATTCTGAATTTGAGCTCAATTGTGCCTCAAACAGTTCATTCCCTTTACAATAAATTATTCATGGGTAGAAGAATGAAACTGTGTCTTTTGTGAGATTTATTTTTATCTTTAGCAAACAAACCTTCAATTAATTCTTCGTCTTCAAGGCTGTGAAGGCTTGACAATGGCATTAGGGGATTATTTTTTATTAACCTCCATTAATTTGGTATTCCATAAACTTTTGAGAACATGGGAATGCTAAAAAGGAAGCACAAAATCAGAGTTCAAACTGCACTAGGGGAAAGTGAGGGCCATATGCCTCTCTCACACTTTTTGCATGCCTGGAAAAGCAGCCAGTCATTCTCAGTGGCAAAACAAGATGGAAATCCTGGAACTCACAGAGCAGTTCTCTAACCATCCCAGCAGTAGACATGAGTCAGGCATATTAGAGAATATAATAGGGTCTTCCTATCCCAAGACCCAGTCATGGATGTCTGTAGCACAAAGGCTTCAGGAGGAGCTCTAGCCTAGCTTACATGCACAGGGTCCCAGCTTTAAACCTAGGGTATAAATGCCCACTAGACATGGTGCTGGGCTGAGCCAATCAAGAGGAGCACCACATAGACAAATAGCCTGGTTCCTTTGTGGGCTAACTAACCCTTTTGGACCACCTTTCTCTTGGCAACTCTTGTAATCAATCATTCCTGCTATTTGGCCTAATAAACATGTTAAAGATATAAAGTATATAAAGATATAATATCCATAAAATGATATGGTTCGAGTGCATTGCATTTAAAATGCTATGAAGAAATGTTCTTATTAGGAAGGAGGTTTCAATCTGGCAAAAGCATCAAGGAAAGGTTGGGCATTTTTCCTTTTCAGTCTTTAGGCTAATTGATGACTCATCACCAGAAACCCGAGCTGCAGCTCTCTCACAGCAGGAAGGTGAAATCTGAGAATTCGGTCTCTTTGCCATGGATGGAGCCAGCAGCAACAGTAGTAGTAGCAAGTAAGCTCAATGATGATTATACAAGCGAGTTGCTTAGGATCTCTCTTTGGGACCAGAGAAAGGAAAGCATATTGAACTGCATTAAGGAATAAAAAAGAAGATGGGGCTACATCTTGTAATGTTTATTTGTAACAGATTTAACACTCTAAAGCTTTGTGGTGGAGAACATTAATTTCTACTCTGCACAAGGTCCTAATCACGGATTCCATTGCAACGACTCTAACATGCCAGGGAGCATCACAAAAGTACTCATTGCCACTTCCTCATCATTCCTTCCCCCCAACAGTCTTGCCCTCAGGGAAACTGAAGCCAAATTAAATCGGGGGGGGGGGGAGAGAGAGAGAGCATCTCTATCTACAACTCCATGTAACCATGATCAGCATTTTGAGATGGAGTGGCTCCTGAAAATGTTACATGCATGGAGTTGTAAACTGCACACCCCACCAGGGCTCCTTTGGCTTGGACAGTTGTTCTATAGGCAGCAGGGTAGCATCTGTTGCATGTCAATAATAATAATAATAATAATAATAATAATAATAATAATAATAATTTTATTTATACCCCGCCCATCTGGTTGGGCTTCCCCAGCTACTCTAGGCGGCTTCCAAAAAAATATTAAAATACTGTAATACATCAAACATTAAAAGCTTCCCTAAACAGGGTTGCCTTCAGATGTCTTCTAGAAGTCTGGTAGTTGTTGTTCTCTTTGACATCTGGTGGGAGGGCGTTCCACAGGGAGGGCACCACTACCGAGAAGGCCCTCTGCCTGGTTCCCTGTAACTTGGCTTCTCGCAGTGAGGGAACCGCCAGAAGGCCCTCGGTGCTGGACCTCAGTGTCCGGGTAGAATGATGGGGGTGGAGACGCTCCTTCAGATATACTGAATCATGCATGGAAATGGGTCTAGGTCAATAGGGGAACCACCGGCAGTAGCCTAGTCACAGCTCCTGAACATAGGGTGGACTGCCCATATATCTGATGGATAGTACAGCAGCCTGTGGAGTACGAGACCCACAGAACGAGTGATGAGTCTATAGTACCTAAACTTGGTCCCATTCCCTCCAGTGAATACTCCTCTGTGATCTGTGCACTTGGTAGAAGATAGGTGGCATGCTAAGTTTTTAACATAATCCATTCATACCGGCACAAACACATATTTGTTTCCATGCACAACTTTTGATTGCTATTATTTTAATGTATCAGCTATCTTTTGGTTTCAGACCATGCTAGCTTTTAATTCTGAGCAACTATTTTCATCTTCAGTGTTGCCAGCAGGAGATGAATAGCATTTAGGTGTTGCAGTAAACTCACAGTCAAATTACATAGCATAAACTGACAATAGCATTCAAATTACCTAGCTGGCTGGAATGTTGCAACTTGCCTAAATCACTTCCTTAATTCTTCTTAATAGCCCATCTAAAAATCTATTGCAAAGCAACTGAACTATTCAGCGTCAAACTTCATTAAACAAATACGCTAAAAAATTAAGCAATGACAAAAGTTCTCAGTGACGTTCTCAAAGGGATACTAAGCTTAACACATAAATTGCTAATCTACCAAGCAGAAGAAAAACATCTGTCCGTATGGAAGTTACTCCTTGTTAGTCAGTAGGTCATATTTTCAGGTTCAATTAAGCGGATGAAGCAAAAGACAATGCTGTCAATTTTAAGCAAAACACAGCTTGTTACATTGTCAGCCATTGGCAGGGTCTCATTATAGCTTTTGTTTACTTTCCTTGTACAGTACCTAGCACAAAATTCAATTCTGTAATAACCACCAAGTCAAGGTGCAAACCTAATATAATATGGCCCACATAATTTGTTTCACTACATGAGCAGCAAAGGAAAAGGTGTTCAACTTTGACAATTACAATGCTTTCATTATTTCAGGGGTGTTGCTGAGAAGGTTCGTAATGCAGCCAGGAAATTATTTTACAATGATCAAAGGTATTATCAGATATATCTGTTGCGGATCTGTGTGTGGCAATATGCACTATTGTTTTGTGTTCTAGTCATGCTAATCCATAATCTGTTGTTAGTGTACAAATATTTCCACACTTTACAGCATAAGGAGTTGACTGAGAAAAATATTCTTTATTTTCAGAATATTGTGCAGGGCTTCTAAAAAAACCCAAGAGACCTTGATAAATAATAACTGGGTTAGGAGAACAGACCATCTGTTATTTTGGGTTATCAAAGAATGGAATTCAGATGAGACTCTCATTTTTGCTCAATAATAGTTTAAAGTTAGCATTGGGTTGGGGGGTGGCTTGAGAGAGCAGTAAAATTCACAGACTTACCTCTTAATGAAGTGTGAATCATGACATTTGTAACAAGATTTATTTATTTTTTAAAAAAAGGAAAACAAAACATATTTATATCACATTTGAATAATGGCACTGATAAGAAAAAACTTTGCATCTATGGAGACAGTTCTGTTGCATTGTTAGCCTCTGCACCCTGAACACTGTCATGCTTGAGCAAACATTCAGTCCAAGCACATTCAGAGCCCTTGTCTACTAGCAAGGACTATTTATCAACTGTTATTTCCAACAACAGATTCATCCCATGGATGTCCAAGGCTGGAATCTGGGGGTCATCGCATGCAACTGGTTACAGCAGATTCAGCACAGACAAGAAGAGGTATCCTCCTTCATACAGCACATAGTCTGCTGCTATGAGATGTGGTGATGGTTACTAGCTTCAATGGCTTAAAGGGGGATTAAAATTTATGCTATACACTGAGTTGATGAGCCCACCTGTGCCAGGAACTGATCAGACCCAGACCTGCTGAACTTTAGCAAAGCTGCTGCATTTTACGCCTTCAGACCATTCTCTGGGACCAATGTGTTCTCTCCCACTGTTAACTGTAGTAAAAGAAAAGTGCTTGTGGCATGTACTCCATCGGCCACAGGCAGCAATGGCAGCATAGCATGAGTGGGGTTCTGACAGCATCTTCACTACGTCATCTTTGTTTTGCAAACAAAACAAATAAATCACTTTCTTTCCCCATTTTGGCTTTGCTTAGCATATCAAAGTTCAATGAGTGCATTTCTTTAGACAGTCCAGTGACAAATCCCACTCAGTAAATTAGTATTTTTCGCTCTATAAGACGCACAGACCATAAGACGCACCTAGTTTTTGGAGGAAGAAAACAAGAAAAAAAATATTCTGAATCTCATAAGCCAGAACAGCAAGAGGGATCGCTGTGCAATGAAAGCAGCGATTCCTCTTGCTGTTCTGGCTTTTGTGATAGCTGCGCAGCCTGCATTCATTCCATAAGATGCACACACATTTCCCCTTACTCTTTAGGAGGGATACGGTATATTATTCTTCCAGTGATTAGGTGGTGCCATGTTTAATGTTGTCTGTTAACTATTCCATTACTGGATACTTGGAAGTGATCATCATATAGACAATGCCTGTTGCAACATTTAAAAAGTCTCATTGAAGTTCTGCAAAATGGAAAGATTGTTTTGTTTCCAGTTAAACAAGATAATTCTATTGAGAGAAATAAGTAACAACGTGTTACAAAATGAGACCTCTCATGGCCTAAATTAAAAATATAAAGGCTGAACGATGCCTGAGTATTCTTACATAACTTGATGAGGAAGCAGAATTCTATACAATTAAGTATACATGCAATTTATAAACAACAGCATCTCTCCTCATAAATCTGCAAGGGCAAGAACATAAGGCCTGAAACTATTTCAGTACCAGTGTTAATTGGTCTAATGTTTACTGCAATATTTTTAAAAATGACCTTTTAAAAAAATGGTAGAGGTGTTCAGCGCCATACATTTTTATTACACACACTCCATTAGAACAGATGGAGTTCTTGCTATTTCAGAAGTCTTTTTGATTACGAATTTCATTTTGGTAAATTAAGTTAACAAATCATCAGGGGAGGGGATGGATAATGTTTAGAGAAAGTGACTGAATTATGGGAAAACAGGGGCATGGGTGAGGAAGAGTCATGAGCTCAGTTTATAGCACAGTAATATATCATAAGGAAGGTACAATGCTAGGGTGCAATGCTATTTAAAAATAATAATAGAGTAAAATGGATTAAACTACATTTGACAATTTGAAATGGATTTGTTCAAAAAAGAAAGAAAGCTTTGTTGCTAAGGAACTACAAATAATTAGGTAAGTTTACTAAACAAATTTGCTCAATTTTCATTCTATTGACCAAAAAAGGAAGTATATAACTACTTTGTATCATCAGGTGCTCTTTTCGAATGACAGTTCTGTTGCTGAAGACAGCTACAACAACACACTGGTGGTTTTTGTTGTTGTTAGAATCCATCTATTTCTGGAGACAATGGAAGAATGTGCCTTGGGGGGGGGTAAAGTCCCCCAAGGCACATTCTTCTTCTCTCTGTTGGAGAGTTACAGCACCTGCTGTGGCTGTAGAGACTGATATAGGAGAGACATGTTTTCTTGCAGGTGGATCAGATGAAGTCACCTGGTTTTGCTATATTGGGTGCATCATGACATTTCTTCTCTCTGCGCTCTTCCCAGTGGTCATTCCTCCTCTGGTCACTGCTGTGGATACACAACCTGACTGTATTGCACTTATATCACTTCATTTTCCTCCACTTGAATTTTGTACATTTGATGACTGATAGCAGAATATGTGGCATGACTCATAGTATTATGCTAAGATGATATGAAAATTATCCAGTTTTGTATTTGTGGTGTCCCACTCCCACTCACTCTATCTAAGGGTAAAAGATATATTTTCCATTTAAGGAAAATGTCAGCAGGGAGAGAGAACAGCCTTGCAAAATTGAATCTTATGTATCTAGCTTAAGTAAAACACAAGAATCGTGAAGTGGAGGGGGAGCTCTTTCATGACTTGTAGGTCCAGCTTGTAATGAGAAGAATTTTCCTTACACCACCTTTTTGCCAGCTTAGTTCTGTCAGGTCAGTAGGTCACATGATAGAGCTGAAAGGGTTTGGAATATGTATAAGTCTCTCCTTGCTCTGTCCCAGCACCAGCATGACCCTGCCACACATTTAAAACACCCCTGGGGGGGGGGGGACGACTGGCATTACCTTAAATTCCACTGGTTCAGCCAGGGTGAAGAATTTACAATTTGTGAGTACTGACTGAGCCGGAAAAGGCCAAGGTTCACCAAATCCAATCTCTCTCATTCTGGTGGATTTTGAGTTTTGAATGTTTTGTTAGTTCTTAAGGAAGCTAGAATAGATACTGCTTTTACTGTGCATCCCCATCTACACTTGCACACAAATGTACATGTGTATGCAACTGACATGTCTGAGTCTTTAGCTAAGGGTCCCTGTGCACCATGAGGCAGATTACATGAAGGGGAGTTAGAAGTCAAAGAAAATGCTGGAGCTTGGAGTAAAAACTAAATGCAGTTTATTGGGTGGAAGTTCCTAACTTTGATAGCTGCTAGTGGCTAAGTACTTATAAATATGTTTGCTGCTGGGGATATCAGTGTTTCAGGTATGCAGTGTCCTCAGTCTGGGCTTTTGAAATGTCTGAATAGTGGGCACAACTTGGGCAATTTGACTGAACTAGAAACCAGGCATCTGCATATTCTGGGGTTATTGAGCTTCTTTGCATAATTGGCAAGAACTACTCCTGAAGTTAAAGGTTGGTCTTTGTCCTGGTTCTCTAAGACATCATTTAGTTTATATTCCCTAGTCACAATGGAGCTTCTTAGGGACAAGATGTTGGGGCATAGTTAAAACTGTGCTAAGTGGGAATCAGGGTGTCTTATAACCCTTTTTACAATGCTGCTCCTTGTGATTGATGTTGGCTCCTCATCTGCATTGTTCCAGCCATGCTCATGTCTTGTAAATTTCTTTTCAATAAAAGGGAGAAAGAGGCTATTTCCTCTCTGGCAACACTTTACCATTACCATTACCATTTGTTTCCCTTCTATTCCATCCTTATTGTCAACCCCTGACTGCTGCTGAGAGTGACCATAGCTTACCAGTATTGTGTGTGCTTTGCATACAGAAGATCCTATGTTCCCTCCTGGAGCCTAATTTAAAAGGTTCAGGGAAAAATTGCTGGCATTCTTGGGAAACTGCTGCCAATCAGAGTATATTATACTAGGCTAAACTGACAAATAATTTGATCCACTATAAGCCAGCCTCTTATGTTCCTCTTCTCCACCTAATATACATTGTAAAGGCTCTGGTTTGACATCTGTGTTCTTTAAAGTGCCTAGCATCCTGTTGAAACTCAACAAATATTAAATATTATTTGTCCTGTTAAATAATCAGCTGTAATTACTTTACAGTTGTAGTCTGCAGGATTTGCCAGAAGAAACTTGGATCAGAGTCACATTAGGCTTATTAAAATGTAAAGGTTCTACAGCAAAGATATTAACATTATGTATGGAAGGAATTAGTGGCTAGACTTCATTTATTGTAGTTAGTTGGGTGTTGGCTGGAAGAGCTGCGGGTGTTAATTTTATCTTAATGCATGTGAAATGTTTGGATAACCACCAGCAGCTACTAATAGCTGAAACCATAATGCTGTGAACATTTCTCACAGCCGCACCCTTTTGAAAATGTTAGTAAAGAACTTGGTGAAATCCTTGAAGTATGTGGGAGTTTCCAGTTTGTTGTCATCCAAGGAATGAAACCTCCTTCATGTTAGCTGCCATGAGACTGTATTTAACAATACGGTTCTCTATCACTAATATAAAGGGAGAATTTTCAATGAAGCCAGTGCAGATTCTAACTGGAGGGGAAGTGGTATCTATGATGGTTTGTTTTATTATTCTGGTGGAATAATTCTATGATGCTAAATTCTTTGACAGTGCAATTTTATTATGGGCAGCTGGTGTAAATGGCCATACCTTCATGCCCATTTACTGCAGCTGAGGACCTCATCCGGCATGTTATGCACATTAGGAGGGAAAGATTTGCAATTCCATTCCTGAATATTGCTGGTTATTTGAAAACTCTTTTTAAAAGTGTATGTTTTATAGCATATATTTTCTCCTTTGACTCAAAATTGCTGCACTGATCATTCTTCACTATTTCTGCCTATCCTGTTGACACACTATTAAGGATACACCCATCCATCATGCAGAGATACACCCAAGCACTTCTCATGTGGTATGTCTGGTGCATTGGTACTAAACCCAGAGTATGAAAATATACTCCCTAAGGAAAAATAAGGTACCCTCTTAAGTAGTTTTGTGCAACATATTCCCTGAATATATTAATTCCTGAAGGGTAAAGTGTGCTGTTGTAGCCAAAACATCAACAGAATCCTATGGCACCTTTAAGACCAACAAATTCATGCACTACTACATAAAAAGATTAGAGAGGACATTGCATCTAAAAGGATGGGAAGAAAACCAGTTTTACCCAGTAGGACTGAAAAACAAAGTGGAAGAGTCAGCAATACATGTTTCCTCACAATCCTATACAGACTCAAGATAAATGGGAGTCAAGAATAGACCTGTTCCACTCCTACAATAATCAGATAATACAGTTTACCCCCAACTAGTGACTATACTAGAGGTACAAATTGGATTTGGATGAATTCTGCATCCTGAGCCAAAGCAAGATACTTTGCAGATATTTTATCAGAAGCAAATTGGAATCTGCACAAGTACAAGAAAGGGCCCCTGAACTGTTTCGCGGCACCTTGACAGACCAGACTTTTAAAAAATAAAGTGGAAGTAAGTGTCTGCTGAAAATGAAAGTAATATCTCTAAGCTTACCATAAAGTTGGGAAGGGATGAAGCAAACACCAGAATGGGAAGGGGGCATGGAGAAAGAGCTCCATTGTAAGTCTAATTTGTAATCAGAGAGAAAGATATTGCCAGCACTCTCTAGCACTGATCGAAAATGACCAACTTCTAGAACTCTTAGAATAAGTAGAACAGATATTTGGTGAATTCTTGATATTTCAATCATAAGAAAGATATACAAATCACCTGGTAACTTTCTACTTATTAATAGCACATAATGCACTCTTTTCCCTTTGAGATGCCAGCCTGTATTCTCAATACAACCCCCCCTTAAAGTGTTTGCTCCTCCTTCACTCCATTTTTGTTTTGTAGCATTCCAATGAGAACATCATCCATCTGGAATGTCCATGCCAGATCTTGTATGGCAAGATAAGCACAATCAGATTTATTGCTTAGGCATAATGACTGTCATAAAGCAACATTTTATTTACGCAAGATAAAGTGTGGTGAAACATGCAGTTGGGTTTGATTTCAATAGAACAGTCAAGATTTTCAGGAAGCACGAGTGTGCTGTTGTGATGTCATTGATAAATACCAGTAGATAGATTAATGTCACTTTGAAGCTACATTTAGCAAGTGCTGATGTTGAGGAGAAACAGCTTCCTACATTCGGAAGTTTAATAAAGTTGTGGCCTAATTTTAATTCCATATACGTTGTCAGAGTCTTTATTCCTTCCTTGTGATCCCTGGGGGCTGGGGCTGTCACCGCCTGGTCGCGCAAAAGTATTTCTACAGAGAAGCAAAGAAAACACAAGCTTAGCTGCCAGATGTCCTTATAGGCAAAAACTATATTCATTAATACCTAGAACGAACTAAGACTGCTTGAGCTGTGCTTGCATCATGAACATGTTCTTTTCTACTAAGACAAAACTCCCAGTGTCCTGGAGACATCCAAGGTCAGACCACTGGCACTAGCTGGACTTGATTGTCACCAGGCAATCAGCACTTAACTGTATTTGTGTCACATAGACCTACCACAGTGCCAACTGCAACACAGATCACTCCCTGGTGGTAAGAAAGAGCCATCTCCAGTCAGAGAGGGTGCATAGCAAATAGCAGAAAGTACAGACTTGAATCAACACTGTGACAACTGTCATATTTGAACTCTGTTAATGCTCCTCTGATTCTGCCAAACTGAACTGCTCCAGATATAGCGTCACCGTAAGGTTGAACCTCAAAAAGGAGGGAATCTAAAACACAGCTATGTCCGCCTTTGGCCAAAAAGAGCAGCAGATCCCTGACTGGTTTGAGGCTGGGAAAAAGAACATTGATGCAAAGCGCAAGGCTCTTGTGAACTACAAGCATGCACCCTGCAAAAATACATTTGCTACACTGAGAAAGGCAAGGAGTGATGCCCAGTGGGTTGCCAGATGATGTGCCAATGACTACTGGCTAAAGCTGTGTGAGAACACTCAACTCGCTGCTGATGCTGGCAATACTCACAAAATGTACAAAGGCATGAAGAAAGCCTTTGGACGAACAGTCAGAAAAACTGCACCCCTGAAAACATGAAAGCTGGCTTCAATTCCTTTCTCATGGCATGCCTCCATGGCCTACTCTTGTCGTGTTGGGAAGAAGGATCTCTGCCACAAGACATGCACAACTCCAGCATTGTGACCCTCTGCAAGAACAAAGGTAACTGCCATGATTGTAACAACTACTGTGGAATCTCCCTGCTGAGTGGGTAAAGCCTTTGCCCATGTATTTTTCAAGAGATTACAGTTGCTCACTGACAGGATCTATCCTGAGTCACAATGCAGCTTTAGATCTCAGAGGTCAACAGTCTACATGATTTTCTTGCTGCGTCAGCTGCAGGAGAAATGCCAACAGCAGAGCTGTCCTTTTTACATCGCCTTCATAGACCTGATGAAGTACTTTAACCTCATCAGCCATAAAGGACTCTTCACTTCTCAACAAGACAGGGTGCCCCCCTAAACTTCACAATATTATTGTGTCATAGAATCATAGAATCATAGAATCATAGAATCATAGAGTTGGAAAGAGACCACAAGGGCCATCGAGTCCAACCCCCTGCCAAGCAGGAAACACCATCAGAGTACTCCTGACATATGGTCGTCAAGCCTCTGCTTAAAGACCTCCAAAGAAGGAGACTCCACCACACTCCTTGGCAGCGAATTCCACTGTCGAACAGCTCTCACTGTCAGGAAGTTCCTCCTAATGTTTAGGTGGAATCTTTTTTCTTGTAGTTTGGAACCATTGCTCCGTGTCCGCTTCTCTGGAGCAGCAGAAAACAACCTTTCTCCCTCCTCTATGTGACATCCTTTTATATATTTGAACATGGCTATCATATCACCCCTTAACCTCCTCTTCTCCAGGCTAAACATGCCCAGCTCCCTTAGCCGTTCTTCATAAGGCATCGTTTCCAGGCCTTTGACCATTTTGGTTGCCCTCCTCTGGACACGTTCCAGTTTGTCAGTGTCCTTCTTGAACTGTGGTGCCCAGAACTGGACACAGTACTCCAGGTGAGGTCTGACCAGAGCAGAATACAGTGGCACTATTACTTCCCTTGATCTAGATGCTATACTCCTATTGATGCAGCCCAGAATTGCATTGGCTTTTTTAGCTGCCGCGTTACACTGTTGGCTCATGTCAAGTTTGTGGTCAACCAAGACTCCTAGATCCTTTTCACATGTACTGCTCTCAAGCCAGGTGTCACCCATCTTGTATTTGTGCCTCTCATTTTTTTTGCCCAAGTGCAATACTTTACATTTCTCCCTGTTAAAATTCATCTTGTTTGTTTTGGCCCAGTTCTCTAATCTGTCAAGGTCGTTTTGAAGTGTGATCCTGTCCTCTGGGGTGTTAGCCACCCCTCCCAGTTTGGTGTCATCTGCAAATTTGATCAGGATGCCCTTGAGTTCATCATCCAAGTCGTTGATAAAGATGTTGAATAAGACCGGGCCCAAGACAGAACCCTGTGGCACCCCACTAGTCACTCTTCTCCAGGATGAAGAGGAACCATTGATGAGCACCCTTTGGGTTCGGTCAGTCAGCCAGTTACAAATCCACTGAGTGGTAGCATAGTCAAGTCCGCATTTTACCAGCTTCTTTACAAGAATATCATGGGGCACCTTGTCAAATGCCTTGCTGAAATCAAGGTAGACTACATCCGCTGCGTTCCCTTCATCTACCAGGCTTGTAATTCTGTCAAAAAACGAGATCAGGTTAGTCTGACATGACTTATTTTTCAGAAATCCATGCTGACTATTGGTGATCACAGTATTCCTTTCTAGGTGCTCACAGACTGTTTGCTTAATGATCTGCTCCAGAATCTTCCCTGGTATTGATGTCAGACTGACTGGGCGGTAATTATTTGGGTCCTCTCTTTTCCCCTTTTTGAAAATAGGGACAACATTTGCCCTCCTCCAGTCTGCTGGGACTTCGCCTGTTCTCCAGGAATTCTCAAAGATGACTGCCAGTGGTTCTGAGATCACATCTGCCAGTTCTTTTAATACTCTTGGATGCAGTTCATCTGGCCCTGGAGACTTGAATACATCTAAACTAGCCAAGTATTCTTGTACTATCTCCTTAGTTATTCTGGGCTGTGTTTCCTCTGCTGAATCATTTGCTCCAAATTCTTCAGGTCGGGCATTGTTTTCTTTATCGGAGAAGACTGAGGCAAAGAAGGCATTGAGGAGTTCAGCCCTTTCTGTGTCCCCTGTTTGCATTTCACCATCTTCTCCTCTGAGTGACCCCACTGTTTCTTTGTTCTTCCTTTTGCTATGAACATACCCATAAAAGCCTTTTTTTGTTTCTTTTAACCTCTCTAGCAAGCCTGAGTTCATTCTGTGCTTTAGCTTTTCTGACTTTGTGTCTACACGTGCTGGCTATTTGTTTGAATTCCTCTTTGGTGGTTTCCCCCCTTTTCCATTTTTTGTACACATCCTTTTTTAATCTTAACTCAGTTAAAAGTTCTTTAGATAGCCACCCTGGCTTCTTTAGGCACCTTCCATGTTTCCGTCTCATTGGTATTGCCTGAAGTTGTGCTTTTACTATTTCCCTCTTAACAAACTCCCAGCCATCATGAACTCCCTTTCCTTTTAGTATTACTGTCCATGGGATCTCACCCAGCACTTCCCTAAGTTTTATGAAGTCGGCTTTCTTAAAGTCACTTCCCTAAGCACTTCCCTAAGTTTTATGAAGTCGGCTTTCTTAAAGTCTTGTGTCCTTCCACAAGAACATGTGTGGCACCATCAAGTAGGTCAGCTCATCCTCTAAAACCTTCGCTATAAAGGTGTGGAACAGGGCTGGGTTCTTGTCCCAGCTCTCTTTGGCATATTCATTTCCCTGCTGCTCTCATATGCCTTCAGCTCAACTGAAGACGGTGTGTCCATCCATTCAAGGAGTGACGGGGGTCTGTTCAACCTGGCATGTCTCCGTGTCAAAACAAAAGTGAGAGATGCAGATAGCACCTGCTCATTTTAGTAGATGTAAACTATTATTCTAGCAGAGAAGTGAAACTTGTGAAAGCAGATGCTGCAACAGAGGTTGCACAAGTTTGCAGCAATTTGAATTAAATCTCTGGAGGAGGGTTTCTACACTCTGGTATATCAAGGCTCTGTTCCTTTCCCCCACTCCTTTGTTGAGCATATGGTCTTTTTGCCTGGGGCTTATTGTCAGTACTGTCACCAGGGGAATGGAATTCTGCTGTATGGCTAGGTAACAAATACTGGATTATCTCCAGAAATATTTAAAGAGTGGAGAAGTCTTTAGGGAGGCCAGATACAATAATGGTTACAATCCTTGTGAAACATTTTCCTACCATACTTGGATACCACAACTATTTTAACCATGGCTGGACTGAAACATCTGGAGGCCCATACAATATCTTGTAATATCACAAGACATGGTATAGTGTTTCCCTTTTCACATGACTCAGAGCAGCAATCAGTTGATGGGGACTCAAAATGTTTATGGAATACCCTTTGTATGGCTGCTATTCAGATTAGACTGTGCTCTGAGCTATGAAGAGCTTTGAGAATAGTTGTGTGGCCAAGCTCCCTCTATGCAGACATGCCCTCTGGTAATTTCACTACAGCGAGGGACACTGCAAATCTGGGGAAATAAATCTCTAAAACATACTTAGCCTGCCTGTCTCTTACTTAAGTAGCATTTTTCATTTTGGGGATTGTATCCAGTGTTAGCCATACACAGAGCAAACCCATTGAAATTCATGACTAACAAGTAAATTGATTTCATTGGGGCTAACTTCAGAGGCAGTATGGTTCTGAATACCAATTATTGGGAATTACTTACGGGTAGGGAGATTTCTGTTGCAGTCAGGTCTTGCTTTGGGGCTTTCCATAGGCACCTAGTTGGCAACTGTAAGACTGTGATGCTGGACAAAATGGGCCATTGGCCTGACCCAGCAGGTCCTATTTATGTTCTTAATTTAGTTGGATACAACTCTTATATTCTTAATTTAGTTGGATACAAATTTATCTTTTCTCAATGAATATTGTTCCAGAAAAACCCCATTCAGTTCCCCAGATCACCTTGATGCTTGTGCTCTGCTTGAGATATGTTTTTGTAGAGGAAGGATGAACCGAGCCTTTTTTATCCATTCACTTTTAATGGTAAAGGTAATTTTCTCAGGTGGTCACCAAGTAGCTGCAATTACAGCTTCTTGTGCTGGAGAAATTTTTCTAAGACACTAATGGTAAAAGACATGGGAAGAGCAATAGAAACTCAGCATGCTTCTCAAACTGGCTACTAGGTACACAGTAGCAGACCTAGAAATATGAAGTCTATGCCAATTCCCCCCACCCCCTTTTGCAATATAAAACTGCTGACTGGGGTTATAGGAAAAATGTGAAAGCCTTTCAACCTGTGGACACTGAGATGACAACCATTTTCATCAGAAAAAAATGAAAAGAAAAGGATGAAGAAGCACTAGTATGCCACTTATGGGTTAGAAGCCATGCTGTGAAAGAAATTCCAGTAAGAAAATCATTATACAGCAATGCACGCAACATGCCGATTTGGAAATCCACAGTGGTGGAAGATTTTGTAATTATTTGAAGCTGGATTTCTGAAGAGAACCTCATTCCCTTCCTCTGTCTATCTTGGAAAGAAAGTAGGACCTACAAAAAGTAGTGTGTACATCCAGAGGACAATCAAGTAATGAAAATTAATCACTCTCAGCCAGCAATATTAAAACTCCCCTGACCACACATTAAAAAACCTTTTCTCCCTCTCTTGTTTATTTTTTTGGTGGGGGAGGGGGCTGGAGGGGGAGTGGTTTGTTTTTTTTAAGGAAGTGGGGGGAAGAAAATACCCATCAAATTGGCTGAAGCCTCTCCCCTACCAAGTACCTAATTCCTTCCTGAGCAAAATAAAATGAAAATTAACTTTGAGTCAAGTGGGGGGGGGGGCCTAATAATAATAATAATAATAAATTTTATTTATATCCCGCCCTCCCCAGCCGAAGCCGGGCTCAGGGCTGGTGATGGAGGTAAGTGATGATGGGTGGGAGATCACTAGTAACAGGAGGACCATGGGAGTTTTAAATCCCCCATTGGTTTTTGATGGCTTGTGGTTCTAAAGCCTTCAAGAGTAGGATATGGATCACATACATATTTTTGATTTTATTTCATCTAACTCTAGTTTTATGTCATTTTCAGACAAATCCTATAATTATTTACCCATAAGTACATGAGAGCTGGACCATAAAGAAGGCTGATCACCGAAGAATTGATGCTTTTGAATTATTGTGCTGGAGGAGACTATTGAGAGTCCCATGGACTGCAAGAAGATCAAACCTATCCATTCTGAAGGAAATCAGCCCTGATTGCTCACTGGAAGGACAGATCCTGAAGCTGAGGCTCATGAGAAGAGAAGACTCCCTGGAAAAGACCCTGATGTTGGGAAAGATTGAGGGCACAAGGAGAAGGGGACGACAGAGGACGAGATGGTTGGATGGTATTCTCGAGGCTACCAGCATGAGTGTGTCCAAGCTGTGGGAGGCGGTGAAGGACAGGAGTGCCTGGCGTGCTCTGGTCCATGGGGTCATGAAAAGTCGGACACGACTAAACAACAACAAAAGTTCTCCTGTGTTCAGTGGGGCTTAATCCCTAGAAATTGTGCTAAGGATCACAGCTATCCTATCCATGTTTACTGAGTTGTAAGGCTCATCTTATTCAACTGATCCTTATTCACAGATAAGTGTGCAGATGACTGCGTTCAGATTCTGTCAACTTCGGGTCTTTAGGAAAGGCAAGAAGACCTCAAATTTGCGTAAAACTGTTTTGGTAAAATAGATCAAGAAACAATATTTTCCGTGAATAATTGTACCATATAAAAGAAAAGAAACCTCTTACACTTGTCTATATCAATATGTGTTCCACTGAAGAAATGGCACTTACTTCGGAGAAAATTTGCATAGGATTGTATATTATCATGTAAGACTTGCACATGTTTAAGAACAGAACTTTATTTCCTGATTTAGTCAACAGGTGCATAAGACAACTAATTTACAGCTGCAAATATTGCTTTAGACAAGTGTTCATTAGCTACCACTATAATGTGGACTATCTGTTCTTTAAATGTTAATTTGTTCATTTACCCTTTTATGTCTCCTGAGTGGTGTGGCATCTTTTAATGGTGTTCACCTGACTTGTCCCATATGCTAGCACAGCCAATAAAATCCCACTGAATACCACTGGGTTTACTGATGAGTAAAAATGTCAGACTATGAAAATAAGATTATGGAGCATGATTGATTGTCGGAGCCAGCCGTCACAAATGGCACTTGTTTAGCATAAAATAAAGACACAGAGAGCCAGCAAATATTTTCATGGATGGAGGGCAGCTCATTCCACCTTCTTCACCCTCTCCGGTAACTTTTATTCTCCTTTGTTCTGTCCAGCCGCATGGCCGTTTGCCAATCTCATGTTACCTCATCCGGTCAAGGCTTCACACTCCCCTCTCCATATAAGGTAATCATTGCCCAGAGGAATGTCAGGGGGCGCCCTGCAGTGTTTACAAGCCTCTGCCTTGGCTTTATGACTCCCACAATTGATAGAAAAAAGTTAACAGGAGTTGATACAGATTCAGATGTACGTTTAAAAAGTAAATATAGCTTCCAGAATGGTGCTGATTAATAACAAATATTGACTGAATGTTTACTTATTGTAAACTGTTTCCTAGACAGTGTTTGAGATATACAGAAATTCAAACATAGATTCCATAGATTGATTTGCATTGCCCTGCCCACCTCAGAGATCTGTAGTTTAAGGATATAAATTACACAACCACATCAAAGTTTTTATCCCTGGGGCAGGGATAACTGGATGTCATTTTGTGTCATTCAACTATACATTAACTGGTCTTTGGGCACATTTCTCCTTTCTGCATTAATACAGCAGATCCCTCAAAAGGGACATCAGAGATTTTAGTGCATGGAAATTATTATGGCATATGATACAAAATGAAATCATCTCTCTATCACCTGATCTTCTACAACTCACCTAATTATCCTACTTGGCACTAAACTCTCTGATAATATCAAGTGTCATTCTTAGAAACCTTTAATAGAATAAATAATTGGCATCTCTCATTCTCCCACTTCCAAAAAACGCCCCATCCACATCTGGTGCCATTGTTAAGATTAGTTTTATAAAAACTATTTTCAATCACTTCTAACTTTTCTCAACTACAGAAGCATCACAGGAGCTAAATATATACATTTGCTAACTGTGATGGCTTCAGTTTCAAAAGCAATGAGCACCAAGAAACTCTGCTAATGTCAACAGGAGCTGAAGACCTTGATCGTTTGAAAAATACGGCCAATATATAGCTTCTAATGCCTGCAGTTTTCAAATATGAGCAAGCGTATTATCTGTGACTGTCATTTCCCCAAAGCCTCAACCATTGTCTTGTTCTGAAGAGATTATTGGCACCATGTTCTAGGTCTGGTGCAGAGATTGCAACATGTGAAAGGTACAAAAGCATAAATGTTCTGGAGTATCTATAGATTGCCATCTGTAGACACAGATTAAAACCTCAAAGTGGTATTCTACAGTAGTTACAGGCACACACCTGTGAGAAATTTCTTTATATGCTTTCTTCAAAGTAAGGACATCATTCTTTACAGGCCTACTTTGAAGGCAAAACTTTGCTGATTTCATGAGGACTGAGCCTGGTGCTCCATCAGCGACTTGTAAAAGATGGATTGCACATTTTTAAAAGGACACCCCAAAATAAGACAGCATTTTTGTTCTAATGAGTACGTTGGCACTTACGCTTCTCTATGGGAAATAAGAATTTGATATAAAGCAAATTAAAGGCATGGAAGAAAGTGATCTATAACTGAGACTTCTGTGCTGTGAGGTGTCTGGTCTCATTTTCTTCCTGCCATTTAGCAAAAAGAAAATCTGACAGTTTTAACACATTTTGAGATCCCAAACTAAAATCAAAAGTAGCACATGCTCCATTTAAGAATATCATTGTTTGAAAAATGATGCTGCAAGGGCATTCAATAAAGAAATCAATGGCTATATTGTGAAATTTAACCTGCCTATATAGGACTTGAAAAAATTGGTGCTTAGGATTTTGTGGACCTGTTAACTGAGAGGTTAGAATCTGTCTATGGCTTTGAATAAGATTGCTTGAATTGGGCTTGCAGAAGGTGCTGTTTCACAACAGAAAGAAGGCTGAAAGCAAACGTATGTGGTATGAAGTATAATTTCCCTGTATCTTTAAACAAACAAACAAACAAACCACCATCCTCTTCCTCAACATACATATTTTTCTTATAGAAATATGTGTATATCAGCCCCATCAGTTTAGGAAAAAGATTGTAGCTCAGTAATAGAACTGCTAATGTCCCAGGTTTAGTCCCCATCATCTCCAGGCAAGGTTGGGAGAAAACCCTTACTGAAATCCTGGAGAGGCATTGTCAGTCAGTGTAGACAATACTGAGCTAGACAGACCAGTAGTCTGATTTAGAGTGAGACAGCGACCTTTGTTCCTATGTTTTTCCATTGGCCAGAATGGAGTCAATTAAGGATACTAGGTCTATAGAACCTATTAAGAGGTTAATTTGCCCTGCCTTGATCACCATACATCTTGTCCTCCTGGTTTCTGATGAGCCTGTCCTATGGCAAATGAAAACTTGAGGCAAAATCCTCTCCTGGGGAAACAGAAAAATAGTGAGGTCTTTCTAAGTCCCATTTTATTGCTTTTTGGAACAAAAGAGCTTTGCTCATTTGCCTTCTTATGTGTCTGACATTTTGAGCTCGGTAGCTTGCCAGCCATTGGAACCAATGGAAAACACAGAAGAGTGAATATTTTCTGTGAATTAGGGATGGGAGATAAACTCATTCAATTCACACTTCCGTTGCATTGCCTAAACCACTATTATGAACCATAACCCAGTTGTCCTTATAAATTTGCACTGTTGTAAATTTTGTGGTGAAGTTCTCCAAACAAACAACCAAGCTTATATATTCATGCACAAAAAAATGTGTATATTAGTAAAAACTGTACAAAAAAATGGGGATTATGCTAAGGAAAATTGCTTGCAAAAATATGCATATTAGAAGAAATATGCATTAAAACAAGAACAACATTTTGTGTGGACTTTGGGGGGGGGAGGGTGATCATGAACTACCGTAATGCAGAAATGAGGCAGATTGAACATAAGGTTGTAAAAACGGTAAACAGAGAATAGGGTTGCCGAACATCTGCCATACATTTTCTGAACATATCCAGAATACAGTGTCTTGGCAGAAATTGGTAAAAAAATAAAAAAATTAAAAGTCTGGGGAAATTAAAAAAAACTTTGCCCCAAAATGCTAAACAACAAACTTGCAACTACAGCGGCAAGAATGTTACTTGCCCAAAAATGGAAAGATGAAGAAGTTGCTGGAAACCAGTTGCTGGAAACCACAGGAAGGAAGAGTGCTCTGTTGCTTGAATCCTGCTTGAGAGTTCCCCACAGGCATTTAGTTGGCCACTGTGAGAACCTATACAGTGGTACCTCAGGTTAAGTACTTAATTCGTTCCGGAGGTCCTTTCTTAACCTGAAACTGTTCTTAACCTGAAGCACCACTTTAGCTAATGGGGCCTCCTGCTGCTGCCGCACCGCCGGAGCATAATTTCTGTTCTTATCCTGAAGCAAAGTTCTTAACCTGAAGCACTATTTCTGGGTTAGCGGAGTCTGTAACCTGAAGCGTATGTAACCTGAGGTACCACTGTACAACATAGGTGACTGGCCTGGTCTAGCAGGCTCATGTTTACATTATTATGCTCTTAGCGGCAGTGATACTACACCAATTAGACACTACCATTTGGGTCACAGGGGCAATGAGAGCAGAGACGGGGGGTTTAAGGGGGGCTTTGGTTGCCCCCTGCTACTCTGGCACCATCATTGGTCCCACAATACCAAAACTAGTGTCTCACCGGCACAGCTCACTGCCACTTTTGCACTAAGGTTAGCTACCGTCATACCTCATGTAACGTCCGCTTCATGTTACATTCTTTCAGGTTATGTCCCGTGGCAAGCCAGAAGTACCAGAAATTGTTACTTCCGGGTTTACAGTGCACACCAGCCAGAAGCTTTGCTCACATGTTCCAGCTTCCCTACCTGCCACCCAACTAGCCAGCCATCAAGGGAGAAAGGGAATAGTTTGGCCACTGTAAATTACAAAAACTACAAAGGTAAAAAAAAGAAGTCAGTGATAGTGGGAAACAAGAAAAGGGTACAATAGTCTGTCATCTCATCCCCCTCAAGCCTAGAAGCACCCCTGATACAAAGAAACTGAAATTGACCAATTCAGTCATCCCTACTGTGGATTTTCTCCTTACAGTCTATCAGTAAGGCCTCTTTTCTTTGGCACAGCCAATTTAAGTTAGGTCTGCGCAAACACAATAGATTGTTCCCAGCATAACACTAGTCAAAACTCATTAACTTCAACTGAATTTGTAACGAAAGCTACATGGAAAATAATGTTTTTGAGTAGCAATAATTCTTAGCTGCTACTTAGGTTAGCCACGGTATTACCACTTCTTTATGCAAGTAATTGTGATAGACATGAAGGATATCTGATTTTACATTTGCTGGTGGTCATTTACGGGGCATTCAAATTTTAAAAATCAAGAGCATTGTGAGAAACCATCAAAACAATATATAGTGTTTTTATATTGAAATACAAGTACCAAACTGAAAACAACAATGATTCTCAACTGCAGTTGCATTTCCAACAAAACATCTCAGGGTGTGATTTACAATTAGCAACATCTTGAAAATGAGCCTTCCTTTTACATTTAAAACTGCAACCACTCAATCCATCAAGTCTTAAAATCTTGCTCTTGATTAATTGCATTCTCTTATGCCATTTCTCTCAAGAAGGCTTCATAAAATCAAGGCCACATTATTCAAAGCATTCTTCAAATGAGATGCATCCCCAGCTAGCCAATTCAATCACTACAGAGCTCGCAAACAGTAGGTGGTTTGTGTTTTTGCAAATTTGGGATTCATTACAGAGGCATTAGGATATAATTTGCTATGACTTCGGCATGCTTTTCTACCTTCGCATCAGGATTCAGCTGCCTCACTCTGTGGACTAGCTGAGGGGATCTGGGGGTGTTGTGGACTAAGCACATCACACTAGGGAGAAAGAAGCTGTTTCACAGCAAATCACTCAAATTGATTAATAAGCTGCATTGATTGGCTCCTGAGCAGAGATGTCCAGTTGCTCTCCAGTGAGAAGATTAGGGTTTCTCAAAACAAAGTACATTGTGGAGAGAAGCCTCTACAGGCCTCAGTCAGTGTTGTTGGTAGAAACTGATTTTCCTACAAAGAGAAACAGCATTTCAAATACTGAGGTACCATCTGCATGTCATCAATGCAAAAACTGGAAACAGGAGCTATGAGCTGAACCATATCTGAACATTATATTGAACAGGTGACTTGTATTATTCTTTAAGATATATAAATAGATGCTGGCATTAGGAATGCAACAATTTGAAAGGAAAATCCAATTTTAATAATAAAATGTTGACCTAGGTAAGCATGGTAAGCATCAGAACTGAAGCCTTTTTATGAAAATTGACAGAATTCTGCAGCACATAAGAGCATCTGTGCTTAAAAATATTACAGAATATAAATGGGTTTTTAGAATGCTACTCTCTTTGTAGAAAACAGAACAGCTTTAGAATATAGCTAGGTAGGACTTTTTCCTCCTGGAAATGTTCATAATGTTGCTTCAACTGCCCTAAGTGAATTACTGAGATATGCTGTGGGCACAAATATCACTTTCAAATGAAAAGCTCAAATGCTTGATATTTGGAGACAGAAAGGACACATTTAGTGCCTATTAAACCAAGATAAATGACTGGTTCAAAGAACATTCATTGTCATTCTCCATTTTCCTTGCAGGTCTTATCCAAATTCAAGGAGGATTGGAAATTCAAGGTGAAGCTTAAAAGTTCTCCTTTCTGTGTGAAGAAATGGTTTGAGGTTTGATGTCTAATGGTACTGAATATTTTAGAGAATTATTTTGGATGCAGGACTGTTCTCAGCAGTCTTGATCTCTTCTATGTGATCAATCCAAATACATTCCTTGAAGTTCTCTATGTTTCCTCATATCAGCTCAGCCTACAAGACTTTTGGTCTACAAGTTGAACACAGCCTAGTTACCATCCATAATATTCATGGGACTCAATAAACCTGCTAGTTTTTACTTCCTATCTAGGACTGCAAAAAATAGGAGGGTTGCCAAATATCTAGCAGGCCATGATAGATTAAGCTTCAGGGTTATGCAATTCTGTCTTTTTCAGTTTTCAGACTATGCCACCTCAGGGCCAGAGACACTATGTAACCATCATAGGCCCCAGTTCTAGGGGGCAGAGTCCATTTGCCCTCCCAATACTTTTCTTCTGGGGGCACAGCCCCCTCAATATTTTTTATCCCCCCACCTGCCTGCCTGCTTGCCTCGCTTCCTACAAACATGCAGACAGGTGAGCCAGTGGATGTGGTGCTCTCCTCTGGCAGGGAAAAGCAACCTCCTCAGGGGACTTCACCCCTGAAACTACTGCAATGGTGGCCCAAGGGCTGAAGAGTGTGCCTGTCCAGCCGACCAAGGGAAGGAGGGAAGAAGGCAGAATGAGTGCCCCAACCATGCTGTCGATGCTCGCTGTGCCTGTCTGGGTGCATGACAGGCTAACCACCCCACCCCACCCCACCCCCCGACTGGAAAGGAGAATGGCACTGGCTCCCCTCAATGTTTTGCTCAAGTTGGTGCCACTGGTAAACATACTTTTCCAGACTCTGCTTATTGTTAAGTGTGTGCTGGTGGGACATCCCAGGAGCAAAAAACTGAAGTTCAAGCAAGAGGAACATAAGATATGAAACTGTCAGACCCATGGTCCTATGAGATCAGTATTGTCTATATTGTTTGACAGTGAATCCAGGTTTCAGATAAGAGTCTTTTGCATCCCTGCCTAGATATGCCAGGGGTTGAACTTGGCACCTTCTGCATGTTCTACCACTGTTAAGCCTTTCCCAGCTTTTCTGATGTATTATTAGAGTTCAAGGACACATTCCAGAAATAGTCAAGGAGGATGCCAAGCAGGTGAGGGGTGTTGCATGCGCAAAGGGTGCATAGCTGAGGAATGGGGTGTGGTATGGGTAATAATAATGATGCTATATTTGTTGCCTGCCCTTAACTAGGTGGTGCCAGAGTGGGTCATCCTCACCATACAATGAGAGATGAGGATTAAACAGAGGCTTGGAGGATTGCATTTGGTTCCTGAGATCCCCTACCCCTGCATTAGTCCAAGTAGCAGATAATAATAATAATAATAATAATAATAATAATAATAATAATTTCATTTCTTATATCCTAACCAATCTGGGTGACTTCCAACAAGATACAGAGGGTCTGGGTGGAGAGACACATCAGACATTAAAAGCTTCCTGAAACAGGCCTGCTTTTAGATGTTGTTTAATTCTTTGACATCCGACAGAAGGGCATTCCACAGAGTGTGTGCAACTACCAAGAAGGCCCTCTGTCTGGTTCTCTGTAGCTTCACTTCTTACAATGAGGGAACCACTAGAGGGCCCTTGGAACTGGACCTCAGTAATCAGGCTGAACAGTGGGGGAAGAGACACACTTTCAGATACTGTATACAATCCGAAGCCATGTAGAGCTATAAAGGTCGACACCAACACTTTGAATTGTGCTTGGAAATGTACTGGGAGCCAATGTAGTTCTTTTAGGACTCATGCTATATATTCCCAGCAGCTGCTCCCAGTCACCAGTCTGACAGCTGCATTCTGGATTAATTGTAGTTTCTGAGTCACCTTCAAAGATATCCCCATGTAGAGTGCATTTCTCTGGTCCAATCAGGAGATAACCAGAGCATGTACCACCCTGGCAAGAAAGTGGGCAGGAAGGTAGAGTCTCAGCCAACAAACAAGAATGGTCCATTGTCTGAAACAAGCAGTTTCTCTTCTTGAGAAGCTTGTCTTCTGATTCAAGGACGTCCCTAGATTTCCCAGAAGCAGGAACAGCAAAGGGTCAAGATGCTGTTTTTCTGATATTTATTTGCCTCAGTATCACAGCTTTGAACATTTGAGAAGAAGGAAAATGTTGTGTTCCGTATAGGCCATTCCTAATGGCTGCCATTCAGTCTTGCCTTTAGGATAAGGGTTTGCTTCCACATGTCCTAACATGATTATCGCTTTGTAATGCTTTACAATGACATCTAGAACAGCCTCTAGCATTGCTTTCTAGTACTCGGTTAACTTTTATTCACCAACATTTAATCTTTTGGAAAGAAAGAAGGAAAAAAATATTGCCTCTTTTCTCAAAAGATGTATGCACATCTAAATTACAAAGTAAAACTTTTACTCTTCACTTTTTCCTGGTCTCATTTTGTTTGAAAAACTTATCCAGAGGGATAATCCACAGGGCTCCTTCTGCATTTTAGCCATTGCCTGATGATTCTGTGAGTTCCAACTGAAAAGCAATGGCACAAAATGCAATCCACATCTGACTGCATTTTTGCATCAGCCTCGCTGCAAATAGGAGATTCTGTGTGCAATTGAACATGTACAGCACACAGAGGAAGCAAAGGCAGATTTAAGGGGGGGTGTTTGGTTCAGCCATCGTGGGGGGAAAGTTACAAGTGAGGCGCCACAGGTTTCTGTCCTGAGCCTGTTTTTATGTTTATAAATGACTTGGATGAAGGACTTGAGTGTTTGCTATCAAATTTTCAGATGACACCAGAGTGGGAGGGGTAGCTAATGTGGCAGAAGACGTAATTGGGATTCAAACTGACCTTAACAGAATGGAGAATTGTGCCCAAACTAACAAAATGAATTTCAATAGGGACAAATGTAAGGTTCTACACTTAGGCAGGATGAACCAGCTGCACAAATATAACATGGGGGGACATCTGGCTTACTAGCAGTACATGTGAAAAGGAGCTAGGGATCTACTGATTTCAGTGGGACTACTCAAAATATGACTTTGTTGGATGTAGCCTAGTATTCTTGTCATTGGTATTTTCTTTAAAACCATTGATTCATTTCAATTAAACTTCTATCAAGGTGGTTGACAATCAAGTGGGTACCCATAAACAGACTGGTTTCCATTTGTTAGAAAGTATTTGTAGATCACTGTCTAGCCTGAGAGCAAAAGACAAGAATTTGAAAAATATGCATGCAAGCAGGAACAAGCTAGTGTGTCTGGTATGCAGAGAGTTTTGTTCTCTGTATTCAGAAAACCGGATAGAATTTTGCAGTTGAAGTGGAAGAGGTGTGGTCATGAAATACAAGCCAGGAAGATTTCTATATGAAATACAAGTGGATTAAAAAAAAAAAAAATCTGCAATACCTTCAAGAGCAGTAATGACAACTGATACCCTAGAAAAGAAGGAAGTTACAGGAACCAGAGTCAACAATAGAATTACGGTTCATTTTTTTAAAGGGGGAAAAAGAACCAATTACATAAAAACCTTCCACATAGTGAGCACGTAATTAGAACTGATGTCAGGCTTCCACGAAAGATTGTCAGAGAGATTTAACGATCTTCCTGAATGTAAGAATAATGATTAAAATAAAGAAAGAACAAGGAACACGAATTAACATGTTCCATTGGATTTTTTTTTTTTAGAAAAGACAAAAGAATCAAGGCTCTACCTCAGTTATGCCATAAGTTGGTGATCACTGGTTAAAAATAGAAATAAAAATGCTTATAACATCCTGATTTGCATTCCCTTCTGTCTGCTGATAGAATGTGAAAAAATAATAATAGAGCAACTGTTTTTATATAAAGTATGCAGCAAGGGCATGATATAACTCCCGGTGGAAAGACAACTATTGATTTCAGCAGGTTTGGAATGAGGCAAGTGTTGATCATCTTATATAACTGTGTCCACCCAGAGGAGAGACTTACTATTCTTCCTACAACATTTGAAATATTTCAGAAGACACTCCTCTATGTAATTCAAGTTGTCAGTATAAAAGTATCTAGCAACTTTGTAAAAAGGCTGAACTTAGAGACAATGATGTGGCTTGTAACTACACACACACACACACACACACACACACACACACCAAAAGGTGTTTATGTGGTGATGTGATGTGATGTGATGTGTTGTGAGAGTGGAAAGTTTAATTAGAGACAGGATCATTCCATTCAAACATGTGAAAAGAAATTATCCTGGTTATGAAATGAAATGATTGACATTTTCTGAAGTGAATTTTTATTTTCCCCCATAGCAATGTAACCTTGATCCCACGTTAAGTGTTTCCTTCATTTCCTGCCATTGACATGGAAAGTTCTTTGGAAACAACTATGCATGCTTTGTGGAATAGAAACTTTCAGAAAATAAAATAATTTCTCCATCTCCTAATGGCTTGACAAGGTTGGATCAGCTAAATGAGTTATAGAGAAGGTTTAATTATGTAGCTGTGATAACTGTCCAGTTAAAACTGACTAGCAAAATTAACTGATCAGCCAGCTTTGTTCAGATTGCCTTACATTTTAAAAAAATAATGAGACTAATCCATATAGAAGATCCACATATGGTTACCTCTACCACAATGTAGTCTTATGAAGCTTAGCCATGCAGTTTTGATGACTGATCATCACAGACTGTCAGGGAACTGCCATCGGAGCCAGAGGGAGAGGGAGGGCTCCAGAGGGATTCCGGAGAGCGTCCCGGGAGGGAGAGAAGCAGCCCATCTTCTGGGGAAGGAAATCAGCGTAGCACCAGTGGAGAAGGGGGGCAGATGGGGGAATTGGCGAGGTGGCTCCATGACTCCTCGCTGGAGACCAGTGGGAAGAGCACGGGTCCTCCGCTGCCCACACCCTCCCTGCGCAGAAGGCTTCTGTGCAGGGAGAGTAGGCAGAGACTAGGCGTCAAAGAGCTTCTTTGCTGGAAGAAGTTCAAGAAACACCCACTGACAGATTCTGCCAGCGATTGAGACAGCCACGAGTGAGTGGCTGTCCGGACAGAAAGGGTTCACTCAGGCAACCCAGCCAGGTGTGGCGCCGATTTACGCACGAGCAACCCCTAGAACCATTACACAGACCTACGATGTGTAATCACAGATTCATCACATACACTCTTCACTCCCAAATACAGTCCATACTACATAAAATTATATATACCCTGTTACCTTTCTGAATTTTCTTTGGCCCTATTTATACATTATCCCAACCATCAGGTTGCTGACCTGCACAGCTAAGCACTTGTGTTAAAAAAATGCCCATATAACCAGAGGCACCAGGTTGCCCCCAAGCTCGGGGGGTGCCTGGCGTGAATCACATGCATGTGATGTTGCACACAGTGGAGGAGTCTGAGCTGCTCTGGAGGAGCTGGCCACTGGACTTGCGATGCACGACATGTGCAGGGCTGCCTCAAGAATGAGCCTCATGGTTACAATGAACCTCAGTTTCATACAAGCCACTTCACACAAGCAACCAGTTAATGTTTGCTATTTGAACAGGTCAGATACCATCCCACTGGGATAACAAGTACATGTTGCCTTTAACATGTAGGATTACTGAAATTCACATTCCATGACCATAGGTTCCTTCTACTACTTCACTGAAAAATTATTCTGTATCTTTCTAGGCTGTTCTCCATCAGTTAAGAAAAGAAAAGAAACTTTAAAAAGACAGGGGAGAAATTGTGGTGAAACATCCAAAGGAGTGGGTTTTTTATTGCTCAAGATGACTGAGCAGTTTTGTGAGTGTACTTTCATTCTACAAATCATCTCTCCAGTGGTCTGCTTTCTGCAGCCGTCCCAGGTATCTGCATTTCCTAAAAATCCCATTACATCCTCAGCTGGGCTTTCCTGTAATCAGAGTTCTCCCATCCAACTGACCGCTGTTCATTGCTTGCTTTTGTTTTGTTTCAAAAAAAGTATTTTTAGGATTTTTAAAGGGAAGTAAGAACTTCACTTAAAAACAAAACCAGTAAGTACAAGGATATAAGGTGCTAAGTAGTCGGCCCCAATAACCTCCCACATTTCAATTAAAGCCTGTGGGGAAGCATCATGAGGTAATTTCTCTCATGGGGCTTTTTCCAATCAGGAAATGAGGGCAGCCAGGGAGGCTGCAGAGTGCTGGATAAATGTTTAATGGAAAGAAAAACCTACACACTGCCCTTGGCTATCTCAGGATGATAAAGTTAAACTCAATGCTAAAAACATTCTAAATGTGCCCTGTGAATGGAACATAGACAAAGAGAAGTCTCTTTCATGGGAGAATAAAGCCTTTTTTATAAATTGGAAGACAGGTTTCAGCCCAACCCCTTCAATGAAGTCCTGTAAAAAATGTTCATGTGCTTTAAAGTATTTTAAACTTCTGGTTCTCTTTTCAACAGGCCTTGTTTGCTTTCCTTCTAGTATGATGGGCTATTTACCCTTTTAAATCACCCCAAATATATGCTGCATTGCATATTTAGAAGCAATCATTGCTTTAAAGTCAAATGTCTGGCTATGGAGAACAAGCCTGTGCTAGTTACCAGATATTAACTAACTGGAACTGCCTGGAAAATAGACCCTTTAGAAGCTATGATTTTATGTACCCTGCAGGAAATTGCTTTACAGAAGCTCGTATTTTTAGAAATCCCTCCAGATTATTTTCTTTAATGGCAGCCACTACATTCACATTTATTAGCACATTCTAAATCAAATCTAGAGCCGAAGTTTATTTGTGAGACTTTTTCCTGCTGTTTGCAATTACCTCTCTGAGCTAAAGTCAATGTTATATCAGGAAGCATCTGTAGATTTTAAAATAAATGCCATCAATTGTTTCTTGCACTTCTGTCGTTTTCTTTTTTTTGTAATCCATCCAACCAATCAAGCACCCAAATTGGAGAGCTGTTTAAATATGCACTGAAGATGCCATTGCATACTCAGCCATAAATGCTTAAAGAGAAAATGATGCTAACCAGCGAAACACAGGAATAGCTGTACAGAATATGAATACCAATAATGACTAGACAACTGAAATGTGATGAATTAGAATTATGAGATAATTCTTCCTATATTGCTCTCTTCCCTATATGCTAGTACAACATGACCCTAATTGTTTGGACTAGAAGAAATAGGTGAGTTTAACATCCATGTTCTGCCTTCATTATCACAGGCAGTAAGCCTATGAATTACCAGTTACAGTGGTACCTCAGGTTACGTTACCTTTAGGTAACGTAATTTCGAGTTACAAATGCGGCAAGAGTTCGCCACACATGCATGCACAAAAGTGCTCTATCACGCCACGCATGTGCGCAGAAGCTTTTCAGGGTAAGTATGGACCCCCGGGATGAATTAAGTTTGTATCCGGAGGGTCCAGTGTACTGGGAATCACAAGTGTGTGTGGGGGGGGGCCTGTTATACTCAGGTCTCGTTTGCAGGTTTCTCATGGGCCACTGAGAACAGAATGCTAGATGATGGTGATGATTATAGATTTATATAAAGCCTTACATCACAAGATCTCAGAGTACTTCACAAGATAAAAATAAAAGGCAAAAGCACAAATAGTTAAAACAAAAACAACAAAACAATAACCCTCTTCCCACAAACATACTGAAGAGGCTGTGGGATATTAATCAGACCAAAGAAGAACGTTTTCACTTGACACCTAAAGATATATAATGAAGGTGCCAGGAGAACATCCCTGGGGAGAGGATTCTGTACATGGGCTGCCACTGCAGAAAGATGCTGTTCTTGTGTTGCCACCCTCCAGACCTCACGTGGAGGAGGCACACAAAGAACAGCCTCAGATGATGAACGCAGAGTCCAGGTCAGATCATATGGGGAGAAGCTGTCCTTGAGGACTAGATGCAACAGGTCTCTTATGTTCTCATGAAATAAAATCGCCCCCATGTCCTCTCCCAACCCACCCCTGCAAATGTAAGTATCCCTTTTCCTTTTTTCCACTTCTAGCACATCTTGGAATTGGCTTTCTGCCTTCCCCTTTGCCTCATTTCTCAATCTCAGTTTGGCTTTCTTGCTTGGGAAGATTCATCTAGGTACTATTATTAAGTTATGTATTATTATTATTATTATTATCATTATTATTATCATTATTATTAGTATTAGTATTACTATTTATTATTATTAGATATTTATACTCCACCCATCTGGCTGGGTTTCCCCAGCAACTCTGGGCAACTCCCAACATAATGTTAAAAATGTGATAAAATATCAAACATTAAAAACTTTCCTAAACAGGGCTGCCTTCAGATGTCTTCTAAAAGTCATATAGTTGTTTATTTCCTTGACATCTGATGGGAGGGTGTTCCACAGGGCAGGCACCACTATCAAGAAGGCCCTTTGCCTGGTATAACCAGAACCAAGATTCTCTGGATGGTTTACAGAAACTTTCCCCACCCTTCAATAAAAATAAAAAAGTTTTTTTTCAAAATTGTAAGCATCAGAGAACAAAACCAAGCAATACAAGACTCACAAGCAGACCTCAGCACTTTTGAAAGCCATTAAGAACCTCTAAAATGTCCTGTAATCTCTCCCCCCCCCACCCATAAAATAAAAAATA
Source organism: Podarcis cretensis (assembly GCF_951804945.1). Lineage (NCBI taxonomy): Eukaryota > Metazoa > Chordata > Lepidosauria > Squamata > Lacertidae > Podarcis > Podarcis cretensis. The sequence goes on from NC_137178.1 coordinate 33,808,894, forward strand.
AACTTTTTCTGACACTGAAAATAGTACAAAGTGGGTTCCATATGAGCCTCTCTTGAAAAGTCATCCTACAGCTTGGCTGCTACTGTGACTGCTGTAATTCACTTGGTATAAATCAGGCATGTCCAACAGGTATATTGTAATCTACTGGTCGATCACGGGATGTCCCTGGTTGATCTTTTGATCAACAACTCTGGCTCCCTAAAAAAAGCTCAAAAACTCTGACACTGGGTAGATCACTGCCATTCTTTTATACAGTGAGTAGATCGCAGTCTCTTGGGAGTTTGACTTCCCTGGTATCAATAATCTGGCCAATAGCCATTTAGAGCTTTACATCAGGAGTGGCTAATCTTTGACCCTCCAGAAGTTCCTAGTCCTCAATTCCCCTGAGCCCCAGTCAGCATGGTCAATGGGCAGAGAATATGGAAGTTGTAGTTCAGTGACCTCTGGAGGACCACAGGTTAACTACCCCTGCTTTATAGCCTAAAATCAACTATCAGCTATGGACTAATTTGGAGGTGTTGCTTTTCAGATGGTGATACAACAAAGAATTACTGCCTGAAAGTAGAATGTTAATTAATTAATCCAAGTGTTGCAAAACAGCTGCAAAGGTGAATGAATTTAGTAGAACTAGGGTAAAGCAGTACCACATGAGCAGAGAAGAGAGAATGTCCAATTAGTCTGTTGCTGCCTGGTTCCTGTTGGGTCCATTCTCTTTGATCATTTCTTCTCTTCTTTGTTCTGGAATAAGGCCCTAGGCAAGGCTTGCTTTGATAAGTTAGATGAACAGAGAACATCTCTTTTTGTTGTTGATTTCAAAAGGCATCAGAGACTCTGGTCTAAGATGGGCATCAACAAGAGTGTACACTTTGCAGAACAGATTATCTCCAGCCATGACTTCTCCCTGTTTTAAAGTGTATAAGACCTCTTATTATTAACCTCTCTGGTCACAATTTTTGTACAATTCATCTTTCCAGGGTTTCATATTGACAATCCCTTTGTTTCCCTGGAAGTATTGATGAGCATCGACCTTCATAATCAAGTCTCCAGTTCACATCTATTTCAGGCCTGGGGAAAGCAAGAAAGCAAGCAAAGTCCATCCCATCACATTTTGCAAAATAAAGGGTTTGCATACATTTCCCAACATTATCTATTTATGGGGACAGCTTCTCCATAATGTAAGAAAAGCTTCATTAGCTTACATCGAAGTCACCAAGATATGCAGTTGACTTGACAGAGAGAGCAGCAGGACATTTATGGGGCATTGCAAACATAAAATGCTTATCTTTTATTTTAGATGGATCAAATCAGACATGACTAGCAAGTATTGTCTGAATGTGATCCCTGGTTTTTTGAGTTTTTTAAAATGGAGATAGAGTGGCTACATTAAAGATGCACACTCATTCACTGTCACAGTCACACTGTAAGCACTAACAAACAGAAATGAATTGTTCAAGTGGAGAGTCATTTGTTTTGTCTTTTGTGCTAGTCAGTTATATATTAAAATAAAGCATAGGGATTGATGACTCATACACACAATGATTTATGTCACAGTTCTTTATCTTCTGGTGGCTTTGTGTATGTGTGTTGTTTGCTTTTTGGCAGTGCTGTGAGTACTTTGAAGCTATCACTGCAGAATGAAATGGCTGATTTCTGGTTCCATCTGAGGTGTACTCAGGGGGTTCACTGGTGTGCAAGAATGGACTGCATCCAAGAGAATGAGAGCTTTATCTTTAAATATGCCAGTGATGTGGCAGACAAAGTAATCACTGCTACCTCCACCAATCCTTCTCTGGTACTTTTGTCTGCCTTGGTCCTCTGCTTTCAGCAGCTTTTCTCCAACCCTATCGGAGGTGGAGAAGTTGGTGAAAAACAACAGAGTTAGGAATGGGCAGGAACATCTGCTCCTACCTTGTCTCCAGTTTGATTGTTGAGGTTAAAGCTACCTGCTTTTTCTCCAGATTATCGCCTGGAAACCCTCCCTAAATGAAAGTAAAGATAGGACAGCAGCACAGAAAACACTGAAATATAGGGCAGAAACTTATGGATTTTTCATAAAAAGTGATTCAGCAAAATGGTGGAAATTTCAAAGAAACTGCTAGGGTGCAAATAGCACTCTCTGATTTAGTTGATGGTAGGGATGGCCACATCTATAAATTTCAGTTTCTCTTAGTTTCTCTCACCCTCCCCTCCCCAATCTTAAGTTCAGGTCTCTAGTGTTCCATGCATTTAAAAAAATGTTTTCCTGCAAATTCGTCAGCAGATTCTTCCTAAGATACACCTGTTCACATGAAATTTCCCCTCATATTTTTAAGATGTTTATATTGTTTTATTGCGTGCTGTCTCAGGCTCCTTTGGGAGGAAAGGAAGGATATAAATTAAACTGTTATTAGCAGTGTTTCCCAAACTTGGGACTCCAGCTCTTTTTGGGCTACAACCCCCATCATCCCTAGCCTGCAGGACCAGTGGTTATGAATGATGGGAATTGTAATCCGAAAACAGCTGGAGACCCAAATTTGGGAAAGATTGACCTAAAGGATATTGCCTGCTCTGCTGTTATTTCTCTCATCTTCTCTCTGTATCCCTGATTGAATTTAGTGTGCTCCTGCACAACTCTTGTTCATTTCAATGGGCAACTTGCAAAGGACAGCTCCCTAATGGCTTGCTCTCAATAGTCCACAGTGCAAACTTTGAATGCTGCATATATTTCTCGTTCGGAATAAGTATGCTACCACCAAGATCATAGGCAGTATGCTTCCAAATACTAGTAGCTAGTCAGCTGCAAGAGAGAGCTGTTGCCCTGATGTTCTGTTTTGGGTCTTGCCAGAGGCATCTGGTTGGTTACTGTGAACACAGGATGCTAGACTACACAGGGCTTTGGTTTGATCCAGAAATGGTCTTTCCTATGCCATTGATACATGTTGCTTCTTCATATATATATTTGGTAACATTTATAGGTGTCACATCTCTTGACATTTTGATGTTTAGGTTCTTCATTGTAAAATATCAGCAGGCAATGAAGTGGGGTCAAGGTGTCATCACTTTAAAAACCATGCCAATTCACCTCATGTTTGCTTGAATTAAACATAATGGGGGAGATTTTAGAAGGCCTGCAGGAGCTACATGTTCTTTCTAACGTGTCACTGGAGTCTTACTGGATTTTTAATATGTTGGCATTATTATTAAATATGTGTATATTTATTTATCATCTATCTATCTATATCTATCATCTATCATCATCATCATCTATCTATCTATCTATCTATCTATCTATCTATCTATCTGTAAATTTATCTGTGTGGATTTGCAAGCCATTCTATGATCTCAACACTTATAGACTCACTTCTGACTCTTATCATACATAAATTACATACTGTACTGAGAGAGTATGAATGGCTCTTTTTAGAATATAAGGATTTTCCAAAGCAGAGTGTAGCTTGGTTAAGTGCACAGTGTAAGACAAATTACTGGCCATAAGGTGTGAAGAAGATTACTGAAGTTAGCTTCAGCTGGAGTGGTGTTAAAAGAAAGATAATTTACAGTGCACACATGCCAATTATCTGTGGAGAGAAGGCAGGCAATTTACTTGCATGTATAGTTGAGATAGATGCCAGTGACATCAACTCTCACAATTGACTAATGTCTTCAACCTTCGGTGGTATGCTAGAGACATTTGATTCTGAAAGGATGGATGGCCTTGGAATAACATGGGTTATCTTTAGCAAAGTATCTTTTATTTCATTTGCAGGCTTCAAAGACATCTTTCCATTTTTCATCAGAAGTAAAAAAAAAGAAATGAAAGAGATGAAATCTGGAATGTAGAGGCTGCTTTCAGATCACACACTCTTATAAGCCTTCTTCAGGCATTCTACTCGCACTTACAAGCAACACACAAGCTGTACAAATGTGCATACTTCTGACCTATTCAGAATTCGCATCATCTGCCATAAATTATTGAAGTGGGGAGCCTCCTGTGTTCCTGGAGGCTCTTGGTGTGATCTAGAACTCTGGAAGATTACCTTATGCATTGCCTATGACAGTGATTTGCAAATCAACCTTCAACTTAGGAATCTGTGCAAACAATTTTCTATCCTATCTTTTGGATAAAAAACTGATACTCATTATAATTCATCTCACCTTTATCCTATCCATTCTCCAGAAAGCTCAAGGCAGCATATATGGTTCACTCTCTCTACTTTATCCTCAAAACATGTAAAGTGGGTTAGTCTCTCCCAATGACATCAAGGGAGCTTCATGACAGAGTAGAAACCTGATCCTGAGTCTCTCTGGTTTTAGTCTGACAGTTTGTTGGGTTCTCTGTCTCTGTCTATCTCAGCTGATGAGTGGAGATTAAATCCCAGTGCCTAAGCTGCACGATTATGTTTCCTGCTAGGAACAGGGTGGCACTGCCAATGCAGGATAAAAACCTGACCTTTTGCCCATCAGCTGATGTCACCAGTGACATCAGCTGATAGGTGTATGCACTTGGTTTGGGGAAAATGGCCTGGCAGACCAAGATTGGTCTACAAGTCATTCCCCACCTTTGTACATAAGGTGTATGCACTCTGTAAAGTGTGCATACAAATGTATCTGTTTCTGAAAATAACATTAAGGAATGTATTATGTTACGGGGAAATGATTTGCAAACTGTGTTATTATTACTAATAACCAGTGCTTTTTCCAGGGGATATTCAAGGATACACAGTACCCTTTTTTGTTGTTCAGAAGTGTGGCACTTACTATAACAACTTCATGGTGAGTACCAGCACCTATTTTTCTAGGTGAAAAAAGCACTGGACTTACCAAGTCTATTAAAAACTTTTCCTTTTGTCTCTTAAAATAATGGTGCTGACCATCTGAAATAACATCACAGTGTTTGCTTCTTTGCAAGCAAATTTTATCCATCGCACATTGCAGCACCCCGCCTCCAACCAATGAGACAATTAGGCCATTGTCTCCTATTATGAGTCCTCTTCCTCCCTGAGAACAACTTTGCTTTCTTGCCTGTATCAAGATTGCATGGCACAATTAAAAGGACATACAAACTGTGGTTTCTCTAAGCACTTTGACTTCATGTGATAATAAGTACCTGCTGCTGTGGATGTTGCAGATGCTGACATTTCCCCATACTTCTTTCCCTGTAGTGTTGAATGCACAGCAAACAATAGATCACACTCTTTTCTCGTTGACTCCAGCATTCTCTTCCAAAATAACAGTGCCATCTGCCTATGAAAATGTTGGTTTTCTTTACCACAAAAATTAATGAATCGCTTGAGCAGCTTACACATCATAACTCATGAAAGATTAATCTATCTTAGGCGTGTGCTCATAAAATGGTTTTTAAAGCATGCCCTATCATTTGTGTGGAAGTCACTGTGTATCTAAGGCTGCATTCACACTGCAGTTTATTCTGTTTTCTCTAACATTCCCCTAACTCTTCATTTTGGCATTATATTTCACACGATGTAAATGCCACTTCCAGAAATATAGCAGAATATTGCAGAATTTCGGTGTTCATTTATGTGTTATTTACAAAGGTATTTTCCCCCCTAAAAGCAAATAACACAGAAATGAGTGCTAAACTTAGCTCAAATTTTATGCTGAAATTAACTGTTAGGAAAACGGAATAAAACTGTTCTGTGAAGGCAGCCTAAGTTTATATATAAGGCTATGTGTACCAACAAATATTATATACACACAAGGATATATCCTCAAATTTGGATTGTTGTTGCTTTTATCTGACAAGAAGCTATTTGTGAGGAAGTGGTGAAGATAAGTTTCTAAAAGGTAAAGTAAACTTAGTGTTATTAAAGTTATAGAACATTTTTCTTCCCAGGTGCTGTATTCCCTTCTAGGCAAGTTCCCAGGGCCCACATGCCAGTGGTGAGTGGAACCAAAATCAAATGTGGGTAGAGTAATAATTGTTAAGTTATTCAAACATTCCTCTCTAACCTTCATCCAAGCAAATTCTAGCCAGGTAAAAGCACTCAAGTGGGGTGCAAAGCAGGGCTGATGAGGGTTGTGAGAAGGTCCGAAAAGAGTCATTAGGGCTCAATATTTACAAATATTGAAACCCTATTTGCACTAGATGATTAGTTTCACAATCAAAATGCGCTTTTATTTCCATGTACTTTCAAATTCAAAAATTCTGAGAGTTAAAATAATCATATTTAAATATGTGTGTTTCTTGAGTGACTTATATTTGCTTTATATTTTTTATTATATTTGCTTTGTCACAGATTCAAGAATTTTCAGTTTTCTTGCACTTTGAACATAAATCTCAGTTGGGATATAGACTAGACTCAAACACAGACTGCCTCTTCATCTACACTGATACATGGTAGACTAGGCTGCTCACTTATCACATTATTTCACAACTGTTTTGAGAGACAGTATATAAGCTATTTCATCTCTTGGCATGAAAGATCTCCAGTGATATAGCCCTAAACAATTACTACTCAGTACATTAATTTCTTTCAACATACAGCTGCCTGGCCAAAAGCCAGATAGTTAACTTGCCATATTCACACAAAACACCTGATTTGCATACATGCATATTTTGCCTAATTTTGAAAATCTGGTTCTGCACTTCTTTAGCACAAGCCAAAACCATAATATACAGTCATGTGTTCTCCTGTAGAGAAAGAATTCCCTTTAAAGCTTAGAGGGATCCCATTCTATTCAATCCAGATCTTCAATAAGACTGCCAAATGCTCCCTCCCAAGCTGAACTATAAGTCTCATTGCAACAATGCAATGTGTACAAAAATAAATGTCAGAATTTTTATAGATTTCCCAATGGTTCATAAAAATTGTAAGCATTGCCAATAAATGTCAACATTTACCAGGTTTCTAATGTTCACTGTAATACACATGATACAATAAGGCCCTGTGTTAATTGTAAGCTTCGTACGCACAATATTTGGATAAACTCGGTTCTGAATGAATGAGAATTGTTTTCATTTCGTGTTCTCATGCCATTGGAGGAGGAATTTATTTAGTCCATTTCCCAAAGCAGTCCAAACCAATCTGAGACTGAAACTTGCTTTCAGAATAAAACACACAGTCAGATTATGCATGTTTCCAGATATCAAAATGCAATTTCACTGTACAAACAGTACACACAAAAATGAGGCAGATGTATTGGGAAAACAATGGGGAAAGTGTATTTATGTATAGCTGCATATTTTATGTAAAAAGTGTAAAAAAACTATACAAAATCCACACAAAAATACCCAGTTTGAATGCATATGTTTTATGGATTTTAATCATCATCATAATAATTAATACCAAATGAAATAGGTGGAACAGATTTATGACTGAATTCCAATTAAATTGAAATATAGTGGTACCTCAGGTTAAGAACGTAATTCATTCTGGAGGTCCGTTCTTAACCTGAAACTGTTCTAAACCTGCGGTACCACTTTAGCTAATGGGGCCTCCCACTGCCGCTGCGCTGCCACCGCCCGATTTCTGTTCTTATCCTGAAGCAAAGTTCTTAACCCGAGGTACTATTTCTGGGTTAGCGGAGTCTGTAACCTAAAGCGTCTGTAACCTGAAGTGACTGTAACCCAAGGTACCACTGTAGAATGAATTTGGCTTCTCAGTCCATCCATACATGACACATGGAGGCAATCAACATTTAGATAACCTTGAATAATTTTATTTTATTTTTTTACTGAGAGTCAAGACACGTTTAATAGTAGCAATGGGTGATATTTGTGTGGATTGTCTCCATGCTTCTTGAAAACAATTCATTTTTGAACATAACATTCACAAGTGCTTATTGTGTGATGACCTCAACATTTATGTGCATGCACACACAAACCGCAAAAGATTGCTAAGGCATGAACATTCATGACATGATACAAGTGTTCTATAGTGGGTACTCGCAAAAATTACTACCAGAAAGGTGATGCACACTGTAATCTGGTATCTAATAAATATCCATTGTGTAAATTATTATAAATACACCCAGTGTATTTAGTTACGGCTGCCCTGGTGTCAATCTTCTTTGAATTTCTATTATGTTCTGGATTCACTATATGCTTCAGTTAAATAATTATTAATATTATAGTGATAGGTTTGATGAATTCTAGGACAGAGTGTAAATGTTCAGTTTTGTTTGGTAAAGTGTGGGGTTCCAGATTTGTGTTGCAGTGAGGCAGAACATGAAGCAATGATAAAGGGTTCCCCACCCCCATCAAAGAGAGAGACATATTAATTGTTATGAAAAGAGGTGCAATGTTGTGACAACATTGTACGTTAATTTGTGTTCTGATTAGGTCTGAACCAATTAACTAACAGCTTAATTATGGAGGCCAAAGGCAACACTAATGTTCACAATGCATTGTGATATAGTAACAGAAGAACAGAGAGTAATATCTCTTGAATCAAATGAGTAATTTTGTACTATCTGGAAGAGTGAAAGAGGGACAAAGTTTTATGCAATTATGAGTAATGGGTCTTAAAATAAACAGTCTAATGGGCAACTCTGAACTAGTTTGTCGAAATGATGGAAGGCAGGCCTGATTTTGATGCAATTAAGCATAAATTATTTTCATTGGGATTGCAGTTGGAGATGAATCAGTTTGATAGATTTTTTTTCCCTTTAGGAAAGAAATGTCTAGATTGAGGGGGCTGTAACTCAAATAGTGCTGAACCATAAACCCATAAACCTGTCATCAGTAGACTGTATATATGCATGATGTAAGACTGCAATGGATAATAAGTTTTCAAATACATAAGAAAGAGCCTGCTGGATCAGGCTGATGGCCCATCTAGTCCAGCATCCTGTTCTCAGTGTGGCCAACCAGTTGCCTATAGCAGTGTTTCCCAACCTTGGGCCTCCAGCTGTTTTTGGACTACAACTCCCATCATCCCTAGCTAGCAAGACCAGCGGTCAGGGATGATGGGAATTGTAGTTCAAAAACAGCTGGAGGCCCAAGGTTGGGAAACACTGGCCTATAGGAAGCCTACAAGAAAACCTGAGTGCAGCAGCAGTTTTCTGAAATGCTTAGGATAGATAAGCATACTTGTGTGGAGTCCAATTATGGCAACCTTTAGGTGGTACTGGCAGGAAGATAAGTTGTATTTACACAAATGTATTGCCATGTATACATGGCAGTTTGCCTGACAGCAGGCAACTATTGCACATTTCCTGATGAGAATTCTAATTCAAGATATCAGTTCACCTCCATGATGAGCATACTCTCTTGAGGTACAGGTAAGAAGTGTGCATGCACACGAAAATTCATACCAATAACAAACTTAGTCGGTCTCTGAGGTGCTACTGGAAAGAATTTTATTTTCTTGAGGTAAATATTGTGTCATTGGCTTTGAATTTGTGTACAGGTGTGAGTCAAAGTTCTAATTTTGACCTCAAAAACCCTAAGATAAATAATTGCTAATATTTTAATGATTGTTGATGTATGAATCCTAGCTATTGGAAATAAGTTTAACAAACCTAGAATGAACTACAGATGCCCAGGTACTCTTCAATATAATTCTGTGATTTATATAAAAGTGTAGGTGTGTTGCCTTGGCCCTGTGACAACGGATGCCCAGCGCGTGCTGTGGCTCACTGTGGCATACATGAGTGATGTCAGCACAACCTGCAGCATACCTGAGAGGATTTGGGGGGGGGTAGCCCCTTCATTTAAAATTTGTGGGTGCTCGGGCACCCAGGGCCCCGGAGGGTCAGCACCCCTGTAAAAGTGTCTGTATATTTGTGCAGGTTCCAGTAATCACTTACCACTCAGGCTGGGTTGGGACTGAGTTGGAACTTCCAAGAGCAAGAGCTGCTATTTAAAGATGGGCTTGAACACTCACACCCCTTTCTTTGGAACAATAACTATTAGAGCCATTCAAATAAAAAATTGATTCTTGGCATAGACTGAGGACTAAACAATTTTATTTTAATGCACATATTATTCAATCTACTATTTCTCAGAAATGTTGTGCATCTGAACATGTGATTATTGCTGTAAAATCACATACAGTTCAAATTACTGCCAAGTCCATCTCCCTCTTGTCATAGATTAGCAACCTTTGGGATGCTGCCTAGACCAGAACAAAGAAACTGCATATGTCATTGTCTGCAGGGGGAAAACTGGCAGCAATGATATATACTGATGGCTCTGGAGGAAGCGGATAGGTACAGGCCTTGCTTGTGCAGAAGCCCCAAATAATGCAGTCCCCAAAGCTGTGACAATCTATGAGTCTATTAACTATCCCTAAACCGAGAAAATTAACCAGCTTTATTCAATGCCTCTGCTCGTATCTTAATCTCAAACACATCCACAATATTCCATCACTACATGTGCACATGGCATTCCCAGACACACATAAACCATATTTCACAATTAACCTCTGTGCAGGGGACAGCTCCAGCCATTCAGTGAGAATGCTTTCACTGTGCTCTCTGTGACATGGGAGTCCATGGCAGTTTGTCATGAAGAACGTCCATGTTCAGAGGCACTATGGTTGCTGAGAAGCAGCAGCCAGAGAGCGCTACTGAGCCCTGCATGAGGATGGAAAAAGAAAAGTGATTTCTATTTCCCTTGTGTATTTCCTGCACCACCACCCTTCCCACAACCACACTGCAAAGAGCAGGAGAATCAACTCTGCAGGGAGTGCAAGGGGGATTTTTTTTCTCTCCTGCTGGCAAGTGGAGGACTCAGTCCTGCTGGCTGCAGGGGACTGCTTCACCTGTGCATTCCCTGCACTGTGTTCCTCTGCAGTGCAGTCACACGGAGAAGGAAACATTGCGTTTCCTCCCCTCTCCCACATTTAACATTAGCCTTTCCCGCAAATTTATTTGAGGCTGGACCCAGGTTGGGTTGGGGATTCCTGGAGTTGGCACAACCTGGATTGGGTCACTGGAGCTTCGGCAGCTCTATTGTCCACTATAAACTGTTGTCTGTATGCATACCACTGTATACACAGAACAGGGCTAGGTCAGCCATTGCTAAACTTCCGCTCCCATCATCACTGTCCATTAGTCATTCTTGCTGGGGCTGATGAGAATTGGAATCAACAATATCTGGTGGACCACAAGGTGCAGCAACACAGGCATAGAAGAACTGTGAATACATACATAGGTTATGACTTTAGTGTCGCTTTGGAAAGAAATGCAATCATATATATATATATATATATATATATATATATATATATATATATGCAATATTCTGTTGATATTAGGTTTATGGCATGGAATTTGGTGTCACTGAACTACTTTGAAGCAGCACATTTTGATGTTTACCCATTTATAATTTTAAATCACATGGCAAATCCAGGTATCAAAGCTTTGCAATCACAAGGTGTTAGAATGCCACTGAAGCGGGAAGATTACTTTTGCCATCTTTGAAGTAGCAACAGAAGATGGACATCGCAGCAGTGCTGAAAGTGAGAAAATTGAGAAGCACGTGTAGTGTTTATCAGTCTAGCATCTCAAGCTGTGGTTGACTTTGGTTGCATTTAACAGACAAGTGCTGACAAGCTTTATCAGAGAGACCCTTTGTGTCAGAATTGCTGCTTATCAAAAGGTTTTGTAGCTCCTGGTTGTGATTAAGTGATCTCACATGTTCCTTATGGAGCAACCATATATACACATAATATGCCTAACAATGAAAAGAGAGGCTATCATTCACTATCCTAGCTTACTAGAGAATGTTATGATAGAAGGGCTATCAGGAGAGGTTGCTGCTACAGTTCACTAGGTGAAACTGCCAGTAGTAGCTGTGTGTCAGTCAAGGAGGAAATTAGAATTTTTAACTTCACATTTAGTGATGGATGGAGGTGGTGCCAGCACCGTTCAATAAATGGTTGCTAACTGAATGGTCCTGAATGATACCAGGAACAGCTATCCAGTCAACAGTGAAGCACTTACTAACACCAAGATCTCCCTCTACCAGTGTAAAAAAAGTATAAGGATAATAGTTCTCCCTTTGCAACATAATGGCTGTTTGCAGTTTTGCTCAGCAAAACCACTGAAGGCTACTCAAACTTTACCAAGACTCAGCTTTTTCAATGTTATATTTTGAAAATGAGTCATTCTAGAATTTACTTGTTTATTTTTGGTGCAGATAAAGAGAAATGGAAGAATAATTAACATACAATTGCTACACTTTTCATTACTTTTTGATTAACCATCTCTACTCTCTTTGTCACCATAATTCATGGTTTCGGTTAATTACAATTTAATTGTTTTTCTTTTAACAAAGCTTTTGGGTTTGTTTGTTTGTTTTTTTACTGCAAACAAGACATATGTTTCCTTAGTGAAAGTACTTTAAAAAGTAGTGTAGTGCATATTTTATATTTTTAAAATTGCAAAATGTCTCCCTAAAAAGGTTTCTTTTATTAACTTTATAATTTCTCCTTAAAGGCATAGCTTTCTTCAAACTGCTGTGTTAGATTCTGCAGTTAACTTGTGAGCATCAAGTTACTTATAAATTTAAACTAAAGTTTAATTTAACTAAAGTGAAATAGCGAGCAAGGATGGTTCATATAGATGTTGCCCTTCTAAATCCAGTCTCACATATCCTAACGGTACTGCATAGTGTTTACTACCCACATGTCACAATTCCATAGAGAGATCAGGACCCAGTGCTATTTTTCTAGAAAAAGAGGTGCCAGTACTAACCATGAACTGCTCCCTCTTTTTTAAAATATTGCAGTGGTACCTGCCTGAGAGGTGCTGAAACTCACCTGAGAGCAGCTGGAACTGAGTTCTGGTGAGTTCCCCCTTAAAAAAAAAACCCTGCCAGGACCTCAACAAGATAGCCTGTTTTATTCACTAGGAAATCCTTCAATTCAGGAATCTGTTGGAATCTATATGTCTCTAAAAGGTAAAGGTAAAGGGACCCTTGACCATTAGGTCCAGTCGTGAACGACTCTGGCGTTGCGGTGCTCATCTCGCTTTATTGGCCAAGGGAGCCGGCGTACAGCTTCTGGGTCATGTGGCCAGCATAACTAAGCCACTTCTGGCAACCAGAGCAGCGCACGGAAACACCGTTTACCTTCCCGCTGGAGTGGTACCTATTTATCTACTTGCACTTCGTGTTTTTGAACTGCTAGGTTGGCAGGAGCAGGGACCAAGCAACAGGAGCTCACCCGGTCACGGGGATTTGAACTGCCGACCTTCTGATCAGCAAGTCCTAGGCTCTGTGGTTTAACCCACAGCACCACCCGCGTCCCTATATGTCTCTAGGAGAGGACAATTTTAATGTGTCCCCCATTCCTGCTATGAGCAAATGATGTTGTAAAGCCAAAACGCACCAAGAAGTGGCAATTCCATTTTGAGAACCCTCGCTAAACTACAGTATTAAGGCATGAGATTAAAAATAGCTGCCAAATTTTCCAACTTTTTTCCTAGCAGGGCTCTTCTGCTTTTATAACAGCTATGTATCAAAACAATCAAACAGCAGGGATCCTTTTTCTCAGTCAGCAAATCTCTATGCCAGAAAAGAAAAAGTCATCTGCTTATATTTGCCACCTCTGAAGCTGTTAAAGACATGGGAGCCCTACTGGGAGGTGGGGCAGCTGGATATCCCCAGAAACCATTTATTATTTAGACCCTTCACAGATGATTAAATAAAATAATGGTCTAATTTGTTTTCAGTGCTACATCTCCCCCGATGCTAATTACATGGATTTTAGCTGAATTAAATATTATTATTTTATATATAAACAGATTTCTCATGGTATGTTTACACATTGCTCCAGCCTTCAGATGCCTAGATGCAGAAGCCCATTTTCAGAATTCCTCTTCTGAGCCTGCTTCATGCTCAGCAGTAAAATAAAAGTCTCTATAATCAATTTATGTTTCCTTCAAGCAAATCTTAAAATGCTGATCTCAAGAGGGTTGTCTTTAAGTGTTGCATTGTGTTGCGCTGTCCTATTAGTCAAATGCTCCCTTTAGATTTGGCATGACTTTGCCACTAATGATTGCTAGTTAATGGGCAATCACAATAACTGATCACTTGGGCCATTTGGATGGTCTGTTCAGGCTCATCTCCACTATGGGAAAAGATTGTGAAAATGGTTTGACCAGTCACAATATGAGCTAAAGGTCAGCATACCCAGAACAGGGGAATGACTTTGGATCTGGATGGTGAAACAGAAATAATTTATTTAAAGCCTGACGCGGTGGGAAATTGTTCCTTTGGTTTTGGGGTGTATGGGTCTGCCTATCTATGTATTGCTACCTGCATATTTGTAACGTCCAATGTGTATACACTCCTACCTTGGAAGTCGAACGGAATACATTCGGGAAGTCTGTTTGACTTCCAAAATGTTAAAAAACCAAATTGTGGCTTCTGATTGGCTGCAGGGAGCTCCTGCAGCCAATCAGAAACCGTGGAAGCCCTGGTGGACATTTGGGTTCCAAAAGAACGTTTGCAAACTGAAACAAGCACTTCCGAGTTTGCGGCGTTTGGGGCTGTATTTATTTTTAAAACCATTATGGAAAGCCATACTGGAACTTCCTATTTCTTGAGTCACTAAGAAGTAGGAAGCAAATAGATTTGAGCTGAATTTTTACCTTGGGAATTTTTCAGGATTACACGGCTCCTTTGGAGGTGGAACTCTAAAATGTTCCTCTAAACCCCTAAAAGCACCATTTCTCACTGCAGCTGAAAGCAATCCACAGTTCTTGCATTCCTATTTGATACTGTCATTTTGTTTCCCAAATGATACCAGCCAGTCAGGGAACACACAATGATAACATTATCAAGAAGCTATACAGCCAATCATGTTTGGGTGCATGCAGTCACAGTAGTTCTACTTAGTTGCTTTCAGTCTCTGGGAGCTTGTGACCAGGACTTGTAAACAGGAGCACTTGTGAGGGATTGATGAAGGAGACTGAAGAGAGTGAATTTGTATCTTTTGAATTAAGACTGGTTGCTTCTCTGAGCTATTTAAAGGCTTGATTGTGAATGTGTTTGTGGGTTTGGCTGTATGCTCTGTTAGACCTCTGCTGCTATGACCCCCCTTTAAATTGGGCAGGGAAGGTGAGGGACTGCCAAGCTGTACTGGCAGCATAGGAAATCATGTCCTCCCTTAAGGAGGGCACATGTTGTGGTGAGACCAAACCCCTATGTTGTGGGTGGGTAAGATTGGTCAGCCACAACACCCGATTGGTAGGTCCCTCAATGCTGGGTTCAAGGGTTCGAAGGACCTTTATATACCCATGCACATGACCCAGAGCTTCCTCTTTCGATGTGTGCATTCAGAATGGCAGCAATGTGTCCTCTGCACAGCTGAGAAAGAGCAATTTACCCGCATGCAGGAGGACTTGGAAGAGTTGAAGGCAGCTCTTCCTGGACTCAAAATATTTTGGTCGCAGCTGCTGCAGCGATGTGTGTGGTGAGGTAGCTGATGCCCAGCTGCCACTGAGAGGGCCAGGAGGCGCGTCCAGAGCGCAATGGCCAAGAAGGTTCTGGTGATCCGTAACCCGGACATTAACTTCCATGACGCATCCCTTTACAGGCTTGATGGGGTTCATCTGTCTGTAATTGGGAATGATTTGTGGCTGACCTCCATGTCAGCATGGTTAAGCGATTGGTTACAGGTGTGAGTGGTTGGTGGTGGGCACGGGTGATAGGAATGAGAGGACACTCTCGCCATCCCTATGTGAAGGGTATTCTGTTAAAGGAATCCAGGGACTCAAATGGTTTGGTCAAACCTTGAGAGGGGGTTGTGCCCTTGCCTGAGTCCAGGACGACATCTGGTTGGGGGACATACAGTGGTACCTTGGGTTACATACTCTTCAGGTTACATACGCTTCAGGTTACAGACTCCGCTAACCCAGAAATAGTACTTCAGGTTAAGAACTTTGCTTCAGGATGAGAACAGAAATTGTGCTCCGGCAGCGCAGCAGCAGCAGGAGGCCCCATTAGCTAAAGTGGTGCTTCAGGTTAAGAACAGTTTCAGGTTAAGAACGGACCTCCAGAACAAATTAAATACTTAACCTGAGGTACCACTGTAGTCTGTTCCCAACTTTCTGCCTATCCAGGTGTTCAACCTTGGCTGACATATGTTGGAACCCTGAATGAACGCTACCTGCATGGCAGGGAGCTAGTCGAACAAGAGCCTATGCAACCACTCACTGTAATCAATAAAGTTGTGGCCTAAATTATGCCAAAAACCAAACTAAAATTTGAGTCAAGTGTGAATTTATTTAGGGGGGAGGTTTCTGGGTCTGAACACGCAAGTGCCAGTCCAGTTAACTCTGCAATGGGATCATAATCAGCACCTAAGCTGATTTAAAAGAATTTAAAAGAAGTTTTGGGAAAGTCAAAAAAAGTTGGGATCTTGCAAATGGGATGGAAATGAAAAGGAAACATGGGCAAAGTTTTGCTGTTCTTTGCTTTTTCTATATGTTTGTGAATCTTGAAACCAGCAGGGTCCTCCCTCCATATTCCATGGCAATAAAATGATAAAAATATAACTGGTACTTTGCACTGTTGGAAGAAAGATGCAGGCCTGCAAGCACCAGTTGCAAAGTGGAAACTGAAGGCCTACAGCTGTTTAGATGTAGTGAAGTTAAAGGGTCAGTCTCTAAAAGGCATTCTGCAGAGGTGGGACTTCATATAAATACAGATATCAATATAGAACCTGCTATTTCCACCTTGATTCAGGGTGGTCTCTGAGTTCAGGTTCACAGCTAAAATGGGTTTCCATCTATAAATAAACAGATGTTACAAAACTTCACAGTTCTACAATTCTGCCATCCAAAACTATGATAGCAGAGGAGTATACAGTGATAACAGAAGCAGTAGCTTCAGAAGGATCTGTGAATATGCTTATTTGTTTTGTTTTATTTATTTCACACAAATGATATACCATTTATTGTAAAAACAACAACCAGCAACCTCAAAGTGGTTTACAAAAAGAACAAAACAATAAAATTATCAGGACCCCCCCCCCCAGATAAAAACAACTTGTTCTGGTCCCTTGATGATTTGTTTTTTGTTTTTTTAAAAAATGATGAACTAAGTTTTGAAATAAAATGAATGTTTCTAATCTGTGTTTATCTCTTGTGGGAGAGGAGAGACAGTGAATAAAAACATTAAAGTAGATTCAGTTATTGCACAAGGATGCAGTAGGATTTGCTGATGAAAGCAGGTGTTGACACCCAAAGATTGAAGATAAGGCTTGGGTGTTTACCTGCATATGAAAGACAATGATCTTACTAAGTGACAGTGGTAATTTAAAGACTATTCAGGTATATCCTGCCAATGCTTAAGCAGAAACATTCCCGTAATGCACAAATGACAAGACATACCACTAACATGCTGTATTCCAAAGCTGTCTATTGATGCTATCTTTCTTCTGGGATAGATGGCATAGAGAAAACAATGATACCTGAATACCATGTCCAGATAAAAATGGTTATAGGAGCAATGGTGGTCAGTAATTATATATTTAAAAGGGATATCCTGGCTCATCACAGTAGCAGCTACCAATAGCAGGAATTCTGCCCCCAAACTGGTGGGGCGGTGGGGGGGGGGGCGTACCACAGCTCTGTCTCAGCCCTGCCTCTCTTTTTCACTTGATTCAGGTGACACAGTGGATGTGCTGAAATCCATAATGGGATAAATCAGGGTCAATAAACTTAAACTCAGTCCCAGCAAGATAGAGGTTCTGTCAGAGATGGTTCCTTTGTTCAAAATAATAGTGTTAAGTATTTTCCAGATGAAACTGCGCTCCCCCTAAAGGATTACCATTGTTGTTGGGGGTGGTGAGTATGTATGCAGATGCTCCTTGATTCAGCCTTGTCACTGGAGAATGGGATACTCTTCATATGCCTTACATCAGCTTAGGCTGGTATTCCAACTTCAACTTCTGCTGTACATCAATAGCCTCTGGAACCATGTAGGACTGGCTACTGTAATGTCCTTTTTGTGGAACTGCCTTTGAAGACTCCTTTGAAACATCAGTTAGTTCAAAATACAGCCATCAAGCAATTGACTGAGAACAATTGGTGGGAACATAGCTCACTGGTACTGACAGGACTTCAGTGGCTTCTGGCCGATTTCTGAGCACAATTCAAACAATTTCTATGTATTAGGACACACAGGTACTTAAAGGAATGCCTACTCTCATATCAACCTGCTCATGCTTTGAGGTGTCCCTTCAGGTGTCACTGGCATCTATGGTAACCAGAAAGATGTATGGAAACCAAAGAATGTTTGCTTGCTCAGTGGGGGTCTTCGCTTTGTAGGATTTTTCCTACAAAGCTGAACCTTGTTCAGCTTTTGACACTAGCCAAAGATCCAGGCTTCTTATGCTTATTTTTATTTTTGAAAACGTATTGTTGTTTCTGCATTTTATGTTGCACTTTCTAATTAGCTTGAGAAGTATATCAATGCATTAAGAGAGTACCCAAAAGGAAACCTCATTAAAATATTAATATTCTAAAAATAAAATATGAGAATTAATTTTATACTTTAAAAAAGTAGTTTTGAAATCGTCTTTTTAAGCAATGCCACCTTTTTGATTAAATTTCCTCTTGAAAAGGCTTCCTTGCTGTAAATATTGAATAATGTACTCAACGAAGAAACAACCATTATAAAACTGGAAGTTCCTTTATATACTGAAGCATAATTAATTTCCTGAGCCAAAAAGCGTTGCCTAGACAAGGAAGCACCCATTCATAACACTACAGATTTCACGAATGAACTCTCTATGCCTGAGAGAAAGGTTATACATGCACATGTCATGCCCTCCGGTACTTTTCTGCAATGTAAATGAAGCAAATGCTTCAAGAGCTATGCAGAACTCAGAAGCCACACAAGTAGAAACAGAGCCGACAATTGCTAGGTGTGATATAAGATTATGAACTCTTGATTAGGAAATGCAGATGATAATAGCTCAAGATAATTGGCTTTTTAAAAAAGTGACACCTGCCGCTGCCACCACCAAAGATCCAAGTGTATTGCCTTATTAATTTAAACTTTCGTATTGTAATTTTTAGTCCCATCCTATTTTTCTAATTGTAAATTGTTTTAATTTACATTTATTTTTTATTTTGGTACCCCACCCTAGGATCTAATGGGGTCTGTTGTTGTTGTTGTTGTTACAGTTTTCATTGTGCCATCATTATCAATTGAATCACATCCGGCATTAATCATATTGCTTATATTTAATTGAACTTAATATTATAAAGCAAGGCTGTGTAGACACCACAAATTTAAAACACATTTAAAGCACACAACTTCCCACAGAGGATCCTGGGGAATGTAGTTTGCCCCTCACAGAGATACAATTCCCAGTACCCTTAGCAAATTACATATGCAGCCTAAGAATTTTTTGTCGCCTTAGATTCAGGTCTGTGCCTAAGCAAGTATAATAATGTAGTTCTGTGGAATCAGGAAAGTGGATGTGTGTGTGTGTGAAAGTGGCATCTGATCTTCCTACGTGTTCGGTGATACACGGTGTTAATCATTCTCACAGCAAGTTCATTGACATCAATGGAATTAGCTCTACTGATGTCAATGGATCTACTGTGAGTATGAGCTACTTGGAAATACACATACAGAAATGTTCAACTTGCAACCTTCCAGAAAGAAATCTGAGTGTGTCTAATACTACATACAAGTGTAACCAGAGTGTTTCATTTGTTGTTAGTGACCTCAGATGTTGCATTTTGATGAAATTATGTAAAGCTAATGTTCTCTACAGGGAACAAATGAATGTACAATCCATTTCTGTGATAATGAAATACAGCAAGACAAACAGAGAGAGAAAATACCTGATCTCGTTTGGGGAACTTCTCTATTGTGCACAATGGTACATCTCCTGCCAAAGAAAAGGCTAGTGCTGTCAAATCTGTTTACCTTATGAGAAATGGGAAACTTTACAGGCTGCTAACAGGATTTTCTAGGCCTTCATTTGACTTTGCAAAATAATTTTTGGGGGTGCATTCAAGGCCTCATGACTGTCCCTCTGAGCTCCTCAGCTAGCAAAATTATTCTAACTGTACCTCATGCCTGTGGCCACAAGTTTGCTTATTTCTTCAGTGTATTTGCATCCTCCCTTTCCATTGTAAAACAATGCAAATGGAAACTCACATAGTATGAAACAATAAGAAAGTGAAGACCTGAAGCAGGTGGTGGAACTTACAGGAGGCTGGAGGAGAGGACCTGCTCAGCATTTCCCCTTTGCTTCTGTCATCTTCTGAAGGTGAGAGTGGGCACAGCTCACTGTGGAAAGGCAGCACCTGAACTCACTCTATCCATAATAATAATAATAATAATAATAATAATAATAATAATAAATCACAGAGACAAACCATATTAAAGCAACCTTAGGGGCAACTCAAAACAAGCCATCAGAAAGAAACATCTTGGCCAGGGAGAGGACACTTCACTAGACAGAAGTTCCATAGCCTGGGCATGTCAAAAGCTAAGGGCTGCTCCCATTTTCCAGCTAGTTGCATTTCTACTTTTGATGAAAACTTCAGCAGCACTAATTAAAATACAATAGGGAAAGACGCAGACCCTTAGGTCTCCTGGTTGCAAACCATTTAGGGCTTTAAAAGCGGTAAACAGTCTGAAGCAATCTGGAAGTCAGTCACATGCTCCTAGGAACTAGCCGTTGTCAACAGCCTTGCTGGTGAATTCTGGGCCAATTGTGTTTGCAAAGATTCTTCAAAGGCAGCCCCTTTTAAAATACATCACAGTCATCCAGTCTGTGTGTAACTAAAGCATGTCAACTTTGATCCAACCCACACAGAAATGCCCCCAGCTGGCAAACTAGCTTAAGATGAAGAAATATACACACCAGGGCACAGCCACCACTTGGGCAACAAGCAGCAAGGTTGTGTTGAGGATACCACTGGACCTGATCTTTCAAGGGGATTAGTACCTCATTCCAACACAGGTTCAGCCCATATTTCCAGATTAGTCATTTCAGTCTGTGCCTGGAATCAGCATCCCTCCTACAAAGACATCATCACATGTGCACCCCAGGTTCTGAGATGTTGACTTGTTCTTACTCCCAGGCATTACCTATTGCACAGATAGAACATGCCTTAAAGTCTAGTTTCATCCTCACCCTTGCTTGATCTGGGTGCATTCAAAGACATAGTCCTGTCGCTTCCATTGACAGCCCAATCTGCAAATCAGTTAAACAGAAATGAACAAAGTTTTGTATCTAATAAATTCTTGGGGCAGTAATATAAAACACATGCTTGGCCTTCTAGCAAAAAATGAGAGTCAGAGTCCAAAGGCTTTTCCCCATCTTCTGCATTTAGTTTAATTAAATAGTCAATTAAAGCAATTGTAAGTTTCTCTTGCACAGGATCACATTGTTTCAGGGGAAATTATTTCAGACTAATGGTGCAATGTAAGCAGCTCAAATTTAGATGACTGAACTGGATAGGAAATAATTGCTTTATGGGTGGCAACAAATAATATGCCTTAACATGCCATTTAAAATTTCACAGGAATGTTAGCAGATCCTGGCAGTGATGTGTGTACTATTGAGCAATTAAAACTAAACACAAAACCTTGTTTATAAGCAAAAGTGCTATTTCACAATGCTAACATTTCTGGTGGTTACACCCATTGCTGCGTGTGTTCTCTCTTCAGAGAAATCATGCAGAACAATCCTAAGCATCTTTTACTCACAATTAAGTTCCATTAAGTTTTATGAAATTGCTCCATAGCATGTTAAAGAATGTGTCCTAATTATCCCATATATGCCATTCATATCTGCAGAGTCACAATGCTGTAATAGTTTTCTGAATACATTCACTTAACACTAACTTGTTCGCTAATCTATACTACTTTTGCAAGATACGTAAACTTGAAATTGGATTGTTAAAGATGCTTCTGTGCATCTTTATAACTTCCCATTGCTGCCTTGTGGAGTTCTTCATGCTGTCTTGATTTGACTAAAGGCATTTCTTTCCAACCCCAGTTCAACCATAATATAGATGCAGGGCCAGAGTACAGAGGGCTCCCAGCACAGTGCTGCCAAAGGGCCTCGCACCTGGGCTTATCTTTCATATGTAGATCCATAAAATCTATAGACTGAGCCTACTTAGCTTTCGGTAACATGGTGGATGCCTTCCCAATGCTGAAATGGGTCCAGAGGTCCAGAGGTCCAGCAAGGAGTGCTGAGTAGCAATGAGTCCCTTCTGTTTGGGTTTGCAACCCAAATTACAGATGCATATTCTGTTAGACAAGCACAGGGCTAGTATACAGGGAGTTCTTGAACTTCCTAGAGATGACACTCTGTGTGTGGTCACTTCCTTTGCCTCCTCTGGGCAGGAACTCAGCAACAAAGGAGATGATCCATCAAATTTCCTTCTGCCTGTGAGGAGACTCTCTCTTTCTACCATGCCTCCAAGCTGACCAGACATGCATGACTAAAGCTCCTTGTAACTTAGAAGTATTTATTGTAACTTTAAAAGTATTTTTTTCTTCATACTACTTTTGTTGTATATGTTGCTTGCATAGAAATGTAAGTAAACTAAAAATGTGTGGCTTGTTCTCTGAAACTGGGGTGAAGAGGGGGAGATCAACAGACCACAAATGTAAGGGATAAAAAAGTAACTGCCTTTAATAAGATGTAAAATTTATAAGTGTCTTACTCTGCTGAAAAGGCTTCACAGTCAGATTACCTTTTGTATTTCTCCCACACATGAGGGATAAGAGGTTTAGATCTAAATCTACATATTTAATCCTCAATCCATTTCCCACATATTAAGAGTCCCAAGGACCCTTGGTCAGTATCTGGCCTGGCCAACCTCTGATGCTGGTCCTGTGTGGATGCCCTACCCTGACCATAATTCAAATTACCTGCTACCATAACCCCCCATATGTTGAAAGAGTATGTGACAGAGGCTGATACTTTATGGTCTATCCCTGTCACTGCTCCACTTCCACACATACAGCCTACAGAACCCATACATTTGGATGAGATATTAAGGAGCACTATGCTGATACCCTCCACTCAAGGGAGAACCCTCTATCTGCACAGAATCCCTTTACATGCCAGATGACTATGTGGGGGGACAACATGGTCATTGGACACATCACAAATGGGGCACAGGTCTAGTTTGCAGAGCCCCCAAGCCCCCTTCTTGTGCTCTACCCTTTTGTCATGTGATGGAGAGGTTACCTGAAGCTTCATATTTGTATAAACAATTACATCAATTTATGTACTAAGCATGACCAAGAGGTACCTGCAGCAAAATGTTGTGGTGTGGAAAGCTCATCCTAAGTATGCCAGCCAGCCCTGCCCTTTTCTAGGATACCCCATCCCACTCCTCTTTCACAGTCTTTTCATTTTCTCCCTCCAAAAGTAAGTCAGCATTCTATGGTCACTTAGCATGCTTAGTCCTCATCAACATGCTCTATGTTCATACTTTTATTCCTCCTGTCAAAGATTTTGTTGTACTTCTGCAAGCCTTCAGGTTCCCCCAGGTCTGCCAGTACCTACCTTCAAGTGTATGGATGGTGCACATAAAATGAGCTTGCTAGTTACGTGTAGAATGCCAAAGGAAGCTAAACAGATCAGACTCTGATTAGTGCCATTATGGGAGATTGCCCTAGAACCCTCTGTGCTCTACACAGCCATTATGACATTATGAGAACGACTTGTTACAACTAATTCAACCAATTACCTAATTTCTATGTAAAGGAATAGTTGGAGGAGTATGTACTAGGGATATGTACTTTTTAATTAATGTGATAGTTGTAAGTAAAGTAAAGTTGTAATGTAGTCTGAAGAAAAACTAGTTTGTGAGCTGAAGGACAAGGTGTGGCAAGAAATATGTTCTTTAAGTTGTGACATGTTTAGATAATAGGAAATGCAAGAACATCAAGGGTGCGTCACCAGTGGGAAAAGACTCACTGATAGAATGCATTGTGCACTACACAATAAAGTTGTTAGCAGCATGAACATGACTGCATATTTGAAAGGCATTTAATTAATCAATATTTATTACTTCTATGCCACTATGTGCTGTGGAACGAGTGACAACAATGATGTCCACCCATTTTGGCATGGAAGTCTGCTTCTGCAATAGGACTCCCCATTTTATTTTATTTTATTGTCTCTCCCTCTCTCCAGTCCCCCCTGTGTGCCCCAAAGTCTGATAGGCCCGCAATCCTCTACAACAGAATTTTGAGTTGCACATGGGCTGTAGGGGAAAAGAAGAAGAAGAAGAAGAAGAAGAAGAAGAAGAAGAAGAAGAAGAAGAAGCAGTCCCATTGCATGCATGAACATCCAACCTTGCTACAATGGATCTCAGCCAATGGACCCAATCCATTTTAGCTTGTGCACAGCGGACATGTATACAAGGGTAAACACAGGACTCAATAGTTCTAGTTCCAAACTCCATATGTTGGTCTGGAACACAGCACATATAGAGCTATTAAGGGGGTTGTGAGGTTTGTATACCTTCTGTTTTATTTGTTTCTCTTTAGTAACATGCTTAGAGGTTGAATAACTTGCACCAGGCTGAAGAAAGCCAGTCCCCAGTCAAGTGTTTCTCAGGAATGATGCATACTCAAGATCACTTTCACTGTTAAGTGATACCGTGATGTTAAGCGATACCAAGGTTGCCCTCTTGTTTTGTAAATTTGAAACTCACTGGTGTACCTCAAGGCTCCTCGTAGGCTAAAAGAAAACACAGCAGATCATGCAAGAATTAGGACATTCATGGCCTATGAAGCAGGATTGTGTCCCCAGAACTGGATTCTGTCCTATTGGGTCTGTAAGTTATTCTTCCATTCCTTGAATGGACTAGAAGGGGAAGGCTGTAGCTGTGGGGTAGAAGCTTTGCATGCAGAAGGTCCCAGGTTTAATCCCCGGCATGCTCATGTAGGTCTGGGAGAAATCCCTTTATGAAAACCTTAAGAATTGCTGCCAACCAGAATTGACAATGCTGAGCTAGATGGACCAATGGTCTGGCTCAGTAGAAGGCAGCTTCTTATATTCCCATGTTGTAGTTCACACTGCAATGTGTCTTGCCTCTTCAGCATGCATTAGAAATTCCCATAGCACTATGACAGTTCACCATTTCCTTCTATCATTTTAATCATGGAAGCAGCAGAAGTCACCAAAGGTCCCATAACTATCATCTGTCTTAGGGATACTTGTCAAGCATTGGAGTCATGTCAATGACTCAAAAGGTAACTTCCCATTGGGATGCCAGAATTCTGTAATAAGCAGTTTGAAAATAGGCCCCAAACGACTTCAGACATCTGTGTGTGTCCTTTCTCACAGCCACCAGGAAAGTGTTAAGTACTTTATTATAATAGAGCCTCTCTGCAACAGCAAATAAAGAGAAAATAATAGGGGCGTAGCCAGTCTGACATGAAAATGATCATCTTGAGAAGCATGTATTGCTTAAACTCATCTTTTGATGTCTTCCTTTTCTCCTGGATTTGTGAGATAAGCTGACAGCCTCAATTACCTTCCTCACAGATCATTGGCAAAGCTTTTGTGAGATAAACACAGAAAAACATGGAACTCAAGAGAAACTTCAGTATTATGAGATAATTTTAGTAGTAGGGATGGTAAATTGGCAGAGCAAAAGGTGGACTAAGTCTTTCAACACAGGGAATCTTTGTAAAGAGAATTCCTTTGTGAGGCTGGGTTCCACCCCACCCCTTGCCATACTACACACACACACACTTTCTTTTCTCTGTGTTACCATTTTGGGATTTTGTTTCTGAATAAGAAGAAATGTTAGTTTACCACCAGTAACATAAAATAAAAAATGTTGCAGCTACAAGGAAACATCTGAACATCTTATTTCAATTACATTAGTTTCAATTACATTAGTTTAAAAAAGTACAGAGCCAGTTTTTTAATAACTTCATAGAGCAGCTATGTTCTAGTGCTGAAGGTTTGAGCTTCAAGTCAACCATGCTGCTGTGTTATTTCAGCAGAGGTGAAAAATGACTTCCTATTATAGCCTGTTTTATTTTCCTCCCTCTGTGCATTTATTTAGATGCCAATTAGGACCACATGCTATTGCTTCTCAAATATTCATTCCAGTTTACAGAATTCTGTTGGGTCACTAATAATCTCTACAATTTCCCATGACAAGAGGTACAAGCCAAGATTTCAGTAAGAACTGGCCCTTCCTAAGAGCAAGATGTAATCTGCTGTTACAGTTATACCCATGGTGAATTAAAATGCATTCTCAGATAGACAGCCATGATGTTCCCCAAATAACTCTGAGAGCTGAAGTTTGTTAAGGATGCTGAGAGTTGTTAGTAGGCCTTATTTCTCTCACAGAACTACAGTTCCCTAGTTCCTTGGAAATAGGTCTTGCCTGTAAACCACTGAGAAAATGTGGGCTGCATCACAGTCTTTTCTGTTATAGTAGGGTTGCCATATTTCCAGAGGTAAAAATCTGGACAAAGTAAGTTGTTGAGGCCCATTACCGCTGAGACCGAACCCGAACCTGAACCACCCACACTTGACAAAGCCCAAAACAGAGCCAGAGCTGCCCAAAACAGAACCCAAAACAGAACCAGAGCTGCCTGTGCCAGAGTCAGAGCCTGAACCCAAACCACCTGCATGCACACACAAACATTTTTACACCCCCCCCCCAATCCAGACATTTGCTTACATTTGCAACCCCCCCCCCCCCGATGGGCATGTAAAAGACATGTCTGGGATTTCCTGGGTGCATGGTAACCCTATGTTATAGTGACTTGTATTGCACTTCAATTTACATTGTAGGATATGCCTCTGTACCTATAAATTAGCATATGCAGATTTTATGCAGATCTGTATCCTCTTTTGATCCGATTTTTTATGATGCATTTCCTCTCTTTGGAGAGCCCAATTCAAAATTAACAAAGAAATACCCCAGAAATAAGAATAATAAAAAAGCTCAAGGAAATACTAAGAAAGCTTCAGGAAAGTGGTAAAATTAACATCTGTACAGTGAATAGAAATTAGCATGCTAGTGCTGGTGCTGTAGAACAACGATCTTTAGCCAATGGGAAATTGCACTGGGAGTTTTTTTATAGCATTTTTATAGCTTTTTCCAGATCAGTGTAGATCCAGCCCTGATCAAACATCCCTGTCATCCTAAATGAGTTGGTGGGTAACTGTGTGAAACAGGGAGCCCGATTCTCCTTGTGCAGGCTTGCCATATGATGTAAAAGCCCAAATAAACATGCATCCAAGATCTGGCTTCTCAGGAAAGCCTATTTAGAGTAGGCTAAGGAACTTATTTTTGCTATTGCAGCTTTAGCTAAAATGATGTTAATGTGGTTTTCTTTAAAAGGGGGGGTTAAACTTTTATTTTAAGCCACCCTGAACATTGTACAAAAAGGTAAAAATAATTTTTGAAAAATCAAACAATTAAATAAACACATGTGTATGTGTGTTACTTCTGTTCAGAGCTTCAGGACCTTATGGCAAGTCTCTCACTGTGATGAGAATTCTTCCCTTTTGTGGCTTTAGCATAAGCAAATATAGAGCCTTGAGTTATGTCATTCAAGCTCATAGGAAACAAGCAAATATGATCCGGAACACCGCACATTCACCACGCTGTTCATTACAAAACCTCTTTCTAGATAATTATATATTCACCAAAAGGGCAAGGTAATTTGAGCATAACTTTTTATTGGTTGTTCCTTTTAAACTTCTGCCATTCATATTCAAAGTAACAGTGTGTAGTAACATGAGTTGTCCTTGGAAATCTTTAAGGAGGTTTACAAATAATCATTAATTTTTTGTGCCCATGTTCTGCTTCCTGTTTCAGTGATAGATAGACATGTCATTACCTTTCTAAAATATATTCATGATTTTTAACTGCAAAGGTCATTGCTTTTCTCCTCTCCTGATTTGCAAAGTATTTGCAGTTTGTGCAGCAGCAGATTCACCTTCGCCAAAGTTTCATATTACTGGGATATCAAACGAAGTGTACTAATGAATGGACTTTTAAATCCAGATAAATCTGCATCCCTTCAATGGCTCTTTCTCCCCTCATAATACTCTAGCTGAGGGCACACAAGTATTTACAGAGGCATTCCATGGCACCATCAAGGCACGCTCTGCTGCCCCCTTCTGCCATTGAACCAAGGCTTGAAAGAAGCATTCTGTTGTTGTCACTCAAATAGTCTGCAGTGAGTGCTTTGTTGTGATTTGCGTAAGGTATCTACAACTTCAGTTTGCAAATGGACTCAAAAGGTTTGGCCATTTCTGCTCTAGGTGTTCAAAGAAGGTGCATGGGAACAAAATGTGGAGGAAGCAGGAAGGTGCCCATACATTATCCCCATTCCCAACATCTCATGTTAACCTCTATAGACTGAGACCGAAGGCGTGAAGTGGAATTATTTACTTATTTAGCTGAACATGCTTAGAATTGCCCCCATGATTGGGAACCTTGATTGTACAGGCTTCCCATTTTTAGGGAGGATTCCTAATATATTTTGTCAAATGTGTGGTGAAACCCATTTTGATCTCAATGTGGTAAGATCTGGAATGGAGCAGGGCTATTTAGGATAGTGTGCTGGTGCCATGGTCTCTCCACACTTTATTCCAACATTTTTTAAATTTTCTTTTTCAGCGCCTGTGGAAGGCTTCTCTCCATCTCTCTTTCAGCTAACAGTTTTTCACCTTTGTCCTCCTGGCTGGCTGCCACATAGCTGCCACTACTGGCCTTGCAAGTAGCATGGGATGAGCTAACCTGTCTGGGAGATCAGAAAGGGGGATTGTGCTGAAGCAAGAGAAGTACTTGCTATACCTATGGGGCTTCACTACCCTTCCGTCATTCTGCATATCAAAAGCTCTAAGCCATGAAGCCACTTTATGTTGACAGATTACTGCGATGTAATGATGTTTCACCCCTTCTCCTCTTCCCTTCACCTTCCATCCCAAATAAGTATTGTTCTGCCCTTTGTGGTAAGTGCAAATAGCATTCAAGATTTTGTCCATTACATGTCGTTCAACCTGATCTATCCTTCATCTAGGTAGGTCATTGACATGCTCTTGTTCTGTGGTGAAACTGAAGTGCTTTATGAGAGAAATGACCCTCACAGTCTGCAGTTGCTTGTTGCTTTAAGCTTCCATGAACCTTAAAGGTTCATCTTTCAAAATGTGAAATGAGAGCAATGTGGTACCTACTCTCTATCGCTGGAAACTTATTGAGGAAACCCTTATTCTTCTATTGCACTAGCGGTCACAGACCCTATTATTCTCATATAGTGGCAGAAAATCATTGAAACAAAACTCTTCATTGCCCTGCAATGATAAAGAAAAGTGCAATTCATCCCTGAGCCAGTGTATCAATTGTCACAGAGCACTGGCGGTATATGCAATGCTCGCCTGCTGAGCCCTGAGTCATCAGTCTGAACTTTTGCCATCCTCTTACTACAGGCACTTTCCTGGTATTCAGTCATTTGCCATCTTAGTGAGAAATGAGAATCTCAGTCAGTTCCATTGGGGGGGGGGGGTCATCAAAACATACAAAAGACACACAAAACAAAGGTGGATAGAAGGCAACAGACATGTACAAAGAATAAAAATATCACTGGAAATAAAATTGCATGTACATTTCTACATTGTATATTTTCAGGGAGTTATTTGAAGGAATTCCTTGCCCAGTTTTATTCATTGATAAAAGAGAAATAGGCATAAATCCAAAGAGATTCAGATCACTGGCAGTATAAACATTGACGTTTCCCTACCATAAAAACTGGTAGTGAATAAAATGAGGCTGAAAGCATGGAATTACTGCCTTATATGGAATCATACCAAGGGTCTCTCTAGCAGAGGCATATACAAAATTTGGATAGATATCAAATCCTGAACCAAATTGGGATGATTTGAAAATATTTGGAGCTTGTGCCAATTTAAATGAGATACATCTGAATTTCTCTAAACACAATTGGAAGCCTCCAAAACATACTGGAGTGCTGTAGGAGGCATATCTGGGCCAAACAGAAATATTTCTCTCAAAGCTTGACTTATTAGTAAAATGCCAGAATGAAAAGATGGTGGAGCACTAATGTAATAATGCCATTTTCATATGAAAATCATAGCTCACAAACTCACAATGAGGGAAGTTTTTTCTTTTTAGTTCTCCCCCTCCCCAGTTTTAAATGTGCCCAGCATGAAAACCCCTGGATTTCATATTTTTATGTAATACCAGAGATTTCGTACCTAGGGATAATCTTTATGAAGTAAGCATTCCCATACAAATTGTGAACAGAATAATATTCTTTCATAATCAATCCTTTTATAACCAACCAAAAACCATAAAGATAACCCTTGCAAACAAAAAGAAGAAAAGAAATAAAACCAAAACTTTGCAGATATCCTTTTGAAATATGGCAGGATTCATCCCTGCAGAAGGAGCTACTATGCTGGCAAATTTCATTCAATTCTGCCAAAAGGTTGTTGATCGTTTCATTAAACACACACACACAAAAAAAAAACCACACCCTTCAATGAATTCTACCCCACCCTGCAATGCAATCTGCTCCGTATCCTTGGGGATAGACTTAGGGGGGCTGATTTATGGAGTCCTGTAACCTACAATCACCCTCTTGTAACTGCGTTTACAGTGCACAGCAACCAGTCTGAGGCAGAATGCATTAAAAGGAATAAATTTCATTCCTTATTAGCATGAAAATGAATGCTGCATTTTAATACTAAATAAGTACCATTTCTTTGAAATAAGGAATATGTGGCAAGCCTGGTCCACTAACACATCTATTCCAGCAGACAGGTTTTAGAAAGACTGATTACCGAGCTCTTTGATTCAAGTTTATAAAAAAAGCTTCAAAAATGTATTTTAAAAGAAACACAGGATTATAGTCAACTCAGTTCTGCTGAGAGTAGACACATGGAAACCAATAGGCATAAGTTAATTATATGTATCCATTTCAATTGGCCTACTCTAAGTAGGACTACTATTGGATGCATTGGAGACAAAAAATGGCAGAAGTCCGTTTGACTTCTGAAATGTTCAAAAACCAAGGAGCAGCTTCTGATTGGTGCAGGCGCCCCAGAAACAATAACCAACAGCCACATTGGATGCTCAGCTTCCAAAAATCTTTTGAAAACCAGAACACTTATTTCCAGGTTTTCAGCATTTGAGAATCAAGGCGTTTGAGAACCAAGGCACCACTGTATTAAACAATTCAAGGTCTTCAGTAGCAGCACACAAACAGTTCCAAGCCAGGACACCAAACTTTTAAATCTGATGAAATGATGAGATGCCTTCTCATCCACCACCTTCTGGTTCTTTTCAGATGCACCAAAGCTGTAGAATCAATGCACAATGAAGAACCTGGATGATGTTTGCTCACCCTGTTCCAGCCTATGCAGATTGATTGTTTTTTTATTTGTTGAGTTTATGTGTACCCATGTTTTATGCACAGAGGCTTCTATGTGTGTGCAAATTGGGTTTTGTATGTTGGGATTCAGAACTTACAGGGTTAAGATGTTCTGTGATGCCTCACATTCTGACGTGTAATTTGGAAGGTGGGAGGAGTTTTGCCTTACTTGTCTCTGTGTTTTCGAGAGAGACAGAAGCCATTAGCCATGAATGCTAGAAGTCCGGGAGAGTTTATCTGAGAAATGCTGAGTTGTAAATATTCTGCTGTAATAAAAGACTGATAAAATGGACACACAAACGTTTCGTGTGTTTGCCTGGATCTAAGCAAGCAACAGTTTTTTCTGCTGTGTTTTTACTCTGCAAGGCGAAACCGGAGAGAAGCAGATCGGCGCAGCTTGGCTGAGGAGCGTGCCGGACCGCTATAAACTGCAGCTAATTGGGGTCGTAAACCAATTAAGCTTCATTATCTAACAGGTTATGGTTAAGGCTGCACAGGTGATGCTGACAGACTCTGGGTTACCTCCAAGGTTTTGGATAGAGGCAGTTAAGTATGTGGGCTTCACCTGGAATCGGTCCTACAATTCAATGGTAGGTGACACACCTTTTTTCATGTTGCACGGCAGGAAACCCCAGATTCACTTTCTGTGTTCCTTTGGGTCTGTTGCATCTGTGCCGGTGCCTGAGGCTTTGCGAGGGCCAGGTGAACCCAAGTTCCAGAAAATGATCTTCTGTGGGTATGAGCCGGTTTCTAAAGCATGGAGGTTTGCGTACCCATCAGGTGATCAGAGTAAGCTGCTGATCAGTAAACACGCTGAGTTCTATGAGCAGGATGAAAGGTCAAAGACTCCTGCAAAGCGTGATGTTCTTTCAGAATGTTTTTCTGATTCAGAGCAGGAAGGTTCTGATGAGGAGGAAGGAGAGCCAGGGGCTGAGTCTGCTGATGACGATCAGCTCACTGACCAAAGTCAGGAACAGGATGGGGCATCTCCACAAGTTGTAAAAAGAGAGCCCAAGAGTGAGCCTAGTTCTCCTGTGAGTGTAATGCAAAGGATTTGAAGACGCTTTAAGTCAGAGGGGGAATCCCGTGATACAGAGGACACACCTACTGGCCACAGTGAGTCAGAGGAAACACCTGAGTTTGTGTCCAGGCGGTCCAGTCGCACAACGAAGGGTATTCCACCTGAGAGGTATCAAGCCACATGTGCGTGGGTAAGTGTCGCACAATGCGAATCTGAGAGTTGTGAGGATGTTCCACAGATGCCTGACAGGAACGCCAGGAGAGGGCGCAAGGCATTAGGGAAGGGATTGATCTCACAGAGGTCTGCAAAGGTACATCCACAGGTCTCGTCAGAATGCTCGGCGAGAGGGGGTGAAGGGATTCAGAACTTACAGGGTTAAGATGTTCTGTGACGCCTCACATTCTGACGTGTAATTTGGAGGGTGGGAGGAGTTTTGCTTTACTTGTCTCTGTGTTTTCGAGAGAGACAGAAGCCATTAGCCATGAATGCTAGAAGTCCGGGAGAGTTTATCTGAGAAATGCTGAGTTGTAAATATTCTGCTGTAATAAAAGACTGATAAAATGGACACACAAACGTTTCGTGTGTTTGCCTGGATCTAAGCAAGCAACGGTTTTTTCCGCTGTGTTTTTACTCTGCAAGGCGAAACCGGAGAGAAGCAGATCGGCGCAGCTTGGCTGAGGAGCGTGCCGGACCGCTATAAACTGCAGCTAATTGGGGTCGTAAACCAATTAAGCTTCATTATCTAACATGTGTGCAAACGTCTTGCATTTCAGCAAGATACCAGAATATGATCTGCTGCCATGTTCTTAATTTCCCTTTCTGTTACAGCTTTAGAACAGCTGAACTTACTGTTGAAGAATGGTTTGGCTATGAACCTTTGAACCTCTACTACAAGAACTTCTACAGAGTCCATAATAAGCAGTCCTATCCTGATGGACTATATATCTCACATCTCGAAATGTTTTTCCCTCCCCATTCTGATTAATTCTGTTTTCTTAGAGTTTTTGAAGGACTAATAAAAGAAAATGGAAAATATATGGGAACTGTTTTTAAGAGACTGCCAACTGGTTGTTTGTATGTCACTGAAAAATATGCTGTATTAACGATGTGCTCAGTATCGACACCAAAGTATCCATGAATCATTCAGCCACAAAAGCAGAACTTTTAAAAATTAGATGTTGTAACATTATTCCAGTATGAAAGGCAACAAAGATTTAGGAAGACACTAAAGAGTCGATTGCATAAAAGTGAGACATTACTGAAAGCCATTCTGCTTTTTTAAAAGCTTTGTGTATAAAAGTGCAGATGTCTTCCAATAACTCAGAGGAAGGGAGAAAATGGTTCTTGTATAATAGGAATGAGCAAAAGGCTGGCATTTAAGATGTTGCTTGATGTGCTGGAAATCAAGCTGAGACACAGTTCAGTTCTCAGCTTGAAAGAATGAGGATACCAAAGTCCCTCACATGCAGATCCTGTGATCTAGCATAGATTCTGACAAAGGAGAAAGGTGTTCATTTGTTAACCCTAAACTTCAAATAAAGTTTTTTGAGAATGAAGTTCTCCTTCTGTGCACTAAACTAAACATGAGAATATACATCTAGCCTTCCTTCTGACATCAATGTATGAACCCCATGTTCCCCCTTTGGGCTCATTGGACCGTCTAGCTCAGTGTTGCTCTCCAGGTTTTCAGGTGGGGCCTCTCCAAGCCCCACATGGAGATGCCAGGAGTTAAGCCTGGGACCTTCATGCTCTACTATGAAGTTATGCTGCTCCTTCATACAATTGGTTGCTTCTGGTAGCAGGAGTTGCAGAATGTGGTGATATCCAGACACATATTAAGACAGCCCTATGTCTGAGTGAACTTTTTTTTTTGCTCCAGAGCTTTCCCCACACCCCCCCCCCTTTAAAGCTGAATTAGAGGAAATGGCTATTCGGGTTTTATGTCGATTACTGTTTGCTCTGATTCAGCTTTAAAGAGTGGGTTTTCATGGGGAAAGCTCTGAAGGAAAACAAACAAACAGGCACTCTGAACTGGAGGTTTAAAGTGTGCACAGTACCAGGAAAGCACATAGGACAGGTAAGTGTGGCTAAGTTTTAAGTTCTACCAAACATTGCAGAAGTAATCTAGATAGGTGGCTGATGTTTCTGGAAGTGACCACGCATCAGATATTAGCGTCCAGATATTAGCATCTGCCAAGAATATATGAAGGCAAGACATGGCCAAACAGCTATTAACACTGTTTTAACAGTTGGATATGAACACACAAGGATTTATTTAGGGATATCATTTATCAAAATTCCAGGAGGTTCTCTGCCAACACAGAGAGCCAAATGGCTATGGGCAGCCTGCTCAACACCCCCAGTTAAGTGGTGTACTTCTATTTCTTAATATGAATAAGATTAAAAACTGGTTCAAGAAGTACAAATTGCTGGCTCACAGAAGTCCCAACTGCAGCTACTTGGAGAGGGACACTTTGTCTGACATTACACATGTTGGTAGACATGTAACTGACCTGATCTTTAAGTTATCTTAACAAACTCTAACCTACCTCACTGTAACAAGACTGAAGACTGGAGATGTACTTTATTCCAGCTTCCCTCATTTAATCAAACCTTCTAATATCTGCATCTGTAGGGAGAAGTTCCCAACAGAGTCCAGTTGTTGTTTGTTTCTGATGCTGCCTGGTCTTAAAACAAAATAATCTCTCCCCAGTCTTCAACAATATTACTAAATAATTGCAAATGAACAATAACGCTGTCAGTATTCAGGGAGATAAGACAAATGTTAAGTAAATTACACAGAGTAAATGAAAAGCAAGAATAAATACAGTCTCCCTCAGTTGATAGTATCTTGACTTAGTCTACAGTTCGATTGCAATTTAGAGGGAAAGGGCAGGATACATTATTTGGGTATGAGAAATGCTATTTTAAAAAGAGGGAGATTATAGGACTGGTAAATCAAAGTAGCAGTGTTAGAATGAGAAATGGACACGTCCAGAGAGATAAATTAATCACATTCTGGATAATGTTTATTCAATATTGAAACAACAAGACAACAGCAAGAACCCACTGATGGCATATGAATTGATCTGGCTTACTTGACCCAACAAGCTCCCCACCCTCTCACAAATGTGAACAAACCTCACTGCAGCCAACCACAGGCAACCAACCACAACCTGCCTCCAATACCTCTCACTGCCAAGGAAATGTAATAAGTGAATAGAAAGAGAACTGACGCAGTTGATGCTGACACCAAACCCCACATGTACACTATATAAAAGAATATAAGTTTCACCACCCCATCCCTCCTCTTCCCCCACCTTATACTGTACTCAACACTAAAGTCTCATAACAAATGTAACTGATCTGTAGAAAAGATTTTAAAATCTGAAAAAGAGACAATGCACATAATTTTGTAAACCAAGAATTTTTTAAATAAAAAATATTTTTTAAAAAATATTGGAACAACAAGCATAACATCTTTTGATTGTAAAGGATGGTGAACGATGCACATGGTAGGAAATGCTTGAAATGCATGTGTGGTTAATATACACACAAGAGGGCAAAGCAAACTGTATTTGGGACATAAAGCACTGCAGCATCCATCCACTTTTATCTTACGATTCTTTTTATTTTCTTATCATGATGAGCACATCCATTTTAAATTGGATCTTAGCATGAGAAACGAATTTAGGAAAGGGTTTGCCTAGCTGCACTTTCCTGTAAGTCTCCACTGTGTTGAATGAAACACAGGAAGATCAGGAGAGCCTAGGCAATTGGGTGGCTCCCTCCAGCACAATGAGAAAATTCAGAATGGATATGATGTGAACGTCCACTGAAGGAATGAAAATAAAGGTAAATGGGTGGGGGAGTCCCCCCCCCCATAACGATCCAATTTCCCCTCTGAATTTCCTGTTCTACTTAGATTCATACCCAAATAGGGCAGCTTGTCAGATGCCCAGTGTCCAGCTCAGGGTGGTCCAACAAGGTCCTCAAGGCCTTTTTGGGTGGTCCTCAGCTACTGTACATTTGACCACCACCACCCAGCCCCTGCACTGCCTTCCGAAGCCAGCTAATCAGGGTTCCCTGGTCTAGCTCCTACTTTGTTGGAGTAAGTAGCAGCTAGACCAGGTGCCTTCTTCCTTGACCTACCACTACAGGACTGTCTAGAAACCATCTTGCCCTGAGGCAATGAGGGACCCCACCTGTCACATAACTGAGGTGTAGTAAGCAGCTTGGAAAGTGCAGACAAGAGTATCAGTTTAGGCTATTGATTTGGCTGTGGCAATCATGAAAGACAGCTACATCAAACAGAAATGTTTTTTAGACCCTAGTTATATATGCATTCTCGCTGCTTCTAATATACTTCAACTCAGAGACTTTGCTTGGTGGAGAGTGAAGTGAAATAAACAAATGCCAGACACTTTTGCACAAGGCCCAGTGAAATGAATTGGAACCAGGCCTTAAACTAGTGCTTAATTCCCACAGATGTTTATAATTTTAACTCTGCCCTGGATTACGAACTGAATTTTATTTTGTGCTGTGATTTCAACATTTGGTATGTACACCACTGTGAAACAATGTAAAATGTGGACTAGAAATGCTCTAATTTCCCCACTAAGAAATGCTCAAGGGTGCGGCAAGTAGCTTTCAGCAGGGATGGCCAACTGATGGGCTGAAGTCAATTTTCACATTTCTGCCACCATGGTCATTACCTGTCAGATTAGTGGTGGCCTCTTCCATACTGCTGCTAACATGGGCAGTGTCAGCTGAATCCAGGCCCCATTCCCAGTACCCAAAAGTTGGCTATCCCTACTTTAAGCATGCATAAACCATGCCACACAATCATGTTGTCTTAAAGTGCTCCTCCCTCACACAAAGACACCTCAAAATTCAGTATTTCTGCAGGAGTCTCTGATATGGTTTCTGCTTCGGATATATTTATGTTTGATGCATTCCATTCATTTCCTGGCACGCATTAGTCATTTAAAAACCTGTTCAGAAAGGATACATAAAGTCTCACATTTGTATGTGGGTTGGTTTTTTTTATAATTACAAACCTCTGAGTTCAATTATTTTCCCCTGATCCAATTTCTGTATGACAGCAACCCATACAATAAAAGCAAATTGCCACCATTCCTTTGTGCATTTAATTTTCTATTTCCTTTATTATGGTGTTCATAATTTCATATACATATATATGGGAAATAATACCTGTTTACCAAAATGCAGTGATGTAATATTGTGTGGCTGTTATAAGCACAGCAGCTTTCCATTTTGCTTACTATTTTCAGGATTTCTGTCTAATCGCATAACAATCATTACACTAATTTCCTTTGATACCTTAAAAAAAAACATTAGGAACCAAGGAAAAACACTGAAACAAACAGGTGATATAAATGGACTTTTGCAGCATTAGAAAGAAGCCATCTAGCAATTTCCTATCTGTAATTTCCTTACATGCAGAGTATTAAATAGGGACCTCATCTTGGTTCTACCCTTTGAAGAGCTAACAAGGAATCACAGAGTGCAATAAATTCCCCTTATGGCGAATATAAATACATTGGGATGTATTATGCTATGCATTGATTTTTTCGAGACTTTGCTTTAGTGTGCTTATGGTAATTATGTCTGGCTCCAGATCACAAATCAATGGGAACAAAAGTAATTTGATTTCTCTCCCCCCCTCCCTTTTGTATAAAATTAAAGGGTTTCCCACCCCCAAACAAAATCTTCAGGAAATATAATTTTGTTTCCTTGGCAGCAAATACATGAAACTGTGAACCAATTTGTACTATCCATCCAGGGTCAACCTAAGTCATTTTGCTGCCTGAGACTAAACAGCAAGTAGATTCACACACGCAAGTAAATGCCTATGCTAGTCCAACTCACTCTTTGGGTAATAGACATGACTAAATTTGGTTCATTGAACAGGATTCTTCTAAATAGTCACACAAATGAGAGCCAAAACAAGTCCTGCTACTGCAACAGAGTTTTTCCTCCTCTGCTCCCCCCTATGCATGCCCAATATGACCAAATCAGCTCTCGGGGTCAGGATAACGCCCCCCCCCCCAGAACAGCATGTTGTGGGAGAAGAGGACCATCCATCCATCCAGCTCAGATTTGCCTACACTGACTGACAGTAGCTCTCCAGGATTTCAGTCAGCCATTTCTCCCAGCCTTACCTCAAAATGGCAGGGACTGAGCCTGGGACCTTGTCCATGCAAAGCAGAGGCTCTACCACTGAGCTACGCCTTTCTCAAATACTTTGTAAGGGTGCATCCAGATTTGTCACTATTTTGTGGGAGGGATTCAAGCAAGCTGGAAAGTTGAGTTTCTGCAGCTCACCTGGATTAAAAGGTTCTGCATCCCTAGTGCAACAAATCTGCTGTGAAAGAATTGGGCATTTTGCAGTTTGGAAAGTGATGAGGAAATGCATTGAAAAGTGTCGGTTGAATATGAAACAGGAAGATGTCTAAATGCCCTTTGAAGCAAATTAGGAGGGATGCTCATTGTCCTATAATTGCCCTGCAAACAAATAGGAATGTATGCTTGATAAAGACCAGATAGAATCTCACCTACATGAAAGCTTTGTGCAAGCAAATCAGGAGAATTCCTTAATAAACCAGTCAGGGGCCATGGGCTTATCTCCAAAATCCAGCTTTGGGGTTGTTCTCTGCTTTCCACTGTAGTTTACCAATTTGGTCAAAGGTCCATGTTTTATTTCCTACTTAAAGAAAAGTAACCTGCCATATATAAGTAGTTTAGCATAACCCTTTGAAATACTTATATGTGCAGGAATTTTGTCTTATCTGACCGTGGAGAACATGCAAGATTAATACTTTTCTGATCACATAGAAAATGTTTGGGCATTCAGTAATAAATAGCCTATTTGGACATAATTTATGGCTGTTGGGTCACAATGTAGCATATGGTTTCAATGTAGTACAGAAATTGCACTCAAGTGACCTTTGATGTCTACCGTGCTCAGCTAAAGCCAGCTTGAAAGAAGTTTTTGTAATCTTATTAGAGAGGAACTGGTTTATAAATCTAGCAGCTGCTCTAAATCAAGAAACATAATTGATTTCTAAAGAGTTGGAGGAACACCACAATTAGTAGACAAAATAAAAGGAAATCAGGTACTATGAAAGGAGTGGGCCATTATGTTCAGTGCAATAATGTTATAGTTATGCATTTGAAAAGTTAGCTGATTATAATCTTGAGAGCATGTATAATTTCCAAGTAAAGCAGATACTCACT
Source organism: Podarcis cretensis (assembly GCF_951804945.1). Lineage (NCBI taxonomy): Eukaryota > Metazoa > Chordata > Lepidosauria > Squamata > Lacertidae > Podarcis > Podarcis cretensis. The sequence goes on from NC_137178.1 coordinate 33,848,502, forward strand.
ACTGATGGGGATGTACAATGATAAATACAGCTGATGGTTCATTCACAAAATTTGAGGTAGCAGGCTTCAAGTTGAATAAAATGAAAACTAAGGTTTTAGAGAAAAATTTAACTGTGAATGAGAGAGAGAAGTTCCAGGAGGAGACAGGATTAACATTGGTCAAGAAAGTGAAATATTTAGGGGTTAACATGACTGCCAAGAATGTGAACCTGTTTAAGGATAATTATGAAAAATGTTGGATTGAAGTGAAAAAGGACTTAGAAATATGGTCAAATTTGAAGCTATCATTGTTAGGTCGAATTGCTGCAATAAAAATGAATGTATTGCCAAGGATGTTGTTCTTGTTTCAAACATTGCAAATTATAGACAAGATGGATTGTTTCAAGAAGTGGCAGAGAGATATTTCCAGATTTGTCTGGCAGGGCAAGAAGCCTTGAATAAAATTTAAGATATTAACTGATGCTAAAGAAAGAGGTGGATTTGCCCTGCCAGACCTCAAACTTTACTATGAATCAGCTGCTTTTTGCTGGCTGAAAGAATGGTTGCTTCTTGAAAACACTGATGTGCTGGATTTAGAAGGTTTTAACAATGTATTTGGTTGGCATGCATATTTGTGGTATGATAAGGTAAAAGCACATAAAGCGTTTAAAAACCATATTGTTAGAAAAGCACTGTTTAATGTTTGGATAAGATATAAGGACTTGTTAGAAAATAAAACCCCAAGATGCTTGTCACCAATGGAAGCGAAGGCACAGAAAAAACTCAATATGGAGGCCAAATGGCCGAAATATTGGGAAATTTTGGAACAAGATGGAGACAGAGTAAAACTGCAGAGTTTTGAAAAATTAAAAAACAAAGTGCGCGATTGGCTCCATTATTACCAAATAATGGAGGCATATAATTTGGACAAAAAAGTTGGCTTCCAGGTGGAAAAATCAAAATTGGAAACAGAATTGTTAGATCCTAAAATTAAGAATTTGTCAAGAATGTATAACTTGCTGTTGAAATGGAACACTCAGGATGAAACGGTGAAATCTGCTATGATTAAATGGGCACAAGATGTTGGACATAACATTATGATGGCTGACTGGGAACAGTTATGGACCACAGGTATGAAATTTACGGCATGTAATGCCCTAAGAGAGAATTTAATGAAAATGATTTATAGGTGGTACATGACACCAGTCAAGCTTGCAAAAATTTACCATTTGCCCGAAAATAAATGTTGGAAATGTAATGAGACTGAAGGTACATTCTTTCACCTTTGGTGGACATGCCCAAGGATTAAGACATTCTGGGAGATGATTTATAATGAAATGAAAAAGGTATTTAAATATACCTTTCTGAAGAAACCAGAGGCCTTTCTCCTGGGCATGGTCGGCCAATTGGTGCCAAAGAAGGACAGAACTTTCTTTATGTATGCAACAACAGCAGCAAGAATACTCATCGCGAAGTATTGGAAGACACAAGATTTACCCACCCGGGAAGAATGGCAGATGAAGCTGATGGACTATATGGAATTGGCGGAAATGACTGGCAGAATCCGAGACCAGGGAGAAGAGTCGGTGAAAGAAGATTGGAAAAAATTTAAAGATTATTTACAGTAATATTGTAAAATTAATGAGCTTTAGAAAAATGGTGGAATGAAGTTATATGGCTTTGGCAGAAATGTTATAAGGAACTAGGTACAGATAGATTGTTAATGTATTAAAGGGGAAAAAATAAGGTTAGAATATGTTAAGATTAATTACAGGACAGAAAACAGAGGAAGATGGAAAGGAATTGCTGAAACAGTTAATTGAAGTGGAATACAAAAAGGGAGGCGTGAGGAAGTCAATGAAACAAGTGAATGAAAGCTAAGATTGAAAATATTGGAAGTGTTTTTAATTGTTTTTGTTTTGTTTTGTTAATTCAATGTTTTACGTAGTGTTTTTGTTTTTGTTTTTGAATTGTATTATATTGATTTGTTTTAATTTTCTTTCTTTCTTTTTGTAATCTTTAAACTCTTAATAAATATTATTTTAAAAAAAAACATTCACAAAATTTGAGTTGCATATTGCAAAACAAATGACAAAATCCATCATCACACTGGCACCAAATTTACCAACAGAAGGGGGAGGGCAAACATCAGAAGCATTTTCCAGACTGGGGGTGGGTGGGGGAGGCTTTGTGATCATTTGCTAGATAAGTAAGGGCAAGACTGTTTCTCCTCTAACAGCCATTTCTTAAAGGTTGTACACATCACATGACCATGCTAAAAATTCCTAAGCTCAACCACCTGGAAATAATGCTGAGCCTGTTCTGCATTTCATCTCCTAATCAATACAGTGCAGCCCCTTTTCTATAGAGAATGATGAACCTGCATCCCTCCAGATGTTATTGGATGCCAGTTTTCATCAACAGTATGTTCAATGACTAGGCACCATGGTCTGTACATTCTGAGGTGTTTGCTTCATAATTTTATAGAATTATTATACAGTGAATCAGGATATCAAGGAAGAGGGTGTTGTTCGCCCATGTTGGAATTCTGTATTTGCCGAGCTAGCCAGCTCTTGCCCTGTGATAACAGCACTGCTAAGTCTTGCTTGTTCAAAGTACAGTGGTACCTCGGGTTAAGCACTTAACTCGTTCCGGAGGTCCGTTCTTAACCTGAAGCACCTCTTTAGCTAATAGGGCCTCCTGCTGATGCCGTGCTGCCAGAGCACGATTTCTGTTCTCATCCTGAAGCAAAGTTCTCAACCTGAGGTACTATTTCTGGGTTAGCGAAGTCTGTAACCTGAAGCGTATGTAACCTGAAGCATATGTAACCCGAGGTACCACTGTATTCCTAAATCCCTGACCCTGCCAAAGATCATGTAGGGCAATGAGAGAGCTCCACAGAGCAAAATCTGTTGTGGGCTTTTTGCAAAATAGCCAAATAACTAAGCTGAACATCACTATTCACTCTGGGTAATGTTGGTTTTTCTCCTCCATTCCCAAAATTAGCACTTTCTTAGAGTTAGTGACAATGTGTTGATCGAAGTCAGTCTAAAACATCTCCAGTAGCTTCTGCATTAGCAAATATTTTCAGTGCTTCCTCATGCTGAATTGCTGGTGCATTTTTTTTAAAAAAATATATATATTCTCTGCAGTCTCTTCAAACCTAATGGGCTTATTCAGGCATGCAATGAAGAGTGACCCTATCAGGCAATTGGCTACAAGGTTACATGAGCAAGCACATGACTCTCCAAAACTTGTTTTCCTAGATTGCCTGAAATGGCTTACTGTAACAGGAACTCCAAACATTTTCTTTTTTTTAAAAAAAAAAAAGACAGCATTTTCCTTGACAGCACATTATTATTGGCTCTAAGGGATTTTCTTTATTTTTTTGCTAGAAAAAGAAAAGAAAAAGAACAGCATATTATATTTTACATCAATTGCATGGAACACATGCACACAAAAGTATTCCATTTCAGTGATGATAATCCACATTTAAGCAGCAGTGGTGATTAAACAGATCTTCTTAAATTCAAATATTAAATTGAAGTAATTGCATTTTCACACCAAAAGTTATTTCCCCCCCAGTTTTCCATTTTGCAGGCATGTTGCTTTCTAATGCACATTAATCCATATAGCAATTTGCTACTCAACATGTTGACACTAGAGTATACTATGCACAGACTTCAATACATGACACCATTTTCATAGATTCAGGTGAGGCAGTAGGGATGCTAAATTGATGTATTAGAACACCAATGGACTAGATAACTCAAACTCAACCCAGACAAGGTGGGGGTTCTGGTGGTGGGTCGTTCATCTGACCATTAAGCTGGTGTCCAACTTGTTCAGAAATGAAGTTGGACTATCCTGTGAATGTAATAAATAAATGTCAGATTCACAGATTATGGGGTGCTTTTAATTCCAGCTCTACCACTTGAGGCCCAAATCAAATCTCTGGTACTCAGCATCTTCTACCAGCCAATACTGGTGCACCAGTAGTGACCACTTCTGCACAGAGATAGCCAGCCCACAATTTACCTATGTCTTGGCAACCTCCAGGTTAGACTACTGCAACATATGCAAGGTTGTCTTGCATATGTTGCTTCTCATAAACTTCAGGTAGCTGCAGACTGCTAACTGGGACCTTTCACAGAATATATATTTCACCAGTTTTTAAACATTTGTACTGGCTGGTGATTCATTTCTCTGTTATTCAAAGTGCTGGCAATTACCTTTAATTCCTTAAATGGCTTAGGGCTTTAGCTACCTAAAGGTCTATCTTCTTCAGAATCATGCTTGAACTTTATGATTATCACTGGAGGCTCTCCTTCAAGCCCTTTGAAGTTTGCCAGGCAGTGACTTGCAAGTGTACTTTCTCAGTTCTGATGCTTCATATGTGGTGCTTCATATTCAGGGAGGTTTGCCTGGTTTCAAATCTGATATATTTCCACTGCCAGGCAATTACTTTTTTTTTATTTGTGCAGGTTCTTCAGCATATCACTGTAGATAAACTGAACGTGTATGCACTCAAGACTACAACTCTGGTTATCCCTGGTCATGGGCCACACTGACTGGGGCTAATAAGAGCTGGGGGACACAGTTCCTGCCATACTCCTGCCATAGATGGTTTGAATTTATAGTTTTATTGGTTCTCTTCTGTTTTATCCCTCAGCTGTGCTTCTGTTGATTTCTGTGGCATTTATTACTAGGTTTTATTTTGTATTTATTATTGTCTTATTGTTTTTATGTGATTGCATGAGGTGCCCTGGAACTTTTTATCTGAAGAGTGACATGTATGCACCTTAGATCAGTGTTTCCCAACCTTTGGTCTCTAGCTGTTTTCGGACTACATTCCCCACCATCCCTGACCACTGGTATTGCTAGCTAGGGATGATGGGAGTTGTAGTCCAAAAGCAGCTGGAGACCCAAGGTTGGGAAACACTGCCTTAGATGAATCAACAGAGTCAATGCAACAAGAAAACTTTTCAGATAAACATCTTCCAGGAAGCCACATCCATCTCATAAGTCAATATGGTTTTGTCTTATAAGCATGGCTGCAGAGTTCATTCAATATTCAGATTTCTCTAATGAAGCACAAATGAGGCTTCTTCTGTAGCACATGGGGTCATATCCTATGGATGTTCCACTATCATTTGTGATCTCTGCAAGTATAGTTAATTGGGTCAACTATGACAGATATGCCAATATCCTTCAGATGTTCCAATAGGTGGCTGGACAATTATTTAACAAGTGCTAAATAATAAGTTAATAAGATGATCATGTAGCTCCTTGGTAAGCCTTTTGTATCATCTTGCCAAGTGAGAAGGACAACTGGTCATCTGCAGCCTATGTGTATCAGTCTTGAAATACCAACATAGTGCCAAACATGGGGGTGCATTTTGGGGGGGTTAGTTTAAGTTTCATGTTATATATATATATATATATATATATATATATATATATGACTTCAAATAAATTACACAAGGCTGGCTTGTATACGTCACAGTGTAAAAGATGAAATACAAAAGGTATGGGCAGGATACCCCCTAAAGATTTCTGACATGGAGTTGGAAATATTAGCAAATTTACATCCAGCCATACTGAGAAGAGAACATGAGCTTAGATTCTTGACAATCTGCATGAGGAGAAAAAAATAAAATACAGATGAGGAATTTCATTTAGTCTTACTGAGTGGTTAGGAAAAAAATAAGCTGTTGTGCAAAATATTAAAGGAGATCAAAATCTGTTAAAAATCACTACAAGCTCAGCAAAAACCCCAAACCTGTTTCTCAAAAAAAAAAAAAAATCTTATCTATTTAGTAATCTTCTGTAGCCCATTAATCTAGACAGGAGAGCAGTGTTCTATAGTCTCCCATACTATTCATATATTGCTGGAGTAGCAGGTTCAATTAATATATACTAGGAAGAACATGGATGCCTTTATGTTGTACTGGTGAAGGCCATAAGGAACCTTATAGTAACTCTGAACTTGTCCTTACAAACTAGATGCAGGGGAACCACTGTGGTAGATTTGAAGTGATAAACAGGATAGTGAAAGTGTTAAGCACCTCGACTAATACAAATCCATCCCCCAAATGATATTTGCCTTTCTAAGGTATCAAACCATGGTTACATATGCTAACATGCCGGACTTGGGGAGGGATTTGATTCACTTCACATGTAAAGGTGAATTTACCTGATGCACACTTTCTAAAACAAAATGCAATTTTTAAAAAACAACAAGTTCTGAATTTTGCAAGGCAGTTGTCCAGCCAAGTAATGTGTACAAAAGTACATACTGCATATTGTCGGTTATGGTTGGTTTTGGCTAACAAAAGAGTTTGCCCCAGACATGGGGCAAGCATTCTCTGGTAAGAGAGCCCCACCAGATATTTAAAAAGCACAAAACATGTAGCAAAGCATGAAAATGTAGGCTGTTAGACCTTTAAAAGATCCCCTCTTTAAGTCACTTACAAGGCTTCCCCTTTCTCCCTCTGTAGCATAGAAAAGACCACACAGTTTGGTAAGCTATCAAAATGATTTACTTACAAACTTGTCAAAGGTCAGCTTAATGTGTTTTCCCATGCAACAGATCTCAAGCAGAAAACCTTAGTTACAGAACTTGGTAAAATGTTTCTAAACTAGCTGATCCTTCCCCACTCAACAAGAGGGGGCATAGACTTCTGGGTTAGTGCCTCCAGCAATGGCGGAATTCCTCTGATCGGGAGGAACTTGCTCCGTGGAATTCAGGGTCTGGCCACCATGGCGAAGGCGGAGACCCACTAAAAATCACAGGCGGGAGAAGCCTGTGAACATGGGATTCGGCTGGCACCTTTTGCGCCTCCCCTACTCACGGGGAGACCCGGTTTCGGAGATCCAAAGTGATGTGGGGTGAGCGGCAAGGTGCTTCAAACTGACTGCTTCTTTCATGGAGTGAAGCCGCATTGCTGTTGCCGGAGAGCGCTGACTTTTTCCTGTGGACAATTTGATTCTAAACAACTACCCGTGAGTAGAACAGAAAATTGGATTTTTAAACGTCTTAATTTGGCACTGAAACGGGGAGGTTTCAAACAGGAAGTGCGCCTTCCCCTTTTGTAAATAGATTGAAGTAAAGAATTTGCAAGCTAAAGTCTTGGAAAGTCCTATGTAAAGGATTAAACTTCCATCGGCTAAAATCATTAAACCCCTCTTGGAGGCAGGAGAAGAGGGGGAAAATTTTGGATCGCGTAAGACTGCAGGAGAGAGTGAAGAAAGTTGGATCACCACTGCTCTGAACCTGGAAATGGACTGCTAGTAGGACTGACGTTTTTGGGAAAGTTCATTGACTGTGACAGTTAGTTAAATAGGAGAAAAACATTGTTTTCTACGCCACTACAGCAGCAAGAATTCTACTGGCAAAGTATTGGAAGACGCAAGAGCTACCTACTCTGGAAGAATGGCAAACAAAGGTGATTGACTTTATGGGACTGGCCGAGATGACGGGCAGAATCCGTGACCAGGGGAAAGAGACAGTGGAAGAGGACTGGAAGAAATTTAAAATATATCTTAAGAACAATTGTAAAATTGATGAATGTTAAGATGTCAGGGGGTAAGAGGTAAAGAAATTGCAGCAGTAATCAAAAAAAAACTAAATGAACTTTTATGAAAGGGAATTAAGATAATGGACCTAAGGGTTGCTAAAGAATCAATAAACAAGGATGCAGGGATGGGGAGGTATGGGGAAGTCAAAAGAAAGAAGGGTATGAAACGATCAGTTGGAAATTCTGTTGATTTGTGTTGCTTTTGTTATCTGCTTGAAAAAAGAATAAAAATTATTATAAAAAAAAAGAAATACATTGTTTTCATTGTCTCCTTGTGCGTTTAAAAAGGAGTAAAAGTAGCTGAAAATTGAAACTAATTTTACTGCTTGAACTGTGCTTAAAAGGATTGATACAAACAGAAATTGTTTCCCTCTAGAGGGAGCCTTTGAAATTGTTACAAGAGTTGGGCTGGTGGAATCTCCAGCTGCAAGAGAAAACTGTGAGATTGACCTTGGATTGCTTGAGAATGTCTACAGAAGAAGCCTTAGTGATTGCACTATGCAAGATAAGTGAGTCATTGGAACAGCTCCACAAGAAGACGGATGTGATGAATATTAAAATTGATATTTTGGGACAAAAAGCGACTAATTTGGGACAAAAAGTGAACATCTACACAGAAACTATTCAGGAACCGATACAGGAATCTACTTTGACATGCCAAATGGTGGAGAAAGCGAGGGAGAAAGTTGTGGTTGTTGAACCTAAAGTAATACAAGTGGAGAGGGAGAGAGCCCCAGCCTTACAGAGGCAATTTGATGACTACAAGTTGTTGCCCTCTATTACTGAATTCAGAGAAAGTAAGATTGGAACCCTGCTTGGACTGGAGAAGGAAAGTTGGATAGATCATCTCATGCAGGGATTTACTGACCTTTGGGATCTGGACCTGGGTCAGGAGGAAATTGGAGTTGTGGGGACCTTCAGATTTGGAGGGATATTGAAACACGTCCTGAAATATCTTTTGGATTTTAGTTTTAACCACGGAGATGCGGATGACATGTCGAGAAGGAATAAAAACATTGCTAGGTTGGAGCTCCCCTGAGACCTACTCTTCAGCATCAAAGGAAGGAAATTAAGAACAAGATCAGCAGAAGACAAAGTAAAGTGTATGTATAAATACGAAGAAGACTTGCAGAAGGGACCTGGAAAAGAGTTAAGAGCCTCGGACAGAAGATCACCAGGTTGATGGAATTGACGGAAATGACTGGCAGAATCCGAGACCAGGGAGAAGAGACGGTGGAAGAAGATTGGAAAAAGTTTAAAGTTTATTTATAGAAATAGGGTAAAATTAATGAGTGTTAGAAAAATGTTGGAATGAAATTATATGGCCTTAGTAGAAGTGTTATAAGGAGTTAAGCATAAATAAGTATTATAGTATTAATGGAAAATAAGGTTAAAATAAGTTAAGATATTTATATGACAGAAAATAGTGAAAGATGGAAAGGATTTGCTGAAACAATTAATAGAAGTGGAATACAAAAAGGGAGGTGAGAGGAAGTCAATGAAACAAGGGAATGAAAGATAAGGTATTGAAATGGTATGATGTATGTTTTTAAATTGTTTTTGTTCTGTTTTGTTTAGTTTAATGTGTTAATGTTGTGTGGTGTATTGTTTATATATTGTATTGTATTGTTTTTTCTTTCTTTTGTTTTTTCTTCTTTTTTCTCCTTTTCTTTTTCTTCTTGTTTGTAAGGTTTAAAAGTAATAAATATTATTTTTTAAAAAAAACAACAAGAGGGGGCATAGTCAACCTAGTCAAGTATGGCAAAACAGCTTACTCTATGGTCTTTACCCCTTTTTGCATTAACTAGAGCTAAGCATGCTGGTTATATGAGGCTGGATTTCCCACATATATTAGGTTAAATGTGCATGGAAATACATAAATCAATGAAAATAACATGCAAACCTGTGTTCTATTAGGAGAAATTGCTTTGCAAAGATATGTCTGTTAGGCAAAATTGCATACCAAAATGTACAGTTTAGGAGAAATTCACACTAAAATGTTGGCAAATTTTTATGATGACTTAAAAAAATGAATCACAAACTGATGTGAAAATATGAAAACAGAACTTAAGTTCGGGGGAAAAGAAAAAACAGAAAGGCAGAAGTTGACATAATCACTCATCCCTGCTAATATGAAATGTAGCTGCATCTAGTATATCTATCTGTTTCTCCCCATCTTTATAAGATCATTAGCATTCCTTTTTTAAAATAAATGCTTACATTAGCACTGAAATAATATTAGATATCAAATAATCACTATTCAGTCTTCCATTCACAAGCCTTGCTTCACCATTTTGAAAATTAATTCCCCATTTCCGCCCTTTCTGCCCCACCTTGGGTTTTCATAGAATCATAACTTATGAAAAGTATCTCTTACATCACTCATTTCATTAATAACACATTTTTTAAAAAATAAATTAATTAAACCCTAAAGTTGAAGTGATGCTTTACTTACTAAAAGCTCTTCATCTTACTCATCTCTCATGAATAACTTGGTTAATTTATGCTGATGATTTTTAGTATCCCTGAGAGCCAAACTCTCAATCTGCTTAAATTTGCTGTCTTAGTGGCTCTGGGATTTCTACATCCACCAGCATGCAAGGATGGTTAGGTAGGGAGGTGGGGATGTAGCTATTTATTTTTAGATTGATATTTTGCTTTTTGAACACATATCCCCAAGGCAGTAGATGCATTGCATATCAGGAGTTAGAAAGATGGATTGATTTATCATGACTTCTCATGCAAGGTAGCCACATGTTATGTGACAGACTTTTCCTATCATGATTCTTGACCCATCTTTAATATGTACACCAATTCTGCTCATCATCTGATACAACTATTTTTCCTCTGACAAAAAAAACAAGCAAATTACTGGGCAGCCGGGTCTTTTCTATATCTGCTGATTTCTTCTTTGTGCTTTTCATCATATCCCATGAATAAATGAGAAAATAGATTGCATTAAAAAATAACAAAGGAGAGAAAGTGCTCATGGCTGGGGCAAGAGTATTTGTTGTGCTGAGTTAGGAGTAGCAAACAAGGCATCATCTAGATGTTATTGGAGTACAATGCCCACCATCTCTGGCAATTGAGGCTGAATAGGAATTCTTTATCAGCAATTTGGCTCATGTGGAAAGGAAATTTATGCTTCCTTTGTGCTTACATCATGAAGTTAAGTGTGTTAGAAGTGAGTGTTGCTAAACAGGCTAAATTGGTCATATTTTGGCAGGTAGGTAGAGATGGGAGGATGGTAAGATGAACAGGTGAGCACCTTTGGAGAGATGAGGGACATACCAGGCCCTTTCAGGTTGTGTGACTTGTCCTGCTGAGCTAGGGCTGGAAAGTCTCCCTATTGAGGCTGGGCCTTGTGCAAGGCGCTATGATCAAGTCATGGTCTTGCCCAAGTTCTGTGGAATTAGACTTGCTCCCACGCATGGCTTACCTTCTGGTGACATTTGAATAAAATATGAGCCTAGTTCAACCCCACATACGGTACTTGAGTCTTGCCTCTTCTTTATTGGGGGCCTAAACTGGCCCACCGGTCAGTTTAATCAGGCCCCTGTGGCTCAACATCTTCAATCCTAGAAAACATCAACAACTTTGGCCGACCCCTTGGAGAGCCAGTATGGTGTAGTGGTTAAGAGCGTAATCTGGTGAACCGGATTCGTGTCTCTGCTCCTCCACATGCAGCTGCTGGGGGATCTTGGGCTAGTCACACTTCTCTGAAGTCTCTCAGCCCCACTCACCTCACAGTGTGTTTGTTGTGGGGGAGGAAGGGAAAGGAGAATGTTAGCCGCTTTGAGACTCCTTCGGGTAGTGATAAAGCGGGATATCAAATCCAAACTCTTCTTCTTCTTCTTCTTCTTGGTTGGCTTCACGGCCCTTCACTTCATCAAATCTGGCCTTCTTTGAAAAAAGTTTGGACACCACTGTATTTTAGCACAATGATACCAATTCAGACAGTCATAGCTTCCTCCAAATAATTATGGGAGCTGTATTTTAATAAGGGTACTGAGAGTTGTTTGAAGATCCCAGATACCCTTCCAGAGCTACATTTCTCAGGCTGGCTTAACAACCAACCCCTCTTCATAGGAACTCTGAGAATTTTGGTTCTGTGAGAGAAATGGGGGTCTCCTAACAACTCCCAGCAACCTTAATGAAGTATAGAATTCTTTAGGGAAAGCCATGATTGTTTAAAGTGGCATCATAGCACTTTAAATGTATGATGTGAATGTGGCCTTAGGCATCTTGCAATGAAAATGCAAGCTCAACCCCACACCCACTAGAATTCTAAAATAATTCAGAAGCACCCTGGGACTGCATCAGAAAAACAGAAGCCTTTTCCACAGATGAAGAAAACTTTGTGGAAATTGGAGGCCAGGTTGTAGCACAAAACTAATAAAAAACAAAACCCTAACCTTTTCTAGCAGTCAAGGGACCAACAGTATCTTTAGCCTTTTTCCTTACTTCCAATGTCCTCGTGGAATCCCACCTCCCCCGGCACACATTTCTAACATTGCTTTTTAGCTTTATAACATTTTGTATTCTTCCTTGCTGGTATTGCAAATGCATGCTTGCTCTATCTGTATGAGGTTTGTGTGTGTATTCTGTGGTAACAAATTCAAGGCAGAAATGAGATCTCATTGGCACAACAAACAATAATTAAAAAGGCAATTGTGGAATAGAATAGAAAAGGCAAACAATGCACAGTACAATCACCAACTTGTGTATGCATAAACAAATGAAAAAGTCACCCAAGTGAATATTTCTGGGATGTTCTCCACCTCTTCAACATTAGCATGGCAACCTTACCCGGACAATCTTCTCTGCATTGATCAAGATGGTACAAACAAGCTCTAGAGCAGCCTTCTCCAACTTGATGCCTCCAAATATTTTGGACCACAACTATAGTGAGACATGGCCAGGGATGGTGAGAATTGGACTTCAAAACACATGGAGGGTGGCATGTCAGGGGAGCTGCAACATGGGTGGAAGTAGGGTGTCCACCTGTGTGGATCTGATCCCTGCTGAAAGTAGCAGGGCTCACATTTGGCTTTGCTGCTAAGGAACTCTCAGGAGTGCACTATTTGCATTCAACACAATTTAAATCCATCACCGCATGCAAGTCCTGCTCTCAAGAGGTGCAGTCTTCTTCCATATTGTCTTTGGAGAAAGATCTGGAGCAATAGCTTCAAACTCTGTGTTGCCTCTGGCTTCAAAGTCCTCAGTGGGTTTTCCTTAAAGCTGCTTTCTATGGGCTTTTGTGGGGACAAGGAGAGAGGAGAAAGGAGTCTAATGTGTAGGATCAGTCTCTCCTGAAATGGATATTTAGGATCAGTCTCTCCTGTGACTCATGATACCTTCACACTCATTTCTTTCCTCCCCCAACTATTTTCACAGGATAATGTAAGCCAATGGACTCCAGGAACGTTTTATTAGATCTTTATGGCTGTCACTGGTCCATGTCCAACCGGCAGAGTGTGAGAAAAAGCCTCACACCACCTCTTGCTCTTCTGCATCCCAGGTGGACTGCAGCCACTTTAAAGAAGCAAGTGACCCTGAAATAACCAAGGATGCTGTGAACCCCAGCATGTCCTGACAACACCCTATATTGACACTTGTACTGAACATCCCATTAACTTGGTAGACATATGTTTTGCCACAACTTTGCTAGAAAATGGTAATACAGCAGGCCATTTATAGGAGCAAACCAACAGGTAATAAGGGGTGTTTAACTCTTTCCGTACCACACACAATTCACGCCTAAAATTCTCCCTCCTGGTGGTTTATTTCTGTTCTTCAATCCAGCTGGAAGAAATGCAGAAAGAAAGAAAAAGCTGGCAGAAAGGAATAAATGGTGGGATAGGACTTTAAAAAACAATAATAAAAAAACTGTTCTTCAGCTTGTAAGTTAGCTATGCAACTGTTTCCCCTCTCCTGTTTCAATGACCTGAGATAAACACAGGCATGGAGAGAAATGTGTTTATTGGATAGCTCTCTGGAGTGTACCTGGCTGGAACCATCTGGTCAAACCCTTAATGTCATTACAATGAGATGGGTCCCCCCCTTTCTTCAAAGAGCAGGCAATCTGAAACATAAAAGGGAAATCTAAACACTGAAAGTTCAATCCAGAGCAATATCTAAATAAAGGTAAAGTATTGTTAAATATAAGCAAAAGCAGGAAATCAAATTAGCTTAAGGGCTTAGCTACACCCCAGGAATAAAGGTTAGTCATTGTTTCAAATACAAAGCAGCCTCTGACTAGTCTAATTAATAAATAGAATTTTGAGTCGTTTACAATAGACCTTTCAACTCTTCCTACGCTGCAGGCTCCAAACAGTATCACAAGGGGGTTCAAGGTCTATTGAACTAAAATGGCAGCTGTTCTTTTGCTCTGTTTGTTCCATACCACCATTGTAAAATGACATGACCTGACTTAATTTTTCTCTCTCAAAAAATGTTATTCTCCCTTTGAATTTTCCAAAGTGGAAGGAATTGTATTTCCCCCTCATATCAATTCCATATTTCAGATTTTGAATCATTATGATACTGTTGCCAGGAGTACAAACCTAATTGTACAAATTAGCAGAAGTATATAAAATGGGCAGATAGGTACACATACTTCTTTTCTGTCTGTACATCTAACTATGATATTAATAGTATTAGTATTGTTAAATCTATGTTCCATGGGTACCATGCCCAATACATTGGTAAAACAATAGTAGGCATTTATATATGGTTTAGATAGAACAAGTGGGTATATGTCTATGTATATAAAATGTGTGTGTTTGTGTGTGTGTGTGTGTGTGTGTGTGTGTGTGCAAGCTGTTTAAGACTTTCCTCATAGACACAACTTATCTGACTTAGAACTATTTCCTACAGAACAGAGATGGGGAATCTGCAGCCTTCCAGATATTTTCAGACTACAACTTCCATCAGCTCTAGTTAGCATGGTCAATGATCAGGGATGGTGGAAGTTGTAATCCATCACCTTCTGGAGGGCCACAGATTTCCCATCCTTACTTCAGAGCAACTATCAAATCGAGGGATATTAGAAGGAAAATAGAAGTTTTAGATGTATAGAGTAAAGGGTCCTATCAGACTAGGAATTTAAGATTAAAGACAACACATTTTGTCTAATTTTCTTGCACATGCCACACTTCTTAGAGTTATTCCATCCCAAATATTAATCCCTAATGTTTTGCTGTGGAAGGTGGAAGCCAAAACATGTAACTACACTGTGTTTGATCTATCTCAGTTTTGACATTCACTTGCCTTTCATATAGTATTATTTAGTGATTGACAATTTCCTTCTAGGATAGATAGATCCAAATTTACCTTATGCTATACACCCCCATTTTGAACAGTTTCATCTATCAAGGTGTGTCCAAAATGAAAGAGTTTCATGTATATTTTTGTACGAAGTAAGTAGTAAAATATTAATTATCCTATTTTAGAGTCAGCATATTGACTACACACACTTAAAATGAATATGGGGTGTTCTTCCTATCCAGTAGGACAGTAGAGGATGAGATGGTTGGACAGTGTTCTCGAAGCTACCAGCATGAGTTTGACCAAACTGCGGGAGGCAGTGGAAGACAGAAGTGCCTGGCGTGCTCTGGTCCATGGGGTCATGAAGAGTCGGACATGACTGAATGACTAAACAACAACAACAACAAAGGACAAGACTGGCTGCTACTTCTCTCCATTTTTCTTAACCTTTCTTAATGCTTATAAAAACCTTGGAGAGCATAACATGACATCTTCTCACCACTGGTTCAGAAAGGATTTCTACCATGGACACATTTATATATGGAATGTCCCAGGTTCAGTCTTCAGCATCTCCCTTCACCAAGGTCTTCCATCTGAGATCTTGGAGTAGACAGTGCTAGATTAGATGGATCTCACCAGGGCTAGCCCAAGATATTTTGCTGCCTGGGGCTAAGGATAATGTAGAACATATCCTGTTCTGTGTTCAAAAGCTGACCAGACTGGTAGTTGAAACATGCTTCACCTCTGGAAATGGGACCACACCCAATGACAGCAGACTAGCTTGGGTGGCTCAGAACAAGTTGTACACACAGCTCTGTCTTCTAACAATTCACAACCGCTCTGCATTTGCCACATGAGTTGTGCTCCTCACTCTACCTAATGTAGTGTTGGCTCAGGATCTGACTATGTTTGAGAGAGTTTCACATGAGAAGGAAAACTATTTCTTTAAAGAATCATTATTTCCAATATTTGCCAAGGAGAAGAGACTGTAATTGAAGCACATCACCAGTTCATAAGCATAATGCTTCTTCCTGGATCAAAACGCTGCAGACAATAGGAAAATACAATATAGCTAAAAGAATGCAACTGTTTCTGAGCTCTAGTTAATTTCTGCTCAGTCTCCCTCAGTAGTGGAAAATCCACCTGTTCGGAAGAAAACCAGAAAGGTTTTTAAACTCCATAAACGTGAATTGCTACAATTAGGATTCAGCTGCTGGCTGTGCTCTGGTTTTTTAATAAAAACTTGAACAGACATCTTAGCAGCTGGCTGACTCCATTCCAGTTGCAGAGACTGCTTTGCTGCTTATTCATGATCACATAACTGCAGTGGAGAATATAGAAAAGTGTGTATGTGCTAATAGATGCATACATGATGTGAAAACAATGAAATAGTGCTGCATCCACCTAGATTTTAAATCCTTCTGGGATTTAGCACCTACTCTGAAATGTATATGTAAATAAGTGGCTGATAAAACAAAGCTTGTGGCACTGGGAGCAGAACCAGCACCACAACCTACCTTCTCATTAGCATCAGAGATGGAGAACCTTTTTCTGGAGGCTACATATCAGTGGTGGCCAAGGTTGGGTGCAGGTGGGAGGACCAATGGATGTGACTCTCTTAGCTTTGTACAGTAGGTTGGAGGCTTCTGCACACATGCTCCCCATCTCTCCATCACCCTTTCAGGCAAGCAAGAGTTCAAGGACATACTCCAGCTGGGAAAAGTACTCCAAGATGGCATGACCCATGGGGAGGGGCACTGCATGGTGTCAGGTCTGAGACAGCTCTAAGTGAAAGGTTGCAGCCTGCTGAAGAACAGAGAGAGTCAAATCACACACAGGCTGAGCAGAGTTCACATCAGACAGGGGTAACTCCACCGTCCCCTGGAATGCAGGTTGGCAAGGGAACTATCTTGAGTGAGCAGGATCTCAGCCAGGTCTCTCAGGGGGAGGGAAAAGGCACAGAAGAGAAGATTGACAGTCTGTCTTCTCAGGAAGAAGTTGGGGATCCAATGAGCCCTGAGAGTTGTCGCTGGGGGAGGGTGTATGACAGGAAACAGAATCAGAAATGTAAGCATCATAGGTTCTGTTTATGTTGGTGTAAGAGGAAAGACTCCTTAGAAGGGTCATCATGATTGATGATGGCAGTGGCTGTGTTAGAGCTGTCTGGAGTTATCTGTTTGTTTTGACAATAAATCATCCTTTTAATGAATTATGTTCACTGTGTTATCAAGCTGGGGACTGGACTCCTGACATGTGGGCAAGGTCTCTAAGGCCAAATAAAAACGTCTTCCTGAAAAACTGCATTTGACCCCTGAGATAGGTGTCCCACCCCTACATGCATATAATATGTAAATAGGGTTAGAGTTGGATTTCAAACTGAGCACTGGTAACCAAGGCGATATTTCTAAGAATCTCCCTGGAGATAATACGCAGGATAGTGATATCTGCCATATGTGATGTAGTGGCTAGAGTGCCGGACCAGGGCCTGGGAGACCAGAGTTCAAATCCCCACTCAGACATAAAGCTCGCTGGGTGAACTTGAGCCAGTCATGACCTTTCCACCTAATCTACCCTAGAGGGTTGTTGTGAGGGTGAAAAGGAGAGGAAGTAATGTGTAAGCCAACTGGAGCAACTTGGATAAAAAAATGTGTGTGCATGCATGCACAATACAGGTTTTTAAAAAAAAAAAATTAAAAAATGTGAAAGTTGAAGTATTATCCTCCAGCTTAGGGCACTGGGTGTTTCAGAAATGTGCCCCCTGCCCCACATTTGTCTCTAGTCCAAGATTGGATGACTTTTCAATTAGGAATGCTTTTTTTATATCTGAAAGGATACAGTCACCTATATTAAAACGTCTTGCAACAGGCTGTTCAAGCATTTATGCTGTGATTGCTGACTTGTGATTTCCGGATGGGGCAAAGGTCCATAGATGTTTTCCTAGCATACTGCATGCGACATCCAGGGCATTTGCACTCTGTAACATATATTACAATGCTGGGCTTGCAGGTGATGTAATAGGTCTTGCCAGCCATTCTGCTTTTGAAGGTGACCGTTTTCCTAAGATAAGTTCCACCCAAGATAAATTTGGCCATTGGATTTATAATGATGCCATTCAGAATTTATGATAGGCAGATTTGGTTCAGCTCTAACAAGTCATTTGCATAGATCTGGAGACAAGGAGAATGCAGTGAAAGGAAGCATACCTATAGCTTTTTTAAGATGTTGTGAATTGGCTGCCAAGGGGTAGTTTTCTGTAATTGCAATAGTTTAGTTAGAAGATACTGGATGAAATTGTATCGCAAAAGGGACACAGTTGTTCCTTTTTTGTATTTTTTGTTTCCTTTGTGGAGGAAAGTTTTAACTATTTGTTTGTGCTTTTATATTGTATTTTTATCTTGTGAACCATCCTGAGATCTTTTTATGAAGGGTGGTGTAAAATTCTACTAATGATGATGATGATGATGATTCTCAGGATATGATCCCCAGCTGATACTACAGTCAATCAATTGCATCCAGACTTACACTGCTATCCCAAACATGTCTACTCAAGTGCACTGAATTGAGTGCGGCTTAATCTCACATCGGTGGGTTAAGGTTGGAGCCTGAGTCACTTTTAGAGTAGACCCACTCTAATTGTGACTAAGTCTGAATCCAGACTGGGGCCAGCAAGCAGATGTTATCTGTGCAGGGAATATATCTGGGATCGTTTGGAGTAAATTTCAAGGTTATTACATAAATTATTTTGAGGAGTTTGTTATTATTGTTTGTTTGTTTTCTCCCTTCCTGAACACAGTGCCCAAGGCAGTAAGCAACAACAAACAAAGACAGTATCATAACAAAACAAACAAAAAGAAAAATCATAAAAACATATTTCTTGACGTTGTAGAAATGCAGGAAGTCTAGTTTAAGTAAATGTTTACTGAATAGATGCATTACTATGTTATTTTGTTCTGGGGTGGTGAGGACATTGAGAAAAAGAGTGAGATTAATTGTCAATGGTGCTTTTGTGTGTAAAGTTGATTTTGGGTGGGGGGAAATGGAAAGAGTTTGGAAATCTCAGCACTCTCTCTCCCCTTCCCATTACAAAGCTGTAAACTGTGTATCACCACAATATTTAGTTCGTTGGTGGACGCTTTAAGGATGATGTGCTTATGTTTGCTCACTTAAACACTTGGCCCAATGTTAGTGAGGGGGTGGGTGATGAGTGTCTCTGTGTTTTATGGAACTGGAAAAATATTCACAGCAAAGTTAAATTTCACCTGATTTTATAAGTTTACAGGTGCAAATTAAACTTTTCCACACAGTCGCTAGTAATCTGCATTCCCAGCTATTATGCTTTGAACCTGAAGGGCGTCCATTTCCATGTTTCTATGCAAAACATTTTTGTTCCTCTTTAGCAAAGCAAACCTTGGTCCTTCACAATGCATTAGTCCAATTCTTGTATCAATTACTAGGAGTTGCCTTAGCACTTCAGTTGACTTAGAATTCAAAGTGGCTTCTTCGCTAGTAGTACTGAATAGTTGGTGTCCTTACCTCTGCATTCTGAGATTGATTGCTTTTTGAAAGGATTGCAAGCACTTCCTGGATACATTTTGTACCCCATTATACAGAACCACCACCACCCATCAAGCTGTCAATACTGTGCTTGTTTTCTGCCTGTTGCTGGTGACCCACTGAAGGTGTCTAATTATTGGTACTTTATTATTTATTGGGCTTGCTAGTCCTTTTTTCTAAAATGTCAACTGAAAGCCACTTACAACTCAATGTGACTGTGAAATCTGCATGACCTACTTCCTGCCATATCAAAGCAAAGAACCTCCTGGGAAAAGGTCACTTTGTTTATGAGTGAAGTCTTCCTATCCATTCCACCAGCTTCCGGTTTGATGCCCAAACACCTAATCAATAGTGCATGTACCCTTAATTGCCAACTTCAGACATTCTTGGATTATATGGATCCCAGGTTTGGTACTGATACTTAGTTATCCTGATAACCTAGGTTAGAAGATCCGAAACATGCAGCCCTCAGAATTCTCCTGGGCCTCTTGGCAGCTTTTGATACTATTGGCCATGCCCCCCATCCTTCTGAGCAAGTTGTAAAGGTAAAAGGTAAAGGTACCCCTGCCCGTACGGGCCAGTCTTGACAGACTCTAGGGTTGTGTGCTCATCTCACTCTATAGGCCAGGAGCCAGCGCTGTCCGCAGACACTTCTGGGTCACGTGGCCAGCGTGACAAGCTGCATCTGGCGAACCAGCGCAGCACACGGAACGCCGTTTACCTTCCCGCTGGTAAGCGGTCCCTATTTATCTACTTGCACCCGGGGGTGCTTTCGAACTGCTAGGTTGGCAGGTGCTGGGACCGAACGACGGGAGCGCACCCCTCCGCGGGGATTCGAACCACCGACCATGCGATCGGCAAGTCCTAGGCGCTAAGGTTTTACCCACAGCGTCACCCCTGCCCGTACAGGCCAGTCTTGATGGCAATTGGATTGCAATATTGGATGGTAATTAGTTGCACACTGACAGCCAGTTCCAGGAAGTGGTTCTGGAATTTCACTGACCTGCCCATGATACTTCTGCTGTTGTATTTCACTGGGTTCTACTTCATATCTCATTCTGTTTAGCATCTATATGAAACCAGTGAGTGAGAACATCCAGGAATCTGGAGTGAGGTATCATCAATGTGCTAATGACACCCAGCTCTGTTTCTTTTTATCTGATTCAGGTGATGCACTTGAAACATTACATCAGATCTGATATGCATAATGGCTTCAATAAAGGGCAATAAAATGAAGCTCATTTCAGGCAGGATGGAGGTAAGGTTGGTAGTGAACCAAGGAAGGGGTGTTCAACTTATTCTGGATTGAGTTGTACACTTCCCTAAATGATGAATTTTCAGGTTTGGGAGTCCCATTGTTAGATCTGCTTTGTTTTTGGATGCCCAACTGGCATCTGTGGCACTGTGGGTGCTGTGCCAGTTGCTGCCTCCACCTTATTTGTGCTCTTGTATTATCCTGTTTAGACACTGAGATTCATTATAGGTGTGGTGCTGCATTTCGGAACTACTTGGATATTTCAGTTGGTCCTGAATGCTGCTGATAGATCACTGATAGTTAACAGAAAGACAGAACACACATGACTGCAGTATTTAAATAGTTTTACTGGCTATCAGTCCATTTCACAGAACAATTCAAAATACTGGTCTTAGCATTTGAAGCTTGTGCATCTAGGAACTCCAACATCTAAAGGTCTGCCTAACCCCCTACAAACTGCCCATGTACTAATATCATGTGCAGAGACCCTTTTCTGGGTATAGCGAGGAAAGTGGCAATCAGGGAAAGGGCCTTTTCAGTAGTGGCAGCTCATGTATGGAACTCTTTCCCACAAGATCAAGGCCTGGAGCCAAGTCTTTTGGATACCTGGCAAAGACCTTTCAATTTACCCAGCTTCACCTAGACCTTTCCTTACCCAGATTTTTAAATATCTCATCTGCTTTTACTGGAAATTGCAGTTGCCTTACCTTTTTACTTTGCTTCTGTTTTTATCCTTTAGTTTTTGCTTTAATTGATGTTTCAGTCTCTTTTATCTCTTTAATTGTAAGCTGAAGGGGGGTATGCTAAATTATGTGGGTAAATAACCAACCAAACAACTTTTTAATATATGGAAGATTAACACAGGAGAGTGATTTGTCAATTTAAGGAAAGATGGTAATATTCCAATTCCATTTTAAACATATGACCTGTATGTTAAAGAGAAGATAAGCCCTGGTTTATTGCCAACTTGTGATCACTTTATGCTAACTCCCTATTCACAGGAGATAAATGGATGTTTACTGCAGAATAAGCCCTAGCTGATCGTCTTTCATCAAGAATTGCACTAGCCTCAGCTTTGAGATGCCTTAATGCAAAAGCACCATTTTATTTTTTAAGGAATATATGTGTGATTATTTTTATATCCTCTTTATATAAACAGCTGCAAGGAGACTAAAACAAAATTTCCAAAGAAACAATCTGTTGGTAAATCTCCACCATCTCCCCATTTAAGCAGAAGAACAAACACCTTGCATAGTCAGCACCAGGCATACCATGGTACAGTTGCAGTCAGCAGTTTGGAGAAGAATGAGAGGCTGATCAAAAGCCCATTGGCATGAATGGGAGTTTTCTATTGATTTGAGTCCACTCCTCAGCAGTTCCATTAACTCAGCCACCAATGACAGTGAATGGAGAGAAGCAATTCTGTTAGAACTATTTGAAAACAATTCTGGGTGCGTACCAGAGGGGAAAGAGTAGAACTAGCATATTATATATTTCTTATTCTTTAGTTAACTGTTCAAGTGTTTGTGTGTGTTTAGGAAATACAGTCTTTAAGCACATTTGTGTACCAGGAACTGGGAAGAAAAACAAAATAGGAATTGATGAGCCTTCTCCACCACTTTCAGAAAGGCAAAGCTGTACAACTGCTGTTGCATTGGAGCACCTGGTCAGGAAGCTCAGTGCAAAAACAGCTGGATGAAATAATAACAAAAAAGCATCAAAGTGTCACTGCAGCATTGGTACTGCCATGCAACACTCTCTGGAAAGAGTCCCTGCTTTCTTTTCTCCTAGACAACACACCACAGCAATGTCTAGGCACCCTATTGAGCTGCCCACCTCTAACTGGTCCTTGCTTCTCTCATGCTTATTGTGTGGCTTCTTAGCCACAATTGCACTCCTGCAGGGAATGCCAAACAATTAAGGGGAGCTGGAACTGCGTATGCCATCTCCAACCCAGAATGTGCCTCCTTGCCCCCTACCCTCCAACATCTGCACATTGACTGTGGATAGTTAAATAGGAGAAGAGGTCACACAGATGCTTTTGCACCTAGAGTTCTTCTTTTTAGGCATCTGTGCTCAGCTTACAGAAGTCTGGGGGCAAGGAAGCTCATGAGCTCAGGGCAAGGGGAGCAATGTTGCCCCACTTCCTTTTAATCACATGGAGCCCCCTTGACATTTATAGCACATGAAAGACACTTCTGTGTTAGCAGAAATACAAGCCATAGAACAGGCTTCCTCAACCTCAGCCCTCCAGATGTTTTGAGACTACAATTCCCATGATCCCTGACCACTGGTCGTGCAAGCTAGGGATCATGGGAGTTGTAGGCCAAAAACATCTGGAGGCTGAGGAAGCCTGCCATATAATATACAGTACAAGAAAACAGGGAAAGGGCATATTACCAAAATTAACTTCAAATTTTGAAGTATTTTTCTAGTGGTTAAAACATTTTTAACGTATTTTTTTATTAAAGATTTATTGGTTTCCAAAAGTATGTGCAATGTCTTTTTTTCAAGTTACATTTTCTACAGATCAGTTTCTACATTGTGAAGGATGCTGTCAGGCATATTTCCCCTGTTTTACAGCTTTACCATATTGATTTCCATTTCACTGCTGCTGGTAACTTGGCTTTCAGGCAATACTCTTAGGAACGAAACATACAAGGCCTTGTGTAGTAATATGTGAAGAGGTAAAAAATATGACATGGCAAAAAGGTGGCATGGAAGTGGGGAGCTTCTTCTCAGTAGGAATTAAGAAACTAACACATCAACATCCTTTCCCATCACCACCACCATTTCCAACATTTTTTTAATTTGTTGCAACTATCAGCCTTCATTTAAGCCCCACTCAATGCAAACCGTTCTCAGGAATTTTCTCAGGAAATTCAATCCAAACAACTTCATAGACAGCAACAAGCGCCCACTGAATATATCCCCTTTTGCAGCCAGAGGGCCACATTCTCTTCCAGAGGCCACATGGTGGTGGGGCCAGAGGTCAAAGGTGGGCGAAGTAATGAATGTGTCTCCAGCTTTTTTAGTGTGGGCTACTTTCCAGTCAGTCAGAAGTCAGAGGTTTTTACACCCACATGCAACACATGCCTCTCTTCATCCACCCAAGCCAGAGGCATTAATCCAGTTGATGGACACATTTTGACCAAGAAAAAACCCTTGAAGAGAGTGTCAATCAGGACCAAAGGGGGTATGGTATGGTGAAAGGGAGGGGTGTCCTAGTATGAGAGTGGGGTAGGAAGAGTTCAGAGGGAGATGGAGATGATGATAGAGAGATGATAGATGATAGATGATAGATAGATAGATAGATAGATAGATAGATAGATGATAAATGATAGAGATAGATAGATAGATGATAGATAGATAGATAGATAGATAGATAGATAGATAGAGATAGATGATAGATAGATAGATAGATAGATAGATAGATAGATAGATAGATAGATGATAGATAGATAGATAGATGATAGATAGATAGATAGATGATAGATAGATAGATAGATAGATAGATAGATAGATAGATAGATAGATGATAGATAGATAGACAGACAGATAGATGGATGGAGATGATAGATAGATAGATTAGATAGATAGATAGATAGATAGATAGATAGATAGATAGATAGATGATAGAGATAGATGATAGATAAATAGATAGATGATGATAGATGATAGATGGATAGATAGATAGATAGATGATAGATAGATAGATAGATAGATGATAGATAGATAGATAGATAGATAGATAGATAGATGATAGCTATAGATAGATAGATGATAAATAGATAGATAGATAGATAGATAGATAGATGATAGATAGATAGATAGACAGATAGATAGATTAATGATAGATAGATGATAGATAGATGATAGGTAGATATAGATAGATTGATAGATGATAGATGATAGATGATAGATGATAGATGATTGATAGATGATAGATGATAGATGATAGATGATAGATGATAGATGATAGATGATAGATATAGAAGGCTACATTTAGTCCTCAGGCATGAGTTTCCCAGTTCCCAACTCCTGGAATCCAGGTCACTCCTGGAGAAGATGGATATCTGGGGAGCAGCAGATATAGGAAGATGTGGATTTGGGACTTGTGGCCACAATATACCATAATCCACCCCCTCCTTAAACAAGCACTATACTTCTTTCTGACATAAGGGATCTGCATCAGCACCTGAGCTACCTACACTGTCGCAGCCACGAGTACAATTTTCATAATGATAAATAATGAGAGTTCATTTGTGCTATCTTTGACAGAGTAATGTGAACCCTGAAAGAAAAGCAAGCAATTGAAATGTTCTATGAGCCTTTGAGCCTCATTTGCACTCTCCGCGTTCAATGAAATAACCTGAATGTTGTTCAGATTTCAACCATGATTGGGTGGTGGGTGGGAAAGAAAAAGAAAAGAAATGTGTATTAGGCTGTACAGACGCTAAAGTGGTTGCCTGAGGTATAAACTTACCCTGTATACCCTACCTGGAGTGAACCACTATAGCAATGCATATATCACTCTATGCCACATTCAAATATCACTCCATATCTGGCCCAGATCCTACTTGTTGATGCACCTTTGGGTGGAGCCAGGGCCAGTTCCAAGACATTTTGTCACTTGAGGTGACTCAGCAGCAGGAAAGCCCCTCGCTCATTGGCTGGGGCCAGTGCTGAGGGCTGGCACAGATGACAGTGACAGGAATGATGGCAGCTGGAGCCCTCATGTGTCTCCTCCTCCTCTGACCTGTGGTGGCCCCTGTAGGAAGCCACAGCCTGAGATAACTGGAGAAAGCCTGTGGAGCCACGAGGCACCAGATGCCTCCCCAGGCGGGCAGTGGCAAGATCCTTGCAGCACTGCATCTGCAACTGAAGGAGTGGAAAAGGTAAAGCAGAATGCCTATCTCTTTTCTTTTCAGGTCTGTCATGGCTGCCAGCTCTCCTGAGCCTGCCACTTAGGTGACTGCCTCAGGAAGGCTTATGGTCAGGCTGGCCCTGACACAGTACAGTGCTGGCACCTCTATGGTGGTACTGTGATTGTGGAATGCTCTCCCTTCTGAAGTGCATTTGGCACTGATGCCATTTGCTTCTCTGTACTGACTAAAGCCATACCATTCACCCATGCATTCTTGCAAGACTGGTTGTTAAATAACTGGCTTCCCAGCTTCTTCCATTACTGACTGTTTCACATCTTTGTCCAGTGCTTTATATTTTTATACTTGTCTTTGACTCTTTGTGCAATTGTTGCATATGTTTTATACTGTAGCCCACCCTATGAACCAATGAAGCACAGGCTAGAAGAGCTTTTCTCAACCTTGTGTCTCCAAATATTGTTGGACCGCAACGCCCATCATTCCTAGCTAGCAGGGCCAGCAGTCAGGGATGGTGGGAGTTGTAGTCCAACAACATCTGGGGAAGTAAGGTTGAAAAAGGCTGCTTTATAATAAAAAGGATGTTTACCCGTACATGCACCCCATCTTGTTTCTTCATTAAACACACAACAATTCACAGTTACATAGGTATTTTAAAATGTATGATATCTCAAAATACACATATTAACTGCATATCTGGTGTGTTTTTGAGCCAAAA
This sequence comes from Podarcis cretensis, assembly GCF_951804945.1. NCBI lineage: Eukaryota > Metazoa > Chordata > Lepidosauria > Squamata > Lacertidae > Podarcis > Podarcis cretensis. Next base: position 33,874,740 of record NC_137178.1, read on the forward strand.
TGTGTGTGGCAACCTTCAGAAAAATGAGAAATCCAATGGATAACTTTGTCGCTATCTGCACATTAGTCTGGGAGGTGCACATTAGATCTGTTCATCCTGTAATTTGCAAAGATCAAAAGTTCCTCAAGCATCCCTAATTGCAGGCAACAAAGATCACCAGCCAAGGAAATCCACAGGACAAATGCTTCATCCTGACCTTTGTAAGATCTTCTGGGTCAGGTTAGTTCACCAATCTGAGCAACAAAGATATCAGTTCTTGCTGTCTACTGACTCCTTGACCTCGACACACCCTTTGCTGCCAGGATACTGCCTCGGATCTACAAAACTAAATTAGGTTATAAAAGCCATGCTGTGACATGTACTGAGCTTGAGCAGGTCCATGCACAATACGCTTTTGTGTTTTAGTTAAGTATTTCCTGATTAAAAATGAATTAACCCTAAAGATAAAAATGAAAATAAAAGAATGGACTCTAATTGCCGCGGATAAAGTTATATTCACGATGTCAGGCCACTTAGCTGCAGGGCAGTCAAGGTTCACAAGGGAAAACTCGTTCATTAGGCAAACAGTGATACATGCTCAGTCAGGTTCCTTTATTTCTTATTTGCATTAATGAAACAGGCATGTAAGAAACATTTTGTTGTTAGAGAACACTTTCATACAAGAGAACAAAATTAATGCAATGACCCTATTCTTGTTTTCTATTGCTCTCATTTCTCCTCTCCTTATAAATTCACCAATGCCAGAGAGAGACAGAGACAGAGAGAGAGAATGAAAAGCAGATGTACAAGGGGAAATGAAGTGTTTTGACAACATACGTATGATTTGATACTACAGTTGTGTGATTAGAGTGGTCAGATGCAAATGGGGGCAGGCCTCCTGCATCTTTAGTAGTTGTGTAGAGCCCCATGCTGGGCAAAAGATTCCTGCATTGCAGGGGTTTGGACTAGATGATCTTTGTGATCTTTTCCAACTCTATGATTCTAATATATCTATCTATATCTATCTATCTATCTATCATCTATCTATCTATCTATCCCTTTATGTTTTGATCAGTGTGATAATAATAATAATAATAATAATAATAATAATAATAATAATAATAATTTTATACCCCACCCAACTGGCTGGGTTTCTACAAATCTCGGGTGGCTGAATGTCATCAGCCTCATTATTTTCTATTTACAGTGCTATTTTAATAATAACTAACCATTCGGGGTATCATCTAGAGAGGAAAGGAAAGGAAAGGAAAGGAAAGGAAAGGAAAGGAAAGGAAAGGAAAAAAAAAAGAAAAGAAAAGAAAAGAAAAGAAAAGAGGTATTTCTAGGCAAGCTGGACTCAATTGAGGCAATCAAACAATGCAAAACCTGAGATGACTAGTCACTTTGGAAAACCTTTGTCACCTTGTCATCAGGCATCGTCAAAATGTCATTTGCAATACTAAAGATATAACCCAGTTCTGTCACTCTTATTTATATTGATGCACACATCCCAGAACATCCTCTTTCACACACACACACATATGATTGTGCACTCTCACACACTCCCCTGTTTGGAGAAAGATAAGCATCATTAACTTCATTTAACTAACATTTAAGCTGTAGCATGGTATTAATGTTTCTTCTCCAGTACTATTTTGAGAGTCTCCCTGTGTATACAGAGTTCACAAGCAGGACCAGACAAGGTGTTTTATTACCTGAAATAAAGGACAAGAGGGTGTCTCATCCCCCAGTTGATATACAGAAGCCAACTGGGCTGGCTGTTGAATCTTACTTTAATGCTGAGGCCAGGGCAGTGTCCTCCATCATTCCCAGGGGAAGAAAGCTAGCTTAACCCATGTATGTCCTTCAGCACCTCACTGCCGCTGCCCTGTGCTCAGCACTGGCTGGCTGAGACAGCCACCTTGCTCTTTCTAATGGTAGGGCTTGCCTTGCCACTAAAGCAGGAGATAGATCACCAGCCTAAGCTACCAAAATTTGAACCTAACAGCGTTACTGACTAGGCCACAATAGTAAGGACAAGAAATGTACCATCTTGGGTAAATCAGATTGAAATAATTGCTTGTAGTTTCTGGAGTACAAGGGCATTATTCATACAGGAACTATTTACAGGATGTGTAGAGAAGAGAGAGAGAAAAGGCAGATATCTGGTATCAACATGTTGGGAAAGAGAACCAAAAAATAGCTCACGTTTAGTGGTGGAGTTAAACTGGACAAAGAGGCTACAAGTAAGAGCTGGCTAGATTATTAGACAAACCGTCTCCTTATGTGGTTTAAAGTAACACATGCACTTATTAGAAGTTCAAGAGAAGATAATGTATTTGCTCTTCTTGAATACACCCCACTCATGAAACAAGTGTTATATCATTCCACTCCCTATAATTGTGGAAGGGGATTTTTTGTAAATACAAACACTTGAAACACATACCCCAGACCAGTATTAATTATGTGACTATGGGTTAGGGCCAGATCTATCAAAAGGCAATGTGAGACTTTTGGCTCAGGTGGCTGATGGGGAGAGGAGCAGTGCAATTGAGTCCCCTACCCTGGGTCACTCACCACTGGCTGGCTGCCAGTGGCACCGTTTTCCTGTCTGGACCCACATGTTGCCTCCTGATGTCAGGAGGCAGTGGGCAGATGTGCTTGATAGGGTACTTCCCCAATCATCCTAATGGACCAGTCTCAAGTACAGACAAGCTTGACATCAACCCACCCTGTGCTATATATCATAGAGTTCCTTACAATGGACTGAGCTGTGCAGTCTGAGTAAGCCTATTGACCATACAGGTCAATGAAGCCTACTTCCTTGGAAGACTGCAGAGGAATGTAGATTTCAATTTTTTTTTTCTTTTTGTCTCATCACTGGCAATTAAGAGCACTTTAGGAGAATAGGTGGTAACAGGCGTAGTTAACCTTTTCCATCTCATACAATTAACCTTAAATTTGGCCTTCCAGGTAATTTCCTGTTCAGTCAGTCCACAAGGTTTGAACCAAGGTGTGTGTTTGTTTGCCTAAGCCCACCCAATCACCCTACCCCACCAGCAAAATGTAGACTGAGCTGTTAGACATGAAGGCAACTTCTTAAAATATGGCAACAGCTTGTTCTTCTTATTTACAATCCTAATCACATCATTGATTTTGGTAATCTTTCCTGCACTAAGAGCAGTTATTAATCCTCTTGAAACAGGACCAGGGTGTTTGTTTGTTTGTTTTGTAAGCCTAGATAATTAAAATTAAGCTGAGTAATGACACCCTAGAGATTTCTCTTAGAACTGCTAGGAAGACCACATCTAATGTTAATGGAGAAACTACAGCTAGAATAGGGACGCAGGTGGCGCTGTGGGTTAAAGCCTCAGCGCCTAGGGCTTGCCGATCGAAAGGTCGGCGGTTCGAATCCCTGCGGCGGGGTGCGCTCCCGCTGCTCGGTCCCAGCGCCTGCCAACCTAGCAGTTCGAAAGCACCTCCGGGTGCAAGTAGATAAATAGGGACCGCTTACCAGCGGGAAGGTAAACGGCGTTTCCGTGTGTGGCTCTGGCTCTGGCCAGAGCAGCGATGTCACGCTGGCCACGTGACCCGGAAGTGTCTCCAGACAGCGCTGGCCCCTGGCCTCTTAAGTGAGATGGGCGCACAACCCCAGAGTCTGTCAAGACTGGCCCGTACGGGCAGGGGTACCTTTACCTTTACCTTTTTACAGCTAGAGTAGAATTTTCCATTGTAACTGAGAGCATGTATGCTTCAAAGAGTATTCAGTAAGACTGTAGTTTGAAATCCTTACTTTATGTAGCATGCTATACTGTCAGGTCAGACTAAAAAGAGAAACCTAAGAAACATTTACTTATTCATTCAAATGAATCAGAACCTGTCTTGAACCTAAAGGAGTAATCATGTGCAATATTTCTGTAGATTGTAAGGACTGAAAACAAACAACCCCTGATTTGTTGCATGAGTCTGAAATTGAATTGCCATGTTTTTGTGCATCATGGTCACTTGGGGAATTCAAGTAATTTCCTCCTCTGGTCAATATTATTGTGTAACTAAAGAGAGAGTTCTAGGGGAAAAGTATTTGCCAGAGCTTTCAAAGTCCAAATTCAAGGATGATTATTAGCTTGCTTATGATCCTTCAAGCAGAGAAAGTCTCTGCATTTAGCGATCTTTTGACAGCCAAATAGTTTCAGTATTATCATTTCTTGCAATCCAATTTTCACAGAGATTCCGGTCATGTCTGCTTTGCAAGTAAAGTCGAAGTTCATACAAAGAGAAGATCACTGACAGGCTGTTACCCCTAATGCAGTTCCTTGGTTATGCTTAACCAAGAGAATCATTGTAACAGTATTAGAAACACATTGGAGATTCTAGTAAAATCATTATCATCATCTATGCAAGAGTAAAGTCAGATTGTCCCTGCCTTTATCTGATAGGCATAAATACAGCAGGTAAATGGTTTCCAGACATGATAGTTATATATTAGAGGCATGCGTACCAGTTCCTGAGAAAGAACAGGAGAGGGCTTGTCTGTTGGCTTCGCACAACCATGTGGCTAGCCCCTGCAGAAAACAGGATGCTGAACTAAATAGGCCTTTAATCTGATCTAGTAGAGATAATCTTCCATCCTTATGTGAAATGTTCTCCATCACACCATCTCCATTACCTGCTTGAATTTATGCTTCTTCCAAAGGCCTGCCAGAAGAAAGGAGAGCTACAAATTAATACAAATTAAGCATGTCTAGGCAACTAATAAACCATTTGAGTACGATTTACTTGCGACCCTTGCCTTTTCTCCACACAAAAGATCTTCATTGGAATAGCTATCTTACAACAAAAGATACACAGATGTAAAATACTGTCTTCCATCCCATTTAAACAAAATCTATTTCAAAATATTTGGGTTAACCTTAAATCTTTTCGTCTCTCGTGGGCATTGAGGTTTATATCTGTCAAGGAACTGCCATCAGGGCCAGAGGGAGAGAGCGGGCTCCAGAGGGATTCCAGAGAGCGTCCCGGGATGGGGAGAGGCAGCCCATCTTCTGGGGAAGGGAATCAGCGTAGCACCAGTGGAGAAGGGGGGCAGATGGGGGAATCGGTGAGGCAGTCCCATGACTCCTTGCCGGGGACCAGCGGGGAGAGTAAGGGTCCTCCACTGCCCACATCCTCCTTGTGCAGAAGGCTTCCGCGCAGGGAGAGTAGGCGGAGACTAGGCGTCAAAGAGCTTCTTTGCTGGAAGAAGTTCAAGAAACATCCACTGACGGATTATGCCAGCAATTGAGACAGCCACGGGCGAGTGGCTGTCCAGACAGAAAAGGTTCACTCAGGCAACCCAGCCAGGTGTGGCGCCGGTTTACGCACGAGCAACCCCTAGAACCATTACAGCAATCCATCAGTCACTGACGTTGCTTGTGCGCAGCCCCGGAGAGGCAGCATGATGAGCCAAACAGGGACAGCCAGAGAGACGGAGCAACAAGCCGTGGTGCGAGGTCTGGTCGAGAGGAACCGAGACCTGGAGGTGCATGTAGCTACCCTGATGGCGTGACTGGAGGAGAGATGGGCTCAGGATGCACAGGTCAGAACCACCCCCATCGCAAGGAAGGTACCGGGGCTGGTACACAAGTTTGGGGGAAAGCCCCAAGACTACAATGCTTTCCGAACGGAAGTTCAGTACGCTTTGGAATTGCAGAAAAATGACTTTGCTGATGATGGGGAGAGAGTGGCTTACATTGTGGGACATCTGCAGGATGGCTTGCTTCTCATTCCTGGCAGTCAAATATTCCAAAATATTTATTATATTCCTCACATTGTCTTTCATTTGTCTGCCAGGAAGGAAACCTGCCTGATCTTCGTGGATAAGTTCCTGCAGTGCCTTTTTTAATCTTTTTGCTAAGATACCCGTAAAGATCTTATAATCTGTGTTCAACAAAGATATCGGTCTATAATTCTTTACTTGTGTAGGATCACAATGAGTGTAATAAAGGCTTCTTTCCACGTTTCTGGTATTTCGTGTTGTTTCATAATGTTATTCATGACTTGTTTAAGTGGTACCGTCAAGGAATCCCTCATTTCTTTGTAATAAGTCGCTGTAAAGCCATCTGGTCCTGGGGTTGAGGTGAGTTTCTTGACGGCAAGGCACCCAGAGACCAACTGACAAGCAGAAAGAGCGAACGGTATACTCCAGCAATACCTACGCTGCTACGTCAGCGAGAGACAGAACGACTGGGTAGAGAAATTAGCTTTGGCTGAATTTGCGTACAATAATGCTGAACATGTGTCCATGGGAATGAGCCATTTCATGGCCAATTATGGGTGTCACCCCAGGGCCTTCCCGGGGAGGGGGGAGGAAGGATGGAGTGTACCTGCAGCTGAGCAATTTGTGGAGGAAATGGAGGCCTTGCACCAGCAACTCAGGATGAACTTGTAGCAGGCCAAGGAAGTTTACAAGAGGCAGGCGGACAGGCACCGTCGGGAGGGGGAGGCCATACAGGTGGGAGACCGGGTGTGGTTGTGAACCCAAGAGTTACCCTTAAAGGGAGGGTGCAAGAAGTTGCAGCTGAGGCGGCTGGGGCCTTTTGAGGTAATACAGCAGGTGAACCCAGTGGCATTCAAACTCAAGTTGCCTGACAGCATGAAGATACATCCGGTGTTCCATAGGTCCCTACTTTCACCGTACAGGAAGGGGCGGGAATTTCCGGGGTGGGAGGAGTCACCACCCACCCGCGGGTAGAGGAGGGAACACTGTAACCAAGCCACAGAAATACTCGATTCAAGGTGGCGAGGTCGCCAGGTGGAGTACTTGGTAGCTTGGGAGGGAGAACCCAGGTCGGAAAACACGTGGGTCCCCGCTGAATCAATCAATGACGGGTATCTGGTGGAAGAATTCCACAGTTTGTTCCCAGATAAGCCAAAACCACTAGCTAGATTCTGGGAGGAAGAATTTGGACCCACAGACGACGAAGGGGACTTTGTGGGTTTTCCTGCCTCCGAAGAGGAGGGAGGGAGAAGAATCAGACTGGGAGGTTCAACCTGTGGGAAGAGATCTGAGCGGATGGGAGGCTGGTTTTGAATCCTCAGAGGATGATGACAGCTCCTTCAGGGGATTCCCCACATCGTCGGCCGAGGAGAGAGAGGAGGTTGAACCGGAAAATCGTGCCGGGCTGGAGGGGGTCCTGGGGAGGAAGTGGATGTCAGGGAACTGCCATCAGGGCCGGAGGGAGAGAGTGGGCTCCAGAGGGATTCCAGAGAGTGTCCCAGGATGGGGAGAGGCAGCCCATCTTCTGGGGAAGGGAATCAGCGTAGCACCAGTGGAGAAGAGGGGCAGATGGGGGAATCAGCGAGGCGGTCCCATGACTCCTTGCCGGGGACCAGCGGGGAGAGTAAGGGTCCTCCACTGCCCACATCCTCCTTGCGCAGAAGGCTTCCGCGCAGGGAGAGTAGGCGGAGACTAGGCGTCAAAGAGCTTCTTTGCTGGAAGAAGTTCAAGAAACACCCACTGACGGATTCTGCCAGCAATTGAGACAGCCACGGGCGAGTGGCTGTCCAGACAGAAAAGGTTCACTCAGGCAACCCAGCCAGGTGTGGCGCCGGTTTACGCACGAGCAACCCCTAGAACCATTACAATATCCTTTCACTAATACTAGTCACAATTACAAATTACTATTGTCTTGTCTCGACTCAGAATCAATGATTTAATACAAATTAGATTTTCCCATGAAAGGGATGTGAGAAGTTGATTAAGAGACTGTTCTCTAGCTGCCACAGTGCCACTATTCTTCAGCAAGTTATAACTGCTTTCTCACCATGAAGTGATTTCTGTCCAGTTTGTGTGACATCTCGTTTGCACAGGCTGCTGGGCTTATTTTGATTCAGTCACAAAAATGGGTTCCATGTGGGTATCCTCCAGAATAAGATTGCCAAAGGGTCATGTTGTAGTTAGAAAATAGTGGTGTGAATTACTTCGTGTTCACACTTAAATCTGTTTGATGCATCCATTCCAGGCACCATAAAGGCAGAGTAATTGCTGACTCCTGAAAAAAGAAAATGGTAAGGTATGAAAAAGTTCTCTAAGCATCATGTATTCAAAGGACTTTTTTCATACAGGGATATATAAATTACTCAAGAATGCTTTCTTCCATGGATTAACCCATTTGTTGAAGTGGGAAAATGCAGTGGTAGATCAATCAATTGCTTTCATTTTTAATACCCCTGAAAGTAAAGTCCAAGGTCAAGAGAGATTGTGACATTTTCCACCTGTTGTTCTTCAGATCATTGATAATAATCAGAAAATGATGGATATTTAAGTCTTGCGGACATTGATGATTCCCAGAAAATAAAGGGGAGAGGAAATTCTATTGGCTGGCACACATGTTCCATTACAAAAACAAAGGGTAGTTGAATAACACCGTGTGCTGAAATCATCTTTTCGTGATGCCAAAGTCTTAGATAATTGCAAAGAAAACATTTTTCTGGAGGCAAAGGAGATAAATGATGATCAAGAAGAGCAAGGCACTTTACAAGGGAGGGAGGAATCTGTTGCTAATTTTCCATTTCAATCTGAAAGGTGGATTTACCAGCCTGGAACCATTTATTTGCATTTCTAAGTGGCAGCATGGAGCAAAATGTGGTTTTGCAAAAGATTAGTCTTCATTTGTCGAAGTAATTGCTGCCTAAAACGATGACATATGGAAGAGCTGACAGGAACTGTGGCGGTGGGGTCGATTTTCGTCACTTGCCTCAGAAATGAAGAAATAAATAAAATAAAATAGAAAACCTCATTTGGTGTTGGCATTGAGAGAGAGAGAGAGAGAGAGAGAGAGAGAGAGAGAGAGAGAGAAGGCATATGTGCTGTAAAACTAGGCCTGGACTTCTTATTAATCAATAGCCCCTATTGAAGAGAGCCATGTACAGCCTCGCAGCTGCAACAGTATTATTAGAAAATGATATAGTGAGCATTAGGATGTATAATTCATATTGCCTTCATTTGCTCAGACCATCGTGAAAATCCATAAATCATTTTCTTGTTCATGTATTGCCTAAGTGCAATTTGTCATTTTGCATTAGGGGGCTGCTTCAGATCATCAGTGCTTCTAATTCACTATTTAAAGCTTAACAAAATGCTGCCCAGCCCTGTCTGACAACTGAGACTATATGAGAATGAAGTGCCCAACCATGGAGCTTGGACAAATAAAGATAAGAGATGTGCAGAATGCCCTTTGCAGTTCCAGAGTCTTCGTGGACCCCGAAGCCTTGTTTATGCATATTACGTATAATCTACTGAGATCTTACCCTCCTGTGGAACTACATGGAAATGACAGGGAATTGCACAAGACCATAGTTTGGGTGTTTAGGCGTAATGTGCACAAGATTGTGCAACTTCATACGAAATGCTTATATACGAGAACTTTGTGTGTGTGTTTTAAACCTATAAGCTTTCCAACCTATCCCCATCATAAATAAAATTTGAATTAAGGTATATTCAGATCTTTCCTATGGAGAATTAGAAAAATAATAATACAGTGGTACCTTGGGTTAAGTACTTAATTCGTTCCGGAGATCCGTTCTTAACCTGAAACTACTTTAGCTAATGGGGCCTCCTGCTGCTGCCGCGCCACCGGAGTACGATTTCTGTTCTCATCCTGAAGCAAAGTTCTTAACCTGAGGTACTATTTCTGGGTTAGCAGAGTCTGTAACCTGAAGCGTATGTAACCTGAGGTACCACTGTAATGATGAAGATGCAGATACGGTGACAACAATCTGGAGGACATAATTCACTATAACCATCTAGAAAAGTACAGTGAAAGATAAAGTGACTCAATTATCTCTGCCTACAACACCCAGCTTTTTTTTATAAAATAAAAATAAAATCCTCCATCCCACAAATTACCCTCCATTCACTTCAGGATGGCATCTAAGTACTAATGGGCAAACATGCTCTCTGGGGACACAATGCCACTGCATTCTTTCATAAGGGTTAAGGGACCCTTTATCGACCTGAAGGTCATCTTCTCACTAACCTTCTGGTAGCCATGAGCCTGTGGTAGGTGGCATGAGAGGCAAAAATAGATGGAGAGAAAAAAAAACCTGTATTTTTTTTTAACCTTTCTACACACACACACCTCTCTATCCAAGGAAACAAGCAAAAGCACATTCGGATTTCAAGGGCAGTTTCCAGCCAGGCGAGGGAGTCTGCGATGCAGGGCTAGTAAGGGGCCTGGTGCAAGTGAGTGTGGCTGATTAGGGCAGGCATAGGCAAACTTGGCCCTCCAGATGTCTTGGGACTACAACTCCCATCATCTCTAGCTAACATGACCACTGGTCAGGGATGATGGGAATTGTAGTCTCAAAACATCTGGAGGGCCATGTTTGCTGATGCCTGGAGAAGGGGATGTCATGTGGGGAGTATCCTTTAAGCCAGACAGAGAGGCTGGGGCCAGGGGCTGAGGTTACTCACCCCTGCATTAATATGGTTTGTCCTTCCTGCCCACATGCCTCTCCCATATCAGCCGCTGTAACTCTTCAGTGGTTCGAATTCATCCCTGAAGGCACACACTTCCATTGTCTCCCATGACAGACAGATGCCAACAACTACAAGATCTATAGCAGGCATAGGCAAACTCAGCCCTCCAGATGTTTTGAGACTGCAATTCCCATCATCCCTGACCACTGGTCCTGATAGCTAAGGATAATGGGAGTTGTAGTCCCAAAGCATCTGGAGGGCCGAGTTTGCCTATGCCTGATCTATAGCATACCTGTGAAGGGATTGTGATAACTATACTAATTAATTTATCTACTGCTTAGTGCCCAGATGGCTTCTAAGTTGCTTACAAAACATAAAAAACCAATTGCACTACATCTATAATCATGGGAGGGGTTGGAAGCCTTATAAGAAGCTGCCAAAAGAGATGGACTATGAGCAACATCACTGGAGGGATGCTTCTAGGACTAAAGTGAAACTGTGATGCTCCCTTGTTATTTTTGCTATTGCATGCTGCATGTGGTTTAAGTAATCTTGTTATATTTATAGTACTGAAATATGTCTTTGTGTGTTACTATATTTGCTGCTGTTTTACTATGTTCTTAAGAAGTTATTATTTTGCTATGTTATGAAATTGTTACTGTTATGTTTTGCTCTGTTATCATGAAATTATTTTGTAGTATTTGTTTAAAATATATCTTGTTTATTTATTGTAGCAAGCCACTTTGAACATGATGCATGTGTGTCTCTCTCTGTGTGTGGAAAAGCGGCATACAAGTAAAATGAATGAATGAATAATACTAACTAGCTGGGAAGCCTGTTCCTTTGTCCTTGGGGAGGGCCTGTAGCTCTGAGATTGCGCACATTGCCTCCGTGCACCCTCAACCTAACAGGGAAGAGGCAATTATAGTGAAGAAGTCTACAGGAGTCTCTTTGCCAGAGATGGGGAACCTCCAGATGTTGCTGGACTCCCAGCTCCCATCAGCACCAGCCATGAGGATGCCCAATGGGTCTAGGGCAGTGGTTCCCAACCTTTTTTTTTGGCCATGCTCTACCCAAAATCCTGATGTGCTGCCCCCCCCCCCATGACATATAGTTCTTATTATTCAAAAAGTGAACTCCTATTCACGTTGAGGAAGCCTAAAAGGCCACTGACTGTTAATAACTCATTCTCAAATTGCCCCCGTTATAAATCAAATTGCCCCCTTGTAGGGCATGTGCCCCACATTGGGAACCATGGGTCTAGTGCAATGGGAGATGCAGTCTCTGGCTCAATGCTGTTGTGTGGTACTCCATTCTGGTCAATGGGCAGTATACTTTCCAGGCTTTTTCTTATCTTTTACTCTAAGATTTCTTATTTTCTTCACCCACATGAATTTCCCCGAAGAGATACTTGTGTGTTTTCCTTGCCCCTTGTTTATTGGTTAATTATCCTAGTTGGACTATCTCCCCCAGCCCCTTTCTTCCTTTTTCTTGCTTTAGAAAATGCCTGTTTTTATTATCCCATCTGGATTTCCTATTTTTCCTCAATTGCTCGGAAAAACGCCTCTCGCCAAGCCCCGAGCCATGCCACAATAATAAGAGGATTTAGGAACAGATTGCTTTCAAGTCATGTTAAATCACCGCAAGCAGCCATTTATCCAGATGTTAACAAACTGCCCCCCTCCTTCTCCCAAAGGCTGCAGAAGATAGAAAGTCCGTTCTCCAGTCCACCTCACTCTGAAAAGGAACATTTGGGGCAGTATTAAAACACCCACACACAGACACCCCCCCCACACACACACACAGAGAGAGAGAGAGAGAGAGAGAGAGAGAGAGAGAGACGATCAATCAAGGTAAAACAATAATAATACTCAAATCAGTCACCTAAGACCCAAAAGTAATCCGGACATGTGTGACGCAGTAACTCTGTTACCCTGGTCTGAAGGAGGCGAGTGAAGCTTAGCAGCACCTCAAGCCTCAGCTGTGATCGGGACGGTAGACTGCCCCTGTTTTTGGAGGGTCGTGCTGCCTCGAGGACGATGCTGGTGAGCCGCCGGGGCGTGGGGTTTACAGTTGTGCTGTGGCCACAACTGCCTTCCAATGGCACCGCGCTGTTTATAATACAGTGGTACCTCGGCTTAAGTACTTAATTCGTTCCGGAGGTCCGTACTTAACCTGAAACTGTTCTTAACCTGAAGCACCACTTTAGCTAATGGGGTCTCCTGCTGCCGCAGCACCGCCGGAGCACAATTTCTGTTCTCATCCTGAAGCAAAGTTCTTAACCTGAAGCACTATTTCTGGGTTAGCGGAGTCTGTAACCTGAAGCGTCCGTAACCTGAAGCATATGTAACCCGAGGTACCACTGTATACACCACGACGCTTTATACCGTCGTTATCCCACCCGAGCAGCTGTCTGATGTAACTCCCCTTTCGTCGTAAATCGGCGGGCGCTGCCCGCGAAAGGAAGAAAGGGGACGGGGGGAAGAGTCACGTCCAGGAGAGAGGGAGGGGGCCGGGGGAAGGTGAAGACGCTCAGACAGGGAGATCGAGCCAAGGCAAAGCGATGGTTTTTATAGCCCAAGGGGACTAAATCGCATGCAGTGCTGCCTCCTCCGCGGAGGAGCTCGCTTCTCAGCTGAAGAGGCGAGGCTACAAATGCAAATGGGCTCTTTCGAAGAGAGGAGGGTTGTTTGAGCCGGAGGTCTAGGCAGGGGAGCTGCTCACACAAACGGGCGGAGGAGCCGCGCTGCTGCTGCTGCTACTCACAACTCTTTCGACGAAACGTCACGTCTGCAGCAGTGGCTCACTCTGACCGCTAGGAGGAGCCTGCTGCTTACATTTGCCAAGCGCGCGCGCCACTTCCCCCTGCGGAGCTGGAGGAAACTTAAAACGTCGTGGCGGTAGATATCGTGGATTATTTACCACCAGACCCGTCCAATCCATCTCTCGGCGGCGCATCCTGCTTTCCTCTCCTTTTAAGCGTCGGAGTCCACGACACTGAGCTTTCGAGCACGCTTGTGCGCGCGCGCGCGTGTATACACTGACACACAGGCTGGGGCGGCTCGGGTGTTCTCTTCGGGGCAAGCAAGGTGCCACAATAAGACAGCGTTTTAAAACCAGGACGGAGGAAACCGGATAAGCATTCGCCACCCAACGCACACGCGCGTCCCTTGCCAGTCCGGAGAGAGGGTGTTGAAATCGACGGCGATTTCTTTCCCGTTAAGTACATAACGGAGGCTGAGGGTTCAGCAGGGTCTCTGATCCGGTGGGGAGGTTCAAATAGGCACCCTGCAGGCTCCCTTCCCACCCCACCAGCCTCTCCGGCTAAGCCACAGGTCCCTTTTCAGCCGGCTCCCCGGTCCCTCCTCCCCTGCTGCCAGCGTGTGACGCTGCCGCGGTTTTCCTTTTGGCTCTGTCTGGCCGCCCGTAAATTTACTGCAGCTGTGAAAGGACTAGCCATTTTGTCTGTCGCTCCCCTCCCCCCCCCCTTTTTTGCTGGCAGAGAGGCAACCCAGGGTTTTAACTGCTCAGAGACAGGAGGACCCATTCACGTGAAAAGAAGCGGAGGAGGAGGAGAGCAGCCCGCAGTGAAGCGAAGGATGCGCGCAGCTAGGCAGGGAAGGATGCTTAGAAATGGGTGGCTGGCGGCGCTAGGCAGACGAGGCGGGGAAAGAAGGAGAGGGAGACGGCGGTGGCGGCGGCAGCCGTCTTCGCGAAAAGAAAGATTCCCCAGGAGGCTGGGGCTATTTGGAGTCGGAGACGGACTATTATACACGGGGAAGTCATGCTTGTACAGATCTAGGGTCATGCATGCCTCTTTTACTACCAGCCCCGTCCCCAATCTAATATTGCCACTGCTCCTCAAATATCCTTTCCTGAATCCTTTCTTGCGCTTTTACACCATCTTGGGCAAATGGACCCTCGGCCCGAATTAATGAGCGGGCTTACAGCCAAGGCATAAAGCGGCTGCAGATCAAAAGGCTATCCTCCTCCAGAGGACACCAGGTATCCAATAATGTGCGCTATGCTTTGCCAAAGGGCTCGCTTGTACATTTTCAAGCAACCAGCCTCAAATTATAATGCATCATAAAGAAAAGCGCCCGCCTCAGCTCCGCGTCTGCGGCTGGGGACCGAGAAGCCGATTCGAATCGACTTCGAGAGAGATGCCGAACGTTAGAATCCGTGTACACACGGATCCATTGCCCCCGCCCCCGCATGTGTATTTAGAAAGCAAGGTAGTCCTGGAAGCACTGTGGGAATGGTCTACGGAGGCTGCCGTTCACAAGCCACTTACTCCGGAGCAATCGCATAGCGATCACCCACTTTTAGCCCGAGAGCACTAGTTTCGGTGGCCATTTCCGATTGACTCTGCATTGATTTTAGAGGAAGACGTGAGGGCAACTTGGAGGAATGACTGGTGGGTACATTTCCCATCCTGTGACGTCAAACCATCCCCTGCAATCCTAAACCCCTTGCTTCAGACAGAGGAGCTTCGCTGAAGCACTACCCAGTGTGTAAGCCTATGCACGCCTACTCGCAAGTAAGCTCGTTGAGTTCAATAGGGCTCCCTCCCAGGTAAGGGAAGCGTAGGATTTCAAGCCTATGTTCACCGGAGAATGAGCCCAAGGGCTCGGTGTGGCTTACTTCCGACTAATAGAAGATCGTACTGTAAAAATGACGTGAGAGCATTTAGTTGCTGAGCTGCATTTTGCACTTTGACAGGCCACTTACTACCGCTGGCACCTCTTCTCTTTGATTCCGCTCCTCAAATGTAATAAATTATGACGCTCTGCGAGTGGGCGGGGTGTTAGACACAACGACCCGGGAACGTCCTTTCCCTACAGCGCGAAGATGCTTTTAGGGAGGCGAGTGGGAGACTCTCGCGGCTCCGTGAAGTTCACAGATTAACGTGCAACAATAAGGCGCAAAAGCAAGGCAGCGTTGCGCCAAGGGAGCACCTACGTTCAGTTGCTATAGTGCAATTCCTCTGCGTAAAGGAGCCTTTAGTTACTGCGCGAAGGCAGGAGAGCCAATCGTAGTAAACAGACTCTGTCCCGCGGGGCGTCGAACGGGGGATTTCACCAGTTCGCTTTTTTTAGCCTGGCTGATCGTAATCTCTTCCACCGTCACTGCCTCCAAAGCACTTTTAAGAAAGCAAAACAGAAATCCCAACTCGGAAAGATGCTCCATTCATCTCGGCAGAACTTCTGAGTATACATGTTTTAGGCTAGAGTCGTCGACAGTGGGAGAAAAAGTTTGGTAGTCCGTCCATTCACAAGTTTCACTCCTCCCACCCCAAGTTTTAGCCAAAGCATGTTGCCGCATAATCTTCTTTCATCAGTAACTAGGATGGCTGTTAACAAGGTAATGAGCCACAGGAGCCAATTCCTAAGGGGCGAGGGGTCTTTGCACCCCCCATAAAATATTCCAGGGTGCCCCCTCAAGTTGATGAGCATTGCCATTCAAATAGGGGGGTGCGCGCGCGCGCGCACTGGGTCATGTGATCGATTATGCAGGGTGGGGCTTACCTGGGGGACCCCCAATATTTTATTCGAGTTGGCACCCCTGCTCCCCACTTCTACAATTCTAGCACGGGACACTGGTTATAACCATTTAAGCACCTACATTTAAACTCGGAAACACAGGATAGCCAACGTGGTGCCCTCCAGGAGTTAAGGACTACAGTTTCCATCAGCCTTGCTCACTGGCAAGGCTGGCTGAGGCTGATGGGAATTGGAGTCCATAACATCCGGAGGGCACCATGTTGGCTACCCTTGTAGTATGATTTTGTAATATGTTTGAATATTGCCTTGCATCGGATGGGCTCTCTAATCCACAATTATTGTTTTTTAAAGCAACAACAAAACCACATCCTATCAGATTCTTGGCTAGACATAGAAACCGAGTCAGACTATTGGTCTAGGATGATATCTACTGTACTAACTGGCGGCTCCTCTCCAGAATTTCAGACAGGAAACTTCCCCAGCCGGACCAGGGTGCGGTGGGGATTGAACCTGCGACCTTCTGCTCTGCCCTGCCACTGAGCCATAGCGAGTACGATGTTCATAGTAGCATAGGTGGCCTGTGGATAAATTCGTTCACCTTATATTGTTATTCAGTGTCATCATCACTCTGCGAACGCTTGTTTTGTGAAATCGATTAGAAGATAAATGCTTGCTGTTAAGGACCCCCCCCCCCCCAAAAAAAAAGCCACAGCAGGCAGTTGGTGGAAACTCCAAGTGGCTCTCCATTGCGTGTCAAAGACGATCCGGCAAAGGAAAATCAAACCGCGGGGAGAAGAAAAATAAGTAAGGGAAATGTATGTCAAGTTTTCCTTGTTGGCGATGCTTTCCAGAGCAGAAAGGTACCGAAATAGGCAAAGGCGAAAGGGAAAGTCGGCAGCAGGTGGAAATTCCATCTCCACGGAGCAGCTTGTTTATTAGCGTCATGGTTTGCATTGATGACGAGAGGTGATCTCCTCGCTCAGGAGCCGCGACAGGGGAATAGTAACTTTCCGAGGCAGAGATTCCCCGGCAAGCGCCTCGGGAGTGGCAGGGCTCTTCTCTCTGCCTGAGACCGGCGCGCACGCGCGCCCTCGCGCCGAGTCGACTGGAGCGCAGGGTTCTCCCGGGCTCCCTCCCTCCTCCCTCCTCCTCCTCCTCCTCCCCCCTCTTTGCTCCGTGACGACAGCTGCTGGACGTGCGGCACATCCAATGGGCTGCCGCCCTGGGGCTGTGACGGCGAGACGATTGGTTGGCAGGAGCAGGTCGCTGCGCAAAAACAGAAGAGCCGAGCGCTCCGAGCTCAGAAACTGCCAGCCGAGATCGCGGGAGCTGGAGCTCGGGACGGGAGGCGGGCGGGCGAGCTAGCGCGAGGAGCTGCAGTAGCAGCAGCAGCACTGCTTAGTGAATGTGCTTGCAAGCCAGCGAGAAAGAGGCAAAGCAGCCGAGGAGGAGACGGCGGAAGGAAACTGAGCGCAAAGGCATGCAAGGAAGAGCTGGAGATTTAAGAGCATCTCAGCAAAGCCCCGGAGAAATTCAGGGAATTTAAAGTTTGGGGCTGCCGCTTTTCTCCCCATCCTTCCTCTGGCTGTCATATTTTTGTGGCTCTCTTTAAAAAATGTTTTAAGAGAGAGAGAGAGGACCTTCCCCGTCTCTCATGCTTTTTTCTTCATCGGAAGGGGGCATGCCCATCTCTTCTTCCCGCAGCCTTCCGCGCTCCCGCTCCGACCAGGAAGCCCAACGGAAGACAATCTTGAAACCGACCAGTTCCTCGGGATTTGCCGTGGCTACCGCTGCCTCCAGCGCCTTTCCGGCTGCCGCGGTGCAGTGCCAGGACTCTGGGAATAAATTAAAGCGGGCTCCTGTGTCTATATAGCCACCTACCTATTGCCTCCAGTTGGTCATTTCTTGCGAAGATCACCGATGAGGTGGGAGCTCGGCTTGGCTCCCTCCCGTGCCCATCTTGGGTGATATTTCTCCCTCCCCCAGCTACCCCCACCTCAATTTTTAAATTTATTTTAAAGGAAGGCGATGGGGGAGGAAAGAGAACATGAAAGGAAAGGAATCATAAATCCTTTCTAAAGCTCCCATCAATCTCTGGCGCTCCCTCCCCTCCCTCCCTCCCCGCACAGACACGGTGTTTCTCGAAGGAGGAGGGTTTTTTTTTCTTTTCCTGGAGAAGGGGGAAGTGTTAGCGTCGGGGAGGGGGGGAAATCTCTTTTCCCCTTTTGGAGATGGTCGTGCTATTCGTCTTTGCCTTAATCTGGATGGTGGAGGGAGCCCTTTCGCAGCTTCACTACACGGTGCAGGAGGAGCAAGAGCATGGCACTTTCGTGGGGAATATCGCCGAAGATCTGGGCTTGGACATTACAAAACTTTCCGCTCGCCGCTTCCAGACGGTGCCCAATTCGCGGAGCCCTTACCTGGACCTCAACCTGGAGACCGGGGTGCTGTACGTGAACGAGAAGATCGACCGCGAGCAGATCTGCAAGCAGAGCCCGTCGTGCCAGCTGCACCTCGAGGTCTTCCTGGAGAACCCGTTGGAGCTCTTCCGCGTCGAGATCGAAGTGCTGGACATCAACGACAACCCGCCCGCCTTCCCGGAGCCCGACCTGACGGTGGAGATCTCGGAGAGCGCCACGCCAGGCACCCGCTTCCCCTTGGAGAGCGCCTTCGACCCGGACGTGGGCACCAACTCGCTGCGCACCTACGAGATCACCCCCAATGGCTACTTCTCGCTGGACGTGCAGACGCAGCCCGACGGCAACCGCTTCGCTGAGCTGGTGCTCTCCAAGCCGCTGGACCGCGAGCAGCAGGCTGTACACCGCTACGTGCTGACGGCCGTAGATGGCGGGCAGCCCCAGCAGCGCACGGGCACAGCCCTGCTCACCATCCGCGTGCTGGACTCCAACGACAACGTGCCCGCCTTCGAGCAGCCCGTCTACACGGTCGCCCTGCCCGAGAACTCGCCGCCGGGCACGCTGGTGCTGCAACTCAACGCCAGCGACCCGGACGAGGGCCAGAATGGCGAGATCATCTACTCTTTCAGCAGCCACATCTCGGCCCGTGCGCGAGAGCTCTTCGGCATCTCGCCGCGCACGGGTCGCCTCGAGGTGAACGGAGAGCTGGACTTCGAGGAGAGCAGCGTGTACCAGGTGTACGTGCAAGCCAAGGACCTGGGCCCCAACGCCGTGCCCGCCCACTGCAAAGTGCTGGTGCGGGTGCTCGACGCCAACGACAACGCGCCCGAGATCAGCTTCTCCACCGTCAAGGAGGCCGTGAGCGAGGCTGCCGCGCCGGGCACCGTGGTGGCTCTGTTTAGCGTGTCCGACCGCGACTCTGAGGAGAACGGGCAAGTGCAGTGCGAGTTGCTGCAGGGCGACGCGCCTTTCCGTCTGAAGAGCTCCTTCAAGAACTACTACACCATCGTCACCGAAGGACCCCTGGACCGCGAGCAGCCCGGCGGAGACGCGTACACGCTGACGGTGGTAGCCCGGGACCTGGGCGAGCCGGCGCTGAGCACCAGCAAGTCCATCCAGGTGCGCATCAGCGACGTGAACGACAACGCGCCGCGCTTCTCGCAGCCCGTCTACCAGGTGTACGTGAGCGAGAACAACGTGCCTGGCGCGTACATCTACGCCGTGAGCGCCACCGACCGCGACCAGGGCGCCAACGCGCAGCTGGCCTACTCCATCCTTGACAGCCAGATCCAGGGCATGTCGGTGTTCACCTACGTGTCCATCAACTCCGAGAACGGCTTCCTGTACGCCTTGCGCTCCTTCGACTACGAGCAGCTCAAGGAGTTCAGCTTCCAGGTGGAAGCCCGCGACGCGGCGGGCGGAGGCGGAGGACCCGACGACCCCGATGTCGAGCAAGCTCTGGCCGGCAACGCGACGGTCAACATCGTAGTGGTGGACCAGAACGACAACGCGCCCGCCATCGTCAGCCCGCTGCCCGGGCGCAATGGCACGCCGGCGCGGGAGGTGCTTCCCCGCGGCGCCGAGCCGGGCTACCTGGTGACCCGCGTGGCGGCCGTGGACGCGGACGATGGCGAGAACGCGCGCCTTACCTACAGCATCGCGCGCGGCAACGAGGCCAGCCTGTTCCGCATGGACTGGCGCACGGGCGAGCTGCGCACCGCGCGCAAGGTGCCCGCCAAGCGCGACGCGCAGCGGCCCTACGAGCTGGTCATCGAGGTTCGCGACCACGGGCAGCCGCCGCTCTCCTCCACCGCCGCCCTGCACGTGGTCTTGGTGGACAGCGCCGTGGAGAGGCAGGGCGCGGGCGCGGGAGGCGGCGGAGGCGGCGCAGGGGCCGGCGGGGGGCTGGGTCCCGGGGGAGCTGGGGGCCCGGGCGGAGAGCACCGGCCCAGCCGCTCGGGGGGCGGCACCGGCGGCGAGACATCCCTGGACCTGACGCTGATCCTCATCATCGCGCTGGGCTCGGTCTCCTTCATTTTCCTGCTGGCCATGATCGTGCTGGCCGTGCGCTGCCAGAAGGAGAAGAAGCTCAACATCTACACGTGCCTGGCCAGCGACTGCTGCCTCAGCTGCTGCTGCTGCTGCCCTTGCTGCAGCCGCCAAGCGCGGGCGCGCAAGAAGAAGCTCAGCAAGTCCGATATCATGCTCGTGCAGAGCTCCAACGTTCCCAGCAACCCGGCCCAGGTGCCCGTCGAGGAGTCAGCCAGCTTCGGCTCCCACCACCACAACCAGAACTACTGCTACCAGGTCTGCCTCACCCCCGAGTCGGCCAAGACCGACCTGATGTTCCTCAAGCCCTGCAGCCCTTCCCGCAGCACCGACGCCGAACACAACCCTTGCGGGGCCATCGTCACGGGATACACTGACCAGCAGCCCGACATCATCTCCAATGGCAGTATATTGTCCAGCGAGGTAAGGCGTCTTGCTGCCCTCCGGGCTTCTCACAACCTCAGGAGCCACTTACTACAAGGGCACTCCTCTCCTCTCCCTTTGCTGTATCCCTCACTATCTTTTGCTAGACTTACAACAGGCCTGCCTTTCCTCCCTGGAACTGCAGGGGGCACATGTTGTTCTCCATACCCATTTTCCCCTCACAACAACCTTTAGAGGTAGACCAGGCTGAATGATGGTCACCCAATGAGCTTCTTGGGTGAGAAGAGTTTTAAATCTAGGTCTCACCTGCTCCTAGTCTGACACCCTATTATATCTTACTGGCTCTTGAGCTGTAACAGTTACCAACTATCAGTGCTGGAACCTGATGCGCTTAAATCAGGTGGAAGTTCCAAGTGACGAGTAAACTAATATTTACTCATAAGTAAGTCCCATTGCCTTCTAGGGGGCTTACTCCTGAGCAGCTGCACATAGAACTCTCACTTAACTGGTTGCATATTTTTCTCTAATTATTAATGTTACTACTGCTTTTACTACTGGTATTAAGTGTTACTAGCATTGTCTTGCCTTATAATCTCCCTGCTCAAATGCTTACAGGTCCCCAGACTGTCATTTATTAATTGGCACTATCAACCTGCTGCTCAGTTCAGTTCTCTTAAGTGGGCTGTAGATTACTACTACAGTTGTGGCAAGTAGTAGCAGATGAGTAGTCAGCTGATTTATGCCCTCTCTCCAGCAACACATGTGTTTCCAGCCACTGTACTGCCATCAAACTGCAGTGCAGCTTTCCTTCATCTGCACCATCTCTAATTCCTTCACTGTTATGTAGGCTGTCATGATGTCCAGTTACCTGGGGAAAAGCTCCACTGAACATAAGGGGACTTACTTCTGTGTAGACATGCCTTGTCCACCTTCTCTCTCTCTCTCTCTCTCTCTCTCTCTCTCTCTCTCTCTCACACACACACACACACACACACACACACCCCTCCTAAATATCCATCTTGCTCCATCCTGATTCAGGGCAGGCTACTTGGACAGCTCTGTGTGTTTTGAGGCACCTTTTGGTTTCAGCCAGTAAGTAGCTTCTTTTCAGAGGCAGAAGCAATGGTGCACTGGGGAGCATCTTAGAAATGGTTGCAGCCAAGCGCCCACACTATGTGCATTTGAATGAAGCTAGCCTAGCTTCTTCCTTTTCTGTATCAAAGCAACACAGCCCTGGGTCAGCTGCCAGTTTTTATTTTCCCTCAGTGCAGACCAATCCATGCATGTCAGGGAATTTTTTGCTGTTCGTTTGGTCCTTTAGTTATTTTATTACTCCTTTCAGGAACAGCAAATCTGAAATAGTTTCTGTAATGATGCTTCTGTTCAATGCAGTAAAGTTTTTTTTTGTGTGTGTGTGTTTTAATTAAAAAGCTGCCATTTACATCTCAAAGTGCCTGCCTGTATGATTAAGGTTGTGGGGGGAGTGGTGGGGTTTCTTGTGGTTATGAACATCTAACTATCAGGCAGCAGTTTTAATTAATTCAAGAATTAAGGATTTATTAATTAACTTTTCATGACGCTAGCAGAGTGGTTCCATATGAAGCATTTTTTGTTATAAAAGAACCATCTCAACAGAATGCAACCGAAAGCTTCTATCAAAGCTTAACATTCTGCCACATTATGCATGTTTTGTGTTACCCTGGTATGTAAAGAATTTTTGCAGATCACATAATCTGGACTTAACATTCTTCGATTAAAATGTGGTCTGCTGGGCATCTAATTGAGTGTATACTCTCTGTGTCTGTTACTGAGAGAAAACATTGTTTTGCACCTTGGAGAAGCCAATGAAGAATTTTTGATAATATTTGAAAAATTGTTCTTCTAGAACTTAAGAAGAAATATTCTCCTTGTTCATCTTTTTTAAAATAAATAAATAAATTTGTATTTCTTCTTTCCATATGCTGCAATGAAATACACAGTGGTGTTCAAATTGTAGGTTTATTATTCAGAATAAGTAGTACCTCATTTGACATTTTTCACCCATTGCTATTCAGTATAGGCATGGAATTCAAGAGTAATCTTTGTTTATTTGCCTTAGGGCTAATATTTCAGTCCTTGCCAATGTAAGGGAAGTAAGGAACTCATATATACCAGTGATACTTGTTTCTTGGGTATTATATGGCTTAACTATAATGCACTTATAGATCCATTATAATAATTATAGATACATAAACTGGTTTTGCCTGCAAAAAACACACTGGGAGTTCAATTATTTTTTCTAATTATTTTTCTAGACTAAACACCAGCGTGCAGAGCTCAGTTATCTAGTTGATAGACCACGGCGGGTAAACAGGTAGGACCTCCTGATTTCCTAAATTATGGCCCTAATTTTGCACAACCTGAGATGTATTTCAGCAAGTATGAAGGAGGACGTGGAAATGTGTTTACTGCAGATGTCGAATAATAGCTGGGGAATATAAAAATGAATTTGTTCAGACAGGAACATTAAGCAAAATAAATCGGCCCTGAATGAACACCTTTGAATTATGGCTTTTGGTGGGTCTTGCAGAGATTACCTGAAAAGAGAGTGGAATCTCATTTTGTGCTGGTCTGAAACGTGCCTCAAATACTTATGAGCCTCTCTTCAAGAACTGGCATATAGTATTGACTTCTCTGTGGAGAAATTAGCTTCCAAGTTTAAGCAAATTCAGCCAAATTATTCATAGCAACTCTCATAGGCAGTGTAATAATGGCTACTGACTGTCCAGATGGATTATTAATGCCTGGAAGTACAAGTTTTGTTTCTGATGGAAAGAGCTTCTTAGCAACAGCAACAGCAGCAACAGCAACATCAGTGCTGTGAGCGGGAGGTCTGGCTGAGTGCAGCTCCACATGTGGCCATGTGATGGCAGAAGAATGTTTTATGACTTTCCCTTTTTCCTGGGTGTTCAAATATTAAGCGCTTTTTTATGTTTCTAGTTCTGCATTCCAGGAAGCAGACATAGTAAGCTCTAAGGACAGTGGTCATGGAGACAGTGAGCAAGGAGACAGCGATCATGACGCCACTAATCGAGGTCAATCCTCTGGTAAGTCTGATAAGGGGGAATCTAAATATTTGATCTTTTAATAAGTGAGGCAGCAAGGGCAATTACAGATAGATAAATAAATAATAGGCCTGAAAGTAATGGGATACAGAGTGTTTGTTGTCTTTTTCTGCAGATGCATGGATGAGTTTTAAGAGTGTTCCATTTAATACATATTTATGTGTGTGAGAGTTTAAAAAACACACACACCACAACCTTGGCTTGCTCTTGAGAGCTACAGAGTTTTGGTATGTTAATGGTATGTGGTGGACTTTCCTTCCCCATTAGAGGTAGAGAGGTACTGACACATTTGGGAGCAGGCAGAAAAAGATAGTCAGAAAAGCTGTTGAGAAGATTTCAAAGCAGTTTGCAGCATCAACTGGATAGCAGGCATGGTTGAGTGATGCACAAGGAGTGTGCCCCTAGGGGTTTGAATGAGAAAGAGCGAGGCGGCAAAAGAGTCATGATTGAATGACAGTTGGATGGTGAAGGTTTGTGTGTGTGCGTGTGTGTGGTGATCAGTAGCTTCTCACAGGGTATCTTGAATATATGATGCCTTGCACTTGCAGGATGCTACTTTCTATCTCGTTAACCTGGCTTTTATAAGCCAATAAGTGGGCTGCATCTAATTGTGATATTTGGATTCATGATTGTGTGGTACATGGTGATTTGATCTTCACCGGCTTCTGGATGAAAAGAGAGCATAGTCTTGTGGTGGTGGTGGTGCTTCCACCAGTTGGAGAGGAGCAAGGATTCTTTTGGCATTTACATGGCTGTCATGCACACCTTACAGTATTCAGTGCCAGCTGTTTCTGAATTGTCATCAGCTGAGGCCTTGGAATCCAATCTTTGCATCAAGTCACAAAAGTTCAAGGGGCTTCCTGTTGGTTGTTACAGCCACACCTTTCAAGGTGATCCTCTGAGGAAGTGAGTATGTCTCTCTTGCTAGAACAGCCTTCCTCAATTGGGTCCCTTCCAAATGTTTTGGACTACATCTCCCATGAGCACCAGCCAGTGCTGGCTAGAGCTGATGGGAGCTGTAGCCCAAACCATCTGGAGAGAGGACATGAAGGTGAATCCCACCCTACTCAATTTCCTCAGAAGCACTGAGAGACGGAGTGGAGGCTGGCTGGTTGGTTTTTCAGCCCTTTGCTCTTCCAAGTGTGTTGTTTCTTTTGCTACGAGAAGCCTGGGTGCGTTGTAAGAAGGGGTTGGGTGGGGGGAGAGAAGAAAGCCTGTTCAAGGGCTGCTTTATATTACTGCAAGTCATTAATATGCAGACCTAATGAGACTTGAGGAAAGCCAAGAGCCTCTGAGCTCCCTGCTCCTTGCAGGGCTTCATGCTTAGTGAACAGAGCATCTATTTTGTGTCTGGGAACCTGACAACAAACCAGCTCTTGCCAGAAGTTTACATTGGAACACAGAGCCGCTCTCTCTCCCCCGCCCTTCTTTTCTCTCTCTATATCTGGCATATGGTTCCCCCTACACCGACTTCCAGATATATGCATTTTAGGCTCCTTCCTCCTCCAAGCTACCCCTAGTTCCTTTGCATCATTTCAGAGGCAGCAGTACTCAAGCATGATAAAATCCCCCTTTGCCCTCATCTCCCTGTCTGCTTCCTCCCCACCCCCTCCCAACACACATTTTATTGCGGTACTCATCTCTCTGAACATTTCAATCAGTTTATTCTCTCAACATAATGAACCATAATAACCAAATAGGAGAGAAAAGAATAAACATCTGTACAAAGGCCTGGAATGGAGAGGCAGAATGCGGGAATATAATCATCGTAATGCACATCAAGCAAAAAGCCATTTTAGTTGAGAAGCATCTACCAGTGTACTACACTTAGCTTTTTGTTGTTGCTGTTCTCTGTGTGTTTTTAATGGATTATCTGAAATTAGGGTATTTATGATGACCTGAGACTTTTTATCTGTTCCTGCATTGCCCTAATGCATTGATGCTATTTATTTGACAACATAGGGTCCAAACTTTAAAGGCTTCATTTTGTTTTAATCTAGTTATTTGTGATTTCAACACCAAAACCCAACAAGCTAAAATGCTTGAATTTAAACCAATTCTGATCCATTTACTTTAAAAAAACGCATGGTCTGTGGTATTCTTGACTTGTAGACTTGCCTGTTAAATTACAAGCTTGCGCAAATAAAGTGGAGAGGAATAAATTATATTGAACAATTTCTTTTGAGTCTAATTAGATTTAACATTTTGAATTGAAACTTTGACTTAAGTTAATAATTGAAATAACCAGTTTTGAGAAATTACTGCTAGGCATTTATGGCTATCGCTTTGCATAAGGATTTTTGCGGTATACTGACACTGTGTGAATCCATATTCATGGAGTGTCCTGGAATATCTCACCTTACTCCTGTGACTTTGGGATACATATATTAAGCTCTTTGATAAATGCAATACTTCCATTTTCTTCACATAGGTCACGTTTTCCCTAGCACCCTTTCTAACAAGTGGATCCTGCTTTCACTCTCACTCCCGTCCATTTTGCCTGGTTTATGCTATGAAAGAGAGGGAACTAGTTTTCTTTGAACTTCAGTAGCTAACAACGATCTAGAGGAGTATTCAAGGGCACTATATATTTTCTCTCATGTATACACACACACACACACACACACATATATATGAATGAAAAACAACAAAATTAAACTGCATTAAAGAAGGCTCTATATATGATGCAGCCAAATAGTAATATATAAATAAATAAATTAAGTTAAGTGTTTCAGCCTCCAACTTCATCAGTATTCTAAATATAAAAAATAAGAGGCTAAGGCTGGAATACTTAACTATCCCCATCTTCTTATCCACTTACTTACATATACAGGTGTGTGTGCTTGCATTATTTATTTATGGATGCAGAAGTTGTTCTATCCGTAGCAAATGACCACAATGTCTTTCTAATCCCCGCTTCCACTTTTGCTTTTAAAAATAGTTCATTTTCACTCTACATGTCTCCTAATGCTGCTCTCTTGCTTCACATTTTGCTTGTTTTCCTGATTCTGTTTAGTTTCATCTCATTCCAGAAGTGCTTGCATAATAGCACTGCATCAGTGATCTAATAAATGAAGTCACCTGGAAATTAAGGGGAAAAAATACATAAACCCTCAAGCTCTTTTCGTTTATGCCCTGTGTTTAGCATCAGGTAGAAGAAAATGCTGTAGTGTTCACTTTAGAGATGTCAGGTGTTTGTGGCAAGCTTGGAGAAAATGGTTCTTAGGGTTATGCCAGCAGGGATGCATAGCAACCATGGACCTGGTGTGAATCCTGTCTCTTGCATGGTGAATTCACTAGATAGCCTTAGGCAAGCCATTCACAGCATCTAACTCCTCATCTTCAAATAAGCACACAGTATACTTAGGTACAGGGACGCAGGTGGCGCTGTGGGTTAAAGCCTCAGCGCCTAGGACTTGCCGATCGAAAGGTCGGCGGTTCGAATCCCTGCGGCGGGGTGCGCTCCCGCTGCTCGGTCCCAGCGCCTGCCAACCTAGCAGTTCGAAAGCACCTCCGGGTGCAAGTAGATAAATAGGGACCGCTTACCAGCGGGAAGGGGACGCAGGTGGCGCTGTGGGTTAAAGCCTCAGCGCCTAGGGCTTGCCGATCGAAAGGTCGGCGGTTCGAATCCCTGCGGCGGGGTGCGCTCCCGCTGCTCGGTCCCAGCGCCTGCCAACCTAGCAGTTCGAAAGCACCTCCGGGTGCAAGTAGATAAATAGGGACCGCTTACCAGCGGGAAGGTAAACGGCGTTTCCGTGTGCGGCTCTGGCTCTGGCTCTGGCCAGAGCAGCGATGTCACGCTGGCCACGTGACCCGGAAGTGTCTCCGGACAGCGCTGGCCCCTGGCCTCTTAAGTGAGATGGGCGCACAACCCCAGAGTCTGTCAAGACTGGCCCGTACGGGCAGGGGTACCTTTACCTTTACCTTTACCAGCGGGAAGGTAAACGGCGTTTCCGTGTGCGGCTCTGGCTCGCCAGAGCAGCGATGTCACGCTGGCCACGTGACCCGGAAGTGTCTCCGGACAGCGCTGGCCCCTGGCCTCTTAAGTGAGATGGGCGCACAACCCCAGAGTCTGTCAAGACTGGCCCGTACGGGCAGGGGTACCTTTACCTTTACCTTATACTTAGGTACACCCGTAGGATTGCTGTAAGTGTTGCAGCTCGATAATCCTTGTGAAGTGCTGTAAACATTGGGAAATAATATACAAATATTAAAGGTTGTATACAGTTGGTGTCCCGCAGTTGATGGAAGGCAGTTAGTGGACCAGAGAGGGAGGTGATTCCCACTATAGCTCCCTGTGTCCCCAGGTCTTATCCATAGGGCCCACCAAAACCCTGAAGCAGATTTGGAGAGAAATGGGGGCCAAAAATTACCTCCTTCCCCATTCCACTGACAGATGCCTTCTGTTAGCTGATTCCAAATGGTATCCTTAGAATACCACCCTTAGAATGTGCTATATACAGCTACTAAATATACCTAGATTTCCCCTTTTTCATTAAGTGTTTCAGCACAACAACCCATTACCTAATGCAACTAAGCTTAACAGTGGCATCCTATAGATGTATAGTCATTGAGTTAAATGGAGCTTGCTTCCAGATAAGTGGGTCTATGATTGCCTCCTTAGTACATGTAATTGAAGGAATCCCATATTATTTCCCTATGTAGAAAGGGAAAGCGGGTTGGAACAACCTCCCTATGAAGCCAGGCTACAAAGTTTGGGGCTTTTAAATATAGTGGGGGCGGGGGGGGGGGGGAGTCAGCAAGGGACATGATTTCGTGGTATCAAATTATTTTTGGTGGGAAGAAAGTGGATAAAAGTTTTTCTCACTCTCTTATACTGCTGGAACCCAGTCCCCTTCAACAAACCTGAATTTTGGAATACAGTGGTACCTCAGGTTAAGTACTTAATTTGTTCCGGAGGTCTGTTCTTAACCTGAAACTGTTCTTAACCTGAAGCACCACTTTAGCTAATGGGGCCTCCTGCTGCCGCTGCTGCCACTGCTGCTTGATTTCTGTTCTCATCCTGAAGCAAAGTTCTTAACCCGAGGTAATATTTCTGAGTTAGCTGAGTCTGTAACCAGAAGCATATGTAACCTGAAGCGTATGTAACCCAAGGTACCACTGTACAGTACTTGGGAAGGACAAAAGGAAGCACTTCTTCACACATCCCATAGTTGAATGATGGCATGTGCTACTGCAAGTTGTAGTGATGGCCACCAATCTGGCTTTGGACAGCTTGAAAAGGGAGGAATTTGCAGAGGATAAGGCTATTAGTCATATTCAAGGAGGGTGCCAACAACAAGGAAGATAAGACCGTCAGTGACTTATTGCCACTTGTTCTACTGAACACCAGTTGCTAGGGATCATGTGTAGGAGAGTGCTGTTTGGTTGTATTTAAGTATTTAAGTAGACTCAGTGAAATTAATGAGTCTAACTTAGTTATAGCCATTAACTTGAATGGGTCTATGTTGAGTAGGACTAGCATCTTCCCAGCGTGTTTATGTTCTGCTTATGGGCTTCCTATAGACATCTGGTGAGCCACTATGAGAACAGAGTGTGTCATCCAGCAGGGCTTTTCTTATTTTCTTACGTTTTGTTTATACTGCCTGAATTTCCATCCCTCTGTGTTGAATTACAGATTGTAAACTCACTGGACATGGCTTTGCCTTATTGTACTCTGTAAAGCATCATGGACACCAATGGCTTTATACCAGTACAACATAATATTATATGTATTTTGTTTCCTGAAAGATGGAATGGTATATGATCTAAACAAAAGAGTCCAATTCCCTGCTGCAACTCACTGAAGTATTGTGGACTAGTTATTTGATTGAGATCAATTACAGCTCAGGAAAATCATTGGACTGTTCAGTATATTCCCCACATAAATGTTTTTATTGGGGTTTTAGAGGGGGGAGGAATCTCAAGAGTCTAAAATAAAAAGTAAAAAAAAAAAAACCAACAGGAAGAGTACAACAAAAGGAGAGAGAGGGTTGGGGGAAAAGACCCCAAAGTCAACAAATGAATCCTCATGCAGTAATTTTAGTGTAGACAATAAATTTGACACAAAGTAAGGGTGCTAGATTGTGACTTCAGGTGATATAATTGTGGTAGTTTTTGGCAGGATGTGCTCCATTAAATAAACACTTTCTGCATGTAGAATTATCTCCTGAAGATAAAGCTTTTTAGGAGTGCATCTAGTGGTGTATGTATGCCTCTGTCTTGGTGTGTGTGTGTTTTTTTTTAATCCATGAGTAATTAAGTTCTTGGCTTCTCTTCTGAGACTTCCAGCATAGGTGCTAAGTACCACTCTCTGTGTTTGTTTGCATTTATGCTGTGTGATATGAGCACCTGTCTGCCAGGACTTGGACCTCAGCCACCACCTCATTGCATCTAGATGTTCACGAAATAAACATACAAAAAGTACGCTGACTTGAGAAGGCTAGATTTTTCATAGGGAAAGAAAAAGGCAAGGGATCTTCTCAAACTTGAACATAGCTACAGTACAGATTTTTTTTTAAAAAATGGACTTGGATTGTAGACAAAATTTATGGCTTTGCTTTTGGGCACAGATCTGAATGAAACAGGGATAGAGTGACTGTCCAGTATGTGACTGGCTGAACTGCAAGGATTTATGTTTAGTTTTTGTTTTTAAATCTTTGCTTGCATCTGAGCATCTTAAGGGAATTGCCATTAAAAAGCCAATGACCAAGGTGTGTGTGTGTGTGTGTGTGTGTGTGTGTGTTTAATTTAGCAGGATTCTCTTGTCAAGGGATTTAAGGAACAATTATTAGCTGCTCAGATAAGAACCAACAGGGTTCAATTCTAGGAACTGGAAAGAGAATTGCATTGCTGTTACTGTGTGGAGGATGAGAAATGAAAATGCCAAAATTCCAAAGGAGCATAGATAGATATTTCTTATTTTTCATCCCAGGTTGTTCCTTGATTTGAATATCATTTTGGTGCTTTTATTTTCTGGGAAGACTTTTGTATCTGTTAGTTGTTTCCCTGTAGATGCTATCCTTAAGATTGTTCACAATCCACTGGTCTAGATTCTGTCATGACGTTACTGTAATATCTAAAAAACCTTGCGGTGACATAGGGCACAGATGGAAAAAAAGATGCATGTAGTTGAAAGCAAACTTTGAAGACTACTTTTGCTGCCAAAGAGCTGGGAAGTGCCTTTTATTATTTAAAAATGTAACTGTTTTGGAAAAAGTAGGTGCAGTTGGCAGGTGGGAGGAGGGGAGGAGGAAAGAAAGTCTGGCATACTTATTACTTACAGTTGCAATTTTTAATTGGATAATTAGAGACTGATACTTTGAAGATTATTCAAAATCTCTAGAGGCTTTCTGTGCAAACTTTTCTCTTTCTCCTCTTAATTTAATTTAATCAAGAAGGAACAAATCTCAAAAATGCCTAACGTTTGAGAGCAAATCATGTTATTTCATGTAAACTTGAATGCCTTATAAAGGCTTCGTTATTGTGAATAGCTAGACTGCTTTAGCCCCATTGAATTGCACTTCCACACGTAGTTATAACCTACTTCCCTGTTTAAGTTCTCTTGCAAACTGGGTGTTGACTGCGGGAGGAGTTTCAAGCATACCCCTTTGTTACTTCAATCAATACTACTGTTGACTGTAGTCTTTATAATCATGGCCTTTTTGGTTTCCCTAGTTTATACCCCATGATATGGCTAGTGGCAGTGGAAATTGTTCAGAAATATAGATGGAGTGTGAGAGACAAATTGTTTGTTTGCTCGTGTTTTTTGTTTATAATAAATGAGATATACTGAGGGATATTATTGACAAGTAACTTGTACTAGTTGTTAGAAGAACCCTTTTGGCACAGCCATTGAAAATCCATAACTCTCATTTACTTTTAAAATCCCAGTTTAACATGTAATGGAAATTTCCCCCTTTTTTTTTTCAAATTCAATTACCATTTTTAATTCAATCTCCCCCAATGTAGATTTGGCAGAAATAGTAGGTAAGTTAGCAGAGAGAGACTGCACATCATGTTAGATTTATGACAAAGCTGAGATGGAAGTGTTTGAGTGACTGAACATTTCCTTTATATATAAATCAGTAAAGAGATTCTTGGTTTATTGAGAAGTTCAGAGGAAGCAACCACTTCCTTAGTCCTTGGCAGGGCTCTTTTGCACCAAAGTTTACCAAATAGTGAAAAAGCTGTGTTTTAGTGGTAAATCAACAAGTGTTAGTGATAACACCAGCCATTCATTGACTAGTTGTTTATTTCTTGCAAAATAGCTCTCCAAGTCTAAAGAAATGTATAATTACTATGATTTCTGGAACATCATAAGCCACAAACATGTTTATTTGGTTTTGCTGGGTTTTTGTTTGTTTGCAAGAGGAGAAGTTACCCACATTCAGTCTTTTGGGGTGGTACAGGCTATAATTGTAATGAAATAGATGGTATATGAAACCCAACCTAACACTGTAGCAGTTGCCTTCTATCCTAAATACACGCTCCAGGCCATAAAAAGACTTTTGGTGACATTGCATAAATGGAAAATGGTATAAAACTTAAAGAAACTGGTTTTGTGCTTGGTGGTTTTAAATCACTTATTTGAAGCCACTGCGCTTAAAATCTGTCAGTTTTATGACTGCTTGTTTCTACATCTGTCTTCAGAGCTGTTACAGAAAACAAAACTGCAATGCAATAGTGCAATAGACATGGTGCATAACAACAATTATAATATTCCTACTACACAATGCAACAATTCATTCAAAATGTATCAAAGAAAATTAAGACAGCATATAAAGCAGGTTCCTGGGAACCAAATGTGGCCCACCAGGCCTCTGTAGGTGGTCCTTGGGATTCAGGCCACACCCTTCCCCAGGCTCCACCCCTCACTGAACCTTCTCTGCATCCTCCTCTTGTGGTTTTACCTGTGACAATACGTCTTGCTTGCCTAGATGGAAGGTGGAGAGTGGCTTGTATTGCCACATACCCCACTGAAGGTTACCATTGAGATATTTTGACCCTTGGGTTGCAAGAAGATTCCACATTCCTGGCATATATTACAAAGAGGCATATGACAAACTGTGAAAATAACCCTAAGGTTACCATTGAGATATTTTGGCCCTTGGGTTGCAAGAAGATTCCACATTCCTGGCATATATTACAAAGAGGCATATGACAAACTGTGAAAATAACCCTAAGGCAATGAGATTAGTATACAGCCACCCCCTTCCCCAACTTCTGTCCTTCTGTCGTCTTCTGATAAAGCCTACTAATGCAGGAGAATAGGGCATAGCAGGTAGATGGTAGATACGGTCTCTCTTTCTGTAAAGTAGAGCACAAAGCCCAATCTTGTTTCTTCCTCTAAAAGGTTTTCATTATTAAATATTACATGAGAGTGGCAGAATGTGCAATCCTAAACACACCAGTTAGGGTATAGGTCTCATTGAATACAGTGTGACATGCTTCAGAGTAAACGTGCATAAGATTGCTAGCTTGCCATAAAACTACATTGCAATCTGATCTGGGGGGAAAAACACACACACCCCAGAGCCAATTCAATTCCCAGACACTGAGCCATTCACAATCTCTCTGTTTACTGAATCTATGCATCACCAGCTGTGCTTCTATTGCTCCAATTCTAGGTCATTATGACACCATGAAGAAACACCTGTTAGAAACCATTTGGTAAAATGTCACCCTGTTATAGACTGCTTAAAAATGGGAGAATGCACAACTTGAATTAAAGTCTGCATTTTTGCCAGTGCAATTTCTAAACCAGAATCTTCATTTCTCTTTATTGTATTGTAGGATGTAATGGTCTGATCATTTCAGTCTTCAAGGTTTGGGGGGAAGAGACATTTTGTTTCTCCTATTGCTAAACAATTGGGATTTTGTTGGCTTTATGCTAGCAAAAACACATTTGCTAGCACAAGGAGAGCCACCCAGTTTTCACCACTGGATTTGGCAGAAGTTGGTGGAAACCGGGTCTTGAAGAAACACTTTTGGTTGTGCAACCTGCCATTGGCTACAACCCTTAAATCCATGCTTGCCTAACTTACGTTGTGTGTGTGTGTGTGTGTGTGTTAGGATGTGACTCAGGCAAAGTTTAGCACCTGAATCACAAACATTATACCCCTGGGAGTAGGGCCCATTGAAATCATGGTAGTTTTTCTGAGCAGACCAGCATTTTAAAAGTTCCTGTGGCTGATATCCAACATTAGTCATGTTCTGGGCAGACCCATTGAAATCAGTGCATGAAAGTAACTACAGTCCGTTGTTTCAATGGGTCTATTCTGAATGTCACTCTGTTGGATAGCACCTGTTATTATCAGTTACCTGATGACATGGGAACTTAAAGTGCTTAACTAGGGTTTGATTATACCTATTTATAGTAGCTATTGTATCGTTTCCTATTTTGCATTATACTATATTATTGCACAGCATTGTACAACATGTTTAATTCACTGCATTTAGCAGCAAAAATCAAAGGAGTTTACAATTTCATAGATGTTTCACAACTGCAAACAGGTAGTTTTGAATTGGGGGAGGAATGACCTAGACAAGGAATATAATATAGTTTTACTTGTTTTCTCATGTCTTTGTGTCAGTTTCCAAAACTGAAATTTATTTTCAGAAGCCTTTCTGAACAAATACAGAGATTGTGACTGTAATGAAACTTGAAATCCTTCTGGATAATATTATGACTTATTTCTTTATATTTGCTTCATTTTTTATGAAATATAAATGTTAAGCTATGTTTTAAAAATCAGCTTTGCAATTGCAATATCTGCTGGAAAGTTACTAGTTGGATTTATTATATAAAGAGAGGAATATTGCTGGAGAAATGTTGAAAATGTCTCAGAATGCCTTTTCTGTCCACCCCTTTTCTTTACCATTGTGTCAGCAAAGAAATAAGCTAGCCATTTATTTCACAAACCATTTGTATGTCTCGGATGCTATTCCTCCCCTAAATCTTTAATCCCAGCTGCCGTTCACGTTTGCATTCCTCAACAGCTCACCGATTAGTAATTTACTTCCAGACTTCTGCATAGCAATTATCAGTAGGTTACAGTCAAATCCAGACTTTGTATTGCACAAAGCTTAATTTAAAATAAAACTGTCATTATAAAGTGAGATTAATCTTGAGACAAATCCCCTTGTGTTTCTCTAGTTATCAAGCACTTGTTGGTAATTGGGTGGGATACCTTATTTGCAGAAAATTTGCTAAGACACTGCTTCTGCTTATAAAAGCTGCAGCAGAATTCTTAATATGAATCTTTGCTTGGAGGGTAGTGTGGGTGGGGATAGCTGATACTGACTTAGGACAGTGGCTACATAGTCTTTTCTATAGTAGACATTTTTCATCAGGAAAATGTAATCTGTAGGAACCAGCTGCCATTCCCGAATCCTGACACAGAGGAGCTGTACACTTTAAAGGTCTTGTGGCAGATTATTCCTTTCTCTGCAGTCCGCAGCCTGCCAACTGACTTGCAAGGCTGCCATGATGCAATGCCAGTGAGTCTTGGCTCTAGGTTTGGGAAATGACGATCTGCGGCTTACAGTGATGAACATCTGATGGTGGCCAGGCTGTGTGGATCATTTTGTTGGTGTTGAACAGTATCTTTAGTGTTAATGAGTTTTGGTGTTTTGTTGGAGCGGTAAGCTTTGTGTTAGGGAAGGGGGTGTGTGATTTTATTGCTGTTGTTGTCCAGCCAAGTCAACACGAGGCTTTCTTCCACTGTTACATGTACAAATTCAGCTCTAAAACCTTTCAGTTCTTTCTCCAAGCAAAGCCATGAAAAACAACTTTTGACCACTGAATTCTTAAGCATGCAGTAATATCACTCTTGAGCAAACATTGGTTATTCCATTCCACTCTTAACGACTTCAGCCATCACTGCTCCTTCAAGAAACCTGTCCTAGTGTCTTAAAGGAATCAGTCTATTGAAATGCCTATCGGAAGATAGTCTCACTTGTCATTTAGAATTCTAATAGCTTTAAAGGATTTGTAAGCAAACAGTTTCATGTTGGCAGGGACCAGTGTTTGCTGGTATAGAGTAAGCATTAACACGTTTGTCAATAGTATCTGGATCTTTGTCACATCAGGCTTCAGCTACCCTTAGTGCCACTAATTAGAGTAATTTCACAATAGGCTTTTTTTATAGCTACTAATGTGGCTTAAGGGACTGTAAAGTAGATGGTAGCAGAAAAAATAACTTGGAAGAAATGGTGCCAAAGTCTGGCTCTTTTAGGTCATGTTCTTTCCTCCAAAATAAAGTCCTTAATCTTTAGCTTATCTGTATATTGACATTTTCCACTAGTCGAACAAGTCATCTTTCCTCCCCACTATGCCACCCTTTTTGTGTCATACTAACCCCTTGTTGACGATTGTTGGGCATCAAGCCACTGCCATTACCATCAAACACAGTGGGACCAGCTCCCAGATAGCTTGATGGAGGAAGTTCACAAGATATAATAATAATAATAATAATAATAATAATAATAATAATAATAATTTATTTATATCCTGCCCATCTGGCTGATCCTCCCCAGCTACTCTGGGCGGCTTCCATAGAAACCAAAAATACAGTAAAATCACACGTTAAAAACTTCCCTGAACAGGGCTGCCTTCAGATGTCTTCTGAATGTCAGGTAGTTGTTTATCGCTTTGACATCTGCTGGAAGGGCGTTCCACAGGGCGGGCACCACTACCCAGAAGGCCCTCTGCCTGGTTCCCTGTAGCTTTGCTTCTCGCAAAGCTTTCCTGTCATCTTATGCTTGCTTTGCCATTTGTGGAGCATTCTAGCACTTCCTTTCTTTTTAAATGAAGGTGCTGTCTTTTGAAGACTGAATGATCAGATTCTTTATTGGGAGAATGAAGGTGATGAAAAAAAAAACACCCAACTCCTTTTTGATCACCATACATCTATCAGCAGCTGGTCATGATGCTGAAGATTATATCTACAGTTTTTCTCTCTTTCCTGCTTGTAGGCATGGATCTCTTCTCTAATTGCACGGAGGAATGTAAAGCCTTGGGCCACTCGGATCGGTGCTGGATGCCCTCTTTTGTCCCTTCTGATGGACGCCAAGCTGCGGATTACCGCAGCAATCTTCATGTGCCCGGTATGGACTCTGTTCCAGACACTGAAGTGTTTGAAACACCAGAAGCCCAGCCAGGGGCAGAGAGGTCCTTCTCCACCTTTGGCAAAGAGAAGGCCCTTCACAGCACTCTGGAGAGGAAGGAACTGGATGGACTGCTGTCTAATACACGAGCGCCTTACAAACCACCATATTTGAGTAAGTACTGTTCAAAAGGCTGCTAGAGAGTTTTCCCTTGATGGGAATAAAACTCCATTCCCCAGGGTGCTTGCTAGGAATAGAACAGTATACCAGAGGCAATGGGGGGAAGAAGCCCTGAATCCCTTTGGATTAATAACCACTGAAGAGAACAATGTTGATATATTATTATTATTTTTTAAAGAAAATGCCTATGGCATTTTAAGTTTGTAACTTCTAGGACCTTGTTGAAGATGGATTTGTTTTTTTAAAATGCTGTTTTTGGAACTGTTGCCCTAATGAATTTTTTAAAAGTAAATAGTTAGCAAGACAAGTATTTCCTCACATTTGTAAGCTGTTTGTGGTGCTTCTTCATTGGGACTACTTGTGGTACCAAACTTGTTTTGTACCCAACAGCTGCTTTGTTCCCCATTGAGCAAGGCTTGGCATTCATTCTCCGATTCATATTTCTCTGCTGCTGCTGCCATCGCCTTTTGTTCTCTTGACCATCCTTCATGGGATGAACTTTTAACAATCTTTTCTGGAGCTTTCTGAATTCTTGAGACCATTGTAAGTATGATGGCGCTTGTGTGTGATACAGAAGATGGTGCATAGGGTTAGGTGAAAGAGGAGAATTCCTTATTCATTTCCGTGCCAAGTGGAGTGCCTTGAAATCACTCTTTGGCCCGAGATTCTACATTGCAATGCTTACCAGCCCATTATGTTTTATTAGAAGATCGTAAAGTCTTCCCTTGATTATAAGTGCTAAGGATGAGTCTGTGTGTCTGGAAATGAAGAAAACCAGTGCCTTCATTTAGGAAGTACAGTGGCTGCAAAGGTTGCAAAGATCTTTCTGAAAGAAAGAAAAGCAAATCTAATTGATGAGAGTGGTAATGTCACCACTGAAATACAATATAGCAGTGCTTCCTTTCCTCAGTTCTGCCCTCCCCTCCCCAGTTCTGTCCTAGAGGGATCCCATCTTAAAGCGGGAATTTATGCTTTATTTATGCTTATTTTAGCTTTTAGACTAAGAAGCCAGACATAGCAGAAGCTTCTGATTCCAGCTTTGTATATTTTAGTTTCTAGCAGCTGATGTTAAGGCACATCACTTGTTCCAAAAAGAAAAAGAAAAAAGCCGAAACACCATTTAGTTGTACTTCTTGTACCTGCTGGGTTACCTTTGAACTTAATGATCTAGAGGAGGATTGACAGATCTTTTTTTCACTGTTCAGCAGATCAGCCATTCCAAGTGCACCCTTCACTCTAGAGATAGTACTTCAGCCATGCATTCCTAATAACCTTTTCATGATTTTAGGTCATATGTTTCAGACCTGTAGCATTGTACATTTCTTTAAGGTGATGCCTGAGCTTGTTCAGTTAAGGTAGTGTATCTTTTTTCTTCTGATGGCTGAAAATGAACAGCAACTTTGCAGTGCCAAACAGCTATAAGAGGTTTATCATCCAAATTCAGCCTGTTCCTGTTGCTTCTGCGTTTTTAAATCATAGACCAATCTGCATAGCTGCCCCTCTAGTTTGTTTATTTTCTCATAAGTTGTGATGTACATTTGAAGATTTTTAAGCCTGCGCAATGTGTTGGTGGTATCTGAAAGTCATTTAAAGGGGATTCAGGGAATAGGGATTCAGGGCTGGGGTTTTTTGTTTTGTTTTGTTTTGTTTTTTGCATCTAGACTTCAGGCTAAAGCTATATTAAATCTAAAATCAGGCAGGTTTTCCCCTACCTGCAATTAATGTTTTCTTTTGTATGAGGTTAGGTTTTGAACTTCATAACAAGCAAGAGTTATTTTAGAGAGAGAGAGAGGTAGGTGAAGGAGAAGAAACCAGCTATTGAAGAGCACGATGTTTCATAGAGTTGAGAAAATATTTTACAATGAATAATTTCTTTTTTGAACACAACAGAGAGAGAGAGCCTATTCTCAGTTGCAATTCTAAGAGAAGCAACCGAGTTTATTCAAGTGGTAACTAGAGTCGAGCTATAGTGACCACAGGCTAATTAAGTTTAACATTCTCTTGGGGCAAATTGTGCCCCCCCAAAAGTATCAAGGAACTGTTGAAAGCTACAAAGGGGATTAAAACAAACAAACAAAAAAAGCTAATTTAGAAAACTCTTAACAGAGCAAGGTATGCTACCCATGTCTGCAGCTGGGGGAGGGAGGGCAGCCATACTTGACCCTACAAATAAAATGCCTATTGTTTAAATTGTGTTATTTCTTAGCTTCAGGATGGGAGGAGAGAAATATATTATTTGCATATTATTAAACAAGTTTAATTATTCAAAGGATAAAGAACAAAGCAATCCCAGAAACAGAATGGATAAAGTCTAGAACTTCAGTCTGTATTTCCACTGGGACTTTTGACTCTATTAATTTCCCAAGAAGCAAGTTCCTAGGATTGAGGGAGAGCTGCCCCCAAACTCACACTGCCTGTGCTGAAGCCCCTGGGTGTGCTTGAAAATGTTTCCCCGAGCAGCCTTTGACATGGGAAACATACATTTGGAGAAATGATAACAGGGAATGGGAAGGGGGGCAGTGCAACAGGCAGCAGCTGCAGACTTAATCCCATCATGAAAGCTCGGGGATAGTGAAGCAGAGCTGGTGAATGGCCTGGTGAGAGTGTTTGTTGTTGAAGAGGTTGTGTGGCAGGAGAACTGTAGGGCTATATAGAGAGGTTTGAGAGACCACATTTGGCCCATGGTTTCCCCACTCCTGTGATAGCCAAAGAATGTATACTTAACCAGAAATGTAAAAGAGGCATATACATTCTGCACCGCAAAACTTCAAGATGCTAAATAGAGCTTCACAGAGTAAGTCAGGTATATGGAGTGGGTTAGTGAAAATTACAGCTAACTCAATAAAATATAGCATATATCTCACATAACTAATAAATGCCCAAGCCTAGCAGTTGCGTGTTTAAAAGGTAGTTGGAACAGCATAAAAATAATTTAGTTTAGCAGAGATCGACTCATAAGATTAAGCAGATTCCAAAGTAGCTGTTATGACAGTTGCATTCATTTTATCTGTTCATGTCAGGTAATTAAGAGGCCGCATCTGAGAATAAGAAGTCAAGTGACAAAGTGCTGGAACATACTAACACATTAAATAAAAATAAGTTGCTTATACCAGATGGTATTCATCCAACCGTTGCATATGATTTTCAGGGGGGAAGTTGACTTTATTTCCAACAGAAATAGTCCTGTCCCTTGTTCTAGATAAATTAAACTAGGAAAATGTTTCGGTTTGCAATGCTTTATAATTGCTGTGGTTATCAAATCTCATCCATTTAGAATGGCACTACTAAAAATTCAGGAGACGTCATAAGGATTGAGAGACATGAAATGTCTAAGAGAAGAGTAGTCCTTTTCCTATCTGGCGACATTTGTAAAGACAGAATATGAGCAAATGGGTTCTGGGTCATACAGATGCAAAGCACAATTCCTGCAATGGTAGGAATGATAAAGTCTGTTGAAGCAGAGAGGACAGACAGCAGAAAGGGTTAAAGGACATGAAGTGGAAAACCAAATGGGAATAGAGTGGGAAAGGAGACAGTAATGAGTATATAAATGGCAGGGAAGTTGTCCCCTTCTCCCATATGGACAGAGAGAATCTTGAGACTGTTACATATAATGTTAGCCCCAGATTGTAAGTATCTAGATAATAACGGTATGTTGCGGAAGCTCTGTAGCTCAGTGGTGTGCAATCAGTTCCAACATCTCCAGCTAGGGTTATGAAGCTCTCCTGTCTGGAGCCTTAAAAAAAGAGCAAATGTGATATTTATTCTTTTGGAGTTATTTAATGATATTAAAGAGTCAAAAACCAAGTAATGAGATTCTAAGATTGGACTGAGACCTAAACGGAAGTTCTGTGAACTACCTCAGAGGCAAGTCCTATTGAATGGGACTTTCTACAGTCACTAAAAGAGATAATTAATCATGGCAAAGACTTGAGACTAGATGTGCTGATCGATAGCTGGCTTAAAAAAGGTTTTTAGGTTGCTTGTCCAGCCTTTGGGAAAAGTGACCAAAGGGCGTTTTATTAGACTCAAGTTGGCATCTGCCTATAAAACTTGAGATGAGGAGCTGATGCTAAGTATTTGATACAGCCTTGGCTCTGGTCTGTTCAAGTCAGGTAGAATGTAATCATATATTGAAAAGCCTTTCTTCTTCTTCTCCAGCTGAAGAGATAGGAAAGGTTGCACTCCAGGTGTTGTTGAACTATACCTAGCTAGCATGGCCATTGGTCAGGAGTGATTTCAGTTGCAGTCCAAAATAGTGGCGGGCACCAGGTTGGGGAATTTTGAGTTAAGCATAGGCTGAGTCTTTCCAGATAGCCCATCTCGCAGCCGCCACGTTTTGAAAGTCACTCCTGAAGGTCAGTGCCCCTCTGCAGTTAAAGAGGCTACAGTTAAAAGTGAGGATGAAGAAAGTATTTTATAATTTGTGATGGCAACAAGCAGAATCCACACAGGGCTTTTATTTAAAGATCCTCTGTATTTGAACCAAACCCTTGCTGACTTCAGTGGGATTATTATGCTACTCAGACGAAACCACATAATTCAGATGTTATAACCGCAGCCTGTAATTTGGCCATGGATAATGGCATGGTCAGAAAAAAACTTTTGAGAAGACAAGCTTTCAAAATAACAACTCATGTACAGTAAGTGTCTGGACCATATCAGGATGTAAAAGAGACCTTTTACTATGCCAGATATACTATGTGCAGAATTTCCCACATTTAGTCCACCTGCATTTTGAGATATTAAACCTATAATTCTATACATACCATACCTAGCAGAAGCAAGCCCCACTGGCCATGCTGATATGTTCTTCTCAATAAACATGCATAGGACTGCCTGCAGTTCTAAAAAATCACTGCTTTTAAATAAATAAACTAATCTTTTTTTCAAAAAAACCAACCAAACAAATTGAAATTTTTTTCCCCATACCAAACTAGTGTTGTTGTTCATTTTTATGGGTTGTAATAATGTGATCTTGTAAAAATCATTTATTAAACTTTTTTAATCTACGAAAAGATTTTCTATCTCATATTTTATCTCTTGTTAGTAATCTTAAGGAAGCAGCTACTTGCCCTCTCAGAGGGCCATAGCAATGGGATGATTGGAATAATGGGCAGTGAGGAAATAGTTATGTTGAAATATCCTCAAAAATTAACTTCATTTTGGGAATAAAATTACATATAAATAATATTTATTCCATGAATATTTTGCATTCTGCTTAAAAAGAACAAGAAAAACAGGAAGGGGAATATATCCACTTTTTTAGTTTTAAATATATGATTGACAAAGCAGGTATTTTATGCAGCTATTGCAGGAGCTGCTTTGTGTGGTAAAGATGTTGAAGAGAACTTTGTAGTATGATGTCTCTATAAAATGCACCAAGGACAGAGATGATTCAGTGCCATTTGCGTAGTACTTTCAACCACAACGACTATAAGCTTCTTTGCAAACCCAAGAATAGATAATGTTAGTTTATCACCAGAGGTGGAAAAATTATATATGTGCTCAAGAAACCATTTAGCTGCACAAAGAAACTGAAAATTAGCAACAGTATTAGGCAAACCAGAAATATCACAAAATAGCATGCCAGCTTCCACATTCTCCATAACTCGTGGTCTGACAGCTTGCCATCACCTCTGTAAATTGGCAAGAATGATTTTAGCATATTATGGATTGTTATGGTTGTTTTTCGGAATTTCAGGTATATATCTTACTGAAAAATGGCACTGCACCACAGTTTTGAGATAGTACTAAAATGAGGCTGTCATAATGATTTCATTTACTATAATTCAAGTAGTGGAGATCTTAACTAGGATATGGAATAGTTGCTCTTAATTTGGGAGAACATGAGTTAACAGGGTACACAGCTAGAAATTTTTAAGCATTAGCATTACTGATTCTTACTGAGCATTCCCCAACCCCATAAATGCCATCTTTATTTGTCCTTTCTGCTTGGAACACCTTCCATGGAGTATGAAATCCATTGATCTCAAGGAGGTGTACAGTAGAGCTTCCTGTTGCAATGTTTTTCTTGTTTTTGGATCTGTATGATAGGGAGGAAACCCAGCTGTTAGTAGTTAATTTATCTCTCGGCAATATTTTCTAGGTATCATATTTTTAATTTGTTTAATTTATTATGTTTTTCCTAATACTCTGCCACTAATATCTTAAGGTCCCTGGTTCCAAAACATCCACCTTCATTTAAGAAGACTTCCTTTCAACTACCTTCGTCCTGCAGAAGAAGCAACCGTATGAAGAGCAGAGAATTAAACTAGCTCTTGGAGAGGCCCCTGTTTATGCATGCATAGGAATACAAGCTTGCATTGGACAAATCGGTTGAGAGAAAAAAATACTGTGAATGGGTTATGATTTGTAATCAAAGAGATTTAGTTGTCCTAAATCTGAATCCAAACCTTCTTCCTCCTGGTTTCTGTTATTCAAAACTAGATTTCATTTTTATACCAAAGATAATAGTTACACAAACTTAATTAGCAAGGGATGTTATCATAGTGGTAGAACATGTACTTTGCATAGGTTAAATTCCTGGCATTCCGTTTGTTTTTGTTTTTAAGGATCAGACAGCAATAAATGTGAAAGATCTCTGGAAGAACCTG
The DNA here is from genome assembly GCF_951804945.1 of Podarcis cretensis. NCBI lineage: Eukaryota > Metazoa > Chordata > Lepidosauria > Squamata > Lacertidae > Podarcis > Podarcis cretensis. Next base: position 33,918,543 of record NC_137178.1, read on the forward strand.
AAAAGCTGCTGCCAGTCAAATTAGACCAGGCTTTGTCACGCTGGTGCCCACAGATGGTTTGGACTAAAACTTCCCTCAGCTCAGCCAGTTGGGCTTCTTGGAGCTGATGGGAGTTGTAGACAAAAACTGCTGCAGGGCACCAGTTTGGCAAAGGCTGTATTAATCAATGCTCAGCCAAATGGGCAAATAGTCTAACCATGTAAAAGTCAGTTTCTTATGTAATCACCATATAAAATACTTGTGTTAGTTTTGGTTAATAATGTTCTGCAGTAAATCATATAGTGCTATGCTAGTGCTCATCTGTGGAAAGGTAGTGGTGGGGAACACACAATAATATTTGAGGCATAGTGATTGAGAGCAGCCTTCTCGAAATGTGAAGCAGAAGATTTATCTGTGGGGTTAAAAGCACAAATGAAAATAACATTCACTTTGCCATAAGTGTGTATTTAATTTATGCACCCGTAGAGAAAAATGGAAAAGGATGTATGTAGTGTCAAAACTAAAAAGGAGAAAATGAAGCTTATCTACCTAAATGACTGCCGACGCTATTTTAGTAAGAACGAAAATAGTTAAGTGCTACATTATATAATGAAGAACATGAATAAGTCAGGACTAAAGTCTTCAATATAGCAAAGTTGTTAGGTTTAACATGCATTACATTTGTCATTCATCTACCATGCATTTTCTACTCTGTGGCTTGCTTCTGATCCACATTAAAGCCTCACTCTCATGACTGACATGTGGGCTGTTGTGATGAGCATGTTATGCAGGCGATTGTGCTTGAGTTAAATGTATTTTAGATCTGGGGTACGTTCATGGACATTGTCACAACCAAAGATACATTTTGTGCCCTATCCACCCACCTGGCTTGTATCATGAGCAACTGCTTCCCATAATTGGAATTAAATATTCACACACATTGCAGTTTCTTGGCAAACATATTTGCATACTTGAACTGGCGTTTTGATTTATTTTAAAGCAGAAAATTCTCAAAGCAACTTTGTTTCTGTGAGGGGGAAATGGAAGGAACTGCATAGGTTTAGCATGAAGAAGAGAAGACCAGGAGAGGTGAGGGGTGGGGAGAGAGAAAGGCAAAGTTGACTACGCAGCAGCAGCTTGCTGGAGTGAGGTGGTGGAGAAGTCTGTACTGTGTGGGCACATCAGCCAAGCCGATCCGGCACTCTCAATAAACCTACGACTGCACCCATTTCTCTCTCCCTCTTGCTAAGCTGTAGCGACCCTGCTGTGGGAAGGTCAGGTGTATGGCCATGCCTCTCTCTGCTGGCTGCAACAGATTTTTATTTAGTCATTTAGTCACGTCTGACTCTTTGTGACCCCATGTACCAGAGCACACCAGGCACTCCTGTCTTTCACTGCCTCCCACAGTTTGGTCAGACTCATATTTGTAGCTTCAAGAACACTGTCCAACCATCTCGTCCTCTGTCGTCTCCTTCTCCTTGTGCCCTCAATCTTTCCCAACGTCAGGGTCTCTTCCAGGGAGTCTTCTCTTCTCATGAGGTGGCCAAAGTATTGGAGCCTCAGCTTCAGGATCTGTCCATCCAGCTTCAACAGATATCAATCTTCAAATACCTGAAAGGCTGTCATACCTAGGTGAAGTCAAATGGGTTTTTTGCTGCTGCCTCAGGGGAAAGGACTAGATTCAGTGGACTGAATTTACAGGAGGATGGTTTTCAGTTGATTACTAGGAGAAATGGTAAGAGAAGTTCAATGATGGAAGCAGATTACTGAGGGAAGTGGTGGGCTCTCTTGAAAGGAAAATGCAAATGGAGACTGTGCAGCCATTTGCTGGGAATGCTCTCTAGCTCTGGATTTCCTTCATCTTGCAATGAGATAGACTAGGAGGACTACTGGATTCCCTCCATTTCTGTGATTCCACAGCAAAACATTTTTAATCAATCTATCTGGAATACATTAGGAACTAAAGCAGAATCTAATTAAAAGGCAGGAGGGACTGTTTGAATGTGTTTTTGGGAGGGGGGTTATTGGTTTGTTTTTGTTTTTGTTGCATTGTGTATTTTTGTATTCTCATTTTATGTTTTTCTATTGTGAACCGCCCTGGGGATCTTTCAATGAATGGCATTATACAAATTTAATTAATAACTACTATTACTACTACTATTCAACACTTCAGCATGTCCCCAGAAGTTGTCCAGAAGCCAACTCAGCTGTTGTAATAGGGGCCTCCCAAGTGTTGAATGAGTTAGCACTCCAGCTACCATGTTCTGCACCAACTGACAATTTCACATAGCATACTATACATTGCATTTAATGTGGTAAATTCCTGGCTCTGATCTGGCACACCAAGCACTTTTTTTCACCCACCCACCCAGAACATACCAATTTGAGCAGAAACTGGCACAAAAAGTCAAAGAAGACACAGCACTTGGGGATTCTAATGGAGATGCAAATTGTCCCCTCCTCAGTCATCAGATTGACCATATGATGAGCAGGGTGGAGACAGTTGTCCCATCTGCAGTTTATCTGCATGGATCAGAAAAAGAGAGGAGAGGCTATATGCCTCTCTGTGTGTGTCCCCCAACCCATAGTTAGCAAGTGACCCATGCAAAGCTGGCCAAAGGTGAAAGTTGCCCTCAGGTAAAATTTTAAAATACCAAGCACCTTGTGTTGCATTAATTATGTGATTAGTAATTGCATCATTATTGTTAAACCAACAAATACCAGGTAACGGAAGGAGGGATGGGCCTCTTCCTGCATTCCTTTGAGTGGAAGGGTGGGATATAAATTTAATAAATATTTTACCACAGTTTTAGCCTGCCAAGTTTCCCAAGCAAACACAGAGACTTAGCTAGCTACAACCTGCACATGGCAGGTGCTGCAGAGATATTTGGCCCATCATTTCTTAATTTAGTACAGAATTTAATGTATTTAGCAGAATTTTGCTTGGACAGAATGTACAGTAAATGGCTTAAATATGCCAGGTGGCTATGTTTTCCTTTCCTTCTTGGTACTCAGTACCCTCTTTTCCTCATTTGTGATTTTACAAGAAGCAAAATGAATTGATTTCTTTTATGTAAACTGCCTTTAAATAATAAATTATAAAAAGAATTGAGTTGTTTATATTTGTAGTAGCCTGTCCTTTAACAAAGAATCAGAGCTGTCTGGCCCCTTTTGCCATCTTATACCCGGGAGGCAGTAAACATTTTGTTAGGCCTACCTGTGTGGGGCACAGAAATCTACAGCATTAAGTTTGCCCAATTCCAAATCAAAGTCATTGTGTCAGTACCTTTTTGTAGTTAAATAAAACAAGAGCTCAGAAATATAGCTTGCGGTAACAAAGCACACTAATTGTTGTTATGATGGCCTAGTGTCAGCGATGAAGAGGATAACAAGTGGCCTATTTCAGGCATAATATGACTCATCAGTGACTTAGACATTGCAGTGAAGAGTATGCTAATCACATATTTAAACAATACAAGCTTGGAAAGGATTGCAAATCTTTTGCGGAATGCAATTAAGTACTCTATAATCTTGATAAATTAGAAGGACGGGCTGAAATTTGATAGGATAGCACTTCAAAACACGATATAATTGCTTTGCTTTTGAACACAAAATCAAAGACCAAAGCGGATAAAGAAGTGACACAAAAAAAGAAGAAGAAAATAAGGACGAGTAACTCAAATGTGCAGAAGTCTAAGGAAACACTGGCTGGATTATGATAATGCTGTTATCTGAAGATCTGTGCTGTAATAAATAACAGCCAGCATGGATTGAAAGCATCATTGTGGATATGTGAACTCATTTTGTACCTTTAAGAAAAGAGTGCATGCAGGTCCCATCTTGTGTTGAGTATGGGAGCCTTCAAACTTCGTCATAGTGCAGTGGTACCTCTGGTTAAGAACTTAATTTGTTCCAGATGTCTGTTCTTTACCTGAAACTGTTCTTAACCTGAGGTACCTCTAATGGAGCCTCCTGCTGCTGCCGCGCCACAACCGCGAGATTTCTGTTCTCATCCTGAAGCAAAGTTCTTAACCCAAGGTACTATTTCTGGGTTAGTGGAGTCTGTAACCTGAAGCGTCTGTAACCTGAAGCATCTGTAACCTGAGGTACCACTGTATGGGAAGGTCAGGCAGGAGTATTGCAAGAAGGGCTGGCATATACATCTTTCAGGCACCATGTCTGAACAGGGTTGATGTTTCCTGCAGATTAAAAGAAGAAAAAAGGAACTTGAAGCATGAATAAAACTTGGGTGCTAGACAGAAGGATTTGCTGAAACATTCTCCTAGCCAGGTTAACTTTCCATGCACAGGGATTTTTTAAATGCATTGAAATCACTGAAACCATCAGTACCAGTTGCATTTTAAATTGGTTACTGTTCTTGGAGGAGTGCACATGTTTTCCCCAAATATGTAGATCTACTCTTTGCTTTTTCATTTCATTCCCACCAAGTGTTAATGTTTATTTGAGAAATTGTATTTTAAGTTGAGAATTGAAAAGGGTGAGAATTGATTTGTTAAGACTTTTATCACATTGGGTTTTTATAGCACTGTAGTCCATGTATCCCTGCAAAGCTGCACCTGAATGTCTATTGACGCTTCAGATTGTCTGGGGGAGGATTTTTATGTGGCCAGATGTGTGTGTGCTTGTGGGGAGGGGGAGAGATCTGAGAAATGTTGGAGGGTATGTTTCGATCTTCTCTGGCACGACTGCAATGGTATGTTGGATCCATGCCAATATCCAGCAAAATATAGGAAAAAATGAGAGACTCGTCTTTTGATGTGCATATATTATTCAGCTAACCCTTTGGGATATATTTTCACTGTTACTGAGTGGCAAACTTAGTGCTGCAAGGAAAACGTCGCATTTCCATTGTAAAATGCAGTGGGGTTTACTTTAAGAATATAGGTAACAGTAGCAGGACTATGGCTGGACAGGAGATGGCTATGAATGTTAGTTTTTCCAGAACTTTTCTACTGCATCTGGAGAACAGTTTGGTGGAGTAATCAGATGGTTTGGCGAGCTAGCCCTACACATGAAGAGGAAGAACTTCCATTGCTGTAGATGATTTCCAGGATACAAGTCTATTTGGAGAATACCCACTGACAACCCAGGTCCAGAGGATCAACTCTGAAGGGAATGGCACCCCTTTGGGTTGCTTCTTTTGGATGTGACAAGGACAAGGACACTTTCCATGAGTTATTGCTTGTAGGTGGTCTTACTCCTATGTGACAGAGTGAGCAGTTGGTGGGGCAGGGATGTGAGTTAACCTTTCCTCTTTCAACTGCCTTGTCATCCAAAGGTCCAACCACATCCTTAGCCAATTTCCTGCTTTAATGTATTTAGATTTCTTTCTTTCTTTCTTTCTTTCTTTCTTTCTTTCTTTCTTTTCCCTCATTGACTGCTTACATTTCTTTTGCTAAAATTTGTATACATTTTTTCATTTGGACATGACTTCCATTTTCTGAAGGAAGCCTTCTTTCCTCTATTAGCTCCCTTGAGTCTGCTAGTTAACCACATCAGCATACTGTTGGCCCTGGTTGGACCCTTCCGGATCACCACCTTAGATTGACTAGATGGAATAGCTGGAGGGCCATTTTTTTCATCTGCCCATGGCAATGGAGGCTAAAGAAATACTGGTTTCATTGGTGTCTCAACATTCTTCTGCATCCTTGTGGCAAATATTTGTGTGCTTTGACTGAAATAATCTACATTTAATAAATGGCATAAAAGAAATAAAGCAGAGATGATGACATGTTTATTGTACAAACTGGAGTTTTATATTGTATATGTGTATCCCTATATACATAAAAATGTAAGACGGTCACCATGTAGCCCCAATTGGAGGATTTATAAAGAAGAATATGGTAGGATGGTGGCTTCATAACTGGCAGAAGTTGAAGAGGGTGCTTAGTAGCTGCAATGTGTGTCATGGGTCACAAGCAGGAACTCTAAACACAATTTAGTGCATGTTTTGGAGTATTTGTGGCCTCTTTTAATAGGCAGGTCCTGTAAAACCCATCTTTTATTTATATGCATGAATTTTTAAAGTTTTTATTTGTTTGTTTTCATGTTCATACTGTGTTGTAAGTCTGAGTCAATTTTGTGAGCCAAGTCAATAATATTATTAATAGCAACAGCTTTATAAGTAATGAGGGCTTGTGTCCCCTCCCTAATATGTGATGGACTGATAATTCCAAGGGGGAGAACTGTAGTAGTATGTCCTTTGGCATCTTCAGTGAGAGAAGGTAGACTGAAGTGAAAAATCTCAAGGGCCCAGAAGGGAAAGTGTCATGCAGGCATGTTGGCTTGAAATCTGGACAGCAGGGCTGGTCTGCCCATGAGTCAATGTGAAGCAGCTGCCTTGGGTGGCAGAAATTTCATGAGAACTCGCACAAGGTCTCACAAAATTTTGTAAGAATACATCATCGTCATCACTGTTTCACAGGCATTGCAATCCAGGTAAGGGAGGCTGCAGAAGTGGTGCTTGTTTTATCCCAGGCAGAAAAATAAGATGCATCACCCCTGCTGGACAGACTGCTGAGATGGTAGGACATGGGATTATAGGATCTGGGAACATGAGGATGTGGTGAAGGTTGTGCAGGTTGGTTGCATATAACCTGTGTTGTTTACACTGGGGGAATAGAGTGGAAGATCTGCATTCAGGAAAAGGATAGGGATGATGCTACATGAAGATGTAGAAAAGCTATGCTAATACATTTTGATTTCAATCCTATGCCCACCTATCTGAGAGTAAGCCCCATCAAACTTAGTGGGACTTAGGTCTATATTCATAAGATTGCACTCCATGTTAATTGCAGTCACATTTATCTCACTTCTAGAAAGTTTCTTTAAGCTTTTCTTTTAGCAGGTATTTTGAGCAGTTATATGCAAGCTTGGCAATTAGTTAAATGTTGCTGCTAGTTAGAGAGATCTTGAATATGTGCTAATATGTGCTTAAAGAAGTCACCACAGCAGAAGCACTGAATAATCAGTTAAAGCCTCTGAAAGCATGGGATAGCTGTCACAAGATAATCAACATCAGAGGCTACATTTCAAATACAAATGTACAGTAATATATCAGTTTGCAGTAATTATTTGCAATATACTGTTGAGTTTGCGGTGTTCTTTATGGAATGTGTAGCATGGTCAGGATAATTGTTTATGTATTTCTTTACACAACTTTTTCCAACCCCCGCGTGTTGAAAATTTAGGGATAGGTTGAAGTACATTACTTCACACTACTGACCATAAAAAACCTAACATTTTATGCTGCATCTGGAATATCAGGATCAGATTTGTCTCATTCATATATATATATATATATGCACACACATACAACACATACACACATACATACAGTGGTACCTCTACTTACGAATGCGACCCATTTTGGGGTGCCATTCGCACCCCAAAAAGTCCAGAAGTAGAGTGCCGCTACTGTGCATACGCAAAGCACCATAGAGCACTTCTGTGCATGTGCGAAGTGCGCAGATTGCTTCTGGCGTGCTCGCATTTGCAACCTGAAAATCCACAACATGAAGCGAATGCAACCAGAGGTATGACTGTGCGTGTGTGTATTCACACACACACACACACACTTATATTCTAAACATTAAATGCTTGCTTAATTGTCAAGAGCTCTCCTAAGGTAAATCAGTGGTATTAAGTGTTTGAAATGAATGCATATGAACAGCATAGACCAATGAATATTAACTTGGTAGCAAGTTCGGTGATGCTTAGTTGCAGGTAAGTGTAGATTAGATTTTAGCCCCAGAATGTAGTTCTTACAAAAAGGCTAACATAAAGAGGACTTTTTGTCCTCTTATCAGAATTCTACTAGATAGCCTGAATAACCTAGACTACCAGACTCATCTAGACTGCTAGGACGTATTCTGTGCTGGAATTGACAAAACAGTCTGTCTGTCTGTCTGCAGAATTTGGTTCATAACCCTTTTTAGCAAATTCACTTGATTGCTGGTCCAGTATCCACAAATATGCTCTGACAGAAAAAGTGACCTATTTGCATTTAGATGAGCCATCTGCCCCATTTTGATGGTGGAGGTAACAGCATCAGCATCAAAGTCATTTTGATGGATAAAAAGCTCTGAATGGTTAGTGCTATGTCCATCAGTGCCTTTTGCATCCCTGCTTATGTTTGTATCAGTGTCACCAAAATGGATTTGAGTTGATTTGGGCAGCAATATTACACATGCACTTACATGCAGCAAGATGAAGGACAGGGTTTTATTCCTGCTGGGGGCAAGATAGCTTTTGGATGTACTTTTTCACTTTATTTTTTTTTGACCTCTTGAGTATGGACAAAACCACTGGTACACTGAATAGAGATGAAATGATCTGTTGTATTTATATATTTATATAGATGAAAGCAAGGATGTTTGTTGCAAAGGGGGAGAAAACAGCAATTACTGCAATCGTTGTTTTATTGCACAACCCAAAGAGCTGATGCTCACATCTCTCATTTGATTTTTACACAGCTTATAAATAATTGTACATGTCAGGGTGAGCATTGCTGGCTTACTTTAGAGTTTCCTATGTGACTCTTGGACTTTATTCTCAGCTACTCTGGAAGCCATGTGACAAACTAGATGTTTGCTAGACATGTAGCATGCCGCTGCTAAGCACCTAGTTTTTTTCTTAATTACAGACACGGTGGGTCAACCCTTATGGGGAAGGCAGCTCCTAGGGAGGTACGGCTTATATCTCACCACCTCAGCATGATTAGAGTGAACCTCCACCCCCTACACATAGCTAGGGGCCTTAAGAATAATGCTCCCCTTTGTGTCAGTGGGGTCCTTTTCTTTTAAGACTCCTAACTGTTTAGGTGGGTAAAGAGTTTAACTCCAATAACACAGAGGAAGGATGCAATATCCTCCCTTCCCATATGCAGCCTTTTCAGTAAGTATCTCAGTCCCCACTTTGTTGTTGTTGTTTAGTCGTTTAGTCGTGTCCAACTCTTCATGACCCCATGGACCAGAGCACACCAGGCGCTTCTGCTTTCTCTTGCCTCCCACAGTTTGGTCAAACTCATGCTGGTAATTTCGAGAACACTGTCCAACCATCTTGTCCTCTGTCGTCCCCTTCTACTTGTGCCCTCCATCTTTCCCAACATCAGGATCTTTTCCAGGGAGTCTTCTCTTCTCATGAGGTATTGGAGCTTCAGCTTCAGGATCTGTCCTTCCAGTGAGCACTCAGGGCTGATTTCCTTCAGAATGGATAGGTTTGATCTTCTTGCAGTCCATGGGACTCTCAAGAGTCTCCTCCAGCACCATAATTCAAAAGCATCAATTCTTCAGCGATCAGCCTTCTTTATGGTCCAGCTCTCACTTCCATACATCACTACTGGGAAAACCATAGCTTTAACTATACGGACCTTTATCGGCAAGGTGATGTCTCTGCTTTTTAAGATGCTGTCTAGGTTTGTCATTGTTCAGTCCCCGCTACCTATAATTAAATAAGAAAAAATAGCTGCATGCTGTACATTTATCAAATACTTAGTTTGAACCCTATGCTATGCCAATGGTGTGTAACAGACAGAGCCATGTAGGTGCCTTGAATGCTAGAAAACTTGAGTATAGGTGATGGCAAGGAGTATTGGTTATATGGATAGCTCACATGCTCAGAGGAACATAGGATGCTACCTTGGACCAACTATCTCAGTACTGACAGTGGCTCTCAAACAGGAGTCTTTTCCACTAGAGATGTCAGGAGATCTGTTACCTTTTGCTTACAAAAGCATGTGTTTCACGACTGAACTGCAGAATATTAATTCTCAAAGTTGTTTTTTTCAAAACAAACAAACAAAACCAAAGCTTTTGATGAAGGAAATAATCTCACTAATGCACATTTAAAATGGCCTTACAAAATGTTATATGCAGAGACATTAAAAATTCCCAAAGCAGCTAATAACAAAGTACACAGTTGTTGGCATCCATCTTTCACAGGAGACAATGAAAAAGTCAAACTATTGAGGAGTTACAGTGCCTTCTGTGGCTGTAGAGACTGATTGGGAGAGAGATGTTTTTTAGTACAGGTGGGGCAGAGGAAGGCATCCAGGTTTGCTACTAATGGTGCAAATGTCGTTTCTTCTCTCTGTGCTCCTCCCAACGGTTATTCCTTCTCTGGTACTAATCGACATAATGAGAAGACAGTACTAATCAATATAATGGGGAGAAAAATCAATGTAAAATACCATGTAATATCAGAACCACAGTGAAAACAATAGAACAATCAAGTACAAGCAGATTAAAAAAAACACAACAGATTGGAAGCTAGTTTAAAAAAAAACAAATTAATATTAAAATCCAGAGCTGCAGAACTGCTCAAAATTACTTTTTGTTAGAATGTTGAGGCAATGTAAGCCATATTTGGAGTATATTTTAAGACATGGCACCTTACCTTAACAGCTTATACTTCACATCCATTTTAAGAAGAAGAAACGAAATGTGGAAGGCATTGAAAACTGTTAATATACTAATTCCAGCATGCCCACAGAACCGTATATGAAGTGTGTGTTTATGCTTCCTAGGGCTAGTTACCTAAAAACTCACATGCATTATTGATTTATTAATACATTTTATGAAACAGTGCACATCCATCCACATCTACAGTGCACCTCAATATATGTGGGTAGATGGGGGGAGAGGCGGAGGAGAGTTCACATTCCAGTATGCATTAGCATTTATGAATACATTTAAACTGAAATGTGTCATAGCTTCTTCTTCAATACGCATACAATTCATGCCTTACCAGATGAAAACTAAGAATTTTCTTCGGTATTTAATATTTCAGTTCATCCAGGATCACAGCCTGAGAGGTTTTCCTATTGCATATTTCTAAAGGCTCTTCTTTGCCTTCTCTATCTAGTATTTCTCTATGCTGCCAGTAACTCAGTGAACCAAGAATTTGAACTTATGTCTCTCCAGTCTTAAGTCTTACACTCTATCTGCTGCACAACAACAGATCTCATGGTTAGCGTGTATGCATATAGTCAGCTCTGATCTTGCGGTGTTTGACATCATGCAGCCATCCTTGATTCCTTTCTCGTTCCTTTCCTCATCAGGCTTCATTTTTCTGCTAATTTGCTTTGTGCTTTTGTGTGTTTCAGGGCTCCCCAAAAAACATATAAAACCATTTCTGCAAAGTGTGGCAACATGCCTATTTTTAACTTCACCCTTGTCTTCAGAGCATGAGCCCCAAAGTGGAATTTCCTTCCTGCTCTTCATTTGAACTGTAGCAGGAAATGTACTGTTAAATAACTAGCATTGTGACAGTGCACATAGGGGTCACGGTAAGAAAAGGCTTCAAATGGCTCTTCACTGCTACATTTAGCTGCTTTTCAAACACTGAATAATGTTGCTATAAGGACTGACATTGTATACGTATTCCAGCATCACCAGTTGTCAGCATATCTGTTTTTATTTTGGGAAAGTAGTCTTAAAGAGAATACATAATTTTTCAAGTGCTCAGCAGTCATCCATAGCCTGCAATGACAAGAACACAAGAACCTAAGACAAATCTGCTGAATGAGGCCAGTGGCCCACCTCGTCAAGCATCCTGTTCTAAATGTCTGTGGGAAGCCTATAAGCTGGACATGAGCACAACAGTTCTCTGCCCACCTGTAATTCCCAGCAGCTGATATTCAGGGGCATGCTGCCTCTGCCAGTGGAGGTAGAGTGTAGCCATTATGGCTAGGAGCCATTGATAGCCTTGTCCTCCTTGATTTTATCTAACCCTCTTTTACAACCATCCACGTTGATAGCATCCTACTTCCTTCCATTCTCCACTGCAGGCCCCCACCCCCTGGGTTGGGGTTCTGGGCGATCGAGAAAGTTACTCCAGTACACAAACAAGTTGAAGAGTAGATGCCACTCATCTGACTGTTCATCTTGGCATGCCCTAAAGTAAGACACCTAAAGTATATTTACAAAAAATCAGAAGAGATGTTTTGATGCATCTTGAGCCACATCATTTCATCGAGTGGTCTTCAAAAGGGAAACAGCTTCTCTGCCTGTGAAAGCCTGGACAGGTCTTTGGATTCTGGCCATTCATTTTTTATTTTGGAGACAAGTGAGTCTCTGCATCGCCTTCTTACAGGTATCTCGCCCTTCGTCATGGTATGCTTTACTTTCCCGAGAGAAATAAGTAGCTAGTATTATTTTATTTTCCATTCCCACATCATAACACTAATGGGAGTCTGTTTGTCTGTGATGTTGGGGGTAGCTGATTTTAAAATCTATTTGGAAAGCAGGTACCCAATAGCAGAGGACATCATGCTGGGAAACAGTAATGTACTGGGCCATTGATTGCTTGGTGCTTTAGTTGTAAAGCACATAATGACTAATGCTGAGGTTTCTGTTTGGATGGAAATGGTATCAACAGACAGAGGCAGCACTACCTTTAGGCAAAGGTCACATCCACATCATACGTTTAAATCACTCTTGTACCACTCTAACAGTTACGGATTTCCCCAAGGGACCCTAGGAACTCTAGTTAGATAATGGAGAGGTTCTGATGGTGTGAATGTTACCATAGTGAGGCTACTGTCTCAGGCAGTTGTTTTCTTGCGACATGAAACACAGAAATTTGTTATTGATTGATTATTATATTGTTTCATTATTTTAATATTTCACTTTATATTTATTTTTCCATTTATGAATCCTTTCTTCATGGAACCCAAGGTGGTGTACATGTTGCTCCCAGGAGGTCACCCACCCAGGCACTGACCAGACCCAGTCCTGCGTAGCTTCAGGAAGGTGTTAACTTCAGGCAAGGTGCACCATGCCTTGGCAGTTTATGGTGTTTGCTGTCTCAACTGCCAAACTAACTTAGCTGGCTTGGGTACTTTGCTGTTTTCAGGTACTGAAATGTAAGGTTAGGTTTTGCTTACAGTCTGGCCTTATTGCTGTAGCTAAGAGCGATCATCTGTAGTCCCAAAATTAGGTATTGGATATTTCCCTGTCCAAATGGTACTAGCAAACAAAGTGAGTCTGTTTAGGACAGACTGTTTACTAAACTGCAAGGAAACAATAGACACAGATTTAGTAGTAGATTTCATAATGCTGTGCTTCTGAGTAGCACTGTTAACAGCTAGATGGAAAAAAGAACTGGTGTTTGATTGGCGCAGAATGACTTTTTAAGTGTCTTCTTGTGTTTTGAGACTTCATGACTTTATTTATTTGTTTCTTAAATGTATATCCTGCTTCCCCACCAAATGATGTTGAAAGTATTTGCTTGAATAAATCCTGGAACATACTTGGAGGTTGTTTCCTTTAGATTTCCTGATCTGGTTCAAAAACTAGGATGCTACACATTTCAGTAATAGATTGGTGGCTAGTCCTCTGTTGAGATGGCTTGCGAATAATGGCCTAATGAGTTTTCCATTCCTAGAAAGGTTTTATGAGTCAGTGCTGTTGTAGACGCATGTATTTCTTGACACTTTCAAATAAATGACCTCCTTTGATATGAGAGCTCCTTTGATATGTCAGAGTACCAGGGAATAGCCTGAGCAATCTCCTTTTAATTAACACCTTTTTGACCTCATTTGCTAGCTCCCCACAAGGTGCCAAGAGTTCCTTTCTGGCCACATGGTGCTCATCTAATTGGTTGAGCCCACCTGTTTGCCACTCAAGCTAAACATCTCAAAGATGGAATATGATCCCCCTATTCCTTTTCACCTCTTTTGACCATCCAGGGGTTCCTGTCTGCTGAATCTATGCAGAGAAGAGATGGTGGCAGAAATCTCTTAAAAGGATAGATGTTCAAAACTAGCCTACCCTATATGGTACCTGTAAGCACAGCTTTGGTATAGACTCTTCTTTCATCTTGCAAAATAACGTGTTTCTCCTAGCTAGGATTCATGCATCTAATTCTAAACAATTGCCAGGATTTTGTCATAGTCTTCCATTGATGTGCCATGTATTAGGATCCCATCCGTGGGGCAATTGCTCCTTTTAAATCTCTTAAGGAGTTTTGCCACCTTTCTTTGAAAATTTTTGGAAGCGTTTGTTGTTCCAAATGGCAAGCCTTCAAAAAGAGTGTGATGAATGTAATCAATTTAGCACTCTTGTTTGTCAAAAGTATTTGCCAGAAATCACTTGAGGTATCCAAATTGACAAATATTTTTATTCCTGTCACTTTTGGGAAAGATACTAGTGTTGGAAGTACATATTTTTTTATTAGAGTGCGTCTTCATTCAGCTTTTAAAGATCAATACAGATCTTCTTCTTTTTTCCACCTCTCCCCCGATGACTAGGAACTTTGGTGCACACCACAAGGTAGGCTTGATTTCCTTAATTATCCCATGTTCCTCCATCCTTTCCAGGTCCATTTCCACCTTGTGGAGTAAGGGAATGAGTGTTCTGCAGGCTGTTTGCATGCTGTATGGTTTGCTGTCAGGTCTTAAAACGTCCATAGGATTTCTTTTTATTAGACCAGGGTGTCCAAACCCTCCTTAAGTTTATCCCACTGTTTTGCGCAGTCCCATTCTGCCATTGCTCCACATTTGAGGAGATTATCCAAGTTTTGACTTCATAGCACTTACATAGTATACACAAGCTGCTCTTCTATGCAGTTTGTTTGTATGTTAAAGCATCCAAGACAATTTAGAATATTCTCTTGTCTCTATAAAACAATCCCTGCCATATGCAGATCTCAGGAGATCCTTTGTATGTCTCTTTTGAAATATCTGTGACATCAGCTCCTGAATCTTTTTTTAAAAAATAGAAATCAGTTGTCCTAGAAATCTATTCTATAGAGACCACCACTGGCATTCAAGAAAATTTGGCTGTCCGCTTGCATCATGTAGGTCAATAGCTCAGTGATAGAACATGCTTCCTAGATTCAGTCTCCAGGTACAACTGGGAGTGACTCTTGCCTGAAATCCTAGAGTCACTGCTGGTCAGTGTAGACAATATTGAACTAAATGAACCAATGATCTGCCTCACTGTAAGGCAGCTTCTGGTGTTCCTAACACATGATAGCAAAATGTCTTTTTTTGGAACATTTGGAACTGTGCTCCTTTAGCTGACAAAATTCCTCTATTGTTATAAACATTTCCACATTTTTGCATGCTCTCTTAAAGGGTGGTCTTGTCTTGTCTTGTTGTGTCTGGCTACAGAATGCTTTTAAAATGGCTGGACTGCTTTCCTTTGTGCTGCTTTTGAAGAGAAATGAAGAGTGAATTTGTGGAATGGCTGCTGCTTCTAGTGTTTTGTGAAGTAGAGGTTACGTCTTCCAAGTTACATCACTCACTCTCTATCTTTGCCCTGATCTGTTTTGGGATGGGATCTGGAGTGCATTGGATTCTGACAGATCCTGAACCAAAGTGGGCTATTTAAGACAGTTCTGGGACTTATTTGAACTGAAGCAAGATCTCTCCTAGGTGCCATGAACTGAAGTGGGGGCCTCCATAATGCTGTGTGATGCTTTAAAAGCTCAGGTGTTAAAAAAACACACAACACTACAGACAGCGTGTCTTCCAAAAATGAAATGTTTCTCCCCAAGTTTGCCATATAAGGAAAATGCCAGAAAGAGAGAGCCCCTTGTGTGACCAGCAGATCTGCCTTTCCAGAGGACATTATGGCCCCACTTTAAATGGACATTGGCTATGGGATATGGGGGTTTTGCCATTTGTTGCAAAATCCTTAGGGTTTCAATACACTGAGATTTCTTCAAAAGTCCTTCCCCTGGATTCACAATTGAATATGCTTCTCCCTAGCCTGGGTACAAGTCCCCTAGGACTCCTGAATGTACAAAGGAGCTTAACTTTTCCTTTTACCATTGTACATTTTCAACATTTTCAAAAAAGAAATGTGCTCTTTATTTGATCTTAAATATGGTTTGAAGCAGCCTTTCTCTGCTGCTTGTCGGCTGCTGGCTCCGCACAAGTAGCAAGTTGTCTGCTTCAGTGTTTGGAAGAGATGGTTGCAATGTTCTTTCCTGCTAGTATCAGCCAGGAGCCCCCAAAGGATGACCCAAATACTCCATCACTGCACTGTCAGATCTGAACAGGAATAAATACTTAATTGTGAGTCATAGACTCCCTTGAGCTGCAGCAGCTGATTTTTGTACATGCTGTGCTTAGAACATGGGCTGTATGAAAACTCTACAAAGGCAGGAAGAATCTTCTGCCTTTCCCTGATCTAACTTACTGAGATGAGGACAACCACAAGCTGCCATTTACCATAAGCTGGGCTGCATTTTTCTCTTGCCAATTTCCATCAAATAATCCCTATGGCTATTTTTCCAGACATTTAAATGTCTATTTGTGAAGCATCACAGCTCCGGACCACAGGTTGTGAACAAGCTGCATGCAGGACCTGCTAAATCTGATTTGTTTAACAACATTAAATGAGAGTTTCCTGATTCAGATGCAATGGGTGACTCTGGTCCAAAGCAAGCTAGGATTTCTGTATCAAAGAAAGTGAGGAATATACTGCCATGGCATGTGGTCATGCATCATAAACCGTGGTTTATGGAGCCATGGCCAAACATCTGAACAGCTACTATGTTCAATGAAGCTTACATCCAGTAAGTACCTAGGGATGGAGCTTTAATCTGGCAGATCACTATATACAAGCATTTAAATAAAAAGTAGGGTTCCCCATTTCTTTGTTGATAATGGGATTCATTAGTTTTCTCCTATCCATATTGTCATTGCCTTTTTACAGACTCTCACATACATAGAAATAAATGCATACATTGTTATAAATACATTTGCTTTTTGGTGGTTGCTGTATTATATTACATCCTGTCCTCTCTGTGTAGCTCTTAAAATCCATCTCCTTTTGGGATAGAAACTGCTTTATATACCATACTGTGATTTGTGCCTTTAAAATATCCGAACTCTTCTTGGAATAAATGTGTTAAGGTAGAAAACCCCTGAACAGATTTAAAAAGCCTTTTCTCCTCCTGCTTCTTCTGTGTAACTGATTGTTAATCCCTTGTCCCCCTAGACACATATTACAGGACCTAGTTTGTTGTGCAAATATGGTAGCAATTTTATTTAACTTTGCTAATGATTTAATAATAAGAAATGAAGCAAAAAAAGGCATCAGACTCAAGGGATAAACAGAAAGCTATCCTCTTGATTCTCTTTCGGTGAACCATAATGAGGATACTGTAAAAAGCTTCAATATAGTGTGAGCTAGAATTCTTTATTTTTGATGCGAACTCTTGTAATAACCGTTATGCTTTCCGCCTCTCTAGGCCTTGCCATTTGTGGATCTCAAAGTGGATTATAAAAGAATAGTGATTTAAGGCCAGCAGATCCTCTGTGAGATAGGTAAGCATTATTATTCTCATTTTACAGATGGGGGAATCATGGACAGAGAGGTTTAGTGATGATTTCCTCCCCCAATCTCAAGACAAAGCCAGAAATAGCTCAGATATATTGTCTTCATATCTCCTGCTTTAACCACATGGCAATCCTTCTTTCCACATAACCTCTCTGACTCTATTTCCCCAACTGTAAAGTAAGGATAATAATACAGATTCAGACAGATATTTGTGCAGGCACATTTCTTTGCCTGCTGGAAAGTGAGACATTTAGGTCTGACCCCACCTTTGAGGCTGGTCATATTCTTCCACTTGAAGTTTGGAGTGGAAAAAAGCTCTCTTAAATTTTGTGGAAAGGAATTAATTCAGCAGGATATTGGCTAACTTTCGTTGTATGGTGAATTAAGAGTTTTGAAAACGGCAGAATTATTTTTTTATGAGGTGATTTAGAAACGGTCAGATAGAGGCATCGTTGTACTCTGAACTGCTGAATTTCCAAAACTGGAAGAATTTAAATACAAGTGTTTGTTTGTTTTTTTAATATAAATAACGGTTCAGTATCATCCCATTGATGGCCAAAATACTGAAGCAGTGAAGGAGTTTACAACAGATGAACATGCATCATATTTATATATATATAAATTTAGGCAGTTAAATTTAGGCAGTTTAATCAAGATTCCAAAGAGCATTTTTACTTATATGGAAGCCACAGGCAAACAGAGAGTCCTCAGAGACCAAGCAAAAAGGAAAATAAAATCCCAGCAGAAGTGTGTTATTACTCGAGGAAAAAAAATCAATATTGATTAGACTGAAAAGGGACTTTTCTTACAACAGCTTATGTCTAAGAATCTCTTCTCCATGAATCCCCAAGATCTGCAGGGGTGGTGGTGTTTGTTATGATGGTTATGATGATAAAGGTAAATCAAAATCCTTAGATGAATGCCAGTTTATTCCCATTGGTCTAAATGGATTTAAATGTGCATACTTCAACTCCATTTCTTGTGTGAATCTCTCTACGCATCCTTCATTGGTTTAGTAAAACCAAATTGCTTTTTGTGCCTGTGTATGGCTCTGTCTGCCAAAATACTCCAGTATTTAGCAGTTGTTGCCTATGTATACATGCAGCAACTAAATGAATGGTAAACATCATGTTTCCTGGAACCCAGTTGGTTTTGAGATAGTGATAATATTCAAAATGCATACCATTGACATCTGTTTCTTGCAATTGTAAGGAAATACTGGTTAATTGTTTTATTGTGATTTGACATTCTCAAACTATTTGTAATAATATTTCTTTTTCAAAGATTTTTGTGCAGATGCTTACATATATACGGTAATCATTCATTAACTGATGAAAAGCAAAGTGATATATTGAACACACTAAGTATTACATTTCATGTGGTTGTAGTTAGCAATGTGCAAGCTTCCCCAGACTTAGTTCAATCTGGATTTCACTAAAACACCTTAATTTGGACTTCATTACCATCAGGACCCAGGAAGTTCTCTGCCACTAACCCCTACCCAGACAGCCTTTGCTCTTGTCTCTTCCATTTCCAAACCAAACCTGCACAGTATTGCAGGATGGGTGTGCAGACGTGGCCAGGTGCATTCATTACACTTCTGCTAAAGATACAGAGGCAATTACATCCCCCTTGCTTCCTGGTGGCTGTAGGTGCATTAGCCATTAAGGCCAACATGGAGACTCAGATGCAATTCCTTCCCTGCATTATTTGGTAAGCTTGGTTAGAGAAAGAAATGGGCAGCAGTTATTGGCTTAAATGATGACAGGCAAGCCCATTACGAGCTAAGTGCAAACTTCAGGTGTTGGTGGGGTATTGGCTTGGTCTGTTATTGGCATTAGATGTCCAAAACTGGGAGAACTGATTCCCAACTCCCTTTCCCCATTTATGACCTTTTGGCAGCATCACTAATTGAAACTAACATTTCCCCCATATCTTACATTTACTTTTATTTGTTTTATTTATTTAATTTGTATACCACCCTTCATCTGAATATCTCAGGGTGGTTCACAGCAAAAAAACATGCAAGATGAAAACACATGTGTAGCTTCTACTTGCCTTTAACCAGATTTATACAGATACTGGTGATTCATGTAATTAATTAAGACCACATAAGTAATTAAGAACATTCATGTAATTAAGACCATATCATTTTACTCTGCCCCTACTACCAGGATGCTCGTGGAAAGATTATTGCCACATTGCTTAGAAGAGTGTCCAGAAGTTCTAATTTGGAATTGTCTAGATTACTTCTAGAAGATGGAAAACCAGAGATTACAATATTAGTCATAAAATTTTGCACGTCAGCCTATAAAATCAGTCACTCTTACCTACTGGATATATATAGACTTCCTATCTCTCTTTTAAATTATTAAGCCTTCAATTTTACTTACTTACCTTTTTGTTTTACTTTATTTTATCCCTATTGGTACTTGTAGTATTAAATAGAGTATGCTGGTTTTTAACTAAATAATATTTTTTTTGTCTCTCTCTCTCTCTCTTTGATAATAAATCAGATACTGTTTCACACTGTCAGGATTCACAGAGTTTCTGAATGTTTAGAGATTCTCCCAGTTGTAGAGGAGCTGTTTATTTATAAGCAGCTCTTGCAGACTGGCAGAATGTTCAAATGCCCTAACCTTGTGGGCCGGGTTCAACTACATGAGACTTTCAGCCCGTCTCTTCTTCCATGGTACCAATTTTCATTGGAAAGACCCATACAATCAGGCCCCATCCATATGGTCAGGCTGGTTTCCAGAAGCTTTTTAATCATTCTCTGAACCATACAGAACTCCACCCCCATCTCTTCAAGTGATACTGACCCTGCTGTTTGTCCACATGATCATTTTAACATTATCTTCATCCCATGATGTCAAGGGAGTGTTCTTGTTGGGATTATTGTCTGTCTTCCAACTCTACGCAAGCATTGTTTTATAACAGGGATAGAGAACCTATAACTGCCATCAGCTCCAGTCTGCATGCCCAGTGCTCAGGGATGATGTGACTTCAGCAATATTTGTAGAGTCACAGTCTTCACCCTTGGATTACATGCTAACTTTGTTAAATTCCAGAGGATTAAGTGAGTTCAGGAATTGTTGTCCCAGGATCTGATCAAGTAGGCCTACAGTCTGTTAGTTTAATAACTGCATACTCTAATGAGTGTTTAAATTGGTTTTTAATTGATAGTGCCCTCTGGAAAGGGATATTCAGCATTGTCATGACACTGCTGTAATGAAATTGTGTGAATAGAGAGATGATAGATAGATGATAGATAGATAGATAGATAGATAGATAGATAGATGATAGAGATAAAGCTTGATTTGGTCAGTGCTTTATAAGTGGCTTCCCCAACAGCAAATAGTTGTCCAGTTTGCACATAACAATAAAAAAAAACCATAACTTAGCACAAGTGAGTCTTCCAGAAAGAAGATCAAACCGTGTTGCTCTTACTCTTGTCCTGCTGCCACTGTGCTTCCATAAACTAAACCATCCCATCCAAACCCAAGATCATGGTTTGTCTCCCCAAGACAAATTAAGAGAGGTAAGCCATAAAACAAACCTTGGTTACAGCTTGTGGTTTGTTTGGAATGAGGCTTCACAATGACTTAGCTTTACAGCAGCAGCTGAACTAGATGAGGATAAAAGTGGCCACAAGGAAAGTTGTACAGAGACTGGATCAAAGCCTCTGTGCTATTCATTTGTGAGGGCCTCTTGGTTGTTTTTTTTTTTTTTTTTAATCTTAAAAGCAGCCAGGGTGGTAAATCAGTTCAGGGGTGCAGTTTCCAGTGAGATAGCTGTTAATGTGTTGCAACATAAACAACAGGGTCTTGCGGTACTTTAAAAACTGCCAAATTAATTACAGCACAAGTTTTCATGAAGTA
Organism: Podarcis cretensis; assembly: GCF_951804945.1. Classification (NCBI taxonomy): domain Eukaryota; kingdom Metazoa; phylum Chordata; class Lepidosauria; order Squamata; family Lacertidae; genus Podarcis; species Podarcis cretensis. The sequence continues at coordinate 33,939,718 of NC_137178.1, forward strand.
GAGTCCACTTCATCAGACAAGGTGAATGGTAATCCTTAAATGCTTATGCCATAATTACTACCAGTCTGTGACACGGCAGAAGAGACTTCGTTGTTCAGGGCTACATCGGCTTTTAGAACTTGTGTTGTTTTCCCAATATAATGCCCCCTACAAGCTGCCAATTTCCCCAATGGGGAAAAGACATGGAACCTGTTACGTGTCATTCCAGGGGGCACAATATGAGCTTTAGGAAGCAAACATCGAGGGACGCAGGTGGCGCTGTGGTCTAAACCACAGAGCCTAGAGCTTGCCGATCAGAAAGTTGGCAGTTTGAATCCCCATGACGGGGTGAGCTCCCATTGTTTGGTCCCAGCTCCTGCCCACCTAGCAGTTAGAAAGCACATCAAAGTGTAAGTAGATAAATAGGTATCATTGCAGTGGGAAGGTAAACAGTGTTTCCGTGCACTGCTCTGGTTCGCCAGAAGCGGCTTAGAAATGCTGGCCACATGACCCGGAAGCTGTTTGTGGACAAACGCCGGCTCCCTCGGCCTATAGAGCAAGCGAGATGAGCGCGCAACCCCAGAGTCGTCTGCAACTGGACCTAATGGTCAGGGGTACCTTTACATTTACCTTTAAGCAAACATCTGGAGGAATGGTTTCGCACCTCCAATTCCCAAAGCCCTGATTCTTTTTCTCCTGCATTGGTATTTTTAATAGTTTTTTTTTTTTAAAAAAAAAAATAGAGATCATGGATCTCCTCCTGTTTTATTTTGCTCAGATCAGATATTATGGGTTACATCCTTCCCTGGCTCTCCTCTTCTGGAGGGGGAAGGAATTTTTTTTTTTTTTGATATTTCCCTTCTCAGGCCCCTGCACTCATACCCCCAAAACCCTGCTACAAAGACTGTAGACCAGAGACCAACTGGCACAGTGTGAGGTAGGATGGAGAAGAGGGAAATGAGTGAGGGGTTGGGGGACTACAACTGGACACAACAATAACATCCACTGACAACTTGATTTATTGATGTCTCTGCTTCTGCAAATACATGATTTGCATATATTAATTCAGCTGTGGGTTATGAAAACACATTTTACTTTGATCCCAACACCTCCATCTCACAAACCACCTAAACAACAGATTCTCCATATGGCTTTGGCTACTGTGATGTCAACACTAGCTGTAGGATGTTGCAAAAAGTAACACTTCAAGAAAATAGGCATTCTCTTTCTTTTTTAAAATGTAAGTAGAGCCACACTAAAGAGGAAACAGTATCTCAGTTCGCTTCATACTTTGTATTCCAATACACAATGAACAGAGTCTACATTCAGTTTTCCAATTCTAGTAGCTTACCACATAGTACTGAAATCCAAACTGCAGTTTACAGTTCTGCAAGTTCAGTGGGGTCTTTTCTCTTTGTTTGAGCAACTGATCCTCACACCATATCACAAACTCCTTTTAAAACTCCCCTTACTTTCAAAACTTGCTACCATGTGGGATGGAGCACTGTTGCTAATAGGGTTGTCCTCATAGAACTGATTTCATTGGATTCTAGGCAGTTAGTATCATCATGTATTTTGTTCATTTAAAATTCAATATAAAATGTTTAAACAATGCCTTTTTGAAAGCCTAATGGTGTCTCCACTACATCCAATCATGCTTTCCAAAATAGCCAGAAAGCTCCTGTTGAAGGAAGGGAATCTTCATCCTATTGCTTTTCAGTGGAAGAGTTTCATTCTTTCACCTGCAGTCCATAAAGTATCAAGTTTATCAAGTGATAAACCTTGATAGAGCATCCTATATAAGTTTAAGAGTTTCCTGCTTTTCGTTGTTTATTTTAGTTTTTATTTGGATTGTGTTTATTGTTAGTTTACAATAGGATAACATCAAAATATATTGTAAGCCTTTTGGGGGAAAGGATGTATGTAAATTTGTTGCTTATTTTTAATAAATAAAAATATGCATATATGTATTTTTTTATACTGCCTTTCAGTAAAAATAAATAAATGCATATATGTAAATTTTTTATACTGCCCTTCAGTAAAAAACAATCACAGGCTACATAAAAGTAAAATGCAAATAAAGACATAGGTAAAATAAATAAACAAGTATAAACATAATAGATACTAAAGCTGCATATTCTTTGAACTAAATATTATTCCAACCTTTTAGTGTGTTTTGTATAATTTTGCCATAGTTTCTTTTAAAATTATTGATAGGATCATATTTTATTATTATTATTATTATTACAATTTATTACCTGCCTTTCACCCCAAGGTCCCAGGGTGGGTTACAACAATTAAAACACAATATCAAAATGTGTTTGAAACAAGTTAGGGTTCAAAGCAATTTAGGTTTACAACAAACTAGAGTGTTCAACAATATTTCTGAAAAAAGTTTTAATTTATTGCCATGTAGCAATGTTTCATTAAAGCAGTTTTAGGGATTTCTTTGTATTTCATTCCCTCATAATGAAGCTTTTTTTTTTTTTTAACCCACACCTTATAATCTGAAGACACTGAAACCTTGGAGGTTAAATTTCACCCCATAAAACATGTTAATGATGATTCTTCCATGTGGCCTTTGATAGTTTGATGGCAAACCGTGTATTGACACAACTGTAATATTTTCAAAAAGAACACTTCAAGAGAGCAAGTTTCTTTCTCATCTTAGCTGCAGGCATGCGACTCAGATTAGAATTTGATTTGGTGTCTTTTCTGAATGCCGCTACAAATTGTTTGTTACCTTTGCTCCCAATTACAGTCAAAATAGCTGATGTCTAGTGCTAACAATACACGGCTAGCATAGCTGGCAGATTTGGATACCCGTCTGCTAATGCGCTGGCCCTTTTCATCTACAAAAAAGAAGGTCAATTTTCAGCATGACAGTAAATGCCTGGATTTGAATGGTGGGATTAGTGCAACATATTTTCGTTTTCTGTCAGTCCCAGAAAATACATATATCTGTTGGTGACTACGATAATGGTTCAGTTAGAAAGGGAAGGAAAAACCAGTTTAAGATTGTTGTGGGATCTTTAGCTTTAGCAAATAGGAGAAAGGAGAAAGCAAATTGGTTTCAAAGTGCTACTTTTATAATGCTATATTGAAGTGAAAGTGTGCTTCTTCATCATCCAAATGTACAAAAAGCATCACTGAATCCTTGCCATGGCCTATCAGATTATTTATCGAAAAATAGAGTACCACAGAGCCTACAACAAGTGGAGTTTGTTCCTCAAGTCCAGTTGTTTCATTTGCATTCCCATATAATCCTACTGGCCATTTCACTAGGATTCCAGCAGTCATTTCCTGAACCAACGATTGTCAGTTTAGGAGAGACAGTGGCTCACTGGCTCTGAAGTTATAGTATCCCACTATCAATCCCAGGTGACTCCAAGTACCTGAGATAGCAGAGAAAAGTTTGACTTGTAAATCCAGAAAGCTTCTATTGGTTAGCCAGCCAGTCCTAGGTCCAGTGTAGGCTTCTATACATATACCTGATATCGCTTGAATTGGTGTTTTCAATGAATTTTTTTTTTAGTGTCTTCAAGGTGAATGTGGTTGATGTACAGTGGAACCTCGTATTATGTACCGTCCTCCTTGCGAATGCTTGCGGGTTACGAGCTCCGGTAACCTGGAAGTAGATGCTCCCGGTTGCAAACTTTGCCCCAGGATGCGAGTGGAAGTCATGCACCAGCAGTGGGAAGCACCATTAGCGAAAGCGTGCTTCATATTATGAGCAATTTCGGCTTAAGAATGGACCTCTGGAACAAATTAAGTTTGTAACCAGAGATACTACTGTAAAAGCTTTCTCTAGCCCAGTTTGCACATAATGCTAAACTTTGTTTCTTTAAACTATGGTTTGTTTGGTTGTCCAAGCCCTGTCCAGCAACTTAACTAGGGTTTCTTTACTGTGAACAAACCACAGTATGAAGCCATGGTTTGTTGCTGGCATACAGACCGTAGTTTGCTTTAACTATTTCTTGGTGTTTTGTGCAAACCCAGTACACATCCTTAACCATAGTATGTTAGGCCACCCTATCCCAGACATGTAACCAAGCTATAAAGGCATGAAACAAGAGCATCTGGAATACAATAATGCAATCTTGGGATAAACAATCATGCAGAACTATCATGCAGAAATAGATGGTGACTGGAACAATACATTGTATAGATTGTCCGTGTTCTTCAGTCTAGGTTACAATTCTACATAGGTAGCTATAACCAGGGCTACCAGAGAAGTCATAACAAGTAGTTGGGTTTCAGTAATGTAAAATCACAGTAATTCTCCTCTCCTAAATCCATAATTCAGCATAATCCTATACAAATCAAGAAATTTGTGATGCTTCAATATACTTGGGAGCAAACCCCCATGGAAATTGGACAGAATTTACCTAGATTTATGCTGCATGACCTGTTTATTTCAGTGGGGAAGAATAAAGCACATGCTCAAATATCTTCAGTTTTACAAATGGGACTTTAAAACACTGTATTTTTGCTAAACCACATCCACTTTGTTGTAACAACTTTACTATTTGCCTATCAAAATGGAAAACTACTGAAATAGAACATTAAAGCCCAGTTATCACTGCTACCTAGGGAGTACTGAACTCTCCCCACTGCTGTTTCTTCTATTTAATATAGAGCACCAGCTATGTGTACATGCCACAGAATTATTCTTTGTTTTCTCAGAAGTTTCTTTCTTTCCCCCCACAGCACGGAAAAGGATATGCTAGTCAATTCTACGGGACTTACCTGAAGCAGCATGATTTGCACAAAAGTCGACCAACAAAAGCATCAACTTTTCAACGTCATTATCTTGGCCATCCGATTCTGTGTAAAACTGAAGATTTACTGTGCTGTTGGAGACATCTTGGCCAATAATAGGACCTAATTGCTCTCAGCAGGCCTGAGAAATGAGTTGAAATGTATGGAACTGTAGAAACTTCAAGGGGCAACTGACTTTGCCTCCCTGATCAGTGTGTGCCTGTTTACAGCACTATATCGCTCTCTGTTTCTCTTTCTCTCTCCAAAATGTCACTGAGCCCTTTAGATGTTTATATTCGCCACAAGAAGCCAATCGTACAGATTTTAAAAAAGGAAACGTGCATTATAAATGCAATATCACTGTTTTAAACTTGACTGTTTTATATTATTTTTGTGTGATCAAGTGTCCCCCAGACTATTCCAACTTTACAAAAGAAATTGTGAATCATGTTCTTTTCACCTGTGGGTCATGGAAATGTTGTTAATCTGCAGACCCACAAAATATCAAAGACATTCTGTAGTTTATACACCGTGTTGCAAAGTGTTTACTGTACTATTTCAAAGCTTCTAAATAAATATAAAATATATATATTATATTACATATAATTTTCCGGGAAACGTGGTACCATTTAGTTGATTTTTAAATGAATTCATACAATCCGCACCATACACTAAAGCGAGAAGGTAATTCAGGGTCCTTAAATTATCCTTGCCTAAAAATAAAATAAATCTTTAATAATACTTCCCAAATTTTTGTACTTTGGTCAATCCTGTTTGTCCTTGTTAAAAAAAAAAAAAAGCTGTAAGCAACAACATTTTTTTCCTGAAAGTTGTACTGAATTTTCAATGCCAAAGATACAGCTGTCAATAATTATGAAAATGAGCACTGACTATGTACTATCGAAGTATATATATCAACCTCCATTATTTTGATTCTATTTCTATGGTTTTTAATTTGGAATCAAAAAACTTTTTATAAAGGCTCTATAAACTCACATGTATATGTTGTTAAAGAGTACACTGGGTGTCTGTACATTTTGCAATGTAAGATATGATGTTAAGTGAAGATAACTATTTTAAGGCAATCTCCCCACACACACATGCGCCACCAGACTCATAGCTGGCAACATATATCATCCTTTAACCTTGTTTTGCACAAATACATCTTTTCATGCTGACTTGCAGTGGTTTTCAAAGAAAGGCCCACCACAAAGTCATACATGTTGCCAAGCCATTAATTTGATTAATTTCTCTTTAACGTAAAAGCGATTTGAAGTTAGGAATAGTCAGAACCAGCTTCAGTGGTAAGCAGGTTAGTCCTGCCTGTGTTATCGTTTTGTAGTTTGGATGGTTTGAAGCCTCTCAGAAAGGATATTTTTATCAGAAAAAGAATAAATTGTCAAAAATTCAAAATGCTACAAAGTAAAGGCTTCCTTTACTTTCATGGCCTCTGATTACAAGTACCATTGAAAAAAGAAAGGTCAAATATAGTGAGGTTTTTCGTTTGTTCTTTCTGTCGTAATGCTACTGTCTTTTTCTTTCTCTCTGATGACTACCTGTCAAATGTTCAGGAAAACAACAACCATAAAAGCATGTCTTGTGTTTCAGTTGGAGGTAATGGATGCAGTGCCCTTTTGAATGAAGGATAAGAATCCACTCTTTTTATTTTGGAAGCTTTTGGTTCATACCCTAGGACCATAAAATTGCTTCCTTGCTGACAATGAATTCTGTTCACAGGGTATATATGACTCAGTATAAGTAAGGGTGGGGGGGAGTGAAAATACTATTACACTATTATTATTATTATTATTATTATTATTATTATTATTATTAAGTCTGTGTATACAGCAATGCACACATGAAGCTTCCCTGCAGGCAGACTTCCTCATTCACTTCTGTGGTGGGGGTAACTGTTTGCAAGCATATCTTTGTACTTCCAGGTGTGTAAGTGCATCAGAGTCCCAATAGCTGCAAATTGTTGCAGAGCAGACTGACACCAGTAGTAGCTACAAGAATTTATTCCGCCAATTATTTTCTGCCGTATTCCCATTGTGTGAAAGGGAACTGTGTGTACAAAAGTTGTTGACTTATAAGCAATGTTAGTTTCCAAACTCGTAACAAAACAAAACAAAATATTCCTGCTAAATACTTTTAGTGCATATTTCTAAATTATTTATATATTGACAGGGATTTCTTGGGATCCATTTAACAATGTGTATTATATATGAATCACAGAAGAAGAAGAAAGCACACAAATTAACTATTAATTTGAGCAAACACAGCCGTAAATTCTTCTTTAGCTTTAGGTAATGGGAGTTCTGGTCACCTATATGCCTTGTTAAGTTTTATGGCGGGGAGGGGGGAATGGGCTATTAATAATGAAATGTGTGAAGAATATTTCATTTGAAGAAATCTGTCAACTTGAGCGTGCTTTTAAGGCAAGAAATGAAATGCCCCTCCTGGAACTGGTTTTGCTTTATTTTTATAGCCTCTCTATACAGAGGTGTATACTGTAAATTAGGGTTGTTTCTAGTCCTGTGGAGAAAAAAATATCACTTTTTCTTTTTCTTTTTTATAGACTATTAAAGGTGTTTTTATTTACTGAAAATCTCCCTCACATTTTGCCCGCAACTTTTTTGGGGAAAGTATTCATAATGCTGTTATTTCATCTGTCTTTTCTAGTGCATTTATTCCATCTCTCTCTATAATAGATTATGAGTAGAAGACATGGGCATGCATCAATTCATTTCATGCTTTCGCCTTTCCTTATTCTCCTGTTTCTGTATATGCTCAGTGCAACTGAGGTCAGTGGGAGACTTGTGCATGGAAACATGATCAAGCTGGGCTTTTAGATGCCTAAACAGAAGATGCTAACTACTACAAAGGGGAATGGTTCAAGGACAACTTCCTTCCCCAACCTGGTTGCCTTCAGATGTTTTGGCCTAGGACTCCCATCAGCTCAAGCCAGCATGACCAATGGTCATTCATGGAAGATAAGTCTTGTAGTCCAACAGTGACTGGAGGGCATCTGGTTGTGGAGTAGCCTGATCTACTACTGTCAGTGATTACCTTTTGTTACTACAAGGTGTCTTCTGGTATATGTCCCTAGAAGAGCGTTTTCTGGTATTTGTGGCCTGGTGGAAACCCAAACCTATGTTTTTAAAAACCAGTAGCACATTATGCAGGTGAAACAATTCACCACATGGACTGATGTGAGAAAATCTCTTCATTTTGAAGAAACAATTTTAGAAAAAATTGACCTGCTGGAGAAATTAAGCATATTCCTCTTGCTCAGCAGCAGCCAATGTGGTGACTTCCAGATCTATGGGATTTCAGCTTTAATAATCCTTGACCATTGGCTGCACAGGTTGGGTTAGAAGGAAGTCGTAGTCCAATTTCATCAGTACAGCATCATGCTGGCCACCTCTGCTGTAGCTATTGCATAGACAAGAGTGTAAAATATTCAAATAACTTAAATACTAAGTTTGTTGACTTGATGCACTTTTGCTGTAGGCATAAAGACAACTGGGATTTTTTTCTTTTCTGATTTCCTTGTGAACCATCAAATGTGGAATTTGATTTTCTTTCAAGACTCCAAATTCTCTGCACTTTCACTCATCCTAAGACTCTTGGGGAAACATTCACAGCAACTTCCAATACAGTATGAGAAGTTGCTGTGAAAGATATAGAAGTTTCAGGTGTGATCCTAAAGGACTTATCCAACACAACTAAAACCAACATAATCTGCTTAAAGAGAATGGATCCTTCTAGCTTTCTGCATGCCAAATGCCTGCACAGGTATAGAATATCTGAGGTGGTACAAATGCAGTTCTGCAGCTGAAGCTAAGCAGGTTTAAGACGTGTAAGCTGCCTGATGGGAAACCACCCAAGTACAAGAGAAAAGTATGTTGTGGACTATTTGAAGGAACTACAGGATGTCAGTTTCTCAGGCATGGTAGACTTGCAGCAATGCAGCCGGGGGGGGGTGCGGTATTGGAAATGACAACATGCAGCTACTTTTAGAATAGTTTGCATCCACTTATTAGATAGCATATCAAGGTGTGTGTGTGTGGTTTGGATTTTTCATCAAAATTATATGAATGGGCCCCAAATCCCATAACAGAAGGGTGGTTTTAAAAGCCAATATATTTTATTTTATTTTATTTTTACTTTGAGGATCTTTCCCTAGAGTAAAAATAAACAATTTAAACAATTCCTTGCATTTCTGAACGCTGTTTAAGTTTTCCAATACTGATGAAGTATGTAAAATGGCATTTAGTATTTCAGCCCCAGATTCACAGAGCTGCATATGGCACAGAACCTCAGCTTCCTCCTTTCAACAGCAAGCCCCTGATAGGATCTGCATTTGATCTGATCTGCATTGTCCAGCAAGATTCTCCTGCACCTTGCCAGAAATTTCACAGAAGCCTCCAATGCAATGTGAGGAGATTTCAGCTGTGAAAAATTGAGCAGGTCCAAGTTTAAAGCTTGAGTAGGTTGCCTTAAGCCTGGCCAACACAATTAAATTATAATTGCTTTTGGTTATGTCACAGAGATTGTAAACAGATGCAGCCTGACATGTTAGGAACCCTAACATGAATCAGATCATTAGTCCATCTAACTCAGTGTTGTCTACACTGACTTGCAGTGGCTCTCCAGGTTTTCATCCTTTCCAAGCCCTACTTGAGATGCCAGGTAAAGACCTTTAGCTTTCAAAGCCTCTGCTGTTAACACGGAGCTGTGGTCATTCACCGTAATGTTAAGTCAGAAGCAAGAGTTCTCATTGCAACATTTCCCAAACTATTCTTTCTTTGCAATTTTTTAAACTTCATTTAATATCATGGTTTTAATGTCCACCAAATAGTTCAAATGTCTAACAAAGAGATGGAAAACAAGATTTAGCCCTTTTATGTTACATTGCTTAAGTTGCAACTGCAACCTCAGCTAATGGAGAACAATCCAACCACCATCACCACCACTTATGCCAGGATTGGATTGAGTAGAGGCAAGCTGGCCTCCAGATCTGTGGGCAGGCAGCATCCCCACCAGTGGAAACCAGTGAAGAGGCCCCAAATGGGGCATTCTGGGGCAAGGAAGGGACTGAGCTGGCTGAGGACCTGCTGACTCCCAAGCCGGTCTCGCAGCTTTGCAAACTGACATTGGGCCCAGTCTGGACCCGATGGTCCTGCCTCACACGTTCCATTGTGGCTCCCATAAGTAGAGTTGCCACATGTCTTGTACAATACAGGGTAGACCCATATTTCAATGTAAAATGCTGTGTCCTGTATTGATACAGTTTTGTCTTGTATTACAGGTCTCTTTCTCTGCCCAGATAAGGATCCTCTCCAAATGCATGTGTTTTAAAATGTGTGTGAAAGGTTATGTCTTTAAGTTCTGGGTAGTCGAGCACAGACAGATTTACAAATTCATGTTTATGTGTGCGTGTGTGCATGCGTGTGTGACAAATTCCAGAGGAGTCATCCTATTAGGCTGCAATATATCTTAATGTATTGCTTTGAAGCCACCTCAGCACTAGAAGAAAAAAAGATGTCCTGCCCTGTATTTTGCCAGAAGAAAGATGGCAACCATACCCATGAGACTTCAGAAGCAGCTGTGGCTCCATCTCTCCAAAAAGGCACAAGGTCAGGGGTTGCAGGGAGTTTGAATTGCAGCCTAAATACAATTGAACACACTTACTTCAATGTGCTTCTTGCTAAGCACAGTCAAGCTTTTATTTAATTTATTTATTTTAGTTATTGCCCATCTACACATTCTTTTTCGTATTTATGACTGCCTCACTCATGGGTCACACACACATGCAGCATATACAGGGAAGGATCTTAGCTTGGTGGCAGAGCACAGGCTTTGCATACAAAAGTTTCCAGATTCATACCCTGGCAACAGGAAATATGCCTGTATGAAACCCTATGAAAATGCTGCCATTCAGTGTGGACAGTAATGGGCTGGAAGCACCAATGATCTGATTTAACTGGCCCTTGTCATTATTCCATGAACATAAGGGCTCTGCCAGATTGGGTCAAAGACCAATTTATCCAGCATACTGTTCTCACAGTGACCAACCAGATGGTTTTAGAAAACCTGCAATCGGGACCTGAGTGCAGTGAAACTCTCCCCACATGTGTTCCTTGCTATTTATAGGGATACTCCATCCCAACTGTGGAGGTAAAGCAACACCATCGTGGCAGGTGGTCTTCTAACACACGATGGAAAATTTGCAAAGTTTCCCGAAGGTCACTACTGGCCAAGCGCCTTGATCCATCAGTTCATATCCAAGTGACCTGTTGCACATACAGATTCATCTACCTGCAGGACTCTTGTGAAAGCAACATGCACACATAGCTACCATTCTTGAAAGGAACAGCCAAGTCCTGGTTGTAGGCTTTACATGTGAGCCTCAGTGAAATGCAATACTGTTACATCCCAACAAGATGTGTGATTCCCATTAATTTTGATGTGCCTTGATCGACAGCAGCTTCTAATGGGTTGTGTTCACAATCCTGAAATTAATAATAAACTTCAGGGGTGGACCAAATGTATCTGGGAGTTGTGGATTAAATGGAGAATAAAAATGGTGTAATCTGTCCAGTATTCCAATAAGACTTCATATAACCAGGGATGGAAAATCTTTTCAAGAGCTCTCCCATCTTATCCTGCACCCCACGTGTCTGCTAATATGCCTCTGGTATAAATGAAAGTGTGCACATAAATACTGTCTTCCTCTAGCACATAGTTCATTGCTGATTACCAGCAGGTGAGGCAGCCACCTCAGGTGGCAGGATCCACAGAGGCAGCACATCCGGTCTCCAAGGGATGCTGTTCCATGGTGGCAGCAACAACTGTGGGATGCTCCTTAGGTACCAAATCTGCCACTTCCTCAGCAGCTCTCTCCTGCAATGCCATCTGTACAGCAGGGGCATAGCTAGCTGCTCCAGCACCCACAGGGGCAGGGTGATCCACACACGGGGGTGGGGTGAGCCGCCCACAGGGGTGCCGTGGTGAGCTGTCCATGGAGTCCACCTGGCATATGCAAACCCCACACTGCCATTTCTGGCAGCGCAGGGGCTGAGCCACCGCGTCACTCCCAGGAGAGACGCGTGGCTCGGGTGCACTGCAGGGCAGGCCCCGTGCTAAATGCTGCCCCCCCATGGTGTGTCATTTTGTGACCCCCTCAGGGCAACCCGCACCCCCCTTCCTACGTTGCTGCTGTACAGCAGCCTTTGGGTGAATAGGAGACACTGCTGGTCTCCTCCCACCCTTGTTCCCAACACAGATCTTTATTACCTCCTTGATCCTGATGCAGATCTTCACTCACCCCTTCTTCCCTGGCAGAAGCTGGCATCATTTTGTCATTCACAGCATCTGCCCAAATGTATTGGGCTGGCCCTAATTATCTGCGTCTTTGTAGATACTCTTCTGTGTCACATGCAAGAGCATATTTTGACAGCTTTCTCAAATTGAAATTGTTTTAGAATTTGAGTTTGTTAATAAAGTTCATGAGACTGTGTGTCCTCTTATGGCAGTGATGACCAAACTTGGCCCTCCAGCTGTTTTCGGACTACAATTCCCATCATCCCTGACCACTGGTCCTGTTAGCTAGGGGTGATGGGAATTGTAGTCCCAAAAAAGCTGGAGGTCCAAGTTTGGCCATCACTGTCTTATGGGAATATAAATCAATGGTCTCTGTGTACAGTTCTCTTCAATGACTTCAAAGGTAGAAATGATATACACTTTTAAGAATAAGTATGAGCATTTGTCCATGGGATAGTTACATTGTCATTTCTGTCTTATTAGGTCAAAGGTCCACTGAAATCAAGCAGTTAATCTAGTGTAATCTCGTCAACAATGGAATTCTTTATTTAGATGATGTTTGTTTATTTAGGATCTAGGTTACTGAGATGAAATAGAACCGAGGTCTCTGTAAAATATCAATTGTAATAAATCATGTTCCATTGTTTCAATTTAGCCAGAGTTTTATCCTAAAGCAGGGGTGGGGAACTTGTGACTGTTCAGATGTTTTAGGACTCCAATTTCCATTAGCCACAGCCAGTATGGCTAATGGTCAAGGATGATGGGAGCTCTAGTCCAACCTCTGGAGGGACCCAGGTTCCTAATCTCTGTCCTAAGCATTCTGAATCACACTGAACAAATGCCTAGCAATGACGGCTGTGCACACAATCATTTCCCCCCAGCAAGCTCACTGTGGTCCTACAGATAACCAGAGTAGCTCTTGATACTATAGAGTGCATGGTGTATATGTCTAGGGGGGGGGGCAGATACTAGGTGTTTCTGTTATGTTTTTCTTTATTACCAGAAATTAGAAGTTTTTGTATGTGTTGGAAAACTAGCCCCCTCGGGAGAGGCTGGCCCCTCTCCCAGGCTCCAGGGGCTTGTTTGCCGGTGATCTACCCTGGCTGGCATCCCAGCAGTCCAGGGAGATCTTGATAGGCGACACCTCCCTGATGAAAGGTGCACACCCCCTTCCCCCTTGCATACCAGCAGGAGAAAGAAGTTAGTCAGAAAGTCTATTTCATCTCTACTTTATTTCTGACTGTACAACTGTACAATAACATGTCTGCTCACTCAGTCTTCTCTGAGCAGTTGCTTGTTCGCAGCTGCGTAGTACTCATATCCCAACAGTATGTTCCTGCACGTAGGTAGAAACAGTCTCAAGATACATTAAAAGCATGGGCCACAGGAATTTCAGGCTGCTTATAATGTTCACCTGCATCACATAGACACTATCTATCTGTCTATCTATCTATCTATCTATCTATCTATCTATCTATCTATCTATGCATGTTCTCCTGAATGCTCTCAATACATTGCTTACTTTTGCTTCTGGCTTCAGCTTCTGGTGCTATGCCAGAGTGCTCTAGAGGGGTCCCTGGACCCACAAGGAGCTGCACCTGGGAAATTGAGGGGTAGTGGGACATGCACATGCAGAAGCCATATTACATTTATTTGGTTCTATATTAATATTTCCTCCCCTAGATTAATCTCTGTCCTGACCCTAGGGGCTACTTCAAACATGACCAATTTACTAACTGGAAAGTACATCTGTGTAGGAAGAAGCATGTTAGGCCTATGGAGGTGGCTATACATTTATAATGAGTAACAGATTATTCCCTGCACAGATCTTCCTTTTGAGTGGTTAGGATGTTAGCAAAGAGTATGTGTGATGTTTGTATATTTCTCTGTTTGGCTGCATATATAACGTATATCAGAAAAGACATATGTATGCATATTTTTCTTATTACACATAAGTAACATCTGTGCAGGAAATCTGTTAGGTTTGAAGCATCCCTAAGGTTTGCAGTGAAAGAACAAAATGTTTGAACTGTGGTATACAGACAGTTGCACAGTTTTATGTATGTGTTGATGTTGCAGGGATGAGTTGCCAATATTTCAGAGAGAAAGCACCAGGGAATTTTTTTAGGATCCGGGGTCAGAGGAGCTATTTTCAAAATTCAATAATTTGGGCCAATAGAAACACATCTGCCTGACTTTCCAGATTGTCTAAAGTAGTATTTTTAAATAAAAATCTCCATTTCATTGTGGAAGTGCTGTTGCCAGGAATAAAGATAGCACTTCATTATGCCAGCATTAATCCACTTCGAACAGCTTCTTGAGACTTGACAGTACTGTTTGTTGGTTTCTTCACAACATAATCCAGTCCAGGTCTGCTCCAACTGAAGTCCTATTGAATTTCAAGGGAATTACTCCAAGGTAAATGGCATAGGCTTGCAGCCTCAAGTAGAGCACAGGCTTTTAAATTAGCATAGAGCTGAATGTATTGTGGTCACGTCACCTTTAGCTTTATTTCTTGGTGTGATTGATTGCACAGTTTTAACTTTTTATTAAGATTGGATTGTTCTCACTGTGAGTGTTAATGGGCAAGTGTCTGTTGATGTGCAGAGGAGAAGAAATGAGTGTCTGTCTCTCTGCAGGTGCTCACCTTATGCAGCTCCCAAGCTTCTCCCCAGGAATGTTTAAGTTATGTGAAAGGGACTTGCTAACTAATTCTTCTCAGAGCTTAGAGCATATTTAACATACCGTGTGCACTGTGTGCTGTTAAAATATGTAAACTCAAAAACACACAAGTTCAGTGTGCAATTCCCACAATCATATTTTATTCAGATTCATTCACCTTCCCTGAAATGATTAAAACAGTGTGTGTGTGTATGACTGAAGATCATTTTTTCCTCAGACAAAGCTAAACTATGCTTTTCCACCTGGGAACAGTAAGAGTCGAGAACAAGTTCGAGAAAAGCCTTGTGGCTGGTTTTGTTCTGCTAATGGCTGATGGATGAGAGACATTATGATGATGGTATTGTCAGGATTCCGGCCATGAAGGCTGAGACAAAATATGGATTCAGACTGCAGATTAAGTCCAAGTTATCAATCCAATGGGTTGACAGGGTCACGACATGCACAATAAATGCATTTGGATTGCCTCAGTGAAGTTCTGAGCAAGAGTCATCTGCCCAGAGCCAATCTAGACAGCACAGTTTGCAAGTTTGAAATATACATTTTGGACAAGGCTTGAGACTGAGGCCAAGGTTTCTACCAATGGGTTAGAAACTGAAGATTCAACTGAGTTGGGTAATTATACAAAGTTGCCTTGCCACAGACATGCATGATTGTTTAGACAACCAGACTAGTAAAGCTAGTCTAGGTAGCACTATGACAAATCTACCTTTCTCCATGCTTGTTGTGCAATGATCAGCTTCTTAGGCCAGGAATTCAAAAAGATTTCAGTTCCACAGATACCTACCTCTGATTATGTCCATACATCCTTCTCTCAGCTGCTGCTAACTAAAGCTTGTGAAATCAGGAAAGCAAAGCACCAGTATTCTTTAGACTCCAATCCCCACTGGCCTCATCCACCAAGCCCAATGTTCAGGGATGATGGAAGTTGCAGTTCAGCACCGTATTGAAAGCTACCAGTTCACCATCACTGATCTAGCTGTTCTAATGGTTTCCATTATTTGTGCCTGAACTGTGTTAGAAGGCAATCTAAAATCCATGAATTATATAGGCATAGTGATAAATTGGCCAAGTAACTGTATGGTGCCATATAGTAGCGCACTGTGTGGAAACAAATGTAGCACTAAACTGTATAGTAACAAGTGAAGTTAACCATTTGTTCTGGTTTTGTTGACTTCCCTCGGTACTATTAGCTGCCATATGTAGGCTTTTGCTTATCAGCAATGAAAACATTTTAAAAAAAAAAGTTAGCCTACCAAACAATCTGTGGAATTTGAAACAGTTGCATAAAATAGAGAATGCAAGAGAAGATACCCAACTATCATCCTGTTAGGTTATTCTGAAATACAATTGCCCAGACATTCTAGAAGATAATTGCAAATAGACTAGATAGAAAATGGTAGTAACAGTGCAAGCCTATGCATGTCTCCTCAAAAGTAAATGCTATTGAGTTCGGTGGGATTAGCTCACATCATGTAAGCATTTATAAAATCGCAACCTTGAGGTGATAGGGGAGGCTTGGAATAGAGGAGTGTAGCATGGACCAAAATTCTAATGCAATCTTGGGAACAGAAATATTTCTTTTAAAATACTTAAGCATTATTGTTTTATGACCCACTTATTGGGAATTGTTCTTCCATGGAGAATAATAATTCCAGGCCATATTGCAGATGCAGCTCCAGTTACTTTCACCTTTTAGAACAGCATGGACAGATACTGAGTCAGTAAAAGCAAAGCAATAAAATATTCCACTAGAGGACAAAACAGCAATGACCATAAAGAGGGCCTCTTAGAACTTTAGACTGCTATATACAGTTTTGAAAGTGCAGACATTAAAGGCAGATGAGATTTTGTTTGCTTTTGTTTTGTAGCTGTTGGGTTTCAGCATTTAATTTTTATTTTGCTACCTGTTCTTAATTTTTCTGCTCCCCAGTTTCTATCTATGAGTGATTCCCCCCCCAAAAAAAAGCTCTTTAAAAATAAATAAATAAATAAATAAATAAATAAATGATTATATTATTTTCACATTTCCCATTAGAATATATCTCCAAGCAATGCCAATATAATTTCATATAACATGATCTATTTTGACTAAATTGTCTATTCCAAAACTTTAGAAATAAATTTCCATTATTTGTTAATCAAGTTCTAGCCTTCATGCATGGTGCACCACAGTAAAAGGTTAAGTAAAGGTAAAGGACCCCTGGATGGTTAAGTCCAGCCAAAGACAACTAAGGGGTCATCTAGCTTTCAGGCCGAGGTTTGTCCACAGATGACTTTACGGGTCATGGTGCAACAGAACCTCTTCTAGTGCAACAGAACACCATGATAGAAACTAGAATACACGGAAACACCATGTATCTTCCCGCCGCAGCGGTACCCATTTATTTACTTGCACTGCTAGGTTGGCAGGAGCTGGGACAGAGCAACAGGAGCTCACTCCGTTGTGGGGATTCGAACTGCTGACCTTCTGATTGGCAAGCCCAAGAGGCTCAGTGGTTTAGACCACAGCGCCATCCGCGCCCCACATTACCCTCAGCCAACCATAAATAGAGAGCTCCTTCCATTTTCCATTTAGTCCTTGCCATTTTCTCAATCCTTGCCATTATAAGTGAATCAATCAATCAATCATACATTCTCTGCAGTACTTGTATCATTTTAAATACATCCAATAAAACCAGCACAATCTTGGGAGAAGCTCTCATTTAGTGGTTTACTTTATCACATCCTTCTGCAAAAGAATCTTTCCAAAATGAGGCCTTCCATTTCAGTTTTTGAATTGTAACATTTCAACGAGATTGTCTTTTGTGACTTGTTGTAAGCTGCTTCAGGGAATCTGGCCAGGAAGTAATACAGATTTCTATAACCATCCACACAGCCAAGTAAGTAGACAAGCAGGTAAATAAATGAACAAATAATATACCTTAAAAGATGGCAGCAAAATTGCTATATAATTTTTCCCTGTGCCCCCAACATACATCTGTTAAAAACATACATTAGGCTGCAAGTTGGTGGTCTTCAGGAGGGCATCCCAGGGACACAAGATTCTTCAGATCTTCCTCTTTGAAGGTGTAGAAAGGGGTCTGTTCTTAGAGAGGGAGGTTTAAATTTGGGACTATGCCAGCCCAAATTTGTATATTCTTGTATATTCTTGTAGAAATGGAAACCCCCCCCCCCCACAAGATTCCCATCTTCATAATATCCTAACTTTGATTTGTGTGTGTGTGTGTGTTGACCCCTCCTCTCTTCTCATCTCTGCTTCTCTCGCTTAGCACTGTTTATTGAAGCTAACCTAAGCAGTTTTTCTCCAGGGAAAAACCAAAAGGTGTTGATTTCCTCCTGTTTTTAGGCTGGGTACCTTTCAGCATGCTCATTCCCACCTGCAGGAGCTGTTAGCACTTCAGTGGAAACCATCTCTGTGTGACTGCTTGTCACTCTTCAAGGGAGTGCTCTCCTTTTGTTCCCTGCCTTCCCTCTTTTAGATCATTTCCCCCCAGATTTCTCAATATTTAATAAATACATAATCAAGAAAATGCTTTCATCTATTCATTAGATTTTTGTAATGCCTCTGGAAATGACTTCTCCCTTTGCATAAACTTGTCAGCAAATCTGTTTACATCATTCACAAGGAAAACAAAGCCTCTTTTATTTATTTTCCAGCTCAGAAACACTTTATGAGATGGGTTGCACTTTTTTTCATGGATAATAATTTTTTCTGCTTGTATTCACTCTGGTACTACAAGCCATGCTGCACCCGGTAGCGAGGAATTCTTTTTTTAGGTGAGAGAAATAGAAGCATGCAGAACCAGATTTTAAATGATTGTATGGCAGGGACAGAAAACCTTTTTGGCTCTGTAGGTCAGATCCTTATCCAGTCACAGCCTTGTGCCCCAAATTTAACAGGTGGGCAGAGCTGATAGGTGGTAGAGTAGAAAGATGCTTTCTGCTTTTCCCCTGGGAGCTTGCTTGAACAGCTGGTGCAGCAGGCTTCATTCCACTGTCAAAGCATGATTGGGAGTGCCTTTTAGGGCTTCCAAGTACATGTGAATAAATGTATAAGTGTACAGCTCAACTACTTGTGTACACAGGTACACAGATTGTACACCTGTTGAATGTAATGTGTAAAAACCCAAGCATGTCTTATAGTCCATGTTCCCAAACCAGATTATTTTGGGGTTTCAAACCATACACAGAGTTCCTGTAGGAGCAGGATTTTCTGCTCAGATCAGTGGAGGAGGAAGTTCTCAGGCAGAGGCTTGTAAGCAGTGCTTTTTTCTGGGGTGACACAGCGGTACGCATACCCCTAAACATTTTGTGAATCTAAGTCTGGCCTCATTGAGGGGCAGTATTTCAATATGAGTAGGAAAATGAGAGTTAACCTCAACATTTTTAAAGAAAAAAGCACTGCTTGTAAGCATGCTCAAAGCTGGGGGGAGGATGAGAGGACCAGCATACCTGCCCTGCACTTACCACATGACTACATTTTAATAATAATAATAATAATAATAATAATTTATTATTTATACCCCGCCCATCTGGCTGGGCCTCCCCAGCCACTCTGGGCGGCTTCCAAAAGAATATTAAAATACTATGATACATCAAACATTAAAAGCATCCCTGAACAGGGCTGCCTTCAGATGTCTTCTAAAAGTCTGGTAGTTGTTGTTCTCTTTGACATCTGGTGGGAGGGCATTCCACAAGGAGGGCGCCACTACCGAAAAGGCCCTCTGCCTGGTTCCCTGTAACTTGGCTTCTCGCAGTGAGGGAACCGCCAGAAGGCCCTTGGTGCTGGACCTCAGTGTCCGGGTAGAACGATGGGGGTGGAGACGCTCCTTCAGGTATACTGGACCGAGGCCGTTTAGGGCTTTAAAGGTCAGCACCAACACTTTGAATTGTGCTCGGAAACATACTGGGAGCCAATGTAGGTCTTTCAAGACCGGTGTTATATGGTCTCGGTGGCCGCTCCCTGTCACCAGTCTGGCTGCTGCGTTCTGGATTAGTTGTAGTTTCCGGGTCACCTTCAAAGGTAGCCCCACGTAGAGTGCATTGCAGTAATCCAAGCGGGAGATAACCAGAGCATGCACCACTCTGGCGAGGCAGTCCACAGGCAGATAGGGTCTCAGCCTGCGTACCAGATGGAGCTGGTACACAGCTGCCCTGGACACGGATTTAACCTGTGCCTCCATGGACAGCTGTGAGTCCAAAATGACTCCCAGGCTGCGCACCTGGTCCTTCAGGGGCACAGTTACCCCATTCAGGACCAGGGAGTCCTCCACACCTGCCCGCCTCCTGTCCCCCAGAAACAGTACTTCTGTCTTGTCAGGATTCAATCTCAATCTGTTAGCCGCCATCCATCCTCCAACCGCCTCCAGACACTCACACAGGACCTTCACCGCCTTCACTGGTTCTGATTTGAAAGAGAGGTAGAGCTGGGTATCATCCGCATACTGATGAACACCCAGCCCAAACCCCCTGATGATCTCTCCCAGCGGCTGCATGTAAATGTTGAAAAGCATGGGGGAGAGGACAGAACCCTGAGGCACCCCACAAGTGAGAGCCCAGGGGTCTGAACACTCATCCCCCACCACCACTTTCTGGACACGGCCCAGGAGGAAGGAGCGGAACCACTGTAGGACAGTGCCCCCAGCTCCCAGCCCCTCAAGACGGTCCAGAAGGATGTTATGGTCGATGGTATCAAACGCCGCTGAGAGATCCAGCAGAACTAGGAAACAGCTCTCACCTTTGTCCCTAGCCCGCCGGAGATCATCAACCAGTGCGACCAAGGCAGTTTCAGTCCCATGATGAGGCCTGAATCCCGACTGGAAGGGATCCAAATGGTCCGCTTCTTCCAGGCGTGCCTGGAGTTGTTCAGCAACCACTCGCTCAATCACCTTGCCCAAGAATGGAAGATTTGAGACTGGGCGATAGCTGGCCATCGTGGCCGCATCTAAAGATGGTTTTTTAAGAAGTGGTTTGATAACCGCCTCTTTCAGCGGGTCTGGGAAGGCTCCCTCACGGAGGGAAGCATTCACCACCCCACGAAGCCCATCGCCCAGTCCTTCCCGGCTAGCTTTTATAAGCCAGGATGGGCAAGGATCAAGGAGATAGGTGGTTGGTTTCACTCGTCCAAGCAGCCTGTCCACATCCTCGGAGGTAACAGATTGGAATTGATCCCATGCAATTTGACTAGACAGGACTCTAGCACTCTCCCGCCCCGGCCCTGCTCCCACGGTGGCGTCTACCTCTTCCCGAATCTGAGCGACTTTATCTGCAAAAAACTTTGCAAAATCATTGCAGGAGATCATGTGGCCCGTACTGGGCCCTGATGTAGCAGGTGGTTCCGCTAAATTGCGGACCACCTGAAAAAGTCTCCTGCTGCTGTTTTCTGCAGATGCAATAGAGGCGGTGAAGAAAGTCTTCTTCGCCGTCGCTACCGCCACTTGGTAGGCTCGACATTGAGCTCTAACCTGTGTCCGGTCAGCTTCAGAATGAGTTATCCGCCACCGGCGCTCTAGCCGTCTCAACGATTGTTTCATTGCCCTCAGATCCGTGGAAAACCACGGGGCTCTCCGGGCTCCATGCAATCGGAGAGGGCGCTTCGGAGCCAAACAGTCAATAGCCCTGGTTAACTCCACATTCCAGCGGGCCACCAGGGAATCAGCTGAAAGGCCATCAACATGGGATAAAGCATCCCCTACCACTCTCTGGAAACCATTTGGATCCATTAAGTGGCGGGGGCGGACCATCCGAATCGGTCCCACCTCCCTGCAGAGGGGAAGGGTCGCGGAGAAGTCCAGTTGCACCAGGAAGTGATCTGACCATGGCACTTCTTTTGTTTCACTTTTAGTTAGTGTCAGGTCACCAACATCCGTAGAGGTAAAGACCAGGTCCAAGGCATGTCCGCGGCTATGGGTTGGGCCAAACTTATTCAGGGACAGCCCCATGGAGGCCATGCTTTCCATGAAGTCCCGAGCGGCCCCTTGTAAGGTCGTGTCGGCATGGATATTAAAATCCCCTAGGACAACCAAACTAGGTGTCTCCAGGAGAACATCCGCCACGACCTGAAGCAGCTCGGGCAGGGAATCCTTGGTGCAGCGGGGAGGTCGGTACACCAAAAGGAATCCTGTACTGCCCCTATTGCCCAACTTCCAGAACATGCACTCAGAGAACTGGGTCTTCCCAATAGGACGCCTGGTGCAAACTAATGACTTCCTAAAAATCACTGCAACCCCCCCTCCCCGCCCACAAGGCCTGGGTTGCTGTGCGTAAGAGAAACCTGGTGGACAAGCAGCAGCAAGAACAGGCCCGTCCGCTTCATTCAACCAAGTCTCTGTTACACATGCCAGGTCAAATCCCCCATCCATGATCAGGTCATGGATGGCAGTGGTCTTATGAATCATTGACCTGGCATTGCACAGCAGCACCTTCAGGTCATGAGGGTATCCCTTGCTGATTCTAGTATCCATCTGGTCAGGACCAGACCTGGAGGCAGGGATAGTCCTCAGACAACGACTAAACCTGCCTCCTCTGTAATGACATGGTCTGGTCTTAGCGTAACTCCTCCTCCTACCCGAGATCACTGAGATCGGTTGTCCCAACGCATCCCCCCCTGTGGAACATGCCGCAGCCATTTTGTTGGCTGGGACCCACTCCCCGGCAGCCCTGACCCCTCCCCTTAAGAACAAAATAAGACCTTAAAACAATGAAAACAAAACAAAAAAGAAACCCCAAAAAACAATACAAATAAAAAACTCCAAAAATTACAAATCCATCAAAATCAAAACAAATTCCCAACTAAACATCCATCCCACCCCCACCCCATCCCTGCATATACAGTAATAATAATGACAATAATAATAATAATAATAAAGAAATAAAAAGGAAAAGGAAAATTTTAAAACATTTTAAAAAGAACTCTGCACCCCTCCGGATCCCCCTGGGCCGCAGCAGCAGTGACAGCAATCGTCCCTGTGAGGCCTGTCAGGCCCCGCCCTAGGCCAGATGGTGAGTGGCAGGAAGGAGCAGGGCCCTCAGACACCCACGCAGGAGAGTCCTCCTGGGCAGCAGAGCACAGCAGTCCTTATGGGGCTTCAGGCCCCGCCCCAGGCCAGATGGTGAGTGGCAGAAAGGAGCAGGGCCCTCAGACACCCACGCAGGAGAGTCCTCCTGGGCAGCAGAGCACAGCTGTCCTTATGGGGCTTCAGGCCCCGCCCCGGGCCAGATGGTGAGTGGCAGGAAGGAGCAGGGCCCTCAGACACCCACGCAGGAGAGTCCTCCTGGGCAGCAGAGCACAGCAGTCCTTATGGGGCTTCAGGCCCCGCCCCGGGCCAGATGGTGAGTGGCAGAAAGGAGCAGGGCCCTCAGACACCCACGCAGGAGAGTCCTCCTGGGCAGCAGAGCACAGCAGTCCTTATGGGGCATCAGGCCCCGCCCCGGGCCAGATGGTGAGTGGCAGGAAGGAGCAGGGCCCTCAGACACCCACGCAGGAGAGTCCTAATATCTCGAGAGGACTAGAATCTTCCTAAGTGGGTTAGTGCCACATGGTGAAAGGGAAAAAGTGATCCTGAAAAGGCAACTAACAGAAGTAACCAAGTCCAGCTGTAAACACATAAAAACAACAATAACAAGGTATATTTGTATGCCCCACTCAGGGGGCACTTCACTGCCCCACTTTCATTTTGTCAGCAAACAATCACCACAACACTAGTAGCAATATCAACCAGGTAATAAACACTAGTGTAAATGCAGTGCTATCATGGCATGATCAAGGAGGGGCCTGTTGCCCAAACATCCACATGAAGTCAAAGGGAAATTAACTCGGGGAGTCAATAGCTGTGCTGGGTTGGAGTGAAAGTGGGCAAGGTGCTCTTTGGGAGCACTGCCATCCTCTCTACCCTCTCCTGTCCCATCATGTCCCACCCTGACTGCTCTGCTGCTGGCACCTGGTTGCTTCCCTCCCACAGCTTCCCAGGTAGTGATGTGAAATGAGAATCAGACTCTTTTTGTCCATATTCCTTTTTTTCAAGAAACAGCTATTTGGAAGGCTGCACTCCTCAGCAAAGTGCCTGCTGTTGAGGATCCAGCCATGCCAAACACCTTCCTTTACCCGTGGTGCCTCTGGCATGCAGTGGCAGCATTTTGCTGTGTAGCCAGGGGTGTCTTACCCATAGAGGTTAGTGGCACAGGGCACCAGGGCGCCAAGTTCTGGAGGGCACCAGGGAAGAGGCGGAGGCTGGATGCAGTGCCTCCCGGCATCAGCTCACCACCCTCGCCCGCCTCCGCCATGCCGCGCTGAAGTAGTGGCGCGCCCAGAGCCTCCATCTGCCGTGGCCACCGCAGCACGAAATGGCCAGCTGAGCCAGGAGGTGCCGCGTCCAGCCTCTGCCTCTTCCTCGCCAGAGGAGCCACCCTCCAGCTGCTGCCTGCCTCCACCAGCCCCGCCAGCAGCACCATCCTCCCTAAAAAAAACTCTGGGAAATGGGTGTGTGTGTGTGCCGGAGGGAGCTTGGCACCAGGGCACCAGATATGCTTAAGACGGCCCTGTGTGTAGTGCACAATCCTGGCTAAATGTTTAAGGAAGATATGTAGCAGCCATTGACATCAGCCCTGGTGCACCATTTTCTGATCCCGATGGTGATGTCACATTGTTTGCCCTATGAGCTTCTGCTGTTGCCTCCTCTGATAGTCATTTGGCACCCTTGCATTGTGGGGCCCTGGAATTCTGTCCAACCCTAACAGAGCCATTGAACAAAATAGTGTGCTTGCTTCCCCCCTGCCTGCTCAGAGCTGCAGCTACAGTGAAAGATGCTTCTCCTTCTTGGCCAGTTCTACATCCTTTGTATATAATGCCAAGGCCCAGCCTGATTAAGGAATCAGGAATTAACTCCAGTTTCCCCCTGGGTTTGCCCCACCCATAAGCTTCGGGGAATTAAATCAGGCTCATCCAGTTGGTCAGTTATTGCCTGCTCTATAGGACACAAATCACAAGGCAGCTTCTCCATAGATCTAGCTAGAATGTAACTGGAATCAGTTTCCAGCCTGCCAAAGAAGACTGATGTAAACTGTGTTTCAACAGAAAACGTTTCTCAGTGATGTGCATGTGTGCAATAATGCATTTTTTATTTTAAAAAGTCATCCTCAATAAGTGCAGTACACATAGTTTGAAAAAAACACACACCACAACTATCAATTAGGAGGTGATGGGCAAATAAAAGTGCTTCATGATAACCCACTAGAAGCCAGGGCCTATAGAGGAACAACTAAAGACTTTTTCAATTAGCGTTAAAACATTTAATGTTAATCCTGAGGGTTTAAAATGACTTTAAAAAGTCACTCCCCAATAGCTTCGAGAGCTTTAAATCAACAATGCAAAATCAACTAGTTACTGCACTTACTAGCTTGGAACAAAACACAGCAGTGATTATATTCCTTTAATTGTCCTTAAAGTCATTATTACATATGCAAGTACAATTTTCTGCTCTCCAGAGTCATTCCCTCATTACACTTTGTGATTCACCAAATTACACTATTGTGAATAGTGCCTGAAACCAGTGTCCAAATAGTATCAGGGAACTGCTGGGCTCCTTTCGCTGAGGTCAATTTAATTACATTGTGCATGACAGCAACCATGCCATTTGGGTATTGCCTTTGCCACCAGCAATTGACACCTGAGTGTTAATGAGCTAGTAATTAAGAGCTGGCACAGGCAGGCACATTTTCATGTTGGAGACTGGGATCACCATGTGCTGTATCACGTTTGTGCTAACAGCCTTCAGTTATATAGTTCCTGGAATATACAAGGTTTGTGACATATAAACATATTTCATTTGCAAAGCCTGCTTTTCTGACGGTCAGACTAAACAATTCTGTGCCTCCCATGAGAAATAGAACCATCATAAACATTTTCTGAGCACTGGATTATTTTGCTTGGTTTTGATTTTTCTCATCTTTGCATTTTAAAGCTTGTTTAAAGGTTAATGGCTTCTGATGATAATCTACCCCAAAGGCTTAATTAATATTGGATGCCCCCTGTGCCAGATTCTGCTCAGTGCCAGAAAGAGACCCAGGTCTCGGGTCAAAATAAAATCACTCCACAATTAGACAGAACCAACAGACATCAAACGAGACAGAGTTAATGCCCTTTCTCCTTTGCATGATCATGGACAGATGTCTTCTGCTGGGGTTGTACAAGGCCTAAACCAACTGCAAAACAGGCTCAGAGGCTCCTCCCAAAAAGAATGCAAAAAATAGCTCTCAGAAATGACAGTCAACATCTATTACAGCTCATCAACACATTTCAGAACAGAGGTTCAAGAGCAATCCAAAACTTTCAAATTCTATAAAAATGTGAAATAGCTGTTTTGAATGATCCTTACCAATAAGGAGGAGGGATCATTGAGAGCAAAACTAAAACACTAGCACATTTGCAAGGTGGGGAAACTTCTAGACGGGTCCAGTCCCTACTGCACTAGTTTTCTACCGCTAAGGGAAAATTGTTTTTTTCCAAAAAGAAAGAAATGCATGTCATACTAGGGTACTTGCAATCTGAAGTTCTACCTGTCATTCTGATACCTCAAAATCCTACCTCTTCATTCCCACTTTATTCTGTTGCATTCACAAACCAGGCTTTCTAGCAAGAGTAGGGACTTTCAGGTTTGTCAGACCTCTATTCAGCCCATATGATTCTCCCCAGGCTGCACGCCTTCTTGACCCTGCTCTGCACCCTCCTTCAGTACTTTTGCTTTGTGGCAATGTGTCTTTGAGGTGTGATACTGCTGCTTGGTTGCTTGGATGCTGGATGGAAAGATGTAGGTGGTTATAGAAACATTTGATTTTTGCATGGGTGGGGTGTAGTATACTATGAAAAGCTAAAATTCACATCTATAGATCTGCCTATTCTTGTCTCCAACCACACTGAAAACAATGCCAGTGTAATTAGCTTCAACATCTTTTCCATATTCTTATTAAAGAGGAGAAAGAGAACTTACTATTTTCTGCTATATTAATATTTTGTTCTGCTCATAGAAATTGAAGCCCTTTATATATTATAATGGGGCAGGACTCTCAGATGCAGATATTTAAAACATTTAGGTACCTATATCTACATTCTAGGGCATTCCACAATTAAAACACAAT
This sequence comes from Podarcis cretensis, assembly GCF_951804945.1. Lineage (NCBI taxonomy): Eukaryota > Metazoa > Chordata > Lepidosauria > Squamata > Lacertidae > Podarcis > Podarcis cretensis. The sequence continues at coordinate 33,966,601 of NC_137178.1, forward strand.
AAAGTATAGTGTAATGTACACAGCAGAATAAAAGCAAGACTATACCACATGTTAGAATTATAAATGTAAGGTCACCAGGTTTTGCCTGGTACTGAAAAGAACAATATTAGTTCTAGGCAGGTCTCTTTGGGGAGGAAATTCCAAAATTGAAAAGGCCCTTTACTAGCATCCACCCTACTTCTGGAAGAAGCAGCACACAAAGGAGGATCTCAGCAGGTGATCTGAAAGCAGGTGAGAACAGAAGGCAGACCGGATTACAGTAGTTGGTAGATTTGTAGTAGATTGTCAAGGATTTCATATTCTTAATTGTTTAACAATAGTTGACTTGGGGGAAATGATTTCCACTGTCCCTAAATTATACTGCTGAAATGAAGGATTCTTGCGGGTAACAAGGAGGAGATTTTTGTACAGAAGGACATTGAGGTCAGGTTAGTTCTACTAGGACTTGTAGCAAACTCATGGATGGAGAATTCTTTAATCATAAGCTTGCTTCTATTGTACCATGCTCTGATTGGTGGATCTTGAGGTTTTAGTAGCAAACACACACACAGCGTATCACACAAGCCCAAAGCCTGTCCAAGCCTGTGACTTAAATCATGGAATGTAATAGCCTAGCAGCTCAGTTCATGTAAAACAAAGCCTGCTTATTTTACATGAAATGGAAAGAAAATATTTGCCAATGCTAGATGATATTGACCAGACTAAAAACACTTAGGGGTTTTTGAAATATTAAGTGCTTTTAAATAAATAAAAAAATAAAGCCAAAAGCAAGGTTGGGGCCCTAGATCAAACCTAGAGGTGAAAATGAGGTTCTCAAGTCATACGATAGGTTGCCTGTCTCCTAATCCAATATGCTGGAATGCCATTTTGCAGCTGCTACTATAAAATGTGGGGTGTTCCTGTACTTCTGATAGCATATATATAGTAAAGGCAAGTTTAAAATGTATTATTTATTAAAATTATCAACAAGACTTAAATCACAAGAATGTGCGCTCCTTAGTATGGATGTGTACTAGCAATTCTTAAATAACTCAAGCTTGATCACATTACTCTTTAGCCTCCCTTCAGGAGACCTAACAATATATCAACGGAGTGGGGGTGTGTATCCCATTTAGGATCTCTAACAGAACCCCTCCATTCTCATTCTCATCTAATGCTAACAAGTATGCCTTGCAGCATGCCCTGAAGGTCAATAAACTAGCGCAAACCAAGGGAGAGATTGAGTTTGGGGGCCCCATTACAGCTCCCTTTTTATGTCAGAAGACTGACTCAAGGCAGTGGCTTAGCAAATCTCCCAGTCACTTTACAAACCCACATTCACCCCATCAGATGAAAAATGCATTAACTTTATTGAATCTTTAGTTTTGGGATTTACTTCTCATTTCTCATTTTCATCTTTGGGAAGAGTTTGCTTTTCGACTGAAGCCTCTGTAGGACATCCAGCCTTTTATATGCAGATTGGTATAATTATCCTTTGAAATTCTCTCAATTCCCAGTGGCTTAAGCTGAGAACATGAAAGGGCAAATGTTATCCTGAGCTGAAGGATGGGGGGGGGGGGGAAGTGGCACATACATCAATCCAAGATGAGATACAGAAATGAACAGCTCTTCTTTACCCAGCGATGGCAGCTTTTGAGAGATTATTGAAGGAGCTATACAATCACAAAGGTTGTCTTGAGTAGCACACACTCGCACACAGAAAACACCCCTCTGCCTATGGATAGCCTTACCAATTTTTATCTTGTCTTTTTTATACCAGAAGGTAAATGGATGTTTAGTGAAACAAGAATAATAAACCATGTCCACTCCCTTTGATCTTCTCCCACATGTTTAGCTTTCTTCCCTTAAGAATGGCACCTGGCCCCAGGGGGGAATTCAGGCCTGGTGGTCTGGTGATAGAATCATCTAGCTAAGCTGTCAAGCAAGGAATGGCATCTCCACTTGGGCCTCCATCTGGGGACTGAGAGAGAAGCTCCAGAGCCAAGGCTTCATGTCCATTGAGATCCACATGACAGACATCTGGCTCCCCAGCTCAGAGGGGTGAGATAGTTGTTCTGCTGTCACATATATCAAGCATCTGTTTAATGCATCCAGACTTGCAACAACATAAAAAAGGGAACAGAATACAACAAAGGTAATTTATGCCTCTTGAAAACATAAATAGTCCTGGCTATTTAGGTTAGCCGGGACAAATGTTGCATTCCTTTTTTACAGAAGCGTTGAGGGGAATAGCTTTCTGATGGTAAGAACGGTTCAACAGTGGAACAGACTCCCTTGGAAGGTGGTGGACTCTCCTTCACTGGAGGTTTTTAAGCGGAAGTTTGATGGCCTCCTGTCATGTATGAACTAGCTGAGATTCCAGCATTGCAGGAGGATGGACTAGAAGAGCTTTTGGGTCCCTTCCAATGCTACAGTTCTATGATTCTGTGAAACGACAGAGATTAGTTGACTCTACCCTGACACAACAGTGTCCAATGCCACTTAGCAGCTAAAGTACATAATGGCACTTATCAGCACAGGATGTTTTGAAATAAATTAAATTAAAAATAATATGTGCATAAGCTCTAGGCTGCAGCCTAAAGCATTGGCTACCAAGAAGAGGAAGATGGATTGCACATGTGGGACATGCTTTTGCATGCATCTGGATGCTTTGGTTCACATGTAATGGAAGGAGGTTAGGCGCATCAGAAACGTGCCATCACTCGCCACCATGTGTAAAGCCAGAGCTCTGTCGCCTACAGTGAAATCCTATGCATGTCTACTCAAGAGTAAGTTTCATTGTGTTCATAGGGAAAGGGTACATAGGGATGCAGGCTTAGTTTTCCAAGAATAACCCACATTAACTTCAGTTTTCTTTTAAAATGCTTTGGTCATGATCTTCAAAATGCTTTGCCTGCCTGAGACCCATGCATTTTGATGGGAAGTGAACCAGTGTCACATTTTCGAAGGGAATGTTTTAACAATCGTAGGACTCAGTGACATGACCTGAATAAATAAGCAAGGCCATAAATAAATATTTTGCTGGAGTCTGTGTATTATTTGGGCAGGTGTCATAGAAACTGGAATGGGGACAGTCTGATCATTTCACTGTTGAATTTTTTTATCTTTGGATAATGAATGAAACCATTATGCTGCTTATTATCAATTCCCCGTGATATCCAGACCAGAAGGTCCCTCCTGTGTTGAGAACAACCTGATTAACTCAAGGTGTGTTAGCTTGAGAGCAAAGTCAAGTGTTTTGAATGCAAGGAATGAAATTATTAACACAGACTTATAAACCAGAAGTGTGAAAAGAGAGAAAGCTGAATAAATGCCAATTAAAAAGTAGCCACTCATGTCGAGTCATACTGTGTTTTTCCATATAGGTTTGCTGAAATGAAGGCATAAATATACTATGAAGTGTTCAGGGATCACTATGTCAGCGGGGAAGAAATCAGACTTATATGCACTTTATTGAACAAAGGGAAGGCCACATCATTTTTCTCTAGCTGTTAACAACCAAATAATTAAATTGAATGACTTTAAAAAGGGAGAAAGAAACACCATGCTGATACTTCAGTCTTACCTCTCCACACTGCAGATGGGAATAGGGCAGAATGCAGTTTGCATCCATAGCGTAACACCAATATGCACCCAATGGAAATCTACCCCATGGATTCACTCTCAACTGTAGGTAAGTCATTTGTGTTTACTGTGTAAATATCATTGGCAATGCCAACTGTACCTCACTGGTTGCCTTTCCAGATTCTGTTGCATTCAGAAGTGCAGGACCATCCCACCCATGAGGCAAGGTGAGGTGACTGCCTCAGGTGGCAGGATCCACAGGGGCAGCAGATCCAGCTGCCAAGGAATGCACTGCCACTGTCACTGTCACTGTCTCTGTATCAATGACAGCTGTGGTACACACCTTGGAGGCTGGATCTGCCTCCTCCTCAGCACCCCCCAGAATGCCACCTCTACAGCAACCTCACAACAGAGAACAGGAGGCGCTGCTGGTCTCCTCCCATCTCCAGGGAGGAAATGGCAGGGGCTGCCCTCTGGTGTCTCCTGGGCTCTGCACATGCCTGGCATGATTCAGTTGGCTTCTTCCCCATACCCCCATGACAGCCTTTGATTCCCACTTCAACCATCAGGTAATGTCGATGTGATTGCCCCTCCCCTGTTCCAAATGCAGATCTCCACTCTACTCTTGTTTACAATGCACACCTTCTCTCACCCCTTCTTCCTTGGCAGGTGGGTGGGACACACACATCATTTTATGGTTCACCTCAGGTGTCAAAATGCATTGAGCTGGCCCTGCAGAAGTGCAACCAAGCGTCTACACCTGCCTGATATAGTACCATATTTCTCCTGTGCATATGCTAAGTTTAATCCAAACAACAGAGTGAGCAGTGTTTGTTCCCACTGTTGATTAGAAGAAGAAGAGTTTGGATTTGATATCCCACTTTATCACTACCCTAAGGAGTCTCAAAGCGGCTAACAATCTCCCTTGACTTCCTCACCCACTGCAAACACTCTGTGAGGTGAGTGAGGCTGAGAGACGTCAGAGAAGTGTGACTAGCCCAAGGTCACCCAGCAGCTGCATGTGGAGGAGTGGGGAAGCAAACCTGGTTCACCAGATTACGAGTCCACTGCTCTTAACCACTACACCACGCTGGCTCTCTTAGCAAAGTGATCTTTACAAGGCAGTTCTTTAATCATTTTATGAGACTGAACTCCCACACCTTCCTTTGAAATCTGTTTTACCTCTCTCCATGAAACCACTCTCTCTGTTTTGTAGACTCTACGTAAAATGTGCAAAAAGAGACACAAGAAAGAAGCATTATACTTTGGCCACAGGTTAATTCTACAATAAAAAAACAGGGATGGGGAACATTTGGCCCTTCAGTTGTTAGGGTACATCTCCCATTTACAAGCTGAGAAGCATGCAAAGAGGTCATGCACAAGTACTTCTAAATTGGGTAGCCAACACAATGCCCTCCAGATATTTGTTGGGCTACAACTCCCATCCTTCCTGATCATTGGACATGCTGGCTAAGGCTGATGGGCCACAGGTCCCCAATCACTGAAATAAACAATTACATATCTACATTCAAATCCAATACAGATACCCACAGGAATTAAAAGTCTCCACTTAGAAGGCTTGTAGAAGGAGGAATGTGTTGAATAGATGCCAAAAGGACACTAGAGAAGGCTCCTGACTGATAAATAAAGGGAGAAAGTTCCAAAGGATAGCTGCCATGACACTAATGGCCCAAATCCAACATTGCTGTAGATGTACTACATTGGAGTGGGTGTACTGCATTGTACTGCATTTGCAGTTTAGTAGGACTGGCAAGCTGACAAACTGAGCATGAAAGTTTCTATCACTCTTTGTGCTATGGCCAAGTTCCTGTTTAAAAACTCCTCTGCTCTCTCTTCACTTCCAATTGTAGGTTTAAAGGACCAGCACAGCACATTATCACAAAACGAAACCGAGCAACTGTTCTTCACAGTCACTTTATTTTTATAACTGTCTGCAGTTATGCTTTGAGAGTCATATTCACAATCCGAGTTGGAGGCTGTTTCAATATATATTTACATATATATATATATATATATATATATATATAGTCCAATGATACCATCTGTTTAAATTCTTCATCCCTTTTATGTATTGGACACTTCTTTTTTAACCAACACTTTGCCCTTTCCTCCTTTTTCTAACGGATGCTGTTACCAGAAAAAAATGCTGACATTTACTTATTTTTAATGATAACGCTTTTGTGGGAGCAGGGGAGTGATGAGTACAAAGCACCACTCAAAAGAAAGAAAGAAAGAAAGAAAGAAAGAAAGAAAGAAAGAAAGAAAGAAAGGCTTATAAAATAATGAAAATTAGCTGAAAATCTGAAGAAAGAAATCCTTACAAGAAAGCTAAGAGACACATGACAAGAAGAATGGCTATGTATATTATAGACCTTTTTGGATAGTATCAACTTGTACTGCAAATGGAAATCATACATAACTGACCAAAATTATTAAAACATCACACTCTGTATAAATCTGTAACACTAGAAATTAGGAACATAGAAAGCTGTTTTATGCCAAGTCAAACCATTTGTCTATCAAGCTCAGTATTCTCTTCATTGACTTGCAGTAGCTCTTTGGGGTGTTGTAATGGTTCTAGGGGTTGCTCGTGAGTAAATCAGCGCCACGCTTGGCTGAGTTACCTGGGTGAACCCTTTCTGTCCGGACAGCCACTCACCTGTGGCTGTCTCAATCGCTGGCAGAATCTGTCAGTGGGCGTTTCTTGAACTTCTTCCGGCAAAGAAGCTCTTTGACACCTAGTCTCCGCCTACTCTCCCTGCGCGGAAGCCTTCTGCGCAGGGAGGGTGTGGGCAGCAGCGGACCCGTGCTCTCCCCGCTGGTCTCCGGCGAGGAGTCATGGAGCCACCTCACCGATTCCCCCATCTGCCCCCCTTCTCCACTAGTGTTACGCTGATTTCCTTCCCCAAAAGATGGGCTGCTTCTCTCCCTCCTGGTACGCTCTCCTGAATCCCTCTGGAGCCCTCCCTCTCCCTCTGGCTCCGATGGCAGTTCCCTGACAGGTGTCAAGCAGGGAGATTCTGCCCCAGCCCTATTGAGAGATGCCAGGGATGGAACCTGGGACCTTCTGAATACAGAGTAGATGCTCTACCACTGAGCTATGATGCTTCTTGCATAACTTGAGTCTCACCGTTTTGAGCCCACTAACGACAGGTGAGGAAAACATATATTTTGAAGCATGTACAAGCCCCCTGAGGTGTTGTAACTGGTTTTCCGTCACATCTGCATGTCCTTGAATATGAGTTTGTCTCCTGTAATGGCTAAAACAGGCATCATGGATTTCAGAGGAGTTGCAACACAATCTTTTGTCTTGAGCAGAAAACAGAAATGTTTATTTTAGCTCTTTTGCCAAGGGGGGGGGGGCATTATTTATCTAAAGGCAACCCTGTTCAGGGAAGCTTTGAATGACTGATGTTTTATTGTTTTTTTTAATATTTTGTTGGAAGCTGCCCAGATTGGCTGGGTCAACCCAGTCAGATGGGTGGCAAAATAATAATAATAATAATAATAATAATAATAATAATAATAATATTTTTTTAAAAAATAATATTTATTACTTTTAAAACTTACAAAAAGGAAAGAGAAGAAAAAAGAAAAAAAGAAAAAAAACAAGAAGAGGAAAAAACAATACAATACAATATATAAACAATACAACACAACATTAACCGAAACAAAACAAAACAAAAACAATTTAAAAACGTACATTATACCATTTCAGTAGTCTATCTTTCATACCCTTGTTTCATCGACCTCCTCTCACCTCCCTTTTTGTATTCCACTTCTATTAATTGTTTCAGCAATTCCTTTCCATCTTTCTCTATTTTCTGTCATATAAATATCTTAACTTATTTTTACCCTTATTTTCCATTAATACTATAATGCTTATTTATGCTTAACTCCTTATAACATTTCAACTAAAGCCATAAAATTTCATTCCAACATTTTTCTAACACTCAGTAATTTTACAATATTTCTATTTCTGAAAATAAACTTTAAAACTTTTTCCAGTCTTCTTCCACCATCTCTTCTCCCTGGTCTCGGATACTGCCAGTCATTTGTCAATTCCAAATAGATTTAATTTTCAACACTCTCTCCTGCAGGCTTGCGTGATCCAAAATTTCCCCCCTCTTCTCCTGCTTCCAAGGGGGGTTTAATAGTTTTAATCGATGGAAGTTTAATCCTTTGCAGAAGACTTTCCAAGACCTTAGCTTGCAGCGTCTTTGCTTCAATCTATTTACAAAAGGGGAAGGCGGACTTCCTGTTTAAAACCTTCCCGTTTCGGTGCCAAATTAAGACATTTATAGATCCAATTTTCTGTTCTACTCACGGGTAGTTGTTTAAAATAGAATTGTCCACAGGAAAAAGTCAGTGCTCTCCGGCAACAGCAATGCGGCTTCACTCCGTGAAAGAAACAATCAATTCGAAGCACTGCACTGCTCACCCCACGTTGCTCCGGATCCCCGAAACCGGGTCTCCCCACGTGTAGGGGAGGCGCAAAAGGTGCCAGCCAAATCCCAGGTTCACAGGCTTCTCCCGCCTGTGATTTTTAGTGGGTCTCCGCCTTTGCCGTGGCGGCCAGACCCTGTTTCCACGGAGTAAATTCCTCCTGATCAGAGGAATTCCGCCATTGCCAGAGGCGCTAACCCGGAAGTTTTCAATAATAATAATAATAATAATAATAATAATAATAATAATTCATTTCATTTATACCTCAACCTTCCTCCAAGGAGCAAAAGGTGGCACACAAGCTTCCCTGCTCACAATTTTATCCTCAAAACAACCTGGGAGACAGGTTAGACTAAGAGCTTGTGACTGAGCCAAGGTCACTCAGTGAGCTTCATATCTGAGTGGGGATATAAACCTAGGTCTCCTCACTCCTAGTCTGGCACTCAATCCACTAAACAATATTCACTCAACTGATATGTTTTGCATTGGTCTTAAAAATGTTGTCACAGTCAGGACTCAAGTCACCCAGAATATCAAATTTTATGGAAGATTTTTGAAGTATAGTATAACATGAAATTCAGCAAAGGAATCTTGATCAAAAACGTTTTGGAATTGGCTGATATTGTTTTCTCATTTTCCTAGACTGCCCATTCCATTTTCTTTCCCTTGTCTATTTTGGCAGTGTTCTACTCTTTTAACGCATCTATCACGTGACTGAATACATTAAAAATGTAAATGACAATCATAAAGATCCTAAATTAAGCCATGAAAAAATTAAGCCTCTCCTGACCATTTATTTATTTAAACAATTTATGAGTTTATAAAACTCACAAAGCAGCTTGCAAAAGGCATTAAAAATATGAGATACAATAAAATCAACAGGACAACAGAAGCAAGATCAGAAAAAAACATCCTTTGAAAAGCGTTTCATGTGTGTTCTGAAAGGCCTGGACAACTAAAAAGGCATATCCTGGTGACCGAAAAGGTTTGGTGAAAAGCAAGCCACCTTGGAGGGAGGAGTCCACAAACAAGGCACCACAACTTAAAAGGCCCTCACAAACTTGTCAAGAGAAAAATGGCTGGCATAGGTTGCATTCTTCATCGCAGAAGAAGAAACAGCCAATTCAGATTTTAATGGTCCCAGTAATTTTTGACTTCTGGTAGGATGTGAACCAAGCTCTTATCATTGGTTACCCACCTATGGGTTAAGTGTACATAAATATAAATTGTCTGTTTGCAACCTTGTTACACTTCACAGTGAGCTGGTCCCCCCTCTAACCCATCACTCTTGATGCCTCAGAATGCCAGGCCACTCTTGCTTCAGAGCAGACCTGGTGGGTCCTTTCTTCTTAAATTCAGGAGCCCAGTTTATCACAGGAACCTGTCCTATGGGCTTCTCCTATTTTCTCTGCTTAGGCTTATCCCACTTCCTTCTCCTAGGCTTGTCACTGTGCACAATTATCACAGAAATCACTACTGTTCCTTTCCTCAATGCTACCCTCCTACAGCCACACCAGCATTTTAGGATTGTAACAGTGTTATATAGAAAAGTCAGTGATGTATTTAATGTAACAGCTATTTCCTCTACTTACTTTATATTGAAACTTTCAAGTACATATTTTGAATTGGAAGACTGTGATAGACTTACCTGGTATACAGCCGCAAAGGTGACAGGGGCTGGCAGACTTGAGAAGTCTTATTTTTTTCCTCCCAATATATCCTGTAGTTCTTAAGTCCCTCCTGGCTTGTGAATAAGTGGATAAAAGTGCCTCCCGGCTTGTGAGCAGTGGTGGAAGCAACCGATATCACAGAGAACACATTTCTGCTTGTTAAGGGTTGGAAGAAAAGGTTGTGAAGATTGGGCAAATCATACATAAATTGGTATCTACATATATAACCAGCACATTTCATTGCTTATTTGGTATGTAGGTTGAATGCAGTCCCAAGACCAATTCTCCAGCCTAATTAAGAGATTCGAGGGTACAGTATGCTGATATTTAAACTAAGAGTGGATGAATCAACCCATTTCCTGTTCATGGGTCCATGTCTATACAGTGCTGATTCTGCTTTAAATCCACATGAAAATTCATGTTTATTTTTTTTAAAGCAAATTTAACAAAGAAAGGGGGTGGGAAACAAAGGGGGATAGGTGAAATAAAAAAAGAAATCCATTTTACTGAAATACATATTTTCAATGTCTTTTCCCACAAAATAGGGATTTCTAAATGCATTTTCTCTCGAAATAGACCTTTCTAAATCTATCAGTCTAAAAATACATATTTTGAAGTGAGAACTACATTGAAAAAGGTGGTGTGTGATATCCAAAGGACAGCTGCAGTGCAATCCGCCCATTAATCCAGTATGTGTTGATCAGATTGGTTCATTTCAAAATACAGACCAGATTAAATCCTCAAGTATCCAAATATCCATGCAACAAATAGCAAAAAGAATAGCAAAAAATAGCAGTGTGAACTCACTAAGAACACTAAAGCAAAACATTTAATTATTTCAAAGTGGAGTTAACTTTAAATAGAAAAGCTAGTGTGGTGTTTTGAAGTTATAGAATGAAAGAAGCCTGCAGACTATATCATAGGAACTATATAATGTTAATTGTTACAGATGCTGAGACTTCGTGTATATCGCAGCGCTGGTCCTTCTTTTTGAAGGTACTTTCTGTTCAGCTTCTTGCATGACCCACATGCTGAAGATGTTGCTTTATATTTCATTTGTAAGACTAACCCTCCAATTAGTGGCTGATAATACTTGAAACTGAATTGGTCCTGTGATGACTCATAGCATGAAAGAGGGAAGTAACTGAGTCATTAAGACTTTGGCATGAAGCATGATTGTCGCGTTGGTTCTAGAGAGGCAGATGGGATGTGAGAAAGTCTAATACGAGAAAATATTTAATCTACTTTTCTTCTGTATAATTAAAGAAGTTCCTAAATCATTCTGCATTTTCTTTGAAATCTTCCTACATTGGTTCATCAGAACTTAGGGCAAATTATTTACTTGCGTATTTGTTATGTACTTGCCAAATGCCTCTGAAAGTGGGACCCCAACAACCAAACCAGAAATTTATATCATTAAATACAATCATGTCTTTATACACTACTGTTTTATTGTAATTATGGGTTGTTTCTATTTTTTCTCAGAGAGTATTCTAATATAACTTTGTTATGTCAATTAATAATACACATAAAGTTGCATCTGTAATCTAGCCAATTGAACACAGTTACAAATCAATAGTCCAAAAGCCTGTGTATACAACAACAACAACAACAACAACAACAACAACAACAACAACAACAACATTTTTGTCTGTTGAAGCAAAGGCAGGACTAGCAGACAAGTCCTCTGGCTGTCATTGGCTTAGCTGCTCTGGTGTCACAGAAGTGTGGAACAGACATTGGCTAGTCCTGTGTGTGTGAAAACACACACACACACACACACACACACACACACACACTTTACCCATTGGATTAGCTCCCCAAATTCATCATTGACATCTTCCTTTGGATGCAGAGAGAGAGAGAGAATAGAAAGTTCCAGAATGCTCAAACACATTTGAAAAATGGAAGGCACACATCAGTTTTTGAAAGGAACAGGACTCCCCGCATGCTGAACTGTCTTGCAGAACATTCTGAAATTGTCTGATCAAAGTAACTTCACTTAATAACTTTAAAGAGGTTTCTCTGCAGGCTTCTATTTTTACAGAAAATGGTTATGTTGTTGCACACAATAATGCAGCTACTTGTAAAGTGGTTTCTATTGGGACTAAAAGTCCCTTAATCACACACACACACACACACACACACACACACACACACACTTTCACTACAGTACTTTCTTTTTTTGAGAATTGTATGTTTTCTTTCCAACAGGAGTGTTCAAGAACCAAAGCCACACAAACACAATGGCAGGTAAATAACAGGTCAGGAATGACTCTATGTTTACACTGTATTTGTGATCCCTAGCTGTGTGAGAATCTTTTTTATGAGTTGTGTTAGGATTTCTCTCTAGAAAGCAGGGTTAGAGGTGCAAAAGAAACAGTAAAATGCCATTTAAAGACTGGTTCTAACATCTATGCTTTGCATCAGTTAGGTGACCTGTGCAAGTATTGTTAGTGTACCCATTTGCTACCATTATAAATTGAACTCTTCCTGAAAACATATGTCATTGTGCAGAATGCCCCACAGTGTAGCTTGGGCACCTGCTCTGAATACTAGCTTGCTACATGTTTTCTTTGGTTCTCTTCTGTACCACACAGGCAAGATTGCAGGGAAACAGTGGAGAAAGGCTCCATAAATTAATTTGATAGCTTGAAAACAGCTATGCAGCTGCGCATGTTGTCCTGGCCTCTGAAATGGGCTGACAAGGGACAATGCAAGCTGAAACAGCCTGTATATGTGGACTGTTGTGGGAATGAAAAGAGATTAAGTGAGAGGATTTCGACATAGGGTGCCATGAAAATCAGAGCTATCAGAACATAATTTTGTAGACCATTTGCTATCTACTTATAGTAATGTTGAGCCAAGCTGGGTGGGATGTTTCAGAAACATTCTTGTACTGTATGGATGATTTGTCACACTTTTCTTTTTTTAAAAGTACATCAGTTTAAGGAGATGGCTGCCCAGTTGCCATGGCCGCTGAGCTGGTGCTTCCTTGCTTGAAAGACCACAGAATGTACAGGCCTGTCCTGTAGCTTGAGCAAAGGACCTGCTATTCCTGAGAGTGAAAGGAACAAGCAGAAAATATAACAACACACTGATGTTTGAAGGGAAGGGGAGAAATATGGGTCTATTGATGACAGGCTCACATACACATGTTAATCCCTAGAGGTCAAATAATGTTCTTTATACTGCCATAGGGTATTACTGCTGCATCATCTTAGTTCAAACACAACGGTTATCAGTGGAGACAGATGAAACAATCATATGTGAGTCATCAAGTGATGTGAGAAAGTGAACTTAGTGATATTCAAAGTCTCATCACATGCTGAAGTGATTCAGCCCTAAGTGTAAGGGGAGGAAGGGAGAAGACATCAGAGGAATCTTGCAGTGATACATATTCATTCAGGGCAAGGAAGGTCCATTGATTACTCTGGTGCTCTAGCTGATGTTCAGGAAAAAGTCTCAGAAGTGTGTGTGTGTGTACATGCGTGCGCACACACACACACACCACACACACACCCTCCTCCATTACACCACTGCTAAGATTGGTCTTATGCATCAACCTGTGGTTCATTAGGCAATAAATTCACTCTCAGTTTTTGAGCCAGGCTGGATGGGGAGTTCCTCAGAAGTGTGACCTTCTTTGCTTTGGAGTAAGCTTTGGAACAGCACCAAGCGCAGTCAGTGGTAGCTGGTGCTTGTGGGATTGGTAGGACAGAACAGAGGGAAATCAACAGTAGGTGGTGCCATTGCCAATGACAGGCAGAGCCAACAAATTCTAGTTTTGCCGTTATATACCTTATGGCTGAGTTCTACAAGGGCAACGCTGAGACTATGGAGGAGGAACCTGACAGGCAGTGCCACCACCACCCAGACAACTTGCAAGTAAGAAGGTGGGTGGCGGTGGCTTAGCACAGTCTGAAGTTGTTTTGCCAATGCCCTTCAACCAAACTGGCCCCTTTCCATTGATTTAATTCTATTCAACGTGAAACTGAACCTTTCACAGTCCTCACATTCACTAGAAAAAACATGTCCATCAATACCCATCTGCTCTGTCTAGAGAGTGCAAATGCCTTGAAGTCTTTTCTGAATGGGAGCATGGGCATCTTTTTAAAAAGGGTATGAAAACAAAACAAGACATGGCCTGGTACTTTGAAAGGAATTCATTTGCTTCTAAGGCTTGGCCCTTTCATGTGGCACAACAAACTAAATCTGCCGCATAGATCAGAAGAGCTTTTCATACTGTCAGTTTCCTCTCACATTTAAGGTGTTATCAACATTCTAGACAGAAGAAGAATTACATTACATGCTGTCAAGACAGACAGATGAATATTTTCCCGAAAAAAAGTGTTTTTTAGTGTTGGCTGGGTAAAATTTTCAGGGAACCACATTCTGAGCCTTTTCAACATAGCAGACATGGCAGCTTCTTCAACATCAGTTGGTTACATTGTCTTATCAATTTGTCCCAGTTTTCATTCTGAGGGGCCTTGTGTAGGAATATAAGAAGAATCCTCCTGGATGAGACCATAGATCTACCTTATCCAACATTCTGTCCCCATTAGTGTCCAGCCAGATGGTTCCAGAAGCTTTTAAGGAGGACATGAAAGCCCTTGTCCCAACATCTGGTATACATAGATCAAACAAACAAGCAAGTAAACAGTTTGACAACCTTTTGTATTGCTTTTTTGAAAAAAAAAATTGCTCTGAATGCACATTTTAATCTCTACTACCCTGACACTAAACACACTTACTTGGGAATAAGCACCATTTTGTTGCAGATCATATATTTGTAAAGAAAAATAATACAGATAAGCATGTGTAACCATGTAAAAGCTCAACTGGCTGACTCCTAACTATATCATGCTTTTATAAATAAGAAGAAAGGGGTTGTGAGAAGCATCAGCTGAAGTGTTAGGAGCTGGCCTGTTTCCCATCACTGTTTCATGGCTACTGCACATTACACACATACCTATGTGGGAGAAACCTATGTGATGCTTGAATAAATTAAAGAAAGAAAAGCAGCCTTAGAAGCTAGGAACAGGGAAATGGTCACTGGGGAAAGCCTTTGGAATCCCTTTCCTCCTTGGTTCCAGATTGATCTCCGCCAAGATATTTCTCTTCTTCTAACGTCCGAGACATGCATTTGTGTGTAATATGTAGTCAGCCACTTCAGTTACACTACAGTCATCTGTTTGTAGCTATGCATTTTTACTCCAGAATCTTTTTACTCAATTCCTACTGAGGAGCAGGAATTCCACACGGAAGGAGCAGGAATTTAAGAAAGCGGTTTTGTAAAAAGTGGGAATGGAGGCAGCTATGGGGGAATGTGAACACTATAAAAATTAGCAACAATTAACTGTAACAGGGCAGTATCTAGGAGCTATCTGAATTTCAGCTTTTACTTGTGTTGCTGCATACTTGGGTTGTCTAGAAACTGAATAAATAATTCAGGTAACATATAAAATACAGTATTTTTTCAGCAATGTAAAGTGAAGGATGTGCTTTCAATTGTCATGAATTCATTTTTATTCTTATTTATCTATTTATTTAGCATCCTGGACAACGTACAATGAATTTGGAATTCAGTAGTCCACAGCTGTTTTCTGTGCAAATACTAATATTAATATAATATAACCCTTGGCCATTGAGAAAAATAATTGATGCAGTCTGTAGCGCTGCATTAGTTAGAACATGTATTAGAGGGTTTTTTATATAAAAAAATTGTGGAAACATGGCTTCAGGTTAGATATGCCACTAACCAACCATCTGGTGCAAAACGTGGCCTCTTTACTCCTTGTCTTCTTGCCATGTTGCTTTTATTGCTTTCCTATATGCAACACTAATTGAACCAGTTGGTTTCTCTTCCTAGGTTCAATATCACTCCATTCTGGAATGTCATTTTGTTTTGTTTTGTTTTTAAATACATTTTTATTAAAGTTATACACAAAACAGACATATAATATATATATATATATATATATATATATATATATATATATACACACACACACAGAAAAGATTACAAAAAAGAGGTCACTACAACAGAGATATACAAGCCAACTTTTTCCTTTTTCCAACTATACAAAGAAAATAGTTTAGCTACATCATGCAAAAAAAAAACAACAAAAAAAACACACCCTGAACTCCCTTCCACCCTTTTGGTAAGTATCGAATATCTACTTCCATTACGTATTTGATTTTTAATCTATAATCCTAAATTCACTCGCTGGTAGTATTGTTCTAACCCCGCCAGTTCACATTAGACATTTATTCCAATATAGTTCCAGTATTTACTCCAATTTTTCAGAAATTTCTGTTCATCTTGATCTCTTATTTTACCTGTTAATTTATCAAGCTCAGCATAATTTACCATTTTAATCTGCCAGTCATTTATGCTGGGGATGGTTTCCACTTTCCAGTATTGTGCCAACATAATTCTCGCTGCTGTGGTGGCATAGAGGAATATCGTCTTGTCTTCCTTTTTGATTTCTTTGCCCATCATTCCCAGCAAAAAGGCTTCAGGTCTTTTGGGAAAAGTGTACTTAAGTATTTTTTTAAGCTCGTTATAAATTGATTCCCAAAAGCCTTTCACCTTTTTACATGTCCACCATAAATGATATAGATCACCCTCCACCTCACCACACTTCCAGCATTTCTTATCCTTTAATCTATACATTTTGGCCAATTTCACAGGGGTGTGGTACCACCTATATAACATCTTCCAAACATTTTCTCTCAGTGCCATACATGCTGTAAACTTTATGTTACAATTCCACACTTCCGACCACCTTTCGAAATCGATGTTATAACCAAAGTCAATTGCCCATTTAATCATTGCCTCCTTCACCTCCTCGTCCTTTGTATACCACTCTAATAGTATATCATAGATTCTGGATAGGGTTTTGTTTTTGCCTTCTACTACTTCTATGTTAAATTTTGATTTTTTATCATCAAAACCCAACTTCTTCTTATCCTCTTTTAACAAATCATTCACCTGGTGGTATTGCAACGAACCAGTGAATAAGCTTTTTATCTCTTCATAAGGTCTGAGTTTGGGCCCTTGGTCTGTTTTTCTTAACATTTCTTCATAGGTGGCGTTTTTCTCCTCCATGATTGTTTTCTTGACCGTTAAAACCTCTATTGGTGAAATCCACCAGGGGGTCTTTCTTTCAAGGAGGTTTTTATTCCTTTCCCATGCTTGGTATATCGGTCCCCTAAAAATATGATTTAAGAAGCTCTTATGGACCTTCACTTTCCCATACCAAAGGTACGAATGCCATCCGTACCAATTATTAAAACCTTCCAGGTCCAATAGGTCTCTATTCTCCAGTTTTATCCAATCTTTTAACCAGAGTATGCAAGCCGCTTCATAGTATAGACTTAGGTCCGGGAGAGAAAAGCCCCCTCTTTCTTTTTTATCTATCAAAATTTTCATTTTTATCCGTGGCCTTTTCCCCTGCCAAATATATTTCGCCAAGGCTCTCTGCCACTCTTTACATTGTTTTAAGCCTTTAAGTATGGGGATAGTTTGAAATAAAAATAGCATTCTAGGCAGAATATTCATTTTAACAACAGCTATCCTCCCCAAAAAGGAGAGTTTCATCCTCCCCCAAATTTCCATGTCTTTCTTTATACTCCTCCAGGTGACATCATAATTATCCTTATATAAATTTATGTTCTTAGCTGTGACCCATATTCCAAGATATTTCACTTTCTTAGCTACCACAATTTCCGTCCTTCGTTCTAGATCTATCATTTCTTCCTTTGTTAGATTTTTGACCAACATTTTGGTTTTATTTTTATTTACCTTAAGTCCTGCCACGGCTCCAAATTCGTCAATTTTTTGTACACACAGCACCAAGGAGTTTTCAACACTTTAAAGCATATCGCCAGAAGACCACCTACTTTTCTTTTACCCACTTCACTACAGCCTTCTTCTGATAATTTCTTGTAAAAGCTGACTACTGTCCTCCATCTGAAGTCAGTGATCCTTCATGTTTGGGAGAGGAGCAGGCAAACGTCCTTCCCTCACTCAGAGATTGGGGTGCCATTCAACCATATTCTTTTAAAGAGCAGAATGGGAAATTTTACTTTGGAATAAACTACACACACACACACACCACAGTACAGTGAAAAGGTGTTTAGAATGAACAGGAGCTGAACCTCTAGAAAAGGGGTCTTCAAAGTGAGAACTGACAGATGACCTTTTCAGTTCAGCTAACCTTTGGGTCATTATATGAAAGTTATCACTTATGAAGATAAAGGTCAGAAGGCAACTTTCCCTTTATATTTTAACTCACTCCTTTTATAACGTTATGTTTGTCTGGACAATCTTTTCTCTGCATGTTTATGTGTCCACAAGCCAGTTCAATGTCACATTGACCTGAAGATGTATTTAGAAGATGATTTAGCTACATTTCTCCCCTTGGAAGGTCTGGCAGGTCTGGCAGGTTCCTCCAGTGGAACAGACCCAGGGCTGTCAAAATGGAAAGTTCAGCCGTCATAGGGTTTGACTAACAGCATAGTCCAAAGTGAAATTGAGAAGGCAAGAAGTGAGTCCAAGTGAGCTAAGCAAAATATAGGGAACAAGGGAAGGTGGTAATAGCTACAAGAGGAAGACAGGTACAGGACAGATGGAAGGTAACAGAGCATTACTTAGTTCTATCCCCCTGTGCATCGTATTGCTCAGATTAAGAATCTTTGAAGGTTTGTAGGTGAAGTACCATGACATCAGTTGCTTGGATGACTTTTATTGGCTGAGTAAGTGTGGGCCAGTTTCCATAAGGACTGAGGCATATGATGAGGGAGGGTAACTGACAGGATGCTGTCAGAGGCTCCCGGCTGGTTGCCCAGGAAAGTATAAAGACAAGGAAAAGTTTCTTACCATCTTTTTTTATTCCAATCTTTACAAAGAGATGCTATAGAACCCTGCTTCTTGGATAATCTCCACCCCTGTCTCTCCCACTGCCTCATTCATCATCATCATCATCACCTCCTCTACGGGTGCTGCTAAGTGCCTTCTGTCTTTGAGCTCTTCGCTCTCCTACTTTTAAAACCTGCTGGGTTCTGGGAGATGGTGGGTCTGGAATGCTTTCTAATGATGTGTCAGCCAGCTGCTCTGGCTTTCCCACAATTTCCCAACTTTCCCCCTCATCTGCCTCTGAGCTGTGACCTCCCTCAAACCCCTCTTGTAAATCTGTAATGTCTTCCTCTTCCCTGGAAGGGTCAGGATGGGGAGGAGGCCTCCACCTTTCCTCCTCTGCCCAATCCCTGACAGTAACCTGTGTCTTGATAAAAATTCCCTCTCTCTAAAATACTTAAACTAGTTCTAGGATGGAAGTCCCCACTGGTGTAAATGGGAGCTTTCCCCCTGGGATTTATAGCAACCATGTGCAACTGCAAATGGAAAATTAGTGTCATGTCTAGCTTTGCCTCAAAAGAAAACATGAAAGTGAGCTCTGGATGCCATCACCAAGCTAGGACACTACCTCCAAGAAGACTCTTCAGGTGCACACCTGCCTAATGTTTGTAAATAGGGGCACATGAAGGTGGGCCGAAGATTTTTAATAATCTAAAATGATAACTTCTAAAATGGTTTCCATTGCCTTGAAAAATCTAGAGCCATTAAGAAAACGAGGGGAAGAATAGCTCCCCTGTCAATAACTCATTCCACAATCCAGGAAATGGGCATCTAGAAGCTAGATCTCAACTTCTGCTGCTTCTCACTCATCTGTACTTCACTAGCTACACTTAAGCTTATTCACTGCTGCTGGATTCCCCTGAGAATCACCTAGTATTCACTGTATCCCTTTGTTCTTCCTCAGTTCTGCATCAGAAGTGCTACTCTCTGCAAAAAATTTCCCTAGACTTTTAAGTCACCCTACTCCCAAAGTGCTCAGGGAGAGTAATAACTTGTACAGAGGGCCGCCCTGCAGGAGACAGAACCGTATCTTTTCAGCAGGACATTGAACCTACTCCTCTAGAGATCTTTGCAACTGACGTAAAAGAAACAGATGCCGTTTCAGAGTTAATAGAAAATAATTTCCACTCTACTGCGGAAAAGTTGGGAACTCATGCTCAGAGAATTATCATTAGTCTGTGAATAACCATTTATCATTGGGAAAGCGGCTGAACTATCAAGGCAAACAGTAGGATGTTTGCTCAACTCTAGCTTTCATTTGTTTCTAGATATTTGACTTAAAACCTTATTTGAACACTACAGAATTTCTGCCAAGTGTTAACATAGCAAGGATGCTACTGAAGATTCAGGTTTGACATTTAAAAAAATGGGGGTGGGGGGGTGGGACAAAACTGCAGCTTTTCACCACACTCTTGGAATACAAACCAATTAGTGCTTGTGCATATTAAATTACTAATCTGAAAGATTTTCTGTGGGATTTTACTTCCATAGGAAGACTAACAGAAATGGGGCCAATGGTATTCCTTTTTATTCAATGTGATTCTCCTAGATTGGGACTCAATGTAGTTTACACAAATTAAAAGCAGAGAAATTAAAATACAAAAAGCTAAAAATATATAACAGATAGTCATTAAAAATAATTAAACTGTAACAAAATTAAAACAACATAAAATGAAACTATTAAATTACAGATAATAAAAACAACAAAACAACTTTATTAAAAGCCATTTTCTTTTTTTAAAAAAAACCCAGTCAGTTCCCATAGGTCTGTCAGAATAAAAAAAAGTCGTCACCTGCTGGCAGAAGGACAATATTCAGTACTATACATTGAGATTTTGACAATATTTATAATAGCAGACATATTAATAGTAGCATATTTGTGCTTTCAACCTACATTGTGAATGTGGCCTCCTCTGTATTGCATATGGTTCCCTGAAATCAGCATACAGGCATCTTTCTTTCCTGGCTGGAGTACTGTGTCCACTTTAAAAAGGATCTGGACCAAAGAACATGACCAGAAGAGGGTAACAAAGATGGAAATGGATAAATCCTGTGAGAAAAGGTTGAAGGAGCTGGGTATTTTTAGCCTCGGAAAGAGGTGATTAAGAGGGGAAATCTTCAGGTATTTAAAGGGATGTCCCATAGATTATGAGCAAATTTGGTTTCTCTTGCTCTGGAAGGTAAAACCTGACACAAAGGGTTCAAATTACAAGAAATATGATTTTGAATAAGCGTTAGGAAGAATGCCCCAGAAGTGGGTGGTCTCCCTTTCATTAGATATTGTTAAGCAGAGTCTAGATGACTTTCTATCAAGGATGTTGTAAATAGTTGATTTCTTGCATCAGCAAGCTGTCAAAGCCACTGTCTATGATTGGCCTAAGGAAATCTTACCCAGGCTGATTAACTAAACACTGTCTATTCAACAGAAAGGTTGAATACCATTACTGATCAGACCACTCCATTTCCTTCTGCCTCCACTACTCAGAGTTTCTGCTCAGAAGCAGATGTACAACAGCTGTCTGGTCATAGGCTGAAAGACAACAGGTACAGGAATCGCAAGTAGAGGAATCAGCAGGTACAGGAATCGCAAGTTGTTACTGTGTTCCCAATTGTTGGGTGCGTTACAAAGCTCCGAATTGGCCAATTTCAATGAGCATCCCTTAGTTGCAGCACTTTCAGGGTTTCAGCATGACCTGAAATATACTGTGCAGCCATGTGGCTGAAGATTAGAAGCTTTAACCATGCATATGTTACTGATGCACTTTCCATGGCTTTGGTTAATTGGGGATATAATTCATAAATGCAATATACCTCATGAGCAGGCTGTGTAATAAACAATGCACGCTGTCGCTTGCAGATAAATAATCACAGAAAGCTGTAGGTGCTGATGTGATTTGTAGCAAACTAAATGAGGAGAATTCTGATTTCCTTATCTCTATAAATCCATGCAAACTCTCCTTTGAAAATTATCACACATCAAAGATGAAATGTACATTGACTAGCTCTATTGAGAGTTCTGCACATAACAAAGGAGTCAGTTTCCTGCACTCCATGTAGCTGCCTTTCCTGAATCAACATTTAGCATTTACCCATCTTGCACAAAAGGGGGAGAAAAGGCAGCCATGCCTTGTTGTGTTTCTCCCTCTGTAGTTTTCTCATATGTTCTTCTGCTCTCTTACTTTGGCCACATTCACCCCTTACATTAAAAGCACTATGTTACCACCTTAAAACACCATAGTAGGTAAAGGTAAAGGACCCCTGACAGTTAAGTCCAGTTGCAGACGACTCTGGGGTTGCGGCACTCATCTCGCTTTACTGGCCGAGGGAGCCGGCGTTTGTCCACAGACAGTTTCTCTGGGTCATGTGGTCAGCATGACTACGCCGCTTCTGGCACAATGGAACACCGAGACCAGAACAGTGCGCGGAAACACCGTTTACCTTTCCGCCGGAGCGGTACCTATTTATCTACCTGCACTGGCTTGCTTTCAAACTGCTAGGTTGGCAGGAGCTGGGACCGAGCAACGGGAGCTCACCCCGTCACAGGGATTCAAACTGCCAACTTTCTGATTGGCAAGCCCAAGAGGCTCAGTGGTTTAGACCACAGTGCCATCTGCAACCCTAAAACACCATAGGTCCCCCCAAATAATTATGGGAGCTGCCGTTTATTAAGGGTGCCTATGACCAGCTGAAAATCTGAAAAAATGAAATCCTTACTAGAAAGCTATATAGTTGTGGTTTAACAGTCAATCCTTCTTTACTGAGAACTCTGAGAGTTGTAGCTCTGGGAGGGGAAAAGAGGTATATTAACAACTCTCAGCACTCTCAACATGTTAAAGTTCCCAGAATTCTTTGGGGGAAGCCATGAGTGTTTAAAGTGGTATCATAGTGCTTTCAATGTATGGTGTGAACATGGCCTTTGTGGCAATCAGGTCTCCAGGTGGGCTGTGCGGCATGTGAAGGAAGGTCACAACCAACTGCAGGAGACCTGTGCCTAGGGTTGCCATACGTCTGGAATGGGGGCTGCAGCTTTAGAGGATGGGAAAAGGTTCATAGCTCAGTGGCACAGTATCTGCTCCAAGTGCAGGAAGTCCAGAGGCCAATCCCTGACATCTCCAGCTAAATGGTATGGTGAGAGATTAAAGGAAAGGCCTGTAAGTCAGTCTCTTCAGAAGTTCAGAGTGGTCTCATTCATTCTAAGGCAGCTTCAGGTGTGTATATGAGGCTGAAACATGAACAGTTCCATTATTGGCCCCCTTTAGCAGTTTTGTTAATTCTGTGCCATCTCATTTGCTTCTGCCCTTTCCTCTGTTTAATGTTCCTCTGTTTAAGTTTGGAATTAAAAATATGGTTGTCATAAGAAACCAAGCTCTCAATTTGCAGTTCATGATGAGAAAACCAATTAATTAGTCTAGGCTGTTCAGCAGTTCAGTTTATATATTTTATGTATAAATTAAGCAATGGTTGCTATAAATTCTCTTTTTTTTATATAATATTTATTAAATTTTAGTTTAACAATAAAATACATAGATAATAACACAATCTTTTCCAATACCCACATTTCATATTCATCTTTGGACTTCCTCACAACCCTTGTTCCTGCTTTCTAAACTCATAAATTTCACCAGCAAATTATTAACTTGGTTTAATTCATATAATATAATTTTCCAATATTAATATCTCAAATTTTGGGATTTAACATACTCTTATTAAAACTTAATCATAAAATGTTACTTATCCAAAATTTATCTTTTCGTCTTCCAATTAAATTTAAATTTATATTCTTTATAACTAGTTTGTTGAAGCCATGTTTTTGCTAATCTTACATCTTTCTTAACATTCATACAATTTACAATATTTTTGTAGATAGTCCTTAAATTTCTTCCAGTCTTCCTCCACCAGTTGGGGTCTTGTTTTCCAATAAGTCTTTATATTTCAACCAGACGTTAAATACTGCTTTTCTGACAACATGGTTCTTGAAAGTCTTATGTATTTTAGCCTTGTCATACCACAGATATGCATGCCAACCAAACACATTGTTGAATCAATCCTTCCAAATCTAAAACATCAGTGTTCTCAAGAAGTAGCCAGTCTTTCAATCAGCAGAAAGCTGCTGATTCATAATACAACTTTAGGTCTGGCAGGGCAAAGCCCCCTCTTTCTTTAGCATCAGTTAATATCTTAAACAAGACCCCAAGGTGGTTATCACCAATGGAGGCTAAGGCCGTGAAAAAACTCAATATGGAGGCCAAATGGCCGAAATATTGGGAAATAATAGAAAAAGATGGAGATAACTGGAGGTTGCAGAGTATGGATAAAATAAAAGATAAAGTGCGAGATTGGTTACATTATGCTCAGATCAAAGAAGTTTTTAAGTTGGATAAAAAGGTAGGATTCCAGGTGGAAAAATCAAAGTTAGAAACTGAACTGTTAGAACCCAGCTCTAGGATACTTTCAAGAATGTATAATTTGCTGTTAAAATGGAATACACAGGATGAAATGGTCAAATCAGCCATGATAAAATGGGCACAGGACATAGGGTACAACATCATGTTTGCTGACTGGGAAAAGTTATGGACCACAGGTTTGAGATTTACGGCATGTAATGCCCTGAAAGAAAATATTATGAAAATGATATACAGGTGGTACATGACCCCAGTCAAGCTTGCAAAGATATACCATGTGTCTGATAATAAATGTTGGAAGTTTAAAGATGCTGAAGGAACATTCTTTCACCTCTGGTGGACTTGCCCTAGAGTGAAGGTTTTCTGGGAAATGATTTATAATGAACTGAAAAAGGTATTTAAGTATACCTTCCTTAAGAAACCAGAGGCCTTTCTCTTGGGCATTGTTGGTCAGAGTGTGCAAAAGAAGGATCGAACCTTTTTTATGTACGCTACAACAGCAGCAAGGATACTCATCGCTAAAAGCTGGAAAACTCAAGAATTACCCACACTGGAAGAATGGCAGATGCAACTGATAGACTATATGGAACTGGCGGAGATGACGGGCAGAATCCGAGACCTGGGAGAAGAACTGGTGGAGGAAGACTGGAAGAAATTCAAGGACTATCTACAAAAATATTGTAAATTGTATGATTGTTAAGAAAGATGTAAGATTAGCAAAAACATGGCTTCAACAAACTAGTTATAAAGAATATAAATTTAAATTCAATTGGAAGATGAAAAGATAAATTTGGGATAAGTAATATTTTATGATTAAGCTTCAATAAGAGTATGTTAAACCCCAAAATTAAATTAAATATTGGAAAATTATATTATATGAATTAAATTAAGTTAATAATTTGCTGGTAAAATTTATGTTTAGAAAGCAGGAACAAGAGATGTGAGGAAGTCCAAAGTTGAGAATGAAATGTGGATAATGGAAAATATTATGTTATTATGTATGTTTTTTATTGGTTACATAAAATGTTAATAAATATTATTATAAAAAAAAAATAGCATCAGTTAATATCTTAAACTTAATTCTGGGCTTTTTGCCCTGCCAGACAAATTTTGAAATATCTCTCTGCCACCTCCCAAAACACTCCATTTTGTCCACAATCTGCAAAGTTTGAAACAAAAACAACATTTTTGGCAATACATTCATCTTAATAGCAGCAATACGTCCTGTCAAGGAAAGTTTCAGTCTTGACCAAACATCTAGATCCCTTTTAATTTCAGACCAACATTTTTCATAATTGTCTTTAAATAAATTCCTGTTCTTCGCAGTTATGTTTACCCCTAGGTATCTTACTTTTTTAACCACATTTAATTCTGTCTCTTTCTGAAACCTTTCTGATTCTAAAGAAGTCAAATTTTTTTCTAAGACCTTGGTTTTTTGCTTATTAAGTTTAAATCCCGCCACTCGACCAAACTCATAAATCAGTTGCAACACCCTTTTAGTACTAGGCTCTGGCTCCTGTAGGGTTAAAACTAGGTCATCTGCAAATGCTTTCAGTTTATATTGTTTCGCTCCGACCTGGATACCTTCCACCAACCGGTCTCCTCTGATCATATTCAAGAGCACTTCTAGGACCGATATAAATAACAAAGGGGATATAGGGCAACCTTGTCGTGTTCCTTTTTCAATTCTAAACTCTTCTGTCACCACATTGTTAACTATCAGTTTTGCCTTTTGCTCTGAATAAATTGCCTCTATCCCATTGTAAAACCCCCGCCCCACTCCCATTCCTTCCAAATTTTTCTTCATAAACTTCCAGGAGATATTGTCAAAGGCCTTCTCCGCGTCTATAAATATCAAGACTGCTTTTGTATTAATGTTTGTTTGCAAGAGTTCCAAAATATCAATAATGTTCCTTGTGTTTGCAAACAAATGTCTACCTGGGAGAAAGCCTGCCTGGTCCTTGTGAATTACTTCATTTAAAACTTTTTTAAATCTACTTGCTAAAATGTCTGCAAATATTTTGTAATCCACATTTAGGAGGGAGATGGGGCGGTAATTCTTAAGTTGTGTCTTTTCAGTTTCTAGTTTGGGTATCAATGTGATGAAAGCTTCTTTCCACGACTCCGGTGCCTTCTTCCCCTCCATAATTTCATTGCAAACCTCCATTAATGGATGTATCAAATAGTCTTTCAATGTCTTATAATATTTGGAGGTAAGCCCATCTGGCCCTGGAGACTTGCCCAGTTGCATGTTCTGAATGGCCTCCTCAATCTCTAATTGTGTTATTTTATAATTCAGGATTGTTCTATTCCGCAGAGACAACTTTGGTAAACCATTATTCTTTAGAAACTGTTCTATCTCTGATTCATTTTGCGGCCCTTGAGTATATAGTTGTTTGAAATATCTCTGGAAGCACTTTCTGATTTCCACTGGGTTCTGAATATTTCTTCCCTCAATTTCTAAATTTGTTACTGTGTTCAGCTTTTGTCTCTTTTTCAGCTGCCATGCTAGCAGCTTTCCACATTTATTTGCCGATTCAAAGGATCTTTGTTTCATTAACTTAACTTTCCATTCCACTTCCTGGTTTATCAGTTTTGAATATTGTGCTTGATAATGTTTGATTTCTCTTAATATCTCCTTTGATTTCGGTCTCGATCTTAAGTTCTTCTCGCCTTCTTTAATTTTCTCCAAGATCTTATCTTTCTTATCGTTCTGTACTTTTTTCTTAATAGTATTCTGTTGTATCAGAAACCCCCTCATGACCGCCTTACTTGCGTCCCAGACAGTTCTTTTTTCCTCCGTAGTGTTCAGGTTTATCTCAAAATAGTCCTTCAAAGCTTTCTGGGCCTTTTTAATAATGTCCTGATCTCTAAACAAATTGTCATTCATTCTCCATCTAAAGGAGCCGGTTGGAATTAATCTCATATCCATCTTCACCGCATTATGGTCGGAGCAAGTCTTTAGGCAGATTTCCACTTTTTTTATCTTGGGTGCCAGGCCTCTGGTTATCCAAATTTGGTCGATTCTTGTCCATGTCAGTTGGGCTTCAGAAAAGAATGTTCCTTCTCTTCCTAGAGGGTTCTTTGTTTTCCAAATGTCAATCAAGTCCATGTTGTCAGTCATTTCAAAGAATGTTTTCGGTAGTCTGCCGTCTTTTGTCACGTTTTGGCTATGTGACTTGTCCATATTGGTTGATACCACTCCATTCATATCTCCCATCATGATGATGTTATCATAGTCCAGATAGTCCAGCATAATCTCGTGCAGCTTCTTGTAGAATTCCGATTTTCCCTCATTTGGCGCATAAATTCCTAATAACAAAAACTTTTCTCCTTGGGTCTGGATCTCAATTGCCAAAATTCGTCCTTGTTCATCTTTAAATAAAAATTTTGGTGACAGGCTCTCTTTTGCATATATCACCACACCTCTTTTCTTTACTCGATCCGATGAGATAAATTCTTGGCCTAATCTTTTATTTATTAACACTTTTCTATGTAGCCTAGTCACATGTGTTTCTTGCAAACAAATAACATCCAATTGCTCTTTTTTCAAAATATGAAATATCCTTCTCCTTTTCTCCGGAATGTTGGCGCCATTTATGTTCCAACTCAGAAGTTGCAGAGACATCCTGGTCAAATCTGTTATTGTTCTAGTGGTGGTATCTTTTTATCCTGGTCTACAGACCCCAGAGGTGTAGGTGTGGGTACAAGCTGTGGTCCAGCCCCTGAGGGTCTTTCAATCCCTTTCTGAAGGTCCTCTCCGTAAGTATTCAAAAATTTATCTCTGTCTTCAGCTGTTTTAATTTTGACCTTCCCCCTGAACGTAAAAGATAGTCCTTGTGGAAATTCCCACCTAAAGATAATCAAGTTGCTCCTCAACAGCTTGACTAATTCAAGGTAGGTAGATCTAAGACCCAAAAATTGTTTAGGAATGTCCTTGTAAATCTCTGCTCTTTTGTCCAAAATTTCAAGTGACTTTCCGTAATGTAGTCCTAGTATTTTATCCCTTTCCTCCTTGGATCTCAGGGTAATCAAACAGTCTCTGGGCTTGTCCTTCCTTGTAAGTTTCCCAAGCCTGAAAGCAGTCACAATTTTAAAGTCCTTTTCCTCCTCCAAAGGCCACCACTTGGAAAATTCTTTTGTTAAAAACTCAGTTAAGTTCCCTTGTTCATGTTCAAGTTCTGGTATAAACCTCAATTTTAGGTTATTTTCCCTGGCCCGAAGTTCAATCATAGACAGGTAGGCCTGTTGTTCCCCAACCTGCTTATGGAGTGGTCTCACCTCCTGCTCCAATACTGCAGTTTTCTGAATGGCTTCCTCTGCCAGTTTCTGATTTTCTACAGTGGATTCAGATAAATTGCTAATTGCTTGAGCGTTCGAAATAACTTGTTCAGTTAACTTGTTAACAGAGTCTCTGGTCTGATCAATCTTTGCCGTTTGTTCATCCACCTTTTTATCTAGGCCTTCCAATTTTTCAAGTATTTTGTCTAATACTGAAGCAGTTCCACCTGCTGCCATATCTTCACCCAACAGCTGCTCACTTTCTTCTAGTTCCAAAACATCAGGGACCGATGATCTGCGCGGCTGGGAAAGTAAATTCAAAGTTGTTTGCTTTTTTCCTTTACCCGCTCTTGTTTGTCTCCCAGTGCCGCTCATTCCACTTCTGTCTACGAGTCAAGGTCAAACTGAGTATGTTCTCATGGGAATCTACAAGCCCATAAGATAAACAACCAAATAGGAGGAAAGGAAACCAAAAGGAAAGTCACGTATAGTTGTAAATCCAAAAATCCTCTAGGGGGAGTCCACTTATATTGTAGGGAAGAAGTCAAATTAATTAATATCAGTTATTAAAATTTTCCAAACTTCAATACTTTAAAAAGAATGTCCAAACAGCCTTTAATTTCTTGAAAACCCTTCAGCAGTTGTATTTAGCAGAGTTGGTCTCAATATATAACAATGTCTCAATAAGTGCAGGATGTAACAGTTCAAAGCAACAGTTCCATTTAGGCTCAGCTAATACTGGCTCCAGCAACAAAATATCAAAGTCTTGCAATCTGACAGTTCTGGTGTCTAGGCAGTCCGACTGCCTGGGATTCTTTGTCAATTTGTAAATCCAACAGTGGAGGTATCACACAGTTCATGAATTAAAATAAAGCTTTCAAAAGTTGAGTCCTAAAGTAGCTTAAATAGATGTAATAGTTGATTGTCTTTTGACACCTCTTCAAAGGCTCCAAACATCAAAGCCTTTGCTTTAGATCTTAGGCAGTAGCAAGAGACGGACTTCCTGGTTACGTCTCTCGTTTTTAGCCGAATTAGCAAAAATTTTGGTCCCAAACCTTGTCTTTTCTTATCTTACTCACGAGTTGTTGGTTTCAAGCCGAATGATTCCAGGAAAAGAGGACAGCGCTCGCCGACAGCAGCTACGCGGCTTCACTCCGCAGAAAGAGCGATTGACTCACAGCACCGCGCTAACCCTTCCACGTTCCGAGACCCCTTACGGGTCCCTTCTGCGTTTCGGGGGGCGCTCCTGGTGCCCGCCGAGTCCCACGGCCACAGGCTTACGCTACCTGTGGTTTCCCGATGTGGGTCTCCGCTGCGCCGTAGCGGACGACCCGTTCCTGCGGAGCTCCCTCTTCCCAGTTAGGAGAGAGCAGCCATTGCCGGACGCAATATATATGAAGTCTCATTCATATAGGTAAAGGTAAAGGTAAAGGTACCCCTGCCCGTACGGGCCAGTCTTGACAGACTCTGGGGTTGTGTGCCCATCTCACTTAAGAGGCCAGGGGCCAGCGCTGTCCGGAGACACTTCCGGGTCACGTGGCCAGCGTGACATCGTTGCTCTGGCCAGAGCCAGAGCCAGAGCCGCACACGGAAACGCCGTTTACCTTCCTGCTGGTAAGCGGTCCCTATTTATCTACTTGCACCCGGAGGTGCTTTTGAACTGCTAGGTTGGCAGGCGCTGGGACCGAGCAGCGGGAGCGCACCCCGCCGCAGGGATTCGAACCGCCGACCTTTCGATCGGCAAGCCCTAGGCGCTGAGGCTTTAACCCACAGCGCCACCTGCGTCCCGTCTCATTCATATATATATATATATATATATATATATATATATATATATAATGTAAAGAAATCTGTGTGAGTTACAAGTTTGCTTTAAAAACATTTGAATCATCTAAGTCCCAGATGTTTGCTATCTGCATTGCCATTTCCAATAGTAATCATTTACTTACCTAATTAAATGTTAGCAGCATTTTCAGGGCTATTGCGGTATAAAAGTGCAACGTAGAACAAAAACTGTATGTATTGCAAGCCAGCATAAAAAAGTCAGCAGCATTTTGTGATGTATAGCAATGCTTCTGAAAGGCATATCATGCTATTTCGTGACCCTGACACCTAGGCAAAGGCATATTACAGCCAAAAATCTAATCTTGTGCTATGTCTTTCAAATCACCAGGATGCCTTGAAATGCTGCAAAGTGAAATTGAAAAATGTGTCAGTGTCGGATATTGTCTATGTAGAAGAAGTGAATGGCTGGAGTGGCTTCAAGTAGTAATCACACAAAACAATAATTGATTTTGCAAAATGAGAGAGGCAAAGATGTCAACCTGTTTGGAAGTCATGTTCTGTGAGCAGGAGCATGTTGCCATAATTCCAGGTGTGAAAGGATTCCACGTGGTTCTTCAATGGTAAGGGCTTCATTGGTGAGCATGTATGTAATCCTGTATGGAAAACAATCTTATCTTTATCATCGTTCAGAAAGGGAGAGGGAGAGAGTCAGGCCGACAGACAGATACAGAAAGAGCTCATCTTCTTAGCATGTATAAAAGTCCTAGACTGAATCTCCAACAAGTCCATTTATAAGATCTCAGATCTGTCAAAGACAGGTATACAGAACCTGTGGGCCTCCATATGTTACCGGACTTCAACATCAGTGCCAGTAAGCACAGAAAATTGTTAAGGATGATGGGAATTGTAGTCAACAATATGTTCAGAGCCAGAGTTCCATCATTCCTTACCTAAGATCTTTTTTGGACAAGAGAGGCTGCATGCCACTGGTAAGCCCATCCCTTGTCAAGTGAAAGATGCCAAGAGATATTGTTACTTCGCCCACCTGGGAATGGTCCCTTCCTGGTTCATGAGGATGTGACCTTGTTAAAGAGGCATCAATTTGCTGCAGTGATCCATAAGGCGATTGCAGCATGTGGCCGGCTGGCCAGTGATTATGCACCTCATTCCTTCCATATTGGTGTGGCCACTACTGCTGCACACTGGGCCTGTCCGCTGGAAGTCTGATGCATACAGGGGTTATGTGCGGAAGTGGCGCTGAGGTGCAGTTATTAATATTGTTTTGTTCATGCCTAGGTCCATGTGCCCTGCATGTCTGGATAGTTGGTCACAGCATTGTCCATTGGGGCGACAGGAAGGCAGCGGAGTCTGGACTCAGACACACACTCAGACTCCCCGAACATGTGTATGTCTCCTGGGTGTCCAGATGAGGAATGCACTGGGAGGGGCTTCTCCCAAGTGGTGCGGGCAAAGATGTCTGTGGAGGCATGCCCACAGTGGTGGTGGTGCAGCTGGGTGTGATGATACAATGTCTGAAGAGGGTCCTAGCTGACTTGTCTTGCAAAGTGAGTAGTAACATGAAACTATGAAATCTGGCATCGTCTGCTAACTTTTCATTTAGTTCTGCTTTTGGTTTTGAAAAATATGCCCAGAATGGTTCAGAAGACAATTGTGGCTGTCAGACTGGGGTAATGGACTTTATCTACATGCCTGTTTCCTGTATGCCCACTTGAGTCAGAAAGGGTGGAAGGCAGCATCTAAGAAAGCAATGCACAATGTAGATTCGGTTCAATAATTCTTATGTTGTCTTAGTCTTGCCATGATCCCCTTGTCTATCATGTCAACAGGTGAGTGAAGTTGTGCACAGGTGCCATATGTCTTGTGAGAATCAAGCATCATGAATAAGAATACCCAATTCACCATGGCCTCAGAATTTCCTTCTCTCTAATATGCTTTATGTGTCACAGTACCTTCATGGATAGTAGTTTTCCTGTGCTATATCTTTTGAGTACATAACAATCTAAATTGGGGGAGGCAAACAGAGTCACTGTCTGAAAGCAGCCTGTTTATACATGCTATTAAATCCAAGCCATGCTTAAACATAATTCTAAGAAGATGTCTTGGCTTTGCAATGCCTTAAAAACCTAAACATCCCTTTTCTCCATTTGGATGTCTGTCAGCCGATATTTTGAAGCTTGCAGGGCATTCAAAGGGCAAAGGGATTTTATTTTAAAGCACTTTCCTTTCCCAAAGACTATATTGTACCTAAATTATAAAAAAATACAAATGATGACTTAATTCATAGTAATTTTTGCTGGCTAAAAGTAATAATTTTATGACCCAGAAGGAAAAAAAATACTGCTCAGACATATTTTAATATAATAGTTTATCCAGAGAATATTTTAATGCTCTTAAAGGATAATTTTACCTGTCACTGCTGCTATGCACTGGCATGCTAATTATCAGTTCCAAAGAAAATATTGAAATGTTGAAACGGCAGGTGCTTGAAAAAGAGTTGGGGAGGCTCTTGAAAGTATCCTAATATATAGTATCTTAAAAACCAATAAATTTATATACCAGTTCAGAATGCATTGCCACTTTTCTTTGTTTCCAAAGCACTTATGGAAATGTATCTCTCCTTCTCTACTGCCCTGCAGTGCAAGTAATTGTAGTGTATTCAGTATGTAATTTTAATAGTAAAATTTCGTATGTGTGTGTGTGTGTTTGTGTAATAATTCTGCACACAGAAAATGAGGCCGTAGACAATGTACTGTAGTCAGAGGACCTGGGACCGTTAGGAAAAAGAATCTGAATGCAGATGTAAATGTTTGATGCTTGGGTTCCTTTCCTCCATACAACCATGAGCAGTCTCTTATTCTTCTTTCTAGAATCTCTTTTAGTTCAATCCACATTAACACTCAGCACAGGACTGGGGATGTGCCAATTAGCCCCAACGTCTAGCCTTCAGAAGGAAATCATGACCATCTGTAGCATCAGAGCCTTTGCATGTGAAACTGTCCTTGTGAAGACTTCCTCATGACCAAGAACCTTGCACAATCTGGGTTCCAAGTCAAGTGGAAGTCTTGGCATGTCTGGCTACAAATAAAAAATAGAAAATTAGGGGCTAGGGACTTCTCAAAAGTCCCTTTTTCCTGCTAGCATGTCAATTAACAATGGAATGGCTCTTGTCTTTCCAGAGTAACAGAAGTCCTGGGATGGAATTAATCCAGGGGTTTAGGCTTGGATCATGGAATGGCATCACATAATGAAGCAGAAAAGCCTTGGTGGAAAGAGATAACCACTATCACCAACTGATCTCATGATCTTTCTCTTTCTCTCTCTGCTGTTTATAAATTATTTTATTGTTATTTATTGAATTTATATAGCACCCTATACCTGGAAGTCTCAGGGCAGTTCACATATCATATGTGAGTTAGGCAGCCATCAAAATGTTCCTTTTCTAGTAGGCTCGGGAGCTTTTCCTGAAACATTTTTAGTTGACATTCAGTCTTTATCAAATATTCTCTCTTATCCTTTGTTCTGGCTCTTACAAATAAACAACCCGATACATATTTGGCAAAGCTTTTAACAAAATCTCATGATGGGAGCCGACTGCTTGCTATGAATAAAATGCGAACTTCATCCTTCACATGCTTTAAAGTATGTTTTTATTTGGTGCATGTATCCCATGGCAATCCTAAACAGTAATGTGAATTTGAAGTTATTTAAGAATGTATAGTTATATTTGCTGAAAGTGGCATGCCCAAAGCCCTGGTGCATTATTTCTATAAAAAACACCTTGCTATTACTGTCAACAGTAGCATTTTTGGATTTATATTGACGGTTGACACAGAGAGCTCTTGAAATCCATTTGAATCACTCTATTCTCTTAACCTATGCATTTGCTGTTTATAGGAGGTATAGTCTTAAGTAACATTATACAAACTTATACATCTTTCTTTTGCAGTGAACATTTTATATGGTTATGTTTGAAAATGGTGGTTGTATATGGGTCACAGGGGAAGTATCCACTTAGATGCATTAGTAAGTTTGGGAGGCTGGAGAAGAATAACAAAGAACAAATACATTCTAACTCACGGTTCCTATTTTAAAGAGAATGCACATGCACAAAATATCAGGAAAAAACTCATTGTTTAAAATATTGAAAACAAAAGTGGTTATAACTATGCCATTGGAAACAGTGGGGCTAAATTAGGCAATAACTAGCATACGTTCTATAAATTTGAATGGGCATATGCTGTGGCTGTGTACACATAATGCATTGAAAGCACACTGCTGTCTCCAAAGAATCCTGGGAACTATAGTCTATTCTCCACAGAATTACCATTTCAAGCACCCTTAACAAACAACAATTCCCAGGATTCTTTGGGGGAAGTCATGCACGCAGCCTAATTTTGACTAAGCTTGGGTTCACAGTTCGATGTTTATAAAGTAATGTGTGCATGAGAGAAAGAGCACGAGAAGAATGCAGGCGACCCTCTTTCCCATCCACAAACCACAGTGCAAGGCGGGGGTTAAGTTGCATGTATCAGGGTGTGTCTGTGTACAAGCCATGAACAAGCCATGTTGAGGAAACATGCAGATGTATGTAATGCCAATACGCACCTGTGAAGAAAGGGGCTTGAGGAGGGGCTCTTCCACTTGACCCATATTTTGACCATATTGTCTCTCTATAAATCTCTCTTGGATCAGAGAGGTTTTCTCATTGTTCAATGTGAAAATCCAATCTTACCTGCTAAATCAGAACTTATATGTGGAAAATCCAAAGAGAGATTTTGCCTAATGGACCTTCAATTCAGCGGATAAGACTGGATTTTCACAAGGCACAACCATGGAATGATAAGGAAAGCTCTCGGACCCAGGGAAATTAATTGGTTCACGCAATAATCAAAATATAGGTCAAGCAAAAGTGTGGCTAAGTTGTAATTCCATGCAGGGCTGACACAAGACATTTTTGGCACCTGAGGCAAACCAGAAAATGATCCCCTCCACCTGGGAAGGGGTGATTGAAAAACTACATCAGGAACAAGTGGAATTGAGATTAAAGATCTAAATGGGAACAAGGATGGGAGAAGATGAACAGCACCTCCAATTCATCAAGACACTGCTATAGAGGCAGCATTGGGGAATGCCAAGGAGGTGTCAGATCCAGTCTTCAAGGAGCACACTGCATCTGTTGCTTGCCATTGTGGCAGTGACTGTGGCAGCAGCAGTGGCAGCAGCAGCAGCAGCAGCAGGCGATGTGTTCCTTAGAGGTTGGATCAGGCTGCCACTGTGGATCCTGCCACCTGAGGTGATCACCTCACCTTGCCTCATGGGTGGGCTGGCCCTGATTCTATGCCACCCCATGGCCCCATCTCTCCAGTTTTCCTGAGTCTGCTGAACCTCCCATGGTAGTAGTATAGGCTCACTGGTCACTCTGTGCGGAGGAGAAAAAATTGGTTCATGAGCAGTACTGGCCTATGTTTGCAGGATTTTTCATCTTTTTAAAAATTTGTTGATAGCAATCAGATCTGAGCAGCTGCTGTAGGCTAATATGGTGACAATTTGGGCATCGTTTGGAGAAACAGAATCTGGGGCACCATTAAGAAGGCTTGCCCTTCAGGGCTTTGGGATGTGGGGGAAGCAGTGTAAGGGTTCCCTTTGGTGCCAATCATGGCCACCAAGCTAGAGATGTGGGGCCTACAGAGTATGACTCAGGAAGGCCCCTTCATTGCCTGAGAAGTTGTGGCTTCTGGGAAAAGTGTAGTCATAACTTCTCCAGACTCAGAGACCAAGCTTGGTTTACCTTAAAAAAATAAAGGGACTCCTGACCATTAGGTCCAGTCGTGACCAACTCTGGGGTTGCGGTGCTCATCTCGCTTTATTGGCCGAGAGAGCCGGCGTACAGCTTCTGGGTCATGTGGCCAGCATGACTGGCGAACCAGAGCAGCGCACGGAAACACCGTTTACCTTCCCGCTGGAACAGTACCTATTTATCTACTTGCACTTTATGTGCTTTCGAACTGCTAGGTGGGCAGGAGCAGGGACTGAGCAACAGGAGCTCACCCCGGCTCGGGGATTCAAACCGCCGACCTTCTGATCGGCAAGTCCTAGGCTCTGTGGTTTAACCTACAGCGCCACCTTACTCAATACCAATTATAATGAGAGTGAAGACCCATCCCTGTTTCAGCTGCAGCTCTTTTGTAAACAGTTAGTACATTACAGTTCACCCATACCATTGTGTCTCATCTCGTTATTCAGCTGTTTTCTCCCAAATGCCAGTGCCACCAGGCTGAATTACAGGAAATTACTGAAAGATTTGTGCACTGTGGAGGCTAACTTTCTGCTTAGTTAAAGCAATGATGGCATGAGAACCCATTGGTGTCATCCAGTGCACAGCTCTCTGGGAGGGATAAATGACACTATTTGAATATGTATCTGCTAGATACACTCACTAATCAGGCAACATATGCAGTTGACGAAGCTCAAGCACCTCAGAGCTGCTTCAGTGCTTTCATTCTTTGTAAAGACCATCTGCAGGGATATTTCCACCTCACTGAGCAGCGAAACTAACAAAGGCATTTGAGAATGGGAGATATTATTAGAAGTCACATTTAACACTGCAATCCTAGGGCTGTTTACTAGGAAGTAAAATCTACTGAAAACACACTGGGACTTCTGCATAAATATATTTCAGATCAGGCTGTTTAGTCTCTTTTTTAAAGTTTTGTTTTGCGTTTAAGAAAATCTACACCTAAAGGGTATTAGGTATCTATAAAAAATCTGTCAAGTTTTGGCTCATAGATGCCAACTCTAAGGAACCAGGTTCCTTCGTTCCCGTCCAATAAAATGTGTTTTTTTTTTGGGGGGGGCAATGTTGAGGACAAAAGGGCAGATTTCATAGGCGCCAACAGTAGGGGTCTCAGGCCTGTTGTGCCTTCCCCAAATAATATTCTTCTTGGGGCAAGACTCCCGCCATGCTAAGGCCACTGCCACCAGTCTGGGGCTGCTTCCCTCTCTTTCCCCTCCACAGAAGGAGGAGGAAGAGCACAAAGGGAGGCACAGAATTGTGTCATGGGGGGGCATGAGAGGTGGAGCACACAGACACTTCACCTAAAAGGCTCTTTGTTTTGCCGCACTCAGAATCAAGGCTGTTACAAAGCCCTTTTTATGCCACTTCACTCTGCCTTGCAGCTTCAGGGCTTTGTGTGCTCCACCCCATGCATCCCACCCAAACGACATACTTCTGCCTCCCTCTTCTGTAACCTGCATCACACGTGAAAGTTTATATTTGATAGTTAAATTTATATTTAATAGTGAATAGACCCACACACCTATCTCTGTCCTCCATCCAGGCAAGCAAGAGGCATTATCAGAATTCAAGGACACATTCCAGCCAGGCAAAACCGCTCATGCCGGATGCAAAATTGGGCCAATCCAATCAGAATAAGTTCCATTATCTGACCGTTGTTTCAGGACCCTAAACTGTGTTTTTATATTTAATTTCCATTTACTTCCTTGTATATTGTAATGTTCTCTTGCTACTATGGCCATCGGCTGAGGCGAACAAAGTTTCTGTTGCTATTGGGCCAATAATGGGATGTGGTCTTGGGAGAGGCAGTGTGGCTGGGGAGGCGGTATGATGTAGGAAGAGTTCTGAGGACCAGATATAGAAGCTTGGAGGTCCACCTTTTCCACTGGGCCAGAGGTCCTCCACCTCTGACATTATGGAACAAAACTTTGTAAGTATATCAGTGGTGTCCCATTTATTTTCTGAGTGTGTTCCAATGATTGTCCACTAGGTTTAAAAGAAGAAATTCAAAGAATTATTGGTGCACAACATTTCAGCATTTACTGAAAACAAACAAGAAAAGACAAAACTATTTGGTGTTTTGCATTCAAATAATAAAACAGACACAGATAAAATGCAGATATATTTTGAGAAGTGAAGACAGAGAGAGACAGAGAAAGAACAAACAGCCAGGAAAGTGGTGCTATATGAGCTTCTGAGAGCAATACTGTAAAGCTAGCATGAACTGCCGCATATCTCTGAAGAGAAGTCACCATCCGTAGCATCCATCACAGGCAGATGTGCAGCACAAAGGCATTGAAACTTAAGTAAGCAAGAAAGGATGTGGGATACTCAAAGAAAGGAAACTGGGCAGACAATGTCATGAATAAAACTGTGCGTGAAGTGATAAAGTTGCTTGAGAAAAGTCCACCCCCTCTCATAGTACTAGAACTTGAGGACTGAATGTTGAAAGATTCAGGACAGACAAAGAAAGTACAGTACTACTTCACCCAGTGCACTGTTAAATCATAGAATTTGATTCCCCAAGACATAGTGATGTCTCTCAAGCTTTAAAAGAGGATTAAACTAAGTCAGTGAGGTTAAAGGCTACTATTAGCCACAAAGGTCATGTTCTTCTTCAATAGTTGGAAGCAGTATGTCTCTGAATACCAGCTGTTGGGAACAATAGGTAGGAAGAGTGCTCTTGGATTCAGGTCCCACTTTCTGGGTCTTGTTGGCCAAAAGTGAGAACTGGATGCTTGACTAGATGGTCCTTGTCTCATCTAGGGAAAGACCCAGCACGCACTTCTTATGCTCTTGCAATGTTTTCTGCTCTAGTATCTGAAATGCAAGAACAAACAAGGAAGGGCATGCTGATGCTACACATTTAAACCAGTTTCATTGTTATGGATTGCCTCCATACTGTCACTATTTCACAGGAGAGATCAAATCATATAATGGATATTTATCTTTCTGCAGTTAAGGCGCATTAGAGGGCTTTGCTACAACAAATTCCTTTTTTTCTCTATCCAAACAGTGGACTTCTGTAGTTAGGAAAGTGATGGAGAACTACACTAAAATGGCTGGGATAACAATTGATTGTCAGAAAGACATATAACTTCCCCTCAAACAAATCAAAATGAATGATAAGTAAGGAACAGGCCTTGTATAATCTCTGCTTTGTTCAAGCCAGCCATGATGACTGCTCAATAAACAGTAATCTAGACCATGGTTCCCAAACAAGGAAGTCTCTGGATTTATAATTTTAAAATGGCTTAAATTAGATGTGAGATTATTTGCATAACTGCAATTAAACATGCATGCTTTTTACAATGTAAATAGCAGTTTGGGGGGAAATTGTTCATTGAGCTGGTGGTGGGATTTTCATCAGGACACAATCAGTGAAAGAAAGGGCTAAATTCTGCCTCTCCGTCTCTTGCTGTTCTACGGCTGCTATTAAAAAATTATGTGCCTTACTTGCATTCACACAGTAAACATAACTTCTTATTTAGCCCTGTGGGATCTCTAATGGGAATTTAGCACTCCTTTGCATACTACGGCTTCAGCAACTACCACTCCCCAGGTTCTTTGGGGAAAGTTAAAATCATTTCAAACCAAATTCCACCTGGTAGAAATGAGCAGCGACATTGTGATCTAAGAGAGATGTAGCACTGCCCAGCAGTCATGCTTGTAGCCAGTCAGACAGATGCCTAGATGCTCTGATCAGAAGCCATGCATAATAGTGTCTGCTTTCCTATGGTTCAGCTGCAGCCTTCGCATGCTGTTTTTGATATCTATTGCCTCTGTGCACAAAAGTTCCTTTTAGCTGTCATGGCTAATAAATGGCATATTCTCCAAGAATTTATCTCATCCTTTATATTCTTCAAATACTCTCAGCTGTTTCTGAAGCTATCAGAAAAGCTGTATTTCTGATGCAGCAGCTTAAAGGATGAGACTGTATTGACTCTACCCACTAGTCATTGCTGTCAACCTGTATAGAGTATAGATCACTGAATTTACATTTGGTTAGATCCTAGTAGTAGGCGCTTTCCTAGTGGCCCTGGGGTGTCAGTAACTAGATGCCTTGCAGGGATGCATCAGTCACCAACAGCTCAGACACCTGGGATATTTTTGGCCTGGCTGATCCACATCCTTACCCAACCTGATGTGGGAGTAGCATGCATTATGTAGTCTGAAGGCACAATAGGGAGTGTCCTGAGGGAATAGGGGAATGATAACTTTCCCCACACTCCAGGTTCATTCACTGAACTATCAGCTGTGCACCATAACGTTCAACTCGAAATCAACTGCCTCTGCAGGAGCAGCTTCTTCTGCCAAGTCCTGACTTAAAAATAGCAAAGTATAGCCATTAAGGCATTGACGGAAGACATCATAATAAAACAGACTATTATGCATCAAGGTTTAAAGTTATCTTTCCCCCTGCCTGTCTCCTTATGCTTCAAAGGAACTGTGCACACAAAATAATACACCATCTGGGCTCATGAAGAGCCACTGATTTGCAGGGCCACCCTCATCTTATTCCTTTGATCTATATCACAAACAGTTCCCAGTGCTGAGTCTGGCTTCTTTTAAAAATGTATTCTGTTCCCACCACTAACCATTGCCCAAATTGGATGGCTACCTTGGCATTTCCCCTTGATACTTGGTTTAAGAAAGTCTTATATACAGTGGTACCTCAGGTTATGAACTTAATTCATTCCAGAAGTCTGTTCTTAATCCGAAGCATTCTTAACCAGAGGTGCACATTCCCTACATAGGCCTCCCGTGGCCCCAGAAATGGATTACATTCATATCCCAGGGCAAAGTTTGCAACCCGGAGCACTTCTGGGTTTGTGGAGTTCGTAACCTGAAGCATTCGTAAGTAGGACAGTTCGTAACCCGAGGTACCACTGTATCTCAATATCTGAAAAAAACTCACTTATTCTTTACACGTTTCCAGGGGTAAAGCCAAACTGATGGACTTTGCAACTACCTGGTAGTTGCTCATGACTTATGTCAAAAGACAAGCCTGTGGCTGACAAGTTCCTGCAAAGTATTTTTTTTCTTCTGGATTTGATGGTATTCTAGGACTTATTGACTGCTTCATTGTGCTTGCAGGAAATCATGATCTTATTATTTGCAGCATTATTTTCATCTCTCTGCAATAACCATTTCCCCACTCTACATCATTTTTTTCTTAAGTTGTTGAACATATGATGTCAAACAGGCAATCTATTGTTTGCTTCTGTATCCCACAAACATTTGTATTGTTATATGTAACAAAATAAAAAGATTTTAAAAACAAAACAAAACACTTCTGTCAAGGCATATTTTCCCCAATATGCACTTGGGTTCATAACTCTGAATAGTCATTTTGGGGGGAGGGTTTGAGAGTTGATGCATTGATTTGTGCAAAGAATTGTTGTGGGATCCTTTAATTGCGCATTGTGAATGCAGAAAGTGAAAGCGTAATTGAAAGTGGCCACTGGGCAGCTTTCACCTATGTGGTTGGCATTTATTCAGCAGATCACCTCAGGACTTCCTGATCTTCCCATTCAGAACAGATTTTTAAAAATGGATACATTTTTTTGCTGTATTTTCCCTTTCCACGGAGCAGGCATTAGCATAGTTTGCTTGTAAATTGAGCATGCTTTCTTTCTCCTCCCAGCGCATTGCTCGGCTTCCAAAGTAGAAACACGCTGCCACTTTTGCATGAAAATCGTCTAAAAATATCCCAACGGGCAACATGTACCAAGTTCCAGCTATCCATATACTTGCAGCGGCAAAGAGTATATAAGTGGTGACATGGCTCGGGCAGCAGCTGTGCCTTTAAGGCATCCTCTTAACTCAGGAGCTGCTGTTGTGACAGGCTCTATCCTAAAGGAGCTTAGCTATAAAATGTTATCATACATCTCAGTTTGCAGGAGAGTGCCTAAGCCACAACAGAAGAGAGCCGTTTTTAGAGTGCATAACAGATATTATATATTTTTTACAAAAACAGGGGGTCACAGTGGTTTCTCCTTCCACAGAGCAAGGCTGGCCAGCCCTGCCTTTGCAATACATGGGGGAAAGAATGTGCTGCCGATTCAACTGTCAATCATTCAATCTCCCTTCTTCCCCAGGAGACCTGATCACAACTTGTTCAGTCCCAAGTAATCCCAGTTCTGAAGCTTAAGGATATGCAGAGAGACAGGCATAAAAAGGAGTCAGCGTAGTGATGGAGCTGCATCCCCACACAGGCAATTCTCTCTCCTTGGCTGTCAAACATACCTAGTCCTCTCTCCTTGGATAGGGCCAAGGAAACTACTTGGATACGTTTGCAGCTGAAGATGACTGTGCACAGTGCCAATCAGCTTCTAAGTTGTAACAGCAGAAACCCACCTCCTAGGAGCAGGTTTTTCAGCCTTTTAAAGCTCAATTCTGTTTTTATTCCTCAAGCCTCACCCCCAAAGATAAGGCAATGAAAGAACTCAATTGCAGGTATGAGTTGTGGTTTGAAAAATAAGGGAGAGCCAATGCTTCAAGAATTGCCCTATAGTCAATCTGACATGGAGCTGGAGTGGCATTGTGTCCTACCTTACAGAAGACAGTTCTCTTTGATAATCAATCTTTGATTTGATGGGCTATCTTGGTTAAAAGATGAAGAGCCTTAAAAAGGGAGAGTAGGACCTTGAAGTGGCCTAACAATCAATAGCAGACTGAGTAGGCATGAGGGATGCGCAAATCTATTCATTTCAGTTTCTTATCTTTCC
The DNA here is from genome assembly GCF_951804945.1 of Podarcis cretensis. Classification (NCBI taxonomy): domain Eukaryota; kingdom Metazoa; phylum Chordata; class Lepidosauria; order Squamata; family Lacertidae; genus Podarcis; species Podarcis cretensis. The sequence continues at coordinate 34,009,239 of NC_137178.1, forward strand.
AGTCTTTAATTCTCCACATTTCCACATCAGTTTGCATTCTTTTTTAAAAAATAAATAAATCAGGATTTGAGTGCAAGTCTCTCATAATATGCACATGCCTGAGTGCAATTTTCACTGACATATGCCTTTTTAGGGACGCGGGTGGCGCTGAGCCTTGAGGTGAGCTCCCGTTGCTCGGTCCCAGCTCCTGCCAACCTAGCAGTTTGAAAGCATGTCAAAGTGCAAGTAGATAAATAGGTACCACTCCGGTGGGAAGGTAAACGGCATTTCCATGCACTGCTCTGGTTTCGGTGTTCCATTGCACCAGAAGCGGCTTAGTCATGCTAACCTCATGACCTGGAAAAACTGTCTGTGGACAAACATCGGCTCCCTCAGCCCGTAGAGTGAGATGAGTACCACAACCCCAGAGTCATTCACGACTGGACTTAACTGTCATGGGTCCTTTACCTTTTTATTCCTTTTTATGCAGAGTTTATTCTAGGGTATGCATTTTTGTACACATCATTTAGCCGAAGAACTAAATAAGGTACAAATGAGGAGGCTTTGCCTTTAAATGCAAGCGGCACTGAATTTCTTCCCCCTCCGTAGCAGGCATGCTGGCCATCTGAGGACAATCTTCACTACAATGGGATAACATTTTAAAATGTGCATCTATACATAGAAATTACCATATGCACATTTTATGTAAACCTATGTTTTCTTTTGTCCTCCTTTATGCTGATGTATTTTCTTTTATTTTGGTGATACACAAGCAGCCACCCTGCGTGGAGTTATTTCTTTATTGCTCTGCTGTACATTATTTATGTAGCTGTTTGTTCTTGAACAGCTGTTTTCATGATTGGGGCTACTTTGGACATCTTTTCTTTTTATGCACAGAAGTGGGAGAAACATATTGCAAATAAATAAAGCTATTATTTTATTTCTTCTATTTATAATGAACAGCAATGGCATTTTATAATCCAACTGTATCCTGCTATTAACTGTATATGCACATTTTGCGGAATACAGCTTTCCAGCTCCATGGGCCACAACAATCCACGTCAACTAAAATTGCTGCTGTCTCCTAACAAAACAAGAGCAAGAAATGTTTCCAAACTATAACTGCCTGTGCTTTTGTCTACTTAAATAATAAAGCATTATCTCTTTATGCTATTTAAAAGAATGCCATTAGTAGATCTGCTCTTTTGAGTGGATTGAAAAATAAGGAAACAGAAAATGATGCTTGAAAAATAATAGGTAAAGGTATCCCTACTGTAATTCCTGGGCAATATAGCATCATGTATTTGTATCTAGGTTGCTAAAATCATGGAATGGTGTCTTCTTAGCTTATCTTCTCCCCAAGTTCTATTCAATTATAGCTATGAGACTATACTGGCTACACAGGATATTTCCAGCATGGTATTGTTACTAGAGGGTCAAATTAGGATTGGGGTGATCCACATTCAGTCCAGGAATAACATGAGTTGTAGACCAACAATATCTGAAGGACAACAGCTCCCATAACTGTTGTAGGGGATAACAAAGTACAATAACCCTTTGGTTTGCAAAGATCTTTAATCTCACCACTGTGCCAATTTGCCATGAAGATGAGGAAGGGATCAACTTGGGCAGGAGCCCTAGAGATGTGTGGATGGGATGGACTGGGTAGACTTTAGAAAAACATCGAGTCATGTCATGCACTCTCTACTTTCCACTTGGCAGTCTAAGATGACTTGTTCCTACAGGCATTACAGCATACAACACTTTTAAATACATCTTACATGAGTCCTACATGGGCCACATGGTTTACCATGTACCTAATTACTACCAGCCAAACATTTCCTTGGAACAATCACATATAAGTAAGTCAATTGTTCGTACATACGTTTCTATGATATGCTTTATTTGTTGTGTGTGCATATATACACAAACACACACGTATCTCGCCAATGCTTGTTCTGCTCTTCTACAACACCAGTTGCCTATGGGAAGCCTGAAATCAAGGTCTGAGTGCAACTTCACTCTCCCTGCTTGTGCATTCAGAAGCATTGCTTCCTTCATCTGTGGAGGCAGTGTATAGCCATCATTGCTAGCAGCCATTGATAGCCTTATTCTCCATGAAATTGTCCAATCTTCTTTGAGAGCCATCCAAGTTGGTGGCCATCATTGACTAATGCGTGTTCAGTCTGCTAATGGTTGCTAGACTATTTCAAGGCTTTACTGTCCCCTTTTGAGGCTCTTCATTTTTCAACCAGACTTGGACAGGATAGCCTATGGGTAGGCAAACTAAGGCCCAGGGCCCGGATCCAGCCCAATTGCCTTCTAAATCTGGCCCCTGGGCAGTCCAGGAATCAGCATGTTTTTTCATGTGTAGAATGTGTCCTTTTATTTAAAATGCGTCTCCTGGGTTATTTGTGGGGCCTGCCTGGTGTTTCTACAGGAGTAGAATGTGTGCTTTTGTTTAAAATGCATCTCTGGGTTATTTGTGGGGCATAGGAATTAGTTCATTTCCCTCTAATGAGGGGCAGTGGTCTGAGGGACAGGGGACCAGCCCCCTGCTGAAAAAGTGTGCTGACCCCTGGCCCATCAAATCAACAACTGCTTACCAAAGTGCACTCTCTTCCATAAGGCAGGACACAAAGCCACTCTAACTCCATATTTGCCTAGGGGCAACCTTTTGCATGCAAGTCATGTGCTCTGCCACTTAGCCATGACCCTTCTTCATACAATGGCTCTCCCTTCATTATTTTTCAAAGTGCAACTCAGGCGTGCAATTGATTATGAGTCCTTTCATTGCCTTATTTTGGGGGTTGAGGCTGCAGAAAGTGCAAACAAGGCAGGCTCACCTTTAAATGCAAACTGTTGTTTCCATAACTGCCAGATTCTTCCCAGAGCACTAGGCTAAATCTTTATTGTACAATAATGTATCACTTAAAAAAACAAAATATTTTCTAGTCTCTCTCACCATACATTTATTGAAGAATAATAGGCATATCTCAACCACACACTTAAAATGATCCATAACGTAAATGCACAGTATCAAGTCGATATTTTCGAAGGAGAGTGTAGTGTTTTCATGAAAATTGCCAATAAAACATTTCATTGTATGCGGTTTCCAATCGCTTTTTGATGTTATCTTCAGGTTGTAGGAGTGGCTACAGTGTTTGCTTATTTTTTTTTGTTTACTGACACCATTTTATGCTGCTCCTCCAGAAAAGAATGCAGCCCTCAAAGTACCTTGCACTGGCTATCATGGCTAGTAGAAATTGATAGACTTATCCTCCATGAAGTTGTCCAATACTCTTTTAAAGACGGTGACCATCATTACCCCTTATGGAAATGAATTCCATATGCAGTGTGTAATGAGGTACTTTCTTTTTTTGTCTGTCCTGTATCTTTCAACGTTCAACTTCATTGGATGTCCATGAGTTCTAGTGTTATGAAAGAGGGAGAAAACCATTTTGCCATTAGTATTGTGGTGTGGGAAAGAAATTACGCTACAGTTGGTCTTGTTCTTCAAAGGGAACTTCAGAAGGGCGCCTGTTTATGAGCTTGATGAAATGGTGGTCATCTTTGAGATGTTTCAGATGTTTCAAGGGAACAGGATATAGGGCGACCCCTGTGTTGTAGCAATTGAGCAAGGTGTCAGAAGAATGAAAATGTGCAGAGGATTCTGGGACATGTTCTAGGATGTCCACTGTGAAATATGCCACTATTTCCTTGTAGCTGCAGATCACTGAGGAAGAGAATGACAGATCAGCTGCCTTTTAGGGTAGCTTGTCTGATATTATGGAATGTGGTAAATTTAAAAGAATAATTGAACACTCTTCCGATAAAACTGCATCTGATAGTTTGCATGCAATAGCATTCAGTCTTTTACAGTGTTTAGTAGTTGAGATGTAATGTTATTTTTATCTGATAGCACTTGGTAGAAAGCATACAGTGGTAGACCAATTTTGACATTTGATGGTTTTTGTGATTTCATTTTTGACACCCGTCAATCAAGAGGCAAATTTGCCATTGTTTATTTGAGAACTGGATGACATAACTGGCAAATCTGGCAAATGTCTGGTGCTTGTTTCAGGCCTAGAATTTTAAGAAAGGCTCTAAACTTTGGTGAGACATCTGTAGCATGAAAATAAATATACCAACAAAGCAATTTGAGATTTTCTCCTAGAATGTTCATTTCACTTTGCTACAGTCTAAATCAACATGGAAGAAAAAATAAATTGGCTCCGCTGCTACAAGTTGTGCTTTTGGGCAGTCACTCCTACTGGCATGCTGAGCAAGAGTCCCTGACGCAGCAGCAAGTTTAGAGGAAGAGAAACACAGAATATTGCAGTTTTGATAGAAACGTAATGCAATAAACAAACACAAACCCCCTTGGGCTTCAGGAATCATTGTTTAGAAGCACGACTGCAACCGATGAAGGAAAATCAAAACAAAACCTTGTTAGTATTAAAGTGTGGGGAAGTCTCCATGATGGCTTTTTTGGATCACTGCTTTACAGTGCAATCCTATATATGTCTACTCAGCCATAAACCACATTTTCTGTAGCCAAATACAGTATACCCCACGCTAACATTTCAAGTCACTTTTGCAGTTGACCAGCATGGCTTGGAGCTTTCCTGTGATCAGATAATAGGGATCAGACCAGATACAATGTGAGTATGCCTTATTCTAAAAATTGGATCAGTGTTGAAATCTGTCAGTGAATTCCTGCTCTAGACTTTAGGTTGAATTTACTAGGAATAATATTTTTTCTGTTGTGCCCCCTGGGTGCTGAAATGTCCAGTTCTGATGAGGTGTTCCTGTCTCCTTTTTCAGTAAAGCTTTCAGTATTTAACTCTTTTGCAACAGGCAAACTTGCAATTGCATCCTCCAGCAGCTATGGATATCTGGAACAAGTAACTTGTTCTATACTCACCTTAGCAGAAGAAAAACATCCATAATACTTCTCCTCATTTGACCCTTAAGCTTTTACTTATCAGCTTTATCATGCTGATACTTTATATTCATTATGTGAATATAATAGCAACATTATTAACTATTATTGCCCTTATGGTTTGTGTGTGTGTGTAGATGTATTTACAAAACATTTGTTTGGAAATTCTTAATAAAAACAATAAATAAAAACAATAAAAAGCAAAAAAAGAAAAGAAAGTAAACCAGCAACTGCAAACTCATAATGTGGTATAGATCTTTCCAGAGCATCTTCCAGAATGCCTCCTAAAGGAATATCAAGTTGAAGCACTAATCCCATCTGGATCTGCTCAGTGTATGCCATCTTGGGCTGCATAGTAGAAAAAAGTCAGGAACTAAATGGAAGGAAAAAACCACTCAGAATGCTTTGATTGCTGTGAGAAGCAGAGAGACTATATAAATGTTTTGTAAGTTTTGCTTTGTTTGAAGCACACAACATTGTACTTTACCCTGGAAAAATCAAGAATTGAACAGATTTAATATATGCTGAAAAGTGTCACATGAAGTATGGAACTGGAAGAAATATCACACTTTTATTAGATCATACGATCTCTGTTCTATGTTGGAAACATGGACTCCTACCTTTGCGTAGGATGGCAGTGGGGCAGTGAGCTTGCCTCAGCTCGATTTGTAATTGACAAGGTCTTTCTTGAAGAACTCCCACAGAAAGTCCAGAAACTTCAAAGTCACAGAATCACAGAATTGTTAGTTGGAAGGGACCCAAAGTGTCATGTACTTCAAGAGAAATAAACCAAACTCACATGGTCCTTCAATAGCATTAGGCCTCCACCATTTTCTCTCTTTCCTCAAGCTTATCATGTGCATGAGATAAACTGAGGGTAGGGAAAGTTGATGGTAGAACCTCTTTCTTAACTCCCCAGCTCCCTAGCAGCAATAGATTTGTCTGAGCCTGTTTCCAGGGAGTCTGGAGCTAAACCAGGAGGAAAGAGAAACACTAGTCCCCATTTCTACAACAAATACCTTTAGACTGAGGCCAAGTGTCAGATCTACAAATTTTACCATGGGGGCAAAAGTCTGAACCAATTTCCCCTGCCCCAATTTTGAACTCCAAACTGTAAACTTGCAGCTCCAAAGTAAATAGAGGGAGGAAGCCACAGTCCTAAAAAAAATCCAACAAAATGACTTTTACTGCACTTATAGTATGGATGCAGCCTCACAGGTTTTACAGCATTGTAGTGATCATCGTGGATTTCCCCTTACCTTTTAAATAAAGTTAAGCAAGCTGGCATCTAATCTGCATCCAAGCCCACCATTCGCACCAATGAGAAATTTCCTTCCAATGCAAACCACTCCTCCGGATGAAATGTTTTCTTCAGGATGGCAGCAGAGGAGGAAAATGTTTAGGTAGTGCAAGAGAAATAAGGTAACAGATGGCTAGATACACTGAATAAAAGGAGAGAAACATGACGATGATAACTTCTAACGATGAAGAAAGGGGATGAAGAAAGCACAATGAAGAGAAACTTGCTTCCAATCACAATCAACTTTTGACTTGACTTCCTGTATAACCATCGTTACGTTATCTCCCTCCCACTGAAGCTAAGCAATATATAGTGCTCTTTATGGCAATGCCACACTACATCATTACTCAGTAGGATAATACAATTCAAGCAGTAGCCCCAAGCTGTGCTGGCCTTTGCCAATGTACTCCATTTTGTTCTGTTTTTATAGTATTACAATTATTTCAATTAAGTTAACTTGAAAAGCATTTTGCTCAAAGATGCCTTGGGTTACTAGCTTTTACAGTGTCAACAACTTTTCACATTCACATTAATCTTAATTAGTATACAAGTGGAGACTCTATAGTCTAGACCTTTTAAAACACACACACACACACACACACACACACAGCAAGGCAAGGGAAGGAAAGGCAAGAAGTCAGAGCAGTGGAGAGACTGTGGCGTCTGTGTGGTGGTAGCTGTAAAGCTATTTCTGCTTCATTTATTTCTGAATCCTGATTGGCTATGTGGGGCTGATTAACCTAATGTCATTACAATTATTGCTTTCCTCCATGCAATATGCCAGCCCCTTTCAGTTGGAACTTATTATCATGCAACCGGAGCACTTCAATTTGCATAATGGCTGCATGGTTACGTCTAACCAGGAATGGAAACATCTCAGCCAATCACAGTCCAAGTCTAACCTCTCACATTGGCTTCCTCATTCATCTTGTCAGTACATGCACATTTCCTTTTTCTTCCTTGAAACTAAACATCCTGTGCTATTGATGCCTCCCATTATGAAGCACTACTTTACTCTGAATGGGATTGAACTCAAGACGTCTCCTCAAAAATATGAGCTCGCTAGGGAAATGTCTCTCAGATCAATGGAGCTAAATGATTTGACACCATCCGTCTGATTCCCAAATGCATTTGCTTAGAAACAAGCCCTTTCATTTCAATGCAAATTCCTCATAAATGTGCTTATTAGGCTCAAGATGCACATCCCTGTCACTTTGGCTACGTACACACTATAACTTTAAAGCACTTTTGAAACATATTTACCCTCAAAGAATTCTGGGCACTGTAGTTTCTTAAGGGCTGCTGGGATATGTAACTCTGTGAGACGTAAACTACCCAGAATTCTTTGTAGGAAAGAATGTGCTTTCAATGTCCTTTAAAAGTATCAAGTGTTTCTTTGTTGATAAACTGATATATAGTTTTTTCATGACAGTTATGGAATTCACTATTACATTGAGATTGGTTTTTTTTTTAAAAAAAAAAACAACAACAACTGTGTGTGTGTGTAGTTGGATCCAGAGTTTGCTGCCACCCATCAGACCACCCTGAGTTGAGTATAATTCAGGAGATTCTTCAGGTGAGGGAAATATAATTTTAATTTATTTTTCTTGTGGTGCTGTAAACAAAAATAAAAACCATTGAAACATCATAAAATTGTGGAGAATGATTTAAGGAACTGGGTATGTTTAGCCTGGAAATGAGGAGACTGAGCGGAGATATGATAGGCATCTTCAGATATCTAAAGGTCTGTCACATAGAGGTTGGAGCAAGCTTGTTTTCTCCTGCTCTGGAGGCTAGAACCCTAACCAATGGCTTCAAATTGCAAGAAATGAGATTCTGGAAGGACTTTCTGACAGTAAGATTTGTTCAACAGTGGAATACAGTCCAATGAGAGGTGGTGGACTCTCCTTCCTTGGAGGTTTTTAAGCAGAGTTCAGATGATCATCTGTCATGGATGCTTTTGTTGAGATTCCTGCATTGTGGTGGGTTGGACTGGATGACCCTTGGAATCCCTTCCAACTCTACAATTCTACGATTCTATGAAATGCATACTAATTAAAGATGTTATTTGCATATTACATTGTGCTAATTGGACTGTATCCTATTTATGAATCACCTCCAAAGCAAATTCGCATGCCAAAGAGTACTGAAAAGCTATACTTTTTAAAACTAGGGAGAGCCACGTGATCTCTGTGGGTTGTGGGCACCGAGCTTATTTGCCTGCTGTCTTCAGGCACCTTCTGAACTATAAAGCATGTTCTGACAATTAAATCAGCAGCAAGACTGTAAATAAGTGTACTCCCTTGGGGTTGCCTTACATCTATTTCTAAATGCTTGACACAAAAGATAATGGATTTTGCTGGTGCCATTTATGATGGCATCAAATAAACACAGAGACAAGCGCTATGGATTTTCATGCCACCGGCCACAAGCTTATTGATTCAATATGGATCACATTTACTCAGAACCTCTTAGTCCCTGAAGTCCAAACATCTCTAATGACCCTGCAAACAGCACATATGCAAGTGCTGTGTTCTAGCAGGGGGGATGTGGCCTCTTTGTTGTCAGAATCATTTAGGAATCGTTTTACACACGCCAAAGTCACTCTCTCTCTTTCATAGTTTCTGCTCTGCCTTTCTTGCTTAATTAATTTATTCACCAACATAAAGTCAAAACGTAGCTGGCAATGCAACCTTAATTACTACAGATACTCGTCCCTACTAGTAGCTGATGCAATGTGCATATTTTCCACTTTCTTTTCATTAGAAACTGCATTAGTGTGATTACTTATTGGCATGGGATGGGGTGTGGGATGATGGCTATCGTAGCTCTAAAAGTGACCAGCTTTCACTTGTTTCTAGCAATGGAGGGAGGGAGATATCTATCCAGAAAAGATATAAGGGGGAGTCTTGGAATGGTTGACCCTTATTAGTTACCATCTCATGGCGTAATTCAGTAGCAGATATTAGGCCACAGGTGCCACTAGATTGTTGCTCATGGATCTAAGGCAGCCACATACTCATGACTGACATAGTTCCAGTTCAATGGGGGGTTGGGGGAATGTCTCCTTTTCCAAATAGTTCAGCATTGCAGTAGATGCACAAAATTGATGGTGGGTAATGATTACATGCTCGCTGGACAAAACTACACAATGGTTTTAAAAGGTCCTATATAATGTAAATCAGGCCAAGGGATCCATGCTGATCGTTCATCTTTAAGGGCAAAGAAGCCAAGATATACCTAACCCGAAATTACTAAAGAAAATAACTGTAAGGAAATTAACTAAAAGCAATGATATATATTTCAACACTAAGACTGAAACCCTATGTATATTTTGGGGAAAGAGTGGAACTAGATGGTCATACGGAACATAGGGCTGTGATCTAAATTAGTAGACTCTCCTTTCTCAGCAATGTTTAGGGTGACTAACTTCTGGTTGCCATTTCTGGTTGCCAAACACACATATAAATTGTCCTGACTGTTACAGGGAGAGTGCAGACAGTTTTATGATGGACTGCCATTTTGTGTTATGTCCTAACTCAGATGACATGCATAGGGTCATGCTTTTCTAGCTGCAATTATCCACACTCTAGTAACCTCTATACTGAGCTACTTAATGTGCTCTACCAGGGGCTGCCTTGAAAATGGTCTGGAAGTTACAACTGCAGAATGTGCTGGATAGGATACAAATGGGTATCCTGGTTGCGTGCATATAACACCAGTTACTACATTGAATTTATCTGCATTGGCTAACAGAAGCATTCAGGCCTGCTTCAAGGTATGTATGATTTCAGTTATAGCCCTAAACAACCTGCCTTCTCATTTTAGCAGATCTACAGAGGAAACTGCATTGGTGGTTCCATTGCTAAGTGAGCTTCACATTGCTGAGTGAGCTTTCTCTGAGGTAGCCCCACAGCTTTGGAATAGGTGATGACACCATTGACAAAGTAAGCATTCTGCCCAGGCCTTTGGGAAGGTATGGAATATGCGGTGATACTTCATTTCACTTTCTGCTGCCTATTTTTAAACTATCATTGTTATTGGAATTTATGGTGCTTGGTTTGTGTTTGTTTTAAATTTTATTGTGAAGTATGATTTTAATGTTTATTATGTGTCACCCTGGAACTCTGTGGTGAATGACAGATTTCCCATGAATGAATAAATAAGAAGCCCTGAATGCAACCCAATCAAGCAAAATAGCACTAAAGGAATGTGATGTTGTACTAAATACTTCGCAACTGCCGTATTTTGCAGCCTGTTCCAAATAAAAGTCACCTCACAGTACATGCTAATAATGCTTGTGGCTTCTCTTAAGTTGAAGCCCCATGGCCAAGTTCTCAAGAACAACCAAAATTACCAGGTAGTTGCTTGAAAGGAACCAATTCTGAAATGAACTTACTGTGCTCATTGACAGACTGACAACCTAACCAAGTAATTGCTATGTTGGTGCATAGTAATCAACACAGCATCTCAAAGGAGATAAGTATTTTGTGGAGAGGGGAAGAGAATACACAGCAAAAGCAATTAACTTTATGGAGGCAATTAACATCATGGGAACAGAAATGTAGAGTTTGAGGGCACAGTATGTGGGTCCTAAGACATTAACAATATTATTTAGGTTGGGCTGATCCTATGTATCAACCCCAGTGATTCAAGGGCTAACTGCTGATGAAGCACAACTATGCAAAGCAAACAGGGAAAATATGATTATGTTGGGGGCTACCAACGATTTTTGATCAGTGGGCAGATTTGGAATGTTGAGAATGTGCTTGAGGACATGACCGCTAGAGGTGTGGCTTAACACAAAATAGCTGCCACAGAAAGAGTCAGGACCACAAAATCGTAAAAGCACTCCCCCCCCCCATCAATGAAGAAAAATCACCTTTGTCACCTACTCGGTCCCAAAGAGTATTTCTTTGCATCTCTCCTCTGCAAATGAAAGATAGTGTGTCCAGTCCTGGCATCCAATGAAATGTTTAAGGGGGCATATTCCATGTAAGAAAGGCTGAGGCAAAGCAAACAAGCGGGAAGAATTAGCAATCTTTCATGCATTGCAAATTTCTAAGGGAGTATTTGCTGAGACCTTCCACAGCCACCAAATGAGGTGCAGTGGTACCTCGGGTTAAGTACTTAATTCGTTCCGGAGGTCCGTTCTTAACCTGAAACTGTTCTTAACCTGAAGCACCACTTTAGCTAATGGGGCCTCCTGCTGCCACCGCGCTGCTGGAGCACGTTTTCTGTTCTCACCCTGAAGCAAAGTTCTTAACCTGAGGTACTATTTCTGGGTTAGCGGAGTCTGTAACCTGAAGCATCTCTAACCTGAAGCGTATGTAACCCGAGGTACCACTGTATTGGGAGGCACACTGCTGCCCGTGGGTGTCGTGTTATTGACCCCTGAGTTATGTCCTTATTCTATACCTTCCAACTTTCTTCAGATGAAAACAGGGACATTTCTCACTCCCCTCCCAACTGACCCTCCCCTCCATTCCCACCCCACAGCATTTCCTACCAGAGGAAGAGCAATGGCCAGCACTACACCAATGTGATGCAGTACGCACGCCCTCTACCATCCCAAAAAAACCCCTTAATCCTGATTTTATTTTATGTGGTTCTTCACACCAATAAATAAATTTTAGAAAGGGGCATGATGTGATATGGACACACACAGCACTTAAAAAGAAAAAGAAAAAAAAAACAGGACTCCTCACACTCCACTCTGCTTCCTCTTTCTTCCCGCCCAGGTCGACCCTGCCTTCTGCCTGCCTCACAGAGCTGGCACATCATGAAGGGCTAGGCCTTGGTGGTGGCAGCCTTTTCTCCTGCTCGCCTGCTCTCCAGCAGCAGCTGGAGCTGCTTAAGGGAGGAGGCAGCCATAGAGATGTCCCCTTGCATCTGCAGTCACTGCCATTGCTTGGGACAAGCACCGGCTCATCCTCCTCCCCAAGCTCGGTGGCGGCAGCACTGGCAGGGGAAATAGGGACATTCCAGGATCGAATCAGAAGCCAGGATGGCTTTTGTAATTCCAGGACTGTCCCTGGAAAATTGAGACACTTGGAGGGTATGTGATTCTCAATAAGCAGAAAATAGTACTTCTTCCCTATGATGGGACTTCCCTATCAGAAGTCCTGATTTTCCACTGAACTCCTGAATAGTGCAAGCAATTGTCTGGCAACCCAGGATGGCAGAGCAACATTACAACAGAGGCTGTGTCTGTGTTGGAGCTAAAGCCAGACATGGGGTGAGCATGAGGGGAGATGTTTCTTCTTCTCTAGACTCATCAAATAATGCTATTAAATCACCAGCGAAGAGGGCAAAAGATATAATGAATATACCTTTCCATTTTGTACCTCCTCACTGCTCAAGCAGCACTGGTAAAGGAATAAAAGCTGAGGCACTTATGTGCATAGTCTCTTAATCAAGGGCTCATCATTTGCCTGATCTCCTAGCAACTGAAAGTTATTCTTTCCATTGTGAAGAAAAGATAATGAATGTACACCTTTGTTTCAGTCTTCTTATACCTGGATAGCTCACAGAAAAACAAGGAACCTCTTTAAAAGCCATTATATAAGGTAGCATAGAATCAGAAAGAGACTGTGACAATGGTCACCTCGGAGAGGATAAATTATAGTAGAGATTAAGTAAACACACAAAGAAGTACCTGAATACAGATGTCTTTTTGGGTAACTTTGCACATGTGTTTAACTAACATAGCAAACATCTGAACCATGCATACATCACACTCTTTCTGTGCCAATAAAGGAAACTGAATTGAATATCAAACATCATAGACTTTTTTGTTTTTGCATGCATGATGCTTGAGGAATTTAGTTTCTGTGAATTCTGATGCAAACTGAACCGATCTACTTCTGACAAACTAATTCATAGATTGGAACATATTTTTATTTTGAATTTCACACTTCTCTGAATATTGTGATTCAATTCTCAGCTCAGTAAACCCCATTATCCTAAAATGTGTATTTTTAACGCATTTTGTTAAAGAGCTTTTAGAAATGCATACTACATATGTAGCATAGCTAAACAGAAATCTTTCCGTGGATTTAAAGAAACCACACATAAATCCAGTAACAGGACAGAATGAATGCATGTGAAATTGACACGATCTGGAAATAGACTAATGATCTATGTGTCTTTAATACAGGCACATATCTAAATGCAAGCTGCTGGTTATTTTAAGTAACACTTGGAAACAGATCACATTACAGTTATGTTGCTTTCAGAGACAAAGAAACACACATTTTATTTGTGTGCAACAAATGCACAATGCTTTTAGCGCACAATCTCAAAGTATATAAGAAATACAACTGGACATTGGTTACATAACTCAGGGGTAATTAAATTGTGACTACAACACTGATGTTGTTTCACTGAAGCCAATGTACTAGGTCATGATCATGATATTATTAGGTGGCCCCTGGGTTTTCAGGTTGGTTGATGTTTTGCCAAATTTCTCACAGTACAAAATGGAATGGATAAAAGCTAAAATGAACAAGGTTACACATCCAAACAGGATTTCTATTATTGCTGAAAACAAATTGCAAACTCGACAGGGACAGAATAAAACTGCTCTCCTATGTTCACATACCTGGAAGTAAGTCCTGTTGAACTCAGTGGGCTTACTTCTAAGTGGACAGCACATATTGAGTTGCACTGTAAGAGAAGACCCTGTGCTGCCAGGATAGGATTTAATCTGTAAATAGATGCTTGAACTATGTATTGCAAATTGCCATATCTGCCAAACAAGCCACAAAAGAAGGTGTTAAAATCAAGGCACTATGTGGGCTTGTTGTAAGATAACCAGCTCATAAATATTTTGAATTTAACACCTCTCCTCATCTTACAAAGACACATTAAGCCTTGTGTAGGAGGCTTAATTTAACCAAGACCACTTCAAGCTATTATTATCAAAGGAGTTCTGAGCTTTTCCGGTGATGCTATATAGCTTCGAAAAGCTATTTGATTATTCGTGTGGTGAGAAGAACAAAAAGCCGTAGTCTGCCTTTCACATAAAGTGATTGCTGCAGAGAATATGTAGTCAGCATACCCGTTTTGCAAATTAAAATAACTAACAGTTAGCCACAGTGGTCTGGAGAATGGTGTGGGGCACATAGAAATACATCTTAGAATGAGTCAGACAATTGGTCTACCTAGCTCAGCATTGTCTACATTGACTGTGTAGGCTCTTCAGGAGTTCAAACAGGATCTTTTCCCAGTTCTACCTGGAGATGCCAGCAGTTGGACCTGGGACTTCCTGCATGCAAAGTAGATGCTCTACTACTGAGCTACATCCCTCTCCAATGAAGACAGAGCTGTTCCTTTCAATAATAATCTAGAACAAAGCAAGGCCCCAATACAAAGGGCCTGGCATCCCCCAAACCGTTGCATCTTTGGAAGAATGTGAAAAATGCCATGGCTGTCTTGAACTCTCTAAGAAAGCCATCTATGGCAACCAATGAAATCACCTTTTTCTCTCAGTCACATCCACCCACAGAGGAAGTAGCTCCATGTTATTCATTACAGGCTGTTGGGGGAAGGAGTGGAAAGAGGCTTTGAAGAAGAAGAAGAACCCACCCTCTTAACAGTGTTCCTGCTATAGTGGAGGTCACACTTATGTAAAGTTCATAAATAAATGACATTTTAAAGCAGAACCATAAATCCTGGTTAGCATGCTTCTGGCTTTGGATAAAACAACAAGACTGAAATATTCAAAGCACATGATATGGCATATTGGAACAAAAAGTCATTTCATGTCCAATTTCTTTTTATATGATAAACATGCTGTTAGCTATCTAAATGAGGAATTGCTTCTTCAGCAACCCGGGGGAAAAATGATTGCAGTAGGGGTATCAAACCTTCTGCTAATTTGAAATAAGAAAACTGGGTGGATGGAGTTTTGCATTCTCTACATTCACATGAATAATAAAATCACTGCTGTGCCAAAATCTGTTCTCCAATTTATTTTTCCTTGTGAAAGAGGTTTCCATTTTCCTGCCCCATTCTTAGAAAAGAATTTTGGTAGGGTACAGGGTTTTGAGATTAGTTTAGTCTTGCAAGGTGGCCAAGTGTGATTTATGTACAGTGGTACCTTGGGTTGCATACGCTTCAGGTTATTTCCGCTAACCCAGAAATATTACCTCGGGTTAAGAACTTTACTTCAGGATGAGAACAGAAATCGTGCTCCAGTGGCGCGGCAGCAGCAGGAGGCCCCATTAGCTAAAGTGGTCTTCAGGTTAAGAACAGTTTCAGGTTAAGAACGGACCTCCGGAATGAATTAAGTACCGTATTTTTCACCCTATAGGACGCACTTTTTCCCCTCCAAAAATGAAGGGGAAATGTGTGTGCGTCCTATGGGGTGAATGCAGGCTTCAGGAAGCTATCCGCAAGCCTGGGGAGCCCGCGGGAGTTCCCGCAGGGCTCCCTAGGCTTGTGGATAGCAGCCTGCTGCCCGAAGCCTGGGGCGCGCTGAGCAGCCTGTTCTGGGGGCTGGGGTCGGGGGAAGTTTGGGCTTCCCCCGCCCCAGCCCCGCGCCTGGGGGGGGAAATATTTTTTTTTCTTTATTCCCCCCCACCAAAAAAAAAAACTAGGTGCGCCTTATGGGCCGGTGCGCCCTATGGGGCGAAAAATACGGTACCTAACCAGAGGTACCACTGTATTTTCTTTCCAGGAAACACTCTGCAGCCCCGTTGGCTGCCCATGCTCCTGATCTGAGAAAGCTTCCTGGGAATGTCTTCTGCTGGGCTTTGATTGAAGTGGTGGCACTCCAGAGGATAGACCAGTACTGAGATGATCTGTAGGATGAATGAATAAATAAAATACCCCTTGACCACCTCAAGGGTAAGGCAAGTGCAATGAAAAACCTCCACCCCACTAATGAAAAATTCTTCAAAAATCTCCTATCATCTTTGATAAGTTTTGAATGAAATTTCTTTTCTTATTAATTGGTGGAGAATAGTTGTGGGAGGCAAGGTAATTTTTCAGCACAGTGCTAATTTAAAGGAACAATCTTCATTGGCCAGCGAGACAGTTTACCAGACAGAAACAATGATGAAGGGGAAAGCGAGGCTGAGGGAAATGTCCATCCTTATCTGTAAGCATCTGAAGAAAAACAGTTTAACAGAGCACATCATACAGGAGTGTAGTTCTGTGGTAGAAGATTCCAGGTACAATTCCTGGCTTCTCCATGTAGGAGTAGGGGAGATTCCTGCCTAAATTCCTGAAGTGCTGCTTCCAGTCAGTTCCAACAAAACTGAGCTAGATGAACCAATGATCTGTCTTACTCTAGCAACTTCCTATGTACCACAGCAGCTTTACGCAAGCATGCAGTTGTTGGTTTCATAGATGCCCACACCAAATCAACAACTTTCCCCATGAAAGGGGGCACCAATCTAGCTAGAAACTGCCATGGTTCCCATTGCTGAATGAGGTACACCTACCGCCCAACACTTTCAGGGATTCCAGTCTCTCCTTGCTTAGCAAATGGTGGCAGCTGGCAGCATCTATCATAGGAGTTGAAAGTGTCACGAGCTCCTTAGAACCATCTCATCACTGTGACACATTTTGGACTATGTTTCTGCCAGAGGATTGGTGTAAAAAGCTCCTGCTATCATCCTTTTCCTTTGTACCATTGTCTCAAGTTATTGAAGTGTTAAGTATACAGGAGAGCTTAAATGATTCAGGACATGTGGATTTGTTTAAGCATCCCATGTAAGTATTTAATCTTTTGTACTGGAAATGACACCTTGCCACACTGATAGTCCTGTTCCTTGGCTGTTCTGCTTTAGCTTTAAGTCAATTGCTCATGTGTGCAAGGACTGGTGGCAAAGCGGTGAAGGATGGAGATGTGTGTCACATAACCTGCCCTGTAAACTAGACTGTTGCCCTCAGGTGTTGCGGAGGAAGCTGCCCAATCACATGTCAAAATAAGATCCAGCTGCTAGCTTGATCAGTTTTTGTACAGTTAAGGGAGACTACCATCTTGTCCCCTTGCTTCAGGCATCAAAAACATCTGGGGCCAATTCCGAATCTGGTGTCCTGGAACTGGAGAGGTTTTGCTACCTTGTCATGGATAATGCCTGAGGGAATGGGTTTTCTGTTGTATTGTTTAATTTCCTCAAAGGTTCTCTGTTTATCTTTTCCCTTGAGCTAGGAATAGGTGAATCCATCTGTTTCAATTTCTCTTCATTTCTCATTTCTCCAGTTTTAAGTTCAGTTCTTCACATTTCCACATCAGCTTGTGCTTCTTAATTTTTAAAGAGTCCTCATGAAAATGCACCAGTATTTTAGTGTGAATTTGTCTTAGCAAACACACTTTTGAATGGAATATTGCCATTTATACGCAATTTTTGCAAAGCAAATTTCTGTAATACAGTGATTTTTTTGTATGCTATTTCAATAACGTATGCATTTTTATGCACATGTTATCCAACTATACACATTTATCCAACTATACACATTACATGGCCAGAGAACTGCACTGAGAAAAACAGAGAAGTGCAAATTTCAAAGGACAGCTTGGTTTCCATGTATGCATTGTTTTGGGAAGTGTGATTTAAGTAGATTCCTCTTTAAATGTAATTGAATTTAAATTCTCCCCCATCCTTAATGTGATTTGACAATAGCTGAAATGAATGCAGAGGCAAGCAACATTATAGAAGCACCCACTGACAGACCAGGAGCATTACAGCCCAAATACTTGGCAATACTTCCTTCACAATGATGAACGTCAGGGGAAAGGCAGCAGCCTCTCACTCTCTGAAAATTAATGAAGTCAGTGCATCAAAATAGCCAGCTAGAGAGGTGAACTTTGACATACTCCCAGATAAACATTCTGTGCTTCTTACTCTCCCTTAGGAAACACATGATACTTCATGGTCTAATCAAATTAAAGTGCACTATAATGGAGAACTTTGTTTGAAAAGAAAGATACATTGTCTCTTTACATTCTTTGAAAAGGCAAAAGAGTATTCGTGTGTGTGTGTGTGTGTGTGTGTGTGTGTGTGTGTCTCCTGATGAATTTTGTTACTTTCCTTAGTTTGGGTTAAGAAGAATTGCCTTAGTCTGGCTTACTATATTATTTTACTGTGTGATGATAGACGGATTCAGAGATGTCATCAGCTGACACATTAAAATGCATTGGCAGTAGCAACAGATAAAACTCTGCTGCTCAGTTTATCTGTGAGACTGTCTTAAGGCAGAAGGACCTCTCTGACTGTACTGGACATTTGTTTTACTTTATTTAAAATAGTCAATATCCAAGTAATTAAGCCACCTTGATTGCCACTTGCTGGGAACACTCAATGAGAATGTAACAAAAAATAAACAAAAATGCTGCCTTTCAATCCAAAAGGCATCACTTAAGGAGAACCAATAAATTTATGGCATGGATCGTATTGTTTCAGGTGCTTGGACAGTGGGTAGCTTGGAGTAAGGGCTACGGTAGAGCAAGTGTGAGGTAGTGGTTGGAGTGTTGGACTAGGACCTGGGAGACCAGGACTTGAATCACCACTTGGCCATGAAGCTCACTGGGAGACCTTGGAGAAATCACTTTTTATCAGCCTAACCTACCTCACATGGTTGTTGTGAAGATAAAAGTGGAAGTGGGGAAAGAATTGTGTATCTCACCTTGAGGTCTTTGGAGAAAAGATGGGATATAAATGTAATAATAAATAAGTAAATCTAGAAAAATAAAATAAACATGCTTTAGATGCATAAGGTTTAAACCCCCTGTATAACCTACCCACATTTGAAAAGACCCCTGTCTAAACCCTAGAAAATCACTACCTGTTGGCCTCTAATTCTGATCAGCCCTAGCTAGCATGGTCAATTATAATGGAGACTGAGCAACATCTGGAGGGCCTCACACTTGTTAACTCTGGTGTAGACTGTATTTTTGTCTCCAGGAAATAATCCAACTCACTATAGGGCATCTCCTTGTTTCTCAAGTAATTTCAGCTGATGCTCACTCAACTAATGACAGATGTTTCTCTTAGAGCTGCAGAACTTCCTACAGCTTTTGTAATGTAATACCCAGCAGTATGACACTTTCCAGCTGGTAGGTGGGAATGAAGATAGTTAGGAGCCAGTTAGCATTTGAAATGTAGACAGACCATGTAAGAGATAACTATGAGTTGGCTGAGGATGAAGAATCATTGGGTGCCACTGCTCTGAGATCTCTAATGTACGATAAGCAATTTCGCTGAAGGAGTCTACTTATCTCCTTCTTGTTCTGCTTATGGATGTGTAAATATGCAAACATCACAAATTTCACAGTCTCTTGTACTGGTGGTAGCACTACCACCAGAACCTCCCACTGCCCAGGAGAGTACACGTAATTGGGAAATGTTTGCTTGCATACCTCCAGACTTTTGACTATGAGTCACAGGTATCAGTGGATACATCTTCCCCTTCCAGGCACTTCCCCTTCTATATTGATGAATGCAATATGGAGATCCTGTCTATTTCATTAAAAGATATGTGGCAGGCAGAAGAACACAGTTGTTTCCTTTCTTCCTACCCCTCTTATCATTTGTTCAATTCTTTTCTGCTTTCTATAGCATACACTTGATATGGAGGGGAAAGATGGAAAGCCAATAGAAACAGGATGGAGAATCTCAGAGCCTGACACTTATTCATTTCCCAGGGCTACAATTCCCAGTGAGCTTTAACAGTCAATCCCTCTTCCCAGGGAATTGTATTGCTGGAAGAGGACTATGCGTCCCATCACAACTTTCAGTGCCTTTAACAAACTAAATTTCCCAGGATGCCTTTGGGGAAGCCATGGCTGTTTAAAGTGGAGTGACACTGCTTTAAAAGTATAGTAAGGATGGAGCCCCAATTACACAAATGTAACAAGTGACCCCTCTGTACGATATAGGAATCAAACCTCTAACACAGCAGGCTGCACGCTTTGCAACTTGCTTTTCTGGCATATCGGACAGGCGTGGTTGCTTTTATCTTTTCAACACCTATTGAAGACCTTCTTGGAAGTAAAGAATTTTATCCTAGTCTATATCTATACTGGATTTGAAATCCTTTGTATATATTTATTGTTGAAGTTTTTATTGTTAGATTACTTTGCAATGTTTTATAGGTAGTGATTAATAAACGTAATGCATAAATGACAAATAAATTGTTCAACACAAGATTTATGACATTAAAGTGCTCAGACCTTGAGCTTTACCCATTACAAATAAGGGGCTTAATTTCAGCTTATTTCAGCTTTAGTGAATATTAAAGGTTGTAATCACACTGATTTCCAAAGAATATCATGTGACACATTTTGACAACCATATTTTAGTTTCGCATTTTTAAATTTTAAAGAAAATATTGACCCCCATAGAAACACTATATTTGACCTTCAAAGAAAGCTTATTAAGACAAATTGATTTTTAAAGAATAGGCAAAGTAAAGGTAAAGGGACCCCTGACCATAAGGTCCAGTTGTGACCGACTCTGGGGTTGCGGCGCTCATCTCGCTTTACTGGCCAAGGGAGCCGGAGTACAGCTTCTGGGTCATGTGGCCAGCATGACTAAGCCGCTTCTGGCGAACCAGAGCAGCGCACAGAAACACCGTTTACCTTCCCGCCAGAGCGGTACCTATTTATCTACTTGCACTTTGACGTGCTTTCGAACTGCTAGGTTGGCAGGAGCAGGGACTGAGCAATGGGAGCTCACCCCATCGGGGGGATTTGAACCGCCTACCCTCTGATCGGCAAGTCCTAGGCTCTGTGGTATATATATATATATATATATATATATATATAAAATTTTTATTAATTTTCCAATTTTAAGACAAAACAACATACACACATCAACAAACAAAAACAAACACACAGATATAATTTCATAACCTCATTTTCATAAGCCTTCTTTCTCGGACTTCCCCATACCTCACCCTTTTTGCATCCATATTTTACAATTTTTCAGCAACCCTTTACTCCAATTAATTAAAACTTATTATCTTTCTCAGTTTCATCTTATTTCAACAGACAATTTCCGCTGCAATTCTGTATCTTCCTTTCCCTTGACATTTTAGCACTCATCAATATTGTAACAGTTCTTGAGATAAGCTTTGAACTTCTTCCAGTCTTCCTCCACCATCTCTTTCTCTTGGTCACGGATTCTGCCAGTCATTTCTGCCAGTCCCATAAAGTCAATCACTTTCGTCTGCCATTCTTCCAGTGTGGGAAGTTCTTGTGTCTTCCAATACTTTGCTAGAAGGATCCTTGCTGCTGTAGTGGCATACATAAAAAAAGTCCTATCCTTCCTTGACATCAATTGGCCGACCATGCCCAAGAGAAATGCCTCTGGTTTCTTATGAAAGGTACATTTAAGTACCTTCTTAATTTCATTATAGATCGTTTCCCAAAAGACTTTAATCTTTGGGCAGGTCCACCAAAGGTGAAAGAAGGTACCTTCAGTCTCATTACATTTCCAGCATTTATTATTGGGCAGATGATAAATCTTCGCAAGCTTGACTGGGGTCATGTACCACCTATAAATCATTTTCATAATATTTTCTCTTAAGGCATTGCATGCCGTGAATTTAATACCGGTGGTCCATAACTGTTCCCAGTCAGCAAATGTCCTGTGCCCATTTAATCATGGCTGATTTAACTGTCTCATCTATTGTATTCCACTTCAGCAACAAATTATACATTCTTGATACATTCTTAGTATTGGGTCCTAACAATTCTGTTTCCAATTTCGATTTCTC
Source organism: Podarcis cretensis (assembly GCF_951804945.1). Taxonomy (NCBI): domain Eukaryota; kingdom Metazoa; phylum Chordata; class Lepidosauria; order Squamata; family Lacertidae; genus Podarcis; species Podarcis cretensis. Next base: position 34,031,195 of record NC_137178.1, read on the forward strand.
CACCTGGAAGCCAATTTTCCTGTCTTGTTTAAAAGTTTCCATTATTTGCTAATAATGGAGCCAATCTCGTACCTTGAGCTTTAATTTCTCAAAACTCTGTAGTTTAAATTCACCGCTTTCTTGTTCTAAAATTTCAGAATATTTTGGCCATTTGGATTCCATATTAAGTTTCTTCACCTCCTTAGCCTCCATAGGTGATAACCACCTAGGAGTTTTATTTTCCAACAAATCCTTGTATCGAATCCAAACATTATAGAATGCTTTCCTAACAATATGGTTTTTAAAACCCTTGTGAACTTTAACCTTGTCATACCATAAATATGCATGCCAGCCAAACCTATTATCAAATCCTTCCAAGTCCAGAATATCTGCATTCTCAAGAAGTAGCCAATCTTTCAACCAGCAGAAAGCTGCCGATTCATAGTACAGTCTCAAATCCGGCAGGGCAAACCCCCCTCTTTCTTTTGCATCAGTAAGTATCTTAAATTTTATTCTGGGCTTTTTGCCCTGCCAGATAAATTTAGATATATCTTTCTGCCACTTCTTGAAACAATCTAGTTTATCCACAATTTGTAATGTCTGAAACAAAAATAACATTCTAGGCAATACATTCATTTTGATCACTGCAATTCGGCCTAACAAGGAAAGCTTCAGATTCGACCATATTTCTAGATCTTTCTTTACCTCTGTCCAGCATTTATCATAATTGTCTTTAAATAAATTCACATTTTTAGATGTCATGTTAATCCCCAAATATTTTACTTTCTTTGCCACCGTTAACCCAGTTTCATTTTGGAATCTCTCTCTTTCAACATTTGTTAAGTTTTCCCCCAAAACTTTAGTTTTTTGTTTGTTCAACTTGAATCCTGCCACTTGACCAAAGAATTGAATTAACTCTAAAACTCTTTTTGTACTAGTGTCTGGCTCTTGTAAAGTCAATACTAGGTCATCTGCAAGTGCCTTCAATTTATAGTGTTTAGCTCCGACCTGAACTCCTTTTACCAGCTGGTCCCCCCTAATCATGTTCAACAAAACCTCCAGGACTGATATAAAAAGTAATGGGGATATCGGGCACCCCTGCCATGTCCCTTTTTCTATGGAAAGTTCATCAGTAACCACGTTATTTACAATTAGCTTAGCCTTTTGTTCAGAATATATTGCACTTATACCATTTTCAAACCTTTGACCTACCCCCATCCCATGGAGATTCTTCTTCATGAACTTCCAAGAGATATTATCAAAGGCTTTCTCCACGTCCACAAAGATTAGGACTGCCTTCGTATTAATATTTACAGTTAGCAGTTCCATAATGTCAATTATGTTCCTTACATTATCTGATAAGTGTCTTCCTGGGAGAAAGCCTGCCTGGTCCTTATGAATCTCCTCCATTAACACCCTCTTCAGTCTTTTTGCTAAAATGTCAGCAAATATTTTGTAATCCACATTAAGTAATGATATAGGGCGGTAGTTCTTGATCTGGTTTTTTTTCAGTTTCAGTCTTTGGTATAAGTGTAATAAATGCTTCTTTCCACGATTCAGGTGCCTTTTCCCCCTCTAATATTTCATTACAAACCTCCTTAAGCGGCTGTATTAACCATTCTTTCAATGCTTTATAATATCTGGAGGTTAGTCCATCTGGTCCTGGAGATTTCCCTAGTTGCATGTTTTGAATGGCACCCTCCACTTCTTGATCTGTTATTTTCTCATTTAAAATCAACATACTTTGTTGCGAAATTTTTTGTAATCCATATTTCTTAAGAAAATCTTCTATGTCTCCTTCGTTTTCCGGCCCTTGTGCATATAATCTCCTGAAATAACTCTGAAAGCAGTTGCTAATCTCATTTGGTTTAAAGATGTTCTTTCCATCCACCTCCAAGCTTGTGACTGTATTTAATTTCTGTCTCTTCTTCAATTGCCATGTTAGAAGTTTCCCACATTTGTCCGCTGATTCAAATGTCCTCTGTCTCATTTGCTTGATTTTCCATTCTATCTCCTGGTTCATCAATTCCATATATTGCATTTGATAGAACTTAATTTCTCTCAGAATTTCATGAGACTTTGGTTTAGACCTCAGTTTCTTTTCTCCTTCTTTTATTTTTTCCAGAATCTTATCCTTCCTTTCATTTTGTTTCTTTCTCTTTAAAGAGTTCTGTTGTATCAGAAAACCTCGCATCACGGCCTTGCTTGCGTCCCAAATCACTCTTTTCTCAACCTCTGTCCTCAGATTTATCTCAAAATAGTCCTTCAAGGTTTTTTGGGCCTTTTTGTAAATCTCCACCTCTCTGAATAGGGTGTCATTCATTCTCCATCTGAAGGATCCAGCTGTTGTTAGTTTCATTTCCATCTTCACTGCGTTATGGTCGGAGCATGTCTTTGGGCAGATTTCCACCTTTTTTATCCTTGGAGCCATTCCACTAGTAATCCATATTTGATCTATTCTTATCCATGTCATTTGTGCCTCTGAAAAGAATGTTCCCTCTCTCTCAAGAGGGTTTCTTGTTCTCCAGATATCAATCAGGTCTATGTTTTCAGTCATTTCAAAGAAGGTCTTAGGTAGTCTCCCGTCCTTAGAGACCACCTGTCTTTGTGCTTTATCCATATTTGTAGAGACCACGCCATTCATATCTCCTAATAAGATCACTTTATAATCCAAATAATCCGTTAATGTCTCATGCAATTTCTTGTAAAATTCTGCCTTCCCTTCATTTGGTGCATAGATGCCAACTATCAGGAGTTTTTCTCCTTGGATTTGTATCTCAATTGCCAAAATTCTTCCATGTTCATCTTTAAAGATCAATTTTGGGGCCAATTTTTCCTTTGCATAAATCACCACTCCTCTTTTCTTAACTTTGTCTGATGAAATAAATTCCTGTCCTAATCTTTTATTTATAAGTAATCTTCTGTGTGCCCTTGTTACGTGGGTTTCTTGTAGACATATCAAATCCAATTGTTCTCTTTTCAAAATATGGAAGACCTCGTGCCTTTTTCTGGGAAGGTTGAGTCCATTACAGTTCCAGGTTAAAAATTGCAGAGACATTATTAGTTAGTTACCTCCAGCTGCTCCCTGCAGCTGTTCTTCTTCTGTTGGTGACTTCAGTCCAAATGTCAAGTTTCCAAGGTCTGTGTCAGAGGTCGAGTCTAGCACTCCTTTCACAAGGTCCTCCTCGTTTCTGTCTAGGAATTGTTCTTTATCTTGCACTGTTCTTATTTTGACTTTCTTTCCTTTGAAGTTAAAGGACAAACCTTGTGGAAATTCCCACCTAAAAGGTATGTTATTCTTCTTCAGCAGGTCAACCAGGTTCTTAAAATAAGTTCTTACCTCCAGAATGTATTTTGGGATGTCCTTGTAAATTTGAACAGAAGCATTTCCAATCTGAAGGGTTCTCTGGTAATGTAAATTTAAAATTTTATCTCTTTCCTCTTTAGATCTCAGAGTTATCAGACAATCCCTTGGGATCTTCCTGCCTTGCCTTCTGCCCAATCTGAAGGCGGTTGTTATCTTAAAATCTTCTTCCTCTGAATTCACCTGCCAAAATTCTGATAATTCTTTTGTGAGAAAGTCCACTAGGTTGTCCCCTTCACTTTCAGGGACCAACCTAAGTCTCAAATTCTTCTCTTTCCTCTGCATCTCCCACAAAGACAAGGCCACCTCATGCTGGTCCAACTTCTTACAGACTGGTATTAGACTTTCCTGTGTGGTTTCTGCAGTAATTTTAGCTTCTTCTGCAATTTTTCGAATTGTAGCGTTTTCTTGAACCAATTTGTTTATGGTTTCTGTATTAGATGTAATGCTTTTGGTATTTAAGTCCAATTTTGTTGTAAGTTCTGTCAGTTGTTTGGTATTCTCCGTGCTCTGCTTAGTCAAGTTTTCTAAAGATTCATTTATTTTGAGTAATGCTTGAGTCACTGAATCCATGAATACATTTATTCCTTTCTCCTGTCCAGCTGTGCCTGTTGGCAGTAAACCTGATATTGAGCCTCTTTTCTTTTGTGCAGCTTTAGCCTTAGATCTTGTTGTTATGTCTTCTGCTGAACCACTCATGTCCCAAGGTCGTTCCCACAGGAACAGCTCTTAAGTGGAAAAATCCAGTGACTTGTTTTTATTTGACAGTCTATGTTACAACTGTAGCCTTTCAGCCCTCTAGAGGGAGCAATACATTGTGTCCAATAAGCAGAAGAAACAAAGAAACCAAAAGCCCTCTTGGAGAGAGGTTTTTTTTTTTTGACAAAGAAACTTTCAGTCTTCCAATTGCAACAGTAATATTTCTGTAAAGTCCCAAAAATTGTATCTATTTGAGCTCTCCGCTTTGCAGCAGGTTCTGTCAGACAGTTCCTGTCAAAGCGCTTCACCCAGGCAGTCTGTTCCCAGAGTCAGAGACAGCAGGAATTAATCACTTAAATTTCCTCTCACGCAGGTTAAGCCAAGTTTCCTTTTCTTCCCCCCCTGCTCCTGCTTGCTGGAGGGGTAGTTAGAGTTCAATGCCAAAGTTAAATAATTCAAAAGTTCAAAGTTACTTTTCCTTCAATTGCAGCTTTCCAGTTCCGTTGCTTTAAAAGCCATGCAAACCGGGGGAGGCAGACTTCCTTTATTTACCATCCCCGTTTTCAGCCAAATTTCAAACGTTTTTTATAATCCCAGTAGGTTTCCCAATCCTACTTACGGGTATTTCATTTTCAGTCCAGATTTCAGGAAGGAATCGGCGCTCTCCGCTTATGGCGACGCGGCTTCACTTCACGGGTTGGGTAGCGACTCTCAGCAACGCACGATCCCCCGATGCTCCTCCGGAGCCTTTAAAAAGGCTCTTTTGCAGTAAGGGGGGGCGCAAAAGGTGCCCACCGAGTCTCCTTGTTCACAGGCTTCCGCGCCTGTGATTTTAGGGGTCCCCGCTTCGCCGTAGCGGTCAGACCCGAACTCGTGAAGCAGCCCTCTCTCCGGAGATCGGGGAGAGAGCCGCCATTAAGCGCTGGCGCCGACCGGAAGTCTCCCCCTAGGCTCTGTGGTTTAACCCACAGCACCACCCGCGTCCCCCTTTTAAAGAACACTTTGTGCTAATTAGTTAGAAATATAAGGTGATCACCAATGTTAAAACATACCCAGAGTAGACCTAATGAAATGAAAGAATGTAAAGGACTTAAGTCCATGGATTTCAATGGGTCTAGTCTGAGTACAATTTAACTGGATATCATATGGAGAGATAAAAGCCACTGGGCTGAATAACATGCCAAGCCAAATTGTGGCTTATCTCACAGCAGTGCAGCAAGCCCAGAGCTAACTGGCTGCAGCCTCCTCTCCACGAAAGCATTATAGTCATGCATTAACATTACAAAGTCATGGTTTGGTTCACTGGATTTATAGTTAGTTTGTGTGAAAATGCCACTTCATTGGATGTGACATACTTTTTAATGATTTGCTGAACAGATTATAATACAGTAATGATTCCCTCAACATTTGTTTCTCATGTGTTTGTGTATGTGAACTACTTTTCTGAGCCTGTTGGCTTTCCCTGCCTCTCAGATGAAGCCAATACACAGAGAGCCCCTGATATATTACAATTGCTGCTGAGATACAATGCATAAATTATTATAGTAAGAGCATTATTGCTTGTCTTTGGAAGCTGCAAAACAGCTTCAATACAGAGTGGATCACTTATTGTCATGCACTATATAAATAGCTCAAGCTGAGAGCATAAAAATAGTTCTCCTCTGCTACCACTGAGAGAAGCCAATAAGGAAAATGAGCACCAACAATTATAGTAATACATCTAATCCATTAATGCCATGGAAGCTACTTGTAATCAGCTAAAGGGGTTTAGGCAATTCCTTACATTTCAGATGCAATAATTATAAATACAATATTAGAAAGGACAAGAGGAAAGTAAGACACTGGGAACAGTTGAGGAAATTCTTAACACTAAGGTTGCAATCTTATACAGCAGTATTATTATTATTCTACACAACTACTCCTGATTGTGAAAGGTTACAAAGAAACTGAGCTGTATGTCATTACCACACGGATTACACTTTTCTCCAAAGGCCCCCCCCAAAAAAAAAACCATCCCCAACTGTTTAATGTTGATATTAAATAGAATTGAGGGCAAAATGGTGCTTTGTGGAACCCCATAACTAAAAATCCAGGGACTAAAGAGAATGATATCAGTGCTACTTTCTGGAAAAGTCCCTGGAGGCAGGAGGAACCGGGGTAAAACATTGTCCCTGCTACCCACCCTGAATCCAGAAGGATATCATAGTTGATGGCATCAAAAGCTTTGGGGTGTTTGAGTAGAAGAAGTAAGGGTGTATGCCCTTGCCCAACGAACCTTAGCCCTTCCATGCACCTTAGCCCTTCATCTCAGGCAGCACTGGACTTGGGAGCAGTCAAAGTTTAGGAGCAGCTATATGAGGGATGAAATAGTTGATCAACGATACATTGAGATGAGAGGTGAAGCATGGGTGGCTGAAAAACTGCAGCCTGGTGAGATCCAGGGCTAAGATGCATGGGAAAATGCTGAATAACTATGTAGAATAAGTACGCAGGAGAACTATGCAGAGGTTGCAGTTGGTGGCAGCTGTCACAATTGTCAGAATAGGAAAATGCAAAGTTGCTTTTAGAACCAGATAGGTTGGAGGAAAGAGAGGTCGCAACCCACCCACTCTGAAATTCAGAAATGGTGGTGGTTTTAGACACCATTTTTAATATATTTCCTGATGTGACAAATTTTCTAAGTGTGGTCCTGCTAGCAATACCCCTGAATTCTGAATCTCTGAAAATGAACCTTCCTATATGTGAATGTTTTATAGAGAATACCGACTTAAGGTTTCTAAAGGAAAGAAATGGGGGGTAGGGGAGAAGGGGAAATCCCCTAATGTGAGCATAAAGAGGCATAAAGGAAGAGAAAGGAGAATGGCGTGTTTTGCTTCATCTTTAGTTGCCAGCACACCAGGTCTCATTACTCCAGTTTCACTGCTATGGTAACAACTGAAAAACACAGCGAGCAAAGAATTGATCTTCTCCACAAAATCTCATCAGCTGAATAGAGAATGAGCTTCAGGCAGCTAATCTCCCCATCTTTGCTCTGGAGACAGGGAAAATCTTTGAGAAGGGGTGGCTGGTTTCTCAATGGTGGCAGCATAAATTTCAGCATGTTGATGAGAGGCTCTTTTCGTGAATTCTCGTGTCTGCAGTGGTGGATAGCATACATTGGGTTGTGATGTACAGGTCTTTCTCAGATACGTGCCATGAAAAACTATCAGCTCCAGCCCCAGATAACATAAAAAAGAACTAGTATTAGATTGGGTCCAGAATTTGATTGGGAGTTTGGATTTGATATCCCGCCTTTCACTCCCTTTAAGGAGTCTCAAAGCGGCTAACATTCTCCTTTCCCTTCCTCCCCAACAACAAAACACTCTGTGAGGTGAGTGGGGCTGAGAGACTTCAAAGAAGTATGACTAGCCCAAGGTCACCCAGCAGCTGCATGTGGAGGAGCGGAGACGCGAACCTGGTTCCCCAGATTACGAGACTACCACTCTTAACCACTACACCACACTGGCCTGTTCTAGTGTAAGCCCCTCAGATATAAGTGGGCGTTTCATATAAGCTACTGAGGGCTGCATACAGAGGCCTGATGAAACAAATGCTTGATCACGTTGGAACTGTTATATCCCATGTATAATCCCACTAGAAAAACCTTTCACCTCCATACCTAACTGTGAAGCTGCCTTGGACTCACCATCAACTCATTTCTTACTCCCTTTCCACCTATGCAGCCTTCAGTAATGTTAGGTTTTACTTTACCTAGAAAATAGCTTCTGTCTTACTTTATCAATAAAATCTTCTTTTTCTGGCCTCATCTCTGTTACACCCTCCAGGGTACCTTCTGCCTGCTGTGCTCCTGGTCATTTTGGTAGTTACTGGGCCAGTTTTACCAGACTAACAGCAGGTAGTATCACAGAAGGAGAAGGATCATTAGTATCAGTACTGGCCCATAGCAACATATTTTTTAAAAAATGGCTTATTCCCTAAGCATGGGAAGGTAGATTTCAGACAATGTGTCCCAAGCAAGCGTGGCAGCAGTGATAGGGTCAGTCTTGTCATAATTAGCTGTAACTTGTTCAAGCTTGATGAAGTGTAATGACAAATTTGTCAGTCTGTGGTCACAATTCATGCCCCTACTCTGAACATGATGGAAGCATACTCTGGTGCCACTCCTTAGTAAGTGCTGATTCTTTCATATCTTTCTAGACAGAAGTCCAGAAATTATTCATAGAAACCATGTTTATTTGAGATGAGAAACTGAGGTGGTATCAAGTTGTTTCATATTCCTGAGAAAAAGATAAGTGATGAACTATTTCCTGCATTCATTTCATACATTGGTTTTAGTACACATATAAGTGGAGCTTGTAACATAGTTTTGCAGTGTATCCATTTTCTGACAGGACTACTACTGTTTATGTTTCAGCCAACTATACTCTATAATTAAGGGGGCATTCTGGTCTCCACACCCATTTTCTTTTTTTCCATTTTCAACAGAAGTTCAACATTCTGTAAGTGCTGAGCATGGTCACTAGACTGTTGTTTTTGTGCCACATTGGTTTTGGTTTTTTTAAAAAAGATATATTTCTACAAAACTTAGGGTTCCCCGGAATCTGGTGGTACTTTCCTTTTGTATGTGAGTGGTTCTGTTTTGACTACAAAATAATCCACAGTAGTCTCTGAACATCCTTAATAGGGGGAATGACACTGATATGGCAAATCCCACCTCAAATGAATACATAGTGATTCAATGAATGCCAGATTTGTTAAGTAAGATCTGGATATCATTTTGATGTTTTGGCTCATATGACTGAAGCTACTGTTGTTCCATTGATGAAAGCTTAACTGTTTGCACATGATATATGAGCAGCACTCTTCTTTGGCATGGATTAGAAGACAAATGTCTTTGTTGCTGTATGTAGTTTATAGAAATTCCTCTTATATATGCAGAAGTGAAATATAAATAGGTCTAAATGAGAACAAAATATTCTGGGGGTGGAAAACATTTTAACAGCTTATCCAGCATGCAAAATGTATAGAATAATATGTGAATGTGACATGTTTTCCCCCAGTTCCTTTTAGGCTAAAGAATCTTAGTAACAGATCTGTAATAATCAATTTTAATTTCTATGGCTTATTTTCATAATGTATTCAACAGATTCTGCTGAATACAAAACATATTTATTTGTTACTAGGTAAATTACTTTTTATTTGGTGTTTTCATAGTATACCTTCATGCCCTTCTGGAATATTATTAGACCCTCCTAGCTGACTTGCAGCAAGCACAGGTTCTGCTGGTGGCAATGGGAAGGAGAGTCTTCTCTGTAGTGGCCCACATGTTGTGGAGTGACATTTCCTAGAGCATATTGCAGATATTAATATTGTGCAGTTTGCAGTGGCGTAGCGTGGGTTGTCAGCACCTGGGGCAAGGTAAGTAATTTGCGCCCCCTAACCCTAACCCCCAGATGTTGCGCCCGGTGCAGCCGGCCCCCCCTGCACCCCCACGCTACGCCACTGGCAGTTTGAATTGACTGGATGCATGAAAACTGCTCCTTTTGGAATGGAAACATTGTCAAGGACTATAAGTTTAAATCAGAACTTTACTTGTAGAACTTTCTTCAAAAACATAACAAAAGCATCAAAGATACATCCAAAATATCCATGCAATGTCTTGTGCTGCCCAGCACAGGCTCAGCATCTTCTTAGAAATGACTTTAAACAGGATTGAAATCATAACTCTGTCTCACCCCATTCAAGCCTCCATTAGCCTGGAGCTGTTTTCCTGAAGTGTTTCATCTACACTCTCCTCCCATGGATCTTGGGAACAAAGAACTCAAAGGCTGTTGTGGAGGTGGGGGATGATGAACAAAATCAGTCCTCCTAGCAAGCTGGGAATATCCCCTCACTCACCCAAGGAGTATTCCACCATTCTTCAGCAGTTTCCTTTTCTTTGAGAAAAATAAGTGGCTCACGTAAATGGAAATAAGCTTTAATAATAAACTGAGAGAAAACATATAACACAATGTCTGAGAGAAACTAAAACAACATCATGAGGCAAGTCTGAGGCAAGAAACATGAAGAGGCAGTTGGTCCCTTTTAACTGCCATTCTTAACTGAACATAATGGGACACACACTGAAGGGGAGGGGCTGATTCCAGAGCAGAAGACACAAGCCCCGCCCACCAGATACCAAGCACTCTACTATTCAAATTAGGCCTCCGCGTTTTTCTTACAAAGGCAATTCCATTTCAAAATGGAGAAATTGCAATTCAATACCTTCATCACATCGTTCAAAGGTTATATTCAGTTTAGTGTAGAGAACAATCAACAGTTAATTATCAACCTGCAAAAATTTCAGAGAGAGCTCTTCTTGCTTTCCTAAAGCTTTTATGGGATCGCGTTAAACCCTTTTCAACAATACACAGGCATTTCTGTTTCAGTGTGAATTAAAGCAATTATACTTAACAGAGCAGGGGAGGGGAATCTTTTCTGGCACTATGGCCAACCTTCTGTAAGCCACATGCTAGTTGTGGACAGAGCCAGAGGCAAAGGAGGAAGTTGGTGGGTGCAGAGGCAGTGGCATTTTCTGTTGTGCCTGAAGTGGGAAAATGTATTGGGCTGGCTCTGAGCTAGCATTTTAAAGTTCTCCTAATAAGTTCCTGTGCATATGCAGTTTCTCGTAATATACACATTTTTTTGCAAATAAATTTGTCCTAATATAATGCATGTTTGTATGTCATTTTCACTAATGCATGCATTTGTATGTACATTTAATCCTAGTAAACACATCTTTTTACACATTACCAGGCTGAAGAATGGCACCGCAATATTTTGAGAAGTGTGAATTCCTAAGAATGGCTCTGTTTTGGGTTGTGTATTGTTTCAGAAAATGCTGGTTAGGTAGATACACCTTTCAATGTGATCTGATTCCAATTTCTCCCCCTGCATTTGGATCACTTGCATTCTGAATAGAAAGCATGCAAATCGTGTGGTACATTAGCAGGTTAATATTCCCTGTGCTCCTTACATCCCTTCTCCACACAGTAAGCACACTTTGTAAACAATGTTTTACCTCATAGTGTTTTGTTGGTGTTTTCCTCTTCTTTGATCTCAGTGCAGGCAGAATCTTCAAATGCAGGCTTAAGCTCCTGGCAAGGTTCCCTGAAGCGATTCTTTAAATTGACTCTTTCATACAGCTGCTGGACATGTTGCTGTATCTGACAAGGATGACCACATGCCTCCAACTATTTCCTTTCATTACAATTTCACTCACTTTCCATGCGATGCCATATTGTTTCTCTTGGGATTCTGGCACAGAACTTGTACAATGCCTCTTGAATCAAGGATTCATAGTGTCCCCAGGAATCAGGTTATTTCTTTAAGTATGAAATAGAAATGTATTGATAGCTTATTCTCACAATTTTATTGTTAATTATCCACAATACTTTCTTTGATGTCATTATATGTCTTTTGAAACAAATGGTACAAAGATGGTACAAAGATTCAAAGATATGCATGGGTTTCTGCCCATTAATATATGAAATAATAAAAGATTGCTTCAAACCATACAATGAGTGTATCTGCCTTATTGCAACTTTGTCCTTACAGCTCAGCTTATAGCTATGACTTAAACAAGTTTGAATAGCGGTAGACCTCGCTCCATAAGAAAGCTACCATTTTATCCATGTTCAGGCGTTTACAATTAAAATTATGTAGAGGAGTGAGACCACACTTACAAGCTTCACTTCCAGTGTCCCTTAAACTATGCATGCACTAAGCATGCTCATCCACATCTCTCTCTCTCTCTCTCTCTCTCTCTCTCTCTCTCTCTCTCTCATCCCCAATGGTTCCCCTGGGCAAGCAGACTTACAGCAGAGTAGGGCAGAGTCACCCACAGCCCCCACAACTACCAAAATACCTTGTGGACAAGCATGTGTCTACTTATGTATTTTGTCCACAAAATAGCTTGTGGACAAGCATATATCTATTAAATTCAGTGGAGCCTTTTCCCATGTAAGTGGGGCTCAGATTTCAGCTTTAGCAAGGGAGCGAAAGATGAACTGGAGCACAGAACTTATTTTCTCTCTCTTTCCCTCCCCTGTGCCTGACTTTCATGCCCCATCAGAGCCTCAGGAAGGGAAGGTTCAGAAGCAGATGAGGCATCCATCACAGCTGCTCTGGGAAAGACAAGGCTTCATACTGTATAGTGTTGATAGTAAGGCAAGAAAGAAAGAAAGAAGGTGCATCACGGAAATGCACTGCTATCAACAATATTTAGTCAGAGCTCAGCAGTAATCAAACAGTCCTATGGAAATACTGGGATAAAAGAAGCAAAAGCAGAACACGTTTTCCCCTAGTTTCCACCAGAAACAGTGACAGAAAGGGGTAATATCAGTTTTATGGCTTGATGATGAGGGATGGGTGTCCAAATCGAGGCAACATGAGGTAAGATCCAAAAAGCAAATGAGATGGATGTGTGGTCCTGTTACAATGGAATGTGAGATCAGTTGACAACCAGCAGTGGTATGGAACCATGGAGGGCTACGGAGCACAAACAATGCACTAAACGGATGTGGAATGTGGTGGGTTTCCAAAGGACGTAAGGAAGAGCCCAAGGTGAATACTTTGCCTAAATGGGCCTTATTGGCAGTGGCAGAGGAACACTCTCTGGTACCTGGGAAGGGACTCTGAGGGGCGGGGCAAACCGCCTGGCAGCACACACACAACATCTGTATGGACTGCGCACGTGCGGCAGCCCATATAGTTGCCGTGCGAGGGGCAGCCCATATGGATGCTTGCATGGATGGCGTGCGCGAGTGGCAGCCCGTACAGACACCACACAAGCGGCGCCCATACTAACTGTGTGTGAGCCCTTGGCTGCTCTACAGCTGGGGGGAGGCAGCGGGCCATCTTGTCACACATACCCCGAGTGGTGCCCAGGGCAGATCACCCCCTCTGCCTCCCTTGAACAGCCCTGCTTATCGGGATTCCTGAGCAGTTAATGAGTTGATCCATACTTAGAAAACTGTTAAGTCACCCCTGTATGCCCCCCCCCTTTATCATGTGCACAGCCCAACAAGACAACAACAAGAATCCGCTGACAGCATACGAATCAATCTGGCTAACCTGATTCAATAAAACACACTCACACCCTAATCACACACAAAAACAGTTCTCACTACAACCAGCTAAAGACAACAAACCATACCCTAAGCCACCCCTAACTTCTCTCACCACCAAGGAAATACAACAAGTGAATAGTAATTGAACTCATATAAGTAACGCTGACACCCCCCAACTAAGTAGAAGAATAGAAGCATAACCACCTAGCCCCACCCCACTCACCATTTCCCCCTCCCCCCATTCCCCACTTCCTAATTGTTTAAACGAATTCATGAACCAAGAACTTGTACATTGACCACTAATAGTGAAACATATGTTGTAGATATTTTTCCACATTAATTATGCTATTTTTGTGATATACTGTATTTTTCTGTGTATAAGACTAGGGTTTCTTTTTACCAAAAAATAGGTTTGAAATTGGGGCCCATCTTATACACGGTTAGTGCTGAGGGGTGTTTTCTTATTTTGGAGTCCCCAAAATAGGGGACGTCTTATACATGGAAAAATATGATACAAATGACATGAGAAAACTTGGTATACTTGCTTGTATAACATTATTTTTGTTTATAAAACCCAGTTAAAAAGAAAAAAAAAACTTAAGTATCCACACATACTTTTATTACAAAATACTGTAAAAAATACCAATTTAAATTTATCATCTATACAGATTCAAATTGCTGTTTTTTACAATTTGTTACAGAAATACTGTATGTCATCCCAACTTTCCGGTCAACAATGAGGCAGAATTTCGTTTAGTTAATTATGTCATGACTTTATATTATAAATGATAAAAATATACCAGAGCTTTCAGCCACCTGCAAGAGATCATGGTGACATTTCAATGTCTTATGTCTTTGCAGCTTTATGTGCTATGTCATAATGATTGTCTATTAAAATGTTATGCCTTTACCATTGCCTTCATCCTCACCCCCCCCTTAAACAATATGTTAACAACAATTAAAATCCTCAACTTGCTTGTTAGAGAATAAGCTGCCCCTTTCTCCACCTCACAAATGTTTTCTTGAATAAGAGATGAAAAACAGGGCACAGCCTCTCCTTGAAATCTTAAAGATCTTAAAGAATGGGTAGGAACATATGTAAGAAGATGCTCCTTTAGGTATGCAGGCCTTGAAGGGCTTGAAAGTTGACTACTAATATTTTGAATTGGATTCGGAACATATAACTAGGCAACAGAAGTTGAACTAAAGTTATTGTGTAGTCTCTCTGCAGTATGCTTCAGCTCAAGAAAGTGTGCTAAGTTAAGAAGCAGAGATGTACCCCTCAAATAACATTCTTGGGCAGTTGCCAGAAACTCAACACCCCTGATGATGATGATGATGACGACGACAACACCACCACCACCAATTTATTTCTACCCCGCCCATCTGGCTGGGTTTCACCAGCCACTCTGTGCGGTTTCCAACAAAATATTAAAATACAACAATTCATCAAATATTAAAAGTTTCCCTAAACAGGGCTGCCTTCAGATGTCTTCTAAGAGTCAGATAGTTGTTTTTCTCTTTAACATCTGGTGGGAGGGTGTTCCACAGGGCAGGTGCCACTACTGAGAAGGCCCTCTGCCTGGTTCCCTGTAACTTCACTTCTCGCAGTGAGGGATCCGCCAGAAGGCCCTCAGTGCTGAACTTCAGTGTCTGGGCAGAATGATGGGGGTGGAGATGCTCCTTCAGGTATACTGGGCCGGCCTGCCCATCCTGTGCTCCCAAGGCCAGACCAGAATGTTTTGCCACTTCAGGCAAAACAGAACATGCACCCACACCACTTCCTCCTCCACAGACCCTACCCATGTTCAAGGCAGTAGGGGAGTAAAAGGAGGCTAGAGGAAAGTGAGCAGCTGCAGGCAGGTGACAATGGGCATGGAGGAAGCAGGGGGTGGTAGCAGGCAGACATGGAGGGATGAGACAAAGGAAATTGACACACTTTTCAGAGTCTGGATCTGATCTGCTGCCCCAGGGAACTGCTTCACCTCATCTCATGGGTAGGCCATTTTATCTTCCCATTGTGCCACAGAATTACACTATAGAGAACATTATAGTAATTTAAATGGCAGCTCCTGGATCAATTTGTTTGGTTCCATTCCCAAGATAGGTGAAGCTCCACCAGAGGGCATTTTGTTCAGACCTGCCTGAAATCTAGGCCCCATATGCATTTACATGATATGTACTACTGATGTTTTTGCAGCTTCTGCCTGCACTGCAATAGTGACAACTGAAAGAGCTGCACTACTTACTTACTTAATTACTTTCAGTAATCTGAAATTAGTTAGATCAAAGTATTCTTCTGAATCCAGTTGTGAATAGGATTTTCTTCTGCTGCCAAAAAACCACATGGTGGGGTTGTTAATTGTTTTATAATTGCCAGCTACCGGTCATGAACAGACAAAAATAGAAGATACGTTATGTGCTGTTATCCACAGTGAATGAAAGTTTGGATCCCTTGTGAGGGTACTAGGATGACAGTGCATCCAGTGTCTACTAGGATTCACAAATAAGTTAAGATGGGGCATTCAAATTTAAGTCAGATTCGTTCTATTATATACAGTAGTAAGCTCACAACCAATGCAAGGGTTATGTTCCAAGGATCACACCTGAAGCCAAAATCGTGTATAGTAAAGCACTGGGTTCAATGGTGTGTGGGATTGTCAAAGTCTTTTTCCTGGACACTCCCTTTCCACCCCCTTATATATATATTTTAAAACTGTCAGGCGTTTGAAGCTGAATGTGCACCAGTTAAATGTGTGTGTGTGTTGTATCTTATTGTACCCAGGGGGTTTCTAAATCAAAATTTGAAATCAAGATTTGTGGTTCCATGTATTGTATACAACACATTAGGACTGCAGTCTTAAGCATTTTTTACAAATACCAAGCCCTCTATAATTTATTGAGACATATTTCTTACAAAGCATGCTTTGAACATGTAATGCACCAATCTGCACACTGATACATAAAGAAAGGACACTGAAATATGTTTTCCGAAACTTTAGTGCATCACTACATTGGGGACTAAGGGGCAAAAAACAAACCAAAACAAACTACTCATTCTGGATTCTGTGCTGCAGATTGTTTGTATAGATTTCTGAATGGCCCTTGACCCATTGGAACAATAACAAATGTCTGAATCCATTCATTGATATTGTTAACATGGCAAAGGTCTGTAATGGCTGGACATTGGAGACTCACTTGTGATAGATAGAGGGAGAGTAAGAAATAACCAGAATGAAGTACACAGGAGGATATTCTTCAAACAAAACAATTCAAGAAAAAGGAAGGGGAAAAGCTGACTACTGGGTTAAAAAAACCAAAAACCAATCCCATTGCTAGAGACTTTTAAATAACATGCTGTATAATTTATTAGCAAGGGTGATAGTGTGCCTTAGGCAAAGTCCTCTGGAAGAAGTGGGGGATATATTGCTGCACTCAAAGAATAATCCTGGAGACAGCCTTCTGAAGTGCAATTCCTCCTCTTAATCCACTTTCATCTCTTGGAAGAGAATAGAAATCTGCAGCCATGTTATTCTGAGCTCTCCTAGAGAGGCCAGCAAGCTGAGCAGCAAGAGGATTATAACCAGGACCTTTAAAATGTTTGCACATATACCCTCTAAACCAAGTGCATACACAGTAAGAATGTACACCAACCACAAAAGTTGACTCAGATACTGATTTGGTGCTTCAAGAAACAGCACTGCCTCAATCTATGGTGCTTTATAGTCTGCCCAATTCAGCATGAGGTCCAATTGAATCTCTCCCTCCCTCCCTCATTCACTACTGAGAAATATATATATTTTAAGCAACACTTTCCCCCCTTTGACAGAAGTAGCTAAAATTTGTAGGTATACTAATCCCTCCAATTTGGATAAAACCAAAGTGGATATAGGCAGCCATTACAATTTAGGGGTCCATTCATTCTTCCCATTTACAATTGGGAAATAAATAAAATGGCTATAACTCCTCCCTCCCCCTTGACAGAATTGGAAGAAATTTGCATGCCATCCAGAGAAGATAAAGAATTCTGAATGACAGCCAAATTGGCAAAAATGGAATTGGGGAACAAGCACAGGGGAAGGGGGTATTCCTGCACCATCCTATCTGGTTTGGTTCTCATTGTTGAAGAGGACTAAAAGCAGAAGGAAAGTGAACAGAAGAACTTCATAGCCATTCAACACCTCTGGTCTGACGTCTAGGAAAACAACTTACTCTATGATCTGAAACTCTTCATGCATTTACTAGAGCTAAGCATGTTTATTCTATGAAGCTGCAGTTTATCCCACAGCTTTTCTGCTTTCAAACTTAATCTATAGCCATTATTTTGGCAACTGTTTACTTCAGGGAAATAAGAGTTGGCTACCTATACCCCATCCACTATATATTATTTTAGAATTAATCATCTTTAATTCCACCCCCCCCCATGTGAGTACTAATAATGTCACAAATTACAATATGTTTTGGATTCAAAGTATTTGGTGGACAGCATTTAGTTTAATTTGACAGTTTCTTCATCACAATCTATGTATGATCTGTTTGTTCTAAAGATTCCCTAGGGACCACTTCTTTCTGGCAGTCAGTGGATAGCTTTGCCCTTTAATCTGAGCTCCCTGGTAATAGTAAGGAACACATATAACTGATTTCCAAAGGTTGCTTCCTGACCTACAATTTTACGTTTTCTTGAGTATTTAACAGCTTCAGCTGATTCTGAGGGAGAGAGCCAGATGGGACTTTCATGCTGAAGTATTAAACAGGCAATTTCTTCTAGGTTTTCTAGCTTCATACAGAAGTACCTTTTACTTAAAAAAATTAAGAGGATTCCACTGTATATCTGAAAAGTATCCTTCTTTGCAGCATTTAATAGGATTATACTATTGATTCCATCTTTACAATGCTAGCTAGTAGTTGGTACTTGTGAACTGTAGACTATTATGTGGCTGAACACAAGGGAAGAAGGGATTAGCCTGTGAAAGAATAAGAAGCTTTTCCTTAAACTCCCTTGAACCAAGCCTACATACCTACTAACTTGATAGCCTCTCTCAGTTAGTAAATGCCAACATTTCCCTTAAAAAAAGTCTGCTGGTATTGTGTTGACACACTTTAAAACTTAAGTATGTTCTTCAGAGAGCTATTTTAGAATCATGTGCACTTGAAGTGGGAAGCAATTGTAATGATGCTTGCTGAGTGGCATAAATTGCTGGAAAATACATTGCTTTAATTTATCACAACTGTCCACTGAAAGCAGAATCTCCACATAAAGGGAATAAATGATGGCTCAGGGTGAAACATAAATTACACGATTATATGAGAAGAGAGAAAGTACGGTGGTATCTTTGCGAGTCGCTCATACTGGGTTTGAGCTTTCGTAGGCAATAGCTGTCTTTGTCAGATGCATGAAGCAGATTCCAAAGATCTATAATGAATGGTGCTCATGTTTTTATGGTTGCAGTGGAGGAGAAAGGGTGTTAAGCAGGTAATAAAAATAACAAGGAAATTATACAGTGTGGGTGAATATTAGTGACAATGTTCAAATGGCTATTCATTTAATACCCTTTAATCCCTATTTTTGTCTTTCTGACTCTTTTGCCCCATTTTATTTGCACATCAGCCATGCAAGGCCAAGAGATGATGGTTGGCTCAAGGTCACTAGGTAAGCTTCTTGGAAGGACTGGGAATTGGGCTCGACTCTTCCTAGTCCTAGGCTAACTCTAGCTGCTTATGGCAGATGGCAACTTAGTATGATGGAGTTTACTCCCGGGTTACTATGCACTGAATTGCACTTATGTCACAAGGCTGGTAGGGGATATGAACCCAGGTGTCTCCAGCCAAACTAAACACCAGTGCCAGGGAACCTGTTGTTCTCTATATGATACTAATCTCCAACTTCTGTCAACCCTGGCTAGCATGGCTGATGATCAGGGATGATGGGGGTCCAATAACATCTGAAAAGACACAGATATCCATCCCCATTTAAACAAGCTGACCACAGAATAAATTGTTGGCAGCTCATTATTCTGTATCTATCAACCTATCCTAATAACTGGATATTATTCTATGTATGTGTAGGTTGACTGAAGTGTGTTTTGGTGGGGGTAGAATCTGTGTGGGCATTGAGTGAGTAAAATCCTATTTTATGAATTTTGATGTTTCATCAGTTTTACTGTTTTGTGTGTATTGTATTATTATGTTTTGTTTATTCAGGGAGAGAGGAGTAAACACCTGCACTTTGAAATATATGTATACCTGATAATGTTTCATAATAAAATCATAGCTGTAATAGTTCACATATCTGTATAATTAAAAATATGTTCCCATGTGGATCCTGTGAGATTTATACTGGTAATTACTGTTACACTCATGGGAATCATGTGTGCAAATGCTTTCTTCCTAGCTGATAAATGGATGAGAAACTAGTTTCCCCTGGCAAAAAACAATGGTTTCCACTTAATGACCTTTTTCATATAGAATCATAGAATTGTAGAGTTGGAAAGGATCCCGAGGATCATCTAGTCCAACACATGGCAATGCAGGATTTTCAACTAAAGTATCCATGGCAGATGGCCATCCAGCCTCCATTTAAAAACCTCCAATGAAGGAGAGTCTGCCACCTCCCAAGGGAGTCTGTTCTACTGTCAAACAACTCTTGCTGTTAGAAAGTCCTTCCTCACATTTTGTTGGAATCTCCTTTCCTGTAACTTGAAGCCATCGGTTTGGGTCACACACCCCAGAGCAGGAGAAAACAAGCTTGCTTCATTCTCCATTCTCCTTTAGATATTTGAAGATCAAAGCTCCTCTCAGTCTCTTTTCCAGGCTAAATCGTTTCTCATAAGGCTTGGTTTCCAGACCCTTGATAATCTTGGTTGCCTTCCTCTGCACACATTCCAGCTTGTCAATATTCTCCTTAAATTGTGGTGCCTAGAAATAAAAACTGTACTCCAGATGTGGTCTGACCAAAGCAGACTAGAGTGGGACTGTTACTTCCCTTCACCTGGACACTATGCTTCTGTTAATGCTGCCTAGAAAAGCATTAGCTTTTTATGATGCTACTTCACCCTGTTGTCTCATGTTAAGCTTATGGTCTACTATGACCCTTAGATTGGTCCATCTTGCCCAGTATTGTCTACACTGGGCGTTGTATGCAAGGATCACCTACCCCTACCGGGAGATGCTGTGGCTTGAACCTGGGGCCTTCTGCATGGAAAGCAGATGCTCCACCACTGAGTTATGGCTCTTTCCCAATATGTGACTTCACTGCCTGCTATAAAACATCTATTGCAACAAAGAGCCTGGGTATGAAGAGACTTCATATAGTCTATCTTTCCTACCCTCTTGTATGATTCTGGAAGTGCACATTAATCTATAAGCAGTGTTATTTCTTGAGGGTTTTTTGTTGTTTTTTTAAAAGGAGTCAGAAGATTTATAGCTGAAACAATAGCCGTACAGGTTCAGCCCCATTGTATTTATTGACGATATTGTTCAGCTCATGGCATCCTTTGATTAACTACCATCAAAAGCATATTTTCTAACAAGACCTCTGTCACCGTTCTCTTTGTCACTGTATTTCATAAAGTTATACTGGGCCTTTAGGGAGGGCGAGTGCCAAAACATTCACTTAACAACAGGTGTGTGGACAAGTATTAAATGTGATGACTAATTGGCTGCCACTGGGGATTTATTTCTAAATCTCTTGACTTCTGCCCTTCTTCGTGTAATGATGAATGATGCTTTCCCCTTTACCTACCTGTTTGCTACTGAATGGGAGCTTTACGGCAGCATATCACAGAAATCACAAAGTGTCAGCCAAGTTGAAGAAAGAGAAAAGACTAGAGATTCAATTCTACCTTATAAAATTCGCCTGCTATTACCTAGGATGGTGGTCAACCTATCCAGACCCTAGTAACAACCTCTACCTAGGTAACTATGAGATTTGATTTTAATTTTCTTTTGAAATGTATATATTCTTCATTCTCCAATTTGTGTTCCCTCTGTTTTTCAAGGGACATCTACCTAGCATATACAGTATACCGCTTCAACATTTCTGAGGTAATCATTGTAGTTTTTGGGGTACAGGCAGAAATCCCTAACAAAATCCAAAACATCCACACCAAACAAGTTCCAGGATTTTTCTTTAAGAAAAGTAATTCCGATTAAACAACAATAGAATTTTAATAGTATTGACATTCTTTCATTTTCTTTCCAGCTGCATTCACATGGCAGTTCATTCCAATTTCATAATAATTCCTTGTCAATTTGCACATTATGGTTGAGCTTTACATGGTGTTAAAGTCAGTGCTTTTTTTCTAAAAACATGTTTAGGGGTACTCTCATTTTCCCACTCATATTGAAATACTGCCCCTCAATGAGGCCAAACTTACATTTACAAAATGTTTAGGGATACGCGTACCCCTGTGTACCCCCTGAAAAAAAAGCACTGGTTACAGCCACTTCCATAACTACAGTGGAATATAGTGCAAGTTTAGCACTCATTTCCATGTTATTTGTGAATGGATTTTTTTCTGGAAGCAAGTAGCACAGAAGTGAGCACTAAACATGTGCTATAATCTGCTACATTTCTGTGTGAAAGCTCAAAGAAAATGTAGAAATTAACAGCTAGGAGGATGTCATGAAAACAGAATAAACTGCCTTGTGAATGGTGCCGCTGTCTCATCCCGGCATCCTATTCTGTCTTTCTGCTCATTCCACCCCCCCCCTTAAAAATTGTTTATCATAATCACTATCATTCTTCTTGGATAGGACATCTCTATTTTCATCGGACAAATGTTGGAGGGTATATTATCCTAGTATTAATGTCAAGGCAATAAGATGCATATTTACTCAGATTTAGAAGCAAGTTCCAATGAAGCTTGCTGCCTAGTAAGTGCCTTTGGGGTTGCAATATTAGTGTGGGGGGTTTTGTGAGGGGAAGAGTGGCAAGTCTCTCTCTCTCTCTCTCTTACACACACCCACACCACATGTGGCTCCCAGTGATAATTAATTGAAACTTGTGAGCTTCTGTAGCCACTGCGTCCCTTCAGCCTTCCTAATTGTATGCAACTTTTGTTCTCCTTATTTTTTAATGAAGCTATTTCAGCTGTCACACTGATTAATCGATTACCACATTCAGGCCGGCCTAAAGTAAACAGATTACAGGAAGCAAATAGAGTCTCATTCTTCCTTTGCTAGTCACGCTACCTTACAAATGTCTGAATTCACCAGGGGAAAACAAACCATTTAACAAGAATTTTCAAATTAAAAATGAATTCTCCATGAGAGCACTTTATCTTTCTCCTCACTGGCACGGCCAAATCCCCCCGGAGTAGGGGAGAAAGGAAAAAAGGCCCCTTTGCCTTTTAAGAGAGCCCAGGAATTCGTATCTTAAAAATGACACTGCACAAAGAAATGGGGTTAAGAGATGAGCAGTGAAAATCAGTAGAGGCCAAGAGAGACTCCAATGTGAGCAAACAGTGAAGAGATTGAGAATGTTTATAGTTTAAAGAGGAGAAGAAGAAGGGAAGGAAGGGAAAGAGGGGTCGG
Organism: Podarcis cretensis; assembly: GCF_951804945.1. Taxonomy (NCBI): domain Eukaryota; kingdom Metazoa; phylum Chordata; class Lepidosauria; order Squamata; family Lacertidae; genus Podarcis; species Podarcis cretensis. The sequence goes on from NC_137178.1 coordinate 34,053,881, forward strand.
CATAGAGAAATGAAACATAATGAATCAAATATAGAAGGTAAATTGAGTGCTCCTGTTTACCTTATCTCTTAATAGGAGGACATGAAATAATTCAGAGGAACTGAAAGGCAGTAAATCTGGAAAGTAATAAAAAAGAAACATTTTTCAAAAAAAATAGCATTACATATAATTATGCTCAAGTGCCAACTACCAAGAAATACCAAGGCCTGGAAGATTGTAGAAATGATTAGCTTTTTAAAATGAATAAAAAGGAGAAAGAATGAGCAATGAGGACAGGAATTCCTATGCTTCCAGAGAAGGGTCAAAGAGGATTTAAGCAGGTGGCAGAATGAGGTGGCAGAATCCTGAGATGAAAATGAAATGTGCCCCGTTAGATGACAAGTGAGGGGTATCACATTTTTGAAACGGATACCTCCAGCCTACTAATCCAGTTTAATCTAAGAAGTCCCTGGCAAGTAGAAAAGAAGTGGCATAAATCTGAAGTGGTGTGGTTCAAACTCACTCCTCTGCCACATGTGTCTTTGCTTCTCTGCCTTTCCTCTCTTTTTGCTAGGGTGGCTGCTTATGCACCACTCTTTCCTTTTGTTCTTCTGTACGTGGCAGACATTTGTGTTAAGCCACATGCTCCACAGCAGCCATTTTGTGACTGGCACACCCAGGAGTTTCCCAAAGTTCCAAATGTGTCCACTGTCCCCAAAAGTTTTATAACTTCTGTGATCAAGGTTTTGCCTACTTTTAAAAATTCTGCACCAGAAATCTAAATTCTAGAGGGGGAAGAAAACTAAATTCTGTTGCTTCTATACTGTATGCAAAGTAATCAGCTTTCCCACAATGTATCTTATTTTGCACTGGGTAATTTATACTGTATTTGCTAGTCATGAAGAAGGGGAATGTGTCTTTGCATGAACACATGGAAAAGAAATGATTCAGCTCGTTTGAGCCTTGTTTCCAACCACTAAAATCCTTATTGAGGCACCCTCCTCCACTGTTCCTTATGAACAGGCTTTCCCTAAACAACACAATCCACAATTCTGTTGCAGACCTCTCTTTCCTATTTTAACTACAACACATGGTGGGAGGGGGCAGAGCGAGTAGGATTTGTTTTGTTGGCTTGAGTTGAGTCATGTGTAATTGCATGAATTGTATATGCACGAAGCTACCTCTGCATGTCGAGCCAGGTAAAACAATTTAGCAACATTCTGCAATTATGTTCCACCCTCTCTAAAAGTAAAGTGGATGCTGAGTATATGTTTTGTTTTGGTTGATTTAAAATTTCTTAGCAGTTCCAGTGAATGCATTGTAACAATATGGAGTGGAAAACTGGTGTGGGGGAGGGCATCATTGATGCAAAGGAGAAAGAAGGTATGTTTTATTTTAATTATGCTGAGGGAATAATTTTTTTTACTTGCACAAGGAAAACCATTTTCAGACAGAGTCAAACTTCCTTCCTTCCTTCCTTCCTTCCTTCCTTCCTTCCTTCCTTCCTTTTTCTTCCTTTCTTCTTTCTTTTACAAGGTCCAGCAAATATTAAATGAACAGCATATGTGATGTTTATTACAGAAACTTTGTAGGGAGCTGTAGCTCTTTGCCATAGAAGCCCCTGAAATGGATACAATCAACTGACTTTGCTGTGACAAGGAAGGAGCCATCCTGATCTGAATGGAATGTGTTTCCAGGAAAAGCACCAGTGAGGGAAAGAGGTCAACTCTGAAGAGATGGGGTTTTTTATTACACAGGATCAGACCCTGAGATGCTCTAATGTTGTTTGACTCTGGAGTCTGAATTCATTCTATAAAAATGTAGCAGGCATTTTTGGCAAAGAACTCATACTCTTGCGACCAGGAAGCACCCGATTTCCTGGTACATAAAGGTAAAGTTACCCCTGCCCGTATGGGCCAGTCGCGTCTGACTCTAGGGTTGCGCGCTCATCTCGCTCAAGAGGCCGGGAGCCAGTGCTGTCCGGAGACACTTTCGGGTCATGTGGCCAGCGTGACAAGCGGCATCTGGTGAGCCAGCACCAGCGCCGCACATGGAAACGCCGTTTACCTTCCCGATATAAAGCGGTACCTATTTATCTACTTGCACTTAAGGGTGCTTTCGAACTGCTAGGTGGGCAGGAGCTGGGTGGCTTGGAATCTCATTATTTGGGGAGCTGGACAATCTGTGGTTCCCAGCTGTTCCTTGTGTCAAAAGTGACTGATAAAAGCCTCAGTGGGGGTTAATAATACAAAATGTCCACTCCCAAGTCTTAATATGTTCATAAATTGTAAATTACTCTTTGGGATGGGGAAGAATTGATCAGGATTGCTCAGTTATGCAAGAACCCCATGTTGTTGTTGTTGTTTAGTCGTTTAGTTGTGTCTGACTCTTCAAGACCCCATGGACCAGAGCACGCCAGGCACTCCTGTCTTCCACTGCCTCCCGCAGTTTGGTCAAACTCATGCTGGTAGCCTTGAGAACACCGTCCAGCCATCTCGTCCTCTGTCGTCCCCTTCTCCTTGTGCCCTCAATCTTTCCCAACATCAGGGTCTTTTCCAGGGAGTCTTCTCTTCTCATGAGGTGACCAAAGTATTGTAGCCTCAGCTTCAGGATCTGTCCTTCCAGTGAGCACTCAGGGCTGATTTCCTTAAGAATGGATAGGTTTGATCTTCTTGCAGTCCATGGGACTCTCAAGAGTCTCCACCAGCACCATAATTCAAAAGCATCAATTCTTCGGCAATCGGCCTTCTTTATGGTCCAGCTCTCACTTCCATAGCTTTAACTATGCGGACCTTTGTTGGCAAGGTATTGTCTCTGCTTTTTAAGATGCTGTCTAGGTTTGTCATTGCTTTTCTCCCAAGAAGCAGACGTCTTTTAATTTCGAGACTGCTGTCACCATCTGCAATGTTCATGGAGCCCAAGAAAGTAAAATCTCTCACTGCCTCCATTTCTTCCTCTTCTATTTGCCAGGAGGTGATGGGCCCAGTGGCCATGATCTTCGTTTTTTGATGTTGAGCTTCAAACCATATTTTGTACTCTCCTCTTTCACCCTCATTAAAAGGTTCTTTAATTCCTCCTCACTTTCTGCCATCAAGGTTGTGTCATCTGCGTATCTGAGGTTGTTGATATTTCTTCTGGCAATCTTAATTCCGCTTTGGGATTCATGCAGTTCAGCCTTTCACATGATGGATTCTGCATATAAGTTAAATAAGCAGGGAGACAATATACAGCCTTGCCATACTCCTTTCCCAATTTTGAACCAATCAGTTTTTCCAGATCCAGTTCTGACTGTAGCTTCTTCTCCCACATAGAGATTTCTCAGGAGACAGATGAGGTGATCAGGCACTCTCATTTCTTTAAGAACTTGCCATAGTTTGCTGTGGTTGACACAGTCAAAGGCTTTTGCATAGTCAATGAAGCAGAAGTAGATGTCTTTCTGGAACTCTCTAGCTTTCTCCATAATCCAGCGCATGTTTGCAATTTGGTCTCTGGTTCCTCTGCCCCTTCGAAATCCAGCTTGCACTTCTGGGAGTTCTTGGTCCACATACTGCTTAAGCCTGCCTTGTAGAATTTTAAGCATAACCTTGCTAGTGTGTGAAATGAGTGCAATTGTGTGGTAGTTGGAGCATTCTTTAGCACTGCTCTTCTTTGGGATTGGGATGTAGACTGATCTTCTCCAATCCTCTGACCACTGCTGAGTTTTCCAAATTTGCTGGCATATTAAGTGTAGCACCTTAACAGCATCATCTTTTAAAATTTTAAATAGTTCAGCTGGAATGTCATCACTTCCACTGGCCTTGTTATTTTCAGTGCTTTCTAAGGCCTATTTGACTTCACTCTCCAGGATGTCTGGCTCAAGGTCAGCAACCACACTACCTGGGGTGTACGAGCCATCCATATCTTTCTGGTATAATTCCTCTGTGTATTCTTGCCACCTCTTCTTGATGTCTTCTGCTTCTGTTAGGTCCTTACCACTTTTGTCCTTTATTATGGTAATCTTTGTACGAAATGTTCCTTTCATATCTCCAATTTTTTTGAACAGATCTCTGGTTTTTCCCATTCTATTGTTTTCCTCTATTTCTTTGCATTGCTCGTTTAAGAAGACCTTTTTGTCTCTCCTTGCTATTTTTTGGAAACCTGCATTCAATTTCCTGTATCTTTCACTATCTCCCTCGCATTTTGCTTGCCTTTTCTCCCCAACTATTTGTAAGGCCTCGCTGGACAGCCACTTTGCTTTCTTGCATTTCCTTTTCATTGGGATGGTTTTCATTGCTGCCTCCTATATAATGTTACAAGCCTCCATCCATAGTTCTTCAGACACTCTGTCTCCATTCAAATATTAAAACCAAGTCTATTTCTGGTGGCCCTCCTTAACTGGGCTTACATTAGGCTCATACTTCAGCCATCCGCTACCTTCCCCCCTTCCCCAAATATAACAAAAAGGCTTTTTGGGGGGAAGGAAACAGCAGGCAGAAGAAGAGTACCTGAAGCCTGGAAGACATCTAGTTGGTGACAAGTAATGAAAGAACATTACTTTTCATACAGGGACTATGAGATGGGCTACCGGCAACATAATTCCACAGCAGGAAATAAGTTGTACACCATCATTGAAAAGTCTGATGGGCTTGCAAGGCAGGGCAGTGGGAAAATGTTGTTTGCCTTTTTGCTATGTGTTTGGACACTTCTTTAGATATTGTAACCAAATTTTGCAAGACTGTTCCTGAGTTCAAGGAACAGATTATTGTCTATGTTTGGATACAATTTTTAATCAAGATGGTGGACTGCACTGTACTGATCTTAAGTAAGTTTTGCATGATGGCTCCTTCAATTAAGGAATAAGTTTTTATCTAAGTTTGGATACAATTGGGCACATTTGTGAATCATAGACTCTTAGGATTGTAGAGTTGGAAGCGACCCCAACCCCCTGAAATGCAGGAATCTTAACATGCCGTTCCCCCATCCAATTTGAAACCATACTGGACCATCCAAATGTGCTAGCAATTTATTGCTGCACCACTAAAGGACAAATGGAACCTGTTGAAACTATTGTTTTTAACCATATTTTGAATGAAGGATCCAAGAGCAAACTGAAACCTTTCAAAACTGCATTGATGTTATTATGGTTTCTTAGACTTCTTTAGCATGGCTGGGTATTAAGCTGCTTATTATCTTTTAAAAGCACATCTAAGACTATAGAGGCATCCATATGAATGTGTTTATAATATATTCAGATCTTTTATTGGGAACAGCCCCTGCAATTTTATTCACTCAGATGATGTGATCATCTCATCACATCACATCACCTCACATCACGTGATGTGACTGATAAATATAACAGACAAATACATGATAAGTGAATTTCCATGTCTCATATATATAGCTGAATCAGTCCACACAACCAAGACGCACAACTCTGAAAATTTTCTGGCCACTCTTTCAGAAACGTTCTCAGACTATGAATGGCGTAGGAGGGTGGAGTGGAAAATTTGTCTTTCATATGTTGCCTATGAAATATAGTCCATAATACCTGCATTATAAGCCCATATATGGTCATTATTATTATTGGTTTCCATAGCCACTACCCTTGCATCTGAGATTAAATTTTAGGACACAAATCTAACAAAATGATCCTACACACGTGTCCCTAGTTATTTAACTTAATACTTTGAGTTTTATAGATAACTCTTAAATTATTTTGTTTTATTAAAACCATAATTGTTAAAACTGCCTAAGGTGAGCCCGAGGTTTGTTTTGTTTTGTTTTGTTTTAAAAGACACTGTATGTAGTGTCTTTTAACCATATAATGGTTATAAATAACAAATGCTTTGGGGTTTTTTGCCCCCAGTATTAAAAGCATTCACTAAGGGGCTCTTTATTCAATACAGCTAGGGCAGTTTAACCTTGATCTTGATGTGCATAAGTCATTCTGAAATAGGCCCATTAGTAGCATGTTAGTGGTGAACTGGGAATGGATTTAATAATTAGTCATTTGTCTGCAATTTAACAAATATCCTTGTGAATCATTGAAAGTGACCAACTACTTCCCCCCCCCCCAATTATAGCACAACATCATTTATGTATGTATCTTGGGGGACATTAAATTTATCTGCAGTAGAGGGAAACACAAATGCAATGGACTTCCGGGTTAGCGCGATCGGCTAATGGCGGATTCCCTCCGAGCTCTGGAGGGAATCGGCTCTGCTGAAGACGGGTCTTACCGCGCCGGCGACGCGGGGACCCTTAGAAACCACAGGCGCGGAAGCCTGCGGACTTGGTGACTCGGCGGGCACCTTTAAGCGCCTTCCCCGACCCACGAAGAGCCTTTTTAAAGGCTACGGAGAGGGTACGGGGAGTGGTGTGGTGCTGTGAGTAGACCACTACTTCAGTGGAGCGAAGCCGCGAGCCATGGCCGGAGAGCGCTGACTTTTTCCCCAAAATTCGGACCGGAAAAAGAACAACCCGTGAGTAGAATGGAATTCGGACTTTAAAATTTATACCTTTGAATTCGGTACAACCGGGGGATGTGCTAAAGGGAAGTCTGCACCCCCCCTACCTACAAACGATCTAAAGCAAGGATCGGAGAACTAAGGTGGAGAGTACTGTTTTTGGCGTCAGATAAAAGATACTTCCAAGAATTTGACAGAAGAAGTCTTGTGCTGGAGAGAAAGTGAGGAATTTTGGAAGTTTTTGTGTAACCCCCCCCCCCCCGAACCCGGGAGCGTCCTGTGTGTGAGCCGGAGGAAAAAGAATAAGGAGTTTGACAGCTGTCAAAGGAGCTGTCAAACGGGCGGCTAAAGTTAAGAACTTTGTTATTTAATGACTCTCTGAATTAAAAGTGTTGCATTTGAATTGAGGTGGTTGGAAACAACGTAGCTATAAACAACAAGTAACGGACTGTTGGAAAAAGGACTATCAAGTAATTGGAATCCCCCTAGGGGGAACTAGAGACATTACAATGGCTGCAGAGGGAAAATTACTGGCAGAGATAGAAAAAATGTTTTTTCTCGGGGGAATGCTGCAGGAGCAGAGTACGGCTATGAATAAAGAACTTATGACCTTGAACTCTAAAACAAACAACTCTGCTGAATGCATAAAGGATTTGATTGATAAGGAATCTGCAGCTGAACCAGAAGAGACGTTTTTGGAATTGGTGGAGAGGAAAGAAGGAGTGAAAAAACTACAGGAAAATACCAATCAGAAGCCTATATTGTCAGGAAATAAAGAAGAAGATCTTCGGATTACAAATCTGCGAAAGATGAGAAAGATGAAGGAGGAAGTCCCTGGAGTCCTTGGAATACTGGCATTTAAAAGAATAAAGAAATATGATTGGGACTTCCTCTTTGAATATGGGAGATCAGCTGACCTTTTGCAGCAATTGCTTTTAAATATTCTGGATGGAAGAAAATTTGATGTGACTGTGACAGAACTCCTTCGAGACCTGAGGACCAACAAAAAGGGGTATCAACAAAATCGGCAGAGAGAGACTGACAGAGACTTGAAGGCCTCGGATGTGAGGAATCCGGGCTAGGAACTGTTTTCGGGGATATTTGCTTGGGAAGGGATGGAAACTGGGGTAGGGAGGGAGGGGAGAATAGAATTTCAAAATTGTATGATTTTTGCATTCGGCTATTATGACATATAATTAATTAATATACGAAGGGAGAAATTCTTGGAAGGGAAATTAGGTCGACCTCAGAAAAAGGATTTAATGTTTATAATAGAATTGGATAAGTTAAATGTGGATAAGTAAAAAGAGCTAAGTTTTAAAAAATAATAATAATATGTTAAAGATGGGAGATAAGAACTTGCTGAATTAATTATTGGAATTGGGATGTATGAAGAGGGGGTGGGGGGAAGTCAGGGAAAGGGGGTAAAGAAAGTAAGAATATGAAATTATACATGTTTTGTTTTTGTTTTTGTTTTTGTTTTGTGTGTGTGTAAAATCTGAAAATCTAATAAAAAAATTATTAAAAAACAACAACACACAAATGCAATGATATTAAGTAATTGAAAGATACATAGCATTTCCAATCAGTGAGCGGATGGATGATCTGGATAATGATTTTCCTGTAATTACAGAAAAGCAATTACATTCTTTCTTCTTGGGTGCTAATAATAAAATATTAGGTTGAAGTTCTTAAATCACTTATAGTAGACTAGTTCCGTTTTCCTTGTTACCACTGCCATGTATCAAAACAAGGGTGAAATATGGATAAAACCTGAATACTCTTGGGGGCCCAAGCATCAGTTGAGTTTTGGAATATAGGAATAAAATAAGTTATCACTTACTTGATAAGCTTTTTCCAAAGCTTGAAACATCAATCTTTAAATATACTTGATAACAGCACACTACTAGGGAGAATGGACAGATAATCTTATTTCCTTTCCTTGTCCATTTTGCACGCAGCCTGTCATAGTTCTGGTCTGTTGCATGTACTTTAAAGATTTTTAAAATTATGAAATGGATATAAAATGTTTACTCTTTAAATTAAATTACTGTTTGCATTTTTAAAAAATTGCATGCCTTTTTATATGCATTTGTATCATAAAATATGCATTGTTGTATACTTTCCAATGCATTGCTCCAATGAATACATCTTTTGTGCACATTTCTTTCACTTCTTTACACATTAAATTTTACATGGTATTTTTCAGTTGAAACTGCATTACAAAATTTAGAGAAATGCATAATCTGAGCAATAGCTGCATTACAATCTGCATGGAAGTCCAAGATTAGCAAATTAGGCTGGTTCATTTCAAATTGTGGACTGGATTAATTTCTCTTCCACTCCTAATGATTAGAAAGCATAAACATTCAGCATTATCTTGAAAATATCAACTTGAAGGATATTCCAAATTATATATAGCTTTCACTCTTTTCTGTTTCTTTCTCCCCTATCCTTGTTTCACAGCCTGGCCCTTTTGGAAAAAAAGACATAATGTCGTTGAGCTATAAAATCTGTTTCCGAGATTGAGAAACCAGCTGCTTGTCCAATTTGACAATCACTGCTCTGTCAGTTCACTTCATTAACATTGATTCATATAGCAGTTAGCATGAACCTCAGCTTCTGTCAAAACATATCTGACCTATTCTCCATCATAGAAACTACAATCGTCTCACTGCTTTTTTGTCCTCCATTTCAACCAGTTGCTGGCACTCCCCTGCTAAGCCTCATTTTGTTGTCTTTAGCTTCCATTGAACTCACTGAGACGTGCTTCTAAGTAAACATTTTATCTTCTAGGCCTTTCTCATACTTGGTTGCTCCTGTACAGCAATTAGTGCTGGGGCAAGAAGCTGCATTTTAAAATGTATCAAAGGCAACAGTAAATCTGGGGACAAGTTTCTTTCTTTTCTTTTTTTTAAATAATTTTTATTAACTGGCCAATCACATCAAATTAAATCACATCATATAAATTCCGAATTACAAAGCCAAATTTTTAAATTTTGTTGGGGGAACCCATACTTCAAGATCCAAAGGGGAATTCAGATCATCTTCTTATTACTGTGTTAATGTCCAAATCAGTCCCAATCAGTCCAAACAAAGTTCATAATTCTATCCAGTCTTATCTTGGTGTTGCCACATCATATCTTGTTCGTATATTTTCTCTTTTTCCTTTACGATCTCTTCTGTTATTCTCCTTAAGCCGATAGCAAGTGTAATAATCCTGTGTGGATTTCCCGTTCCTCCACTAAGTCCAGATGGCTTCCATATATCTCCTTCGTAGATAACATCACTTTTTCCATCGTAAATTTTGGCATTTGTCGCTCTTAAGTCCCACTGAGGAGTTGATTCACGATATGTAAACAACTCTATTTCTCTCTTTCTCCTCCCAGACCCAAGAGCTCCCACAATGCCTCACAAAATGGCGAACGGCATTTTTTCCTGACTGCGTCACTCCAAAACTCTTAGCTTTCCAGCTTCATCTTGAAACATTGCTTTGTATCGAAAGTTTATCTCCACACAGCCTTAAATCCACAGCTTAAGTCCTTAATTTCTGACTCATTAGGGGAGGGGGATTCTTGTTAAGTCACATAAAAAGGTAGAGGCAGGTTTTTTCCCCCCCTCCCCCCTCAGTCATTACCGTATCTTGACGTTCTTCTCGTATTTTATTGTTGTCTTGTTATCAGAGATCTCTTCTGTCAGCAGTATTTACTCCCCTTTTTCCTTGATGTATGTGCAATTAATCATGTCCAAATTATTTCTTTTAAAGATCATTGCAACCAGCGGCACGAATCGGGGACGGCGTCGAGGAGTGCCGAAAATCCCACAGGAGGGCTTTGTGCCTAGTGCCCCCACCCCCACAAATTCGGGGGTGGTATAGGGCACAGCAGGCAAGGGCCGTCCCCCCCATAATCCTGGGGGGGGGGTGTTAAGGAGGCTAATTACCCCCATCATAGCTTCCAAATTACCTCGTGTGGGTCGGAGAGATGTTATTGTCAGCCATCTTCCGATGCGCCACCTAGTGGCCCCAAATCTGGGGACAAGTTTCAGAGATGGTCTTATGCTTGTGGCATAGTGTATTGTGCTTAAGTTTACATTCAAGGTGTGGATAGGTGTTTGTGGGTGTTATTTCTTCCATGCTGATATTCTGTTCCATCCTATTACATGTATCTAAATAAGTAGGTAAAGTATAAATGCTCAAAACTTGAATACACTGACGAAAAAGCAATCATACCAAGATGGAGAACAACCAATAGCTGGGTTGTGCAACCATCCATACCCGTCAGTTTTTTGCTCACTTTATCCACATTGTGAATGATTACAAACAATACAAAATAAATCTGAAGAAGACTGACTGAGCATATTAGATTTAGCTTTTGATTATGTGAAAGGCTCGTGAACCTATGTTGAAATCCATCATTTTGTATACTACTACATAGGGCCGTCTCACCCATAGGTGCTAGGGGTGCGGGGCACCCGGGCACCGGGCTCTCAGGGGCTCCAGGCCGAGAGTCCAGGGCCTGAGAGTTGAGTCCAGGGAAGAGCCCGCCTGTAGGTCGGAATGCTGCGATGGGCTCTTCTGCTGCAGGCAGCTCTGCTCCACAAGTTCAGGGGCGACAGAGCCAGCGAGACGGTGAGGCAGCCATCCGGCTCCGCCCTCCTGCGTGCCTGGGACTGAGAAACGGGGGGAGGGGGGCGCTGAGCAGATCTCACCTGGCGCCGCATATGCTTAAGACAGCCCTACTACTACTACTACAACAACACTTTATTATGGTCATATACCAGCATAAGGAGGGAGGGGTACAATCTTTTTAAAACATTTAAAATCTTTTTTTTAAAAAATCACTAAAAGAAGTTAAAACATATATATGTAAGAATCCAAAGAAGCTAAAAAAGTCTAAAAGAAGGGTTAGGAACACCAGACAAGAGTGAAAGAGCGCAAAAGGCTAGTATATATAAAACCACAGATATCAGTCTACAGAGCACTCCAATACAAGTGCCCATTATATCTAGTTTGTGGCACAGGTCATCATCCGTCAAATCTTGAGTGCTGCTGTGCAGAATCTGGCACCGGGAGGGGTGTTATATAATTGTCCTGTGCACCCTGGGTACTTATGCAGTGATGGCAAGATGAGGCTAGTACGAATGTCTCTATAATAAAGACACTGGAGAAGCACCTGCTCTGTTGTTTCTATTTGTCCTGAGTCACAGGAGCACTGTCTCGCCAGATAACCAATCTTCCTGTATCGGCCTTCAAGGACAGCCAAGGGGAAGGCATGACATCCAGCCCAGGTAAAGGCCCTCTGGTGCTTAGGGACTTCTAGTTTAGCTAGATATGCCTTAGGGGAGACAGAGTACCTGGAGGATTCATTGACAATAACAGTTCGGGTCTTGGCTAGATCCAATTGGCGCTCAGTGTTTGCAACACACTGTTTTATGAGAGCTTTGGCCTGATCATATCCCATGCTGAGTGGAAAACCTGGAGAGAAGTCCAGGGTTGAGATTTTAGTTACCACAGACTGCTTCCATGTGGATTGAAAATCAGCATTCATAGTTAGTGGGGCAAGGCCAAGGGGAGACTTGCCTAGCAGTTATATGTGGAAGAAACTGAAAAATATGAGATAAAATACTATAGAACAGGGATATTGGGTACTCCAGCTCCCAACATCCCTGACCATTGCCAATACTGGCTGGTGCTGATGGACATTAGCACCTACAGCATCTGAAGGGTACCACTTTGTTTACAACTGCCAAATAGTTTCCATTGCATCCCATTCTCTTCATGCATTCCTTTCCAGGAATTATTTACACAATAAGCAATTCACCTTTCAGAAATTATTTAAACAATGGGTGCTTCTAGGCTGCTACTGTTTTCAGATGGGATTTAATCACATACTAACAAATTTAGGTTGTGACATTACAGCTTATACAACAAACTTGCTTCCACAAAAGATCAGATTTGGGTGGGGGTGTTGATATGTAAAGTAAAAAGAAAATGGACCAGAAAGTGTGGGGGTAAACACTGGTTTTGACATAGTGTCAGCTAATCTCATTGAAATCAAAACACCATGAATGCTGATTAAATAATCAACATTGTCTAATCTCACTACATTGAGAGCCCCAAATATTATAAACTTTCCTCATTCTGGTTGCCCCTTTCTACGTGTAGGAGCTGACTAGAAGCATGAAAATAAATGTATTGCAATTTTGTGGACAGATCTCTTTATATCATAGCATATCCAGCAAACTGGTGTTAAAATAAATAGTATTTTCTATTCCCCATTGTTATAATTGATTTGATCTATTACTAGAAAGTATGTTCACAGAAGTATAAAAGTGAGATTTCAGGAGCAAACATGGCTTCTATTCTCCATCTGAGGACTCTTGAAAAAGCAGCCTAAAGACTGAAGAAACTGCACTAATATCTCTAGAGCCTTGAAAGTGTAATTCATAGTTCTCTGGTGGTTTTAAGCTGTGTAACTCAAAAGCTCTCCAACAATTCTCTAAGGCTTAAGTTTCAGTGGAATTGGGCTCAGCAATATGTCCTCTTCCTATTTATAGGAATGGGAGTTATGTTGTCCATTGCTTTTCATGTTAAAAAAAAACTATGAAAGAAAAGAAAAAACCCCTCATTTCACGTCTTTTTATATCTCTAATATTCCTGTTTGTTAACACTGTATCCTTAATCTATAATTTTGCTAATAACATATGTCAAATATACCCCAAGGACAGTAGCCCCAAGTGTAGGGCATTTTCAAAAGTACGCTACACAAATTCCCATTGTAGTCATGCTTAAAGTAGACTTATTGATAAAATGAGATTTAAGTTAATTCCACTTATTTCAATGGTTTACTGGTAAGGCTGATCCAAGTGTACACACACACACACACACAGAGAGAGAGAGAGAGAGAGAGAGAGAGAGAGATTATTGCGGGAACAATTATTTCCATCAGCATCCAGAAGACTTAAAAGTGCTTAACTATGACCATATTGTGCTCACAGTTATCAGAGAAAATACTGTTTTCATGCTCAAATCCAGGAAAAAATGTTGCCATCTCCCACATTTTTTAAATTGTGGTTGCAATGCTAGAAATTGTAACTAGTTGTCTATGATCCAGAATCAGAAGTAAAATAAGTATATAATGTACAATCTCTGAATTTTGCCCTATAGCCATCTATTCATACTCAAACAAACGACATGTGAGCAGGGTAGTGCCAGCTAGTCTTGCTCTGGATTCACCTGCTCTGCCTACACACTCTCGCAATGATCTGGTTTGCACATAACAGTAAGCTAAAGCTTTCCAGAATTCAATCAATCAATCAAAACTTTATTAGCAAAGCCAACAGGCCACAGCTAGACAAGAATTAAAAATAAAAATAAGAATAAAAAGAAGAAAAGAACAGGCAAAAGGGGGTCCGTCAGATGAACAAGTCTGTCACTCAGATGGTGGCCCTCAATTTCACAGCTCTCTCGATGTACCTCGCGACCTTCTCTGTTATCTGACTATCCGTATCAGATAAGAGAAGATACAGTGTAATGTCTGGTGAACGGCCGGGGTTGGAGAGAATAAGTGGAGTAATAATCTCATTCCTTAGGTCTTTGTAAATAGGGCAAGATAGAAGGACATGGGACACTGTTTCCGTGTTACCATCTCCACATGGGCAGAGTCGTTTTTCAAATGGAGTCTTTTGGTAACGACCTTCGAGTACGGCAGAAGGAAGAACATCCCATCTAGCCAATGTAAAGGCACGTCTGTATTTTGGGATGGTTAATTTAGACAAATATGAGGCTGGGGAGTCAAAATGAGAAGGGGGAAAGTAGGTATACCATGGGCACAGTTTCTTTAAGATGGTCAGGTTGTTTTGCCGTTCAATGTCTTTCAGGCGCTGGCCAATTAGACTCTTTGCTTTAATGAGGCCCATTGATAGTAGGGACTGTGAATGCAAACCGCATGTAAGGAGTTTTTGATGCACAGTTTTGAACCACTTGCTTTTGTGAGAATCTTGCATTACTAGAGGCAGTAGACCAGGTGGGTTTAGATTAAGACGAAGCCAGTAGTTGAATGTTCTTTGCCAAGTCTGAGTTTCTACAGATGGAAGGCAGGCCTCGAGTCGTAATGCTGCGTTTGGAACACAGGGGGGGACGCCGAATATCTGCCTTAGAAATTTAGACTGAACAGTTTCAAGACTGGAGCAGTGGTTCCCCGTCCAGATTTGTGCCCCATACAGTAACTGCGCCAAAGGTTTTGCTTGAAAAACTTCAAGGGCTGCTGGGATGTATCTGCCCCCCTTTGTGTAAAAGAAGCGGGACAGCATCTTAATACTTTGAGCTGCTTTTTCTTTGGCACATTTTTGATGGACATCCCAGGACCCGGTCGACTGGAACACGATACCCAGATATTTGAAGGCTTTAACCTGTTCAATTGTCTGCTTTCCAGAATTGCTGTGCTCCTCTCCCAGTCCAGCCACTGCTCTGTTATGGACTAAATCATGGTTTGTTTCACATGCCATCGAAACTCATAGTTTGTCTCCTTGAAGTAAATTAGTAGATGAAAATAGCTGAAGTAAAATATTTGATTCGAATTGGGGAGGGGCAGTCAAGTGGACTTACATTTTATATTTAAAGTAAAACTTATTTGGAAATTATTATTTTTGTGATACTTGTTGAAAATATGTCTACTCAATAGTACATACTCCACTCCACAGTGTAATCCTGTACATGTCTCCTCAGAAGTAAGAATTGCTGAATTTGGTGGGACTCAGTGCCACGTAAGTGGGCAATGGATTGCAACCTTATCTTGTTTAAATTTAAAACTGTGTGTTGTCACACACTTGCTTCATAGGAAAGTTACGTACATTTTTTTGAGGAAATTTCTCTGCACCTGAGCTATTTACATTTTAAATAATAAATATTTATCATTGTCCAGTTATATATTTTTTAGGATAAATGTAACATCATCAATTTTGTTAATTGTTACCATATTCTTCTCAAATGCACTGTCTTCCATTTTAATCATAACATTAGTTACCTAGTGGCTGTTTTTATTTTGAATTAAGCTGTTTGTTTTGTAGCCATTCATAGGTTCAAAAACATTTTAAAAATGTGCCCGGCTTATGAGAGGCTCTTTTGAACCTTCTGACTTTCTGCTGTAATATTTACATATTCCATACTTCTGACCTTATAAGAAAACTCAGATTTTTGTCTAGAGGCCTATAGAATAAATGTTAAGCACAAGTTTATGCTAATATACACATTAGTCTGTAAGCTAAATGTTAAAGCAATACTTCAAAAGTACAAAAACACAACAGAAGGTAAATATCATTCTAATAGGGCAACTGAATAAATATATACAGTACTATATATTAGTTTCCCTTTTTAATTGCATTAAGGAACCAAAAGGGTAGCAAGTCAGCTCTACCATAAGACCTTGGGTAGATGGCCGAAGTATAAAAAGGAGTTCCTTAGTAATGTGGGCCTTATCTATTTATCCATCCAGAGCTTTTCGTGTGTGCCATGATGCTCACTGATATAAAATACCGTCACATTCATTTTTGCTGCCCATGGCAGCCATTTTGTGCTGGTACCTACAGCACTTTTATTAAGATATGAATAGCATATCTTAGCTTCATGCTCTGGCACCGGGGGGTCAGGGGGAGAGCTGGAGGGGCTGAGGCTGGCGCACTTCCTCCGCACTCCTCTTCCTCCGCCAGTGCCACTTTTTACCGCAGAAAGGGAAAAAAAGTGGGAAGCATTGTCTCTCTCCCTGCACCCTCCTGCCTTGCAGAAAGACCTATAGACATAATTACAATATATAAACACTCAGATCCTGCTTTTGGGCTTTCCATAGGCATCGGGATAGCCACTTTGAGAACAGGATACTGGACCAGATGGGCCTTCAGCCCGATTTAGCAGGGCCCTTCTAACATTTTACATGGATAACATTTTAGTGGTATGTAAAAAATATGTGAGTTAAATGAGGGAAACCACTGCTATAAATAGTTTGGGATTCGGAAGTGTAAAGAAGCTGAAGGAACATTCTTTCACCTCTGGTGGACTTGCCCTAGAGTGAAGGTTTTCTGGGAAATGATTTATAATGAACTGAAAAAGGTATTTAAGTATACCTTCCTTAAGAAACCAGAGGCCTTTCTCTTGGGCATTGTTGGTCAGAGTGTGCAAAAGAAGGATCGAACCTTTTTTATGTATGCTACAACAGCAGCAAGGATACTCATCGCAAAAAGCTGGAAAACTCAAGAATTACCCACACTGGAAGAATGGCAGATGCAACTGATAGACTATATGGAACTGGCGGAGATGACTGGCAGAATCCGAGACCTGGGAGAAGAACTGGTGGAGGAAGACTGGAAGAAATTTAAGGACTATCTACAAAAATATTGTAAATTGTATGAATGTTAAGAAAGATGTAAGATTAGCAAAAACATGGCTTCAACAAACTAGTTATAAAGAATATAAATATAAATTTAATTGGAAGATGAAAAGATAAATTTTGGATAAGTAACATTTTATAATTAAGTTTCAATAAGAGTATGTTAAATCTTAAAATTTGAGATATTAATATTGAAAAATTATATTATATGAATTAAACCAAGTTAATAATTTGCTGGTAAAATTTATGAGTTTAGAAAGCAGGAACAAGGGTTGTGAGGAAGTCCAAAGATGAATATGAAATGTCGATTTTGGAAAAGATTGTGTTATTACCTATGTATTTTATTGTTAAACTAAAATTTAATAAATATTTTTTTAAAAAATAATAAATAGTTTGGGATTCAAAACACACATGGGGGGGGGGAGAGAAGTTATGCTCTAAATGCCAGCACAACAAAGCCAATGTAATTCAAACAAACAAGCAAACAAACAAACAATTTACAATAAAGAGAACAAAGCTCACTGTACCTTCTTTACAAGACTTGCCAAGACACATGACTAGTCCACAAGACAATGGCAGCAGGAATAATTTATATTAAGCATTGGAAGCTGAGAAGGGCACAAACATCAATAATTTAATATATGAAATTGTTACACCTTTTCTATAATGAGTGATATTGTGGATGTTATCTTTTATAGTCTTATTTGTGTTAATACAATTTTTTCCCCAAATGACGTTTTGTCATTACCACTGCTTCTTGTAAGCTGTTTTGACCATTGTGTTTTTTAAAGTGCTGCATAAATTATTTATACATTAAATAAATAAATAAGGATCCCCAGCAGCAAAAGCCGTAAGGATGTCAGTCATACTCAGAGTAAACCTATTTATTCCATTTATGTCGATGGGCTTGACTGAGGAACGGTGAGATAGAATCCATTTGCCACCAGCAGCCCATGCCCCAAAGATGATCGGAAAATGTCTGCCTGAGGGAATAATGCAGAAATCAGCTCAGCAGTTAGAAAATAGAATCTACTTGCCTCAACAGTCCAACACTCCAAAGGTACCCTGTAAGCAGAAAGTGTCTTCAAAGCCACGTCCCCCCACTCCCATGTTGGAATCACTTCAGATGGGCCAGCATGAATTATCAGAACTTTGCAAAGAGTCAGCAGTCTGGAAAAATGGGGAAGTGAGGCTAACTTTAGGATGGACTAATCTTGAAAGTTGCTTGTCTCCCAGAAAGAGGAACCATTGGGGCAGAACTATTGAAAACTGCTTGTTTGCAATTTTGCAATCAGGCCTTTGCACATGCTCTTGTACCTGTGTCTGGTAGTTGTTTGTGACACACTATAAAAGTGAGCCCCAAATAGCAATCGGGCCTCAGCCTTTGAGTCTGATCTTGCTGAGCCACTGCACAGCTAAAATAAACCAGACCTTCCCCAAAGAACCCATGTCTGTCTTAACTGACTAGCATAACTCCTGCAACAGGCTTTCCGTGATTAAGACTTAGTTGGCTATCATCCCCCAAAGCATGGATGGTACTTTAGAAAGCTGTCTTATCAAGTCTTTGGAATGGTGTACATGAAGCAGCACCACATGGAAGTCATTCTAAATCCTTTCTCATTGTACAAGCCAGAAGGTTCTTGATGTCATTGCACACACATAAACACCCCTACCTATTTTTGTGACAAGCCACTGCATGTGAATGACTCTTTGCATGAAGGTATCTGATACAGTAGTGATTAAATCTCATGTGGGGCTGATTCATGTGCATTAGTTCTTAATTATGTGGTTTTTTCCCAGAAGCTTGGTGTGCTCATGTATCCATGTGCATATATTCACCCAGTTTTCATATCTAACCAGCTATATTATGCATTCTTCAGAATAAAACACTCACTGAAATGCAGGGATATTATGTTTAATAGCTACATTAGAAAGTCTATTATGCAGAGAAGCATTAATAAGTGAAATAGCTGAGACGGCTTTCTGCTTTTAGGCTATCTCACTGTTTCCGACTCTAAAATGTAGTCTGTATGTCTTGCTCCCATGATTGAAGATGGCAGTATTAAACCCAACTGTGCATGCAGACAGCTGAATTAATAATGAAAAGCAATTAGCTTTGACCGGACTAGTAGGGAAAGTTCATAGGTGTCTGTTGGCTCATAATAATACTATATATATTTCAGGTAGGTGGGTGACAGCTTCTAAGCACATGTTCACAAACACATTTATATTATTTTGTGGCTACAGTGTTTAACCAGCATACTCAAGAAGTCTGGTTAAGGAAACTGAACACATCTACTGTAATCTGAAAGCTTAGTGTTGTGGTTCTCAAACTTTTTTCTCTGAGTCACACTTTAAGAATAAAAATTTGCTCATGTCACACCAATTTTTTTATGGTTGGAAACACAATGGAAAACAAAAAGAAACAACTCCTAGCAGTGCTCGATTTATAACACAGAAGGCAACTATTTTTATAATGTGATCACGAGTCATCCAGAAATTATAAAATAATGCAGCTCATAAGAAGAAAATCTCATCTCCTCATCAGCACAAAGAAGCCTTTCTTTTTTTCTGATCTTTCATATTTGCCAGAGTTGAAAATCCCTCTTCACAATATTTTGTAGAGAATTATAGAATAATAGCCAATGTTCTTGAAGAGAGGTATATCCTGCTTCCAATTGTATGTCCAAAAATGGTCCAGTGGCATATTCCCGTGTTTCATTTTCTTCTTTTTTCTCATAAGATTTTATTAAAGTTTTTCACAATACAATAAGATGAAAGAAACTAATCTAAATAAAAAAACAAAAACAAAGAAAGAGAAAAGAAAATGCAGAGTCCTCTCTCAAAGGTCTCAGACAGAAAGTGGTGGACCCTCCCCGCTCTCAGCTGCCTTTATTCTCCCAATAACTCACCCTAGGAGGTCTACCCTAACCTGTATCTCACTCATTGTCCTTCACCAACCAACCATCATCTTCATGTGTGTGCAATCTTTGAACTCTAATAAAGGGCCAGCGCAGAGGGCACCAAAGAAAAGCAAGAGAAAAAGAGAGAAGAAAGATGATAAAAAGAAAAGCAAGAGAAAAAGAGAGAAGATAATAAAAAGAGAAGAGAAGAGAAGAGAAGAGAAGAGAAGAGAAGAGAAGAGAAGAGAAGGAAGGAAGGAAGGAAGGGTTTCTGATTTTCCATCTGTCTATAACATTAAATAAATTATTCAAAATATTTGGATTTCATTTTCAAGGTGCAATCACTTGAAATGCAGGTCATTTCTACCACCTCATTCAATGTCAGTCCTGCACAGGTGCAGTTTGCAAAGGGGTCTCCAACCCAGCTGAAATTTTCTGTGGACAATGTTTCCCTTCAACATTTCTCCAATGAAAATAGGGATGTCCCATTCCATAATGATAATTTTACTATTTATAGCCCACACATCTTACTGGGTTGCCCTAGCCACTCTGAGCAGCTCCCAACATATATAAATACATAATAAAACATTAAACATTTAAAAAAAAAACCTTCCCTATACAGGATTGTCTTCAGATGTCTGGGGGTGGGGGTGTTAGATAACTCCATACCCTCCAACATTTCTCCAATGAAAACAGGGACGTCCTAAGGAAAAGCAGGACATTGCTGGATCAAATTGGAAACCGGGACGGCTTCTCTAAATCAGGGATGTCCTTGAAAAATAGGGGCACTTGGACAGTCTGAAGTAATGATCAATCTTTTCTTTATTTTTGACTTATGCTTTGGACTACTGGTGTCAAATTAAATAAGTCTTCACGAGCACTCTGTTTGAATGGTGATTCTTGTTGTGGCTCATTTCAGACAAGTCAGAAACTGACTAGTTTGAATATTCCTTCTGTGAGCCGTGGACTTCTGTTAAATCTGTTTCTTAGAGTTTTCCTTTGCTATTTCACATTACATGGACTAGACTGCTTTACTGTACCAGTGAGTATAAGGACTTGGGCAGTTATGAAAACCAATCCTCCATGCTCTTATTGTTCCTGAAAGCTATCAGGATTTTCTTGTGAGACCAAAGTTAGATTATCCCTTCCTTCCTTCCTTCCTTCCTTCCTTCCTTCCTTCCTTCCTTCCTGTATAAGAGTATAGTTGGAGCTCCATGCGGGGTCTAGAAATGAAATTGTAGCCTGTGAAAGTGGAGCTGCCTTGACCTGTATTATGTAAAGGCCTTTGTGCCCCTTGGCAGGAATAGAAATGTTCCATCTTCTTGCATAGCAAGTTATTCAATGTTAATGGTAATAAGTATCAATTATTATTAATAACAGTATTGATAGTCATTCATAATAATTAGAAAACATCACTGAATGCTTTGGTTAAAGTGGATTAGTATTGATTATATTTAGCTTATCAGTACAATACATTTCATTTTTATCTTCAGGTGAACTGCATTTTCCTCCATATTAGCTGTACTAGAAGTACCATAATGGGTTTTTGTCTATATTGCAGTGTCACTAAAGGGGCATTTTGTATGAAACATTAAGAATAGAAAAGATTTACAGCTTCTGATATCATGTACTCATTTTTACTAATTTGCATTAGTTTGTTCCAATGTAATTTATTAAGCATCTGTGAATATCGTACATCTATGCAAAATGTCACTGATTCTTAGTTTAATTGGCTAGGAACAAAATAATTTCTCTAAATCATGTTGAAGTGATCATGCACGTATTAAGCAGGTTGCTTGATTTAAAGTGTTATTGAGAGCCTAATTCAATAAACAAAATCTGTGCCCTGCTACATGTACATCTTTAGCAAAGTAAAATGTTCCCTAATAAGTTACTAATAGTCTGAGCAGAAATTGAAACTTAGAAGCCTCCTAAGCCTCCTTGAAGTGTTTAATTTTCTGGAGGATGGTGTAACTAATTTACATATACTGCTGAAAAACCTTATTCCGAATAATTCTAAGTTAGCCATAGACAGAATAAACCTCTAAATGGGAGATTTGTTACATCTTGAAGAGCCCATTCAACATTCAGAAGTGTCTATGCTAACAGGGACGCGGGTGGCGCTGTGGTCTAAACCACTGAGCCTTGGGCTTGCCCATTGGAAGGTTGGCGGTTCGAATCCCTGTGACGGGGTGAGCTCTCATTGCTCGGTCCCTGCTCCTGCCAACCTAGCATTTCCAAAGCACATCAAAGTGCAAGTAGATAAATAGGTACCACTCTGACCGGAAGGTAAATGGTGTTTCCGTGCGCTGCTCTGGTTTCGCCAGAAGCAGCTTAGTCATGCTGGCCACATGACCCGGAAAAACTGTCTGCTGACAAATGCCGGCTCCCTCAAGCAGTAAAGCAAGATCAGTGCCGCAACCCCAGAGTCGTTTGTGACTGGGCTTAACTGTCAGGGGTCCTTTACCCTTACCTTTACCTTTATGCTGACCATAAAGAACTGAGGAATGGGCACAGGCTGATTTTTTTAATTTTTTTTTTAGACAGGGAATAATAAGGGAGAAAAATACTAAGTGCTGAACTATATGCTCAGAAATTTGATCTGTAGCAACCGCCTCTAGATAGAACCAGTTCACAGTGCCGTGTGCAGTGCCATATTTGAATGTTCCCTCAATGAAAAGCTCCCCATATGTAGAAAGTTCATATAAATATAAATATAATCTAATAAAAAATAATCTTATGAAACCTAATCTATAATTATTAGAGGGTCTTAAAACTGCTATTGGTGGTAGATATCATTCAGAAAAGCAATTCACCATTGTCTCACACATATAACACATTATCTAACAAGACTTTCAGTGGCAGGTCATTTCAGCACTGTAGGGAAGGCCAGCTCCTGGAATGTTTGAAGAACCAAGCAAAAGATCTGCTATGCCCGCCCCCCCCCAATCCAGAAATATATTCCCTCCACAGCTGCAGTTCCTAATGTTAATGGGAAGCTGCATTAGTTTGATCCAGACCATTTGTCTGTTTAGCTCAATATTCTCTACATTGACTAGCAGCAGCTCTCTAACTGCTGAAAAAGACAGGAAGTTGCCCCCCCCCCCGACTTAATGCCAGTGATGCCAGTGATTAACCTGGGACCTTTAGCTTGCAAAGCATGTTCACTGAGCTACGGTTCTTCCCTAGCCTGAACAATTTTGTATTCATTGCAAAATTAATCAGTTAATTGACTAATTGGATGACAGCCCCAATGGTCTCCCCTTTCTACTTTATTAACTCTTGCTATATAGTGGAACTCCTGTACAGTGGTACCTTGGGTTACAGATACTTTAGGTTACAGACTCTGCTAACCCAGAAATAGTACCTCGGGTTAAGAACTTTGTTTCAGGATGAGAACAGAAATTGTGCTTCGGCGGCATGGCAGCAGCAGGAGGCCCCATTAGCTAAAGTGGTGCTTCAGGTTAAGAACAGTTTCAGGTTAAGAACAGACCTCCGGAACGAATTAAGTTCTTAACCCGAGGTACCACTGTAAGCAGTTAATCAACATACAATATAAAAGGGCAGTTGGTGGGGGTGCTGGGGGACTGCAGCAGTGTCCAACATTCAATACAAAGTTTATTTGGACTCTGGTATGCATTGTTTATTAAACGGTTCTTCTTAGAAACATAATTTACAGTGAGCCATTTTTGCCCATGAAAAATGCATGCCATATCCCACCCCCCATTCATTTACTATATCATTATTTGCTTAATTCATCTTATGACTTGGTAACCCTCACAATAATATCCCTTTCAATACAGTAACATGGTACTTATTTTGTACTATTTTCCAGTCAGCAACACTGATGGATCTAATTATTTCCCTCATGTCTTCATTTTCTGGACTTTCTTCCTGCAGGGAAACAAATGTGGATGAAGTATAAAACATTATTGATAACGGACTAAAAAAAGAAGTTCATTTAGCAACCTAAATATTATTGACCAGTTTCAGTAACATCATGCACCCCCCCAACCTGCACTCACATGATGACTGGGAAGCAGGGCTGTGGTGCTGGCCCCAATTCTGATGTTGCACAGTTCCTCCTGCCACTTAAATCCACACATTAAGCATGAATATCTGCATGGGAAAAGCATATGTAGCGGTCCACATGGCCCTGCAGATGTCTACAGTATGTCCAACATGGATTTTAGAGATTAGGCCAAATACAACCTTAGGGGCAGGGACAGTCTGCATTAGTGTCACTTCCTGGTCATCATGTGAGCACCTCACCATACATATAATGTGTGGGGACTATAGGCCGCATGCAATCCAGGCATGATGCCAAAGCACACCTTGATTGCACTGGGTAAAGATCAAGAAAGCAGATTTCAATGGTTTATGCAGGGCCAGTTCAACCGCTAGGCAGAGTAACATGGCCATATCAGGCTATAGATTTTGGTTGTCATGAGAGGGCAGAAAACTGTCCGTTCTTTAATCTGTTTTTGCATTTTTACTGTTAGGGAAAGGGAGATGGGAGCACATGAAATTGTCAGCCACAGATGCCAAATAACTTGATTGGCCTTGGTACTCTGCACCTCGAGATCTGGGGGTGAGGGAGAACCTATTGTAGCCCAGCCTCAGGAGGTAAAAATGTTAATGTCTGGGCCTGGTATTATTATTATTATTATTATTATTATTATTATTATTATTATTATTATTATTATTTCATTGTCCCAACTGTTGATCATAAATTTTATCAGGCTTTTAAAAGATGGCAAAAAAGTTGCACTGAAATAACTGGATCAGAATATAGTGTCAATGTTTGCAATAACAGAAAACCATAATAATAATAAAGTGCAAGGCTGTGTAATAGAAACAAATGAAGTGGAAAATAAAATAATGGAAGTACATGACAAGCTAAATGCTTTCTGCAGTGCACTGTTCTTGGAACTGAGTACATCATAAACAAAGAGTCCCCTTCATGTTTTCTAATTTCATCCCGGGAAGATATCTAGCCTGTCAGTTACCTGTTTAATGATATTTCATTTTATCTGGTTTAATGCATATTGATACTAGGCCTAAAGCTCAAGGTTTATTAAGCATGTGGGTTGTGCTTGTATCAGAAAGCAACTTGAAAACACCAAAATGAAATTGTATGAATGTTTGAATGCCACTATGTGTGGTGCAGAATGCAGCTTCATAACTCCGCTTTTACTGCTGTAGTTATCATTCTAACGCAGCAATAGTTTTGCTCCTTTGAAATGCTACAGCGGGACAGGGGAGAGCCTGAAGATTTGCTGACACCCAAGTAATAGACAAACAAAAACAACAAAGGCTAACAATTTTTTTATGGCATGAGATTCTGTGGACTACAGTTCACTTTCATTTCCGGAGGTGTTTACAGGACTATATATACAAAGGTGAGGGTGGGAAATTGTAAACTGCCAGGACAGATGGAAGGAAGAAACAAATCAGGTAATGCTCCTCAGGTGAAGATATACTTACCCTCTCTCTGGTGTGTACAACAGTGAACAAAATGTGACTTGATGTGCTGTGGGAAAGGGGAGCTACTTCACTGTCTTTTAAGTCATTAATGTGTACATAGTTCCAGTTTTAGGGGTAGGTAGTTGCTCCCTATGGCTAAAACAGGATTTGAAAATATGGTTGGAATGGGGTGCACCAGCACAGCGCAGGATCAGATCCTGGACAGTACTGTTCCTTTATGAGCAGTTTCCCAGCACACAAGGGAAGCTGCTCATGAAGGAGAAAAATTGGCACTGCTGTTGAGCAGGAGAAGCTGCTTGTGAAGGAGCAGCGCTACATAGCATCAGATTCTCCATCTTAACCTTTATTAAGCAACCTGCAGAGATCTGGGGCTATCTCAGCCTACTTGAACAAGGTCCAGATCCCTCCAAATAAGCCCAATTGAATTAGGATTTGGACCTCAGTGCTTGATTTAGCATCAGGAAGCAAATACAATCAGATAAGCTGAATTAAAAACCAGAAAATTTAAACCGATGTACAGTACAAAATGTGATCCACTAAACATGATGCACCTCGAAAAGGAACTGGCAACCCACTCTAGTATTTTTGCCATGAAAACTCCACGGACATTAAAAAGGAGAAGCTTTGAGAAGAAATTTCCAAGGCATGCTCTGGTTCATGGGATCATGGAGAGTCATGGAAAGTTGGACACAACTAAGACGACTAAACAATGACAATACAAAATACCTAAAATGCTCATTCAGCATTAAGCTCATGCTGCATGTGGGGAAAAATGCCTTAGCCTGCCAGCTTATCTGATTGTATTTGATCTTGCTAAGTCACATTGAGAGATTTTTGTATAAAGCATTTAACAAATGGTAATGATGATGATGATGATGATAGATGGAGAAACACTCTGACTCTGTACAAGGCACCTTTCCATGTTCCTAATTGTAAGCACAGCTCTAGTAGTTACAGGGTATGTATGTGCGTTTTTTATGGGAACACTTGCTGATACTGTTCTTTTAGGAGAATTGTAAATTATTAAGAGAAATAGGAAAGATGAAACAACCTTTTTTAAAAAAATGTAGAGTGCAGTGATACCCAAGAGGCTGAGGGTCAGAGGTGCCTTAGGAATTTATATATACTGGCATGCAGGTAGCTGAAGCCATGGTTCTTTAGTTATATGAGCAGAAGGCCTTTTATCACCTCCTTCAGGAAATCAAGAAAGAAAGAAAAAAAAGCCCACATACTTGTCTTTCAATAAGCTCTCAAGTGGCCACAGAAATTTCTGGGTTGCTGAACCGCTTTCCAGGTAAGGTTAAGGTTAGGGTTGCATTCCCAGTACTGGACTTTATTATGTCAACTTGGCAATATGCCTGTCTTAAGAATTCCCTTGATTTCCTTGCTTTCTACTTGAAATTTATTATACTCTGTCTGACCATTTTTCAATTTATCAGAGTACAGCAGTTAAAGACAGACAAGAATCAATTTCTGAAAAAGATGCATAGAGGTAAGGAGCAATTCTTAAAACAAGGGTAACTCAAATCTCTTGAGAGCCAGTGTGCTGTGGTAGATAAGGTGTTGCAGTTGGATGAAGGAGCTGTGGATTCACTGTTCAGCCATGAAGATCATTGGATGACCTTGAGCCAATCACTTGCTCTCAGACAGATAAATTCATTGGAACTTATATTTCCAGTGATTTCTTTGCATCAAAATCTTAAGGGTCCTCATCTCTATTTCTTTTGAATCTTTCCTTAGCCTAGATACATTTAATCATTTCTTTCTCTCGTTCCCTTAGCTCTTGGGAACACTGTTTAGACAAAATTGAGTTCCTCATTGGTTCTTAAAAGCTTCTTTCTTTTATTCATTCAACTTTATTCTCATATTTTTACCTCTCTGTATGAGTTCCTTTGGAATCAGGCCATTTTCTCCTTAAGATGCCTTCAGACTGTCACTATTTTACGAGTGGGATTCAAGAGCATACTGGAAATTTCGGTTTGCACAATTGAAGTGGATCAAAGTGCTCTGGTACAACAAAACCACTTTACAAACAACAACAACAGATTTTCTGTGGTTGGAAAAGTGATGGGCAAATGTACTAAAACATACGGGATGGACAAATGATGAATGGGAAGATGTATAAGCATTGTGGAAGCAAATTGGAATGAATGTACATTGTTGTGAAACTTCTTTGCAAACAAATCATAACAAATGTTCAGTGAAAGCTGGGCATAGGCTAAACTCTGTGTAAACTCTGTGCAAGCAAATCAGGACAAATGCTCAATAAAATAAAGTCAGATGGAGTCCTTATTCTCTATCTTGATCCCACCATCCATTCATTTGGACAGTAATGCTACATTTATGCCTATCATTTACAATTCTATTGGGTTTTTAAAAATTATTTCACCCTCTCTTGCTTTAATTTCACTTGCTTTCTTTGATGTCTCTCATTAGATGGATGCCTATTTTCACACCTGAAGTCTTTGAGATTAAACTTCTAAACTTTACTCCTCAAATCATGTCTGTGGATTTTTCTGCTGTCTACAGTGTCTTTGTCAATGTCACATGCTTTGATAATGTTCTTGTCAGTTCTTCTCAAGTTCAGAAGAATAAAGTAGTTAATGTTTTTATTAGTCTCTTAACTTTCCTCCCTATGTACAGCATCTTGCCAAGTCTTGTCGTTTTCAGGTGATCAATATATTTAGAATGTTTATCTATAATTGCCTTGCTACAGACACTAGTCAAAATGTTCGTTCATTGTCTTATTGATTCCCATATTGTATAGAACTGCCCAGCTCCAGTGTGTTAGTGTGATGTTCTTCAGCATGCAAGGTTCGTGGAGAGGGAGGGGACAGCAGGAAAGATCTCCTGTTGCCACTGAATTGGTAAAAGAAGAGAAGGGAGATTGTGCTCTGATGGTGAGGTGGAGAATTGTTAGGGATAATGTTTAAGTAAGTAATGGGATGCAGGTGGCGCTGTGGGTTAAACCACAGAGCCTAGGACTTGTTGATCAGAAGGTCGTTGGTTCGAATCCCCGCGATGGGGTGAGCTCCCGTTCCTCGGTCCCTGCTCCTGCCAACCTAGCAGTTCAAAAGCACGTCAAAGTGCAAGTAGATAAATAGGTACCGCTCCGGCCGGAAGGTAAACGGCGTTTCTGTGTGCTGCTCTGGTTCGCCAGAAGCGGCTTAGTCATGCTGGCCACATGACCCGGAAGCTGTACGGCGGCTCCCTCAGCCAATAAAGCGAGATGAGCACCGCAACCCCCGAGTCGGCCACGACTGGACCAAATGTTCAGGTGTCCCTTTACCTTTACCTAGCCATGACTAGCGGGGTGGGAGGGAAGCCAATGATTCTTTTCTAGCACAGATTTTCATCAGAAGAATATGGTGGATTTAAATTCTCGCACTTCCCTTTTATGAACCTCCAAATTCCACCAGGACTACTGCAGTGCATGCAACTATAAAGCCTTAAACGTCTCAGGAGCACAATACCTCAAGGACCGCCTCTCCCCATATGAACCAATCCAGACACTGCGATCATCATCTGAGGCCCTGCATTGCAGAAGGTTGAACTAGATGATCCTCAGAGTCCCTTCCAATTCTACAATTCTATGATTCCATATAATCACATCAGTTTGGGGGGTTTTTTTAAAAAAAAAATTCTGCACCCAAAATTATATGCATTTTGGTACACATTTATTTTAATATACATACTTTGCCAAGCAACTTCCTCTAATATAATGCATTTTTGGTATGTTATTTTCATGAATATTTTTGCATTTTATGCACACTTTGCTTGGAAGGTGGTGGACGCTCCTTCACTGGAGATTTTTAAACAGAGGTTGAATGGTCAGGGTTTATTGAGCTGTGATTCCTGATTGCCAGTGGTTGTACTAGATGACCTTAGATGGTCTCTTCCTACTGCACAATTCTATGGTTTGTTTGTTTGTCTGTTTTTAAGTTGGAGACTTGTGTCACAATATTTGGAGCTGTGGTTTAGTTTGTTCATTGTTTCAGGAAGTGCAAATTTGGTAGGCTCACATTCAAATTTGAACTATACAAACATCTTTCCCATCACTATTTGCGTGTGGAGGTCCCCAAGCCACCCCTCAAATAATTAACAAATCACACGTAATTTTAGTTTAAGGTTTTTGGCACTATTTTGGCCACAACTTTATTAAAATACAAAATCTGTGAGTGATTGCTTAGACATTGGTTATGACTATCTGTCCCCCCCCCCCCCCCGCCTGGGACAGAACTGACTTTCCGAACTCCCTCGGAAGCCAGTGAAGGGAAAACAATGTTGGGGATCAGTTGAGCTGAGCGACAGTCCCTCACTACTCACCCAACCAGCTCCCCAAGGCTTGCCGGCCCTGGTCCCATTTCAGGGATTGGACGAAATCGTGGCAGGCCCCAGGATTCCTTTAACGGAATTCCCTTCCAGCACTATTGGAGGGCAGGCATAGCCTATCCTGACCCCTCCACAACCAATTTTTATAACCAATGCCTAACCACAACCTTACAAGTTCTTACGAATTGCTAAGTAGTAGGCAAAAACCAAATGGCACCAGCCAATCAGCCAAATGGACAAAATTCCTACTAGGCCCCTGCCCCAACGGCAGACAACCCCATGACAGACATAGCAAGGTCAACCGGAACACAGGGCGGGTGGGCGGGTGATCCGATGCACTCTGCAAAAGAGAAAGCAAAAGCAGTGTGCCCCAATATTTAAAGCCTATGGTCCCACCCACCCAATTTGCTACATGCAATTTGCCCCAGCAACCCGGTCAGCCAATCGTTGCGCCAGGCAATAACCATTAACCTGCCTGGCAACAGAGGGCTGGCCTGGCAGCCCCCACCGCAACACGTGCTCTCATTTTAGGGAGAACACGCTTTGTGGTCACTATTTTGCAAAAGAGCTTTTTTAATGCTGTGTCATGACATAACATTGTGCAGAAGATGGTTTGTTTGGTTGGTTTTTGTTTATGGGGCAGGGAGAATAGCTGCCTGCTGGCTCTGCTGTGAAGTTAAAACAAGACAAACCTTTCCTGGGCCTCTTTAGCTATATAAGCAGTCCCCTGTTCCCTTTCAGAGCTCACTTCCACCAGAAGGCAACCCATTTTTTTTTGCATATAAAGCTTCATGTTATATTATATACAAACCACTCTATTCCTTACAAACACCCACAGGTAGTCATTTTTAAAATAGTGAGGTTTGATTGCTCACACTTGCATAACTGTGAGTATTATTAAAGGTAATAAAGTTATTCAGCCTTTTCCTCACTTATGCTACGGGCAAAGCATATTATTCTCAGCAATCACCATTTACTTTTACCCATTTAACACAGCTGAAGCTATCCTAATGGTTTTCTATGGCATTTTCTAAAGGCCAGATTTTAGATCAAATGAAAAGACGAACTTAACTGGCAAAATGCAGCTTTCAAATATTTATGAAGAAATGATATTATCTGGTTTGTCACCACTGATTTTGGTAAATAAAGATCCTTAGAAATTATATAACAAAAAACAACTTTTTTTATTATGCACAGCCTGGAAATGCACTAATATGTGCAGGAAATTAAATGGATTGCTTCTGCGAATTTGTGACTGAAAAAATCAGTGTGCCTTCAAAAATTCTATTCCATCCAGCTCATAACTAGTACTTCTTGATGTCAAAATGTCAAGTTGGACACAGTAGATACATTGATAAACAAGTGGATTTGTAAGATTAGGTAGACTTACAGTGATATGGTATGCATTCCTACTCAGAAATATGTCATATTGAGTTCTGTGAGATTTACTCCTCAGTAAGTCTATTAATCTCAGTGGGAAGAAAGTTCCACTGAGATCAATTCTTAATACACCCCTTTGAAAAATGAAAGCGGGGGGGGGGGGGAGCTATGCTTGTATCTTCCTATATACATAAAAACGTAAGGTGTTGTCATGCTCTGGGGTTTGTGTGGCAAATCTGCAGCTAAGTTTAATGAGTGGGTAGAGGAAAGCCTTTCATGCAGTGGATTAGCAAACTGCTATATGAAGCACCTCCCCTCTCCTTTAAAAGGGGGTGGTGCTCGGGGAAGGGGAGAGGCTTTGAGGGGGAGAATGGGGTGAACTGTGGGCAATTGGTGAATTTATGGAAATAGCTTAAATGCTGGAGATCTGTGATTTACAAGGACACATGGGTTACATAACCCATGTGCAAAGCCTCTTTCACAAGCTAATTGTGTGAAAAACTCTATGTGCACCTATTTGGACACATGGGTGATTTCTATTTAATGTATGATGGATTATTTAAGGTATTATTTATTATTCTTATATTTTTGAGGGAAGTTAACTGTTAACAGGAGTTAATGTTGTTGTTGTTGCTTCTACACACTGAAAACATGCACCTGATATATGGCGCATGATAACGGTAAATTAATTGTTCCAGTGACAGCTTTGCTATAGAAAACTGCAGGAAGTACTGCATAACTTCACATCTCTTAATCTGTAATGTTCAAACTGTTTTTCTAACTGCCTGAAGATCGTCTTGTTGGCTAATACATATCTTTTCATTTGTATCTGAGAACCAAGGTTTTTTCTCTGTAAGCTGTTCGATTTACACAACCAAGTAGCTACAAGATTGGAGTCTCATACTATTTTCCTTGGGAGCATTTGAAATATGCATGCAGACTCATAAATTAATTTCATAGAGCAGAGAAAAAGAAAGAACAGTTGCTGAAATATCAGCAAGTTGTTTTGATTTAGCTAATGGAAGCAAATTTCTTCATAGATTCCACCCACTGAAATCATAATTTCAAGATTAAAAGAGTGTTGGTCTGTGGAGATTTATGGTGCAGTGCACATGATGATTTCCAGATATTTTAAATGCACATTGTGAGCAACATTTCTGTTTATAAGAAGAGAAGCACTGTGATGCACACACTTTCAATCATTATGGTAGCCATGTGAGGGCTGTTGGGAATGCTTTTACTTGGTGTTGGCCATGTGTGGGGTATTAAGTATTCAAAAGCATTCATAACAGGACCCACCCAGAAAGCTTCTATACAACTGTGTACAAATTATACCTTTAAAGCACAGTAGAACTCCAGTTCCCCCCTCAAAGAATTCTGAGTACTGTAGTTTGTTAAAGGTTGCTGGGAATTATAATTAAATGGGGGGTAAACTGCAAAGGCCAGAATTATTTGAGGAGGGAAATGTACTTCAAATGTGCTTTAAAGATATAGTGTTCAGTGGCCCACAGCTTTTCATACTTCCAAGCAACCTCTTTACCATTTACTGTACTTGTTTAATGTAAAGAAGAGTACACCCAAACTTGGTGACTACTTTATAGCTTTTTGTTAGCACTAATAGAAGTATTACGGAAGGCGGTGGAAGACAGGAGTGCCTGGCGTGCTCTGGTCCATTGGGTCACAAAGAGCCAGACACAAAGAAATGACTAAACAACAACAATAACAACAACAATAGAGGTATTATCCTGTCAACGTTTTCATTTCTTTTACCAGTTCACATACAATAGAGAAAATAGTTTGGTGACTTGGCCAGTCTTACCCATAGTTGGACAAACTAAATATGGGAAGAAATTCAGGAGGATTATGGCTACCAGCATCTTTTGGCATTGACTTTGCTAGCATCTGCATTTCATCCAAAGTCAAGACACCAGAAAGAGTAATTTTTTGATGGATGGAGTTCGTTGCATTTTAAGACAACCATGGATCTTTGAAGAAGGAGAAGCCTTCTTCTGAATGTGTGCTGCTAATGGCAGTGTTCCCTGATCATATTTCAGAGGCATCAGATTACAGCCACATGGTGTGTTTAGCAACTTTTCTTCAGTTACCTCAGTTACCTCAGATACAGGCCACATTTATACTGTATGTGCTGGAGCTGGAATAAGCCTGAGAAAAGCCCTGAGATTATACATTTCTCACTTCCCCTTTTCCCTTGCATGGATGGCAGACCTTCACTGCCATTAAATTTTAAGTTTATATATCTATATATATATATATCCACATTCTGGACCTACTGTATTTGATATTTAGATGCGTTGCCCAGCCTCTCTGGGGAAAGATTTTATTTAGCTTCATTTGGCATACACCCTGCTCTAAGGAACTTGATTACCTGCCAGTAATCACAAATCAGAATAAACAGTATTCTAATTGAAACCTTGTTGCTTGGTAAGCAGCTATGAAAAAGTCTCTGCACTATGTAGGCTGTTAATGATTATTGAATTATTAGAGTCTAATGTGACACAAGGGGCTTGTTGGGCCTATTCACAAATAAAATACCCATTTCCAACATTTTGATAGTTCAGTTTGGAGGTGCCTTATTTGCCAAAAGACACCTACAGATGTAGAAATTAATAATGATATAACTATGTCAGAAGGAGCAAAAAACAAAAACACAACAGCACCTCAATTATATACCATATTTTTCGCTCTATAAGACGCACCAGACCACAAGACGCACCTAGTTTTTGGAGGAGGAAAACAAGAAAAAAAATATTCTGAATCTCAGATGCCAGAACAACAAGAGGGATCACTGTGCAGTGAAAGGAGCAATCCCTCTTGCTGTTCTGGCTTCTGGGATAGCTGCGCAGCCTGCATTCGCTCCATAAGACACACACACATTTCCCCTTACTTTTTAGGAGGGACAAAGTGAGTCTTATAGAGCAAAAAATATGATAATTGTTAATAGTGACATTTAGGATGTAGTCCGATAAGCCAACAAATTTTCAGGTGCTCTCACAAGCCCACATTCTCTCCCAGCCTGTCTGCATTCCTGTCTAGGTCCTGTAATGCTCCACCCACTGTGGGGGCTCTCTGGCAGGTGCACCAGGGCATCCACCTGTCAATGACTTGTCATCACCATTATATCAGGTGAAGCATTTCTCTTTGCACTTTAAGGCTGCCAGTTGTCCCTTTGCAGCCATGGATATACCCATTCCACATTGGCTTCTATCATGGCCTGGCTTCCAAGTGAGTGGTGGAATGCTGGAGAACATTGGTGTGATGGCCTGGGATTCCAATTCAGAGGCTGAACCAGAGGAATCCCAGCCTGCACAGGAGTCCCCGCCCCCAGGGCCGGCTGAACTGGGGCAGGGCCTTGATTCTGAAGCGCCTGCACCTGTGCCGGATCCTCAGGAGCAGGCACCAGGTGATTCCATTCTGGCTCCAGAGGTGGTTGAGGACTCAGTGCCTACAGGTGAGTCTCCCCCTGGGCCCAGTAACCCTTCAGCCTCTCCTGAACTGCAGAGGCTCAGGGCAGAGAGGCGAAGGGAACTGGTTTCTCCCAGGAGGAGTGCTCGCCTTAAGACAAGGAGAGGCGGGTCTCCTGGGGGCCGGGAACGCCCCTGGCCTCAGAGAAGATAAAGGCCAGTCAGCCCGGTCCCAGGTTGCGGAAGCAACGTCGATGAAGAGCTGTTTCGGCCAGCATCCAGTCCTGTTCCTCCAGTGTTCCTGTCCCCGCCCAGCTTCCTGCTTCGGACCTCGCCCCGCTGCTTCGGAACTGTTTCCAGGCTATTGACCCAGGACCGGACTTTGACTACGCCAACGGTAACCTTCCCCCCGGGACCAGCACAATTGGTCTTCCAGGCTCTCATTTGACAGTAACCAGCACAACACATTGGTCCTCTGTTTCTGAAGAACAATAATTTTTAGTTGTGAAATCCCATCTTCTTGGACATAAACATGGACCATTTCCTTGATGAATTCAAGTTTAACCACAGCTCCCTTCCTGATAGCTTTGGTAAGTGATGTTAACATATGATCTGGAAATGAAGTAATTTCTAACATGCTGGTAGACTCTACCAAATGTTCATGTTGCAGGGATCACAGATTCACCAGGTTGCTTAACTCCTGCTCCCTCTTCCGTCTGCCACCCTGGATGATCAGGCAACATCAGCTGCTGTTGTTACCAAAGATAAAGGAATGAGAAAGGAGCGAATCTAGGACTTAGAAACTGACTGCAACTTACTGTGCCTTGAGAATAGATCTAAGCTGTAGGGTTGGGGAAACGGTTAGCAAGCTTCATTCTCAGAGACTCATGGAAGATACT
Organism: Podarcis cretensis; assembly: GCF_951804945.1. NCBI lineage: Eukaryota > Metazoa > Chordata > Lepidosauria > Squamata > Lacertidae > Podarcis > Podarcis cretensis. The sequence continues at coordinate 34,089,111 of NC_137178.1, forward strand.
AGATTCCTAAATGATCTAAGGGATATTCCATTGGAGAAAACTAAAAATCCTTTTGAGGCTCTGATCTCACTCTGGAATGAAGCGATGAGATGAGTCATTGACAGGCTCACTCTTGAGTGCCCTTTCCAGTACTGTGGAGCTTTCTTTTATCCCTGGTATAACAGGGACTTGTGAGTGGTGAAACTGTCTGGAAAAAAGACTTGTGCGCAACAATATTTTTTAACATGGTATTCCAAACTCCAACCCTCCCCCCCACAATCTTGTAGGAAAGAGCATCCTGCAGACAATATGTGGAGTCTAAGGAATAAGAGCCTTTTACCAGCAAAAATGGACAATATATGCCAGATAGGCATGCAGAATGCGGATTGGAGTTAGAAAAGTGAGTCAGAATGCTAAAGAAAATTCCTGCATAATGCAACACACACACACACTGATAGACATAAGGACTTATTTTATTAGACGAAGACTGCTGACCTGTGCCTTGGCCTCATTCAATATTAATCATTCAGATCAATAAATCTGGATATTGAGTCAGGCAGAAATCAATGTCTGCTCCTTTAGATACTGACCAAAGCTAAGACTAAAAATATGCCAATTGTATGTATAGAATACATCTACTAAGGACATACCACTTCTATGATTAAGGAATTTGACCTAAGATATTTGTTGTGCTTCGAGGCCCCCAGGATCCCACCCCCCTTGAAATAACTTCCACTGACACTTATTTTAGTTTAATTTTTTGGGCAAATTTTGGCCACATTTAATTAATACAACCATGTGAGCAGTATTGCCTTAGGCATTGGCTCCAAACTATAACTGACTCCACCTTTCTGATTGGTAGTCTAAAAGGGTAAACCAAATGAGGGAGCAACATCGATGAAGACCAACCGAAGCTCACCCCGGGGTTCCTGTGGTCCTGGCATGGCCCTAGCCCCTCAAGCGGACTTCAGATGAGATCCAGGACCCCCAGATTCCTTTAAGGGAATACACTGTTCCTGGAGGAGCAGGTGATGGCTGTACCTCCCCTGCCCCACATTTCAATGAGCCAATGCCTAACCACCACCTTACAAGTTGTGATGATTGCTGAGGGGGCAGGTGAAAACCAAGTGGCTATAGCCAATCTGCCAAATGGAAAAATTCCTACCCAGCCCCTGCTCCAAAACAGGCGACCCAAACCAAAGCAAGGCCAAATCAACACTGCCTAACAAAGGGAGGGGGGCGGGTGTTCGGCAGCGTGAAGCAAGTGCCCCCAATTACATTGCGCTGCCATTCTTAACAGCCCCGGGTTCATGCCACCCCCAGGCAATTGGCCCAGACAGCCTGGCATAATTCCAGGGCTATGGCTAGAGCTTGGGTTACACCTCTCCAATTAACCCTTGGTGTGCCCTGAGTGCCCGTGCACAACCAGGACCCTCAATTAGGAGGATCCCATTTACATGATAATATGAAGCAGCAACAGCACATGGACCAAAAGCCAACTTACTCTTTTCCATTTTCTAGTATTTTTTTTTTTTTGATGCAACTCTTAATTTTATAGTTTCAATTGTTTTATGTTTGCTTTTTTCTATCTTTTTAGCTGTTCTTATTTTATCTGTAAGCCACCTTGAGTCCCTATCAGGGGAAAAGGTGGAGTATAAAGAAGAAGAAGAAGAAGAAGAAGAAGAAGAAGAAGAAGAAGAAGAAGAAGAAGAAGAAGAAGAACAACAACAACAACAACAAATGTCTTTCCCGGTGAGAGGAGAAGCATGTCCCTTCATAGCTGGAGCTCTGATTTGCATAGATCATTTGCACATGTGCAAGCATGGTAGGCACATTCAAGATATTTGGGTGTGCAGTTGGTATTGCTTAGGATCCCAGGTGCTGTTGGGCCTCTCTGAGGCCCTTGCCCTATGACAGGAGCCAGTCAGCTGCACCGGTTGGTTTCAAGTCAGAGGACCAGGAAGAAGACCTGATGGAGATCCTTTCTCCTCTGGACTGATCCTGGACCATCAGTAGGAGGCCCTCAAGAATTGTAAGCACATGGGATATATGTACACCTAATATATAAAATTGCATTTTCTTATGGACTGTACTCCTTTATCACTGGGCTGTTTCCTTTCAAACCTTTGATCCCCCTTATCTCTGGCTAGTTGTCCAGCCTGACCGCTGTTATCCAATCTCTGGCAACCTCTAGATTGAACCATTGCAATGTACTATCCTTGAAGAATTACCTGAGTATTAAGAAGGGCAGAAGAGACTGTGCTAGTGACCCCACAGTTAGGAGAAATCCAAGTAGGGGTAGCGGGTAGTGGGTAGCTCTGGAATGACCTATGCTCTGAAATGCATAGAGAACTAGGCAGCTGAAGTCATACCTCTCTGGGTAGGCCTTTGGGTTACTGCTTGATTGACTCAGATAATATTATTGCCTGCTTTTATATCCTGCTGATCTGTTTGTCTTATTATTCTGATTTTTTATAGGGTATGTTGTTTATTTTATTACTATTATGCGATGTATTTATGACCCAGGAATGTGGTAAAGGGTGAATAGATAAGGCAAATAAACAAATGCATTTTGCCAGGTTACAGTCAAACATGTGGTTTATTTTGCTTTTTGCCAGTCACGGTACATGACTAATGTTCCTAATTCAGCTTTGAGTTGTATATTATGCAGGCCTAGTGTGCAGGTATATTGATCTCAGTCCTTACCCAGGCTCACCTGCTTTCTTGTTAGTCTTCATGCTAGTGATCCCACAGTTCCCACAGCCAGTCATCAATTTGAACTATGGATACCACCCCATCACTTGCTACCCGTACACCCAATCTCATCCACTTATTTGTTAGTAAAGCAATTGGTGGGATTCAGCTTTTTATCTGTTTCTTAAAAGATGAAAGCTTGTAGACAGTCTTTGTATATGAAAAACAGAGCAATTACACACCAAATAGTTTAGTAAGGAATTAGTTTTATTTTTTTCAAAACCATAGTCTTATGATTAGTCAAAGTTGCTGTAAGATGAAATATGATCAAGGGTGTTCATATTATAAAACCTACTGAATACACAATGCTTTGATTTATAATGGATGCTGTATGTGCATTTCCTTTCTACTGCTAAATATCAAGTTGTCAGAGAATTCTGTTGCTTTGTGGAAGGGCAGAGAAAACCAAATATTGAAAACTAGATTTTAAGGTTTTCATTCTGTCAAGTGACCCATGTGGTGAGGTCTTAGCTTTCATATGTGATTCTTAAGTTCATTTCAGCTTTAAGCATGGAAGTATAATATAATTTATTTTTAAAGTTACATTTTGGTTTTGGTATTTAGTGAATAGAGGCCACCCAATGAAAAAATAGAATAACTTGAAATTGAATTTATCCCTTTTCATATTTGATTTTCACTATTAATGGACAAAAGTGTTTCATCAGAGAAGTTCATGACCCCAAAGTGTTGAACAAATTTCTGGTAGTTTGTTTGATTTAGGAAGTAATGTATTTTTATATTGAATGCATAAAGGGAATAGCTTAACAGTAGATGGCACTCAAGAATATGAAAATTCCATTTTTTTTTGACAATCCAAAATGTGGCTTTGTATATTAGATATTAGTGCTGGTGGGCAGAATCTGACATCTGTATTATATGTATATTATAAAGATGCATACCTTTCTTTTGATTTTCTGACAGCCTCTGAGAATTAAACCTCAACTATGCTACAGTAATCATAAATGAAACATAATGGAATATTTGCCACTTAATTGGTTAGAGGAATATGAGGTTGGGAGGAGAAATTAAGGAGCTAAATTAAGATGGAAAATGAAGAAAAAAGGGCTAGAGGAAGAGTTGTCATGAATATGAGATGGGTCTTTTCTGCAGAAGGCTGATATCAGGATCCAAAGAATAGTGTGTGCACACACAAAGGTCTTTTGGTCCAAGGAATGGTAAAAGGTAAAGGTAAAGGGACCCCTAACCATTAGGTCCAGTTGTGGACGACTCTGGGGTTGCAGCGCTTGTCTCGCTTTGTTGGCCAAGGGAGCTGGCGTACAGCTTCTGGGTCATGTGGCCAGCATGACTAAACCACTTCTGACGAACCAAAGCAGCACACGGAAAAGCCATTTACCTTCCTGCCAGAGCGGTACCTGTTTATCTACCTGCAATTTGATGTGCTTTCGAACTGCTAGGTTGGCAGGAGCAGGGACCAAGCAACAGGAGCTCACCCTGTCGTGGGGATTTGAACCGCCGACCTTCTGATCGGCATGCCCTAGGCTCTGTGGTTTAACCCACAGCGCTACTCACGTCCTCCAAGGAATGGTAGAAACTTACAAAAATGGGAGCCAATATAGTGGTGGAAATTTGAAATAGAATGGGCAGTAGGTGTGTTAGGTCAATATATTTTCCTGTTCACATGGCAGGCACAAGTCAATCACCTTCACAGCAAAATTGATGCCGTTTTAGAGATGTCTAGAGCACCAACCACTCATTGCCTGATGACATACTTGAAAGGGTTTGGCCAATCACCTGTTCTTTTGCCACTTGCCCCTCTTGGCTTATAAAAGGTAGCCATTAAGGTTTATTCATCTTCATGTAAATGTTTCATTTTGAGATGGGAGTTGTAGTCCAGCAACATCTGGAGAGCCACAAATTCTCCATTTCTATCAAGGTGGTGTTCCCTCTTCGCAGTAACACTCCAGTACACTCAGCATGATATTTACAGTCTTTATTATATACAAATCAACAGCTACAGTTCAAAATCCTGAGTCCAAACCTGTCGAGTCAGATTCGGGGAGTGGCATCTTTCAATTCCGGTGCCAACAAAGTAGGCGTGGAAACCTCATGAGATGTCTTTGCTCTTTACATTTCATTTCCTTCCTTGCCTGTGCTTATGTGAATGCTCCCCCACTTTCTGAGTCTGAACTTCCTTCTCCCGGTTCTAGTGGGTTATAGGGCTCTTCACCATCTCTGCCCCCCTGCTCCACCTGACTACTCTCCACCCCCTGTTCTGCTTCATACGCCATTTCCCTGTCTTCTTCTTCTGACAGTTCCTGCTCAGAACCCTCCCCTGCTACTGACGAAGCAGCACGTTTTGACTCTTCCCTGACAATTTCTCCTCAAAGGATCCATAGTGTGTCAGTTGCTTGGCACAGTCATTTTCACCAGTTAATATCCATTCTGTTTCCCCCCTTCCACATCTCTCTCTCTCTCTCTCTCTCTCTCTCTCTCTCTCTCTCTCTCTCTTTACTTCACTCTGGAAAGTACAGACCACTCATAGAAACCAAGAATAAATTTCTAATAAAGTTCTAATTATTAAAATCCCATGGTCAGCATAACACTGCATCTTAACAGACAGAAATAAAATATTAGTTCACAAATATTTCTTCTATGTTTCCAATAAGTACTTGGCAAAAATTCAATAATGTTCATTAAGTACATTAATGGGAATATTAAAAATAAAGATTTTCCCCTGTGGTGATTTATTATATACTGTGTCTGAAAGGAAAGTTGAGAAAAGTAGTCATTGTCTGGCAGGAAAGGTACTTAAAAATGTTAATTAGTCAAGGAGTGTAGTCATAAATAAGCCAATGAACAAGAACAATGCTTCTCTGTTTAGAGTCAGCAACCATATTTATTCTGGCTGGGTGGTTAAAGACATGAAAAAATGATTACCCCTAAATAATGCAGAATTTGCCGTTTAGACAGGCACATTGCTTTTTGCAAAATGAGTCATAATATTTTATATATAAAAACAAAACAAAAAATCTCACAATTAAGAACTAGTAATGAAACCTAGGCAGGTGTGGAAATACAAGGCCACAAAACATGTGATAAGTAAAGCTCAGTATTCGAGGGTGGGGACTTTCTTGTCCCTCAGTAAAATCTGTGCTGAGCTGAACCAGGAAGCTGAGTTGTGTGACCATATTTGTGCTTCTCAGAATGTCTCTGTAATGTTATATAGGTCCAAAGCAGGGGAAGGCACCTCAGAAAGATGCAAAAATGGGCATAGGGGGTTTCAGAATCTTTTAAAAGTCCACTTATTTTATGTGTATCAGGAGAGCAATCCATATTGTAGCACCCTGCTTGTGGTTAACGCTTAGCTGGAATGAAATATTCAACGCAGCAATAGAGAAATTAAAATAGTAATTTATTTGTCAGACAAATAAATATGAGGCACAGTGGTATATGGTTACCAAGCTCTGGCCTGGCCTCTTGCCATTCTGGCCAGCACTTATATTTCCTTAATCCAGCCCCCTTGCTCCTCCTGTGGCTGCCTCTGTCCAATCAGCCTGGTTAAAATTCCTATTGGCTGTTTGCTAGAACCAATCACAAAAGATACACCCATTTCCTCTTGCCTTTTATGGAAATCAAAAAGCTATATATTCTTCTATCTATAAATGACAAATAAGTAGTAATATATCTTACATGTGTCTCAACAAGGAATCTTAATTACCAGCTCACCTCTTGCCCTCCTTGCCCTATTGCCTTCCAAAACAGATAATTAATCTTGAATTTTTATCTTATGCATATGTCAAGGATTGAGTTCACATCAACATTGAGAGATCTCCTTCATTTGAAGGTTTCTAAACAAAAGGCCTGACAACCATATATCAGGAGTGCTCGATTGGCGTCTTCTGTCTGGCAAGGGGCTTGGCTGGTGACTGACTTAATTTCAGGATAGTTACAACTCTTACAACTATATGAAATAAGAATCTAGCATTTCTTAAATCCTTTGCATAATTATATTTAAACTAATATATTTAATACACAAACAACCTTTTAAAAGGAAAAGAAATCTTAAAAGGATCTTAGTTTAAGAAAGAAACAGCTTTAGAAAAGACTTCCCAAAAAATGTTCTCTTTCTGCCAGCTAGATGCTTTTTCACTGCTCTTGACCTTTTTAACCTTAGGAAGAAGATATGGCTCATTTTACTATTTATCAACCCTTAATTTGTAGGGTCAGTGTAACCTTGGCTGTCAGCCTGTAATTCCCTTTTTACGACTTTGAGAGTTGTTTTCTGCTATAAATCAGGGGGGGCCCTTGTCTAGGAGTAAAAACATCTTGCCAAGATTTTTAGGCAGCTGGTCTTCTGCCTGGCATGAAACAGAACATTTTAAAGCTCATAATTAAAATACAAGCCCTGATTAAACATATAAGCTTTAATAAAAATGCAAGCTTATGATTAGATGCCTCAATATCACAGTGACCAACCAGATGCCTGTGGGAAACACAAAATCAGGACCTGAGCAAAAGAGAACTCTGTCCTCCATGTGCCCACAGGGTGCTGACATTGTGTGGCCCTGGGCCCCCTCAATCGCAGGGGAAAGGGGGCGTTCATGACCACAATATATGTATAGTGATGACCACCAAATGGAGGACTTTAAAGGTTTTGCATAGGCAATCTCGTTGGCAACTGTGTGAGCAGAATGCTGACCTAAAGAGGCCTTTGGAGCAATCGAGGGCTGGTATTTATGTTCTTATATTTTATCTCATTTTAACTAGGCTGTTGTAGGCTTGGGTGGTTGTTCTTTTAAAGCCTTGCACTTTATTTTGCAATTTTGAGCGTGCCTATGTCTCCCAAAGGAGGAGCGACAGAGGTAGAATCCTACCACACTAAACTATCAAATTGTTGCTAAACCAAAATCCTCCTACTCTTTGATTAAAATTGTGTGACACTTTAGGAAGTCCTCTCATATCATTAGCTCAGTCCTATGCATTCAGGAAGAAGTCCCATAGCATTTAGCGGGGTTTACTCCAGTCCCAACTAAGTGTATTTGGGATTGAAGCCTTAACTACTTTTCTGAAAGAGTGTATTAGATTTGTGTCACACTGTATTGAAGTTAAAGAAGAAGGTTTATCTTCTTTTCAAGACTGTAGAAGTTCTTCAGGTTATGCAAATAGAAGACATGATTATTTGCAGCCCACACAAATCATGTTTTCCAAATAAAGTAAAGGAGTCACATGCCTTAATTAGTTCAGTAGGGAGTTCACTGCAATTTTCTAGTAATCAGTGTGGTTTGGAATCTGCTATCAGCTATCTAGAGACCAAATGGGATGCAGGAGCACGCAATTACATTGGTGTGATTGAGGCCTTTGCCTTGAACAAAAGCAAATTAATGGCTATTGGAATCTTCTTGTTCCTGTTAAAATGTTGCCTGAACAAAAATTGAAACCTATGAGCGTTAGGTTTGTGAGCAGCTGTACTGTAATACCCTTTTCTTTGGAATATTGAATTACCTTTGCTGGTTGGCCTACAAAGATATCAGTGTGCAATAAATGTATTTGATATCTACCAAATTGGTCTAAATCCCTTTGTTGTTTGGGGAATCACAACATATGAATAAAATTCTCCTCTACTTATGGTTGTAAGAAACACATTTTGAGGTCCCCCCCCTCTCTTTCTTTAAAATGTACAACCTCTTGCATCAAGCTTAAACACTTTGTTCTGTCCCCTGGCAGTTGTGTACTTATTTCTCCTGAGGCAACAGTAGTTGGGAAAAAAAGGAATTGAAAAGCCTTGTGAAATAATTTTAAAAAACAACAATAAAACCCATTTTATATATTGAACTGTTCTCCTTTGTGAGGGGCTAAAAAACTACTTCAATTCCTTCTGCCACCTTCCTCCAGCTAATCCAATGAAGAGTAACTGGAAAGAGAATGCTAGAGAGTTGAGTTGTGAAAAGGGAATTCCAATTTGTCCTCAAAACTGTGGGAAATGAAACATTTGACCCTCTCAAAAATCACTTCTGTGGATGGGGAGCACCATTGGCAGTCAGATGTGGGGAGGAGAGATCAATTGACTTATGGGTGTGTGCATGCATGTCAGCATCGGTATTGTGGGCAAAGGTTCCCATGGAGTGTTTAAGTCCACATCAAACCCACATCAGCCTCTTTGACCTTCTGGACCCATCCCAGTCCATCTTCAAGTTTAGTGCAAGTTTTCCAGTCGCTTTGGGGCTGAATAGGAATTGTTTGACTGCCCCTAGATTGGTCAAATAGACCAGGTAATGTTCTTTTCACTTACTCTGCATTGAAGGCTGAAGAGGGCATGTGTTTAGGGATGAACTGGGCAGGACAATGTAATTTATAGAGTAGTAAATTAGGTTAGGACTCTTAGGCATTTTTGAAGGTGATGGTGGGCATTTCAAGTAGCCTGGCCTTTAGACAGGTTATGGAATATTCTTGAGAGTTGCCTTCCACACCTGCTCAGAGTTGTAGGGCCACAGGAGGGAATGGGGAGGAAGACCTCCCAACTCATCATAGGGTGAGGCCAAGGCATTGGGGTTATGTCTTGTCATGTACATGGTTTGGCTCATTCGAGGCATTCAGCTGAGATTAGTTTCACATACTGGCTGCATCCAGGCAGCACTTTATTCCATTTCCCCAATGTTTCCATACCTGATAACTTTAATTTTTAATGAGATTTTCCACATGATGTAAAAGCAACTTCTGGAAATCTAATGGAATCCAGCACAAGTTTAGTGCTAATTTCTGTATTACTTGCCTCCAGGAAAAATGTTTGCAGCACTGTTAACCTGGAAAATTGCATTGTAATTTCACATGATGAAATTTGGGGTGGTATTCCAGCATATAGTTATTTGTCACCATTTCAAATTTAGCATGATTTGGTGGAATATTGCTCAAAAAGCCACAGTTCCATAACACAAGTAGTAGTGCAGTGTAAAAGGAACACTAGAATCCAGGATAGAAGCACTAGCATTATAATCAGAAAACTAATGCAATAATCCCCATATCTGAATTTACCCACTGTTTCATTCTCCCCACAGAAGTTATATTAAAAATGTGGCCTTAGATCAACCCATTTTACATCCCCTTTCTCTTTATTCCTAGATCTAGTCACAATGGGGTTTCCATATGCTAATGTACACCATCAGAGATGGCTGAAGTTTCAGTCCTTGTCTTACAAATGTCTCGCTACTTCCAGCCAAGTAATTTCATCCAGGTGGTGTGTCAATTTGCATTCTTGTGGGAAGGAGCCGTAACTCAGTGGTAGAGCATCTGTTTTGCATGCAGTTTCCAAACATTAGCACCTTCAGTTGGGACTGGAAATGGCTGCTTACACAGTCATAGGGTGGATGGTTGTTGCGGCCTGTCAGGCCGGACTTCTCCCCCTTGGAAGCCATGCCAGAGCTAGGCAGCAGGTCATGGGAAATTCCCAGGCTGGTTACTGGAGATTGGTGGGCTTTCCCACCATTCCCTTATTGGACTCCTGGCCAACCCACTACAAGTGGGTCTGCAATGTCCCCTGCCTTAAAACCTGGAACGCTGCTGCCGGTTGTTATGGACAGAACTGATCTGCTTAGACCAATGGTCTGGCTCAGCATGGCAGTTTCTATATTCCCAGCAAATTAGGACATCAGGAATAGTTATTCATAGGAGTAAAGATTTTTCTTAAGTGTGGTGGGGATGGTTTGTGAGAGTTCATTTAAGTATGTTCTGGATTTAAACCCAGGGAGTTCAAAAGGCTTGGGTCTCAAATGGCTGTGAGCCTTCCGACACTGAATGTGCTTTGCCAAGCACTCAAAATCCAGCTGCTCAGGAAAGAAAGTCATATACTCAAAATTGGAACATTGGAATGCAAGATTCTCCCACCTCATTCTGATGCATGTGTTGAAAAGGCCCAGGGCTATAAGAAATTAAAGATAAATGTAATAAACTGTCATTAGTTATATCATCATTTGAATGATCTTTATTGTTGATGTGCTAAGTACAGCAGTGGATGCTATTTCTATTTCAATGCATGGAATATTTGACCATAAATAACCTAAATTAGTTTACCAATTTATTTGGCATTTTAATTACTCATGTTTAATTGCCACTGCTGTGGTTTGTCACTGAGGAGTACCTATTGATTTGCCTTCCACTATTGAACAATGGTGAATATTAGCATAATAAGTACTCAGAACTATATCCATAAGTTTAAGTAGATCCTGATTTGATTTTGTGCCTCTATTTGACCAAATGAAGTTCATTTAAACAACAAGAAAACATGCTAGTTTTAACCAAAAGAACAAAAACAAGAACAAAAAAGAACAAGTGTCTTGTTTGACTTCTTCAGTTTCTGGATTTCATGAATAGGTGAAGGACAACTTCATATTCAGATGAAAAGCTTCTTAAAAGGCCTTAGAATAATAGAATTGCTCCCCCCCCCCCCAGTTTCCTCTGTGTCACTGAAACTATTATCCCCACTTCCAGATGTTCCCGTCATCTGTAATATTGTCTTGCCTTCCCCTCAAGATTTAGTTTAAAGCTCTGTTGACCAGGTTCATGAGACTCTTAGCAAACACATTCTGCCAACCACTGTGAGCTGCAGCCTACTTCTTGCCAGAAGTCCTTCCTCAAGGAAGCTGAGACCATGGTCCAAGTAGCCAAACCTTTCCTGATGACACCATCAGTGCAGAGAGTGGTTTACTTCCCATATTCTCCACTCTTCTTTTGCCACAACCTTCAACGGGAAGGAGTGGTGAAGAAACCACTCCAGGGCCCTTCAGCTTTCTACCCAGAGTCTTATAGTCCCTTGCTATATGCTGAAAGCTGTGTTTGGTAGTTTCATTTGTATCCACAGTGGGCTTGTGGTCAGTGGGCTTTATAAGATTGTTACCTCTGTACCAGTGTTTGAAACTCCCATTTTTCTAGGTGCATTTTGCAACAGGGAATTTCATTAGAGCAGGCAGTTTCTTAGCTCTGGGAGCAGTACTGAACCTGAAATTCCAGATTAAAACTGCAGAGTGGAAGGGAAGAAGGACTTTTTCTGCTTCGCCACTTTCAGCCACTCTTTGAAGACTGGAGAAAAGACCCTCTTAAGAGTATGAGGAGGGAGGGCAGGGGAAGGACTAGGCAATGTGAAAAATAAACATAGTATTTTAGCTGCAGTCCATTCATTTTCAGCTTTGTATTCTTGTTATAAAAAAGTGTGCCTAGACATTCCGTTGTTGCACCCATAACCTAGGTTTAAGGGGCCATTTAGCGCCTAGCTTTCATATCTCATATTCTGTTCCCTTCAGTAGTTTGTCACCTCCATCATCACAGATCTCCTTCTTCTCTGAGGAGTGGCAGGAATCATTTTGTACACTGTACTTTCCATAGCCATATTGGTGTGTTGTGAAGTCCATAACTGTTGCTCATGCTCCTCTGATCCAGAATCAGTCTCCAAGTGATGGCATGAAATCAATTTTGCAGCTCCAATGACACAGCATGGCTCCTGCTTCTGTGCCTCAAGTTCCTTCAGGGGTTTGTCCCCTGCATTGGGTGATTTCCCCTCTCCCTAGGGGCACCCACCCACACACACACATTGCTGTTCCAGAACAGTTTGCTCTGCTGTAGTGAGAAATTTCTCGTCTGCCTGATTGCTCAAAGTGTGGCTAGGTGGGCCTCAAATCGCTTTACCTTCTCTTCCAGTAAGTCAACTAGCTTGTACTTGCTGCAGGTGTAGTTTCCTTGGATGCCAGGAGGTTACTGTCTATGGATTCTCTTAAGTCTATAAACAGAGAAGCTTCTCTGGTATGAGATCAGATGTATGATCTGCCCAGAGCTGTGTGGCTAATCCCTTAAGTAGCTTATTAAAGTGAGACATATGCAAACAACTATGAAATCCAAATATGTCAAGGAAGCTGCAACTAGCAGGCCTTTCACGTGAATGGCTCCCAATATGCTTACAAAGATTCAAACCACATAATCAAAACTACCTCTTCAAAAAGTGCCTTGAATTGCAGCTGAGAAGCTGGCATTGTGGCTCTGCCCTACTAGTCAAGCTGCTATCACAGTGGTTTCTTGTATCTATAAAATGCCTCCAGTATAGCTAAAGAAAAGTGAACTCTATCTGTAAATTTAAAAAGGAGTAAATTAAAGTTATATGTCTCACTAATATAAGGCAATGTGTCTTGATTACCAGTTTGTTTCAATTTAATATTGGGGGGGGGGGAGCTTTTGACATTGTTGGTGCTTTGTTAATATGATAAGCTTCCATCAGCTGTGTTGACTTAGCACATACTGTCTTTACGTCCTTTAGCAGGAACGTAGAACTTCATATATTGATCCATTGCCATGTACCCCACACTTTAGTATCTCTAAATGAATTTTGATTCATAAAAGCAAAGCCCTATGAAGTTAGATGTCATCTATTATCCAATATATTCCTGTCTCTTGTTACTAAAATAGCCTGCATCTCATCTTGAAGGCATAATATATATGACTCTTCTGTGAAAGAATTTCAATAAAATATTGATGTAAGGTACTTTTTATATTTTTGCACAATAAGACATTTTATAGATTCTGTAGAAGGGGGCATGGGGAGAACTTTAACTCATCCTAGCTGATAAAGTAACATGGGCAGATATAAGCCTTATTAACATTTTACATAAAACCCAGCTCTACAGTTTGCTTAAACCAAATAACTGGTTTAAAAACCTGACTCTAGATTACATGCAATTTATGCATATTACCACAAGCTCCCACAAACTTTCTTCATAAACTGAGGGCAGAGTCATTCCTGCATCCAAGTGCTCTCACCACTGGTTTGTGAAGCCATGTACACATGTCATTAACCAAATCTACATCAATCCTTTAGGAGGCCTATTTTTTTGGGGGGGGGGGGAGGTGGCTGCTGTTGCTGATGATTGCATGTTTGTTGGAGACCATTTGACTGCAAGACAAAATAAAAAGTAAGGAAAATAATACAAGTATAATGTAATGTATACAGATTTGGTACCTTCAGATTTTGTACCTTAATATTAGTTGTTGTTTAGTCGTTTAGTCGTGTCCGACTCTTCGTGACCCCATGGACCAGAGAACGCCAGGCACTCCTGTCCTCCACTGCCCCCCGCAGCTTGGTCAGACTCATGCTGGTAACCTCGAAAACACTATCCAACCATCTCGTCCTCTGTCGCCCCCTTCTCCTTGTGCCCTCCATCTTTCCCAACATCAGGGTCTTCTCCAGGGAGTCTTCTCTTCTCATGAGGTGGCCAAAGTACTGGAGCCTCAGCTTCACAATCTGTCCTTCCAGTGAGCACTCAGGGCTGATTTCCTTCAGAATGGAGAGGTTTGATCTTCTTGCAGTCCATGGGACTCTCAAGAGTCTCCTCCAGCACCATAATTCAAAAGCATCAATTCTTCGGCGATCAGCCTTCTTTATGGTCCAGCTCTCACTTCCATACATCACTACTGGGAAAACCATAGCTTTAACTATACGGACCTTTGTTGGCAAGATGATGTCTCTACTTCTCAAGATGCTGTCTAGGCCTGTCATTGCCCTTCTCCCAAGAAGCAGGCGTCTTTTAATTTCGTGGCTGCTATCACCATCTGCAGTGATCATGGAGCCCAAGAAAGTAAAATCTCTCACTGCCTCCATTTCTTCCCCTTCTATTTGCCAGGAGGTGATGGGACCAGTAGCCATGATCTTCGTTTTTTTGATGTTGAGCTTCAGACCATATTTTACACTCTCCTCTTTCACCCTCAATAAAAGGTTCTTTAATTCCTCCTCACTTTCTGCCATCAAGGTTGTGTCATCTGCATATCTGAGGTTGTTGATATTTCTTCCGGCAATCTTAATTCCGGCTAGGGATTCATCCAGCCCAGCCTTTCGCATGATGAATTCTGCATATAAGTTAAATAAGCAGGGAGACAAAATGCAGCCTTGTCGTACTCCTTTCCCAATTTTGAACCTTAATATTAGAGCAGTATGCATATCTACATCATAGCCAGATGGAATCTCTCATGATAAAGCATGGATTCACAAACATTAGTTCCAAGTACAAAATGATACATTAAAAAGGTTGCAATCAACAGAAGTAAGAAAACACAGAGGGATGCCATGTTATTCCAGCAACATGTTATGAAGGAACTGAATGACAGAGTCAAGTGGAGGGTTCAGAAGAAGCCTCTTCTGAACCCTGAACATTAAAGAATGTACTCATGTAGATCTCCTTGTGTAAGGTATGGGTTGGGCACCCTCATGTATACCAAACACAGGGTCAGTAGGGTTTATATCAGGTCACTTCATGCTGGAATTCACAAAGATCAAATTCCTCAAGCATCCCTAGTATACAACAGCCACCCCTGATCAGCACTGGTGTTGTTCCCTGCATTGTTGCAGCAGCATTGTGCTTCTGGATGTGGGTCACTGTGTGAATATGACAAAACCTTTCAACATGCAGTTCAACCACTGCATAAAGTGGGAAATTGGGACAACAAAAAGTGAGCGGTTCAAAACCTCCTGTTTACATCCCAATACATTTAGGTCAAACTGAACATCTCCTGCTGGGATCAATGGGAATCTTGCCAGTGGCTTAGATAAGAAAATGACTGGCAACAATTTACTTTTAGGGAGCTCAGGGGTTTCCCTTGGCAGAATTAGTCCCACACTACAGAACCAGTGTTCTTTGTAAATTGGAACAAGAAACCTGCCCTCATTTTATCCCCCTTGGCATATTGTGCATCATAGAATTTTAATGGATATTGTTTTCCCTGAGGGGAAAATGTTTAAATGCTGTTTAAAAAACCATTGCTTAAGGCTGTGCTCAGCCTTTCCTTTTCTTTTTTTCTATTCCCCCCACCCCGAAATAACTGAAGTAAACTATCCAAAGCAATATAATGTATGTAAGTTCAGAAATAATTTGGGAAATTGATGTATATAAACAGGAGGGTGAAGTTTTCCCATCCACTTAGAATGTACTGAATTAAGGCAACATAATTCATTGGAAGAAGGGCTGCAAGGCAGTTGACCATCTGGGTCAGGGGTGGGGAACTTCAGACCCAGAGACTGAATGCAGCCCATCAAGCCTTTTCGTTTGGCCCTTGGAACTCTTCAAGTTAACTCTTCCCAGGCCTCACCCTTACTGCCTGTTTTTCACACTTGAATGTTATTTTGACCTGCTGAAATATGTCTGTCAGGGACTCAGCAGGACAGTCGATGGAAGAGAATTGCTGGGGGGACAGGTGGTACAGCAAACGCCGCCAATGGTGATGCGAATTGGAAATCACCGCGAAGTCATCAGCTTCAACGTCACCCAACTGTCAGACACGCCCATAGTGTTGGGCATGAGCTGGTTGGACAGGCACAGCCCGGCATTGGCATGGTACCAGCGTAAATTGACCTTCTGCTCCTCCTACTGCACAGAACATTGCATCATGACTAACCAGGAGGACGAGGGGCAAGAGGATGACCCACAGCTACAACTGGGCATGCTGCAAGCGGTACCCGACAAGTACAAGGCGTTTTTGGAGGTCTTCTGCGAGAAGGAAGCGGACAAGCTGCCTCCCCACAGACCCTACGACTGCAAGATTGACCTCCTGCCGGGGGCAACGCTGCCGACCGGAAAACTGTACTCCATGTCTGAAGACGAACTGCAAGAGCTCAGGGAGTTCATAGATCACAATTTGAAGCGGGGCTTCATCCGAGAATCCAAAGCAGTGGGGGGCAGTCCTGTGTTCTTTGTGAAGAAAAAAGACACGCCCCAGAAGAGGCTAGTGGTTGATTTCAGAATTTTAAACTCGAAAACCAAGCCCACGGCTTTCCCGATGCCCAAGATCGACAACTTGCTCGCGATAGTGAGGAAGGGACGCATCTTCACCAAGTTGGATCTACGAGGGGCGTACAATCTTATACGCATGCGGGAGGGCGACGAGTGGAAGACGGCCATGTTCACGCCCTTGGGCACCTATGAGGGTTATGCCCTTCGGTTTACAAAATGGCTCCCACTGCTTCCAAGCCTTCATGCATCACGTGTTAGCGGGGCTCCTCTACAAGAAGTGCGTCTGCTTCCTGGACGACATTCTGATCTTCTCGGAATCGCAGGAGGCTCACGAGAGAGATGTCAAGGAAGTCCTGCAAAGACTACGGGAGCACAGGCTTTACGCCAAGCTGGAGAAATGCCAGTTCGACATGACGGAGGTGGATTTCCTGGGCTACAAGCTGTCCGACAAGGGAATCGCCATGGACAGCGCCAAGGTACGATCAGTACTGGACTGGAAGAGCCCGCGCAATCGGAAGGAGGTCCAGAGGTTTGTCGGCTTTGCTAACTTTTATCGCAAGTTCATCAAGGGTTTCGCTATGCAGACGGCGGCCATCACGGACACCCTCAGCTCCAAGAAGAAGAAGTTCATCTGGACGGAGCAGGCGGAGCAGTCCTTTCAGAAACTCAAGCGTCTTTTCGCTTCCGAGGAACAACTGCTGCATGTGAACCCCAGCAAACCCATGAGGGTGGAGACGGATGCCTCCGACAGAGCCGTGGGGGCAGTCCTGTTGCAGCAAGACCCGCAAGGGGATTGGAGGCCGTGTGCTTTCTACTCCAGGAAACTCAGCAAGTCGGAGCAGAACTACACCATCTGGGACAGAGAGTTGCTGGCCATTCATGCAGCATTCAAGGCGTGGCGGCACTTCCTCATCGGAGCCAAACACACGGTGCAAGTTCGCACGGACCATAAGAACCTGGAGTACTGGCGCACGGCGCGGTTCCTGAACCAGAGACACATCCGCTGGGCGGAGTTCTTTGCGGATTTCGACTTCAGGATAGAATATATCCCCGGAGACAACAACATCATGGCTGATGCGCTATCCAGGAAGCCGCACTATCTGGAGGAAGCAGCACCGGTAGCGGCCAAACACATTTTCGCACCCAAGGCGTGGGCATGCGCTTCAGCCACCGTAGACCTGGAAGCGATACGGCGCAAGCTGCGAACAGATTCCTTCGCGCGCTCCAAGATGGAGGAGGTGCGCAGCGGCACGGCAAAGGACGACGAGTTCCAGATACGCGATAGACTGCTCCTCTGCAAGGGGGCCATCTACGTACCGGGAGATGAACTCCGCGCGACAGTACTGCAACAGCTACACGACGCACCCAGCGCCGGACATTTCGGCAAGGAAAAGACGGTGGAATTAGTAGCCAGAGACTTTTGGTGGCCCAAGGTGCGGGGAGAAGTCGCGGATTACGTCACAAGGTGCAACACCTGCCAAAGGGCCAAGCCAGTACACAGACCGCCGGCGGGACTGTTAGAACCGCTACAGACCCCGTCCGAACCATGGGAGAGGGTAGCCTTGGACTTTGTCACTGACCTGCCCAGCTCGAGGGGCAAAACAGCAGTACTCGTGGTAGTCGACATGTTCACCAAGATGGCACACTTCATTCCTTGCGCGAAGGTGGCCACAGCGGAACAGACAGCCAAGCTGTTCATAGACCACGTGTTCAAGGTACACGGCCTGCCACGGTCTATCCTGTCCGACCGGGGGCGCCAGTTCATCTCGAGTTTCTGGCGGAAGCTGATGGGGATCCTGAACGTCAAGGTCAACCTAGCGTCGGCAAGACACCCGCAGACCAACAGACAAGCGGAGAGGGTCAACGCCGTCATGCAGCAGTACCTGAGATGTTACGCCAACCAGCAGCCCTCGACCTGGGTGGACTACCTGCCCCTGGCCGAGTTTGCCTACAACAACACACAACACGTGTCCACGGGGGTGACACCGTTTTTCGCCAACAACGGGCGACATCCCAGGACCTTCCCGGGCTTAGAGAGAGAGGGGGAGGGGAGCCACAGGGGGCAGAGGCATTGGCAGAGGAGTTACAGGAGGTCCATGAACAGCTCCGTAGACAGTTAGACCTAGCAAAACACGTATACAAGATGCAAGCAGACAAACACAGAAGAGTGGGGGAGGACATACAGGTAGGGGACTGGGTCTGGTTAGCGGCCCAGGCAGTGCCGACCAGATCCTTAGCTAAGAAGAAGCTAGGACACAAGCAGCTGGGCCCTTACCTAGTCGAGGCACAGATCAACCCAGTGGCTTTCCGTTTGACACTACCGGAGGGTTCCAGAATGCACCCGGTCTTTCATAGATCGGTGCTAACGCCCTACAAGGCACCTCACAGGTTTCAGGAGCCAGGGACAGCTCCCAGTCCGCTTAGAGATGCACCCATGACAGGGGGGTCGCCGAGGGCGGGGCCACTCAACGAGGTGACAGAGATTTTGGACTCGAGATGGGGGGAAGAGGGAGTCGAATATCTCATCGCAAGGGAAGGTGCCCCGGCCAGCGCCAACAGCTGGGTGCCGTACTATGCGGTGGAGGAGTACTACCTCAAAGACGAGTTCCACGCACTCTTCCCACACAGGCCCATGCCGGAGGATTATTTTGACGAATATCTTTTCACCCCCACACTCTCAGCCAGTACGTTTCAGGGGTTCTCCTCGGCTGAGGAGACGGTTCCAGAGACTACCTCGCCGGAGGGGTCGGTCTCAGACTTGGGTGCGGAACGCTCTTATTGGTGGGACACTCAACCCGAGGAGGAGTGGCGCAGGAGACTGCTCAGAGGGCCCTGGCACGCAGACTCCCCAGAGGAAATGGGGGAACAAGGGGGCATGGACGGGTTGGGGGAGGATCCTGGGTTCGAGCACGCCGGCAACGAGATGGAAGCGGAGGAGAGCGACGTCGATGTACCCGTCACGGACTGGCAGCATGCCGGGGGGAAGACCTGTATCCGGCATGCACCCCCACAGCATTGGAGCACCCGGAACCCACACCAGAAGAGGGGGAGGGGGGAAGGGGGGGCTTCGAGGGGGGGATGGATGTCAGGGACTCAGCGGGAGCGCAGGGAGGAGAGGAGACGGAGAGCGAGGGGGAGCAATCTGAGGGCAGCGTAGGAGAATATGACAGCAGCCCGATAGATTCCATGAGCCTCTCCAGCGAATCGGAAGATTCACAGAAGGGGGCGCCGATGGGCAGGGCAAGGGGCGACCCAAGGGGGACACCCTAGAAGCAAGGGGCCAGCGGGGACTCCCAGAGCAGCAGTTGGAAATCAGGACCAGCTTCCCCACCATAGCGTAGTGGGGGGGAGGAGTCCCAGGTGTCAGAGCCCACATATGCACCACCAGCGAGAGAAGATGAGTCAGGGTTGACCACGCCTCCATCGGAAAGCGAGTTAACAGTCAAGAGGAAAGTTGCAGGCTGGGCGCGCGCGCCAAGTTCAAAGGTACAGGCGAGCGGCACAGAAGGTAGCCCGGATAGGGAACCAGGTCCTAAAGCCCGCCGGAAGGAGGGGCAAGAATCGTCAGGGTCAGCGTCAGAGGAGTCCAGGAAGGATGAGACCCTAGCGGGCAGGAGGGCCCAGAGGAGAAAGGAACTTAGGAAGAGGTGGAGCAAGGCGAGGGTCTTAAACTGGTGTGGAAGGGGAGGAGACTCAGACGGGACTTTGCCGGTCTAAGGTCGAGACGTAGAGCTGCACGCTGCGGCTTTAAAATGGAAACTGAATCTCAATAAAGACTTTTGTACATAACTACAGCCTAGCGTTGGTCCTCTGTGAGCTGGGACCTGGAGGCAGCTCTGACAATGTCCTTCAACTCAGACAATGATTCTACCCTGCCTGGATATAGAATGGAAGGGCCTTTGAGTGTGTGCAGAAACTAGCCTGTGGCACAAAGGTAAAATGCACACGTATTGCTCCACTTCACATCAGTGGCTTGCGTAGACTAGAGCCAGAGAACTGGTGGGGAAGGAGTTTTATGGGGACCAACTGGCCCTTGGAAAGCTGCACAGGAAAGAATGTCATGCTCCAGCTGAAACATTCAGTTTCCTACCTGTCATGAACTAGCAGGATGACAGGGAGAAGGAAGAAGATCTAGGATTAGGACACACTGGGGCAAGCAGGAGTTGGGGAAGGAAGTACTCACAGGGTGATGGAGGATGATGAGGGGATCAAGGTTAGTGCACAGGAACGAGAGCAGCAGAACCCATCACCAGAGCCAAAGGGGCCCCTGTCTCCATTAACATGGTGAGCTCTGAGGCATAGGGAGTAGCATGAGGAGGCTGAAGCAGGCAAGCACCCACAGCCCAGCTCCCTAGCTGGCCAGATGGAGCTCGCTAGCTCTTGGAGGAGGTGTGTGATACTTCAGCTGAAGTAGGCTCATGACAGGTGAGGGTCACATGCCTCATCAAGCCCAGATGCTGCAATCATCATGCAAGGTATAAAAGGGAAGCAGAACTGAGGTGCTGTGTCTGCTCAACTGCCCATGTTGGTGGACCTTGGATTGGGTGCTCCTGACCTCTACAGGACTGTGCTTCAGGTTTGACTCTGGACTGTATCCTGACTGGTGGACTTCAGACTGCTTGGATTAACCCTGGACTGTGTTCTTTTATAATAGCCTACTGCTGTAAACATAAATCTCACACATTATATATCTCACAGGGGGTTGGGGTGGCAGTTGCTTTCAGATGAGGAAGAAGAGGAGGAAGGCATAGAGCAGGCTTCCTCAACCTTGGCCCTCCAGATGTTTTTTTGGCCTACAACTCCCATGATCCCTAGCTAGCAGGACCAGTGGTCAGGGATGCTGCAAATTGTGGTCTCAAAACATCTGGAGGGCCGAGATTGAGGAAGCCTCGCATAGATGATTATATTAGCAGGGAGCAGTCTGAGAGGAAGGAAAGGGTCCCAAGGTGAGGGAGGCAGTCCCACTGCCTCCCTGTGCTGCCTCATCAATGCTGCAGCTAGATTTTCTAGTGACAAGGGAGGCTGCTGGAGGAGGAGATGGAGTCAGGGTATCTGATCTCCATCATGGTACCAAGAATTTGGTGCCACCTCATCTTCTGACAATAGACCCATGGCCCTCCATGCACCTCCAAGTGTACCAGTCTTGTAGGGAGTCTTCTGAGTATGCCCTCAGCATCTTGCCTTTAAAAGCTGGCAAGAAGGGGCGCAACCATTTTTCAAGACTTTCATCTGGTCTTGGAGTCCTGGTACTCTTCTCAAACTCTCTAGTTGTGGCTATAGCTATCTGTACACACAGCCTGACCTGTACTGTTGTAAGCCTTGAATAACGTTTTCTTTCTGACTTGCACACAAAAACCTTTTGTCATAGCCTTTGGAGTCGGAGCCCAGACAATCTAGTTATGAAACAGCCTTGACCCATGGCCCAATACCTGGTCCTCAATCTCGTATTTAGTTGCATTGTCATCTGGGGAAATGATTACTAAGGCAGTGGATATAGATAGAAGCTGAGATTCAAGCAATTTCTTATTCTGGTTAGTGATGAGTGAATCCCCAGTTATGATTTAGAAAAAACATTTGGAGAGCACCACATTGGCTACCCGTGATCTCTATTTCTTTAGCTCTCATTCAGATACATGAAAAGAGGAAGATAATAACTTCAGCTTATATGTATGTTTAAGGGAAGAGAAAAGGCAACTGCAATCAGGGAGTAATGACACTCTGACCCAATTGTTAAGAGTTTGGGTTCAGCCCATATGAGCTTGGTATGGCAAGTTGTATAGCTCATCACTGCATTCCTCCCAGCTTCAAAACTTGGTGCCGTTGGTACTCATGTCATACTGAATTTCCAATTAGTTAGAATCTCCTAGTTAGAATAGGAAACCCTTTCTATCCAATATACATTTCCTATAATAAACCTATGGTTTTCTCACTTCCTAAACTTGAAGTCTCAGTGTAATTGCTTACCAGCATAGGGTACTTTAACAAGTAGCCAACACACAGCCAGTTTCTAGGCTGTGCATGCTAACTTTGGTAAGCAATTTGGGTATGTTAAGCTCAATAAAGAAAAGATGGGGCTGGGAGCATGATCTGAAGAGGTGTCAGATAGAAGAGAGCAAATACTTGTTCTGCCCAAAGAGCAGAGTTTAAGTTGTATGGCAGGGGGTTAGATTTGGGTTGAACATTAGAACAAAAAACTGTGGTGGGAAGAGCAGTTTGGGAATGGTACCCAGACTGTGGGCTCTTCCTTCTTGGAGGCCTTCAAACAGAGAAGATGGACAGCCATCTGCTGTAGATGCTCCAGCTCTGGGTTTCCTGTATCAAGCCACAGGTGGAACTAGATAGGCTACAAGTCCCTCTCCAGCTCTGATTCTCCCATAAAATAACCCCATGGATCAGAGAGCTCTTCATCCCAAGGTAGCTGCTCTATTCTTGTCTGACAGTGTCATTTTCATGCTCAACCTTGGTCTGTTTCATAACCAAAGCACCTTAGATTTCATCTTGGACTATTTCACAATCATGGCTACAATGATGCAAGACTACTTTTAGCCTAGCTCAGAGGCAGGGGTAGGGTTATTATTATTATTATTCTATTGCTTTTTTTAGCTTTATATAGTATTGATGGAATTGAAAACCAGTGACCTGACACAAACTAAATAACACAGCATGAAGACTGCCACCATGATTTCACACTGTGTTAATGCGAGGATGTCATCCTGTCTTCAAAATAATAATAGCATTCTGTTGCTGAATGTGCGGCATTTGATTCAGTCTTAAGGTGAAGGAGATGGCATTACTGAACCACAGCTTGGTCATATCTATTTGCAGATGGTTGGTGAGTGGGCACCAAATTAAAGGGGAATATAGGCAGCATTTTTATCTTTCTTTTTTGCACTGTCAGAATGATGACCAGAATGACTGTCCTGTAAAATAGTCACACTATTCTGGCAGGTCATCAGCTTTTAGTCTGAGAAGAGCATCTACATCCACATTTGCTCCAGTTCTTTGCATTAACTGGATGCCATGTTGCCACATGATTAATCCGGGAAGAATTGTCCACCTGGAGACTACCTGTGGAGAGCTCCACACTGCTGTGAGTGAGCATTTTCTGCAGTTTAAAAAGTAATAAGAAGTAAAATGGGGCCGACTTCTAAGTAGACATGTAGAGGATTGCACTGCTACATGTTGATTGTTGTCAAATGAGCACAGTTGGTTTGAGCATGCTGCTGATAATGCCAGGTTTGGACTAGATGATGCTTGGGGTCTCTTTGAATCTTAAAATTCTATTATTCTATTTTTAACATTGTTACACTTGTACCATTTGATGTTGTTAGCACTTGGGCTAAGTGCATTAGTGCTTTTATTTATTTATTGAACTATTCCCCCCTTAAAATGTTTCTTATACATATTTTGAACCAAAAATTGTGTTAGAATGTTTAGGAAGGAAGTGTGGAAGCTGCAGATTCATCTGGGAGGTGAGGTTCACAAGAATCACAATACTCAAGGTCAAAAGTGCAGGAACAAGATCAGAGAAAAGGTGGCCTTGCACAAAATGCTGAATCCTGTTAAGCCATAACCTGATCTAATAAAGGCTTGAAGACAACAACTCATCATTCCCTAACATGTGAGAAGCAGGAAAGAAGGGGAAGTCTTGTGTGGGTCAACTCCCAGCAGGGAAATAGCAGCCTACTGCCTTTTCTGTCTCTTTTGAAAGAGAAGTCATGGACTGGAGCAGGTGACAGAACAGGGAGAGGAGATGCAGGATCAAAGTTCCTTGTAGTCTCTGATACCAGATCATCACTCTGGTAGTACTTTGCACTGTACAAATGAAAATTGGAAACTGGACTTGAAGTAGACCCCACTTGCACTTCTCTTGCCATGTCATGTCCTAAACTTTGTACCACAGAGACCCCAGTAGAATTTAGGTTTAAAGAATGCAGTCATGGCTGCACGTCTATGTCAAAATAAGATGTTAGGATCCCCAGTAGTCACCTGTTAGTGAATGTTTTGCTGGGGGGGGGGAATAGAGGTTAAGAATTCGCCTCAAACGGTTCAAGCTGCACTAGAGAACATGCACAATTTACTCATATTATTTTTGGCATACAATTTGGCATACAATTTAATTTGCTGTGCAGCTTGGTGTGTTTCTCAGAGCCTGGGAACTTTATGCTTTCAGAAATCCTGTACTAATTCCCCTACTTTAATTTCTTCAGGGGCCATCTGTGTCTTTTCTTCTCTTTCAAGCATTGTCTCATATAGCAACAGGCTCGCTTCTTAAATTGCTGCGGCTTTATTTCCACCTTTCATATTGTTTGATTTGCTAGCATCCTTTGTTTGTTCTGGAACCTAGCCATTTTTTCCATTGTAGCTATTTTTGCTATATTTTGCTATGAACTTCCAAACTGATGGGCTTCCTGCTGCTTTTATTATATTGCTGGAGCTTTAATATTAGCTCTACTAAACACTTGAGTACCGTCCATTGGTTGTACAATCTACAGGGATAGCAGGTGCTCCATCCATTCAGCTCTAATGCCTGATCTAGTCCATTAGCTTGCAGTTTTGATGGGTTCTTTTCAGGTTGGCTGCATGTACCAGCAAGAGTAAGTATAAAACAAATCTGCTGCCTTAGCTCTAGACCTTTATTTTCTGAATTTTATCACTTTTGAACTACCTCTGTGTTTTTATTATTTGCTATTTGCATATGAAATATTTCCAGATTATTATTATTTTAATGTGTGACTATTTTATTATTTGGTTTATTCTATGGAACAAGGGTGGGGAAACTGTGGGCCTTCAAGCTCGCTTAGTCCAACACCCTGTTTCTTACAGTGGCCAACCAGACATCTGTGGGAAGCCCAGTGATTTATACATGGCTTATACATGAATGAACATCACTTGATTTCCTACTGATTATACAGTTGCTACTAGTTTGCCTAATCACTTCACTGCAAAGCACTGTGTTTGTGTTGCTACGTACATATGTTCTGTCTTTGGTGCTGTCATATCTCTGGTGGCCTCATTCATATGTCCTGCAATGAGCAACTTACAATGAACATGATGCATAAAACATGTATTTAAGTAGCATACACAGTCTCTCAAAATGCTCCCCTGTCAATGGCCTGGCCAATCTCAGACTTGCAAAATTCCAGAGAGTGTTTCCATGCTGTCCTTTGTAGCTTCAGGTCTGTTGGACTCGACAGACTGCTACTTACAGCTCTGGAAAGCCCAATAACTCTTAATATGAAGTTTTCTTCCGGATTCATATTGTAGTAGTTCCTAGCGGCAGCTCTTAATAATGCTGACCATTGTAGAGACACTTAAAGGGACTCTAACACTACCCATAAAAAAGCTTTCATGGTTGGGTTTGCACATATATTCACATGAGTGACTCTGATGTGCCACTGGGGAAGTAGATTCGTAGTTTCACTATAAAAATTCTGGGCAGTATTCAGTGCTCTCATTACAGTGGTACCTCAGGTTAAGTACTTAATTCATTCCGGAGGTCCGTTCTTAACCTGAAACTGTTCTTCACCTGAAGCACCACTTTAGGTAATGGGGCCCCCTGCTGCTGCTGCCCCGCCGGAGTACGATTTCTGTTCTCATCCTGAAGCAAAGTTCTTAACCCGAGGTACTATTTCTGGGTTAGCGGACTCTGTAACCTGAAGTGTATGTAACCCGAGGTACCACTGTACATTAGATGTATGCATGGACAATATAATCTTCCCCATCTCTTCCACCTGTGCCCTTCTCAAATGTACTCTGAAAGCTTGAGGAACCACCCGAACAGTTTGAGAGGTGAGAAAGGGATGAAGTTCTGTTGCGCAAGTGTGAATCTTTGTGTTAATGGAATTCTTTTTTAAAAATTGATATTATTATTTTTTGTATATATTTTTTTAGATTTCATGACTTATGTGGAAATTGCTTAAATTTTGTTGGGTACTTGTTGATATCTTTTATTTATTATTTATTATTACTTTTGTAATAATGATTTTTTTCATGTTGTGAACCGCTTTGAGCATGGTTTTAAAATTGCAAATAAATATATATATATATATATATATATATCTCAAACAAAATTCCCTACAAAAATGTGTTAATTGGGAGAAATTTGCACTAAAATGCTGATCACTTTCCATGAGGATTTTTTTTTAAAAAGTGAATTGCTGCAGAAATGTGGAAACTGAATTTAAGATTGGAAAAATTAACAAGAGAACTGACATTGACATAGTCATACAACCATATTCCCAGGTAAGTGTGTGTAGGATTGCAGCTTTTGCATACTTTATAATTGGGCCAGCAGGCATCTGACAAGAACCACATCAATTTATTTTATTTTATTTTTCATACTGGGCATGTGGACAGTCTAAAGGATGTCAATTTGCCTGTTAACAACAACAAAACATGTAGTATTTCTGGATAGAGTGTCACAGAAAAGTAGTGGCTGGATAGGAAAACTGCTTTAAATTGATGGTGTACCAAAAGCTGTACAGCTTGCCTATAGTGCTCACAATGCTGAAGATCAAAACAGCATGTACTTCCCTCAGTTATATCTGGAAAGCTCCTCACCTTCCTTGTGTAAGTGTAGTTTTTTGTCTTTCCACTGATGACCCGGAACTGATAGCAAAGGTTATCTAGCACTATCATGACAGATAATAGCTCTTAATTTGTAAACATAGTCCTGTCTCATGCATCACTGTTACATAGTACTATTAAGGAGGGCACATGTATTCTGATTAAGTGACAGCTGATTCAGTTTCATGATTCTTGATTGGCTTGTCATCTTCTACTTTGGCTCTTGTCACTGAGTCATTGCTGCAGATGACAACAGACAGATATCCATGATGACTTATTTTGTAATCACTGTTTTGCATGGTTGGGTGTTTCGTTGATATCTGAAATTATCGCATACATGGGGTGTGATGCAAATTTTTAGCTTAACCATACACTGGGAAGTAACATGGGATGCAATGCAGTTACAAAGACTCTGGGTCCACATATACATACATGCATACATACATACAGTGAGTGTATAACACATCCTGCAACTATTTCTATTTGCATAATTGCTAATTAAATAGTTAGATTGCACACCAAAATCTACTGGGGTGGGGGGGGGACCACACCTTCTTTTCTTTGTTCTGGTCTTCTTTATTGTTTATTATTTGACATTTGCCAAATACTGTATTTGACTCTTCTCTCTACATATAAATTCAAAGTAGTGATGATAGTTTGCTGGCCACACCACATAATGGCATTGATCTGTACAGCAAACAAAAAGGCAAATATTCTATTTCGTCCTATTGCATTTCAGACATTACAGAAATTAATCTTCCTTGCCTTTTAATTATCTCTTGCAGAAGGGCTATAATCTCTTAATCTCCATAAAGCTTCTCTTTTAGCCTACTCACTTGAGTCACGCAGATGATGGTCACACCAAACATATCTACATTAGAGACTAGTGATAGCATGGCAGCCCCTGGGCTGTATATATTGGACATTAAATTTTCTCTTAGTATAGGCCAGCACAAGAATAACTACAGTTTTCTGTGATGGAGAGGTTAGCTGACTCCGGGATAATGATACATTAAAAAATGAGTCCATACTGTATAAATGACATCTGTTTTTTGGCCAGGGAGTCAGATGACTTAATCAAATGATTCACTTGACTCCAGTCAAAATGCATAAACGAAAATAGTCAAATATTCTACTAACCTCACAAAACTCATACATTCACATTATGTCTCCCATTCAGTACAATCTTAATGGTTACTTCTTTTTTAAAAAGCAAAACAAACATCCCTGCTTTGTACAGGATTCCAACCTAAGACTGTTTTTTTTTTTTTTTTTTTTTTAAAAAAAAGCATGCTATCTGATCATAATGTGAAGCCTGATCTATTTGTGAGGAATTCCAGCTTTACCAACTGCACTTCTTTTAATCTGGTGTGACAAGACAATGGTCTCCATTTTTGACATCTGACAGCTACATTTCTGATCTGCTGGCTCAACAGAGAAAGGGAGCTGATGGCCCCTTGCTGTCGCAGTGCTACTGTCCAAGTGGCAGCGAGATAACCTTTTGTTCTTCCAGTGATATGATGAGTGAGATCTGATCCTACACTCTGCAGATTACAAAAGACAAAAGAAACGTAGAAGCAAATGTCAGCTACATGATTATTCCCTTTAGCGATGAGTCGGAGCATGCTTTTTAGAAAGCAAAGCCCATAGAAATCAGGGAGAGAAGCCCCTGAGTAAACGTGTTTAGTTTAGCGCTGCTCCAAAACTCACTCAGTGCAGACCAAATATAGCTGTATAAAAATGCCTTTCCCACCCCCTGCACTTTTTGACATGCTGAGCAAAGTAACTTCCTTTGATAAACCCCAGCAGTCCACTGATCCATTTTGAAGTAGGATGCAATGAGTCTCTCTGACTGATTCTATTGAAAAATAAGGGGGGGAATGTATTGAAAATGTAGATTTCATTGATTAGTTGTATGTAATGCAGTGTAATGGGAAACAGTTATTTTATGCTAAATCCATTTAATGTGCATTAGAGCATATGGTCTATTACTCTTGAAGCCCATATTTTAACGCTGTTAACTAAGAGAATGGTTGGGGCTCACATTATACTTGGGTAGCTCAGTTCAAGACTTTTCTCCAAGTCCATTTTTGTCTGCTTGTTGTATTAAATAAGGGCCTTTCTGTTCATTATAAGGAAATAATCCCTTGAATTATACCATGGTAGTGGATACTCCACTAGCCCTTGCACTGATTCCCTCAAGCATTGTGAGATAACTGGTATTGCTTTGGGAGAACATGCTATTCTGCAGTGCAAAGTGAAGAAAAACTGACAATTTCTCTAGGCTTCTGTATAGATGGATAGCTAAAGTTGCCTTCTAATGGGCACTGACCTGCCAATTCACTCTTGGGCTGCAAGTGTGTGTTAGGAATACACTCAAAAGTCCTAGAAAGATGTTTGCAATAATCATGGTTGCTTGTACTTGTGGTGTGAAGCCAAAGCCAAGGGTGGGGGAAGCAGGATTAAACCCCTATGCAGGAACCTTTTCTACAGAGTAATAAGAAGGAAATCTATTAGCTTTAGAAGTATCGGAAAAGAATTGTGCTGATTGCATTTTATTTAATTGTTCCACAAACTGTGGACGAGAACTGCCTTTTTAATTAATTATCTACCAGAATTCAAAATGATTTATGTAGTTTAAAACTATAGTGGGTAGTAAAACTTATACATTACCTGAAAGCATTTTATTGTTATGTTTAAAGGAGAAAGATTTTCATTAAATCAGCTCTGGACTAAAGTATGGGATCTATATGGAGAACAATAAAAATGGCTCAAATAATTTTATATAAGAACTAACATATTTGCCATGCGTTGCCAGATTCGTGATCCCTCTAGGGATGTACCGGTAATCTGTTTTCCAACATTAGCTAAACAGGTGCCATTAAGCAGTAGACCTTGGACAATACCAATGGCTGTCATTGCTAACAGTCCATTGCCAGTTTTTCTCCCCATACATCATTAAACCATCAGAAAACTTCTTGTCATTATGATAGCTAAAAAAGTATGTGGTCGGAAACTTAACCTTTCCTTCCTTATTTCCTTCCTTGCTTCCTTTTTCTTTCTTTCTAATACTCTCTGTTGTTGGATACTGGGTCATCCAGAGATTAGCTAGTGAAAATGACCAGCAAACCAACTCACTTGAAATACTCATGTTGCATCCATATTAAAGTGGAACTGGTGTTGTACTAAGTTCAATATGATTGAAACAGTTCAGCAGAGATCCAAAAGAAGCTTTCATTTTTTCTGTCTCATTCATGGGCCAATTGAGAATGTCAGTAGGTGTGGGGTCAAGCTTCAATTATCATTGCAAGATGTCCGAGACAAAAGCTGTGCACTTGTCCATAGTGCAGTAGCCAATCACTGGTTTTATTGCCAACTACCTGTATAGGAACCCTAGGCATTATTAATAGTGATGTTAACCAACACTGTGCAGACATTGCTTCCCAGCTTTTCTAACTGAAGCCAAGCCAAATCTAATATGTTGTTTCCCATGATATAACTAGAAACCATTTTGCCTCCTATTTCCTATGAAAAATATCTTAGCATCTTTCTCAGCTAGAGTCTGGCTTTCCTTGTGAGTCACACTGCTTTCCTCTAAAGGCCTCAAGGTCTTTTATTCTTCTAGCATTTATATATTGTTTTGGGGGGCAAAGTGGGTTGTCTCTTCACTGCATGAACCCATAAATGATTTCCATTATTCCTCAGCCTTCCAGAGACAATGTCAGAAAACAATGTCTCACAAACCTTTCAGAACAAATGCTTGCTATATCAATCCACACTGTTAAAACTGCACATTAGTGTATAAAAATGGCTGACATTTGCTTCTGACAGTTTTGACACTACAACAACTGTTGTAGAGCACATGTGCTTTCTGAAACTTGGTGGCATTTTTTTTTGGTGTGAATGTATCCTTAAGTAAATGATTGTGCCTTTCAGCAATGCATGTGTTAGTTATCATTATCATTATTTCCATTTAAATCCTGCATTTTCTCCTGAAGGAGCCCAAGGTGGCTCTAAAATGAGGGAGAATTGCATTATATATAAAAGATCTGTATAAAAACAAAAAATAAATGGAAAAGTAATAAAAACAGCATTGTGGTGGGAGTCTACTACAGACTACCGTACCAGGAGATTATAGGAATGATGTTTTAGGGAAGCAAAAATTAGAAGTGATGCGGACTTCAGCAGTCATGATATGATTTGGGAAACTAACTCCACCAAGCACGGAATCTCCAACACATTTCTGGCATGCCTTGCTTTCAACTTCCACTTTCATAAACTCAGATTTCATAAAATCAGTTAATCTTGACTTGACCTTAACCAATAGGAAATAGTTGGCTAATGAGATTAAATTGCTAAGAACCTTGGGGGACTGTGGCCATCTAATTCTGGGTTATTTTATTGCATTGAAAGCAGAAGGTATGTTGAATCAAACATGTGCCTTGGATGTCAGGAAGCTTATTTTTGGTAACCTAGAGCAATACTTGGTTGGATTCCATGGCTAGAAGTGGTATTGAGGAAAGCGCTAGATCTCATGCTGTTTAGTTACAGGAGTGTAAATTTCAGTTGATGCGCAGAAGGAACTTAAGTTGACAATGGCATAGACTTTCTTTTGCTTGGGGCCTTGAAGCAGAAGCTTGACATCCATCAATTCTTTAGTTTGTTCTTTTTTCCTGGTACTTTTTCTTAAAGAAACTGTGTCTAATTATTGTTTGATTGCCCTATTCAAACTCTGTCACAAACCAAGAATAATGGTCTTATTACTGCAGAGCACTCTTTGGGACAAGAAGGTTGTGAAATGATGCCTTAGCCAGATCACAGCAAAGCTAACACTTTAAGAAGTGCAAGATATGTGGAAAAAATACGTCTAGGAAAGAAAGATCTAGTAGTTAAGGGTTCTATCTCCAAAGTGAGAAAATGTGGGCATGGATTTCAGCTGGGGAAAGCAAATTAGGTAAAAGCATACTTCTTTCCAGTTTTTTTTTTTTTTTAAGTTCATTAAAACTAAGGAGGCAAAAACTGTAACAGAGGCAACAGGCTGTGAGAAGCACCTATCCTGACACATGTTCTAACTTCCACTTAGGGTTGCTTTTTAAAGAAGCAGCTGGTGGCATCTTGCAAGGTTGTAATGCAGCTAACTTCAGTCTTTGACAAGCAACAATTACATTACATTTAGGACTCTCTGGTTTTATGTAACTTGGAGAAGGCAATTGAAAATCTGATATAACTCAGAAGCAAATTAAGCCCCCCACTCCCCGTCCCCCCCCCAATTCCTATCTAATGGGCAGAAAGGAACAAAGGAGGAACTATTTTTATTCAGGTACATGCTGAACACAAGAATTGGTTTTCTAAACAATTAACAAATAACCTGTTTTGGAAAGGACTTAACTTGGCTTGTAGAAGAAGTTTTATATACAATGGGTGCCAATGACTCTGGGACATGCATAAATTGATGGTGAATCTGCTTTGCACATATGGCCAGGAATGTAAATGGGGTCTGTGCACCAGCATGGTGCCAGAGCCACCAGAGAAGATCCACACAACATGGATACTTGATCACTGGTGCAACTGTACTCCTGTTTTTCAATACCTTGCCACAAACCCTGTATCGTCATCTCACCCTCCTTTTCTAAATCCTTTCCCCAGTGATGCTTTATTTTGATTTAATTTGTCACTGATGAGTTGCTTTCTGTAGTCTCAAAGCAATTTGCACAAGAATCGATACACATACACATTAAAAGTGAGCATGGACAATAATATTCAACATTGTATATGGATAGTGGGGTAGTGATACTTGGTGCTCAGAAGGCAGGTGAATACCTGCCATGCCCTGCCTTGCCAACCACTGCTAATCAACACAACAGATTCTTTAAAAAATGTCCACTAAAATAGCAGCAAGAACCAAACCATATCAGTACCCAAGCGCATGGAAGGACAAAAATATCTTTTCCTGGTACAGAGATGTCAGTGCTGCAGTGAGGGAGAACACTGCAATAGTGTGTGTGTGGGGGGGGGAGATACCACTGATAGGCTGTTTTCTCATAGAATTTGGACTTTTCCCAGGGGTGGCACAAAGAGAAGGGTCTCACATGAAAATCTCAGGGATTGAGGAGGCTCATATGGGGAAAGTGGTCCAGAAGGTGTTGGGGGTTCCAAGGTCAAAACCAGCTGAATGAATTGGATTTGGGATCAAATTTCCATTCAGTGCACCATACCAGTATTGGTGTGGTGTATTTAGTCTGTCTTGTTCCCATAAACAATCTGCCTGCTGAATTTTGAACTAGCTGCAGCTTTCAAGTCAAACTGCAAAGACAGCACCATGAATAGCACATGACAGTAAGCTAACCAGAGGTTACAAGAAGGTAGGCAACTGAAGCTAGGCTAGCCACATCCAGATATGGCTGCCTCTGGACCACCAGCCAAAACTGATGGAAGATGCTCCACACCACAGAAACCACTTGTGCCTCCAATAACAGTAATGGATCCAGTCGTGCCCCCTTCCCAGCTGTGCACCTGAGAGGAGTTGTAACCCCTAGCAGGTTGCATATCAGTTAACAGTGTCTCTGGATTGATCTTAGAGTGTAATTGGTAATTATTTTCACAGGCTTAACACTCTTATCTCCACTCGCCCTGCTCATGTCTATGGTTTACAGGGAGCAGAGTATATGAATAGGACTTTAGTTTCCCAATTTATTCTACTCAACTGTAACACAGAGAGGGTACTCAGAAATGTTATAGCCTCTTAATCAGGTAAACCAAACCTCAATATTTTTTTTCTGAAGACAAAGCCACCACATAAGTGGAAAACATTCTAATCATTATTATTTTTCATTTAGTTGTAAAAGATCTATAAAATTGTTCTATAAAACTGTGCACATGAAGTTATGGGAAATAATGGTTTTAATGTTGTGGCATGTATAATTTTCTCCTAGCAAGTCACAGCTAGCTGCCAGTTATAACCCTGTGAAGCCAAAAATATTGCCAAATATATGAAGCTAATTACCAATATTAAAACAAATATCAGCCTTTTAACTCCCTTGCTGCCTTTTTTTGCCCACTTTGAATATTACATTTAAAAGTATTGCAGGCACCTTTAATAACTTTTAATTTGAATGAGTTAGAATTTTGCATGTGATTTGCAGCATTCATTTTTCATGTTGTGATGTTGTTTGCAGCTTTTTAATTGATTTGGCTGCTCTTTGAAACCACACAAATCGAAGGGGAAAAAGCACAACGAAAGGCTGGTGAAGGAATGAATGCAAAAAGAATCACTCACATTTTTTTTTTTGTGTGTGTATGAACAATTACCATAGTATTAGCACTGGGTTCCTATGAAAACAGTGCTGTTATATCCAAAGAACAGCCATGGGAAATGCTTCAAATATAAGCCTTTGATCCAAATGACAGAAATAAATTTGCCAAGGACACGGTTAGTATTAAGAATGTTTAAACTGACCCATATTGCTTGAAATTCAGGTAGGGTATTTCTCATTTTGATGAGGCCATTCAATTTAAGATGTTCATGAAATTAAGTTATGTGCATAATATGTAGATTATAATTTGGCACTTTACTCTTCTAGATGATACTATTTGCATACATTCTCGAGTTTGCCCTGTTCCGCTGCTGGATTTATCGCCAACCTGCAGGCATGACTTGATGCTCGCAATGTCCGTGAACAATTAAGTTTTCAGTCAGAGCAACAGTGAAAGATGCAGCTTTAGCAGCCTTCACTAAGCCTTTTGGTAGCAGTCTTGATAAGGCAGAAAGAAGTTCAAGAGTGAGAAATGTGAAGTGTAGATGCAAATCTCATGCTTCGTTGGTATTCTGTTATCAAGAAACCAAGTTGATCCTGAGTGACATCAGACTAGATTGGACCATGTGGGTAGTTTTTTTTTTTTTTGGGGGGGGGGCGATAGAAAAATCCAGCTCTTTCTTTCCTTTCCTTTGAGAAGCACAATCAAATTTTGACGGTATAACTTATGGACCAGAAACAAATTGTCTACCACCACAATTAGACAAACAGGTTTTTAAACTATTTGAACAATTAAAGGCATGGATTTTTGAAACTGCATATTAATATTCCATGGGTGTGTCCCCCCCCCCCACTTCTCAGATGTCATAGATTTATACCCAGAGTCCTGACTGTGCATAATCATCTAGAACAGAAGTGTTATGTACTGATTTGTGGGTTTTGCATGGATCACAGAATCTTTCAAATAGACACAGTACATTTGAAAAATGCCCATCCATTTTATGTTCCATATACCAAAAGGGTTTTAAGTACCACATATCTGTTTATAGAATCGTTTAGTTGTAAGAGACAAAAGCAATCAAGCCCTATTCTTGCTGCAAAGAAGGGCCACCCAGAGGTCGGACCTAGAAAGCAGATCCATCACATGCAGCTATCTATGGAACAAATCATTCAAGATTACTCCCACAAATAACTCACCATAAACTATAGGAGAGCTTCCTATCCATCAGCATCTACCTTCCTATATCAGGCTTTATTTAGCGGCCCCAGCAGCATTTCATGCAACTCAGTGGGCAACAAACTGATACAGCTCTCATCTGGTTTTTCCTAATGATGGCAGCAAAGTCTGAACATTAGTCATTGTGGACAAAGACCTGCAAATGGAAGGCTCGTTTCTTTAAAAATTCAAGAAACCTAGCCCAAAAGACTAATTTCCCCATTGCATAGAAACCTATCTACCTGCCATGTTCCAATAGAGTGTGCACTTATTCATGACCAAAAAAAGTGGACAAATGTGCATATACTGTACAGTTTCGTATATACAGACGCAAATTCCAAAATAATTCCTTATAATTCCAGTAAAAATACAGTATGTCTCTGTTGTTGATAGG
Source organism: Podarcis cretensis (assembly GCF_951804945.1). Taxonomy (NCBI): domain Eukaryota; kingdom Metazoa; phylum Chordata; class Lepidosauria; order Squamata; family Lacertidae; genus Podarcis; species Podarcis cretensis. The sequence goes on from NC_137178.1 coordinate 34,124,991, forward strand.
CAGCTTCAGGGTCCTTGCTCTGCCTTCTTATGATCCTTTCAAGATAAACCAGATTTCTCATGTAAACAGAAGACTGCTTGAGTTTAAAGTTAAATTACTTTATCAGGCTGCTTTGAAGAATTCCGTTTTCTGCTTCTACTTTTGCCTTTCAAACTGAGTTTAGTAGTTCTAAACCTTTAATTGACTACAATCCACCAGGTATGCAACATTATCAATGAATGCCTGTTCCCCTCAAGTAACAAGTTGGGGGTGGGGAGGAGATAAAACCAGCACTCTGGACTAAGCAACTTTATTCCGATACACAGTTGTGATATATGTGTATGATGCGCAGATATCAGATGGAATGTGAAGTAATGGGTCCCAGAAGCTCAGGCAGACAAGGGAGAAATTATTTCTCAAAAAAGTGCCAATTTAACTTTAAGCCCAATTGGCACTTTCCTGAAAATATGTTTTCCCCACTGCCTTTGATGCTCTTATAGTGCTTCCTCTGATGTTTTCTTCTTGGATGCTCACTATAATATTTGAACTGCAATCCTAAAGGAAGAGAAAATCGAAGGTGATCAAACCAATACGTCCATTGCTCTGTCAAGCTCACAATGTCAGGGTGGAAGAAAGGGTGGAGCAAGAGTCTTCTGCTCTTTCATCCTTTTCCATTCCTCCCTCTTTAGTGATTTTTATCCCACTGGAGGAAGCAGTGGGCTGGCTGAGTTTCCTTCCTCATTGTGGGAGGTGTCAGGAGACTGGGAAGGCTATTCCTTCTACCTGATCCATCTTCATCATATCCTGTATCTGCTTATAGCACACCCTCTTTTCAGCTCTTAAATCAAAGCTACAACATTGGTAGGGCAAGTGCCTGGTAAGCAGAGGTTAGAGGAATGCTGGATCTCTCTCTCTAAGGCCTAAACTCTATCTCCATCCTCAGAGAGGGAGATCTGATGCTTCATATGGCTTCTCAGGTGCCCTCTCTGGGGCCTTAGGATTGTAGGATTAGTATTCCTGTAAACAGATGGAGTTTTATTCTTTTACCCCCCAAAGAGAGGACATCACTCTTTGCTTCCACAATGCTATTTGCTACATTTCAAGGGTGCAGGGGAGAAAAATATACGGTACTCAGGATGAAGTGAGCAGCATACCACATGTCTCACCTTCTGGTATCAAGAATGGAATAGGGGATGCCTAAACTGCTGATTGCCTCCCGTTTCCCCAATAATACTCTCCAAGATTGCTAGTTTACTCTCTGCGGGGGCTATATGTCCCCATATAAGAATCACTGCACAAAGTATTTAAAATATCATTGGCAATGACACACATCCAGGCACATACAAAGACCAGAGCTCCCTTTCTATCAACATTTTCTTAATTCTTGTAAAACATAATGGGGTGATAGTGGAAATGCAGCCCCTAATGCTGCTCTCTTATGAGATCCTAGAAATCCTCAGCAAACCCAAGTAAATAATTAACATTGACACTCATTTCCAAGAGAGGTGAAAAAAATATTTCTCTACTGGACCTGAAATTGCTAGAAAACATGGGATGAAAATGTAGTATGATTTAATGTCAATAAACAAAGCTATAAGCAAGCACGGAGTCTGTGTTATGGGAGATAAGCCTTTGCTTGCGGGTCCTCACTTGCAGATGTTTGTGGTTTATTAATTGTCTGTATAATTGTATTGTGAGTGAAGCAAGGAATGAAGATGTGAGACACAGAGTTCTGGATTAATAAAGGACCATAGCTTTAATAAACATTACACAATTTACAACAGATTAAGTCATGGATCAATTTATTTACCTAACTCTTCTCCCTTCGGTGTAGGTTATTCTGCTATTTGCAATGCAGTGGTTGTACCTGGTCTCTTCCCACCTGATCCCAATGTCTAGCCAAACTCTGTGCCTGGATCGGTCAACAGGTCCATTCCTGGCTCTTCCCAAAGATGTGCCAAGAGAGTTAGTCTCCCCTAGGGTCATCCAATGAAGGTAAACACTGGAAATTTCTAGAAAAGGGAAATGAAAACATAGTTCACAGAGGACATAGTTAAATTTTGGAATTCATTCTCACAAGATGTAGTGATGTCCCCCAGCTTGGATGACTTTAAAAGAGGTTTAGACTAATTTGTAGTGGATGAAGCTATCAGTGGCTACTGGACATGATAACTATGTACTACCACCAGAGTTGGAGACAGTATGCATTTGAATACCAGTTTCTGGCAATTACAACTGGGAAGATGGCTATTGCCCTCATATCCTGCTTGTGTGCTTCTCTTAGGCATCTGCTTGGCCACTGTGAAATAAGGGAGATTGACTAGATGAAAATCCATAGACTGAAGCTCAGTCTATATAAAACAGAGAGTGGGTGGTTCCTCTGTCCAGATGAGTGGAATTTATCCTGTCCTGGATTGGGTTACATTTCCCTTGGAAAAACCAAGTATGTAGCTTTGGGGCATTCTTGGCTTCAGCATTACCTTTGTTGGATTTAACATCGTAAGTGGTCTCAGTAGCTGCAACTCTTTTTGGACAGGATAGTGTGACTTCCGTTGTCAATAGTCTGATAACCTCCAGGTTAGACTACTGAAATACTTTGTACATAGGGCTGTCTTTGAGGAAGGTTTGGAAACTACATCTAGTGTGGATCTCGCCAGCTTGATTGTTGAGTGGGGCAAGAAGGCATGAAGCTTTCGCTTCCTTAGTCAGTGTGGCTGTTATAGAACTCAACATAGAGGAGGATGGGGACAAAACTAGAATTAGTTAGCTCTTCCTATCTTATGCTCTAGCTCCACCAGATGTTGATCTCCCTGCCTTCTGCTCTACCAGTGCCAATGGGCACCAGCCATCACTGCGTGAGCCTTGGAAATGCCTTCCAGACACTGCTATCATTGCAGTTTCCTTGGATGGAAATTGAGCGAGGGATGGTGCTGGGAGGTTTAGGGCTGCAGAGGCCAGTCAACGGAGTCAATATCAGGCTTCACTGATCTGCTTGCCCAGCCGTGGCTTTGCTGCTGCACTGCCCCATCCCAGGCATACCTAGATAAGGTGCAGCTGTGCTGGTGCTTGCAGCTCCAGTCCATCACACAGGCTGTTACTGCCCTAATAATAATAATAATAACAATAACAATAATAGTAATTTAATTATACCCCACCCATCTGGCTGGGTTTCCCCAGCCACTCTAGGCGGCTTCCAACAGAATATTAAAATACAGTAGTCTATTAAACATTAAAAGCTTCCCTAAACAGGGCTGTCTTCAGATGTCTTCTAAAAATCTGGTAGTTGTTTTTCTCTTTAACATCTGGTGGGAGGGTGTCCCACAGGGTGGGTGCCACTACTGAGAAGGCCCTCTGCCTGGTCCCCTGTAACTTAGCTTCTCACAGTGAGGAAACTGCCAGAAGGCCCTTGGCGCTGGACCTCAGTGTCTGGGCAGAACGATGGGGGTGGAGACGCTCCTTCAGGGCCGAGGCAATTTAGGGCTTTAAAGGTCAACACCAACACTTTGAATTGTGCTCGGAAACATACTGGGAGCCAGTGTAGGTCTTTCAAGACTGGTGTTATGTGGTCTCGGCAGCCACCCCCAGTCACCAGTCTAGCTGCAGCATTCTGGATTAGTTGTAGTTTTCAGGTTACCTTCAACAAATGGAAGAAATGTTTCCCTCAGTAGAGCACTGTAGACGAGACACATAAACACATACACAAAAAGAGTTCCAAAGACCAAAAAGAGCTACCGTAACCATGTGGATATACATAGGCATATACATGCATATACATATGAAGGAGGCTCTCTGCTCATACAGGTGCAGCATGGCTGTGATGAGATACACCAAGCTGCATGCATTTACTTAATTGTAACAGCCACCACCTGAACCGTTTGTTATGCAGAAGCATTTCTTTTTAATTTGTTGTTATTATATTTGTTACCTGTCCTTCACCAGAAGGTACCGAATCCGGGTCCAGCATTATAAAATAGTTTCTTCCCACAATATGTGCCTGGGAATGGCTTGATGCTGACTTGGCTTGGTTCATTCCCCAGTTATAATCTGAAAATACATGCTCAGCTTGACTTAACTGTAAAATGGAACAAATGAACACTTGGCTGCCTTCTAAGGTGGCTGTATGGATTTTGTTCAGTCAGCTGAGGTGAAACCAAACCTCATGGTCTCTTAGCTCTCAGCAAGTGTACCTTTACCAAGACTCTGGAACATCACCGCAGGTTTAGCAGTGCAGCAAAGAGGCAGGATAAGTCAGTGCAAATACATAATGTTCTGTAAAATCTTGCACACTTGACGGAGATGCCTACAGCCTGCTGATCTTTTGGATGCACTTCTTCCAGCTTATCCAGAGCGCTTAGGATTTAATATAATAATAAAATATGCATTGTAAAGGTGCAGCTCCCATTCAGGCAAATGGGGGGTTATATCACAGTTTCAAACACTTCACCTGTTTTGTTACATAGCTGAATATCCAGTATTGTTCTCAAAATGTTTATTCGGCTTTACGCCCATCATGAAACACAACACAACAAAACAAATCAAATGAAACAGCAGACTCGTACAAGCCACAAGTAGTATAACACAGTTTACAACTCACAAGGATAAATATCAGCCATTCATAAGAAAAGTTTAAGATTAAGATTAAAATTAAAAAAAAAAATTGCACTACACTAAAATCAATATCTGTATTGTTCTTTTTCTCTGTTATAACTTCCTGCTTGAAGTTTACAGTTGTTACAGGTGAGAAGTGAAGTGCTTAACATATGCAGGTGTGGTTTTTGCATTTTTGTATGTTTGCTTTGCTGTTGTTGCTGTTCAGTTTAAAATAATTATTTGTATTTTATGCATTGTGACCAATTGTGACGGCTTTTAGCTTTTAGCAATAAAGATTTCATTCATTCATACATTCTGCTTTACTTTTATCACAGAGGATTTTAAAAAAAATTCCTCCACCCCCTAATTTGTAAGCAGTAGCTGGGACTATAGTGTTATTGATTGAAATAAAATGAGACAAATTAAACTGTTCTGGGTTCCTGATCAGATTCTTGGACTTGGCATTTAATCATTAAATGTGTAAATGTCTCATGATATGCCATATTTGGCTCACTGAGGTTAATATTAGGTATGATGCTAAGCTTGTTACACAAACACCAAAAAGAAAGGAAAACAGATGGAGGGCCCCCAATTATCATTGGAACCTCGGCATCTGGTAGAAAACTTTTATATTTTCTAACAATCTTGGAATGGATAACTTTATCAGTTTCTTTTAGTTACTTATTCTTTTCATTCTTAATATAACTTCTCCATATCAGTTTACATTTTTAGAAAAGTCCTCATGAAAATCTGTCAGCATTTTAGTGCACATTGTTTGTAATATACACACTTTTGCAAAGCAATTTCCCCTGATATAACACATTTTATATTATTTGCATGAATATATCCATTTTTATGCATGTTTCCCCCTAATATATTCATTTTTGTCACATGACTCAGTTGGAGAACTGCATTGCATAAATTGGAGAAGTGCCAGTTTTGTTATCGGCATTTCATGTTTGTTTTGGAAAGTGTGACTTGGGTAGCTCTGAATTAAAATGCAAACTGAATCAAATTTCTCCTCCATACCTACCATGAAGAAAGGAATCCTAATTGTCCTTAGGGTCACATCCATACCATATGCTTAAAGCACATTGCATGGTTTTCCTGAAAGAATCCTGGGAAACATTTTTTGTTAAGGGTGCTGGGATTTGTAGCTCTGGGAGGGATAAAATACAGTTGCGAGGATTCTCTGGGGAAAGCTATGACTATTAAAATGCCATAATAAATGTCCTTAAAATATATGCAGGATGTGGCCTAGAGCTGCAGGGTGATCAGAATCGGTTAACCTTCCCATTCTTGTGTGCTGTGGTCTCAACAAAAGTTGCTCCCCAGACCTGCTATGACCACTGTTATTATCTTACTGACATGTCACATGACATTTTAAATATCATGTCTAATTTAGCCCTCACAAGAGAGTATTGATTTCCTCCTTGCCCCAAAGAAAGTTGTATTACACACCATTGACTTAGAAAGTTGACACTTTCTAAGGGAATGAGGGTGAGGATAAACAGGTACCACTGTGGCGGGAAGGTAAATGGTGTTTCTGTGCGCTCTGGTTTCTGTTATGGTGTTCCGTTGCACCAGAAGCGGTTAGTCATGCTGGCCACATGACCCGGAAAGCTGTCTGTGGACAAATGTTGGCTCCCTTGGCCTGAAGCGAGATAAGCGCCGCAGCCCCATAGATGCCTTTGACTGGACTTAACTGTCCAGGGGTCCTTTACCTTTACCGTTATGTGTGCAGTGAGAATGCTGATGAGCTGTTCATTTATTTATTAAATTTTTATCCCAGGGTGGCATACATGGTTCTACTCCTCTCCATTTTATTCTCACAATAAACCTGTAAATTATCCTGAGAGACAGTGGCTCAACCAAGGTCTTCCTATGAGCTGCATGACTGAGTAGAGATTTGAATCCTGGTCTCCAGGGTCTTAGTCCGGTACTCTAACCACTACACCACACTGGCTTCTACCTATCTCTAACTTAGATGTCATCTTGCTCTATATTTGCAGAATACCTGGGGAAAACCTGGTCTATGTAGAATAACTTGGACTGTTACAAGTGCTTGTGAAATCCTTCTTGTACTGCCGTGTTGTATGTTGAGATATCTCTTCAAAAATATCAATATGGAATTATGTTGCAGTAAAGCGCACTCAGCATTTAATACCCTGGAATCATTTTCCATGATATTTCTCTAAATTCCGTGCTGTTCCTATGGAAACACAGTTAACATGAATGGTATAATATTGTGATTCAGATATAATTGTACTTTCAACTTAGCATCAACACAGTGATTACAAGTAGAAAGTTATAGAGGGTTATATAGATGGGATGTATAAAAAGAATAATTATCATTATGGTTTGTAATTAGAAATCTAAATACATGAGTATAAGGCCTCTGGGCAAAGATTATGTCACTTCTATATGCTGTACTGTTCCTGCAACACTGCAAGCATTACATAAATGTCTACTAGAAACAGCAGCAGTAATAACAATAGTACTTGCTTCTTTGCCAGGGGATAATTAATTGCCCAGGCAGGCACATTATGTGACCCATGAGAGCAACAAAATAACTGTACAAAGGTGATGGGATAAAATCAGGCTAAATTTTTATTGACAGCAGCAGGCAGGGCAAGTGTTGGCATGGCATTAGGCTCCAGGATCAGTTCATCATTCCACAAGCCCCATGTTGATGGAATGGATCTGCTGGGTTTGGACCACTCCAAACCTGTATGACAGGAGCCGGCCAGTGTTGAACCTTGTCATGGTGCAAGCCAAGCAAGCAAGGTCACACTGGGGGACCAGGATGCAGATTCCAACCAGGCAGAACCACACTTGGATTTGACATGGTCAATCCTCCCCTGAGGCCTCCTATGGGGGCCACCCTATACTATGTTGATCCTGACCAATGCCATTTGTGCCCTCGTACAATGTTCTTCCACCTAATAAAGGAAAGACATAATTTCACTGAGGGAAAGGTGGGGGGGGGGACTCAACTAAGTGCCAATCAGTCTGAGAGAGAGAGAAAATCCTTTCTGGCGCTGTCAACCAATGACCCAAACTTGCTCAGTGAAGCCTCTAACCCAGGCTTCCTCAACCTCAGCCCTCCAGATGTTTTGAGACTACAATTTCCATCATCCCTGACCACTGGTCCTGCTAGCTAGGGATGATGGGAGTTGTAGGCCAAAAACATTTGGAGGGCTTAGGTTGAGGAAGCCTGCTCTAACCTGAGGGTTAGCCCTCAAAGCAAAGTGCAAGTAGATAAATAGGTTCTGCATTATAGCGGGAAGGTAAACGGCGTTTCCATGTGCTGTGCTGGTGCCGGCTCGCCAGAGCAGCTTCATCGTGCTGGCCACGTGACCCGGAAGTGTCTCCGGACAGCGCTGGCCCCCGGCCTCTAGAGTGAGATGGGCGCACAACCCTAGAGTCGGACACGACTGGCCCGTACGGGCAGGGGTACCTTTACCTTTACCTTTACTATAGGCCACAGCGCCACTGGGCAAAGGCATCCCGTGCTTATTGGACATGGAACAGGGCTTAAATTCTACAGTGATATCTTGCTTTTGTCAGATCCTAGCTAATATCTGCTTGTGCAGATATAGCCTATGCTTAACATCATGCTGAACTCATCTTTTATATGCTTTCTCTGTTAAGAGAGACCACTATGTCTGCACTCAGTCTGTGTGGATCCTAATTTCTGTAAGGAAATCCAACCCACGATATGCACTGGCACCTGTTAAATCTCCCACTGATCAGAGATTAGATTGTGCATAAAATATATATTTACTTTATTAAGTCTTGATTATTTACAAATAGGTGTGTTTGGGTACACAGCCTAATGCTTTCCCTTTTAAACTTTTTTTTTTTATGTGAACTTTCTCTAGTATCATTTTGAAAATTCTCTGAGAGGATTAGCACCATTTACACTTTATGATGGTTGCTGTATTGGACTTGTAAATGGGAGCACATAGGTTTTGCTAAATACCTTTCCATTTGATTTCCTAAAGGCAAAATGCCCAGTGTTTTATAGATGGTGAATGGAATGACGTTTTGGAAGTGATTTTTCATTTGTGCATAATTACTAATATTGATAATTTGTAATCTCCTTTGAAGAAAAGCATAGTAATGAGCTGACATTGACACTAAATTATCAGTAAAACCCATGATCCATATCCCACAGGCCATAGGCAAGATCATTGGCATTGCAGTACTTTTTCAATAGGTCAAGTCTCCTAAGATTCATCTGCATACAAAATTCTTCGGGTTTAAGGCACTCGGTTTTTCACATTAATTTTGTCTCTTCTTTTGTTTAACTCCTTCTGCTATAAAATAAATTCTTTTGGATTCAGCATTCTACTGTAGTTAAAACACCAACAAACATTTACAGAAAAAGGAAGCCTATAGTTATATTATAATCACATTTACCCAGTTATAATGGATTGCATCCTTGAAGTAAACTTACAAGACAATGCCACTGTGAGCTAATTTTTACCCTATTGTTAGACTTGGCAGCTCATCCAAAGCCATTTGGTTGTCATTGGAGCGGATACAGTAGGAAATCAAAGAGACACTTGCACTGACAACATGTGGGATCCTGCTGATTCTTCAGATCTTATACAGTGTTTGTGAACTGCAATGAATTCATCACAATGTAATATTTTATTAATGGAGCTGATGACAAAGAAGAAATGAGTTATTTGTGCCTGTAGAAACCTGCTCACATCTCTCAGACGGTGAAAGAAAAAAGAAAAAAAACCAAACAAATCATGAACTCAAATATCATCCTATGGCAGTCAGAGGGTGCTAAAGTACAAATAGCTCCTTTTTTGTTTCAGTGTGAGTGCTGATAGGGCACATTCTGTCTCCTACTTACTGGGGTCAAGTAAAGAAAATTTCTTAAATACAGTGGAACTAGAATGCACCTAAAGAATTAGTAGCATTAAGGGAAAGAAGTGAATGAAAACACTTCTACAATTATATATTTAAACATTTTAATGGCTGGAATATCATGGGATGAAAAGGGGGCTAATGACTAACAATATGATTGAGTTCGAAACAGGAGAAAAGAGTAACCAAACTAGATGGTAAATTAAATGTGTGATTGCTTTCAGATGTCTTTGTGGAGGGTGGGGAGTGGGAGCCTAGCAGACATGAGAGGCAGGGAACTTGATCAACACTGGTAATGTGGTGTGCAAGGAAGGGGAGATATTCCACATCATAATCTGGATGGAAATCACGTCCTGTGGCTGCTATTTTTCCTGTGTGTTGTGGAGAGGGGTGGGGCGGGGGAAGCTACCACTAGTGCCACACAACACTTTTTAAAAAACAAAACAGGACTTCTTCCACTCCATTCCACTTCCCCTTTCTTCCCCTTTCAGGGTGGCCCTGAACCCACATGCCATTTCCATAGTGGCCTCTTGTTGAATAAGAGACACTGATGGCCTTCTTCCACCCCAGGAAGGAAATGGTAGGGGATGCCGTCTGGTGTCTCCTGGGCTCTGTTCCTGCCTGCCATGATTCAGAATAGTGCCCTTCCCCCCACCCCCAATGAAGGCCTTTGATTACCACTTCAACCATCAGGTAATGTTAATTTGATACCATCTCTTGTTCCTGATGTAGAACTTCACTCATCCTTTGTTCCCAATGTTGATTTTCACCCCTCCCTATTTTTTCCTGGTGTAGATCTTCATCCCCTCCCACCATTTCCCTGTTGGGAGGAACACCATTTTTGTGGTTTGTCTCAAGGCCAAAATGTGCCAAAATGTCTTGGGACATCCCTAATCAAGGGTCCTCCAATCCCTCAAAGTGGATTGTTTTGAACGCTGTAAAAGGAAAGCCTAGATTTGTGACTGGGTACCCTGCCCTTTAAAAGAAAGTTAAGATTCAAGCTAACATGTCTTTAATGAGTTAAGGATTAAAAAAAAAAAAATCAAGATGCTTCTGGTGGTGTATCAGTGATGCACTCTTCCTTATTAATCAACACATGGAATACATTTTGTTTTCCTGGAGAGGGCAATTATGGTTTCATAACTAATTGATGTAGGCTAATTGCAAATAATTAACATTTGAAGAAGGCTTTTAATTTCTTCCTAAGACTAGTTCAGTATACCTTTCCTTACACTTTCTGGAAGCGTGGCTAGAAATTCATCATGTAAGAAAGGATTTAGTGTGAAATAGGATTAAGTATACTTTGGAATATTTATCAGCCATTTTGCTGTTTCTAATCCTAAATAAAACTATGCAAAATAGGCAGACTCATCAAGGTGGGGTGGAGGAGGGAAACAACACAACATTAAGTCACTTCTCATTTTCTTCTCGTTAATCCTGGTACTTTTCATACAACTAAATGTCACATTATGATTTACCAGCTGATATTTTGCATGTAGTACAAATGCATGCCTGCCCTCAAAATAGTTGAAGCAGCTTGGGTATCATACTATGGAACGTTATGGAATAGACTTGCTTAAAATGCTTTTGCAAGCTACTGTGTGACTGTGCAGGCCTGGTTTGCAGGTAAAGTCCCAAGGTGAGCCATGAGCCATGGGGAAAACCTAATTGTCAAGACCAAAGAGCAAGGCAGGATCAAATGATAAACAAGGAAATGGAATCAAGGAGGAGACCAGAAATCAGAACCAAGAGTACACCAGGACTGAGGAGCAAGCCGGGAGTCAGGACAGAAGGACTGCCAAGGGTTACGGGCATATTCCAGATCTCAGAAGACTATGTGGCTCAAGAAAGGCCAGCCTGGTTGAGTAGGGTCAGTCAAGAGCCCAAGGATACTAAAATGCTGCTGTATATGCTACAACATATGGTTCAGATGTTCATCAAAAGGGAAGCAGCACATAAAGCCCAAAGTTCCCTTTTCAGGACTGGCAACTCCTGTCCATATACTTCCATCCAGATTTATGTCTGTGAATGGAAGTCTTTTCCCTAGTTAAATCTGAATGGAGTCCCATAATTGCACGTGATGATTTTTCACAGCCTGATTAAATGTTAAAGAAAACATTTATGGTTCCAAGTACAATGGGATGGTGGAATAAGGAAATCATATGTGCATCATTCTTCTGATAGGCCCCAGGTTGTTGACCACTGGCACTCTGTATTCCTTTGGTTACCTGAAGTATAGTAATTCAATCTCAATGAAGCATACACTGGAACTTCAGCAAGAAGTTTCAGTGAAGAGCTCATTTTATTGGCTGCTCTTGCCTTTGGTTCCTCTTTGGTTTGCTCAATTAGTTTATCAGGAGCATCTCTCAGTGGACCATTTCTATTTAAAGGGACTTAATGGTAAAACAATGAGCAATTCCACAGGGAAGGAATGCACAAATGCCCCTATAAAGAGCTACTCAGGCAGCTGAGTGATTTCCAATTTCAGTCAGAGATTTGCAGCTCATGAATATTCAGCCACTGGCTCTCACTCCTTGGTGGCCTCTCCTACTCTCCATGCCTTTTTAGAATGCTTCTCTTCCTAAGAACATTGTGATAAATAGTCAAACAGATGCCACAGTCCTATTTTTATTTGAGCTGAGCCAAAATTTCTCAGAAGACTTTATTTTTGCTGAGACAGTTTCTGATAATTTTCTTTTTCTCAAACTCCTAGAAAAAGAAGGTGACTTCTCAGAATTTCCTCCTAACATTTTCCACCTTTTGGGGGAAGCTGCAATTCTCCTCATACAATGCCCTGGAATGACACTAGATCTGGGGCATTGTATAAGATGCAAAATGGTGAGTTGGTGGACAACATGGCTGCTGCTGCTGCTGCCCCTTACAGCTACAGAGTGAAAGCCTTAGGAAGAAAGAGGAAACTAGTGAAATGCCTCCCCTATTTCTCTGCCCATAAATACATAAGATGTGGAATTTTGATTGGCACACAGCTTTGCATTTTTCACTGGAAGGCCTTTTCCTGCCACATGTTCTACTGAGCAATTTCCATAGCTTAATTATGCAATGGAAGTTTAAACAACATAGCATTACTTTGACAATGCATTCGGTGTCATAAAATTTTCTCATACTTTAAACTCCTCAGGAGAAATAGTCAAGCACTAATGAGAATCAACTCATGCTACCTTTTAACCAGAAGAATACAGAGGCAGCATTCCCAAAGACCAGCTTTAAACATGCAAAGATTATGGCTTTGCTTCTAGATATCTAGCACCTAGTTTTCTGGTGATTGGAGGTTTTATTTGGGCAATCAAAATATATGTGCAGACCACATGGATTCCATTTAAAAAAGATATCCTGGCTCTTATGGTTACAGGGAAAATCCTGAAAGCACAATTGCACAATGTGCACTAAATAAGATAATACAATCCAAGCCACCAGGAGATCTGCCCTAAATGTAAATTCTTGTTACATACCTTTGAATCTTGGAACGTGAAAATGAGCTTTGATTTCGTTGTCTTTTGCATACACAACTTCTACCACGCTCACTTTTTAGAGCTTTAGAAAGTTTGTGGCTTTTCAGACTGGGTCTTTTGCTCAGTAACTTTTACCTTATAGGCCTGTTTTGTTCACAGACCACACTTCTACCTATTAAAGATTGGAATTGATCCCTAACATTTTACATTCCAAGCCAACTTTATTTTTTACCGTTCAATTTCTGTCTTGTAGCAGAGCAAAATAAAAATGAGTTTGCAGATTTTTCTTTTCATGCTGCAGCCTTTCTCCATTAGCAGCTCTTTGATTTGAAATTGGGAAGCACTTATTCTTTTGCCGGCATTTTATAAATAGTTCCACCTTGCCAATTTTTTTACCCATGTATTTTTCAGCATGGAGCCAATTTCCCTTCTTTCCTTGTGCATTTGAGCAGGTCTCATATGACTTGTCATTCTCTTCTCTAAAATATATATATGAAACTGTAAGCAATCATCAAACTTTCATTATACTTCCAGAGCAACTCTATCATCACCAAATTGTAATTTTTTTGAAAAATACTGAACACATCCCTTTGCACCATTCTTTTCAATCTGAGTTGAATTTCAGAGATCTGTTTCAGATAATATTATGAATCAAAAAGCTGGTGATTAAAATGAGAGAGAAATGTGTGTCCTTTTAAAAGAGTTTAACTTTTATAAGGTATTTGCACTCTTGTATATTTCTTGAGATTAATATACGAGGAACCATGCTCTGTGGTATCTGGGTTGGAGACTTGGTTTGTGAAGTGGCACTGATGGCTGTTGTTGGTCCCATGCACTTGAGTAATCATTGCAACAAAGGAGCAATGACTTTTAACAAGGAACAATTGTCAAATGATGTCTTATACTTGCTATTAAATGAATTATTGCTCCCTTGCGACACAAAATAGGACTTAGATGTCCTCTCCTCCACCTTGCTTTGAGCGCTGCAAGAGAAGCACCATAGCTCAATGGTGGTGCATATAATTTGCATATGAAATGTACCAGCTGAATCTCAGACATCTCTAGTGAAAAATTGCCTCTGCCATTAATGTAGCAGGTGATGTGATAAACTTCTGCCTAAAACCTAGAGGAGGAGTGCTTTATATAGCACACACATGTCAAATGTTGCTGGGCAACAACTCTCTTAATCCCTGACCATTAGCCATGCTGGAGGGCACCATGTTGGAGGGCACCATGTTGGCTTTCCCTATCCTAGAGATCTATTCCAAGTCAATGTAGACAATAATGGACTAGAGGGACCAAAAGTGTGCCTCAGTACAATGGTTCAATTGGGTATCTCTCTATGTGTATTGCTTTAGTTACTTCAAAAGGTGGTAAACCAGTCTTGCCTTTTCTGCTGAGTGTGGCTCTGGATTTCCCCCTGAAAATCCTGCCCTGATTCAGTGACTTAGCTGTCTATGCTCTTTAAGAGGCTGGGCAATGACTTTTAACAATGCCATTCCTACCATTTATTTGGGAGTGTGCTGGGTGTGGATCAGCTCTTGGTAAGTGCTAGGCCAGGGATCAGCAAACTTTTTCAGCAGGAGGCCAGTCCACTGTCCCTCAGACATTGTGGGGGGCCGGACTGTATTTTTTTTTGGGGGGGGATGATGATGCAAGAGCACAATGAGCCCTGGAGGCTGCTTACCTGTGTCTTGCAGCGGCAGGGGCTGGCAGCGGCAGAGGGACGATGAGCAGCGCACAAAATGACTCCGGAGAGGGACTGCTTAAAACGGTGGCTGCTCGAGCCCCCTTCCTCCTCTAGGCACAGCGGAGAGAAGCCAGGAGGGAAGGAGGGAGGCAGCGGCGGTGCCGCCGTTGTGTGAGGGAGAGGGAGGGAGAGGGAAAGAACACGTGCGCTGGCGATCCACACAGCGATTCCTGAACCGTCCGTGGGCCGGATCCAGAAGGCAATTGGGCCTGATACAGCCTGCAGACCTTAGTTTGCCTACCCATGTGATAGGCTACCGTATATCTGCTGGCTCCTCCCCAAATTCTCCACACTTCTCTTTTGTGCTGCTCTCCCTCCCTAAGTTCTGTTAGCTGCCCATTTGGAGGTGCCCCTGATTGGCTTTGGGGCTCCCCGCTTTTTTTTGCTTACTACATACAATTGGGAGTTAAGTAGCACTGGCATTTTTCGATTGGTTCAACTGGCTTTTGGTTTGGACAGGAAAGTGAAATTTAACACCTGGTTGTGCAAAAATATGAGACATTATTGGGTTAAGGGCCCTCTTAAGACACCGAACATCAACTAGGCTTTGGGGTCTCTTGGGGCAGGGGGTCCCTTGGGGGTTGGTGTGCACGCCAGGGTGAACAAACACCAGACTAGCAAGGCCACAGTGCACTTGTCAGGTCACATACCCTAGGTTCTTGGTGCAAGAAGAAAGGATTCATTCCAATCCTTCCCTGCGGTGCCACAAGATGAGAGGAAAAAGAGTTTATTTATCCCTCCTGCCTTAGGGAGCCTTCCCTGCTCACACTATACTTTGATTTGGTTAATTAGGTTTATTCATTTTGCAGATTCCTATGTTTTGAATAAATATAAACTTTTCTCTCCATATTTTGTGTCACAAACCTTCTTTTTGGGTGTGTTGGCAATGACTTACTAATTGGTAGGGTGGCTCATTTCTCCAGGTTACACCGAAACACTCTTCATCATTTCTCCCTGCTGTAGGTTTCAAACCTGTTCCTTCTATTAGTGTTCTCTCACAATGGAGTTGCTAATGTTGAAGTTGCAAAAGCTTTTTCTAATGTACTGCAGATTTTCCGCTAATGCCTCCAGTGATAGGTTATCTGGGGATTAATCTTCAAGTTCTAGTTAGATAACTCCTACTGAAGCTTAAAAGCAGCTATCTCCAGAGAGTCTAATGTTCTATACCGTAATCAGAGTTCACGTGGAACACATGTAATCCACTTTCCCACCTTTCCTCTTAATTTTTTTAGGTTCTGAACATGAAGGCTTTGAGTGTCAAACGCAGACAGACATGCTCAGATGACAGGAACTGCAGTCACCATATATTCATTAAATAACAGTGGAGGTTGACCCAGTTGCGTCATTATGGAATACATGCTGTAAGCCTTAAAAAAAAATCAAACTGTCTCCATAACAATGCATTAAATGTGAATCATGCAAGCATTTTTGATCATATCTCACTCAGTACTGTCCTTCTCCATGGCACATGTGAGAACATCCCACTAAATCCATTGCAGACAGGGAAGAAATTAAATACTCCAAAAAAGAAATATACTCACTGAGTTCCTGGCTCTTTCAGTCTGAACAGACTCATATATCTTGGACTCTCTATAGCTTCCTGGCTCTGATATATGAAAAGAACAGAAGCCAGGCACCTTGGGCAGATAGTATTATTATTTATGCCATATGCAAGAGACTACAGAGTCCTTAATGGTTTGCCTTGAGCACTCTCCCCCAGCTCTGCCATATAATATGTCCTGGGATATTTCTCCAAAGATTAAATAACACCTACAGGCTTTGGAGTTTTGTTATAAGAGAAAGAGTGACTGTATGCTGCTGTGTTTTGTTTTTTCAAACTATATATATATATATATATATATATATATATATATATATATATAAACTTGGACATTCTTAATATGAACATTTCTAGATATATAACTGGATTCCACAAATGTCTCTGTGAATTTTTTGTTTTAATCTACATGATTGGGGGAATTGTAGCCTCGAGGTTATTTTCTACTATCTGCTAAAATCTATTTCTTCCAGACATAACAAGAACTCAGATTCTTGCCAAAATTGATTTGAAGTATATCTTCACTCTTGACATTCTCCGCAGTAGCGCTTTTCCCTTTTCTATACTTTCTTTCAAATGGTCTTTTTTTCCTAGAGTTAGACTGGAAACACCTGTACTGATTTCAGCAGGGTACTTCAGAGACATTTGGCCTTTATTGTAGATGCAAAACCTAAATTGAATTGCAGGAGCAGCATTTTACAATTACTCCCAAAATAATTTCTTTTGAGGCTAGGTGTGGGAAATACTGTTCTCTCTCTTTTTCGTGGAGCATTTGAAATATCAGAGGGAACCAAGCATGGTCTTGCAGTAACTACCCAGACTCTTTTTCTAAACCTGTGATTATTAATGCTGCACTTGGGGATTACAGTTTAAAAGCAGAATTTATTGGATCAAAATTAATTTGGTAGCAGAAAAGCCCTGTTGCTGTAAGCTTGCACAATAAATAATTTCTGACAGTGGACTTTGAGGGGATGTAATTGATCTGATATGGGACGCAGGTGGCGCTGTGGGTTAAAGCCTCAGCGCCTAGGGCTTGCCGATCGAAAGGTCGGCGGTTCGAATCCCTGCGGCGGGGTGCGCTCCCGCTGCTCGGTCCCAGCGCCTGCCAACCTAGCAGTTCGAAAGCACCTCCGGGTGCAAGTAGATAAATAGGGACCGCTTACCAGCGGGAAGGTAAACGGCGTTTCCGTGTGCGGCTCTGGCTCTGGCTCTGGCTCTGGCCAGAGCAGCGATGTCACGCTGGCCACGTGACCCGGAAGTGTCTCCAGACAGCGCTGGCCCCTGGCCTCTTAAGTGAGATGGGCGCACAACCCCAGAGTCTGTCAAGACTGGCCCGTACGGGCAGGGGTACCTTTACCTTTACCTTAATTGATCTGATAAATGTAGAAGCCATGATATTTCAAACAGCTAGTGCAATGCTGCATTCTATCACACAATCATTTTAGTAGGAATGTCAGAAATAATTAATCCATTAAATCTGTCATCTATTAATTTAAACCCTACTTGTCTCCTCCTTTCACATTAGTGGCACACTTTGACCTTTTTATTAGCTATCCTAAGAATGATTTAATGATTTGAAGTGTTTTTTGGGGATGGTGGGTAGGGGAGGACAGAATATCGCCATTTTGGCTCAGCAAGAAACATAATTAGCAGAGTGCCTTACTTCTTTCAGAGGAATATAAATGCCTACTCCCATTTCCTGTATATACGTGTAGAACAAATACAATAACACACTTGGTGTATACTTCTCATCTATAATGTGATGGTGTGAAACAGTTATGTGGATAGGTGACTGAGCTAAGTGGTCAGCCCAAGACCAGACCCTCCAAGTATCCCTATTCAATACCTCCCTCTCCATGGAGGCAGATTGCAGCTATAACAAAGGCGGCATTTTTCCATCTCCACCAAGCTAAGCAGTTGGCTCCTTACCTCTCTCGCCCTGACCTAGCCACTGTGATCCACATGACGGTCACCTCCAGACTGGATTATTGTAACTCACTCTACGTGGAGCTGCCCTTGAGACTGAGCCAGAAACTTCAGCAGGTGCAGAATGCCGCGGCGAGACTCCTTACGGGTTCCTCGCTGCAAGATCACATTCACCCGGTGCTATACCAGCTGCACTGGCTCCCGGTGGAGTACAGGATCAGGTTTAAGGTGCTGGTTTTAACCTTTAAAGCCCTATACGGCCTAGGACCCTCGTACCTACAGGACTGCCTCTCCTGGTGTTATGTACTGAAGTTCTCACCCTGGGCCAGCAGGGGGATACTGTAGATAGTTTTCACTCAGGTCCACATCAGTTATTTTAGGCGGGAAACCCTGGGTTGTTGTTGCTACAATGTTGACAGCCGGCTGCCTACAAAAGCAGGCCGACTGAGCTGTTCGCTGTTCAGTTCTATCCAGCTTACAAATAAAGAGCTGCTCTGGAGAAATCGCTGTGTTGTCTGCTATGTTCGCCCACAACCTAACACTGGCGACGAGGATGGGATCGATGGACATCAGAGCACAGCCAGATGCAGCCACCTCTGAGCAGAGCTGAATCACTGAGCTGAATCACTGAGCGAAATCACTGAACAGAACCAATTCAGAGCTGACTGTTCTGGCTAGAGCACAGTGTTCCATCCATCGCCCTTCATGCCGGCATCAGAATCATGGCTTCACTTGTGCCTCTACCACCATTTGCTCCAGCCTCTGAATCATGGGACTCCTACCTCGCTCGGTTCAACTGCTACCTCCAAGCCAACGAGTTGACGCAAGTATCACAGGAGCATAAGCGGGGCCTATTCCTCAGCCTCTGTGGGCCTGAGGTGTTTGAGACGGCGTGAGCATTGGTTGCGCCTGAAGCAGTCCAGGCAACACCATGGGACACGATCCAAGAGAAGCTCCACAACCACTACGCACCAAAGCCGTCCAAGATTGCTCCCCGCCATGCGTTCTATCACTGGAACCAGGCAGAGGGGGAGTCAATCAACAACTACACCACCGCCCTGTGACAGGCTGCAATGCACTGCGAGTTCCGAGACTTAGACGATGCCCTGATGGATCGAATCGTCTGCGGGGTCCGGGACATCCATCTGCAACGGCGTCTCCTTGCCAAGCCAGACCTCATGCTACAGAAAGCCATTGAGGAGGCTGTGGCCTCAGAAGCTGCTGAACGCTCCACCCAGGAGATCCGCAAGTCCAGCAACCCGCGTCCTGCTAGGAAGCCAGTTCCAGTGCTTCATGAAGAGGCCAGCAGTGATGAGGCATCCTCCAGTGAAGACGATGACGTGCACCAGACAAAGCGGGAGCGCAGGAAGTTCCAACAGAAGTCCAAGGGCCAACCGGAATGTGCCGGCTGCGGAGGGAACCATTCCCGTGCCAAGTGTCGATTCAGAGACGCCATCTGTAGGAAGTGTTCCAAAAGGGGCCGCATCGCTAAGGTCTGCCGATCGGCTCTGTCTGACACCCCCCTTCACCGACTCGCAAGTCCAAGTCTTCACTCCAGTCTGTCAAGGAAAGCTGTTTCACTCTCACCAACTGCCACTGCCCGTCTGGAACCACGATTGGCCAAACTAACTCACCTACGCGACGCAAGCTGAATGTCACGGTGCTCATTGAAGGAGCTCCATGTGACATGGAGATCGACACAGGGTCTGCCCTGTCCATCGTGTCTTGGAGCACCATCAAAAGACTGGTACCCAGAGTGTCCAAAAGGCAACTCTACTCTCACCGCGTACACCTGAGAGACTACCAGGGAAACGACATTTCCGTGGTAGGCGTTGGCCGGTTCCGGATCGCCTTCAAGGATTTTTCGGGCCTGCTCCAGTTGGTGGTGGTCGAAGGTCAGTGGCCAAGCCTCCTAGGGCTAGACTGGTTTGATGCCCTCGGCCTGGAAGTCACCGGCATCAACTGCATCTCTAACGCAGAGACTTAGGGTCTGGTCAAAGACTTTGCCGAGGTTTTTGACGGCACTTTGGGGCAATATACAGGTACGCCCATCTCCTTTAGCCTTGATCCACAAGTCGCCCCCATCAAGCTAAAGCCACGCTGGGTTCCCTTTGCTCTCAAGGCTAAAGTGGACGAACAACTGGACAAGCTGATCGCCCAAGGAGTTTTGAAGCCGGTTGACCACGCCAAGTGGGAAACCCCCATCGTCACGCCTGTCAAGCCAGACGGGTCGGTGAGAATCTGTGCTGACTACAAGTGCACGATCAACAAGGCACTTCAGCAGCACGCTTATCCGGTTCCTGTTGTCCAACACCTGCTGCATTCCCTGGGTGAGGGTAAGGTCTTCGCTAAGCTGGACCTTGCCCAAGCCTATCAACAACTGCCTGCCGATGATGCCACTGCTGAAGCCCAGACGATCGTCACCCACCGAGGGGCATTCCGTTGCCGCCGGTTGCAGTTCAGGGTGAGTGTGGCTCCTGGCATCTTCCAAAGCCTTATGGAGCGTCTCCTGCAAGGGCTTCTGGGCGTGGTACCATATTTTGATGACGTCTTGGTGTCCGCAGACACACACCAGCAGCTGTTCGAGCGCCTCCGTGCTGTGCTGACCAAGTTCCAAGAGGCCGGGCTCAAGGTAAAGAGGGAGAAGTGCCAGATCGCCGTTCCACAGGTAGAGTTCCTGGGCTATCTTATCGACACCTCCAGCCTTCACCCGACCACATGCTAGATCCGCGCTATCCAGCAGGCCCCCATCCCAAAGAACAAGACGGAGTTGCAGGCGTTCCTGGGGCTGCTGAACTTTTATAACATGTTCCTGCCCCACAAAGCCACGGTAGCTGAGCCTCTTCACCGACTCCTCAGCACAAAGACGCCTTGGTCCTGGGGTCATCGGGAGACGGTGGCCTTCAATGTGGTCAAGGCTCTCCTTTCATCGGACCGTGTGCTGGTACAGTACAGTGAATCCAGGCCGCTGGTCCTTGCCTGCGACGCCTCACCTTTTGGCATCGGTGCTGTCCTTAGTCACCGTTTTCCAGACGGAAGAGAAGCACCGCTCGCCTACTTTTCCAGGACGCTATCTCCGATGGAACGGAATTACAGCCAGCTCGACAAGGAGGCACTGGCACTTGTGGCTGGAGTGAAGAGGTTCCATGAATACCTCTATGGCAGGACTTTTGACCTCATCACTGACCACAAGCCTCTCCTGGGCCTCCTCGCCGGTGATCGTCCAACTCCACTGGTCCTCTCGCCATGCATGCTGCGATGGACTGTTTTCCTGGCTGCCTACCACTACCGGCTCGTCCATTGCCCGGGGAAATCGATGGGCCATGCCGACGCCCTCAGCCATTGCCCTCTTCCAGCGTTTGTGGAAGACCCGGCTCCAGCTTCATCGCTCCTCCTGATTGAGGATCTTCCGGCAGTGCCTGTATTGACTGCCACTGTGGCCTCCGCATCTGCCCAGGATCGCACCATCAGCCGGGTGCTCAACTGGGTGTGGAGGGGGTGGTCACAAGGGCCTTTTGCATCGGAGTTCCAGCCCTTTGCAACCAGACAACATGAACTCTCAGCTCATCGTGGCTGTCTGCTGTGGGGAGACCGCGTCGTGATTCCCCAGGGACTCCGTCAGCGTGTCCTGGAGGCTCTGCAAGTTGGCCACCCGGGAATTGTCAAAATGAAGGCGTTGGCTCAGTGTTACGTCTGGTGGCCTAACATGGACGATGCCATCACTGCCTGGATGTCCGCCTGTCAAGCGTGCGAAGAGTCGAGGCCTGCACTACCGGCAGCTAAGGGACACACCTGGGAGACACCAAAGACACCCTGGTCGAGGGTGCACATTGATCTGGCTGGCCCCTTTCATGGCCGGACCTTTATGGTAGTGGTGGACGCCTATTCCAAATGGCTGGAGGTCGCCCTGATGCCCTCCACCACTACCGAGGCCGTCACCCGGGTGCTGTGAGGCCTGTTTGCGACACATGGGTGTCCTGATGTCCTTGTCTCTGACAACAGACCGCAGTTCACGTCAGGCACTTTTGAGCGGTATCTTTTGGGACTGGGCATCCGCCATGCCCTAACGGCACCCTTTCATCTATCCAGCAACAGGCAAGCGGAGAGAATTGTGTGCTCGGCAAAAGAGGCACTGGCGCGCCTGGACCGGGGAGACTGGCACGAGCGGGTCACCGAATACTTGTTCGTGCAACACATCACCCCTCATGCGGCCACAGGGCGGAGTCCTGCTGAACTGCTTATGGGCCGCCGCCTCAGGTCACCGCTCAACCGGATGCACCCAGACTTTGCCGTGGCCGAACCCCCAGGCTGTGCCAATGCACCACGGTCATTTGTTCCAGCAAACCAGGTCTTTGCCCGGAACTATGTGGGGGACATTCCTTGGGTGCCAGCCACAGTAGTGGGAGTCACTGGACCTTGCTCGTACCAGGTGGCACTCGAAGACGGACGCTTATGGCGCCGGCACATAGACCAGCTTAGGCGCAGGGTTGGGGACTTGGACACTACTGTGGTGCCCCCAACTGCGCTTGTGGCTCCAGAAGAGACACTTACAGATGGCGAGGCTCCACCTACACCTCCCTCGCAAACTGCCAGCGTGGAGCCAAACCAAGCCGCTTCAGAGGGTCTGCCAGACTTACCACAGACTCAGACCACTCCACTTGCGGAGGCTCCACCCACAGCAGTGGATCCAGGGAATTTGGTTTCAACGCCAGCTAGGGTCGCACCACAGCCTCAGCAAGAATTGTGTGGCCCCCCGGACTTGGCTACCAGTCCTTGGCGGTCTGGCAGAGTTTCCAAGCGCCCAACTTATTTAAAGGACTATGTTGTTGGACATGTATCACTGTTGGTCTAAGTATGGGAAATGTAACTGATATGCTTTTGTGTCTAATTGAACCATTACGTGTAGTGCTGTATATAAGGAAACCATTACGATTGTAACTAATGTCTTATCTTGGTGGGGAGGGGTGTTATGTACTGAAGTTCTCACCCTGGGCCAGCAGGGGGATACTGTAGATAGTTTTCACTCAGGTCCATGTCAGTTATTTTAGGCGGGAAACCCTGGGTTGTTGTTGCTACAATGTTGACAGCCGGCTGCCTATAAAAGCAGGCCAGCTGAGCTGTTTGCTGTTCAGTTCTGTCTTTACAAATAAAGAGCTGCTCTGGAGAAATCGCTGTGTCGTCTGCTATGTTCGCCCACAACTTAACATCTGGTATGTCCCACAGAGGAATTTACGGTCTTCAAATAAAAACATCCTGAAGGTCCCAGGCCACAGAGAGGTTAGGCTGGCCTCAACTAGAGCCAGGGCTTTTTCAACTGTGGCTCCAGTCTGGTGGAATGCTCTGTAACAAGAGACTAGGGCCCTGCAGGACTTGACATCTTTCCGCAGGGCCTGCAAGACAGAGCTGTTCCACCAGGCCCTTGGTCAGGGCGCAGCCTGACTCCCTCCTTTGGCAATCTTTACAGAACTTTAGCTTATGGTTGCCATCAATTTGATTTTAATTAATTTTTATAATGTTTTTAGAATGTTGCATTACTTTATTGTTGTTAGCCGCCCTGAGCCCGGCTTCGGCTGGGGAGGGCGGGATATAAATAAAATGTATTATTATTATTATTATTATTATTATTATTATTATTATTATTAGACTTCCCTGATTTGGAGAAGTTGTCCCAGTTTCTGATTTGATCCTGGAATGTCCCACTTTTCCTTAGGATGCCCCTATTTTTATTGGAGAAATGTAGGAGGGTATGGAGTTATCCAACCCCCAAGCTGTCTGAAGACAATCCTGTATAGGGAAGGTTTGGTTTTTTTTAAAAGGCTTAATGTTTTATTTTGTTTTTTATATGTTGGAAGCTGGCCAGAGTGCTGGGACAACCCAGTAAGATGTGTGTGAGCATAAATAGTAAAATTATCATTATGGAATGGTACGTCACTATTTTCATTTGAGAAATATTGGAGGGTATGCAAGACTTTTGTAGCTTGGAGTGAAACATCAAATGGTATTCACCACCCCCAAATAAAAATAAAACCCCAACTCAAGGTACATAGCAATCAAGGCTGACCAAGCTAATTTGGAACGAGAGGCAGAAAGTTCCACAAGCAGTAGTAGAAATGCAATTATAATAAATTGAGTAAACAATGTGCTGCTTTTTCACATAACATCCAAATTCAGCTACCTAAGGCAGCTGCTTCACACTGCCTAATGGTAGAGCTGGCATTGGGTCATCTTGTCTACATGTTCCTCACATGATGGAATCTGCCAAACAACAAAAATGTGGGTAGGTGTTTCTAAAGACAGGTAGATTCAATTAACATCAGCAACAAAAACCTCAGGTTTAATAGGTTGTGTTAAGGGCTTTCTATGTTCACTCAAACGCCAAAATGCAAGGGAAATTGGACCTGTTAAAGGGCACATCCTTAATAGATGCATTATAAGGCTATGATATGGTGTCCTATGCAGTGGTTGCTTCAGGTATCATCTGGAGTTAGATGTGGCTATCAGTGGCAGGGGAGTGGACCTGAATCCCAGATTTGTCTGTTCATAGAAAACATGTACAATTGAAGCTATCATGCAACTGAAGCTGCCACCTCATTTTATGGATAGATCCAGCATTATGAGTGTATGCAAAGATTTTTTTCCCCTGTCAGAACTCAGTTCTAGCACCTCTCAGGTGAGCTCCACTGCCATTTATAAGAGAACAAGCGAGGTGCTCATGGTGAGTTCTGGCACCTATTTTTCTAGAAAAATAGCACTGTGTATGTATTAAGTGTTGAAACTGCACCCATACCCCATTTGCCTAGGCATTCAACAAACATTGCTTGTGGTGAGGGAGCACAGTGGATTTTATTAGGAAAATATATGTATGGTGTGATTGAATTAATTAATAATAAGAGTTAGGCTCCATTTACCTAGCAAAATTGTGTGGTGTGGCCATTATTTTTTGTTATATGAATAATTGCACTGATATGACATTTTTAAACATCAATGAATCATGCAGGTATTTAAAAATAATATTTTGAAAGGCTTAATTAATTTGCACTGTCTCAGGGAATGCTGACCACTTTTTTGGGAGAATAGCTTTCTGGGCAAAGGAGTAGACATGAAACCATCTTCTGTCTTTGTTGATACCTGTATAGGAGATTCTGCTTTGATTTTTTTCTTTAAAAAAAATGATAGTGCTCTTCTGGCTTGGCTTTTCAGTTTTCCCTTTCTGCGAAGAAACTGAGAACTACTGGTTTGTTTAAATTCACTTTAGATGCCGTTTTAGTGCTATAGATTTATGCTTTCTCAATTATCTTCCCAGTACAACTCTTCCTTAACACTCTATTATTATGCTTGCATAGACCATTCCTAACAACAGTATTCAGAGGCAGATTTTGAGTTTTATTAAAAGTTTCAGTGTAAAATGGAATTCGTGTGGAAATATGGAAGGCACACTAAATAAGTAATTGAAATTTGCATATTATAGGGAGGTGTATGTCATAAAGAGGCTGCTTATAATTAGATTTATTGCATAGGGAAAACATTTTTGTATGCTGATTCAATTAGTTTTGAAAACTTGCAATGCTGTGCTGGAGGTGCTTATATACTGCAGTTTCCTTTCTAGCTAGTAAATTCACTGAGTGTGCACAGTCTGAAGTCATACTGCTCAAATGAAAATGTGTGGGCGGATGCCTCCAAAGAGATAATGGGGGATTCAAGTTAGCCTTTAATATTTGCTGTGCTCCAACATCATAATATAAGCACTATTTATTCTTGCTACAGATAACCTAGTGTGAGGTCTGAGGCTCTGTTGTTGGTTCACTTTAGCATTTTATTGCAGTGATTTCCAGTTTGTCTATACCGATTTTCATTTCTATATACTGAAAAGATTATGAATCTGCAAAGAGGGTTGAAATGGGATTTCCCATCATTCTGCAGCTTGAGAGTGTGTTCAAATTCTAGATGAAATTGTTGATCTTGGCATTTGGTCTCAGGACTTGAAATTCATCATAATGTGCATGCTTTTCATTTGGGTCTACCTCTTGATAAACATCATATTGCAAACAGTTTGAAGCATCTCATGGCAGAATATTTATGAGAAATATCTGATTTAATTAGCACTAGGAAATATGTGTGAATATATATATGGGTGGCTGAGTGTTAATTTCTTGTGCATGCAGGATTTGGGGAGCAAGTTGATGCTGTTAAGGACAGCATATTGAAAATCCTTGAGCACGGTGTAAAAAGCAGTGATGAAACTGATAAACTTCCACACAAATACATCCCACTCATATGGGCATCCTGTTACCTACTGGGGCCAAAGTGATGCTTATTAGCAGGCCACAAATAGGACATGAGGGCAATAGTTCTCTCCACTCTTGTTCCCCAGAAAATGTTATTTAATTGGGTAGGGAAAACAATTCTTTGACTAAGAAGTGACATTTACAATTTACAGTGAATAGGATTCTTTCAGCTCATTGCAAATGTGATGAAGAAGCATCAGCTTGCTTTTTAAAGCCTCCCCCCCCCCAAGGTTAAGCAAGCAGTGCAGCATTATCAAATCCCCAAAGCAAACATATTGTGGCACTCCACCCACATCTTCAAGTGGTGAAAAATTCCAGGGGTTCCAAGTGCTTACCCAGGGCTTGTGTTTCCTTTGGAATGTTGTACCACAGGGATTGGGGTGTCTTTATGCTACATGGTTTATTTACATATTTGTACAACCTGAGCCCGTGATGGGGGTGGGGGATGGGTTCAGAGCATTAACACTCTGAAAGGGTCTTGCTTCTACCATAACCGCAGCCTTGGGTGCAGAGATCAAGCATGATTTGTCTCTTTGGCTTGCCATCCTGCTGCTTCTAGCTTCTAGCTCACATCACTCAACCCTTAACGCTGGCTTTTTAACTCCCTGAAATTGAGAGAGGGCCCCCCACCCATTTGTCCATGGGGTTTCTTGGCAGGGATACTGGAGTGGCTTGCCGGTTCCTGCTCCAGGTGGATCATGTTTAGTCAAAACTCTCCACTATGACCTGTCCGTCTTGAGTGGCCCTGCACGACATAGCTCATATCTTCTCTGAGTTATTCAAGCCCCTTTGCCATGACAAGGCAGTGATTCATGAAGGCAAATGGAAGGGGAATGTATGGAAGTGAGAGCTGGACCATAAAGAAGGCTGATCGCTGAAGAATTGATGCTTTTGAATTATGGTGCTGGAGAGTCCCATGGACTGCAAGAAGATCAAACCTATCCATTCTTAAGGAAATTAGCCCTGAGTGCTCACTGGAAGGACAGATCCTGAAGCTGAGGCTCCAATACTTTGGCCACTTCATGAGAAGAGAAAACTCCCTGGTGTTGGGAAAGATTGGGGGCACAAGGAAAAGGGGACGACAGAGGATGAGATGGTTGGAAAGTGTTCTCGAAGCTACTAACATGAGTTTGACCAAACTGTGGGAGGCAGTGGAAGACAGGAGTGCCTGGCGTGCTCTGGTCCATGGGGTCACGAAGAGTTGGACACAACTAAGCAACAACAACAACCCCCAGCTATTTACAATCTAGCACAGAACCACTTCCTTTGTTACCTCAGTGGCCCATAATCTCACAAGGAAGCTAGCCTGGCTATTCTAGGAATTTCAATCCTGCTTAGATTTCAACACTTATTGAATCCACAAATTAGTCTTGTTTTATCACCTTCTCCTCCCTCCAACTGCCTCCCCAAATAACACTGTGGAACTGAAGATCTGATTTGTGTAAATCCCATTGTATATGTAAGGGTGACAGCTTTCAAACCCCTTGTGAATGGAAGGCGCTTCTCCATATTTTCTGCATTTGATACCGAGACCTGTTAGTGAAATCCCTTCTCCTTTCAGCCTTTACCCAGGACTAGTTTATATAGAATTAGCTCTGAACTTTTCAGGATCGCTGGCTATTTGCAGAAACTGTTATACAAGTGAGCAAGGGAAGAAAGGGTGGAAATCAGCAATTTCATGGGGAAAATATAAAGATGCTTGCACATGCAAAAGTGAATCAGAAAATCTGCTGGTATCTGACAAATTCACAGGTATGCTATGGATATCTTGCACTGTTGGGTATGGCAGCAGGAAGATCTTGGGGGTGGGGGGGAGGGGGGAGGATAAGTTCTGCACATTCCACACTTCAACTTTTATTAAGTGCCCAGTTCTGTAAGTACAGGTATTAATCTGAACACATTGTCAGTTTGTGTAGTGATGCTTTTGCTAAAGGTTGTTGAACGCCTAAGATTTTTTTTTTTGTCTGAAACCTTTAAAGCCCAGGATTTCTAATGAAACTGCTTAAGACAGAGTTCCCACCTGACCACCTGGTCAATTCCATGACTCCATCACTTTCCTGAACACAATAGATTGGAAGGTTCTCCAGTGAATGCCCAATTTATTGTAATTGATTGTGTGAAACACAGTCCTCAATTTGGGAGCAATTCCCACTGATCTTTGCCCTGGATTACAACTCTTTTGCCATTTGACAAGTTAACAAGTAGTGCTACATGGTAACCACACTGACACAAGTTATTTATACATATGTGGCCAATTACTAGTGATACTTCTTCCTCCCCGACCCCCACAACCATTGTGAAACATTTTACATGAACTAACTGCTGATTTAATTGCTCTTGCAAACGATGCAGATATCTAGTATGGGCATATGGTCTTAAGAATAAGAATTTTTATAACATGAAGAGGCCATCTGGACAAATATGCCAGCCATTTACTGGCTTTGTATAATTCCTTATTGTATACTTTGCCACCATTTATCTTTGATCTCTTCTTCTTGGGAGATGCATAGCTTAATTTCTCCTTCTGTTTTCCATAATATTATAAATATTACAAAAATTATATTTTGTTTATATATGCTAATAGCTTTTTTAAAAAAATCTACTTTATGAGGGAAATACTCATTACCTATGTGACCCAACTTTTGCTGGTGACAAATTAATTAATACATTTTGAATGGCATCTCAGCCAGATAACCAAATATGGCTTAAAATAAATGAATAAATAGATTCTGCAATTTTTTACACAGTGGTTGTGATACAATGGGGTTGACTGAATCAAGCCAAAGCCACAGATTGCAACTTTGTGCACCAGCACACAGATTTGTGATGGGTACAAAATCAGTTTGTGATTATGGTGAACAACTCAAATGGTTTGTTCACCATCTCGGCAATGACTGTGCCCAGTGTGTAGGACAATCAGGACAGAGATGTTAGATTAGTGCAAATTTATCGTATGAATAAAGTCCAAAGATTGTCATAATAATTTATCTTTTGGCTTTTCTCATAATGCAGACTAATCATGTATCTTGGAAAGCTTAATATCTCATATATTTCTCTGTGCATATTTTACTGTTTTCAAGATCTAAACTAATAGGAAAAACTATAGAGAGACTGGAGAATTTTATGGAACAGGAAAAGTGATAAAATAGGTTACCTACTCCCTGATCCTGAAAATATTTATTTGGAAATAAATCTACTGAATTCATGGGATTTATTCCTTGGTGCACAAGTTGAGCCTAACAATTCAATCCCATGTTTGTTTATGAAGAAGTAAATCTCACTATGTTGAAGATGGTTTACTTTATTATATTAACTGGGCAAAGCAATTGTGTGTGTGTGATTTTCCTATTTTCTTCCTTTGTTCAGATTTTTAAATGAATGCATTTTCCACCTCATTGGGGTCAATGAGAGTGAAAACAAGGTAACCTCGAGGCTAGTGTATCCCCCCACCCCCAGCAGGTGTTTGTCAGAGGAACTGAAGGGTTTCAGATCTAGTAGGTCACATTCCACAATGAACATGACCTTCTGCCATCAAAGAACTCACACTGGTAGGCAATTGTATCAATCCTTTCTGTACTGCCTGGGAAAGGACTTCTGGTGACAGACCTCTCACTGTGCTCATGGAGCGGAAAACCCACACCATGTTATGGACCCTGAGACACCCTCCCAGGAACCACAGAATTTCAGCCTTAATCTCTCTCTCTTTCCCTTCAAATTTCAATTTTTCTTTCTTCACTTGTTTACCCTCTTATTTCTACAGCTGACACATTTAAATATAATTTAAGGGGTGAGGAATCTCATGTTCAGGGATGCGGAACTGAATGTGGCCCCCAGGTCACTCTTTTTGGCCCTTAAGGCATTCACTAAGCCTCTTCCCCTGCTACATTGCTTTTGCCTGGCTGGAATGTGTCCTTGAACTGTGATAATGACCCTTAGTTGCCTGGATAGATGTGTGTGTGTGTGTGTGTGTGTGTGTGTGTGTGTGGTTGGAGGCTTACTGTGCAATCCAAGCTCAAGATCGGCCATGATGAGAGGGATTGGTTTCCACAGACCTTGGGCTTTCCCAGTTGAGCCAGGGTTCAGCTGAGAATTATGTCAGCGTAAGACCTCACCTGCTTGAGCCAGCGATATGCCAGCTTAAGTCCTTCGCTAACTTGAGTTAACAGGAGCATTTCACATGCCAATATATTTGTAGATCCCACTTGTATGTTCATAGTGGTTGAACCTAAGAAGCAATTATTTCTCTGAAGAAGTTGGGAACAGTTTCTTATTTGAAGAGTTCATTCAAATACTTGAGGCTTTCTACACAAGTGTGATTCACAAGTCCTTGAAAAATAGGCAGTGTTTGACAGATGAACAGGCAGATTTCATAGGACAGTGTTTATAGTACACAAAATACAAGGGGAAGGAGCTGTGTTTGTGATAAAAAAAAACTGAACTGCATCACTTGAAGCTGATTACTCTTCCTTGGTGAATATGATGCTAAACATCAATACAGAACAAAAAAATCTATGCGTTGTTTTATAAATTTCTCTTTGAGACTGTACTCCACATTTCACTCTAAGAGTTTTGTTGATGCAAGCAGCCTAAGTGTGCAGGATTGTAACCTTCAACTTAAGTCAATCACTTCTTCTTGAGTTATACTCGATCCTATCAACATTTCTTTTACAGAACAATCCCCTAAAATAACCACAGATTAGGACTTACAATTTCCACAAAACACTGCCATTTGCAAATGGCACTGGAATTTTCTAATTATTACCAAAAGGTTTGTTTTGAACAAAACTACTGAAGTTTCTTTCTGAGGAGGAAAAAAAAATCATCTGGCTTGATTTAGTACAATTTTCTGAATAATGGACACTTAAGTAAAGGTAAAGGTAAAGGTAAAGGGACCCCTGACCATTAGGTCCAGTCGTGGCCGACTCTGGGGTTGCGGCGCTTATCTCGCTTTATTGGCTGAGGGAGCCAGTGTACAGCTTCCGGGTCATGTGGCCAGCATGACAAAGCCGCTTCTGGCAAACCAGAGAAGCACACGGAAACGCCATTTACCTTCCCGCCACTTTGATGTGCTTTCGAACTGCTAGGTTGGCAGGAGCAGGGTCCGAGCAATGGGAGCTCACCCCGTCGCAGGGATTCGAACTGCCAGCCTTCTGATCGGCGAGTCCTAATTCCTAGGACTCTTAAGTACAGTGATCTAAATAGATATTAAAGAAAAAAAATGAGTGGAGATTGAAGGACCGCATAATTTTTTTGTGGTTATAAATAGTAAAACAAAACAAACAAAAACTAAACCCATAAAATTAAGGTCACCATTTGAATTCATTTCCCCCTTAAAGTAATATTATGTATTTTTATGATTATGATTATTAATTAAATTTATATACCGCCCTATGCCTGGAGATCTCAGGGCGGTTCACATAAAATGACAAGGCAATTATATTGGCATACTTGGCTTCTCTGCTATGCTAAAACAACCTATAGAATACCTCACAACCTATAAGCTACAAGGAAGCAGGTACTTCTAGTGCAAACCTTTCGAAGGATTAGGCAGAAATTAAGCAGCATACTAGGGAGAAGGGAATCTTAATTATATTTAATCATTATTCTAAAACATTGTAACATGGTGGACTTTTCATTCTGAAACATGATATTTGAGAGCAGTTGTTATCTCAACGTTGTAAATTATGGAATCATGTGGAGTATTGAATGTTTGTCCCTCATGTTAAGCATCTTTTGGAAATCTGCTTGCTATAGCCTGTTAGGGGGGATGCTTTTAAATGGAACATAGAAAGCATCTAGCTCAGTATTGTCTGCACTGACTGGCAACAGCTCTCCAGGGTTTCCAGCAGGGTATCTCCTAGGTCTACCTGGAGATGCTGGGGATTGAACCTAGGACCTTCTGCATGCAAAGCAAGTGCTCTACAACTCTACAACATCCCTTCTTTACTGCACTTGGCAGTAAATATTGATTTGATGTACTGCAGATTGGCACACAATGCAATTACAACCCATTTATACTTTCAATTCATTTATTTGTGCACTGCCTGGGTCTAGAAGAAGAAGAAAAAGAAATGTTACATTTGTATTCAATTCCAGTCTTCTTCCGATAATTTTGCACATGGATTTTCTCTACCAGCTTAACAATTTAGCTACATTTCCGCCCACCCCTGACTGTAAGTTTTATGACTGAATAGAGATATGAATCCAAATATACTGTATGAACCCAAGTCCAGCACACTGCATTTTGCCTCGTGCTCTTATTTTTGAAATGTGTCACTTGTATAAAAGTGAAAATAGGCATTTAAATCTTTAATTACTTTAGCCTACTTATTTTGTTGAACACCTTTCCATATGCCATATTTCAACTGACTTTGATCCATGATTTCATGAAGAAGGGGATAGAAAAAAACCTGATTACAGGTGTTACAGGTAAAGAGCCGAGAACTATAATAGGGTTGTGATACAGGAGAAACCTGTCAAATGTATAACCTAGTTGTTTTATTAAACATGTTTTGTTGTGCTACGTAGAAAAAAATATATTTTAATAACAGATCAGTCTTCTTTTCAAATAGGTCAATGTTCTGCTGCATTTAACTCTTTGTGTAATTTGAAGCATTAGCTTTACCTGAATTGCAACTTTCACCAGGGAGAGAGTTGATATTACAAGTCGGAGTTTTGGCATGCTGAAATGCAGGCCTTTCTGACAGTGTGTTACATCTGAGGAACCTTACGAAAACCTTTAATGTTCAAAAGTACTATGCTCTCAATATTTCTCAACCCTGTCTTGCCCCAGTGGCAGCGTCATAGACTATTTCAACGTAGTCTGGGTTGACAGGAGCAAGATCTTTTTCGACTAAGTGACAGTCAACCTGCTAAAAACTGGGGGGGGGGGAGAAACTCTGAGAAAACCCTGAGGTTTCTTTTTTTTTAATGGACAGGTCTCAAGCTTTCCATTCTGATAAAAAGCCTGGAGGGGGGGGGGGGTTGGAACTAGGAAAGGAAGTGTCAGATGGAGATAAATAAGACCACTGATCTGGAGGCCCTCCAGTCTGTCAGGGCTAAGGTTGACATCTTCCTAAACTAATCCACTATGTCCCCTAGTTGGCAGTTCTACACTACTAACTTTGTAAATAGTTAGAACGTGACCAATATGTCTGTGGTGTCCCTTAGGAATTGTCATTCCTGGATGACTTGAATGCTTCACCCATTCCGTCTTGGGCAGAATCCTTTAGTCTATCTTCCTAAATGAGGGGAGGGCATGAAGCGGTGACCCATGCCCCCCTTGTGGCGGTGATACCAGGGTTCTCTGTTAAAGGGGTCTTGAGGGGAGGCATTGGCCATACGCCGAGAGGTTGTCATTGCTCTCCCCTCCAACGGTGGTGAAATGGGGGGGCGGGCTCTCTGCTTGAACATATGTTCTCCAGAGCCAGCCCAACCCCCACACATATGGATAACCCTGAAGTCTCCCAGATCCCTGGCTGGGGACTGGGAAGGATAAACACCCAGTGCCTGAGCCAAGGTCTCCCTACATCTGAAACCTAATAAAGTTGTGGCCAATTTTAATCCCATAGCACGTTGTCTTGAGTCATTATTCTGCTCGGGGTTGAGGGGACTCCACCTGTCCATGCAATAGTCCCCACTAAAGAATTACCGTATTTTTTGCTCCATAACACACACTTTTTTCTTCCTAGAAAGTAAGGGAAAATGTCTGTGTGTGTTATGGAGCGAATGCCTACGGGTGGCAGGGGGATCTGCTGCAGTCGTGAGCAGAGGACCAATGGTTCCCCTTCCTTTCCTCCTCCGTGGCTTGCTTTGAAACAGCAAAGCGGAGAAGAGCCACTGAGTGGGGAGGAGAGAGGGACAGAGAGCCTGCTTGCTTTAAAGGAGCAAAGCGGGAGAGGAGAGGAGCCGGTTGGCTCCTTTAAAGCAAGCAGGCTCTCTGTCCCTCTCTCCTCCCCACTCAGCAAAGTTTTTCAGCTCGCAGCAAAGTTTTTCAGCTCGCTAAGCCGGGGAAGTGGGAGAGAAGCAGAGCCTGCTTGCTTTAAAGGAGCAAAGCGGGAGAGGAGAGGAGCCTTCTCCCCTTAAACCCCTCGCCTGCATTATTAGCAGCATCCTTCTCTACACACCCCACGCGTGTTCCTTCTCCCCTTAACCCCCTCTTCTACATTATTAGCAGCATCCTTCTCCACACACCCCACACGTGCTCCTTGTCCCTTGAGTGCTTTTCCTTCCCTCCCCACTTAAAACGTGGTTACAAAGCATGGGTCCACATGGATCCTCAGGATTTTTGCATTGGGCTACCCCAAACTCACTGTCAGATCACACGTCTGTGGCCACAGCATGAACCACAAGAATCATACATCCACTGTTTCATTTAGAATATTTTTTTTCTTGTTTTCCTCCTCTAAAAACTATGTGCGTGTTATGGTCGGGTGCGTGTTATAGAGCGAAAAATGTGGTGTCGTGAAGGTGCCAGACAAACTTCCCTGTGGAGAGCATTCCACAAACAGGGAGCAACTGCAGAAAAAGCCTGTTCTTGTGTTGCTACACTCTGGACTTCATGTGGAGGAGGCACAAAAAGAAGGGCTTCAGATGATGAACACAGAGTTTGGGTTGGTTTATATGGGGCAAGGTGGTCCTTGGGGTATTGTGCTCCTGGGCCATTTATAGGTCAAAACCAGTACTTTGAATGGGCTCAGAAGCTAATTGGCAGTCAGTGCAGTCAGGCCAGGATCAGTGTAATATGTTTAGGTATGTCTTGTTTTCCGTTAAAGGGGTATTTAAAGTGTGTGTGTGTGTGTGTGTGTGTGTGTGTGTGTGTGTGTTTGTGTGTGTGAAATATGAATGCTTGTTTGAATTCAAAACAACATGCCCAGGAAAAGCTGGCCTTTCTATACATTCACTAGACCAGACATTGAGGCAAATTGATACAAAAGAGCTGCTCCAATGGGGATTTTGTTTATTTGGTAAAAGTTCAGTCTCCATGTGACATCAGGGAATTTGCAGACTATCCAACCATATATTTGATACATTTCTCACTAAGTACATGTATTCTACAGTTGGACCTTCATTAGGCAATGTCTCTAAAACTGATG
Source organism: Podarcis cretensis (assembly GCF_951804945.1). Taxonomy (NCBI): domain Eukaryota; kingdom Metazoa; phylum Chordata; class Lepidosauria; order Squamata; family Lacertidae; genus Podarcis; species Podarcis cretensis. Next base: position 34,160,531 of record NC_137178.1, read on the forward strand.
TTGCCTAGCATGACTTAGAGGGCACACTTATTGACCTAGAAATGTACACAATTTCCTGCATACCATCCCATTCTATGCAATGACCAGTGCAAAGTGACCATTTCCTTGCACATTCTCTAATCATCTCACATTGGTCCCAACACACATATGAGTTCTCTGTAGAACTATGTCCTCAGACAATTTATCTGAAGCCCTGTCTGAATCTGGCAGCAAATGACTATCATTACAGAATACCATTGGAGGTGTGACAGCACCCTAGGCAAACTACCAAGTGCGTGCAAAGGTCAGCTAACAGATGAAAAGAGAGTACAAAAATTAAATGAAAAAAGGAAAATGCCAGGGTTATGCTGACGTTTTCATTAAGAAAATCACTGAATTCATGTAACAAGGCTGACATTTACTTATACAGTAGTAGAAATCATGGCTCTGTATGTACTCTTTGCTTTTCTGTTTGGTCAGCAGATTGTACTAGAAATGGCTCAATATCACCACCAGCAAAAAGGGAAAGAAAATGTAGAAACAAAAGGTACCCAATTAACTCTTTAGTTCTGCCCTTGCAATCAAGGTAGTGCTGATGTTATCTGTTTATGATGACATATGGCTCTTCAATCATTTCTCAGGGACTGCTCATCTTTGGTGATGCAGTCAATGCTCTGTCCTGGACCATCTTCTTGGATCAGCCCCAAAACAATGTATACTTTTTACTTTCATTTATTACCATGCTTGATCAAGTAGTCCTACAAGATCTCACCTATACATTCTCTGGTATTTTGAACCATCTGAGATCAAAAGCACAACACAATTTCCCCCACTGTTTATTATTTTACTGTTATGTGTATTCTGCCAACAATACATGTCTCTAGGAAGACTGCCTTTCCATCTCACATACAGGACAACCACATTGTTATGATACAGCTTTCTTTAAACTGACCTGCAATGTGTTCAGTTGCTCCTATAACTTATCTCCTTCCAATGTGGGCAACTACCTCTCATAGGGCACAGCACAGGGGCATACTTTTTCACCTCATTCTGAAACATTTTCCCTCCTAGAATGCTGCTAGAATGCAGTGGGACTGGTTGTTGTCCATCCTCATCCATGTGAATTCAAGGTGTTGGCGGGAAGGTCCAACTGAGGGACTTTACAGGAAGGTCCAACTGAGGGTCTCGTGGAGATTTCAGGAAACACAGGCATCCAGGAATGCTGAGTTCAGACCAGTAAAGAAATATATGCAGAGTGAAAGAAAAGACACTTGTAAATATCCTTTGGCCAACTTGAAAGTAAGGTAAGCACCATAGAACCCCTGGACCTGATGGATAGGTGGGTGGGTGGTAAATGAGCCTGTGTGAGAGGCAAGGAAGGGAAGAACACCCAAGGTGGGGAGACTGGGAGAAGAAAGGGAAGCTGCTAGGTGAGGACTGGGAGAGTTTATCTCTTTCTGTGTGAAATCTACCTGTTTTTATTTTTGCTTATGTTAGTTCTTTTTTATTGTATTGTATTATGTATTGTATTGCAATAACCCAAATACCCAGTTTGTTTTTGTTTTTAAATCCCCTTTAATAATTTTCAAGTGTCTCCTCACCCCCCATAAATTGATGGAGAACTAATATTTGGGATCAAACTTTTCCATTCTTCTGTATGAAGAAAGGCCAAAGCATTGCGGCCTTTAATGAATTTTAAATGATGACTAAAAGGAAGAGGGCAGGCTAGGTTTTTCTAAAATTAAGAATGGTGTGCAACACTGGATCAAGATTTCTCCCATCCCTTATAATTTCTGGATTGTTGAATGAAGTTGATTAGAAGTAGATTTAGGACAAATGATAGTACTTATTAGGGATGGGAGATGCACTAAAAAGCATGAGAATGGGTTATTTTGCAGGAAAATTGTGGTTTTAAAATCAAAATGCACACAACAGGATATGATTGAGTGTCAACTGAAATGGAATAAGACCATCTGCTCAGTCCATAGCTATTAACCATTGATATCTAAAGGGAGCCTTCATGTGCCAAGGTACAAAGATGAGAGAAGTCTACTCCTGTCATGCCCTGTTTCTGAGCTTCTGTAAGCATCCAGGTGGCTACTCTTAGCAAAAGGATGCTTGATTTGTTAGCAGGTGGACTCTTCTTATGTTGTTATGGAACAGCATATTACGTGATATCATTGAATTTTATGTTTCCAGTTCCCTACCTCCCATAATTGGCTGTCATAATGGGTATGGGGAAAGATACATCACACTGATGTCATCTCGTGCATTGTCATGCTATATAACAAGGAGAAAGAGAGAGGGAGAGAGAAAGCAGCCCTGTGTTTCTTGTGATATCTAGTTCAGCTCTAATTGACTAGTAGCTCTGGTAATCATTTTTATCCTTTTCTTACTGAATGAAACAGCTTGCTTGTGCTGCCTGGGTTTATTTAACTAAATATATTCTATGGTCATATCTGAAATGTGCCTCTTGCACTACCTCTTTTCTTGTAGCACCATGTATGATATAATCTGGATTATATTTAACTTGTCAGAGGCGATACAATAACCGAGCATGGCACATTTGATTTGAAAGATCATTCTCATGTCCCTGTCCTGTCTACACTGGAAATGGTGTTGAAGGATTCCAGGTTTTGAAACAAATTATGAGGCATAATGCTTCAAATAGCACAAAAAGCAGAGAAAGGATGGGGAACAGAGTTGCCAGCTTTAGCTTTTTGTTGTTGTAAGTAAAGAATCGAAGGAAACAGGTAGCAGAATTCTGTCTGGGCTAAAAGTAGGTTTTCAAAGATTTACAGGAACAGCACATTGTAAGTACACAACAACATTCTTGAATAGATCAATATACAAGTTCAGCCTACATCATTCACAAACACTTGGAATGTAGAACTATATGTGACCTGGTTATTTTCAAGGACAATAGTTGGAAGACCCTGAAAATTCAAAGATACATCTATTGACCCAATCCCAACAAGAACGGGGAAATTCTACTTAGTTTCTTTATGTAGCTCTCTTATGTCCCAAAGTTAGGTTTGGAGGCCATCTTAACTGAAATTGAATGACTTTATTTAAGGTCATATATGCAATCTAGAAATGAGGATATTGTCATCAAAAAGATAGGAATAGGAAGAATCTCTGTATCTTTCCTCTTTTCCTCTTTTTAATGCAAGTGAAAAATGCTTCCCAAATAATAATTAATTTTGTATGAAATTGTAAAGCTCAGTATTCAGCTCCATTTGTACCTAGCAGATAAGTTTTCTTAAGCAGATCAAAGAGATGGGCTTCTGTCTGAAATGAAGTTATTTGCAGACACTGAATGCCATACACTCTCTGATTCCTTTCAGTTCTCTTTGAGATAGTTCCCTGTGGTACATATCTAACAGCTAAATTTCATTACCATTCTGTGCGGTCCTCATGGTGCTGAAAGTAAAATATTGGATTGACAGGCACTCGTTGTGGAGCAGGGTTTATTGATGATGGAAAGACTGATTCAATCTCTAATTCTGAAGAACGACCTGCCACCCGGAGTGATAGTATACAGATGGGTGCAATCTAAACTCTCTTTCCGCCTCAAGTTGCATTTGGCTGTAGATTAACAATGTGATTCCATATAATGAAGATGTTTGTTTGGTGCAGTGGCAATTTTCCATTACTGACATGCAATGTCAACAGTTCCGACATAGCTGTAAGGACAGGGTATAAATGTGCTACATCTGGCTGGGACCTGAGCCAGGTTATTAACTACCGCATTAAAATTACCTGCAGTGAACTGTTTTGGAAGACGGGAATGCAAAACACTGTTTCCCCTATGACTGCCCACTCTGCTATAATAATCTGACGATATTTAGTTATTATAATATTGCTGTCAGTGTTTGTCCTTATTTTCACTATCAGGAGATGTTCTACACATTCTGTTTGATATAAAGCTTAACACTGCTACTTCTGCTCATTTTTCTTGACTAAGACTAACACCTTTAATAGAATGCATGTATTAGCATTGAATGCATAGGTACTGGGAAATGCACCCCAATGGCTTTTTATCAGTTGTACCCTTAGCAGCCTGATCCTTCCTTTCAAACTATGATAGCAGCATGGGTAATTATAATTGCATAGGCATGCTAATCTTCAGGTGGCCTCACCTGCAAAGATCTGGCAACCCTACCACTTCTGCAGTTGCAGAATGGACTAAGGAGAAAATTAGGGCAGAACCATTTGCACTGAATTTCCAGAGCCCTTGCAAAATTTCTGTGCTGTGCTGGCTCTTGTATCAGCAATGGAGCTCACTCTCACATAATTTGGCAGTGGCCACCAACCTGGATGGTTTCAAAAGAGAATTAAGCGCATTTATGGAGGACCAGGTTATCTATGGCTATTAGTCACAATGGCTATATTCTACCTCCAATGATGGAAGCAGGTTTGCCTCTGAATACCAGTTGCAAGGAATCAGAAGTGGTGAGAGTGCTGTTGCTGCTTGTGAGCTCCCCATGGACCTTGGTTTGGCTATTGCGATAATAGGTTGCGGGACAGGAGTGATCTTTTGGTTTCATCCAGCAGGTCTCTTCTTATGCACTTATATTCTTCTTACGGCTAATTTTTCTGAACACCTCCTTGCTCTGCCCTGTGCTCCCTTGGAGGTCATAATATACTCCTAGTATTGGTCTATGGCTCCTTCTCTTTTGTTGTATTTCAAATCTGTATATACTCAGGTACTTTCATATGAGCCTATTCACCCATTGAAGACATCAGTGGAATTCTGGTCTGTGTTAAGAAGGTTCTAGACTTTGGATCTTGCAACCCAAGAAGGTTTGTTCCCGACTCATGAATGCCTGCATTCTGAGAGACACAGTTGTACCTCACTTCATTTGCATTTCACTAGGGCTGAGCTGATATTTCTCAGAAAAGAATTTCCATTCCATGGAGCCAGACTTGGAGGATATCACAGACAATGGTATTGAAGACTGCATCCTTAATTAGATCAATTCCCATTAGGAGTTGGAGTTCAACATCTGGAGGACCATGGCTTCCCCATCCCTTCTCCTAGTGGTGGCTTTAGAATGCCCTTAACTTTTCTTACATGTTTGAGGAACATATGCCCAGAAAAGACCTAGACACATTGCTAAGTTTTGTTTGCCAACATCTTCATATAACATGGTCCACTAGATATTGTAGGAACAAACTGTGATTTATGTCAGGCCTCTCAGTGCTGTTATTTTAGCTTTTGAAAATACAGTTATCCAGATAATGTAAGTAGACATCAATAAGAGTTTTGTGCTAAGTCCAAATACAGAATAGATGTATTTCTAAATTGTCCCGAAAGTTTGTTTACATTGTGTAATCTGCAGGTTCAGTGTGCAATCAGTACTCCACAGGTAAGAAAATGAGAAATTTTGAGGGCTATTGAACACAGGAATTCTCACAGTGGATAAGCAGAGTTTGTTAGCACAGGATATTTTCTAACTTTTGGGCTCTGCAAAAAGTTTGCAGTGTTCAAATATAAGATGTATCTTCCTGTTATGCTAGTGAGTTGGTATTTTGGCTGAACTGCAAAAGCATGCCTTGCCACATGACCCACGAGTTTTCTTCTATATTACCCTTGTGCTTCTTAATTTATTTTATGTGTGCATCATTCTATTGAAAGAAAGTGGATACTCTGAGTATGTTCTATTTCCAGTGTTGTTGCATGCAAACTGCCATTTTTAAAAAATGTAGAGGAAAATTAACATATGGATGGCTTTAAGAAACATAATAATTTAGATGTGACCAGAAGTAATTCAAGGTTGAAGGGTGATTATTCACATGCACAATATCTCAGTAGCCCACCCCCCAGTAACTCGGAGAAGCCTGGGAGGACTTGTGGCAGTGACACAGGCAGCGTAGCAGATCTTGCAGTTCCACTGCCAACAATGTGGCAGGCTTTGTGCCTGCAGCAGTGGGAGATAGTGGCAGAAGCAGGACATCCGTATTTCGAACAGAAACTGTAGTGGCTTCTGTAAATCCAGGATCTTCCACTCAAATTGGGACAGTTGGGTGGTCTGTTAGTGGCTTGTGCTTAATGACATCACCAGGAGCCACCCCTAGGTCTCAGGTTTGTACTCTGAAATCTGAGGGTCTGGTATGCTCCTGACCTGGCAGCTCAATCTATGTTAAGACTATGTTAAACTATTCACTGAACTTTCATTGACACAACCTGTGATGGAAAAGTTTGATTGCTGGGCAGGTTGGGTCACAAAGTGTGTGTTTTTTCTGCCAGCAAACGGTAGACTGGCAACAGTGTCTGATTGGCCAGAGTTCTGGGGGAGAGATATGATTGGTTTGGAGAGGTTAGACAGGTTTCAGGTTGGGAGAGAGGGTGAACGGATTCTGAGGGGGGAGGGAGATACATACTGAGGAGACTATCCATAGGGAGAGGACAGAGCTTCATAGCTGGGATAGGTAGACTAGGCTGAGGGTCTGGGGAAGGTATCCAGACAGGAGTGTGGTGGGAGGGCTGAGTCTGAACCAGGAGAGACAGATCCTGTGGGAATTCAGGTTCCCTGGGTGTCAGTCTAGCCAGGAGGGGAGAATTCTTCTAGGTACTGAAGACTCCCAACCCAGTAAAAAAGGGAGAGGGGATCCTGGATCTGTAATACCATTTATAATACCTCAGGTTTGGGATTGTTAAGAGAGTGGGTAACTGAGGAAAAATGTCCCTCGCTCATGAACCAAAGTATTAAGCTGTGATGGAAGCGGTATAGTGTTGAAAGTATTATATTCTCTAAGTGACAGGCATTGATTTGAACATTTTACTATCACTTCTGGAAACCTGAATATTTATCTACCTGAAGTGAACAAATTGATGTTTAGTAACTGAAGTTTAAGAAGAGTTGTACCTATAGTATTGTGTTTCAGCCCAATACATCTTATAAAGTAAATAAGTTAAATTCTACCCGAAAGAACTAGTTTCCTGACCCACTTTGTGTCATAAACTTCCTATGTTTAATAAAAAAAAAGTGTTTGTTTGGAGTCTCCTGCCTGAGACTCCAAATTATTAAATTTTCCCTCACACAAACCCTCCACTTAGTAATCTGGGGTAAATTATAGAAATTCATGTAACTGGTGTACCGTGAGGTGGTCACATTCTATTTAATTGAGGGCTGGCCCAGCAGTGCCAGGGTGAGAAAGTGCTGTCACGCCATCGCACAGCCAATGAGAGTAGACAGTATTTGGCTATATGGACCAGTGGAATGGCTCTGTAAGAGAACACCTATTTATTTGGAACCACTGCCTTGCAACCAGATTGATCGGTCTGGCAGATGGTTGCCTGAAATGAATGATTAAACCACATACTAAATGCTCTATAAATAATAAAATGAGGGTTAAGAAGCATTTCCCCCCACAATACAACTTTTTAACATCACTTTGTGATACAGGTCCTTGTGAAACTGAGTGATGGGATGAATAATAATAAAAGTTGTTTTCATGCATGCTAAATTCATGCTGACCTCCCTCCCCTAATCTCAAAATATATGCAGCACATCAACAATCCAATTTAATGTAGATTTTCACTGTGGAAAGTCTTCATGTCTTAGAAAAATAATCATTTGAATCCCTCATGAGGTGAATTAAGGAAAAGATGTGCTCAAGATTTACTTTCCTACATATTACAAAAAAATAATAAAATGTTCAGATTCTCTCTTTCTTTCTCTGCTGAAAATTCCAATTATAGACTTCACCTTTTTAGTATTGCCAGACTTCATCAGCTAGCCTTCACTTTGCCCTTGGAGAAGATATAATCTGCCGCAACGCACACTGAGATGCACCCAGTTAGACGGGTTCTTCTTTTTTAAAAAAATTGTCCTGCTCAACAAAGTTTAAATTTCAAGGCACATTTGACCTGATAGTCTTTTGAGAGACTCTAAGATCTAAAATGAGATGTTGGTGCTACAGGATCATCTCTGTTTTGTCAAGGAAGTTGAAGGTGTTCTTTTCCAAGCAACTGAACCAGAACTTTATGGGTGAGTTGGATTAATAACAGTAACATAAAAGATATCAAAGTGACTGCACTTTGATACTGTGCTGAAGTTTTTTGACACATAATAGAGAAAGAAAGAGAGGGCATGAGAAAGTGATGATTACTAAGTTATTGATAAACCTGCAGAAAAACTTTCCTTTTACAATACAAAAATGTAAGAGCACTCACACAAATGAGAAGATTAAAACACACTTTGTAGTATCATAGCATTTTCAAAATATTTGTCTGTCTTCTCTTCCTTCACTGAGGGATCTTTGGTCTTCAGTTGTTCTTTCTGTTTGTCTTGACCCAGATGTGCACTATTAGGGTAAATTTGCATGACCTGTTCAGTACAATGAAAAAATAATTGACAATTCTTCCTATATTGAAAATGGCTTTTGGATCCCTCTGCCTCCCCCCCCCCCCCCTGTAATTGTTCACCACACATTTAAAATATGGCATTTCTATTTAAAAGCTTGGGTAGCAGGTACAGGAAAAGATCTCTGGTTGACATCCTGGAAATCCAATGGTGCAATTGCCAATACAGGGCTAGACAAAGCATCGGTCTGACCAGTGGTGTAATGGTAAGTTTCGAAGTGCAAGGGCTCATCATAATAGCACCTATAGCCACATTTTCAATGATAGTCCATAGCCATGACCCCACAGTGTGAGTCAAAAATGCAGGCAATTATAGGAGTTCACTTCATTAAACTTAATGATGCTTACTACTAACTGGATAGATCCAACTTTTAAGATATATTGAGTTTAATGCAAGAGCTCCAGCTGGCTGAAATACAATCTTTAGCTTTAAATTAGAAATGTAAACAGTGTTGCATAGGAATATTGCAAAAAGTACAAACGAAAGGTAAGAGATATCCAGCTTTTGCTTTATTTTCCCCATTCTCCAGCTTCTAATGCTAATATGTATGCTTGGAAGTTATCATCCTTAGGCACGTGGATCAGAGGATTAGTCCACTAGTAATGCCATGAACTATAGAATCCTTGGTTAAAAGATAAATAACTCTATCAACTATCCATTTTCAATCAGTGGACAAAGATGAAAGTCTGCCATTGTAAAATTGTTCATGCTATCTTGCGATTTGTCTCTTCCTCCCTTCCTTTCTCTTTTTTCCTTCTGTATCTTTCCCCTCTAAGTCTTAATATAATATCCACCCTCTCCATAGAGAACATGTACACATAGAAACAAATAGCTCCCTTGACATCAGCTAGCATGGAGCTGCATAAAATTAGAGGAGAAAATAAGACATGCATTTTGTGGGGAGAAAAAATGCTGCATACCCCCTGCATTTCCATCCATTATATATGTGATATATCTATAGCTACCATAACCTATACTTAGAACTTCACCAAATCAGCAATGTCTTTTGCATCTGTAATTGGAAATGTATTTCATCTAAGGACTTTGCCTCTGCATATATCTTTTCACACATCTTGCTTCCATTTCTTAGCCTTCCTATCACCTCTCATTCATTTCTAGGAGGGTCACCTCTGAAGGGCTAATTTAAAGATAGCAGGACTCTGACAAAGGCTAATAACTGCAGTATCTACAACCCTGAGTCAATTTAAAATCAAAGGACAGGTTTTAAGATGAGAGAGTGCATAAACTAAGTTAGATCTCCATTAGTTATAATGAGTATCAGAATTCATTCAGAGAGGCTCTTTCTAGCCGCTGTTATTTCTTTAAAGATTATTACACCATTACATCATTAAAAGATTGATTGCATGTATGAGAATGTAGTTGAATCTTTCTATTCTTAGTACATACCTTGAAAAACATTGCACAGTCACAGTGCATGTAGTGGTTGAACTAGCACAGGGGTAGGCAACCTAAGGCCCATGGGCCGGATGTGGCCCAATCACCTTCACAATCTGGCCCATGGATGGTGCGGGAATCAATGTGTTTTTACATGGGTAGAATGTGTGCTTTTATTTAAAATGCATCTCTGGGTTATTTGTGGGGCATAGGAATTTGTTCATATTTTTTTCCAAAATATAGTCCGGCCCACATCATGAAAAAGGTTGCTGACCCCTGAACTAGCACCTGAGTATGAAAGTAAAATCTCTCTTCTTCTGCCACAATCTGTGTACTTTATCTATAAAGGCCTGAGGCTTTCTAAGGAGCAGGAGAGGAAAGGCAAAATACTGAACTAGAACTATATTCCATAGTTTACTGCGTGGGACAAAGGGTTGGGAAGAAGGTGCAGATGTGAGTTCAAGCTGCTCCAGTGAGATGCCAAAAAGCCCCAGGCAGCTCTGAGGAAGAAGTATAGCATAGGTCCTAGGTGATCATCAATATATCCTGGTAATGCTAGGGAAGGCTCTGGTCTGAAGCTGGAGATGTGCTGCTGGTCAGTGTAGAGTTGACAATAGTTTTCTACACAGACCAATAGTTTCACTGGCTGCAAGACAGCCTTTTCTGTTCTAAAGTGCTGGAAGGAAGACATGTTCTCTGCTGGCCTAGGGGATGGAGCCTTACTCACCTGGAACAGCTAAAAGAGGCTCCTGGGAGGCTGGAGGAACATTGATGTGAGTGCTGGAAGGAAGACCTGTTTCCTGCTGCAAGGCCCATTTCCACCTGGCCTAGGGGGCGGGTCCCACACTCACCCAGAACAGCTAAAGGAGGTTCCTGGGAGGCCAGAGGGACATTGCTGGAACAACTCTTGGGTTGGGGCAACTGGCAAAAATGTTTTACATTGTTTTAAACAGTTTTAATTTTGATTCCTCTGTTTTGTTTTTGTTGGGTTGGTATTGATTAAATGTTTAGTTGGGGTTGGCCGTTATTTTAATTTGGGTAAAACAGTAAACTGTTTATTGTTATTATGGTTGTCATTGTTGGTTTCTACTGATTTATTGGTTTGTTTGTTGTTTGCATAGGATATTCTGTTTTTTAATGTTTGATGTTTTGTTGTGTTTTTATATCTGCTGTAAGCTGCTCAGAGTCGTCAGGATATAAATTAAAAATACTATATTATTATTATTATTATTATTATTATTATTATTATTATTATTATTTGCATGGGCAGACTCCATGATCACAGGAAGCTCCATGCTTCGGATGTTTGCCCTCCAACTCATTGCATTGCATTTGCATTTACATCCCCTTTCTATCTCCATGGAGCTGAAGGTGGTGTACATGGTTCTCCCCATCCTTGTTTAACTCCTGCAACAACACTGTGACATAGGTTAAGCTGAGAGATAGTGACTGGCCCAAGGTTACCCAGTGAGCTTCATGGAGGATGATAGGAAAAGCAACAGAAGGTGAAGCTAGCACACTTGTCCCCACAACTCCAATTTGCATGTTAAGGGCTTAACGACACTTACCTTTCCTCCTCCGATTCCAGGCATGGTTCTTGATTTAACCCATAGTTAAGATCAAAATCCATGGACCAGAATTCTCTGTCAAGCTTGGGTTTAGTGATGTCTGGTAAGGTTTGAGAAAGGCATCTTAAGTTCGCTTCCAATTATTAAAGCAAATGGCTTTATAAACAGAAGACTTGGAAAATCAGTCTAAACTAGAATTAAATCAGTAATAATGTTTATCTATGTAAAAAATGTGGCCCAATTAAACCAATATAGTGTTATCATCAGCCTTGTTCAAAATCTTCAAGATGACATAAATTCATCATGATGATCATGTCTGTAAAAATACTGCAGATGGTATTATTGCGGGCCAACTAACCCTGATATATGTCTAGAATTTTTGACAGAGTTCAGCAGGACATATGCTGAATGACAGACTGAAGAGTCCACAACCTGAAAATCCCTATGATAGTCTTCTTAGAGCATTATAGAAGTGGCAAATATACGTGGCCAATAATGGACAGATAAAGTAAAGCATTCCAACGCTCACTGAATAAGCAAGTGCCTCTTACGAGCAATATGTTTTTCTCATGTCATATCAATCACACATTCTTTTCTGAATAGCCATTTTTTGCGGGGGGGGGGGGGGGGGGCTGACCCAAAGGAAAGTGAAGTTTTCACAAATCCTCTTTAACAGGTTTTGTTGCCTCTGAGTTGTCATTTTCTGAAATGCTGAGTAAGAAAGACACTATTTTTTCCCTCTCACCTGACCTCTGGTGCTTTCTTTGAATTGAAGTCCTGCAGATCACAAATTTATCCCCTGCCTGAGTGTTGTTTCTGTATTGGAGTCTGTCACAACTGACAGAAGCAGCATGCTATGGTTCCATACTGAGCTTAAACTGGAGGCATGAAAACTTTCAGCTGTTCTGCATCATTTTATTTTATTTTATTTTTTCTGTTCTGTGATTGAAAGAGCAACCCCACCCCCCAAAAACCCACATTCCAGGTGTGATGGTACACTGTATCCCCAAAAGCACTAACTTTACAAGAGGTAAACAACAACAACAAATCTAGTAACAGCAATGATAATGACAACAATTACTAATTAATTATTGACAATTTGATTCCCTTTTATGACAGTTGAAATCTCCAGTCTCACTTTTCCTAATAGTAGGGCAGAATAGTGCTGGATTGATATTTTGACCAGCATATAATATTACCTTTCATGAAGGAGAGGGGTGAATAGGAATCCTAACAAAATTCAGGTGTTTGAGACAGAAATTTATTAAGAAGGAGGAATTCCCCATTTCCTCCTATGTTGTTGTTGTTGTTTAGTCATTTAGTCGTGTCCGACTCTTCGTGACCCCATGGACCAGAGCACTCCAGGCACTCCTGTCTTCCACTGCCCCCCGCAGTTTGGTCAAATTCATGCTGGTAGCTTTGAGAACACTGTCCAACCATCTCATCCTCTGTCGTCCCCTTCTTCTTGTGCCCTCAATCTTTCCCAACATCAGGGTCTTTTCCAGGGAGTCTTTTCTTCTCATGAGGTGGCCAAAGTATTGGAGCCTCAGCTTCACGATCTGTCCTTCCAGTGAGCACTCAGGGCTGATTTCCTTAAGAATGGATAGCTTTGATCTTCTTGCAGTCCATGGGAGTCTCAAGAGTCTCCTCCAGCACCATAATTCAAAAGCATCAATTCTTCGGCGATCAGCCTTCTTTATGGTCCAGCTCTCACTTCCCCTAAGTTACTTTATGCCAAATGGAGTTTGTGCTTGCTTGTAACTTTTTGCTAGCTGGCTGCATCCCTGCTGTTGCTCTCCTTATCTTGGAAACAAGACATTTTCATGGACACTACAGCAAGTGTGTGTGTGTGTGTGTGAGTGAGAGAGAGAGAGAGAGAGAGAGAGAGAGAGAGGTGTGTCATTTCAAACAGCAACTGCCCTTCCTTCTGCTCCTCCAGAGACCAGTTGTCCAATGGAGACAAGTTGCCACTGGTTAGCAAAGGGGTTAAGCCAGTGGTTACAGATCCCTTTGAGAATCTGATGAAAGCTCCCCAGAATTTCTACGAACAAAGTCAATTTTCAAAGAAACAGGAAGGAAATCAAGTGGAGAAATGATATTTTTGTGTGTGGAGTTTATGGACCCCCTAAGTGTCCATGAAACACAAAATCATCATGATAATCATAATCATATTTATACCCTGCCCATCTGGCTGGGTTTCCCAAGCCACTCTGGATGGCTACCAACAAAAGATTAAAAGTACATTAAAACATCAGTTATTAAAAACTTCCCTAAACAGGGCTGCCTTCAGATGTCTTCTAACATCAGATAGTTGTTTATCTCCTTGATATCTGATGGGAGGGTGTTCCACAGGGTGGCCACCACTACTGAGAAGGCCCTCTGCCTGGTTCCCTGTAACTTCACTTCTCGTAGTGAGAAAACCACCAGAAGGCCCTCGGTGCTGGACCTCAGTGTCCGGATTGAACGATGGGGGTGGAGACGTTCCTTCAGATATACTGGGTTAAGAACCTCTGGTTTAAATGCTCTTTGCATTAGGATTTCTACATCTTGTTCTAAATGTTTCAACATTTCATATTTTAGGACCCATGCTACTCTCTTGATTGCATTCTGCTTTAATTGTTTTTAATGTATTTTTAAATGGTTTTAACCCACCCTGGAACTTCATGTAGAAGGGTAGGGAGGGGAAATCAAATAACAATAATAACAAAAATAAGCAAATATGTTGCCACAGAGATGCACAAGGGAACAAGCAATACAAGGCACAGGAACAAACTTAGTGGGTGGTGCTCAGTAAGCCTTAGTTCCAGTTCGTTCTTTGCACATCTAATTTAAAACTTTGCTTGTTCTGAGACATCATGATAGAACAGATGGAGGTAAAATTAGCTAATGTAGGGCTACATCCATTATAACTTGGACGGAATGTTTTGGCTTCCATGATTTCCACTGTGTAACAATTCTAGGTATACTTTTCTTTGTATAGTTTTCCAATCTCTGAATTAGAAATGCAAGTTCACTTCACGATGTTGCCAGGAGGGCCTTGATCACACCTTGATGCTTCTGATAATTGTTTGGGCATGTTTGATTTTTGGCACACTGTACTTAGTGGCTGGATCTCCAGCCCAGTTTTGATTTGTTTTTTGTTCTAAAAACAATTATGACCAGGGGCCAGAGGCAGATTCTTGTTTCTGATATCCTATAGGCAGTTGCCAGCATTCCTTAATTGATGGGTTGCATGGTTGGAAAATGTTGAGCAGTCCAATTCATAACAACAGAAGAAGAATTAAGAAAGCCACTTACATATCTGTATTGTTATTTCCTCTAATGTTTTAAACTACTGTTGTTGTTGTTGTTGTTGTTGTTGTTGTTGTTGTTGTTGTATTATATACATTACCTTGAGATGTGTGTGGTAGACATAAACAAACAAACAAACAAAAAAATCCACAAGAGATGGTCCTTATCACTGGAAAAATGTTTTCCTGCTGCAAAAATATTACTGCCTTGCCCTTTTGCTTCATTTTGTGTCTATATGGCAGAGCATGAGTTCTAAGTATGGGCCACATTAGAACATACACCCATCACTATAATCATTTGCACAATCTGCTTCTTAAAAGCAAATTGCAGGTGTAGGTGACCTACCTGGGCATGCAGGGTGTGTGTATGGTAGGGTGCTTTAACCCTGGTTATCCTAGCTTGAATCTGTTCTCTTCCGATGCTTGCTATTTGGACTGAGGTGGAGAACATTTGCTGCAATGTGAGCTACAATAATTCCCTCCCTAAATCTACCCTCTTGAAAGTTATGCCCATTAGATCTAGTATAGTCCTCTGGAACAGCTTAAAACTAGTCTTTGCGCTCCTTGACATGACCACACATTAGGTATTTTGAGTTTTGTGCTTGCTATGTTCTCCCTTTAGTCCTATTGTCTCCTGGTAAAACACACCCAGCTCTTTCAATCTTTCCTTTTATTACTTTAGTACTTGCTTTCTGTTCCACTGGCCTTTTACTATGCTTTCTGTATTATCCCTTCCAGTTTGTCTACATCCTTTTTAAAGTGTGTTTTGCCCCAAACTGGACACAGCACTCCAGATGAACTCTAAGTCTGTAAGGATCCCAGTCAACTCGATCTTCTTTACCATCTGTAATTACATCCAGCATAGTCACTGCTGAGTTGTGGGAAAGTGACCCAATGGTGTTTTTATGCTTAATCCATTGTCCATCATATGAATTTTTCAGGGTGACTGCAACAGCTTCAGGATGATAGGTTTTAGCTCCGCATGGCAAAACACTACACTTGACAAGGAGCTCATCTCAGTTCATTGGTATTTATACTAGCACAACACACTGGCAATTATCAGCTGCCTTTTGACATTTGGTGACCTTGATTATACAAAGACTATCGCATGCAATTTATGCAGGCTCTTGAGATATGAAATACCTGAGCAATCTAGTAAAAGCCTGGTGTATTGAGAGATTAAAAAGCTGTATCAGTAAAACTCTCATTGTCATGCCTTCACTTTAGTAAGGGTGGTTTATAGCAAAATTAGCAAGGTTGTTTAAGAACAAGCACAACAAGAAATGGAGGGAGTTTTGTCTTATTGTGGATGAGGGTTTGATGAGATTGAATACACAAATGTTTCTTTGAAACTCAAACTTCTTTTATTTTTTAAAAGAGCACTGGATGCCTTAGGGTGGTTAGCGGTTAACTGGCAAGCTAGTCAGCAGGCCTCTTCACGCCTGTTAACTGTGGGAAACCTGTCATAACATCCATCATGTTAGATCACCTGAAGACATAACAACAAGGGGGAAATCTACATAACCATTAGGCAACAAGTGTATCTTCCATTCCAGTGACAATATAATTATTTTAATTCCATATTTTTTCAGAGGGGGGAGGACTGGTTACACATATTAGTATTGGCACAAAGAAAGGACTCATCCACATTTCCACGAGCTGTGCCTCAAAAGCAAGGGTCCAAGCAGTTTTTGACTTGACCAATACTTTCAAGCCACAGGTCTGAGTGGTTTCCCCCTTGCCTCACTCCTTGCCAAGGCAAAAGCCACCCTTTAGCAATAAAACTAAAAGGTAAAGGTAAAGGGACCCCTAACCATTAGGTCCAGTCGTGGACGACTCTGGGGTTGCGGCGCTCATCTCGCTTTATTGGCCGACGGAGCCGGCGTCCAGCTTCCGGGTCATGTGGCCAGCATGACTAAGCCGCTTCTGGCAAACTAGAGCAGTGCATGGAAATGCCGTTTACCTTCCCACCAGAGGTGGGTATTTATCTACTTGCACTTTGATGTGCTTTCGAACTGCTAGGTTGGCAGGAGCAGGGACCGAGTTTCATGTAATTTTGGCTTGAATTCATTCCCCAGCCAACAGATGCATCTTTGAGCATGTTGAATGTTCAAACGCACCAAAAATATTGTCTTCCACCTCTTTTCCTTTGCAGACTCAACTTAACTCCCCAAAGAGCCTACATGTGCCAGTTGGGCAGCCAATCATGCAAACTTTTAGAAGGAATACTGGATACACATAGAGAGGGGGCAAGGCTGGTGGACACCATTCCACCAACCCATATATGCACATTTAGTGCACACAATGACAGCATTGCCCTGTGGATAGATCAGTTGGTAGAGCATGAGACTCAATCTCAGGCTTGTTGGTTTGAGCCCTACGTTGGGCAAAAAAGTCTTGCATTGTAGGGTGTTGGACTAGATGAGCCTTGTGGTCACCTTCCAACACTGCAATTCTGTGATTCTCTGTGCACTGTCCTCAGCTATGACAGGAAACAAAAAGGTGCCCTAGAGCCCATCTCAGTTTACAAGGATTCATTCTTTGGATGTAGACTGAGATAAGGGTGTCTGTAGACATTTTAATTTAGGCATAATCAGAGAAGACAGAACTTTGGTTGTACAAAAAGTTAAGAGTTTGACTTTATGTTTCATTGAAGCCTTTCAATGAAGTTCAACAGTTAAAAGGGGGAAAGATGGTCTCATCAACTATTTTGAAAATTAATGCAAAGCCAGTTATCCTGTGCCTAGTAAGGCATGCAGAAGTCCAATTTAAGTCAATAGGATCTACCCATGCATAAAGAAAGGCAGGATTGTTCCCAAACCTATTGTTTAACAGTGAGTTAAACATAGGCAATAATGCTGAGAACATAGAAAAAGAAAATGGATAAAAATAAAACAGGCACATGACATAACTGTTAGTAAAACACAATATGTTAGATCAAAATCAAATGAAGCTAACTTCAGAGGACTATGCATTCTTAATTTCAGTTCTTTTATGCTTGGGCTCACTAACAAGAATCTCCATTTGGGCAGGCAGAATGTGAGTGTACTGCTGGATAACAATGCATTCAGTATTTCTGCTGTGGACAGGCATGGATGGTTCTTGAAACGCAACCACTGGCATTTATTCACATTTTGCATCTAATCAGCAGATTTGTGTGTAATTATGTATTTTGCAGGTGAGATGTTAATGCGGGTTATATGGCACATCAGCTGCAGGCTGCCACTTGAAATGGTCCACTGGAAAATCTTGAGACAAACAACATTCAATTAGGCACACATCCATGAGCAGCTGTGCTAAGTACCACTGGCATCATCACAGACGTACATTTCTCAGTGAGTTCCTACCACGCTAGCCAGATTTTTTACAGCGTGTTTAGTTTGGTGACAAAGCTTCCTGTTACCTGTTTCTCTGAGAACGTTGTGTCTCTTAGATGAAAAAAAAAGACCATTCTACACAGGAAAAAAATATTCCAGCTGATTAGTTTCTGTTGCATAGGAAATGCAGCCACCACTACAGTACACCAATACTCACTAAAGGTGAGCAGTGAAGGTCATTTTTTAAAGCACATTTAGTAGCCATAAACAGAGGAGGGTATGAATATGCTTTTGATACACAAGCTTCTAATAAAAGTCCACTCTTATCACCTTAATTCTATGTAGTCATTTGCCACTGTCTAAGATAAAAACAGAAGCAACTTCCAATACCTAGCTAATTGTTGATATATGTGAAAGTTTTTTGTAGTTTTCACTTGTCTGTTGCGTCTAGCTTTCTATATTTATCCAGGCTGCAATATATAGTATTTTGTGTTCCCATACATCCGAATGAAGAAAAACAGCTACATTCTAATACACGATGAATTATTCATCTTACTTTTCACACCTTCCATACATTTCTCTATTGTTTCCCTCTACCCCTGCTCTCGTTTGTAAGCTTAATCCTGAAATCTAGAATTGCTGGGTAAGCAACAGCTCTGTGCGTTTTTGCATAGTTCACTGCCTTGATAATCTGTATCCTAGTCACTACACTTGGGTATTTAAATAGAAAAGAAAAGACGGGCGGCAATTAAACGGATCTAAGTTAGTTAAACCATTGAACTCGCTCCCACAGGACGCAGTGATGGCCACCAGCCTAGATGGCTTTAAAAGAGGATTGGACAAATTAATGGAGGAGACAGCTATCACTGGCTTCCAGCCATGATGGCTATGCTCAGTCCTCCACAGCTGGAGGCAGTAATGTTTCTGAATACCAGTTGCTGGAATCCACAGGAAATGAGAGTGCTCTTGTGCTTGAATCGTGCTTGTGGATTTCCCTCGGGCATCTGGTCACCGACTGTGAGGACAGGATGCTGGACGAGGATCCAGCAGGTTCTTCGTATGTTAGCTCAGTCGGTAGAACATGGAACTCTTAATCTCAGGCTTGTGGGTTTGAACCCCAAGTTAGGCAAAAGATTCCTGCATTGCAGGGGTTGGAGAAGATAACCCTCATGGTCCCTTCCAACTCTACGATTCTATGTTCTTACCCCAGAGGGATAATTAATATGCCTCAGTTTGCTGTATAGCTCCAAAGGCTTCTATTGCACAGTGTAATACTGAAAGAAGCTGCAAAACTGGCACTCTGAACTCTGAAGCCTACTTTTTCTGCTGTGTGTCTGTCCCCTCACTCATCAACTTCCTGGTAATATTCCTGCCCTGATGTGGCTTTCTCCTCCACAGATTTTTCAGCACATTGTCTCCACAAACTTCATTTTAGCACATCACCTCTGCTTTCATGTGCATCTTCATTTGGGAACCTGAGTCTACCAAGATTCAGAAATTTAATCAAGTACAGTAAAATAAACTTTGCATTGTTTCCTTAAACTTGGGTGAACGACCTTTTTCATCCCACTGGATGCATTCCCTTCTGGGCAATATGTCAGTGGTGGGTGGGGCCAAAGTGAGAAGAGCAATGAATATCAATGTTGCCTTTATAACGTAGGTTATTTGCTACACACACTCTCAAACATCTCTCTATCCACTAGCTAAGTAGCTCCAGCCAAGAGTTCAAATATATATTCCAGACAGGCAAAAACAAGGAAGGTGAGAAGCAAAGCCAGTGGTGATGGTAGGCATGTCAGGGAAAGGGATGTGGCCTCAGGAGAGTCTGGGGGGAGGGAGCAGATAGGAAGGCTTAGAAGTCCACATTGTTTTCATAAACATAAGCTTTTCTCCTCCTCCACTTCCTTTGGCTTAGGGGCAACACACACTACTGCAGATCTTTATTATAACCCCTGACAGGAAGCTGTTGGTAGACTTTTTTGGTCTTTCTTTAAAATAGCTGTGGACAACCTTTCTGAATAGAACTTTCTCACAGCAGCTTATATGATACCAACTCAAAACTCAGCAGCATTATATATACAATATATTTTCTACAAAATCACCGCAGCATCAACACAATCAGCAGCAATAAAAACCCACCAAGACAAAAACACAATTCCCCAACTTATTTCACTGCAAGGAGCAGTACAACAACAAAATAGAAATCATGTATAGGCTGCCTGAAACAAATAGGTAAGTCTGCAGAGCCTTTCTAAAGGTCCGACATTTAGTAATTTTCTGGTGGTCAGTGGCAATGAACCCCAAAGCTGTGGGGCTACCACAAAAAATACCCCCCTTCATGTCTGTCATTTTCACTGTTCTAGATGGTGGGCAAATGTGGAGGACCATCACTGTTTATTTTAATGTGAAAGCAGATTTATATGAGTACAAGTATTACTTTAAATAACTTCAGGCTTGCAGAACTACTTTGATTTTTACTATTATCCCAAGGTCCACCAACAAGAGCTGCTTGGAACAGTGGTGTTTGGGGACATAGAAATGAATTAAGAAATCTAGTACCACTGAGCATGTGCTTATTCTAGGAATTTCTTTTTAGTGGCACAATTGAGATCACACTCTTGCCACACACATACAAAAATCAATTCCTAGTTCACTTAGCATCAAGACTTCTTGAACTCTGGATGCTAATTTTAAAGGGGATGGGGCAAACCCTTTTTGTTTTGACTACTGTTTAACATCAATGGATTAGAAACCCCTGGTGATGTACTAAAAAATCACCCAAAAGTCTACAAGTAGATCCCAATCTACCTTCTCCCTCCCAATTCTATATAGGACATTTTGTGTAGGCAACACTTGTGCAGAGCTCAAATTTTGAAGCCAAGGTGCAACAGACAATACAGAGTGCCTGAAAGAAGGATGGAAGTCATTAGAGGGGAAGCAGAAGGGAACCATTTTTCATGTTAGCAAGTGAGGGAGAATACAATTATCTTCAGGGGATTCACAGCTATTGCGAATATAAAATTTACTTGGCTAGAAGTGATGCTTTGAAATGGCAGCCATTTTAATTCCCTCTCTCTTACCAAATACCTTTGGGTTCGATTTGTAAAAATAAAAAGCTACCAGCTCTTTAAAGAGCTGTCATCCACTTGGTTCTGTCACAGAAAGGAAGAAGAAAATGAATATAATCTCCTTTATCTGTTATACTATTGGAGGCATCACCAAGTGGTTTTAAAAAACAAGTAGAAGAAGCAGATTGACTTCAGAGCAATGCTTCACACCAGGCAAATTTCCTTTATTTTTCCATACATCCAAGAAGAAACATTTGGGCATTTTCCATTTCCATGTAGGAAATTTCTCTTGTCTGAAGTAACCCTTAGGGATAGTGATTAAAGTGTGGATTGATTTTAGGAAAGGTCTCATGCACTAGGCTGTAACCCAATAAATATCAAAATGGCCCACTCATTAGGAAGAAATAAATTAATCTCCAGCTTTTCGGGGGGGGGGGGCTTCAAAAAAATACCCTGGTAGTGTTATGACCCTAGAATACAGGAATGATCAAAACACAGGGTTTGAGGTTGCAGTTAACAACAAAGGAGTGAGAGAACGTTCCATCTGGAGATTAAGGGAATGCTGTACCTGAGGGTGACAGTCAGGAGCCCATAGAACAACCTATCAGTACCTCACAGTACAGGGGGCACACCAGGTGGGAGGTTGCAGAAGGTAGGAGGAGGGTCCATCTTCAAAACAGAGCCTGGGGAAATTGGTGGTTTGGGATCAGAGGCTTTGAAAGGC
This sequence comes from Podarcis cretensis, assembly GCF_951804945.1. Classification (NCBI taxonomy): domain Eukaryota; kingdom Metazoa; phylum Chordata; class Lepidosauria; order Squamata; family Lacertidae; genus Podarcis; species Podarcis cretensis. The sequence goes on from NC_137178.1 coordinate 34,182,244, forward strand.
TCATTTTGAGTTTGACCTTTCTTGAGTCAACTTGCTCATCTAGTTGTATTTACAGTTCTCCAGCTCCTGACTTTCCTTGTCTAATGTGTGCCCAAACCAGACCAGACAAGTGGTGGTGGTAGTAGTGATGGTACCCATCCATCTGTAACCTCATTGACAAAAACAGGGGCTGCCAAGCTGTCCCTTAAGAGTTGCAATCTCCCACCATTTGGCAGACTAGGTAAACATTGAAAGCCCTTAGCACAACATATTAAATGGAAAGGGTTATTTGTTGCTGTTGCTAATTGAATTAGTCCAGTTTTTGTGTCATTTGTATGGAGCAACAATTCCACACGTACTGCCAATTTCATTCGGTTTGTTAGGCAAGGCTGGGGATACTGAGTGCTGTTTATTGTGTCTACACCACTGTCCTCTTTCTCATCCATCTCATCTAAGCTGCCTGATTCTATATTAGGTTGATGAAAAAAGATGTAGGTTGCACTAATGTGCCATCAACATTAACCCTGTTTAGAAGTTCCCTCCGTGGGTTCAGAATACGAGAGGAGAAGTGGGCCTCTTGGGATTGCAGCCGGAGTCACAAATTGGGTACATATAGGCATTGCTATTTCTATCAAGTAGAATCTGAAGAGGAGGTGGATCCTGATAAGAAACCTAAGAGATTAATGGTGCAAAAGAATAGTTATCCACTAGGGATCCTTTTGCTAAGTGGAGACACTTTTATGGCTATATTAACTATTCAGTCAACTGATTGCAAGCCCCTACGGGGATCATTTACAGAATGCTCTGTGAATATTGTGCTGTCAATATTTATTACAATGAACTTCAATGGAAATGAACTGGTTTAAGTGGATCATGGATTTCTTCTACATCCTGAGGTTTTCAGTACTTGGGTGACCTGATAATGGGATGGGAATGAGGAACATAAGCAGCTACACCTGCCAGCAGTATTATACAAAGTTACATAGCTGTTGAGTGTCCAGGACAAATAGCATTTGTTACAATTCCCATTCTCCTCTTCTGTGAACAAGTAAATGTCTCCCCACCTTCTTTCTGGTGATTCGTTCATTTTAAAAATGTGGTATTAGCTATTGTTTGAGCTAATGATTTGGCATGCATAGCTCAGTGCTCTGCAATCATGGATGGAGAGCTACAGCGGTATGCCATGGAGACTGCAAAATCTTCTCAGCAATATAATAGGAAGCCTGTAGCTAGAAGAGATTCAGCAGGGCCTTTGCATTTAACCTTTAAAAATGCCATTTCAGGCTATCAAAAAAAAAAAAAGAAAGTCAATAGTTTGAGGGGGAGAGAAAAAAGGTGCCATATTACAGAATGTGCTGTCCTGATGGGCATAACTGTACTGTAGTAACTCAGGCATGCCTGCACATCTCTTGTACCAATGGGGAGTGAAATACAAATGACATTTCTGCATCACACTGAATGACAGTAGGCACTTATAGATTATGACTGTAATAGTGAATAGCAATATGGGCCATTTCCAATAGTTATCCTGATTCAGTGGTTCTCTTGTCAAACAGGAGTTTCAATATGCTTATAAGAACATAGGAAGCCACCTCATACCGAGTCAGATCATTCCTCCATCAAACTCAGCATTGTCTACACTGATTGGCAGCACTCCCCAGAGTTCAGGCAAGCATCTCTCCCAGCCCTACTTGGAGACGCTAGGCATCAAACCTGGGACTTTATGCCTGAAAAGCAGATGCTGTTGCAATAAGCTACTACCCTTCCCCAATATTGTTTCTGGTTGCACAAAGGCCCTCAGAGCCATTGTTGTCATTTTTCATGTGGAAATGATTGAAGAAGTTGCACAGGAAATCTGGTTTCAGCTTGGCATTCATGCAAAGCTTTGGTTTGGAGCCATCATAATGGACTCCTTCAAACAACTCATGAAGAAAGATATGAAGAGAAAGAGTTAGCTACCTAATATCTGTGGAGATTATCCTCTTCCTATAAATTTAGATTTTAATTGAGTCCTTCACACAAATTCTTCTTGACGAAAGACGAGTAGCTAAGCTGTTTAGGTATATAGCTCAGTGGTAGGGTAAATGTCCTGCAAACTTGATGCCCCTGGTTCAGTCCCCAGCATCTCCATTTCAGTTCCCAGCATCAGGAAGTAGGGGATATTAAAGACCTATGTCTGATACCCTGGAGAGCTACCACAAATCAGGGTAGACAATAATGGGTTGGATTTTTTTTTTTAATAGTCTAACATGGTGCTAAACACTCTCCTATGCTCCTTTCCACAATTAGTTTCCCAAATGTGTTTACTTAAGGAACCACTTCATAATGTTTATCCGAAGCTAAATGTAAAGCTAACTGCAAGGCATTCTGATGTTCTCTTGATATTGATGTGCCTTCTGCATTATATTTTCTGTTACTGGTCAAGAACCCACTATCATCCGGTAATGCTGTAGTATTTTTTTTAAAACAACAACAACATTTTATATTTATAGTAACATAACCATTACAGCAATTTCATGGCAGGTGTGTGTGCATGTGTGCACATGCGCAAATGCATCTCTTCAAAGTCTTTGAAGGGGGTGAGGGTCCTGCTTGGTGCATCTTTCACTTCCTCTCATCCACATTTATTTGGATGGATGGAACCTGTCCTAGATATGACTACAAGTTCATTGGCACTACTGGCACTTATTCCTTACCTAGTAATTGAACACTGAATAGAGAGGGTGCTATCACATGTTAAATGTGTGCATCCAACATTCTAATCCAAATCCTATGTATTAGAGTGAGGCTACCTTAAATCATCCATGTAAGTTTCTAGTTATTCATGTTATTTTTCAATGATTAGAATGAAACAAAACAATATACTAGGGTTTCCATATTATGAAGAGCAAAAAAGAGAACGCATTTTGCCAACTACTTTTAACTATGGATCTCTATGATGACTCTCATCATGAAAAAGAGGATGTGTCCTGGAAAACGAGGACATATAGCAACCCAACAATATAGGAAATAAGCAACCAATAATGAATAGTAACTAAATTACCATAGTTTAAAATATTTTACAAACTCTGCTATAAGGATAGGCTTTGTTGTCCACCTTTAAAAACAAAGCAAAACACCTTAAGGAATATTCAAGGAAAATATGCTATGTCTTTTCCATTTTTGCTCTAATCCTGTGTATTACTGTATAAAGAACAAGGATTTGTGCTTTCTCTCCCTTTTTGCTTATCAGTTTTGCAGTCCCACTGTCATTGTTTGATTCTGCTTAAATCCCTCTGTACCTAAAGGTACAGCCTTATCAATTGAAAAGCTAATGCCATATAAGAAGTGAAAAGAACACAGAAAGGTTTCCTAGCAACTACTGTGAATCCTTCCAAAGTAAGTCAGTTAAAACTGTGCAGTACGTGCAATGGGTGTCAATGAGGGACCAAACCTGATCCACACATTTACAGATGCCCACTGTAAAGTACAATAAAACCTGTAATAGAAGGTGAAATGCTCTAGAAAGGAATCACATCAGAGTCCTGACAGCTTTATCATTATTTAAATGATCCAGCTTAAATTCTAGTACATCGTTAGTAAGGAAAAGTGTCAGAGCCAAAGTGATGGTATATGAAAGCACACTTAATAGCATTGGTTAGCGTCACTACTGCGATTATGTCTGTTATTGCCTTTCCTAAAAGCAACTAGCAAATATTTTAAAAGCCAGTGTACGTTTAGGTGGATCAAAGAGCAAAAGAATGTGAAAAGCACTTTTAAGATAGCCACTTCAGTTTAACTGGGGGAATCAATGTGCAAGACCTAAATTCTTATCAACTTACTTTCAATCAGATTGTCACAGCTGGTTTTTTAAAAAAAATAAAATAAAAACTAATTTCTAATTTCTTTACACAATGCTCTCACTGTCTACTGTCTACTCTCACTGTCTACTGTCCCCTCAACTGAAATACTTAAACACTTTGTTACAGATAGTGCTAAAATTATTATGCACATGAATCCAAGTGCAATGAGTATTTGTTTGGTGTCTAAAATGAGAATATATTCATCTGTGTTTGAAAACCCAAGTGCCCTTATTTTTCTTCTTAGATTTACAATTTCTAAAAGTCTTCATGTGTATTTCCATGATCAAATACACAGTGAACAATTCTAAATAAACAAATGGTTTAAAAGGAATCCACCCAAAGAGCTGCACAATTTGTTCCATGCATCCAAGGGAGCTTTGGACTTGAGTTTCTCAAGCAGCAGACACATGGTGCATGACAAATCTATTTTGAAACTTGGGAAATTGTAAGAGATGTGTTATATGGTACAAGGTCTGCTATAAAGGAGGGAAATGGGCAAAAGCATAGAGACCAGTTCCCTACTGTATAAAATAAGAGAGGAATGGCTAGCCTGTGGCTCTCCAGATGAGATGATTGCAGACTCCAAACTCCATCAACTACAGATTAGCCACATCTAGTATAAGTCAATCTAAAATTAATTTGACTTTTGCAGGTACCTTGAAAGCCCATTTGTTGTTGTTGTTGTTTAGTCGTTTAGTCGTGTCCGACTCTTCGTGACCCCATGGACCAGAGAACGCCAGGCACTCCTGTCCTCCACTGCCCCCCGCAGCTTGGTCAGACTCATGCTGGTAACCTCGAAAACACTATCCAACCATCTCGTCCTCTGTCGCCCCCTTCTCCTTGTGCCCTCCATCTTTCCCAACATCAGGGTCTTCTCCAGGGAGTCTTCTCTTCTCATGAGGTGGCCAAAGTACTGGAGCCTCAGCTTCACAATCTGTCCTTCCAGTGAGCACTCAGGGCTGATTTCCTTCAGAATGGAGAGGTTTGATCTTCTTGCAGTCCATGGGACTCTCAAGAGTCTCCTCCAGCACCATAATTCAAAAGCATCAATTCTTCGGCGATCAGCCTTCTTTATGGTCCAGCTCTCGCAAGAACTTCCACAGAGGAACTACATAAAGTTCAAAGAGTAAGCTAGGAACTATTTCCAAGCTGATATGAATATATTGGATGGTGTATGGGAGGGGGAGACAATCTCAGATAGGTTTCAAAGAACAATGAACAATATTTTCCCACCTGGCCTGGGAGGGCAGGGCCTTGGTTGACTACAGAAAGCTGAGTGCTAAAGAGTCAAGGGATCACCTTGGCTGTCTCTTAGTGCAAACATAGGTCACAGCTACCACCTGCCATGAACCACCATTGGCAGGATTGCTAGCAACAGCAACAGACATGTTGTATGGTTATATGAAGATGTTATTCTCTTGTTAATTATGCTGTTTTAAATGTGCATTTTATATTTGACTTCCTTTATTAATGTTTTATTTTGAAATGTTTAAGATTTTTGTGTGTTTGTGTGTGTGCTAAATGTGTTTGAAATGTTTAAGATCAGTATTTTAGTTCCCTTTTTATTATGTTGCTTTGAATGTATACTGCACATTTGATTTTATTCAATAATGTTTTATTCTGGATTTTTTTTATTTGATGTTTTAATATGTTGTGGACCACTGTGAGGGTTTTTTTTATAAAAAAAATACATTTTTTTAAAAAAATGCAAAGTAAGATAACGTAATGGATAATATTAATTTCCACTGAGAAGTAAATAGCAAATGCTGTTTGAAATCATGTGTGCAGTGTGCTTCAGCTTGTCAACAACCAAATGTTTTCCAATAGCCAAGGAGCAACATGTGACAAAACTCAGCTATGGAACTGCACCAAGTACATGTAGTTCCATTGGAGGACACAAATGGAGGAATAACTTTGGCACTTCCTAGAAGAAATGCCACATCTTGCAGATATGGAAAAGCCATATCCTTTTTGTTCAGCTGTCACTTGAAAGAACTGCCTATCTAAAAGTAAACTTGTAATGTCAGAGTAGGGAATTTGCAGAAGAACAAATGAAAGATTAAGTTAAGAGCTTGTGAGTACCTGTTCCCATGTTCTAATTCTGCTCAATTCACATAATACAGCGGTACCTTGGTTTACAACCATAATCCATTCTGGAGGTCCAGTTGTAAACCAAAACTGGTTGTAACCCAAGGTGCACTTTCACCAGTGGGGCCTCCCCCCCCCCCAGAATTGGTTGTAATCCCCCCCAAAAAAGAGGTTGTAATACAAAAAAAGGTACACACACTTCTGGGTTTGACGTGGTTGTAATCCAAAACGGTTGTAATCCAAAGCAGTTGCAAAATAAAAAAAATCCTTCCAGTAGCACCTTAGAGACCAACTAAGTTTGTTACTGGTATGAGCTTTCGTGTGCATGCACACTTCTTCAGATACACGTGCACACGAAAGTTCATACCAAAAATAAACTTAGTTGGTCTCTAAGGTGCTACTGGAAGGAATTTTTGTTTGTTTGTTTCAATTACAGCAGACCAACATGGCTGGCTACCTACCTGTAACATGTTCTTCATGTGTGTAATTTCCCACATGTGTTGCACTGTGTCCGGGACAGCTAAGATGGGTGCTAAGATCTGTTCCTTCTGCACACACTGCCATCACTGTTGCCCTCCATGCCTTGGAGGAAGAATATATGAGCATTGAGCCACCTGTATTTCTGGATGCCCCCTATTCTTTGTATGCCAGCTATGTCAAAAGGTTCGTGGTTTTAATCTGGGAGTTATGGATTAATTAGAAAGGTTACTGGGTATGGTTTGAAGGCACATGATGCAGCAGTTGGGGGCACTAAGCAGGGCTGGATTTGGTAAGCACCCAGATGGGAAACTGCCTAGAAACCTAGATATGCTGCCTTGAGTTCCACAGAAGGTGGGATATAACTGCAATAAAAGACTGTTTAATTATCCTAGAACTGAAGTCCACATCTTTGTATGAATGGATTTGGGGGGCCTAGTATTTGTGGAATTAAATCTTTTATGAGTGTGTTCTGAGCCCCATGAATGCGATATGTTCAATTTGACTTCTTCTCAGATCTGGTCTATAGTGTTGTATGCTTATTGGGGGGGGGAGTGTATGTGTTTTCTTCTGTTAAATGCTAAAGTGTGTGAAGTGTGCAGAATGAAGATGTGCATTTCTCTTCTCCCTATCACCTTGCAGCATCCCTGGCTCTGGAACTTAAGGAGGGTATGCTCCATGAGCATCTGTTCAGGGAAGCAAAGGAGATAATCTACAAAGGGTCTTGAAGAAATCTGAGATAGAGTTCAATAACTCTGGCCATTATCATACTGAATTCTAAATTTACAAGCTAGGAATAAATATACTTTGTTAATCTCCACATTGCAGCTTTGTAATTTGCAAGTTTGGAAAGACTCATTAAGTCTTTCCCTCCAATGGATGAAGTCATGCACAGTTACACCTGTTGGCAGGTTTGTTGTTAATAAGGTGCAAAACCAGAAATATGCTGGAAGCAAAACACATGTTGAAGGTTTTCCTCCCTTAGGTAGGTATAATCATCTTTGCATCTGAGGAGGGAAATAGGAAGCATCACCTGCTTTTGCATATTTTTCCTTAAGAAGTGAAAGTTTTGCATCCTGCCAAGACTGTGCTGTTCCAGAGGAAACAGTTTGAAAGGTCTGCAGTTGTGATGATAAAAGGAAAGTAAACTAAATTGCTGGCAGTTAAGGAGCCATTTTAATGACCATTTACACTGGGAGAAACCAACTGATCTCCCTGTAAACAGTCACTAGTTTCTGTGTTATATTTTGGCATAACTTTTGGTATATTCAATGAGCCAATCCCAGCCTAGTGGGACACCCCAGACCAGATTGTCAGTAAACATGCTCAATTTGCAGGTTCTCTCATGTACTACTTCCTTTCATGCATCCTCCCATTCTAGTTTGTTGAGCGTGTTATGGGAAGCCAAAGAGCAAAAAAAGTATTGGACATCAACTCTAATATATACATATCCATGGCTTCTTCCCAGGCTACGTTCTGAAGCCACATGAACCCCCAGCTTTCTGAAGCTAAGCAGGCCTAGGTCTACTCAGTGTGTGGATGGGGGGTGACTGGCTAGGAATCACACATATACCACACTGGATTGTGAGAAAGATTGCCCAACTGCATTCTGAATTTCCTACCTATATAAATACAGAACCAGGGCCCCAGTCTAGAGGGCTTCCTGGTAGAGGCTCAGGAAGATGCTTGCAAATAGTGGAGCATGTAAGTGGTGTTATGGAGAAACATGGCTTTTCCTCCCTGCTGGATGGCCTGATGCGCTAAGTAGAAAAGAGTTAGATGCAGCTGCTGGTGAGGAACTTGAAAATGCCTCAGATCCTTCTATAAAAGAAATATTGGAGGAAAGGTGAGGCCAGCTGGCTGAAGTCCTGGCTGAGCAAAAGACAACCCCTGGCTGTCAATTAACAAGGTTTATCTGCAGTCCACACCTAACAAATGCTCAGCCTGGAAAGTCATCTAGAAAGAGGCTGGAGGAGAAACCTGCTTCACCAAGCTGCTGTCCAATAAAAATTGTCTCATGCCAAAGGCACCAAATAGCAGTTCACAAAATAAATAATTGTCATGGGACATTTATTTATTTGTTTTAAATGATTTCAGGCTGCCTTCAAAGCAAAGTTCCTCCAAATGTGGATTACAGGGTCAAACAGAATATAACAAAACAAACTTAACAAATAAAACCATCAATAAACAATAAAACAAAAATTGGCTCCAAAAGGTTAAAATCAAACATGTGATTTAATGCCCTCAATCCAGCAAACACATCTCAAGTGAAGACTAAGGAAAACAGAAGTATTTTCAGAGATATGTGAAAGGACTGTAATAGTAGGGGCTGCTGAATCATATATGGCAAGCCAATCCAGAGACATTGGGCCCTCTCCCAAGTACTCTCAAAGCTATGCACCTTATCTCATCGACTAGCAGGTACAAAGGGCTTCCAGTGCAGAGCTTGACAATTTTTACTTATTTTATGGATCACAGAGGTAATAGGAAAAGAATACAATTGAAAAGGAATTTAATAACTGTAATTGCACTTTTGTTCTCTTGACCTGAGCACTTTTCTCAAGAAATGCTGAAGTTGTTATTTGTGATTCTGTAAGCTACAATTCCCTTCCTCTCTACTACCACTAATAATTCTACTATATTTCTTTTGCTTCAGTAGGATGTCTTAGAATCACAAGACTCTTCCTGATGACCTATTTATTGAGAATTCATCCTGATTTGCCTGCACAAAGTTTACACAGATTATATCTAGTCTTCACTGAGCATTCATTCTGATTTGGTTCTGGAGAGGCTCTTCAATAATGAACATTCATCCTAATTTGCTTCCATACATATTCTTATTAAACATTCACCCATTCTACACTTTTCAATGCATTTCCTTGTGACTTTCCTAACCACAAAAAGTCAGCTTCTTGTTTTAAATGAATTTGTTGCACTAGACTGACAGAGCACTTTAATCTACTTTAATTGCACAAAGCAAAATTTCCTGGTATGTGCTTGAACCTTCCCACAAAATGCCAACATTCTGGAGGCACCCATAGTAACAAGGGTGGGTAGTGAGGGGAGGAGGAGTGGTTTGGGAATTGCCAGAGAGGATCTAAAAATGCATATCATTTTGTGGTTTTATAATGGTATACTAAATTTTAGAATGTCTTTTCTAAATCTATTAAACCCCCAACCTGCTTTCTCCCCTTAGAAATGGCTGCCAGCAATAAAAATAGTGTTATTAAGTTTCATTCAGTCAGCTCTCTTGAGTCTTAAATCTTTAATAAAGGACATTATATGGAAAAGCAAACTTACATTTTATTCATTCAAGACAAAATATGCATCTGTAATGATTCTTCAGGAGGGAAACTGAGGTGAAAACACAACAGCTCAACCATCTCCTAGCTACGGTTTACAGCTTCACTGTGATATGTTTCTTTAGACCTCATCTTAAACCAGGACACCAATTGCTTTTAAGTCTTTTGAGTGTCTTGCTGAGTTAATGTACCAACTCTTTGACCTTTACTTAGATCACACAGGGGTAATGCAAAATAAGATGCAGATATGAAGAATTTCTCAGGTCAGTTAGCACCTTTGAAGTGCTGGTTTTTGTAGCTGTGCAGAAAAATGGAAGACTGTTGTGTATATTAGGTTTCAGTCAATTATATTTGATACTTCATAGCAGGGAAGGGCAAGCTTCAGACTTGCTGGATCCAGATTGTTTGTTTTTTTACCTAGTCCATCAACAGAGAGTCAGGTGCAAAACAGTGGCTCAGCCAGGGGGACAAATCCTAAGAATCAAGGAACAAGATGCCTCTGAGCACATGCTCAAACAAGTATTTGCGTACAGCAGAGTGGTTTAACAGTCACAGGGAACTCTGCAACTGTAGCCAGCCACGGAGCAAGCCAATCAGACACCTGGAGCAGTGCATGTGCCCTGCATGTGCCCTGCTGCCCATGGGGAGGGGCCAGCTGGGGCCTTCATGGAGTCTGCCTGCCTCTTCCCACTCAGTTGCCCTACAGCTGAGGGGGGAGGCAGCAAGCAGATCATTTGGGGCAGCGCAGAGCCTGCAGGCGCCCAAGCCACTGCGTCACTCCCAGGAGAGACGTGTGGCTTGGGCACGCTGCGGGCCCCACAGTGAGTGCCGCTGGGCATTTTGTCACACCCCCTCAGTGCTCGCCCCCTCCACACACCCCTTCCTCTGCCCCTGACTGTAGCTCTGTGTGGGAAACTCTCAGCACTGTCAACAAATTACACTTCCCAGGTCTCTTGTGAGGAAGCCACGGCTGTTTAAAGTGGCATGATACTGCTTTAAAAATATAGTGTGAATGTGGTCTGTGTTTCACACTTCAGAGAGGGTGACTTTCTCTTCCATCTCTGCAAGCATGCACATCACGTGGTAAAGGCTACTGAAATAAGATGGGGCTTGGGAAAGATTTATAGTAAAAAAGCATGTATGTCTTCAATGAAAACATAAAAGAAGTGGGCAGAGGCCTAATGACTAGAAAGAAGGTGGGTTTACTCAAAATGTAGCATGTTGCATGGGAAAAGTGGGGGGGGGGGCTTTCCTAATCTCTGCATACAGAAGTTTCCAGGTTTTCCATTGCATTGTCAGATAAGGCTGAAATCCCTCTTTGAAACCCGGGAGAGCAGCTGCTGGTTAGTGTAGACAATGCTGAACTAGGTTGATCAGCGGCCTGACTTCCATGTTCTGAAATGTGGGAATAGTGAGCAACTGGAGAGATCATGAATCAGTTTGTTTTCATTCTGTTGCTCTTCCACATTTGTTTACTTATGTTCCTGAGGTTTTGTTTTGCAATAGTAACCTGCAATTCCTGCTCTCCCCCCCCCCCCCCAAAAAAAAGGGTCTTCCCACGCAAATATTGTTTTATTTAACAGGTGCTGTTACACAGAACATTGCAGTTTTGCTTTCACTTTACATGCATTCATGAATATGTATGCATTGTTAACTGACAGTATTCCATTTACCTCTTAATTTTTTTAAGCACCACACAGGGCTCCCCTCTTGGTATCTAGAGTGCAATTGCTTGCTTTGTCCCTGCTGTGCTCAGTGTCCTCCTCTACTCTGAGTGTCGAGTCTGCCATCATTATGCTCTTTACCTACTGTGACTCTACCTTTCCCCCCCTTATTCCTTCCTTCCACTCCATCACCCACTGACACACCTATGTATACTGTCTGACTGGTGCCTTTTCTACATTTTTTTTTTCTTTTTCATTTTCATTTCCCCTCCAATTGATTGGAGGGTTTTTTCCCTCCTTTTTCAAAGACAGTTTGCAGTGCATCCTATGTTCTTTTATGGTTGTTCAACATCTTTATACTGCAAAGAGCTGTCGCAAAAGAATAGTAGGGCCCCAACTAGGTTGCTGCTTCATTGCAAATGTATGCAGTGATATGTTGTTGACACATTTGAAGTGGATTTATATTGGAGTGATCCAGGGCCATTCCAAGACATTCTGCCACCTCAGGTGAACCACAAAATGGTGCCCCTCACCAGGGAAGAAGGGCTGAGTGAATATTGGGAACAATGGGGAATTGAAGATCTATATCAGGAACAAGGATGCAGGAGACAATAAGTACTTATTCTTCGCCAAGAAGCTAAGGGAAACGGTAAAGGGATGGTATCCACAATATACAAAATACTACTCCAAAATCCCACAAACCCCCTAAACGCGATCAAAAAACAATAGGAGAATGACATAGGCTATGAGATTAACCCCACTCAATGGACCAGAATGTGGTCTAAACCCCCCCTTTAAATCCATATCAATGAAAAGAAAAGAACTAATGTATTTAATGTATTTGTTTATTTATTTGTTGCCTAAAACATTTTGCTTGAAATGCTTTGAGGTGCCATGGCAAAATAAATTTATTAATAATAAATTTACTTTATTAATAATAATACTTAATTAAAACATAAACTGGTCTGTCTTATGCTGGGGTAATGTTTTTCTGCTGAGGTAATCTTTTTCTATTTTCATTGACTAGGAAAAACTCAAGAATAAAAGCCATTGCTTGGTTAAGAGCATATGCAGAGTTAACTATGATCCAAATCATTTTAGCTATCTTTGATTTCCCAATCTTGTTTTTCTCCTTCTTTGTCACTAATTTAGATATGTTGTCAGTCATATTATAGGAAATTTTGCTTTCCGTGAGAAACAGTTTGGAATAAATTAAGAATTTCTTTTCACCCTATAAAGTCTTTTTGTGACATATGTTTTGGTTCATTTACTATGCAGACACATGGTACTATTCAGTGGCATGAATCAGTCACATAAACAGTGGAAGCAATTACTGAACATTGCAGAAGCACAATTTTTCTCCTGAAGTTGCCTATACTTCATCCCCCCCCCACCGAAGCATTAGAATTATCATGCACATTTCACTGTATGTTTTGCTATGCAATGATAAGTGTGCTAGGTGTTGTATGTAACATTCACCACCAACTCGGGGGTGGTGGTGGTGGCTTGTGGGCACAACTGCAAAACTGTTATTGGCAACTACAACCATGCACCCATACATTGACAAAAAAGCATGCTATCGGAAACTTTTTTCAATCCTAATTTCAGCAGGAGAGCAGAACACTAAGAGTGTTATGAATTGCAAATGAATATGTGGAATGAATTAAGGACATTAGCAGGAGGCAATGATACACGAGGTAGGGTGATGAGGGTAGTTTAGGCAATGCTATGTACTACTGGAATTGAGTCTAGCTTGGATAAGTGGATTGATAAATAGAGACTAGAAGTCTAGGCACAGGAATAAACTTGGTAGAGAAGGCATGGACCTGTAAGTGAAAGGAGAAATAGAGGGAAATGATAGTACATAACATTGCAAAGCAGAGGTGAGGAATCTGTGGCCCTCCCAGAAGTTGCTGCCCCTTGAATCCAATCATGGCTGTAGCTGATGGGAGTTGCAGTCCAACAACATTTGGATAGCCACAGATTCCCCACCTCTGTTGCAAAGGATTAATTAAGATTGTTTTAAAAAATACTTACACCCTACCTTTTTGTCTAAAAGTAGATCACCACCCCCTAAAGTCAGCAAACAACTGAGTTAAAATGAAGAACTGAAACAGTTCAGTGAATTGAAACAGTCTTGTGCCAGCAAGACAGAAGAGCAGCAAGTTCAGAAACACACCCTTTCCAAAGGTTTTACTGTCCTCCAGAATGCTAGGAATGACGGGACTCATGACTGGAAAAGTCATATCGCCCATCCCTGCCAGCTGTAGCCAGGTGGCAGGGAACATGAAGAGTTTCTGAGCTAGACAAGGGGAAGAGCTGGTAGTTATTAAGGGTAATGTGATGTAAGGAAACTAAGGAGGCGATTGAGGCATAATTTATATAATGCACATAGGAAGTGGCCTTATACTAAATCTGATTGTTTTTGACATGTAGCGAACTGGGTTTCTTTCAGATGTTGTAGACTACAGTTCTGCATTGCCACTTGATGAAGGAAGCTGTAGTCCAACGATATTGGTAAGGTACCATGTTGTCTACCTTGGTCTGGTCTCTCCAGGGTTTCAGATAGAGGACTTTCATATTACTTGCTACATTATCCTTTTAACTGGAGAGGCCAAGGACCAAGTGGTAAGGAAGTTGTTGAACTACACCTTCTTCATCCCTGACTACTGTATATGTTGGATTGTGCTGGTGGGATTTGGAGGGGAAAACCGTTTGGAGGGCCACAGTATTCTCTTGTTCTTTCACAACTGCATGCATTAAGTTGGAGATTTTGTTGAGCCTCTTACCACCAATGCACCATGGGGGAAAATCTTGAATAAAAATATTTATAAGCTGACAGAGCCATGCCACATGAAAATAGATATTGAAATAAGGAATGCCATTCCCCCTGCAGCAAGTATGAAATAATTGAGAGAATGGTGAAGAAGCCCATTAAAAAAATGTTTACTTAGATCAACACAGGAGAGCTACAAAGCACAAGGAAAACAGAAAGATGATTAAATATAGTAAAAAAAAATGAGGTGTTTTTCTTTTTTTTCTTTTTTTCTTAAGGGTTTAAGTTCTGCCAGCTTTCCTCGAAGGACTGAAGGATTGCTTAGTTTGTAGACTATTTCTCATTCCTGTGCCATAATTATCAGTAACTGCCATAGGCCATAATAACTATTACTGAAAAGAAAAACAATAAAAATATATTTACACCAAAGAGTTATGAGTGTTCTTTTTTTCCTAGAACCGAATTCTGAGCTGATTGCCAATAATGTAAAACCCTGTAGAATCCCATTAGTTGCTAGAAGTTTTATGGTTTGAACCAGTATAAAAGACTCTTTTTTATTGTTCAAAAAAGAAAAGAAAAGCAAGCATTCTGTGAGGCTATAACTTTTTGACAGAAAATGAGCAGAATTTTGGGAACAGAGATGAAATAAGAATGTTCATGTGTCCTACTTTATAGAGAGCAGTCCTCCATTTGAATGGTTGTTAGAGGATAATCCTCTCTGAAAGTGTCTTCTGTTTTGAGCACTGTCTGGTCAAATTCCAATTAAAGATAAAGAACAATGAGTGGCCCAAGCAAATAAGTAAAATAGTTGGATGAGACACAGGTTGTTTGGAGCTGGTTATGGATTCAGGGGCTGATGGCCCTCAATTTCCTGGTATTTTATAACCCAGGATGAGTAGCTACTATTTAATGAGAGTGGTTCCTGCAACACATATACAAGAACAATGACACAGCAATGCTGCTTTTGATAAGCAATGCTTCTAATGCTGTTTGTTTTAAGACTCAAACACTGGATTGGAGTCAACAAGCCTAGTATGAGTTTCTCCTTTTAGGCCATCAATGTCCACTCAGTTTTGTCTGAACCCTTGGTTATATAATCCCATGCTTTATGAATTCATATGAATATCTGGAGAAAGTTCATACCCACACATACTGTATCTGCATATACATAGACTTCCCAGGTGAACAGGAACCCTGCATGATTCTTCCCAATCACATGTACAACTATACACATGAAGGCACATTAGCATGAAGCAAAGAGTAGGGAATGTCAACACCATGCTTTCAAAATAATGACAGCATCAGAAAGTAACTCTGTTAGAGATCTCACCTGGCACCTTTGTCACCTTTATCTTTAGGCACTGGGGGGGGGGGATTCCTTTTCTTCCAGGTCTTTGGCTAATTAAACATCCTATGGCCTTTCAAACTGTGATCCATGGGTGATGGGTGGTATAGAAATTTAATAAATTAAGTAAATAAATAATAAAATATTCTCAGTAAAATAAACTCAATGCACCAAGATTAGGAAGACTTCTTTAAAATAGTCCAACAAAGCATGAAACACTATTCTGAATGCAATTTGGGAAGTCGGTGTTAGTGTTGTGAAGCTGATTTGCCTGTGCATCCATTTACTGCATAAATAAAGATCTATTGCGCAAATAGGCTTACTGCTTGAAACAAATTGGGAAGTTTATGTATGTAGATCAAATTCTGGTGTTTATGTGGCTCAGAGTACACAAATGCGCAAATTCAGAATGGTTGCAAATGTTTTTGATATTTGGTATTTTACTCCATTCATACTTAATCAACCTTCATTGTATGGCAGCTATTAATTAGTGAGTGGTCTAAAGAAATGCCAGATAGCAAATAATAAACTTAGTAAATGTTGATTTTTACCTTTTTAATTTTCTTTCAAACAGTTTTTTGCAGATAGGGAGTCATTGTGTCCTTAATTTAAAATAAGTTATGTCCATGTTAAAACACATGGAGGGAGAAAAGGAGGACCACACTCACTGGGTGCCATTATCACTGCCATTATCAAGGATATTTATGTGATCTGGAATCTCTATCATGCAGTGTTCCCAGACTTATGGAGCACACAAAGGAAAAGAAATGAATATAAAATGAATGGGCATACACCAAAATATGGGAGAAGGGTAGAGCATTTTTAGTAAAGCATCCATGCAGAAGGTCCTTGTTTCAGTCAGTGTACACAGTTAGATGGACTCTGTATAAGACAGTTTTGTATATTCCTTTGGTAGCACTGGAAGCCACAACCTGCTGCACAAGAGCCCAAACAAACATGCACACAGGGCATTTGTCCATTAGCTACTTTTTTTTTTTTTTACCATGATAGTTGGATGATCTAAGGAACAGAACAGCCATTTCCCCTCCAGCTTTGAAGTATTCTGTTCTCCCACCGAGTGAGAAATCTACAAGAAGCAAACAAAGCAAATCACACATAGAAAATATTTTATGCCTATGTGTCAGTTTATTTATTCAGTTTTCCCCATACATGTGAGCAGAATGGCGATTTCTCAGCATGTGCATTGCCATGGTTGTACGGGGAAGCGCTTCACCAACGTGTAGATCCAGCTGCTGTTATTTTTAGGCTTGCTGTGCTTGCAAAAAAATATTTCAACCACAATAGAAGAAATTGCTTTGTCTGTCTCCATATGCATCCCAATTCATGTTAAGGAGGGGTGGGGAACTTCTGGCCCTGGAGTGGCAAATGTGCCCCACCAGGGATCTTTGGCCCTTGGGACTCTTCCCAGACCACTGTCCTCACCAACCTTCCTCTGTGTGCATCCTCCATGAGGGCTTTTCTCTGCTGGAATGTGCCCTTGTGCTGTGACCATGCCTCTTGCTGGCTTTGAGAGGGGACAGGAAGATCTCTCTGTGTGTGCACAAAATTCTGATTTTTGTGTTGCAGGGCGGTAGCCTACTGAACAAAGGTAAGAGTCACAGCCATTGTTCTGATCACTTTTGCCTTCGGCCTCAACCACCCTGGAAAGTTCCCCAGAAATAAATGCACCTTGCTAGCTGAAAAAAGCTCTCCACCCCTACACTAAATGATGGTGGCCCTGCAAATGGGACTATGTGTAGGACACATAGGATACAAACTTGCTGGTAATAGTTAGCCTGAGCAATCTGTATCTGGTGGATGCGTCTCAGCTTCCACCTGGACTAAAAGACAGAAGGATTATTATACACCTCTAAAGTAGTTGCCTAGCTTTGCTAGCACAGCACAAGAAGTACAAATACTTTTGGTCTATAATTATGATTTTTTGCTGGAACATCACTAAATTAGCCAACTGACAATATTAGCTAGCAGTTTGGCTAAAGCTCAAAAACATTAATCTGAAACACCACCGGGCTCCCATTATTCTCCCTGGGCATAGCAAGATTTAAAAGAAAACAGAGAATTAGAAGAGATCGGAAAGGAAAATGCCATTTGCCATTAGCCTTGTTTGCTGAGATGCTAATGTGTATATCATTTACAAGCCATTTAACAAATGAATGGATGGAGTGGAAACAAATAACAGTGGTAAAAATACAGTTTTGATTCTGATTTCATTGAAGAGAGCAGAGTAGATTCCGTAAGCCTCTGCCTGTGGATGCAGAAAACAGTTGAGTGAAATGAATGTGAATGAAGCTATTTTGAATCAAAGTGCAAAAACAAAGGGAGGGGAACCAAACTACTGTGTATACCGTACTTTCTTTTTAATTAGTAAGAGAATTTCATACTACTTTTGTGTGCAATAGAGCTATGGATAAGGATATACAGAGCTACGAACAGGGATGAACAAACCTATTAATTTTGATTTCTCTCCATTTCTCATTTTTACAATCTTAAATCCAGTTTACCCCATTTCTGTATCCATTTCCTTAAAAAAAAATGCACGAAAATGCATTTTTTCTTCACATTCCTCCTATTACACATTTTTCTGTGCACTTTTGCCTAGTTTTGCCAGCAAAACTATAATCCAATTTATTTTTGTATGTTGTTTTTCCCAACATGTGCAATTTTGTGTGCGACTTCTCTTAGTATATTTTTGTACACTTTTGTTGCAGTTGGAGAACTGCATCAGAACAATGCGGAGAATTGTGAATTTAAAATAATAATAATAATGTGTCAGCAGCCCATTATTGTGGAATACAGCTAATAGAGATTTAAAAGGAAGCTTCTCTTTCAGCTTTCAAGTTATCTGTTCTGTTAGGCTTATGCAGGTGAATACATCTTTCCATAAGCTTAGCTGGTTTCTGTATTTAACATTTTTATTGTATAGTTTTATGTATAATTGTTGTAAACCACTCTGATATTCTTATGAATAGTGGTATATAAATGTTTTTCTATAAATAATATCCACACAAGCCAAGTGCTATCTAGGACTGCTGGACTTCACTATCATTTTACAGGGACTGAGAGTGTACACTCAACTTTTCCCGGTGGTTATACCTTTTAGTGTCTGATTGATAGCAGTGAGTTCAGGAAAGCTTCTCTGCCAATATTGGGCTTCTCTTTGAATAACACCCAATAAGCTTCTAAAGAATCTCAGGTTCCTAGAATGTAATTTGAAAAACATTACATCAAACCATCCCAAATGAATATAAAATTGCTTTTGCTCCTGACTCCGTTAGTAAAAGGGAAATCAGTGTTAGTCACCGGTAATCCAGCTCTGCATGAAATAGATTTTAACAAACCAAAGGGTGCAATTAATAACAGGCAAATAACATCAAGAGGTCCATTGGTACCATCCATCAGTTTCAAGCAGAATGGCTCTTGCTGCATTTTTCAATGTTCAGATATATTTTGTTTATGTTCAGTAATAGGATGAGGGGAAGCCAATGCTTGCTGCCATCTCTGCTACATCTTTGTGTCTCTCATGCACCAAGCTTGGAGGGAGCCAATTGAGCTTCAGAGTGAGTGTGCTACACTGTGGTCTGGGCCAGGTTGTGATGTAGTGAGAGCCAATCTGGGCTTCAGCCAGTTGTTGAGGGGCAGGGATTGCACACAGATCAGGGTGAGAACTTGTTCCTTGTGGTCCAGGCTCATAATGGAGTGTTTCACCTTGTAGGCTCAAGGCAGATTTGGATTTGAGGGCATAGCATCATTCACTGGGTACACCAACACACCATCACCACCATGTGGGGCCCATACTTGGTCCTGGCAGCAGAACTCAAGTCTCTTAGTTTGACATGTGCAACATGGCATAGGATGGCCTAGTACTCATGATCGCAGAGATGGTAGCCACACACAGTTCTCCAGAAGTTTGCTCATTCAGTTTAGCAAGAATGATCTGGGAAAAAGGAATGCCCTTAATTGCCCTGGTGATCACAATGAACTTTGACCCAGTTGCAAAGTCCTTCCTGGGGCTTGCAGTCTGGTGGTCCAACTTGCTAGAACATTGGGTGTGGTGATGGACACATGATCTAGTGAAGATGGATGGGTCAAGGAGAAAAGTCTGTGTATTTCACACCAATGAGAGGAGCTCATCTGACTACCCCATTCATAGACTGGGACAGATTTTTAACTGGCAGATATGCAGGCCTGCGTACAGGGCTAGTGGTGAAACTTTCAGCATGTGCTTCTGCCTTTGTGGCAGTGGGGCAATGGATAGGATCTATAGTCTAATAGGATTACCTCCATGGGTGGTGGCATGTGAAGGCCTCAGCTCCAGCTGAGCGACATCCCAGGTTGCAGAAAAGAGTGGACTGCATTGTGGTGGGCCTATGGATCCCACAGCACCCTCCTGGTGCCCAGCAGTTAGGCTGAGGAGAGGCATTGGCCAGCAGATGGGCTGCCTGAGGTTAGGCTGACAGTCACACCCCCAGGTTTCAGGTAGGACCCTCTATAGGTGGTTGCATTATGTTGGGTCTGTAAGTCCTGAAACATTTTTCTGGTGCCCATCCATCAGGTTGAGGAGATATATTGGCCAATGACAGGATCCTAACCGTATGTTACTCCAAACCAATATGCTGTTACCAATAAAGTTGTGGTCATCTTTAGCCCACTTCCTACCTCAGGGTGTTCATTGTTTCAGGTGGACAGCTTACTCCTTTTGCATGCAGGGCAAAAATTCCTGACCTAAAGTTAAGCACTAAAAGAACAAAACATAAGAGTGAAAAAAGTAAAACTTATTTTGTAGGTTTAGCACAATATAGAAGTGATGCATGGAAATCTGAAGTCTGGCAGGCAGATCTTGATAGAAAAAACATATTTCTTAACTGAGTCATTTGACTTGGTAAATTACAAAGCACCATATCATTTGAAGGAATTTATCCCAATGTGATTCATGATTCACTCATGATCGTTTGTTGATCCTGATGAGACAATGACCTTCTTAGACGAGAAGGAAGCACTAGCAACAGAAGTATTTCAAGATGAGTGGGTATGAATGCAAACCATTTCCCATGAAGCGGAAGCCTGTTAATGAAGGCAGGAAACCAAAACCATTTTCTGCTAGTTTGATTCAATTTATGTTTTAAATGTAACTTAAATACGAATAGCATGTGAATGGAGAAAGAGAGAACACTATATAAACCCATCAGCCTTTATAGTGAGTTCATGCTTTAATATTTTCTTGCAATTTCAGCCTGATCCTATGGTTTGTTGTGCAGCTATGGAAGCATCTCATAAAGTGCACTCCTGACTGAATCCCTAATTAAAACCTGAAGATGGATAGCTAACCGATTCTGAACTTTTCATTTCATTCTTTCTTTATGTGTGTATAGGACACAATTTTGTTGGGCATCATGAGTACTCAAGACGTTACAGAATCTTCCCATTAATTATCCTTTTTTATTGGTGAAGCAATTTTCATCCCGTATATACTTTTGCTTCCTATTACTTTATTAGATTTATGGGAGATGATAGAGTTGAAATTAATCAAATATTAAAGGCAGAGTTTTAGGAGCTAAAGACATTCCTGTGCAAAGGGGAGGCAGGGGGTGGTAGTAGAAGGCTGCCATCATTTTGCATAGGACTTATGCTTGCCCTCTATCCAAGATAAATTTTGCTTTAATTAATAAGATGATATAAATTGTCATCACTTTATTTTATAGGCTGCATTCAATTAGTCCATAAATTATTAATACTTTGGTAAGTGCTGCTGAAATGCACCTGAATAAGCATATAATAAAAGAGCAGGTGTGAGCCATAATTTCCCAAAAAGTCAGCATTAACAAATAATATTTTTAACACCAACGTAAGGCTCAAATAAAGTGCACCAACTGTACACCTGTCTGCCAACTGTTACCCAGAAATGATGCAACACAGTCACTACTTGTCCGGTCACACTTGCATTTTCAGTGTATTTTGAAGAATTATTTCTATATCAGTTCAGGTCAGTTTGCTGGTTAAAGAGATAAGCAGCTTTTCTTTGTTTTTCTTTTTAGAATAAAGTGTCATAAGAGCCATGCATCAGTGAAGCAAAGGGAGCTGTTCTGTGTTGTTTTGTAAATTAAGTAGTAGGTTGCCAATTAGTAGTAGATGGAGATTAGGAAACTGCCTTTACTGAGCCAGACCATTGGCCCATCTATCTCATTACTGTTCACACTGACTAGCAGTAACTCTTCAGGGTGTCAAACAGGGGACATTCCCAGACCTACATGGAGACCAGACCCTGTCCCCCTCCCCCCAACCCCCCCTGCTCCCAAATCTACATTTATTACCATTTGCACAACAACCTAGTGACACTGTCTCCCCTGTAGTGAAGGGACTACCTTTGTCCTGCTGACTTCCTGCCCTTAGATTAATGGGGCAGGAAAAACAAACACTGTGTTTCATTTCTTCATTCAGTCACTACAAAGAGCAGCTAGCCAGTTAGCCAATTTGCAGCAAGTTGCCTACCGATGCCATGGTGAGCAAACTTTTGTGAATCAAATCTGTTCCACAAACTGTGTCCACAAGCCTAAGTGGACTGTTAGTGCTTTGTTCTTACCTGTAAAGGCAGAGGAAGGGCTACATTTCCTGCTTTGAGCTCCTTGGAGAGATGTCATAATAAAAGTAGGGTCTGCAAAATTTGGAGCATTGTGGGTTTTGAAGGATGGCTGTGTTTCAGTTCACATACCATTTCAGGAAGTGCAGATTGAATAAGTGGGCATTAAAACGCAAATCAAACTGAATCTCTCCCCTATCCCTAGCTGAGTATTAGAAATCTACTGCACTTTACCCAGAGATGTATTACACTGCCCATGCCTTTGGGGGTGTTCAAGCACCCATTAAGGCTGCAACCACACCATACATTAAAGCACATATAGGTAAAGGGACCCCTGACCATTAAGTCCAGTCGCAGACGACTCTGGGGTTGCGGCACTCATCTTGCTTTATTGGCCGAGGGAGCAGGCTTTTTGTCCGCAGACAGCTTTCGGGTCATGTGGCCACCATGACTAAGCTGCTTCTGGTGAACCAGAGCAGTGCACGGAAACGCCATTTACCTTCCCACCAGAGCGGTACCTATTTATCTACTTGCACTTTGACGTCCTTTCGAACTGCTAGGTTGGCAGGAGCAGGGACCGAACAACGGGAGCTCACCCTGTCATGGGGATTCGAACCACTGACCTTCTGATCGGCAAGCCTTAGGCTCTGTGGTTTAGACCACAACACCACGTTTGGGGGTGTTCATAAAAGCCCTTCAAGCACCCATTAAGGCTGCATCCACACCATAAAACTTAAGCACATAGCTTCCCCCAAAGAATCTTGGGAACCGTAGCTTGCTGGGAATAGTAGATCTGTGAGGGGCAAAGACCAGTTCCCAAGATTCTTTAGGTGAAGCCATGTTCTTTAAATGAGTTTTAAATGTATGGTGAGCTTATGACCAAAATGTGACAATGGAGACTAGAACTGCTCTTGCCAATCCTTGACCACCACTCCCTGCCAAGGGTTGATGAACCTACTAGTTACATCCCTTTGACATGCCAACCAGGGTTTTTGAACATGAGGACGAACTCTACACACATAGGGCATTTATCCCTAGGGGGCATGGCCAGTGCATGTGGTCCCTCCTGTATTTTCTATATGGGTATGTGGGGGATATCTGAGTTGCTTATATCTTGTGTGATAGGAAATGGGTTATTGTATTCAAAGCAGTAATCATCAGTGGCCTATATATTTCTTTATTGGTTGCACAGTAAGACAAATACATCAACCAGACTTCAAGCATAGCACTTTGTACCTTTATTTATTTTACTGTTCTGATATCCCTAGCATGTATGATTTACAGAAGATATAAGAGAAGAGCAAATATATGAAGATGACAACTGCACCTCAAATAGCATGGTAATAATAATGATATATATTTTAATAGATGAAAGATTCAGAAAAGTTCTCAATTCCAGACAATATATTTTTCCCCTCCAATGCTAACCCTTAAACTCTAGAAACTCAAAGGCTTTGTTCAAAATTCAGGAGCAAAGGATTTTGTTTATCCATAAATCTTCTGAAGATATTGATCCTTAATATGACAGAGAGCTGCTGGTATCATCCTGGTTTCTCCCACTGTGACTCATAATGAATGAGATGGGCAAAGGGGTGCAAATATATATGCTTCCATCATTAGAATATGCTTATCTTATGAAATGTTCAGGAAAAAAGAGGATTCCCAATCAATTACGTATGGAAAAGGAAATAAGCTGATCTGGGTGTTTTTTTATAGAAGCTGCAATTCCTCCAGAACAATGCTTGACCAAAACAAATTGTAACAAAAAGTTTGCACCTTCTAATAAAAACTAAATTGGGGAGGGGGGGGTGAATGCCCTAAACAAATAGTGGATCAATTTTTCTTTTGCTGGAGTAAGCCAGGAGAAGAAAGGGAATGGAGTACTGAGCATGTCTGCAAGTAAA
Source organism: Podarcis cretensis (assembly GCF_951804945.1). NCBI lineage: Eukaryota > Metazoa > Chordata > Lepidosauria > Squamata > Lacertidae > Podarcis > Podarcis cretensis. Next base: position 34,206,216 of record NC_137178.1, read on the forward strand.
CATAAAGGTAAAGGTACCCCTGCCCGTACGGGCCAGTCTTGACAGACTCTGGGGTTGTGCGCCCATCTCACTTAAGAGGCCAGGGGCCAGCGCTGTTTGGAGACACTTCCGGGTCACGTGGCCAGCGTGACATCGCTGCTCTGGCGAGCCAGAGCCGCACACGGAAACGCCGTTTACCTTCCCGCTGGTAAGCGGTCCCTATTTATCTACTTGCACCCGGAGGTGCTTTCGAACTGCTAGGTTGGCAGGCGCTGGGACCGAGCAGCAGGAGCGCACCCCGCCGCAGGGATTCGAACCGCCGACCTTTCGATCGGCAAGTCCTAGGCGCTGAGGCTTTAACCCACAGTGCCACCTGCGTCCCCCGCAAGTAAACATACTCCAGACCAAATGCTGCAAGCACCTGAACAGGCAGAACCACACTGAGTCAATGAAAGTGAAATAGTAACAGTAAAGCAGGGGGCAGGAGAAGTAATATCTGAAGGGAAATTATTGAATGCCCAGTCAGTCAAGATGTTGTTCTTTTAAAGGTAGATTTGGAGTTTTTCCTCATCAGTGAGTCCTGGTATAACTTGCTCTTGATAAGGTTCTGGCAAATTTATTGAAAGCTTGTTTGACTAGCTTGATAACCCATTGTTACAAACACAGATGATCATTTACTGTAGTTACCCAATCCTGTTGTATCTGCAGATTCATCATGGTTTACCAAACAGTGATATATAAACATGCTAAATAATTTCCATGTGCAGATAGTAGTCAGATATGGATTGGCATTATTGTATGTCCCAGGTGCATAAGGCACACTGCTTACTGATGGGGATTGCCAGTGGTAAATCATACACAGGAGACTATTAATGGGGTAAATTAAGCCACAACTTTATTGATTACAAATGTAATCTGGTTTCACAAAAGCATTGGGTAAGTATCTGCTCTCCAACAGCCCGTCTACTGGTAGAACCTGGGATGGGTTGGCCCTGGCATGATGGCCACCCTTTGACATGTATTTCAAGTGTGACATTCCTGCTGGTGCCCCCAACCGGAAGGGGTGCTATGGCCCACCAGCCCCCATGTGGGCTCCCGGATAGCAATACTCCTACCCAGGCCCTTTTAATGGGGGTACCCAGATGTTAAAGGATACAGACATAGGCTGGCATTACTCCCTCTAACAATTATCTCAGTGGGTGATAAGAGCCAACAGGATTGGAGCCAAAATTGCACTACCGACAAATGAAATAAAGGGATCAGTATGTTTGGAGAACATGTGGTTTGAAGTACTTAAAAACAAAAATAAATGAGTCTGTTCTTAACGCTGTAACCTTATGATCCCTGAAAGGGCATATCAGTGTCGTATGAAACATTAGATTCCCTTCTCTAGAAGCAGACCTGGGAAAGAGGAATCTGATGTCAGACATCTCATCCTCATTGCCAAAGAATTGTCCAAAGCCCTTGTCCTACCAACATCAGTAGGATCTTTAAGAGGGCATCCTGGGGCCAGACCAGCAAAAGCGCTGGATCTAATGGATTCAGTGCTCTCACAATCACTCAGCATAGCTGCAATCCAGATAGAAAACTTGCATCCTTTATTTCCTTCTCATTTGTTCGCAATGGGGAGGGAATATTTAAAGGAAAGATTAATCAGGAAAGAAGCAGATGAGAATTTTGCTGTGTATACAATATACACAGCCTATTCAAGCACATCATTCAAAGCACATCATTTCCCTCAAAGAATGTTGGATTCTTTAGCTTACCTCTCACACAGTAGCAATTCCCAGGAACTCTGAACAAATTACAGTTCCCAGAATTGTTTGAGGGGGGAAATGTAGTTTAAATGTGTTTTAAAGTGTGTGTGTGTGTGTGTGTGTGTGTGTGTGTGTGTGTGTGTGTTTGTAGGAAAAGAACTGTTCTTTCATTCCTTCCTGCTGGTGAGAACCCAGCAAGACATTGGATGAGGCAGATAAATTGCATCCTAAATCTTTCTTTCTTGCATTACACGAAACTTTCATCATACTATATGGCTCTCTCAGTCATCAAATTTTTCAAATTCCAAAGAATGCATAATGTTTTGATTATCTTGTTTTTGTGACTTTTTATTCTCTACCTTGCCACATCCCTTTTTATTACTATCAGCCTCAATATCAGTATTGAACAATAATAAGATTGTAATGGCTCATTTTAATAAGTCTATTACAGGTCTCCATGAATTATCATCTGCATTAAGACTTGAAATATGCAAGTGTGGTGGAATGGTTTATGAGTAATAAACAGCAGCACAATATCACACCCATGCCCACAATGATAAAAGTATTTCTTTATCTGAAATAAATACTTGGCATAACACTTTTTAAAGATCTTGGCTTCCTAGCTGTTAACAAACAATTGGGAATCCATCAAACACGAAGATGCACCCCATTTCCCCCAACATTTTTGAGAATTAATAGTTTGGCCTTTGACAGCTGAGATATATATAAATGAAAACACCATACGGTTCTGATTTTAACTGGATTTAAATCTTGCACTTTATATTTCAATAATCCACCCTGGGAGCTTATGGTGAAAGGTGGGTAAGAAAGTTAAACAACTTCATCAATTATCTAGACTTAGGGATGAGCAGTGAGGTAACCAATTTGCTGGTGATACTCAATTGTTCAGGGTGGTTAAATATGGGTTGTGTGTGTGCAAAGAGCTCCAAAAAGATGTATCTAAACTGAATGAGTGGACCCGTAAAATGGCAAATTAAATTCAATGGAAACAATTGTTAAAGTGTAGCAAAAAAAAAATCTTAATTATACATATACGCTCTGAACTGTCAGTGACTGATCAGGAACGAGACCTTAGGGTCACAGTGGATAGCTTGATGAAGATGTTGTCCTAGTGTGCAGCAGCTGTGAAGAAAGTAAAATCCATGCTATAAATCATTAGGAAAGGGACTGAAAATGAAACTACCAATAATGTCATTATACAAATCTATGGTTCAATCACACTTGGAATTCTGTTTATAGTTCTGGTTACCTCACCTCAAAGAGCATATCACAGAATTGGGGAAGGTTCAGAAAAGGACACCAAAATGATCAATGGGATTGAGCAGCTCCCCATGAGTTGAGGTTACAACATTTGAGATTTTTTAGTTTAGAGAAAAGGTGAGTGAAAGGTGATATGTTTGAGGTCCATATTATACAGAAAGTGGATAGGGAAAATGGTGTTCTCTCTCTCCCTCTCTCTCTTACAATATTGGAACTTGGGACCAACAAACGAAGCTGAATGTTGGAAGAGCCAGGACAGAGAAAAAGTATGTACTTCTTCACACTGTGCATAGTTAAACTATGGAATTAGCTCCCACAAGAGGCAGCAATGGCCATCGAGTGGCTTCAAAAGGGGATTAGTCAAATTTATGGAGAATAAGTTTATCAATGGCTGCAAGGCCTAGTGGCTATGCTCTACCTCTACTGTCAGAAATAGTATGCTTCTAGATATTACTTGTTGAAAACTCCAGAAGGGGAGAGTACTGTTGGCCTTACTTGCATGCTTCCTATAGACCTATGGCTGCTGTGAGAACAGAATGCTAGAGGGGCCGCTGGCTTGATCCAGAAGGATCATGTCTAAAGCAGATGCTCAGGAATGATAAAGTCAACAGCCTATTCCATCTTATCATTCCATTGTGAAACCAAAGGAGCCGCAGCCATAACAATTGCCACAGTTGCTAGTAGTTCCACTGGTAGGGTGGAAGGACGGGAGGTCAACAGTAGGAGGAACCAGAGAAAGTAAAGTCAACTAATTCCAGGTTTGTGACCACTCTGCTTCCTACAGCATTCAACAACACTGAAACTAAAGAGGAGAAAGTTGACAAGCACTGCCACCCTCTGTACCAGTTGTACATTACGAAGCTGGAGGCTGATAGAGGGCAAACTGAGGTCCATTCACTCTAATGGACTGACCTCTATTGATCAACTAGAAATTCCCCAGTAAATGTGTAAAATGGATTAACATACCATTCTTTAAGTGGGGTATATAATACGAGCTTTGAAAATATTTACTGATATATGATTTTATAAGTAACAGAGTGCATGCATATACTTTTTACAGCATCTATTCATAAATATATTAAATTACTAACATCTTTGTGTCTGGCATTGCTTGGGAATTCAAAGGAACAAAAGAAAATGGTGCAGTTTTGAAAATTTCAGTCTGCCATCTTGATTCAAAATGCCGTTCAATTATATGCAAGCATACTCCTTGATCCCTGGAACCATCATGCAAAATTTGGTTATAAGATCTTAGCAGGTGTCCAAATGCATAGCAAACAAACAGCCTTCCAAAATACATACCACACAGTGAACTAATGTGTGTGTGTGTGTGTGTGTGTGTGAGAGAGAGAGAGAGAGAGAGAGAGAGAGAGAGAGAAAGAAAGAAAGAAAGAAAGAAAGAAAGAAAGAAAGAAAGAAATGCTTAAGTTAATATTAAATTCCAACCTATTCGGGAATAGTCAGCTCTGGAAATTATCATTAAGCTGGTGAAAGACTAAAGGTCTAATATATGATTTTTTGTTTATTAGCGGAATTTTTAAAATTCCGTTTAATGGGATATTTTCGTGGTAACTACTGTGTACTGTGCATTCTCCTCCATTGTCCTTTTATGTTCAGGTTGTTCATATGTTTTTTTCTAAGCGATAGCTTTTTTAAATATCAAAGCCAAAGTGAATATGCACCTGAAAAAATTGGCTCTGAAAGGCATCAATGGATGGATTCTTATTTCAAAATACTGTGTGTGTGCTTTAAAGTTGCACTTCAAATATGTGACGCTTATAACAGAACTGGGTGGACTCAGTTCATGTATTTTGCTTGTAATAATAATACTGTTTTAGTGTATATGGCAATATACTTTGACTACTGTATTGACATTTATGCTTGACAAACTTCAGGCCTAGGAGCTCTGCAAAGCAAGTTAAAAGGGCAATAGCAGTCTGTGACCCAAAAAGGAACATTCCGGTTCAGGTTTAATCAATTGAAAATGTAAGCTATGGAGGGAGGGAGGGAGGAAATATGTCTTTGGATGACACAGTTTTCTTTTGAAGAAAGGAAAGCAGAATTGTACTTTTAATAGCACAGAAATTATTCGAGTTATCATTTCATTGCCTTTGAAAAATAAGGATTATGTGTTAAGTGCTCATTGGGTATGGCTGCCTTTTGCCCTTTCCAGTGGGGGTGGGGTGGGGAGAAGTAATCCTAGGAGATACTTTGACTGAGAATATAGATGGTTTCTTTTGTTTGTTTGCCAGGGAGCATACAGGTAGGTTTCAACTGCCTTTACCTGATGGACAGATCAGATTTTTTGGAAATTATTTTAAATTTTGAGCAGCATTTAACTGAAGGTCCTCCCAAATCTCTGGACTGTGCTTTAATATATACATACGCTTTGTATGATAACTTACCCCAGGGAACTGTACTGTCATGGTGTCTGTAAGGGCTATAGTCCAACCAGCACTCCCTTAAGGAAAACTCAGTGCACAGAATAAGAGCAGCACAAAGCAATTCAAAGAGGGTCAGTAGCTTTATGACAATACAAAGCCATGAAGAAAGAGGCAAGAGCAGGGAAGCCTCCTAGCTCTATCTGCCTCTGGACCAATTATAGTTATTCCCCTGCTCACAAAGCCTTTCCTCAGCATATGGTGTCAGTCAAGTAGCAGAACAAGTCAGCAAGGGAGTGATAAACTGAAGATGTCACAGGATAAAGAATTGAAGCAAAAATGTGGGGAGTAACTGACTGGTGAGCTCCACTTGGGAAGAAAAAATGAAATAGCCAGAATTAACCCTCAATACCCTCTTTTCAAATGGTGGTTGTGGGAGGGGGGGTTACTACTCCCATTTGCATGCTGAGAAATTCCACTGCGAGAGATCCAAGGGTACAACTGTGGCAATAGAGACATATGCCCTATATCCACCACCATATGAAATAGTAAGATAACCTTAAGCAGATGCCACCTTGGAGTCCTGTAGGTCTTCTCTGACACACACAAAGAAGCAGTTGATGTGACCAAAATAATGCTATGGTAAGTAATACAAACAAATCATCTGCAAAGTTCAAGTTGAGAGTTTTGTAGTTTCATAATATTCTAGAATCATGTTCACTTGAAATGTTAGTGAGGAATGTGAAACAGCTTTGACTTTCAATGTAAGATGTGTGAAGAAATGAAGAGCGTTAAAATCTGAGTGTGCCTCTCTTGGGATTGGAGCTTTCCTTCAGCATCTGAAAAGATTAAAGTTTCTCTAAGGGGCATCCTCATCTTTTGTATACTTGTTTCAAAGCGGCAGGGGAGAATGATTATGCTTGCTGACACAATGCTGTTAAAAGAGAAGCATGAAGACTATCTCTACCTTACGGAAAGCACACATAAAAGAATCCCAGTTCAAGGTTCACATTCTTTTATTCTGTATATGAGATTATTAGAGCATCAAGTGTATCATATTTGAAAGCTGCCATTTCATCTCCTTTGTGGCCCTACCAGCAAAAGGAGGATGATATTGACAGATGATTATTTGCTGTGAGGCTACAGGATACATGAGAACCATAATATTTTCCTATTATAAGAATATGGCTTTCTACAATGAAAGTGTATTATATGAAAAGTATTAGGTGTGAACCAGCAACTCTGCATAGGGGAGGGGAATCCTACACATATGAGACGTTATCACTTTGAAGGTTCTGCATTTCATAACAGACCGTGCTAACTTTAAAGAAACTTCTTTTGTAAAGAAAGATATTAAATGATTCTTAGGGATTCAGCAAAGCTATATTTATTCTTCTTCAGATTGTTTCATTTTATCATATGCATATAGTACATGTATTTATTAACACTTGAGAAAGTTAAAAATGTATCACATATACTATGTCAATATGATTAGCAGTAGATCATTATTATTATACCCATGTTGCAACTGGGGAATAAGTCTGAAAGAACGGAGCCTTGCATACCCAGCTGAGGTAACATTTGAACCAATGATTTAACCTCCCTATCATTACATTCTTAGCTCTGTATACCGGGGATGGGAAATATTTTTAGCCCAAGGATCTCATTCCTTTCTGAACAAGTTTTTTTGGGGACACACAAATGGTGGGCGGGGCCAGAGGCAAAAAGGCAAAAAGTGAACTCCCTTGATACACAGTAAGTTGTCATGTGTACTGTAATCAGTTGATACCCAGGCATGTCTGAACCAGCCCTTAGCCATACTTTCATGCCCACAGTTTTCACTCTGGTGTGATTCACAGTAAAGCCACCACAAGCTTGCTTCAAAGTAAGATGACTGATTTTGTGAATATGGGTTCAGTCAAAATATGTGATTAACAATCTCAACACAAATCAGAGACATCTCAGATCATTTAGAAACCTGTTCACAGAACAAAAAGTCATGTGGGGGCATGTAAACACTATGTCAAAATTGTTGTATAATTCCTCCCTCAGGTCAATGTGTAATAGCTATGAATTCTGAGGTATACCCACCTCTGCCTCTGTGATTTTTCACAGCCGTGTTATTTACATTGTCAGTTACTCAAAAAGAAAGTGAAACACAAATGACTTCTCCATGTGCGTGGCTTTTTTCCTCACTCTTACTTCAAACATACATCACACCTTAGTTATCTGAAGTCTGAGGTTAAAAAGAGTTAAGTTTTGCTACCACAGGATGCGTGATCACATAATAGTCCACACACAAATTAGCAGTTGGGGAGTCTGCAAATGCAAGACCTCATGGTTGACCCTGACAGGTGATGGTTCTCAGCATCCATCTCAAAGGGTTCTAAGATCTTCCTGTGATAGCAAACAGCTACCACAAAGTTCCTGGGATTCCAGAAATGCTAATCAGCAATTCTAGTCTGCAGCACATTTATTACACCCTGACATCCTGGAGACAGCCTGTTACAAATAGAACTGCCTGGTGAAAAATGCTGTTCCAGTGTTTTATAATAAAGTGCACCAATTAGATGCATTCATTAGGACAAACTGCTTGTCTTTTCCTATATTAGAGCTTTTAAAAGGCACAATGCATTTTGTAGCTCGGCCTACTTGGTATTATTATTAATTGAACAGAGCACATTACAAAGTTTTAATCCAATAACTGTAAATACATAATGAATAATGTTTCCTTGGGGACTCTCAGGGTTGCACCAGTCCATTGCTGCTGTACTGTGAGGCAGATGCATTGCACTCAGGCACTTCCTTTCCCTTTTTAAAGACTACCCACAGGTATTGTAGGGACATCAGCAAGGCAAGGAGCTCAGCAGGTGCTTAAAAGGCCAATCTGTCACTGGTGTTAAGAACTAATTAGGAGCCGCCCCCAAAATGTATCTCCACTTTATCATGAGGAAAAGGGTTGGAAACTCAAACAATTCACTAATTCCTCATGTTGCCTTGTGGCCCCCCAAGGAGCTAGAAATGAGTCTGTATTTTAATTTTAGCAGCATGAAGAGCCCTGAGGGCAGTCGATTATTTATAAAGGGCAAATGGCAAACAGTAAGTGCAGAAGGGAAGAAACAGGGGGTGGTGTGAGAGAAAGGAAGGGGGGGGGGGAGTTGGAGGCTAGAGAAAAGGACAACATTATTATACAAACCAGGAATGAACATAGCAAGATGAATTGAGCTACTTCCCCTGCTGGTACAACCATTACTTCTCAATTTTGTACTTCTACACCAATCTACAATGGATGTCACATTGCCTGATCATTATCCATAATGAGCATAATCTAGATTAGGACACCAAGATAAAGGAGAAAGGCCAGCTACCTCTTCAGAAATGAGAGAGAAATGATAACATGTTGATGCTGAAAGGGGTCAACTGATCCAAAGACTTGTAATAGGTAAAGATCCCCTATTGCCAAAGCCTTTCTAAGATGAACACTCCACAAAACAAAATAATGCAGTCGAAGCAACTATCCAAAATAGGAACATAGGAATCTGGTTTGTTGCTGTTGTTGTTTACAAAGTCAGAAGACTGGACTATCTTGCTCAGTATTCTCTACTCCATACAGATTGGCAGTGGTGATCTTGGGATCCACACAGCGGGATTTGAGCCAAGCTACAAGTAATGTTACTCACATAGCTGCCACTTTTAAATGCAGGGCTTCTCTTTGACAAATAGCCAGTGTGGGACTCATAATCCAGATTGGAGTCCTAGCATGTTGTAAGGGGTTTTTACCTGCTGTGGGCCCAATCTGGGTTGGGGGTCACCTGCAATTTGCTTTTCCAGTACCTGGACATGTTGTTGTTGTTTAGTCGTTTAGTCGTGTCCGACTCTTCGTGACCCCATGGACCAGAGCACGCCAGGCACTTCTGTCTTCTACTGCCTCCCGCAGTTTGGTCAGACTCATGCTGGTAGCTTCGAGAACACTATCCAACCATCTCTTCCTCTGTCGTCCCCTTCTTCTTGTGACCTCCATCTTTCCCAACATCAGGGTCTTTTCCAGGGAGTCTTCTCTTCTCATGAGGTGGCCAAAGCATTGGAGCCTCAGCTTCACAATCTGTCCTTCCAGTGAGCACTCAGGGCTGATTTCCTTAAGAATGGATACGTTTGATCTTCTTGCAGTCCATGGGACTCTCAAGAATCTTCTCCAGCACCATAATTCAAAAGCATCAATTCTTCGGCGATGAGCCTTCTTTATGGTCCAGCTTTCACTTCCATACATCACTACTGGGAAAACCATAGCTTTTACTATACAGACCTTTGTTGGCAAGGTGATGTCTCTACTTTTTAAGATACTGGCTAGGTTTGTCACTGCTTTTCTCCCAAGAAGCAGGTGTCTTTTAATTTCGTGGCTGCTGTATGTACCTGGACATACTCGGTATTAAAGCGGGGGTAGCCAATGTCCTGCTCTCAAGATGTTGATACAACAAGCATCCTCCCTGACCATTGACCAGCTGGCTGAGGTAGATTTGAGTTGTAGTCCAACAATATTTGAAGGGCACCACATTGACCACCCCTGAATTAAACTTTGGAACTTCTATGTGCAAATAATGCACACTCTACTACTGAACTACATCCATTCACCTGCAGAATAGTAAAAGGAGGAAGTGGTGAAATAGAAGGCATACTTGACCTCTGAATTCCTGTCATGAAGAGTTCTACAGGAAGTATGTTATGGGGCACTGATGGTGTAATTGCCAGTTTGTATTTCTTGGCTGATGTCAGATTTCCAGACATGGTGGCTAGTCACTAAGGAAAGAGGTGCTCCCTCCTTCATCATATCCATTAAATGGCCAATAATAATTCCATGAAGATGTAGGTGTTCCATATCATCATTGTATAAAGTCTTCAGCAAAAGCCCAACTGGATGAGAAGGTAGACCTCTCTATTCTCCCATATCTCTACCTTGTAGAGGGGACTCAGAGGAGGCAGTGGCAGGTTGATACAGAACAGATATTGTGTTTCCCCTTAACATTAGACAAGGAATGTAAAAAGCAGAATTTTGAGTCAATACATGATGCTTTAGATAAGACCTATCATCTCTTTTCCTCACTAACTGCTGCACTTGATCTTCTTTTCTTATTGTATTGGAGATGATGACTGGAGCACAACAGGGTTATTTTATTTTACATAGCTGTAATATTACTTACTAATAACCATGAATTCAGTTTTACATGGCAGGCACAGCCAACCTAAAATTGCCATTGCTTTGTGTCATGAGCTCACATCTCTCTGCCAGCCACATGCTCTGAGCCTCACAAGTTCTTACATTCGTGGACTATGATTATTGCCACCATTATGTTGTGTTTGTGTTTCTAAGAGACATCCTGAAGGCATAGAGGTGAAAAACAAAGTATTATATTAGATGGTTAACTGGTTTCTTAGAACCTCACATTGCTCCCCTAATATGGAAGCTTTCCCCGTAGCTGATCTGTCATTATAGTACTGAACTAGAAGGAAATCAGTAAGTAAAGAGGAGGGGAGGTATAAAATTGTTTTGGATTCTGCTTTTCATGCTGAGCCAACCATTCTCTGCTCCACCTTTAAGACAAGTACAGTTCTTTTGTGGCTGGTGGATGTCAAATCAGTAGACCTGCTGTTCATTCTCTAAGACCTCGCCATCCAGGGCCGGCCCTACTGTTGTGCAGAGTGAGGCTATTGCCAGATGAAGCAGATGCTGCGAGCAGGGGGCAGCAGCTGCTATTTGATCAAGTATTTGGTCTCTAGTGGCATAAAAACCAAAATGAAAATTTTCCTACAGAGATACTCCAAAATTCACATTTCATTTTGAAATATTCATATTATGAGATAGATTCAACCACCCATTTCCAGGACTTTCTCCCTCCCCCACCATATAACCGCGAGCCATCTGTGCCTCCCCAAATATACTCTGGAGAGTCAGGGGAACCCACAGAGCAACACACAGGGAGGAAAGTCACATTCATTTCACTGGACAAGCATACATGCTTGTGCTGTGGAATGATCTCCTTAGTGCTATGTTGAATTCCACCTTAGGTTTTTAATATAGAGGACATTTTTAATTAGTCTGCTTTCTAATTCTGCTAACGCTAGGCCATATCCCATCTAACAAACAAACACTTTGACTTCATGTATCTTGCATGTCTTTTAAGCTACTCAGCATACCCAGCTAAAACAAAAGGATGTTCCATTCTGATGTTTTGTATTTGAAAGTTCTGATTTGTACGTATAATTATCCATCCACCAATTTCCTCTTAATATAGCAAAATACATATTTCTTCTAGATGTAATTATATTATTTGTCTGCACAGACAGTAATGATACTAAGGGGCTGGTAGGGATCATGCCTAGACCAATGGGTTCTTTCCCCCTTTAAGATGCAATTGGTTGAGAACATTTAACTACAGTGTTCCTGTTCCTAAGAACTTTCCCCTCATGTTCTTCACCAGGCTATAATTTCAGGAGTAATAACTGCACAAGGTAGATTACCAAAGCCCTTTGTGCATTCTTGCTCAGTACATCTTAAGCCAACATTCTGATGTATTTGTTTGCCTTAAATTGCCTTGCCAGAACTGCTTTTCTATTTCATTACATTTTTTCCCAGCTACTTTATCTGCTTTTTGCAATGTGGAAACAGCAATGGAATCCTGATTTATAAAAGCTTTAAACAGCTTCAAAACAATATTAGCAGAAGTAGGGATAACCTGCCTATAGCTTTTACTTAAATGAGCTGCAGAGAGGGAAAATATTGATTAAGTACAGACTGATACATGTTTTGGATGCATTTTATTACCCATCATTTTTCATCACATTTTCCTTTGACCTTTGGCCACATACTGAATTTTATGGGTGGGGAGTGGGAAAACCATATTAACAGTAGTCTTTTTGTTTGACCTTTGGCGACCTTGAGAAAATACACAGCTCTACCTGATGGAGGCCCCAAAGAGTATTGATTCAGGACTGTATTCAAATTCCCATTAACAACAGGCTACTCAAATTAGTCACAGAAGCTAAGTGAAAGAGAGAGAATAGGAGAACACTATCTGAAACTATACCATAAAGCCCATTGATTTACCATAGTTCTCCCATAGTTCTCACAGGAGCACAAATGCAGTAGCAGATTCATGCAAACCCCCTTCTCAAATCCTGCTAATACCACATTTGAAATCTCATTTGCATGAAACAAGGAGGGTGCAGGGGTGCAAAAGAGAAGACAGCTTGCACAACTTCAGTGCCAATGGCATGGGAGTGAAGCAGAAGAGACACTGAGAGGAAATTGGTGGTTTTAAACATCAGCATAGGTTTGAATAAAGCAGAGAGGGAGCCAAACTGAGGGGGAAATTGGTGATTTTAAACAACTGCAGTGGTTTGAGTAGTGTGAGCAGGAGGTTGCACTGGCCTCAGAGAAATAACTTGTAAAGAGCAAGAAACATCAAGCCAAGAGGCTATTTTATTTGTGTCAACATGCCTCCTGCAAAGTCCTGGGATTGGAGAGGGAGACTAAATCATTCCAACTGATTACAAGCTTGCGCTGTCAGTCACAACAGAGCTTTCCTCCCTCTCCACACCCTGGTGTTTGCTGTCCCCTCCAGCATTTTCCTTATAAATAAAAACCACGGGGTTTGTGGAAGCTTGGAGTTATTAGTTCTGCTTTTCACAGATACTTGGCTGCAGCTTTTGGAGGGTGTTTGATGTGCTTAGGTACCATAAGGTGCTGTGGAGAGGGAGTTCCCACTTCAACTAAGGACACCTTGTAAAGATCCTGCTTTGCCAAGGAAAGCCGAGAATTCCCTGGAGCACACCACCTCTGATTGGAATTTGCCAAAAACCACCGCACACACTTAGTTACAGTTAAAACAACAGAACAAACAAAAGAAAGTAAACAGAACAGGAGTAAAATCAAACCATATAAAAGAACAGCTGGATGATAAGCTAAAAGCATGCTAAAACCACACTAAAATGAAAAGGGCTCTAGCAAGTGAACTTCCTTAAGGAGAGCATTCCATAGTCATAGCTTCTCTACTGACAAGGCAGGACCAAGAGCAGATCTTTACTGGTGGAAAAGCTCATGTAGGAGCAAACCGTCAGAGGAGAGGGTTGTTGCAATTAGGTCCTGCTTTCAGGTGGCGCTGTAGCCTCTTGGGCTTGCCAATCGGAAGGTTGGTGGTTCAAATCCCCATGACGGGGTGAGCTCCCATTGCTAAGTCCCAGCTCCTGCCAACCTAGCAGTTTGAAAGCACATCAAAGTGCAAGTAGATAAATAGGTACCGCTGTGGTGGGAAGGTAAACAGCGTTTCCGTGTGCTGCTCTGGTTTCGCCAGAAGCGGCTTAGTCATGCTGGCCACAGGATCCGGAAAAACTGTGTGCAGACAAATGTCAGCTCCCTCGACCACTAAAGCCAAATGAGTGCCACAACCCCGGAGTCATTTGCAACTGGACTTAACTGTCAGGGGTACTTTACCTTTTTCAGACTTCAGATAGGTATCTGTTTGGCCACTGTGAGAACAGGATGCTGGACTGATTGCACTGAACCTGCAAGGCTCTTAAGCTCAAGCAGACAGTTCCTGATGTTCTTGCCATTTATCTGATATTTCAATATGAATCAACCAAATATGGCAAATGTACTGTATATCTTCTAGCTTTTACATTCTAGTAGCGCTATTGCTTGCAAACTTAGGAAAGTTTTATCTTCAGGGTGGGGAGGATTTATTAAAAGATATGAAGCTCAATCCTCAGCATGTTTTTGACATAGTTTACCTGATTTCAGCAGTGCTCCCCCCCCCAAGGGGGGGGGAGTAAATGTGTATAGAAGATTGTAGCCTTTAAAACAATGTTAACAATATGGAGACGGCCACATTAAGTGTAATCAGTCACCCTGCACTACAGAAAAGATGCAGGTAGCATCATTTATTATGCAAACTCATTATATCAAATAATAAACAAGGTTGGCGACACCACTGTCAGTCACTGGGTTGTTTGCCTGCTCCTGCTTGTCATTAAGGATATTTGTGTGTGTTAATCGCCTTGAGGGGGTTGTTTATAAGATGATTAATAAAAATAATGGTAATGGTAATGGTAATAATTCACTAGTGCTTGTTTTACACAGACATTAAACAATAATCACTTGCTTTTGTGTTAAGAAGTCATTTAATTTAAAGCTGTATTAATCTGCAATTTTAAAGAGCAAATTTAATTACCTCATTTACAAACTCTCTATTTTTGTTCCTGTAAATAAGGTGGGGTTTTTTAATTTATTTATTTGCCATTTCAGTCTGTACTTAAACATGTACTTATGAATTTGTAACAAACATGGGTATTTCTCCCAATCCTCTACTTCCTGTCTCAGCTGAAGTCCCAGATGTTTTCCCCTTCCCTCGCCACTCTTCTTGTCCGTAAACTACTGTTTACTGCGAAGTAATTTGAAACAGGGCCTTCTCAACTGATCTTAAACTATGGGGAAGATCTTCTGGCTATAGGCACATCATAAAATAATTAAGACCCAACCCATTTAAGTCTCCAAAGGTCAAAGGCAGAATTTTGAATTGGGATTGAAACCATACTTTAAATCACTCCAAGTGGACGACTAAGGAATCTAATTTTTGCAAGTGAGTGGATTTGAAATGAGCATGGGTGGCATTCAGCTAAGTTTTACTTTTTTATAATATTTATTAAGTTTTTTTAACAAACAGAAGAAAAAGAATAAGCAGTTAACAAAAATCACATAAAGAATATCTAAATACAATACAAAAAACAAGATTTAACATAAAAAGAAAAAAGAAATAAAAAAATAAAAATCCCTCCTTCTGATGTCTTCCAATCATTTACTTATTTTCCTGACTTCCTCACACCTCCCTTTTTTGTATTCCATTTAAAAATTTATTCAGCAAATTCATACCCTCTTAATTTAACCTTAATTATTTATCTTCACAGGGGGCGCAGGTGGCGCTGTGGGTTAAAGCCTCAGCGCCTAGGGCTTGCCGATCGAAAGGTCAGCGGTTCGAATCCCTGCGGCGGGGTGCGCTCCCGCTGCTCGGTCCCAGCGCCTGCCAACCTAGCAGTTCGAAAGCACCTCCGGGTGCAAGTAGATAAATAGGGACCGCTTACCAGCGGGAAGGTAAACGGCGTTTCCGTGTGCGTCTCTGGCTCTGGCTCTGGCTCTGGCTCTGGCTCTGGCTCTGGCCAGAGCAGCGATGTCACGCTGGCCACGTGACCCGGAAGTGTCTCCGGACAGCGCTGGCCCCTGGCCTCTTAAGTGAGATGGGCGCACAACCCCAGAGTCTGTCAAGACTGGCCCGTATGGGCAGGGGTACCTTTACCTTTACCTTTATTTATCTTCACATATTCTAATTTCAAATTTTCATCTTATATCAGTCCCTTCATACATATTCTTATTTTTCCTTATTGCTGGAACCACTTCATTTCATTCCAACGTCATTAGCATTCAATAATTTTACAATGTTTCTTTAGATAGATTTTAAATTTCTTCCAATCTTCTTCCACCAACTCTTCTCCCTGGTCTCGGATTCTGCCGGTCATTTCCGCCAATTCCATGTAGTCCATTACTTGCATCTGCCATTCTTCCAAGGTGGGTAGGTCTTGTGTCTTCCAATACTTTGCAATAAGTATTCTTGCTGCTGCTGTAGCATACATAAATAAAGTTCTATCCTTCTTTGGCACCAATTGGCTGACAATGCCCAGGAGAAAGGCCTCTGGCTTCTTAGTGAAGGTATATTTAAATACCTTTTTCATTTCATTATATATCATCTCCCAGAAGGTCTTAATCCTTGGGCACGTCCACCAAAGGTGAAAGAATGTACCTTCAGTCTCTTTACATTTCCAGCATTTATTATCGGGCAAATGATAGATTTTTGCAAGCTTGACTGGTGTCATGTACCACCTGTATATCATTTTCATAATATTCTCTCGTAAGACATTACATGCCATAAATTTCATACCTGTGGTCCACAACTGTTCCCAGTCAGCAAACATGATGTTATGTCCAACGTCTTGTGCCCATTTAATCATAGCAGATTTCACCGTTTCATCCTGAGTATTCCATTTCAGCAGCAAGTTATACATTCTTGATAATATCTTAGTTTTGGGATCTAACAATTCTGTTTCCAATTTTGATTTTTCCACCTGGAAGCCAATTTTTTTATCCAAGTTATAGGCCTCCCTTATTTGAAAGTAGTGAAGCCAATCTCACACTTTGTCCTTTAATTTCTCAAAACTCTGCAATTTCAATTTGTCACCCTCCTGTTCCAAAATCTCCCAATATTTTGGCCAATTGGCCTCCATATTGAGTTTTTTCAGAGCCTTTGCTTCCATAGGTGATAGCCACCTTGGGGTTTTATTTTCAAGTAAGTCTTTATATCTAGTCCAGACATTAAACAATGCTTTTCTGACAATATGATTTTTAAATGCCTTATGTACTTTAACCTTGTCATACCACAAATATGCATGCCACCCAAAAACATTGTCAAAACCTTCTAAATCCAAAGTGTCTGTGTTCTCAAGAAGCAGCCATTCTTTCAGCCAGCAAAATGCTGCTGATTCATAATACAGTTTAAGGTCTGGCAGGGCAAATCCACCTCTGTCCTTTGCATCAGTAAGCATGGGTGGCATTCAGCTAAGTTTTACTTACTGTGGACCCATTGAAACTAATGGACCTAACTCAGTCATGTTCACTAATTTGTTTACTCTGCATAAAACTAAGTTCACATATCTGCGCCTCTCAGATGAATGTGTAAATTCGAATTTAACTATCCTCTGGAGTTTTCATTCTTTGAACGTAGTGATGCAGTCATCAGAGTGACGTTTAAATGCATCAAAATAGACATTTAAATGGGTATATTGAGAGGAAACTCACAATTAAATATTGTTTTGATTCTGTTTATTTATTTGGCCCATTTTCCTTGTTAACTCTTCTTGACACATATGCTAAAAAACTATTTATAAAACTGCACATAAAACATATATTTAGAAGCATATTGCAATATATAGTTTGAGATTTATTTGTCTTTTAAATTCAGATTACTGTAGGAAACAGAATGGGTGGACTTGTGGTTAAAGCATACAGAAGTAATACAGAGCAGAAAGAGATTCTAGACTGTGCTGTGACAGGACAGATGTAATGTGATTGCATAGATTCAGACTCAACATCAGAATATAGTTAAATATATTGCTGAATGGCTTGAAGAACAGAAGTGTGGGATTGATTATATGAGACTGTAAGTTATCAATCTGGCAATATAAGGAGTGAAGGCACAATATGCAAAACTATGAAGGAAATGTCACCGCCTGCCCACTGCCTTGTTGCTACTTTGCCATGTGTTCATGATCAAACCTTGGACATAAAAATATATACTGGTCCATCTGTACTTCAGGGCTAGGTTGGGATACATAGGCCCTTTGCATCAGTGTTTTTATTGCTTTTCTTTGACACGAGAATTTGCTTTCTTTTCAGTTTACTGGCATGTATTCTGAGTGTGGTGTTGCCCTGGGAGATTATAGATCTGTAACTTTGTTTTACCACTTATCTGCCACTTCATTCTTCAGCTATTCTAAGTGTACACAAGTGTAAAAGAGGTTGGCTCTGGACAATGGTTTGGTTTCGACAATATGTACACTGCATACACAGCATACACATTGCATACACAGCTACATTCTAGATTGGAAGCTTTCGACATCTCCTTAAATGACACTTCAGGCTCTTGCAAGATCTTTTGTGTTTCTTGCTTCTCAGAGAGAAAATGTTGCTGATTGCTTCAGATCACAGCTGCTACATAGTATTCTATTGATGCACAAGGCATGTTACATCGTTCTCATTGGTTTTTTCCTGTCAAGGAGTTTGCCATCCAAAATAGAGAATGGGAAAAGCACCAGAGAGAAGCAGAGAAGATTAACACACAAGGAACTATATGGGCAAATGCAATTATAGGTACTTAGTTATAGTTGGGAATACCATTGGTCTATAACATTTGGAGGTTACCAGACTGGCAAAGGCTATAGTAACCAATGCTCAAATAGAAAGATGGATTTCTGGCTTTCAGATTTCAGCAGGTATTTCTGCTTGGCAACTGAGACATGTACCTGCCACAAAATCTAAGCCTAGGGCTTAGCCATACTTCCATTTGTCTCATGCCTAGAAAACACAGGGCTGAGCAGTTAGATGCTTGTTCTATGCTTCTTAGATATGGATTTGACCAAATTTGCCTTTATCCCACTACTTCCTCCCAGAAAACCCACTCATTAGCACTAAATCGGAGCAAAGTACAATCTGGAGCAAACCCAAATTTTGTATTGCATCTTGCATTGTGTGGTTGCTATGCCTTTTGGCTAATGTGACTGATTAATTGACTAGCTGTGAGCTCCTTGGAGAAAAAGTTGGGATATGTATTCAATAAATAATAGCAAACATACTTATTGCTAATAGTCTTGAACCAACAAATGTGACTATGTGAAGATTTTGTCTTTGCAACAACTATATATTTGATGGACTAATGATGATGAACTTTATCTGCTATCATCCTTTTATTCTTAAATCTTTATTTCCTTAGAAAGAAAGAAAAAGAAAGAAACAATTTCTCTGCAGTTCTCTTTTTTTTTCTTTCCTCACTTTGATTGATGCTTATTAGCTATGTCAGAAATGAATTTGCCCATAAAGGTATCATTGACATTGTCAGGGCCTACGGTCTTATAAAGAGTAAGTTATAACTATATAATTAAAGCAATAACACCAGAGGCCAGACATTTAAAACCTTAACTCATTTTTTGCCCTTACTCTGAAACTAGTGGTTGGTAGGTGTGTTAAATACTATATAGTAAATACATTTGATTTTAAACAAGAACCGAGGCATTTTTTTCAAATAAAACACTTTCAATAAAAAGGTCTACATGTATTTATGTTGCTATAAAGTACTGAATATACACCTTTTTTTAAAAAAAGAAAAGAAAGAAAGGTACACTGCATAATTTTAACTACAGCATTATTCTTATACTGATTTCTTCAGTTTTAAAGCCAATAGAAATCTTCTGCATTTCCAAGCTTAACTTGGATTAACTCTGAAACAGTGCAATATCTTCTTCCATTATTTTGTTGAGAACACTTAGGATTGTTTTTCCAAGCCAGAATGAAAAACGACCCACCTCATCTTCTGAAATTTCCCTGTATTGAATGTAATGGGACAATATTGCTCCATTTCATCGAGGAGGGCAGAATTCAGAGTCTGGAAAGGCAATTGTCATGAAGGACAAGAATAATAGGCATTGGGAAAAATATATCTCCCATGGATCATTGACCCCAGGTGCATTTACACCAGTTATCAGTGAGCCCACATGCTAGGATGCCGGTTATGGGAATAAGAAAATCTCTCTCCTTCACTCTCCCTGTGCTTATGTTTCTTCTTATGTCACCCTGCCAGGTCGTCTTAAGGGAAAGGGAAGGGATGAATTTGCGAGATTGGGAATTTTCTAAGCTTGTGAGGCACTTATAGGGAGAGTGGGGGGAATATTAGAAAAATTATCTTACTTGGATTTTTATAGGAATTGTGAGAAATTACAATTTGTTTGCATTTTAATGGGAAACTGCCTAATTTACACTTCTTGACCCAATAAGGTTGAAGGTACACCCATCCACAAAAGTCACACTTTTCTGAATTTTGCAGTGCAAATTTCCAACTGAATAATAGATATAAATATACATATATTATATTGGGGGGGGGAGCCATTAAAATAGATATATTACTGAAGTATATAAGAAATAGCAAGTGGAGATTTTCTAAAAATGTGATAGGCAAAATTTGGCACATGCTGTTACAGGCACAAGAGCAGGAAACAGTTACCAGCTCTAGATAAAGATGCTGTTAAAATTAAGGGGGTTAATTGCTACAGCTCATGGTTATAAGAATGATGCATAATTTCATGTAATGTAATAGTTACTGTTAGGATAGAATTGATGGCTCCTCAGAATGTCTTCAAAGCATGGCTTCCACTCCTTTGCAAAGTGTGACCAGGAGTGTATGCCAGCTGGAAAAGAAATGGAAAGAACAAATAGGTTGCTTATCACTTTATTGTCCCCATATTTCCCTCTCCACTTCCTTCCTCCAACATCTACTGCTTCCCACCAGAGCTTCTTACCCAAAGTTTCCATCAAAGACATTGGTTCAAAGACACCTTTGAAGATGACCCAGTGGATGTCTAATGTGTAGATCTTCCTTTAGCTAAGTATAAGGTTATGGTTATTTCATTATGGCCAAATTTAAACTTAAGAGGTTTAGTGTGTCAGGAGAGGACAGGAGCACCTGTACCTTTAAATGACACTTGTTGAAATGCCCTATCAACACAACAGAGCCCCTTTGTTTTGTTCTGTCCACCTTAAGGTTAATCAAGGTTCAATATATTTATATAGATGTAAATCAGACAACACCAACTTGGTTTCAGCTGCTATGAGTTTTTGTTTGTGTTTGTTTTTAAGAAAGTATTATCCCATTCTGTCAGCTTAGAAACCCCTTTTAGTTGTTGACTCCGAGTTGCTTTGTTGCAATATTTATAAGCTTCTTTTCATGTGTCTTTTAAAGAAATGTGAATTAGCCAAATAATGAAGCTAAAATTACAATCTGTTTGATAGCTGTTTGAATAGGGAATCAAAAATGTGCTGTTTTTCAGCAGCACTCTGGAGACCGCATTCTTTTCAGCAAAAGGTACTCGTTTTATTACTTGTAAAGATAAAGACTAATTAAATGTTACACAGTCTTTCAGTAATTCAAAAGCTTGACTAATCAGGAGTACCATACTGTTTAAAAAGTTATAATGCAAACAAGCCTGAAGAATGAGCACAGACCTCTGAAAGGTAAGCTAAAATTTCACAGCAGTTGCTACAATTTCTGCTGATGTCAGAGGGTGCACAACCTGCGTAACCCACACCACTGACCAGGCTCAATTGTATCCGAAGGATTAACTCTGTGGGAGGAAATTGGGAAGAACTGTAGGTCTTCACCCTGTAGGACTCAGTCAAGAATTAGGCAAATAAACCTAGGGAGTGACAAAACCATGACCACTTAGAAGGTTGGTCATCACATCTCAAGAAGGATATTGTAGAACTGAAGAAAGAACAAAAATGGGGAAGTCAAAATGCTGAGGGGGCTGGAAAGTTTATAATGCTTTGGAGTTTTGGTTTAGAAGAAAAGACAAGTAAGAAGGGACTGGATAGACACTGATAAAATGATGCATGGTATTGAGAAGGTTGATAGTTTTTCTCCTCTCTTAATACTAGAACCTGGATACATCCATTTGAAGTAAAATAGTAGGACAGAAAAATATATGCTTCTTGATGTTCAGCATTAGTTTGAAAGGGTGTCTGAGGATATAGAGGTGTATGTGCTTAGGGCTCCTTCATGTGAGTGACAACTCCAGCAAAACAGGGTTACTGCATGTATAGGACGACTCTGGGCTCCTTTATGTGAGGGACTTCCTTTGCCAGCTGAGGTTTCCACATGCATAAAGGACTACTTCATGTGTTTATCTGTGCATCAATAGACCCCTTTACTGATCAATGTTGAACATACAACTAAGTGTGGGGATAGCATGAGGCTGTGGTTACATCACAGGGTTTCAGCGGTGGATGTGGTCCTCTTTCCTCCTTACGCATTCATTCAACACATGAGGGTTTTCATTTTAACAGGCCTGTCTTTGACAGGTCAATCAGAATTGTTGATTTTGCTCAAGGGGAAAAACTATAGCTGAGTTGGATTGGCTGGTGGTTGCCTTTTTGTTTCTTTTTGTTTGCTCTGTGTGTGAGTGTTGTTTTGTTCCTGTTTATGGACATTATTGTACACTATTGGCAACAAAATTCACCAACCGCCATTAACAAGTCTAGAGTGAGAGATGAGTCTATTTCCTAGGCAGTTCTCAAATGACCACTGCACTCCTGGCTGCTATCAACCAGGCTAAACAAAGAGGCAATTTTGGGTTTGGGGGTTTGATAGCTATTGTGGCCTTTTAATTAAAATTTTCTTTCAATCTAACTTTTCCCTCACATGGTGGTATTAAAGAACAAGAAATGGCCATCAACAAATAACTCAGCTATATCCTCTTTGCCCTTCAGAACGAACTCTATGTAACTTGAAAGCAACGCCTCACATAGCAGACACATTTTAATTTTTCACACCATGAAGGTCTTGGTGCAGCCCAATGTTGTGTTTCAAAGAGATGATTCTGAGCTGGACTGACAAACCAAAAACTCACTGGTTCAGCAGAGGTGGAAGGTCATAGCAAGGTGAAACTTTAGAAGGATAAGTAAGAGCAGGGACAAACCTAGAATCTTGATGCTGGAATAATGCAGCAAACCATTTCTTTACATAAAAACATGCTCCCAGGAAATAAAGGCAATATGCTAAAGTGACTGGCAAAAGAGTATTACTGAGGAAGGCTTTATATATTACCTCTCCCCCCAAAAAGACAATGCTCTGTTTCCACAACATGCAAACCACATCTTTTAAACCATAAATGCATATACTGAGAGGGTGGTTTTTGTTTTACATCACGTATTATGCAGAAATGGAATGGAATCAAATTATGAATAAAAACATCCCATTCACTAAAAACAGATTGGCTCATCCCTGAGTACATTCCGCCAAGCTATACTTGTGGCATTCCTTCTTTGGCCATTCATATACAAAGCCAAGCACTTCAGGATTTGCAGGCAGAAGACTCCATCCGAGCCCTGGCATCTTAATTCAAAAGGAGATCAGGAGCACTGAGAAAGATATTTACTTGAATCCTTGATAATTAGATCATTGACTCGAATCTTTGATTATTGGAGCTGGCCCAAGACATCCCTTGTCTGATGTGAAGGACAAGTTGGTGTCCCAAAACATGTAGAGATGCCAACTGGACTGTTGGATAAATCTTTCTCTAGCATTTGTGAGAGGAGAGTGTCCTTCACTGAGGCAGCAGGCCAGATTAGGGAGCCAAGGAGAGGCCATGTGGTAGCAAAGGAAAATAGTTGGGGAGCTCTGAAGGGACAGGTGGGGGGGGTGATCTCCTCCAGCATCTGCTGCGGCTGAAGTCATGTTATTCTTCCTAATGGTAAGGCTGTCCTAGAAAACAATTCTGGACCAATAATTTGACTTAGTGTAGGGCAACTGCATAAGGGGAAAATGAAAGATATGTAGTTAAAATCTCCCATCTTTAGTATCCTAATCTAAAGTGTTCTGAATGTACTAGAGCTATGAACCAGGCTGTCACTCCCTAGTCCACAGCTTTTCTCGGGAGAGCTAATCATTATGTAATTATTTGTTTGAAACAGACAACATCAACAGGCAGTTTTTCATGGATTTTATGACATGCTAATTTCCCATCTGTCCCAGATAAAACAGACTATGCGCTTTCGTTTATTCACCATCGCTTAATAAGCAAAATATAGGAACAAAATGCCTCTTTGAGCCTTCAAAAGCTTAGGTGTACTTCAAATTATTCATGTAATCTCCAAGGGTTATCTTTTGTTTTCCATCTCATAGCCCTCTCCAACCTCAGATTATCAGTGACTGCTAGTTAACAAAGATCAGCATGGAACTTTATGGCAATATTGGGCATGCCTGATAGGCCTAGAGGTGTGTGAGATTTATAAAATTTATCTAATCTGAAAGCATGAAGTGAAAACAGATGGCTGATACTTTTGCCATTTACATTAGATCATGAGATGTAAAAAGCTGGTTCATGTAAGCAGAACAAGTCAAGTGGAACTGAGGCAACAGTCTTAGCTTTTCATTTAATTTTATTTATATGGATTAGGTTTTGGTCTCCTGGTTCACATTTGCTCATATATAAGAAAGATTGGGGAGCTTATTCCCTGCCTTGCTCTCTATTGCAATGTGGCTCTTTGAAATCCCTGTGGCTTCTGTTAACTTGGCCTCCACTTCTTTTTAGAATCATAGAATCATAGAGTTGGAAGAGACCACAAGGGCCATCGAGTCCAACCCCCTGCCAAGCAGGAAACACCATCAGAGCACTCCTGACATATGGTTGTCAAGCCTCTGCTTAAAGACCTCCAAAGAAGGAGACTCCACCACACTCCTTGGCAGCAAATTCCACTGTCGAACAGCTCTTACTGTCAGGAAGTTCTTCCTAATGTTTAGGTGGAATCTTTTTTCTTGTAGTTTGGAACCATTGCTCTGTGTCCGCTTCTCTGGAGCAGCAGAAAACAACCTTTCTCCCTCCTCTATGTGACATCCTTTTATATATTTGAACATGGCTATCATATCACCCCTTAACCTCCTCTTCTCCAGGCTAAACATGCCCAGCTCCCTTAGCCGTTCCTCATAAGGCATCGTTTCCAGGCCTTTGACCATTATGGTTGCCCTCCTCTGGACACGTTCCAGTTTGTCAGTGTCCTTCTTGAACTGTGGTGCCCAGAACTGGACACAGTACTTCAGGTGAGGTCTGACCAGAGCAGAATACAGTGGCACTATTACTTCCCTTGATCTAGATACTATACTCCTATTGATGCAGCCCATTTTGGACAATCCCTACATCCCAATAATAATAATAATAATAATTTTATTATTTATACCCCGCCCATCTGGCTGGGCTTCCCCGGCCACTTTGGTGGCTCCCAACAAAATATTAAATGGTAAAGGGACCCCTGACCATTAGGCGCAGTCGTGACCGACTCTGGGGTTGTGGCGCTCATCTTGCTTTATTGGCCGATGGAGCCAGTATACAGCTTCTGGGGCATGTGGCCAGCATGACTAAGCCACTTCTGCCAAACCAGAGCAGCGCATGGAAACGCCATTTACCTTTCCGCCGGAGCGGTACCTATTTATCTACTTGTACTTTGACGTGCTTTCGAACTGTTAGGTTGGCAGGAGCAGGGACCGAGTAATGGGAGCTCACCCCGTCGTGGGGATTTGAACTGCTGACCTTCTGATCGGCAAGTCCTGGGCTCTGTGGTTTAACCCACAGCACCACCCATGTCCCATTAAATATTAAATATCCCACAGAATATTAAAAAAAACAAAAACGATAACACACCAAACATTAAAAACTTCCCTAATCAGGGCTGCCTTCAGATGTCTTCTAAAAGTCAGATAGTTGTTTATTTCATTGGCATCTGATAAGAGGGTGTTCCACATGGTGGGTGCCACTACTGAGAAGGCCCTCTGCCCTGTTTCCTGTAACATCACTTCTCGTAGTGAGGGAACTACCAGAAGGCCCTCGGACCTGGAACTCGGTGTCCGGGCTGAACTATGGAAGTGGAGACACTCCTTCAGGTATACTTCAGGTATGTCTATGTGTGAAGTGCATCAAAAAGTCATGGTGTGCTACCTGGAGTACCACCCAGGCAAAGCCTAACTCAGTATGATTTCAAAGCAGAAGAATATGGAGATACAGTGGTACCTCATTTTACGAACTTAATCCATTCCAGAAGTCCATTCTTAAACTGAAAGCATTCTTTAATCGAGGCACGCTTTCCCTAATGAGGCCTTCTGCCGCCGGTGCCCTTCCACTGTTCTTAGACTGAGGTAAAGTTTGCAAACCAGGACACTACTTCTGGTTTTGAGGAGTTTGTAAACCAAATCATTTGTAAACAGGGCTGTTCTTAAACCAAGGTACCACTGTACAAAGGCAGTGGTGGCTGATGCCCACTGAGACTGGTAGGGCAGAAGGAAGAGAAGCCAACCGTAGGTGGAGACAGAGTCAATGACAGGTAGAGGCAACTCATTCTTGTGTGGTCCCCATCCTCCTCCCTGTTGAGTTCTGCACAGGCAACGCTGAGACAGAGGGAGAGAAAGCTGGCTATCAATGCCACCCCCTGGACTGCAGGTAAGCAAAATGATAGATAGGCAGGTGCCGGCTGAGAGCAGAGTGGTTGGGGAGTAGAGCATGCTGAATTTTCCCAAATTCCCCCAACGAGGGGTGCTAAAAAGTTGTAACATGATATTTTGGTTAAATTAATATATTTTAGTTTTGCTTGGTAAGTTAAACTGCACAGAAATCATTAAAAAAATTCCAAGTACTTGCAGTTATTTTATATACTGATATTTATTATTATTATTATTATTATTATTATTATTATTCATTACCTGACATTTTCAGAAGATACAATTATTTTTTTCCAAAAGCAGTTTATGTGCTTTTAAATCAAATGTAGATTTACCAAGCTAAATGTTGTCCAATCACAAAAATAATAGCAGATTTGAATCAACCAAATTTGAGGCATGCCTTATGGTCAAGTTTAAAGCATGTCCTTATCATTCTGTTCCATAATTATATGTAATAAGTTCAGCAGTGACTTGTTTCTTATGTCCCTGTCCTACGCCAAGCCTTTTGGATCTTCACACCTTGAATATCAAAATATCTATAGATAATCATAACTATAGAGGCAGTAAAAAAAAAAAGCATTTGAAGGTTGCATTGCACAGTTCTAAGAAAAAGATTTTCTTTTCTGAATCATCACAGTTCTCCTGTAATGATGGTAGCCTCTTAGAGCGGTACTGCAAATCTTGATATTGCTTCTCATAGTCTTTTGTGACCAAGAAGCGTTTATGCTTTATAATACTTAGTGATCTTTAAGTGTTGAACTTCAAGATCCTAACATAGAAGTGTGAGAAATGGAACATTAAAAGAGAGAAGGAAAGAGAAACGAAATGAAAGACTGCTATGCATATGGTATGTTCATTTTGTCCAGGTGGCATACCAGATAACTAGTTCTAATAAATGTGGAGAAGGAACTTTGAGTTCTCTGTAGGGATGCCAAGAGTTGTGAATAGCTGCTGGCATGGCGTTATGCCTAATAAGGTGGCTGGCCTCTTTCTCTAGGTCAGAGGTTTCAAGAAATAATATGTTTAGATTATTCCTGCAGGCAAGCCTGGAAGCGTTATTAGAAACAGACATTTCCCCCTCACTTGCTTATGCTAATACATGGGTGCTAATGAACCAAGATAGAGAGAGAGAGAGGAAGGCTAATGTAACAGTCTGTAAACTGCTCAGAAAGAACTAGGTTACCTGTACCAGGTTATTAAAGTATGGGTAAAAATATAGAAAGAGCCCATAAATCAGCTGGATAGAATATCAGGATTATATACAACATCCACATGCAAATTCAACAGAAACCAATGGCATTTTCTGTCAAATATCATCTACAGCTATTCATTGAAAAGTGCAAAAGTCATCATATTTACAAGAAAATCTATGAACAAAATTGTTTGCCACCTCAAGCATGTGGTCACCAATGTTAATGCATGGAGTGCTGATGACATCCTGATATTGGTCTTTGTCAGGTCGATGGTTAAGGCTGAACTCCATGCAGGCTTGGGCAAAGTGGTTGGTGACTCTGTAGAGCTTTCTCATATATCTTGGATAAGAACCTGATACGCTCTCCAAAGCCCAGACTCCCAGCATGTTCACACTCCTGTCTCAGCAACATCTACATTGATTTGGTAGTGTCCACATAATGGAAGATGGCAGGTTCCCCAAGGATGTGCTCTACAGGGAGCTGTCTTCAGGCACCAGGCCCATTGGCAGACCAACTCTGGGGTGCGAGGATGTCTGCAAACATGACATGAAGGCTGGCAACTTCAACCCTGCTGTGCGGGAACCCCATGCAGATGACCGCAGCACCTGGAGACAGCCAGGTTGTGTACCCACAGCAGTGATAAGAGGAATAATGACTGCTGGGAGGAACACAGAAAGAAAAAATGCCGTGGTGCTTCTGTATCAGCACAACCTGATTCTTTCATCTGCCCCAGCTGCAACAAAACATGTCTCTCCTGCATTAGCCTCTACAGCCACAGCAGCCACTCTCCAATGGTTTGGCTTCATCCCCAAAGGCTCACTCTTCCATTGTTTCCCAAGGCAGATGGATGTCAACCAGTCCAACCAGCCAGAATATTTTCTGTGTGGGACTATGGAAAAAATCCTTATAGAAACCCTATTTTACTCGCAGGACAGGCACAAGCACTGCAATATACTAGATCTCTGGAATTCTCAAAAGACTAGTCTGCATATTAAGTGGAAGCAAGCACAAATTTGTGACTGAATGAACAATTCAACCAAAATGGCAGCCAATAAGGGTTCCCAATAATGTTTGCCCACATTATATATCCATGTTTCCAAACACAACTTCAGCAACTTCACACCACATTTTTAGATGCACACAGAAAACATTTTAAACTTAACATAATGTGTAAATTAACTCTGTGGGAGGAGTAATATATTACATGCACACAAGGGTAGCAAAAGCTTAATGCCTTTTTTGTTATAGAAAAGTTTTCTTGATTGGCTGCTTCTCTGTAACATATCAAACCCTTCCTACTTACATGGTCTCACTGTCTCTCTCTCTTTCTCTCCTCACTTTTAATTTAAAACTCACCAATGTAGATTAAAAACACACTTAAACCAGTAAAAAGGTGAATGTGTAGTACACACACACATACATTTCAATCATACACATGCCCACAATACCCAGAACTCCCATTGAATTCAATGGAGCTTACATCTGAACAGACATTTATACTTTTGCATTATAAATTAATAAAACACCATATATAAACTTCAATTTGTTGCATCAGTCACTTTTCACAGGCATCAACCAGGACAAGTCATAGCCCCAAGGCAGGGTGCAGATGGGCTCTGGTTCTGGCAGAGGTGGAGGAGGGTCAAAAGGCCAGAGAATTGGGATGGTGAAAGATATAGCCCAATAATATCTGGAAGGTACCATAATGGCTACCACTGGATTAGGAGTCTGATGTACCTAATATTTGTTCGTAGAGTAAGGATATGCTTTATTACACAAAGAAGATCTGTTTTGTGCATATTTCTACATTAGTCGTTTATTTGTATAAATTATCCTAACGAAACACATTTCTTTATGCTAGAGGAAAGAAAAACACCAATCTCTACTTCCATTGATATTAATGGGAACTGGGCCTGCATCTGAACTACAGGTCTGGCCTTTGAAATTGCATTTTTTTTCTTCTGGCACTATTACTGTCATTACAAAGATAGAATTTTTTGAGGAAATCAATAGTTTCAATGTCCTTGGATGAAGCAGAGTATAAAGAAAAGCAGTCTGAAAGGAAACAAATTATAGAGATTCAAAAAATTCCGCAAGGTTGTTTGACAAGATTAAAATGCAGAAAAATCTAAACCTATGTACTCTATTATAATAACTTCTCTCAAATGGATTTTCAATCTCCTGGTCTATGGCAGCTTCATGGAGTTCTCAGATTATGCTAGAAGGAATATTTTCCCGTTCTGTTTCCCACTCTGCTATATTCATCTCTTGAAGCATCTAATTTTTTGTTTTTTGTTTGTCTTCCTTAGTGGTGCAGGCTTGTCTCAGCAGCCTGATTCGTATGTAACTCTGCAGAAAACTCTGGCTCTTCTTGTAGCACAATGACTTATGTGAGTTAATCAATAGAAAATACCTAATGTGTAATTGACCGTATTCTGCAGCAGGAACTTGAACTTGTTTATGTTTCCTCCAGTATTCTATGGGCTCATGATGGGTGAATCTATCCATTTCCATTTCTCTCATCCCATCCCCAACCCACCATATTTTTTCCAATTCAGTACTGCACATTTTGTAGCCCACTTACAGATTTTTGTTTGAGTAGCTGGTGTTTTGTCAAATGAATAAATAATCCCACATCTGTTGGCTGGTTGATTTTTTAATATAGTCCTCATGAAAATTAATCTGCATTATAGGGTTAATTTCTCTAAATATATACATTTCTATATGCATTTTTGCCTAATATACTCTTCTTTGCAATGTAGTTTTCCCTAATATAACATATTTTCACATGTGATTTTTATTAATAGATGCATTTTATGGACACTTTAGTATATGCATTTTTTTACACATTTGGCTGGAGAATGGCACTGCAAAATTCAGAGGACTGCAAATTCAAACGAAGAACAGAACAACCAATTTATCCTCAGAACAACTCTGTGAAGTATGTTGAGCTATGTTTGAAGAGAGACTTTGTTCATATGTTTTGCATGCAAAATGGTTCATTCAAAAATTAGAAACAAATAAATAAAAAGGTCAAATAGCAGCTAATGATAAAGACTTCTGTCTGAGACCTTGGCCAGCCAAATAGACCTTGGCCATGGACAAATAGTTTGACCTGATATAAAGTAGAGCTTATGTTTTGCTAGGCTGAAACTGCTGCTCAGACGGTTTGAACCTTGATCTTTGCTGTCCTGATCAGACACATTACCTACTATACTGCATTGCCTCTGTTTTGTCACCACTGGGAGCAATTGATTCATATTGAAGGATGTAATCTCACCAAGATATGTTTTACAGCTAACTGAGAAACTCAAATTCCATGTTGTGTACTCATAAGTGAAACTGCATGGAGCAAAGAATACCCCCTTTGCTATTCTCTTTAAGGCTGAAGAAATGAAAATTGCCCCTGAATAATATTTTTGATCAATTTTCTCGTTTCTGATCATTCAATGGGGGAAGGTAACTATTCCTGGCCTTCTGAGTCCCTTTAATCTCTGGTGTGGTTTTTCTTTTTTAAGTGCATGGTTGAATCTAGAGTGCCCTGTTGCTTCAAAAATGCACCATGCCTACAGAAAACAATAGGTTTTTAAAATCACCAATGAACCCTTTTATTCACTACAGTGACATTCCCTCTAATTAAATTTTTATCTTTGAAGGTATTTAGGCCTCTTGGATCCATCTGGGAAATGTTTGCCCTCAGGTTTGCCTCAGGCCCAATGCATTTTTGTTGATATACTGAACAGCAGGCTCTCCTTCGTGATTGCGAGTTTATTCCCCACTGGTGGTTTATTTAAGAGATTATTTTGCCAGCTTCCAAGTGCTTCTTCTAAGGCACTTTTTTTAGAGAGAGACTGAGCAAGTGAGAGAGATACAGAGAACACTAGATAGCCGTGTGATGCTCTCTTTGTAAATCAATGAGATTTTATGTTCCTTCCTCCTAAGAGTTTGGACAGGTTATATCTGTATATAGACATTGTGGAGCAATGAGAGATTCATGGACCCATACAGACCAGATGTTATTGGTGACTGGATAATATGACTGTTTGAACATCCATTTCACTGTAATTGGCATGGGGGGGAGATACATATAAACAAAAGAAAACCCAATTCTAACATATAGAAAATAACTTCAAAGGACTACATTAAAAATAAGAAGTGTCTGCTGATAGGAAGAGCCTATCTTCCTATACTCATGGTGGCCAGCCAGAGGCCTATGAAAGCCCACAATCAAGACTTGAGCACAGCATCACTCTCCCCATTTGTGATTCCCAGCAACTGGTGTTAAGAGATGTACGGCCTTTGACAATAAAGAACATAGCCATTGTGGCGAGTGGCCAATTATAGCCCTATCCTCCATTAATTTGTCTCTTCTTTTAAAGTCATCCAAGTTCATGGTCACCATTGCCACTTGTAGAAACACATTCCATAATTTAGCTATGCACTGTGTAAATAAGTTCTTCTTTTTTTGGTCTTAAATCTTTCAACATTCAGCTTCATTGAATGATGCTGATGAGGGGAAGACAAAAGCTCTTATTGCTTGACTTTTTCCAAGCCAAGCAGGGAGAATTTTAGATACGTAATTTTATATGCATCCCTAATATCTGCTACTACTCAGATTGTAATTTTTTTGCATAGAGGAGTTGCTATATCCCCTTGATAGTTTGGGTGCTCTTTTCAGAACCTTTTCCATTTCTATAATATCCCCTTTGATGTCAGGCACCCAGAACTGTGCACAATATTCCATGTGTTTGTGTGTTGCACCACAAATTTATAAAACAGCATTATGATATTGCCTACTTCATCTTTGGTTCCTTTCCTAATGATCCCTAGCATGGAATGTGCTTTTTCCACAGCTGCCTCACACTGATCTTTACTGTAACTATAGAAAGGGGGCATGGACCATAGTGTCAGACTGCTTTAAGCATGTTTCTGAGAAGGAGTTTTAAATAGATCCCATATCTCCAGCGCTGTGTAGACCACTGTATACTTTGCTGTCTCTGGAGTCCTGTGCCTGGAGTCCTTTGGGAGGAAAGGCAGGGAACAAATTTTAAATAAATAGTCCTATAAATGCCTTCTAATATTCCTAGAGCTTATTCCAAGATAAGTGAGTTCAAAAGGTGGACAATGATCTTCCAATAACTCGTTTCTGCTTATAAGACTATGCACCATAGAAAGCTTTTGAAATGAACTTGTTTTCAGTGCCAGGACCAACTGATGAACAACAGAAGTAATAAAGAAAAGAGTAGATTTGAGCATGTTCAGAGGGCTTACTATCACAACCAATTAACATCATTAAATGTATGGGATAATATTTGCGTGTAAAGCTTCCATATGCTTCATCAGGTGACTGGGCAATGTTGAGTTGCAGTACCTTCTCCAATGTCTTTTCCAGGTTACATGGGACATTTTAAGCTGTGAACCAGTGATGTTCTCCTACCAAGGCATGTGCTGTACTGTACGACTATGGCCCCTCTCCAAGGAAATGTACATCCAGGTCAGAGATCATGGCTTCCTAGCAGTCCTATCTTTTCTAACTTTAGCAATTCAGTATATATATCCATTTTATAAACCTGTGTTTGAATTCATAGCAGCATGGCTCAGATATAAATGAGAAAAACATCATGGTTTGGGGGATTTTTTTAACAGTAATGTTCTGCTTCTGAAGGGTATGTGATTATTCAGTAACTATCATTCCAAATCTGTTTTATCACACCGGAACTCTTGGGCAAAGGCACCATTACCTTCATTATCTGGAATGAGCACTTTGCAAATTGATTTCCCCAAAAACTTTATATTGTACCCCCCCCCCAATTTGCAATCCAAATGAGTATAAAGGAAGAGGTAGGGGGAGAGTAGCAGAGGAAAGATGTCAGCTCAAGCATTATGAAGGTCAAAATTGTTTAAAATTCCATTTCACCCCTTCCTCCTTTTCATATTTCCAGGATGCACTTTTTATAAACGGTTAGATTTTGTGAATTAACATCTCCATTGCATTTCATGCTGGGATGAATCATGGCAGGCTTATATCTCCTGGTACATTACATCACGCTGCTTGAATGGTATGCCACATTGCATGCCGCATCCAATTAACAATGATAATAGAGGGCAAAAGTTGGTGATTTTTTTTTTTTTGTAGTTGCATTTACATTAACTGCATGAAGGTATAGAATTCTATTTTAAGTAATGTCAGTAGGATATCTCTTGGATGAATAATTAATTCGATAATGTTTTGGAGCTCTCTTAGCTTTCAATCTTATGCATACTTACCTTGGACTAAGTCCTATTCAACCAAATGGGACTTCTAAGAAAACCTGTGTAGGATCGTGCTGTTAATTCCGGTTAGAAATTCTTATGGAACATCCTGCTAATCTAGAACCTTCCATACCACCCAATCTTCAGCCATGTTATAGCAGAAACATATCAACCTTCAGTCCTACTTAGAATCATAGAGTTGGAAGAGACCACAAGGGCCATCGAGTCCAACCCCCTGCCAAGCAGGAAACACCATCAGAGCACTCCTGACATATGGTTGTCAAGCCTCTGCATAAAGACCTCCAAAGAAGGAGACTCCACCACACTCATTGGCAGCAAATTCCACTGTCGAACAGCTCTTACTGTCAGGAAGTTCTTCCTAATGTTTAGGTGGAATCTTCTTTCTTGTAGTTTGGAACCATTGCTCCGTGTCCGCTTCTCTGGAGCAGCAGAAAACAACCTTTCTCCCTCCTCTATGTGACATCCTTTTATATATTTGAACATGGCTATCATATCACCCCTTAACCTCCTCTTCTCCAGGCTAAACATGCCCAGCTCCCTTAGCTGTTCCTCATAAGGCATCGTTTCCAGGCCTTTGACCATTTTGGTTGCCCTCCTCTGGACACGTTCCAGTTTGTCAGTGTCCTTCTTGAACTGTGGTGCCCAGAATTGGACACAGTACTCCAGGTGAGGTCTGACTAGAGCAGAATACAGTGGCACTATTACTTCTCTTGATCTAGATGCTATACTCCTATTGATGCAGCCCAGAATTGCATTGGCTTTTTTAGCTACCGCGTCACACTGTTGGCTCATGTCAAGTTTGTGGTCAACCAAGACTCCTAGATCCTTTTCGCATGTACTGCTCTCAAGCCAGGTGTCACCCATCTTGTATTTGTGCCTCTCTCTCTCTCTCTCTCTCTTTTTTTTTGGTAACCCACCTGAGCCTTCACCAGATCTCCATTCCCCCAGGCCACTGGGCTCCTCTCTGGGGTTAGACATCTCTTGAGGCTTGGAATGATTTGAAACCCACTGTGTCCATCCCCAGGATCTTACAACACTAGGACTCAGCTACATTAGTAAAGAAACAACGATTTGAATGCACTATAAAAATGCAACACCAGATGGCACCAGAGAGCAGGAAAGTTTTACACACGTATTTACGTAGGGGTTTTTGTTTTGTTTTGTTTTGTTATAACAATCTAATTTCTGACTTATTTATAGCCTGTGTTTTTTTCCTGTGTATAGATCCACCTCAGCTCTCTGAGCTCCTCCTGCTTCTGCTCTGGAACTGACTGTTCCCTCCATCTACATGGGACTCATGACAAATCCCTGCCACTCAGCATTTCCCATTTGAGGTGGCTGCTCACTCTGCTATGCCAGTGAAGAATTGGCAAAAGGACAATGGGACCTTTCAGACCTATGCACAGCAGTGCCACCATATCAGTTCAGAGGGTCTGTTATAGTGACCGTATTCTAAAACAAATAAGGTGTTAAAACTTCATGGAAAATAAACTTTCATTACAAGCTTAAATGGGTTATAAAGAATAACTGAACTGAAAGAAAAGGGCAGCACTGAAGACATAAATGAAAAAGGATAGGACAGTCAATAAAACTGAATGGTTACGAATCACAGGTCCAGCAGAATAGCCATAAAAACTGCATTTCTCAAACTATCCAATTCACTTTACAATGGCAAAAGAAGGATCAATGTCTACTGCACACCAGCAATTCTTCACAATTGTAATTCATCTAATCTGTCTGATTATCTGTTCCTAAATCTCACATTCCAAAACCCCAACACCTGAATTGTAAAAGCTGGATCCAGATACAGTATTCTGTTTGCAATTTACATTGGATGGGGAAGAAGGTGATTGTGAAACACCATTAACCTCCTTTCTTCATCCTATAAGGTTGCATTTTAATAACTTGGAAACAAAAGCTACCTGAAAGAGGTGGGGGAGTAAAAAAAAAAATCATTAAAAGTGACCCAAAAATGGGTGGTGGTGGTTGTGGTTCATATGATTGAAAGGCAGTTTTGTTCCATC
Source organism: Podarcis cretensis (assembly GCF_951804945.1). NCBI lineage: Eukaryota > Metazoa > Chordata > Lepidosauria > Squamata > Lacertidae > Podarcis > Podarcis cretensis. The sequence goes on from NC_137178.1 coordinate 34,241,950, forward strand.
TTGTGCACTCTCCGACGTCAAGGAAACCCTGTCTAAGCAGCTGTGCTGCTTTTCAAAGTTTCAGCAAAGCAATTTAGGGCAGCAGATGGGATACCGGTCAGATCAAGTGCTTTCAGACAGGTGCCCTTCACCTCTTCTGGAAATTTGCCAAAAAATGAAGGCGAGAAAAGCACTTCTTACCTATTCAAGGTAGTCCAGGTAGGCTTGCATCTGACACTCAACGCCAAACGCAGCTGCTTTGCCAGCCATCTACAATCTGTACTGGTGACTTCCTGGATGTACCTGTGTGCCCCGAATGCAAAAAGCAGCTGTTTCCCTTTTTATTCATTTACTCCGATGGCATTATCTGCATTACTTGGTACCTTTGGACACAAGACTCTCATTTATAATTCATCATACACAGATGCTTACAGGGAGTAGAAGCTTGGGCTGCGTTACCTGTCACTCTTAGTATATTCTGTATTCATAGTGGGTAAATACACAAGTATAAAGCTGCCATATTGTGTATAGCTATCTATAATGCATTAGCAAACAGTTGTTTGATCATTGAAATGGGGTTGGAATGAAAAATGAAATAAATGAAAGTCTCTCTCTCTCTCTCTCTCTCTCTCTCTCTCTCTAAGAAGAAGATAGAGGTGTCCCCTGTCCCAACCTCTTTCTGCCTTTTTAGGATTATTATTCAATACTCCATCAACCATTCAATATGCTCACCAGTGCAGATGGTTTCTGGAAAAATATGCTTCTGTTCCTTGCTTTCATAGGGTTATAAATCCAGCTTGCTGAGAATGTTAAAAGGGGGTGGGGCTGGCACCAGATGAGAAGAAGTCCACTCAGGCAGGACTAAAGCATACCAGCAACAGAAGCTGAATTTAGTGGGAGACACATCGATTGAAGCTTACTTATCGAGCAATTTTCTCTTTAGTGCTGAAAGACTATAGAAGGACAATATATTAACTGTATTATCTGCCTCCTGCAATTAAAAACCCCTGGATTCCCTGTTCCTCAGTCACAAAGTGTTGTGGGATTTTTTTTAGTGCCGCTGATGCAAATGGAAGTCACTGTCCTTTGGATGAGCTCTCCCCCACTCCCCCTGCCCTCCTGAGTGACTTTGCCAGATATGCTTGACTTGGGAACCCATTAAAATGAAAATGTACTCAAGATCCTTGCAGGGAAAGCTGCATAAAGACATGGATACCAACCATGTGTGGCAGCCTGGGGAAGCTTTCAGGCCTCTCTGAACAGGAATGCCATCACATTAAAGAATTAGTATAGCCCTAGGCAGCAAATTTTCTCATCCTATTGGTTGTGAGTGACATTTTGAATTTGAAATACATTTTTTTCCAGCGTTCCATATCAGAGTATGATATTTTTATGACTTTATGTTAAAACAGAGGAAGCTGTTTGCACCTGTTGACATTTGTTGTTCCTTATTTCTACCATATAAAGCCTTGAGGCTTGCCATGGTTTTCAATACATAGCTTCCTTGCCAAAGACATATCACCAGTTTCATCGTCTTTCTTTTTCTTAGAATACATAAATGAGGATACTAAATCCTACCAGCAGTATCAAATTTCCACTTGCTTTTGTCCAATTCTGTCTCTACAATCCTCTTTAAGTCTGGAAGCCTGTTAACACATTAAAATTGACTGCTTATTTTTGCTTTGTATTTCCAGTTGTCTACTTACACGAGCTATGTCATGTGTGAACAAAGTATACTGCTGCTAGTAGCTCTGCTATCAAATGTGTTTACTGAGTGCAATTTGTTTCATTTTATATTTTGTATATTTAAACAGCCAGTACTTTCGGAAAAAAATTAATTATCTCTCTGGGATGGCTCATGACCATGGGATGTAGTGATGATCCCTCGTTTAGATAGATTTCAAAGAACATTAGATAGCTAGTTACAGATGAGGTGTACCTACAGAGATTAGCCAAAATGGCTAAATGAAACCTTCAAGTTCAGAAACAAGTGCCACCGAACACTAGAAAGCAATGGTGGAAAAGGGCTATTTCAACTAAACAGCAGTGTTCCCTTCTGGACCAGCTTACAGGAGCCACATCCCAGTGGTGCAAAATTAGGTGGAACAACGAAGGCAAATTTTGCTTTTGAACTAGTTCTGAAAGATACACTTCTCTCTGTCTACTTTCCAGGCAAAGTAGAGGCATTATCCCAGTTGAAGATCACATTCCAGCCTGGCCAGAATACTTGAGGAAGGTGGTAAGGAGGGTGGCTGGGAAGCCAGGTCAGCCAGAGAACAGTCTAATGACTGAATAGAGAGCCCTATAGAGCTCTATTGGGCCTTAGATCCCCCACCCTCAGGCTAGCAACTTCAAATTCCTACTTCTATGATTTCTGCAAGCACCTGGATGGCCGCTGTGAGAAGCACAACCATGAATTCAGTGGGCACCAGGAATATTTATATTCTGTCATTTCTAATATGCAGGACAGTGGTGAAGGTTCCCTGTCACCTTGTTCTAGCACCAGGAACTGTCCCTGCTCATCCCTTGACCACAGCAGAAACAATCTGTGCTACTATTAGTGCAGGAAAGACATCTTCAAGTACAGGGAGCTTTTTCAAGACAGGAAGGGAATTGGGCATGTTGTGGAACCAATGGCTTGAAACACATGTTACCATAGTTACATTGTCCATGGGGGAGGCCCCCAGTTCCTAATGCTAGGGACCTTTGCTAGGAAAGGTGGCATGAGGTTTCCCCCATCTCTTAGAAGCATGCAGCATGGTCCTGCCTGCCTTGCACAGTGGTAGCTGTTTGCACTGCAACAGCTACAGGCACAGATAGGATCAGGCTGTGAAAATATTTAAATCAATTTTTGAAGTTTATGGGAAAACATCACTCACAGCATGAGAGTACAGACTGCTCAAATTCACACTAGAGATAATATGAAATCAATTGGAAATGGATGTCTGCTGAACACACATCGATTCCAGTAACTTAACAGTTATTGCAAAAAGTTTGCTAATCTCCATAGCTCATTAAAGTCTCGAGTTAAAACTCCATAGAAAATGTCCTGCTGCAGCAAATCTCCATGTGCTTTTGAAATAGCTGCAATGACTATTTCATATTACAAATATGTATCTTCACAGTACCTGCCCGTTCCAAGGCTACGACAGTATAAGAATTCATTATTATGGCTGACAACTACACTGAAGCCCGTAATAAGAATCCCCTTCACTTGCTCTAACAAGCAAATTCCCTGTTTCCTTCTTACAGAAAGGGAGTGCTGTCTGTATATCTGGATTGAAAGGAAAGCCTATCTGCCCTTCCATTTTCTCCTTTTATTTGCCTGATTTGCAATTCCGTGCAGGTCTGTCTCAAAGAAGCAATTCTCTGCTGGAAGTGCTGCAGCTGGTTTCCTCCATAGCTCCCCCCTCCCCACTTTGGTAGCGAGGGAGGCAGCGGTGGGCTCACACAAGATTGGCTTAAATGGGAAATCAATACTGGTTCCTCATTCCCTACAAAAGAGCTGAACTGGGCTGGCTCAGCTCCAAGGAGGGGGGGGGGGGGAACGATTCAAGTGGAAAAGATTTGGCTGACAGTGGGATAGGTATTTTGCTTCATGCCATGCTCATTGGGCCTGTGCCACTAAGCACATCGCAAGAAGTCTGAAATAACCTGGCTTGCCTCCCACCATCAGCTTTCCAATAGACAGATAAATATTAGGGAAATCAAAGTCAGAGGCTATCCTTCCGGAGACATGTACATATTAGCTTAAAAATACATAAATGGTCCAGCTCAGCATCAAAAGGATTCCTCCCCCCCCCTTCCCTGGGATAAAGTGGCTGCAGAAAGGATTGGTGCTATCTTTTATTCCCTACATCTTCCCAGATTTTGGAAATCCCTACTTTGGCAACTGCATGTAGCCACTTCTTTATAGGATGTCTCCTGCAGCATCAAATACATTCCTATTGAGGCCAGCCTTTTGCCTTTAGAGGCTAGGTTTTTACAGCCTGCTTGCTATAATTATATGCAATCCTTATTCCCCCCACTTCTTCCATCTCCACTTTCTCTACCTTCTCTGGATTGGAATTCCATTCAGGCTAAAGATTCTATACTTGCATGGTTCTTGAGACTGCACAGAGAGGCAGCCTCTCTGACATCATGATCAGTTCTTCATATTGAGCATCATAATTAATAAATAAATAAATAAATAAATAAATAAATAAATAAATAAATAAATAAATAATTTTTACCCCACCCATCTGACTGGGTTGCCCCAGCCACTCTGGGTGGCTACCAGCATATATAAAAACATAATAAAACAATAAACCTTAAAAAGCTTACCTATACAGAGCTGCCTTCAGATGTTTCCTAAATGTTATATAATTACTCATCTCCTTAACATCTGATTGGAGGGCATTCCACAGGGAGGGTGCCATTACCAAGAAGACCCTCTGCCTGGTTCCTGGAGCATCACTTCTCACAGTGTGGGAACTGCCAGAAGGCCCTTGGGGCTGGATTTCAGTGTCCGAGCTGAATGATGGGGATGGAGAACCTCCTTCAGGTATATATACGCTATTCTTGATGAAGCTCTCATTACTTGTTGTGAACCACATGACCAAATAACCAGCAGCATATAATTTCATGAATAGTTGCTCTATTTGACTCAGTTCTCTGGATTCTGCCATACCAAAAATTAATGCAGTTCTTATCCTCCACCTAGATCCAGAGCAGCCTCTTTTTTCCTCAGATGTGCTTCCTGCCTATGATAGCCAGGTCAGGAGCATTCCAGACCCCAAGATTTCAGCACCCAAACTTGATACCTAGGAGCAACCCCTAGTGATGTTTCAAGTGCAGATTCTGGTAAAGGTAAAGGTAAAGGGACCCTTGACCTTAGGTCCAGTCGTGGCCGACTCTGGGGTTGCGGCGCTCATCTCGCCTTACTGGCCAAGGGAGCCGTCATACAGCTTCTGGGTCATGTGGCCAGCATGACGAAGCTGCTTCTGGTGAACCAGAGCAGCGCACTGGTACTGGAGGTTAATTGGGGAGCTGAGGAAGTTATCTATGCTGTAAGTCAAAGCCAATTTTTTTATTAAAGACATTTGTTGGCACCTGGAGATTCAATCCTTGGAAGGATCCAGGCAAACCTGGAGATTTCAGGTCAGATTAGAAAGTCTGGCAACTCTATTCCTGCTCCCCTTTTGTCTTACACACCTGGGAGGGGAAGCTGAATTCCCAAAACTCTCTCCATGGTTTTTATTTTGAGATAGATACAGAACAGATACAACCCAACTACAGTTTCAAAGGGCTAATATGACAATGTGCATGCATGTGAAACCATCAGTATGCATGTGCCAATGCTGGAAGATGGGAGAGAATGTTCAAAAAGACAGATTAGCTTTTTTCTCAAATGTTAAATGTTTGTGAACACTGAGCTGATTCTGAATAGGGGAGTTCACCCATCACTAATGTCCAATGCCCTGCAATGCAGGAATATGCAGCTGTCCCATATGGGGATTGAACCTGTAACCATGACATTATCAGCACCATACTCTAACCAACACACACACACACACACACAGCATCTGGGACTACCCCCTCCCCAATTAACTGTGTGGCTAGGAAATAGAGATAAAGTTATTTCACACATACTTTTTCAGAATATCTGGACTATCAGGTGTCAGTCTGACCCATGGCACATGTAGAACTGATTTGGGAGTTCTATAATAGTTGTGTGACAGGCTCAGGGCTGACTTTCTTAAGGAAAACGTAATGTCCAAAGCAACCCTCATTAATCAGCTGAGCAATCAGGGAGGAGTTAAGACTAAACTTGTTCTATCTTCAGAGTGCGTATTTTCCAGTCCTCTACTGCACAAGCTGTGAACACATAGTGAATTATGTCATTATATATTGAATCTATTCATGACCATCTGCCAAGGGCACCTTTCTGAAATTCAGAAAATGTTGGGTTCATTTTTTAAAACACACACACATACACCAACAGCTAGATGCTAGTATATTCAGAAACACTTAGCTATTCGTTTATTTAGACATCAATTCTAAAGATGCATTTTAATGATCACATGGAGAATGATGTGTTGTTATTAGAGATGTTGCCAAGTTTCTTCTTCCAGATACAGAAGAGTATTTCTGGGACCATGTAGTACTCATTTTAACTTTGAGGTGAGCATTTTGACCCCTAAACTTTTATCTAGCTTGGATTGCAATTCAGTATTTTTTCCTCCCACATATCTACTCTTAAACCTTCTATTCCCTTCCCTTCACCGGCACTTGCTGGATTGGCATAGCTGTTATTGATGGTCTGCAAATAGCCCCTGGGAAATATGGAGTCATAAATGTAAGATTCCACACATAGGCAGGAAGAACTAGCTACAAAATATATGATGGGGGACACCCAGTTTTCCAGCAGTAAATGTGAAAAAGGTCTAAGGGGTCTTAGTAGATCCCAAGCCTAACGTGAGTGTGATACAGCAGCAAAAAAGCAAATGCCATCTAGACTGCATCAACGGAAGTATAGTGTCCAGATCAAGAGATGTCATAGTACTGTTCTATTTTGCTTGGCCAGGCCACACCTGGACTACTGTGTCCAGTTCTCGGCACAACAAGTTAAGAAGGATATTGACAAGGTAGAACATTTGCAGAGGAGGGCAACCAAGATAATCAAGAGTCTGGAAACCAAGCCTATGAGAAATGATTGAAGGAGTTTATGCTGGGAAAGAGGTGATTGAGAGGCGGTATGATAGACATCTTCAATTATCTAAAGGGTTGTCACATGAAAGATAGAGCAAGCTTGTTATGTCCTGCTCTGGGGGATAAGACCCAAACAATGGCTTCTAGTTACAAGAAAGGAAATTCTGACTGAACATCAGGAAGAACTTTCTGATGGTAAGAACTGTTTGACAGTGGATGGATTCCCTTCGAAGGTGGTGGATTCTCCTTCATTGGAGGTTTTTAAGCAGAGGTTGGATGACAATCTTTCATAGATACTTTCATTGAGGTTCCTGCATTTCAGGTGGTTGGACTAGATGGCCCTTGCGGTCCCTTCCAACTCTACAATTTTATGATTCTATTATTCTAAATTGCACATATATGTCCATGCTGATAAGGAACCTGTGAAATTTCGTGTTGCATGCCACATTCATGCTGCGTTAAGATGAAAAAGCCAGAGACAAGGAAACAGCTTATAATAAGTGCTTGTTACCTTCATTTATGCAGCGGATGGGGGAGGGCAATGCTCATAAAAAGATGCAGGCGGAAATTTCATGCAGCTGTAAAAGCTAAGCTATTGTAAGTGGTTTTTCTTAATATTCATTGTAATGAAAGCCCGTGATATGACCCATGTCAGCAGTAATTGGTGGCATTCTAAAGTAGAAGCGCCATATTAGTAACTTGGGAATCAAACAGCTGACTTTTCTATTATTGGGTTGAAGGTTCGGTGTCTGCTTAATGTAATTCAGTGAACTAGGAATGTGGGCTCGGAGCACAGAAATAACGTCTTCATTTTTAGAAGCACAGTATGAGACATTTACATTAAAAAGCTACATAATCTGTCAAATCCGATGTGAATAATTTATAAGAACAGTAATGTCAATGGTGTGGGTGGGGCACCATTGCTCTCCCATCTTTCAAGCATAATAGAATGCTAGTGCTTACAGAAAGATAGGGGGAAAGTGTGGGGAGCTTGGCCCAGTGTGGAACCTTAGCATAACTATCAATTCCTCAACTAGTTGTAACAGGTTGAAACTCTAGCTACTGGTATGCTTGCTCTGAGCATGACCAACATTGGACATAACCTTATGTTCCCAATTTCTGCCTGCTTGGGAATGGGTATATCATATAGGTGCATACTTTACTAGCTAACCTAGGGCTGCCATATGTCCAGATTGTCCCAGACATTACTGGTATTTCAAAGGTGGAATTGACATCTGGGATGAATTTCCGAAATGTGGCGCTTTGTCCTGGATATTAAGCAAGTCAATAGAAAAATCACGTTGTTGTTTTGGCATTTTTGTAAAATAAAATCTCAACGATTTGGGGGTCTTCCTAAAAAAGTTCAACAACCCTAACCTAATCTAACCTATCTGTCGACTTGGAAGATCACTACCATATTTTTCACTCTATAAGACGCACCAGACCACAAGAAGCACCTAGTTTTTGGAGGAGGAAAACAAGAAAAAAAAATATTCTGAATCTCAGAAGCCAGAACAGCAAGAGGGATCGCTGTGCAGTGAAAGCAGCAATCCCTCTTGCTGTTCTGGCTTCTGTGAAAACTGCACAGCCTGCATTTGCTCCATAAGATGCACACACATTTCCCCTTACTTTTTAGGAGGCAAAAAGTGAGTCTTATAGAGCAAAAAATACGGTAGTTATGCAAGCCAGGACTCGGTATACAAGTCTTTTCACATGTACTTCATGCTTACTAGAAAGGCACATGTGGGGCGGTGTCATGGCAAACGCCACACTACCCAATTGTATGCAAGTTCATTATGAAGTCTGAAAAAACCTATGCACTCATAACTGTAAAAGCTCTGGATCCATGTCTGAATGCAGTTGTGGACTGGGTGAAGGTCACTAAGCAGTGCTTGAATCTTGGGAAGATGGAGGCTCTTGGCGAGGTGGTTCCCATGTTCAAGGGATATGAAACTTACCTGTTCTGGATAGAGTTGCACTCCTTCTGAAGCAGCAAGTGCGTAGCTTGGGGGTATTCCTGGATACATCTTTGTCACTAGAGGCTCAGTGGTTGTCTGTGGAAAGGGAAATTGACTAGAATGGGAACAATGAGAGTAAATATTTTGAGTGCTACTGAAGCAGTTTTATAGTTAGACCCCTGCCCACTTTGGGCTGTAGCTCAGTGATAGAGCATCTGCAGGCATTCATAAGGCCCCAGGTTCACTCCCTGGCATCTTCAGGTAGGGCTGATTTTATCCTGCTGTCTTAAACCTGCAAAACCACTGCCAGTCAGTGTAGACAATGCTAAGCTAGATGGACCAACTGTCTGACTTGCGACAAGAAAGCTTCCTATGTTCTTGTTGTGAGTGAGAAATGATTCCTTCCAAGCAAATAGCTCACCAGACCCACTCACAAAGTCATCCTCATCACAGAGCCCCTTGTCATCACCTCCGGCCACCACCATTGTCAAATCAGCCGGCTGCAAAGTCTGTCACACAAATAGATCCACTCAGCTGAAAAGATGTAGATATTTGAAGGTGCAGTGCCTCAGCAGCTCTTATCCTATTCATGGCTATGAACTCCATCACAATATGCCCTTTATCAGACATAGGGGAGTCCTTACAATAATTCTTGTGACAGGTTGTATGGGGAAAACGTGTGTGAGGAGCTGAGACACCAAGCCATCTGCTCTCCGATAATCCTGTGACTGACAGCCTGCAGGACTGTGTGTGTATTGTATCTGTGTCATTACGAGCAGCCCCCTCCAGGGAGCAGACACCCTCCCTAATGTGTCCCTTCATCAGTGTTTTACCTTACTATCTCCTTACTACTTTCCAGCATATAAATCTTGCCCTCAATGAGACTGATTACCAATTAAGAAACCAGGAAACATATGGCCCAAATCACATTTCACTTTATTGGAAATGTTTGAACACTGCCAGCAAATACTAATGCATCTACAAATATGTGCATATGCCCTCTTAAATCTCCCAGGACATTAATTACCAATGTTTCAATCTCTTTCGGTGTTAAATAGACACTGAATTGTCAGGGAATTAGAACCATTTGTGGATTTTTCTACTTGAGACTCTAGAAGTTTTGGATCAGGTGCAAAGGACGGCATCACAGGTAACTGCATACATATATCTTTGGGAAGAGCAGAAAAAGAAAAAGAAATGATTTTGACACCTTAGAGCATGGGTAGGCAAGCTAAGGCCCGGGCCCAGATCTGGCCCAATTGCCTTCTAAATCTGGCCAGTGGACGTTCTGGGAATCAGCGTGTTTTTACATCAGTAGAATGTGTCCTTTTATTTCAAATGCATCTCTGGGTTATTTGTGGGGCCTGCCTGGTGTTTTTACATGAGTAGAATGTGTGCTTTTATTTAAAATGCATCTCTGGGTTATTTGTGGGGCCTAGGAATTTGTTTATTCCCCCCAAAAAATTATAGTCTGGCCCCCTACAAGGTCTGAGGGACAGTGGACCAGGCCCCTGCTGAAAAAGTTTGCTGACCCCTGTCTTAGAGTTTAAACTGCTTTATTGTTGCTTGAATTTTCATAGCAGTATGAGTTTTCATAGGATGCCATCTCTGTTATTGGATGTGGTCAATGGATGGAGAAGATAGCAATTCTATATATAATTATACCATGCCCTTTTGATTGCTGGTGATGACTTGGAAAAATAGTGGTATCCTCATCATTGAAATGAGGGTGAAAAGTCACTAACCTACAGCCATGGTAAGCCTTAGAATCCTTAATTATACCCCTTTCCCCAATATTGCTCTCCTCAGGGCCAGTTTTTGCTCCCCACACTTAGCACTATTCTATATAAATAAAAGCAATTTCATTAGCTTCTAAACATTGTTTAGATTACCCATTGTATTAATTTTGAGGGATGAGTCACATACTCCCGATGTCTATTTATTGTAGACATGGTGTGACATAGGATTGACTTTGGGTGTGTACATTCCAATCATCCATAAAACATTTTGTATGAAGCTAGAATTGCTTCATACAAGCAATGGCCCTCCCATGGCACTAACCTTCCATGTACTTATTATGTCAGAATCTCACACTGTTGTTAATGGGGAAGGGCCATAGCTCAGTGGCAGAACACTGGTTTTGCATGCAGAAGATCTCAAGTTCAGTCCTCAGCATCTCAGTGTAAGACCAGGAATGTCCCTTGCCCCAAACCCCAGAGAACTACTGCCAGTCAGTCCAGACAATACTGAACTGGATGGACCTCAGTATAAGGAAGTTTCCTGTTCACCATTTTGACCATGGGACTCTAAAAGACCCAGAGTAGCCACAATATATTGACTGGGTGTTTTCTTCACAGAGTGCTGCAGATATGTGCACCCAATGAAATTTAATCCCATGGCTCTGAAATAAAGCAAAGACCCCAACATCTTCTTCCATCATCATCCCTATTCACTCCCCATCAACGTAAGCCTAGACTTTCAGTTCACATAGACACTTGTTGAGTAGAAGTAGGCTTGTCTCGATGAAACAGTGCACATTTATTCTAAAATAATGCTCTGAATTTGAGATAAAAGCTTTGCATTATAAATGTACAAAGCATCCCGCCAGAGATTATAATAAATCTCCCTTCAAATATCACTCTGATGTATAATGTATAACACAAAAGAACAGATACACTTTAGATGAAATAGGCACTTCTCATGGTACTATCTTTATAATCTTTCCCAGCCCTTCAAAATGTGAATGACCAGCTCTCAATCACACGCAGAATAAGGTGCAAGTAGTACACTTGACTTTTTCACTTTTAATTTAATGGAAGGTCTTAAAAATGGGCTGAGAGAGACAATCCGGTTTCTGAGCACAATGACTACGTTTCTTTCATGGTGGAGGAGTCATCCCCTTATGTGAAAAGTTCATGTACTGCCATTCCCTTCAAAATGTCATGGATACATTTTTAAAGCATGTTGGAGGGGGAAAGAGAGCTGGAGGCAGTTTAAAAAGAAAGAAAGAAAGAAAGAAAGAAAGAAAGAAAGAAAGAAAGAAAGAAAGACATGCAATTTCAGAAATAATGTATATGGTTCTAAGGCTTACATTATTGAAGTTTAAAAGAACAGAGATGAATAACTGCATGTTAAGAAAAGAAGTAAAAAGCTATGAAAAAACTAGGCAAATAATTGAATTTCTATATTTAAGCAAAGCTTCAGGGTGTGTCCTTTGGGCTCCATGACTTATTCGCACACTTTGATCTCTTTTCACTGATCCAAATATTAATAACTATGAAAACAGATGGGTGGAAAGATGCAGTGGGTCACAACACAACTGTTCCAATTATCCAGGACCACCAGCCTCTGCCCCAGGTTCTCCAAAGCTACACTCTACAGGGAAGGCACTTCAGAAACAGCATCCATAGAATCAAACCCTCAGCTCTCAGTTGAAGGGGTGGAGAATAAGTGTCTTTGAATTCTGCAGATGAGAGGCACTACTTATTTTGTCTAGTCACTGTGGGAAATGCAAGGACAAAGCACATCTCCTGAACCCTTCTCACCACTCACCCCAGCCACTGACAGTCCTGGATCACTCCAGGCAGGCTGACATGGCCCAGGTCAATCCAGAGTTGAGTTGTCTTGATATGATTTGGTTAAAGCTTCTCTCCAAATTGGCCTGATTTGGTTCAGAATATGGACTTTGATTGAATCTGGTGTGCAGTCCTACTTTTTGTAGGCTCAAATGGATGTGCCACCGGTTCACTATGAAATGGAGAATCCTGTTGCTTTGATTTCCCTGCTCTCACTTATCAGGTATCACAAATATCTTTGAAACATCACTGAAATCTGCCATATTTCTGGGTGGGTATCATGGCCCTCCAACATTGTCATAAATAACACTGCTGTTCTGGATGGGGGTTCTTTGCAGAATTATCCCTTCACATCAAAAGGGGGGGGGGGAGAGAACCAATGTTTTCTCCACTTATATAATTATTCCCCCCTTTCATGTATGCAAGACAATGTCTTCCCCTCTCTTTGTTCCTCATATTAAAATGATAAAGGAACTACTGCGTTAACTTACTGCTCTAATATAATGCACGGTTCAGTGTATTGCATTTCATTAAAATATGCATACTATCTTCTTCAAAAGGCAGTTATTGAAAGATTCATGAAATGTAATCAACATCAATAAAACAGCCTTGCTAAGTCCATAAAGAATAGGATTATGAAAATGGTGGAATGGCCAGCAGACTTGACAATTTCAATCTCCTATCTCCATTTTAATTCTCTTTCTTCTTCCCAATCTCTGTGAATGCAGAAGAGATCAATATAGTTAACAGCTTATTATATTTACAGTTTCATTCACTACATGGAGGTTTATTTTTGCATTCCTTGTACAGCAAGCATTTTTTTTTAAGTCCACAAGGTGCAACTTCAGCAATGCACAACAATGAATCGATTCACTACATTTTGATGCAGAAATATTTTGCTTTTTCAGACCCACTGTGGTTCAGCTATGTTGGAAAGACAATAAAGGAACAACAAACAGTACTTCAAAGTCCGCTGTTAGAATGGTTGTCCCCTGTAGCAAGGCTATCCTCAATCCACTGTATCACATAGGCATGGGAAATTGAGCTACTGACACTGGATATAGGGCTGCTGGTGCACAAAGTATAAAATGCAGATCAGCCACTTTTTAAAAAGAAAAAGAAAAAAAAGTGAGCTAAGATATGGAGCCCGGAAATGAGACAATACACAGGACTGAAATTGTTATGATATTCATGAAATCCATCTGTTTCCGTAAACAATAGTTTTTGGTTTATATACCTTTGACAGATCTGCCTTTTAAATATTCATCTTTGAAAAAGAGAAGCTATGATATCATCAAGAAATCTGATTCACTGAAAGGCCTACAAAATGTTGCTGGAAGTCATCTGTTTTGCTTTGTGTGTATAGTATGACTGCACTGATTATACAATAGAACACAGAAGAAAACAATACATCATAAGCTGCATTAGTATTGATCTGAAAAACATCTTACCATTTCATGCTATCTACAGTTTCCACACAGAAAAATAGGAGGCAAATGTACTGATGTCCTGACCAAGAATAAAAAGAAACTCTGGCAACTTAAGCACATGCAGACCCCTATGTGTGAAGTCATGCAATGTCCCCCTCCATATCGGCTCTCCACATGATTTGGAACTCTGGAAGATCAGAGCTCTATCTCATGTGGAGTCTACATGGATAGGAAAGGCTCTTTCCTCAGGTTAATTTTCAACCTATGAGGGACACAGAGAAGCCACACAACCTTGGGAGGGGGCAGGACTAAACATGTTGCCCCCCATAGTCCTTTGTGCAGCTGCGTTGTTCCTTTGTGCAAGCAACACATCCACACACAAAATGGAATTCAGAAGGATCAAAATGCAGAGGCAAAATGAACAAAAGAACAAAAAGGGGAATGGAAATGTGGAAATCCTTTTGTCTAACACAGGCTTCCTCAGCCTCAGCCCTCCAGATGTTTTTGGCCTACATCTCCCATGATCCCTAGCTACCAGCACCAGTGGTCAGGGATGATGGCAACTGTAGTCTCAAAACATCTGGAGAGCCTAGGTTGAGAAAGCCTGGTCTAATACCTACTGCATCCAGTTTTCGCTTCTAACTAAATATCTGTTAAATGTTAATGCTACTTTCTGGTGCAAACAATGGTTATTCTTCTTTAAGTGTAGATAATGATACTTGAGTGAAATTTACTAATTACAAACTTTTTTCTTTTGATAAGAAAAATAAACCATTATTTGTTTACTTTCCTTATAAGTTATCTATTTCCATGTGAAATTCTCTATTCATAACATTATTAATTCCCCCCCCCCAAAAAATAATAAATAAATAAAAGAAAGTGGTCATACTGAGTGCAGCACAGTCCTCTTATACATAAGAATTAATACAAAGATCTTTTGTGCAATATAAAAGATGAGTGTTACTCACTGCTCATCTATGACCAACAATTGATAGTTGCTGAATCATCTCCATCCACTGAAACTATAGTACATGGTAGTTTAGTTCTACTAAGTACTATTACATCTGTATTTCTTTGTTCCTCAGAAACTCAGAAGGGTATGTATTAAATTCTCACAAAGCCTCTCTACTCAGATGCCTGACAGGTCAAGACCTACTTAGTTGTAGTGATGAATGGCACTATAGTTGGTTTGTGAATTTGCTTGTTTAGGTACAATACAAACATCTGACTATAGTAAGGATATATTGATTGTACTTTTTGTACAGGCCACTCACTATCAAATGCAAGCATTTGATATCTATTGTAAATATTGTGTGTTCTACCTTTTTTCAGCAAAATTCATAGATGAATCAGCCTGATACTTCTTGAAATAGGAAGGTTTTTTCCAGAGCAGAGCAACTTCAATAAAAACTGATGGAAAATAAACATCTGACATGGACATAAAAGCACAGTTAATATCAGGAACAACTGTACAGCATGTCCTGTGTGTGAGAATTTCACATCTAGGGTGCTTTAACCAAGAAGGCCCATGATAAAATGTACTAAATGAGGACATACATTCCCATATTTGACTGGCTTACCATCCTGTGCTGAAATTGGCCCTCCAATTTCTTAAAAAGCTTTACGAAAAAGCTTTCCATTTTTCTAGTTCATTATCAGGGCACTTTAGAATTGGTTTAGAATTTTGGTAGGCAAAGGGTTATGAGCTTTCCCCATCAATGTGAGGTCTCTATGGTTCGTGTGTATCTCCACTCTCTAAAAAAGTAGCACTCTGCTGCCTGTCTGCCTGCTTGCCCAACCACATTTCCTGATCTGAGAAAGACTCAGGGAATGAGATGCCCCACAATATTGTTACAGCCCACCCCAATCTCTGCTGAACAGGGTGAGATTCCAAGGACTTGGAACGTAACCAGGATTTGTGTGGTTGTTGTTGTTTTTTTTGTCTGAGGGAAAATAGGCACTTATTCCAAATCAACAAGAACATACAGCATGATGGTGAGCAATCAAGTCATAGTGAACTTTTGTAAACATTATCACATCAATTATTTTTATCGTTAAATTCACAGCATCACTAAATAAATGTAAAAAAGGATGGAATGGAATAGAATTATGGGTAAAAACAAGGGAGAAGTGTCATGGGCTAGTAACAGTCAACCTTTTAAGATATATAGTTTAACACAATCCTCCTTTTGGTCCTATGAAATAGATATGTTCATGTTTGTATTGTCTTTTCAATAGCAGAGTCAATTCAGTTGTAGAGTCTGTTTCCTGTTTGTTTTATATCACTATTTCTTTAACAGACCTCTTTGCATTAATAATGTTTTATCTTATTCTGTTTATAAGAACCAATCAGGCTCAGTGTGTATTATCATTGCATTTACAGAACTTTTATACTTCTGCAACCTCGATGAACCAGCTCAGTAGTGTCTGCCCTAGTGCAAATTATTTTATAATTAAGAATTGTGTATTATCTGATTCTCTCCACTGTTGCATGAGGCTCTCACTCCTGTACTTATTGAGGGCAGCCCCAGCTGTGATACAAATTAAGGCTATAGCCAGGAAGCTGCAAGTTTCCAATACTGCTATTCTGTTGCCAGGGAGAAAATCTGACTTGGCCAATGTCAACGATAAATTTCCGACTCTTTTGAACTGAAGCCAAATTTCACCCATGGGCAAATGGCAGGGAAAGAAGTCTGAGGGAGAATTTTGAGAGGATAGACCTAGAAGTACCATTATATCCCTCTTCAGGCATTTTTCTTCTGAATTAAGCAAGTGCTTGGGGGGGGGGCGACAAACATGCTAGCTCCAATTCCTGTCCTTGTGCTCCTGGAGACTCCTTGTGGATTTTATAATCCCAGCTAGGTCAATAGCCTTAATCAATAATACAGTGGTACCTCAGGTTAGGTACTTAATTTGTTCTAGAGGTCCGTTCTTAACCTGAAACTGTTCTTAACCAGAAGCACCACTTAACTAATGGAGCCTCCTGCTGCTGCCATGCCACCGGAGCACGATTTCTGTTCTCATCCTGAAGCAAAGTTCTTAACCCGAGGTAATATTTCTGGGTTAGCGGAGTCTGTAACCTGAAGAGTATGTAACCTGAAGCATATGTAACCCGAGCTACTACTGTATCAGACGGTTTCATATATTTTGATGTGTTTACTATCCACCATATAATCTACTGCTAGGACCTTCTGATCTAGCTTCTGGAGAAGACTAAATCTAATTTGTACGAATATCTGAATAGCTGAGTTGGTAGAGTATGAGACTCTTAATCTCAGGGTTGTGGGTTCAAGCCCCATGTTGGGCAAAAGATTCCTGCATTGCGGGGGGCTGGACTAGAGGACTCTCGTGGTCCCTTCCAACCCTACAGTTCTATGATTGTGAATAAAAAGTGAATAAAAAGTAAGGAGTGGAACACGTCAAGTTATTTGTTCCACTATGGCCAATACATTGTGCATTTAAGCTCAATTTCTTAGAGGTAAACCTAAGCGAGCATCTGGTTAGAACATGATGTTTTATGAGCAGTTTTACATAGCACATTCTCTGCTTCGCACACTCACTCATGTGTGGCTCTCCCCAGCCAATCCCAAGTTCATCTAGGAGGTAGACAATAAGCTCCACACAAGGGATGTAAAACCGTTCATAAAATATTATGCTGCGGTGGAGAAGGTTCCTGCATGGGCACCCTGCTTGCTATTTAAACCAATTAAAAAATTTAGCTGGGACACAGTCACAGATGTTCCAAGCGCATGATGTTCAGACCTGACTCTCCTCCAGCTCCCACCCAAACAATTTGTGCAGTCTAGCATTCTGCCTCACAGCCAAATAAATCAGTCACGTTTCTACAGAAAAGAAACAAATGATCTGCATTTACAGTAGGATTTACTTTTTCCAGAGTGAACCAGGCTGATACAAAAGGTCAGGAAAGACCAACAGTACCAACAGTAGCTTTTGACATATTCTCTGCTGTGCACAATAAGCTCTTCCTTTGATGATACTAATCTCAGCTAAATCCAACCCGTCTTCAGTGTCTCAATGACTTGATTTTTCCTCACTTGCCTGCTGCAAAAGCTGATGTCATATTCCTGTATTATCAATACAGAAATGACTTCTCCCCTTCGGACTTTTGGTGTGCATGATACCAGTGTTTTTAATTATGAATATTGCAGAATAAAGTGTATGTGTGAAAGCACAGTTGGATTTCTGTCACTTCATTCATGCTCTCCTCATTATGGCACTCTCTCCCTCTCCCCGTCCACCCACCCACCCTTGTCAGCAGTATTAACCCAAAGTCTAAAGTTCACAGGGTGATGGGCAAATGTTGGCACCTGTCCCCAATGTTCCCTGATCATTGCCCTGCCCCTGGCAACCATGGTGTATTTAGTGTGAATTGAGATTTGCACAATTGAGGTTAATGCCTTTCCCTTCTCTCTTCAGTTTTAATTCAATTCTTTGGCTGAATTCCCCTCAGCCATAACTGTGAAACTACACAGACTGACAGCTTCTGCTTCTTAGGCCCATTTTTAGCCACTTCTATGCTGCAGTGGTAAGACATTCCCTTGGTGAAAGTGTCCTGGCCAGAGGGAGCTGGCTGCTGTTTGAGCCAGAGACCATGGGTGATATGGGACACTTCCATTGCCAGCAGTTGAATGGCTTGTTGCACTTCACCTTCCTTAGCTGACAGTGGCACTCACTTGAATGCACAGTTTAGAGGAAAACTGACTTTGTACCACTTTTCAGCTTTGCTGGCCAGAAGAATAGCATTTTAGTATGCAGCACATGTTTCCAACATCTCTCCTTGCTCTTTTCTTCAGCATAATTTTGTCTCTATTCCTCATTCTTGCATGTGTTCCTTATCTTGTTTTTAAAACTGTCAAGTGTCTTGTGTCCAGCTTTTCTTGTTTATTTAATGATTTTCCCCTTTACTTTTGCTTATTCACTTTCTTTTATTCCTTAGCTTTCCTTATGTGTGTATTTTTTTCTGTTAGCTCATCTTGTTTGTTCTGTTTTTACAAGCTTTTCCCCTTTCTTTTGCATGTCACAAAGAACTTGAGTATGCATTTACATCTTAAAAGTTCATGGACTTCATGAATTTGATCTCATCATGCTCTTTGAAATGTCTGCCTCAGCACTGACACAAATTGATGTAATGTAGGGTGTGGGGAGAAATTAAGACTTGCTGCTATTCTTCCATTTCTTCACAGGGTCTTTTTTAATCCTCTACTGCTACACAAACTATATAGGGTGGCATATAATTGAGATTCTATCCTGATTTTAGACCAGAACGAATCAACTCTGAGCTTCCATACCACACCATATATTGACCTGGTTCTCACATAACACTAAACCATGGGTTAGTATTAAGTGTGATTCCAGGCCAGCACCTTTTAATAATAATAATAATAATAATAATAATAATAATAATAATAAATAATAATAATAAATTTTATTTGTATCCCGCTCTCCCCAGCCAAAGCCAGGCTCAGAGCGGCTAACATCATATAAATAAGACAATATGCATAATACAATATACAATATAAAAATAAAATAACATTCAACATTCATTAAAACAATATAGAATAATATTAAATATCAGCATTTCAAAATTAAACAGAAATCCACTCAACAGTTACAATAAGTAATTTCTAAACTCCAATCAATAAAACAACAACATCCATGATTTCCTTGCTGTCAACAAATCATGATCAGAAGCCATGGTAAGTTATTTGCTTAGAAAATTGGTGTGAAATGTGTTACGTATGAGCCCAGCACCCTTCCTTAACCATGACTTGTTTGGCCTCCTGACCTCAGATACTCACCAAACTACAAATGCATGACACAAACCAATCAAGATATTGTTCATTTGTCATTGACAATTCATGGTTTATTAAGCAAACCATAGTTTAGTGATATGTGTGGAATAGGCCACTGTATTCATCACAAGCATATTGATTGTAGCTGTCCCAATAATTTCAATGTGACTGAATTCCTTGTAAATAGCCATAGGAGTAGAAGCTATGTAGCTTGTTCTTTACATGTTTATGAGGGTCGTTCATGAAAGATTTCCCCTGACCCACTTTCGGTTATCGTAGGAGGATGAAATTGCATATGTATAATGATACGTCTCTCTATAGGTAACGTGGTAATTTGTAGCTCTGAAATGCTCTGTTATGGGTGCTAACATGGATTAATGTCTGACAATGGAACCAGTTGAATGCAGAGTGGTAATCAGGTTCCTCTACTTGAAAGGGCGCAGACCATGGGAGACGTTTGATGAGATGAAAGGGACTTATGGGGAGGGTGCCCCATCGTATGATGTAGTCAAGCATTGGCATTGTCAGTTCAAATGTGGCTGGACTTCAGTGGAACGGCTCCCATTCCTGGGCAACAACAGTCAGCCATTGATGAAACCATCCAGCAAGTGGAGGCCACCATTTTGGAGGGTCACTGCATAACCATTTGACATCTAGCTGCAAATAATCCATGACCATTTGCACATGGGAAAGGTGTCCGCACCGAAGGTTCCCCGGATGTTGATGCCTTTCCAGAAGCAGGAACGGGTCGCATGCTCACGGGCTCTTTTAGCCATGTGTCATGAAAACCATGATGACCTCTTCGCCAGACTAATTACTCAGGACAAAACATGGGTCCATTATTATGACTCAGAGACTAAATTCTAGTCCAAACAATGGAACCACTCTGCCTCACCACCTCCGAAGTAGGCACATGTACTACCATCAGTGGGCAAGGTCATGCTCACAGCCTTTTGGGACCAGCGTGGAGTAGTGATGATGGATTTCCTGGCAAAGAGTACCACAATTACCGGGACATACTATGCTTCACTGCTGCAGAAATTGCATAAGGCCATCAAAATCGAGAGGCGTGGTATGCTGACCAAAGGTGTCTGTCTCCTGCAGGATAATGCCCCAGTTCACAACTCGCATGCTGCTCAGACAGAAGCACAGTCCTGTGGCTATGAAATCCATCATCACCCCCCTTATTCTTCCAACCTCTGGTGGTGGAAGTCTGATGGTGATCTTGTGTCGAAACTGGGCTTCTCAGAGCAATTAACATAGAATCATAGAATCTTAGAGTTGGAAGGGACCCCAAGGGTCATCTAGTCCAACCCCCTGCAATGCAGGAATCTCAGCTAAAGCATCCACGACAGATGGCCATCCAATCTTTTTAAAAACCTTCAAGGTGAGTCCACCACATCTCAAGGGAGTCTGTTCCACTGCTAAACAGCTCTTACTGTCAAAAAGTTTTTCTAAATGTTTTGTCGGAATCTCTTTTCTTGCAACTTGAAGCCATTGGTTCAAGTCCTACCCTCCAGAACAGGAGAAAACAAGCATGCTGCCTTCTCCATGTGACAGCCCTTAAGATATTTGAAGATGGCTATCGTATAGTCTCCTTGTTTCCAGGCTAAACATACTCATCTCCTCCAAGTGCTCCTCATAAGGCTTAGTTTCCAGACTCTTGATCATCTTGGTTGCCGTCCTCTGCACACGGAACTCAGAGATTATTTTTGGTTGCACTTTAACTGAATTTGCACTTTCAAGTCTGGACTTTCAGATTAGCATTGTCTATAATCCAAGTTGACTAGGTTTCGGGTTTTCTGTTTTACCAAAATAAGATAAAGGAGAGAGGGGACTTGTTGGAGACCAGAAAGTACAGAAAAGGATCTCTCTGAGGTTTCTCTCTGAGGTTGTACAGTTTTCTCCATTCAGAATACTTGCTGATTTCCAAGGTGTCTTGTTCTACAAGTATATATGTAATCCTCTTTTATCTCTCTTTTTCACAAACATCCAGAATGAATTTTTAGAGGGTTCAACTCAGCTTTTGCAATCTATCCACTATTTGTAATTGACTAGAGGCCTAGTTGGGTTAACTGATAAGAAGCTATAATCTTCTGTTTCCTCTGCACAGCCTAGCCTCCAGTCTTCAAACCCCACCCCCTCTTGCTGCCAATATAGCCAACATTGGAGATTTACATTGTTTTATCAAGCTTCAGTATCCAGGTGAAAAAGCTGAGTATAACTTGGCATCATGTCTTAAACCATTTTCAAGTGGAAGTTCTAACTGGGTCTCTTTATTATCCTGCTATTTTCTTATATTCCCTTGGTGGGAGGGGGATATCTCAAGCTAAGAAAGCAGAAACAAAGCAAAAACAAAGCAAAACAGAAACCTCTGCGACTGATGAATTTTAGAGGAAAAGAGAGAAAATAGAATTCTAAACCTCAATTGTCATCTTCTATTTTCTGATCACATAGATTCCCCATAATTTTCATATACCTGGCCAAAAGAACAGGACCTGAGTTAAGCCAAATGCTGAAGAACAGTTCACATCTTCACTTGCTATGAGCTTAATGAGGATCACATGTGTGTCACCTCTGAGCCCCCTTTCCCAATTATTGGTAATTCTGAAGAACAGAGAAAACTCTCATTCACTGATTGCCTGTAGCAACAGCAAAGCCTGAAGGGTACTTGATATTCTCACTTCCTCACCCATCATTGCACCTGTTTGCAGTTGATGCCCACCCTTGTTAGGAGCAGGTCCTTGTCACTGGGCAGAATGGATTGTTGGTCATTGTTTCCTAGTTAGACTCAATTAGTTAGGAGAGAACAATGGTGTCAGAATAATCCATAAGCGTTTGGTTTTGTGTCTTCCCAATTCTGCATATTTGGAATGTTTCCTCTTTTTTTGCATAGGGACACAAGCTTGGTCTGCACAAATGATTGGACTGTACCATTTCAGATAAAACTGGTGCCCCACATGTAGAATAAATGGAAACACCTGCAAGTAGAAAACTAGCACACCAGGGACAGAAGCCTCAGTCCCAGCTTGTTCCTTGTTTCTCTTTTTAAGGACATTCAGAGAAAATTTTATAGTGTGATTCCCCATATGCAGTTGGAAGTCATTTAGTCCATTCTACCACCCAAGAACTGTTTAACTTCATTCCTACCTCTGTCAGCTGAATGCACAGACTACACGAGTCTCATAAATCATAAACTCATGGCTGATCATGTAGATGTGTGGCCAATTTGACTTCCACATGGGGTACTGGGTGAAGATTATCCCATATTCAACCCCAATATCAATGGACACTTCCAATGTAAATACTTTTCCAGGCTAAACATACCCAGCTCTTTCAACCATTCCTCATAAGGCTTAGTTTCCAGACCCTTGATCATCTTGGTTGTCCTCCTGTGCACACATTCCAGCTTGTCAACATCCTTCTTAAATTGTGCTGCCCAGAATTGGACGCAGTGTTCCAGGCGTGGTCCGACCAAGGCAGAATAGAGTGGTACTTTCCTTGATTTGGACACTATACCTCTGCTGATGCTCAAAAATACATGCATCAGTATCTGTGTCGATCTGCTTGTGACATGCTCCAAATGTGGGGCCAATGGGATGTGATCACCAAGTGTGCCACCAGCAGGGCAAGGCCATATGCTTCAACTCACCAAATCTCGTAATGTTACTTTGTATTGAGCTATATTTCTTCCCTATTCAAACATTACATATTCCCTATTTAAATTTCCTATTCCTATTCCATATTCATTTCTACCTAAGGAAAGGTGTGAAACTTGCATTTAGATAATCTCACACATACCCACCCCTATTTCACTGCATGGACAGTGGACACCTGAAAAACAGGCTCCAACACACTGCTGGGGTGATACAAAGGCTTAAGTATAACCCTATTGTAAGTAATTGCTTCTAGTTCTATGCGGTGAATCCAGTTTCAACATTTCAAAGAAATCAAAGACAAAGTAAGACAGGTAGAGATAAAAAGAAAATTGGTTATAAAAGGTGATGCACAAGAAGCACACAAAACAGCAAGACACAATACCATGTATCCATGGATTTTGATAGGAGTGAGCAAAAGAGGCAGCGAACCTTTAACTGACATTTTTAAAGTTCAATAGACTTGGGAGAGACACTTGAAGTCCTCACAGCAGCAAACATGCTGTTACTCTTTTTCTTTTCTTATTTGAGTGGGTCAAAAAATAAGCAGGGAAATAAAGGAGACTGTGGAAGAAAAAAGAGAAAACATTCCCCAAAAAGCGGGGGGGGGGGGGAAATCTGGTCAGTAATTTAAAATATTCTCAATTTACGAATGGTATTCCCTCCATGAACTGATGAATACAACATGGAGGCAGTGACTCTATATTAAAGGTGGGAAGAGAACGTAAGGAAATTTGTTGTTTCTACGCCAGGTCCCAATCTTAAAATGCTGATGTAATTAAGCTATTCACCCACTTCTCCTTTCTTTCATCTGGCTTTGTGTGTTACAGCCATAGCAGTACATTGTGGAGGTTTTGTGCTGGAACAACATAAGAGTTGGGTCATTTTGCAAACACAGCTTAGTTAATTATGCCACTGCAACAGCATTTATGAACAAACTCTGATGCAGATTTTGTTTAATGATAGGGCAGCATGATTCCTTTTACAGTTCAGACCTTTAATATCTACATCCACAGCATTTCAGGGATCAGAGCTGAGGAGAATATTTCAAAGAATGGAAATTGATAATTTTAAAAGATAATTTTAAAAGGCACTGCAGTATCTGTTCTGTCTCACATTAACCTTTATTTAATTATGAAGGTTGTCTTTTGTTAATTCCACTGCAGGACACATGATATGTTATTGTCTTACTTGATATTATCAGCTTAAATCACACATCCACATACCTAGGAGCAAACTCCATTGAACTCAATGGGGCCGACATGTATAAGGTTGCATTGTTAAGGTCTAAAAACCTATACCTGCACTGTACCTCATATTATCAGCAATGAACATACATCCCTTAGGATAAAGGAAGTCATTAAAAATCCCCTCTGTTGCTTTAGTGTATGTCATGAAAAGGCAGCATATCTTGAATTTTTATATGAAAACGCTGACAGAGACAGGCACTAGTTTGAAAAGTGATATTGAAATTAGCTGCATCAAATGATTAATTAAATTAATGGATTAATTTTTCTCATCTTCACATAAATACCTTGGGAGGGGTAATTAGTAGAGTGTAGCAAATGAATCAATTAATGGATTTGTTTCATTGAAACTGCATTTTTTAAAAAATTGACTAGCAAAGGATTCTGGCTGACTTATAGATCACCATTTTAGAGAACTTTGGACAGAATTGGACAGAATATCCATTTGAAAAGAAAGAAAAGAGCTGTAGGGAAAGGACAATGTACCTAGGTTTGCACCATCCTAGGAATGGACAGGTATTGTGTGTGTATCACAATTCCAAGTGTTCATTTGTACCTATTTCATCCAGTTTCTGAAATAATATGTGTTTTTTTAAAAAAAGAAATGCATGAAATTTTGTATCTAAATATGCATTTAAACATTATTTTAACATATAACACTTGTTTACATATAACAAAATATGCATGTCTACATTTTATTTTTCCTCAACATATGATGACACTTCTGGACTCCTCTAGCATACATTCCGTGGCAGAGATTGGTGGTAAAGACCCTTTGGCCCATGGACCTAATTAGGTCTGCCAGGCTCTCCATTTAGCCATGCCATGCAATGTACTATGTGTGGGTCTTTCAACAGGACTTTTCAAACCACACAGATCCCAGTGTGGCATCAGGTGATTCACAGGTGGATGGCCCGACTTGGTCCACTGCATTAAGTTCTTTGGTTATTTGTTTGTTGTTCAAAAAATAAATAAAGCTATGACCCCTAATCACTTATTCAAACTCGTGTCCTCAGTCTGGTGTGGTGGAGAAAGCATGTCTGTCCTTACACATTTTCTTATTGAGGTACGCTGATCACCAGGATCCTAACAACATAGTCTGAAAACTGCTGGATTTGATGATGCCAATAATATGAATAGCAAGTGACAGAAATATACTGCAGTATTTCAACAATAAACATTCACAGAAATCCTGAATGTATTCTCCATGCATTTTGCAATTATGCTTCAGTCCTCTCCTATTCAAGTAAGTATATTTCATTCCTGAAAATTCATTTTTTATAAAGCTTGTCTATACAAAGAGGAAAGGTGGCCTATACAAAGCCGATGGTAATTGCATTGTTATTGCCTGTAACGTCAAGGGACTTTCTGTTGAAGCTGTAGTGCTCTGGCTTGTTTAGTAAAACATACAAACATGAAGGAAGGTTACAATAAACTTTAAAAATATATATGATAGGTAGCCATTAAAGAGTTATTTTGGTAGTATGAAAATGTATGGACCAAAGTGTCAGCTTGTTGATTTAGTTGAGGAAACTGCAGTAGTTAGTACTTGAATCAAAACAATGCTGTAGTTTTTTTACTCTTCCTCTTCAAGTGAAGATGAATGGACTTTCATAACAGAACCTTGCCCTGACAATAGGAATAAATGACTATGATTTCTGAACAATTTCAAGGAGAACTAGTGACTCAGTATGCAAAATCTCTCCTTCTATCATTTGAAAGTACAGCCTTGGATTATTACTGACAGGCGAGATGCCGTTAAGGTAAAGGTCATGCAGACTATTGACAATAATAAATTTCAAGATTCAGAATCTTTTAGTTGAAGTCTGCTTTGGTACATACATCAAAAATCTGTATAAGAAAACCCAATAAAAATGCAATATACATTTTTCAAGCTCGCATTGGAATTCACTTCCACCAAGACCTCTCATACATTTTAAGTTTTAACACTAGCAAATAACACGGCAGGGGAACTGGCCAGCTAACTTGCAATTTAATTCTCAAATACCCACCTATCATGCTTAATTGAAGCCATGTAAAATAATTACTTGCTGCTAGGTGTAAGAAATCAGCACAATTGTATCTTTGAATAAAGGCTCAATGTAAATACGTACAAGTTAATTTAGTTTTCAACATGTAAGCCTGAGGTGAAACAACTTTAACTTTGCAAGTTAACTAATTGCCAATGCCTAAATGGGAAACAAATATCCATTACTTAAAAGCCACAGCAGGGAGGAAGTTTTTCTTTCTCTGTAACCTATTTATTATAGGCAACAACATAGCATGAAAGACACAGCCCCCACCAAGACTTATAGTCAAATGCTTTGATCATTAAATGTGAGAAAAATATATTAAAATAACAGTTGACTTAAATGGAATACTTTTTTGTATAAAAGAAGTCAACATTTTGAAGATACAGCATTAACTAATGCAGAGGAAGGGTAGCTAACGGTGTCTGACAGATGTTGTTGGACAATTTCTATCAGTCCCAACGAACATGGCTAGTGGTCAGGGATGATGCAGGGATTCAGGGATGCAGGGACCACTGGCCATGTTCGTTGGGACTGATAGAAATTGTGGGTGCAATACCTGAAGGGCACCATGTTGGTTACCTCTGACCTTGATCTGAGAACAGCTTTGTGGATCTTCATACACTTATAGCATCATGAGTAAAGTTGTAATGGATTTGGCCCAGTGTGTAGCAACAGCGAAAAGGGCAAATTCCATGCTAGAGACCATTAGGAAAAGAATCAGAAATAAAACTGCCAATATTATAATGCTGTTATGCAAATCTTTGGTGCAACCACATTTGGAATACTATGTACTGTTTTTGTTACCTGAACTCAAAAAGGATACTGCAGAGTTGGAAATGGTTTCAAACAGGCAAACAAAATTATCAAGGAGATGCACTGTTTGGGAATTTTTTTAAAAAGTGAGCAAAATGTTGGGATGTGCTAACTCCCAGTTTGGAGGCCTGGACCAACCCCCAACCCCACCCCATAAATATTTCTGGCCAAAACTACTCCATCTATTTTGGTGTGAGCAGGGGAAAAAATAATAGCTCAACCACTTGAACAGAGTGGGTGAGATTACGCTCCATGCTCTGCTGATATGAATGGATCAGCTGAGGAGCTGAGTGCCTGAGCTATTGTATTTGTGCATCAGACAGTGTGAAGCGGCCACACTTACTTTTGGCCATTCCTACAACTTCCAGGCAGCCCTCGAAGGGTTGGCCAAATGTGAACATGTCCCTCAGGCAAAAGAAAAAGGTTAGCTCCCATTGCCTTAAAGCAGGCTTCCTCCAGATGTTTTGAGACTTTCCCATCATCCCTGACCACTGGTCCTGCTAGCTAGGGATCATGGGAATTGTAGGCCAAAAACTTCTGGAGGGCCGAGTTTGAGGAAGCCTGTCTTAGAGTCACCATGGACCACTTGATGTAAAAGAACTGCTGGTTCTCCTATGTGTCATGAACAGAGATC
The DNA here is from genome assembly GCF_951804945.1 of Podarcis cretensis. Taxonomy (NCBI): domain Eukaryota; kingdom Metazoa; phylum Chordata; class Lepidosauria; order Squamata; family Lacertidae; genus Podarcis; species Podarcis cretensis. The sequence goes on from NC_137178.1 coordinate 34,269,778, forward strand.
AGATTCCTCTTCATCAGGCAGTGGAGATGAGGATTGAAACTGAAGCAGAAAGGGATGTAGGTCAGCCTGAGGCTCCCCTGCTTTGTCACAGTGGGACACGTGTGGCGACTCTTTGGTCCTCCATAGTTGTTGGACTACAATTCCCATCATCCCTGGCCATTGGCTATGCTTGTTGGGGCTGATAGGAGTTTTCGCTCAGCAGCATATGAGCTTTGAGTATGAGATTAATATTAAAGACAGGGTTCCTTTAAGTAGAGTAGCATCTTGCAGCACATGTGGTCTTAGGCTGTACCTGCTCCTACTACTATAAATGGGCTCAGTTTCATTTTGTTCCTTAATGGAGTAACCACAGAGCTGTTTTCCAGAGCTTTGTGTTGATCTACACTTGGCCTTGCAGCACAACAGAGCAGCAAAGTATGAGAGCCAGAAGCAGCAGTTACAATACTCCCACCCTTCCCTCAACAGGAACCTGTAGATCCTTGATGAGTCTGAACATCTACAGCTTTATTGCATAGTATCTGGGCTATAAAATGCTTTGTTACTTATGTTATGGCTCAGCTCAACACACGGTTTTCAAGCAGAGGAGTTACTCTTGTGCAACTGATTTGGTGCCATTGAGTCATTACAAGTCTTTGTTTACTTGGTGAGATTCATGCGTCCATGCAAAGGAATAGCACACATATTTAAATGCTGCAGGAATTTTAAAAGAAAAAGAACATTACTAATCTACCTTCTGCCCTTTGAAATTCACTACAAAATACAGAATGTTATGTTGCTTGTTTTTAAGAATAAGAAACGTGAGCAAAGTCTTATCTTACAGAATAGTGTATGCATGCTTTGTGGAAGTTTTCTTTTTCTTTTTTCACCAGTGCTCACTTTTGATTTCTATATTCAGATTCTCAGCTTTGTGTTGATTGTTAAGTACCTAAAATGCTTTACAGGAAAAGGCCCTAAAGAGATGGAGATGATTTTATACAGCATAATATCAGAAATGTTTTATTGTATTTCTGATGCAATTAGCTAATCAAACTATGCTGCAAGTCATTATATTCCTCCATCAACTCTCTTGTTGCACCCACTCTTCATTGGACCTCTCCTACTCATATCTTTTGCCCTAAATGTTAGGCTGCTAACATAAAAAACTTAATACAGACTCTACTGGATCAGATCGAAGGTACATCTTACTCAATAGACTGCTTCCTGTATATAAGCACATATGACATGGAGACAATAGCCATCTCCCAGTGTTGATGCCCACTAACTAGTACTCAGATGCTTTGGCTTCAAAATTATAAATGCCCTCCAAATTCTTCTCCTGTTTAATATATAATCGGTGCCAACAGTGTGTGACACTGTCATGTGCTGTTTTTGGATGGGAACCTGAAGAGGAAGAAGATATTAAGTGGCTTGGCAAGCCAAGAAGGCAGTGGTCATTGGTAGCAGGTTTTGGCTTAACTGGGCTGCAGAATGGCAGAGACCTCCAATGCTGGAAACTTGCTTCAATGATGGCCTGAGCCAAACTGGCTCATATTTTAGAGCTTGTAAGTGGTCTCTGCCTCCTTAAACAGCCTATGCTTGTGCTGAGAACATCACATTTCTATGGCACGCAAAGACCTTTGGGTGGGATTTCTGAAGTCTCAGTAGTTGTTACATCTAATACAGACCTTTGGGGGCCTACATTCCAGGGATATGACATCAATTGGGTGTAATTTGGGGGAAATGATCTAGTGAGCTACGTAAATGGGAAGGCTGAGAGTGCCGAATTTAGTTCTGGACAAGGTTCCCCACATATGCTGCAAGGGTTTTTAGTTAGTAATGGACAAAGGGAGAGCCTTTTATGTGGTGTTCCTCTTCATATGTGTGTGTGTGTGTGTGTGAGAGAGAGAGAGAGAGAGAGAGAGAGAGGACGCGCAGGAGCAAGTGAGCGTGCTTCATGATAGGGATTTGAACCTGGATTTTCTCAGTCCTTGTCCAACACTAATCATTATATCATACCATATGGCTTTAAACTCCTTGGCCTGTCTCTTCTCAGAGGCCAACACTGACAATTTTTGGCACCTATTATAAAATATCTATTTTCCTACCCCTTTTACTGGTGCTATGCTGTGCTGATTTAAATGTGAATGTTACATTTTAAAAAATCTGTAGTACATTTATTCAAGATAGATATGGTCGGCAATATAAAAATGAATGAAAAAAATAAATAAGAACTTGTTGGGACACTCAAATATCTCTAAGATGTGAGGCAAGACTTACCTCTGCTGAAGCCTTGAGTAAGAACAATTGCATGAATGTCCTGCTACAGTTGAATCTGCTAGAGAAGCCAGTAAGTGGAAGGCAATGCACCACCTGTGTTTTTTATATTAAATATTAATATATCCTGTAAAGGAAAGCAAATATTTATCATACAATTTACATTAAAAATGGATTATACTTCTCCTTTGGCAACATTTGACTTCAACATTCTGCTAAAATATGTTTGTTAAGCATTTCTTCATGCCTTATTAGTGCTTATTTATGAAACTCTGTATTCATAGCTTATTAATAAAAGTTGGCCATTAAGACTAGCTAAGCACATTATCAAAAGTCACTTTATAAGTTTGTGCTTAAAGGTTATCATCATTATATAGTGGGAGAGCCAGGAACCATTGATTCAGAAGTACAAAGCTTCTCATATACTTTCTATGTATGTTCATACGATATTATGTTTCATTTTATCAGTTTTAGTCTGCCTGAAACAGGGACAAACATGGAAAATAGTAAATATCTCCTATAACAGATACTTTAAGAAAAGTTTTTTTTTTTTTTAAAAAAATAATTTTTATTGGTTTTCCAACACAAATAAAAACAAACAACACATTCACATTCACAAACAAAAACATATAAAACATGTATAATTTCATAATCCTGTTTTCATACCCCTTGTTTCTCTGACTTCCCCATACCTCCCTTTTACTGCATCCTTATTTTTAACATTTTTTTTTTAGCAAATCTCCAATAATTAATTATTTAATTCACTTTCATTACATTCCTTTTTCTTTAACTTATTAGTTACAGCTGCAATTCTCTATTTCTTATTCCCTGACATCTAACACTCCTCAATTTTGCAATAATTTTTAAGATATATCTTGAATTTCTTCCAATCTTCTTCCGCTGTCTCTTTCCCCTGGTCACGAATTCTGCCGGTCATCTCTGCCAGTCCCATATATTCAATCACCTTCGTCTGCCATTCTTCCAGAGTAGGTAGTTCTTGTGTCTTCCAATACTTTGCGAGAATAATTCTTGCTGCTGTAGTAGCGTACATAAAAAACGTCCTATCCTTCCTTGACACCAATTGGCCAACCATACCCAGAAGAAAAGCCTCAGGTTTCTTAGGAAAAGTCCACTTTAGGACTTTCTTAATTTCATTATAGATCATTTCCCAAAAGGCTTTGATCCTCGGGCAGGTCCACCAAAGGTGGTAGAAAGTACCTTCAGTCTCATTACACTTCCAGCAATTATTATTGGGCAAATGATAAATTTTTGCAAGCTTGACTGGGGTCATGTACCACCTATAAATCATTTTCATTAAGTTTTCTTTTAAGGCATTACATGTCGTAAATTTAACACCGGTGGTCCATAACTGCTCCCAGTCTGCAAACATAATGTCATGACCAATGTCTTGTGCCCATTTAATCGTAGCTGATTTCACCGTTTCATCCTGTGTATTCCATTTTAGCAGCAAATTATACATTCTTGACAAATTCTTAGTATTGGGTTCTAACAATTCTGTTTCTAGTTTAGACCTCTCCTTCTGGAAGCCTATTTTCCTGTCCTGTTTAAATGCCTCATATATCTGATGATAATGTAACCAGTCTCGTACTTTAGGCTTTAGTTTCTCATAACTCTGCAATTTAACTTTTTCACCGTCTTGTTCTAAAATTTCACAATATTTTGGCCAATTAGGCTCCATATTAAGTTTTTTCACCTCTTTGGCTTCCATTGGTGACAACCACCTGGGAGTTTTACTTTCTAACAAATCTTTATACCGCATCCAAACATTATATAATGCTTTTCTAACAATATGGTTTTTAAAACCCTTATGTACTTTTACCTTGTCATACCATATGTATGCATGCCAACCAAATCTATTATCGAACCCTTCCAGATCCAAAATGTCTGTATTCTCGAGAAGCAGCCATTGTTTCAACCAGCAAAAAGCTGCCGATTCATAATAAAGTCTTAAGTCCGGCAGGGCAAACCCCCCTCTTTCTTTTACGTCAGTTAAAATCTTAAATTTTATTCTGGGCTTTTTGCCCTGCCAGACAAATTTAGATATATCTTTCTGCCACTTCTTGAAACACTCCATCTTGTCCAATATCTGCAATGTTTGAAATAAAAACAGCATTCTGGGCAGCACATTCATCTTGATAACAGCAATTCGGCCTAACAAGGAAAGTCTCAACCTTGACCATATTTCTAGATCTTTCTTTACCTCTGTCCAACATTTATCATAATTATCCTTAAATAAGTTCACATTTTTAGATGTTAAGTTTACCCCCAGGTATTTCACTTTTTTTGTTATCACTAAGCCTGTTTCACTCTGAAACTTCTCTTTTTTCAGCCATTGTAAGATTTTTCTCCAACACTTTCGTCTTTTGTTTATTCAATTTAAATCCTGCCACTTGACCAAATATCTCAATTAATTCTAGTACTCTTTTGGTACTAGTGTCTGGCTGTTGCAAGGTTAATACCAGGTCATCTGCAAATGCCCTTAATTTGTAATGTCTGGTTCCGACCTGAACTCCTTTAACCAACTGGTCCCCTCTAATCATATTTAACAAAACTTCCAGAACTGATATAAACAATAGAGGGGATATTGGGCATCCTTGTCGTGTACCTTTTTCTATTGGTATTTCTTCCGTAACCACATTATTTACAATCAGCTTTGCTCTTTGTTTAGAGTATATTGCACCTATACCATTTTCAAAACCTTGGCCCACCCCCATTCCTTGGAGATTTTTCTTCATAAAACTCCAGCAAATGTTATCAAAGGCTTTCTCCGTGTCCACAAAAATTAAAACCAGCTTCCTATTGATGTCCACTTCTAACATTTCCAAAATATCTATAATGTTCCTCACATTATCTGACATATGTCTCCCTGGAAGAAAGCCAGCTTGGTCCTTATCAATCTCCTCTAGCAACACTCTCTTCAATCTTTTTGCCAAAATGTCTGCAAAAATTTTGTAATCCACATTAAGTAATGATATGGGGTGGTAGTTTTTGACCTGGTTCTTTTCCTTCTCAGTTTTCGGTATAAGTGAGATAAAAGCTTCTTTCCACGATTCGGGTGCCTTTTTCCCCTCTAGGATTTCATTACAAACTTCTTTCAATGGATGTATCAACCATTCCTTCAGTGCTTTATAATATCTGGCGGTCAAACCATCTGGTCCTGGAGATTTTCCCAATTGCATATTCTGAATGGCACCCTCTATCTCTTGTGCTGTTATTTTCTCATTCAAAGTCATTTTACTTTGCTCTGAAATTTTTGGTAGTCCATACTTCTTGATAAATTCTTCTATTTCTTGTTCGTTTATTGGCCCTTGTGCATATAATTTTCTAAAAAATCTTTGAAAGCAATTACTTATCTCATTTGGTTTGGAAATAATATTTCCATCCACTTCTAAACTTGTCACAGTATTCATTTTTTGCCTCTTTTTCAATTGCCATGATAGCAGTTTCCCACATTTGTCCGCCGATTCAAATGTCTTTTGTCTCATTTGCTTTATTTTCCATTCTATCTCTTGATTCATCAATTCCATATATTGCTTCTGATAATACTTTATTTCTCTCAAAATCTCATGAGACTTTGGTTTAGACCTCAATTTCTTTTCACCTTCCTTTATTTTTTCCAAAAAAAATTCTTTCCTCTCATTTTGCTTTTCCCTCTTTATAGAATTCTGTTGTATTAGGAAACCTCGCATCACGGCCTTACTTGCGTCCCAAATTGTTCTTTTTTCCGTTTCTGTTCTTAAGTTTATCTCGAAGTAATCTTTTAGTGTCTTTTGGGCCTTCTTATAGATCTCTTCATCTCTAAAAAGGGTGTCATTCATTCTCCATCTAAAGGATCCAGTTGATGTTAGTTTCATCTCCATCTTCACCGCATTATGGTCGGAGCAGGTCTTTGAGCAGATTTCTACCTTTTTTATCCTTGGTGCCATACTACTAATTACCCAAATTTGGTCAATTCTTGTCCATGTCATTTTAGCTTCAGAGAAAAAAGTTCCCTCTCTCTCAAGAGGGTTTCTTGTTCTCCAAATGTCAATTAAGTCCATAGTTTCAGTCATCTCAAAGAAAGTCTCAGGTAGTCTCCCTTCCTTAGAAATTACTTGTCTCTGTGCCTTGTCCATGTATGTGGAGACTACTCCGTTCATATCTCCCATCATTATTACTTTACAGTCTAAATAGTCCATTAAAATCTCATGCAACTTCTTGAAAAATTCAGCCTTCCCATCATTTGGTGCGTAAATTCCAACTATCAAAATTTTTTCTCCTTGAACTTGTATTTCAATTGCCAGGTATCTTCCTTGTTCATCTTTAAATATCATCTTTGGGGCCAATTTTTCCTTTGCGTAAATCACCACACCTCTTTTCTTCACTTTATCTGATGTAATAAATTCCTGTCCGAGTCTCTTATATACCAACAATTTTCTGTGAGCCCTGGTCACATGGGTTTCTTGTAAACATATTAGGTCTAATTGTTCTCTCTTCAATATATGAAAAACTTGGCGTCTTTTTCGGGGAAGATTCAAGCCATTACAGTTCCAGCTAAGAAGTTGCAGAGACATTTTGTTATTAGGTACCTGTTCCTCCGACTGCTCCTAGCTTTTGTTCCTCTTCTGATGGTGGTATAAGTCCAAAAGACAGGTTGGCGATGTCCGTCGGTCTTTCTTCTGTTGTTGTTTCTACTGTTCCTTTCTGCAAGTCCTCAAAGTATCTCTCCAGAAACTGTTCTTTGTCCTGAATTGTTTTTATCTTGATTTTCCTTCCTTTAAAGTTGAAAGACAGTCCTTGTGGAAACTCCCACCTAAAAGGTATGAGATTTTTCTTCAGCAGGAGGACCAAATCTTTATAGAGGGTCCTCACCTCCAAAATATATTTAGGGATATCTTTAAAAATTTGGACTTGACAATTTTGGATCTCCAAGGCCTTTTGATAATGCAAGTTCAGTAGTTTGTCTCTTTCTTCCTTGGATCTCAATGTGATTAAACAATCCCTTGGCTTCTTTCCTTGCCTCCTGCCCAGCCGAAAGGCTGCTGTTATTTCAAATTCATCTTCCTCCAAATCTTCTAACCAAAATTCCGAAAAGTTCTGTGTAAGGAAGTCCACAAGGTTGTCACCCTCGTTCTCAGGAACCAGTCTCAGTTTCAAATTTTTCTCCTTCCTCTGTAGTTCCAGCAAAGAGAGAGCTGCATCATGTTCATTCACTTTTTTTGTAATCGGTGCAAGCTTTTCCCTTGTCTCCTCTGCTGTCTTTTTTGCACTTTCAGCTATCTTTCGTGTTTCAGAATTCTCTTGAATCAGCTTATTAATAGAATCTATATTAGATGCTACGCTTGCCGTGTTCAAGTCCAGTCTTGCTGTCAGCTCTGTCAATTTTTTAGAATTTTCAGTGGACTGCTTTGTCAGTGCTTCTAAAGATTGATTTATTTTGAGCAGTGCCTGTGTCATTGATTCCATAGATGCTGTTGGTATTTTTTCCTGTGCAGCTGGTAATGTGCTTGTTATTGAGGCCCTCTTCTTTTGTGATTGTTTTACTTTAGATCTAGTTACTATCTCATCTGCTGGGCCACTCATATCCTCAAGGTCGTTCTCACAGGAAAGATTTACAAGTGGAAAATCCCACTGTTTCTTTTTCACTGTAACAGCTTTCCTCTAAGCCCTCTAGAGGGAGCATTCAATTGTATCCAAATGGAGAGAACAAAAGGGAAACATAGATCTATGAACCAAGAGTTCAAAAGTCCACAGTAAAAGTTTCTGTCACGTTTTCTTTCCCTTCAAGAGTTCAACAAAGTAATCCCAACTAGAGCCCAGTAACTTTGTCTCAGCCAAAACCCCAACTTCATAGATACACTTTGTATCCAGTCTCACTGACAGCTCACTTTCCCGGTGCCTTGCTCAGGCAGTTCGGCCAGGGGATTTGACAGTGAAAGATCTCCTTTTTTTCCATTAAATTCCAGCAGGTTAACAATGTCCTAATTTTCTCCCCCCTTTTCCCTGCTTATTGGGGGGGGGGGAGTTAAAGTCTGACGTCAGTTAGTCAGTTTAAAAGATTAGTTTCTTTCAAATGCAGCTTTGCTTTTTCATTGCTTTACTTTTCATGCAGTTCGGGGAGGCAGACTTCCTTGATTTATGCCTTTCCCGTTTTCAGCCAAATTTCAAGGTTTAAATTTTAATGTCCCGTTCAATCCCTCAGTCTTACTCACGGGTGTTGCGGTCAGATCTTTGCTTCAGGAAGGAATCGGCGCTCTCCGTTCATGGCGACGCGGCTTCGCTCCACGGGCTGGGTTGCGGCTCTCGGCACCGCGCTCACCCCGATGCCGTTCCGGAGCCTTTAAAAAGGCTCTTTCACAGTACCGGGGGGCGCAGAAGGTCCCACCGAGTCTCCTTGCTCACAGGCTTCCACGCCTGTGATTTTAGGGGTCCCCCACTCGCCGTAGCGGGACAGACCCGAACTCGCGGAGCAGTCCTCCTTCGGAGCTTGAAGAAAGGACCGCCATTAAACGCTGGCGCCGACCGGAAGTCTAAGAAAAGTTTTTTTTTAAAACCAAACATTGTTTGTTTTTGTAATGTATAGTTCTAACACTTTCCTCAGTATCCCCATTATAGCAGAGAAATCCTTCTGTGCTTACAGGCACCTCCTTTGGAGATCTAAAAAAACTTATTACAGGCACTGCAATATTTTCAGAGGAAAAGGAATTCTGTCAAAACTTCACCATGACCAACACCACCAAAACGGGCAAAGACCTACACCCTCCTACTAAACAATCAAAACATGTAAAAAAAACCCTCACAATAACAGGAACTGCCAACCAAACGCAAGCAACCTCTTTCCAGTCAATTAGGTAAAGGTAAAGGGACCCCTGACCATTAGGTCCAATCGTGACCGACTCTGGGGTTGCGGTGCTCATCTCACTTTATTGGCCGAGGGAACCGGCGTACAGCTTCCGGGTCAATTACATCCCCCAAAAAGAAACCCCAAAATAAGTCTTATTTTAAAAAAATAAATCAGGAGAGGACCAAACGGTGTGTGTGAGGACATTCTGAAGCTAACTATGAACTTAACCATACTTAACTTTCCTCCGCTCTTTCCAAGCATGATCCGTGCTTTAGAGCTCCATGTCCAAGCACTGTTGTTGTTGTTGTTGTTGTTGTTGTTGTTGTTGTTGTTCTTCTTCTTCTTCTTCTTCTTCTTCTTCTTCTTCTTCTTCTTCCTCTTCCTCTTCCTCTTCCTCTTCCTCTTCTAAATTATGCTCTAGAGCTTTCTCCATGAAAATATCCGCTCACCTCGGACTCCAGGTGGGCAGCCGTTGCCGCAGGGCACAACTATGGTGTGTTCAGGGAGGCTGCCATCTGGGGATGGCTGGCACTGCCCAGCTCCAGCCATGTCTGGCCCTCACGTAAGGGGCAGGCAGTGTCCGATCAACCAATCAGAAGCTTGGGCTTGGGGTGGCGAGCAGCCCACCCCAAGTCTATTTAAGGGGGCTGCCAGGTGTCGGCTGCCCTCTTGGCCGATCATGATGGGATTTTCCACCTACCCACCCATTCTTTAGGGGCTTCCTCAAGTGCTGTGGCAGGAAGAATTCTGCCATCACATGACAGGACAGAGTCTCAAACAAAGATGTGCTTTCCCAAGCCCACATTTCCAGCATGTGCACACTCCTGTCTCAGTGATGTCTATGAAGACTTGGTTATGTCCACAGAATGGAAGATGGCAGGATCCCTAAGGATGTGCTCTATGGTGAGCTGGCATCAGACACCAGGCCAAACCAAAGGCTGGCAATGTCAACCCCGCCTTGTGGGAATCGCTTGCAGGATTCTTTTGAACACAGGTACTTTGTGATGTTTGCACTACCGCTTCCTAACTTTCCTTATACTAAAGATGATAGCATGATTTTTAAGTGTAGAAAATTTCAGTGGAACAGCTGAGTGATTAGAAATATATGGCTGTTGTTACACAGCCATTGTAGCATCTGTGTTACATTTTATAACTACAATCAATGTTATTGGTGCCAGTGGTATGTTTGATGCTAATTACTGTTTATCTAGACTGGATATGAATGATGCCACACAGGACTGAGAGTAATACAGGTGAGAAACAGTGGTTTCAAACAAAGCACCCCATCCTATCTCAACAAGAAACTTTTCTGGGTCGAGACATCTCGGTCTACCTGAGACCTTAAAGAACCAAAGTCAACCCAGGCAATCTTAGCCATACTCACCTGTCTATTGCAATCCAAGACTTGGTGGACTGCGTGCTACTTCAAAAAATCCAGTTCAACACAATTTCGCTGAGCTAAGAGCTGTATGTATGTATGTATGTATGTATGTATGTATGTATGTATGCAAGGCTCACAATATTTTTATTGTGGGGTTTTTTAGGCTGGTACCTTTTTGTATCTTTTAAAAAGTAACTTACTTATTTGTGTTGTTTGTTACTCTTCATCCTGCTAGTATTAAGGCTGTTGTTCTGTTTTGGTCTAACTCATTTTTCATAATATTTACACCAGTTTGTTTTGTTGGTGGTGAGAGATGAAATTTATAGTGACAATCCTATGCATGTATATTCAGAAGTCAGTCCAATTCAGTTCAATAGGGCATACTCCCAGGTAGATGTATTCAGGACTGCAGCCATAGCTTCAGTTTATATTATATTATGGTTGTACTTACTGCCTTTTAATATATAAGTTTTACCTTCTTTTTGCCAATTTTTCAGTTGCTGCTTTGGAAATGTATCAGTCCAATCAATCTATCTTGATATATTACCTCACAATCCTATGCACATCTACATTGAATTAACGTGACCTACTGCACACCATATGACTGCATACAGTATTATTGCATTACAGTACAATCCTATGCCTGTTTACTCAAAAGTAAGTTCAATGAAACTTATCCCTAGTAACTGTTTTTAGGAGTGTAATATTAGATTTTGTTCTTAAAGTCCTGTAGCACAAGTCCCATTTATTCCTTCATTCTAAACTCTTTGTAATAATGTTTCCACAACATATATAGTATATGTAACACACTGTGATCCAGAGATTGCTTGATTCCCCTATTGACATTTATGGCAGGTGGAACTTGGCAAATATCGTGAGCATCAGTCTCTATTGACATGGGAGCAGAAATCATCTTAGGATGTTTTAACTGCAGCAAGGGCATTTGGCATGGCTATAGAGTGCAGACCATTGGTGATATGATTTGTAGAATAGCAACACCAATGTGATACAGACTCTCTGCACAGTTTTACCTTCCAGTATAGAGTTTTACACCAAAGCATTCTTCACCAAACAAATACTACAAAATAAATTACAGTGGTACCTCGGTTTAAGGACAGCCCTGTTTACAAACTATTCAGTTTACGAACTCTGCAAAACCGGAAGCAGTGTCCCGGTTTGCAAACTTTACCTCTAAGAATGGAAGCCGAATGATGGAAGGGCACCAGCGGTGGGAGGCCTCATTAGGGAAAGCATGCCTTGGTTTAAGAACAGTTTCTATTTGAGAGCAGACTTCTGGAATGGATTAAGTTCGTAAACCGAGGTACCACTGTATTTAAAAAATGTAAAAACATGCACTCACAATTTGTTTTTGAAACACAAGTTAGCACTTGAGCAGCGCAATTTCCAAAGCAGGACATTGCTGAACAATAGCAAGAGTTTTGGATTTGCATATATAAAACACACACAACAACGGTGGTGGCAGGGAGTGTTACGAAAGACAATCAAAGCAATAGTATGTGGGTGCAAGATAACCACTTTTAAGCCTCACAGTACGGATTAGCTGTAGACTTATTTTACAAAGGAACTACTAAGAAAGAGAATTAAATGTTGTCTTTCTTTCACGTTTTAAGAATCCAGCTTCTAACATTTAGGCTCTGATTGCAGAGTGCTGCTGAATAATTTTCAGAGACAAACATGCTGAATAAAGCTACTGCTGCTGTTTATTCTAAAGTCAGCCTGAGGCGACAGCACTTATCTATATGAGTTGCCCTTACCCCATGATCATTGAAACTGCTTGTGTGCCTGAAGGTTTTAGAATTGAACACACTGTACACTGAAATAATGATGCACTCAAACCTGTCTACTCATAAACCTGAACACTAAATTAATGTTTATTGGGTTGTTGTTGTTGTTTTTTTTTTTTGGGGGGGGGTTAAGTACTCTATGAATCTAAATTATGAACATGTTCACACAATACATTTGGTGGTTCTTTAACGTTCATTCTGGAGGAAGAACCTTGTGTCATGAAGACCCTTGCATTTGGTCCTGAATTTAGCTTTGGCTCATTCTTCATATCAGCACTGGTAAAATGAACCTTTGTCTTCCAAATATGCCCAGCTATGTCCTCTAGGCATATGGGCTGTAGCCCCTGCCTCCATTTTGATCTCCATTTTTCAGCCCAATGGCCATATTTTCCATGTACAGTATACCAGTGATGACATGCCAAAGGTAAAAGTGGACAGGACCACAAAAATGGGTGTAGTGATGGGTGTGAGCCTAACCCTTGCACAGTTGGCTTCATGCCAGCCAAGCCACAGTCAGGGGTTTCTGCATACACACCTTTCCATCCAGATAAGCCAAATGTATTATCACTGGCCAGGTGAGAGAATTTGAGAATGGCATGGAGCACAGCCAGTGATAGATGTGGTCTAAGCAGAAGGGGCATGCCCTGGGGAGAAGAGCAGTGTGGTCTGGGTAAAATCCTGAAGGCCAGATGGATAAGCCTAGATACCTTCTGTTGATCTTCTGTTGGCATTGCAGCATGCAGGAAGATATACTGGTACTGAAAATATCATAAGGTTTGGATAGTCATTAATACAAAGCCTATTGTAAGAGCCTTCAAAAAACTTCATTTGGCATCCATGGAACTTGCACTGATGATAATAGCACCTGACACAGTCTCTGAAATTTTTTAACACACTCCTCTGTCATTCTGCCCCCTCTGCTCAATCTGTAGCTTTGCAAAACAATGAAATTTGGAATGACTTTGTAGTTGCTAATGCTGCATATCTGCGCAGAACAAAAGACATTGCCTACCCTCAAGCAAATTACTCTTATTTATTGTTATTCAGAACTGTAATAATGTTTTCTCATGATAATTTATTAAAGCTCATTTTAAAAGAGAAAATGCATCATGGGGGAAAGCAAAGAGCCATTTCATGGCTCTTGCAAATGCTGCTACCAGGAGAGTGTATAGTATTTACCATGAATTAACTTCTTCAAAAAATCATTGAGGTTGCATAGGGTTCTTTTCCACTTTCAGAAGTATTGCCACGGTGACCTTTCTCCAAAATGTTTTGAGCACCCACATCTTTCCGAAAAGCTTCCTTTATTTATGTTCTTTCTTAAAACAAGGGACAGTTTCTGGAGCAGCAGACAGCTGATGTCAGTCTGATCCAGGTATACATAGACATGGTACAAGTTTCCTACATGCAGCTGTCAGTGTACTTTAATCCCGACCTGCCACAATTCTCTGATTCACTGTAGGGCCTCTCTGAACAAGCTACAGTTGTGATAAATAGTGTCAGATTGTTTGATGGTTTTTCTGTTTGCTATGTTGCACCACCGCTGAATCTAGCAAAAAGCTACTGTGTATTTTAACCTAAGTTGTCAACTGGGTACATATTCTCAAAAAAATGCTCCTTAAGTGTAAAATAACAGCTAAACCACTCTACTTCTAAAAATTTCAGACAGAACAAAAGTTTGGGGGCAATTAAATGAGACTACCAATGGCTACTAACCATGATGGTTATTGTGTGCCTTTATGGTCAGAGGCAGTAATGCTTCTGTATCCCAGTCGCTGGAAGTCACAGAAGGCTGCTGTGCATGGGTCCTACTTGCCAGTTTCCCACAGGGAGGACTGATCTGCCCATGAGGTGGGCTAAAGTACCCACCTTGGGTGGTGAAATCCTATGGTAAACACCCCGTGGGCACCCTGAGCACCCCAGCCATCTCTGGAATTGTGCCACAGTGGCAGCTTCCAGTGTGAGATATCATAAAACCTCACAGCACTTTCACAAGATCTCCTTGGAAGCTATGACTATATGACCTTGATAAGTGATGCTTTGGCAGGGAGGCTGTGTGTGTGGTCTTCCTGTATCACCTCAATTGGTGAAATGGGATGGGCTATCCCTGCCTGCAGGCATCTGGTTGGCCAGTGTGAGAACTGGATGCTTGACCAGATGTAGATGGACCATTGATGTGATCCAGCAAGCTCTTCTTCGGTTTTTAACTTCTTTTGTTCAATCTATACACCCTGTGTCATCTGTCATGCATGTGCACTCATCAAAACTCATATGAAGTGGTCTATGAGAACATGTGACATTGTAGGCTTGGTAGTTTTCAAGGTGCTACAAGATGCTTGCTGTTTTCTCAATGGCCAGGTCTCTGCAGTAAACATAAAAGAAAATAAAAAAAATATTTATACCCCACCTTCCCAGGCCAGAACAGGGCTCAGGGCAGTTAACACCAATAAAATTACAATAAAAAGTAATAGGAAAGGGGGAAAAACAGTTAATTAAAATACTGGTTAAAATACAGGTTAAAATACAATTTAAAATGCAGCCTCATTTTAGTAGTAGCCCATAAATCAAAACTGTAAGGGGAGGGAAACATAAGGGTCAGACTGAGTCCAAACCAAAAGCCAGGAGGAACAGCTCTGTCTTGCAGGCCCTGCAGAAAGATGTCAAGTCCCGCAGGGCCCTGGTTTATTGTGACAGAGTGTTCCATCAAGTCAAGGCCAGTACTGAAAAGGCCCTGGCCCTAGTTGAGACCAATCTAACCACCTTGCGGCTTGGGACCTCCAAAGTGGTGGAGTTTGTGGACCTTAAGGTCCTCTGCAGGGCATACCAGGAGAGGCAGTCCCGTAGGTATGCATGTCTATCAGTGCCCAGTAATGTTTGATGGATTTGGAATCCAAATCATAAGTGTCACCTTCAAGCATGCATCACATGAAGGAAAATCACACACAGAGCAAGGCTGTGAAATTACACCTCTGCTCCAGCTCCTTTGCTTGCAGAGTGCTACTGATCTGTGGGAAACTCCCTTAGTAAAGCTGGGAGTGAGGTAACATGACCAGGTCTGGGTTGTTTAAACTTAGAAAGCCTAAATTCATTGCTGTTTTTGACAAGGAGTATCTATCTGCATAGTGGCATTTACTATGTTTCAGCAGCAAAGACTCCTATTGTTGTTGTGGGGGTTCTATGACCACTTATTTCTGGAACTGGGAATAAATCAAATATGAGCCACAATGGAAACAAAACTGGAACTTATTAACAAACACTGTATAATGGATAGAGCTTAATTGTTACACAAGAAAAATTACAGTACTTAGTTTAGGTCCAAACTTATTTTACAGATGTAATAACTTTTATTCATAAGGCTGTTTCTAATCCAGTTTCTTCTAGAATGTCTATCTGTTTTACCTTGCCTGCAAAATGCCTCTATCCACTTTCTAGGATCTCTTCTGTCAACTAAAGAAATCAAACTAGTTTCTCCTAACAAACCCCTAACCATCCAGCTACATCCATAGCCAGCTTCTATCTGGTAGTTAAGCTGTCCAATTCCCCCTCCCCCCACTTCCTCCTGAGTGCTTGTTTCTCCACCCAGTCATAACTGGTGACAGGTCTCCATGAGGATGACCCTAGGTTTGTCCATCACAATCTCACCCCAACCTGTCAAAAGGGTTTATTTGGACCATTATTATGTTGATAGAAGACAGGGGCAAAAAAAAAACTTAGAAAAATTATGTATATCTCAACTGTGTTAGGGTGATGGGGAAGGAATTGTGGCCACTGACTAGGTGTCCTGCACACCAACATGCATGCCAAACACATATCCATCACCCATCAATTCAGCTTCAGTGTGAATATGCTCTACACAAGTACAGATGTGTGGATGCAGGGCTCTTGCATATACTGTAGGTGGCAACCTTAGGACAATCAGGCTTCCTACTTGTGTAAATGAATCCTTTGCATGTTTCTCTGACATTAATGATGAACAAGCAGATGGTAGAGGATGAGGCCAGTGCATGATGATGTAGCCAGCACAGTCTGGGGGACAGTGACTCTGACCAGTATACATTTGAAGCAGTATTGTACCATTTTAAACAGCCATGATTTTCCACAAAAAAACCTGAGGAACTGTAATTTGTTTAGGGTGCTGAAAATTGTTGGGAATCCTGTTCCCCTTGCAGAACTACAATTTGCAGACTGGTTTAAGAGTCAGTCCCTCTTCTCAGGGAAATCTAGGTATTGCAGCTCCTTAAGGAAAACAGAGCCCTTCACCATGACATGTTCAAGTAATTCAAAATAAAACATGAAATCTTGGCACATTGAAATATTTGATTTAATTAGGAAATATACTATTTCCAGTTCATGCAACTTTTAGATATGTTCATCCATATGTCTGTTCCATCCTGTTGCTGCATTAATCCACATTTCTTCCCCTTAAAAATCCACAGAACATTTTTAATTCAGTGTATATTTAAACACACATTTCTGAAATGTGTTTTCTCTCAAAACATGCAGCTATAAACATGCTTTCTTTCAAAACACACATTTCAAAATACATTATCACTCACAATACACATTTTAATTTTTACATTTCTTTTGATATTTTAAAAAAGGCCAATAACTACATTGAATCAAGTCAGCGGATAAGGTACAGTCTACACATTAGTTGGGGGCAAATTGCAATGCAATTTGCAAGGATCAAATTCTTCAAGTGTCCCTAAATTTGCATCAAGATACTGTTTTGATTCACAGTACAGATAGCAATATAATTGGCATACTGGTAGCTTAACAACTGACTGTTGTACAAGTATTCCTAGGGTTTGGTTGCTCATAATTCCATAACATGTTTTAAACATGAAATCCAGAGCTATATAAGAATCCTGTTCAGGCATTCTAAACCTTCATGCAATGAGGAAGAGTGCAGATAAGTGTGCTAGCTTCAACCCCTTCACTGTCCTTCCATCATCCATGAGTTGGAGGGTAACTTCTGAAGTAGGTAACTGAATCTATACCTGTAGGCACTCTGTGCAATTTAGTATCCTAGAAAATCAACATTAGGAAAGCTTTCCTGCTCTAGAAATCATTCATCCATCATGGCAGATGAGGACTGTGATAGGTGGAGTGGCAGAGCTGGTTGAATACTCATCCTTGCTCCCCTTCATCACATGAGGCATTTAGCATGCTTGGACAGGAACATTGGAAGCAATTTTTTTTTTTCCATTCAGCACATCAGTGATATTCCTTCAGCAACTCCCTCCAGTGTTGATGAAGCTTTTTTACCAGTGAATAGAGAAATATCATCTGCTACAATTTGCTGTTCCACCTACTCAAGATCCAAAACTAATCAGCAATGTCTATTTCTAATGCAGCATGTGCTGACACTTTTTTTTTTTTTTTTGTTCCTGCAAGCATGATCTTTGTGATACCAAAATGTCAGCATAATAACTTCTGGCAGCTTATTGCTTCCTGATGGGTGCTAATTCAGGATGCGCTGCTCCCTTGCTCTCATATAATGCTTTATCTACAGTGTTAATCAGTAAATGCTGCATGACAATTGATGTCATGTAGGAGTAGCACTGGTTCAAACTTACATGGACATTACTTCGGCTGCATAATTTCTGAAATACGGCAGAGTTTTCCAATTAAACCTCCAAATAGGCAGTGAATATAGAAGGATAAAGTGACCTAACCTGTCCTCCCTGGCTAGCCTGAGTTTACCTGATACATATTCTTATTAATTTTAATGGTATTTGCAGATTCCATTCATATGCCACTCACCCTCATGCATGCAGTCTCCACACTGACTTCTTGACTCCTGTTGGGCAAGAGACATGTTCAGCTGACCAAAAGCAGAGAGGCACAGAGGTGGTATTATCAACTGATAATCTGGGTAAAGGATGGATTTACTTTTTGCACAGCTACACATTCCAAACAATCAGGGTTCCTGCTTGTGTGTACCTAAAAAGCAATGAACAGTGTAAGCACATTTGCCATTACAGGGACATGATATCTGCACCCCAGTTTGGTAGACTGGAAAGGAGCACAGGAGACTGGTACTGGGTTTAATTAGGCCACAGCTTTATTGATTACAGATGTGAATAGGTCTGGCTAAGGCATTGGGCATGTATCCAACATCAAGCAGCTCTCATGCTGGCTGATAGGAACACAGTGGAGTTGACCCTGTGCTGAGGAGCTGTACCTGATATGGACCAGGTGCCACAACCCAGCACAGGCTGCCATTAGGAGAGATGTTTGGCCCATCTGCCCCTGTGTGGACTCTGAGACAGAGTCACCCCTCCTGGACCCCTTTAACAGGGTACCCACTCAACTAAAGATCCAGACTAATGCCCTGTCTGTCAGTCAAGCTGGCCTCCACTTAGGATCACTCACTGCCAAATCACTCACACCTGCAACTAACCCCTTGGGTCCAGGGATATGCCTTACAACCAGAGTTTGTTGTCTGCCAGTACAAAACTGGCAGAGAATGAGATGTTATGCGTGAGGCAGATTAAGATGAAAACCCTCAGCAAACTGAGGACCTACTCTGACTTGGAAGATTGCTTGGCCACAGTACCATAAACACCACTTGGTGGTTGTACCAGAATTTCACTTGAATTCCAGAATTTCTCTACCCATATGTGCACTGCCACTAGGATGGAAAAATGTCAAGAAAGGTTAGGTCTCATGTGATCCTCTTCCCTTCATTGAACAGGCCAACACCCTTTGAAATAAACACCAATGCCGTAGCTGCCAAATGTGTCTAAATGAGTTTGAGAAAGTAACATACCAAATTCTAAATCAACACAATACGATTGGCTGTATATATCCCCTTCATGGCAAGGCACTCAGGTTGTGACTTCAGTTCCATGCTTTCTTGTATGAGACTGATTAACAAGTCAAATTTTGATCTGACTTCAATAGGAAAAATATCACCTTGGGGAAAGTAAATTGGATATCAGGGAGGAAATCCAGTGGGTAAAAAGATCTGGATATATTTTCTCATAGGATTAGATAGGGCTGTACTACAAGCCCAATCATCCCCTACAAGACAAGATACAGAGGGTATTGAAGACCAGAACATCCTGTGTCTGACTGCTATTCAATCATCCTTACCCTAGGTCAGTGATGGTGAAACTTTGCCCTCCAACTGTTTTGGGACTACATCTCCCATCATCCCTAGCTAACAGGACCAGTGGTCAGGGATGATGGGAATTGTAGTCCCACAACAGCTGGAGGCTAAGTTTGGCCATCACTGCCCTAGGTGATTTTTTTGTATAGTCCTTTGGCAAAGCTGTAGTGGACCAAACCCCTTTAGTAGTTTCCAAGAATTCAGACTAAAGGCTTAAAGTGTGCAATGAATTCTTGGGCTAAGTCCAAGGCTTTTCACCCATCCTTCATTGCAATGAACCATTAAGCACCAAAAATCTTCCAGTGGGTTTGTACAACTTTGCAAACTACATTCCTTCACCAACCAATCTCTTCACACTTCTGCTTTTATTCTTTATTATTATGTCAGAACATAAAAAGGAATTATATTTAGAAATGTATAGAGAAGTGATGACTACAGCTTTTCAGCTTCTAAAATTGGCCTTTATTAATTTGCATTGTTACATCTCTTTATATGTTGCCAAGTCTATGCAAAGTTATGATTCATAGGACCATAGGTTGCATTGTGTGACGTACAGAGAAAATGATGTAGATTTTTTCTCCTCTCAAAAAACAAAAACAAATATTTTTAGACAAGCTGGAGATTGCAAAAACAAAAAATAAAATGGAATGATTATTAACATTAAAGCCCCACTGTTCAATGTGTGCTTTAAATGGCAAATTACTTTTTGCATTATCCTACAACAAAACAACTAAATGTACTCAAGCAATTAACTTCTAACTGCACATTCTTGAGAACTGGGTGAGAAAACTGAAATGGTAAATTAAATGTCGTATTATACTAAAACATTTGTATTATACTAAAAGGCAGTAATGAAATGCAGCTATAATTGTGCATTCTCTTTAATTTAGGAAGAAAATTGACAGTTCTACATATCGTACAGGGGCTCAGACATTACTTGTTGACACAAATCCCACAGAAAAGTCATCATAAACAATTAAGACAGCAATCAGATCCTCTCTGGGAAGCCAGTGGAGGGCCCATCCCTCTCCGCCAGTGGAAATGGAGGTCCCTGGGTGCAACAGTGAGAACCTCCCACACCCCTGCCCTCTTACCAGTGGTCTTCTGCATGTGGTGCAGGGCAAAATCAGGTCTTTCTGAAGCAGGCTGCTAGAAATCATGGATCCACTAATTCCATGACCCCTCATCCTCTGATGTTCCCTAAGAGTCCCCCAAACACCATGAGCCCTGAAGCAGACATAATTAATTCTTAAAGCAAAAAAGAAGAGGCCCTATAGATCAGAGTGAAAGCCTACTAGTCCACCATTCCACTTTCAAAGTGGCCTACCAGTTGTTGTAGATGCTAAATACATGTATGAACCCCACCTCCCCCATTAGGTTACCCATGCCTTTTCCTCCCTGCAGATTACACACACCTACAACATCTTTGGTAGGTGTGAGTACACCCTCCACTGCCGGAAGCTGCCTACTTTTGTTTTCAACTGTTTTCAACTGGACACATTGTGGGGTAATGCAGAATCAGTCTTCAGTGAGCTTTTATTTTCAGGATGAAACCAGTTTCTCAAGAAGCACTTACCAGAGGCAATAGATGCAGTTTGTGTATGGGCAGTATAGGGAAAGAAAGTACTCAGTTCCATTGATTCTAGAATAAAGTGTCATGCACACAGAGACCAAAGCCAAAATGTTAGTGGAGTTAGAGGGGAGGGACGATGTTCACTCACTGGACGAATTTAGAGACAAAGTTTATTTGGGCTGGTTTTTACACACCTTTATCATATCCCTAAACTCACCTCCCCCCCCCCCAACATTGAACCTTTCCTCATAAGAGTTGCTTTTTGTGGCATGGCAACCAGCACTTAGTATTTCAAGCATTGTGACACCTTAGATTTGCAGAATGACATTATTATATTGGCAGGTTTTTTTCTGTTGCCTTTCCTAAGGTGGAATGCTTCCTCATAAGCTTTTCCCACTCCTGTATATGTCAGTGACTAGCCAGCAAGGCTTTGGATGTGGTGCTTGTTCTGTCATGTATTGCCACACACAATACACAATTGCTATGTAGGGCTGAAGTCTCGCAATTACTTGGAGGTTAGCTCCATTGGATACAGTGGGATATACTTCTGAGTAAACATAGTTGTATTGCGAGGCTGCATTCCTAAACTCAATTTTCTGAGAGTAAGCCCACTGATCTCAGTGTGACTTACTTTTCAGTAGACATATGCTGTAAAACTATGTTAGTTCCACAAGTGTCCTTTCTTTGGTCCACAGTAGTAACATAGTATTTCAAAGTTTTAATTTCATCCTGCTCTGTTTTGTTAGTTATTTGCAAAATAAAGGTTAGCATACCCAATGGCATGGCTGATACATAATATCTCCTACTTGATTCACTGATTTCACTGCATTCATTCAGAGCTCGACCAGTAATGTGGTTGTGAAACTTAACCCATAATATTTCCAACAGTATTTATAGATCTTTAGCTATAACCTGTGCTTTTTTTGGAAACACAGATACTTCTGTTCAAACACAGAAAGGGCATGGTAAGCATAGAAACAGGGACAAAGACAAGAATCAGGTTGTCACTGGAAGATGCTAATTAATTTGATATGAATTCAAATGCATTAACTAAGTGCAATGCTGAGCTAGAAACAATAAAAATTCGAAGCAATGAGTCTTATCTGATCCAGTTGAGTAAAAACAGACTAGATTCATAATCTGCCTGTCGGTATGTGACCAGGCCCAAGTTAGGTTCTGCCCCAAATTTTCAAAAATGACCTCTCAGGCCAAATTCAGAGACAACCTTAATTAGACCTGTGGGCTGGAGGTTCTGAACTACTGCATCAACATAGAAAGTCCTAAAGACTTTGGAACCCAAAACCTGAACGTGTGCATCTTCCAATATGTCCTGGTCCATGTCTTGAGATTATTGGGGAAAGCCCAGTTAGTGGTTCCATGAGTAAGGCGTGTTTTACAGCTGTGCAGGAGAGGACCTTATCAGAAACAGTTTTTGGTCTTTTGGAAATGAAAAATTGTGCCATTTGTGTAAAGTTAGAAGAAACCCTATTTGCAAAACTATATTTAAGTATTTTCTGCTTGTTTCCCTTCATCATCATCATCATAAACTGTGTTGACGATGCTAACAGCATGGGCATCTAAGGGGCAGTTGGACATATTTCTTAAGTATATCTGATCTCCTAGTGTTTGAAACTATCATCTCCTGATTCTTGAGCTCCATATTGATCTATATTATTGAGAAGCAGTGGTAGTGACAGGAGAGAAAACAGAATGATGGCTTACTAACACTGCAGCAAAGATAAAGCAAATTGAAGAGGATATCTGTGTTCCATCTAACAAAGCTGTTCCACCTTTCAAAGAACATTGGGAAGGGGGGTGTTTCACAATAAATAAAAGGAACCATGAGACAGACTACTCCAAACCCAGCTTGGTTTTCATTTGGTCCTTAATCATTGCTGGTAAATATAAAAAAAATGCAATGTCTAATTTGCTTGAAGAGGTAATAGATTCATAGAATATATTCTGATTTAAACAAAAACAAAATCCACCTCCTACAGTATGTTCCTATTCACTCGGATGCTCAGTGCTTTAGCTGCACTTCTAACACATAGGAATGTGAATGGGAGTACAGTCTTTTGTAAAATTTATCATACAGCAAAGAACGTATAAGCTTCATTTTATAATACCAGTTTGCAAAAACTGTCCCTCCTCCATTTCCTTTCTTATTCATTTTTAGCCTTCAGGAACATTATATAGATGCATCAAAAGCAACAGTTATATGAAAGGTGGGGATTTGAGGCACAACAAAACAAAGTAAATCAGAGAATAATGCTTTCATTTTAATGCAAAGTGTTAGCAAGCAATTAACATTTCAATGGATAATGAAATGCAATGGTGAGGGGGGAATGCCATTTTCCACAGCAGTGTAGCATTAATGGCTCATCAAAACTATTGTTATCAATTTGAGGAAGGTTCATAGAATCATAGAATCATAGAGTTGGAAGAGACCACAAGGGCCATCGAGTCCAACCCCCTGCCAAGCAGGAAACACCATCAGACCATGCCTGACATATGGTTGTCAAGCCTCTGCTTAAAGACCTCCAAAGAAGGAGACTCCACCACACTCCTTGGCAGCAAATTCCACTGTCAAACAGCTCCTACTGTCAGGAAGTTCTTCCTAATGTTTAGGTGGAATCTTCTTTCCTGCAGTTTGGATCCATTGCTCAGTGTCCGCTTCTCTGGAGCAGCAGAAAACAACCTTTCTCCCTCCTCTATGTGACATCCTTTTATATATTTGAACATGGCTATCATATCAGCCCTTAACCTGCTATTCTCCAGGCTAAACATGCCCAGTTCCCTTAGCCGTTCCTCATAAGGCATCGTTTCCAGGCCTTTGACCATTTTGGTTGCCCTCCTCTGGACACCTTCCAGTTTGTCCGTGTCCTTCTTGAACTGTGGTGCCCAGAACTGGACACAGTACTCCAGGTGAGGTCTGACCAGAGCAGAATACAGTGGCACTATTACTTCCCTTGATCTAGATGCTATACTCCTATTGATGCAGCCCAGAATTGCATTGGCTTTTTAAGCTGCCGCGTCACACTGTTGGCTCATGTCAAGTTTGTGGTCAGCCAAGACTCCTAGATCCTTTTCACATGTACTGCTCTCAAGCCAGGTGTCACCCATCTTGTATTTGTGCCTCTCATTATTTTTTTTGCCCAAGTGCAATACTTTCCATTTCTCCCTGTTTAAATTCATCTTGTTTGTTTTGGCCCAGTTCTCTAATCTGTCAAGGTCGTTTTGAAGTGTGATCCTGTCCTCTGGGGTGTTAGCCACCCCTCCCAGTTTGGTGTCATCTGCAAATTTGATCAGGATGCCCTTGAGTCCATCATCCAAGTCGTTGATAAAGATGTTGAATAAGACCGGGCCCAAGACAGAACCCTGTGGAACCCCACTAGTCACTCTTCTCCAGGATGAAGAGGAACCATTGATGAGCACCCTTTGGGTTCGGTCAGTCAGCCAGTTACAAATCCACTGAGTGGTAGCATAGTCAAGTCCGCATTTTACCAGCTTCTTTACAAGAATATCATGGGGCACCTTGTCAAGTGCCTTGCTGAAATCAAGGTAGGCTACATCCACTGCGTTCCCTTCATCTACCAGGCTTGTAATTCTGTCAAAAAATGAGATCAGGTTAGTCTGACATGACTTATTTTTCAGAAATCCATGCTGACTATTGGTGATCACAGCATTCCTTTCTAGGTGCTCACAGACTGTTTGCTTAATGATCTGCTCCAGAATCTTCCCTGGTATTGATGTCAGACTGACTGGGTGGTAATTATTTGGGTCCTCTCTTTTCCCCTTTTTGAAAATAGGGACAACATTTGCCCTCCTCCAGTCTGCCAGGACTTCGCCTGTTTTCCAGGAATTCTCAAAGATGACTGCCAGTGGTTCTGAGATCACACCTGCCAGTTCTTTTAATACTCTTGGATGCAGTTCATCTGGCCCTGGAGACTTGAATACATCTAAACTAGCCAAGTATTCTTGTACTATCTCCTTAGTTATTCTGGGCTGTGTTTCATCTGCTGAATCATTTGCTCCAAATTCTTCAGGTCGGGCATTGTTTTCTTTATCGGAGAAGACTGAGGCAAAGAAGGCATTGAGGAGTTCAGCCCTTTCTGTGTCCCCTGTTTGCATTTCACCATCTTCTCCTCTGAGTGACCCCACTGTTTCTTTGTTCTTCCTTTTGCTACGAACATACCCATAAAATCCTTTTTTGTTGCTTTTAACCTTTCTAGCAAGCCTGAGTTCATTCTGTGCTTTAGTTTTTCTGACTTTGTGTCTACACGTGCTGGCTATTTTTTTGAATTTCTCTTTGGTGGTTTCCCCCCTTTTCCATTTTTTGTACACATCCTTTTTTAATCTTAACTCAGTTAAAAGTTCTTTAGATAGCCACCCTGGCTTCTTTAGGCACCTTCCATGTTTCTGTCTCATTGGTATTGCCTGAAATTGTGCTTTTACTATCTCCCTCTTAACAAACTCCCAGCCGTCATGAACTCCCTTTCATTTTAGTATTACTGTCCATGGGATCTCACCCAGCACTTCCCTAAGTTTTATGAAGTCGGCTTTCTTAAAGTCAAGAAATTGAGTCCTAGTATGCTTGGCTGCTCCTTTCCGCTATATAGTAAACTTCAGAAGAGCATGATCACTCGTGCCTAATGATCCTTCCACTTCTACCCCACTAACCAGGTCATCAACACTGGTTAGGACCAGATCTAAAATGGCTGTTCCTCTTGTTGCTTCTCCCACTTTCTGGACAATGAAGTTGTCAGCAAGGCCGGTGAGGAATCTGTTTGACCTTATGCTCTTGGCTGAGTTTGACATCCAACAAATATCCGGGTAATTGAAGTCCCCCATTACTACTATCTCCCTTCCTTTTGCATGCTTGGACATCTGTTCCAGGAAGGCATCATCTATATCCTCCGTTTGGCTTGGGGATCTATAGTAAACTCCCACAATGAGGTCACTGTTATTCTTCTCTCCCTTAATTTTGACCCAAATGCTCTCACTTTGGCTTTGAGGTTCTAAATCTTGGATCTCTTCACAGGTATACACATCCCTGACATATAACACCACTCCTCATCCTTTCTTGTCTGGTCTGTTTCTCTGAAATAGATTGTATCCCTCCATTATTACATTCCAATCGTGGGACTTATCCCACCAGGTTTCAGTGATGCCTATGATGTCATATTTATTTTGCTGTACCAAGAGCTCAAGCTCATCTTGTTTATTTCCCATGCTTTGCGCATTAGTGTACAGACATTGAAGTCCATTAATCATTCCCCCGTGTCTCTTATTTAAGGATTTTTTCCTCCCACCACTAGGTCTGCGTGCTGTTTGCTCCATTTGGTCTATGACATTTGGATGATCATCTTCATCAATTGATAGACTCCTACCTTCAGGAGCACTGTCTCCCTCCCCCACATTAGTCAGTTTAAAGCCCTCTTGATGAGGTTTCTGAGATTTTTGGCAAAAACATTCCTCCCAACCATTGTGAGGTGCAGCCCATCGCTTGCCAGAAGTCCATCTTCAAGAAACTGCAGTCCGTGATCTAAGAATCCAAACCGTTCCTGTTTACACCATTTGCGAAGCCAGCTGTTCACTTCCACTATTTTCCCCTCTCTCCCTGAGCCACGTCGTTCAACTGGGAGGACAGATGAGATGACAATTTGTGCATTTAATTGCTTCAATTTCCTGCCCAGAGCCTCGTAGTCTCTTTTGATCTTCTGGGGGCTATTGCTTGCAGTGTCATTGGTTCCCACATGAACCAAGAGGAAGGGGTATTTGTCAGTGGGTTTTATGATTCCTTGCAGTCGTTCAGTTACATCTTGGATCTTAGCCCCGGGGAGACAGCACACTTCCTGAGACATCTTGTCAGACCCACAGATCACTGCTTCTGTTCCCCTCAGTAGGGAATCCCCTATCACCACTACACGCCTCCTCTTAGGTCTGGTCGGGGTTCTTCCGTGAGCTGTCCGTTCCAAGGTCGCCTGCACATTCCCTGAGGACTGACTTTGCTGCTTGTCTTCATATACCTGATCAACTGTAATGAGGGAGAGATCCTCATTACAGTCGATTGATTAATAATGTCCTGCCATGTGTTGATTAATAATGTCCTGCCACGTGTACAATGCATGGGCTTTAAGTACGGAAAACATTTATTTGTTAATAGACCTTATGATAACCACATCAAAAATGAATATGAGAACTGGGCTCCAGCAAACGGGTGATAAGAAGCACCATTAAGCATCTTCAAATCATTATAATGCATTTTGCTTTAACCAAGGCCATAGTTATAGTGTATTTCTCTGATGCCGAAGGGCCGACATTGATGCCAAAATCCAGCATCCAGCCTGAGCTCTGTGAGTACATCTGTCTCCTGATTGAAGTGCAGAGTGTTTGAGGACTGGGACATTTGCAGGGAAACCAAAATGCCTTTTTACAAAGCTATTGTACTAGCAAACCTACTGGATGTTTGTAAAACACAGACCACTTATAAAAACCATCTCCAGTGCCATGAAAGATTCCATCAACAGTGTCTCTGAAAAATTTTACACATTACTTAGGAAGACAGGAGAAATCATGCCAGTGTACGAGAAGAAGCAAAGGTCACCAGTATCAAAGCAATGATAGTTCAATATCAACTTTGTTGGACCGGTCATGTTGCTCAGATGCCTGATTATCGTCTTCCAAAGCAACTACTCCATTCTGAATTTAAGAATGGAAAGGGTAATGCTGGTGGTCAACAAAAGAAGTTTAAAGACTCTCTCAACGCAAATCTAAAAAATGTAGTATAAACACCGTCAATTGGGAAACACTGGTCTGTGAGTGCTCCAGTTGGAAAACAGCCTTTACCAAAGGTGTCATGAACTTTGAAGACGCTCGAACTCAGGACGAAAAGAAGAAATGTGCTAAGAGGAAGGCAGGTTTGGCAAACCCTCACCATGATCAACTCCCTCCCAGAAACCTATGTCCCTACTGTGGAAGGATGTGTGTATCCAGAATTGGCCTCCATAGTCACTTGACTGCCAAAGAAGAAAGATTATTTCTCTGATATTTCTGTGATCCCTTGCTAACCTTGGTTAAAAAAATAAAATGAAAAGAGCACTGCCATCCTACAGAGATGCTTAATAACCCTTCTTAACACCCCCTTGCTGCATCCCAGTCAGCATGATAACTTTTCTCCTGAATATTCCTGTGCAGTTAGAAGATCTGATAGAAGATCTGATATGCACTTTGTCAGGGAGATCTCACAAACATAAGAGCTAATTCATATTGGGTTTTCTCAGAGGACAGCTTCATTGAGTCATGTCCTCTAGCTAAGCTTTGTTTGAGTTGGTACCTTCAAGTTCCCTCAGCCTCGGACAACATAGACAGTGGTCAGAGATGATTTGAGTTTTCCTCCAAAAATCTGGAAGGCATCTGGAGCAAGTATTGAGTAGGGTGTGTGTGAATTTTGTGGTCAACTATTGTTGAGTGCATGGGACGCAGGTGGCGCTGTGGGTTAAAGCCTCAGCACCTAGGGCTTGCCGATCGAAAGGTCGGCGGTTCGAATCCCTGCGGCGGGGTGCGCTCCCGCTGCTCGGTCCCAGCGCCTGCCAACCTAGCAGTTCGAAAGCACCTCCGGGTGCAAGTAGATAAATAGGGACCGCTTACCAGCGGGAAGGTAAACGGCGTTTCCGTGTGCGGCTCTGGTTCTGGCTCTGGCTCTGGCCAGAGCAGCGATGTCACGCTGGCCACGTGTCCCGGAAGTGTCTCCGGACAGCGCTGGCCCCTGGCCTCTTAAGTGAGATGGGCGCACAACCCCAGAGTCTGTCAAGACTGGCCCGTACGGGCAGGGGTACCTTTACCTTTACCTTTTTATTGTTGAGTGACATGTTTCAAGCTGTTCCAGAATTTTCTCTATTTCCTTACACATTTTTTTCAGGTCATGGCTGCACCCAATTCCTCTCCTGATGCCCCTTCTTTTCCTCTTGCGCTGTGCTGTACAAAATGTGACGTGTTTTGAAATTGTAATAGACTTGCGTTCTTGAGAAAATGTCAGTGCAATGACAACGTTCTTAGACATGATAGCTGTGATACCACCCTATTGCCCCCCAAATGTGGGTGGTGATATTTTAATTCCCCCTCACTCACTGCTATTGCTACTGGTGATTTAGCCCCTACTAAATGTTCTGTGTCTGTTCTGTGACTCCAGTGAATGTGTTACTTTTTCTCACTGTTGACCTTCTGCCTGCAAAAGACTCCTCTACCTGCATTATTTTGCCCCTGTGTATATCTTCATAGGGGACGCAGGTGGTGCTGTGAGTTAAACCACAGAGCCTAGGACTTGCCG
The DNA here is from genome assembly GCF_951804945.1 of Podarcis cretensis. Taxonomy (NCBI): domain Eukaryota; kingdom Metazoa; phylum Chordata; class Lepidosauria; order Squamata; family Lacertidae; genus Podarcis; species Podarcis cretensis. The sequence continues at coordinate 34,299,080 of NC_137178.1, forward strand.
ATCAGAAGGTCGGTGGTTCAAATCCCTGCGACGGGGTGAGCTCCTGTTGCTTGGTCCCTGCTCCTGCCAACCTAGTAGTTCAAAAGCACGTCAAAGTGCAAGTAGATAAAAAGGTACCGCTCCAGTGGGAAGGTAAACAGCGTTTCTGTGCGCTGCTCTGGTTCGCCAGAAGCAGCTTAGTCATACTGGCCACATGACCCGGAAGCTGTATGCCGGCTCCCTCGGCCAATAAAGCGAGATGAGCGCCGCAACCCCAGAGTCGGTCACGAACTGGACCTAATGGTCAGGGTCCCTTTACCTTTACCTTTATATCTTCATGCTGCTGGCCGCCAGTGTCTGCCTGATGCTGCCTGCCCACTTACTATCTCAATAATTCTTCTTTTTTGCCACTGTTTTCAAATCTTGTTGTCTGTAAAAAATAACAAGTGTTATATTCATCTTTTAATTCCCCCAAATTTTTTAAGACATATGCATCTACTTGAAGGGAAATGATGGTAAAAGATGTCAATATTCTGGCACACAGAGAGAGCTGATTTGGTAACTTGGAACAAAAGTCAGAATCCTTTATGCTAAATGTTTTATTGTCAGTGGAGAACAGTGAACGAACATTAATTACCATGCAGCTGTTTTGATTTTATAGTTATTCCCTCCCACCTGAAATCTCACATTTCTTCCAGGCAGGAGATAAATTCTTCTTCGTGCATTTGTGTACTGATCTGTTGCATGAACTGGATTTTCATGGAAATGTTAGTATCACTCTGTGCGAAAGAGCGTGTGTGTGTTGTCTGAAACCTTCTGAGGAAACTCAGATGAGAATCAGAAGGGGCCCTTTAAACATCTGAAAGCACAGTGCTGCTCTTGGGTGAAACTGTAAAGCTGCAAACATAATACTGGGTCTTTTATGACTGGTTGGAGGAAACATTTAATTAAACATTTGGCATTTTATAGCTACCTCAGGACAGAAGATGAACAGGATGTCTTGGAAAAGAGGGGTAGAAATAGTTACATGCTTTCAGTTCAGTCGTTTCCTAATAATTCCAACTGTCCATCTCTAGCATTTTTCCCAATATTTTGGGGGTCAGAAGAAAAACAAAATAATAATTTATTATTTCCATTTATTA